>NC_052628.1:89578134-94745634 GCF_016161935.1 Mauremys reevesii | reverse complement strand
GAGAGATCTGGACTAAAATCCCCACCTCTGCCTGATGCAGAGAAAGTACTTCAGCAGAGATCTTGCAGAAGAGTGCCCTAACCTAACCACAAGGCAAAAGTCCCTCTGTGGATCTAGGCTAACATTCCTCTGCTGTAAGCAAATATCTGTGACACCAACCGGCAAATTGTGTGCGTCATCCCTCTCTAGTGGCTGCTTCACATGGAGGATGACAGCTTACTACTTCTATCAGTTACTTGATTAGCTCAAGTATCAGATGTGTGTGCTGTGGATCTAAAGGTTCCAACCTTCTTGATAAATCATGGGGTTCTACATAATTGAATTCCTGGGTTTTTTAAGTTTGCTTCTTAAAAGCTTAGGAAATTACACACAAGAAACTATGTTTAAAGAACATTAAGTTTGCAAAGTGACACACTCAAAAGTAAGGAAATGCCAGAATTAAAAGTTCCGGTGCAATGTGAATTCAGCTCTTGTGTGTATGCATTAGGATACAGACTTTATTTACATAACCACATAATGTGGTGTTTTTATTTTTTAAGCAGCTGAGGCAGTAGAGGCTGATGGTTTTAGATTCAGAGATCTTGCATTTGATCCCCACTGCTGATGACTCACCGAAGTGAGCACTTTACAAGTGCTGACCTGTAGAAGGATTTAATCTGACCCACACAAAGAATGGTATTACACAAGAACAAGAAAAATAAAGTACTCAAAAATAAAGTACTTTTCAAATAACTAACCAATCAAAAGGTCCCCCAAATCCCATAGTATCAAATTTTTGGGATTTGTAGGCAGAAAGCAAAGTCAAAACTTACTATTGGGATCAGTGCTCTGTCTTAAATCATTTAGTTTCATGAAATATCTTCTAGATAAGGGAAACGTACATCACATAATTTACATGGCTAGTCAGAAATTACACTGAAAGTTCATTAAATCTCATCTAGGGAATTTAAGTGAACTCAAGTAAGTAAATTAAGTGCTGAGTTAATTAAGTTGTTAATTAGTTAATTAACTGCTATGGTTTTAAGAGCTGCCATTAACAAACTGACAAATTTCAGTTTAATTTCCTATATATAGAAAGTCTTTATGAAACTGTAAAGCTTGGGGGCCTAATTCCTTCTACAGAGTTTAGAAGCAAACACTAACATATTCATAATAGGATTTTTGTTATTCAGGGGCAAGGGTAGTTTTTAAACCATTTAACTAATTGCTTTTTTTTTTTTTGGTAAATAAAGCCTTTTTGTAGTTCACTATTTTATTCTAAAATAGAGCTTCAGACAAATAAAAAATGAAAATAAGATAGTAAAAATTTCACCCTTGAACTTCATTAGATATGTATAGAAGAATTTGCTTCTTTAGAACACTTAAGGAAAATTCCATTTTTTGAGTGCTGACAGTGCATGGTCATGATATACATTTATGGGCTGAGCGCCTCTGCAAACTACTATTGTTTGAAGAGCTAGACATCCAGGATGTTTTACTCCTAGCTCAAGCTCATGTGATACAGCAAACCTTTCCCCACGCATATATTGTTTTTACAAATGACTGATGACCTGGCCATAATCAAAACATGATGGCTAGGCTAGGACTGCCTTAATGTGGTGGTGACCCATTCACAAAGAAGTTATAATATCCCATAATGTAAGGGTTTGAGTTTAAACAAAAATGCAGAAATTAATGCAACCGTGACCACCACATTTGGACTTTGGGGAAGTTTGGCTTTAAAACCAAACATAGATCCCAACTCTGCAGCTCAGGAAACTTCAAAACAAAAGAAAATCCTATCCTACTGTTAGACAGAGATGTTAGAAGCATCATTTTTTAGCATAAGATGCTGGGGCAGCCTGAAAAAATCTTTCGTTTTGTTAAAAGTGTAAGAGAGTGAAGCACTGCAAGTGTGGGGGCAATGTTTTATATCGAGGGCACATATATGACATTTTTTAGGTGGGAGATGAATGATCTCTCC
Source organism: Mauremys reevesii (assembly GCF_016161935.1). Lineage (NCBI taxonomy): Eukaryota > Metazoa > Chordata > Testudines > Geoemydidae > Mauremys > Mauremys reevesii. Next base: position 94,743,671 of record NC_052628.1, on the reverse strand, counting down.
GTACATTCATGTCTGCACTCTTTCCACCTTGCTTTGTCTGTTTGGTGAGTGCCCCAAAGGCCAGCTCTGACAGTGACAAACATGGAGAAAGGCTCACAAGTGAGGTCACCATTCTGGGTAAAACTTAGATCTAAAAGGTAGCACAGAGTTAGATCCATTTGTCTGGGATCTGACTGCATGGTCTACATCACAATATCCTCAGCCAGCAGACTGACAGCCATATTTCACTATGGTATATACCTTGAAATGGGCTTGGACACTAGGCAGGATATTTGATTAGGCAACAGTATGTGTATGTCACACTATAAGACACTCAACTCACTCAAACAATAACTGCATTAACTCCTGAGCCTGTATAGGGTTAACTGGCTTGAATTTTCTATACATTATGATGTCCAAACTCTGGAAATCATACACATTGGAAATATAAAGACCTATTAGGTTTATCTCCTGACCAATGCAGATTGTTTCCTACAATACATTTTCAAGTGTTTTCTCCAGTCTAATTTAAAATGCCTTAAGCAACAGGACTCCCATTACCCTCCTTTAGAGGCTATTCTAAATTGAATAGATCTCACTGTCTGGAAGATTTTCTTGATATTCAGCCTAAGCTTCCTTTTATTTTATCACACTACTCCAAGCTGTTCCCCTCTGTACCATACTAAAAAATTCTTTACAGTATTTGGTGCTTATACCTTTCAAATATTTGTAGATGGTTATCATGTAGCACCCCTTTAGCCAGGATATTAAAATACCCACATATATGTTTCTCATAAGTCATTTCCTCCACCCCCCTGATCACTTTGGCTGCTTTTTTTTTTAATTGCATCCAGTTAGTCTACATCTTGCTGGTAATGAGTTGTACAGAGCTGAATAAATGCTCTGTGTGGTCATCAGAGCAATTTATGGGGGAACTACTACCTCCCAACTCCATAATGAAGTCTTTGCAAATCAAAGCACTGAATTATTTTCTAATATGATATCATTGCCATAAAAGTACACTTATTTTCTTTAGTATTTATACTCCTATGAGCACAGGTTAAAAAGTGACTAGCTCGTCATTAGTAATGACATGTCTTTGAATTCTTATAGCTGGGCAAAGTAAGATTTGCTTCCAGCTTTTAGGACTGCAAAAATACTCACTCATTTGTACCTTAGATTCTGTTCCAGAAAAAAAGAAATCCATTCTAACTTTAACTAATCTGACAAACTCTCTTCCCAGCTGGAATAACTATTGATTTTATCATCCAAAATTATCCAAAAAACAAAACAAAACAAAAACAACCTCCCTACCCACAATTCCTTAAAAAATAGTTGCCCATTCCTTATTGCAATAGTTTTGGGTACAGTTGCTGTTTGTAATGCAGCCAGCAGAGGAAGCACAAGTTAACTGACAAACCTGTTGTTCTAGTCTTCTCCATTTTGTTTTGAAGTTTAATACAGGATAAAAATGTTAAATAAAATAACTCTTGAGTTTGGATATGGGGAGCAGTTTTTCTCTCTTTTAAAGAGGCTGTATGTGTTTATGTGGGTATTTGCAGGTAAATATACACATAGAATACAAAGGTACGCATATAGGTTTTAAGTGCAGTATTGTGATCTGTAAGGAAAAGGCATGTATTTGGTTCTACCTAATATACACCATATTTGGTGCTATATTTTTATATGTAAGTGTTTAATGTAATATTCACAGAATATCAGGGTTAGAAGGGACCTCAGGAGATCATCTAGTCCAACCCCCTGCTCAAAGTAGGACCAATAGACAGATTTTTACCCCAGTTCCCTAAATGGCCCCCTCAAGGATTGAACTCACAGGCTAATGCTCAAACCATTGAGCTATCCCCCCCATTGTTGTATGCTGGTAGGTCAACTAGTAACTGCGGTACAGTTTTTATACATAGAGAGTTACACAGACAGGAAATTGCTATGCAATCTTGCAGGTGTTGTTTAGCTAACTTCATCATGATTTTCAGACGTGCTAGGAACACACAGCTTCCTTTAGTTTCAATGTTTTTTTGTAGTGTTGGAAGAGTGCATCCTAGAACACGATAGATTGGGTTTTTCCATCAAAACTCTTATTTGTGTGTGACCAAAATGTCTGCCTCTCTGGGAAATCCCAGAAAAATCTATATGTGTTGCTGTAATAGATCACATGAGTAAAGCCCAGTAAGGCTATAGCACTGTCTGGTAAGCCCAGTCAAAAACAATATAAAGGTGGTGGGCAATGTGTTTTGGAGGATGCCTGGCCAGATGTTAGGTATAGTACCTTGCAATTCTGCTTCCTTTTAAAAAAGGAAACAAAAACAGTATGTGCTGCCCATTATTCAGAGCTGCACAGATCATGACATTTGTCCTTTAGACATGCCTGCTTTTCTGAGGCATTTCAATATTTTTTTTCAATTTTAGGGGGGTTTCTGAATGTTTTCCCATAGATGGAGTTAGTGCCATCCTAGTTGGAGATATTGATGATCTGATCTTTGAAGATTTTATTTTTGAGTGCGGGGTTCAAATGAATGCAACACTGAAATCTGGAAAACAGTTGCTGCGGAGAAGTACATTTATTCTGCTTCTATCTATATATGGTTTTATGGGGGAAATCAGGGGCAAAGTCTTCCATTTCAAAGTGTTTACTGAATAGGACAGAAGAATAGACATGCAGTTTCTTTATTATGTACTTCCAAACAGTTGATGTGGCTTTACCTTTGTGGAATCTACAAAGGCCAGTATGGTCATGGAAGGGTTGACTTTTTTGTATGTACTCAAGCTCTCTGTGTGGTACAAAGATATATTATCCAGTCTATTAGGTAATCTGCCTGATAGAAGTTGATGTTTGGTAGAACCAGTTCCGAGTCCTTTGCTGCCCAAAGCGTTTTGTATTTGATTCTTTGCTATTTCTCTCTCCAAGTGAAAATGGAAATGTATGAATCAAGAGATCAGAACAAGCCTGTTGGGAGTATCAGGGATAGTAGTGGACAAGGCATTTTAATTGCTGATACATGTTCTTAATGTTGGTAGGAGAACTGACAATCTGTGAAAGTTTGTTCAAATAATGGGGGCAGTTGTATCACAGAGTCATTATGTCCATGTGCATTATTGTTCCTCCCTGCAAACTCAGATCTGCAGTAGTCTGCACAGATCTTTCTCAGCATAAAGGAACAGAATCTATGGAGTGCCACGCAGGAAGTCCATGTTTGTCAGCAATACAATTAGTTCTGAGTGAAGAATGTCTTCAAAGCCACGCTGCACCTGCTCTGCTCAGCCCTGATAGTTCTTAAAACAGTGGCTCCACACTGGCCTGACAACTCTGTAGAACTAAGGCATTAACATTCCCATTATTTTGGTGTGCAAGAGGTCCTTGAGCCTTTAATGAATTAAGAACAGCCATACTAGGTCAGACCAATGATTCATCTAGCTCAGTATCTGGTCTTCTGACAGTGGCCAATGCCAGAATCTTTCAGAGGGAATGAACAGAACAGGACAATTATTGTGTGATCCATCCCCTGTCGTCCAGCCTCAACATCTGGGATTATATTTCTCTTTCTCAAATGCTGCTGAATGTACCTAACTGGTTTCCATTTTAAATACATTTCAAACATTCTTGCTTCTCTGATTTATTTTAAAACCAAGATATATATTTATCTGTAAGCAAAATAGGGACAAAACTGTATGATTCTGAGGTATGCAGTGTAGTAGAAGTTGGTTCAATAAAAGATATTACCTCACCCACCTTGCCTTTCTAGAAAGGTACCATAGGGGTAGAGAGGGGAGACTTACCACCAAGTGCCACCTCAAACCAGGACACAGCACTGCAGGAGTTCTTCTATGCTAGCACCCCCTCCATTGTCTGCCATTCTGGTTTTGCAGCAGCCTGTAGTTTCTGTGGCCCAATCCTCCAGCCAGGTTCAAGTTTAATATCCATCATCCAAAAAAAAAAAAAAAAAAAAGCCTTTATATATATTTTATTTCCCCCTTCTTTCTCATCACTCCTCCCTGCCTTGTTCCAAAGCCAAAGCTTCCTCTTCCTCCTCTGCTGGTGGAGGGCCAAAGTAACCCAGGCTCACTCTCTTCTCCGGGTTCCAGCCCAGTACTCATTGGTGAGCAGCTAAACTGCTCTTACCTCTCCCATACTTGTCAGTATCACTCACAGGGCTGTGGCCTCCATTATTTCTGCTCTGGAGTTCTGTCTTCTCATGTAGCTTCTTCTCCTAGGCACTTCCTCAGGGCCACTTCCAACTGCTCAAGAGCTCCAGACTCTCCACCCTACTTTACCATGAGCCCTCCTTTATGGAGCTCCACCCTTCTCCTCAGCGGGGCCCAGTACTAAAATTGGCCTGATTCCCCACCCACTCACGTGTAACCTGGTGGGCTAATTAGGCCCTAAGATTCCTGTTAACTCTTTATTTGCCAGTGTGGAGCACATGCCCCATCACAGGTACAAATGTTGTCTCCTTCCATGTGCTGCTGAAGAGAAAGAGAGATTTGAGTATGAACCTTTCCTGTTTGTTGTTCTCTTTGAGGTCACATTATATTATTCCTGTCTAGCTGCAAATACAATGCACATTTTTTATGGTTATAAGAGTGAGTTAACATTTTAAGATTGATTTTCAAAAGAAAAATACCACAGACAAATGATACAACATATACATCCCTACATCCATGAGCTCTCTCTGACTTCTATACCTTCTAATGTAGTAAAACCAAAGTAAAAACATTTGAGACTAAGACTTGTGGGATCTAGTAAAACACGTACAAATATAAAGACAAAAATATTCCAATCCTGGAGACAGGGAGAAAACATTTCTTGGGATGCCTCTAAATAAATTCAAGTCAGATTCATGTCTAAAGAATTACCAGAACTCATAAAAGACATCCTCAAGTGGTCAGAGTGTTAAGGCTCAGGGAATCATAGATGAAATCTCCAGGGTATTTGCCAGAGCAATAACTATATAAAAAAGTTTTTTTGTGGCCGTGTATCCAGTTAGGTCACACACACACACACAAAACAGATCAATAGTGCTGGTGGAAGAATGCAAAATATTTTTATTTTGTTTATAATTTATTTTTCACTGAAATTTTGAATTTTTGAACAACGTTGAACACTAACAGATAGTAAAAGAAAATTTCCACAAAAAATTAAGGACATTTGTGTAAAAAGTTTGTTAAAATTTCAAAACTTTGAACATATTCACGCAGCTCAGGTAGTCAAATATCAACTCACTCTTCCTCCTACTGATAGTTTAAGCAGCTTGGCCATGAAGAAAGTAGTGGGTGCAGCCTCCCAACCAAATAGAGTCAAGGGATCTGCATGGAAGTGGTGCTCTAGTCCCTAGCAGGTCAGCCCCTCTTTTAGTTCTTTAGCAACCTGGCTTTTTCAGGAATGATGTCGACATTGGGTACCCACCCATATTTGTGGAGAAAAGCTCTCTCTGGGAGTGGAGCCAATGGGCTTAAGTTAATGTTGCTTTTAGCACCATTAAGTTAGGCAATGATACTTGCCACCAATAAGTGTGTGGGGATGTCACAGGCAGTGGCTGCTACAAAGTTCTGAAAACCTTGAGTCTCAAGCCCAGAGTATTCCAGCAAAGGAGCTTTTTGTGGGGTCTCAGCAAGGTGGGGCACAGGGTGATGTTTCAGAACTGGCACTCCACCACTTCTGTCATCCTGTCCAGCCTTGCCAGGTGTGCCGGATCTTTGTCCCTTCTACTCACAGAAATAGACGAAACAATCAGGCCCTAAACAATTAATCTGGCAACATCGCCTGTAATGCTGATGCCAAATGCTGGCTTAAAAAAAATTCCAGAAATTCTAGTTTTAAGATGTTCAGCCTGTGACTTTGAATCAGACTCTAGATGTGAACTTTGTGGCTTAGGCCCATGACTATTTTATTAATCCAAAGAAAAAATCAGCACTATATGTAGTTAGGTGAATAGTCCCAGGATTGCTCTCTATGGTTTTTCTTTCTCACCATATAATACTGTGATATACGGTATCTGTCCATTTTTCCCAGATGTGGATTGTTCATCCAAGTCTACTGCAATGGAAAATAAACTCCATAGGAAGTGAGCTGAGAGCTGTGATGGTTTGGAAAGTCCAGTGCTCCTAGAAATCTGCAGCCCAGAGTGGATTCTGCAGGTGTAGAAATATAAAGAGTTATACAGTGGTACTGCAGCAAAAGTGCCTCAGAACTAAACTGTGCCATAGAATTCTCTACTGCCCTCCTCTAATGTAATGTTCCCTTACAATAATTAGAAGCTTTGAAATTCTGCAGTTTCAGCGGGCCTGATGATTTGTTGATCTCTTCTACTTGGGAGGGAGATTGAGCTGCTGTTTCTGTGAAAGACATTTGTGCTGCTCTTTGACCAGCCACTAGAGGGCATCCCATATTTAAAAGACTAGAATAGTTCCCTTCTGGCCAAAGAGTGGGTTCCTTTCTGCATTTCAGGGCCCTCCTCCTTTTATTGCAATAAAAGGAGTTTTTGCTGGAAATTATTGGGAAGAGGATTGGGCCTCAAATGTTTATGGCCCACATTGGTATATAGCAGGAATTAACTCAATTTACACCTGTGAAGTTGATAGGGTTGGCAACTTTCCACTCACATAAAAACAAACTCCTTTGCCCTGTCCCACCCCTGCCCTGCCCCTTCTCCAAGCCTCCACCCCTGCTCACTCTATCTCCTCTTCTGTCGCTTACTCTCCCCACCATCACTCACTCGCTTGCTCATTTTCACCAGCCTGGGACAGAGGATTGGGGTGCTAGATGGGTGTGAGAGTTCCGACTGGGGGTGCGGGCTATGGGAGGGGCCAGAAATAAGGAGTTCAGGATGAGGGAGGGGGCTCTGGGCTGGTGGGTAGAGCTGCGGGGTTCAGCGTTTGGGAGGCGCTCCAGGCTGAGGAAGGGGGTTGGAGTGTGGGAGGCGGTATGGGCTCTGGGCTGGGGATGCGGGTTCCAGAGTAGGGCCAGAAATGAGGAGTTCAGAGTGTGGGAGGGGGCTCTGGGCTGGGGATGCGGGTTCCAGAGTAGGGCCAGAAATGAGGAGTTCAGAGTGTGGGAGGGGGCTCTAGACTGGGGCAGGGGGGTGACGGCTTGGTGTGGGGCTGGGGATAAGGGATTTGGGGTGCAAGAGAGGGCTCTGGGCTGAAGGGTTTGGAGTGTGGGAGGAGGCTCTGGGATGGGGCAGGAGGTTGAGGTGCAGGGAGTGTGAGGGCTCCAGCGAGGGTGCGGACTCCGGGATGGGATGGGGATGAGGGGTTTGGGGTGTAGGAAGGTGCTCTGGGCTAGGACCAAGGGGTTCAGAGGATGGGAGGGGATCAGGACTGGGGGAGGAGGTTGGGGCATGGGAGGTGGTCAGGGGTGCAGGGTCCAGGTGGCGCTTACCTCAGGCAGCTCCCGGAAGCAGTGGATGTCCCCCCTCCAGTTCCCACATAGAGGCATGGCCAGGTGGCTGTGTGTGCTGCCTCATCCAAAGGCACTGCCCCTGCTGCTCCCATTGGCTGTGGTTCCTGTCAGTGGGTGCTACAGAGTTGGTTCTTGGGGCGGGTGCAGCGTGTGGAGTCCCCTGGCTGCCCCTACACGTAGGAGCTGGAGGGGGAACATGCCGCTGCTTCTGGCAGCTGTGCGGACCCATGGCAGGCAGGGAGCCTGCCTTAGCCCCACTGTGCCATCCACCAGACTTTTAATGGCTTGGTCAGCGGTGCTAACCAAAGCTGCCAGGGTCCCTTTTCAACTGAGCATTCTGGTCAAAACCTGGACACTAGCAACCCTAGCAAGTTGAACTAGTGTAAAACCAGTGTGAATGAGAGGAAATATTTGATCAGTTTCTTGTAAATAGAGTAACAGATGTATTGGAGCATGAGCTTTCATGGGTGAATACCCACTTCGTCGTCATGCATCCGACGAAGTGGGTATTCACCCACAAAAGCTCATGCTCCAATACATCTTTTAGTCTATAAGGTACCACAGGACTCTCTGCTGCTTTTACAGATCCAGACTAACATGGCTACCCCTCTGATACTTGTAAACAGAGGGGCAAGTAAATTTGTCTCTTCTTCCAGCTAATATTCCCACTGGTAGAAGAACTCTTGAGTATAGCTTCTAAAAGGGAGATATAACAAAAACATCTTCCCCTGGAATTGATATTCTAACTACATTAAAAACCTTAGATTTTGATAACTTAGGTTTTGTTTGCATAATTGTGAAGTGCAAATTAATCTGAATCAGCAAAATACACTCCTTTTCTGTTCATATTCATTCTCAGAAAGAAGGGAAATAAGCTCAGGCATATCCAGACTTAATGTGTAAAAGAATAAAAATTCTTCTGAGTCTTAAAAAGCAAATGCAGCACTGGGAAGATAGCTTTAGGGCGGTTACCTTTTTGCTGTGTGACCTGGACAGAAATCTCACTAACCAAGAACTCCTGACTTGGGCCACTGTTTTATTTTGTTTGGTTGAATTGAAAGATCTTTAACAGCCCTGCAACAGTCTTCCTAGTGAAATTAAAAAGGAATATTTGCCTATTTTGCAAAGTGCTCTGTCCTATACAGAGATATGGGGGATAATATCAGGGAAGAAGTGTTCCCTACCATCACAACTGGGTTGGGGGAAGTAAGAGCCTCCTTGTCTGACAGACAAGTGACAGTGATGGAGATGATTCATAGATTTCAAGTCCAAAAGGGACCATTAAGATCATCTAGACTGATCACCCGCATACCAGGCCATAGCATGGGGCCCATCAGGTGGAAGAACACTTCCTAGGGCAAGCAGATAGGAATGGCTGAGGTATAGTAACACCAAGACCCCCCCAGCAACCCACCAACTTCTTTGAAAGGTAGGGAACCCAAAACACTTGTTTAAGTGATTTGGTGGATCAGGGCGAGAGTGCTCAGCGCCTTACAGGATGAAGCCCTGAGTGGGAAGCATGTAGCACTAGGAATTAACTCTGAAATTGAAAATGTTTTAATTTTAAATAAAATGCTTATTTGAGTCTGCTACTAATGGCAGACACTGTTGAATAGTGACATCATTGGTGCGACTCCAGAGGTAGTGAAGAGAGATTGAAGGGATTCAAAATCAGATTCCATTATTATGCTGTAGTATCAGTAGACTAACATTGTTAAGGCCCAAAAACGTGGAGTGATGCATAATACTGCACTGACATTGTAAAAGCATGTGTGACATTTGAATAATATATTTACACCAAATATTAAAACACCACCCAGCGCTCATAATATCACTACTACCCAGAAACAGCCTGGCACGCTGTTTTGTACAGTGACTTAAAAAGCACAGTAGACATTAGTAAACGTTACATGTTTTGTTTAAATATTAAATTTTAAAGTGCACCATCCATTTTTAATGACCCAATTAACAAACCATTTCTTTCTGTGGAAATGTAAGGATAACAAGGAATTCAGCAACCAGGATGTCAGTGGCAAGGAAAAGAAAGGCTAATGTTATAAAACAGAAACAGAGCCTCTCAAAAATAAAGAAAAAAGCTTCTAATTAAATCTGAATATAATTTTATAGAACAGAAGCCAGAGATGATTTAAAACCTCTCCATTACTCTGGGAGCAAGATTCTCCTGGCTTCTGCACAACAGGAGCACAAGGATCTTTGAAAGCTATGACTTTTTTTTTTAAATAAAGTTAGCCAGTGTAGCAAATGATAGAGAGTGTTGTTTACGTTGTGAGTGCCTCCCACCCCAATGGCTCTGAGAAAGCAGGGAGAATGAGCTGTTCCATTTTGCCACCTGAATCCTGCCTAGACTGCCACCTTTCTCTGAACTTCACCATCATTTTACTGGATCTTCTAGAATTCATCTGAGTCTAGGTATCATTAAAACCCTGGACACACAGAAGGCTCATCTCCCATTATCTAGATACTCTTTCATCCCATGTCATCATTTATTACAGGTATCTAGCACTTTACAGACATGTTGGAAGACAAAGTTCCTGCACAGAAAAGCTTGCAATATAAATGAGACAAAAGACAAAGTGGGAATTTTCTGACTCTATTAGTTGAATTTAATTTAGAGAGGAAGAGACATTAAAAACCAAAACCTTCCAAATCTGCTTTTGGAAAAATTGTACAAATGTTACTGTAATTAAATGGGCAGTGTTCCCATCTGGTTTAGTGTTTTGTTTATAGGGACCATGAGAAAGTTCTCATTACTTCTTTTCATTGCCTTTTGTCCCTATGGGGCAACATCTCTGCTAAGAGTTATCCTCTGTAATGCAGACACAACTAAGTATATGTGAAGAAAGATGTTATGCCACTAAAGCCCTCCCTACAATTGAAATGGTTTGGCTGACCACGCTTTGCAGATGCAGATTACAGCTGAAGTGGATGCTAACATGTTGAATAGAAATCAATAGCTGGATACAGTATCATTACATTACAAGATCAAATAAGTCAGTTACATCTTCAATACATTAAGTCAATGAGCATGTCAATAGAAGAACAGAACTGGAACAAAAGAAGGGAACTTGTTAGTAAAACTAAGCAAATAATTCACAAGGAATTTGTTAGATTATTTTAGTCTTTTGTCAAAAAAATATCCATACATAAACTGTGATTTCCTCAAATTATCTCATTTGAATTTATTCAAGAAAAATCTCTGTGAATTTTAATTTAAGGATTTTTTATGAATATTTGAGATAGTTGTGATTGGTCAAATAATATTGTTATGGCAAGAGTCACCATGGTGCTGCTATACATAGTCTTACAAGATCCCTCTTAGTGGGCTAGTTTGTTTTTTGTCTTGGAAGTGTGTTAGTTTTCTGACGTAGTATCGTTTGGGGAAAGCTGTGGCAAGCAGCCAGGGAGTTCTCTCTGTCTTACTCTCTATAATTGAGAGAATTCTTGGGACAGAGTTGCTCCCTGGGAACTGGTGTTTGGGTTAAGATCTCTGAAAGAAGAGGTTGCCTGTGTGCCATTTGTGACTACCTCTGTTCCAGGATTAATGTGTAAATAAGACAAGCTGCAGCAAGATTGCTAGACTCCACATTACTGAGGTCTCTTTCAATGGGAAGTAGACCTGTAAGGCCCTGACTTCTGCTATCACTTGGTAGTGCTGAAATTATTGTTTTGCTCTCCAATTATGAGTACCAAAGTGAATGTATGCAAATTTAAAATAGAATCAGTGCATACTTGTACAGTAACTCCTCATTTAAGGTTGTCGTTGTTATGTTGCTGATCAATTACAGAACGTGCTTGTTTAAAGTTGTGCAATGCTCCCTTATAACATTGTTTGGCACCCGCCTGCTTTGTCCACTGCTTGCAGGAAGAGCAACCATTGGAACCAGGGTGGACCGGCAGCGCCCCCATCAACTCCCCTAAGTTCCCTGTGCAGCAGCCACCCAGCAGGCTATCAATTGCTGGGCAGTTCAGCTGTCCCTCCCGCCATTGCCGTGTGCTGCTCCTGCCCTCTGCCTTGGAGCTGCACCCAGGAGCCTGCTGCTTGCTGTACAGAGGGGGAGGGGGATGCTAATGTCAGGGTGTCTCCCTCTCCCTGCTCCTGTACCTTAACCCCACAGAGCCGGGGGGGTGGGGGGTTTGGGGACATGACAGGACTCAGGAGGGAGGGAGTGTGCTGGCAGCAGCTGCTGTCTCAACTTGCTGACCTACTAACGAGGCAGTGTACTTAGAGAGGGGTCAGAGTACTTAAAGGGGCAAAGCGCGTGGCTCTCTCTCTCTCTCACACACACACACACACACACACACACAGTGTGTGTCTATGTCTCTCTCTGCCATGCTGTGTCTCCTCCCTCCATTCCTGCTGCCTTGTAGAGTGGGAGGCTACATTAACAACAATGTGTTAACCCTTGAGGGCTCAGCCAAGTGTTAGTTCTTCATTTAGCAGTAAGGCATTCCCTGGGAAATATCCCACCCTTTGACTCCACCACCTCGACCAAGCTTTACAATCACCATTGCTGTGTACAGTATTAAATTGTTAGTTTAAAACTTATACTGTGTGTGTGTGTGTGTGTGCGTGTATGAATAAAATATAGTCTTATCTGGTAAAAAAATTCCCCTGGAACCTCCCCTCCCCTCCCCCCCCATTTACATTAATTCTTATGGAGAAATTGGATTCGCTTAACATTGTTTTGCTTAAAGTAGCATTTTTCAGGAACATAACTACAACGCTAAGCGAGGAGTTACTGTACATGCAGCTTTGAAGTTGGCTTTCCACAATTTTGTTGTTTAATTTTACTAGCCAAACAAAGCAACAACTTGAAAGGTCACAGAAAGTGAAGACATTTGGGCATGAAGGTGGCCAGCAAAAAATTAAAAGTTCAAATATATTACTCACTCAACTCTTTGGATAAGGACTGAGGCAGCAGGCCCTTTAAAAAGAATTATCGAAGCTGTTCAATCCCCATAGTTGCCACAAGCAGAATGCAATGAGATCATTTGTATATCTTCAGCTCCTACATTGCCCATGAGTATAGTATGAAACGGATGAGAAATAGTGGTGTAGCAGTTAGAGCAAGAGACTGGGGGGGGGGCAGAACTCCTTGGTTTTATTCCTGATTCATCCATTGACTCATTGTGGCTACATCTACACTTCGAGCTAGGGGTATGATGCCCCTGCTCATGTACACATACTCACGCCAACCCTGACAGAGCTAGTGCAAGTAGAAGTGTAGCCGTGGTAGCACCACCAGCAGCAGAGGCATGGCTTAGCTGTGTTGAGTACAAACCTTCCTGAAGCTGGTGACTATGTGCACAGCCCAGCTAAGGAGCACCTCCACTGCCTGTCCTACTGTGGCTACATGTCTACTTCCAGTAGCTTGAGTATGGGTACACAAGTAAGGGAAAAAAATCACCCCCCCCAACTCTGTAGTGCCACTGTAATCTTTGAGCAAGTCATTTCACTGTGTATCAATTTAACCATGTGTAAAATGGATAGAATACTTGCCTGTCTCATATGGTCTTGTGAGGCTTAAGGAATATTTCTACCACAATTTGAAATCTTCAGATGAAAGGTGTTATAGAAATGTTTCCTTCTTAGATAATGTATCTAAAGAAATGGGTGGGGGAAACCATTAGCTGAGTGGTGCCATACACAGATAAGAGGTACTATATATTTTATATGGAAGATATTACTACTACATTGGAAAGAAAAAAAACACATTAGCTGAGTGGTTTGGCAATTTCTAGTACTAGATCCTCCCCCCACACACACACTTTAAAAAAATAGAGAAGAATTTTATAAGTAAACATTATGCAGAGTATTGCTAATTTAGGCCCTGATCTAGCAAGCATGTTTTTCACTTTAATCAAATGAATAGTTGCTATACATGTGAGTAAATGTAAGCACATGCTTATGTGCTTGCAGGATCAGAGCCTTAACAAGGATTTAAGAGGCATCATCAGTAATCATGCTATAAATCAAGCTAATGTAAGAAACTAAGATGCAAGTCTCCAAAGTGAGTTCAGGAAAACCAGACTGATTTTAACAGCCATATTTTCTGTATCTTAAATGTATAATGTTGGTGGTGCAATGACAGTGGAAGCAAGTTACCACCTAATAAAAGCAGAAGCAAGTTACTAGATGAACAGAAGTAAAAGAATTTTGATTGGCAGGTAAATTAGAAAATTCTGACCTTTGACAGAAATAACACCACTCCTATTTGAATTAAGTTTTTTTGTGTAGAACACTTGAAAACAGCATTTTGCTAGAAAATAAGTTAGCTCTACTGCTCTGTGGACAGCTTAAAGCTCTAGGCAATTTCTGTTTAATTGGCTCTCCAAGGTAGAAAATGAGCATTGATAGGGGGATCCCTGAACACAATGTCCTCCATCCCTACCTTGGACACATCCATGTGAAGGAGAGATAGAGGAGAAGAAAATACAGTCTAACCACAGAAGTGGATAGATTAATTGCCAAGCAAATTCCTTCTGGGTTTCTTGAAGAGGTTGCTGAGAAGAAAAAAATAAAACTCAATAATGCATTTTTTTGGTATTGTACTATACTACATTTGCAACAAACAATGCTAGTCATGTACCATTGCTAAAGGGGGGGGGGAATTTTGTTAAACCCCTCATTCAGCTGTAGCATTTCAGGCAGCTCTAATTTCTACTTTTCCCTAGCGTTTAGTCTCACTTTCAGTTAACAACGGTTCAAATGACAGAAAAATGCATTTCCACAAGGATTTATTAACTACGAGAAAATCAGAAAAGGCGGAGGAGTCAGTGAAAGCTAGCCTTCCTGAATATCCTGACCTACGGACCCACCTTGCACCCATACAGAATGTGCTGTAGAGTAGAGCACAGAATCACAGTTTATCTGTGACAACACAATCCAGCCCAGGTAATCTCTGTTCTTCCACTATTATTCTCTGTTTTCAAGGGAAATTATTCTTTTGATAGTATTTTTTATAAAATTTTCTCATAAATTGGTTTGGACATTGACTTAACCAAAACAGAAGACGGACAGCTTTTAAATGGCTTCTGTGATGGTTTTAGTTGTCTTTTAGCAAAATAAAAAAGCCTGGTTTTACCTAAACTCAGAGGTCACCAATGTAAACATGATGAAGAGATGAGCCTTTAAATTTAACTATTTCTTACATCAACTAGACCAGCTTCATCACTGAAATCAATAGAATTAGTCTAGTTCCAAATTGGAGTAAGGCAGAGGTGAATGACGCCAATTGAGTATAGCTGACAGATAGGGTTCCAGAGGTCAGCATGGACATATGGGAATTACTTACAAAAGTCGGGGGGAAGAAAAAAAAAGACTAAAGAGGTACCTGAATTTTAGAAATACCTAAACAGCATCAGTTAAAATATAAGTTTTATAGAGCACAAATATACAAAGATAGAGCGTTATTAGGACCAGATCATGAAGAGTTTGTTGTGAATATTGGGATAGCATGAGAAAAGGTATCAAATGCCATACCCTGTGCTTCTGATATTAATCTGGTTATTGCTAGATCGTAAATCTGGATCATTTGTAAGAGTTAATTTGTTCCTGCTGCTTCCTGGTTCTCCTGTAAGATGGCACAAAAAAGAGCTTTTGTTAAACTAAAACCTCTGCTGAGAGCCTATTTTGACTGCTCTCGAGCTAGGTCTACACTTGGAGCTAGGGATGCAAATCCGAGCTCATGCAGACACACTCACGCCAGCTGTCATAAGCGAGTGCGCTAAAAATAGTAGTGTAGCTGTGGTAACATGGCCAGTGGCGCATGTTGACATGAGCTAGCTGTCTCAAGTACATACAAACAGGGCCCAGGTGGGTTTGTACTCAGGACAGCTAGGCCATGCCACTGTTCACCGCTGCCCCTGCTACACTATTTTTAAGTGTACCTGCTTGATGAGAGCTAGTGCTAATATGTCTGCATAAGCTGGCAATCACTCCCATAGCTCTAAAGTGTTGCTGTAGCCTCAGAACTGCTTCCTGTGTTGGTATTCTTCCATGTAACAACAACAACAAAGTCCCTCAAAAATACTTTCTAGTATTTCGGAGGGTCTGTCTCTACCGAGGAGTTACAGTATAAAGGATAACAAGAACAACATATATTTAAGAAAAGCGTATTGGTTTCTAATCAAGAAGCTTAATTTGAAGCCCAAATTTTGCTGTTAGGCATATCACACAGCTCCTATTCACTTCTGCTCCATTGCTTCAGCACTTATCCCAGCAAAACTACCAGTGACTCAATACATACAAAAGGTAGAGAATTGGCTCTTTAAACACAAAGATTCGGATGGAGTCCAGTCTCCCCCTTTAAAAATAGCAGTGCCTTCAGCTGAAGGATGATGGCATTTCCAGTGCTGCATGGGGAAGCTCCTACAACAGCTGCCTGCACTGTATTTGTACTGTGTGTAAGTAGGGGAATCTGAGTAAATATTGTAATTAGGAACGTAATAGCACATTTTGATTGCCTTTAATAAGTAATACCAACATGAATCTTTTCATAGTAGTGACACTAATGATCATTAATAGCCAAGACTGTTAGCTTTACACTATGCATTCTTCGCTGAAGAGCCTTATGAGTGCAGAATACACTGCTATTGAAGCAGAAAATAAATGGAAAAAAAATATATCAGCAACACTCATTATCCTGCAATAATCTCCTGAAATCTATATCAAATGTAAAAACCTGTTGTCTCCTTTGATCTTTAAGCAACAATAATATGAAGAAGCCACATGGGCACAGTAGGCTTTCACGTAACCATGTTTACTTTCTATATGCAGACATGCAAGGCCTAGCAATATACTACAGCTCTGGCTAGTTTCTAAAACAAGGAACAGTGAGTGCCATTAGACGGCTCAACTTTTTGAAGAGATACTACCAAATTCCTCCCTGGTATGGTTGTACGTGCCTGTAATCTCAGCTACTTGGGAGACTGAGGCTAGCAGATCGCTCAGGGGTTCTGGGCTGCGGTGTGCTATGCTGATCAGGTGTCCGGTACCACTGACAGCCTGGCCAGCGGAGTGGCTGAAGGACTGGCTAGAACACCATAACAGACGTGTTGTGATTGGCGCTCTCTCTGTGAGGGCTGATGGACCGATTGATCAAGGTAACTACCCAATTCCTATAGATGGCATACACCTCCCCCTTTAAAGTAAGAGAACATACAAATATTACAAATGCTTTATAATTAATTATACAACATGCTCCACATTAATTCTAAGGAGTAGATTATGACTTCTCTCTGGATAGCATCTTGTAGGCATCACAGCAGTATCTGGATCAGAGTCTGTACTTTCGGGGGTAGGTGTATCAGGAACATCTTCCTGTTCTGTAGTGTTATGGTCACTTGTGTTACCTGCACCCACTTTTACTAGGACTCAAGGCATAACCCAGCTGATTTAGGCACCCCCACCCTTTCCCAGTTCTTAGGGCTCTGAGTGAAGGGCACCTTCCCTTACTCAGTTCCTATGGCTCAGGGCATACTCTTCTGCAGGTTTGCAGGGTCTTTTACCAGTGAAAGAGCCTGACACAGTAATATCCTTAGCCTCTATTTATCAACAGTTACCAAAACAGAATACACACACTAGGCATACAATACTCACCACTCCCAACAAGGTAGATGAACTTTTCCTGCTGGCCATTCAGGAACAGGTCGTCATCCAGGGACTCCAGCTTCTGAACAGTATAATTGGCAGGGTGTTGAAGTCAATCAGCTCTGATCTCGGGACCTTGTCCCTTTTCCGAAGAAAAGGAGTACTTGTGGCACCTTAGAGACTAATAAATTTATTTGAGCATAAGGTTGCATGGGCTACAGCCCACTTCATCAGATGCATAAAATGGAACATATAGTCAGAATACACACACAGAGAACATGAAAAAACTGTAAGAGACTAATGAAGGTGAGCAATTATCAGCAGGAGAAAAAAAAACTTTTGTAGTGATAATCAAGATGGCCCATTTCAGACAGTTTGACAAGAAGGTGTGAGGATACTTAACATGGGGAAATAGATTCAATGTGAATAATGGCTCAGCCATTCCCAGTCTCTATTCAGACCTAAATTGATGGTATCTAGTTTGCATATTAATTCAAGTTCAGCAGTTTCTCGTTGGAATCTGTTTTTGAAGCTTTTCTGTTGCAAGATTGGAACTTAAAGGTGGCAAAGAACTTCCTTTTGGATTCCAGGTTAGATAGTGAAACTTGAGTCCTGCTTAGCTGTACCTTAATCAATCATTTTACTAAAGTACTACAAGACTATTTTTCACCAATCCTAGCCCATTGTGAAACAATCTTTACCCTATCAGACCCCACCACTTTAGTTGATTTACACCTTTCAAAATTGTTTCTGTCTGTTGCATAACTAATCAAAGAACCAGACAGAGACTATACAGATAAACAATCAATTAGTAGGGACTATAAAGCAAAACAATAAAGTAGAGATTTCCACACCTAAAACTGTTGATAAGTGATTCCTGGCAAGACAGACTGCTATCAAACAAAGTTTGCTTTAAATATCTTAAGAGCCGTTTCTTTATCTGGTGGTAATGGGTACTATTAGGACAGGATCTCCTTCTTAACAGACTGATATTACATTATTTTAAATGTAATTTAGATGGAATATGAGGATGTGACTTTCTGCTTTTTGGCTCATGACTGCTGCTCTCCCAATATAGCTGCAGAAAAAGGGCCTCAAATGCTTTAATCATTAATTATACAACATGCTCCAAATTAAGTTTGAGAGGTAGATTATGACTTCTCTGGAGAGCATCTTGTAGGCATCACAACAGTATCTGGATCAGCATCTGTATTTTCTGGGGTAGCTGTATCAGGAACATCTTCCTTCTTTGTAGTGTTAGGGTCACTTGTAGTAGAAACAGGGACACGAGGCTCACTGGTACTGTCACATATCCCTGTCTGTGGTGGTATTGTTGGCTCACTAGTTTCAACAAGCATCTCTGGTGTAGAACATCCTGAGGAACTTATGCTCAAAAGCTGGTTTTATGTCTTTGCCATGACATTTGGTGCTACTCAGTTTATGGAATCCGGGAGTGATTACATCACAGTCTCACTGCTCTCTTACATATCAAAGTGTATGCATACCTTCTGTAGGTTAAAATTTCAGCTTGAGGAGACATATCTGCGTTAGCTCTTATTGAGCTATCATGCTAAAGAGGAGCGTAGCTGCTGTGAGGCAAGCGGTAGGAGGGGGTAGCCACACTGAGTACATAGCCATCCCAAGGTACGTACTTGGCCTGCTAGCTCCTCATCTTCCTTGTGCCACAGTGGCTACATTCTATATTTAGATTAATAGCTCAATAAAAGCTAATGCAGGCATGTCTCCTCAAGCTGGAATTTATACCTCCAGCTCAACGTGTAGACATATGCATGGACATTTTCTCCCAGGTGAAAACTGCACAGCTGGGTGTGACTATTTGATCACACTGTTTCTTAATGTCCCTCTGTAGATTGGACATCACCAAGTCCAGGCAACCCCTTAAATTACATTCTAGAATCATCATCATCATCATCACTGCTATCCAATTTATTACACCATACACTGAATTCCTAGAGGACATTAGAAAGTTTGCAATCTTGTGTTCTAGGCTGCCTTTATACAGAGCCATAGCACAAATTGCTTATTTGACTGTCTGGATAAATCTTTCCAGTATTCCAATTGCAGCAGGATGATAGTTAACAGATGTAATATGTCTGACATCATTTCTCTTGACAAACAGTTGAAGATCTTCAGATGTTAACTGAGTTCTATTGTCACAATCTGTTCAGGAAGTCTGTTCCTTGAAAACAAGTCTTAATACTTTCAACACTATGCTGAATTCATGCAAAATGAGCATCTATTGCAGGGGTGGCCAACCTGAGCCTGAGAAGGAGCCAGAATTTACCAGTGTACATTGCCAAAGAAATACATCATCAGCCCCCCTCATCAGCTTCTCCCCCCACCCCACTCCCAGCACCTCCCTCCCACCAGCAGCCCTGCCAATCAGCGCCTCCCCATCCCTCCCCACACTTCCCAATCAGCTGTTTTGTGGCATGCAGGAGGCTCTTGGGGTGAGGAGCGAGGGCACAACAGGCTCAGGGGAGTAGGCAGGAAGGGGTGGAGTGGGGGCAGGGCCTGTGGCAGAGCCAGGGGTTGAGCAGCAAGCACCCCCCAGCACATTGGCACCTATAGCTCTAGCCCTGGAGTCGGTGCCTATACAAGGAGCCACATATTAACTTCTGAAGAGCGGCATGTGGCTCCGGAGCCACAGATAGATCAGAGGTGGCCTATTGCAATCAAAACCCATGATTCATAAGTGATCCAGTGTAGTTGGCCATTCCCAAGGATATAAAGGAGTATGTTTAGGTATGTGTTGCATTTGCTGACAACCTTGACATTGTTTTGCTATTTCCTCTATTTGTGCATCAATCCCTGGCCACCACACAAAACACCTGGCAACTTTCATTGTTACAATCCCTGAGTGGTCGTCAAATAATTTTTGGAGTGTGAGACACCTTAGTTATTCCTACAAAGTTTCTCTGGTGTCACACATTAGGCAACTTTATTATACACTTAATTGTTCTTTTTGAACAAAGAGAGCTGGACACAGTTGTTTGTGTGCAGAAGTCCATCTATTTATTATATCATACACATTAAAAATGATCCAGTGCTGACTAGTTTCACTTTGTATCATGGCATCTGTCACTGAAGAGGGTGCAATTTGTGCCAAATAGAACATCTACTATCCCTGGTTCCACTTCAATGTCTTTACCTGCCACTTCTAAGGGCAAGCATGATAAGCAATGGCATTTGCCTGTTGGTTGCTATATTTGAACTCTATGGCTATGTCTTTACTGCAATTAAAAGACTGCAGCTAGCCTAGGCCAACTGACTTGGGCTCATGGGGCTCAGGTTGTGGGGCTGCTTCATTCAGGGCTGGCTCCAGGGTGTTTGCTGCCCCAAGTGCGGGGGCCAGGGGGAGAAGGCCGCAATTGCGATTGGCGGCAGCTCCACCACACTGCTTTCTTCTTCGGCGGCAGGTCCTTCCCTCTGAGAATTACCGGGAGTGCCGCCCCCTCCCCTTGGCCGCCCCGAGTGCCTGCTTGCTGTGCTGGTGCCTGGAGCCAGCCCTGGTTTCACTGCAGTGTAGACATCCACCCTTGGTGTGGGACCCTCCCACCTCTCAGGGTCCTTGGGCCAAGGCTCCAGCCCAAGCCTGGAAGCCTACCTTGCAATTAAACATCTCTGCAGCCCATGAGCTTGAGTCAGCTGGCAGGGGCCAGCCAGGGGTTTTTAACTGCAGTGTAGACATACCCTGAGTGCGTGTGCCCACAAGCATCACCCACCTCTGTAACTGCACTGCAGCCGTTAGTACTAATCCTTTCTTTCGGGTTAAAAAAGAAAAAATGAAACTAGTGGTTGCTTATTGGTAACCACACAAAGTAATTTCCCAGACAGATATTGGTTAAACTTTTTAATGTCCCCAAGACAAAACTCTGATCTTTTATCAATTTCAGCATAGTTATGTTTTTCCAGAAATAAGAAATCTAGAAGCAAAAGACAATACAATAGGCCTTTCAGTAGGATATTCCATCACATGGGAAATTACTACTCCTATTCCATATGGGGAAAACATCATATGCTAACTTAATAGCAAAGTCTTGCGTCTAAAAGAACTCTTTTACACCTGATAAGTGTCTTTTGCTTCATCAAAAGCCTTCCTACACTGGGTGGACCCTCCATTATGTAACAGTTTGCTTAGAGGTTGTAACACTGTTGCTGTGTTAGGCAAGAGTCTATATAAATAACCAATTATGGCCTGAAAGGCATGCAAATGTGACAATCTTTGTGGTTGGGGTGCCTTAAGGATAGTTTCAGCTCTGTACTGTGATTTATGCCAGTCATCTTTGTCAATAGTATGACCACAATGTGAAAATTCAAAGACTCGTTTACATATTTTCCTTGTTTACTCTAAGACCATTCTCAGACACAGTCTGACAAGTACATTTGGGAGGTTCCCACTGTGCTCTTTATCACTAGATCCCATGACCAATATATCACCCAAGTAACACTGAATGCTAGGAATAATGTCATACCTGATTCATAGCTCACTGGCAAAGAGCAGGTGTGGATGCTATTCCAAACACTATTCTATTATATTTTAAAAGGACTTTGTGGGTGTTAATAGTAAGATACTTCTTGTCACTATCTTCGATCTCCATTTATAGGTAGGTTTAAGCAAGATCAATAGAGAAAAACCTACCACCGGCTAATGAAGAAAATACATTCTCCATTCTAGGAGAATGTGACTGATCCATATACAATAGTTGGGTTAATGGCAACCTTGAAATCACCATAGGTACAGGCAGCCCCATTCTTTTTTAATTACTTGTACTATAAGTGTGATCCATTCACTCCATTAATCTTGAATATAATTCCAGAGTGCTGTAACATGAGCAGCCACCTCTTGAGTACCCTCTTGGGGCCAGAGGTACCCTGCCTCCGTCCCTGCTGTTTCCTCCCCCTGCCCCCCGAGCCCTTTAAGAATTCACTCAGTTCAAAGAATCCCCACAAGGAGCCCCATTTACTGAATCCTCAGGTGCACAGTGGCCCCTCAGGCCCCAACCCTAGTTTAGTTTCTCTCTCTCTCCCCCCCATCCCATAGTCCAAAATAACACAAAGTCTTTCAAAAAAAAAAAACCCCCACAAACTCTCAGTCTTCATCCTAATTTCTTCAAGGCACAGCCCTACCCTCTCTGAGGGACTTTGTTTCCCTAGCCCCTTTTGCCAGGAGTTTGTCCTTCTCCACAGGCCTTTCCAGATGAGTTTATGTAGTCTCTCCCCTACTTGCACGGGTTTTCTCACAGACCTCCTTGCCTGGAGCTTTCTTCACTAGCTCCTGCTTCCTGAGCTTCTCCCCTGCTGACTCAGGGTCCTGTAGGAGTCTTCTTATTCCCTCCAGACATAGCTGAAGTTTCCTGGGTTTTCCCCCTTCACTGCAACTTCTTGCTCCTTTTGTATTGGAATCACCTGGTTCTGCTCAGGTGGGGCTCATCCTGTAATCAGGACTGGCTTTGTCCCAGGCTCTCCAGGCCATAGGGCAAGCTATGTTACAAAAACATTCACATATTCTCTCTTGTCTTAAGTAAGAGTGTAAGGTCTATATGGCAGGTGTAACCTTTGGGTGGGCTAGAGTTCACTTCATTGCCCTTCTCCAGTGCCTAACCCCCGCCTCTCCCCCAACTCCCATAGAAAAGAAGCAGAAGACCCAGAATTCAGTCTCTAAGGATTTTCAGCAAGGATTGCACAGGGTCAACCTCCCCACATTCAAGTCCTAAAAGGAATGAAAAGTACCAACTTTAGAAATCTTATGAGGAAGAAACATAACAATAATACTTAATTTTAAAACATAACATGGCTATTTTATAATCTACATTTATTATCTTCACAATTATACGTGAGCATAAATAAAGAAAACAAATTAAATCTAAACAGGTCAGTCCCCACAGAAACACAGTGAGAGGAAACTCAGAGCTCCCAAAAGCTTTAGGTTGAGTTCACCTGAGTTGGAGTCTTCGACCACCAAATCTATGCAGTCAAAAGCTGCATCTTTCCTCCACTTGCTTGTAGGAATCTTCAGTTGGAATCCATGCAGACTCTTCCTCTGCTGAAATCACTGTTAGCCAGTCAGCTAACTGATTAACCAAGCTCAGTTAAATAAATAGATTAAAAAAAATATCCTGTTACAAGAAAATACAAAACTGAGAATAGCAAAATATAAACAACTCTTTCCCCATTATCACATTTAAAAAGAAGTTGGTGAATCATATTAGTTGAGACAATTTAACTAAATCAGTTTTGCTAAAATCAAACATTTGAAGTATACAATTAAAATAAAATTATTTTCCCTTCCCATTTCTATAATTAACACTGTCAGGGCTTCCCTGTTGCAGGGTTAACAATATCACTAACCTGCTGCATAATGCTTCAGAGTTTGGAAAACAGCCTCCTTTCTGCTCCTGGGCTCAGCTTCTCCCAACCCACACAGGGCACATGGCCCTTTGTGAAGCAGCTGCCCTGACTACTTGCTCTCATGGAGTCTGAGTCCAGCTAGAGGGAACCTATTGAGCATACCCAAAACTACCACACCCAATTCCAGAAACTTCTGGATGTGGACTGCTAATTGTGCATCAGTCTAGCAACGACTCAGATACAACTCACTCCTACCTACCCCTCAATAGATTGCTTAAACAGATATCTCTCTATTAGGCACGTGCACAGGCACTGTACTGTCTCATGTATTTGTGGAGCAACCATTAAAATAAGGTCTCAGTCCTGACTGGGCCTTGAAACACTATCACAATACAAATTAAAACTCATACTCAAATGTTTACTTGTGTTGACATATGCTTACAATGGAATTGCCCAGCCAGTGGATTTCCACAGGAATGTTACCACCTCTCCAACACCCCTGGGAATTAGTAATTATTAGAGATAGGCCCCAGATACAAAGCTCAAATCTGAATCTAAACTTTCTCAGGGTTTGAATAATTAAGAAATGGGGTTCCTATTTGTGCTCCTCTCTAATAAGGAATCAAAACATCCCAAATATTTTCTTATGTAGGAAATAAGGTGGAGCTAGATTACGGAAACAATGGAAAGTAACAAAGACCTACATGAAGTGTTCATAACGTCCTGTACCATGTAGTATATCTGGGAATATAATTCTAAATATACTTTATGTACTTTCGACTGGAAAATTACAGCGGTGATGCAAAGAGCTGTTGTGGAAAACTGACCACATGGTTGATTTTCGATCAGACAGCCTGAGGCTCCTTTATTGATCAATCAAACATGCATGCATGGGGGAATCAGCCAAGGAAACCGAACCTCCCAACAGATAAAATGCGAGAGCTTATATAGGATAAAACCACAAAAATTACATACACTTCCTTAAAGTTTTACATCCCTATAAGGAATAAAGCAAAGCAAGCCTTTTCTGTTTTTCCTTACTTTTGTCCTTTGCAGTTTCTTGCTCTGTCACCTGGCAGCTATTAATCATAAGCTGTTACAAAAGGTTAATTCTACTTTTATAATTTCTACAGTTAGTTCTGCTTTTATAATTTCTACAGTTAGTTCTGCTTTTGTAGTTTCTGCCTACCCTTCTCCTTTTACCCCCCACCTTTCCTCCTTCCTCCAGGCCACACATACAGTTCACCTGACCATACATACAGTTCACTTGGCCAAAGTTTAGGCCTTAGACCATTTTTCCTCCACAGAGATTTTTACAAGATCATAATGTCTAGGCATTCCATTTCTACATAATCACTAGGGCTATCATTCTCTAGGACACAGACAGTAAATGTTATTGCAGTCATTGTAAATCCTTGCATTGTTTTAGTAACAGCAAAAGTTTAAAACAGGACCTTTTCCCAAGACCTATGAGAAAAGAAGGCATGCCCTTCTGACTTGCTTTCACTTGGAAGCAAGTTATCATTTATATTTGCATATTCAGAAGCACAAAAGCATAAAAAAGTGTACCCATTGATCCTAGTTTCTCTCTCTACTTGATTACAGGATATTTTGTGAACAAATCTGCTATACTTTGAATGGAAACTCAGCATTACAAAGGAGACTGTTATAATAATTTAAATAAATCAATGAATGAGATTCAGGGGTAAATTCTCATTTTGATTCATGCACATAATTCCCATTGATGTCAATGGGAATTATGCATACATATCAACGGGAGACTATCTCCCTTAGGAGGGGCCTCTGAAAGGATTACTAATTTACTTTGTTTAGGTACATCAGAAAGATGAATGAATAACTAGAAATAATAAGAGGCCTGGTTCTCCTCTCATTTACTTCACTATAAATCAGGAGTAACTCCATGGCCACCAATGGTGGTATATTAGTGTACATGAGAGGAGAATCAGGGCTAGGATCTCCATCAAATACTATCTACAACTTCAGTACATTCTTTACAATTAACAATGAATAATTAATGGAATTATTTGCATAAATGCATCTTTTAAAATGCAGTTTCAAGAGATTTACATCTTCAGAGTATATTTTTACAAATATTTTCCTCCAGTTCTCTGTCTTGTCAATACTTTACCTGGTGGCAATCTACAGCTATTCACTAACAAGCCAGGACTCACACACCTATACATTAGAATAAAGCAACATAGAGTGTGTCAGGTAGAGCTGTGGTCTGCAAGTAGGAGGACATGAAGAATGGTTTTGCCAGTACCTTTTGAGAGACCACTAAGGGAGCCAGAGGGAGACAAAAAGGGTAGGAAGTAAAAATGTGTTCACCTACTATACCCACAAACCCCTCACATTCAAACAAGTCTCTTAATGATGCGTGCAAACAGGGTTTGCTGACAATGTAAAAATGCAGCTTTGCATCCTCTGAGAAAAGTCAGTCTTCATTGTCCAGTAAATCTTCAACCAAGTACTATATGCTTCCCCAAACCTGCATTCTATCTCATTTTTTGAGGTACTCATGAGACAGATTTCTACTTTAAGCATTTATTCCACAAACTTCAGTTTTCCTGCTAAACTGCATTGAATATTTTCATTGGTTTTGTTGAAAGGAAATGTTTGTGTTACTCTCAGCCTCAGTTTTCACAAGACAGTATTGATTACACATAGAGACAAAGTTTTAAACAGACCTCAAACTGCAAGGTCTCAAATTATGCAGCCATCTCTATGTTGCAGTTAAATCTGTTTCAGGTGTAAGACACAACTGTAATTATAAGATTATATTTTGCAAAATATATAATCACTTAAAAGGGCTATACTTTCTAAGTGGCAAGTGAAAATCTAGAGCCAAAGACAGGGTCATTAAAGTAATGGGTTTCAAATTAAAAAAACCCAAACACCACTAATAAATGTAGTAATATCCCCTCTATTCTACTGTGAAATTTTGTAGGATGAAATATGTTTTTTCCTGAATACTCTGTCTTTTCCAGTTATTGTTTCTGAGAGCCATGCCCTTCGGCCTATACTACAAACAACTAAATATTTTAATATTGATTTATCTTTAAAATTTGAGTGGTTGGGGTGCAGTTCAGTTTTTCTGTTCCACACAACAAATTAGAATAGGGGCATATTACCATGTAGGATATATAGTTTGTGACAGACAGATCAATAATATCATCTGCAAAATATCATGAAAGAACTATTAAACCAAGTGGGAGTGAAGTAGAGCCCACAGAAAAGGTTCATGTTAATGAGGAATCAGATGCTGTTGGATTTTACTGAAATATTTTCAATAGGCTGTAAAATAATACAAGAGAGAAAAATTCCCAGACCTCAGAGTACCAAATTTATTGATAATCACCAGTTACTAACTCCACAGATGAAGCATGATTGATTGGGAGTAATAATTTTGGTGACTTCATATTCAGGTTAGTTATCTATAGTAAGGGATATAAGCCAAGGGGTACTAGTGATCAGAGAAGTAGAGTCAGCCAGGACTTCTGGGTTTTATTCGCATCTTTGCTATTGACTCACTGTGTAATCTTGAGTTAGCAATGTCCATTGACCTCAGTGGGCCCTGGATAGGGCCTTCAATCCCTTTGCATTTCAGTTTGTCCCTTTGTAAAATGGGGGCAGAACCATAGGTTCTGGTGTCTGGGGTGCTACAGCCCCCCCCCCCGGCTTGAAGTAGTTTACATCAAATACAGAGTTTACCCTTTGGTTCAATGGCTCTCAGCACCCCCACTATACAAATTGTTCCAGCACCTCTGGGCAGAACTGTTAAACTACCACACAGGTGAATTAGGCTGAATTAATTAACCTTTGTACATTGACTGAGGGCGCCAACTGAGAGATGCTGTATAAGTAATTACTGTAAAGAAAGGATGCTCTTGTATTTAAAGCACAGGACTGGCAGTTTGGAGTAGCAACCACACTGACGAAGTGGGTATTCACCCAGGAAAGCTCATGCTCCAATACGTCTGTTAGTCTATAAGGTGCCACAGGACTTTTTGTCGCTTTGTCCTTAGATGGTTACCCATTTAAATCCCCATCTCTCTTATCAGACTAGATCCTTGTAGGCTCTAATCTATTGTTCCTCACTGAGGTAAGTTTATCCTAATGTAGTGGCCCCGAGGCAACGTGTGTGGGGGCAGAGCAACACTTCTGTGTAATTCTGTTTTAAATCACTCCTCTGGAGCAGGCACCTCCGACTATGAGCCATCCGAGTGCATTGCCTTGTCCAGACAGCGCTTCCATTCCTTCCCCAGCCAGTAAAACCCACTGCAGCGCCAGCCAGGCGCTGGAGACACACACCCACACCCAGCGCTTCCTCAGTGCATCTTTGCTGCAGAGTTCCCTGCATCCCCTCACTTTGTCCTCACTTTTGGGCGCTGTCCATGGTTGCAGCACTTGCCTGCTTGACGTCAGCCAGCCGGAGACGCCCATGCTATTGGCGGAGGAGCCAGGCCGACCTCTGGAATTGTGCGCGCAACCCCGTCCCGCCCCACTCCGTCCCGGGCACCCCTGTCGCTTCCTCCCACTGGCCAGACTAGAGAGGAGTTGGCCGGGCAGCGCTGCGCTGCGCTGAGGGGGCGGGAGAGGACGGAGACAGCAGCAGGAGCAGCCCCGGCAGCCGCAGCTGGAAGGAGCCGCCCCAGTCAGCCCAGAGGCTCAGTGCATGGAACTTTGCCCTGCCTGCTCGGATTCCTTATGACAACATGGAAGAATTTTTGCAGCGCACCAAATCCAAGCTGGTAAGTTATGGAGAAGAGTTAAAAAGGGAGGGGGCAGCAAAGCGTTAGGTGACTGTTACTCTGCGGGTCTGTTTGCATTTGTGCGCTGTACACAAAATCCCTATGGGCGTCTTTTTAGTCTATGCAAAAGGATAATCTGTTAATAAGAGTTAACCAGCAGCTGGGGCAAGACATCTTTGTGTGGATCACATGTTTTGTTTTTCTTTTGTTGTTTTACCTAAAATAAACGAATTGTAACCCTGCGGTTAGCACTCTTTGATCATTTTATGGAGTGTTCTAAACCATATTTGATTTGTATATAGGGAATAACAGTAAATGGGACACTTCAGGAGGTTGTTTATGAGTTTGTAAAGTGTCTTTCATATGCATCAAGTTGCTGTAAAAATGACCAAAACATAGAATGTTTTCTCCTCTATTTTTGATATATTTCTATCTACTGTGCAACCTCTATGATCTGAATGTCATTTGGAACACAGAATAAGTTTGAGTAATCAAGTTTTCAGATAATCAAAGGAATTTGCAAGGTAGGCAGGGGCTGGGACCACCTTGGGTAATAGTGTTTTAGATACCTGAGGTTGTTAATCCTGTATACACATGAGTTCATATACCTAGGGTCAGATCCTTAGCTGGTGTTAGCTGATGTCACTCTATTGAAATCAGGCAGTGGAGCTGCACCAGTTGACGATCTGGCCCCAGATATTTACTATATATGCATCCCTTTCTTCATATAGGTGCAGTGCAAAACCAGAATGTTTTGGAGCTTGTGATGATTTCAGGCTACCTTATGTCCACCTATTAGGATCTATAATCTGTTAAAGAACCAGTCCCACATTAGTTGCCTTTAGTGGGCTGCCTGCTATTCATGTGTTCACATGCAGGTTAGGATAATGTTACCCATTGGGCAGCTAATACTGGTGTCCTTGTTCAGGCAAAATTCCCATTGAAGTCATGGGAGTTTTGCCTCAGTAATTTATGGAAATCAGGCCCTGCATGCTTGTATTTTTTTTTCCTGGACTGTTATCATAAAAGAACAATAAACTTCAACGTTGATACTTCCAGTAGCAGTAACTTCCTGATTTCCAGACCTGTTTTGAAGCTTTGGAGAGAGAGAGGCACTACACTGGAGAAGGCCCACCACACCCTACTTGTAATAACTTGGATGTTATTAAACTGTCTTTCACTGTCGTGTATCTAGTTAAAAACAATGCTTTAATTTGACAATGAAGGCACCTTCTAGGAGGGGTAGCAAAGCACAAGAGGAAATTCTTAACTGCTGATCCCCTTAATGTTAAGCACGGTGTGCAAGCAAGCACTAAACTACATTGGGCGTGTCTACTTGATCACATGGCAGAAAATGTGCAGTTGCATCATTGTAACTCTGCCTGTTAAAAGGTTAAGTGTTCTCCTGTTATGCTTTTGGGATGCATTCTAACCATCAGAGAAGTGAAGTTCTGGAACAGCCTTCCAAGGGGAGCCGTGGGGGCAAAAACCTAACTGGTTTCAAGAATGAACTTGATTAGTTGGTGGAGGGGATGGTCTGATGAGATTCCCTGCCATGGCATATGGCTCATCTGCAACTGCTATTAGCAAATATCTCCAACTGCCAGAGATAGGACACTGGATGGGGAGGGCTCTGAGTTACTACCAAGAATTCTTTCCCAGGTGCCTGGCTGGTGGGTGCTGACATGCTTAGGGTCTAACTGATCACCATATTTGGAGTCAGGAAGGAATGTTCCCGCAAGTCAGATTGATGGAGATCCTGGTTGTTGGTTTTTTTACCTTCCTCTGCAGTATGGGGCATGGGTCACTTGATGGTTTAAAGTAGAGTAAATGGTGGGGTAACCTGAAGTCTTTATTGATTTGAGGACTTCACTAACTCAGCCAGAGGCTATGGGCCTATTAGAGGACTGGATGGGTGAGGTTCTGTGTCCTGCAATGTGCAGGAGGTCAGACTAGCTCATCATGATGGCCCCTTCTGGCCTTAAAGTCTGAGTCTATGAGCTCCTCACTCCAGTGCACCTATGTTTTGCTTAGATACAGTGGAGATTCGAGCTCTATATATTTACTTTAAGGGTCAGATTGTGCAATCCTTACTTACAGTGAGTGGTACCTTAGGCCATAATAGTCCCTTTGGTTTAAAGTGATTACAGTAGAATGGCTTGCAGAGTACCACTCAGTTAGAGTAAGGGTGGCAGAATCTGTCTTTAAATGAACAATTTATTCAGATTATACAGGAAAGCTTATTACCGTGAGTGCTTCATCATTCATTTGTATCTGACTCCAGCCACAACGTTAATCAATGCTGGTTTTCTTTCATGGCAGAAGTTCTAGGCTGTATGATATGATTTAGTCACAGAGGTCATGGCAGTCATGGATTTTGTGACTTTACCAGACCTCTGTGACTTCTTCAGCTTCAGCTGTCAGTGGCTGCTGTCAGGGCTGGAGCCAGGGGGGTGCGCTCCCCCCTTGAGGCTGGAGCTGTGTTCCCCCCACCCCTGGTTCCACTGGAGCTGGGGCTGTGCACACCTACCCTGGGGCTGGAGCCAGGACTGTGTATCTCCCGCTCCCCTCCGCCCCCCCCGCCCGAGCCTACGACTGGAGTTGGAGCTGGAACTGTGTGCCTCTGCCCTGCAGCGGTGGCCAGTGCTGGAGTCCCCTCCCCTCCCGTGGCTGGGGCTGGAGCTAGGGCTGTGCCCCCCACCCCATGGCAATGGAGCTCAGGCTGTCAGTCCCCCCATGAGGCTCCAGCTGTCTTCCCCCTCCCCAGCGCTGCTCCCCGGTTATTTTTAGTAAAGTCACACACAGGTCACAAGCGCTTGTGAATTTTTGTTTATTGTCTGCGACCTGTCGGTGACTTTTACTAAAAATAATCATGACACAATCTTAATCTTAATCATGGACAGGACTGTCCTATTTCATGTTTTACAATAATACAGTATTATGTAGCACTCTATAACTGCAAAAAGTAAAAATCTCTACACAGCCTCTAATTATATCTCCATTAATATATTATTTAAAAAAAAATAAATTTTACTGTTATTTGATATGCAGTGTCAGATTATTCTCAGTAACGTTCAGTGCAGAATTTTTAGTTACAAAAATGCAATCCAGGGATATGTTTGTGTAGGATTACAAGACAACCTGTTGTTCTAACGCTGAAGGAAAAAAATACTAGCGACAAAAATATTAAGGGGTGGAACAGTAATTATCCTGAAATGATCCACCTTTATGATCCAGTCCTGCAATTCTTTCTCAGGCAAAATTCCACTTGAAATCAATGAGCGTTTTGCTTAAGTAAGTGCTGAGTATGTCAATGGCCCTGGTGTAGGACAAATTCTGGGGATGGGGCTGAGGGGAGGGGATCAGAGGTGGGAATAAGTGACATATGCTGCTACAGTAGTTCTGGCCTTCATCATAGGCAGCTTAGGATCTTTTGGCCCCTCAAACAGTCTTGAATCCAGAGAGCAGAAAGGTGGCAGAAAGCCACAATTTACTCCTTCCTGTCCTGTGGCTGTCCTTCTATGCTCTGGCTCCTGGAAGGGCAGTACTGAATTGGAACTGCTAGTTTTGCTTTCTCTTTAAGGATTATTATATTATGGAAAAAAGAACTTCCAAAATACACAAGTGAAGGTCTCCAACTAGAGAACAAGTTAAAACTAGTCACACCACTTAACTTAGTGGGGGTTTGAACTCCACTGCAACACAGATATTGGTAATGGGCCGAACCATCCCCCTACATGTGGAGGGATTCTCTGTAAGTGGATCACCCCTACCAGATGCTAAAGAGTGACTCAGGTGCTGCTGAGGAACCATTTCTTCCTTTTTCAGATACTATAGAGGGCTGTCCACATTGTGTGGAGTCCATTTTGGGAAGCGGGGGTGTGGAGTTTCAATAGACCAAGAGAGGAGTGAGGGGATGGAAGACGAGACTGTGGAATAGTTTCCTTAAGGAAGTGGTGGAAGCCCTATCCTTTGACGCTTTTTAAAACTAAACTAGACAGAACACTATACCCTTAGCTATACTCTGCTATAATGTGGGGTAGAGAACAATTTTGCATTGGCTAGGAGATCGATTATGCAGTCTATTAGCCTTCTGTGTTTCTATGCAAAGCCACACAGAATGCCAGTATGTAGCACTAAGATAAAAATAAAAAAGTACTTCCCTATTGATTTTTCTCCTTTGCAGATAGCACAGATAAATGTTTTCTTTCTTGTTATAATTAATATATCTTGCACTGGCATTTTCAAATAAATAACATTCTTCTGTTCACACAAAAATGAATGGAAAGGGAAAAGGTACTATAAATATCTTTGTGCATTCTCCCTTTGAAGTGGAAGGGTGAAGTGCATCGGAACAGTTGGAGCCTGAGAATGCACGAGAAATCCTAGCCTCCCCAACCTCTTAATATTGGGACATCTGCATGGTTAGCCTGCATCACTGATCATTATTTTGCAAGAGCAACATTAAGTTCCAAAGGGATTTCAGCTGCATCAGAGCCCAGTTTGCTCGGGGAGCATGCTAGCACTCACAACTCATTCTTGGTTCTGCCCCCACTGCCAGCCAGTTATATCCCTGAAATACCAGGATACAAAGGACATAGAGGGGCTGCTCCTGGCTTAAGAGGGTGCATTTGTGTACATGCTTTTTTTGTAGCCTCTGGGTCCTTCTTTCAGGGCTCATATGCCACATTTGACCTGTATTTGTTGGTAAGGCTTTTGCAGTTGTCGTGCAACACAGAGGCCTTTATCAGTTGGAATATGTATGGTTGTAGGGATACTGTTTAATATGGCATTTCTGCTGGAAGACAGCTGAGGTTGCCCACATATTGTTCATGGGTGTGCCACACAAAAGTAAATTTGTTCTTAGTGGCAGGAAGTTTGATTTGCGGCATAATTTATATATATGCAAACGTGCGCACACACGCACACACATATTGAAGTGGGAGGATACATTCAAAGTCTAAACTACCTGACATTGTGTCTGTATTTTTTTCCTCCAGAAAAGATACAGAGTCTTGTGCCAATAATATTAGAATGATTGTTAAGCATTTGAATGATGCCATATGACCTACTGAAAGTTTAATGTGAGATGGCAGCACAATACATGCAGTGGAAAGAGTGGCAGTGAAAGGGTTAAGGACTTTTAAAAAAATTACATGTGGAAGCTGTCAAACAATGTTCTCTTTTCATTTTGTTCATAACCATGTTTTGTTTACTTTGTCATTTGATGATAAACGTACAGTATGTAATAGCTCCACTGTGCTGGCCCTGATCGTGTCTGTGCAATTACATCCTGGCTATATAAATTCCCCTGAAGTTTTAGTTCAGTATTCTTAAACTTCCTGTTCTAAACTGCTATTAAAGAGCTGTTATGTTCCACCCAAGAGATAGCATTCAGAGTTTTTTACAGGAATCACTGAAATGTGGCTGTGGTATGAAAGATTTGTAATGATTGATGCAAAGCTGATGGATTGTGTTATTCTGAATAGAAAGTATAAATGTTTGAAGAAATATATTGGAGTTCAGTGAAGCTGGTTCGTTGTTTGTTCAAATGTGTTAATTTTCAGTACTTCCTAATATAGGACAATGTCACATACACATAATCAGGACACCAATGCTTTTAAATGTATTAATATTTGTACGTTTTCAAAATGTAACAACTATATAGTGCCATGTAATGTTTATTGATAGTGCAGTTCCTTCCCAGAAATAAGTAATTTTTCAGAGGTTAATAAATACTATTAATTTACTTTGTCCCTGTAAAATTAATAAGTCTCCAGTTCAGCAGTGTACTTAAGCATGTGCCTTACATAAAGCATATGAGCAGTCCCCTTGAAGTCAATGGCAAATGTTTCATTTGCTGAATCAGGGCTTAAAATTCTAGCAAAATCTACAAGAAACTGAACCTTGCCCTATCCTGGGTCTTGGACAGAGGAAGTTTTGGGGAAGAAGATTTTAACTTTTGGGGAGAGGGAGGAAAGAAGAAATATTTCTCTGGTAGTATAAATTAAAAAAAAATCCAGTCATTTGAATTTGCTCTCTCTGGCCCAATGAATGCTGAATTTATATAAAGTGGAACAACTTCAACAAGAGACATTGAGCATCAGAGAGAGTGGCTGTTTAGCTACATGGTTGGGGCACTCACCTAGCATGTAGGAGACCCCCCATTCTAGTCCCTCCTACAATCAGGTAGAGCCAGGCCTTGAATTCGGGTCTCCTACAGCTCAAATAAATACTGTAGCCAGTAGTTTATTGACTGCTTTAGGGTGGACCAGGTCTCTGTCTCCCTCAAAATTCCATCCTGGACCTGCAAAAACCTTCCTAACAAAAGTTTTGTAAAAATAATATATTTCTGTAAAAAGTTTTAGATCCAACAAATTGGCATTTTTTGACATAAGCATTTTGTTGAAAAATTCCTGACCAGAAACAGGTAGAAAGTCTTAGGCAGATGAATTGGTGGGTAGAGGAAAGGAGAGGTTTTATTCATTGCATGGATCTGCCATTTGTTACATGGATTTCACCTCCGTGTGTGTATATTTTAATTCCTGTCCATTGTGAAATCATAATGCTATCTTAGAAGTGTTTCTTAATTCAATTGTTACAATCTATTGTTTCCCGTAAGCAGTATACACAGCGATTTTTGTCTGAGAACTGCATTAGCCAAACCATTCTATAGACCATCTCCAAAAGCAAAAGTGACTTTCAGGACAGTTCTGGGTTTCCATGTAATGGTCCATTTTTCTGGGAACTTCTTTTGGAACAACTGAAATGGCCTAGTGTTTAATTTCAATCAAAACATTTGAGTTTTTTATAACTACAATTTTTTTTCCAAGACACTGCAATACTAAATAGAATTTGCTCTGTGTTTACAGAAAACAGTCCAGTGGAATGAATAGTCAATGTAATAAATTTTTGGTGTGAAGAGAAAGCTTTGATAGTATTTATACTCATTTAAGGTGTTCACAGTGAATTTTTATGAGTCTTGTTCAGTGTTACATGACAAACACATTCAGAAAACTATAATACATTAAAAAAATGATTATTTTGCAACCATAAAGATGTTGCCACAAAAATATCCTGGGATCTTGATTTTGAAAATATGGTCTCCTTATCCGGAGCAGTTCTATAGCACAGCTCTCAGACTAAGCCTCCCTGTCCATAATGATCAGAGAAATGCTGCTAGATCTTTCTAGAAACAGCTGTGTTTAAATGTTGTAATCAGCACAGTTCTGATCCCTACGTGGGAAAGTCTGTATTTTTTTCCTGCAGTTATTGGCACTCTCTAAAAAACTAATCTAGGCGGGCTACCTCTCTGATTAGGCAGTAGACCACCACATTGGAATAAGTCTCTTTCTTTCTAATAGCTAATCTCATTTTATAATGATTTATTACTGAACAACAGCAACGAAAGTATAGCAACCTGAGAAGTTTAATGAATGCTTGAATTTTGCCAGGCAGCAGTTGGAAAAAAAATACCCTCAGAAGCGCTGGGTTTTTATGTAGGGATCCTCTGAGTCACCTGATTAGTTACTATTATGCTTTTGTGTTCAATAGAAATCAGTTGAATTTTTTTTCTAGAGAAACTTGAGTCATACTATTCAAATCCAGATTTTATCCCCCCCATCTCAAAGTTATTTGGATTAATTATTCTGGTTTACTATTGTTTTCTGGATTTTTTTTAAATTCAGGCAGCAGAAAAGAAAATATTTTCATCTGACTTTGATCGTTTGGTGTTGAGAAAATAAGCAAAATTTCCCTCTTCTGTAAAGTTTGACTTTTCTGTCCTTTCACTTGACTTGGTCTGAAAAACAGAGGAGATGGTAGTCATGATGGACAGTTCATTTGCTAAGCCAAAATATGGTGATTAGTTCTCAAAGTTTACCTAACTTAATAGAAAAAAAAAGTTTTTCTTTAAAAATGAAGAAGTTCTGTTTACTTCACAAAAGGATTATGATGTAGATTGTGCCATTCAGGCCCAACCTAGAGTAGGGAGTGGTCTGTTATTGTCCTGAGGAGTGCAGACTCTTTGCCACCCCTTAGCAGGATGCAGTGTGTTCCCTTCTACCTGTCAACAGGTATTTACACTAGAAAAACAAGAGAATTTGCCCCCACTGTTTGACTGGTTTCAGCTGAACAATGGAGAACTATTCATTAGAATACTCCCTGTATGTTCTTACATACATAACACATCATTAAGTAACTGGAGCTGAACTCTTAAGTCCCTTTCCCCTGCACCATACAGCTTGCAAGGTATGGAAAGTAGAGAGATAGGAGAAAAGTTGAAACATCTTCTATTTCCTAGTGTAAGCAAGGTTAGTGGGAGGAAAGGA
Source organism: Mauremys reevesii (assembly GCF_016161935.1). Taxonomy (NCBI): domain Eukaryota; kingdom Metazoa; phylum Chordata; order Testudines; family Geoemydidae; genus Mauremys; species Mauremys reevesii. The sequence continues at coordinate 94,707,188 of NC_052628.1, read as the reverse complement.
AAGAGAAACATCCCACCCTGCCATCCAAGCAGCGAAAGTAGGATGGGAAGGAGGGAGAAGATAGTGTGTTGAAAGTCATAGAAAGCCACTAAATAATCATGATGTCATGCTGTTTCCCGACCGTGAACGCCAACCTCAGAGCAGACTGTTAAGAAGCAGCGCAGACACCCCAAACTGGTTGTATGTTCTGTAATTAGATTTCACCAATGCAGTAACAAATGTGAACTCCTGAAGTACTGCCTTACCATGGTATCACAGATAGGCTTTGGGTGTTCCAATCTAGCTTACCATCCAGGCAAACTGGATTTAGTGATAGCTGGTTGCTATACACCAAAAATCACATAATATTCAGGTTGTTTCCAGTCCCAAGAGACCAGTCACTAGCCCCAGGTCAATTTGTACCTTATATCTCTCACCAGAGAGAATGCTTGCAGTCAGTCCTGTAATAAACCAACTAACGATTTATTAATTAGGAAAAAGAAATGAGTTATTACAAGGTGGACACATATACACAAATGAGTTATGTTATATGGGTCTAAAAAGGTGACAGTTGTCATAATCTGTCATTTCTGAATGTCTTTTAGGCCTAACCCAGATGGACCCTGGGGATCTCTGCTTCTGTTTTATGGCTCCGACCCTGACAGAATCCAAACAACAAATGAGAAATGAAAACTTTTCTTTTCAGCTATAATTTCCTTCTTCCAGAATTCAAGCTGATGGCACAAGCCTGTAGCCTCTTCATGGATGTGAAGGGGCTACACATGTAGCCTCTTCATGGATGTGAAGGGGCAATTAAAGTCTTTTTATTGTGATGTCCCACGATGGCCCCTTTAGTTTTGATAGTCTTCTTGATGAACAGGGAAATATCCCCCCCCAACAGGTTCACAGCAAACTTTTTTTACAGTTATAAAGCAAAAACTTAAATATTACCTTGTAGTAGGTGATGAAGATATTATAAGTGAGATTGTGAACTTCTTATGAACTGCCACATGCATTAAAGTCTAAATGCTGTAAACACATTGTTATAAGTTCAGTACTCATCTTAACCATACTAACACACAGGTGAAACAGGCTGCTTTCCAGCAATGAATTTGTCCGTGCTCAGCTAAGATCTAAAGCCTTGTCAAGTGTTGGCACCTCATTTGCCAGTGTCACACATGACATCACATTGCGTTGTGTTCTCATCATGTGTGATAATCTCACAATGCTAACTTCATAACACCATCTCAGGACCCTATAGCACAATTATTTTGTGGGCATCTGCAACTTCATATATTGGGCCAGCTTTTCCAGGCAGATTATTGCTACTATGCCAAAAAGAGTGGCATAGATAGATTTATATGTCTGAAAGACATCCACCCAGTGGTTCCACTTAGAACCATAGTCCCCCCACCCCCTAGAAGCTAATGTGTGTGTGCATGCTCATGGAGTGTTTGGGGGGAAGAAGGAAAGGTGGGGGCATTTACTCTCTACCCAAATATTCCCTCCCAGAGCAGAATTTTCAAGATGCGGTTTCTCACTTTCCACCTAGACAACCTCTTCATTCTGCCCCTTAGGAATTAAAGTATCTGGGATTCCTCAGGCATGCCCAAACCAGGCAAACTGTACTCACTGTTCCCCTCCTCTCTCTCCCCCCATAACCTCCACTTCCTACTTACCTGCTTCTCTCCACAAACCTCCCTTATTTACCTGTCTTATCTGTAGCAAATAAAAAAATAGTATGGGGCTGCCATTTTCACTTCTTACAGTGTTACATAGCTGGCCACTTACCTATGCGAACAGCCAGCCCAGCCTGTCTGCACTTGGATGCTATATTCCCATGAGGTTGTCCCTGATTGCATTCCAGGAGTGTAGCAAAATACAATCAAGGAGAGAGAATGGCATTCTAGACCTTTCAAACCCACATTAATCACTGTATCCTCCAACTGAAATTCATAAATTTAAGTTGCAATTTTTAAATGTACAAAAATCTCCATTTCCAGTGTTCAGACTGAGACCACTTGGTGATGGCTGGATCCCCACATTTCCCTAAAAATATCATTAAAAATCAAACCTAGTTATTGCTTCCTTAAATACAGTAACTCCTTGCTTAACGTTGTAGATATGTTCCTGAAAAATGTGACTTTAAGCGAAACGATGTTAAGCAAATCCAATTTCCCCATAAGAATTAATGTAAATAGTGAGGGCTAGGTTCCAGCGAAATTTTTTTCACCAGACAAAAGATTTTATATATATATATATATCATTGCTGTGCACAGTATTAAATTGATTGTTTAAAACTTATATATATATAATCTTTTGTCTGGTGAAAAAAATTTATATATATACACACAGTATAAGTTTTAAACAATCAATTTAATACTGTGCACAGCAATGATGATTGTGAAGTTTGGTTGAGGTGGTGAAATCAGAGGGTGGGATATTTCCCAGGGAATGCCTTACTGTTAAATGGTGAACTAGAACTTGGCTGAGCCCTCAAGGGTTAACACATTGTTGTTAATGTATCCTCACACTCTACAAGGCATCACGAATGGAGGGAGGGAAGACAGCATGACAGACAGAGACACACACCTTGTGTGTGTGTGAGAGAGAGAGAGATGTGCATTGCCTCTTTAAGTACACTGAACCACTCTAAGTACATTGCCTTTTTAAGTAGACCAGGAAGTTGAGACAGCAGCTTCTGCCAGCAAACTTCCTCTGTCCTGAGCTCTGTCGTGTCCCCCCTGTTCCGTGGAGATGGGATAAGCAGGGGGGCAGGAGCAGAGGGACACCCTAATATTAATCCCCCTCTTCCTCCCATCCCCCACACAGCAAGCAGGAGGCTCCCAGGAGCAGATCCAAGGCAGAGGGCAGGAGCAGCACATGGCAGTGGCGGGAGGGACAGATGAACTGCCGGCAATTGATAGCCTGCTGGGTGGCTGCTGCACAGGGAACTTAGGGGAGTGGGGAGCTGATGGGGGGCTGCTGGTCCACCAGCTAGCTCCAACGGGCTGCTCTTTCTGCAAGCAGTGGACAAAGCAGGCAGCTGCCAAACAACATTATAAGGGAGCATAGCTCAACTTTAAACAAACATGTTCTCTAATTGATAAGCAACGTAACAATGAAACAACATTAACCGGGACGATGTTAAGTGAGGAGCTACTGTAGTCATTAATACCTAAGTACGTCTTTGAAGACCAGCTAATAATTTCCAATCGGGATTTAACAAGGAGCTGGAAGAACAGAATCTGCCTGGGTGCTCTTTGCTTCCCCTCAATCAGGAGTAGTTATATAGTGACAGAAGTGCATAGTAACCTATAACAAACTCTGTTTAAGAAATATTAGGGTTGTGGCAGAAACCAAAGAAGTTAAACCTTCATCCTTAACCCAATCCCACAGTAATAAGCCATAGCAGCACCAGTCAGTCACATGAGCTCTCCTAGTGCAACAAGAGAAATTAAGGATGGATTTCTTTGCTTTTTATAGTTTGTGTCTCATCTTTGAAGATGATATCGTAGACTATTGTTTGCATTCAAGGCATTTTAAAGTGAAAACGTCCTGCACGGAGATTTTTAAATGTATGTTATTGATTGATTATACTGTAAGAGCTCTGGGCTCTTTTTAAGTGCAGATTATTGAACTAATGGATTGTAATAGCTCCAAATTGGATAAATAGTGCCCTAAGCTTCCTTCAGACAGACAACGTGTATCCTTGTGTGACTAGGCTTTGCTCACAGGATTATTTTGTGAAGCCAGTAGGAATTTTGGTGGCTGTAAGGATTGGTCTTGGGGTATAGACCCTTTTATACACATGTGGTCAGATCACAGGTCAGCCAACACAAGTAAAGTGTCATTATCATCTAATGGCTGTTTTGCACATGAATTGAGTTTAGTGGTTTCATTTCAGTTCCTAGTAGGCAAGAGACCACACCTCAGATACTAGCAAAATTGCACCACTGTTGTCAATATAATGAAAAGGTCACAGACTCAAGACTGATCTAGAAATGGAGATTCTGACCCCTGCAGCTCTTTCTCTTGGCACAAAGGGGCTTTAAAGCTAGCCTAAGTGGACAGCTGAAGATTTCCCCAGCATGGAAGAAGCCCTGGGGTAGAACCAGCATAGCAAGCTTTGTGCTATCTTTCCCTTGTAGCCACTAGTGTAAGGGATATAAGGGGAGCATGGCTGCTGGGAGGGTGTATGGTCATGAGGTTGCTCTAAATTGTTTCAAGCCAGCCCCCAGCTGGCCCCAGGATCAGGAATTGCTCACATAGCATAAAGTCATCTTTGCCCCCTTCTGCAGGTTTTGTTTGGTATAACATATGGACATTTTGTAGGTATTCTGTTGCTAACATGAATATTCAGATATTTAAAATTTTGTTTTAAATTTTTTCCAAATTCCCCTTCCCCCTGCCCTTTATTTTCAGCCAACTGTAGTTTTAAAAGTATTGATGTTTTAAGATGTGGAGTTCACATTCTGCAAAAGCGGAATCAGTGGATTAACGCTTTCGAGTTATTCTCCTCCTGATGTATGTGGGTTCCATTATAAACTAAAGAGAGAGTACGCTGAAATGAGTAGAAAATGGATCAAGTAATGGACATAAAGTCTTTCTACACCCCATATGATTGTGACTGAAAAGGACTGCCAGCTGGTGCTTCCCCTGGTGGCCTATGTAAATGAGTTTGTTGGTTTCTGTCCTTAGTGGCAATTGGCACTAATTGTCACCTTTGTTGAGACTTAGCCAAGGGCTGAATGGACTTGAAGAGTGACTTTCCTAATCAACTTCATAGACTCAGATTTTAAGGCCAGAAGGGACCATCATGATAATCTAGTCTGACCACCTGTGCAATGTAGGCCACAGAACCTCACCTACCCACTCCTGTAAATAGGCCCATAACCTCTCTCTGAGTTACTGAAGCCCTCATAGCTTACTGTAAAGAAGTTACACAGAATTCATCATTTACACCAGTTCAACCAGCAAGTGACCCATGGTCCATGCTGCAGCAGAAGATGGAAACCCCCCGATCCCAGGGTTTCTACCAATTTGTCTGTTACAGGATGCTCTACTCACTGCTGGTATGGCGCCTCTTCCTGGCCACTCTGGGGAATAGCTCATCACATGTCAACTCCCCTTCCTGCAGTTGCATGCTGTCCTTCCAGTCTCAGTCTCTGTGTCTGTACCCCTCACATCTCAGAAGGTGCTGTGGCCTCTTAGCGAGAGCATTCTGGCTGGATCACTACTGTGGTTTCCCCTTCTGGGGGGTGGAAAGGCTCTTTTTACACACAGGCTCAGGCTGTTTTCCTACCCACTGCCCTTCTGGTGCCCCTTGCTCAGTGGTTGGTTGGGGAACCCAGGCCCACCCTCTACTTTGGCTTCCTGCTCAGGGACCCTCTAGCTAGCAGTCAGAGTGTGTTCCACCCTGTACCTTGCTCCATTTCCTTTCCTTCTCTGGGTCTGCTAGCTTCACCACTCTTTCCTCCCAGGAGCTGCTTCAGGGGATACAGTTCTGCAACCTCCAAATACTCCTCCCTCTTCCCAGGGCGTGACTGCAGCCTTTTCACATAGCCCCCTCTGTTCTCAGCTTCCTGGCTTATTCCTGCACAGGTGAGCTTCTTCTAATTAAGGCTTCTCTCAGTCTTAATTCCTAATAGATTAATTAGCCCATGTGGCCTCCATTAACCCCTGCAGGGTGAGTGTAAGGTGGACACGCCATCACACTGACCTGGGGAAAATTCCTTCCTGACCCAAAATATGGCGATCAGTTAGACCCTGAGCTTGTGGGCAAGACCCAGAAGTCAATCTGGGAAAGAATTGTCTGTAGTAATGCAGAGTCCTCCCCTTCTAGTGTTCCATCGCCAACTATTGAAGATTTTTGCTACTAGCAGTCACAGATTGGCTACATGCCATTGTAGGTAGTCTCATCAGACCATCCCCTCCACAAACTTATCAAGATCACCATATCATACCTTCCATAAACTTATCAAGTCTTGAAGCCAGTTAGATTTTTTGCCCCTCACTACTGCCCTTGGAAGGCTGTTCCAGAACTTCATTCCTCTGATGGTTAGAAACCTTCATCTAATGTAAAACCTACATTTATTGATGGATAGTTTATATCCATTTGTTCTTGTGTCAACACTGGTGCTTAACTTAAATAATGCACCCCCCTCATATTTATCCCTCTGATGTTTTTATAGAGAGCAATCACTTTCTTTTGGTTAGACTAAATAAGCCCACCTCTTTGAATCTCTGCACATCAGATAGGTTTTCCATTCCTCTGATCATCCTAGTAGCCCTTCTGTGCACCTGTTTCAGTTTGAATTAATCTTCCTTAAATATGGGAGACCAGAATTGCCCACAGTATTCCAGATGAGGTCTCACCAGTGCCTCACATATTGTTACTAACACTTCCCTGTCTACTGGAAATACCTCTCCTGATGCATCTTAGGACTGCCTCAGCCTTTTTCACGGTTGCATTGTATTGGCGGCTCATAGTCATCCTGTGATAAGCCAATACACGGGTCTTTCTCCTCCTCTGTTGCTTCCAGAGAGGGATTCTCCAAGAAAGGGTTGAGGCGTGCAGTGCAGGGAAGCCCTCTGCACTTTCTATCTTGTGGATGAGAAGACTTCAGTCTCCAGGTCTGTCAATACAGCATCTTTCATCAGTACTAAACACACACTCAAAAGTAAAAGGTAGAATAAACTAGACCCTACATCTCTGCCCTTTCAGACCACGGGCTTTGCATTTCAGAGAAAGGGCCTTATATTGAGAGGTAAGGCAGGTAAGGAAATAAACAGTCTTTTACATTATTTTTTAATTTGGTTTGGAAGAACCTTTTATTGCTTACCCTCAAAATGAGCTAAATGTTGAAATAAGTGTACAACAGTTAAATTTCTGCAGCTCTTTTCCCATAACAAAATTAGGTCTGATATTCTATGCAGTCATCATCTGACATGCTCTGATATGTATTTTCAAAGTTGGAGATTAATGAGTATGTCATTAGTAGAGATATTCAGAGCATCACAGGTATTTGATAACACATTTAAAGTCAACTGACTGTCACTTAACAGGAAGTAGAGCCTGGCTGCATTCTCCAGAGATCCATAAAGAGTACACATCTGTGACTAATATAACAGATGACTTGATGTCACCAGTGCTTTATACAGCAACAGCTGAAAGATCATTTATCTTGAAGTAAAAAAGTCAACCCTCATGATAAGCAGGTCAGATATGAAAGTCTTGGGTAGCTAGACAGTGAAATACTTCATAGCCCAGACGGACTATGTGGCATATTGTTTTGAAGCATGCTTGTCTTGTGAGGTGCCTAGCACATTTCAGAGTGCTTGAAAAATAACAATAGCAGTAATACATGTTGGTAAGTTAGTGTAAGTGTGACTTGAGTGCCAAAGGGGTAGAAGGGTAGGATTGTAGCAGTAAAAGCAATCAACACGTCATAAGACTGTAACCCTACTTTCCATCCATTGAATGTTACACTCATACTTACTCATATAACACGTATGTCACCTCTGAATTTGGCTCAGTGCACCAGATTCATCCTGATGTACTTCAGCTGACAATTGGAATTACACAAGGATTAATTAGTCCCTATGTATCGATTTTAAACTCCCTAGAGTTGGGATTGAGTCTTCCTATTACATAGCACAATTTCATCGAAAATCTGGGCGCAGGATCCTATTTCTCATAATTTTTCTCCTAACACAAGTGGGCAAGAAATATTCACATCACTAGTTAATAAAAATAAATAAAAGGGAAAGAAAACAATCAGTCTTGTTAGTGTTTATTTCTCTAAGGGACTTGTTCTGTCAAAATAATCACAAAAATACTCCATAATCCAAAATACTTCTTAAGAATGATGGGCCTGATTCCAATCTCACACCTGTGAAAATAAAGAGCAGCTCACTTAAAGTCAATGGAGCTATTCTAGTGCAAAACGAATGTGAAGGAGATCAGAATCAGGCCTATTGTATGAAAATAAATAAAAAGGAGAAGTGTGGCAAATAGCAGAATAGTATGTGGGAAATGACACTAAAATGATTTCCTGAACATTGCACTGGACCCAGTGAAATGCCTGTCATGAGAGACTGCTTGGTGAGGCATATAATGCCCCTTGCAGTATTTAATATATAAATAAAATTGCAGCCTGCTGCTTAAATTTATCCTATGTGTCTGTCATTCATTCACCTGCATATACTGATAAATAGCTTGGTGATTATCATTAGCCATGCACAAAATTGTTGTAAATTAGAGATTTTTACTGGTTAAGCAGCCTCTTTAGTATTCTGTAGAGATGGAGTTCACCGGAGTAATCACTTGAACAACAAAGCTGGTGAGAGAGGAAAGGACATAGTATCTTTTCCAACAGATAAGAGACAAGAGTTGCATAAATAAATAGGATGTTTGTCCTATTATTTCCACTAACACGACTCACTGTTCCGGTGCAATGTTAGGATATAGATATTCAGGCCTGTCTGCAAAGGCCTATACTTTAAGAATTTAGGTGTATTCTTATCACTTAGCTAGTTATAAAGATATAAAAGAAAGAATTAAAGATCACTATCTGTCTGTGTAATGGCCTCCTCTTACTGTGACAGTCTGAGGCCCTGTTTAGTCATATTAAAATAAGGCAATCTGGGGCTGTTAGGAAGGTGATCTGATCTATCACCTCCAGAAAAAGGGAAGAGCCCAGAAGATGTAAAAGAAAATTTAGTTTGATAGCATCCTGTCTGGTAAGAACTCACTTATCAATAGACACAGCTGAAAAACCCTTATGTCTATATAAATGTAGTTGTAAAATCCTCACTTCTGTATTGTTTTGTATGTTTATTTGCATGGTATCTGTCTGATTCTGTAATTGTTTCTGTCTGCTGTATAATTAATTTAGTTGGGTGTAAACCAATTAAGGTGGTGGGATATAATTGGTTAAATAACCATGTTACAATATGTTAGAATTGGTTAGTTAAATTTCAGTAAAATGATTGGTTAAGGCAGTGGTCCCCAACCTTTTCGTCTGGCGGGTGCCAGACGAAGGACCGTGGCGGCAGTGGAGCACCCGCCGAAATGCCGCCAAATTTCTGCGGCATTTCGGTGGCGACGCCTCTCGATGACGTCGCTTGTCGCCGACAAGTGACGTCATCGAGAGGCGGAGTCGCCAAATTTCCGTGGCGTTTTGGCGGTGATGCCTCTCGATGACGAGACTTGCTGCTGACAAGTGACGTCATCGAGAGGTGTCGCCGCTGAAACGCTGCAGAAATTCGGTGGCATTTCGGTGGATGCTCCACCGCCGGCCAGGACGCGGGCACATTTAGATGCATCCGCGGGCGCCATGGCGCCCATGGGCACCGCGTTGGGGACCCCTGGGTTAAGGTATAGCTAAGCAGAACTCAACTTTTACTATATAGTCTGCAGTCAATCAGGAAGTAAGGTGGCTGGGTGGGAACAGGGACTGGGGATGGGGGAATTGGGATCATGTTTTGCTAAAGGGGGAAATGGGAACAGGGGATGGAAATAAAAACAGCGACACAGGCAAGGCTCTGTGGTGTCAGAACTGGGAAGGGGAACACTAAGGAAGGAAACTGGAATCATGCTTGCTGGAAGTTCACCCCAATAAACATCAAATTGTTTGCGCCTTTGGACTTCGGCTTCGGGTATTGTTGCTCTCTGTTCATGCGAGAAGGACCAGGGAAGTGAAAGGGTAAAGGAATAAGCCCCCTAACATGCAAGACTGAAAATATCTTAGAGGAAACAGAGGAAACCTAATACTGCTACTTCTAAAAGCTGTCAACATTTCTGCAGTGTTCTTGTCAAGAATTTTTCTAATGCAAGGTTCAATATGAGTGGTAGTTTGTATTAAGATCAATATTGTGGCAAGTTGAGAATCCACTGCACTTAATATGTCAGCATAAGAGAAATTTGAAAATCTGTGGACAATAATACAAGCAAGTAACACCTGATAAACTGATTCTATACTGGCACTGTTTTTTGTTTGGTTTGGTTTTTTGCTATGGGGAAAATTTGTGCAGGGCCTGTAGACTTTTGTATTTTACAGTAATTAAATTGAAGCCTCTGATGGTTTAATTAGTCTTGGACATTGTCATGTTTTAGTTAACACATAGCAATAATTGGTGAAGAACCTGTTGTTTAGACTTGAATGATATTTTTATTAGACATCCTATTATTCAGATCCCTAAATCTGATTGGCATCTGTTCCTGAGATATGTCTGTATTAAGAAGATTTGCCATTTAAGTGACTCCACTGTATTCTCCAAATGCTGTTTCTTTGGTGGAGCGTTATTGAAAAGGTGACATTCAGGAAAAAAGAATCTACACCTGATTCTGTTTAAACTATGATTCAAAGATCTCCTTGTCCTTGAGTATTTCAAAGTGACATTTAAAGCCAGGATTTATTTTGATGCTAAGTACTGTATCTCTGATGTTAATTGATTGCACAATCCAGAAGTCAGGACATTAAAATTTAAGCTCCTTGTGGTAATGTTAACTCACACACATTGCACATCCCATATATTTCAAGGTATACACTTAATAACAAAAACTTTAATATGCTAATGTACACATTGTACTTTAGATTTTTTTTTTAAATTGGAAACTTTCCATGTAGATATTATAATGCTAATATAGCACTACAGTTAGTATCATAGCTCCCTAATATTGGCAAAAAGTACTATAAATGTATTATAACAATGGCCTGGATCTACAAAAGGAGTTAGCTGCTGAAGTCCTTGTTTCAGGCATCTAATTGCTAGTTTTGGCTCCACTGTGATGCACAAAACTTCTTCCTAACCCCTGTAGCCACCCAAACTCACTTGGCACTTACATTTTCAGAGTAAAAGTTCCCTCAGTGCCTACATTTCTATGCCTCCCTCTAGGCACCCAGGTACCTATCTCCTAAGCCCCCGAGTGATACACAAACTGGGGATGGGAAGAGAGGTGTTCAGCCACCTAGGCTGTCCACCGGATCAGGCCCCATTTAAAAAAAAAAGTCAAGCAGAAGGAGGAGGTGTGCATGTGTCACCTCCTGCCAGGAGCCGGTAGATCGGATGCTGGTAGGAGCTGCCTGGCCTGCTTGGGTCCCTGGCTCTCCACGCTGTATTCCAGAAGTTTTCAAAGATAATTGGCAATGGCTCAAATATCTCCCCAGTCAGCTCCTTGAGTATTCTAGGATGTATTTCATCAGCTGACCTGAAATATCTAACTTGTCTAAGGCTATGTCTACACTACATCTTATGTCAGCATAATTTATGTTTTTCAGGGGGTGTAAATAATCCACCACCCCGAGCAACATAAGTTTACACTGACATATGTGCTCATGTGCACAGTGGTATGTTGGCGGGAGAGCTTCTCCCATCAACATAACTTCTGCCATTCGCGGAGGTGGTTTTATTGTGCCCATGGGAGTGCTCTCTCCCACTGGCATAAAGCATCTTCACCAGGCGTGCTGCAGGGGCGCAGCTGCATCAGTACAGCTGCACCGTTGCAGCACTGTACACGGAGACATGCCCTAAGTAATTTTTTACTTGTTCCTTCCCTGTTTTAGCCTCTGAGCCTACCTCATTTTCACTGGCATTCACTGTGTTAGGCATCCAATCGCTACTAACCTATTTGGTGAAAACTGAAACAAAAAAGGCATTTAGCACTTCCTCCATTTCCACATTTTCTGTTATTGTCTTTCCCCGTCATTGAGTAATGGGCCTACTCTCTCCTTGGTCTTCTTCTTGCTTCTAATGTATTTTGTAGAATGTTTTCTTGTTACTGTTTATGTCTCTAGCTAATTGAATCTCATTTTGTCTCTGGCCTTTCTAATTTGTCCCTATAATGCTTGTGGTTTTTTTTAATATTCATCCTTTGTAATTTGACCTACTTTCCACTTTTTGTAGGACTCTTTTTTGAGTTTCAGATCATTGAAGATCTCCTGGTTAACTCAGGGTGGTCTGTCTTCCTACGCAGTGAGATAATTTGCTCGTGCCCTTAATAATATCTCTTTGAAAAAACACCAGCTCTCTCAAACTGTTTTGCCTTTAGACTTCCTTCCCATGGGATCTCACCTACCAACACCCGGAGTTTGTTGAAGTTTGCCTTCCTGAAATCCATTATCTTTATTCTGCAGTTTTCTCTCCTACCATTCCTTAGAATCATGACATCTATCCTTTCATGATCACTTTTACCCAAGCTGCCTTCTACTTTCAAATTCTCAACCAGTTCCTCCCTATTTGCCAAAATCAAATCTAGAACAGCCTAGGGTGACCAGACAGCAAGCGTGAAAAATTGGGACGGGGGTGGGGGATAATAGGAGCCCATATAAGAAAAAGCCCCAAATATTGGGACTGTCCCTTTAAAATCGGGACATGTGGTCACCCTAGAACAGCCTCGCCCCTAGTTGCTTTCTCCACCATAGGTATGCAGGGTTAAGTATGCTTCTTTCTGTGAATATGGCCAGCTCTGGCCAGTGCAGAGGAGACAGCGATGGCTCCGCTTACTCTCTCTCCTCCCTGCTCCTTTTGGGACACCTGTCTCTGGGCATGCTGTGGGGTACTTAGAGAGCAGGGATGGCAATTCTTTCCCCTCAGACTGACAACTACACTAGGCAGAATCTAATCCTCAGTAAGAACTATTGTCCTGATTTTCCACCATGGCACTGCAATAACAGTTACTAGACCCTCTTGGTCTACATGGGCTGCTAAGATGCCAGACACACACATCTTTTTAGACAGAAGCATCATATACTCTTAGCCGCATTTCAAAGCACTCACTCTGACCAAAGTTGCCCTGTTTCAGTCTCCCACCCCTCTGCCTTTGTGTGTTGCAATAGAAAAATCTCTAGTAAATTAATTCCCATATTGTGTTCCTGTTGTGAGCATATGTAAAAATTTGTGTTGATATTATTGTTTTTACAGTAATGGCTTTATTTTTTCCATCTCATTACTATTAAAATCTCCACAGACAAAAGTTTTAGATTGCCACTGTATATTACCTTTCAGTGCATTTAATTAAAGTAATGTGTATTTGTCCTACAATATTACCATTCCCTAATCATTGTACTGAGCAAGCACCACAGTGACAAGGTAAGTTCCTTTGTTTTGTTCCATACGTCTGTGTTCCAAGTTTTCCAGAGTTTTAATTGGTTCCCTGTAGAATAACATTTACCAGCATACGGTATGGAAAATGCTGACTGTATTTGTTATCATATATTTTAGTACATTAGTGGCAATAGATCACTTTGCCTCTAAATGTGACGATGATATTATTTAATGCAATTATAATGAACTTAAAAACAACACCCCATAGTGTGCCAAATGGTATTAAGGTCCATTTTCAATAGTGTAAGGATGTTGTATGGGGGGTGGGGGAGTCTGGTTCCTGAAAGCTTTTACATAGTGTTTATGTTGAAATATATTTTGAATGCAGTGTTGTTGCAACTGTGTTGTCCAGTTGGTTAGTCTTCATAAATTGATGATGTGGTGTTGTGTAGTGTCCCTGTGATGGGTTACGGTGCCATAGTAAAATGTATTTTGTTAGTTGGGAGCAGTTTGGAAAGCACTGTAGAGGCTTGCTTGCAGTTACGACGAGAGGAATATATACTGCTGGGAACATGCAGGGCTGTCCTTAGGATTTATGGGGCCCTACGCAGTATTATTAAACTGGTGCTCCTATGCCCAACTTGCTCTTAGCAACACAAACATAAGCTTACAGTATTGGAAAACTTACCAAATGCACTTTATTAAAACCAGTTTAAACAAATTAAGCACACTGTAATGCTGATGGACTATGTTTCCCCAGCCCCGCCCCCCAACTGCTGACACACACCGAGCTTCATACGGAGCAGACACTGTGGCAATCCGGGTTCGCAGTCCAGAGGGGAGGGACGAGGCAGCAAAGGATACTGAGCCGCCCTGCTGGTGGGGCAGATGGGGCAGGGGGAACTGGGTCTCCCCCAGGGGTACAGGTGGGGGGGAGGGGATGGGGCAGGGGAAACTGGGTCTCCCCCAGGGGTGCAGGTGGGGGCCAGGGGGAACTGAGTCTCCAGTTGCTCTGTGGGGCCAGGGCCGAGGTGGCTTATCTGGAACAAGGAGCACCCACTGGTCGGGGTGTCCATCCGCTGGGTGCCGGTGCCACCTCCTGCCCAGCTTGGTCCGGGAACCCCATGCTCCCAAGCCTCTGCATTTGCATAGTGGTGGGGCTGGGATGGGAGCACGGGGCGAGGGGGGAGCTGCATGCACAGGACCCTTGCACCAGTGCTGCCCCAGGCCTGGCAGGGGCCTGAGAGTGCAAGGAGGAGGCAGCTGCGTCCTGGGGAACCCAGCTGTCTGTGGTGCACGGTGGCGCAGCAACCAGAAACCCCCGGGCCTGCCACTGAGCCTCCCCACCTCACACCACCAAGTGGTACGAGCCTCTGGGGGGAGGAGATGGGGCCGGAGCAGAGCTGCGGCGGCTGAGAGCTCCTCTCTGCCCCCGTCACTGGCAGCTGGCTGGCTGAGAGGAGGTGGGGGGAGGGGAGAGGGAGAAGGCGGCCTAGGGCCTGCCAGCTGAAAGCAGCCAGGGGGAGGGGCTTGGCCGGAGAGGAACCTGTGCCGTGGCCACTTGGTTGCTGTGTGCATGGAGCATTGGGCTGGGCCAGCGCATGGTGCCCTCTTTGGCGGCTGCCCTGGGCACCCGCCCAGCTGCCCAGCCCTGGTCCCGGTAGTGCCCCAAATTTTCTGGTGCCCTACACAGCCGCGTATGCCTAAGGACAGCCCTGGGAACATGAAAAGCAAAGAAGACAAAATATATGGTGCCTAATGCTTAATACCAGTGTTATATTATCAGCGTTAACTCCATTGACTTCAGAGGAGTTATTCTGGTGTTATGCTGTGTAATGGAGTAGGGTATCAGGTCCTAAATCTGTGGTGTCCCACTTTTGATACACCAGCTCCAACACTGTTCTGATAAGAGACTTCTAGTACAAAAGAAAACTGGGCTGACTAAAAAAGAGCGCTCCCTTTCAGATGCAGTGTAAGCTAAATTAGTGGTGACTGAAGGAATGTGGGCTACAGCCTTGTCACAGTTAGACCATTACATTCTAGGGTTTGAGTTAGGGCTCACCTGTTCTCCTGTCAGTGTGGACGGTTTAATTGTTTTGCCCTCTGAGGCAGACTGAACCAGTGGGTTTCAGATTGCTGTGAGAAATAATACTGCATGGGTTACTCTGTTAATAGTCTATTTGGATTTTATGGGCTCAGCAAAAGTTATAAGCTACAGCCCATGATCAGAAGGGATGCAGAGTAATTCCTACACTCGGGGAATTGCAAGGGTGTAGCCCTCACATATAGATACAAAAGGTTAATTGTTTCCTCCCCCCCATCCCTTTCTGACCTCTGGAGGGCTGGACATAATCAAGCTTGTTTTTATCCATGACTATAAATAGAGAACTCCCCAGTTCTCCCTCTTCTTATATCATCCTCACAAGGATGAGCTTCTTTGGAGACTGAAGACTTACTGGTGACTATTGACATATGTTGAAAAGTGTACTTGTAGGGAAAAAGATGATACATGAACATGACATCTCTCTAGAACTGTGATATTTTCCACTGGCCATACCCAATACACATTATGCTCTCTGATTACTACAGTGATGAGGGTAGTACAAAAACCCATATAAAATAGCATATCATATGCAAACCTTCATAGCTTTTAATTTCTACTTCTTTTTCCACGCAAACTTGATCCTAGAGGTCCTCTTCAGTCAGGACTATTTACATGCCAAATTTCAAGTTTCAGTCTTTAGTCATTCACGTTATTTGTGGGTAGGGAAAAGGTAGCAATGGTGTCTTCAAGTGGGATTTGTGTTTCCTTTTTCCAACACATTCCTAAGTCAAAAACAGGATAGCACAGGTAAAGCTCTAATTCTCCAAAGGGAAGTGGGAACTACCAGAAAACTTTTGGGTGGAGACCAACCATGAAAAGCTTTATCCAAAAAGATGAAATTTTCAGATGGGTGTGAGCATGTAAAAACAGACATAATATTTTTGTGTTCAGGGGCAGTGGTTTTACATCCATATGGATTGCTTATATATTTGTCATTTTTAAATGGTTATAAAGCATCCAGGGGTTATGAATATATAAGTGCAGAATGTTCTGTCTTTCTGTTTTGTGCATCCTGTATTTGTGAAGACGGACATTTCATTACAAGAATGAACCACACTGACAAGTCGACAGAGTTACAAAAAACAGAGCACTCGGGATTAGTTTATCAGTTCCAATATATTTCCTATTAATATTAACAACTGTGATTTTATACATGTATTATTAATTCATTTGGAGAATTAGAGTATTACCTGCTCTACAGCTGTTTTGGTTTAGGAATTTGTTGGAAAAAAGAAACCTCTTTCTCACTGTAACAGTTACTCTTCTGTGCTAAAAGTGGGGGCAGCAAATGGAGGCTAAGCACTCTTTAGTTATTGATAAATAATATAACATATTATATTCAAATAATGGCATTCATGACTGCAATTTTGGAAAAGCAGTAATTATCTATCTTTTCCAGTACAGCATTTTCTAGTATACCATAATTGCATTAATGTAGCCAAGGTTGGAAGCCTATTTTCTCTTTCATACATGCCCAGTTTCTATGGGCTATCACCTTGACATACAACGCTCACAAAGACACTTGCACTCAACAGTATTACAAAAGATCTCCCCGGTGAAAAAGAAAAGTTGCCTATGGTAAAGAGAGTCTTTTGGGAAAAACCTTCCAGGAAATGGGGTTTCTAGTGGGCATAAAGGGAGTTAGGGGAGTCATGCTAATTAATTTCTACATTTTCAACCAGGAAAAAAATTATTAATAAAATAATATTAATATAAGATAATATTGGACATATCCAAAGCCATCCATGCTACAGACAAAAAAGAGGGAATTTAAAAAATTTAATTATGTTAAAATGTTCTTTTTTAAAAAAGGCAAATTTAAAAATTGACTTCAACAGCTCAGTCATTTGCTCTTGCTACTTATAGATTATTTTTGCCCTCATCTATAAGTAATATGTTCTGGTTCATTATATTTCACCTCAATTCATTCACAGGTATGGGGAAGCAAACCTGAAACCCAAGATGGGGTCAGTGCAATTACTGCTAATCCCTTTTCAATCCACTATGCATCCAACATAATTTTGAGTATTGTTAATGATGAATATGAAACAGAAGCTCACATAGAAGATCTGTAGCAAAATAAAATGTAACCATGCATATTATATAATTGTGTGTGCGCATGTATGCAAAATATGCAATTTCACACATATATATTCCAAACAACACACACACAGACAGAACATATATTCAAATAAAAAAAATAAAAATCTTAAGATTGCCAGGTAAAGCACTCAAGTCAGAAAATGACAGTGTTAATACTGCCTGTACAATCTTAACTTTGCTCCCCAGTACAAATACATTAAAATATAGTCTAATGACATGGTTACATACAATTTTTTCCCAGGGACCCCGGCCTCAGTTCTGTGTGTGACCACATGTTTCATGTACTACATACCATCCAAACCATGACTGAATAAGAAATGTTTGTTTGCTATAGGCTTTATTATGGCTCTCATCTGGCATGCAGTGTCTGAGTCTTGATACATTTATCGTTTTATTATTTATATATCTTGTTATTTTATTTTTAGATGTTAAGTGACTATCCCCGTTTTAGAGTTAGAGAACTGAGACGCACAGTAACTTGCCCAAGGTGGGGAATCTGTGGCACAGGCAGGAAGAGAACTTGTACTTACTGCATCCAAGACCCCGTACCTCTTTGATAGAGTCCTCTTGACTCTGAAGTATTACTGATTCAGGCTTAAATAATAGTTCTGCTGAGAACAGTTTCGTTGTTCAGTCATAGAAAATATATCCTGCTTTTGTCTTGCCAGGGAAAGCAGTTAGATATCATTATTTGGCCTGAGATCATTTAAGTGGATTTTTCTTTTCTCTTGTGTTGTCACAAAAGTTTTTTTATTTTTTTTTTTGGCTAACATCAAGTTAGTTTAATATCTGACTGACTTCAGTGGGAGTTGTTCCCAGGAGTAAGTGCAGAATTGGGCTCTAAGAGAAACTTTTCAGACAGTGGTGCCAAAGTTGTGCCCCAAAAATTTGTACACACATCTACAACGTGATCAAAATATGCAGTTGCATATGTATGTCCCTGTTTTCTTGAGCAATGAGCAGTTTTGGATGTCAGGTGGTATTAGACACATGATGTGTATACATGCCAAGTCCATAAGCAGCACAAGGTCTGAAAATCTGGCCCAAATAGTAAATTATGGAAATACTCGACAACTGAACATTTAACATTTAAAGGTTAGAAAATATCAAGGAAAATCAATTGATGGAATAGATCTGATTTTAAAGGAGCAGACAAAGCTTTTGAGGAATGTTGTTAGTTCTGTGGCAGTTCTCTTGATATTTAAATAGTTTCTGTGCTTTATTTGTGCTTTCAAGCATCCTTTTTAGGGGGGAATGGCATGCAGAGATCATTTTTTAAAAATCTGTTTTTCACAATGTGGGTAGTTGCTGTGATGAATAAGTTAGACTGCGTAGAGGTAGAATCCAGAAATAGGAAGAGCTGATTAGCATGTAAACAAACTCATCAATCACTTCAAATGCATATTTTAAATCACTGGAAACTATTTCTTGCATAGAAGTGAATTTACTTTTGTGCAGAGGGCCAGAATGTGTAATGCTGATTCCCTGGATGGACTGTCGGCAGTGGGACCCGAACCTGGGGATTAGAATGGACCAGGAAAAGGAATGTCCATTTTTCAGGAAATTCCAGGTTGTCAGAGTTTTGCTTTGATTTGCATTGGAATGTAATGTTGACGTCACAGAATTTCCGGCAAAATGGAACAATTTAGTTGAGCTCCACCAGCCAGGCAGTCAGGGGGTTGGCTGGCTCCCCAACTGCTCGGCCAGCCAGCCAGCCTGGTTTCATTAATGAAAATTCAACAGAATAGATGGAAAACTGTTCCATCAGAAATTTTGCAACCGGTTCTACTCTGGATTTTAAAGTACGAGCCTTTACTGCCTGAGCTAACTGACCCACATCTGTTAACAAAGCCTATAGCAGGCTCATCAACTTTTTGCATGTAGTCCAGCCACTACTAGAGGGGGACAGAACTCCCCACTGAATGTGTGTTTGTTACATATTCACCACTTAAGCCCAACATAAGTCCTCTTTTCATGGAGCCCTCAGGCCAATGGAGCCATGCTGACTGCTATTCTGAGACAAATTCAGAGAATATTCAGAAATTACTGCTCAGGGTTGTGCTCATGGATCAGAAGGTAGAACTGAGCCCTTAATATCCATTGAACAAATTCTCTGTTGAATGGTTTAAAGTCACATTCTGTTCACAGTATGTATTAATACCCTGTTCCCAAAGGGACGAATCCTGTTCCATGCTCCCAGCTAAGGCAGCCAGGTTTAGTGCTGAGGATTCTCCCACCGGGGCAGAATTCAATTCTCTGGGCCACACTGTGGCAGCAGAACTGCTCCATGATCGCTACTCCAGCGTCAGGACTGGAGTAGCCTTCACAGACACATCACCCACCACGTGGTTGCCAGTGGGCAGTGACTGTGCAGTATCTCACCTACTAGCCATATTCCCATCATCCCATGCACTTTCCTCTTCCAACGAACTACTGCATAGAGACATGCAGAGAATCCTCATAAGGCTGCCCTCTGTACTCTCTTCAGGAGTGCCCTAAATCTTGCCCCTGTCCCAGGGAGCATATGTTGCAGTGGTTCTATTGCAGGCAGGGTCCGCCCACATGCACAGAGTACAGAGTAAGATTTGGGCCAATGAGAATGAAAAACCCCTAATTCAGAATGCGAGGGCATGGTAATTTTTTTTGTTGGGGAGAGAGTGAGAAGAACTTGGGCAGGAGTACAGGAGATTGTGAACATAATGTATGATTTTCTTTTTATATAAGAGGAAGTCAGCTCACAGCAGCCCCTTCTACATAGGAACATTTCAACCTTGTATTAATACAGTAAGGAGGAAAGGAAGATGATGTCTTGATTGTAATTGAGATATGATGTGGTTAGCCACTGTTCCAGTATATACGGTATTAGCTGAAGTTGTTGCAATCCTGATTCAAAGCATATGTAAGACATATGAATGAGTCAGCGGCTTGCTATAGATAAGAATGAATAAAACAGGTTTCTTACCACAGTTGTCTAATGTCTTATTTGCAGAGAACAGAGCTGAGTAGAAAAAGAAGTGTTACAATAAAATACCAAAGTCCATCTTCTATTTGGGTACCAGACTGCAGGGACAGTTTATTGTTTAATAATATACATAAATCTCAAACTGTGTTGTGCTTTTTTTATCAAGATGGGCTTAATCCTCAGCTGATGTAAATTGGTGTAGCTCTGTTGGCTTAAATTGAGCTATATTGATTTACACCAGCTGAGAATGTGACCCTGTGTCTAATTAATTTCATACCTCACACGTAGAATACCAAGAGTCAGTCTTTTAAAAGTGAATACGTTGTTACAGTGTGACTATTGCACAGAATATATCTTTTTTATAAAGTATAGAAACTTATTAATTATAACAGAAATCTGTGGGTTCCACTCAGAGGGACAGAGATTTGTTTAGAAATGCAAATCTCACTCATCTAACTAGTCTGCTTTCAGGTTCTCAGAATTACTAACAATTGAGTATGGGTCTGCATCAGTACAAGGGGGCTCTGCTAGGCAGAATGGATTCCTTTACAAATTTTGCTGAGCTGGAAGAGGAAGCTTTACATTTGACCTCCGTATTTTTCTTCTAGCTAGTTAATTAGCCCCAGGACATGCAGGCTAGGTTTGTATGTGGGGGAAGAGCTGCTGTTCTCTGAAAGTATGTCTCCACTGCAATGTAAACCTAGGGTTCAAGCTCAGGCTCAAGCCTAACTCCTCGTCCATCTACATACAAATTGTGCTACCCAGGGCTCAGACCCTGGATCCCAGGACCGCACAGGAGTAGAGGGTCTGAGAGCCTGAATCAAGTCAGGACCCAGGGTTCAAGCCCTATTCCTTTGCAGTGTAGATGCACACCCACCAGACTCATGCTCTTTGTGTCCACCAAAATTATCCCACAATTCCACAGGCAGACTTTGTTTGCCCTCTGGACAGTCAAGTTTGGTGAACAATCAAGTTTTCCCACACTGCACCATGTACAAAGGGCTAGAGTGGTCATGTTTTGGGAGGGCGCTAGGAAGTCTGGAATATGGACGTGGGCTGGGGCAGCAAGCAACAGCAAGGGTTGGTGTGCGTCGCACTAAGGGCACTACCAGGTGGAGAATGCAGAAAAAGAAAATTTTTAGAAAAGTAAGGTGAAAGGAGGTAATGTGCCAGGAGGCCTTTACACACACACCCCCAACACCTGTGTGTGTCCTGTATACATGATTTCAACAAGGCATTCTCATTACCCCCATTGCCCCCCCTCCCCTCTCCCCCTTCCTCCCTCCCATATCCCATATTTATATGTATTTATTATTAATACAAATTACATCAATTTAATTAAACAAACAACAACAACAACTCATCTTCTTTTCTGCTTTCTTCACTTTTTTTACTTCTGAATTTATTTATTTGTCTCTCCTTCCTCTACTAAACTAAACACAAGTAGGGCCCCTTACTATCTTCTTGCTGTCCTCCACTCTGAAGTGATGGAGCAGTTTACACCATTCTAAATGCTTCTAAATTTAGGAATTCAAGAGAGTTTTACATAAGGGACTACTCAGCCAGCAGCATAAAATATTGGTCCATTTCAGGCCTGGTACAGAAAAGCTTCATTAACACTGTGTTTTTCTACCCTCCTAAGTTATCTAGGGATATGCCTAATGGCACCAACAGACGGTTGGACTGAGGGCCACATAATGCAGCATAGATTCTGAAGCCCCAGGTTGGGACACAGCGTTCAGTAATTCCGAACCTGGGGTTACAAATGAGCATAGATGCTCCCGCCCTAGGTTAACAAACTCAAGGTTTGCTAATTCCAGTTCTACTAACCCTGGGCCTACAGCACTATAAAGCATGTCAGGGGTGTTCTCATTGAGAATACAATGGCAGTTCAGCAGCTCCTGGGAGGCTGGGACTAAAGAGGAAGCACTGAAGCAGCCTTTCAGAGGAGCTGTGCTCAGGAGAGAAAATGCTGATGAAAGCAAGCACTGGGGCTCTGCAGGAAGAGCAAAGGCACTGTTTAGAGCATCATAGGAGAAGAGAGCATGATCATTCCTATTAAATAAAACAGCAGACGTGAGGAGAGGTTGGCAGGACTGTGTAGCTAAACTCCCCAAGGAGTATAGGCCTTGTGGAGTCTTCCTGTTAATGAGGAGTTATTCTCTGAAAGCCAAGAAGCTAGCTAAGTCACATCAAAAGTGAACACAGGCTGCCTGCATCATGTTGATTGTTGACCTGGAGTATCTGCTAGTTTCTGAAGAAGCTGTGACAAATTAACAAAATGGATTTCTCAGAAAAATCTTTGGAAGCAGATTGAGGTGATCATCAGTGTAACGTAATACCGCAGGTATGGTATGGTTCTGCGTGCATTAATACAAATTTTGACCACTACTATTTGACCATGATGCTGAAAAGGGATAGTATCTCTTTGTTTACAATGAACTTAAAATGCAGTATGAAGTTGTCTTAGGGAAGCAGTACCTTGTGCATTGATTATATTGTCACAGACACATTACAAGATTAAGCCCTAAATGCTAAATTTTGAAGATAAAATTATATTTTTAAATTTTGCAATCAGAAAAAATAACATTATAATATTTTTTCAAATACTGTATTCTCTTTACTATAATCTCAAACCTATTTGTGCTATTTTCTTTGCAAGATCTTAATTGCCTATTAACATCTTTTTTTGACACCATCAGAAGACAATTTAGCTTTAAACAGTGAAAATGTTGGCTGTTTCTGGAACTATGTTTGATAAGTTATAATCTGTCATGAATTCATGTTACTTCCCTAAGTAACCCATGGATGATGTTGCATTATTTGTCAATAATCATTAGCTGAGACAGTGATGTCATTCCAGGAAATACTGCCTTTTGGAGATTGTATTTCAAACTCTGCATCCTCAGCAGAACAGATCCAAGGTTAAAAACAGCTGACTGAGTGATCACTAGCTAAATTGCACACATGCAGAATTGGAGAAAAACCCCAGGATATTTGGCTCCAAACACACAAACTTTTCCCACTTGAGCTAAATAGTAAGTTGATATGCACTGAGTAGCACTAAAGCTTATACTGTACCATCTACAAGCTGCTGGTGGTAGAGGTCTAGGTGATCACGTACATGTGAACAGGTCTGATATTCCATACATCAGAGGACAGTATGAAACAAATTCTAACTAATATAGCACACTGATAACATGCTTGTGATGGGTAAGGTATTTGCACTGTTGGAACAAACAGGTTTCCTATGTTTCTGTGAGGCACAGCAGCCACTAGTTAGCTATCTGGGTAATATATGTTGGAATATAAAGACTTACACTATAAGACTCAGTATAATTATGGTGTCCAATAAATGCCTGGATCAAGTGGTAGAGATGCTTGGGACAGGAAACACTAATCACTGCCAGTATGTGTGTGATGCTGGCTTATATGAATCGCTGGATATTAATTGAGTTATTTAAGTAGTTATTGCTAGGAAAAAGAGGAAAGATGATTTGCAAGTTAGGGCACTAGCTGGAGTCAGGGGTTCAGTTCCCTACTCCATAAGTTTTCCTGTATGACCCAGGGCAAGCAACTTAGTTTCTCTGGACCTCAGTTCCCCATCCATAAAATGGGGATAGTACATTCCTACCTCACAGGGATGAGTGAGAATAAACATGTTAAAGACATGTGCTCGCATACTGTGGTAATGGGGGTCATAAGTACATAACATAGATAGAAAATTAAATATCTAGGAGGTCAATGATATATTTATAGAGGGACCCAAACTATGTATTTTGTTGTTAGAATCAAACATGTGCTTGATTGTGCTACACAGGATGGGCAGCAAGAGCTAAAAGGTTTTCTGCTCCACTTGTTCTTGCAGCAGGAACTTCCTGGAGGAGATGTACTTACAGAGAGGGTGTGAGCCTGACCACATGCCTTTTGTGTTCTGGGAAATCAAATGAAATAACAAAGGGTCATTGTGTTCAGGGGCGGCCCTAGCCATTTCGCCGCCCCAAGCACGGCGGCACGCTGCGGGGGGCGCTGTGCCAGTCGCCGGTCCCGCGGCTCTGGTGGACCTCCCGCAGGCATGCCTGCAGATGCTCCACCGGAGCCGCGGGACCAGCAGACCCTCCGCAGGCACGCCTGCGGGAGGTCCACCGGAGCCGCCTGCCGCCCTCCCGGCGACCGGCAGAGCGCCCCCCGTGGCATGCCGCCCCACGCACGCGCTTGGCGTGCTGGGGCCTGGAGCCGCCCCTGGTTGTGTTTCTGTTGCCTGTATGTTATTGGTTACACTGGAGAATGTGCTACTAAGAATTATTTTTGTATATGCAAATGGCACAGTGAGTTCCCTGCTCAGTTTGTATCACATATGAGTAATTTTTGTTTGTTTTAGAATGAAGCAGCATTTGACTTTTTAGGGGCGGGATTAGGGATAAACTCCCTAAGTCAAAGCAGCCTTACTTGCTAGAATTTAGATGCTGCTGGAGGGAGCATGGGAGCAGGCAGAAACCTGACTCCCCATATGAGCTATAAGGTGTTATGCTAATTTGTGATTTGATAGATAAAAAACTATTTAAATGGCCTTGTGATGGTTCCTTATATTTTACTGTTCTTTTCTCTCTCCTTTAATCCTTTTAAAAATGTAAAAAAAAAAAAATGTTCATAGGAACCTTTCTTGGTTCTTCAGTGGACTATCCCTGCCTCTCAGTTTGCAGCATTGACTGGGGCCTCCTTTCCTCTGGGCTCTGCCTGATCCTCATATGCAGTGAGGTGCAGGCTGAAGGACTACAAACTCAGGCTGCAGTCTGGACCCCAGCTTAGAGCTCAGCCTATGCAAGATGCAGTTGCACATCCTCTTCTAATCCAGGAGCAGGAAAGCTCAGATCTCAGCAGGGAGTAGGGGTGGGATCTTGTGCCAGCTCTCTAGCCAGTCAGAGCTCTGTGCGGGTGAGGGGCCAGCTGCTTCTCCTGCCAGCCAGGGCTCTGGGACCAGTGCCAAATTTCACAGCACCACCGTTGGTCTTGGGAGTGGGGCTCCACACTCCGCAAGAGCATCATTTGACCCAAAGTTTCTAATCTTTGTATTTGCTTCATTTCCAACGATTCAATTCTTTTGCATTTCTCTTGGATGTATTTAAATGAGTGGCCTTAAATACAGAAAGTTACCTGTGGAGTGGGTATTAGTGGTGAGTTCTCATAGTTACTTTTAGTGTAGCTGGTATATGCTATCTACCAATTGTCTGATACACGGTATCTAATGCACTTCTACAAGCTTGTGGAGGTAGCCAGGAAAAACTATTACAAATCTATGCTGCTGCTTTTTTCCCAAGAGCATCTTGGCCTAATGAGATCAGGATGCTTTAACAGATAAGGATATTTATTCTGATAATGGAGAATTTCATATAGGAACATAAAAATTAACTTAGCTTTAGGTTAAGATCTACCTTTTAATAATAATTAAAGATGACTTGTTTTTTAATGATTTTTATAGGGGACATTGACAGGCAGAACTTTTATTCCTATAAAGTAACATTTTAATATCTACTTACTGGACTTTTCATTAATAATTAGTTTGATCATGCATAATTCAGCTAATGCAGAGTGCCTCTTTAAAACTACTGCAGACACACTATTTTGCAATAAATAATCTTTAGGATGGAGAAACAAGATGAGGTCTCAAGCCTTTTTCTCAGAGTCATTGTTTTTTTTACACTTTTAGAAAATATGAAGACAGATGATAATTGGCTCTCCATAACTGGGAATAGGCTCAAACTATGAATGGGGAGTTATACACCAGGTCAGACTAGATGATCTAATGGTTTCTTCTGGCCTTAAATGCTATAAATCTATGAAATAACATTGGAAGGTCTTTTGGATATACATTTTGTAAAGGAATGTTTTCTGATCAAATGTGATAAAAATATAGATTTTGTGAAAACTTTTTTGCAGACTCCCAGTGCAATTAGAATGTTTTCATAAAATAAAATAAAAAAATTGGAACTGGTTTTAAAATCCAGCTACCATATTTCTGGACACTGCAGCATTATTTTAAAGTATGGGATCCTGAAAATTAAAGTGAAACCTACTAGTCTATGCTCTTTGTGGTTCATGACAGTGAAACTAATGGTGAACAAGCAGCAAAAATAGTGAAAGTTATTTTTTAAACATTCTTTCATTTTTAATAGTTTTGGGTGTTATGAGAAACATAGATAAGGACATTTTAATGTATTTTTTATTAAATATAGGACTTTTAACCTGACTTTGTTCTTTAAAAATCTGGAGGCATGTTGAGGACAGTGCCAGTGTTTGATTAGGAACATTCCATTACATGGGATTCTTGGTTCTTCTGGCACACATTGAGGGGCAGTGAAATTCCCACAGAAGTGGCAGTATGGAAGAGGATTAGAGAATGGGAATTTAGGAAGGAGATGTTACAGTTACCAGGCTAACTGCACCTTGAGTCTGAACCCTTCTTGTCTGTTCAAGTGCACCCCCTCCCAGGTCTCGGGTCTGTAGCCATCACCTCAAGGTAGAGTCATGCAATTCTCCCACTCTCAGACTCGGCTGCAGTTCCAGTGATCAACTGTGATTACTTAGCTGTCCTGGTTTGTCTTCAGTTCCTCCAGTTGCATCCTCTCCAGGACAAAGACAATGGTAACCAGTGACTACATTGCCTTCTTAAAGCAAAGCATTATTTATTTAGAACAAAAGCATTTAGGAGAAAATAGATCTTAAAACAATAAACAGTCTACATGCTTGCCTGTCTTTCTCTAAGGCATACCATTACTGGAAGCTAGGGAAAGTCCAGGGTCTTTTCTCCCTCTGCAGAGCCTCTTTCTGTGTCAGCATGTCCCCCTTAACAGCAGTTGACATGCCCCCACTCCCCGCCTTCTCTCTTGAGAAGAGAATTTTACAAATGTTTAAAGTCCGAGAGAGACAAGGTGGGTGAGGCAGTATCTTTTATTGGACCAACTTCTGTTGGTGAAAGAGACTCGCTTTGGCACTCCACAGAGCTCTTCTTCAGGTCTGAAGTTCTTTCCATCTCTTAGTTCCCAGCAGAACAGCTGTGTCACTTAGTTGGAGACAGGATATAGTCTGCATGAATCTAATACTTTTCTCATTGTCTTGTAACTGCCTCCGAAGTGTTGTTCCAAGGTTGCTTATCTGGGGTCATTGTGTCGCTTCCCTGCTTGTTTTTCCCACTGGCCACTACTGAGTTATATCAATACATTCCTACAGGAAATTCTTATAGCCCACCACAGTTGTACAATAATTTTATCTCCCTACCCAAGACATGTATAGGGTTCACAAAATTATTATATCTCAGTATTCTTAGACTATTACGTACTAATACCATCTCAGTCACAAGAGGGTTGAGAAGAAGATAGGTAGATAATGGGATGGGGAAATAAAAGCAGACTAAATGTGGGCATGTGAAGAAGGCAAATGTTGGTTTAGAAATTTGAACCCTCCTTGTCCTTTAAAGCAACTACAAAGACAAAGGATTATTGGCAGCTGCTATATTTAGGTTTTTATCTCACCTCCCCAATCTGTTTCTCTTTGGAACTGCAGCATATCTTTATAGCAAAGCCACTGCTAACTAGTAACATGGATATTTTGTGTGAGTTTTAGTGCATAGGAAAGGTGCCACATTAACAATGCTGGAGACTGAAGTTCTCTCTCTTTGTTTTATTTTTATTTAAGAAAACACGATGGTGTCTGAGCAATCATATGGAGCTGAAGTTGGAGCTGGAGTTTAATCTCTGTGTCTATTCAAGCTAGGCCTTTTGCTGGGACCGCCACTGTGGTTGCTTGCTTGCTAGTGTCACATTTTTAGGATGTGGTCATGTGTTCACTGGAAAATAGACAAGATCAAGAAACTCATTTTATAAAGGCACCATGACTGCCATTAGATCCCAATTTCAGATACTACTGGTTGGATTGGATTCTGAGAGGTGACGGGCTCTCTATCCAATTATCAACTCCCTGATCCATTCAGTCTCTTATTGTTTTTGTAGAATAGACAAATGCCACAAAAAGAACCCAAAGGCCAGTATAGCACATATGTCAAGGAGCTCAAGAAAAAGAATTTCAATACATTTCAGTTTGTATTAAAGATGCGCAGACAGTATAATCGGTACAAGCACTCCTGGTGAGGAAGTGCACTGCTAACACAAGGAGTGAAGTATAGACATGCACAAGTGATGTAATTACTGTGCGATGCCATAAGTTAGTTTAATGTAGTTTTGTAGTGTAGACATGCCCTAAGACAGTGACTTATTTGTGTGTGTATGTTTACCTGCTTTAACCTTGTAAATAACTCATTTCTTTTTCTTAGTAAGTCTTTAGTTAGTTTATTATAGGATGGGCTACAAGCATTTTCTTTGGTGAGATATCTAAGGTACAATTGAGCTGAGGGTAAGTCACTAGTCCTTTGGGACTGGAAGTAACCTGAATATTTTGATTTTTTTGGCATAAGGGACCATCTGTCACAAAGATAGGGGGCAAGATAGACCGAGTATCCAAGGGGACTGTCTGTGACTCCATATTAAGGCTGTTGTAGTGCTTGAGGAGTTCACACTTGATACTTGGTTGGTGAAATCTAAGTATAGAACACACAACCTGTTTGGGGTTTGTGTCCTGCTTCTTCACAGTCTGCCCTGAGGTTGGCACTCATGGTCATGAGCAGCTCTAGACAGCTTGACATAGGGAAATAAAGACGTAGAGGAATATTGATGATAGAAAAGATGTATGTTTAATTCATAGGTGTCTGTTCTAGAGAGTTTTTACAACTGCATTGTTCAGAAAGGTATCTTGCTTAAGTAGTTTCCTTCCAAGTGCATAGGAGATTGGGAACAATTGACCTGGTTTTATTACCCAAGAGTATTTTGAATCATTGTGTTCTACATAATGAAAAAAGAGCTGTACCTCTTTTTTCTGTCCTGGTAGAGTGAAGATTAGACATTTGTATTTTTTTCTTAACAGGTAACTGAGGCTGGTATGCTAATTATAGCCCTTTATAGGAAGATTAGATTTCACTTGAGAAAGTGTAGAAAATTAACTCAAAATAACAAAATGCACTTCAACCTTCAGACATGGAAAAGAACCTGTTTAATTGTGTATGTTTGGATGTGAGACACCTACCTTAGTGTCAGTCAGATTTGTTTCTCAAATTAAGATGCACAGCTCATTAAAAGCAATAGGCTAGAACATTTCTTTCTGTACAGTTGGCATCTCATTAATGATGTGTTCACAATCATCTGACGTGTGTGTGTGGGGGTGTATGAATTGTGCATGAACCTCTCTGAAATACTTTGCATTTACACAACATGTTTGGCATTTCCCTGTCTATTGTTTGGAAGGGACCCAATTTTACCTGATATTGAATGCCCTTAATTCCTATTGCTGTCAGTGGGAATTAAAGACATGCAGCACCTCACAGAGGTGTGCTCATCTTCTTGCAGGATCATTGCTTAAGGCTAGTTACATTTTTTAAGTTGCAAATATCAGGCCAAGTGGCAGAGGAAAACAGCTACAACCAGAAGAACTTACCATGCTTTGTGATTCAGGTGTTTGTCAAGTAGGTCTTCACCCCTTGCCTCGATGCTGCTTTTCTCACTAGGTCTGTGTAGTATTTTTAGCATCTCACCATTCACATTGGAAGCTGCTTTTCCCATTATTCTACCTACACCATTCATTTTAGTGGGAACTGACCCTTGTGGGTTCAGTCCATAGGGTCTAAACATAGGTCCCCTATGCACTCCAAGCTCATATTGACTTCATAGGGAATTATGGGTGCATAGGGATTGGACTGAACCCATAATGAGCACATTTATTATGC
The DNA here is from genome assembly GCF_016161935.1 of Mauremys reevesii. Classification (NCBI taxonomy): domain Eukaryota; kingdom Metazoa; phylum Chordata; order Testudines; family Geoemydidae; genus Mauremys; species Mauremys reevesii. Next base: position 94,677,161 of record NC_052628.1, on the reverse strand, counting down.
TGATTGAGAAGTTTTACAATTAAGCAAAACATTTAGATACTTCAGTTGGTAAGTTAAATGTTTGCATTCCTTGCTGTTTTTCACAGTCACCTTTTAAAATGGTCTTATATGTTTCAGAACCGGAGCAAACGACTTGGGAGAGTCCATGTTGTTCTTGGGAATAAACCATGTGATTTGGATTCTCTCATTTCTGCATTAACGTATGCCTACTTCCTAGACAAGGTAAAAAGAAAAATGAGATCCTGACTTATTTGTTATATACGTAATAATGTTCAGCAAATAAAAACATGCATGTACAAAATTAGGGTCTTCTCCCTTTGCAGTCAAAGACAAGACTCCCTTTGAGTTAAGTGGGAGCAGATGGCAGCCCTTTGTTATACAGAAGTAATGATCTAGAGATTATCTGCATACAAGAAACGAATGGCAATAGTGAAAACCCGAAGAACATCTTAATGCAGTTTAGGTGAAATTCATTGCCAGCACATGGCCTATTCATTGCTAAAATCTGATTTAAGTGATGCATAGAACTCATGCAAATCCTAATCCTCTGCACAGGGTTGAGTTTCATCCTAAAATCTTTGATACAAATAACTTATCCATTGTTATCCTTTTGGTTTATTAGACTGTTGATTCACAGGAAACAGAGGACAAATTACTGTTATTTACTTACTACTTGTGTCACAGTTGCACCTATAAGAACCCTTTGCTCTAAGCATTGTACATATGCATAGTAAAAGTCAGTCACCACAGAAAGTGAAATTTTGACCCCTCTGAAGTCAATGGAATTTTATGGGGTCAGAATTTTTTATCTTGACTTTAGTGGGATCACAATTTCACCAAGAGTGATTAAGTAACTTGTCTATAGTCATTCAAGATATGTGTTGTAGCTGGGAATTGAACTAAGATCTCCTGATTTTTAGAGCAACAGTTTAACCATGAGACCAAACTAAGTTTGAAAGGTAAACATTGACTGCAGGTCAGGGCCGGCTCCAGACCCCAGCGCGCCAAGCGCGTGCTTGGGGCGGCGTCCCGCGGGAGGGCGGCAGGTGGCTCTGGTGGACCTCCCGCAGACGTGCCTGCGGAGGGTCCGCTGGTCCCGCGACTCCGGTGGAGCATCCGCAGGCATGCCTGCGGGAGGTCCACCGGAGCCGCGGGACCGGCGACCGCCAGAGTGCCCCCCACGGCATGCCGCTCTGCTTGGGGAGGCTCAAATCCTAGAGCCGCCCCTGCTGCAGGTGATGGGGATTTAGGCACATGCTGAAAAAACAGAAATAGAATTTTTAGTAATTCCCCCCCCCACTCATTTTTCCAACATCTCTACTACAGCTACATAAAGAGGAATCAGCAAAAAGGAATTATCTGGGGGCAAATAAGATTTATTGATGGGCAAAAATTCAGACAAAATTGTCCCAATGAAAGTCAGTTATTGTTTTATATCATTCTGACAGATACACATTCTCCTGTTACAGGTTAGTCCCCCGGATGTTCTATGCTTGCCCGTGCTGAACATACCAAGAAGAGAATTCAGCTACTACCCAGAAACAAGGTTTATTTTGGAAGAGCTGAATATCCCAGAATCATTCCATATCTTCCAAGATGAAATCAATTTGCATCAGCTGAATGATGAAGGGAAATTGTCTTTAACGCTTGTTAACAGCAACATGCTGGCAAGGTATAGTGTTCTGTGTACGATAATGTGGCCATGTTAGATTGAGCTGTTTTAAAGGTTATATTTTAAGTAGTTTTATGACTATAAATGCTGTATTAACATTTTCTGTTCTATTTCTGTGACACAATGTGGAATCACAGAAGAGATAGAAGACCCAACATTGTTTTCCCTTCATTATGACCATTGAATACAACATGCTACACGTATTAGTCTGTTTCACTTTTCTGATGGACCATTTAATGTATTTTGTTAAAAGCCCTTGATGTACCTTCACAGATCTCAGTTTAGACACTACTGAATTAGATTTATAATCCTAGAGTTTTATGTAAGGTCTGTAAACAGCAGGTCACACTTTCACTGCCGGTTAGCCTTCTTCCTTTAGCAAGGGCTAACTATCATGTTCCTTCGGAGATAGCCAAATACTTGCTCAGTTGCTTTTAACATTCCACTAAGAACAGATTAGAATTTAAGTATAAGGGGAATTTTCAGTCTAGAAAATGAGGTATCTAAAACAGGCTAACCTTTAAACACAATACATGCTCTAAATGCAAGTTACAATAAGCTAAACTCTGCCCTCAGTGTTGATGCAGCCCCACTGACTTGTGTGTGAGTATCTGAGGGCAGAAATTGGCTCAGTATTCTTAAATTATAAATGCAATAATAAAGACAGTAGAAGAAAAAACACAGTTACAAAGCCCATCTTTGCCTTTTTTGGGAGGGGGGGGGGGTCTAAAACAGAATACCCCACCTCTCTGATGGATTTTTCTGGCCCTACTGAAGTCAAAGAGAGTTGCCATTGACTTCAGTGGGGTCAGGATTTTCACCCGATTTGTCTGTAAGGCTCCCAGCTCTATTTTCATTTTTTTGGGACTTTTGCCTCTTATTGTAGTTGACTAAAAAAGCCGTAATACTAGTTTTCTTAATTATTTTAGCTAATTGACTTTTCATTAAAACATATCTTATATTCCCTCCAAGCTTCAGAAATACTTCATATCCTGGATATATTAAGAACAGATCCATAGACACAGAAACTTCCCAGTATGGCACTCAGAGTCTATCGTGAGGAGGCCATATAAGCACGTAGACTGATAGGGCATTAAACACAGCATGCTTAGTTCTGCCCACACTTGCACCAGTACAGTCTCACTGAAGTAAATGGGTGTAACAGATTGTACCCTCAGTTTGGTTATTCATTTGGCATATGCATTTCGGTCAAGTGAAACCACAATGTTCTTATCAATGATGTTCATTGTTGATTATTGACAATGATGTTCATTTGGTTATGGACAATTAGGAAATGGAACACTGCATAGCTCCTAGGATAAATGAAAAATGTTTATGGGAATTTTTCCAAACAACGATTTAATTAATATGTAAATACATGTCTTGTGAAAAATGCAACTCCTTTGTATTGACCCTTTATAGATCAGGAGAATTAGACATCAGTTCTAAAGTGTAGGAACGTAGACTCTTGTGTTGTTGAATCAAAATTTCAGATTTGTATGCACACGGCCGGAGCACATGCAATGCCTGATGCATGCAGTTTGGAACACAAGGTTTGTGACCAGTGGGCCCTTGGTACCTCCTGAACATAGAATACCCACTTATTTATGGATAGGGTTGGCAATTTCATACCTCTACAGTCTCTACTGGTTGTCAGTGGCTTGGATAATGTGAAAAGCAACCTGGCTAATATAAAGGCTTCCCCTTTCATCTCTGATAAACTATCCATCAATTTTAATAATATCAATAAGGTACATGTACACAAAGCTTTCCATCCCAAAGGATTCTAAACTGTACAAACTTATCCCTATATATAGTTTTTATATAAGTTTAATTCTCCATGTTTAATTTTATATAAATTTAATTCCCCCCCCTCCCAATGTTAGGCACGGTAAATCCACATGCAGCATTTATTTAACACTACACAGAAGCACTACACAATCCTTTGGGATAGGAAGTGAAAAAGATTATTGTATCTAGTTGAAACTATAGAGGGAACTACCCAAGTTGCGTTTGGCCAGGGCACAAGGATTAACACATCATATTACAAAAAAGTGCCATGGGCTCCTTAATGATTAGATGTGCTTAGGAGCTCAGGTTGAGGTCTCATCCAAAAATATGGCAAACCCTTAATATCTTTGGTTCAGTATAAACTCAGAGGATGCCCAGGGAAGGGTATAGTGACTTTAGGCCACCTTTGCATCCTCCCAATTCTGGGATGGTTAGTGTCCCCAGCATAATGCAGACAGCCATGGGGCCTGTCTCTTACAACATCCTGTCCCTGACTGCCTATGGGCCAGAATCTCTGCAGTCCTATATGCTGCAGCCTGTATGCCAGGGTTTGTGAGAATGGTTCCTTGGAAAATGGCATTATTCATGTTCTGGGTAAATCCTCCCCGCAGACCAAAGTGGAGCTTTTAGAGCTCCTTGGCATTGCTCTGGCCGTTGTAAAGTGGCTAGAGTTGGGGTGAGGCTCTCAGAGTGAAAAACGCCACTTACTGAGTCACCAGCCTCTCTTCTTTGCACCTTTACCAGTGAATTTTTCTTTTTGCTTTAAGATAAACAACGTTGTATCTGTACTAGTGAGAGGAAAAAAACAATTCTTTGAAATGTGGAAACCCTGCTAAAATGTGAATTAAAAGTTTTACATAAAACTCCAACTTCTTTAACTTCGTGGCTGTCAAGTCTTTGCATCATGAATGGGCCACCCAAATACCCCTAGAGAGCCTGCTTCAATATGGAAATAAAATCCCCTCCAACCACATATCCCTCGTTGTCACCTACCACCCCAAACTGGAACCCATACAGGGTATCATCAAACAACTATAACCCTTACTCAACGGGGACCCCCATCCTGAAGAATCTTTCCTGAACCTCCTCTTCTGGCCTTCAAACAACCCCCTAGCCTCTCCAAAGTCGTCATCAGAAGCAAGGTCCCCACAGACCAAGACACACCAATTCAAAGTGGCACCAGACCCTGCCAGAATAACAAATGCAAAACCTGCAGACATATGTCAACTGCTACAATGATCAATGCCCCCACAACACACGTGTGAAGATCCATGAGTCCTACACATGCCTATCACAATGTGTCTTGTGCACTACACGCCCCAGTAATAACTATGTGGTTGAAACCAGACAATCACTACGCTTTTGAATGAACTTACAGAGGAAAATGATAAAAGACAAAAACACCGTATCATCCTTGGGTGAAAATTTTCCCAAAGCGATCACTCTATATCTGACCTATCAGTCCTCATCTTCAAAGGAAACCTGCACAGCACTTTCAAAAGCCAAGCATGGGATCTTAAATTCATAACTTTGCTAGACACTAAAAATCATGATCTTACTAAAGAGACTGGATTTAGGGGTTATTACAACAATCTGTAACCCTCTAAACCCCATCCCCTTTTTTTCCTATGACTACAGGGGTGTTAATGGGTCACTTCACTTTGAACAGTCCCTTAGAATATGTGCTAACTACTTATGCTAAACTATCTGTTTGACCTTGTATTTAGCTGTGACATTCTAAAAGTACCTTTCCCAGACATGAGGAAGAGCTCTGTATAGCTCAACTGCTTGTCTCTCTCACCAACAGAAGTTGGTCCAATAAAAGATATGATCTCACCCACCTTGTCTCTTACAAGCATTCAAGTCTGAGTACATTCTAAATATCAAACAGTAGTTATTTTAAAGAAGCTAAGAATCTGTCACTCTACAATGGTGACTTAAGTTTAGGACATTGTGGTCAAGGAGTTAATTAACATTTTTGTATTGTTTCATTCACAGTAGAATTTGAATAAGAATGACTAGAATGTACCATTGTGCTAGCAGCTGTTATTTAAAAAAAAAAAATTATACTATTAACCATAGCAAAGTAACTGAAAAAGCGACACTGGTGTGTTTACAGATCAAATTATTAAAATTTTTGTAATTTGTAATTTTAAAAATTTTGTATGATAGTGATGATAAAAGTTTGGAATCAGCGGTTGTCAAAGTCATCAATCCAGATGAGCGATGTGATGCCAACTTGGGGTTACAGGCGTCTTCTTCCTCTTTAGTAGTAAAAGAGATTCTTCAAGAGGCACCAGAGTTAATCACTCAGCAACTGGCTCATCTCCTCAGAGGTGAGAGATTACTCTTTATATTAAATACTGAAAGATTTAATGGAGTGTTGCAGAATTTGCTCATGCAGAAAGAGTGCGATCCATTCTTTGGTTAACAATCCCTTTAAAGACCACGGGAAGCTCCATAAAAGAAGCAGGGAGTAAAGAGTTTGTTAAAGAGTAACATTATATTTAATATTAAAAATGTGCATTTAAAAACAGGCATGAGGGGTCTTTACTGTATCACTAGAGAGGAATATTAAATGGAGCTATCTGCACATCAGTTGGGTAGATGGAATAGCTCTTATAGTTCTAACTTTGTTTCCAGGGATTGTGTGGTATTGGCAGTAAAGACACTCTTACCCTGTGGTGTACAATGAATATGGCTCAAGATCTCATGCTTGCATGTTAAAACGTCTCCTAATCAAAGCCATGTTTATTTAATCTTGTTTTGGTGGTATAATGTGTAACTTTCATGATCTAAGAATGCCATAATCAAATTAGCATGACACTTTCTTCTCAGTTTGCCTCGTTTGTGCACCACAGTATTAAGCAGGGGGGCTTCAGTATAGTCACAAATGTTTCTCAGTTTTCCTTTTTAGCTTGTTACATTTGTCGATATCTTCAGTTTTTGCAGTCACTGCATTTAAATTTGTGATATCTGTTAGATAGAAAGCTGAAGCTGTAAAAGAACTGACTGTTTCCCATAAGTCAGTTATGTAATTTTATCATTCCCGCTTCAGAACATACTTTAAAAAATAACCAGTTTAAATTGTGAACTCATAGTTGCTACATTTTTTTTCTGAAAAATTAACTTAGACAAATGTTAAAACTCCAGTGCTGAATTTTTGCATACACCTAAGTTTAAGAAAAGATAGAAGTTTATTTTACTCTGTTCTGTTCGGGACCTCATAACATGCCCTTCACCATGGTATCTGAGCTATTGAATTTATACTGAGAGACTACAAAATTTGGTATTTTCATGTGTTCATGAGGAGAGGGTGTTACCAGTAATACAGAATTTGGCCAAATCTCTTTACATGTTTCATAACTAATGGTCCCCAGTAAAGCTGCCATTAAATATTTCGCAGTCTGCAGATCTCTGTAGAATAGCGCTATGGGAAACTGTGCCCTCAACTAACCAAGTAAGAATAATCATTTATCTTTGTGACAGAACCAAAAAAAAAGGCATTTGGGGGATTTATGTCAAGAGGCCTCTGTGACAATGCAAAGTGACTGAAGCTAGTAGGATATTACAGATAATAAAGCCTTTATGTAGTTCATTATTTAGAGGTAGAATTATAGCTTATTATTCAAACACTTTAAATATATTTGCTATAAAAGTTAAACATAGACAAGATTTTTCTTTTGATGCAACCATAAGGGCCCAATCCTGCAGATACTTGTTACTGTGTATAGTGCTTAGCACCATAATTAGTGCTGTTGAAATCACGAGGATTATTCATGATTGTAAACATTATTATTTGGTAGTAAGTGTTTGCGGAATTGGGCCCATGCCTAATGGAATTACAGTATCTATCTTATTAATACAGCTTCAACAACAATGGTATCTAGTTACTCTGTTGCTAGCTAATGATATAAAAAAATCTTAAGGTACTGAATTAAACAGTATAATAAGCTCTGATGTGATTTAAAAAAAATTAGTAGTTAGGAAACCACATTTACAAATTCAGGAAAAAATAGTAAATACCAACATCTCTTAATTTTAATTTTTAATACATTGTCCAAGCTGTTAAGACTATAAATATTTACAGATAGTAGACCAAATTCTGTCCTTACAACTTACCCAAATCCTACATATAGAGCTGAACTGTTATGAGAGTCTTGCCTTTTGCAAGAGGACTGTCAAATTTTGGGATCTCGAATCACTGTTGGGAGCAGCCATGGAGAACAAGCCAATCAATTACAGTACTGAAAATGTAGAAGATATACAGATACTCATATACAGATATCAAAATGATTTGCTCTTCATGGCCATTCTGACTTTGTAGCTACCAGCAAAGGACCATATTCGGGGGTGAGGAATGGCTGTTTTGTGCTGCACTGCCAGTGGATATATGCTGTAAAGCTGACATATCTCAGTCTAGCAGGATTGCCCCAGGGCATAGGTGATATTCCAGTGGCATAAAGCCAGTATAGAAGTACCGACACTACTATTCCTCTTTTTCTACAATAGCATAAAATAATTGTATAATTTACATGGAGCAATTTTTGTTGGAGTTTAGGTTCAGCGAGCTAACGTGAAAGTCAGTGCTATAAATTTGGATTTGATTTCATAAAATTGCTGAGCGGAGATATCAGCACTGAAGTCAATGGGAGCTTTGACATTTACTTTAGTGGGCACTGATGCAGACCTCTAGAATGCATGGAGGGGTGATTTTGCAAGGTTAGTAACATGATTCAAATGCCTAGGTTTAGAGATATCTTTTCAGTTGTGCTGTACCAGTTGTGACAGTTTAATTAGGTGCCATCTCAATAGACTTCTTTGGAATTCTGAAACTTTGGCCCACAGCCTGTTAGCACTATTAATTAATTTTAATAATAGCTGAAAGTATTTAAAAATACTCTGACGTGTACTATTATAAGTTTGAACAAATTAGACATGCTTTTGAATGGAAAAAAGTGAGAAGGGAAGAAAAGGCATATCCATGCAAAATTTAACATCATTAATGTAGGCAGTATTAATATTTAAGGTCTTTTTTAAGCTGCATGCGTTCCTGATATCTTTGTCTCTTCTTCAGACACACTATAAGTTAATTCTACTCTTGGGCCTTAATCAGAACCTGCTCCAAGAGTCAAAGTACTGCACAATCATATCTGCCTTAATCCAGTGCTTGTTCTGACTCTGGATTTGTGCCAGAAGCAAACAATTATAAAATCTGCCAGAGTCTTGGGCCTGTATTACTTTATTTCCCCAGAGATGTTTAGTAGGGGACTGTTGCCAAACTCAAGATCCATTAAATTGCTGAATCATTACATTTTCTGTTAGAGCCAGCTGGCAAGGAGTGATTCAAAACACTGATTGTCAGGTACCTTGAGTCAGTGCATTCTCGAAAATGCCTCCTGCTGTTTATTTGTATAAGGCCTTGAAGGATGCCACAAGATGCAGATTACAACATGTAAATACTGGCAATTTTTTACCAAGATGAACAACAATATTTACGGATACTGAATTTGATTTTTCTGGATATGAGCTGAAGCATTAATACATTTCAGGTGGTGCTGGTGCAGTTTGGCTTTCAAAATTAGTTTGTTATTTTAGCAACTCACACCAGTAACATTTTTTTTAAAAGGTTCTTTTTGGGAGTTTGGGAAAGGTGCCAGCATTTATCAGATGGATGACTCACACTTTTCTTAAATGGTCATGGAGTCCAAGTGAATTGCATCCCTTATTATACATATAATATGAAAGAGAAAGGGGAACATTTTCAGCTCCACCAAACAATGATTTTTTGGCCTGATAAGATGTTTTTCCTAGTGTGTCTAGAAACAAAGCATTTTCTGGAAGGCAGCTATTTTTGCCAGCAAGATTGTGTAGCATTTCAGATATGAATCTTTTTATTAACTGCTGATCATCAATGAGAGCTGTTTTTTTGCTCTATGTACAGTTTTCATGAAAGGTTGCTTCTTTCCCCACCCCCCTACCATCCTTTCTTTTTTAGCTTAATGATCAAAACCTAAGTGAAAAAGGGAGGTGTCTGTATTTTCACTGCACTGTTCTTTTCAGCCACAAACTTATCATGCAAGAGATGCCTGTGCTGTTTTTAATGTTTTCCCAAAACAACTTCTGCCTTCATTAGATCATGTTGAATATTAATGCACAGCAATTGCTTTTGGCAAAAGTGGTGCTTCTGAACTGCTTTGCAAAAAGAATAAAATGCCCATCATTTTTTTAAAGTGGCATAGCATATTATCCAATGTCCTCTCCCCTCACCCCACCCCCAAAACCCAGTAATGCAGTGTGATGCACATAGTAAGTAATATCAACCCTTGGGTTATATATTGTATTTTCTTTTGCTTATGTCTCGGTGGACAGAAGAGCTTCTGGAGTCCTTTCAGGAATCCAATGGGAGTTGCACTAGCTCTCAGTAAAAACAAGTTGTTGGAAGGAGGTGTTCTTAGCTGATGGATCTCCTTTAAAACAGATATTTAAAAGAGTACATGACTAAATGGACTGCTGACTTGATTCAGTCTGGGAGAGTGGTAATGAAAGTGATATACTGGGGTCCCACTGAGCCCACCCATTCCACCAGCCTGGGCTCCCTCACTCTGTCCTGCAGTGCCAAGCCCTCAAGCCTCCTCCAGCACACACACAGGTAGGGCCACACCCAGCTGCAAAAGACACAGACACTGAGATCTGCTCTGCATGGGACGACAGCTCAGGGATTGCTCAGCGCTCCAGTGCACACTCCCTCAGGAGCATAAACCCAAAATTGTATTGTCTTGTGCTGCCCAGAAATCCATACAGTGTAAGCTCATGAAAATTGCCCCCTCCCTCAATGTGGAGGAAGATATGCGCAGCTTCCCCCCCCGCCCCACATGAATTGCACAAACTGGGTTTTAGAAAACAAAGCAAGTTTATTAACTACAAAGGATAGATTTTAAGTGATTATAAGGGATAGCAAACAGATCAAAGCAGATTAGTGAGCAAATAAATATGCAAACTAAGCTCAATACACTAAAGAAACGGGTTAGAAGTAATAATTTCTCACCCTAAATGTTGTTTTAGGCATTTCTTTCACAGGCCAGACACCTTTTCGGGTCCAGGCTCAGCTCTTCTCCCCCCTCTCAGTCCTTGTTTCTTAGATAGTCTCAGCAGTCATCCTGGGCAGGGAGTCAGTGAAGAAGGAGCCCTGATTAACTCTTGCTTCCCTGCCTGAAATAGGATTTACATATGGTGGGAATCCTTTGTTTCCCAGTTTGATCTCCACCCCTTTTATAGAAAAATACTAGCAGACCAAGATGGGGTCCAGTACCAGGTGACATAATCACCTGACTCGGCAGTGTCAAAGCAGCATCCCAGAAAGCTTCTCAGGAAGGAGGGAAATTAGCATCTTCAAAGTCCTAATGGCCCATCCAGCCAGATTGCCTACTGTCTGGTGGGCATTCCCCAGGTGCAAACACTTTAGTAATTTATACATAGTCAATGTTCCTAACTTCAGATACAGAAATGATACATGCATACCAATAGGATAATCATAGTCAGTTCATCATAACCTTTCCAATGATACCTCACATGACTCATCTTGCATAAAACATATCTTAGTTATACCATATTCACATCAAAATATCTCGATGAAGAATATGGGGCGTAATGCCACAGTGTTTTTAGCTGATGGATATCCTTTATAACAGATACTTAAAATAGTACATGACTTAAATGGACTGCTGACCTGACTCAGTCTGGGAAAGTGCTAATGAAAGCATGCCTACGATGAAGAGAAATGAGGTGATGCAATGTTACTTAGGACACAAACTGAGTTTGTTGTTTTTCTAAACTATGTGGGATCTTAAACCCCATAAAGAAATTGAGGGGTCAATATCCCACTAATATGCAGGGATTTTGTGTGTATGTCCTATTAATGCTAACAAGCACATGGTATACATTGAAGGAAGAATACAGCCCTGTGTTGACATTGGGAATTGCAGATGTTCCTACATTAGTTTGAGAAGACTCTTTCTCTCTTCCTTTTTTCTTAGCAGAAGAATTAAACAACAGAAGGCTTACGACAAAAAAAGCTTTTAAAATTGGGTGCCTGTTTGATTAATTACTCCATTAATGCTATAAGGTCTACATTTCATGTTGGGATGAGAATGCTTATTCCTCTTAAAACCGAAAATGGGTTTCCGATCAGAATGTTTTGCACACAACCAGAATATCTCAAGTTGCAACTATTGAGAGGAACCTAGCAATCAAGAGTTCAAGCTGCTTTCAAATAGCCAGTTGAAATGCATATCTGTACTCTTTCTTGCACCCATGTTCAAACTCTGATTTTAAAAATATGCAATAACTCACATGTGTGTATCCTAATGAGGGTCTGCTCAAATTCTAAGAGAAATTCACAAGAACATATCATGCCAGTGAAAACCAGATACAGGGACATAGCAGTATAGTGTTATCTTCAAACAATCCTTCAAGCTCTTTTCATTTGGGAGCTAAAGGTAAAAACGTTTAGAAACATTAGAAGTCCCTATTTTAAAATATATTTATAAGGATTGGCAGATTAATTTAAACTAGCTTCATGAATGTTCAGAAAATCATTTTTACAATGCTCTATAATAAAACTGTTCTTGAACTGAAAAATGGAATTGTCACTGGTAAGAATTTTTATTATGAAGATTCGTTCTGATTTAAGGGGCTTAATTCTCCTTTCCCTCACACGTGTATATCAGGAGTAACTTAAAGTCAAGGGATTTATGCCAGTATAAGGCTGGTGTGAGATTAGAATCCAGCTGCCATAGCGTCTTGGAGTCAGATCTTCAAAAACCCCTAGCTCACAGTGATGTCCATGGGCATTAGGGGCCTAATTATCTTGAAACTCTGAGCCCTAGATTTTCATTTACCTGAACTCCACTATTTATTTAAAAGAAATAGAAATTGACTGTGTGAGAAACACAGAAAAAAATATTTTGCTCAAATTGCGAGAATCAATATTTATTTCCCTTTTACTGTTTCTGTATTGCCTTTGCCTTCATCATTTTTTTTAGAATTACATAATCATGCACTTATCTCACAGCTTAACTGAAAACCTGGATTGATTATACAAAAGCTGTAGTGTAATTATTGCTCAATCTGTAATCAATTGTAATTAGACTATCTGATATATTAAAAGAAAATTAGTAAAATAATATTATTGTAATTTTACTGAAGCATGGCTTACTTGATCTTAGTTCTTTCTATACAATTAGGTACACAGATCTGGGTTGACTTTCTATGAATCTTTAATTCTGAATTGATGAGCGTGTATGGTTTTATATCTAATACCTGTTACTTTATTGCACTTTCCAGTACTTTGTGCTCTGATTTTCTCTGCTTCTTAAGGTATTATTTTTTAAACCCATTGGTTGATGTTTCAGATGACACATACAATAATAACTATTCCATTTCTTATATTTAAAAAACCCAACCAACTGAACCACCACTAAAGATACAGGCCTACATTTTGAAAAATGAATAAAGATTGTGGGTGCTTCAGTTTTTGGATACCCAACTTTACATACCTGAAAATCAGAACCCTTAAGGTGTCCAAAAATTGGGATGCCTAAATCACTACCAACTTGTGAAAATGTGGGCCACAGTATATATTTTTCTATACAGTCTGTTTCTTATATGATTTTTAATACTACCACACAGAGAGGGATATTTAAAAAAATAGGACTGCCATAAACCCAAGAAAAGTAAGGGTATTAAGACATAAGAGAGAAATTCTGGAAATTCTGAGATAAGAAAGAAATTCCATCCTGGATTCACCCTACAATAAATATTAAAAGTATCTACAGTCTCTCCAGGGAGTGGTATGTTACAATATTTTTTATGGCTCTACGTATTTTCAGGTTATATGTCTCCATATTAAAGTTAGGCCAAATTCATCCCTTGAACCAATATGTCAACTAATCTCTGTTTCTCAGAGAGATTCACTCCCTACTTCAGAGTACTACTCCCACACCAGCATTTGCCTGCTAGTGAGGCCTATACTTCAGTTGCAAAATTGTTTCCAGTAGCAGATCATCCTGCTTTCATGCACTTGTAACTTTTTGAAGAAAGTTACTATTGAGAATAAAACATTAATCTATCCAAAGGTGATGGTTGTAAAGTTTGAGGAAAATCCTTTCAGTGATCAAAGGGTGGAAACCCCCCCCCCCCACTTTTCCAATTTAAAAACATTTAAACTATACTTTTTTGACAGGACTATGCCAAAAACAACCAAAATTTGAAATTTAAAAGAATTTAACATGCAAATAATCCTTGAGGAGAGGAGTGTATTTGCTAGGTTGTAAAAATCTTTGCTGCTTCACAGGCAGGGCCGCCCGGGGGGGGAAAGTGGGGCAATTTGCCCCGGGCCCTGCAGGGGCCCCCACGAGAGTTTTTGGGGCCCCTGGAGTGGGGTCCTTCACCCTCTCCAGGTGCCCCAGAAAACTCTCGTGGGGCCTGGGCCCCCGGAGCTTCTTCCGCTCCAGGTCTTCGGCGGCAGGGTGTCCTTCCGCTCCGGGGCGGAAGGACCCCTCGCCAGCCAATTACCACCGAAGTGGGACCTGCCGCCAAAGTGCCGGGTCTTTGGCGGTAATTCAGTGGCGGGGGGCCCCCGCCGTGGGTCTTTGGGGCACTTTGGCAGCGGGTCCCAGAGCGGAAGGACCTCATGCCTCCGAATTACCACCGAAGCGGGATCCGCCCGCTGCCGAAGACCCCAGGCCCCCTGTATCCTCTGGGCGGCCCTGTTCACAGGGAGTTGACCCCCCTCCCAGTAAGGCACTTACCCAGCTATTCAGTGTTTTACATTGAAAGAGTGGGGGATTCCACTCATTTTACAAGTTTGTGGTCTAATGAACAGAGTACTGGAGTGGGAGTCAGGAGACCTGGATTCAGTTCCTAGCTCTGCCTTTAGAATCATAGACTCTAAGGTCAGAAGAGGCCATTATGATCATCTAGTCTGACCTCCTGCACAATGCAGGCCACAGAATCTCACCCACCCACTCCTGTATCAGACCTGTGTCTGAGCCATTGAAGTCCTCAAATCATGAGAACACCTTTAAAGACTTCAAGGTGCAGAGAATCTTCCAACAAGAGACCCATGCCCCACGCTGCAGAGGAAGGCGAAAACCCCCCAGGGCTTCTGCCAATCTGCCGTGGAGGAAAATTCCTTCCCGACCCCAAATATGGCAATCAGCTAAACCCTGAGCATGTGGGCAAGACTCACCAGCCAGACACTCAGGAAAGAATTCTCTATAGTAACTTAGATACCATCCCATCTAAAATCCCATCACAAGCCATTGGGCATATTTACCGCTAGTAGTCAAAGACAAATTAATTGCCAAAATTAGGCTATCCCATCATACCATCCCCTCCATAAACTTATCAAGCTTAGTCTTGAAGCCGGATATGTCTTTTGCCCCCACTACTCCCCTTGGTAGGCTGTTCCAGAACTTCACTCCTCTGATGGTTAGAAACCTTTGTCTAATTTTAAGTCTAAACTTCCTGATAGCCAGTTTATATCCATTTGTTCTTGTGTCCACATTGGTACTGAGCTTAAATAATTCCTCTCCCTCCCTGGTATTTATCCCTCTGATATGTTTATAGAGAGCAATCATATCTCCCTTCAGCGTTTCTTTTGGTTAGGCTAAACAAGCCAAGCTCTTTGAGTCTCCTTTCATATGACAGGTTTTCCATTCCTTGGATCATCCTAGTAGCCCTTCTCTGAACCTGTTCCAGTTCAACCTGGAACCTTTAACCTGCTTCGTGATGCTATGCAAGTCACTTAGCTCTCTGTGCATCTTGCCTAGTTAGATTATGAACTCTTTGGGATAGGGACTAAGGCCTGGATCCACAAAGGGACTTAAACATTACAATGCATTTCAAGCACCTAGAGAATCACAGGAACAGCACAGCTATCCACACGTCTGAATTAGGGGCTTAGACTTCCTGTACAATGGCTGAAGAGAAATTGGCACTTAAGAATGTGATCCACAAAGCCAGCAATGCTAGGCAGGGACCCCCTAAGCTAGCCAATGGGAGATGCTGATGAGAGCCTTTCCCAGAGATAGGTGCCAGAGTCTGGGCTGCTAGCGATCCGCAATCAGGAACTCCTTTCCCAGAATCAGATGGCTTAAATACCTACGTGGGTTTTTATGAGAATGGGTTAGGTGCCTGCTTCACTGCACACTACCAGCGCTGGAACTGAGGGGTTGGAGAGGATCAGGCCTCCCACTTTATAACAAAAGAAACATATTTGCTGTGGGAAAAACGTAATCGTATTGCTAAAGGCCAACATGCACTATGTACTCCTGGGGGAATTCTGTGCCACTGCACAAGCACAGAATTCATGTGCCCTGCAGATTCTCCCCCCGCCCCCGCATAATAATAGATTCTGCTGGGGAGGCACTGCAATTACACCTTTTGCCCACTAGGGGTTGCTGTGGCACCAGAAGAGACAGCAGCTGGCTCACCACTGGAGCAGGCAGCTGTGGAGAGGGAGGTGGATTCTGGTGCCCTTGCTACACACACAACAGCCAGAGAAAGAGGAGGTGGTGGTAGCCCAGTGGTTAGATTACTCATCTAGGATGAGGTTCCATTCCCCACTCTACCTGATGGGAAGAATGGATTTGAATAAGGGACACTCACCTCTCAGGAGGGTGCCCTAACCACAGAGCTATGGGACACTCTGATGTCGGGCTCCCTCAGTCTCTCCTGTTGAAATTGTTCCACTATGTATAAATAATTAAAGAGTCATTGGGCCCGAGAGAGAGTGAGAATGACCCTATGAGTCCCCTGGTTAGGGCACCCACCTGGGAGGTGGGAGACCCAAAGTCCAGTCCCCCAACTCCAATGACTAATTATTTATACACAGGGGCACTCTGATCACATCTACTTGATTGAGCCCTGCATACAAGATAGGCAGGTGAATGCATGTCTTCCCCTGTTTTGTGGATTGCTCAGGGGCTTAGGTGGGAGACAGGTGTCTAGATGTCTACAGTGAGGCAGCAGTTTGCATGCCAGGAAGAAACTTAGGCGCTGAGTGATTTCAGGTGCTACAGGGTTAGGCAGGGGTTTTGTGAATCACAGTGGAGCCTAAAACTGGGACTTAGATGCCTAAGTCTGGGGTTAGGTGCCAACGTATCTTTGTGGATCTGGGTCTAACTGTCTCTTCCTATGTGTTTGTACATGTCCTAGCATAATGGAGCCCTGATCTTGGTTGGAGTCTCTATGAGCTACTGTAATATAAATAATAATGCTGAAGTATAAGATTGTATTATTCTTAATTTAGCATGAATAATTGGCAATGAATGTTTTCTTTGGGCATATTAGCAAATGGGAACAAAGCCTTCTGAGAGTTAAAGGATGACCTTGAATCCTTACCCCGCCAGCAATATCTGTCACATCAAGGATGGAATTTGAAGGATGGTATGCTCTATGTAATCCTCTGAAAATACATCAACTCTATTTAGGTCTTTTAACAGAGTGCCAATTGTGCTGCAATTATTTAATGGACTCATTTTTTTAACTTTGAAATTAATATGTCGTATTTGGCTGAACGTGCTGTGCTTTCATCTAGAAATACATTGGCATGGAGTCATCTTGAGTCGATTACACTGGAATGACTAGTGACTGACTTAAATCATAAGTTTAAGGTTATCCTCAAAGTCCTTTGTGAAGTTGTTACTTGTGTGCTGTATTCGGGAAGAGTTTTGTGTTGTATTGATAATAAGAAGGGCAATTAGAAATCCTCAGGCATAGAAATAATGGAGTCAATAAATATGATAAAATCAATCATTTGCTTGAAATGCTTAATCTAGTTTTGCTTAATTGTAGTATGGGTGATATTGTGTATGTATTTGTGTACTTATTTCAAGGTTCTGCTGGCTGTATTTTAGCAGTCACCCTCTATGTCCATTGATACTGACATCCCGTGTGGGGAAAAAGAAGGGAGATCAGCTACCAAGCAGGATGGATTTGTAAACAGGTGGCTCCCAGAAAAAGCAATTACATGTACTTAAAGAGACATTCACTTAAAAAAACTTCATGCTAATTTTTGGGCCCTATCATGAAGTCAATGGGAATGTTGCCATTGGCTTCCTGGGGCAAGATTGGGATTGTTATGTTTAAATATAACAAACCCCTATAGAAATAGAAAGTATATGATAAATTGAAGTAGCTTTTCCTAATATGCTAGATTTATCAAAATAAAAAATTAACAGTGTAGATTTTTAAAGAATTTGATATTTTGGCTGCTTAGAAAATGGAAATTTGGCATGTCAGTTTGTACTGGTCCTTGTAACAAGTATATGAAGGCTATAGCCTCACTGCAGAGTTATCTACACTTGAATTAAGGCATCTTGAGTAAGCGTAGCTCTAGTGAGAGTGACCACACTGGGAAATAACACTTGAGC
Source organism: Mauremys reevesii (assembly GCF_016161935.1). Lineage (NCBI taxonomy): Eukaryota > Metazoa > Chordata > Testudines > Geoemydidae > Mauremys > Mauremys reevesii. Next base: position 94,659,260 of record NC_052628.1, on the reverse strand, counting down.
TACACAAGAGTGACTGGATTACTTTATGGGGTGATTGTTAGCAGCTGATGCGTTATGCTAAGTCTAGCTGTAACCTACAAATCTATATCCCCTGACAGGCCAGCCTACTCAAATTAAAAAAAAGCACCAACACATGCCAGTTAAGGCATGTTATAACTTGAGTTAACTCTACAGTGAAGACAAGCCCAAAGGAGGAAAGGACTTTAAAGGGGGAAGGGAGAACAAGGGTACAGTAAGAATTGTAGTTTCTCTAGTACCTTTTCACTGTTGTACAGGAGGGGTTGACTTTGCTGTTTCACATTTCAGGAAGCATTCTCTTCCAGTGTATGTCTATGGAACCCGAAAGAATTACAGAACAACAGGAAGAAATACTGTCAATTCTAGAAGAAAAATTTCCAGAGTTGCCGCCTCGAGAAGACATTATCTCTGTTTTCCAGCAGACCCCATTTAAGGCTCAAGGTAATGCAGTTTACTTCCATTCCTCAGGCAGCTTGGCATTTTTGTCATGTGGCTACATCTAGACAGAATGGATCATTATGTGAGATGACAGTAGTTGAAATAAAAAAATAAAAAATGGAGCATAGAAGTCTTGTTTCTGTGGACTATCAGCGCTATCTGAGATTCTAAATGAGATAATTAATATTGTCTAGTAATATTGTCTAGTGGGCCCCAACACAACATGGTGGGCTATAGGCACCGCTCCAGCCATAGGCAGGATACTCAGCTACAGCTCAATGCCATCTTGGGGGTGGATTTTACCTACTGAACCTATTTCACCTGGATAGAGCTCAATTTCTTGGGCTCTATGCTGGTGACGTGACTTTAACCCTAAATAAAGCTTGAAATAGCAAGAAGTTATTTTAATAATGGAAAAGTATATTTCTTGTTCATTGTCACTCAGAAATGAGACTGAACCATTTTTACTCCATGCCTCCAAAAACATTCACTATCTGGGTTTGAAGGTGCTTTAAACCTGGGCTAGCTACCCTGGCTGGGGTATAGGCTAGTGCTCCCTGGTGCTGCTTTCAGGCAGGTTGGTAATCCACCCACTTTTTAATGAAGACACAGGCTAATTCACTTGAGCACTGATAGTCCTTCAGTGCTTTCCCTCAGTTCCCGCCATGTGCCCAGGTCGACAGAGAAGTTCTCCCACAATCCAGAAAAACATGGAGGCTGGGAGAAAAAAGTCTTTCCCCAGCTGGATTAGAGAGTGCAACGTCAATGCAGCCTCTCTGTGAGAAACCAGGTGAAAATGGCTCCCGCTGAGCTGGCTGACCTCCCTGATTGCATGAGCTAGGTTCAGCCAGTCAGGGGCAAAGGAGGAAGAATGTGTGACATCCACCACATGGCTTGGCTCAAGTGATCTGCCCTAATATTCAGCATCAAACTTGAAATACATTGTAAACAGCAGTGGGGTAGAATTTCTGAACATTGGGCCTGGTTTTCCTAAACACACTGGTATAAATCAGTAGCAGTGCCATTGAAATCAGTGGACCTATATTGAAGTGAAACTGGAGTAAGTGAGGGCAGAATCAGGCTCATTGTTCCTTATGTGTTATTAGCTGTGCTCCAACATCTAGGTAAAGCAATATACAAAACAAAAGACACATACAAAAAGCTTCTATTAAGAGTTCATGCATATGAACAAAATTCAGTGAAACGTTGTCACTTCATTGATACAATATAAAAGTGAATAAAGCCTGATTTCAGTGGTTTCTGCAGCTTGAATAAAGCAGTTGACATGGTTCTAGTGCTTCCCAGCTCTGCCATGTACAGTCTCTGTATATACATTAAGAATGTCAATGGCCTTGTTTTGCTGCCATGTCTCATTGCAAACTCATGTCCATTTTGCTTTTCATTATTACCCCGAAATCCCTTTAATCATCACTGCTTCCCTAGGACGTCTCCCTCCGATTGAGTTAATTTTTTTTTGGATGATTCCTCCCAGATGTGTTAGCTTTCTGTTTGCACAGTTGAAATGAACTGAATTTTATTTTCATATTTCTGGTCCCTTTAGGTGCCTGATGGGTGTTGCCAGTTTACACCAATATGCTCTTAGATCCTCTTTTAGATCATTAATCAAAATGTTTAATTATATTTAAAAGGCCATACACTGCCTGTGATCACGGGCACTGTTCATATTTGACATTCATGGCCCCGATTCTACAAAGACTAATAAATGAGCATAACTTTGCTCATTATGTGTAGGCCTATTGACTTCAATGTACGAAAGTCAGTGGCAAAACTCCCATTGACTTCAGTAAGGCCAGGATTTTACCTAACAGGATTACTAACAATGTGTCAAGTGAAGTCTGCGTGTGTGTCTTTTTAGGATTGGCTGTTAATGAAACTACACTGTAAAAAAAAGTTAGCCACTTTGCTACTACTCTTGGAAGCAGCTTTAGTATGGCCATGGATGCCTCATAATTTTAAGTGCCCCTGAACAGGGACATAGTGTGCCAGCTAAATTTTTCTGTGTTTTATCAATATTGTTTATGATTTTATTACAAATTACATAGTTAGCATTGCATGTTTGTGTGCTCTATGTGCAGATAGATGGGGATGAGATTCTGAGGTCCTTTGCAAATCATATGAAAGTTTTGCCTTTATGTACTCTTTATAGGGGGAGGGCCGGCTCCAGGCACCAGCACAGCAAGCAGGTGCTTGGAGTGGCCAACAGAAAGGGGCAGCACGTCCGGCTCTTCAGGGGCAATTCGGCAGCGGGTCCCTCAGTCCCTCTTGGAGGGAAGGACCTGCCACCAAATTGCTGCCGAAGAATGAAGTGGCGGTGATAGAGCTGCTGCCGAATTGCTGCTGAAGAATGAAGCAGCGGTGGTAGAGCTGCAGCCGAAGTGCCGCTGATTGTGGCTTTTTTTTTTTCCCCACCACTTGGGGCGACAAAAACACTGGAACCAGCCCTGATAGGGGACAGATAGCTCAGTGGTTTGAACATTGACCTGCTAAAGCCAAGGTCATGAGTTCAATCCTTGAGGGGGCCATTTACAGATCTGGGGCAAAATCAGTACTTGGTCCTGCTAGTGAAGGCAGGGGACTGGACTCAATGACCTTTGAATGTCCCTTCTAGCTCTATGAGATAGGTACATCACCATATATTAGTATCTAGTTTGTTAGGCAGAAGTGGAACAATTCAACAAAATAGCAGTTCCAGGTTTCATCTAAGAAGCAGCACTCATTTACAAACCTGAATCCATAGGTGTACTGGTTATTTTGGGCACAATGAGAATAGATATTCTGCTTATTAAAGACTCTACTGTCTATATATAGTAATTTTCAAAATGAAAATATCAAAGATTTTGAATATACATGAGAACTGCCAGTTCATCTTGTCAATAGATTGCTGATAGAAGAGAATCTAGCTACTGCATTCATTGATGAGCAGTTATGATTTATATGACTGTTTCAGTCATGAGTGGCTATTTGGCTATATTATCTGCGTTATCAGTAGGGATCAACTGACCATGTTCCTGTGCGTCATGAATTATTTAAATATAGTTTAGAGAATGTTGCAGCCTTTTAGCTGGACATCTCCCATTACAGTAAATGAAAGCTATATGGTTAAATGAAATATTTTGAAAATTCACAACATTCCTGGCTCCTATATAGAGGAATCCAGATCCCACAATTAAAGTCACCCACTAGATGATGATGATAAAATCTCCTGTGTCAACAATACACGTTAATCTGTTCCTGAGGGTTATATTAATCTTTAATCCCACACAGAAACATCCATTGGTAAAATGTTAATTTAAGGAAGGTCCATGGTAGAATGCAATCTGAAGTTTGTATTTACAGCATGTACCTTAATTGCTTGAGCTCTGAATGATTTGTTACAACAATTCTATTAGTGCCAAAAGTCTTATATCCATGATCTGAAGAGTAAAGATTATGTGCACTCTTTGACAAGTAGTATTCGATATGCTTCCAGATCAGAGCCTTTACAACTTCATCGAGGGAAACTGAATATGAGTATCTTTGTCTTTTAATTCTTTTGAACTTTGTTTACTCTGATATTAAAGTAGTAGTGCCATACTATTAATATTAATTTAAATTACAAAATAATAATGTTAATTTTCTGATGTGAACCCATAAAAGCCAGAAGAGTTAACATTAAGGCTAAAATTCTGGTCTTAACTTATCCTGTTGCATTTGACTAGCCCTGAAACTTGTATGTACCGAACAGTTTTTCTGTATCTCAAACAGGTTTAAATATTGAGGAGGCTATGTTGAAGGATCTCAAGGAGCTGTCAGATGGAGAAATTAAAGTTGCAGTTAGCACGATGTACATGACCCTTGAGGTAAGAGGAAACATAAATAGAATATAGCTGCTAAACAACCAAGCTGAAGAAGGTGGCCTGTTCTTTCACATAGATTTTCAGTTACTTGTTTTCTCAGGATAGAGTATGTGCAGATTTTGTCAATGATGTAATTCATTTTTATGAATGCTGTAGTTATTTGTGGTCTGACTTTCATTATTATGCATCTGAATATCCTTTCAAATAAAAGTAATTTACCAGGATGCTTTAGAGTGACAGCTGCAGAAAATTGCAATGCTTGGATCATAACTTACTCTTCCGTGCAGTGGGGTTAATAGTCTCTCAACTCGTTGAGAAAAGTGTCCCCTTGTTTTTTTACTTTTATACACCTGCTTTGAATGTGCTGAAAACAGTCACATTGGTCATAAATTATAGAAGTTCCAGGACTGATAAGAAATCCTTCCAATTTGTTAATTAGATGGCTGCTTGTCTCAGGCATTTCCTGTGTTAGCAGTACTATGAAAGTCATTTTTTTGATTGCTGGTTTTCAGTGTCACACCTCTGAACTGACCCCACTTAAGCTGGAGTGCTCTTAGTTAAATGTGTGCATAACTATTAGCCGTTCAGTGTTATGCATATTTTACAGATGTTCTTTCCCTTCTAGTGTACTGTTTTTAATGAATATTGTGCTGATACCACTTTAGATTTAGCTGTTATATGTGTAGAAGTACAGATCAAAATCATTCAGGCCCAGGTCGAGGCTGGCTCTTCACAGGTGTGAGAGAGCAAAGGGACACGCGAGGAACCTTCCCCTTCCCCTTAAGCCCCTCTTCAGGGACTAGCCACTGAGTGTGAGTAGTCCTGCAAGTCACCTCAAAAGAAGTGGGGTAAGACATGAGCCTAAGGCAGCTGTTACATTTGCTCCTATTTCTCCTGGGGGCTTTTACTACATTGCAGTCACTTCACATATCCCATCAGTGCAGGTGTTCGCTTTTAGTTCCAGCCCAGTCCTCACACACTGAGCAGGTGCATATAAAGCACACCTCATCTAACAGCATTGTGTTTTGTATTACTGACTCCTTTATCTTGTGTTAGCCAAAATGATCCTTTACATGCAGATAGGGTGACCAGATAGCAGGAATGAAAAATCAGGAGACTTTTTTTCCCCCTGGGAGAATAGTTGCCTATATAAAACAAAGCCGCTAATATTGGGACCGTCCCGCTAATGGGACATCTGGTCACCCTACATACAGAGGGCCAATCTGGCCAACACCCAAGACTGTATTTGTGCTGCATCACCAACTCAAACAAGTAAAAATGAGCTTTATGGCTACCAGTGAATGAGACCCTTATGTGCCACAAAGATTGACTCTCAAACTCTGCAAATTTCACGCCTCGCTGACTATGAGACAAGCAGAGTTAAACTGGAGGGAAGTGGGGAACAGATGTTTTATGATTCGGTCATGTTTTATTCTTTCTCCCTTCCTTTGTTATTTTAAATAGGCTGCCTGGGAGTAGCCGTCATGGCTCTCTTATTGGTAGATGAATGTTGCAAGTAGGTCATGGGGTTCTACCCCATCCCCAATCACCAAGGTCTTGATTTTAAGAGCTCCCACAACTCCACTGAACTCAATAGGAGCTAAGGTGCTGGGCATCTTTCTTTCTGTTGCCAAGCCGTGAAGTGTGAATTAATCTTTGGCCTTTCAATTTTGTGGTCTTCTTCATGCTCTCATTGGCTGTCCCTCTGCAGTGACACTGTCAGCAAGGGGAGAGCCTAGTGTCTTAACGGTGTGAGCCCTTCAAACTTGTCCCTCATTGAGTGATGTTTAGTCAGTTGGAGAAGAACCTGTTAGGACAGGTAGGGCATTAAGCATGCTCAGGTAAAGAGTATTTTGGTATAATATCAAATAACCTAATTTACTCCAATTATGGCAGTTGGACAGTACAGAATGGGAGAGTCCATGAAACACAGCATTTTGGGGTACAAGAGAGGGATAGTTCCCCTTGAAAATAGAGGTTAGTCTTCATCTTTGCAAACACCGCAAGGCCTATGGAAATTCCAGGGATAGCAGTTCCAGAGGCTTAGGTCTGCTGGATCTAGTCTGTAGCTTTGTACTGCTGAATATCATCCTGGTGTATTTAAAATGTCAGACTTGGATTTTCTTTCCTGACTTATTCAAAACACTTTATAATTGCTCAGAGAAGCATATTTTAGCGTGTTTTGTGATTCCTAGAAGTTCTAGAAGTCATTCCTTCTAGTTCTTCTCTTTGCAAAAGAAACATGCTGTAACTGACGTGGCGTTGCTCCAGCCCCTCTGGGTGGAGGTAGTTTTTGTGATGCTGAGTTACTATACTCTGTTCAAACACTTCCAGAACTCTGTCTGGCTCACAGTGCTTGACAGAAGCACACAGGAGGACAGTTGTTGGCTTGTTCAGATTCACAGCCTTGTCAGGGATAGAGCAATCTGCAACAGCACCAGTAGAGACAGGGATGGATTTGCAAAACCATAGTGTATTGCTCTGCCTGCCACACCTCCAGCAGGCAGAACTCTGTGTCGCATAATAGGAATAATAATTAACAATAGGCAAAAATTGGAAAACCTGAGTCTTTTACTTCAGGTAAAATCCTGAAGATATGAGTCTTTACTCAGATAAAACTCATGTTCAACTTCCTGTGAGTTTTGCTTGTATAAATACTTCCGGATTTGCTCCAGTAATAATGATAATAATTTATATTACGTAGCTCTTATGCAGTGCTTTCTGTGTTCTAAGTGCTGCACAGACATTAACTAGTTAAACATCAATGAGGACATGAGACACAGGTTTTGCTTTGCTTTAATGCCACAGATGTTGCATCTATAATGTGTTTGCTTCTTTAGAAAACCAACAGGGTCAAACTGTTCTTCCAGCCAACAGATACATAAGAGCATCTTTTGGTGAAGAGTTTTCTTAGGCCTGATTATTTCCTTTGGTTTCATGCTCTCTCCTAATCTGGTAGGATTTATTGATTCTGATGGTTACACAGCTGCTGCTGCTGTTGCTACTAACAGTGATAATAACATGATTATATCTACTGCAACCCATCAGGAATAGTGTGTCATTCACAGATGCATGTTTATTGCTATAGTTGCCATGTGTCATGAAGAATGAAAATGTCACACCTGAAACACTCAGGCTGTGAATGGGTTAAATGAGTATTTAAGAATGATAAAGTCTTTTTAAAACCAATATATCAAGTGGCGTTAATATTCTAATAAATGAAATACCTTACATAGTCTTTCATATACCCATAAAAAGTGTGCTATCTTTTATTATTGGTTTTACAGTTCTATAATGAAATTAGAGTCTGTCTTAGCTCCTGTGTTTCTGAGAGGAAGGATGGTTTTATGGTTAGGCACTGGGCTGGAACTCAGGATGTTTGAGTTCATATCCCAGCTCTGCCATTGACATCCTGTGCAATCTTGAATAAGTCACTCTGCCTCAGTAAAATGAGGATAATAATACTTCTTTACCTCCTAGATGAGTTGTGAAGATAAATTCCGCAATATTTGTGAACTGTTCAGTTACTATGGAGTTAAGCCCTGATTTTTCTATTAAAAATATAGATGCTAATATCTCTTGTTAGAGAAAATGTTTGCTAAAATGTTCTTTGGTTTAGGAGGAAGGTAATAGTGGTAATAATTCAATAATTACTTCCGTTACCAACTAATTCACTATTAGTATCACTAGTCAATATTTACATTGCAGTAACACTGAGAGGCCTGAAAAGTATCAAGGTCTATGGTTCTCGGTGCTATACAAACACATAGGAAGGCACAATCCCTGCTCCAATATGTTTACAATTTGGGAAGACAAGGGACATATGAGGGGTGTGATGGGTTGAAATACAATCAAATATATACATTTTGTGTATATGTGAGTAGATTTACTGCGGTTATTATATTAATAAAGTGTCACGTATCCCCATCTGCCCAGCATCAATTTTCTGATCTCTTATAGGCATCTTGGCAGAGATGGATCTTGAGGAGAGTTTTAAAGCAATAGAGAGTAGTGTTAAAGGAATACTGGGCCTTACTGATCAATTCAGGGAAGGCATTTCATGCATACAAATGAGGATTTTTGTGAGGAGCTGGATGTACACAGCTTTGCATTTTTCAGATAATGCTCTTTCTGTTTGGGGTTTTATAGATTTAAATTACAGTGAAGTTCTAGGTTAAAACAAGAAATGAACAGAGCCATATCACACACAAACTATCTTATTTACATGCATGGCAGCATTTGTTCAAGAAGTAACATGGCCCAAGTGGCTGTTGTTTTCATTACTTTTACTGGGAAGTTTCTCCAAGTCATGATGGAGATTATTCATAGGTTATTGTAGCAAAACTGAGTGCTTGCACTACTGTTAATTTCTGTTTTATTATGTTATACCCCGAGAGTATATTTTGCTTGTTCTCTGTTGGAATTCCCTTGGAAATGAGAAGCATCTTCTCAATGTGACTTTCCGGGAAAGTCATTTTTTTCTGAGAGATGAATAATACTTTGTGAATTGAACTTTCCATTTCTCCTCTTTCCTCAAGATGCAGTATAGTGAACAAGACATGCAGCTTTCATGGAACCCCATTTTCTTTATAGTTTCTTATGAAAGCTTGATGATATTTTTGCTGGAGTCTGTGGTCCAACCGTTTCAATGCTATGGGCCGGATGCTAGTTTGGACTGGAGGCACCCCCATAGGCCCATTACCAAAACAGAATTCCAGAGAGATGACTCTGATGTCACCATTGCTCGCTGGCTACCTCATCAGCTACCTTTACCTTCCTGCTGCTGGAGAGAAGTGCTGCATATGCCAGAGGGAGACTGGCTCTTTAAAATGGCCTCTTCGGCATGGCGTGACCTCACATGCAGGACGCCATTTTGTCTCGACATGTGGCTTGTGCAGCATTTCACTCACTGCAATACTCTCTATGTTCTGGGAAGCTGCTGGGGGAGTGGATGCCACAGGAGTTCTGGGGCTGGATGGAATTGTCCTGTAGGCCAGGTTCAGCCCGCAGGCTGTCAGTTGGACCACTTAATGATAACACAACGAGCAATATCTTTAAAGAGAAGAAAAATAACATAAATAGAGATTCCTAGAGGAGACTTAAGGAAGCCAGTTAAAAAACATGGCCAACAAGTATATGAGTATCTGGTCTTGATCAGTATACGTGAGAGAAACTGAATGCTGATTGACTGATGAGATAGTGCTCTATCAAGGTTCTTATGTCACATTCCTGACCCTAATATCTGAGCACAATTTATAATTTTGTAAAGTGTTATTTACATAGGGCAATCCCCACATGATAGTGTAGCTGACTCTATACTTCCCGCTGCTGACCCTCCCGGTCAGGGTGGGGTGTGTTCCAGGAATGGAAGAGGGGATGGACACAGCACTTTGTGCTCTGCTGATCTGGGGCCGGTGGAACAACTCCCTAAGAGGCTGTTACAGCCAGTATAACTTAGAGCAGCCTGGAGGCCCTTATAAATTTCACTTGGGTTTGAAACAGCCCTCAGCTGTCTCAGGGTACGTCTACACTACGGGACTATTCCGAATTTGCATAAACCAGTTTTGTAAAACAGATTGTATAAAATCGAGTGCGCGCGGCCACACTAAACACATTAAATCGGTGGTGTGCGTCCACGGTCCGAGGCTAGCATCAACTTCTGGAGCGTTGCACTGTGGGTAGCTATTCCGTAGCTATCCCATAGTTCCCACAGCCTCCCCCGCCCCTTGGAATTTCCGGGTTGAGATCCCAGTGCCTGATGGGGCAAAAATCATTGTCGCGGGTGGTTCTGGGTAAATGTCATCAGTCACTCCTTCCTCTGGGAAAGCAACGGCAGACAAGCATTTCACGCCTTTTTTCCCTGGATTGCCCTGGCAGATGCCATAGCATGGCAATCATGGAGCCTGTTTTGCCTTTTGTGACTGTCACCGTATGTGTACTAGATGCCGCTGACAGAGGCGATTCAGCAGCGCTACACAGCAGCATGCTTTTGCTTTTGCATAACAGCAGAGATGGTTACCAGCCATACTGTACCATCTACCAATCCATAAATTGGTAAAAAGATGAGCATGGCTACCAGTCGTTTTGCACCATTTGCTGCTGTCATAAGTGCCCCTGGCTGCTCTTAGCCAGGGGCGCAAAAGCCAAAATTGGGAATGACTCCCAGAGTCAATCCCTCCTTTTTGGTATCTAAAAATAGATCAGTCCTGCCTAGAATATGGGCAAGTGTACTAGAGAACCACTGTATCAGAGAGCACAGCTGCTCTGTGTCAGATCCTGCAGAAATTATGAGCTGTATTCTATTCACAGGGGGTGCTCCTGCAACAACCCCACCTGTTGATTCCGTTCTTCCCCCAGCCTTCCTGGGCTACTGTAGCATTGTCCCCCCACTTGTGTGATGAAGTAATAAAGAATGCAGGAATAAGACACACTGACTTGTTAGTGAGAAATGAGTGGAAGGCAGCCTCCAGCTGCTATGATAGTCCAGACAGGACAGTAAGGAGTGTGGAGGAGAGGAGCCCAGCCTCCCTCTGCTAGTCCAGGGGCAATTGAATCTTTTTTTTACACATGAAGGGTGGGGGCTGACAGAGCTCAGCCCCCTGTTGCTATGACGACGATGGTTATCAGCCATACTGTACCATCTACCAGGAAAAATTAGGGCCAGGCACCCTTGATAGACCTCACCGATGCTAGTCTGCATGGTTACCAGTCCTTTTGCACTGCCCCATGTGCCAATAGGCTGATGACGAGGACGGATACCAGTCGTATTGCACCATCAGCCACCCATGGCGGGGGGGAGCAAGGATGTTGGTGTTGAGTGCTGCAGCATCGGGTCTATCTGCAGCATTCAGTAAAGATAGGGTGACATGTTAAAGAGTCAAGAGAGGATTGTTTTCCCTTTCACTTCTGGGGGTGGGGGGGGTGCGTAAATTGCCGAGCTATGCCCTGACCCACCGCGGACACTGTGTTTGACCCTAGAAGCATTTGGAGCTCAGCCAAGAATGCAAATACTTTTCGGAGACTGCAGGAACTGTGGGATAGCTTGAGTCCTCCAGTCCATGAGCGTCCATTTGATTCTTTGGCTTTCCGTTACGTTTGTCACGCAGCAGTGCGCTGAGCCCCTGCTATGGCGTCTGTCTGGAGATTTTTTAAAAATTATTTTGAATTTTGTCTTCTGTAACGGAGCGCTGATAGAAGAGATTTGCCTGCCCTTACAGCGATCACATCCGCATGGTCCATGCGGGAGCTCTTTCTTTATTTTGATTTTTAAATGCATCGCCACACGTGCTGATCTGAGCTCCACGCTAGGCAAACAGGAAATATTCAAAAGTTCGCGGGGCTTTTCCTGTCTACCTGGCCACTGCATCCGAGTTCAGATTGCTGTCCAGAGCGGTCAGTGGTGCACTGTGGGATACCGCCCGGAGGCCAATACCGTCGATCTGCGGCCACACTAACCCTAATCCGATATGGTAATTCCGATACTAGCGCTACTCCTCTCTTTAGGGAGGAGTACAGAAACCGGTTTAAAGAGCCCTTTATACCGATATAAAGGGCCTCTCAGTGTGGACGGGTGTGGCGTTAAATCGGTTTTACGCTCCTAAAACCGGTTTAAACGCCTAGTGTAGACCAGGCCTCAAGGATTGGATAGGGGAAGGACAGAAAGGTGGCATAACATCTCCTATGCCTCCTCTCCTTTGATCCTGACAAATGTTGGCCAGACCCACGGATCTAGTCCTAGTTTTTAATCTCCTAACCAGCCCAACTTGTGTCCAAAAGAAGGAAAACTCCTTGGTTAAATTTCAAAATATTTTTCAAAATAGCATTAGTAGTAGCACAATGTGTACATTTGCAGTTTTTTTCTGGCAGGTTTGTATGGTGTTTTGTGTATTATGAAGACAGATTTTTATTTAAGTATTACACAATATACCTATATAAAAACAAGTAACTCTCTCAGCTGTAGTATGGCAGGCATTTTCAAACAACTTTTAAATTAGTTGGGTTCCTACATAAATCATAATGTATTCTAATTTAATTTTATTTGAAGGTTGAACTTCCATTGTCTGGTTTTGATGATCACATCACAGACGTGGCAAACTTTTATTTTCCAGTATAAATATACACATTATGTTTTTGAAATGGTGTCAGATTGGTACATGGATTTGTTTTTGATGCTAAAAAAGCAAGTAAACATGTTAACATTTAATCTTCCAGTAATGGAATTGGAAACAAAATTCTCAGCAACTTACAATGCTGTTCAGAGATATTTTTCTGATGCCTGTTGTGAGAAGTTAGGGTATGTAAAATAAATGATGTATGGAGCTGTAGGAATGCGACTTTTGCAGGCTACCTTATGTCTAAGGAACATTAAACATAGGGTTCTCGTTTAGCAAATAAATAACCATTCATTTCAATGGCTGCATAGTCTGGACTTTTGTGCATATTTTTACAAAGATGAGGAGAGGCCATTAGGGATTTAATATAAAATAAATCGCCAAGGGGTCTTCTTGTAGTCATAGTCTTTCTGCCACATGGTGTGTTACTAATGTGCATAAATGGGCTTAAATGAATTTGTTATCTGTATTACATTTGCAGTATGTATATATTTATATATTATTTTTTAATTGTGTTTAAAAATAAAACATTAAATACATCTTTTGTGTGTATTGAAAACATTGCATTTGTAAATAAATCAACCTTAATTAAGTTTTTTAAAAATGTCAGTGTGTGAGATCTGTCTATAGGTGTACGTGTGTATACACACACACACACACACACACACACACAGAGCTAAATGTACTTTAATTTTCTATTCCAGAAGTATTCAGAGAGTTAAGTCATTACATTACAAGAATGAATAGAACAGTCAAAGATCCATTAATGAAAATACCATAATTACGCAACTCTACCATTCTGGAAGATGGTACCTGTGCTATTGATGCCCCAGGTTGGATGAAGAATCCCATTTGCAGTGAATACAGATTGGTTCTAGATGCTGACAAGCTAGGCAAAGCATGTGGATTTTCTTTTGTGGTTGTCTAGTCTGCTCTACAAGTGCAGAAAGGAAACAGGTTGGAATGCGTATGGGTCATCTCAGATTGTTTATTTATGACCGTAACTGCTTATTAATTGACTGTAGGAAAGCAAAAAGTGTCATCAACAATGGTTGTAGTGATTATTTCCATCCCTTCTAGTCTTTAAATCAGGATTAGATAGCCTTCTACAAAACATACGATAGCCAAGAAAGAAGTTATGGGCTTGATGTGGAAATTACTGGGTGAGCTATTATAGCCTGCGTTAGGTAGGAGGTCAGAGTAGGTGATCATATTTGTCCCTTCTAGCCTTAAAATCTATGAATAACATGACCAGTCTCAGGGAATGTACTAGTAAATTCAAGTCATGTTGAGCTTGAAGATGGTGCATAATATTTTGTAAGGTATATTTGCTTATTTTATTCTACAGCTACCACCATTATACACAGTATAAACTGGAAAAACAGAAACAAGATTTGTACTGCTGGTGTCATTTAAGAATGCTCTTGGTACACTATAATGTCATTCATAATAATATTTTATTTGTTTTCCCCATTTCTTTCAGTAGCAGTTTATGTTTAATGAAGTTCCAGTGACCTGTGCTATATTTTGTTTGGTATCAGATGTAAATCTGTTTCTGGCATATGCTGTAATTAAGGGAGTTTTGCCCATATTATTTCTTTGCTAGTCAATCTCAGTTTAAAATTCAGATAGCTGGTATGAATTGGCTAAATAAATAAATTTTAAAAAGATATAATCTTATAAGTGTACCCATAAGAACGGCCGTACTGGGTCAGACCAAAGGTCCAGCTAGCCCAGTATCCTGTCTACTGACAGTGGCAAATGCCAGGTGCTCCAGAGGGATTGTACCTAACAGGTAATGATCAAGTGATCTCTCTCCTGCCATCCATCTCCACCCTCTGACAAACAGAGGCTAGGGGCACCATTCCTTACCCATTAATGGACTTAACCTCTATGAATTTATCCAGTTCTCTTTTAAATGCTGTTATAGTCCTAGCCTTCACAACCTTCTCAGGCAAGGAGTTCCACAAGTTGACCGTGCGCTGTGTGAAGAAGAACTTCCTTTTATTTGTTTTAAACCTGCTGCCCATTAATTTCATTTGGTGGCCCCTAGTTCTTGTATTATGGGAATAAGTAAATAACTTTTCCGTATGTACTTTCTCCACATCACACATGTTTTATATACCTCTGTCATATCCCCCGTTAGTCTCCTCTTTTCCAAGCTGAAAAGTCCTAGCCTCTTTAATCTCTCCTCATATGGGACCCATTCCAACGCCCTGCATACATTAGCTTACCCCATACATTAGCTTGTTCTAATCTAATTTTCTATAATAGGCAAATATTTTTTATGTTTTTAAATATATCTGCCATTTAAGAAAGTTAGTAGATTTTTCCTTTCATTAGAAGTTTACAAGAATATTTGTTTCTAGGTGTAAAGAAAATAATACTGTTTCTTTATAGAATATGAACTCTTCATTGTATGATGTTGAGCAAGTGTCTCTCTCCTACACATATATATATAACAGAACATCTACAGTTTCATTTCGGTGGTAAAGAAAAGGCTCATTATTGGACTTCATTCCTGACTTGTATAAATTTGACTAATTTATCATTTTTGTACCCTTCTTGTTTTTGTCAGTAGCACTTCAGCTCAGCTGTTCATGGGGCATAGACACTGACAGCGGGAGGTGCTATTTTGAGAAATGTTCAGCATAAAAATATGTTCATATTATGTATCATACACATTTTTTTATCCCTATAGAAATCTATAGCCTGGATATTTAATACAAAAGCAATTTTAATATGTGACAATACATTGTTTGAACATATTGATTTAGAACCTATTAACAAAAGTTGTTGTAGATTTAAATTCGATCTTGTACTATGTAGTATTCATTTTGTTTCTTTTGTAGGAGATCATCTAGGCAGGATGTTAAACTGTTAACCCAGTAATGTTACCAAATACCAAATTTAAATAAAAAAGTAGAGTCACTTTCTTCTATTATAATTTGCTGAAATGTTTGGATATGTATGTGGTGTAATATAAAATTACTAATGAAGACAAATACATATGCCATTTATTCTAGCTATAAAAAGTTACAGAACCTCTAACTGAAGTAGAATATTACCAAAAGGAACTATCTGATTGGTCATTGAAAATTCTAATCCATGATTTCCAACTTTTTATTAAGATCTAATTTACAAAAATCCCCTTACAACATGCAATAGTTATTTACAATAGAGATACTGTCTACCTTTCCACCAGACCCTGTTGTGTCTTACTTCTTAATTCTTACTTACAAGTGAAAATCACAGGGCCATTCTCAGATATAAATGTGCAGTTCCCATTTACTTAAATGGAGTTTTATGTGTGTATTTGATGACTTATGGGAATCAACTGCAAGGGTATTTCTCTTTCTAGGTACTTTTATGGCTCCCTTCATCTTCATACTTAAACATCTCTCATTTGCACTGGTGTAAATCAGAAGTAACTCCATTGATGTCAATGGGGTGACACCCATGTAAAGCCAGAGTGAGGGGGGAATAGGAGTCAATGAATTTATCCTTAAAACACTCCTGCGAGGTAGGGAAATCTTATCTGCATTTTACAGATGAGGTATTGAGACACAGAGAGACATGGGATGAGATTGTGCAACTTTTACTCACACGGGTGAATGCTCAGTCTAGGTTGTGTGAAAAAGTGCTCATGGAGCATGAATAAGAGTTGCTCAGTGTAGCAGGTCAGTCTGATAGCCAGCTGGCCTAGTGGTCAGGCAGTGGCTTTTCAGTATGCCCATCCTGGACAGAGCCCTGTCAGGTCCTATACAGCAGGCCTCAGTCTCTCCTGTGTGTCCCTTCTTCCCCACTTCAGGTTCCTTCACAACAGCGAGGAAGGGGAGCAGGAGAGGACGATGCAGGTCATTCCGCTCCCCCAGATCCCAACATAGGGCCCTAAAGGGATGTTGCAGTGTCTGGACCACTTGTTAGCCCACCCCAAGTTACATTCCCCCAGGGTCACTTCCTATCAGGTGTGGCTCCTCCATTTAGGGTGTGGTCACAGTTTTAGTAATATTTGCTTCACCTGCGGGGTACAACATCCCATTCTTCAGGGCCTCTTGTGGGTTCACAGCTCTGGTGCAGCCTGTAATACCTTCCCCCTGTCACTGGCCTACCACTGCCCTTTTAAATTGTCCCATCACCTGGAGCATACCTTGCAGCTGTTCAGGATTGGGGCCTCCCTGGCCCAATACTGCTCCATGTCTTGCTTGGTTTTGCATAGGGTCTGTAAACCTCTCACCCTCAGTCCAGACCCTTTGTCCAGCATCACACAAGAAGTCTGTGCTAAAACAGGAAACGGAACCCAGTTCCCTGAGGGCCTGTCTTTTGCCTTGACCACAAGACCATGCTTCCTCTTCTAGGGTTTGGTTCCAGCCAGGCCTTAATGGGTGGGATTTTCACAGTGCTCAGTATTGGCGTAACTCTTCTCCCACTGAAGGCTATAGGAGTGTTTATACTGTCTTCATTAGGAACAGAATTAGGTCAATGCTGAGCACTTTTGAAAATTGGAACCTGAATTCTAATTTTTCCACCAAAAACCAGTAACTGGGTGTCTGTTTGCTCCTATTTGTGCTTACATTTGTTATGGGTGCAAAATTACAGAAATAACTAATTGGAGGCATGAAACTGCAAATACAAAATGAAAAAGCCCCTTTGGAAGTTTTAACCCCTGGTGTTCAGAAAGAGAGAGGCTTACATACATTGTATAATTTTGACTATGGTCACATTTTACAATTTAAAAATTTCTTTGTATTTTTTTTAGTGAGGTTTCCAAGGGATTGCACAATTAATCTTCAGAAATGACAAAACCACCAATAAAAGTCTTAATCTTTTATTTCCATATAACTCAGCAGCACCATGAAATTCACTCTGCACTCTATTACTAGCTTCACAGAGGGCCCGAACCTGCAAAAAATATGCTTGGCATCTTTGCACAAAAGTTGATTTTTTCATATATTTTTTTCTGAATTGTTCCCCTACTGCGTATAGAGTACTAGGCAGAAAAGATGTTAGAATAGATTACCTACAGCGGGAATCATTGTATCATATCCTCAGCTGCTATACATTTGCATAGCATCACTGATTTCAATGGTTCTGTGCTGATTTACCCGACCTGAGGATTACTGTGTCTAATAAAAAAATGCAGTTATGTGTTTGAATGAACTCTGATTGTAATAGTGAACTGCTGTTCCTTGAAACAAAAGAACTGTGCTTTATAGCCTAAAAGTCCTAGCACTGAGCCTGATGCAAAATCCGTTCTAGGTATTTGATTATGCCCTCTATGGACTTGCCTTTTTTTTTTTTTGACTTAATTTTTTTTTCATTAGCCATTTCCTTTTGTATTTAGAAACATCACTAGCAGTATTGTTTCTCTGCACTTGTGGCTTAACCTGACATTCCACGTAAAGGGAAAAGAATGAATTCAAGAATAAAAATGTGATTTCTCTTTCACATCTCTCAATTCAATATTTGCCATATGGAAGGCTCAGCATCAGTCTCTCAGCAGGCCTAATTTATGGCAAACTCACATTGATTCACATTGACAGAAGAAAAGATGATACAAAGAAAATACCACAAAATTAATATTTTCTCTTATTTTAGTGTCCCAAATATATTCAGGTTAAGTCCATACAGTTGGGATATGCAGCTTTGGTATATACCATAAAATAGAGTTTCTAAAGACTAAGGTCTCACACATATTTCTTGCCATGGGACTGACTAAAGCTGGTGTGACAATGTGTGAATTATACTTCACTGTGCCAGTTCGGCACACTGCTAGGCGTGCATCTAGGGGAATATTTACACGATGGAGAGTAGGTAGCAGGAGATGGTACCACTTTCCTTGTGGAAAGGGGAGCTTTATTTTTTGACTGGGGTGCCACAAGCTGAACAGATGAGCTGATTCTGTCATCCTCTGCCAGCATCTACAACAGCAGAAGCCAGAATAAACCCCAGGTGGTTTTTTCCTCCATATTTTAAAACAGAAAAGCTGTATCATTGATATTTTCAAAGGGTTCTATTTTCTTTGAGATTCTGTTGTCTTCTGCAGATCCTGTGATGTCTCTGTACAAAAATTGCCGTGATACATGTACCTCTCTGTACTGGAGGCCCTTGTTGGGGCTCCTATCCTTCAGACAGAGGAGAAGCGGAGTCCCATTGCAGCTTTGTCAATACCATTCTTTGGTCTATCTATGGGGCAGACTACTGTGGACCAACAGGAAGTACTCCCTCCTCCAAAAGGCTGCGTGTTTTTTCCTCAATGTCCCCAGCACAGTGAGCAGGAGAAGGGGAGAGGGAAATGACGTAGGGTTAACCACATGGGAAATCAGAACAGTATCACGACACACTGTGCTGGCAACATGCCTTAAAGTTTCAAGCTTTTAAAAAAAAAATCTAGGAACAGTTAAGATATATGTACACTCAACTGTACAAAAAAACTTGCTTCCACTTGAGTGCTTTCAGTTTTGCTACATAAATGGACACATCTGTTTGACGGTATGATCACAGACCTATGGCCCTGTAAAGTTACAAAAATAAAATACAAAACTAGGCATGGCTTGGGCTCCCTCTTTATTGGTTCTGCAGCAACAACAGTTTACTAACTCCCTTTCCAGAGGTGTTCTGACCAATGCTGGTTAGAAACTTAGGGATCTCCATGCCAGATCAGACCAGTGGTCCGTCTAGTCAGGTATCTTGCCTCTTTGTGTCCATGTGCTTAAGAAGAAGGTGCAAGATAATCGTGTATTGGCCAATTATGGAAAATTTGAATCCTGGTAAGTTAGGAGTTTTCTTGTACCCAGAAGCATGGAGGTTTGTATCCCTTAACGTTTAAGTGTTTTAGAAAAATCCCATCCTAAATCCATAAATGAATTGGACTCAATGGTCCCATCAGATCCCACAGACACATTCAATAATAGTTTAATTTCAGCCTATTAAAAACTCTACTTACAGCTTCATATGCCAACTGGAAAAGAGTTAGGGTTTCTTATATATTAAGGGATAAGACATCTCACATGTAATAGACACTCATTTATTTCATTTGGAACCAGTGAGCAAGTACTAGGTGCTAAATCCAGAATAAATCTTCGACCCATTATTACAGATTCAAAAGGCAAGCATGTTTTCAAATGACACTGTGCGCTGCCAATGATGTATCAACACCCTATGCCATTATTCTTCTCTAGATGTGATAATAATGTGATGTGTTAACATAAAAAAAAAGTTTGACTCCACAAAAGCAGCTGGAAGTGGACAACCGCAATATGCATAAATCTAATTCCTACCATTAGATGCACACTGATATATATTGTTAAAAGTTCCTCATAGTTAGCATTCATTTTGAGCAAAATACTTGCACTGGAACGCAGTTGGTATGGTACATGAATAAATTTGGGAATATTCGTTGTTTAGTGGCAATCCAGAATTTGTATTTCTTTTCATCTCTCTGAGATGTTGAACGGGTTTTGGAACATATTGGTGAGAAGGACCATACATTTCAGGTGATAATCAAGTCCAAAAACTTTTTATGCCAATGATTTCATAATCTTTCCTTGTGTTTTATTGGTAATGAAAGGCCAAATCCTGCACTAGCCTGTACTGTGATGGGGAACAGGAACACAGTTCCCCAGTGCATAATATGCTACAGGGACCATGACATCCTGGGTAAGATTTCAAAGGGATTGGCTAAGGGTTCTACACTGGGGTGTGGATTACTGCTCCTCTGAAAAGGAACAGCGTACATCATGGCGAATGCCTGCTGCTGACACCACTATGCACATTAGCCAACTTTGCAGCCGTCCATATCCTCTGACCATCAGACCACACCTACTTGGGGCTGTGCTGTGTAGCTCACCCTGATATCATGTTTCTCCTCTCTCTCACTAGTTGCTGCATAGTGGGAGAAACTTTCTATGCCCTTTGCCTCACTACTGCACAGGCTCATGCCCAGGGGCCCCAGCGAATTTGGAGGTCCCCCCAGGAGCACTTAAACCTGTGTAGAAATGGAGGGTCACTGGTGCTAGAACTGTGACCTCACCCCCTGCTCCTCCTCTTCCCCCTGAGGTCCTGCCCCCTGGCCAGGCTGGAAGCCAGAGCTGGGCCATAGTAAGAGCAGCCCAGGGAGCCAGGCCACCGTGGGGAGCCCCGGGCCTCCACCTGCCCTGGGCGGGGTGCCAGAGAGCAGCCCTCAACCTATGTCCTCAGCCCCCAGGGCACTCTGACCTGGGCAACGGGAGGGTCCGGGGCTCCCCACAGCAGCTCGGCCCTCCCCGGGCAGCTCTTACTACTGCCTGGCTCCAGCTTCTGGCCTGGCCAGGGGATGGGGCCTTGGGGAGGAAGAGGAGGAGCAAGGGTCAGGGCCCCCTGGTGAGGGAGGGCTAAGGCCCACCTCAGCCTCCTACTGGGAAGAGGCTGGCACCACTAACAGGCTACGCTTCATGGGAGGGGAGCGTATCACCTTATCAGCTCTCCTGCCGCGAAGCACAGCCCCTGCCACCGCCGCGCCGCGCTTACCTGAGCCTACTACACCCATGTTAAAAAGGGGGCAGACATGGCGCTCACACTTTTAAAAGTGAAGGGAGGCCTGGGCCCCCCGGGGCTTCTGGGGTGTGGAGGGTCCAAATGTTCTTTGTGCCCAGGGCCCCAATAAATCTTAATCTGTCTCTAACTGCACCCCAGTGTGTGCTTGCCACAAGGTGCGTCACGAAGACCATCGTTTAATTAGTATAACAACTATTCTTTTTTAAAACGTTACGTATGTTGGTTTTTAAAACCAAATATATTTAACAATAACTCCAGGGAGGGCATGTGCAAGGCATGAGATAAGCTGATTGTTGCACACCATCCACTTCATGTTAGTTTGGTGTTTTAAAAATATATTAATATTTCGACAGTGAGTCAGGAAAAGAGTCCATGGTGGAAGTCAGTGATGACTGGTAACTGACGGGAGTGAGCCTGATGCAGGAGAGTGAGTTTGCAGCGTCTACCAGGTCAGGGAGGCCATTTTAGAGGTAGGGGACAACATGAGACAGAGTCCCCTGTGAGAAAGGCAAGCAGAAGAGCATCCAGGCAGGCTGAAATGGCAGAGCATAGCACCAGGGGAAGAGTGAGGGGTACCAAGAGATGAGGTGTGACCCAGAATAGACACGAAGAGCAGATTTATGGACTAAGAAGGTGCCATTTTTACATCGACAATTTCTCAACATAATTACATATTAAATTGCACTTGCGAAAATATTGGTATTTGCACATCAAACTGTGCCACTGAATTGTCCCTCAATGCATGATTAAAATCTTGGTTTGAAACTCTATCCCTTGTACTGTAAATGAACTTGATCTAAATAAAAAAAGACACAGGAACAGTAAAATGTAGAAAACCACTACTTTCAGAGATAGGATGACTAGTTCTGAACGCTGTATGTGAGGTAAAGAGACATCTATATAAATAGAGATAGATGGATATGTAATGCCTTGTATAAGCAGTGTCTTTTCTCACAGTGCTTTGATTTGTTTCCGTGAGAAATGTTGGACTATCTCACTTAAGCGTCACCTACATATCTGGATAAACAGGACATTCCGCTATGTGATGTGTACAGATGTGTTTGCTCCATTGTCTTTTTGTCTTCGATTCCCTCTCCCTCCTTTTTTCTTTTTAATCCTAATAGGTTGGTACTTATTAACCCCATGCACTTGTCTGTTTGGGAGCCTTCTCCTGTGGTGGTTTAGAGCTTTCTCGGAAATGGGTTCAGTCTCTGAATGGTTTTCGTGTTACACGTGAGTTTTGAAAGGACTAAAAGAATCTGGGGTGCTCAAAACCAAAACATTTTGCCTTCTAGAGAAAGTGGGATGTCTATCATGGTTATATGGTATGTAAAATTAATGCCAATTCCATAGATTAAAGAAAACTGGAGGAAAACACCCACTATCCAAATATAGAAGGGAGTTTTATACTGAATCTGAACTGTATCCAATAGCATTTGAGACATAAGCACGGGAAGTACTGTTGAAGCTCTTCATAAAAGTTTAACTGAGAACTTTTTGCTTGTTGCTGTTTAATTAGGCCAAGCTACACAAAAATCTTTGGAAAATGCTCTTTTTTTGGTCAAAAGATTAGAGTAACTTTTTCTTGAGGAAAAGATCATAGTAGTTATGCAATATCTCTGCAGTGCTGCTTCAGTCCTGCTCTCTTGTTAAGGTTTGTAGCTACTTCTGAGGTTATATTTTGTAAAAATGTTTCTCTTCAACTAGCGAAAGTTTGTTTATTTGGAATGTTAAGTGCAATTATATTGACATATGGTGATAATGTGATAAAGCATAAGGGTTAAAGGTTGAAGGAACCATGGCTTGGCAATTAGCAATGTAAATGAAACATTCATTATCTAACATGCTGAGAAGTTGATGAACTGTACAATAAATCTGAGCCCAAGTCACTACTGAGATAAGTCATTTCAGACATTACAGTATTTATGAGTATCCTGGACAGTGTTTTGAATTTCCTGATGAAATATCTTGTCATATGGAAATATTTTATCCATTAGTTTAAAGTAACTCTACAGAAAAGTCACAAGACCCTAAGCTATGCTGCAAGCAATACAATGTGGAACAGGAAGAAATATGAGCGACATTAAAGCTCGCAATGTCTAGACAATTTTCAGTATAAAGTTATTGGGAAAGATTCTGATCTCAACTACTGCAGTGTAAATTGTCTCAAATGACTTAAATTGACTTAACTGAAGTTATTTCATATTACAGTGGTGTAATTGAGATCAGAATCTGACCCATTGTGTGACGTGTCGTAAATGTTCAAAAAAATTACATATACTGCACATAAAATAATTCTCAATAATCACACAGGAGGCAAGCTAGTTCAAGAGAAGGTACAGAACTTGTGTGGAATCATATATTTAAGGTGCTATAAAGATGAGAGTGACTGCCTTCCAAAGTTGGCAGTAGTTAACAATTTATTAATGCCTTTTAAAATATTATACAGCAACTAGAAACTGTGGGCTAAATTCAGTCCTGAGGTAAGAAAGTGCCTCTCCCATTCCCATTTATCAGGGCTGCATTTGGCTGTATATAAATGGCACAATACAATAAATAATATTCCAAGAAATGCATAGATATATTTAGTAGAAATAGCCTACAAGGACATGGAGACCTGTGAACACAAAATTAGAGTGAATTTTCTTTTCAATGAGTTACATAAATGCACTTGATTTAAAATAAAATTGATGAAAAGAGAAAATATATTTGACTCAAAATTATTGAAGATCAGTTAATCTCCTTTAAAGGCTGTTTAATGTTGCCATGGAAAGTTATACACTGTCTATACTGTGTCATATGTTTTATATCTATGTTGGACTGCAACTTGTTTATTTGGACAGTTTTCTCATTCTGTAGTAGCCATATTTCTCATTATCTGGACAAAGTGTTTGAGTGGGTGAATATTAATTTCTTATAGTGCTTCTGAGGAAGAGCCATGCTCCACACGCTCTTCATTCTAGTAGTTTGAAATACATTAATAATAAATAATGATAATAAACAATCAACGTTATATTTATATAACACTTAGAATCCTAAACCAAATCCTGAAGTTCTTACTTAGTACTTACTAACACCCTTCCCTCACATCAAGGTCTATATTTAATCTATGTCACTCTCACTTCATTCATCAACAGTTTCTCTGTGTAGAAGGGTGACAGCTGTTTAACAATACAAAGAGACCCAATGCAATATTTCAGACTAGAAAGTGAGGAATACAACTGAAAATGCAAGGAGCACATAGGCAGTCTATGGGAAAAGAGGGCTAAGAGAGATACGTCTCTTTAGATCTGGAGCTGTAAAAGTACTTTATCTTTCTATTGACTGCTTCTGAAGCCAATTTTCCTTTTTTTCTTATGCTTTCTTATAGGCTCTTTTTTGTATTGAAAACTGTTTTCAATTTATAAATAAGACCAAATGAAAGTGTTGGAAACTGTAAAAGACTTATACAAATGTGACTTTTGTTGGTGACCGTAGTTTTTCACGTTGATCAGTATCATCTCAGTTACACTGTGCTCTCTCCATCTTTCTACCTGTAGTCTCTTGTGCTATATTTACAATGATAGCTCTTTAGGGGCAGGGACCATCGCTTTGTTATATGGTTGTAGTATTCCTAGCACAATGGGGCTGATACTTTTAGGCATTACAAGTAGATAAGAATTGCTTAGTTTGGGCACCTTCCACATTGCAGTCACTAATGTGTTCATCCTCACAAATAGCCCTGTGAGATAGGGAAGTACTAATGTCCCCATTTTACAGATGGTAAACTGAGGCACAAAGAGATTAAGGGGCTCATCTAAGCACGCTGAAGTCAATGGAAAGACTCCCCTTGACTACAGTGGGCCTTTAATCAGCCCCCCCCCCCAGTCACTTGTCCAAGGTCACCCCAAAAGTCTTTAACAGATCCAGGAAATGAATCCAATCTCCTCCTGTAATCTCAAGACCATCCCTCCCCCTTTCTGTTGGCTGTGCTATTTTGGATAGCCGACCGTACGATATGTTTTAGCAAATATAGTCTGAGTAAACTGTGTTTTGAAGAAGAAATGCTTGACCTGTCAGTCATGGGCTAGATCCTGATTCTGCTGTGGTCAGGTGTATGGCCAGAGAACTGCTGTGCTCCAGCAGTTATTAAGTTCTAGACTACCCCTTGGGGCCCATTGCAACTGGGCACAAGTTAGAGACAGTCCTAGTACCAGGCGGTTAAAGGTGCTCTTCCCCTACCTTGGGTCCTGCACTGAGCAGAGCAAATCCAAATCTGAGGATATGGCCTATGTTACTTTATGGGTCATTTTGAAATCATGATTTAAAATGGGGGAGAAAACAATTCTGCTGTAACTTATCACATTTATATGATGCACTTTTTCTTCAATTGACTTGGATTTTTTTACCCAGGGCAAGATCCTACATGTTGCTTGGCTTTCATTCCACCGACTTAAATGGGAGTTGAGGGTGCTGAGCATCTCGAAGGAGAACTCAATTCCTAACAGCATAGAGCCCTTAGAGATACCTTGAAGAATAGGACTTTAGAGCGTTGCCCTTATATGAATAGATTTGTTTAGACTGTTTCCCCTAAAAAGCTCATAATTGTAGGGAAAAGTATTGCCCTCAAGTCCGAATGTTGTGCTCGCTAAGTTTATAGGCTCTTCCTTTCAGCCCCTGGCTTTGATTTCTGTCAGTTTCCTCATCTTAGAAGGTAGCTTGTGACTATTACAGTGGGAGAAGTGCAGAGTGCTTTCCACTCTCACCAGACCCTCCCTTTTCATTCTTTATGCGTTCTTGCTTCTGATTCATTTGAGCTTGAAATTTCCTTTTGATTGTGGATGCAAACTTCTAGTTCTTCTACTCTGGGTATTGTGGCAGCTTGATTAAAATGTGATTACAGCAGGACAGAGTTTCAGTCAATGGACTGGCCAACATTGAAGCCATGAGAAGCTTAACCTCAGTTTAGAAGTCAGCCACTTACTTTCTTCTGTTTGTTATCAGCATATCATGTTATCTAATTTCTTGAAAAGTCCCTGAGCACATGTAGTGAGAACTAGAACAAACTGTCAAGTAAAAGGCAAATAAGATATGTAGTAAGATTTATTATCTCAGTTTGTGGGGAATCTGTCTATCTAGCAGCTCACCTAAATGTTATTCATGAAATAATATTTTTAATTAAAGTGTCTTCAAATGTAAAGACATTGTAAAATGTAACTACTCTTAGTTAATTTTCATTGAGTTTGTTCACTTGTAAAATTGTGAATTATCTTGAATCTAACACATGGGTTTTGTTTATTAGGTATAATAATAAATCTGAGTGTCATGCTGTTAGTATTGTGCTTGTATAAAGGCTACCCCGTACTCCCACACACAATGCTTTTTAATCAAATTGGGGGAGCAGCCTCACATATTCTTTATTTTACTACACACATGGTAACTGGTCCCGTATTTTGAAGTTTCTGTGGCTTGTAAAAGCCAAGTTCTATGCTCTTAATACAGTTTCCAGTAACTTTTGATAGTGCCTTAGATAAATCAATAACTTTTCCTTCATATTTACAGTATGTAGAATACTGTAAGCAGGGCTCCATTAAAGCAAGTCAGGCCTGCCCCATGAAACATCCCACATGGGGGTTACCCTAAACCTTGCCCTGCCTGGGTGGTAGTGGAAGAAGCCACCCATACACAAATAATTTGCAGGGTTGGTTGAGCCCCATCATCATACTTCTTTGGACAGACGCACCCCAAACTACCACTCCCTGTCTATTCTGGAGGAGAAATGACTCAGGCCCCAGTCATCCCAAGTACTCTTCTAGTAACTTAACCCTTTAACAGCCCAATAAGATGAATGGGGCAGATCAGACCTGTTAGAGCATTTGTTTCATGTCATCTGCGACTTGACATCACTGCATCAGTTGCTCATGAGCCATGTTTTCAAGGTGTTCTTCACAATGATGACAGCTAGAAACAATCTTTTGTAAATGAAAGCTGAACGTCTCATGTAAACACATGAGCATAGGGGCTGGGGCCCCGAGCCCATGACTGTGAAGCCTGTGTGTTAATCGAGAATGAAGTTTAGATAATAGAGTTTCCTTAGGAAATGAAGTATCTGGTTATTGTAGGAAAAATTGACACCCTTTTAAGGGTGGCAACTATAGGCCCTGCAATCTGATCTAACTGGTGCATTTGTCTTTGTTGCATTTCATTTTGTTGTCCATTGCCCAGTTCTCCAATTTACCAAGATCCCTTTGAATTTTATTTCTCTCCTCCATAGTGTTTGCAACCTCCTCTAGCTTTGTGTTGTCTGAAAATTTGATCAGTATGCTCTCTATTCCTACAATCGGGTCATTAATAAAGATGTTAAATAACACAGGACCCAGAACAGATCCCTGTGGAACCTCACATGAGACCTCCTTTCAATCTGACATCATTCCATTAATAGTTATGCTTTGTTTGCAGTTGTTTAACCAGTTACATATCCACTTAATGGTACTTCCACCGAGCCCATATTTCTCCAGCTTAATTATGAGAATGTCATGTGGGATTGTGTAAAAAGTCTTGCTAAAGTCCAGGTATATTATGTCCACTGCATTCCCCCATCCACCAAACCAGTTATCAAGGAAGGAAATCAAACTGCTTTGGCATGATTTGTTCTTGGTAAATCCATGCTAGCTGCTTGTTATCACCCCTTCTTCCTCCAGGTATTTGCAAATTGAATGTTTTATACATTGCTCTAATAGCTTCCCAGGTATCGAGGTCGGGCTGACTGGTCTATAGTTTCCCCAGCTCCTCCTTTCCCCCCTTTTTAAAGATGGGCATATAAGTGATATATTCTTTACTTACATGACATTTAGATTTTACATTCCAATTTCTTTCCTATTATCATCTACATGGACCAGAGGCTGCTTCTGGTGTAAAACTTGTGTGGCTCTATTACTTTTAATGGAAGAGGCAAATGCTCTTAGTTAATTCAAGCGTTCAGGAAGAAAGGGTCTTGTTGATCTTTTTAGCCCTGCTTCATACAAAGCAAACCCCCTCAAAATGTCTAACTTCTATGACGCTTATATGAAAAATTGCAATAAGACAAGTGCAGGATAGTGGGAAAGAGAGCTGATGTCTCACATGAAAGATGAGCACTGAGGGTTGCTCTGGAATCTCCACAGGCTAACCTCAGACTGTCTGCAGTTCCCAGGAGGAAACCCTTGAAACCAACTCCACAAGTGAGCCATGGTACAGTTGTCGTGAAATACAGTCTCTGTGCCTATAGATGGAGAAAAGCAAATTTAGTAGCACTTCAAGCCCTACATCCTTGACCATGGGTGCATGTGGGACAGAACATCAGCAAACTTTTGAGTCTACATTTCTGTGTCAAATCCGGGCGTTTGTTCTCCAGTGCTGGTGGCCCACAGAAGGATGGCTGGTCACATGTGGGGAGAGCAGGAAGAGAAGCGAACTAGCGGTGTGGGTGGCATGTTCAGGGGAGTAAGGACCCAAGCAATATGGCAGAGCAAGAGGAACAGGACAAATGTGAAACAGAGATACAATAGTAAGAAAAAACCATAATTACATTAAGACCATTAAAAATACCTACATACTTTCCTAATATTATTTTTCCATGTAAGAAATTACTGAAGTTATTTGAGCAATTGCAGTAAAGACTTTGTTTTGTGATCATGAATGGGAGAGGTGATCTGCAAAGCTAGGAGTGAAATAGGAGGTGAGCCTCGATCAAGCAAAGAGGACAGGCCCACAGACAAGCTCTTTACACAGGTGTGTTCCACTCTGAAAAAGTTTGAGAATCCTTGTTTTAAAGTGTCAGGTATTTCCCTGTGACCTGAGAAAACTAAGTCATTGTCATGGCTGAGAATTTTAGAGAAGTCTTCTTTTCTCTGGAAAGTCAGAGCCACCTAGTGTCTAAGAGAAAAAATATCTAAAGCAGTAAAATGCACACTTATTTTTTCCACTTTAGTCACATCCTGAAAGACCCTCAAATGTTATAAACAACAAGTTGTATGCAAATTAATTGGATCTGGGTGTTTCTGGAAATAACTTGTCCATGAACATATATAATAAAATAAAGACCATTAGCCAGAGTGCACCATTAACTTTTATTTACAAATTTATTCCATACACACAATGCTTAAGAGGCAGGGAGAAGATTGGGTAAAACAATAGCTCTTTCTGGGCCTTCTTCAAGAAGTGTTTCCTATTCTTAAAAATCCTCAATATAATTATCAAATTCTTCCTCTTAATTAATAGTTAACGTCCTTTCCCAATTATCTACTCAATTACTACCTAAAAAAAAAAATCGCTTGTTTTAAAAGCGTTGTTCTACTCTGAAAAGTGACTCCATGAAAATGGCAAGGTGGGGTTCCATGTTTGTCCTATCAGTGATTTCAGGTCAAATATGTTCAGTTTTTAAGTTAATTTTTTTTCTTTAACTACCAGACTTGTTAATTCAGTTCAAGCTCTGAAAGGCAAGCAGGATACTTTCTATCTAATGCTTCCCCTCCATTGATAAATGTTCGGCAGGCCAGATGACCTCACTGATCTCTAGTTATGCCCTAGTGATACTTGTGTTATTTCATTATCTTCAAAAGCCTTGGACAGATGTACCTATTTGGAACTTAATCATGTCTGAGACAAAAAATGCAATAGAATCCAGCCTGCTGTCTTTTTCCTGTGGTGGGTGTTCAGGGCTAACTGGAGGATAAAAACCAACAAAACCTTCCTTTTGTCAGTCAAGAGATAATAACTAATGAATTTAGCTTGTAATGTTCACTGTCAATTTAATTGAAGTGGAAGTTGGTCAAGTCTCTTACACACAATGTGAATAGGACAGCATTTATTTGTAAGTTGAAGCAAATGATTATAGATGAATTGTGAAATATCTCCTGGGATTGGACATAAAGGTCTTGTAAACTGAAATTTTTATAAACAAACAGCTGTTGGGAAAATACCATTATGCTGTAATAGCTGCTATTAAAATCCATTAGCAATCTTGATGGCCTCTTTGAATTTGATGC
This sequence comes from Mauremys reevesii, assembly GCF_016161935.1. NCBI lineage: Eukaryota > Metazoa > Chordata > Testudines > Geoemydidae > Mauremys > Mauremys reevesii. Next base: position 94,629,296 of record NC_052628.1, on the reverse strand, counting down.
ATCATTTGCTCTGAACAGCATTTCTTTCTAAATATTTTTTACCAAAAATCTTTAGATTAAATAAAACAGTGGCAACAGACTAGGAGATTAGCACCAATTATGTACTTTGCTTGCACCAGCCAATCAAACTTTGAAGAATGCTGCATATTCTCCAATTTAAATGTCACTGGGCAAATATAAACAAATTGATTCGAATAAGTGTAAGGTTTTCTCCATCACTATTTTGCTACTGGCAAAAATATATTTCCTACGTAGATCAAATATTTCCATATTTGTAATTTAAGGGGCAAAACACAAACAAAAAGCAAACAATCCTACTATTTTTAAAGTATTGCAGTTTACTCGGAACTGTCGCCTATTCCTGCTTACAGATTCATAACGTATAGGATGCCAACTGCCTTCAGGGAGGGGCAGGCTACAGTTCATGTTTCTGCCAGAATTGGTCAGATTTCTAATGAGATTTTGAAAAATGTGCAGTCAAATATAATACAGGAACTCTCCTCTTACAGGAACAATTCAATTATTAGAGTTAAATCTAGACTAACTCTCCAGAAGCAGATATATATTGTTTACCATTCACTGATGCTTCAAGATCGCCATCTGGTGGATGAGAAAGTGTAGCAGCCTAAACCTTAATTTCAACGTTTTAAACATGGGATAATCAGTTCTTGCTGAGTGTACTATTTGCTTCCTGTCTCTTTGAGTATATGATGTTTTGGTTTATTTTAATTTTATTTGATAGTTTTATAATGTTTATTCTACTGCTCTACAGTGCTCTGAATACCTTGTCAGAGAATTCTTTATAAATAATGTTTGTACTTATGGACAGTTGTATATATAGACACACACACAATATTTCTCATCTGTTCATTTTTCTCTAACACTATCCTTCTTTCCAGTATAGTTTTTGCTTTCTTATTCTGCTTCATTTTCTTAGTTCTCTATCTACTCATTTTCTCCCCTCAGTATTTTCTGTCTTTATCTTTGCCCTTTCTCCTTTCTCTTTCCTTTCCTCGTCTCTTTTCCACTGATACCGTCCTATTTCCTTTGTTTCCTACACCTGGTGTATCCTATATTTACTTCTTTTCTTCCTTTCCATTTCAGACTTCTTCAATTGCTCCTTGTACCCCATGCTCCAACAACTTAACTCTCCTCCCTGTCTGTGCTCTAAACTACCTCCAACTCTTTCTGTTTCCTAGCCCAAACCCAGTCTTTGACCAAACTCTCCCCTCCATTTCCCTAAAACTCTTTTTCTTGACTCCCAACCCATTTCTCTATTACTCCCCTCAACAATAATGGAATACCATGGTCATGAGGGAGAAGAGTCTCCCTCCTGCCCCAGTAGTGGCTCATTCTTCCATGGAAGAGAAGGAGGGGACTTCATAATATTCATACTGTAAGTTCCTCAGGGCAGGGACTGTCTCTTACTACTATATATATGTACAGTGTCTTGCACAAAAGGCTGAGGAGTTACTATAATACAAATAAAGTATAATAATTAATACTATGTCCTCTTCCTCCTGCATTCCCATGGTCCATTCTGGAGAGGCAGTGAGGTGTCAGTATATCCTCACCCAGTTGCCCAGATGAAAGGGAGACTAATATATCTTCCTTCCTCTGCCTGTCAGTAGGGCTGTCAAATGTTCTTTACTGTTGTGTATCCCTATTATCATGCAAAGAAAATCCAGAGTGGCAACAGCACAGAGCACATTCCTAGGGGTGGGAGTGAGTAGGAGAGAAATCAGTATTGTTTTAACATCTTAAATATCTTAGCACTGCTGAAGCAGCTGCCAATACTTTGTGATTTCCCCTCCTAGCAGAGGTCCCATACTATTGCTGGTATTTTTGGTCTCTTCTAGTTGGCATTGAATTTGGCCAGCTGGGTGATAAGGAGGCAGCTGTGCTAAACAGCACAGTGGAGCTGCCTGAAGCTGGAAGCAAACTGCCACTTGAGTTGGGCTTGAAAGTACTTCACGTTAAGTTATTTAAATATTTTTCAAGATGTTGGGGTGGGAAGAATATGGAGGAAGTTACTTGGAAATTACTTGCTGTGCCAGTTGTTCACTTTTAAAGAAAATAAGCAGTAATATTTTTTATCATGAATTGCTTAAATAATGTACACCTTTAATATATAAAACTGTGGCTATAATTCTAGCATGTGACCCTGAATTTCACCCTTATTGTCTATAAGTGTAATTACAATATATCCACTTAGAAAAGCTACCTTAAAGACTGATAAGATGCATTCAGAAGCCACAAAGTACCAAAGATTTCACATATCTTTTATTTAAAAATCCTTAGAATTTAGGTGGTATACAATAAAAAAACCCACAAACTGAATGACAAGAACACAAAAATATTCACTGAACATCATCCATTTGTCCACTGAATGAGGCAGGAGTTTTGAGACAAATATAGCATGTAGTTATGTAGTTAGGCTATGGGTCTGATTCACTATTGCTTTACTCCAGTTTTGTGCTGGCATAAATCAGTGGAATTGCCTCACTGTGAAACCAGAGGAACACAATGGTGATTTAGGCCACCTCTCATAATGTATACACAGAAGGGTGCAGAGTTAAGGTTGTACAGCCTTAACTTTTTTATTTTCTTGCCTCTTAGTGCTTTGCTTTGCAGCAGTGTAACTTTCAGGTATGGAATTTCCTGCGTCTTTTAAGAAGTAAAAATGAAAAATAAAAGAAATTCCCCTACGCACATGTAACTCTTTGGTAGAAAGCAATAGAATGCTCTGTACTATGGCCCTAATTTAGAAAACACTGAAACACCTTTGTAACTTTATGCCGGCATTTAAGCACTATTGCCTTCAATGGGATTTAAGCACATGTTGAAGTGATTTGCTGTATCAGGAGCTACAAGTGTTGCTACCTGTTATGAACACATTCCTGCTTTCTGCACTGATCCCTCTATTTTTGCTTAGCCTTGTTACTATTTATGCATGAAAACAATTTTAGAATTTGAAAAATTATTTTTAAATATTTGGGGTCAAATTCTCATCTGGCTCCATTGAGGTCAATGGAGGTCCATCAGAAGAGAATTTGGCTCTTTACTTTGTTTAGTGAAACTTTCCATTTGATTCATTCACAGAATATTCTAGCCTTTTCCTTAGATCAAGAAAAGTTTTGAAGGATAACTTTATATACAGCAGCGGAGTGTATTGTGTATGGCTATGTACTGCAGATGTACTTTAAAAGTTACCGTATGTACTCGATCATAAGGCAGTTCGTTTATAAGCTGACCCCCCCAAGATGGATAAGTAAAAATGGAAATTTTTTATAACCTGTTCATAAGATGACCCTATAATTCAGGGATCAGCAAACTTTGGCTCCCGGGCCATCAGGATAAGCTGCTGGTGGTCTGAGATGGTTTGTTTACCTCGAGCACCCGCAGGCACGGAGGTAAACCTAAGTAAAGAAAGCACCAGCTGCTTACCCTGACGGGCCGGGACAACAACTGGTGGGGAAATTTTTTTTGGGGGGGGAGGGAAGCTGGGAGTCAGGGGAGTAACCCCTGTGACCACCCCCCACATAACCCCACCCCTAGCCTGGGACCCTCACACTCTCCCCATCCTATCCCTTCCCACCTTATCTGGGGAGGGCCAGGGGAGGATGTCTCTGGAGCTGCTCCGGCAGGCTGGGCAGCGCGGCCGCAGCATGTTCCAGTGGGCCAGACTGGGCAGCGCGGCTGCCGCATGTTCCAGCGGGCCAGACCGGGCAGCGTGGCTGCAGCATGTTCCAGCGGGCTGGGCCGGATGGCGTGGCTGCAGCAGGTGCCCGGGCAGCACGGTCACAGCCTGCTCGGGGAGTGGTGGGGGGGCTGAGCAGCACGGCTGCAGCCTGCCAGCCCTGGAGCTGCAGCTGCTTCGGAGGCTGAGGGGAAAGCAGCATGGCCAGAAGTGGAGAGACTCTGGCCCCGACTCTTCCCTTCTGTCTCTGCTGGCTGTGCTGCCTCTCCTTGCTCACTTGTGGGGGGGGAGGGGCTGTGTCCCACCTCTCCCTCTCTATACCCATTCATAAGCCGACCCCCATCTCTGGTGCTTCCATTTTTTACTAAAAAAAAATCGGCTTATGAATGAGTATATACGGTAATCTCTGTGTTAAGAGATATTACAGGTTTGAGTGGTATTCCCTATGTTTAAATTGAGAAATGATGCTATACATGGTACTAGCTATAGAATGGGAATGAACTTTATAAATGTTCTCTGTATAGTGTGCGTACACCTTTATTTATGTAGGAAATGAGCCTTGGGACCAGCCAGACAACACTTAACTCAGGACCTAAACGGTAGGAGAGGTTGCTCTAAGGTGTTCTAACCTATGCCAGCTAGTAAAGAGTCCCTGTAATGATGCAGCATCTGGCGGGACATTACTGTGAGTATCAATTCAGGACAAATTGCTTAGAGCAGGGCAGTCACAGCCCAAAGCTGGGTGTCCTTTATTACTAAGACACACCAAACCAGCCGAACAGAGAGGACTTTGGTCTCACCCCACTGGCTAACCAGAAGTCATACAAGCAATTCCCTTAGACACTCCAGTTTCCCAGTATCACCACCGGTACCACTTGTTATGGGGACGAATGGTTATGAAAACCAATACCCCAGTAAAAGAGAAAAGGTTCTCCCAATCCCAAAGGACCAAGCCCCAGACCCAGGTCAATATACAATCAGATCTTACCCACAAATCACGCTGTAATCCTTTAGAATCTAAAATCTAAAGGTTTATTTATAAAAAGAAAGAAATATTGATGAGAGTTAAAATTGGTTAAATGGAATCAATTATATACAATAATGGCAAAGTTCTTGGTTCAGGCTTATAGCAGTGATGGAATAAACTGCAGGCTTAAATCAAGTCTCTGGAGTATATCCACAGCTTGGATGAGTCATTCAGTCTTTTGTTCAGAGCTTCAGTGTAGCAAGGTTCCTCCAGAGGTAAGAAGCAGGACTGAAGACAAAATGGAGGGGTTTCCAGGACCTTTTATATTCTCTCATGGGCAAAAACCCCTTTGTTATCCTGTGCAAAATCACAGCAACAAGATGGAATTTGTAGCCACCTGTGCAAGTCACATGTCCATGCATGACTCGGTTTGCCTGCGGCAGCCATTGATCACATGCTACATTGAACGTCTTAGGAAGACTTTGCATATGTGGATGGGAGTCTTCCAAGGTCCGTTGTTTCTTGATTGGGCACTTAATCTGCAAGAAATTGACCAAATGCTTCACTAATGCTACTTAGAATCAAACACATTGAGATACAAGTACATAGCCAATATTCATAATTTCAACTACAAAAATGATACACACATACAGCTAGCATAATCATAACCAGCAAATCATAACCTTTTTATAGACACCTCACACGACAACCTTTGTACAATATTTGCTGCAAATATATAACAGTGGTTGCAACAATGATCTATACAGTCACAGTTTATGTCAATAGCGTCACAGCCCCTAAAGGCTGTTATATCATCTAACGATCGTTGGAGCAGTCACCCTTGACATGAACACCCACCTTATGCTGGTGGACGTTTCTACGAGCCACATAGGCCAGCTTTAGATCTGCTTTGTGCTGTTGTGGAAATACCAAGTGGACCTAACATCTACCAAGATCAGTGTAGTATCATCCTTGGAAGCTGAATGGATTGGATGTTGAGCCTATTTGGAGGTAAATATTTTGTAAGCCACTCTAGCAATTTATGGAAACTTACAAGCAAGCACAAGATTTGACTTCTTTACTAAACTCCCATTGGGCTACTATCATTCTTTAGCAGAGAAAGAGGGATATTCTCCCCTAGCCACCCACATACACATTCTCAGTTATAACCATTGGGTGTTACTTACAAGAAGTAAGTGGCGAATATGTGCCAGATTCACCAGTACACTCCAGCTGCTTTGTGCCACTGCATTAGCTGGTCAGGTAAGCCAGGTTTATCACTTTAATGCCCCTACAGCAGTGTATCTGGCCCTGAATCTCAAATAAGTTATCTTAGAAACTCTGGGACTTAGACACACTGCTTTGCACATTGTGTATCCATTTATACCTGTGCATAATGAGTGCAAAACCATACTGTTATAAAATATACAGTTGAATAAGTTGTAGAACAGTGGAGAATTAGGCCTTGCATGTTGATAGCTTTCAGTTCAGTACGATTGAGCCAGATTCTCTCCTTATTAATACCTGTGCAATCCACTCATTAAGTGATTCCACTTATATTTTGTTTGTAGAACCTTTGATTATTTCAACATTTACTCTTTCTGCCTTCGCCATTTTCAGTATAAAACAAACCCATATGTAGTTGCTGAGCTTTCACCAAGTGTAGCTGAGTGCATGGCATAGGATAAGCATCTGCAAAGAACTTTTTTTTCTTGCTTGGGTAGATAATGACTCTTATATCTCATCTGAAGGAACTGACTGTTTAACAAATGAGTTGCTGAAGGCATCTCTTAACTCGCGTAACCATGAGTGCTTATTAGTATCCTTATCAAAACTTCAGTGAATTACAAAGAACTGCTATAATCTTTGTAAACAGATTGGAACTTTTTTGGTGGCTGATCCAAAATATTTGGTAGTCTCTGTCCAGTTCCTAATGGACAGGTGTCCACATCACATCATAAATCTGAAACAGTCATCATAAATGGCGCCCTTTTAGACTAGATCCAACTCCATTGAAGTTAATGGAAAGATTCTCCTTAACTTCAGGGGGAACTGGATCAGAACCTTGGATAGCCTCAGCAGAGAGGTCAAGAACTGAATGAGCACGGAGAATGAACTACTCTTTCACCTCAGAAGTTTTCCAGGTCACGGTTCCTGTACATTGATAAGAAAATGTGATGGTCTATTTTGCTGCTGCCCATGCTGAATCTATAATAGTAGGGTTCAGTTCAGTGATCCCAATTCAGCTCATTTTACGGGAAGCAAATGTACTAAAAAATAACATATACTGTAATTATATTTCTCTCTCTTTTGGATAGTGTGAGTAGAACATTGTTTAGACTATCTGGTACTAATGGCTGAGATAATATACTGAGGTAAATTACACACCCATTCTGCTTCATGGATTAAGAATTTATTTATGGGATCTCACCTTTTGAAAGTTTGTGGGGTTGCTGTTCCATGAAAGTGGTACATTTTGCTAGTCACGGGCCTCCAGAAATGGTATGGCTACTGACAATTTTCAGCTGAGTGAGCTGATCATGGCAAGAAGTATTTAAATAGTAATACGGACCTGTTCCAAAGCCCATTGATACTAATGAGTCTTTCCATTAACTTCTGTGGGCTTTGGATTTGCCTAGGAATGCAATATGAGTAAGTAATGGATTCAGATGGATTCAGACAGATGGGGCAAGTAATGACTATTTGCATTGCAGTAATGCCAGAGATTCTAGTGAGATCTGGGCCCCATTTTATTGAATACTGTGCACACAAGTAGAAGGACATGGTCCCCGTCCTGAAGATCTTACAGTATAATTTAAGAGAAGACAGTATAAACACAAGGACAGAATAGGGAAGATAGGAGAAAGATAACAGTGACAGGACCACATGGTTGGGTAGACCAGCTATATGCACAACCTGAGGATTGAGAGACTTTCAAATGGTCAAATATTAGATATAACTAGCCAAATAAATAGAATGGGTATCAGCAATTCCAGCTGGCCATCCAGTAACAGGGAGAGTGACAAATTTGGAAATGGTGACATGAAACTTGTGAGCATTACCAGGTGTCCAAAGGAGAGAATATGTACTGGGAAGTGGCAGCAGTACTGGAGTGGAGAAAGAGACTGTAGAAGAAGAAAGGCTATATCTACACTTGATACTAGGCACAGGCACTGACTCAGGTTTGAGTCTAAGTCCCTGTTCCATCCACACACAAATTGGTCTCATTCAGATCAGCAAGAACTCAGAACCTGGGTTGTAGAACCTTGCTGGTGGGAGGGTGAGTCAGAGCCAGAGACCCTGTTGGTTTGCAGTGTGGATGCAGCTAAAACCACAGACTTGAGCCAGAAGGTCTGTGTAGTGCAGTATGGATGTGCTAGCATGACTGAGAGACACAGGTCTAGCAATTGTACATCCAGGTTTACAATGCAGTGTGAACACTTAAGTGTGGGCTTGAAAACACTGAGTCCACAAACCTGGTCTTGCAGACCGGGTTTACAATGCAGTTCTGGAGGAGAGAGTGTGATTGGAGGAATGAAAGATTGTGGGAAGGAGTCAAACAAAATGTGAGATAGAGTGAGGAGAGAGAAGGGAGCAGCAGTTCCTTGAAGATAGGGACTAGAAGAAAGGTTGCCAGAAGAAGAAAGAAAGTGTGAAGGGCTGAGATTGTGGAAACATTAGTGGCAAAATTGTCAAAAATACCCTGTTAAGCAAAGAACCTTGAGGGCAGAACCTCTTCCCCACCTACCATTATTGCGCTGAGTAGCTTCTTTCGGGTAAATGCCAGCTGATAATTTACTGAAGAAAATATGACATTGTTAGATAAAATCCACAATTTGGCTCTTTTAAGAGGGATTTTAAGTTGACACTTTGGGCCAAATTCTGAGGTTAATTCTAAGATGGTGTAATTTAAATGCAGAGTGAGCCAAAAGAATGTGAGAGGTATGTAAATCTGGACCCTTACAGTTGGCTGTACATTTGGCACTGTGGCTGCATTTCTCTATAGGAAACAGCATCATTGATAAAGAAAATATTTTCAACCACAATTGTTTCCTTTGTTCCATTTTTTCTGGATATCCAGCCACTTCATGCTAAGTGAAGTGATGTACATTTACATTTATATGTCGTTTATTCTTACAACTTAACTATACAGAAATTCTCATATCCTGGATGTTTATTTGCTGAACTTTCTGCTCTCTTTCCCTGGGTTCCCTCCTTCCCTCTCTAATGCACAGAGGGTAGCTGCAGACTGCCTCACTGCAACCATTTCTGTTGTCCACATCCTGGTTTTATACTAGCCCAGCCGCTACTGCTCAGCTGAGCTCCATCTTCCAATCGGGTTGCTTCTCCAGTCTAAACCTCGCATGTGTGGTCATCTCACTAATTGGCCCCTTTCTCAGCTTCCTTCATCCTTTCTGGACTGTATGGGGTGAACACCATACTACAGAATTAATGTCTTCAGAGGTAAATCCAATTGCATTTTTTTATAAATATGCTCTTTGCTCAGAAATGAACTGATGTTTTATTAACTTGAATGAGCACGTTTTCCAAAGATTTGAAGACACACACTGGTACATCATTTTTCTGGCAATGTGTGTCCGATGGCACCCATTGTGCAAAGAACTTCACCCATAGTATAGCTAGCTTCCTCCTGCCAAAACCATTTCTACAGTGGCCCAGTCTTGCTGTTCTCAGGTAAATGTCCCACTGAAGTTAAGGGGGAACTGTATCCCTAGTATGATGATGATGACCTGTGAGATATAGCACTTTAAAAAAAAAAGAAAACTACAGATATTTGCATTATCATTTTTGTAACTACCCTCCAATTGCAGCCTAGGGGAGAAAACTAAAAGTGTCTGTAAGAATCAGTATTAAAACAGAGCATTTTTAAACAGTCATGCCCTGCATTTCTTGATTATGTTAAGGAAGAATTAATGTTTTGAGATAATGTCTGTTCCTTCACGGGTTTGCAGTGGTTAAATCAATAGTTAATGAGGTTCATGATGTAATTCGAACCTCTAGTTTGTTTATGCTAGACCAACTTTATACATACTCCAAACAAATTATCTCTTATAATCACCAGCCTGAAGATAAATCTCTAAATGTTTTTCTGATGATAGTGCTGTGGTTGGCAGGTGTTAAAAGTGCCTCCCAGGGACAAAGATTGAAGATGGGCTTGTTCCCACAAATCCTTCAGGCGAGGATGTTTAGCTCTCTATCCTGTCATCTGCGGAGGAGCCTTGTATGGTGCCCTGCTAATGAAATCTAATAGGCAAAGGTCATATATCTTTGTGAAGAAAAATGCAAAGCTGGTGAGTGATGAATGTGCTCTGTGGGGTTCAGTGGACGGTGCTCAGGGATAAAATCCATGTTTAAACAGTATTGCAGGCTGTTTGGCATATCTGCATTCTTTATAGTTTAAGTACCCTTTATAATCATCTTCTTTACCGTGATATATCTGAAATAAATATGAAAATAACTTTAGCTTGCATGCAACTTATTTGCTTAAATGGAAAAAAAAATAAAACAACCCCTCTAAGCGATTGAAGAACTGCGAGTTTTTAGAGTGATAATGAACATGGGAAACTACAGTATGTAAAGTACCTCACGTAAATGAAATAAACAATTTTAATTTGTCCTCTTTATAAAACATTGAATTAAAATGTAATGTCTCTGCAGACAAACTAACTGTAGAACTGCACTATTTAGTATAAAGATACTTGGCTGATACTAGGTTCAGCCATTTGTAAATCAAAACCATTGGATCACTAAGAAATTGAATTTAAGTGAAATATTCAGGATCAGGTTGCATATAGAGCTGTGGAAGAATGCATGTCAGGCCCTTTAAGAAATCTTTAATCTGAACTTTGAAGGAATTAAATAAACCAGATATTGTTGAATCACGGCTGTTTTTGGAAAAGTTATCAGTTCATTTGCCGTAGTTATACTGCTGAGCTAAGAGACAGTTCAATAAATCAACTCAAGCTTGATGGATTCTACAAACCATTGCAATGAGTGCGTGGAAGAGGAAAGAAATGTCTTAGTATTCCCTCTTTGACAAAAGGGTATGCAAAGAGCCTGAATGGATGAATGGTTGATTAATTTTCCCAGAAATTTTCTTGACAGCTAGAAATGTGTTTTTTTATTACCATGTTTGCATGCGAGTTATTTTGTAAGGTATGAATTATTGCATATACATTTACATCTGAGAGTTATCTGGCTAAAATGTACAGCTCCTGGTCAGTATGTATACTAGTGAGGTCTCTGTACAGCTTAGTACACCACACCCGGCAGGATGGCCCATGCTAATATTGCCTGTTATCTCTTGCTACTCTGTCAACAATGAAATCAAATATTACACTTGATTCAGCATTGATCTTATGAGTGCACCTGGCAAGTTTGTGTTTTCTCAATAATATTTTAAGTGGATTTCCTGTAATAAAAGAACTGAAAATTTGGATATAAGTTCTTAGCATATTACATAGCAAGAAAAATGTAATACAGAGAATACTGACAAGGGTATAAACAGATATAATTGCTCTTTTCAATGGCAGGTGGGCCTGTATTTAAAAGTACAGCGCTTTAGCAAATCCCTAACATATACCTTCTTCTGTTATATCTTTCTGTCCTGGATGTATAGAGCTAGATTTTCAAAAGAGTTACTTCTTTTTTTCCATATCCAATTTGCCCCCGTACAATTTGTACCCATTTTTTGTGCCCTCAGTATGAATGGTGGGTGCAAATCTGAGTACTTGTGATTGCAATTCCATGATATAGACACAAATCAGGCAGTTAGCAATGCAAAGTCTCTGGTTTGCTCCTGTAATTTATTTTTCAGGGACAAAGTTATAGACACAAATTGTACAGGCCCAAAATGCACCTGAAAAAGGGAAGCTGGGGCTTCAGCCTATGGGGAAGTGTAAACCTTAAAAACTTAAAGCTACAAAAGCATTTGTAGTCAAAGTGGCAGTTTCATTTATTATTGTAGGAATAGATACAATATGTTGATTAAAAAGGAACAGCCTAAAGCCATTAACAAGTGGAAGATTTACCAGCTCTTGGGCAAATCAATTTCTTTTCTTAAATGTGGCAAGCAAATATACGGTAAACAGAGAGTTTCCCCTCTAGCTCACCAGTTCAGAATCATACCCATCCCGACCTTAACTCCTGAACTTGTACCCAACTTTGCCTCTGCTGGACTTAATGATTCCAGTCAGTAAGTGCCATCATGTTATACCAGTGCACACCATCTCAGTCTGTACACCATTGACAAATGTCAGTTGCTGTTTATTTAATATTAGATGGAGTAATCATTTCTTGTTTGTAGTGGTGTTGTAACAGTGTTGGTCCCAGGATCTGAGGGACACGAGGAGGGTGAAGTAATGGAGGGGACAAGCTTTTGGCCTTCACAATGTTCTTCCTCACACCTAGGGTAACATTCTGTGGAACATCCAATCCTGAGGAAGAGTTCTGTGAAGGCCAAAAGATTGTCCCTTCCACCAACAGAAGTTGGTCCAGTAAAATATATAACCTCACCCACCTTGTCTCTCTTAATCATTTCTTATCTCTCATGCAGTAACAACAGGAGTTAACCAATTATTTCTGCTTCTGCCTTTCCACTCTAGCAAAATTCTTTGAGCATGTTAAGTTAATTTGTGTAGACTTTCAAAAAGCCTTAACAAACTTATCGGAAGCTATGAAACTACTCGTATTAGTGAACTTTCTGTACTGTAATGTTTCAAAGATTGGGCTTTAGGACTCTGAAAAGGGTAATCAGTCAATGTTCTAGTCTAGGGTATATATTGCCTACCCATAACAGAAGGATTCCTTCTTACCTATGGAGGAAAATGCACAGTTTATGTAAGTCTATTATGGTGGTGGATGAGTCACTTCTGAATTGTCAGGTGCGGGCCACTGCTGAAGGCAGGATGTTCCACTGGCTGGATCAATGGCCTGAACCAATATAACAGTTCTCATTTTCTTCTAAACATATGGAAAGGACATACTGCTATTACCAAACCCAAAGCGTGGCTAAAATATGCTGGCTGCCCCACACAGCTTTGAAAATGCTGGTTAACTGAGATTTGGTTGTTTACCTGTATAACTTTTTTTTCAGAATTTTGAAACTTTTCAGCTTTTGCACTCCCAGAACCCCATCTCGGCTTGTGCTACATGCATATAAAGCACAGCCATTTTAAATTAGTTACAATGATTTGTTAAAAAAGACTAATGGAAATAGACAAACCAGAGTTTTAATCCGTACTCATCTGAAATTTTATCAACAGTGGATAAAGGCTATTTATCTTGGATTACTCCTTCAAAAGCATGGATTATTATACTCTGTGTGAACAAACAGGAAATGTATGTCTGATGTGGAGAATGTAATGCATCAGTGAAACTATTCAGCCACACCTCCATTGAACACAATGTGATAATTCCATTGGTTATACTTCAATTCTTGGTTTACTTCCATTGTCTCATTTCCTCTATGCTTCTCTGAAAAATTATTCTGCCTTACATAGGCAGGGTGATTCTTGCTGAGCCACATAACCATCACCAATCCACTTTATTCTTGCAACACAGCTCTGAATAGGAAGAGCAAGAATTTATCGTTACAATTAATGTTCAGCAGAGACACCTGGGTATTGTGCTTTTTAATTGTTCTGTATCCAATTCAAATTCTACTTCAGGATATGGGACCTAAAGTTTAAATTCCTTAATTGGCTATGCTCAAGATACAAGGTGCTCAGATTCTATAGTGAAGAATGTGCTATCGGAACTTATATAGAATAGAATAGAATAGAATAGAAGCGGCTTTCTCAGATACCACTTCTCTTCCTATTTCTTTGCTTTAGCACCTTCACTTGACCTTTTCCTGGAAGCTTAGAATGGCAGCTATAAAAAGAGGAGAATTTAGATCCTTTTTAGGGCAGACTTATATTACTTTTATTCATATACATGGTGCTTGAATATTAGTGGTGGGAACAGCAAAACTGCTTATAGATAGATTGGTACATACGCCAGATGAACATAAACCTCTCTCATGGTCTCCAAAAGAGCAAAGGATTTTGTATTAAGCAGATGCACCAGTGGTGGATACCAAAGAGGGCTAGAACAATAAATGCATCTATGCGCTTTAGATCTATTCTGATAAATATCTATATTATTTCTCCATAATTTTTTTTCAATTTCATGACCTTACCTGAAAACTTGTATAAAAGTGGATTGTGTCTGTTTTCAGGAGGGGGCTTCCGGTAATTAGTCTGAATTTACAACAAATGGCATACAGACTGTTAGCTCTGCATGTGTGCTATAACATTGGTGTTTACCGTATTATACTGCAATTTACGTATGTCATAAAGTTTATCAGTGAGCACACAGAAAGAAACAGGAAAGCAGAAGTAGTTACCATGAAATACAAAGAGGGTCTAATGAGATAAAGCATGTCTCAACTTGTGGATCATTATGGTTAGAAATAATTGCTTTTATTGAGAAAATTATAACAGAGACACAATTATATTCCTCACTTTTACTTTGTGATGGTTGGGTATTTTTAGCAAATGAGTTGTCAGCAGAAAGGCTTCATTAGACCCATCAGGATATCTGCCCATGAATAACGAATCCCAAACTGTACTGACAGTTTCCTTGAGCCAAAATGATGGAGCACCTCTGACAAAAGCCATATTGTGCTCTCCATGTGAGAAGTGTGGAGAACAAAAGAGACAGTTTGTTCTTAATATGGTCAGGTTAATATTGACACAGTTAGCTCAGAAGACTCAGAAGTGTGTGTAATGTACATTTACAGTGATCACTTGGGTAATTGACTGTTGGATGTCATAAATCAGAAGGTGTTACTAGAGAGGAAGAAATTACAATTCACTTTTGAGTATTGTTCAGAGGTTTCTTGTCAAGTAAAATTGTTCAGATTTGCAAACATGACCACTGGTAAATAGACAATATTCCTATAACCGCTGAAACATTACCTTGCATGGAGAAAAGATAGTTTCATTTTTACCAATACAATTAAACATATGTAATCTACTTACTGTAAGTTAAAATAAAGACACAATTATTGAATTTGTCAAGCCTAGAAATGCTTGAAAATTATTCAGATTTCTTAAACTCAAGTTTCCTTTGGGGAATACATTGGGTAAATGACCTGGAAAAGAAAACAAAATATTCTTTTTTAAAGTTTACAGTTCAGTTTTGTTATTTACATCATTTCATCATGTTATATTAATATGAGCCTTCTTATATACATTATGTATACAACCTGCTTTGACTCACAACTCACACTTTGAAGGAAGTGGTTTGGAGTTTGTTGTAGGAATGCTAAGATATTGGCTTTTCTTGCAAAGAGCTGATCACTACACACATAATTTGGGACACTTATTTAAAATTATACTGTACCTGTTCACAATAGTTTTGCCTTCCTTGCAGAAGTAAATAAAGGACAGCATGTAAACTAATAAAACATGTACATAGTGCTTTACAAGCTGCAGAGTGCTGTGCAAACAATTTTTAAACCAACAAAAGCTAAAATATTAAAGTAAAAAAATCTTACCAAAAAGTAATAGGTAATTGACCTTACCATTGTTTCATTGGGCCCTCATTGTATTTCTTATTATGCTATTTCATTAACTCAATTAGCATTTTTTTACAGTGTTTATAATGAATTTTGAATGTGGCAGTTAATCTTGTGAAATCATTGGTAGTCTTCCATTTCTGCAGGAAATAATATATTCCCAGTTAACATTTGCAATAAATGCAGTATTCTACTGATGATTATTTACTCAGCTATAGAAAGTTTGTTCTTAAAGGTTCCACAGTTCCAATCTTCCATGAATTGTCTACATTTTGTGATACTCTGCCATTTGGAAGAACCTGACTTATGATGATGAGTAGTAGAAAATCTTTTTTTTAAGAGGATATTTATCTTGCTTGTCACAAATGAAGCCTATATTTTATGTTAGCTGGAATAATTACAGAAATCTATCTCAGAGTACAACATGTTGTTTTAGCTACTTTATGGACACACTTCACTGAAGTGACTATTCAAAAGCACTTTATGAAACATATATCATTATTGATATACCAGCATTATTCAGG
Organism: Mauremys reevesii; assembly: GCF_016161935.1. Classification (NCBI taxonomy): domain Eukaryota; kingdom Metazoa; phylum Chordata; order Testudines; family Geoemydidae; genus Mauremys; species Mauremys reevesii. The sequence continues at coordinate 94,613,520 of NC_052628.1, read as the reverse complement.
AAACTTTAGAAACTTTTACTAGCAAGCAGCCATTCTTAAATATTTGAAATAATGGTAGCTACTGTCTGGTAATACTAAATTGAGCGATGTTGTCATTTTGTTGGCCATATGGTTTAAATCTTCCTGACAACACAGAGTGAATAAGGAGACATTGGTTTTATGTCTCTTCTGAAGAATGACGCTATCAGCAGCACAGCATCTCAGAGACATACTTGGGTAATATTCGAGGGAGCATGGCTGGGTTCCTCAGCTGGTATTTGAACTTGAAGCCCTCTGACTCAGAAATAAGAGAACTGCATCACGCTGAGCTACCATACAGAGTACTAGTTGTATTTGACTGTTACATGACAAATTTTCTTCTTGAGGCAGGAATCTCTTTGTCTTGCCTCAATCACCATGGAATCTATTGGAATGAGGGGTGCAGGTTTACTTTGCGAGGAATTCTTTATTTTGTGAGATGGGAGTGACACTGATGGTTGGGGAGAGTATTCTGAGGAAATGATTGAGGTTATGACTGTTCACTATTGAATAGGTGTCCCTTCCCTTTGTCTCAGTGGGTTTGAAATCTCAGGGTCTTGTTGTATCCATCAGTGTTCTCAGATTTCCGAATAGCATCCGTAGCCAGAAATTCTTTTTCCTATTATCAGCTCAGCTGTCACAGAGATTGTGCCCTTTCCTCTCCGATGCAGACTTTGTCTGAGTTTTCTATGTCTTTATCATCTCCAAGCTAACTACTGTAACCCACTACCCCACCCCACCCCAAAAGGTTCAACTAGTACAGACTGGCTGCTTACCACATCAGAGGGACAGTCAGAAGTGAGCATATTACTCCTCTGTACTCTACACTGGCTGCCAGTCCACCCTGGGTGTAATTCAAAATGTTAACTACAGAGCTGGCCGTTCCTCGTTCCTTATATATTGCTGTGTTAGGGAGAGATGCTATGCTGCTGTCTGAATTGAACCAGGATACTGCACTGGTGGTTTCAATATAAAAAGCCAACTGCATCTCCTTTGTCAAAGCCAACTTCTGAACAGCAAAATGTGATATGAAGGCTGACCTGGGAAAATACTGAGACAATCTATATACTCTTAGGAAATATTCACTCAGTCCATGACACATCCCCAAATACCTTATTAGCTTTACTCTCTGGGTTGTATCCTCCATCTCTTCATGTTCACCATCACCAGATACAGAAGACTTGGAGGAAGATTCTCAACAGGGCATTTGGCACTCGTGAAAATCTCACCTTGTGTGTCTAAGCATGTTAGGTACTTAACTCCAGTTGACTTACAGTGAGAGTTGAGCACCTAGCTCCCCTGTGTGCCTTTGAAAATCTTCCCCTTAGACTATGCAGTCACACACACACAAAAATCAAGGGTAAGCCCTAGACAACACAGCCACAACTCAGACATTTCCTCCTGATATCTTCTAGGAGATCGTGGAGAATGGAATGAAAGGAAGGCATGTAAAATGAGCCACTGTTTCTATCTTGTCCCAAGATAAGAATCCCTGGCTGTCACAACTCCACCAAGAGCCACCTCTTGGCCACTCACCAGATTGCTGTGAGAGGATCCAGTCATTGGATGCCATATGTGTTAAGCCTCCACAGTCTGAACAAAGTCCAGGCCCTCCTGCTGTCTTAGGGCCTCTGGGCACACTCTTGGGGTACAGATCTTCTATATGGCAGCCTCTCCTGGGAGCTGTGACCACATGGTTCCTTGCCCAGCCCTGAAAACCAGTGCTGACCACTCAGGTTCTCCCATTACTTAAAGACACCCTCTCCTATAACTCCACTAGAAGGTGAGCGCCTCCTGGTTTACCTTTTAAAGAGAGCACTTGGTAGGTGTAACACTTAACACACACAGGCACTTTGCACAGGATTCTAAAACCCTATTGCTCTTTCTTTAATAGCACGAGAAATACACACATCTACAAAAAATTAATAAACCCAACACATGTTTCCCTCCCTCTGTTCCCTCACCACTCTTCTAGAGCATTCTTTGGGGTTGGGCCAGAGTAATGGGTAGTCATCCAGGGTCCTTCTGCTTTAGTGCACTGCTTGGATTCTGAAACATTGGGCCTTCTCCCACAAGTTTGCCTTCCCTGAACTTAGTCAGACCATCCTCTTCCCCAAAATTCCTGTGTGTTTCCCTGGGTCTTACTCCTGTGAGTCATTTTTACAAGATAGTATCACCACCTTGGTATCTTTGTTCTGTCCTTGGTAAGGTTCCACACTCTGAGTTCCCAACTACCTGTTGAAGGAGAATTGGTTACCCCCTAGGAGACAGTTATTCTTTTGTTCTCCCCAAGGAAGGCCTATTCAGGCACTGATAGTCTTTAACTATGAGGTATTGTCTCTGGTCTGGGAGGTATATGCCTAAAGGCTAACCAGCAAAGGTGGATCCTCAGCGACAGAGAGGCCTTCCATGATACAGCAATTTTATAGTATGAACCAGAATACATAAATGGTACAGTCAGACTTCCCAAAATTGCCAGACTGGCTACAACAGGGGCGGGCAAACTTTTTGGCCCAAGGGCCACATCTGGCTAGGGAAATTGTATGGTGGGCCATGAATGCTCATGAAATTGGGGGTTGGGGTGTGGGAGGGGGTGAGGGCTCTGGCTGGGACTGTGGGCCAGAAATGAGGAGTTCATGATGTGGGAGGGGGCTCTGGGCTGGGGTTGGGGTGTGGGTGTGAGGGCTCCACCTGGGGGTGCAGGCTCTGGGGTGCAGGAAGGTGGGACCAAAGGATTCAGAGGGCGGGGGGGGGATCATGGCTGGGGCAGTGGGGTGGGGCACTGGAGGGGGGCAGGGGGGCAGGCTCCGGGTGGCACTTACCTCAAGCAGCTCCCGGAAGCAGGGCATGTCCTCCCTCTGGCTCCTACGCAGAGGCACGGCCAGGCGGCTCTGCACACTGCCCCGTCCACAGGCGCCACCCCTGTAGCTCCCATTGGCCATGGTTGCCAGCCAATGGGAACTATGTGTGTGGTGCTTGGAGTGGGGACAGCGTGCGGAGCCCCCTGGCTGCCCCTACACATAAGAGCCAGAGTGGGGACATGCTGCTGCTTCCGATAGCCGTGCAGAGCCATGGCACATGTGGAGCAGGGCAAACCTCAGACTCTGCTCCCCGGCAGGAGCTCAAGGGCCAGATTAAAATGTAGTAGTTTGCCCACCCGTGGGCTACACCCATATCATACAATATATGAAAGTTGAAGAAATATAAGTTTATTATAGTACAGAACCCAAACAGAACCAGATACAAAAAAGCTCTGGGGGCAGTGTAATTAGCTAGATCTATTTAGTAAAAACACCTTTGAAGATGCAAAAATGAGTATTTCCATTTCCATTTTTGCTGCTCCCCTGCAGTAATGATTTCACAACTTTTAGTCTTCCTCTCAGATGGAATTAATGTCTTTTGTGATGGAGAATCTAAGTTTCAGACCATGTTGGGATGGTAGAATTCAGAATAGGAGTGTACTGAGGCAAAAAATTTTAAATGTATATGCACTTTAAGACCTTCTTTACACTGCCAGGTAGGTGCAAAGAGGATCTAGTGTAAATGAGAATCAGGCCCTAAATATTAAATCCCACAAGTTCCATGGATGCCTGATGAAAATAAATAGAAAACCAATTTGTGGCAAAAATGGAAAAACATCTTTGTTTACCAGTTGTAGAGTGAATGACAAAAAGTGAATAAATAACATTTATAATTTATGCATTTTATGTTCTCATAAATCATTTTCCTGTCAACATTTCCATAATTTATTAATACTGAATCTTTTAAACATAATAATGGAAATTGGCTAGCATAAATCAGAACGGTTTCAGTTAGAATATTTGTGTTTATATTAGGGCCGTGTGAGCAGTTTGCATGGAATGCAGAACCCATTTGAAATCAAGAGGGGATTGGAGTTCAGTTCTATTAGAAATGTGCCATGGTTCCCAAACCTAGGCTCAGGCTATTCACACAGCCTTATCCCAGTCCTCCCATAGATGCTCCTGACCTTGGAAGCTTGTGTTCAATCTGGCATTCTTTGGCCAAATTCTGTCCTCAGTCTCACTGATATAAATCCATTCATTTATTTTAAACCAGTTGCACTGGTGTCTACAAACAACTTGACAATGGTTAGGTTGTGCTTAGATCACAGCCTATTGTTGTGCTTAGATCACAGCCTAGCATGCTGGCCAATATTATCTCATTGTATCCTTGTACTCCCCCATCTGCTTGTCTCTTGTTTTGTACTTAGATTGTAAGCTCTTTGGGACTGAGGCTGTCTTTTGATCTGTGTTTGTACAGCCTAGCACACCGGGGTCCTGGTGCATGATTAGGGCTCCTAGTCATATGGTAATACAAATAAATAATAATGACAATAAGTTGCATCAGGGCCATAACTTATCCCGGGAATCAAGGAGCTGAATCCAGCTGTCTGGTTGCACTCCACTCCCCACAACCTTTCCTGTGATGAGAAAAAAAAAGTATGACTAGACTCTTATTTTTTGAATCAAGATATCCAGCTTCTGTATTTTGTATTTTAGAACTTATTTAGTGCCATTTAAAATAATTAAAGTTGCCATATTGATATTCCTAAATCATGACTGGAAAGACAGAAAGAATCCCAGTCTGCTGATACAATCCTCTCTTTATCTGCACAAGAGGTTGAAAGCAAATGGTGGGCACACTGACCTCCTGGAGTTGCTCATCCCTGAACTGGAGAGGGAAAATGTCTAGAGATAGTATCTTTATAGTTCATCCTCATGCTTCTTTCAATCCTTGGCACCTCTGGTGACACTGTGAACAAGGAATGCTCAACTCCAGACTTCAGAGCATGAATCTAACGTATAGCACCTGGCCAATTTTGGTCAGAGCATCTGTAATGACGTATAATATTGACCAGTCACAGTTTATAGTAATGTGGTTCAGTCTAAAGCCTGTTGACAATTCTGCTGTCTACTCCTGCTGCTCCAATGGAGATAGGAATTCTGACAATCAAATCCATCTTCGTTTAGCTTCTTGTTAAACTGGATCATTTTATTCTCTAAAGAATGTTTAATAACTCCTTTACAACTCCCGTGAGAAAAATCCAATATAAAAACTAAAAAGGAATGTTAGTATGAGGTCCAGGATTGAAACATAATTTAGTGCTCTAATTAACTAATGTTATTTTGTATGGCCAACAAACAGGCTGCAGGCCAGATTCTGGCCCATGTTAAGTCCCCTTTATGCTGCTCCAGTAGCGTAAAGGGAGGGGGCGGGAAGGAGGTATTATAAACTGAAAAGTCCCTGCTGTGGGAGAATCCTTAGATGATTTTGAGTCTGCATAGCCAGCTCTTTGTCAGCACCTTCCAGCTGCCCCTTGGCATAGGATGCATGACTGCAATCATAGACCATATACAATCCTCTAGGAGATTTTTATGAACCCATGTGACTTATGTGGTCTTCAGGCTGCTGTAAGTTACACTAGAGACTGCAGTGGCCACTGGCTGCCCCCAGGAGCAAAAAGGTAGCAGAAAGTCATGCTCCCAATGTAGGTGCACACTGGGCTTTTTCAGCACATCTGACAAGTTGGCCCTCAGAAAGGATAATAGATGTACAATGTGTTTATTTTGGAAATTCAGACCATTTTACCACAGTCTCTCACGGCTTTTTGCCATTGTGCACTATTTGTGATGTAAGTCTATTGGAACCTGATATGGAGGCCCAACAATAGGATGCTACCATCAGTTTGTGTAGCAGTCCTAGTAACACTCATTGTTCTAACACTCAGTGTTCATTGTGTAGCAATCCTAACACTCATTGAATCTCATTGTTACGTACCATACAAATAGCAAGATGGACATGAATCTTTACAAAGTAAAAATATTGTTTTTCTACATTAAACAGTTGACAAAAAGAGTTTTTTGTTTTAATTTTAACTTAAGGGAAGATGAAACACATTTTTGAACATGTTTGGGCAGATTAATAAATAGTATTTGTATACATGTAACCAAAACAGCAATTTATCAGATAGAAGTCAGATGGGGGCTGGGGAAATGGGAGTGGGAATAAAATGCCAACGTGTATATACAGTTGTGCTGTACTGATGATGAACTACTGTTTATTCAGGGACAGCATAGCTTTGCAGCAACAGAAGAACCATCACAGCATATGACGTGCTTAGCTAGAAGACAACAATAAATTATCTCAAATACAAATAGCACAAGCATAAGGGAAGAATACAAATGTTTTCTCAGACTTTGCTCATTATTTCACAGGGTGGCTGTCAGAACTGAGAACTAAAGAAAGACAGAGATCATAAATACTGCATGTATTTCTGTTATCAACACTTGAAAGAGCTACACCTGGTTTGTGTTGGAAAATCTAAGGCCTGGTCTACACTACAGAGTTAGGTTGACATAAGGCAACTAAATCCACTCAAATACCCTGGTTAGGACACTCATCGCTGACAGAAGGAGAGTAGTGTGGACATGCAAAAGCCATTTAATTACTGCAGTGGCTTTACGGTGCCGTAAATTAGGTCAACATAATTTTGTAGTGTAATTTTGTATATTTAGACCTACTTTAAAGCTCATTTACAGTGTCAAAGTGGTCTAGAGGGGCCTTAAGTAAATGAGAATCTAGCCCAATAGTATTTGGTGCAATTTTCTTCTTCTTAATTATGTGTATTTGTTATTCAGTGAATTATGATAGCCACTCTTGTGTACAAATTTTAAAACTACATTGTGTCACACCTGTTTCTTATAGAACCTGTTAACATATCTCTATTGCTGGAGATTACAACCTGTCACTATTTTAGAAAGAATTGCATGACTTCAAAGAGCATTGGTTTAGGCGCTGAATGAGGCAGGAATTCTGTGAATAAAATAGTTTGTGATAATATAATTAAAGGCTATATCATAATGTATATGTAAAGGGGACAAAATTAAAGTTGCATGGGCAACTTAAATGTGGCTTTTCCTAATTTTTCAGTGTTTGACTTTGCAACCTTAATAACATTCTGTTAGCATCATTATTTTAAATGTAACATTATGACAAAAATCTATAAATCCTTTATATCTACATTTTTTGGAAATATTTGTTTCCATTCTGGACATTGCAGCAGCCCATTGCTCATAAGCAGCCCTACAATAACAAATCAGGTAAGGTGAGGCAAGGATAATTGCAAACTTCTAAGAGGGTAGATATACTGCAAACGGTGAATAAAAATTATGAAAAGTAATGTGTCTTTTAATTGTGCTGTGAGGATGGTTCTTGAAATCACAACAGTTATTTGACTTTATTAAGGCTGGTGATAGTGGTTATAACGATTAGGATATGTTTCTGCTCTCAGTTACACCCATGCTACCACACTGACTTGTACTTTAACATGGTTGCTGGCTTGCCCAAACATTCAGCTCTGAAGAGCAAGGGAAATAAATAAGAATTGCCCGGAGGATGACAATTCCATTTTATGAAAATTCTCAAGGTTTCAGAATTTGTTTTCATTCCAACGCAAACAAAACCAAAACCTCTCAAATATTTTCACAAAAAAGGTCTTGTGCATGTGTGCACAGGTATCCTGGTGGTTAAGGCACTGATGTGGGAGACCCAGGGTCAAGTCTCTGTTATTCTTGATTTTGAGTGCTGTAGGATGAAAAATTCAGTTCTAAATCAGAAAGAACAGAGAATGTCCCACATCCCAGGTCAGTTCCCTAACCATCTAGCTGTAGAGTGTCTGTCTCTCACCCCAGACCCTTCTTAACAAAAGTTTTGTGGAAACCAATATATCTTTGATGATGAGTTCTAGGAATAAGCTATCAAATCCTTTAATATATAATTTCTTGTCATATTCCAGGATTGCATATTTCATAGGAATATCACTGGTGACCTGAAAGCATTTATAGATAAATATGGTTTTGATGTTCTTGTGATTTTGGCCAACTATTTATCAGAGGACGAGCAGACTAAGCGACAGATAGTGGTGTACTCGGAAAACTTAGAGCTATGCAATCAAGTAAGTACTATAAAGAAAGAATGAAACATTGTCCTTCCTAACTGAGTGTGCTTGAAAATAGTTATTGTATAATTAAATGCGTTAAACACTGAATAACCATTTAACGTGATGGTGTGGGTGCTACAACACTTTATTGTCATGGATATAGAATGACTACATTATTTATGTATCAGAGGGGTCAGCCGGGTTAGTCTGGATCTGTAAAAAGCGACAGAGTCCTGTGGCACCTTATAGACTAACAGACATATTGGAGCATGAGCTTTCGAAAGATATATTGGTTTCTTTCTATTTTCAAAGATATATTGGTTTCTTTCGAAAGCTTATGCTCCAATACGTCTGATAGTCTATAAGCTGCCACAGGACTCTGTCGCTTTTTGCATTATTTATGTTTGCAGTATTGCTGAAGCTATGTTGGGCCCAGCATATGAGAGAGTTAAAGTGGGTGATGCAGTATCTTTTATTAGACCATCTTCTGCTTATGAAAGACGGGAGAAAGATGCTTTTAAGCTTCACAGAGCTCTTCCCCAGATTTGAGCTTGTTCCTTCTTCCAGCAAAAGTTGGTCAAATAAAAGATATTACCACATGCACTTTATCTCTTGGATTGTTTATGTATTGCATAACAAAGCACTCTGTATTTGTCAGTGTTCCAGAGCAGTCATACAGCAGGATCCAGTGGTCAAAAGAAAGAGAAAGGGGATATACAGAGACTTTTCAGTAAAAAATGTTCAGAACATGTTTGTGTTGATTTAACTTGATTGTGTGTTTCATTGTTTTCATGTTTAGATTTGGATTAGATACAAGATAAAGTTCATATTCTGATTTGAGTTTAGGTTTTAACAGCAACAAACATTTTGGTCGAAAATGGAAGTGCTTCTGAGCTCCACTCTGAGCCCATCTTGTAAGATTTTCTTCATCTTAAGTGAAAATCTCACAAGGTAATTTTGGCCACATCCAAACCAGAAATAGAGGAAACAAATTTCTAGTTTTGGTTCCAACCTGTAAACCAGACGACTGGAATTGGTTGAGATCCAGGAATTTAAATCAGACTCCTGCTACCTATTCAAAATGTGAAAGGGTTCCGATTCAAGGTTTTGATTTTATGTTATGAATAGTATAAATATTTCACTGGATCTTTGAGCACCATATAGTTTTACTATTAAATGAAAATGATTTTTAGTATTCTAGACTTGTTTTTTAATGATTTTAAGTGCAGTGCGCACTGAGGTGCTAATCCCACAACTGGATCTGCATGGGCAGAGCCTTGTACCAGGGTGGAGCCCACTTGACTTTGAGGAGACTTTGTACCATCCCAGGAGCTCATGGACATGAATCTGATTGCAGGACAGTGGCCTAAATAAGTACTTCCCCCCATTGGTGTAGAAATGCATTTCTTTAACACTTTCTGGGAGCATTCAGTTTCTTTTTCACCTTTTACAGATTTTTGTCAGCTTTCTTAGAATAGCAAACAAAAATCTGAGTTTATTTGTTTATTAAATAATAAATTTTATGCAATGATCTTCTTGCATCCGACGAAGTGGGTATTCACCCATGAAAGCTCATGCTCCAATACGTCTGTTAGTCTATAAGGTTCCACAGGACTCTTTGCTCCTTGAGTTTAAGGGGATTAGTGTGTTCAACGTTCATTAAAAAGATAGGTAAAGCAAGATAGCTGAGAAATCAACCGACAAGAATAGGTGGGCAGTAATACTATTAGTTTACATTTGTAACTATTCTTACAATGACTTTTTGAAACCACTGTATTTTCCAACAGATTTGCTGTGAATTAGAAGAATGTCAGAATCCTTGCCTGGAGCTGGAACCTTTAGAATGTGGATGTGACCAATTCCTCGTTTATCACCAAGACAATACTTTGGTGACTGGTGATCAAATTTTTCTAATAATTAAAGAAGTTATTAACAGGAGACAGCCAGAAATGGTACCAAACAGCAGAACTTCTTCTACTGAAGCTGTTGCTGGGAGTGCTCCACTTTCACAGGGATCTTCTGGTATCATGGAGCTATATGGTTCTGACATAGAACCACAGCCCAGTTCTGTCAACTTTATAGAAAATCCTCAAGATCTCAATGGCTCTATCCAAGCCCATGTTGATGTTAATATAGACCTTGTGAGTCCAGACAGTGGATTGGCTACCATTAGAAGCAGCCGGTCTTCCAAGGAGAGCTCAGTTTTTCTCAGTGATGATAGCCCAGTTGCAGAAGGTGCTCATCACAGTCTCATTCCAGGTTTTGATTCCTATAGCCCCATTCCTGAAGGGGTAATACCAGAAGAACAACAACCTCAATCTAGAAACAACAGTGATAACTTTGATCTTTTCAGTTTTGATCTAGCACCTATGGTTACAATTCGATCTGAATCTTCTTCTCATTCTGTTGATTATTCCCCAGCAGATGACTTCTTCTTGAATAGTGATTCATCAGAAGGACAACCACCTATTGTGCAGAAACAACTTGATGAGACAAATCTATCAGAAAATGACATGGCTAATTATTCAACTGATTTACTAATGACTACAAATGAAGAAGACAATTTAGTAGAATTTGATGATAGATTTAGGCAAGAAAATCCTGGAGATTTGTCTGAAAAAACTTCAAGTTTGACAGATTTAGTGGAAGATGATTCTTCTTCGCCTGGGGTGTTGAAAAATGTTGAAACAAGAATTCCACCAACTCCTATGAACAGTCTTGTAGAAAGTTCACCATTAGATAATGGACCACCTTTGTTTTTTCCACAAGATGTAATTAAAAAAATTAATGAAATAGATAGTGCAAGCTATTCTCAGTCACGTGCTAGGTACGGAAGCTGGTGGGATGGTTTTGAATTGGATTCTAAAAATGCTGATGCGTGGAGTTCAAGTGAACAAGAATCTGTATTTCAAAGCCCTGATTCATGGAAAGATCGTAAAGCAAGCCCATTACTTCGGGAGCACTTTGATAGAAGAGCCTCAGATTCTGTATTCCTGCAAAAACAACCAAGGCAGATGGAATATTCAAGAACAGGTCTGTGGGAGAATCAGTTTAACCCTGTCCAAGATAAACATAGCTTAGAGCTGCAGAAGAAAAGCACTGAACACTCACATGGGCAAAGTGCATCTTTAGAGGAGACACAGCAACAAATGGAAGCATTTACTGATTTGTGGAAGTCCAGTCAACTGACCCCAGTGACATCAGCTCCATGGTGTAACACTGTAGGTGAAAGTGGACAACTTGATGCAGAATCTTATGATGTTTGGACAGAGTTTGATCAAGAAGATAGTACTAAGCCCTCAGAAAACGTATGGAGTATGCCGAAACTGGACACTGATCAAACTTCCGTGAGGAGTCTTGAAGCCTGGGCCATGTCCAAAACTAGTCTTTCATATTCTTCAGAAATCACTGCAGAAAATGAGTCTGAAAACCCAAACAATGAAGTATCTTTAGAAGCCTGGAACAAAGGGAGAGCTTATCCAGTGGAAGAATACAGCACATTTGAAAATACAAAGTCCAGTATTGATAATGTTCAGAACAATTCAAATCTAGCCATAGAAAATCAAAATGTATTAGGTGACACTAAATGTAGACCAAAACAATTTGAAAATATGGATATCTGGGATCTGTATGAAAAAGACATAGAGAAAGATGTACTAGAAACTCTGGTTCCATGGGAAGATTCTGTCTTGTCATATAGATGCTCAGACTTTAGTTCATCAAATGCAGGTGAAGATTTAGTTGTTTCTCCACCAGATACCAATTATTCAACATCTGATTCATACATATCACCTACATTTATAGGGGACGAAAGGGAAAATGAGGACAAGCATTTTGACAGAGAAACAATTTTTGATGGAGTGATTAACTCAAATTCAGATGAACCTAAAATATTGGAGGAAACAGATAAGGAATCATTACCACAGCCGTCCACTAGAAGCATGCCTTTTCTAAGCTTAGGAAACACAGAAATGTGGGATGTGTCTCTTAATAATGTCAGTCAGTTAAAAGCAGAAAACTCTGAGATTACTGCTCTTCCAAACACTTGTACAGTTTCACTGAATTCAGAACAAATAGCTAGTAAGTATTTTTCAGGTGATGAGAATATCAGTGAAAGTTATTCTAGTTCTGAGGACATTGGAGTCATGCAGGTGTATAATCAAAGAGTCAACCATTTATCTCAGCCACATGGTGGATTGAATACCAAACCAACTGCAACTGAAAAAAATGTAGAAATATGGAACAGGGTCATCCTTGGGGATACACAGTTATCTGCAAGAACTTCAGAGATGGGTTTGGACTTGAAAGCAAGTGACTTAGAAAATGAGGTTTCAGTTAATGGGCAAGTACAAGGAAGCATTAATAAAGATTCAGAGGTGAGGACTCAGCTTTCAGAGCCACAGTTGAATCTGTGGAGTGTACACCTTCAGCAGAATCATCAGGCAGGATGGGAGAATAATGGTATCTCTGGTACTTCTCAACAAGGAATAGATGACTATAAAAGAATGGATGAGATGAGTGGACAGCTAACCATTAGCAACGTTTGGAACACAACCATGCAAGATAACAAAGTGTCACCATCAGTGTTATCTAAATTATCATGTATAACAGATTCAGAAGAAAGTACATCAGCATCTGAAATTCCTAACTCACCAGAAAAAATAAGGAACTGTGACATTTACAAAGCTTTAGAAACAGAGAAATCAGAAATAAATATGCCCTTTTCTTGTCCGTCTAACCCTGCCAATCAGCAACAGAGGAAAGGACCTTTGCAGAACAATGCAGAATCTTCTGCAACAAGTCCTGAGGAAGAAAGACATTCTGGATATTTAGATTTCTATCATCCACAAAATTACAGCCAAAGTAACATATCACAGTCACTTCCTACAAATACTGATAAGGAAAGTACTGCTACAGAGGGTGCAACAAGTCCCGAGATGAAAAGTGCCTCTAAAAGTTATAACAGAGGCGAGGATAGCCAAGAAAATTATTCTCCTATAGTGCCTGAAAATCTAGATATCTGGAATGACTCTGCGAAGAGTAGTTCTCAATCAGTTGCATCAAGTCCTTTGATAAATGAAGCACCCGAGATGTTAAGAGAGGCTCAAGAAAGTTTATGTGAGGAAGTTCCTAGCAATTTAGACATCTGCAGTTTTGAATTAGGTTTTTCTGAACATAGTCCAGAGATAAGTGATGCTCATGAAACACCTTTCATGAGCGAGACTCTGCAGATTAAAATTCAAGTGAATCCCTCTTCTGAATCTGCTGAAGTGCCTGACATTACAAATATGTCTATGGTGGATAATTCATTATCACATGAAATGGATTCTGGGGGAAGTGATGCTTCTGAAGGTTTAGAATCTGGGAACAAACTTCCAGATGAGGAATATGTTGACATCACATCTCATCATGATTTTCCCCAAATTCTAGGTGTTTGGAATTCACACACGTCTGAAGATACACAGTCTCCTAGAAGAAGTCCTGAGACAAGTGAGGTTCTTGAAATGACAAACACCATGAGTAGCCTTCCAGGAGATACACAAATCAAAAGTGATTGTGAAGAAGATAATGTATGGAGTGGTTCAACAAATGATTATACACAGTCCAGTGCCACAAGCCCTGATATAAGTGATGCCTCTGCAAATGTGCATGTTTGGGGAAGCATGCCCGCTACCTATCATAGAGAAAGTGAAGACATTTGGAATATCACCAATGATAAATTAGAAAAAGTTCCTGAAAAAGGGGGCTTTGAGAATAAAAGTCAGGAAGAATCTGAAGAGAACAATGATCACAGAGTTCCTAAAAATTTAGATCTTTGGAATGCACACGTAGATGATGATACAGCATCCTCTGTCTCAAGTCCTGAAGCAAATGAGGATTCTGAAAATTCAGAGGCACCTCAGGCAGTGATAGAGATAGATTCCAACTATCAAGCAAATGAGCATAAAGTTTCTGAAACGAAAGAACATGATTATGCACAATCCAATGCAGTGAGTTCTGAAGACAGTTTAGATGCTGAAACTGAACTGGAGAAAGAGGTGCAGATGGCCATCTTAAATAAAAACTCTGAAAATGAAAAACCTTGGAATATATCAATGGAACAGGATATTATACACTTGAACACAACTAACAATGGTACATGTGAAGCTTTTGAATATTTAGATGGTTGGGAAACAAGTCAGGGAGAATTTCAAGTGAATACTTTCCATGAAAATCCAGACCATCCACATGTTTGGAATTCATATACAATGGATTACTGTATTGCCCCAACTTCTACAACAGGACATAACAAAGAATATTCTTCAAAGAATTCAGATACATGGAATATATCATTGCAGGCTGATTCTGAAATAAATGAAAGGTCCACCATGGAAACATTTGGATTTCCAGATGACAATTCAGAATGGTGGAATTCACAACCGCATAAAGACAAGCCAATAGAAGGGCAATATTCTAATTCAGATGATGGTTTAGAAATTAATCAATTAGCAAACAATAAGCTTGATGCCTGGGGAGCACCAGTACAAAGTGAAGAACTAGAAGATGCATATCCTGCTTATCCAGGTAGCCACACAAATCAGTCTCCCCCTCTGTACTTTAATGAAGAGAAATATGAAAGTATAGTGTATTCCGGGAATATTCACGAGAGTCAAATTGATCCAGATACTGTACAGCTTAAACTATCTGATCCACTGGCACTGGATAAGAAAGAAAGGGATTTAAAAGAGCAACCTTTTGTCACAATTGATGGTGATCAAGATACTTCTAAAAATCCTTTTTCAGAAAAGTGGCAACCAGATATGCCAAACACATTCGCCCAGGAAAACCTAATACTTGATCTTTCAAGAGATAATGTGGATGTAATACTCAACACTTCAAATAAAGATCTATTTGTTCAAGAACAATGGAATACCAGTGGAACTTTAGAAGTTTGCAGCTCCCTCAAAAATACTTTCATTGCGAATGACTCATCCCCAAAATTGATAGAAAAGTCAAGCCTGAGATGGAATGAGTTAGCTGAAGTTCCCCAAATTACATGTTCCCCATATACTTTACAGGACAAGACTCAGGAAAGTAATCAGCTATTCTCAGTAGATCCTGATTTGTGGACTGATGCAGAACAGCTTTTCATTTTGAAAGCTGATGGTGAAAATCCTGATATATTAAGTCACTGTGACCAAGACAGCAGTTCACAGGCCTCAAAAAGGCCTGATGTTTGCCATGAATATGAAGCTAAGCATGCATCTTCACAATCTACTCATGCTTTGGCTGAGGCTGGAGGAGAAGTTAGTCAGTTGGTTCTCACAATGTCAAATATAAGCAAAGAAGCAGACTTTGATTTTAAACAGCAATTAGTAACTCACAAAGTAGAGACATATCCTGATAGAAATAGTCCAGAAAATAATGATGGAACACAGGCTGATCAGCTAATATCTCCTAAAGCTTTTGAAGCTTCTGAATTCAGAAAGGAAAATATCTTGAAAAAATCTGATTTAGAAAAGAAACCAGTTGTTGAACTAATGGATTCAGCAGGCTCCTCTGCTGAAGATTTAGGAATGGCTTCCTTAAATCTTAAAGATACTTGCTATGAAAATAATAATCTTGCAGCTTCTGTCAATGTTTGCTCCCAGAGACATTTAGTTGCCACTGCTTTCTTTCCCCTTGATAATTTGGAAGAAAGCATAAAAGATCTGAGTGTCTCAGCTGAAACTGGCCAAATTCCTGCTATTGACCATACAGCAGTGACTATTGATAAAGTAGAAATATCAGACATGTGTGTTGATGGGAATGAGACTGGTATTGAAAATAGCTCCAATACCTCAATCACTAACATCCAGTCATTAGGTGAAGTGAGCAAACTGACAATATTAGACAGTAAACACAAAGTAGCAGTAGAAAGGGATGCAACTGATGAACAAACACTCTTCTTAAAAACCTCATTGGATGATAATGATAGAGATGCTGCAGTTAGTCAGCATGCTGACAGTGTAGTAAAAGAACCTGAAAATGTGCTTGAGAGTCATAATCCTTGGTTTAAAGAAACACCTAATGAACAGTCACCAGTGGTGTACTCTTCTCCATCTGATGTAAAGGAGATTTCATTAAAGCAGCAGTTTTCTGGCAATGTTTCAGTGGAAATGCCATTATCTCCACTTACGCCTCAAAAAGATGAAATGGGCTTTTTAGAGACCAAAGACAGCATTACCAAAGATCAGTCATTTGACACATTTGCAGAGTGCCACCAGGAAGACCATGCATTGGGATCTTTACCATTAGAGTCTGAAGTGATGCCTGAATCCTCTGATACCTCGAAAGGATTAGAACATGAAGCAGAAACAAGTAATACTGATTCACCAGCAGGTGGAGTCACAGGATCACCCAATGGTAAGAAATTATGCACTGTCTAATAAAATAAGTTAATGGGACAAAGTAGTAAATGTCTGAGAAAGAGTATTGATACTGAACAGTAAGATACAGTGTAATTAATGAATGGTGAGACTTTAATTGAATGGCATTGGGAATACATGTGTCTTCCTGAAATTCTGGACCTTGGAAAGACCTGTATTCTCTTCATTGTAGCTAGATCAAAAACTGAAACTTTGAAGGAGGGAGAGTCATTTACCACATATTTGTGTAATGCCTAGCATAAATGACCCCAGCCTCACTGGCCTCTAGGCACTACCACAAAATAAAAAATTAATAATAATAATAATAATAATAAATAGTTAATATAAAATTCAAGAATAAATTAACACAGAACATAGGCTATCAAAAGCAAATAAAAATGGGTTTATTTTACAGGACTCATTTGAAAAACAATAATTGCTAACTGATAAAACTAAAATTTTGTTTGTTTTTCATTTTAGAAGCTGCCAGTGACCCCCTTTATACTGAGGGGAATGGAAGAAATTCCACTGAGAGCCCTGAACTGACAAGTACAGAGAGTATGGAAGATATGAGGACACAGGTGAACAAAGATCAGACTGCACTAGAGATGGATTACATTCTTGTTACTGCTGAAGAAAATGGATCTGTGAAGAAGGATATCCTTGAAACAAAGGAAAGTGATTTTGCATTTCGAAAAGCTAATGTGGCTGAACAAACAGAGTCTCATGAAGCCTTTTCAGCAGGCTCCTCGGATATGTTTCAGTCAATCTCCATAATAAATGAAAGTAAAGAGCAATCTTTTTTGAGTAGTGAATGGGGTTCTTTTCATTTAGCAGAGAAAAGTCCTTCTGTTTTGCCTCAAAGACTGGGTGATGAAAAGAGATCCCCTGAAAGCCCTGTGCAAGATCACGGTTGGACAGTGCTGGGCAAAAATGAAGCCAGTGATATATCACCTGAAGACATTTCAAGCAGGACAGAAACAATGGACTCAGGGTCTGGACATTCTGTCAAAGAACTGGAAACAGTTTTAGACCAGGAGTTGATCCATGACAAACAATCTGGAGTTCAACTAAAAAAAACCCCTCACAAATCATTTGAACAAGAGGAATATTCTCCCTTAGACAGTCTGATGAGGGAGGACAAGAATTCAAGCATCATAAGGACAGATGCTCTTTTATTGCAGGTTGTTGGTGGTCATGGTATATGGGAAGTGCAATCACAGCAGCATCCTGGAGATGGCATGGTAACTGAACAAGAAATGGAGGAGGAAACAGAGTTTCTCAACAGTGAAAGAGAACTAAATCGAGTATCAGGGTAAGGAAACGCCCACACACTCTCTTTATGAGAATCTTCTAGGAAACTATGGTCAGTGTTATTTAAATAGATGGGGGTGGGGTCAAACAAAGGTGACAACATTCAAAAATACAATATTAGTTGTATTTACAGGATTTCTCTCTCTCCTTTTGTAACAAACACAGCCTAGGTTAGTGATAGCTCAAAGCAGGGCCGCCCAGACGGGGTGGGGACAAGTGGGGCAGTTTGCGCCAGGCCCCGGGCCCAGCAGGGGCCCCCACGAGAGTTTTTCGGGGGCCCTGGAGTGGGGTCCTTCACTCGCTCCGGGGGCCCAGGAAAACTCTCGCGGGGCCCAGGCCCCCGGAGCTTCTTCGCTCCCGGTCTTTGCTGGCGGGGGGTCCTTCCTCTCCGGGGCAGAAGGACCCCCGGCCGCTGAATTACCACCGAAGCGGGACCCGCCGCCGGAGTGCAGCCGGGTATTCGGCGGTGGGGGGCTCCTTCTATTCCGGGACCCGCTGCCGAAGTGCCCCGAAGACCCGCGGTGGGGGCTGCACTTCGGCGGCGGGTCCCGCATCGGCGGTAATTTGGCGGAGGGGGGTCCCCGCCGTGGGTCTTTGGGGCACTTTGGCGGCGGGTCCCGGAATGGAAGGACCCCCCCACCGCCGACTTACCGCCGAAGCAGGGCCCCCCGCCGCCGAAGACCCCGGGCCCCCGGAATCCTCTGGGCGGCCCTGGCTCAAAGTGGGTCCATTTAAAATTGTTTCATAATTTTGAAGGAGATTATAGGAACTCCAGGGATTACCTTTCCCTCACAGAAATAATTCCAATCCCAGTCTATGGGCTTGTCTACACCATGCAGCTTTTAGCAACACAGCCTTGTTGCTAAAAGTCAGCAGTTTTGCCGACAAAAAACTTCCAGCTCCGCGAGAAGTGTTAGCTTTGTCAGCAGCACAAAGCCACGTTCACACTGCCATTTGCATCGACAAAACTTTTGTCTTTTGCGGGGGGGGGGAGGCTTTTTTAAGTACTAGTGAAAGACAAAAGTTTTATCGACAACTTCGCAGTGTAGACATACCCTATGTCTCAGAGAAAGTCCCTCCAGGGTAGACTGAATCTGAAGTGGCTGTGATGGGGGAGGGTAGAAGAGGGTTAACAAGAGTAGGATCTGCTACAGCCAGCAGAGAGCTGGGAGGACAGCATCAAGCCCCACCTGACTGCAAGGTGCTGCAATAAAGATGGGATTTGGAGGGAAGGATTATTTCCATAATTCTGTCAAGAGGGAGGAGAGACTGGAAGAAAAGATGGGGGCTTGTCAGACACAATCCCTTCATTTCTTCTGCCTTTCCGGCAGTAAGCAAAGGGCTGCCCTCCTTTAGGAAGTGAAAAAGCAATCCTTCTTACATGCAGAGGAAAGAGAGTGAGGGAGTTCAAAGTTCACATGAGCGATTCCAAGAGCCAGTGAAAGCAACTGCAGTGCTCCCTTTCTGCGTCTCTTCCCACTCTGACTGGAGTGATAGCTGAGGAAATCTGAAAATGATGTGTGTTGCACACAGCTCTTTGTGTCTACTCTAGATTTAATCCTGATTGGAGCGCAGGAGCTGGTCCAAGAGGTAACTATAGCAGGACCGCTTGGAAATAGTGACCATAATACAATAGCATTCAACATCCCTGTGGTGGGAAGAACACCTCAACAGCCCAACACAGTGGCATTTAATTTCAAAAGGGGGAACTATACAAAAATGAGGGGGTTAGTTAGACAAAAGTTAAAAGGTACAGTGACTAAAGTGAAATCCCTGCAAGTTGCGTGGGCCCTTTTTAAAGACACCATAATAGAGGCCCAACTTCAATGTATACCCCAAATTAAGAAACACAGTAAAAGAACTAAAAAAGAGCCACTGTGGCTTAACAATCATGTAAAAGAAGCAGTGAGGGATAAAAAGACTTCCTTTAAAAAGTGGAAGTCAAATCCTAGTGAGGCAAATAGAAAGGAGCACAAACACTGCCAACTTAAGTGCAAGAGTGTAATAAGAAAAGCCAAAGAGGAGTTTGAAGAACGGCTAGCCAAAAACTCCAAAGGTAATAACAAAATGTTTTTTAAGTACATCAGAAGCGGGAAGCCTGCTAAACAACCAATGGGGCCCCTTGACGATCAAAATACAAAAGGAGCGCTTAAAGACGATAAAGTCATTGCGGAGAAACTAAATGGATTCTTTGCTTCAGTCTTCACGGCTGAGGATGTTAGGGAGATTCCCAAACCTGAGCTGGCTTTTGTAGGTGACAAATCTGAGGAACTGTCACAGATTGAAGTGTCACTAGAGGAGGTTTTGGAATTAATTGATAAACTCAACATTAACAAGTCACCGGGACCAGATGGCATTCACCCAAGAGTTCTGAAAGAACTCAAATGTGAGGTTGTGGAACTATTAACTAAGGTTTGTAACCTGTCCTTTAAATCGGCTTCGGTACCCAA
This sequence comes from Mauremys reevesii, assembly GCF_016161935.1. Taxonomy (NCBI): domain Eukaryota; kingdom Metazoa; phylum Chordata; order Testudines; family Geoemydidae; genus Mauremys; species Mauremys reevesii. The sequence goes on along the minus strand of NC_052628.1, from coordinate 94,593,391 downwards.
TGATTGGAAGTTAGCTAATGTAACGCCAATATTTAAAAAGGGATCTAGAGGTGATCCTGGCAATTACAGACTGGTAAGTCTAACGTCGGTACCGGGCAAATTAGTTGAAACAATAGTAAAGAATAAAATTGTCAGACACATAGAAAAACAAATTATTGAGCAGTAGTCAACATGGTTTCTGTAAAGGGAAATCGTGTCTTACTAATCTATTAGAGCTCTTTGAAGGGGTCAACAAACATGTGGACAAGGGGGATCCGGTGGACATAGTGTACTTGGATTTCCAGAAAGCCTTTGACAAGGTCCCTCACCAAAGGCTCTTACGTAAATTAAGCTGTCATGGGATAAAAGGAAAGGTCCTTTCATGGACTGAGAACTGGTTAAAAGACAGGGAACAAAGGGTAGGAATTAATGGTAAATTCTCAGAATGGAGAGGGGTAACTAGTGGTGTTCCCCAAGGGTCAGTCCTAGGACCAATCCTATTCAATTTATTCATAAATGATCTGGAGAAAGGGGTAAACAATGAGGTTTGCAGATGATACTAAACTGCTCAAGATAGTTAAGACCAAAGCAGATTGTGAAGAACTTCAAAAAGATCTCACAAAACTAAGTGATTGGGCAACAAAATGGCAAATGAAATTTAATGTGGATAAACCGTACAATATGATGGGGGCTAAAAAAGATCTTGGAGTCATTGTGGATAGTTCTCTGAAGATGTCCACGCAGTGTGCAGAGGTGGTGAAAAAAGCAAACAGGATGTTAGGAATTATTAAAAAGGGGATAGAGAATAAGACTGAGAATATAGTATTGCCCTTATATAAATCCATGGTACGCCCACATCTCGAATACTGTGTACAGATATGGTCTCCTCACCTCAAAAAAGATATTCTAGCACTAGAAAAGGTTCAGAAAAGGGCAACTAAAATGATTAGGGGTTTGGAAAGGAATCATAGAATCATAGAATCTCAGGGTTGGAAGGGACCTCAGGAGGTCATCTAGTCCAACCCCCTGCTCAAAGCAGGACCAAACCCAACTAAATCATCCCAGCGCCTGACCTTAAAAACCTCTAAGGAAGGAGATTCCACTACCTCCCTAGGTAACCCATTCCAGTGCCTCACCACCCTACTAGTGAAAAAGTTTTTCCTAATGTCCAACCTAAACCTCCCCCTCTGCAACTTGAGACCATTACTCCTTGTTCTGTCATCTTCTACCACTGAGAACAGTCTAGATCCATCCTCTTTGGAACCCCCTTTCAGGTAGTTGAAAGCAGCTATCAAATCCCCCCTCATTCTTCTCTTCTGCAGACTAAATAATCCCAGTTCCCTCAGCCTCTCCTCATAAGTCATAAATCCCATACAAGGAAAGATTAAAGAGGCTAGGACTTTTCAGCTTGGAAAAGAGGAGACTAAGGGGGGATATGATAGAGGTATATAAAATCATGAGTGATGTTGAGAAAGTGGATAAGGAGAAGTTATTTACTTATTCCCATAATACGAGAACTAGGGGTCACCAAATGAAATTAATAGGCAGCAGGTTTAAAACAAATAAAAGGAAGTTCTTCTTCACGGAGCACACAGTCAACTTGTGGAACTCCTTACCTGAGGAGGTTGTGAAGGCTAGGACTATAACAATGTTTAAAAGGGAACTGGATAAATTTATGGTGGCTAAGTCCATAAATGGCTACTAGCCAGGATGGGTAAGAATGGTGTCCCTAGCCTCTGTTTGTCAGAGGATGGAGATGGATGGCAGGAGGAAGATCACTTGATCATTGCCTGTTAGGTTCACTCCCTCTGGGGCACCTGGCATTGGCCACTGTCGGTAGACAGATACTGGGCTAGATGGACCTTTGGTCTGACCCGGTACGGCCGTTCTTATGTTCTTATGTACCACTGATGCCTGCTCCCTCTCTGCTGAGTATCTCTAGGGAGAGAGGGAGTTGCTGGTGACTACCCTCCTCTGCACCAAGGATTGCAGTATTTTGGGGGTGGAGGTACTTCCTCTGTCTTCCGTCTGCTTCACAACTGTCTTTAGGGTGTTTGTGTCTATTCCCCTGCCCCACAGCTGCCGAAGAGTCTGCTTTCCTCCTGCTCCTGCCATGATGGAATCCTACGGGGCTCCCTTTCTGATGTTTCAGGAGTAGGCTGGGCTTATTCCTGTTAGGGTCCCCTTCCTACGCCATCATTTTAAAACAATAGTCCTATAACTAAACCTGACCCTCACTTTGTTTTTCAAAGTAAGGATCCTGGGAAATGTGAGGGAAGCTTCTTTTTGGGAATCAAATAAAAGGATTTAATTGGCTTGTTCTTGCTTTGCCCCTTTACAGCTGCAGTTTGGTGGCATTTTTTTTTTAATGGGGAAGTTGTTCATTTGAAATGCTAGATACTGCCCCTGTGAGGGATATTTCTTATTGCATAGCAGCATTGGCACTTAATTGGAAACAGAGTGCTTGATGACATTTAGAACTTCCATTACCCTGCTATAATTGGTTTACATATTGTTTTAGGCATCCTGAAAATTTCACTAACAAGCAGCAGTGTTGACAGTCAGCCTGTTTTCAAGAAGGCCTGCATGCATTACTGCGGCAGCATACACTGATAATTGCATGTACTGACAGCATGTAATATACCAAACAACTACAATTTGCTGGCCAAAAACAAATCACATTTGAATAAGATTAATGTTGTACTCAGTGTTTTTGTAGCTGTGTTGATCCCAAGCTATTGGAGAGACAAGGCTTGTATATAGCCGTGACACCACTCCGAGTATAGTTCTCAGACCCGAAGAAGAGCTCTGTGTAAGCTCAAAAGTTTGTCTATCTCACCAAAAGAAGTTGGTCCAATCAAAGGTATAATCTCACCCACCTCATCTAAGATTAATGTTGGCAATCTCAGAACCTTAATAGTTCCCTCACTGATTTTTTCCCTCTAGACAAGTTAGAGACCTCCCTCTCCTGTTCTGTTTCAATCCACACATGGTTAAAAAAAACCTTCTGTAGAATACTTCAGCTATTTTGTTTTTTATCTCAGATAAACATTGGTTTCATTCTAAGCGTAGGCCCTGATCCTGCAAACATTTGACTTCAATGGCACTACTTGCATGCTGAAAGTTAAGCACCTGCATAAATTTTTGGCAGGATTGGCGCCTTAGTTGTTCAAAAAACTAACATTGTTTGTTGCTGTACAAAACATAAAGGAAGAATACACTGTCCCTATCTCAAATTATTTATAGTCAATAGATGGACAGCACAAGAATGCATTGAGGATGATGGTAGCTTAACTGGTACCGGTTAACATTTATTGCCGTAGAGGAAGAAGCAAATCTTCAGGAGGGGTTTGAAGGCAGAGACGGTCAGTGCTTATCAATTTCTGTGCAGTAAAAAAGTAATGCAATGGAAACTCTGTCCCAGTGCTTGACCTTGAGACTTTCAGAACAGATGTCCAAATGGGACAACAAATTGGACGGGTTACTTAAGAAAGGTGTGGGTTTGTTAGTCTCACAAATGCAAGTCAGCTGTAGGCTCTTTAGCCTCCCACTAAAAGCATTTTCAATTAAAAGCTGCCAGATGCTGGCCCTGCTTAAGTCACCCTGATTAATTACATGGAGTCAGCATCCTAGGCTTCTCGCCTGCCATGCCTGCACTACTCAGTGGTGTTAATGTCTTCACACAGGAAGTGAGAATAATTCTAAATATCCATTTTTCACTGTTATTTTTATGTCACCGCTGTGGATCTGAGAAAAGTTTTGAAGAAGCAAACACAAAATAGCTAACTTTTTGGTGTGATTCCTCAAAATATGGGGGCTGATTCTGGTCTTACACAGACACTAGAAAAATGAGTCCCTGTAGGCAAAGGGGGGTGGGCAAAGAACACCATCCTGTTGCTCCCAGTCATCCTGCTTTGAGCCCGGGGCGGCAAGGAGGGCGGGGGGGAGCTCAGCTCTACTAGGGGGCAAGTTCCCCCCCCCCCCCCCCCCCCCACCCCCTCCTTAAATCAGACTTTTTATAGGAACCGGTTGTCCTGTAGGCCTGAATTTGTCAAAGTGCTCAGCACCCTCTGCTGGAACCCAATTTTCAGAAGATCTCAGTCCTGTCTGGGAGCCCAGGGGGGCCAGATTTCCAAAGGAATGCGGCATGTTGGATGCTGAGCTTGTTTGTAAGTCTAGCCCAGTTGTGGGTTCTGAGCATTTGAAAATCTGGCCCTCTGTTACAGCAACTACTACCAGTGGTAGCAATGGGGTAAGTGCTAGTAGAGGCAAGGCTCAGGCCTTGGCTACACTTGAGAGTTGCAGCGCTGGTGGTGGCTTTATAGCGCTGTAACTCACTCCCCGTCCACACTGGCAAGGCACATACAGCGCTGTATCTCCGTGGCTACAGCGCTGCCTGTACTCCACCTCTACGAAAGGAATAAAAGCAGCAAAGAATCCTGTGGCACCTTATAGACTAACAGACGTTTGCAGCATGAGCTTTCGTGGGTGAATACCCACTTCTTCGGATGCAAGCAGTGGAAATTTCCAGGGGCAGGTGTATATATAAGCAAGCAAGAAGCAAGCTAGAGATAACGAGGTTAGATCAATCAGGGAGGATGAGGCCCTGTTCCAGCAGCTGAGGTGTGAAAACCAAGGGAGGAGAAACTGGTTCTGTAATTGGCAAGCCATTCACAGTCTTTGTTTAGTCCTGAGCTGATGGTGTTAAATTTGCAGATGAACTGGAGCTCAGCAGTTTCTCTTTGAAGTCTGGTCCTAAAGTTTTTTTGCTGTAGGATGGCCACCTTAAAATCTGCTATTGTATGTACATCGGCCAAACTGGACAGTCTCTAAGGAAAAGGATAAATGGACACAAATCAGACATTAGGAATGGCAATATACAAAAACCTGTAGGAGAACACTTCAACCTCCCTGGCCACACAATAGCAGTGCTGGGTGCCAGTGTAAACAGGGAATAATCTTAGTGCGCTGTAACTGACCTCCGGAAGCTTCCCATAATCCTTTTAAGTAAAGATAACTCTCTTTGTTTTGTTGCGATGCCTCTGTTTGTTTTGTTGTGAACTCAGGGCTCCTGAAGCTGCTTATCAAAAAAACAAACACAGCTCCTGTTTGCTGTGACAAAGCAGAGGCAGGGAGCTCCCTTTGGAACACCCACAGCTAGTGTTTGCTTGAAGAGAGGGGGAAGGAAGGGGCTTGAGGAGAGAAGCAGCATGGCGGGCGGGAGAGGGGGTCCGTTTAGGAGCGGCTGCTTATCTGGTCTGTGAGGAAAAAAACAAAGAGGGATATTTGCTTTCAGTGAGCGAGAGAGGGGTGGGGGAGAGGGTCAGAACTTGCAAGGCAGTTGCTGACAGAGTATCGGCTCCAAAAACCCACTCTCCCCCACCCCCACACTCCCTGTCACACTCCACCCCACCCCTTTTGAAAAGCACGTTGCAGCCACTTGAACACTGGGATAGCTGCCCATAATGCACCTCTCCCAATGCCGCTGCAGATGCTGCAAATGTGGCCACGACAGAGCGCTGTCAGCTGTCAGTGTGGACAGACTGCAGCGCTTTCCCTACTCAGCTGTACGAAGACAGGTTTAATTCCCAGCGCTGTACAGCTGCAATTGTAGCCATACCCTCAGGCTTTTCAGAGCATGTTTGTGGCACAGGGTGTGTCTAGACAGCAATCAAAGGGTAGGATTGTAGCTTAAACTGACATACTTGAGCTAGCTTTAATCTAGTTATCTTGGGTCCTGGAGCAGTGAAGTTGTAGCAGCGTGTGCTTTAGTGTGGGTAGAACTAGCCCGTCTGGAGCCCTGGGTAATTAGTCACGGGGTGAGCCAACGCTGAAGCTCACGCTGCAGTGGCTTTACTATTCTGGGACCCGAGCTAGCTGTATTAGGGCTTGGCTACACTTGCAAGCGTGCGCTGGTAGAGCTTTCAGCGCTGCAGTTTAGTAATCCCACACCTGCAAGCACATCCCAGCGCAACAACTCCTGGCTGCAGCGCTGGCTGTACACCTGGCCCAGGTTGGGGGTGTTGCACGCGCTGGTGATCCAACGCTGCTCATCAAGTTTGCAAGCAATTAAGGGTTTTCGAAAACATTTTGATTTTTTCAATCCAGGAAGCTAAACTGTTGGCTCAAAAATCCACTCTCTCTCTTTCCCCCCTCCCGTCACAGTACACACCACAGGAGGAGTGAACAGCGGGGAGTCCGTGTTGATGTTCTGATTTTTCAATGCAGGAAGCTAAACACACAGTGTTGGCTCCAAAATCCCTCTCCCTCCCCCCCGCTCACACACACCCCCCCCCCACCCCCTCTTTTGAAAAGCACGTTGCCACACTTGAATGCTGGATAGCTGCCCATAATGCCGCAAAATGTTGCAAATGTGGCTACACACCAGCGCTGCTCCTACACAGCTGGATGACCAGTGCAAGCCCTTAGTTAGCTCAGGTATGTCTGCTCAAGCTGAAGTCACACTTAGGGATTGCAGTCTAGCTAGACGTACCCACAAGCAGAGGTGCTGGAACTAGGGGTGCTGCCGCACTGCCTGACAAAGTGGTTTCCATCATGTAGAGGGTTTACAGTTTGGTTCAATGGCTTTCAGCACCCCCACTATACAAAGTGTTCCAGCACCACTGCCCACGGTGGTAAAACTACCTGAGTTCTGTCTACAGTAGCAGCTTGCACCTACACTGATGCTAGCTCTTGATATAATACGGCTATCATCAAATTTTTCTAGAGTGGCCACATCCTATTATATGAGTCTACTCTCCCCCTCTGGCTTTGCAGTGACAGCTAAATACCAAGTGCCTTTCCCACAGCTCCAGGTATTTCTGTTCTCTGTATTAATGTTGAGGCCCAAAGAAGTAAAGGAAAGTGAGCCAGTTAGGCTGCTGCTGTATTAAAAACACATATACATGTATTTGCTGAATGGAAAGGGACAAAACACATGTAGGAACAATTATTTACAAGGTCCTATAGTGATTTTATTAAGCCTGTTGTATAAATGAAGCAATCAGCAACTTGGGAACTACTCTGATTTGGTGTGTGTCATTAGGGACTCTTTTAAATGCATTTTGGTGACACATTAAAAAAGAAAAAATATTTCTTTAATTTGCTCTAGGATGAAATCCCTCTGGGGGCTGCTCCTTTGTCTGAAATAAATATCCTGTTTAGAGGATAAAGTTTGAAGCAGCAGAGAAGCACAAATTTCTCAATCCAATGACTGGCTGGTTAGCACAAGATACTGCCACAAGAGCATCCATGTACCCATGTAAAGGAACAACCTATGGATATTCTCTTTTTGGTCGATTGCTGAATCAGGGCCTTCAATTGGTAGAATGAGGGGAGGGAGAAAATGCAGGTTACATAATTGTCGGCCCTCCTCCAGTCACTGTCTGACAGTTCAGCTATGAAAATTCAATGTAGTCAGTTTGACTGTTTTGTTGGGGAAGAAATTATGAACGAGAGACAATAAATAAAAACAAGACATAAAAACTTGAAGTCCCCCTTCCTTAAATCAGTCACTGTCCTGTCACTTCCTAGTGGCAGATCAAGAAATTCCTTGTCAAGAGTTGGTAGAAGGGGGTCAAGCAGGTTGCGAGAGGGTCTGTAGTAGGCCATGAATGTCCTCTTCCTACTGCCGTACCTTGAGACACCCACAACAATATCAGAAAAACAGAAGCAATAAGAAATGTAATAACACAGGGCAGACTGTGTTCACAGAATCTTTTAAAACATTTATTTCTTGCATTAAAATATGTAAGAAAGACCATAAACCAATGTCAATAAGAGCTGAACACTAGAAATACTAAGTCCTGCCATTTATTTGGCCTCATGTAAAATGCAAAAAGATCTGATAGCACATTATTAATGTCATTCTCATTGGAAAGAAAATAGCTTTTTATATGGCTTTTCTTACGTGAACAGCCAAGAATGACTAATTTAGAAAGAAAAAATTCATGGAGTACTGTACAGGTCTAGGATGTCTAGAATAACATCTTTCTCTGCTAGCGCTGATATGATGCCAACAGTAAAATTTCCGGAGTCTGAAGGTCATTTTTTTGTGGCAGAGTAACTCATCTTACATAACTATATGAAACTGGATAGTGCCACAGTAATTAAGGACTGAGGCACAATAGATGGTGGTATTAGCTCACATATAACCACTCTTTTCTGTGCATGTTCAAAGTAATGTTTGTAAAATACGTCATTTTTAGAAAGGCTGTAAAATATTGTTGGAAGTATATTCCTGCCCCCTATCTGTGCTTTGGGGTTGGGGCTTCCCCTCTCGCTTCTCCTCTGGAGGCAGCAGCAGTCATTGGAAGAGGCTCTGTAGGCTGGAGCTGAGAGGAAAAATTGATTTTCCAGTTTGGTGGCTAAACTGAAAAATTAAAAAACAATTAAAAAAAAACCCCTGTTCGTTGTGAACTGAAACTGAAAAAAAAAATGTTTTCTTGCCAAAACAAAAAACAAAACAAAAAATATTTTGGATCAAACAAAACATTTTCTTTGAACAAAACCAATTATTATTCAATTTTTTTGTTTTATTTTGTTATGTTTTCAGGTGTTTATTACTCTTTTAAAAAACACATCTAGCTAAATTGCAAAACAAAAAATCAAAATGTTTCATTTAAAAATATCAAAACATTTCACCTTTTTCTATTTTTATTTTTTTTCCATTTTTTATCCATACAAAACTATGTGCCTAATTTGATTTACATTTTTCAGCAAATGTACTGTTCAACCCAAAAAATTTGCCCAGCTCTACTGTAGGCATCATCCCAGGTATGTTTGCATGTATGGTAGATAGTGGTGGTGGGAAATGATAAGAGTATTTCTCAAGGAAAGAGGTTTCATCTCACAAGCACTGGAATGATAGGTACTGGAACAACATATAGAAGCATGTACACTCTCCCAGTGATAGCCCTGCGCCTGTTTGTCCTTGGCCGGTAGACTCATGCCCTCACATTGTCTCTGTTCCCCCTTCATGTTTTTGTGTCATAAACCCCTTGCATCCACCTCCTCCCCTTACCACAGGTCAGGATAGTTGAGGATTAGAAGTAGATTTAAGAATAAGAACCCAGTGGGTAGGGTGACCAGATGTCCCGATTTTATAGGGACAGTCCCGATTTTTGGGTCTTTTTCTTATATAGACTCCTATTACCCCCCACCCCCATCCCGATTTTTCACTCTTCCTGTCTGGTTACCCTACCAGTGGGTAAAATAATTTCTGCAGCTCAAAGGTCAGGATAGCCATGAACCTCAAGAGGGCTGTCTGGTGGAACAGAAGAGGTGTAGCCAAAAAAAGCTAAAGGATGGGGATGATTTTAAAAAAACCCAAACAAACAAACCAAAAAGGCTGAGGCAGAACGGAAGGGTGAAGGAGGAGGAGATGGAGGGGCAGGAATAAAAGCATGGTTCAGTCTAGGGAACAAGGAGAATTGAGTAAGAGGTAAGGAAGCTAGAATGGCTGCTGGAGAGGCAGGCAGATAGGAAGATGAATTGTGGGAGGCGGAAAAGAGGGGTAGAATGAGCTGGAGAAGGGATCATGAATGCCAGGAAGGGGCTGTTTGAGGAGTCAGGATTGGTGAGAGCAGTAATAGAATCAGGTGTATATGGGAAGGGGAGCAGGACAGAAGAGGAGCTGGGCAAAATAATAGATTTATTAGTTCTTCAGCAATTCTGAAAAAGAAAAATAACCGATTTGGGTCAAATAAAACATTTTGTTTGGCCCAAAACAAAATGCTTTGTTTTGATTTAAAACATTTTTAATATTTAAAAAAGAATTTAAAAAGTTAAAGGAAATTTCAAAATGTAAAGTTGTTTTGAATTGAGAAATCAAAATGTTTCATTCTGAAAATGTGAAAACAAAATATTTCAATTTTGGGGGGAGTTTTGGTGTGTTTTTCCCCAGAAATGAGAAGTTGGAAAAATTGATACAAATTGGGAAAACATTTCAGTGTTACTGAATCTGCATTTTCCCCTGAAATGTTTTTTTCCATTCTCCACAGGGGAGGCTTCAGCTCCTTTTCTACCCCAACCCACAGTACTCTACAGGGAGGAGGATTCCAGGCCCTCCTCTCATTTGTAACATGATTCCTGGGGAAAGGTTTTTTTGCCCTCCTCTGGTCACCATCATTGCTCTTCAGAGAAAGGGTCAAATTGTTATGCCATGTAAACAGTACAGGAAATCTTGACTGAGAGAGCCTGTGTTTATATTAGCAGAGATCAAAGATCATAAAATACCGAGGAGGAAAAAAATTGTGACTATTTCATGAATAACAGGGCTTTGGGTCAGTTCTGCCCTTCTGAGCCCTTTAGTGTAGACAAATTCAAGGAACTTTGAAAATGGGCTGTGTTATTTAGTCAAATGCACATAATATAATGTCAAAGCCATTAGTGACTTAGGCCACCTGTTTTAAAGTTCAGATACCAAAATCCAACATTAAGGTGAAACACTGATCCCAAAGAAGTCTATAGCAAAACTCCAAGTGACTTCAGGATTTCACTGCAGATATTTTTCTTCAGTCTGCTCTAGTGTGAACCCAAGGCCACGGTTGGGCAGTAGGGCGACCAGGTGTCCTGATTTTATAGGGACAGTCCCGATATTAAGGGCTTTCTTTTATATAGGCTCCTATTATCCCCCATCCCCTGCCCTGATTTTTCACACTTGCTGTCTGGTCACCCTATTGGGCAGAGAATCAGGAAGGCCAGCAGGACCCTTGGTGTCCCGTCTCTTCTGTGTCAGCACAATCTGGGCCCAACAGAGAATCTGGCCCATTATGTTTATTAAGCAAAAAATATTTCTTTACATTTGTTGTAATCATGAACAGCTGGATTCTTCAGTATTCTGCATTGTAGTCCTCCGCCTCCATGCTGCTTTATAGGCCAGCCTCTCCCTAGGGAGTTCTCAAAGCCATCATCTTGAAACCTGAGGAGAAGTGGACAGGACTTTATTCACTCCTACCACAATTGTTCCTTAATTGATCAGTGTCACTCTACAGCAATGCCAGGCACTCTGGGGACTGAACATATTGCTTTAGTAGTACTTTCAGTCCCTGATGAAATATAGGATTAGAGACTTGAACGGAGATTTGAACCGAGGTCTGACAGTAGAGCACATTATTACTACTGGCATTGTTATTCATTATTATTTAAACAGCATCATAGGTGTGGCATGGTGCTTTACAAGTACTAAATCTGGCAAGATCCCAGCCCCTTGTACCTTACCATATTAATTGCCATTAGGATGCCACAATGGACTTGTCATAAAAACTGGTCCGGAATTGCTGTCTCAAAAATGCCAATTCAGCAAAACACAAAGTGTGCATGGGAAAGGGTAAGTTTTGACAAATTGCTGTGTTGAAAAGCTTTTGAATAAGAAACTTTTGAATTTGTCAAAACATCCCATCTGGACATTTTCAAAAAAAAAAAAAAGTCAATGTTTTGATTCAAAATAACTTTTTGTTTTGAAATGTAAGTTAATTTATAGTATTTGCTGTTTTTTAAAATCAAAATTAAATGTTTCAGAATTATCAAAATGAAATATTTCAACTGACCCACACTGATTTTTTTTTCCAGATTATTGGTTCTCAATTTTTTTTTTTTTGAGATTTGGACATTTCACCCCTATTTGAGACAGGAAAATGTTTCAAAACCCAATTTTTCCCAGGATGGGAAAACTATTCCTACCCAGCTTTACTCATTATATGTTTTTTTACTGATATTTCATCATTTGCAAAGATACTATCATCATTTGCAAAGTTACTTCTATGAAAGTAGAAGAATGAAACAGGCATACCCAGCCTGGATGCATTTTAGGGCACTTTAGTAAATACATAATTGACCTCATTCAAGCATTTCCTTTTTCCAATATTTTCTGCATCACTCCAATTTAATAACAGTGAATTGAATTATTGAAGTTTTAACATGATGGAAATAACAAAACTTACTTTTCACACTTAGCTTTCTTAACATCCTTTATTCCCCCACACTTCCTGCGACCCAGCAAGCCATGCCAACTATCTTTTTGTTGCCAGTTTTGGGGTGATACTACCATTTGGATGCTGGAAAATAATTACAATTTTATGCCAGTTTTGCATTGAAGAGCCAGATTTTAAAAAATAGCAGAAGCCAATATGGTGATAATCCCATTTTTGTAAAAAAAACAGCTTTATTATTTACCGCATGCCACACAACAAGTACTTTATAACCAGCTTTTAATAAGACCTGGACAGCTATTCCATTACTAACTCACTTTGTGAATTGTATCTTTTATTTAATTCAGGAAACACAGATAATAGATCTCCTTCTAAAGTAAAAACAATAAAATTATTCTGAATGTAGGTTATTGCTAAAGTGCATCTGTTATACGAAAAACTCCCCCTCCTATCCAACCCTAGTTTTTCTGAATAAATGTACTACGTTCTGTTCACTGTAGATCAGCTGTACTCTATTTCAGCTCAAAGCATTAACAATGCCGACCCCATTCTTGCAATCTGATCCACATGGGTTGACCCTCACTCTGGCAATGAGTCACAGTGAAGTCGGTGGGGCTCTGCACAGGGAATTTAATTGTAGTAGATCTAATTGTCGTACTGGAAACTTAGCTTTTATTACATTTCTAATTTCATTGGGGTATGTGATTATCAGGTTAATAATGACATAATTGCACAAGTTGTATGCAGTGTTGTTGTAGCCGTGTTGGTCCCAGGATATTAGAGAGACAGTGTGGGTGAGGTAATCTCAGAGTACCATTCCCAGACCTGAAGAGCTCTGTGTGGCTCAAAAGCTTGTCTCTCTCACCAACAGAAGTTTGGTCCAATAAAATAAATTACCTCACTCACCTTGTCTATCATTGCAGAAGCATAATTTTGTATTTTTTACTACGGATTTTTTTTTCCTAAATGCCCAGCATAAAATGAGATTAAAATTTCAGACACATTGGAAGTCTGCTAGTAAAACCAAAACCAAACCAAACCAATACAAAACCCAACAACCCCACCAACAATCATAAAGGAACTTGATTTAAAGAACTGTTACACTGGCTGCAGCACTACTAATCACATTTCTACAGCAACATCTTTGAGAAGGAGCATGTTTTATATCTCTTTAAATGCTCAGTAGTTGTCTGGTATCTTTAAAAGGTAAGGGAGGAGGGCTGATTACTCAGGAGATTGATAATGGAATCCAAGATCTTTCACTGCTGGAATACTGATTCAAATGCAGCACGAGATCACAATGTCTGAATCTTTTTTCATGAAATGCTGTAGGCTTGCAAGGAATTCATAGACAAATTAAAAAAAAATAGCAGGCCTGTGCCCTGAGATGGTTGCGGTCTAGGGGCTTGATCATGCAAACACCCCTGATATACTTACAGTCTGGCCGAAAGGGGAGTTTCACAGGCCAGCTGAAGTTAATACAGCCTCAGGGGCTACTGACTTCCTGTGTCCCCCTTCTCTCCAAGACTGTGAGGGAAAAATCCAGAAAAGCCCAGCCCACTCCCCTCTTTTTCTCCTTCTCTGTAATACTGGAAGCACAAGGAGACCATGCCCCCAATGGGGCTTTCACAGAACCAGGCTCACCATGCTCCAGGGGAAGAAATTCCCTTTCCTGCAAGTGCAGGTTCCCCACCTCCTGTGCTCTCAGAGGAGAGCATAGAGCCTTTAGTAAAGCCCCTGAGATATTGTTGTATTGAGCACACCCTGCTCCATATGAGGGTTTTAATAATATTTACATTTTCATAACTAAACTATTAAACTGAAACAAGTCACCTAAAGCACGCTTGAATCTGTATGTGTTATATAACCACAAGAGGCAAACAAAAATGAGGGCTGGGATGAGCTGGATCCACACGAACTTTTGTCTCCTCTCTCACTGCAAGCTTTCCTCAGGCTCTGAAATGAAACAGCAAGCAGCTTTTCACAACAGACAGCTAACTCCCCCTATAAAAGTTTGGGGATACTGTGACAGAGCTCCACAGGACCATTACAAAGATATTTCCCACAGATAAAGTTCCATTCAGCTCTCTCTCATTCACCCAACCAGAGTGGCTGTGGTTTCTGGTACATACAGCAGGCTACCCGAAGGCAGGTGATCATCCTTATTTAGAAGTACCACTAGTCATGTGACCAGAAAATGGTGGAGGATCTGTATTCCCAGTAAACTGCTACAGGAAGAGGGATGCTGAAGTGCAGCAATAAAGCATCTGTATTATTTTCCCTCTAAAAAAAACCCCTCCTCAAGTCTTTGGAAGGTAAGCATCTCTTTGCATTATGAGAATGATATGCAAAGTGCTTTTCTGGTTAACAGTTCTATTGTTGCAGTTCATTCAGAGAAAAAAGAAGGGATGAGAGGAATGTTTGTTAGCAGGCTGCAAAGCATCTAGTTCATCATTACTGAAAATCAGGCAGCTGTATTTTAATTATGCTGCAACTCTTTCAGAGAGGAGCTTACATCCATTCGATGGACTTGTTTTGTCAGGGAGCAGACGTGGTATTTATAATTAGGGAACAAAACTTCAGTGTACAATCAATCACCTAACACTTCTGATTACAGTGTATTTTCAGTTCATTTGCATAGCTTTCAGGGCATGGGAAGGGGGGAGAGAAAACCGAGGCATTGTCATTGTGTTTTTAAATGATTGCTTAACTACTGGCATAGCAAGAATTTGAGACAGCACTAACAGTGCAGTACTTGACAGTCTATTGTTTTTGGTCCTTTGCTATCAACTGAAGCATGTAACATTTCCTGCCCACCCTTGCAACACCCTTTTAAATTATTGTAGTACAAAGAGTCTTGTAACCTTGTGAGGGAGCAAGGGATCTTTTGCTCTCTCTCACAAGGTTACAAGAATTATAAAGTTAAGAATGTCAACCGATATGAGTGCTGAAGAACTACTGCAAAAGTTGCTTTGTACAGGAATTACTTTCATTTCTTTTTAGTGTCAGGAGCTTACCGGTTTTATTAGCTCATTTTCATTTTTTAATCTGTGAAGAGAGAATGAAAATTATTCTTGTGGAGGAATTTTTGTAAACAAATACTTTTATCTAGTCCAGAGAAATGACAGTGGTGCAGAAGAAGTTGCAGAATATATATAGAATATCTAACTATGACATACTTAAAACAGCGTGGGGAGGAAATGTGTTGTGTTGGTAGGTGTAGTTAAGTATAATTTTGAGTAAATGAGGGGTTACGATTTGGACTCATTTATACCTCTTAAGAAGCAGAGCTGTGCTTGGGAGAGGGAGCAGGCACTCAGCAGTGCCAGGAGGCATCATGCCTTTCTTAGTCATACTGTCTCCTGGGGGAACACATTGGGCTGTGAAAAGAAAAGTACCATCAGGGCCGGCTCCAGGGGTTTTGCCGCCCCAAGCAGCCAAAAAAAAAAAAAAAATTCAGTGGGAGGTCCTTTGCTTCGAGCGGGAGTGAGGGACTCTCCGCTGAATTGCCGCTGAATACCTTAAAGTGCCACCCCGCAACGGAGTTGCCGCCCCAAGCACCTGCTTGGTAAGCTGGTGCCTGGAGCCGGCCCTGAGTACCATACATCAAGCCAGAACAGCCATCCAGCCACATGCGGGGAGGAGCCCTTCCCTTCCCTCACCCTGTCAAGACACATCCTTTCGAGGCCACTAATGTTCCCCATAGTCCTAGCTACCTTCACTCATTTCTTCAGACCACACTCTCCTGTCCCGCCATCCAGAGTGTGGTTTCTCCCTGCATGGGAGAAAAGTAGCATGGAGTGTATCAGGGCAGAGCTACAGAAAGTCCATAGAGTTACATCTATCTACAGTGTTAGCCAGTGGTTACTGCTAGTCCATCTCCAACCTAATAACAGGAGTTCATTGTAGTTTTACAGCATGCCCTTAACATCTAGCTCTAACAGCAGAGACAAACGGGAAAAATGACAGATCAGAGCTGGAAAAAGCAATTACAGTGCAGAGCAAATAAATGTTAAGAGCCTGTGATATATTGGCATTCTTATCTGAGCAGCTACTCTAGTAAGGAAGAGTCACTGTTTAAGTCAAATCCCTGTGTTCAGATAAATGTGTGGGCTTAAAAAAATCAGTAAGATATGGGTCCTAGGTGGTAAAGAATGCAATTCTGTCAGCGTAAGTAAATATGGTTCAGATTATTTATATCACAGTAGCACCCAAGGGTCCCAGGAATGGGGCCCTATTGTATTAGATGCTGTGCAAACACATAGAAAGATACAGTCATGCAATATGATGCAAAAATAAACAAGAAGAGCGAAGCAGAGGAGAATGAGAGTGACGATAATAATGTCATGTGGTTGAACCAACTGTTCTCTCTTGAATATTGAAAAAAATGGCTTACTTGTTAATGGACTGACAGCACATTAACTGATTAAAATATTGTTACGCAAATTTAGTCCTGCAAAAGATTTATACTTCTGGAGACAGAGGCCCTTTATCTATGGGATAAATGCAGATTGGACAGCAAGACTGCAAGCTTCCCTATTTCATCTCACCAATACAGGGCTGGCTCTCTCACAGAGGATGAAAGGTGTTTGCCTGTAGCAGGAAAATATTATAGACAGCAAAATGTATAGAAATGGTCTTCGTGTGAGCGACTGCAGGCTAGTACGGATCAAACATTTGCCAAATTACCTAAAGCAGCAGGACCTATAGCCAACCCCACACCAAAGTGCACCAACCTTTGATCTACAAGGATAAAGTCCTGATGAAACAGGGGAGATCAGTGTCTATTCTATCCCAGGCCTCTGTGCTTTCTGCCCAAAATTATGATGGTGCTTTTTCTGATGTGGAAACCTGCCCAGTAGGATGTGGATTGACTCCATCAACTCTCATTTCACAATAGACATCAAATAGCTATCACATATGCTAATGACTTTCATACACTGCTGATGTGGAACAGATTCAATCCAAATATCTAGAGGCAAAAGGCACATTTACTTTTCAATAGTAAAACAAATTCTTCTGTATTTGTTCCCAGTGAAAGCGGAAGCTAGTCCTTAGTGTTAGAAATTTTAGTGCTTTCAGTTCTGAAATATAAGGAATAAATATTACATTGTGAAATTCCCTTCAAAAAGAGTCAGCTGTCAACTCCCCATGTGCTGAATGCCACATGTCCTTTCTGGAGGATCACATGAGATGTGTTACTTATGGAAATAATATTCCTGCTCCAGAAATGCCAATGAGATGGCAATGAAATGTCATTCCCAGAAATATCAACTCCTGGAGAGGAAGCTTCTCAACATATATTCAGTACAGGAGATAATGTTGGAGAGAACTCTGGGGCACAATTAGTGAACATTATATTGCACACTCATCTGCACAGATAGCACAAGTGGTTGCGTGGTGTACATGGATACAGTATAGCCTTCCAACCAGCTGCCACTAGAGTCATTGTGAGGTTCATGGTGAAACACGTGGCTGTAGGTACATGGTATTGTACTGGGTATGCCACAGACTCAGCAGGTGTTTCAAACAGGAGTCCCTATATGCTGTAGCACATGATGTGAGACACTATTATATGTCTGACAGGAAAGGAGTCTTTATTAAGAAAGGCAGAAAGGAAAGGGTGCAAGCAGAGTTGGTGCACACACTTTGTTGTTGGTTATGAAATAAATAAAGCCATGAAACTCTTAGTTAAAGTGCCACAGGGCAATCCACCCAGGCTGGAAAAGGGCTATAGAGCATACTCTCCAAGATGCCCATTTAAGATCTAATTGAGGAAAACATCCCTGTTCAGGAAAGCACTGAAGTATGTGTTGAACTTTAACTAAACGGGACCTAGCATGTGCTGAAGTTTTCCTGAATTGTGGACTTAAACCCATCTTCCCTTGTAAAGTCTTTGTATCATATTCAATCCTGGTGTAACTCCACTGATGTCAGCTGCACCCTCTTACACGAGAACTGACCTTGACCCTTTGTTCTTTGATTTCACAGACATGATGTTTTACCTTCCAAACCCTATATCTGATGCCCTGCACATCACTAATGCTCTTTCTGGGGCCATTGTGCATTGTGCCCTTGCTGGATAATTGTATCAGTAGCCCAGCATGCTCTGCTCAAGGGTCTCTCCTTGACACTGGATTATGAGCCCCTTGCCTAACTCCTCCCCTTGGGTTTGCCACACCTAGTGTCTCCTGCATGCTACTTCTCCTACTGGCTCTATTCCCGACCTTTCAATTTTCTTTCCCTCTTCTCCTGGGGCTGGAAACTGCCCCAGTTAGGACCCCATAATATGAGATCCTGTCCCTTTTAGGCAATGCATCCTGATGTGGTCATTGTCATTTTAAGCACAGCTGAGGCCCCTCCAGCATAGGCCTGTGGCATGGTTTATTCATGCTCGTCTTCCGTGAGGTTAGGCCACAATGCCCTGGGAACATTTGCCTATAGAAGGGTATTTTGAACAGTTTGAATAAAACATCCTTGGATCAGTTCTCACAAGCTCTGTCTATCCAGCTCGTTGGCTGCATTCCAACGGCTTTCTCTTTCAGTCTCAGGGCTCCCCTGCTTTCCTTCTTCCCTGGTTCCAATCCAGCTATTGTCAGCCATGCATTCCCTGACACACTGGCTCTGGCACTTTCATAGTATCCCTGTCTGACCAATGTTTCCTTGTGTGTCCAGATTTGGCTGGTCTGCAGCCTCTTACTGGCTTCAAGGGCCCCACTGATTTATCATAGCTGTCTTCTTCGGGTAGTTGATGGTGATTCTCTGCCCAGCCTGTCCCCCACTCACACATGTATTTACAGGCCTGGCCACTTCCCATGCTTCAGAGTCTCCCTCAGTTGAACACCCTCCTTCCACAGGCTGCAGAAGTAGGCTGCTTGGTGCCAGCTTTCTCCTCAGCTAGCTGTTATTTGCTTGATCAGACGACCTCCTTTGGCTCCTGTATGGACCTGCCTCACATTGTTCCTGGCTGCACCTTACAATGGCTTGCTGTTGCCTGTCCTCAGCAGCTCCTTGCTACAGCCATTGGGCTGCTTCCCGTTAAAGCCACCTGCAGGACCAGCTTGTGAGTGGCATCATCTCTCACATTCCCCTGTTCTCTCATCTCCGTGACACACACACACACTGCATCTGTAAGACAATCTGAGGCCTTCAGATGAGACTAAGGGGGTAGATCTTCCCTGCTTCTTATGTCAGATGTCTTCTGGGATCCAGTTCTTAAAGGGTCCCAAAGTATCCATTCACCCACCTGTTCTTCTAAAGCTGTGGTATTGCTCTGTGTCCCTGCCTTTCTTGTCAGTTGACCTGTGGCTGGCCCTTCAAGTCCAGATGGGGGAATTTTAGTCTTAACTTTGACTTTCTATGATTTCATAGTTCAGGTTAGAACTTCAGTATAAATTTATATCTTGAGCTGCAGGCTCACTACAGCAATTTAAGATATACATTTATATTGAAGTCCTAACCTGAACTATGAAATTACAGAAATTCAAAATTGAGACTAAAATTTTAGGTAGAACGATGCAAAAGGGGGGGAAAAAGCTAGATATTGTAGGAAAGAGGAAAAATAGGTAAAAATGCAAAAATAAGGGAGAAGTATAGCAATAGCAAGAGAATAAAAGAGAAAGCAATACAACAGATAAAAGGAGCAAAAAGAGGTAAGAGAATCATGTTCAGGGTTATGTAGCAAATTATATGTTAGACTAGAGGTGCAATTGCACAGTATAGAAATATTACATAGGAAAAAAGGTAAAATCAAATGCCACATGGAGACAGATATGGTGACAATGAGAAGGGATCTGTAGCATAAGAAATTTGTATGCACATACCCCTTTAAAAGTATCAATATACTGCAAATCGTGCCAATTCTGAACTTGGCAGCAACAAAGGAACTGAATTCAGATCCCAGTGTTCTGATAAACCAATTTGCAGAAGTGCTGAGTATCTGCAGTGCCTATTGATTTCAGCTAGAGTTGTGGATGCTTAACACCTCTGAAAATCAGGCCCAAAAGCCTCCATCACTTGTGTTAAAGAGTAATCTTTTTTGAGAAAAAAGAGGGTGTATTTGTTAGTAGAATAGGACCTTTGACCCACTGTTGACAGATCTGATTCCATCCAATAGAGGACAGTGGTAGACATCGCTACCAAAAGAGGCAAATGTGTTAAGCAGTGCAAAAGGTAGACAATGAAAAACAAAAAAAGATTTAATTAAAAAAAATAACACTGGAGAAAGCCAACAAAGTTGCAGAGACAAACAGATCAGTTGTACAGGAATAACACTAGTTGCCTTTTAAAATTGTCAAGGCCATTGTGAATTTCTTCATCAGAACTATTTAAAGAAATTTTAGTCTTACAGGAATAGGTGAAGGGGAATTCTCATAGTGCCAAGCATATTGGAAGTCCTTGTGTGGAGCACAACATACACCTTCCTGAAGATTTTCTGCATCTTCTATTATGG
Organism: Mauremys reevesii; assembly: GCF_016161935.1. NCBI lineage: Eukaryota > Metazoa > Chordata > Testudines > Geoemydidae > Mauremys > Mauremys reevesii. The sequence continues at coordinate 94,573,030 of NC_052628.1, read as the reverse complement.
CAAAAACAGACACAAATAAGATAAACAGTACAAATACTAAAGCTAATTGAAAAATAGGAAAACTTCTTCAAGATTTCTTTTGTGAACAATCCATCCCTTTTTGTCAAAATTAAAGTTTCAACAAAATTTTTCACTGAAATTTTGAAATTCAGAAAATTTCAGCCATTTAGCTTATATCTAGTTGAACAACGTGATGCATTTTTAGGGGGAAATTTTTACAACAAAATCAATCACTTTTCTGCTCTAACTTTGAAATGTCAGTGAAAAATTGACTAAAAGAATTGAAATTCAGAAAATTTCAACCAGCTCTAATGTTCACTGTCAAACAACTTTTAGATGTGAGGCACACAGGACAGGGACCTAGGAAGTCATGAGTTTGAATCCTAGTTCTGAAAATGACTACCTACCTCTAAGGGCTCTGGTAAGTCATCTAACTTGTCTATCTCAGTATCTCCATCTATAAAATGAGAATAATGGCACTTGCATACCCATTGTCCAATATTGTATAGTATGTAACTAGAAAGATGAGTCAAGGTTTTTTAGCGATGAATAAATTCCAACATTTAGGATTTAGATTTTTCTACCTTAATTTTATTACCTCCCAAGAATTAAATTTAGTAACCATGTGGACATATTCTGTACTACATGATTAAATCAACCCTGGACTTATTTCTTCTTAATTTGGAGATCTTAATTAGAAATAATTAATCAGCTTACACTAGTCACTTGCATGTAATATGATTATACTACAGGATCTGTTACACCACTGTGGGTAAAAGTAATGGCTTCTTTTTCCTAATCTCAGATGTCCAGATATGGATTCTCTCTAGGCTGCTCTTTTTTTTTTTTTTTTTGGCATGCAGATATAGGTGTGATAGGGAACCACTAAAAAGTCCACTTGAACTGTAATGTCCTTCCTCCATTGAATCCAAGCTGCGCAATACATGTTACTTTGATTTGTTAAATATTGTACTGTATTTTGGGGATCTTCAGTTTACCAACTAAGAATCCCTTCCTAAAGCCTCTTTTAAAAACAAGCTGTAGAAATTTCCTACTTACAGATTTGTAGCACAGAAATGTTGTAGTTAGGAAGTGGTTCTAGGAAGTCATTTTGAAGATTTTCATGTCAATATATTTTTTCTCTCCCTTGATTGGCTTGGGCTAATGGGTCTTACTTATGGTTTATATTTCTCTTTCTAGCTGAGTACTTACTGACAACTTTTATATATATTTTTTGGAGTGGGAGCTTATGGCAAATACTCTATCTTCTCCCTTCCTAATTGTGTATAATGATACTGTATTTCCTGAATCTCCTGTTTTCTGTTGTGATTGTTTGATATTGTCTGCATAGCATGTTTCTGGCTGAGCCTGCAAATCCCTTCCACTTGCCCATGTTAGATGATCAGCTTCAAAAAGCAAAAGCACACACATACAATTAATGTACTTTCCTATTAGTTCTTGTAGCTTAATATGTCACTTGAAATAACCCATCTCATTTGTAACAGTTATCTAGTTCCCATCTGATGCCAGAAGAATAGTTTCCTATTCAGAATGCACCACCAACTGACTATATTTTTAATCTTTTCTGTTGTAATTTTGAAAAAGTAGCCCAAGAATGGTGGATGACCCTAGAACATTGATATTTATGGTAATATTTCTCATGAGAAATATTGATAGAGAAAGGCCCTGGTATTCAGTTATCTTTCCAAATAGGGAAAGAACTCTAGTTACAGGACATCACAATACAATCACGTAAACACGTAGTAATTTTTTTTTAATAAAAAGAAAGCAGAAAGGCCTTTTCTTTTTGGAATAAAAGCAAAACTGCCAAACAGTTTCTAATTCTAAAAAATGTATGTCTGACAAGAGTTTGATCTGCAGTAATGATGGGTTCTGCAGTTGTGTTACCTGAATGCTAAAGGGAAAGTTAAAGCAGGTACAATGTTGGAAAGGGATATATGACCCTCCCCCCATTGAAACTAGTGAGAGTTACCCCATGTGTGTTATCTGAAGGGATTATTTTGGATCCATGTGCCTTAAGCTGAAAAAGATGTCTTATTTTGTAGCATAGAATTGTAAATGGAAGAGAAATATCATTAGCAATTAAGCAAAGATATTTTGCCAAATTCATCCCCGGTGTAATTCCATTAACTTCCATTCTGTTGTCATATTAATTTGGCTCATTCAGACAGAGGGCCAGATTTTAGTTGGCCCCGAGTAAGTACTCACGAAGGGCAGGGGTGGCTCTAGACATTTCACCTCCCCAAGCACGGCGGCTCTAGACATTTCGCTGCCCCAAGCACGGCGGCATGCCACGGGGGGCGCTCTGCCGGTCGCCGGTCCCATGGCTCCGGTGAACCTCCCGCAGGCGTGCCTGCAGAGGGTCCACTGATCCCGCGGCTTCGGTGGACCTCCCGCAGGCGTGCAGGTCCACTGGAGCCACGGGACCAGCGGACCCTCCACAGGCATGCCGCCGAAGGGACCCTGCCTGCCGCCCTCCCAGCGACCAGCAGAGCGCCCCCCGCTGCATGCCGCCCCAAGCACGCGCTTGGCATGCTGGGGCCTGGAGCCGCCCCTGAGGAAGGGGAAGAAGTCCTTGGGCCAGCATTGGATAGTTCAGGCCTGGCTCTAGGTTAGTGCTGGTAATGGTAAGGTGAAAGAGCTGATGGCTGGATCCCACATGGTACTGAGCACACCAAATCCATGCTGAACTTTAAGCATGAAAGTAGTTTAACTGAAGTCAAGTTAAGAACACGCGTAAGTGCTTTGCTGGATCAGCAGAACTGAGCTCTGCAGAATCGAGCCCTAGGAAGGGAAAGAGAAGGGTAGGCAAGAAAGAACAGATTACAAGTGGAGGGGGAAAGAGAACACATGTTGAGCAGGAAGGGAGTGCTACTTTGGCTCCTTGGAGAGACAAAATAATTTTTTTGTGAAAGAAGGGACACAAGGAAGGATTTTTATAAGGGAGGAAGAAACAAGAATAAAAAACAAATTGCATTATGATGTCCAATACCATGTTTTACTACTTTTCCTTCCCTCATTTTTGTGATTTGTATTATATCTGAAATTGGGATAAGAATGAATAGAGAATAAATTCTATACTGTGTTTTGTTTTGTTTTTGTTTTAAATCCACTAGACAGAGGCAATAGAGGGAGGATCTCAAATCCCCTAACATTATTTTTAGATCTATTGAGCCATCTCACATGGCTTTCATTTTCACGTCTTTCATTGAGAATCAGTGAGAAAACAAGCACTAACCAAGCCTGATGTTAATTGCAAGGCCATGGTGCACCTGGGCTATCTATGAAATTTGAGAAGCTTGTTTGTTTTTAATATGCCTAATTTTCCAGTCTCCTTTCTGAATGGCATTCTCTTTGTACTTTGTGTCTCCAGTCTTACCATTATTATTTTTTAAAACAAACATGGATAAGCAGAATTTTTATGTGATTATGGGCGTGACATTCTTTGCATTTACCTTTCTTTGACCACTTTACAAAAACCCTGAACGTAGTGTCCTGTAGAATAAAAAAAAAATACATTTCTGAGCACAGATGGGGAAAATATGCAAGATCTGTGAAAAAACTTAGAAAATGTCAATGTGCAGTTTCCTGGCGTAGGGGCCTTCTCCAGCCTAAACATGATGTAGCCACAGAAAAAACGGGAGGGTCAAAGGCACGCGCTGCTTCCTGCAGTTCCCATTGGCTGGGAACAGCAAACCGCGGCCACTCGGAGCTGTGGGTGTCTGTGAAAGTGTAAACAAACTGTCTGGTAGCCCACCAGCAGATTACCCTGACGGGCCGCAGAGTGCCCACCACTGCTCTAGAGGATGTTTCATCAGATGTGTGGCTGACTAAACCATAAAAAGGGAATGTTCTAAAAAAGTTTAGCTGCGAGTCAGCTTTCCCCACCCTTATCCCCTCTCAGACAAATCTGATATCTGGCTTTGAACTACCTTTAAGAAATACACTTTTTTGGACTTACTTTTGTGCAAATCTTATGTATCAAAGCTAGTGTTCCGTAATATGACTCCTAATGCAGCTGATCCTTGAATGACTGGTCTGTGTACCACACAAAAGAAGTCATTTAGGACACAAAGAGTTTAATTTACTTTGACCTCAGTTTCAGGAGAAAACATCTTTTTATCAATCCACTAAATTGTGCATGACTGTAATGGAGCCTCTAATGCAACTGAGTAGTCTTTCAGCAAGGAGCATTCACTGGAAAGAAAAAGTATTCTCTCTTTTCCTAATATTGTGGTCACCGTCATCTTGTGTGCCAGGAAATTCTTCAAGCATGGGCATAAGGGGTTTCCGATGTACTAATGCTTCCCTCTGTGGGTGAAGGAGGGGCAAGGGTTTGCCCACTGTAGTGCCTGCATTACCAGAGGATTCTGTTTACATTTGTGGAGGCCCAGTGCCTGTAAGTGGGCTTCCAGCCTACGCTCTGCCAAGGATTTTTCTATTATCTGCTGCCTCCAGAATTCCCTTCAGAACATGGTGGAGGAACCCAAGTCCGTTAATGCAGAGAACGTCAGGTTTTACAAAAATCCTGCAAGATTTGGGGTGATAGTGCTGCAGAGAGTCAACATGTTCCCACCGTGCCCATTTCTGCCCTGCTGGGGAATTTGAGGAAGAAGTGTACAATACAGTAGAAGCAGTACTTCTCCATTCCATGCCCTTCCCCCAGTCCACCAGGATTTTACTCACTCTGGCTGTGAAAGGGGAAGTGAAAACAATAGTCATTTGAGAGTAACTAAGGCTAGTTCCCGTCTATTTTTTTTAAATGTCTGCTTTGCATATTAATTTATAAGTAAATACATATTAATCACGTCTTCATTTTGTAAAAACTTTATGTTTACTGACCATATTAGAGCTCATGTTTCCAGCATGACATGCTTGGTCGGTCAGTCTAGGGCAGAGGTGGGCAAACTATGGCCCACAGGCCACATCCGGCCGGCGGGACCGTCCTGCCCGGCCCTTGAGCTCCTGGCCGGGGAGGCTAGCCCCCTGGCCCTCTCTTGCTGTCCACCCTGCCCCGCAGGTACGCTGCTTGCGGGCAGAGCTCTGGGCAGCGGGGCTGCGAGCTCCTGCAGGGCAGTGCGGCAGAGTGTCTGGCTCCGGCCGAGTGGCGCGGCTGCCAGACCTGCTGCTCTGAGCAGCATGGTAAGGGGGCCGGGACCAGGGGGTTGGATAAGGGGCAGGAGGTCCCAGGGGGGCAGTCAGGGGACAGGGAGTGGTGTGGTTGGATGGGGTGGAGATTCTGGGGGGACGGTCGGGATGGGGAGCAGGGGGAGTTGGATAAACATGGGAGTCCCGGGGGGCCTTGTCAGGGGGCGGGGTCTGGATACAGGTTGGGGCAGTCAGTGGACAGGGAGCAGGGGGGGTTGGATAGGGGGTGGGTCCTGGGGGAGTGGTTAGGGTCAGGGGGTCCCAGAAGGGGGCAGTTGGATGGGTCGGAGATTCTGAGGGGGGCAGTCAGGGGACGGGAAGTGGGAGTGGGTGGGGACCAGGCTGTTTGGGGAGGCACAGCCTTCCCTACCTGGCCCTCCATACAGTTTTGCAACCCCGATGTGGCCCTCAGGCCAAAAAGTTTGCCCACCACTGGTCTAGGGCATATACAAGGACTCTAAAAATATTATCATTCTCAGGACATATTTTTCTCATTGTTCATTGTTTATTTCATAGAAAAAGCAAACTTGACACTGAAAAAATAAGCATTATCTCAGCAAAAACCGCTTAGATATTTACATTCAGCTTTGCTGTAAGGCCATAAGATGTGCCCCGCTTTGATTTGAAATGCAGGAGATGACCTTATGTCAACAAGGCTGTTTATGATAATATTTTAAATTATTTTTTACGTACCTGCAGTGTCCCAAATCTGTCAAGTCTCCATCTGGAGGAGGGTCCCCTCTTGCTTCTACAGCTGTCACACAACAAATATCTCATGTTGAATATTGTATATTAATTACATAAAAAATGCTGTTCCATCAAATTGAGCTTAGAGATTCTTGGCCAAATTCTGTTCTCAGTTACTTGACTTTCACTGCTATTGAAATCAATGGACTAGTTCAACCTCTGAAGCGGATGTAGTTTATAGGGGTAGGCGAAGCTGCACTGCAGTAGAGATTCAATTCACGCTTGGGGTGTAAAACTTTAACAGCTCATTAATAACAAATTATTAAGTCAGTTTAATTCATTTCAGAAAATTGCTCTTTTAGATATTATTTTAATAGCAGTAGCGCCTAGGAAACCAACCAGAGACCAGGACCCCATTGCTCTCGGCATGGAACAAACACAGATCAAAAAGGTGGTCCCTCCCTCAAAGAGCTTACAATAATATCTTAGGTTGGTCTTTTGTTTTGCTACAGAAAATTTTTAATTAAAATGGACACAATTGGGATAAAACTAATTTTAAATGTATCTTTACACCTGAGATTATGAAACAAAGTATTTTTTAAATTTACTGTTCTCCATTTATGTTGCCTGTTTTATTTTTGCTTTTTGCTCATTATAAGGAATAAAAATTACCTAGTCACTTTCACTTCTCTTTATAATCACTTTGTGCTGACTGTTGCTTTCTGATACTTATGCAATGACAGAATATTTTTCTGTTTCACAGAACAATAAGGGAAATTTAAATTTAAAATCAAACCCTATTTTAGCAACATTTTTGCAATATCAAGAAAACATGTCTATTCATATTGGCCAACCTTTTCAAACTTGTGCCTATAGTTAGACACCTAAATAAGTGGCCTGATTTTCAGAAGTGCTGAACTCCTGCAGTTCTCATGCTTAGATTTAGGCACCTAAATTTTAAAATGTTAATAAAACACATTTTAAATAAAACCTGAATGTGAACACTTAAGTGAATATATTCACAAATATGTTCACTCCCCCACTGATGTTTGCATATAGTATCTTATTTAGTTTTACTGGGACATCTAAATGTCATTATAAAACTCAGGCTTCATTTCATGTTAGTTTAAAAGGATGAGTTAGTTTTAATAACAGAATTTTACTATGTATTGGTCAAAGCAGTTAAATCTTTAATCATGTATTTACATTTGGTAAGGAAACAGTGATGACATTCAAAGTGTCAGTTTTCTGTAGAGCTTCTGTGCACAGATAACATTTATTTTGATTCTACTATTTAGTATTAACACTTACAAACAATGTAATGCCATTTATTTTATCCATTAGCAGGGTGCTTTGATGAGACTTTTTCATTTATTCTACTGTTGTCCAAAACAAGAAAGAAAAATACAAAGCCTCTTTGACAACCACCAGACATATTCCAAAGTGGTGTGTTTTGTAGATGAAATTAAGTAATTAAAACAATTCCTTTTTCAGTACTCAAGTTATTCAACTTTGCATGGAAAATTCATTGTGCAGTAAATCTAGTGAAGTGATGACAAAGCATTTCATTTAGGGAGAAGGCCTGCCCATGCGTAATCCAGAATGTACAAGCCTTTGGTCCTCTATACAATTCCCAGCCTCCATAGTCACATGGAATCCTAAAATGAAAACTTGTCCACCTAGCTCCGGCCCATGCAGAGTCTAGACATGGCATTGTTGCATGAGGCTAGATAATAAGGTGCCTCCTCTGATGTTCCTTCATGGGCATAGGTTTGCCCAGCTGATTGATATCTAGGGAGATTGTACAGACCACCAATTCTAAGAGCTCATTGAAAGGAGCTGGGTGACACTCTGTCAGAGGAAAGCTAATCTTATGGTAAAAGAATTGGACTGGAATCAGTACTTTGGGGCTCAATTCCTTCCTATGCCGCAGTCTTCCTCTGTGACCTTGCACAAATCACTTAAGGCCTGATCCAAGGCCCATTGAAATCAGTGGAATTTTTCTATTTACATCATTGAGCTTTAGATCGGGCCCTTAAACATTCTGTGCTTCAGTTCCCTATCTGTAAACTGGAGGTAATAGTTCCCTTTGTCTGGCATGTCTATTTAGATTGTAAGTTGTTCAGGGCAGGGACTGTCTCTTACTGTGTGTTTGCATAGTGATTAGCACAATAGGGCCCAGATGTTGGTTGGGGTCTCTATACACTACTGTCATACGATAAATACATAATAATAATAAATAACCAAAGAAGGCCATGCTCTGACACTGCTCCCAGGGTGCTGGCCAAACAGCCAGATAGGATTTTTTTTTTCCCCAGCAAAGTATATAGAAAGAATGTACAGCCAGGAAAGCTGTAACAAAGAACTAAGGCAAGTTGGATTAATTAGGCTCCCCATCAGTTCACATGAGTCTGCTGGATGAGACTCTGCTGAAGATATATCAGAGGAAAATACTTACTACTTTGCCCTTATCACAGCTCCAGCATAGGAATGTTAAAATTTTCTATACTGCAACTGATCTGCCTCATACTGTCTTTTCCACAACCATTACTTTAACCTCCTTCTTTGTCAATTCTTAATTCCAAGATTGTTTCCCTTGGCACCCTGTGATGATGATAATGTGTACAGGAGACATCTAGGTGGCAGTCAATTGTTATAATATTCTCCTAAACCAGGGGTCGGCAACCTTTGGCACGCAGCTTGCCAGGGTAAGCACCCTGGTAGGCCAGGCCAGTTTGTTTACCTGCCGCGTCTGCAGGTTCAGCCGATCGTGGCTCCCACTAGCCGCGGTTTGCTGCTCCAGGCCAATAGCGGTGGCAGGAAGCGGTGCGGGCCAAGGGATGTGCTTATCCTGGCGAGCCACGTGACAAAGGTTGCCGACCCCTGTCCTAAACCATTAGCAGAGCTGTTCAGTGGATAAGCAGAGCCTCCTATAGATACAACTGAATGGAAACTGGCTCCATCAAAACAGGTCTTCTCATCTGGACAGGACAAGCTATAACATCATTCTGCATATGGTCATAATCTCACGATGATGCAGATGATATCTCCATAACTAGAATATCCAGTCCCAGCCCAAAAATCAGATCCAGAGTGTGATTTTGAGGGGGGGAGGAGAGAAGCCAGTTTTGTGTGATCCAGATGTGAAAACAAAATTATTTTTCTGCTGCTAAAAAAAAAGCAAAAAAAAAGTCAGACTATTTTTTAATTTAAATTGCTACTGTAAGAATATGCCTGAGGCTACACATTTGCATATTCACTATAATGAAGTTTAAAAGTTACATGAATACTGTGTGTTTTGTGTGTCCTTGCCTTCCATAAGAAGGCATATTTCACAATGTAATCAATGATATTTTTTTGAGTGAGCAAGGGAAGCAGGATCTGGTCTGATGATGGTATTAGAAACTCCCCTGTTACATTAACATCTTTGATCTTGTATTTATTTTCAATAATTAATTAGTAGTTATTTACAACATTCCAGTTGGATGTTTATAAAGAGTTGGTTGCCTATTCTCAAAACGCTATTTAGCCATCGCATTATGGCCTTTTTTTTCAGTTCACAAACTATTTGCAAACAAAATTATGTTTAAAACAATTTTTTTTTCTTTTTTTAAAGTTATTCAACTAAATTTTTATGTGAAGATATTTCACTCTGGATTTCCTATGAATTGTTTCCTGCGAATATTGCTTTGCGTAATCAGTACTCATAATTTAAAACTGAGCTGTTTGGAAAGGACACATAGGTCACGCAGTATGTTTATTCTGATTGATTTAGTGTAACTTTTCAGAATAAGGTTTATGGTGTAAATAGTCACAGTTATGAAACTGAAATTCACTTTCAATTAATATTGTCACATTCATTTCAAATTTGCTGTTTCTGTGACATTCCTACTAGCAAACTTATTTGTAAATTTTTTATAGAAAGTGAATACAAAAGGGGAATGAACACAGCTGAAATGATTTATTTAAAAAAAAAATGAATTTCCCACCAGCATTTGCTGTACATTATCCCAATTAATAGTCATTTTTAGGTATAATTATTAGTATAATTCCCTAATATTTTTCTAATATTACTTGATATGAAAGTTAAACATTTGGTAGGAGTTTTTGCAACAGAAAACCTGTCACAAAATTCCAGGATATTATTTTTGTGCTTCTGAGTTCTTTCAGTCCTATACATGCCTTTCTGAAACTCCATGACAGAATGAGACACTTTAGCTGATTCACATGCATATTCAACCTTCTCTAAAGGTGTGAAATGATGGATTTTCCTGCAAAATAGCCCTAAAATATTAATAAAATCAAAATAATTTAATATCCTTTTAGTCTTAATGTTGATATACAGCAAATGTGATTATGGTAATTAAATTATTATGGAAGTCTTGCTATGATATGAGATTTGCGGGCAGTGGCTCAGGATAGCCACAACTTTCTGCTGCCTAATGCTGCACTGGCAACTTGCGAGAAGCCCAAGAGCTGCACTTAATTTGCATAAAATCGAAACAACTGCAGTCTGCTGAAGTGTGGTTACACAATGCTATGTCTTAATCCAAACGCAAGTGCGTGATTATGTGGTGGGGTTTACAGTCTCCAGGGGCCACATCTCCATATCAACAATAGGGGTAACTAAGAGCTACTTAGACACGTTCCATCAGCCACATTTTGGTCACCTCTTTATTACTGTAGCCTGTTTGCAAATCAAATATTAAAATTAGACATGTCTGAAGAAAGACAGTGCTCCAAATTAGATCAAATTATCATCTTTTGATCTTGGGCATCTTGCACATAAAATATACCAATTTAAGGTGTTCCCTTTTTTTTTTCCCCCCAGATTGGTACCAGAGGATGTGGGAATGGACATCCCCTTTGAGGAGGGTGTACTAAGTCCTAATGCTACAGAGATCAGACCTGGTAAGAGAAACATTTATTCATTCATTCATTCAGTTATGTCTGATTTCCATGACATTTAATTATTCAGTGAGAAGGATGTTTCTGTGCTGATAAGGCATCATTTCAGTGTTAGGAAAAAAAAAGTGTTAAGTTTGTTTTATTTAGTTAATTCTGTACTTCACTTGACAAATGATAATAATTAGCAATGTGCCACATATTTTCCCTGGTGCCTTGGTGTCATCTGTCTGTTAATTATTACAAGAACTAAATGCATTAAGTACTCTGCCTTAAGTATGCTAAATTTGACTTCAGTCTAAATGGGGTAAGTAAGTTCAGATATTAAAATATACTAATCCAAAGAAAAGAGCTTAAAATATTGCGTAAAATGCGATAGCAGGAAAGAAACCATGGCCAATTTATATTTTAATTAACTGAGAATACCTTAATTTACACCCAGCTATGAGGAACATGGTTATGTTACATATTTGTAACTACCACTGTAGAGAATTTGACATTATATAATCAGAAAAAATGCAAAGCAGCATATTTGCAAAATAATACTACAGGAGTGATACCAAACACAAACTACAATAGATACCTAGAGGTGTATTCATTCTTTCTGGATTCAAAGGTACCTTGGGTCAACATTGAAATGAACTGTGTGATCCACATATACTCTCAGAAGCACATCTGAACTTTGCTTTTGACCCATAATTTTGTAATAAGAAAAAAGTGCACCCGTATCTAAATATTACAGAATTTTGGAAAAGGTGGGAACCAGATCTGAACTTTCTAGCTCCGGCCTGTCTTCAAAGGAGCTAGATCCCATTTTGAACAATTTAAGAGAAAGTGATTATGATTAATAATGGTGTTACTATTAGAGTTTGGAACATGGCAATACAAATCCTTCATCTGTTATTTAAATATAATGATAATTTTTACTACATTTATGGGGCCAAATTCTGTCCTTGTGGATGCTTCTATATGTATCTCACTGAGGTCATTGGGACTTCATGTAATTTAGAGCTTCTAGGTACATTTGACATTTCTGAAGACATAATTCTATTTTGGTTTCTTGTAAACATTTTTTTACAATTGATTTTGTATATTATACAATTTTAAATGACTGGTTGATAGAAAATCTCTTTGTTAAATGTGTTTGACGTTATTCAAAAGCATTCAATAGAGCAGTTTTATCTGATACAGATGCTCTTCTCTTTCTTCATATTTATTTAGAGCCACCTAATTCTCTGGATCTTAATGGCTCCCATCCCAGAAAGATAAAGCTCACTGCTCCAAACATCAACCTTTCTTTGGACCGAAGTGAAGGGTCTGTCCTTTCTGATGATAATCTGGATACACCAGATGAAATTGACATCAATGTAGATGACCTTGACACACCTGATGAAGCAGATTCTTTTGAATACACTGGAAATGGTAATGAACTAGACTGGAAGACATGTTGCAGAAATAAAGTAGGCTTTTCCTCATTGCTTTAGATGGGCGTAGGTCTGTCTCTTGTGTCAAGTATCAGAGGGGTAGCCGTGTTAGTCTGGATCTGTAAAAGCAGCAAAGAGTTCTGTGGCACCTTATAGACTAACAGACGTATTGGAGCATGAGCTTTCGTGGATGAATACCCACTTCTTCGGATGCAAGAGGGTATTCACCCATGAAAGCTCATGCCCCAATACGTCTGTTAGTCTATAAGGTGCCACAGGACTCTTTGCTGCTGTCTCTTGTGTGTCAGGCTTTAGGCAGTGTAAGTAAATCTAATACTTCAGACTGGAGGCAAGGTTTCCAAATAGTTCCATTTTCCGTTTATAAGGAACATCTGTCTCTTCTCCATGGAAGATAATCAATGGTGTCTACTTCTTTAGGGCCACTCGGAGAATTAGCTTAACTGATTAGCTGATTATCATGGAGGTAAGAACAGCTGGCCATAGAAATGCAGAAGTTCAGACTCCTCTCACTCCCTGGCACTACTTTGGGACTTGTCCTGAGAAAAATCCCTCTTTGGTTAGGAACATATCTTAGAATTTACCAGTTCTTTGACAGACAGTACTGGGTTAGGTACAGTTATAGGTATTACTACTTTGGTTTTCAGTATGTTTATATTGCATAACTAGGAAGTACGTTGGCAGTTTAGAAAATGTGATCCTAAGTCTCTCTTGACATTATTCATTTCCAGATTTCGCCTTCCCAGTTAATATCTTTGTTTCAGATTATTTTTGCTGATATCATAGCTTGCATTTTAGCAAGATGAATCTTATTTTTTTATTTTCTGTCCATTAGTCTAACCTCCCTAGGTTCCTTTGTGTTCTCTTTGTCCTCATCAGTGTTTGGGATAACAACATTTATGTGTTTCATAAAAGTTCTCTTTACCTCTTCTTCTAGAATCTAGATCATTAATGAAGATATTACATAAAACTCAATCGAACACAGTTCCTGGCAATACCTAGTAGACAACTTCCTCAACCAAAAGTTAATGTTTTGTCATAACCCTTTGTGGACCTTCAGCCAGTTTTTATACCGTGGGACTGTTCACATCCAAGTCAGTTTGAATTAATATTGAGAGAAATTTCATGATATACTGTAGTAAATGGTTTACTAAAATCCTAATTATTCTATCTACTCCTTTTCCTTCATTTACCAGTTATTAATTTAGTAATTCTCTTTAAAAAAAAATTTGAATTTATTTGGCAAGACTAGTTCTTAATAAGCAATGCTTCTTATTGCACATGGTTCCATTATCCTTTACATGTATAGTGATTTTTTTCCTCTCTCCATATTTGTTTATTGTGTTCCTGGAGACAGAGGCGAGACTTATAAAAGAATTGTCAGGATCACGCTTACTTATTTCTTGGGCAATACTCTCTCTAGGCACTTAGTTGATCCTCATCACTATGTGAGGAGCTGAGATACCAATCATTAATGGATGTTATCCTCTCAACTTCTCTGTGAGTTAGGGAATTATCCCCATTTTACAGAGAAGGAACTGAGGTGTAAGGTGAATTATGTAACTTGCCGAAGGTCACACACAGAGTCTGCAGTTGAGCTGGGAACTGAATACACATCTCCCAATTCCCCATGCAGTGCCTTACTAGACAAGTATCAGAGGGGTAGCCGTGTTAGTCTGGTTCTGTAGAAGCAGCAAAGAATCCTGTGGCACCTTATAGACTAACAGATGTTTTGCAGCATGAGCTTTCGTGGGTGAATACCCACTTCTTCGGATGCAAGCAGTGGAAATTTCCAGGGGCAGGTGTGTATATATAAGCAAGCAAGAAGCAAGCTAGAGATAACGAGGTTAGATCAATCAGGGAGGATGGGGCCCTGTTCCAGCAGCTGAGGTGTGAAAACCAAGGGAGGAGAAACTGGTTCTGTAATTGGCAAGCCATTCACAGTCTTTGTTTAGTCCTAAACTGATGGTGTTAAATTTGCATATGAACTGGAGCTCAGCAGTTTCTCTCTGAGTCTGGTCCTAAAGTTTTTGCTGGAGGATGGCCACCTTAAAATCTGCTATTGTGTGGTCAGGGAGGTTGAAGTGTTCTCCTACAGGTTTTGTATATTGCCATTCCTAATGTCTGATTTGTGTCCATTTATCCTTTTCCTTAGAGACTGTCAGTTTGGCGATGTACATAGCAGAGGGGCATTGCTAGCATATGATGGCATATATTACATTGGTGGACATGCAGGTGAATGAACCGGTGATGGTGTGGCTGATCTGGTTAGGTCCTGTGATGGTGTTGCTGGTGTAGATATGTGGGCAGAGTTGGCATCGAGGTTTGTTGCATGGGTTGGTTCCTGAGCTAGAGTTACTATGGTGCGGTGTGCAGTTGCTGGTGAGAATATGCTTCAGGTTAGCAGGTTGTCTGTGGGCGAGGACTGGCCTGCCACCCAAGGCCTGTGAAAGTGTGGGATCATTGTCCAGGATGGGTTGTAGATCCTGATGATGCGCTGGAGGGTTTGAGCTGGGGACTGTATGTGATGGCCAGTGGAGTCCTGTTGGTTTCTTTCTTGGGCTTGTCTTGCAGTAGGAGGCTTCTGGGTACACATCTGGCTCTGTTGATCTGTTTCCTTATTTCCTCATGTGGGTACTGTAGTCTTGAGAATGCTTGGTGGAGATTTTCTAAGTGTTGGTCTCTGTCTGCGGGGTTAGAGCAGATACTGTTGTACCTCAGTGCTTGGCTGTTGACAATGGATCTTGTGGTGTGCCCGGGATGGAAGCTGGAGGCATGAAGGTAGGCATAGCGGTCGGTAGGTTTTCGGTATAGGGTGGTGTTAATGTGACCACCACTTATTTGCACTGTGGTGTCTAGGAAGATAAATAAGTGGTGGTCACATTAACACCACCCTATACCGAAAACCTACCGACCGCTATGCCTACCTTCATGCCTCCAGCTTCCATCCCGGGCACACCACAAGATCCATTGTCTACAGCCAAGCACTGAGGTACAACCGCATCTGCTCTAACCCCGCAGACAGAGACCAACACTTAGAAAATCTCCACCAAGCATTCTCAAGACTACAGTACCCACATGAGGAAATAAGGAAACAGATCAACAGAGCCAGATGTGTACCCAGAAGCCTCCTACTGCAAGACAAGCCCAAGAAAGAAACCAACAGGACTCCACTGGCCATCACATACAGTCCCCAGCTCAAACCCCTCCAGCGCATCATCAGGGATCTACAACCCATCCTGGACAATGATCCCACACTTTCACAGGCCTTGGGTGGCAGGCCAGTCCTCGCCCACAGACAACCTGCTAACCTGAAGCATATTCTCACCAGCAACTGCACACCGCACCATAGTAACTCTAGCTCAGGAACCAACCCATGCAACAAACCTCGATGCCAACTCTGCCCACATATCTACACCAGCAATACCATCACAGGACCTAACCAGATCAGCCACACCATCACCGGTTCATTCACCTGCACGTCCACCAATGTAATATATGCCATCATATGCCAGCAATGCCCCTCTGCTATGTACATCGGCCAAACTGGACAGTCTCTAAGGAAAAGGATAAATGGACACAAATCAGACATTAGGAATGGCAATATACAAAAACCTGTAGGAGAACACTTCAACCTCCCTGACCACACAATAGCAGATTTTAAGGTGGCCATCCTCCAGCAAAAAAACTTTAGGACCAGACTCCAGAGAGAAACTGCTGAGCTCCAGTTCATATGCAAATTTAACACCATCAGTTTAGGACTAAACAAAGACTGTGAATGGCTTGCCAATTACAGAACCAGTTTCTCCTCCCTTGGTTTTCACACCTCAGCTGCTGGAACAGGGCCCCATCCTCCCTGATTGATCTAACCTCGTTATCTCTAGCTTGCTTCTTGCTTGCTTATATATACACACCTGCCCCTGGAAATTTCCACTGCTTGCATCCGAAGAAGTGGGTATTCACCCACGAAAGCTCATGCTGCAAAACATCTGTTAGTCTATAAGGTGCCACAGGATTCCTTACTAGACAAGACCATCCTTACTACTTTTGGTACAAGCCCACTTTTCCGTGCCTTTTTAAAAATAAGGGTCTCATCGTAAAAAAATATGAAAAGCTCATTGTTCTTAGAGATAAAGGGATAATTTCAGTAAGGGATATTCTGGTATGTGCCAGCAATGGAACGTACAGGACCATTGCAGTTCCAAAAGCGTGTATCACTGACAGGGAGGGCCCAGGACAGAAGGGGAAGTGTTGATTCAGTGCATTGACTAAGCACCTGTGCTGGCAGAGCTCCTGTTGAGCTCCAGGCAGAAATTAAAGCTGTCTTTCCCCTGAGAGATGGTGTCAGTGCAAACACCACCAACCCTCCACAGCAGTTATCCCCATCTGGTGCAGTGGGCCAAACTACTACCCTATCCTGTACCAGTGGAAATTAATCTGGCCCTAATTATGTTATAGAGTACTGTACATGTTATTAAGATGAAAGCTGGTTCGGCATTTAAATTATTGCCCATTAGGCCCTAATCCAACATTGCATTTAGGACCTTGGAGTCAATGGGACTACTACAAACTTAAGCACATGCTATGCGTTTACTTACCCAAAGCCTTAATTCTGTATATGAAATGCTTCTCCAGCTGGATGGATTGTCTGTAATAGACTGTAGAGTTCTAGTGAATTCAGCATTCTTCCTTGATTAAGTTAAAGCAAGTTAGATTTTGTGTTGCTAGCAAATAAATGGACATCATTGTTTGGAGTCAGTATTTGGACTGCAAGTTTTTATAATAAAATATCAGTTAATATTAATCTCTCTTCCCATTTTAGAGAAAATGCTGCAAAACTATATGCAGTTAATGAAGCATGTGCACCTGTAATCGCAGTCCTGCAAAGAAAAAACACAGTACAATGAAAGTCCTTATGGGACATATTACAGCAGAAAAAAGTCACCCTGTTACAAAATTTCTGTGAACACCTGGCCAAATCTTGATAGTCATCAGATAAGGAGACAGAGAGTTTTTTTGTTCTGCTCATATAGTTCTAGACAGATATTATATCTGAATAAAAGTCAGTTCAGACTTTGACATTTACCAGAACAAATCTACTGTGCATGTTGCATTGATCAGCAGTATTCTGAAAGTCAGCAGTGAAACTTAACATGTTTCACAATGAATGTATTATTGTTATTTGTGTTACAGTATTGCCTAGAAGCTGCAACCAATTCTTGTGCTCTGATATGCTAGGCACAGCAGTCCCTGCAATGAAGACTATACAGCCTAAATAGACAAGACAAAGTGTTGGATGAAGGAAGTAGTATTAGCCCTGTTTCATATATAGGGAGCTAAAGGACACAGAGATGAAGGGATTTTTCCAAGGTCATGTAAGCTTGCATATGGCAGAACCAAGTAACTGAACCATGATCAACTGAATCTAATTCTAGTGCCTTAACCCAGATACTATTGTCTCTCTCATACTACTTATGTAAAACAATTTATAGCATTGCTTAATTCAACTGTTCTGATAGTACGAGGGATCTGGTTATTGTGCTAATTCTTTTTTGGTACATAACTGGCCTTATATACAATTTGGGTAAATGAATAATAATTATAATTTGTTTCTATGTGGGGAAGCACACATTCACAACCAACAACAGAGGACAACTTTTTAATACATTTAAACTAAATTCTTCCTTGCATATAAATGTTCTGTTACCAGAGAGGACATTGTAAATTAAAAGTACTTGGAATGATCATTTAAACATGCAAGGAACAGTAATGTCAGCTTAAGCTGTTATTGCTAAAGAGGATATCACTGTGTGTACTCAGCCATCCATAAGCATTTCTAATGTCACCTCCGGTTAGAGGATAAAGCTTGTTATGGGCAGATGTGGAAAGTGATGATGAGCTGACTAGATGGTTGAAATGTTAAAAAAAATAAAAAAAAAAAAAATCCCTGGTTTCTGCAGAGAGGTTTTCAGAATTTGACTATATTGAATACTGGATGAATTCTTATATTCAGAAATAGTTAGCTAAGGGGGGAGGGAGGAATCAGCTGGATGCAAATACCAATGATTTCAATGGGAATTGTTCCCATTTACTCCAAGTCTGAATTTGGCCCCATGTTTTTATGTCACTTTCTAAATCAGACAGTTCATCATTTACTCACTAAATATGAGCCATTTGCCAAGTACCATTAACTTAAAGAGTTCAAGGTTTCCATTCCTATTATTTCTTATACTTGGAGGGTTATGTCCTAGATTGGACCTGAAATGTCTATGTGAACTGACAGAACTTTGCTCAGGGAATTTATTCCATTACTCAGATTAGCCAAAAAAAACATTAAAAAAAAAAAGCTTTAAGTTGATTTAAGTGCTCCATGTACCTCATGTGAAAAAAACCCATTAAAATCAGAAAACAGACTGGCTGAGTAGGAAGAAAATCTTCCTTGGGGATTCGTGTCTTTACAAAGCTGTGTATAGTGAGAAAATAGGGTCTGAATCAAATTATTTGATTTACCTCTGTCATAAACATAGAAAGAAGGGTAGCATAAAAATCCCTCCTTGGCAGCTGTTCTAAATCGCTTTACCTGTAAGGGGTTAAGAAGTGCAAATAACCTAGTTGGCACCTAACCGGAAGGACCAAGAGAAAAGAAGATACTTTCAAATCTGGGGAAAGTGGGGGTTGTTTGTGGCTCTCTTTCTTGTTCCCTCTCCGGATGGAGAGAGACACCAAGCAACATCTCCTGAAAATATACCTGGAATGATCGATCTAAAATTACAGAAATTGTAAGTAGGCAAGGAACTGCATTAAGTTATCTTTTGTTTTAGCTTGTGAATTTTCCCTACGCTAAAGAGGTAGTTTCATTCCTGTTTTGTAACTGTGAAGCTGAGCCAGAGGGGAATCCTCTGTATTTTAAATCTTTTTATTTACCCTGTAAAGTTACCTTCCATCCTGATTTTGCAGGTGTGATTCTTTTATTTTTTCTTTATAAATAAATTTCTTCTTTTAAGAACCTGATTGATTTTCAGTGTCCTAAAGACAAAGGGTCTGGTCTGTGCTCACATTGCTAACCAATTGGTTGGTGTATTATTCTCAAGCCTCCCCAGGAAAGGAGGTGAAAGGGTTTGGGGAAATAGAGACTCCAAGTGACCCTTTCCTGAATTTTTGTGTAAATCACTTGGTGGTGGCAGGAATACCATACAAGGACAAGGAAAGGAATTTGTACCTTGGGGAAGTTTTTAACCTAAGCTGGTAGAAATAAGCTTAGGGAGTCTCTCATGTGGGTCCCTACATCTGTACCCCAGAGTTCAGAGTGGGGGGAAGGGAACCCTGACTACCTCTATAGCCAATCACAGTGTCAACACGTTCTGTCTCAAGTACCCAAATCCAAAGAGCAAGACTCCAGATCCTTCTCAATAAAATTGAAGTTTGATCTTGGAAGTTAAGAAAGGAGCAGAGCCATTATCTTTCTGGTACAGCACAAGTGACAGACAAGCCCAGTTTGTGCAAATGGTGGTTAATGACAACTCTAGCTCTCCTGTTTTTCATTGCTATCAACTTATCGAGTAAGGGTATGGCTGGAGTGGGATCTACTGTCTCTGAGCATCTCTGATACTAGACCTGGATTTTGTATCCTGAAGAACTAGTCATCTTCTTTTTCTGGACCATGAATTTAAACACGTAATTTAAACACAAAATGGGGACTGTTGCAAAAGAGCTTGTATATAAAATACTAATACATACTTCTTTTTCCCCCATGGTGGTAAGTACCAGAAGTTTCAGCAGCTCATTAATTCAAAAGTTTACAGAAATAATCTGATTTATTCATGAATATTTTTTGAGTAGTAATACAAGAAATACTGGCCTTTTTCTCCTAGAAGGCTTAAGGCCTTGTTTGCACTGGAGAATTTGATAAGAAACTTTGGGCCTCTTAGCATGCTTGTAAAACACCTTGAAAACAGTGAAGCTAGTCTGATTTACATTAGCTGAGGAGCTGTCCCCTTTAGTCCATACACAGAAGTGCTCCAAGTGAGTTACATGTGGGCCAAAGCTCTGCTTTCAGTAGGGCTCCGTATTAGTTCAGTTGGATCTGTTTCAGCCTGCACTGGTTTAGAACCAGTACCGACATCACTAAACAGTTCAGACTGAAGTGTTTCAGATAATGGTCCCCTTACTGCCCCACAGAACACTCGTGGCCTTTCAAACCCCCAGGCCCAGAAACCACTGCTTCTGGGAAATTGTGACAAGAACTGCAGGACAAATACCCAGGGGACAATGCTAGCATGCACATAGGGCAAAACTACAGTGGTTCAGTACATGGGTATGCATGGCTAATGTGGACACTGTTTGTATTAAAATAGTGTGTCTTCGTCAGCTCAGTTAGGAATGCTGCATTAAACAGAACAGATATGTCAAAATAAACACAAAATATAAATATATTTGGCAATTCAGCCAAACTAATTAGATTCTTGGGGTTTTTTTGTTAGGGTTTAAAATGCTTCCATTTTTTCCCCAAATTTTCTTGCTAGCTATATTTAGTCTTTCCACTTAAGACTGAGCTTGCTATTTATCCTTGCAATAAAGCCCGATGCCAGCTCTGTCCACATATCCATTCAAGTGACACCATCACAGGACCTAATCACATCAGACACACCATCAGGGGCTCGTACACCTGCACATCTACCAACGTGATATATGCCATCATGTGCCAGCAATGCCCCTCTGCCATGTACATTGGCCAAACCGGACAGTCTCTACGCAAAAGAATAAATGGACACAAATCTGACATCAGGAATCATAACATTCAAAAACCAGTGGGAGAACACTTCAACCTTTCTAACCACTCAGTGACAGACTTGAAGGTGGCAGTTTTGCAACAAAAAAACTTCAAAAACAGACTCCAAAGAGAGACTGCTGAACTTGAATTAATATGCAAACTAGATACAATTAACTGTGGTTTAAACAAAGACTGGGAATGGTTGGGTCATTACACCAATTGAATCTATTTCCCTATGTTAAGTTCTCCTCACACCTTCTATGGGCCATCTTAATTATCACTTCAAAAAGTTTTTTTTCCTCCTGCTAACGATAGCTCATCTCAATTGATTACACTCTGCCTGTTGGTATGCATACTTCCACCTTTTCATGTTCTCTGTATGTATAAATATCTCCTGTCTGTGTGTTCCATTCTATGCATCCGAAGAAGTGAGCTTTAGCTCACGAAAGCTCATGCTGAAATAAATTTGTTAGTCTCTAAGGTGCCACAAGTACTCCTGTTTTTTTTGCTATTTATATGTGTCATGCACTGAAAAAAATTCTCTGCTTCTCTGCCATATCTGTCTTCAGGGCTGTTTCCTCTCTTTCTGACGAGGAGATGTTTGCTCAGACTGCCTGCTTATTCGTGGTGTGTGTTCACAATGCTAAAATGCCCCAGGAAGATTAATAAAAAATGGATGGAAACGAGGAACAGATTCACTCAAAAATCCTATATTGTAGTCAATAGCTAGGAAAAGAAATTAAGTAATTCCAACTACAAATGAAGTTAGTACTGTATGCTAATTTTTATGTGGCCAGCCACTAAATCTCACAACCGGGGATATAATTAGACATACATTAGCAGCCATGCTTTTCAATGCAGAATGGATATATGTGTTTTGCTAATTACTTGACATACTCGCAGGAGTATCAGAAACCAACTCTGGTCCCTTGTTATTCCGTTAATCTATTTACTCCTAATTTAGAACTAAATTCTGCAGCATCTTTTGTGACTATGCAACTCCCAAAATGCAGCAGAAATACAGTGACATCCTGCATGGGCTGGGGGGACTGGGAAACAGAGGGGCTGTACTGAGGGACTCCATAGGCCTCTGTGGGCTTTGAATGTGAGTGTGGCTGCTGAGTGCTTGAATTTTATGTACCAGTGCATCACAATCCCTGCTCCACACTTTACGTCCAGGAAGGGAGTTTGTAGTTCCTCCATCCATGCTTTTATTTGATCTTTTTAGCAGGGGACAAAGATTTCATCCTTAGATGAAAGGGATTACAAGGAATAAAATGCACACCCTGAAAATTTTGTTTAATATATTGGAGCAGCCAGCCATGTGGAGTCTGATGTTTTTGGATGTGAAGTAGTACTCTGAATGTTGTTTGGTTTAATCTGATATTTCTCAATTTCAGACCTCTTTGATGTCCACCAAAAAAATAAAAAAGAGGAGGAACACTTGATAAAAGGGAAAAAGTTGAGAACAATGCAGCCCTATTGTTTTCCTTCTCTGCCCCCTCCCTCGACAAGCACTGGTATGACCAAGGGCTTAATTTTTCCATTTTAACTTTGTACTTTACATTTTTGGTATAGTTATCACACCAGCAACCCATATCATTGAAGAGCTGCAGTTCAATAGCCACTGCAAGTTGCTGATCAGTGTTACATTCCATTTTGTTACCTGCAAAACATAAAGGCAATTCTGCACTGTGATTATTTACTATTATCATGTTCAAAATGGTGAAAAGAGAGGCAGATCTGACCAAGTGGCTGTTACAGGGTCACATTCTGTTCTCATTTATAGCACTGTAAATCCAGACTAACTCTAATGGCTTTAAAGGGAC
Organism: Mauremys reevesii; assembly: GCF_016161935.1. Taxonomy (NCBI): domain Eukaryota; kingdom Metazoa; phylum Chordata; order Testudines; family Geoemydidae; genus Mauremys; species Mauremys reevesii. Next base: position 94,550,228 of record NC_052628.1, on the reverse strand, counting down.
AGTTGAGTTCACTGAGTTACCACAAATTTGGACCACTCCAATTATGAAGATACTATAGTATTATGTGCTGTTTTATTTTTTCAGAAGACCAAGCACCTGTTAAGGATGTTTTCCAAGAAGAGTCTGAATCCATTCCAGAGTATACTGCTGAGGAAGAGCGACAAGACAACAGGTTATGGAGAACGGTAGTGATTGGCGAACAGGAGCAGAGGATTGATATGAAAGTCATTGAGCCTTACAAAAAAGTTATTTCTCATGGAGGTAGGGAACTCCTAAAAGCATTTTTACAGTGATGTGAAAAACCATGCTTCATCAGCCAGTGGGAAAACTGAGTTCATTTTTCAGCCCCTGTATAGACAACTCTCAGACTCTCACATTACAGTAAATACTAGGGGGCCAGATTCATGCCTGGGCTGTTGCTGAAGACCCAGGTGCAGAGCCCCATTTGCCAAAAGTCCACTGTGATGGCAAAAAAGCAGCTGCAAACGCCTGTCCATCAGAGGGCCAGTGGGCCACTAGCTTAGACCCAAAACTGAGTGGTATTGTCAGCAAGGGGACATGCCCTGACTCAGCACATTTCCTGAGCAGCTGGGATCTTATAGCGCCCCCAGTGGAACTGAAAGCCGCTCATCTGTGGCAGAAACCGCATAGGAGAATAATTGTATAGAAATATTCACCCTACAGGGAGGGTAGGTGGTCTTTTGGGAGATACAGGGAGATCAACTGGTTCAAGGAGCTATCATTTTCATGTTTCTGTTCCATGGGTGAATTTAACTCACAGAGTTTGGAAGTTCACTTGAAAAGACTAGATTACCTCCAACAATGGGGTATGGGTTACATCCCTCAGCAGTATCCCTTGCTGTGCTGAATTATTTCTGGGAGAGGCAATGGGCCTGATTCTGTTCTAACTTACACTGGGGCAAATCAGAAGTAACCCCAATGAAGTAAATTGATTTCATCCAGTGTAAAACTGGTGTAAAGGGAGATCTACCTAAGTCAGGCCTAATGTTTGATTCAACCTGGCAAAGATAGAAATGAGATGATCATAGAATCATAGGACTGGAAGGGACCTCAAGAGGTCATCTAGTCCAGTCCCCTGCGCTCATGGAAGGACTAAGTATTATCTAGACCATTCCTGACAGATGTTTGTCTAACTGCTCTTAAAAATCTCCAATGATAGGTACTTTAAATACCTGAGCATCTCAAACAGCAAATATACTAATATAGATGCCTTATTAGCAACATGATACTCATAGCATAAAATTCCCTTTCAGTAAAGAGGGAATGATTTGGTTTTTCTATAGCCAGCTGACTGAAAAATCTACTCTGTAGGCTATAGATGTAATAGTTTTTGCCTCATGAAGTATGCTGTTCTATGATTCATTAATCTACTCTTATTCTGTGCATGACTGCAACCATTTTCCAGAGCAAGGGTGTACAGTTCCAAATAGGACATGCGGTTAAAGGAAAAACTGCCCATAATGTATGCAGTGCTTCCCTGGGGCTTCAGCATATGTGCCGTTGATTAACCTGGAACATTGCTAACGTTATTTTATGCCATTCATGAGCATCAATCAGCCTTTCACCAGCAATCCGAGCAAATATTTTATTCCGTGTTCCTCGCATACTTGGTAATTATTAGACAATCCATCAAATATAACCAGGAAAGTGACCCCATTTAAGCTGTGTACTTGTAGTACTGGAGAGGCAAAGTGGGTGAGATAGTATCTTATTGGATCAACTTCTGTTGGTGAGAGAGACAAGCTATCAAGCCATACAGACTCTACTTCAGGTCCGGTCAGGTCTTCCTCAATCTTTCTGGTCACTAACAACCTAAGAGCACCACCAGTGTTGATACAGTAGCTAAGCCCACCCCAAGTTATTTACCCCATTGGACTTGTTACCATAGATACTTAAAATAAGAAAATTAAAAATAAATAAAAATGTCTTTCCATTGACATATCAGGTTCATGATCCCTTTGGATACACTGTGCATATGAGAAGATTAATGGGAGTGCTGTTTATTAACTTTGAATGGCTGTTAACACAGTATAACCACTGAGGTCTTATGAGTTTTTCCACTGTTGCAGTGTTGCTCACTAGCTGTGTTAATGAAATTTAAGCTATAATTTCCACTACATTTTCAGGGCCAGATCCTTAGCTAGTATAAAGCAGTATAGCTCCCTTGAAGTTAATAGAATTACAGAAGTACATCAATCACTCATAGACACAGACTTAAAGGTCAGAAGGCACCATCATGATCATCTAGTGTGACCTCCTGCAGACCTGTGTTAAAGCCTGCAGAGACTCACATCACCGAGTGCACAAAAGGATTAATTATAAGCTAATAAAAACATTTTAACAGCCAGAAAAAAACAGTTTTCAACCATAACACAATTAAAGACCCTGGAGGTATTTCATAAATGGACAGTATCATTACAGAAAAACAAAGAATTGCAACATTGCTAGTGGTATTTATTTACGTTTTAATGTATGTGCCGAATAAACACTCTAGATGCATATACTATGAAAACATTTATACAACTTTCCAGATTCATGCCCTTATATATGCATTTACAATGGTTTCTGTTAAAATGAAAATGAGTCCGTGATATGACTGTCATGTGATTTCAGTGGGAGCAGGAACAGGCTCTTTGTCACACAATATTACTGTTAAAGTTACTTTTGTGCTGAACTCCACCTTATCCTCTGATGGCTTTGTAAACATAGACAGTTTTCCCATTGGGGACCAGACCACTCAATTCAGTTTTATGTATGAACTAATTAGGATTTAAATTCAGTTCTCCAGGAGTAAAAGCCAAGTGGTCTAACCCATTCCCTACCATTTAGGTGCTCTGGGTCTGATTCTTCATGGCATTACACCAGGTTTACATCAATGTAATACAAATGATGACTTAACTTGAATGAAAAAAGATGAGCATTGTGCAGCTCTATAACAAGTGTGAATTGTCTCATATCTGTTTGACACATGCTTTCAACTTTATTGTTCATCCTGTTCTTGCATGAAAGAGCCAGTTAAATTAGGTGACACTAGCTGAATCTGGCAAGCTGCCAAAAGTAGAAATGAAGCTGTCTGCTGTGACAGTAATTTATGATAATACTGTTTCCAAGAGAAGTGGCCCTGCCTCACCTCTAGCACTCATTTTGGAAGTGGTGACCATTTTCTTCAGGATAATAACCTGTTAAACTGACCCCTTATTTTGCTTCTGCAGTCTTCCGTCTTTCCAGGCTGTTGTGTGCTAAGAGATAGTGAGCAGCTGGTCATTGACATGGCTGATGTTTTATCAGCAATATGTGCATGACATGTTCACCCACAACAGCAAGCTGTGTGCTATTTGGTGAATTTTTTTCTGGCATCTTCTTATTCTTCAGACAGAAAAGTGTGGCAGATGTTCTCATTCCCATGCAAAGTTTTGTAAAGAACCACACAAATCTGAGCTGGAAACCTCTACTAAGTCTTCTAGCCCAACACCTTGAATCTGCATGATTTGCTTTCAAAACTACTGCAACTAGAACTTAGTTTAATTCTCATAAAGGAAGCATAAGAATCAGCTATACACACCGACACTACATTGACCAACTTAGAAACATTGAGTGAAATCCTGAGCCCACTGAAGTCAATGAGATTACAACCTTTATTTATCAAGAGTCAGATCCTTCCTTCCCCGGGCTGTGGATGTGGAAATGATGCAATTTCATTGCATATGCATGGGGCAGGATTTTGGAGTGCCTGAGCGATTGGTATGGCATTACTACAAAGTCCACCTCCATCAGAGTCCTTTGCATAGATATTCAGGAGCAGGAGTGGGGCTGGTGGAGCCTGTCAGCTTAGATAGCAAAGAAAGGTGCTTGAGAAATAAATTAACTAGAGTTTAGCTAGATCCACCACTATATTGATTCACTGGCCATACTCCTGAGAGGGATGGTGGTGTTCAGAATCTGAGTGGTGGCCAGAATGTGAGCGAGGAGGAATGGATAGTGGATACAGCTCTACAGCCTAGGGAGGAGGTTTCCTTCCACACCCGCCCCTGGGGAAATTCCTCAGTGATCGGTCTGGCTGCTTCCGCTGAACTGTGGGCAAGGAATTTGTGCCAACTCTTGTTAGCGTCTTCTGGTGAAGGATTAAAAAGCACCACTGTCGTGCATGAACATTGCTTGTCCATAAGAGAGCATAAAAATAGTGTGTGTTAGGTTGATCTGTGGAATCTTTTTTTCTAGGTGGTTAGGTGCATATTATCTTTTTGGGTTAATGTGGAACTGCAAGATAAGGCCCTTAGCAGCACTGTATAAAATACTGGACACATCTGCCACTGTGTCCTGGTAAGGCCAAGTTCCTGGGCCAGCGGAAAGGACTGGCTCTTGATTTCACTGTGTTAGTTGTATAGGGAATCCCTGGAGATTTCATAATTTACATAAGCAAGAAAATCCCATCCCAACTTTCAAAGAAGAGGCGAAAAATACTGCCTTATTCTTGAATACCGGTATATGGACTTAATAGAGCCCACTATTTAAGACAGCTAATATAGCTCATGTTATTGGTTAGCTGAAGGCTATGTTGTCTCTTTCACCAACAGAAACTGGTCCAAGAGGAGATATTATCTCACCCATCTTGTCTCAGTTGAAGGTTGTATCAGCTGCTGCTCTCCCCTTTGAGATTGGTACTTAAGTCTGAAAAAAAAGGAAGAATAAAACAGGGGGGGAATTAATCTCCAGAAATCCTTTTGCCTCCTGTTCTTTAGATGTTGAAAACTTTGCTCCCTTGAGGAGTGGTCTACTTGAAATACCCACCCAGCAGCAGATTTCCTTAAAACAAGATTGAAAACAGAGAGAAAAGGGAATTAACACATAAGGAACAGTTTGACTAATACAGCTATCTCTCGCTTACCTTCTTACTAGCTAAATTATGAAAGGCATTTTCATCTTAGTTCTAGAGACAAAAGAATGCTCTTACTCTTACATGTCTAAAAACCTAGTCCTCTCTGATCTTCCTTGATCAGCCTGTCAGCTGCTCTTCCTGCACAGAGAGAATTCCTCTTTTGCTCCTACACCCAACCTGTTTATCAGGTGTTCATTACTAGATTCAGGAGGGTCTCCTCTACATTTCCATAGGAATGGTTTTGCATGACTCCTGTCCAGGGAAAAGGTCAGTCAGGGTTGCCCTTACCAGGATAATCTTCTAACCACCTCTCCCCCACAACTAAATTTCTCTCAGCTTTCTCATTGCCAAGCTGATATGTCTAACGCTCTGGTGATTTCCATTTCTTTAGATTAACTACAGCAATCAATGTTTGTCCTGAGCTAGTGTTCCCTTTTATGGGAGCCAACTCATGCATGCCCCCCTTGTGAATATACCAAGTCTCCATCTCTGCTGGCGGCAGAGGTAGGTGGGATTTTAAAAAACTGGACTTAAAAAAAAAAAAAGGAGGGAGATTTACTTGATCTCCATTAGGCTTAAAAAATTAGATTAAAAAAATCACCATATTCCAGGCCTACCGTAATTACCGGTATTCTTCTTTTTAAGATGATCTTGTTAAAAGCCCTTTACTGAGAGACAAATGCCTTTTTGTTTGTTCCACAGGATACTATGGTGATGGTCTAAATGCCATCATTGTGTTTGCTGCATGTTTCCTGCCAGACAGCAGTCGAGCTGATTACAACTATGTCATGGAAAATCTTTTCCTGTGAGTGATATGTGTGAACAATGTGACAGTCTTTTGTGTTAATATGTATAATTACATACTGAGAGAACCTGTCTTTAAGTAAGAGATAATTTAAGATATTAAAGGGGGTGACTTGAATACTATAGGAAAAAACCGCCTTAGGTAGAATGCTCAATGAAGCACTCCTTGGCTCTAAAATCCTGAAACCACTTCACCAGTGAGTGCCAGACCTACTTGTAGGGGAGAGCAGCCTTCCCTGCCTTTAACCCTCAGTTCATTTTTCAAATATTATTTGTTGTATTGCGTAGCACCTAAGAGTCTCAGTCTTGGACCAGGGACCAGTTGTCCTAGGTGCTGCATAAACACAGAACAAAAAGACTGTCACACAGGGGCACCATTTCAGATGGGGGGAGGAGGGGCAAATTTAATCATGATTCCAAGGGTTACTTAGAAACCTGGAAACTCTAGGTTTTTTGCAGATAGAAGGGGGTGGGGCACAACCAAAAATTATAACTCAAGGAGAGGTGCCTCAGCTCAAAAAGTTTGAAAACCGCTCAGGGTGAAGGCAGGGGATATCTAGGGGCTGTGTACTGGGAGGAGAGAACCGCTCAGGGTGAAGGCAGGGGATATCTAGGGGCTGTGTACTGGGAGGAGAGAACCGCTCAGGGTGCAGGGACACGGGTAGCTAGGGGCATGCAGGCAGGAGTGGAGCTCAAGGTGCAGGGAGGGGCTGTATCTAAAGTGGTGCTGCTGCTGTTGCTGGGCCAGCTGTGTGCTCAGTCCCTAGTTGGCACAGTGGGGGCAGATCTGCGGGGCAGGAGCTGGGGTGAGGGGCGTGATCTGCCCACCTAGGTACACAATGGGCAGGAGGAGTGGAACTCCACAACGTCAGCCTGCGGCCAGCTCTGCACAGCAGATCAGGAGGCAGGCTCTCAGTCCCAAGCGGCATGGCCAGTGGGGGCTCCGTGGTGGGGACGCGGGGGCAGTGTGGCGGCTGGAGACTGCAGTGGAGCAGGGCAGAGGGGGAAGGAAGGGCAGCATCTTCCCTCCTACTGCAAACTTCACCCAAATGTGGTACAAAACTCAGAGGAGGGGGCAGGTACTCCCCTCCCCCACCTTCCCTAAATGGCACCCCTGCAGTCACTGCCCCAAAGAGTTTAGGACATTTCCCGACTCCAGCTGCTTCTGAGTCAGTCACTACGAATGGCAATTGCCAGTGAGGAAGGACATACGAATTTGACCAAGTGAACCCAACTTTGTTTTAATTTTTAACAACAAAGGTAACTCCTAATGGCAACTTGTTCTGGCAGCAAATAGATGGAGAAGGCAATGGCTGCCCTGAGCTGTCTCCAGTCTGCCTCTCTTTGCTGCTGAAATCATAATCTGCCTGACCCTCCAAGGCCCATGTTTAAAATGAAAGTCATAGAATCATAGGACTGGAAGGGACCTCGAGAGGTCGTCTAGTCCATTCCCCTGCACTCATGGCAAGACTAAGTATTCTCTAGTCCTGGTAAGTATGCACAATTCAAATGCCAACCAAAGCCTGACCTTGCAGAGGCTGCTGCATAAGGAAATGGTGAACCTGACCATTAGAGCACAACTCCCTGTAGTTCCATCCCCTGGAACCCCAATAGGGGCTTCATGCCTAATTCATAAGAAAGATTGTCTCAGCTCCGGATAAAATATGGCCCATACAATATAAGCCTTAATGGTGGATCATATTTGAAGCATACCCTGATAAGGTAAGCAAAACTCAATACAGCAAAAAGAAACCCTGCAACCATAGGTGCTGGAATTAGGGGTGCTGCCACATCCACTGGCTTGAAGTGGTTTCCATTATATACAGGATTTACCATTTGGTTTAGTGCTTCTCAACACCCCCACTATACAAATTGTTCCAGCACCCCTACCTGCAACACCACCATAAACAGAAAAACAACAGCAATTGATTTCCTCCCTGTTCAGATCATTACTACTATTCTTCTGAAAGCAGATGCTGCATCTAAATCCTACCTATCATCACCAGCAATCAGAGTAGCATCTTCAAGATATGAAGGGGGGGTGGGGAGAAATACCGCAATAGTCCTAAACCTGGCAAAAAACAAGAGAGCATAATTATGACTCAGATTGAACAATTATTCTGTGACTTAATTGAACCCCTCAGTTTTTAAGTAAAGTTATGTCTAACCAGGATAGACTCTTATAGAGGAGAAATCTTTTAAGAGTTAAGGGCCAGATTCTTCTCTCGGTTATGCTACAATAAATACAAAGTAATTTTGTTGCCTTCAGGACTTAAAGATTTCCCCACTCAAGGCTAGCAGCAGGGTCCCCCCCACCCTTTTTTTTTTTTACTCCATTGTCTTCACTGGGATTACTTCAGATTTGTACCAGTGTAAATGAGAGCAGAATTTGGATCTGTGTCTTCAACTTGTCTTGCAACTGACAGACTCCTGTTTCTTTTATACGCAGAAGTGCAGGATAATGAAACTACAGAGGAAGTATATGGCCACCCATTTATTTTGTTTGTGGGGCAGAAGAGGTATATTCATTGAACTAAAGAGATGTCAGTATACTGATCCCTAGTACATCAGGCTACGAATATATGCGCACAAATTCTTCCTAGTTAATCATATGAGGAATCTCGGGGAGTCCTGCGCTCCCTCATTTTATTTTCTATCACTTCTTGGCCTTAAGCAAAGTACTTTGCATAGATAAGCCCACAACTGAAATGCTGTATTCCCCAGATGTCAGCTCCCTATCAGTGATTTTTCAGCCTATGACCAGCAATTGTGCATTTAGTTGTTTACATATTTTACCTACTGCGGTTACGATGCCCTGTGGGTCATCAAAGCTTTCTGTCATCAATTTGTTACCTTGACTAATCCGGTTGGATAGTGAGAGTCTGGGCCGAGAGCCAAACCCCAGGAGACAGCAGCTGCTGATGCCCTTCCCTGGGATGCTGTAGACCCAGACTGAAATGCCTGCTGTCTCAGCTGCAGCTGCTTAATCCTCAGCATGTTAGCGGCAAACAATTACAAGTTCCACACAAGAATCAGTCCACAACCTGCTAAAATTATTTGCTTAAGTCTGAAGAGAGAGTTTGTGCTTTCAAACTCAAGTAGAGCGTTGCAGAAGAATCGCTCCAGTCACTAAGACATTTCCTTTCACCCACGATTTATTTTATTAAAAAGAAAAAAAAAGAACAAACCTTTCATTCTCATGAGGTAGATGAGGAGCCAGGCATCATAAGGGCGGCTATTTTTCCCTAAAATGGCAGTTGCTGTAATTCAGCCACGTTATTGATCTCAGTAGTGTTCACTAATGGAACAGGGAGGAATCAGTCTCTCCACTTCAGGAATTACTAGGTGAAATTCTATGGCTTGTGTTATGCAGAAGGTCAGATTAGATGATCATAATGGTCATCTCTAGTCTTAAAAATCTATAAATCACTCTCTTTATTCTTGATGTTTATTATGATTGACTATTTGTATAGCACCCACCAACCCTCTGCATTTTATACACATAAAAAGACTTGCTCCCTTTTCCATGGTCCCAGTCCCACAAAGACTTACTCGCATGCTTAACCTTTTGCATTGTGAGTAATCCCGCTGATGATTCACTGCAATGAGAGAGCAGCTTTAAATTCCACAGGATTACTCACAGTGCATAAAGTTCAACATAGGTATGAGTCTTTGCAGGATTGAGGCCTAAGTACATACAAATGCAAAAGGGAAGAGAGGCAATAGTACTGTGAATCAGTAGTGAAGTGTGACACTAGTCTGGATAGTTCCATGCATTTAATGTAATTAATGTATCCTTATATTTATTTAAAATGGGATTACAAGCACTTCCTGGAGGTGAGAACTTGCCTTCAGATTCTTGTTTGAAAGAACAATATTTCAAGAAAGGATTTAAAGGAGGAGAGTAGACTGTGAGGTGCTCAAAAACAATAGTGATGAGGCCCAATTAATACACAGGTAAAGGTTCCCCTGCTATTTTTGTACAGACACAGCCCTGGGGCTGGATGGTGGAGTCCAAAATTTTTTGGAAGGGATATTAAACTTGATGCTTCAGGATATAAGCCAATTTCTAACTATTTCAGAGCAAAGTTGCTTTGTTCTGCTAACATCTACAGGCTTCTAACAAACATTTCAGCAGATTGCCCAGGCATTAGGCTGTTCTGGTGATAACAAGGCCTTTCATGGAAGATGCTATGTTTAGGCACAACACACATCCCATTTCTGAAGGTCGTTGTTCAACTTTTTCCTCTCTCAAAGGAAAAGACTCTGCAAATGTGCTCAGCTTTTCTACCAGTGGCATCAGGGTTGCAGAGCTGGATGAGACCTAATGGGGTTGGGGGCGGAGGGGAAAGAGAGGTGATCATCTGCTTCTGTGGAGACAGGACCAGAATTTAAATTGCCCTGTTAGTGGCTACTCCCATGGGGGTGAATCTGGCCAACAGAGTGCAGTCCTGTCATAAACTATTGCAGGGTTGGGAATTCATATTAGTATTATGTATGCCTCAGGATTTTTATGTTAAAAAAAGGACCCTATGGTTAGAAGTACTAAGGGGTATTTTATCCCCTCAGCAGAAGCAGGTAGTTTCACACTGCCTCCTAGCTGGTTTAATAGTTTTGGAATTCAGGTAATACCTGTCATTCACAGACTCAGGAGATGGGATCTGTTGCATCTTCTCAGAACAAGAATTACAACTAAGTGTCTTTATGTTCCTTTTTTTGGGTCATATTTTCCCTCAGAAACATGCCAATGATTAATGATGAAGCTAAGTTTCTCTTTGACTGCACTAGTTAGATCTCAGCATCACTTGAAATGTAATTATCATGGTCTCCCTTGTTGACTCTGTCCCCACCCGTAATGTTGGAAGTGTTCCAGACTCACTTTCTGAAAGGAAGTTTTCCTAAGGAAACTACATTTTTCTAAAGCTGAAGATATGTGTATAGCTTGCAGGATAAGCTGCCACAAACTAGCTTTGAGTCAGTTGTCAATGTCTGCTTGTAATGTAAAGCAAAATGAAATGCTGTTTTATTCTAAGTGTGCTTCTATTAATTAATTTATGCCTTATTATGTGGTTTTGATCAGGGATGAATGGATAAAAGATTGTTCACTCACAGGCTTTTATCCTCCAATCAGATATGTAATAAGTACCTTAGAGCTGATGGTAGCTGAAGACTATATGATTGTTTACTTGAATGGAGCAACACCACGAAGAAAGATGCCTGGATTTGGCTGGATGAAAAAATGTTACCAGATGATTGATCGACGGTGAGCACTGTATATTTTCCTCCTTGACCACACCCCCTGTTTTAAATGCCATCCTTTAACACTGCTTATTATCGAGCCTGCTTTTATATTATTGATTGCATATAGTCTTTCTATGTGACATTTTTATTTTTAAGATGAAGCATTTTTCTTTCCAATTTAGGTTAAGGAAGAATTTGAAATCATTTATAATCGTTCACCCTTCTTGGTTTATCAGAACTATTCTAGCAGTGACGCGACCTTTTATAAGGTATGTAATACACGTCAGTTTTATTTTCACTCAGTGTCCTTCAAAACATAGAAGCCCATGAATGGTCAGAAATGGCTTTAGCACAGGACTTGCTTGTTCCTGATGACCTTCCACAGACGCATGCTTAATTTACAAGTCCCTGCACATCACTTCCCAAGTTCTGAAAGATGAAGTATGTATTCGGATATTTGCAAAAACTTAATACACATGAACAACTGGAGTAATAAATTGCATATATCAGAGGCACACAATTGGACATCTGTATTTGTGTGTACAAGTGGGACTCTCATTTTTTAAAAAATGTTAAGGGTATCTTGGATCACCTCTGCACAAAGCCCAAGTGGGTGTTTTATTGAAATTTCTTAATAAGAAAACTCCTGATGTGGATTACTTAATTACTTATTGTCCAGTGCTCAAGCTCCTGATCGGCACTTAAAAAAAGCCAGAGAGCAATGACTGAGCTGCACATCCAGCCTGAAGATGAAAATGAAAACAGGCCTTTATCCTCAGTTTTCTTGTAAATGCTGGTTGAAACTATAGTAAAGAACAACATTGTCAGACACATAGAAGAACATAATTTGTTAGGAAAGAGTCAACATGGTTTTCGTAAAGGGAAATCATGCTTCACCAATCTACTAGAATTCTTTGAGGGGCTCAACAAGCATGTGGACAAAGGGGATCCAGTGGATATAGTGTATGTAGATTTTCAGAAACCCTTTGACAAGGTCCCTCAAACGCTCCTAAGCAAAGTAAGCAGTCATGGGATAAGAGGGAAGGTTCTCTCATGGATTGGTAGCTGGTTAAAAGATAGGAAACAAAGGGTAGGAGTAAATGGTCAGTTTTCAGAATGGAGCGAGGTAAATAGTGGTGTCCCGCTGGGATCTGTACTGTGCCCAGTCCTATTCAACATATTCATAAATGATCTGGAAAAAAGGAGTGTCAAGGTTCCTTCCCCACTCTGAACTTTAGGGTACAGATGTGGGGGACCTGCATGAGAAGCTCTAAGCTCAATTAACAGCTTAGTTCTGGTCTGGCTGCCACCACTCACAAGCACTACTTTCCTTCCCTGGGTAGCCTTGAGAGACTTCACCAATTTCCTGGTGAACACAGATCCAAACCCCTTGGATCTTAAAACAAGGAGAAATTAACCATCCCCCCTCCTTTCTCCCATCAACTCCTGGTGGATCCAGATCCAACCCCCTTGGATCTAAAAACAAGGAAAAATCAATCAGGTTATTTAAAAAAGGCTTTTAATTAAAGAAAAGAAAGGTAAAAGAAAAACCTCTGGGAGAGATTAGCATACCAGCTACTCCCACAGACAACAGATTCCAAACACAGAGGATGTTCCCCTGGGCAAAACCTTAGTTACACCAAAAAAATACCCAAATACCCAATTTGATTCTTCCTCTAATTGCACAAGACAGGCTACAAAGAAATAAACATAAACCTATTTATTCCTTTCTAAAACTTACTACTCTGATAAGAGGCTGGTTCCTTGATCTTTTTTTCTCCGAGTGAAACTGAAACTGACTCAACAACAGAAACTTCCCTCCTTCCTTTTTAAACATCTTGTTCCCCCATTGGTTCCTCTGGTCAGGTGTCAGCTAGGCTAGGTGAACTTCTTAACCCTTTACAGGTAAAAGAGGCATTAACCCTTAACTATCTGTTTATGACAAGGAGTAAACAGTGAGGTGGCAAAATTTGCAGATGATACAAAACTACTTAAGATAGTTTAAGTCCCAGGCAAACTGCAAAGAGCTACAAAAGGATCTCTCAAAACTGGGTGACTGGGCAACAACATGGCAGATGAATTTAATGTTGATAAATGCAAAGTAATACATATTAGAAAACATAATCCCAACTACACATATAAAATGGTGGGGTCTAAATTTGCTGTTACCACTCAAGAAACAGATCTTGGCATCATTGTGAATAGTCCCCTGAAAACATCCAATCAATATGCATAGGCAGTCAGAAAAGCAAACAGAATGTTGGGAAGATAAATAATAAGACAGAAAATATAATATTGCTTCTATATAAATCCATAGCACAGTATGCCACATCTTGAATACTGCATGCAGATGTGGGTCGCCTCATCTCAAAAAAGATATACTGGAACTGGAAAAGGTTCAGAAAAGGGCAATGAAAATGATTAGGGGTATGGAACGGCTGCTGTATGAGGAGAGATTAATAAAACTGGAACTTTTCAGCTTGGAAGAAATGACTAAGGGGTGATATGATAGCGGTCTATAAAATCATGATTGGTGTTAAGAAAGTAAATAAGGAAGCATTATTTGTTTCTTCTCATAACACAAGAAATAGGGATTACCCAATTAAATTAATAGGCAGCAGGTTTAAAACAAACAAAAGGATGTATTTTTTTCCACACAATGCACATTCAACCTGTGGAACTCCTTGCCAAAGGATTTTGTGAAGGCCAAGACTATAACAGGGTTCAAAAAAGAACTAGATAAATTCATGGAGGATAGGTCCATCAATGGCTATTAGCCAGGATGGGCAGGGATGGTGTCCCTAGCCTCTGTTTGCCAGAAGCTGGGAATGGCTGAAAGGGGATGGATCATTTGATGATTACCTGTTCTGTTCATTCCCTCTGGGGCACCTGGCATTGGCCACTGTTGGAAGACAGGATACTGGGCTAGATGGACCTTTGGTCTGAGCCTGTGTGGCTATTCTTATGTTATAATCAGGTAATCCCTCAGTGAGCACTCACAACAAAAGGGAAGGCTCCACCCCCTATGTTTTCTTTAAGTGTGAGATTGTGAAGGGGGGAAATGAAATCATCTGTGGCATTTCTGTGTTTCAGTTCAAAATTCAGCAGCAAAATCCAGTATGTTGGCACATTGGCAGAACTCAGTGATGTGATTCCAATGGAATATGTACACATACCAGAGAGTATTGTCAAGTAAGTGAAGCATAATAAGAAAAAATGTACTTATACTGGTGAAAAAAGGTACCATCATCCAAGCAAGGTATTGTTATTTGCAAGCCTGAACTGTAACCAGATTATGCTTCTAAATCCCACTTCACATGGAGTGATGTGATTATTTACAATGTTTGGATTGGAGGGCTAGTATTCAAGAGTCTGTATGGGAGTTAGAAAACTTTTAATTTTATTAAGAATTATTAAGAGTCAGCACTAATTCAGCTGCACGAGCAGGAGTGAGCCAATTCCAGTTTTGCCTGGTTCCACAAGAACTCCATCCCACTCTGAAGCAGTAAAGCATTCAGTCAATGAAACACAAGAAAGAGTTATTATCTAATCAGAGAAAACTCTTCATTCACTAATCGTAACCTGAAGGCCACACAGGAAAGCTTAATCCTTTCATGAGTATCACACTGCATTTCGAATGATTGCTCTGCAGTTAAGTCTTACTGTACTTTTTGTCTTTAATCTTACTGCATTTAGGACGGAAGCAACAATTCAAAGATAGCCAGTTGATAAGATCACTATATTTTGCACAGTGAAAGTCCTGGGGCTCATCTATTATCTTTTGTCAAATCATATTAGCCTGGTGAGGAAACCATATTGCTTCCATAAGTAGTAGTGGGGCAAGCAAGGAAATACCGGCCCTCGTTGGAGGTGCTTGTGACATCTCTAAAAGAAAGGTTCTTCACACTAGGGTGTACATACTCTTCCCTTTGTGAAGATTTATTTTGCAAAGAAGGGGTCTTAGCACACTTCCTTTGCCTTGTTCAAAACTGGGTATGTCTAACATACAGAATTAAAAAATAATGCATGTCAGAGATAATGTAGCTTTGCAATAATGATCCATAAAGAAACTATGATTGTTTTCCAAGTTTTTTAATCTTACTAAATAATTTCAGCCTCTCCCTCGTCTTCAGTTCTGCAGTAGATGACAATCTGAGATGAGTATGGATGCTGTCCTATATTTCACAAGCTATTCAGTGTAGCTGTCAGAGATGCATACAAAAATACCTCAATCTATACGATAGATTTAACAAACATCTTTCAATTGCATTTATAAAACATATTGGTGCAGGGGGCAGGAAATGAGATGTTTTGAGACATGCAAGCTCCTCAGGTTCAATAGCTCTGGAAAGCATAGTGATACTGGTAAAGACAGTTCAGTGCAATTGAGGAAGGATGTTCTGGGGAGTAAGATGATGCACAGATCGAGGATATTTAAATTGTCTGTGCAACTACTTTACCGGCAGGATAAATGTGTTGATGAGGAGTAGTTATAATACTCAGCTAGCAGTTTTTGATCTGAAAAAGTTGAAATGGATTGATGTCCCAGAAAAGTGTAAACGCTCTCTACAAATGTCCGCAACCCTTTCTCTTTTATTTTTTCTTTCCTTTCTCCTTCTGTACTTCATGGCAACTTTCTCATCCCTCCCTTCTTGATCCTTTTTTAAGTCATTGTCATTCCCCTTGTCTCTTTTTCCCCCTCCCTACTTTTCCTGTACACATTTCTGTATCTGTACAAGGGGTGTGATCTGAGGGGCCAGGAGATGTGTCTTGCATCTCAGGCTGTGAGGGCATATGCTGCTGCCAGCAGCAAGAAGAGCAGTATACTGTGCTCCAGTTTGCCTCCTCCCTGCCTGCCATGAGTAATCCTGCTCTGATCAGAAGAATTAATATAGCAGAGAATGCAACAGTTAGCATCCTGGTTCCTTTGTTGACTAGTGCAGGGTTTGCCCCTTAACCAATAGCAAGTCTGCTGGACCTAGGGTGACCAGATGGGATGAAGAAAATATCGGGACACATGGAGGGGGGGAGGGGAAGATCCCGCCAGTGGAGAAAAAAAAAAACAGGAGTGCAAAAGACCGGGACAAATTGCGTCCTGACCGATGTTCGGTCGGGACGCAATTTGTCCCGATATTTTGCACTCCTGTTTTTTTTTTCCCCTCCACTGGCAGGACCTTCTCCCCCACCCATGTGTCCCGATATTTTGGGACAGCTGGACCCATGGACAAAAGATGGATTCATGCCAGTTTTTCTTCTTGTTTTGTTTTTAATCAGGAGGTATTCAAAATAGATTAGGTTTTTGTTTTGGGGTTTGGTTTGGTTTTTAATTGAGGACAACAGTGAAATAAAGTTTGCTCATTTTTCTACTTCTATATTATTTGAATTTATAGATGTTTCCCCTTCATTCACTTTTATCTTGTAAGGTATGATGAAGAGAAGTGTTTTAAGAGAAGAATGAGGTAAAACTCTTGCTCTGCAGCTCATGCTACTGTCCATAATGGAGCAAACATGTGTGAAACAGCCTTTCACATATAGGTGACCTCAACAGCTGATTGAGAGAGGTTTCCTGTGCATTTACTTTTATGTAATTTCCTGTCTTACTTCCCCCTTCGAGCTGTTGAGATCAGCCTCCTTTGCAACTAAAACCTACTAAACTGGAAAAATCCTTGTCTTGGCCGAGGCTGCAGCTAATGTAATTGTATCTGGTAGAGCAATGGAATGTTTTCAGCTTTATCCAGCGAGCATGCCTCAAACCCCTGCTACTTGTATGTGTCTGCCTCCAGATGAGCTCAACAAGGAGTTACAGAGTAAAAGAGGGTAAAAGGCAGAAATGACGCAATATTGAATATAAGAACGTTAGGGACAGTGCAGAAAATAGAGTGAATATTTTAGAAGCATGTACCTTACTTGTTCTTTGCTTTGCTATTGCTCTGCTTCTCTCTTATGCTCTGCTTGCTTCTTCTTTGTTTCTTCTCTACATCAATAACTTTTACTCACGCAGACTGGATGAAGAGCTGAGGGAAGCATCAGAAACAGCTAAGTAAGACAGTTTTCAGCTAGCTGCTGGCATTACGTTTACTTGGTTTACAGGAATGATTGGGTGAAACCACATTATGTTTGCCACTGCAATGAGATCATCAGTGCTTCAGGGCTGAGCCCTGGTACCTCTAGGCTTGGCAGTTGATAGCCCCAGCACCTCTGGGCTTGCTGCATCAGTTATGAATGTAAAACAGTTGCTTGAGCCCTGGCATCTATTTACTTGAGCCCCAGCACCTCTTTCATTACAAATTAAGCACTGAAAATCATTATCTGAATTACTGTATAAGGATGCCACATTCGAGAATCCATTTCCTCCTCTCTCACAAAGGTTTTGCTCTTGACATCAGTGAGTGCCTGACCAGCAGGGACCTAGTTTTCTGTGATAAAAAACCCAAATTCTCCAATAAAACATAACCCCCCACGTTTTTCTGTGATTAAAATGAAACGCTGAAGTTTAACTTCCCTAGACACAATATATATAGGTATCAGTTGAACACAATGGTTTATTGAACCCTGTTTATCTGGTCTAATTGGGACCAGGGTCAGCCCCAGGTTGCGGGGCTCAGACTGTCAGCCCCGGTTTGGTTAATACGGAGAACCAGATAATGGAGCCTCAGATAAACAGGGTTCTGCTGTATATGTTTTTAGTTTTTCACAAAATAAAACTAAAGATTCTTTGTGAAAATGCAAATTCCACATTTTTCTGCGGCAAACTGATTTCTAGGATCCACCTACCCCACTCATTAGATGACTTACTCCATGTATAGTATGGAGTTTGGACACTTTTCAGAAACAAAAAATTCCACTGATTTACTCAGTTAAGCTGGACCATGATGTACTCAAATTGCCAGATGGGTTGACTGACATACCTTAAACTGCGTACACAGTAAATCAGTGGTTCAGCTGGGGATCAGACCCTAGTACCCTTCTGGCTCCCATGCCTTTGCTCTGACCCTAAGACACACTCAGACAGTATGGAAGAAGAGCACTGTAGAAATCCCTAGAGACACACAACACTTCACTTTCACCAAGTTATGGGGAATGAGAGTGGATACTATGATGACAAAACCTCAGTGCCGCCCAGAGGATTCAGGGGGCCTGGGGTCTTCAGCGGCGGGGGGCCCCCGCTTCGGCGGTTTTCGGCGGTGGGGGGTCAGGGCGGAAGGACCCCCCACCCCTGAAGATCCGGAGCGGAAGATGCAAGAGTTTTCCGGGGCCACTGGAGCGAGTGAAGGACCCTGCTCCAGGGCCCCCGAAAAACTCTTGTGAGGGCCCCTGCGGAGCCCGGGGCAAATTGCCCCACTTGTCCCCCCGCGTGGCCCTGCAAAAACTTTTAAAATATGGCCTGTTCCAGAGTTTATCTGGGATAAAGCAATTTTGCAGTGTTCTGGCAAATGGGTCTTGAATTAACTGCATGATCTTTAGCCAGCACAGCCTTAAAATACAATCCTGGTTTTCCATTTCAGATTCATAACTATATAGATGGCTCAACATTGCCATTTCTGAAGAAGTTAAAATTTATCAAAGACATTAATTCAAATTGCCCTTTTGATGATTAAACTGTTATTCCAGTGCTACACCAAAAGATAGATGATAGTGTATTTTTTTGGTAAAGTCTATTTTTTTCTGTGCACATTAGTCGTAATGTCTCTGAAGAAGGAGGTTGCATCTGCAGGGCCTATCTGACTTCTTTCCCTACTTTTTTGGAACCAGCCACTGTTTTTGAAGATTCTCTTCAGTCCCCCTCTTTTTCTTTATGCAGTTTACATTTTCAGCCATGCAGTTTTATGTCTGTTGTATTGATTCCTGATGCCTTCTCATTTGTGGTCAGACATTCCCATCAAATCCTTTTGAGAATTCAGCCTATATAGCCACAGAAGAGAAAGCTGACATAAAAAATCCAAAATACTTGTATTCACCTTATATACACCAGCTGTTAGTCCTGGAGAAACTTGACTGACTCGGTGCCTGTAGCAAAAACTCACATTTAAATCTGTCTTGTAAACGGCAAATATCTGACATTTGTGGGCATGACACATCAGGCATGTGCCATCAGGGATTTACCCAGACACCTAAAACAGGGACAGAAGAAGAACACGGTGAGAAGTGGGACTGCATCCATTCTATTCAAAACATCCTTCTGTGGGCTGTCAGCATTCCGTATGTGCCAAATAAATCAGGATACCTGAGAAGGAAAACTGCATGGGAGAAAATTGCTATCTTGTTAATAACCTTTCCTGTGTAGGTTGCAAATTATAGCACAGGAAGTGCAGGGGGGACTGGAGAGGCATGTGGGGACATTATTGTTAGGTGTACAGAGTCTGTTTGTAGTACATGTCCCATCCACAGTCAAATATGTTCTAAGGAAATAGCCATAAAAAGACTCCTCTGAGTTAATCAGTGTAATGTACACACTGAACTGTTATATTCATGTTAACATCGTTTTATGTTATTGCCCAATCACCAGTATTCACTACAGTTAGTTACATCCCAAAATATAATTTCATATTTTAAGAGAGAAATGCAGAGAAAATGTTTATTGCTGCCTATTTTCTCTTGAACCCAGAACTAGCTGCCTCTCAAATGAGCCAGAAATGACTTCTATGGAGCAGGAGTAAGAATTCACAACTAATGACAATAATATTGTAATGTTATGACCATGCGGTTTGACTCTGAGGGCTAGGTAAACTCCATATCATTTGTTGCAAAACCAAATGCTTTTCAATTTTCTTTTCAAGAGCCTAATCCAGGGTGTTCAAACAGAAAAAATGGTGTTTCATTGCTGCACTCAAGATGATTGAATTGTACGTATTTATAGTGCAGTGGAGTTTAAAATGTTCTAGCTGCTTTCCAAACAGAGGCAAACACAGTCCTTGTCCTGGTGACTGTACAGGTTTAAATATGGCAGGTGGGGTGGGGGAAATTGGAAAAGGTATAAAGTGATCAGGGCGATGAAGGGCACGTCTCACTAGTTACAAGTTTGTTTTTCAATGGCACATTCCAAGCTTCTGCTACAAAGCTCATTGAAGTAAATGGGAGTCATTGCATTTATTTTAATGAGCTCTGGATCAGGCTCTAAATTCCCTTCTTCTCTTGATGTCCTTCACAGCAATCCCTGACTTCATTTCCAGTGTGTTTATGCCCCTCCTTCCCAAAATTGGACTTTGGGTAATGGGAGCAGTTCAATAATCAGTCACAGTTGTTAACATTGAGACAGTATTTTGGCACACGGCTCCTAAAGCCACCTCATAACTGAAGTAGGCGAGCAGAGGGTAAGACTGCGGCCCATCCTGTATGGCTGCAAAGGTATGTAAGGCATGTAAGGTTCTTTCTTGCACTGCCAATTCCTGTCATTGGTGGCAGCCAGTGATGGGCAGCAGGTTCCACAGAGCTGCTACGTGCCCCACCTGCACTGGTGGGTGGGAAGGGGTGCATTATGGGTAGACCTTGGCTATACCCACCCAGTGCACTGGGCTGTGTAGCAGTGTGTTATAATACTGCACCAAGGATAGACCCAGCACTGTTTAATACCTTCACCAGAGCACTGGGAAGACCAGGATGGAGGTTGGGACACTCAGGGTCGCAATGTCCCCTTCAGACTGCTCCAGGGGCAGCACAACAGCTGCTGCCTGGTACTTAGGGTGAAGTATAACATCATGATCTTGTCTATAATGAATTGGAAATGTGCCAAAACAGGGAATAATGGGACTTTTCATTATTGTCACTGGGTTTTTTTATTCAGCTGTATAATTCAGGGAAAATATAGATTCTACCCTTAAAACAACCACTTGGGCCATGCAAGAATTACCACTTTTGTGTGAAATTTCATTTAAAATTTTGCAGATTCATTTTGAGCAGCTTCATGGTCCCACAATGTTGCTTTTCAATGAAGTTTTACAATATTTCATTGTGAAAACTAATCTTTATTGAAAGAAAATTCCAAATGTTAAAGGGTTTTCCCCAAAAATGTCAATTTTAAAAATTAAAATCAAGAAAATGGACAAATTTTCTAAAATTAAAAAAAAAGAAGAAAAAAAAAAGATTTTAGTGTAGCTATAAATACTTTGAACAGTTCCATTGACTTCCAGTATCTATCAGCTGTTGAACCTTTTACCCTAACATTGCTTTCACTATTTCACTTTGGACTAATTATACATATCAAAATAGTCTATTAAACTCATTCTAAATCACATCAACAAAAAATGGGTCTCTAATGTACAAAACAGCACTCCCTAGGTGTTAACTCCTAATTCCGGAAGCAGTATAGCATTACTGATTCATTGAAAAATTCTGTTCTATTAGTAGCACAATTATAAATAAGCAAGCAGATAGGACTCTGACTTCCCATGGAGAACTGAGATGTGGAATAAGAAGGAACCATTTTTATATAGTCGCTTTTCAGAATAAAACTGTACTTTAAACTGTCTCAAGGTTGTACCTGGTATCCGTGGCAGAACCAAGAATAGAACCCTGGCATGCAGGCCTGTCCACCTATTAAAACACACACATATATTTTTTTCCCCCCAGGCATAGGATACCTAGTTAAAACTTAGGCTTTGTCTATACTACCACTTTTGTCAGTAAAACTTTTGTCGGCCACGGACGTGAAAAAACACCTCCCTGACCGACATACGTTTTGCCGGCAAAAGTGCTGGTATGGACAGTGCTATGTCGGCAGGAGAGGGTCTCCTGTTGACATAGCTAACACTGCTCATTGGGTGTGGTTTAATTATGCCAGCAGGAGAGCTCTCTCCTGCCAGCAAAGAGCGGCTAAACAGGAGATCTTACAGCGACACAACTTATAGCTGTGCCGCTGTAAGGTCCGTAGTGTAGACATAGCCTCAGTCTTGGAGCTCTGGGAAAAAAATGTGTACCACTATCAAAACAGATTTTAAAAATAATAATGGGGCTTGACAAAAAAGCAAAAAAATGTTATGGCATCACCAATTTTTCTGTTTTCCACAAAAGCAAAAGACTGTTTTTGCAGCAAAAATGACACAGTTCATCAGTGAGAACATCAAATTTTCATTGGGTCTAATGTGTGAACATTTGGGATGAATTCTGAGCTGAATTGCTATTTCTCATGCCAAAAAAAATGTGTGTCCATTTTCCAAAATGGCAAAAATTCACCCTTGTTCATAAAAATTAATTCTTGCAAAAATCAGTTTTCACCCATAAACACCCTCTCATTGACATTGATAGTTTTGCACAAATCTGTTCAATATCCTTTCTGCTGAAGCCTCTCTGGAGTCTGCCCAGCCCTTAGCTTGTTGTGTTTTTTTCTTTATATCCATTTGCAAGGCTTTTGTCTGGTGGTGTGCTCCCATGTTTTCTGTTTTGTGGTTTGAATGACAACTTTCTTTTTTTTCCTTTAAACAAAGTATTCAGTACGCTGAAGCATTTTGCATGTTTTAAAAACAATACTGATCTTGTGGGAACATAAATATGCAGTATGCCTCCAGGAGCGCTTTACAGCACTCTGTATTCTACAAAGAAAAATAATGATCTAATGTGGTGGTAGCTCCTTATTCTAAAGAATACCAATGAAACTGGGGGATGGATTCATCAAAGGCATAATGGGGAGATATTTTTCAGATTTTTAATTTTAACTAATAAATGCTACTCTTATTACAATTAGAGACACCATCACTTACAGACAGGTATGTTGCTGATTACTGGTGCCCTGATTCTCTTCTCGATTTGCAAAGATAGAGGGGAGCAAAGCTGTGTGGGATGGAAACAGGGATATGGAAGGAATGAACAAGAGCTTCATAGAATACTTCTCACATCCCAAATCTATGATGCTCCCCTCCTAAAGAACACTGCAGGGCCAGGGCACAACCAGAGGTTGGACAGGGGGCACATTCAGGGGGTCGGAGGATGGTTTGGATATGGGGAACTTCTGCTGTCCCTGGCAGGTCCCTCAGGGACCCAAGAGAATTCTCATTCACCAGCCATACAGGAGTTAATGGTGGTAGAAGCATCCATTCCAGGGTTTCTGTGCCTGTCTTTCAGAGGAAGAAATGTATACAAAGGGCATAGCCAACGGATGCAGCAGAAAGCATGGCAGGGGGAAGTCCACCCTTGCAATGAACCTTGCTGTATTTTTAGAGATCAAAGCCTTTTTAAAATAAAACACTGGCCTTCTATAAATATTGACATTTAGGAATAACTATTAGTCTAATCATTTCTTCATTTTCATGGCAGAAAGTTCCATAAATAATGTCTCTATATTATTCCTTTAAGGAATCTAGCTCTCTGCTTTAAAATGATATAGTACAAATATAAATCTACATTCACTTCCATTTATAAGTATATCTCAGATTTCAGTAATCAACGTGCTCGAGCAAATGGATGAGTTGCCCATCTGTGCTGGCAGGATATGGGGTGTCTGCATTGCAAGTTTATTTTAAATTCCAGTAAATATGACCACATTGCTGCCAGGGCTTCTTTGAGATGGATGGCAAAAATGTGTTTCTGGATACATCCTTAATGAAGCCAATGTGTAGCCTAGTTTCTCCCACCCTCCACACTTTGGGCCCAATTCTACTCCAGCTCAATCAAAGAGAATTTGGCAATTGACAACAAAGGGAGCAGCATCAGGCCTTTAAATTTTCCATATTAAGTAGAAGCAAGATAGGGCCCAAAGGGACTGTCTGAAGTATTTAACACTGAAGCATTGAAGTCAATGAGCGTTCTCAGCACACTGCAGGACTGGAACCTCAAGACTGGGAAAAGAAGTAGCAATGTGTTGCATAGCATTGACTTATTGTTTTGTTTATTTTAAAGACTTGATGTGACGCTGCAAAAAGAAAAACCATAACTTCCAGGCACTCGAAGAAGAGGGGTTGTCTGGATTTGTCTCTCTGACGCAGAAGGCCATGGAGGAAGGGGCAGTTTGGTTCATTTCCTTTAGTTTTATGATTAGCTCCGTGCTGTTCAGAATTTCTGAAGAAAGCTAAGGGCCCGACCCTGTTGCCATAGAGGCTGCAGGCTTTGGCTCTCACTTTGTAGATTATCTTCAGAGGTATCGTTTGCAATAAGAAAATGGATTTAGCATTGTTTTATGTAACTGTGTATATTTTTAATTTAAAAATATCAGAGTTAACCAACAATGTGCCTCATGGGTAATTCAGTGGAACCTTCACAAGGGAGTAGTTATGTTTTGTCTTCAGTATTTTAACATTTATGCCTATCTTAACAAAGTGATATTATTACAATAAACACTTAGCTTAGTTTGTTTCACAGATTAGCTATAACACTACTGTTTAAAATACTTCTAGAGAAGCTGCATATTTTTCTCTGACTGTGTTGATAGCTCTTGCTGTCTGTGAAACGCTACTTGTTCAGGTTGTGCTACTGATAACATTACATAATCATTTGCTTGGCCAGAGAGAAGCCTAATTTTTTAATAAATATTTGAATTATTAACGAGATTTCTCAGAGAGAAAATAACTAATTGAAAGTTTTATTTTAGTAATTGAGTTCAGTGCTTTTATTTTGTAATGTCAGTCTTTTTTTTAAAGTGATTAATATTCTAAATGATTATCTCATGATCTAACAGTGTTGGAAAAATTAAAAAAAGCAAACTCAGTATATCTAAAACTGTGATAATTCAAAACGGCATCTTTAGCTCAAGTAAGACAGGCTGATTATTCCAGGTTTGTAGTATTAACACAGAAAATCCTCAAAGTGCTAAATAAAATATACAAATCTATAGCGTGGTGCCATGATCATTCAATGTATTTATCAAAATAGTCTGAGAATATATTTTATATCAGTAAAGTAATGATTGAAAAGCAATTTGAGTTATGTAGCAAGAGAACTCACCAGAAAATAACCCCCACCCCCCAAAAATAACATTTATTCACAGCTGCTATATCACATTCTGGTATGTAAGACATTACAGCATGGCCGTGTGCTAAACATGGGAAATACTTGCTGTGGTGGTGATGGGTAAATGTTGATTTTTTCTAATGGTGACCACTGTATTTGCATAACAGAATGCAGGGCCAGCCTTAGGATTTATGGGGCCCTATACAGTATTATTAAACTGGTGCCCCTATGCCTGATGGTAGCCCGGGCTCTCATGTGTATTTTAGATAAGGGTCTTTTGAAGGCTTTATTTAAAAAACTGTATGTCTGAAGATCCAAGTATTTAAGGCTAAAGATGAATACTCAGATTGTGCATCTAAAAAATCTATGCAAGGATTTTTTAGAGATGTGATTTTTATCATCTTCAGCAACACACTAATGAACAACTTTTAAAGCAAAATTTAAACTAAGGTCCTGTAGACTAACATGTTCTGAGTAAAGTAAATGTGACAGTTATGCACAACTGTTTGTCAGTGAATTCAGAAACTGATGGTATATACCTGGGGGTTGGCAAATGCCTGTTCAATGGCCTCATTACCACTTGAATGGCTCTTTAACAGTTTCAGTGTTGTGCTAATAGGTCTGGCAGGCTGGAAGGCTTTTTCACTTTTAAGTACTAGATCCCCTCTGGAGGAAGACTCACCAGGCTGCAGCAGCCAGCAGTGGTGGGAGCCTGCAGGAAGGGTCAGAACAGGGATAGGAAGAGGCACGAGGGTGCCCCAAATTTTTGGGTGCCCTACGCAGCTGCATATGCTGATATGCCTGGGGGCGGGCCTGACAATGTAATTGATAACCAAATTCATTCTACTTGTCTCTTTCAAACAAGAGAGTCTGGTAGTAGATGTATAGATCCTGTAGGAAACACAGAGTTTGGAATAAACATGGTTCACCACTCAGAGTCACTGTTATGCCCCAAAATTCAGCACTGATTTGGCTGAAATAAGCAGATCATTGTAGGAAGCAATTCTAGATGCTTTGTTCATCTCACAGCTTACATGTGAACTAATTCTCAGCATCCTGTATTAGTAATTAACAGAAGAGAGAATCACTAGACTGAGAGCAAAGAGGTTAGTCAGGACAGAAATGATGTGAGAATTGTTCTTAGTAAAATCTAAAGTGAGAACAGAATCTGATCTGTTTTTGTCCTATAGCAAAATAAAATCTACATTTTTGTTTTAAAGTGAGCACATCTCCGTCTCTGTAGATTATTCTCTTATATCAATAATGAGTCATACTGCAAACAAGAGAATGAATATCATTGTGTGCCCATTTGTTCAGCTACTCTAATGCAGATTAAGTGTCAGAAGGACAAGAAGTTGCCAAAATCTTACTTATCTACCACCAAGCAAACCTGAAATGTCATCACATTAATAGGTTATACCAGATAATATATTTTATCTCTGCTTTCTATCAAGTCCTGTGAATTTTCACAGGGAAAGGGCCCGATCCTACGAGGTGCTGATCATCAATTCCTGTTAACTTCACAGTGACGAGCCCAAAATTAGTATCCGGTTGTTTGCCCAATATTCCAGATATTTGAGTCTTGGCTTTGATATGGCTTACAGAAGTAATACTATTTAAAATACTGGAGATAAACGCTTTATTTAGGAATTAATATTTGTGTTAAACTTCCAGATGTTAATTAAGATTAATCTGGATATGAATAATTAAAAATGCATAACAGCATGAACTCATATCATCTGTAAACCTGCAGTTAAAGCAACCTAGAATGAGCTGGATCACATATATTACACTCTGGGGGACAGAAATGTTCATGGAGGGTGAAATTTACTCCGCTGCAGGGCCTCAACAGAAATCCGATGCACCTATTTTCAGAGCCCGATTGAGGCTTAAGTGCCATGTAGTCTTGCACTGGCCCTCTGCATAGGAGGTGAATTTCACTCTAGAGGCACTTTCATGCAAAACTATTTGATCAGTCGGAGCAGACTAATTTGATAACGGCATCTGGTGATGGAAAGGACACATTTAAACCAAATGTCATGTTAAAAAAAAAAATAGGACTGCCAATATGATGGTGTAAAAAAGATCACTGTGGCTTAAAGAAAAGGTGTGGTTATCTTTGCTCATTAAAAATATATTTTTAAAATATATTAATGTTCTGATATAGCAACAATATATTATACTAACAAGTATATGCAATATCTAACCAAAAAATCAGTGGTTTGTTCAAAGAGGAATATTGTATTAGAATTGCACAAGTGTACTCTTTTATACACAGATTTTTTTCCCTACCATGTATCAGTGCTCAGAGCAAGATATAAATTAACTTACGATTTGTTTTGTTAAAAAAAGAAACAAACAAAAAACCTATGCTCACTAAATTGTAGACTAAGCAATACAAGGATATGTAATATCACTGTATGTACAATATGTATGTCTGATTCAGAAATAAAAAGCTGCAATCCAGCATTAAAAGTGCCTCATTTCAGCACTGCTCCAAATTTTTTGTAGCTCACAATGTTACAGGTTATTCTGATAGCTCTGATGCTTTCCTTCCATCATTCACCATAGTCTATGAAAGAATTAGCCACTTCACTCATCATATTATTGTAAGTCATTACAAATAACTTTACCTCTCTCCCCCTATCTTCCTTTTCTCTCTCTGGCCATCTCACTTTCCCCACAAACTCCTTGCAAAATATTCATGTTTGGGTTAAATAAAATTTTCAGGTGCTCATCCAACTCTCCTACCACGTGTCCAAATCCTCATTCCACTGAAGCTAATCACATTTATTCCCAAAGACTTGGCATAGAAAGAAAACAGGACTATCTCTGCTAAAGTCTTCAATTGCTGTGGCCCCTTGATACTTACAGAGGAGCACAGAAGGTAAAGAAATTGGCAGTTAAGGTCCCCTCCTACATGTAGCTAAAATATGGCAAACCTTGGGGATGTACAGTTATGTGTTAGGATTTCTTTGCTTTGGATGGGCCTTCTCTAGAATCTTAACTCTTGTTAGTATTACTGTTGTAGTTTAAATACTTTGTTTGCAATTAGTTATTGAGATATGATAATTATGGACCAGTTATAGACTAAATGTTGTAGAGAGAACCCAGATATAGTTTCTGTAATAAAACACTCTGCAAATACTTCAAAATGCATGATGACTGTTTATAATAATTGATAGTACATGTATATATGGTAGCTAGAAAGGTATCAGAACTCTAAACTGTTTCTTTCCCTTTTCTTTTCTTCTCTACAATATCTGATATTTGACTGTTCCTAATAATTTTGCTAGTGTCAGGCCACCGATTGATGGATTTAGTATCTGTGGACATTAGTGCAGTGATAACGTCTATTTGCACATGGATGCCAGAGAGAAATAGAGCAGAATCCTGATTATCCAAACCTCCCGCTAATTTACTGCTAAAGTGTATCCCTTTTCTATTAATCCCCAGTTATCCAAACATATTTTGTGATCCTCAAGCAGCTCAGATATTTGGGATTCTTTGGTTTTTTTTCCCCCTAAAGCCTGATGTGAATCTAGCGTGAACTTAGTTACACTGTTAAAATGTGAACGCCATCTATTCTCATTCCTTTATTGTTTCTTCAGAAGCTGAAAAAGCATGTTTTCCTTTACCACAAACTTTGCTTTGAATGGCGGTTTCTTGTGAATTAAGTTTGTAGTCCAAACTTGAAGGGAAATATATCATGGTGAGTGCAGTGGATTTAACACTGCTATGCTCTTTCCCTGACTGCATTAATTTTCTGCCTCCATGCTTCCCAATGATTTATATTCAGGTTGATTCATTCTTTGATGCAATAACAGAAAATATTGAGAAGTGAATTGTTTTCTGTGATGGACAAAGAATCTGAGCTATGCTATACCTTCTAAGGCAAGAACCTGCTATTACCAAGTCAGCTTTTGGGGCTTATAGTCATACAGTTAGAGTAAAAGTAAGTGCCAAGACTGATCTCAATTTTCATTAAAAATAAAAGTAAGTTTCTAACACTCTTCATTGTGGAGATAGCTTCAGAGTTGACAAATCTTCTGATTTTAGTGCAAGTCACATGAGTTTTTTGTCACACAGTAAAGCTCAACAACAAACTCTAAACTCTCAAAAAACAAAGGCAAACAAAAAGCTCAAAACATTACAGGAGCGTCATGATTTTCAAGACACTTGTGATTTTTTGGGCTCATGATTTTTGAATGCCTACGTTTGCAATACTGCAACTTTCAAAATATGAGCTAATTGACTAGTGCAGGGCTGCTCTTCTACACCTACAAAATGCATGGCCCAGTTTTCCAAATTCCATACCCAGTTCAGTTGGTCACTGAGAGCAATGTTTCCCAGTCCCCTACCGAAGGCAATACAATCTCTGTCCGAGACAACTATCTATAGTTGTGGTTGTGGAGCCAACCTTGCTTCTTGCCACAGAGTGGGTAGTATAAGAAGCAGCCTAGTATGAGAGAAAGGGAGTCCTACATTCTAATCCTGGCTCCCCCTAGGACCCTAATTAAGTCACTTATCCTTAGTTTCCCAGCTGTAAAATGCACATTACTACTCCTGGATCTTACTTTTTACTCCCCTACCTCACAGAGTGATTGACAATTGCCTAATTAATATTTAGGAAACAATGAGGACTTAAATCCATCAGCATGCATCTAAATACCTCCACTGACTAGGGGAGTAACAGGTTTATTTGGAAAACTGTCTTTTAAAAAAAAAAACACCACCCTGGCTCATGATATAGGAGACCTCCACAGCTGTAAAACAGCAGTTTTACACTTCACTTTATTTATCTCTCTCATGCTCATGTAACAGAAGTATATAAAGCACAAGAACCCTTTCCCTAGCAATACCTTCTTTCCAGACTATCTAATTCCTATTAACCCTCCTGGTGTGGAGGGATGCCCTTTTATAGGATTTTTCCCCCCAGCATGCCTTCCTTCCTGTGGGCTGGCTGTTTAAATTGAGCAACGTCAAACAGCTGTAGCCTTAAAGTAGCTATTTTGTAATGGGCTGCTATTTCCTGTATCTTTTTCTCTTCTAAATGTAAATGCTTTAACTGCCCTTTTTGCTGTGTTTTCCCTTTCTTCATGCTAAGGACATGACCTGTTCTCTTTTTATTCTGGGGGTTTTCCGTAGGTGAATGCAAGCAGGGCTCTGGGGAGCCTTTCACTTCTCAAGTTTGTAGTTAAAAAATCAGCAAGTTATATGTGCCTTTCAGCAATGAGATTTTTTGCAGTGGAGGCTTCCAGACTAATTTTGTTTTCACCTTAAAAATATGCAGCGATAGATGTGATGATCTGCATGTAAGTGACTTAGAAGTCAGCTATTTCTTTTGATAAAGAAATTTTATTACATAGAACTTAAACTATTGTTCTGCATGATCAGCTATCTGTACTCAAGAGGCGACCAGAAATAGAATAGCAGGGGAAATACTGAGCTCACTGATAAAGCATTTGTTTCCACAGCTCCTTCCTGCACTGTGCCTGGCTCAGGCTGGTTTTGTACCCTACTGCTTGCTGTGGAGCAGTAGAGCCCTCAGGAAAAGTAGATACTCTCATACGTCCCTTTTTGAGTTAACCCCAGCTTCCTAAAATGCTTGAGCTTCGTGCCTCCCGTCTGTTTGCACACGGAGAACAGCCTGTTCCAGCAGAAGTGGGCGTTTGGTGGCCACAGCATGCTGCCCCTTCACCCCACTCCCCTAGAAGCTCCGTCACAGTGACATTGTTAGGATTCCAGCTCTCTGGGGGCAGAGGAGCCAGCGAGGCTCCTCCAGAGTCTCCCCTTCACAAGTGTGCAAGTAAAAGTAGCCTGAAGTTGTACTAACTTGTGCTTCTTCCTCCTCCCTAGCTACTGCAATAACCATGCTATGTGGGAGCTGCGCAAGGCCGGAGTCCTTGGGTGTCCTCTTGATGCTCCACCTGATTCATGTGGAACCCCTAAGTGCCACTGCAGGTGGCAAACTATTCCTTCTTCCCCCAGAAGAATGAATATGAAATCGAGCTTTTGTTTCTCCAGTGTTTGCTGTTCCCACTCAGAAGGGTCTGTGCTCAGACAGTATTAGAGATTAGCCATGCACCATATCCATTTTTATATGGGTATAAGTCAAATACACTCAAGATACCATAAATGTTCATTACACCTGCTTTCAGAAGGGTACCAGATGGAACGGCTGAGTCACAGTGGAAATGAATTTTTTTTTTAAAGAATAAGTCGTATAGGACAACTTTTTCTCTTCCTCAAAAATATTACTATCAAACTCAGCTTTATTGAATTAAAACCAAATCCCTATTGAGTCTTATTCTACCCAAGTGTAAATTTCAACCTTTAAATAATGAATAGGCCTTGTGCTGGCCCTCTGCAGAGTTGTGAATTTTATTCAAACACTTATCTATTGAGTAAGGAAAAAACCCTTGTGCAATGAGTATTATAGAAATCTACTCACAGCATCTATCTCCTTTTTTCCTTTATGGAAATCCAATGTGCATCATGCAATCAAATCAGAAAAAAAGCTAAAGCCATTAAAAACAGGTGTGTTTTTTAAATGTACTGCACTAAAGTCAATTTCTGTTCACTCAATGTCAAGATTTTATATAAAAATTTAAGGGAGTTCTAATTTATTAGCTTTACAAATAATTTCTATAGGCTAAATCCTGCTTTTATCAACTTCATTAGCAAAACTTATTAGTATCAGTGGAGTCAGAATTTGGCCTTGTGTTATCATGGTGCATTCTAATGTGTATAGTTTATATTGCATCAGTTCTGAAACAGAAAAATGGAATACCAGTAATTATATTAGATAGCAATGCCAGGGGCGGCTCTAGGAATTTGGCCGCCCCAAGCATGGCGGCATGCCGCAGGGGGCGCACTGCTGGTCCCGCGGCTCCGGGGGACCTCTTGCAGACGTGCCTGCGGAGGGTGCGCTGGGAGGGCGGCAGGTGGCTCCGGCGGACCTTCCGCAGTCATGCCTGCGGGAGGTCCGCTAGTCCCGCAGCTCCGGTGGACCTCCCGCAGGCATGACTGCGGAAGGTCCGCCGGAGCCGCCTGCCGCCCTGCCGGCAAAATGCCGCCCCAAGCGCGCGCTTGGCGCACTGGGGTCTGGAGCCTGCCCTGAGCAATGCTAATACATCATTAACATGTAATTATTCTACTTTATCTACCCTTTCACATTTCACACGCATGCTATTAATTCTGATTCACTCTTGGCAAAAGGTTAATGAATCTTTTACCTACTGGTTGCCAGTTTGAACCCAACTCAGATTGTGTCAACTGAAAGCTGTTACCGTCTGAAAAATGTTTGACCTGCATTAAATGCTTGGTGGTCTCAGACCAATGGACAGGTGTCCATATCGCAAAACTGGCACTAATGAGGATCCTTATTAACACTCTGAGAGGTGAAGGATGAGGTGTAAAGAATGAACTGTTGGTTCTTTCACAGTCAGTCCCTTCAGCTCAGGGTTGAGAAATATTGGTGGAGTAATGCAGCGAAGTTTGCACTGCTGCTTATATTTTATTATCATGACATTCTTCAGGGATGTGCAGCGAGCACTCCTCAGTAGCATTAGATTCACATGCAGAAATCATTTACAAAAATCTCCTTCCTGATATCTAGTCAGATAAACAAAAACACCGCTCCCCCCACACACAAATCTCTGAACAATTCAAAATGTTAGAAATGTCAATACCTAAACTTCTTGCCTCTCTGGTAGGTATTTCAGAGTCCACAGAGTGCTTCCCATACAGCTCCTGAGGCTCTAGATGTAAAACTGTCTCCCTCGAGGAAGGAGGAAGAAGTGAGAGAGAGAAAACAAGACTATATAAAAGCATTGGCTTATGACAGACCAGCATTAAAGTCAGCAAGAGCCTGTAAGATCTTCATCTGCTCCTTTATTCTTTTGAGGTTTTGGTAGAGTTTACATTAAACCATCAACCTTGGGGGAATGGAGAGGAGAACTATAGACTATTAATGAAGGATTTAGCCTTTGGGGATAAAAAAGGGAAGAAATATTTACTTATCAGAGACTGGGAAGTGGGAAGAGATGAAGGCAACTAGACAGCAAGAAACAGAAGAAGGGAGAGAAGGCAGGAAATAAATGACTACTGGGAAGATGATGAACAGAAGTTGCGGGGGGGGGGGGACCCAAAACAAATCAAGAAAATACTAATAAGGTCCTGTTTACACATGAAACTTAGATCAGCCTGGCTTTGGAGCTCAGGTTTGTGAAAAATGTTGTGCCCATTGACCTAACTACCATCTCTTGGAGATTACCTACATGTGGATTATTTACATGGATGGGGGGGGGGGGGGAACCCTTCCATCAATATAGGAAGCACCTATGCTACAGTGGTGTAGCTGCAGCTGTAGTACAGACATCCTGAAGAAAGAGTGAAGACAAAAAACAGGGAACTAAATACAGAAAGGAAAGAGCAAAATGCAAGACATGCATGAGGAAGCAATGGAGATGGGCATGAGAGAGATGGTTTTATGAAAAGAGAGATACACAAAACAAAGGGAGAACAGTGAAAAGAATGAATGTCATTCAGAGGCACAGTAACAAAGGGAACGTTTAGCACTAATTGGCACAAAAAGTTAACTTTCCTCTGGCACATATTGAATCAATAGGGGCTTTTGCTGGACAAGCCTGAGATGGTCCCCATCACCTGAGGAAGTCCCTCCATTTTCTTGTCAGGAGAATGCTCTGGGCTATATTTCCTCCCACTAACAAATGATCAACAGGCAGGGAAACTTTATGAGCAAGATGTGGTTTAGGCAACTCACCTGATACCATTCACCTTTTAAACTGATCTAGCATTAAGAGGTGTGCTTCACTGCTCTGTCATGCTTAGGGTTGCCAGCTTTCTACTTGCACAAAACCGAACACCTTTGTCCTGTCCCCTGCCCCACTCCTCCTCTGAGACCCTGCCCAGGCCCCGTCCCTTCTCTGAGGTGCTGCCCCTGCTTACTCCAACCCTCTGTTGCTTGCTCTCCCCACCCTCACTCACTCTCTCATTTTCACTTGGCTGGCTCAGGGGGCTGCGGTATGGGAGGGGGTGAGGGCTCCAGGGTGGGCCAGAAATGAGGAGTTCAGAGTGCAGGATGGGGCTCTGGGCTGAGGGAGTGGGTTGGGATGTGAGAGGGGATGAGGGCTCTGGCTGGGGGTGTGGGCTCTGGGGTGGGGCCAGGGATGGGGGCTTTGGGGTCAGGGGCGGCTCTACAAATTTGGCCGCCCCAAGCAATCATGCCCGGGAGGCGCCCCCGAGCTGCAGGAGCAGCGGAACTGCCGCAGGCATGACTGCGGACGGTCCGCTGGTCGCGCGGCTCAGCTGGACCTCCCGCGCGGTTCGCTGGTCCGGCGGCTCCGGTTGAGCTGCCGCAGTCATGCCTGCGGGAGGTCCAGCTGAGCCGCGGGACCAGCGAACCGTCCGCAGTCATGCCTGCGGCAGGTCCGGTCGTCCCGGGGCTCCGGAGGACCTCCCGCAGGCATGACTGCGGCAGGTCCACCGGCGCAGCCTGCCGCCCCCCTGGGAAAGGGCCGCCCCAGGCGGGTGCTTGCCCCGCTGGGCTCTAGAGCCGCCCCTGTTTGGGGTGCAGGAGGGGGCTCTGGGCTAGGGGGTGGAGCCAAGGGGGTTGGAATATGATAGGGGTCTCTGGGCTGAGGCAGGGGGTTGGGGTGTGGGAGGAGGTATGGGCTGTGGGGTGTGGGTTCCAGGGTGGGGATAGAATTTAGGGGTTCAGGGTGTGGGCGGGGGCACCTGGTTGGAGTGTGCGGGGGGTGAGGGCTCTGGCTGGGGGTGTGGGCTCTGACGTGAGGCCGGAGATGAGGGATTTGGGCTGGAGGAGGGTGCTCCAGGCTAGGACCGATGGGTTCAGTGTGTGGGTGGGGGGGCTCTGGGCTGGGGCAGGGGGTTGAGGTGTGGGAGGGCTCTGGGTGGGAGTGCAGACTCTGAGGTGGGGCTGGGGATGAGGGGTTTAGGGTGTAGGTGGGTGCTCCAGGCTAGGACTGAGGAGTTCAGCGTGTGGGAGGGGTATCGGGGCTGGGGCAGGGGTTTGGGGTGTGGGTGTGTGTGGGAGGGCTCAGGCTGGGGGTGCAGACTCTGGGGTGGGTCTGGGGACAAGGAGTTTGGGGTGCAGGAGTGAGCTCCAGGCTGGGATCGAGGTTGTTCAGAAGATGGGAGGGGGATCAGGGCTGGGGTGCAGGAGAGGGACAGGGGTGCAGGCTCTCGGTGGCACTTACCTCAAGCAGCTCCCAGAAGCAGTGGCATGTCCTCCTTCAGGTTCCTACATGGAGGCACGGCTAGGCAGCTCTGTGCGCTGCAATGTCTGCAGGTGCTGCCCCCACAGCTCCCATTGGCCGTGATTCCCAGGTAATGGGAGCGGCCCTTGGGGCGGGGGAAACGTGCGGAGCACCCTGGCTGCCCCTACACGTAGGAGCCGGAGAGGGGACATGCCGTCTGCTTCCCGGGAGCCACACAGCGTGGAGGATATCAGGGAGCCTTCCTGCCCTGCTGTGTGGTGCCGCCAACTGTCGAAAACCAGATACCTGGTCACCCTAGGGAAAACCCATCTTCTTCCTGCCTGGGTCAAAGGGCTCAGGCTACTGTCCTGTTGCTCTTTAATAATGATGCTCATAGATAATTAATGAACTATATAACTGGAAATGCCATCACAGGAACACTGAAATGCCGTACACACAGAACCCTGCAAGGTTGGCAGCTGTGTGGCTGAAAACAAATTCTCCAACTCCACGGTCCTTATAAAAAGGAACCAACAAAATTGTATATTGTGCCCTTATACTACACAGCAGCGGCAGCTCTTGTCTTTCTCACACACCTCCTCCCCCACTATTTGTCATCCCTATTGTATCAGGTCTCACTTTGGGCCTGGAGGCAAGGAGACTACGCCTGTGAAAGAAAACAAATCTACCAGAAAGGGTTTGTAGACTTGGGCTTTCAGATTATAGCCCCTCAAGGCAGGGATGTGTCACTGTTTCACCCCTGGCCTGATATGCCATGCAGCCCCAATAAAGAACAATAGCATGTCACCCCATTGGTCTGAGTGGGAGTTGCACTGCAATAATCCATTAGCTATAATCACCAAAAATAGTCTTAGTTTTGATTAAATGTTTTTATTACTGTGAGTCAGTTATTTTATGCTACAGTATGAGGATTATCTGATGATTCATTCTAGCCCTGGTTATAAATTACTCCCACACCCATCTCAGTGATGTGACTACAATTTTTTAATACGCATTAGCCCTAATTAATCCCATTCACAGCAATACCATGCAACCTAGTAAGCTTTTCCATTGGAAAACCACCCCTACACACACGCCATCACAGCTGTGTAGCTATAACGACTGTGTACCTTCAGAGATTTATTTATCCTATAAATAGCATAAACGTTTGAAAGATTATTACCACGGTGACTGGTACATCATTTTCTTTGACACTCTGAAATAATTAAAAACTTTGTATATGTGTTCCATGTCAGTGCTTTGTAAGCCTGAAGGTATCTATGTTATAAGTTGTCTGATTCATAGCTTATCTGGGACGTACAGGAATCCCTCAGCTTTGCTCCATAAATCAGTGGCTCAGACCAGCCATCTCCAAATGAGCAACGATGAACAAGTTCACGCTCTCTTTTACAATCTTTGACCTACCATACCCTCCCCTCAACCTCTTGTTTGTTCTAATGTAGAACATAAGACCATATACGTAGAGCCCTGTGAATCTGTGGATAGCTGCGGACCATGTTTGCAGATTGTGGATGGATGAGGATCCTAATTTTATATCTAGAGCCCTTCAAATCTGTGGATATCTGTGGACCATGTTCGCAGATCACAAATCGGATGCAGATACAAATTTTGTATCCACGCAGGTCTCTACTGTGTCTCTGGCCGACATTCCTTCTATTCACTGTCCTGTCCTCCCTTTGTTTTGTGTATGTCTCTTTTCATAAAACCCATGTCTCCTTGACCTATCTTTAAATGCCATGTTCATTTATATTGCTATGAAATCCCCAATTCAGGAATCCAAATACTACTTCATATCCTTCTTTGGTTTTTCTTCCAGCAAGTCTAGCTCCACAATACCATTCTATGCCATTTTTCATGCTGTAGTCTCTAAGATTCAAAAACAGACTCCAACGAGAGACTGCTGAATTGGAATTAATTTGCAAAATGGATACCATTAAATTAGTCTTAAATAAAGACTGGTAGTGGATGGGTCATTACAGAAAGTAAAACTATTTCCCCATGTTTATCTCCCCCCATCCTCTCCGGCGCACCACTGTTCCTCACAATGTCTTGTCAACGGCTGCAAATGGACCAGTTTGATTACCACTACAAAAAGTTTTTCTCTCTCCTGCTGGTAATAGCTCACCTTAACTGATCACTCTCATTAGAGTGCGTATGGTAACACCCATTGTTTCATGTTCTCTGTGTGTATATATATCTTCCTACTGTATTTTCCACTGCATGCATCTGATGAAGTGGGTTGTAGCACACGAAAGCTTATGCTCAGATAAATTTGTTAGTCTCTAAGGTGCCACAAGTACTCCTGTTCTTTTAAAGATTCTGTTGACAGTTTAATGCAAACTCTACTCAAACTTGGATAGAAATGTGTCTTTTTATAGCTTTAAGTCATTTGCTGTTCTCAAATAGACACTTTCTGAATGACTTCGTCATTGAGGGAGACTGCAGTACCATTGAGGTCTCAGGAACAGTGTGGGAAGCTCCTTCAGTGTTCTGCTAACGACCTGGGGCACCTGTACTTACTAATTGTGAAACAGTGGAGGCTGATGACAACTGAGAATGCGTTGGCAGATCTGAAGTCTGAGCAGAGCCATTTTAAAGCAGCTAGTAAAGTCCACTTAGGCAAAGTTGTCCCCACTTCCTGTGGGGCGTGCTGCCGGTCCCGCGGCTCCGGGGGACCTCTTCCAGACGCGCCTGCGGAGGGTGTGCTGGCAGGGCGGTAGGCGGCTCCAGCGGAGCTTCCACAGTTATGCCTGCGGGAGGTCCACCCGAGCTGCAGGAGCAGCGCACCCTCCGCAGGCATGCCTGCGGGAGGTCTGCTGGTCCCGCGGCTCCGGTGGACCTCCCGCAGGCATGACTGCGGAAAGTCTGCCGGAGCTGCCTGCTGCCCTGCTGGCA
This sequence comes from Mauremys reevesii, assembly GCF_016161935.1. NCBI lineage: Eukaryota > Metazoa > Chordata > Testudines > Geoemydidae > Mauremys > Mauremys reevesii. The sequence goes on along the minus strand of NC_052628.1, from coordinate 94,512,251 downwards.
AAATGCCACCCCAAGCGCGCGCTTGGTGCGCTGGGGTCTGGAGCCGGCCCTGGCTAGGTGGGCTCTGGGAAAACATGTCTAAACAACAGAGAGTTCAGGAGGGCTGTGACACTGAGGCTGGGGTCTAAAGCTAATGGACTGTAGGTCCAAGAAGAGTGTCAGACATGGGGTCTGCACTCAAGAGACCCAGAGCTATGAACAGAGACCTGTAACTATCCATACCTAGAGGCCCTGAGAAGCAGATGGAATCAAGAGATTGGGTCCCCTTACAACAGACTGGTGTTTGTCCAGTGAGGGGGACTGGGATAGGTTGTGATAATGGTCTATATTTATTTCTTATCTAAAGAAAAGCACAATTGTGAAAGTCTTTAGGAGTGTGGTAGAGAATAAGGTGGAATGATAGATCAAACTTTAGTTTTTGTAAAGTTTTTTTTGCTATTTTTGCTGTGTTTTTAAAATTGTTTTACAATCAAAGATTTTTTAAAATAGTGTCACTTTTTGTGTGGCCCTCAAAACAATGTAGTGCACTTGATATGTTATTAAAATATAACTTGGACATAGTTTCGGTTTCCTACAGGATGAACAAGGCAGTAAACAAAAATAGTCTTGACAGCATTTCAGAGAAGGGTGTGAGAGAAAGAGTGGTGTTTGATAAACAGAGGACAAACAGGAAGGAGAAAGAAATTCTGTGTCCCAGCTCTGTAAAACTCAGTCACAAACCATGTATGGTGAAAACATATAAATCTATAAAATGTCCTTGGCAGAGTTCATATCCCCACTATGAATCAGTCTGAGCTGTTGAAAAACTTCAGTTTTATGTCAGCCATTGTCCTTTTTGGAGAGTATGACCTTTCTAAAAATTAAAAAGACTCAGGGATCCCAGCCTAAAAACCAGATCACACAGTTTGGGCACTCAAATGAATACACTTGCAACAAGAGTTGGGTACTTACGTAGCCATTCACTTGCCTAAAAACTGTATTTAGTTTGAAAAATGGTCCCCGAATCTCCATTCTGCAGTTTGATGAATGTTGTAACGAATCCATGTGCTGCAAGCAATAGCTACAACGGCTAAATGAACTAGATAAGTCACACACTCCTACTCGATAGCATGTAAATTACCACGTGGTTTGGGGGTAGGAGGAAGAGAGAAGCTGGCTAGCATGTCATCATTGCCATTCAAAGAAAGGGAAGAATGTTATCATACACGCTAAGCAAATATTCTGCACAATTGACATTTTAACAAACTTTAGAACCCTCCCTTTCTTTAAATTGGACATTAGCATTTGGGAAAGGGGTAGGTTGAGGGCTGACAAGGCTCTTAGCCCTGCTGTAGAGGGGGGTTATTTTTATGATTGTGTGCTAATAGGTAGAGTCCTGCAATGGGACTGGGATTCCATAGGTCCCAGAGAACCCGCTACCACAATAGCAGGAAAAAATGTACTGTGTTGCAAGCGGGATTGGGTGGGCAAAAAACAAACACCACCCCACCCCACCCCCGAAAAAAACCAACCAACCACCAAAAATACAGACTGCGGTAATTTGCAGGAAAACACTAAATCTCACATCAATTTATCATAAACAGAATTTCAGCAATGTAGAGCAAGTGTCTCTCAAGAAAAATAAAGGTTTTAATACTTAAGTAAGGAGTAGAAAGATTTGATATCTTTTATAACAAGATGCTTTAAGCAAGATTTGTTTTATTCTTTTAGTGGTAAAAATTGTATCTGAATTCAGTTTTCATATATTAACTGACTTTTTTTTTTTTTAAACATAGCATGGGGGAATCTAAGGTTTTTGTGAGTGAAAGTGAGATAAGAATGCAAGAAACAATGAAGGAGCAGGAGGGAGTGGGAGTAGGTATTGTGGGCAGGACAGGAGAAGGATTTAAAAAAAAAATATAGTCCTGTGCAGGGCTCTACTGGTGGATATTTGTTACCCTAGGATACACAGTCTGTATTTTTTTTTTAATATTGTGACCTGTGAATGATATAAAAGAACCCAGAACATAGGCCTGAAGCAGACTCATGTTATACATTAAAATAAGAATAAGCTGTCAAAGATGAAACTGCGAATGATGCAGTCAGTTTAGCTTTATATGATTGGCATCTGAAATATTCATGTGAACTAGATCAGTTTGATCGCTCCATAGAATGTTGTTCAGGAAGAGGCTCTACTGCATTTTCAAGTATTCATTTGAAAATGCAAGTGGCTTCTCAATGACACTGCACTATTAAAGGTGGTAGGCAGAGGAAGTGGTAGTCTTTCAAGCTCCACCCATGTGAGTCACCAGAAAGAGATTCCACTCACCACATTGTGCAGATGTTCAAAATATGACTTTGTGGCTCTCTGCATTCCACTGGGCTCCTCCTCATTTGGGCTTGAATATACTTAGGGGTTCTACTGAGCAGCTTGCTGAGCTTTTTCTTGATTGCTGAAAGAAAAAAAAAAAAGGTGGTAGTCTCTCACAGTAAGTTTGCAGCTCTGTGGTCCTTCCTTTCTTTCCTTACATGAGGAATGGAATAGTCAACAATATAGACATTTAAAATGGCCAGTCACTGGGCATCTGAGTTAACATTTTAATTATAGGAATGGGGCAGGTTGTACCACAAAGCTACTGGTCCAGGCTCTCTGTAAAAATCATATGGACATCTCTGCATCAGTTACACCCAGTTCGCCTTTTTGGTGGTTTTCTTCACAACACCATAAACTAGACACTTTCATTTAAAAAAAAAAAAAAAGTAAGCTGAGACTCTGAAGAACAAGATACCAGCACTTCTCTGAAGCTGTTACCTCTGGGCTGGTTGGTTCCGAGACTTGATTGTAATAATAATGGACCAGGCTGAGATTCTCTCTCTCTGCCCTCTGTGTCAGGTTAAACAGGCTGGCATGGGATATAAAAGGCCTCTAAAATCCTGGATCCAAACAGGAAACCATTCCCCTGGTGCTGGAACTGAGGAAGACCACTGTAAAGCTGCCTTCTGAGGACCCAATTACAAGCTCTGGCATGGTGGATATGTTGGAGGAAGGAGGGTTGGGATGGGACTCCAGCAGGTAGCACTGAAGAGATTCGGAGCAGGGCTTCCACCCATAGGGCAATGCAGAGAGGCTGCCATAAGTTTGACTGGTTCCCAGGCCTGTCCAGTTATGACAAGTACACAAAGCAGTCCAGGATCAAGAGGGTGCAAAGGTAGCTTAAAGCCTTCATGGCCCCACACATACTGAGCTGTTTGTTCTGTATGCACCTCTTAGAGGCTCAGCACAAAATCTCCCCCTCCATGGATAAGATCTAAGATAGAAGAGTGGTTAAACTATTATCAGTGGATACGATATAATCAAACAGAACATTTCAATCTCTTAATTTCTGTTGCATTATAAATAAGCCCCAAGACATGTATAACCTTCCATACTCCCTGGGAGGGTGTGGGGTGGGATGTAGGATGGAAAATGAGAGATGTTCAAAAGTCTGATGATATCTCATAATATCCAAGGTTAAAGGGACTCTGGTGGACTACTAAAAGTGCTTTTAAGAAAGCAGAAAATAATTTTTTTCTAAGCAATGGGCCTGGACCAATGCTCAGGAACGGGGGGGAAAGCCACATAAACCAGTCCCTGCAGTTAGTGATGGAGCTCTCAAAGCAGCGATATGCTTTTTAATGTATTTAACTGAAGGTGGGAAACCTAACCCATATGATGTGATACCAGCTTCATAAAGATCTGGATTTATTTTTTCAAGGGAAAGTTGGCACATCTGTCATTAAGCCATTTTCCTTCTATTCCTAATTTAAGATTTAACCTAGTTTTCTGTACTCCATCATATGCTGTGGATGGTGGATTTGAAATATTGAGAGATTAATATAATGGACAACTGTGAAATGCCTACTAGTGGTAAAGTAAAATTACTAGCTGACCGTATTTGATCTGACAGACTGGATTCAGCAAAAGATGGAAAATGTGTGTAAGAATCCTAGGTCAGATCATGTGGTCCAGGAAATGCAACATAAAGGTGCAGACTAAGCGGGAGGGGCACAAAGGTTTCAGTCCCCATCTTTCAGTGCCCAGAATTGGGAGGACACAAAAGGCTCCTGGTGTAATCTAGGCAGCCTGGGGGCTGTTCTAAGTCATAGCAGCCTCCCTTGTGCTGCTGATGACTTGCAGTGAAATGGTGGTCATCTTCGGGTAGTGGGGGCAGTGTAGGGCTGCCTATGGTACCCAGTGCAATGGCCGCATACAGGGTGTTTTCCCCTGGCCTTTTGTGGGTTGTTTATGACCCCTATACACAATCACATTGTGTATAAGGGGCAAAGGGCTGAATTCATTCTTTTTGGAATTTGAAATCATCATAAAATGCATGTGACCTAGGCAAAAATGGGTCTAATTATTCAGAATGGGTTAATATCTAGAGTTACAATGGTTAATGCTAAGAAATTTTGTCAGGGATATCAAACCTCATGCTTCAGGGTTTAAACCAATTTCACTATTAGGGATGAAGAGGAGACAATTTGGGAAGCAGGTTATACCTCATCTATTTTAATGTGAGGTTGCTTGCACCTTCCCTTGAAGCACCTGGTGCTGGCCATTGTTGGAAGCAGGACACTAGATTTGATGGACCTTGGGTCTTATTCAGTCTGGTAATTCCTGTGTGTCCCAATGCTGGTAAACCACATACTTATCAGTGACAGAGATGGTGACTTGCTAATCCTTTGAACTCTGAGTGAATCTGATCGTGATCTCCTCCCAACAACAGACCATCCCTTGCCTCAAACAATTAACTTTCTTGCAACCTCATAAAATGACTTGACTCTTTCGCCCTCCCAAATGCGCAGCAAATTAAGCCAACAATTCTTTGCTTGTGAAGGTCCAACACTTCCGTTCTCCACCTGCCATGTCTTTCCAGTACCATTATTCCTGATGTCCCACCTTTCCACCTGCCAAACCCTCTCACATCTGTCAGATACCTTGGTCTGACCTCTTTCCTTCTCCAAATTGCTGACCTCCACTTTAGCCTCCCTAAACATATCAAAGTTGCCTCATTGTGGTAGCTACAGTTCCCTCCCACTATGTCTTTGCACTGCTAAGATTACATGCAGGAGAGTGTAGTTTGCATAGGACAAAAACTATGATAGGTCACTATGTTTAGTGGGCAACTTTTTTTGTTTTACTTAAATTTTGTACTGCATTGTTATCCAAATCTGTTGTTCCCACAACCGGTGGTAGGATAAATGCTGGATATAATTACTGTGGTGCTACCTTAAAGAGAAAGTTGCTTTTAAACAAACAAAATCTTGAGATCAGTCTGGACTGATCTGGTCTTATCATGGCTTGTCTTTGCTAAATAATCATGAGGCTCAACACATCCCTTTGGCTCAGAGCTGACCTAATGTTACCCGATGTTGTCACTAGCTCCAGGATCACTCTCTCTAAAAACGACAAATTCCCCTTTCAACTAGTGATTTTGCAGAGCTGTAATTTTGTCCTGAGTATTGATGGGAACTGATTGCAATGGGATGGGAAAAAGTACAGAAAGTAACAAGTCTGTGACCACTGTTGTCACTGTGCTGAATCCAATGGCCACTTAGAATTTCATGACAGAAGGGATTAAACACACAGGGAAGGGTAATTTTGCAAGTTCTGCTTCCCAGTGACACTCTTTTTTGGCTTAATGTGAAGACATTATTTTAATTTCATAATTTCTTTTGCAAGAGCCTGTAAGGGTGCGGGACTCACCCCTGCGGTGCATCCTGCTGGTCATCTCCAGGAATTAGCTTTCAAGACGTTAGAGTGCCCTCTGCAGGCCAGTGATCTGCCTTACCTCACTCTGGCCCCCGTGTCCCTCCCAGGACCTGATGCCCCATTATCTGGGGTGCTGCCCCCTGGCAGTAGCCCCTTTCTCTCAGGGTCTCCCCTCCCCAGGGAACCCCCACCCACTATCCCCAATTTGCCTCAGTCTTGGCTACTGCCCAGTCTCCATCTAGGCCCCGTTCCCTGGGGCAGAATGCGGTATAAGTCATTCATCACAGGCAAAGGGGTTTGGACCTGCTGCCTTTGCCTACCCCTGGGCTGCCCTCTGCAACCCCCAGTACCTGTTGGCCTTATGCTAGGCCACAGCCTGGGGCTTTCCAGGCTGGAGCTCCCCAGCTCCTTTGCCTTTCCCCAGCCCTGCTCCACCCAGGTACTCAGTCTCTAGCTCCCTGCAGCCGGACCCATCTCTCCCTCTGTAAACAGAGAAAGACTGCTTGGGCTTCTGGCTCACAGCCTTTTATAGGAGCCAGGTGGGCCTGATTAGGGCATGGCCCCAGCTGAGTCTACCTTCCCTAATCAACCCAGGCTTCTTGCCCCAGCCCCAGCCCCTTCCCAGGGCTGTTTTAAGCCCCAAAGGGCAGGAGCAGGTAACCACCCTGCTACAGAGCCCTTCCGCCCGCCCCGTTTCCCAGAAACTCAATAGATACAGAGCCCTTCGGCCCGCCCCGTTTCCCGGAAACTCAATAGATACAGAGCCCTTCCGCCCGCCCCGTTTCCCGGAAACTCAATAGATACAGAGCCCTTCCGCCCGCCCCGTTTCCCGGAAACTCAATAGATACAGAGCCCTTCCGCCCGCCCCGTTTCCTGGAAACCCAATAGGTACAGAGCCCCTTACCTGGCTTAATAGTATTCCATGTGTTGTCATTAATAAAAAAGGATAAGAAGGAAAGAATGATTTCTTATCTAGATTTTTCTGTTCCACTATTTTTATAAAAACAGCAGTTGTTTGCACTTTGACAGTACCTTTCACTGAAGATCTCACAGTGTTTTAGAAACATTACTTATATAAAATCTCACAATACCCCCATGAGATAGTTAAGTATAACTATCATGATTTTAAGTGAAGGATAAACTTGACACAGAAACTGAGTTGCCCCAGGCAAACAACAAAGCAGGACTGGGAACAGAAATTGGGGGGTCCTATCTTCTGAGTCTGAGACTTAGGCCACCAGATGACAAGTCCTCTTCACTAATTTAATATTTTAAATATACATGCATGGATAGATGGGGGAATCCAAATGGAAAATGAGGCCAAGAAGTTGAAAGAAATCTAGAAACTGAAAACAAAAATGTTTATTTAAGCAAATCCCACATGCATACTTCACTAATGGCACCTCTGTATTGTGGTTAGTACTTGGCCAAGCACATCAGTTGTGTCCCACTATTCGGTGCATGCATGCTCACCCCTGGGTGGTCCCAGAGTGTGGGGAGTAAAAATTACGTTCGCCCTGCAGCCCTCACTCTTGCCAGCCCTAGACTGCTCCTAACCAACCATTAGGAGTCCCCTATTCCTTACCCATGTCAATGTATTTTTCCCCATGTCTTTTAAGCTAAAAATTTTATAAAGGTATCTTAATACTCTCCAAATCTCTTAGCTAAAAGGCAAGTGCTTGGTGTGACTCCAACATCAATTTTGGTTTCTAACTTTTAGCGTTCTCTCAGACTGTCTTGGCCTATCATAATCTGGTCCTTCATGATTTACTCACATATACTTATTATTGTTCACGTTATCATAGAATCATAGAACTGGAAGAGACCTCAAGAGGTCAGCAGGGCAGGAACAAATATTATCTAGACCATCCCTGACAGGTGTTTGTCTAACCTGCTCTTAAAAATCTCCAATGACAGAGATTCCACAACCTCACTAGGCAATTCATTCCAGTGCTTAATCACCTTGACAGTTAGGAGGTTTTCCCTAACCTCCAGCCTAAACTGTACTGGCTGCAATTTAAATCCATTGCTTCTTATCCTATCCTTAAAGGTTAAAGAGAACAATTTACCTCCCTCCTCCCTGTAACAACCTTTTATGTACTTGAAAACTGTTATGACTCTCCTCAGACTTCTCTTGTCTAAACAAACCATTTTTCCCCCCAATCTTTCCTCACGGGTCATGTTTTCTAAGCCTTTAATAATTTTTGTTCTTCTTCTTTGGACTTTCCCCAATCTCCTGAAATGTGGCACCCAGAACTGGATACAATACTCCAGTTGAGGCCTCCTTAGCTTGGAGAAGAGTGGAAGAATTATTTCTCATATCTTGCTTACAACACTCCTGCTGATATATGCCAGAAAGATGTTTGCCTTTTTTTTTCTTTTTTTTTTGCAACACAGTGTTACACAGCTGACTCATATTTTACTTGTGATCCATTATGACCCCCAGATCCCTTTCTGCAGTACTCCTTCCTAGGAGTGTTTGTGCAATTGATTATTCCTTCCTAAGTGGAGTACTTTGCATTTGTCCTTATTGAATTTCATCCTATTTACTTCAGACCATTTCTCCAGTTTATCCAGATCACTTTGAATTTTAATCCTATCCTCCAAAGCACTTGCAACCCCTCCCAGCTTGGTATCATCCACAAACTTTATAAGTGTGCTCTCTATGCCATTATCTAAATAATTGATGAAGATATTGAACAGAACCAGACCCAGAACTGATCGCTGCAGGACCCCACTCAATATGCCCTTCCAGCTTGACTGTGAACCACTGATAACTACTCACTGGAAATGGTTTTCCAACCAGTTATTTTCCCACCTTAGAGTAGCTCCATCTAGTTTATATTTCCCTGGATTGTTTATGAATAGGTCATATGAAATAATATCAAGTCTTACTAAAGGCAAGATATATCACATCTACTGTTTCTCTCCTAGCCACAGGGCTTGTTACCGTAGCAAAGAAAGCTATTAGGTTGGTTTGACATGATTTGTTCTTGACAAATCCATGATCACTGTTACTTATCATATTATTATCTTTTAGGTTTTTGCAAATTGATTGCTTAATTATTTGCTCCATTATCTTTCCGGGTACTGAAGTTAAGCTGACTGGTCTGTAATTTCTCAGTTATCCTTATAGTGTCCATCCATAAAAAGGGGAATGTTTGCCCCTTTTCCAGTCCTCTGGAATCTCTCCCATCTTCCATGACTTCTCAAAGATAATCGCTAATGGCTCAGATATCTCTTCAGTCAGCTCCTTGAGTATTCTAGGATGTATTTCATCAGGCCCTGGTGAGTTGAAGACATTTAACTTGTCTAAGTAATTTTTAACTTTTTCTTTCCCTGTTTTAGACTCTGATCCTACCTCATCTCCACTGGCATTCACTATGTTAGATGTCCAATTGCTACTAATCTTTTTAGGGAAAACCAGAACAAAAAAGTCATTTAGCACTTCTGCCATTTCCACATTTTCTGTTGTTGTTTCACCTCACTGAGTAATGGGCCTACCCTGTCCTTAGTCTTCCTCTTGCTTTTAATGTATTTGTAGAATATTTTCTTATTACTTTTTTTTTGCCTCTAACTAGTTTAATCTCACTTTGTGCCTTGGTCTTTCTGATTTTGTCCTGCATACACCTCTACCCCGCTATAACACAACCCGACAGAACACGGGTTCGTGTATAGCGTGGTAGCAGCAGGGCTCCGGCGGTGCATTAAAGGGTCCGGGGCTCCGGCTGCTGCAGGGAGCCCCGGGCCCTTTAAATCACCACTGGAGCCCCGCCGCCACTACCCCGATATAACGGGGTTTCAGCTATAACGCAGTAGGGATTTTTGGCTCCCCACGACCGCGTTATAGCGGGGTAGAGGTGTACTTGCATTCTTTGTTTATATTCACCTTTTCAGATCATTGAAGATCTCCTGGTTAACCCAGATGGTCTCTTGCCTACTTCTTATCTTTCCTATGCAGTGGGATAGTTTGCTCTTGTGCCCTTAATGTCTCACTGAAAATTTGCCAACTCTCTTGAACTGTTTTTCCCCTTATACATACTTTCCATGGGATTTTACCTACCCACTTCCTGAGTTTGCTAAAGTCTGCCTTCTTGAAACTATTGTCTTTATTGTGCTGTTTTCTCTCCTAGCATTCCTTAGAATCATGAACTTTACCATTTCATGACCACTTTTACCCCAGCTGCCTTCCACTTTCAAATTCTCAACCAGTTTCTCCCTATTTGTCAAAAATCAAATCTAGAACAGCCTCTCTCATAGTAGCTTTCTCCACCTTCTGAAATAAAAACTTGTCTCCAATGCATCCAAGAACTTTCTGGATAACCTGTGCCCTGCTGTGTTATTCTCCCAACAGCTGTCTGGATAGTTGAAATCCCCCATCACCATCAAGTCTTGTGCTTTGGATGATTTTGTAATTTTTTTTTTTTTTTTTAAAAAGCCTCATCCACCTCTTCTTCCTAGGTAGGTGGTCTGTAGTAGACCCCTACCATGACATCATCCTTGTTTTTAATACCTTACCCAGAGACTTTCAACAAGCCTGTCTCCTATTTCCAGTTCAATCTCAGTCTAAGTGTACACATTTATATATATATATATATATATATATATGGCAACACATCTTCCCTTTTTTCCCTGCCAGTCTTTCCAGAGCAAGCTGTGTCCTTCCATACCAATATCCCTGTCGTGTATTTCTGTGATGCTAACTATGTCTAGTTGTGTTTGTTAACTAGCATTTCAAATTCGTCCTGCTTATTCCCCATACTTCTCGCATTAGTATACAGGCCTCTAAGATACTGATTTGATTTCCCCCTTATATTCTCTTGTGTCGCCCTTATCCCTGCCAGGGGCAGCTCTAGCAATTTCGCTGCCCCAAGCACGGCGGCACACCGCGGGGGGCGCTTTTCCGGTTGCCGGTCCCGCGGCTCCGGTGGACCTGCTGTAGACGTGCCTGCGGAGGGTCCGCTGGTCCCGCGGCTCCGGTGGTCCACTGGAGCCGCGGGACCAGCGGACCCTCCGCAGGCACGCCTGCGGGAGGTCCACCGGAGCCGCCTGCCACCCTCCCGACCGGCAGAGCGCCCCCCGCGGCGTGCCGCTCCAAGCAAGCACTTGGAGCGCTGGTGCCTGGATCCAGCCCTGATCCCTACTATAATGGCCCATGCTCCCCGATTCCAACCCTCCTCCCAGGTCTCTGTGTTTTTGACTTACCTGTTGGCTTTTGTCTCCTGCCCCCATCAAACCTAGTTTAAAGCCCTCCTCACTAAGTTAGCCAGTCTGTATCCAAATATGCTTTTCCCCTTTCTTGATACTGTGGACCCCATCTCTGGTTAGCAGTCTCTCTTCCCAGAACAGAATCTTATGGTCAAGGAAGCTGAAACCCTCCTGGCAACACCATCTCGCAGCCAGGCATTCATCTCCAGGATGCATCAGTCTCTGCTTAGGCCCTGCCCTTGCCTGGAAGGATCCAGTCCGCAGCTCCTTTGCCTTTACTCCCAGAGCTCTGTAGTCACTTCTGATCTGCTCAGGGTCATACCTCACAGTATCATTAGTGCCCACATGGATGCGTAGCATAGGGTAGCGGCCAGATGAAGTAGCTGCTCTGCTACACACAAAACCCTGACCTATCATTCAAAATTGGAGTGGTTTTTATATTGTTATTAGCTATAGTGTAATTTACTCATCAGAAACTGTTTTGTAAATGCTTTTTACCTCATAAATCCTAACCCATTCCACTCTAAAGAAATCTCTTCTTTGAATAGCCTTTTACTTTCCTTGGTAAATGAAAACAGCTGACGTTACCCCAGCTAACTTTTAGCAATGAGCAGCAGCTTGTGCACCTTGATGTAATCTTTCCCTTGTACCCTTCAGATTATCATTACAGTTAAATTTCATGCAGGTGTGAGGTGCTTAAAACTATCCTACATCAGTTACATATAATTGCAGAGAGTTGGATGATCTGGGTTTAATTCTTGATTGAGTCGGTCTTTGACTTGGGGTATGGCTACACTGGCGATTTGCAGCGCTGGAAAGCCTCCACCAGCGCTGCAATTAGTAAGTGGCCACACCTGCAGGGCACTTCCAGCGCTGCAACTTCCTGGCTGCAGCGCTGGCCGTACACCTCACTCAGCATGGGGAATAAGGATTCCAGCGCTGGTGCTGCAGCGCTGGTCATCAAGTGTGGCCACACACCAGCGCTGTGATTGGCCTCCAGGGTATAAGGATGTATCCCAGAATGCCTGTTCAGCCACTCTGCTCATCAGGTCAGACTCTACTGCCCTGGCCTCAGGTGACCCGCCCTTTAAATGCCGCGGGAATTTTAAAAATCCCCTTCCTGTTTGCTCAGCCAGGTGTGGAGTGCAATCAGTGAATCTTTACAGGTGACCATGCCTCCACGTGGCAAACGAGCCCCAGCATGGAGCAATGGTGAGCTGATGGACCTCATCAGTGTTTGGGGGGAGGAAGCTGTGCAGGTACAGCTGCGCTCTAGCCGTAAGAATTATGATACCTTTGCCCAGGTATCAAGAGCCATGCTGGAAAGGGGCCATGAGCGTGACGCGCTGCAGTGCAGGGTTAAAGTAAAGGAGCTGCGGAGTGCCTATTGCAAAGCACGCGAGGGGAACCGCAGATCCGGCGCTGCCCCCACGACCTGCCGGTTTTACAAGGAGCTGGATGCGATTTATGGGGGTGACCCCTCTGTAAATCCAAGGACCACGATGGACAGTTCAGAGCCGGTAGAGGAGGGGGAGCGGGAGGCAGACAGTGAGGCTACTGTGGTGGGGGAAGACACCCCGGTGTCCCAGGAGGCATGCAGTCAGGAGCTCTTCTCAAGCCAGGAGGAAGCTAGCCAGTCGCAGCCCCTGGGGCTTGGTGCAGAAGAATCACAGGAGCAGGTCCCAGGTAAGCAGCTTTTATTGCAATGCAAAGGTTTTGGGAGAGGAGGGGGGGTGGTATGGCTGCATGCCTGCATGCCTAGACATGGAATATCCCATTGATGTGGTCTATCACGTTGCGGTAATCTGCCTCTGTAATCTCTTCAAAAGTTTCTGCAAGAGCATAGGCAATTCACGTGACCAAGTTTAAAGGGAGAGCCAGTGTGGTCCCTGTCCCAGTCAGGCTAACGCGTCCACACCACTGTTCCAGGAGGGGTGGGGGAACCATGGCTGCACACAGGCAAGCTGCATAGGGGCCAGGGCGGAATCCGCATTGTTGTAGGAGACCCTCCCTTGCTTCTTTGGTAACCCGCAGCAGGGAGATATCTTCAAGTATTAACTCCTGTGGGAAATGGAGGGAGTGTTTCAGTGCTGCTTTCCCCAAGTGCTGCTTGCTGCCTGCCTTTAACAAAGCCCAAAAACAGGCACTGTACCCATGAAGCAAAAAGCACCCTGCCCAGGCAAACCGCGGCAGGAACCCCAGGGTTAATTCCTGAGGGACATGGAGGTTTTATTGACTACTACCCTAACTTACCATTTCTGGGAGGCTGTGTATTCTCTAGCTGTGTTTGAAATGTCTGAGGAATGCTACAGTGTGAGACTTGAAACTAACTTCAGATTATACACAATGCAGGCTCTATTAAAATGTCATGCAGTTGCCGCTTATCTAAAAAACAAACAGATCTCCTGTTTGCTGTGATCATCTGTACCTGGCTGTAAACAATCAAATGAGATTGCAGGCAGGGAGGGTTTTAAGTGGTTTATAGCTTCTCTGAAAAATAATGTGTGCTCTTTGATGGTGGTTGACTCGAGACCAAAATATTTACATGAGGAGACATTTAAAGTTGATGGATTCCCTTCATACGAATGTGATGCTGTCTGGAGTGGCTCACCTCTGGGAATGCCTATTTCTGGGCAGGCTGCCAAAGGCAGGATAGACACCCCCGGGCTGTGGCTACACTTAGCGCTTCAAAGCGCTGCCGGGACAGCGCTTTGAAGCGCTAAGTGTAGTCAAAGCGCCAGCGCTGGGAGAGAGCTGTCCCAGCCCTGTCCATACTCCACCTCCCTGTGGGGAATAACGGACAGCGCTGGGAGCCGCGCTCCCAGCGCTGGGACTTTAGGGCTTGGCTACACTTACAAATTTGCAGCGCTGCAGCAGGGTGTGAACACACACCCTCTCCAGCGCTGCAAATTGCGGCGCTGCAAAGCGCCAGTGTGGTCAAAGCCCCATTATTCCCCGTTATTCCCCACAGGGAGGTGGAGTATGGACAGCGCTGGGAGAGCTCTCTCCCAGCGCTGGCGCTTTGACTACACTTAGCGCTTTGAAGCGCTAAGTGTAGCCACAGCCTTATTAGACCACACTGGCGCTTTGCAGCGCCGCAATTTGCAGCGCTGGAGAGGGTGTGTTTTCACACCCTGCTGCAGCGCTGCAAATTTGTAAGTGTAGCCAAGCCCCCAGTTACACCCTGTCCCAAGAGACTAGTCACTCACTCAGGTTGATTTGCATCCCAGCTCTCATACCAAAGAGGCTGGTAGCCAATTCTATAGTAAACAAACTAAAGGTTTTAGCGAAGAAAAAGATGAGAGTTATTGAGCAGTTAAAGCAGGTAAAAGTATATGTTCAGGTGAGTCATAGCCTATAATTCCAAATGGTAGCAGAGATTCATAATCTGCCAGTTTCCCAGAAGTTTCTCAGGGCTACCCAGAATAACTCTGGGGATCCTTTTCTTGTTCAAAAAAAACAGGAGTACTTGTTTATTCTGCCCTGTTAGAATCCAAACAGTCCAGAAATAAAGAATTTTTCCTTCTGTCCATATGTATGGCTTCTCACAGAAAACAAGCCGACAGGGTAACTACCTACATGGGCTCTTTCTGTGAGGACAAAGAAAGAGGAATGTGTTAGAGACATTCATTATCACACACACTGACCATTTGCTTGCAGATATGCAAAAATCGGTACTTCCCTTCCTTTGCATTATACAAGCCTTCTTTCTTGTTTGATGGGTTATTTAGTGAAGACATGCCCTGAAGTCAATGAGAGTTTTGTCTGCATGAAAACTACAGTGTCTTCTCCTGTGCTAGGATTAAATCCTATTGACACCTGTGTTTTGTATTCTCTTTGATGCTCTGCATTAGTAAAAAAAAGAAGGTGGGGGTCCTTGTGCTTTCCCCCTGATCCCCGAAACAAGCAGCACAGATGTAGAAGGTTCTCATTCCCCTCTCTGCAGGCATTAGAAGGAAGCAGCACTGATGGAACAGGCATTGAAGAGGAGCCGGCTGATGCATACCATTAAATTCTAGCAAGACTCCAAGTCATTGCAGAAATCTTTCATTTTCCCCACACAGATTAATCTCCCATATTTCAATTTTGAAACCAAAGGATTGACTTTGTACCCCCAGAATGTTCTTGTATTACTTGTTAATTTTTCAACAGGTGAAATCCACTAATCATGTCCACCAGTGCTTGATGGGGGGGAAAAAGGATAGGCTTCTCATTCTTTTACTGAATGAGCTGGGGGTGGAGAATGGGTGCATGGGGGGGGGTCACACCCTGAACCTTTTACAGCCTGATCCTACCCACAGGGTGCTAACTGCCTTCAATTGCTGTTCTCTTTAGCTTAATAATTAACCTGAAAGTTGCCACCCTTGGACTATACTTCCAAGCAGGGGATATGATTCATAGCTGGAGGAGACATACCTGCACTAGCTGTGACTGAGCAAGCATAGTAGGAATACAGCATATCTGTGGCAGCATGAGCAGCTAGCTGTCCCATGTATGCACTTGTAGTCTGAGAGGGATATAAACATGGGGCAACTGCCTTAGCTACACTTTTTTTTAGCCTGCAACTGGATCAGAGCTGGTGTAGAGAATGTCTCCTTGAGATGGGAATTGCACACCCAGCTCCAAGCGTAGACATAGCCTTAAGCATGTTGAGTGGTCTAGCTGAGTGTAATGTAAGTTACATCTCATTGTGAGCAAGGCTGGCAGAATCAGGGCCAATTTGGAACCCACTCTTGCTTACAGATATAACTTACAAGGATAAGTGTAAGTAGCCACAGGATATGGCTATTTTATGAAATCTAGAAAGCACGGTCTTAGTCTGGATACAAAAAACAACTCTCTAGGGAACTTCACAGAATGTCTGAGCTTCTCCAATGAACCCACAAATAGGTATAGTTGGTGAGTATGGAAAAAAAAAAACCCATCTCTACAGCGTACAATGCTTACATTCAGCCCATACATTTACCTAAAGGTCTGGCTGCATATTGAAATCATTGTAATTATATTTTGTCATTTGTGCAATTAATTATAAAGAATACAGTTGAAGCAAGTGCCACCTTGTTTTGTGTTGTTGGAAAGTGACTTTTGCTGCAGTAGACTACATTGTCTGAAATCTAACCAAACCATGGAGTTAGCACACTTGGCAGCATTCAGAAAAAGATTTTAATCAAAAAAGTCACTAAATGTGGAATGAAATGAGTCATATTATGGCTGATTATAAAAAAATCATGGAGATTATGAAAAGTATGGAGATTATAAAAAAAACCTGACTCATAAGTAAATAAATATTTATAAGCCATTGCAGCTTAAAACACATTTACCTTAGACTGAATTTGCCCCCAAAGAATATGAAGTACTATGTAAACAATTAGTCTCTAATAATGTAGAAGTGCTCTTAATTGTCTTTTAAACAAAAATTGAAAAATGTTCAAAAATTTAAATGTAAATAATTTATACAAATGTGAAAGACAGTATTACACCCTTCAAATGCAGGCAATTCAAAGTTAAACAGAAAAAAAGGTCAGCATGTTTGCTTTAAACTGGAATTTCCTGGCATCTGTTGGTTTGTGTCAACCTGAAATATAGCTGAACAGAATTCTTTATTTCTCTCTCTCTCTCAAAAAAAATATCTAGTCAGCATAACAATCTCAACATATATTAAAGGTGGTTTATTTGGAAGTTAAATGCTATGATTGTTTGGCTCATTACCTGATCTGTACTCTAGTGTGAGTCAAACAACTCTGCTTTTATATGTTTTAAACTAGTAACTTGATCTATAGCCAAATAACATAATTGGATCTTGGCTCCTACTAACCAGTTTAGATGCAGGGAATTTGAACAGAAATTACTCTACACATGTGCAAATCAATAGCATGATTGTGTGCTGGGCTTACTGCAGAGAAAAATCATCCATGGGAAAAGGAAAGCATTGAAGGAAAAATGAAGAGGGACAAAATTAGTATGGAGTTCATTTTCAGGGATGGCAGCTCTGTGCTCAATCCTGCAAGGTGATTAGCTAAACTGAACTAAAACTGAAGACTCCCGAAGCTGAGGGGGGTCAGCATCTAGCAGATTGAAGCCATATTTTCTACCTCAGATTATTTTGGGCAAGGTCTTTTGGCTTGATTGCTTAGTCAAGACAGGTTATTTTGTTATCAAGGGCTGTTTTACTGAATTAATAATGGACCAAATCCTGCCTTACTCTCATGGGGGAGTATTGGGAAGACTAGTGAGATCTGGCTCTAAATATACACAGTACATGTTGTTATGCCTATTAAGATTAAACCTATTTCAATGTAACTAACTTGAAATATTTATGACCAGTGCTCAGATGCTATGACCAAAGTCTGGCAAGTCTTTCAATTCACAGCATGTAGAAATTGATTCTTTTTCTATCTTGAGCCCTGCAGTCATCCTGTTCTCATTTCCTCAGATGTCTGCTAAGTGGAACATCTAGACCTCTGAACCCCAAGATAATCTGCTTTCAGATTTGCAGTGGGACTGAGCCAGTGTCTTCACTTTTTTCCTAAAAGCTATATGCGTGGGGGGGGGGGGGGAAGGAGAGGCACGAATGACTTAAAACCAACCTGAGCATCACACTTACGGCATTTCATCTTGAATTAGGCCCCAGTCCAGCTGTTTACAAATGTGTGGGCCCACTGGTGCACTCACATAGATCCCCACTGGTGTCAATGGCACTCTGAGCCCACACACTATAAAATGTAAGATCATAGAATATCAGGGTTGGAAGGGACCTCAAGAGGTCATCTAGTCCAACACCCTGCTCAAAGCAGGACCAATTCCCAACTAAATCATCCCAGCCAGGGCTTTGTCAAGCCTGACCTTAAAAACCTCTAAGGAAGGAGATTCCACCACCTCCCTCGGTAACCCATTCCAGTGCTTCACCACCCTCCTAGTGAAAAAGTTTTTCTTAATATCCAACCTAAACCTCCCCCACTGCAACTTGAGACCATTCCTCCTTGTTCTGACATCAGGTACCACTGAGAACAGTCTAGATCCATTCTCTTTGGAATCCCCTTTCAGGTAGTTGAAAGCAGCTATCAAATCCCCCCTCATTCTTCTCTTCTGCAGACTAAACAATCCCAGTTCCCTCAGCCTCTCCTCATAAGTCATGGGCTCCAGCCCCCTAATCAGTTTTTGTTGCCCTCCACTGGACTTTTTCCAATTTTTCCACATCCTTCTTGTAGTGTGGGGCCCAAAACTGGGCACAGTACTCCAGATGAGGCCTCACCAATGTCGAATAGAGGGGAATGATCACATCCCTCGATCTGCTGGCAATGCCCCTACTTATACAGCCCAAAATGCCATTAGCCTTCTTGGAAACAAGGGCACACTGTTGACTCATATCCAGCTTCTCGTCCACTATAACCCTTTTCTGCAGAACTGCTTCCTAGCCATTCGGTCCCTAGTCTGTAACAGTGAATGGGATTCTTCCGTCCTAAGTGCAGGACTCTGCACTTGTCCTTGTTGAACCTCATCAGGTTTCTTTTGGCCCAATCTTCTAATTTTTCTAGGTCCTTCTGTATCCTATCCCTACCCTCCAGCGTCTACCACTCCTCCCAATTTAGTGTCACCTGCAAACTTGCTGAGAGTGCAGTCCGCGCCATCCTCCAGATCATTAATGAAGATATTGAACAAAACCGGCCCCAGGACCGACCCTTGGGGCACTTCGCTTGAAACTGGCTGCCAACTAGACATGGAGCCGTTGATCACTACCTGTTGAGCCCGACGATCTAGCCAGCTTTCTATTCACCTTATAGTCCATTCATCCAGCCCATACTACTTTAACTTGCTGGCAAGAATACTGTGGGAATACTGTATCAAAAGCTTTGCTAAAGTCAAGGAATAACACATCCACTGCTTTCCCCTCATCCACAGAGCCAGTTATCTCCTCATAGAAGGCAATTAGGTTAGTCAGGCATGACTTGCCCTTGGTAAATCCATGCTGACTGTTCCTGATCACTTTCCTCTCCTCTAAGTGCTTCAGAATTGATTCCTTGAGGACCTGCTCCATGATGGTGGGGGCAGGAATAGCTCAGTGGTTTGAGCATTGGCCTACTAAACCCAGGGTTGTGAGTTCAATTGTTGAGGGGGCCACTAAGGGATCTGGGGCAAAAACTGGTCCTGCTAGTGAAGGCAGGGGGCTGGACTCAATGACCTTTCAAGGTCCCTTCCAGTTCTAGGAGATTGGTATATCTCCTATTATTATTTATTTTTTTCCAGGGACTGAGGTGAGGCTGACTGGCCTGTAGTTCCCTGGATCCTCCTCCTTCCCTTTTTTAAAAGATGGGCACTACATTAGCCTTTTTCCAGTCATCCGGGACCTCCCCCAATTGCCATGAGTTTTCAAAGATAATGGCCAATGGCTCTGCAATCACATCGCCAACTCCTTTAGCACCCTCGGATGCAGCGCATCTGGCCCTATGGACTTCTGCTCGTCCAGTTTTTCTAAATAGTCCCAAACCACTTCTTTCTCCAGAGGGCTGGTCACCTTCTCCCCATACTGTGCTGCCCAGTGCAGCAGTCTGGGAGCTGACCTTGTTTGTGAAGACAGAGGCAAAAAAATCATTGTGTACATTAGCTTTTTCCACATCCTCTGTCACTAGGTTGCCACCCTCATTCAGTAAGGGACCCACACTTTCCTTGACTTTCTTCTTGTTGCTAACATACCTGAAGAAACCTTTCTGGTTACTCTTAACATCTCTTGCTAGCTGCAACTCCAAGTGTGATTTGGCCTTCCTGATTTCACTCCTGCATGCCTGAGCAATATTTTTATACTCCTCCCTGGTAATTTGTCCCATCTTCCACTTCTTGTAAACTTCTTTTTTGCATTTAATATCAGCAAGGATTTCACTGTTAAGCCAAGCTGGTCGCCTGCCATATTTACTATTCTTTCTACACATCGTAAGAGCATAAGCTCCTTGTGGCAGAGATTGTCTCTTACTATGTGCTTGTACACTACCTACCACAATGGGACCTAGTCATTGATTGGGAGCTAATGTTTTAAAAATATATAGTAAGTTATATAAATAACTGGGTTTTGCCTTTATTCAAACAATATTTTTTGTTTTTGTTCAGAGGCCTTACGGTTTACTATTCTAAAAGAACAAATCAGGTCTTTATACCATAATAAAGTGACTTCATCTAATGCTAAATAGTTCAAGTCAGTTTCATGTAGTTGTAGGAGGCGGCAAGAACACCAGAAACAAATATTGGACAGAGAACTGCAGTAAGGCCAGTTAGCTGGAAAAACTCCACTTTTTGTTTTTATTTCCATTACCATTGCCAACAAAATGACACAAAGCACTTGGCAGAAACTGAAATCACCTTTAGCAGTGAATACATTTTTTTTTAAACCTATAACATGCTTGGAGATCAACAAGCCTAAAAAACAAAATGTTCCAGGTTTTCTGCCTTTTCTTAAAATTATTCATGTGTTAGAATAAGCACTTACACATGGTTACAGGCAGTGTATGTACAAACACAATGATAGGGTCATCCCTGTCAGTCATTAAACATCAGAATTGAAAAATCGAGGTTGTTATTCTTACTGTTGGATTGTTAAGGTTATATAGTCAATGTTTCGTATGGTACTTACATGTCCAAATACATTTAATTACATACACACTTGTGTTTCCACTCCCAAGTGCTAGAAGTTTGATGTGCCAAGTATTTTTAAATCACTGAAAAAGTCCCTCACTCTTCTTGTTCCTATATGTCCCTGGTACGTAAAAATGATGTAAGAAGCAGTGCTTATAAAACTTGTCATGCATGTCAACTTTTTTTTTTTTTTTAAATATGGCTCAACCCCCCCCCCCCACCACAATTCATCTGCAATCAGCTGAAAGACCTGACTATGCAGTTATCTTCTGAATGTAGCCTGCCAGCCATCTATGCAATTATTATGTACTATGCCTCCTTTCAATATAGTGGCACACATTTTCCTATTCCTTGGAAGGGAATGACATTGCTTTGAGTCTGACTGAAGAGAGATCTCTAAAAAGGAGAAATATGTATGCTCCCTCCACCCCCCAAAAAGATTATGCCACCTGTAGAGAGGTTAGCCGGGGCTCGCTCATCTCTCTCTAGGGCAGCGGTGAACCACACCACCTCACTAAATTCGGGAAGATGTCTTGTGGGGAATTAGTTTGGCTGCGGGAGTCTTCCTCTGCGGCCTTTTTGAGGGCAGAAATAAACACAGTGAGCCCAGGCCCTAGGTCAGGGCGGGGCACTGTTGAGTCAGGCCCTCAGGCAGGGGCTGAGCAGTAACAGTATATAACAGTAAGCCCAGGTCCTTCAGAGCCAAGGGCCTGGGAGATGGGGAGACTGCCACCCGTGAGTTGGGTGGCGGGGGGACACGGGACGCAGGCCCTCCCACTCCACTGCATCCCAGCCCAGGGCCCTAGCAGCAGCAGAAGACCCGCTGCTGAGTCAGTGGGGATCCTGGCCGCAACACACTGACATGGGCTCTGGCATGGCTGCAGACAGACTAGGGTCGGCTGCCCCTGGGCTACTTCCAGACTCCTCCTCTTGACGTACCTGGGTCGGGATGGTGTCCTCAGGGTGGTCCAGCACCATGGGTTCCTCGGGATAGCTGGTGTGGGGGGTAGACTTGGTAACTCCTCTGGGTAGCTGGTATGGGGCAGGTCGGGCCAGTCCTTGGATTTACCGCAGGCCGCTAGGGTTTCCCAATTGCGAACTAAGCCGGAGGTGTCTGGCCTCACCGGCAGCTGCTCTCTCAGTGAGCTCTGGGGTTGGGCCTGACATACTTCCAGTGCCACGCCTGACCATCAGAGCTCCCTGGCTTCACCCACTCTGGTTTCCAGAGGGACTCATCTCTCTTTGGGGTGGTGGGGAACCACACCCCCTCACTACACCACCCAATAGATTAGTCTGTACATTTCACTTAGCAGTTACAAGGAGAGAGCTGGTTTCACAACAGAACCTGAAACCACTTAGTCTCTTTACAAACTTGGAGCTTGGACTGGAGGCCTTTTCTGCTCCAGTTGATGTAAGTGGCAAGATTCCCACTGACCTCACTGGGAGCAAGAAAGACCAGGTTCCAAGTCCTTTGAAAGGTTTGCCAACCTGAGTAATGGGCAAGTGTATATTTTTTTCTACAAATAAATGTGGTGCAGAAACTCTCTGCTTCAGAATTTGATTATCTATCTCGATGGTTACCAAATGTGTTGTTCAGAGGCCAGTACCTCTGGGGTAGGGTGACCAGATAGCAAGTGAGAAAAATCGGGACAGGGGGCGAGGGGGTAATAGGAGCCCATTATGAAAAAATGCCCCCAATACCAGGACTGTCCCTATAAAATCGGGACATCTGGTCACCCTTCTCTGGGGCCAAATTTTGGACCACTGTAGCATTACTCAATATTCTTAAATGCCTTAAGTCCCCCAGTGCTTTAGATAGCCATCCTGCTCAGACTGAGCAAGTTTCTTTGCTGGTGCATTGCTGTCATTGGAATAAATTTGTCCCAATATGTCCTGTTCCCCACTCCCCCGCCCCCACCACCTCACTTTCCAGTCAGATTTTAGGAGTGAAGTAGTGTTTAGCACCACCATCCTACCTCATTTATTTAATGTATTCATTATTTAAGTGCACACAGTATGCTTTGCCCTCTATAAGACAAAAAGGAAAAGAAAAGATTACTAAATGCATGAACAGACAGGATGCAAATAAAAGTGGAGAAATCCAGAAAATGCTGGTAATTTAGGATCTATTTAAAAAACAATAATGGGCAAATGACAGCAAGACAGAAAGAAAAAAAGTTTTTTTAAGGAAGAATTAGGATGGGGGGTGGGGGGGATGTCTGCTGGATTTTGATAAGAAATTGTTCCCAGCATAGAAGAGGCATCAAAAAAGTGAGAAAAGGAAACAAAAGGCAGGGTGATGTAGGCTTCATTAGTGGAGCAAAGGGACTAGTAGGAAGCAATATGAAATGAGAGCCAAGATTAAATTGGGTGGAGCAACAAATGGTAGGAATAGGGTGGAGTTGTACAGAAACTTAAACATGAACAGGTCAGAGCAGCAGTGGGAAGCTGATTTTAACTGCTTCATTCAGATAAATTGGGGGAGAATGTGGCGAGAAGCGTGAGAGGGAAGAAATTATATTAGCTAGAAGCCTCTTGTGTGCTGCTCTTGATTATTTTAAACAGAAAAATGAGATCACAGTTGTAGCAGGTTTGTTTATTAACTACAGAACTGCCATAAAAAAAATGGAAAAAATAATTTGCAAAAGTTGCCAAAGTTGTTTCTAGATCTCAAGGTTGGAGATGCACTTGTTTGCTGTTTTCTGTGAAAGTTTCTGTGATGTTTACCAAATTCTTTTAATCAAAATTGTTTGACATTTTTCATTCACCAAAAATGTTTTCAGTAAATAAAAAAATCAATAATTGATTAATTTTATAATTTTTAGTAAAAATGGCAGACAATTTTACAAAAAAATGTCTATCAACATTTTTTCTGCAAAATTTAATTTTTTTATTAGAAAGGACTTTTAGGTGGGGAAAAAAGTTCAACAATTTCAACCAGTTCTATTAATTAGCCATTCATTTTAATATACAAGGATATAGCTGATATTATTCTGCAAAGTTCTGGCCAGCCCACTTTTCATGAGCTTTGAAAAGACATGAAAGCAAAACTTCTTTACAGCAAGATGGATAAGATGGGGAGTAGGTGTCTTGAGCAGCAAATGGTGGGTGACTCATCCCTGCACATATTTAAAATTAGATTAGACAATTTGATTAGCTAACGTGTTATAGTGAACAATTTTCCACAAGCAGAGGGGTGGCCTGGATAATCCAATAGATATTTTCTGTGTTGAATTTATTATTTTCAATCTGTCTCTTTCAGAAAATCTAGCTAGACATTCCTGGGGAAAGAGGTCACAATTAGGTTTGGGGATATAATTCTTATGCTGCATCCTGACATATATAAAACCCCCAGCGGTGGCACTCCCTACCATCAGAGATCAGGATGAACCCATCTTTCTACTTTCAGGGGAAAATTTAAATATTTTCTTTGTGTAAAGGCCTTCCCTCCATAAACAGTGCTAGTAGAAGTGACAGAACTTCCCCTGCAGATAAACAGAATAATCTCATTTAAGAAAATGACACTGACAAGGAGGGAAGAGCAGGAACCTTTCAGACTGAAAGGTGCTTTATTAATTTTTATCTAAATTCTATGGTGACAGGCACAATATAACACATAAGACAGCTATAAACTCTCTAAACCAACCACCTCTCCAAAAAATTGTTTGCTTTCAAAGTGAAAAGTCTGACCATGGTATTTTTCCATTTAATGAAACAAATGGATATCTAGGCCTGTGCCACCTCATTGATTTTGGGTGTAAGGGGCAGAATTTGACCCACTCTCTTTAGTGAGAAATATTCTGTTCCATATCCTTGTGTATTAGAGCATTGTCTCCCCATTCTGACTTGGGTCCTAGAGAGGGCCATCCTTAGGATTTATGGGAACCCTATGCTCCACTGAAGGCGGTCCCAGTCAGCACCCCTGACCTCAGTGTGTCAAGATGGCATAGTCACCACCCCCACCTGTGGACCCCCCAGAACTCGCCTCTCCCCCCCCTTGCTGACACACACCGAGCTTCATAAACAGCAGACGCTGCAGCAGTGGTTCAAGGCAGGCTTTGTGCTGTCACTTAGGGGCTGCATCTTGCCAGAGCCCACAGCCCTCCTGCAGCCCCTTGCCACGCCTGGCTCATCATGAGCATTGTGACAGGAAGTACCAAGCAGTATAACAACAACAACAACGTGTGTGTGTGGGGGGGGGACGGACGGACTGTGTGACAGTGTGGGTGTTGGGATGCAATGTTTATCTGTGAAAATAAATGTTTTCTTTGAAATGTTAAAAATGCAGGAATATGTCTAATAATCTCAGCTAATAAGACCTGTATTTTCGGCTCAAAGGACACCATCAGGTCAAATTTAATCACCAAGTTATTTTCCTAATCCACCTTTTGACAACTAACAACACTGATTTTAAAAGATGCATGAGGCCTTGTGCAGGCTAGTTGCATCCTTTTATTCCAAACACAACAGAGGGAGCTCCCTGAAGTTTCATTTTGTTTTAAAGGCATGGAGGAGTTAAATCTTAGTGTCATATGGCCTCTCTCAATATCTTGCTGACACAGACCAGAACGTGTATGCAGTGTTGGTGTAGCTGCATCAGTCCCAGTATATCAGCGAGACAAGGTGGGTGATGTAATAGAATTTGGTCCAATAAAAGATACCTCACTCACCTTGTCTCACAGAGCAGAGCTGTTAAGCAGGAGAGAGCCTTCGAAAAATCCTTTCATAGTTGACTGACATTCACTCTGCTGGGGAAGAAGCGGTTCCTACATTTGAACATCAGAGAACACACTGAGGATCCCAGCAGCATTCCCATGAGCTGAGTTGCCATATATATATTAGATGAACAGCAGTGAGTTTAGGCAGAGCAACAGGCTTCACCCAGAAGCATTCCACAACTGCTAGCCCTTTAGTATAGGGAGCAACCTCTCTTGCTAAACAGCGCCAAGGGACAGCTGTGGATCAGAAGTTTCTTTTGACTGAATATAGAACTGTGGCTTTTGTGCAGCAAGTCACACTATTAATTAATGCATTCTCATACAACATGCTTAGCTCCTTGTGCTTTCTGAGTGTACGAGGGCCTGATTCTGAGTGGTGCTGATCACCCAAACTCCCACTGAAGGGAGTGAGGATCTGGCTCAGAGGCTGTAGTTGTGAACACTTTTTTCAGTCAGATATTAAGTAGATAAGACTGATTTCTAAACAGGCAAGTGTTAAATCGTTGGCATGCCATATTTTCAATAGGAATCAATATATTTACAGAGTGCAGTCAATTTGTCTAATTACAAGAGTAGCTGATGTAAATAAAGTTTTTGTCCTGGCAAATAACTATCACTTGATTTGCTTTTTAGATTGTGAGGCCATCAATCTACATTCGTCACCCTTGTCATGGCTGTGGTTGCACCAAAGCACTTCACAGGGAAGACTCTGAGAAGGTTGTGATCTCCTCCCCAATCCTGCCTTAAGTTCAGGAATGCCTTCGGAGGAGTGGCCAAAATTCTTAAAACATTCTTAAAACATCAGGACTGTGCCCAGTAAACAACTAACACTGCTGTGGGGAAAATAGAAGGGTCAAGAATCAAGACTGACAACAGATCTTATAGACCAGCTACCTGGCTTTACCATGCTGTATAATATATGGATCACAGCAAACTGCATCAGGAACACACACACAGGTGGTGCAATTACTTACTACAATGTGGAAAAGTAAGGACAGCCCTACATGTGAATTTGGAGGAGACACAAACCATGGACTATCTAGTGAACATCTGCCCTCTAAGATCCTTCTCCAGCAAGACAGCTTTGATTCATTCCACATAACCAGAAGCCATAGAGTGGATGACAAACTTAGACTCCAATCTTTAATGCAGCTTTTCCAGTTACCATACAGAAATTAAGATGATTTGCAGGACAATTGTTATCATTGGCTAGATATTCTCATTAATAAATGTAATTAACAAAAGCATATACCTCAGCTGAAGCTATTTTTTAGGTAGTTTCAGAGTTAAGAAAGCTGTTTTTTTCTTAAGTCCTCAAATAATTAAAAAAACCCTGAGTAAATACTGTACCTAAAAATCAGCACCTTTTCCTTTCATCTTCCCCCTTTTAAATTTGAAAGTTGTTCAAGTTAAAAGCAATGAAAGAAAAGCAAAGAAAAATGATTAAGTGATGGTGTGAATACCACATTGTCCAGCGAATAGCTTCTTGCTGCTACTGCCCTTGGATTTCCTGATGTTCATGGGGTTTCATATGTGGGACAAAATAGCGAAGTGAAAGATAGCATAATGAACAGTCGTACAGCTAACTTAGGGTACGTCTACACTACGGGACTATTCCGAATTTGCATAAACCGGTTTTGTAAAACAGATTTTATAAAATCGAGTGCGCGCGGCCACACTAAACACATTAAATCGGTGGTGTGCGTCCATGGTCCGTGGCTAGCGTCGATTTCTGGAGCGTTGCACTGTGGGTAGCTATTCCCTAGCTATCCCATAGTTCCCGCAGCCTCCCCCGCCCCTTGGAACTTCCGGGTTGAGATCCCAGTGCCTGATGGGGCAAAAATCATTGTCGCGGGTGGTTCTGGGTAAATGTCGTCAGTCACTCCTTCGTCTGGGAAAGCAACGGCAGACAAGCATTTCGCGCCTTTTTTCCCTGGATTGCCCTGGCAGATGCCATAGCATGGCAATCATGGAGCTTGTTTTGCCGTTTGTGACTCTCACCGTATGTGTACTAGATGCCGCTCACAGAGGCGATTCAGCAGCGCTACACAGAAGCATGCTTTTGCATGACAGCAGAGATGGTTACTAGCCATATTGCACCATCCAAACCCTTCCATAAATTGGAACTGAGGATGATCATGGCTACCAGTCCTTTTGTACCATTTGCTGCTAGTGCCCCTGGCCAATCAGCCAGGGGCGCAAAAGCCAAGATTGGTTACTAGCCATATTGCACCTTCCATCGTTTTGTACCATTAGCTGCTGTCATAAGTGCCCCTGGCCGATCAGCCAGGGGCGCAAAAGCAAAAATTGGGAATGACTCCCTGAGTCAATCCCTCCTTTTTGGTATCTAAAAATAGAATCAGTGCTGCCTAATATAGGCAAGTGTGCTAGAGAACCACCGTATCATAGAACCAGAGAGCACAGCTGCTCTGTGTCAGAGCCTGCAGAAATTATCTGTATGCTATTCACAGGAGGTGCTCCTGTAACAACCCCACCTGTTGATTCCGTTCTTCCCCCAGCCTTTCTTGGCTACCGTAGCATTGTCCCCCCACTTGTGTGATGAATTAATAAAGAATGCAGGAATAAGACACACTGACTTGTTAGTGAGAAATGAGTGGAAGGCAGCCTCCAGCTGCTATGATAGTCCAGACAGGACATTAAGCAGTGTGTAGGAGAGAAGCCCAGCATCCCACTGCTAGTCCAGGGGCAACTGAATCTTTTCTTTACACATGAAGGGTGGGGGCTGATGGAGCTCAGCCCCCTGTTGCTATGATGAGGATGGTTACCAGCCATATTGCACCATCCATCCACCAGAAAAAATTAGGGCCAATAGGCTGATGACGAGGACGGTTACCAGTCCTTTTGTACCATCAGCTGATGCTGATGATGAGGATGGATTTCCATCATATTGTACCATCAGCCGCCCATGGCGGGGGGGGGGGAGCAAGGATGTTGGTGTTGAGTGCTGCACTATCGCGTCTATCTGCAGCATTCAGTAAAGATAGGGTGACATGTAAAAGAGTCAGAGGATTGTTTTACCTTTTGCTTCTGGGGTGGGTGGGGTGGGTGAGTAGATTGCCAAGCTATGCCCTGACCCGCGGACAGTGTGTTTGACCCTAGAAGCATTTGGAGCTCAGCCAAGAATGCAAATAATTTTCGGAGGCTGCAGGAACTGTGGGATAGCTTCAGTCCTCCAGTCCATGAGCGTCCATTTGATTCTTTGGCTTTCCGTTACGCTTGTCACGCTGCAGTGCGCTGAGTCCCTGCTATGGCGTCTGTCTGGAGATTTTTAAAAAAGGATTCTGAATTTCATCTTCTGTAACGGAGCGCTGATAGAACGGATTTGCCTGCCCTTACAGCGATCACATCCGCATGGTCCATGCGGGAGCTCTTTTTTTAAATTTGATTTCGGACTGCATCGCCACCCGTGCTGATCGGAGCTCCACGCTGGGCAAACAGGAAATATTCAAAAGTTCGCGGGGCTTTTCCTGTTTACCTGACCACTGCATCCGAGTTCAGATTGCGGTCCAGAGCGGTCACTGGTGCACTGTGGGATAGCTCCCGGAGGCCAATACCGTCGATCAGCGTCCACACTAACCCTAATCTGATATGTTAATACCGATACTGGCGTTACTCCTCTCGTTAGGGAGGAGTACAGAAACCGGTTTAAAGAGCCATTAAAATCGATATAAGGTGCCTCCTAGTGTGGACGGTTGTGGCGTTAAATCGGTTTTACGCTCCTAAAACCGATTTAAACGCCTAGTGTAGACCAGGCCTCAGTTACAACTGCAGTGCTCAACTCAGTGCTTCATTCCTTAAAAATGAAGTGTTATATTACTGGAGGCAGAGTCTGTGACAGCTAATTACACAGATTTACTGAAAAGCAAAATTCAAGTAGGAAAGAGGTTGCATGTAAGAGTTTAAACATTTTAGGAATAGAGTCAGCCTTTGGTCAACTGAAATAGCACTCTGTATGGTATCTGTTACTAGGACAACTGTTATACTTTGTCACGATATAGTTATTTATCTGTTCTTGTTCTATTTCTATAGTTACAATATAAATAAATTAAGTGACCCCCCCCCCAATATTAATGCAACACTAGTGGGTGAAGTATGAATGGGATTGTCAGAAGTGCCTAAGCAGCACACATCCCAATCAAAGTAAATGGAACCTGTGCACCTAACTCACAAACGTGCTTTTGAAAAAGCTTGTTCTAAAAGATTCAAAAGTTAAGACAGCCAATTAGTTACCCCCGTCTGAGTACTCAAGTCTTCTGCCTTAGTGCTAGTTTCTATGTATTGAAATTCTTTTTTGCATTTTTGTTTGCCTGGGAAGAAACTTAGAGTCAGAGGAAGCATTCAGTGTGCCGGAATTAAAGCTATCCTGCTTACAAGGTCTATTGGTGAAAAGGTTAGTACAAGGATATGAAAATTGTTACCTCCAACTATTCATTATTTTTAAAGTTGACCAAGCCAGTTTTCTTTAAAGTAACTCAAAAGTCAAGCCAAGTTTGAAGATGAAGTATCGAAGTTGCCACTTTCCAAGTGGAGCACTAGGGAAGAGCACTTTTCATATTCATGGATGTTAGACAGAAGCAGCAAACATATGAACAAATTGAAGATTCTTTTGATGGGGATGGCAGCAGTAGCTGGTGAGGGTGGCAGGTTTCTGGACAGAGCTTTCAGCGTTGCCAACTCTTGCAATTTTGTCTCGCAGTTTGTTGTTCTTCTTAAAGCCCCAGCTACTGGAAGTAACTCAGCCCCCTAGAAAATGCTACCTACAGGGGAATCTAGGCCAATGGGGAGCAACATGTGGCCCACAGGCCGCACGCAGCCAACCATGGCAGACTATGAGACAGTTTGTTTACATTGACCATCTGCAGGGACGGCTGCCAGCAGCTCCCAGTGACCGCGGTTCGCTGTTCGTAGCCAATA
The DNA here is from genome assembly GCF_016161935.1 of Mauremys reevesii. Lineage (NCBI taxonomy): Eukaryota > Metazoa > Chordata > Testudines > Geoemydidae > Mauremys > Mauremys reevesii. Next base: position 94,482,038 of record NC_052628.1, on the reverse strand, counting down.
GGAGCTGTGGGGAAGTGGTGTGGACGTGCTGATCAATGTAAATAAACTGTCTCAGGGCCTGCCAGCGGATTACCCTGATGGGCCATAGGTTGCCCACCACTGGTCTAGGCTTTTGCAACTAAAGTTGAAAGCATGCGTGTGAATTCAATCACAAACCGCTCTGCAGTTTCACCACACATGCAGCTAATGCAAATAATTAAGCTTTGGCTTTATTTATTGTGTTTTTTGGCTCACATAGGATATTTAAATTCAGTCTTTCTTAAGGACCCACATGTGTTAAATGGGATTGCTACAGTACAGTAATTGCTGAAGAATAAAAAGTTTACGAAGAACTGTAAAATGTCAGTCATTTCCTATTGTACTGTATACAGATTAGTACAGAATCCAGTCTGATCCACTCTGAGTTGTTGCCTTTTTCTTGCAGCTTTTTGTTTGATTAAATCCTCCATGGAACTGGCCGAGACCATTGCCGTATACTTTAAAGCCACTTTTGGCTTGTTTTCAGCGTACATTTGTAATGGAAGACTAGCTACTTATAGACTAGACTAGCTGTAACAGCCTCCCCAGGAACATACAACAGTCCCTGAAGCTAGTGTTGTCAACTTTCTAATCACACAAAACCAAACACCCTTGCCCCACCCCCTGCCCTGCCTCTTCCCCTAGGCCCAGCCCCTTGCTCACCCCATCCCTCCTCCCTCTGTCATTCACTCATTTTCACTGGGCTGGGGCAGGGGTGTGGGAGGGGATGTGGGCTCCGGCTGGGGGTGTAGACTCTGGGGTGGGGCCAGAAATGAGGGGTTCAGGGTGCAGAAGGAGGCTCTGGGGTGGGCCAGGGATGAGAGGTTTTGGGTGTGGGAGGCACCTCTGAGCTGAGGCAGGGGGTTGTGGTATGGGAGGGGGTACAGACTCTAGGGTGCCACCAGAAATGAGGGGTTCAGGGTGTGGGAGGAGGCTCAGGGCTGGGGGAGGGAGTTGGGGTACAGGCTCAAGGAGGGAGTTTGGGTGCAGAAGGGGGCTCAGGAGGGGGTGCAGGCTCTGGGAAGTGGTGTGGGGTATGGGCTCCAGGTGGCACTTACCTCAGGGGGCTCATTGGAAACGGAGACATGGCCCTTGGCTCCTAGACGGAGGCGTGGCCAGGTAGCTCTGCACTCTGTCTCCACATGCAGGTGTCACCCCTCCCTGGCCACGCCTCCATCTAGGAGCTGAGGGACATTGCCAATTCCGGGGAGCTGCGCAGAGCCAGGTAGGGAGCCGGCCAGCCCTGCCAACCAGACTTTTAATGGCCTGGGCAGCAGTGCTGACTGGAGCTGCCAGGGTCCCTTTTTGACCGGGCATTCCATTTGAAAACTGGAAACCTGGCAACCCTACCTGAAGCAGTGGTTAACCTGAAGTTTTAAAGCCAGGGGCAGCTTATTTTAGTGCTAAAAGAAACGTCAGTTGCTTCAGGTTTTTTTTTTGTTTGTTTTTTTTAAAGGATATTGGAGTTCTCAGTGTGTATGGCAATGGGCTAAATCTTGTGTTTGATTAAAATTGGCAGAGGTAACAACATTGCAGACGCTTAGAAATAGATTCATTTTTGGAAGGGCAAGGGAAGAGAAATCAAATTAAATATTTTGCTCTTTTCATGTGAAGTAGAGATTAATATTTTAAGTGGGTTACAGGATATAGGCCTAAAAACCTGTAGCCTTTATCTTTAATTTAGACACGGAAGTGGAATTCCTATGTTAAAATGCAATTATATATAAAGATGTTTCCAAAGATTTAATGATCGTTTTAAACAATACGTAGGTACTGAATGGAGAAAGTTTCACAACTGTCTTTATCCAATTTATCAGACTGCAGTAAAAGCAGCACTAAGGAATAGTTTGAGTTTTAACACCAAGGTAGTGCTTACATTCAAGGAGTTTGAGTGTAATCTACAGTCTTGCTTTTGTCATGTCTACCACAATAGCTGCTTTTGTCTCTAGGAAGGCCTAAAAAGACAGCTAGAACTTTACTCCGATAGCATTCAAAGTTGTTGCAGGTCCCATTGGAAGACAGATCCAGTACTTAAGATTTAACTGTCTTTACCAAAATGATGCGTGTCTCCAAAAGGCACCTGAAGTGTTTCTTCCTATTTCTACATCTCAAAATTTTTGCTGTATTTATACCTTGTGTTCTATCTTCCTTAATCACTTTCTCCACAGCAGGTTTCTCAGCCCTAGTTCTGATGTCATAGGGTATAATTTTGCAAACAAGTATGCAGCTAATTTGGCTACACTTGCAAGTTAGAGTGCATTAAATCAGCCCCGCATGCCCTAACTCCTGAGGTGTCCACATTGGCAAGGCACAGAGTGCCTGGACTCTGCAGCTGGAGCGTTCCTGGTAATCCACCTCCACAAGAAGCATAAAGCTTGCTGTGCCCTGCCTGAAATGCCTGGGTGTCAGTGTGGATGACATGTTGCATTACTGTGCTGTAATTGGCTTCCAGAAACATCCCATAATCCCCTGAAATCAAGTGGCCACTCTTCTCATTGTTTTGAGCTCTGCTGCAGGCATGCAGATATCCCCTTTCAAAGATATCCCCATTTCTGACAGCCGGCATGCTTATCTCCTCCGGGACACAAAGCAAACCATTACCGTGGAATACTGGGAGTGTGTGAGAGAGGCGGGGAGGAGGGGGATCTGCTACTGCCTGAACTTACAAGACAGCATGCTGACACTCTCTGCCCCCCAAAACACACTGTCTCTCCCCCACATACACACAACACATTCCTGTCACACTCCACACACACACCCACCCACCCCCGCTTTGAAAACTACACTGCAGCCACTTGCACACTGGGATAGCTACTACAATGCACTACTCTTTGTGGCTTTGCAAGAGCTGCTAATGTGGCCATGCCAGTGCGCTTGCAGCTGACAGCATAAACACACAGCAGCATTTTCTCTGCTGCGGTCTCCGAAGGCTGGTTTAACTCCCAGCTTTCTACATCTGCTGCAAGTGTAGCCAAGCCCATAGTTACATACATGAACAGCAACACTGGTTTCAACAGAATTCCTCCCACGAGTAATGTTATTCATCCTCACCTATTTAAAGGATCAAAACCATAAAAAGTATATACACATTTTTTAAACTTTAATCTCTTACTATTGGTGTACAACCCACTGCACACTAAGCTTCAGTCTAGGCTACCATCTCTTCTTCATCCCAAGAAGTCTGGAAATAGTTTCAAGAGTTAGGACTAAAAGGTGGACTACTTTTATGTCAGTCCTGTTACAATACATACTGAAGATACATCCTCCAGGCTACTCACAGAAGTAGCCCCACTGAAATTACTCTGACTGGGGGCCACCTCCCTGAGCCAGGCACAGCATGATTTGGTTTCAAGTTAACAAATCTAACTATCACAGTGAGTTCTATTTTGACAGCTCTTTAACAGAGAGAACTTTCAAGTGTCAAGAGAAAACAGTTTCACTTAGAAAAATAAATTTATTTTTCTGGATATTCAGTAAATGTTTATATGTTCTGGGATACAAGTGGGTAGACTGATGTACATTAACTCTTTCAGAAAGTTGAGCCCAGCAGCTCTGCTCTGCCAGTTAGAGTTGCAACATCAAAGAATTTCAATTCTCATCAACTAATTAAAAAAATTACAAGTGTAGAAAAGTGACATTATGCACAAAAATAAACTTGTCAGCATGTATATCCTAACAGGCCCAGCAAAAAAATTCCCCTGAGAAGATGGACATTGCAGATTAGAGCTATAAATGTCATCTCTGAAATTAAAATCTAATTGTTAAAACTATTTTAAAGTTTAACAAACTAAAACAAGCACACAAAACATTACTGTAAGAAGTGTACTTTAAACACAAGGCCTTTTAGCTTGTTGGTGAAAATTTCAACTTAAATTCAAAGTTTTCAGAAAAGAGGATTCAAGAGTCTGTATCCCAGAATACACGTGGAACCCTGCAAAAGTCTTAGCTTTGGCATATTGGTCAATTCCCTTTTAACTGGTTTTTAAAGAATTCCTGATGTGCATTCCCTGAGATCCTTTTGCATCTACATGTTTGCTCTGTCTAGCTTCTTCTCCACCCCTTGCCCAACAGTAATTTAAGATTATGAAAAAAGGATTGAGTTATGGCCACACAAAAGTCTGTTTAAGTCTTTGGATTGAATAGTAGCAGGAGATCAAAAAACTCTGAAAGGCTAATATTGAAATGTTACACAAGAATAGCTGAACCTACCAGAGTAGCTCTCTTGACCCCAAATATGCATTTTGAGGCTTGGACCTCTTCCAATAACAGAGTATGTGGTATGGAAATTTCTGGGGGGAAAAGTAGTCAGGTGAGACTCAATTGAACTGAACATCTCATATATACTGCAAGTGGAGTTTCTGATGCTCATACCAAGGTGATGAGTAAGGTGCAACACACTAATAAATCATCACTACATACTTAATATTTTATCTGCATGACAGTCTTATCAGTGTGAAGCTGTCATACCATACACAAGATAGCATTTTAATTTTTGTGTTGATGCAAAGCTTTCTCTCTCAAATATTCTTCCAAGCACTGAATTGCAAAGGGGTCAACATCAGTATCAAACTTGTTAGCAAATAAGTGGTGTTTCTGTAACATCCAGTTCAAGTCTCCCACGCCAAACACACACACGGAGCGCACATGAATTCCATTGCACGGAGGATAGGGGGCACCTTTTGACACATCCCCTTCAAAATAATGCCACTTCACAAACCTGGCAAGACCATTCATGTCAGAAACGTCATATTTGTCACTGGAAGAAACTGCTCCTGGAACTTCAGGGATTCTTTGAATAGTAGCCCACAAGTATTCATCAGGGCTATAAGTGTCTTTAGCCCATTCAATAAATTCAAGGATTTTGCTGTTTTCTAGCACGTACTCTACAAATCTCCTACTAGCAACAAAATAGGCACTGCCAGAGAAAACAGGTGTACTAAGAGGTGGAGGTTGTTTGTCTATTCCCATGTTCTTTAGCTTACCATCAACAATTTCATAGTGTTTTTTCCATCGTATTTCTTTGTTGGAAGGCATTTTCTCAGTTTCTAAGCTGTTTTCACCCTTTAGGGCTTTCAATTTCTCCACTATTTCCTGGTTGGTCTTAATAGGAAAGTCCATACCACAAAGATTTATCAAATATTTCCAGTTTGTACTTCTCCTGTAGAGATCTTTCATGCAGTTGAGGTCTGCCTGTACCCTGCTCCACGAAGCATACACTACACTCTCCAATTGGCTGGCAATAAAGACATTATCAAAACAGGACACAATTCCCTTAACTGCTGCCAGAAAAGATTCTGGAGACTTTTTGTCAACATGAATGCAGTAATAATTCTGAGGAGCATAGATTGATCTTAGAAGTCTATCAAGCATGTCTATTTTGTGATATACCACTATTGAATAGGCAATTGGAAATTCAGCTTCTTCTTTACTGAGAGGTTCCATAATATACTTCCGCCTCTTGGTAAAAGAGGCACAATCTGTTGTCATATTAATATAATCACTTGCTGTTAGCTTAGGGCGTTTCTTAAATGACACAGTTAACATCTCAAGCTTTACTTTTTGAATTTCCTCTATATCACCCTGCAGTATCTTAGAGCAGTTAATATTACTGGTAGGATCTTCACCAGTCAGCTCTAGATGTCTGTGATTCAGGAAGTCTGGCTTTTGGTTACTTTTTAGAACCGAAAAGGCCACTAAAGTAAAAAGTAGCACAAGGAGGTGCCTGAAGCGTAAAATATGACAAAAACGAAATTTTCTTCTCAGCATTTCAGATGATATCAGATACCTTCACTTGGCTAAACAAAGTTTCTTTGTACTCATGATCTCAAACCCACTTCAACAGCTTCAGAGTCATCTGTTCTCATTTCTCAAAAGTGTGCATATATGCACTGGACACTGGAGGAAAAGCCCTAAAACAAAAACAAAATAGAAGTCATTTCTAAGAAGTACAGTTATTCTGCAATTCAATTCTACATTTTACCAGTAGCTTTTAAATCAAAAGTTGATTTAAAAAAGTCTTTGCTTTAATGGTGAATGATTTAGTTAAAAAAGTTTCCTGAAATTTAGAAAACATAATGAATAGGGTGGTTAAAGTTTAGACTTTTGAAATATTAGATATAGTCTGAGCTTTCCTGGAACTGTTTTCCCATTTTATGACCAGCTCTAGTATTGAAGCTATAAATTCAAATGTTAATTTCCCCCTCATACCATCTTTTCTTTTGCATTACTGGATGAAGTGTGTTAATTCTGGTATGGCTGGTCTAAGATAGATTACTTAGATCCGCTGAATCCCTTTTTAAAATGTTGGCATTTTAAAATGCAATAGGAAGAAAATTGTTTTGTCCCCTAGACAAAACTGGTTTACCCATATTGGTTCTCTAAATTATTTCATCTAATTGGGGTTTTGTGCAATACAGAGAATGTGAAGTGTTAGTAGCTTAAGTACTTCTAGTAAATATTCCAACCTGAATTTAACAGGGACATTTTACACACACTCCAAAGATCTGTTGGCATTTCAATTTACAACTCATTTACTAGGGAAACTATTCACACTTCATCCTCTCATTTGAAATGCAGCCCACATGCACATTCAGCATTTTATTCTTATGATACAAACCCTTAAACATACTGAAGAATTAGTGATGTGATCCTGGAGCTTCTTTCAGGAAATATCTGAAAAAGAGAAGGGGAAAAAAATAATTTAGTGTTACATAGTCATCTAGCTTTCAGAGAGTTCCTGAAGACAGCTCTCTAGTTGACATGGTATTGCTATTTTTGAACAGGTATTTCAATTGCACTTTTGAAGCTGTCTCATATCACTCTATGCATAAGACAGCTTACTCAGTTGTTAGAGAGCTGGCTACTAGATAAGCATGGACTACAACGTGTTGAGAGAAGTATAGTGTTATCGGAAATATAGGAATAGCCCTAACTTCTCTCGATACAACTGCATGGATTTCATATGAAATATCCAATACGCTAAGAATAAATGAAAATCTGAGTTTGTTATAAATTCAAAGCACTATGGTATATCTGTGTATTCACCTGCAATGTACAGTACATATTTTATGTCCATTAGCCCTTAATTAAAATATCTTAACCCCCACCTATGTGAACATTCTCCATTATGTATTTTTATAGAAAATTTGACTGAAGAGTCCTGTATATAGATGAACAGAGTCTGGAGACATCTGCAGACGTATGACTGCCCAGAAGAGTTTGCCAACAATCTCTGGAATCTGGATCAACTAAACAGTTAATAGTTTAAGAGTGGCACTTTATTTGTATTCACAAACATTCTAGCAAAAAATTAAAAGCTACATTTCGGCAAAAACTGTGTTTTTCCTTTTCTTTCTTCTCTCTACCTCCCCTTTCAGGCTTACATGTAAACAATATTGAGACAGCATGAAAGGGAAAAATAATGCAAACTCAATAAATAAGACAGTGGAGGCCTATAAACAATTATGTTGCATCTAATGTACTAAATAGCCACTTCTACTTTTAAATACATCATTTAATTAACTCTAAAGAACATTCAGGTTTTAGCTTCGAGTACTTGATTTCAGGGGTTCTCAAACGTCATTGCACTTCATTCAGGTGTGAGGGCCCAAGCCAAAGCCCAAGGGTCAGGGGACTGTAGCCTGAGCCCCACCACCCAGGGCTGACGACCTTGGGCTTTGGCAGGGCCGACGCAACCCATTAGGCGACCTAGGCAGTCGCCTAGGGTGCTAACATTTGTGGGGGGCGGCAACCGTATCTTCGGCTGCCCTAGTTGTCGGTGGTATTTTGGGGGTGCCATTTCGGGGCAGGACCTTCCACCATCTAGGGCGCCAAAAAAGCTGGCGGCGCTCCTGACCTTCGGCTCTGCGCAGTGGGACATGGGCTTCAGCTTCGGCCCTGGGTGGTGGGGCTTGGACTTTGGCCCCAGGCCCCAGCAACTTTAACACCAGCCCTGGCGACCTCATTAAAATGGGGTTGTGACCCACTTTGGGGTTCCAACCCACAGTTTGAGAACCACTGCTTTATTTAATAGGAAGCAAAATGCTCAACGTATATGGAGGGATGGTGATGAGAGTCCATAATTTTCAGTGAGAACATGTGCCAATATTTCAATCTGGAAACTAAAGCATTAAAACTTTTTACTAACTACTATTCAAGAGCACTCGGGAGGACAACCAAATTCATACATAGTCATGTTTACACTTGCAAAATCAGCAGAAACGTAAGTATTGCTAATAAAGCTGGTAAAAAAAACAAAACATTCTGCAAAAAAAATATTGGAACACAATTTTTGTTCCATGAAAAATTTAACAAAGAAGTTTTTCTATAAAGCAAAGAGTGCCAAGAGTTTTGTTGGTATCTGTCTTCCTTCCCCTCCGCCACCCCAATTCTTGGTGGAAGGAAAGTGCAGGAGGAAAAAGGAAAACAAAAGCTTTTCATGCAAATTTGAAAAATTTCAATTTTATTGCCAAGCTGTTTTTTGAAAAACAATTACTGCCAGTTCCAAATTACCTTCTAACAATTTGTTTTTGAATTTTAAAACAGACCAATGATCAAGGCTTGAGATTTCCATAACCCAAGAACTGCATTAAGCCTGTTTTTCTGTAACCTGCTCAGTTCAAATTTTTAATAAATCTGCTAAAATTTTAACTTCTAATTTATGATTCTCAAACTGTGGCTTCTAAGCTTACTTGGTGATTGATGCCTGTCAGTCTTCATTTGGGGATGCTTACTAGTTGCAGCCCAGATCATGATTCTCAGAAGCAGTCTTGATCCTCCCGCCTGCCTTCCCTCCCCCCCCCAAAAAAAGATGTATTCTGGGCAGTTTCTTCAATGTATAGTCAAAAATGTTTAAATTAGCAGCATGTGACAACAAAACTAAAGAGTTAGCAAATCTACAGGACAGCAGACTCACACTGCAAAGTGACACTGAGAGATTAAAGTAGTGGTAGCTCCAGGCAGCAAGAGAAGTTTCATTCTGCATCAACGGAGAGGAAATAGACAACAGTCAGGTAGAGCACTGGAGCGGAAGGAATAACCAAGTAAAGTTTGCTCTTATTAGAGCACTTTTATGTAGCCAAAAAACAAAATGTTTGAGGGACCAATGCTACTCTCCATGCTGACTACTAGGATTCCATCATCCTCCAAACTAAATGAATTGTACAACAATTCATTAGTCCCACTACATTTGCAGTTTTGAGTGTTTATATAAAATTGTAAAGGAAATAAGTGCTCTGGGTCAGATCTTCCTTCATGGTAGTAGAACGATATAGAATGGGGTGAGCTATTTCTAGTCCAAACTACATAAACACACTTATACTGTGTCCTCTGAAGTTAGACAGCAGTAGTTTCATACTCTTATTTAAATAACTCATCTGACACACATCAGTGCCTCCTCAGATGTGCAACCATCTATATAACAGTTAAAATAGTTTTCTGCAAACTCACGAAACTATGAACTCTCTATTCTGCAGTAGGGAAATTAAACAAGATGGTGACTCTTTGGTTCAGTTTCCACCTAGTGTCTATAGTAGCTTTTCATAAAGCAAAGGGCTGGCTTTATAAACAGGAAAAATAAAGTCTACAGCTCTTCATTACACTAGTGGTGTGACACAGCTGTTCCACTCATCCAAAAGGGTCTCCACACTTGTACATAGTTGTGTGGAGTAGGATTACAAAGGAGATTTCCCATCTTCCTAAAGAGGGTGGGAGGAGGGAAGGTGAAGGGAAGTAGTAGTTTTAACTCACAAAACTGCTATCAATCATTCCCATAACATTAAAGCCCTTTACATCAGTTTCTTAGGGCAGGTCTACACTTCAAATGCTGCAGCAGCGCAGCCCAGTGCAGCTACACTGATGTAGCGCTTCAGTGAAGATGCTACTCTGCCAACAGGAGAGCTTCTCCCATTGGCATATTAACCTACCTCCATGAGAGGCAGGAGCTCCAAGAGAAGATTCCCCATTATCATAGTGCTGTTACACCTACCTAGCCCCTAGTGTAACTGCCTCACTCAGGGGCATAGATTTTTTACATGCCTGAGCGACTAAGTTATACTGATATAAATGTATAGTGTAGAGCTGGCATCTTTTCTTCCTCTTTTGTTCAAGGTACTTTTCTACAGAAAGTTTCCCAGGATCCATTACTGCTTATCACAAGTTTCTGCACAAGGGCTCTGTATGGTTCCCTTCATAGAATTAAGGCAATCAGGCTTTACACTTTTGGCTACGCTGCGCTGCAGCGCTGCTGCGGCAGCAGCGCGCTGAGCGCGGCGCTAAGTGCGCGCGCCAGCAGGCGCGAAAAGCTGTCTCTCCGCTGTCGCTCTCCTCCCTCCGGGGGGCGCTGGGACAGCTGGAGCGCAGCCCAGCGCTGGGGCTTTGACTACACTCACGCTGCGCCGCGCGGCAATATTGCTGCAGAGGTGGTGTTTTCACACCTGCTGCAGCGCTGCAAATTTGTAAGTGTAGCCAAGCCCTCAGAGAAATAAGACTGCCTTCTCCACCCAGTGAAGCCCAAAGGTCTCAAATCTCTACTACTTTGCACTTGTGCAGTCATTCACGAGTATAAAGAGGTGTGAAACTCTACCATTCTAATTAGCATATAGAGTGCCAAGTTTCCCTATAGGGTTTGTAGCAATGTAGCTTATTGTTTCTGATCAGCTCTTCCCAAATCTTCTCATAGTGCTGTATAGGTTTTGGTATAGTCTCATCTCTGGTCCAACTAACAGCAATATAGCTAAAATGTAACCTATGGGGAATATATTTAAAGGAAGAGCATAAGGGCTTGTCTACACTGGCACTTTACAGTGCTACAACTTTCTTGCTCTGAGGTGTGAAAAAACACCCCTGAGCGCAGTAGCATCGCTAGCGGGGTGCAGGGGAAGCAGCCGCTTCACTTCAGCACATTTTTCAAAAGCGGTGCCTGAGTGGGGTTGTCTGGGAGCTGCCAGAGCTCTGGGTCCCTGTGCAGCGCAGCACGGCTCGGCTCAGCTCAGCAGCGGGAGGGGGGAAGCTGCTGTGGTGGCAGCTCAAGACATTCCAGCACTAGGCAGAGAGCTGGCAGCTTCACGGCATGGAGGGGCTGCAGCAGGGCACCCAGCTCGGAGCGCGGGAGAAGAAAGTGAGGGATGGGAGGAGGCACTGCTGCTGCCCGGGCACAGGTGCTGCTGCTGCTCCAGCTCTCCGGGCAGTGGGGTGCAAAGTGCCCCCTGAGCAGCGCCGCCCGCAGGGGGATGTACCGGCTGCTTCGCAGGTGCAGGGGCCAGCAGCAGTGAGGGCTGCAGCAACCGCTGTGGTGGGTAGGTGAGGGAGCGTGGGGCTCCAGCCTCCTCTCCCTCTCCCCAGCAGCACTAATGTGCGCACATGGGTGACGGTGTGCGAGCGGCGAGTCTCCCTCCCAGCTCTTCTCCACGGGCACAGCCAAAGCCGTGCTGTTGCAGGACTCCAGTGCAGCCGCCCGCGCCTGGCCAGGAGGGCTGCGCGCTGCCACGTGGGGCAAACGCGCCCCGCACGGCTGCTGCGGGAAGCCTGGCCACAAACAGGGGATTAGCTGCAGCTGCCTCCCTCTCCCTCCCCTGTTCCCGCTCTCCCGCCAGCGCTGGACACCCGGAGCACAGACACCTCAAGGTAAAGACGCGCTTCGGTGTTGTTTGCCGCCCTTGTAAATGGGCGGCATGCGGGGCGCTGCATTCTGCCCCTGGCAAGCGGGCGGGGCTTGGTCTCCGTTCCCCGTGGGGAAACCGGCTCCTGGATCGCACCGTACTCAGCAGGAACCAGCAGGAACTGGGCGCCCTGGCGCTGTGGGGGAGGAGGAGGTAGCTCAGAGGCACCTGGGCAGCCAGGTAAGCACTGACCCAATGAGCGGGGTGTTGGGGGGGGGGGGCGCAGCATGGCCACAGCGTGGCCGGAGGAGCCATGGGGGGGCACCTTTTTTTTTTTAATGTTTGCTCCCCCTGCACTTAGAACCTGGCTACGCCACTGCCTGAGCACAGCAAGTTTCAGTGTTGTAAAGTGTCAGTGTAGACAGTGCTCCAGCGCTGGTAGCCAGGCTCTCAGAGCTGGTAACTACGCCCCTCGTAGAGAGGTGCATCTCTCCTAGCGCTCTGCAGCGGCAGCGCTTTAACGTTGCCAGTGTAGACTAGCCCTAAGGTAAACATCAGAATGTTATGGAGAGTAAATTCAGAGAAGGAAACATGTTCTATTACTTCACAGGCCTAGTTTACAAATGTGCTAGAGCAGGGGTCGGCAACCTTTCAGAAGTGCTGTGCTGAGTCTTCATTTATTCACTCTAATTTAAGGTTTCGCATGCCAGTAATACATTTTAACATTTTTAGAAGGTCTCTTTCTATAAGTCTATAATATATAACTAAAACTATTGTTGTATGTACAGTAAATAAGGTTTTAAAAAATTTTAAGAAGCTTCATTTAAAATTAAATTAAAACGCAGAGGCCCCAGACCGGTGGCCAGGACCAGGGCAGTGAGTGCCACTGAAAATCGGTTCACATGCCGCCTTCGGCACGCGTGCCATAGGTTGCCTATCCCTGTGCTAGAGCATCCAAAGGAAGCAGATTACTAAAAGAAAAACTAAAAGCCACTCATTTGATTCTGGGAGAAATACTCTGATGCAACGAAATTCAGTAACAGAAAGAGGACATTGTAGATAGCGGAAAGTGGAAAGTGAATGTTGCTGGGGCATTCAATTCAGAGCAGAGAGAACATGTACTATACTGCAGGATTACGACAAGGGCAACTACATAGTAGGAATATAAGGCTATGGCTAAACTACAGAGATTTGACGACAAAAATTATGCCACTTTAATTAAAGTGCTGTTGCATGTCCACACTGTGGTCTTAGTGTCAGCAGGTTTTTGTAGCAACTCCACAACTTTCATAGGTTTCAAGGAGACTTACTGCTTCCGCCTTTCTCTCACGATTGTAGTTTGGCAACAAGAAAGGTAGCGTTTTTATTTTTCTCTTTTTTTAAAAACCATGATCCAGTATATTGGCGGGCAGGATCAACAACTTAGTATTTAAAGTTGTCCTCAAAAACTTAAGCAATGCATATAGAGGGCCGGCTCCAGGGTTTTTGCCGCCCCAAGCAGCAAAAGTAAAAATAAGAGGCGTGATCGGCGGCAGCTCCACCCTGCCACTTTCGTCTTCGGTGGCAGGTCCTTCTGTCTGAGAGGGACCCGCTGCCGAATTGCTGCTGAAGAGACCAACATGCTGCCCCTTCCCCTTGGCTGCCCCAAGCACCTGCTTGCTGAGCTCGTGCCTGGAGCCAGCCCTGTGCATATGCTTCTTTCATATAGCTTAAGAATAGCAATGTTCAGGGCTTAATTTGTGCCGGGGTTTGGCAGTTCATAGCCCAGGCAACTCTGGCCTCCCGGCCAGCAGCCACTACTCTCTGGCTGCCCAGCTCTGAAGGTAGCACCACCACCACCACCAGTGCAGAAGGAAGGATGGCAATACACCAGAGCATGCCACCCTTACTTTTGTCCAACCTGAAGTGTTCTGTGAACTGGGCCGGCTCTAACATTTTTACCGCCCTATGCGAAAACAAAGAGCGCTGCCCCCCTGCCCCCTCCGACGTCGCGTCGCGCCACCCAAGTCCCCTGCCCCCACCGAGCATCGCGTCGTGCCGCCCAAGTCCCCCCCCCCCCAGCATGGCGCCACACCTCGCAAGCCCCACCTCCCCCCAGCGTCGCCCGGCCGAACCAAAAAAACCAAAAACAAACCCGGAGTGCCGCCCCGTCCCAAGATGCTGCCCCAAGCACGTGCTTGGTAGGCTGGTGTCTGGAGCCAGCCCTGTCTGTGAAAACATCCCAGGTTAGAAAAAAGTCTGATGGATCCTATTCTGTTTTTTCAAGTGGCCTGCTGGGGAACAGGGCTGTTAGGGTATGCAGCTTCGGGGCAGCCCTGCAGCTCAGGATCCTCAGGCTCCTTGCTGCAGGGCCGGGAGCTTGCAAGTCCTGGGAGCTCTCAGAGCCTCTCAGCTTCCTGACACAGAGCCAGGAGCTTTGGGAAGCCCACCCCAAACTTTCCAAATCTACAATTCCAGGGCAACCCTACCATGCAGGCTGGCCACAGAGATCAGGGTTTCTAGACTCTTTAGCCAACTTGTTCCTGGGACTGGCCAAATCTTGCAGTCTGGTGAACCATCTGGCTCAGGAGTCCAGGGGTCCCAGGCCTGGGGCAGAGCACATGGCAACATAGAAGACCTGGCAACTATGGAGTGAAATTAACAATTCTTTTTAGTTTTATGGAGCCCACCACTGACCAGCAGTCATGAAACTGACAAGAATCATGTCAGTTTGACTCAGCAGCTGTCCAGTCTGGCAGCATTATGTGTTTTGGCAACATATTGGTGCCTGTGTTTCAGGCTGGTTCTCCGGAATGACCCCCCCCCCCCCATCTTGAGAGAGTGTTGCTTTTTAAACCTACCAGCGTTCTTTCAATTTCTTGCATTCCTGGGATTTTTTCCTATCCTGGCATGGTCTCTTAGCCCTCAAGTGCTTACTGAGAAGTGGTTTATCTTGATCTGTTCTTTCCCTTCCTGCTTGATTTCCGCCCTTGGACTATCAAGGTAAACCAATATATTCATACAACAAAAATAAGCAGGTGAACATAAATTACAGCGCAGCTCCAAATCTAAATCAACCTCTTTCCCCAATAATTTCTTAGACTTTATGTATAAGCTTGGTTATTGCAATTCCTCCCCCCCACAAAAAAAGGCAGTGGCTTGGATTAAAATAATAAATACAAGGACGATGAATTTTCAGAGTAGTAGCCATGTTAGTCTGTATCTGCAAAAAGATTAGGAGTACTTGTGGCACTTTAGAGACTAACAAATTTATTGTAGCATAAGCATAAGGACGATGAAGTTTGTTCATAATACCTGTTTGTGGCAGTTAATCCTAAATAGATTTTGCAAATTAGATATACATTGATAATTGCTTTCTAGAGAGTCAGACTCTTGTCTTTTTGCTTTTATGCTGTTTTGGTCTTCTCTTAAAGGATTTCCTTTCAACAGAGTGGAAATGCAAGATGATCATTGAAGACTTCAATGATCGTTTAAAACTGAAAAGGATGTGGTAGAGAGGTTCCCCCCTCGTCCCCTTTTGGAGAATTATTTAAAGTTCTTAACCCATTTCAATCAATCAAGTGTTGGTAAGAAACTGAAAAATTCAGTAGTTACAGACGTAATCTATTGAATTTTGGAGCTCTTTTGGGGGCTGGCTCAAGACTTTGGAATGAATATTCACAGGAAAGAACCATCACTAAACCTTTCCAACTTCCACAATAAGTGCAAGTGCAAGACATTTCTTTGACCTTGTCTTCGCTAAGGGCTTGGCTACACTTACAAGTTGCAGCGCTGGGAGTTACAGCGCTGGTCATGCAGCTGTGTAGGGCCAGCGCTGGAGTGTGGCCACACTGACAGCTACCAGCGCTGCAGTGTGGCCACACTTGCAGCACTTTCCAGCGCTGTATTGAGAGGTGCATTGGGGGCAGCTATCCCACAGAGCACCTCGTCCCATTTTGGCGCTGAGTATTGTGGGAAGGGGAAGGAAGTGTGCGGGTCATTCCGCTTCCTGTTTGCCAGCGCCCCGTGGTGCATCGCTTCACATCCCAGCATTCACTCTTTCCGGCAGCGTTTGGCACCATTGTGAGTGTCTTTCTGTTTTACTCTCTGTGTGAATCGCGATTTCTGTGGCAAATGGAGCCCGAGCTGCTGAGGACTGTGCTGATGAGTGTCGCCAGCACAACACGTTTGGCAGTCGAGCTATTCCTTCAGCTCCAAAGTGACAGTGAGGAGTCTGACGATGATATCGATATCGATTCTCCTGCCACGTGCGACACCAAAGTGCTTGTGGCATTCACGGAAATGCTCAGCACCGTTGAACGCCGCTTTTGGGCTCGGGAAACAAGCACTGAGTGGTGGGATCACATCGTCATGGAAGTCTGGGATGACGAGCAGTGGCTGCAGAACTTTCGTATGAGAAAAGCCACTTTCATGGGACTGTGTGCTGAGCTTGCCCCCACTCTGCGGCGCAAGGACACAAGATTGAGAGCTGCCCTGACGGTGGAAAAGCGGGTGACTATTGCAATCTGGAAGCTGGCAACTCCAGACAGCTACCGGTCAGTCGGGAACCAGTTTGGTGTGGGAAAGTCGACCGTGGGAATCGTTTTGATGCAAGTTTGCAAGGCAATTAATCGCATCCTGCTAAGAAAGACCGTGACTCTGGGGAGCGTGCAGGACATTGTGGATGGCTTTGCACAAATGGGTTTCCCTAACTGTGGAGGGGCGATAGATGGGACGCATATTCCTATTCTGCCCCCCCCCCCCAACCTGGCATCAGAGTACGTTAATCGTAAGGGGTATTTCTCTATGGTTCTCCAGGCGCTTGTGGATCACCGCGGGCGTTTCATTGACATTTACACAGGCTGGCCTGGAAAGGTGCATGATGCACGCATCTTTCGGAACAGTGGCCTGTTCAGGAAGATGCAGGCAGGGACTTTTTTCCCAGACAGGAAGATCACAGTAGGGGATGTCGAAATGCCCACTGTGATCCTTGGAGACCCCACGTACCCGTTACTGCCTTGGCTCATGAAACCCTATACAGGGAAGCTTGACAGGAGCAAGGACCGGTTCAACTACAGGCTGAGCCGGTGCCGAATGACTGTGGAGTGTGCTTTTGGCCGTTTAAAGGCACGCTGGCGTTCCTTGTATGAGAAGCTAGACTTGGGGGAAAGCAGCATCCCCGCGGTTATATGCGCTTGCTGTACCCTCCATAATATTTGTGAAGGGAAGGGTGAAACATTCAGTGAGGCATGGACCACCGAGGTTCAAGTCCTGGAGGCTGAATATGCACAGCCAGAGAGCAGGGCTAATAGAGAGGCCCAGCACAGGGCTACAAGGATTAGGGATGCCTTGAGGGAAGAATTTGAGGCTGAAAGCCAACAGTAATGTTTGCTGCCTTGCATGGGAGTGAATTGCACTGCTTACACTGTTATTCTATTATCCATAATAATAATATGATTTGCAGTGCCTCTTTCTTTACTGGGCTAAGGTATCTTTCACTATCTGCTATAATAAAGACTGTTTTCGAATCCAAGAATTGTTTTATTGAAAAGAAAAAAACTTCCTTGACAGACAGACACACAACATTTCATGAACACAAGAGGGCAGGGGTGTGGGTTGGTGAACTGTACAGTCACAAGTTTGCATATGTCCTGTCTGGATTGCTGTTTAATGAATCCTGCACTTCAGGGTGCATATACTGCATGGTGATGGGGGTTGAATGCAGAGGGTAAGGGTGGTGGTAGGTATCAGGGCTGGTTGGGGAACGTACAGGTGTTGGAGGCAGCTGGTGGTGGTAAGAACCTGGATGCTGGGGAAAGGTGGTTTGAGCTGACATTGGGGCACAAGGCACAAAGGACGGGGCGGGTGGGGGAGTAGCACGGTAGTGCTCTGCTTGCATGGCAACGAGTGACTCTATAGACTCCGCTTGGCGCTCCAGGATGCTTAGCAGCCGCTCCGTGCTTTTCCTCTTGGCCACTGCATTTCTCTTGCGGATCCTGCTTTCTTTCTCTCGCCACTCCTTCAAGTCTTTACTCTCTCGAGCAGAGTGATTAAGAACAGTTTTCAGCATGTCCTCTTTGCTCTTTCGGGGATTTTTTCTCAAATTTTGAAGCCTCTGTGATGTTGAACATCTGGGCAGTCCAGTAGTCAAGGTCACTGTAAAAACACAGAAATGACAACATTTAACACGGGCAGCATTGTATCCACTATCTCCAGACATGAATTGTTACACTGAGGGAGTTCTCACTTTAGCATTCTTTTCCCCACACGCATAACACAACAGAAGCCACGAAATGGTGAGTGAGGGGTGCTTACTTATATAGGGAGAAGTGGGGCTTGAGTGATAGAGGGGAGCTGGTTGCTTCGGGTAATCTGGAGTGCTAGAGGGGTTGAGTGAAGATGCAGATGCAGGGGTGATCTTATCTCCCTATCTCTTCACTAAAGAGTCTCCCAACATTTTTCACAGGACTTAATCCTGGAAGATGTTTCCCTACTGCGAGTCACTAGGGAACAGCAGGGGGCTCTTTTAGAGCAATGTGGATTCCGCCCGGGACCCTATGCGGCGTGCCTGTGTTCAGAAATGGTCCCCCCACCACTGGCAGCAGAGTGGCGCGGACGCGTCACCGTCACTGGGACAAGGGACACAGTGGCTCTGCCTATAAACCTGCGCAGGCATATTGCCCACGCTCTGGATGAAGCTTTTGCTGAGATAACTGAAGCAGATTACCGCGACGTGATAGACCACATCAACGGGCTATTCCACATCTAGAGGCTGGCATGCATGCAGCCATAACCCCCCTTCCTCTCCAGAAACATTTCCACCCAGAAAATAAAAGCCGCTTACCGGTAACCCGCTCCTCTGCTTGTCCTTCTGCAACTGCTGGCTGCTGCGATTGGGTACTTTCCTCCTGGCTTGAGAAGAGCTCCTGGCTGCATGCCTCCAGGGACTCTGCGGTGTCTTCCCCCATCCCAGGAGCTTCACTCGCGGTTTCCTCTCCCCCCCCCGCCGCCTCCTCCGCCTCCTCCTCCTGTCCCCCAGCCTGCTCAGAAGTGTCCATCGTTATCCTGGGATTGGCAGTGGGGTCACCCCCAAGTATCTCGTCCATCTCCCTGTAAAAACGGCAGGTCGTGGGAGCAGCTCCGGATCGTCGATTCCCCTCTCGGGCTTTGTAATAGGCACTCCGCAGCTCTTTAACTTTCACCCTGCATTGTAGTGCGTCCCGATCATGGCCCCGATCCAGCATGGCCCTTGATATCTGCTCAAAGATATCGTAATTCCTACAGCCGGAGCGCAGCTGTGCCTGAACTGATTCCTCACCCCAAACACTGATGAGGTCCTGCAATTCACCAGTGCTCCATGCTGGGGCTTCTTTGCCGCGTGGAGGCATGGTCACCTGTAACTGATTAACTGATTGCACTCCACACCTGGCTGCAGCAAACAGGAAGGAGATTTTTAAAATTCCCGGGGCATTTAAAGGGCGGGTCACCTGAGGCAAGAGCAGTAGAGTGCAAACTGATGAGCAGAGTGGCTGAACAGGAATTCTGGGATACCTCCTTATTCCCTGGAGGACAATTAAAGCGCTGGTGAGTGTCCACACCTGCTGAGCAGGCGCTGCACTCCTTATACCCCTGCCGGGATGGGTTTTCAGCCAGCGCTGCAACCAGGGAGTTGCAGTGCTGGTTGTGCCCTGCAAGTGTGGACGGGGTGTTGTTGCAGCGCTGGAAAGCCTCGACCAGCGCTGCAACTTGTAAGTGTAGCCAAGCCCTAAGATACAGCGACATGTGTTTTTAAACATGTTTCTATTATGCGCACACTTCCACTGGGGAAAGGAGGAGAGAAAAAAAAAAAAGGTGTGATAGTTCTTAGCCCTGTTCAATGCACAGCTGGAAGGTGCTCAGATACTATGGTGATGAACACTGTGTAAGAACCTATATAAGATACTAAGTAAATGCTTTTAAGGTAATGGGGCTAAACTGACGTGGTTACTGGGTCGGGGGCCGCTCCACGTGTAGGAGCTGGAGAAGGGACATGCCACTGCTTCCCAGAGCCACTTGAGGTAAGCGTTGCTCAGAGCCTGCACCCCTGAGCCTCTCTGCACACCCCAACCACCTGCCCCAGCCCTGATCCCCCTCCTGCTCTCCGAACCTCTCAGTCTCAGCCAAGAGCACCCTCCTACACCCCAAAATCCTCATCCCCAGCCCCCACCAGAGCCCACACCCCATTCCACACCCCAACCCCAATTTTGTGAGCATTCATGGCCTGCCATACAATTTCTATTCCCTGATGTGGCCCTTGGGCCAAAAAGTTTGCCCAGCCCTGGTTTACCTCCCACTTCAAGTCTCTCTCGTGCTAGTAATCACTTTTCAGAAGATTGTCGCCTCCAGCACAAGACACAAGAATGTCAGCTGTAACTGAAGACTTAATACAGGTTTGCAATTTATTCCTGGTGACTGTGTAGATTTCTGGGCTCAGGCTGGAGCCCAAGGTATGGGACCCCCCTCCCCCACTCTAGCCTAGGCTCTACGACCCTGGGGGGAAGGGGAGCAGAGCAAGCCCGGAAGTCCACACAGCAATGAAACAGCCCGGAGCCAAAGTCAGCTGGTTACGGGCCAACCGTGGGTGTCTATCTAGTTGCGCAATAAACAAAAGGGGTTTGCTATTACACTGAGGAAGCTGATACCAAGAAAGAAAACGAGCTAAAGACAGACTATGAGTCTAGTGTGCAAGTTGGCAATGGGAAGAGAGGCAGAAGAAGGCGGGGAGGGGGAGGGAGGGAGGGAAGGAAGGAACATGATTTTATTTTTATTTTTTAAAGATTTTTTAGCAATCGTCTCACATATAAAAACTTGTCTACTGAGAACAATAGGTCAAATGCACTATTGCTTAGTACACTTACACTACACCAGTTGTAGTGTAACAGTGGAAACCTTGAATTTTTTTTGTTTTGTTTAAAGCGTAAGTATAAGTCCACATTTAAGCATCTAAGTGGACTCATTTTCCAGAGTGCTGAACACATAGCATTGTCCACTGACATCAGCATTTTTCTCCCTGCCTCTCCCCTGCCCCTTTCTGGGACCTTCCTTATTTAACTGGTTTTCCTGTAGAGAGCAGATGCTGCAGTATTTCATGAGAGGCCATCCCGTGACACTTTTTGGTTACACTCCATTTCCAAAATGATCCTTCTGCAGAGCTCTGACACTTATGTTGTCAGTGGCAGCTGTTGAATGTCTAACACTTTTGGGGAGGAGGGGGAAAAATCAGGCCAACTATTTCAATGGGGGGAGGGATAGCTCAGTGGTTTGAGCATTGGCCTGCTAAACCCAGGGTTGTGAGTTCAATCCTTGAGAGGGCCATCTGGGGGAACTGGGGTAAAAATCTGGGGATTGGTCCTGCCTTGAGCAGGGGGTTGGACTAGATGACCTCCTAAGGTCCCTTCCAAATATTCTATGATTCTAATGCCTGAATATGGACATAAGAGCTTTGCTTTAAAGCACCCATTTAAAAAAGTTCTGGCTGTATTAGGACATACCCCAACTAGCACGTACAGCCATGTTATTTGAAGACAACATATAACTGATTCTTAAAGACAATTTCAGAACATAGTGAATTTTTGTAGACAAGTCCCAAATTATATTTACCAGCTACCTTACTAAAATCCTCAGACATTATGCAGCTAGATTATCCAGAGCATCTTCCTATTTTCATTAGGAATCTTTAGCACTTGCCACCCCACCCACCCTTTGCCCAACTGGCTCAGTTTCTGACACTCTCACCTCACTGTGTAGTAACTTGCTCACTGAGTAGCCCTACTGAAGTCAATCTTGGTTCTTAAGATAGATATTCAATAGAACTACTCAGAAAAAAAAGATGGTAGTTTCCTTTAGTACAGGTGGGGCCAGGGGACCACCTTCTCTTACTCACTTAGGGCAAGTCTACACTACTACACCACCATCATTACAATACTGGAGGCAAAAAGCATTCCACCCATTTCCCACAAAGCCCTTCAGTTTTGTCATAATTATCTCTAAAATAGTTCAGATGCCCCCAGTCAAGTAATTCCAGATTACTACTGAGACCTCAAAATCCAGTCAAACACTGAAATAATTTCTTTACTGAACACATACACCTTCATGTAGCTTTTTCAAGTTTTACAAATTTGGTTACAATCATTTGGTAGCATTTCATGATTAAAAAGAGGGTTACCCAAATAGATCTTTAGTGTATACCAACACTACTAATTTATGGTCTCAATTGCAGAAGCTCATCTGCACAGTTTGGCCTCAACTTAACAGCAAATTATGACATATGAGGCACTGTTGTAATGAGGTGGCATATTACTTCATTATCTTCATAAGCTATTGCAGTACTTGTAGTAGGTGAAATATCCGGTAATTAAAAAGAAAATGACTAATTCACAAAGTAAGACAGTGATACATTGATCTGGCTTTAACTTTTTTTTTTTTTTTTAATTTGGCAAATTCGTATATATCAGAAGAATATCCAGGTACCTACATCTAGTAGACTGACAAGGGTGGTCTAATTAAAACAATAATGGTATCTCTTATGCAAGAAGTAAATTTAGGGTCTAGAAAAGTCAACTGAGTATAGTTTATTTTTATTTACTACAGAAACCAATAGCTGAAGCCTGTTACAGATTACCCTCAAACCACCATTTCTGCTTAGACATATAGAACATGTTTGAAAGGAATAATTACCAGTTCTTCCAAGAAGACTAGAAGAACATGATTTAAGTACAGTGGCATGTGTCAAGTTTCAGTTGATAGAAAAAACGATTTATCTGCTCAAGAGCTTCACACCTACTCAGAGCAGGACTTTAGGATGCTATGATAAAAATGCCAGTGGCCAGTCTACAATAGCACTCCCAGTGTGGCTAGTACTGATAGAGCTGCATGAGCTTTAGCTTTACAGAAAACTCTGTTTAGGCACAGCCATTAGGAATCATTGCTGTGAGTCAGTCATGGCAGAATTTTTTTTTTTTCTTCTTTTTTTACAGAGCTTGATACTCACCCAGCACACAAGAAATTAAACGCCCAACATGGGGGATAAGGAGGGGCCATTTTTAGCCAACAATCACCGTGGTTCAGAAGCTGGAGTTTATTTCTCCAATGTACTCAAGTACTGCTGAGTAAATTAGGGATTAAAAGGAAAGTTAGTTCTCATTTCACTGGTAGATGATTGCCTTCCCTTCAGAAAGATGAAAACAGACCACTGTAAACACCTTTCACCATAGAATACTGACAGGTGGCCAGAACCAAAAAGCCTTAAAATTAAATGTTACCATTAATATCCTCAACATATTCTCCAGTTTATAAAGAATGTAGCTTGCTGAATAGTTTCTTTCCCACAGTTTGAGAAGACTCCTCTTATAGTTCTTGTCACCTTTACACGATGCTGTGTTTTGTTTCAAATTTTTTTAAGAACTCTTCAGTTGCCAATAGCCGTTCTGCACACTGCCTATGCATACAGGCTAATGCTCCATGTCAAAGCTCTAGTGTTTGGAACTGGCATGAATTGCACCCTTCATTTCATTTCAAAGTTTTAAGTCATATCCACACACTTCACTCAAAATAGATTCCTAGTA
This sequence comes from Mauremys reevesii, assembly GCF_016161935.1. Taxonomy (NCBI): domain Eukaryota; kingdom Metazoa; phylum Chordata; order Testudines; family Geoemydidae; genus Mauremys; species Mauremys reevesii. The sequence goes on along the minus strand of NC_052628.1, from coordinate 94,458,841 downwards.
GGGCTGTCAAGCGATTAAAAAAAATTAATCACGCAATTAATTGCACTGTTAAACAATAACAGAATACCATTTATTTAAATATTTTTGGATGTATTCTACATTTTCAAATATATTGATTTCAATTACAACACAATACAAAGTGTACAGTGCTCACTTTATATTTATTTTTTGATTACAAGCATTTGCACTGTAACAAAAGGTATTTTTCAATTCACCTCATACAAGTGGTGTAGTGCAATATCCTTATCATGAAAGTTGAACTTACATATGTAGAATTATGTCCAAAAAAAATAACTGCATTCAAAAATAAAACAAATGTAAAAAACTTCAGAGCCTACAAGTCCACTCAGTCCTACTTCAGCCAATCGCTCAGACAAACAAGTTTGTTTACATTTGCAGGAGATAATGCTGCTCACTTCTTGTTTACAATGTCATTTGAAAGTGAGCGCAAGTGTTTGCATGGGACTGTTGTAGCCAGCGTTGCAAGATATTTACATGCCAGATGCGCTAAAGATTCATATGTCCCTTCATGCTTCAACCAATATTCCAGGGGACATGCGTCCAGGCTGATGATGGGTTCTGCTTGATAACAATCCAAAGCAGTGTGGACCGACGCATATTCATTTTCTTTATCTGACTCAGATGCCACCAGCAGAAGCTTAGTTTTCCTTTTTGATGGTTCGGGTTCTGTAGTTTCCGCATCGGAGTGTTGCTCTTTTAAGACTTACGAAAGCATGCTCCACACCTTGTCCCTCTCAAATTTGGGAAGGCACTTCAGATTCTTACACCTTGGGTCCAGTGCTTTAGCTATTTTTAGAAATCTCACACTGGTACCGTCTTTGCATTTTGTCAAGTCTGCACAGAAAGTATTCCTAAAATGAATAACGTGCTGGGTCATCATCTGAGACTGCTATAACATGAAATATATGGCAGAATAGGGGTGAAACAGAGCAGGGTACATACAATTCACCCCCAAGGAGTTCAGTCACAAAATTTAATTAACACTTTTTTAAACAAGTGTCATCAGCATGGAAGCAAATCCTCTGGAATGGTGGCTGAAGCATGAATGAGGCATACAAATGTTTAGCATATCTGGCATGTAAATACCTTACAATGCCAGCTACAAAAGTGCCATACAAATGCCTGTTCTCACTTTCTGGTGACATGGTAAATAAGAGGAGGGCAGCATTATCTCTTATAAATGTAAACAAACCTGTGTTTGTCTTAGCAATTGGCTGAAGTTTTACATTGTTTTGTTTGAGAGTGCAGTTGTGCAAAAAAGAAATCTACATTTGTAAGTTTCACTTTCACAACAAAGAGATTGCACTACAGTACTTGTATGAGGTGAATTCAAATATACTATTTCTTTTATCATTTTTACAGTGCAAATATTTGTAATCAAGAACACATTTGATTTCAATTACAATACAGAATATATAAATATATATATAAATAAATATATATATAAATAAATATATATATAAAAATGTAGCAAAACATCCAAAATATTTAATACATTTCAATTGGTATTCTATTGTTTAACAGTGCGATTAAAGCTGCAATTAATTGCATTAGTTTTTTTGAATCGTGATTAATTTTTATGAGTTACTGCATGAGTTAACGGAGATTAATCAACAGCCCTAATTCCTAGTTATGTCTAGAAGGTTGTCCAATATTACAGATTCTTTTCTGCAAGCTCTCACGTTCCCCTCATCAGCATGTTGCCTCTTCAACAGCACAATCTTGCTTACTGACAATAAGTTAATTGTGAGCAGTGATTTGACAATACTTGCAACTTCATGTTATTCATCACAAAGACTGCCCTTTACAGAAAAGAGGAAAAGAAGATGTGATCATCTTTTATTTCAGCAATTGGTTCTCTCCATAATCATCCATCTACTTATTTTCATGGTTTCATCCTTCCAAACTCTGCTAGCTTGTGTACTGCCTACTCTCCAAATCAAAACTCATCCCTTCAGTGGTAGCCACTAAGGTCTGGTCTGGACTCAACACTTAGATTGACCTAGCTACAACTTCAGAGGTGTGAACTCAACCCCTGAGAAACACAGGTAAATTAACTTAAGCCCCAGTATAGACACCTAACTACTGCCTCTCCAGGGGATGGGCAAAGATTTAACTGCAGATTTGCTCCATCAACTTAAGAGGGAAGGTCTGCATTTGGAGAAAATTAAACTGAAGGGAGAGACTAACAATCATGACAAAGTGCAAAACCCCTGTACTTGAGCACAGCATTCACTAAACATTGTTGTTCTGTACTTGAATAGAACTTGTGGGAAGGACTTGGACTCAGACAGTGATTAAATTTCCAACTCTGAACTTGTTCATCACCCCAGGACAATTCACTTCAGTTTACTCATCTATAAAATGAGTAATGATAATTGTACACAGTGCCTGGGGAATGTGAAGATCTTTATATGGAAGCCCGGTTCTGATTAGGCTTTTTTTTTCTTTTTTAAAAAGAATAAAAGGTCAGATGTAGATACATCAACTCCAGTGGGGCATAGTTGGTACCTAACACCTGAAAGAATACATATAGACTGAAAGTTACATTTTAGTCTAACTTCCAGCAGTGCTCCTCCTTCTGCACCTATCAGATAAGTCTCTAAATCTTTTCCTAGAGGGCCTCTTCACAATCTTGGAAAGTGGGGCTATGGAGGGGACCACTACTTACTAGACATCTCATTTACTCTTCTCTGCTTGAGGTCTCTGTTAATGACTGGTCACCCAAGTTTCGCAAATATTTTTGTAGTAAAAGTTATGAAGTTATCCTAATATAATAAGCATAAGTGAGGTAAAAAAATCAGTGTTTAAGTAGTGAGATTTAGTATCATGCCACTTAATGTACCATAACTACTTCGGCCTCAGGATTAGATCCCTTGTCCCACTATAAAAACCAAAAGCAAGCAAGTTTAACGTTCAATAAAATACTTCACTAGTAGTTTTAAAATAAAGACTCAAAAGACCAATATAATCTCACCAAAACCAGTTTTAGGTTACAGTTACAGGGCCTAATTGCTAATTATATCATGATAGCACTAAGGGGCTGTCAAGTGTTGGATCCAGACACTGGGGATTACCAGATACATGGTGAAATCCTAGTATAATGGCTCTACTTCTCCCCCATGAAGTCCAAACGGTAGGGTACATGGGTGGAGCCCTGCTGGACTCAAACTGTTCTCAGCTGCTGGAATAGTCCTTTGGGACTTAATGCAACAGCAAGCAGCCTAAGGATTGCTCTAGCTTGAACAAGGGTCCAAGCTCCAAATATAGAGGGTCACAGCATGACAAATCACTTAACAGTGCCAGCCTTTTCTCTGAATGCTGCTGGAACTGAATCTGGTCCATAAATTTTAAGATGGCAAAAATGTTCTAAAAACTTTAGTTAGCTTTTGGTTCTCTTTCCTGCCAACTCACATCTTGCTTTGATTATACAGACCCAGACGCAAGTTCCCTTTTCTTATATCTTGTCGCTGAACACATTGAGTATCAAGTTGAAGTTAGCAAGTGGCCTTACCTCATCCTGTAAACCAGTCTAAGGGCTTGGCTACACTTGCAGATGTAGAGTGCTGGGAGTTAAACCAGCCTTCGGAGACTGCAGCAGGGAAAACACTGCCGTGTGTTTACACTGCCAGCTGCAAGCGCACTGACATGGCCACATTAGCAGCTCTTGCAATTCCACAGAGTAGTGCAATGTGGTAGTTATCCTAGTGTGCAAGTGGCTGCAACGTGCTTTTCAAATGTGGGGAGGGGTGGAGTGTGACAGGGAGTGTGTTGTGTGTATGTGGGGGGAGAGACAGTGTTTGGGGGAGCTGAGAGTGTGTCAGCATGCTGTCTTGCAAGTTCAGACAGCAGCAGACCCCCTTCCCTCTCCTCCCTTCACAAAGGCTCACAACAGCAGCAATCCATACTAATGGTTTGCTTTGTCCCGGAGGAGATAAGCATGTTGGCTGTCAGAAACGGAGCTTTGAAAGGAGATATCTGCATGCTTGCAGCGGATTTCAAAACAATGAAAAGAGTGGCCATTTGACTTCAGGGGATTATGGGACATTTCTGGAGGCCAATCACAGTGCAGTAATGCAACACCTCATCCACACTGATGCCCGGGTCAGCCAGGGCACACCTTCTCGTGGAGGTGGATTACCAGGAGTGCTCCAGCTGTAGAGTCCAGGCGCTCTACGTGTCTTGCCAGTGCGGACACCTCAGGAGTTGGGGCGCCCGGCGCTGCTTTAATGCACTCTAACTTGCAAGTGTAGCCAAGCCCTAAGATGGTTATTTCCTTTACTAATTTCACCTGATTTTTATGTCTGGGGACAGAAAGAACTATTCGTTAATATTCTCTGGGACTACCACTTTCTCTCAATCCATGGCAATGTCCCACTTCCTTCCAAGGTTTGTACTTTCACAAGGTTAACAACTCTGAATATCCCCTTTAGTAATACTACTTTATTATGTAAATAGAAGTAGACCCTATGCAGGCAGCATAGTGAAAGGTAAGTGCTTTCTGTCTGTGAAGATTATATATTTAGGTAATTAACTTTTCAATATTTATACAGCAAGAACAGTTCATCCTGGACAGGCTGAATGCCATCTGTCATGGTTACGTTCAGCTTCATTTACCCCCTTTAGAGAATACTAACTTCTTACACTTCTCCATCTATACGTTGTTGCTGGTTGCCAATACCTAATAAAGGATGCCAGTAGTTGATCTGTGCAGACAAGTCTCATACCACACTATTTACACTACAACAGTCCAGGCAAAAGGCACCACATTTCCATGATGTTCCAAGATTCCCAGTGCTTTGTTGCCAGTGGTTACAAGAATAAATAAGTGATTAAATCAAACTGAGCTAAAACATATGGAAATTCTTCCTTAGAAAAATCGATTAAACAGAGCATTCTGTTCTACGTGTCACTTTTAAACCATTTAATGAGGATATTAAGAATTATGGGGCACTGGCACAGGTGAGCGGCTAATACCTTTAAAGAGCCCAAAAAAAAAAAAAGGTGTGTTCTCAGACCAGCAGGAAAATATAAAGGTATTGTAATGAAACTGCTAGGTCAGAACAGACCTGGCTTAGGACACAGCCAGACCCTGCAGGAGAGCAGGCTGGAGACAGCACTCAGGAAGATGGCTCCTGAGGAAAGACCAAACAATGGATAGCCCGAGAGCTGAGACCTAGGAGATTCTGAGCTTGGCAGAGACTTGCCTGTTGCTGGAAGAAGGCCAGCAGCTGAAGTACACAGGATTGCAACATGCAGGAAAGAAACTGATGTGAAGGTGTTCCAGTCAGACTCCTGTTTTATTACCCCTGGACTGGACTGGCTTAGAGTTTTTATGTCATTTACTGTAATCACAGAAGAAGTTGTACCTCTGGTATTTGCACAATTTATTTATTTCATTGGAAACTGAGTTTTTACAGGAACCCACCAAGGACTAGAACCCATTGAACACAGCATTTGGAGCTCTAAGGCCATGGCTACACTTGCAAATTTGCAGCGCTGCAGCAGGGTGTGAAAACACACCCTCTCCAGCGCTGCAAATTGCAGCGCTGCAAAGCACCAGTGTGGTCAAAGCCCCAACGCTGGGAGCACGGCTCCCAGCGCTGTACGTTATTCCCCACAGGGAGGTGGAGTACGGACAGCGCTGGGGCTCTCCCAGCGCTGGCGCTTTGACTACACTTAGCGCTTTGAAATGCAAGTGTAGCCAAAGCCATAGTCATAACCAGAATTATACCAGTTACTATTAGGTTACAGATTTAGTCCCCAGTCCTTTAATGAGCTGTGAGGGCAGACCACTTGGAAGTCACTAGTCTCCACATAGGCACAGAGGTGTGTCCCCTGGATCCCATTGCAGGACCAAGGGCCTTAGATTTTCCTCAAAACTTACAAGTTCAATTCAAATAGAAACTTTTTTTTGAAGCTTTAGCATCTAATGATTTTTCAGTCTCATAATTTAAAGAAAACCCACCACACTTGACACTATTGAGACGTATATCTAAACAAAAAGACATCTGTGTTTTCACAGACTAATTTTTAAAATAAAAATCAAACAAACATTTAATATTAGTCATCATAGCTGTTTCTTAATTCTTTGGAATTCCTCTGCAGGGGACAAGAAAGAAGAGGTCCCTATCTTCTAAGCGTTTTGTCAAATCTGCTGTGAAACTGTTCTCCCAGCGCTGTCCATACTCCACCTCCCTGTGGGGAATAACGTACAGCGCTGGGAGCCGCGCTCCCAGAGCTGGGGCTTTGACCACACTGGCGCTTTGCAGCGCTGCAATTTGCAGCGCTGGAAAGGGTGTGTTTTCACACCCTGCTGCAGCGCTGCAAATTTGCAAGTGTAGCCAAGGCCTAACAGACATATTGAAGCATGCATCCAACGAAGTGGGTATTCACCCATGAAAGCTCATGCTCCAATACATCTGTTAAGTCTATAAGGTGCCACAGGACTCTTTGCTGCTTTCATGATAAAGAGATTGCACTACAGTACTTGTATGAGAACAACTGAAAAACACCTTTTTTTTTTTTACAGCACAAATATTTGTAATAACAATAAATATAAAGTGAGCACTGTACACCTTGTATTCTGTGTTGCAATTAAAGTCAATATATTTGAAATGTAGAAAACATCCAGAATATTTAAATAAATAGTATTCTATTATTGTTTAATCACATGATTTAAAAAAAAATTTTTTTTAATTGCTTGACAGCCCTAGTTTTATCATAAGGAAGAGTGGCTCATTTTCACTGTGGTTTTCACTTCAGGATCTCTCTCACACTATTCATAGATTCTAGGACTGGAAGGGACCTCGAGAGGTCATCGAGTCCAGTCCCCTGCCCTCATAGTTACTGCAAGGTAAAAGATGTGTTTTTTAGCAACAAAGACAAGGTCTTAAGCTTTAAAAAATAAATATTGACCCTTTCTGTCAGGCATGGCCATTATATACACCAACATCATGTCCTTATCTATATAAAAGGAATTACTGCTAAAATATCACTAGTGAGAGAGCTAGTTTAGATAGGGCACTAGTGGCCACTGACATATTAAGTACAATGCTGGATAGGCCTTTTTTTTTTTAAGCCTAGTTAGAGGACATTGTTTAAAACACTGACTACCCTAGCATGGTGTTTAAGACCTCTTTCTGCACCACTGCACCCACTGGTGGAGCTACACCAACAGTAGAAACAGTGGCGGTTTTTTTCCTTCCAAAAAATTTCTAACGTAGGTACCTCCAACTTTAATTGCAGCAATGCTAAAAGATACAACTGTCAAATGCAAATCCAAACTTCTTGCACCTGGGAGGTAAGCAGCAAATATGGCAGTTTCTTTAAATTAACATTGCCCCTCACTCTCAAAATCTAGATTCTTATACTGTGCCTATCCAAATATGTAGGGTGAAATCCTGGCTTCATTAAAATGAATGGAACTTTTTGCCATTGACTTCAATGGAGTCAGGATTTCAGTCTTTTCTGTAGGGCCCTGTCATGGGTCTACCCTCACTTGAAACTGGGGGGTTTCAAGGTGAGGACCCGCATGCCACCATGTCAAAGGTCTCACCCCCACTTGGAACTGTTGGGCTCCAATGTGGGGACCTGACTTGGTTTTCCTCTAACTAAAATCCTAGTTTAGATCTAGTAAGCTGCCACCACTCAATCAGGAAATGTGGATTGAGACACAGTCCTTCCCCAAAATCCTAGGGGATTCCAAGAGCCCCAAATCCATGGAGTTCTTACACTCAGGAGAAACAAACCATTCCCCCTGCTTCCTCCCCCCTCCCTTTTCCTAGGAGAGAGATACCTGATTCAAATTGCTTGAATCAAACCCAGGAGGAACTGTCTCTTCCCCCCTCACCTTCCCCTGAATTTCCACAGAAGAAGGAATTAACCAAGTCCAAAGAAAAGAAAAGAATTTATTAAGAGAACAAAAAGAAAATACAGAATCTCTATGAGCCCAAGCTGGACACTCATAGGGTATAACCTTATCAATCTCTGGAGAGAATCCCCTCTCCCCCTTTCTTTCTCAGTGAAAGCAAAGTAACAGCAAACAGGAATAAAGAATTTCCTTTAGCAAACACACAATTGCAAATATAGAAATTAAATCATAAGACTAATTCGCCTTTCTAATTAATACTCACTATTAATTAGTAGAAACTACTCCAGGAGAACTTGGAGACATGACTGGTCTCTTTTAGATTCAAAAGAGTTCTGAGACAAACAAAGAAAACACAGACAAAAGCTTCCCTCCACAGAGATTTGAAAAAATCTTATCTGATTGGTCCTTCGGTCAGGTGGTCATCAGGTACTGTATGTTAACCCTTTACAGGTAAAAGAGCCCTTAACCCTTAACTATCTGTTTAAGACAGGCCCGTTGGCTAGACCCTGCTACAGAGCAGTTTGAATCCCATATCTCAGGGGAGTACCCTAACCACGAGGCTATTGGGTAAACAGGAGAGAGGTAAGGTACCAGGCACCACCACCACGTTATCCAGCTCTATATTTATTTTGCTTTTATTTTAAAAAAGGCTAAAATTCTCCAAACCTAGATGTTCTGTTTTGGATTGAATGAAATGACTTTTTTTGATTTATTGAAAATGCCCAAAAACATTTCAGTTCAACCCAAACCACTTTTTTTTTCCTTTTGACTTTTCGGACTGCCAGCAAACTGAAGAAATCAGTTATTCACACAGGTCTATTATCCTCTTATACATCAATGGAAGACAGTTAAAAACAGTGCAAGAAATAGAAGTCTCATTAACATAAGAAAACACTGCTTTGAAATTAGATATTTTATGTAACCCACCTGTCCCAAAGTATCAGAGGGGTAGCCGTGTTAGTCTGGTTCTGTAGAAGTAGCAAAGAATCCTGTGGCACCTTATAGACTAACAGACGTTTTGCAGCATGAGCTTTTGTGGGTGAATACCCACTTCTTCGGATGCAAGAGAAGAAGTGGGTATTCACCCACGAAAGCTCATGCTGCAAAACATCTGTTAGTCTATAAGGTGCCACAGGATTCTTTGCTACTTCTGTCCCAAAGTATTTCTTTGAGCACATGATCATGCAAATCTGTGTTGGCCCATTCTTAACATCCACAGGCAAACCATACTTAAAACAAAGTTATCTGAAAATTTTCAGTTTTCTCTATATGGAAAACTGTCAGAGGCAGCTCCAGGCACCAGCGTATGCCTGGGGCGGCCTGCCAGTTTCTGTGAGGGTGGCAGTCAGGCTGCCTTTGGCGGCATGCCTGTGGGAGGCGTGCCACCAAAAGCCTCCTGACTGCCATGCTTAGCAGCAAAATACATAGAACCGCCCCTGAAAACTGTGCTTGCCTTACTGTGTTATTGACCTCCTAACAGACATTTGCAGCATACTTACACATGCATAAATGAAGAATGCCTAAAACCTTATGAAAGATGAACAATTATCATAGATTAAATGAAATTTTAGAAAATTTTATTGTCAGCAAACCAGACTTTTCCAGGATAGCATTTATATGTTTTGTAAAGCTCTGGCTCATTGGATGCTACTGGCATTCTGAAAGACCATATTCTGTTGAAGGGTATGGAGATACTTTTTTCTGCTTTCAATTTTCCTCTCCCTCACTTTTACTTTTGTTTAATTAAGGATCCCAATTAGTTTCCTTATCATGCTATTTTTAATGATAAGGTTAAAAACCACAGTAAGCTTTCCTGGAACTGAATAATGCTGACTAGTATCTGATTAGCAGCATTGATCTAGTTTATTGGCCTGCTGAATTCCTGGGAAATTACCTCTCCTACGGGCTTATCTACACAGTGCAGCTTTTAGCAACAAGTCTGTGTCAACACAGCTTTGTCACTAAAAGTCAGCATGTGTAAATGTTCTCTTTCGGTATTTTGTCAGCACTTTTGATGACAAAATACTTCTAGCCCTGCCGAGGAGCAGCGTTAGGTTTGTCGCCCTGCCAACAAAACCACGTTCACACTGCCACTTGCATCGGTAAAACTTTTGTGGGGGGAGGGGGGGTAAAGAAACAAGGGCTTTTTTAAGTACTCATGAAAGACAAAAAAGTTTTGCCAACAACATCGCAGTGTAGACAAGCCCTCAGTAGCAGCAGCAGTTCTAGGAAGTCAGATTTCAATAATTTAACATGCTGCAATTGGAATAGAACCTTTAGATTTCTTTTTTGTGGGGCGGGGAAGGTGGCAAGAGGAAGGTTTTAAAAGCTTTGTCTAAAAGACAGGTAGGAAATTCTCCACTGTGATGAAAGATTTTAAGAACTAAATTTTGCTCCAGCATACCAGTGTAAACTCAGCAGGGCAGATTCTAAGCCCTTTGCTCAAACTGGTGAACATTTTTATTCATGCAGTTAGTCCCACTGAGCAGTTCACTTCACTGAAGTTAGTGGTTGGTGTAAAAACAGCAGATTTTTGGACTCTGATCTTTGTCTTATCCTCAAACAGGCTAATGGAGCATGGAAAAATTCTCTGATGTGCTTAGCCTCAGGGAAAGGAGTGTTGCATATCACTCAAGTAAAAGTGCCCCAAGCAACTGAAGCCCATCACTGATGAGATAGCTTCTTTCTGGTACAATCTCATTATCTTAAGGACTGACATCTGAGGACACTAGAAAGTTCAGAGTAGGAAAGAGAGTTGTGAACCTTACAGGGCACTGGAGACTCCCAAAGAGGATAGAAAGTTAAGTAGTAATGTACATATTTCCAAAATATTTACCTTCCGACAAAAATTTTGTACCATAACTTGACTTCCATCACTAGTATGTTTTTTCCCTACTTCACAGAGGCAGAAGGGGTCTATTGTCTTCTAGAGACAAGAGAGGTTTCAGCTCAGTTACAAAATATCCAACAGCTACAGTGCTAAAAAAACCTTTTCTGGTTCCACAGAGCCTCGGTGTTATTTCTTGCCAAACTTGAAATCAGCTACCTGAAACCCCCTATTTAAGAAACCTGTTTGGAATTGCAAATACTCCAAATAGGTAACTCATACTGCTCTTTAAAAGTCATTAACCTCACCTCCTTCCAGCAAAAAGATTTACTTTTCAGAACAGCCTTGAAAAGGGGGCAAAATGCCAGTGGTATACTGAGCTGCCTGTTAAGGTTTGAAACCACTCACCAGGCTTAGATCTCAGAAAGCCACTTACAGCCTTCTAAACTGTTGCTGCCCTCAGATCTGTTTCTTCAGACTCTGCTGCTCTGTTTTACCAACCTTGACAGAAAACAGGAATGCTATTCCTTAAAAATAAAAAAACTCTGATCTTCTCTAACCCATGCCCATTGCCAAGATGTTTTAGCACTTAAATACTATTATGTAGATGTGGCTCAAGGTAGATAGCAATGTTTGCAGAAACCCCAGAAATAAAGGGGTTATTATTGGTTAACCTTAGATCAAAAAAAGTTCATGTAAAAAGTCTGTTATACCTCTGAAAGGTTTCATACGTGGAGAAGATTGACTGCGTTGTACGGTTCACTCTATTTATTCATTCAAGTTGCCAACAGTGTTAGCAACAACAACAAACCTGGAGACCCATTAGCTAAACGGCTAAAAACACTCCTATTTGAAACAGAACAAAGTTTCCAGAAATCTTTTTTTCGGTCAATAGCAGATGAACTTGGTAAATTTCAACTGCATTAAAATAGCTTCTACTTCATAATGCTGAGGAAAAAAGAGTGTTTTTCCAAGTAAGATGATATCAGGGAGAGAGAGCACAGATCGTTGGCCCAGAAACTGGAGCCGGGGCAGTTATTAAAAGTCTCCCATATTGCTACTTTTTCCACATTGGAGTGGTTCTTGTTTCTACCCCCAGGACAAGCAACGAACCAAGAAGTGTTATCGAACGAGCAGGAGACGAAGTGGGCGTGCAACCACCAGCACTTTACAACAACATGCGAGTTCCACTAAAGGAGGAAACCGAAACCGACCGACCATTACACTCACCACCGCCTGTCCCGGCCAAACAGACTCAGCTACCCAGGATGGGGCTCGGTCCCTGGCTCCACCACCCTTGTGATTCCGTCAATGGCGAGCCCAAGTAGGCGAGGGAAGACCTTTAACTGGACCAACGTCTGCCGGACCCAAGCAAGGCGCCCGGCTCAGGGGAGCCGGGAGTGAACGAAGAGGGGCTGGCTGGAGTAGAAGCGTCACCCCGCCTCCCACCGCAGCGCAGCCGGGGAGGCGCGGCAGCCAGCAGCCCCGCCAGAGCTCGGGCTGCCAGACTCCGTCGGACGCGACTGGCACAGCCCGGCCCGCTGGGAGCCGGAGCAAAGGGGGCGGAGCAGTTACCTGGAGGGAGCGGCCGGTGGCTCCGGAGCAACGCGAGCTGCTGCTGCTGAGCTACGAGCTGAGCCGGCCGGACTAGCATCAGCGGAGACAAACTTCCCCCAGCCTCCTCCCAGCGCCCGGGGAGAGAGAACGGCCGCCCCTCGCAGGCGGCTGGAGGCACTTCCTCTCCCGCGCCGAGAGGCGCTTCTGAGCGCCCCGCCTCGTTATATCCCCTGCCCGCTACACCGCCAGCGGCGCGGAAGCAGGGAGGGTGGGCACGGCCTTGCTCAAGCGACCAGCCAATCAAGGCGCTTCCGAGGTTTCCCTTCACCAGCGCCGCCTCCACTCCCCAGACACCCCGCTCCCCCCACAGCCACTGCTGCTCCCACTCCCCCAGTCCTCTCACAGGCACTGCTAGCTAGGTTCCAGTGCCCCAATTCAACTGTCATAACCTTGCCCTCTCCTCTCTTCTGGGCAAGCCTACGTCTGTTGTAAAGGGACCCAACTTTGCGCTTCTAAGAGTCCTTGAGTCTGGGAAGTGATTGGTCATTGTTCCTAGCTCTGGCACACTCCCAGGGGCAGACCCTGCGTCTGACACTCATCTTGGACCATGGGACCCTGCAGTTTGGGCATCTTAGACCCTGAAACTAGTGTCACAGCCCTCCAGAACCGCCAGCTGCTTAGACATATTCCCAGTGTACCTGATTGTGAGATCTCTGGTTCCTAGTTGCATCCTTCAGGTACAATGTGGCTGGAAGACAAAGAACACAGGCTTACCAAAGAAATTTCTTTAAGGGTAAACGGTTTCTCTCTTAACAAAAGCTCCCTAGAGAGTTATAGATTTATTAAAAATAACACAATCCCCAATCTTACCTCACAGCTCCTGTGAGTCCTTCTTAGGCTACAAGCCCTTTTTGGCCTTTCAGACACCTTTTAAAACAGTCTCTGCCTCTGCTCTCCTTCTCACCATATGCTTCAGATGGAAAAATTCCCTCCTCCCCTCAGCTTCTATATAGAGAGTCATTCAAAGTCAATAGCCCTTCTGGTAGAAAACCCATTATTCTGGTAGGGGAGACTCATTGAACACTGATGGCTTTTGATGGCTCTCTCATAGCTTCTCAGACTAAGGCTATGGCTATACTACAGTTTAAATCAACATAAATTATGTCATTCAGGGGTGTGAATAAGCCCCCACCCCTCCCCGAGCGACATAACTTATGTCGATTTAACCCTGGTGTGGACAGTTCTATGTCAGTGGGAAAGCTCCTGCTGACATGGCTACTGCCCCTGGCAGGGGCTGGAGTAATTAAGCCAATGGGAGCTACTTTAAGCTCTCTAGTGTAGCCATAGTCTTTCCACTAGGTGTTAAGCCCCTGCCACTAAAGGAATCCTCCAAATCCACAAATGAGGTTGCAATATAACATGAAGGTCACGCTTCAAAATGAAGGTTACAATACAGAGTATTGAAACACTCTGAAACAAAGTGGAGTTCACCAAACAACATGGAATTCACAATTGACACAGATCTATCCCCCAATCTGTCACACCAAACACCCACAGTTCTGAGTAGTTAAGATGTGCAAAATTCTATGTTGTTATGTTATCTTTGACATTGGGACAAAAATAGAAACAATTATGATGCATAATGGTAAACTTTTGTATTTTATTATTTTTAAAAATAGTCTATGAAATACAAAAGAAAAGCCTATCAATCCATATGATGACACTGACTTTCAAAAAGACCTAATCCAAAGAAGATCTTGAAAGCTTATGTCTTTCACCAGCAGAAGCTGGTCTAATAAAAGATATTACCTCATTCACCTTGTCTCTCTAAAAAGACCTCAGCTCAACCTTCAACTTTGTGCCAGCAAATAGTTGTGGGCATATTCTGTAGCATTTATACATCTGATTTGGAGGTTCAGTCAGGCACTTAGATAAAACTAGGAAGCACATCCACTGTTACTGGATGCCTCCAACTTATAAATACAATTACTTGTGGGTGCAAAATCAGAGACAGCTTCTGAAGATAGGGATTTATATCATTACCAAATAGAAAGCTTCATTAACTATCAGTAAACACTATTAAATTCAATTCCAAAGAAAATGTAGCAAAACCCATTTCAATAAAAAACATCCAAACATAAGGTAAGCTCTTTTAACAATTGAACTACCTTTACAATATTACCTGCCAAGTAATCATTATGGATCAGCACTATATTACAAATGGTCTCATTAACTTCAAGGAGAGTATTTGTCAAGAACTTACTGTTAAGTGTGTATAAGGGCATCAGAATCTTGGCCCACATAGCAATTCCCTATAGTGTAACTACCTAATATTGTAATAATTGGGCCCACAAATTTACCCTAATTGTGAGATAGGTTGTAAAAAGTAAGTAAAATTTCACAAAGTGTCGCAAAAATCGATGACAATAAATGTTAATACAAAAAGGTGCAAAAGGGAAACAAAAAGATTAAATTAATTCAAATAAAATGGCCTACTTATAGAACTCAAGGACTGTGTTAAGATCATGCCTGGTAAACAAGAGAAGTGTGGGACCGAAAATCAATGAACCAAAATTGGTATGTCAAAAGTCAGGCCTAGTTGGTGGACAAAATAATAGGAGGAGGGCTCCTTAAAAGAAATTACTTTGGGGGTGAAAACTGTCTGACAGCTTCTGGCTGGGAGATGGGTAAATGGGAAGAACTGAGTTTTACCATCAAGGGGCTACCACTGACACCATTTCCTGGGACCTTGGGATCTACTGGAACATTGTTGGCCCTTTGTCATCCTGATGCTGAGAAATGTCCTGACCAATCCAGGCCAGAGAGCAAGTGGGACCCAGATGCCATCACCACCTGGGGTGTGAGACTTTGTCAACCCCTCCACCATGGCCACCCCTGTGTGTCATTTTCCCTCTCCATCTTATTTCTTCTCTTTCCTAGAGTTGTAGTGGCTCAGAGGTTGAGATGATGGACTGCCAGGTTGTGGATTCGAGTCTTGCTCAATCGCACACTAAAAGGCTACCTCTTGTTCACTTACCTGCAAATGGGTACCTGATCCATTGGGTTAGGGCAGATCACATCACTCCCTTGTGTACCCTTGTCTATGAAACTGACATGCCTTAATCACATCAGCCCAATGAGTCATTGTCTTGGGGGAATTTTGACTATCCCTCTCCTTTTGTACTTGTTTAATAAGAATCTAGATTTAGTGGCCAAGACTATATATTTTTCTACACTGTTGTAAGCCTGTAACCAAAGGGAAAGCTAAAAGCAATACCCAAAATAGATAGATACTGGGACAAGTTTGCCAGGTCTTGTTCCTTTACTGGTGATCCTACTATAACAGCAAAGGAAAAAGTTACACCAACATATTACCAAAAGGGCAGCATGATGGGGTGTTCACCCCACATTAGCCCTTGAGAGGCCAATTAGGTTTACCTGGTGTCACCAAGAGAGGGAAGGCCAGGGATAATGAGAATGAAGCCCAGCTGGGAAAGGGCTAAGATTCCCACTATAAAGCCCAGAAGTTGAAAGTAGAAGGGGGTAGGTTGGCAGGCTCAGAGCTGGAAACATTAAAAGGGAAAGATGAGTAGAAAGCAAGCAGATTATTATTTTATAATTCTCAAATCAGTAGATGAAGATGTAAAGTTAGGAGATACTAATCCCTTGAAAACAGCAGTATGGAATAAGTGACCAGTTGGATTGGGGTGAAAATCCAGGTCAAGGAGGGGCTATGCCACTGCCTGCTCTGTGTGCCCCACAATGCTTTGGTACTGTAGCTCCCAGACTGGACTGCCCCCTACTATCAGGTTTTTACATCATGAGTGTCTGTGTGTGGTAGACAGCCCTGGTGTTACCAGATTTGCCCCTTACTTTGGGGTATGCTCATTTATTCGGGTTACTTTTCTGGGGAAGGGGATTCTGTAATTCTGTCAATGTACTGCTTCTGTCACTTTGTGTGTTCATATGGAGCTCTACTTCTCCCTTCTACAAGTCCCCTCCCAATGGAGCTATGTTTCTCCAGCCCAAGAACCGGATGAACACACCCACCCACACATACATTAACAGAGCAAGTCTGAGCGGACTGGGTCAATCAGCACTGTCAAGCTGACCCCTTCTATGTCCCTGGACTCACTGGGATGGATGAAGCAGCACTTTCAAGCTGACTCTCCTTATATGCCCCTGGGCTCCATGGACTGGGTCAAGCAGCACTTTCAAGCTGTTACCTTTATGTGTCCCAGATTCAGCACGTCCCTATTCCCACCTTCACAACACAATTGTACTGGCAGTAACCTACTTGATGAGCAAGCCCCACAGTATTTTGGGCACTGCAGGGATCTTTAGCTAAGGTAAAAGCAGCGTTGCTGCAGAGTAAATGGGGGAAGCTAAAAACACAAAAGAGTACGGTTCAGCAAGAGAGAGAGAAGCAACCAGCTTAACCATACAAGTTATTTATTGAATACTGGTGATAACTACACAAGGAGGCCTAAACCAACATAACATACATTATTAAAGGTTAATACCTAAGGTAGACAGGAAAAATGAAAAGAGAGAGAGAGAGAGAGAGAGAGAGAAAAGGGGATCTCACCACTCCCTGAAGCTTGAACTGGTCGGGGTTCCCAGATGATGTTGATAGTTGAGGGTCCTGAGGGCAGGAGGCAGGCAGAGTCCCCAGCACGATCAGTCAGGAGAAGATGGAGAACTGAGGCAGAGTTTGGATCTAAGCATCAGAACTCTGACTAGAGGGTGAGTAGGGATTTTTGTAGAGAAAATACAATTGTTCAAGGGAGAACAATAGATTTGTTTATAGGTAAGGCTGATAACTCAAGGATTTTCTTTAGACTAGACAAAAGGAGCTGATCACTCTTGGCTATGGGTGGTGTTTTCTTCCAGGGAGCTCACAATGCAACTAGGCAGCTTCAGTATTTAGATATCAATTAAGGATTAATTACTAAAATTGGTCTGATAATTGCTGAGCTGGGTGTGTGCAGACATGGGTTCATTAGCATCTGGAGCAGAGATTCCCATGATGCAGTGCTTCCCTGCTTTTTCTGGTCCCAGAATTCAGTGTGGTTCTTGGTTCTCCATTCCGTATGCAAATTGAGATGTCTTCCTGTTCCATCTTTCATGCAGGTGAGGCTAGGGGAGTTGTCTCTGCTCTCCATTCTGTATGCTAATGGGGATGTCTTAATCTTGTCACCCTTGTCAGGAGGTGTGTCTCCCAACACCCTTCCCTGCTCTCTGCAAGTTTTTTCCTCTGATGGGTTTTGGTTTAAGCAGAGGCTGGGGGGTGTGGTGGTGTCTTTCATGAGTCAGGCTGGATACTGCACCCTGGTTTCCCAAGAACACAGAAGTGTCTGGTATCACTGGTCTAGCAGCTCTGATCTATACAGCAATAGTAACACTCTGCCATCTACTAGTCTTAATTACAGCCACATACTCCCAGTCCTGACTTCCTCAAAACAATCTAGATGGAGCTACTACAAGGTGAGTGCATAACTGGTTGGAAAACCATTCCCAGAGAGTAGTTATCAGTAGCTCATAGTCATGCTGGAAGGGCATAACAAGTGGGGTCCCCAGGGATCGGTTCTGGATCTGGTTCTGCTAAATATCTTCATCAGTGATTTAGATAATGGCATAGAGAGTACACTTATAAAGTTTGTGGACAATACCAAGCTAGGAGGGGTTGCAGTTTATCTGGATAAACTGGAGAAATAGTCCGAAGTAAATAGGATAAAATTCAATAAGGACAAATCCAAAGTACTCCACTTAGTTAAAGAACAATCAGTTCCATGCATACAAAATGTGAAATGACTGCCTAGGAAGTATAGATTGCCACGGACTCGCAGGGGCGAAAGAAAATGCAGGCCTGTTATTTACCAGGCTGCACGTGGCAACAGACTATATTGGTAAGGGATGCAAGGAGAGTGTGGGTCACGATGCAAACTGCAGACACACACACACACACACACACTAAACTTAATCAATTTAAAAGTTTTATTGGGGATAATTACAAGGGGTAAGGGAGCAGCGTATGATTAGCTAATAAAGTTAATGAAACTTAAAACACACAATGACTAAAATATCTACTAACAATATTTATAAACAAAGATGCAGCATTTAGTAATAACTGATACTTACAAATACAAACCAACGCATAACGACCGGCAAACGTAGAAGCTCTATTTGAAACACGTGAGCTGAGAGAGAGGCTTCGAGGTGATCAGGCTCGGTTACAGGTATACACAGGACACACGGGTATACACAGGATACACGGGTATACACAGGATTCGTTTTCTTTCTCCTCTCCCTGCCTGCACATGGCAGGCAGGCCATAAAGTACCCACAATGACATCATAGAAGTGTCATAGGGGACGGGGCCCAAAACCTGTTTGTGTTTGTTTCTGATTGGCACAAGCGAAGTTAACACCATGTAGGGGAGCAGGTGCCTTAAAGCCTGGCTTCGCCCCCAAAAGGTGAGGAAATGCATATTGTCTTAGAATGTGTTTAACACTGAATGACAAACGAAGAGGCCAGGGCAATACTGGTGTTAGGTAAAAAGCAAGTCCTACTCACCTTTCCAGCACCCGAGTTTGTGCGGAGTTGGTATAGGGCTTAGAGATTTGTCAGAGACCAGACAACAATTCGTTGATCAACGGGCTCACACCATCCTTAGCTTAAGAGCAAAGCTTCAGAGTAAGTGTGGCAAGTTTATTAATCTGGAGTCCTGCAGATTCCCCTTTGCACTCTGGAGAGAGTCCCCTTGCAGAGGAATAGGGGCAGGTGCAGTGGGGACCAACTGACGAGTTAAAACACGCCGTGGTTTACACCCTTCATCGAAATAACATGGAGGGGGTTCACTCTTGGAAGAATACCTGACTGCCATAATTTTTAAAGATTTCCACAGCTCTGCTGCTGTGTCCCAACAAAACCAGTAACATAACTGTCCCGGATGGTCTTTTTCGATCTGGCTCCTTACTCCTCTTAAGGCAGCCTGTTCGAAAGAGCCATACGAAGGCCACCTCATCTCCGGGTCGGCCAATACCGCGGTATACCCAGTCCAATTCCTTACACACAGTGTGTACAACTTCCTCCTAGACATTCCTGTCTGTACTGGGAGTTTCCCTTCATTCCATAACTTATTTACAATCCCCAGCGGACTCTCAAGAGGCACGCTAGTCCCTTGACCCATGGTGTCTGACAGGAGCCCTCCAACTGGCGTTTATCCTGCTGTCCAGTACACGACCCCTCAATATTGAATTGGCTGGGAGAAATCCCCCGTGGCGCCTGCCAATTCGTATATGAGTGGTCTGACCACTGGACAGAGGCACCGCACCAGAAGGAATCCCGGACGAGCCCCCAAATTGTTAGGTAAAAAGCAAGTCCTACTCACCTTTCCAGCACCCGAGTTTGTGCGGAGTTGGTATAGGGCTTAGAGATTTGTCAGAGACCAGACAACAATTCGTTGATCAACGGGCTCACACCATCCTTAGCTTAAGAGCAAAGCTTCGGAGTAAGTGTGGCAAGTTTATTAGGGGTGAGCATCAATGTTTATACACAGAAGTAAACAAAGTGATTAACAGATTATAATGGTCATGCATAATCAATCAAGATTCTACAGGATAAAACAGGTTATAATGTAAATTAGAAAAAACAAAGGGGAGATGGCTACTTAAGGGGAGGGGGGTGTCATGAGTAGTTCGCAGGTCAGAGCTTTGATTAAAAGTTTCAGACAGAGACATCAAGTCTGAGTTAAGTTTCAGTTCATCAAAAGTTCAGACCCAACACTGGTATGGCAAGTTCTACAGGATGCAGACAGGAACTCATCTCAACATGCCCCCGTGCCCTGGCCGAAATAGTTAGGCCGAAAACCTAAACTTCCGAGTCCGACTCCTCATCCCCACCTACGAGGGGATGCGCTTCGGGGGTGGAAGCGATATAGGCCGAGGCAACAAACTTGTGAATGCAGGCTTTAATGAAGGCACATCCGAGACAGAGAAGAGCAAGCCCAACCAGAAGGGACACAAACAGGGATTGGAAATAGGATTTGTAGGGCGCAAGGCCAAGCCAATTGAGCCATGACCAAAACTGGAAGGACTCTCATGACTCTCTGACAGTAGAGCTCAACGTTTGCAGGTCTTTAACAATTGAGGACAAATTAGGAGAAATAGAAGGCAAAGAAATGCAGCATTTATCAGCAAAGTTGGGATATACTTCAGCAAATTTAGTACAAAATGAGGAAGATTGTAACAAATATTGAATCATTAATGTATTTACTGCTGATTAATTAAGAAGAGGCCCTTGCCTGTAGTATTAGCAAGCATTTCAATAGTAAGGGATTGAAACAGCACTAAGAGAACTTAGTTTTTCTTCGACAATCATGTAACATCATATAACCAACAGGGTTAAAACTAACAATAGAGGAGGCGAGGAAGGAAGCTGCTGTTTGCAAACGAGTCCAAAAAGAGTGGGTTAAGTTAGGGAGGTATTAGCATAAGAGAAACTTCACATAGAACAATTAGAATAAGTACCAACCCAAGTAGGGGCTGGGGTTAAATATTACCAACAAAAACCCAACAATGAGATGCTGGAACTTTAATACTCTCAATTAAAGGAAAGCTATGATCACTTCGACCTGAAGCATTAAGAACTGGGTACACATAAGAATTAAATTGTGAAGAACAATTATTACAAACAGTAAAAGCAGCCCACTGCACATAGGGGGAAGAACAATTTACACTAGATATATTAAATGAAGAAAAATTATAAACTATTGGTACAAATTGAAAGGGTAATGGATATTTAGGTGAGAACTGAGTGGAGCAAACAAGACAATGTTCTGGACTTAGCGCTGACAGGGACTGGTTTCCGCTGACCTCCTGCACCCAGTAGGCGGCAAACCAAGTTTGTAGTCCACCCTCTCCTAAGGGCTCCGTGGGCAAAGATGTTGTGAGGGAGAGCAGTATAACAAATACAAACCAACTATAAAATTAAACCAAAATAAATTTTAAATACAGATACATGCAAATACTTTGAGGGTATTTGAGGGTATACTTTTATGATGCTTTGTTATGTTTGGGAGCCAAAGGTGGAAACCTGTTGAAATTGTTTGGTTAGCTTTATGCATAAATTGTTATTTTAAAACATTTTGGTTATGACATTCTTATAACTATAATTAAAAGTGCAAACAAGTTTATAAAAATCCCAAACAAGAAATTGACATTTGTTAATATTATCTTTACCTTAATGTTGAGGTTTCTTACACATTTTTTTTAATTACAAATTTAAAAAAAAAACTTAAAAAACAAAACTGTGATTGATAAAAGAGAATTCCTTTGTTTGCAATTGCATTATTTGTTGAGGCAGAAATATATGTACATATATTTGTAACTGAAACCTTTTTGAACTTTGCACAAAAAATTGGTGTTAATATACTATGATTACACCCCAACCATGATTTTAAAATAGTGTGGTACCACATCTTATATATATTTTTTAAAAGGGTATAAGATTGACTTTTGTTGCAACAAACTAAAAATAATTTTAAAAAAATAGTCACGTGACACACACAACATAGGACACACACATGACATACAGGACAAACTTACAATTAAAAACAAATGGCGCCAAAATTCTATTCATATTTATACAAAATAACACAACCAAAAATAAAAAGTAAAAGGGTTAAACATTTGAATAAATAAATTATTACCTTATTTAAAACTTGTAGCATAAATTTGATAAAAATATATTAGTATTTGCCAAATGTATTGTATTAATTCGGTAACAAGGAATTTTGCATTATTTTATATTTAACATTATTTTAAAACTCTGCTATATGTAAATAAGAAAAGACCATGTTACAAATATTAGTTAGTGGTTAGGATAAGAAGCAAAGAGTGCACTTCTGTTGCTTGGCAACCATATCTTCAAGAAAGTTAGGAATAATTCCAGCTGTTGCATTCCTGGAGGGTTAAAATAATTAATTTACTGGATTTAAAGTTTTTACCTTGTTTTCTTTTTGTTTCTTGTTTTGTTCCGTTTTCAATTGCTTTATATTTTGGAGGTTTCTGTAAAAACTATAGCTTTTAATTTTTAAAACAAAAAGAGAGAGCCGAAGTGAGGAGAGGCGGAGGAGGGGAAGGGGGGGGGTGAAGAGCAACCTAGGAAGGTACAGAGACTTGAGCCAAGAAAGATTAACTCCATCAAGGTTAGTTATCGCAATAGGCAAAGCTTCTGCTACAGTTTTAGATTCATTGGCAGAGCTGGATACAGGAGTTTTAGGAGCTTCATATGGAGGTGGCAAAATTTTCTGAGAGGGACTTGGGGGGTGGGTAGTGATGGGCTCTACCTTTTCTGTCTTCTCCTCATTATCATCTTTAGGAGAGCCTGAGGCTGCCTGTTTAGCTGCAAACATTGTGCCCCCGTGGAGGACAGAGCACAGATCAAGGGCCTTGCATATCATGCTAAACAGGATGGTGGAAACATCCTCAGAGTATCTGCCAGGGTTAATGGCACAGTATAGCCTTTTAGAGTTTTGCCCGAGCCAAGGGAACAGATCCATTCTATTTTTGGATTAGTCGAATTTTGGCTAGTAAAAAGGTGAAACTGCAAATGTTGGAACTGTTCAGTTTCATCATCTGCGTGGTCTGCAGCATGCCACGGGCATGGCCCAACTCCCTTGCATCCTGTTCGTGACGCCATGTAGATTGCCACGGACTCGCAGGGGCGAAAGAAAATGCAGGCCTGTTATTTACCAGGCTGCACGTGGCAACAGACTATATTGGTAAGGGATGCAAGGAGAGTGTGGGTCACGATGCAAACTGCAGACACACACACACACACACACACTAAACTTAATCAATTTAAAAGTTTTATTGGGGATAATTACAAGGGGTAAGGGAGCAGCGTATGATTAGCTAATAAAGTTAATGAAACTTAAAACACACAAAGGGTGAGGAAATGCATATTGTCTTAGAATGTGTTTAACATTGAATGACAAACGAAGAGGCCAGGGCAATACTGGTATGGCAAGTTCTACAGGATGCAGACAGGAACTCATCTCAACAGGAAGGAGTACTGCGGAAAGGGATTTTGGGGTCATAGTGAATCATAAGCTAAATATGAGTCAACAGTGTAACGCTGTTGCAAAAAAAGCAAATATAATTCTGGGATATGTTAGCAGGAGTATTATAATCGAGACACGAGAAGTAATTCTTCCGTTCTAGTCGGCACTGATTAGGCCTCAACTGAAGTATTGTGTCCAGTTCTGGGCACCACATTTCAGGAAAGATGTGGACAAATTGGAGAAAGTCCAGAGAAGAGCAACAAAAATGATTAAAGGTCTAGAAAACATGACCTATGAGGGAAGATTGAAGGAATTCGGTTTGTTTAGTCTGAGGAAGAGAAGACTGAGAGGGGACATGATAACAGTTTTCAAGTACATAAAAGGTTGTTACAAGAAGGAGGGAGAAAAAATGTTGTTCTTAACCTCTGAGGACAGGACAAGAAGCAATGAGCTTAAACTGCAGCAAGGACGGTTTAGGTTGGACATTAGGAAAAACTCCCTAACTGTCAGGGTGGTTAAGCACCGGAATAAATTGCCTAGGGAAGTTGTGGAATCTCCATCATTGGGGATTTCTAAGAGTAGGTTGGACAAACACCTGTCAGGGATGATCTAGATAATACTTAGTCCTGCCTTGAGTGCAGGGGACTGGACTAGATGACCCCTCAAGTTCCCTTCCATTTCTATGATTCTATGAAAACCATGTGCCCTGAAGTGTCCAGCCCTTTCCTAGACATCTCAGAGAAACAAGGTTCATTGTTCCTGTAAAGAGATAAAACCACATCACACCTTATTAACCTAAATGGGGTAAATATACTCTTTAAACACAGCACTCAGCAGGCACAGGGGTCTCAACCCAGAATTCACAGAGACAGCCTAGACTCCGTTAATTGTTTGCAAAAATGTATCTTTGCAAGGAATTCACTCCCTGTTTCCCATCTCACAGCTTCCACTGTCTCCAGACCTGCTACAGCATCCCCCTCGCAGAGGCTGGCAAAGATTAGGCGGCGAAAGAAAAAGACAAGGGACAAGATGTTCGAGGAACGTATGGGCTGCTACCTAGCAGAGGCGGACCAGCAGAGCCAGTGGAGGGAGACCGTCTCTCTGTGCCAGCGCTCACACAGCGAACGGGAGGAGAGGTGGCGTGAGGAAGACAAGCAGGCGACTGAAACGCTGCTTGGACTAGTGAGGGAGCAAACGGACACGCTCAGGCGCCTTGTGGATGTTCTGCAGGACCGCAGGAGGACAGAGACACCCTGCAGTGTATCTGCAACCGCACTCCCCTGCCACAAAGTCCCATACCCCCCTCACCGAAAATAATCAGGAGGAGGGGTGGCCGGGGACGTGAATACTGTCACTGCACCACAGCACAGTGCTCAAGTACCCAAAAGCTCTCATACCCTACATTTGCCGAAGTCCTTCACTTCCACACTCACAGTAGTCCCAATCCCAGTCCCATCCCCTAACTGTCTACTTAATTAATAAAAATGCTTTGCTGTTAATTACTGTTTCCGTTATGTTTTTCAAAGAAGACTGTGTGTGAATGGAGGGCGTGGGGAAGGGGGTGGTTAATTACATAGGACAGTCACCTTTCCCAGGGTACAGACACGGGGGCAGGATCAGCAGCGGGTCACACACACGGTGCAGTCAGTAGGCACCCTGGTCAGTTTTTGGAGGTGGTTTCCAGGATCTGTGTGGGCGGGGGAGATGTGACTTTGCAGCGGGGGAGGGTGGTTACAGATCTTATACAGCGGTCCTTGTCCTGGACCGCTGAGTCACGCAGCTGAGGAATCTGTATCCGTCCTCCTCCACCACAAGGTCACATATCCGCCCGCACACAGAATTCCATAAAGAGGGATGGCAGGCTCCGTTGAAAGAAGCATTCCGGCACTGCGGACCGCTCTAGGAGCAGGAGCCTGTCATTCCTTGAGTTTAGAGGCGGTCTTTACATCACCGCACACCCTACCCAGCACAGCCTGCGTCCCAGTTTCAACCCTTTCACGAAAAGTCATGAATAAAGAAACCTTTGTTAAGTAATAATGGGACATGTATTTTATTTTTACACGTGTGCTGGAAGTGGGGGTAACGGGGTGAACGGAGTATGTAACCGAAGAGAAGAGTCAACAGTAACTGGGTAAAGAAACAGGGGCAGGTTCAGCTTCTCTGTAAAGAAACTGAACAGTCACAGGTCACGCTGCTCGCTGCTCGCTGGTATTTGAAGAGTTCCTTGTTGCTGTCCCAGGCGCCTGTATAGGGCTTCATGAGCAAGTGCATTAGCGGTCAGGCTGGGTCCCTGAGGATGACTATAGGCATCTGCACATCCACAACAGTTATTTCGTGGTCCGGGAAGAAACTACCTTCCTGCAGGCGTCTGAGCAGCCCACAGTTCCTGAAAACACGCGCATCATGAACCTTGCCCGGCCACCCGACGTTGATGTTTGTAAAACGTCCCCTATGGTCCCCCAGTGCTTGCAGCACCATTGAAAAGTAGCCCAATTTCTCAGCAGCTGACTGTGGAAGAGGTGGACGATAAAGTGCGAGGAGGAGAAAACGGCGATGATCGCAGCGGGCTCCATGCTTGCAGTGCTGTGGAGTCCGCGCTGTCACTGACCAGAAAAGTGCACGAACAGATTGCCCGCAGGCGCTTTCAAGGAGGGAGGGAGGGAGGTTGTGATTGACGGTTCAATGACGACACTTACCCAAAACCACCCTCGACACATTTCTCCCCCCAGCAGGCATTGGGGGCTCTACCCAGCATTCCAATGGGCAGCGGGGACTGCGGGAACTGTGGGATAGCTTCCCACAGTGCACCGCTTCCAAAGTCAACGCTGGCCCCATGAATGTGGACTCAGAAATTCGAATTAGTGTATTTAGTATGGATACACAAATTCGACTTCATAAGGTCGAATCCACAAATTCGAACTAAGTTGATTCGAAATAGTCTTGTAGTGTAGACAAGGCCTCAGTTCCAGAGACTTCAATGCCTACCCCGCTTCTCAGCTTGCTAGAGTTCTGTTCTCTTGTTTCTGTCTAGTGTTGCATGCTAAAGATGGCTTCTGTACTTGTTTATATCAAACAAAGTTCAATTACTTTGTTTCAAGAGGCAGGATGACATCATGCTGTTTTCCCTTCATATGTGTTTCCCATCTCCTGTATGATTTCAATGTAAATAAGGCTTCCATTGTTTTGATGCTACCATGCATAATTTACATAGGAGACAGGTAAATAGCTGCCCAACTTACTGTCTGGGTGGGACTATTCATTCCCTTGTTCACACTTTAAAGCATAATATTAATGAGTATTCATAATTCCTATATAGTGTTAACATACACATTTCACAATATTAATCACAAGCGTGGTATGGGCACTCATAAAAGACTGGACATGATACACTAATATCATATTCAACCAGTTGATTCAATTGCTTGTTATTAGACACTCTCCCCCCTTTCTTTATAGCTTAGATAAAGTTTATTTTCTTTGCTTGGGTATAGTCACGCTGTATATTTTCCCCCCCACACACTTGTTAGCTTACTAGCTTTATCTAATATGTATATCCATTCTCATTGTCTTTCAAAGAACTTTGGAAGTAAGTGCCTAGTGGAAAAATCACATTCCTTTGTTTAAGGTGGGGTAACTTCTGTTTGACTGGCAAAGACAGTTTAAAAATTACAATTTCACTGTAGGTCCATAGCTTTGCTTGCACCTACATTACACAGTGATATTAACTACTGAGTTATGAGCTTTCCAATAACACAGTACATGACACCTTTTAGATACAGGTTATAACAATAATCACTTGGGGGTCCACTGGGCTGGTCAGGCCTGCTGAAATGCCCAGCTAGATATTAGCATGGCCCTGGCCCTCTGCCCTTGGGCTGTTCTTAATGTCACAGCAAACTATCAGAGATGCGTTAAGTGCCAAAAGAATGTGGGATGGAGATTTAGTAGTAAATTTATAAGGGCCAGGGCAAGTAACTTCTTAAAACATTTTTAGGGAAAATAAAAATAATTTGTCAGCTACCTAAATTTATGACAGAAGCAAGACGGGTAATGTACGAGGTTCCAACAGGCATGACTGAAGATTAAATTAAATGGGGTGTAGGTGAGGGCCAAGTGCTGTTTGCCATGTGACTGATTAGCAGGAGGAGGGAGAAAACAAACCATCCACAGCTGTCTGAGTGGGTAAAAGACTTGGCTGAAAAGGAAGGCCTGGAAGAAATTAAAATCTTAGTTTGATTCCCCATAACTAATCGTTGGATGATTGTCTCTCCAGTTGTGGATTTGGAATTATACAATAAAACAAAGGGAAGAGCAAGATTGCAAAATATGATTACTAAGTTTATACATGGCAAATGGGATCAGCATTGCCAAATCTATACTGACTGCTCTAAAGCTGACCACACAAGTAGAGTGGGAATGGCCTTTTTATCCCTCAATCTGGAAATACGAGATTTGTGTCATTAGCCAAGTCTGTGGCATTTGACAGTCAAATTGATGGGCATACTGACCTGAATAAGGGATGTATGCCAAACTATGACTGTTATCTTACCTGACTGTTGGGTATAATGGTGATTAGAAAAGGAGCCTCAGAAAGCAGAAATAACTTAATCAATGAAATATTGTTCTTAACTATATACCTAATTATACAGTAATAGTGTGGATCCCAGCGCATGTTGGGATACCAGGCAATGAAATGGCAGATAAAAGCAGTGAAAAATCCCTTAAAAATGAGATCTCTCTGAGTAAATAGGACTTAAAAAGTTGATTTTTTGGATCAAAGAAAAAAAAGAATGAAGGTTCTATGAAATATGTCAAACTTGAGGATAATGGTATAGTCTCACTATGACAGATGTAAAGTGACCTATATTTAGAGTGCTAACAGGTCACTGTGACCAGAAAAGTAATTTATATTTACTAAATGAGCACAAGGACAGGTTGTGCGATCATGCAAAGTCCAAGAAACAGTTGAGAATCTGCTGTGGCAATGCAAGGAGAATTACACAAAGAAAGATACTTTATGAAGAATGGAAACTCCTCAAGGTGAAAGTGTAGGGATATTAAAGAAGGTTTATATTAAACATGGTTTATATGAAAAATGATTTATTGTTAATTAATACTTTATAACTTAAGATTTATGTTAGAAGTAAATTTGTGATTCCCAGCATTTAGCCTCTAACCTGCAAGCCACCAGCTGTGTCTGTGTAAAGCCTGCTCAAAGAGATACTTGGTATAAAACTTGTTAAGCTCAAAGCAATACTTTGTATAAAACTTGCTCTCAAAGAGATACTTGGTATAAAACTTGTTAAGCTCAAAGAAATACTTTGTATAAAACTTGCTAAACATTAATTAACTCTAAGTAAGCCAAAACAGTAGCTGTTATAGTGTATAAATAGAGACCTCCACCCTCTGTAAATTTTCATCTCACTTTATCTTTGCTTGTTAAAAGACAGGGAGTCTCACATAAATTGGTAACACCCCAAAAAGTAAAGAGACAGTGAAATAGATGTGATTAAGATAGAAAATGTATGTGAATGAATGGTTAGGGAGTCACCAGCCTGAAGAATTCAGTGTCGGCTGAAGAAGGTGTCAAGTGGGATCAACCAGATAACCTCCAGAGGACAAACTGGAATCCACCCACCACACCTCAAAGGAAGGAAAAACAAAGCATTTGACAACATGGAGCCAGCCACCTGCTGTTTGATTTAGCAACAGCAAAATGAAGCAACTCCTATGAACTAACACCAAATTTAAAACACCAAATGCAAAACATCTGTTAGTCTATAAGGTGCCACAGGATTCTTTGCTGCTTCCACCAAATTTAACACCATCAGCTTAGGACTAAACAAAGACTGTGAATGGCTTGCCAATTACAGAACCAGTTTCTCCTCCCTTGGCTTTCACACCTCAGCTGCTGGAACAGGGCCCCATCCTCCCTGATTGATCTAACCTCGTTATCTCTAGCTTGCTTCTTGCTTGCTTATATATACACACCTGTCCCTGGAAATTTCCACTGCTTGCATCCGAAGAAGTGGGTATTCACCCACGAAAGCTCATGCTGCAAAACTTCTGTTAGTCTATAAGGTGCCACAGGATTCTTTGCTGCTAACACAGGGAAAAATCCCTATAAAACTGGACTCTAAAGAATAAGGACTTTGAGTCTATGGTTCTGCTGCCAGCCTCCAGGAGCATCAGATGCATCTGACACAGACTCGGCTCCATCCTCATGACCAAGATACCTGGCCAGTAACTTGGCATGAGCAACATCTAGGCTCGTAACTATAACATCTATACAGAACCTGAATGAATGATTGTGTGTGTGTGTGTGTAATAAGTAGTGATAGAAATAAGTAGTAAAACAACGTTGTTTGCTTTTGTCTTTTGCTGTCTTTTGTTTTGTTATGGTATTTACAATAAATGTGGCATCTTTGCCTTATCCCTCTTAATAAGATCCTGCTGGTTTTTATTATATTGGTATAACAAAAGAAAATAGTCTGAAAGGATTGGTGAGAGTAGGGTAGCATTAAAAAAAACATTACTTTGCTTTTTAAGGATACAGGACTGGGAAAGAGGATGTAGGTTTTTGCTTATGAAAAAAATGAGGTAGGTGGCAGTCATAGACTCTCATACTGCAGCTGCTACACCATAAAATTACTGGAAAGAAAGAAGGGGTGCTCGAGCTAGTGGCTGGTCTGGGTTGGAGTATGATGGTCTGAGCAAAGCATGTGAGGCTGGGGGCTGCTGAGTGCTAGTGTCTGGATGAAGTTGGTGAGGTTGTGATGTAGGAGCAGGCTAGGTAGAAGACTGTGGATGACCCCAGCTGAAACAAGGCTGAACATTGACACTGACAGTGGGGGGAGGGCAGAAAGTTGCCTTGGACTATGAAGGAGAGTAGGTAGGGGATGAGGAATCATCTCAGATCAGGGGGAAAAAAAGACTAGCTACATCAGGATCTGAAGAAGGAATGCATAGACATGAAAAAGGAATGCATGGACATGACATGCATCCGACGAAGTGGGTATTCACCCACAAAAGCTCATGCTCCAAAATGTCTGTTAGTCTATAAGGTGCTACAAGACTCTTTGCTGCTTTTATGAAAAACAGGGTAAAAGTAAACGTTTTATAACTGTCAAATCAGCAACAGAAGATATGAAATATGAGCTGTTAACCCCTTGAAAATGGCAGACTGGATAAAGCAAAGTGTTGGTGACATACAAAGAGCTGAAGGAATGCACAGTGGATATCTGATAGAATACACACACAAGGAGCATGCTGAAAAAACTTCTTAACATTGTAACCTTACGGAAATTTACTTGTCAACTGCCTGTCACTTTCCAGGTGCAATCCAGACCAATGAGGGGTTGTCACTGCCTGTCCCTCATCCTTGGGTACTTCACAATGCTTTTCTGTTTGCTCCCAACAAGGGCTGTTCACAGCCTATTAACAGACAGGTTACACCCTGAGTGTCAATGTGTTCTGCATTGTACAGCCCTCTCATCGACAAATTTAGATATTAAAGGTCTATTGCCCCTGTACGGGGTCAATATTCAACAGTTAGCTACTTTAACTGGAGTTACCAAACAGCTGAGTTTAAACGCAGCACTGGACTGGGTCAGATTTTACAAAAAAAGCAAGATTATTTATTTAACTACAAAGAGAGAGGTCTTAAGTGAGTACATGTATAAGGCATTAAAGTCAGAAATGGTTACAAGAGAAATGAAGATAAAACACTATCTAGTAACCAAAATGGAACAAACTGGACTTGGTTCAAAGTAAAATACTTACCACAGGTTCACAGCAACATGGCTGACCAAATTCTTAGGTCAGGCTCTCCTGTCAAAGTCAAAGGGTTGGTTCCTTTGTCTTTTTAGGTGAAGGTGAGAGAGAAAGACCTTGGTGGGGTGGAGGGGTTTTTTGTTTGTTTGTTTTTGGGGGTTTTCGGCCCTTCATTTTTATAGTCCAGTTACCCTTTGAAGTGGATTTTAAAGGATTACCCTGTTGTATCGGGAAACAGAGACGAGACAAGGCTGCAGTGAGGCGTCCTGGTATAGTCCCAGACCACTGCTTTTATTCTCTTTCTTACAGACTGGTTCTCAGCATTACATGATTGACATCACACAGGTTACTTATTACTATATGATTGATACACCTGTTTACTTCATTCTGATTGGTAAAGGCTGGTTCTCATCACTGGCTTCACCGGGCCATTGTCTAGTGACTAATGATAGCATAACAGAAAGTGCATACTATACTGTTCTAATGAACGGTTCAATGCAGATACAGTGTGGCTTGCCAGCACTTGTACCTACATTACCCCTCAAAGCAAAGTTTATTCAAACAGTAAAGAAAACAATGGGAGTCTAGGGCTAAAGGTTCCCCCATGCTCTTTCTTATTCCCTGTGTAGGCTAACATGCAGATTTGCCTTTTCTCCCTCTTGCCATATCTAGAAACTTGTTTACTAATTATATGTAAATTGAGATAAACACAAATTCCTTTGTTTAAGATAGACCTACTTAACCATTCCTGCCTATGCCGGACTATGTGGGTTTGAACATGGGCTACCAACAACATTTGAGGGAAATTCATAACTTTACATATAATATTGCTACACACATTTCACCATGATATTATTGACCAGTGAGTTATTAGTTTTCAAATGATACCTCACAAGGCATATTTTGTACAAAGATTATTACAATGTGTAGGGTGTGAATACAGGGATAGATTCAGTCACAGCACTGTAATGGTATTCTGAGAGTTTCCAGGGTCCAAGTGTAGGGATATTAAAGAAGGTTTATATTAAACATGGTTTATATGAGAAATGATTTGTTGATTTATTGTTAATTAATACTTTATAACTTAAGGTTTATGTTAGAAGTAAATTTGTGATTCCCAACATTTAGCTTCTAACCTGCAAGCCACCAGCTGTGTCTGTGTAAAGCCTGCTCAAAGAGATACTTGGTATAAAACTTGTTAAGCTCAAAGAAATACTTTGTATAAAACTTGTTAAACATTAATTATCTCTAAGTAAGCCAAAACAGTAGCTGTTATAGTGTATAGATAGAGACCCCCACCCTCTGTAAGTTTTCATCTCACTTTATCTTTGCTTGTTAAAAGACAGGGAGTCTCACATAAATTGGTAACACCCCAAAAGGTAAAGAGACAGTAAAATAGATGTGATTAAGATAGAGAATATATGTGAATGCATGCCTAGTTTAAACAATGAATGAATGGTTAGGGAGTCACCAGCCTGAAGAATTCAGTGTTGGCTGAAGAAGGTGTCAAATGGGATCAACCAGATGACCCCCCGGAGGGCAAACTGGAATCCACCCACCACACCTCAAAGGAAGGAAAAACAAAACATCTAATAACATGGAGCCAGCCACCTGCTGATTGATTTAGCAACAGCAAAATGGAGCAACTCTCATGAACTGACATAGGAATAAATTCCTATAAAACTGGACTCTAAAGACTGAGGACTTTGAGTCTATGGTTCTGTTGCCAGCCTCCAGGAGCATCAGATGCATCTGACACAGACTCGGCTCCATCCTCATGACCAAGATACCTGGCCAGTAACTTGGCATGAGCAACATCTAGGCTGGTAACTATAACATCTATACAGAACCTAAATGAATGAATGTGTGTGTGTGTATGTATGTATGTATAAGGAATAAGTAGTGATAGAAATAAGTAGTAAAACAACGTTGTTTACTGTTGTCTTTTGTTTTGTTATGGTATTTACAATAAATGTGGCATCTTTGCCTTATCCCTCTTAATAAGATCCTGCTGGTTTTTATTATATTGGTACAACACAAGTTCCACTAATACCACTATTGAAAGCCAATGGTTTATTCCAATAATTGTTTCAACTTAAGTCCAAAGACCCCACACCACCTTATTCTTGCAGGTGCAATGCTGAAGGGAGCTGAGAACAGAGCTCCACAGTTGCTCTTGGACAGGTGCAGTTACAATGTGTGACATGACACCTGAATGGCAATGCTGACATAATGTAATTGTTTATTTATTACTATGTTGTGCTATTTCAATGAAGGTGTTAAGTATTTTTCTTTTACCCTGTTTTGGTAAACTGATCCTTCAGTGTCCAGTGAAACATGTGAGGCTGCTGTGCACAGCTGCTATAATGCTTCATGCTCTAGCTCCAAGACTGGTAGAAGAGTTAGGGCACACAGAGTACCTAGGCCTCCTGGAGGTGGTGAATTGATCTCTCTGTAACCAAGAACAAAGAAAGAGATAAGTAGCTAGGCCAATAATCTTCCTTTTAACATAATGTTAATAGCAATTCTGCTTAGCCTTTAAAACAGGGGTTTTCAAACAGGGGGTTGAGAGGTTTTTACGTGTGTGTGTGTGTGTGTGTGCGGGGGTGTCGTGAGCTGTCGGCCTCCACCACAAATCCTGCTTCACCTCCAGTATTTATAATAGTGTTAAATATAAAGTATTTTTAATATATAAGGGGGGAGGGGTTGAACTCAGAGGTGTGCTATGTAAAAGGGTCACCAGTACAAAAGTTTGAGAACCACTGCTTTAAAATCACTATTTTCACCAATTTTTGTCTCATCAATCTAATTCTAGTTTAGGTATATTTAGTTATGTTGCCATTTTGGTGAAGGCATGTTCCCCATGAATCCTCCCAAGTTCATGAGGTCCATTTGTAAAACAGTAATCTTTCATTTTGGGATTTTAAATTTGACTATAATTTTGTCTCTCTCTCAATGTTTTCTTGTGGTAGCTTTGAATGTTCCTTACCTTGTGCGGTACATATACAGGCTAGGAAGTTGACTAGAAGTGGTGGATTTAAGTAAAAAATCAGAACTTGATGCTGCTGTGAAGTATTGGGAGACAAGCAGTACAACCTATAGAATTGTTAGAGGGCCTCTTCTTCAGAGTTGTTAAATGAAAGTACTTTCTAGTCAAAGAAATAAGGAGAAGGGAAATAAGGAGAATTTAGTGCCCCTAGCCAACATTTGCTTTCAGTAATAATGGACTTATCCATGAAAAACATGTACACCACCATACGAACTCTTGCCCGAACATTGGGCCTTATCCAAAGGCCATTAAAGAACAAATCATGTCAAACCAATCTGATAGCTTTCTTTGATAGGATAACAAGTCTTGTGGATAAGGGAGAAGCAGTGGATGTGGTATACCTAGACTTTAGTAAGGCATTTGGTACGGTCTTGCATGATATTCTTATCAATAAACTAGGCAAATACAACTTAGATGGGGCTACTATAAGGTGGGTGCATAACTGGCTGGATAACTGTATTCAGAGAGAAGTTATTAATGGTTCCCAATCCTGCTGGAAAGGTATAACAAGTGAGGTTCTGCAGGGGTCTGTTTTGGGACCAGCTCTGTTCAATATCTTCATCAACGACTTAGATATTGTCATAGAAAGTACACTTATTAAGTTTGCAGATGATACCAAACTAGGAGGGATTGCAACTGCTTTGGAGGATAGGGTCATAATTCAAAATAATCTGGACAAATTAGAGAAATGGTCTGAGGTAAACAGGATGAAGTTTAATAAAGACAAATGCAAAGTGCTCCACTTAGGAAGGAACAATCCGTTTCACACATACAGAATGGAAAGAGACTGTCTAGGAAGGAGTACGGCAGAAAGGGATCTAGGGGTTATAGTGGACCACAAGCTAAATATGAGTCAACAGTGTGATGCTGTTGCAAAAAAAGAATTCTGGAATGCATTAACAGGTGTGTTGTGAGCAAGACACAAGAAGTCATTCTTCTGCTCTACTCTGAGCTGGTTAGGCCTCAACTGGAGTATTGTGTCCAGTTCTGGGCATTTCAAGAAAGATATGGAGAAATTGGAGAGGGTCCAGAGAAGAGCAACAAGAATGAATAAAAGTCTACATAACATGACGTATGAAGGAAGGCTGAAAGTATTGGGTTTGTTTAGTTTGGAAAAGAGAAGACTGAAAGGGGACATGATAGCAGTTTTCAGGTATCTAAAAGGGTTTCATAAGGAGGAGGGAGAAAACTTGTTCATCTTAGCCTCTAAGGATAGAACAAGAAGCAATGGGCTTAAACTGCAGCAAGGGAGGTTTAGGTTGGACATTAGAAAAAAGTTCCTAACAGGCAGGGTGGTTAAACACTGGAATAAATTGCCTAGAGAGGTTGTGGAATCTCCATCTCTGGAGATATTTAAGAGTAGGTTAGATAAATGTCTATCAGGGATGGTCTAGACCAGGAATAGGCAACCTATGGCACAGGTGCCGAAGGTGGCACGCAAGCTGATTTTCAGTGGCACTCACACTGAGCAGGTCCTGGCCACCAGTCAGGGAGATCTGCATTTTAATTTAATTTTAAATGAAGCTTCTTAAACATTTTAAAAACCTTATTTACTTTACGTACAACAATAGTTTAGTTATATATTATAGACTTATAGAAAGAGACCTTCTAAAAATGTTAAAATGTATTACTGGCACGCAGAACCTTAAATTAGAGTGAATAAATGAAGACTCGGCAAACCACTTCTGAAAGGTTGCTGACCCCTGATCTAGACAGTATTTGGTCCTGCCATGAGGGCAGGGAACTTAGCTCGATGACCTCTTGAGGTCCCTTCCAGTCCTAGAGTCTATGAAAGTCAATGGAAAAATGGCCTTCACTTACTGGCCTTTGGATCTAGCCCAAACTGTCATCTTTGTCTCCATGGTCACTGCACTACTAGTAGGGTTGCCAGGTGTCTGGGTTTTTTTTACTAGAATGCCTGGTCAAAAAGGGACCCTGGTGGCTCCAGTCAGCACTGCTGCCCAGGCTGCTAAAAGTCCAGTCATGTTGCCAGAGTGGCTGCGGGGGAGGGGGGACAGCAGGGGAGGGGCCAGGGGCTAGCCTCCCCGGCAGGGAGCTCAAGAGCCAGGCAGGAGAGTCCCATGGGCTATATTTTGCCCACCTCTGCTCTAAGAGGTAGAGTTGCCGTCTGCTCCTGGTGGTGGGGAAGGTGGTGGTACCAAGCTGCTGCCCTTGCACTCCAAGTCAGAGCTAGCCCCCAAGCATGTGTGCAAGGCTGTGGGATGGGACTACAGGTATTTCATATTATGGTGTGCTTAGGGTACTGGATTGCCTGAATTTGGGCCTCCCTCCAAAAATAATGATGAGGGCCAGGAGACTTGTGGGTGCTTGGCATATTTGCCTGCTCTCTGTAAACCTAAACCAGTATCTTATGTAATTCCAAGATACTTCCTCTATTCAAACCTGTTTCTATAGAAACAAAATTTAAAAGAGCCCATCCATTAATCAAAACAAGAATATCTATAAGTTTGACAGCAGAAGGAATGGGAGGGACAAGGCGCTTTATCCTGAAAGCACTGGGAGTTTTGTCAATGACTTCCTATGAGAAGACTGAGACCCAAATTGAACCCTAACATTGTTTTCTGTGTAACTGACAAATGTAATATCATGATCTGCTTACATACAGGCTTGCCTGCACATGTTTTGTTCTGCACAAGTTTTTTCCAGAACAAAGGTTTGTGCACACAGTATTGTGGAATAACTATGGGGAAATAACTGATCACATGGCTGGCTTTTTATCTAAATCCCTATGAATCAGTGTGTACACATAGCACTCACTTGCTGGGGGAAAAAAAAAAGCACTCCACATTCTCGGCAAGTATCTTCAATGCTTTGTCCCATTGCTGGTATCTCTGTATTAAGGGTTTTTCCTCTGGTGGAAATACCTACCAGAAGCCACTGGCATTCTGGGAACTGGGGTCAAACTAATATTTTCATGGTGGTTCTTCTGGCATCCCCATGATTGTTTCTTGCAAGCCAGTGCCATTTTCAAACTGCTGCCAGCATAGAGGAAACACTGCTTTGCACCATTGTCCTGGCACTTGCATCCACATCAGAGTCTGTGTATTATTTGCAAGTGCACATCCAAGAGCTTTGAACGTCAGCCACTGTGCTTCTAAGCTGATCACCTGGTTGATCACTCAGGTTTAGCAACATTAATGTGGGGTGTCCAGGAAACGTCCATAATGCTAGAATCACTTGACACCTGTGCCTGTGTAATTAATGAAAAATGGAATTTTTGCTTCCAGCACCACTATGGACACTAATGATATTGTGATACCTACTCCTATTGTGGGGACCTGTCTGACCCTCTGCTCTTCTGGCTTATGAAGCCATTTACTGGGTACTTGGTTAGGAGAAAGGACCTGTCCAGCTGTACCCTGAGCAACTGCAGAATGACTGGAGTTTGTTTGAAAGGGCGAGAGGGAGATGGCACTGTCATGATAAGACTGGGGGCTGTTACCCCAAGGGGAGTAAGGCAACACTTTGGAGAGAAAATACTTGAGAAATGGTAGGGGGAAAGATAGAAAAGGAAAGCCCCTTTTCTCAGAAGAGCAGACGCAGCTCCCTTCTGTGTCTGTCACCAGTGGATTTAGCTTACAATAAGGGTGATCTTCCCACACTGTGCGATGTAATAAAAATGAAGAAAAGACAAGGTAATATGGTGCAAACAAAGGTAGGTGTATTCAGGGTAAAGGTACAGAAAATGGTGGGGGGAAGAAACACAAACTGAATTGTACAGTTATTCAGTGACTGGCTCTAGGAGCTTGAAGCTCAGACCCACAAAACCTCCCTTTGCACTCAAAAAAATAAAATAAATGAAACCCCAATACAGAAACCTTTCCTACAATTTAGGCACAATGGACATTATGCACGGACACGAAGCCCAGGATCTTCTACTCTCCGGCTAATTTGAAGCCTTTGAGGAGGACCACTGGGGAGTCCCGACAACTGCTGGATTTTGTTGCAGGATGGGAGACCCTCTTGGCTGATGGACACCAAGAAAGCAGGACCCTCCACAGGTAAAAAGGATTCAGTTCGCTGTCGTGGGGATAGTGATGGCAAGCTTCTCCTTCCTCAACCTTGCTGCGGGATAGATGGTACTCCTCTCTCCAGCTCTGGAGAGTTGGGCAGACCCGACCATGCACTCGCTGCTGCTGGAATGGGCAGCCCCAAGCAGGCGCTGAACAAGATCTTATATAATCTCTCAGGTGGAAAAAGTTTGGGGGGAATAGAATGTTGGGGGTTGGCTCTGCTGGGAAAAACTGGTTCAGTCCGGTTTGAGCCAGAGGACTCCAGTGTCTAAGTTGTAAATAAGTTTGCTTACAGAGATAGAGTCCAAGGGTCATAGTTCATATACTCCATATTAAATTCTATTGAAGCCAGTGATTTACTTAACATTACTTCAAAAATACATAATTAAAATACCTTCTTGAACATATTAAACAAAACCAACAATTTTTAACTAACAGAGCTGCTGAGCAACCTGCCTCATGATGACTATTTGTATTCTGCCCAGTAGCTGTGAGAGCAAGGGAAAAAGCTTCACTGAGGGATGGAAGGGAAAGGTACTGAGACTTTCACAGTGTTTTGAACAGCCAGAGGGGCTGTCTCTGCAAACTGTAGCATATCCTCAGCCATGCCCTGTGCTCCTAATTTGAGGTTAGGAGCTGAAATGCAGTTTTATTATGCATTGTTGTATGGCTTCGTTATTCTGTGTTCATGGCTTTAATGAAATAGAAGTTTTATTTTGCTTTTAAGTGATTTATACAACAGTGTTTGGGAAGGGCATTTTATTAGGTTTGTGGGATATGTCGTAAATTATGAAACTTCAGTGAACTTTTGTAAAAAATCCTTAATGAACATCAAGTAGTGCAAATAATAAACATAACAAAACTGCCAAGTCTTGATGTCCATTGCATCCTAAACCACAACATGGTACCATAAGGATGTGAAACACTTGCCTACAAGTGCTGAGTGCACACATTTGTGCTGCACTGGGCACGCACACATCTAGATGTGAGATTTCTGCCTGTTGCCTTTGCTGCAGAGTGTTGAATGGTGTGGGAAGAAGCCATCATTTGTGGTTGTAGGAGTGAAGGAGAGTCCCAGTATTAACTGTTTTGAGTATCCTGTGGAAGGGAGAACGGAAGGATAATGCTGCTCCCCATACACATTTTTCTCCATTTAGTTGGGGATTGGTCCTGCTTTGAGAAGGCTGTTGGACTAGATGACCTCCTGAAGTCCCTTCCAACCCTGATATTCTATGACTCTATGAGCTGCAGGACCTAGCTGGGTTGGGTTGCTTGGCCAGAAGACTATGGCAACATGTTCTCCATCAATCCTGTTTTTGCATGACTAAGTTTCTGTCCTTCTCTCTTTCAGCAAGGAGAACTTCCATCACTCTGTGTGGTTTGTTTGGTTTTTTTATTCCTTCTTCTGGGATGCCAACAAGAGTTCCATATACATTTCATCCTTGGTCTTCCTTGCCTGCTCTGCATTCTGCAACTGATAATAGTCCTTGGAGACTCTGTGGCATCAGGTATAGGAACTGAGAAAAAGAACCAATATTTATTGTAGTAATTCAAGTCTCCATGGCCACAAAAATAAAATTTTACTTTCCCCTCAATTTTGGAATATGGTCCAATAGCCTCTTGCCAGTCTGGGAAAATTTGAAAATGGTAGGACACCTCCCACCTCTATTTTCCCCTTTGTGTAGTAACACTGTTCTAATCTTAGGCTGTTGGTGTGATGGTCAGATGGCTGGGTGGATGGGCAACAGGTTTGGGCATTAGGACTGAGTGTTTCCATGGGGCAGATTAATAATTGCTGCATCTCTTCAAGTTTCTCTTATGTTGGAGGATGTTGCCCTGATAAAAGTCCCCAAGAGGCACAGAAGGGGCTTGTTAAAAAGGCTATGGGCAGACCAGAAAGTTGTGCAGTGATATTCACCAGAATGCCTCCCCTCCCCCGGTCCCTCCCCTCCCCCCAAGAAGTGCTGCTGGACTGGAAGGGCAACTCTATCTATTATAGACAGCCCCAAGTAGATTTCTGCCTTGCAATGTGCCAAAATAGAGCATTATTTTTGCCTTAAATTCTTGCTTATCACCTGCAAGCATGCACAAAGTGCATAGAGTTCTACTGTAATTGTTCTGAACCTAGGGGGTTAATGTTTTGAGTCTGATTACAGCTTGCCAAGGGCCTTACAATCTCTATGCATTTTCAGTGTCTTACTTTGGGAAATGCACTTAAAGTGCTAAGCTGCGTGAAAGTGTCAAACTGTGAAGCAAAGTATTTTTTATACTGCATTATTTTTCCTTTAACTGACATTTTAGTAAACACATCTGCACTTCAAGGTTTCCTTATTTAAAACCACAGCAGTGCCACTAGCTTGACATGTGCGCATGCAGGTGACAGTCAGCTGGCGTATGAGGAGCATGGAACAAAGGAAGATGGGGGTGGGTTCCACCATGATAGCTGGCTGTAGGTAATAAGCCCCATAAAGCAAAAATTTCCTTGTGTAGATGCCATTTTGAGCCTGGAGAAAAGGGGAGAGGCTAGAAGCTGTGCAATATCAGAATGGCTTTTAGCTTACCCACCCCCTAAAATGGCAGCATTTGACACCAGAAGAAAGAAGTTTGTTGAAACTACTCCATGATCAGTCTTATTGTAACATAGGACATAATACAGGCAGAGCTATAATATTGGCTGTCTACCTGTGTTCCCAGAGCTGCCTGTTCCTGCTGGGCTGTCTCAGGCATTTGTGAGAGAAAGATCTTGACTTTCAGGTCAAATCTTCTCCTCAAAGTCCTGGTCAGGGACTATGGTCTCCTAATGCCTTCAGCACTGTCCACAGCATTTTGGGATTCAGTGGTATCCTCCCTAGCAAAAGTTCAGTGCACCTCCTCTAAGGCCAGGTACTTTGAGCATTGCCAGTGGTCCTATTTGTCCTTTTATTTTACAATCCTGCTAGAACTCTGTCCCTTTGTTATGGGGTGTCCTGGGAGTGACTCTGTTTTAGTAATTTGCTTTGCTATATATTCATATTTATGCATGGCGGTGGTTGCTGTTAAGGCAGGACTGAACAGTCTCCCATCCCCACATAGCAAAGAAATCCAAGACCTTTGCATGGTTCATTGTGGCCATGTGGCAGATATATGAAACATGGCTGTTGTAACACTGCTATAATGCTCCAGTAGTGAGTAATTGCAAATGAGTGTTCCTGGCTTCACACCAGGGAAGTGATATCTGGTCAGTGTGACCCCAGAACAATAGAGGGTCAACAGACAGGTCAGTTCCAATGTATAGTATTACAGTGTGGGATAGCAAAAGAAGGATTGAAAAAATAATCAATGCAGATGCAGCCACACAAGCTCCCCAATCCCCCTCCCTCCACTCTTTGGAAATGAACGTAACCATTTTCACTGGTTTCAATGTGATTATCCAATTCACACTAAATGGCCAGTTAACTCAGAAGAAAAATTGCCATGTGGATAGAAACCATTTTAATTTAAAAAAATCCGCTATTAGTGCAAAATAAACCCCATGTAGACAAATCCTAAAATCAGATGTTAGTGTTAAGGGTTAAGTAGAGTGTGATACTGCTCCGGCTAAAAGATTTTTAAATTTATATATAAACTGGTCCAGTTAACTCTGAGAGGATGAATAGCTAAAAAGCTAAACAGATGCTTTTCTTTTCTCACTTCCCCTTTCACAGAAAAACCTAAGGGCTTTTATTTGTACCTAAAACATATCATGTTTCTTATTAAAAAAAGAACTTCCCCTGGTCTTAATGAGCTCTCAGCTAGCACAGAACCAATGCACACATACACAGCCCTGGCACACACCCTGTATTGCATGGGGAAGGAAAATAACTGGAACATGCCTGCTCTATCTCCAGCTGGTGTTTGGCCTGTAGGCTGTTCTCACATATATTGAGGCTGACGCTGACAGAAGAGGAAGCACCTTTCTGCTGTACTGAGACACTTTCAGGCCTTAATTCCTTAAATTGGTGAAGCAACTTGTCCCCCAACAAGGAGTCAGAAGAGGACTGTAGCACAATGGTTCTCAAACTTTTGTACTGGTGACCCCTTTCACATAGCAAGCCTCTGAGTGTGACCCCCTTATACATTAAAAATACTTTTTTTATATTTAACACTATTATAAATGCTGGAGGCAAAGCAGGGCCTGGGGTGGAGGCTGACAGCTCACAACCCCCACCCCCATGTAATAACCTCACAACCCCCTGAGGAGTCCAGACCCCCAGTTTGAGAATCCCTGCATGAAAAACAATTAACCAAGGCTTTAATAAGATGTGAGTTAAAGTATGCCACTACCATTCTGTTTCTTGGCATACGTTAGATCGGCTTAGTCTCCCTGTCACAGGGTGGTCTTCTGAGCAGAGAGCCAGGGGGCGGGGCGGCGGGGGGCGGACGGAGCAGGGGGGCGGGCCTGGGGGAGCCAGGGGGCTCCAGCGGGCTCGGTCCTGGCGGGCGGCTGCCGGTCGAGGCGCAGGGGCATGTGGCCGGCGCGCGACCGGGCCGGGGTGGCGTGGGTCGGCGGGTCCCGTGGTCTGCGCCCTGCATGCCTGCTGCGCTGTCATGCCGCAGCGGCGCCGCAGCCGGAGCGCCCTCGCAGCGCCATGCCTGCGGGTCATCGGTCCGCTCGTCCCGGGGAACCTGCGCCGGCATGCTGCGAGAGCTGGCAGCAAGCAGGGGGGGCCAGCCCAGAAAGTGGGGGGGGGCCCCTGCGCCGGGGGGGGGGGGGGGTTTGCCCCTCTTGCCCCCCCCTCTGGGCGGCCCTGCTTCTGAGTTCCCTCAGGCCTTAACTGCAGACCACAACCATTCCAGGCCTCCTCAATCTCCCCTGTCTTATTGTACTTTACATTTACAGTAAGTTGCCAGCTCCCCATTTGCTTCTGGGGAAGGTTATAGCCCTACCTGCTTCTGCTTTCCTGCAGGCTCCCAACTCTCCCTCCTATACTGCCTGTCTGTGTCTGGCTGCTGAGGATACTTCCATCCCTTGAGCCCAGGTGACCAGACAGCCTGAGATTAGGGGCTTTGCCTTATATAGGCAACTATTCTCTCTCCCGCCACCCTGGGGTTTTCACACTTGCTATTTGGTCACCCTAAATTAGCTCCTCAGATGAATCCCCATTCAGTTAATTGTTTTCCTGCCTGTCTTTCAATCAGGTTTAGTGACAGGGTACTGAGTTGGCTCCTGAGTCAGCATACTGGTGTACTCCCTTAAAAAGCTCTGTGAGAGTCTAAGATGTAGTTAAGGGATGTAATCAGAGGGAATCTTAATTAAGGTTAATGGTGGCTAGGCTTTAACTAGTTTTTACAAAATATACAATATACAATGAGCAAAATTAAAGAATCCAAGTAATTCAGACTGATTATTACATTTGATAAAAAGGCAAATTTGCCTCATGTTCAAAGCAAGTTTAGTACATAGGAAACATGCTGCATTAACCACACAGTCAAGTCCAGAATATTTTGGAATGAGTTCAGAAAGACTGACTGGCAATTAGGTGCATCTAGAATTGAAGTTAAAGGCTGGATCTAGAAATGGAGTGGATTTTGTTGCATCTAGAATTGACAATGGACAGATGTAGTTTGTAAACTGGGACCCTTTCACTGTGCCAACTAGATTGTTTTGTTACATTAAAAACCATGAGTTACTGATTGCATTTTGGGAGACAAGTATATCTAGGGTTAACAAATTCACTAGTAACGAATGACACTTTTGAAAGAGCATAGTGAACAGTTCAGCAGCAGCAAAAATAATGTTTTCCACTGTAATTAAAAAGGTTGGGATTTTGAGGTTTATGTACAAAGGCTGCTGCAATGCTTTTATGTCAGCATAGAAACGAGTCACAAAGTGATCAGCTTTCCTAACTCTGATGGGAAGTGAGACATTTGCAGTCCTGAAAGACTTGTTTTTCCTTAGTGTGACACGACCTTAAAAAGACTTGACCAAAGTGCTAAACTAAAAATAACAGTGCTGCAAACAAACTTCCTTGCTGAACAATGTTAAATCAACAAGGGAAAGTACATCTGATTTTTTTTTCTGAATAGTCTTTGACCAGTTATTTTTAGTAATCATCTGTGAGAAGCCCTTGGGAATCACAAATCCGGAACTGAGCAGGGCTGC
The DNA here is from genome assembly GCF_016161935.1 of Mauremys reevesii. Lineage (NCBI taxonomy): Eukaryota > Metazoa > Chordata > Testudines > Geoemydidae > Mauremys > Mauremys reevesii. Next base: position 94,414,518 of record NC_052628.1, on the reverse strand, counting down.
AGGATATTGATCAAATATGAACTCAACCTGAAAGTACAGGGGCTAGAGATGCTGTTTGAATCCACCAGTAAAAACTTCTCATGGTGTGTGGGAGCACCTCTGTCTTACATAAAGGAAAGAAGACACAGTCCACAGGCAGGGAAGATACCAGGAGACCGAAAATATCATATTGCCTCTATATAAATCCATGGTATGCCCACACCTTGAATACTGTGTGCAGATGTGGATGCCCCATTGCAAAAAAAATATTGGAATTGGAAAAGATTCAGAAAAGAGCAACAAAATGATTAGGGGTATGGAACGGCTTCCATATAGGAGCGATTAATAAGACTGGGAATTTTCAGCTTGGAAAAGAGACTACTTGGGGGGCATAACACACAAAGCTGTAATAATTGTGGTTTATCCTCCCTTGACACAATGGCCTCTTGGCAAAGGGTCCCCTGTTCTTTAGTCTCAGACCTGACAAACTCACTACATCAGACATTGCTTATAGGGAATTTATCTATAAAGGGTAACATAAGATCTCTATTGAAAACTTGTGACTTACTGATCATAATCACAGCATGATGTGTGTACAGATAATATTTAAGGAATAATATAACTATTGAAGTTTTATGCTTTTATGGCCATAAGGTTAAAAGGAGTCACCAGGAATAATATTACTCTGTGACAACCTATTCATGCAGGAGGGAGTTGTCATCCCTTTTTGGTCAGAACAGCCAATGGAAAACCATCCAAGACAACTGCAAACAATCAAGCCATGTAGAGGTTTTTTTGTTTTGTTTTTAAAAAAGGATCATAATAAGATGGGGGATTACCCTGTCTATGAATAAAGACAAATGACTGTGTTTTAGTATAGCACAGAGTGGGGAGAGGGACTCTGTATCCATTCACTGAGATGTTTTGTTGAGTGCGGCAGGGGTGCTGGAACAATGTGTATGGTTGGGGTGCTGAGAGTCATTCAACCAAACTGTAAACCTTGTATGTGATGGAAACCTCTTTAGGCCGGGGGTGTGGTACCCACCCCTCCAGTTCTAGCACCTCTGAGTGGGGGTGTTTTTCATGAAAGATTAGATCCTGCTTTCTGTGAAGTCAGTTAGCTCTCCAGCAGACTGAACTTTGGGAGAAAACATACTTTCATAGATGATAAAGGTAACTATAAGTATAGGCCCTTGGTTACAATATAAACCATGAACATCTGTTTCTATAACTCTCGCTTCTAGTGGAATCTTTCTTAAATAAACCTTCTTTTGGTTTATTATAAGTGCTCACGAGTGTTGTTTTATACAAGAGCAGTGGTTTGAGGTAAAACTGGTTAAGTGGGATACACTGCTCCTTTGGGGGCAAAGGATCTGGGATTTCTGTGAGAAGCCAGCATCAAGGCTGGATACCACAGGCGAACGCTTCTAGGGGACTTGAGGATGGGGGTACATCTATTGTTAACCACCAATGTAAAGTATGGGCTGGCATAACCCAGAAGAGTGTTTGAGTGGCTAACAGGCTGGTGGTATTAGTGAACTAACACCCAGTTACCACAAGCAGGATGCCCTCATATACAGCAGAAGCCTTTGTTCATAAGTGAAATAAGGCATAGGTTCTTTGATGTAGTTTCAGCAAGCTTAAACTTCCTCCACCCACAGAAAAAAAATGAGTCTGTTTAGTTCTTTACTTGATAGTTTGTCACATCAGACAAGCAGCTCCAGCATTCATGCTGCCTCTTGGAATAAAGAGTAAGTAATTTAAGAAGACAGCATAAGACTCTTGGCGCTACCTTGTCTGGCATTAAAAGATTATCAGGTAAAGAACTGAAAAAATCAGTTTATTCTCCCCTGATGAAGGGATTCAAATGACGCATATAGAAGCTAATATCCTATTTCATTACAGAACGGTACAAAAAATCGATACTTGTACTATTGTTGAATATATTCTTGTTTTTATGTTAGCTAGATGTTCATTCTGGCTTCTCAAGTCCTAATTGCATTAGGGACCTTGCTAATTAGAATTTAAGCGTCTGAAGGCTGTTCCGTTTTTGCTGAATATTTAGATTCTGACAGGAACTCATTTCCAGTATGGTTCAACAGTTCAGTACACTGCAGGGATCATTCAAGTAGAACCATGAACAACAAATACAAATACCTTATTATAGTCTTCATTGCTTTCCTATTTTTCTAGTGGTTTGCTGTCCCTGTCCATCACTGGTATACAGTTTAGCCTTAGAATCCTTCATAAGATTAAACTAAAAGTCATTTCTAGGCCCAGTTCACAGAGAAGATCATCCTATGGGCTATTGTGACCTTTCTTATCAGTAGAACTGCAAGTGTCTGGTTTCACTTTTTTAATGCATAATCATACGATCGTTCGGAGTCACTTCATACTTAAGGCTCAGTTCTGCAATCTTACAGTGAGATTTATATATGAGTAGCCTCACTGAATTCAATGAGATCCATCACAAGAATAACTGCTACTTAGGGCAGGTCTATGCTGAAAAGTTAAGTCGACCCAACTATATCACTCAGGGGTGTGAAAAATCCGGCCTGTATAGACAGTGCTAGGTTGATAGAATTCTGTTGACCTAACTACCACCTCTAAGGCAGATGGATTAACTACAGCAACTGGAGAACCCCCTCCAGCTGCTGTAGTGGCTGTCTACACCAGGGCAGGATTAACTTTTTGTGGGCCCGGCGTCAAACTTATTTGTGGCCCCTCTGGGGAATGATTGTAAAAGAGTCTGGGGGTAAAAGCACAGTGGGACAGGAGCTAGGGTTGGTCTCTGGAGCAAGGGAGGGGTCAGGGGTAAACTACAAGGGCAGTAGGGCTGGGGAGGGGCGTAAACAGGATCCCCCCCCTGCCCACATAGAGCAGGTACCTACCAGGTTCTAGCCCATTCTCTTTGTCTCTCTCTGCACTGAGCTGCCCCTGCTCCCACAGCAGCAGGACAGGTTCTCTTCCAGCCCTCTGGGGTGGGTGTTGGGAGTGGGAGGAGCAGAGGCTAATGTGGTTACTCCTGTAACTGGACATGTAGTTTCCAGTCAGCACTGCTAACCGGACACTCAGGTCCCATTTTCTACTGGAGTTTCCAGTCTAAAACTGGATACCTGGCAACAGGGCTGCTAGAAAAGCCTGAGGCAGGAAGAGGGGCAAGCAAACATTTTTTAAAGTAAGAGGGCTAAGCCTTTAGGGGTGGGGAAGTGGTGGGTGGGCTAGGGAGTGGAGAGGAGCTAGTGGGCAAGGCCAAGTCTGCTGTACTGCCCAGGTAGGTTGGAGACCGTGGGGATCAGCTGACACAGTATCTAGGGCTGGTGCAAGGATATTTTGCACCCTAGGCGAAACTTTCACCTCCCCCCCGGCCCCGGGACATTATTTATTATAAATTTTCAAAAATGAATCCAGTGGAGTCACATCTTACTGCTGCCAGCCTGGGGTTCTGTTCACTCAGCTGCCAGCTGGTGACTCCGCTCAGCCTCCTGCCATTCACCCAGGCCAGCACAAGGCTGAGTGGGGCCGGTGGCCGAGACCCTGGCTGGCAAGGGGCTGGCAGCCGGAACCCCAGACTGGCAGCGGGCTGAGCAGGGCTGGCGGCCGGGACCCCACTGGCAGGAGCCGGCCCACTGCTGGCCCTGCTCAGCCCGCTGCCGGCTGAGTGAACAGAACCCCAGGTTGGCAGCAGGCTCAGCGGCAGCCGGGACCTGCAGCCTGCCATTAAAAAATAATCGGCTTGTGTGCCACCTTTGGCATGTGTGCCTTAGGCTGAGGACCCCTGTTCTAGTGTATACTGTGTATATTGTACTTTATGGTCATCTTCACTATACGCGATTTTCCTCTTACATGGTGACTTTAGAACCTAACCCCCGCGTAAGATGTGACTCCACTGTAGTGTAAAAAAAAATGTTGGGACACCGCTTTTTGGCACCCCCAAATCTTGACACCCTAGGCGGTCGCCTAATTAGCCTAGTGGTTACACTGGCCCTGACAGTATCCCCAGCCCAGCTGATGTGACAACCAGTGGTGGATTTAGAGTTAGTGAGGCCCCCCAGCCCTGTGCTCAGCTTCATTTTTGGGGCACCTCCTTGGGACCCAGCCAAGAAAAAGAACATTCTTTCTTATCTCCCCCACCCCCGTTTTTCATTCTTTTTTTCCTTCATCCTCCTATAAGTAATAGCAAGTAAATGAAAATAAAGTGAGGTACCTTGATTGTTCTTGTCGTCTAATTTATTTTTCCACAGACCACTTGAAAATCATGGGGGGTCTCGATGGACCACTTAATGATCTTTCCAAATATTGTAAAAAAATGTTTGGGTGCAGGGTCTGGCCAGGAGCTAGGGCGAGGGAGGGGGCTCAGGGTTGGGGCAGGTTGTTGAGGTGTGGAGTGCTTACGTGGGGCAGCTCCTGTTTGGTTCTCAGGATGTGGGTGGGGTGCAGGAGTCAGGGCAGGGGGCTGGGTGTGTGTGTGGGGGTGCAGGAGTCAGGACAGAGGGCTCAGGGTATGTGAGGCAGGTGCAGGGGGCTGGGAGTGTGTGAGAGGGCGCAGTGGTCAGGGTGGGCAGGGGGTGTGGGCTGGAGTCATGGGGGTATGCCCCAATTCCAGCCCCTTCCCCAAGGCTTCACCCCCGCCTCTTCTCCTCCTCCTCCCCGAAGCTGCGAGCGTGCTGTGGCTCTCTCCTCCTCCCCCCTCCTGCCAGAAAGCAGCTGATCCAGCTGATTGGTGGCAGGGAAGGGGGAAGGGAACATAGCACGCTGGCAAAAGAGGTGGGGGAGAAGCCAGGCTGCTGCTGGCAGAGGCTGCCACAGGGCCCCAGCAGCCCGCAACGTCAAGCTCCTCTGACCCCTCAGGAGAGAGCGGGGGGTGGGGGGTGGAGGTGGAGAAGAGCGGGCTGGGGCCCCTTCTGACCCTGGGCCCAGAGCCAGTGGCACCATTGTAAATCCAGTATTGGTCTACGCTGAAGCACTTCCCCAGCGCAGATGTAGTTCTGCAGCTGTGTTGCTGTCATGTTTTAAATGTAGACATATGTGAGTTCTGAGTTCTTCTTCTTCCACACGGCTACTTAATCAGCAGTTCTTCACCCTTTTCACTTTAGCTTTTATATAAACATCTGCCAGATTAGCAAAATGAAATATTTTAAATTAGAGCAAATTAAAACGAATGGATTTCCTGAACATTCTGAACCATTGCCAGGTTAATATCAGCCTGTTCATGCTGAGTGAGTGCCATATCTGTATGAGTAACCAGTCATATTTTTAAATAGAGAACATAGGGTGCATATGTAACACTGACACACCCTGGTCGTCAGTAGGCGGGATTGAACCTGGGGCCTCTGGAGCTTAGTGCATGAGCCTCTACCGCATAAGCTAAAAGTCAACTGGCTGCCAAGCAGATATATATATCGCCACTAGACAGGACAGAACACCACACCCAGATAGCGTGTGGGTTACACAGAGGTCACTACCAGGGAAAGTCCTTCAGAACATTCCTGATAAAGTTACTTGGCGGATTAGCATTCACTCATCCTGCAACCACACATGCAAGTAGCTTAATAAATGAGAGTAGTTCCATTGACTTCAATGCAGCTACTCATGAGCTTGTCAATATATGATGGTATATTATGACAAAAGCCTGTGTTCAAAGGCGATATAGGACATTTTCTCTGTGGTTTTAATAAGTTAAATCTGTTTGCAGGATCAGACTCATAATCTTATATACCAGGGGTCAGCAACCTTTCAGAAGTGGTGTGCCGAGTCTTCATTTGTTCATTCTAATTTAAGGTTTCGTGTGTCAGTAATGCACTTTAACATTTTTAGAAGGTCTCTTTCTATAAGTCTATAATATATAACTAAACTATTGTTGTATGTAAAGTAAATACAGTTTTTAAAATGTTTAAGAAGCTTCATTTAAAATTAAATTAAAATGCAGAGACCCCCAGATCGGTGGCCAGGACCCAGGGATGAAAATCAGCTCGCATGCCACCTTTGGCACGCGTGCCATAGGTTGCCTACCCATTATATACATTAAAATAGAAGAATTTGTTTGTAGAGAGAGATGAGCCTATGCACACAAACTTGGATGCAGAGCCATACTATGGCTAAATACAGGAGTGTTTGGATCTGCTCATGATAGAGCAAGAACCTAGTTGTTGAATTCGGGTCCATATTCAACTAATTGAAGACTAAGGTTATTTGGGACCAGGCTCTTAGGTAGGGCTGAGCTCTAATTCTAAGAATAAATAATTTACAATTGAATAAGAACAAAATCTGGTACAATAACTTGTACACATGATTTTGCTTTGCAACTGTTGGCATTATTAAACCAGCTTGAATAAGAACCTTGGAATTTGGCCCTAAAACCCACAATATTGAAGATGTTGAAGTTTCTGGAATTGCATCCTACTTGTTTGCCTAAAACTTCAGGGAAATCAAAGTTGTATGATATTCAACTCAGCCTCCATGTGAGTTAGCTCTTCCAAGTATACACGTCAACTTTAATGCATCATCTTCAATTTAGCAGTGTCTTTTCAAAAATGAAATGTGAACAATAACCCTTCAAGAGAAGAAGCTAAACAAATATATTCATTGGCTCTGTAACTATATTTTGGCTGCTTGGCTTAGTTGTTTGTCAATTTTTATCAGCCTTACAGTGTGTGAGGTTGGGAGTTTCTGTATATGTATATGCACATATATCTGGTTAATCAGGACCAGACGAACACAAGGGCTGCAGCCCAGGGCCTTTGATTTTGATGCCCCCCACTCCCCCCAATATATATATCACTTACTCAGCTAATTAAAGACATAGCACCATTATGTTTTACTATCAGTTATGTACCAAAATTAAAATGTCTGTTGAACTTTAATTCAGCTTTACAATTGGTACATCACTTTTTAAAAAACCAGAACTGAAATAAAGGTAATTTAGCAGTGGAGTGTTTGGTACCAGGCATGGATGGTGGCAAAACAATAAAGGGAAGGAACTGAATATGCAAAAAGGGGGGGCCCCCCTCAAACTTCATCTAGCCCTGACATTTTAAGTACATTCCTGTTAACCAAAATCCACTGGGACATTTAACATGCCCATGTCACTTCATAAACTTCTGACACATTTTTAAGATCTAGATTCTTCTGTCAGTTTCTGTGTAGATTCCCCTGTCTTTCTGTTCATCCTACCTATTAGTTATTATGGTGATCGATACTGCTGCAGAAAACTGCTAACTGCTTCCCCATTAAGCTTTGGTTTGCAGGGGAAGGTACCCAAGTTGATGTCATACAATTTTGTTCTTCTCCATTTCCATATAAAGGATGGAGGCTCCTCTGCTTGATATATACACTTTCTATTTCTTTGTTACTCTCCCTCTCCTCCATCCTTTTTTCTCCCTACCCCATTGCACCCCATTAATCTGGTTTTATTGGAGAAGCGTTATCAAAGAGGGTTTTAGAATGTGCCCTGAAACTGAGATTCTGGATTAGCCTGATTTCCTCTGCAAACTTGTTTGACAGTCCGACCCCTTCGACCAATGATGCTTTGTTTCCAGGTCTCTCAGAGCTTCATTCTGAATTGTATTGACCCAGAGAAGCATAGCTTTCTTGGTACATTGTCGATGATGCAGTGAATGAGGACCCAGCTACAACACCACTGGGTGAGAGGCTTTCAGTGGAATGGGAGGACAATGACTCAACTGGTTCTTCAAAGAGTTTTCCCTCTTTCAACCACTTTATTTTTGCCGAGGTTGAGTCTGAACCAAATGTTTTTATTCTAGTTGCTGACCACCTGTAGACACTGTGGTATCCTTCTGGTGGTGATGGCTGTGCCTATGGAGAAGGAGATATTCAAAACTTTTAACTAAACAAGTGTAAGCGTGGGAGTTGTCCCGCTATTATGGGGAACTTTCCTGGCTTATACACTACCCCAGTGAAATGGGCTAACGAAAGGATCTGAGTCCTCGCTCCCACTTCCTTTACCCAGAGTCCTGTCTGACCTCAAGGGCTCCCCTTCCACTGTCCTGTGTGGCAGAGTCCTCGTAACCCCAACAAGGCTGGGCACAGGATTCCTGGGGGGCTTGACCCCCAATCTTGTTGTGGTCACTTAGGGCAGGGGCTAGGGTGTCCCCACTCTGGGGTGCACTCTCTGCACCGGATGCTTCCCTGACCCACTGATCATTACATACAGTTCAAAGCAAATAAAATTTATTAAACAGCAATCAATTTTAAAAAATAAGGAAAAAATGAGAGAGGTTAAAGGAAAACTCATAACCCCACTCCGTGGCATGGGGAAACCACAAGCAGTGTCTCTGGAATGTAAGGGAAGTTAAGTCTGTTCCTCACAAGTCCCAGGCCTCTTCCTCAGGCCCTGGCTGTGCTGCAGGGATGCTGTGGGTCAAACACTTGGTGGCCACATGCGCTCAGGCTTTAGGTGGCAGGACCCTTCTTCCCAACGTCACCCCCACCCCATCGGGGTTACTATCCCCCTCCAAGTCTATCCTGCAAGGCTTCTTGGCTGGGGGCATCTCCCTGTGCTGGGCCTGCTGCCCAGGGTCCCCCCTCGCTCTCCCCAGCTGCTCACCGTACCCAGCTATGGACTGCTCCAACTCCATTCTGCCTCAGCTCCAGCTCCACTCTGCCTCAGTGCTACTGCTGCTCTGCCTTCAGCTCCCTGGGCTGCTTCTCTGGCCCCTCTGGCTCTGGTTGCTGCAGCTCTCCTCCCTGGGCTGCTTCTGTGACTCTGCTCCCAGCACTGACCTGCTTCCTGGGCTGCTTTTCTGGCCCCTCTGGCTGGCACGGCTGTGTTACCCAGCTCAGGTTGGGCCCCTCTCTCTCCTTAGCTTGGCCCCAGGCAATTCCAGCTCATACGGAGGATGAGACCCCCCAACTCCCTGATTAGCCTGCCCACCCTGTCAATCCAGTTGACCTGGAGCACTGGCCTATCCCCATTGCTCCTGGAGACTGTCAGTCTCAGGGTCCTGATTTCCTATCGACCCTTACCCTTTCTTTTGGTACTGGGAGCTAGACAACCAAAATACACCCCCACTGAGTTTTAGTAAGGGGACAACAGTCCCCATACACAAGTAATCAAACCATGGAGCTCATTACCACAAGATATCATTGTAGTCAATATCCAAAGACTGATTGGATACTTACATTGATAACAAGAATATCCAGAATTGTTATAGTTAATGCCAACAGAATATTGGAAGGGATATAAAACCTCATGCCTCAGGTTTTACATCAACCTTTAACTATTAGGGATTAGGATGAAACCTTCATTTTTCTTGATCATCTTCTCCAGTATCTAGTGCTGGCTATTGTTGGAGACAGGACAATGGACAAGAAGGACCATGGATCTAGTATGGCAACTGCTATGTAAAGCCCTGCATCTCTTCTCTACAGTAGGGAAATTTCTCACTGTTGCTAGCAGTGGTTTGGCTCCAAAAGTGTTAGGGCTCCCAATATTGCTAGCATAGATGGGCTGCAGGCTGCTGCTGGCATTTTAAGCATCATGTCATTCAACACTGATCAGAATAGGACTGACATGATGCTTAAAATGCCACTGTCACCGATGGTGTCACACTTCTAGATATGCTACCCTGTTCACTTCCTTCAGCTAATCAGCAGCAGTTACCCTCCCAAGTTATCAAGACCTCAGAATTCAAGCCCTTCCTACAACCTTGCTCTAGGTTACCTCATCAATAACTCCTACATTTACCTACATTTACTTTCCACACCCCACAAATAACTGCTCCATGAATGATTCCAGGCCCCCTATTACAGTAACTCCTTACTTAATGTTGTAGTTATGTTCCTGAAAAATGTGACTTTAAGCAAAATGATAAGCAAATCGAATTTCCCCATAAGAATTAATGTAAAGGGGAGTGTGTGTGGGGGGGTAGGTTCCAGGGAAATGTTTTTCACCAGACAAAAGACTATATTATATACATGTATTGTGGCAGAGCTCTGACCTTGCTCCTGTGGGTCCTGTGCTTCTAGGCGGTTTTTGCTAGCCTCAGTGGCTCACTGTGACCCTCCACGTAGCCCTTCTCTCTCTCTAGGGCCAGGGTTACAGTCTACTGAGCCCTTTTCATCATAGGCTGCAAGGAGGTTGGTGAGAGAACTCCCACAGTCTCTGTTCAGTCTCCTGTCCTGACAGGGACCTGACTGCCCCTTCCAGGAGCTGTTCCTGTAGTGGTGGGTTGGGGGGAACCCAGGCCCGCCCTCTACTCCGGGTTCCAGCCCAGGGACCCTAATGGTAGCAGCAGCTGTTGGCAGCCAACCTTTCACTGCCAGAGTTGCTACATTTCCCTGGGCCACTTCCCCACAGCTCTCCTGCTTCTCCCTTCTTCACCCTTACCTTAGGGCTTCTTTAATGATGGTTTGAGAGTGTCTTCAGTAACCAGCCCTTCAGCTGTACTTCCTCTCCTCTGACTCCCTAGCTCTCCTCTGCCTGACTGGAGTGAGACCTTTTTATAGTACCAGCAGGGCCTTAATTAGTCAGGTGGTCACATTAACTGAATAGCCTCACCTGACTCTTTACAGCTTAATTAGAGTCAGGTGTTCTCATTAGCCTGGAGCAGCCCCTGCTCTGGTCAGTCAGGGAACAGAAAACTGTTAATCCAGTGGCCAGTATATCTTCCTTCTGCTATTCTGCTGTACCCACCTGGCCTGGGTCTATCACAGTATACACAGTATAAGTTTTAAACAAACAATTTAATACTGTACACAGCAATGATGATTGGTTGAGGTGGAGGAGTCAGAGGGTGGGATATTTCCCAGGGAATGCCTTACTGCTAAATGATGAACTAGAACTCGGCTGAGCCGTCAAGGGTTAACACGCTGTTGTTAATGTAGCCTCATACGCTACAAGGCAGCACGAATGGAGGGAGGGGAGACAGCATGGTAGACAAGAGACAGAGACACACACCCTGTGTGTGTGTGTGAGAGAGATGCGCACTGCCCCTTTAAGTATGCTGAACCACTCTAAGTAGATTGCCTTTTTAAATAGACCAGGAAGTTGAGACAGCAGCTGCTGCCAGCACGATCCCTCAGTCCTGAGCCCCGTTGTGTGTCCCCCCCATCCCCCCGTGCTCTATGCAGATAGAGTAAGCAGGGGGCAGGAGCACAGGGGAGGGGGACACCCTGATATTATTTCCCCCTCCCCCAGCAAGAAGGATACTCCAGGGAGCAGAGGGCAGGAGCAGCACATGGTAATGGGGGGAGGGACAGTTGAACTGCCGGCAATTGATAGTCTGCTGGGTGGCTGCCGCACAGGGAACTTAGGGGAGCAGGGAGCTGATGGGGGGCTGCCGGTCCACCCTGGCTCCAAGCCCCCACCAGCTAGCTCCAACAGGCTACTCTTTCTGCAAGCAGTGGACAAAGCAGGCAGCTGCCAAACGTTTTAAGGGAGCATTGCACAACTTTAAATGAGCATGTTCCCTAATTGATCAGCAACATAACAATGAAACAACGTTAACCGGGACAACTTTAAGTGAGAACTTACTGTATTCTACTTCCTTTATACAAAGAAGAATCTCTGCCTTGACTCCCCTCTGCTCTTAATGTCTTCTTCACATGCCTTTGCAATTTTTCTAGCCACTTTCCAGTTTATCTCCCACCACTATAAATTCTCCCTACTCAGGCTAACCTGCCATTTCTGCAAGAACTTCTGATCTACCTGTGCTTATTTCACATAACAGTGTAGAATAAAGTCTATCTTATCTTCTCCAGGTTTCCTAGCCTTCACCCACCACCAATTTCCTTGGCGCCTCTCCAAGACACCATGCAACTAAGAAACACTCCCCTCAGCCCAGTCTATCTCTAGCAGGTCCCTCCAGTAAGCTCCCTGTCACTCTTGTAGATCTCTTTGTGGGGTTCATTGCCACTGGTAGCAACACTTGTTGGCTCCTGATAGATGATTGAAATCTTGTGTATTCTGGTACAGAGCTCCAAAATATGTGGAAGTTTAATTCAGTGGGCCTTGGTAGGAGGTTGCCAGAGATTCTTGACCTTGCCAGACTGGCTGTCTCTTCCTGCTGCCCAAGCCTCCAGAGACAGATCCAACCAGAGTGGAGGAGAGGGCTGCTTAGCTTTTCTCACTGAGCCATTGATAAGACTCCATATATTCCATGGTAAGCTCACCCTAAATTCAGCTGCAGTATTTTCTGCTTTTTTGTAGCAAATCAGCCATCTAAAGACTCAAAGCTTCAAATAATTTTTTTTAATTGAGTTTTTTTAATGGCTGGTATGAAGATATACAATGCCATCAGAGCCATTTTCCTCGCATTAGTTAATTTGATTATGATACTAAATTCAATTTAATTTTATTCTGTACATAAATCTTCAATTTTTTGGAGATTGTCTCCTTAAACACAAAACTACCTTGCAGAAGCTGGAGGTTTTCACACTTGGGCAGGAGATATTTGGGCTTTTGGGATCTCTAAAGGCAACTCAGCCAATTTAGGACTGTGTGGTGTGTATTAGCTAGATTTTTCTTCTAGAATATCTGGCAGAGAAATAGTTAACTTTGATATTTAAATTATCATTGATTCAGATTTTATACCCAATGAGAACTGTTGACACTAGTCAGTTATTATTTCAGGTAATTTGTAGAATGGACTTAAATGACTTGGAAGACATTCTTTGCAACTGTAAGGGCTGGAAATATTTTTTTTTAAATTTAGAAACTCAAATTCTGGGGCACAATTCTGGGAGGAGGACTGGATTCTGCAACAAATTCCACAACTGCAGAAATCAGAATTCAGGTGGCCTTGGCTAGAGCTGGGTGAATAATTTTTTTTTTCAGGCTGACCAGCAAACAAAACAAACAAACAAATAAAAAAAAAATCAGGGAAATATTCAGTTTTCCAAACATGTTTGGAATTAATCAGCAAATTGGAAAAGTTCATTTCATGGTCCACAAACTGCTGTTTGGCATCAGGAAGCACCTGAAGGTAGGCAGAGGAGCAGGGACGTGGCATGCTGGGGGGGCAGGGGGAGGAAGGCGCCGCAGGTGAGGGGAGCTTGGCGGCCAGAGGAAATAACTCCAGGGGGGTGGGGAGCTTGGCGAGCCGCAGCAAATAACTCCGCGGGCTGCATGTTTGAGACCCCTGCTTTATAATATTGCCCGGGGCAAAATACTCATGTTTGAATCCTGCCTGTGGAGCAGGGACTTGAACATAGACCTACCCCCTAGCCCACAAGTTCCCTAACCCCCAGGCTGTAAGCTTTGCTTTCAATCTCTCCTGTTGAAGCTGCCTGGTATAATTACTTAAATATTCATTGGTCCCAAAGAGAGCTTGACAATCCCTTTATAGCCTGATAAAGGGATGAACTTGGGAGGTTGGAGATATGGATTCAAACCTTCTTTCTGCCTGATTCAGGCCCAACTCTCCCACAAACCAGGTAAGTGCTTTAACCACTGGGGTAAAGGTTATAAATGGATACACACACACCAGTTTGCATTATCGTCTGCAAATGTACACAAACTTGTTTATCTGAGCATTTGGCTGAACAAGAAGTAGGACTAAGTGGACTTGTAGGCTCTAAAGTGTTACGTTTCATTTTTTAATGCAGGGTTTTTTTGTACATAATTCTACATTTGTAAGTTCAACTTTCATAATAAAGCGATTGCACTACAGTACTTGTATTAAGTGAATTGAAAAATATTGTTATTAGAGTGCTATTTGTAATAAAAAGTGAATATAAAGTGAGCACTGCACTTTGTATTGTGTTGTAATTGAAATAAATATGTGAAAATGTACAAAACATCCAAAAATATTTAAATAAATATTCTATTATTAACATCATGATTAATCACGATTAATTTTTTTGAGATCTGGACTGCCCTTTTTATTCACTTATTCTGAAGTTCAAAATAATGGGATGAGTTCATGTGCAGTGAAGCAATCAACAATCTTTTATCTTCTGAAGCTTCACAGTAGTTTCCCTGATGTCTAGGGGCCTTCTTTTGTTAGGCAGGAGAGAACATTGCCTGTAGCAAAGTAGTATTTTACATTTGGTAATGTAGGGGTTTAGTTACAGAGCAAACACTTAAATGTTACCTTATAACATGAGCTATAGATGTGAGATTAATGCACACAGCAACTTACAAGCCTTTCATAGAGTCTAAAAAATAAATACATCCTTATAAAACTAATACCTATTCTGAGCAAAATTAATATACATGACCTGGTCTATTCTCCAGCTACAAGATTGTCAGTTCTTAGCTAATGCCTGCAGCCAGGGCAAGAGTTGCCATGTGGCCTGCCAGTGAGAGTCACTTCACTTGTGGGGAGAAGTGGGAATACCTGACTGTTCACCTATCAAGCTAACAAATAGCCAATGAGATTTGTGTGCATCCCTCCCCCATCATTCTGCAGGAGTCACTGTAAGGGAACTTGTATCCTAAACCCCCCCAAATAACCTGGGTTTTTCTCCATGTCGGTGAGTGGGGACAGGACAAGTTTCCATCCCAATCAGGAAGGGGTTAAAGAGCTGCTTTGCGCACTATTATCCCCCACCCAGTGCACATAAGGCCTGTCAAACCTGGAGAGGGCCAGCTCCTTGAAAGGGAGGATCCAAACGTCTTGGAGGGTGCCCTTGGAAGGAAGCAGAGTTGGAACACAGAGCTTCCCTAGCCTCACTGGGGGGCGGAGGCGCTATTGACTAGGAAAGCTGCTGAAGTGCCTGTGCTGTCTGGACCCTTGGAAGAGGGATTATCTACTTTGCTCCTCTCTTTGAGAACACAAGGTACTCATGCTGGGCCTTTCAAAGGGCTGGGAATCCAGACCTCCTCAGATGCCATTTACCATTTTCCTTGCGAGGAACAGTAGGATGAGCTTGGTTGGTTGTAGGCTGCAGGATTACTTTGTTTGCCTCTTTGTTTTGGGCTGATATTATACCTAGAAGGGGGGAGCTATGTCCCTAAGATTTACAGGCAGAGGACAGCACCATGCACTCCAAGCTGCCTCTACAGCGACATCTGCATGTCTGGGATGAAGGGTACTTACCCTCACCCCAAGGGGGTGCTCAAGAGGTACAACCTATGACCCTCTCCACCAGCCAGGAACTGAAAAGTCCTCGAATTAGTCTCACATCCTCTGAGGGAGGTGGGAAAATTAAACGTTAGAAGAACTACAGCAAATATTGACTAACAGGACAGCGTCACAATAAGGTTTTCAATTTAAGGTCCTGGTAGTCACTTCATTAGCTGAACAAAAAACTTTTAAATGAAATAAAACCTTTGAAAAAGCAGCAGTGTTTGTGATAGTTTACATCCCTGTCTAGCCTATGCTCCGCTCCGCTCCAGTTGGCGGAGAAGGAAGAACAGGGGCTGCCCTGCCCAGTTTGCTGCAGGGCACTCCCCTCCTCCGCAATGCCGCCCCCTACAGGGCAGCCGGAGCAGCAAACCAAAAAAACAAACAAACAAAAAAAAACCCACCCCGGCCGTGCTGCCCTGGGTTTGGGCAGAATGCCACCCCTTAGAATATGCTGCCCCAAGTACCAGCTTGCTCAGCTGGTGCCTGGAGCCGACCCTGCCTACCTAAACCCTTTTGCAACTTCAACTGAATACAGTATTTCTTGTTCAAAATAGTTGTGCTGGGTTACTGTGAGCTGCTTAACAGAACTCCTCTCTGAAATGCAGCAAAGTGAACCCTTTATGTTCAGAATGTTTGTTTATAAGTTTTCTAGGATACTTTAGGATTCTTCAGGATGAAAGGCACTATATAAATCTTATTGTAGAGAGGTTAGCCGGGGCTCGTCTCTCTCTGTGGTGGCAGGAACCCCAACTGCCTCACTAAGTTCGGGAGGAGGCCTAACAGGGAATTAGTCTGGCTGCAGGAGTCTCACTCCATGGCCCTTGTGAGGGCAGAAATAAACACAGGCATAAGCCCAGGCCCTAGGTCACAGTGGGGCAATGGTGAGTCAGGGGCTGAGCAATAACAGTATATACATAGTTGGCCCAGGCCCTAAGTCAGGGCAAGGCAATGGTGAGTCAGGTGCTCATGCCCTCAAGCAGGGCTGAGCAATAACAGTATATGAATAGTGAGCCCAGGCCCTAGGTCAGGGCAGGGCAATGGTTAGTCAGGTGCTCACGCCCTCAGGCAGGGGCTGAGCAATAACAGTATATGAATAGTGAGCCCAGGCCCTAGGTTCGAAGGCCTGGGAGAGGGGGAGACTGGCACCCGTGAGTTGGGTGGCAGGGGGGACGCAGACCCTCCCATTATACTGCCTCCCAGCTTGGGGCCCTACCAGTGGCAGAGCACCTGCTGCTGTGTCAGTGATCCTGGCCGCAACACACTGACATGGGTTCTGGCAGTGGTGCAGCCAGACCTGAGGTACCTGGGTCAGGGTGGTGTCCTTGGGGGAGGGGGTGGGTGTCCAGCACCATGGGTTCCTCGGGATAGCTGGCGCAGGGCAGGCTTGGCAACTCCTCCGGGTAGCTGACCTGGGGCAGGCCCGGCCAGCCCTTGGGTCCACTGCAGGTTGCTGGGGTTTCCCAACTGGGAGATAAGCTAGAGACATCTGGCCTTCCCAGCGGCTGCCCTCACAGGGAGCTCTGGAGTTGGGCCTTTAGACTTCCTGTGCCATGCCTAACCCTCTGGTGTCCAGAGAGGTTCGTCTCTCTCTGGGGCAGCACAGACCCACACCGCCTCACTACACGTATATAGTTACATAATGACAACATTTGGTTGATATTTTACTGAGTGTTACAAACTAACTTTGTCCTTAGCATACTTAGTTATGTAGTAACACAACTGCAATAATTAAACAAAAAGAAACACCATGTTCTTGTGGAGTGAGTGAAAGTGATGGGGGAAAAATACAGAAACAAATGATCTTTCACATCTCACTTTTTTTTTTTTAACTGATGAGTTTAACAACAGTGACTTACAAGAGAACTGGTACAAGACAAAATAACTTTATTTCCTAGTCCCAATTATCTATGTATCAGAGTTCCTGGCAAAGGAGGGGTCTGTTTCTACTGACATGACTGATTGTGTTGCATAGTTACTGTCTTGCCAGAGTGTAAATCTGTCAGTTGTGTACATGTACTATGTACATGTCAAGTTTTTTCTGTTGAAAATACTTGAGACTAACAAAATGGCTTAAATAAGGTAGTTCACGGAAGTGTGACACTTAGCTTTCTGCTGCGGGGAGCTGTCTCAAAATTAATTAGTTTGCACTTTGGTGGAGTATAGTGCTCTCATGCCAACTGCATATGGACTAGCAGTGTCTACTGTATGCTTGCACAGCACAGCATGGCAAAACACAAGCGGAAGTCAAGAAAGCACATAAATGCACACTGTTTGTCATTCCAGAATTGGGTAGGTGCATTATAGTTGGGAGTTTCCCCTATGAAGTGTTAGGGATTGGCAATAGCCAGACAGACCACATAAGACATGAATGAAGGATGGGGTGACTCATTATGGCAAGCTCTGTGTTCCTGTATCTTACAAGTGGATTTGGCATTATCTAAACTTTCACAAAAAATGGAGAACCGTTCACTTGAACACTGAAATCCATGGAGCTGGTATAAAACTGGAGTCACACCGTGCTGAATCAGGCTTCTGACTTTTTCAGAGGACATCACTTTACAAGCTCTCTGAAATCTATCAGTGAAATACTGACAAAAAAGGCTAGTGTCCTGAAGTGACTGAGCAGACAAAATTAATCAGAAACGTTTTGCAATAAAGAATATTCTATAACTTAAATACACCTGAGCAATTGTGGCATGTTGTCTTTAATTTAGCCCCATCTGTCTCCTCTGAAACAGTTGATTACCTTTAGTATACTTATCCACAGTGAGACAAATCAGGTGTAACAACATTCCTGTACTATCTGAGTTAGAAGAGCTCTGCATGGGGCTGTATTAGGCAAGCCAAGCTGGAGTATCATTTCTCTCAAGGAAATTAAAAATAAAAGACCTCTTCCTATTTTTCCAGATACTGGGACACAGTTTCACAAGAAATATTTTCAAGGCGTTGGTCCTGATATTAAAAGTCATTAATGGCTCTGGTCCTTGCTGCATCTCTGTATCTACGCTGCCAAGACAGTTGCACTTCACAAAGCTCAGGTAAAAGCAAAAGTCAGCGATCAAGCATTCTTGATCATGGGGGTCTAGCTATAGAACAAACATTCAGTGCAACTAATTCAGTCTGGCCACCTTTAGGAAATGCTGCATGATCTTCCTGTTTGCCAATACCTTTCTGACCATAATCAAATGAGACAACAGTGCTCCTACCTCAAATTAAACCCCCCCAAGGAAAGGGAGAACAGAAGACTCCATGAAGTCCACCTTCATTCTGCTAATCCAGAGACAACTTTTATTTATGGGGGGGACACTAGAGTTTAAAAAAAGCCACTGAATATCAGTTTTAAGGAGAAATTTTGTACCATAACTAAATGTATCCACTTCTAATAAAGTGAGATGAGCTTCAGTTCAAAATACAGCATTTCTTTTATTTATTAATGCAATCCCTAAGTAGGTGCTAGAGTCTTCCAGACTTAGTTGTCTACGCCCACACAACCTATGTCTAGATGCTTCCCACAATATTGTGATGATGACCACTATAAAACTCTAAATTAGATCTATTTTTGGGGTGCTAACAGTCTGCCGGCTGTGGCAGGTTACATGGAGAAAGATGGAGTTCCTGTCCTGATATGCCTATAGTCTGAGACAGACTTTCCCACAACCTATAGAGCAAAAAGTATGCACTAAAATTTAGTTAATAATTCTGAAGAGCAAAAAAGTAAGGGAGAATCAACCTGTTCATTTGAAAATATTTGCTGTGAATTCTTCACCCAACTCTAGTAGTCTTATTTGAGGAGTAACTGACTTGTAATAGAGACTTCTAATGAGGGGGCATTGTTTTTCTGGTTGTGTAATTTTCATTTGTACAAAGCTGAACATAACTTTCAGGTATTAAATCAGAAAATGGTATGTGCAAAGTTTGAGGGCTTCGTGTAATATGGGGAAGGAGCTAAATGGAGCCTCAAATTTTGTAGAAGGCCTCCATAAAACTAGGGATATCCTTGACCATGATTCCTTTTTATTAGCTGTAACACCTACTCTGTAGAAGCACAAAATGAGACATTAGTTACTACTGAATCTTTTCTGTAATTATAAAATCTGCAGTTCTTAAAAACAAATCTTTCCTTCTACGCTAAAGTAACTTTCAAGTGCTACACAGAATCCTTGTGCCCAAAGCCAGATGTCAGAAAAGAAGAGATTGCTCACCACCTTGTGGATACTAGAGGAACACAATTTTATTCTGAAAGAATTTATTTGTTCACAAAAAATTTGAAGACTGTTTCTTTAAAACAGGAACATCTAGGTATGCAATTCCCTTACACTTTAACAAGATGGGTTATTTATTATAAGGGAGCTGGAGAAACATTTTAGGCCATAGAAACTAACCATTGTCCTATATATTCCCATTAAAAATCAACTTTATTGAACTAAATGGAATATTGGAACCCTTAGTTTAATAGGTCAAATCTGACAGTCCTCTGCTCTGTCACTTCTCAGACAAAACTCCCTTTGGAATCAGTGTGGGTGTTTTGCCTTATTAAAGATGAAGTATGGGCACTGGGATTTTTATCAGCATTTCCAAACTAATACCATTAGAAAACCTCTCTCCTTGGCTTTCTGTGATGCATCTGATATGTTGTCAATATGCTGCACTCATGCTGCTATGTCTAGGTTGATTAACTGCTTTCTTTGCCTTCCCCCACCCCCACCAGCTGACACCCAGCACATAATCTTGATATACCTGGTTTTCCCCTCTGTGAATAATCCTACCCATCCTAATAACAAACACCCAATTTAATAATACTAATAAATAAAGGGAATAATAGTTTTGGGTTAAAGGATGGGTCTCAGAGGCAGGAGATCTGAGTTTTCTTCCCAGTTTTGCCATTGACTTGATGTATGACGTTAGCCTTAGATATACCCACTCTGTGTTAGTGATATAGCCTTGTGTCACTGAGGTGGTGTGAATGCATCTAGCCTGGAGACCATTAGATGAGGCTTGGGAAGTGTGAAGTACCATAGCAAACCGGCCTCTGGGCATGTGTACCTGCTAGTGCACTAAGGCGCTACTGGACTGGGATTTTGGAGCTGGAGAATTTGTTTGATTCTGGCTGGAACAGCTGGTTGAAAATGCTGAGTGAAGTGCATAGGCGTGTGAGGCACATGTCATTAGGGTGTGCAACCAGGGAGCCCCACCCTCATCCACTCCCTCCCACTTCCCACCCCGACTGCCCCCCTCAGAACCTTCAACCCCCCCTGCTTCTTGTCCCATGACCGCCCTCTCCTAGGACCCTGCCCCCTAACTGCCCCCCAGGACCCCACCCCCATCTAAGCCTCAGTGCTCCTTGTCTCCTGACTACCCCCTCCTGAGGACCCCACCCCTATAACTGCCTCCCTAGGACATTATCCACTACCTGTCCCTTGACTGCCCTGTCCCTTAGCCACACCCCACCTCCAGACAGACCCCCAGGACTCCCACACATATCCAACCGCTCCCTGCCCCGACAGGATCCCCAGAACTCCTGAACCATCCAACCCTCCCGCTCCTTGTCCCCTGACCGCCCCCGGCCGAGATCCCCCTGCCCCCTAATCACCCCCCAGGACCCCACTAACTATCCAACCCCCGTCCCGACTGCCCCAACCCCTAGCCACACTCCCACCCCTGACAAGCCCCCTGAGACTTTCACACCCTATCCAATGCCCACATCCCCCGTCCCCTGACTGCCCCTGAGACCCTCTGGCTCGCATCCAAGCCCCCTGGCCCGGTCCCTTACTTTGCCGCCCCTCAGAACAGAGTCCCCACCAAATCGCATCCCCTGGACATCCCCATGACCAATGACGTCATGGCAGAGAGCGCCAACCAAGCTGGTGCACAATGGTGGAAGAGCGCTATGACTGATGTAAGTCAAAGGTCATGTGTAGCGCTGGGGAGGCAGTGATTGGCTGGGCAAGCCTGAACTGGGGAGGGGGCAATGGGGGTAACGGTAGCAGCGTGGGGTTCACTGTGACACAATTTACAACAACTTTGTGCAGCTGCTGGGGAAGTTTGTACAGGCAACAAATACACCCTGCGCAGGTGGGCGGGGGGATCCTGTCACCCCGACTCATAGGTGCTGACTTTTGGTTTTGCTGGTGGGTGCCCCATCCTGGCTCCGCCCCCACTCCACCTCTTCCTGCCTCATCCCCTAAACCCCCCTCAACACCACCTTCTTGCCAACTCCCTCCCCTAAATGCCTCCCACCAGCCGCTCATTCCTTTCTGCCCCCTCCTGCCTTAAGGGCGATGTGTGGGCGCTGGAGGGGTACTCTGCCAGTTTTGAGGGGAGGCTATTTTCAACATATTTATATACTTTCATTCTAGTTACTGAAAGTGTGTCTATCATTGGTATCTCCCCTTCCTGATGTTTTCCAGTTCTTGCTCTCCACTTGTGTCCCTTTTCCCATCTCTCTCTGCTCCCTACTTCCTGCTGGCTTTGTTTAGCGCCTGCTCCCCCCCACGCAGCTCTGTCTCCCCCAAACACCACCCCCTGCAGCCAGCCTAGAAACCACATGCCCTGACACAGAGAGAAATTTAATTCAACAGCCCAGCATAGAAATGGCCTATTCATTCATTCTGCTGTGTTGCTCCAGCTCTTCCCAATCCCAGGGCTGCAGCCTACCCCTGCTTTGACTCCTTCACATACTGTACAACTTTTGTGGGAGGGGAGCCCCTGGTGGGACCATGGCCAAAGGTGGGGGAGTGGGGACCAGCTGCTTCCTCCACCAGGCTGCAGCAGACCAGCATCCTGAAGCAAGAGCAGCTCAGGTGTCCCAAGGTGAAGCAGGACATCATCTCCTGACTTGAAGCAGATACAGGGGGATGGATGCAAAGGAAGAAATTCCCCAGGAGCTGGGGTGTAAGGGGGATCCAGGGGAAGGGAATCAATCCTTCCTTACACTGGGAGGAGGGGATGCTGATTGGTGGGGGAGGGGATAAACTTCCTCTCAGAGGAAAATCCCTCAGGTAGGCTTGATCTGGGTGTGGGGGAGGGGGAGACAGCTTAGAGCTGGGCAAGCATTACTTTCTTAGGCATGAAAAAACTGTAGGGGCTGGGAAGCTCCCAGTTCAGATCCTGCATGGGAGGGGTCTGAGCAGCATCCAGACTTGGTGAGGCTGCTCATTTGCAGCTGGGGCTGGAGTGAAGCCCCTCTGGACGGGTAAAGAAGGGGGAGCGGGCAAGCTGCAGGCCACAGCCCAATTTCACTCATCAGACACAAGGGAGAACTTTTCTTAAAGGAACCATGTCCTTTGGTTTGTCCCCCTGCCCAGCACTAAGGGGGTCTGCAGCTGGTTTCTCCTGGCTGAAGGAGGAGCACAGGTCCTAGGGGAAACACCAGGATGGGCTGAGACTGGCTGGCTCAGTCCCTGAGAAAGCTCCCAGCCCATACTCCCCCCAGCAGCCAACTGAGAAGCTGCCTGCTCATCTCCCCCAAGCTGAGAGGCTGCCCACCCCATCTCCCCAACCCCTCTGCAGCTAGCCCAGAAGCTACTGTGCCTTGGCTGCTGGTCCCCCCATGTCAAGCTCCCTCTACCCTGAAAATCAGAATGATTCACCTCTGCCTGCAGTCTGGGAGCTTCAGCAGCTGCAGGGGAAACAGCTGATAGGCCGGGACTTCCTGCCAAACCGCTGACTGGCTGCAGCCAGCCAAACAGCTGATCATAGAATAGCAGGGTTGGAAGGGACCTCAGGAGATCATCTAGTCCAGCCCCCTGCTCAAAGCAGGACAAATCCCCAGTTTGTTTTTTGTATAAAACATCGCAGTTTCCCTAAATGGCCCCCTCGCAACTCTGGGTTTAGGCCAATGCTCAAACCACTGAGCCTCCCTCCCCCCGCTGCTGATGCGGGTTGCTGCAGCATGCTAAACAGCTGACTGGCAGTTGCCAACAGCTGATCTCCCCCCGGGGGGGGCTAAGCAGCAGCCGCCTCCTCCCCCCCTCCGAGCCGGGGGGGGGGGGAGCAGCCTTAGTCGCCTTCCCAGATGGAGCTGAGGCATGATCCGGGAGTGTCTGGGCACACCCCGTGCGCGCGCCTATGGTGAGGTGAGGGGTAATTATCCGCCCCCCCTTCCTTCGGCGCCCCCGCGAACCAGCTGAACGCCGCGGCTGAGTCGCTGCCCCGATCCGGGGGGGGGTGGGGAAAGGGGAAGAGGCGCTCGGCGCGGCCCGCTCAGGGGAGAAGAGCAGGAGGCTGACAAGGGCTCCGGGGCTAGCGCGGGGCCCCTCCCCCAGGCTGGCGCGAGGCCCTTTCCCTCCTTGCCGATAGCGAGGCAGCAGGGACCCGGCGCGCTCACCTGGGGGAACAGGAGAGGGGGGAGGGTTGCGTGCGGCGTAACGAGTCTGCGCGGCGTCCCTCCCACGCGCGGCTGGGCGAGTCCATTCACGGGGGAATCCGGAAGATTCGATGGCGGAGAAACTGGAACTTTCCAGGAGGTGGCGGCTCGCGCCCGCCCCCTGCCCGTCCCTTCCGCACCGGCGTCTGGGAATTCAAAGCCGGCTAGTCGACTCGACAGCAGCCCGCCTCGCGCTACGACAGCGCAGCAGCGCTCAGGAGGGGCCCGCGCGGGAACCGTCGCTGCCGGTGGCCGTTGGGGTCGGTTCGCGAGCTAGCCGCCCTCGCCCCCATCGACCCTGCGCCGGCGGCCGGGCTGCTCCTGCCGCGGCCATGAGGCACCTGCCCTATTTCTGCCGGGGGGAGGTGGTGAGGGGCTTCGGCAGAGGCTCCAAGGAGCTGGGCATCCCCACCGGTGAGTCGGGTATTAGGGGCTCGCGCCGAGCTGGGACCCTTCCCCCCCCCGCGGGGCATGGGGGCGCCGAGACCCCACCTGGGGGAGGGGGGGACCCGTGTGCGGCGGCTGCGGAGGGGGAGTAACCCTGACGTCGGTGACCCGCCCATTCTGACGTCACTGATATTACAGCACCGGGTCGCCGGCCGCGCTGTGGGTGGCCGGTAGCGCGGCCTGGGCTCTTCTGCTGCCGGCCCTGGGAGCAGCCGGAAGCGAATCTCTTCTCTCGGCGCGTGACCCGGAAAGCGCTGGGCCGGGCCGGGCCGGCGGGCGCCGCGCACCGCTGGGGCAGGGCCTCGGTGATGGCGCGGGAGCCAGGTCTGGGGGCCTCCCTGCGGAGCGGGTGGGCAAACCCAGGGCCAAGCAGGAGCAGTGCACAAAGGGCCTCGTTTGACAATACCCCCCCCCCCACACACACACACACCCCTCGCTTTAGCAGCAGGCGAAGGTTGCCGGTGTCGATATACCCGCAGACTGTCAGTGCATTTAGCTTATACTGATACTCTGCGCTAAATAAGCTCTTTCAGCGGAAGAGTTTTTATACTGATACACCGGCGTCTATTCTAGGTCTGCTGGTATAGAAATGTTGCCCCCCCCCCCAAAAATAAATAAATTCCACTCCAACTGACATTGACTATCTTGTCAAAAGCTGCAACGTTGACTTGGCTTGAATAACACACGAATTCACTACAGCACCACTTCTTCTGAACTGGTGCTGAATGCTCTCCTTGTTTATGTTTAGAGTCCTTGTTTAGAGTGAACTAAGGCAGCCTGTCTACAGCCTACGGTGGGGAAATCTTGTAACTGTTTCCCACAGTTACTAACACTGATTAGCTCCACTTGTGTTAGGAACATTGGGAGAGCCGACATAGACATGCCACCAATTTTTAATCTCCATGTTGATTAAACGTGCCTTAAACAGAACTAGATATTATTACTTCCAGTGCTGATCACAAATAGTGTCTGGACACTAGGCATCTTGTGTTGTGAATTCTGGAGAAACTGAACCAGGGATGGCAGCAATGGAAAGTTCTACAAAAATTCTTTTATGTAGGCAAGGTCAGTCATGCTTTTTGTAATATGATGAGAAGAGATTATTTAATTAATGTTTGTAATTAAACTGTTCTTAGTATCACTTTAACGGGGTCATTTTTTAACCATTTTTTGGCAACAGGCTAGTTTCTTAGAGTTTGCCGTAGAAGATCTGTGATTCACTCAGGAGCATAGTTTTGTTACTTTCCATGATCCCTACTACCATGCTAGCTTAATGCAATGATTAGGAACCAGCACAAATTGGTGATAGGTTTGCATCCGAAATGCCCCCTTTTAAAATGTCAAATTAGTAGCAATTACTGTGTATGATATCTTGCTTTTTAAAAAGTGTTGTCCTAGTTGCAGGATTTGTGGGATGGAAGGAAGGAGTTTTCTTTAGAGATTGGGATGAGTGCATGTGTATAGGTAAGGAGGAGTTGCAAAATAGCTTGCTCAGAAAGCTGGGATGAAATCATGGCACTATTTGATTTAAATGGAACTTGGAATTCACCCCAGCTACCCATCACTTGGACTGTGATACAGAGGATTCCTGGGGGCGGGGAAAGTTTCTTACCTAAACAAAGGTTCCCCATGTGTTCTAACCCCCTTCCCGCCCCAAAAAAAACCCCAAAACAAAAAAACCCACATACACTCAGATGTATAGTGAGGGCTTAAAAATAGACATCATCTGTGGGGCCCTGTTCTATTTCTTCAACTTGGGAGATGCTTTTCTTTTGTGGTTACCTCCCTTTTTTTGTGATAAAGAAAAGTTAACTTCCCAGTAACAAGCTAATAGAATTAGCTTATCAAGAAGAAAAATGTATAGTGTTGTGAAAGCAAAACTAGAATTGGAGAAATGCAACACTACTATGTGTATCACTATATACAGGTAAAAGGAAGCTGATTAATCTTTCATGTGGAAACATAAAGCAGAGCGATGGACAGTGCCTCTTCATTTGTAACACTTTGAGTTGGAGTTTTACAGTTAATCAGTGATAGCTTGTCTGATTTAGCCATGGTCTGCACTTAAAATTTAGATCAACCTAGCTATGTTGCTCAGCGGTGTGAAAAATTCACACCCTGAATGCTGCAGTTCAGCTGACCTAACCCCAGGCATAGAATTCTTCCATTGACCTAGCTACAGCTGCTTGGGGTGATGGATTACCTACATCAGTGGAAAAACTTTCCATTGATGTAGGAAACATCTACACTATACTCACATAGCTGCAGCTGTGCTGGTGTTGTGCCCATAGTGTAGACATGCCCTTAGTTTCTGGGTCTCTGTACCATTGCTGAGCTTTAGGGCTGGTAAGATCTTTCCTGTATTTGGGGGGCGGGAGGGGGGCCAAGGAGGGGAAAGTCATTCTGTTTTGTAACATAAAACTAGGAAGTCCTTTAAGCTAAACACCATAAACATTTTTATTTTATTTGGTGACTTTTATTGGTCTTGAAAGAATGCTTTATGAATTCCTAAACTTACTAAAAGGTTAACACAGTGTTCAGCTGCTGCTCCTGTACAAACTGACAATACTTGCATGTTTTGAAAACGTTACATTGATGTTTTGGTCTCAATCAGTAACTAAAAAATTTGCATCACAGAAATCAGTCAAGGTCATTTAGCCAAGAATAACAACTGTGCTTTACCATATATCCATGTCACTTCTAAAGCACAGACTTCAGGACGTAATGCTAAAAATACCAAAAGCAGTTTCACAGAAGCATTCTGGTAAATGTTTCAGCCTATCTCTTTAAAATATTAAGCGGTACACTGAATATCCTGTCAGGTTAAAATCATTCAGTTTATTAATTTGTGCTGTTTACTTTGAACAAATGGATTGAAATACACAATGCAAATAGAAATTCACCATGAACAAAAATTATTCTAACTCGTTTTATATTCTGGTTATCAGGTTAGCAAGATACTGAAATTTGAGCAGCCATTTGCATTTCAGTTATGTGTAGGCTTTTTTCAAGCTTCCTTACAAAGCTGTCATATCTTAGGCCTTGTCTACACTACAGGGGAAATTCTATCTAAGCTATGCAACTTGAGTTATGTGAATAGTGTAACTCAAATTGACGTAGCTTAGATCTACTTACCGTGGGATCCACATTATGCAATGTTGACAGGATGCTCTCCCATCGACTCCCCCTACTCTTCTCGATCCGGTGGAGTACAGGAGTCAACGAGAGAACGATCTGGGTCTAAATCGACAGCCTATGCATCAATCGCCACTTGTCGATCCCCCGATAAGTATAGACAAGCCCTTAGTCTAGAACAGGGAGTAGGAATTGGGAGTTGCTGCAAAAAAGGAAACATAAACGGAGGAACCTGGAAGAGGGAGAATAACAAAGGAAGGAAAAGAAACAAAAGACAGAAGTAAGGTTGGCACAAAGGGGAGTATATATTTTTCGCCAAGGCTTGGTCTTTAAGCACAGTTGTATTGCTATAAATATAAGAATGATTTTAAACCAATTTAGCTAAACTGGTGCAAGTATATGGCCACTCTTTTATGTCAGTTGAAACTTGGCTTATCAGTTTAGCTTGGTTCTATAAAAATTAGATGTAATCTAAACTAACTGCTACCAGTTTTTGCACTGACTTTCATACCAGTTTCATGTTGCACTGGTTTAACTGGACTGATTTCATTTAAACCAATCAACTCCTTTGTGTGGACGAGCCATGAGTGATATTGATTGTGACAATAAAGTAAGGAATAAATACCCTTGATCTTGATTTCTATCCAAATCTCCCACTGATATCAGGAAGTGTAGTGAAGGAAGTCTATGAAGTCCTGAATTCATATCCCAGACCAGGTAATAAAACATAAAATGTGAACTTCTTTAATGATACACCTACACTGCAGTTTTTCTGCATCTTGTCTTGTGTTGTATTGGCCCAAATCCTCTCTCATCCACACTCAAAGCCTTTAGAGTTGTCTGGAGTTGGCTTACTCCACTGGGGTATGAGTCAGGCTGCACATTGACCTGTGATTTACCCACTTTGCCTTGTGAAGGTAGCAAAGGCACGGGTACCTGACTTTGAGTCTAGGTAGTCCTCCCCTACCAGTCTCACAATTCTCTATAGTGGTATATTCTGGCCTTTCTACCTACTTACTTCCTACTGCTTTTCCTCTATGCATGAGAAGCTATTGGCAGTTCACATCGCTGCACTGTGGTATTAATCCTCATTTTAACCATGGCCTGCTCTGCCAAACAGCATAGAAGATGGCCTACCTCCAGCATGCCACTAGCTGGCCCGAGTTGCACACTGAGGTTCTAGTTAATGTCTGGTGTGAGTACGCTCAGGACCATCATTTTAACAAGAGCTCCAGAAATATCCACCATTAAGATTATGTGGAAGAGTCTGGCAGAAGTGAGTGTCTGCCACACTGGTGTTCAGTGTAGGGAGCATATCAGGCACCTGAAGCACCTGTATTTGTGAGGGCAAAGATGGAAACGGTAGGTAGGCAATGTGCCCTCTGCATCTAAATACTCCTTCTGTGAGGAGTTGGACTAGGCATTTGCCACTGAAGAGCCCACTCTTTCCTATGACATCCTTCCGAATCCAGATGGTCTTATTATCAGACTGGAGGAAGGGAGGCAGAGACGCCAGCGAATGGGGCCATGATGGATACCAGGAACAGACCACAAAACGGAAAACCCTAGTTCAGCTCACTTGGCCAGATTGGCTGGTGAACATCCTGGGTCCATAGTCTAAGGACTTATTTGGGGTTGGACCTGGGGAACAACCTGAAGGAGATGTGCAGGGCCAGGTCTGAATCTGCAACATTGTAAGTGCTGCCTGCCATATTTGTTGTCGTGGGGAGAATTTTTGTTTTAAGAGGGAAGGATTTCTGGGTTAGACCAATAAAACTATCACTGTGGAGGATGGTGTATGTAATGGGGTGTGCTTAGCTTTGGCTGAGGGCTGAAACCAAGACATCTTCTAGACAGTTTCTTCTTCCTCCACCCCTTACTCCCCACCCATATGTGATCCAAGATGGATGTCAAGGGGAGGGGAACAAATTAAAACACATTGCTAATAGCTCTTTCAAACTACCATTGCAAATATTCTATGCAAAATATTTAAAAGTTTATTCTCATGCTTGGTAGGCCTGTATACTTAGCAAACACTGCTCTTTAGTAACTCAATTACACTGATATGATGTAGACTTATACCTTGACTAGCAAAGTACTGTTCCAGGCAGCATGTTCATAAGTCACTACTGGACCTCATTGCTTCTGATTGTTCTGTCTGTTATTAGGATACTGTTGGGGCAGGGGGAGGGGGGAATTCCACTGTGCTGCTAGCAAGCCTCATCACACCAGCCCAGGGTCCTGGTAATTTTCCTTCACTCCTAAATTGTATGCTTATATTTTTTGCCCACCTTGATCCAGCCTCAGTGGTAGGTGCACTTTCTGGTTGCCTGTACCAGGCCTGCAGACCAGCAGTGTCTTGATACCACTCCATTCAAAAATACTTTTTTAGCTTTGCAGATGTATGGGTCACAATCATATAGGTGGCATTGGCATCCAAATGATTTTGTAGGCAGCACCATCTTGCCTTCTGTCTGCCAGATGTGCACTCCGCTACCCTGCAACCGCTAAGAATGTAATTTAATTCTCTTACCATGCTCTCTTAAGTCGGTGTGGTGTCATAAGCATTGGCAGGAATAGGTTGGTGGGGTCCTCCAAAATAACAGCGGGAGTCGACACTCCGTTGATAACAATGTAATTAGGAGAGAGTCAGGGCCCTGCTTCTCCCAACAGGTAAATGCCAGGTCTCCTAAGCACCCTGGTGCTATGCATTTTTTCCATACTTCCCATGTTGGTTTTCATGGACCTGTCTCTGTGATTAATGAAGGCCTGCAAAACTAGGGAGAAGTACTCTTTGCAGATGACATTTTTTCTTTCTTTTTCTGGCAAGCAAAGTATGGGCACAGATTTGCCATCAATGGCTGCAGTGCAGTTTGGGAACAACATGCTCTGAAAGCACGCTATTTATTTCAGACACACTTCTAATGTCCACTGCTCATTGGTAAATTACAATGTTAATTAGTGCTCAAATCTCTACTACTACAAACCCAACAGGTTTCAGCCAACACTGAACTACTTTGCAATGACCTTTAGCAGAGTGGGGTAGAAAGCTTCCCAAGGACTATTGCAACCTACTTCCATTGGTAAGGGCTCCCTCAATTGAGTGGTCTGGTGCTGGAGGGTTGGGACAACCTTCCCATCACACTGTGCTAGTTCTCTTGCACCAGAAGTGCTGGTCTACACATGGGGAATCTTCAGTAATTGCAGCATTCATCATGTCTGTCCACTCTGTGATGAATGAATTGGCTTCATAGTCCTGCCACATTCTGCATCTCAGAAAGTGCTTCCAAAAGGCCATCCAGCAACTCACCACTCCACTGCATAAATAACTCTCCTGCAAACAGGAGCAGCTCATCTAATGAATCCATGGCTTGTCCCCTGGTTATAGTGGACAGAGGTGAGGCTTGTGTAGAGGAGGAAGTGCCTCAGCTAAACGTGGCAGGCTAAACTACTTCTGCACAAGAGTCTAGGAAGGCTAGATGAGTTCTCCCGCCGTATACCACAAACCAATTCCTATAGCCGTTCCACTTGGTGAGGTGCTAAGAACCCTGGGATATGACCCCAGAAGGCGTAGCACCAAACAGAGGTCACTGCTTTACCAGTGTGAAAGTGGTGTATACTGGCTTATGTGAACTGTTTGATGCGGACTCTGAGGCAGGCTTAAGTAATGCACCACTGCACACTGTAATACACTCAGCCTAAATGAGTGTTGACACCTCTTCAGAGATGGAAAAGATGGAGAGAATAGGATTGTTTGTAGAGTAAAGGAATGCTCTCTGACAAGTAGCTTGGGTGATTTGTTTTATAAGTGCAGTCTTAATGCTGTTTCTTGGTCTTCTAGCATCTGAGGTTTTTTTTAACTAACCATTTTGAAAGGCAGTATACACTCAAACCACTGATAGGTACCTGTAAGGTACACTTTAATGATTATTTTGTGTGTGAGACTTTCAACACAGCGGTACCCTGACCTCATTACAGTTTGGCTTCCCTTTGTAGTGCAAATAGGACTATGGCCATGTTCTCTGATTGTGCTAAAAGCATTGAATTCAGCCTGGTTGGTTAATGTATACAAGGTCATTTCTACACAATAACTTGGAACCATGTTTTCCATAGATCTGCTAACTGTGTGGTATCTTGGATATCTTACACAGCCAGTGTGCTAATCGGCTATGAAGCTGTTTTTTCCTATTGCTTATACTTGTATTAAGTGGAGCATTGTGTCATTAATATTAAATGATATGAGTAGAGTTTTTTAAATACATTTTAAGCAGTTTACTGTACTATGGAGCACTTAATTTATATAATGTACACTTTTATTTGCAGCTAACTTCTCTGAGCAAGTCGTTGAAAGCTTTCCATCTGATATCTCCACTGGTATATACTATGGGTGGGCCTGTGTTGGAAATGGAGATGTGCATAAAATGGTTTTGAGCATAGGTTGGAACCCATACTACAAGAATGTAAAGAAATCAGTGGTAAGAATTTTGCTTTATGTGGTATTTTGGTTATAATAAACCAGGGGTTCTCATACTGGGGGTTGAGACCCCTCAGGGGGTCACGAGGTGATTACATGGGGGGTCGTGAGCTGTCAACCTCTATCCCAAACTCGGCTTCGCCTCCAGCATTTATAATGGTGTTAAATATATAAAAAAGTGTTTTTAATTTATAAGGGGGAGGGGTCACACTCAGAGGCTTGCTATGTGAAAGGGGTCACCAGTAAAAAAAAAGTTTGAGAGCCATAGTAATAAACTAACTAGACTACTGGCTTGACTAAGAGGAGCGGAAGTTGCTCCATTAACTGAATGAATGGGATTTAGATACTACATTTCCAGTCATAACAGTGGCACTTGTCTTATATTTACATACTGAGAGGAGAATCTCTTAGTAGACAGAATTCATGCAGCCATAGAAGAATAAGACATGTTCCCATTTACCTCTTGCATCATCAGTTAAATTAGCTAAATTCTGATGCTGAATACAGGCCCCTTGTCAGGCTGCCAATTAAAATAAACATACACTTAAATAGTAAAGTGAGCACATTAGATTATAAAAGACACGGAAATAGGATAAATGAGTAAGAACCTAATGACATCTGTTATTTTTCAGAGTATAACTGCACTTCAAAATAAAAGAGAAATTAGTATGGCTTAATAGATTTCTTTACATAATTTGTGGTGTTCTTCCATTATGTTCTCTGATCAGTAATGGAATCCATATACACTTCCACCCCGCTATAACGCAACCCGATATAACACAGGTTTGCATATAGTGCGGTAGCAGCGGGGCTCCGGCTGCTGCGGGGAGCCCAGGGCCCTTCAAATCACCGCTGGAGCCCTGCTGCCGCTACCCTGGGACTGCAGTAGTGGGGGTCTGCTGGCGATTTAAAGGGCCTGGGGCTCCCCATGGCCGGAGCCCCGGGCTCTTTAAATCACTGCTGCAGCCCTGCCACTGCTACCCCATATTACGGCGTTTCACCTATAACGCGGTAGGGATCTTTTGCTCCCCACAACTGCGTTATATCGGGGTAGAGGTGTATGTTATATTATGGCCTCTTATGCAGAATCAGTATAATAAACTAAAAATGAATTCAAATATTATCAAGAACAAAGTCCCATGCCCTCTAATTATACCATCATCTGTGTAGGATTTTTTTCTCTTGGGTCCTGGCTCCTTAGCCTGAACCAGCAAAACTAGTTGGATTTTCGGCATTCTGAAATCACAGGCATTTAGGCATGAGCCCCTGCCCCAAGTTTTATTCCAGCTGCTACTCTTTCATGTCTCTTTAGAATCTTCATTCAGTTCCCAAATGTGCAAGAAGCAAAAGCATCCCTAAAATCTGCGTCTCAAATAATACATGATTTCTTCAGAATTCAAGAAACGATTTCAAAGATGGAAATAATCTAGAGCTAGATGGCAGTTTACTACATTAGAATCCTGAAACCTGATATGAAATGTGGGTGAGTAGTAGGAATCTTGACAATGATGGTAAAAAATCAAAATCATAAGTAGTTTTCCTAGTCTTAATAATTTCATAAATGTAGGATTCCTGCTCTTGAAGAGCAAAACACGTTAAGAAATTTCTCACACTAACCAGTTAAAAAATAAATAAATAAAAACCTTCAAGCAGCGGTAAGAACAGTGGTATTTTAAAAGCTTTTTCAGGTAAAACAGTAGAGCTCTATAGTACACTTGCAGGAGTATGCGGAGTGTAGGAGTAACTTGATATAAAAACATATTTGGTAAGCAAAGACAAATATAATTGTTGAATCCATTTGTTGCTAGTACACATAGCTTCACATGCTAAAACACTGTAGCTGCTGCAGTTTGTGAAATTTAAAGCTCTTACCCATAATATTCTTCTAAATTAACTTCAATAGGAATGGAAATTTGTGCAGAATGTCTGTGACCCAGTCATTTCAGTTTTGTCTCTTCTGCTTAGCATGTACCTGAAGGTACTCAAGGAGCTTATGGGTCATTTGTATCTGGCATGTCTTATGATGACGCTTAGCTATACATTTCCTTTAATTAGATATGAACAATGGATTTAGTGTGTGTAGATTAAATGCCGATTAGTGACATAACTAAATGAGGATTTTGCTTGAGAAATGAAGTGCTTTGTTCCAATTGTCATGCTTGTTAGCTAGTTCAGCTAGCTCCTCATTTAATTGCATGTGCTTCTTTGATTCAAGAAACATTAAATTCAGTCATACATACTAACAGTATCATGAGGTACTCGATGTATTTAAGATTTCAGAGTGTTAGCCCTGTTAGTCTGTATCAGCAAAAACAATGAGGAGTCCTTGTGGCACCTTAGAGACTAACAAATTTATTTGGGCATAAGCTTTCATGGGCTAAAATCCCCTCCTCTGCCATGTACATTGGCCAAACTAGACAGTCTCTACACAAAAGAATAAATGGACACAAATCAGACCAAGAATTGTAACATTCAAAAACCAGTAGGAGAGCATTTCAGTCTCCCTGGACGCTCAATAACAGACTTTAAAGTGGCAATTCTTCAGCAAAAAAACCTTCAAAAACAGACTCCAACAAGAAACTGCAGAACTAGAATTAATTTGCAAACTGGACACCATCAGACTGGGAGTGGATGGGTTACTACAAAAAATAATTCCCTCTGCTGATACTCACACATTCTTGTCAACTGTTTGAAATTGGCCACCTTGATTGCATTGGCCTCATTAGCACTACAAACGTGATTTTTCCCTCCCTTGATATTTATCCCTTCTTGTCAACAGTTGAGAATAGGCCACTTTCACCTTAATTAAATTGGCTGGTTAGCACTGCCCGTCCCCTCCCCCCAAACTTGGTAAGGCAACTCCCATCTTTTCATGTGCTGTGTATTTATACCCACCCTACTGTATTTTCTACTCCATGCAAATGATGAAGTGGGTTTTAGCCCATGAAAGCTTACGCCCAGATAAATTTGTTAGTCTCTAAGGTGCCACAAGGACTCCTCGTTTTTGCTTATACATTTAAGAGGACTAGAAAAATGTTTTGTTTCCTCTCTTGTTTGTGTTAAGCCATCTAAATGGAAACAAATTCAAATTTAATATGTATTAAAGATATTCTATGTTTAGGATAAAGGTGAAGGATTATGGGACTAAATTTGACTTAGGAGCTGTTGATTCAGAAACTGTACAGGAGTGTTTTTTTTTTTAACTTAAAATTATATATTCACATCTTAAGTGATTCTCAGCCATTTTCTGCCCTCCGATACATTGAGTACAAAACTCATATTAAAAAAACCTGGGCATTGCTCAAGTCTACATGAGCATGTAGACTATACTGTAGTTCAGGGGTCGGCAACCTTTCAGAAGTGGTGTGCCGAGTCTTCATTTATTAACTCTGATTTAAGGTTTCATGTGCCAGTCATACATGTTAATGTTTTTAGAAGGTCTCTTTCTCTAAGTCTATAATATATAACTAAACTATTTTTGTATGTAAAGTAAATAAGGTTTTTAAAATATTTAAGAAGCTTCATTTAAAATTAAATTAAAATGCACACCCCGGATCAGTGGCCAGGACCCAGGCATTGTGAGTGCCACTGAAAATCAGCTCGCCTGCCGCCTTCGGCACCTGTGCCATAGGTTGCCTACCCCGCTGTAGTTCTTTAGACATAGTAGCATGAAATTAATGGTTGAGACTCTTGTCGTGCTTACTGAAGTTTCAAAGATGCTCAGTTTACTGTACTTTAACGGTTTTCTGTCAGGTAAATGTTAAATTAAGTTACTGAACTTTAAGATGTGGGGCAGGGATAAAACAGGTTTTTTTCCTCTTTGTAGTTGGTAACAGTAACTTGGGTTAAACTTCTTGAGAAACAGAGAAAACATAAACAAAACAGTTATTATAGTTATTTTTCTTTTTCTTTAGGAAACGCACATCATCCACACATTCAAAGAAGACTTTTACGGTGAAATTCTCAGTATAGTCATTATTGGGTACATCAGACCAGAAAAAAACTTTGATTCCTTAGGTAAGTATCAAGACTTCCCTTAAAGTTTTTGTTTATGAAGATTTTTTTAGCCTGAAATTGATGGTTTATGCAGTTTACTGCCACCAGAGATTTGCCTTCCTCCTGTGTTCCATTTCACTTTTGATGATTAAGTAAATTTGCTTTTGGAAGTGGATCATTCAAACCATAAATATGGTCTTTGCTTGCTATGGTAGGTTGAATGCAACAAAAAGGGCTTTAGTATTCTGATATTAAAAAATAAAATAAAATTAAGGAATATCAAGAAATATAGAAAACAGATATACTTACAAGCTGTGTCACCTTGCACATCTGTTTCCTGGCTGAATTATTCTTTTTTGGGTTACCAGGGTGATATCACTCCCAGAACCTTGAATTCTCTCTGAATCTGAGCTGTTGAAGAACAGCTCTTTCACACAATCTAAATTGATTATTCAGAAGTGGTAGTCCAAACAGAATCCTCATTATTTGGTCTGGCTCTTCAATATAGAACTTGCCGTGGAACCTCCTATGTTGTGAGAGTTGCAAATCTGATATATCATCAGGTGGTAGATTCCAACCCTTTGTGTGATTGCTTCTTGTATCAAATGGAGAGGCTTCACATTTCAGTTTTACTGCTCTTCAGAGTACAGTGGAAGTAATGGTGATCTCTCACTTTGGTGTCTTTTCAGCAGGGGCTTTTTACTAATTGTTCCTACTGTTATCGGTGCTGCACAATATCCGAAGGAAAAGCCTTGGAAGTAATTATTCTCAACGCCCATTAGATGTGTCTTGTGCCAGATTGTGTAAACCTGTCCAGATTATGCACATACTAGGGTTTGTCTTTATGAATCAGAGTTATGGGATTGATAGAGAAATGAGGGGGTGTTATACTGTTGTTTTTTTAGTCCCTTCTGGCCTGGAAAACTATGTTCCTTTTAGTGCAGAAATCCTTAGAGGATCCTAGTTTTGGTAATTACTTTAAAGACAATAATGCAGCACTGTTTCCAGATGCGCATTGTTTTCAGATTAAGCCTTTACATGTACCAAAAAAATGAAATTTTAAAAATGACAGAAGAAAGGATTTTATTATTCAGTTTCTTTTAACACACATTTGACTTCAATGCTCAGCAAAGAGAAGTCAAGATCTTTGTTAAAGATTCGTACTACCATCTGCCCAGTTAAGAGCGGAGACCGCTCTGACCCAACTTCATTGGATCCTCCAAAGAAACTTCTAGGAAAAACCCTGGAAAAACAAGATTTTATTGTAAGATACTTTAAAAAAAAAAAGGGGGGGGGGCATCCAAAAAGCACCTTCATGTAGTCCTTTTTCATTATAATGAAACAAGAAAAGGGCACATTCTGTAAGAAGGAGAAAGTGGTATCTTTAACATACATCCAAATACTTGACGTTTTAGTTAACGTTCTCGTTAGGGAATGTTGTAATCTCTCTGCTCCAGTGTACGTTAAGGGTGACTGGATGCCTGGCTGGCTAGTCTTTGGCATTCACTTCCTTCTGACAATGTAACTGTTAATACTCACTCAACATCTGCCTCTTGTGATTTCTACCTGGCTGTTTCTCACTACAGTCTGTATCTTAGCTTCTGTAGAGGGCAACCTACCCTTTTTAAATCTCAAACAGTGGGAATCTCTGACATTTGGAGGAAAGAAACTTGACTTGCCTATGACTGGTACAGTAAAGCATCAAGTTGCCTTACAGAACTGCTACTTGAAACATTTTTCCTAGTCTTTATAAGTCTTATGCCAGTAAATCCCCTTCTTTTAAAAAACATTTTTTTGCATCAATATTTTATTGATGTGCAGCTTTAAAGGTTTTTGTAATTATGTACATTTCTTCATTGTTAAACAAGTCAGATGGTACTTTCCATTAGCTTACTGGTAAATGCAGTAGCAATACTGGATGCCCACTTAGTAGAATCTGTATATTCCGTCAAAGTGATTAGAAGTGGGATGAGGCTATATAAAACTACTTCATAGAAGACCAAGTATTATGTTAATGGAAGCAGAAAGTACATCCTGTTTTGGTAAACTTAGGTTTGGTAGTGAATATCTCATTAGCAACATAGTTAATTTAAATCGTTCTGTAAAACTGGTATTTACTATTTAGTAATACCTTATATTAGTATAACTATGAGAGTTGAGGGAAAATACTGCTCTCAGCTATCCTTTATGCACTTACAAGCACTGTGTGTCTCAATGTCTTCCTTTATAGTCAGCGATTTACCCCCAAAAGGTGTGAAGGATGCACGCTGAAGGGAGGAAGAAGCTTTTATAAAGTGGCTTTAAAGCTGAAACTGTCAGGTGGTTTGTGGACAGATGGAGGATTTGAAAGTACCTTTCACTCATCTGAAATTGACTAAATTTCAAGTTTGTCCTTTCAAACTTAGTAGCTTTTTAAAATAACCATCAGTGCTTGTTAATATTAATATTATTTCCTTTGATTAATGCTACTAATCTTACCAGGCCCTCTCACAGGTCCAGAGAGGCCTGGGCCACTTCCAGCTTTTGAGGTCCCTAGCCATAATAAAAATAAAAAATAACATCGCATGAAAACAAAATAAGGCACCAAAAAAAGTGAGACATAATTTGAATAGTCTTTTTATTTAACAAATGCTCTTCTAGTGTTTTTCTGTGCAAATGCACTAATTATTGAGGGGAAAAAATCTAGCTTTTGTGCAATGTAACAGTTGATATTAAGCATGGTGAGCCCATTCAAAAGCTCTTGTTCCATAGTTGAATGGTGATATTTCTTTACCTGCTTCAACACATTGAAAGTGCGTTGACCTGAAGCCACTAATGCAGGCAAACTGACAAAAATGTGCAGTGCAGATGTGATATTAGATATCAGAGAGTCCAAGTTAGAGTATTGCTTGAAGCAATCCTTTGGCTTGCAATCCAATTTAAAGTTCATGGGATATATTCGATTGAGGAAGATGACCTTATCACTGAGATCTTTTGAGATTTCATTGTTTTACTGTTGCTGAAATTGTTCAGCTGTAGAAAGTAGATCTTCATTTCTCAGTCTGTTGAGTTGCCAAAGAAACCCAAAAAGGGTACAAATTAGTCGCAGTGACTCAAATTGATGTACAAGACATGATTGAATAGAGTCAATGATGACAAGGAAGACATTGACCCTTTAATGCTGCTCGGCATCGGATTCAGTAGGTCAGTTGTGATTGGTGGAAAACTCAGATGAAATGCCAATATTCTGTGCTACTAATTTGGACTCATTCAGGATCTCATCCCATTGTTCATTGATAAGACTTTCAATGTTATCCCTCTCAACAGCAAGTGTAGCATTGTTTGCTTTAGTTACCAGATTAGTTTGGTGGATCATCGTAAGTAGCTTCATCAACAAAGATGACATCAGAATGCATTCAAATTTGGACATATGCTTCTGAATAGACTGAAGTTCAGTTCGAGCCTGTGCAGTGAAATTGAGAGGCCTGGTCTACACTACGCATTTAAACCAAATTTAGCAGCGTTAAACCGAATTAACCCTGCACCCGTCCACGCAACGAAGCCCTTTATATCGATATAAAGGGCTCTTTAAACTGATTTCTGTACTCCTCCCCGACGAGGGGAGTAGCGCTGAAATCGGTATTGCCATGTCGGATTAGGGTTAGTGTGGCCGCAATTCGATGGTATTGGCCTCCGGGCGGTATCCCACAGTGCACCATTGTGACCACTCTGGAAAGCAATCTGAACTCGGATGCACTGGCCAGGTAGACAGGAAAAGCCCCACAAACTTTTGAATTTCATTTCCCGTTTGCCCAGCGTTACGCTCTGGTCAGCACGGGTGGCAATGCAGTCCCAAATCCAAAAAGAGCTCCAGCATGGACCGTACGGGAGATACTGGATCTGATCGCTGTATGGGGAGATGAATCTGTTCTATCAGAGCTCCGTTACAGAAGACGAAATGCCAAAGCATTTGAAAAAATCTCCAGGCTATGATAGACAGAGGCCACAGCACAGTGCTGTGTGACAAGCATAACGGAAAGCCAAAGAATCAAATGGACACTCATGGAGGGAGGGAGGGGGTACTGAGGACTCCAGCTATCCCACAGTCTCCGAAAAGCATTTGCATTCTTGGCTGAGCTCCCAATGCCTGAAGGGTCAAAAACATTTTCCCGGGTGTTTCAGGGTATATGTCGTCAATTTACACCCTCCCCCCCCCCCCCCCAAAAGAAAAGGGAAAAAAATTGTTTCTCGCCTTTTTTCAATGTCACCCTATGACTACTGCATGCTGCTGGTAGACGGGGTGCTGCAGTACTGAACACCAGCATCCCCTTCCTGGTGGCAGATGGTGCAATATGACTGATATCCGTCTTCATCATCATCCCGTGAGTGCTCCCAGCTGGCCTCGGTGAGGTCGGCCGGGGGCGGCTGGGTAAAAGAATGACTCCCGGTCATTCCCGGCAGATGGTACAAAACGGTTGGTAACCGTCCTTGTCATAGCAACTGGAGGCTGAGCTCCATCAGCACCCCCCCCCCCCTTCATGTCTAAAGAAAAGATTCTGTCCTGCCTGGACTATCATAGCAGCTGGAGGCTTCCTCCCCCTCATTTTATCTCCCTAAAAAGTCAGTGTTTCTTATTCCTGCATTCTTTATTACTTCATCACACAAATGGGGGGACACTGCCACGGTAGCCCAGGAGGGTTGGGGGAGGAGGGAAGCAATGGGTGGTGGTGTTGCAGGGGCACCCCCTAGAATTGCATGCAGCTCATCATTTCTGCAGGATCTCTGAGGCTCTGACCCAGAGCAGCTGTGCTCTCTGGTTCTCTAGTAGACTTGCCCCATATTCTAGACAGGACTGACTCTATTTTTAGACAAAACATTAAAGAAGGGAGTCATTCCCATTTTTGTCCATGCGCCTCCGGCCGACCTCAGCGAAGCCAGCCAGGAGCACCCATGACAGCAGCAGACAGTACAAAACGATTGATAACCGTCATCGCCAATTTACAATGGCAGATGGTGCAATAGGGATGGTAACCGTCTCTGCTACCTTGCAAAGGCAAATGAATGCTGCTGTGTAGCACTGCAGTACCACGTCTGTCAGCAGCATGCAGTACACATACGGTGACAGTGGCAAGGCAAAACGGGCTCCGTGGTTGCCATGCTATGGCGTCTGCCAGCGCAATCCAGGGGAAAAGGGCGCGAAATAATTGTCTGCCGTTGCTTTCACGGAGGAAGGATTGAGTGACGACATTTACCCAGAATCACCCGTGACACTGTTTTTGCATTGGGATCTCAACCCAGAATTCCAATGGGCATGGGAGACTGCGGGAACTATAGGATAGCTACCCACAGTGCAACGCTCCGGAAATCGACGCTAGCCTTGGTACATGGACGCACACCGCCGAATTAATGTGCTTAGTGTGGCCGCGTGCACTCGACTTTATACAAGTCTGTTTTACAAAACCGGTTTATGTAAAATCAGAATAATCCCGTAGTGTAGACATACCCAGAGATTCAAGCTCATTTAAAGCCTTTATCACTGAATTCAAATGCTGCACAACTGGTTGAACACCATCAGTCCATGCAGACCATCTAGTTTTGGACATTCCATGCAGTGAAACAGGAAGATATTGCTTCAGAATTTCCCACCTTTGTGGACTGCTATTGAGATTATAGATTTGCTGAACAGTTCCAAAGTAAGTAATTGCCTCCTTGCAATTTCTTTTCCAGATTTTCTCATGAAATGTATCAAACAAAATAAACTTTTCTGCAGTTGAAAATTTTGAGCTGTCTACAATCTTAACATATCAAATAACCATGGTAGTCAGTTCCTTGTGAGAACAATTTGGAATGGCATCAACAATGATTTAAAAATACTTGGCATTTCGAATCTCATCAAGAATTGTTGTTTGTATGAATAACCCACATAGCTCAATAAACTTGTTTTGTATGCATTTGGAGAGATAATGGACTTGCGTGCGCTTTTGGCTTTCTTGTGATTCTCGAACGTTTAACATGCTCTGATAAAAGTGCGTTGTATTTGCTGAGGAGCTCATCTATGCCTAGAAAGTTTCTATTTGCACGATCACCAATACATTGACTGGAACCAAAGAGAGTCTATCCCCTCTCAGAAAGAAAAAGGATGACATTCAGGATGCACTCAAGAAGTTTTTTCCAGTTATTAGTTTCTGTAGAGAGTTAAGTCGAGTAAATTCTCAGCTGTTGCTGCCCTACTGGCTGATTTCCATGTGACATAGTTTTCTTCGTGTGACGTTGAATTCTCATGTGATGGTATTCAGTCTTTCAACGTCCTCCAACCTCTGATGCTCCATCCTGATTGATCAGAGAGAACTGATGCATTTGAAGCACTTTTGGTCAAAATGAAGCAGGGTGCACAGTATAAAGATTGTTTTTCTGTACTCTAGCGTAACCAGTCTCTTGTGCAGGTCTCACTGTTTGGAAGAGTTTTTGTCAGCAGACGAGTAGGGAAAGCACGATTATTAGTATCTCGTGGAACGTTACTTGCGATTTCAAAACAACTACTTTGAAGAAAAGATTGCATTTGGGCAGCATTGCTCTTGTCAATAATTCCAGTGTCAGTCAGTGTCAAACCTGTAGTACTGATGTAAGATCTACATATTTCAGTTGCTGTTGAGTTTCTTAATCGTACACAGGATCTTCTGCTGCATCTGTTACTGTTGATACATCTCCTCCTTGAGTATTGTCCTCATGATCAGGTATTGACATTGAAAATATCACCTGTTGCAGTTGCAGAATTTTCATTATCTGTAGTATTGTTTGTTGGTAAGGTATGTTTTCCAGAGGTTTGAGAAACTAAGTTATTGGCTTTTGAGCTCTTAGCTGCTGCTTTACTCAGTTGTGTTTGCCATCTCTTGCTTGCACCACTTTCAGATTTCCTCTTCATAGTGATCTGGTCAATATGTAGCCTATCCACACTTGAAATATTCTGCTGTAAATAAGTAGCTTATCTACACTTGAAATCTTCTACTGTAAACATGTACACAAATTCTGAATGGTACACAAATGCTGAAATCATCAATGATCTGGAGGATGGCGTAGACTGCACCCTCAGCAAGTTTGCAGATGACACTACACTGGGAGGAGTGGTAGATAAACTGGAGGATAGGGATAGGATACAGAGGGACCTAGACAAATTGGAGGATCGGGCTAAAAGAAATCCGATGAGGTTCAACAAGGACAAGTGCAGAGTCCTGCACTGCTACAGACTAGGGACCGAATGGGTAGGCAGCAGTTCTAAAGAAAAGGACCTAGGGGTTACGGTGGACAAAAAGCTGGATATGAGTCAGCAGTTGCCCTTGTTGCCAAGAAGGCTAATGGTATTTTGAGCTATATAAGTAGGGGCATTTCCAGCAGCTCGAGGGACGTGATCATTCCCCGCTATTCGACATTGGTGAGGCCTCATCTGGAGTACTGCATCCAGTTTTGGGCCCCACACTACAAGGAGGATGTGGAAAAATTGGAAAGAGTTCAGCAGAGAGCAACAAAAATTAGGGGGCTGGAGCACATGACTTACGAGAAGAGGCTGAGGGAACTGGGATTGTTTAGTCTACAGAAGAGAAGAATGAGGGGGGATTTGATAGCGGCTTTCAACTACCTGAAAGGAGGTTCCAAAGAGGATGGATCTAGATTGTTCTCAGTGGTACCAGATGACAGAACAAGGAGTAATGGTCTCAAGTTGCAGTGGGGGAGGTTTAGGTTGGATATTAGGAAAAACTTTCACTAGGGCTGGAATGAGTTACCTCGGGAGGTGGTGGAATCTCCTTCCCTAGAGGTTTTTAAGGTCAGTCTTGACAAAGCCCTGGCTGGGATGATTTAGTTGGGGATTGGTCCTGCTTTAAGTAGGAGGTTGGACTAGATGACACCCTGTGGTCCCTTCCAACCCTGATATTCTATGATTCTATGAAAAGACTTAAAATGAAGGAATACTAATTAAGAACACAAAATGAAACAGACAGGTTATTATCCTTATCACTGAATCAAATCTCAAGCACGCAAGGTATAATATAAGAGGCTGAGCTGAAGATAAAGAGATGACCCACTTATCTATCTATCTATCTATATATATATGGGGGGTGGGGGTGGGAGGAACAGAAAACAAAACACACAGACATGGATACAGACAGGGATAATGTCAAAAAAATGGACTACAAAAGCCTATGATGATGGCCAAACTAGGGCTAAACCAATCAGTCACCTCTTTCATCTACCATAAGAAGATGGCTAAGGAGAATTCCTCATTATTAACTAGATGTAAAACTATAAAGACACTAAAATGTAACAGTTCTCTACTTTTCAACACTTGATCTAGCAGCAGCCACTAGTAGTGGTTTGTTTATATAATCAGCTGATCTGAGGAGACACATTCATCATGGTCTAATCTTGTGCCATCAGAACTGATATATTTTTATTTAATATTATGAACATTTTATAACTTTTATATGACAAAATCTAGAGGTTAACAAAAACATTTTTTTTTTTTTTTACCAAATCACATCTCTTATTTGCTTCAAGTTGCAGCTATAAGCTGAGCGAGGCGTATCACATTTTGGTCCAATAGGGATGTGCATAAAAATAATTTGCGAAACTTATCAAATGCCAAAAAATTAACAAAATATGAGGCCCCCTTTGAGCTTGAGCCCCAGGCCAAATAGTCCCCCCCGCCCCCGAATTGGCCCTGAATCTTACATCTACAGTAAGACATAGTTTCAAAAAAAAATCTAGTATAAAGAATTCAACACACTTCTAATGAAATATGCAGTAAGTCTATACTTTTCTCTTTCAGTTTAAAAAGAGTAGGTTTAAAATTATAACTAAAAAATGAATGTTTACCACTGGTTGGAAAAACGTAGGTGGGACCATTTTTCATTTGAGAATGCATTTCCACTGAAAATGAAACATTTTATGAAACTCTGTTCATTTTGTGGAAATTTTATTTGAGGAAAAAGTGGAAGAAGCGAGAGTTTCAACCATGCTGATAACATTCCATTTCAACATTTTTTGTTTCAGAACTTTCCCATTTTTTTCTATTAGAATAAAATAGTCAAAATCAAAATGTTTTGATCTGAAAATGGCACTTTTTGGGAGCTCTTTCATGGGAAATTATGAAAATGTTGGGTTTTCTGAATAGTAACAAGGCCAAATCTCAAAATCCTTTGTGATATGGGCTTTCCA
Organism: Mauremys reevesii; assembly: GCF_016161935.1. NCBI lineage: Eukaryota > Metazoa > Chordata > Testudines > Geoemydidae > Mauremys > Mauremys reevesii. The sequence goes on along the minus strand of NC_052628.1, from coordinate 94,369,901 downwards.
CCCTCTGCGCAGCTCTAAAAAGAACATTGTCTCTGAACCTGAGCTGATCACTGGTAGCAGTGTGGTTTTTGTGGGTCACATGCACTCTCTCAATATTGTATGGTTTAGTATTTAGTCTGAATTTTTTTTTAAAATATAAATTGTCAACTTTCCTTTTGCAGATACACTTATTTCAGCAATTCAAGATGACATTGAAGAGGCTAATAGAAAACTAGACTTGCCAGAACACCTGAAACTTAAAGAAGACAACTTCTTCCGCATGCCAGAAAGCAAACTAGTAAATGGCCATTAAACAAGGTCATTTGTACACTTATTTGTATTGTACTCTTGTCTTTGGTCTGCTCTCATTAGTATTCAGCTGTTTTATCTGGTTAATTAAGTGAAAGCTGTGGGTGAACAAAACACGGTAAAACAGTACAGCTGTGTTAGGCTTCTTTGTTTGAACTAATGTATTATTAAATCTGTCATGCAAGGGAGTAGAAAGTAATGTTGTTTTCTTCTTAAAAATCAACATTGTGATTCAGTATGTTAAATTGTTCACAGGTCTGATCATATGAAACACAAAACCAAAGTTACTAGTGTCTTTTTTGTCTATTGGCTACACACAAAAGACCATGTGAAGGCATTTGTTTGTGATTAGATTAGAGTGGACAGTCATTTCTGCTTTCAGTTTTTATATTTTCCTTATATCTGGATTTCAGCTGCTAATTTAGAAAATACCAATAGTGATCATGCTACAAGTTTGTCTGTGATGTGGAAAACATCAGTAGCAAGAATTAGCATACTGTAGAGATTATATTTTTGATATATTTTAGTAGGCATATATTACACTTGAAACTGGCATTAACTGAAATTATTTATTATAATTTTATTTGAAGAGATTATCACTAAAGTAAAATAATTGCACTGTTTTCCATTTTAGTGACATGCTCCCTATTTTAAGGGTTGCCTGAATCCTAAAATGGATGCTTCTGTTTATTTAAAACAGTACACACAAATCCCATTATGCCAAATTATGGGTTGACTGATTTCATTTTGGAATAATAGCTCACTAGATTTGAAGTAATTTAAAGACACTAGATTTTAGGTTACTAAATTAAATTTGTGTAACTCTGATATTGCAAAGCCAATTCAAAGCAGTCCTTAGTGCAAGAGATCCTCAAATGATTGGAGCCACTATAGCAAGACCTGTGCCCTTGTAGCCTCTAGGATGGGAGAGAGGACCTAGAGCAACTGAGTGTTGGCTATTGACAGCTGCTGCAATGGTGCTTTAGGGGCTGTTGCAGCTGGACATAACTGAGAGCAACACTGAGGCTGCTATCTCTCTGGACAAAACCCACCCCAGTTGACTTGAGGACTGGGAAGTTAAGCCACTTCTATGTCCTACCCCTTCCTTGGGTCCTGCACCAAATGCAGCTTGCGTGGCACCGATGATGAAGCACACTATTAATCGCTATGTGAAAAAGAAACCAAAGCCGGTTTTGGGACACTATGTGAAGAGGATAAATTCAGAGTATAAACATTTCAGTAAAAAGTAAATAATTATGATTTCTTTTGCCATACAAGACATAAACATGCAGACAAATGCCATATTATCTAAACTGTGGTTGTACTCCAAGCAGATTCTATAAAAATGGGGTTCTGTATTTCTAGTCTGATTCCAGATCAAATCTGCTTCTCTTACATGTGATTTTTGTGAGTATGTGAGTATGTGATTTTTGTCCCGTCTAACTACTAGCGATGCAAATTCATTCTGGAGTCTCAACCTGGCAGTTTTGCATTCCTGATCCTGGGCTGCTCCTTGGGCCTAGAATGATGCTTCACATACGTTAGTGTGCTGAGGGCCTGTAATATACAACTGTCACCCAGCACTGCCCTGTGCACTGCAGTGTTGTCCTGAATCTCTGCAGTGCTGTGTGCTGTAACCCTGCTTTGACACACCCCACCCCCAGCATGCCTTTCATTTCAGGGCTTATGCGGTCCTCAGAAGTCAGACTTAGAGCTGTCTTCCTCGGTTCCTGTGATGAGAATCCTTACTTCTCCGAATACAGGCTTCTAGGTACCCTTTGTCCTACTCGGTCTCTCTCACGCAGTGTAAAGAGACCAGAGCAGTTGTGAGAATCTTGCCATGAGAATGAAGTTGAATTCTTTGATTTGCATATCACCAATTAGAGATATTGCAACTGGAACTTAACAGTCCTATTGATATGAAAGAGAGAAAATAATCTAAATCAGCTGAGGAAGAAGAGCAATAGTACTTGATCTGGTCCTAGTTATCTTTTCAGAGTGTACACTGAAAATTCTTGACAGAACTGCTGTCTCGGATTTTCCAAAGAAGTTTCAGAATTTCTCGTTTGTCTTCTGTTCAAAGTTGGGAGAAAACTCAATTATATGTGGTAGAAAATACTGTTTAAAAAGAATGGTTAATGTGAGTGGCATTTTACTATATGACTCAGTGTAAGATGTCTTTTTACACTCTGCACAACAATTCAGACTTGTAAGTTGGAAGGAAGGGTAACTGCTAGGGATAAATTTTAATTCAAATGAAGGAGTGAAGGGAGGATTTTCTTGCATGAAGATGTCCAGTGAATTCTGATACTTCACATTCCCCCTTTCTCTATTGGGGGAACAAAATAGCAGTTGTATATATGTTAAGAAAAAGGGGCTGTATTGAAAAGTAAATCTGTTAATTTAGGGTTTTAAAACTAAACTATTGTGGCATTTATAAACTTTTTGCCAATGATTTCATGTGTCAGTTGAGGAATTGTATACCATTTTAGGAAATAAAGGTGCCTTAAGATATTTGAGTACAATTGTTCATAATCAGTAATGAATACTAATGTCCAAGAGTCATTTCACAATGTATAACCATTGCACTGAGCAGAGAGAACTTGAACTGCTAATACCGTAATTTAAGACAACTGAAGGTGAGACAGAAGTATAGTTATAGTGAGCTGGTTCATATAGAGTAGTGTTGAGGTTGGTGTATGAGAGCAAAAACGTGTTTCAGAGTATCTCTCTGCCCTTATGTACTTGCTGGATATCAGTTACTTAAGTTTGTTACAACTTAGTACAACAGAAGCTTTATGAACAGTTATATTTTTGTACTATATACTAATGTAAAATTAAAATCTTGTATTTGCTTATTCTGCTGTTACATCTGAGCTAACTTGAGGGGGGAAAAAAACAAAACTGTAGCTGGGTAACAGTTATTCCTGTTTGTCTCATGTTTTAGGATGAAAAGTCTTGCTTGGTATAAATAATTTTTACATATTGTTTGGCATGTTCTGAAAACATTGTCAGCTGTTCACTATTTATGCTGCTTGTTTACTTGCCTTTCTTTCAGCTTCTTCAATTAAAACTTTGTTTGGTGTGTGTTCACTTTCAATTTCCCAGTGCTGCAATAGGTGGGTTACAAACATTGCAAGGGAAATGGCTTTTTACAAATGTTTTTTAAAATTTTAAGAGAACCATCAAAATACTTTTTTCTCACAGTTTACATTTTGGGCCAAATACAAGTTATTGTCTTTTTGAAATCTACTGCTACCTTTGAATAAATGTATGTCTAGTCTAGGGACCAGTCAATATACATTTTTTTTTTTCAAAAGGAAAAAAACTGATCAGTAGCTTTTAGGTAGGATAAAATTGGTATTGTTAGTTTAGTGCAAAATATGTACATTTTTAGCAGATGTTGAAAACGTTGAATAAAGTGCAATAACTTTGCTTGATTCTTTCTGCCTGACTTAAGTTAATAACTAACAATTGTTTATGTAGTGAATGTTCAACATTGAGAACCACTGGTTACTGGTAATTTCTAGTATGGATATATATAAAATCAGCTAGTTAAAGTTGGGTTTTGTATTACTTCAGTTGACTCCTTTGCAGACAGCGGACTTCACTCTTTCTTGTCATGAAAGTGCCCTACCTGCTTTTTGGTTTGAGGGCAATGATATTGTACAAAAAGAAGAAAAATCCTGTTCACCTTTAATCAGTGTGAAGTTGTACATATGGAGATTGGTACAGCTACCATGCTAACTGCAGGCCCATGTGTCTTGAGCTTTGGAATCTTGTACCAAAAGTTTTATTAAAATTCCATGCTGTTCTTCAAGAGTCCCTGCAGACTCCACAACATGTGAAGTCACCTTTTATTAGCAAGTCTTCCTACTATTTGGCAAATTATATATCTTAACCTTCTACCCATCCCTATCATCATAAATTCTTAGGACTAGGTTTTATTTATTCACAGAATTTCTGTCGAGGATTTATTGCCATGTTGTATAACTAACACTGTACTCACCTGAAGCTACTATTACTTCCTGGATAGTATTTCCACAAGATAGATTTTTAATGAAAACCTAGTAAAAATTCACTTGGTCAAATCTTACTCTTTTTCATATTGATGTAAATCAACATTGATTTTTGTTGTTTCTTTTTTAAATGGATGACAACACTGGCTCTTTCACTAGTGAAAACTTAATTACAACATTTTTTTCTCCAGATTGCTAGATATCAATAGTTAATCCTTTATTTTATTTATTTTTTGTTAAATCATTGCCTACTACAATAGTACCCTGATCTCTCATCTAGGGACTGTAGGTTCTATTGATAGATAGAGAGAGCCCTTTTAAAAGCAGAGACTATCCTTGACTTTCAGTGATGCTTTTTAGTGTCCGCCACATTTACCATCTAGTTTTGATTTATTTTTTTTTAAATAACGTTCAAAGGGGTTAATCTGAAATTTAGAACTAATAAAACAAAACATGGCTGTGGTGATCAGCATCCTGTTGCAAAACACCCCCCTCACCCCACTACAAAACTTCCTCCCCTCAAGCTCCTGTTGACACCATTTATCAAGAATTCACCCCTTACAATCAATTCCCTCCTCAACAAAACCACTCCCCCTCCACAAAATCAATTCTCTCCCACCTTGTAAAACATAATTCATTTCTTCCATCTCACTCACCCAACACAAAATCAGTATCTTCTTCCAGGAGCTCTTAGAACTCAGCCTTCTCCTCACAGCAGCCTGTCTCACCTCTTTCAACCAAAAGCACTGCTCTTGTGGAAAGGGGGAAGGCACCTCTTGCTGCTTCTCTGCTGGCCAAGCCTGGCCCAGCTCTGCTTCTGTAGCTCCAGTCTCATAGTAACTGTAAGCAGCTCTTCATGCTGCTTTTTATGCCTTCTTTCCTGCCTTGAAGCAGCTGGAAGAATGGATCTCCATGGCAGGTGAGATACAGATTAAAAATTTTGGTAGCCAGAGAGCCATAGGTGGCAAGTCAAGCTGGATGCAGAAAGGCAAAAGCCAAATGCTAGGCAGGTCTGTACCCTAAGCACAATATAGAGGTTAAGGCCTAGATTTTTCAAAGGTATTTAGGTGCCTAATTCCAATGGGGGTATATTTAGGCACCTAAAGATTAGGCAGATCTGTACCTCCAATGGGAGTTAGGTGCCTAAATACCTTTGAGGATCTGGCCCTCAACCGCTACATTGTGCTTACAGTGCAGACTCTTTAGAATTAGGTGCCTAACTATATTCCATTGGAGTTAGGCACATAAATATCTTTGAGGCTCTGGGATAAGTGACAAGCCCAAAGCCACAGAAACAGTGCAGACTAGAACCGAAAGTAGAACTCAAAGATTTCTGGTTCTCAGAGGTGTACTAAAACCACTGATTTTTATATCTATTCAAAAATATGGTCCTACCTAATGGACCAGTTAGTTGCATATTTTTAGTTTAAAACAAATCCCTTTTTAAGTTACAGGAGTTCAAAAAGGAATATTGTGCAAGACGTTTCCATTAGTTTGTCATTGGGTAGTTTTGAACACACCAGCCTTTCATGCTGGAACTGAAAGTCTATAGGCTGCTCAGTTCATACATAATTTTTACAGCAATTTTAAGTGTACTAGGGACTGAAATTTGATAAGGGCAGTTTCAGGTTAAAGCATATTCTTACAGCCAATTTATACAAACCACTACTAAAATAAGGGTATTGTTAAATGAGAGGGTGTGAAAAGGAAACGGAATAGTTATTTTTCTCAGTAGGGCCTTTCAAATATAATGTTTTCACTGTTTTCTTATTCTAGCCTTTGTTTTGTTTTGAGAACTTTTACCAAGAATGAGCTCTTACTTAAAGTGATTTGTCAAATCTTTATTTTCAAAGTACCTTATTGTTGCATCTTTTCCTATAATTATAGATCATTGATTTATGTTGTGCAATATGTTAAATGGTTTTAACCCTTCCCCTGGTCTGCAAGTAAGGGTTTGTAATGAAAAGGGCTGAAGGCCAAATTTTCAAAGCAGGGGACAATAGATACATAGACAATAGCCCACTTTTGTATTACAAATTCAGATGTGTAATTAATCAGCATGTGCATCTCTAACACCCCACTTTGACAATGAGGATTTAAATAATTAGAACCCAGTCAAAGATTGCCGTTGCCTTCAGTGGGCATTGGACTGGGTTTCATGGGGGTGGGAAATGGTGGAAGTAGGAAAGAAACCTGAACTAATGATTTTTTTCCCTGTAATAAAGTGAATGGGGCTGTTGATTTGACAATCCCAACTTCAGCCAGAATTTAATATACTACCAAAATCAAACTTTTAACTGTGGTTGCTAGGCATAACATGTAGGTGATAGTACTTATGTAAAGTGTTCCATGGCATATTTTATATGGCATCTATGTAGCATCAGACATGCATAAATAGGGGAAGGTAGGTGTTCCCTATTCTGAGTTAGGTGGGTACATTTCACTTGGCTCTAAATTCCTCCTTTAGGGGAGATCTATGGTAATTGTAATCCATTGGGTCTACACACTTAGTGGCCCAGAGAAGATTTAAAATACATGAGTACACCCCAAGGGAGCGAAATGGGCTCTCTAGAGGCATTTCTTTAACCAGCCAATAAATGACAGTAGTAAGAATATTGGAAATACATGGAAAGTCAGCTTCCTTCAGGTCATCACAAGTATTTCTAAAGCTCTCTGATCAGTGTTAACCAAAAATACTCCAAGTGTATACACCAATCGTGTATTGTAAGGAGACAAGGACTCAAGTGCATTACCTAGGTTTTTATATGGTATCCCTTACCATAGTATGCGAGTTCCTCACAAACATTAATGAATTAATGATCCCATGTGATACAGAAGTATTAGCCCTGATTTACAGATGGGGACCTGAGCCTGAGAAAGTAAGTGATTTGCCCACAATCCCATAGGAACTTTGTAGCAGAGTGCAGCATTGAATGCAGGTCTCCTAAATGCCTAGTGTCCACAGTTCTAGCCAAAAGGCCATATTACTAGTGAATAACAAACAGCCTTCTCAGCATGCTTTTGTACAAAGATTTAGTTTATTCTTTCACAACAAATGAACCAGGTTTAGCATCTTCTCATATAATGCAATAAATTATACAATCTATAATGATGAAAAAAATCATTGTTTTTGTCCATTGTTTCATTTTACATTTTTTCAGTGCAGTGTTGATTACTCCCTTTCCTATTATCTGAACATCCAAAGCCATTTGTGATAGATATGAAAAGTAGGATTAATAAATCTTTTGTTTCATGTCTGTTCTGTGACAGTTCTCTGTAATCTCGAGATTTTTCCATGTACATATTTCTAGACTAAGCACTCCTTTGTACTAAATCCAAATAAGTCTGTACAAAATGAAACATTGCTTAAAATGCATACTCACTAAGATAAAAATGAATCAGGAGTTAATTTCAGATATATTTTATCTCTTTTTTTCATTCAAGCCATGGCTACAACAATACATTCTACTTGGAATAGGGTCAGAGTGACCTCAAATTTTATCTAAAACTGAATGTCAGAGATATTAAATCTTTGAGGAAATGCACTTAAAGGTTATAGAAATGTGTCATATTTTGGGGCATATGCTTTGGATAATACCATGAAAGGAAAAGAGTAAAATATGCAAAATCACATTATAATGTGTACTACAGTACAAACTTTAATCACACAGAAATAAACAATTAAGTGACATCCTATCCCAGGGACATCTATCATGTAGATAAATATGCCTGTCTTGTTTATATCAGTATATTTTTAAAAGTGATTGGCAAGTGCTAGTTGGATACATCTGTCTGTTTTATATACCTATGCACTTACAGATACATACTGGAAAATATTTTATTTCCACACATGAGTATACAGAAAAAGAATCTTTTAGCCAACCCATTTCTTGAGTGCTGCTTCTTGAAAGACCCATCAAGGATTTATAAAATGTTTTGGAAACAAAAGTTTAGAAACAACTCTGCTTTCACAATATGTATAGCTAAAAATCCCTTTTTCTTAGAATTACCACGAACATAAATTTCTGCTTGAGCCCAGTCATGCAGAGAAAAAAATATTTTATATCCCCTATAACCTAACTAAATTGATTTAATGTAATGAGAAAGGCAGCAAAGAGGAAAAATACACAAATTAATAAAAAATTATCTAAATGAATAACTTTCATCATCATATTCCAGTTCATCTTCCTCCTCATCCTCCAGAAGTCCATATTTAAATTTACGATAGACTGTGCCATCCTGGCTCATATATACAATATCATCATCGTCGTCATCTTCTTCATCCTCTTTATCCCAGTCTTTATACTCAATCACTTGATCATCTTGATAGCTGGTGCTCTCATGGTAGTTGCTCTTGTAAGAAGGGAAGGGTTTTGAATGATCTGTCAGCTTCTGGTACCCACCTTTGTTTACTGTCTGGGCTTTGGCTCGAGATCTTCTCCAGATGAATACAATGGCTCCAATGCAGAGGATCAGCAAAATGGAGGTAGCAACAAACAAAGCAGTTTTCCCTTTGTTTTGAGTTGGTAGGTTCAGAATGGTCTGTAATACACACTCATCTGCAAGTTAAAGGTAACCAAAAAAATGTGAATAACATGACATACTTAAAGTGGGGACTTTGTTTTAGGTGAAAGTTTATGTATTCTGTCTAATAGAACATTTAAACCCACTAACAATTTAAATGTGTTGGACCGAATTTACCTCTGGAGTAAAGCATTGTAGCTACTTAAAGTAGCTACAATGGAGTTACACCAGGGGTGAGTTTGACTTGAATTTAAAATGCATACCTCAATTTGCAACCTATTTACACAAGCATTTCCCATTCAACCAGATCATGAAACACACTGAGAAGACTTGGAAGCTGTCTGCTGGGATCTGACCCTTTAAAATAGCAGCAGTAAGTGAGAGTATCTAGCTATTCTGGCGATGGTGTATTAGAAATACATTTGTATGCAGCAAAGTCCTGCAATGATAATTCTGCAGCTCAGAAGAAAATCAGTTTAAGAAACAAAACAAACACCCAACAGACCACAAGGTCATTAAATATCAACATTTATCTTCATCTCAGTCCTACCTTGTGTTTCACTGCAATCGCAGCACTCCTGGGTTTTTGTGAGATTAGAGTCATCACAGCACTTCACACAGCGGCCCTCGTCTAGGTAGAGTTTCATGTTAGCTGGACACACAGTGCAGTTGAGGGGTCCAGGCCCTTTACACTCTTCGCAGGTATCATGGCATTTTTCACATTCTGATTGGTCTCTCTGGGGATACAGAACACAATCAAACCACATTTGCTTTTCTTTTCTATTTCAGCACGGAGATGGCAATCCTATGCTGTACTCTAATGGGACAGATTCTGGTCCCTTGGACATCAATAGCAAAATTTGTTGTGACAAGGATTTAGTCATAGTGTTTAGGTCAGGGGTGAGCAAACTTTTTGGCCCAAGGGCCACATCTGGGTATGGAAATTGTAGGGTGGGCCATGAATGCTCATGAAATTGGGGGTTGGGTGCAGGATGGGGTGAGGGTTCTGTGGTAGGTCCAGAAATGAGGAGTTCAGTGGTGGGAGAGGGCTCCAGGCTGGGGCAGGCAGTTGGGGTGTGTGGGGGGGTGAGGGCTCTGGCTGGGAGTGTGGGCTCTGGGGTGGGGCTGGGGATGAGGGTTTGGGGTGCAGGAGGGTGCTCCGGGCTGGGATCAAGGGGTTTGGAGGGCGGGTGGGGGATATGGGCTGGGGCAGGGTATTGGGGTGTGGGAGGGGGTCACAGGTGCAGGCTCCAGGCAGTGCTTACCTCAAGCAGCTCCCAGAAACAGCGGCATGTCCCCCCTTCGGCTCCTACACTGAGGTGCAGCCAGGCAATCTGCACGCTGCCCTGTCCACAGACGCCACCCCTGCAGCTCCCATTGGCTGTGGTTCCCAGCCAATGGGAGCTGCGAGGGCGGCACTTGGAGTGGAGGCAGCGTGCCAAGCCCCCCCTTGGCTGCCCCTATTTATAGGAGCTAGAGGGGTGTCGTGCCACTGCTTCCGGGAGCCGCATGGAGCCACAGTATGCAAGGAGCAGGGCAAGTCCCCAAACCTGCTCCCCAACTGGAGTGCCAGAGTGGGGCAAGCGCCAGACCCTGCTCCCTGGCGGGAGCTTGAGGGCCAGATTAAAATGTCTGAAGGATTGGATGCAGCCCCTGGGCCTTAGTTTGCCCACTTCTGGTTTAGGTGATGGCCACCATCTTGGCTGATACACCGAGGAATGAATGGGGAACCTCCAGAACTAAAAGCATGAGCTACTACATCTTGAGCTAAAGAGCCACGGCACTGTAATTGGGAGCTGTAACAATTCATATCCTCTGTGAATTGACACAGAGCAGGAGCTGTAACACATGGAAGCCACAGTGGCTTCCATGTGGTTTCTTGGTGAGCGGCGCACATCTCTGTAATTTCTTCTGTCAGCAGCAGTAACAAAAACGACACTGAAAACGAGGCCCACAGTAATGTCAAACTCTGGAGTATTTTTAAAATGTAAGCCTCCATTCTTGAAGCCTAATGCAGCTCAATTCCCTTAATAGTTACTTTAAATGCGACAATCAGCAAATAACCACATGGCCTAGCTCATTTCATTGACATGGCAAATGATTCTGAGCTGGGTCCCTATGGCTGGTGTTACAATGATTGGAGAAAACGAGTATTTTCCCTTTTATCCCTCTTTCTTACCATCTGCTGGCTCATGGGGGACAGATCCTGTGAAGTGCTGAATGCCCTTGGCAGCTGAAGGCATTAGCCAGCACCTCATCGGAGGCAGTCAGTTACACACAGATCAGACTCAGTCATAGCATAGCTCTGAAACTTACTTAGAATGTAAGTTTCATGGGGCAGGGACCGTCTTTGTTCTGTATTTGTACAGTGCCTAGCACAATGGGACCCGGGTCTATGGGGCTCCTAGGCTCTACCACAATACAGATAATTAATAATAATAATTATTAATAATAATCACACAGCCTTGAAGGAAACTGCTCAGTAATACTGCTATGATAATTGAGGTGTGTAGAACAACTGGGAAAAGATAAAACAAAAAAGAAAATGTGAATTAAATCTGTCACCTCTGGAATCCTTTGGAAGTGAGGTAAGGAAATGCCTGTTCTAATGCCTAGCACCCATTCCCACACATCTCAACAATCCGCCATTATAGGGGTCATCTCTCATTTGATACCCTCTGTTTTGCACATACTCAGGCCCTGATTGTAGACTGACTTAATCCTGTTTTACAAGGATGGAATTCCATTAATTTCAGAGAAGCATTTGGAGCCATGTCTTCTCTACCAAGAGGGGAATAAAAGTAACTTTTGAATTCTGCAACATCAAAGACTGTTTGCTCTGCTTTTCTCTTTTGGATTTTCGAGTCCATTATTATATAAATATTTCCTAGAGAAGAAGCTTGTGTATAGATAGTACCTCTGGGACTTTGTATTCTCCAGCAAAGCATTCAGAGTAGCAGATTCCACCTGCTAGATGGTAACTCCACACACAGGACGTACAGCTGAGAGCTCCCTTCCCTTTAAAGGAAAATAAAGCAACAGTTTAATATTGGAATATGAAAAGTTACCATCTTCCTCTGGAAACTATGCTAATCTGCTCCCACCAATGGCACAGGGCATTTGTTGTCATCAAGTATCAGTACTGAACATGCCTAGCATTAAGAAGTCTATTTGAAAAGTGCCTGCACCATAAATTAAGAAAAAAAAAACCCTTGTGCTATTAGAATTTTGGGTGCTCAAAAATATTTTCAATGTATATTTTTAAGTTAATTAAATGCTAAAAGATTACTGAGCGAGACAAGCGGTGTGTGTGTGTGTGTGTGTGTGTGTGTGTGTGTGTGTGTGAAGGTCTAAGTTTTATTGAAGAAGAGCTCTGTGTAACTCGAAAGCTTGTCTCTTTCACCAACAGAAAAGGTCCAGTAAAAGATATTACCTCACTTATCTTGTCTCTCTCATATCCTGGGACCGACATGGCTATAACAACACTACAAAAAATATTACCGGATATGGCAAAAAGAGCATGAGACATTTTCCTATTAGTGATTCAGATGATTTGGTGGATGTTATAATGTTTTGCTTCCTTCAACAAGCACTAACAGAACACTTTGTGTGCTTGGTTTGTACCACAAACAGTTTCATAGACAAATACAAATGTTACATGTACATCTTGTGTGGCATATTGAAGTGGATGGTTTGACATGATTAACGTGAAAATGGGGTTGTCCAATCAGACTTCAAACCATTCCCCTCGCCCCCATTTCCATGGCTGTGTGAGAAAAGAAGAAAATAGGAATGGAAGAAGTGGATAAAGGAGTGAAATTGGTAGCATTGTCTCAACTAGTAAGGGCTAAATTGTCACTTGGCCTAACATGGCCATACAGCCCCCTCTCCCGGTGCTGCTGGATTAGGGTTATCTAGATCACAGCGCTGGGTTCCATGTGCAAGAAAGGGGCTGTGCTGTTGCTCCAGCTCAGTAAGTGTGTGAATGGAGGGGAAAGTAGGGAGGGGGCTCTTCCCCCTCAAAGTGCCAATCAATAGAGCTTCACAGTTTTCCAGGCTGGAATAAATTATTTCCCCCCTCTAGCAAGTGGGGAGCAGGAGAAGAACCATGATTCTCCAACCATAGTTCCTCCCCAGTGCTGCTGGGGCAGCACCACAATGTGACAACAGTTACTCACAGGCCGTATACTTTTTGTTTAGGAGGATTATTATTAACCAGTGGGCTCGCTCATATTCAATCTCTCCGGTTTTTTAACTATGGTGGAAAATGTGCCCAGTAGTATTAATGGCAAAACAAACACAAAATCATGTGTAGGAGGCAGATTGTAAATTATAACAATATTTCTGATTCCAAATCCAAGCAAAAATATTGCTGTTGATTGCAATAATTTGCCTGTATAACTATATTTTAATAGATATCAAATGGGACATTTCATTCTAGGGTTGCTTTCACTTATTATTATGTTGCAATTAACCATCTGCTTTCTTCAATGCAAACCTTTATATAGTACATTCTGAGCTACAGAATAGCACCTGGTAGCCATCATTTGATGTCATTCAGAGAAACAAGGAAACCATCTAAGTCCAAGGAGAATAATGCTGCCCAGCTCAAAATTGGATACAGGATAATATTTTTTGAAAATAAATAAATAAGCACCGGGTTGGAATAGAATGGCATTAGTACAAAATGGATGGTGCCTCAAGGTGAACTTCAAAAAATATTTGACTGTATTTCAAAACACATTTTGTCCTACTACCCTTGAACCCTAAACTCTGTGCTTTTAGTTTGATTTATTTCATTAGTTGTCGATTTTCTGCCCCTTTCTTTGAGAATCATTCATCTCTGAGAACTTGGAACCCAGATTCTGAAACCCTGACTCAGACGGGGAAGTGCATTCAATGGGACTGTCACTAGTCACAAAGTAAGGCAGTACTCAATGTGAATAAGGGAATCAGAATTTAGCCCCTTAGTTTCTTATCCTCTTACTGAGCTTGAGTAGTATCTCATTTTGTGAGTAGCCCCATTGATTTAAATGGGACTACAGTGGAGTAAGTGCTGAGTCCAGCAATGAGCTTGTTTTACAGCACAATTATTAGTAGCCAACAGACTTCTAAAATCTGTCTAGTGATACTTTTGGCGAAGCAAGAACAGAATCATTAGAAAACTGTTCAACTCTCATAAATGAACATGCTTGCATAACATGTAAGTTACTTACTGCACAGTGTTACCAAAAACCTGAGCAGAGAGAGTTGGAGAGAGAAGATGTAGATCATGCTTTAAAGTTCTTGTGGCAGAGAAGCACATAATATAGGATCTTACCTTCGCAGGAACTGCAAGTAGGGTGGCATCTTTCACAGATGTTTGTATCACGATCCTCGTAATAATATTCAGGGCAAGAGGGGAGACATTCATTCTTGGAGCGAAGCAGGAAGAAATATGTATCACAGGACAGACAGTCTGTGGGCTGAGGTCCCAAACACTCTTTACAGCTCTTCTGGCATCTCTCGCACAATCCAGTGGAATTGTTTGCATAATATCTGAAAGACGTTTTAGAAGAGGTGAAGGTATGAAAACATTTACATGGTCAGAAAAGATCCACTCCTCTCAGCTATTGCAAAGATTTAATTCTTGATTACTCTTTTCTTTTCAAAACTGCACTCTTAATGGATATAGGGTGTTCCCTATAATGCACACGTGCCATTTGGCCTCTGAGTTTAGCTAAAGAGCAGCACTTTCTAAAATAGTGGGGCAAATTCAGTCATGAAGTAAGCAGATGCGCCTGTGGACTAGGACTCAAGAGATCTTGCTCCAGCATATTTCCTTGCTGGGGAAATCCTAAATTGTCCCTAGAGAGCAACCTTAATGTAGAGAAATAACATGATAAACTTTCATCTAAAAAAAAGCAGAATTGAAGGCTACATGTTTAGCAAAGCTCTCTGTCCAATGTAGGTTTTAGCTATTCATCCTGGAGCCTTACCCAACTGTGCATACTTGTACACATCCCTTTCCTTGTTTGTACCAGCCCGATCTGCAGGTATGGCACTGCGTGTTGTGTTTTCCATAGCAAGTCTCACAGGTGCTGTGGCATGTGAAACATCGTCCCTCATCACTGTCAACATAATATCCATCAGGACACACTTCTACACAGGTTGTATCTGCAGAGGAAATAATGCAGACCCAAGGATCACATACAATATCCTCTTCTCCCCATTGAGGTTAGATGACATATCCCATCTCAGATTCTATAGCAGAGCCAGAAAGGGAGTGCCCTGCTGTACTAATTATTTTTATGCCTTTTAACTCTTTTAACTCTTATCCCTTCATTTGTCTGTCTCCATTTTCTCTGCCTAATATAGACTGTAAACTCTTCAGGGCAAGGACTGCATCTTTTTTTAATTTCTGAAAGATATCAAGAGCTTATCATATATAATAATAATTAATAACCAACAGCATCTGCAATTTATATCAGAATATACAAAGGAAACAATAATCTTCAGGAAATTTTATCCCTCCATCTGCAGCGCCATTTATCTCTTGGTTTCCCTGCTTTTGATTTTAAATACCTAGCTCACAGTTTTGATGCATATTTGGTCACATCTATAGGATTTATGAGAATTTTGAGCCTTTATAGCTCAAAGGCTTTAATCCCAGTGAATAATTGAGCAGCTTGGCTGCTGCTTTGTGTGATGGGAGAACACACTTGCAGTCCTGCCAAATGTACCTTGAATATCACAATGTTTCATTGAGATTTCAGAGGGAAATCAGCAGAACCTAATTCTGGAATGTAATGCTAGCACTGAGTCAGTTAATCATATGGGCTTCAACCTACCCAATGTTAATTAGGGTGAAGGAGAACAATGACTAGTCACAAAGTGAAATAATCTTTCTTGTGTTGTGTGTTTCAATACTCAGGTTACAGATAGGCAAGAGAAGATCTTTTCCTTACTAATATTATTTCTTTGATATTTTGTTTGCCACTTTCTGGACTACAGGTTGTCTGTCTAGCTATCTCAATCTAAGGGAGAAACAGTAATGAGCAAAATTATATTGTTCATTAGTAGTGGAAAGGGGCCTGAACCAAACCCTCAAATCTGTACCCTCACAAACTTGTGGGTTCAAAATCTGGATTAACATCTGAACTTTCCAAAGCTCAAAGAATTGTGATTCAGTGTTCAAATTTGGTCCAGAGCTGGGAACTCGGCTTCAAGTCTGGATCTAGAATTGGGATCACAGGCTTTAGCTAATGCCCAACTCTATTACATCTCAATCATATTCTCACACTATGCTGACTACAAGCAAGAAGAAATGTGTGATTAAAATGGTATTTCTCTGCAAAATTATTTATTTTTGCCTTGAGACAAATTCACTAAATAAATAAATAAATATCAGGATTTGATCTTACAATAATGTTTCTCTAGTTTTGATACAGTGAGCTTACTTCTCTGGAGGAAATCTGGCCTTTGATGAACTTTGTAAATGTTCATTTTTGTTTGTTTTTTATGTGCACCTATTCACTAAATACTAAATCCTGATGGACTTTCAGTATTCACCCAGTCCTTACTCAGGCAAACCAGTTTTCTGTTCTTTACTTCAAACATTAGTTTGCTTGAAATGCAGTCCAACAGAGAATGAGCCATTGATCTGGGGACAATTTTTCAGCAAGTCTCCTTAACTATGTCTGTATATTTGTGAGTATATCTCTATTTCACACTCAGAACCTGCCAAGGCATTTGAATAAATCCACATTTGCATATATACATGAGTTTTATGTGCGCAAAATAGATGCATTTGCAAAATATGCAAACAGGGCTAAAGAACCCAGATGGTTCTTAATGTGATTTTCAAGTCACCCACTTGTAATCAAAGCTGTAGGAACAGACAGCTGAAAGCAAGCAGAGAGTAGGTAACAGAAAAGTTTTAGTTCTTTGTTAGCCATAAAGTGTCATGATGGTTAGAAGTTCTGCTTTGGGCCTCAAAGTTTGTCAGGCCCAAACCTAAATATCTGCCCAAACTCCAGGGTTGGTCTCATATGGCCAAGAGATTTTCTTGACTAGCTCCAAAGAATCAACTGGCATGGTTACATTGTGGCACAGACACCTGAAAGCTATCTGCTATACCGGACTTGCAATGTTCAGATTGGCTTCAGCCTATTGAAATATGGATCCCATAACCAACCATCTTGACATTTCATGAAAAGGAGCAATGGAAGTGCAACTTGAAGCACCATGATTAATGGGTATCTACATATGTCACATATCTTCAAAGGAGAAGACAAAATAAAACCTGGCTGCAGGAGCAAGATACTTACTGAGAAGATGCCGATTTTTTGGACAGCTAAGACACTGATGTTCAGCAGGCCCCGTACAGCGAGAGCACCTCTTGTGACAAGGCTTACAGGTCTGAGTCTGCTCATCGTGGTACTCAGTGAGAGAACAATGCTTGGATGTCACACAGTGACCCTGGCTGTTCAGCACCATGCCCTCTTTACAGGTAAGGCAGGCACTGGAAGAGGAGCAAATCTGACATGTCCTGTCACACTCTGAAATGTACAAACAGCAAGTATTTCACCACTTTTTTTTTCATTTCAGATTCTTTTTAAGTAGTTTTAATTTGTCAAGTAGCTAACATAAACCCAGGGGCATATTTTCATTTGGGGAACTGGAGAAAGGTTTGTGTGTTTGTTTAAATATTATTTCCTATCCCATTCTTTCTATAGCCTAACAGTTTGCATTCTTTATTGACTGCCACTACATACTGAGCAGTGGCTTTCCCTGAACCATCTCCAGTGATGCTTGGTCTTTTTCCTGGATGGTGACATATAATTTAGAAACCAGTAATATGTATGAGTAGTTCTAATTATTACTTCCCATGTGCATTTCCTTGCACTTGTCAATAAATTTCATTTCCAACCATGTTGCCCATTCACCGAACTTTGTTGGGTCCCTCTGGGCTTTCTCACAGACTTCTCTTGTTTGACTAGACTAAGTAAAGTTGTGTCATTGGCACATTTTGCCACCTTGCTGTTCTCCTCTTTTTCGGGATCAATGGTAAATGTATTAAACGACACCCTCAAATCACTTTTAATACTATTCAACCAGTTCTACTTAAGACTGTTTCCATATTTTTTGGAAAAAAATAATACCTTGACAATCTTCAGTCTCTGTTTCATAGTAAGTCCCTTCTGGGCATTCTCCAAAGCACTCGCCGTTGTACAAAACAAAGGACCTGCTGGCACACTCATTACAGTCATCCGAGTCAGGCCCATCACATTCTTTGCAGTCCTCATGGCAAGGAGAGCAACTCCTGGAGTCGGCATAAAAGCCAGAAGGGCAATCCGGCAGGCACTTCCCATTGTGCAAGAAAAACTGATCCATGCATACTAAGGAAAAAGAAAAGCATCTGTCTAAGCAAAAGAACAGCTTATTTTCTTTTACTGATAAAACCAACAAAAACTGAATATAGCACCTGCTGCATTACATCTAGGGATGAACAAACTAGTTCAGAAAAATAATAAAAAACAAAAATTGTCCTAGAGCCTTTACTAAAATTCAGGCTATACCTAGATTGAACATCTGCATGGAGATGGGCTTATGATGCAAAGTTACCTCTGAATTTAATTCCAAACTTCTCAAAAGTTCAGGGATATTTGGATCTGAACTTTTGTTCAGCTCATTACTGAAATAGGGTCTGTCTGGAATATTTGCATCCAGATCTGAATTTCCCTAAAGGCTGGATGTGTTAGGATAGGGAGTTATGGGCTGAGCTGATCTCTACTTTTGGGTTTATTTTAACCTTGTAGTTTAACCTTTTTGTTCATTACCTTTCACTGTCACCCACTTTTACACTTCCAGGTTGACAGATAGTTGTTCAGTTTTACCAGCCCTTGAAATTCACACACCCATTCAAACTTTGGGATGAGCAGCCCAACTAAATAGAATTCCCAAAACTTTTGTGGTTCACTCATCATTAATTGCATGAACACTCAGTGGGCTTGATTCTCCACTGATCTGTATCTTGTGTAGCCATTTGCACCTGTGTAATGTCAGTGTAAAATGCCACTAGTTTCGAATGGCAGCATTCTGCATCCACCTTGTACAAATGTAAATGACTACCTGAGTTGCCAGGCAGTGGAAAGCCAGGACCTGAGGTCTATTACATGCTAAATCTGGGATGAAGTTAAGCCAGCAGGAATATCTTGAAACACAAAAAATAGCAGAAAAAGGAATACTGAACAAGTGTCATTCCTAGATCTATTTGGTCAAAAATCCTACCACGTGATACAATGCTCATTAGCACCATCCTGAGTAGCTTAACAATTAAATTAAAGTTACTTTTCTCATTTTTGTTAACTACAGAAGAACTATCTCTTTCAACAAATGTTTGCCAGCCTATATATTTCCAGCGAGGTCTTATCTTAGCCAAGTGGATACATGCCATTGCTGATTCCCTGCAGTACCTTTGCATGCACTTTCATGAATGCATTCCTGACACATCTCAGGGCAGTGTTTACAGATTCCATTGGTGGCAAAGTGCTTCTCAGAACAGGAGCTTTTACATTCCCATTGCTCCAGAAGCAAAGGACTTTCGCAGGACTGACATTTTGTGGCATTTCCTTCACACGTTTTGCAGGATCCGCTACACTTGATGCACGTACCAGTTTCAGCAAAATACCCCCTAAAGAATCAGGACAAAAAGAGCAAATGGTAGGACAGAGCACATTTCTGGAACAGTTTGATGGCACAGTTTATTGCAAATATAGAGGAATAAAAATGTATTGGGTGACTCAGGAGCTTCATAATGAGCAGATTTCACAAAGAGCTGTTATGTTCCATACATCTCATACAAGATATTTTGCTCACTGCGCCACATCATCCCTTAGCGGCACCAAAATCGCCAGCATCCAGAAGGCTGCCTAGTATTAGCAAAGTTTCCTGTGAATTCTTTCCTTCTGTCTACCAGAGTGTCACTGTGATACCCACTCTTCCTGTCCTCCTTCTGCTTCCCAGGCTGGAGAGGCACAGAATATGGAAGGAAGAAGCCATTGCCTGCAGCAGTGATATCAGTGGTTCAGGAGAAGGAAGAGAGATATCATTCCAATGGTGGTAGGACAAGGAAAAAGAAGATACACCCCTGAGTAGTGGGAGGGATGGGGAGCAGGGAAGAGAGAGATCTCACCCCCAACACCAGGAGGGACGAGCTGTTCCTGCACTAGTAGAAGGCACTACAATGGAAGGTCAACAACTCTGCAGAGGTGCAAGAGGGAGAAGAGGAAGGAGCTAGAAAAACATGATCACATCCAAAAGAAGTGTCACTCAAGAAGCTATAAAAATTTTGGCGAGTGTATTCTGCTATCAGGAGTGTGTCACACTGATACCTGTGTTATACAGCCTGTGGGTAAGTGGTGAGGAGCCTTTCTGAGAAGCAGCTCTAACTCTCCTCTAATAACCAGATGACAGCATGTCTAATATGGTGATCCCAGCATGGATCTCTGTGTGATGCAATTTGTGGCTGAACTTCAACATAATCTGATCCTACAAAGAATGTGCCCTGGACTAGGAAAGCAGAGCAACTTTAAGCAGACTGACATAGAGCAGCTGTGGGCAACCAGAGTCATTCTAGGTTTGGAAAGATTAATCATAATAAAATATTTGCTAGGCTTGGCCTATATCTCATAGATGAAAGGAGATGGAAGGGCAGGCTGGAGGCACATTTCATTCTGTGTATGATCTTGAAAAGAAATATGTGGAGTGAGGCCAATAAGCTGTTTGAGATAATTACTAATTCAAAATATGCAACCAACTTCTAAAACTGAGGAAGGAACAAGCACAGAAAGCAGTGCCAGCAGGATATCTACTTTGCACTAACACATACCCAGGAAGCCTTCACAAAGAGGGGTGCTTTCCAGTGCTTTACTGGCATTTCAGGGAATGCTTTAAAAGAGCAAGGGGCAGTACTTTCCGAAGAAAGCCAAGGAGGTCAATTAAGAGGAAAGCTGGAAAGAAGGAAACAGAAGAGAAAAGAGTCCACCTCCATCTTTCCTGTTTCTATCTTCTTCCTTTCTTTTCCCTTATCATCTCTCAATATCCTTCCAATCCCTTCTTTCTCCCTCTTCTTCTGTCATGGGAGCTTATCCTGTCAAGCTCTACAGCTCACCTTGCTTTGCTGATTCACTCTTTCTAAATGCCTCTGTCACAAGAGAGCAGTGGATCAGTAAGATATGTAGAACACCTTGCCTGCACACTACAGTACTTTCTTTGATTCTAAAAGAAGACATTTAGAACTGCATGAGAGCACCTGTGTTTCTCTGTGATACCTTGCAAATGGGGGTAGGTGATGAATGTAATGTAAAATATCTGAGGGGCTGAAACTTGAAACTTAACTCAGGCTGACTTTGTTGTAGTAAGGCCAGTATCTGAAACCCTGTTATGAATGGGTCTGGCAAGATACTCTGGAAGGCAGTAAAAAGTGTGTGGGGTGTGTGTGTGCAGCAGGTATAGATGAACAAGGTGAATTAAATTGCATGATTCCATGCAAAAAATGTGGGAAATGGGTTCTGGAAATACACACAAGTTAGTGTAATAACGCTACAGCATTATTTTGTGATCAGTGGGTTATAGTTCATTTTTTGGATGGTTAGGCTGAAAGAACCCACACTGGCCTAGATTCTGATCTCAGTTATATCTTTCATGTAGTTATTCCAGATTCACTCTGGTGTATCTGAGCTCAGAATCTGTCCCTTTGATGCTCTGATTTCTTTAATACAGTTAGCAGGTGTGCAAATGGTGGTAGGAAAATACAGCCAATAAATTAGTGTCAATCACAGAGGAAGAGGGTTGGGCGTGTTTTCCCAAAAGAAAGAAACTAAGTGGTGGCCACTAAGGACTGGATCCTACATAGCATAGAGCACTATGTATACATGCACTTGGTAACTAGTGATAAGCAAGATATAGAATGCAGTGGAACCTGATCTGCTTTAGGGTCTGATCAATGCTCATTGGAGTCAATGGGAACCTTTGTGCTGCATGACTGCCAGGTTACTGATGCATAGTAGGAGAAAAACCAGAGAAGAAAGTATATGATTAAGCTCCCCATTTGCATGTTCAGGATTGTGCTTCAGTCCATAATCCTCAGACACCCCCATTCTGTGCCCATACCCTGCCTCTTTTTTATCCTGTATTCTTGGGTGCAAGGGAGTGGGCAGAGAAGGTTGTTGAGGGTTACTTTCAGTCAATGAGATCTATGCTGAGGGTGAAATCCTGGCCCCATTGAAATCAATGGGAGTTTTGCCATTGACTTCAGGATTTCACGCCTAGTGCTTAACTTTACTTACTTACATTCACATGTAGCCTCTGCTAACAAGAGCAAAGTAAATTACTTCATCCAACTGTGTAAATATACATTGTTTCAGCACATCATAATTTCTGATGGCCAAAATGGTACATTAACATTTCCATAACAGGAGTTTATGATGTATTATCTAGAAGGAAAATTATGGAGACAAGTGGCACAGTTGAAAATTAGTGAGCAAACTTGAAAGTTGGTGTAAATCAACAAAACGAGGGAAGAAATACAAAATAACTTACGTGGGGCACTCCTGAAAGCATCTGCCTTCATGTAGGTAGAGCGGCCGGTGTGGCTGAGACTGGCACTTCACGCAGTGCCTGGGGCCAGAGCAGTTTTCACAGTCATCTGTGCAATTCTCACACTTCCTACTTTTCAGGTCGCCAAAAGTCCCTCGAGGGCATGTATGTACACAGGTCTCAGCGAGAAGAAATCTCCCTAGCAATACACCCACCCCAATGAAATGGCACAGTTGAGAAGGCTTAACAAAATAACTCCGGGATCTTGTTTGTGGTGGCCAAACCTGCAGTAGTGTATTGGTGGGTTTCTTCTTTTAAAAAGGGAACCTTAACTTTGCATTTCCTGCAAATCCAGAATTTAGGGTTTTTTCCCATCTTTTTAAAAACTGCAACATTTTTTAAGCCATTTTCCAAAAAGGCCAGTCTTATGGTCAACTCACTCGGAGATTTTAAGGCCAGAAGGGAGCATGATGCTCATCCAGGCTAACATCTTGAATAACATAGAATTTTACCCAATAATTACTGGATTAAGCCCATAACTTCTGGTCGAGTGAGTGGGGAATCAGATCCCTTGATAAGTTTGTCCAATGGCTAATTACCTTTGCTGCTAAAAATAAATGGTTTATTCCTAGTCTGAGCGTATCAAGTTTCAGCCTCCAGTCATTGGATCTTGCTATGCCTTTATCTGCTAGATTAAACAACCCTCTACTATCCATTAACCAAGATATTCCCTGGGAATATATAATATACCGAAGCATGTAGCCAACTACAAACTCTTCCCAAAGAAGCTGAATCTCACTTACCTTCTGGACATGAAGTGCACACCTCGGCAGCTCTATCACAGGTCCAACATGAAGTATCACATCGTTGGAACTGTTTTTTTGAGTCTGGGAAGGAAAAGGGAAAAATACTGCTGTTTAGTCTTAGTAGGGACTGGATCACCACTGGCACTTTTAGGAGTACAAGTAGGCAGGGTACCTTCATTCAGTCTGGGAACTTTCCTATTTGCTTTTTCTACATAGATTCACTCAGAGCTATTTTAAAAAAACCTAACTCACTATTTACAGCCATAAAAGTCTCATATTATATTCCTTGAAATTAGACAATTTACAGTTTAATTCAATCACATATTCTTGGTTGATCAGTAAAGGGTTAGTGTAGAAAAATCAAACACAAAGGGCGCCCTCAAATCCGGTTTGGCATTGTTCTAGAGTGCTTATTGCAAGTGCAGAGGATATTTTAGCTTATTATTGGTAATTTCAGGTTAGTGGTATGGATGGTCATAGAATTTAGACCACAAATAGGTAAACACAGATACATTTTATCTGGGGAGAGGGCGGAGGGGAGTAATATATGGTTAGGGGACTGCTGCTGAACGAAGAATTTGTATTATGCTTTCATGCTAGTTGGTTACATTATTTCCTTAACACATTTTAGGAGTTCCTTGGAAGTGAATTAAGAATATGAAGGGGAAGAAGGGAGTGCCTGGAAAGAGATGTATTCACCATGTATCAATCATCTCCCAGTTCTCCCCATCAGGAAGAATCCTTCATGTTCCTCTTATGGAATCTTTTTATTTGCAAATTTACACTTCACACTCTCAGTGGGAAATTTGGGGTAATGTTTGCATAGACTTTGCTCAGCTGATGTCCAAATTTCCAGGAGCCTGAGGTACATACATAATGTGCATAGGGGTAGCCTGTGAATGCCATAGGTCCCAGCATGCAATTCTTCATTTTGATCCAGGCAAAAAGCTGCTCAAATGAAGATGTAGCATTGGATTCTGAAACCCCTTCAGGCTAGTCTTCCTTATTAAAGATGAGGGTGGACACTGCTGTGTTTGACCAACCTGTACTTTGGCTACCCATGTTTTGGATCAATATGCATTTGATCTTTGTGGATGTACATAGTACTCTCTTCTGTGTTGGATATATTGACCAGTTATTAACATACATCCCAGCAGCATTTTACCATTGATAGGTATCACTCTCTTTAATCCATGACTAGTTCTGGGAAAAGCTTTTCAGACCAATAGTTTATTTTCAAAGAAATGGGTATAAATAATGATGTAGTTATTAGCACAAGGGCTCAACCTTGGCTCTCCCACTGCCTAGTGGACTACTGTAACCAGAAGGCTGTAGAGTCAGTCATGCTCACAGGCTCTTTCTGGCTCAATGACTAGTCAAATAGCTTATACAAAGTGGAAGAGCTTCAACAGGAGAGAATGAGAAACCTTTACTTCAGGCTCTCATATAGCACAGGGGTTAGTGAGCTTCTAACTACTGTAACTGCCTCCCAAGTTCAATTCCCTCTATTGAGGACTAAGTCATTATTTAGACACTTTCAACAGGAGAGATTGAGAAAGTCCTACCCCAGAGTATCCTACAGCTGAGTGACTAGGGCACCTTTTTGCAATGTAGAAGATCCAAGTGCAATTCCCTTCTCTAAATCAAGCAGAGAGGGTGATTGAACCCAAGGCCTCCGACATATATTTACCAGACCTCTGTGACTTCTTTGGCTTCAGCTGTCAGCAGCTGGAGCTGGGACTGTGCACCCCTGCCCCACGGCTGCAACCTTCACTGTGCACCCCTACCCTGCAGCTGGGGCTGGGTGCCCCCCTCGCAGCTTCCCAGGGCTGTGCACATGCCCCCATGGCTGTGGTAGGGGCTGTGAGCCCATGGCTGTGGTTAGATCCGGGACTATGTGCCCCTGTCCTGCAGCTGCAGCCAGCTCCGGAGCCGGTGCTGTACGCCCTCCCTGTGACTGCCGTCACTAGAGCTGGGGCTGTGCCAGTCCCACATCCATGGCGGGTGGGCTCGGCCAGTCAGTCCCCACCCCTGGGACTTCAGCTGTTGTTCCTCCTCCCCCCAGCCCTACCCACCCTGGTTATTTTTAATAAAGTCAGAGACAGGTCATGGGCTCTTATGTTTTTTTTTTTATTATTATTATTTTTTATTGCCCATGACCTGTCTGAGTTTTACTAAGAATAACTGTGATAAAATCTTAACCTTAATTATGAGACAAGGAAACAAGGAGGGATGGATCAATTAATTCTTAGATCCTTTACAATCTTAAACACTAGATTAAGCCCCTTCTAACTCTTCTTCTTTCCAGTTTTAATAGTCTTAGTTTTTTTTATCACACCTCTCACCAGCCTCCTTGTACTTATCCAGATTTATTCCTTCTTAGCAACAGCAAAGATATGGTGCCCAAAACAGAGCTCAGGATACACTATGTACCATCAGCAAACACTGATTTGTTTTCTATCCCTAGCTCCCCAGGTTAGCAGGGAGAGTGTAACTAACTCTCTCTGAGCAGAGGAAAGCCCACAGCTGCATGCCTTTAGTGCATGCACTGTCAGAGTAGTAGGGCTGGGCCAGCTGGGATGAATTAAGCCACTTTCCCAACACACTATAAGAGAACTGGACTGTAGGATGCTGAAACTGGCCAGTAAGGGAGTAGGTAAAACTTTTGCAGGATGGGAAAGCTTTTTGATTGAAACTTTAGCTTCATAGCGTTATTCATTTTACTTAAGTTCATAGTCTAGGATTCAGGAAGCCTTGCTATGTAACCTTGAAGGGCAATGTTTGTTTCTTTGAGCTAGGCTCTAAAAAGCTGGATTTAGCAGTCAGTAGGACTTCAAGATCCTTGGTTATTGATCTTACTTATACAGGGTTACCTTGGTCCTGTCTCACACCCAAGCAGCTTCTGTGTTTGTTTTGTGCTACATGCTGGGCAGATGTTCCACTGGGCTGTTTATGATAATTCCTTTCCTCTGAGGGGCCTGCAATTTCAATACCCATTATGGTCTATGAAATTCTAACTTTTAACAGTATATATTACTGTACACTTATCCAGGCTAGATTGCATCCACTGTCAGATTGCCCAATGCACTTAGAAGCCATCTGGAGTCCCTCTCAACTGTCTGCTCTAAGTTGTTTTGATTAGTAATATCCAATCAGCAAACTTCACTCTAGTTTCCCTAATCATTAAGACTATAGTAGTCTTGACAGACCTCTAAGAACCTCACTACTGATCTCTCTTCATTCTGAGGAGCAGCAGTTCACTACAGCTGGTTTTTTATAAGACTTTGCCCGTTCAGTTCATAGTTATTCACTTAATGTTTTATTGTGGATTTGAACAAACCCTTTGCAGAATACCAAGTAAAATGTGTTTATTGGCCCATGTTTATTTAGTATTTTTAAAAAAAATACTCTGAAAATGTTAGGTGGTATTTTCTTACATGAATTGATCCTATTAGGTTATATTTTTTCAGGTTTTTTATTCTCCTATCCTTAAATATACTGTATCGTTTTCTCTTATATTGAGGTGAGACCCACTGGTCTGCAAATCCAGTCATCTGCCTTGGTTCCTTCTTTTTAAAGTAAGCCCCACACTATGATCCTCTTGAAGAATTGTTGATATTCCATAGCCATGTTGTTAACTAAGAATGTTTCTCACTTTATTTACCTCAGAAACCTCACATGAACTGAATACCATTTGTTCCTGGAATCTATTGCATTTGCATTTCTAAGGTCACTCTATCCTTTCTTAGCACTTTCAAACTTTCTCAAGGCTACAGTGATTCCCACAAAAATTGAGATTTTCTTGTATCAAGATGGAATACAAAATTATTTTATGTAATTTCTCAGCAGTCACACTGATATCTTGTATATTTTATTTCCCTTAAAATCCTCTCTGTAGACAGGGAAAACTGTTCTAAATGTTGTCATTTAATACCAGTTATGAAGATAAAAAAGGGAAACAGAAATATAGCTATAGTAGCCACTGCCAAGATTATGGGGCTCTGAGCCTGACTGAGACTTGAGGCAACATAAATAACAAATAGCAATTGGCTAAGGCTAAGGCTAAGACAGAGACACTTAACAACTGCTGAGAAATGTTTATAGAGAAATTGTCTTGAAAACATTTAACTGTTTACAATTAAGAAATATCAACTTTCATTTACATTGACATATTCAGCAATCAAGATTATAGTTTAATGTTTGTTTTTCTTGGCAACATTTGTGATAGTCAGTCTTTGCAATACATTATAGTCTCCACCAGAGGGGAATATGCACAAGCAGTTAAGCGTTTGTGATATTTTGCCTGGGAGACACGAGAAAATTTCTGTAAAAAGCAACAGAGAGTCCTGTGGCCCCTTATAGACTAACAGATGTATTGGAGCATAAGCTTTCATGGGTGAATACCCACTTCTATAATCCAGTTACTCTAGTTTATAACTTTTCAGTCAGAAATAAATACTTAAACCCTCAACTTGAGGATTTTCTTCCTAGCACCAATATGAAAAGCTTGCAATTAACTGGGCCTATTTGAATTCTGAATTGTTGAGTTCTCCCTCCTTCAAAACTGTCATTTATTTTAATAGTAGCAGTTGGACCCTCATTTTGAAAAAACAAAGTAGTCGGGGTGATGCCCTAAATATCCTTCTAAATGAGTAATATACTGCAAAAGATTTTGTGGTAGATCCCTGTGCACTGCACCTGCCATGATGGGACCAATGTTTTTATACATAGAACAGTCTTGAAAAGCTGTCAAGAAAATTTGCCAGCCTAGGGACAAAATGTATTTATTGGCCTTTGCTCTGATGATAATGAGAAACCAGACGGTCAGTTTCTGCCACACAATAATATTTTACTTGTCACTGACCCAATTACTTACTCTGGGCATGTGGGCAAGTAGAATTCTTCTGTAAGGAAGTGGTAGAATTAGTTAGATATTTAGTGGAGGAGTTGTATCTCTGAAGTAAAAAGGTTGATGAGACTACAAAAAAGAATTGCCAGCTCTGGCAGTTAGCCTTGCATTCTGACCTACTGTACCCCTCAATAGTTATATTACACCAAGCATTAAATGAGGCCAGATCATGGCTGTTTAGCCAGCCATTACCTGTATCTGGAGGATTCCTTCTTGGGCTCTGGAATCTAAGCTTTCATTTAAAAATTGAAATCTCTAATCCTTATGGTTGTGAAGAAGACTTTAAATATGTGAGCCAGATGTCCACTATTGCAATGACGTTTGCTAATTTAGCAGACAGCCTGAAATAATACATCAGTCAGAGAGAAGTGTGGACTGCCCTGATTCACATATATGGAATGTTTACTCTGAAGCTTATTGTTGATAATGTTTACTGCTTCACTGCTGGTTTAAAAAAATGCAAAAAAACCTTTTTCAGACCTTCAGAACTTGGATGATTTTGTAAAAACTAAAATGTCACACATGTAAGCTTCCAGTGGGGCCAAAATTTGCCTCAATACCATGTTAATTCTTGTTTCCTTCATCAGTAAAGGCAAGCAATTTATAAATATTTTCAGCTTCACTCCCCCATTGCAGAAACTAAGGAACTGACTTGTACTTTTGCCACTTTCTGAGTTAAGCTTTATGGCAGTTCGGGATATGTGGTAGCATTCCATCCATTCAGGCCATTCCATGATCTTATCAAACTGAAAGTTTTAGGAAGGGCTGAACTTTGGTTTTCTTCCTTTCTTATTTATGCTAGTTCAAAATGTCAGTCTATCGCCAACAACAAGTCACGGGACAGTGATAAACAATCACAGTAAGCACTGATTTCTTTTAACAAGGAACAAGGAACTTTGTTCTAAGGAAGATAACAGTGGGTAATATCCTGATCGTGTTGGAGTACTGAAGTCAAGGGTCCCTAAAGTTACTTTTTATCTTTCTTGTGCTTCTGCTTAAGATTTCCCTGTGAATCATCTGTTACAGATCTAAAGAAAGAGTACACTCATCCTTAAAGCTATCCAATGTAATCTTTCACATTGAGTGAAAGTAAATTTGAAGCTTCTTGAATGCCTGCTCACTTGCTTTCAAGAATGCAGGATGAATGGGTGTGTCTGAAGAGACATTGGTTTAAATAAGCAGCAAAGAATCCTGTGGCACCTTATAGACTCTCAGACATTTTGCAGCATGAGCTTTCGTGGGTGAAGACTTGCATCCGATGAAGTGGGTATTCACCCACAAAAGCTCATGCTGCAAAACGTCTGTTAGTCTATAAGGTGCCACAGGATTCTTTGCTGCTTATACAGATCCAGACTAACACGGCTACCCCTCTGATAATTGGTTTAAATGCAATCCTCAGCATTCAAATTAGCTACTTAGCTGTGCAGTAGAGATCTATATTTAGTTCTGCTCCTGCTATTATGGCAGTGGGACCTGTGGGATCCCAGTCCTTCTCCAGAGCTCTACAATAGTCCCATGCAGGTCTCTACAGTCCATTCTTTGGTCTTTCTCATGCTGCTAGGCAGCCACAGCAGAGTTCTCATTAATGCATGGTCAGTTTCCCTGTGATCCCTGGCTGGCCAGCCTGCGCATTAGTTTTTACCTTGTGCTTATGCACACAACAGTCCTTCACACCTGTGCAGTGTAGGATCAAACCATTTTATTCACATTTACAAAAACCACCTATGGACTCAATACATTTGTTTTCTCTGTTTAGAGACCACATTTATTTGTGCTCATATATAAGGGAGAAGGGATTTAAAAAGTTAATATGTTTCAGTTCATGATATCAAACTGGCTCCCTCACCCCCATTTGTAATTACTCTCCTTTGCTTCCTAATTGAAAATACAGCAGCTTCTACTAAAGAAAACCTGATTTTTTGTTTGTGAAATTTTTTTTTGTAAACCCAAAGTCAAAATCATGCAATACATTGCTGCAGTGAGGAACATAGAAGGAGCTGCACTGCCAGGGTTGTAACATGTGTACATTACTTTTAGAAGGTGACCTATTTGGTTTGTATACTGTGTAGTAAGGATGTGATTTGAATGAAAGCCAGTTGTTTCCAGTGGGGATGCTGTTTAGTTTGTTAGATTTTATTCTATGGCACTGGCCTTGCAAAAATGATACAGCCCTGAATAAAAATACATAAAATAGACCACATATCTCAAAAAGCTAATTACAATTAAATAGCCATGATAAAACATAATGAAAACAATATACAGAGGTAATAAAATACTAGAACCTATCCTATCTCAAAGACTTATGAGAATTATAAATTCAAGGGTACTGGTAGGTTAGGTGAGAAGTAAGTCACAACCCCCAGTAACCATTAATTCCCAAGCTGGTTATCACATAACGGCCATAAGATTAATTTAATGAATGAATGTCTCGAATAAAAAATCTGCATGCAACTCCAATGGGGATGATGAAAAAAATGTATAGGCTAGTGAATAAATGTTGCCTGCCTCTGACAGAGTTACATTTCACATATGGATGCTATTTAAAAAGTCCCCTACCTCCTTCTATGGTGCTAAATCCTCCTCTGTAGATGTCATAAAATTTTCCATCTAGATTTCTTTCGCCTCCTCTCCCCCTTATTCCATATTCCCCATCTCTCTGCCTTATCCATTAGTCCCTATCCCCTCACAAGTCTCACATCTCTTTCCAGATACACCACAAAATGCACACCTACAGCCAGATCCTTAGTTGGTGTAAATCAACATAGCTACACTGAAGTTAGTGGACCTATAAAGAATTGTGTCAGCTGGCCTGTAATTCCTGTAATCCTCTGATTTCTGAATATTTTGTCTTCTCCCCACCAACCCTCTATTAACATGTTATATTTGTTAATTCTTGTTCTTTAATTTGGTATTTAGGGAAAGAAAAAAGTGCACAGACATATGCTTTTGGTGTAAGGCTTTTAGTACACTTCCCAATAGCTTCTTTTTGGACGCTACTTCCATTCTGTTTTATAATGTGTGATATGAGCTGTACTAGCTGTATACTTACCTTACATAATTAAAACTTTTTTTTTAATTAATGACAAATTTTTTTAAATTAATGACAAATTTTATTTTGAAATGATTTGCCTGTGAAGAGGCACGTACTCCACGTTGAATCTGTAACAGAAACATGTCCTTTGCACCTCTCAAAAGAACAGGCTAGGCTACACTGTATGACTGAGGAGCATACAAGCTCAGGGTGTGGTATTTCCAGTGAACTGGCACAATTAAGACCTGATTTCAGCTTGCAAAATGTCTAGTCCAGTTGATAGGGTGTGTGTAATCACTTGGTGAATCAAGCCTACACTAGTATGTCTCCTGGCTCCCAAAGTCATTTCATCATCTGGTACACCAGATAAAATACAGATGTTTTGAGCTACAAACACAGAGCTCAACCATTTTTTTTTCTTGGCTTGCCTTTCCTTTTAAATGTCTGGATGCCAGACAAGCCCTGTTTCCTTATTTCAGGCCTTGATATGATTTATTAACAAATTCCCAGTTTGGAATTGAATTGTTAGCCCACCAGAGTACCCACAAAATAAGTATAATTTAGGAAGCTTTTATATACACACTGTCTTAGTCTTTGGTCTATGTGCTCATGAAAATTCATGATTCTGGTCTTCTATTTATCCTCACACAAGAAATGGAAGTGAAAGTTAGACATACAAAAATGTGTACTGTACACTCAGAAAGCGATTTTAATCCTGTCTTAGCTACATTAATCTCTCAGAATGTGAATAAATTCTGCCTTCACATTGACTTATCTCTTAGCATGCTCTGGTATGCTTCCCTTTAACTTGTTTGTCTAGGAGTCAAACTGAGACAACAGTTTTTTGTCTCACGGAGACTCAGTAGGTTGGTTATGAACCAACTTGTCCAATATGAATGGTCAGTTCAGTTACTAAATTCATTGTAACATTTTCAGCTACATTGTCTGGATCCATGTGCTCAGACATAGTACAGCAGAGATGAAGGTAATGGCATTATTGTTTGTGAGTTGAGATCAAGGTCCAACACACCTGAGCCACAATCCTGCCTGCGTTCACTTTAGCATACTTTTTCATAGAAAAAGATTAAGACGCTTATTCAAAGGCACTCGTGGTAGTTATTGAGTTAAGCTATGGGGGTTTGGGGATTTTGGCTAGATTGCCACCTTAATGAACATGACACAGCTAGCTGTGTATTTTGTTTGGTTATAGCAGGGAGTGGGAGTGAATTGACTTGAGGTTTTTATTCTGTCACTGACTCACTGTGTGACCTGGGACATGTCATTTTACCTGTGGCTCAGTCCTGAATAAATGAGAATCAAATGGGAATAATAATACTTACTTGCCTTGGTGGAACAAAATGAGATCCTCAGATGAGACAAAATTCCTGTGTGTCATTATTTATTCATAGTTATAGATAATTGTAACCAGAAGAAAGCAGCTAGATGCCAAATAAAAACAAATTCAAGGCCTCTACATATATTGTTTTTGCAGATAAGAAATATGCTTCTGTTGAGCATACCACCTTTTAATGGATAGGAAGTACATTAGTTTGGAAACATTAGACAATAATTAGAGATGAGCTACTAGTGCGAACATTTTCTTGTTGCTGCCAACACCACCTGGCAGAAGGATTATATAGGTGTTAGTTAATGGCAAAGCCATCTAGATCTCAGGACAGCTGTTCTTGTATTTGCTCTTTTAAATCCATACAAATGCATTTGAATCAAAAGCAAATTTTGATTTGACCACGTTTGTGACTCTCATGTTCACTTTCAATGAGCCATCTGAGCACTTGAGCTTTACTAATTTGAATGTTCACACAGGGTGAAATTCACGCCCATTCAGAGGGCCAGTAGCAGGCCTATGCTTCATTGAAGTCCTATTTAGTCCCCAGGGTGGGACTTAAGCCATGCAGAGGACTTGTGCTGGGCCTCAGCACGGCAGTGAATTTCATTTTAAAAAGCCTACTTTAAAGCTTGTATACAAATATTCACAAAAAGTGAATTCATAAAATTCACAAGTAGCGCTGCTTTGATTTGATGCATAAATCATGCAAACTGGGAATTAAAAAATCCCAACCCAGTACATAGTGCAAATTACCAATAATCACAAGGAATTGTTCTTTAATCATCTACAGGCTAAGAATTATTTGCTGAAGAAATATGTAAGTAATTTTTACAGTGAACAAATGTGAAAGTACTGTGATCTGTTTGCAGGTAGTTCATGAAAACAAAAAAGATTTGCGTCAAATCATTTGCTCTGTTCCAGTAATGATAATAATACTCAGCAATAGCATTTTGCATTTCAAAATGTTTCACTGACATTAATTAATACCTTGCCATGCTCTTGTGGGAGTAAAAATATTATCTCCATTGTATAGATGGGGAATCCGAGATGGAGAGAGTTGAAGTGACCTTGGGCAGTCACAGATTAAGCTACTGGCAGAGCCGGGGCTAGACTTCAAGAACTCCTGCTCCAAATCCAGTGTTCAGTCCATTAGCTCATTATGGTTATTCTTAAATTTGAGGATCCATTAGATTACTAACAATATGCTCTATACTTCATTCAAAGTGAAATTCAACCCTGTTCAGGGAGCCAACACGAGGCCTCAAAAATAGGGCCTAAACTGGATTTAAATTGTGCATAAACTTTAGGCTCTCTGCGAAAGGGTGAATTCCACCCCCTGTGACCAGATTTATACTCGTAGTCAGTATGATTCCTTTACTTCTCAGTCTACTTAGATATAAGGTAGTTTTATCCAATCTATAGGACCTTGGAAACACGGGGTTGGATGCTTTTCTAAACATTTCTAATCATAATAGTCTATGGGGGTGAAATGAAAGGGATCAAAGGATCTAGCAACGTACCATTCCAGAATTTCCCCTCCACTACCATGGTTTTTGGATTCACACACTTCCCGTGCAGTAGCTGTAAATTCTCTTTGCAGCTGGTGCAGTCATCAAAGTTGAGCCCTTCACATGTTGCACAGGTCCTATGGCACTCTTCACATTCTGCAAAGTCCTCATCACTGTAGAAACCAGCCCCGCAGTCACTCACACATTTCCCATCTACAACATAGATAGAGCCTTTAAGTTATAGTATCACTCACACAGGTTGAGAACCACAAGAAGAAGAAATGCTTTATAGACCTATCTATTCTGGGTGTTGTGGGCTTATACTGTGTGCTTGAGGATTATTAGTGAAATTTAATCTCTAGTCTTCTTTATACCACTTCCAACCCCTGTTGGAAATTCAGGGATACATTTTGAAAGATTGTGTGTGGTTTCAGTATTATGATTCCTATTAAAGCCAGTTGGAAATGAACAAATTAAAGTCAATTGGGAATCCTGCAGCTGAGACCCATCACAGCTCCAAAACTGTATTCTTTAGGTTTCAGCATCCAAGATTAGATCTGTGTATTTTGAATAATCCTGGCTACTTGAGATTGGGGAAGGCATATATCCCTGATCTCTCTCTGAGGCAATTGAAGAGAAACAAACAGAACAGTAGAACAGTGTGAATTTTTTGTTGTGCCTCCCCCCGTCACCCCGGCCCGTGGTTTTAAATTTTATTGCAAACTTTTTAAACTCAGCCCATGTCCTTATAGAAAACTTCACAAATCTTTCAAGCCATTCTCTACCAAGGTTTAAGTAGAGCTGAGTCTATCTCAAAATATTAACACTCACCATCTTATCAAAGGCACCTGATCAACATCCTATACAGCACTGCGACACCATCTTATCAAAGTTCAGAATTAGATCTGAATTTCATGATTGAACCCTACCTCTAAAATGGGACAACAAAAATCTAAGATCCAAGTCTAGACCCAAGGTTTGATTAATTTTAAGATTCCAGCAAATGTGGGGCCAATATTGAGTGAACCTGGGTTGATTCAGATCTTCAGCTACCATAGCGAAGGTGCTCTGATACCATGGTGATGTTTGGCAATGTAAACACTAAAATAGATAAGATAGATTCAGGGCTAGTTTGAGCAAATCTGAGGTTCCTTGCAAAGCCCAAGATTGAATTTGACTTTCTTCCAATGCCCACAATCAGGTAGGGAGCAACAGGTCTTGTGTTTGGAATTGGATATCCAAATGGTAATATATAGGGCTTTCAAATTAAACAGGAGAATGGAGGCACTTACAATGTACCCCAGCAATGGTCATGGTAAGCTTGAGGCAACTTTGGTCTCTCCTTTATCACCACAGAGCTTTCTATCAGCATGAAGCTGTGCTCCATAGCACCCAGAACTGGAGGGGTGGCTCTGCCATATGTTGCGGACTCCCTGTAGTTCAGGTTCGGAAATATTGTCTGAATTAGCCCTGGCTGCTTAATAGTTTTATGAGGAATTCTTAGTTTTGTGTGAGTTTGATATGAAATTTAGTGGTTTTAACTGGGTTTTGCTCAGAACATTTGAGGTTTATTTGTTCAGACCTGAAAGTCAAAGTTAAACTAGAATGTGCAAAGCCACACAAATTAAAAGCAAAGAAAAGGTTTGCTTGACTCTCTGTCGAACTAAAATCACCTTGTTTCACATGGCTCTATCAAATAGAAATCTTTTCCTGTATGTGCTCAAAGAGAGGGGATTGAAGCCAAACACTTGTTAAAAATAAAAATCCCAGTTGGAATTCATAGTCAAACATTTTGGGACTTTTGAACCAAAAGATCCCTTGTATTTACACAAAGGGCCGGCTTCTATAAGGTGCCCTTGATTCACAATGATGTCTATAGAGGATGCTCAGGAACCTCAGAGAATTAGGTCCGAATTTTGGCTTTCAGTGCAAGGCTCCCAAATTATTTTTGAGACTGCATATGTACATTACCTGTTACTTTGCTTACCTAAGAGATAAAAGCCTTTTTTACACCAGTAGCACTCGTACTTGTCACAGCTGTTGCAGTTTTCATCACATTCTATACACTGGAGAGTACTCTCATCATTGTAGGTGTTCTCAGGGCAGTTCTTATAGCAATGCTGCTTATACCTGGTGACAGAACATTCTTAGTAAGTTTAATAAATCGGTGTGAGGTCATGGAGTTCATTTTTGTAAGTGTGGTGAACATACATAATTCCTAAGCAGATGTAATACAATTACTCACAAACTAAATAGCTACCTAGTTCAACACTACTCTACAAGCCAGGTTTGTTAATATTATGGTTCTCAAATATACTTGTAAAGTTTGATTTAAAAAAATTAATGCACACAATTGTGTGCCTAATTTGTACATTTATTGCAGTTGCTTGATAATAACTGGCCATCTGAACATGTGTAACACCATATTTGTACACACAGTCGTGTATGTGTATACATAGACTCATAGATCCACAAATTTGAAAGCCAGAAGAGACAGTTGTGATCATCTAATCTGAATTCCTGCATAATAGAGGCCATAGGACTTTCTTGAATTAATTCCTGTTAAGTCCAATAGCTGCTGTTGAACTATAGCATGTCTTTTAGAAAAATGTCAAGTATCAGAGGGGTAGCCGTGTTAGTCTGGATCTGTAAAAGCAACAAAGAATCCTGTGGCACCTTATAGACTAACAGACGTTTTGCAGCATGAGCTTTCGTGGGTGAATACCCACTGCTTTGTTGCTTTTAGAAAAATGTCCAATCTTGATTTTAAAATGTCCAGTGATCCAGTATCCTTGGTAAGTTGTTTCAATGGTTAATTAACCTTACCGTTAAAAAGTGGTGCCTTATTTCTAATCTGAGTAAGTCTAGCTTCAACTTCCAGCCATTGGATCTTGTTATACCTTTGCTAGATTGAAGAGCCTTCTATTATCAAATTTCTGTTTCTTATGTAGGTACATATAGTCAGAGGTCAAATAAATTCTTAACCGTCTCTTTGGTAGAATAAGTCAATTGAGCTCCTTGAGTCTATCACTATAAGGCATGTATTTTAATCTTTTAATCATTTTTGTGGGTCTTCTCTTAACCCGCTCCAGTTTTTCAACCTCCTTCTTGAATTTTGATCACCAGAACTGGACACAGTATTTCAGCAGTGCCAAACACATAGGTAATATAACCTCCTTAATCCTACTCAATATTCCTCAATTTATACATGTAAAGATCACATTAGCCCTTTTAATCTCAGTGTTGCACTGGGAGCTAACATTCGGCTCATTATCCACCATGGCCCCCCAAGTCTTTTTCAGAGTCACTCCTTCTCCAGATAGAGTCCCCCTTTCTGTAGGTATGGTGCACATACTTTATTCCTAGATGTACGACCTTACATTTGACCATATTGAAACACACATTGTTTGATTGCGCCCAGTTTAACAAGTGATCCAGATCACTATGTATCAGTGACCTGTCCTCTTCATCATTTATCCCACTTTTTGTGTCACTTTCAAACTTTATCAGTGATGATTTTGTTTTCTTCCAGGTTATTGATAAAAATATTAAATAATGTAGGTTCAAGAACTAATCTTTTCTGAAGTCCCTCTAGAAACATATACTCAATGATGATTCCTTGTTTACAATTACATTTTGAGACCTATCAGCCAGTTTTTAGTTTTAGATGTTACTTAATCTACAGGATGAATGTTGAAGATTGTAATATGTATTTTCTAACTGCAATCATTAAATTAATTACAACTGCAAATAATTACCACTGGGCCCTGTAGATAGTGGATATCAGCTGTAGCATATATGGGGATTAATCTTGGAATTTGCCAACAGATAAATTTCCAGGATCAGGTACCGAAAGACAAAAGCTTCCTGAACACTGATGTGAGGCTGGATACTTGCCATTTTCAATAAAGTAAGGCTTTCCCTCAAGCAGGGAAACAGGTAGGCTATTGTTTGTTATGCCACTGGCTGCTCATCTCAATAGCTTCACAGTGTTAGAGTGCTGGATATATTTATTGCCATCACTGAATATCAGATGTCAGGCATGAACCTGCTCCCTTTGGGGATTTTGCCATTGACTTAGGTAGGAGCATGAAAAGATGAAAACAACCTGATTCTGCTTGGCGATAAATTTTTTCAATGCTTATTATGGTCAGTGAGAGTTAAGGCCAAGGTGTTAAGTATCCTGAAGTGAATAATGTTTTGCTTTAGTGTTTGAGGGGGTCTCCCCCACACCTATCTCCCCCCTTTTTTAAAGTTGCTCCACAACCCCTCTTTGTTCAAGCAGCAACTATGAAGCTAACTGAAATGGCATAACCACCAGTACCTTCGGGAACATTGTTTTTGGTTCAGAAAATGTAGTGACACTAAAAGAGTTGAACTTACATATAGTAATTGTGAATGCATGCTGTGCATATTCTCGGGTCATCTGGAATTAAAGAACAAAATTATATAAATGATACTCCAATTTGAAAAATAAAATGCTATACATGGCAAAATTTAAAAATAAACTATTTTCTGACATTGCAGTTATTAGAGATGGGCCTGAACTGGAATCTCAGATCCGAATCCCCTTCAGTTTTGAAGTAATTTCTTCCCAAAACCAGATTCTGGCCTAAATTTTGAAGCAACTAGTGATTCTGGGTGCCCAACTTAAGACACCTTAAAGGGGCCAGATTTTCATAAAGTGCTGAGCACTCATCTTCTGAAAATCAGGACCCTTCAAGGGGTCTTAAATTGGGCACCAAAAAATTTAGAGACTCATAATCACTAGTCACTGTTCAAATGTGGTTTCGGCCTAATTCTAGTTACTATATAGGGAAATTCTCAGTATGACATTTTAAAAAGCAATCTTTGTACACTGCTAGTTTCCAGATGCTTACATCCCTGTGAAGGTGGATGTGCTGATAGCAAATACCTTATCAAGAGGCTATACCCATCTTTGGGAAAAGCTAACTTTAGACTGTTTCATTTGGGAGGTGATTGGGTTTGACTCCTATATGGAGGCCTCCAGAGTAAGTTCTGCTGACAGCTTTTCAAATTGCTAAAGCCAGAAGAAGAATGTATCATATTCAAGGAGGTCAAAGCAAAACTTATGAATGTTTTGTCTCTCCTTTGAAATGACTGGCAAACAGAGTTATGTATTTTTGCCATTTCTCCCTGATACCATAATTTGCTGAGCACCCTCAATGCTTGTTTACTCCAGTGGGAGGGAAAGTTACTCAGCAACTCACAGGAATAGGCCCAATAATTGTATACATGACAAAAAAACTGGATATAGAAAGGGGCAATGTTGATCATTATTGCTATGGAAGGTTCTGAGAACTTGGTTTCTGTTCACATCTGTCGGTAGATACATATGTAACACTTATGTCTCCCCTCCTTGTGCAACTGTATAGCAGGGAACCACAAGCTGTCAGAGGGACTTCTACAGCAGGCTCTTGAGCTATTATCTATCAAACTGTAAAAAAGAAAATGATTACAGGGAATGCATGTCTGGAACTGTAGCTAGTGATAACGACCCCTCTGAAAATACACTAATCATTTGTTAATTTCTTTTGTCATTCGGAGGAAATTATAGGGTTATACTGTAAAGGGTAAAGTCATACTCATCTCAGTTCTTTCACTTTTTTCTAGTTAAAACCATTGGAGAACCCAATCAAATATTCAGATTTGCAGCCTTTGTTAAACCAGTGTGACCTGAGTACAGTTGTCTATTGATTTGGTCACGCCATTAAATCATTTGTCAGAACTTGCTACAACATTATGTGTTCCCTGAAAAGTATGTCAATTAAAATGGATACTTTAGCTGCCCAAATATAGGACAGTAAAGTGTCTGAGTTAAAATTGTTAATATCCAATTGACCTTGGATAAGAAAAAAATCCAAAGATTATAATCTTGTCTGATGGCAGGCAAAAATAAAACATGGCTCACACATAATCCTATAATATTGAATTTGTCAATCAATACAGATCCTGCCTTATATTTTCCAAGTTGTTTGAAACCATCTTTGAGAGAGACTCTATTCCGGAAGAACGTATTGAATTAAATTCTTCTCAAATGTGGCTCCCTGAAAACTTGCCAGACTAATACCAAGCTCAGTTCCTGGCTAAAACAAACATGAAAGGATGCTGGGATGGCTGTCCATGTGTTCACATCATATTCAGTAAGAGCTCAGTCTCCATGTGGGTAGCTATAAAAGGACCCGGCAAGCAAACCAGTAGAGGTCTCTGGTGTTAGGAATTCTTTTTGGCATGTGACTACTCATGATTGATCTGCATATTTTCCTGGTATTATCAGTGTTATTTCCAACTCTACTGGTCCTCCCCCTGCTTCTTTTGAAGCCAAATGCAAAGCACCCATTGATTACAGTGGGAACAGGATTTAACTCCTTAAAAATCTATAGCCAAATTGTGCCCTCAGTTATGTGTGCACAACTCCCATTGACTTCATTTACTTTGTGATCTTGTTACAGAGATGTGAGCTAATATATATCACCTAGAGTTCATGGAGAAAGTCATCTGGTTTCTCTTCCACTTTGTAACAAACTGACCCCCCCTTCCCCTCTCCCCAGACACACACACTTTCTCCAGGACAATAAAGCTGGAGTGGAGATAATATGTGGTGTAAAAATAATTCATGTTTTGATATAAGAAAGGTACATTCAAAGATTACATTCAAAGACTGTTTGTCAAAAGTCAAAGACTCTAATTTCAGTTGGAGTTCTCTAGTTTGGGAAATTGTTTGCTGCGTTTTCTATTCCCGAAGGGAAGTATTGACATTCATGTTACAAGCATAATGGCGTTATGCTGCAAGAGTATTTATGTTTGAATAGATAAAGTAAAACTGAAAGAGATTTGTAATATTACCATAGAGGCTTAAATAGATGTTTACTATATAAGTTCATGCATATTAAAAATGAATTCCAAAGGTGTTTTGGAAATCCTGGTGATGTTTCATTATGTCTGTTCACAGTATTTAGCCAGGGTCTGATTCTGGAAACATTACTTACATTACTGGCCCTCTGTACTGAATTTCTCCCATTGAGTATAATTTACTCACACAAGTAGTTCCATCAAATTAGAACCAGATCCTGAAATGACTCAAGCATACACTTAACTTTATACACCGTGAGTATAATTTTATGCACTCTTTGTTTTAGCTTTCCGTTTGTTTATTAACTATCACCTTTTAATTAAATTGCTTGGAGGAAAAATTAATTGACTTAGCCTTGAGCCTGCAATGTGCTAAGCACACCCAGCTCCTCTTGCAGTCAGGGGGAGATGGAGGTATTCAGCGCCTGGCATTATCAAGCCCTTGCTCTCCTTTTAAAATTTAATTAAAGGTAACAGCTAGAAATGATTTGATATTACACTACGGTCTTCCTTTAAGGATCAAGATTTTGTAATTGCTTAATTTCAAGTTATTGCTAATTGTATTGCCTTTTACATTTCTCTGAACAATAACATGAAATAATATAAATAAGTACTTTAAGTTTTAATGTGTCACCAATTAGTATAATTATATTTTACCACTAGAACTTTTTTTACTTGCACTTTATTGGCTCTCAGTTAAAGCAACTGAAACATACACTGCTATCATAATGGGAATGTTGACTAGAGATGGGCTCAAACCAAAACCCCAGCACCAAGGCAGTCCCCAAACTTTGGGAAATATCAGACCCAAGCTTTGTTGCTTGGGTCTTCTCCGGTTGTGTGAAAGGTTTTTTTTTTTCCCTTCCATTTTTGTCCCAGTTTTCTTTTTTCACCTTTCTCTTCCTTTTTCTCTTGACACCATTACACCTTTCTTTGGGTGGCCCGGACATCTGAGAGCCAGCCAGGTGAGAAAGTACATCACTGTATAACAGCAAGAGAGAAGGCCAGATTCTGCTCTCAATTACGGTGCTGTAACACAGGAATAACTTTAATTTTGATTACTGTGGCTTTATTTACAAAAGAAAAAGACATGGTCTTTGCCCCAAAGTTTATACAGTCTAATTTGACTCATGATGTAAGGAAAGGTTGTAATGAACAACAGAGGAGATGGGGTATAAGAAGTCAAAGATTATGTGGTTACTCAGTGTGTTCCATGTAATGGTTCCATAGCTTGAGAGGGCAGTGGGTCTCAGGAGTGAGTGATATTAAATTCATGTTTTTAAATACCAGGGAAGATCTGGATTTTTAGGAAGCATTTGAAATGAGAAGAGGTTGAGTGGGAGGAAGTACTATCAAGTGGAACAGGTCAGTTGACTTAATGGATTTGATTTATACTAGCTTGCAAAATAAGACTCTGGTCCAAAATGTGCCAACCCCTGATGTGATAGGTTATACATGAAGATAAGAATGGCCCTACTAGGTCAGACCAATGGTCCATCTAGCCCAGGATCTTGTCTTCCTACAGTGGTTGGTGCCAGATGTTTCAGAGGGAATGAATAGAAGAGGGTAACTGTCGAGTGATCCATCCCCTGTCATCCAGTCCCAGCTTTTGGCAGTCAGAGGTTTTGGGGCTGCATCCCTGACCATCTTGGCTAATAGTCATTGATGGACCTAGCCTCCATGAATTTATCTAATTTTCTTTTGAAACCAGTTATACTTTTCACACCACTATTTACCTCTCTCCACTGTGAAAACTGACCATTTATTTCTACCCTTTGTTTCCTATCATTTAACCAGTTGCTGATCCATGAGAAGACCGTCCCTCTTATCCTAGGACAGCTTACTTTGCCTCAGAGCCTTTGGTGAGGTACATTGTCAAAGGCTTTTTTGAAAGTCTATATCACCATATCACCCTTGACCACATGTGTTGACCCCCTCAAAGAATTCTGATAGATTGGTGAGGAATGATTTCCTTTTAGAAAAGCCAGGTTGACTCTTCCCCAACAAACTGTGTTCATCAATGTGTCTGATAATTCGGGTCTTTACTATAGTTTCATTCAATTTGCCTGGTACTAAATTAGGCTTGCCGGCCTGCAATTGCCAGGATTGCCTGTGGAGCCTTTTTTGGTGTTACATTAGCTATCCTCCAGTTATCTAGTACAAAGACTGATCTAAGTGTTGTCTTACATATCACGGTTAGTAGTTTCACAGTTTCATAAACCA
The DNA here is from genome assembly GCF_016161935.1 of Mauremys reevesii. Lineage (NCBI taxonomy): Eukaryota > Metazoa > Chordata > Testudines > Geoemydidae > Mauremys > Mauremys reevesii. Next base: position 94,326,791 of record NC_052628.1, on the reverse strand, counting down.
AAACTGCGTATAACTGTTATACACCAAAACTGCAGTGGGATAGCTGTGTATCTAGTCGTCTGCAGTCAAGTGTTTCTGCTAGCAGTCAGGGGGTGAATCCCACACATAAGAACTTTCTGATCTCTGGTTTACAGAGAGGAATTAATGGCTCAATCTTACTCCTGTTGATGTTAATGGCAAGAATCCATCAATGGGAGCAGGAGCGGGCCTCTAAGTGAGAGGTTAAGCAGAGAGTATATGCCATCAATACAATTGTGGTAGCAGTAGTTAGTCAGAGGTCATTGAAATAAACCAGCTGAAAATCAGATCATTCAGAATGAAGGGTTTGGGGTTTGTCTGGAGGTTATCAGTCATAAAAATAGAATAAAAAGGAAAATATCTAACTTGGGTGAGAGTATAAACTATAGTGTGTTTTTGGTATTTCAGAAACATAATGAGATGAATCCGAGCAGTATGATAGGTGCATTATTTTTAAAGTAAGTTTTGTATGCATTGAGACGTTAGGGCTATCACTCATGTTTGAGAAAAACTGTATTGTACAGAAATACATATCTCACTGGGCTAACGCCTGATACCTTTACTCATGTTGAATAGTACATTACTCCACAAGTGATTCCACAGAAGTCCAATAGGACTAGTGGTGGAGTAAGGCACTACTTAGTGTGAGTATGGGTATCAGAGAGCAACACTACAGTCCTAATCTTGCACCCCAGAAGTCCATCGGAGTTTTGCCATTGACTTGAATGGCAGCTGGATCAGTCTGTCCCCTGCTATCAAAAATGTGTAGCCAGGGCAAGGCTTATATAATAAACAATTTAACTTCCCTTTCATATGCAGATAGTCCCAGAAGATTTGCATTTGCTTCAGTCAGTAAGAGGTTCTATAAATGCTCTTCCTTATGTAAAGGCACAAACCCAAAGCTTGCACCTGTTTGTAACTGTTTAAAAAAGTAGGTGCTTGTGATTAATACTTGGGGTGAAGTTGCTGAGAGGTTCATTGTTAAATTTTACATACATTTTAGTTCTTTGATAAACATCAGATAAACAGCAGAACACACCAGCAACAGATCAGCAACAAACTCTTATTTATTGTTTATTTCTACAGAGAATTCTGACTTGAAGTGGCTGCTGACATCACAACTTTAGACTGTTAAAGTGGAGCATTTATACCTTGCAATGCCAAGCAGATTTCTAACATATAACATAATGACTGCCATTCTACTCCCAGACTAATTCTATGGTTAATTGGTTTAACGAGATCCTAAAGTTCAGGCTTCAAACCTCCAATAATCAGAAGGCAAAATTCTGCTCTCAGTCACACTGTGAATCTGGATTAGCTCAATGAAATTGATGGAATCTTACCCATGGAAATGAAAGCAGAATTTGGCTCAGATTTTGCCAAAACCCAATACTCCCAGGAGTCAAGGCTGAACTGCTTTGTGAATAGTAACAAATGATTTCAGCTCTGCAGATGCCAAGCTGGAAATAGTAAAGAGGCTGTGCTGAAGTTCTAAAACTGCTGAAGTTCTAGGTCAAATTCATCCCTTGAATAAATCCATTGACTTAATGGGCTTTTCCCAAGCATGAACTGACCCAGTAATGTTATTTCACAAAGAAAGAAAATGCTACAATAAAAAAGCCTTTCATTTACTGATTCTTATTAGATATGTTTAATATTATAAGCACCCAAGGAAAGTCTTCATGTGAAGATACTGTTGGAAAGACAATATCCTTTAATCTCATGTTCTGCCTAAACTGAAATGTCACTGCTGAAAAAAAAAAAAAAAAAAAAAACGGTTCCAAATTTACTGGGTATTGTTTTTGGACAGATTGCAATTCCGACTTAAGAAGCCAGTGCAAACAAGACCTATTATCTGCAAAGCTAAAACCCATCCTGTGAGATTAACCTCTGGAGGAAGATTTACTCTAAGATAAAAGAGGATCTTTATAGTAAAGTTCTCTGTATTTTGAAAGTCTATGCCTATTCATCATCAGAGATATCTTTAAGAAATGAAGTTTTCCTTTGTGCTTCTCAGGTTGCTATGGGAACTAGATCACTTTCTATTCATTAATCAAGAACGCAACAGCCACAGTCCCAATTTGTACCTGTACGCTTGAATCTTTGTTCACAGTGCCACCCTTTAGACATCTCGTGGGTTCTTTAAATCTTCTCCAAAAACATTTTCTCTCACTCCAGCTCCATTATATTCCATTTTTCTCCATCTCATTCTGTGTAATGGCTTTGCAGAGTATTTTGAAAGTTATTCAGTCTTCCTTCTCTGTTTGTTAGCTCCCTTGCAGTCAAGATTGATTTGGATGGCCTTTGACAGCTACTCAGATTTATACTGGTGTAACCGAGGCATATTTGGTCCAAAATGCTTATTCCTGAGTTCGTTCTTCCAGGAATACTGCCACTCAGAGTGTTTCAGTATTTATTCCTATAAAGAATGCTTGAACGAGAACAATGTAGTTGCTCATCTGACTCTTTTTTTTTTGGCTTGATAATCACTCCAATTAGTAAATACTGTTGCTTATCCTTCATACGATAGCTGTGGAAGAGGTTTATGGAAGTGAAGGGAAGTAACTTAGCAGAGGGGCTGCTGGATTGAATATGTGGCTCCACTGGCCATTCTCCCATGGAGTGCACTGGCTGATTGAAAAAAAAGTATGTATCATATGTGCTATATTTTCATACATAGCATATAACTAAAACTACAAATATCTTCCAGCTCTGGAGGCATCTTTACTTTAACCAATTTCAGAGACTCTATAAACAGTGAAATAAAATGAGCCAGATTCTGAAGTTCCAGCAGAGTAAGTCTGTTGACCTTAAAGGAGATGTAGCACAGTCACTTTCTAAAGAGCTATGGTAGATCTCTGAAGAAAGTTTAAAATTCATTGCTTTTAAAAGAACCTGGAGAAACTGAGACACCGAAGCAAGCTCTGAGTCTGAGAGTACATGCCCTCTCATCAAAGAATCAAACTGATCAAGTTACAAGAATAACGAAAGGAACACAAGGAACAGTTGTGAAGCCTCGGTTCATGACAGTTTTAGGATTATTACAAACAAACAAACAAAAAAAAAACCTCTCAAACAAAAACGTTTATTGCTCCGCTGACTATCTGGTTTAATGGCTGGTTTGGTCAAAGTTACAGAATTCAGAGATCAAGGACTTCAGTGCATACGGCCCATCACTGACCTTCAAGCAATGGGATATGCAATATACCTGGTGCACTGGGATTGATTTCCTCCGTGATTTTGGGGTGCCTCTCAGACTTAATTTTTTGTTGCAGGCTAGTGTGCATTTCTAGATTTGTTCATCTCTAGGTATGCCAGGATTTGCATTAACCTTATTTACAATTGCAAGAGACATCAAGAGGAAGCTTGAGGTCTGGGTCTGTATTGTATTGTGCATTGGACTCACGTGCGGGTGGCCAGGTCAGCAGATGGATCACAACTGAGCTTCAAGACTAAAGTCATTTGCCTTTGATTGTTTGGTAGACAGGGCAGGTGCTAGGTCCAGCACATGCTTCGGTTGCACTAATTGATGTCTCAGCTATTGTCACTTGATGTCCTTATTATTCATCTTGGTGAAAATGATTTGAGGAATTGCACTGGATTCGATTTAAGGATTATGACACACAGAGATGCAGAGCTGATTTATCCAGTTATTGCCTCACACTTGATTGGTTTGGTCAGAGGTGCTTGCAAGATGAGTGTGGTGCAGGGGGGCATTGAGACAGCCCACATTGACAGAACATGAAAAAAATGTGAACCATGAGGTAGCCAGGATAATTTTGGGAATTGAGGGGTGGGGCATGGTGATAGCTGATAAAATGGGCCTGAGTTCTTTAGGGAGGACAGAGTGCATCTGTCAGATGCTGAGGGGAGGAGCAACATTTGACTCTCTGATCTTAGGGACAGGGTCATGCAGGAGATGAGTATTAGGCACATGAGGTGTGCGATGCTACTTGTTGGTGCTCTCAGTGACTGGTGTCCAGTGCGGGTGAAGGCTAAAAGGGCCAGCTCCCCGAGGTAAATGACACCTCGGATTGTACAGTTGGACCTTGTGCTCATGTGGGGGGAGGAGCTTGAAGTCTTTGTGGACTGAGGCTCCCCCCCACCCTGTGTTGTGGCCTCTTTCACTTCACCCTTCTGCCTTTCTCCCCCTCTCTCTCCCAAACAGCCTTCCACTTGATCTTTTGAAAGGCAAAAATTGCAGGCTGCATAGCTACAGGGGAAATGTGTTATGAATAGTCCAACTCTAGCCTGAATGAGTGGCTTGCTATCTGTGCCTGTTTGCCAAACAGGCACAGATAGCAAGCCAGAGAGATCTTTTAATACCTTCTCCTCTCTTCTAAAGTCTGCCTCTGTGACACAGCAGCATTTCTAATGTAATAACACATATATTCTTGTCAGCAGCTCATGGAGCATGCTCAGGCGATTTCTCTAATGTCATATTTGATGCTATTGGCTACATCTGACATCTTGTTTCCTTCATTTCTGGCTTCAGGAGAGATTTAGGATGAATTTTAAGATCCACATTGCTAGGGCCAGGGAACTTGAGACACACAATTAGGTGCCTCAGGTTCTGTGTTTTAGGGCCTTCTTAGCTAGCATCCACAGAGGCAGGCTTATTAGCTGGATAATATTCTTAGCATTAAAATCAACAAACATGTCTGTTATGCCACTGCCATCATGCAGCAGCAGCAACCGTTCTCATGTAAGACCCACTTGCAGTAAAAAGATTGAATCACAGAAATTGGAAATGCCACAATACACATTTTCACCAGTCCTAAAATTCATTTGTGTTTGATGCCATAATAGTAACCATTGTTCTGTGAGCTGCCACCATTCAGTGTAGTGAAGCAGAGAACAAGAGGATTCATGTTTGCCAGCCAGGAATCAGCAGAGATGATGATGGCAAAAAAAAAGGAGAGTCTTTAACTTCCTCATCTTATTCCAGTGTTGGTTACAGGACCAACCCCACCCTCGGTGGGACGATGAGGATTCAGTATGAATGTAGGCTTTCTACAGCAGTGAGGCTGCAGTAGTTGCCATAAGACATGGCTTGGTGAAAGAGCCCTTCTCCACTGCACCTGCAGACTTCTCTAGCACCCAGCCTGGTTAGTTACTAGTGTTGTGCACTAGGATAAGAATTAGGGTTAAGACTATGGGTCTGCTTTCTAGGTCTCAGTAAAAATGGCTATTTAAAAATATGGATTTCACAATACATTGCATGATACCTAGCATCTGTAGCTCTCACTCACACCAGTGCACCCTAAATGCATTATTAGTAATGTCTATTTTTGGAGCATTTTCCTATAAATGGTCTGACTGGTCTGTAACAATGTCTTTTGCCTTATCACTGCTGTATTTGTTTTAATAACATCAATATTTTTCATCTCAAAATGGCTTATTATCATTAATTACGTTTCAAGAATACCTTTGTGAGAGAAGTAAGTGTCAATACGTCCTTTGACATGTGGAGACTGAGGCAGAGACAGGTTAAGTGACTTATCTATTCCTAAAACTAGACTGCTTCTTCCCCTTATCCCAACACTGGGGATTGGGTCATTGTGCAAGCATCTGCCATCTTCATCTGTCTGAGGAGGCAGCAAGTTCCATCTGCTTACCACCTTCTTTGGGCTAATCCATTTATCGCTTCCTTGGCTTTCCTCAAGATCTTTCCTACCCTCTCCTGCCATGTTACCTTCACCAGGTCCTAAAACTAAACTACTGAAGTACAATAGCTAACAGAAACTGAGCGTAAAGTTTGATCCTGAAATATTACATTTATCTTTGTTGATCACTTGTCATCAACTTTGACTAAGAAATTGCTGATATAGGTCAGTCAAGACATAAATAATTAGCTACAGCAGACCCAAGTTGTGGCAAGCAAGAATTCTTCTGCCCACAGACTACTAGCAACACACTCAGTTCAATTATCTTAATTAATCTGACCCTACTGAGTATATTTGAAGTTACATGCATCACCAAAGAATCACAGTTTATAAAAATTAAAAAATCAGTTAAACCTTTGTGATTTGCTGAAGGTAACAAATCCATCAACCAACAAGCTTATTGCAGTGTGTTTGTGATGTATCTCACTTTCTTATTTCATTCAGTTCCAATAAGTCATCCTGCAGTCAATAAAAGCTGTGGTTCACTCACAACCCAGGGTGACAGCAGGATAATAATAGTTAGTTCTTAGATAGTGCTGTTCATCCATAGATCTCAAAACACTAAACAAAGGATGCGTATCATTACTCATTTCACAGAAGAGTCTGAATCTTTTTGTATATCTAAATAAAATGTATCTATATCTATCTACATATTAAGAATCATATCTTTTTAGGGAAGAAAATGACATAACTTTAATTCTAGTTGGGCTATTACACTATTTTCTAGAAAGAAGATTTGTTTATCCCCAGAAACTCCTAGTGCACTGCTGATTGAGAGTGCCCCAATTACCAATATGCCCTGATCCGAGACAAAATTCCTTAGTGTTGTCAATGGGAGATATGTCTGAGACAAGTAAAGACTGCAGGATCAGGCTTCAGAAAGAAAAAGTTACATCTGGCATTTTTGGATGAATACAAATGCATCAAATTCAGTATTTTCCCAGCAGACATAACATTTCACTATTTTGTGTCTTTTGTGGCACTGGGATGTTTTTACAGCCTTTGTCATCAGAAACCACTTTTGGCTGGGCAGAGCAGCATGGCCCAGCGGTTTGCTTTCAGAGGTATCTAGTCTATCCATTTCTGATCAGCTATGAGAACCCTCTTCCTTCGTTTGTCTTAGCTGCAAACTAAGCTAATGATGCAGTCAAAATCTAACCAATTAATAACAGCAAAAAAATAAAAAATATACAAACAACCCTCCCAGAAACTCTGTCCAGTTCATATTAAATCTAGAACTTAACAATAATGTTCTACTGTAGGGACACATGATAACTTTTGAAATCTGCTCAGGATCTTGCTTTCTGCCTGCTTTTGTGCTTCAGTTTAAAATCCAGTGGCAGTATGTTAAAATAACCGTATCCGCTGTTCTATCAGTGCATCTGTCTTAGCCAAAAATCACAAAGATTTTCTAGAGTTCCAACCAAACTTTCTGCACCCTGAACACTTCTGACCTTTCGTTTGTGCTAAAAATTGATCCTCAATTTGCCTGACTCTTGCCTATTGTCTCAAGCTTTGATTGAAGCTTTTGGAAACCCTGTTTAAATCAGAACTTCAAAGATAAGGGTCAGAAGGGAATTGAGAAGCAAACCTCATGGTGAGTTTATATTTAGGAGATGAATGACATTAGAATAGGGTGTCCCATTTGCCAACTACTTTAGCCCCTTTTTCTGTTTCCCAGTTATCCATGAACAGGAAGATTTGCATAGCAGCAGGTTCTCCACCCTCACTCCTCTTCTAGCCAACCTCACAGCAAGTAGGGAGTTTGGGGTGAGATAGGACTGCAAGCTTATGAAAGGTCCACACAGTCATATTGAATCCCTCCCTTCTGCCTCCATCTTTACAGTGGTTCTCAAACTGTGGGTTGGGACCCCAAAGTGGGTCGGGACTCCGTTTTAATGGGGTCGCCAGGGCTAGCATTAGTCTCACTGTGGCCTGGGGCTGAAGAGGAAGCCCGAGCCCTGCCACCCTGGGCTGATGCCGAAGCCCAAGGGCCTCAGCCTGGGGCGGGGGCTCAAACTCCAGCCCATCTCCGCCGAGGGTTATGTAGTAATTTTTGTTGGCACAAGGGGGTCACGGTGCAATGAAGTTTGAGAACCACATTCCATTACCAAAGGAACATCCACAGTCATGAAAGAAGGTGTTGAACTTGATAATATTTATACTGAGTAACTGGTCACCTAAGTCACATGCTATTATGTTTGCTCATTTATCGAATGAACAATTAAGAACCAGAGGGCTTGAATAAGTCACTTGTGGTGAAAACATCTGTATGAATACATATTTGTATGGGTATTTATTTTTTCACAAAAAAGTAAAAATATCATGATCACATGCATGCAAGCTTAAAAATAGTAAATCAAAGTGACTGTGAATACTGCGGGTGGGAGTGCATTCATGAATTTTCTTTTAATGAATGTTTGCAGATACCTCTTTCAGTATTCACTTTGCTTTAGATGGCTCCATTCAATTTACTGTTGTAGCTAGTGTTACAAAGCAAGAATTTTAACTAGGGATTTGGCCAAACCAAAGTGCCAGATATGAACAACCCCGAACTGTGGAAACTTGTTGACATCTGGATCTAGAGTTTGTGATTCAGGGCCATCTCTAATTTTAACACATTTGGATACAGACTGTTGAAAGACACTAGGGCAAATTCCTCTCTCGTTTATACCACTATAAATTCAGAGTAACTCTGTTGATTGCAGTAGAGTTACTGCAATTTATAACAAGATAATTAGAGTAAAATTTGGCCTCGTGTACTTTCCTTTCCTTTAACTTTTTGGAAATCGCTTGACAGCAAAAAGTTCCTTTCTGTGATGTGAATTTCCTCATCATGTATAATTAATCCCCACTTGGACACTATTTTGTCTTCTTGTTGGGTCACCCCGTTCTCCTTCAGTCCCCAGGTTATAGATTTGTCTGTTGTACTCCTGTCAACATAGCCATGATGAAGTCAGGTTTCTTAACACAAATGTATTAAAGCCAGCTAAATTAAACTAACTGCAACATCTTTTCAACATTTAAGTCTCCAAAAGAAATGCCCAAGGGCCAAAAATAGTGGTGAGTTGTCTGTCTCCATTTGAATTAATATAAGGCAGATTAGAATTAATTGTTCTGGACTGAGTAGATGGTATTTATTTGAGGATGTCAAACATTCTGACAGAACCACATTGTGAGTAGGAGACGCATTTCTTTATCCTCATGAAAAATTACTAGTATTAATCAATTTTTGAGACACTGAAGCTCAGCAGAAGTAAATTGCCCTGTAATGGAATCTGACTTTACAGATGTTTCTTCAAAGAAGAGAAATAGTCTAGTGGTCTGTGCTCAGGCCTAGAATGTCTGAGGTCTAATTCTGGTTCTGACATAAACTCTTTCTGTAGCTTTGGGAAATTCACAAAACCTCTTAGCTGGGGTACAAATACTTAAATATCTCAGAAGAGTGTCATGAAGATGAATTAGGTAAACATAATTCTCAATGTATAGTGCATGCTGTGGCTAAAATATGGCTCTGTGTTCAAGAATCACACCATCTGAAATGCAGCTTGCTCTGAGACAGAATGAGCAGTGCTCATTAACCCCACACAAGGATTTAGGATCAGAGATGAAAAGGAATAATATATCCCCAGTTGAAACTGCCAGGGGAATGGCACATAAAAACAACACATACCCAGCTGACACCTCCGGCATCCATCTGCACATGGCACGCAGTCTTCAGAGTTAGGGTCCTCCACTTCACCTGCGCATTGAAGATTCCAAGTTTAGGGTTAATTCTAGCAAAATGAAGGGTCAATATTTAAAGCATTCAGCAGGGATACTGAAAATAAATGTATCAATCTGGCCAAACCCTAAGGGTATTATTCATACTTGGAATCACTCATTTTAACTCAGTGTGATTCTTCTCCCACTTACACTTGTGTAACTCGATTCACCTGAAGGGACTGACTCCCAATTTACATGGATACATGTGAGAGGGGAACCAGAACTTGAATTAAGGCCCTTAGGATTTGGTCTTTTTGTGTATCAGAAAACAAGGGCCAGATTTTCAACTGAGAATCTGGCCCAGGGGTATTATTCCTACTGGCGGGTGCTTACCTTCTCTACACTCGTGCTTCAGACACCTGTTATCAGCGAGGTAATATCCCTTGAAACATCTGTTGCACTGGGTGGAGTCGAGGCACATTTCACACTGCTCTAAGCAAGACAGACAGGCGCTGTTCTCCTCTGAATGGTAGTAGCCTTGTGGACAGCTCTCTCTGCACTCTCCCATGTACAGGAAACGTTTTTTCCCTCTCTTGTCTGTGCAACAAAAACACAGTGGGAGAAATAGATCAGCAGTAAAAGAGACATCATTTAGCTAAGGCAGAAAAAGTAGTGTTAACATTGAACACCAGAGCTTCAGCTGATGGTCAATTAGTGAGGTGCAGTTGAAGTCAATGAAATTATTTCACCAGTTTACACCAACTGAGGATCTGTACCCAACACTTTCCACAGTGTTGGGAAATTATGGCACTACAAATTTCATAACAGTTATTTCAAGTGTACAAAACTATAAACACGCCCACAATCCTCAAATATGGACAAAGATGCTTCCATGATTGGGACTCTCACCCTGAATTCTCCTCAACACATCTGGGTGTGACAGAAGAGGCCCCTCCCTGAACTTGGATATCTTTCACTTAGACTTTGGGGAAGCTTGAGTCTTCATTGGAATCTTCATCCTGATTACTTTGAATCTTGAAAGTTTGGATTTTGGATTGAATTTAGAAGTGTAAGATTGTCTATTTTATACTGAAGCACCAGTGATCTCTAGTGTTTCAAGGTAAAAACTGGCAGGTCCACTAGATAAAAGCCCCCTCCCATGTCTACTCCACAGAGTCATTTCAGTAGTGAAACCTCTTCCCTCAGTCTACCCCACCTCCTGCCTGAAACAATGTAACTTGTGAAAGCAGGTATAACTCAGGGCGCTTGCATTGCAGTGTAGGGAGCTCTTTACAAGTCACCTTACAATACTATTATTACCGTGCTAACTGTATTACGTTGCATCAATATTTTCCCCATGACAATTTTTGAAGCTGCAGATAGAACCTAAATATTATTAATGGGTAGTTGCTCTGCTGTCAAAAGAGCCATTCATACTCCTTTATTTTTACTTTTTGTGTGTGAATTTTGGTTATTCATGAAAGTTGCAGAATGGATTCTAGTCTACTCAGGTCCTGATACTGTGACTGTTACCATGGTGTCTGCCTCTCTGGGTGCCCAGAGATGGAAGTTCTGTATTGCTGCCAGAATAGGGGCAGAATGGGCAGCAGCAGTGCAAGCTTTTCCCCACACTGTTGTGATCCTGGCAAGAAGATACTGCTTATAGGGGTAAAAGTGTGGCTTAGCCTCTGTGTCCATTTGGTCTCAGCCTCTGGAATGAGACTGCCAAGGTGGGTACCAATTAGTACATATTGTAATAACGTTTTTTGTGATGTAGACATCTATGAATTGAGAACTGGACTGAGACCATCAACTCATGTATTTCACATTTGAGTTGTCAATGTCAGTCAGATACGAAAGATTTTGGGTCATTACCAACCTGGTCTGAATCTGAACTGGCTTCTTAGAAGTGAAAGGCTCCATATTCCCTTATCAATACTCTGAGTCAATCCATCAATAACAAACTTTAACTCAATTATTTTATAAAAAATGTTATTCGATTAGTATTTGGGGATCTTAATGGAAAATAATACCTAATGAAAAGAGAGGTTCTTTGGAAGATGATCTACATTTGAGAGACGTTAAGCCTGTCAAGGCAAGTGATTCAGATACCTTTGTCTGTACAACAGCCTTGTGCTGTGTTGCTACCACTTGGTAGGGCAATGGCCTGTATTACTTGCACAGTCAAGCTTTTGCTGAATTTATGATGTTGTAAGTTTTGCTTGCTCATTTAGTCATAAGTGACAATTAGAAATACCAACAGGTGTATAGAATTGTATGTATAAATCTTGTAGCTGCTTGTTTGCCCATTGGTCCATAGAGTTTAAGTACTTCTGACAACATAAAATTGTGGTTTAAGTAACATATTGTCAGGAAAACATTATTCAAGAAAATATTGTGACAAAGCCACATAATCCATTCCTGTCTTTTCAGCAGCTGAATACTCTTTACTTTCAGTAACTTTTTAGATTATACCCCCACAAATCTAACACATGTTCATGTACAGTACTTTGGGGAAATCTACCATGCTCTACTGTAATTTCAAAGTAAAAAAATTCCTTCTATCATGGAATTCCCTGTATTATCTGTTTAAATATAATCTGTTAAGAGATTAGATTAGATTCCTTTTGTGTGGATGGTAGCATTCTCTTTAGGAATATGGAAGTGGGTTCACTATACATCTGCATCTGACCTAAATCTGCTTTAGACAGGATCCTGGTGATCCCATATCTCCTATTATCTACCTTGTTCTGCAATGACTGTTACTGTTATGTCCTTAGCTCCCAAAGAGCAGCATTTTCTGAGACATACACATTCTCACTGTAATAACTATTTGAAACATACATTTTTCACTGCTAAACAGGAGTACCGGAGCTGAAACATGCTTGTATTCCTACCAAAGTTGGTTGAAGTTTGGACTTTGGAGTCAGGCTTGACTCTACCTCTGTAATGTGCCTAAGCTAGAACACTGAATTAGAACACACAGCCTGCACCAGCTGTGGAAAAGTTCAGACTTGGGTCAGAATCTGGATCTGAGCTTTATGACTCTGACACATGGCTCTCCTTTGACTATAATTTAATATATTTCTTCCAAGCAGTGGGGCAGTTAGAAGCAGATGGAAGATGAAGCTATTGTGGCTATTATACATGTTTCATTTAAGTGAATTGTGATGAAAGAGCAGACTTTTTTCTAGTCTGGGTTAGCACTAAAAGGCTTCCAGGGTTGACTAGATCGCCTAGTGCAGCTTTTCTATTTCCAAACTTAGGTTTTCTGTTTTATTTAACCAAAACATTTCCTTTAAATTTTTTTTTTATTTTTGCCTCTCTAAAGACAGGCATAATTCCAAATACATGAGGCTCTCTTTGTTGGATAAATAATGAACTGACCCAACAAGAACAAAATACATCTGTATTTTCAAGAGTGTTTTTCATACAAACTGAATTCCAGGACATTATACCAAATTAAATAATGAGGCTAGCCCGAAACAGTGGCAGAAGTTCCACTGACATCAACATGGCCAGGATTAGTCCTGAGAGCAGAGGGAAAGAGTAATTAAGAGGCAAAGGAAAAAGTTGTAAGAAGAAATCTGACTTACCTGTACCACAAGCAGTACATTTGTTTGGTTCACTTCCACTGCAGTCCATGCAGGTATGATGGCACAAATGGCATTGGTTGTTAAATTCAAATTTCCCTTTGGGGCATTGCAGCACACACCGTCCATCATCAAAAAATCTGTGGTGGCAGAGAAAAGCAAAATACTGCAATTAGAGTCTATAGCTGTCTCTTCATCTTTAAAACAAACAAAAAGAAAACGTCCCTCCTCACCCAGTTATATTTATTACTTATAATTTTTGCACTTCGCTTTTAATTTCCCACTGATTTTCTTTACAACATTTGGAAAGATAAAGTGGGAGGCCAGCTAAGCCTTTAACTTCAATCTTATACTTCAGATTTGAGTTTGACTTTTTACCCCCACAGAAAATCACTTATCTTGATGTCTCTGTACCACAAACTCTGAAATGTTCCTTATGTCTGTTAAAAAAAAGCAAGAACATGTTTCTGCCACAGAAGTTATCTGTGAAAAAATCTAGGCCTCTGTCAAAACTTTCTATTTGTTTACTTTAAAGATTTGCTTTGAACTGCCCATGGGACTATTCATAGTGCATAAAGTTAAACATAAATGTGTAAATCTTCACAGGATTGGGGTGTTAGGGGCTGTCCCAATATGAGGGTTATTGTTGAATACTTTTTAATGCTGGCTAATGACTCATCTTCTCCAAAACTTTTTTGATGAGTCTGAAGGAACTGAGTGAATGTGGTAGCAACACAACTGGCCCAGGTTTGCTATTATTTTTTATTTAATGGTTTTAATCTTCATGGAGGAAAAGATACATATTATAATGATGTGGCCTTTGAGTAATTATGGAGAAAGATATATGAAAGAAAAAGTTGAAGCAGTGGGCTAGAACTTCAAGATGTCTTAAATACAGCTAAGGAAAATAATGGAAAGGACTCTGTATTGCCTCATGCACTTCTGTGCTTAAGTCTTTGGCTGGACTGGCATTTATATATGTGGAACCCGATCTTGATATGTGTTTAACATGACAATTAAGGATTGACTCCTTACTTTCTTAGCACTGGTTTCAGGACAGTAGTTTCTCCATATTTTGGTAACAACCATGTTTCATTAGAGAGCCCTATTTTGTGCCCCTGTAATTTCGGTTTGGTGTGACAATCATCCAGATTTGTTCTGAAGGGAGATTGTTTCTGCAGAATTTGAGGACAATTTGTCAAATGGTCTTTTAGTTAGAAATCATCTCAAAATTACCCTGATTTGCAATGTTGATAATTGTGGGGATGGACTTTCTACTTTCACCCCTGTTCCAACATCTCAGTTATGTGAAATGTGAAGAGGCCTTTAGCAAAACTTCCAAGAACATGACCCAAGCATTGCACTGATAATGAAATCAGGGGAATTTTGTATGGCTTGGTATATAGCTAGTGAACATTTTGCACAGCTGTGCTGCCCCTGGTGACAATGCAACTCTCTTTGCTTAATGAGAGGTTCTCATTCTGCGGGTCATTGATGCCTGGGGGAGGACCAGTGAATTTTAGGGTAGGGTGCAAGTTTACTCCCATTTCCTGCCTCTTGCCTTCTGCTGAAGCAAGATTGCTCCACTGTGGCCCACCCACTTAGCATCCAGGCCCACCCAAATCTGAGCAGAGGTGTAGTGCTGCCACAGTAGCCTGGAGCATCACTCTGGAACCTGAAATCCAGGACGGAGCTATGCCCCCGCACTTCAGAAAGCTACGCTCCAGCAGCTCTGCCTTGCCATTTTCTGAGCCACCCTACGTGCATGACCCACTCAGCCGGTGAAGCCCTGTGTCTGGGGGTACCACAGCTAGGAAGACGGTATGGCATCGGGGGAGAAGCTGAGCTAGCATAGTCTGTCATTGTCCATCCACCCAAAAGTTAGGGCCCACCCAAATTTCCACTCCTAGTTATGCCACTGCGTTGCTCACTCAGTAGCAAATGGTTCTCCAGGAGTGCCCCACAAATAAGCAGTTCCCAGGATAATTCCTTTGAAAAAGTTTAGGAACAAACATATAGGATCGACGGGGAAAAATTAAGAACTCTTGATGGTTGGAGAGAAAGAGACTTTGCTTACCTACACATGGCATTCAGTAGACTTTATCTCTGTTCACGAGGCTAAGACTGATTTTTATCAACAAAGCTAGTACAGTAAAGAGAGACCCTCTTTTGCCCTTGTCACAATGTAGTCCTCATGGTAGAAGCTGACAGCTCAGATCCTGATCCTGAGCTCTATAGATCATGGGATATAGATTTAGAAATGAAGGAGAAGTTGGTTTTTTAATTGAGAACTAAATTGTTTGGCTGGCAAAAACCAAATTACCCTGCTGCATTAAAAACAGATAATAGAATCTTGGGTTTCTGAACAAGGGAACAGTGCCTAGAACAGATTTCCCTCAGAGAATGGGGATGTTCAGTGTCCTCATTTTCATAGGACTTCAGAAGGAAAAAACCAATCTTTTCATCCTTTGTAGAAAAGAAAAAGAATCCCTCTGTAGGAGATCTTCTCTCCTGAATTTTAGTCTGTATTAGAGTACCATTCATTACTCTCTTCAGTGTGAACCATTTAGAATCATAGGACCCTGGAAACTGAGGCTTAAATAGGTCTATTTCCAATATATTACATAGTATCCACTGGAGATATTTTTCCTCCTATAAAAAGAACAGGAGTACTTGTGGCACGGGAAGAAGTGGGCTGTAGCCCACGAAAGCTTATGCTGAAATAAATTTGTTAGTCTCTAAGTTGCCACAAGCACTCCTGTTCTTTTTGCGAATACAGACTAACATGGCTGCTACTCTGAAACCTTTCCTCCTATAGTTTCCATTTTGATTTTTCTCTTATCTATTTTTATTTTTGTTGTTTCTTTTTATTTTTGTATTTTCTTAGTAGATCTTTTACAACAGACAAAAGGATAAAAACTCGACTCTCTTTGGAAGCCCTAGATGTAAAAAGAAAAAGCAAAAACCGGTGAGGGACTTGTTACGGTGAAATAAGAGCTTTGGTGTTTAACTCCCTTCTTCTCCAGTTGTATTATGTAGTGTAACCTGTGTAAGGAAAAGTACCTCTGCAAATGACCTACGTGTATATTCTAGAATCCCAAAATTGGTGACAGAAGTGGAATAAATGTCTAGCCTTCTAGCTCCACACAAGACTGATAAATTCTGCTTGAAACCAAATAGGAGGCAGCTAAAACTCTGGTTATGATCATAGCTTCCCAAAGGCCATGGGTACTCAAGAAAGAGAGGAGCTTGATCATTACAGACTGGAACATCTAGGGGGTTTTGTGTAATTTGTTATAATTAGATCACCTTGTATCTTTTGTTATGGAACAGTAAACAAACAAACCTCCCCTCCCACACAAAAAATATGTGTTAAAGTAACACAGAGGTTCCAATTTACCACCCAGAAGCATAGAACTTCAGCTCTGATCCTGACACTCTGGCCGGACATGTTTGGCTAAATTAATCCATTAACCCACCTAAAGGCAGTAGAGTTGCTTTAAGAATGAATTGACCCTGCTTTAAGGATGAATTGACGCCACTGGGTGTTTCTTGTTATTTCAGAAGTCTTGTCATAGACACTGGTGTTATAAATTGTGTGTTTACTTGTTTTTTGGTGTGTTCTTATGCCATGGAAAAAGCTTATAGGAGCTGATTCTGATCTCACACCAGTGTAAAAATGGAGTAACTCCACTGAAATCAGTGCAGTTACACCAGAGCAAAACTAATATGAGTACAGAATCAAGACTACACCTTCTCTATTAGAAGAACATGGGATTTAAAACAAGAGGCTATAATAGCTCCCTTGTATAAATAGCAGAGGTGACCCTGAGCTTCAGAATTCATATTAGATTCAAACTTTCCCAAAGTTTGAGCAGTAGTTCAGGTTGGGATTTAGTTCAGGACCTGCTCTAGTAACGAAGTATTTAGATATATTTTAAATAAATAATTATGTCTTAGTTAGACAATAATCCTTTCAGGACCTGTATGGTAATTGATATCATGCCAGGTTACCATATAAATCAAATATGTGTAGTAATAAACAATGCAGATATGGCAAATCAAAAATTGGATTGCGAGTGAAGATATGTCTACACTGCAATTGGACACCTGCGGCTGACCTATGCCAGCTGACTTGGGCTCATGGGGATCAGGCTAAGGGTCTGTTTAATTGTGGTGTGGATGTTCAGGCTCTGGCTAGAGATGGGCTATGGGACTGTCGTCCTCCCCCCTTAGAGTCCTAGAGGCTGGACTCCATCCTGAGCCCAAACATCTACATCACAATTAAACAGACCTTTAGCCAAAGCCCCATGAGCCCACATCAGCTGGCACTGGCCAGCCACGGGTTTTAAATTGCAGTGTAGACATACCCTGACTGTCACTGAGCAGTGTCAGCCTGTGTCCTTTGTGGCATGTAGAGGCCAGTACCTATGACCAACAGTTATGGTTTGCCTGTATGTCAGTCAGGGTTAGCTGATTTCATTTATTTAAGGAAAAAGGATTTTCTGCCCTCAGGACCCATCTGGGCGTGCACTAGTTACCTGTGCAAGCAATTGGTCTCATTTGTGCCCCCTTTGTTCTCCTTCCTTGATCTAATTTTGTTTGTCATACTCGATTTGCCTCATCGGGTTAATGACAGTCCCTTGTGTGTTTGTACATCACCTAGTACAGTGGGGTCCTGATCCTGACTGGGGCTTCTACCTGCTACCACAATGTAACTAAACAACAACAGCAATCACTTACCGTGTGGCTGCACAGCCGATACAGTCATTCTGAGTTGGCCCTGTGCACTTAGAACAGGATACTTCACAGAACAGACACCGATCCACACGCTCGGCATATTCCCCTGGAAACAAAACCCAATTGTTTACTTAAGACCCACAGATCAAATAAAAAACTCTGCGCAATATGTTGCTAATTGAAAAGAATTAGACACCAAAGTTATTTTGAATATCTGAAACCGACAGTTCTCAGTTGTGTCAACAGGGAACGAACTGCTTGTGCCCTGGGTGCTGGAGCACGGTGTCTTTTGAAATGATGAGACCAATGACTTGTTTTCTATGAGTCTTCCAAAGACTGCCTGTAAGTGGTTGAATTAGCCCAGCTCCTATTGGCTCAGCTGGGCCTGCAAGGGGGGCTCTATTCTGGTCCACCTTGGAGAGCTAGATAAAGGACACTGCATGAAGGGTAACAGTTTGAGTTGTGTGTGGAATGCATAAGCAGTGAGTCCAGACACCAGATGGGATTTTGAAATACAGTAGTTCAGGTGCAGTACACTGCACTGTTTGGCAACTATCTGGTAGATACAAGATACATCACAACCATTCAGCTGCCTGTCTGCCTTTGCTATTTCTAACATGTAACCACTGTAGTATCTCCATAAACATTTTGGTGACAAATCTAAAAGGCAAACCTCAAGCAACTAAATGCATCCAGAATTGATTGGGAATGTCTTATCATTCCTGTGGATGACATAACCACAAATAAAGTAATTTCTTCTGAAAGTGTTGGGGTTTGATTCTGATTTCACTTAGCTCGTTTTGCCCCGGCGTAAATCCATAAATTTAATACCTAGCTCTTATAGTGCTTTTCCTCAGGAGATTTCAGTGGAGTCATTCCTGATTCTCACCAGCATGAGATCAGACTGAATCCTCCTGAGTCTCCCATGTTTACTATGATCATTCAGAAACGTGGCATGTTGTGCATTTGGTGCTATTTTATCTCTTTAGCAGAAACACATTCAAAGTGGTTGCAGAAAGATGTCACCTATATAGGAGCCATTAATGGGCTGCAGCAAACTCAGGATGAATCCCTCTGGTGCTGATACAGCATTCTTATACTGCCCCAGTGTAAGGCATGTGCTGAGGTCATATTCGTAGCATGTGCTACCACAGAGATCCTAGAAGACTGCATTGCAACTCATAGGCAGCCAGGGATGGGTTTCTATATAAGAAAGTCTGGACCATCCCAAGTATCAGAGGGGTAGCCGTGTTAGTCTGGATCTGTAAAAGCAACAAAGAATCCTGTGGCACCTTATAGACTAACAGACGTTTTGCAGCATGAGCTTTCGTGGGTGAATACCCACTTCTTCGGATGCAAGTGGGATGGACCATCCCAAAATCAGGAGGGCACAATGGTCCTCTCTGTCTCCCTTCTCTCTCCTCTTCGACTGTTCCTTTGGTGCTGTGCCACTTGCGCAGGGAGATAGACACCCAATTGTCTTTAAAATTAAAGAGAACTGGGTGTCCCAGTCCTCTCAGTGACTTTGAAAATCTCATCCTATATGGGTAGCGGGACTATAGCTGCTGCTGCTGCTGTGATGCTGTAATACATGACGTTCTTTTATTTATTGGGTGCCCATTAAACCATGGTTACTCTGCTGCATATCTATGCTCCCCATAATTCGTAGACTAGATAGAGTCATTTGGCAAGCAGCTTGCCAGCTGTGGATGTATTAAGCACTGTGTGGAGGCAGTAAATCTATCCATTGAACAGTTTTATAAGGCCCTAGATTAAATAAGTGTGCCTTATGTTACTTGGTTAGCAGGTAATCTATGCTAGTCAAGTATAGATATTTGACTGAATTTACTATCTGTTGCTTCATTCTTTAGCAATGGATTTAGCTGAGGATATGGTCTGGGCAGTGAGCCCTGGGAGGTAAATGAAGCCTGCAAATTCTGTGGATACCCCTAGGTGGAGAATTCTTCCCACTTGCACTGCTGCCTTGAAACTTGGGCTGTGCATGTACATTGTGGGACTTAGGACACAGAAGAGTGGAGTGTCTTTTGGTTTTGGCTGTCTCTGTTTTGCTGTCCTGCACAGTGTGTGTGTGGGGCTGTATGAAGGAGCAATGTTGGGTGAATGGAAGGGAGGCAGAAAAGCTATTATGTTAACGCACACTAGGGAACCTTTAGTGCACACCAGCAGGGTCTACACGGACCAGTTAATGTAGGGCATTACCACACCATGTAGACAAGCCATAAAATAATGTTAATATACAACTATCTATTCCCTCTCACTCCGGACACATTACCCATTCAATTTTATATATAGAAGAAATAACTGGGATGACTTATGAACTAACTTCCTTCTCATCATGAGTAAGAGTGGCAGACATATATAAAATCACCCAGACAGTGAGATCTCTATCCATGAGGAATTCTGCAGACAGGTTTTACAAAGTCTGCGGGATCCTTTTGAATTCTCTGTTAAAAATACATTGTTTTTTGCAAATAATCTGGGATTTACAGGAAATGTTAGCATATTTTTGGCTATTTTTCTTCCTTTTTCTGGCAGTGAAAGAAAATATTGAGGCTTTCTATTGTGTGTGTGTGTGTGTCATAAAAAAAAAGCAGCAAAACAACAGCCCCCCCTTTGCTTTTAAGCACCTTTTCTTTGCAAGTCTCAGAGGTAACCAATATATGTAGGTGTCTGTGTGTATAAGTACATACATACATACATAGAATTTATATATTAACACTTCTTTAGTGCTTTTCAGCCATAGATCTCAAAGGGCGTTTAGCACATTTATATGTGCCTATTTGTATGGGTATGGGTATGGGTATCCACTTGTTTTAGGGTGACCAGACAGCAAGTGGGGTGGGGGTGGGGGGGTAATAGAAGCCTATATAAGAAAAATACCCAAAAATCGGGACTGACCCTATAAAATCAGGACATCTGGTCACCCTAATCTGTTTATATAATCTCTCTAGACTGTGTAAATGAGATTTTCAGTTAATGTAAATTGGCGTAGCTCCACTGAAGTAAGCTGAAGTCTGCTGCTTTACACCACTTGAGGATCTGGCCCGTAAATATATATATCATATAATGGGGTGATAAAGATGTGATAAACTAACCATTTGATATTGAATTGAACAGCTTTGTGCAGTCACACTTGTGTAACTGAGATAAAATTTGGCCCTCATTACTTAGTCCTCACTGCACCCTGTAAGTATTATTATGCTTTTAAAGAGAGCAAATGAGGCATATATAGGTTATATGATTTGCCCTAGGTCAAATAATGACAGAGCTGGAATGAAAACCTTTATCTCCTGACTTTCAGGCCAGTGCTGTACTCACTAGATTACAGTCCTCTCCATAAATACTGTATTCCCACAATTAACAACCCCATTTTTAGATTACTATAGAACTATTCCATGTAAAGGTGTTATGATATGGAAGCACATTAGTACAAATGACTTTTTCAGAATATTGCATATAGACAAATACTTTTCCCAATAGAAATGTGATATAAAAAATAACCATGTTCCTCAGGGCCAGGTTCTGTCTTCTGTGTATTTTATGTGACGTTTGGAAGCACAATGTTTGAAGCTATAAAATAACTAGGCAACACTAGACTACATGCAAATTCCACATTGAAGATTCTGATGGCTCATTGCTTGGGGAGTGTGCTCATGATTTCTCATGGTTGTAGCATCCCTCAGTAGACTATTACCCTTGTATTAAATCATTCTTTATCTGCTATTGTTGTTTTAGTTGTAATTTATATTCTGAAAGCTTTCTGTTGTTTCTTCATCTCTGTTAAATTCACTTTATTTGGCAACAGTGCTAGATTATGTGTCCTGTACAGGATCACTGAGTCTGGAGCCACTAATTCATATACCTCAGAATACCCCCTTCCAAATCCTCCCCACTTGGCATAAGTGGTGAGTTTTAAAAGGCCGTTGTTATTTCTTTGTTACTTCCTCCAGCTGAAATGCTGTAATTCATTTCAGCTGCCCTGGATTAGTGCCAGTTGACGGCTGGTTCTTTGCTAGCTTAATCTTTAATTTGCAGCCTCTTAAAACACACTATTATAAGAGTGAACACCAGAAATTGCCTATGTTCTGGGCCTCTGATTTCACAAGTCACAGCTATGATTGTAGAGCTGTCATTAAACATTAATACAATGCATTTTTTCCTGTGGAAATTAAAATAGTTAATGCTGAAACGCCACTTGAAAGAAGATTTTTAAGCTATAGTACAGAACTATTTGTTAACCTGACGTATTTGCTTAAGGCTAAAAAGTGTTTAACTACCCCTCCTCCCCCTTCAGACATTGGTAGCTAACTGACCCTTGCAAAGCTGCACTCTTTTACTTTATTCTGCAAGGTATCCATGTCATGCATGTAACTGGGAAATAACACTAGATTATTTTAAAATTTACTAGTTATAAACTTAACTGCAAGTTAAGTTTCCGCTGTGAATAATGCTTTGTATCCTTCATTTGGGATCTTTGGCGTATACTGCATTTGACATTTGGATTTTGGCAGGTTGCAAAGTATGGCTTTAATTGTTTATACTATTGTTATTAATAACAAGCACTACAATAATACATATAATAAATAATTAATACTATTTAGCTCTTATATAGCATCTTTCATCAGCAGATCTAAAAGTGCTTTAAAAAGGAGAATAAGCACCATTATTCCCTTTCTACAGATGGGAAACCTGAGGCTCAGAGAAGTGAAGTGTCTTGCTCAATGTCACCCAGCAGGTCTGTGGCAGATTTCGGTATTAGAACCCAGGTCGCCCGAGTCCCAGGTCACTGCAGTAGCCAGCATGTAAAAACTACTTTTTTCCAGTTTGTCTTGCATAAATTATTTTGATTGCTGTTCTTTTAGTAATATTTACCACCAGTGCCGGTAGTGCTGTAAAGTACACAGTAGGCCATAGGCCTGCCCAGATAGACAACACAAAATGCCCTGGGAGGCTCAAAGTCTGATGCTAATTTAGTGTCTGATTCTGCAAGATGGTGAATACTGCCCCCAAAGTCATCCCAGCTAAGCACTTACCCAGCCCTCCGTCCTTACCATACTATTGCAGCACCTGACACTCTTTAATTACTTTTATTCTCACAACCCCCTTTTGGGGTTTGGAGATATTGTGATCACTATTACAGATGGGGGAACTGGATTGATTAAGTGAATGGCCCATGGTCATATACGAAGTCTGTGGCTAACCTCGGAGCCGACCTCTTTTGGTGTCTTTTGAGTGTTATATCCACCAAACCATCTTCCCCTACCATCACTAGGAGTTGAGAGAATGCAGCACCAGGAGGTGACTGGCATTTTAAAGGATTGGGTCCTTAGAGCAATTTTATTAAAAAAAAAAAGGTTACTGAGGGCTTGGTGACAGCAGCTTCATTGCTAGAGGTAGGGTTCAGCATTTGTGGGCTTTGGGACAGAGAATGAATTTGAAAGAAGCATAGAGTTTCATAGAGTTTCAGGCCAGAAAAGACCATTAGATTGGCTGGTTTGGCCTCTTGTATATCACATACCATTAATTTTCACCTAGTTTCTCTGTAGTGAGATCAATAACTTGTGTTTGGCTAAAGCATCCAATTTTGATCTTAAGACAGCAAGAGCTGAGAATCCAGCACTTCCTCTAGCCATCTGTTCCAATGGTTAATTGCCCTCACTATTAAAAATGGGTGCCTAATTTCTAAACTGAATTTGGCTGAGTTCAGCTTCCAGCCATTGGTTCTTGTTATGCTGTTATTTGCTTGATGACAGAGCCCGTTAGACCCAGTATTTTTCTCCCTAGGCTGGTACTTGTACACTGTAGTCAAGTTGCCTCTGAAACTAAGCATGGCACCTGTTGCACTGGGATTTGGGAAAACGCTCTGAGTGTACGGGGGAGGGTGCACAAGTCTGAGTGAGGGATCCTTAAGTGTTTAAGCTTTGGGGTAAATTTTCAAATGTGCCTACGTGGCAGTCTTGTTCTCAGAAGCGACTTAGGCACCAAGTCCCACTGACTTTCAGTAAGACTGAAAAAACCCTCAGCTCCTAATTCACTAAGGTGCTTTTGAATATTTGATCCAATCATGCTTGGGGGTCAGAACAGACCAGGGATTCCATTCCCTCAGCAGAGATATTCTGTGCAGAGTTTGGTATGGTGATTATAGGATGTAAGGGTTTTCTGTTGCAGGATTAGCAGAGATCACATAATGCTTCAGGTTAGACTTGAAGCAGGACGTAGAGGAGAAAGGCTTTATCAACTGCAGTATTTTGCATAACCTTCAATTCTTGTCTCCTCTGAATAAAAACATCTATACCTGCTGTATCTGTCCCTTTTATTCTCACTGCTATTTATTATTTGTCTGTTTAAGTGCCCACAGTCCCCAGTCAGGGATTGGTGCCCTATTCTGTAAGGCACAGTGCTAACAGGTGAAAAGATAGTCCTTCCACCAAAGAGCTCAGATATTTGCCATAATTTAACAAAAAAATCAGTTTTTAAATTACCATTGGCAATAACGACCCAGAATGTGTTTTCCTCCATTGGATCAGCACAGCCACCTGTCACTTGAGAGGAGTCCTGAGCTACTGCTAAAGCCAGTGAGAAGTGGGTTAGAGCCTGAATAAAAAGAACCTCATGTTACTCTCCACTGAGGACAGACCCCTTATGATGTGCTGGAGACTAAGACTCACATTATAAGCTCACACAGCACGAATGCATTGGCCCCCACCACTGCCACCAAATGAAGGAGGTTCCTCCTGTGGAACTAAGAGGGGAAGAATTGTTCTGACTGTCTCTTCATTATGTGAGTTAGCACAGTCAGGTATTGAGGTCTTTTGGTGCTCAGATAGTATAGTGATGGATGATGGATAATTGTTGCAGTTAACAGATTGTATTGGGACATCCCTTCGTTGTCAGCTCCAACTAGCTGTTCCTTATAATGCTAGGGTGGACCTGTCCCTGCCCAGTGGGTAGTTGACAAAGGCTAAAGGGGTTGGAATGGATCCATGTGTTGGTTATTGCCAGGCACACTGACAGAAATTCCAGGCCCCAGGCTGTCCCTAGGGAGGGTGGGGCCCATGCTGGCCCCTGGACCCCCAGGACCTTTTAAATTGTCCGGGCCCCATGGCAATTGCTCCCTTTGCTCCCCCTGTTGGCAGGCCTGGTTATTGCCCCTGTTACATTACTGCCTCCCAAAAGGAAAGGAACTGTGAGTGATTTTGGCCAATGGGTGAATAAGGTTCTCCAAACAAGTGGATAGGAACTGGGGGTAATCTAGCTGCACAAGGAGTTCCCAGCACACAGGGGTTGTTATCCATAATTGGTGTGATCTTGTCAGTATGTACACTGCTTTTACAATAACAGTGTTGTACATCTGCAAAATGAAAGAAAAGCGATGTTCCATGGAGCATGGTGGGAAAAGGCCAGCCTTGAAATGTGATGATGATTTTCCATAAAAAAAACCTTCACAAAATCCACCTTACACCCTGTAAAGATGGCAATAAATTAATAATTGTGAATGTGGCATTGATCCATACCCAACCACTGCCAGTATCTGGCAGGAGATACTCAAAGAAGAAATGAAACAAAAAGACAACGCCTGGCACTACATGCAGCGTTTGCTGCCGACTGAAGAGCCCGCCTTTTAAATACTTGGGAGTTCTTTCTACAGCATTCACTCCCTTGTCTGCATTTCACTTAGGAGAAGTGACACTTCACTTCCTTATTAGGGAATAGATTTTTTTTTTATCACTGTGGTGATCCAGAGACAAACTCCTTCTAGTATCTGCTAATTACAGTACATGTGTAGCTGAGTATGGAACTGATTCTGCTACCTTTACCCACACAGAGTAACACATTCATGAGAAATCCCATTGACTTTGCTGAGATACTCAGTATGAGGGTTTCAGAAATTGGTCCTATAAAAATAATGGGCCTGACTCAAACCCAGGTGAGAGGCCCAATATTACTGTGCTCTAGGTGCCCTGGACTTAACCAAAATATTCCAGGACATCGGTAGGTCCAAGTCCTGCTCTGTTGGCCAGTGCAGAGATGGAGAATAGAGATGTGGTTACATTTGTCATATAACGTTTGTTGGTGATGGCAGCATATGCACCAAATAGATGGACATGACCTAGTAAGCAAACTGTTGGCACATTAACAAGGCTCAGTTGCTAGCATACAACAATTTGCTATGGAATGATGCTTTCATCTGTAGAGGATGAAAGGAAGCTCTTCCCACACCAGTATTCTTCGTGGGTGGTAACCTGAACTGGTCAAACCCCAGGAAAACAATTTTGTGAAAAATGATGAAACTTCCAAGTTGTTTCTCTTTTGCAGGGTTAAGAATGGATACATTTTCCGGTATTTTTCCATGATTTTTTTATCAACATGTTCATCAAAATAGTTTTTTGTTACAATACATTGTTCTGCAAAGACAGGGAGCTTGCAAAACTGTATAGAAAAAAAAGGAAACCTCTCCA
This sequence comes from Mauremys reevesii, assembly GCF_016161935.1. NCBI lineage: Eukaryota > Metazoa > Chordata > Testudines > Geoemydidae > Mauremys > Mauremys reevesii. Next base: position 94,300,589 of record NC_052628.1, on the reverse strand, counting down.
GTGTCAGCTCTGTGTAAGTAGACTGGATCAAAACCAAGGTGCATTGGTGTTGCTGAGGATGAATGCACTGTGGACGCAGACTTATCTCCACATACCTGTTACAAATGGGTTTCCCACTTACCAGGAGGCAGTCTTTGTTGCTCAGAAAAATAATAAGGGTGTATTTTTTGAGTTGGTGGTGTAGAGCAAGAAAATGGGTCAAGCTTGTAAGCCCGTTACAAAAAATAAATCTTTAATTTAAAAAAAAAGGTGCCTTTCCGTAATGGGCAGTTGTACTTACTAGTTTAATAGCTAGTTGAAATTCTGCCTATTCTCCTGAGACATGTTGGTTATGCTGTGAGAATCTTTCTGGATCATAGTTAGATAGGCCTCATTATCTCCCAGGCTCCAGTTTAGAGAGGCACTTAAACACATTCTTAATCCCCATTGGGAAGTTAACATGTGCCTTTTTGAACAGGGAGGGAGACTAGCATATATTTTATCATAGTTGTGAAATGCCTTAAGTAAAGTATTATTGTTAAAAAAATCTTTGTTGCCACTTTTTGAACTGTGATATAAATAAAGGCAGATATGTTCTTTAGCGGGCAGGCTAGAGAACATGGGTAAACTGCTCCATGTAACAAAGCTTCTGAACTTCAATGAAGTGTTTTGTGTGTATCTATCATATATTCATTATTAGTACTGGAGCTCAAATATTGAAGAGTAACTCCTCACAAATGAAGCTGAAGGAGGATTGATCGTGTAATGAGAAAAAAATTACATAGCAAAGGAAGATACGTGTTGGTAAATTTAGGGCCCATTTCTGAAGAACTTGCTCGTGATTATCTCATTGGCTACAACGGGACTACAAGTATATGGATTATCATGTGACTAGGGTTGGGCTAGAATGCTGGCCAGCCTCCTCTAAAGCTCTGTAACAGCAACGCTTATAAACCACTGGACTCCATTACTAGACACAGCAATGAAAGATGGCTGGCTAATGCTCCCACTTCATGCTACGAAGTATTGCATTCAGGAGTAAGACTCAGTTCAGCAGTTGCCTGTCTGAGAGGCTCTATAGCTTAGTGTTTAAAGATATGCATTCTGGAAAAAGCTATTTGGCCAATATTAATAGGGAGGGACTGAGGGAGGGATAGCTCAGTGGATTGAGTGTTGGCTTGCTTAAACCCAGGGTTGGGAGTTCAATCCTTGAGGGGGGCCATTTGTGGGAACTGGAGTAAAAATCTCTCTGGGCCTTGGTCCTGCTTTGAGCAGGGGGTTGGACTAGATGATCTCCTGAGGTCCCTGCTAATCTATGATTCTTCAACTATACTATCACTTTTTGCAAGCTCTCCCCACAGAGGACACAATGTTGAGAATGCAACACACCTAAATTGGTGAAATGCCCAGCAACAGTATCAACAATAGAAAGATGAAAATGGAAGCAGAGTGCAAAAGTCCTTCATGCAACAAGCAACTAATGTATCAATCGATTTTCTTTGGGCCAGATTGTGGCCTGTCTTGCATGCTTATGCAAGGGAGTGGTGGGGCATACTGCACACACATTCTTCCTTGTGCCATTTTGCTACTTCCTGTGCAGTGTGACTATGTCCCACCCTGGCACAGGTGGGCAGGAAGCAGCAGGAGAAGGAAGGCAGTGGGTATCCCTGTGACTGTCTCCCCAGTGTGCTTATAGAGTGATTATACCAGCGTGTTGGGGGGTGTATGCTGCAGCAGGCTGAAATTCACTCTCTCCCAGGAGCAGCGGGGAGAGTGGGAGGGACGCTGATCGATGATCTAGCCCTCGCTTAATCTAAAGACACTACCTCTATGGATGAAAGGTAATTCAGCCTCCAAGCCCATTCAGTTCTTCATCTCTCAGCTGAGCTGGTAGACAGAGATATCAATTAATACCAATAAAGGCCCCAAACCTGCATGGCTGGAATGCTGCGCCCATGTGGAGGCCTGTTGACTTCAGTGAGGCTCTTCATAGGCGCAGCAATCTGGCTGCAAACAGTCATGTATAAGAACAGGGCCTAAAACAGTGCTTTTGTGGTACTGACATCTGTGCATTCGGAAATAATGGAGATCAGCAATCCATTGCCCGATGGACACCTCTGGCTGCCTAAATGGAAACGTGAATGCCTCCCTAATCTATTCCTAACCATCTCAGCCATTAGGTAGGTATGGATCCGGGTTTTAATCCTAAATAGGAAAGAAACTGGGCTGATAATTACTCTTATTGATTAGAAGAAGTCGAAGCTATCCTGCATCAGGATTCAGCCTCAGTTGTGCTTCTACAGCACAAAAAGTAACCTGCATCAAAACCAGGTGTTTCTGCCATGATAAATACCACTGCTTTTCAAGAAGTCAATACATTAATTAAAAACAAAAAACAAACACCCCCTACTTTGTCGCAATTACTTATATGTGATATCAAACTGCTTTTTAACATAAAAATTACCTTCCTCTCCTAAAGCGAGATACTTTACATATCAATTATTAACATGTTTTTCCAGACCAAAGCAACAGGAACTTAGGTTAATTTAATAGAAAAAATAAAATATGGAATAACATTGATTTTGGCCAATATCAATTACAACAGTACTACTCTATTTTACAAATAACAACTGAACATTTTACACATGTACAGTATTTTTCAGTAAAAATGAATTTGGATTTAACAATGTGTCAGTATTTTAAAAGGAAAACAAAGATATTAATTTCTTCTCTATAATAGTGTTAGAGACATTTGTAAGTATCCAAACAAATTCTTTACAATCCATTACATAATTATATCTCAATTATGAATATATATATATTTATATATAATATATAATATTAACTTAAACTTTGAAAGCATTATGTTCTAGTTAATAATGTTATTAAAGTAATGAGGACGTAACAGACTAGTAGTTAAAGTAGCACAAATAAAGTTGTCATAACTTTGAATGTTAAGCAGAAAATTTAATGAGCACCAAAGGAATGTCACAGTTCTTTTACTATCATAGAGAATGGGATGTCTGTAAGAATTCACCTGTTCTCTGGGAAAAGGAACATATTGTTTCTACTGGCACTGGTGCTTTCATTTGTAAAATTCAGGGACTGATTTCATATTGAAAAAAGGGAAGTCTAGAAGTTCTATTTCTACCATTTATATTTGTACAGAAATGTTTTCCATTTGTGTGTCAGTGATCGTCGCACCCAGATTATTGTTTGTACAGAAGGAAGACTTGTTTAAGGCCAGGTCTACACTACCACTGCCGGTCAACCTAAGCTATGCAATTTGAATTATGTTAGTAGTGTAACTCAAGTCGATGTAGCTTATAGCTACTTACCGCAGGGTCCACACTTCTCTATGTTGACAGGAGATGCTCTCCTGCTGACATTGCTTCCACCTCTCATTGAGGTGGAGTACAGAAATCGATGGAAGAACACTCTCCCATCGATTGAGCATCTTCACTAGACCTGCTAAATTGATGCCGTTACGCCAATTTAGCTCTGTAGTGAAGACAAGCCCTTAGTCAAATCAATATCTTTGAAATTGTATTTACTACTTTGTACCTAATTAATGGGTGTCAAGCAATATGCTAATAGGAACATATAAAAATATGTTGACTGGGACTGACGTGTAACTAGGAAAGGAAACACGGGAGCCTTATTCTTCTCTCACTTAAACTGGCTTCACTAGGGTTACTCCCAATTTATACCATTGTTGATTAAGAGCAGCTTAAGGCCCAGACTGACAAGAGGGATATTACTACACAAAATCCAAACTGGATAGACCTCATCCTTTGATGTAAATTTATTGATCTAAATGTAGTTACTCCAAGGGTTGAATTTGACCCAGTGTATCAATCCCAGTTGTAGGGCCGAGTCCTGTAAACACTTACTTCTGGATGTAGTCTCATTGAAATCTATGTATTAGCACTGTGACTAGTAGTACATGTTTGCAGGATCAGGCCCCCTGTTTGCTAAAATACAAGATAAGATTATACAACTACTACTTAAGTGTTACCTGTGTGCTCCAGACATGAGTTTACAAAATACTTTCGTTCATGAAAAATAAGAGGACCAGGCCCTTTCAGAATTTGTTCACAATAGGAAGAATGCCCTTGTCAAAACTTAGGTGTTATGAACCGCTTACATTTTATTCCAAATAGCTTTGTCAATTTAAAGAAAGAAATTAAAATCCCAGAATAGCGGTTAACAAGCTAACTGTCTAATGACCAGATCTATATAACTGGGGTGGAGGGTGAGAAGCAAAATGTATGTAAATACTGTGTGATGCAAAAACAAGCACACAGCATAGGAAACAACGTAAGAAATATGTGTGGAATTGATCACTTTTTAATTTATTTTTAATACTGATACAAAGGATGCAGAACATAGTCCCACATATAAAGATGTTTCTAATTCCCTCAGGGACTGGTTTTCTTAAATTCCCCCTGATTATTACTATACAGGCACAGAAAAAAGACTGATGCAAGTATTTTTTTTGTTTTTGTTTGTTTTAATCCATGTAAACTTGTGTCGTATTCTTGAAACACTCTTTAAACAACACCTTGAAGGGGAAACAAGCAGGAAAAAAAAAAAGGAAAGGAAGAAAAAGGACCATCAAAAACGGGGATAATCCTAAGGTTGACAGGAAATCAAATAATTACTTTAATGTTAATTTTGGCATCAATGCTTTGGTCACACAATACTGACTGTGATCCCGGATGCTTAGCTCTAAACACCCAGTAATGAAAGGTAGGCTTGTTGTAGTTTTTCCATTAAAGTTCCAACAAACAGTTCACCGTCTCCCCTGACAAAGAGGAGTGAGAGAGAGAAAGAGGTGGCTTGCTTTTTTTTTCTTTTTTTCTTTTTTTTAATAATATGGATTAATCTATAAGTCTACAGGAGCAAGAGGATTCTGGGAGGTACCAGTTCACCCTTTGTGCGTACATGTTCTGCAACAAAGTTGCTGAAGTACTTTCCTTTGACACAGATTGTTCTTTTTCACTAGCATACAGAATCCTCCCTCGGCCCAAGATTCTTCCGTTGCTTCCGGAGGTCAGCGATAGAGGGAGGGGGCAAGTTGAAGATTTGAAGAGTATGGTGTACAACGGAGGAAGGTTTAATTGGTCAGACAGGCAGATTTGATGGAAGAGACCATTCAGGAGCAGGTAGCAAGTAGGAAATTTGGTCCATCAAAAGGAATTTCAGTCAACAACATTTTTTTTTTCAAGAAGAAATATTGTGTTGTCCGACAGGGAGTGATTGGTATCCATTTGTGAAAAGGAAAAAAAAAAGATTAGAAAAAGAATAATTAGAAAACAGTGATAAATACAGTGAAGGATTTTTTCTGAGTTATTATGAATCAAAAGGGTATAACAATCATATCACAGAAAGAGAATAAAACATTCTAAACAGAAATTGAAACTTTGTAAGTCTGACAAGCAACCAATGCTTCTTGATCCCCGGCCAGTAATATAAGATCCTCCTTCTTTGGAAATTATAAGCAACATTATTACTTCTGTTGTTTGTCCTCCCAGGCTACTGTAATAAAAATAACACCATTTGCATGAGCACCTTCTCAACACCTGCTGACTTCAATAGGAGTGGAGGGTGCTCAGTACTTCCTCGGACTTTTCAGCTTCTGGCAGGATTGAGCCATATGCCAATAAAATGATGAGTTAGTTATTTCTGTGCACGTTGGCCCTTGTACAATTTTGATTTTGTATCCACAGATGCTACTCTAATTTGTACAAGTGGGCAGAGGAAAGCAACTTGTGGGTGTATACATATTATTTTTCACAAAAAGGATGTTGTGAAACAGTCATGGAAAGTGAGAAGCTGGTATAATCATGTCCATGCAGAAGAGTATTTCTAATGCAAATTTACTTTGCCTGAGCTCTTTTTTTTCCAGCTCAACATCAATAACAATCCATGTAAACAGATTTCAGAGGGGTAGCCATGTTAGTCTGTATCAGTAAAAACAACGAGGAGTCCTTGTGGCACCTTAGAGACTAACAAATGTATTTGGGCATAAGCTGTCGTGGGCTAGAACCCACTTCATCAGCTGCATCTACTGAAGTTGCATCTGATGAAGTGGGTTATAGCCCATGAAAGCTTATGCCCAAATACATTTGTTAGTCTCTAAGGTGCCACAAGGACTCCTCGTTGTTTTTAATCCATATAAAGTACAAGAAACAAAATTCTGCCCTCAATTCTGCCCATCTGTGCAAACTCATTGAAGTCATTGAGGTTGCACAGGTATAAATGAGGACATATTTTAGCTGAAGGAGTTCCAGGCCTAAAAGGTATTGCAACATATTGCTGATATGCAAGAGGATACTGTGAGTATATGACTTTAATTTTCCTTTTACTACTAGCTTCATCTGACTTGAAAGTGTAAACTGACTAACATGATCTATAAGTATCCAAAGAAGCACTATGGGCCCAATCCTGCTTCTATTGAATCAATGGTAAAATGCTCATTTGACTTAAATGGGAGCTAAATGACCCCAGAATCATCATTAGTTCTTACTACATTTGCTTTGCCAGATATTTGTCCCACTGTGTGTAACACTAAGCTTCTGTTCTGAAATGCTCTCACTTGTTGAATTGGATCGTATCTGCAATGACCTTAGGTAGTAACACCTTCAGGAAAAGGACCCTGTTATCTCTTTAACTGTACACACAATTTGATGCTTTAAATAATACAATAATGAAGCCAATAATATGCAGTCCGAGCAATGCTGTATCAAATGCAAGAAAGAGCTTAGAGAATGCCAAAATTTCCACTATGAAGATGGTACAATATTTTCAAAATGGCCTCTATTTTCCTCTTGCTATTCATTCACATAATTCAATTAAGGTTATTCACAGTTAACATCACATTAGTTGTCAACATCTTTATAGTTTAGAAAGGCAAATCAGACACAGATGAATCTTTCAGTTACGAGTGCATTAAAATATTCACATGAAAAATCTTTCTACGGAAATGCCCATTACAAAAAAAATGAGGTGGAAGTCATGGGCTAAACCTCAGATAAAGAACGGGGTCTATGAAACAAAAATAATCCATATTATATATTTTCCCCACTTATAAATCTGAAAATATAACAAAATAATCATTTAGGAGATCCAAAATACTTCAAGAAGCCAAGCCAACACAAAATGTGGAAATATTAAGTTAACTTTGATGCCAACAAAAGGAATATTTTTGAGACAAATAATAATACTCACCATCCTTACAGACTGTTCCAATTACACAGATGCCGGTATCTAAGATGTAGCCATTTGGACAAGTTGTACAGTTTTTGTCTCCTTGACCACTGCATTCCAAGCAGCTGGCATCACATCTTTAAACAAAACAAAACAAAAAACAAAAAGCCAGAAGTTATCACAATCGCCACTAAGCAACAACAAGAATTTCCATCACACTGTCTCAGTTAAGTTCATGTCACTGAGATCATTCATATTCTTTTATTTAATGATAACTACTTGATTCTGAAATTTTGAAACTAAGTACAGCAGGTAGAAGTAAACAGTCACATTTATAAAAGACATTAGGCAGCCATAGATTGGACAAAACTACACAGGGAGACAAGCATCGAAAAGTAAAACGTGCCATAGAAGATTAAAGGAGTATTATGCGTTTTCTGTGGAAAGCTGTAACAAAAGGTGATTCCCAATGCTGCCCCCGTCAAAGAGAGTTTGTCCAAAGTCAAAAAATAAGGGCTTCAGAAGGGCCTGAATTGTACTTTACAAAGATCTGTAAAAAACTCTGTCCCTGTCAAATAAAACTCAGCAAAAGGTTACCAAGCCTTGTCCATCAAGTATTTCTGCTCCGTAGCTGGTTTTGTATAGCTGTGCAACTGAATGGTCCATATGAATGGCAATTTACCTCTTGGCAAATGGCTACTATTGCTTTTTTAATGGAAAAGAACAGCCCCTCTGCTAGATCCGTTAACTTTTTACCATATTTTTATGCCTGTAATTTCAAATTGCTTAATAAAATCTTGATTTAAATAAGCAGAACGCACACACACATGCACTGAAATCCATTTTAAAAGCCCTTATATGGAAATTACAATCATGTTAAAATTTCTTGGTTTCTTCCCATAGTTTGCTTAGCATACTGTGTATTCTCTTATTCTCAACAGTCAGTAATATGTTCTATGTCACAACATTCTATTATTTACTCTGACTTACACAGTAGTAGACGCATGATATAAAATATTAGACACTTGCTATAAAAAAACCCCTAAAATATAATGCAGCCTTTGAAGACTATATCTTACCTTTTGCAGGTTTTGTATCCGTTTTCAAGAGAGTGATCAAGGTAATAACCACCACTACAGGACTGCACACATCTCCCATCCTCCAGAAAATAACCTTCTGTGCAGTTTATGCAAGCATCTGCTCCTGAGCCTTAAAGCCAAGAGAAAATACACTGTAACACATTGACACATTCTCAGTATAGCCTGGATAACAGACAGCATCTCTAACTGTAACAAAACATCTGCTCATCATAGGTTATTGGACATATATATTCTCGTTGCTTTACACCTTTGCCTGCATGTACTGCAAACTATATCAGCTTCCAACAAAAGATAACTATAGCGGTAATCCTGACATATTTTTTTCTGAGAAAAAAATTGTTATTTCTACAGCTAGGAATTACAAGCAAAGATAGCTAGTGAGTGTATGTGTACTTTTCAGCTAGAACGTTTATATTTTTATGTCAACAGGAAGAAACCTACTTTACTCAGAGATCTATTAAAGAACCTCCAAGGCTTTTCATTTACAAGCCAATCATCATACTGTATTTGGAAACATGATGTAATATTGCCCAAAGGACAAAATGATTATGTGAAGTCAAATTAGGGTGACCAGATGTCCTGATTTTATAGGGACAGTCCCGATTTTTGGGTCTTTTTCTTATATAGGCTCATATTACCACCCACCTCCTGTCCCGATTTTTCACATTTGCTGTCTGGTCACCCTAAGTCAAATGTTACTGAGGTACCTGCACATGTTGCACAGGAACGGTGACACGGTTCACATTCCTTGCCATTGTGATATTTTCCTTCTTCACAGCGGACTGCACATCTCGATCCATATAAACTAGTGCAAAAGTACAAATTAGACTGTTTAATACTGACCAGCTAACAGCAAGGTAAGGAGGGAGGACAATGATCATACTCAGAAACCTCTAAAGTATTCTACAATGAAGGTCTGTTAATAAAAGTTGAACTGAAATAATAGTCTCCTACTGTACAATTATACAGCTTCTTTCACTGCAAGTTCTTTACAAACTTAAATATAGCAATCATTTCACACATGCAGCTACATCTATGGTGGAGTTTCACAACTTGTAGCAAACAGTTCACAGTACTGTAGGACAGGAAGTGAAGAAGAATACCATATCTAAGGAAAGTGCAAAGAAAATTCAAGTATGCAGAATGTAATTACCCAAATTGAACTTGGTCTGGGGTCAGTACCGCTACACTTAAAAACATGCAAAGAGATTTGTTCCCAAGAATTTATCCTTTGCCTGAAAGACATTAAGACCAGTGGTGTCCCCTAATACCATGTTAAAGTACTAACAAGTACCAACTCAGTGTATAGAGTGCCAATTACTGCAGCACAAAGATTTCCCTTTGTAAAGGTCCTGAGTTTGCATGTGACCTGGGACCCTTCAGTTCATGCCCGCTGCATCCACACAGGGGAATTACAGCCTAGTACTATGGTATGCACTGCTATTCACTCCCCCTTAGTCCAAACTGCTGGACAGTGTGACATGCCCCTAGGCTTGCAGAAAGCTGTCTCCAGTCAAATAGTATTTGCAATCACTACTTTGCATCATTCCATTCACATCAATGAAATCTTCATTTCAAAATGTAGTTGGAATTATTGAGTTTAACTTCCCTACCACTAAAAGGATCAATACCTTGAGTGCTAAGAGCTTTGAGATCCCACTGAAATCAATGGGAACTTGAAGGCATTTGGCTCCTTGCAGGATTAAACCTATAATCAGCTGAACAAAAACCCTGGATCCAAATTAACTTTGGGAGGGCCTGAAATCTTGATTTGAATCCAGAATTTGCAGCCTGTGCTCCATGTTTAATTTGAATTTTAGTCTTTGGAATGGCTATCCACAGAACAAATAGACAACTGTAGTCCAGGTACTCTTTAAAAATTTTCTCTTGAGATTTCTTCCTTCTTTATTTCAGGATGGGCTTTATTTGGTCCTTTGAAGAGAGGGTCTTTCCTGTCACATTGCCTAAGCTACAGTGAGGCCGGCATTCTTTTGGCTCTTTCATTCTTTGAGTTTTACCACTTGGCTCCTTTCTTCCATGGTGCTACAAGTTTCTGTCTATATTTCCTGGCAGGGTATGTGTTGTGAGTTCAATAAGCCTACCTTTTATGCTCCAGGAAAACTGGTGGGTACTCTCTCCCTGAAACCTGTAACCTTGGCTCTTCCACTGGGCTGCCTGATATAGCTATGAAAAGTCTCCACACTGTTGCTTTGCTAAGCTGATGTCTGCCTGAGTTCATCAGTTTGTATCATTTTAAAGAGACTTGGCACCAGAGCAACTTGAGGAGGTATAAGTGTGGCTAGTAAAATTAGCCAAAAACATAAAAGGCAAAACTTAGGAAAAATTTCTGAAATTGTCCTCAAGATTTTCACATTTCCCCCCACAACTGTTCACAGGCCTGGAATAAGAGGGTGTAGTTGCATGAATTAATAATATTATACATTTTCATAAGAAGATCTCAACACTACAGCCATGAATTTACCAATAGCCTCACAGCACTCCTGTGAGGGAAATAAATATCACCTCCATTTTCAGAAGGTTTAAATGTGCTGGGGCCTTGGCTTGATCTGATGCCTTCCTTCCCTCAGATCAAGCCTTCTCTCTAAGGAGCGTCAGTTTTTAGTGAGTGATAAAACCACATCACTGGATACAGAACAATGCAGGTGGTTGAAAAATCTAAATGCGCCATGGGTACATAGAGAGTGAGAAGTGGCTTTACCATGTGAAAAATAAATTAGGCAAAGACATTCAAGGAAACTAATTATAATGGTCAGCTTGCACTAACTCAAAGACTGTAATCTATTTTGACACAAGGTACATGTCCAATACTAAAACAATTAAGGATCATCATTATTCTAAACAAGTCTCAGATACAGATTTTGACTTCAATTTTTTGTGGCATAAACCCAGCATACAATCCCTTACAAACTCTATAGGGATTTTTGACCAGCTCCACTTGGATCAAAAGGTCACTCATTCGCATGGAAGTAAAAATGTGTGCTGCTGCTGCTGCTTTATGGATTTTACCTATCCGTTTCAGAAATGATTAAGTCCCCCTACCAAGAAAAAATAACCACTGTTGTTTAATATATGGGCACACCATATCGTAATGGAATTGAGCCTGAGGTACTTAAGATAAGTGAATGATTGGATGTATGAAGAGACACAATAAAGATAAGGAAACACTTTCTGACTATCACAGGAATGAATCAGAAGATTGAATACAATTCACCAGTTCCACTTCTAAAATAATCCTTGACTGCCACACTGTAGGTCAGAAAAGTGAAGAACATAGCTTTTACATGGCTACAACTTTCATTTTGCCCGCAGTTAAACATTTTTTAAAATTCATTGTTAGCCAAGATGGCTTATGATGGCACAAGAAAGTATTAAATTACAGCACAAACAGCAATAGAACACATAAATGGAGGCCCAGTCAAGGTTAAATAGTAATATTATGTAAGTCTCTTTGATGTATGTCCATAGACTCAGGAAGTCTCTTTGGCTATTGTGTGCAGTGAAATCCATCATATCCTTACCTTAGGCCATGTCTGCATTCTGTGCAACTTTGGGATTCAGCACATGTCTTACAGTTCTCACTGCATTTCCGGCAAACAATCTTATCTGCAAAGGAAAAAAAGAAAAACAGCCCAGAAAACCCTGGTCAATCATGTTTAATAAAATTATATGTATATATTCCATTGTTCATTGCTTTTTTACCTGGGCACAAGAAATGGAAGTAGAAAGCAAGAATAAAATTAAATAGCTAAAGTGCTACTTATATATTGACCTTCTCCATCAAACATCACATGCTTTCAGTTATTTCTAAATATTTAAAATAACATCCTATTCCTTTGAAAAATAATATGCTTTGAGATTGTAAAAACATTTACATGAATACACTTGTTTAAATTGACTGCGTTTTTATTACTGACTCATGCAATCTTTTCAAATAATAGGAAAAATACTAAATTCATGCAAATAAGAGTTTCTACATAAATCGCTCATGCAAAGTGACCTAGTAACCGTTGTGTAATTGTCTTTTAGCTCATTTAAGCAAACAGACTTTCCTAATTTCATTTTTGTGTGGTTCAAGGATATGCCTGATTCCACTTTTCTGATCTTATCAAACCTAAGCAACATATTACTGTTCTCTTTACCCCAGCCATAAGACCTAAAGAGCCCATGTTCCTCCACACATTTACACTTCTTACTCTGGAAGTTCTGTATCATGGACTCCAACTTTCCACCTGAAAAGGGCTGTGTGAGAATCCCATCCAACTCCACATTCTCTTTTATCCTGTGCCTTGATCAGGCAGAGGAGCCATTGTGGTAGAAAGAAATACTACTACTTAGTTCTTTTAAAGTGAAAATGAAAGAAATGAAGCTAATATCTGCCCCTGCCATCTCTGGTTATGAGTATACTGCTGCACAGTACTGCAAGCAGGAGACACTGGCCCCAGTTCAGCAAAGCTCTTAAGCACATACGGTAATTATCTTTAAGGATGTGCCTAAATCCCTGGGATTAAATATTTTATAGGATCAGGGCCTAGGCTGGGAATTAAGACTGGGGACACTGCATGGTCATCCATAGGTGGGAATTAAAGCCAGGTCTCCCACATGGCAGTGTATATTACTGCTATTGCATCATTGCATCGCTGCAGATATTAAACGTCTGCCAAATTTTGCCCATTGTTGTGCAGCTGTGTTAAAAGTTGAGGACAGAGCCTCTACCTTCCTTAGCACACCAATGTAGCAGTGGAGCAGCATGACCTTCTGGCTCTCACATGCCCACTGGTTTACCAGGGAAGCATAGTGTCCCAGTTTAGGAAGTAATGTTTCATATGTGCTGGAGATGAGCACATGCGTCAAGAAGATGCATTCTTCCACATCTTCCCCCACCACATAGTGGATCTACTATTGTAGTGGGACAAGCATTGCTCTGCTACCTCCACTTCAGTCAGAAAGAGGAAGGGAAGGATTTTGTCATGTACCGCTAAGCATGATTTTCAAGAGCTAACAATCAAAGCAGAATCCAGGTGTAGTTTTGGAAGATACACTTGATCAGGATTGGTTCCCAACAATTTCACAAAAGGAATGAGATTTAGAAAAGAGACAAATGTATCAAAATACACTTTTAATCTTAAAAACTATCCTCTGACCTCCCCAAACAACCCAGCCCAAATATTGGAAACCCAAAGAAATAAGCAGGAGAAAATACTGACTCTTGTCAAGGTAAAATCCATCTGGGCAGCTGGTAATACAGCTATTGGATTCTTCATTTAGATAGTAACCAGATTTACAGCTCAGGCATTGGTCACTGTGGCTTCCAACACAGGTATCACAATTGGGGGAGCATTTTTTACAGCGTTTCTTGTCTGCATTGTAGTGACCAGGTGGGCAGTTTGGAACACAGATCCTGCATTGTGCAGTGAAGAAAAGGCAGAGTCATCACTGATGTAAACCCACCACCCTATAGCAGAGGTCCCCATACTGTGTGGCATGCCCCACCTAGGGAGCACAGAGGAACCTTTGGGGGGGGCAGCCCCTAAAGAGGGCAGGGAGGGAGCACCACCCAGCCCCTCCTCACCCCCAGCTCTGCTCTGGTTCTGCGTGCAGCTGCATCTCCATTTCCAAGCCCTGCCCCTGACCCAGACCCACCCCCAGCCTCAGCCCCCTTACCCCATCCCCATCCACACCGGCCCTGGCAGAGGCAAGGGGACGCAGACCATTTACATCTGCCCCAAGCTTGCCCAAGCCCAGTGACTGATGCTATATACTAGCTATGCTGGTTCTAATTCTGTTTTTATGTTCATTTTGTTAAAAAATAGTCAGATGATGGCTGAATAATCAGGAAATGGTGTTTGAAGGATCTACATTACATTCAAATTAGTAGTGTCAAGTATCAGAGGAGTAGCCGTGTTAGTCTGGTTCTGTAGAAACAGCAAAGAATCCTGTGGCACCTTATAGACTAACAGACGTTTTGCAGCATGAGCTTTCGTGGGTGAATACCTACTTGCATCCGATGAAGTGGGTATTCACCCACGAAAGCTCATGCTGCAAAATGTCTGTTAGTCTATAAGGTGCCACAGGATTCTTTGCTGCTTCAAATTAGTAGGACTTTCCTCTAACTACTATGCAAACTTCTAAAATAAACTAAAGGTAAGAGAAATTATTCCATATCCTGTAGAAAGGGGAAAAGGAGGGAGATGTTAAGACAAAAATAGAACAAGGGATGATATATAAAGATGTTTTTTTCTTTCTTACCGTGTGTTGTTTTTAGATTTGTAGTAATAGTGTAGACAATCAGTACAGTGGTCTGGTCCTGGCCCATCACACCCTACTTTACTGCATTCTGCATTGCATGGACCTTTAAAAAATCCAAAAAAATCAAAGGAGGGGAGAAATGACACATCTGCATTTGCTACTCTGTAGTCCTTACAAAATGTTACTATAATGCGGAGTATAATTACCCCAGTTCCCTATATGGACTCAGTGACTAGCTACAGTGAAGCTAGCACAGCATCTAATACAGACTTATCAGATACCGTCTGTGGAGTCAAATAGATGCTTTCATAATAAATAAATCATTTACATTTTTCGTCACTGATGCCGAAGGTCCTTGAGTCCTTTAACAAAGACTAACAACATCATTTATCATAAATAGTTCTGTGTGCCCATATAAATCTAAGATTGAGAGCAAACAGTATCTGGTAGGCTATCACTAGCAGATTGTTGTTAATAATTAAATAAGAGTACTGGGGCCCTGTTGTTCACAATATCATTACAATATTTTTAATATGAACTTTAACTCTGAAAGGTGGGGAATTGATAGTTAAGATTATCCAAGTAACCTTAACTCTGACCTCATCTTCCTGCTAACAGCCTCTTACTAGATAGAAACTAGATGCTAGTAATGACTACTATCTTGTGGTGCAGTTTCTTCATAATTCCAGGAGAGGATGTGGGTAGATGATGACTATATAATGGTGTGGTATCTTAGAACCAGGAGGAGTTGAAAAAAGGAGATATATTAATGAATAATGGGCTCTTCCAGTCAGGGGCGGCTCTAGGATTTGCGCTGCCCCAAGCACGGCGGCACGCCGCAGGGGGTGCTCTGGCAGTCGCCAGTCCCGCGGCTCCGGTGGACCTCCTGCAGACGTGCCTGCGGAGGGTCCACTGGTCCCGCGGCTCCGGTGGACCTCCCGCAGGCGTGCCTGCGGATGCTCCACCAGAGCCGCAGGCCCTCCCGCGGGATGCTGCCCCAAGCGCGCGCTTGGCGCGCTGGGGTCTGGAGCCGGCCCTGCTTCCAGTGGCTTCATAGGTTAGAGAACAGATGAGGTCACTTGGGCTGTATGGCTTATGGTGGAATTTTGGATGTAATTTTTGGAATGTGTAGGCAAGATAATGGACTAGATTTCAGTGTATTTTCTCTCTAAATCAGCAGCTGAAGTGGGTCTCTTTGAGTCTTTTGCCCATACATAGTGTTTATTTTGTAGGTCTGTATTTACATTTTGGGAAGGCAGAGTTTGTGGTCCACAGTGGCAATGTGAATTTTATACAATGGTTTGGTGTTTATAACTAATACCATCAAAAGTGTTTAGCAGATTAAACATTATCATTATGGAAAGCTGCTCAATAACCATCAGATGTCAATCCCATCTCCATGCCATGTTGATGCCTGAAGCCAGAATAGAAAAATAAAAATAAAATGAAAAGTAAAATCTCAGTCTGTCCAGGTGATTCTAGAGTGGCTCAATCACCTTCCAAAATAAAGAGAGGTTTAAGAGTGAGTGGAGAATGGAAAAGTTCTCAGTATAATGCTGTCATCTTGGGGCTGACACTCTACCTTTAGACAGGGAGATATTGATCACAGAATCATCCAATCAAATATTGCTCAGCTAATGGCCCTCAAAGTTCCTTTTCACACATAATGGGCCCAAGTGCTTTCAGAACGCTCTAGATAATGTCATACCCAAACAGGACAGCCCCACTGACTTGTTGCCTTCTTGCTCTGACGCTCTCTGACTGATGCCAGAAAGACTAGTTAAAATATAAGATTCAATGAAGACAATGGACAATTTCTCATAGAGCTCAGTTGAAGGAGAGTGTGTCTCCTGACACAATGTAGATGATATCATCCCGAACAGCTGTTCATATATACTGCTGGGGAATTCTTCACTGTGCATATTCATCATGAATATACCATATGTACTTGCCATGCTTAAAAAAAATCAGAATTAAAAAGATTTATGTGCAACTTTAAATAACAAGTCACAAGACTCAGGCCTTAATCAAAACTCTTAACTGAAGTCCCACCACTCCCATTCCTCACGGGAAAAACCTCAGTGCAAAGCCTTTTTACTAGAGCTTTGGTTGGCATCATGCTTTTGATCTTCGAAAGTTCATTTTCCTGCATGTAATTATTATAAAGCTTGCATGCTTATATTTATTATAATTCTAACTTATAAAAAGAAGTTTTATAAACACACATACAAACTTCCTCTTCAATCCAGAGAAAGGGAAAGGCAGATCAAAGTAACTGTGCAAGTTATTTTGTATTCAATTGCTTTGGTTATTTTTGTTGTTTATTGTTTGTTTCCAGAAGCATCCACATGGTGCTAAGTGGCTAACAAACAAACAAACAAACAAACAAACAAACAAGGCACAGTTCCTGCTTCCAAGATCTTAGCCTCTAATTAGGGAATGCAAGTAGACAGAAGAAGGAAGAGTAGAGTATAGGGAAGTGGTGAACATCAGACAATTAAGGTGGCTAGGCAGTCACGTTCTGACAGTACAATGACACATACAGTGTGACAAATTAGTCCTCCACCCTATTATACATGAGGTACAGTAAATGAATGATTCTTTGAGATGTAGAGTTCAACTCACCTGCATAGTCATCTGTCCCATAATCTTCTGTAGGGTCTTCGACTGGACTGGAGCGCACTCGTTCCACTTTGGGAAAATCGTTTCTTGGCGAGTAAGGCTGGATGGATGTCCCATAAAGAACTAAGGACCATTCTTTCAATTTGCCTAGCAGTCAAATATTTAAAGCATAATCTTAGAAATTACTTTCTCTCTCTCATGTGGATTTTGATACTGATCATGTGAAATTGTGAATGATTATAAGTGAGTTTGAGCCCTTGCTTTATCTCTGTGTCCTTGTGCAGGACATAGTGAGACAGAGATAATGCAGTTTTAGTTTCAGTATAAATCCAAACCAGCTCACCTTTCTAAATCAGTTTTTCATACATCAGATCTTCCACCACATCAACCTCTTCCAATTCTAATAAAAGCCTACTTAAATACTCCATGCTTGCTTCAATAAAAAAACATAAATCGTTTTCATATAAGGGGTGAAATCCTGACACTGAAATCATATGGACTTCAATGAGGCAAGTTTTCATCCCAGATTTCACTTTCCTTCAGAACACTAGTAAACCAACTTTTCTTTTTTATTATTCTTAATCTGTCAATTAATTAGTTGCACAATCGATGGGATTCCAGTTTATTAGAGGGGTTGATTTTCTTATAATACCCTACTGGCTTTAATAGACGTCTACTAATGCACACTGAGGGAAGAAATATTCTTGTAACTTATCAAAATTTCTGTAGTAAAACTTCCATGTCATCCTCTGAAAACAACACCATCAGTGAAAACCCATACTATAAGATTAAAACATGGAAAGTAAGTTTGGCCACACTGCTCCCTTGATTGTATTTGCCCACATTAAAAATCACTATACAATTTAGCCCAAGTCAGCATAATTGTCAGTCTCTCATTATGAAAGGCTTGGGACTGAAATAGGTCAGCAGTGAATATTTGAAAAAGTCCTGCAGCTACGTTTCGTGGTGGGCTATTCTTTGGTCTAATTGCTCTTCCCTTGGAGCAACTTTTTTCAGAAGTTTAAACCAAATTAACCTTTCTTTAAAGAGATCACTCATACTACACGTATGGTAAAATTCAAATAAGCTTACCCCCTCCTTTCTATTAATTGCTCTCCACAATTTGTTTTGGGTTTAATATTCTCCTTTGCCTGTGTATTTTTAAACTATAGAAGTTAAGTTCCATTAACTTTTACTAAATCCTAGTTATCTTTCTGTATTCTCCCAATTTTGTTGCTATCCTCTAGTGAGGTACCCAAATTATATGCCCTATTACCTCTCTGATTTTACATTCAACACTTTGTAAGCAACAAGAACAGAGGTTTTCCTAAGGTGACTAGCTGATGGGAGGTGATCACCCATTTTCTTGTCAACTATTATATTTCCAGACTAAAGACTGTTGTGAAATAGTACCTGTCTCAGTCAACCCAGTATGGCCTACTGTTTGATTTTCAGCCTGATTTGATAGAAATCCTACCCTTTATCTGATGTTATTTGTCCTCTCTTGATAGATTATAACCTATTGCATCACACAGGAATAGCTTAATTCTTGCATTGAGCCCAACAACTTGTGGTTGAGGTAGAGCATATCTTTTAGTAACACATCCAACCTTGATTTAAAGACTTCAAGTGATGGAGAACTTACCACATCTCTTGATAGGGTGTTCTAATGGTTAATTACCCTACTAGTGATAAAATGTGCACCTTATTTTGCTAGCTTCACCTCCCAGCCACTTGCCTTTGTCTGCTAGATTAAAGAACCCTGTAGTATCAGACATCATCTCCCTGTACAAGATCATGCCGAAGTGCCCCCTGAACCTTCTTTAGATCAAACACCTTTAGTCTCTGGTTATACACCCCAGGATCACATTGCACCTTTTAGCCCCAGCATATCTCTAGGTGCTTATCCCTAAATCCTTGTCGGAGCCACGGTTTTCCAGTCCCCCAGCCTGTAATCATGGCCTACGTTTTAAGATGTGTGACCTTGCATTTGGCCGTAATAAACTGGATGCAGTCAAATAATGTGTTTTACTAACAGATCTAGACCATCCTGCCCTCATCATTTAATTCTTCACCAATCTTTATGTCACCCGCAAACTTTATAAGCAGTGATTTTATATTTTTTTTCCAGATCATTGACAAAAATATTGGTCAAAGAACCAATTTCTGCAGGACTCCTCTAGAAATACTCCACTTATTTTTGCTGCCCATGCATGGAATCTGGAAGGATTTTTCTCCGAGATCAGATTGGCAGAGACCCTGTGTTTTTTTCACCTTCATCTGCAACATGAGGCACAGATCAATTGTTGGTTGAGCTACAGTAAATGGTGGATTCTCTGTAACTTTAAGTTTTAAATCAAAATTTGAGGACTTCAGTTACAGGAGAGGGTGGTCAGATTCTGTGGCCTGTAATCTTCAGAAGGTAAGACTAGATGATCATGATGGTCCCTTCTGGCCTTAAAGTCTGAGTCTAAGTCCTACTGAAGCTATCATTCTTGGACTTTGCATGCATGCAGTGGTCTACACGAGCACATCTATTTACAGGATCTGGGCCTTGAACGTGTTTCTTAATTAAACAAGTGGAGGGGAGAGTAATGCAGGTGTTACCATGGGAGTAGTTTCCTTTTAAAGACTAGTTCAGTCGATAAATTGAGAAAATCCATGGAATTCGCCAGCACGTAAATGAAGTCTGCCTCAAGGCAGGTTTAATTTGCACAATGAAAATACACACACACACACACACACTTTTATAACAAAGATACAAACCATACACATTTGAGCCAAAATATTTTTTTTGGCTGATTTCACCATTAAGTCTGGCTAGCACAGTCCCTTCCCCTCCTTATATTTAGTACATAACAAAGAGATCCCCAGTTGTATGTGTAGGAGAAACAGTATATCACAGAGTTTCATACACAGCCTATGTCTGCACTTTGCCCCATAAATTCTGCTGAATTAAATGCAGAAATAACATACATTGTTTTTTATAAACTAGATGCTGCTTTTCTTTATGGCTAACATGTGACAATACCTTGCCCAATGCTACGGTCTGATGACATCAGAAACATTACATGGGTTGGCCATTTGTTCACATTTTGAGACAGGTAAACTGTAGTTATTAATTATAAAACTTTTTGATAGCCAAACAAGTATTTACAGACATGCAGAAATACAAAACACATATGGTGGGGAAAGCAGTGTGATCAGTTGCAGACTCTGGTGATAAACTGGGTAACTATCATAGATTGTACTGATGCACCTTTGCTTACTTCACACTCTGCTCACTGATCTATCACTGCCAGGACAAATTCAAACATCTGAGTTTTTCCTTGGATAACATATGCCAGGCATTAACACATCTCTTCTGTACAGGAATGCTATTGGACGGTTTCCATCATGAGGCAAGTACTACTCTGGATGCTGAGAGTAAATGATGCTAAAGCGGATGAAAAGAACCAGGGCCTGTATTCTCCACTGTCCTGGATCCTGTATCAGAGGGGTAGCCGTGTTAGTCTGGATCTGCAAAAGCAGCAAAGAGTCCTGTGGCACCTTATAGACTAACAGACGTTTTGGAGCATGAGCTTTCGTGGGTGAATACCCACTTCGTCGGATGCATGTCCTGGATCCTGTGTTGTCACTTACATGCGTGTGTGTGAAGACAGCGTGAGTGTCTAACATTGATATTCGGGTCCGGTGGTGTTTTACACCCATCTTCAAGGCAGTGAAGAATCACTTCTCCAGGTCCAGATTCTCAGCTATGCCCACTAACCACTGGGTGCATCAGCAGATATGGGGGATGATTTCCCATTGGCGGGATTCCTGACAGTTTAGAGCAGTCTCAGGATGTCTTTAAACTATGCTGGCTAACTATGGCCCTAGGGGCTCATATACCAGCTGTGGACTTCTACAGCTGGGTATTGGAGGAGACGGCTATGATAGCTCTGTGCCAGCTGCCAGAGAAATCCTCAGCTGGGCAGGTCTACTGGATTTACAACTTCTTTGCATCACATGAGCTAGATCTTTACCAGTTGTAAATCCTCATTGCTCGATTGAAATCAGTAGAGCTCTGCCAATTTACACCACTTGAAGATCTAGCTCCATATGATAAGCCACTCATTGTGCTGCAGTTCATGCAATGTAAAGTATTAAAATCAACAGGAATACTCATTCAAGCTAGAGTTTGCAGGAACAGGTCCTTAAAGAGTATTTGAACTAATGTAAGTCCTATATAAAATTTGGTGGAACTCAATCCTCTCTTTAGCCTGTCCCCTTTTCACTGCCCTGGTAGCATAAAGGGGCTATAAATGGACTCTGGAGAATAGCCCCTCTATAAGGAGTTGGTGGAGAACTACCGAAGTGGCTCTATGCCAGCCGTTGCTCATGCTCTAGCATAGGGAGCACGCCACGGCAGAGAGGGATGGAAGTGGCTGGAATGCATTGCTCTTTGCTGTACTTGGCTCGGGGATGACTCTTAGGGTGCTGTTGCAAGCTGCTCTAACCAATTCCTTGGAGCCAGGCAGGCCTCTGGCTACCCCAAGAATAAATTTGGTAACATTAAAATATTGATGAAGTTGCCAACCATTGACTTTATGGGCTTCCTTTTTAATAACCTGATAAAAGGAGGAACTCCATTGAAGCCAATGGAATGACACCAGTGAAAACTGGTGTGAGAAGATAATCAGACCAGAGAAAGCTGAGTGATGACTGAAAAACTGAAGCAGACTGTATTTTGCTTCAGACCTCTAGAGTGCTGTAGCCAAGCCCTTCAAAACTGGGTGCCTAAAGTTAGTCTTCTAAATCCATAAACCCAGCTGGTAAGAAGGAACTGAGGGGGTGGCGGGTTGGCAGGGCCCTATATTGAGCACCATGAAGGCGTGACCCCAGGGGGTGCCCAGGCCGACCCAGTAGATGCTGCTATGGGAAAAACCTTCCAGCTGCTGTGCACGCGGTGCGTGCACACCTAATTAGAATTGACATGAGCAAGCACTCGAAGAAGAAGGTGCATTATTCCAATTTAAGTATCTTAAGCCAAATCCATTTCAACCAAGAAAGAAAAAAACACTGTTCCAGTCCACAGGACAAAAGGCCATCTCTACATCTGATATCAAAACTACTAATGGGACTTTCTGACCAGGCTGAATTTGGAGATATTTAATATGTTTCTTATGTTATCAGCCACAAACTTTTTTACAAAATCAACTTTAAACATATAATTTTCAAGCCTCGTAGCTAGTACTTAGCCAAAAATTCTTTATTCTTTTCCTGTGTACTGATGATATGAAGGTGGTCATCATATTTGGTGAAAGCAGTTTAGATTTTTGAGTGTCATTATATATTTTCTAATTCAGAAACAAGTGTATTTTTAATTGTTTAAAAATAAAATTCTAATGTTAAACTATCAAGAATAAATTTGTATGGCTTCATATATTTTATCTTGAGTATCAGACATGTCTTATTGAAATTTAGGGTTGATTTTAGGTAAATCAATTAAAAAAAATCCTAAATGGTTTGTGAGTTTTCTGAAGAGTAATATATTTTGTTGTATTTATAGAATTCTAAACCAACATGCCTAGTGGTAATTTTATGGTGACCCTGATCAGATTTTAGATAGTTAATCCTGAATTTTTATAAATTTTTTAAATGTCACAAGGTAGTCATCACTCAGATTTTTCCACCTTTATTGCAATATTGTTTACTGAGTTGATTCTCAGTGTTTTCAATTGTACTATCAGTGTTAATTTAGCTTTACTGTTACATAATTTTCAATACATTCTTTGTACTCCAACTCTTGTGACCATTTTTAGTATAGATTTCTTGCTGATGTAATTTTTCTTCCTCAATTTTTTTATTGAAATAAATCTTGACAGAAATTAAACGCCCTCAGACAACTGATCTGAGGGCATCTCATTTATTTTGATGTGAGATATCAAGGGAAGCATTCTACTCTATATTCATTAATAGTGGTGGTATTTTTTGTTTGCAGTATATCTTTTTGAAAATGAGGCTTAAGGCTGAGATTTTTTCAGAATACTTAAGATACTCATCTCATATTGCAAGTCAATGGGGATTGGCACCTAACTCTCTTGTGCCCCTCTGAAAATTCTAACCTAAATCTTCATTTATTTGACCTATCTGCATTGAAATTTTTGGATATTTGCATATACTAGTGTACCACATATTGGGACCTATGTGTGGAACAGGAATTACAAGCAGGAGATCTTCTGAGGCTAAAAACATATGTAACCAAGAATAGGATTCAAAAGCGTGAGAATAAAAGGTCGGGGACACTTTGTCTTGTGTATAGCAGCACAAAAAAACCTCAAAGCAGTTGTAGAGGCTATGGGAGGCTCACCCCAGTAGAGAGAGAGAGAGAGAGAGTGTGTGTGTGTGTGGAGATTCTCTGGTGGTGGAGAACTGATCAAGGCCACTTCCCTCCTTGTAGCTGGTGCAGTGAGCATGGACTGGAGAAAGTGTGTGGACAGAGATTACTAGCAGTTTTATCAGCCACAACGAGGGGAGTGGCCTTCATCAGCCTGATGCACAGGTGGCCTAGAATCTGAGGAGCTCAAAAGGGAGCCTTTACCAATTTGTACATGCCATTGTGTTAACTGCCTTAAAAATGCAGGCATGCAACTGCACATACCAAGCTTGGGCTTCTCCTTCTGAAAATTTGTCTCTAAATCCCTTTGTATTTTCAAACACTGACTCTTGGCTGCCAAAACTCACAAGCCTGGTGCCGTCTAGCTGTGGAGTGCAACTTATGCCTTGAGATGGCAAGTTTTCATATGGTGGGGAAAAAGGAGGTGGTAGTTTGCCCCCAAGAACACTGCATTGTTGCCATTCTTTTCCACACAAATCAGAAGTAGGTTCATGATAAGAAGGAGCTACAGGTCTCAGAAAACAAGTAATAAAAGTGTGGAAGTGAAGCAGAACAAATAGATGGGAGTCAAATTCTGCCCTCAATTCTCTGCAATCCCACTGAAATCAGTGTGTCTGCTCAAGTGTAAATGAGGACAGGAATTAGCCGCCCAAGTACTGCATGCAACTTAACATATTCTTCTGAACCACTGAGCCTAACTAAAGGATAGATTCATACCTGGAGACTTGAAACTTCTCAGCTGAGATGGGGTATCATGAATCTCCAACTTCCAGTCACCTGCTGCTTTTTCACCCCAGCAATGAGTAGTCATGAACTCCCAGTTTTTAAAACCTTCTGTGGAATGATCAAATAACCTAAGATAAAGCAATAAAGTATTACTATATATACAGAAGAACAAGAAAATAAACCCTTGCCTTCATTAGTGATCCTCAGCCCTCATGTGTGCCCATTCACAAACGAATTATATTTAAACTAATTAGTGTATCTAATCTAAGCATTTATACTGAATTTATCACTATGGTTTTGCAGCACCTATTTCAAACATATCTGATGGGACCATTTTGTATATAACAAGTCAATGGGGGAGGGAGGACAATTCTTCTATATGCTGTTGCTTCATATAATACAAGAGAGAATGAGAGTTTATTTACTGCAAATTAAAATTGCCAGTGCAGTTTAATAAAATTCACATCCTGAAAAAGTACACACTGAACACAACTACCTTTCCTTTGTTCTAAAAGTGTGACCCAGATACAAACATCATTTTTTAAGTGGAAAGTTTTCTTTTTTCCAGTTTTGGGTTGAAATACTGAACAGGGGGTTAAGAAAATAAGAAATACTAGGTGAGCAATACAATATGAGCAGCTGGGGCCAGGAGAGATTCAGTACTCATGATGCTTGTGAACAAAACAAAGGTAGCTGAGACATTGGTGTATCAAACTTCAAATGATTTAAGTATTGCTATATCCAAAGGTTTGACAGAGTCTAGTTTTGCTTGAATGCAGAGACTAATTGGCATATGATGATTTTGTCTTACTAACAGTTGTACAGTAGTTTCATTACTTAGGGCTTGGATGAAGAGGTTGGAGCTTGGGTCTGAAATACCCAAGTTTTATTGCCTAAAACTGGAATTTATTAATGAGATTTTGAAAAGACACAAGAGAGCATGCCTTTTTGTTCAGGGTTAACAGCACGTTGCCTGGTGCCTCAAAGCTATTGATGAGAGATTCACTTGCATAGAGACTGCTGCCTCATATATGGTACAGTTCAGCTTTGGAAGAATATATATAATTTCAGATTTCTCTCTCACTTTCCCAGAAACACACACATACAGCCAGACTCACAAATACTGTGTTTAGCTATATATTTTTATTCACACTCTTTATGTACGGAGATTCCATGGCTCACATCTGTGTTTAAGTATATTTCATAAAATTAGGTTTGTACACTAGCTGACTATTGGCATAGCACCATCGTTCATTCAATGGATTTACCACAATTTTCTCTTAAAAGAGAAAAACCTATTCAGACAAATGTCTAAAAATACCCCAAGCAAACCTTTAAATCACTTGACTCTTTCCTGTAGTTTCTAAGTGTATTTTCAGCCTCTTTTTACAAAAAAGTTGTGAATACAATGTGCAAAAACTGTGAAAGCTGCACACAATTCTAGCACTGTTACTTTGTGCGAAGTACTGTTAAAAGATGTTCCAGGCACACAAAAGAAGGTTACCTTTCCTCTTGAGAACCTCACTCATTTCACAGAGAGAGGTCCTAAACCTGTAAGGCCTCCATTTCCCTAACTTCCCTGGAGTTTAAAAGAAACCATGTGCGCAGGGAGCATGCAGGATTTGTCCTAAACTTTTCCTTCTCTCGTTTGTGTAAATGTCATCCTTCTGTCATACTCATTTGTGTCTGAATATCTGATAACATTCAATGAGGAATATATACTTTAAAATAAAACTACGTTCTCATTCTTGACTGGGTCAGATTTTTTTTAGTGCAATTCCACCGATGTCACAGAATTTGTACTAGCAGAGAATTTGGCCCATTCTGTGTGATTATCAATTTAAGTATCTGAGTACAGCAGATTTTGCAAACAAATGTTTGCTAGTATAGCATACACCAAGTACTGCAGTGATCCAGATTACCTATCCAGTTATCATTCCATACACACATACTGGGTAGGTTCAATTTAAATGATTGCAAAAGTTGTTTTCAACAGACTTATTACAGTTGCCATGCAATATTGTGCTGATTTTTTACAGTAACTCAGTAAACAACTTGTACTACCACAGTATATTATTTTTAAACAGTGTGTCAGTCAGTCAAGGCAGCAACAGTCCTCTCTATTGTTATGGCAGCTAAATTACATAGCATTATATAAATACCATGTAATTATTTTTAAAATTCTATATTTATTGGGATTTAAGTCACATACATTTCACAGAGACATGTCACAGATATTTACTGCCTATTTTTACCAAGGACTAGGACAAGATTTTCCACAGCATTTGTGTTTTAGAGGAGGTTATAATCTACTTTTCAACCTTGTCCTCAGATCAGTGGCAATTACATTTTCAGTCACCTCAGATGTTTTGTCTTCATATTGTTTGCTTATTTAAATTCTGTCTAAAACCACAGTCACTTTTGGGTGCAAAAATGAGACTTTGTCCCCGATGTGCAATAATATCTCTAATTAAAATTTACTACAGAATTCTACATTAATGCTGTAAGTAGTCAAGTTTTGGATCGTTATTGGGGAATAGTTTTGTACCGTTTCTATTGTAGGGGATAGTTTTTGGAATGAACAGATGACCAATCTCCTATTGGAAAGGTACAGTACTTATCAAATAGGGGTTTAAATGGTATTTTTCTATTTCATTCTCACCTGTTCTTAAAAATGAACACACTGTCAACAAGCCACAGGAAAACATCACAAGAGTCAGTGAAGAAAAAGGGTTTGCAAGGAGCAAAATGGTGAGTTTGAGTTTGTAAAAGGCTGAGTTCATACGGCCTAGGCCCAGGTGTGCATGTGCTATATGCGCCCTCCTGTATGAGCATTTTTATGCTAATCTGCATATTTACTAGGGTATTTTACATAAAGGAGAGTGGAGGTGGCATACCAAGATGTCCATGTCTTTCTCATATAAGGGTGGTAAGCACTGAAGCATATATCTGAATCGACTGAAACATTTACCAGAAAGTTAGGATGAACTTTTCTCTCACACAAAAAGAAATCATACAACCGAGTAGGATTTTTTTTTATGGGCACTGAGTCATTAAAACCCAGCTCATACTTTTTCATGTGTCAGGTGGATTCAGTTACTAGGTCATACTTCATACTAAGGGTATATTTATGAAGAGTTTACAAAGAATTAGTAAATGATTAATAGCTGTTTTAATGAATGGCTAATCAACTGTTATGGATTAATGCAGAGTCCAATAGTTCAATGGGTGGCTTACAGCCATATACAACAATAGATGTGCTTATAACCACTATAACACCTCTACTTGTGCCTGTAACATACATCTAACATTAACTAATCACTCATGAACCTATAAACTCAATCTTAATATAAAGTGGGACCAGTTGCCTAAGTACTCATGTGAACCTTGGTGATACCAATATGGCCAAGATAGGTTGGATATAGCAGTCCTGACTTCCTGTACTAAGAGATGGAACATCTATGTGCTGAAAAGGAACATGTCCAGTACTAAATTAATTTTAAACTGAAAAATAATGGGTCTCTTTGAGAAATTATATAATACACATATGTGTAAGTGTGTACTGTACATGAATATATATTCATACACACACACGTACATATGTAGAAAGTATACTCAAATAATTATTTCCTTAAAACAAGATCATCATGTTGAAATGTGCAGGTCTCTCTTTCTACCACCCTCACCACTAACAATTGTATCTCCTCTCCATTTAACAGCATAATAAGAAACCGAAATATTCATCTGTAACTACATTTTAGAAATAGAGGCAGGTGAGTATCCACTTTCAATCACATTCCACAACTGGGAACATAGGGTTAGCCCCTCACAGTTACATCTATAAGATCTTCCTGGATGAAAATAGTTTAGATTTTTAGTAAACGGCTCACAACTGATAAATGCAAAAAACAAAAGCAACAATAAGAACAACAAAACCCAAGAACCCAAAGAGAAAAACAGCAAGCCATAGTTAACTTGAGTTTGCAAACTGAAACCCCCTCCTGTCTAGAACAGAAGATGGATCTGGGGGCTAGACTTTGGTGAGTACCACCACAATCAGACATCATGACAAGAGAAACAAAAAAGGTAAATTTATAAATATAGGTTTGTGTTACTTTGGTCCTTTTTTATCCTTGAAGTTCCAGTGCATGTGATAGACAACCATACACTATATACTGAATTCACTGTTTCAAGAGTCAGGAAATGTACACACGCCCAAACGATTGATGAGTGGGACTGAGGGCTGTTGGAGATGGGGGATGATTTGTCCTCTCCCGCAGAGCTCTTTGTTTATGTTGTACTCCAGCCCTCCTAAATTAGCAACTTGACATATAAGTGGTCCCTGCATGCTGGGCTAATGGGGCACAAGACTTAAGATGAACTAGTATTTTTAACATTGCAGAGTGCCTTCTTGAGCTTTGCACCTGCAGATGTTTGGGTAAACTCCTTTGAACAGCAGTTCTCCACAGGGGCTCCAGCAACTGCCTGTCAGCTGGGAGAAGTAACTGTTGAGGAACTCCAGACAGCCGAAACCAGCTTAATCAAAGCAGTCAACCAGTTCCTACCACCTATTTGCATTACAGTATGAAGAAAACAAATCCTCCTAAGAAGTGGTCTGGCAGCAGATAGGCACTCTGAAAGCCTTCTCACCTGTATCTGTTAAGTTAAAGGGATTTTCCATAAGAAAGTAGATGATTATATCTTCCCTCTGTAAAGGCATTGTTTTCTATAGATCTTACCTCCAGAAGTTCATCTCTTGCATTTATTCATTAAAGCTAATTTATGAGGCAAAATGGAACTCAAGCACAGTTTGATCTGAAATGTGAGCATGCCATCTCGGCTCATAGGATGGTTGCATGTACAACAGGAAAGATATAACTACATAGAAGGAAAAAGGCCTGACTATAGCCACCCTCATCTTTGATATAGAGAACTTGCCCACAGATTCTATAGGTACCAGCATGCAATGGTCCATCTTCATCGGACCAGACATGCGAGGACTTGAGGTTCCACCTGCTGCACCTGGGTATTATTTGTGCTAAAGGTTGTTTGTTTAAAAAACACACTTTTCTATCTAATCTGCTGAAAATCTTCAGAAGCCCCTGGTGCAGGTCCATGAATGAACACAGCACCATAATATAGACTTGTTTCAGGCACAGGAAAGCTGGTGGGGGAGACAGGCACAAGGCAGTACATCAGGTAGGTCAAATTCATCCCTTGGTGAATCTCCATTGAAGTCAATGCTATTATACCAGGAACGAACTGGGCCTAGTGATCCCAAGGCTACATTCATCTTAAGCAGCTGAGACAAGTCCATGTAGAGGGAGCAAAATCCTTCAGAGCTATCCCTTGATATCACAAAATTTAATTCAGCTCCCTTCTTCCTTCCTAATTTATTGAAAACACCATTTACTGGGACATTCAGATAGATTGTAAATTTGACCTGATTCCCACCTGTTCCACTCTTCAGGATGAATCCAGCTTCAACTAAAATTAATTTGAAACAAAAATTAAATGAAGTATTGAGTGTTAAAAGCTGATAGATAGCTACAGGTAGACTAGTATTGCGAGGAACACAAAGGTTCCCTGTACTAATCCAGCAGTAATCTCAGGCCTGATCTAAAAGGCCTGCATTTTTATAGAGGTAGGATATATTGAACTTCATCCTTCTTACAAGCTCATCTTTGGGCATCTCCCAAGACTGGGTTTAGAATAACAGGGAGGATGGTGCCACTTGCTTCCTCACAAAGAACTGAATTTGGCCCTCCAGTATCCGGTGGAAAGATTAAAAGAAAATCTTTCCCCCACTATTTTAAATGTATTTATTTCTGATGCTATTTTTCTGTCTCTAGCATTACTAACATTCCCAGTGCTCCTGAACTTATTTATTTTCCATCTGTTGTCTGCCTGCTGGAAACAATTATAATGCATTGCAGAAGACTTTTTCTTCTGTCAGTTACAGCAAGAGAAGCACACAAAGTCTTTCTTTTTTGCGGGGGGGGGGGGGGGAAGGGGGAGAGGGGAAAGGAGGACAGTAAGGCCAGTGCTGACAGACACAGAAAAGCAGCAAGTGCAGGACTTTGAAGAAATTAGGGGTGGGAGGCAACTGTATGGAGAAGAAGGAATGGCACAATGTCCATTCAGCAGGAGAGAAGGGCAGGGGCAAAGCTAAAGGAGGCAGTGCAAAATAGCAGCCTGGGGATGGGAGATAATTATTCCAGATGCTGGTTCATCCTCATGGGCTGGGTACAGGTAGGTGATTGTATTCTTTTGTTTCTCGTGTATTTGATGGCAGTACTGTAGGGTCACTCTAGTTCAGGGGTCAGCAACCTTTCAGAAGTGGTGTGCCGAGTCTTCATTTATTCACTCTGATTTAAGGTTTGGCGTACCAGTAATACATTTTAACGTTTTTAGAAGGTCACTTTCTATAAGTCTTTAATATATAACTAAACTATTGTTGTATGTAAAGTAAATAAGGTTTTTAAAATGTTTAAGAAGCTTCATTTAAAATTAAATTAAAATGCAGAGGCCCCCGGACCAGTGGCCAGGACCTGGGCAGTGTGAGAGCCACTGAAAATCAGCTCACATGCCGCCTTCGGCACGCGATAGGTTGCCTATCCCTGCACTAGTTGTTAGTGGAGAGGGGTTCTGGGTGCTGTGGCTCAACATCAAAAGTGGGGTTGTCCTCTCCACTTTTTTTTAATTTACCTCGAAAATGTAACACTTTATGAAGTATTTCCAGAATAGATTTTAATATGTTAATGACAGATGGGACAGTCCAGAAATCTAAATAGCTCTATATAAAGGAAAGGCTTCCTCTTCCATTTCTAATCACCAAGAATTTTTATTAAGTGATATTGCAAGTGACACCAGATTACAGGACCTCATATTTAGTCAGAGAGGAGAGTTTTTGGCAGAGGATTTTATTAACAAAATTTACTGATGTCAAAGATTTCATTAGAGGAAAAGATAGCAATGGAAAGCACATCCTCTTGTTGTTGGGAAGTGGTACTATGAATGTCATTGAGATGTAAGCAGATGAAGATAAGGGTCTGGAATTTTGCCACCGTATGGTTAAAAGGCATTCAGCTACGTAGTTCTAACGGGCAGCAGCTGTTTTAAATGTAAAGGATGCAATGTAAACGAAGCGGTGACTTTGGTGGGAGATAAGTGAGCCCATGGCATACTAGTCCCTCTCTGTGTTCTTTCCATCTAGATGGTCCTCTGTGGCCTCTTGATTTGAGTGTGTATTGGGACAAGTCTTGGTCTCTCAAAACTATTCGGTGTGAGTTGCCAAATCCAATGGGCAATTGTTTTGAAAAGGGGATTCTGTTCTGCTTTGGTCCAAATGTAGTTATTATGACTAGCTGAGCCTCAGCCTCACCCCAGCCTGCATTCTCTGAGCCTGTATTTTCCGCTTTTGCAGTACATCCAATTTAATCATGTTTAGCACTTTCCAAACAGCAAAGCAGATGTTCCCTGTAATGCAGTTTTTGAAGAATGCACAAGAAGCTGAAGCCAGTGACAGTGTAATCCACCAAATGCCCATGAAGGAATCCATAGCACCTCTGACTAACGAGTTTTTTTCCTGACGTCATTTTGGGGGATGCCAACATTAAGAACAAAATATTCAGGGGGAAAAAACAACAGATATTGTCTGGGGAATCTACTCATTAATGCAACAGAAACTATGCAGTGACTCTTCTTCTAGATCTGGTGGATAAGAGTGGCACACATGTAAAATGTACATCTGCACTTCTAAGATATTTCACCAGTAAACTGTTTCAAATTAAAACCAGATGAATAATGGTGAAGCAATGAGATTTTTCCTGGGTTCAGTGAAACAGCTGGTATTGCTGCTATTAATCATGTCTGTGTGCATCTAAAGGTCTTGTAAGTCTGAGAAAAGTGTCTCAGTCAGGTAGCAGCAATGTATGGCAGCCTCTGTCTGTAGAAAACCCCCCAAATGATTTGCTGCCAAGGCATCCTTGTATTACCTGTGCACTTGCACGGATTTATTCTGGCACACCTATGACTATCTTAGGGAAAAACAAGCATTGCTTCTCTTTGTCCTAACTAAAGCTGTTAAATAATAACAAAAACAACTCGTTCCTGTATGACAAAATGACATTTAAAAATACACACTCGAATCACTAATATGCACTGTCCCTAAATTGTACGGTTTATTCTTTGCCGATTAAAAGAAAATAAACAAGCCTTCCCATAATCTGAAAACACTGTATCCACCCACTTTTGAACTCTACTGTAAGGAAAGGATTGTTAGGGGCTGTAGTTCATTTGCCAGTCCTGGCTTCCCCAAAATACATCTATTATTTGTTATTAGAATCCTAGAGCTGTGAACTGATGTTAACTGAATCTGATTGGCAAGCTAATATATTTCAGAAGCCTGCATGTGAAAGGGATTTTTGGTGTGTCTGTGTGTGATAATATTTGCTCTTTCATGAATAATTTGTTTCTGGAAAAGAGCTGAACATAAAAGGCCTTTCAATCTTTGTTTTGAGGGTAGCATTCAGATAACAGTGCACGATGAGAAGCAGCCTCACATTTCCATGCTTTACACACACACACATATATCTATATCTATATATATCTATATATATCTTTTGCATCATTTCTGTTTCACTTGCAAGCTCAGAAAATGACTGCCTTTTAAGGAGCAAGGGCTATAAATAGGATGATTGCATTAAATTCTGTACCTTTTCCACATATCAATCATCACAAGAGGTGAGCTGTGAACACTGGAATGTCTTTATCTCCCACCGGTAATGAGTCAGCTGCAACACATGAAAGGCTGGATCCTAAAGTGAGCTCTAGTAAAACCCAAGGGTTTATACCAACTTATTTTATTTGGATATATTTATTTGGACTGCTTTAAAAATGTTCATCTTGAAGCTTTCATGGAAGAACCACTGCACAAAAACAGGATAGAAGAGTAAAGAAAGCCTCCTCCAAGCAGAAAATCAAACTCAAAATTGCAACTGTCTAGATGGACAGAATCTGTCTCTGTACAGGTCAACAAAGAAGAAGGTTCTGTATGGCACATGTACCTGTCAATGTTATTTCTAAGGCATTGATAATGATGGTATCTCAACACTGGAAATACTGTGAAGAAGCTAAAGATTTCAGAACAAATGGTGATTTCCCTCTCTATTCCATGTGTGAACTTATATGCTTGAAGGATTTTTTAAAAAGTATTTATGGGCATAAAAGATTCTACTTGGGGAAAGATTTTAGTGAGAAGATGGGTCTTACACTTCAATCTGAACAAAATCATGTTTGGAGTCAATCTATCTCTTCTATCAAGGAGCTCCACAGCATCTGTTCTGCCACTACGAATGCTCTGTTGCCCAGGTCAAAGAGTTGACCCCTGGTTCTTTATAGCTGTGTTGTCCCAGTGGAGCTCAGCTGTCCTGGAAGACCAGGACTTCTGAGGCCGTCCCTGAAGTAGCCAGGTTCCAATTTGTTAAAGGCTTTGCAGATAATGATTGGGACTTCACATTTTTTTTCTGAAATGAATGAGGACCTGATGGAGTTCACAAAGCACAGGTGTGATGTGCTAGTTTTGGTTGTTGTTGCTAAGGCAACATGCTGCACTAAATTCAGTCTTTGTGAGATAGCTGCATTCAACCCTATGTAGAACTACAGCAGACTAATGTGGTGAGTCACCAGGCAAAAGTGTTGATTATCCTTGCATGAGAAGAAAGGGCACATTTTTCTGGCCAGCTGGAGATGCAAGAAAGCATTCCTTGCCACTGTGGCTATTTGCATGGCTGGGACTAGCAAGGAGTTTGAGGAGGACCCTGAGGTGCCACTCCATTTTGAAAATCTGTGATCTGATGAGATTCCCTGGACCATTGATTGGTAGTTAAAGTTTTGGTGAGGATAAGGTACTGGCAGGGTCTCTAAAGAGTGTCCCCTTCCAACTGACATTATTCATGAGCTGGGTTTAAGACAACTGCTCTTCTTCCATCTGTTGATGGATGCTGAGGGTAAGTGATAGTGATACACATCACTTCTAGGCATTGGGGCATCCTGGTGATGGAGGAGCTGTCTCAGAGAATGAGACACTCTGTCGGATCTGGATAAGGTGTGTCCCAGTTTCTCTAAGCAGTCTCATATAGAGCTGAAAGAGGAAGGGAGAGAGACTGAGCATTGTGGATCGCTGCATGATAGAGGCCTAGAAACAAACAGCAGGTGTCCATCACAACTCTACGGAAACAGTGAGATAGGAATGTGGGTCCACTTGAGAGATGCCCATTAAAAAATCTCATATGAGTGTCAACAATTTTTTATGATCAACAGTGCCATGCCCGCTCATAACAATAACCATGTTTTCCTTCTTATTCTGTCAAGAGCCTTTTGTGGCTGGAGGAGACCACTTCTATATACTCTGGCAAAAGGAAAAATGGAAGGGGAATTGATGAGGAAAACAATTACAGAGGAATTAGGCCACTTTGTCCTATGTTTATTATTTGGGAGGAAGTGTTAAGGAAGGAGGGATGAACAATTATGTATTAATTGTCTATAGAAGACTTTCCCCCATTCAGCTACCCTCCTATAACACTCAGACTATCAAAATTTCCTTTGCTTCTGTGCTGAGCTCACAGTTGGGAGGGGTTCTGTCAAAAAACTCTGCTTTCTTCTGTAAAGATGACACTCTATAACAGCTTTGCTCTAGTCTAGTCCTATACTAATGCAATAATGACTACAGAAGCAGCAAAGAATCCTGTGGCACCTTATAGACTAACAGATGTTTTGTAGCATGAGCTTTCGTGGGTGAACACCCACTTCTTCGGATGCAAGCAAGGATGTTCACCCACGAAAGCTCATGCTACAAAACATCTGTTAGTCTATAAGGTGCCACAGGATTCTTTGCTGCTTCTACAGAACCAGACTAACACGGCTACCCCTCTGATAATGACTACAGTCCTCAGAGCTAATTACTGCTTCATTTCCCCCATCCCTTCCACTCCCCTCCCCCAAGTAATTAGGTGCCTATGACTGTTAACACACCAACAACAATTATTTGATTCCTCTCTATGTAAGCTACAATCTCACCCCAGCTCTGAGCTCTGACTGGAGTGCAAAGTTGAATAGGGTTACTGTACCTGTTAGCCAATAGCTGCGACTTTGTTCCAGAAGGAGAGGTTAGGAAAATTGCCAAGTCTCCACGCCGAGGATGGGTAATAGTGATGCGCACAACCACGTGCTCCAAGTAGATCACATGGTGGTTGGAATTATCTGAACAGCCAGTAGCTTTGTATACTGAGTGGACCTGGCTGTCGGGCCGAATTGTTCTGTAACATAAACATATACCAACAACAAAGTTGTTTCAGGCTTGCTCTCTGGAGAATGGAACCAAATCATCCTTGTATGACATTTATTGGTCAGTGTCAGACTACTATTTTTTAGTTTAAAAAATAAAACTTTAGCATTATCTTAGTTACCTACCAGGCATCTCAGTTAGCATAATCTTAGTGACCAGCTGAGATTTGCTGATGGCATCAGAGAATGTCACAGGATTACAGTTTGTTAATTCACAGAAATGCCTGGCTCCATGGTTGTTGCTTAAATAATTTTGGCTACTATGTATTAGATATTGAATATCATTAACAAGCAGTGGATCAGATCCTCATCTGGTATAAACTGGCATAGCTTCCCGGAAGTGTGCCAATTTTCAGCAGCTGAGGATCTAGCCCATGAAATACATTTTTCATTTTGGAAGTAGGCCTGGAGACTGATATTTTCTGTGTAGCCATAGAACAGGCTGGGCACATACAGTGAGAAAACAAACTTCCCCCAGGTTGTGGGGCTTGACTAGATGAGCTCTCGATGTCCCTTCCAGCCCTACAGTTCTATGATGTATCAAGGGCAGGATAGCTTTCACATGGGCAAATCAAAGAGAGCACAAGGAAAGGTATATTGTATCAATTCCTTTACATGTAAATATAGGAACCAGTGATTATACTGTGTATTACTTGGCTTGGTGATCCGTGCTTTCCACACACACATGCTGTTGAGGGACTGTTGTCCATTTTTCTGCTTCCATCACCATAGCTTCAGCATCCATCAGTCCAAATCCATATAAGTGGCTCACTGTCAGATGTAAACAGAATGGTTACAATCGCCACATAGCACATTGCTGTTTGGCTAACAGAATGGCATCATTAGTCATTGCAGTCATCAGCTAAAGGCTATTGCTTCATTTCCTCTGCTTCATTCCTTTTGCTCAGGAGCCAAGAGCTATTCTGGCAATAAGGGCTATACCTAATTTGCACAAAATAGAACATATTGCAGCTGTTCAGATCTTCATTGCAGACATGGCCAATGGAGACTACAGATCCCAGCATGCATTGCTTCATCAAGAACTGGGTAGCCCAGACACTGTAAAACTCCATGGAGTGCAACTGCCTTACAGACTGCCCTTTGGTCACCTGCTTTAATTCAACCCAGTCCTTTACCATGAACCTGCAAACAAATGTTAGAAGGTTGAAGAAGCCAGAAATGTGATATCTCTGATTATTCAAATGCCTCACAACCGCAACTACAGACACATTCTGAAGGTGGCTGACTCACTGGGCTTTTGCAATTTACACAGGGCCAGGCTGTGGCATTTAGATGCTGGTACAATCCCTTCCTTGTTTCCTTGTGCACAGGGGGAGTGTGGATGTTGCCTCATTCTCTCTCAGACGGTGCAGTATGTTCCTCCTGTGCAGCCGGCCAACTCTTCCCTCCATTCTTGGGGTAATTTGTGCAAGGAGGGAGAAATCCCTATACTTCTCCAACCCCAGGGGCTAAAGTCATCCCTGGCCCTTGAGCAGGGTGCAAAGCAGAAGAGGGGATAGCTCCTTGCTCCATTCCTTCTGCACACCCGCACAGAACCAGGGACAATGAAGCCCATAGAGCAGTCATGACCGTGGACTCCTCATATCTCTAACACTAGCAGTTTTAAAGTGGAAAAACCATCATGCAGCAGACTGTTCACAGTAAACAATTCCCTTTCTGGGAGAAATTCAATTTCCTGTCATACCTAATAATTAAGTTCAACATCTCAGAAGGCAGCTTAAAAATGTTATCTTTCCTAATTTTAGGTGAATCAGTAATTGAACCCAGATGTATAAAAGATATGGAGGCCATGAAATGTGTGACAGATTTTCTCCCTCATCCTGCAAACTTTCACTTTTGACATTTTAAAGTGATAGTCCTGCGAATATGAACTTGATCCCATTGTCTAAGGCATGTCAATGATTTCACATACCTGCTCTTGAAGGGTAGAAAGTTACTTTTGATTTTTTTTTTAAATAAAGAACTTAAAATGTTTAGTACTTAAAAGGGCTTAGTAATAAGCAGCTTCACGGCTTGCACTGAAAGTTTCACTCACTGACCTGTTAATCATCTGTGAATTTTTTTTAGTTCCAATCAAAACAGGAGCTTGCAATTGGATGTTGATTAATTAGAAGGGACTGCAAACATCAGTGACCATCTGTTACAGCTGCTACAAATCTATATCTTTGGTAGATTTGTTTGGTGGAGGCAGTGGAAGGAGAATGGTATGGGAGCGAGTACTTTTAAATCACAACATTTTGTATTGATAAATCAGGTTAGACTGCTACCACAGACAGTACTACAGACAAAACCTCAGAAAAAACATAAATGCTGTTTTAATCTCTAACGTGACAAGGCATGGTGTAAGTCTTTCTAGCTACACTTTGCAGAAAGTTTATGAAACCAGCTTCCAATCAATGCCAAACTAGAACTCAAAGGATTGCATCTAACATTCCCCCCCCCGCCCCCCACAAAACCTTGTTAAACAAATGACAGTTCAAAGTATAAAACCGATCTATACTTAAAGATCACAAATTCCAAATATGGCAATATCTAAGGCTGGCTGAAACGGCCAACTGAAGAAGGTTCTTCAAAGGAAAATCCTGCAATGCATAATGAGTGTGCAATGAACTCTTATTCTTACACTCTCCTTTCCCTTTAGCCCCAAATGCAAGTGCACATGGAATGGAAACGTGCATTCTAAGAGCTAAAACATGGCTCTTCTAAGTGATTGGGCAGCTAACATTTTCAGAATAAAACATACCAAAAAAGACTTCACAGTGTATAACAGATTCATGCATTCCAAGGCCAGAAGGGACCATTGTTATGATCTTGTCATTATGATGTTACACTTCCTGTGTAACACAGGCCATAGAACTTCCACACGATAATTCCTAGAGCAGATCTTTTAGAAAAACATCAAATCTTGATTTAAAGATTGTCAGTGATGGAGAATCCACCACAACCCTTGGTTCATTGTTCCAATGGCTAATTACCCTCATTGATAAATTTTTTTGCATTATTTCCAGTCTGAATTTATCTAGCTTCAACTTCCAGCCAGCGGATTGTGTTATACTTTCCTCTGCTAGACCATTATTAAATATTTGTTCCCCGTGTAGTTACTTATACACTGTAATCAAGTCCTTCTCTTTGTTAAACTAAACAGATTGGGCTCCTTGAGTCTATGACTAAAAGGCATGTTTTCTAATCCTTTAATCATACTAGTGGCTCTTCTCTGAGCCCTCTTTAATCTATCAATATCCTTCTTGAATTGTGAGCATGAGAACTGGACACAGGTTCTAGCAGTGCCAAATACTGGTAAAATAACCTCTTTACTCCTATTTGAGACTCCCCTGTTTATGCATCCAAGGATTGCATTAGACCTTTGGGCTGTCACACTGGGAGCACATGTTCAGCAAATCTTTTTCAGAGTCACTGGTTCCCATGACAGAGGCCTCCATTGTGGAAGTATGGCCTACAGTCTTTGCTCCAGATATACACATTGACATTTAGGCATATTAAAACGCATATTGTTTGCTTGTGCCCAGTTCACCAAATAATCCAGATCACTCTGTTCAGTGACTTGTCCACTTCATTATTAACCACTCCTCCAAGTTTTGTGTCAGTGAAGATATTATGATTTTTTCCAGGTCAACTGATAAAAATGTTAAATAGCAGAGGTCCAAGAACAGATTCCCGTGGGACTCCACTAGAAACACTCATGCTTGACAATGATTCCCCTTTTACAATTACATTTTGAGAACTTATCAGTTAGCCAGCTTTTAATCTATTTAATGTGTGCAATGTTAATTTTATATCATTTTAGTTTTTTAATCAAAATGTTGTTTGGTACCAAGTCAAATGCCTTAGAGAAATCTAAGTATATTATATCAACACTATTATCTTTATCAACCAAATTTATAATCTCATCAAAAACAGATATCAAGATAGTGTGACAGGATCTATTTTCCATAAACCCATGTTGATTGGCATTCATTATATTACCCTCCTTTAATACTTTATTGACTGAGTCCAGTATCAGCTGCTCCGTTATCTTGCTCTGTTTTGATGTTAGACTGATAGGCCTATAATTACCCAGGTCATCTCATTTACCCTTTTTAAATATTGACACAACATTGGCTTTCTTCCAATCTTCTGAAATTTCCCCCAATCCTTCAAGACTTATTGAAATCAACATTAATGGTCCAGCATTTAAAAGACCTCAGCCAGGTCTTTTAAAATGCTTAGATACACGATATAACTGCTGATTTAAAAATGTCAAACTTAAGTAGATGCCAGATAACATACTCCTGAGATACTAATGGAATGGAAAGAGTATTATCAGCATCATATAATGGGACTACATCATCAGTTTTTTCCCAAATATAGAACAGAAACATTTAATAATAATTCTACCATTTCCATCTAGTAATGGACCAATATTATTGTCAGGATTCCTTTGTTCCTCATATACTGCCTACTTATTGTCCTTTAAATCTGCTGACTATAGATTCCTCCTTGTGTCCCTTTGCTTCCCTTATACATTTTCCACAATTCCGAGCTTCCTAATTATATTCACTACTATACTTTCCCTTTCTTCCATTTGTTATACATTTTTACATTTTTTTTATAGCTACCTTCACTTCCCCTCTAAACTAGATCAGTGTTTTAAACAATTCAGCCTTCTTCCTCAATTGTGGCATTCTGGACATCTAGTGAAGTATTCTTAAACGATTCCTAATTATAATTCACATTTTTCTGATTAAATTTTTCCTCACAGCTGATTTTGGCTCATAATTGTTTTCAGCTTTGTGAAACTGGCCCTTTTAAAGCACCAAGTATATATATTACTGATTTAGACTTTATTCTGTTGCATATTATAAATGTGATCAAGTCACGATACTTGCACCTAAGCGACCATTAATTTTTATTTTTGTAATCAGTTCCTGTTTATCTGTGAAGATGAGGTCTAACACAGAGTTCCCTCATGTTGGTTGCACACTTCTTGAGCTAGGAAATTGTCATCTGTGATATTTAGAAATTCCAAGGATATTTCAGTATTGGCAGCCTAAGACCTCAAAGCCCTTCCCCCAGACTTTTGAATTCTTTGTACTGAAAAATACTGCAAATGTCTACTGCAAAAAATAAATGGACAAAGAAGAAGGTTCATCAATACTATATGAGGGCAAATAAAGCAGGGGCTGAGCAATTCCTCATTTCATAAATGTGGCCACTGGAGTCAATGAGGTTAAGTGAAAAAGCTCTTGGGTGTAGATGTCTTCTTGGGAAAAGAGGGACTTTTAATTAACATACAGTTATCTACTTATCTGTCTGTTTTTATACTGTGCCCATTACTGTGGTATGCAAGATCTTACTGAGGAACGTCACGCCGTTCACCCACACTAGGACCAGCTATATGGGTGGAAGTGGCTCCCAACATGCCTATCAATTGTGCAGACATCATTGGTATAGCAACTAATTTCAACAGGAGGGAATGAAGTCTGTGTTAGTGCCACCATATTACCCAATAGAGAAATCTTTGGGATAACTCATGGAAATATAGTTTTTTTGCTCCCAGGGGAAGCAGTTGGCACAGCTGATATGTTGGGAGACAGGGGATAGGGAAGAGCCAAACCTTTGCTCGTTCCCCACCCTTGCACACCCACTCCTGAGCCAGCTGAGTGGGAGGGTGAGTAGCAGGCTTTGGTGATGGCAGAAGTCTGTTCAAGGACACCCCTGGTCAGGCAGGCCTCCGGTTGAGCCCAAAGTGGTTTCCTCTACCCTACTTACACGCTGAGTTTCCTGAGGAACCAGAGCCTGAATATTCACACTTTAAAAAATAGCTGGTTTGAAATATTTACACAACCCCCACTCCCAATCTTTCCTACCTTTAACACCTATTTTTAAAATGAAGTTGTGCTCATTTTTCATTCATGAGATGAGATTAACAGTAAGGGTGATGGTACTTATGTTAATTGTCCATCACCATCATTACAGTTAATGTTTAAACTCTTTTGTATGGAAGAGGAGAAGTAGAACTAAGAGGCTTGGCACCTGTTTTTACACACACACACACACACACACACACACACACACACACACACACACACACACACACACACACACACACACACACACACACACACTTTAACCATAAGTACATACTTCCTTGAAAAATATTCCCGTCCAAATCAAGTCAGTGGTGCTACTAAATACCTCCACGTGGTAACCTTCCAGACAGCTGATATTTGGCTGTCTGCAGTGCCTACACTTCAAAGCCCTTGATCAAGTGGGTTTGGCTGGCAGCTGCAGGGACTGAGACTGAAGGGACTGAGACAGGGCCATCATTTTCAGACAATAAAAAATAATTTAGGAAAACATTACAGAGTTAACAAAAGTTGCTGATCACTCCCATCATAAAAGAAAAGAGTGTTTAATCTCCTTTCCCACTGTCTTCAAATCACACCCCTTCATTTGTACACAAACTGGTGATGCTTATGAACTCTACTTCTACTGTGTCTGACAGTAACCAATTCTGGCGCCTGCAAGAATGGTAAAAAATTACTTTGACAGCACATATGGGGCTAGGCGTGCCATTGGGGTAACATCTAGAGATGTGATTGCCATTGGAAAAGAATGCGGACTTACTTCTGCTGACATAGGTAGGAAAACACCATTAGCAAGGTAATCATGATATGTTGTGTTTGCTGTCTAGTGAAGGCTGATATAGGTGCAGTGTAAGAGACAGGCACACTACACATTATGTGCTGCACATCATAATCACTAGGAATTATTATTGGGTTCATTTGTGACTTTATGGCTCTCCCTATGTTAGGGATGGTGTGGAGATGGCTTCAGGGGGATTTCTGCCTCATTGACAGAGAAGAAGAATATGGAATGGGAGCAAGCCTGCTGCTGTACCATTTCAGTAGCAGTGTACTCCCCCTCAGTGCCCATTTAACTCTGCTGGCTGGTCAATGCATAGGAAGCCCATGGTCCTGCCTCCTCTCCACTCTCTTTGCCATAATAAAGCTGTTGGGTGTGTTCGTCTGCACTCTCTGAGAGGAGAGACTGCAACCGTGCTCCACGGGTTGCTCAGGGGTGCAAAGGGCAAAGGTGTTCCTTGAGCCATGTCTCTCCTCATGCACACACACGTAACTTGGCCCACTATTGTTTATACAGTTTCACAGTTGTGCACAGAGCTTTACATATATATAAAAGGAGAGATTTAAGGGAAAACCAGTCTCACAAAGCAAATATTGAATTGTAGCTGATCTCTTTACTCTTCTTATCATTAAAGAAGAATAACTAACATTTCTAGAGGTTAATGTCCATTTATTTATCCACAGAGCAGCTCCTCCAACCCTCACTATAAAATCAGAGACCATCTAGCAATGATTAACTGTGCAAGCTTATCAGATCTTCCCCAGTTTTTCTAGGAAAGGTACGTAATCCCTTTATTTTGGGCCAACACTCTCATGTATAGGAAAAGATGTAGGATGTTTAGGAAAAGACTGTTCTTGTTTATACATAAAGGTGATGTAAACTTCATATTATGTGCTGCCCCCTCTGAAGTGGAGCCTTTAAAGGACAGAATCTATTCCCAGGATTGGTCATATGCAGAAGTATTAGTGGCTGTTATTCATAAATTCAGTCATAATTTAAAATCTCGCCAGTCTCTAGGTGAATTGGGCCACATTGAAAATACAGTGCTTATAATGTCTAATAGAGCCAAACAGAATGTAAGTTATGCTGCCACATTTTGTCCTTGACCATTTTAATGAAATGATCTTCAGTTCTTCTGATCATCTCTTCTCACAGACCGTTTAGCCACTATAAAAGAGCCTGATTATTATATCCCTCTTCAGATACTGGATTGACAGAAACAAATGAAACAACTACATGGGAGGCAGAATGTTTTCTCCTCATTTGATATTATCCAGCAATTATCATTATTCCCTCTAATTTTCCAATCCCTGAAAACGGCTTTGAAAGTGTAGAGGTATTGTCTAATGTTCACGGTGGTGCATGCTTTACACTACCAATATTGAATCAATAGAAGACACTGCTGGCAGTATGAGAGTTTAGAAATACATCTGGGGGAACAGTCTCAACTGGCCTAAATTGCCAGTGAAGTGAATTTACACTGGCTGGGAATCTGGCCCCGGATCTCATCTCAAGCCACTGGTACGTATCCAGCCACCTGGAATCTGCAAAATTACTTGCCCGAAATGCCACTATATACGGCATGTTTCTGCGCTTTTAGATATTGCTCAGCTAGATTGGGAGAAATAAAATCACAGGATTTCTTTGGATTTTTGGATTTGTTTTGTGTTATTCAAGACCCAGACATCTATATCAATCTCACTGAAAATCAAATGAGGACAGAATCATCTGCAGCGAAATGCTTTAAAATACAAGACTGTGCTAAATATTCAGCTGAATCTGAATTTGTTTCCACAGCTGTATTGGTTTTGTGCATATTTACCAGACAGAGGTGCAAGTGTAACTAGCCCTGTGGTGAAAGTAAACAGGAACATTATTACACCTGATTAGGAAATTTTGCAGTACTCCTCTTTACACAGGATTGCTCTGTTAGACTGTGTTTTAGATCTTGGGTTTTTTTTTGGTTTTTTTTTGGATATGCTGATGCCAGATATTGGGCTGGCAACTCTGTACTTGACAACAGAGATTCTGAAACATCTGTGTTTAATTGGCAGTGAAAAGCTTCCCCTTTTCAATTCTCCCTGCTTGCCCGTAGATTGTCCTTCTCCTCTACAAGGATGTCTGTATTTCACAGGAATTTGGTCAATATTTGTTTTTTTTTTTTTAAAAAGGATTTCACAATATCTTAAACATGAGGAGATTCTTCAGGCTCCTGAAATTAGCCAC
Source organism: Mauremys reevesii (assembly GCF_016161935.1). Taxonomy (NCBI): domain Eukaryota; kingdom Metazoa; phylum Chordata; order Testudines; family Geoemydidae; genus Mauremys; species Mauremys reevesii. The sequence continues at coordinate 94,256,066 of NC_052628.1, read as the reverse complement.
TCTCCCCTTCTTACTCCTCCTCCAACTTTTTCCACCCCTCATCTTTCTGCAAGATGATCTTAGAATAGATCTTCTTCCCAAACTTCTACTTTTGACAGGTTATTAAAGATGGATAACTTACTAAATAGATATAGTCCTAATTCCACATTGCTTTAATTAATTTTTGTCATTTGATTAGTTTTACTGCAAATGTTAGAAGTATTTTGGTATGTCAAGTATAAAGCAGATGTATTTAAAGGAAAAATGCAGGGATGGTAAAGGATGCTACAAGGAAAATGTGTTTGTTTTTAAGCAGCACTGCTTAAGCTTTGTCCTATTTTGCCTGTGTCAAATTTCAACTAAAAGAATTTTTGAGATTTTGAATTAGAACTTAGTGTTTTTCAGCCACATCCTTAAATCCCAATTCACTTGGGTTGTGCCAAAAACTACCAGTAATTTAAAATAATGGGATTTGACTTTTGAAACTCATAACTGTACTGCACAGCCAACAACAAATTATCTGATACTGTTCTTTTTACTCTTGGGGATAAAACCAACACTCATGATTTTCAAATTCACATAATGTATTTGAAACTCAAAGGAGGGCATGGAAAGAATGTAATCGTATTCCTTGCATTTTTATGTTTCTGCTTATAACCAAAATATAAATGTTTCTGCTTATAACCAAGACAACAGAAAACCACATATTTCCCCAAAATACAGATAACTCTAAGGACTCGGCAGGATTAGAAGGAATTTTCAGTTTCTGTTCCAAGTATCACATAACATAATGGTCTGTTTGTAGGACAGAAAGGTGCACTGTGTACTACCCTCTTTATTATATTACATTATAATGGGATATACTGAAAATTTGGGGGCCAGATATGTAGATAGAAAAGTGATAGCAAATAATCAGAAAAAGGATACAATGTATGTTATTTGTTCAATAAAACTTGTGCTTAACTTCTACATGTAATTACACTAACTCCTCACTTAACGTTGTAGTTATGTTCCTGAAAAATGCGACTTTAAGTGAAACGATGTTAAGTGAATCCAATTTCCCCATAAGAATTAATGTAAATGAGGGGGTTAGGTTCTAGGGAAATTTTTTTCATCAGACAAAAGACTATATTATATATATATATACACACACACAGTATAAGTTTTAAACAAACCATTTAATACTGGTACACAGTGATGATGATTGTGAAGCTTGGTTGAGGTGGAGAAGTCGGAGGGTGGGATATTTCCAGAGAATGCCTTACTGCTAAATGATGAACTAGCAATTGGCTGAGACCTTAAGGGTTAACTCTCACACTCTACCGTACAAGGCAGCAGGAAAGGAGGGAGGGCAGACAGAGACACACACCCTGTGTGTGTGAGTGAGAGAGATGCGCATTTCCCCTTTAAGTATGAAGAGTGGGGGTCAGAAGTACAGTGCCTTGTTAATTAGATCAGCAAGCTGAGACCGGACCACAGCTGCCTCGAAGCTCCCTCATATATATATTTATATATGGAGATATACCTATCTCATGAAACTGGAAGGGACCCTGAAAGGTCATCGAGTCCAGCCCCCTGCCTTCACTAGCAGGACCAAGTACTGATTTTGCCCCAGATCCCTAAGTGTCCCCTCAAGGATTGAATTCACAACCACTCAAACCACTGAGCTATGCCTCCCTTGTTATGCCCCCCCCGCTCTATGGAAGACAGGGTAAGCGGGGTGCAGACGCAGGGGGGAGGGGGACACCCTGACATTAGTCCCCCTCTTCTTCCCCTCCACACAGCAAGCAGGAGTCTCGGGAAGCAGCTCTAAGGCAGAGGGCAGGAGCAGCACATGGCAGTGGGGGGATGGACAGCTGCAATTGCGAGCCTGCTGGGCAGCTGCTGCACAGAGAACTTAGGGGAGTGGGGAGCTGACAGGGGGGCTGTTGGTCCACCCTGGTTCCAACCACCCACCAGCTAGTTCCACCGGGCTGCTCTTCCTGCAAGCAGTGGACAAAGCAGGCAGCTGCCAAACAACATTAGAAGGGAGCATAGCTCAACTTTAAACGAGCATGTTCCCTAATTGATCAGCAACGTAACAACAAAACAACGTTAACTGGAACCACTTTAAGTGAGGAGTTACTGTATATCAACCCAGTGACTGATTATTGTATCAGTACAGCTTGATTTCTTCAGACAATACCAACACTATATTATCCAACACCACACTCAAGACTACCATATAGATTTTATTGATAGATCGAACTATCTGAAAGTCACTATTGACTATTCTGTGATCTATAAGAAATAAAATAAAGAGGTCTGTGGCACTCTGGCAGAGCAGCATGTGAAAGTTGATACTTCCACTGTCAGTTCAGTCTGGTGGATAAAAAATTCCATTTGCAGTTTTGTCCTGCATCCTTTATGAGACCTAAAACCACCTTAAAAAACAACAAAGACCACCTTAGCATGCAGAAAATCAACCTGTAGATTGCATTTATAATTACATTCTCACAGTAACTGCCTATTTCAGGAATTTAAAATACACCTACATATTAGCTTATTCACTAAATGAAGACTGGTTGACTAAAGGACTTGTAATAGGAGACAGAGCTCTTCACTTCTGGGTCTCTGATGCAAATCAGGCCCTGGGCAGTAATGAAAGTCATTACTCTCTGATGGTCATTTGGTAGCTTATGAGAAATAGGTCACTAGTTAAGTCCGCTACCCATGGATGCATTGTCATCCACATCACAGAAAAACACCATTGCATTTATCATATTTGTTGAGAATCTTATCAGAGTGATCAAGAAACCTGCTGTTTCCTTTGTCCCTAGAAAAGTTGCCTTGTGAAAAGTGTCGTGATAGAATGAGAAAACCTGCCCTACCCCTACTTTTTCTAGGATTGCCCCCCACCCTCGGGTATGGGTATCACACTGTATAATAGGATTTTGGCCATAAAGACCGCACTGTGGCCATTCATTTCTATCTTTTATAAAATGACTCATTCTGTATGAAGGGAATTAATCTAAGGGTTATATGCTGGTGCACTAGCTTTACAAAAGGTTTGTTGAAAGAAAGTTGGCTATGATGCATGTGTGGTAATGTAAGATATAATTTTTAAACTCAGTGATGGTCATTTTACAGTGTATTTCTCCAAAAGAGACAACTCCATTGCAAAACCAACTGTCTGTAAATTTTCTTTAAACAAAACAAGCCATTTGTGACTGGAGCACAACATGTATTTAAAAAACCCACTCATTTCCCTTTTTAAGACTCTTCAGGCCAAATTTCTCCTTGAATGTGCATCTGAGGTTTCCCCTAGATATTAAAAGCAGATGGATCTAACCATATTTGGATTACAGAAAACAAACAAACAACCTTTCACTGAGAATTTATAAGCAAATAACTCAGAGCAAATTATGACAGATTAGTTGAGTGAATTAGAAGTGCAAATGGTGAGAGATCTTTAGCTATAGACACACGAATACCATTTCTGTGCTGCTTAGAGTATCAGGTGCATAGTGAAGAACATCTCTCTTGTGTTGGCTTATGTAATTTCTGTATCTTTTTGAAAGTGCTTATGTTCCAGTAAATTATCAACAGTTAAAAGAACACCTGACTGAGCACAGGGACAGTATCAGATTTCAGCAACAGATGGATGAATAAAAAATACATTGTGGTTACGGTATACATATTTAATAAATAATAATACAAGTATTTATAATTAAATATCCATCTCAATAACCCTGTAAGGTGAATAAGTAGTATAATAGGTATAGATAAGTGAACTAAGACAAAGAGAAGTTAAATAATTGGCCAAAGTCTCACAGAGTAATTGGCAATGTAAAAAATAGACCTAAGGGTGACATCCTGGACCCATACAAGTTAATGGCAACGTTCCCATTTACTTCAATGGGACCATGATTTCACTCTAAGAGCCCTGAATCCCAGTCCCAAGCTCTGTCCACTAAACAATATAGTCATCCTGGTGGCAGAATATTTGTGAATATAATTACTGAAAATACCCAATAAAACACAATGAAAATCAAACTCCATTGGACCTTAGGGACGCATTTTATTTAAAAAGAAAAGAAAAGAGAGAGAGAACTGAGCTCCACCCACAAAACTCTGCACCTAACATCTGTGCATAGAATTCCCATGGGTGTATGTGTAAAGCTAGGCAGCTAGATTGCAAAATCTCCCAATTTCCAAGGACGGTTGTTATAACAGTGACATCAACATAATTATGTGATTGCACATATTCCTTGGGCTTTTTATTTTTAAGGAGTAAAGGCAAAGTGTTCTGTCTTTCCAGCATAACCATTTCTTACTCAAGTTTAATTCAGTAACTCTAGTCTAACTAGGAATAGTTATTATTGCAAACTGGAAAGGTATCATTTTCGTTTTTCATGCAGAGCCTGAGTCTGTTGACCTGTAGGGCACGCATGCTACAAGGTTAATTTTTCTCCCCCCAGGCTTTGAGAAAGGGTTGGATTAAGGTGTGTTAAAGGGGAAAAGTCGAATGTTATTGTATCTGTGGGTTGGCTGGTGTTGGTGCTGTCAGTTCAGTCTGTAATTTTTATAATGTATATTTCTTGAAAATTGTTTATTCATAGCCTGGATTATGCAATGGATACCAAGCCTGGAAGCTCTCTGGGGCAAGGACTGTCAGGGCCGGCTTTAGCAAGTGCGGGGCCTGATTCGAACAGTTTCAAGGAGGTCCCAGCAGGGATGACTGGGGGGAAAAAAACACACACACAAAAAAAACCACGTGGGGCTTGTACTCACCGGGCGACGTTCCTAGTCTTTGGAGGCGGGTCCTTCACTCGCTCCAGATCTTCGACGGCACTGAAGGACCTGCCGCTGAAGTGCTGCCGAAGACCTAGAGCGAGTGAAGGACCCGCCACTGAAGTGCTGCCCAAGACCTGGAGTGCTGCCAGGTGAGTAAAAATTAAAAAGAAGCCTCTAGCCAGGGAAGGGATTCTCGGCCACTTGCCCCCCCCCGGAGGCCCTGCCACTGGGCGCGGGGCCCTCTTAGGCACGGGGGAATTGGTGGAATTGTCCTAAAGCCGGCCCTGAGGACTCTCTTCTTTATTGCTTGTTTGTAAGGTGCCAAACACAATCCATCTCATCCTTGAATACGGTTTGTAGGTGCCACTGTAATATAAATGTCTATGGCCTGATTTATCACTGTGTTACACCAGTTTTAGGGTAGATTAAGTCCACTGAAAACCATGGAGTCACACCGCTGTCAAACTGAACCAACATAGTGGTAAATCAGGCCCACAATATATGAATACTATAAATGCAGACAAGCAAATTAGGACGTATTACAATATGTTATGGTCAATCTACGTTTTTTTTATGTATCTAGTCATTGATCTTGAAGAGGTGTGTCCGCTCAGACTTTCCCAGTTTGATTTTACAACCAATCTCTTGGTTCCTAGGGCCAGCAGGGAATAAAGCACTGCAGACACAGCAGCCTCAGCTAGAATTACAGTTGTCATAATGAGGAGCTTTTGATGGGTTTAAAGTTGGGAGGAGGAATGAGGATTTTTTGGGCTCTCTCCAGGCATCTTTTTTCCTTTCTCTGGAACTCCTCACCTCTGGAACTACCTAACCATGTTGCTATTGTTCCTGCTCTCAGCTATCTCTTTTAATTTAAAAAGCAAAATTGGGAGGTATATCAATTTCTATTAAGCAAAAATAAAAATCTCTGAGAAGAATCCTACAAGCTTTCAGGTTGCAGAATCCTACGTCCCCAAAAGATTTGGTGATTCTTGCAAAGATAAGGTTCAGAAACCAGGCAATTTGTTTAACCTAGTTTTAAATTTGGAGCACCGAATAGCTCCCAAAGTAATTTTAACATTACTGATAATTGCCATCTGAGCATTTGCTGATGGAACGGAAGAAATGATCTAGGAAACAAGCGCCACCTAGAATGGGATGCATTGTCTGCCAAATAAAACCCTGTAATTTCTAGGTCCCCCAATCATCTAAAACCCTGTATTGAAAAATTAAAGATTTATGGCCTTATTTCCCCTACCATTTACACTCTATCTCCTCCACCCGTCAGTTTCCACAGTAATAACTGCAATGATACTTTATACAAATGAAATGATAAAGGTGCTGGCATCAATCCTATGATTTCTGTGATATTTAAACATGTTTGACAATTCTAAATGGTCACCACTATCACTGGCCACTCCTCCTCCTCCCCCTGGCCCATGCTGCTCACCTATAGTGTGTATTCTGCCAATGTGGTTCCTTACTGAGAGAAGTAGGGGACTACATTTCTGACAGAATCCCAGTTAATTTTAGGGACTTCTTCCATCCGCTTCCCTGGTGCTATGACGAGTGCTGCCCTCATGTGTTCAGAACAACATCAAAAGCCCATGATGTAAGCAAAGGGCAGCTAAATGAGAATTGAAATGAAATTAATCAGGTACGGCCATAAATTAATAATAGCATCTAGATGTTCAACTGTGATCAAGGAAATAGCTTGGGGATATCTCTCAAACTTTAAATCCATATGGACTGGGAAGCTGAGGGCCTGCTAAACTAACTCCTGGGGTCATACCGACTTGGCAGTTTTCAATGACATTTCATTAATGAAGGTGTCTTTTCATTCCCCTCCCCTGCCCTTAATATGCTGATTAAAGGTGATTGCTGAAGGGGCTGGCTTTTGTTGGAAGGTGCATGGTGTAATAGTCTTTCCTGCTTCTTGATAAATATAATGCATGAAGTATTAGAATGCCATAGCAGAGTGGCAGATGCTAGGGCCCTGATGAAGGATGCTAGAATCTTCTATTGAGTTACCCTACATTCAATGGTCTAGATTCTGTGTGCTACTGCACCTTTTTTACGGTGTTGGTTTAAGTGGTGCAGAGCTATGGGAATGGTTCTATACTACTACACTGACCTGCAGCCCCTAAGCGGGGAGGAATAGGGTATGGCCAGAGAAAACTGCACTCTGAGTATTTTTGGCTGACAAAAGGTCTCATAGGTGGCTGCTATAAGTCAAGAGAGCTTAGAATGTAAGTCTGTCACATTCAGAATTCTTATATTTGTTAGCAATGAATCTAATTCTTAAATCATGATTTAAAATGTGTGATGGAATGTGTACAGGAGCTCATTCAGCTCTTTTGAAATAACCCACAATGTTGTGCAGACACTGCAGTTGATCTCTGAATTTTGTTTGAATACTTAACTTTGACATCAGTTTCAACCTGATCTATTATCAGAATACAAATGGTGTTGTCTTATTTTCCTCTTTCTGTGTTTCTCCAGTGTTGCCCCCATCCAATACAGGCTCTGCACATCATAAGAATACTCAGAATATATAGCAGTTTACACCTTCAAGGGCCTATTCAAACATTAAGGGCTCTCTCCTGCTCCCAGTGAAGTCCCAGTGACATTCAGTTGCCATCAGTGGTGCAGGATTAGGTCTTAAATGCCCTGTCATTGCTTTACAAACCAGAGCTATGCTGCTGGGGAGGTGGGATGCAAAAAGGTACATATCATTTGCAGTTCTTGCAGGCAACTGGAATGTCTCCAGTGGGGCAAAAGCCTGTAGAGGTGGTCAGAAAATGGAAACAATCTGTTGAAGTTTTGATATTTTTCACTAAAATTCTATTTTTCACTCATAAGTAATATTATCTCCATTTTACAGATGAGGGAAAGTGAGTTGCCCAAGACCATACAGTATGTCACTGGCAGAGTCAGGATTAGCATTCTTTCATTCCTGACCCCCTAATGCTGTACTTGCTGCTAGAATGCAAAGTCTTGGACTGCTCATGGAACTTTAGTACCAAATAAAGACGTATGAAATGGGAAGCTCCTTAAATTAAGATCCTAACTGTGAATACCTGTTCAGTGATGCCATTCAGAAGATATGCTTATGCTTCTTAAAATTACTTTGTTGCATTCTGTTTCTTTCAACCTACAGACAAGTGAGCATTGATGCTGCATTCTTCTTTTACGATTTCAATATCAACCTACACTGCTGACTGAACACTTGAACAAGCAAGTAACCTTTCCAAAGCAATCTCTGTAGTAGATAAAGATCAACCGTTTTGATACCCCTAAGAGAAGAAGGAAAAAGGATGCTCTTTAACTTCTTGCTAAACCAGAGGTTTAGAAAAAGAAATTATTTGAGGTGGCATAACAGGTAGAATCTAGCCATGCTGAGCATTCTATAGTTTGCCTAATTTTTTGTAGTGATCAAGGATGCACTGCAAACCATCTGACCAAGGTCTGTGACTGACAGTACTTGTAAAATACATTTTCAAAACTATTTTTTGAGTGCCTTGTCCTAAGCTACTGTGTAAAGACACCTGTTGACTCTCAGTGAAATAGTAATTAAAAAGAAAACCCATTTCTAACCATGAGATTCATTCAGTTGACTGGTATTTAATAAGTGCTGTTTACTCTCCAGAAAAAGTATATTGGAAGGAGGAGGAGGGGGGAGAGGAAAAGTGGTATCGTTGCAGTGCAAAGCATAAGGCAGCTCAAGTATTATTCATTGGTTAATCTTTTTCATTAGTGTAAAAAAGAAAGAAAGAAAGAAAACTGGAGACCTTGTAGCCAATAGCTACATTTGTGAGCTCCTCCTTTCTGTTCCCCAATGACAAACAGTGAGAGTGATTGTGCTGAGGGACGGTGTTGCCATGCAGCCCAGCCAGCCAGCCCACTGAACAGGCAGGCTGACCCACTTTCAAGTACCAGCTTTTGCTGACCCTTTGAGTGAGACGTTCTTCCAAGTTTTTGTTGTTTTCACCCTTTGATTTCTCATTTCTAAAGAACCAATCTCCCTGCCCCCTTCTCCTTTATCTTCTAGCATTCATGGAAGAAAGGCAGCTTGTTTCTTGTGCCTTACTTTGCCTTAGTCAATTTCAGAAAAATTCTCTTTTCGGCCTTGTTATGAACATGCTTTGGAAGAAATATGGGTCTTGACATCAACAAAATTATGCTACAATTCCACAAGGATCAGAGTAATTCATCTATGAAAAACCCATACTTTAACTGTTACTCTTGGCAGCAGTGAAGGATAATAGTGAAATATTATACTAAATATTGCCACGTGCACTAGTAAAATACAGTCTTATTCTTGCCAGCAGCGGTGTGCAACTCCCCCTTCGAGCTCAGGTTTGGATGTTGTGATTTAATCTAACTCTTTTGCTTCTCTTCTATCCAAAACCAACAGAGGTTTAAAGAGAGCTGGATTTTTATTGGAACCATTTGCTTAGCCTAAGTTGCCAAAATAATTTAGTTAAAACTGGTGCTTTATTTGGGTTAAAGTTGATCCTTAGCTCCACAGAGGTCGAGGCACTTAGTTTGTCTTGCTCCTTTTGAATTCCACCATGAAGTCTACTGCCGAGTTTTGCCAGGTGAAGTTGTATTTCCTGCCTCTCCACAGTCATCCACGTCTACTTTCAGGATTTTTAGACAAGGGGGGGAGAAACCCTCCTTAACTCCTTTACCTCATAAATATCTGCCACCACAATTCAAACACAGCACATGTGTGTCTTCCAGTTGTTGGGGGGTTAAGTCAGAGAAAGAATTGTTGTAACTATAAAGGCTCTGTTGCTGCTGCTACTGCTAGTATACCATGTGTTAATACAACTCTTCAATTTGCTAATGAGAGACAACTGCTCTAAGATACATCAGAGAATGATACTGAGCACTATGACATTATTGCCTTTCTTGGGAACAGGTGAAAAAATACAAAGGGAGAGAATTCTGAAAATTAGATAGTAACCAAAATGCTACAATTTACACCACTTGAAGACCATAGTCTAGATAGTTTCAAGCACAATAATAAGATATCAATACGCATTTCCTTCCAATACATTTTTAATGCCAGGCTATGCCTCACACCTTGAATATGAAAACATTTTAATTTTGAGGTGGTCTGGAGTTGAATCCCCATTTCCAAAACTATCCTCTATCGTTTAGGTTCTGGACTGAATCCAAAAATGAAAGGGGCCTTTTTTCTGTTTCTAATTCAGATGCAGCAGAAATGTCATGGGGCAGAATTACATATTAAATATGTTCTGTGGTGGATGTTCTGTGATCTGGAATAGGTTAAAGCTAGGGCTTAGATTCAAGGCCAAATTTTAGTGTGAAATTGTGTGAAAATTTGATGGCTCTGATACTTTGTGAACTGTTCTCAGGAGTTTTTGGCACAAAATGGCATAAATCCTACAAGATAGGCTCATCTTAAAACTTGGGTGGAATTCTCATGAGAATGAAATCAGAAATAGACCTTCTGAGTTTTCCATCCAACCCAGAAATAAAGCCAATAAAAGGTTTAGAAATGGGAACTAAACATCTTGAAATTCAGAGGTGTTTAGATTCAAGGTCCACTTTTAGACCATCTCTAAAATATAAGCAGAATTATATGGTATTGCTAGTCATTGACTATGATGGTATGTATATATATCTGTAACAGCTGGTCAAAACCAGTAAAACATTTAGTGAGAACTTTAAAAAATGTCTAGAGTTTTTTGAAAATTTGAAAAATGTCTGATTGAAAACTGGGATTTATGTCCCTTGAGACAGTCTGATATTTTGACACTTGTTTTCATCCCAAATCAGGGCAAACCGCTGAAATATCAAATACTTCTTTGTGCAGAATGAAAAGTTCTGAAAAATTTCTGTTCAGTAATGTCAAAATGTTCCATTTCTCCATTTTCAATCAAAATCCCTTATATTCCCGAATTGAAATGTTTTATTTCAGGTTTACTTGACATTAAATTCTGTGACCTTAACATCAAGCTAGACCATCTGTACACCTGTGCCTGGAAGACACAAACACTTGGTTAAGATACTTTACTGCCTGCTTTGTGTTACCAGAAAGTAGGCAGAAAGGGTTGACCAAAATCCAGTCCATAATTTTTACTTTTCTAGTAATTTCAAATCCCAGCCTTTAAAGGAGGAGAAGGAACATGTCTGTTTTGTTAATGAAAAAGACCAAAAGCTGCACATACTGCAGGTGACAGACAAGCCATCTGAGATTATTTTCCTCAGCTTCGCCTTTAAATGTCCGATTTTGTTTTTGCCTGTCATGGTGAATAAGAAAGGAAGCTCTCACCCTTATAACCAGCAGCATTGGTTTTCCAGTCATTAGAATTCAGATGTCCTGCACGAGAAGTCCTTACAATAATATGCTGTACGTCTCTCCAGGTCAGAGATGGACTAAAGAAAAGGGCAAAGACAAAGTGAAAATCAGAATTTTCTTACCAAAAAGGAAAAAAAAAAGTCACATGAGTTAAAAAACAAAACCACGAACAAGACTGGTGATCAAAGTAACATGACCCAGCTTTACAGGATTGATGTATCAAATTATTTCTACCTCTACTGTTCTTTTTCGATTATGAGAGATGCATTAATTAATAGGCAGCCTGTAAAATACACACACTCAGTATTCCACACGTGAAATTTACAAGGAAGAACAAAAAAGTGTATTTGACCTAGAGAGAACTAATATGACCACCAAGTGCTTCACGTTGCATCTGTACATGGTTGCCTAGCTCAGACATGCACAAGAGAAGAAAAGCATAACAGATCACAAGCTATTTCATATTCATTAGGGCCCCAGTCTGGCATTCCTTTCACACTCTAAACTTCCATTGTAGTCATTATGGAAGCATGAGTCTATGTTGTCATTGACTTGCTCATTATAGCCAGATACACTACTGGTAATCAGGCAGAGATCAGTCCTGTATTATTTATGTACCCAAATCTCCCAGCAATGAATCTGGGTAGTTAATGGCTGTGATGAAGTGGGAATTTTCTGTACTATTTTATTAGGCCTGTGTGTGCCTCAGTTTCCCTCTGTACTTTGCATTGCTACCCTGTGGGTGCAAAAGAGTTAAAAATAAAAAAGCTGCTCTTGGGGCAGAGCAGGAGACATGAGGTGTTGTCACGTAACAGTAACTGTTGGGAGGGGGAATGAATAGGTCATTAAACCGAGCCATATCAATGGAGGATTGATCCACAAAGACATTGGGAGCCCTAAGGATTGAGCAACTGATGCTTACCCAGCAGGCAGAACATGTGAACTCCACAGGTTTGGCAGGGGGTTTGGGGGTGGCTGTTGGAGAGACTCAGCAACTCTCACCCGAGACTGACAGCGAGTCAGAGCCAGATATGGATTCCATAGCAGCACGGCTGATTGCACTGGCTTGGTCAGTATGGACTATATCTTAACCTTTGCTTCTCTATGCTAAACTAAGGGCTTCTGATGTAGTGTTCCAGTTGACTAATAAATTCTACTTTATTTTGAAAAGGCTGCCTGGTGTTACTGCAAATAATTGCTGTGGTGCACTGGTCCCTGAAGAGTATACAAGTCTCTGAGGAGGAGTCTATCTCAGTTGGACTTGCTGGACACAACTCACAGTGTGAAACGGGAGTGCAAGAGCCCAGAGAATCAGTCTTGGAGGCACAGAAGCAACATGGCCAACCCTTACAGAGGAGTAGAACCCTTGGGGGGTGGCATTCTGAACAGGTACCTCCAAGGGACTGTTTAGAACCTGGAAAGTAGCACTGATCCTGTGGATCTGTGACAATGGGCAAGCGACTGAGAACACAGAAGTGAGTTTCTACAATATGTAAATAATGATTCTGTCCTCAAGGATGACAAAAGAGGATCCCATCTGGGTCTCCACTGTGGAATGAACTACCATTTTTTTCTCTCAGGAACGGAAGAAATCTTTAGAGAATGTAGTCTTCCAGGTGCCCTTTGTTTCACAGATACATATTCTCAGGAGGACTTCCTTTCTAAAACCATCACTTAAAAGGCCATGAATTATGGTGGTGTTCATTGGCAATTCCTCATTTGTTCTGTTAGCAATGAGATGGGGAATATGACTGTTCTTCCAACAATGCTGTTAATAGTGAGAATGATAAATGAACAACAGAATGAGCAGCTATGGTATGGCTTCACAAAAATTAAATAAAAAAGAGGAAATGGACATTTGTGCTCATACCATTACTCACCAAACACAAACCTCTGAATAGCCCTGCTCCTGTTCCCACACACTGTCATTGTCTTGGACAGTGCTGGATCAGGCCCAATGCTAGTTAACTATACTGTCTAGTACAGTGGTTCTCAAACTTTTGTACTCAAACCTTTCACATAGCAAGCCTCTGAGTACGACCCCCACCCCCTTATAAATTAAAATTAAAAACACTTTTAAATATATTTAACACCATTATAAATGCTGGAGGCAAAGCAGGGTTTGGGGTGGAAGGTAACAGCTCGTTATCCCCCATTTAAGAACCTCACAACCCCCTAAGGGGTCCCAAACCGCAATTTAAAAATCTGTGGTCTAGTAGCTAGGGCACTAAGCTGGGACTAAGGCCTGGTCTACACTGGGGGTGGGGGGGGGTTCGATCTAAGCTACGCAACTTCAGTCGAAGTACCCTAGTTCGAATTACTTACCCGTCCTCACGGCGCGGGATCGACGTCCGTGGCTCCCCCGTCGACTCCGCCACTGCCGTTCGCGGTGGTGGAGTCGACGGGAGCGCGTTCGGAGTTCGATATATCACATCTAGATGAGATGCGATATATCGAACTCCGAGAAATCGATTGCTACCCGCCGATATGGCGGGTAGTGAAGACGTACCCTCAGGAAGATGCAGGTTCAATTCCCTGCTCCAATTATAAAGTTCCTGTGTGACTTTGGGCAAGTCACTTAGTGTCTTCTTGCCTCAATTCCCCATCTGGAAGTTGGGGATAATGCTTCCCTACCTCACAGGGTATGGTGAAAATAAATACATTAAAGATTGTGAGGTACTCCAATACCATGGTAACAAGAGCCATAGATGGATTGATCCTGCAGTTTTTTTCATGCATGGAATGCCTACTAAATTCAGTGAGAGATTTCTATGTGGAACATCTTCAGGATAACAGAAACCATCCAAGCAGGTTGATTTTACTATGACCTCTTCCTGATACAGGAAGTCACAAGAGAAACTCAAGAGTCTGAGAGTTTGGTGTACAGAACTCAATGCAGTGTTTCTTATTTTTATACTGTCCTCACATCTGCCAGAATTTATTTTCTTGTAAATTTAACCTTTTGAAATGCTTGTTTTGTGGATGCTATACCGTACTTAAACATAGAAATAATATCTTGTTTATCTTTTGAAGTAAGTAGCTGAAATCAATCAGGTCTATGAAATTTCCTACATATGACTTGGACTGAAGAAATTAGTGTTTTATTTTCTCGCTGAGCTGCATAAGCTGAGTTTCTGAGCTGTACACAATTAAGATGACAAACTTTAGCTTCAGTAAATTGGAACTCCATAGGGAAGCAGCAGATATGCAGAAATTACTGCAAACATCCAAGTCTTCTATGTAAAACATGCCTCTATTTCACACAGGGCAACGACAGAAATAGACTGATGGAAATTAACAGGTTTGTGATCAAAGGGATTTCATCTGTCTGAATGAGATTAAAGGAAGGAAATAAAAACCAATTACATTTGAGCTTCATAAGTCACAATACCATATAATGGCAGTAAACCTGGGAAGTGTAGAAAATACACTCAAAAGTAACAGACGTGTGTGTGGGGACGGAGGGGTCCTCCAATGGCCACAGAATCTAAATAGCTGAAACGGGACCATAGTCAACAGAATATTTATATATATTGACCAAGTAGGAATTGCTTAAAATAAGTCTTATATGCGGTAACTGAATTATGAATGGCATCTCAAAGTCAGGTGTGGAATCATTTAACTATATACCCTTCCCCTCTATTTGTTCTTTTGTTTGTTTGTTTTTGTTTTTTGGGGGCTGACACTGCTATTTTACTTTTGGATGGACTCTTGTTCCTTTGCAGCAAGTTTCCCACTAGGTTGTGTGAGGCCAATGTCAACTAGACTCTGATGTGACCTAGCATCAAATCCCCCATTTTAGCTACCAATGGAGCATCAAAGGAGGTATTGTGTATTTTAGTGAAGCCAACACAGAGTCCTGCTTGCACTGGAGCCTTGAAGATGCTGGTGTATGCAGATCAGCTGGAACACTCACTTGGAAGAAGCAAGATCATTTGTGCTGAAATCTCTTTTGGTTTTCAGAACTTGTTGCATTCCTTCCTAGCTGGATCAGTTTAATCACGACCATTTCATTTTTCTTGTGTGCATCTGAGGTACTGGAGCAGCTTGTGGTAAAATTACTGCATTATTTTTAAGGCGCACTAGTGCCTTTTGGTGATGGATGGACATTTAAAAATATTAATATAAATATAGCTTGTTTTCCAAGAAGGGGGTCTCTTTTCAAGTTAGACAATTGGACTGGTATGATAGTAAGTATTTATCCAGCTGAGAGCTGGTAAAAAAACAGAACTGCAAAAAGTGAATGTCTTGGAATGTAATGGGCATTAAGGGCTTGTAAGATATGGTATGCTTGGGCAGGCATGTAACATGCTTCAGAAAGAAATCAATAAAATTTTATACCAGATCAGGAATTTCACTAGGAGCCCATGTAATGTCTTAGGAAAACATGTAGCACTGGCTCAAGCCTTCAAGAGTACCTCTGAGAATCCCAAGAGCTGCATTCTTTATTAGGTGAAGTCTGAACAATCTGTGATTCCACAAAGCAAGGCGTTATAGTTGTCAAAACTACTGGGAAGAAAAGGCACTAAAATAGTCACATCGGTTTTAAAAGGCAATATTCAAGAATAGCTACATTCAGCTAATTATTAAAAACAAACCGGGGGGTCCAGTCCCCTTTCAATGAACACTGAGCTCTCATTACTGGGAATTATACAGTATGTCAAGATGAAAATACAACCCACAGTTAAGGTTTAATGAAGACCCCCGAAAAACTTCCAGATTGGGGAACCTTGAAAAGTGAGCTACACTGATAGTGGTTCTGTTTTAAAGTTCTGCGTAAGAGGCCACTGTTGTATTTGCCTGTGTAGCAGGGTAGACCCCCGCTTCTGCCCTGAGGGGCTTAAAACCACCCATGGGCGTGGGCTGAGAGAAAAGCTGGGCTGATTGGCAGGCAGCCTCAGCTGGAGGACAGACCCAGCTGGCCTTATAAAGGTCAGGGCAGCCAGGCATTCAGAAGGCTCTCTCTGGTCTGAGAGGGAGCAGCGACTGGCTGCCTAGCAGAAAGGGTACTAGGAGTGAAGCAGGGCTGGGGAAAGCCAGAGGAGCTGGGGAGCGCCTGGCTGGCAACTCCCCTGGCTGCAAGGCCTGGTTTATGGCCTGAAAGGGTACTGGGTGGTAGAGGAAGGCAGTAGGTCTGAACCCCCTTGCCTGTGATGAGTGACTAATACTGCAGTGTGCCCCAGGGAGAGGGGCTAGATGGTGACTGGCAGTAGCCCAGACTGAGGCGAGGTGAGGTTAGTGGGTGGGGGTTCCCCTGGGTTGGGAGACCCAGAACCTGAGAGTATAGGGGTACTGCCAGGGGGGCAGCAACCCAGAGAAAGGGGCACTGTGGTCCAGGAGGGACATGGGGGCCCAGCGGTAGCAGATCACTGGCCAACAGAGGGCGCTCCAGAGGGCTGGTGAGCTAATTCCTACAGACAACCAGCAGGAGATGCCGCCGGGTGAGTCTGCGCCCGCTTACAGCCTGCTACATCCTATTATCAAAACCAAACTCAGACAACAATTTCTCAAACTGAAAACCTAAAGCTAAATGTCTGGTACCCAGTAAACAGATGTGTGTAAGCTCAACCTCTCTCTCATGGTGCCTGCATGCCAGTTTGCTTACTGCAAGAGCCATTGAAGTATAACATTTTTCTTTTATTTATGTTGTCTCAAACACAGACAAGCTTTTGGTGTATTATATCAAAGGCAGCAGAGAGATATAACAGCATTTCAGCTGATTTCTACAGCCTCTGATAGAACCTTTGCTGTATTATGAAGTGAGCTATTGCCAAATTGAAATTTCCTCTCTAAAGTAGACACCTCATTGGAAACCAAATAGGACTGCAATTGTTCGCCCCCAACCTTTGTCAGAAACTTTGACAAAAAATAAGAAATTGGAAAGAAGTCAAACTAGCAGTTCATTTGGAGAAAAAATAGGGTTTTTTTGTTGTTGTTGTTTTTTTAACTAGGAAGTCATAGGAGCCAATTTTAAAGCATCTAAAACAATCACAGAAGCAGTCAAGTATTTGTAAAACATGTCAAAATTAGAACCTAACTGAATAAACAGTTGTTCACTAGCCATGTAAGCCACAGATCCAGATAGGCTTTCACTGATGTTAACTGACTTACTACTTAATTAATCTCAAAAGAGTTAATGGGTAAACATCTTGAAATGAAAAAATGTACTAATGAGAGCAATAGTAACACTGCTATATAATGGGATCAATGTCAAAAACAGGACCATTTCCTTCCAAGAAAAAAAAAAAAAACCTTGAATGTCTCATTTGAAATTGCCTGGGGATTATACATACCAGCCAATACTCAAAATCACACCAGAAGGAGCAGAAGTAAGAATAATTAAATAAAAATTGCATGACCAGCAGCCAATAAATAATGAATGTTAAGTCCTCAGCCCTCTAGCAATACTCCAAGGTCTGGCCTTCTTCTTTCAACCTTTTCAAAATGTTTATAAAGCAAGTGAAATGAGAAAATATGGAAATGGAACAACTGTACAATAATGGTGTACAAAATCAACACTATTAGTTTGAGTTTTTAACTGGATCCTTAACCAAGAATGAACAGCATTATCCAAATTGCTTGGAAATGAGCAGCTTTAATTTCAGGGCAAATTGTGATCCCTTTACTTACACTGAGTAGCGCTTTACTCCACAAGTAGTCCTTTTGAAGACAATGTAGCTAATCCTGAAGCAGGTGCTATTCAACATGAGTAAGGTTAAGATTTTGTCATGGGTATTTTTAGCAAAAGTCACAAACAGGTTGTGGGCAATAAACAAAAATTCACGGAAGTCTGTGACCTGTCTGTGACTTTTCCTAAACAGGGTGGGAGGGACTAACAGTGGGAGTTCCACTGAGGGCTGACTGCTGACCACTGCTTCTGTGCTGTAGGCTGACCCAGCCCTGGGCACTGAATGCAGTTTTGCCACTGCTTGTGGGTGGGGTTTGACAGCTACTCCAACTCCACCACTGCAGTGGGCTGAAGCTGAAGAAGTCACTTAGGCCTGGTCTACACTACGTGTTTAAACCGGTTTTAGGAGCATTAAACCGATTTAACGCCACACCCGTCCACACTAAGAGGCCCTTTATATCGATATAAAGGGCTCTTTAAATTGATTTCTGTACTCCTCCCTAACGAGAGGAGTAGCGCTAATATCAGAATTGCCATATCGGATTAGGGTTAGTGTGGCCACAAATCGACGGTATTGGCCTCCGGGTGGTATCCCACAGTGCACCACTGACCGCTTTGGACAGCAATCAGAACTCGGATGTAGTGGCCAGGTAGACAGGAAAAGCCCCGTGAACTTTTGAATATTTCCTGTTTGCCCAGCGTGGAGCTCTGATCAGCACGGGTGGCGATGCAGTCCAAAATCAAAATCCAAAAAGAACTCCAGCATGGACCGTACAGATGTGATCGCTGTAAGGGCAGGCAAATCTGTTCTATCCGAGCTCCGATACAGAAGACGAAATGCCAAAGCATTTTTAAAAAATCTCCAGACAGACGTCATAGCAGGGACTCAGCGCACTGCTGCGTGATAAGTGTAATGGAAAGCCAAAGAATCAAATGGACGCTCATGGAGGGAGGGAGCGGGGACGGACTCAAGCTATCCCACAGTTCCTGCAGTCCCCAAAAAGTATTTGCATTCTTGGCTGAGCTCCAAATGCCCGTAGTGTCAAACACATTGTCCGCGGTGGTTCAGGGCATAGCTCATCAATTTACCCCCCACCCTCAGAAGCAAAAGGGAAAAAATCCTCTCTTGACTCTTTTAAATGTCACCCTATGTCTACTGAATGCTGCTGATAGACGCGATTCTGCAGTAGCGAGCTGCTGTATTCTCTCCCCCCCTCCTTTGTGGCTGATGGTGCAATATGACTGATATCCATTGTCATCATCAGCCTTGTGGCAGAGGGTGCAGTGCAGTAGGACTGCGCTCTCATCATCAGCCTTGTGGCAGATTGTATAGTACAGAAGGACTGGTATCTGTCCTCATCATCAGCCCATAAGTAGATGGTCTGGTAACCGTCTTCATCATAGCAACAGGGGGCTGAGCTCCATCAGCCCCCGCCCTTCATGTGTAAAGAAAAGATTCTGTACTGCCTGGACTACCTGGACTATCATAGCAGGATGCTGGGCTCCTGTCCCCCACACTGCTTAATGTCCTGTCTGGACCATCATAGCAGCTGGAGGCTGCCTTCTTCCCCTTATTTTATCTCACTAACAAGTCACTGTTTCTTATTCCTGCATTCTTTATTACTTCATCACACAAGTGGGGGGACACTGCAACGGTAGCCCAGGAAGGCTGGGGGAGGAGGGAATCAACAGGTGGAGATGTTGCAGGGGCCCCCCCTGTGAATAGCATGCAGTTCATCATTCCTGGGGGATCTGATGCAGAGTAGCTGTGCTCTCTGGTTCTCTGATACACTGGATCTCTAGTACACTTGCCCCATATTCTAGGCAGGACTGATTCTATTTTTTGATACCATAAAGGAGAGATTGACTCAGGGAGTCATTCCCAATTTTGGCTTTTGTGCCCCTGGCCGATCTCAGCCAGGGGCACCTATGACAGCAGTAGAGGGTACAGCACAGAAGGACTAGTAACTGTCATCATTGCCAGTTTACAATGGCAAGGTAGATGGTACAAAATGGCTGGTAACAATCTCTGCTATCATGCAAAAGCAAGTGAATGCTGCTGTGTAGTGCTGCTGAATCGCCTCTGTCAGCGGCATCTAGTACACATACGGTGACAGTGACAAACGGCAAAACAGGCTGCACGGTTGCCATGCTATGGCGTCTGCCAGGGAAATCCAGGGAAAAAGGGCGCGAAATGATTGTCTGCCGTTGCTTTCCCGGAGGAAGGAGTGACTGATGACATTTACCCAGAACCACCCGCGGCAATGTTTTTTGCCCCATCAGGCACTGGGATCTCAACCCGGAATTCCAAGGGGTGGGGGAGACTCCGGGAACTATGGGATAGCTGCAGAATAGCTACCCACAGTGCAACGCTCCAGAAATCGATGCTAGCCTTGGACCGCGGACACACACCACCGAATTAATGTGCTTAGTGTGGCCGCGCGCACTCGATTTTATACAATCTGTTTTACAAAACCGGTTTATGTAAATTCGGAATAGTCCCATAGTGTAGACGTACCCTTAGGTCCGTTAAAGTCACTGAATCCATGACAGAATCATATCCTTAAACATGAGTACAGGGATCAAAATCTGGCCTGGTATGTAAAAATAAAGAACAAAAACAATGATTCAAAAGAAACAAAAATGCCATCAGTGAAAGAAAATTAGAGGAAAATTCAGTCGTGTGAAGTTGTATGATACAACCAGGATCAAACAGAGAGGGATCAGAGTGCAAATTAAGTTTTCCTTCATAGCAAACTGATAAAGCAGTCAACATTAACAAGGGTGATTACATTGTTATAATGACCAGTGGTTTGATGCAGATCAATCTATCTGAAATGTTTTGCTAAAATGTCAGAGGCATCTGTGAGTCTAGTTGAAGAAAATTGATCTCCATACAAACAGAAGTAAAACATAATACCATAGGATTTACAAAAGAAGAAACATTGCCATGCAATCTGAAGAGGTCAATGGGCCATCTTTGCAAATCCTGGCTATGACGAGACGGGCTTTGATTGTTACTGCTATATCTCATCAAAACAAGTAGTATTTTCCGACACCGCATCCTTCCCTGGAATTCTGTTACATAGTATTTACCAGTAGATCACACACAAAGTCTAATCAATTTTAAAATACAATTCCTATTCCAACAACAGCATTTTCAGCATTCTGATGTCCACATGACTCTGCCCCATGAGGCCATTCAACAACTTTATAAACAAAGCAGAAAACACAGCTGCTTGGCCTAGCCACATAAGACAAATCCAATTCCAATGATTCATCCAAAATAGATATTCATATTTACTGAATGATGAATGTCTCTTTATGACTAGTCAATTAATAACTGTCTGTGACGTTACACCCATTTATTATTTATGGAAATATACTTATGATATGGAAATGGCATAACTGAGATATGTTTTATGCAAGATGGGTCTTGTAAGGTATCATCAGAAAGGTTATAATTTACTGAATGTAATTATCCAATTTCTATGCATGTATCATTTCTGTATCTAATGTTAGGAATATTGACTATGTAACAATTACAACTATGTGTGTATTTGGGAGACACCCACCAGACAACAGGCCATCAGCCTTGATGGGCCATTAGAAAGAAACAATAAGACTTTGAAGATACTAATCTCTCTCCTTCCTGAGAGGCATCCTGGGATGTAGCGGTGACACTACTAGGACAGGTGGGCCTGTCACCTGGAACTAAACATCATCTTGGATTTCTAGTAATTTTCCACTAAAAGAAGGGGGAGGTCAAGACAGGGAAACAAAAGATTCCTGCCTTATGTAAATCTTATTTAAGGCTGGGGAGTAAGGCAAACAGGACTCTCCCTTCACTGCCTTCCCACCCAAGAAGAAAGACTGCTAAAAGTACCTGAAGAAACAAAGGAACTAAGCTGAGGGAAAGGCAAGGACTGAGTTCAGACTGAGACAGAGGACACTAGTCTAAAGCAAAATAACTAGAACACTAAGCTACAGAAACTCTGCATCCAGCCTAAGTCAACATTTAGAGTGACATTTTGTAACCAGTTTCTTTAAGATCTTAAGCTTAGTATGCGTGTTTTGTTTTTTCTGCTTCGTAATCTGCTTTGTTCTGTTTGCTATCCCTTACAATCATTTAAAATCTGCCCTTTATAGTTAATAAACTTGCTTTTGTTTATTCTTAAACCCAGTTTATGCAATTTATAATGGAGGGGGGGCAAGAAGTTGTACAGATCTTCCTCCACATTGAGGGATAGGGCAAATTTATGAGCTTATGTTGTACAGATTTCTCTACAACGCAAGACAATATTCTTTTGGGTGGACTTTCCAGAGGGGAGCTGCACTTGAGTGCTAGGTGATTTCCTAGATGAGTCGTCTCATAGAGATCTGTTTGCAGAGTCTGTGTGATTCTACAGCTGGTGCATCCCTACCTGTGTATATGTGCTGCCAGAGGCCGGAGAACCTAATCTAGCAAAACAGGGAGAGGGAGCCCAGGCTAGTGGAGCAGGCAGGCTCAGTGAAATCCCAGTACATCAGGTCACACTGTCGTTCATTGCAAAGAAAATGAACAAACTTTTAACTTCTAACTCTCACAGATCTTCAAACAATTTTACCCTTTTAGCCAGGGATATTGATAGAGCTGGTTATGGAAGGCACTGTCCCCTAACTCTTCCTCACTATCGTCTCTTTTCCAGCGTATGTGCTGTAGCAGCAGGACACTACTTCCAGGCTTAGCAAAGCTGGTGCTTTCTTGTTGACACCCGCCATGTTGGGGTGAGACTACCAGCATTTTCCTGGGGAAGGGGAAGGATTTGAATTTAATTAGAAATGGGCAATAACAATGAAGCACAGGCACGGGTAAAGCTCTATTCAACTGTGCCTAATTTGGGCAGATGCTTGATGCACTCTAATTGCTCTGGCAGGTACATGAGGAGTCTGTCATTGTTTTATGTTTAGGTAATACTTATGCAGCTAGTCATATCTGGACCACCCAGCTGGGGGCGAGAAGTAAAGCTGTGTGATTATTTAAACTACCTATGTACCTTTCCCAAGGGTAACAGTTTCTGCCCCAGTATCTTGGCTAAATTCCAAACTGGATAATTAACTCCCTTCTGCCCCTACCTAAATATTTCTAAGACTGCCCATATTATTAAGAGTGTCTACGTTTGTGCATTGAAATATTATTAAATGAACATTTATGTATTCATTCTTTTTTTTTTTTAGATTTATAAATTGGGTTCAATCACCTGCCTTAAGCTGCATGTGTATTCTTAAAGATGGCACATTGTTTTTTCTTCCTTTAAAAGAAAGTCATCCCAAAGTAAATGTGCAAAATAAATTATTTATTACTAATCGTTCACACATATGCAATCGACAGACTACCACTTAGAAATGCAATGTACTTGTAGCTGAGTCGGTCCCAGGGTACTAGAGATATAAGATGGGTGAGGTAATATCATTTAATGGACCAACTTCTGTTGGTGAGAGAGACAAGCTTTTGAGCCATACAGAGCTCTTCTTCCCAGACCTGAAGAAAAGCTGTTTGTGGCTCAAAAGCTTGTCTCTCTCACCAAAAGAAGTTGGTTCAATAAAAGATATTACCTCACCCACCTTGTCTCTCACCACCTAGGATGTCTGCCTGATTATTAAATCCAGGGAGTACTATCTGGAGCACTCTATTTTATGGCAGCTGCTGTGGTCACTCTCAGAAAAAGAGTTTGTCCTTTAGCTCTTTAAGGGCTTTATAGATCAAAAGTCAAGATCTTAAGTTTCACCCAGAAACAAATAGGGAGCAAGTTTTGTTGTGTATGTTCCTTACAGCCAACATCACCAGATGAACAGTCACATTTTGCACTAGCTTCAGTAGTCCTAAATGTAGACCCCCATAGACCACACTGCAATAAAACCACAAAAATATGGATACAATGGTAAGATCCAGAGCCAGGCAGAATATCACACAATAACCATGCATAGATATAGATCAGTTCTGATGAAAATGAAATAAACAAAGGACCATTTTCATGTTGATGACACTGCTGCCTATACTTTGCTGTAGCCTCCAGTGGCTTCGCATACATGTAGAAAAGGAGGGGGACAAAATAGAACCTTGCAGAGAGATCTCAGACTATGGCTTCACACTATTGTCTGTGTCTTCTCAGAAGGAAAGAATGAAACAGAACTACTCAAGAGATATACAGTCCACCCAGACGAGGAGCTACAGCACCAATGCCCCATTATCAATTCAGGCTTATTATACTCTTTAATTCAGCATCTGGGGTACCTTTGGGGAAGTCTTACATAACCCTCAATTAACAAACCTGCAGGCAGCTACTGTCATTTTGATCTAGATCTGTCAGTGCTTAGAATTCAGTCCTATTTATGTTATCACATCCAAGAAACTACCTTAAAAATGCTAAGGTTGCAAAATCAAGCCTTCAACTATAGACTCTAAAGTACTCTAAAAACAAGGCCTCCTGCAGGGATCTTGTCTCCTCCGCAGTTCAGTCAGGCTGCTCCTCCTCCAGGCTGCCAGAGCGCCAGCAGCAGGAGTACTCACAGAACAGAAGGGAGAATCTCCATGTTCTCCCACTGCTGATGCATGACACACCAGAGGCCAGCAGCAGCAGCCAAGAAGAGCAACTGCAGGGAAAGTCCTTCTTAGTTCCTGCACCAGTGAGCTAAAGAATGCTTAGCAATGAGAAACCTACTGTGCACGTGTGAACTAAGATATTTTTTAAAGGTTTATAACTTGGCCAAATGAGGATGTGTTTTCATGGAAACAGCAAAAGACAAGGTGATACCTCACTACCCACCAAATTTCAAGTCCATCCTCCAAAGCAGGGAGGTACTAGAGTGTCTCAACAAAACGGCTGTACACATTTTCTTAACATGGGCCAAACAACTTATTTTTACCTATAGGGTTATAGTGAATCACAAATGGAATATGATCCAACAATGTGATGCAGTTGTGAAAAAGGCTAATGTAATTCTGGGGTGTATTAACTGAAGAGTCACATGTAAGACACAGGAGGTAATTGTCCCTCTCGCATGGCACTGTTGAGAACTCAGGTGGAGTACTATGGTCAATTCTGGGCGCCAGACTGAGGGAGGATGTGGATAAACTGGAGAGAGTTTAGAGGAGAACAACAAAAATGATCAAAGGTTTAGAAAACCTGACTTAAGAGGAAAGGTTAAAAAACCTGGGCATGTTTAGTCTTGAGAAAAGAAGACTGAGAGGGGAACTCATAACAGTCTCAAAGATATTAAGGGCTGTAATAAAGAGGATAGTGATGAATTGTTCTCCATGTCACTGAAGGTAGGACAAGAAGTAATGGGCTTAATCTGCAGCAAGGAAAATTTACATTAGGAAAAACTTTCCAACTATAAGGACAGTTAAGTTCCAGAATAGGCTTCAAAAGGAGGTTATGGAATCCCCATCACTGGAAGTTTTTAAGAGCAGCTTGGACAAAGATCTGTCAGGGATGATCTAGGTTTACTTGGTCCTGCCTCAGTGCAGGTGGCTGAACTTGATGACCACTCAAGGTCCTTCTAGCCCTATCAGTCCATGATTTCAAATACATAACTTGTTAAAAATTCTATTTCTAAATCTCTTCTGAAAATACTATTCATAAGTTATAACCATAATCTATTTAAACCAAATGTTAATATTTCTGTTTTATGGCTTGCCAATTACAGAACCAGTTTCTCCTCCCTTGGTTTTCACACCTCAGCTGCTGGAACAGGGCCCCATCCTCCCTGATTGATCTAACCTCGTTATCTCCAGCTCCTGCTGCTTGCTATATATATACACACCTGCCCCTGAAATTTTCCACTGCTTGCATCCGAGAAGGTATTCACCACCCAAAGCTCATGCTGCAAAACATCTGTTAGTCTATAAGGTGCCACAGGATTCTTTGCTGTTTTATGTAAAGTCTTCTTACATTTCCTTTTAATAACATGCAGCCAGCAAAACAACTTTGAGTTCACTGAGTGTCATAGGATTAAACTGAAGACCTGTCATTCTCATCTCACACTGGAACCATATATAAAATAATGACACTCCAAAAGCATTTCCACAGTTCAGGTTTCTTATCACCTTTGGCCTTTATTGTATTCACTGGTAATCAAGCTCCTAGTAGCTGGGATGAACTCTTAACACTGAAGGGATATGAGAGAGATTCCTTGAACCAAAAACTTGTAAGTAACCAGACAGTTGTCTGTTTTACTGCATTACTGACAGAGGCGCTGTAAGGAAATGAATCAGTATGAGAAGTACTGCTGCTATTGGGTTAGTTTTCAGAAATCTGAGTCCCTTCCTTAACTGCACCAATTTGCAGATGAAGAAAACGAGAGAGATTTCAAATATATATAGGCTAGGGGGTAAGTGCTTGGATGCACAGACTTCCTCTCCTCTCAGTGATTTACATTCAGTTATGTTGTTGTTTAAAAAAAATTGAGGAGCTTTTTGATGTACTTTTATTGTCACTTTTCTGGGTGGATATCAGCATGTTACTAATCACCAAAGTTATTCATTTGTTTCCAATAGTAATTTGTTTTATCCCTGACATTATATTAGCAAAGACAAAGGAAGTATATAAGTCGTATGAGAGAAGGAAACACAGGCAATACAACAGGTATTTTGCAGCAGTTGAGAAAAAATAGCAGGTTAACCCTGTGTGATTTCACAGGCTTTTTCTTGGTAATGTAGCTATAGCTTCTCAAATTATGGATGGAAAAACATAGGCATTGGCTTGTTAATAGAGAAACATGCAGGTTTCACCTTGGAAGTATACATATTATTTTTTCTCAAGTTCAGGTACCTCCTCTCAAGCAAAGTAAAAGACATTCTCTTTATTTAAGTTTTCCCTAAGAACATGACACAATGCCTAAAGGAAGGAATCTGCTGTTTAAACAAACTCTCTCTCTCTCTTCACACTGATTCATGCAAATCCTGCATTCAAATCCTTCATCAGCCAAAAAGCAACTTTAACATTTTATATTTAGAGTTAAGATGCCACCAATGCTGAATTAGTAGACTATAACAATTTACTCTCTAGCAGCTGGTTTACAGTTAGGAAAATTTGGCATTGCATAATGAACATAAAAGAATGGAAAACAATTAAGCACCCAATTACAGAGCTGGAGCAGGATACTAACTCCACTGCGCCCTGATCACGTAAAAGAAAGCAACTGAAAAACAGGACATCAAAGCCCAAATACTATTGGGTCTTTATAGGCTGAGCTCTAGATGCAGAAATCCCTCATGGAGACTGGCTTTGTGCGTGTGTGTATGCTAACTATTCCTTTGTTGTTTCAATGCAACAGACTCATATTTACATTTCTAAGTTATGCTCACATGTTTTACCAAATGAGCATTTGAAAAACCTGAATATTGGAAGCTAACTTTGGTTCCTTTGGTCACATGATGTGGATATGCTATTTGATACGAAAACACTGGATGGAAGTTGTAACTCACAAGAAAGTTTTGTAAATATCACAGACTATAATGCAGTATTGAATTTATCAGCTCTTCAAAAAATCCCAGGCCAAAGATCAGCAGAGAATTCCCCTTGTGGAGGGGAACTCCTCACTGGAGTAATGCTGGTCAAAATGCCAGAGCTGAGTCCTATACCAGCCATCCCACCCATTTGTGCTATGGCGGGGTGCTAAGGCAGGGAGATGGCAGGCTGGGACAGGCCAGGAGCAGGGCAAGGTGGAACATAGAGCTCCAATACTTCAAATCGCCACTGGTTTAAGGTCTCTTAGGATCCTTACACAAGTGGTATAAGTTAGAGCAGCCTCTTGGGTGCTCTAAATTAATGTCAAGGTCAGGCTGATGCTAAATTAGGGAGTAGTATGCCTCCCAGGCAGTGAACATAGCTTGGCTGCTGTAGAGAATTGCGCACCTAGGATTTAAACATTTCCAGAGCTTCAATACACATGGTAGATCCACATTTTTCCTACTAGGCAGTGTCTTATCACTGAACAACACACATTCTTTCAAACATATTCAAAAAGGGCTCTGATTACTGGGCAGCTCATGGTGTGAAGAACATAATTAACTTTGAAAACTCCTTTCCCACTAATCTTTTGAAAAATATATATGATGATTGTTAGCACAGGCATTAATATTAAATTTAAGGCTAAATCTGCAACCCCCAACCTCCATTTGCCGGTGCCAATAAAATCTTTGTGTTACATGACACCGTCATGTATTCTCTGTATGCCACATATTGTATTTTACAAAATAAAAGTATTTTAGAAATGGTTAAGAGAGTTTTAAATATTGTTATTAGTAATGTTTTTCCTATCAGATCACCTGTAAAGATAGATGCTTTAGTGTCATCTAACCCAACAGGAATCAGAGGCAGAGGAAAATTATAACAAATACCTCTTAATATTGTAACATTTGGAAACACCTTACAAATATCTTAAATAGCTGATCCATACAAAGTAAAGTCAAGATATTAAAGTTGAATATATTATGATCTTCATCCCTCAATAAAGGGGCATTCCTGGCTTTTAATGGTGTAAAGTTCCTATTTCTAGCTCTCATAAAAAAAGGATTAGATAATAAATCTGTCACTGTTGCAGGACTGAATGTCTTGGGTCTCAAGCCAGGCTAATTTTGGGAGGGAAATTTTAATTTTGGGGGAAAACAGGAAACATTTCTCTTGCCAGCTGTTTGGTTTCTTTTAATGCCAGTAGCGTGAAGCCTATCTGAGGTTCAGTTATGCATAATTCCACTGGAGAAATATTAGTGGGCAGAATGCAGGTGAGGTGGTAAAAATGCATGCTAAGCATATTGCATTAAGTAGCTCCGCATTTTAGCATATTAATAGCAATACAAATTATTTTATATCTATATAGATACAGACACACTTAGCCCATATCCATTTCTGGAAAGGAAGTGAAGAATTCTTTATCTACCAAAACTCCCAGGGAATTTAGGAATGCAAAATATAACTATCTCACCTGGAATTTGGCCAATATTCAGGGATTACCACGGGATATTTAAAAATTAGTCAGTTTCTTGGTTTTTTCATTTTATCTACGTACAGCAGCACATTGTTCCATCACCACACCTGAGACATTAGTACAATATTTTGCTTATGTCTGCATTGTCAGCCACAATGGCAGCTATTTATTTGGAAGAAGAGTATCACCTACTGAATTGCCATCAGCATCCAGTACCTTGGCTGATCAGACTGGTATGGCTTCAGGTATTATGTGTCTGCTACTATAATTTGAAAATTCCACTTATAACAAGATGTGTTTGAAAACATACATAAAATACCGTGAAAAGAGATACAATTAGAATTATAGGCAACAGCAATTCATTAAAAAGTAATTATGAAAACCTCCAGCAGTATACCATTTTGGTGCATACAGATGTAATTTTATCTGTGTCTGTGGGCTGTTTAAAAACTAATGAAAGTATTTTACAACTGAGATTAAAAAGTGATTGAAAGAATGGTTTTTGAAATAACAGTATTACATTAACTTTTCAAAGCCGTTTTTGTCACTAACTATTGCATTGGGAAAACCCAATTATAATGACACAAGTTCTGCTCTGCTTAAGACTGTATCAGCTTTTCAATTACAATCGCTTATTTTCATGGCTATGTAACTCAGAAGTAAAAATGTGTTTTGGACTGAATTTTAGGTCAGGGATTCTACACTAAAAGCTACATTTTTACAAAATGGCAACCCAAAATCTGTTTGCTATTACAAATTACATACTAGGAAAGTATAATACAATTTGAAATGATTATGATACACACTCCCTCTACTTCCTCTCCCCCCTCCACTGCCCCCATGCCTGGTCCTTTTGAGGTTCTGAATGCCCCTAGCTTTTATCAATCTCAGTGGGAGCTGAACAGTGTCATTTGAACCTCATAGGATCAATCTCTTAACTTTAAACATCTGATTTTAAACAGGATTTTGCAGATCATTAGTCTATATACATTGTGCACACCAGACCAGTTCACACTGACAAAATACACAACAATGAAAAAGTTTTGAAATATGAATTTACATGATAAACTCTCAATGGCTTTTTCTGATCAAGAATGCCTGTTAAAATATATATTCTGGTTACAACGTGCAAAATTCTGCAGTTGAGGAAAACTCTTATAAAAGCTAATGGGAATTTTGCTATAGTAAGGGTTAAATGATTTGGTCCATTGTCAGATAATCTATATTTTAAAAACCAGTGCATAGATAAATACATGATAGAAATCTTGGATTTATTGTTTCATCACACATGATACTGATGAGATTTTTAATTTTTTATACAATGCTAACATCTGCTCATGCTGGCACACTGTCCTCAGTTCCACCATCCCTAGGAACCGAGGTAGTGAAAGGGACTTGGGTCCATGCACAATGGCACATACAATGGCCTAAATACTGGACTCAAGCTCGAGCTGCATTGTGATGGTCCCCCAAGCCATTCAATGGGAGCTGCATGTGTTCATCACCATTGCAAAGTATATCACAGCTTTAGGCACCCAAGTTAGAACATTTTTCCCTTGTCTCTCTCTGTTTCAGTTTTCTCATGTGTAAAATTGAGTGTGTGTGTGTGTGTGAGATAATATTTCCTTCACTCACAGGTTTATTGTGAATTTTCACAAGTTAATGTTTCTATAGCATTTTGAGGTCACTGGATGAAAGATGACACGTTAACAAAATATTTGCATTTATTTACGCATTATTATTATTTTTACTAGAGTATAGACCAAATCTTACTTTGCTTCCAGTGCCAATGCAATGATTCCTGCAGCCATAGGTGCAGAGGCTGAGGTTCCAGTATGACTGTCTGTACAACGCTGCCTCAGGTCGGTGGTGATCTGGAAGAAATTGAATGTGTGAAATTTAGAACACAACTGCAGAAATCAGAACAGGTTTCTATTGCCTACATGAGTCAAATGCAGGTAAACAGAATTTTCTTCTTTAATAGGGATAAAAAAGGCTTTTGAATACATTGATTTGAAATTTTCCTATTCTACTCACAGGTTGAAGGTATTTGTGAACTTGGAGAAATGTTCACTCTATTCTATAGTACTGAACAGGCATGTTAGTCTCAGTTTGTCATGGCAGGACCACCTAAAGATTTGGAAATTAGAAAAACACACATACCAAAAGTGGGTTAAAATTCTGCCTTCATAGTACTTTGCATTTATATAGCACTTTCTATCCAAGAACCACAAAGTGCTTTACAAACATTAATGTAATTAAATCTCTCAATGCTCTTGTGATGCAGGTAAGTATCATTATCCCAGTTTTACAGATGAGAAAACAGGTGTGAAGCGTTAACCAATTTGCCTGAAGTCACATAGGGAGCTAGGAACAGAATACACATCTGCTGACTCCAACTGCTGTGTTTTAACCACAACACCATGCTTTCTCCTTTAAGCAATAATTCATCTGAAAATAACCCCTAGTTGTTACTTAACACCCCACATTGGAACCCACAGGGGGTATCATCAAACAACTTAAATGTATGGAGAGGCCACCCTGAAAGAAAGCTTTCCTGAACCTCCTCTTCTGGCCTTCAGACAACTTCCCAATCTCACCAAGATCATCATCAAAAGCAAGCTCTCCACAGACCAGGACACACCAACTCAAAGTGGCACCAGACCCTGCCACAACAGATGCAAAACCTGTAGACATATCTCCAATGCTACAATGATCAACATCCCCTACACACCTTTCACGACACATGCCTATCACAACATGTGATGTACCTCATCCGGTGCACTAAATGCCCCAATAACAACTACGTGGGTGAAACCAGACAATCACTACACTCTCCAATGAACTCACACAGAAACACGATATAACACAAAAACACCATATCACCCATGTGTGAACACTTTTCACAAAGCGATCACTCCGTATCTGACCTATCAGTCCTCATCCTCAAAGGAAACCAGCACAGCTCTTTCAAAAGATGAGCCTGAGAGCTTAAATTCATAGCTTTGCTAGACATAATCATGCTCTTAATAAAAACACTGTTTTTAGGAATTATTACAACAATCACTAACCCCTCTTTTTGTCCTATGACTACAGGGGTGTTAATGGGCCACTTCACCTCGAATGGTCCCTTAGAATATGTGGTAAACTATCTGTTCAACCTTGTACAGTAACTCCTCACTTAAAGTTGTCCCAGTTAACATTGTTTCGTTGTTACATTGCTGATCAATTAGGGAACATGCTCATTTAAAGTTGTGTAATGCTCCCGTCTAACGCCGTTTGGCAGCTGCCTACTTTGTCTACTGCTTTCAGGAAGAGCAGCCCCTTGCAGCTAGCTGGTGGGGGCTTGGAACCAGGGTGGACCGGCAGCCCCGCATCAGCTCCCCCTATCAGCTCCCCACTCCCCTAAGTTCCTTGTGCAGCAGCTGCCCAGCAGGATAGCAATTGCAGCTGTCCCTCCCCCCCACTGCCATGTGCTACTCCTGCCCTCTGCCTTAGAGCTGCTCCCCGAGACTCCTGCTTGCTGTGCGGGGGGAGGGGGGGAGGGAAGGAAGAGGGGGGCTAATATCAGGGTGTCCCCCTCCCCCCTGCTCCTGCACCCCGCTTACCCCATCTTCCATAGAGCAGGGAGGACACACCAGGGCTCAGGATGGAAGGAGCTTGCAGCAGCTGCGGTCTCAGCAAGCTGATCTAATTAACAAGGCAGTGTACTTAAACGGGAATTGAGCATATCTCCCTCCATTCCTGCTGCCTTGTAGAGTGCGAGTTAACCCTTGAGGGCTCAGCCAATTGCTAGTTCATCATTTAGCAGTAAGGGAAATATCCCACCCTCTGATTCCTCCACCTCAACCAAGCTTCACAATCATCATCACTGTGTACCAGTATTAAATTGTTTGTTTAAAACTTATACTGTGTGTGTGTGTATACATATATAATATAGTCTTTTGTCTGGTAAAAAAAAATTCCCTGGAACCTAACCCCCTCATTTACATTAATTTTTATGGGGAAATTGGATTTGCTTAATGTTGTTTCGCTTAAAGTCACATTTTTCAGGAACATAACTACAACGTTAAGTGAGGAGTTACTATATTTAGCTGTGACACTCAGAGTACCTTTCTCAGACCTGGGGAAGAGCTCTGTATAGCTTGAAAGCCTCTCTCTAACGAACAGAAGCTGGTCCAATAAAAGATATTACCTCGCCCACTGTGTCTCTGAAAATCCTGGCAGGATCGAAGAAACTGCCTCAGTCATGTTGAAGAAGCTTTTATCTGTCAGATCAACCAACTTCATAATTTGTTTACAGTCTTATATTGTAATATATTGCTTACAGAAAACTCATTTTAAAATGTGGCCTACGTAGATAAAGCTCCAAAAGCTATAATGGGCATTTCCAGTTAAATAGACAAAACACAATTGCATTTAACAAAATAATCTTGCATTTAACATTAGAACACAAGTAGCTCAGAAAGAAGTGTGATTATAGGAAGATAAATGTATTTCTACAAAGTTTTAAATCACAGGTAAAGATTTGGATAATTCAAACTAGTTATCACAGTTCAGGAGATTAGCACAGTGCTACAAACATGCTTCTAGGTCACTAATTAAAATGTAGCTCATGTCATTAGAAACAGAAAGCCTTTATTATCTACAGTTCTTCAAGGGGATATGTGCAATGAGTGGGTGGTGTCACAGTAGCTCCTTGTGAACAAAAGTCTATATCACAAAAAATACTAGATAGGTTAAAAACTGGACTGGATTTCCTAACACTTTAGGTGTCTTTAGGTTAAGTCATTAATGGGGAAGCACGTGGGTAGTGGGGAGAAGCTTGCAGTTTTGCTGCAGGTACTGCACCTCTTCCCTGGCTATACAAAGCTCTTGGTCTCCCGGGCTCGCCACTCAGCAACTTTCACTAGCATTATATTTTACATATAAGACCACTAGAAAAGACTAAGAGAAAAGCAAAGCATGGAAATAAACACAAATAAGGCTTACATAAGAATACAAAGATACCTGGCTAGCTTTAACCTAGTAGCCAGCTGAATTATGCATTGTCAAAAAGTCACATATCACATGAGCAGATGAGAAAGCATTTATTAAAAGTGGATGGTAGTTTGATGTCACTAATGTGTATGTGTATATATGTGTGTGTGTGTGTATATATATATGTGTGTGTGTGTGTAGATACATATATATTTGTTCAGAAGAGCAGAAGTTAACATAGAGTCAATGAGGTGACATGGCGTAGGCATCAGGTGAACTCACTCAGAGATAATGCTGAAAGATGGGGAAAAAATTGACTAAGGCATTTAGAAAATCATGTTTCTAAACTACTTGATCTGCCAAAGGCCAGTCTACCTCTCAACTTCCAAACTCCCAAAAGTCTGGAAAGAACCATTTTTGGTCTATTTCTGAATTCTTGATAAATCATTTTATTCTGTCCATGACCTGTAAAAGTCTTTAAATAAAATTTTCAGACTCTGTCTCATTTAACAATTGTGCATCAATTTAGCCAATGGATATTTAGAGTATCAATGAAGTACTAAGTGTGTGTACTAGTTTATATTGTAAAAGGGGTGCCGGAAAACCATCCTGTATTTCCCACACCTTGGTGTAAATTGGTTTTGTACTGTAACTAATTTCTAACACAATGACATATTCCTTTATATTCTTCAAAAGGGAGTAGGCAAAGGGAAACTTAAAGGGCCAAATTTATAGCAGGAGGGCTCCAGAAGCCCTGTGTCTACTGTGCAAATGCAAATCAGGTAGAGTATTTGCAGGTGAAATCTAAATGGCCAAGGTGCACACAACTACGTACAGAAATTAAGTTCTGTGGGCTTCTTCAGGCACCTTTTCTGAAAATTCGGCCCCAAAAGAGTGGAAAAAACAAAGTGGAATGAATAGCACATGCTCACTCTCTCACACACAGTGGCCAGCAGAACTACTGCACCCTGCAAAAGAGTAGTGCAGTCACTGAACTCTCCCTGCATTCCAGGAAGCACTGGGTTTGCTTGCAGCACAGTGATACCTTCAGGAGCTCATGCAGGGGAAAGTCTCATCCTCATTCCCCTGACAATGGTTTTGCCTTGAAAGACACTATTTAGCCCTCTCATTGAAAGCATATTGTCTGATGTTATCTACATATCTATCTATCAGGAGAAAGAGAGGGGAGTGTTTCTGAGGCTACATTTACACTACAAGCTCGGAGTGCGATTCCTAGTTTGTGTAGACATACTCATGCTCATTGATCTAGCAAGCTAAAAATAGTAGTGTAGCTGTGGTGGAATGGACAGAATGGCACTGTGCTAGCCGCCCCGAGTACAAACCCACCTGCATCCTATAGGTACATACTTGGGGCTGCGAGCACGTGCGCCCACTGTCACTGCCCGTGTTAGCAGGGCTACATTACTATTTTTAGTGTGCTAGCTCATGAGTACATCTATGCGAACTGGCCATCACACCCCTAGCTCATAGTGTAGATGTAGCCTTAGTTTTACGTGTGCAGTGCCCATGAATAGCAAGTGCAATAAAACCATTGCACTCTTATGCTGCATTGTTTGTCCCATGTCCTAGCAGACGTTGTACAATCCCTTATCTCTCTCTTTCACTCAGCAAATATTGCAGCAGAAAATGTGTAATGAAAGCTCCCTAAGTGGAAATCCTACCTGAGCCATTTCAAAGGGAAGTTACTGATAGCAGCTGAGATGTTTAGATGTAAATTACAGGAGAAATCTAAGGCATGTTTTTCAGCATTAAGGGTGCACTGTCAGAGAAGCCTTGTGTCTATCTTTAGAAACAAAGAGACAGGACCACCAACAAGCAGTCATACTTCAAGAAGAAAAATGATGTTCAAGATTCCAGGACCACACAAGGGCAACATCATTAATCATAATACAAGGAGATGGGGCCTGCCAGGGACATGAAGTTGACATTAGTGTCTGAAAGCTGTCATTCTATTCAACAGTGTGCGTGGACATGGGCACCAATTTTGGATCTTTTACCTAAAGTACAATGCACTCACAGGTTTTAGTTATCATTGGAACAACTGCTGATCTAAGGAAACAGTGATAAGCCTAAATTCAGGCGATGTAATATTTTATAATGCACTGTGCTACAATCATCCCATCTTTCCTCCAACAACAGAAGAAAACAACTGGATTTGACTGAAAGCAATTACATACTGGCTGGTAAAGATATAGTTTCAATATGAAATTAACAACTTAGAACACCATGACAAAGGTCAGTTTAAAGGTATAATTATCAGCACAGTATATTTTCTCCTTTACCGTATATGAGAGTCAGGTGGTTTTCTGACTAAGTGCAGTTTTATAAAAGAAAGACCTAGATACCTACTGTAACGGTTTGGTACAAGTGACTTACTCTGAAGATTTAAAGAAGTGTCATTTCTGTACAGTTATTATTCAGGTTATGTTATCAATCTTCCCTTAGTTATAGCTGTAGGGAAAGTTAGTTATTCAGGTCAAAAATAGGATTTTCCTTTGCAGAGAACATTATCACTTCTCCCATCCTAAGCCTCTTATTTCCAGATATTTCATAATTCATGTCTTGAGCCCTTAGCTGTGGTTGAAACACTTTTTACCTGCTGAGGTAATTCCTACGGGTATGTCAGCTTGAACAGACTTGTCTTCTAAAATGAGAAGTGTTTAATGAAAATCTGTAGTTGCCAATTCTCCCCCACCCCAGTGTCATGTGATCCCAAACCACTTTCTATTGAAGGTGCCATGTTGTATTTTCTCCGCAGTTGAACAGGGGGAGTATTTTTTTAATAACTGACAAGAGATGCTATAGATGAGCACTGAATTAATTTTTAAAAGGAGCAATTGTGTATACCATAGATTGAAAATTTCATCAGTGAGTGGGGGATTTTCATGCATAACTCACCAGTATTGTTAACAGAAAATATTTGAGTAAATCCACAGTACACTGATAGTACTGTTATTATTTATTTGTGTAGTGCCTTTGCTAAGATAAAGGCCATATTAACATATAGAGCTAGATTGTGCCCTTAAATACAGCCTATTCCAAGAGGTGGTGCAGAGATGCATGGCTCTAGGGGCAATAGGTAGAAGCGTTTCTGCCTGCGGGGAAGGAGGCACAATGCCTTCTGGAGCTCTTCAGTAACACTGAGGTTAGAAGGGGAGGAATTTGCTACAGTTAAGTGTCCTAGGCACATTTCATGTCACTTCTACTGAGATCCTTAGAGTCTCACGCTCAGCATGTGTTTCAAATGATAATTGTTTTAAAAGAGTAAATTTTTCAACAGGCCTGTACTTGGCTTCCATTTATCTGTGTCCCAAATTGTGGCTTTATATACTTGTGCCTGCACTTTGCAGCTGCTCCTGCAAACATCTGATAACAATTGTAGCACTGAACTATTTAAAAGGAATATGTGCACAGTCTTTGGATCTGAAAAGGCAGGTGTACTTTGTGCATGCACAGTGGGAGCCAAGAGTTGAAAATCCAGTCCAAAATATGCAACAGAGATTTTTGACAGGTGCAGTACAATATAGTAATAACTAATATGTATTCTTGGCCTCATCCTTAATGCAGTCTTAGTGCAGGACATTAATGTCAGTGGGAGTTTTGACTGTGTAAGAACTGCTGGCTAGAACTGTACAAGGCAGATTCTTGTGTCACTTACTTTAATGTAAATGTAAATTCCATATCTTCATCATAGTAAATGAGATCAGAGACTTGTCTATGTTACTAAAGCAACTATGATTATACCAGTTTGAAAAAGAACAATTCTGGCACATGGTATGTTTGTGAGGATGAAAAAAACATGTAAAGGGGAAAAAATGTGTGGTTATCCACAAAGTATATTTTCTTAGGACAAGATGAAACCAGGAGATATCTGTATCAGCTTTTACATACCCCCTCTCTCTACTCGCCATACTACCGAGTGCCTTTTTAGAACACCCAATACCACTAGCATTTTTGCTTGTATGGGACTGTTTACTTGTCCAACTCAGAAGGTGCCACTAATACAAATTGGATAGGACTAAAGCATAATCAGCACAAACTAATATGCTGATTTCACTGAGATTTTTCAAACTCCTCTCCCTGCTTAATTCTGCTTTGTATTTGTACAATCTGACACTATAAAGCAGATGAGACAGAAGAACAATGTGCTGTCACTTAGAGATATTTCTGTATTACTATATTGTTAAAAACTCATAATCTACTGGGGGCTTGACTCTATCCTCAGTTACAATGAAATAACTGAGGAGTATCGTCATTTAAATCAGTTACCCTAATGTAAATCTTCTGTGAGATCAGAATCAAGCACTAGGATATTTATGGTGGATTTTTATGGTGGATTGTATTTTATAACATATCTTCTCCTTTCTTAAAAGCAAGAATCTCATACACACAGTACAGCAAGCTGAACTATCACATCCAATTAGACTGACCTATAGGAAAGTCACTAATCTTAAGAAAGCTGCTGCTGCTATTCCACACGAGGAAGCCATCAAGCCCTTTCTATCTAATTTCCTTTTGTGGGTGGGTGTGAAGTACAGGCTTCAGGACAGGATTAAATTTAATTATATATAAATTTTAATCTTTATTTTTTTCCATTGTTATTTGCTATTTATATACATACAGCACCAACAATGTCCTGGTCAGTTTGTGGAAAAAAATGAAGATGAGGTCTCTGCCTCAAAGGACTGACCATCTAAGCAGACAACATAAAAACTAAGGATGGGAGACATGAGGCAGCAAGAAGCTGTATGGTTTCATAATGACATTGAATTTGCATCATCTTAGCGCCATGATTTTTTGGCTTTGTATAGAAGTTTTCTATGTTTTCTGGTGATGATTTTCACTTGTGTGTATTAGTCAAAACGTCTCTGTCGGGGGCATTAGGGTTAATAGGTCTTTTGGAAAAGGTGTGTTATAGTGAGCAAGTTAGAGAAGAGAGAGGTGATATTAAGATTATCCTTATCCTTAACCCTATAATGATGGCTTACTACAGATGTGAAAGAGAGAGAAAGACGGGGGAGAGGGTCATCATTCTGTGTATGTGCTCAGAGGACACTGATTGATAGGTTACAGCTGTTACTTGTAACTCTTAAATTCTTTCAGTTAAAGGGTTGGTTCTGCAAATTCACCTCATCTCTCTTTAGAGATGACCTTAGAGTAATATAAGAACTAACACAAATGTTGTCCAAAGGAAGGTGACTGGTTTGTATACAATACTGTGGGAGAAAGCTATTTCCTGCACTCAGTGAACAATGTTTTTCTTTGTTATTGGAAGTGTCAGAGGGGATTACGCTTGCTTGAGGTGTCAGCTACCAGCAGTAAAACATCCTGAGGAGAGGTTATGGACCTCAGGAGTCAACTGGTAATACAGTGCAACATCGAAGAAGAGGAAAGGGCCTTTGATGGAATATTTAGGGCCTGATTCTCCACTGTGTGAAATCAGTGGAGTTACACTGGTATAAAACTGATATAACTCCATGGAGAATCAGGCCCCTACAGTGTGGCCATTAAGCAAACAGATGGTGGTTTGAACAAGAGTAGCCATGATCTGAAGTGGGCCATGATAAGCAGAGAATTGAGGGAGTACTGTAATCTCCTATGGCAGCTGGCACTGCACATGCCTTAAATGATTAACATGTATGCAGCTGGATCAGCCCACGGTTATTGGATCACTGGAGATACCAGCTGCCAGATCCAATTCTCAGAACTAATGAACACACACAGAATTCATTGACTTCAACTAAAAGCAGCATTTCTTCATCTCCACTGAAAAGCAGGCTCTGGATGTCTCAAATTGGCATTCTAAATTAAGAAAAATGGCACTTCTGAAAATGTAGGCCTTAATATCTTTGCCATATAAGCCTTTATATAAAATGGGCATCAGATTTCCCTAATTCACCAGGCTAAATTTACATTTGCAAAACATTTTGGGATCTTTGGAAGTAGGACAATATATGAGTGCAAAGTATTATCATTATTAGAAATACAATGCAATAAATTTTAAAAGCTATGTAGGATTAAATATCTGTAGACAACATTTTATTTAACCTTATTCTCATGATTCAACTTACAAGTAAATTTACAATAATGGAAGCATGATAATAACAAAAATGTGTGGAGGTAATTTTGGTTCAGAAGTGAGGGATATCTCAGAAGTAAGCAATATAAATGTCCTGATGTAATGAGATTGTTTAAGTGTAAACACAGGGAGTAAGTCTTACCTAAAAGAATGGAAGAAAATGATTGAGAAAACTATGATTGAAGAAAAATGGGAGGATTGCACAAGATGTAACAACAAGTCAGGCCGGAGAAAGAATTTAAGCAGAAAAACATGAATGATATTGCGAAGAGTTTAAGAATGTTTTGCTAGATGATCCCAAAGTCACAATTCCACAATCAAGAAAGAAGTTACACTGGTTAAAAAGCCAGCCTGGCTAAGAGGGGAAATGAAAGCATTACATATATCATATAAAACAAATGTAAAAAAGGGAAGTTGATAGCAATGAATATAAATTAGAAGTTAGAAATTTGACAAGGGAAGTAAAAGGACACAAGTGGAAATCTATAATCAGGCTATAGATTCTATAGCAAGGAGAAGAAGAAGGAGTATTTTAAGTGTATCTGGAATAAAAGCAACCCTAAAAATGGTGTTGATCCATTACTTGATGGAAATGGCAGAATTACAAATAATTTCACAGAAAAGGCAGAAGCATCCAATAAATATCTCTATAGTTGGGAAAAAGACAGAAGATGCATTCATCTCATTTGATGATAAAATACTTTCCATTCCAACAGTAACTAAAGAGGATGTTCTGCGGCAGCTACCCTGGCCAAGGAGCTTCCTGGACTGTTAAGTGGGCTGTGAAAGTTGGTTTTCAATAATCTTGAAACACTGAGGAGGAAACACTGAGGAAGTTCCAGAGGACCAGAAGAAAGCTAATGTTGCATCAATATTTTAAAAGGATAAACTGGATTACTTTCTTAAATAGATTAAAACTTGCTAACTGATATCTCAAAATTTAATAATAAATGGGGAATCATCACTAGGCGGGTATGTTTCTAATGGGGTCCCACAAGGATCAATTTTTGGACCCATACTATTAAATATTTATCGATAATCTGGAAGAAAACATAAAATCATTACTTGATAAAGTTTGCAGATGACACAAAAATTGGGGAAGTGGAAATAATGAAGAGGACAAGACACTGACACAGAGTGATCTGCATTGCTGGGTAAACTGGGTGCAAGCAAACAATAATTTTTTATATGGCCAAAGGTAAGGCCATGCCTCTAGCAACCAATAACTTAGGCCATTCTTACAGGATGGGGAACATTATCATGCAGAATAGTGATTCTGAAAAAGACTTGACATTCATGGTGGATAATCAGATGAATATGAGCTTGCATGAGCTGTGGCTAAAAAGGCTAATGAGATTCTTGGACGTATATGTGCCGCTAGCAGACCAGATGCCAGCTCATGCCAGAGTCCCAGGCCAATTCACTTGTGTATTAGTTTAGATCAAAGTAACTGTTAAATGTATAAGAGTGTATATGGTGTTTAAACTTTATGAAAACTAATGGGATGTTAGTTGCATTGTTTTCACTTATCTGTATCCTGTTATAATGCAGTAGCAAACATTTACATTGTGTGTACCCCTGTAACTAAATAACCCATCAAACAAGAAGAGACCTTGTGGAATGCAAATGAAGAACTCTAACAGAAAAGTGCTAATTTCAAAACAAATGGTCATTGTGCATGATGATTGGAGGTCAAAGACTCTAACTGCTTTCCTCACTTTCTGCAATCAAAGGAAAAACCCACATGGAGAGTGACCCAGTCAGCTCAGTTTTCTGTGAGAAGAAGCTATAAGAATGGATTTAATGAAAGATCCTTCCCCTCTGGACTGTTTGGATTCTAACAAGGCAGAATGACTGAATGAGAAGATGGAGATCCAGAGGGGTAGCCCTTACAGACTTCGGGGAAATTGGCAGATTACTACTTTTCTGCTACCATTTGGAATTATAGACGGTGACTCACCTGTACATATATTTTACCTGTTTTAACCTCTCAATAATTCTCATATCCTTTTTGTAGCTAATAAATCTTTAGTGGGTTTACTATAGAATTGGCTGCCAGCAATGTCTTGGGTGTAAGTTCCACAGTACCAACTGATCTGGGGTAAGTGACTGGTCTCCTGAGACTGAGAGCAGCCTAAATGTGACGTGATCTTTGGTGTAAGTGACCATTTATGACTAAGTCTGGTTTGTTTGGGCGGCAAGACAGATTGGAGCATCTAAGGGACTGTTTGTGACTCCACGGTAGGACTGGTATAGTGATCCAGGATCTCACAGTTGGCACTGTATTGGTGACATTGAATTATAGAACACATCACCAGCTTGGGGTGTCTTCCCTGTTTTCTTACAGTCTGCCCTGGGGTAGGCACTCACAGTTGTGAGCCACCCCAGAGAGCGTGACAATATAAATAGGAGAATATCAAGTGGGAACCGGGAGGTTATATGAATCCATATATCTGGTACTATGAATGGTGACTGCTCTTGGACTACTGTGTCCAGTTCTTGTGTCCACACATCATGTAGAAACACTGGAGAGGGTTGAGAGAGGAGCTCAATCTATTTAGCTTATCAAAGAGAGTTAAGGCATGACTTGATCATAGCCCATAAGCACCTACACAAAGAACAGAAATTTGATAATAGAGAGCTCTTCAATCTGGCAGACAAAGGTATAACAAGATCCAACAGCTGGAAATTGATGCTAGACAAATCCAGACTAGAAATAAGGCACCAATTTTTAACAGGGAGGGTAATGAACGATTAACAACTTGGACTTGAAGCAGGAATCATTTCAGGGAAGTCCTGTTGTATGAGTCATGCAAGAGCATTGACTAGATGATCACAATGATCCCTTCTGAACTTAAAATTCATGAATCTATTAATTTTATTGAACTTTGAAAAAAAGGTTAGCACAGGTCTTTGAAAGGACCATATGGGAAATTTGATCACAGAAGTGAGTATTGCTAGAAAATGGAATGACTTCTTTGCTTTATTATCTCTTGGGGGAGAACAAGGAGAGACGCCAGAAACAGAGAGAAAGTTTTTGTGGAGAGAAGCAAAGAAAGAACAGAAA
Source organism: Mauremys reevesii (assembly GCF_016161935.1). Classification (NCBI taxonomy): domain Eukaryota; kingdom Metazoa; phylum Chordata; order Testudines; family Geoemydidae; genus Mauremys; species Mauremys reevesii. Next base: position 94,213,234 of record NC_052628.1, on the reverse strand, counting down.
AATTACTGGAACGAAGAGTTACCTCAGAACAAGTTTTTTTTTTTTTTTTAAATTAGATCATCTGAAAATAGGGAAGATTCCAGTAAGGGATGGCCAGCATCCCAGAATCTTGAAATACACAGCAGATCGTATTTAAATTTTAAAAAAAAGCTAGAGCAGGAATTTTTAACTCCTCATTAGCAATAAGAAAAGAACTGGAAATAAGGTATCATGAAACCAATGCTTAAGGAGGGAGCAAGGAAAGATTCTAGCCAGTATAAGTTATATTCAGTATTAGAAAAGCACCTTGTGATTTTTTATTATGAAGAGCACAGTGAACAGGAATAGATTGGTCAACGATAAGTCATCAGGAAGGTCGTGCTTAATGAATCTGATAATATTTTTGAAGGAGTGACAATAATGGTTTGAGAAGAGTAAGGGGCAAAACAGAAGCTGACAGACTATCTGGACTTCAGGAAGGCTCTCCAATTAAAAAATAAAGACCAGTAATGATGTCAACAATAGTGGAATTCTCCTGTGGAATAAAAAACCAGCCATGGTCAGAAATTAATTGAAAACAGCCATAGCCTGGGAAGGAATGAGATGGCAAATAGCGCAGGAAAGATAAGCAATGAACCTAATTTTACTTACTGTGTATCAGCTACCAGGACTAGGCAGCAGTACGAATGACAACTGAGGGAGAATGAATACAAAAGATGAAGGATGAAGGGTCCCAATAAATCTGAAATAAACGTGGACGTGGACTGGAAAATGGCTTCTATAACTGCACATTTAAAAATGAAAAATAACAAGGACTGGATAAAATATACCAAAAGGAGATTTGCTCTGAGGTCTGGTGATATGCTACAAAGTGTTGGTCAGGAAAATAATCTTTATGGATGACAGCAGAGAGACTCTGCTCAGAGTTTGGAAGCAGTTAGGAAAGCAGAAAGAATGTAGGACACATAGTGGAAGTGAGAGGAGAAATCAGTCTCTGTCACAAGGGTTAGTAAGACCATACCTGATGTATTGTGTAGAATTATGGATGCCAGAATACAAGGAGGCTGAAGGAGCTACAAACAGTGGCAGAAATTTACATTCAAATTCTTGGTCCAAAACTTGTATACAAATATATACCATATTGACCAAGGGTGAACATTTTTCAAACAAGCCCACACGTAGACACAAAGGCCTAGTAGTCATTTTGCCCTCCCCTAAAAATAATTATAGAAAATACAAAACCACATACAATTAAAATAGCATTACAAAAAAGCAAACACATACTATTTTCTTGTCGTAGGATTCCCCACTGCTGTAAGTCGTAGCTAGGGTGGATGCACATTCTTCCAGATACCAAGGTTTTTTTCCGCTTTCAGCTGTGCTGCTTATGGAAATAGTGTAGATGCTATTGGTGTAGCCATCGCAGGAGCAATGGTCCTTACTCCTTCCACCATTTCCAGACGCCCAAACAAAAATGGAACCTAACTTATTTCGTCCCTGTTTACAAACAATAGGAAAGATTTGATTAATGTTTTTTTTCTTGGTAAGCATGTGGGACCTTACCCTGCCCCCCTTAAAAAGACAAAAGAGCTCATAGTGGAAGATTGTGAAGAAAAAACAGAGTTTAGCTGAGGTAAGAGCTGACCCTCACAAATTCAAACCATGAGTGAGATGAATAAACATAACCTTAAAAACAAAAATTAAATTCAGATTCTATTTGTAGCTCTGGGTCTATTCTGTCCAGCCTTACAAAGAGAAATGCAGAAGACACACAACATGCATTAAATGTATCATACTGGATTTAAATAGTAAACAAACAAACAAACAAACAAAAGAAGAGCATGTTGTAGCTACAAACAGAACCAGTTGTTTATAAGGGTTCTCCTGAATGTCTCATTCTGGAATTACCCAGTGATGCCATGTACTGTTTGAGTAATATCAAGTACCAGGAACCACACTGGAGCAGTTGCACAAATGTTATGAATGGTAAATGTAAAAACTTTGTTAAAACAAAAATGGACAGGCAAGGATCGCTTTGTTAATAGATTTGCATTAAGCACTACGGCCTCGCGTCAGTAGTCTAACTGAAGTTAGGCACACGCTTAAGTAAACTGCTGAATGAGGACCTAAAACAGATATACATATTAAGAAAATTTAATAGGTGAGTCTAAATAAATATAGAGGGAGTGAAAATGAATCCATAATTATTTTGGTTTCTCAGTTTGGTGTTGATGTAAAGGGTGAAGATGATCAACATGCTGCATGCCTGCTGTCTAGCAGGGAACTGTGGTTTTCCATATTCCAGGCACTTCATGCAGACAGATAAACAGGTTAACATATAAGGTTCCCATAATTTACATAATCTAAATACATTCATTGACTGTTAGCAAACACTATGATATTAATTAGGATAGAGATTTTAATCAAAGGAGTAAACATGTCTTTAATTCTAGTTCTGAAAAATGACATCATTTTATTATTTATTAATTCTTTTGAGGGCAAAGGAAAAAGCCCAAGGGTTACAATTAAGTTAATAGCCTAATTTATATCTTATTTGTTTGCAGCACATCATGCAATATATGGTTTGTATAAGTGGTAGAGTCATTCCTATGTATGATGAACTAATGTTATGCCACATGCCACTTCGGTTTCTGTGATCATGAATAAATTACTAGTACATATGTTTTGTTTTGTTTTAAACAGAGTGGATTTGTGTGCTGCAAATGACACAAAGACAGCTGTTGGATATCTACCAAGAGAATCTTAAACAATTAGCAATTCAAAGATTCATCTAATCCAGATGCACAGGGAGTTTTCATTAGTGCATTTTTTGGTGAGTGTAATAGAGCCTAAATCAATGTAAGAAAAAAACCAAAAACGCGGTTCATGATTCTGGCAGATATATGTGCTTGAATTCACAAACATTGATGAGTTTCACTTTGTGAGTTTAATAAAAGTTCAGTACCTGTAGAGATTCTTCTCCTCAATGCAATAACTTAAATATCAAATTCTCCTTGCTAGTGTTTACATAAGGTTATGCCTTTAAAATGCAATTTTTCATTAAAAAACATTTCAAACAGAGGAAAAAATATCCCAGGGTGCCAAGTTAAATGTACTATGAAATCTACATGCTCCTGACAAGACCAGTCCAGCCAGCCAGGAAGTATAACTATTTCAGTTTCTTTTTCTTTCTTTGGCTGATCTGAGCTGCTCCAGTGATAAAAAGGTACATTACAATATAGTTGTTTAAAAGGCTGGAGCAGTACTGGACTTTTTGCAGGGCTTCAATTCAAGCAACTAACACCACAGCATCTGATTTTGACATTATTTTCACACATACACAAATGGTAGTACTAGCAACATGATGCTGGGCACACTTTATGGTTGCTCTTATCAAGTGCACCCATGCCCCAGCAGACCACTCATATAACAGTGCCACTCCTGAAGAGGGAAAGTTCAGTTCATTGTGTTCCCTGTTCCATCATTGCTCTGTCTTTACATCTGGATCAGAGCAGTAGACTCTGGTTCCGTCCATTCATCTCTTCCAGGTCTCATCCCTCTCTGTGTGAACCCAAGAAAGAGCGACATCACCTTGCTGTTTTGTGTTCTGCTTTTTCGCAACCCTTTTACCTTTTAGGGCATGACCCAAGGCTGAGAGAAGTCAATGGCAATCTTTCCACTGACTTCCATGGGCTTTATATCAGATCTATGAACTCATTCATTCTGTCCATCTGTCCTCTGGTCACCTCTCTCCCTAACTTTGTTCTTGCTCCCTCTTCCCCTTCCTGAAATACTGACTGAGGGAAAAGTAGTTTATGCTTGAGAATACCTGCAAGTGTGAGGCAGGTTGATGACACAGAGAGCATCCATCTACTGCCTCAACTCACTCCATCATCCCCATAGATTTGAGGTTCAGGAGCTTCTTTAGGATTGGGAGAGGACTAGAAGATCATGCCAAAGAGCTGCTGTTCATTCCTTTTTACTATGCTACTGGCTGATTTCTGCTGACTACATTAGCCTCTAACCACCGGTACCCTCTTTATTCCAGTGCTAAGCTACCTCACTCTCCTCCTTTAAATCCTCCTCAAAGTTCACTTTAGACTACTTTGTCACTGCTAATTTTCACTCTAGAGTGATGTCCACACTTCTGTCTGGCCCTACAATATTCTTATGTGATACAGCATGGGCAGAGGGCAGCAGGAGAGGGTTAGAAGGGAGCCTTATTCCCTGTAAGGGGAAGAAAGTTTGCTATAGATTAACTAGAGCACCTGAAGCCAATTAGAGCACCTGCAGTCAGTCACATGATAAAAAACCCCTGCTTCAATCAGATAGTGTGGGAGTTGGAGCAGAAAGGATTGGTGTTGGAGCAGAGAACAGTTTGAAGGGAAGCAAAGGACAGTTTGGAGAAGTGCTGTAGTGGGCTAAGAAGTCCAAGACCCTAGGTAAAGGGGCACCTGGCTTGTGCAGAGGGAGGGCAGGAAGCCCCCACAAGCTGAAGAGCAGGAGAGGGAAGTAGCCCAGAGGAAGGAACCGTCAATTCAAGTGGTTCACCACTATCCTCAGGGCCCCTGGGCTGGGACCTGGAGTAGAGGGCGGGCCCAGGTCCCTCCCTCTCCACTCCCCTCCTCAAGGACACTAGTGGGGCAATTAATATTCCAATTTAGGGGCAAGAAATGGTGCCCTGAACCCCCCCACCCCCAAAGAAGAGAAAGCGCGAAACCCATCATAATAGTGCCGGAAATTTGACACACATCAAATGAACAAAAAGCAAGAGAAAATAACTCCTATCTCCCCCCCCCGCCACACACACACTCTACTGTATATATCAGAACAAGCAGTGTATGCAATACAAAATTGGGTTTTCAACAAAAACTGATGGCTTTTGCAGAATTTTTTCATTTTTCATTAAACCCTACCTCTCCAATCCCCTCAAAACAAAAGTTTCTGCATTTTGGTCAAAAAATGAAATATATCAATTTGGATATACCGTTGCAGTGCCTCATGAGAGTTATTGTTCACATGCCTCACATTCCCATTCTCCCCTACAAGTCACACTCTCCAGCTGGACTTCATCTCCCATGTATCACTGCAGGGACTACCATGATACCCTGCCTCTGCTCACCAAGAGGTGAGGCCATGGTCTGTCCTGGGAGATGTTGTCCAATAAGAGAGGCCATGCTATAAAGGAGAATGAGAATGTGAGGCACGCAAACTACAACTCCCATCAGGCGCCACAATAGCATTTTGGAATATAACTATTTCCATTTTCTGTTTTTCATCAAAAAGTTAAACATGACTTTGTTTCCATTTTTTTAGAAATTAGCCACAGGAAAAAAATATTTTTCTGGTCAGCTCAAATGGCTGCATTTGGCTAATTTGGGCACTGATCCCACAACCCCTATGCATGTGATTCACTACAGTACAATTACTGCAGTGGAATTTCTCAGCAAACCAAAGATTGCTCTCGTGAGGAAGTGTTGCAGGAACAGGCTTCAAATTATTAGTTCCTCTGTCCAGGGAAAGGTGTCTTATTTCTGTAAAGCACTAGTATGTTGATAGTGCTATAATAAAATAAATAAATAATACTAATAATGTGAAATGAGATTTTTGCAGGTAGAAATAGATATATGAGCAAATTTGGCTCCTGAACAAGATAGAGGGCTGCCAAAAAGGAGGCCCTGACTGTTAGAAATGCTGCAGTGCAATATTTAAAAATAATAAACACCAACTTAAGTTTTATTAATTCAAATAAAGCTTTGAAGAACAGGAATAATGACTATTTACATCCCAGTTGACCTTTCTGTTGTGATTTTTTTGGTAAACACTCATTACATGTATAAAAATATACTTCTTCAAAATCAGTGTTGCCTTTAAAAAATAAAGGTTCATAATTAATGTTGTTTCCATAAAAAATAAATACCAGGTGCATAGACTAATGGGGAAAAAGATCCTCCCTCTAATCCACATGAAGCAAAGAATTCCAGTTCCTCTAACTTACTGCAATACGGTATATTTAACAACTCAGCATTTCACAGAAAACAATGGAATTTAGCCTTCAGTCTAGACAATATGCTAAGATCTTGTTCCTAAAAGCTATTTGGCAAAGCAAATGACAGTCTTTAAAAACGAAACAAAAAAAACCAAACAAAAAACCGAATTCAACCTGCCCAAAATAACATGTCAAGTAAGTATGCTCTGGTTTTCATTTACTGTCTATTGTTTGATTACTATTTGGTTGTCTCCTTTCCCCTCTACCCTCACACCCCACTTCAATTCATTGGACCCACTTGTGCTCAGGAAATTATAAACTTGCTAGTAAGTCTAGGTACCAAACAACCTACTTAAAACAAGAGCACTAGTAGTCCTACTGTATGTGAACCCAGTTTAAAATTGGTCTCTCTTCAACATATGAAGTTAAATAAGAGACATTTGGACTGTGTTACAAAGTTAAGATAAACACACATGTAACATACTGTAGCTTTTACAATTTGGCTAAATCTACCATCTGTCATGCTCCAGATGCCCAAGGGTGTCAGGACAAAAAGTCTATTCCGGGGCTGCCAAGAGGTTTTGCATCTTTTATTACTTGAAAGCAAAAGGTCTATTTACAGACCATATAGACACACGTTTTTAGACAGAAGCGAAACACTAGTCAGTGATGTGAATTATAGTAGAGGAAAGGCATGGGCTAGCATGTGAGTGCAGCAGAACATTCAGAGTGCTCATGCCAATGATGTCAGATAAAAATGCATCAACCATCCCCTCTGGGTACAGAGCTCTGTCTTCTCATGTCTTGCCCTTGCAATAGTATTACTGACTCTTTTCCAAATACTGTAAAGCATTCCACAACCCTACTTGTGGTTGTCAGTGTGCTTTTTGAGATATTCTCCTACTGTTTTTATCTTTGTCACTAGCTTTCAGAAAATGTCTGAATATTTAAAAAAAAAAAACCCACACAACAAAAACCTTCGGCCTTCAATTCTGACAAGAAAAGAAAAAATGCTTCACTGACATTTAGTGTATCATCAGTCTAGGTACGTGAAGAATTTTACTAAGATATTTTCTGGGAATAGCTGATGTGCACAGACTGTGCATGAGAGCTGCTCTAACTGACACCAGCTGCAAAAGGCCACAAAGGGCTGGAAAACAGTGGTGGCACAGGAGCTCACAACATGCCGACTTTCTTCTGGCCATTCCCTTTTCTCTGTACTGCTAGCAGCAGGGAAGGCAAGTGGTGTAAAGGGCTTTTCTGCAGCTCAGCACCACACGGGGATCACTCTTACACTGGTGTGATCCTTTCTGGGCCACTTAATCCAGTTTTTGGGCCAGATTCTGCCAGGAATCAGAGCCAATATGAACATTCTTATAAAGACACATGGAAAACTTCCTCAACAATATTAAAGGAGCCTCCATTGCTCCAAGTTTATACATTGCTATAGCTTTATTAGTTGATACCTTACTGATAGTCACAGTACACATCACTGTAGAGTGGTTATTTACACACTGTGGTCCACGGACCACTAGTGGTCCACAAGGCATTTCCAAGTAGTCTCTGAAAAAACTTTCATTGAACATGTGAAGCGTGAGCAGGTGAGGCAAGAGGTAGTCCCACCATTCTAGAAAGTTAAAATCATGTATTCATTCACTATTCTACAAACAAGGCTTCCTTGCTCTTGCTTGTGCATCTTCGTGTTCTTCTGCCTAAGGGTACGTCTACAGTACGAAATTAATTCAAACTTATTCTATTCGAATTTTGGAAGAGATTTTATACATTTGGTGTTGTGTGTCCCCACTAAAGCGCGTGAATTCGGCGGAGTGCATCCACAGTACCGAGGCTAGCATTGAATGTCAGAGCGGTGCACTGTGGGAAGCTATCCCTCAGTTCCCGCAGTCCCTGCTGCCCACTGGAATTGTGGGTTAAGCTCCCAGTGCATGATGGGGCAAAAACATTCTTGCAGGTGTTTCTGGGTATGTGCTGTCACTCTCTCCTCCCTCCGTGAAAGCTACAGCAGACACCATACTGCCAGCAGACGGTGCAGTACGGTGCACCGCCTGTCTCCTGGTACTTTGAATCCACTTGGCATGTCCTCTCATCTTTCTATCTACTCTTTTATCTAACTATTTCCCACCTTTTTTCGGCTACCGTGAACCGAGCAGCACAGCTTCTGCCGCAAACTGCTCTCCTGCTCTTGCATCGCTAGCTAATTTTTCCATGTTGTTGGTCCTGGGCTCCCGGGGAAGCTACAGACTTCAACAATTCCCTGCCGTTTTTCGGCCATCGTGAACTGAGCCGCACAGCTTCTGCAGCAAACTCTGCTCACGCTTCTGCTGCAAACTCTGCTCTTCCGCTCTTGCAGCTCTAGCGAGCTTCCCGACTCTGTGAAAGCTACAGAAGATAACCATTTACTGCCTTTTACTGCCCATCTTGAACCGAACAGCTCTCCTACATTTCGAGCCCCTTTTCCTGGATTATCCCTGCAGGTGCCATAGCGCAGCAATCATGGAGCCCGCTCAGATCTCCGCTGCAGTTTTGACCATTGTAAATACCTCGCGTATTATCCAGCAGTATGTGCAGTACCTGCAAAACCGGGTGAGGAAGCGATGACAGTGCGATTACTATACTGATCAGGACATGGACACAGACGTTCCTAGAAGCACGGCATGTGGTGATTGGGAGATCATAGTGGCATTGGGCCAGATTCATGCTGTGGAACACCAATTCTGGGCCTGGGAAACAAGCACAGACTGGTGGGACCGCATAGTGTTGCAGGTCTGGGATGATTCCCAGTGGCTGCGAAACTTTCGTACGCATAGGGCCACTTTCATGGAACTCTGTGACTTGCTGTCCCCTGCCCTGAAGCGCAAAGACACCAAAATGAGAGCAGTTGAGAAGTGAGTGGCCATAGCACTGTGGAAGCTCGCAATGCCTGACAACTACCGGTCAGTTGGGAATCAGTTTGGAGTGGGCAAATCTACTGTAGGGGCTGCTGTGCTGCAAATAGCCAAAGCAATCATTGACCAGCTGCTATCAAGGGTAGTGACTCTGGGAAATGTGCAGACCATTGTGGATGGCTTTAATGTGCTGGGGTTCCCTAACTGTGGTGGGGTGATAGACGGAATGCATATCCCCATCTTGGTCCCGGCACACCATGGGAACCAGTACATAAACTGCAAGGGGTACTTTTCCATGGTGCTGCAAGCACTGGTGGATCACAAGGGACGTTTCACTGACATCAACGTGGGATGGCTGGGAAAGGTGCATGATGCTTGCATCTTCAGGAACTCTGGTCTGTTTGAACAGCTGCAGGAAGGGACTTACTTCCCAGACCAGAAAATTACTGTTGGGGATGTTGAAATGCCTATAGTTATCCTTGCCTATAGGGATCCAGCCTACCCCTTAATGCCATGGCTCATGAAGCCGTATACAGGCACCTTGGACAGCAGTAAGGAGCAGTTAACTATAGGCTGAGCAAGTGCAGAATGGTGGTAGAATGTGCTTTTGGATGTTTGAAAGTGCGCTGGTGCAGTTTATTGACTTGGTTAGATCTCAGCACAACCAATATTCCAATTGTAATTGCTGTTTGTTGTGTGCTCCACAATATCTGTGAGAGTAAAGGGGAGACATTTATGGCAGGATGGGAGGTTGAGGCAACTCGCCTGGCAGACAATTTCACACAGCCAGACAACAGGGTGATTAGAAGAGCGCAGCAGGGTGCGCTGCGCATCAGAGAAGCTTTGAAAGCCAGTTTCATGACTGGCCAGGGTACGGTGTGACAGTTGTGTTTGTTTCTCTTGAAGTTACCTGCCCGCTATATATTTATAAAGGAAATAAAGTCAAAATTGTTTAAAAACTGTTCCTTATTATTTGTTGCAGAATACATTGAGAGAAATCAGAAGGTAGACCAGGGGGTCGAGGAGGAGGGAAGGACAGATCCAGAAACCAAATAAAAAGTTTGCATATGCCAGCTTTCTGCTGCTTGGGCGATCCTCTGGGGTTGAGTGTGTGGGGCCCCGTAGCCTCCTCCTTCGTGTTCTTGGGCGTCTGGGTGAGGAGGCTATGGAACCTGGGGATGAGGGAGGACGGTTATACAGGGGCTGCAGTGGCAGTCTGTGGTTTTGCTGCCTTTGCCGCATTAGATCCACCATACAGCGGAGTATCTCAGTTTGCTCCCCCATAAGCTTGACCATAGCATCCTGCCTGCTCTCTTCGAGTTCCTGTAATGCTTTACGGGACTCTGCAATTGTTTGCCTCCACGCATTCAGCTGGGCCCTATCAGTGCGGGAGGACTGCATGAGCTCAGCAAACATGTCGTCCAGAGTTCATTTTTTCCGCCTTCTAATCTGGACCAGTCTCTGGGGTGGAGTAGATAGGGGCCGTGTGTGAAGGAGTAGGAAACACACAGGAAGACAGAACCAGTGACCTGGAGAGATTAGAGCAGTGGGAGCTACAGGCAATGAGAGGCAATTTTGTCCTAATACATTTGAAATCTTACACCAGGTAGAGGAAATAAGTCATGCAGATAGAAAAAAGAGAGCAAGGAAAAAGAATCGTAGCTATATGCATGATTTCAAAGTTTATTTTCCTCATCTCCTTAATTTAGTTCTGAATTGCACCAATTTCTTATCTTAGAACAGAAATCTAAACAAGAAAAGAAAAAAAGTACAAACGCATTTCACCCTTTCATAGGATTTTACACCTTCTTAATATTTACAGTGTCTTTAATAAGTTCTTGTGGAAATATTCTATGTACAGGTAATATATAATGTATTGAAGAACTAAAACAGATTATGCATTAACACAGTAATGATGGCGATAGAATATGTGAAGAATATTTCAACATGCATCTGGTATATTTTTTATTTGCCTCTTTACTAGAACAACAGGTTCAATAGCTTCAAGCTATTCCGCACAGTGCTATAATTAGTGCTTAAAGTGCAACCCCCCCTCCCACCGAGCCCCCAAAAAAGTGTTGGCTGAAACCTGAGATCTGAACCTGTGGAATGCTGGAATGAATTTCTACTTTTCCTAAACAAAACAAAATAAAGCCAGCTACAGGGCTGCTGCATGCATCACAGATTCTGCCTATCTGTTCATGTTATCTATTCATTATGATTCATTATTACTATGAAGAAATAGCATATTGCATACTGCATTATTGTCCAACAAAAACAAACAAACAAACAAATCCAGGTTTTCCAAAATATCTGTTAAACCAAGAATAGATTTAGGATGAGACGCTCTCTGGTTAATAATAGGTAAAGTTCCCTCATCACACAAAGCCCAAGTAAAGAGGCATTGTGCGAGAGCCATGCAGGGTTTGAGTGAGGGATGGAATTCACCTCCCTAACTTACAGTGAGGATTCAGTCAGCTCTACTGTCCTTGTACAGTTACCTGTTGAAACCCCCTAGATCAGGATTTGTGACCAACAGATCCATGTAATTATAGTCCTAGTGGTGATTCCTAAACTCCTATTCCCACCAGGTATTCACAAGTAGTGGAGAACTCAGCTCCATAGCACATTAGGGTGCAGATTCTGCAGCTGCCAACCTGCTCAGCAGCGACACTGTTCAGAGGTGACTTCTGTAGCCCCTGTGCCATGAATGAATGAAAAATAAATCCACATTTCTAAGAAAGTGCACAAGGTAGGTACAGGGATTTCCACAGGGATTGGGGGAAGGAATCCTCTTCCCAGACACAGCAACAGAGATGCTGCTCCACGGCTGCCTTTACAGACTTAGGGCTGCAGTAGTCCGGTGTATGGACTGTCCTCACCACATGGGTGTGGTTGGGGAGAAAGGACGTGATCTGATTTAGTGTCACATTATTGGCCTCACCTTCCTTGCCCTAACCTCACTCTGTAGTGCAGCAAACCCTTGAGTACAAACTGGCACTCCTTGAACTGGCTTCATGAAATCCGGCTCTCTCCACAGGCAGTAGAAACGCACAGACTCTGCTGTGTCCGGGTCCCTACAGTTCTTACCCCTATTAATTAACCAGATTCTTTTATTGTGTAAATGCATCCTCACTGAAATGAGTACATTTTAAACATATGGAAAGGCCCCATTTTTTTCCCAAAGTGGCCTGTTAATTTTGGCTTCCCAACTTAAGCCTTATCCTAAGTCAGAGACCTGATGTATTTCATGTTAATCTATCTCAAGTTGGGCACCCAAAATAAGAGGCCACTTTTGAAAAGCTGGCCCTTAGGCCATAACGCTCTTCTGGCTTGTTAGAACAGTTTCCACAAATGTGTGAGGATTTGTAATTAATATAGTCTGTTTCCAATACCCTTTGTGACACTGTATAGAAACTGTGGACATATTGAGGTATATTTTCCTGTAACTTTTCTTTCCAAGTTTTTCTGCCTTTCGTATGTGTACATCGCATTGAATCTAATGTAGGAACATTTGTTACATTATTTTATTTTCTGTACACTTTCTTTTTGCACTACATACTGATCATCTGTGGGAAAACTGCATATAACAAATAGTACTGCTATAAAGGAATCTTCTAGTTATTTCCAAAAGAAAACAGAATGCATTGTATGACAGTACATCTAGGCATTATGAAAACTAAACTCTGCTACTTTAATGATTGACAGACAGTATTTGTAAGCTAGGGTGTTTGAGCAGAGCACTGGGAGTTGCCAACTTCATGCAAAGCATAGACTGAAGAAGAATTGCTAGTTTCATGACATGTATGGAGGTTTTCACCCAATCTGAGTTTTGGTGGGTGGCATTAATTTGGAAAGGACTAGAGCACACCCAGAGCCAGATAGTCTTGCAAAACCATTCAGTATCCTAAAATATGTGCTTTAACACAGCCACATACATTTAGAAACAAAGATTTGTTTCAAGAACTGCATCCTGGAAATCAGTGACACTGAAAGGAACTTAGGGGGTCATGCTGAATAACCAATTGAACATGATCTCTCATGCAATTCAGTGGCTGAGAGCAAATCTGATTCCTGGATGTGTAAACTGGGAAATATCTAGTAGGAGTAGGGAAGAGATATTACGTTAGAATTCAGCATTAATGAGACCATTACTGAAATACTGTGTCCTGTTCTGTTGTCCAAACTTTTAAAAAAGGATATTGACAAATTGGAAAGGGTTCAGAAAAGAGCTACAAGAATGAGTCGAGGTCTGTAAAATCTTGCCCAACCATGAAAGGGTAAAGAAGCTAAATCTATTCTGTTTACCCCAGAAGAGTGGTGTGGTGTGGTGGTCAATGCCAGATCCGTGTAATGCTGTGCAGTGGCGGTCAGTCTAGCACTACCCATACCATTATCCATAGGCCCCATGCTATGCTGTGCAATGATGCCGCCTTGCCTTAAAATCTATGAACCTATACAAATGATGTAGGCCAATTATATTGTCGTATGTTATCAGGAAGTATAGTTGTGATATTAAAACACAAACATCACTACACTGTGTGCAATTACTCTGTCCTTCAGAATGAGCTATCAGAGATATCATCTCCGTTGTGTTAATAACCAACATAATTCACTGTAAAGCAGAAGCTCCACATTTTTCACTCAAAATCATGAAGTAAAAAAATAGTTATTTGCTCATAGGTCACAGCCATGGGGGCTACACAGTACCTGTAACAGAACATTTCTGTGCTTAGTTGAGTGACCTTGGGAAAATCAATTTTGGCCAACTTTTTATAAGTATGTGTATACTTTTGCACATGTCCATCTTGCCTGCTTACTAATCATACATGGACATACAATTTGGGATTTGCATTTGCAAATTGTATGTGCCTCAGTTTCTTCATCTGTACAATGGGATAAAGCCCCAGTGCAAATCTGCAACAAAGTGAATATTTTGTGTAGACAACAGTTACGTATTCCTCTTAAACCCATGCAAATTATGCTGACAGAGGAAATTAATAACATTTTTAAATATATCTAAGAACAGTCTGTTATTGGCCTCAACACAAGCAGCAACCCCTCTGCCTAAACAATTATGCATTATACACCTTGCCCTCCACCATTGGAATCATCTTATTCTTTCTGGACACTTCCCTACTTGGGGTTGGCGACTTTTATAGCCTTCTTCCAAAACTCATGATTGTACACCTGGCTGTTAGGTAAATTGGTCTCTCTAAGGTACATGGATATCTAGTCTTTGGCTTCCTCCCTGGTCCTTTTCCTTCCACAATTATTGCAAGGACCATCCTACCAATATAACTCTGAGGTCTCCACTGGTCATGTCCACACCAATGTAGCCTAGCCTTCCTGAACTTGTTTTCAGCTGGGGCAACCTGCATTAGGCTCCTCACAACCTCCTTTTGTTTCTTATCACAGAGTGTCCAATCACTTCACCATCTTCATTTTGGTCGTGGAGAGTGTGCTGATTTCTCTTCTTGTGGCTGTCCGAATCTCTGCTCCATATATTAGGATGGGTCGAATAACAGTTTCATACACTCTACCTTTTAACTTTATTGGCATCTTTTTATCACAGTCCAACTGCTGGAATCTCCTGGCATTATTTTTGTAAAGAAATAAATCCACATGTAATTCCCTCTCCCAAATGCTCGCACTTGAGTTTTGAGGGCTGTTCAGTGACTGCAGGAGAGCCTTCTGCTTCTAAACTACACTTGAACACACACTCTGTAGCCAAAGTTGGTGAAGCGAGAGAGATGAAAAGGGGCAGTGATGATGGAAGGGGAGGCACCAAGCCAAGTTCTCACAAGAGGTTCAGCAGCACGACATCAGATCATTAATGTCCATCAAACGTTTTGGCTTATGTCCAGCTCACTAACAGAACAGTGTAGTGGGAATGAAATGAAGGCCACTGTTCTGACATGCAGGCAAAAAGCCAAAGATCCTGATTTAGATTTCCCTGCCTGTCCTTCTCCCCTTTTATAATACATTAAGGATGACCTGCTCTGCCATAGCTTTAGTGTAGCTCATGTGCATGCAGAACAGGTGATGCACAATCAATAATGGAAAACAAGTGAAGCTGGCTGCTCATTGTCACAGCCCTTTGAAACCTTGCTACACAAAATGCCAACAGTAGCCACAACTCTCCAGAAACATAGTTATGGTATCTTTGCAAAGGAACATGTAAAAACAAAAGCAGAACAATTTAAAGTCACGACTATCTGATCATATCAACAGATTTACGCTTTCTTATATCTACATTACAAATATGCTTGCTTGTGTGGACAAAACATCATGTTCAAACCTGTATCAGAGAACTATCTCTAACTTGATTTAACAAATGGCCTGTGGTATACAGGAGGTCAGACTAAATGATCTAATGGTTCCTTCTGTCCCTAAAATCTATGAGTCTTTAAAACATTTGGATTTTTCCTCCCATACAAGAAAGAGGAAAACCTTATTACATGGTTTGTCCAGAACCTTGTTTGACTACAATAAATAAGCCTGTATATTTTATTTATTATTTATATACTCATATACTCTTTTCTTCAAAAATGTTACTCTTGGACATATTGCTCTAAACTTGATTTTTCATCTAAAACTGAATTGTGCAATTATAATACACTCATTTTCCAGGTTATTAAATCTACTATTTGTTATACACTGGCGTTTAAAACACAGACCTTTTGAATGGATGCATTTTCCATACTGGCTAATACAATGCTTGTACCTATAACGTTTCCAAGAAAAAAATCCCTTGCCATTTGAAAGTATGATGCCAAGATAACTTTGCCATTTGAAATTAATACTATTTGAAAATAAACGCTCCAAGGGCAAAAGCACTCATTAGATTCAAGAACTTAATTAAGTATAATAGAATTACTCAAACTAAGCTAAAGATGATGTTAAATTATGGTGCTTGAAACTAGTTTACAACATTTTCCCTTCTCCATTCTTTATCCTGATCTTGCACAACAGCTGTATAGCACATTTAATTTCTGCATGAGATTTTTCATTTTTTAAACTTTTGCTATTACTTCATGTCATTTAAAACAAAACCACACTTGTCTTTTTCAATTTATGGCATGCTGTTCTGTCTCTATGGAGCTCTGAAAATGTACACTTATTTATCTTTGCTATTTGGTATAGGATTTAGGACTGGTTAGCGTCTTAGCCCAGTAGATTTTTCAAAAAATTCTCAGACACCCTGCGTGAATCTTTTAATTGGAATGATACAACCTAAAGATAATTTGGACATGTTTTCAAAAATCAGTCTCTCAGTGGCCTGAAGAAGAGGTGGTGATTCTCAGAAAGACATACCCATTTCACTTTTATGTTGTTAGTTCAGTTTAATTACACTTTAATCAAAGTCATTATTCAGCATCACCTGTAATTTTCTTAATTAAACATACTGTGCACAATTTTTCCTCTCAGATCCGCTTAAAGGATCTTGCCTTTACATTCCTACTTGCATTAGCATCAATGGGAAATGTGTCTTGTAGGACTAAAGCAGAATATCAAGTCCAGATCTACTACATGGATCTGAAAGATGAACCTGCCAACTTTCCAATTGTCAATCTATTACTTTAACTTGGATCAAAGAAGCTAAATTTATTGCTGTAGTTACTGTTTAGGACCAGTATTTTTAAAAAGAAAGGCCAAGATCTGTGTGCAAAATTGTGCATGGAGTTGCCTGCCTACCTTTGTTTGCACAACTATTATAACAGCTTTTATAAATCAGAGGATTCGGTATAGTTCCTAACCAGCAATTTGTGTAAACTTGTAATCTGAAAAATCCCCATATAAAAACAGCACTTGTCATATTTCAGTGCAAAAAGCAGAAAGAGTAGCTTTATTCTAAGACCAAAGAAGTAACTATATTAGAATGAATAAGGAAAACAGCATCTCTCTTTCACTGATTCACTATAGCGCTTCTGCCTGAGAGCATTACATAACGCTATCCTGACTTGCTACAGTTTTAAAGAGACAGTACACCCACCCTTTCAGCAACTTCTGATTCAACACATCTGTTTCTTACATTCAGACATATCTGCTGATTTTAGTCTGGTGATAAGGTACTTTAAAAATATTTTAAACTTTTAATTATTAATTCTAAAATTAAAAAAAAAACTTCTTTAGCATAAATGTATGCGGTCTCACAGTGGGACCCAGACAACTATTCAGAATAGTGAGACCTATGGCAATCCTTTGTAAAACACTTCAAAAGGAAAAAAGGATAAAAGAAATTAAAAATTAAAGGGCATATAACTTGTCCCAAATATTAGTGTTTTTATTGTTTTTAAGAAATAAGAACAAACATTCCCCCTAGACTGTTTATGGGGAAAAAAATCCATTTATAACTATATAATGAAGAATTTAATTTATCTTTTGTGCTGTTATCTATGTAAAACAAATCAAATGATTTGGTACTATAATGAAAGTAGTCTGTGGTCTGTTGACTTCACTGCAGATTTATACCAGATGAAGATCAGGCTCTTGAAATTATAAAGAACAAATGAATATCTGTGTTCTTCTAATATGTGAGTGGGAATAACCTTTTTGTGATTGCATTATCTCAGTGAAATGATGCTCTCTCACACACGCACACAATTTCTTATTTCATTCAGCTATTTCTTCCCCTTCCTGCAGTTCCACTAGCTTCCCTTAAAGGCTTTGTTGCTGTTGTCCACTGCCATCATTGTCAAATAGTAGTAGAATGTGATGGAGCTTTCATAAGTGCTTTGATAAGGCCCTGGTCCAGCAAAACATTTAAACATGTGCTTAACATTAAGCCACTGAAATCGCTGGAGCTAGTCCCATGCTTAAAGTTAAGTATGTACTTAAGAGCTTTGTCATAGCGGGACCTTATACAGCACATACTGTATTAAGTAAAAGCATGATATGCTGCCACATGTGCCTGTCAGATCTGAACTGAATGGAAGTATCAGTTGAGGAAAGAAATTAATCATGTTACATTGCAGCAGGTCCCAGGGATAATTAAAACTAGTTTTGTTAGTGGCACTTACTTTATATTAAATAATAGTAATATTCAGTATGCATATAGTGCTTTCCATCCACAAAGAGCTTAGTAAGTACTAACTAATAAATCATCACAACAGTCCTGTCAGGCAGGTAAGCAAATATCCCCATTTGACAGAAAGGAAACCAAAACAGAAAATTTAAGTGACTTGCCCAAGGCATAGCTGAGATTAGAACTGAAGAATTCCTGGCTCCCCATCTTGTGCTCAATACTAGGAAAATGACCAGGAGGGATTACTGATATCAATTTTATGTTGTGTTTTACATCTTAGAATTAAACAAACTTTGAATGACTTGAAATCGTCTAGTAGTGCATACAGATAATCTAGGCACTTACATGTTCTTATAACTGTTACTATTAGCCTCTCTCACCCACTCCACCTGTTTTTTGCTATGATCAGCTGCTGTGGCATATTATAAAGTAACGTGAGCTCTTCAAAGCAAAGACTGTCTTTATTGTTACATATGCTCCAAAGCCACTGCTAATTATATTTTGCTAAATTCAGTCCTAGTATAAGTGGTTACAGCTCTCATTGACTTAAATAGTAGTTGCACCTCCTGAATTTGGTCCTCAGAATTGTTACATTTCAACATTGGAATGAACAGTCAAATGGTCTCTTTATCACTTTGAAGAAATACTTTGTGCTGATCTCACTTCTTACAATCCTAGAACCGTCGTCTTTTTGCTAGAAAGTCTCTCACTACATTCAAAACAGTGCTCAAACCTTCAAATGTGCAATTTTAAAATGGTTTTCACCTAGTGGTTCTCAACCAGGGGTACGTAGAGGTCTTCCAGGGGGGTAGATCAACTCATCTAGATATTTGCCTAGTTTTACAACAGTGCTACATAAAAAGCACTAGCAAAGTCAGAACAAACTAAAATTTCATACAGAAATGACTGGTTTATACTGCTCTATATACTATACACTGAAATGTAAGTACAATATTTATATTCCAATTGATTTATTTTATAATTATACAGTAAAAATGAGAAAGTAAGAAATTGTTCAGTAATAATGTGCTGTGACACTTTTGTATTTTTATGTCTGATTTTGTAAGCAAGTAGGTGTTAAGTGAGGGGTATGCAAAACAAATCAGACTCCTGAAAGGGGGCCAGTAATCTGGAAAGATTGAGAGCCACTCATCTAACTCTAAACAGGGGAAAGAGGCGTGAGTTCTATTTTCCCTTTAAACAAAACCAACCTCCTCCTTACCAGCAATGTGTCTTGAGAGCTTTAGTTTTCCCTGCTTGTGCACATGCGCCCATGACATGACATGGTGTTTAAGGAAACCTACCGTTCTGATGCCATTCTCAAAGGCCTGACGTGCTAGAGAAGCAGGTCCGTCCACAGTCTTCCCATCATCATCAGGACCCCAACTGGCACTGTAGATGTGTATATGTTGTGGATTCAGACTGAGAGACTTTGCTTCCACCATGTCTGTAACATCACCATCCAGCATCCTCACTCCTTCAAAAAAGAGAAAGGGCAGTAAATGTGAGAACTAGACTAATGAAGCATGTTTGGAAAACTATGTGAAAAATACAGAGAACTAGTCTTTGTGGATTACATTTCTTATGTTCTTATTGATTATGGCGCTCAAATTGTAAAGTTGGTTTCTCTCAAGCTTTAGGAAACATCTGTGCTCAAATTCCTTCATCCAATGCACAACACATGAATGTTAAAGAAAAACTTTGATTCTGGGGAAAACTTAAAAAAATTATTTCTACCTCAGTACATTTATATTTCTCTTTTAAAAATAATTATAATTTCCTTTCCTTCTCTGCAACGCAGTGCAGTTTAAGACATGGCAATCCTAATTTGATAGACATAAAACACAGGATGTATGCTGATAGATAAACACAGGATTATGTCTTCATTGCAGATTCTGCAAAAGGAGAATCTGGGGAGAAAGTTCTTGGGTACTAGCAAAAGTGTTACAGAACGTTACTGACAAACTACAGCATTATTTGCATAATATTATTCTACCTCAGTTGCAAAACTGTGAACATCCCTCTCTAGGTAAGAAAGTGCGTAAGGCCTGATTCTGAAATTCAGTTGTGTATGTGGAACTCCCATTAATGTCAATGGCAGTTATGCATAAATAAGGGATCTCAAGATCCAACCCTCAGTAAACAGTAGTATTTGACAAACGTTTAAACAAACATTTAAACAAATAAGATAAAAAACAGAGGGAGAGAATTTCATTTGTGTTATTACAACTATGTAACACGCTTTATGAAGGTAACATTCACTACAGTGAATAATAAAACCAAGTTCTATCCCTGGCATCTGAAATAATTTAATGTTAACAAATATGACAGTGGAAAAATCCAAAAGCAGCCTGTCCACTTTTTCTTTTTGCCACCAGTTAGCAGACCTCAAGTGCAACTTTTATCAAAGGACATATCCTTGGCTATTTTAAATAGTTACTTTCTTTTTTTAACAATTGCATGAGTTGTTAATTTTGCCCCCTCACAGAACATACAAAGTGTTTTTCCCATTTGGTGATAGCACAATTATAACCATCCAGAAGGCAATTAGCAGACTTAGTTTCCAGACTGTCCACTAAATCTTCAGAATTCTTTAAACTTTTCCAAATATTTGCCATAAATGTCAAAACTTAAGTGGAATTTTAGTCAGCACAAACTTCTAACAAATCATGAAGAAGCATGTGAAAATTAAGTGAAAGCACGTTTTCCTTTCAAATATTTGTTTTTAATCAGTGCCTCACTTAAGCTTAAAGAAACAGCTGAACAAATTCCTTGTCAGTTAAAGACAATCTACATCTGTTCTGTCATAATTTAGTATAACCATTTTCCCATCAGGAACTCAAGCCCAGCCAAATAACTAAGCACCAAATCCCCACAGATTCTCTGCAACTTCCACAATAAGGCAGAAACAACAACAAGAAGCTAGACATCCCTTCTTATAGCAAACAAAGAAAGCCCAAAACCCTGTAGGTGGTAACTTGCTATGTATGAGTGCTGTAAAAAGCCACTGGCAAACATTCAAATAATCACATTCCTTTGGCTAAGCTAAGGGAGGCTCAACCATAGCAGAGAGGAGTAAGAGCTGGGGGGCACATTGTATGATTTCTTCACAAGAGTTATCTCCCAAACAGCAACAGAATTAAGGTCCAGATTTAAAACATTTATTAAGATGATGTTAAGAAAAAGTGAACGGTACAGAGTTTAAGCATAGAAGTTTCTGGTTATCAGGGAATAACATACAGATTATCGAGGGTGCATTCTAATCTCACTCTCACTGTCTCCTGTCAGCACAGGTCCACTGATGTCAGCAGATTTACTCCTGATTTGCATTGCTGTGAGAGGAGAATCAGACTTTTGAGGAAATTGTTCCCTGATCTGTTCTATGGTCAGTGTTTCTGGCGTGAATGGAAAAGAAAGGAAGAGGATAAAGCACTTAGAAAAAGGTCAGCATTACTGGTGGATATATTGCAAATGACTTTCCATCACAAACATCATTAATTGTGGTGGTTCTGATGATAGAATTTGATGAAATATTGATGGAAAGGATTTTCTTCCACTTCCCTTTATTTCCCTCCTGGGCCCTGAGAGCACATTCTGGCTGAGATGAGGAATACTGCTCTCTGGCCAAATTCATACCAGTGCAAGCAGGCGCATCTCTGAGCAAGGTGTAAAGTGCTCTCCATCAGTAGGCCAAAAGAGGCTCTTTAAATCCACGCCTACACTGGGAATTAAGCCGTTAACTGAACACTGGTTCGGTTTAATATGGTTTCAAATATAACAGTTTGTCTGACTAGGGCGGATGGGACATAACCATTTTTCAAACAGTGTTTAAAAAACATACTTGTGACAGCCCCCAACACATTGTAAATATGTGGATGAAGTTAATGAGTCTGAATTACAGTGTTTTCCTGAGAAAGAAGGGGATGTAGAAAGAAAGGGGATGTGATGACCCTATGGTTTCATCAAATGCAAAGTGCTGAATTGTATTTAAGCAGTATTCCTGCATGCAGGTCTGTTCACTAACCGTTCCATAGATCGTGTCTCCATACTACGTTACAAGAACTGAAACATATCTTAATTAACCAGACACTGTTTAAAAATCTATAGAAATTACTTACAGGGCGATCAAGTGAATGGAATAAAGAAGTGCAATAAAATCTCATACTACAGGGCATACTCTGATCACATGCCATGGTTAGGAAGGAAGAAAGTGCTTTCTCAGTAACTATGATGACAACCAAACAAAGCACTAATACACATGCTTAAAGTTAAGTAAGTACTTAAGGGTTTTGCTGGATTGGAGTCCATATGCACATGTGCATTCTTGATTTGTACAGAAAAGTTAGAAAAGTTCAGCATTGTGCACACGCTGAAATGTGTGTCTTTGAAAATTTGTGCCAGTATGCTGAGGAGTTACTTCATTCACCACAGCTGGTCAAATCCAGTTACCCTGACAATTTGTGCACTTAGGGGTATGCAGCTGTGGTCTTTCCTCTAATCAGGGTGAGAATATTAACTCGGTCCCTTTCTTTCAACCCATGGAGGGCGAACACATCCAGTGAGGGCATTTTTTTCCTTTACTCAAGGAACAATATTTGATACAATTCATTTCTGTTATGTCTTCAGATACAAAATTTTGGTAACATCGTTTAAGGTATTATATATTACTGGGGAAGATTTTAGAAGTCCACAGGTTTCCTAATTTTGTTATTCCTTGTATTTACATATACTAAATTCCATCCATCCATCCACCTGCCCCCAGGCCAACCTCAGAAATGGCCATCTCCCAAACCAACCAACCACCCAAACAAACAGCTGGGCTCAAGCTCAGTTCATCAACCATAATAATAAATTTTAAAAAATAATCACATTATTCTGGTGTAACTTCTACCATCAGTTCCCACTGTCCCTTCTCCCTCACACGTAGTTAATCCTGTGTGTCCCTTATACAATTTCTCCCCACACTCCACTCACCATAACTCCAATATATCCTTGGGACAAGTCTCTTTTTCCCTTGCCCTTACCCATTTCTCACATTTCATCAATCAAACCAGCCAGACCCAAACAAATTCATTTCTTTATCTCTCTGGATGGAGGTATCATGATTGTTCCTCTGAGGAAGGGGAAGGCTTCAGGACCTTCCCTTGTCCCTGAGCTATAATAAGATAAATCTTCCGGAAATTGGAAGAACAAGCCCACTCCTGATCAGTGAGGAACTAAGAGTCTGACCTGCACCTTCCCTACAATGGAACAAAAGCTGAGCAGTAGGGGATAACCATATTCTAGCCCATCCAGAAAAGTCATTAGGGAGAGGTGGGCTGACAAACTCTTTAGTTTGGAAGAGTAGCCTGGTGAGCTGGCTGGAAACTCACTCAACATCTTTCACCAAAAACACTGGGGACTTTCCGTTTCCTGCTATACATGCAGAGATGCATTTCTTGGGTCACAGTAAATGCCAACAATGTTGTCCTTGCCCTTCCTTAATACTTAAAAAAACATTTTTACACATCCATATTAATAACACTGGTGATTATTTTTTCAGAGTCCCTTTAAAATATTAATAATTGTTAATATTGGACCTCTGTGAGGAATAAACAGAAGAGAAGATGGCACATTTTTAACATGTAAGAGTGGCAAATTATTTCTTGATATAGACAGATTCATGCATTTTTAATAATAATCATAATACCCATCTCTTATATAGCATTTTTCATTAGTAGATCTCAAAGCACCTTACAAAGGAGAGCAATATCATTATCCCCATTTTACAGATAGGGAAACTGAGGCTTAGGGATGTGACGTGATTTGTCCCACACCAGGTCAATGGCAGAGCTGAGAATAGATATCAAATCTCCAAAGCCCTTGTCCAGTGCTTTAGCCATTAGACCACACTGCCTCTTTTTGAATATAAGTGATATGGTACACCGAAGTCACAAATTTAAGTTTTTATGAGGTCTCAAACCTGATTTCTTGATGAAGGATTTAAACATTTTAATATAGTCCTTTCATTGGAGAATCTCAAAGTGCTTTACAAACACTAAAAACCCAATCTTCACAACAGGCCTGTGAGGTGAATAACTATTATCCCAATAACACAGGTTGTGAAATTGAGTCATACAGAGAGTAGGTGACTTGCTGTAAGTTTGTGGGAGCACTGGGAATAGAATGCAGATTTCCTGAGTCCTCATTCTGTATTTTAATCACAAGTCTTGCTTCTTAACTTTCTATGCATATTTAAAGAGTTCTAGAGAGCAGCTCTGAAGTATCACAACAAAAGGCATCCCTTCAGTAACTATATTTAACTACATCCATTTCAGAAGCATTTACCTGTCAACACAGCTAACACTGTTAAATAAACAAATTTCTACCTCTTGTTCAAAAAGGTTCCTGTGTGCCACTTTGTACAAGTTGTACTTGGGTTAACGGTGAGACTGTTTTACATACCTCCAATCTTGGCATTAAAGGCGATTCCTACTGTGCAGTGCGAGTTGTTTGCAATGGCTGCCACTTCTCCAGCACAACGAGTTCCATGCCTGCAGGCAGAACAGAGATTTTTTTTAAAGCAAGTAACATTACCCACTAAAATGCAGATTGTCAATGTTTACAGGTTTTGATTTTGTTCATTCTCAGATGCGAAAAATGTATCTGGATGTCTGTGTGAGATGTTACTATATGACCCCAGCCTGTAGTGCATATGTTAGATACAAAATTATATTTCATAAATAGAAAAGGATTAATAAACAAAGAGATGAAACTAGGAAACAAAAACAGTGGTGGTCAACGACAAAAAATGATGTATAAAATTACAATAATAATCCCTACGAAATGTCAAGGGGCATCTTTAATTTCTCAAGCAACTGATAAACTATATTTGTATGAGATGAGTATCATCTTTACTCATGAGACCACAGTAATAAGATAAATGCTGAGTAACTCTAATGATGGATCAAGATATCAGAATTAGATACTTCTCACAAAGTCACTTCTTTATTAACTTGTTTATAACTCACCGAATTAGATCATAGTATCCCTCCCACCCGCAACTTTGAAGCTCTTTTTCTCTTTAGAAGCCTGGTTTTCAACTTCACTAAAACCAAACTACCTCAAATTTCATATCACATCTCATCCCAGGGTAGATTCCCCCTTCCCCCCCCCCCAAGCCTGGAGTAAATCACACAAGGATTTGCAGAGGTATGGGGTTTTTAAAAAGTTCCCTGTTTTTAATTTTCAGACTTCCCTAGCAGTATTTTTGAGTATCCTTGAAACAATTTTTTGCCTCAACAATGCACGAATGCCTGCACTATTTACACAAACTTAAAATAGTGAAACAGGTACCTGAAATTTGATTGATTGCTTTGAAACTTTACACAAATTTCTACTGTATATGAACTCAGAAAAATTTCAAACTACACATACTGAATGACAATGACATCTAGCTTAAAGCCTACATTAATGCATACACCTTAAATGACAACAAACGGCCCCTTTATTGAATGTTTGCATTACACAAAATATTTAGCCACCATCCCACTAGGATGTTGGTGCAGTCCCAGAAAAACTTATGCTTGACAACCTACAGAGACATGCCTTGAGAAACTTTCAAGGGTCTGTGCTTCATTTCGTTGGCTTCTTTTATATTTATAATGTACAGAAACAAGTTCCCAGGCTTTTAAATGGCACTTTAAAGAGATGCTTGGCAAAAAAGGTTTTGCACTTGTCCTTTGTGTTAATGTCAAGATGATGTAGTGCTGTAGAATGAAAGAATGAAGGAAATCTTGGTTATGATATCTTGCCAATCTACAAGACGGGTATGCTAACTAGAAATAAGAAAATGAGCCTTATTTGTTGTTGTTATTTTAGAAACAGGAATGTGGAAAAACCCATTCAAAGACAGTGCAAGCTCAACAGCTTTCAGGTAAAGGAAGGAAGCTGTCATATTTCAAACCAACCCCCTTCCAATTTATTATAGCGCCAGGGCCATCCCTATGGGGTACGGAGCCTGGGGCAGAATTGATGGATTCCTCTCTTCTGGGACCGACTGCACCGGCCATTCGCACCAGCCAGTGGCCCTCCCGCCCCCAAAGCAGATGCCCCGATTTGCCTACCCCAGGGACAGCTCTGGGCAGAGCTGGCATCTATGCCTAAAGTAAAAGTCCATTATAAGTCCCAGTTTTTAATTGCTTATGCTCTGCCAAATTTTAAGTGCTTGGGTTGAAATTTTCCATGCCAGGTATCCGTGCCTGGCTGAGTTCTTTTTGAAAATTATCTCTATATATTGTGTCTAAGATGGATAGAACCCAGATTTTTAAAGAAAACCTACAAGCAAGAATCAATTTGCTCCTCTCCTCATTCTTTCTGTTGCTTTTCTATGTGGAGAAAGTCTGTCTGTCTGTCATTAATGGCAAGCCAGAAATATGTCAAAACCTACTTGGGAACACCTTAATTAAAGCTGGATTTACTGCCTTCTAGAGTCTTCCCACCTAACAGAGAGAACTGCAATAAAGCTTCTTCATAAGAAAAGGGAAGGGGCATTCATCACTCCTACACATGCTACATTTCTCCTTGTGAACAGGAATTGGGCACTGGGATAGGGAACTTCTCCAGGTCTACACTGAATTGAAGGCATGGCAAATACAGAAAGCCTGGCTGTGCCATGAGGAACACAATACATATCAAAGAGAGGATAACAATGCTCTTTCTTTTGCCATCCTCTTCTTACTCACACACAGCTTTACTATTCTTACAGAGCTTGATCCTGCTTTCACTGAAGTCAGTGGCAAAATTTCCACTGACTTCAACAGTAGAGAGTTTAGACCCACAGTGTGCATCTATTATGATGACCTGGTAATCATCCAAATCTGATAATCATATAGTTAACTAGCCCAAATTACAAGACTAAAGTTAAGAAGGTAGGCCAGAAGCAGCACTTTCAGAACTCAGGCACTAGTTCCAGAAGTCTTTCTGTTTACAAGACAATAAAGCCCTCTCTTGTCTTGAAGCAGCATACTCCTAAAAGCTTTCCTCAGCATGTATCAATTGGTGGTTTAAGGCTGGAACTATCTAAATAAGGGCAATGGGCCAAGCACGCAGCAGCTGGGTGCCTGTTACAAGAGCACCATCATCTCGAATCTGCATGTTGATCATAGGTCCCTCAGAAAGGTCCACGACAGTTATCTTGGCCTCATGAATAGATTGTCGCCATGCTGGTACATTCCTATGGCTAGACCAGTGGTCAGAACCTCAGTGTGGGCAAAGTCATGGGCTCTTACAAATTGGCATGTGAGTGTAAACAGCCCTAAGGGAGTGTCAGTGTAACTGAGCGTTAAGGAATCGGACTTACACCACCTGAGATATCAGAACAGACGTTGTCTCTAGTGACTCGGGTCCGCATGGGGTTTGGGAATAAACACCCGCAGACAAATGTCCTGGCCGAGATGGAATTGTGAGACCACCTTAGGGAGGAACTTGGGGTGCGGGTGGAGCTGCACCTTGTCTTTATGAAACACTGTATATGGTGGCTCTGAGGTGAGTGCCCTCAGCTCAGATACCCTTCTGGCCGAGGTGATGACCACCAGGAATGCCACCTTCCAGGAAAGGTGGAGGAGGGAGCAGGTAGCAAGGGGCTCGAATGGGGGCCCCATGAGCTTAGAGAGGTTCCATGGAGGGACTGGGAGGTGTGAGTAAGGGAACACCCTTTCCAGTCCTCTAAGGAACCACCCCACCATTGGGTGGGAGAACACCGAGCCCTCTAAAAACCACAGGTGGAAGGTGGAGATGGCCACCAAGTGCACTCTGATCGAGGACAGGTCCAGCCCTTGCTGCTTGAGATGCAGTAAGTACTCTAAAATGGCCGGCACTGGGGCCTGGTGTGGCTGCACCTGTTGGGGCCCACACCAGCACGAGAACCTCTTTCACTTGGCCAGGTAAGTCGCCCTGGTGGAGGGCTTCCTATTACCAAGTAGAACCTGCTGCGCAGGAAGGGAGCACTGGCTCTCCAAAGCATTTAGCCACACAGCTTCCATGCTGTGAGATGCAGCGATTGCAGGTCGGGGTGGGGGAGCCACCCTCCGTCCTGCTTGACAGCTCCATCCACTGACAGCTCCAAGAGCGTAGCGAACCAGTGTTGGTGGGGCCAGGCCGGGGGTGATGAGGATGACGGTCGCCCTGTCCCTGTGCACCTTGTGCAGGACCTTGTGCACTACAGGGAGTGGGGGAAAGGCGTATTTCAATCCCCCTCTCCATGGAATCGCGAACCCATCGGCTATTGAGACCGGGCTGTGACCCTGGAACGAGCAAAACTGCGGGCACTGGGTGTTGCCCCTGATGGTGAACAGGTCTATCCAGGGAAACCCCCACTTGCGGAAGAGCAAAACCACAACGTCCGATCTGAGCGTCCACTCGTGCATGCAGTACGACCTGCTGAGGTAGTCCACAAGTTCATTCTGCTCCCCTGGGAGATTCGACACCTCGAGGTGAATGGCGTGGGCTATGCAAAAGTTCCAGAGGAGGAGAGCCTCATGGCAGAACGGCGAGGAACAGGCTCTGCCCTGCTTGTTTATATAAAACATGGTGGTTGTGTTGTCTGTCAGAACTGTCACGCTGTGACCACTCAGAGTGGCGTGAAAGGTCTGGCAGGCTAACCGAACCGCCCTGAGCTCCTTCACGTTGATATGGAGCAACTGTTCTGCTTCCGACCACAAGCCTTGAGTCATAATCCTTGATGGGGCAAAGTACTTGCGCTCCACACCTTTGGCTGTTGGTGTGCTGGAGGCCGGGGTCTGCCATATAGTCTAATAGTTCAACTGAATGTTCTTAATGAGCGGGAGCACTATCCTGGATGGACCCTCCGGGCTCAGAATGTCCACCATAGGGTCCTCCTGCTCAACTGTATCCTCAGCCTGTAACCCCAAATTATGGGCAACTTTACGCAGCAGTTCATGGTGGGCTCTGTGGTCTATTGGCGGAGGCCCTGATACCGCTGTGCCCACCACCGCTTCATTCGGGGATGATGAGGAGGTCCGCCGCTGCTCAGCTTCCTCCTGCTGGTCTCCCTGGTCCCCCTCCTCCAAGGGAGGGGCTTCTGGCTCGGGATGGGGCAGATGACCTTGGGGCGGCACCGGACTCGGTGCTGGTCTCTCCGGTCTCTTGCCCGGCGAAGGTGCAGGTGGTCTGGACACCGTAACTTCCCGCATGGAAGAGCGTCGGTACGGGGACTGGTTCTGCTGCATCGAATAACTGGCCCTGGAGGGAGCCCCCTGCCACTGGTGGTAGGCCCAAGGGGTCCAGAAGGGCCAGTGTCCTAGTGGTGCCCACTGGGGGTGCCAGCCAGCCTGGTGTTCCTTGCTGTCCGGTGCCTGGTGAGGATAACTGTATCAACCCAAGTCGGCGCCAGACTCCGGCGATACCGAACACAAGGGCCACGGCAATACCGTCGATCTGTGCCGGCAGGAGGTTGATGAGCGGCTTCTTGCTGCCTGGGAGTGGGACCGGTACTGCTGCTCTTGGGACCAGGACCGGGATCTCTGCTCTCAAGACTGGGAACAGGACCGGTGTCTTCTGGGAGCCTTCAGCGATGACCAGCTTCTCTCCTCCTGGTGCCGGCCTCTGGGGGGGGGGGGGCGCTGGAGAGCGTCATGTCCCTTCCGCTAATCCCGTGCGCTGACTCGTCTCTGGTACTGAGACTTCCCTCTGAGTCAGGGGTAACTGGGAGTCCACAGACTCAGAGCTCAACTGGGACCACCGCCAGGAGCGATGCTGGGACACTGTCCTCGAATGGCACACCATTGCCAGCTTTCTCCTCGATGGCACCCTGGGCTCAGGAGACGGAGGCTTCTCCCTGGTCAGGAGGGGGCTCGCTGACGAAAACTCGATGAGGTCCTTCGCCACCTCAAAGGTGTCAGGCATGGAGGGTTGATCTATTATTCTCTCAAGCCCGTTGTCTGTACTGAGTTTACTTAGAGCTGGACTCGGTGGGACTTGTGGCATAAGTGCCACCGGTGACAGCACCGGTACAGTGCCCATCCCGCTCTTCCCAATGCCTGGGGCCTTAGAAGGCACCCGTCTTCTTTGTGGGGAATGTCTGCGCCCTTCTTTAGGCTTTGCCTTGGGCCGCACCAGGGAGGATGAACGGTGCTGGGGCCTACTTTGGCACTCTGAGGCCGATGGCTTGCGGTGCTTGGCCGGTACCAGGTCTCTTGATGACTCTGGGGTGCTCTGCACCAAGGAAGCTGGAGCTGACGTCGGGCATTCCGAGCCCGGTGGCTGCAGTGCAGTTTCCATCAACAACTGCTTCAAACAAAAGTCTCTCTGTTTCTTTGTTCTTGGCTTAAATGCCTTGCAAATCTTACACCGCTCCATTTGGTGTGCTTCCCCCAGGTAACATAGACAGGAGTTGTGGGGGTCACTAACGGGCATGGGCTTGCAGCACGTGGCGCAAGCCTTAAACCCGTGGGCCTGTGGCATGCCCCGTGGCCCGGAGCGGGTGCTGGAAGCCTCCAAGTACCCAATCTACTAAGTGTCTACAACAAGGGAATGCTAACTAACTGATAGCAGTGACTCTAAGGCTATGGGATTGCTTCTCTTATGAGAGCAAGAGGTTGTTCCAATGCCGCCATGGACGGTAAGAAGGAACTGGAGGGGGTCGGGCCAGCAGGGGTATATATGCACAGCGCAGTGGCGCCACTCAGGGGGGGGGCCCGCTGGCCCGATGGGAGCCACTAAGGGAAAAATTTCCGATGCTCGTGCACGCAGCATGCGCACACTTAATGTGGAATGGACGTGAACAAGCACTCGAAGAAGAACCCAATGATCTGTCAGACTCTGATGAGGCTTCTCAGGGAGTGCACCTAAGAGCCTCGCACGATGGCTCAAAGCTTCTATAGTGACAACTGAATTCTGGTAAGAATTTCCTGGTGAGTAGCTGAACCTACATCAAACATTTAAAGATTTTTGGTTTCTAAAGCAAGCATCAGCAATGTGGCACCTAAAGTTATGTGCCGGATAACTTGTAACAGTACTTGAAAAGGAATAAAGGATAATTCTTGCTATGCATTCTGCCCAAGTTGTGTCTGGGATGGATTTAGAACCTGCAGGAATCTACTTCTTCAGATAAAGAAAACATCTTTTAAGAGTTTGTCTGTTGTTCTATAATGTTAGCTCCATGTCAAATAAATAAATGAAGATATTGGAAAAATTGCATAGGATCTACTTGCTCTTCGGATTTCAATAAAAGAGGAAAAGAAAAAAAAGTGGCAGAGAATGATTTTACAAATACAAG
Source organism: Mauremys reevesii (assembly GCF_016161935.1). NCBI lineage: Eukaryota > Metazoa > Chordata > Testudines > Geoemydidae > Mauremys > Mauremys reevesii. The sequence continues at coordinate 94,182,059 of NC_052628.1, read as the reverse complement.
GGGGAAAAACCCCAAGTAAAAAACAAAAATCCAGAAAATCAGATTTCATTTTATTCCTTTTCTGACTCCTTGTTCATTTAGGAAGATGAGCTGCTGGATTCAGACATTGGCGCTTGATTCAGGACACACTGTTTCCCCTTGATTATTTCCAGATAACGAGAATAAAAAAGTAAAGACAACTCTCTGAATTCAGAAAAACAGAGCAAGAGGAGGTTAGAAGCTTATCTGGTAAATATTTCCAGTTACGTAAAACAAAATAAATAGCTATTCCAAACATTCCAGTCCTGGGAGTTGCAATGCAAGTGTAACAGGAATAAATGAAGCAGCTTAAACGCTTCCATGCAGTGTTACATATCTGATGATACAGTATCTGATTGGACATGCTGTACTGGAGTTGAAATTGCAGGAAGCAGCAAAAGGAGTTAATAGAAAATACGTTAAATTTTACAAATATCAGAAGGACAAGTCAGCCTACGTATAAATTGCTAAATGTTGTGTTATAGTGGACAAAGAACAACCTCTATCTGCTCAGAGTATGACATCAAGGAGTATTACTAGGCATCTTGAATAGATTCCCCCCACGTCCCAGATAACAACAATCCGGGAGATCAGAGAAGGAGAATTATACCCATATCTATGCTTCTCAGTCTGCTGGACTTAATGGCTTCATATATTAGTTATATTATGAATAATACTGTGTGTGAGTCAACTTTTATTGACAAAGTGCAAATCAGCAGAGGAAAGCAAATCGAAAGAAACAAGTTATAGTCACTACCATGTTCAGTAGGAACCAGCAACACAGTACAAGGATCATTGCTGTATGGCCCACTGAGAGCTCATATATACATGCAGGACTCCAAAGATAGGGAGAGGATGCATTTCAGGGAAATGGTCAAGAGCCAAAAATTGATGGGCATCCATTTTCTGGAACTGAGCACTTGATCACTGTTAGTACTCTATTGACACTCATGGGAACAATATGTTCTGATAATACAGGACAGTGCTATAATAGTGTCCTATACACAAAGGGGAAAGAAGAAGCATCACTTTGTGACACTCTCTGAGTGGGAGAGACAGTATATGCTTTTCTTCCAAGTAATTCACCTAAAGATCAGTCTCTCAAATCAGAATGGTAGGGGTTTTGCACTCACTTTTCCCAGGCATAGATGACAATGTAAGAAGCAAGGCAGTGGAGAATCTGGCCCTGATTTTCCAAGCAGTCCGGCTGAATAAGGCAACATAGTACCATAGTAATGAAGTCCACATCCATCAGCTTTCCATTGAATAATATCCATTATGTGAGTCCAAAGAGAGAATTCATGCTTCCAAGGAAACTGCAAAACCATCCTGTGTATTTAGTAGCTATCATATTTTTTGTCTATTGTTTACAACAATGGGTTTGCAAAGTAGAAGCCTGATTATTTCTGTTTAAGGCAAATTATAGCTAAAACACTTTTTTTCTTAGTAGGGGCCAATCCTGCTCCAATCTAAGTCACTGGGAATTTTGTCAGAGTTAGATGTTTGCTTTTGCAAATCTCACTATCTGCAATGCCCATCTGCATTTTTAGATGACTAAATGCCTTTAAAAATCTGACCCTTGTTGTCTCTTCCTCAGTGCAATTAACTCAGCAGTTATAATTTAAAAACATGGTTAACTCTAAACATATATAAAACACATACAAATGTAAGTGTTTTCCCATGTTTTATTCTAAGGGAAAAATATAAGATGAACAAGTACTTATGGAGTAATATATATTCACACACACTACCAAGAATATGAAATAAGTTAACTAAAATGAAGCAAATAATTTTAGTCCCAATTATATGTATATATATAAAATGCTTGCCAACATCTTGTACACCACATTTTATCCCAGTGTGAGTTTTTAAATCAAAAGGCTGTATGTACACGCCTTTTCTGGGGGAAAAAATGATGGTAGAAGAGAGGGAACAACTTAATAAAAAAAGCTGCCAAGTCTCTCTTTTTTATTACTTTTTTATATGAATTAGATTGCAAGCTCCTTAGGGGAGGAAATGCATTATTGATTCTTAGCTCACACTAGTGCAAAACAGGAGTAACTACAACAAACTCAATGGAGATAAACTGGTGTCTCAGTCAGATCAGACTCAAACCCAATTCACAATGCCATGCACATCTAGAATGCTACACACAAATATTTGATAATAGTAATTCTTCCTTGACATCCCCCTGTTCCAGAGAAATAGTAGAAGCAGGGAGTGTGGCTTGAACAACTGGAGGCCGGGACTCCATGAGAACCTGTGGTCCCAACTTCTTGGCTCCTCAGCCATACAAGCAGAAGCTATCCCCAAGCAGAGAGATTCTGGATAGAATGAGGGTCATTAGGATATTGAGGATGAGCTTTAAACAGCATTAAGTAATCCTATCATTTTTGCTTATGGATTCTTATAAATATGGCTTCTTAACCACCCTTTTGGTGTGTAGTCCAGTGAAGCCATGGCAGATCGACAGTGGAAGGGAAATCCTTGTGTTGCTACATTTTCCCCTTCCCCCATCTAAATCTACAGGGACAAGGGAGTTTTGCTTCACTCCATGACACACAGCAGAGGCCCAAATTCTAACCCTCTGAATGGGGTTTAAATTGGAAAATGCTGACATTAGCTACTCTGTTAAACAACTTAGAGAGAGGGAGACAGACCAAGATTAGTGAAAAATTTACACAACAAAGATCATTGTGATGATAGTGTAAAAGCAGCCAATCTAAGTAATTTCTCATTCTTGAATCTGTATAGCTCAAGAGAAGAATGGAATTAGTTCTCTCCAGTTTGCAATAAAAAGCACAGATCATTAATATAACCCTTGAAATTAGTTCCTGCTACATTTTGATGTCCTGGCATTTGATGGTTATGCAATAACACCTCTACTGAAGCTCAAACTCCTGGGTAGATAAAGAAAGCTACGAGTTCCACCTGAACAAATCATGAAGAAGCTCAGTGTAGTATAGGTCTGATTCGCAGAAGCACCATTTTTTTGACACAAAGATATAGATGCTGTGAGCAACACACAGAAGCAACCATCAATGTATAAATATATACAATACATACAAATGTAAATGTTTCCCCATATTTTCTTATAAGGGAAAAATATAGAAGGAACAATAACTTCTGGAGTAATATATATATTTATTCATTTATTACTTCAGATACTTCTGGTTGAAATCCACTCTGCATACATAAAGCCCAAGTAATCGAGGTCTGTGAAGATGAAACAGTCAGGGAGGTAAAATCCAGCCCCAAACCAGGGGCAAGATGCATGGTTGCTGCTATTGTAAAAATAATACCCACTGCTTCTCTGCATAATTATATTGAGTGCTGGGGCCAATGTGTCCACATAACCATAGATCTGTGGTCCTGTCCCAGGCTTAGTCCCCGCTTGGCATTCTGTTTTGGGCTATGGAAAGCTGGTGCACTTTTTACATGTTGCTCTGCACCACAGTAAAATTCATCCCATGTGGATTTCAATATGCAATTCAGTATCGATGCAAAACTATGACAAGTGTATTAACCCAAGTTCATTCCTCCAAGGAAAGAGAAGAAGGGAGCTGTTTGGAGTGTAATAGGCCACTTCCAGGAGCAATTCTAGATGTTGGTAAAAATCTTCAGATTCCTGTTTCAGGACCAGCCATTTACAGACTGAGCACAGCACATTAAAAATGAATTAATCTGCCACCAAATAATGCCTATTTGGGTATAAGTTCTCAGAGCTCAAGGTTGTCTCTTGGAACATTCTATAGCAGCATCACTTTACAGTAGCATTGCTTGTGGGAAGTCAGGGTTGGCTGCTTCCCTCCAGTTTCAATTGCTGTTACTTATAGTCTTAAACAGGAGACATGCCCTTTGGGAATTAATAAAACAGGTTTGACATGATGCATGAAAGGGAAAGTTACACTCTCACACCAACGCAACGTGTATTCAAGTGAGCTGCATTTGACTCTGGGCTACACATGTAAAGTGATCAACTTTTGGAGCAACTTTGGATAATGGGTTCAGTGTCCACAGCCCCTGCTATTCATTCCTTTGTCTATACAGCAGCACTTCACAAGAATCCTGTAACATCTGAGCTGCTGGTCCTTCTGCTGCTACCAGGTAAATTTGAAAGGCTCTGTTGTCTGTATGTGCAAATGCGCACAAGACAAATACTGAATACATCTGCAGAGGAAAACTGGCTCTGAAAAAGCTCACTCTCCTTCAACAGCCACTGTCCTCTTCCTCAAAGTCTGCATTAATGCAGTACTCAAGCATTAACCTGTGAAATGACCCTTCCTCGCTCCTGACAAGAGCTGGCTGGTTGTTGACAGGCCACAATTTACCAGATGATAATCTTCTCAGCAGCTTTCCCACTTCTTCTTCTTCTCTTTTCCACATTTCCTGTCTACCCCCAAGTGCCTTTCACACTCAGTGTCCATGCAAACATGTTCCGTATTACACAGAGGCTATTAGATTGTAATTTCCATCGTCAATGTGCCAGACAGCATTCCATTAAAAAAAAGAAAAGGTGTTATATATTCTGGGAAGGGGAGATGGAAAGGTACACATCTATCTCAACAGGAAACATCAGCAGAGGGACAGATATGAAACGTGGTGTTTTGATGTGTTTTTAAATGTGCTACCTAATTGATAACAGCCTCTTAAGCCTTGTCTACTCACAACGTTCCACTGGTTTAAATTAACTAAAGGTGTGAAGTTAGACCTATGTATTAGTTTAACCAGCACAACTTTGTGTGTGGACATTCATATAATTTTAAATGTAGCTTGTACCAGTTTAGTTTGCCCCTGTAAATTTACCAGTACTGTATAACCTTTTAAAAACTATTTTAAGTGTGTCCACACACAAAGTTGCACTTAATTAATTTAAAAGGTTCACCATCATGCCCTTTGGTAAACAGAGCAACTACTCTGTATAGACAAGCCCTTAAACACCAACTCTACCCAGACACCCATCTGGCAAATAAGCACAGTGTAGATTTTTTGCTAACCCTTCTAGAGATGACAGCTGAGCTTAGCTTGGTACCTATTTTAGACCCTCGGCTCACAAAAGAAGTCACTGTCACTGCAACTACATCTGCTTTACACAAGTGGGTACAATTAACTATTAAGGTATGGTTTATGGAAACTTTACATGATATACTGATGCAGCTGCTTACATACAATGCAATACACTGGAGAATCAAGACCATAACATTTAAACAATGGAGTTGCACCATTGTGAAGGGAGAATGTAGTGCTATGAAGAAACACAGGAAATTACAAAATACTGTAGAAGATGAATTATAGGCAGAACATATACCAATACCTAAAGTTAAGGTTGCCTGGTACTTTCTATTGTAAGTTCTTGTTTTCAGTTGCTTTTAAATTTGCCAAACTTAACCACTCACACTAAAATGTCCATATTTGTTCTCTGCCTCAGGCAGAATTTTATTTTTAAAGTTTCAGCACGAAAATGGTTCAGTGTTTCTGAGAACAAGATTAGGGGGAAATGGAAGTTTTTCCAATACAAAATAATTTTTCCAATCATTTTTTGACAAACTTACATGCTTCAATGCTTTCGAGCAGGAAATTGGAAATTTGGCAGGGTAAAAGTCCTTGGGCCTTTTGCTGTCACCATGAAAATCTGCCCAGATTTGGCTCAATTGTACTGTATGTCTCTGAAAAGTGTGATTTGCACATGCCCTGTAGAACTTCTTAGAGAACTGTTGCTGAAATTTCCAAACCTTCTATCTGCAATGAACATGCTCCAGCCCAGCAGAGCTCATTAGAACCACCTACATAATAGGTACAGGCTACACTTTGGATAGCGGGGACACAGCATCAGTAGCAGCAGCAGCTTCCCTTCTAGTGTAGGAAATGGATTGTTTGGTTAAGGGCCAGGAGTCTGCTTTTCCACTGACATGTGTTAATAATTCTGCTCATTTCACAGCCCTTATTACTTAAAATTTATATAATTAGGGTAACAGGTAGAAAAGTATTAATTCCTCCCATTTTACACATGGGATAATTGAGAGATTACATAAGTTACTTCTAGCAAAGCTGAGAATAAAACTCATTTCTCCAAGATGACAACGAAAGGCTCATCTAGTTAGCAACACTGACATTCAGAAATAATGCATCAATTTTATGTGCTTGTCTCTGCTGCCTATAAACACTAGTGCAATTTCCTCTCCATAGCCAAGAAATAGAACTGCTGATTCCCACTTCCCAACATTCCTCTGAAGCCTAGAAAATAGCATGTAAGCCATTGACCAAGTATGTGTTGTGTCCCCCTCCGGTGGCCGGCCCACATAGATGAGAACAAACACTGCTATCAGTTATTCCTTTATTTCCAGTAAGGAGGCGCGAAGAGGTCTGTGCTGTGGATGTGAAGGCCCTGCATTCCAAACTTGCTGATGACCCACAATGGAGCCAATACAGTTCGATATGATGGATTTCTTTCTTTTTGTCATGTTTATCTTTATGGCTAGCAGCATGAATAGTGATGTTTCTGGAGGTCACTGAGCTGCTATGGTGATAAGTACTCTATTTTCAAAAATAACACATTTCTCTGAAGTTTGTGTGCCTACACTTGTTACATTTAACCCCTAAGATTGTGATGATTTTAAGAAGTTAGCAAATAAAATGTCTCTGTTTTTTTTTCTTCAATTTGTTTCCTTCATGCATTTGACTGCACTCTGTCTAGAGAGTTTCACTCTTCCTTCCATTAGGGCTTGTCTGCATGGGGAAATTGATCAGAACAGCTATTCCAGAATAGCTCCCCAGTGGACTCTCCATTCTGGAATAGTGTCCACTTGGGGAGGAATAACTATTGCAGAATAGTTTATTCCACAATAGCTATTCTGGTTAATTTCCCCATAAAGACAAGCTCTAAGGCCCCAGTCCTTCAAACATCAATGCACATAAAGTATCTCAATGGGACTGCTCACATTTGTCAGTATGTGTTTACATTATCATGCCTATAGTCCATTTCTCCTTTTGCCAAAATCTTGAAGAGACCATTATGAATATCAACAGCACAACAGAAAAATCCTTATAAAATATATTAAAGGGATTAAACAAACAAGGGCATACTATTTAAAAAGAACGAGGAGTACTTGTGGCACCTTAGAGACAAACAAATTTATCTGGTCATAAGCTTTCGTGGGCTAAAACCCACTTCATCAGATGCATGGAGTGGAAAATACAGTAGGAAGATATATTATATACAGAGAACATGAAAAGGCGTTGCCATACCAACTCTAACGAGACAAATCAATTAAAGTAGGCTATTATCTACTGTATTTTCCACTCCATGCATCTGATGAAGTGGGTTTTAGCCCACGAAAGCTTATGCCCAAATAAATTTGTTATTCTCTAAGGTGCCACAAGTACTCCTCGTTCTTTTTGCTGATACAGACTAACATGGCTACCACTCTGAAATACTATTTAAAGATGATCTCTCTCAGATGCTAGACTTTTTAAGATTAGTAACTTACTAAAAAGTTCACAGTGTCTTTTTAATAAAATAAATGAATGTGGGAGGAAAAGAGACTATAATCTGAGTGTGCAGAAAGAGCCAGGATGGAATTCCCATGCTCCATAGGCAGCCCAAATCTTGCTGTGTAATACTTTCTATGATCCCCAAGCCTCACTTCGAATTTTATTGTCCCTTGTCATCTTAATTTTATGGTGCTGGCTCCTCCCCATTGTGAATAAATTTCCAGTGAAATTCTAACTTCCTCTCCTCCCCTCCCACTTCCTTCTCTGGTGCATTACAATAAATCATCAATCGCTATTGATTGTGATTCAGACTTCTCATCCAGACTGACAGAGAAATTATGCAAGCAATTCCCCTTCTTCCAAAACAGAAGAAGGGTAAAAACAAAACACATAAAAATAACTCACCAAATGGGTAGAGTTGGTTGTACTAAAAACACAAAGACAAAAATATAAAATCAAGCGTGACAGAAAAAGCTCCTAAAAATTACAAGAAGGCAAGCTGGAATTCTCATTCCCAATCATCCTCAGGCAGCAAAGGACACCCATTCGTTGCTAAAGAAAGGTTGGGAAAAAGCTTTTGGAAAGGGGAGATTTTCCCTTGAAAGGGGCACCTCCTCCCTCTTTTCTCTCTGGTCTTCTGTGAGGCAAATGACTGAAATATACAAGAACACTACTCTGAGGAAGCAGGGAGAGGTGAGGAAAAGCAGAGGAACAGCAAAGTGATGTGTTGGTGGGTCACTTGGCTAACAGCCTGCTATTTTATCCATGTTGCAGACCTCATTTGGATATGTGGTGATTATTTCAATCCCAGAACAACAGTTAAGAAAGGAAGAGGCTATTTTGAAAACGTGGTGTCCTGGCCAAATTCCATCTTAGGCAATTACATTCTGCCTACTTTAATTCCCACTGCAATTTCAACTGGCTCTGGTATTGTGTTCTGTCCTAATTTCTATGTGATGCTGCTGTGCACTATTAAACAGACAGTTTTCTCTCTAGAGCTGGTTGCATTTCAAGTTAGGTGAATCCCTCTCAAAATACAGCCAAACCCTACCCTCCTTTGTGTTGATGCAATAAGGCATCAATCTGGCACAACTACATTTTCTAAGGGAGTTTTAACATGGACTTCAGAGGGTGCTGGATTACACCTCTGCTAGAAAAAAGGGTTTGGGGAGTGTCTTCCCCAGACTGAACTAGTATGGCGGATAACTCTCAAAAGATCTCTAAACTGCGTACCCCACATGGCCTGAATGAGGCACGATGTGCTGGATTGTACATGGCCAGGCATCCTATGCTTATGCTGTTATGTGCAGTGCATGGTAAGTGGGGTAGTAAACTTAAGTTAAAGAAGCAATGAGGTATACCCCACCATTTGTTTCCCTTGACAGCCTGTCCTGTGCTTTCTAACATCAGACCTGCTGCTAGCAACTTTCCCAGCCTGCCACAATTCCAAGGAGTTGGGGGAGTACATAACTCTTAGTTTGTATTTCAGTTTAAGTTTGTTCAACCACATTTTATCATTTGGGAGAGAAAGGGATCCCCTAAAGATTTGCCCTTAAAGTATCTTACAAAAACATTTCATGGCTAATGAAACCCTAAGTCATTAGTTTAGAGTTATGCAGCTCCACTTTTGGTTAGCAGCTTATAGTTTAGCTGCAAGTTTCACTCATCACCTTTTGACTGTTACCGTGTGGATGCTCTATCCAACTTGTAGTTAAAGGTTATTTTTAATGGTATAGCAAGAGAAAATCAATAGTATATGCGGATATGTGTGCTTTAGCTACACAACACAAATAGAAGATTCAGTGGGCCAGATTTTCCACTCTATTAGACAGGCTTCAGAGCGGTAGCTGTGTTAGTCTGTATCAGCAACAAGAACATGGACTACTTGTGGCACCTTAGAGACTAACAAATTTATTTAAGCATAAGCTTTTGTGGGCTAAAACCCACTTCATCAGATACGTGCAGTGGAAAATACAGTAGGAAGATATATTTGTATATACAAAGAACATGAAAAAATGGGTGTTGCCATACCAACTATAAGAGAGTAATCAGTTAAGGTGGATTAGTGTCAGCAGGAGAAAAAAAAACTTTTGTAGTGATAATCAGGGTGGCCCATTTCCAACAATTGACAAGAAGGTGTGAGTAACAGTGGAGGAATAGATCTACTTTGTGTAATGACTCATCCACTCCCAGTCTTTATTCAAGCCTAATTTAATGTTGTCTAGTTTGCAAATTAATTCCAATTCAGCAGTTTCTCATTGGAGTCTGTTTTTGAAGTTTTTTTGTTGTAGTATTGCCACTTTTAGGTCTGTAATTGAGTGACCAGGGAGACTGAAGTGTTCTCCGACTGGTTTTTGAATGTTATAATTCTTGATGTCTGATTTGTGTCCATTTATTCTTTTGCACAGAGACTGTCTGGTTTGGCCAATATATATGGCAGAGGGGCATTGCTGGCACATGATGGCATACATCACATTGGTAGATGTGCAGATGAACGAGCCTCTGATAGTGTGGCTGATGTGATTAGGTCCTATCATGGTGTCCCCTGAATAAATATGTGGACAGAATTGGCAATGGGCTTTGTTGCAAGCATAGGTTCCTGGGTTAGTGTTTTTGTTGTGTGGTGTGTGGTTGCTGGTGAGTATTTGCTTCAGGTTGGGGGGTTGTCTGTAAGCGAGGACTGGCCTGTCTCCCAAGGTCTGTGAGAGTGAAGGATCGTCCTTCAGGATAGGTTGTAGATCCTTGATGGTGTGCTGGAGAGGTTTTAGTTGAGGGCTGAAGATAACGGCTAGTGGTGTCCTGTTACTTTCTTTGTTGGGCCTGTCCTGTAGTAGGTGACTTCTGGGTACTCTTCGGGCTCTGTCAATCTGTTTCTTCACTTCAGCAGGTGGGTATTGTAGTTGTAAGAACGCTTAATAGAGATCTTGTAGGTGTTTGTCTGTCTGAGGGGTTGGAGCAAATGTGGTTGTATCTTAGAGCTTGGCTGTAGACAACAGATCGTGTGGTGTGGTCTGGATGAAAGCTGGAGGCATGTAGGTAAGTATAGAGGTCAGTAGGTTTCTGGTATAGGGTGCTGTTTATGTGACCATTGCTTATTAGCACTGTAGTGTCTTGTGTGGACTGGCCCAGGCTGAGGTTGATGGTGGGATGGAAATTGTTGACATCATGGTGGAATTCCTCAAGGGCTTCTTTTCCATGGGTCCAGATGATGAAGATGTCATCAATGTAGCGCAAGTAGAGTAGGGGCATTAGGGGACGAGAGCTGAGGAAGCGTTGTTCTAAGTCAGCCATAAAAATGTTGGCATACTATGGGGCCATGCGGGTACCCACAGCAGTGCCGCTGACTTGAAGGTATACATTGTCCCCAAATGTGAAATAGTTGTGGGTGAGGACAAAGTCACAAAGTTCAGCCACCAGGTTTGCTGTGACATTATTGGGGATGCTGTTCCTGATGTGATGGCTTACAGTCCATCTTTGTGTGGAATGTTGGTGTAGAGAGCTTTTACATCCATAGTGGCCAGGATGGTGTTTTCTGGAAGATCACCAATGGACTGTAGTTTCCTCAGGAAGTCAGTGGTGTCTCAAAGATAGCTAGGAGTGCTGGTGGCATAGGGCCTGAGGAGAGAGTCAACATAACCAGACAATTCTGCTGTCAGGGTGCCAATGCCTGAGATGATGGGGCATCCAGGATTTCCAGGTTTATGGATCTTGGGTAGCAGACAGAATACCCATGGTTGAGGTTCTAGAGGTGTGTCTTTGCAGATTTTTTCTTGTGCTTTTTCAGGGAGTTTCTTGAGTGGATGGTGTAGTTGCTTTTGGTAACCCTCAGTGGGATCACCGGGTAATGACTTGTAGAATGTGGTGTTAGAGAGCTGCCTAGCAGCCTCTCATTCATATTCTGACTGTTTATGATGACAACAGCGCCTCCTTTGTCAGCCCTTTTTATTATGATGTCAGAGTTGTTCCTGAGGCTGTAGAATTACACAGGCACAAAACAGGTGCAATAGAATGAAGAATCATAATCACTCTCTTTAGCTTCCTCTAAGATAAGGTCTGCTATAAGGAGAAATCCCAAAGAAATGCATTTTCTTACTCAAGTTCCTACCCAGCTGTCCTGTTACATAAAACAAAAATAGTCTTATTGCAGATGTGGTCTGTCCCAACTTAAATGAATAGCTATAAAATACAGATAAGTTTTGGGATGGAAAACCCATTCCTTCCAGAAAAAAAAAATCTGTCTTCCTTAAATAAGAGGTCTTTACCACAACCCTCACAAACCCAGGTCAATACAAGGGCTCATCTTCCCTCTAATATATTGTTGCACCATGGACCAGCTGGGACTTAGAATCTGAAGGGATGATCTGACTCATCATCATCAATAATTCATATATAAGAAAGAGAAGTAGTGGCACAGAACTTCAAAATAGTATTTTATCTGTGAGTCCACTTTTTGGGTAGCTTAAATAATTAGAACTATGGAGACAGCTTTTATTAAACTTTCTTGGGTAAATACAGGAAAAGTGAAGCATGAAGATATGTTTTAACAAAGTCTGAAAGGAAAGACTGCTGCTCCTCACGCATCTATTATTCAAGTGAGTTATACTGCTCAGTAACCAACACCAAGGTATTGAAAGGGATTTCTCCCCACCCTCCCCTGCACTACTGCAAACAAATGGAAATTTGTTTTCTTTTCACGCTCTTCGCCTCCCCCATCCCCAGCAGAAATCTGTTAACCTCAATGACTTTTTGATTTTAGAAACAGAACCATTCAAGCCAACTCTGAACTTTGGAGAGGATTATGTAGTGTAGAAAACAGACCCTTTAGACATAGGTTCAACCCTGTTTTAGAACAGAAGTCAAATTTCTCTAATGTCCATATACTAGCAAATACACCACACAGTCTGATGTGATTATTAATAGTCATGCTTTGTGTTTCTATAGGATGTTCCTTCCAAGGATCTCAAAACACTCTACGAACATTAATTAAGCCCCTCAACCCTCCTGTAAGGAATACAAAGATTATGTAAGGATTACCACTGAAATGCAGCCATCTAATGAATAGACACAACAGCTGGATAATGGTGCACAGCAACTCCACATAATTCTTTAGGGCAGGTAGTGAGGAAGAATACTCTTGAAATGAAATTGCAAGGGGAATCTAATTAAACATAACATGATTATCCAAGCTGGACTTTAGACAAGGTTTAGCTCCTTTACTTTTGCAAACAGTACAGTGGATCCTTAATTACAACAAATGGTCAGATCATTGATTTAATATCTAATCTGAAAGATGACATCATCTCCAGAGTAATGGTGTCTCTTACCACTCTGATGGGGAACTAGATCAGCATTAACTCTGAGGCTAGCTGCTAAATTACCAATACTGCTCCTTGTAAAATATACTTGTTCTATGGAGATCTAGCCATATACTGCCTGAAACTGCTTAGTTACTAACATCTGCTAAAAATCACAGCACAAAATGAGTATACCAGCTATGGGCTCATAAGAGAGGCCCAAGACTAGATAGTAGCAGTGTTGTAAATCAGGATTGGGCTCCAGTGGAAAAGCTTTCATAGCACTTGGCTGCCTGTTAACAGGTTTGCCAATATTTTTTGGGCCCCTCACTTTCATAAACAAAAATCCAGACATAAATTTACAGGACAACAACAACAAAATCTGCAGTTTCCTAATAGTACCTCACAGCCATCAAATAAACTTGCAGAGAAACTGCATGAGATGCTGAGTACCTAAACTCACATTGACTTCAGCTGGAACTGATGAAACTCTGCCCCACTGTAGGTTTGGTCTCCATGTGTCTACTTTTACACATACCATCAATTAGTTTTCCTTTCTAAACTGTTATGTTCTCTTAAAGGGGACATGTTTGGTGTTACTAAAGCTCCATTTTGTCTTGCACCGAGAAGGGAATTTTCTTAGGACTGATTTTTGGAGAGAGCAATCAAACAAATTCAAATTCTCTGTGTTAGATTGCATTAAGTTCTACAGAGTTCCATATCTGAATATGATATGATAAAGTCAATAGACCCTTTTATTTCACTGAAATCACTTTACTGGCCATCCAGGATGCATTAGAAGCTATTCTGCCTGTCAGATATCTAATATCCATTCTGATTAAATGACTTAACACATAGATTCTGTTGTCCACTACAAAACAGCATCCATAAACCATCAGAAAACGAATTGCCTTTTGGCATTTTATTGGGAAATTGTGTTAATTTGACAAAGGAAGAAAAATGGCAATGATTTGGAATGAGTATATTGGTCTTCTGCTGGAAAAAACATTCTCATTATTTTGGACCAAGTAGAAGCAACAAAACTCACTGTGAGTTATTAACTCTCTCCCCACCTTTGCAACTAAAACTGTGTAGATACTATGAACTGTAGCATTAGAAAGCCAAAGCAATTTTTTTTACCTTTTATGATTTTAGACCAGCAAAGATTCCCAACTTCAACTATTTTTGTATCATGACTCTTACAGTCAATATGCAAACACAGTCTTGTAAAAAATAGAAATTTGTTCATTTAAAAAAGTATATATACAGGTTTATTAAAATAAAATGTGTTAATTTAATTAAATATAAAGCTGCAAAATTGTGAACTGTATTCCAATAGAGCAACTATGTATCTCCTAATCAGAAATTATGGGCCTGATTTTCTTCTTTCTTATATGGAGCAGATCAGAAGTCCTGCCTTTTAAAAAGATAGGTTACTAAGATCTGAAATATCAAAGGAAAATCTCAGCCTGAAACAGAGAAATGCCTTTTATTGTGTGTGGTCCAAAATGAAAACTTGTTTTAATGTTGCTAACGTTTGTTTTCATTTCTTTAATTTCTGAGTTTACCCAATGGTATGGGGCTGTAACCCAGTAAGTCTGTTTGCATTTTATCCAGTGAGTTCTGATGGCTAAGTGACACAGTTGTTTTAAAATGATGTTTACAGGTGACAGCTAAATAACAGACATAGAATGAAGCAGCAGCACTCAGCATTAAATCAAAACAAGATGACTTGCATAGCAAGAATGACTTCATGCACAGCTGACTGCTGTCTTTAGCTGTGCAAAGAGAAGTTCTAGTATAGACCCATACCATTTACAAGCTTCACAATTCTCTGCCAAGTTGCAGAGACCAAAGTAAACTTCTGGCGGGACTCCTACATACCATAGTAGTTAAAGACACTATCGTCCCATTCTGGTTTTGACTAAAAAGTTCAAGAGATTGATTTAAGGTTTTTTTTTCCTTCCCCCCACGTTCTCTACACTAACTTGAGAACTTTATTTTTAAACATCATTTCAAAATACGTCATTCAAGTTTATCTGTCTTTTCACAAACCCCAATTTACGCTTGCTCATAATTTTATATTCCTAATAAGCCTCATTACTGATTAAAAGAGGAAAGTTAGCAAACAGTACCAGTACCCTGAAGTTTCCCAGCTGTGTCCTAGCAAAGCTCCACTAAGACACCTGCTTAGTTTTGCAGCATTTCTTTTTATTTCTTCTTATCACTCCACCCCCATAATTATATTGCTTTAAAAATAAATTTGCTTAGCCTGCTGATGTGTACTTTTATGTCCCGCTATCCTTTTTAATTGGAACATTATAATGCACTATTGAGTGTTGGAGTAGTGTTAGAGCAGGAACTGAGAGTCAGGAGATTTGGGTTCTATATCTACTTTTCAAAAGTGACCACTGATTTTGGGTGCCTCCATTTTTGCGTGACCAATTTGAGACACCTGGCACCTGATTATCAGATATATTGAGCAACCAGAATCCCAATTGAAAGTCAGTGGGACCAGGTTTTTAAAGGTATTTAGGCACCTAAAGATAGGTACCTAGTGGGATTTTCAAAAATGCATAGGTGCCTAACACCCACTGGGAACAGGGTACCAACACACTCTTAAAAATCCCACTATGCGCCTCTCTGCATTTTTAGGCACCTAAATAGCTTTAAAAATTTGGCCTGAGTACTAAGGGTACTCAGCACCTCTGAAAATCAAGCCAGAGATTCCTGAGGTTGGGAACCCAAACTTTACAGACACTTCTTACAATTTAGGCCTTGACCTTTTGGTACCTGAATTTTTCATCACTAAAGGAGGATGATAATAGGCCTCTGTGTACAGCACTTTAAGAACCTCAATGGAAAAGTGCTATAGTACATTTCAAAAGAGCAAGACTCTTTGCAGTCTGTTTTGCTGTTTCTTTTTTTTTTGTTTGTTTTATTTAACAAATGTCCTAGAAGCATCTCCTAACAGATTTAATTTGATCATTAGCATTTTTCTTGTTGACACGTGGTCTGTAATCTTGGGTTTGCTGCTTGCTTCACCAAGTTAGCATAGCAGCAAGTTTTGTATAGCTTGTTCCTGATGAGTCTTTTTGTTTAACGTTACAGTAAACCACATTTGCAGGATATTTACAGATTTCAAAGCAACATGGTTTTATTGGCAATTACTATCTAATTGCACTACTGTTTTAGAAGATTTTTCTAGTAAAGAAAAGACAGACATTATTCAGTAAAGTGAGCATCAGTATGAAAAAAGGATAAGAAATGTGCCTAGGGTATAGGATGGTATAGGGAGAAGAAAATAGTTCATGCATCTACTTGTGTCTAGAAAATACTGTTTGGAGTATGTAAACAACAGCAAATGAGAGAATCTGAATTAGAACATATGCTAACATTACAACCCCACAAAAATAGTTAATAATAATTTATTAGATATGCTATTCTAATCAATTTCAGTATAATAGATTTCTGTGTGAAATGAATTTTCCAGTCATTTACAACCTCCTATATCACTGTTTTAATAGCCAAATCCCTGATTAGTTCTCATCCAGATCTTACTATAATATCTTTATTAAAAACCATAATGAGTATACATAATACATATATATCTTAAATAACACAGCTAGTAAGCTTTAAGCGGTATATTCATGCTAGAGAAAACATTATTGTAGCAGATGATCTTGTATGCATTCATTTTCAATTGTTTTTTCATACATTTTCTTGAAATTTTTGCAAAATATTTGTTTGAAGAAGTGTTTCTTCCCAAACCCAGAGGGGCTGGGGGCATTGAGGAGACAACAGACGAGTGGGCAAATCCCAAGCACAGCACTCAGTTTGATTAGCCAAACTGGGTACTTGGCAGAATCCACCCACCCTTGCCATGTAAGTTATTGCCACCTAAAGACTGGAAGAGACACTGCAGCTCCTTGTGCCATTCTAGAGGCTAGGAAGATCCTAGTGGCCCAGCAGCACCACTTCCCTTGCCACCAGTATCTCAGCCATACTACACAAGGAGTCCCTGAAGGCAGAGCTCTTTGCTGCACAGGGTATGCACAAACCCTGCACAGCCCACCACCATTTTGCTGCAGGAGCAGGATTTGTCCATTTAAGTTAATGGATGTTTTGCCACTGACTCTAACCAAGAATGGATCCTCAATGTCCTTCTGGAGAGAACCCTCTGACCATAATGGTTGCAGCATTGACTGGTTTCAGACAAAAACTAATCATGGATGGCTTCTGTAACACGAGCACTGTAGGGCTGAGAGGGGAGAAGAATAGCCTAAAACACTGGAGTGGTGAGAAGGAAAAGACTTCCTCCCTCATAGCTTCTCTAATGCAAATCTATCTTGCAGGCAAGTAACATTACAATACTTTCCATGTATATATAATGTAGGAACAATCCTGCAGTGGCAGGGAGACTAGATAATTGCTTCTAATGTCTATGATTCTATAAAAAGGATTATACTTCCCTGTGTGAAGCGCCATGTTTAACAGATGAGTAACTCAGCCAGGGGCCCCAATGATAGTGCTGGGCCCTTCCAGGTGCCTCAGGAATGGGACCAAGAGCCTCCCAGAGAGATTCTTGGACCATTAAAAATAACTGCTGAATAACATTGAAAAAGAAGTTGATCTTCAAAGGAGAAAACTATCTTTCAAACAGAAATATCTAACCATCAGCAGCAAAGGACGTACAACTACAATCAGAATGAATTACCGTTCATGTGTTTGTTAGTTAGTTTTAAATTGCCTCTAGTAAAATCACACACAAAACTCCATTAACTTTGAATTGAAGTTGCTCAAGTGTATTTTCTCACAACACCACAAAAACTAAAAGTGCAAGGAAATCATAAGCTAAGGCAAAGTCCACACAAAACAAAGTACCAGACTCCAACAATTTGTTTAGAAACAGCATCTGAAAAAAGGTTAGACTTGCCAAAAAAACAAATTCAAAATGGGTTCAATTTTAAATGCTCAGAACTCCAATTAATGGATTTACTTATAAATTCTCAGATAAGTGCACCCATCTACTCACAGAGTGAGTGCTGTACAGCGTGTGAGGAGACACACTATATTATATATACATAACACAGAGTTAAATGTGAATCTCAATGCTTTATGGAGACATTCGGGTGCATCCCTACTACATTGGCAGATTTGGTATGTTCTGCTTGAGGCATTGCATTTAAAATGTCAAACATGCCACAGTGAACAGGCCTTACTTGTTTTCATTGCTGGCATCATACCGAGGCATGGGGTCAATATCGTTGCTATTGACATCATAGCTGGCGTTCGAATCCTGTAACCAACAGAAAAAAGAGAGAAAGAGAGAACCAGTTTCTCATTAATTAGCCATTGACTCATGTGGCCCACATACATTCTTCAGCAGGTTTCTACAAGAGAGTAATTGGGTTAACTAACATTCCTGAGGTTTTGTGATGTTTTAGGAAAGGATTATATGTTCAATAATTACAGGATTTACATTTTTAAAATTTTGTTTTGGAAAGGATGGAGGATAACAAATACATTAGACACAAGTATTTTTTGAACAATCATTATATAATAAGAAGAGCTGTTTGTCACATATGTAAATTTATTACATAAAACCCTATACTCCTCCTCTGAGAGCTCTGTATATAACACCTGAAAAAGAGACTAGGTTTGCATTAAATGTATCTAGGTTCAATAACAATTGGATATAGTCTAAGAAAAGAAAAATTCCCAAAATGTTAGGAAGCAGAGATCCTTTATATTCCTTTAAGAAAATATTCCTACATAGCGTTCACATACATAACACAAACTATACACTCTGGAAAAGAATATACCTTTTTAAACTGCCTTCTCTTTTCAGGGAGCATAACTATTTGTAATGTATGTGAAATGTGTGTTTTTGTCATATTTTCCGCATTTACCAAGATTCTTCCTGTTGAAAATAGTTTATAGTGCAAACAATTGCTTGTTTCTGTGGCTTCTGTTAACTGATGTGGTAGCATGTGGTGTGTTGACATGGCAAGCGGTTCCTTTTAATCTCTTCTTTGTTCAAAACCAGTTACCACATCCACCTCAAATTTTCCTGATTGTAGCCACATAGAAGGGATTTGTCATCAAACCAGTGAATTGCCCTGGGGGAATTCCTCACTGGCAGGGTGAGAAAGTGGGGAAGGTAGTAAATAGCTGCATTTACATTCACTGGAAGGCTAGGACTTGGATAAACTTAGTGGCATCTGATACAATCTCAGCTGTTCTATGAGGGAGGAAAGTTGTACCTGACTTGTTTAAATAACCTATGATGTGAGAATTAACATGAAAGATGTAGTGCATGTGAAGATCAAATGAATCTTAAATTGACAAATAAAGCTATATCCTGTCATTGATTTTTAGGCAGAACTTCCTGTTTTCAAAAGGGAGTTCATATACAGGATGGATGGCAGGAGATGGCCCTTAGTGTGGCTAATTCAAAATCAATGGCTTTAGAACTGTGGACTCATCTCTAACTTTTTCGACTGGATGTTAATGACAGCGTCATCTCTATGGCCTTGGCTATACTTGTGAGTTACAGCGCAATAAAGCAGTCCCGGGCGCCCTAGCTCGCTCCCTGTCCACACTGGCAAGGCATGTAGAGTGCTCTGACTCCGCAGCTACAGCGCTGCTGGTACTCCACCTCAGTGAGTGGAATAACGTTTGCTGCACCCCTGCTGGAGCGCCGCGGCACCAGTGTGAATGAGTTTGTTGCGTTACTGCGCTATGATCAGCCTCCGGAAACGTCCCATAATCCCCTTAAATCAAGTGACCACTCTTGTCATTGTTGTGAAATCAGCTGCAGGAATGCAGAAATGCCCTTTCAAAGCTCCACTCGGAGAAGCTGGCTGCTTATCAGCTTGGAGAAAAAGCAAACATTTACAGTTTGCTTTGACTGAATGAGAGAGAGGCAGGGGGAGGGGGAGACTGAACTTACAAGACAGCATGCTGACACACTCTCAGCACCCCAAAAACCCACACTCTCTCCCCCCACATACACACAGCACACTCCCTGTCACACTCCACCCCATTTGAAAAGCACGTTGCAGTCACTTGCATGCTGGGATAGCTGCCCATAATGCACTGCTCCCAATGGCGCTGCAAATGCCGCAAATGTGGCCATGCCAGTGTGGACAGACTGCAGCACTTTCCCTACTGCACTCTACAAAGGCGGGTTTAACTCACAGCGCTCTACATCTGCAAGTGTAGCCATGCCCTATGTCTTGAATGCTCTGTCAGGATGAAATTCACCTCTACAGCTAGAACACATGAGAATTTCATCCCAAATGCACTCATTTGTTTTCTTCACTGCATTCATGTACAGGATGCACATTCCATTTCATAAAAACAACAAGACACCCAAGGTTGTGCACTTGTGACTATAGATCATGGCTATACTTGTGGCCTAGAATAATCACCCTAGCAATGCACTGCCCTGAGATTCTAAATAGCTTGAAAGGACAATGTCAGCTTTGATAAGACAAAAAGTTTACCTACCAAGAGAGAAGCCTCTCTGTACATTAAGGAAATATTCCTATTTATTTTAAACCAATTGTTTAAATGTGACAAAACACAAGCAGACAGAAAACCTATAAGGCCATAGGAAATTTACAATAAACAAAGGGCATGGTTCCCCTCTCATTTAGAGTAGTGTAAATTGGGGCTAAAGTCATTGGAATCAACAGAGCTATACTGGCGAGACCCCAAAGTGTTGCAGATGAGTGCAAGTCACATATCTTTTTTTCCTTACATTTTTTCTAGCCATAGGATGGATAGCTTGAACTTAAATAAATACTCAGGAGGATATAATTAAGTTAAGGCCTTCAAAAATGGGCTGTTATCTCTCTAGATAAATATTTTTGGCCTACCAATGTTTATACTCTCCCTTTAGCTATATACTCTTGAAATTAGCAGATGTGTAGCATATTCAAAAGCTCTGAGAGTGATGGTGGTGGGAGGACCACAGGTCAAAGTATTTAGATATGGGGTGAAAAATTATGAGCTCATTGAATTCAACCCCCTCCTTATATTCCATAAGGATACAGATTCCTTATGGAAGACATATCAGATATTAAACTGACATTATACAAGATATTATCTTACAGATTATTTCCATATGAAAAAATATAACTTTTTGTAATTTCCTTCCTATTATTGTTGCTGTTATAGAAAATCTTTCTTTCTTTCTTTCTTTCTTGCTCCATCAACCAGAACAAAACAATCATCTTTCTACAAGCAGCAAACTTAATTCTGAATAATAAAACAGCATTCTGAACTACTACAAAGACTCACATAATTCTGCATCAAGTCTGGGTGGGTTCTCTCAATGCCATCATCCAGGATGGTGATCACGACATTCTTTCCAGTGTAGCCTCTCTTCCAAGCACCTACTATGTTCATATCTGACTGACAGTGATGGGTGTTATCACTGCAGTGCTAAAGAGAGAAGAGGAGATAAATGCATTGGATGTTGGAGATAATTGAACAGTGGGGGGAGGGAGGGTTGGGATATTAGCTTATTCATTATCATAACCAATTAAATTATCAGCAGATGACTGTATTGATTTGAATAGCAGATACGGAAGATCAGTGTCTTCATTAACAAATACCAGGATAATTTAAAAGAAACGCTAAATGAAATGGAAATCACTAGTACTGCTTATTTCTTTTTAAATACTGAACAGTAGGAAAGGGCGGCTATTAGTTATGATGCCCAATTAGAAGCCCTGTATAAAATGAAACACATTTTTTTTTCTGACCATTAGATGTGCTCATTGGAAATGTGCATTTGAATTTTTCAGCAAAACAAATCATATGTGGATAAAAGCAGACAAATGTCTGTAGAGAAACAGCCCTGGAAACAAAACCTGCTTTTTGGAGCTTACGTGCTGTATAATTTCTTTACTGGATGTCTGGAAACTAATCCACATTCGTTTCTATCTACAAAAGAAGGCTTTTGGCAGGTTTTGTGCAATATCAGCAGGAGATGAGCAGCACTTAAGAACCTGTAACCAAAACAACCCTCTGAAAAACTTGCAGCTTAAGGTGCCTGATGAATTGTAGATGGCTACAAGTCAACGTGTTGGGGTACAACTTGCTGAGGAATGGGTGTGGAGAGAAATTAGGGTACATAAAAAGTGAATGACTCTCCTCTGACATGAATACATCCCCCGTTTACATGAAAAAATCTGGCTTGTTATGGAAATGAGAAATGACACTTGGGTATTCATACACCCCCACTAGCAACTCTCTGACCTATACACAAAGTGGTCCCCTATGAAGCCCGAACCATTCAGACCCTCATCAGTGTTGCTTTTCTCCAACTCAGTGAGAGCAAGGAGGGAAAAAAAGAAGGAAAGAAAGAAAGAAAGAAAGAAAGAAAGAAAGAAAGAAAATGCTTGAACCTAGTATCATAGCAACAGTAGCCACATGAAAGCTCTGAGCGTTCACTTCCCCCCTCCCCATTTCCTTGCACATGCACCTCAATGTAATGTTTTAGCATTTTGGAAACTGTAAACAGTTCAAGTAAATAAAAAGGGACAGCTTCTGCCCTGACTTACACACAGGGGGAGGGGAATGGGTTAACCCCATTGAAGACAATTTGTTAGCACAGAATGTGGTGTGAATGAATGTAAGATTACTTCTGAGACCGCTCTTACCACTGCCTCCTTCCATTCACCCCCCATGCACCTTGATATAATATACAAACCAGTGGCTTTCACAGTGTTTATTAGAGGTTACTAAAGCAAGTTTGCTATTAAGCATTGTATAAACAAGGCATTTGTACAACTTTAGGGATCAACTCCAAAGAATGTCTAGATGAGGTTTTAAAGTAGAGTTATGTATATCATTCAAAAATGTGCAGACAGCTTGTTTTATAAGGTTAGCAACACTCTATACTTCCTTTTGTGCACACTTTGTGCAGTGACTGCTCAAGACTCTTTGTGATATACCAACAATAATAAAACAGCATTCTGAACTACTGCGAAGATTCACATAATTCTGCATCAAGTCTGGGTGGGTTCTCTCAATGACATCATCCGGGATGGTGTTATCACTGCAGTACTAAAGATTATAACGGTGCTTCACACACAGAGTTCCCTTGTATTTTTCAAAGTGCACTACAGACTTCAACAAATTAATCTTCACAAAACAGCTGTGAGGTAGATAAATATGACTACAGCCATTTTACAGCTGGGAAAACGGAGACATGAAGGGTGAAGTGATTTGCCCAAGGTCACAGAGCAAGTCAGAGGCAGAAGTGGGATGGGAGTTCAAGCCTCCCTGCCCCAGGGTCAATTTACTGAACCATGCTGACTCACCACTCCAAGATGATCATACCGGACACCTGTTAGCTAGAGGAGTAGACTTATTAGCCAGAAGCCAATACTAAAAGTGAAGTATTCTCTAGCGGGTGAGAGGGAAGAGGGTGGCAACGCCTGATAGGAAACACAGCACATAATCGCTCCAGTCTGACAAAATGCAGAAACTTCACCCTTCCTTTCTTCCTGGTTGCTGGGAATGAGGAAAGGGAAAAATGACTCCCAATAACCAACATGAAACCCACCACTAGATCTTTCCTCTTCTCCTCCCTTTCATTGTTCCTAGGCTTGACCCCTTCCCTCTGGGGAAGAACTAGCAGTTCTGGCTGCTCTGCTTCTTGGTCTAGTCCTGTGGTTCTCAACCTGCGGCCCATGGGTTGCTTGCGGCCCAATCAGCACAGCTCAGTGGCCCATGTGACATCCTCAGGGCCATACGGGTAGTATCGGATGCGGCCCACGATGGTAAATAGGTTGAGAACCACTAGTCTAGTCTCACCACTTGCCCTGGGCAAATGTTTGGAGTTTTGATTCCTTTTCCCCTGAAAGGCCCTTGGACCTCTACCAAAAGATGACTCCTTTCTCTCTCTCAATGATGTCAGCAGGCTGCCCATGCCTGAATATCTGCTTCTGGGGAAGCAGCAGAGGTTCTCATTGGTCTCTTTCCTGCACATATATACAAAAAAGCAAGACAAGATACCCCTACCCCATTAGTGAATGATTCACTGATTCTTCTAATATACTGGGCCAGATCCTGGCCCACACTTTATGCTCCAGCACTGAGAAGACAGCCAAACTAAATGGGTGGTCGAAGAATCCTCCGGCAAAGGAGAATCTCCAGCCAGTATAGAGCTGGCATATCTCTACACCCAGCCCATCCTTCGGCCATACCATAGCTGGCATATAAGGGATGTAAAGGTGGTATAAAGCCACCGTCATTCCCATCCCCATCTCTGCCAAGCACATATCAACAGCTGAAGATGCAGCTCATCTTTGTTAAAAGCCATCCTTTTCTTTCAACCCCGACTACTAACAACATCTTTGTCATCTCTCACCATGCCTATGGAGCCTCTTCGTCCTCTTCTCACCTCTCTCTCCTAGTCTAGGCAAAATGCTGCTATTAGAATCATCTTCCTCTCCTGCTGCTCTGAGCAGTTCTCTGCCTCCATGCTCCCATCTCCTTCATTCTCTCTCGTCTCTGGCTCCCTTTCTTTTTTCCACATCAAATTTAACCTTTTCTCCACCACAAATCCTCTGCCCCACAATCAGTTCTTCTCGCCCCAAATTTGCACCACAAACTGTACCCCACACTTTGAACTAGCCAATCTGATTAGGTCTGTAGATTTTAAAGCAGTTTGAAAATTTAGCTTTTAACATAAATGCTCTTTCAACCTCAACTACAGTGCAGTAAAGCACCATCCCATAGTGCAATATGAGGAACAGCCTCCAACTTCTTGTCCACTATAAGTTCTCTCTGCCACCTCTTTAAGTCTCTCCTTCAAAATCACTTCTAGCAAGAAATCTCCTGTGCAGACTTCCATTCTATCATTCTTCCTTAACTGTATTGTGTTTAATCTTTATTTTGTGTTTCATATTCATCTGTCTCAATTACGTTGTCAGATCCTTGGGACAGAGACTTTGTGTTTTAAATATCTGAAAGCATTGTGTAGATTTACAGAGCTACCTAAATAATGAATAGTAATTAAAATAAGAAAGCAAGTGCCTAAAATTAATTGGACTTTGTGTCAATGGGCAAGTACTGAAGCATCTTATTAATTCGCAATAATGTCAGTGTATTTACTCTGTTCCCTCTTTTTGGAATATGATTTTTTTGTGTGTATGCAGTTGTAGTTTTTGCCCCCAGTCCTGCTTAACTTTACATAAGCACATGAGTTATCTTACTTCAATCAATGGGAATAGTCAGACACACTAAGTTAAATTTGCAGGATTGAGGCTTAATTTATCTTAACCTCTATTGATGTGAAGTTCTAAGGACCATTTTTATTTTTGGTTGGCTATTTTAAAATATTGATTAGTGGTCAAATCTATCCCAGCAGTAACCAGACAAAAAACAAACAAACAAACAAACAAAACCCACAGCAACCAACTTTGTTAACATACAAAACCTTGGGAGTAGCAGGTTTTTACCAGATCCATCCATGTAAGTATTGCTGATTGATTTCTTCACCTCCTCCACAGAGAACAGGCAAGTACATGGAATCCTACCTTCCCACAGACAAGTTAGTTTAGTCACAGTAAAAGAGCATCATTTTAGCTTTTGCCCACTGCCTGAAGGATATCATCGAAAGGAGTAACAACCCCTCAACCAATATAATTTGACTGAGTTTTTAAAAAAGCAGTTAAAGGATGATGTTTCTCTTTGTACTGTTTAACTGCAAAACATTATGACACTACAGTTAACATTAATCAGAAACGTCTGCAGGGGTAGAGAGACTCCTGTGTTCCAAAAATGCTTAGGAAGTGAGAAGGTTGTTTTGAGGAAAATTACTGATCTAGAGCTTCCCTCAGACTTGCAGTTCAAGTCTCACAGAGGTGAGAGGCCAAAAGAATCACTTGGATGTGGACAGTTTGGAAGCTATTCCTGCAATTAAGAAACAGACACAGTGTTTAAAAGAAGTGATTCAGCTATTAAAGGGGTTTTCGGTTATCTGCTACATTCTTTCAATGCCAGACTTGCCTGGAGTTTCGTAGTTATTGTGTTACAGCCTCTCTCATAAGAATGGCCATACTGGGTCAGACCAAAGGTCCATTTAGCCCAGCATCCTGTCTTCCGACAGTGGCCAATTCCAGGTGCTTCAGTGGGAATGGACAGAACAGGTAATCATCAAGTGATCCATGCCCTGTCACCCATTCCCAGTTTCTGGCAAAGAGGCTAGGGATACCATCCCTAGCCACTGATGGACCTATCCTCCATGAATTTATCTAGTACTTTTTTGAACCCTGTTATAGTCTTGGCCTTCACAACATCCTCTGGCAAGGAGTTCCACAGGTTGACTGTGTTGTATGAAGAAATACTTCCTTTTGATTTGTTTTAAACCTGCTGACTATTAATTTCATTGGTGACCCCTAGTTCCTGTGCTATAAGGAGTAAATAACATTTTCTTAATTACTTTCTCTACACCCATCATGATTTTATAGACCTCTATCATTTCCCCCCTTAGCTGTCTCTTTTCCAAGCTGAAAAGTCCCAGTCTTATTAATCTCTCCTCATACAGAAGCTATTCCATTCCCCTAATCATTTTTGTTGCCCTTTTCTGAACCTTTTCCAATTCCAATATATCTTTTTTGAGATGGGGCGACCACATCTGCATGGAACATTCAAGATGTGGGTGATCATAGATTTATATAGAGGCAATACGATATTTTCTGTCTTATTATGTATCCCTTTCTTAATTATTCCCAACATTCTATTAGCTTTTTTGATTGCCGCTGCACATTGAGTAAATGTTTACAAATGTAGCTCATTGTCGTTATCATTATTTTAACATTTTCTGCCTGATGTGCTAATTTCAGAGGTCTGATACTGGCTATATCTAGTTATGGATCAATACCAAAATGGAATTGATAGACTGAGGAACCAGTAATCATCTTAAAGTCAATATCTTGTGACATTCCAGAGCCAAAAATGAATTTCGAGGAAAGCTATATAAGGCATTCTATTCTTTCTTTGACAAGTTTTTAACAGCCCATCTCTCATGAATTGTTGATGTTATGCCCTGTGAAAGCTATCACATGGTACAAAGCACTGGTTTCCAGCAGTTCTTGAGTTAACAGTGGTTAAAGATCATGTCAAAGATCTGGCAGATTTAGAACTAATTTGGTAGAACAGTACAAGTACTTTAAAGCCCAGTAAATCTTCCAACCATTAGCCCCCCCACCTCCCCGCCCCCAACCAGAAATTAACAGGGAAAAAAGAACCTTGTAAAAAGACAGTCTCTTCCTGATTTTCACACAGTAAAAAGAGTCTTGCCACATGCAGTAGACCTTGCAGTTTATGGTACACATTCTTTAAGTCTAGGAGCTTCATCCACTGTACTATACAGCATGGTAGAATATATGATGTGGTAATGTTGCACAGGGTCACACAGGTAGAACAGTAAGAATGGTCAAGGGCAAATTATTTGGCCTTGATCAACCCCTAAAATCCATGCATAGAGGGGACAGAACTGCATGGAGCCAAGAGGTGGTAAACCAAGGGGTTGTCAAGGGACGAGACTTTCTGCCTCTTCTGTGAGAAGAAATTCAGTGTTGGACATCTGGTTAACCACTAGCTGCCAGGATGGTCAGTACAACATATATGCAAGCAGCAGAGTTTAGTTGCTCTTAGCTTTAGTGGAGTTGGCTTACTGGTGCCAGGTTCAAGTAAATTTGGTACTTTTGATATGAAACAAGCTTCATTTTGAATGAAGAGGAGGAAACATCAGTTACCACAGTGAAGGATGACCTTCTAAAAGTCTAAACAGATAGCTAGATCCACTGTTAAAATGGCTTATATGATTCAATATAAACAAAGAAAGCATGTTTTCAGGAACAGTATAACTCAGGAATTAATTAATTCATTTTTCTTCATATTCTCAAATTAGGCAGTTAGTAAATTGTGTTTACTGAGGGATAATATTTTTTAAAATAATTTTTTTAAGTGTGTTTATCAGATTTTTAATGTTGAGTAGAAACTCTTCCATCAGAGCTAGCAATAAATGAAAGGGGGATATTAATGATTAGGAGGAGTTTTTGCAGGAAATAAATATTTTCATTTTCGTAAATGTAATCTAATATTTATTGCATGTTAAATAGGAAACACTGTCTGCATAGAAACTTCTTTTCCTCTGAGTTTCACCCCTGAACAGTTTTGGATCACCGCATTTTAAAGGCCTATAGAAGTTGGAGATATTATAGGGACTGTTTCATCTCATGCTTGAGATGCTTTGGATTAACTAGTATTTGACGTCTGAAAGAACACATTTTACTGAACTGCTACTTTTTCCCATCTGGGTCTCTTTCCAATGAAATATTTGAAAAATATACAGTATTAAATATTTAGCATCAAATTCAACCCTGGTATAACTTCAACATATTTGACTGAGTTACACCAGAGAAGAATTTGGCTCTTGACCTTTATTGATTTTTCAAGTAAATAAGTAAAATATATTTAGAGGCCAGTGGGAGGAAACAAATCATAAACATACGTTATTTGATACGTTTGTTTAAACAGAGAAGCAGAACAGGGAATCTATGTAAATGGATTCCTTATATTTATAGAACTATCTATTGGCTATAGGGAAACAAGAACAAGACAACAGAACCTAATTTATCTCTATGAAAAAAATGAGTTCATGACTCAGGTTACTCTGTGACTTGACACTAAATTTCTAGTCTTTCCAAGAGGAGAACAATTCAGAATATAGTTAGCTCACATATACACTGAGACTATGTTATCATTTCTCATAACTGGAAATTTTTAAATAAAGATTGGATATTTTTCTGAAACATCTGCTTTGGTTCAAACAGAAATTAATTTAGGGAAGAAGTCCTCTGGCCAGTTATACAGGAAGTCAGATTAAATAATTGTAATGGTTCCTTCTGGACATATAATTTATGAATCTATTCTACCAAGGACTTTAGGTTCAAAGCTTTTCTTGGGGGCTAAATTTATGTACTAGTTTATCAAGTATTCATATTTATTTGGTGATAACTAACCTTGTGACTATACACACACAGATTTGCTGCATGTTGACTGATGGTATCATCAGCTCCATGATACCACTAAATTAATTTAATTATTAAATTAATTATGGTTCAAATATAAACCCAAAACCAAAAAAAAGTCACTATTAAGGCAAAATGTTTGGTCTGAAACAACGTTCACTAAATTCCTTTTGAAAAAAGGGAAACGGTGCATCATATGATACTGTTCTGCAGTAAAACATGCAGGAGGTAAACCTAGCAAAAAATATTTACTAATGCTCCCCGCATGTGGGATGAGTTTTGAGATCACAGAGAGGGTTGAAGATGTAATTTACCAATCCTGTGGATCCTAGGAATTCATGAAGAAAGAATCCATCCAGACCCCTGGATTCAGAGCCTTATTTGGGACTCTGTGGCACCATCCTTTACTTGGTAGCCACGTGCCCTGAGGATGCTTCCATTATACATATACCCTACTCCCTTCAGCCTGGGGGGACATCAGAGTGGATCAGAAGTTAATGCTGTTTTCACCTGCTTTAACTCCAGCCTAAGAAAAACTGTGGAAATCCTGTTGGAAGGAGCATATGCACAGAGTGACTGCTCCCTGCCCTGAGTTGTGCAGCCTCACCCAGAGTGGTGTTATTCAAGAAGTGGGAATTATTCCACAAATACATCATTCTTTCCATTATGGCCTGTGCATTGTGCTTTTATGTGACCTCCATTAATTCCCACAAAAGAAAGAAGTATCGGAGGATTTTATCGAGAGTCTCATGACATATGGTCCTTTTCTTAAAGTGCCGTGGAGTCATGTGATTACACAAAACTCATATTTCACATTTTAAAATGCATGCCTTGTTTGCCCTGAATGACTCTATCATGACCAGAAAACTACTAAAATCAGAAGTGGACCCTGCGAGGTGGGAGTGTCCCAGAGCTTGGGCTGTAGCCTGTGCCTGAATGTCTGCACCACAGTTAAACAGCCCCTTAGCCTGAGCCCTGCAAGCCCAAGTCAGCTGGCATGGGCCAACTGCGGATGTCTAATTGCAGTGTAGACTTACCCTCTTAGGCCTTATCTACACTTGCGATGGCATGCAGGATATGTGTAGCTACATGCCACAGAGAAAAGCAGGCCTCATCCACACTGCAATGTGTAGCTACATACAGCAGTGAAGGCGTTGGCAGCAGGGAAAGGATCCAAAGCCTTCCACTGTGGTGGGAAACATCTCGAGCAATGAGAAGGCAGCGGTGTAGTGTAGGTGTGCGAGGCAGTGCTTGGACATGTAGAGAGATGTCTAGGGTATATACCGTAAAGTTCTGGGCATGTCTTTACTCACCTAAGCAGTGTCTCACTTCTATGTATACCTGTGCTGAGGGGTGTGCAGTGTCTGCAAGCTACATGCCAACATCACTGTAGTCATTGCCTTAGTGCTACATCAAGTTGTTTTGAGAGTGTGGTGGGGAGTAGAGTATGGAGGGTTTTAGTTGATTTTATTTCCTTAGGACTTCCTTGTCCTCAAAAATTGTATTGCTGTAACTATACCACTACAGCAATGCTTTATTCCAGTATAGCTTATTCCTGTAGGGAAGGGGGAAAAGCTATACCAATATAAGGCACCTTTACCAGTATAACTGCGTTCACAGTATACCAATATAATTATTTTGGTAAAAGCTCACATCCCTAACTAACATAGTTTTACTCGTACAAAATCTATGTGTAGACCAGGCCTTATCTTTTGAAAGAAAGGAGATACAAACAGCTTTATTTATCAATAAAAGTCTTTACGCTTTTCAGAGATCATCAATGCCAGGGAAAGAAAAGAGAGGTGGTGGGTGACAGGAAGGCCCAGAACAGAGTTAAAGAGATCAGAGCATAATGAAGCAGGGAAACACAATACACACCCAGAAATTAATCTACATTACAAATTACTAATGTCATAATCATTGATTCTTGTCTCGTTTCTATAGTGTTTTGCTTTGTGTTACTGTTATGACCTTGTCTCTTGGAGGCTCCTTGTTCCCTTTACTTGTCATCATTCACTGAGTTCATTCACACAGTCTCGCCCCTGTTGGGAGGAGAACCTTCACATCCACAGCTTCTGTCAAATAGAACTGACTTCTTGTATCTCTCTGCCTTATCTCCTGTCAAATCTTGGCTGAAAACATATCTTTTCTCCCTTATTCATGCCTCTTCATTTCTCCTTCACTTTGTTGTTATTTTCAGCTTTATGGCTATATTATTTAACTGTGTAAATTGTTGTAGGATACAATTTGTATGAAAAATACCGTACAAGGTAAAGTGGCAGCATAATAAAAGGAAGAGAAAAGAAAACTCTCATGGAAATGTAACAAGTCTGTGCCATAGAGAGAATTTCAGCTTTTTTTTTTTAAGCTACTATAGTGTATGATATAAGTAAGCGACATGTGTTTTAAAGATATTTTCAATTTACTTGATATAATGTAATGAGATTTTTGGAGCTATTAAGGACATCTTGTAAATTTGTAAGCAGACAATTTGGAAATTGCACATTATTTACTCAATACTGCAACCACTCACAACAAGGCTAATGGAGGGTTTACCATGTCAGTTTGTACTTTGAAGCTATCATGATGATCACACAGAGAGTAAAATTCATAATGTTAAGAAAATGTTCCTGATTATGCACAGTTTCAAGTTTTAAATCTGAGTACCTTGGCAATCATTAAATACAATGGACCAAATGCATTCTGTAGAACAGGGAGATTTAAAATGTACCTCCCTGCACCATCTTCCCAAAGCTGAAATCAATCATAGAGCAAAACTGAGTAGGAGGAAAAATGTAAATATAAAAATGTGAATGATGATAGAATCATAGAAATGTAGGGCTGGAAGGGACCTTCAGAAATCATCAAGTCCAGCCACCAGTGCTAAGGCAGGACCAAGGAAACCTAGACCATCCCTGCCAGGTGTTTCCCCAACCTGTTTTTAAAAATCTCCAATGATGGGGTTTCCAAAACTTTTCTTGGAAGCCTATTCTGGAGCTTAACTGCCCTTAGTGTTAGAAAGCTTTTCCTAATATCTAACCTAAATCTCCCTTGCTGCAGATTAAGCCCATTGCTACTTGTCCCACCTTCAGGGGACATGAAGAACAATTGATCACTGTCCACTTTATTAAAGCCCTCAACATATTTGAAGACTATTGTGTGTTCTCCTCCCAGTCTTCTTTTCTGAAGATTAAACAACCCCAAGTTTTTTAATCTTTCCTCATAGGTCAGTTTAATCATTTTTGTCACTTTCCTCTGGATTCTCTCTCTAATTTGTCCACATCATTCTTGAAGTGTGGCACCCAGAATTGCATCCAGTACTTCAGCTGAGACCTCACATACAAAAAAAAATTTACCTCCTGTGTCTTCCATACAACACTCCTGTTAATACACCTCACAATCACATTAGCCATTTTTGCAACTGCATCACTTTGTTGACTCATATTCAATTTGTGATCTACTATAACCCCAAGACTCTTTTCAGCATTATTACCACCTAGCCAGTTATTCCCTATTTTGTAGTTGTTCATTCGATTTTTCCTTTCCATAGGTCCAGCAATTTGGGTTGCACAGATGCCTAAAAGTTGAGTTGCTTGCTCAAACATTGAGTGTGAAAACCTTAGAAGGTCACATCAGGATCACTTGTGATCCACATCCTGGCTGGGGCAAAAACCACAAGTTTTGTGAGGAAAATAAAGCCTCTTTCTGTCCCTCTCCAAACCTGAGGTGCAGACACACATGGACGTGGAACAAAAGAAGAGTTAACTGATTGATTCTGAACTTCAGAAACCTGGTCTCCATTAGGTGTTTATATTCGTAAAAGGCTGAACAGTTCAACACACGCTTCCCTCAAGTAGTAAAGTAATTTCTTATTATTATTCAATTATCTTGTCTGTATTTATTGTGCACAGAATGCCAGCTGTAAAATCCCACAATACATTGACGTTTGAGCTTCCTTGTGTTCCCAGGCTTGCACTCCTTGGATTTTATGCAGTTTTGATTTTTACCATACGGAAACCTATCTCACCCTTTCCTGCAGAAAATCACATGTAAAAGGGGGGGAAATATCCTTGCCTTTGATGTCACCCATCTCTCCCTCCAGTGGGAGGGGTTTGCAGGACAGTAGAGAGGGCAGGAGGTGTGGCATCTGCATTTGTACCAAGATCTGCAGGGTCATCCCTTGGGTCTCAGAGCATCCTTGCCTCAGGGCCCAGGCTGCCATTGACCTCCCGCCCACATTTGCACCCTACAGCCTACCAGGGTGCTGAGTGGGATTTAATGCTGAAACTGTCAACATTCATTCTTGATGGAATTTCAAATGGAAAGCACTGATTTTTTATTTTATTTTTTTGATAATGCCAAAGAAAGTAACTTTACCCCTTGATTCTCTCCTCTGGACTGACACACCTTTCTTCTTACCTGGCATACTTGCGTGAAGAGACTTGTGGTCTTAAACTGAAGGGGCAGAAAATTCCATTCTGATTTTGCTCTCTCTCTCTGTGCATACTGATCTGATTTCGCTGTTTTGTGTTACTTCTATTGAATCTGTGTCTAAGAGTCACTGGAGATTACATGGATCTGGTTTTTTCCCCCCTCTGGAGAATTTCTATCCAAAGCACCATTGCAAAACTGTAGATTCTATTTATAACCTTTTCACCTATAATTACCTCTTTGCAGAACTTTTTTCTCAGCTGGGCAGAGGAAGATTCAGAATGTGACCCATTTCCCTTAGAACTTGGGAGGTAGTAGTAGTTGCAGTATGGCTTTTGTGACATTAAAAGTAGGAGCAAATTATGCTGAAGCAAATTTGCCCCTTCTTGCTTGAGGAATCCAGCCAGTTCATTGATGCTGAGTAAACTACAATGCAAGGCTGCCAGTTTATTGTAAATTTGTTCAGGTTTACACAGTGAAAAATTGGTCCATAGGGCTTGCAAGAATAAATGCCCATATTTAGGTTTAGTTACACCAGCACAGCCAGACAATTGCAGTATTTGGCAACAATTCGTGATAAATGAGAGGGAAGCGGTTTAGCAGTTAGAGGAAGGGGTGGAGAGTCAGGACTTCTGGAGTTCTGATCCCACAACTCAAACTGAGTGCCCCATGGCTCTGGGCAAGTCACTTAACCCCTCAGCTGTGGTGAAAAATTGGTGAAATTTAAAGGAATATTATAATGCTTAATTAGTTATGGCTAGACTGGGCTTCTCCAACCTGCCCAGTGTAAAGAGCAGCATACAGCTTTGCTGATCCAGGAGCAGAACAAGTATCAGAGGGGTAGCCGTGTTAGTCTGGATCTGTAAAAGCAGCAAAGAATCCTGTGGCACCTTATAGACTAACAGACGTTTAGCAGCATGAGCTTTCGTGGGTGAATACCCACTTCGTTGGATGCAAGATGAAGTGGGTATTCACCCACAAAAGCTCATGCTGCTAAACGTCTGTTAGTCTATAAGGTGCCACAGGATTCTTTGCTGCAGGAGCAGAACAGTTAAGGAATTGTGTCTCCCTCTCCCCACGTCCACCGTTTGGTGAATCTAATCCTTTGAAAATGCCTGGAAACAAAATGTTTCGGGTTGAAGTATACGTTTAATTTGACTGGAAAGAATTTTTTTGATTTGCTGAAAATTCTAAATTTAGTTTGACACAAAACAATTTTTTTCCTGATTTTTCATAACTTCCAGCAAACTGAAAAATCAGTTATTCACCCAGCTCTAATCACTTTCTCCCGCTCCCCTGCATGCACCAGCTTATCTTTATTAGTTAGTACACTGAGGAGCAAAGCCAAGACTCCGCTCATTCCCACCCCACTCCCTGCCCACCTGCACAGCACCTGCTTACCCTTAGGCATCCAGACTCACAGTGAGGCAGGCTGCCCAGTGGCATAGTGGGAGTGTCTTACTCTACTCTACTTACTTACCCTGTGTAGCTGTGCCTGAGTATATGTCTACACTGCTGTTGGAGGTGTAAATCTCAGCTTGAACAGACAAACACCTGCTAGCTTTGATCGATCTAGGGTGCTACAAATAGCAGTGTGGTGCAGGTAGCTTAACCCCCCATGTACTTGTCTGTGCTACTGCCCACGCTACCATGGCCACACTGCTATTTTTAGCATGCTTGCTCAAGTGGAGACAGGGTAAACATACTGACACCCCGGCCATGATCTGGCCTTTAAAGTTTGTAAAGCATTGTCAGTCTGAAAAGTGCTATATTATATCTTTATTTAGTAGACACTCTTAATTAGCAGCCACTGCCCTACAGTAACCGCACCTTTACTAGGCAAGCCACAGGGGAAGCATTTAAACTGAATAGCAGATGAGGTTTCTAAACAAAAATTTGTTATTTCTCAGAACTTTAAGAATGATCTTTTCCTTTTTCAATCATCATAGGAGAGCATGCAGTATTGTTCCACAAAGGAAAATAATTCTACAGATCTCTACTCTGTGATTGTCAACAACCTGGAAAGAGATTAACATGGATTCTTACTGAATAGGTTTCTTGAAAAGTAATAATTGGTAATTGCTTCTACTTAAAAAGGAAACTATGCCATTCAATAACTATATATCTAAATATGCAAACATTTTTTCCATTGGAATACTATGTATTATTATCAAATTTAGCAATTGCTGTACTATCTATTTATATTCCATAGCACTTATTACTAGCATTTTATTCTGGACTAAAATTAAACAGTCAAACATTTATTCCCTCCTAACAGAAGTACAACATACATTATAAGGAACTGCCTTTTCCTTGTTAATTACAGAAACTACATTCAAAAAAGACATACGGATAGCTCAGAAAACACAATATATACAGAGAGAAAACTGAAGTTCTTGACCTGACTGCTGCCATTTAAAACACATAATATCACATTTTAAATAAATTTTAAGAGATAAGAGAGAAGTGGATTCTCTCTCTTCGAAGATAAGATCAGCAGCAGTAGGTAGAGTGCAGAATGTGTGTTATTACTATATGATTTATCATTAAGAAAAAATCTGTTTACAGCAGAAATGAAACCATCTTATTTTTGACAAGCAGGAAAATCTATCCAGATAGCTACTACGCAGATGACTTTAATATCACCTCTTCTTGGTTCAGTGAAAATAATTGCCAGAGTACTGCTTGACATCCACTTTGTATTCACTGGGCACTTCCAGATGTGACCCAGTAGCAAACACACAGTAGCTGCTCAGGGAAATAAGAATAGCTACCATGGAACAGACCAGCAGTCTGTCTCTAGTCTTTCCGTTAATCTTACTAAACTACTTGTTAATCTCACTACACTAGTTACTTCAATAATCTCCTATGGTCAGCACAGATGCGATTAATCCACTTTTCCTCCTGATTTGCTGGAATACCAAATAGTAGTTGTTGTTTCTCATCAGGAAGTGAGTATTGATCCAGGTAGTGACAGCATGATCTAGTGTTAACTAATGATAGATTACGTTATCATAATATCTCACTGAGAACAAGATGTATGCTTCCACCAGTAAACAGACAAGGAGCTATAAGAAATCTTCCCTGATTTCCTGATAAAAACATAACATTGGCCAACCAATGGTTCATCTAGTTCAGATTTCTGTCTTCTGACAGTGGCTGGTGCCATATGCTTCAGAGAGACTGACCAGAACAGGGCAATTATCAAATGATCCATCCATGGGTTGCATGCCTGCCCATCCTGGCTAATAGCCATTGATAGACCTATCCTCCATGAACTTTTATAATTCTTTTTTGAACCCAGTTATACTTTTGACCTTCAGAACATCCCTTGACAATGAGTTCCACAAGTTGACTTTGAGTTGTGTGAAGAAGTACTTCCTTATGTTTTTTTAAAGCCTGCTGCCTATTAATTTAATCAGGAGACCCCTAGTTCTTATGTTATGTGAAGGAGTAAATAATATTTCCCTACTCACTTTCATCATACAATTCATAATTTTATAGACCTCTATCATATCCCCCATTAGCTGAGTCTATTCTAAGATGAACAGTCCCAGTCTTTTTAATCTCTCCTCCTATGGAAGTGGACTAAGCGGTTCTCCCCCTGATTTGACATCTAAGGGAAAGGAGAGAGCCAGCCTGTCTGCCTGACTGTCTCCAAGAACAAGTAGAGAACTAGGATCTCTTGTGGCCCTGGTCAGTTTGGAGGCCTTATTAAAGTGGACGTGTGTCTTTTGGTTAGTTGGTTTTGGCTTCCCCTTCCTGGATCCTGTACAGAGACATAGCAGCATTGCATCCCTTTTGGCAAATGTTAGGGAAATACATGATAGTGTAATATACAAATACCCTACCAGTTTTAAAGTAGGTTGCTTTCTAGGCATGTCAGTATCTTCACGGTAGAAAGAAGAGCCACTGTACAGGTCTAGAGATGACAAATGGCTAGTGAAGACTCTGGGCCAAAGGATGAGTACCTCAATACAGGTAGATGACAATAAAAGAACATTGTGAGGCTCACACCTAGCTGTCAACTGTCACCCACCTGTGCTGTACCCTGACACAGATTGTTTTAGGTTGTCTTGATCGTCTGCTCAACTGTTCCTGACCCCACAGTGACTCTTTTCTCTCCCTCCCAGCCTATTCCATGAGGCACTGCTCACTGGTATCTCCACTTCTGCCCCCAGGCAACCCTGCTAGACCCTGAGACAACTCTCCCCTTAGCTGGTGCCATCATCTAGGGAAGCCCAGAAGTCTGTAACACTCCTTTTTTCAGTTTTCTGTCTTGCATGTTTGGGGGTCCAGCAAGATAAGCCCAATTCCCACAAATCTTCTTATCGGCATCTTTAGGGAAGCAGACTCTTTGTCTAACATTTCTCCTCAACACTCATTGAATAGCTACATTACCTGAAGGCATTTCTTTTGACCCATTGCTGTTACTGAAGGCCAATTAATCTTATTCTAGGCTCTTATGCACCTTAGAATGCATTGCATGGTAACAGGATAGCCCTTAAAAGGGATTTTGGTAGGGTTCACTTGGAAGTCCCTGAAGATGTCAGTAGAGTATATGTAACCAGCCACCGCCCAATCCACTATTCGTGGCTCCAGGGTCTATTTTAGTGGAGGAGTTTTCTGGAGGGAGGACAGAGTCCCCCAACTCAGACTCTTCTCCAACCTTCACATAAAACTCTGAGTTTGAGGTCTCATTGAAACCCAAACCCAACTGAGTTTCACCTGGTTTGGGTTTCACTATAAGAGTTTTGTGCAGCCAGCCCTAGTTACAAGTAACTCAGAGCTCATCAATATGTACAGGGTAGCTCAAATTCCAGTATGAATTACCTTTCAATTGTCTACACCCTAAAGATCATGTTACGAATATAGAGATTGAGCCCTGGGCTACACTAGCAGGGGTGGGGGGGGAGAGTTTGAACTAAGATACACAACTTCAGCTACACTATTCGCATAGCTGAAGTCAAAGTATCTTAGTTTGACGTACCCGGCCGTCCTCATGGCAGCAAGTCGACTGCCGCGGCTCCCCCGTTGACTACACTTACTCCTCTTGCCGAGGTGGAGTATGGGCGTCGATTCGGGGATCAATTTATCGCGTTCAGACAAGACGCGATAAATCGATCCCCAATACATCAAACGCTACCTGTTGATCTGTACTTGGTATAAATTGAGACAAAACCAACTTCCAGCTGTGTAAGTCAATCTTGAGCAATGTTTGAGCTGTGACCATCAGATCAGATATTATGTGTCATTCATCCAAGAAAGATTATATTCCGTCATGTTAGTTATAGATTCATCAGAACTGACAGGTTCAGGTAAGGAAAACATATTGCATTCTTTAAACTAGTATTGTCTTGAGGTGGAGAAAAGTAGCATCTAATGTTTTCTTTTCCTCACTATTAGAAAGCATAACACAAGAGCATACACAGATAACTGGGCTCTCGAATAATGAAACACAGTGGACTTGATCTTGCAGGTAATGAGTGCATTCTGTGAGGTGCTGTGCACTTTCTGCTCTCCTTACTCTCACTGGAAGTTTAGGGCACTTGGCACTTTAGATAAGTGGTCCCCAAACTCTTGTCACCCCACCTTACCCGTAATGTAAACTGTTCGCATCACCCTGTGACCTGGGGCTGGGAGAGGGACTGGGGGCTGAGGTTGGGGCGAGAGCCAGGGCCAGAAGCGGGGAGCTGTGGCTGGGGCTGGAAGCCAAAGCTGGGGCCGGAAGCCAAAGCTGGGGCCTCGGCTGGGGCCAGAGCTGGAGCCAGAGCTGGAGCTGGGGGCACAGTGGAGGCTGGCCCAGGCCCTGCCATGCCCCCCACATTCCTCCCTCACAGTTTGGGGACCACAGCTTTAGAGGCTCAGGCCCTGAGTGAAAGGAATTACAACAGTTTCTAAGTTTCACTTTCTAGGAACATCTTTAGAATCAACATTGAAGAATACAGAGATGGAATATATCTCAGGGGATACATATCTTAGGTTGTGATGAATCAAAGGGGACAGCAGGCATGCGCCCCACCACCACCACATCATCACCCCGTCACTTCTGGGCATAGATGTCACTCAAATAAGCCCATACCATTTTCTTAATTCCTACTCATTAAAATGACCATGTTTGTGGTTGTGAAGCAAACTGGCGGTGGCAGGGGGGGGGAAGAGAGAGAGAGAGAGAAGAGAAAGACATTAATCAAACAGTTTGTTTGACATAGTATATAGATAAAAGATCTTGTGTCAACAAATCTCAATGAAATTTACAGCCCTGCTAGAGATTAGACCAGTTCAAGGGCCAAAGGTATCAATCTCAACCTGTAACGAAGTTACTCATTAATCAAAATCCGTACCAGCAAATGATAGTACTTTATTGCTTTCATAATAAGGAGTTTGTAGCTAGCAACCTAGAATCCTCTCTCTCTGGTGTAGCAATGACTGATAGCTCTATGCAGAGTTTTTTTCCCCTTTCTTTTTGGTTTGTTTCTGACAACCAGAAAAGATAAGTGAGTTTAATATATAGAGATGAAGTTACAATCACAAATGCAGTCTTATGGGGATGTTTTAGAAATGACCTGAAACAGCTCTGAGGTCATTTATTCAATACTTGTTAATGGTTTAACTGAACCTTTATGGCAATCAGAATTTCCTGCCTAGTGGTATTTTGTTACCACTGCAGTAATATCACAAATTACTGCCATTTATTCAACTCTATCTATCTACATCACCCTGAGTGTCCTGATAGGATAGGGACTAAATCAACATACAAATTAGATAGATCAAATAAAGACAAATACACATGTTCTAAAAGGCTGGGACAAGGTCCTGTCATGACTCTGATCCAAAGAGAACAGCATCAACAAAGAGTTACTGAAAATGTATTACATTTCAGATAAAAATGCTTTTTTCAAAATGCACAATGAACCATTAAAACAAACTTTGTCATTTCTGTACAGTACTTGCAATAAAATTTAGAAAGCACAGATAGAGAAAGCATAGAGAACATTATAGCCTCAAGGAGTGAAAATGTGATCTCAAGTGGGTTGTAACTAAAGCTGGTCAGAAAAACTTTGATAGAACCATTTTCTGTTCTGAAAATGCAGTTCCATCAAAATTAAAATGCTTCACGAAATCACCTTGATTTTGCTGAAATTTCATTTCATAGAAAAAACAGCGGGGGAAGTTCAGACACTGTTGAAACATCCTGTTTTAACATTTTAGCAATTTATTTTGTAATATCATACAATTGTTATTGCATTCTACTTTGTATTATAATATAAAATTTTAAAAGTTCAAATAAAAATAAAACATTTTGATTTTGTCCAAAAAAAAATGTTTTGATTGATCTGAAATATTTTTTCCCCTGAATTCTCTTTCATATGGTAGAGCAGGAAATTGAATTTGGGTCTCCCAAAACCTAAGTTCTCCTAGCCCCACTATCTTGACTTTCATGAGTACAAAATATCTACCTTTGATCCTTCCCACCATGTCAGAGAAGAGATTCTGTTTGTTAAACTTTTCATTTTAATTAAAAACTTTTCCTGAAATTGTGGATCAAGCCCCCCTCTTCCCTGCCCGTACATAAAATGTGGGTTCTGAACTTGGGTCTAATCCTGCAAAACATTATACATATACTTAACTTTAAGCAGGTGAGTAGTCCCACAAAACTCAATGGGACAACTCACCTGCTTAAAGTTAAGCTCATAAGTAAGTCTTTGTAGGATCAGAGTCTTGGACCCCTAATAATGCCTTTGAGGTTTTTCTGAGGTCTTCCTCTCCACCTGAGTTAACATAATAAATAAACTAGTACTACTACTTTGCACTTCTATGCAGAGGCCAGGAGAGCCAGGAATTCCTTCACTGCCAGTATCACGGTAACCACAAACATGAACCACAGGGCAGCAAGAACAAGCTGCCTTACTCCCATTACACAACACTCATATGTGGCATATGGACAGCAGTGCTATGGTGCAGCTGGAGAATCATGCAATATGCTATATCCAATAGCAGAAATTGTGTTCCTGCAGTTATACTTACACCTATACTCAATGTATATGATTTTGTGAACTACTAAATATACAATAAAATGCTTTCATTAGTAAGTATAGCGCAATCATTGAGCAATGTGAGTGGTTACTATCAAAATCTGTTTGGTATAATAGCCATCATTTAATAAGTACCCTTTTCCCTTCCAGTGCCAAGCTGCAGAATTGACAGGGCCCAGCAAACATCACATCCAGCCTTCCCAGGATAAGCACTGTTTGACACAATTGGAGGCTTTAGAAAGGAAATTATATATAACCAGGGAGGAAAGATTCCCTGCTACTAAACTGGAGAGTTCCCAGGGACTGTGATAGCCTCCACCAAAACATACTATACACCTAGCCCGAGAGACTTGACCATCCTTTTTCAACATTTAGTTAATGTACTGGTAGTTTTAAACTACACCGATTGAGTGCTCTGAGTGTACACATAAAAAAGGATCCTAATGACCTATCAGGAGTCACAAATATCACCCCTTTGAACCCACTTATGCATTCCTTAACCCACCTCCTCATCAAGAACCTGGGGAAACAGGGACCTTGCATCATGTCTATAATATCAAAGGATTCAGGTCTGCTGGACCAAAAAGGGAAGCAAGTTCCAAAGTCAAGAGCCCTTAACTGAAAATACCCTATTATATACACATAAATATGTCCCTACTGTATGTCAAGGCTTATTGAGGAGATGTTAAAATTATGCCAGAAATTCAGTAAGTGGAGTCATGCTTGAGGCAGGGACAACAATGTGCCTTTCAAAGGGTCAGTGATAAGGCTCAGTGATAAATATACAAAAAATCTGGGAAGTCTGGTTATTGCATAGTCTCTGATCAAAGCCCAACAACCCTGGAACCATGGGCCAATACTCAAGTCACTCCCTATCCTGATTGGTGACCTACCCATACATCACATACTCTTATCTGTGCTTGAAGATAAGGCATCTCAAAATCTCGGAATATACTGTTATTTGCAAATTACCTTTGGTCTGTGTCCTTTTTGTTTTTCAACTGCAATTTTTAAAAGCAGAGAGATGATATTCCACTGAAAACGTATCTATCCTAAAATTAAACATCTTCTTACAGAAGAGTTTCAAAAAGGTACATTTTCCCCTCAAGTCGGATGACAATCAAGCCATCAAGTCTCTAAACGCTTACTTCAGTTTAGGGCCCTGCTCTCATCTGAGCTATATGGGTGACCTTGTGTGGAAAGAGGGTTGCAGGGCCAGGAGTCCTACCAAGTGTTCAACAGAGCACTAGCAAAGGAGATCAAAACTGTAATGGCTGGCACAACACAAACCCAAAAGGCTGGTCTCACGACTGTGGAAATGGCCAACACAGGGTAGCATATATGATCACCTGAAGACCATGCTGTTCTTATTCAAAGGAGCAGAAGCATGGTCCCCAGCAAATGTCCCCTCCAAACTGCCCTGGTCCTTCTCCACTCTGCCTCACAAACATCCTACTGCAGAATAGGACTAGGCAGTGGCCTGGCTCCCTCTCACTTGCTGACCAGGGTCAGATTTGGTCCTACACTAGTTAAATCTCTCTTTAAAGCCTTTGGATGTGCGATCTATGTCCTAAGAAACAAGTGTCTTTTGAAGACAGGATGGTTTACCATAGGCAAAGTTTTCAGTGAACTGGAAAATATGACGATCTTATTATTAAACTGCAGTCATTTGCCTAATTTGACTCTCCCTTCTTCCAAAGCCTGGATATACTATGAATAAAAAAAATTCATTTAGGCCATGCAACACAAATTAAAGACATAGTTAAAATCTGTTTGGGTAGCCAAGATCTTCAGTCCAAGCTTTAACTGTGACTGTTACATGTTTTTTTTTAAAAAAAAAGTTTGCTTGTGTTACTTATGTCAGACAAAAAGCAATACAGGGTCAGATGGAATAGTTCATTATCTAATATATCTGTGTGCCTACTACTGTCAGAAAGACATAATTATGGTCTCCATTCTCTTTGCTTCACGATACACCTGATATTGGAGTCAATGGGAATTATCTGTATCACATGGGGTCTTGGAGGCAGGGCACCCAGACCAGAGGGTTTTTTTTTCCCTTTCTCAAATGGGCCATGGTTATGTCCCTTTGCCTCCTCACTGATGAAACTTTATTCTATAATAAAACATTCCCCAAGAGCACCGCAATAGGAAGCTTTCATTATACTTGTAAGGAGTTTACAGACCCTTCCTTAGTTCATATAAAACTGAAAAGAAAGTTTGCCTTTTTCTGAAGAAGATCACAGCAGAGCAGCTGAATGATTAGCATGAATCAGAGCCAATGGCTGCCTTTATACTTACCATGTACCACATGCTTGGCCACTTGGGATCATTGAAATAAGTGGATTGGGTACCACCAGGTTTATAATCCCTCTTTATCCTTCTTTTAACTACCTGCTGTTGTATCCACTCCACCTGCCAACAAGAAAAATATTTGGTAAGTGTTAGAGTTCCATGGAGATTATCAAAAAATGTGAGCAATCTTGGGAAGTTTCCCATTACTGAAGTCCAAGTCTATTTCATGTTAAAGTGTTCATTTTGGCAAAGGGAATGCAAAGCTCACCTTGTCATTTAGTTCGCAGGAAAATATACCAATTTAGTTAGTACTACAGGTCGCCATGCACAACTATTTAAACCCCCTGCTAACAGGACTTCATCAGCTATTGAACAATGCCATTGCGTATTTTATTATTCTTTATTAATAATAATAATAATATAAAAAAATCATAAACTGACCCCATTTTGTATTTATAAACACAAAGATTAACAGTTACTCAAAAGAAAAATTAATGGGATTTCCAA
This sequence comes from Mauremys reevesii, assembly GCF_016161935.1. NCBI lineage: Eukaryota > Metazoa > Chordata > Testudines > Geoemydidae > Mauremys > Mauremys reevesii. The sequence continues at coordinate 94,137,923 of NC_052628.1, read as the reverse complement.
GGGTTTTTCTTTTTCCTTTATTTAAGTTGTCAACTGCTAATACTAAAATATATTCAAAAGCTCTATTTAACCAGTATCTGAATCAACATCATGAAAAGACCAAAAAAATAAGTTATAATTCATTGCAATGAGATTATTTGTCACAATTCACTCAGTTTTCAGGAACTGTATTTTCTGTAAAATTAAAGTACTTCCCAGGAAAAAGCAGCAGAGTACGGGGTAATAGGTTAAATTACAACAAGAAGATCAAAATATAAATGAAAGAAGAGATCAAGGTCAAAATCAGGCTTCCAAAGTTAAGTTTCTTCTCTGTCAGACACCTCATCAAAGACTCTGAACACATTCAGAAAAGTGATACTAAAGGTGACATCCAGTCCATAGCAGATATTAATTTGTAATGCTTTTCCCCCCTCTCTCCCAACACCATTAACTTTTCTAAATGGGAACTTACTGCTATAAATGTAAATATTGTAAACTATCCACAGTCAAACTCAGATTTTATTTGCATGCTTGTGGCTTACCGACAGCTCATATTGCTGCTGAAGTGCTGGTACAGAATAAAATTATAAAAATTCAATTCACATCTTCCAAAGAAAGAAAGGCAGCCGTCACCTGCTAACAGCCTGCTCTGCACCTTGCACTCCTGATTCCCAGGCATGTAGAGTCACACACTCACAAAAATAAACTTTACTTTCAGAGCACATCTTTATTTTCTTGTTCCAGCTCAGAGTCACTGGCTAGGGACAATATTAATGTTTTCCCATAGCAGAAAAATGTCTCCAACCATGCATTCTTAATTCTAGTTCAAATCCTGAGATCTTAAGCCAGGCAAATCTCCAACTGATTATAAGGGGAGTTATTCATGAGTGAGAATTGATGTCCCCATGTTTCCCTTGCTTCTGAAAACAGGGAATGCAGAACCTCCAGATTCTGATCATGGTGAAAGGAGAAAGAGGCATCTCTGAACCTGTGGAATCCCTTCTATGAGGCAGTTCTATGGGGTACCACTTCCATAGGGTGGTAGAGGACAGTGTGGGGACTGTGATAACATCATGGTTTTTCCCTCTGCAGTAAGCAACATCGCTACCTGAGAATTGCTTCAAGGTCAGCGGTAGCAGCTTGGTTTCTACAGGAAGAGCTGTGATGTCAATGGACACAGAACAGGAGGGAGCTGGTTGATGCTGTTTAAGCAAGTTGAAGTCCCTTTTCTCTGTCAAATCCTCCAAAATCTACCCCTCCGATATCTCTGGGTGGTAGGGAATTGAGAAAGTTTTGATAAGTCCCCTTTCTCTTCTGGCCACCTCTTTCCTCTTCCAACAGGATGCCTGGCTCGGCTAAAATCCATCTCATGGACTTCTCAGCAAGCTTGGGAATATTTACTGGGTTGTCTGCTGCCTTCAAATATTACACATTGAGGAGCTTCATTCAGAAAGGGAAGGCAGGCAATCATTCTTGGGCACCTCTGAAGTAGCAAATTCCTGGAGCATCCAAGACATAAGGAGTGTAGCTGTCCAGATGCCAAGAGAGAGGGCCAAAGATCTGAGTCTCTACTGATGGCAATTACTGAACACAGAAGCGAAACAGAATAAGGTTAAATGGGACCCAGAGCCACATTATTTTTAACTCTGTCTCATCAAAAAAGTTGGTGTCCCATAGATCTTCAACAGATGCTCCCTCCCAGCCCCCTATTGGTGGCATGAACTCTCTCTTCCAGACCCTGATAATCAGGGGCGGCTCCAGACCCCAGCACGCCAAGCACGTGCTTGGGGCGGCATGCCGTGGGGGGCGCTCTGCCGGTCGCCGGGAGGGCGGCAGGCGGCTCCAGTGGAGCCGCGAGACCAGCAGACCCTCTGCAGGCACGCCTGTGGGAGGTCCACCGGAGCCGCAGGACCAGCGACCGGCAGATCGCCTCCCGCGGCATGACACCCTGCTTGGGGCGGTGAAATGTCTAGAGCCGCCCCTGCTGATAATGGATCCTTGTTTTTTTCCAACTCTTCCTGCCGTGTAAAACAACCCAACGCTCCCTAGCACATACAAGGCTGCATGTGCTGCACCTTAGCTGACTCACTGGCAAACTAGGTCCCCTTGGACCATAAACCTGTCTTAATCTGTCCCTGACTTGTTGAGGTCAGGGAGAAGTGAAACTTCAATATCGCCGGATCAGCAATCAAGGTTTTCAAGGCTTATGCAACCCCACCCTCCAAATCTTGTTTTGATTTAGCCATTATTGCTTATGACTAGGTCAGTCACATTTTCAGTATAACAAGGGATCTCTGATGTCTAGACTGCACAAACGTTTACACTCTGCTGCTGACCATAAAAAAGTTGAAAGTGAATGCAAAATAACAGTGCTTGTGAAGGCTGAAAGCTTTATTAACAAATACAGAGATGTGATCTCAACACTAATCTGCATGTAGAACTCTCAAAAGGTACAATTAGTTTATTTTGTCTCAGATCAAATAACTGAGAACACTTATCATACAATTCCTTAGTGGCAGCAATCATAAACCCTTCCTCACTGCACCATTCCCATCCACTAGGGACCCAGAGCAATTACTTAGCACATAGAGAGATTTTTATGTATAAAATTGAACCCATTTGTAAATCAGTGTTCTCAACATTTAGGAGCAAGAGGGTTTTATATTTCAATATACTATAGACGGAGCTTGTTTCAGGAAACAATTCATTGTGTTTGGCAAAAGAGGCTAGCAATTGTGTTTTAAAGAGCCTATTTGTCTATCACTAGGATCAGACCTGAGAGATATAAATGTCTCCTGCAAGATGAGCACCCTTCACTCCTAATGTAGTAAGTCGGAGCTGATGATGTGAGCACTTTGCAGAAGGTGCTCTGAAGCTTGCAAGATCAGGTCCAAATACTGGAATGACAAATGACATAGCTCACTGTCCTACCATAAAACCAAACTGTAAATACATATATACAGCAGATATATATACACCACCATCGCAACATAATGATGCATTCTGATACACTGAGCCTGATTCTCCACTGACTTGCTCCTTGTATTTCAAATATGCTGACCAGCTCTTCAGAAGGACCTCAGAAAAATTGAGGAGCCATCTTCTGCACTTTACACACTCCAAAAGGGACCACTGCAAACATCAAATGATCACATACTCCCACACACTGGAAGGAAAAAAATCAGGAAACCTACCTGGATATTATGCAGGAAACCCAAAACATCAATCTCAAAAACCTGCTGACAGCAATCCAACACAAAGACAAAAAGTGGAACCAACTACAACAACTCCACAACCAACAGAACACCACCTCCAGGAGAAACCAAGACACCATGACCTACCATATGGACACTACAAAGCACCCCAACATCGTTACCTATCAAGACTACCCATAACCAAAATTGAAGGACTCTCCAAAGGACTGAGCTTCTGCCACACCACAGAACCTGCCACTCTACTAACGTGAAAAACTAAAAGAATTCTTCCACTGGTTCCACCTCAAGGAATTCTTTTACAGTAAAGATGACACAACCCACAGCAACTACATCCTCACCAACAGTCAGACAAATAAACAGTCATCTGACTGGACATCCCCCCAGTGGACAAAACCACACACTGATCATTACAATAATTGTGCCAAGAAAAAAACTGACAGTGAAATCCTCAATAAACATTACATCCACTATAATCTCTCTACCACCAAAAGGATAGCTATGCAGTCCCTAATCTCTCTACCACCAAAAGGATAGCTATGCAGTCCCTAATCTCTCTACCACCAAAAGGATAGCTATGCAGTCCCTAAAATCCAACCACCAGACAGAGATCAAACCAACAGAAAAAAGGGGTGCTAAAGAAGTCCTTAATCGTGATGACTTATGTGAACAAGACCAACAGACAACTCTCTGACACCACCTACTATAAAGAACTAAAAGAAGACCCCACACCACTATTCACAAAGAAATGTAAAGATAGCATCAAATCCTTCCCCAAGCAACTGCAAGAAACAATCTACAACTTCACCTCCATTAAACCACTCCAGAGACCTTCTAAAAGCTTCCCAGGCAACACAAACAAGGGAACCAGGCAGACCGACCATATCTGACCAGGGTACTCTTAGTAAAGAAATATCAGGACTCATAGAACTCAGCCTCAAACCACTCACCACACAAAAGACCAGATTTCTTCAAGTCACTATCAACTTCCTCCAGAAACTATGTAACATAAACAACTTCCCCAGAATACCAACCTTGCCACCATAGATGTCACCTCCCTAAACCCCAATATCTTCACCATGACAGCATCTTTGCCTGTCTCAGATACCTACAAGATCATATACAATGCTTTCATTCTCACCCACTTTATCTTTAACTACAAACATTTTGTCCAAACCATGAGAACAGCCATCGGAACTAGAGTGGCTCCCCAACATGCCAACCTCTTCATATGCCAACTTGAGGAAGAATTTCTGGAAAAATGCTCCATGAAACCAATACTATGCATTAAATATATTAATGATATTTTCATCCTCTGCACAGAAGACCTAAACTCCCTAATGGATTTCCACCACATCATCAGCAACCACTAGCCATTCACCAAACTCGCTAGAACACTCTCACATCAGCATCAACTTGTTGGACACTGTGATCAACGTCAACAATAGAACCATCCAAATGACTACATACAAGAAACCTACAGATCACCACACTTACCTCCATAGATCCAGCAACCACTCCAGATGCACCACAAAATTTGTTATCTACAGCCAGGCATCCAGATGTTGCAGAATTTGCTCTGAAGAGAAAGTCCAGGATAAACACCTGAACACACTGAAAACCACCTTCATCAATCAAGAACACTCCACCAGAGAAAAAGATCACATCATGTCAAGGGCCACCCAAATACTCCAAGAGAACCAGCTTCAATATAGGGGGGAAAACCACTGCCTGAACACCCCTAGCTGTCACCTACCATCCCACAATAGGACCCATCTGGGGTATCATCAAAAAACTACAACTCATATTTGATAAGAACCACATCCTGAAATAAATCTTTCTCAAACCCCATCTTCTGGTCTTCAAATAACCCCTCAAACTCACCAAGCTCATCAGAAGAAGAAAGCTCTCCAGAGACCAGGACACCAACTCAAAGCAGTACCAGACCCTACTAAAAAAAACAGATGCAAAACCTGCAGACATATCTCCAATGCTACGATTATCAATATCATCATCCCACAACACACCTTTTAAGATCTGTGGGTCCTACACATGCCTATCATAACATGTGGTGTACCAAACCCAGTGCACTAAATCTCCAATGAAAATTATGTGGGGGTGAAACCAGACAATCACTACACTCTCAAATGAACTCACACAGAAACATGATAAAAGACAAAACACCCTCTCACCCATTTGTGAACCCTTTTTATAAAGTGATCACTCCATATCAGATCTTTCAGTAATTGTCCACAAAGGAAACCTGCACAGGGCCTTCAACGGGTGAGTCTGGGTACTTAAATTCATAACGCTGTTAGACACCAAAAACCATGAACTTAACAGGAACACTGGCTTTATAGTTCATTTCAATAATTTGTAACATATCTACCTGCTAACCATTAATGGCCCATTTCAAACCTCTTTTACATAACAATGTAATCCTATAAGTGGTCTCCTACAGTGTGTTACCCCTTACTCTTAACAATCTGTTCCAACTTGTATTTAACTCAGAAACTCTTTTTTCCTTCCCCAGACCTGAAGAAGAGTTTGCGTCACTTGAAAGCTTGTACTTTCTACCAACAGGAGCTGGTTCAATAAAAAGCATTACCTCACCCATCTTGTCCCTCTCTTGCTCCGTGGGTAGGCATTTATAACATCCCAAAGTGGATGTAAAATGCTACCACTCTGATTTGGTGCACTTTGAACAGACACAAATGACAACACAAGGAGCCCAGGAGGAGGAAAATCTGACCCAGTACACTGTGCCTAATCACAGTGCTCCTCCCATTGGTGCTTGTGCATCTTTTTAACCAACACCCTCTGTTGGGATCTGTTTTTAATAGCTGTTTTTATAATTGCATTGAGGATGTACCAACACACTCATTTGGAGTGTAATTAAAAGCATCACAGGAGACTCATTTTCCCAGAAGAGGAGTTCAGGTGCATTATAGGCATGACATTAATTTACGGAAACTATCACTTCTGTAGTACTCACTCCATGGAGCAATAGAGTTTTTTCCTTAGTGAACAGAAAGCTTGCCAGTTGGCCTTGTCTAAACTGTCTGATTCCTGGGTTGTAATACTGATGAATAGATCAAAACTCAGCAGTTATTTAAATGTCCTGCTATATATTTCCATTTAGCATTTTATGCATATATATGCACACACTTCACTGGCTGGTATAGTGTGCATTAGACTGATCTGTATGAAAAAAAATCATTTGTTTAAAAATGTTTCCTTTTAAAAAGTGTCCAGTCCACACTTCCTATCCCCTAGTCCTTGAAGGAAAATCTCTGGAGTAAGTGATTATACAGATTCCTACTTCTTGCCAAAAGGAGACTCTATGCAAATAATGAGGTGCATTCTAACATTTCCATAAAGTCACACTTAGCTGAGGGGGAACAGTGCACATTTTCCAATTGACTTCAGCTCCGAAAGTTCCATTTCCTGAATGTCTAGAAATCAAAGCCAAGCTAGATTGGAGACCAAACTACTTCAAATAAAAATCATCATTTCCAGTCTCCTCATCTCAGCATTTACAGGGTTGTTCTGTGCACAATGTTGCTCTTCTTTACTGACATGCAAGCAGTGCTGCTGAATACAAGTTGCTCTGAGCTAATGCAAATGGCCCTTTTAAAAAAGAGGTGCCAAACAAAACAATCAGATGTTACCTTTCATACAGCGAAACACTTTTCTCTCACTTTACTCTCTCACTCATTCAGTGTAATCAATTTGTCTTGTAGGAACAGTGAAAATGAAAGTGATTGAACAAAAGAAGTTGTCAAGAGAGGAAAAAACATGGTATTAATTAACAGAATACTGAATATGTTTAATCAGAAAAAAATTAACCACACCAATTTTTCACAAGTGTAGCTTTCTAAGAAGTTTATCAAAACACTGGAAATTGTAATATGGGCCATGCATCTTAACTGCACTACTGTATTTGTATTTAACATCTTTTGGGGATTGAGAGTTTTGTAATTATTTTTAATATCACTTCGGTGGGTTTGTTGCAGTAAATATTTTCTAGTTTTCAAATGGCATTGGAGATGTGTCATGTACATTTTCTATTTCTCTGAGCAAATACAGTGCATGTGAATGTGATAGGTAAATAGCAACAGCTACAGACAAACTTAAGGCAAAATCCAGGAAGAAAAAAACAGTGGATGCCAACTATGAATAGCGAGTGGATTTTACACTAGAATCTATCTTTTTAGCTTTGCAGCATTGGAAACATGCATAATGTGGGCCCTATGTCTAGGACGACAAGCTGCATGTGCATGTCACTCCCAATGCACTCATAGGTCCAACAGTCAGGCAACCATTCCCCTAAGCCTAGCCTATGTCTGTAAATTGGAAATAGAAATAGCTGCTCAGGTACCAAGGAAACAGGGACTTTAGAAACACAACATATTAAACAGAGAAAGAGAGAGAGAGAACCACCTCAGACAAGAGTCTTGGGAAATGTCACAAAATAACCAATGAACTTGGATGGCTATATTGGATGAGTGAGTGGGAGACGTCATGGGGAAAGATGGAACTGGCCAACAGGCAACACTTTCACTTACTGGGGTGGGTAGCCCAGGAATCACCTTTTGATAATAGACACTGTCTTTTTGAAGTCAATGAACTTAACAATTCAATAGATTTAGACTATTTTATGTGATCAGCATGATGAAAACCACAAACCACATGGACAGATATATGTAATAGTGTTATCCCTATCTCTTCAAGGATTACACCTTATTGACCCCCCTAAAACAGATGAACAGCCAGACCCCTGCTGGCAGGAACTATGCATAGATAGGTGCTTGTAGCATACATGAATGTCAAGTCACTGAACTGTGGGAGTCCCCCTTCCCCAATCACGTCCAGTGCTGCCAACTGGATTGGTGCCCTTGTGATCTTCCTCACACCACTCTACCTCATTCATAATCTGAAAAAAAAAAAGTCTACCATCCCAATTTCCTCAGGGGCCTCTTCTGAGTTCTTCCTCATGCCAAGCTGTGTGATGATTCTGGCAAATGCCCACTATGGAGTAGGATATGACCACCAAAACCATTAACATGATTTGAAATGAGGTTTGCAGATATAAAAATTAGTACACTAACCGATTATAATGTCACCAAGCTCTTTTTATATAAAAAAGACTGCACTTAACACATATGCAAGGAGTGTAAAGACACTACAATACTTTTTTCCCTTTCTCAACAGAAGCATCATGGGATTTCATGTTCAATGGATTTACAAGATTTTTAGAAGTGGAAACAGGACAAAATGTGGGAAACATTTAGAAATTTTAAAGATACAATTTATGGTGTTTGTTTTGATATTATCTTAGAGCCAATACTTTCAGCCCATACTCTGTAATTGCTCCTGACTTCAATGGGAGTTTTACCTGAGTAAGTCTTGGGTAATGACTATAGGACTTGTCTCTTACATTGAGTTAAAGATGAAGGTGAGGTTGGTATTGTCTTAGACTGACTAAAGATGGAAGAAGATATTTAGAAAGGGAAATAGAGAGAGTGTATTCTCATATCCCTATACTTTCCACATCACAAAGTATATCTAAGTACACCAGTGCACAATTTGTATTTCACATTTGAACAGTACAAAACCTGTGAAGTTGAAGATCTAGAACTAAAATGTCTATCTGCATCAGAATGACACTCCAATACCCTAAAAGCCAGATGTAACTTTAGGCATTTGATGTATGGAAAGTTTTTACACATTTTGAGTTTGAAAATTTGAAAAAAAACCCAACCATTATTGGTGAGCTTTTCATGTTATTTTAAAAACAAATGCTTTAAAGAGTTGATCTTTTTAAAAAACAAACGAACAACAGGCTTAATTTCCTCACCTCTGTACCAGCACTTCGAGCCTCTCAGTAACAGTAGCCAATCTGCACATAAAAATGGTTGAAGACCGTCAGACAAAGTAGCTGTTGACCCAAGTCAAGAGCATGGGAAATGATTTGCGGTTACCATTTCTGCAAATCTCCATAAACTGCCAGGGTCTAAAGCTGGATAAAAGTTAATGAATCCAACAACGCTAAGTGATACATTCTCACTGATTGACAAAGTGCGTCTTCAATAAGGGTCAATGTCAATCTGTAATCAAAACAGTTGACATAATTATGCTACACGCATTCTGAAAAAGCATGATAAAAGCAAGAAAGAAACACCAGGTCAAGACAATCTGGAGGGCAGAGGGAAAAAAGGAAGAGGCAGAAAATGTTTGAAATTACTACCTGTGTCTCTATAAATAACAGCAGCGCAGACTATAATAGTTTGACCTGTGGAGCAAAGCAGCTGAAAGGCTTGTCAGAAATTCAATTCATATTATTTCAAGTCTCACTGACATGGAAAAGACAATCAGATTTATTGTGAATGTATCTATACACTTTGCTATATGCAAGTAATCCGTCTTTCCATCATAGTGATACAGATATCAGAGCTTGACATATACGTGTTCACAAAGTACTCTGTATATCGTAGCATAACCCCATAGCGTAGACACAACCTGTGCTGACGAAAGGGGGGTTTCCATCAGTGCAGGAAAACCACCTCTATGAATGATGATAGCTATTAGGGATGTAAATATTGGTTTAAAAAGTTAACTGGTTAAATGGTTAAAATTATATAATTTAATCATTAACCAAGGTAGCTCTGGGGGGGTCTGACAGGGGCTGAGGTCCCGTCGGCTGGTGCAGCCAAGGCAGGAGTCCGCTGGCCTGGCACAGCCAGGGATGGGGTCCCTCCAGCTGGTGCAGGGCCGCCGGGGTTAACGGTTAAGCTTCGTTACATCCCCAATAGCATTTTGCATCCCTAAGAGCTATGCTTACAGAAACATTCTTCTGTTGATGTAACTGCATCTACAGTGGGGGTCAGGTCAGCATAGCTATATTGGTCAGGGCAGGGGTACGGATTTTTCAAACACCTGACTGATGTAGCTATGTTGAGCTAACTTTTAAATGTAGACCAAGCCTAGGTTCTTTTGTACCAAGGGGATCTGTGTCACAGGGTAAGTGGATGGGGCTGCGTGTGGGCAGTCTCAGCTGCCAGGCTTCCTGCCCATCACATGCCTCCACTGCCACAGCTGCAGCAGACACCAACCAGCAGTTACCCTCCTTTGCTGGGGAGGCCAGTGGGGACTCCACAAGCAGGGAGCAGAAGGCTACACCTTGGGAGTACTACTGCCCTTCTCGGACAGGGCCCCCTGCTCAGCACAGCCCCAGGTCCCAGAGTGCCATCCACTTCCTCCACAGGACAGACCGTGCGCGTGGGAAGCAGTCAAGGCCATACGGAAGGACCAGGGTCAGCAGGGGGCTCTGTCTAGTGTGTGTGTGTGTGGGAGGGTCAGTTCTCACAAGGTGCAGCCTTCCACTTTCCTCCTGACCTTGAGCCTTCAATGCAGCCCCCTTTCACTTCCCTGTAGGTGGGGGAGTGAGATGGGCAGGGAACTGGGTCCCAGCAGCTGAAACCAACTAACCACTGTAGAGAGCAGAAGGCTTCCTCAGCTGCTACATGATGAGTAACCCCTGGGTTTGGGGTACCCCTCCACCCCCCCACCCCCCCCCACCCTCATTGACACTGGGCAGTCCTTCCCCACCTCAGCCCCTGTGGATACTGGGAACTCCTCTCTCCCCAACCCCTGGCCCTCCATGAGTACTGGGCACCCCTCCATGCCAACCTATGAGTACAGGCCATCCCCTCCCCGCTCTTCCCCAGTTCCTGTGAGGAGGCACTTCCTGAAGAGGGGCTCAGCAAAAATAGTTTGGGAACTTCTGCTGTAGGGAATTGCAGCATGATTTCCCCTCCAGGGCAGGATGGGTGACCTATATGACTGTATGTAGGCTACGGTGAGGTGTAGTCCCGCTCTCCCCACTCATCTCCACCCATTTGAAAAGTCCCTCAACAGCCCTTACATTTATGGCTGCAACTATGTGGGGGGTGGGGGAGGAGCCTCCCACATTGTGTATTGCAGTAGAGACAGGCCACAGTCTGGCTCAAAGTGACCAGCTGAAAATCACACAGGAAGTCTGGGGCAAAGCTGAGAATTAGACAAAGTTCTTCTGGTTCTCAGTCTTGTGGTTTTAACACAATACCATCCTCAATTATTATACCAGTCTTTTTAGAATGTTTTAGAATATCATGTTTCTTCATGACTTCTTACCTTTAAAATTTGGGGTTATAGTAACAAGTTCACAGGCTTCAGAATCAGTTTCAGGGATAATTCACCCTTTGCAAAGTCCGAAATGATCTTCACTCCTGCCTCAGGCAACTGTTATATTAATATAAGCCATTCTAGTTCCCTGGCCACACAAGTTTGTAATTGCTCACAAATAACAGGGAAATAGAACTCTGAAATACCTACAACCAGTTATTTTGTTTTGCATGATACTCACGGCTAAGTTCACACCATTTGATTAAAAATAATATTAATGTGACTGATTTGGGGATACCATAATATATTCTGTGCAGTTTTATTGTACCAGGAGGGTTAGTATTAATATTGCATTGAACACAAATAATATGACATGTCTTTAGCTAACATATGTCTAAATGTGCCTTCTTAGGAATTATTAAATCAGATGCAGAACCAAGTATCCAGTAGGGGATTGTAATTTTAAAAACTCTTTACCACAGTATTTTAATTAGCTTTGGAGTCTAACATGTTACATTTGAAATGTCTTGGGGTTTTGTGTTTATATTACTGGAGTGATGATCATATTTAAAAAAGCTCTGTTGAACTGTCTAATGGATTTTTGCTCTCCTTAGGCTAGTCCTTTAACTCTGGCCATGAATCATTTAAGTCCTTGAGAAATTTGCATTTGCTATTTTCAGATAACCTCAAATCATTTACTAAATGAGTTCCTAGGCATTCAAATCTCCCACTGAGCCAAATTTTGCTCTCAATAACACCAGTGTAAATCCAGAGTACTTCCAATGGTCTAGATTCATAGAATCATAGAATATTAGGGCTGGAAGAGACCTCAGGTCATCTAGTCCAACCCCCTGCTCAAAGCAGGACCAACACCAACTAAATCATCCCAGCCAAGGCTTTGTCAAGACGGGCCTTAAAAACTTCTAAGGATGGAGACTCCACCACCTCCCTAGGTAACCCATTCCAGTGCTTCACCACCCTCCTAGTGAAATAGTTTTCTTAATATCCAACTTAGACTTTCCCCACTGCAACTTGAGACCATTGCTTTTGTTCTGTCATCTGCCACCACTGAGAACAGCCTACCTAGCTCCAGTCTCTTTGGAACCCCACTTCAGGTAGTTGAAGGCTGCTGTCAAATCTCCCCTCCCTTTTCTCTTCTGCAGACTAAATAAGCCTAGTTCCTCATCCTCTCCTCGTAAGTCATGTGCCCCAGCCCCTAACAATTTTCGTTGCCCTCTGCTGGACTCTCTCCAATTTGTCCACATCCTTCCTGTAGTGGGGGACCCAAAACTGGACACAATACTCCAGATGTGGCTTCACCAGTGCCGAATAGAGGAGAATAATCACTTCCCTCCATCTGCTGACAATGCTCCTACTAATGCAGCCCAATATGCCATTAGCCTTCTTGGCAACAAGGGCACACTGCTGACTCATATCCAGCTTCTCGTCCACTCTAATCCCCAAGTCCTTTTCTGCAGAACTGCTGCTTAGCCAGTCAGTTCCCAGCCTGTAGTGGTGCATGGGATTCTTCCGTCCTAAGTGCAGGACTCTGCACTTATCCTTCTTGAACCTCATCAGATTTCTTTTGGCCCAATCCTCCCATTTGTCTAGGTCACTCTGGACTCTATCCCTACCCTCCAGTGTACCTACTTCTCCCCCCAGCTTAGTGTCATCCACAAACTTGCTGAGGATGCAATCTATCCCACCATCCAGATCATTAATGAAGATATTGAACAAAACTGGCTCCAGAACAGACCCCTGAGGCACTACACTTGATACTGGCTGCCAACTAGATATCAAGCTGTTGATCACTACCCGTTGAGCCCGATGATCTAGCCAGCTTTCTATCCACCTTATAGTCCATTCATCCAATCCATATTTTTCTAGCTTGCTGGCAAGAATACTGTGGGAGACGGTATTAAAAGCTTTGCTAAAGTCAATATAAAGTCAATATATATCACGTACACTGCTTTCCCCATATCCACAGAGCCAGTTAGCTCATCATAGAAGGCAATCAGGTTGGTCAGGCATGACTTGCCCTTGGTGAATCCATGTTGACTGTTACTGATCACCAGGGCCAGCTCCAGGCACCAGCTTAACAAGCAGGTGCTTGGGGCGGCCACTCCGGAGATGGGCAGCAGGTCCAGCTATTCGGTGGCAATTCGGTGGAGGGTCCCTCACTCCCGGTCGGAGCGAAGGACCTCCCGCTGAAATGCCGTAGATCGTGATCGTGACTTTTTTTTTTTGGCTGCTTGGGGCGGCAAAACCCCTGGAGTCGGCCCTGCTGATCACCTTCTTCTTCTCCAACTGCTTCAAAATGGATTCCTTGAGGACCTGCTCCATGATTTTTCCAGGGACTGAGGTAAGGCTGACCTGGTCAGATTCTTCAGTTCCCCAGATGATTCTTCTTTCCTTTTTTAAAGATGGGCACTATATTTGCCTTTTTCCAGTCATCCAGGATCTCCCCCCGATCTCCATGAGTTTTCAAAGATAATGGCCGCTTCACTCATTGGCTTCTGCCTGCATAGATCCTGGTGCTAGTAGTGGTAGAAAATCCACTGCGGGCTGTGGTGGCAATACAGAGCAGCCACAACCTAATGATTCATAGGCACCTAGAATGGTAGACTGATAAAACCATTCCTGAGTGGCCTCTCTGCTGGCCAGGATTCAGCTGAAAGTAGTTCTGTTTTAAAAGAAATCATGCCCCCTCTACTCAACATACTTTTTAGTAGACAGCAGTTTTGTTTAATGGTACTTTGCCATTGTGGAAATCCCTGCCATAACTACATGATGGAAAAATTCAGTTACAACAGCTTCACCCAAACATATAACTTTTCTAATCAAATCAAGTGTTTTTCTACTGTAATACTTGGTTTTGGCAACTAAAAACGGAAGTTGATTGCATTGCCTTGTGACATTTTTCCACTTTGTGCCATTGCTGCTGTGTAACACTGATTATTTTAAAAAAAAGGCTGAATTCTTGTATCAGATAAGCAGGCTGTATATTAGAGACCAGAATTGGGTCAAAAATCTGCATCTCCTCGTTTACCTTTGGTGCTGTGGTCATTTTTTATTTCTTTTGCAACTTAGGCAAAGGCCAGGAGCATCTTATACTCTTACACCCCCTCATTGGTTCTGGGGAATGTACCTCATTGTAGCCAGGACATCAGCCTTAATGATCACCCCTATCTCATTGACAACTGATATTTTTGCCCCTGTTCTCTGATTACAAATCAAGAGAGTGGATCCAACCTGATTGCTACCTCAAGCCAAGGGTGCATGGAAGGAAAAGTAAGAGGAATGTTCAACCTCCTTTAAATCACAAACACTGATGACTTCATCTCCTTTTTCTTGGCCTCTGACCTGAGCTCCTGCACTCTAGTCTCCCAATTGGCAGTGCAGTTTGTTGCTACTAAAACATTGAGATTGCTACTGCTCTTAAACACCATCATCACCTTCTGAAACATTTTGCTACCCATGAAAGAAGCATGTATCCAGCCTCAGGGAAAAATTTAGTCCAATCCCCAGTGCAAATGGGAAAAGATTGGAGTTTACCTTCCTAGATCCAGTAGCCAGATGCAAACCAAATGTTTTCTCAACTAGTATTATTCCCACACCTGAAAAACCACTGACAGTGCTTCCAGTTATGTGGTATCTGTCAGATTCTGCAGGTCAGACCACATGAAAGCTGGAGCAATGCTTGATTAATGAATGTGCTGGCTAGTGCATTTTAAATGCATGTGTGAAATCAGGGCAGTACCATGGCTTGCAACTTGCAGGCAATCCTGTGTATTTTGACATAAGAAGAGTGCCAACAACAGTTACTTTGCTATGGCTCAGTTTCCCTGACCTCATAATTCATAACGCCCTCCATAATATAAATAATACAGAAAAAAGAAAATAAAGAACCCATTTTCATTACTGACATTTCATTGAACACTTTTCATTGGAATACATCAGAGTTTTAGATTTCCAATTAGACCACGTAAGTGAGGTTAGAGTGTGTTCTGATTGGTGCTTCTTGAAATGACTATTATCTACGTTTATGTCGCTCAGATTGTAATGTTTGTGTGAGATTTTGTTGCATATTCTGTAGTGGTGAAAGGTTTTGAAAGTGGCCTACTATAACCGTGATTCTTTATTTGACTAGAGGTTCTGAATATTCTCTGCTCCAATAAAAGACTTGTTTTTTTCCAGCTATGACAGGCCCCAAGCATACAAACATGAGCTTGCCTTCTCAAGCATGCAGTCCTGAGCTTGTTTGATGCCATCTGCAATATATTACACAAGACGTCTCATCCACCCAAGCCAAGGACTTCAGGACCTTAGGCAAACATGAGGGCTTTCACACACCTTTCCTTCTGGTGACTGTTATACCCGGTTCCCCTCTTCTTGTAGCTTGTGCACTGAAGTGCCTGACCTAGTGACTGGAGTGGCTAGGACTCTAAACAGGATATAGGAAATGGGAAAGAGGGTTTATAGAACATTGTACTGAACACTGTCTCTAAATACTAGAGGTTCCTAGATGGTTCTACTTCCTACCAGCGCAAATTGAAAGCCCACAGAGTTAGAGCTAGAAAACCATGTTTCCCACGAAGATTGTGAGAACATGGGATTATACAGCTGCCTTTCTCAGGACTGCCTGATCTACCAGTACGTACTAAGTGAGCAAGTGGAGCAAGACAGTATGCCAGCCTCATCCTAGTAAAAGAGAAAGAGGTCTTTTGCATACAGGGAGTCTGGATTATTATGTGAGTTGTGAACTCATTACAGTGGTGATCAGTTAAAGAGCAGATTGATTTTAAGTTCGCTTAATGTACCTACAAAGACGTATTTGATTTGGATCCTTTGCAAAAATGAAGGCAAATCAACATATTTCCCTGTTATTGTATTTGGCATCCCCATGTCAGTCTGAGTGACGGAGTGCATTGTCACTTGAACAGGGAAAGAATTCAAACAATGTCAAATCTTGAATCAAGGTTAAATGTTTTTTATGTAAGTGATAGGGACTACTGGTTCTAAGTTGATTATATGAAAGGATTTAGAATGACAGAATGTTTTATTTCATTAAAAATTGTGTTAATTCATAAAATGCTCTGGAATACAAATATATGAAATCCACTAAGTGAAGTGTGGTGTCCAGGCCTTTAATAATAATACTTAATAAGCACTTTTCATCTGTAGCTCTCAAAAGTTTTTAACTCGTTCAGTAAACATCATTGTTCCCATTTTCCAGGTTGGGAATTTGAAGCATAAAGAGATGAAGTGATTTGAGCAAGATCATACAGAAAGTCAATAGCCCACGTGAGAGCAGAACCCAAGGTTGGCCACTGAACCATGCTGATTATAGTAAAGGGAGGATCTGATATACTAAAGAGTCAATGGGAATGAGAGAGGTTTTCCAATTTTGAGTGATGCTCATGTTTTCTGGAAATGATCCTAAAATAAAACAGGGGCTGACATGATGCAATTTTTTTGCCAGCTCCATCCCTCTTCCATTATCTTTGCTAATTAACAGAGATGTACCAAATTATCTATGCACATTGTGAACACCTGCTCTTTGCTCTGATCCACAATCTCTGAGTGAGAAAATTGCCATCAGCAGCTGGCAATGAGTTGCACCACAAAGCAACACGTTACATCAGGGCTGCACACTGCTACTAGAAAGATTTCTAAAGGCAAGACCAAAACAAAACGTAACAAAAACCTTCAGCCAATTTTTCTATGAGTATCCTGTATTGTAACCAATATAATCAATGTTAGATGGAGCTGATTCCTCTTAGGAAATATTTCCCTGGTGTGTAAGAAGTGTTCTGTCACATTCCTAGATAGTCTGCTCTGAGATGTTCCTTTCCTAAATGTTTTTTCTCTCTCTATGTGCTAGGCTAGAGTTGCCAGGTGTCTGATTTTCAACCGGAAAGTCCGGTCAAAAAAGGGGACCTGGTCAGATGTACTGACCGGACACCAAAAGTGTTAATGACCCGGCATCTCCCTCTGCCCTGCAGTCAGGCTCCTTGCCAGGCTGTAGCAGCTCTGGCCCCAGCATCAGAGCAGAAGGAGCCCAGCTGGGCAGGGGGAGAGAGGTGGAGATGATCAAGTAAGTGATGGGAGGACTGGGGAGAGAGGAGTGAGTGACATTAACAGCTTTGGGGGGAAGAGGTGGAGAAGGGAACAGTGCCTCAAAGGCCGGTTGCCATCAATTGGAAAGGTGGCAACCCTAGTGCTGGCTGATATTCTGGCACTTGACGCTGAAGGATCAGCTTTTTCCAGATTGTCATCCCTTTCCCCAGTTCAAAACCAGGATCACTCCACTTCCTCCATTTCTGGATCATTCTGAAATGATACCCACCCCAGCAGCTGAAACAGCAATTTTCTATATTTCCATTGCAGGCAATGTAAATGGAGTAAAGACTCGTAGCATCACATGGAGACTACTGCAGAAGCCAATGCTGCTGTGTTTCTTGTTGAGCTATTAGAGCAAAGAATGATTATTCAGGGTCACTCTGAGGACATTGAAAAGCATTGGTTCTCCCTAACTTCTTACATCATTCAGCTGCCCTCTTTGTTACAATTCACGTTACTTATTGTGCTTCCCTGCAAGAGCTTGTAGTGTGTTATCTGAACTGTAAAGTAATTCAAATGTTATTAATACCTGGGAGCATCCACAAAGTTAAGGTCACCAAACAGTTTCCTTTATAACCCTTTCCTTTTACACATTTATTGTTAGCATTGTGAAATATTTATCTTTTGGGCTGAAATTTCCCATACATGATTTCCACGTAAGAGTGATTTTTAATTGTTGTTAAACGTTTGCTCAAAAGCCTTCAGCAGTTTATTAAGTTCTGTGAGAATGAAAAGAACACTTTCCCCTTTTGGGCTGCTGCCAATGCACACTATACAATTCTGTCAACTCTGAGTGTTCACATCTAGAGAGCTGAGCTGTGCAAGGCTGCAGGATTTTTTAAGTGTACACTCATTAAGCATGCACCATTAATTGTAAACCCCACTTTATATCAGTGCAGTGCATCGACCACAGTGGTTTGTGCCATTGATGTAGTTACACTGGTGCAAATTGCCTTAATGTAGACGGGGCCTTAGTATATAATTTTCAATGTGCACTTATTGGTACCAGCCAGCCTTAAATTGCAGGTATGTTAAAAAAAAAAGTGATTGTAAAATGTGAGCCTCTTCACTCACGAGGTGAGCAAATTGAGCATACGCAGGGCTTGTCTACACTGCACCACTGTGCGGACTACGAGTGCTGCACTCTAACTGCCCCATGTGGAAGTTGCTGGTGTAAACTAGAAGGTACCTGCTAATACACATTAACGTAGTCCTCTGTCAAACAGGACTGTGCTAACGCAATCTAGGTACCTTTTTGTTTGCGTCAGGAGCATCCACACAGGGCAGTTAAAGTGGAATATTTTGGTGCACTTTGCAATTCACACCTCTGTAGTCCACAGGGCAATACAGTGCAAACATAGCCTTAGGAGTATTGTCTTACTTTAGTGACAGAACTAAGAATTTTCACTCCTGTTGGGAGATGAGCTGGATTCTTTTCAACTAATTTAAAAAAAAATCCCAGCTGAAGATCCTTCTCACTGATGACAGTAATCCAGGAACCAGACAGAAAACAGCTTTATTTCTAGATTCCAGGTGGGTTTGATTACTGGCTTGCAGTTAGAAACAACATCAGTTTTCCTGTACACTGGCACATTTGATGCAGAGTCACTGGGAGAATTCTCCCCCAAGGTCAGAGAAAGCCAAATTTTCAAAAGTAATGAGGTGCCTAATGATGATTTTCAAGAACACCTACTTATGTCAAACTCCTGCCATGATGCTACAGAGACCTGTATATAATAATAGGAGATATACCAATCTCCTAGAACTGGAAGGGACCTTGAAAGGTCATTGAGTCCAGCCCCCTGCCTTCACTAGCAGGACCAAGTACTGATTTTTGCCCTAGATCCCTAAGTGGCCCCCCTCAAGGATTGAACTCACAATCCTGGGTTTAGCAGACCAATGCTCAAACCACTGAGCTATCCCTTCCCCCCTAGAAGTTTTTAAATGTTCTGATCTCAACAGTCACAGTCAACCATATCACCAGCCTCCTGAAGATCCCCCCAAAAGCTGTCATAATTCTCATTCATCATAAAGCCCAAAGAACTTAATCAGCCTTCAGCTCCTTCAGCAACTCTGCTACTTGCTGGAATGCGATACCTGCCAGTTGTTCAGACCTTGGGTTTCCAAGATGCTGTGATAACTGGATAAAATGGACAAGGGGCTATAATTACTTTTTCCACCCCATAGTGCAGGGCAGTGTCTCTAGCCAACCTTGCCACCAAGTGATCCTCCATCCTTGCAGCCAGTATCAGAGCAAGCTTAAAAAAAAACTGCTATGAAGAAATAGCAAGAGAAGGCAATCCTACTGAATACATGTGTTTCCATTTCCCAAGCCATTTGTTACACTAACTACGAAGTGAGCCAGTTAAAACCTTCAGACTAATCTCCATTTTCCCCCCTAACAATTAGCAATGAGATTGTCTTTGCAAAGGAGATCTAAAAATTACATGGCAAATAGATAATTGGAATTTGCTGAAATACAATGTTGCTTTCTAAGCAGGGGCGGCTCCAGGCCCCAGCACGCCAAGCGCGTGCTTGGGGCGGCATGCCGTGGGGGGCGCTCTGCCGGTCGCCGCAAGGGTGGAAGGCAGCTCCGGTAGACCTCCCGCAGGCATGCCTGCGGAGGGTCCGCTGGTCCCGTGGCTCCGGTGGACCTCTCGCAGGGCTGCGGGAGGTCCACCGGAGCCGCGGGACCAGAGGACCTTCTGCAGGCACGTCTGCAGGTGGTCCACCGGAGCCGTGGGACCGGCGACCAGCAGAGCACCCCCCGCGGTGTGCCGCCGTGCTTGGGGTGGCGAAATGGCTAGAGCCGCCCCTGTTTCTAAGGTCCAGGTAATTAAGGAGGGGAGGGCAAATAAACTCTATGTCAGTGTCTCTGGGTTCCTTGCCCACCAGACCTGAGTCTGGCCCCTGCAGCCATAGCACTCTGCACTCCTATGTCCAGGTTTTCTACCATGCCAGACCAGTTGTAAGAGGCTCCACCATCCAACTGAGCCTGGGACAGTCTGCCCCTTCTGGGGTTCTCAATGAACACGAAAATAAAGTAACACAAATGAATTGTCCCACGAGTGCAGTAAGGCTCTCATCCTTCAGAATGCTTCTGTTAAGCTGTGGTCCCAACAAGGCTCACACGCTAACATGGTCCCATCAAAAGCGATCAGCATCAGGCCCTCCCTTCCTTCAGGGAAAGGCTCTTGGGCAATGGCTGTGTGAGGTGTTCCTGCCTTTAGCCATCCCTTTCCCCAGAAGCTGAGGATTGGAGTTTTGTCTTCTCTGATCTGCCACCAACTGTGATGTGTTTTGTTTTCTCTTTTTACACTCCTACCACCAAGTCTAACAACTCTTACAGGTGTGGCAGTGTGGGCTGACTGAGCTCCACTTTTTAGCAGGAAACATCAAAAAAATAATTTCATCAGATAGCTCTAATGATTATTTCTGAGGTTGTGTTTCTTTGCTTGTTTGAATTAACAGAAAAAAATGAGGATTTTTCTGAATGTAGTGGAATTAGATATTAACAAAGTATTTATTTTTATTAATAAACCACAGTCCAGTTAACATTATGATTAACTTTGTTAAAGATGTTTATGCAATATAGATAAACAAATAGGAATTGCCATTTATGCATTAAAATTTTATTGATGAAAAATAGCTACATTACCCCATTGATATTATAATTTGGCCCATACTCTTGGAACAAAGGACGTATCACTGATAATTCAAAATATATTTGCATTCAAGGGTTAGATGATGCAGTAGCACTAGCCTGTTCACCTTTGGAGTGCTTCAGGTTCCAATCCCAGAGAGTTCAATTGTGAGCTGCCCTACTCCATTGCACAGGCGATCCATGGGTTTCTGTGGGGGGAAGAGCAGCTGCCTCTGGGCCACTGGTCCCTGTCCCATCAAGTGGAAAGAGAATGTGCAGGCAGGGACAAAGTGTGTTCACTTTACCCTCTCCAACACATTGACAGGCACAACTAAGCTGGTGCAGCGCCTGAAGAAAGCTGTTCCAGGACAAGGGTCATGACTCACAATTCAGTTCCTGCTCTGGACGGTGCAACTATGCTTTGCCCTCACTCTGGGCAGATTGGAAGATTACAGTCTAGCCCATATTGTGTCACAAGTAAAAGTGCATATGGTGGTCTCATACAGACCCCGTTCATTCACAACACAAAATCACACCATCATTGCTAGTTTCTGCTTGAGGGGCCCAGGACTCATAGGGAGGTTTGAAGATCAGGATTAAGCTGCAATGGCAAAGCTGGGTGAATGCAGAACCTGGTTTAAACTAGTGCTAAGATCAGTCACTTTTCATAAGCACCAATTTCACTCACAAACTAAAACAAAGGAGAAAATTTTTTTCTTACACACTTTATAACATCCTAACACCTTGTTTATAACAGTAATTATAATAGAATCTAACTTGCAGCAAGTATTATGTATTAGTTTGTCCATGTTCATATCAAACTGTTGAATACTCAGGAGGCAGGTATGAACATGAAATCTTTCTATGCTCTCTTGTACACTGTAAGTCAGTAGCCAATTCATGATCTAATTTCACCCAGCAGCAGGATCCTTTAGCCAGGGTAGCAATAGCAAGACTGCCTCTTGATCCTGACTAAGGTTAAGGGGGAAGCATGACTGGTACAAGAAGTCTGAGACACAATGAAATGCAGCATCCATGAGGATAATATTTCATTGATATATAGTGCCTTTTCAACTCACTGATCAAGCTTTAAATTTGGAAAATAACAGGACAGTAGCCATTATTTACCCACTGGTATTGATTCTTTGTCTTCTGAGTGCTCATATGCTTATGGCTACACACACAGACATCAGTAACTCACCTGGCCTCATGGTTGAACAGCTTTGTCATTCTGTTTGGCTAACAAAATCTTTTTGTTCACTAATGACATTTAACAACTTACACTTAGCATTGTCAATGTTAAACACAAACTTTCCCATAATAACTCCTCTCCAGAATTGCGCTAAGCTGAAAGTCCAACCCACTACTTTTAGAAAGACTGGGGCTTTAGCCCCATAATGAAATTCTCATGCTGACCCTTCACTGTGTGAAATACTAATGTACTAATTGGCAGGGTTGGATGTTCTCTCCCTCCCCCTCGCCCCCTTTAACTCAACCTAAGACTTTGTTCCTGGCATATTAAATCCAAAAATAATTGAACATCTTCCTGACCATCCCACGTTTTATTGGGAAACCACCCAACCCTCTTCTATATCTATAACAAGCATGCTGATCAAGAAGAGATGAGTACATTCTCTCTTCCTACTGGCAAGATTCCCAAGGAGTAGTTTCTCAACTTCTGCGCCAGAATCCTTGCCAAAGCAAAACCATAATCTTGTGGTGAAATCCATCCTTTTTCCCAGCCTTTCAGATAGCTAAACCCCATGTCAGCCTAATTTATTGTTTTGCAGTTTGAACTGGTACAAACACTGCTACATAGCAACATGATGATTTATTTGTTCCTCCTTCCTTTACCCTCTCACAAACTTCCACCCTGCTATCTTGCCAGAGTTAAGAACAGGGTTGTGGCAAGGCATCTCCCATCTCCTCCACCTCGGCAGGCTCAGTGCTTCCCTCTCTGATGGTGAGGGGCTGGAGTAAGTCAGCCCCACCCTGGTTGGTGTTTATTCTCCCATTTGGGGGGGTTATTTCCCAATATTTTCCAGGCAAGCCTCAGGAGTGCCCCTCTGCCAAACAAAACAAAAAAACAAACAAACAAAAAAAGAAGAAACCAGTTCCAACACAAAATAAAGGGGAATACCTTTCCCTAGTCTCACCCGGACGGTGGTGGCCGTGTTATTGTTCCTTGGGTGCCAGTCCTTTTCCTAAACAGGCGTCTGTTATATCGCTTCCCCTGTACAGAGGAGAGCAGCCATCCACCCTGGAGAAGCCTTTCTCCCTGCTGCCACTAGCCCTGCAGCACCTTGTCTCTCCTCCCCATCTCTCACGGGAGGATAAGATTTTCAAGGTCTCAGGCAGCCCTTAATTGGACTTGGGTGTCCCTAATTGACTGGAGGTAACCCATTTTCAGCTTATAAGGGAAACGGTCTTTATCATTCTATGGCTAGTATACCTGCCTTCCATCACTCTTTTACAGCTGTCCAGCCCAGGGCTGCCCGGGGGGGGGGGGGACAAGTGGGGCAATTTGCCCTGGGCCCTGCAGGGGCCCCCACGAGAATATAGTATTCTATAATATTGTAACTTTTTTTTATGGAAGGGGCCCCCGAAATTGCTTTGCCCCGGGCCCCCTGAATCCTCTCGGCGGCCCTGGTCCAGCCTTTGTCACACTGTGTGACCTTCCTAAAGCAGTAGTTCTCAAACTTTTGCACTGGTGAGTGAGACCTCTGAGTGAGACTCCACTATAAATTAAAAACACTTTTTAATATATTTAACACTATTATAAATGCTGGAGGCAAAGCAGGGTTTGGGGTGGAGACTAAAAGCTCGTGACCCCCCCCCCCCCCATGTAATAACCTCACGACCCCCTGAGGGGTCCCAACCCCCAGTTTGAGAACCCCTGTCCTAGAGGGTAGCTCTGCACATATAGGTCTTGTCTACACTAAGACATTTTGGCTAAGAGTTGTCACTGTTGTTACCACCAGTTCTGCTCTGGTAGCAGAACCAGTGCAGACATGGTGCTGACAAAAAGTGGCATTTTAAGCACCAGGTCACATAGATCTGCTCTTAATAGAGTGAGACGTCATACAATAGCGCTCCCAATGTTGCTGCCACCAATGGAACTGAACAGGTGGTCATGACGGTGTGAAATGTCAGCAACATGAGCCAAATCCTATCTTCACTGAAGTTAATCCAAGCTTTGCTATTGATTTCAATAGAAGAAGGGCTGGGCCTCAAACACTTTCATCTTCCAGAGTATGAAAAAATTCTAATATGGATTAAACCAAACTACTACTATATAAAAGGAGTTTACCAAAATCAAAAGGTGAGATGATTCTAGACTAAAAACAATGCCCACAAACACTAGTACTGTAAATGCCTTTGTCATTTGTAAACTGAAGATTTCACAGATGGAGTTACAACATGGTACTTGAATTATTAATTTCATATTTAAGCAGCATTGCTCTGAGCAACATTTCATTTTTCAGATCTCCATCTCTCTTGTCATGCAGGGCATTGGGGACTTGATGGGCAAAACTGGACACACTTTAGCTTATATTTACATCATTTGAAATTAAGGCACAGATATGAGATTCTTAATGGAAGATTATTAAGCAAACATGATTTTTAGTGTAGCTCTTTTGTTAAGTATTGTATGTACTACAGAGCCTTACACAGCAGTCATGTATGCCATCTTGATTTTTCAGATACTTTCAGGGCATGTTACACATTATAGGCCATGATCCTGATTTTCTGTGCCTTTCAATGCTGTCCCTTTGTTTATTTTTTTAAAAAATAACCAAAAACGAATTCACTCATTGCATACAGACTTGTGTATTTCATATATGTGTGTTATTGTGATGTGTGGTTAATTTCCTGTGTGGGATTCATTACTGACATCTACTTTAAACTGTAATCTCATTGGTGCAAGAAGAGCTCAATTCTGATCTTACTTACACCTGTTTGATACTAGTGTAACTGAGGCCGGGGTCTACATGTAAAATTTAGGTTGACCTAGCGTCAGTGCTCAGGGATGTGAGAAATCCACACACCCTAGCATTATAGTTAGGTCAACTTAACCCCCAGGGTAGACACAGCTCGGTCAACAGAAGAAGGCTTTTGTGGATCTAGCTATCATCGCTCAGGGAAGTGGAGTGGACAAACTCCGTCCATTGATGTAGTCTGCATCACCACTACAGGGTTTCAGCAGCGTGGCTGTAGCATGGCAATGTAGACATGGCCTGAGATTGCACTCGTTTTTTAGTTCTCCTTCCCGTTAGCATCCCTTTCTGTTAGCACAGTATAAATAATGAATAGTTCTGGGGCAAATACTGAGGGATGCCTTACCTGCTTCATTCCTCAATTGGGGAATTCTGCACCAACCTGATTCTAAAGGAAAGTCATGTAGGCACAGAAAGGAGCACAGAGAGGCTCCCCAACACCCTCTGCAGCTCCCCATACCCTTCACTAGTCATGGATTGACTCTGATCACTCTTCACCCCCATACATATGCACTAACGTTCCCAAAAGGACTCTTCAAAGCAGTCTGTGTAGGAATGACAGAGGAGCCCACGACTGCTGAGGAGGGGGTTACAGTGAACCCTGCAAGAGTTAGTTGGTGGGGGCGGAGCTTGTTAGAAAGGCCAGGGAGTTTTGTTCTGTCTCGTCATTTGCCTGCCCACTATAGACTTGGGGCAATACTTTAATTTGGTGCATGATACTGATCCTTGCTTTGGGTCTAGGCCTCTCTCCTGCCTATCTTTCTATCAATTTTTACAGCAAGCTGCAACAGGTGATGACATGCTCAGTAAACCGCACTCTAGCAGTGTTGCTTTGAAGAAAGCTATGTGTGAACCTCTCCACCCTGCAGAGTAGTGTGCTAGGCTACATTAAGAGTGCTGGAGGTCTACATGTGACCACAGGTGCTCACTTTGACCATTCCTCCTCTAAAAGTATCTAGTTGATATTCTCTCTTGGTGGTGCCAATGTACGTTTTTAAGCTGGGAAGCAAAGGGCTCACTGCAGATGCTACTGAATATATTTCTCAATATACAGACAACATTCTACTATGCTGAATATGGTTTATACACTCATTTAAAGATAGAGTGGGATTCATGTAAACATTGGGCCAAATTTTCAAAATGTGTACTCTATACACTTCTAATTTATGCCCACTTTAAGGCCTTTTTACACTTCCAGAATGATGTAAAGTGGCCCTACCCCAAACCATAGATCTTCAAAGCCAGCATGTACATTTAACTAATTAATTAGTTAGGTGCAAAATTAGCCTTTTGTCCACACATTTCTCTGACTTGTGTAAGAAATTGTGGTAACTGCCCATAAAACCACAGACACCACTTTTAAAAATATGCATTCTAGTAATAATTTATGCAGGGTGTAAACAAAGGCCGAAGGAAGTTCCTGCAAGTGTATCTGAAATAACTGGGAACAAACTATAATAGAGTTAGAACAGCTTACAGGAATATCAAACAGAGCAGTATTAATGAATTGTCTGGACCCAGATTCTCGGCTACTGGAAATGGGCCCAGCTCCATTGAGTTCAAAGGAATTGAAGGGATAACTTGACCATAAGGGAACTTTCTTCCTAATCCAAATCAGAAAATATGTTTCTAAGACATTAATAACCACATTCATAAATTTCTAGAAAGAGAGACTCACACATCAGCTGGCATAAAGTGTCATAGTTCCATTGAAATCAATAAAGCTGCACCAAGTTATGCCAGCTAGGAATTTGGCCCTTTGTGTTCACACAGTCAACGACAACACTATGTACACAGGTAGTTTAGAAATACCAGACTAGAAAAATACTACTATTAACTTCCTGAATTCCCACTAAGTGGAGGTCATGCTACAGAATTTGCACAAATCAGGTACTTAGCCAACTAACGTATGGGATTTATTTGCAATTAATTCTGAGCACCAAGCTGGGGGTTGAGTAAATGCCCCTTTAAAATTGGGCCCTGTATTTTATCTTTCTTTTATTTTTTTAAATTTTGAAGTCTCATCCTGAAGTCAAAATACCCATAGAAAGAGGAAGAATGGAAGCTTTCAGGGCTGGGCCTATCGTAAGTGGCACATATGCAGTTCTACATCCATTTGGGGCTGGTCTACACTGGATGGGGGTCGATGTAAGATACGCAACTTCAGCTATGGGAATAGCGTAGCTGAAGTCGACATATCTTATTTTGACTTACCTCCCGTCCTCACGACCGGGATTGACGGCCGCGGCTCCCCCATCGACTCCGCTTCCACCTCTCGCCCTGGTGGAGTTCCGGAGTCGACGGGAGCACGTTCAGGGATCAATTTATCGCATCTAGATGAGACACAATAAATCGATACCCAATAGATTGATCGCTACCCGCCGATCCGGTAGGTAGTGTGGCCGTACCCTTAATGTGCTAAAATAATGTCACAGTTTTCAAATCAAATGTATAATTAAGTATGTGTGTTATTTTGTCACTTGGAAGAGGATTTTAAGTTATAAGGAAGCTACTTTTAAACAGTTTGGAAAGTCCAGAAACTCTAGTGTTCACCTATTTAGATTGTAAACTTCTCTTAGCATCTAAAACACCATCACAGGGTATGTGTCTTCATTGTTTGTACGGTGCATTGCATAATGGGACCTCAACCCTGATTGGAGCTTTCGGGTGTTACAGTAATATAATTTAAAAAATAAAATCAAGAAATTCATAGTTATGATTACCAAACAACTGTACATTAGTAGTTTTTGATGGGGCAGATTCTCTCATGTGGCCAAAATCTACTTGGTGCAGCAAGGGGCCATCAGGGAACTGGTTATGTCTCCCTGATTCTCTGCTCAGCTCTGCCTTAGCCCTTCCCCATACTTCGCTCAAGGCTGCTCTAATCTAGGAATGTTGCTAGTGATCCACAAGGGACCAGGGGTATAGCCAGAGTGTTTGTGCTAGGTGGTGTCCATGTGCAACAAAGTCAGCTACACTAGATCAGTGCCCACAGAAGACTCACATGTGCTGGGGCAGTTGCTAAGAAGATGCAAATGGTTTCCACTCCATTTGCGCTACTGCCTATGCAGGGAGGGGCGGGGGGAGCACTTGGTATTTGTTCAGTGAATCTGAGTATTCCTGGACCCTCCAGCCTTGCCCTTGACCCTCTCCATGTTTATCACTGAAACAATCTGAACAGTAAGATTGATGGAGCCCTTAAAGAAGACAGTTTAGCCATACACTGTGTGAGAACCTCCTTTGTAGATGCCCCACATCCTGTTCTTGCCTCAATGCACAGCAAAACCACCCAACTTATGCTTCCTAGATAGCCTTTCACACCACTAGGAAGGCAGGATTCACCACTCACTGTCATTGGGTGACATTTATCTTTCATGTGTAGCATTCTGCTTTTATTTGTTGATCATTTTTATACTTAACTTTTCTTAAAGGTTAGTAAAACACAAATTTCTCAATAAGGGGGATCAACATGCCATACTTATATAATCCAATTGCTATAAAAGTAGCTGAAAATTTCTTAACTCTTGAAAAACACTAAGGTTTTTTTCACACTTGAATAAAATAAAAAAGCTTAATGATTTTTCCTCAAACTTTTTTCAAAAATATTCATTTCTTGGTTGAGGAAACACAAAAGAAATTCCATCTCTAAGGTTGTTTGGGGGAGAAGTTACAAAACAACTGAAATTAGGGGCTTGCAAAAAAAATGCTTCCTCAGCCACAATTATAAGATAAAATATTATGCAATGCTAGAACATACTGTCCAGTATTACCCAATGCCCTCAGTTACCCAACATCTAAAATTTACTAAGACTAAATATATGATGTAGGGTGAGATGCCACATTTCAAATAAAAAATGGTCCTTTAATATAAAATAAGGCATAAGGATTAATTAAAAGAAACATGGAAAAGAGTGTGCAAATCTTAATTCCCCTACTGCACTAAATGATCATAAAAAGCCAAAAAATACCACCAAACCATGGAGATATCATCCTACTTTGCACATTTTCATTCACAAAGGCAGCTGACACGAAAACAGCATCCTATTAAGGTTATTCTTGGGAGTTTTAACTAGCGAGGCATGACATAAAGCTTAGTACATTAACAAAATTCTTACAGTACATCTCCCCCAAGAACAACACTGGACATTATGTTCTGAGGATAGCACATCAGTTAATAATATGGCATTTGTCTTTGTTTCATCTTAATGTACCTTAGTGAACAGATAGTATATCAGCTCTTGTAATGTTAGCTGCCATCCAGGCAAATGTTTCCTGGTATGACATTTCAAATAAAAAATGCAGAAGCTTTTGTCTCAGATGCTTGCCTAGCTGGATTTTCTTACCTTTGGTTCCATTGAAATGAAGCTGTGGGTACCTCTACTTGAGAGAACTGACCTTTTAATTGTTTTACTATGATAGAAGTGGTAATAATCCTTCAGTGCTCCAATCTGTTGGGAGGAAGAGACAGGGGAGAAAGAGAGAAAGAGAGAGATTTAATTTATGAAAAGCAGTTTTCTGTTTTTCATTTTTTAAAGGACTATAAATTATGCAATTTCCTGCTGTGCTGAAATGTTACTTGAACCCCAGTGATCATCTTTCAAAAGAAGGACATATGATATGAAATGGATGGAGTGTCCTTGAGGCAGCAACTGCAAAACCAACTATTATAATTGAGCTGCTTAGCCTGTCTGTATCTACCTTTTTTAATGTTTAATTTATATGCAGCATTTTAAGTAATTCTTTACCAATCTATATCCAAACTGTCTTCACATGGCAAGTATAAAAATCATCAAATAGCTATATGGTTATTAAAAAGCATTCCATCTAGTTTGCTCAAGGAAATGTACCATAAAATGCAGGCTAGGTTATTTATGTAATTAACTTACCCCAAAAAAGTCCTAAGCATCATATCATTCAGAAGGAATACAAATATATGATTTTGGGGGGGGAAAGGGAGGAGTGACGTCAGAACTCTTAATCAATTACTAGAAGTGCTTATTCAAGTTATGAGAAGTCAAAATGGGCAACTTCTAAATAACAGAATTCAAATTACTTTGTATCCATCACTTCAGTTTAGTCTGGCAATGTTGTTAGTTTTACCCAGCACCAATCTTTGTAATAAATTTTAAATCATTAACACTTGTTTTATAATGGATAGCCAGACTTTTAAGACATTACTTACACACATCCACACACACCCAACATCTTTGACCCTAGGGAAAATGCCTCCCCTAAGCATTTTAAAATTTGGCCTTCAAAAAAATGCCATAATAGTTGTAAATCTTATAGAAAGATCCTTTATTTGAATTAACAGTGTTCAGATCTCTCTCTCTCTATCTCTCTCTCTTTCTTTATTTATTGCTTATTTTTAACAATATTTATTAAAATTGTAAACATTCAAATGACCTTAGAAAGCAAATTTGGCTTAGTTTTGAAGACAAGTCTGAATGAAATCACAAAAGATGGTGGAAGAATAGTTATCTAACCTCATGGAGTCTGTGTTTTGAATTAATAGCCCTTAATAAAGACAAGTATACAGGAAATAACTCAAGTGTTCAACCTCTAAGGTTCTAAGAGAACTGGCAGGAAAACACAACAGGGCTCCAAGGATCTGTTTTTAGGATTCATGAAGACTAAAGTCTCTGGCTCTGTGCTGCCTACAGGACAATGCAGAACACTTCATCATCTCCTAGACCCTGTCCTGATGCTCGCAATGCCAGCAACAAGGCTAGGGTGCTTTAAACTAATCAGTGGTGCCAGATCTAATCCTCACCCCAGCATTGGCAGCATTCAAACTTTACCAGTTTGTGCAAGGTCTCGGCCCATTTATGAAGATTTATGAGGTTCTGCTGTATGTTTGTTTGATGCAGTAGCCTGGGGATTTCTTGTTTGTTTGTTGCTTTAATTGCATTTTTTGCATATTCACTAAACCACAACATTAAACACAACTTTAATCTTCTATGGCCTCCCTCTCATTAGTGTGGATTAATGAGCCTCTACTGTAACTCCTTGTTTATACACACACACACACAAAATGCAGTCACAAAAGCAAGTAGGTCTGTATTTCACCATTGCACAGAACAGCACACACAAAATCTTGTCATATTTATTTGCGGGAGGAGGAGAGGGGAAGGGACAGGGAGAAAACCTGGACTGTTTTATGACACATACATTTTCAGATTACCCAGTGCTCTATGTGTCTGCATTGCATTTGTCTGTTTAGCGGTAGGCTGTGGCTGACCATTGTGTGGGTCAAGAGAGCAGAAGGCTGGCCACAACTGTACTTGAATTCCCCTGAGTTAGCAGTACTAGCCACTCATAAAGGGGCGAGGTGGAGATGAGGACATCGTCCCCAACACATACACATCAACCAGCAGGGTTGGCTGGTCATAGAGGGAAGCACGTGCTGCATCCACTGGAAATGGCGAAGCCGTGGGGCTGCTCCCCTTGTGTGCTGGGGTGCTCCCCAGGCATTGTGTATACTGCCTCTGAATCCTTCCCAGGATAGGCTTGCGCTAATGAGGCACAACTGAGCCCTTAGAGCAGGGGTTGCAAACCTGAGCCTGAGGAGCCAGAATTTACCAATGTACATTGCCAAAAAGCCACAGTAATGCGTCAGTAGCCCCCACATCAGCTCCCTACTTCCAGCGCCTCCCACCCACCAGCAGTCCTGTCAATCGGCGCCTCCCCTTTCCTCCCCATCAGCTGTTTTGTGGCGTACAGGAGGCTCTGCGGGGGAGGGGGGAGGAGCGAGGGCATGGCAGGCTCAGGGGAGCAGGCGGGAAGGGGTGGAGTGGGGGCAGGGTCTGTGGCAGAGCCAGGGGTTGAGCAGTGAGCACCCCCCAGCACAGTGGAAAGTTGGTGTCTGTAGCTCTAACCCCGGAGTCAGTGCCTTACATAGGAGCCACATATTAACTTCTGAAGAGCCGCATAGGGCTTCAGAGCCACAGGTTGGCCACCCCCGACTTAGAAGTA
This sequence comes from Mauremys reevesii, assembly GCF_016161935.1. Taxonomy (NCBI): domain Eukaryota; kingdom Metazoa; phylum Chordata; order Testudines; family Geoemydidae; genus Mauremys; species Mauremys reevesii. Next base: position 94,105,827 of record NC_052628.1, on the reverse strand, counting down.
AGTGCTGTGAGGCTGGGCCCATGTCTTCCAAGCACCATCACTTTTCAAATAATGATAACTACAGTTGTCAGAAATCCATAGCTTAGGTCAGGGGTTCTCAAAACAAAAGTTTTGGCAGCCTCAGAGTGCAGCCACCAACTCTTGCTGGTGCCCGCACTGACTATTTTTCCTAAAATACTTAATTAACTTTAAAAACAAATAAATATGCACATAGACATATCCAAATCATAGGAATTTATTTATGTAGGGTTTTATTTTTGCAGACTCAATAATAAAAATAATGGACAGATGTTTCTATTCTTTACTGGACCTAAACAGACTAGAAACACAAATAAGGTGCTTTGCACATTCTGGTCTTTTTTGCTGTTTTTTTCTTTTGCTTTTTTGGTTGTGTTTTTAAAGACTTGCTGGCTAGTAAGTCTGCTGCTGTGAAAAGTGATATTTGTATGTTAATACCACTTTTCACAGCCTCCCAGCTAGCTACTAAGGCTATGTCTACACTACAGAGCTTACAGCAGCATAGCTGCGCTGCTGTAAGGTCTCCCATGTAGCCGCTCCATGTCAACAGGAGAGAGCTCTCTTGTCGGCATAATTAACCCATCCCTAACGAGCGGCAGTGGCTATGCTGGCGGGAGAGTGTTTCCCACTGACACACTGCTGTCCACACCAGCACTTCTGTCTGTGAAACTTTTGTCGGTCAGGGAGTATTTTGTTCACACTCTGACTGACAAAAGAGCTAATGTAGATATAACCTTAATCTGCTGTGAAATACAAATATCACTTTTCACAGCAGACTTACTCAACCTGACATGCCAGGATACAAATTAAGTCCTGAATGGTGAGGTGGGTAGGGAGGCAGCGGGGTGATGGGGGAATGGATGGGAGCCTGGGGTGATGAGAGAAGAGGGTTAGCCTGTGGCCAGAGCCCACTGCCACATGGCCAGGGGCTGGAGCCCACCGCTGTGTGGCTGGGGGACAGAGCCGAAGCCCTGAGCCCGGAGACAGACCCCAGAGCCTGGAGATAGAGCCCGAAGCCCTGTAGCTGGAGCCTGCTTCCTGCCACCCCAGGGCTGAAGCCTGACTCCACCACCCCTGGGAAGGTGGGGAACTGGCTGCTTGCTCCTCAGTGTGTGTGTCTCCAGAGGGGGCAAGGCTCAACTCCTGCTAGAGGCCCTGAAGGAGAGGCCACTGCTTCCTTCCCCCACCCCCATCACCCAGGAGGCTGTGGCTGCAAGAAAAGCCCCTGGTGGCCACATGCGGCCATGGTGGTCGCATTTGAGAAACACTGGATTAGGTTCATAAATACTAGTGGGATCAAAAAAGCCCAAATCTTGAAAATGGAATTTTATTCCTATTCAGTGAGAGCCAGTGCCTTCTCGTAGTAAAGCAGTAGTGTATTATACATTTTATTACCCTCCTTTACCTTAATGGGAATTTCCTTAGACCCTCCAAATCCTTGGACCATAGAGAACCACATGTACATGCAAACAAATACATACATCCCTGCTATGGTTAGGATGTCTTGCCTGCTTTATTACAGATAAGAATCTGAGTGAACTTTGAAGAAGTTAACCAACACACTGCCATTACTGTGTAACAACAGCAAAACCTTTGCTTTAGTTCTTGAAATATATTTTCCGTAAGGCTGCTTTAACTTTGAAAGTAGCATAAGGATAACTCAGGATACAGTGACTAATTAAACCATGGAGTGTCCTCAGAACGCTTGTGACGAATGATAAATGCCGTACTGAGTGCATTACATACATTCACCAGACTTCTATATGACTAGGTTCACCAACGACTGAACATTTCCATTGATCCTGTATAGCAGCACCTCAGCAGGGCTGACAAAGTTACTTGCCCATTTGATAATGGGAAATAGGAAACGTTTCCTGGTGGGAAGGGACTTATCCATCAGTTTCCATAGAATTTAAAGTTTGATTTAGACTAGAAGTTTCTACTCCTTCTGGTTGCAAACATAACCTTCTGCCCGTGAGCCGAATGGGTTCTGCAATGCACTGTAGACTGCCTGAATCTGTAGAAACATCCTTAGGCCAGAGTTTCCCTGGCCATTGCAGGGGAATTGGGAGGGAAGAGAGGATTCTCCACCGTACAAATTCTGCCTCAGTAACAGAGACAACTGGCAGTCTCTGCAACCAGGGGAGTGCAGAAACTTGTACCTCTGTGCAGCCTTAGGCACACAAATCACTAGGGCTGTGCAGAGGATGGAAGTTCTCTTTCACAAAGGATTTGGGGATTTTGAAATTTGGCTTTGTACCAAATCAGAGCAAAAATTTAAAATTTAAAAATTCTTTGAAGGAAACATTCTGGATAAAAGATTTCAGGTCATTCACAACATATTCTTTGGATTTCAACTTTTTAAAGATTTTGTAGTAATTTTTAATTATAATTGTATATTATATAAATTATACAAAAGGAAGTATACACTGGCCCTTCACAGGCTGAACTCATCAAGAGAAAACAGGCTTCACAATGCTAAACAACAGTGCAGTCTTTGCCCTCTCCCTGTGCACTGGGGAACCTGGGAAGGCACTGCATATCATGCAGGTCCTGACTTTGTCCTTAGCTCTCCTAGGGGGGAGTGAAGCTCTGCAGTGCTACTTACTCAGTGGCATGTACAATTTGCACAATCCAGCCACATAGCAATGGAGAGGTATGAACTGCCCAAGGCGTAAATCCTGTCTCCAGCTCACATTCCAAGCAGGCAGACCATGCAGTGGGGAGTTTCTTTCCTACAAACCACTCTTCAATAGTGACTCACACTGTAGCCGCTTCTCCAGTGCCAAAAGTAGGCTCTGTGCTTCTTGCCTTCTATCACCTTGGTGGGATGCTACTGATAGTTCTGCACAGTGGTGGATCCACCAGACCAGGGCAGGAATAGCAGCCCTGGATGGGCTGTGGAGCTGCCAGGAAATCTGACTGTAGAATAAGATATGGATTAATTACCCAAAGCTGCCACCTACTTCTTCAAACAAAGCCTATTTACTCCAGTTTTGTGTTGAGGAAGGGGAATCTCACTCATGATGTGTTATTTAGTAAACATTCTACAAGGTATTAGGCCCCATGTCATTTTCCCATAGATGCTTCAGCACGGTAAGTTTAAAGAGTGACTTGCTTTCAGTTTTATACAGTTTCAGGCACTAAAAAGGTGGCCAATTAGTAAAGAACTTAAATAGAAAAGACAGAGAAGATCACAGCTGCAGGAAACTAATCAAGCTGAAATTCCAACAATGTCAAGCAGGCCTCTTTCCAAATATGTCAGCTCCCTGCCACTGCCGTTGGTTTTGCAGCCCAGCCTCCTGCTCCTGAGGAGTAAATGAGTTTTTTGGATTATTTCGGTCAGCCATGATTAAAACAACAACAAAACTACCCTGTTACTGACATTGCTGGGTGCTCTGGTCTTGTTCTGCAGGGAAGCAGCAAGTTAAAACCATTGTGGCAGTCAGTCAGCTTAAAAGAGGCAGAGGCTGCTATTTTGTCTTTATACTTAAGGCCATGGCTACACTACAAGCTTTGGTCGACAAGTTACATCAGCATAAAGCCACTGCAGTTAGCATATCGCTTGTACATGTGCAACCCACCACCATCCTGCACACTCTTTTGGGAAGTTTTGGCAATGCATGTTAGAACTAAAACGAGTCATGCAGGGGTGACTGAGAACAAGGGGTAAACTTCATAGCTTGCAAGTTTCCATCCCACAAAGTCATCTATATCCCATACTTTTCATGCCTTTTTTTAAAAAATCCCACGAAGCTGCACAGCCCTCCTCACTGTCCATCATCTCTGACAAAAGCATGGAGCCTGAACAGCTCTGCACTGTTGTAATAGGTGTTGCAAGCACAGGAAGCAAGATCCTCCGGTATTTGCAGAGCTGTAAGAAGAACTGAATGAGCAGGGAACATGATGATTTCTTGGAGGACTGATTGCTATGGGACACAGTGAGAACCAATTCAAAGTTGTTGGTGGCATTCAAGGAGCAGCTGCAGATGATGAAGCACTGCTTCTGGGCCTGAGAAACAAGCACCGACTGGTGGGATCGCATTGTAATACAGGCTTGTGATGATGAGCAGTGGCTTCAGAACTTACGGATGCACAAGGTCACATTCCTGGGTCTGTGTGCCAAGCTCACCCAGCCCTCCAGTGCAGAGACACCAAACTGAGAGCTGCACTCTCAGAGGAGAAGCAATTGGTGATCACACCATGGAAACTCGCAACGCCGGATTGCTGCTGGTCAGTGGAAATCATTTTGGAGCTGGAAAATCCAATGTGGGGACCATTGTCATGCAAATATGCAGGGTCATTAATCATCTCCTCATACACAGGACTGTGACTTTTGGCAACGTGCAGGATGCAGTAGATGGATTTGCAGCAATGGGGTTCCCAAACTGCGATGGAGTGATAGACGGCATGCATATCCAGACCATCTTGCTACAGAGTCCATCAAAAGAAAAAGCTATTTTTCTACAATTATGCAAACACTGGTGGATCATTGGGGACACTTCACTGACAGTGTTGGCTGGTCTAGGAAGATGCATAAGGCTCGCATCTTTAAGAACACAGGACTGTTCAGAACACTGTAAGAAGGGACTTTTTTTTCCTGACTGGTGGATTACCATTGGCAATGTTGAAATGCCAATAGTGATCCTGAGGGGCCAAGTATATTCCTTGCTCCTGTGGCTCATGAAACCATACTCCAGCCACCTTGAGAGCAGCAAGTAAAGATTTAACTACTGGCTCAGCTGGTGCAGAATGATAGTAGAATGCACTTTTGGTAGATTGAAGGAACACTGGCATTGTTTACTCATGACAGTGGATCTCAGTGAAAAAAACATCCCAAGGGTTGTAGCTCCCTGCTCTGTCCTGCATAAAATCTGTGAGGCAGAGGGTGAACAGTAGCTGCGAGGGTGGAAAGCAGAGGGCGTCGTCTGCTGAGTCTGAACAGCTAGTCACAGAGGCTATTATAAGAACTCAGTGCGGAGCGATACGGCTCAGGGAGGCTGTGAAAGAGCACATTAACAGTGAGCCACAGTAATGCATTGTGGAGTACTGTTCTTTAACTGGACCTGCTGTTTTGGGGCCCTTTAGGAGTTGTGCTGCACAGTTATGATTATCACACGGTGTTTGTCACTGATCCTATGAGTTGTGTCACACTATGCAGTAACAAGTAATTGGTTGCTTTCAGAACCTTCTAGGCACTCTGTAGCATATGTTATGAGCGAATAAAAATTATTTTCCCAATAACAGAATTTTATTCAGTAACAAAATCAATGCAAAGAAAAATCTGTGAAATTTAAACGCAAATACAGTAAATACTTAATACATTAATGGAACAGACCTTAACAAGGAGAAAGAACATTCATATTGACTTTTACCTACAAATATATCAACCGTTGCTCTATCAGATCAGTGTATGTGAAGCTGTGATTGTCCTTAATGTCCCTCGAGGGGGAATGGTGGGGTAGGGATGCGGCCTCTGATGCTGCAGGGAATGTTTGGGTGGGGGGAAGTTGGGAGGTTTCTGTAATGGAGTTCTCCATGGGTTGCAAAGAGAGGTGAGCCCACAAGAGTCCACCCGTAGGTCCACAAGAGTCTGAAGCATCTGTGTTTGCTGCCAGAGAAGCTCCATTGTGTCCTGGTGCATCTCTCTCTCTTCCTGCCGGGACTCCTGGGCCTTTCTCCTGTCTACTCTTTCCTTCTCCAGGCCGTCTGCAGTATTCACCCTCCAGGCCCTTTGCTCACGGTCTGATGCAGCACTGGCTTGCAAGATCTCATTGAACATGTCATCCCAAGTCCTCTTCTTTCTCCTTCTTATCTGGCTCGGGCATTCCGTGGCTGCGGAGGGGGGACCCTTCAAGGCTTCAAAGGCAGCAGCTGCAGATAAAACACACAGGGGTACCGTTGCCAGTATAGTCACAATGGAAAGCAAAAGTGAAGATTCAGAACTCCCTTCCCTTGCTCCCCTGAGGTTTTAAACAAAACATGACTATTGACACTTCTGCTTCAGCGTGCTTGTGCATTGTGCCACTCATGGCACCAGCCATGGTGACTGTGGCCCACCAGGGATGAGGGAAATGAGGAGGGAATTGTTCAGCTGCATAAAACTATGAGTATGGGGCAAAGAGACTGAATACTGGCACCATTTTCCACAGGAAGGTAACAAAGGCAGAGAAAGCACAGCTGCTACTGGCATCCCAAAGCTGCCAGGGCCCATATGCTGCTAGCTTGTCTACTGCAATGGTCCCCGCTGAAGTTATTGCTGACTGGCATGGGAAAGTGTCCTACAATGGAGGGAAAAATAAGGCTGCCATCCCTAGAAACCTTCAGGAAAGGATTGCTGAGTACCTCCATGAAAGTTTCATTGAGATCTCTCAGGAGGATTCAAGGGACAGTGCTGTGTACATAAACGAACTGCTTTGCATGGCTCCCCCTTGCCTAACTCCACAGGGGAATGAAAAGCAGATAACAATGCTGCCTCTCTTTGTTGTACTTCTTCTAGTACGAGTAAATTAATGAAAAGTTGATAGTTGTGTCCTGTTAACTTGGGGGCGCCATCACTATAATGGGAAATAAATTTATATGCTTACCCGAGGATGCTTCCCCTGCATCAGGCTCGCCCATGCTCAACTGCCGGGACTGGTCTGCAGTGGAGTCTCAAAGAGGTCCTGGCTTGTGCCATAGGTGGATCCCCCGATCATGTATTTCCCCCTCCTCCTCCTCGCTGTTCACACCATTGGCCTGTGACTCCAGCTCCTCAGAGGTATCCATGGTGGTCTGAAGGGCGGCAGTGTGGTCTCTGCCAAGTATGGCATGCAGCTTTTTTTTGTAAAAACAGCAGGTCTGTTGCTCAGCACCAGATTGACTGTTTGCCTCCTTCGCCTTCTGATACACCTAACACAGTTCCTTTGTTTTCATGCAGCGTGGCTGCTGATCCCTGTCACACCTCTTCTCCTGCATCCCCCATGCACTCTGCTCACAGATGTCCATGTTTCTTTGGCTGGTCTGTAGCTATGCTTGCACAGCCTCTTCTCTCCTCAGGCCCAGGAGATCCAATATCTCCTCTTTACTCCAAGCCGGTGCATATCTGGAGTGAGTAGCTGGCATGGTCAGCTGAGCAGTAACACACAACAATAGAGAGCTAGCTGCAAGGTGTGCTCACCAAGCTAGACAATCAGGAAAAGGCATTTCAAAACTTCACCGGGCTTTAAAGGGGAGGGGAGCCTTTCAGTCTCCAGGACCCCCAGGGAAGTGAAGTTCACAATTGTCAGTGTTGGGCATTGTGGGACAGCTGTTGGAGGACTGTTAGGGTCAATCTAAGTAATTACACTCTTCTACACGGTCTACACTCTACAATGTCTACACTCTTACTATGTTGCCCTCAGTATATTGGCCATGGCTACACACTGCTTGGATAGGTGGTGTTACTGCCTTACTGTAACAGGGCACTTACATCAGCGGGAGACAAATTTAAGTATAGACGTGTGCAACTAGGTCGACACATGACGGCTTATGTCTATCTAACTTTGTAGTATAGTCCAGGCCTGATAGTTGGGCTCAACTGGTATTCTCACGTGCCAATGCATATATCTTCCCTAATCCTTTTTTCTCTTCAGGCTAGCACTCCAGTCTGGTAGGGAACAAATATGTTTACACAACATTGCCAAAATTTGTGCCTCTGAATGGTGACATTCCTCAGAATAACAGCTGAATAACCAATAACAGCTGAATAACAGCTGAATAACCAAAGATCAGAGTCTGACTTCAATGGCATTCCTGGAAACTCCATTACTGAAGTATGCAGATACTATGGTAATGAGCCCTTCCTCCATCCCCACAAAATGCCAATATAAAATAAAATAAAATACATAGAAAAATAAAGGCCAAGATTTTAAAAAGTGGCTAGTAATTTTGGGTTCCTCAGTTTTTCGGTGCCCAATTTGAGACACCTTAAAGATACCTGATTTTCAAAGCATGGGTGCTTAGCACTGTCTGACCCTCTCCTGCTGTTCAACCCATCCCCGCAAATCTAGTGGTGGCCTCTCATAGACAGGAGTGGAGAGAGAGTGGCAGTTCTTGGAGTGCAGAGTCTCCCTTTTGTTTTTTCATCATTTGTGCTGTAGTCTGAGGTAATGTCTTCACTGCTAAAAGAGGTGTGCTTTTTTACCTCAGCGTGACTATTCAGTGTGAGCTACCCCAAAGTGAAAACACAGTTGAAAATAAGGCATTTTAGTTTTATCCTGAGAGAAACTCGTTAAGGGCAGGGCTATACCATTGCCTGGGGTTGACATTGCTTCGTCTACCTCATGGTGAAACGAAAGTGTCTTGTCTTCACTGTGTTTTTACCTCAAGACATTAGTTATTGAGAGGCAAAAAATACACTTTTTTTCAGTGAAGACAAGGCTGAGCAGCATAGTGGTCACTTTCCCTGTCCTTAACCCCCAGAGCAGTCTTGAATTCCCCCATGGGGGCTTGCACCGCAGTTTGGGAACCAGTGATTTAGATATTTATAATGGTTTGTGTTCCCTTAAAACATTTTTTCTCAGTCTCATAGGCTGAAATTAGGGATGGTCATAACTCTAATTCCAGACAAAAATAAAAGCTAATTGCCTTCCCCTCAGATAGAAAAAGCTTTGCTGTGAGTGAGTTTTCTTGATCAGTTTCTGAAAAGAACCCGGTCCTCAAGACAAAGAAGTTCAGCCAACTAGTAACACAGACAGGTTGGTGATTCTCTTCTGAATTACTTGTGCATGAATAACACTAGGAAGATTAATTACTGCATCCTGCTGTTACAATAGGAAGATCACTATTTCTGTTTTAAAATAAATCAGCTTTATCCCCAAAACATAACAAGTCCTTTATCCTTGAAATTCCCTCTCTTCTTTTTTTTTTTTTAATGGAGAAAAATATAACACCTTACTGAAGTAATGTATGCCACTGCTGACTTCCTTTGCAGCCTTGGGCAATTTTCCACTGTATTTCAGCTATTTGCATGTAGAAATTTTGCCTGGGCATTTACATTGAACTGGAAAGGTACAATTTTGTTTTTCAATCAGTGGATGTCTAAAATGAAAAACTGAGCTATTAACATAAAATAGCTCTGCATTATGTTCTTTCACAGAAGAATGTTATTACTATTGTTTACATACTGCTGCATTTTGCTTTAAAAAATCCCACAAAAACCTTAGCATGTTAAGTGCTTCAATAGAAAATCCAAAATAAACTCTCTAGACTTTTAACTTGTTATATGTGCCTTTATTAACAGAACAAAATGAGCAACAATAACCCCAACTGCAATTTGAGTTCTTTGCATCTGTTCTATTTCAATATCAAGGCTGAGATTTTCAAAGTCATTGTTTTATGATTAATAGGAATTGAGCATTTAAATCCATTAAGAAGCTTTAAAAATTTCAGCCCAAAAATGTAATTAGAGTGTGGACAGAGACGTTAGAGAATATGCAGTTTTAAAGAACTTCTAAAATAAAAAAATTAATTTATAATGGAAATTATTTACATGAGATTACATATTGCATTTTGTATACCACCTATATAATCAAAGTTTCTCTAATCTGTTCCCTATATAGGTCATATTCCAAAATATATTTACCAATATAAAGATATGTCAGCTTTCCTCTAGGCTACGCAGCAGACTAATAATTGATTAACTACCTTGAAAAAGCTCAAGGTACACAGGACAAAACTTTATGGATCAATAGATGATGCAAATACAAGAAGAATGTACAGTTATGCACTGAAAGAAATATTGCAAATGAACTTCTGTCTAGTGGGTCTCTCGTACATCACTGCTACCATGGAAACCATATTCAACATTTGAAATTACATGATGAAAGGAGAAGTGCTGAGAAACATTTAGCAACATGTAATGCTGTTGTATCATCAAAAGAAATAAAATGTTTTGATACTTAAGAGTGAGGTCTTACTACCCACTAGTACAACTAAGTTTTAAGTGAACATTCTTTGCAAAAATGAGAAAAGATTCAATGATAAAAGAGGTCAGAATTTTCAGGGAACACTGTAATCTTTTAAAAGAAGGATGACCTTTAAAAAGATCAGAAATGCATCAATAGTTTCATATTCATATGTGTTTAATCACAAAGAATTATTCATTAAAAGCACCCTTCTAAACAGGATGAACAATCCTTCAAAAGAGGATTGTGGCAGCTTTTTTGGATTATATATTCATTTAAATCCTGTGGATTTCAATCTGAAGTTGTTCTCTCCTTATAAATGAGGTTGGAGAGGAGGGTGCGGTTAGCTGGTTGTTTTAAATAAAACTACTTAGAGATTTTAATTGACTACAGTTAATTGTATCCAGTGATACTTCTCTTGGAATGCTTTGAAGAAAATAATATTCATACTAGACCAAATCTTGAGCACCTTAGCCAGGGAAATTACCAATAACGGTAATAGGAGATTGCCTGATTAAAGACTAAATGAAAGCTAAGGGTTAGTTTTATATATTTGTCCTTTACATGAATGTGCAATGAAAAGAATGGCCCAAGGAGCCTTCCCAGTGTGACTCAGATAAGAGCTAGGGAAAACTGCAGTCCCTTCAGCACCCCAAAAGAAGATGAAGCATAGGACAGGATGGGCTTATGGCCTCACCTCCCTCTATCACACCATGGGAAATGGGGGTGTGCTGCACTTCAGGAACGGGGAGGAAGAGCCAAGGGACTCTTTCTGAACATCTAAGGAAGAATGCCTGATAATGTTTCCCTAGAAGCAATGTGACACCACACCACTTCAGTGCAGGGCTGTACATTACAGGCCCAAGTAAAAACTGAGTAAGGACACAAAATTGGCCCTAACTGGAGTCAAGGATCGAATGAACAGTGAGTAAAAATGTCAAGTTGTTGTCATTTTAAAGAACCAAACCAACAGAATTCCTAATGAATTTAACAGTGATATTTGGCCATCATGTTGATCATTCAAATATTCTAAATTAAAAGAAACTTGAATTCTGCCTTTTGAAGTCCATAAAGAACACCCCTCCTCTATCCATTTCCTTTCAAGGATTGAAAGAGAGGTTATGATTTTTACTAATATGTTAAAATAAGTGACTAAAAAATTAAGAAACAGATACAGGATTTTTTTCACTTCTTCAACAGATGTCTTAGCATTAAACAAGATCATTTTCAGATTTCTCATGTAAAGCTAGTTAATGTTATCATGCAGCATAGCCAGCCTAATCATCCCACAAAATGAAAACACAATTATGGACCCATTAATGGAGAGTTTTATGAAGGGAGGGATTGACCTTTAGGTAAGTTAATGTCTCTGTCAAATAAAACAATGTAATGTTAAACTGATTATTCATATCTCTCTTTGTTGAACCCGACTATTTACCTCATGGTATTTCCATAGGAACTACAAAATAAGTGCAGCAAATACTTTAATCCTTTTCCACAAAATAAATAGACTTTACCTCTGATATTTGCAGTGATTTAAAGACAGTTTTGTAATCATTATCCATGCAAGTTCAAGTGATAATGAATGCTGTTTGTACCTACAAAGAAACTGGGGGGGACAATGATAATGTTTGTTTCTCTAAAAAAGCTGTTGGGCAGGAAACAAATCTCTTTAACATTTCAAGAGGTTCATACAACTGCAGCTTTTGTTCTAACCTTCTTCTCTTTTCTTTCTTTACTAACTCGCCAATTGGTAATTTAAAAGCTGATATATGTCTTACTTAGAATAATCTTCATTGCTGTTTTTACTGACTTCTACCCTATTTCATGTTGTGTCAGTGGAGAAATGCAAAAGGAGAATGAAAGAAAAGAAAATGAGTATACATATGTACCTTGAATGTTCATTTAAGTACTTTACATCACTGACATATTCCATATTTTATGACTATTCCAAACCCTAAGCATTACTGATGGGAGGAATTAATTTGGACTCTCATCAATATATTAAAATAATTCTGGAAAATAATGAGGCTTTACACGGTTTAGTCACTGTTATTTCAATCATGCCAATAGTATAAAGATAAGTTATTAAATAGGTTTTATGTTTTAATGAAACAGATTTATGGGAAAAATGGGCATTAATTTCCTTTGAAAATTGATCACAAAATGTTTAATAACATCAGACAATCCTGAAAACCATCACTCACCAACCTGAGCAGTCCCACCAGGCGCAAATCTCTTCTCATTTGCACCAAAGTAAATCAGAAGTAACTCTGTTGAAGTCAATTGGGTTAAACTAGTTTAAGTGAGAAGAATCTGTGAGTAAGGGTTTGCAGAATTGGGCACCAACTCGGACATGATGCTATGTTTCTGTTCATTTATTTTAATTTCAGCATAAAACTCACTACTGCATTAATATCAGAAGATCTTATAACATTCAAAGTGACTGACGCATCAACATACAGTAGTCATGCTATTTCCACAAAACACCTAAAATTGCAGCAATACACCTTTTCAGAATGCACTTTGCCTTACAAATCTGAACTCAGTTCTTATTGGCTATAGTAATTACGTTTTCATTTTATTGACTTTCACATCAGAATTTATTAAGTAATTTCCCACTCCATCCTCACTACATTTTTTTGAAGAATAATAAAGCTGTGACTCATGAGAATTACTGGGAATGAGTTTAGTTCATCTACGTGATGTGTGGCAGTATTAAATACCCATCACTCTAGTTCAATCAATCATTTTATCAGTGTAAACTGCCACAACAGTGAAACTGTAACATATTTCTTTGACTTTGTCCTGTATCAAAGTCTAATAATCTACCACGCTGCACAACAAGCTTAACAGAGCATGAATAAAGGTCAAACCATCCCAGAGCCAGATATTTCAGTGATAATATGCACATACCTAATTTGATCAATGCAAGATCCTTACAAAGGCACTACTATATCCTATTGAAAAATTGAGGCCTAATCCCACAACCCTTATTCACATGAGCAATCCTTACTCCTACAAATAGTCCCATTGACTTCAATGGAACTACTTATGCAAGGACTACTCATGTTCCACCTATAGATAGATACTGAAATTCAATACATGTTAGTAAGAAAACACTTGTATTTGGCAGGACCTAGAGACAAGCTTCAAGAAAAATATCAGATCCTGTAGCATGCACACCTAATCAGAAAGGAAATGTCAGGAACATGCTACCAGTTTAAATGATGTTTGGCAAAACAAAATCTGCTGGTTCTAGGTATAGTCAGGTAGGAATCTACTGTCTATTTAATCTAGTTATGTCAAGTCAGAAATAACAGGAAAAAATTACATCCTCCATAATTCAGACAGTTAGGTCCCCCTCCTGCTCCCACTCATCGGTAGTGTCAGATGGACTACTAGAGCTCAATCCAACTTTTACTTAAATCAATGGGAATCTTTTCACAGTCTTTAATGGAAACTGCATTGAGCTCTTACTGAGACAACACCTAGCATATATCTTGATGAATCCAGGCTCAATCAGGAAAAAAGTTCTGGATCTACATTTTATAGTACTGACATCTCTCAAAGTACTTGGCAACAGCATTAAAATTACTCCGGCATGTGAAGAAAAGTGAAAGCTGTGAGGTCCAGCTACAGCTGGTGATCAGGTATCTAGATTTACCAGAGCCATTGAAAGTATTCAGGACAATACATGGGGAATGTCTAGAGCATGTTTATAAAGAATACTCTTTTGGGACATCCCCTTTGGGAAAGAAATCCTTAAAGTTTAGAACTTTACTGATCAATGAATACATACACAGCTGTGTCTCAAAAATTATTTGTGCAAAGGAAAGAAAAACATTTTGCCTTCACAGATGGCAGGTTGTTTTTATGATCTCTAGTGTACATTTATTTAATAATGGTTCCATACATTTAAATACAGGAAGTTTGGTCAGCTTTGAAATAAATAATAAATGGCATAAAAGAAGATGTATTTTAAATATACAGACCACATTTCAAATGTAAAACATTTACTTTCATGCCATATAATTCCTGCATTACAAGGTCTGGTTAACTGATTAATATTTAAAATATCTCCGGACACATATTATTTTGAAAATGCAGCTTCAAAATAATGCATCACCTTAAATGTGTCAGAAATGTAAAGAGATAAATCAGAGATCCTACAAACCACCTTCTCAAGCCGCCTGCTCACTGTGCATGTATGTACAGTAGTGGGATTATTACGTGTTTGGGGCTTTAATGTCATTAGCAGGCTACAGTCGACTCTATGTCTCCTTATCCAAATGCAACAGTTTCACTATGTTCCCAGCACATGACCAAGAAAGGGAAATGACTCAACCCTAACAAGGTGGAAATGTGGCTCATTGGCAGGGGAAGCATCTAGAAGAGTAGGCAGTTGTGGTGTCAGCACCAATTATTGATGACATGTGATTGACTTCGTCAAAATAGTCCACAGCCTAGGTGCCCCAGTGTGTGCTGGCCTGTTTTGGGAGCTCAGCAACCCCACCTGTGTCGAGCTATCAAACCCCAAATGATGGGGGCTGGTGGCTGATTCAAGTGACCAGGTTACTTGACAGTAGGCTGGAGGCAGAATTTCCTATAAGAAGGAGCCTATTCCATCAGTAGAAAGAGGAAAGAGACTTGCAGGGAGTAGGAATGCCCTTTCAGGAGCTGTAGGGTCAGAGAGAACTGGGGGAAAGGGTTCTCTACAGTAGCCAGACAGAAAGACTTGAGTGGAGTTGTGCAATGAGGGGCAGAAGCCTTAAGAAGCTTGAGGAAACTTCAGGGAGCAAGATCTGTGTTTTGGGAAAGAACTGTTGAGCTCAGCAAAGGACTGAATTAATGGTGAGTTGGGGAAAGATGTCCTGTCATATAAACTGATATGCAATCTGTGCTTCAATAAACCAGATCCTCAGAAGTGTATTTGACTCATAAGGGTCTGGGGGCAGTTGCTAAAAAGCTCAAGAAAACAAATCTGAGACAGTGTCAGGGCTTGATGCCAGTACAGGTCAGACCCTGTTACATTGGGGCTCTGAAGGAAGGCATTGTTGCTCCTGGATTCTTGGGTATAATCAGTGGTGCGCCAGATAGCTGCAACCACATCTCTTTAATGCTCACATGATGCATATCTAGGCACTTTGTCTCCTCAGGAATACACAACTAGAAAATTCTGTTAGGCTACATTTGAATACTATCCATACATTGCAGTGACAAAAGAGTGTAGGTGCCTGCTTGTTACTTAAATGGGGAAAACTACTGTGAGCTTGTAAGGCTGATGCTCAGATCTCTGCACTCACGCCCCTTTTCACTTCTGTCTGGTAGAGATCTTTAAAGCCCAGAATGGATTGGGGCCTCGCTATTCGAGGGACCACAGCTCACTCTATAACCTGTCACAACAATGCAGCTGTGTTGTTGGTGGCAGGCCATTCTCAGTTTAAGGCCCTGCCTTTAGAATTCATTCTTCCTGGTTGGCCCACTAGAGACCAACTTGCCTTGAGGAACTTCAGATAATTTTTTTAGGGTAGCATTTGGTTGACTTTTTGGTTTTGGCTTAGTTTATTTTGCCTATTAATTTAGGCTACTTTAGGTTTAATATTTGGGGTATATCTACTACCTTTGTGAGTAAAAAGTTTTCATGTAAGGATTTGCAGGATCAGGTGACAGGTGGTGCAGCCATGTGCTATGGGTAGCAGATATAATTTCTGCGGGTTTTTAGTTTTGTTTTGTTCGTGTATTGTTTGTACTTAAAGCTGGTTGCCATATCAATAGGCACAAGAAATTCCAGCAAAATTAATAAATAGAATGTTCTCTGCTTCTTGTTATCCAGAAGTGAAGGCTATCTGCTACTTTTAATTAAGTTAAACAGCTAAAAATGTAGGCCACCATCAGAGTCTAGTCTCAAATTTCTAGCACACAGCATACAGATATCAACAATACCCTCACTGCCCAATGAACACTCATACCAGCACAAATGCAGCACCTTTGTTTTTTCACAATTTGAATAAGAATGCATGTACAAATGTAGCAATCGATTTAATCATGAATTCTAGCAATGCATCTAAGATTTGTATTTTGGCTCTGGAGAACAAACATGAGCAAGACCTACTTGCTTTTGGCAAAAAAGAGCAAAGTTCAAGGTTGCTTTTACTTCACCAAAAATGAGACAAACCTAACGACCCCATAACAGATGCTTTTTTTGTCTAGTAACATTTGACAGTATGCTAGACTGCAGATAGGAAACCAAATTTTCCTAATTGTTTACCACAGATTAAACATATAGTTAATGTGATACAATCCTGAGAGGGGTAACACTCTGGTTCCTGTTTTAAGAGAAATTCTGCCCCAGTTATGCATGGAAACAAGTCCTAATGACTTCGTGCGGAGTTATCTATGCACACGAGGCCAGAATTTGAACCTCAATGTTTTCAGACCTCCTGTTAGAAAACTGAACTTTCCCAATTTCTCAGGTTGATGGTTATCTCAGCTTGACATTCAGCATTACTGACATGATACATGATTCAATGTGGCATGTCACAGAAGGATTTTGCCCTAAAATGTAGGATACTTGTTATCTGAAAGTCACCAACCAAATAAGAAACATTCCATTAACTTACATAGTGGAAAAATAGATGAAAAGATGCCGGCAACATGAAAAGGCTCATGAGTTGATCAAAAGTGTGCACCTGCTGTTGAATGATGAGCCTTCTCTTTCTCTAACCTAATGATTCTAAGATACAATTCTTCAAAGATGTAGACACATGAGTAACTTTACACTCACGAGTAGTCCTTCTCATGAGCATAACTTCTTTTACAGGCAGATGTTTGCAGGATCAGAGCCATAGTCAATGGCTGCATTTTTTTCTAGACGTCTTTTTCAAATGCAAAATATAATATCATGCATACAACTATTTAGGAAATATGTTTTCATGTAGTAGCATAGGTTACATTTGGGTCAGTGGTATGTTCATGAGAGATATCAGAGCTTGCTGTTACAACTACTACTATTAATTTTGTTGAGCATTTCTATAACATTTTTCATCTTCACATCATGTTAGTAATGTCAACCAATTAATCCTCACACTAGTGAGGATTGAAGCATAATGGAAATCCAATCCTGAATCAGGTCTCTGGGCGCTACAGTAATATAAATAATTATAACAATGTATGTCTAATTTACAGTAATTCTGGCTTTGTGAAGACATGTTTCTGTGTGTAGGTGGCTAGCATTGGATTCTTGCCAATGTCTCAGGTCTTACAGCGTTGGGTATAGCAACTCTGGTTCATATGTATATGATTCTGTTTTGTACACGATGCACTATTGCTCAGATTCCACATTTTCCACACAGACCTGTTTTTTTCAGTGGCTACAGTAGTTAACCTTGCTGTCCAGGCTGTTCTATCTGGGCTAGATGCTGATCCAGCTACAAAACAATTCAGCATAGTTAATTTTCTCGAGTTCAATAGCAAAAGCTATCTTTTTTTAAAGTCTTATGATCAAGAGTTTCAAATATAACGTAAGTTTGAGGTAGTGCTGCTCTAGATAGGAAATCTGCTTTGTATATTTCTGATCCTTTGCTACAGTGTAACTTCAAATTATATTTCTTCTATGAATCTACATTGAAGGCATTTGGGGTAATAGAAAAGGTTTATGAAAGCTGTTTTCTGGAGGCTTATGGTCTGCATCATCATCACTGATCACATCTCCACCATGCAGGTACTGAATGAATCTCTCCCATGAAAATATTGTAATAAGACACTTCTTTTCACTCGCTGCATACTATTGCTTTGTGAGCAAAAGTGAGCTTGACAAAAAAGCTACTTAGCAAGGCTGCACCTAGTTCCTTTTCATTTGCATTGCACTGAATTGGAGCATCCCCATTCACATCTTTGCAGTTAAGTATTGGGTACTGGCTGACAACTTCTTTTACATGTGTAATTGCTTTGTCATTCCCAGACAGGACCCTTGTCTGTTACTTATACACATCAGAGGGGTGGGGTAGAAAGGTATTCACAAATTCCATAAAGTGTTGTATTGCTTGACATTTTTTCTCTCGGGTATTCCTAGAATTTCTCAGGAGTTAGAGGTACAGCTTCAGCTATGAGCAGATGCCCTATCTAGAGAACAGCCAAAGTCCTAATTTCATTTTCAGTTTGAGACTTTTTTTACTCTGAGCTGTGCTTTTAACAGTGCTGGTAATTTTGCTCCATTGACTTTGGGTCCACCTCAAATAGTACTTTCCTAGCAGGCAACCAAGTACATGAAACAGATCCCCATTGCCAGACATTATCTTTTTGTATGTGGGAGGTTTCATCTTTGGATACAGTGTCCGTTTTTATTGATTCACGCTGAGCCTTCTGCCACGGTCACTAAGAGGAATGGCTCCTTCGCCCCTTTCACTTCTTGAAAGTTTAAATCATAATTAATTCTTATAAATGTAGCTCAGGGTACATTTACCTAAGGCAAGGGTGGGCAAACTACGGCTCGTGGACCGAGCCGTTTTAAGCCGGCTTGCGAGTTCCCGCTGAGGAGCGTGGTCTGGGGCTTGCCCCGCTCTGGCGAGCCAGGTGGGGGCACCAGGTTGGGGACAGCATCACGTGGCTTGGCCCCACTCCGGCGCTCCAGCCAGAGTGCGGCGGCATGGTCCCACTCCGGGGCGCAGGGTTGGGAGCCACACCACACAGCTCCTGGAAGCAGCTGCATGGCCCCACTCCAGCGCTCTAGCAGGGTCGGGGGGTGCTCCACACATAGGAGCCAGAGAAAGGACATGCCACTGCTTCCGGGAGCCGCTTAAGCCTGCACCCCTGAGCCTCTCCCCAAGTCCCAACCCCCTGCCCCAGCCCTGATCCCCCTCCCGCCCTCCGAACCCCTCAATCCCAGCACAGAGCACCCTCTTGCATCCCAAACCTCTCATCCCCAGCTCCACCCCAGAGCCCCACCCCCAGCCAGAGCCCTCACCCCCTCCGGCACCCCAACCCCAATTTTGTGAGCATTCATAGCCTGCAATACAATTTCTATTCCCCGGTGTCGCCCTCAGGCCAAAAAGTTTGCCCACCCTTATCTAAGGGCTTCATATTAGAATCATCATATAATAGTATCTTGACTCCACTATACTGTAAAGCCAGATTCCCCTCGTTTTATTTACAATAATCTATGTAGATTAATAGTTTACACGTGGACCCACAGCACATTTGGCACATGATTTTGTTACCCACCTCCTTACCAGTGCTCACATTCAGTAATATGAACTGCTGTTTTACTTTAGTCTTAACTGCACCTACACGATATCTAATGCTGAATATGGATTCATCAGATATGCTCTCCTCTTTGTATTCTGCCATATGTGTCTTATTTTGCTGCTTTTGCTGCCTGCAAGCTTTTCAAAAATATGTTTTCTCTTTTATTTTCTACAGATGTCTTCAGAAGATGGACACTTCTTGCTGGCCCCAGAATGCCTGCTAGCACAATAGCAGCAGCAGACAGTCTGCATGTTGTGCTCTCTCTGTATTGTTGTAGTTGTTTATAATTCTTGGCCTTTCTTTCTTGTTCAGTTGAGTTTTTTCCCTATAAAGTTTACCTCAGTATGGCCTGTATTTAATTCTGTCAGCTGCATCTGTGCAATTTCACTATTCTGTACATAGCTCATAACATATCTAGTTTAAGATCTTTTAACATCTTAGCTCTGGTACCTGTATCTGTGACGCCCAGGCTATAGAAGCTTATTTATGCAAAGTCCCAAATTCTCATGTGGCTGTGCCCTGTCTCAGTTTCATGACCTATTGAACTGAGACCTAAGTGTCCTGTCTTCTGTATTAAATCTTTAAATATAACAGTCCTGAGTGGCTGAAAATGCTTCTACAGAGCTTCAGGGGGCTATCATCCTGCTTTTCTGCATCAGTCAGTGTGAGATGCTGGGAACTCAGGCAGCAGTCTTTTTCTCTCACTCAATGAAAAGAAGCTATCCTTATTTCAGGGTCTTTCTTTTCTAGTTCAGCTGCAATTTTTTTGTAATCTTCCGACTTAAAAAAACTATCAAGTTAACAGCAATCTCCCTTTAACCCATAGGCAATAGGACCGGCAAGTTGCTAACAGCCATTCTACTCAATCTTTCTGAACAATCAATCCTTCTTCTTTCAACAACAGCTTCTCTGTGCCTTTGCTAGATCTTCAGGTTTGAATCTGATTAATATTTATTCACTGTTTATGTGATTTACTGGCCTAAAAGCACTAAAATCCCACACAATACTCCCGACCCTGTGGTTCAACTGAGACTTTTCAAATAAAATCTTTACGAAGCACAGAGTCATAACATAATACTATAATCTGCAATGGCCACAGGTTGGCTTCTCATATTAGAGCTTAGTACACTATCCTTGTAACACTGAGTGTCCTTATTGCCTTGCCCAAGGCAGAATACTAGGGAAGAGGTAGCCTGTTGCCTCCAGAGGATGACGGGAAGGTGAGGGTAAGTCACTAGGCGCCTTTCCCCAGATAAAATCAGTGGAAGGGAATGGACGATCTGTTGGGATAATCAGGGTGTGAAGGGAGGAGTTGTGGGGATGGGGAGGGTACCCACATACTCATCCCTTCCCTTGAATCAAGGAAAGGAGCAAAGAGTCTTCACCTTCACTCCACTTTAGGATGGAGGCAACAAGTTGTTTTTTATTCCATTCCTCTTCTCCACAGAAAGGAAATCTTCACCCCTTCCCTCTCCCACTCTTCTTGCACAATTAGGAAGAGGTAGAGTGCCCTGCCTGAGCTAGGAGAAGTGCTCTAGGCTCAGGGCTGCTGCTGGCAGCAGCAGACAGGAACTGGCAAAACAATATGAACACAAACAATATGAAACAAAAGGTTCACTGCCCATTCCTTACTTTGAAGCCACAATATTTGAAATTAGAGGAAACTCATGCACCCATCCCTAATAATCAGCTCCCTTTTTATACAATGAGAAGGGGAGGAAGACGGGGTTAACCGATTTTCCCAAGACCATGGAAGGCATTAGTGTCAGAGCCAGAATTAGAGCTGCTGGCTTTTAAACCTCTTCTCAGGTCATGTCTCACTAAACTAGCATCCCTTTCTGCAACGTATTGAGAACATGTGAGCACTAAACCACAAATGTACTTCCAGTGAGAAGCTGTACTTCAGGAAACAAGGAAAACTATGGGAACTAAGATGACATATCAGTATACTATAATTTTCATGGCTGTATCAAAAAACAAGCTTCCTTTTCTCTCACTGAATAGTGATAAGCTGTTTTATATCAATGGAGTTACAACATATCTGTCAATTGGACAAAGTCAAGGTAGGTGAGGTAGTATCTTTGATTGGACCAATCTCTATTGGTGGAAGTCCATAAGAGATATTACTTCACCTACCTTGTCCATCTCTTATCCTGGTACCAACATGGCTATAATAACACTGCAAACAATTGGACAAAGTGCAAAACACACTACATGATTTTAATAAATCCTTCAACAGCTTCTATCTCTAGACAGCCAATGTAAGGTGGAATTATTCCAAGATTTAGCAATAGATACTCAGCTCAGTGCTAGAGCTCTGTAACCCTGCAACTATTGAGGGTCTGGTTCAATCACAGTGTAACCTAAAGCAACCTCTAGAGTGCTCTACATTATACCAACTTGTAACAGCCTCCCCAGTGCACTCCATCCCCATTCTTGGCACAGTTGGGAGGGAATGGTGTAGAGACAGCTTTATGCCAGCCAGGGATTCCCACACAACAAAGGAATCACCAACTGCCCATTTAGAGTGGGCCAGAATCCCCACTTCTTAAGACCACAAACAAAAATGTCATCACTACAAATCAAAATTCAGGATATGATGTCATTACTTAAGATACTTCTGTCATACAAAAGCCCAAACTAACCAACTAAGCTTTGGGACTGTCACACTGGCTTTACACTAGGGTAACTCTGTTGGCTTTAATGGAGTTATTATTGATTTACACTAGGCCTACTGTCAATAACCAAGCACTATGGCCCTGATCCAGCTCCCATTAAAGTAGATGGAAACACTCCCACTGATTTAAGCGTAGGCGAGATCAGGTCCAACAGTGTGAATTAATATGCTCAAAATCTACAGAACTACCTACAGTTATCAAAATGAGCCTTCATCGGTAAGACATTCTTACCAAAACAAAAAACTTAGTGAACAATTTTTTTGTGGCTAACCATAAGCAAGGCTTGAAAAATCCATTTACCCACTTGTCAGAACCAATAAGGGGACCTACATCATCAATTTCTGCAGGATTTTGGCATTCCTTTTAAAAACAAAAATTTCTACCCCTTATGTTTAGGAAGACAGTCTTCCAAATACAAATCAAATGTTCTGCAGTGTCATCTTCCTGACACCTCAGCTGCTGCTCATTGCTTTCCCAAGCCAGAGAAGAATGAAATTAGTAACATTCTGGTTAGTTTCACTGCAGCTATTCAAATAACTATGGGTGACAGTACAATTGTCAAAACTCATGTCAATTTCATGCTTGTAAAGGTAAGAAAAAAATACCACTAACAGTACTGGAGTTATTCACAGGAAAGGAGGACGAAAAAATGGAGCCTAGGAAAGAGGTTGCTTAGAAAAAACCTCTTCCTCTCCCACCTTATGTCTGCCAGGAAGCCATGCAGTGAGAGAAGTGACAGAAAACTCCTTCTTCCTTTGGGGAAGTAAAGAAGACTGGAGCTTCAAGTTAATCAACTACCTACTAGTCAGAGACTGAAATAAAAGATGAAACCTCTAAGCAAGGTTCACAGACAGCACACTGGTCGAAATCTCTCCATCCTCCATCTGACCAGGAACTGGGAGTAGCAGGGAGCTGGGCTTCCCTCCAATATTTTGCCTCTGGACCTCATTAGTGGCCCCTCCCTCATCCATCTATCACATCTACCCCTGACTAATTGATCTAGTCATCTGGTGTGGTGTATGATTAGTTTTTCTAGCTATGGCCAGGACTAAGACACCAGCTGGACAATGAAAATAAGCAGATATTTCAAGGACCACTTGTTATATTCTACTACCAATCACCCAAACAAAGCAAAAGACACAATGACTAACTTTAATGCACCCCCAAGGAAGCATTAAATCACAAAAAATCAACAACCCATAAAACATATGTTCTACAGCCCTTTCCAGTGTATTGTCTGAACTTCATTTCACAACCCCCTGCCCCAGGGTTCATCTCCATTGATCATCTCTTTTCTCAAGTCAACATTGAGTATCACTTCTCTGCAGATAAAATCCAAAACTTATACCACCTTTCCTCTTTTATCTCTAAATTAACTTGCAGCCTGCCTACATCTCATCCTCTGGTTTGCTTCTTCTCATAACTTATTTCATCTCCACGCTTTCAAAATGGATAGATCAACGGGTAACAAAAGCACCCTGAAGCAAATCCCTCCATCTCTACTGCTCCCCTCAGTTCAACTCAGTCAATTGACAATATTGTCAGGATCTTCCTGGTTTGCAAATCTGCCCACAAAAACCTCTGAAACACTTTCCATATTAGACATCAGTTCTTATATATGACCCTATTGTATCTTATCTGGACTCTTGTAATTCTTCTGTTCCTTTGGGTAAAATGCCTGTTGATGTCAATTGCAAGACTCACACTGATTTTAAAGAGCCGAGATTTACCCTTCTGTACATTCTTTCTAAAGCCCAACTCTCAAATCTTCAATTACCCCAAAATGCAGCTCCTTGTCCCTTTACTTTTATCTGGAGGTGGTAATATCCCATGTTCAGAACCCTTTAATGGTTTCTTGTCCATTTCAGATTGTTTATGGATCTGTTCTTCCATAAGATTTGCAATGAGCAACTTTGAGCCAAAATAAACATAGCACAGCTCCTACTGACCCAATCAGAAGAAGGCTCCCTTTCAGCTCACTTGGCAGTAACACTGTCTACAAAACCAAAATCCTAACTATCTTGGCTGCCATAATATACAGGTTGCACACGCAGCAAGTTCTGCCACTGGAAAAGGAATCTGCTAACTGGTTACTGTAAGTATCTTAATAGTGTAACCAGATATCAGACCACAATACTTTTCACAATCCTTTTGAATTTATCTTGTCCTGTTCTTCTGTCTATTCCCTGTACCCCATATCAGATTTCTTTCAGCCACTTCCCATTGGCTCTCCCCAGTAAATAGATTCTCATCCCTTGCTGGCCTTGGCATAGATTTTTCTCCCTCACTTTCCATGCTTTTTTTGGGTTGGATTGATTCCTTCACTCTTCAAATCCATGTTAACAACCATCACTTCTCCCTTGCCTGTGACTTCTAAATCTTCCTAATAAAAAGACAGCCAAACCCTACTCCTTGGACTTCCCAATTTTCCTTTCCTTAATCATTATCCTTAAAACTTAACCCTCAAATCTCTCTTCACCTGTGCTTTATAAAATCTACATATGCTACCTACAAGATAACCTGTATGCTTTGTTTCACATGTAGAGATTACATACATTCTGTTATACTTTTCAAGAATGGTGCTATAATTCTTTTGAATTGTATTAGGTACACTCTGAATCGCATAGTTCTGTGCTATCCACAAGGTAACAAGAGATGTAGAATCAAAGTCATACACCTGTAGACCCAGCGATCTGGGAACCTGATGAAAATGGTACCAAATTTTCAGAGCGGGGGTGGGGGATGGAACAGAACAGAACAGACTACTCACATGAATGCCCAGGGACACTCTAATGAACACTCTGATGCAAAAAAACCATTTGGAGAACATTTTGCTAGGAGTAACCAGAAACTCGAAAGCGCCAGACCTAAAGAGAACTTCACACAGCCATGAAACTCTTCTTGCATACCACTCTTCAGAACACATAAATACGTAATAAATCATGCTCTGGGATCTCTATTTGACAGAGCAAAATGACATCTAGTAACCAAAACACGTGTCGTAATCTCCATGAATGTTTTAGCACATGTCCACTGCCAGCTTTTTCCTGTATAAAGCTTGGTAGCAAGCAGACTGAGACTAGGAATCAACTACGAGACCTGTGTTCATGCTATCACTAATGCTCACTTGTTCCCTCAAATACACTTTCCCCAGTTAATATATTTCTATATTCTTCTTTTTATTTGCATACTTCATACCTAAATAATACTGAAATGAAGGGAATTGGCATTATGCACTCCTTTGATTTGTAGATCTATTTATGCATTTTCCAATTGTCCATTATTTATATGCTCTGTATTTTGTCCCCTCCCTATCTGCGCACCTGATCAGCAATGTATGTATTATTAATATAAGGCCATAGGTGTACACATGGCACTTTACTGACATATAAGAAGACAAAAGCTACTTACTGCTTTCCTTATTTATTCAATGGAAGGTTTGGGTGTGCAAGGAATGCAGGGTCCGGCCCTAATTTAGCCATCTGGCATGGCAAATAAGACAAGGGGCGGAAGAGAATCCTTCTCCATACATCTTACTATATTGCCTGTTTCTGTACTTGAACAATATGGTAATGCTCAAATTACTAAGGCCCAAATGTGAAGATACAAAAAAAGAAAAAAAGATCCAGAATAAGGGACACAAAAACAATAGATCAGGAAGCTATAATTTTGGATTCACTTTTTTAAATAAATGGCAATTTGGAGCCAAATTTTCCAGAGTGGGTGCAATTTGCACATATACATTTCCCCCCGTAATTTTGTGCCCCTAAATAGAATTATTTGTGCCTCTAATTACCTGACTGTGGGAACAAAAAGGGAAGCTGGGACTCAGCCCTTTTGAAGATTTAATTATTTGTATTTCACATTTTATATAATTTCAGTGTTGTGTTCCAGATTTTTTGATGTAAATAATTAATAATAATAACTGTGCACTATTCCAGATTAAGTTATAAAATGAAAGACGTCCCCTTTTAACAAGGAACAACTGAGAGGTATGTTTGAAACTTTCAGTACAATGATACAGTATGTGTGAACTGATTTTATTATACTAACAATTGGGTGAGTGTTACTGTCCTTTGATCTGATGGGGTGAAAAAGATCTGAAGTGCTGCTCTATTTTTGTGAATTTCTTGCATGAGATGAAGAGGTCTTCTGTATATGTTAAATCTTGTGTTCTAAACTTTTAACTGGTGTAATTAAAAGTGCACCCAGAAAAACTGCTTGCAAAACAGTATTGTTTATTTTTAAGCACTCAGTTTGTGATGCATTGGATAACAACTCACTTTATAAGGCTAAATACCAAGAAATGTGTGATATACTGTGGCAGGGTATACATCAGAAAGAGTACCTTAACTCTTTTTTTTCACTGTAGTATCTGTGCAGCAGCAGAGTATTTTCTAAATGTGACTGGATCCAGCAAGAACCAGATGTTTCCTCACTCCAAGTGTCTGGATCCAATAATTTTCTCATGGTCTGTTTTTGGATCCAGACAGTTCCAGGTGTTTTCTAACTAAACATCTGTGGATTCAACAGAGTCCCCATGTTTTCCAACTAACTGGGCATAAATCAAGGAAGATTTGTACGATTTTGTGTTAAATTTTCTTGGATTCAAGATTTTACTTCTCCCCCTTTCCAATTTTAATTTTATTATGAACTGGAGAAAGGCGGAAGTAATTTTATTGTGTATATACAGATACACACACACACAATTTAGGAAATCAGTGTTTTCCCCCATATAGGCCGTTCATTGACAGGAATGCTTCCCTTTACCGCGATATGTTAAATCTAGATCTCTGAGCACAAGTAAGTCCTGCCGGATTCCGTACATCAGCCCTCGAATGCCCTCAGTATTTCCCCCTGTCCATGCACAACCGGATTTTAACAGGACTAGTCTGGTTTATTTTTCTCTCTCCAAGCTGCCTGCTACAAATCGTAGCGGCAGCAAGACGACATGCAGGCATCTAGGGGCACAAAGGGCGACCCTTTTGCCACCTCCTCCTCCTGCCTCGTAACCTGTCCCTCCGGAAGGTGTCCAAAATGGGGGCAAGAAATTCCCCCCACTCCCACCTTGGCAATAACAGCAGCTGTGTCCTCCTAGTCCCGTGGGACACACAATCTGCTTGTTCAGGGTGATCTGATTTTCAGGGACTGAGCTCAAAGTTCATGCTCTGAAACGGCACAAATGGACTGAGGAGCTTGGAGGTGGGGAAAGCTGTGGGAGGGCTAGATGCTCTGATATCTTGGACAGAGCGGATACTCCTTGCCTCCAAGCCATCTCCTCCTCCCTCTCCCTTCACAAACACGTCCCTAGCGGCAGCAGGCTCCGATCCGCAGCAGAGCTACTTCCACCCAGCGTCAGCAGGACAAGGGTAATTCCTTAGATGCATTTAATTTCCGTGACAAACGTGTTCCCCTGAACTGCCCCCCCTCCCCAGCTTGCGGCGGCGGGCAGGATTCCAAGCTTAGCCGGAAATTTACCTGGCTGAAAGAGCGCGTATTTTGGCTTTATCGCTGTGTCCATGTTATCATCAGTCCACCCCCAGGAACTGGTCTTTATTCTGCATTCATAACAATCACAAATAACCGGGGCACCTTTTCTAAGCACCGATTTCCACTGCATTTTAAAACCCCAGCCCCGTTCCTTTACCTGGTTGGATCACTCCTAGATAGTAATCTCCCCCCAACCCTCCCAAGCCCTAGGACAAAGACGAGGAATCTGGGGGTGGGGAGCTGGGTGTTTGTTTTCCCCTCCCCTCTCAAGCCTGCTGCTAGAGCCACTGTCTGACCGCATGAAGTTTCAAACGTCTCCTGGCGGGGTGTTTTGCACGCTCCCACCTCGTGAGCAGCTGTCTGAGAAATGCCCACGGAGCTGCACAGAGAACACCCCCCGCCTCACTCGCACAATCCTTCCCCGAAAGTGTCTGCAGAGAGAAACTTCTGTCTCCCGCGGTAGTTGTGCATTGCACACTCGCGTCATCCCCCAGAGCACCAGCACCCGGGACACACACATATAATTAAAACATTCGTGTTACACCTGGCCTATGCACGCAGCCACACAAAACAAACACAAGGGGAGAAACAGCCCCCTGCCACCACAATCCACCGGCAAGATTCAGCCACAAACAGATCCCTGCTGACTCGAACAGGACTCTCCATACACTCTGCACTCGGGGAACGGCTCCGAGGAACTTCTGTCTGCCCCTTCCATTGCCCTGCGCTCCCTTGCTTAACTTTTTGTGCCAGCCCAGACTGAACAGCAGCAGCAGCAGCAGATCTGGGAGAAGGTCCTGCCTGCGGCATCTGCAACGTTACCATCTGTTAGAAAGTAGTGGATGTAGTTTGAAGGAGGGTTACCTGTCCTATATTGACGTATCCGTATTTGCTAGCTATCCTGGTGGCTTCCTGATGCCCCCCAGTTATCCTCACAGCCCAGTGGTTGGTGTACATTCGAGTCCTGCAGGCGGGTAGCAGGAACCCCAGCAAGAGGGTGAGCAGGCAGAGACGGTCCCCTCCTCCTCCGCCTCCCCAGCAGCAGCGACTCTTCCAGCCCATCTTCTCCTCCTGTGCAAACAAGCCCCACGAAACTTCTCCTTCCTTCTTCCCAGGCTCCTCTCTCACCTCCAGGCGACACCAGCAGCAAGTCTTCCAAAGTTACCCCGAAGAGGCAACTAGAAATAGCTTAGAATATTGCATTGAACTTTCTTTGGGTTTAAATTATTAGAGGTTATGTATAATTATTATAATCAGCAACTGTTGTTATTATTAATCTCCCTCCTCTCTCGAGGGATTAAGTAACTTGCTAGGAAAGCTCCTCTCACAGTTTCTGAGCTTCAGGCTTCTCCCTCTTTCCCCTGCTACATGGAAAGTCTTCTCTCTGTAGGGAGGGAGGTGTCCTTTGCTTTTCCTTCTTTCTCAGATTTCCCCCCTCTACTTATCTGCTCTCTCTTTCTTTATTTTCTTCTTCTCCTTCTCTTTCTCCCTCCCTCCCCTTGCCCAGAGTACAGCAGCAGCAGCAGCAGGCAGTGTTGAGTGTTGGCAGCTGAGCTCCTCAGTTCAGTCAGCCTGTGTAACCTCCCTCCCTCCCTCCCTCTGAGTAGTGAGTGCGGAGTGTGAGTGGAAATGGCAGCAGCGCCTTCCCTGCATAAGTCACTATGCACCCCCCTTCTCTCCCCCAGTTCCCTCCCGGCTGATACCAGGAGCCAGCCCGGTCCTAGCGCCTTCCTTTTCCCATTACAAATACAAAAGCCTTAAACAAACAGCGCGAGGTGATCCCACAACTGAAAACAAACAGCCAACAACGATGTAGATTTGATTCAATTCAGTATTTATTTCAGTGCACCGAACCTCGTACATGGTATCATCACCAGGCGTGCAACCACATCCTAGAGATCCAGTACACGTGCACAGACATGCTAAACCCAACTCCAAAACCATGCATCAGAAGTTTATAGTGTACATTTTTATACATTGCAATAATAATACAAGAAAGTCAGCTCAACACCAGCACAGAAAAACAGACACCTAGAATTGCACATAAAAAACCTGTCACCTGAATAAAATCCACCCTCTCATTTCTTTATCATCCAGGATAAAATATTTAAAATACCTGTCAGTTACATAGAAACATAATTATTTTCAATGATAAGTTCTTTGGGTCAGGGACTGTCACTGGCTATGTGTTTGTACAATGCCTAGCACAATGAGGACCCAACCTGACTGAAATGGAGATGCTATTGCAATATAAAATGTTAGTCATAACTAAAGATTTACCTCTAATTATGCCACACCTCATAATACCCCGTTAGGGATGAGTTGCAGGATTGTCTTTGTAGTCCTTGACATATTAATTATTTTGAAAATATTATTTCATAGTAACACTGAAAAATAAAAATCCACACACATAAACTATATTTTAAAACATGATCGTATAAATATTAGATATTTTACATAGGAACACTGGATACTGTGGCAACAGATGCTTTTGAAATGTATATAATAAATATGTAATGTCTTTGAAGAGTATCTAAGAATATCTAATATTGCATTATATCATCACCAATTATACAAAGAGGCTTAGTCTTAGAGAAAGATAGGGTAGTGGTCTGAGCCTAGAACTGTGTATGAGGACCCAATGACTTCTAATGGTAGCTCTTAATAAGTATATGAATAGTAATGTTGTCTTCAATGGCATTACTCACATGCTTTAAGTTAAGCATGTGCCAAAGTGTTTTCCTGAAGCAAATCCTCATATTTGCTGCCAGCCAACGATAGCTCCCTTGTTGTGACCTTGAACAAGTCACTTAACTTAGCCTTGGTTTATCTGTAAAATGGGGATACATAAATCAATGTATCTACCTCTCAGGGGAGTTGGGAGGATTCATTAATGTTTGAAAAGCTATTGAAAATTAAAAACAATATATAAATTCAAAGTACCGGTATTATTTTTTTAATCAGAGACCCTAAAGAACATTACAGAAAAAAGCATTAATATTCCTATTCCTACAGGAGAGGGATAGCTCAGTGGTTTGAGCATTGGCTTGCTAAATCCAGGGTTGTGAGTTCAATCCTTGAGAGGACCATTTGGGGATTGGTTCTGCTTTGAGCAAGGGGTTAGACTAGATAATCTCTGGAGGTCCCTTCCAACTCTAATACTCTATGAGAGATGAAATGCTTTTCAAAGGGTCACATAGCAAGTGGGCAGTACCTTAATCCCAGTTCTCTGTTCTAAATATGCTGTCTCCCTAATTAAATGTAAATTAGCAACAACAAAATATACACTCCATATTAAAATATTCTATGCACCCAATTCACTTATTTTTTCTATAATCTTGTTATAGTCTATTACTGACCAACCTGTCACCATATCCTGTCATTAAGTTTAAGGGGGAAAATCGGGAAAATCCACTCTCTACTCCCCCATGAATTATATGTTCCTTGTCTCTAAAATTTCACTTGCCAGGAAATTTTTCTCTTCCCTGTATGTTTTTCTGTAGTTCACATTATCATTTGCTAATCATATTACAACACACTATTTACCTCTGTCCTCAGTTCCAAGACTACCATGGGTTTACCTCCTCTAGAAATGTCACAAATAATGATTCACTCTTTGGCAAACATGGGCCCAATCCTGGTTCCAGTGAAATCAATAGCAGAACTCTCACTGACTTCAAAAGAAGCAGGATTGGGCCAAGAAGGGGCTGTCATGTTGCTGATATTCATAAATCCACATTAATTGAATATGACATTAAATCTCCTCCAGCAATTAGCCCTCCTTATTGATTACTTCAGTGATAATTACACAAGTCAGCTCTCTTTCACAGCATTCTACATCTGGAATGTTTAAAGTATATTTCATCATAAATGATCTCCCTACTGAAGTGTATAGCAATCAATGTCTTGCAATTGCAAAACCTAGCTCTTTTGCTGTTGATGTTTTTTTTTAACCTAGGAGGAATGGGGAAATTGTTCACTGATCATTTCTCAATGGACTCACTTTTTTCTTCACTAATTTGTTTCCAGATATACGTGCGTCTTTTTTTTTTGTTGACAAACATAACATGCAAAGTATTGACCATAAATGAGAATTTATAAGTTAATGGGGAACAGGTTAAAAATGTTTAGCACTTATATCAATAAAAAAAAGTTGGTGATGCAATAGAACATTCTTCCACAGATAGACAACAGTACCATAAAGGGGTCAGAAATATAAGGCTATATTCTGAAAACCAGTTCTTGATAAATGACAAGTCATTACCAGCCCCTAGAGACATATCTAAGGGTATGTCTGCACTGTGGAGTTAACTCAGATGATCAGGCTGAAGTGATCATCCAGGATAGCCTAGCTTGGATATGAGCAGCCTTACTGCAAAGCCATACTTGAGCGTGCCCACTCTAGTGCATCCACACTGGTGCTTCTTCACTTGTGGGGTGCTAGGACTTCCAGGGTCATATCCCAAGTTTCTTAGACTTTCAGTAAGCTGAGCCACTCTATTGTGAGAGAACTCTTCTGCCTTTCTGGGCACCTGTGTGAAGGCATTGAAGAACTATCAGTACTCAAGTATCAGAGGGGTAGCCGTGTTAGTCTGGATCTGTAAATGAATACCCACTTCTTCAGATGCAAGTGGCATCTTGCATCTGAAGAAGTGGGTATTCAGTTGCTCTATCAGTACTCAAATTGTTTAGCATCTAATCTCATTGCAAAGTGGGCAGGTTACTATCCCCTGGGTAAGCAGCACTTGGGCTTTATTTGATACTCCAGGATGGGGCAAGTAGCCCAGGTGTAAAGCACCCTGGCACTCGGGTGAGAGGTTTTTTTGTGTGGATAGGAGCTGGGTTAAGGGCAGCACCTAAGAGTCCAAGTTGACTCTGCAGTGAAAACAAGTTCTAAAGCTGTTTAAAGATTCAGGATCATGTAAGTCTCTATCACCCATTCCACCACAACTTGCTCTTTCTACTCAGTTCTCTTCCCTGTTCCTATTACTTCTACCACCCAACCAATTCTGATCATTTCTCCATATTAAATGCAAACTTCCACCTGAATCTAGCTCTTTCCCTATTGTTATTAATACCTAAACCCCTTTCCATTGTTACTCTCCATTGATCATGATTATGATGGGTGTACTACCTATACTGGCCCTGAGAGGTTAAATTAGGCCCAATTAACCTCTAGGCAGCACCTGGAGGAGGAGACAGGGAGCAGACATTGATTAATCTAGACACAAGGCTCAGCTGGGCAGACACAGATGGCGACTATATCAACCAGGAAGCTGGCAACAGGAGGGGTAGGAGGAAAGAAGTCTTCAACTGCTTCCTGGGTGGGTGTGGCTTGAGGAAAGTAGCTTATAGTTACTCTGTGGGAGGAAGGACTGTGGCTTGGTAAGCCCAGAAAGGTGGGCAAGGCTTGGGGGAATAACAGCAAGGTCTGAAGTAGGACAAACTTTCTCTGCTGATGAGATGGCCCCCTGACCTGGGACCCCCTGCTAGTTGCTGATTAAGTGGTACTGGTTGGGCAGTAAATAGGAAGACTTCCTGAGGTAACACAGTCCCTCTTGACAAATGGGCTCAGGAACGGGGTGGGGAAGACCTGTATGGTGATCTGGCCAGAGGACTGAGTCGTGAAGAGGAGGCTGCAGTTCTTGGAGTTTGCAGGGCAAGAGGCTAATAGAAGAGACCCTGCCAGGGGATGCTGGAGATAATTTCCAGGATGGCTAGCAGGAGGTGCCACTAGTGGTGTGTGAACCCCAGGACAGTAATCTACTATCTGACCTTTGTCTGTGCATCCATGGCTATTCCTATTTGATCTAAATCTCTTCTCTAGTCTTGCTACTCCCTACTCCAAATTCTTTCCTGAGGCTCTAATTTCCCTTCTTCAATTGTGAATTTCTGGGACTCAATAAGTCTGGTAGTGCCTCTCATGGGTCTCTGGCTGTAGTTCACTTTAAGATTCCTCCATTCAAATTTTGCATGTTCTGGAGTTGTAGAAGTGTGCTTTGCACTCTGGGGTGTAATTAAGAAGGAAACCTCAGAGTGTCAATACATTTGAAGTGAGCAGCAAAACCAAATCCTGCAAAGTAGCAACCAGATATGTTGGGTCCTGAGGATCTTCAAAAGTAGGGAAGGCTTTCATAAGGCACTTGGAGTACTTGTTAGTCAGAATTTGGAATAGGTGGCCTGGGGCATGCTGAGTGAAACAGTAGCCACCCAGGAAAAGAATGTGGTTACTCTGAAAGCATGGGTGTTAGCTCAGAGGTTTAGGTAAGATTTAGCATGACCTCAGACCTTACTGTCATAGAGTTCAAAGCCAGAAGGGACCACTAGATCATCTGCTCTGATCTCCTATATATCACAGGCCAGTACCTGCACATGAAACCCAACAACTGACCTTTGACCAAAGTAATACACCCCATAGGAGACTAATTATTGTGTGCAACAGGGAAAAAATAGAAGGTACCAAGGTGCACCAATGCCTGAGGCCTCTGGAATAATAGGGAAATGATTAAGTGAGATGTGAGACCTATCCTAGCCAGTGACTGGCACCCACATCATGCTGTGGAGAAAGGTGAAACCCCCCAATTCAGCAACAGAGGAGGAAAACAATCTATTTGAAGTGTGGTTGTAAAACCATAAAAACCAGAGGACTTAAGGGAAGGTGTAGTTACTACAACTGACTTTAACCTGTCTGAAAAGTGGGGATTCTAATTGTTGATGAAGAGCACTTTGAGTCCATGATGATGAGTGAAAATTGCTAACTATAATAGTGGAAAATTGCAAAGATGTAGTTGACAACAGTGAGATGGCATAATCTAGTGGATAGGACACTGGATTGAGAGCAAGGAGACCTTGATTCTGTTCCCAGCATTGCCATTGACCTGCTGGGTTACTCTGAGCAATGCATTTAATCTCTGTGCTTCTGTTTCCCCTCCCACTTCGTGTCAGTCATCTCAACTGAGAGCTGGGACTGTCTGTATATGTGCAGTCCCCAGCAAATGGGGCCCCAAGTTTGTTTGGGTCTTCTAAGCATTACTGTAGTACATATAACAATAATTTTATTCCTCATTTGTCTCATATCTTTGCAATATTTCTTCTAAACCTCTTAGTATTAGCCCCCTGAACATTGTTTTCATACAAACATGGAAATCTCTTAGGATTCATTTGTCTGACAGGAAATTGTTCAGCTTTTTGAAGTAGTAAAGATGTTTTCTCTTTTTAATTCCTTACTGAATCATGGACACTTGTAAAACTAGGTTCAGAAAAATATATCTAAGCATAATGAACACCTAATTTGTAGGTATAAGAAAAGTTAATCAGAGCTAACTATGACTAACAGGGCTCCACATCCACTGTCTTTCTCTAGTAAATGAAGGGGTCACTGCTGGCATCTACAATTCTTTCTAGAAGACAGACTCTACTGTATCCTATCTCATGGGTACTTATATGGCTTTCATCACTACAGTATCTGCTTAACAATTTAATGTATGTTTCTTCACCACATCCCTGTGAGGTAGGACAGTGCTATTACCCCCATTTTACAGATGAGGAACTCAGGCACAGAGACTAGGGTCCAGATCCTTAAAGGTATTTAAGGCCTGGCTGCCTCTTTAGGCACTACTGATACTTTCAGAGCCACTGCTCAGCTGCTGTCTAAACCCATAGTCACCTAAGTTCCTCAGGCACCTACATTTCTACCAGTCTGCATTTGCAAAGTCACTTAAGCCCTGATTCCACCCCACGTGGATGAGCAGCTTGGAGCCCAAGCTCAAGCTGAAGACCTAGAGGCCCCAAAGTGAGATGCTCAAACTAGGCAGGGGAGTGCCTACCTCATCAGTGGGCCCGATTCTCTAGGCATACTCTGAGCATGCCTAAGACCTGATACCTTTCAGATGCCACAGCTGGAGATCCAGCTGTAGGCCACTGATGGGGGTGGGGTCAGAAAACCACCCATTACCAAGGCAGTTACGGGCCCAGGGAGAGCATTAAAGAGGTATTGAGCAGGAGACACCTTTTCTGCTGCTAGGGCATATGCTACCTAAGCAGTTGACCTGGCTTTGGTGTCTCCATCCAGAGGAGGGCTCATGGCAGAGGGGAGGGAGGTGCCTATCTTTGACCCATCAGCCAATTTGCCCAGGTCAGTTGCATAGGCACCTAAGGCCCTCTCCCTTCCCTACCTGTCTCCTGGGCATTTCATTCCTGTCTATCTTAGGTGATTCTCCACTCAGCTCTATGACTTATGAGGATCCCTTTCTTAGACTTGTAACTCTTGCTGTGTATTCTATGGGGACCTTAAGCACCTAGCTTGTGGCTGAAGTTTCTATTGGTCAGCAGGCCCCATCTAGTGATTAGCACAGCATCGCTGAACAGAGCAATACCTAAGTACCCTTGTGAATCTAGCCTAAGTGACTTAACCAAGGTCACATAGGACATCTGTGGCAGAGCAGATCTGGGTGTCAAGTTCCAAGCGAGTGCCCTAACCACTGCTCCATCTTTCCTCTTACTATGTTAACCAAAGTTTTTATAATGACCGTATCCCTATAGTAGACTTCTGTTGGTGTGGAGAATGTGATTAAACAGAGCTATGCTATATGGTGGACGTCTACACTTTTCTATTTATTTAGGGCACAATTCAGCCAGGCATACTCACATTGATTAGTGCCCTGCTAAATAAGTAATCACATAATCATATTATAATCCTTTTCTTTCACCTTGTTTCCTCTTCAGTGGCACTACATGCATAACGAGACACTACACAGCATGAGTTTGAGTGGCTGACATGGGTTCTGAATCATTTTATACTTATGTACTCACTCTCTATACTGTGTTCATCACCATGGTTTGTCACTGATTGCTGTGGCCTCTGCATGGATTATATGTTAAAAGGCCTGACTTGACAATAAGCACAGATAAATACAGATTATCCAGTGATAAGATGCAAAAATGAAAAACAGATCCCTCAAAGATATTCCTCCTTCAAGGGTGTATTTTGGACTTGAGGGGCATCTGCTATATATAAGTATGCTCTCTCTGTGTATACTTGAGTGTACATATAGAGAGCAGGCATGCATGCGCGTGCACACACACGCTGCATCCCCTTATTGACCATTGGATGCTACCCACCGCAGGTATAAATATTGCCCTCTAAATGCTCTAGTCAAAGAAAAATAGAAACAAGTACTTAAAAGGATATAATCTCTGCACTCTGAGGGGAGATGGTTGAATGAGTGATTTTATTACAGGGAAGCAGAAAAAGACGTAAGGAAGCTTTCTTTCTCTTAAGACGCCATCCACCAACATTCTCACCCTGGAAAATGAGAAACTCAAGGGGTTTTCCAAAAGGAAAGTCAATATGGTGGCAGTGAGCAACAACAGTAAAGCAGATGCCAACAGTGAGAATAGAGCACAATACAGCACAATGAGAATAGAGACAAAGACTTCAAGAAAATGGAGCAAATAATTAAGCAATCAATTTGCAAACATCTAGAAAACAATAAGGTGATAAGTAGCAGTCAGCATGGATTTGTCAAAAACAAATAGTGTCAAACCAACCTGATAGCTTTCTTTGACTGGGTAACAAGCCTTGGGGCGGGGGGAGAGCGGGGAGCGGTAGACGTGGTATATCTTGACTTCAGTAAGGCTTTTGATACTTTTTTGTACGACCGTCTCATAAACAAACTAGGGAAAAGCAACCTAAATGGAGCTACTAAAATGCGAGGTCAAAACTGGTTGGAAACAATTCCCAAAGAGTAGTTATCAGTGGTTCACATCATGCTGGAAGGGCATAAAGAGTGGGGTTCCACAGGGATCAGTTCTGGGTCTGGTTCTGTTCAATATCTTCATCAGTGACTTGCATAATGGCATATAGAGTACATTTATAAAGTTTGTGGATGATACCAAGATGGAAGGGGTTCCAAGTGCTCTGGAGGATAGGATTAAAATTCAAAATGATCTGGAGAAATGAATTGAAGTAAATAGAATGAAATGTGATAAGGACAAATGCAAAGTACTCCACTTAGGAAGGAACAATCAGTTGCACACGTACAAAATGGGAAATGACTGCCTAGGAAAGGGATCTGGGGGTCACGGACCACAAGCTAAATATGAGTCAACAGTGTAACCCTGTTGCAAAAAAAAGAGAACATCATTCTGGAATGTATTAGCAGGAGTGTTGTAAGCAAGAAACGAGAAGTAATTTTTCTGCTCTACTTTGCTCTGATCAGGTTTCAACTGGAGCATTGTGTCCAGTTCTGGGTGACACATTTCAGGAAGGATGTGGACAAATTGGAGAAAGTCCAGAGAAGAGCAACAAAAATGATTAAAGGTCTAGAAAACATGACCTATGAGGGAAGACTGTAAAAATTGGGTTTGTTTAGTCTGGAAAAGAGAAGACTGAGAGGGGACGTAACAGTTTTCAAGTACATAAAAGGTTGTTACAAGGAGGAGAGAGGAAAAATTGTCCTTTTAACCTCTGAGGATTGGACAAGAAGCAATGGGCTTAAATTGCAGCAAGGGAGGTTTAGGTTGGACATTAGGAAAAACTTCCTAACTGTCAAGGTGGTTAAGAACTGGAATAAATTGCCTAGGGAGGTTGTGGAATCTCTATCATTGGAGATTTTTAAAAGCAGGTTAGACAAACACCTGTCAGACATGGTCTAGATAATTGGTCTTGCCATGAGTGCAGGGTACTGGACTGGACTAGATGACCTCTCGACATCCCTTCCAGTTCTATGATTCTATGATTCATGAAAAAATGAGCTATCTTAAAAACAAGGGACATTCTGAAATGAAACACACACTCCTTTTGCGGGGAGGGTGAATTTGGCCTCCTATCCCTCAGAAAGGCTTTCAGAAGCATGGAGAGTCTGAAACAGGTTTCCTTTAGAGCAGGGGTGGCCAAATGTATTGACCTGCCAAGCCGCATATGACAATCTTCAGAAGTTTGAGAGCTGGGGCACACTTGCCAGGGCTTGGGGCTTCAGTCCTGTTGGAGGCACCTGATGGAGCTTGGGGTTTCAGCTCTGCTCATTCTGAAGCCCCAAGCCCCAGCAGGTATGCCCCGGTTGGCAGAAGCCCCGAGATCCCCCTCCCCACTGGGCTGAAGGCCCTACCCCACCACCCTGCTGCAGGGCAGAGGTCCTGAGCTCCCCCTGAAGTCTGATACGTGGAGAATGGGGGGGATATGAGGGGCTCCATGAGCCACACTTTAATGGTAAAAGAGCCGCATATGGCTCGCAAGCCACAGTTTGGCCATCCTTCCTCTAGAGGCTGAAACTAAGCAATGAGTAGGGCCTTTACCCATGTGGTCACCTCTGTGACCTCTCCATCACCTACAGTCTCCTCCCTGCTTCCCCACAATGCAACTCCTTGTCTGCACCCTCTCCATATAACTTCCCCCTCTCTATTCCATTCTATCAGTGTGAAATCCAGGTCATAGTTGAGAGCTTCTCAGTTATTATTATTGTGGTTATTTGTAGTACAGTGATGCTTAGAGGTTCCAGTCAAGATCTTGACTCCATTGTGCTAGATACTGAATAAACAGTCCCTGTGCCAAAGAGCTTACAGTCTAACTGGAAATGATAGGGAAATTGATATAAACACACATATACATTGATAATTCTGCAAGCATCATGTGAGTTCCATGGATTTTTTTCTGGCTGTTCATATAGTTTGTGTCATTTTTGGATGGAGTTTTGTTTACTTTTTTATATTACAGTTATAGAGCAAGGGTGGGAGAGATGTGAAGGGTTTGGCTGCAAGGAGAAACAAAGCAAATGAGTGAGGCTGAAGTGAAGAGACTGAGGGGAGTAGGTGGATAGGAGCTAGAGAAAACTGCCAATCAGCAGAGGGGGGAAATCTTCAGAATAAGACCTTTAGAAAGCATAGTCTGACATCAGTGGTGTATGAGGGGATGTTTAAAATCTGCTGTAGCTGCTCCTGCTGACTTCAGTCTCTGGCTGACTCCATTCCAGAGTTAGTATACTAGACTTTAGAAAATTCAATAGGATTCCTTTCAGCCTAAACTGACCAGAAACATTCCTACTACAAGTTAGAAATGGGTGAGTGTATGTGAGAAAAGGAAGCTTGTGACTGAATCCTAGAGTGTGTCTACACAGCCAAAACTTCAGCATGGGTAGCACAAACATGGCACGGACCCTGGCTCATACAGGGCACACTACCCTGCGCTACACTGTCATCACTGTTATTGTTAGCCTCGCTAGCTAGATTCAAGCTAGTTTGGGTAGGGTAGCTCATGCACAGCTGCTGCTATGAGACATACTCCTAATTTCAACTTTAAATGTAGAGGGGGCTAATATCACCCCCTCTTACTTTTCATTTGAGTGAATTAAAAGGAAAAAAAACGATAAATTTAAGATGATAACTTTTTAAAAAATAATCCCCTGGCCAGAGTTAAGGTTGTGGAGTTGTGATGAAATATATATTGCTTTATGGTTGATAAGAATAATGTGTGGATTTTTTTATGTAGGGAGTGTATAATGTATGGTCTTATTCATTTCCTTGCCTTTAAATGATCTGGTTTGGTAAATTATGTGATATTGAAGATAAAGAACATTGTCATCACTGAGAAACCTCAACTAGTTTTTTAAATGAAGGTGCTTTTGTTTTGGAGTTCTATTACGAATGAGGCAAGAGACAGCATTTACCACCTTTCTTTGCTGTTGAGAAATTAAACTCCTACAGTTCATGAAGAAATTAGATTACTCCCAGAAAGGTTTCACTCACTCTAGAAGAAATCCAACCCCCTGCTACTAAATTATGTCAGATCACCCACCCCCATTAACACTCTTCCCCTCACGCCCTCTTTTCCCCCTCCCTCTCTGTTTTACCTTCATTCCACCACTGAGTTAAATAATAGAAGTACAGACACTTCATTTTTTTAAATTAGTGATTAGTGGCTGAACACTTGTAGTAACAAATCACATGATATTGTGAGCCACTGTGTCTATTAACAATTTCACTTCTTTGTGGGTCTCCGAAGTTAACTATTATATGTAGCTCTTTAAGTTAATTAGCTGTGGATTCTTTGCAAAGCAAAAATAATCATTGAGAACATTCAAACAACGCACACATGTATTAGCAGAGATTACAATCTGCTCGTGGACGTTTCACAAGCGGAAAAGAGGCTAAATCCCCAATCTTGCAACGAGTTCACTTCCCAGTGGGCAGATTCCTATGCCACTGTGGAGCCCCATTGAGCGAGTTGTAAGGCTGGACCCTGAATTTGAGTAAATTGCTTGTGAATTATTAGTTCAGCCCTAATCCTAGGCCATTTTCTGATTTTATTTACACTGTTAAGCCACAGTACCATACCACCGGTGTCAATAGATATACCCAAGCATTATAGCAGTGTAACTGAAAGCAGAATCTGGCACCCAGCATTAATTTTTTTCTTCCGACATGTCTGGATTAGGTGACTCATCTAGATGACCTTGCTAAGACAAAACTCCAATTGAAGTTAATGGAAATTTTGTATGAGTAAGCTCTGTAGGACTAGGTTCCAAAATATACTTGTGGATAGATCAATAGGTTCGTGGACAAATTCAGTAATCTTGGCTTTGAGATGGCCTCTTTAGTTTGCAAAGAATGTGGCAATTTATTAACAATTTTGCTGAACTGTTGCTTCAACTAAAGGAAGTGGTGCTTGTACACTGCTGCTTATAAAACTAGAGCACTTCTTCCAACAATCACAAGTAATATCACAGGTGAGGAACAATCTGAAAACCCTTCAACATAAACAAAGGCAACACTACAACAAACCGGACAAGCATTTCATCTCCAGTGTCACAGGGAGATGTCAGGATAGGATGTTCGCACATGGAAGCGAGCTGTAGCAACCATGTGGCTCAAGGAACCTTGTTCTTACATAATGAAATCCATTCACAGGGGCTATCACAGAAGTTGGAGTGACTCAATAAAATGCAAAAGAGATGACCAGACTGATTCTTCGAAAGGCACAAAAATGAAGCTCGGAGCCTGACTGACTCTAAAAATGAGGAAAATGTGAGTATCATTTCAAAAGTTCTATTTTCAGATGTTTAAAAACCAGAGGGTTTTATGAGATGTAATGTTACATGCAGAAGAAACACCCATTAGTTTAGGTAAAACAAGTGAAGAGAGATCAGAAAACCACTTAGGTTCTGAAAATAACTGGACATGAATTTAATGCAAATTTCCTCCTGCCTAACAAATTTTACAATTCCACTATGAGATCTGTTCAGCAGATCAGTTTGTCTGTCCTCCCCATTCCCTTTTCTTATTTTCCTCTAGTCCGGTGGTTCTCAAACTGTGGGTTGGGACTCCGAAGCGCATCATGACCCTGTTTTAACAGGGTCGTCAGGACTGGTGTTAGACTTGCTGTGGCCCAGAGTGGAAGCCAAAGTCTGAGGCCCACTTCCAGGGCTGAAGCCATAGCTCAAGGGCTTCAGCCCTGGGTAGTGGGCTCAGGCTTTGGTTTCAGCCCTGGGCGGTGGGGCTCAAGTTACAGCCCGCCTGCCCAGAGCAGAAGTCCTTGAGCTTTGGCTTCACCCCCCTCCCCACGGCAGTGGGGCTTGGGCTTGGGCTTTGGTCCTCCCACCTAGGGCGGTGGGGCTCAGGCTTTGCTCCCCCTTCCTGGGGTCATGTAGTAATTTTTATTGTCTGAAGGGGGTCACAGTGCAATGAAGTTTGAGAAACGCTGCTCTAGTCGTAGGCTTAGAGAAGCTACCCTGAAAAAACCCACAAAAACCCACCCATTAAACTAGAAAGACGTGTGATCTGCATAATTGCTTTAATTGCAGCCAGTTCTGCAATGAATAGTCCTGCTGTCAAATTTAACAATGACTTGGGGGCAAAAATATCTCTGTCTTTTAATATAACATGAAAGAGATGAGGAAACTCTTCTGATCATTGCCTTTCAGTGTAAAGAACTGATGTTTAAGGGAGAGAAAAACCATGTCATTGTTGAATTCAGAAAAATTATGATTAAATTGGCAAGGATAAATAAACAAAATTAAACCGTATACTTTCCTGGCCTTCTGAGGCATGAAAACTGTAGTGATATTTATGGAAGAAGGAGTATAGTAATTCAGCACAGAACAGGGATTTTTTAATAATTGTAGTTAGTACAGTTTCAAAAATAGACTCCTCTAAATGTCCTGCTGTGTCAAGAATGCCTAAGAAAGTAAAACTGCTAAGACATTTATAGAGGCAGAGGCAATGTGGTCTACAGAAATGAGTGCATGGATAAGAGGCTGGAGGACCTGAAT
Source organism: Mauremys reevesii (assembly GCF_016161935.1). Lineage (NCBI taxonomy): Eukaryota > Metazoa > Chordata > Testudines > Geoemydidae > Mauremys > Mauremys reevesii. The sequence continues at coordinate 94,063,206 of NC_052628.1, read as the reverse complement.
GCTAACCCTGATTCTACCACTGACTCCTTCTTTGGCCTCAAGCAAATCATCTCCTCACTGTTCCTTGACTTCCCTATTTTTAAAATCGAATAATAAAGCATACTTACTTCACTGTGGTTTGGTGAAGAATAGTTGACGTTTGCATGGCGATTTTACTATAGAAGGACTAAGGATTATTTATAAGCATCTTTCAAAATTTATTCTCCCGACCTGAATGATGATAAAAACATTCGGCCCATTTTCCACCTTAGGAAGCTAAACAAGGCATCTAAATCCTGTATTTAGAATATCAAACTGCTACTTAGATGTGTCTGATGTGGTGTACTAAGCTCATAGTCCTTTGCTGGAGGCCTCACGGTCCTGCCCAACTCCAGAAAAGGAGCAGTGTAGGTGCTGCCTAGAATGGCTGCAGTGGAAGCAGCCAATCAGAGCCCAGCAGACTCATATAAAAGAGGGGACTGGCCAGAACAGAGTAAGTTACTGGCTGGAGCCAAAGGTGGTGTAATGGCTGTAGGGTTGGACAGAGTGGCTGCTGGCAGGGACAAGGGGAGCAAGGAAGGTGCTCCTGGCTGACTGCAGGAATGCAAGAAAGTCTTCAGTCCTGAGATAAAGGTGAATGGGCTACAGGAAAGTGGCCCAGGGGACAGTAGTACAGAGTTAAAAGGGATGCACATGTGGTTGCTATTTATAGGGTCCCTGGGTTGGGACCTGGAATAGTGGGTGGGCCTAGGTCCCCCTCCACCAGCCACAGACAGAGTGGCCAAAACATAGACAACTGGTGCCTCCCCATGTGGGGGGGTGGGGGTGGGTAGGAAGGACAAGCTAAAGGGGAGGACATGTGACCTCTCCATGTGTCTCCTCCCTGCCCAGCCTGGGGCCCCTGCACTCTCAACATCCCATTATCGGGGGGTGGGGGGGGCTCTTTCCTCCCGCTGTGCCAGCTTCCCTCTGGCACATTCGGCTGTTCTTCCTATCAGGCAGGTCTAGCCGGGAAGTGGAATGGAGCCGCTTCTGGTCGCTGCTTTGTGCAGCATAGCCAGCTGCCTGGGAGAGAGCCTGCCTGGGAAGGGGTGGCAGCGGCAGCCCATTCCCTGCTCGGGCTCAGCTTCTGGGCACAGGAGCTGGGCATGCTGAGGAGCAGGGGGGGCTCTGATTCCTCGATCGCTGGCCCTGGAAGCTGAGCCTGGGCAGGAGGCAGCCCCCCGCAGTCAGGTGCTCTCCTAGGCAGCTGCTGCACTGGGCAGTGTCCCAGTGGCCAGAAGAGGCCCTGCCCCTTCCTCTCTGACTCTGGTCCCATCCTTCCCCTCTCTGCCTGGGCTGGCTCCTGGGGGGGCACTTGACCTTGATGCCCCCTTGACGCATCGCCTCTGGGCCAAAGCCCTGAAGAAAGGAGATTACGTAGGCCCAGGGAAGGGGCTGAAGACCCAAAAGCGGTCAGTATGTACTGACCTTTAATACCCCCTGGAAGGGGATTGAATTGAACTGAACTAGTGGTGCAACTGGAGAGCTGGGTCAGTGAGGCTTCCTACTGAGCAAAGAGTCTGCAGGGAGGAAGCCTTGTGGGCGCTGCTCTATTCAAATGAGAGAGAGCTCAGAAGGGGCTGAAAGACTGTTTGAACCAGGATACAGTGATAGGCCTTGTTGGACTGATTGAGGACCTGAGCCCAGGAAGAGCTGCAGGTGAAAACATTACCAGCAAGAGTACTGTGATAGGCCCAGTCAGCGTGTGTACTCCAGAAGGGGTCTGTTTTGTTTCACACATACAGTCCTGTGAGCGACTTAGCTGGAGTGGTAAGTCAATGAAAACTCACTTGAGAAGAGTTAACTGCCACAGGGGTAACTGTAAGCAGCCGAAACCTAGAAAGTGCAGGCATGCATCCGTCCAGCAGGGGCGTGGCTGCAAGGGATGAGCAGCATCCCACTAACAGTCTGCTTTACATATCAATGAAAGTACAGATGTACACATGTAGACCATTAAGTTACTCCTTTTTTGATAACTTGAGGTTTATTTGATTTGTTTGTTTCATTTTGATTTCATTTTTACCTATAATTTGTAGAGGCAGAACAGAAGTAACAGATATTTATCTCCATCTCCAGATGGAAGCATATGTCTTAAATTTGCATAATCATAAGTGTTGCCTTCCTGAGTTTTGGCCAACTCTACAACACAGTCATGTTTTTACTCACTTTGTGTATTTATTGGATTGAGATGGGTCCAAACCCAAAATCCAGTTCCAGTCACCCCAAGCTTTGAGAAAGTTGATACTGAGTCAGACTTTATGGCTGTCTCTCTATTGGTCGAACCAAAACCCTCTATTCAAGCATGTCCAAAATGTAGAAGAGTTTAATTCCAGATCTAAACTTTGATTTGGTCCTATCTCTTATATTAGGGCTGGATAAACTAGTCTGGGTAAAATAAACTCAAAACTTTGGCCCAAAATATGAGGAGTTCTGAATCCTTTTTAAGTTCTAAAACATTATGCTGTTTATTGAATTTTTACTCTTCCTTGTTGTGACCATGATTAGATTGGAAGCCAAACAGCTGAAATACCGAGAGAGCGCCTGTCCTCATGCTATTTTTGGCCTGACTGGAAGCAGGAAGTAACAGAAATGTCAAAGGAAAGGCTGTTCTCATGAGATTTCCTGACCAATTTTGCTGACTACAGTGTCAACTTGTCAGCATCTTCAAGGCCTCTCATTATTCTTCTTAGGCCTACATCTCTGATTTTGTCCCTTAATTATGTCTATTATCCACTACCTCAGTTCTGCCATAATGACCATCACAATGCCCTGTCTCCTTCTCCCACATATGCATGCAATGTAATTCTCAATGGAACTGAAAGGACACAATTTAATGTATATGATGGCTTTGAGTTTTGGTATATAGAAGTGGCAATGACCTCTAGGTCATTGGTTCCAACAGACGAAGTAGTTTGGTAGTAATGCATAGTTTTGTATCGTGTAATGTGTGAAATGCTAGAAGTCTGTCTACTTCAGGGGTTCTCAAACTCGGGGTCAGGACCCCTCAGGGGGTCACTAGGTTATTACATGGTGAGCTATTAGCCTCCACCCCAAACCCTGCTTTGAATCCAGAATTTATAATATAATATAATGTTAAATATATTAAAAAGTGTTTTTAATTTATAAGGGGGGGGGGAATCGCACCCAGAGGCTTGCTATTTGAAAGGGGTCACCAGTACAAAAGTTGAAGAACCACTGGTCTACTTCCTGAAAACCACTGGCAGTCTGAGCATAGAGGCCAAGGATTGTGTGGAACTGAAGAAGGCCTTGATTCTCCACTATATTTGAGGTCTTCTCAGATGCAGTGGAGAGGGAGGCTGCAAGGAACCAACTGATGCTCCCTGACTCAGGTCTGTCTGGTCCCAGCACACTCTATACCAGTGCAGGATCAAGCCAGGGCAGTGCTGTTTTACCACACTTCCTCTTCTCCTTGTCCCGCTCATGCCCCATCTTTCCTCTTGTGGTCGGGGATGGTAGAACTGCTTCTGCTAGCTTTTTACTGGCAAAGAACTCTGGAGAATTCTCCACTGGCTTTCTCCAGTCTTATTGATCCAGAGTCTCTGGTCTTAATGTTTTAAAGTGGGCTAAGTGCCATCCAGGCACACACAATGCACAGTCTTTGCCTGGAGAGCTTATAGTCTACCATGAAGGCAACAGATCATGAAAGTGAGCAAACAAATAGTAGGGACTTACTAAAATATGGCCAGTAGTGGTGTCACAACAAACAACCACTTCTTTTGCCTGGTCCCTATTCTTTCCCATTGAATTTAACTTCTTATAGGAACTTTTTTCTCCAGCATGTCTTTCTGGGTTTGGCAGTTTTTTTTTTTTTTTTAAAAGGCAGAGCCAAGCAGCTGCAGCCCTAAAGTGGCCATTTTGAAACTTTGCTGCATCTCCATCTTACAGATCGGTATTAACTTGTTATGTATAAAACTACAAATGTCCTTTAGAAATTTATAATTATGTAATGTTTGGTTTGTTTTTTGGGAAGGCACTGGAGAGAAATGAGGTGCTAATGGGCTGAAATGGGGGAGGGAAAGTGAAGCTGCTCCCTTTCTGCCCCCTTTGTCTCTGAACTCTAAGAGATCTGGAGGCTTCAGAGAGCTTCCCAAGACCAAGAGTTGTGGTGGTTGCTGGGGCCTGCACAGAGAGGCCCCATTAACTCATCATGTCAGTGCTTCCTAGAGATCATCTTTGAAGATCATCACTGATGCATGTTGGAGGGGCAGTTTTAAGTAGTTTGGCCTGTCGTTGCCTATGCTGAACTCTGGGGTTGTCAGGCTAGCATTTTTCTGAATTTGTTTGAAGAAATATTAAGAAAAAATAGTCACAGTGAGACCACTAGTTCAAGGTCTCATTTTTGGTGGTAGGTAGGGCATTCAGGTAGACAAAGTGAACCTGAGACTGGAGTAGTAACATATCAGAGAAGGATTAATGCAAATCATTCACTGAATCTGCAACTCAGGACATAAAATTGGGGGGAAGGAATGGTTGGTGGGAAGGAGGTTGTGTATGATTATATGGAATAATGAATCTGTTCTGCTTTCTACACATGGGGCCCCCATTGGCATGAAGTTACCTTCACAATTGGTGTAGAGATGAAAACAGACTACTGTATATTGAGAGCGAGTCAAGAACAGTCTGAAACAGCACAAGACAATTTTGAAAATATTCTGTTTATTTACAGCAGCAATTGGAGTTTGATCATTATTTCATCATGTTCATTTTGGTAAATTGGGGTATTTAAAATGTAGGCCAATAAAGTAGCATCCTGTAATCCTTTCCCTGATCGCCTCTATTAAATTCAGTCCAAGCTCTCAGTAGCCCTGAGAAAGGAAACAGAAGTCCACTCCAGCTTCATTTAACATGTATACTCCATGTGAATAATCATTTCAGAGTTCTGTGCTTGCCTGCCTGTGTCAAACTGCACATACCAGTGTTCCCCCTTCATCAGAGTATGTTACAGAATGAATCTCAAAGTAGCATTTAAATACTGGTTTTTTTTTGTTTTTTTTTGTAATAGATCCTCAGATGGTTTGGAGTGATTGCACTGAGCAGCAGCTATGCAGAAGGCCCAGTTAGCTTTCTTCCTCCTTTTGGTCTTTAGGGAATTCTGAAAAGAACAAGAATCACTAGAGCCAATAAAGCCTGTGGACCCTGATTTTTCACCATTCGGCAATAGTCACATACTAGTCCTCACCCGTGAGTGGGATGGGGCAGCAAGGCATCAGGCAATGAAGATTAACATAGGGTTTTTATAATTTGCTGCAGGTGTCAGACAGCAGCAAATTAGTTGTTGCTGCATCTTGCGCCTCCATCTCCCAAGAGCACAGTAGGGATGGGAACTGTACATCTCAGAGGGTGCTATGTGCAAACCCCATATACAGGGCTGGTGGCAAAGCCACAATTCAATCCTTAGTCTGCAACTAACATTCACTAACGACTTCAACTAAATGGATCTCTACATTTAACTAGTTGTGCATTAATTACATAATTAATGAGAATAAGATTCAACAATTGAGTAATACCACACACACCACCCTTTAGTTGTCACATCTCATTACATATTCTAAACAATAGTATTTGATATTCTAAAACTATGTAATTATACATTTTAATTAAATTCATAGTTTAGTATACATAAAAGCAAACTTGTAATATCGTTCTGTGCAGCAGTGTCTGGCTTTTAGCTTTGCTCTGAAGATCCTGCTTTTTAAATTTCTTCAGTGCTAAGAGGTGTGTGGTGTCAAAGCCTTTGCAATGACCATCACTTTCAATTATTGTACAATTCCTTTTCTGGGTGTGCATGAAGTTAACAAACAATGATGATAAATAGTTTCATGTTTTTTTAGCAGCAGTATTGCAAAGGAAACAAATCATTATATATTTAAACAGCTGCTTTATGTAATCCATAAATTTTCAAGTTTATAAACAGAGCATAATCCCAGATAACATTCTGTAATTTGAGTCTGGTTTACAGACAGAGTAGTCTTTGATTATTAGAAGGTTTTTACAATGTTTTTGAAATAGTTTAGAAGGAATGTATAATACTAACGTTAACTTGTATCTTTCAACATTTTACAGTATGACAGTAATTGCCCAAACGATAACAGGGAAATTCCAGGGTAACATGAAATCCACTCGATCTGACACTTCCTGCCTCTCTCTCCAAGGTATGGCCACCCTCTGCCATTCTCCCATTTCTCCTTCCTGTTCCTTCCTTGACATCTACTCTTGATTCCTCCCATTCCTCTCTCCTCAGCCCTCCATTATGATCATGGGGAACCTCAGCTTCCACACCAATGATACTTGTTACTCAAGAGTCTCTTACCTGCTCTCCCTTACCACCTGTTTTGATCTCAATCAGCGTATTGACTCGTAGTTACACTATTGGCCACTCACCTTGGTCTTCACCTTGAAATGCTTTTTCTCTTACTCGTCTGTCTGAGTTCTCTTTAATCACCCCTTCCGCTCTTGCTCTTCCCCTGTTCTTACACTTTGTGAACTCCTGTCTACTGACCACTCTGAGTTGTCAGCTGCTCTTAACACTCCAACCCTTGTCTAATCCCTTTCCTGTCTATTTATAACCCATCATCACTCTCCTCATCACTTTAAATCTCTGCTCCTCTCGCTCTCACTACCCTCGTTGCCCCACTAATCATAGCCTTGTCTTGTTGATTAGCTCGTCCCCCTGCTCTTCTGAGAGTCTCCAGAGGGTTGAAACGTTCTTAAGGACTTTCACAATTCTGCTCCTTCCCTTGCTCGGCAGGTTTACTTTTCTTCTCTCAGTAGCTCACATGCCCTTTATCCATGGCAATTCTTCACTACCTTGGACCCGCCTCTTAATCCTACTATTTTCTGCTTATCCCTCGTTTCTACTTTCTCTGCCAAAGGATGTCCTATTTCTCAAAGGAAAAATCAATTGTAAGTGTCAGGAACTCTCCTTCACCTTGAACTGTTTCCTCCTTCACACCCTCCTTTCTCCTATTCTCTCACCTTAAGGTATGCCCTCTCTGTCCGATCCTTCTCTTCCTTTCTCATGCATGTCCTTATCCTCAACCTTTCTCCTCAGTTTCCTTTCCCTCTGTAAAATTTGCAGCAGAGAAGCGAAAAATAGCACAACTACTTCCTCATCCCTTCTTGCCTCTCTCCTGCCCTGTCACCCTCTCTCCTTTATTTCTAAGCTTCCAGAGGTAATGGTCAGCTCCTGCTCCCTTGAGCTCCTTCCCGCCTTCTTTCTTTGACCCCATTCAGTTTGAATTTCACTGTCTATGCTCCGCTGACATAGCTCAGCCTCTCACCAAATTCAGTAATTGCCAAGTCTGACATTTCTGTATTCACATTCTGCTGCCTTTGACATGGCTGAGCACTCCTTCCTGCTCTGTAATCTCTTGACCCTGTACTTTCATGGGCTGTATACTTTCCTGCTCTCTTCTTACTTTACTGGCTTCTCTATTAGCATTTTGTTCAGGAGTTCATCTGTCTCTCCCTGCTCCTCTGTAGAAGCAACATTTTACAGAAACTATTTGGGAATTTCATTAGTTTTACAAATTTTATTGATCCTATTTTTCATATCCATATACCTATGAAGCCATATTGTCTTAATAGCATGAGTCCAACTGTACCTTGCAAAGAGAGACAAATGAATCCTCCTAAATTTTAGCAGCCTCTACAAATTATTGAAAATAGCTTCCTATAAATCAAAGTCACCATTTTAAGGTCTGGTATCTTAGAATCGTTCAGGCCTATAAAAGAGAGACTTTTGAAAGCTGCTTAGAGGCTTTGTATATTATAAATAGTCCTGACAAAGTTGGATTAGCTGGCAGAATGCAGGTGAAGCAGTCTAAGGTGCCTGATTCATGTAAATTGACACATAATTTCACAATTTATCACAGTGGTATCACCAGCATATTTCTATATATTTTAATTTAGTAAATATTTAGTTTGCAATATCAGCTATTAACTGATCATTGGGATTTTCCCCTGCTAGGTTACATTGCATTGTGTATGACATACCAATGCTGTCACCATTTCAGCATTGAACTTGTCTTTGCTTTTACTGATGTTTAAAATAAATGCATGTATTCCCTTTCCATAGAAATGAGAACTTAAATTCTGTCAGTTTAGTTGGATAGATGACATTGATTCAACCCCTTTTCCCCCATGGTGACTGCAGAAGATATAAATTCGGAACGACACCCCAGTAAGGTCGTATTGAGTTATACCCTAGTCTCATGGAAATAAGTGTTTCAGTGAAACTTCAAATCTGGTAAATCAAAATAAATCTCCGTGGGGCATTGACAGATACCTTTCATGGGAAGTGACAATCTTTTTTTCAGAATAATTCTGTCCTTTATATAAAAAATGGGGCCAAGAGTGTCAGCGAGACAGAGGGATGCAAATCAAATTATTTGTATGGAAAAACATTAAGTTCAAACTAGAGACCTGAACCTGTAGTAAACCTTTGCTCATGTGAGCAACAGCATTAACTATAATGGAAATCTTTGACTAAAGACTAATCACATGAGTAAGAGTTTGCTGAAGTTAACCCTTTAGTTTGAATTTCATGTGAGCAGTCCTTACTTGGGTGACTAGTTCCATTTATACCTTGCATACCTCGAATGGATTGTAGACTCTGTAGAGGAAAGGAATATATGAGAGACAAAAATAATTACAACAAAAATCACTCTAGGTTTGTGGGTTATTTTAACAGGAAATCAGAATTACCCTCAAATATCCAAGGAATTACATCAAGGTCTCCTTTAAATAAGATTTTTCAAAATAGAGAAATGGAAGATGAAAAATGAATACACAATTTGGTGAGCATCCAGGGGGTAAATGGGAACAAAAGCAAACTGATTTTTTTTTTTAAACTGAGAGAGTGAATCTCCATAGAAGGGAGACAGCACTGCGTGACTAGTGAGGCTGCGTCAGAGCCAGAGCAAAGCAAGTTGCCTCACTCACTTGTCCGTTCCTTTTAGTTGTTAGTTAGCTCTTCTATTTTTTTCCAGATTTGACTTCCTATTTGCATACCTCTCTGGAATTCCCACTGTTAGCCATTTGAGAAAAAACTATATACATAATCAGTGTATCATGATATATTTCTGTTAAAACTAAGGAAGTGAAAGGGTCAGATTATTAGAACTATTTGTGAAAAAAATGAAAATTTATTTTTGCCTCTATTTTGTATTAATTTCCTGTGATTACACATGGAATTACAGTGGTATGCATGTAAACTAAAATTGTTTGCATTCCTATGTGTGCAAATGCATGCATGTATGCAGTTCTGTAAATGTGGCTTATTTTGTTCCTTGTGGGCTTTTTAGCATAAAAGAGTAAGTATATACTATTTGATTTTTGAAATTGCTTTCATTTCAAATTGTGATTAACATATAGATTTGTGATATGCCTAACTAATGGGTAGGAAGCAACTTGCAATCAATCTCTAGAAAAGGATTATAAATACACCCATTTCTAGACAGACCCCCCCACAGTCTGTCATACTGCTCAGCGTGGTGAAAAGTTGAGAGGTTAATATACACAAATTTGTGGTTCCATCACAAAATGCTTGTGTGGTTTGTACTGCAAAAATGTGGTTACTGAATGCAAGTACTGCAAGTGATATAAGATAAAACAATGAATAGGCAACGAAGTAATAAATAGCTTTGGACAGCCAAAAAAACTGACAAGCAGCCTGAATCTTTCCAACTTTTCTGTCCTCCAGCCCTAACCAAGGCTCCCTATCATCAGGACCAGGACTATCTGCAACAGGGAATAGCTCCAACCCCTAAGTGGCATAACCATTCATGTGGGAGGGACTGAGTCTATAAATACACAGCCCTCCATTCTGAATGCCTGCAGCCACATAAGCACAGCTGCTGATGCAGCAGAGCAGCCAGAAAGAGGTGCATTTAATTAACCAAGAGAAAGAATAGATGGAAGTGAAGAGATGGAAAATTCTGAAACAAGATATGCACCTTCTATACAGCTCACTCTAGGCGAGATGGGTTGGAAGGAAAGAAGTCAAGAGGAAAAACAACTCATTTGAGTTTGCAAGAACAGGGCTTTTCAAGCCCTCTGGCTCCCAATCCATGTGATACTATTTATCTTCCCTCCTAAGTTGCTAGACCTCTGTTTGGGTAGGAGCTGATGGTCCACCATTACATGTCCTTATAGTACTTGGCTGAGGTGGGGGTGGGCTGGTGGCGGTGAGAGGATAAATCTGTAGGACAAGTGAATGAGCCTGTCATTCTGTTCCTTCATCAAGGGTAGTTACTGCAGAACCCAAGGAATTGAATCCAGGAGGTACACTTGCCTGAGAAGCTAATACTTCCAGCTATCCAGTGTCTTCATAGTTGCCAGACATTATTCTTCATCCATAGTTTACTGGTCTCTGTGGAGGTCAGAAACAATTTCCTTCAGTCAGTCAAGGAAGGTCACCAGAGGGACACCTAATTACTTAATCTCTAATGCCCCAAAGACACCTCCTTCTGCACCCTACAACCTCCCTCTCCCCAGCAGAAATCAGAGTTTTTCATGGTATATATTCTAGAGTCGGCTTTTGAGTTCTCCTTTCTAAAGGGATCTTGCCGCCTGATGGCTTTTCTGGTTACAATAAGAGACCAGAGACCCCACACGCAGTTTAGCTTCCTGAGTGCAAGTGTCTGCATCCTGGTGGGATTCTCTACATTGGACCTCTGAGTCCAGTTTCTTTTACCATGGTGATTTGAGCTTATTCTTCTGTGGCTCTTGGTGGAGCTAGAAGTGTCCCTTATGAGATTTGTTTTTAGTCATCTCTGGTTCTTGTTCCCTGTCTGAGGTGTTTGAGTACATGGCGTCGGTGATCAGGGATGGTAGCTTCCAAGAGCATATCCTTCAATCTCTAGTTTGGCAGCAGCCAGTTCCAGCAGGGCTTGAGGACAATGTATCTCCTGTGGATTCTTTGCTGGAATCCCAGAAAACTAAGTCTCTGTATTGTTACTAGCTTATAACATCATGCCAGTCTTTGCAGGTCTCCTATCTAGTGGGACACATCACTTCAAGCAGGGATGGCTCCAGGCCCCAGCACGCCAAGTGCGTGCTTGGGGCGGCATGCCGCGGGGGAGCGCTCTGCCGGTCGCCAGGAGGGTGGCAGGCAGGGTGCCTTCGGTGGCATGCCTGTGGAGGGTCCACTGGTCCCGCGGCTCTGGTGGACCTCCCGCAACTGCGGGAACAGCGGACCCTCTGCAGGCACGCCTGCGGAAGGTCCGCTGGAGCCGCGGGACCGGCAACCGGCAGAGCCCTCCCCACGGCATGATGCCGTGCTTGGGGTGGCAAAATGTCTAGAGCTGCCTCTGACTGCAAGGGCCAACAAGAATCTTTCTTGAGCAGAGGAATTCAATGCAAAGTCCAGTCCATGTGTGACACTTTCTTACTGAGATGATGCTGGTGTCGTCCCCTGCCCAGGTAGCATAGATAGGATTGAAGTGGGGGGCAAGGGAAGCAGCAAACTCATCTTGGTTTTGTGTATTCAGTTGAATGCAGAGCACAATGGGCCTGATTCTCCACTTGCTCAAGTATAAACCAGGAGTGACTCATTGGTGTCCTGCACAGAGTGGAGCTGAACTGAAGGAACATCCCTAGGGACTGATGTAAGGCAGACACTCTCTCCTCCTCTGCCAAGAACAAAGGGACCGCTCCCTTTACTCACCCTGGCTTTGAGGAGCAGTGATCCTCCTCCTTCCTTGGCCTTCCCACCTCACATGTTGAACCGTTCTGGAGCAATGCTCTGATCTGCAGTGGGTGGGTGCATGGCACACCTGAACTATGGGGTCCTATATGACCAGAAAAGTGGCATAGGTTTAAGGCCAGCCCTGTTTTCAAGGGGAAGTTGCAAAGCTTAGTTTATTGATATATGTAAAGCAATTTGACATCAGCAGATAGAGGATGCTATAGAAGTGCAAAATATCTTGTTCTTGTTACTAGGTATTAAAACTATTGAAATTGCAACCTGTATTTAACTGAAAGATATATATAATTTACCGCATAATATAAACTTGTGCAGTCTAAGTATGCATTGTCATAGTCTAAAGGTGTGAAACTCCATGTGGTTATAAAATGGCTCTTTGGATGGCAAAAGGGCTGGGAGGAAACTTTTTTTTTTTATTATTTAAATAGATGCTCTTTCCTGGGCATGTGAAACGCCTTCTGAGTGCGTGATAACTAGGGTGACCAGACAGCAAGTGTGAAAAATCGGGACAGGGAGTGGGGGGTAATGGGAGCCTATATAAGACAAAGCCCCAAATATCGGGACTGTCCCTATAAATCGGGACATCTGGTCACTCTAGTGATAACAGGCTTTGCATTCTGAATCAGAGGATGCTTGCTGTGTTCCTGTGGTAGCTGCCATTCAGCAGGCGACAGTCTCTGGTTCGCACAAGCTCTTGGAGCTGTTAGCAGTTCCTCCGGTTACTGAATTCTGGTGGTTGATCCCACAGTACAGGTTGTTTCTGGCCCCATGGGCAAAGGGTACAAGTTGTCAGCCCCTCTCTGCAGTTTCGCCTGTTCCCACCCCTTTCTCTGTACTCTCTGTTTAAGACACCAGGCTGACAGGCCCACCACTCCTACCTCCTGGGTGTAGCTGCATCACCACCCATGCATGCTGCTGCAATGCTGATGCCTGCACCCTGGGGACTGCATTGCTACGCAGCAGCAGCTCATTGCCACAGGGCGCAGAGCTGTGCATTGCCTTTAGTAGGCAGGAGCTTGGTTGGGTCGGTAGTAGCTATACGGCTTGGCAGCGGGGGCTCAGTCAGCAGACCCTGGGTGAGGTCGGCAGCAGGTAATTCCCCACACGGGAGCAGCAGATGGTTAGCACACACACTGCATTACGATCACCGATGGAGACGCGTGAGATGATGAGAACCTGCAAAATAAGTGATAGCCCTAAGATGATTGCAAAATAAAAAAGAGACAGGAGTTGTCATAAACCAAAGCCCTCCCTAATCCAAATCCTCCCACTCCTAAACCCAGATGTTTTGAGTTGAATCCCCAGGGGGGTGAGTTTTTTTTTGAGTTGTTTCCTTTTGTGTTTCCATGCCTTTTGTTTGTTTGATTTGATTGTAAGCCCTGTAAGCATGTTCGCCAGTTGCCTCCCTCAGTCAGTTTAGCCCCTCCTTTGCTCACAGCAGCCTTTTTTCTGCAGCAGACGTCACACACTGGAAAACCACGCACCACTCGCACTCACTGCCAACACCACAACAACCAGAACATCACCCACACAGTATATACCAGTATACAGAACAGCAAACAGCAAAACCAGGCAAGGGCGGAGGCAGAAGGCAATGAGCAGCAGCAGTGAGACGGACATAGAGACACAGGTCATTCAATAGGAGACTCTGGCAAGGTGCACATCATGGTGTGTGTTCATGCAATGTCATGGCGTGGAACACCAATTCTGAAAACTGGGAACAAACACCACCTGGGGTGGCCTACAGTGGTGTTGCAGGTCTGCTGTGTCAGTGTGCATGATTAACTTTCACATGTATAAGGGCACAACTTTGAACTATGACTCTTGCTCCTGCCCTAGCACCAGAATACCAAGATGAGAGCAGCACAGAAGAAGATGAGGCCAGCACACACAGAGCAGAAGGAGGAGTGTCAAACCAAGTGGGCCAAGCAGCTGCCAGGCCAGTGGAGTGGGTGGGCATGTTGTGGGGGCTGGCGAAATGGGCATCCAGCTGCTGTGATCAATGAGCTGACGCATGAAAAAAAGCTGCTGATAATGAGGGTAGTGATGCTGTGTGAGGACTTGCCAAATGTGGATGCAATAACTGGTGTGGCACTAACTGTGGTGTATGGGTGGGGTCTGTCTTGGCACTGGAGCAAGCAAGCAAGCACCACCAAACCAACAAAAACCAAAAAAAAGTTGGTTGCAATGGCACTGCAAGCACTGGTGGATTAAACCATCATCAATGAATGATCACAGTGGACACTACACTTGCATACAACTTGTCTGGAACTCTTCCTCACTCAGAACTTGCAGGACTTCAAGGGACTTCCTTCCCAGACAAGAAAATAACTGAAATGCCTATAGTTATCCCCTAGTTACCCTTGGGGACCCAGCTCATGGCTCTTTGCCATGGCTCACACAGGCATACTCAGGCAGAATGGACTGACATCAATCATCAGGAAACACAGGGTGAGCAAGTGGTAGAATAATGGTAGAATATGCAATTGGATGTCTAAAAAAAATTCTGTACGCAGTTTACAGACTCAGATAGACCCAGTGATTACTCCATCCCATTGTTATTACTGTGTGCTGTGTGATATCTGTGAGACTGTGAGACTAAGGGGGAGACGTTTATGGCGGGGTGAGGCTGAGGCCTCGCTGCTGGGCTGCAGCAAGACACCGGGGTGTTAGAGGGTACAGGAGTACAGCAGAGCACATCAGCACATCAGAGAAGCTGAAAACCAGTTTCATGAGACTACCAGACTGTGTGTGTTCTTCTATTTTTTTCTGATGAAACCCTCCACACACACTTGGTTCATCTCTTCTCTGTAAGCACTAACCACCCCTCTCCCCTCTTCGATCTGCAGCAGAGGCAAAAGTCATTTCATTTTTACATTTCATTCATGCATTTATTATTCATCACACAAAAGAGGGATAACTCTGGGAGTAGCCTGGGAGGGGTGGGAGAGGAGGGAACTTTAAAACTTATTGAATGCCAGCCTTCTGTTGCTTGGGCAATCCTCTGGGGTGGAGTGGCTGGGTGGCCGGAGGTCCCCCGCACCGCGTTCTTGGGCGTCTGAGTGAGGAGGCTTTGGAACTTGGGGAGGAGGATGGTTGGTTACACAGGGGCTGTAGCGGTGGTCTGTGCTCCTGCTGCTTTTCCTGGAGTTTGATGCTCCAGCAGCCTGAGCATTGACTCCTGCCTTCTGTCAGCAAGCTGATGCCACCTATCATCTTCAGCCCGCCACTTACTCTCTTCAGCCCGCCACCTTTCCTCGTGTTCATATTGTGCTTTCCTGCACTCTGACATTGTCTGCCTCCATGCATTCCGCTGTGCTCTGTCACTGTGGGAGGACATCATGAGCTCAGAACATTTCATCCCGAGTGCATTTTTTTTGCTTTCTAATCTTCACTAGCCTCTGGGAAGGAGAAACATATGCAGCTGGTGGAGGGGAAAAAAAGGGAGACTGGTAGTTAAGAAAACACATTTTATAGAACAATGGGTACACTCTTTCATGGTAAACCTTGCTGTTAACATTACATAGCACGTGCTTTCGTTACAAGGTTGCATTTAGATGGATTCACCCCTCCCCCCACCGCATGGCTAACAGTGGGGAACATTTCTGTTCAGCTACAGGCAAACAGCCCAGCAAGAACGGGCACCTCTGAATGTCCGCTTAATAAAACCACCCTATTTCAACCAGGTGACCATGAATGATATCACTCTCCTGAGGATAACACAGAGATAAAGAATGGTTGTTTGAATGCCAGCAAACACCAGGACCATATGCTGCAATGATTCTCGACTATCTGCTACTGGCCTGGCATGGTAAAGTGTCCTACCATGGAGGACGGAATAAGGCTGCCCTCCCCAGAAACATTTTGCAGAGGCTTTGGGAGTACATCCAGGAGAGCTTTATGGAGATTCCCTGGAGGATTTCCGCTCCATCCCTAGACACGTTAACAGCAGCCAGTACAGCTACTGGAAAAGTCTAATGCCAGGGCAAATTAATCATTAAACATGCTTGCTTTTAAACCATGTCTAATATTTACAAAGGTACACTCACCAGAGGTCCCTTCTCCGCCTACAGGGTCCGGGAGCCCACCTTGGGTGGGTTTGGGGGTTACTGGCTCCAGGTCCAGGGTGAGAAACAGATCCTGGCTGTTGGGGAAACAGGTTTCTCCACTTCCTTGCTGTGTGCTATCTTCAACCTCCTCCTTATCATCTTCCTCGTCCCCCAAACCTACTTCCGTGTTGCATCCTACTCCATTGACGGAGTCAACACACAGGGTTGGGGTATTGGTGGCTGCACCCCCTAGAATGGCATGCAGCTCATCATAGAAGCGGCATGTTTGGGGCAGTGACCCGGAGCGGCCGTTTGCCTCTCTGGTTTTTTGGTAGGCTTGCCTGAGCTCCTTAATTTTCACGTGGCACTTCCGCGAATCCCAGTTATAGCCTCTATCCTTCATGCCCTTGGAGACTTTTTCAAATGTTTTGGCATTTCGTCTTTTGGAATGGAGTTCTGATAGCACAAATTCATCTCCCCATACAGCGATCAGATCCCATACCTCCCGTTCGGTCCATGCTGGAGCTCTTTTGCGATTCTGGGACTCCATGGTCACCTCTGCTCATAGCTCTGCATGGTCACCTGTGCTGATCAGCTCGCAACACTGGCCAAACAGGAAATGATATTCAAAAGTTCACGGGATTTTTCCTGTCTACCTGGCCAATGCATCTGAGTTGAGATTGCTGTTCAGAACGGTCACAGTGGAGCACTCTGGGATAGCTCCCGGAGGCTAATACCGTCGAATTGCATCCACACTACCCCAAATTCGACCCAGCAAGGCCAATTTTAGTGCTAATCCCCTCGTCAGAGGTGGAGTAAAGAAATGTATTTTAAGAGCCCTTTAAGTCAACAAAAATGGCTTCATCGTGTGGACGGGTGCAGGGTTAAATCGAGGTAGCGCTGCTAAATTCAACCTAAAATCATAGTGTAGACCAGGCCTGAGTGCAGTTTGAATTGTTTCAGTAACGGGAGCAAAGAAGGAAAGGATTCTGCTTCTTGTCTGATCTTTAATGTGGGAGAGTGGTTGTGTAACAAAAGAAGAACTTTGGCTTTCTGTTTGGTTTATTTTCTATTGCGTTTGCAGGGTATTCTAACATTTAATTCAGGTTATAAGTTTACTTTGCTGTTGTGCTTTGGAGCAATAAGGAGGTCAACTGTAACCATTTGCCTCCGAGTCAGTTATAAAATGTTTCTTATCAAGCTCCTCTAGGAAAAACAACTTTTATAATTCCAGGAACAGGTAGGTTTATGTCTGATATTATTTCCAGCCAAAAGACCTATTACAGTTCTGTCATTTTATGAAAGTAAATGTAGTCAGCATGGGGAGAGCATACTCTGTTATCCATCAGATGCAGATGGACCTGAACCAAAACCTCAGATCTCTATGGTCAGGAATTCTGGGGTGCTGGAAATGTACATTCTTTTAGTGGGCTGTTATCTACAGGGCTGAAGAAGAACTTCAGATCCAAAACCCCCTCTACTTTGGGGTGCTTGAGATCTGTTACAGGTGGATCCTGTGGCTTGAGCTCTTCTCTAGCTGGATGTGCTATGGTGTTTGGATATGAAGTGAGAATCATATATTTGGAATACAGCATGGTTTTACATGTATGAGTTATGAAAAAGCAATGGTGATATGAAAAATGTTCCATAAGTACTGATTTGTATCAGTCGATTTTCATTTTTCAGGCTTGTCTGTACAGTTCCTAGAAACCATTAAAGTCAGATGAAATAACATTATTAAATTATGTAATACTGGAAGAACTGCATATGGCTTACAGACCAGTTATGCCTACTAGAATATAGAATTTCTATATAATTGAATGGATAGATGTCAGCAGAAAACTGATCAGTTACATCCCAATGTAAACATGGAGCATAAATCTGGTGTCATTATGCCTGAGCTCAGCTCAGATCCTTGTCAGTCAAATACAAGGCCCGATAGTAGCTGCTCCTTACACAGATGCACTGTGGAAGGGTGAAAGGAACCCTCTGATCGATACATGGCTCACACAGGGGCCAGCTACAATGTCAGGCCTGCTCTTTGGGGAACCCACAGCCAGCTCCCTTGATGAGCCCCCAGAGTTGCACAGCACTCCAAAGGAGGGAGAAATGAAGTAGTGACCAGCTGCCTTTCTCCACTCTGCTCTCTAGAACATGCTGGTGCACAAAAACATTCAGAACCTTTGGAACTGTCAGGCAGTGGTGATGGCATCAGACTCCTTTTGTGAATGTTTTGATTTTGGACACTTTTTGTCCTTCCTGACTCCAGCCCCTTCTCACTCTTACAGATCCTCCACAGCAACTTCCCTCCATCCATGTTTATCCTTTCCTCCAGTTTCTCCTTTCCTCATTTACAATATTTCCACGGCTCTTCCTCCTTTTTCTTACTCATTTATCTCCTGCCCACATTTTTTAAATTTCTATTTTAGAAAAGGAAAACAAAACAAATGTTTAAAGTGGAATCCCCCCCTGCCCCTTTATCATGACATTTGCCCCTCCATCACCCTGACTAGCCAGCTTGTATGTTACATCCTTTCCCCTCCACCCTTAATCTGACTTGCTTATTTAGACTGAAAAATCTCTTTGATGCAGGGCCTGGCTTCTCCACTGCACTAACACATAACAGAACACAGAGCTGCTATTCCGATTGGTACTACCAGAATGCAAATAGATAATACAAATAACCATGTTAAGGGACAGTCCTGCCAGTGCAGGTTCCTGCACACCATACCACTTGGGACAGATTGTGTCTCCCTATGAAATAATCCCTCCCCATAGGACAGTGCCACTCCATGCAGCCACCACCTCATGTAGTGCTAAAATGGAACAATTTGTCACTTCTCTCAAATCCTGCCTCTAATGGTTTTACATATTCATTTTTGTCATCTTAGACAACCTGCCCCCCCACCTCCTCTGGATGGATTCCTTCATCCATAATGGAGCCCTAAGGAAATGATCCTCCCATTATCCAGCTTAACCCCTGCACATCACCATTTAGGCCAGTGGTTCTCAAACTTTTGTTCTGGTGACCTTTTTCATATAGCAAGCCTCTGAGTGTGACCCTGCCCCCCTTATAAATTAAAAACACTTTTTTTATATATATTCAACTCCATTATAAATGCTGGAGGCAAAGCCGGGTTTGGGGTGCAGGCTGATAGCTCACGACTCCCATGTAATAACCCTGTGACCCCCTGAGGGGTCCTGATCCCCAGTTTGAGAACCCCTGATTTAGGCCTTATGTCTCAGGCACTGTCACTCTGGTTGTGACTATGAGGGACTGTCTTTGGAGCTCTTAACTGTTGCTCTTTATAAATCCACAGGGACAGGTGTTGAGCAAAAAAAAATTCTCTCCTGGGTGTTCTGAGGTGATCCTGTCAATTTTGTGGTGGAACACACAAACAAGGCAGGGTGGGGTTAGTCTGCAGTAATGCTTCATTTATTCTGATGATAAACCAGCTTCAGGCATTTTTCAATGCTGACAATTCAGCACCTTTTTCAAGCATTAAAATCACTTCTTTATTAAAAAAAAGAAAAGAAAAATCTTTCCAAGCAAGTAGAGTGACATTGTTTGATACAATGTGAAAAACAGAAAATATTTCCTTGTCATCCATTTGATATATTCAGCCATGGAAGAAGCTAAATTGCACCAGGCAACAAACATAAGCAGGCCCTATATACTCATTTGCTGCAGATTCCACCTCTTGCTACAGAGCTGTGCAGCAGGATTTAAACTTTCATTTAAAAAACCTCTTAAGTTCTAGTCTTGCAAAGAAAATGTCAGCTAAGTGTAAACTGATGCTGTCCTGTCCATCTGAGTAATATGAGGGGCAGTATCGCCTATTGGATAGAGAACGAGGCTGGGACTCAGGAGACTTGGGTTCAGTTGCTGTATGCCTCAGTTTCTCTATCTAAAACATGGGGCTGATGACATTTATCTCCTTTGTAAAGATCTTTGAGATCTACTAATGAAAAGCGCTGTATAAGAGTTCAGTATTACCATTACTGAGCCTGCAGGTAGCCTGGAACAAAATCTCTGAAAGCTGTGAACTGCATCTTCAATAAGGGAGCAACTTTGAAAATGAATCATGCCAATTTCTCTGTCAACATTATTTTCCTTCTGATTATTTTAACATTCAGATAATTTTTATTATAGGGGAAGCTGGTAGTGATACCTATATTCAAGTCACCATTATAAAAGATTCTTGTCACTTTTAAAAAAAAATATACACCTCTACCCCGATATAATGTGACCCAATATAACACGAATTCTGATATAATGCAGTAAAGCAGTGATCTGGGTGGGGGGGCGGGGCTGCGCACTCCGGCAGATCAAAGCAAGTTCAATATAACGCGGTTTCACCTATAACGCGGTAAGATTTTTTGGCTCCCAACAACAGTGTTATATCGAGGTAGAGGTGTATATATAATACCTCCATTGTTTGTAGCAGGCCTCTGAAATGGGCAGGAAGGAAAGACCTATGGCTAGAGAATTTCCATTTTTGTCCCATGAAATCCCATTCAAGTTTTGCTGAGAAACTTCTGAAAATCACAATTTCCTTGCTGGCACTTGTGCTGATCAAGAAAATTCAACTTGTCCCTAACAAATTCTATAATGCAGTTATGCAATTTCAACATACAATTCTGCAACAGTGGAAATAAAAAAGATGGGGACAGTAAAATAAAATGAATGTATTGTCATATTAACGAGCAGAGGGCACACCTCAGTGATTGCATTTTTCACATTTAATTTAGAAAATCATCATAGACAATCACCACAGAACCTCCAGTCTGCTGTGGTGCACAGAATGTATGGGTAGAATGCTGTAGAATTTTAGGTCAATCTAGCTGAGGCATGCAGTATTTCACATAAATGTGTGCATACAACATTGTACACACATCATGCTTTATTCAAGTCAAATGTTCCTTATCTACATTTCTGTAATGTTGGCTCTGATGCCTCTCCAGCACTCTGGCCTTCCTCCTCATCTCAAGCCCCTCTCTTTTACTTGTCATCAAACAATAGCAAGTGAAATAAGAATAAGCAAATGAGCTACAACTAAACATGCCTCTGCCAAGAGTGCTACTTGCAGTTTGGTGGCACGACCATGCAAAATACAGGCTTCCAGGTGCAATAATGGGGCTGGTGTTAATCTGTAAAGTCCTAAATGTTCAACACCTGGGTATGGGCACTGGCTTCTCTCCTCAAGTGATAATGTGACAATTGTGATCAACTGAAGCCTAGAGCTAATGGCCCTCTGGGATTGGCAGTAGAACTTCAGATGCCCTCCTTTTCCGTCCCGCTTTGTTTCAGTAGAACACTAACTTTTCTTGAGGGGACAATGCAATGGTGATCTATTCCCTCAGGCTTTAGAAGATGGTACATATCAGTTAAGGGGGGAAAGCTTTTTCCTGATGGGTTAGGTGAGAATTTTTTGAGTCCAGTATTGTTGGCACCTTTTGTAAAGCCAAATAATGAAGTAAATAAAAGAATGAGTTGTTCTATATCAAAAAGACACCAAGCCTTCTGTCAGATGCTGAGCATTGGCAGGGCTATCACATCAGTCATCATCAGAGTCACCCATAGCCTCATCATCAGTTGCATCTGAGATATGCTTTGGCAGCACGCCAGGGTACACAGCATCAGCAAAGACACCACAGTTAACTTTGATCGATGTCAGTCTTTCAACATTTCTGCCAGCAAACTCCATCATTCAGTGGCAATGTTATCTTGAGTGCTAAATAATTTCTCAAGATTATCACGTAGTCACTTTGTAGAATGTCAGTGAGAGATTTCTTATTTCAGGCCTATATTTGAAAGATGTAAATCTTTCTGCTCATTTATCTTGTGATCTTCCATTTCTTCCCCTCTTCTTCCCCCCCCCCTCGACATTTTCAGATCTTTGTTGGATTATTCATGAAAGCAAAAGACTAGTAGTGCTGGGCTGAAAACAGGCATAATCCAGCCAGGCACTATGCATGTCATTCTGCTGGTATGCCTCAGTAATGACCCACCTCTCCCATACACTGATGCATATGCCTAACGTGCCAAAAACTAGCATAAAGAGCTTAGTGAGATAGACCAAACTTACTGTGACTACAGCATATTTGAACCGAAGAGTTGATCACTACCTTCCTACAGCTTCCCTATTTGTGATCTCTTAAGTAATCCTCTGCCATTGTGTCAGGTTCTACACTGTCCCGCTGAGCGGTAGAATTATTGTATGTGCTTGATCTCATGTGAGGTAGAACATTTTAGTGGCTTAGGAACACAAGTCCTACTACGTTGTGCTCCTTAAACCACTTAGGCACTTCTGAAAATCTTACCTGTGAATAGAGCTTGTCAAAAATGCCAATTATTACCATGGGGAAATTGAAAAGAAATTGTCTTTTTAAAAGCTTCTGAGAAAAATATTTCATTTGTAAATGAAAAACTGAATCCAAATATGAAATATTTTCAGTTTTTGAAAACTGTTCTTGGTTAAAATTTTCAGGTTCCACTAAATAAAAATGTGGCTTCCAAAAATCAAATATCTTTAAGAATCCTCTTTTAAATTCCTGTTCTTTGACTGGAATGACAGTTTTTTCCATGAAGTTTTCTGGTTGAAAAGTCACTTTGCGTCAAATGTTTTGATCAGCTTTACGCATGAATCTTAGCAATTGACTGTAAGCAAGGAAAAGATTAGTCGAGTCTGATACCAACATCAGTATAAACAGGATCATAACTAACTTGGAGGATACATATTGCATGTAATAGGTACACGTTTCACAACTTGTTCGTGCAGATTCCAGGAATTCAAGGTGGGTGAGGTAATATATTTTATTGGACCCACTTCTGTTGGTTAAAGAGACAAGCTTTCAAGCCTACACAGAGCTCTTCAGATTCCAGAAAGGAAGAACATTTCTCTCCTCATGACTTTCCTCTACTGGCAAGTTAATATTACTATGATCTGTTTTAAATACCAGTGCCCTCTAGTGTGCCATCTTAGTAAGACTGAAGTCTATGTAAGTCTGTATAGTCTTTCCCTTTAAATTTAGTTTCCTTCTGTACCTGATCTCTGTCTGCATCAGAATATTTTTTAAACATTATTTTCCCTTCTAAATTTTAGTTTTCCTGCATGATTTCTTCATCAGACTATTCTTGTGATGTAAACATCTGGAACTGTAGCCAGATGCCTAATCACAAGATGTGTTATCGCAAGGCCAATTGGTTCTGTGAAAACATGCAGTTTATACCGTAGTATGAGTGTCTGGTGGCGGACGGGGAGAGCGGGAAATTGCCAATAGAAATTTAGCTATCCTATCTTGGCCTGTAGTGGTTTCTGGATCTATAGATTCTCCTTGCGGGAGGGAGACAGTTGCAATGAGAGGGCCATATTTTCCCTTACGTAACCCTATTGCTGATAAATAAGTCCCCAGTAAGGTCAAAGTTCATAAATACCTACCAACCCAGGATTAATGGGATTTTTTTTGTTCAAAGATTCAAAGAAATATTTTGGCTTAATATTGAATACTTGATTTTTCACAAATGGGCTCTAAATTAGCTCATCAGGTTTTGTAAATGTCACAATCTGTGGGTACCAATACTAGAAGCTAGAAACCTAATGAATTTTTATAAACACAAATAACTTACTCTTGCAATTGATTACAAGGCAAATTTACAGTGCAAAACTTGGAAGCTTGTTACGGCTGGGTTGTTCATTTAAGTAAAACAATGCAGCTGTGAGAGAATAAACCACATAATCCTGTGTTTATGACATCAAATTGCCATTATGGGAAAGATTACATTGTCGCAATTTCAGTATCATGACTTCTTTGAAAGATTAAGTAGATATAGGGAAAGGAAGCAATAATGTAAATATATAACTGTAAGTAGCAAAATAGTGTGGGGAAGTTTAATTTAAAAAATACAAATGAGTAATGCAATAGAAACTATAAGTCCATGTGTTCCTCAGTAAAACTCTCTTTTGGGATGGCGCTGCTACCCTGTTTCTGATTACCATACCTTTTAAACAGTATGAGTCAATACCTTTTCTTAATGGGTTTCTAAAGTTAATATTAAAGTCTGAGTGCTAGCTACACAAAGGTTGTTAGTGTAATCCAGCGGTTCTCAAACTGTGGGTCAGGACCCCAAAGTGGGTCATGACCATGTTTTAATGGGGTCACCAGAGCTGGTGTTAGACTTGCTGGAGCCTCGGGGCCGAAGCTGAAGGTCAAGTCCCACCACCTGGGGCCAAAGCCAAAGAGTTTTGGCCCAGGGAGCTGGTGCTTGGGCTTTGCCTCCCCACTGGGGTAGCAGGGCTCAGGTGGGCTCCTGGTGTTGTGTAGTAAGTTTTGTTGTCAGAAGGGGGTCGCAGTGCAGTGAAGTGTGAGAATCCCTAGACTCTAATTTTTAAATGTAGCTTCAATATTGCAACTAGAATTTGAAAGTTAGATTCTGTTCCTACTCCAGGCTTTCTGAAGCAGTATGAAGAAGCCAGAAAGTTGCCTTAACCAGCTACCTGGGAATTTCCCTTATGTGAGGGTAATCGCTGAGTAATATACAGTACAGCTGTTATAATAGTATAGCTTTACACATCCTGAGCTCTATATGGGGGTGTGGCTGGAGTGTATTTTTGCTCCTATTAGTCAAGGCAGCTAGCATAACTCTCACAGCTCTCTCAGTTCAGACCGGTCCTCGGTGAGTTTCAGGACCTGGGGTCTGCAAACTCCACTCCTAATCTAGGCCTAATGTTCTGAAATCCTCCAGCTTCTTTCTAGTGATATGAGGCACCCATTAGTATCTATCTACCCCAGGGTGGTCGGTGGGCTTAGTTCAGCAGAGGTTCACAAACTTTTTTTATTAAATATTTCACTGAGTGCTTCTTTAGCACCTTTTTGGGAGGAGAGAGCTATAATTCTCAGGATATGCTAACCAAAAAAAAAAAAAATTAGAAAAGATAGAGAAATAGACGTATCCTCAAGTGGCTGTACTAGAACTGAACAAATATGTATTTGTATTACAGTAGCATCTACTGGCCCCAATCCACACCACACATTCATTAGGCACAGTACAAACAGGAAGAGACAGTCCTTGCCCCCAAAAGACTTCCCACAATGAATAAAAAAGACAGACAGAAGGTGGAAGAAAAGAAATGTCTCCATTTTACAGCTGGGGAACTAATCAGGTGGCTAATCAGTTTGGCATCAGAAGTCAATGTTGGTGCTGTGGTGATGAGGTTTGCAATTGAAGTTATAGCTTTGGTTGACCCATGGATGGTTAAGATTGGTAGTGTCCCTGAAGTAATAGCAGCTTTGAGTAAATGGGCTTCCTGAACTGGGCTAGTGCCATCAATGATGCTTGTGCCTATTTCTGACCCCTTCCAGGTGCACATTTTATGCAAATTGGAAAGGGGATTATTTCATTATTCTAAACACCTTGGTTGACCACAGAGGGAGAGAGAAGGGTTGGAAATGGCAGTGCTACAGCCCTCAAATGAAGGTACACGTAGTATTACCAAAAAAAAGCCCATCTCCCAGCACACAGCATCCTGCAGTACAGTAGTAGATTGGTCCTAAACCAGCAATGATGGCATTTTTATGTTGTCATACCCCCCCAACCATGTCAACAATGGCAAATCACTCTCTTACCCAGCTGAGATGATGCTGGTTCTTCTACCACATTCTCCCTGGTCTGTTTTTCCCCAGTCTGCTCCTCCATCTCCACCTTAAACAGGACATGGGAGTCTTCAGCACATTAAAATTGGTTGTGCCCAGAATGGGGAACACCTGCTCCACCTCAGTTGAAACTGCTGTGGTCAGTGTCAGCACCAGACCTGGATCCTTCTCTTCCTCCAAATTCTCAGTGCTTCGTTGTCTTGGGCCCTTGAGGTGTTAAAGGTGTACACAGGCTCCAAGCTTGGGGGTGCTGCTGAGCACCTAGTCTTGCTTCTAACATTTTAGGGGAGTTATGGGACCAGGAATTGTGGTCCTTTGCCTGACAGAACAGGTTCTTCAAGAATTTTCTTCTGCTGGCACTGAGGTCTAATTCAGCAGACCTCACTCCCCCTGCTCTGCTGTCTCCAGTATGGTAACTTCATAAGACTTTTGATTGTTGGTTCTGGTCCCCAGAAAATCATGTGTTGATGGTGTTACAGCATATGTCTGCAAGAACTTTGGTGTCAACCTCATGCTGAGAGGATGCTCTCCTGGACACCATCTGATCTGAACAAGTGTAATGAGAGTGCTATACAAGGTTACAGGTATAATAAGCCACATGTTAAGTTGGGGGCTGAACATCCAAGCAGACTATGCTGACTAGAGGTAACTTCTGGTCTGGAACCAAGGAGTAGGGAGACTAACTCCCAGGGGTAATTTTGGTAAGATACTAGGGGAATAGAATGGACTCTAGCTGCATCCACATGGTGTGCAGTAGCTTAAGCAGCAACCATCATCAAGCTTCTACCTATACCCCCTGGCAGGCAAGCTAACTTGACTTTAAAGCATCATGTTCAAGGTAGGGATTTTTGTGTGTGGATGGGAGTCAGGTTAAGGCCAATGCTCTAATTATAATTTCAGTTAGCTTTTCAGTGAGGACAAACCCTTTGTTCTTCTTATAAAAGGAAATAATGACCAAAAATAGAATAACTTGTACCATGGTCTAGTGTTTATCAGTTTATAATATTGCAATTCCATACAGGCCAATGGGTTTACACTATTACCAAGAGGAGAATCTGGTCCTTTCAATCCAAAGGAAGGCTTGAGAAAGGAAAAAATGCAAAGCTTTTCTCATTAGAAATGGGCACTCTTCTTTCTGTCTTTTGTATCTATAAAAATATGCACCAGCCTGCATTTTCTATACAAGGTAAAAGGCTCATGTTTTATTATGTGACTTATCCCAGGGACAGCCTAGGTCCATCATCAAAGCTGGACACTTAAGCAGGCACACAAAATAAACTGAGCATTTGCTTTTGTCAGTGTTTCTCTCTTCTTCTCACTGTCATCTGTTGCACATTTGTTCTGCTTCCAGGATGCAGAATTCCAATTCTGGATAATCTCACTGCAGCCTGCAAAAATGAATGTACAATGTAGCCCACAGTACTTGCCTCTTTGATAACTGTTGGCAAATGCTGACTTTCTTTCAGTGATATTTTAGCTAATGTGGTTATTTCCTATTCTAAAAGTGGAGGGAAACACCAATATCTCAACCCTGTGTGTAGAAACTTGCCTGTTTTAACTTTATAATAACCATTGAAGTCAATGTGGTGGCTGATGTAAAGTAATACACACATATACAGGCAGAATTGTAAACATGAGCATGCCACTTATTCTGTAGTGGCAGGTAATCTTGTGGGATACCTTAAATAGAAAACAGTGATGATGTTTCCTATAGAGATCAAAACAATCCTCTTGCAAGAAGGTGACATTTCAGGGAGGGATTATATAACTAATGACATACCAACATCTGTCTAGGAAACATGTTAATGACAAATAGCAGTCAGGGGCCCACATTAGGTCAGGCAGAAGGAACTATTCCCAAGAGTGTCATCCCTCTAGCAAGGTGTCTGAAGGATGATGAGTTCACCTCACTGCCGAGAGAAATGAATGACAAGGGAGAAAAATACGCAGAAGTAGACATAAGCCACTGCTGTCTTGTCGCAGCATTTCTATTGAGCACATCGCTCAAGTGAATTCCTCTTTCTTTTTAGCATGAAATATTAACAGCTAGAATAGGGGACTGGGAGCCAGGATTTGTGGGTTCTATCCTTGGTTCTTCCACTACCTTTCGATGAGACCCACAGCAAGTTATTGTACTCTGTGCCTTGTTTTACCCATCTGTATCACAGAGATAGTATTGTATTGTGAGGATTGGTTCAGATAGAGGTAATCGTACTCGGAGAGTTAGTTAATATATTTGAAAAGTGCTTTGAAGATGTAAAACTCTTCAGAATTTTGTGCTTGGCCTCTACTATTGCAGATGTTTTATGCTCATAAAATTTGAGTGCAAAATTCTGGATGCAGCTGCACTGTTTTAGAAGCTTAACTACACAAATGCCTGGCAAATAAGGACATTAGGGTTTTCCTGGGCACTGCAGGCACAATTACTTGGAAGCCAGGCTGGGGGGAAGCTACAAATTAGGACAGATGTGCATGACTTTGTCTATGTCTGCCACCTATTTCATATATATAAATGTAGTGTCATATCATGGAACCGAGTACAATGTAATGCCTCAAATAATGGCTCTTAAAGAAACTCCAGTTGAAGACTGTGGGGACCAAACCTGATTTTTGAGAAAAAAACCTTTTCTTACAAGGCTGCTAAAAGTTGCTTTGGGTGCAAAATATTTTTGCTTTACATAAGAAGGACTGCTTCCAGAATTACCCAGAACAGCAGATCACTGTAACCAGGTTGTCTAGACAACACCTCTGAGTGGCCCACCCCATCTACAAGAGCACTCCCCATAGGAACCCTAACCCTAGCTCCAAGTGCCCTACCCATAGGAACCATAACCCTAGCTCCACGTGCACTATCCATAGAAACCCTAACCCTAGCATCTAGTACCCTACCCATAGGAACCCTAACACTAGGGCTGGAAGACCTACCCATAGGAACGCTAACCCTAGCTCCACATTCTCTACCCATAGGAACCCTAACGGTAGCACCAAGTGACCTACCCATAGGAACCCTAACCCTAGCTCCACGTGCACTATCCATAGGAACCCTAACCATAGGGCGGGAAGACCTACCCATAGGAACCCTAACCCTAGGGCATGAAAACCTACACATAGGAACCCTAACCCTAGCTCCATGTGCCCTACTCATAGGATCCCTAACCCTAGCTCCAAGTGCCCTACCCATAGGAACAATAAACCTAGGACGGTAAGACCTACCCATAGGAACCATAACCCTAGCTCCACGTGCCCTACCCATTGGAACCCTAACCCTAGCATCTAGTATGCTACCCATAGGAACCCTAACACTAGGGCTGGAAGACCTACCCATAGGAACGCTAACCCTAGCTCCACATTCCCTATCCATAGGAACCCTAACCGTAGCTCCAAGTCACTTACCCATAGGAACCCTAACCCTAGCTCCACATTCCCTACCCATAGGAATCCTAACGGTAGCTCCAAGTGACCTACCCATAGGAATCCTAACCCTAGGGCGGGAAGACCTACCCATAGGAACCCTAACCCTAGATCCACATGCCCTACCAATAGGAACCCTAACCCTAGCTACAAATGCACTACCCATAAGAACCCTAACCCTATGGCGGGAAGACCTACCCATAGGAACCCTAACCCTAGCTCCACATTCCCTACCCATAGGAACCCTAACGGTAGCACCAAGTGACCTACCCATAGGAACCCTAACCGTAGGGCGGGAAGACCTACCCATAGGAACCCTAACACTAGCTCCATATGCCCTGCCCATAGGAACCCTAACCTGAGCTCCAAGTGCCCTACATGTAGGAACCCTAACCCTAGGCCCAAGTGCCCTACCCATAGGAACCCTAACCCTAGGGCATGAAGACCTCCACATAGGAACCCAAACCCTAGCTCCGCGTACCCTACTCATAGGATCCCTATCCCTAGCTCCAAGTGCCCAACCCATAGGAACCCTAACCCTAGGGCGGGAAGACCTACCCATAGGAACCCTAACCCTAGATCCACGTGCCCTACCAATAGGAACCCTAACCCTAGCTACAAATGCCCTACCCATAAGAACCCTAACCCTATGGTGGGAAGACCTACCCATAGGAACCCTAACCCTAGCTCCAAGTGCCCTACCCATAGGAATCCTAACCCTAGGGTGTGAAGACCTAACTATAGGACCCTAACCCTATCTCCATGTGCCCTACCCATAGGAACCCTAACCCTAGCTCCAAGAGCCCTACCCATAGGAAAGCTAATCCTAGCTCCAAGGGACCTACCCATACGAGCCCTAACCCTAGCTCCAAGTGCACTACCCATAGGAACCCTAACCCTAGCGTGCGAAGACGTACCCATAGGACCTTAACCCTAGCTCCACGTGCCCTACCCATAGGAACCCTAACTCTAGCTGCAAGTGCCCTACCCATAGAAACCCTAAACGAAGCTCCAAGTCTCCTACCCATAGGAACCATAATCATATGGCGGGAAGACCTACCCCTAGGAAACCTAACCCTATCTCCACGTACCCTACCCATTGGAACCCTAGCCCTAGCTCTAAGTCCCCTACCCATACGAACCCTAACCCTAGCTCCAAGTGCCCTACCCATAGGAGCCCTAACCCTACAGCGGGAAAACCTACCATAGGATCCCTAACCCTAGCTTCAAGTGCCCAACCACAGGAACCTTAACCCTATGGCAGCAAGACCTAACTATAGGAACCCTAGCCCTAGCTCCCCACACCCTAGCCATAGGAACCCTAACCCTGTCTCCAAGTGCGCTACCCATAGGAACCCTAACCCTAGCTCCAAGTGCCCTACCCATAGTAACCCTAACCGCAGCTCCACATGCGCTACACATAGGAACCTAAGCCTAGCTGCAAGTGCTCTACCCATAGAAACCCTAACCCAAGCGCCAAGTCCCCTACACATAGGAACACTAATCCTATGGCGGGAAGACCTACCCCTAGGATACCTAACCCTATCTCCACGTACCCTACCCATAGGAACCCTAGCCCTAGCTCTAAGTCCCCTAACCATAGGAACCCTAACCCTAGCTCCAAGTGCCCTGGCCATAGGAACCCTAACCCTGGAGCGGGAAAACCTACCATAGGATCCCTAACCCTAGCTTCAAGTGCCCAACCACAGGAACCTTAACCCTATGGCAGGAAGATCTAACTATAGGAACCCTAGCCCTAGCTCCCCACACCCTAGCCATAGGAACCCTACCCCTGTCTCCAAGAGCCCTACCCATAGAAACCCTAACCCTAGCTCCACGTGCCCTACGCATAGGAACCCTAACCCTAGCTCCAAATGCCCTACCCATAGTAACCCTAACCTCAGCTCCACATACCCTAACCATAGGAACCCTGACCCTAGCTCAAAGTGCCCTACCCATAGTAACCCTAAACCAAGCTCCAAGTGCCCTACCCATAGGAACCCTAATCCTAGCTCCTAGTGGCCTACCCATAGGATCCCTAACCCTAGCTCCAAGTGCCATACCCATAGGATCCCTAACCCTAGCTCCATGTGGCCTACCCATAGGAAACCTAACCCTAGGGCGCGAAGCCGTACCCATAGGAACACTAACCCTAGCTCCAAGTGGCATATCCATAGGAACACTTACCCTAGGGCGGAAAGACCTACCAATTGGAACCCTAGCTCATAGTGGCCTACACATAGCAACCCTCACCCTAGCTCCAAGTTGCCTACTCATAGGAACCCTAACACTAGGTTTAGAAGCCCTACCCATAGGAACCCTAACCCTAGCTCCAAGTGCCCTACGCATAGGAACCCTAACCCTAGCTCCAAGTGCCCTAACCATAGGAAACCTAACCCTAGGTTGGGACGCCCTACCCATAGGAACCCTCACCCTAGTTCCAAGTGGCCTACCCATAGGAACCCTAAACCTAGCTCCAAGTGGCCTACCCATAGGAACCGTAACCCTAGGTTGGGAAGCCCTACCCATAGGAACTCTAACCCTAGCTCCAAGTGGCCTACCCATAGAAACCCTAACCCTAGCTCCAAGTGGCCTACCCATAGGAACCGTAACCCTAGGTTGGGAAGCCCTACCCATAGGAACCCTAACCCTATGTTGGGAAGCCCTACCCATAGGAACCCTAACCCTAGGTTGGGAAGCCCTACCCATAGAAACCCTAACCCTAGCTCCAAGTGGCCTACCCATGGGGCCCCTAACCCTAGCTACAACTAGCCAACCCATAGAAACCCTAATCCTAGGGATGGAAACCCTACCCATAGGAAACCTAACCCTTGCTCGAAGTGGCCTACGCATATGAACCCTAACCCTAGCTCCAAGTGGCCTACACATAGGAACCCTAAGCCTAGCTCCAAGTAGCCTACCCATAGGAACCCTAACCCTAGGTTGGGAAGCCCTACCTCTAGGATCCCTAACCCTAGCTCCAAGTGGCCTACCCGTGGGAACCCTAACCCTAGCTCCAAGTGGGCTACTCATAGGAACACTAAACCTAGATCCATGTGCCCTACCCATAGCAACCCTAACCCTAGCTCCAAGTGGCCTACCCGTAGGAACCCTAGCCCTAGCTCCAAGTGGGCTACTCATAGGAACCCTAAACCTAGCTCCATGTGCCCTACCCATAGGAACGCTAACCCTAGGGCGCGAAGCCCTACCCATAGGAACACTAACCCTAGCTCCAAGTGGCATATCCATAGGAACACTTACCCTAGGGCGGAAAGACCTACCAATTGGAACCCTAGCTCATAGTGGCCTACACATAGGAACCCTCACCCTAGCTCCAATTTGCCTACCCATAGGAACCCTAACACTAGGTTTAGAAGCCCTACCCATAGGAACCCTAACCCTAGCTCCAAGTGCCCTACCCATAGGAAACCTAACCCTAAGTTGGGAAGTCCTACCTATAGGAACCCTAAACCTAGCTCCAACTGCCCTACCCATAGGAAACCTAAACCTAGGTTGGGACGCCCTACCCATAGGAACCCTAACCCTAGTTCCAAGTGGCCTACCCATAGGAACCCTAACCCTAGCTCCAAGTGGCCTACCCATAGGAACCGTAACCCTAGGTTGGGAAGCCCTACCCATAGGAACTCTAACCCTAGCTCCAAGTGGCCTACCCATAGGAACCCTAACCCTAGCTCCAAGTGGCCTACCCATAGGAACCGTAACCGTATGTTGGGAAGCCCTACCCATAGGAACCCTTACCCTAGGTTGGGAAGCCCTACCCATAGAAACCCTAACCCTAGCTCCAAGTGGCCTACCCATGGGGCCCCTAACCCTAGTTACAACTAGCCAACCCATAGAAACCCTAATCCTAGGGAGGGAAACCCTACCCATAGGGACCCTAATCCTAGCTCCTAGTGGCCTATCCATAGGAACCCTAACCCTAGCTCCAAGAGGCCTACCCATAGGAACCCTAACCCTAGCTCCAAGTGGCCTATCCATAGGAACCCTAACCCTAGCTCCAAGTGGCCTACACATTGGAACCCTAACCCTAGGGAGGGAAGCCCTTCCCATAGCAACCCTAATCCTAGTTCCAAGTGTCCTACCCATAGGACCCGAACCCTGGCTCCAAGTTGCCTACCCATAGGAACCCTAACCCTAGGTTGGAAAGCCCTACCCTTAGGAACCCTAACCCTAGGTTGGGAAGCCCTACCTATAGCAACCCTAACCCTAGCTGCAAGAGGTCTACCCATAGGAACCCTAACACTAGGTTGGGAAGCCCTACCCATAGGAACCCTAACCCTAGCTCCAAGTGGCCTACCCATAGGAACCCTAACCCTAGCTCCAAGTGTCCTACCCATAGGAAACCTAACCCTAGGTTGGGAAGCCCTACCCATAGGAACCCTAACCCTAGGTTGGGAATCCCTACCCATAGGAACCCTAACCCTAGCTCCAAGTGCTCTACCCATAGGAACCCTAACCCTAGGTTGGGAAGCCCTACCCATAGGAACCCTAACCCTAGGTTGGGAATCCCTACCCATAGGAACCCTAACCCTAGCTCGAAGAGCCCTACCCATAGGAACCCTAACCCTAGGTTGGGAAGCCCTACCTATACGAACCCTAACCCTAGCTCCAAGTGGCCTACCGATAGGAACCCTAACCCTAGGTTGGAAGCCCTACCCATAGGAACCCTAACCCTAGGTCGAAGTGGCCTACCCATAGGAACCCTAAGCCTAGCTCCAAGTGGCCTACCCATAGGAACCCTAACCCTAGGTTGGGAAGCCCTACCTCTAGGATCCCTAACCCTAGCTCCAAGTGGCCTACGCATAAAAACCCTAAACCTAGGGCGCGAAGCCCTACCCATAGGAATCCTAACTCTAGCTCCAAGTGGCCTACCCATAAAAACCCTAACCCTAGGGCGCGAAGCCCTACCCATAGGAACCCTAACCCTAGCTCCAAGTTGCCTATCCATAGGAACCCTAACCATAGGGAGGGAAACCCTACCCGTAGGAACCCTAATCCTAGCTCCTAGTTGCCTACCCATAGGAACCCTAACCCTTGCTCCAAGTGGCCTATCCATAGGAACCCTAACCCTAGCTCCAAGTGGCCTACCCATAGGAACCCTAACCCTAGGACGGGAATACCTACCCATAGGAACCCTAACCCTAGGTTTGGAAGCCCTACCCATAGGAACACTAACCCTAGCTCCAAGTGGCCTACCCGTAGGAACCCTAACCCTAGCTGCAAGTGCCCTACCCATAGGAAACCTAACCCTAGGTTGGGACGCCCTACCCATAGGAACCCTAAACCTAGCTCCACGTGCCCTACCCATAGGAACCCTAACCCTAGGTTGGGAAGCCCTACCCATAGGAACCCTAACCCTAGCTCCAAGTGCCCTACGCATAGGCACCCTAACCCTAGCTGCAAGTGCCCTACCCATAGGAAACCTAACCCTAGGTTGGGACGCCCTACCCATAGGAACCCTAATCCTAGTTCCAAGTGGCCTACCCATAGGAACCCTAACCCTAGCTCCAAGTGGCCTACCCTTAGGAACTGTAACCCTAGGTTGGGAAGCCCTACCCATAGGAACTCTAACCCTAGCTCCAAGTGGCCTACCCATAGGAACCCTAACCCTAGCTCCAAGTGGCCTACCCATAGGAACCCTAACCCTAGGCTGGGAAGCCCTACCTCTAGGATCCCTAACCCTAGCTCCAAGTGGTCTACGCATAAAAACCCTAAACCTAGGGTGCGAAGCCCTACCCATAGGAACCCTAACCCTAGCTCCAAGTTGCCTATCCATAGGAACCCTAACCATAGGTAGGGAACCCCTACCCGTAGGAACCCTAATCCTAGCTCCTAGTGGCCTACCCATAGGAACCGTAATCCTAGCTCCTAGTGGCCTATCCATAGGAACCCTAACCCTAGCTCCTAGTGGCCTACCCATAGGAAGCCTAACGCTAGGGCGCGAAGCCCTACCCATAGGAATCCTAACCCTTGCTCCAAGTGGCCTATCCATAGGAACCCTAACCCTAGCTCCAAGTGTCCTACCCATAGTAACCCTAACCCTAGGACGGGAATACCTACCCATAGGAACCCTAACCCTAGCTCCAAGTGGCCTACACATAGGAACCCTAACCCTAGCTCCAAGTGGGCTACCCATAGGAACCCTAACCCTATGTTGGGAAGCCCTACCCATAGGAACCCTAACCCTAGCTCCAAGTGGCCTACCCATAGGGCCCCTAACCCTAGCTACAACTAGCCTACCCATAGAAACCCTAACCCTAGGGAGGGAAACCCTACCCATAGGAACCCTAACCCTAGCTCCAAGAGGCCTATCCATAGGAACCCTAACCATAGCTCAAAGTTGTCTACCCATAGGAACCCTAACCCTAGGTTGGGAAGCCCTACCCATAGGAACCCTAACCCTAGCTCCAAGTGCCCTACCCATAGGAACCCTAAAACTTGATTGGGAAGCCCTACCCATAGGAACCCTAACCCTAGCTCCAAGTGGCCTACCCATAGGAACCCTAACCCTAGCTCCAAGTGTCCTACCCATAGGAAACCTAACTCTAGGTTGGGAAGCCCTATCCATAGCAACCCTAACCCTAGGTTGGGAATCCATACCCATAGAAACCCTAACCCTAGCTCCAAGTGCCCTACCCATAGGAACCCTAACCCTAGGTTGGGAATCCCTACCCATAGGAACCCTAACCCTAGCTCCAAGTGCCCTACCCATAGGAACCCTAACCCTAGGTTGGGAAGCCCTACCTATACAAACCCTAACCCTAGCTCCAAGTGGCCTACCCATAGGAACCCTAACCCTAGCTCCAGGTGCCCTACCCATAGGAACCCTAAACCTACGTTGGGAAGCCCTACCTATAGGAGCCCTAACCCTAGGTTGGGAAGCCCTACCTATAGGAACCCTAACCCTAGGTCCAAGTGGCCTACCGATAGGAACCCTAACCCTAGGTTGGAAGCCCTACCCATAGGAACCCTAACCCTAGCTCGAAGAGGCCTACGCATATGAACCCTTACCCTAGCTCCAAGTGGCCTACCCATAGGAACCCTAACCCTAGGCTGGGAAGCCCTACCTCTAGGATCCCTAACCCTAGCTCCAAGTGGCCTACGCATAAAAACCCTAAACCTAGGGTGCGAAGCCCTACCCATAGGAACCCTAACCCTAGCTCCAAGTTGCCTATCCATAGGAACCCTAACCATAGGTAGGGAACCCCTACCCGTAGGAACCCTAATCCTAGCTCCTAGTGGCCTACCCATAGGAACCCTAACCCTTGCTCCAAGTGACCTATCCATAGGAACCCTAACCCTAGCTCCTAGTGGCCTACCCATAGGAACCCTAACCCTTGCTCCAAGTGGCCTATCCATAGGAACCCTAACCCTAGCTCCAAGTGGCCTACCCATAGTAACCCTAACCCTAGGACGGGAATACCTACCCATAGGAACCCTAACCCTAGGTTGGGAAGCCCTACCCATAGGAACACTAACCCTAGCTCCAAGTGGCCTACCCGTAGGAACCCTAACCCTAGCTCCAAGTGGGCTACTTATAGGAACCCTAAACCTAGCTCCATGTGCCCTACCCATAGGAACCCTAACCCTAGGTTGGGAAGTCCTACCCATAGGAACACTAACCCTAGCTCCAAGTGGCCTACCCATAGGAACCCTAACTCTAGCTCCAAGTGGGCTACTCATAGGAACCCTAAACCTAGCTCCATGTGCCCTACCCATAGGAACCCTAACCCTGGGGCGCGAAGCCCTACCCATAGGAACACTAACCCTAGCTCCAAGTGCCCTACTCATAGGAACCCTAACCCTAGCTCCAACTGCCCTACCCATAGGAAACCTAACCCTAGGTTGGGAAGCCCTACCTATAGGAACCCTAACCCTAGCTCCAAGTTGCCTACCCATAGGAACCCTAACCCTAGGTTGGGAAGCCCTACCCATAGGAACTCTAACCCTAGCTCCAAGTGGCCTACCCATAGGAACCCTAACCCTAGCTCCAAGTGGCCTACCCATAGGAACCCTAACCCTAGGTTGGGAAGCCCTACCCATAGGAACCCTAACCCTAGGTTGGGAAGCCCTACCCATAGGAACCCTAACCCTAGCTCCAAGTGCCCTACGCATAGGCACCCTAACCCTAGCTGCAAGTGCCCTACCCAAGGGAAACCTAACCCTAGGTTGGGACGCCCTACCCATAGGAACTCTAACCCTAGCTCCAAGTGGCCTACCCATAGGAACCCTAACCCTATCTCCAAGTGGCCTACACATAGGAACCCTATCCCTAGGTTGGGAAGCCCTACCCATAGGAACTCTAACCCTAGCTCCAAGTGGCCTACCCATAGGAACCCTAACCCTAGCTCCAAGTGGCCTACCCATAGGAACCCTAACCCTAGGTTGGGAAGCCCTACCCATAGGAAACCTAACCCTATGTTGGGAAGCCCTAACCATAGGAACCCTAACCCTAGGTTGGGAAACCCTACCCATAGGAACCCTAACCCTAGGTTGGGAAGCCCTACCCATAGAAACCCTAACCCTAGCTCCAAGTGCCCTACCCATAGGATCCCTAACCCTAGGTTGGGAAGCCCTACCTATACGAACCCTAACCCTAGCTCCAAGTGGCCTACCCATAGGAACCCTAACCCTAGCTCCCGGTGCCCTACCCATAGGATCCGTAACCCTACGTTGGGAAATCCTACCTATAGGAACCCTAACCCTAGGTTGGGAAGCCCTACCTATACGAACCCTAACCCTAGCTCCAAGTGGCCTACCGATAGGAACCCTAACCCTAGGTTGGAAGCCCTACCCATAGGAACCCTAACCCTAGCTCCAAGTGGCCTACCCATAGGAACCCTAACCCTAGCTCCAAGTCGCCTACCCATAGGAACCCTAACCCTAGCTCCAAGTGGCCTACCCATAGGAACCCTAACCCTAGCTCCAAGTGTCCTACCCATAGGACCCTAAACCTAGCTCCATGTGCCCTACCCATAAAAACCCTAACCCTAGGTTGGGAAGTCCTACCCATAGGAACACTAACCCTAGCTCCAAGTGGCCTACCCATAGGAACCCTAACCCTAGCTCCAAGTGGCCTACGCATAGGAACCTAAACCTAGCTCCATGTGCCCTACCCATAGGAACCCTAACCCTGGGTTGAGCCCTACCCATAGGAACACTAACCCTAGCTCCAAGTGGCCTACCCATAGGAACCCTAACCCTAGCTCCAAGTGTCCTACTCATAGGAACCCTAACCCTAGCTCCAACTGCCCTACCCATAGGAAACCTAACCCTAGGTTGGGAAGCCCTACCTATAGGAACCCTAACCCCAGCTCCAAGTTGCCTACCCATAGGAACCCTAACCATAGGTTGGGAAGCCCTACCCATAGGAACTCTAACCCTAGCTCCAAGTGGCCTACCCATAGGAACCCTAACCCTAGCTCCAAGTGGCCTTCCCATAGGAACCCTAACCGTAGGTTGGGAAGCCCTACCCATAGGAACCCTAACCCTATGTTGGGAAGCCCTACCCATAGGAACCCTAACCCTAGGTTAGGAAGCCCTACCCATAGGAACTCTAACCCTAGCACCAAGTGGCCTACCCATAGGAACCCTAACCCTAGCTCCAAGTGGCCTACCCATAGGAACCCTAAACCTAGGTTGGAAAGCCCTACCCATAGCAACCCTAACCCTATGTTGGGAAGCCCTACCCATAGGAACCCTAACCCTAGCTCCAAGTGCCCTACGCATAGGAACCCTAACCCTAGCTCCAAGTGCCCTACCCATAGGAAACCTAACCCTAGGTTGGGAAGCCCTACCTATAGGAACCCTAACCCTAGCTCCAAGTTGCCTACCCATAGGAAACCTAACCCTAGGTTGGGACGCCCTACCCATAGGAACCCTAACCCTAGTTCCAAGTGGCCTACCCATAGGAACCCTAACCCTAGCTCCAAGTGGCCTACCCATAGGAACCGTAACCCTATGTTGGGAAGCCCTACCCATAGGAACTCTAACCCTAGCTCCAAGTGGCCTACCCATAGGAACCCTAACCCTAGCTCCAAGTGGCCTACCCATAGGAACCCTAACCCTAGGTTGGGAAGCCCTACCCATAGGAAACCTAACCCTATGTTGGGAAGCCCTAACCATAGGAACCCTAACCCTAGGTTGGGAAACCCTACCCATAGGAACCCTAACCCTAGGTTGGGAAGCCCTACCCATAGAAACCCTAACCCTAGCTCCAAGTGCCCTACCCATAGGATCCCTAACCCTAGGTTGGGAAGCCCTACCTATACGAACCCTAACCCTAGCTCCAAGTGGCCTACCCATAGGAACCCTAACCCTAGCTCCCGGTGCCCTACCCATAGGATCCCTAACCCTACGTTGGGAATTCCTACCTATAGGAACCCTAACCCTAGGTTGGGAAGCCCTACCTATACGAACCCTAACCCTAGCTCCCGGTGCCCTACCCATAGGATCCCTAACCCTACGTTGGGAATTCCTACCTATAGGAACCCTAACCCTAGGTTGGGAAGCCCTACCTATACGAACCCTAACCCTAGCTCCAAGTGGCCTACCGATAGGAACCCTAACCCTAGGTTGGAAGCCCTACCCATAGGAACCCTAACCCTAGCTCCAAGTGGCCTACCCATAGGAACCCTAACCCTAGCTCCAAGTCGCCTACCCATAGGAACCCTAACCCTAGCTCCAAGTGGCCTACCCATAGGAACCCTAACCCTAGCTCCAAGTGTCCTACCCATAGGACCCTAAACCTAGCTCCAAGTTGCCTACCCATAGGAACCCTAACCATAGCTCAAAGTTGTCTACCCATAGGAACCCTAACCCTAGGTTGGGAAGCCCTACCCATAGGAACCCTAACCCTAGCTCCAAGTGCCCTACCCATAGGAACCCTAACACTAGGTTGGGAAGCCCTACCCATAGGAACTCTAACCCTAGCTCCAAGTGGCCTACCCATAGGAACCCTAACCCTAGCTCCAAGTGGCCTACCCATAGGAACCCTAACCCTAGCTCCAAGTGGCCTACCCATAGGAACCCTAACCCTATGTTGGGAAGCCCTAACCATAGGAACCCTAACCCTAGGTTGGGAAACCCTACCCATAGGAACCCTAACCCTAGGTTGGGAAGCCCTACCCATAGAAACCCTAACCCTAGCTCCAAGTGCCCTACCCATAGGATCCCTAACCCTAGGTTGGGAAGCCCTACCTAGACGAACCCTAACCCTAGCTCCAAGTGGCCTACCCATAGGAAACCTAACCCTAGGTTGGGACGCCCTACCCATAGGAACCCTAACCCTAGCTCCAAGTGCCCTACCCATAGGAACCCTATCCCTAGCTCCAAGTGCCCTACCCATAGGAAACCTAACCTTAGGTTGGGAAGCCCTACCTATAGGAACCCTAACCCTAGCTCCAAGTTGCCTACCCATAGGAAACCTAACCCTAGGTTGGGACGCCCTACCCATAGGAACCCTAACCCTAGTTCCAAGTGGCCTACCCATAGGAACCCTAACCCTAGCTCCAAGTGGCCTACCCATAGGAACCCTAACCCTAGGTTGGGAAGCCCTACCCATAGAAACCCTAAGCTGAGCTCCAAGTGCCCTACCCATAGGATCCCTTACCCTAGGGTGGGAAGCCATAACCCTAGGAACCCTAATCCTAGCTCCAAGTGCCCTACCCATAGGAACCCTAACCCTAGCTCCAAGTGCCCTACCAATAGGATCCCTAACCTACGTTGGGAATTCCTACCCATAGGAACCCTAACCTAGGTTGGGAAGCCCTACCTATAGGAACCCTAACCCTAGCTCCCTGTGCCCTACCCATAGGATCCCTAACCCTACGTTGGGAATTCCTACCTATAGGAACCCTAACCCTAGGTTGGGAAGCCCTACCTATACGAACCCTAACCCTAGCTCCAAGTGGCCTACCGATAGGAACCCTAACCCTAGGTTGGAAGCCCTACCCATAGGAACCCTAACCCTAGCTCCAAGTGGCCTACCCATATGAATCCTTACCCTAGGTTGGGAAGCCCTACCCATAGGAACCCTAACCCTAGCTCCAAGTGGCCTACACATAGGAACCCTAACCCTAGCTCCAAGTCGCCTACCCATAGGAACCCTAACCCTAGCTCCAAGTGGCCTACCCATAGGAACCCTAACCCTAGCTCCAAGTGTCCTACCCATAGGACAGTAAACCTAGCTCCAAGTTGCCTACCCATAGGAACCCTAACCATAGCTCAAAGTTGTCTACCCATAGGAACCCTAACCCTAGGTTGGGAAGCCCTACCCATAGGAACCCTAACCCTAGCTCCAAGTGCCCTACCCATAGGAACCCTAACACTAGGTTGGGAAGCCCTACCCATAGGAACCCTAACTCTAGCTCCAAGTGGCCTACCCATAGGAACCCTAACCCTAGCTCCAAGTGGCCTACCCATAGGAAACCTAACTCTAGGTTGGGAAGCCCTACCCATAGCAACCCTAACCCTAGGTTGGGAATCCATACCCATAGGAACCCTAACCCTAGCTCCAAGTGCCCTACCCATAGGAACCCTAATCCTAGGTTGGGAAGCCCTACCCATAGGAACCCTAACCCTAGGATGGGAATCCCTACCCATAGGAACCCTAACCCTAGCTCCAAGTGCCCTACCCATAGGAACCCTAACCCTAGGTTGGGAAGCCCTACCTATAGGAACCCTAACCCTAGCTCCAAGTGGCCTACCCATAGGAACCCTAACCCTAGCTCCAGGTGCCCTACCCATAGGAACCCTAACCCAACGTTGGGAAGCCCTACCTATAGGAACCCTAACCCTAGGTTGGAAGCCCTACCCATAGGAACCCTAACCCTAGCTCGAAGAGGCCTACGCATATGAACCCTTACCCTAGCTCCAAGTGGCCTACCCATAGGAACCCTAACCCTAGGCTGGGAAGCCCTACCTCTAGGATCCCTAACCCTAGCTCCAAGTGGCCTACGCATAAAAACCCTAAACCTAGGGCGCGAAGCCCTACCCATAGGAACCCTAACCCTAGCTCCAAGTTGCCTATCCATAGGAACCCTAACCATAGGGAGGGAACCCCTACCCGTAGGAACCCTAATCCTAGCTCCTAGTGGCCTAACCATAGGAACCCTAACCCTTGCTCCAAGTGGCCTATCCATAGGAACCCTAACCCTAGCTCCTAGTGGCCTACCCATAGGAAGCCTAACGCTAGGGCGCGAAGCGCTACCCATAGGAATCCTAACCCTTGCTCCAAGTGGCCTATCCATAGGAACCCTAACCCTAGCTCCAAGTGGCCTACCCATAGTAACCCTAACCCTAGGACGGGAATACCTACCCATAGGAACCCTAACCCTAGGTTGGGAAGCCCTACCCATAGGAACACTAACCCTAGCTCCAAGTGGCCTACCCGTAGGAACCCTAACCCTAGCTCCAAGTGGGCTACTTATAGGAACCCTAAACCTAGCTCCATGTGCCCTACCCATAGGAACCCTAACCCTAGGTTGGGAAGTCCTACCCATAGGAACACTAACCCTAGCTCCAAGTGGCCTACCCATAGGAACCCTAACCCTAGCTCCAAGTGGGCTACTCATAGGAACCCTAAACCTAGCTCCATGTGCCCTATCCATAGGAACCCTAACCCTAGGGCGCGAAGCCCTACCCATAGGAACACTAACCCTAGCTCCAAGTGGGCTACTTATAGGAACCCTAACCCTAGCTCCAAGTGTCCTACTCATAGGAACCCTAACCCTAGCTCCAACTGCCCTACCCATAGGAAACCTAACCCTAGGTTGGGAAGCCCTACCTATAGGAACCCTAACCCCAGCTCCAAGTTGCCTACCCATAGGAACCCTAACCATAGGTTGGGAAGCCCATCCCATAGGAACTCTAACCCTAGCTCCAAGTGCCCTACCCATAGGAAACTAACCCTAGCTCCAAGTTGCCTACCCATAGGAACCCTAACCCTAGCTGCAACTGGCCTACCCATAGGAACCCTAACCCTAGGTTGGGAAGCCCTACCCATAGGAACCCTAACCCTATGTTGGGAAGCCCTAACCATAGGAACCCTAACCCTAGGTTGGGAAACCCTACCCATAGGAACCCTAACCCTAGGTTGGGAAGCCCTACCCATAGAAACCCTAACCCTAGCTCCAAGTGCCCTACCCCTAGGATCCTAACCCTAGGTTGGGAAGCCCTACCTATAGGAACCTAACCCTAGCTCCAAGTGGCCTACCCATAGGAACCTAACCCTAGCTCGGTGCCCTACCCATAGGATCCCTAACCCTACGTTGGGAATTCCTACCCTTAGAAACCCTAAACCTAGGTTGGGAAGCCCTACCTATAGGAACCCTAACCCTAGCTCCAAGTGGCCTACCCATAGGAACCCTAACCCTAGCTCCAAGTGGCCTACCCATAGGAACCCTAACCCTAGCACCAAGTGGCCTATCCATACGAACCCTAACCCTAGGGCGCGAAGCCCTACCCATAGGAACCCTAACCCTAGCTGCAAGTGGCCTATCCATACGAACCCTAACCCTAGCTCCAAGTGGCCTACCCATAGGAACCCTAACCCTAGGGAGGGAAGCCCTTCCCATAGGAACCCTAACCCAAGCTCCAAGTTGCCTACCTAGAGGAACCCTAACCCTAGCTCCAAGTGGCCTACCCATAGGAACCCTAACTCTAGGGCGCGAAGCCCTACCCATAGGAACCCTAACCCTAGCTCCAAGTGGCCTATCCATAGGAACCCTAACCCTAGCTCCAAGTGGCCTACCCACAGGAACCCTAACCCTAGCTGCAAGTGGCCTACCCATAGGAACCCTAACTCTAGGGCGCGAAGCCCTACCCATAGGAACCCTAACCCTAGCTCCAAGTGGCCTACCCATAGGAACCCTAACCCTAGCTCCAAGTGGCCTACCCATAGGAACCCTAACCCTAGGGCGCGAAGCCCTACCCATAGGAACCCTAACCCTAGCTCCACGTGGCCTACCCATAGGAACCCTAACCCTAGGTTTGGAATCCCTACCCATTGGAACCATAACCCTAGCTCCAAGTGGCCTACCCATAGGGACCCTAACCCTAACTCCAAATGCCCTACCCATAGGAACCCTAACCCTAGGTTGGGAAGCCCTTCCCATAGGAACCCTAACCCTAGCTCCACGTGGCCTACCCAGAGGAACCCTAACCCTAGGTTTGGAATCCCTACCCATTGGAACCATAACCCTAGCTCCAAGTGGCCTACCCATAGGAACCCTAACCCTAGCTCCAAGTGGCCTACGCATGGGAACCCTAACCCTAGCTCCAAGTGGCCTACCCATAGGAACCCTAACCCTAGCACCAAGTGGCCTACCCATAAGGACCCTAACCCTAGCTCGAAGTGGCCTACCCATAGGAATCATAACCCTAGGTTTGGAAGCTCTACCCATAGGAACCCTAACCCTAGCTCCAAGTGGCCTATCCATACGAACCCTAACCCTAGGGCGCGAAGCCCTACCCATAGGAACCCTAACCCTAGCTCCAAGTGGCCTATCCATACGAACCCTAACCCTAGCTCCAAGTGGCCTACCCATAGGAACCCTAACCCTAGGGAGGGAAGCCCTTCCCATAGGAACCCTAACCCAAGCTCCAAGTTGCCTACCCACAGGAACCCTAACCCTAGCTGCAAGTGGCCTACCCATAGGAACCCTAACTCTAGGGCGCGAAGCCCTACCCATAGGAACCCTAACCCT
This sequence comes from Mauremys reevesii, assembly GCF_016161935.1. NCBI lineage: Eukaryota > Metazoa > Chordata > Testudines > Geoemydidae > Mauremys > Mauremys reevesii. The sequence continues at coordinate 94,018,615 of NC_052628.1, read as the reverse complement.
AGCTCCAAGTGGCCTATCCATAGGAACCCTAACCCTAGCTCCAAGTGGCCTACCCACAGGAACCCTAACCCTAGCTGCAAGTGGCCTAACAATAGGAACCATAACTCTAGGGCTCGAAGCCCTACCCATAGGAACCCTAACCCTAGCTCCAAATGGCCTACCTATAGGAACACTAACCCTAGCTCTAAGTGGCCTACCCATAGGAACCCTAACCCTAGGGCGTAAAGCCCTACCCATAGGAACCCTAACCCTAGCTCCACGTGGCCTACCCAGAGGAACCCTAACCCTAGGTTTGGAATCCCTACCCATAGGAACCATAACCCTAGCTCCAACTGGCCTACCCATAGGGACCCTAACCCTAGCTCCAAATGCCCTACCCATAGGAACCCTAACCCTAGGTTGGGAAGCCCTACCCATAGGAACCCTAACCCTAGCTCCACGTGGCCTACCCAGAGGAACCCTAACCCTAGGTTTGGAATCCCTACCCATTGGAACCATAACCCTAGCTCCAAGTGGCCTACCCATAGGAACCCTAACCCTAGCTCCAAGTGGCCTACGCATGGGAACCCTAACCCTAGCTCCAAGTGGCCTACCCATAGGAACCCTAACCCTAGCTCCAAGTGGCCTACGCATGGGAACCCTAACCCTAGCTCCAAGTGGCCTACCCATAGGAATCCTAACCCTAGGTTGGGAAGCCCTACCCATAGGAACCCTAACCCTAGCTCCAAGTGCCCTACCCATAGGAACCCTAACCCTAGGTTTGGAAGCCCTACCTATAGGAACCCTAACCCTAGCTCCAAGTGGCCTACCCATAGGAACCCTAACCCTAGGTTGGGTAGCCCTACCTATAGGAACCCTAACCCTAGCTCCAATTGGCCTACCCATAGGAACCCTAACCCTAGGTTGGGCAGCCCTACCTATAGGAACCCTAACCCTACCTCCAAGTGGCCTACCCATAGGAACCCTAACCCTAGGTTGGGAAGCCCTACCCATAGGAACCCTAACCCTAGCTGCAAGTGGCCTACCCATAGGAACCCTAACCCTAGCTCCACGTTCCCTACCCATAGGAACCATAACCCTAGCTCCAAGTGGCCTACCCATAGGAACCCTAACCCTAGCTCCAAGTGCCCTACCCATAGGACCCTAACCCTAGCTCCAAGTTGCCTACCATAGGAACCCTAACCCTAGCTGCAAGAGGCCTACCCATAGGGACCCTAACCCTAGCTCCAAATGCCCTACCCATAGGAACCCTAACCCTAGGTTGGGAAGCCCTACCCATAGGAACCCTAACCCTAGCTGCAAGTGGCCTATCCATAGAACCCTAACCCTAGCTCCAAGTGGCCTACCCATAGGAACCCTAACCCTAGGGAGGGAAGCCCTTCCCATAGGAACCCTAACCCAAGCTCCAAGTTGCCTACCTAGAGGAACCCTAACCCTAGCTCCAAGTGGCCTACCCACAGGAACCCTAACCCTAGCTGCAAGTGGCCTACCCATAGGAACCCTAACTCTAGGGCGCGAAGCCCTACCCATAGGAACCCTAACCCTAGCTCCAAGTGGCCTATCCATAGGAACCCTAACCCTAGCTCCAAGTGGCCTACCCACAGGAACCCTAACCCTAGCTGCAAGTGGCCTACCCATAGGAACCATAACTCTAGGGCTCGAAACCCTAGCCATAGGAACCCTAACCCTAGCTCCAAATGGCCTACCCATAGGAACACTAACCCTAGCTCCAAGTGGCCTACCCATAGGAACCCTAACCCTAGGGCGTAAAGCCCTACCCATAGGAACCCTAACCCTAGCTCCACGTGGCCTACCCAGAGGAACCCTAACCCTAGGTTTGGAATCCCTACCCATTGGAACCATAACCCTAGCTCCAAGTGGCCTACCCATAGGGACCCTAACCCTAACTCCAAATGCCCTACCCATAGGAACCCTAACCCTAGGTTGGGAAGCCCTTCCCATAGGAACCCTAACCCTAGCTCCACGTGGCCTACCCAGAGGAACCCTAACCCTAGGTTTGGAATCCCTACCCATTGGAACCATAACCCTAGCTCCAAGTGGCCTACCCATAGGAACCCTAACCCTAGCTCCAAGTGGCCTACCCATAGGAACCCTAACCCTAGCTCCAAGTGGCCTACCCATAGGAACCCTAACCTTAGCTCCAAGTGGCCTACGCATGGGAACCCTAACCCTAGCTCCAAGTGGCCTACCCATAGGAACCCTAACCCTAGCTCCAAGTGGCCTACCCATAGGAACCCTAACTCTAGCTCCAAGTGGGCTACTCATAGGAACCCTAAACCTAGCTCCATGTGCCCTACCCATAGGAACCCTAACCCTGGGGCGCGAAGCCCTACCCATAGGAACACTAACCCTAGCTCCAAGTGGCCTACCCATAGGAACCCTAACCCTAGCTCCAAGTGCCCTACCCATAGGAACCCTAACCCTAGCTCCAAGAGCCCTACCCATAGGAACCCTAACCCTAGGTTGGGAAGCCCTACCTATAGGAACCCTAACCCTAGCTCCAAGTTGCCTACCCATAGGAACCTTAACCCTAGGTTGGGAATCCCTACCCATAGGAACTCTAACCCTAGCTCCAAGAGGCCTACCCATAGTAACCCTAACCCTAGCTCCAAGTGGCCTACCCATAGGAACCCTAACCCTAGCTCCAAGTGGCCTACCCATAGGAACCCTAACCCTAGGTTGGGAAGCCCTACCCATAGGAAACCTATTCCTATGTTGGGAAGCCCTACCCATAGGAACCCTAACCCTAGGTTGGGAAGCCCTACCCATAGGAACCCTAACCCTAGGTTGGGAAGCCCTACCCATAGGAACCCTAATCCTAGGTTGGGAAGCCCTACCCATAGGTACCCTAACCCTAGGTTGGGAAGCGCTACCTATAGGAACCCTAACCCTAGCTCCAATTAGCCTACTCATAGGAACCCTAACCCTAGCTCCAAGCCCTACCCATAGGAACCCTAACCCTAGGTTGGGAATCCCTACCTATAGGAACCCTAACCCTAGGTTGGGAAGCCCTACCTATACGAACCCTAACCCTAGCTCCCGGTGCCCTACCCATAGGATCCCTAACCCTACGTTGGGAATTCCTACCTATAGGAACCCTAACCCTAGGTTGGGAAGCCCTACCTATACGAACCCTAACCCCAGCTCCAAGTGGCCTACCGATAGGAACCCTAACCCTAGGTTGGAAGCCCTACCCATAGGAACCCTAACCCTAGCTCCAAGTGGCCTACCCATATGAATCCTTAATCTAGGTTGGGAAGCCCTACCCATAGGAACCCTAACCCTAGCTCCAAGTGGCCTACCCATAGGAACCCTAACCCTAGCTCCAAGAGGCCTACCCATAGGAACCCTAACCCTAGCTCCAAGTGGCCTATCCATAGGAACCCTAACCCTAGCTCCAAGTGTCCTACCCATAGGACCCTAAACCTAGCTCCAAGTTGCCTACCCATAGGAACCCTAACCATAGCTCAAAGTTGTCTACCCATAGGAACCCTAACCCTAGGTTGGGAAGCCCTACCAATAGGAACCCTAACCCTAGCTCCATGTGCCCTACCCATAGGAACCCTAACACTAGGTTGGGAAGCCCTACCCATAGGAACCCTAACCCTAGCTCCAAGTGGCCTACCCATAGGCACCCTAACCCTAGCTCCAAGTGTCCTACCCATAGGAAACCTAACTCTAGGTTGGGAAGCCCTACCCATAGCAACCCTAACCCTAGGTTGGGAATCCATACCCATAGGAACCCTAACCCTAGCTCCAAGTGCCCTACCCATAGGAACCCTAATCCTAGGTTGGGAAGCCCTACCCATAGGAACCCTAACCCTAGGATGGGAATCCCTACCCATAGGAACCCTAACCCTATCTCCAAGTGCCCTACCCATAGGAACCGTAACCCTAGGTTGGGAAGCCCTACCTATATGAACCCTAACCCTAGCTCCAAGTGGCCTACCCATAGGAACCCTAACCCTAGCTCCAGGTGCCCTACCCATAGGAACCCTTACCCAACGTTGGGAAGCCCTACCTATAGTAACCCTAACCCTAGGTTGGAAGCCCTACCCATAGGAACCCTAACCCTAGCTCGAAGAGGCCTACTCATATGAACCCTTACCCTAGCTCCAAGTGGCCTACCCATAGGTACCCTAACCCTAGGCTGGGAAGCCCTACCTCTAGGATCCCTAACCCTAGCTCCAAGTGGCCTACGCATAAAAACCCTAAACCTAGGGCGCGAAGCCCTACCCATAGGAACCCTAACCCTAGCTCCAAGTTGCCTATCCATAGGAACCCTAACCATAGGGAGGGAAACCCTACCCATAGGAACCCTAATCCTAGCTCCTAGTGGCCTACCCATAGGAACCCTAACCCTTGCTCCAAGTGACCTATCCATAGGAACCCTAACCCTAGCTCCTAGTGGCCTACCCATAGGAAGCCTAACGCTAGGGCGCGAAGCCCTACCCATAGGAATCCTAACCCTTGCTCCAAGTGGCCTATCCATAGGAACCCTAACCCTAGCTCCAAGTGGCCTACCCATAGTAACCCTAACCCTAGGACGGGAATACCTACCCATAGGAACCCTAACCCTAGGTTCGGAAGCCCTACCCATAGGAACACTAACGCTAGCTCCAAGTGGCCTACCCGTAGGAACCCTAACATTAGCTCCAAGTGGGCTACTTATAGGAACCCTAAACCTAGCTCCATGTGCCCTACCCATAGGAACCCTAACCCTAGGTTGGGAAGTCCTACCCATAGGAACACTAACCCTAGCTCCAAGTGGCCTACCCATAGGAACCCTAACCCTAGCTCCAAGTGGGCTACTCATAGGAACCCTAAACCTAGCTCCATGTGCCCTACCCATAGGAACCCTAACCCTGGGGCGCGAAGCCCTACCCATAGGAACACTAACCCTAGCTCCAAGTGGCCTACTTATAGGAACCCTAACCCTAGCTCCAAGTGCCCTACTCATAGGAACCCTAACCCTAGCTCCAACTGCCCTACCCATAGGAAACCTAACCCTAGGTTGGGAAGCCCTACCTATAGGAACCCTAACCCTAGCTCCAAGTTGCCTACCCATAGGAACCCTAACCCTAGGTTGGGAAGCCCTACCCATAGGAACTCTAACCCTAGCTCCAAGTGGCCTACCCATAGGAACCCTAACCCTAGCTCCAAGTGGCCTTCCCATAGGAACCCTAACCGTAGGTTGGGAAGCCCTACCCATAGGAACCCTAACCCCATGTTGGGAAGCCCTACCCATAGGAACCCTAACCCTAGGTTGGGAAGCCCTACCCATAGGAACTCTAACCCTAGCACAAAGTGGCCTACCCATAGGAGCCCTAACCCTACCTCCAAGTGGCCTACCCATAGGCACCCTAACCCTAGGTTGGAAAGCCCTACCCATAGCAACCCTTACCCTATGTTGGGAAGCCCTACCCATAGGAACCCTAACCCTAGCTCCAAGTGCCCTACGCATAGAAACCCTAACCCTAGCTCCAAGTGCCCTACCCATAGGAAACCTAACCCTAGGTTAGGAAGCCCTACCTATAGGAACCCTAACCCTAGCTCCAAGTTGCCTACCCATAGGAAACCTAACCCTAGGTTGGGACGCCCTACCCATAGGAACCCTAACCCTAGTTCCAAGTGGCCTACCCATAGGAACCCTAACCCTAGCTCCAAGTTGCATACCCCTAGGAACCCTAACCCTAGGTTGGGAATCCCTACCCATAGGAACCCTAACCCTAGCTCCAAGTGCCCTACCCATAGAAACCCTAACCCTAAGTTTGGAAGCCCTACCTATACGAAACCTAACCCTAGCTCCAAGTGGCCTACCCATAGGAACCCTAACCCTAGCTCGAAGTGGCCTACGCATATGAACCCTAACCCTAGCTCCAAGTGGCCTACCCATAGGAACCCTTAACCTAGGTTGGGAAGCCCTACCCATAGGAACCCTAACCCTAGCTCCAAGTGGCCTACCCATAGGAACCCTAACCCTAGCTCCAAGTCGCCTACCCATAGGAACCCTAACCCTAGCTCCAAGTGGCCTACCCATAGGAACCCTAACCCTAGCTCCAAGTGGCCTACCCATAGGTACCCTAACCCTAGCTCCAAGTGTCATACCCATAGGATCCCAAACCCTAGCTCCAAGAGCCCTACCCATAGGGACGCTAACACTAGTTCCAAGTGGCCTACCCATAGGAACCCTACTCCTAGGTTGGGAAGCCCTACCCATAGGAACCCTAACCCTAGCTCCAAGTGCCCTACCCATAGGAACCCTAACCCTAGCTCCAAGTGCCCTACCCATAGGAACCCTAACCCTAGGTTGGGAAGCCCTACCTATACGAACCCTAACCCTAGCTCCAAGTGGCCTACCCTTAGGAATCCTAACCCTAGGTTGGAAGACCTACCCATAGGAACCCTAACCCTAGCTCTAAGTGGCCTACCCATAGGAACCCTAACCCTAGCTACAAGTGGCCTACCCATAGGAACCCTAACCCTAGCTCTAAGTGGCCTACCCATAGAAACCCTAACCCTAGCTCCAAGTGGCCTACCCATAGAAACCCTATCCCTAGCTCCAGGTGCCCTACCCATAGGAACCCTAACCCTACGTTGGGAAGCCCTACAAATAGGAACCCTAACCCTAGGTTGGGAAGCCCTACCTATAGGAACCCTAACCCTAGCTCCAAGTGGCCTACCCATAGGAACCCTAACCCTAGCTCCAAGTGCCCTACCCATAGGAACCCTAACCCTAGCTCCAACTGCCCTACCCATAGGAACCCTAACCCTAGCTCCAAGTGGCCTACCCATAGGAACCCTAACCCTAGGTTGGAAGCCCTACCCATAGGAACCCTAACCCTAGCTCCAAGTGGCCTACCCATAGGAACCCTAACCCTAGGTTGGAAGCCCTAAGCATAGGAACCCTAACCCTAGCTCCAAGTGGCCTACACATTGGAACCCTAACCCTAGGGAGGGAAGCCCTACCCATAGGAACCCTAATCCTAGTTCCAAGTGGCCTACCCATAGGAACCCTAACCCTAGCTCCAAGTGGCCTACCCATAGGAACCCTAACCCTAGGTTGGGAAGCCCTACCCATAGGAACCCTAACCCTAGCTCCAAGTGGCCTACCCATAGGAACCCTAACCCTAGCTCCAAGTGGCCTACCCATAGGTACCCTAACCCTAGCTCCAAGTGTCATACCCATAGGAACCCAAACCCTAGCTCCAAGAGCCCTACGCATAGAGACGCTAACACTAGTTCCAAGTGGCCTACCCAAAGGAACCCTACTCCTAGGTTGGGAAGCCCTACCCATAGGAACCCTAACCCTAGCTCCAAGTGCCCTACCCATAGGAACCCTAACCCTAGGTTGGGAAGCCCTACCCATAGGAACCCTAACCCTAGCTCCAAGTGGCCTACCCATAGGAACCCTAACCCTAGGTTGGAAGACCTACCCATAGGAACCCTAACCCTAGCTCCCAGTGGCCTACCCATAGGAACCCTAACCCTAACCCGAAGTCCCCTACCCATAGGAACCCTAACCCTAGGGCACGAAGCCCTACCCATAGGAACCCTAACCCTTGCTCCAAGTGGCCTATCCATAGGAACCCTAACCCTAGCTCATAGTGGCCTACCCATAGGAACCCTAACCCTAGGGCGCGAAGCCCTACCCATAGGAACCCTAACCCTAGCTCCAAGTGGCCTACCCATAGGAACCCTAACCCTAGCTCCAAGTTGCCTACCCATAGGAACCCTAACCCTAGGTTGGGAAGCCCTACCCATAGGAACCCTAACCCTAGGTTGGGAAGCCCTACCCATAGGAACCCTAACCCTAGCTCCAAGTGGCCTACCCATAGGAACCCTAACCCTAGCTCCAAGTGCCCTACCCATAGGAACCCTAACCCTAGGGCGCGAAGCCCTACCCATAGGAACCCTAACCCTAGTTCCAAGTGGCCTACCCATAGGAACCCTAACCCTAGCTCCAAGTGGCCTACCCATAGGAACCCTAACCCTAGGTTGGGAAGCCCTACCCATAGGAACCCTAACCCTAGCTCCAAGTGGCCTACCCATAGGAACCCTAACCCTAGCTCCAAGTGGCCTACCCATAGGAACCCTAACCCTAGGTTGGGAAGCCCTACCCATAGGAACCCTAACCCTATGTTGGGAAGCCCTACCCATAGGAACCCTAACCCTAGGTTGGGAAGCCCTACCCATAGGAACCCTAACCCTAGGTTGGGAAGCCCTACCCATAGAAACCCTAACCCTAGCTCCAAGTGGCCTACCCATAGGAACCCTAACCCTAGGTTGGGAAGTCCTACCCATAGGAACCCTAACCCTAGCTCCAAGTAGCCTACCCATAGGAACACTAACCCTAACTCCAAGTGGCCTACCCATAGGAACCCTAACCCTAGGGCGCGAAGCCCTACCCATAGGAACCCTAACCCTAGCTCCAAGTAGCCTACCCATAGGAACCCTAACCCTAGCTCCAAGTGGCCTACCCATAGGAACCCTAACCCTAGGTTGGGAAGCCCTACCCATAGGAACCCTAACCCTAGCTCCAAGTGGCCTACCCATAGAAACCCTAACCCTAGGTTGGGAAGCCCTACCTATACGAACCCTAACCCTAGCTCCAAGTGGCCTACCCATAGGAACCCTAACCCTAGGTTGGAAGCCCTACCCATAGGAACCCTAACCCTAGCTCCAAGTGGCCTACCCATAGGAACCCTAACCCTAGCTCCAAGTCGCCTACCCATAGGAACCCTAACCCTAGCTCCAAGTGGCCTACCCATAGGAACCCTAACCCTAGCTCCAAGTGGCCTACCCATAGGAACCCTAACCCTAGCTCCAAGTGGCCTACCCATAGGAACCCTAACCCTAGCTCCAAGAGCCCTACCCATAGGAACCCTAACCCTAGCTCCAAGTGGACTATCCATAGGAACCCTACTCCTAGGTTGGGAAGCCCTACCCATAGGAACCCTAACCCTAGCTCCAAGTGCACTACCCATAGGAACCCTAACCCTAGCTTGGGAAGCCCTACCTATACGAACCCTAACCCTAGCTCCAAGTGGCCTACCCATAGGAACCCTAACCCTAGCTCCAAGTGGCCTACCCATAGGAACCCTAACCCTAGCTCCAAGTGGCCTACCCATAGGAACCCTAACCCTAGCTCCAAGTGGCCTATCCATAGGAACCCTAACCCTAGCTCCAAGTGGCCTACCCATAGAAACCCGAAAGCTAGCTCCAAGTGGCCTACCCATAGAAACCCTATCCCTAGCTCCAGGTGCCCTACCCATAGGAACCCTAACCCTAGCTCCAAGTGGGCTACTCATAGGAACCCTAACCCTAGATCCAAGTGGCCTACCCATAGGAACTCTAACCCTAGGTTGGGAAGCCCTAAGCATAGGAACCCTAACCCTTGCTCCAAGTGGCCTACCCATAAGAACCCTAACCCTAGGTTGGGGAGCCCTACCGATAGCAACCCTAACCCTAGCTCCAAGTGGCCTACCCATAGGAACACTAACCCTAGGTTGGGAAGCTCTACCCATAGGAACCCTAATCCTAGCTCCAAGTGGCCTACCCATAAGAACCCTAACCCTAGCTCCAAGTGGCCTACCCATAGGAACCCTAACCCTAGCTCAAAGTTGCCTACCCATAGGAACCCTAACCCTAGCTCCAGGTGCCCTACCCATAGGAACCCTAACCCTACATTGGGAAGCCCTACAATTAGGAACCCTAACCCTAGGTTGGGAAGCCCTACCCATAGGAACCCTAACCCTAGCTCCAAGTGGCCTACCCATAGGAACCCTAACCCTAGCTCCAAGTGGCCTACCCATAGAAACCCTAACCCTAGCTCCAAGTGGCCTACCCATAGAAACCCTATCCCTAGCTCCAGGTGCCCTACCCATAGGAACCCTAACCCTACGTTGGGAAGCCCTAGAAATAGGAACCCTAACCCTAGGTTGGAAAGCCCTACCTATAGGAACCCTAACCCTAGCTCCAAGTGGCCTACCCATAGGAACCCTAACCCTAGGTTGGAAGCTCTACCCATAGGAACCCTAACCCTAGCTTGAAGTGGCCTACCCATAGGAACCCTAACCCTAGCTCCAAGTGGCCTACCCATAGGAACCCTAACCCTAGCTCCAAGTGGCCTACCCATAGGAACCCTAACCCTAGGTTGGGAAGCCCTACCTATGGGAACCCTAACCCTAGCTCCAAGTGGCCTACCCATAGGAACCCTAACCCTAGGATGGTAAGCCCTACCCATAGGAACCCTAACCCTAGCTCCAAGTTGCCTACCCATAGGAACCCTAACCCTAGGTTGGGAAGCCCTACCCATAGGAACCCTAACCCTAGCTCCAAGTGGCCTACCCTTAGGAATCCTAACCCTAGGTTGGAAGACCTACCCATAGGAACCCTAACCCTAGCTCCAAGTGACCTACCCATAGAAACCCTAACCCTAGCTCCAAGTGGCCAACCCATAGAAATCCTATCCCTAGCTCCAGGTGCCCTACTCATAGGAAGCCTAACGCTACGGCGCGAAGCCCTACCCATAGGAACCCTAACCCTGGCTCCAAGTGCCCTACCCATAGGAACCCTAACCCTAGGTAAGGAAGCCCTACCTATAGGAACCCTAACCCTAATTCCAAGTGGCCTACCCATAGGAACCCTAACCCTAGCTCTAAGTGGCCTACCCATAGGAACCCTAACCCTAGCTCCAAGTGGCCTACCCATAGGAACCCTAACCCTAGCTCTAAGTGGCCTACCCATAGAAACCCTAACCCTAGCTCCAAGTGGCCTACCCATAGAAACCCTATCCCTAGCTCCAGGTGCCCTACCCATAGGAACCCTAACCCTACGTTGGGAAGCCCTACAAATAGGAACCCTAACCCTAGGTTGGGAAGCCCTACCTATAGGAACCCTAACCCTAGCTCCAAGTGGCCTACCCATAGGAACCCTAACCCTAGGTTGGAAGCTCTACCCATAGGAACCCTAACCCTAGCTTGAAGTGGCCTACCCATATGAACCCTAACCCTAGCTCCAAGTGCCCTACCCATACGAAACCTAACCCTAGCTCCAAGTGGCCTACCCATAGGAACCCTAACCCTAGGTTGGGAAGCCCTATCTATAGGAACCCTAACCCTCGCTCCAAGAGGCCTACCCATAAAAACCCTAACCATAGGGAGGGAAACCCTATCCATAGGAACCCTAATCCTAGCTCCTAGTGGCCTACCCATAGGAACCCTAACCCTAACCCGAAGTCCCCTACCCATAGGAACCCTAACCCTAGGGCGCGAAGCCCTACCCATAGGAACCCTAACCCTTGCTCCAAGTGGCCTATCCATAGGAACCCTAACCCTAGCTCCTAGTGGCCTACCCATAGGAAGCCTAACGCTACGGCGCGAAGCCCTACCCATAGGAACCCTAACCCTGGCTCCAAGTGCCCTACCCATAGGAACCCTAACCCTAGGTAAGGAAGCCCTACCTATAGGAACCCTAACCCTAGCTCCAAGTGGCCTACCCATAGGAACCCTAACCCTAGCTCCAAGTGGCCTAACCATAGGAACCCTAAACCTAGGACAGGAATACCTACCCATAGGAACCCTAACCCTAGCTCCAAGTGGCCTACCCATAGGAACCCAAAACCTAGCTCCAAGAGGCTTACCCATAGGAACCCTAACCCTAGGTTGGGAAGCCCTACCCATAGGCACCCTTACCCTAGGCTGGGAAGCCCTACCCATAGGAACACTAAACCTAGCTGCAAGTGGCCTACCCATAGAAACCCTAACCCTAGCTCCAAGTGGGCTACTCACAGGAACCCTAAACCTAGCTCCATGTGCCCTACCCATAGGAACCCTAACCCTAGGGCGGGAAGCCCTAACCATAGGAACCGTAACACTAGCTCCAAGTGGCCGACCCATAGGAACTCTAACCCTAGCTCCAAGTGTCCTACCCTTAGGAACCCTAACACTAGGGCGCGAAGCCCTACCCATAGGAACCCAAACCCTAGCTCCAAGTGGCCTATCCATAGGAACCCTAAACCTAGGGAGGGAAACTCTACCCATAGGAACCCTAATCCTAGCTCCTAGTGGCCTACCCATAGGAACCCTAACCCTAGCTCCAAGTACCCTACCCATACGAACGCTAACCCTAGCTCCAAGTGGACTACCCATAGAAACCCTATCCCTAGCTCCAGGTGCCCTACCCATAGGAACCCTAACCCTACGTTGGGAAGCCCTACAATTAGGAACCCTAACCCTAGGTTGGGAAGCCCTACCTATAGGAACCCTAACCCTAGCTCCAAGTGGCCTACCCATAGGAACCCTAACCCTAGCTCTAAGTGGCCTACCCATAGAAACCCTAACCCTAGCGCCAAATGGCCTACCCATAGAAACCCTAAACCTAGGGCGCGAAGCCCTACCCATAGGAACCCTAACCCTGGCTCCAAGTGCCCTACCCATAGGAACCCTAACCCTAGGTAAGGAAGCCCTACCTATAGGAACCCTAACCCTAATTCCAAGTGGCCTACCCATAGGAACCCTAACCCTAGCTCCAAGTGGCCTACCCATAGGAACCGTAACCCTAGGTTGGGAATCCCTACCCATAGGAACTCTAACCCTAGCTCCAAGTGGCCTACCCATAGGAACCCTAACCCTAGCTCCAAGTGGCCTACCCATAGGAACCCTAACCCTAGGATGGGAAGCCCTACCCATAGGAACCCTAACCCTAGGTTGGGAAGCCCTACCCATAGGAACCCTAACCCTAGGTTGGGAAGCCCTACCCATAGGAACCCTAACCCTAGCTCCAAGTGGCCTACCCATAGGAACCCTAACCCTAGGGCGGGAAGCCCTACGCATAGGAACCCTAACCCTAGCTCCAAGTGGCCTACCCATAGGAACCCTAACCCTAGGGAGGGAAACCCTACTCATAGGAACACTAATCCTAGCTCCTAGTGGCCTACCAATAGGAACCCTAGCCCTAGCTCCAAGTTGCCTACCCATAGGACCCCTAACCCTAGGTTGGCAAGCCCTACCGATAGGAACCCAAACCCTAGCTCCAAGTGGCCTTTCCTTAGAAACCCTAACCCTAGGTTGGAAGACCTACCCATAGGAACCCTAAACCTAGCTGGAAGTGGCCTGCCCATAGGAACCCTAACACTAGCTGCAAGTGCCCTACCCATAGGAACCCTAACCCTAGCTCCAAGTGCCCTACCCATAGGAACCCTAACCCTAGGTTGGGAAGCCCTACCCATAGGAACCCTAACCCTAGGTTGGGAAGCCCTACCTATAGGAACCCTAACCCTAGCTCCAAGTGGCCTACCCATAGGAACCCTAACCCTAGGTTGGTAATCCCTACCCATAGGAACCCTAACCCTAGCACGAAGTGTCCTACGCATATGAACCCTAACCCTAGCTCCAAGTGGCCTACCCATAGGAACCCTAACCCTAACCCGAAGTCCCCTACCCATAGGAATCCTAACCCTAGGGCGCGAAGCCCTACCCATAGGAACCCTAACCCTTGCTCCAAGTGGCCTATCCATCGGAACCCTAATCCTAGCTCCTAGTGGCCTACCCATAGGAAGCCTAAATCTACGGCGCGAAGCCCTAACCATAGGAACCCTAAGCCTAGCTCCAAGTGGCCTACCCATAGGAACCCAAACCCTAGCTCCAAGAGGCTTACCCATAGGAACCCTAACCCTAGGTTGGGAAGCCCTACCCATAGGCACCCTAACCCTAGGTTGGGAAGCCCTACCCTTAAGAACACTAACGCTAGCTCCAAGTGGCCTACCCGTAGCAACCCTAACCCTAGCTCCACGTGCCCTATCCATAGGAACCCTAACCCTAGGTTGGGAAGCCCTATCTATAGGAACCCTAACCCTCGCTCCAAGAGGCCTACCCATAAAAACCCTAACCCTAGGGCGCGAAGCCCTACCCAGAGTAACCCTAACCCTAGCTCCAAGTTGCCTACCCATAGGAACCCTAACCCTTGCTCCAAGTGGCCTATCCATAGGAACCCTAACCCTAGGACGGGAATACCTACCCATAGGAATCCTAACCCTTGCTCCAAGTGGCCTATCCATAGGAGCCCTAGCCCTAGCTCCAAGTGGCCTACCCATAGGAACCCTAACCCTAGGTTTGGAAGCCCTACCCATAGGAACACTAACCCTAGCTCCAAGTGGCCTACCCGTAGGAACCCTAACCCTAACTCCAAGTGGGCTATTCATAGGAACCCTAAACCTAGCTCCACGTGCCCTACCCATAGGAACCCTAACCCTAGCTCCATGTGCCCTACCCGTAGGAACCCTAGCCCTAGCTCCAAGTGGGCTACTCATAGGAAACCTAAACCTAGCTCCATGTGCCCTACCCATAGGAACGATAACCCTAGGGCGCGAAGTCGTACCCATAGGAACACTATCCCGAGCTCCAAGTGGCATATCCATAGGAACACTTACCCTAGGGCGGAAAGACCTACCAATAGGAACCCTAGCTCATAGTGGCCTACACATAGGAACCCTCACCCTAGCTCCAAGTTGCCTACCCATAGGAACCCTAACACTAGGTTTAGAAGCCCTACCCATAGGAACCCTAACCCTAGCTCCAAGTGCCCTACGCATAGGAACCCTAACCCTAGCTTCAAGTGCCCTACCTATAGGAAACCTAACCCTAAGTTGGGAACCCCTACCTATAGGAACCCTAACCCTAGCTCCAAGTTGCCTACCCATAGGAAACCTAACCCTAGGTTGGGACGCCCTACCCATAGGAACCCTAACCCTAGTTCCAAGTGACCTACCCATAGGAACCCTAACCCTAGCTCCAAGTGGCCTACCCATAGGAACCGTAACCCTAGGTTGGGAAGTCCTACCCATAGGAACTCTAACCCTAGCTCCAAGTGGCCTACCCATAGGAACCCTAACCCTAGCTCCAAGTGGCCTACCCATAGGAACCCTAACCCTAGGTTGGGAAGCCCTACCCATAGGAACCCTAACCCTATTTTTGGAGGCCCTACACATAGGAACCCTAACCCTAGGTTGGGAAGCCCTACCCATAGGAACCCTAACCCTAGGTTGGGAAGCCCTACCCATAGAAACCCTAACCCTAGCTCCAAGTGGCCTACCCATTGGGCCCCTAACCCTAGCTACAACTAGCCTACCCATAGAAACCCTAACCCTAGGGAGGGAAACCCTACCCATAGGAACCCTAACCCTAGCTCCAAGAGGCCTACCCATAGGAACCCTAACCCTAGGTTTGGAAGCCCTACCCATAGCAACCCTAACACTGTGTTTTGAAGCCCTACGCATAGGAACCGTAATCCTAGCTCCAAGTTGCCTACCCATAGGAAACCTAACCCTAGGTTGGGACGCCCAACCAATAGGAACCCTAACCCTAGTTCCAAGTGGCCTACCCATAGGAACCCTAACCCTAGCTCCAGGTGCCCTACCCATAGGAACCCTAACCCTACGTTGGGAAGCCCTACCTATAGGAACCCTAACCCTAGGTTGGGAAGCCCTACCTATACGAACCCTAACCCTAGCTCCAAGTGGCCTACCGATAGGAACCCTAACCCTAGGTTGGAAGCCCTACCCGTAGGAACCCTAACCCTAGCTCGAAGTAGCCTACCCATAGGAACCCTAAGCCTAGCTCCAAGTGGCCTACCCATAGGAACCCTACCCTAGGTTGGGAAGCCCTACCTCTAGGATCCCTAACCCTAGCTCCAAGTGGCCTACGCATAAAAACCCTAAACCTAGGGCGCGAAGCCCTACCTATAGGAATCCTAACTCTAGCTCCAAGTGGCCTACCCATAAAAATCCTAACCCTAGGGCGCGAAGCCCTACCCATAGGAACCCTAACCCTAGCTCCAAGTTGCCTATACATAGGAACCCTAACCATAGGGAGGGAATCCCTACCCGTAGGAACCCTAATCCTAGCTCCTAGTGTCCTACCCATAGGAACCCTAACCCTTGCTCCAAGTGGCCTATCCATAAGAACCCTAACCCTAGCTCCTAGTGGCCTACACATAGGAAGCCTAACGCTAGGGCGCGAAGCCCTACCCATAGGAATCCTAACCCTTGCTCCAAGTGGCCTATCCATAGGAACCCTAACCCTAGCTCCAAGTGGCCTACCCATAGGAACCCTAACCCTAGGATGGGAATACCTACCCATAGGAACCCTAACCCTAGGATGGGAATACCTACCCATAGGAACCCTAACCCTAGGTTGGGAAGCCCTACCCATAGGAACACTAACCCTAGCTCCAAGTGGCCTACCCGTAGGAACCCTAACCCTAGCTCCAAGTGGGCTACTCATAGGAACCCTAAACCTAACTCCATGTGCCCTACCCATAGGAACCCTAACCCTAGCTCAAAGTGGCCTACCCATAGGAAACCTAACCCTAGGTTGGGAAGCCCTACCTATAGGAACCCTAACCCTAGGTTGGGAAGCCCTACCTATAGGAACCCTAACCCTAGCTCCAAGTGCCCTACCCGTAGGAACCCTAACCCTAGGTTGGGAAGCCCTACCTATAGGAACCCTAACCCTAGGTTGGGAATCCCTACCTATAGGAACCCTAACCCTAATTCCAAGTGGCCTACCCATAGGAACCCTAACCCTAGGTTGGGAAGCCATACCCATAGGAACCATAACCCTAGCTCAAAGTGGCCTACCCTTAGGAAACTTAACCCTAGCTCCAAGTGGTCTACCCATAGGAACCCTAAATCTAGGACGGGAATACATAGCCATAGGAACCCTAACACTAGCTCCAAGTCGCCTACCCATAGGAACCCAAACCCTAGCTCCAAGAGGCCTACCCATAGGAACCCTAACCCTAGGTTGGGAAGCCCTACCTATAGGAACCATAACCCTAGCTCCAAGTGGTCTACCCATAGGAACCCTAACCCTAGGTTGGGAAGCCCTACCCATAGGAACCCTAACCCTAGCTCAAGGTGGCCTACCCACAGGAACCCTAACCCTAGGTTGGGAAGCCCTACCCATAGGAACCCTTACCATAGCACCAAGTGCTCTACCCATAGGAACCCTAACCCTAGCTCCAAGTGGCCTACCCATAGCAATCCCTAACCCTAGGTTGGGAAGCCCTACACATAGGAACCCTAACCCTAGCTCCAAGTGGCCTACCCATAAGAACCCTAATCCTAGCTCCTAGTGGCCTACCCATAGGAACCCTAACCCTTGCTCCAAGTGGCGTATCCATAGGAACCCTAACCTTGGTCCTAGTGGCCTACCCATAGGAAGCCTAATGCTAGGGCGCGAAGCCCTACCCATAGGAATCCTAACCCTTGCTCCAAGTGGCCTATCCATAGGAACCCTAACCCTAGCTCCAAGTGGCCTACCCATAGTAACCCTAACCCTAGGACGGGAATACCTACCCATAGGAACCCTAACCCTAGGTTGGGAAGCCCTACCCATAGGAACACTAACCCTAGCTCCAAGTGGCCTACCCGTAGGAACCCTAACCCTAGCTCCAAGTGGGCTACTCATAGGAACCCTAAACCTAGCTCTATGTGCCCTACCCATAGGAACCCTAACCCTAGGGTACAAAGCCCTACCCATAGGAACACTAACCCTAGCTCCAAGTGGCATATCCATAGGAACCCTAACACTAGGTTTAGAAGCCCTACCCATAGGAACCCTTACCCTAGCTCCAAGTGCCCTACCCATAGGAAACCTAACCCTAGGTTGGGAAGCCCTACCTATAGGAACCCTAACCCTAGCTCCAAGTTACCTACCCATAGGAACCCTAACCCTAGGTTGGGAAGCCCTACCCATAGGAACTCTAACCCTAGCTCCAAGTGGCCTACCCATAGGAACCCTAACCCTAGCTCCAAGTGGCCTACCCATAGGAACCGTAACCCTAGGTTGGGAAGCCCTACCCATAGGAACCCTAACCCTATGTTGGGAAGCCCTACCCATAGGAAACCTAACCCTAGGTTGGGAAGCCCTACCCATAGGAACTCTAACACTAGCACCAAGTAGTCTACCCATAGGAACCCTAACCCTAGCTCCAAGTGGCCTACCCATAGGAACCCTAACCCTAGGTTGGGAAGGCCTACCCATAGCAACCCTAACCCTACGTTGGGAAGCCCTACCCATAGGAACCCTAACCCTAGCTCCAAGTGCCCTACACATAGGAACCCTAACCCTAGCTCCAAGTACCCTACCCATAGGAAACCTAACCCTAGGTTGGGAAGCCCTACCTATAGGAACCCTAACCCTAGCTCCAAGTACCCTACCCATAGGAAAACTAACCCTAGGTTGGGAAGCCCTACCTATAGGAACCCTAACCCTAGCTCCAAGTTGCCTACCCATAGGAAACCTAACCCTAGGTTGGGAAGCCCTACCTATAGGAACCCTAACCCTAGTTCCAAGTGGCCTACCCATAGGAACCCTAACCCTAGCTCCAAGTGGCCTACCCATAGGAACCGTAACCCTAGGTTGGGAAGCCCTACGCATAGGAACTCTAACCCTAGCTCCAAGTGGCCTACCCTTAGGAACCCTAACCCTAGGTTGGGAAGCCCTGCTCATAGGAACCCTAACCCTATGTTGGGAAGCCTTACCCATAGGAACCCTAACCCTAGGTTGGGAAGCCCTACCCATAGGAACCCTAACCCTAGGTTGGGAAGCCCTACCCATAGAAACCCTAACCCTAGCTCCAAGTGGCCTACCCATAGTGCCCCTAACCCTAGGTTGGGAAGTCCTACCCATAGGAAACCTAACCCTAGCTCCAAGTGGCCTACTCATAGGAACCCTAACCCTAGCTCCAAGTGGCCTACCCATAGGAACCCTAACCCTAGGGCGCGAAGCCCTACCCATAGGATCCCTAACCCTAGCTCCAAATAGCATACCCATAGGAACCCTAACCATAGCTCCAAGTTGCCTCCCCATAGGAACCCTAACCCTAGGTTGGGAAGCCCTAACCATAGGAAACCTAACCCTAGGTCCAGATGCCCTACCCATAGGAACCCTACCCCTAGGTTGGGAACCCTACCCATAGGAACCCTAACCCTAGCTCCAAGTGGCCTACCCATAGGAACCCTACCCCTAGGTTGGGAAGCCCTACCCATAGGAACCCTAACCCTAGCTCCAAGTGGCCTACCCATAGGGCCCCTAACCCTAGCTCCAAATAGCCTACCCATAGGAACTCTAATCCTAGGGCGGAAACCCGTACCAATTGGAACCCTAACCCTAGCTCCAAGTGGTCTATCCGTAGGAACCCTAACCCTAGGGAGGGAAACGCTACCCATAGGAACCCTAATCCTAGCTCCTAGTGGCCTACCCATAGGAACCCTCACCCTAGCTCCAAGTGCCCTACCCATAGGAACCCTAACCCTAGCTCCAAGTGCCCTACCCATTGGAAACCTAACCCTGGGTTGGGAAGCCCTACCTATAGGAACCCTAACCCTAGCTCCAAGAGGCCTACCCATAGGAACCCTAACCCTAGGCCGCGAAGCCCTACCTATAGGAACCCTAACCCTAGCTCCAAGTGGCCTACCCATAGGAACCATAACCCAAAAGAGGGAAGCCCTACCCATAGGAACCCTAACCCTAGTTCTAAGTGCCCTACCCATAGGAACCCTAACCCTAGGTTGGGAAGCCCTACCTATAGGAACCCTAACCCTAGCTCCAAGTGGTCTACCCATAGGAACCCTAACCCTAGGTTGGGAAGCCCTACCCATAGGAACCCTAACCCTAGCTCCAAATGGCCTACCCATAGGAATCCCAACCCTAGCTCCAAGTGGCCTACCCATAGGAACCCTAACCCTAGGTTGGGAACCCCTACCCATAGGACCCCTAAACCTGGCTCCAGGTGCCCTACCCATAGGAACGCTAACCCTAGCTCCAAGTGCCCAACCCATAGGAACCCTAACCCTAGGGAGGGAAGCCCTACCCATAGGAACCCTAATCCTAGTTCCAAGTGTCCTACCCATAGGAACGCTAACACTAGTTCCAAGTGGCCTTCCCATAGGAACCCTAACCCTAGGTTGGGAAGCCCTACCCATAGGAACCGTAACAGGAGCTCCAAGTACCCCACCCATAAGAACCATAACCCTAGCTCCAAGTGCCCTACCCGTAGGAACCCTAAACCTAGGTTGGGAAGCCCTACCTATAGGAACCCTAACCCTAGGTTGGAAAGCCCTACCTATAGGAACCCTAACCCTATCTCCTAGTGGCATACCCATAGGAACCCTCACCCTAGCTCCAAGTGCCCTACCCATAGGAACCCTAACCCTAGCTCCAAGGGCCCTACCCATTGGAAACCTAACCCTAGGTTGGGAAGCCCTACCTATAGGAACCCTAACCCTAGCTCCAAGTACCCTACCCATAGGAACCCTAACCCTAGCTCCAAGAGGCCTATCCATAGGAACCCTAACCCTAGCTCCAAGTACCCTACCCATAGGAACCCTAACCCTAGATCCAAGAGGCCTACCCATAGGAACCCTAACCCTAGGCCGCGAAGCCCTACCCATAGGAACCCTAACCCTAGCTCCAAGTGGCCTACCCATAGGAACCATAACCCAAAAGAGGGAATCCCTACCCATAGGAACCCTAATCCTAGTTCTAAGTGCCCTACCCATAGGAACCCTAACCCTAGGTTGGGAAGCCCTACCTATAGGAACCCTAACCCTAGCTCCAAGTGCCCTACCCGGAGGAACCCTAACCCAAGGTTGGGAAACCCTACCCATAGGAACCATAACCCTAGCTCAAAGTGGCCTACCCTTAGGAAACTTAACCCTAGCTCCAAGTGGTCTACCCATAGGAACCCTAAATCTAGGAGGGGAATACATAGCCATAGGAACCCTAACCCTAGCTCCAAGTGGCCTACCCATAGGAACCCAAACCCTAGCTCCAAGAGGCCTACCCATAGGAACCCTAACCTAGGTTGGGAATCCCTACCTATAGGAACCCTAACCCTAGCTCCAAGTGGTCTACCCATAGGAACCCTAACCCTAGGTTGGGAAGCCCTACCCATAGGAACCCTAACCCTAGCTCCAGGTGCCCTACCCATAGGAACCGTAACCCAAGCTCCAAGTGCCCTACCCATAGGAACCCTAACCCAAGGTTGGGAAGCCCTACCTATAGGAACCCTAACCCTAGCTCCAAGTGGCCTACAAATAGCAACCCTAACCCGAGGGCGCGAAGCCCTACCCATAGGAACCCTAAACCTAGTTCCAAGTGGCCTTCCCATAGGAACCCTAACCCTAGGTTTGGAAGCCCTACCCATAGGAACCCTAACACTAGCTCCAAGTACCCCACCCATAAGAACCATAACCCTAGCTCCAAGTGCCCTACCCGTAGGAACCCTAACCCTAGGTTGGGAAGCCCTACCTATAGGAACCCTAACCCTAGGTTGGAAAGCCCTACCTATAGGAACCCTAACCCTAGCTCCTAGTGGCATACCCATAGGAACCCTCACCCTAGCTCCAAGTGCCCTACCCATAGGAACCCTAACCCTAGCTCCAAGGGCCCTACCCATTGGAAACCTAACCCTAGGTTGGGAAGCCCTACCTATAGGAACCCTAACCCTAGCTCCAAGTACCCTACCCATAGGAACCCTAACCCTAGCTCCAAGAGGCCTATCCATAGGAACCCTAACCCTAGCTCCAAGTACCCTACCCATAGGAACCCTAACCCTAGCTCCAAGAGGCCTACCCATAGGAACCCTAACCCTAGGCTGCGAAGCCCTACCCATTGGAACCCTAACCCTAGCTCCATGTGGCCTACCCATAGGAACCATAACCCAAAAGAGGGCAGCCCTACCTATAGGAACCCTAACCCTAGCTCCAAGTGCCCTACCCGGAGGAACCCTAACCCAAGGTTGGGAAACCCTACCCATAGGAACCATAACCCTAGCTCAAAGTGGCCTACCCTTAGGAAACTTAACCCTAGCTCCAAGTGGTCTACCCATAGGAACCCTAAATCTAGGACGGGAATACATAGCCATAGGAACCCTAACACTAGCTCCAAGTCGCCTACCCATAGGAACCCAAACCCTAGCTCCAAGAGGCCTACCCATAGGAACCCTAACCCTAGGTTGGGAAGCCCTACCTATAGGAACCATAACCCTAGCTCCAAGTGGTCTACCCATAGGAACCCTAACCCTAGGTTGGGAAGCCCTACCCATAGGAACCCTAACCCTAGCTCCAGGTGCCCTACCCATAGGAACCCTAACCCTAGCTCCAGGTGCCCTACCCATAGGAACCCTAACCCAAGGTTGGGAAGCCCTACCTATAGGAACCCTAACCCTAGCTCCAAGTGGCCTACAAATAGCAACCCTAACCCGAGGGCGCAAAGCCCTACCCATAGGAACCCTAAACCTAGCTCCAAGGGGCCTATCCATAGGAACCCTAACCGTAGCTCCAAGTGGCCTACCCATAGGACCCTAATCCTAGCTCCAAGTTGCCTACCCACAGGAACCCTAACCCTAGGTTGGGAAGCCCTACCCATAGGAACCCTTACCATAGCACCAAGTGCTCTACCCATAGGAACCCTAACCCTAGCTCCAAGTTACCTACCCATAGGAACCCTAACCCTAGTTTGGGAAGACCTACCTATAGGAACCCTAACCCTAGCTCCAAATGGCCTACCCATAGGAACCCTAACCCTAGGTTGGGAAGCCCTACCCATAGGAACCCTAATCCTAGCTCTAAGTGCCCTACGCATAGGAACCCTAAACCTAGCTCCAAGTGCCCCACCCATAGGAACCCTAACCCTAGCTCCAAGTGCCCTACCCATAGGAACCCAAACCCTAGGTTGGGAAGCCCTAAACATAGGAACCCTAACCCTAGCTC
The DNA here is from genome assembly GCF_016161935.1 of Mauremys reevesii. Classification (NCBI taxonomy): domain Eukaryota; kingdom Metazoa; phylum Chordata; order Testudines; family Geoemydidae; genus Mauremys; species Mauremys reevesii. The sequence continues at coordinate 93,995,814 of NC_052628.1, read as the reverse complement.
CAAGTGGCCTACCCATAGCAATCCCTAACCCTAGGTTGGGAAGCCCTACACATAGGAACCCTAACCCTAGCTCCAAGTGGCCTACCCATAGGAACCCTAACCCTAGCTCCAAGTGTCCTACCCATAGGAACCCTAACCCTAGCTCCAAGTTACCTACCCATAGGAACCCTAACCCTAGTTTGGGAAGACCTACCTATAGGAACCCTAACCCTAGCTCCAAGTGGCCTACCCATAGGAACCCTAACCCTAGGTTGGGAAGCCCTACCCATAGGAACCCTAATCCTAGCTCTAAGTGCCCTACCCATAGGAACCCTAAACCTAGCTCCAAGTGCCCCACCCATAGGAACCCTAACCCTAGCTCCAAGTTGCCTACCCATAGGAACCCTAACCCTAGGTTGGGAAGCCCTACCCATAGGAACCCTAACCCTAGGTTGGGAAGCCCTACCCATAGGAACCCTAACCCTAGCTCCAGGTGCCCTACCCATAGGAACCGTAACCCAAGCTCCAAGTGCCCTACCCATAGGAACCCTAACCCAAGGTTGGGAAGCCCTACCTATAGGAACCCTAAACCTAGCTCCAAGGGGCCTACAAATAGCAACCCTAACCCGAGGGCGCGAAGCCCTACCCATAGGAACCCTAAACCTAGCTCCATGTGCCCTACCCATAGGAACACTAACCCTAGGGTGCGAAGCCCTACCCATAGGAACACTAACCCTAGCTCCAAGTGGCATATCCATAGGAACCCTAACACTAGGTTTAGAAGCCCTACCCATAGGAACCCTAACCGTAGCTCGAAGTGCCCTACTCATAGGAACCCTAACCCTAGCTCCAAGTGCCCTATCCATAGGAAACCTAACCCTAGGTTGGGAAGCCCTAACTATAGGAACCCTAACCCTAGCTCCAAGTTACCTACCCATAGGAACCCTAACCCTAGGTTGGGAAGCCCTACCCATAGGAACTCTAACCCTAGCTCCAAGTGGCCTACCCATAGGAACCCTAACCCTAGCTCCAAGTGGCCTACCCATAGGAACCGTAACCCTAGGTTGGGAAGCCCTACCCATAGGAACCCTAACGCTATGTTGGGAAGCCCTACCCATAGGAACTCTAACCCTAGCACCAAGTGGTCTACCCATAGGAACCCTAACCCTAGCTCCAAGTGGCCTACCCATAGGAACCCTAACCCTAGGTTGGGAAGCCCTACCCATAGCAACCCTAATCCTATGTTGGGAAGCCCTACCCATAGGAACCTAACCCTTGCTCCAAGTGACCTACCCATAGGAAACCTAACCCTAGGTTGGGACGCCCTACACATAGGAACCCTTACCCTAGTTCCAAGTGGGCTACCCATAGGAACCCTAACCCTAGCTCCAAGTGGCCTACCCATAGGAACCGTAACCCTAGCTTGGGAAGCCCTACCCATAAGAGCTCTAACCCTAGCTCCTAATGGCCTACCCATAGGAACCCTAACCCTAGCTCCAAGTGGCCTACCCATAGGAACCCTAACCCTAGGTTGGGAAGCCCTACCCATAGGAACCCTAACCCTATGTTGGGAAGCCCTACCCATAGAAACCCTAACCCTAGCTCCAAGTATCCTACTCATAGGAACCCTAACCGTAGAGCCAAGTGGCCTACCCATAGGAACCCTAACCCTAGGGCGCGAAGCCCTACCCATAGGATCCCTAACCCTAGCTCCAAGTAGCATACCCATAGGAACCCTAACCATAGCTCCAAGTTGCATACCCATAGGAACCCTAACCCTAGGTTGGGAATCCCTACCCATAGGAACCCTAACCCTAGCTCCAAGTGCCCTACCCATAGGAAACCTACCCCTAGGTTGGGAACCCTACCTTTAGGAACCCTAACCCTAGCTCCAAGTGGAATACCCATAGGAACCCTAGCCCTAGGTTGGGAAGCCCTACCCATAGGAACCCTAACCCTAGCTCCAAGTGGCCTACCCATAGGGCCCCTAACCCTAGCTCCAAGTGGCCTACCCATAGGAACCCTAACCCTAGCTCCAAGTTACCTACCCATAGGAACCCTAACCCTAGTTTGGGAAGACCTACCTATAGGAACCCTAACCCTAGCTCCAAGTGGCCTACCCATAGGAACCCTAACCCTAGGTTGGGAAGCACCACCCATAGGAACCCTAATCCTAGCTCTAAGTGCCCTACCCATAGGAACCCTAAACCTAGCTCCAAGTGCCCCACCGATAGGAACCCTAACACTAGCTCCAAGTTGCCTACCCATAGGAACCCTAACCCTAGGTTGGGAAGCCCTACCCATAGGAAACCTAACCCTAGGTTGGGAAGCCCTACCTATAGGAACCCTAAACCTAGCTCCAAGTGGCCTACAAATAGCAACCCTAACCCGAGGGCGCGAAGCCCTACCCATAGGAACCCTAAACCTAGCTCCATGTGCCCTAGACATAGGAACCCTAACCCTAGGGTGCGAAGCCGTACCCATAGGAACACTAACCCTAGCTCCAAGTGTCATATCCATAGGAACCCTAACACTAGGTTTAGAAGCCCTACCCATAGGAACCCCAACCGTAGCTCCAAGTTCCCTACTCATAGGAACCCTGACCCTAGCTCCAAGTACCCTACCCATAGGAAACCTAACCCTAGGTTGGGAAGCCCTACCTATAGGAACCCTAACCCTAGCTCCAAGTTACCTACCCATAGGAACCCTAACCCTAGGTTGGGAAGCCCTACCCATAGGAACTCTAACCCTAGCTCCAAGTGGCCTACCCATAGGAACCCTAACCCTAGCTCCAAGTGGCCTACCCATAGGAACCGTAACCCTAGGTTGGGAAGCCCTACCCATAGGAACCCTAACCCTATGTTGGGAAGCCCTACCCATAGGAACCCTAACCCTAGGTTGGGAAGCCCTACCCATAGGAACTCTAACCCTAGCACCAAGTGGTCTACCCATAGGAACCCTAACCCTAGCTCCAAGTGGCCTACCCATAGGAACCCTAACCCTAGGTTGGGAAGCCCTACCCATAGCAACCCTAACCCTATGTTGGGAAGCCCTACCCATAGGAACCCTAACCCTAGCTCCAAGTGCCCTACGCATAGGAACCCTAACCCTAGCTCCAAGTGCCCTACCCATAGGAAACCTAACCCTAGGTTGGGAAGCCCTACCTATAGGAACCCTAACCCTAGCTCCAAGTTGCCTACCCATAGGAAACCTAACCCTAGGTTGGGACGCCCTACCCATAGGAACCCTAACCCTAGTTCCAAGTGGCCTACCCATAGGAACCCTAACCCTAGCTCCAAGTGGCCTACCCATAGGAACCCTAACCCTAGGTTGGGAAGCCCTACCCATAGGAACCCTAACCCTATGTTGGGAAGCCCTACCCATAGGAACCCTAACCCTAGGTTGGGAAGCCCTACCCATAGGAACCCTAACCCTAGGTTGGGAAGCCCTACCCATAGAAACCCTAACCCTAGCTCCAAGTGGCCTACCCATAGTGCCCCTAACCCTAGGTTGGGAAGACCTACCCATAGGAAACCTAACCCTAGCTCCAAGTGGCCTACTCATAGGAACCCTAACCGTAGAGCCAAGTGGCCTAACCATAGGAACCCTAACCCTAAGGCGCGAAGCCCTACCCATAGGATCCTTAACCCTAGCTCCAAGTTGCCTCCCCATAGGAACCCTAACCCTAGGTTGGGAAGCCCTACCCATAGGAACCCTAACCCTAGGTCCAAGTGCCCTACCCATAGGAAACCTACCCCTAGGTTGGGAACCCTACCTTTAGGAACCCTAACCCTAGCTCCAAGTGGCCTACCCATAGGAACCCTAGCCCTAGGTTGGGAAGCCCTACCCATAGGAACCCTAACCCTAGCTCCAAGTGGCCTACCCATAGGGCCCCTAACCCTAGCTCCAACTAGCCTACCCATAGGAACTCTAATCCTAGGGCGGAAACCCGTACCAATTGGAACCCTAACCCTAGCTCCAAGTGGTCTACCCATTGGAACCCTAACCCTAGCTCCAAGTGGCCTACCCGTAGGAACCCTAACCCTAGGGAGGGAAACGCTACCCATAGGAACCGTAATCCCAGCACCTAGTGGCCTACCCATAGGAACCCTCACTCTAGCTCCAAGTGCCCTACCCATAGGAACCCTAACCCTAGCTCCAAGTGGCCTACCCATAGGAACCATAACCCAAAAGAGGGAAGCCCTACCCATAGGAACCCTAATCCTAGTTCTAAGTGCCCTACCCATAGGAACCCTAACCCTAGGTTGGGAAGCCCTACCCATAGGAACCCTAACCCTAGCTCCAGGTGCCCTACCCATAGGAACTGTAACCCTAGCTCCAAGTGCCCTACCCATAGGAACCCTAACCCGAGGGCGCGAAGCCCTACCCATAGGAACCCTAAACCTAGCTCCAAGGGGCCTATCCATAGGAACCCTAACCCTAGCTCCAAGTGGCCTACCCATAGGAACCCTAATCCTACTTCCAAGTGGCCTACCCATAGGACCCTAATCCTAGCTCCAAGTTGCCTACCCACAGGAACCCTAACCCTAGGTTGGGAAGCCCTACCCATAGGAACCCTTACCATAACACCAAGTGCCCTACCCATAGGAACCCTAAACCTAGCTCCAAGTGCCCTACCCATAGTAACCGAAACCCTAGGTTTGGAAGCCCTACACATAGGAACCCTAACCCTAGCTCCAAGTGGCCTACCCATAGCAATCCCTAACCCTAGCTTGGGAAGCCCTACACATAGGAACCCTAACCCTAGCTCCAAGTGGCCTACCCATAAGAACCCTAACACTAGCTCCAAGTGGCCCACCCATAGGAACCCTAACCCTAGCTCCAAGTGGCCTACCCATAGGAACCCTAACCCTAGGGAGGGAAGCCCTACCCATAGGAACCGTAATCCTAGCTCCAAGTGCCCAACCCATAGGAACCCCAACCCTAGGGAGGGAAGCCCTACCCATAGGAACCCTAATCCTAGCTCCAAGTGTCCTACCCATATGTACGATAACACTAGTTCAAAGTGGCCTACCCATAGGAACCCTAACCCTAGGTTTGGAAGCCGTACCCATAGGAACCCTAACCCTAGCTCCAAGTGGCCTTCCCATAGGAACACTAACCCTAGCTCCAAGTTACCTACCCATAGGAACCCTAACCCTAGGTTGGGAAGACCTACATATAGGAACTCTAACCCTAGCTCCAAGTGGCCTACCCATAGGAACCCTAACCCTAGGTTGGGAAGCCCTACCCATAGGAACCCTAATCCTAGCTCTAAGTGCCCTACCCATAGGAACCCTAAACCTAGCTCCAAGTGCCCCACCCATAGGAACCCTAACCCTAGTTCCAAGTTGCCTACCCATAGGAACCCTAACCCTAGGTTGGGAAGCCCTGCCTATAGGAACCCTAAACCTAGCTCCAAGTGGCCTACAAATAGCAACCCTAACCCGAGGGTGCGAAGCCCTACCCATAGGAACCCTAAACCTAGCTCCATGTGCCCTACCCATAGGAACCCTAACCCTAGGGTGCGAAGCCCTACCCATAGGAACACTAACCCTAGCTCCAAGTGGCATATCCATAGGAACCCTAACACTAGGTTTAGAAGCCCTACCCATAGGAACCCTAACCGTAGCTCCAAGTGCCCTACTCATAGGAACCCTAACCCTAGCTCCAAGTGCCCTACCCATAGGAAACCTAACCCTAGGTTGGGAAGCCCTACCTATAGGAACCCTAACCCTAGCTCCAAGTTACCTACCCATAGGAACCCTAACCCTAGGTTGGGAAGCCCTACCCATAGGAACTGTAACCCTAGCTCCAAGTGGCCTACCCATAGGAACCCTAACCCTAGCTCCAAGTGGCCTACCCATAGGAACCGTAACCCTAGGTTGGGAAGCCCTACCCATAGGAACCCTAACCCTAGGTTGGGAAGCCCTACCCATAGGAACCGTAACCCTAGGTTGGGAAGCCCTACCCATAGGAACTCTAACCCTAGCACCAAGTGGTCTACCCATAGGAACCCTAACCCTAGCTCCAAGTGGCCTACCCATAGGAACCCTAACCCTAGGTTGGGAAGCCCTACCCATAGGAACCCTAACCCTATGTTGGGAAGCGCTACCCATAGGAATCCTAACCCTAGCTCCAAGTGCCCTACGCATAGGAACCCTAACCCTAGCTCCAAGTGCCCTACCCATAGGAAACCTAACCCTAGGTTTGGAAGCCCTACCTATAGGAATCCTAACCCTAGCTCCAAGTTGCCTACCCATAGGAAACCTAACCCTAGGTTGGGACGCCCTACCCATAGGAACCCTAACCCTAGTTCCAAGTGGCCTACCCATAGGAACCCTAACCCTAGCTCCAAGTGCCCTACCCATAGGAACCGTAACCCTAGGTTGGGAAGCCCTACCCATAGGAACTCTAACCCTAGCTCCAAGTGGCCTACCCATAGGAACCCTAACCCTAGCTCCAAGTGCCCTACCCATAGGAACCCTAACCCTAGGTTGGGAAGCCCTACCCATAGGAACTCTAACCCTATGTTGGGAAGCCCTACCCATAGGAACCCTAACCCTAGGTTGGGAAGCCCTACCCATAGGAACCCTAACCCTAGATTGGGAAGCCGTACCCATAGGAACTCTAACCCTATGTTGGGAAGCCTTACCCATAGGAACCCTAACCCTAGGTTGGGAAGCCCTACCCATAGGAACCCTAACCCTAGGTTGGGAAGTCCTACCCATAGGAAACCTAACCCTAGCTCCAAGTGGCCTACTCATAGGAACCCTAACCAGAGCCAAGTGGCTCAACCATAGGAACCCTAACCCTAGGTTGGGAAGCCCTACCCATAGGATCCCTAACCCTAGCTCCAAATAGCATACCCATAGGAACCCTAACCATAGCTCCAAGTTGCCTACCCATAGGAAACCTACCCCTAGGTTGGGAACCCTACCTTTAGGAACCCTAACCCTAGCACCAAGTGGCCTACCCATAGGAACCCTAGCCCTAGGTTGGGAAGCCCTACCCATAGGAACCCTAACCCTAGCTCCAAGTGGCCTACCCATAGGGCCCCTAACCCTAGCTCCAACTAGCCTACCCATAGGAACTCTAATCCTAGGGCGGAAACCCGTACCAATTGGAACCCTAACCCTAGCTCCAAGTGGTCTACGCATTGGAATCCTAACCCTAGCTCCAAGTGGCCTACCCGTAGGAACCCTAACCCTAAGGAGGGAAACGCTACCCATAGGAACCCTAATCCTAGCTCCTAGTGGCCTACCCATAGGAACCCTCACCCTAGCTCCAAGTGCCCTACCCATAGGAACCCTAACCCTAGCTCCAAGTGGCCTACCCATAGGAACCATAACCCAAAAGAGGGAAGCCCTACCCATAGGAACCCTAATCCTAGTTCTAAGTGCCCTACCCATAGGAACCCTAACCCTAGGTTGGGAAGCCCTACCTATAGGAACCCTAACTCTAGCTCCAAGTGGTCTACCCATAGGAACCCTAACCCTAGGTTGGGAAGCCCTACCCATAGGAACCCTAACCTTGGCTCCAGGTGCCCTACCCATAGGAACCCTAACCCTAGCACCAAGTGCCCAACCCATAGGAACCCTAACCCTAGGGAGGGAAGCCCTACCCATAGGAACCCTAATCCTAGTTCCAAGTGTCCTACCCATAGGAACGCTAACACTAGTTCCAAGTGGCTTTCCCATAGGAACCCTAACCCTAGGTTGGGAAGCCCTACCCATAGGAACCCTAACACTAGCTCCAAGTACCCCACCCATAAGAACCCTAACCCTATCTCCAAGTGCCCTACCCGTAGGAACCCTAACCCTAGGTTGGGAAGCCCTACCTATAGGAACCCTTACCCTAGGTTGGGAAGCCCTACCTATAGGAACCCTAACCCTAGCTCCTAGTGGCATACCCATAGGAACCCTCACCCTAGCTCCAAGTGCCCTACCCATAGGAACCCTAACCCTAGCTCCAAGGGCCCTACCCATTTGAAACCTAACCCTAGGTTGGGAAGCCCTACCTATAGGAATCCTAACCCTAGCTCCAAGAGGCCTATCCATAGGAACCCTAACCCTAGCTCCAAGTACCCTACCCATAGGAACCCTAACCCTAGATCCAAGAGGCCTACCCATAGGAACCCTAACCCTAGGCCGCGAAGCCCTACCCATAGGAACCCTAACCCTAGCTCCAAGTGGCCTACCCATAGGAACCATAACCCAAAAGAGGGAAGCCCTACCCATAGGAACCCGAATCCTAGTTCTAAGTGCCCTACCCATAGGAACCCTAACCCTAGGTTGGGAAGCCCTACCTATAGGAGCCCTAACCCTAGCTCAAAGTGGCCTACCCTTAGGAAACTTAACCCTAGCTCCAAGTGGTCTACCCATAGGAACCCTAAATCTAGGACTGGAATACATAGCCATAGGAACCCTAACCCTAGCTCCAAGTGCCCTACCCATAGGAACCCTAAACCTAGCTCCAAGGGGCCTATCCATAGGAACCCTAACCCTAGCTCCAAGTGGCCTACCCATAGGAACCCTAATCCTACTTCCAAGTGGCCTACCCATAGGACCCTAATCCTAGCTCCAAGTTGCCTACCCACAGGAACCCTAACCCTAGGTTGGGAAGCCCTACCCATAGGCACCCTTACCATAACACCAAGTGCCCTACCCATAGGAACCCTAAACCTAGCTCCAAGTGCCCTACCCATAGTAACCGAAACCCTAGGTTTGGAAGCCCTACACATAGGAACCCTAACCCTAGCTCCAAGTGGCCTACCCATAGCAATCCCTAACCCTAGGTTGGGAAGCCCTACACATAGGAACCCTAACCCTAGCTCCAAGTGGCCTACCCATAAGAACCCTAACACTAGCTCCAAGTGGCCCACCCATAGGAACCCTAACCCTAGCTCCAAGTGGCCTACCCATAGGAACCCTAACCCTAGGGAGGGAAGCCCTACCCATAGGAACCCTAATCCTAGCTCCAAGTGCCCAACCCATAGGAACCCTAACCCTAGGGAGGGAAGCCCTACCCATAGGAACCCTAATCCTAGTTCCAAGTGTCCTACCCATAGGAACGCTAACACTAGTTCCAAGTGGCCTTCCCATAGGAACCCTAACCCTAGGTTGGGAAGCCCTACCCATAGGAACCCTAACCCTAGCTCCAAGTGGCCTACCCATAGGAACCCTAACCCTAGCTCCAAGTTACCTACCCATAGGAACCCTAACCCTAGTTTGGGAAGACCTACATATAGGAACTCTAACCCTAGCTCCAAGTGGCCTACCCATAGGAACCCTAACCCTAGGTTGGGAAGCCCTACCCATAGGAACCCTAATCCTAGCTCTAAGTGCCCTACCCATAGGAACCCTAAACCTAGCTCCAAGTGCCCTACCCATAGGAACCCTAACCCTAGCTCCAAGTGGCCAACCCATAGGAACCCTAACCCTAAGTTGGGAAGCCCTACCTATAGGAACTCTAAACCTAGCTGCAAGTGGCCTACAAATAGCAACCCTAACCCGAGGGTGCGAAGCCCTACCCATAGGAACCCTAAACCTAGCTCCACGTGCCCTACCCATAGGAACCCTAACCCTAGGTTGGGAAGCCCTACCCATAGGAACACTAACCCTAGCTCCAAGTGGCATATCCATAGGAACCCTAACACTAGGTTTAGAAGCCCTACCCATAGGAACCCTAACCCTAGCTCCAAGTGCCCTACTCATAGGAACCCTAACCCTAGCTCCAAGTGCTCTACCCATAGGAAACCTAACCCTAGGTTGGGAAGCCCTACCTATAGGAACCCTAACCCTAGCTCCAAGTTACCTACCCATAGGAACCCTAACCCTAGGTTGGGAAGCCCTACCCATAGGAACTCTAACCCTAGCTCCAAGTGGCCTACCCATAGGAACCCTAACCCTAGCTCCAAGTGGCCTACCCATAGGAACCGTAACCCTAGGTTGGGAAGCCCTACCCATAGGAACCCTAACCCTAGGTTGGGAAGCCCTACCCATAGGAACCCTAACCCTAGGTTGGGAAGCCCTACCCATAGGAACTCTAACCCTAGCACCAAGTGGTCTACCCATAGGAACCCTAACCCTAGCTCCAAGTGGCCTACCCATAGGAACCCTAACCCTAGGTTGGGAAGCCCTACCCATAGGAACCCTAACCCTATGTTGGGAAGCGCTACCCATAGGAATCCTAACCCTAGCTCCAAGTGCCCTACGCATAGGAACCCTAACCCTAGCTCCAAGTGCCCTACCCATAGGAAACCTAACCCTAGGTTTGGAAGCCCTACCTATAGGAATCCTAACCCTAGCTCCAAGTTGCCTACCCATAGGAAACCTAACCCTAGGTTGGGACGCCCTACCCATAGGAACCCTAACCCTAGTTCCAAGTGGCCTACCCATAGGAACCCTAACCCTAGCTCCAAGTGCCCTACCCATAGGAACCGTAACCCTAGGTTGTGAAGCCCTACCCATAGGAACTCTAACCCTAGCTCCAAATGGCCTACCCATAGGAACCCTAACCCTAGCTCCAAGTGCCCTACCCATAGGAACCCTAACCCTAGGTTGGGAAGCCCTACCCATAGGAACTCTAACCCTATGTTGGGAAGCCCTACCCATAGGAACCCTAACCCTAGGTTGGGAAGCCCTACCCATAGGAACCCTAACCCTAGATTGGGAAGCCCTACCCATAGGAACTCTAACCCTATGTTGGGAAGCCCTACCCATAGGAACCCTAACCCTAGGTTGGGAAGCCCTACCCATAGGAACCCTAACCCTAGGTTGGGAAGTCCTACCCATAGGAAACCTAACCCTAGCTCCAAGTGGCCTACTCATAGGAACCCTAACCGTAGAGCCAAGTGGCCTAACCATAGGAACCCTAACCCTAGGGAGCGAAGCCCTACCCATAGGATCCCTAACCCTAGCTCCAAATAGCATACCCATAGGAACCCTAACCCTAGGTCCAAGTGCCCTACCCATAGGAAACCTACCCCTAGGTTGGGAACCCTACCTTTAGGAACCCTAACCGTAGCACCAAGTGGCCTACCCATAGGAACCCTAGCCCTAGGTTGGGAAGACCTACCCATAGGAACCCTAACCCTAGCTCCAAGTGGCCTACCCATAGGGCCCCTAACCCTAGCTCCAACTAGCCTACCCATAGGAACTCTAATCCTAGGGCGGAAACCCGTACCAATTGGAACCCTAACCCTAGCTCCAAGTGGTCTACCCATTGGAACCCTAACCCTAGCTCCAAGTGGCCTACCCGTAGGAACCCTAACCCTAGGGAGGGAAACGCTACCCATAGGAACCCTAATCCTAGCTCCTAGTGGCCTACCCATAGGAACCCTCACCCTAGCTCCAAGTGCCCTACCCATAGGAACCCTAACCCTAGCTCCAAGTGGCCTACCCATAGGAACCCTAACCCTAGGATGGGAAGCCCTACCCATAGGAACTCTAATCCTAGTTCTAAGTGCCCTGCCCATAGGAACCCTAACCCTAGGTTGGGAAGCCCTACCTATAGGAACCCTAACTCTAGCTCCAAGTGGTCTACCCATAGGAACCCTAACCCTAGGTTGGGAAGCCCTACCCATAGGAACCCTAACCCTGCCTCTAGGTGCCCTACCCATAGGAACCCTAACCCTATCACCAAGTGCCCAACCCATAGGAACCCTAACCCTAGGGAGGGAAGCACTACCCATAGGAACCCTAATCCTAGTTTCAAGTGTCCTACCCATAGGAACGCTAACACTAGTTCCAAGTGGCCTTCCCATAGGAACCCTAACCCTAGGTTGGGAAGCCCTACCCATAGGAACCCTAACACTAGCTCCAAGTACCCCACCCATAAGAACCCTAACCCTATCTCCAAGTGCCCTACCCGTAGGAACCCTAACCCTAGGTTGGGAAGCCCTACCTATAGGAACCCTTACCCTAGGTTGGGAAGCCCTACCTATAGGAACCCTAACCCTAGCTCCTAGTGGCATACCCATAGGAACCCTCACCCTAGCTCCAAGTGCCCTACCCATAGGAACCCTAACCCTAGCTCCAAGGGCCCTACCTATTTGAAACCTAACCCTAGGTTGGGAAGCCCTACCTATAGGAATCCTAACCCTAGCTCCAAGAGGCCTATCCATAGGAACCCTAACCCTAGCTCCAAGTACCCTACCCATAGGAACCCTAACCCTAGATCCTAGAGGCCTACCCATAGGAACCCTAACCCTAGGCCGCGAAGCCCTACCCATAGGAACCCTAACCCTAGCTCCAAGTGGCCTACCCATAGGAACCATAACTCAAAAGAGGGAAGCCCTACCCATAGGAACCCGAATCCTAGTTCTAAGTGCCCTACCCATAGGAACCCTAACCCTAGGTTGGGAAGCCCTACGTATAGGAGCCCTAACCCTAGCTCAAAGTGGCCTACCCTTAGGAATCTTAACCCTAGCTCCAAGTGGTCTACCCATAGGAACCCTAAATCTAGGACTGGAATACATAGCCATAGGAACCCTAACCCTAGCTCCAAGTGCCCTACCCATAGGAACCCTAAACCTAGCTCCAAGGGGCCTATCCATAGGAACCCTAACCCTAGCTCCAAGTGGCCTACCCATAGGAACCCTAATCCTACTTCCAAGTGGCCTACCCATAGGACACTAATCCTAGCTCCAAGTTGCCTACCCACAGGAACCCTAACCCTAGGTTGGGAAGCCCTACCCATAGGAACCCTTACCCTAGCACTAAGTGCCCTACCCATAGGAACCCTAAACCTAGCTCCAAGTGCCCTACCCATAGGAACCCAAACCCTAGGTTGGGAAGCCCTACACATAGGAACCCTAACCCTAGCTCAAAGTGGCCTACCCATAGCAATCCCTAACCCTAGGTTCGGAAGCCCTACACATAGGAACCCTAACCCTAGCTCCAAGTGGCCTACCCATAAGAACCCTAACACTAGCTCCAAGTGGCCCACCCATAGGAACCCTAACCCTAGCTCCAAGTGGCCTAACCATAGGAACCCTAACCCTAGCTCCAATTTACCTACCCATAGGAACCCTAACCCTAGTTTGGGAAGACCTACCTATAGGAACCCTAAGCCTAGCTCCAAGTGGCCTACCCATAGGAACCCTAACCCTAGGTTGGGAAGCCCTACCCATAGGAACCCTAATCCTAGCTCTAAGTGCGCTACCCATAGGAACCCTAAACCTAGCTCCAAGTGCCCCACCCATAGGAACCCTAACCCTACCTCCAAGATGCCTACCCATAGGAACCCTAACCCTAGGTTGGGAAGCCCTACCTATAGGAACCCTAACCCTAGCTCCAAGTGGCCTACAAATAGCAACCCTAACCCGAGGGCGTGAAGCCCTATCCATAGAAACCCTAAACCTAGCTCCAAGGGGCCTATCCATAGGAACCCTAACCCTAGCTCCAAGTGGCCTACCCATAGGAACCCTAATCCTACTTCCAAGTGGCCTACCCATAGGAACCCTAAACCTAGCTCCAAGTGCCCTACCCATAGGAACCCTAACCCTAGGTTGGGAAGCCCTACACATAGGAACCCTAACCCTAGCTCCAAGTGGCCTACCCATAGCAATCCCTAACCCTAGGTTGGGAACCCTACACATAGGAACCCTAACCCTAGCTCCAAGTGGCCTACCCATAAGAATCCTAACCCTAGCTCCAAGTGGCCTACCCATAGGAACCCTAACCCTAGCTCCAAGTGGCCTACCCATAGGAAGCCTAGCCCTAGCTCCAAGTTACCTACCCATAGGAACCCTAACCCTAGTTTGGGAAGCCCTACCTATAGGAACCCTAACCCTAGCTCCAAGTGGCACATCCATAGTAACCCTAACCCTAGCTCCAAGTGGCCTACCCATAGGAACCCTAACCCTAGGGAGGGAAGGCCTACCCATAGGAACCCTAACCCTAGGTTGGGAAGCCCTACCCATAGGAACCCTAACCCTAGTTCCAAGTGCCCTACCCATAGGAACCCTAACCCTAGCTCCAAGTGCCCTACCCATAGGAACCATAACCCTAGGTTGGGAAGCCCTACCCATAGGAACTCTAACCCTAGCTCCAAATGGCCTACCCATAGGAACCCTAACCCTAGCTCCAAGTGGCCTACCCATAGGAACCCTAACCCTAGGTTGGGAAGCCCTACCCATAGGAACCCTAACCCTAGGTTGGGAATCCCTACCCATAGGAACCCTAACCCTAGGTTGGGAAGCCCTACCCATAGGAACCCTAACCTAGGTTGGGAAGCCCTACCCATAGAAACCCTAACCCTAGCTCCAAGTGGCCTACCCATAGTGCCCCTAACCCTAGGTTTGGAAGTCCTACCCATAGGAAACCTAACCCTAGCTCCAAGTGGCCTACTCATAGGAACCCTAACCGTAGAGCCAAGTGGCCTACCCATAGGAACCCTAACCCTAGGGAGCGAAGCCCTACCCATAGGATCCCTAACCCTAGCTCCAAATAGCATACCCATAGGAAACCTACCCCTAGGTTGGGAACCCTACCTTTAGGAACCCTAACCCTAGCTCCAAGTGGCCTACCCATAGGAACCCTAGCCCTAGGTTGGGAACCCTACCCATAGGAACCCTAACCCTAGCTCCAAGTGGCCTACCCATAGGGCCCCTAACCCTAGCTCCAACTAGCCTACCCATAGGAACTCTAATCCTAGGGCGGAAACCCGTACCAATTGGAACCCTAACCCTAGCTCCAAGTGGTCTACGCATTGGAACCCTAACCCTAGCTCCAAGTGGCCTACCCGTAGGAACCCTAACCCTAGGGAGGGAAACGCTACCTATAGGAACCCTAATTTAGCTCCTAATGGCCTACCCATAGGAACCCTCACCCTAGCTCCAAGTGCCCTACCCATAGGAACCCTAACCCTAGCTCCAAGTGGCCTACCCATAGGAACCATAACCCAAAAGAGGGAAGACCTACCCATAGGAACCCTAACCCTAGGTTGGGAAGCCCTACCTATAGGAACCCTAACTCTAGCTCCAAGTGGTCTACCCATAGGAACCCTAACCCTAGGTAGGGAAGCCCTACCCATAGGAACCCTAAACCTAGCTCCAAATGGCCTACCCATAGGAATCCTAACCCTAGCTCCAAGTGGCCTAACCATAGGAACCCTAACCCTAGGTTGGGAAGCCCTACCCATAGGAACCCTAATCCTAGTTCCAAGTCTCCTACCCATAGGAACGCTAACACTAGTTCCAAGTGGCCTTCCCATAGGAACCCTAACCCTAGGTTGGGAAGCCCTACCCATAGGATCCCTAACACTAGCTCCAAGTACCCCACCCATAAGAACCCTAACCCTAGCTCCAAGTGCCCTACCCGTAGGAACCCTAACCCTAGGTTGGGAAGCCCTACCTATAGGAACCCTAACCGTAGGTTGGGAAGCCCTACCTATAGGAACCCTAACCCTAGCTCCTAGTGGCATACCCATAGGAACCCTCACCCTAGCTCCAAGTACCCTACCCATAGGAACCCTAACCCTAGCTCCAAGGGCCCTACCCATTGGAAACCTAACCCTAGGTTGGGAAGCCCTACCTATAGGAACCCTAACCCTAGCTCCAAGAGGCCTATCCATAGGAACCCTAACCCTAGCTCCAAGTACCCTACCCATAGGAACCCTAACCCTAGCTCCAAGTGGCCTACCCATAGGAACCATAACCCAAAAGAGGGAAGCCCTACCCATAGGAACCCTAACCCTAGTTTGGGAAGACCTACCTATAGGAACCCTAAGCCTAGCTCCAAGTGGCCTACCCATAGGAACCCTAACCCTAGGTTGGGAAGCCCTACCCATAGGAACCCTAATCCTAGCTCTAAGTGCGCTACCCATAGGAACCCTAAACCTAGCTCCAAGTGCCCCACCCATAGGAACCCTAACCCTACCTCCAAGATGCCTACCCATAGGAACCCTAACCCTAGGTTGGGAAGCCCTACCTATAGGAACCCTAACCCTAGCTCCAAGTGGCCTACAAATAGCAACCCTAACCCGAGGGCGTGAAGCCCTATCCATAGGAACCCTAAACCTAGCTCCAAGGGGCCTATCCATAGGAACCCTAACCCTAGCTCCAAGTGGCCTACCCATAGGAACCCTAATCCTACTTCCAAGTGGCCTACCCATAGGAACCCTAAACCTAGCTCCAAGTGCCCTACCCATAGGAACCCTAACCCTAGGTTGGGAAGCCCTACACATAGGAACCCTAACCCTAGCTCCAAGTGGCCTACCCATAGCAATCCCTAACCCTAGGTTGGGAACCCTACACATAGGAACCCTAACCCTAGCTCCAAGTGGCCTACCCATAAGAATCCTAACCCTAGCTCCAAGTGGCCTACCCATAGGAACCGTAACCCTAGCTCCAAGTGGCCTACCCATAGGAAGCCTAGCCCTAGCTCCAAGTTACCTACCCATAGGAACCCTAACCCTAGTTTGCGAAGCCCTACCTATAGGAACCATAACCCTAGCTCCAAGTGGCACATCCATAGGAACCCTAACCCTAGCTCCAAGTGGCCTACCCATAGGAACCCTAACCCTAGGGAGGGAAACCCTACCCATAGGAACCCTAACCCTAGGTTGGGAAGCCCTACCCATAGGATCCCTAACCCTAGTTCCAAGTGGCCTACCCATAGGAACCCTAACCCTAGCTCCAAGTGCCCTACCCATAGGAACCGTAACCCTAGGTTGGGAAGCCCTACCCATAGGAACTCTAACCCTAGCTCCAAATGGCCTACCCATAGGAACCCTAACCCTAGCTCCAAGTGGCCTACCCATAGGAACCCTAACGCTAGGTTGGGAAGCCCTACCCATAGGAACCCTAACCCTAGGTTGGGAATCCCTACCCATAGGAACCCTAACCCTAGGTTGGGAAGCCCTACCCATAGGAACCCTAACCTAGGTTGGGAAGCCCTACCCATAGAAACCCTAACCCTAGCTCCAAGTGGCCTACCCATAGTGCCCCTAACCCTAGGTTTGGAAGTCCTACCCATAGGAAACCTAACCCTAGCTCCTTGTGGCCTACTCATAGGAACCCTAACCGTAGAGCCAAGTGGCCTACCCATAGGAACCCTAACCCTAGGTAGCGAAGCCCTACCCATAGGATCCCTAACCCTAGCTCCAAATAGCATACCCATAGGAAACCTACCCCTAGGTTGGGAACCCTACCTTTAGGAACCCTAACCCTAGCTCCAAGTGGCCTACCCATAGGAACCCTAGCCCTAGGTTGGGAACCCTACCCATAGGAACCCTAACCCTAGCTCCAAGTGGCCTACCCATAGGGCCCCTAACCCTAGCTCCAACTAGCCTACCCATAGGAACTCTAATCCTAGGGCGGAAACCCGTACCAATTGGAACCCTAACCCTAGCTCCAAGTGGTCTACCCATTGGAACCCTAACCCTAGCTCCAAGTGGCCTACCCGTAGGAACCCTAACCCTAGGGAGGGAAACGCTACCTATAGGAACCCTAATTTAGCTCCTAATGGCCTACCCATAGGAACCCTCACCCTAGCTCCAAGTGCCCTACCCATAGGAACCCTAACCCTAGCTCCAAGTGGCCTACCCATAGGAACCATAACCCAAAAGAGGGAAGCCCTACCCATAGGAACCCTAACCCTAGGTTGGGAAGCCCTACCTATAGGAACCCTAACTCTAGCTCCAAGTGGTCTACCCATAGGAACCCTAACCCTAGGTTGGGAAGCCCTACCCATAGGAACCCTAACCCTAGCTCCAAGTGGCCTACCCATAGGAATCCTAACCCTAGCTCCAAGTGGCCTACCCATAGGAACCCTAACCCTAGGTTGGGAAGCCCTACCCATAGGAACCCTAATCCTAGTTCCAAGTGTCCTACCCATAGGAACGCTAACACTAGTTCCAAGTGGCCTTCCCATAGGAACCCTAACCCTAGGTTGGGAAGCCCTACCCATAGGAACCCTAACACTAGCTCCAAGTACCCCACCCATAAGAACCCTAACCCTAGCTCCAAGTGCCCTACCCGTAGGAACCCTAACCCTAGGTTGGGAAGCCCTACCTATAGGAACCCTAACCCTAGCTCCTAGTGGCATACCCATAGGAACCCTCACCCTAGCTCCAAGTGCCCTACCCATAGGAACCCTAACCCTAGCTCCAAGGGCCCTACCCATTGGAAACCTAACCCTAGGTTGGGAAGCCCTACCTATAGGAACCCTAACCCTAGCTCCAAGAGGCCTATCCATAGGAACCCTAACCCTAGCTCCAAGTACCCTACCCATAGGAACCCTAACCCTAGCTCCAAGTGGCCTACCCATAGGAACCATAACCCAAAAGAGGGAAGCCCTACCCATAGGAACCCTAATCCTAGTTCTAAGTGCCCTACCCATAGGAACCCTAACCCTAGGTTGGGAAGCCCTACCTATAGGAACCCTAACCCTAGCTCAAAGTGGCCTACCCTTAGGAAACTTAACCCTAGCTCCAAGTGGTCTACCCATAGGAACCCTAAATCTAGGACGGGAATACATAGCCATAGGAACCCTAACCCTAGCTCCAAGTGGCCTACCCATAAGAACCCAAACCCTAGCTCCAAGAGGCCTACCCATAGGAACCCTAACCCTAGGTTGGGAAGCCCTACGTATAGGAACTCTAACCCTAGCTCCAAGTGTTCTACCCATAGGAACCCTAACCCTAGGTTGGGAAGCCCTACCCATAGGAACCCTAACCCTAGCTCCAGGTGCCCTACCCATAGGAACTGTAACCCTAGCTCCAAGTGCCCTACCCATAGGAACCCTAACCCAAGGTTGGGAAGCCCTACCTATAGGAACCCTAACCCTAGCTCCAAGTGGCCTACAAATAGCAACCCTAACCCGAGGGCGCGAAGCCCTACCCATAGGAACCCTAAACCTAGCACCAAGTGCCCTACCCATAGGAACCCAAACCCTAGGTTGGGAAGCCCTACACATAGGAACCCTAACCCTAGCTCCAAGTGGCCTACCCATAGCAATCCCTAACCCTAGGTTGGGAAGCCCTACACATAGGAACCCTAACCCTAGCTCCAAGTGGCCTACCCATAAGAACCCTAACACTAGCTCCAAGTGGCCCACCCATAGGAACCCTAACCCTAGCTCCAAGTGGCCTACCCATAGGAACCCTAACCCTAGGTTGGGAATCCCTAACCATAGGAACCCTAATCCTAGCTTTAAGTGCCCTACACATAGGAACCCTAAACCTAGCTCCAAGTGCCCCACCCATAGGAACCCTAACCCTAGCTCCAAGTTGCCTACCCATAGGAACCCTAATCCTACTTCCAAGTGGCCTACCCATAGGAACCCTAAAACTAGCTCCAAGTGGCCTACCCATAAGAACCCTAACCCTAGCTCCAAGTGGCCCACCCATAGGAACCCTAACCCTAGCTCCAAGTGGCCTACCCATAGGAACCCTAACCCTAGCTCCAAGTTACCTACCCATAGGAACCCTAACCCTAGTTTGGGAAGACCTACCTATAGGAACCCTAATCCTAGCTCCAAGTGCCCCACCCATAGGAACCCTAACCCTAGCTCCAAGTTGCCTACCCATAGGAACCCTAACCCTAGGTTGGGAAGCCCTACCCATAGGAAACCTAACCCTAGGTTGGGAAGCCCTACACAGAGGAACCCTAACACTCGCTCCAAGTGGCCTAATCATAGGAACCCTAACCCTAGGTTGGGAAGCCCTATTCATAGGATCCCTAACCCTAGATCCAAGTGGCCTACCCATAAGAATCCTAACCCTAGCTCCAAGTGGCCTACCCATAGGAACCCTAACCCTAGCTCCAAGTGGCCTACCCATAGGAAGCCTAGCCCTAGCTCCAAGTTACCTACCCATAGGAACCCTAACCCTAGTTTGGGAAGCCCTACCTATAGGAACCCTAACCCTAGCTCCAAGTGGCACATCCATATGAACGCTAACCCTAGCTCCAAGTGGCCTACCCATAGGAACCCTAACCCTAGGTTGGCAAGCCCTACCCATAGGAACCCTAACGTTAGCTCCAAGTGCCCTACCCATAGGAACCCTAACCCTAACTCCTAGTGCCCTACCCATAGGAACCCTACCCCAAGGTTGGGAAGCCCTACCTATAGGAACCCTAACCCTAGCTCCAAGTGGCCTATCCATAGGAACCCTAACCCTAGCTTCAAGTGGCCTACCCATAGGAACCCTAACCCTAGGTTGGGAAGCCCTACCCATAGGAGCCCTAATCCTAGCTCTAAGTGCCCTACCCATAGGAACCCTAAACCTAGCTCCAAGTGCCCCACCCATAGGAACCCTAACCCTAGCTCCAAGTGGCCTACCCATAGGAACCCTAACCCTAGTTTGGGAAGACCTACCTATAGGAACCCTAACTCTAGCTCCAAGTGGCCTACCCATAGGAACCCTTACCCTAGCTCCAAGTGCCCTACCCATAGGAACCCTAAACCTAGCTCCAAGTGCCCTACCCATAGGAACCCTAACCCTAGGTTGGGAAGCCCTACACATAGGAACCCTAACCCTAGCTCCAAGTGGCCTACACATAGCAATCCCTAACCCTAGGTTGGGAAGCCCTACACATAGGATCCCTAACCCTAGCTCCAAGTGGCCTACCCATAAGAACCCTAACCCTAGCTCCAAGTGGCCCACCCATAGGAACCCTAACCCTAGCTCCAACTGGCCTACCCATTGGAACCCTAACCCTAGCTCCAACTGGCCTACCCATAGGAACCCTAACCCTAGGTTGGGAAGCCCTACCTATAGGAACCCTAACCCTAGCTCCAAGTGGTCTACCCATAGGAACCCTAAACCTAGGTTGGGAAGCCCTACCTATAGGAACCCTAACCCCAGCTCCAAGTGGCGTACCCATAGGAATCCTAACCCTAGCTCCAAGTGGCCTACCCATAGGAACCCTAACCCTAGGTTGGGAAGCCCTACCCATAGGAACCCTAACCCTGGCTCCAGGTGCCCTACCCATAGGAACCCTAACCCTAGCTCCAAATGCCCAACCCATAGGAACCCTAACCCTAGGGAGGGAAGCCCTACCCATAGGAACCCTAATCCTAGTTCCAAGAGTCCTACTCGTAGGAACCCTAACCCTAGGTTGGGAAGCCCTACCTATAGGAACCCTAACCCTAGCTCCAAGTGGCCTACCCATAGGAACCCTAACCCTAGGTTGGGAAGCCCTACCCATAGGAACCATAATCCTAGTTCAAAGTGGCCTACCCATAGGAAACCTAACCCTAGGTTGGGAAGCCCTACCTATAGGAACCCTAACCCTAGGTTGGGAAGCCCTACCTATAGGAACCCTAACCATAGCTCCAAGTGCCCTACCCATAGGAACCCTAAACCTAGCTCCAAGGGGCCTACCCATAGGAACCCTAACCCTAGGTTGGGAATCCCTACCTATAGGAACCCTAACCATAGCTCCAAGTGCCCTACCCATAGGAACCGTAACTCTAGCTCCAAGTGCCCTACCCATAGGAACCCTAACCCAAGGTTGGGAAACCCTACCTATAGGAACCCTAACCCTATCCCCAAGTGGCCTACAAATAGCAGCCCTAACCCTAGGGCACGAATCCCTACCCATAGGAACCCTAAACCTAGCTCCAAGGGGCCTATCCATAGGAACCCTAACCCTAGCTCCAAGTGGCCTACCCATAGGAACCCTAATCCTACTTCCAAGTGGCCTACCCATAGGACCCTAATCCTAGCTCCAAGTTGCCTACCCACAGGAACCCTAACCCTAGGTTGGGAAGCCCTACCCATAGGAATCCTTACCCTAGCTCCAAGTGCCCTACCCATAGGAACCCTAACCCTAGCTCCAAGTGGCCTACCCATAGCAATCCCTAACCCTAGGTTGGGAAGCCCTACACGTAGGAACCCTAACCCTAGCTCCAAGTGGCCTACCCATAAGAACCCTAACCCTAGCTCCAAGTGGCCCACCCATAGGAACCCTAACCCTAGCTCCAAGTGGCCTACCCATAGGATCCCTAACCCTAGATCCAAGTTACCTACCCATAGGAACTCTAACCCTAGTTTGGGATGACCTACCTATAGGAACCCTAACCCTAGCTCCAAGTGGCCTACCCATAGGAACCCTAACCCTAGGTTGGGAAGCCCTACCCATAGGAACCCTAATCCTAGCTCTAAGTGCCCTACCCATAGGAACCCTAAACCTAGCTCCAAGTGCCCCACCCATAGGAACCCTAACCCTAGCTCCAAGTTGCCCACCCATAGGAACCCTAACCCTAGGTTGGGAAGCCCTACACATAGGAACCCTAACCCTAGCTCCAAGTGGCCTACCCATAGGAACCCTAACCCTAGGTTGGGAAGCCCTACTCATAGGATCCCTAACCCTAGCTCCAAGTGACCTACCCATAAGAACCCTAACCTTAGCTCCATGTGGCCTACCCATAGGAACCCTAACCCTAGCTCCAAGTGGCCTACCCATAGGAACCCTAGCCCTAGCTCCAAGTTACCTACCCATAGGAACCCTAACCCTAGTTTGGGAAACCCTACCTATAGGAACCCTAACCCTAGCTCCAAGTGGCCTACCCAGAGGAACCCTCACCCTAGGGCGCGAAGCCCTACCCATAGGAACCCTAACCCTAGCTCCAACTGGCACATCCATAGGAACCCTAACCCTAGCTCCAAGTGGCCTACTCATAGGAACCCTAACCCTAGGGAGGGAAACCCTACCCATAGGAACCCTAATCCTAGCTCCTAGTGGCCTACCCATAGGAACCCTAACCCTAGGTTGGATAGCCCTACCCATAGGAACCCTAACGCTAGCTCCAAGTGCCCTACCCATAGGAACCCTAACCCTAAGTCCAAGTGCCCTACCCATAGGAAACCTACCCCAAGGTTGGGAAGCCCTACCTATAGGAACCCTAACCCTAGCTCCAAGTGGCCTACCCATAGGAAGCCTAAGCCTAGCTCCAAGTGCCCTACCCATAGGAACCCTAACCCCAGCTCCAAGTGCACTACCCATTGTAACCCTCACCCTAGAGCGGGAAGACCTACCCATAGGAACCCTAACACTAGTGCGGGAAGACATACCCTTAGGAACCCTAACCCTAGCTGCAAGTGCACTACCCAAAGGAACCCTCACCCTAGGACGCGAAGTCCTAGCCATAGGAACTGTAACCCTAGCGCCACGTGCCCTACTCAGAGGAACCCTAACCCTATCTTCAAGAGCCCTACCCATACGAACCCTAAACCGAGATCCAAGTGCCCTACTCATAAGAACCCTAACCCTAGCTTCAAGTGCCCTCCCCATAGAAACCCTAACCCTAGCTACAAGTCCCCTACCCATAGGAACCCTATCCGTATGGTGGGAAAACCTACCCAAAGGACTCTAACCCTAGCTCCACGTTCCCTACCCATAGGAACCCTAACCCTAGCTGTAAGGGCCCTACCCATAGGAACCCTAACCCCAGCTCCAAGTGCGCTACCCATTGGAATCCTCACCCTAGAGCGGGAAGACCTACCCATAGGAACCCTAACCCCAGCTCCAAGTGCGCTACCCATAGGAACCCTCACCCTAGAGCGGGAAGACCTACCCATAGGAACCCGAACCCTAGCTCCAAGTTCCCTACCGATAGGAACCCTAACCCTTGGGTGCGGAGACCTACCCATAGGACCCTAACCCTAGCTCCACGTGCCCTACCCATAGGAACCCTAAGTCTAGCTCCAAGTGCCCTGCCCATAGGCACCCTAACCCTAGCTCCAAGTGTCTTACCCATAGGAACCCTAACCCTAACTCCACGTGCCCTACCCATAGGAACCCTAACCCTATCTCTAAGTTACCTACCAATAGGAATCCTAACCCTAGCTCCACGTGCCCTACCCCTAGGAACCCTAACCCTAGGGCGGGATTACCTACCCATAGGAACCGTAACCCTAGCTCGATGTGCCTACCCATAGGAACCCTAACCATAGCTCCAAGTGTCCTACCCATAGGAACCCTAACCCTAGGGTGGGAAGGCCTACCTATAGGAACCCTAACCCTAGCTCCCCATGCCCTACCCATAGGAACCCTAACCTTAGCTCCAAGTGCCCTACCCATAGGTACACTAGCCCTAGCTCCAAGTGTCCTACCCCTAGGAACTCTAACCCTAGCTCCACATGCACTACCCATAGGATCCCTAACCCTAGCTCCAAGTGCCTGACCCATAGGAACCCTCACCATAGCTCCAAGTGCCCTACCCATACAAACCCGAACCCTAGGCGTAAAGACCTGGAGACAGTGTTGACTCGTGATGACATGCGCGATATTGATGTGAGTGATTTAGGTGATGAACTGAAAGCCCTTTCAAGATACATTTCATCAGGATCAACTCCAAAGGCTGTTCTGGAATGTATTTGTACAAATAAGATGACCACCCTCTTTCCAAATGCTTTTGTTGCTCTGTACATACTTCTAACACTTCCTGTAACAGTTGCCAGTGGAGAATGCAACTTCTCCAAGCTGAAGTTAATAAAAACACATCTACGCTCCACAATGACACAGGAGAGTCAGATTGGCCTTGCAACCATCTCAACAGAGCATGAGCTGGCCCAGACTGTGGTGTACCTTCAGGAAGCAGCTCAAATCTTTGCAACCAAGAAGGCACAGAAAGCACCACTTTGATTATTCAAACAGATAAAAATGCCAGTGTTTGCTATGCAGACAAGAAAAGTTACATTTGTTGTTCAGGTGTTTGAAAGTTAAGTGTTACTTAAAATTTTTGAACAAGGCATTTTAAGTTGTTAGTTCTCCTTTATTGGGGTAGGTAGCAGAGCAGTACCATGAGAGGAATAGAACAGGAAGAAGGCAGAATTGAGACCTTTCAAAATTTTGGCCCAAGCGAGGGTGCAAGGAGGGCCGTCATTTGAGCTCCCCGCCTCAGGTGCCAGAATGTTGTGGGTTGTCCCTGTACCTCCTTGATGAGGGAAGCCTAGGTCCAGTCAAGACCCTGACTCAGGTAGCTCAGGAAGACTCACAGAAAGACTAGTCACATGGAGACAACCTTGGAGCAGAAGGCAGAGGTGCCACCAATGAATCCATGGGTGATCATTATTTTTAATTTCAGTTTTCCTTTTTGCTTAGAGTCTAACACCCTGGATGGGTAGGACTCAAATATGCCAGAGCTGGATGACTAAGGCATCATGGCATGGGATCTATGAGGGGTGACTGGTGGGAACCTACAGGGTTGTGACTTCAGTCCTTGAGGGGGACACTTAGGGATCTGGGGCAAAATCAGTACTTGGTTCTGCTAGTGAAGGTGGGGGGCTGGATGTGATGACCTTTCAGGGTCCCTTCCAGCTCTATAAGAGAGGTATGTCTCCATATATTTTAATTTATTTTTATTTTTTTAAGGATAAGGGACCCTCACTGTAAAATACCCAGCTGGAAGCTCTTTTTTATACCAAGGGACATTCAGACTGAGTGTCTCTCTTGACCACAGCTACAGCAGGATGCTACTGGAAAAGAGGCAGTTTCCTAAATAGGCAGGTCCAAAGCCATGTGCATTGAATTTCTAAATATATCTGTAGGAAGCTTGTAAAATGTGGATTATTGGCCTGACTGAGCCTAATAGTTTATCCAGTCGTGTAAACATTTCCCTAAGGATGGTTTAAAAAAGAAAGACAAGAGTTGACAGATCACAGCATTAATGCAACCGTATTTTCAAAATAAAAAATGGAGGCAATTTTGTGGTGACCTTCTTTAGGATCATGAAATACTCCTAGAAAAAGACAAAAGTTCACTTTTAAAAACATTTGTGGTGATGTCATTACTGTCAACTTCTGATTCAACATAAATGCTTATTTCTCAGAGTGGAGGATTTCTTTCCAGTACTGTAATGTTTTGAATGAGCTTATCATAAAATACTGAACATCTGTCATTAACATTCAGTTTGAACAAAATAACAGCTTTGATAGTCTAAGCTCCTGTGATTTTTCCCTTCACTACAAACACTGTTTATCACACTGTTTGTTCCTGGTAAACACAGAGAAAATTATTCTTGGTATAGAAATGTGCCTTTAACAAACATCTT
Organism: Mauremys reevesii; assembly: GCF_016161935.1. NCBI lineage: Eukaryota > Metazoa > Chordata > Testudines > Geoemydidae > Mauremys > Mauremys reevesii. Next base: position 93,969,829 of record NC_052628.1, on the reverse strand, counting down.
TGAGTTACAAATACATTGTGCTTGATGAGGACATTTCAATTGACCTCATACAAATTCCTGAGGGACCATATGAAAGCCTGTGACTGCCTTGGTCACTCTACATAGCACCTGTTTCAGAATTAGACTAGCTCTGTGCTCATATTGGAGTGGAGTGATAACCATTCCCTCCCCCCACAAAAGAAACAGAAAAGTCCTTGTGTTTCACTTGAGCAAGAAGAAAAGGTGTTGAGAATAACAGCTTAGAAGGTTGCAGAAAATAAAAGAAACAGGAGAAGAGAAATGAGAAAGAAGAGACAAAGCAATAGAAAATTAATGCAAGAGTCCAAGCAAACCTGTTCTACAATGGTCACCCCTATCTGCTAATGTACTCACTATTTGCCAGCTGAGCAACAGCAGTATGTGGCACTAACTCTTTTTTCTTCTCACTTTGAGCACTGGAGGTAGTTGCGTGAGCCATGCAAATACAGTATATGGGGCAGATTCAGCACTGAAGTAACCAGCAGTGTAAACTACATGTTGGATGTTTGGTAAGAAAACACATGTAGGTTGCACTGATTTGGAGCTGTATTAGCTGCTGGCAAAATTCCATTGATATCCATGGCATTAAAGCAGCAGAGAATTTAGCCATTGACATTTAGAGGGTGTGCAGAACAAGTGTAACATATTCCAAGGGCCAAGTTCTATTTTTAGTTACACTGAGGTAAATATCAAGTAACTTTTACTTAGGTCAATAGAATGTGATTTTGGCCCTTTGTGTTTATGTACTTTTGAAAAGTGAATCATCAGCTTGACAGACTGTAATTAAAGATACTTATGATGTAAAAACCTCCTTAAAGACAGTGTAGTTGTGCAAATGGATTATTGACTCAATTGTTGAGACATCTCAGTCACTTTGGGCCAGATCACTGCATCTTCCCTTGTTCGTGAAGAAGGTGGTTAGATACCCCCACAGCACCTTCGCAGCAAAAAAACTCTCTGGACTATCAGCACATGGAGAGGAGATGGGAACGGGGGCCCTGGCCAGGACTGGGAAGTTTGGCATATGTCACACATGGTTTCCACTCTTTGGAATACATTTAAGAGTCAATACAGTCTCAGGCTGGTTGAGAAAATCTCCTGTGCATACCGTGGAGCCATAGGCGGCAGGTTTGTATAATTTTTGGTGGGGCCCAAAATGGTGGTGCCCCCCCGCTCCCGCAATGGGCGGCTCTAGAAATTCCACCGCCCCAAGCAGAGTGGCGCGCTGCGCCGCTTGCGCCGCCCTTCCCCGGTCCCGCGGCCGGGGCAGAAGTGCCTGCGGACGGTCCTGTGGTCCCGCGGCTCCGGTGGACCATCCGCAGGCATGCCTGAGGGAGCTCCGTCCAAGCCGCGGGACCAGCGCACCTGCCGCAGTCATGCCTGCGGCAGGTCCGCTCCTCCCGGGGCTCCTGTGGACCTCCCGCAGGCATGACTGCGGAAGGTCCGCCGGAGCCAGATGCCGCCCTGCCAGGACAATGCCGCCCCACGCGCCTGCTTGGTGCGCTGGGGTCTGGAGCTGGCCCTGGCTCCCGCCCTGTAAGCCAATATAAAATGAAGCTACAATGCATCAGTGCCACAAGATTACAAAGGTCAATTAAAAGTGGAAAGTCAGAAGCAGCACTTGCCTACTTCAATATACAGTATTATATTTTGTTGCACCTGTTGTGATGAAGTGGGAATGTCCTTAATATTTTCTCTGAATACTGTGTGGGTGCCTCAGCTTCCCCTGCAAGATGCCAACTGAAGGTGTTGGGGACAAAGATCAGGTGGCCTCCTTGGCCGGAAGAGACACAGAGGCCAGAGGAGGGAGTGTCAGTTTGGAGCTGGCTGGGGAAATGGGGAGAGACCCAGAATTTGGTTCTGGGCTCCCCACCCCCCAAGATGGACCTGACAGAGGGGTTCTGTTTTCTGTACCTACAAGCTCTGTTTAAACTGTGTTCCCGTCATCTAATAAATCTTCTGTTTTACTGTCTGGCTGAGAGTCACATCTGACTGCGGAGTTGGGGTGCAGGGCCCTCTGGTTGCCCCAGGACCCGCCTGGGCAGACTCGCTGTGGAAAGTGCATGGTGTGGAAGGGCAAGCTGAATGCTCCGAGGTCAGACCCAGGAAGGTGTAAGCTTCTTGCCCTGGAGACAGTCTGCTCCGAGAGAGGAGGCTCCCCCAGAGTCCTGACTGGCTTTGTATGGAGTTGTTCCAAAGCATCACAGCATCCCCTTCCTCACCATGCACTTCCCAGAAGTCCGCACAGGCACTGACACTCCCTCCTCCGGCCTTTGTCTCTTTTCCAGGCATTAGGAGGCCACCCGATCGATCTGTTCTCCAACACCTTCAGTTGGCACCTTGCAGGGGAAACTGATTTGGGAGAAATGAAGTAAAAGCTGCCCAAACCGAGCTTGAGCACACCTGAATTTTGAGGTGTTCAAATCTGGAAGGCAGATGCTAGGGGTGGGAGAGGGCTGTGGGCTCCATGGGGGAGCATGGCAGCAACTGTCTGGAGCTGCACGGAGCCAGATACGCTGGTCTGAGTGGCACAGTAAGCGGTTGGGGGGTTGGCGACGGGGTAGGGAGTTCCGGGGGGCAGTCAAGGGACAAGGAGCAGGGGGGTTGGATGGGGCAGAGGTTTGGAGGGGCAGTCAGGGGACAGGCAGCAATTGGATAGGCATGGGAGTCCAGAAGGTTTATCAGGGGACAGGTAGAGGGGTTCGGGGGGGACGTGGGGGGGCGTCTCCGGCGGGGGCTGTGGGGGACAAGGAGAAGGGAGGCTTAGATAGGGGCTGGGGTCCCAAGGGGCAGGGGTCTCGGGAGGGGGTAATCGGGGGACAAGGACCAGTGGTGCTTAGATAGGGGGTGGGGGTCCTGTGGGGCAGTTGGGGCAAGGGTCTGGGGAGGGGGCAATCAGCGGCCAGGGGCTGGGATTCAAAGGGCTCTGGGCTGCTGGCAGCTGCGGGGAGCCCTGAGCCCTTTAAATCCCAGCCGCCTCCCCGGCTGGGATTCAAAGGGCTCTGGGCTCCCTGCCCCTGGGGCAGTGCAGAGCCCTCTGACTCCCGGCCGCGGCTGGGATTTAAAGGGCTCTGGGCTCCCCGCGCTTGCAGGCAGCCCAGAGCCCTCTGATTCCTGGCCGCGGCTGGGATATAAAGGGCTCTGGGCTCCCCGCGCTTGCAGGCAGCCCAGAGCCCTCTGATTCCTGGCCGCGGCTGGGATTTAAAAGGCTCTGGGCTCCCCGCAGCTGCGGGCAGCGCAGAGCCCTCTGACTCCCTGCCGTGGCTGGGATTTAAAAGGGGCGAAACCTAGCTCCAACTATTGGTGGAGCAGAGCCCCTGACTGTAAATATTCCTGTGGCTAAAGCCCCAGGAGCCCATATAAGTTGGCACCCATGCGTGGAGCCCCTGTTCCTCTTTCTCCTTCTCCTTTAAGTGTCTGATTCTTCTCCGAGTGGGAGCTTTGCTATTAACGTCAATTGTAGCAGGATCAAATCTTCAGGGAGGCTCTGGGGCAACATAGCAGGGGAGGCCCTAGAAAACAGCTCCATTGGAGCCATTTTGGCAGAAAGATGGTGGGGACCCACAAGGGGCTAGGAGACCTTGCAGTTGCTAAGAAACTGCACAGAATACAAGAGCTCAGTAATTTTTGGAGGAGCAACCTCTTTTCTCCCAAGAGAGCAGCACTGGGAAAGCTCCACAAAGGGAGAGAATCTCCACCTGGCTCCCTCCATTTTTTCATGTAGCAGAATGAACTTAGTCCATGGCTGTTTTTAGCCATAGACATATCTATGTATACATGAACTAAAATATATTGACACTGTCATGGCTGTGTCTCATACACCCTATGTCACCTACTAAAAATCACTAGGAAACAATTAGTTGGAAAAAGTTCCCGTGCTGCATTTTACTGAAGTACCTTGGTGGTCATAGCTACTTTTTTCCCCAGAGGTTAAAAAAAAGGGGGGGGGGCACAAAAACAAAGCCCTTTATGGCAGAGATCATTTTGAGCTGCAGAGAATAGGATCAAAGTGATTCAGGCCAAACTGACCTGGTTTTTAATTTTGTAAGCAAAAAAATCCACTTTTATATGGCCACGGCAAATTTGTACCTGAATTAGAACAAACATGCAAGGATGGCCTTAACTCTGCTAACTTGCATTAGCTAGTTACTATTTGAGAACATCATTCTTGTGAGTGGCAGCATGTCAAGCAATTTCGCACAGATCCTAAGAAAAGATGAGCGGTAAATGAGGCTTATCATGAAGAAACAAATCCAGATTAGCTAGTGCACCACAACAGGAGCTAATTCAAAATAGACATTCACCACCTTCATCACTCTGCCCAGCAGTCATTCAACACCACAAGAATGCTTGTGGAAAATAAAGTGTTCAGCAACAATAAACAACTCATTTGCTGCTGTTTTATGCCCTATGTTCTTTCAATATAATTCCTCTTGCGACATCCCTTAGATTGAAATATGTATTATTCTGTTTTAACTTGCCTAATCTATGGACTTCTGACAACAAGAAATATTTTTCTCTTTACTACATTGTCTTTAATTCCCTTGAAATATTTGCTTTTACTTCCGACTACATATAACATATCAGGAAAGCCAAATAATATTTGTTGTTGTGCTCTGCCATTTCCCAATGCAATTTCATTGAGTTATTTTTTTTAAGTTTTTCAATTGAAATTAATAATAACATTGATAAAAGTAATCAAAACTTGAACCTAGGTTCAGTTTCCTGGCCATTTCTCATGATTGCTTCCAACTTAATGTGCATCAAGGGGGACTAATTCAACAGATAAACCAGAAAACAGTGTTCTGTATTAGAAGGATTCAAAGCACCATTAATTTGCAAATCACTCCTCAGCCTTAATGAAATCTTTCTTATTAATGGAATACAGGAGTTAAAATGGCTAAATAGAAGAGTATGATCTTGTCTATATAGATTAAATTATTTCCTTAGCTAGTTGTCAGGGAGAATTTATTTATAGTGAGTGATATTTAAAAAAAGGTTGCAATAGTTTCTTGGTGAGGATTTTTATGCATTCATCAGCACTGCTGAACAATTCAAGGCTTTTTCTGGTGCATCATAGATTTCATAAAGGGGAAAATATGACTTATTAAAATAAAAGTTGCAGCCCTCTTTTTCTGTATTTTAGCATATTAAATCATTGTATTTCTCTATAAAGATCCTTTTAGCATGAACTAAAATCAGTTTGTAATAACACACTGTTCTCTCCAACTTCTCAATCTAACTTTCTCAGCTATTTCACCCCATAATTTTTCCTCTCTTTTTACTTATTGTTAATTAAGTGAAAAAATCTTGAGTTCCACAAGGGAATCTATTAAAAACCACACAAATATCAGACATAATTCAGTCACTTTTGGCACACTTCTCAATCTGTTTAGAAAAGCTGAAGAATGAGCAAATCTGGAGAAGCCTCTCTCTCACATATACACACAAACTGTGAGAGATGTGGCTTTCCAGGTCACCTACTGAAGTCATTAGTAGAGAAGTTTTATGGAGGACTGCTTCCCAGCTACCTCTGCTGTATCTGTAATATGAATAAACAAAGGCCTTACATTTCTACAACTGTCAGAGGTGAAAGGGCAATGTTTCGTCCATTAAGCTGTCTAACTCACAGATCTCACTCAGCTTTCAATTCTGGATGAATAGCCTTGGGAAAATGTTTCTTCCTCAGGCAAGATATGACAGTATGAAGAAAAATAAGACAATAAGGAACAAATAGAAACCAAACCAAACCAGAGAAAAGAAAAGTAAACCCATTGTATAGGCTCAGGAGCCAAGTTCTGCTCATCTTACATGAGTAGCCCAAGTGGGCTAAAGTCATCATTTTATGTAAATCCATTGACTTCTGTGGAGTTATAAGATGGGTGGATGTGATTCAGTGGGACTACTCAAGTGGGTGAGTTGAACATGATTTCAAAATAGAAAGAAAAAAGTCAACCCACCTGCCGTTTGCTGTTTAAATTTTGCTGAATGTTTCCAGTAAGTTCACTTGAATGATCTGGATTCTCCTTTGTCAAGAACAAATTATGCCAAACCAACCAGATTTCCTCCCTTGACAGGGTTACTGGCCTAGTGGGTAGGGGGCAAGCTGTAGACATGATTTATCTGGATTTTAGTAAAGCTTTTGACACAGATGACACTCTAATGAGCAAACTAGGAAAATTGTGGTTTAGATGAAATTATTATAAAGTGAGTGTATTGCTGGTTGAAAAACTGTACTCAAAGAATAGTGAACAATGGTGGTCTGTCAAACTGGGAGGACATATCTAGTGGGTCCTGCAGGGGTCTGTCCTGGGTCTGGGACTAGTCAATATTTTCCTTAATAATTTGGATAATGGAGTAGAGAGTATGCCTGTAAAATTTGTGGATGACACCAAGCTAGAAGGGGTTGCAAGCACTTTGGAGGACAGAATTAGAATTCAACATGACCTAAACAAATTGGAGAATTGGTATGAAATCAACTAGATGAAAATCAATAAAAACAAATGCAAAATACTATACTTTGGAAGGAAAAATCAAATACGCAGCTACAAAATTGGGAATAACTGGCTAGGCAACAATACTGCAGAAAAGGATCTAGGAAGTATAATTCTGGGATATATTAACACAGTGTCTCATAAAACATGGGAGGTAATTGTCCCACTCTACGCAGCACCGGTGAGACTTCAGCTGGAGTACTGTGTCCAGTTTTGGGTGCAACACTTTAAGAAAGATGTGGACAAAGAGGAGAGAGTCCTTAAGAGAGCAACTAAAATGATAAGAGGTTTAGGAAACCTAACCTAGGAGGAAAGGTTAAAAACTTGGCATGTTTGGACTTGAGAAAGAAGATGGGGGGCTTAAGGGGGATGGACCTGAAAGCAGTCTTCAACTACGTTAAAGCCTGTCATAAAGAGGTTGGTGATCAGTTGTTCTCCATGTCCATTGAAGGTAGGACAAGAAGTAACATGCTTAATCTGCAGCAAGTAAGATTTAGGTGAGATATTATGAAAAAAATTATAATTATAAGGATAGTGCTGGAATAAGTTACTCAGGGAGGCTGTGAAATTCCTGGAGATTTTTAAGAGCAGGTTAAGCAATCACCTTTCAGGGATGGTTTAGGTATAGTTTGTTCTGCCTCAGCATAGGGGGGATGGACCAGATTATATTATTCCTTTGCTTCTTAAAAAGGTCAGTGCCAGTTCAATACTGGCCCCAAATTTAGCTTTTGTAAATTTAATCTTTTATAAAATCTAAGACCAATAAAAATATTTCATTACAAAAAGGAAACAATTTTATTTGAAATAATAAAACATTATGCAGCTGAGCTAGCAAACAAATATTGCAGTGCTGGGGTAGTGCATGGGAAACTGAAAATGAAACAGACTAGAGTGATTGTGGGCCAAACACTGTTCTCATTGACACCAGTGTAAAGCCAGGAGATTACTCTGGATTTACTCCAGTGACACTGATGGCTAGTCCGTAGTCAGTTCCAGTGCAGCTAAGATAATAAGCAGTAAATTATATTTTTAAATTCTTTCACTTTTAATAACCTAAGTTGTTGGTGATAATATTAGGAAGGAAATGTGTTTCTTTAAAATATATAGGGGTCACACATTTCTGGCCCCATTGAAGTCAATGGTAAAACTCCCATTCACTTTGCTGGGCCAGGATTTCTTGCACAGAGTTTTAACTTGCCAGTGTTCCTTTAAGAAATTAGAAATTTAATTGAGTTATTAATTGACATTACCTGTCCTGAGCCAATGCACTGTGTATTTCTTTGCTTAACATATTCCTCTGCTAGTACACTATGTAGTGCAGTAGAGATATAACACAAAAAAATACAGCTTAAAGCATTTTGTAGCTCCAGAGATATTTAGCAACTCATGATTCTCTTACTGCTCATTTAAACTAGGGATGACTAAAACTGGCTGTAACTACAGTATGTGGGATATTTGTAAACCAATACCAATCTCATCCCTTGCTCCAGTCACCACGCCCAGCCTATTTACCTAGTTAGATGTTCTGTGGTGGCTCTTTTTTACAAAATAAAATGGCATTTGTCATAGAGAATAACGTTAGAAAATATTTCTACCATGGCACATAAATGATATGAAGGTTTGAAGGATGTAGGGCAGGCGTTCTCAAACTGGGGGTTGTGACCGCTCAGGGGGTTGCAAGGTTATTGCATGGGGGGTCCTGAGCCGTCAGACTCTGCCCCCAAACTGCGCTTCACCTCCAGCATTTATAATAATGTTAAATATTAAAACAGTGTTTTTAATTTATAAAGGGGGTCATCAGTACAAAAGTTTGAGAACCGCTGATGTAGTGACTATTGACACAGAGCTGGGAACTCATTTATGCAGGAGTAGCTTCCTTAATTACTACCTGCTTCCTTATTGTCAGGATACCTTCTTATGAGAACTTTCTCCCAGCCTGCCTTTGTAGGGCTAGCCCTTTAAATTTAGCAAAGAGACACACTAGCAGCCCTAAATATGGTATTTTGACACATGCAGGCTGTTTCTTGTGTCCCTGATTCAGTTCTAGCCTGGGTACAAAAGATATATTCTATTAACAAGGAAAATTACTAACTCTGAAATGAATGTCAAACACATAATTATCTGTAGGAGTTGTACTTCATTTGGGTGGATGTGATAATGGCCACATAGAAAAATGCATGTTAAGATTTAGCATACATTTATTGTAAGGAAAAATGCACTTAAAGACATCCCACCATACATAATGGCCTATTTCACAGCTTATAATATGAAGGGGGAAAAAAAAGTGGACCGTCATATCCTCAGCAGATGTAAATCAGTAAAACTCCATTGAAACTGGTGGAGTTACATTTATTTACATGTCACTCTGTAACAATGTGGCCTTTGGCGGGACACTACTGAGAGTATCAATTCTGGATAAATTGCTTAGAGCAGGGCAGTCACAGCCCAGGGCTGGGGGTCCTTGGCACACCAAACCAGCCGAACAGAGAGAACTTTGGTTTCACCCCACTGGCTAACCAGAAGTCATACAAGCAATTCCCTCAGATACTCCAGTTTCTCAGTATCACCATTATGGGTATGAATGGTTATGAAAACTAATACCCCAGTAAAAGAAAAAAGGTTCTCTAGATCCCAGAGGGCCAAGCCCCAGACCAATATTACCAGTTAGACCTTCCCCACAAATCACACTGTTGCCAATCCTTTAAAATCTAGGAAAGAAATATAGATGAGAGTTAAAATTGGTTACATTGAATTAATTACATACAATATTGGCAAAGTTCTTGGTTCAGGCTTGTAGCAGTGACGGAATAAACTGCAGGCTCAAATCAAGTACATCCACAGCTTGGATGGGTCATTCAGTCCATAAGGTGTATCTGCTTCTCTCAATGGGTGAATTGTATAGCTGATAGTCCTTAGTGGGCCATAAAGCAGGCTAGGCAGTGCTGATGCCAAACTGTCTGGGGTGTCACCAGAAGCACAGCACAAGTTTGAAATACAGACATACATACATATCTATAACTCATAACACCAAGGTGATACAAACATATAAACAAGATTATCATATCTGGCAAATTATAACATGCTAACATGGCAGAGCTGTCTGGTTACTTTGTGGGTGTTACCCCGGGAGCCAACAGTTGAAACAGGTATAGATCCAATATTTATTACTTTAAATACAAAAATGATACATGCATACAGATAGCATAATCATAACCAGCAAATCATAACCTTTTCATAGACTCCTTACTTGACCTCCTTTGTACAAGATTTGGTGTAACTATAGGACCTTGGTTGCAACAATGATCTATACGGTCACAGTTCATATCTATAACGTCACACACTCTTCTTTTAATATAGGCCTAAAATGGCTTAAAAACTCTGATATATTGCTGGTTATCCCATCAAAACATGGAGAAGCATGATGCAGTTTTAAAAGGTGGACATGCTGAAGGGATAAGGTGTCTGGGGTGTTTGTACAGCACCTTACACAATGGGACCCTGATTTTGATTAGGGCTTCTGGGCACTATCCCAATATAAATATGCACAATAATTAAATTAGTAAATTGCCTTGCAACAATTTTGAGAAGGGAGATTTTAATCATCAAAGGCATATTTACACTACTCAAGAGAGAATCTTAATCTCCAGAAACTGCATTCTGCTGTCCCACTGATCATGTTTCTGGGCTATAAAGATTCTCTATCCACAATGTGAGGACTCCATTCTTTCCCACTGTATGCAATTTTCCAATTATCTTTACTCTTCATTTCTCTTTTTAGGAAAAACAGAAGTTGCTATTCATTTCTCTGTAATTTGTTATGTATTATGTATCAGGAGGAGATCTTTAAAATATACCCTTCTGTGCTGATTTTTAAAGTATTAATACCAGCATGTCACAATTAATTAGGAACCCTGAGGAAATGGTGCTTTCACTGGGTTAAAAGAGGAAACACTTCGGCTAATATATTCATTTGAACTTCTTGCTTTCACACAGGTGCTATTCTCACTCCTTGCTTTTAACTGACTCTTTTGGAGAGAGAAATAGGTTATACTTTTGTAGCCAAATCCTGAGAGATTAGGAACAGCACCTGTAAATCCTAAAAGATGCAAAGCAACTGGAGGCAGATCTTTACCTAGTGTACATTGTCAGAGCTCCAATGGAGCTAGGACACTTTGCAGCAGCTGAGGATCTGCTCCCTATCTCCAGTTCCCAAGAGATGCAAAACACCTGCTCAGCATCTTGTAGCATTTGGCCTTTTGTGAGCTTGCTGTTCATTTCTGCTTCATAACTCCATCCTTGAGGCAAACTAAACTAAAGGTAAATTACAGTCTTTCTTTTTTTCCTATTATTAATGGAATTGCCAAAAATAGTTACTATATGTAAAAATTCTCCTTTTTCTGGCTTTTTTGGTGGCCTACATTTCTGAATTTTGTACGTATTCTCCAGTCACTTTCAGGTACGCCAAGTCCCTGTTGCATGACAAGTTAACTTGCTTTTCCATAGTGACATGCCAGTCAGCCCTTTTATTGTTCCAATGCACTTTTAAAACACTCTCTTTTTGGGACAGCATTCAGTAAGTCGGGGGAGGGGAAGAGTCATATATTTTGACAATTTATGCAATGGCAATATTAGCTCTGTGCTTTTGCAAAACAATCATCTTTGTCCTGAGAATATTAATTTTTTCCAAATGAACTAAAGCCTTTCTTTCAACATAAATATATCCATATGTTTCTTTTATAATAGCTTCTGTTCCTTTACTATGATGCTCAGTGTATCAGGCTATAAAATGACCACAACTAAGAACAATAATGATGCACAACTAATAGTAAATTTTTATTTTTGCCTGTAGCATTTTAAATGCTAGGCAGACTGACGCCCTGATTCCACAAAGAGTTACAGTGGTGGTTAACTTTAAACTTTAAGAGGGGAGGGATAGCTCAGTGGTTTGAGCATTGGCCTGCTAAACCCAGGGTTGTGAGTTCAATCCTTGAAGGGGCCACTTAGGGATCTGGGGCAAAAATTGGTCCTGCTAGTGAAGGCAGGGGGCTGGACAATGACCTTTCAAGGTCCCTTCCAGCTCTAGGAGATTAGTATATCTCCAATTATTACCTTATTACCTAAGCTTATGAAAAATGCCCTTGTTTTCAGTGGGACATGTAGTTAAAATTAAACATAAATAAGTCCCAGAAGGATTGGGGCCCAAAAGTGTAAACTCCACTGGTGAAGCAAAAGAAAAAATAGTGTATTGCACAGCTGTGTAACTGTTTTTATAAAATAAAGCTGCCATGTATTAAAGGAAAGATTCAGTTTTCAGATCTGCATAGTAGGTCTTAAAGTTTCACAAATGTGGGGAAAGTGAAATATTAAATCTGATAATACATTAAAATATTTCTGTCTCATCTCTCGTTGGTGCTGATCCAAAGCCCATTGAGGACAGTGGGACACTTTCCATAAACTGCAAAGGGCTTTGGATCAGGGCCTGTGTCCAGGACCATGACTCTTAAATGTTAAATTAATTTTTGTCTATTGCAGAGTGGCAGGGGGTATAGTACATGATTCATTGAGAGTCAAGCTGTATACTGAGGATTGTTATGATTATGAGAACCAGGTACAGTACAATATTTTTTTTTCAGATGACAAGCTCTCAGATACAGATACTGTCTATTTCTGTGTTTTGAAAGCACCCACCACAATCTAATAATACTAACTTCCTGTTAATAATAGGAGATGGATTTCCTGACTGAAAAGGCATTTCTTATATAGCCTGAAATACTATGGGGAAAGTAGTGTTCTCAGATCTATTTTGCTCACCTTGCTTGTGCAGAACTCCTGTTGATGCTGGGCGTTGTTATTTTGGGGAAGGGTCAGGAAGGATGACACTGCTCCCTGATTGACAGAAGTCAGCTGACTCGCATAGGAACCTGTCATCTGCCGTTCTGTGTAAGGGCCACGTTGTTGCTAGAGAAGAAGAAGAAATAGATTTGAATAATGAATATCTTTGCAAAACTCAGACCAGAAAAAAGGACTTGATCTTTTCGCAACAACGGCTGAAAATGGAAATAATGATAAATGCATGGTGGCTCTTGATAACCCCTTTCACTGCCCCATTACTTCAGGATAAGATAGTATAAAAATTTATGTCCCTCCTTCTGTGAATCCAGAAAACTAATTTCATCTGCCTCCAAATCTAGATTTGAACTCAGGTCAATCAATCCATTGCACCATCCAACCCTCCAAGGTACTACAGCATGTTTACATTGCATTTGACTTTGCTTTTCAAGTTTAATGCCATTATAGCAAAAATGAGAACAGAAGAGACATGACACAGATAAAGCTAGTTTGTTTGCATTGCTGAGGGGGAAAGAAAATCACATTTTGATTTCCACTGATAGACTGGGGATGTTTCTTTGGGTCCTGGCATTTTGAAAATAGTCTGTTTCTATTTTGAGTCTGACACTAAAGGTGAAAAGCTGAGTGCTATTGTGAGAGAGGCAGAGCTCACAGAGCCGCTACATAAATTGAATGAATACATCTCACTGCATAATAATGCAGCTATTAACGATGCACATCTGACACTCGATGCACATCTGCTAATACTATGAAAGGCTGTAGGGTGAGTGGGTGTTTTTGCACACAAGAAAGTCAATATAATCAATAAATATGGGAATTCAGCAACCCATGACTGCCATGTGCAAATAATAATTCTGAAATGGGTTCCTTGTTTTGTTTTGTTTTTCCAGTTGGCCTCTAAGTCAGTTCCCGTCAACCTTGCCCTCATCCACATAAAGCTCTCATTAATTTCAATGACCTCCCACGTTTATACCCCTGTGTCTAGTAGCCTGTGACTATGTATATTTCTAATGATTTTACATGGAAAACAAAACACGTCGTTTGAAACTCCTCATGGGCTGGATTGTGCTTGGCCCATGCGTGTGTGTGAGGGATGCGAAAAGGTGCAAGAAACCTTTACCACCTTGCACCTCCCAGGCAAAGGCAAAGCACAACTGCAGCTCCTGTGCTTTATGAGGTGCATACAGAGTAGTCTCTGAGAACGAGCCTGGGTGTGAAAGCCATTCCAGAGGGGGCAGGTTAAAGGCAGGGACTTGGTCTAATGCCCCCTTTTTAAAGTCCAGCAAAGTGGATGGGCTGCAAAATGGGGGCATGCGACATCCTAAGAGAAGGCACAGCATGTGCTTTCCTCCTGAGCACTGGAGAGCTCTAGACCACAGTTCTCTCTGGGACATTGTGGCTCAGTACTATCTGTCACATTGACTTGTGCCTAAGGGTAGATCTACGCTGCATGGGAGTTGAACTACATGCAGGGCCGGCTCCAGGCCCCAGCACACCAAGTGTGTGCTTGGTGCGGCATGCCGCGGGGGGCGCTCTGCTGGTCGCCGAGAGGGCGGCAGGTGGCTCCGGTGGACCTCCCGCAGGCATGCCTGCGGAGGGTCCGCTGGTCCCGCGGCTTCGGTGGAGCATCTGCAGGCATGCCTGCGGGAGGTCCACCGGAGCCACGGGACCAGTGGACCCTCCGCAGGCACGTCTGCGGGAGGTCCACCGGAGCCGCGGGACCGGCGACCGGCAGAGCACCCCTCGCGGCGTGCCGCCGTGCTTGGGGCGGCGAAATGGTTAGAGCCGCCCCTGACTACATGGGACTGAGCCTTCCAACTAGACTCATGCTAGTGGGACTCAAACTAGTGCACTAAAAATAGCAATATGGATGTTATTGCTTGGGCTGGAGCTCAGGTTCTCAAGCCTAAGGGGTTGGGTAGATTTGAGGGTTTGAGCTTCTGCCCAAGCTGGAGTGTCCACATTACTGTTTTTAACATGCAAGTTCAATCCCTGCTAACACAAGTCTGCCTACCTGGCTGGGAGACTTGCTCCCAGCTGCAATATAGACATGCCCTCACTCTGGCAGGGAGGAGACTAACAAGCTCTTCTGGGTCAGTTCAGCACTAACGAGGTGCACCTGCAAGGCTTGTTTCCCTGAAGAGAAGGGGTGGTGAACAGGAGGAGGGCTGCCCCCCCTCAGAGCCTACTGATAGAGAGAGGTTGGCTGAGAGGGAGATTGGGAGCAGTGAGGCCTGCAACTAAGCTCTATGGACTAACTGCAAAGCAGTATGTCCCAAGAGGTGAGGGGCTGGAGGTAGACCCCTCAAAGACAAAAGAACAACTGATAGACCAAGGCCCAAAAGCTGGATGTAGAAAGATTGCCTGGGAGATGGGCCACCTTTTCCTTTCTTTGTTTTTCAATTGGATTCCCCTCTCCCATCAGGGAAAGCAGGGAGAGAAAGGATCTTTCTTTTGTCTGTTTTATTCAGAGAACCCCTCATATGCTACTAACTGGGGGTTGGGAAGGTCACTACAAGCCACACTGAAAGCAGGGTCAGGGATGGGGACTCAAGGGAGCACCTCCCCCCACCTACATGCCCTCATAGGCCCTAACTAAACCCAGATGGAGAATGCCCTCAGTTTAGCCCAGATTTCACAAACTTGATTTCATAACTTTATAGAAAGGAGATTTTCCTGAATACTGACCACAGCTGAATGGTTCACAGTCAGGATGTACCAATGCTAGCTAAGAAAAACATCAATTATCTGTTTCTCTGTGGTTTAACTGTTGTCCGTAAGCTATTGCTATAACTTTTGTTTAGAACTTAAAGTAAATCTACAAAAGTAGAAATAAGGGGGGGGGAATACTTTATTGTATCTAAATATTAGTTACTAATTTATGTTCATCTTCCCACTCCCACCAGCACTGTGGAGCCAGCATAAAGCAGGCCTAGTACATTACATGTGAAAAACAAATAATAATTTTCCACTACTATTTTTTAAACAAATCCTGAAACTTAGAGTAACTGTCTGAACACTAATGTGTAAAAACATGTTTTGTAAACTCAGGAAAATTTAGAAAGTTACACATAATTAGAAAATAGTCAATCTTCTAACTGGATGATGACTCATTTAATAAAAAACCTGCAGCCCATTTGACTCCTTTGTATGTACTTTTCAATTACTGTTTAACTTATAAAGAACACCTTAACACACGAAAGCCCATGTTTATATGGGCATATCAGGAAATAGTATGAGCAGCTATATCTCTACACGTGAATTACTTAAACTGGGCCTGTTTCTGCTCCCATTAAAATCAAATGGAAGATTAATACTGGGCACAGACACATGTCTGCATGTATAAATGCAGGGTTTGCAGATACAAGAGACATCCATGCATTTTATATGGCTCACCCATTACTTGGGCCTTGGAAAATATAGCCTGTAATATAGTTCAAGTTTCCCTTCAATGTTACTTTGTGCCAATGGAGCATTTGTTAATTCATATGACTATGTGAAGACGGGAACAGGTATATCTCTGTGGGCTGTTTTCACTATTTTGTTTTGTTAAATTTGACAATATTACATAAAATTTCCCATCTTTTTAGTTAAATACATAAATATAATTGCCTCATCCCAGCTCTAGCCAATAATAGGGATGGCTCCAGGCACCGGCGCAGCAAGTGCATGCCTGAGGCAGGGGCGGCTCTAGCAATCCCGCCGCCCCAAGCAGGGCGGCACGCCGCGGGGCGCGCTCTGGCGGTCACCGGTTCCGCGGCTCGCGGGACCTCCTGCAGACGTGCCTGCGGAGGTTCCGTTGGTTCCGCGGCTCCAGTGGAGCATCCGCAGGCACGTCTGCGGGAGGTCCACTCGAGCCGCGGGACCAGCGGACCCTCCGCAGTCATGCCTGCGGCAGGTCCACCTGTCCCGTGGCTCTGGTGCACCTCCCGCAGGCATGACTGCGGAAGGTCCGCCGGAGCCGCCTGCCGCCCTGCCAGCAAAAGGCCGCCCCAAGCGTGCGCTTGGCACGCTGGGGTCTGGAGCCGGCCCTGGCCTGAGGCAGAAAGCAATCGGGGGTGGCCTGCCGGTTGCTGTGAGGGAGGTAGTCAGGCAGCCTTCGGCGGCAAATTGGCAACGGGTATGCTGAAGGTGTGGGACCGGCAGATCACCCGCAGAAACGCTGCCGAATCCACATGATCAGCAGACCTCCTGCAGAAACACTGCCGAATCCACATGAACAGCGGATCTCCTGCAGAAACACTGCCTAAGGCTGCCTGACTGCCGTGCTTGGGGCAGCAAAAAACATAGAGCCACCCCTGGCCAATAACCCACCTTGTACCACTGAACTTCTACATAGTGGCACCTTATAGACTAACAGACGTATTGGAGCATAAGCTTTCGTGCATCTGACGAAGTGGGTATTCACCCACGAAAGCTTATGCTCCAATACGTCCGTTAGTCTAAGGTGCCACAGGACTCTTTGTCCTTTGTCGCTTTTTACAGACCCAGACTAACACGGCTACTCCTCTGATACTTTACTTAGGCGTGGGTATTTAGCTATGCAACTGTTGGCCTTTGTCTTCTGCCTACTGCACCTTTAAATCTTTGACTGTATGCTGTCTAGTGAGAAAGAAGAGCCATTTTGTGTTCAATTCTCTGCAGACTATCAGAAGAAATGCACACTATGCACTTCCTCCTGCAGATTTTGCTTTTGCTCTTTCTAGTTTGTTGTTTATCTAAATTAAGTCACTTGGACCCAAAGTATGTGTTCTGCTGTTTGTATATAGAATAGGCTGACCAGACAGCAAGTGTGAAAAATTGGGATGGGAGTGGTGGGTAATAGGAGCCTCTATAAGAAAAAGCCCCAAATATCGGGACTGTCCCTATCAAATCGAGACATCTGGTCAACCTAATATAGAAATATATAGCACTAAAAGCAAGATAGTTGATGGACTCAACATGTTCCATGTAAGACATGTTTTACCAGTTTCAAAGCATTACAGCAGTTGGTGATTAAGATTTATAGGCCCCAGGCCCTTTCAACTACAGCTCCATGAACTGGGAATATGTTTTCATTTGTGCTGTTGTCTTACTTAAGGCCATTAGGATAAACGTTATCTTATCTTCACTGATTCTGTCCACAGAGGTACTATGGGTCCATAAAGAGGAGAGTTCCTCCTTTAAGCTGCTAAGCACTCTTAACCTCCAATAGACCTGAACATGAGAGCTGCTGGGCACTTACAAGGAGATGCTGAGTGTGCTCTCTCTCTTTGAGTGGGATTTCAGCAGCATTTTTGAGAGATCAAGACACAGGATTTCAGTGCTTCATAAGATTTGGCATTTAATTTCTTCTTTTTACAATTATGATTTTAGCTAAACACTCCTCATTACATAATGTTATTGAGTGTCACCAGATATCATTATTGCAGATGGTCTTGCTTGCTCTGTTCAAGTGAATGTATAAGCACTTAACTCTTGAAGCAACGCTTATTGTCCTCTGTGGTGCAGTTCTCTTTTAGATTCTGAACATATCACCAGTAAAAGTCTTTTCTGCCTCATTTTTGTCTCAGCAAAGAATCCTGTGGCACCTTATAGACTAACAGATGTTTTGTAGCATGAGCTTTCGTGGGTGAACACCCACTTCTTCGGATGCAAGTAGTGGCCACTATAAGGCTATATAGACTATAGTGTTAGTCTATAAGGTGCCACAGGATTCTTTGCTGCTTCTACAGAACCAGACTAACACGGCTACTCCTCTGATACTTGATTTTTGTCTCAGTGTAGCTACTGCCTACTGGCTATATCCACGCAAGCAAACAGACATTAAATTGTGCCAAAACATTACACACTGTTTCTGTTCTCATGGCAGAAATGTGTGTACTCTAATCTAAACAGGGCTTCACAGACATCTACAGCACAGTTCCTGAAACTGGTTTCCCCCCTTCCCCGCCTTTTGAAATATCAGAATCTGACTCATTGCATCTATGTCTGTAAGTGCCCTGCCTCTTCCAACATTTTTTTTCTATTATTTTTTTCTTATTCTGCCTCTGGTCTGCTTGTTTGGGCCAGTTGTTCCTCTCTAAACATTAGCATCAGACTAAACGTTGAATAACCCTGACAAAATTGCCTTACAATGTAATAATCACTGCTTTTTGTTTGGATGCCAGTCATGAGTAAATTCATTGCAGGGCTTTTACCCAACGTTGAACTGCCTTTCTGTGAAAGGTTTTGATCTAACTAATCCTGATTTGTGACTGCAGAAGCTTTCTAGTTTGCAGCTTTCTTAAGCAGCTGTCTGTTGGCTTCCCATTGTCTTTCAGGCATTGGCCACTATCACGAGAGAATGCTGGGCTAAATGGACCATTGATCTGACCTATGGCGAGCCTCAGTAGGGGAGTTGTTTGCATGGTGTCTGTCTGTGACGTGCAAAATGATGCAGAGGTTGAGTCTTAGTCCAGTATCTCTCCTTTTTTTTTTTCCTTTTTTTTTTAATAACTTGCCTGAGGTATCAAATAAAACTGTGTCAGGAAATATGCTGATACTGATACCTTCTGTTTAAACCAATCTGTTTTAGCTGTGACTTTAAGGTAATCTGCAAAGGAGAAAAATGAGCTAGTGCCCCTTTTATGCTTCTTTATGATGCACAGAGAAGGACTGAAAGCTATGGTGGTGGCTTTTGGGTGTGTAGTTTGTGGGGTTTTTTTGCTTTTAAAGAAAGGAGTGGCTCTGTTTGTTTTGAGCATTAGAAATTTAGGGAGGGTTGTTTATGTCTAAGTTGGATGATTCTCTGATGACTGGAGAACAAGTGAAATGGTGACCTCACAACACCCAAGACACTGAATGTTAAAAAGGGAAGAGATTTTTAATCAGACTGCTTAAAACCTTTGGGGACTTTTGTTTTCTTAATTCCTATTTAACTTCAGTGGCTGGCTAACAATTTGGATCAAGGAAGCTTTTATTAATCAACAGCGGTGCCCATTCAACTAGTGTTAGAGTTCACAATAAATCACCCAGACCCATCCCAGAAGTCTACCAGAAAAAACAGGAGGAACAAACTTGATATTCCTCGTATCTCCATTGTAAAGTGTTCGTTATGTACAACACTTAGCACAGTGGGGTTCTGGTCCATGACTGGGTCTACTGGCTTCTAGGTCACTACTGCAATACAAATACGATATAAAACCTTCCAGGATAGATTTAAAAAAGCATGATTCTCTCCTCCCCGCCCTCTGCCAAAAAAAAAATCTCTCAGGCTTTGTTTGTATATCAGCAAATAGAAAAGGCAGAAGCAAATTAATGTCCTCTTTAACATTGGTTTATCATAGTGAGATACAGTTTTTGCAGGACCAAGGATCACACTGGCTACTTGAAAGGGGTTGAGGGTCACATCTAATTTGCATTTAAAATACACACACAATTACACTGGATATTAGTCTGAGATAAATGCAAGCATATTTCTCTGTAAATCCTTAGGGCTTGGCTACACTGGAGAGTTGCAGCGCTGGTGGTGGCTTTACAGCGCTGCAGCTCACTCACTGTCCACATTTGCAAGGCACGTACAGCGCTGTATCTCCCTGGCTACAGCGCTGCATGTACTCCACCTCTGCCTGGGGAATAACGACTGCAGTGCTGGTGATGCAGCGCTGGAGTGCCAGTGTAAACAGTGATTAATCTTACTATGCTGTAACTGACCTCCGGAATTTTCCCATAATGCTTTTAACTAAAGAACTCTCTTTGTTTTGTTATGATGCCTCTCTTTGTTTTGTTGTGAACTCGGGGCTCCGGGAGCTGCTTATCTAAAAAACAAACACAGCTACTGTTTGCTGTGAATGAGGCAGGCAGGGGGATGAATGGCCACAGCTAGTGTTTGTTTGAGGAGAGAAACAGCACGGCGGGGGGAGGGGGAGGAAGGGAGTCCGTTGGAGCAGCTGCTTATCTGGTCTGAAGGCTATTTGCATTTAAGAGTGAATGAGGGGTCGGGAAGTGGTTGGAATTTGCAAGGCAGGGAGCTGACAGTGTCGGCTCCAAAAATCCACTCTCTCTCTCTCCCACGCTCCCTGTCACACTCCACCCCACCCCCCTCTTTTGAAAAGCACGTTGCAGCCACTTGAACGCTGGGATAGCTGCCCATAATGCACCACTCCCAACACCGCTGCAAATGTGGCCAACTGCAGCGCTGGTAGCTGTCAGTGTGGCCACACTGCAGCGCTTTCCCTACGCAGCTGTACGAAGACAGCTTTAACTCCCAGCGCTGCACAGCTGCAAGTGTAGCCAAGCCCTTAGACTGGTATGCCCTCTCTTCAAGCAGGATTATAGCAGCAAAGGGGAAAATTGGAGGGTCCTGATAACTTTAGCTAATATCTGTGCCAGATTAATTCCATAACCACTTTTTATTGTGAGGCCCACCTGAAAATAATAGGGTTCTCCTCTTGTAGTATGCTTTGCACTGAAGATTTTAGTCTTCTATAAATATTTAAAAGGATCATTTACCTTTTCTCTTCCTCCTCTCCCCCTTCCCTCTCTACTACTCTCCCATCGCCCGTTAAATCAAAGGAACTGCTCACTACTACAGAAGACTTCAAGTGGTGTCATGTCTAAAGACAAATCCATCCAAATATCTTGCACTGTGTTTCAGCATTCCCTTCTTCCCCTGGACCTGCATGGAGCCTGCAAGGAAAGGCCTTATCCCATAAGTGTATTGGCAAACTCTGGAATAGAGTAAAGCGTTAATCCAGCAATGTTGCAGCATTTGGATGTAGAATGTGTTTAGAGCAGAATAATATCACTTGTGATACATGTGATGTTCTTTAGGCTTTGCTCATAAAATAATTCATGCCTTGTGTTCCATCTGAATTAGCTGCTCTCAGAGGACATACAGTGAGTTTGTCAAAGTTCTTCAGTGAAGGTCCAGCATTTTATCCTGCCAGTCGTTGACTGTGGAGATACAGTTGATAGACAGCTAGTTGCTGTTTTGTTCATGTTGAAAACCTTGCTTTATCTGAAGCAATTTTACGCATTATCACATTACATGTGGCATTAATTCTCTGGGGTGCCCCTCTACCTGACAGCTTCTTTGGGAATGCACTTGCCCTTAAACAATGACCTACACAGTCATTCCATCCAGAGGAAGGGTCTGATAGATGACTTAGGAAAGAGATGAAAGAAAGGGAAACTTTCCACACTGCTCTCAGCAGAAGCAAAAGTTTGTCTGTATTCACTGTCTTTACCCTTCCATACTAAAGGAGTGTCCAAAATAGTTCTCCTGGTCTCTTTTGTGGAAACATTGCAAGTTTGAAGGGACACTGTCAATGTGGAATTTTGTCTGAAAATGTTGTACCTGCTATAATTACAACTAACACCAAAGATCACTATAACTGAAGGAAGTTAGCAAAACCCCCTTTCCTCTTTTTCTTTCTTTTTCTTTTAGTTTTTTTACTTTGTTTGACAGCCCTTTGTCTGTAGTGAGTTTCACTGTTTGCCTTTCATAATCAGTGAGTTCAGTTTTTCCTTTGCTAAGAAAAACCTGATAAAGATCAACTAGGGAGCCGAAAAAAACTTTTTTGGGGGGGGAAGGTGGGGAAGATACTTATAAAACCCAGAATCCAAGTCATCCATCGTATTGGAAAGATGCTCTATTGGATACTGGAACAATTGATCCAATAAAAAAAAATCAAGTTGCCATTGTCCATTTAACATGACAGACTGTGAGGGATGCTATTGTCTGAGCAGATAAATCCGAGACAGGAGGGATTTGGGAAAGTGTGACCTACTTGGGTACAATCTAGACCAATGAGCAGCTGTGCAACCCTTGCCCTGGATGCTTTATGATGCTTTGATGAAGGAGTTCCCACCTGGGCTGCTCAAAAACAGCCCTCCAGCATGCAAGTCACACCCTGAGTATTTGTGTGTAACTGCAGTCTGCCAACCACACTTGGGTTACACTCTGGCTCTCACTAGCCTTGGTTATACTGCAGGGTGACCCCAAACACAGCCCAGTCTTAGGCCTGGTCTACACTAGGAGTTTATGTCTAATTTAGCAGTGTTAGCTATCCCACAGTGCACCACTGTGTTGACGCTCTGGACAGCGGTCCGAGCTCAGATGTTCTGATCAGCCATACAGGAAAAGCCCCGGGGAAAATCTGAATTCCTTTTCCTGTCTGGCCATTTTGAATCTCAGTTCCTGGTTGCTCAGCAGCACTGGCAGCGATGCAGAGCTCTCCAGCAGAGGAGTCCATGCAATCTCAGAGTAGAAAGAGGGCCCCAGCATGGACAAGTCTTGGATCTGATCGCTGTGTGGGGCGATGAGCGGACTGCAAAGACCTACGAGAAGGTCTCCAAAGCCATGGCACTCAGAGGATACAGCCGGGATGCGAAAATCAAGGACCTGAGACAAGGCTACCAAAAATCAAAGCCCCAGACATGCAGGCACTGCATGCCATTCTCGGTGGGTCTGCCACCACTGCCCCACCAGTGACCGTGGACTCTGAGGATGGGATAGTGTCGACGGGCAGTTAAGATGAGGAAGGGTTTCTGGAGGACGAGGCAGGCGACAGCGCTTACAATAGTGCTTTCCCGACAGCCAGGATCTCTTCATCAGCCTCACAGAGATCGGACTCTGAATCAGGGAAGGATCAGTCGGTAAGTGCTATAAACATGTAAACATTTATTTTTTAAAAACAGGAATAAAAACTATATGAAAAGAAGGTCAATACATATAGGGATCGAACAGAAATCCTCTTGGGACAGTTCCAAGCACACTCTTAGGCCATCCTGAGGTACAGTGGGAGCATTGCCTCGACCAGCATGGCAGCATAGGGCCCTGGTCTGTGCAGCTCTGTCTCTCCTAGTGACCCGCCTCAGGGTGATCTCAATCGGCGACTGCTGCATCTAATTAGGGGAATTACTGTAATGTTACTATTGTGAATGCTTGACTTTTCCTTTGCATAACAATGACCGTCGTTTAACAGCCACGTGGTGGAGGCTGCAGTGGGAAAGCATACAGGGATCTTTCCGGGGACACTGGAACAGGGTCAGAGTTTATGCTTTCCAGATTGCCTGCAGCAGGAGGGCCCTGCTATCCATTAACTGTTTAGCAGCCTAAAGTTACCAGGCCTGGCTGCTACACGGATTCTGCTGTCCTGCCCCGCTTGTCCGATCTCCAGTGCAAGACCCCAGGCAATGAACTTGTCCTGAGAGCACATGAGATAGGTGCCCTGTATGGTCTTGTTCACAGAAACTGAGTAGACTGTGTTCAGTGTTCGCAAACATGTATCTTTGCAAGGAAATCACTTCCTTTTCCCATCACACAGCTGCGGCTCTTTCCCGAACTGCCCGGCATCCTCACAGAGGCAGGCGCACATTAGGCAGCGAAAGAAAAGACTCGGGACGAGCTGTTCGCTGAACTGATGGCCTGCTCCAGAGCGGCGAGCGGCCCAGCAGAGCCAGTGGAGGAGACCCTCTCAGCAGCAGCGCTCACACAGCGAACGGGAGGACAGGTGGCGGCAGGAAGACCAGCAGGCGACTCAAACGCTGCTTGGACTAATGAGGAGCAAACGGACACGCCCGGCGCCTTGTGGATGTTCTGCAGGACCGCAGGCAGGAGCAGAGAGCCCCTGAACTGTATCTGCAACCGCCTCCCCGCCACAAAGTCCTGTCCCCTCACCCAAAATCACAAGAAGGAGGGGCGCTAGGGGCTGTGAAAACTGTCACTCCACCCCAGCAGAGCGCTCATGTACCAAACAGCTCTCATTCCTAAAGTATGAGAATTGCTTCCCTTCCTGGCTCACCCAATCCAAAATCCCAGTTTAATCCCCAACTGTGTAGTTGAGTATTAAAAATAGTTTGCTGTTCATTACTGTTTCCGTCATGTTTCTTTGCAGAAGATTTTTTGTGAAGGGGAGATAGGGGTTTGTTAATTGCATAGGACAGCCACCATTACCAGGGTCCGGACATGGGGCAGGATCAACAGCAGGTCACACACAGAGTGCAGTCACTAGGCACCCGGGTCACTCTGGGAGGTGTCTGCTGCCCCAGGTCAGTCTGGGAGGTGTATGCTGCCCCAGGGTCCGAGCGCCTGGCATCCACAAATGGCAAGGCAGGCTGCCCTTACCATGCCCTTCCACCCTAGCCATGAACCTCTCCGATGCCCTGAGCCCCAGCCAGAGCCATCATCCCCTACACCTACTCACCCTTCCCACACACCCTCACCTTCCTGCAAACCCACCCTTCCTGCACACCCTCCTGTAACCGTCCTCCCCAGAGACCGCTGTAGGAGCAGGAGCCTGTCCTCGAGTGTAGAAGCGGTCTGTACATCACTGCACACCGTACCACCACAGTCTGTTTGAACCCTTAATTCGTTAGTAAAGAAAACTTTGTTAATTAAAAATGTTCCAATAACTTTATTTTTAAACGTCTGTTGTGAACGGGGTATGTAACTGCTGAAAAAAGTGAATAGTAACTGAAACAGGGGCAGGTTCAGCTTCTCTGTAAAGAGACTGGACAGTCATAGGTTACCCTGCTCTCTGAGGAACCTAGCTTTCAAAGCCTCCCGGATGCACAGCGCGGTGTCTGGCTGAGCGTAATCAGCAGCCAGGCAATTTGCCTCAACCTCCCATCCCGCCATAAAGGTCTCCCCCTTGCTCTCACAGAGATTGTGAAGCACACAGCAAGCTGCAATAACAATGGGGATATTGGTTTCGCTGAGATCCGAGCGAGTCAGTAAGCTCCTCCATCTCCCCTCCACCACCATTCTGCACTTGCTCAGCCGGTAGTTGAAGAGCTCCTTGTCACTGTCCAGGGCGCCTGTATAGGGCTTCATGAGCCAGGGCATTAGCGGGTAGGCTGGGTCCCCGAGGATCACTGTAGGCATCTCCACATCCCCAACACTTATTTTGTGGTCCGGGAAGAAACTACCTTCCTGCAGGCGTCTAAACAGACCAGAGTTCCTGAAACATGAACCTTGCCCGCCACCAGATGTTGGTAAAACGTCCCCTATGGTCCACCAGTGCTTGCAGCACCATTGAAAAGTAGCCCTTTCAGTTAATATACTGGCTGGCCTGGTGGGGTCCCAGGATAGGGATGTGAGTGCCATCTATAGCCCCACCGCAGTTTGGGAATCCATCTATGACGACCTGGACATTTCCCAGGGTCACTACCTTTGAGAGCAATAGGTCAACGATTGTGTGGGCTACTTGCATCACAGCTAGATTTGCCCACGCCAAAGTGGTTCGCTACTGACCGGTAGCTGTCTGGCGTTAAGTTTCCAGAGGGCTATGGCCAGCACACTCAGGGCTGCTCGCATCCGGGTGTCCTGGCGCTTCAGGGCAGGGGCCAGCAAGTCACACAGTTCAAGGAAAGTGCCACGCATCCTGAAGTTTCGCAGCCACTGTGATTCATCCCAGACCTGCAGCACTATGCGGTCCCACCAGTCCGTGCTTGTTTCATAGCATGAACGTGACCCATTGCCACCATGATCTCGTGAGAGGTCAGTGCCACTCACACTTCATGTCCTCACAGAGCCTCCTCGCCCGATTTCTCAGCAGCTGACTGTGGAAGAGGTGCCATAAGTGCAGCGATGATCGCAGCGGGCTCCATGCTCGCAGTGCTGACCAGAGAAGGGCGCGAACAGATTTCGCTGGCGCTTTCAGGAGGGAGGCGTGATTGACGGTTCAATGTCGACACATTTCCCCCAGCAGGCATTGGGGCTCTACCCAGCATTCCAATGGGCAGCGGAACTGTGGGATAGCCACAGTGCAACGCTTCCAAAGTCGACGCTGGTCCCGTTAGTGTGGACTCACAAAGTCGAATTAGTGTCCTTAGTGTGGATACACAAATTCGAATTCATAAGGTCGAATCCACAAATTCGACCTAAGTTAAATCGAACTACTCTTGTAGTGTAGACATACCCTTAGATTTTTCCCTCAAAAATGTATGTCCTGTGCTGCCCAGCCCTCTCCTGGACAATATACCTTGAGGCATAAAAGTCAGAAATGGTTACCAATAAATAAATAAATATAAAACGTAACTGGTCCCAACTTAACTTCTTAAATTCAAAGCAGTTTTCTAACCACATGCTTTCAGCAATCTTACTGACCAAACTTCTTTGGGAGAAGGAGTCCTGACCTGAGTCCAACAAAGACTTCCTTTGTTGCTTCAGGTGCTGTGAATGTGATGGGCAGGGAGAGCGAAAGGTTTGCCTTGGGGTATTTGTCCTTCCTTTTTATGGTTTTCAAGAGGGGGGTTGGAACTATTTCCAGGTGGATACCAGGAGACCATGGGGAAGGATGTTTCCTGTTGCTTTTTTTCCCCCCTCTCACCTGTTTGAGCTTCCTTTGTTTCCCTTTCTACTTAACTACTCTGGTTACTACTTAAATGCATATTAAGCAGAGCACACATTCCTTTGTTTAGGACAGACCTGCTTGCCAACTTGGGGAGGGCTGTGGTTTGGAACATGTGTTAATAACATCATAGCGGGAAATCTTATAACTTCACATACAATGTTGCCACACATATTGTATCAGAACAATATTGATGAGAGAACTGAGTTTTCAAATGATACCTTACAAGACATGCCTTGTACAAAAAGTATTACCATAGGGTGTGGACAAGACTACATTCTGTCACAGAGGGTACAGAGAGAGACAGATGATGTTGGGACCCTTTAGAATAACCCTGGAGAGGGACCCAAAAAGCTAGGTCACTGTCTCTCCGTGCTGCTTTCATCTTTTACAAATGACCACTGTCAGTGCTGAGCATCCTAGCCCTAATCTGTATTCTAATGGGGCTCCTATTATAGTGGCATTATTCTGAAGTGCTGGAATACCAATTAATTGTTTCTTAAAGAACAGGATGTTTTGTATAATAGAATGACTGACTGGATTTGAGTGTTATTGTGGCTTTGGGACTCATGAGGAAGAGATGGTTACTTGGCTTTCTTCAGCGCCTGCAGAGCAACTTAATTGTTTTGCTTTGGTATGCAAAATCATAAAAGAAGACAGGCAAAAGGAGCCTTCCTTCCTTCCATCTGCACCTGTGCAGGACCAAGCAAAATGTCAGTCCTTATCTCCTAAGCTCAAAGACTTTTTCAGGCTATCATTACTGTCAATACCATCCTCAGGGTATATCTACACTGGAGGTGTAAATTTCAGCTTGAAGAGACTTTCCTGATCAGAGATCGTGTGCTAGAAATAGAACACAGCAGCCCAAGTGTCAGGAGGGACTAGCTGCCCACCTGGGACCTTAGTTACGTACTTGGGCTGCTTGTCCCTTCTGCTGCTTGCACTGACACAGCTATGCCCTATTTTTAGCAGCTAGCTAGATCAGAGGTATGTCTCCTTGAGTTGGAATTTACACCTCCAGCTTGACGTGTAGAAAAATCCTCAGAGAAAGCAGGTATTGGTGGGGCAAAAACACAGCCATGACTTCCCCCAGTCAGAGGATAGTGGGGCACATTTCAACTATTCTTGTCCATATACGTTCTTCCACTGTGCTCTCACTGTAGTATACAAGTGCCTTCCTGGAGTGCATTAAGTGCAGTGACTGCTATCTGTCATGTGTTCTCTCATCTTCTCTCTACTGGGAGAAGTGTGGGCAGTGGAATGTTTGGTTATGGATTTTTTTTTTAAATTTATACGCAGACACACAAGTTCCTTGGTGTGTGCTAGAGAAGACAAAGTCAAAGAAATGCACGTTGCACTTGGAGTGGAAAGTGGTGAGGTTTGTGAAGATCCTTAGTTCCTAGGGAATTCATTCTATAGTCTTAGGCTAATCTTGAGAAAGCTCTGGCTCTTGTACAGATGAGCCTGACCCTAGCTCCAGCTAGTCCAAGGGTGCTCAGTGGCCACAATTCCCACTCCACTCCTGGTAACAGTGTCCTGCTTGTCCCATTTGAGCTCTGCACCTCTGCACTATGCTTCCGCAAGCTCTGTTTTAATGCAGAAAATTATTGCCCAGTCTGCTGTATAACAGGACGGGTCTGATTCCTACCCTCTCTGGAATGAAGTGAATAAAGATCTTTAGCTATTTCAAAACTTAAGTCAGAATCGTGGCAAAATTCTTTCTTCTTCTTTCTTCTTTTTTTTTTTTTTTTTGGTAAGAAAAACTAAGTAATGTTTTTAAACTACCACTACAATTCTCTTTAATATGTCAGTTTCGCATGATTACCAGTATTATAATTTGTAATATTAGAGCTATTATTAACCAGACATGAAATAATGAAAATGAAAGATTGCATTTCTTAGGACTTATCCTGAATACATTACAAGAAAGAAAGGAGATAATACATGAAAGGAGGCACAATTTTTTCTTTAAATATTCATTACTTAAAAAAATACATTTAATATTAATGAGTCCTCATGATCAGAAACAGTTTGTTTTTTCCACTGACATCCCAGTGTATTGCTTGATTTTATGAACAAGTCTAAAGAGCTCAGTTCAATTCCTGCATTTGCCCATCTTCCTGTATGACCTTGGGCAAGTCACATTGGGCCAAATATTTTTAAGAGTGTACTTCTGAGTATGCCTAAACTGTGAGCATATGAATGCCAGTGTGGTTGTGCAAACTTTGATTTGCACATGATGTGAGGACGATCAGGCGACTCGCTGGGGCCAGGGCTGGAACAAGAGCAGGTGCAGCCTCTCAGATCTATCAGGCAGCTGGGGCTGTCCCCAACCATGTAGCGAAGTTGAGCACACTGGAATGGCTGCTTTCATTAGAAGTTTATGAACCATGTGGTCAACTGGTTAGCCCTGGCCTGTGGATTGGCTAGACCCTTAAGACTTGCAGTTACCTCAAATAACTCATCGGAACACTCATCACATATGAAATAAATATTTTTGAATGGAAATAAGGGTTTTTACATAGTAGAGTGTATGCAATAGCATGTGGGGCCTGTGCAGAAGAAAGTGCAATTTAGCATGCATGCCTGCCTCTGAAAACCTGGTCCTTAACCTACTCTGTACAACAGGGCTAACACTCCCCTACTTTACAGGAACATTAGTTCTCAGTATGGTCAACTCTTGCAATTTTCATAGAATCCTAGAATATCAGGGTTGGAAGGGACCTCAGGAGATCATCTAGTCCAACCCCCTGCTCAAAGCAGGACCAATCCCCAAATGGCCCTGTCCAAGGATTGAACTCACAACCTTGGGTTTAGCAGGCCAATGCTCAAACCACTGAGCTATCATCTCTTGTGATAGTTGCTGTTTTTCCTAAAGCCTCAGCTCTTCAAGTCAAATAAGATTATGTGAGAATCTCAGCTTGCATTTTTTTAAAAGAAGTCTCTAGCTCCTACAATTGAAAACATGAAACCCAAGGTAAACAAAAGTTTTAATATCTATTTATCTATATTTTTTTAAGTTTCATTTGGGGTGGGGCTCAATCATGAGTTTGTACGTTTGGGGTTGGCTATATTTGTAAAGCTCAATAGAAATGTGAAATATTCTCATTTAAATATTTACAATAACACTATTTGAAATGTGGATATTTGGACAAAGGTTTAGTGTTTAAAGTTGCTGTGAGAATGTCTTGCACTGTTAGTCAGTTTATCCTGTTTCTCTTTTTTTCATCCTCAGATGGCTTTTATACCTGTTTCCTATCACCCTCTCCAGCTCATAGTGTAGTAACCTGTAGCCTAACAAACAGGATTCAGCAGCAGGAACTCAGGAATACTAGAAGAAATATTTGTGCTCAGTATTTTCAACAACACATGTTGTTACTGGAGCTGTACTTCACAGGACTGATAAGCAGGAAGCCTACAGAATTTAAGTTTTTTGCCTTCAGCTAGTTACAGCATTCAATATACTACATAGATATCCCACAACAAACCTTTGACTGAGGAATAAGCTATATTAAAGGATACCATGTTTGTTAACACGGTTCCCCTCCAACAACAAAAAAGAGAATGGCTTCTCTGATTTTTTTAAAAGTTATTGAACATTTACGTTGTGGTTGTATCTAAAGGCTGCAAGCTGATCAGGTCCCATCATGCTAGGCACTCCATAAATACACAGGAAATGACGTTCTCTGCAGAACCAGAATCCTTCCTGGATTTGATATATGGGGAAGTTCCAGCAGGGTGTAAGTCAGGCTGGAATAGGACTCTTCAAAAGAAAGCATTGTATATGTGCAAAGTGAGTTCTCATTACTCCAAGAACATTAACTCTTCCATTTCCTGTCCTTAGAATTTTTAATATGCTATCTTGATCCTTAATGTTTCAATGTAAGTACATTTTAGGATTTTAATTTCCCTGTGTTTTAAAGAAAATAATAGCTACCTACTAGTAAGTGAGAAGGGGCTGCCATGTGTATTTCACAAAGGAGATCATGTTCTAATACAACTTTATTCTCACTGATTTATCCTTCTTGAAACAACAAGGCTGTTTGAATGCTATAATTACCTGCCCATTAAGAATGGGTCCAAAATTCTGTAACTGACTTTTCTCTCCCTTGCCATTTAGTGGTGGGCTGTTTCTGTTAAATTAGTCTTAGCAATTAAATCCAGATTCTGATAATTTTTTGTAAAAACATCATCTCCGTCTGAATGTTTTTTCTCACACTTTAAAGTTGCCTTATTTGTGGATGCTTTGCAACAACAACAAAAAGTGGCATTTCTGAAAAATCACACCTCAAGGTATATAATAAAACCTTTAAAGCAGACCGGGGATAGTCACCATGAGCAGATGTTATTCTTTTTGGAAGGCTGTCACTTGCCATACCAGACAGATAAAATGGAATAGGCGTTCTTAAGTTTAAAAACGAAAACACAACAGCTAAGTTTCAGAATAGCAGCCGTGTTAGACTATATCCGCAAAAAGAACAGGAGTACTTGTGGCATCTTAGAGACTAACAAATTTATTTCATGAAAGCTTATGCTGAAATAAATTTGTTAGTCTCTAAGGTGCCACAAGTACAACAGCTAAGAACTTTTTAGTGATCTCGGGCTAGATCCTCAGCTGGTATATGTGTTGACATCACTCTACTGAAGCCAATGGAATTATGCTGATTTATGCCATTTGAGGATCTGGCCCCTTGTCTTTAGAATGAAAGGTTATGCAATAATACCAGAACCATTATTTGTTTTAGAACCTAAACTGTAATGCAGAATTATATTCTTTTAACCAATTCCTGTTTGCTCAATTTCATAAGGACAGCTGAATTCAATAGGCAATGGCAACCTGCTCTCTGTAGACTTTATTTATGAACATGCAGAAAGCACAAGATTGTATGATGTGTTTATTTTTCTTCTTGATAACTGTGGAGTCTTTTCATAGAAACACAAATTGAATAGTTCTTCCTGAACTTGTAAGATTAAAGTCAAGATGAGGCTTTCAGAATCTGTATTGCTCACATCCAGCTCCAAAAGGCTTGCCTGAGAAGGGAAAACACCCCTTTCTAATTTTTAAAAGCATTTTTTTTCAACCAAATCAGTTTAAAAATATTTGTCACTACATGTTACTTATATTCTTGTTACTCATAAGTAGGAATGTATTAAGTAGTATCAAGAGATAAATTATTAAACTTTCTGTCAAGCACTAATAATTATTCAGGGCGTAGGTAACTGAATTTCCTTGGAATTATACATAACCTTCTCCAATTTAAAAACAAAACTGAGTGTTCTCTTTCTGAATAATTCAAAATTAGTTGGTAGTCATTCTGCTTCTTGCCTTCCCTATGTAACTTGATTACTTCTCAGTTTTGCATTGCAGCAGGGTATTGAGACGAAAGTGAGTGGTGTGAAGTAGTGGGGGATGGGTACCTGTTTGCACAGGAGATTAGGATTTGCAGGTAGCTCTAATCCTGAACTCAAGAGCAAAGTTTGAGTAAAAGATTTTTGCCTATAGGGACAGAGAAAATGGAATTTTCATCGCAGGCTTTTGCACAGGCAGGCTGCAGCTCCTCCTACAGCCTGTGCAAAGGAGTGGCAGACACAACTCCTGTATGGTAGGGTTGTGCAAACATTTTCTGACACATAGTTTATATCGGTTGAATTTGGCAAATAGTTTGACGGCATAAAAGTCAAATTTTTGGTTTGAAATTTTGAAAATGAACTGTTTCAAAATTAAAATTTAGTTCATTTAAAAAAATGAAAGAAATCATTTTGGGTGAATACAAACATTTCATTTGACTCAAAATGTTTGTTTTTGTTTCCTGCCCCCCACTCCCATTAAAGTATTTCTGTGTTGAACTAAAACAATTCAATCCAATTCTTTAGCTATTTTTCAGTTCAGATGACAAACCAAAAAATCAGTTATTTGCTCACCTCTACTCTTTAATTCCCTTTAAGTGGTTTTGTGGATCTGCTTTGGGTATATAGACCACCTCCGTTCCTTTTCCTCTGTCTATGACCAAACTGGTAACTTTTCTCCATGGTACATACTGTATTTTTGTAGCTCCCCAATATGGGGTCTCCACTGCTTTGCTCTTGCTGTCCCCCATGGAAGGCTAACCTGCAGATTGGAGGCTGGTTTTGGTTGTAATGTATCTGTTTACATGGGCACAAGATATAGGGCTCAATCATAAAGATGCCTGAGCACGCCAGTCCTACCCTAGAAAAGCACTTTAAATTTAAATACATTGCTGGATCAAGTCCAGAGTACTTGGCATCTTGCAAGACCGAGATCTTGACTCTTAGTCTGTACCCAGGCAAAACTCCCATTTCAAGTTGCAGAGGGGGAGGTTTAGGTTGGACATTAGGAAAAACTTTTTCACTAGTAGGGTGGTGAAGAACTGGAATGGGTTACCTAGGGAGGTGGTGGAATCTCCTTCCTTAGAGGTTTTTAAGGTCAGGCTTGACAAAGCCCTGGCTGGGATGATTTAGTTGGGTTTGGTCCTGCTTTGAGCAGGGGGTTGGACTAGATGACCTCCTGAGGTCCCTTCCAACCCTGAGATTCTATGATTCTATGAAATTAATGGAATTTTTGCCTGAGCAAGGGATTCAGAACCGAGCCCACAGAGCTTAGACCAACACTGCACTAAGACCAAATCACACACTTTTCTCTAGGGGGGGGGAAATACAAAATTTTGAAATTTATGTATTGTTTATTGTAGCCTGGAGCAGCAACATTTTGTGCTGACAGATTTTGTGATTTATTCACCTCTCGACACATAGAAATCACTAAAAACAGAATGGTGCCTCTGTACATATCAAATCATATGGAATTTTCTGTTTAAAATAATGTGTGTTCTCCGAGGTGTGCATGTGTCCCCGCCCCCCAAAAAAGTTTATTGCTCTTAGTTGCATGCTACTTTTTTAAATGAAATACAGAAAAATATTTGATTAGCATCAAAACACTGCACTTATATTATGCTTTTGGTTAAAAATCTTCATTTCAGATTAGGATGTGTGATTAAAATAAAAGGTTTACGACTATTTTTATTGCATTAAGAACCTGTTCCCATGACAGACAAATCATCTCTTGAGAGGTGCTGAGGTTGCTCGGTCTTTACTGAAGGCACCTAACTAGACTAGGCTCCAATCTTTTTGTGTAGATGTTTTCACTTTTTAATTTAAAAAATTCTGGGGAAAAGTGGAAACAATTGTCTGACTGTAATTGAGGGAGAAAGGAAGAAGCTGGTGCTAAGGGTATGTAAGATGAAGCAATTTTCTTCTCTGCTCTGGGAGACTGAAAAAGCAAAATGTTTGTGAAATCCCAGATATTTAGCCTATGACTTATCTTTGCAAGGGCAAAAAAGGGTAACTCATCATGTCTAAATTTTCATTACTATGCAAAAAAAGTGACCTCACCAAGCCCTAATTACATGCTACCACTCTAAGGGCTCTTGTGAAAGTGTCATTTTCTTTGTGAATCATGCAATTTGATGCTCCCTTTCACTCTATAACAACAAAGCCCGGCATGCAAGAAATTCTTTTGTTTGGACAGTTGGTCTTCTAATTAGGAATCTGATGGCTATTTCTGCACCAAATGGTCCTCCCTTGTGTGTCCTACAAGAGGAGTCAGTTTATATCTGTAATAAGATGTCTGTACCAACTAAGAGACTTGGGACATAGAATAGTTTTCAAATTAACTTAAGGCTATTCTAAAGACAAGAAGATACATGTAGATATTGCAAATTTGATCACCTCTCAAAAAGCTTAAAGATATCTGCCCACCAAGACTGCACAGATGCAATCAGTCACAGCCTATTGGAACACTGTGAGCAGGGGCGGCTCTAGGCCCCAGCACGCCAAGCGCATGCTTGGGGCGGCAAGCCGTGGGGGGCGCTCTGCCGATTGCCGCGAGGGCGGCAGGCAGGCTGCCTTCGGCGGCTTGCCTGTGTCTGCGGGAGGGTCTGCTGGTCCCACGGCTTCGGAGGACCTCCCGCAGGCGTGCCTGCGGAGGGTCTGCTGGTCCCGTGGCTCTGGAGGGCCTGCGGGAGGTCCGCCGAAGCCGCGGGACCAGTGGACCCTCCGCAGGCATGCCGCCGAAGGCAGCCTGCCTGCCTGCCGTGCTTGAGGCAGCAAAATGCCTAGAGCCGCCCCTGACTGTGAGGTTGCTAGGAGTGTACAGTGTATACCAGGCAACCCTAGCTATACATTGCTAATCCACACAAAACCTCTAATGAATGGGCACATGTTAGAAGGTGTATTCTGAATGTGTATATTCAGAATCCTTGGAATGCTTATTGTAATATACACTATGCCAGTGGTCCCCAACCTTTTTGTGGCCAGTAGCACATTCATGTTTTCAGAAGAGTGTGGAGGGCATCAACAGTTTTTCAAGGCTTATTTTGTATTTGTACATTAAATAATATGAAAAACATCATATTTAATATAACATAATATATGAATCCAGAGAGAAGCCGCGAGCACAGATAATACTGGTGCCTGCAGCCCCGGAGTTCTCTGTCCCCAGCAGGCGCGGGGCCGTGGCTTCTCTCTGGCTTAAGCCGCAGCCCCACACCTGCCAGGGATCGAGAACACCTGCGCCCACAGCCTGCAGCAGTGGAGTTCTGTCCCCGTCAGGTGCGGGGTCGCAGCTTGTCTCTCCTGCTGGGCACTAGGTGGGCCGCGCACCTGCTGGGAACAGAGAAAACCACACTTGCAGCCTGAGTTCTCTGTCCCCGGCAGGCACAGGGCCGCGGCTTCTCTCCCCTGCTGGGACTAGGAGGGCGCACATAAATGCCCCGGCGGGTGCCATGGTGCCCGTGGGCACCACATTGGGGACCACTGCACTATGCACTTGGGTAGCACTCTCCATCCAAAGATCTCAAATCATTTTACAAACTTCAGTGGAGTAAATCTCAAAACACCCCTTTTATTCCTATTTTAGAAGAGAAAACTAAGTTGGTCCTGTAAAAGACATTACCTCACCCAGCTTGTGTCCCACAGGAAAGACCGCCTTTAAGAGTTATTATAGGGCCAAAATAATTCAGGGAAGTAGGGAGCGATAGTTCAGTAGTTTGAGCATTGGCCTGCTAAACCCAGGGATGTGAGTTCAATCCTTGAGGGGGGCCACCTAGGGATCTGGGGCAAAATCAGTACTTGGTTCTGCTAGTGAAGGTAGCGGGCTGGACTCAATGACCTTTTAAGGTCCCTTCCAGTTCTATGAAATAGGTATATCTCCATATATATGTATATATATATATATATATATATATATATATATATAAATTTCTGTAATAGCAAGAATAACCAGGGCACTGTGGTGGCCAAGAGGCTGAGCAGCAGGGTAAGAGGCTTCTGCAAGGGAACAATGTGTATGGGGAATGGAATTCCTGCCTTCTTGCAAGGGGTGATGGGGATGGGAAAACCCCACCCTTTTTGTTGCATTATTTTCAAGAAAACTCCATAAACTAAAACTTTGTTGTTCTCCTCAGTAGGTTATTCTAGTGCAGGCATTAGTGGGGCCTGTAGTGCAGTTATGAGAATCTTATGAGATTCTCATAAGAACAAGTGGAAAAGAAAGTGTTATCTTTTTCTGCAACAGTTATGAGGTTATCACATAAATATGATCTTTTTGCCTTTCCCGTTTTTTGTTGCAATCACTATACCACCCTATTGCAATTTTAAACATTGTCTCACTTGAACAAATCATTTCAGGAGATATTTGCCAAGATTAAAATTAGGTGACTTTAAGAACATGGAAAGCATTAGTTTTTGGACTGTACTAAATTCTTTCCTTTGCATTGTATTGTCTCTAAAATGTAATTTTGCTATTTAAAATGATCACTTTTATTTTCTAGCCACAGTTTTAATCTGATATTTGTTGTGCAGATTCTGCCTAGTTTTCTTGTTAGGCATGTCGGCGGAGCCCTTTCATCAATATATTTTCAACAGGATCATTGACTGTAGCTGAAAAATTAATGCAAAACAATAAGCTAGTCCTGAGTCTCCTTGAGCTGAGACTGCCTGCCTGCAATTCCAG
This sequence comes from Mauremys reevesii, assembly GCF_016161935.1. Classification (NCBI taxonomy): domain Eukaryota; kingdom Metazoa; phylum Chordata; order Testudines; family Geoemydidae; genus Mauremys; species Mauremys reevesii. The sequence continues at coordinate 93,933,122 of NC_052628.1, read as the reverse complement.
CCAGTAAAAATGGGTTTCACAGATAAATAGTGAAAGAAAACATAGTGGGTGGCACCAATAACAACATGTCTTGACCAGGTTTCCTGAGCACAGGAAAAAAGTCACTTCAAGGATAAGTTAATGATCCTTTCTTACTGCCCTCTGCAGACAAACTGTTATGTTCTCTCTCACTATTGATCAAATTGCCCTGTCCCTTGATTTACATTTCTTAGGATTCTCTGCCTTGATCCCCAGCCGTTACTGTCATCACTACCTCTGTGGTGTATTTTGTGGAAAGCCAAATGAGTACAATTTGGTTTCCACATCGTCACTGAGGTTGATGATTGTACCCCCTGGAATGTAACTTTTTCCCTTTTGGATCAGCTTCATTGTTTCCCTATACACATAACATACATAACATGTTTCATATTTCTATAGCACCCTGATAATGCTTTAAAAATACAAACATGCTTGCTAAGCCTCAAATCTTATTACCCCATGAGATGAATAATGGCTATAGCGAGAGCCGTTAACCCAGGGGTAGGCAACCTATGGCACACGGGCCAAAGGCGGCACGTGAGCTGATTTTTCAGTGGCACTCTTACTGCTTGGGTCCTGGCCACTGGTCCGGGGGGCTCTGCTTTTTAATTTAATTTTAAATGAAGCTTCTTAAACATTTTAAAAACCTTATTGACTTTACATACAACAATAGTTTAGTTATGTATTATAGACTTATAGCAGGAGACCTTCTAAAATGTTAAAATGTATTACTGGCACGCGAAACCTTAAATTAGAGCGAATAAATGAAGACTCAGCACACCACTTCTGGAAGGTTACTGACCCCTGCACTAACCACTGAATTTCAGTCACTGGGTGGATGTAGCAAGCTGAGGGGAACACAGCAACCATGTCACAATGTACAGTTAGGGGTACACAGATGGAGAAGAATATCATATGCACCTGAAACTGCAGGGTGAATTAAGATAGGGAGGTTATAATTACCAGAGTGGGAATTTGACCAGGACACTTGAGTTAACACCCCTATAAAAATGCCGTAGAATCTCTGGAGGGAATTTAAAATCCTAAAAGACTCTACATCTCCAGCTCACCATGTTTCTAACACCATGCTGGGGTACTGGCTCAATACTGACTCAAAGGAAAGAGTGCCACCTACTGTAATACCACTTCTGTGAAGAAGATTAAGTGGAAATGTATGGTGAAGAATATTGACTTCTATAGAAATAGAGATGCTCTAGAAATAGGGGAGATGAAGATCTAAGAAGTTAAGACTTTTACAATAATACATTTGGATTCTGAAGACTTCATCATCAGTTTCACTTGTTTTGTTTGTTTATAAATCCTCACTTTTGCCATCTTACCAAGTTTGGACTGATTGATCGATAGCTTCAGGTGAAGAATTTTATAAGACCAGGCTGGCATTTCATGCAAAACAGCACAGTCAAAATGAAAAGTCATCGTTAAAACCAATTGTTTGTGAATGAACCATTGGCTGAAATGTATTAATCATGAAGTCAGAAAATAAAGTAAAAATCAAAGTCTGTTGCTGATAATTTGCAAAGACATGAAAAGGCTACATTTTTCATGTAATTTGTACCAATAACTAAGACCCCTAGTCCTGCAAGCAACTGTGTATATGTTTAACTTTATTATTGTGAGTAGTCTCAGTGAAATTGTCAATGTCTCTAAATATAATCAACTGAACTACTAGCTTAAGCTGGTTAAGAGATAAAACACTCTCCAAACTTCTGTCAGAAAGAACTGTTACTTTTTAAGAGATATTGCTGGCTTTTCTATATGTTCATGACCAGTAGGATAATGGAATATAAACTGATACTTTTACTATAGCTTACTTGCAAATATGTCATGCACAATCATAGTCATGCTATATCCTTTCTTGTTCCTTCTTTTTTATCACATTTTTAAGACTTAATATCTTCGCTGTTGCCTCTTGTAACATCATAACAAGCTGTACTTTTGTGACTTGTTTTTATATACTTTATGCAATGGAGCAAACTCTATAAAAATATATAAGATAAGACAACCACATAAAGTAGATTGGGAATAAAGAAGGGAGAAAAATGAGGCAGAAAATATGTACACATCTATAGAATACATAATGATGGGGTGTTTGATAGGAATATTTTACAAGTTAAAGATGAGCTCAACTGAGAAACAGAAAAGCAAATAAAAGCATTGAGGACTATGCAAGTTCACCCCTGAGTGAAAAAAGCTCTTCTCATCACAGTGCTGATTATGTATTGCACTTTTACAGCTTAATTGCAATTTCAGACGCATCTCCATACCATTTAAAATGTGACAGTAAGGTAACAGCAATGCCAGTTTCAGAATGGGCTTGCTATAAGATAAGCCTATAAATTTTTAACAGCGACCATTGTTCATACACCAAAAGAAAATGGGCATCAGACTGAGGTTAAGTATAAATTAGAGGCTGCTCATTTCTGAGTCATAGTAAGGGCTCAGTCATGAGTCATCTGAAGTCTGGTGGGAATTCTCCCATTCATTTCAATTATTGCAGTACTGGGCACTCTGGAATGAGAACTATGCAGTATTTGTTCCTAAAGTTATAACTGTCATAACATGTCTGTTTTCATAACTGGTACTCTGGAAATGCAGGTAAACTGTACAACTTAATATAATTAGTAGAACAGGTCTGTTCTGTTGTGAATAAATTATCCAACTAATTTAACCTTTTTGTGAATTTGTTTGCAAACTGATCCTGATTTCTACAATCGTATTCATAATTTACAAGTACTTATGTGAACAAATTTCCATCTATAGGTGGTTTTGTAATCTATTCACTTCATTTATGATTTTGTCTAGTCACTGTTTGTCTGTGATGTATATGTTGTCCTCTATTGTATGGCATTTTGTCGGCTGCCTTGGTGCATGTCTCCCTTGTTAAACAGGAGATAATGGGTGAATGAGTAACAAATAGTGAATGCTGAAAAATGAAATAGCAAATATTGCATCGTGCAATTCCAGCATGGGTGGTTGGATGAATCCTCATTTGTTCTAAAATTAGTGAAACTTTCAGGGTTTGAAAACATTTTTACAAATAAAGTGACAGACATCATTATATTCAAACAATGCATGTATCTCCCCTACTTGCTCGATATTTTATTGAGCTTTTCATCATAGTAATTTGGTGCCACATGAATCATAACTAGGGTTGCCAGGCATCCGGTTTTCAACCGGAATACTGGTCAGAAAGGGACACTGGTAGCTCTGGTCAGCACTGCCAGCAGAGCTGTTAACAATCCGGTCGGCCGGCACAGCGGGGGCCCAGGGTAAAGCAGGCTCCCTGCCTGCCCTAGCTCTGCGTGGCTCCTGAAAGTGGCTGCCAGGTCCTTGCAGCCCCTAGGTGCACAGGCAGCCAGGGAAGCTCTGCATGCTGCCCCCACCCCTAGTGCTGGCTCTGCAGCTTCCATTGGCTGAGAACCACGACCAAGGGGAGTCATGGGGGTGGCACCTATGGGCATGAGGGTAGCACACGAAGTCTCCCTGGCTGCCCATGAGCCTAGGGGTTGTAGGGACCTGGCAGCCACTTCCTGGGAGCCGTGATAAGCGCCACCGGGACCCTGAGCCCCCTCCCGCACCCTGAACTCCCTCTTGGAGCCCTCTCCCTCCAACACCTGCCCCAGCCCTAAGCTCCCTCCTATACCCCAAACCCCTCATCCTCTGCCCCACCCCAGAGCCCACACCCCCAGCTGGAGCCCTCACCCCCTCCCGCACCCTGAACTCCCTCCCGGAGACTGCACTCCCCAATGCCCAGCCCTGAGCCCCCTCCTGCACCCCAAACCCCTCATCCTGGCCCCACCCCAGAGCCCACATCTCCAATCCCTGCACCCCAACCCCCTGCCCCAGCCTGGAGCCCTGTCCCACACCCTGAATCCCTCATTTCTGGCCCCACCCAGAAACCCTAATCATAGCCACTCCTTAATTAGTTTTGTTAAGCAGTGAGGCCCCCATAGAAGATCAGATCATAGGAAATAATTGAGTGATCATAAAGACTGTTCAGTTCCAATTGAACGGAGGGAGAATCAAAACCAGGCCATCAGCTATAGTTTTTGATTTCAAAAGGGCAGATTTGGGGAAGTTAAGGGAATTTATTAAAGAAGTCTACTGGACTGAAGAGCTCCATGATTTAAATGTGGGGGAGGCTTGGAATTTTGTCCAATCAACTATACAAAAAACTATTTGATCTTTGCCTCCCAAGCAATGGGGAAAAAACATGTAGGGAAAGGTTCCAGACCAATCTGGATGAATAACCACCTCAAAAAGTTTATTAGAAGTAAGCAGAGAACCTATAGGGAATGGGAAAAGGAGTTCATCAGCAAAGAAAGCTACGCTGTGAATGTTAGAAAATGTAGGAATAAAATGAGACTGCCTAAAAGTCAAGCTGAATTAGCTCTTGACGAAGAAATAAGAGACTCTTTATTTATATAGCTTAAAAAAAAAAAGAGGGTAAGGAAGGATGAGTTTGGGACACTAGGCATTGTAGATGGGAAGGAGAGTAAAGATAAGCTAGATATGGCCCAAAAATGAAATCAATATTTTGCCTCGGTTTTCAATACAGAACATGATGGCTGTGACAAAGGCAAATGTGATCTCAGGCTGCATCAGGCAAGGCATTTCCTGTAGAAAGCAAGAGATATGAATGCCATTGTACAAGGTACTAGTAAGACCTCATTTGGAATACTGTGTACAGTTTTGGTCCCTGTGTTTTAAAAAAAAGCTGAATATAAACTGAAACAGATATGGAGGCAGCATCCAGACAGCTTGATGGTTGGGGCTTTGAGGGGGAATGTATAGTGACTTAGCCAGAGCATTTTGTCACAAAGAGGGAGCGGGATCACAGTGCAAGCCACCGACGGGGCAAAAGCTAATTTCTAAACCTAGCCACAAGGAGGCACATATGCATTGAGTGGATCCATTTACAATCTCCTTCCTCAAAAGAATCAGGGATGGCTACAGCTGGAAATGGGACATTGGACAGGGTAGGCCAGTGCACTGAGGTGACATCAAAAATTGTGTGTCTCAGGTGCTTGGCTGGCTGGTTCTTGCTCATGATCTGACTCTAGCTGATCACTATATGTGGGATCGGTTTGGCAGTGACCTTGGGCATGGGGGGTTGCCTTCCTCTGAAGCATGTGGATGTGGGTCACTGGCCAGCATTACCTGGGAATATCTCACTAGTGGTTAGGGGATTTGGGAACCTGGGTACAGGTCCTTGCTGCAAATTAAGCAGAGTGGTGACTTGAAAAGGGGTTCCTCAGATCCCCAGTGACTGCCTTAACCACTAGGCTATTAGCTATAAGGGAATGGGTAGGGTACTCTCGCTCTTGTTTTTCACAAGAAAGGTCTAGGTTTCATCTGCTAGAGCAGTGCGTTTCTCAACCTTTTTAATACCAAGGACAGGCTTGCTGCCTTCCTAAACTGTGTCAGGGAGATCTCAGGGACTGGCGCTGGTCCACGGCCTGGTAATGGAGAAACACCCCTAGCACAGTGTATGTGCTGACCTGCCTTAGGCTCCTAACTCCAGGAGAACATTCACAGCTGAGAACCCTGAGCAGAGTTAGTTGCCTCCTGCAGCCCATCCATTAGGCACCTAAATATCTTTGAAGGGTGAAGCCTAAGCTCCGCTCCTTTCCTCTGCATTTCATTCTTGGCTAGCCTAGGTAGCTCCTTGCTCAGCTTGCTGGCTTCTGAGGATCCCTTCCTTTGGCACTTTACTCTCGCCATATATTGCATAGTGAGCCTGGCTGCCTAACCTGTGGCTGAGGATTCTCCTAGTGGCAGGACACCTAGGGGTTAGGTGTTGCAATGTCTAAATAATGTTGTGGATTTAGTCCTATGTGTTTTCATTATCATATTGGTCACACTGTGATCTCTATCTGCTGCTGTACACCCAGAATAGCCCGACTGAAGCCACTGACTTTACAGTTATGCTAATTAGATCAGAATCTGACCTATTAAATAGAAATCTAGGAATGAATACATGTACTTGTTTAAAAATATAGGCTGCAGGTACTTTTGTGTCAAGGTAAGTTAAGTATTTTAACAGGGTTTTAAATCAGTTTTGCTATATTTACATGTAAGAGATTTTAGCCTAGTGCTTAGAACCTAGTCCTCCCCCCACCACACCTCTGCTGATAAGAAATAAAACCTTTCAAGGGCTATTATGCAGTAGACTTTTACACTGGATCTGAACAAGTTGTTCCTGTAACTGTGATTCATTGACAAAAATCAGAGTGTTCCACGCCCTCCGCATCTCACTTTTCACTCTGAGGTGTCTGTGCTAGTGTAGTGTTTGTAATCTTGGCTGTAATGAAATGTAACATTTCTAGCTGGCTGAACAACTGCTAAACATTTTGTCTAACTTGCCTAGTCTTTATCTTGGCTTTAAAACTTACAGAAGCAAGTAAAACACAAGTTTTAAATGAGACATATCAGGCTTCCTAAGGATTGTCTCCTTGGGAGTTTCTGGCACTGCCCATAGGCCATAAGGATGCATTGCATAGAGATGACAATGGCCACCAACAAACTAAGGGCTTGATCCTCTACCTTTCAAGTCAATGGGAATTTTTCCACTGACTTGAATGGGAGTAGGAATAAATGCTAAGCCCATTTAAATGAGGTGATGATCCCTTCTATGGAAAAGCATATTGAAGAGAAAAGATGTCTCAAAATTTTGTGGAGTTCACTTAGAGCTGAGATGTATTATCTATTCAAGAGGGGTGTGGTGTATTTCCATATAACTGCCTAGGTGGCAAAGCTTTGCTGAACATATAATTTCCACCGCCTATATAACCATTTGGGGATGCTCTGCTAGAAGTGTATCATGTAGTATGCCCATAGGGCATAGAAGCTGCTTACCTAGAAACACTAAATTCTTTAGCATCTAAGCTGCATGGTAGAACTAGCCTCCGGTTGTGCAAATCCAGAGGGCCCTGTATCAAGAATATTCTGATGCCTCTGTACTGGTATCAGAGAGGTGCCCTGTGATGAAGTCAAGTCAGATAATGTGCTTTGCTTTCTCTTTCCTTCAAAACATTTTAATTTTTTTATACCGTGTTTAATATTTCAATATTTCCAGTGGATAAAAGACATACTTGTTCTGAAAAATATGCAACTCTTTCCCTCCTCCTCTAGGAGCACTGCTCATAGTTAGTGCTTCCAACCTTAACAATACATTATTCTGGTGTCTTCAGAGACCAAATTTTCATATTTATTCTCTGAAGAATGGAGAATACATTTTTAATAAAGCTCTTGTGATGAATCAGTGGCTCAAAAATAGCTGGGTAATGCTTCATTTCTGTGCTATCGGAGCAGACTTCCGCAAGCAATGCGCCTATATAAATAGTGTAACAATGAAAGGTCTATTATAAAGCTCATCTTACCTGCAGTGCAAAGCAAGGCCACCATGATGCATGTCTGCCATTTACCCCAGGCCAGAGGTACAATTATATTCATCTTCCCAATGCTACTGCAGTACTGCAAAAGGCATACGTTTGTTTGTGGCAAAGCTTAATTCAAAAAACTTGGGCGTTTTATCTCTCATGTGGTATAAACTAATTATTATGATTTATATACATTTAGGGACAGATTCTGCCCTAACACTCTATGGACATCAGAGGATTTCTGTGGTATATGACTGGAGCAGGGCAGGGCCAATCGGGGCGGGGGGGGCCATTTGGCCTGGGCCTCAAGCTCAACAGGGGCCTCAGATTTAGACACTTGCTAATTTTTTGGCATTTGATAAGTTTTGCAACTTGTATTTATGCGCATCCCTATCAGACCAAAATGTGACACACTTTCTCAGCTTAGAGCTGCAGATTTAAGCAAATAAGAGACATGATTTGGTAACTGATATAGATTTTTGTCATATTAAAGAGTTAAAAATGTTCATAAATATTAATAAAAATATATCAGTCCTGATGGCACAAGATTAGACCGTGTGTTGTCATTTTTTATTTTTATTATGGCTAGGGGCCTCAAAAGCTGGAAGTGGCCTGGGCATCTCTAGACCTCTGAGGGGACCTAGAGCAGGGTACAATATAGGTTTGGTACTGAAAGAAACCTTTGCCCCTGTTTTATCCAATAGCAAAGTCAGGCCAGATATACCCCATTGGTGCCAGAAAGTGAAAATGGCACCTCTCTGCACCATCAAAGGATGATGTGGTCCAGGGTGATTCACAATTGGTGGAAGAAAAGTTGTGTTTTTGCTGCTTGAAGGGATTAGGTAGAGGGAGCCAATTTTAAGTTCTGCTAGGACCTCCAGTAAGAGTCCTGCTGGCAGAGGCTGCAGCTGGGATTCACCGATTCAATGCTTCCACAGCTGCCCAAAGTACACACCTCTATTTAGCTAGTGCCACCCATTTTGGGGCTGCACTAGATGCTTGTGGGACTTGAGTGGAAGGGAAATACCACTATAGCCTCTCTTCCTTGTATACTTTCCAGTATTGTGACTCTGTTCCTTCAGTGGGAAGACCCATAATAATCATGTCCCACAGCACTGCAAAGAAAAGCTGCTCTGTATGTGTGGGCAGTCAGTGGCCTTTCTAAATAACATTAGAATCACCTGAAGAAGAGCTTTGTGTAAGCTCAAAAGCTTATCTTTTATCAGACAACTTCTGTTGGTGAAAGAGACATTACCTCACCCACCTTTTCTCATCAGAATCACTAAGCAGTTCTTTGTGTCCCTCTTTTCCTTTGTACCAGCACAGGCTCCTCAGCATAAGCAAGGTGGGCCTTATCCTGCTTTAAATCTTATACATTCTGATCTTTTACCAGCTACTGAAAACTGGCTCTGTTCGTATTGCTATACGTCTTTTTTTTCACTTCTCCAGGTAAGTTGTTGATAGATTTCACTCTTTGGACTAAATAAGAGAAATGCATATTAATTAAATTCACACTACCTGGTTTAGACACAAAGCAGAAGTCCAATATAACATGACTAAGTGAATACACAAATTAATCTCTTGCTTGCTTTGCGGAGTTCATCTTTGCTCTAGGATAAACCTGTCTATTGCAATCAATAACCATAATAGATGTATGTGCAACATTTGTTATGTGGACAGCTTAATATTACAAACCTTTTAGTTGCTTTTCTGGCTACCACTCCTCTTTCCCTCATAACGTGTTCCTCATGTATCTTTTTAAACACTCACTGATTGTCATATATGTGCTAGTTACACTATTTTACCAGTTACACCTATTTTCTAACCAGTTTACAGCTGAAAAAACTTACACCCCAGTGTACATAATTGCTGAATGTAACCCAAAACGGCTATAAGAATAAGGTCAGATTCAACCTCAAGGCCTGTCTTTTTATTCTGTTGCACACGAGTTATGCTGGGGTCAGTCAGTCTATTTCAGTGACATCATGTCTGTATATAAACAAAGTAATAGAGTCCTTGTCAATCCGTGGATGTCAGTGGAGCTACATCACAGGTTAATGTGGTCCAGTGTGTGGATTTTGGAGGCTGTGTGTGTGTTTGTGTGGTGTGTTTTGGTGGTGTCTTCCCCCCCTCCCCCATCTCTCTCTCACCAAAGGGTCCTTTTTGGTGTCAGTACTTCTTTTTTTGTTTTATATTTCATGTGATCCACTTTCAGTCAGAAAGACGACTCTTGTATTTAGGCACCTTTATCTACTATCTAGTGGATTTCTTTTGAGTCATACTGCATTTAAAATGCTATCTAGAGCTGTTCCATATAGCACTAAAGGGACATATTGCCATGCTGACCAAAGTTAAATTGATATGCAAATTACAAAGTATAAAGAGCAATAGATATAGTTTCACCACATAGGATCTTGTCATGGCCAGACCAGCTAGGACCAGCTGCTGGCCTGCTCCTTGACTAATTTCGCTGCTAGGCCACCAGTGAGCCCAGCTGCACTGCCTTGGAACTGACAGAGTAGCCACAGACCCTGACTGGCTGCCGGTTTAGTAGCCCTTGTAGTAAGCCTGGAACCCAAAGCAGATCAACAGGTGCTCAACCTGTACCATGTCCCAACCTGCTCTTTCCCTGCTCCTTCCAGTCCCTGCTCCTGCCCTGTCCTGTCCTGCTCTGACTTTGTTTCTGAGCCTGCTCCTCCTCCACCTACCATCTGCTCTGGCTCCAACCCTTGTTCTCCTCCAGCTTCTGAGTTCTGGCTTCAGTCCTCTGCTCTGCCTGTCTTACAAATGCTGGTTTACTCTCTGGCATTGGTTTCTGTCCCTCCAGGACTGACCCTCTGCTCATTCCTGGACTATGCCCCCCAGAACCCGCCTCTAACAGATGGGCCAAATTCTCATTTCAACCACTTGGTCTGATCATCCACTGCCTGGTTGGCTACATTTCCTCTTCCATCCTGGGTTCATTTTTGTAATTAAGGAAACTATTAATTGGAAAATCCTGGACTACCCTGACTAGGTGGCTTTTGGTGCTTTCTTTAAAATAAATCCTATGGTTTTGCACTGAAATATTTAATGCTTTTAGAAATCTTTGTATTCTATATTGTAATAAAATACTCTGTATTCAGAGATGTTAAACACAAGATTGGCTTTGAAACATTGCTAATAATATTAGAAGCAATATACATTCATCAATATTGAATTTCAACTACTCTAGTACTGTCTTGTGGATTACGACATACAAACCCATTGATTGAATTGAACAAAACATGATCTCATATGGAAAAGGAGTTTAACATAGCATTTGTTAATTCTAAATGGGGAAGGGGAAATCACTGTTTGGAGCAATTCCCCATTGTATTGGGTTAGATTGATTGATAACTGCTGTCAGTCAGCTGTGGGGAGCCATGTAATGGGTTGATATTATCTAAGAACGCCACTGAGTGTGCAGGATAACGGTCAGATTAATGAAATATTGGTCCTTTCCAAAAGCCACAAATGTGCTGGGTAAATTCTGGGGGTTAAAGAACAGTCAGAAACTGCACTGAAGTAACAGAGGTGACCTCAAAATAATAGTCAACAATATCACCTGGTTGCCTGCCAGATCTCAGCTTCTCACCTAATTATAAGAAAAAAGACAAAGTAGGTGGGCGGGGGGAAACCTTCTAAAATACAATGCAAGGAAAAATATAGCTTGTACTGACCAAATTCTCCTTTTAGTTCTGCTGATGCACCCCCACTGAAGTCAGAGGTTGTTCTAATATGACTCAGAAGAGAATCTGGTGAAGTGTTTTCATTTTTTCTCCAATAGCAAGATTAAGCCTTCCAAGATAGGATAAAAGTTTCCATGCTCATTTGAGCTGCTTCATCCAATTATCATCTTTCTCTCTGTGACACTTTTATTAATATGACTTCAGCGTTAAACCACACAGAGAATATTCTGCTTGGAATCCAAAGTCAGCAGAGTAGGAACATCTTTCTCAATTCCGAATAGCCTCTCCATATTGCGAAATCCCAGACTGAACTGACTCAGCTTTAGACTTTCTGCCTAGGAACAGGAACTTCCCATTTGGCGTTGATCAAAGAGAACACTGGGCTTCAACTACCTAATGATCCTAGAGACAAACAAAAATCTGTGACAGGGAAGCTTGTGTATTATTTGTAATAGATACAGGTATCTACAACACCTGTAGATCATTTGCAGGAAAAGAATAGCAGATACGCTATGCTTTATCAGACACAGAAGAGTTACCATTTTCAGACGTACGGTAATGACTTTAAAAAGTGATTATGAACTAACTCATTTCTCGGTGCTCTGTATACTACAGTAATAATCCAAACTGCCTGTGACTTATGATTATACTTGGCAACAATCACCAGCTCCCACTGTAGTGTGAAATTAGCACCACAGACTGTAGTTGTGGCACGTATTGAACACAAGGGAGCTGATTAGAGCCTCATAAATTTAAAGGGAATCTGTACTATTACTTAATGAGAATCAGTATCTGAGAATAAATTATACTATTATGGCTAAAGCTCTATCAGCCAGTTCAGTATACCACCAATAAGTTAAATTATAAATTCAGACTTTGGGGGAGGTGTCAGTAAAAATTGGCTCTGTGTTAGAACCTGGCAAACCATATCTGAGAGAGCAGAAACTCTTTAGTTATTTTTTAAAATTGAATTAATGCAAGTCCCTTTGGTTTTTGCTTATAATCTGTATGTTTTAAGTCTTAGAAATACCCTTAGAAATATGTGAAATTCATATATTTTTGTTTTTGATGAGTCTTGCATGAAAAATATTACGTGCATATTAATTATCATACGTGCATGATAGGGTCCATATTACTTTAAAAAACACCTCCAAAAGTGGATATCATTTCCATTTGTGTAATTGTGCTTTACTCCCACTTTGACAAAATGGTTATTTTCACATTGAGAACATGTATCTTTGATGTTGTCATTGCTAATGCTGCTTTCACTTTCAAACAAAACCTCGTTTAGCTCAAAAAATCTGCCCATTTGCACTAGGAAATGAGCCCATTGTTTTCTAATTTCCATAGTGTGGTCAAGTTTTCCTTTTAATTAAAAAAAAGGCCATTTTTTTGAGTTTTTAGCCCCCCTGTGCAGTCAGGATTTTGAAGAACACCTGGTCCTCCTACCCAGTACATAAACCACCATGAGGACTGAAGCTCACAATGTTTCCTAGGGAAGTGGCCCTTTAACAAGACCCGTGCTTCCTTCTGGTAACAAAAACTGCAGCAACCAAGAGTAATGGGGGCTCAGGAATCAGTAGCTTTGGATTCTATGCAATTTTCTGTGTTGTTTTATGGGAAAACTGACTTGTCTGAGATGAGTCAGAGGTAAGTGGGTGGGAATTAACTAGAGGGCAGGGACTGAATATAGCAAATACTTATTTGCTGTATTAGATCAGTTGCAAGGGATGGAGGGTTGGAACTAGGCAATGAGGTCATGTGACAGCTGGTGGGAAACCATGCAATGGGATAAATGTGGGGGTAAGGAGTGGGATAGGGTAAGAGAGAGAGAATAAAAAGAGAGATAAAGAAGGCAACACAATATAATGGACCCAACATGATCTGTGTCAAATATTTGCATCCCTTTCTCTATCCCTCATCTATTTCTTTCCTACTTACATTGCAAGATCTTTAGGGCAGAAATCTATTAACTAATTCTGTACCTGAAACAAATTACACACTTTGGGGTTCTGTAAAAGAAATTACATCTTCCAGGCAAATGAACTATTTTGAGAGAGTGTCTGTAGGAATGTTTACGCTGCAATTGAAGGTGTGATTGTAGCACAGCCATACTGGGGCTGCTTGAGCATAAGGGGCAGCTGTCAGAGTGTTTCCCCACTGCCTCTAAGTGCTGGAGTCTTTTCCTGGGGTGCAGAAAGGTTCCAGCAGCTGAGAGACAGGAGGATGCTAAAAATATTAGTGTAGACAGAGAGGCAGAGCTTGGGCAAGTAGAGAGCCATGTAGGGTATGTACCCAAACTCTTCATGTGTGTCTTTACTCGCCTAAGCTGTGCCTCGTCATCTACGCTGCTATTTTTACCCATGCAAGGGTGCTATGCATGTATGTACACTACATACTGCCAAAAGAAGAGTTCAGTGTAGATGCAACCTATGTCTTTACTACTGCTGTTACCTTTGCTAGCTAGATTAAAGTTAGCACAGGTATGCCTAGCTGTGCTACAATCACACCTTCACTTGTGCTGTAGAGGTACCCTAAATTTGCATGTGTGCTACTGTATACTGGACTGGTTTGGTCCATCTTAGCTTTTGTACATTCTCTTGATTTTTGTTCTAATTTTTTTTTAAATGCCGAAGAAAATAAATTTAATTCATCTTGCATCTAGACAGTGGATGATATATCAGTCCTACTGCACTGTTTGGAAACCCCAGATTTTGATGTTAAATTTAAAGACAAATTTTTGCTCCAAAGCCCTGCTTTTCCTGGCTTTTATGGGCTGAAGGCAGACTTTTAACATCAGAGGAAAATGGTTCTTTGTAGCATGATCATGCTGCATGGCAATTATCAGTGAAGTAATAATCCCGTACTGCATTTCAGTGGAATGTCTCCTACATTGCAATGAATCCAAGAGGCACATGGGGGTTTATTAGAAGGATTACAGTAAGAGAAGTTTATCAAACCCACAACAGTTCCACGGTTTTGTTATCAGTAATAAATGCTGAGGGGATCATTTTCTAAACATTGCCCAAGAGAGATGTTTAGCCAAATCCACTAACAAGGGATGTGTTTTCTTACGTGTGATCTATTCCTTGCCCAGTTTTTTTCAAATGTACTCTTTTTGGTTAAAAACTATGATCTTTGAAGACAACAGTTTACATGGAAGTTAAGATTTTACAACCAACATAAAAACAAAATATTGCTGTTTTTCTCTACTTATTATCCCTTGCCAGCAGCTCAAGAGCAATTGGCTTCAATTCCTGATTCTCCTCCAGAGTCTTACAGTCCATGATTTCATGATGAAGATGTAGGGCCAACCCGAGGTCATACATATCCTCTGCAAATCTCAAAACAGGGACCTCATGCCCACTGCAAAACTGTAAAGGCTACACACTCTTTAAGCTTTTCTTCTGCTGAGGCAGCCCCAGCAACTGCCCTCTCCATTTTCAGGGTGCATAAGGACTGCATGGCTGATATGGTAACTTCCTTCTATTAAGGCCAGTACCATATCACAATAAAATGTTGGAGTTTTTTGTTTTTGTTTAATTATCAGGTGGAAGAATTAGACTCATCAAACTCTGGTTCACTATCAATATTTCTGAATGGCTTACAAACTTTAAAAGGAAACTTGTCCAAGCATGAATGGGTCCGAGACCTTGGAAAATCTAGATTAAAAAAATCAAACCCACAGAAAAGCATTGAAACAAATGTAATGAATTACATTTGGATCTTGTACCTACTACTGAAAACAGGCTATGTTCATAGTGCTACATGTCTCGAAGAACTTCAGCATTTCACATAATCCTTTTTAGTTTTGGAAACTGCATTTAGTGCAACATGCATTTTGGGGTGTTGAAATCAGCAGTATTCCTTCCAGTATTATATTATAGCTTCAGGGTTGGTTTCAGTCATTTTACCTCTCTCATGATTTGGTTAAATTTAGGAAAACTACTATTTAAAAACATACCTGGATAACTAAAACTGAATTCCAAATGACATCTTTTAAAATAATCAACAGGCAGGTCATATCATCCTTCTGTTTTAGAAAATAAAATCTCTTCTTGCGTCTTTTTACCATTTCAATTACTTTGACCAAAAAAAAAAAAATCACCGAGGCTGTGAGTAACTTAACAATGTGTAAGAATCTCTTAGGCCATTCCTATATTAGGACATTGTATTGTGTGTTTAAATATGATTTTTAACCATGCTTACCAGGACTTTGCGATTGATGTAGACAGACACAAGGTGTGCTCAACACAGTGTGAGCTAGTTATGGTTTAATCGTGACAAGATGGTGAACATGGCTTGTTTTTGTCTGTATGACTGCGAAGCTGTGTTGAGCATCATGTTGTCTAACTCAATTGTTAAGTCATGTTTAAATAAAGGAAACAGTTGTAACAGAGACAAGGCCTTGATGGATTATGTAGTGTGTAGGTAGGCTTGGAAGGATTCAGTTGATTTAACCGGACACACACACAAACTAATGGAAAAAATACTTCCATAGGTGGTGATTGACATTGGCAGATAGGCAAAGTAAGAAAAATGCTACCTAAGAACCTATTAGAGTTTGATTTAAGGATATTTACTTTGTATAATTTGACAAGTGAGGTTGATGATTTTTGTTTATAAAAAGTTTGAGCTTTAACTTTTTGAATCTCAATGTCTGTTGTCATTGAATAATTATCTGATAACCCATAATTTCCTACAACTGTGACAATTTAAATCCATAAAAATTGAAAAAAATACTTTAAAATAATTTTGTGCAACTGGAAATTTGATAAAAATGTTTAAATAAACATTGATATCTGTCAAAATTATAAAGAAAATAAAAATCAAATTCTGCCAAGCCTATGTACAGGAATAGGATAATGTCTCTTTAAATAATTTGTGGGCCCTCTAGTGGTGTCTACCATGTTTCATGTCTGGAAAGTGCCAGAACCCAGCCAACCCAGCAGTGTTTGTACGTAGCCAGGCCTTGCATGTTGTGTATATTCAGTAAACATGGTTATTTGGTCCCCATTTTGCCTATATGATTCCCTTATATTAAGTTGGTATAAAGAGTACAACGGATGAGGTTAACTTTACTAAGCTTTTCCAGGGATTCTGTTGGTGAAAGAGCATATGAACCCTTTCATCTGCAAGGTCACTGATTCAAATCCTAAACAAGTGGGTAGTGACCAGACATTGTATGAGAACTGAGTTAGCTTTTTCAGTCCAGTTCTGGTGGATTGGTGTATAATGTACACACAGCAAAAAGCATAATCACCAATGGCACTATTGTTGGCAGCCTCAACAGACCAAGATCTGATGAATATAAGAGCCGAAGTACCCCTGCAGGAGAAGGTGGAGACGCATGGGCAAGGCTGTGTGTAGGGAAGCTTGCATTGCCACTGTCCGTATTGTATTTTGTCTCTGGATAAACAGAATATTTAAGGTTCAAAATCACTGATTTGACTTTGGCATTAAAAACTAAAATAAATGGTGTAACCTGTATGACAATGCAAGAGGGGAACAATTGGAATGACAAGTATTTTAATGACAGGTTTCAGAGGAGCAGCCGTGTTAGTCTGTAGCCGCAAAAAGAACAGGAGTACGTTAGTCTCTAAGGTGCCACAAGTACTCCTGTTCTTTTTAAGTATTTTAATGTATGGGGTTCCCTAGCATTTATTAGCTGATAAACACTGGATAATAATTAGACAATGCTCTCAAAAAGATAAATAATTATAACCACATGAAGCCATATGCTTGTATATTACTGTTAGAAGACCAGACTCTGATCTCAGTTACAGTTCATTGAGGTTACTTTAGTTGCTCTGGATTCAGAACAGCATGAGTGAAATTTTTAGCCTACTGTCACTTCTGTCTCTTCCACCTGCTACCTTGGCCCTATCCCCTCCTGACTATTAACGTCCCATGTCTCTTCTCTACTCTCTCTCTCCTTAAGCCTTTTCCCTTCTGTAGCTCTTTCCTCTCTCTATACAAATGTACTTTTGTATACCACATTATTGTCAAGCAAGAAACTAGTCTAGTTCTACCCAGGGGCGGCTCCAGGCACCAGCACGCCAAGCGCGTGCTTGGGGCGGCAAGCCACTGGGGGCTTTCTGCCGGTTGCCGCAAGGGCAGCAGGCAGGCTGCCTTCGGCGGCTTGCCTGCAGAGGGTCCACTGGTCCCGCGGCGTTGGCAGACCTCCCACAGGCGCAGACTGCCTTCGGCGGCTTGCCTGCGGAGGGTCCGCCGAAGCCGCGGGACCAGCGGACCCTCCGCAGGCAAGCCGCCGAAGGCAGCCTGCCTGCCGTGCTTGGGGCGGCAAAATGTCTAGAGCCGCCCCTGTTTCTACCACTAGTACATTTTTTGTGCTTTGTCAAGTCACAGAGGACAAAATTTTCAAACTTGGGTGCCTAAAATTAGGAACCTAAATGCAAAAGTACAGACATAGTTGCTTAATCGATGTTAAAAACATTGTCCTCAACAGCTTTGTACTTGTATTCCCACATGTGTAGCAAGGAGATAATACTAGAGCTGGTCAGGAAATGAATTTTTCAACCTGTGAAAAATTTTGAATATTTTCATTCAAAATGAGATAAAAAGCTAAATCTTCAAAATTTTCATGAAACAAAATTGTTTCAGATCATTTAAATGTTTTGTTTCAATAAATTTGAAGTGTTTCATTTTGACTTCAATCATTTTTATTTCTTTAATATAAAATAAAGTAAATATCTAAATGTAAAATTATTTAGAAACAAAAAAAACTCAAAATTTTCGATTCTGAAAATGTCAAAATGGGACATTTCAACATTTTGAAAATTTCATTATAATTTTTTTCTAAACAAAATTTTGTAAAAATTAATACAATTTTTCATGAAAAACACCAATGTTTATCAAAGCAGCATTTTCCAACAGAAAATTGTCTCTATGAAAAATTTTGACCAGCCCTAAAAAATATTTCCCTACCTCACCAGCTCAGCTGGCTGGCAGCTCCTTCAGGTGGTCACTCTTCTGTGTTTTGTTAGAAAAAGCTATTTTCAGTAAACCAAGAGAGGCAGGCTCTGAGAACAGGGACATTCCCATTCTTCAGGGAAAATGCAGTTCCCTATTTAATTATAAAAATGGGGATTGTGCAGTTCATTCACATTAATGCACACTGGATTGTGGTCCTGGCAGACAAAAGTCAGGCAGCCCGGACCTCAGCTGCTGCAATCTGTGATCATCTCATCTGACCTCCTGAATAACACAGGCCACGGAATTTCCCCACAATGATTCCTAGAGCAGAGCTTTTAGAAAAACCTCCATCCTTGATTTAAAAATTAGTGATGGAGAATCCACCACAATCCTTGGTAAATTGTTCCAATGATTAATTACACTCAGTGTAAAAAATTACACCTGTATTTCCAGTCTGAATTTGTCTAGATTCAACTTCTAGCCATTGGATCGTATTATACCTTTCTCTGCTAGATTGCCGAGCCAATTATTTGTTCCCTATGTAAGTACTTACAGACTGTAATCGAGTCCCACCTTATCCTTCGCTTTGTTAAGCTAAATAGATTGAGCTCCTTGTGTTTATCACCATAAGGCATGTTTTCTAATCCCTTTATCATTGACTTCAGTGTAGCTATGAAGCTTTACACCAGTGGAGGATCTGGCACCGGCTTTTACGGGGGCCAGGAGTCGGTATTTAATTTTTTGCCAGAGTGAAGAGAGGGGAATTTTTCACAGACTTAACAGATACTGCCAAGGACAGCCCTGCCTAATTGAGACTAACCCAGGTCCCTCTTTTTGTTTCGTGTGTGTGTGTGTGTGTGTGTGTGTGTGGTGGTGATGATGATGATGATGATAATTGTCCGTCATGTGGCCTGTAACCTCTCTGAGACAGAGTCCTGCCTTTTCCTTCTGTTTCTGTGACGTGCCAAACACTTGTGGGTGCTCTAAATTAATAACAATGAATAAGAATAATAATCTTGTTACTTTCCTTCATATGGGAATTGACAGCAGCAGAAATCGTTGAAGGTTTCTTGGAAAATATACTGTATTAGGAACCAGAAAATAACATTTGTGATTTAAACTCCTTTTATACAAGTGGTATTTTATTATGTGTTCTTTTTTTCCAGTTTTATATTTTACTGTTACAGGAAACAATGCCATTTCAGGTACCCAGGAGAGACCAGAGAGCTATACTAAGTAATACACTGCTAAATAAATCATATCCGATCATTTTTTTGCATATATCTGCCGTGTTTTAGTCTGCCATGTTTCTGCTATTCATCTACTGATGAAGAAAATTCCCACTGGTATAATGTGAGATGTCCATAGGTATTATAAATATCCCTTCATAGATCTCCACAGAGGGATAAAGTACAGGGTCAGTTCAAAGTCAATCCCACATTTTTAAAGCAAGCAAGTATATTATTTGCATACTGTGAGACAGCCTGTCCCTTACTTATGAAAGTATTTACAGATCCCTTAAAATTAGATGTAATCTATAAAAACAAAACAAGAGCATTATTTACTAGAGAGGAATTTTGTTATACTCGGGTAATACATGTATGTTGGTTGTTTCAGTAAAGGTTTTGAGAAGAGAAGACAAAGTCTCTGCAGGTACCGCAAACCATTGCTGTGCAGACACTAAATAATAACCAGCCCTTTTAACCCCAGAGATTTAAAAAAAAAAATAATGTAAATACCTCCCTTTCAATTATCTGTTTTTATCATTGCATTCCTGCAGTTTGCTCTAATCAAACATCGCTTATCTGTAAATGGTTATGGCATCCTGAAAAACACATTCATTTTCCTCATCCACTAGTAAGAGAAAAAGTCAATACCTTTGTGAAGGCACAGGGTGGAGGACCTTGATATTTTAGGAGAGCACATCTTCTTCACAGAATACAATCATGAAAATGGATGCCTCTGATAAGGTTCTGGCCAGTGCCTAATCTCAGTTTAAATTAGAATCCAAGTTCACATGTATCAGCAAAATACACTGAAGTGCAGAAAAAGAGCAGTAACTAGTGTTTAAATCAAGATCTTTAAAATATTATATTAAGGAAAGCACACATGTAAATGACATGTTATCCTAGGACCTTCCTTTCTCCATTTCTCAACTGGTCCATTGCTATACAGATAATGGGCCCAATTCTCCTCTCACTTACATTAGATGCACATTGATGCAACTCCATTGAGTTACTTATGAATTGCACTGTGTAAGTGAGAGAGGAATCAGGACCCGTGGGCTAACTTCAGTTCTCATTTACACCAGTATAAATACAGAGTCATGGCATTCAGTACAATGTAGTTACTCAGGATTTACACCAGTGTGACTGTGAGCAGAATCCATCCTTCTGTGATTGATTCTTATCTCACACTGATGTAAATAAGGTGTAGGATCCCTGAAGTCAATGCACTTACAATGGTGTAAAAACAATATTAGTGAGATCTGAATGAGACCCTCTGCCCCAAATGATATAATTAATAAGACACAGAGTCAGGATGGAATGTTTCCTCCATGTACTGCATTGTGCAACTGGATATTGGCATTATGTATTTTAATGCATCAACTATTAGCAAGTATCAGAGTGGTAACCATGTTAGTCTGTATCCACAAAACTATCAGCAATTATCAGTGTCAGAATAAGAGACTGGGCCAAACCTTGCTCACATTACTCTCACAACATGGTCACAGGATTTGGCCTTTCAAGGAAAAATGGTCTTAATGACAAAGTAAGGGATATTTTATCTTAGAATAAAAGTCAAATGTTCAATAAGTACCTTAATGGACCCAGGTGACATAAATGGAATTACTCCAGTTTGCACAAGGGCAAATGAGAGCAAAATTCAGCCAATTAATCCAAGCAGGATTTGCTCCCCTACCCGGAGCATTTTTAATAATCACGTTTGTATTTATTTAGAAACATTTGGTTATGAGATCTGTACTGGGATAGATATTCCAAACTAGAGATTCAGACACAAATCTCCTAATCAAACTATGCTCAGAACTCACTGCATGAGACATTGAAAATGTCTCCTTCCCTGTAAATTTGCATTTAAATGTTGATTGTCTTCCTTTAAGTGATGCTGTTTCAAAAGTGATCCTACTTACAATCACATTAGCTGTCTTTATGTGTACTTGTGCTTGTGTCTGTTAGGAAAATGTGTTACCATAACTAGCTTTTTGCTACACACTGCAGGATGCTAAAAATCATCAGTTTCTATTTGCTTGCAGCCATGAAGAAAGATGTTCTATTTTGCAACTTTGATGCTTACTGAATTTTAATGAAAATAAAAATACCCTTTCTCTTTCTCACATTCACATGGTGAAGAGGCTCACCAATAGACCCAACTTTTTTATTCTTGGTACAGTTTCGTAGTTCACCTAGAGACAAGCAAGCCCCACAAACTTCAAAATCATAACACATCACTTTACTTTCCCTACTTGAATCCATTTAATTTGTAGGACAGGCCAAGTGCATCAGCCTGACTAAGGCCCACATCATTCCCTTCTGACAGAAAAAACTAGGACAGTGTTTTTCAGACTGGGCTCTGTGAACTTCTGGGGGATCACAAAGGTACTCCAGGGGGTCTGCGGGCCCCAGTAATCAACTCCTCTCCTTCCCACCCAGTGCCTCCTGCATGCCAGGAACAGCTGTTCAGTGGTGTGCAGGAGGAGCTGGGAGGGAGGGGGAGGAGTGGGCATGCTCGGGGAAGGGGGAGGGGAACAAGGGTGAGGCCTTGGGGGAAAGGGAGTAGTGGGGGCAGGGCCTGGGGCTGAGTGGATTGCTTGGGGGTCTCCCAAAAAATTTAAATCAAAATGGGGGTCCTCGGGTTACTAAAGTTTGAGAACTGCTGACCTAGGTTATGGCCAGCGTTAGGGGGGAAACTCTGCTGCCTCACATCAGGCAACAGAGTGGAGGTGGAGGGAATTTCTGGAAATGGTGGAGTAGCCAGGGGTTGTGGCCTTCCTAACCCACAAATGTCCCAATATCCAGGTCATCTAAAGAGGGATGAGGTACACATGCAGAAGCTTAGAATCCCCATGATATCCTTTTGGCCTGCATGGGAAGTACCTTCCCTGTAGGTTCTCCACCTGAGGTGGTTTGATTGTCCAGAAGGACAACCTATATGAATGAATGCTGACACGGTGAGCACTTGTTCCCCACAGGTATCTTCCACATAGATTTGTTGGGGGATGATCCCGTAGGCCTGTCCCCCAGCTCTCTCACCTCCTGGTGACTCCTCTCCCTTCCTCTCCTTTTGAGCACTAAACCCATGGAGTTCAGGCAGAGGGCCATCTGCAGGGTTGAAGGAAGAAAGGGATGATTTTGCTGAGGTGAGGTTCAGCTCCTTACTCCCTGATAACTCTTGGGATGTTTTGCCCTATTTTGATCCTTGTGAAATAAAATGCAGAAGGGGATAACTAGGTTCAAGAAGTGTAAACCAAACTACCCTTTCCCTGGCTTATTACTGGACTTTAGGCTGGTTTCTGTGGGGTTAATTATTGTTCTTTCCTTCTGGATAGACCCTTCACCTTCCTCCAAATAAGCATCATTCCCATTCTGGCTTTTAGAAAACATATGCATCTTCTTCAAAGACTATTATTCATGCCAAGATTCTCAGAAGTACCTCGTGATTTTGGATGCTGCAGTTCTTAGGTGCCCAACTTGAGACGTAAGAATGGCCAAACTGTGTCAAACCAATGGTTCATCTATCCCACTATCCTGTCTTCTGACAGTGGCTGGTGCCATATGCTTCAGAGGGAGTGATAGACCAGAGAAATTTACTGTCATCTTCATCTAGTCCCAGCTTTTGGCAGTTAGACATTTAGGGACACCCAGAGCTGTCTCTCTCACCATCTTGGCTAATAACCATTGATAGACCTATCCTCCATGACACTATAACTGGGCCTGGTTGTCATAGGGTGGATGTTCAGCTCTGAAAATCAGGCCCCTTTTAAGCCCAGCAATCAAGGCATCCAAAATCACTAGTCACTTTAAAAAAAATCTTTACCACTAATGTCTCTACGTGAACCATCAGCTATAGGCATGTAGTCCAAAGGCAAATTCTGCGCTTAGCTCCACCAGTGAAAATACATGAACAGTTACTCTGGATTTATGCCAGTGCAATCTGAGAGCAGAATATGGTCCTAAAGCATCACCTTATTGAAACTGTACCTTGGAGGTGTCTGTGTTTGATCATTTTTTTCTGTTGCATAATGCTTTTGCTAAGAATATACTGTAGCAAACTTTTCCAGGACAATATATTTCTTGCATCTGAGGACTCGTAAGCTTCCAAGTACAAGCTGCATACTCCAAAAAAGAAAAAGTTAAAATATGAAATTGAAAAAGAAACCTCTACTGTAAGAGAAAACTGCTACAAAAATGATAATTGCTTATTTTATTGCTGTCTCTGGACATCTGCCCAGACGTACGTGAGAAGAATACATCTACTTTCAAATCAATTTATAGTATTGGTGGTCTAGTGGCACAATAGATTTCTTTCTTGCTATTTGATCCATGAAAGAGAGAGAGACTCAATTTAAATCCCTTCCTTGCTGAAAATCATTCTGATAGAGTGACTGCGGAGGCCCAAAAGTGAAATGAATTTGTTGGTTACTGATAAACTATTTCTCTCAAAACCATAGTTATTAAGCATCTGGACAAAATTCATTGCTGGTATAATTACAATGAATTGAATGAGATGACATAGGGGATTTATAATGCATTACTACTGAGCAATCTCTGTAAAAGGAGAAAGCACAATGTACCAAATTCAGCCATGATGTAAGCAAGCACAGCTCCCACTTAAGTTAATGGGAGTTGTATGTTGCTTACATTATGGCATCATTTACCTGAAGAGGTCAATATTTCCATTTGTACTGTATACTTTTTGTTGCCTCTGGGGTTCTTTATATCCATCAATATCAAAACTTTTAATAGGGTACCAAATAAAGCCCAAACCTATAAGAATATCATACAAATACAGTACAGCAGACAATAAAGTGACCAGACATCCTGATATTAGGGGCTTTGTTTTATATTCACAATTATACACCCTCCCATCCCTGAAAAAGTGTCCTAATTTTTCACACTTGCTATCTAGTTACCCTAGTAGAACCTCGCATGTGCATTAATGACAGGGAGTGAATTGCAAAGGAGTGAATTTTACAAATTGAGTAAATGAATGCAAGAGATAAGAAATGGGATAATGCATCACAAAATGTACTTTGTTCATTTTTTTGATATTTTAGTCCTGTTTTAATAATTTATTATGATACTTCACAATGTACTAGTAAACATTCTGGAGTATATTTTGTGTGTGGTTTTTTAAAAAAAACAAATCTTAGTGACACCCCCTTGCAGCCATTGCTATTAAGCCTTTGCTGAGAAGTGGGGAGAGACAGAGCCTTTTGTGCAGATTAGAAAAGTACAGATTACTAAAATTACTGTATTTCTACTCTTACTTCTGAGGGTGGTGGAATTGATTTTTGTGTTTATACCATTTCCAGGCTTCACTTTTGTATTGGCTGCTACTCAAACTGGATTCTTTACATTAGCATTCTCCCAAATCCTTTTCTATCTGCCTGAACAACAGCTCCCACAAAGAAGCAGTAGTGTTTTAATACTAATGATGTTTTGTTTTTCCCCTCTCTCTCTCTAAAGCATTTGAGGACAGGCTTTTAAGGCTGGTGAGGTCCTATAGCCTTTCTCTTAACCAGACTTCCAATATTTCCATAACTACTTTCTGGAATAACTAGCAGCAAGTATGCAGAATACATGCTTATAATAATGTTGACTTCACCAACTGGCACACCTCTTGATCCAAGAATAACATCCTATTCTGCAAGAAAGGTACCAGATGTTCCACTTCATGCCATGCATAAGCACTAGCTTTTCTGCCTGGGGAATAATATATACCAGTTTAGCCAGAGAGCATCACATAATCCAGCATTTTATGAGACAGAAGCATTGAACTCTGTCTCCAGCCAGGAATAATATCCTACCAAACTGATGGGTAGGCATGAAAGATGTGAGTACAGCTTTCCATCCAGGAAAAATATTCCGTCTAAAGGAGTTGTAACGAACATCCCACCAATGCATAAGACATGTCTCTCTGGTAGATAAAACTATACAGTTAACTTTCCTGACGGGATTCCTTTATATTTACCTGGAAATTCTAATGCACTGAACCAAAGCCAATTTAAACTACCCAGTGACAGATTCAAAACATCATTTGAATGGAGTTAAAGGACTTGAACCTGTGAGGATCTGAGCAACTATATTTCACTGAAGTCGCCTCTCAAGATCAGGTCTATAAATTTGACATTATCCAACTGATTTTGTCCTACGTGCCTGGATAGCTGGTACTTGGCAGAATCACCTTACCCTTGCTGCTTCATAAATTAGTTGACCTCCCTTTATTAAGAAAAAAATAGCAAACCGCATCTCTTTGAGTAGAACTTCCTTTGCCAGATTTAACAGGTTTACTGTTCTGCAGTTTGCCTGAATGGAGTTGAGGCCCTCATCCGAAGGGATGGAAACATAAAGACAAAGAAAAACAGAAACACAGTGGCAGTTTAAATGATAAATCTAAGCACGACCACAAAAAGGCTATTCATGTCTCTGTGTGTGTGTCTATCACCACAGTAGATGAATGTCTTAGTATGTGTTGTTGATTTTGTTCGCATGCTCATTGGCTGTCTGCTGTTCAAACACACTACCAGCAAATTATATGGAAATACAAATATATTCACACTAATATAAATACGTGCCTTCAAATGAGTAATTGCAGCCTACGTTTTCAAAAGTGCCCACCAAGTTGGGAGCCTTGCTTTTTTGGATATCCAATTTGAGACATCTCTGGCCTGAGGTTGTGCGCCCCAAATTCTGTTTCATTTCAATGGAAGCTGCACCAGCACCTCTCTAAATCAGGTTCTAAGAGTCTCAGGCAGGGCACCTAGAAAAGGAGGCACTTAGAATAATGGACATTTTTTAAAAAAAATAGGCCTAAATTGCTTTAAAATGATCAGAGAATTTATCCAGCTTGCATATCCTGCAGTTTGTAGTAATATTTAGTGATTCATACCCAGGATATGAACCTCTGTCCTTTGACCATTCAGATACAGAGCTGGCCCTCAGTTCTGCAGTCCTCAAGGCAAAGAAAGCTGTTCAAGTCCCTCTCTGGATCCCTGTCTGAAATCCTTTTAAGCATGAGTGGCCTCTTTCCCCAAAGGCTTCTGCCTGGATGTGACCCCACTTAGGCTGTATTGACTCCTTAGTCTGTCTGAGACTAGGGTGACCAGACAGCAAGTGTGAAAAATCAGGACGGGGATGGGGGGTAATAGGAGCCTATATAAGAAAAAGACTCAAAAATCGGGACTGTCCCTATAAAATCAGGACATCTGGTCACCCTAGTCTGAGACTGCACAATCCAGGATGAATGGCATGGAAGAAAGAGAACACAGCATGGATAAAGACAGCAAATGGACAGTATTTTGCCTCTGACAACAGAATATATATATTTGTTATAAAAAAGTGATTCATTTCTACCACAATAAAGGGCTTGGGATATGTGTGGAGGAAACAGGCAGGCAACAGAAGCAATTGGACTTTGTGTCTGACTGACCAGTTTCCTGTGGAGCTAGTTTATACAGGTAGTCTGGCATTGCCACCTCGAGAAACCTGTTGCCTGAACTTTACTTCAACTGGTTGTTGCTTTGACTCCTGGCATGCTGACTGGCTTGTTCATTTCAGCAACATGTGAGTTTCTGCTTGGCATTCAAATAATCACATCGATTCTACTCAAATTAACTGGCTGGCAAGCCAGATGCAGAGCCAAAGTGTGGTTACTTAGAGATCACAGAAAAAACGAATCCCTTCTCTCCTGCTGTATGAAGTGTAAATCTTATTTAAGACTTGTGCTTTCACCTGTAAGCAGCCTACAAATGAAACATTGGAAACTATTTGAATTAGACCTCTTTTCTGGGTCATTTTCACCAGTGACTAAAATACACAGGGCAGAAATCTAACTTCTAACCCTCTTAATACCTTAGGCTTCTCTCCTTCCTGTTGACATTTCTCCTTTCTACTATCTCTGCTGCTTCACAAATTAGTATCTCAGGGTTAACAGTAAAAATGTCAATATACTTTAAAAAAACATTTTATTTATAGATTACACATGAGTATTAGGTCATATTGCATCATATTATAAGCAATAAGAGACTGACATTGAACATGATACCTAGAAAATGAATGGAGAACTTAATTTTATGTGAAAGTCCCCAGTTTGGTTACGGAATATACAAGTTAAAAATAAAATAGATGGTGGTGGTTTTAAAGGAAACAACCTGGAGATTTTTCAGGAACTCATCAATAAATAGTATGATTGCATTTGAAATAGCTGAATCTCCCCACAAAAATTCCCTCAGCTGTCTAGTCTATTTCTGAAGTAGTTAGTTTATATGTACTGATCTTTTGTACCTACAGGTTACCCTTAGTGGGTTTTTTGGGAGGCCAGGGGAAATGTATTCAGCAGCTTAATTATGCAGAATATAACATTGAGTTTGGTTGAACAGGGCAACATGGTGCTTTTCAATACCCTTGTTATATTGGGACAATTTTCTAAGTTTTTAGTCATTTGAAATTGTTTAACCTACAGATCATCATCTGTAACTTCTGCAAGGTCATAAAATAGGGCAATCTTTTTTCTCAGGTGAAATGCTGGCTTCACTGAAGTCAATGGCAAAACTCCCATTGACTTTAATAGGGCAAGGATTTCACTGCAATATATAAACTAGCGTGTGTTGCCTTGTTGATTTTTTTTTTCCTTGGAGGACATCCTTGACAGAATTGACTGCGCACCAACCAGCTTTCTTTTCTTTGTGAGAGTTCGCCTTCCTGATCATGGCGCATATTAATTTTTTGGCCCAAATAGATGCATTGTTCAACTTCTATTTGTTCTCCCTTGAGCTTTTGGCAAGGCATCAGACCGTATAAATTTCATTTTAGAATGGTTCATTTTCAGTCCATCTTGGCTGCTTTTTGTGTTGAGTTCTCATAGCATTTTCTGTAGTTTGATAGTGTTTTCGGCAATCAACACAATAGTGGCTGTGAATCTCAGAAGGTTTAACTGCTCTCCGTTGACACTGATTCCACCCTTCTAGTTCATCCACCTCATTACCATTTCGAGGCAGGCTGTGAAGAGTTTTGGTGAAACCATGTCTCCTTGCTTCACACCTTTTTTTTTAACTGGGGTGCGAAGGGGAGTATCAAACAGAGTTATATCCATAGTGCAGTCAGAGTTTGCTTCCTTTAGTAGTTTGATGTAGTTTGTGTCAATGCCCTGCTCTGCAAAAGCTTTCAACACTGCATTGATCTCTACACTGTCAAACGCTTTTACATAGTCAATGAAGGCAATGCATAAAGGAAAAATCAACAAGGCAGCATGCGCCAACCTCTTCAGCTCAGCAGTACTGCCGGCAATGTTATATGGCAGTGAAACATGGGCTCTGACAAAGATAGAGGAGCAACAACTGTCTGTCATGGAGACAACAGAGTGGAGTGCAGTATGTTGTTGTTGAAAGCAGGTACAGAAAAATGCGATGGGTCAGGCATATAGCTAGGCTCACTGACAATTGATGGACTACAGCTGTCATCAAGGGTACCCATGGGAACTGAAACAACCACTTGGCTGATCTCCAAAGAGAAGGGAAGATTTTATTGTGAAAAGGCATGGCCACACAGGGAGAAGGAAGGCCAGGATAAGAGAAAAATAAGAACGGCTATACTGGGTCAGACTAAGGGTCCATCCAGCCCAGTATCCTGTCTACCGACAGTGGCCAATGCCAGGTGCCCCAGAGGCAGGGGCGGCTCCAGGCACCAGCACGCCAAGCGTGTGTCTGGGGCGGCAAACCATGGGGGGCACTCTGCTGGTCGCCACGAGGGCAGCAGGCAGGCTGCCTTTGGCGGCATGCTTGTGGAGGGTCTGCTGGTCCCGCGGCTTCGGTGGACCTCCCGCGGGCTGCCACCGAATTCGCAGGACCAGGGACCTCCCGCAGGCAAGCCGCCGAAGGCAGCCTGCCTGCTGTGCTTGGGGCGGCAAAATACCTAGAGCGGCCCCTGCCCAGAGGGAGTGAACCTAACAGGTAATGATCAAGTGATCTCTTTCCTGCCATCCATCACCACCCTATGACAAACAGAGGCTAGGGACACCATTCCTTACCCATCTTGGCTAATAGCCATTAATGGATTTAACCTCCATGAATGTATCTAGTTCTCTTTTAAACCCTGTTATAGTCCTAACCTTCACAGTCTCCTCAGGCAAGGAGTTCCACAAGTTGACTGTGCGCTGTGTGAAGAAGAACTTCCTTTTATTTGCTTTAAACCTGCTGCCCATTAATTTCATTTGCTGGCACCTAGTTCTTATATTATGGGGACAAGTAAATAACTTTTCCCTATTCATGTTCTCCACACCACTCATGATTTTATATACCTCTATCATATTCCCCCCCTTAGTCTCCTCTTTTCCAAGATGAAAAGTCTTAGCCTCTTTAATCTCTCCTCATATGGGACACATTCCAAACCCCTAATCATTTTAGTTGCCCTTTTCTGAACTTTTTTTAATGCCAGTATATCTTTTTTGAGATGAGGAGACCACATCTGTACATAGTATTCAGGATGTGGGCGTACCACGGATTTATATAAGGGCAATAAGATATTCTCTGTCTTATTCTCTATCCCTTTTTTAATGATTCCTAACATCCTGTTTGCTTTTTTGACTGCTGCTGCACACTGCGTGGATGTCTTCAGAGAACTATCCGTGATGCCTCCAAGATCTCTTTCCTGATTAGTTGTAGCTAAATTAGCCCCCATCATATTGTATGTATAGTTGGGGTTATTTTTTCCAATGTGCATTACATTACATTTAATTTCACATTAAATTTCATTTGCCATTTTGTTGCCCAATCACTTAATTTTGTGAGATCTTTTTGAAGTTCTTCACAGTCTGCTTTGGTCTTAACTATCTTTAGCAGTTTAGTTTAATCTGCAAACTTTGCCACCTCACTGTTTACCTCTTTCTCCAGATCATTTATGAATGAGTTGAATAGGATTGGTCGTAGGACCGACCCTTGGGGAACACTACTAGTTACCCCTCTCCATTCTGAGAATTTACAATTTATTCCTACCCTTTGTTCCCTGTCTTTTAACCAATTCTCAATCCATGAAAGGATCTTCCCTCTTATCCCATGACAACTTAATTTATGTAAGAGCCTTTGGTGAGGGACCTTGTCAAAGGCATTTTGGAAATCTAAGTATACTATGTCCACTAGAGCCCCCTTCTCCACATGTTTGTTGAACCCTTCAAAGAACTCTAATAGATTAGTAAGACATGATTTCCCTTTACAGAAACCATATTGACTTTTGCCCAACTAGTTATGTTCTTCTATGTGTCTGACAATTTTATTCTTTACTATTGTTTCAGCTAATTTGCCCGGTACTGACGTTAGACTTACCAGTCTGTAATTGCCAGGATCACCTCTAGAGCCCTTTTAAAATACTGGTGTTACATTAGGTATCTTCCAGTCATTGGGTACAGAAGCTGATTTAAAGGACAGGTTACAAACCATAGTTAATAGTTCCACAATTTCACATTTGAGTTCTTTCAGAACTCTTGGGTGAATGCCAACTGGTCCCGGTGACTTGTTACTGTTAAGTTTATCAATTAATTCCAAAACCTCCTCTAGTGACACTTCAATCTGTGACAATTCCTCAGATTTGTCACCTACAAAGGACGGCTCAGTTTTGGGAATGTCCCTAATATCCTCAGCCATGAAGACTGAAGCAAAGAATTCATTTAGTTGACTTTATCGTCTTTAAGTGCTCCTTTTGTATCTCAATCGTCCAGGGGCCCCACTTCCTGCTTCTGATGTACTTAAAAAAACATTTTGTTATTACCTTTTGAGTTTTTGGCTAGCTGTTCTTCGGACTCCTTTTTGGCATTTCTTATTACATTTTTACACTTAATTTGGCGGTGTTTATGCGCCTTTCTATTTACCTCACTAGGATTTGACCTCCACTTTTTAAAAGATGCCTTTTTATCTCTCACTGCTTCTTTTACATGGTTGTTAAGCCATGGTGGCTCTTTTTTAGTTCTTTTACTGTGTTTTTTAGTTTGGGGTATACATTTAAGTTGGGCCTCTATTATGGTGTCTTTAAAAAGCACCCATGCAGCTTGCAGGGATTTCACTCTAGTCACTGTACCTTTTAATTTCTGTTTAACTAACCTCCTCATTTTTGCATAGTTCCCCTTTCTGAAATTAAATGCCACAGTGTTGGGCTGTTGAGGTGTTTTTCCCACCACAGGAATGTTAAATGTTATTATATTATGGTCACTATTTCCAAGCGGTCCTGTTATAGTTACCTCTTAGACCAGCTCCTGCGCTCCACTCAGGACTAAATCAAGAATTGCCTCTCCCCTTGTTGGTTCCTGTACCAGCTGCTCCAAGAATCAGTCATTTAAAATATTGAGAAATTTTGTCTCTGCATTTCATCCTGAGGTGACATGTACCCAGTCAATATAGGGATAATTGAAATCCCCCACAATTATCGAGTTTTTTTTATTTTGATAGCCTCTCTAATCTCCCTTAGCATTTTATTGTCACTATCACTGTCCTGGTCAGGTGGTCGATAATAGATCCGTACTGTTATATTCTTATTAGAGCATGGAATTACTATCCATAGAGATTCTATGGAACATGTGGATTTATTTAAGATTTTTACTTCATTTGATTCTACATTTTCTTTCACATATAGTGCCACTCTTCTCTCTCCCCCACCCCTGGCATGACCCTTTCTGTCCTTCCGATATATTTTGTACCCCGGAATTATTGTGTCCCATTGATTGTCCCCACTCCACCAGGTTTCTATGATGCATATTATATCAATATTCTCCTTTAACACAAGGCAATCTAGTTTACCCAACTTATTATTTAGACTTCTAGCATTTGTGTACAAGCACCTTAAAAACTTGTCACTGTTTATTTGTCTGCCCTTTTCTGATGTGTCAGATTCTTTTTTATGTGAATGTTTCTTGTCTGATCTGGCCTATATTTTATCCTTGTCCATCCTCTCCTCCTGACTAGAACCTAGAGAATCTCTACCAATAGATTCTCCTCTAAGAGATGTCTTTGTCTGATCCACGTACTCCGCTGCAGCAATTGGCTTTCCCCCATCTCTTAGTTTTAAAAAGGTTGCAGAGCAGTTTTTATGTTAAGCGCCAGCAGTCTGGATCCACTTTGGTTTAGGTGGAGCCCACCCTTCCTGTATAGGCTCCCCATATCCGAAAAGTTTCCCTAGTTCCTAATAAATCTAAACCCCTCCTCCCTACACCATCATCTCATCCATGTATTTTAGACTCTGAAGCTCTGTCTGCCTACCTGGCTCTGTGTGTGGAACTGGGAGCATTTCTGAGAATGCCACCATAGAGGTCCTGGATTTCAGTCTCTTTCCTCGCAGCCTAAATTTGGCCTCCAGGATGTCTCTCCAACCCTTCCCCCTGTCTCAGGCTGCCTTGTTCACAGATCACAGGATGGTACAGGATAGTAAATTGCTTTCCTTAGCTCCTGAGGCAGTTATCTTCTATCTAGTTGGCCAAACATTCCTTAAATGCATGTCTCAAGCCATTGAAGACATCTGCTCTTTGGCAGTAAGTATGCTAAACATCCTGACAACCTGAGGTTGAGTTTGGTATAGCAGAGAATATTTAATAGAGTCACACAAACTGTAGACTGCGCTGCTGCTGGTGACCCTTCTTCTCAGTATAATGACTGTTCAGTTATATGAAGGCTAGAAAAGATCTCAATATATAATTTTTAAAAATTAAAGAAAATTAGTTTCTCATCTGAATCACTTATTACAAAGTAATTTGCCATTTACCTGGTGGTTATTCTTCCCTCTCCCTCCAGAGAAGACACATCGCCAGAGTCTTTAGTTAATGGCTGCAGAGCAATATGGGGCAGAAAATTCCTTCTCCCTAGACCTCAGTGAATCTCTCCTGAGTGTAGCTGGGATGTATGCTGGGTTGAAGATTTGGTCCTTTAATGAATGAATTACTATTTTACTACTAGAAACTATCAGTTTCTTATGTTGTTATACACTTGTAGCATGGACAAATCATGCTTATAGCTTTTAATAATGTCAGTTATTAATTTTGTTCCATTGTGAATAATATTTTTTCAATAACAAGTGCATAAAAAGGTGCAATGTACTTACGGTGACTAGATAGCAAGTGTGAAAAAATCAGGAGGGTGGAGGTGGTAATAGGTGCCTATATAAGACAAAGCCCCAAATAGCTGGACTGTCCCTATAAAATCGGGACATCTAGTCACCATTAATGTACTTCTATAATTTCCCCATAACAAACAATCTTTGAATGAAGATCCTGCAACCCTTACTCAATTCAGGGATACTTTTCTTAAAAAGGAGGCACATGATTTGTGCACAATTGCACACAAGTGTTTGGGTTTGCATGTTGAAATATCTGTTTAGATGCCTGCTAGCAGTGGATTTTCCATCTACACTATTTTCCAATAGAAAATGAAGATTCTCCAAAATCAAAATTTTCCATGGGTATATTTTAATTTTGCCAGTAATTTTTAATTTTCAGTCAGGAAAGTAAAAATCAAATATTTCACTTGGGTTTGCTTCTGCCCAAATCAGAATATTTCATTTCTTTAACTGACCCAATGTGTTTCATTTCAAATCAGTTCAACAAAATATTAAACTGCCGTTTCCTGTCAGCATTGCTTTATGGGAATTGTAGTTTGGGACCCCATTCTTTCCTATGGCCTGGGCTTCCTGGAGGACAAAATCTCTCATAATGGAATAAAGATTTCCCTCTGACTGTGTGGTGCCCCATGGGGGTTATATGACTTGATATTTCTGAATCATAATTTCTGTTCTGTGGAAAGAATTAAACTTTTCATCGTGATTTGGGATGAAAATAAATATTGAAGTGTTGCAATTTCTCATGGAATTTCGATTCCAAATGTTGCTCCTCTCTTCTACTATATTCAGTACAAACATCCATACAGTCACTGTAAACTGAGCATGCAAACACTGAACTGCAATTGCATACAGATTATTATTGCCTGAGATTTTTAGGCCTGTCTCGGGGGGGGGAACCCCTTTCTGAAGCCTCTGCCCATCTTTTTATGGTAGGTTTTTTGTCTGCATTCTGTGAGCCATATGCCAGTAAGGAAGCACTATATGTAATACAGATAATCTGTAAATGGATTAGGTGTGTTCTCCAAATGTATACACAGGTTTCTTTGTCCTCTCTTTCGCAGGCATCACACTCAAATACTTCTTGTGCTTTCTTTATATTTCAGCACATATCCATGTTCTGGCAGATTATAATACTAATTGGTACACTCCTGTCTAGTTTGCTATTTTACCACACTTAGGAATTAATACATTTGAACTCACAGACCTGTGCTACCATTGTTTCTTCTTTATTCAACATAAGAATCTTTGAGAAAACACTCATTTCCAGCAATGTCTGGTGAGAACAAATTTTCCTTGTTGCAGAAGATTACAAAAGGTCTGGAGTTTGATATAGCAGCAGTCAATAATTGAAAATGAAATCTTAGCTTGGTGTTCATAGAAAAGAAATGATTGTTGGTGACTACATTTTACCTTTTGTTTAATGTCTGGAAAAATTAAGGACACTTGTGTATTGGTGGGTGACAAAAGCATTAAACCTCAATCACTTTTCCTTGCATTTTTGATTTCTTCTGTTTTGAAGAGTAATAAAGAGCAACATCCTGCAGTCCTTGGTCAGGGAAAACTCCCACTGAATCCAAAGAAGGATGGCAGAGTCAGGTCTCTAACCTGTATGTAGAATGCAGTTTGGTTTCTGTGCTTATATTTATAGGCTAGTGACTCGGGGCCAGACTTTTAAAGGGTTTTAGGCACTTAAATACCTTTATAAAATCTGGCCCTGGATCCCTAGTTGCATAGATCCCTAATTCATTGTGTGTCTCAGGGTGTGGCTACACTTGCAGTTGTACAGTGCTGTGAGTTAAACCCGCCTTCGTACAGCTGAGTAGGGAAAGCGCTGCAGTCTGTCCACACTGACAGCTGACAGCGCTCTGTCGTGGCCACATTTGCAGCCGCACTAGAAGCGGTGCATTATGGGCAGCTATCCCAGCATTCAAGTGGCTGCAACATGCTTTTCAAATGCGGGGAGGGGGGGAGTGTGACAGGGAGCGTGGCGGGGGAGAGAGTGAGTTTTTGGAGTGCTGAATGTGTGTCAACACGCTGTCTTGTAAGTTCAGACCCCCTCCCTCTCTCACCCCCTCTTACTCACTGAAAGCAAACAGCAGCTGTTTCTTTTTTTCTCATAGACCAGATAAGCAGCCGCTCGCCAAAATGGACCCCAACCCCCCACCGCCTCTCTCTTCAAGGAAACATTAGCTGTGGGTACTCCAAACAGAGCCCCCCTGCCTGCCTCTCACTCATTCAAAGCAAACAGTAGCTGTGTTTGTTTTTTTGATAAGCAGCCCCCAAAACGGAGCTTTGAAAGGGCACTTCCTCCTCCCAGGGGCGGCTCTAGGATTTCTGCTGCCCCAAGCACGGCGGCACGCCGCGGGGGGGCGCTCTGGCAGTTGCCAGTCCCGCGGCTGCGGGTGGACCTCCCGCAGACGTGCCTGCAGAGGGTCCACTGGTCCCACGGCTCCGGTGGACCTCCCGCAGGCATGCCTGCGGATGCTCCACCAGAGCCACGGGACCAGCAGACCCTCCGCAGGCACGTCTGCGGGAGGTCCACCGGAGCCGCGGGACCAGCGGACCCTCTGCAGGCACGTCTGCGGGAGGTCCACCGGAGCCGCCTGCTGCCCTCCCGCGGGACACCGCCCCAAGGGCGCTTGGCACGCTGGGGTCTGGAGCCAGCCCTGCCTCCTCTGGAGTTCACAACAAAACAAGAGAGGACGCTTCAGTTAAAAGGATTATGGGGAGTTTCCGGAGGTCAATCAGTGCATAATAACGTTACTCTCTGTTTACACTGGAGTAGCAGCATCTCAGCCAATACGTAACATCTGTTGTTCCTCTCGGGGAGGTGGAGTACCAGCAGCGCTGTAGCCGCGGAGACACAGCGCTGTACGTGCCTTGCCAGTGTGGACAGGGAGTGAGGTACAGTGCTCTGGGAACTTTATTGCACTGTAACTGGCAAGTGTAGCCAAGGCCTCAGTAAGTTACATGGTACTACACCAAATCTGGAACCCAACCTGATGCATGTGGGTGGGCCTACGAGGAGCCCCACTGAAGTCAGTGGAGCTATGTCCATAAGCATAAGGATCCACCCACACATGGCTGATTGTAGAAAACGCTGACAATTGGATGAATTAGCCATTTTAGATAATCACTCTGTTTCTCCTTGATTTGTTTTATTTGCTGCTGGTAATTTATGCACATCTTAAGTGGGTTTTTTCACTTTTCTTGTTGGTCTGGTCAAAATGTTTCTTAAAGGCCTAAACATGTTTCCTTGCTTGTCCAGGGACAAAAGTTTCTCCGCAGAGCCCTATGATGAATGTGAGACCTCAGGCCTTTTTCAAGACTTAGCTTATCTGCTACTGGAGAAATATGATCGATAACTTCTAAGCAGTTGTTAGATAGAGATTTAAGAGATTTTAGCAATCCTAACTGACTGACCAATCTGAAAAAGTTCCTTTATAGTAATTAGCTAGTAGTTATTAAAGATGGATCAGAAGTTCTGTTTGATTCACTCCTCTGTACAGTATCTGGCCTAGGGACACAGGAAAAGAGCTTAAAAAGACTACGTTTTTTATGACAAAAAGAGGATGAAGCTGCCAACTGACTCTTTGGTTTAGGAAAAAAATTTACACAGATGGATTAAGAGACTGGAAAATACCGAAAAATATATTAATTAAAAATGGATAAATATCTAGAGTTTGCCACAGTAGCCTTCTTTCTGGAGGCTCCGAGGTTAGAATCTGTCTCTTCTCTCATTGGATTTTTTTACTGTGTGCAGAACAAGCATTGAGCTGGTGGTTAAAAGCAACGGGTGCCAACTCTACCACTTCCCATCTCTTTTCTCTCCTGAGTCCACACATCCTGGAATAGGGTAGATGGGGAGGAAGAAAGGAGAAGGATATGGGAAGAGGAAAGACTAGTTCCCTAAAGCCAGCAGTACTAGCAGAGCAGACTAAAACCTTAGTCTGCCTATGCTAGGATTAGGGCTGGGTATGAACCAGATTTCCCATTCTTGGGATATTCCTTAAATTTGAAATTTGTTCCTATTCCAGAATGGAATGAAAACAAAAAATCTGAAATTTCCCAGGAAACAAAATCCTCCCTAGCCTTCCCCCCACCCCCCAAAATCTTTTTGGGTCAGTTGAAGTGTTCCAATTTAATGAAATCAAAAGGTTTTGTTCCTATTTAAAAAGTAATAATTTTGAAATTTTTATAACAAAAAGCCTTTTTTTAAAAAAAAATCAAAGCATTCCACTCTGAAAACATCAAAACTAAATGATTTCTTTTTTTTTCAGAATTAAATTTAATCAATCTACATATTTCCACAAAATATTTTGATTTCAATGGAACATTTTTCCATTGAGGAATGCAGATTGCTCAGGAAATTCCCAACCAATGCTAGCCAAATCCTGTCTTTGACAGTGGCTCCTATCAGATGCTTGAGATGAAGGTCCAGGCATCTCTGTAATAGATAATTATGTAAGAATCTGTCCATTAGGGAAGTTTCTTCCTTTATTCTAGGCAGGGGGCTGGATTAAGCTTTGAAACATGAGGGTTTATGTTCCTCATATATATTTATACTGATTAATGTAACTGGATATGCTTCTATTTTCCCTGTAGATGTCTAATCCCTTTTTGAATCCTGCTGAACTCTTGGATTCAGTGATATATGGTGGCAGTGAGTTCCACAAGCAAATTATGGCCTTGCTATCTATGCCTTCTAGGGTGGTCTATTGACTTACTCCTACTTCAGAGTCTTTATGCTTTCCCCAACATGAAGCATCTCAACCTTGAAGCTGGTGGGTTTGCTATGAGCTTTGCGCCACTCTGCCTTACTGTTGCACCCTTTCTAAACATGGGATCTCAGTCCCAAGAATACAAGGATTCTGCCTTAGTCTGACCCTGGGCAAAGGTTCACATCAGTTTTTATTTTTATCTGAATCACTGTGTCCATTCCAAGTTTGGATGTTTCTGTCATCAGCATCTCTGTAAATTGGGACTGTTTCAGAGTGATTCTTAGTTTTTGATGAAATGATCACACTTTTAAACATTACAATAAAGTTTTGATTATGCTCAGTGTGAGGCTATAGCCATGGTGAAAAGCAGAGGGAGTGTAGATGAGATTATTGCTGCTGAATACAGACACTCCTGCTTTAAATTCAGACTAACCAGTGGTCTTGTTCGCCTGCTTTATTTTGGGTCAAGAATAATGAAGTTGATCTTGGGCTTTCTGTTTTGCCTGTGTGTTTCTGGAATTAGCACCATTATATAAGCAGTTTCTGCCAAAGACAGCAAGTATTACCCATACTAGCAACTTCAAGATGGTTAAACCACTTTTCCCTGAGGAGAAATTTCCTGGCCATGCAGATGATTTTGGAATTTGAAATATTGGGCTGAAAGGCTATGTCCACACTGTTTAAAAAAATATGTTCAGAATTAAACTAAACCAAATTAAAGCCACTTTATTTCTGAATGAGAATGTCCACACAGAGGCTTAATGCAGTTTAAATACTTAATTCAGATTCTTTTTCCTGAGAGTCCTTATGTAGACAAACCCTTAGCTATTTATCATTCCAGGATTAGAGTGTAAAATAGTTTTACATGTAAGCATTATAGGTTTGCAATAGATTAAGATTATATTGATCGTTTTCAAGGGGATAAGGCTGAACCAAATCATGTAGCTCATCTTAAAAATGTTTCCGATTCAATCTGCATTCAGGTATTTCCTCCGTCTTGCTCCCTCTCACATAACACAGAAAAAACTTTTTAATACAAATTAACCTCCCCATTTAAAATAAATGGCAATACTCTTAGAACTATTGATAATGGGCATAGTTATCCTCAAAACAGACAGCAAAAGTGGAAGGGTTAAGTACCCTATTTGTTTATTTTCTCAACAGTTGACAACCGAGCTCTTTATACAAGATATTTTCATCTTGTTTTATTTGATAATCAGATGTATAGATGCATATATGGTGAGAGATTAGTAAGCCTCTCTGAAGTATGAGAGAGGGGGGAAATCCCTACTAAATAGCATTATATCTCCCAAGCTTGCAGCAAGGATGGATCAAGGCTAAATGTAGACCAGTCCAACAAAAAAGTACGTTCCCCATACATGTATGCTCACAAGTCCCCACAGTCTGAGTACCTGGAGAATAGGTTGTGAATTCCCAGTGCCTGTGTAGTGGCCTAAGTTGTTATGAGAGAGCTGTAGGGAGTAGCTCACATTTTTGTGAGGGGAGTGAAGATTGGTTCTGCTAGACATCCAGACATTTTGATGTTTTTCCAGTGTATCCAAATCTTTTGAATTACATTCCAGTTCCAGGCCTCAGTTCTCCATCTGGCCACATAGGGGATGTCTATGCTGGAAAACAAACAAAAAACCTTAGCAGCAAGTCTCAGAGCCTGGGTCAACTGATTTGGTTTTATTTTATGGGGCTAAAAATAGCAGTACTATATAGATGTTCCTGCACAGGCTGGAGCCCGGAGGGAGGGTCTCAGACTCCAGTTCCAGCCAAAGCAGGAATGTCTACACTGTTATTTTTAGCCCTATGGCATGTGCCCTGTGGTCCCGAGTCAGCTGACCTGAGCTCTGAGATTCACTGCTGTAGGTCTTTTTTTGCAGGGTGGATGTACCCATAGACTCTCCACCCAATTCTCCTCCCTCCCTTTCTTTGAAAATCTGTCACTTGTGGACAAAGTCTCTTCAGCCTTCTTCCCCTTCTGGCATCTTCTCTTGGTAGTGGATGTGATGTGATGATGGCCCAACACTTCCCCTCCTCTCGCCTTCTAGCAAAGCCTCTTCTCTGTAAATAGTTAAGCAATGGTGCCAACAGGACTATGAGAAGAGGTACTCCTAATTGCCCTGTGCTGGGAATCTATTTTCTTTCCCCTACTCTTCCCCACTATTTATGCTCTGGAAAGCACTATACTCCTGAAACTCTAGAGCTAATCTCTCAAACTCAGAGGATTCAGAAGTGTGCTAACCCTAGTGGATAATCACCAGGGAAATCAGAGTGGAAGAAAAAGTAAATGGAGCCCTAGTAGTTGGAAACAGAAAAGGAAGTTCTGGGACTGCAAGCTCAAGTGCTGCCCAGGGAAGGGCAGAGCCAAATGCACAGATACTGCCCCTGTACACACATCAAGCAGTGCTACCCAAATGGAGCTTTGTTATATGATTGGGACAATCTCAAAGCACAAGGCTCAGATACTTGAAATTAGCCCACCACTACTACTTAGTATCTTGGGCCTGATTCTCGATTGCCTTGCCTCTTGTGTAGTCATTTACACCTGTGCGAATGAGCACAAAGAAGGTGAAAAATGCTACCAGATCAAGCCGATAGTGCTTTGCACCCACTGTGCATGAGTGGAAGTGATTTCACAAAGTGGCAAATCAGGCCCTTAGTATCATTGTATGTGATCTTGCTATTCCTTTTCTGAAGTACTGTTTCCATGACACGTTAATATTTTGGATACTTGCTGTTACTGTCACTGTTTATGGGCCCACAATAATTGCTTAACAACAACTGTACAGTTTTATTTTTGTTGTTTTGTGATAGCCTTGATGTCAGAACAAAACAGAACTGGAAACTGTCAATTTGATATGTGAGAGGGGCTTGCAGCAATATGTGGCATGTTGCAAGCAGGTCTAATTTTCAGAGGGTGGGTATTCAATAAAGTCTCAAAAGCAGGTTGTGTTAAGACGTCTCCATCTGGGTATCCAAAATTGATGCACCCAAGAGATATTTCTGAAAATTTTGGCCAAGTCCCAGTCAAGTGTGTTAAACACCAGACAACTCCTACTCTCTTGCCATCAGTGACATGATAGAGATGAAAATCACTTCACAGACATAGCACTTACCCAGTCACTAGAAATAGAATCCTGCATGAAACATGCCACAGAATGTTGTATCCCCTATTGTTTTTGGAGTCTAAAGTCTCAGACAGGAAGTTTTGTCTTGACAGAGGTCTGGCAGCACACTATATGTTCTTGGTTCATTTTGAGAGATGTGACACTTTTTTGGAAATCGTTGCCTGGGATAATCTATTGAGGAAGAATTGTTCAGATTCTCTGTGACCTCGGTCTTTCAGTAGAAATCTCTCTATTTTTGGGGGCTGTACTGCTTGAGAAAGGTGCCAGACTGGCAACCCAGGAATCCGATGTCCTAGACCAGGGGTTTTCAACCTTTTTCTTTCTGAGGCCCCCCAACATGCTATAAAAGCCCACCTGTGCCACGACAACTAGTTTTCTGCATATAAAAGCCAGGCCTGTTAGGGGGTAGCAAGCATGGCAATTTCCTGGGCCCCCATGCCACAGGGGCCCCCGCAAAGCTAAGTTCGGCTTCAGCCCTGGGTGATGTGACTCAGGGCCCTGGAGTTCAGCTCCATATGGTGGGGCTTTGGCTTTCTTCCCTGTGCCTCTGTGAGTCTAACACTCGCCCTTCTTGGTGGGCCCCCTGAAACCTACTTGCGGCCCCCTGGGCCCCCGATTGAGAACCACTGTGCTAGACCATAGATTCAGTATGGCATGGCCTAAGCTGCTCTGTGAGTGTGGGATAAGAACCTATACACAATAAAATAAAGAACTGGATTGAGATCACTGATTCACACAGAGACCACTGAACAGCCCTTCAGAGTAGCAGCCGTGTTAGTCTGTATCCGCAAAAAGTATTCTTTGAACAGCCCTTGATGATAATTACCAGCCTGAGCTGGATTTACAGCAGTGAATTCTAGCAATGAGAGGTTCTATATTACATTAGCAACACCTGCACACTCCAATCCCTGAGCACAGACATCAATAAACTTCACATATTTGTCCCATTTAGGATGACACTCAGTTTAGAGACTAAATACATAATTTATTCTGTTTAAGGGGTCTTGCTCCAGCTCCCAAAGTAATACCAGGATTAACCATAATATAAAATTGATTGGTGGAACAATGGCCATATATTTCTGAAGTGTAGAACTTGTACTTCTGCCTTCAAGCAGAACTGCGCTTTGAGATTTAAGCTGTAGGCAGAGCAGGATCTGGATCCATTTCTGTTCTCCTGCTCACATCAGAAGATCTGCCCAAGGATTTTGCAGGCAGTATTATTGATTGATTGATTTGATTTGATTTTAGATTGTTGACAGTGCCCCCAATGTGCTAGGTGCTTTTCAAGCATACAATAAGATGCAGCCCCTGTCCTAAACTATTAACCATTATGTCACTTTCTTTCTGGACAGCTGTTGCTTTCAGCATTTCTTTGGGGAGACCAGCCATCTTGCATTTTGTTAGTTAAGTAATTGCTCTTTATTGGGTAGAAAAACAAATAATGTCAAACAATGGCAAAATACTATTAATGATTGCTTTTAAATGCATAATTTCTCAACATAGGAAAGACAAGGATCTCCTCTTAAAAATGGAATGGATAAACTCGATAAATCTCCAGAGAGAAAAGCCAGCATATAGGCTATTAAACAGTGCGTGGTGATTTTTGGGAAACTGTGACTGCCTTTGTTCGATGGCATGAATAATGCTATAAGAAATGACAGAGTCAATGATTAGAAAATCAAATTATTTCCTGAACAAAGAACATAAGATGCAAGTCAGTTCACTATAAGTTTATAACCCTTTATTTAACTTTGATAACTGTAATACCATTTGTTGTATCTCTGCCCCACACACACTTCATTTGGAAAAGGAATACAAATAGTCCTGTTTCACTACATGCATCTTTATGGATATTGTAGGTTCTATGTGCTGCATTTCTTTTTCTGTTGTTGTATCTGTGCCAAATACACAAGTAACATACTATAAAAATTAGAAATGTATTTTCTAACAAAAGGTTTTGCAGTCTTGTGAAGCAACACTTTTTTTTAAGGATAATAGTAGTCCTGACAATAAGTTCAAACAGACTTTTGTAAAGTGCTATGATCCAAATGATACTTCCACATAGAGAAAGATGATAAGCATGATTCTCCACTACTCTGCATTTTGTGTAGCAGTATATGCATGTCCAGAGCTTTCTACACAGATTTTCCCCTGGTGTAAATTACAGTTGAGAAGCTGGCCCAACGCAATTAGTTGATGGATGAGTAGATAAAGCGCGCTAGCGCTCTCTCTCTCTAAAATCAACCACACACACACACACAGAAAGAGCTCTCTACTCCCTCTGTCTGTGGCAAGGGGAAAGTGCTGCCATAGTTACAATTGTGCTGGCTATCTATGCACAATTCCTCGAATGAAACTTGGGGGAGTCGTCGTAGCTGTGTGTGAACTTGAATTTTGGAGAGCAGTGGGCGCCCAAGGAAGCTCAAGACGGGACAGAGCTCTTTTACAAGAAGCCAGAATCAGCTCAAGGTTCCTAAGAGCGCTTAGCTCCCCTCCCATGGGGACTTTTGTAGAGGACAGCAGAATTGCTGAGTGGACTCGTGTCCACCCAGCACCTTAATAAAACTGAGTCACTTACGTGGTGGTTCCTCCAAACAGGCCTAGGCAAGCAGCTCCCTTGGAACTGGAGGCAGGCCTGCACATAGATGCTTGGACTACTGCTACTAGCTAATCTCAGCTGTGAGTGGGGTTTAGTGGAGGAGTGAGGTGATGTGGCCAAAGGACTATTATCTGTGGGACTGTCTCCACAGAGGGTGGGTAGCGACTTAGACTGTCATAGTTAACAGAAAGGGCTGTTTATTTGAATGTATATATATTCTATTGCTGTGCTTTCTCAAGTTTCTACGTTCCCTAATAAAGATTGCCTTG
This sequence comes from Mauremys reevesii, assembly GCF_016161935.1. Classification (NCBI taxonomy): domain Eukaryota; kingdom Metazoa; phylum Chordata; order Testudines; family Geoemydidae; genus Mauremys; species Mauremys reevesii. The sequence goes on along the minus strand of NC_052628.1, from coordinate 93,889,000 downwards.
TTTTTCCGCAGACTCACAGTGCTTGCTTATTAAAGGCTTCCAAGGAAGGTGCATTTAGTTTTCCGGGGTTTCTGGCTGGGGACTCAAGTTGGTTTAATTATTTTTCATGAGAGACACTAGATATATAGAAGAACCCAGCTCTTTTTGCTGCTATTAGCCACCTGGCAGAAGGGTTACAATGTGTTTTAAAAAGAGGATGGGTTTAAGTTGTCATTAAAGCTTTCTTTCTGATTTTCTTGACTAGAATGTGTATCTGTTGCAACTTTAACATTTTATTAACAAAGGGATTGATTTTGTTCCTATTGAGGTCAATGAGAACTTTGCCAGGGCCTTTAATGAGAGCAAGATCAGCCTCATGTAAGTTTTTCATTGCATTTCCTTCTTCATAGACATATGTAGGAAAAGCAGAAAACATTTTAAAAGGGAAAAAACAATGTAAGGACTTACAGTTCTACCATGGGGTCAACAGCTGCCCTTGGCTCATGATACTTGCATCTACCCACAAAGAGTACAGGAAGCAGGAGGTAAGGCTCAATCTTGTTGTGAATGGCTGCTGCTAGGACAAAGATGGACTCCGGCATTCTGGAACATGTAGCCTCTGTAGGTTACATCTCTAAATTTAAAGATGAAGGATAGCCACAGTTTATTTCATTTTATGTGTAGCCTTTTGGTTCCCAGTAAATTGCAACCACAGGCCCCAGCTGAGCAAAATTTCAATGCCACAAGTCTAGAAGGACTGGGTGGTGTTTTGTGTTTATTTACTAGTAGGTTTCCTGTGTTTTCTTATGTATTTTTGCTTATTTGTTTTTGTTTTGTTTGTGTGGTTTTTGTTTTGGTCATTGTTGTTGGACATGTGGTCTTAATGTTAATGATGATATACTGTATTTCTAAGGGGGGAAAACGGCTAATGCCTTTGACTTTAGCCCAAGGCTATATATTTCCAAGCATGAGTGTCTTGGATGTGATTGCAGCAAGTATTAAATTTGTATGAGAGGTTTCAGTTTTAGACTAAATCAGTGTTTCATTTTTCACATGCTGGATTTTTCAAACTGTTTACTGATGAAAAGAACACTCTGTGCACTGAACCATTCAATCCATTTTAGTGAGATGTATGATATTTTCATTTCTATCTGTAAGTCGAAGAGCAGCCTCATATCACTTTATCTTCAATGCAAATTCTTGCCATGGGCTGCTATTTAAAAGCAAACCCAATAGATAAATCTTATATATTCATTCTACTCCTACAAAATGGTGATTTCTCCAACACAGATAATGAAAGAAAAGAAAACCAACTATCTGTAAATAGGATTTTTATGGATTTAAAAGAAAAGCTGATTTACAATGAAAACCAGGAAACTACGGGAGGATTATGATAGAACTGCTAGAGATTCTCAGATTGACCAGTCAACAGCACATAGTTGCACAACTCCCATTCTCAATAGCTTTGGATTCTATGCTGGACAGACTGCAAATTAACAGAAGAAAATATGAGAGTGTATTTGGTCTTGAAATGGTTGCTTATTTAAAGGTTGGATGGGGAGCGAGAGAGAAGCAGGACACCCATTTGCTTGGGCTGATTTAACAGAGCAAAAGTTGGCTGAAAAAATTTGAAATTATTTAAAAAAAGAAAATAAAATGAAAGCATAAGGGTTGTGCTCTTTCTGAGGGAATTTTGCTTATTTTTAAACTTGGAAGAGGTCAGTGTAAGCTCTGTCCATCCACCAGTGCAGGTCAAAATAACAGCAACAAACACTAGGATAATAAAACCCTGAGGAAGTTAATTTCCATCTCTGTAATAACAACACTCTCTTTTCTGTTTCAGTAGATACTGTGGTTTGCCTGTATTTTAATACTTTCTTATCTCTGTAAGGAATTGCCATCTCTTTGTCAGAGTTAATGAAAGCAATGGGAGCCTGTGGATGCATCACTAAGCTAACCCAGGAGATTTACAAAATCATTGAAGAAGGGGTGGAGGCCAAACACTTCTCTAAAAACATTGCTTTAGTTTGTGCAGATTTTAACAATTGCTTTTGTCAAATCCAATTGTGCGGCTGTTCTGTAGTCCCACTGCTGGGTGAGATACATAAATTTTAGAGCCGATTAGCAGGGCACGGCTAGGTCTTTGGGATTGCCTGTGTGGGAGGAAGAATACACAGAACCCTTTAACTGTTTCTTCCACTTGACACATTCATTTTCGTTTTTAGGTTAAGTTTTTAATTCTGTGCTTGTGAGAGGAGCCAGATTGACAGTGTATACAGCATGGGTGGCAGCAACGCAAACTTCCTTTCACCACTTTGCTTTAATGTTAAACCAGAGGCGTTAGGTCTGAGGGGGAGAGAGTAGTCCAGTCTACATGCACATTCAGTTCTTGGCCTCTACAGATGCTGCCAGCAAGAGGGGTCAACTAGAACTGAATATCAGAGAGGTGTGTTTGAGGTTTGGTCCCAAACCATTAAGAACTGGATTGAGAACACCACCATGTTTCAGATAGCGATTAGACAGCCATCAGTGGAAATGCTACTGACAAATCTGTGTTATTGTAGCAGTGACACACATGGTTTCATGTGGCAATGCAGCCCTCCCTCACTTTTCTTCTCACTGTTTGGATACATTAGCCCTCTAGATAAAATAAAACTTCACCTCATCCAAGGTCATGAAAATTCAAAACCTTCATTCAGTGTCCTTCACTGGGGCACAGCCTTATCCAAAGATCTATCAGTTTCCTCTTTTCTTTGGGGTAGGACAGTTCCTCTTTCCCTCTTTTCAAAGAGAAGATCGCAGGAGAGCTCCTCCAACCGTCAGCCAGCAGCTGCAATGTTAAGTCCTGAAAAGAAGACAGAGGCAATTACATGCTCACTTTCTAAGCCAGAAGTGGGCAAACTACATCCCATGGGTTGGATATGGCCCACCAGCTGTTTTAATCCGGCTCTCCAGCTCCCGCTGGTGAGTGGGGTCTGGGGCTTGCCCTGCTCCGGTGCTCCAGCCAGGGAGCAGGGTGGGGGGCCGCTCCACGCAGCTCCCGGAAGCAGCGGCATGGCCTCCTCCAGCTCCTACATGTAGGGGCAGCCAGAGGGCTCTGCTCTGCACACTGCCTCCACCAAGCACCACCCCAAGCACTGCCAGTGCAGCTCCCATTGGCCGGGAACCACAGCCAATGGGAGCTGCAGGGGTGGTGCCTGCGGATGGGGCAGTGTGCAGAGCCGCCCGGCTGCAGCTCCACATATGAGCCAGAGAATGACATGCCGCTGCTTCTGGGAGCTGCTTGAGGTAAGCACCACCTGGAGCCTGCACCCCTGAGCCTCTCCCTGTGCCCCAACCCCATGCCCCAACCCTGATCCCGTTCTGAACCCTTTGGTCCCAGCCCAGAGCACCCTCCTACACCTCAAACTCCTCATCCCCAGCCCCACCCCAGCACCCCCCGGCTGGAGGCCCCCCCCCCCGCACTCAAGCCCAGAGCCCCTTCCTGCACCCTGAACTCATTTCTGGCCCCACCCTGGAGTCCGCACCCCCAACCAGAACCCTCACCCCCTTCTTCACCTCAACCCCAATGTTGTGAGCATTTATAGCCTGCCATATAATTTCTATTCCCAGATGTGGCCTTCAGGAGTGGGCAATTTTTTTAGCCTGTTCTAAGCTCTCTATGCCTCCTTGCCTAGGATATCTTCCTCCACTAGTTCCAGGGTCCTCTGCCCTTTCAGGGATTCCCCTAACAACTGCATTCATTACAGGCAAACAGAGGACAGTTCCAACCAGTAATATAAGTACTTGGTGGTTCAAAAGGGCTAGTTTCCCAAAGCTGAAGAGAATTATGAGTGAAATTGATTGGGAGAAAAAATATAGATAGAAAAATGTGACTGAAAATTGGGAGTTCTTTAAGAAGAGTTTATTAGGTGACCAAAAAGCCACAATCAAGAAAGAGGATAACTTTGGCTAAAAGCCTGCCCTGATTCCATGGCAAAGTAAAGGCAGCAATTAGAAATGTAAAAGCAATATATAACAATTGGAAATGATGAGCAATAATTTTAAATTAGGTGTTATGAAGTATAGAAAGTAGCTAAGGGAAGCTAAAGACATCAGGGAATATCCATGCCTGGCAGGACTAAAGAAAATGGAGAGGAGGATTTAAAATATGAGTTACCAAGTAAATCCTAGTAATTGTATAGGCCCATTATGAGACAGAGATGTTAAAATTATTACTGATGCTGAAAAGGCAGAAGTGTACAATAAATATTTTCTCTGTATTCAGAAAAAAGTAGGATGATGTACCCAGTATCATACAAGGATGATGAAATACTTTCCAGTCAAGTACTAACTAAGGAGGATGCTAAAAAACATCTAGAGGGTAAAACATTTTCAAATCAGCAGGCTGGGATAACTTGCACCCAAGAGTCCTAAAAGATCTCTGGCCTGCTGATGTTAGCTTTTAATAAATCTTGGAATACTGTGGTAATTTTAGAAGCCTGGAAAAGTGCAAATTTTGTGCCAGTATTCAAAAAGGGCAAGCAAGATTATTCGGGTAACTAAAGGCTGGTTAGTCTGACATAAATCTTGAAGAAAATTAATGAAAAGCTGATATAGGATGCAATTAATAAAGAATTAAAAGCTAGAAATATAATTAATGCCAGTCAACATGGTTTTATGGAAAATAGGTCTTGTCGAACAAACCTGATTTAATTAATCAATCAGATTATACAATTGATTGATGAAGATAACTCTGTAGATGTAATACACTTAGACTTTTGTAAGGTGTTTTGACTTAGTACTGCACAATATTCTGATTAAAAAAATTAGCACTACACAATATGAATAAAGCACAGATTGAATTTCATACTTTAACTGACCAATCTCAAAAAGTAATTGTCAAAGTGGAATCATTATAGAATGGAGGTGTCTCTAGTGGGGTTCCACAGGAATCAGTTCCAGGGTCGATGCTATTCACGTTCATCAATGATGTGGAAGTAAATATAAAAGGCTTCTCATAAAATTTACTGATAAGACAAAGACGGACAGAACAATGAGTCATACAGAGCAATCTGCATCGCTTCATAAACTGGCCCCGTTCAAACAAAATGCTATTTGACTGTATTAAAAGCAAAGTTATACATTTAGGAACAAGAAATGCAGGTCATACCTACAGAATGGGTGACTGTATGCTGGAAAATAGTGACTCTCTGAAAAGAATTTAGGGGTCATAGTGGACAAGCATCTCTGCATGAGTTCCCAGTGAGATGCTGTAGTAAAAAGGGCTAATGTGATCCTTGGCTGTATAAATAGGGGAGCAGTGAGCAGAAGGTGTTTTTAGCTCTGTATAGGGCATTGGTGAAACCATTATTGGAATACTGTGTCTAGTTCTGGTGTCCATTGTTTAAAAAGGATGATGAAAAATTGGAGAGAATGAAGAAAAGAGCCACAAAAATTATCTGAGGGGGTGGAGAAAATGCCTTAGAGTGAGAGATTTAAAGAGCTCAGTCTGTTTAGTTTATCAGAAAGAAGCTTGAGAGGTGACTTGATTATGCTGTATAAGGACTTCACAGGAAGAAAATAACAGGTAATAAAGAGCTCTTTAATCTAGCAGCGAACAGCATAACAAGAACCAATGACTGGAAGCTGAAGCTAAACAAATTCAAATTGGACACACATTTTTAACAGTGAGGGTGATTAACCACTGGAGAAAACTGCAAAGGGAAGTATTGGATTCTCTATCTCCTGATATCTTCAGATCAAGATTGTCTGCTTTTCTGGAAGATAAGCTTTAATCGAACAAAAATGATTGGGCTCAATACAGGTTCAGCTGGGTGAAATGTAATGGCCTGTGATACAAATGAGGTCAGACTAGATGATGTAATAGGCTCTTCTGGTCTTAAACTCCATGATCAATGAATAAATTGCTCCTCCCTCCTGGGTCCTTACCGGGGAGACCAAGAGCTCCTTGTCACTCTGTTCTTTAGTGAACAGGCCCTCCAAGACTTTTACTTTTTGCCTGCTCAGGCCATCTTCTCTGGTATATTCCTCTCCTTTACGTATTTCTTAAACACCTGGGAAAGAAGCACCAATCAAGGGAACTTTACTTGCTCTGCTTTTCCCATGATCGCTCCCTTTCTTGGGACATGGGTGCCATATGTGGCAGGCAGAGCTGGGAATGCTGATGATTTACTGACTGAGTGAGAGGAGTGGCTGTTTGCAAAAGGGCAGCACTTTTATATGGCCTTTGGGTCTGTAGTCAGCCAGTGGCCAAACTAGTCCCAGGATCAGGGAACCACAAATAATTCCGCCCCTTCCAGTGTGCCCAGCAGTTACATGGAGCAGCTGAGAATTAAGGCCTGGCTCTCCACTTGTAGGAATGGCATGTTGTCATTTATATACATGTAAAGTGGCTGTAAATCATTATGGGCCAAATTCTGCTTTCAGTTACAGTGTAAGCCTGGGATAACTTTATTGAAGTCAGACAGCCTCATCTCCAGCAAGGTGCTCTGAACCGCTCTGGTAGTGCAAAACAGTCTGAAAGCTCATCTAGGTGGTTGGCTGGAGATTCACATGGCATAGAGCTGGTGCCTCCTTACAGCTGCCAGCACTGTAGATGGCTATACATTTGGAACATCCTGAGGCTGCGCTAACTTGCGCTGGGACTGATTTGGCCCATGGCAGACCCAGTGTTTTGGGACCAGGGAGGTGGCATACAGCACCTCTTCTCTCCCAGCTTTGGATCCTGCACGGAGTAAAACTTGGCCTGCCCTGCGGCTCCAAGACAGAATTTCAGCCAACCAAATTGGAGTGGTAACTTTTAGATTCACTTTGCATAGATGTAGATGGCCACAAAAGGGGCAAGGCAGTGGAGAATCAGGCCCATAGTATGTTTCAGTTCCTTGATTGGACATGTTATAACTCTTACATTTTGTCTACATTAGACTTTTTTAACCACCATGTGATCTAACCTTGCTAAACGGGTTAGATGCCTAGTGTCTGTCTACACGACAATCAGAGTATGACTGCAGCACATGTAGACATACCCAGGCTTACTTTGATCTAGCTAGTTCAAACAACAATAGCACAGAAACCACGGCAGTCCTGGTGTCAGTATGGGTTGGCTGCTAAGTAGCTATCCAAGGTCTTGGGTGGGCTTGTGCAGCAGTCAGACCTCTGATTGCAGTGCAGACATACCCACAGTGGTTAAATGCTGCTAGCCACCAAGCCTTGTGTACACTAGAGCTCTTTCTGTTGTTACCATGGGAGGAATTGCACCAGCAACAGCAACCATAGGAACTTTTAGGGGAGAAAAGTCCAATGTAGACAATAGACTTGGGATCAGATTTCTAGTTTGAAAACTTTCATTTGTGAATTAAAAATCCATTTGAAATGTTCTATTTCCACGAACAGTCCTTCCCAGGAAACTCACAGAGTGTTAGCAGGAAGCAAACACAACAGAATGCAAATACAGCTGAAACCAATTGTTGTCAAAATACAAATGAATTATCATGGAAATTATTTTTCAGTGTTTGCTTGTTCCTGGACTCTACCCATAACGTAGCATGTCTCCAGTGAGGAAGGGCTGCCAGGTAGGGGAATTTTTCCCAGTCTCTTATGAGATTTCTGTTTCTATGGTGACTATGATTGCCTCTCTGGAGCCAGTGGTATATTTTCCTGGACCTAACCTTCTCACTTCTGTATTGGTGCAAGAGAGAAGTTTTAACACAGGTTATTGAATTACCTGTGAGATTATTATCGGATATAAGTACATGGGACCCAAGGGGCATTGATCCAGTTTCACTCTAAGGTGTGAGATTTAGAGACTCTGACAGCCCCATTTTTCACAACCCTTCTCTTCCTCATTCTACTTTGCTAGGGTAGTACACGTGTGGCCTGCAGCCTTCCCAGTACTATATTTACTGGCTATAAAAAGCCCTTAGGTGTTTACTGGAAAACAATTTTTTCAACAATTTCCTATTGAAATTGGTTGGTTCATTAAGTATCTCATTGTGTTTTATCTCTGGGAGTGTCAGTATCTAGTTTTATGTTCTTTTACTTCTTGGTTTGCTTTATTTTCAGAGTTTCTCCCACAGATTTTTCAATCTTATCTGCCTTTAAAGCTATCCATTTAGTTGGATAGGAGAGCAAAAATTAAGCAGCAAACACATTTTTTTCCCCCCAGGGAAGTGACAATATCAGATAATGAGACACCAATCACAGAAGATATTCATCAGACAGAAAATGGTGGAGCTAAAGTTAAAGTTAGTTGTTGATTCCTTCCTGGATCTGAGTTTAAATGCCCAGGCTAAAACAATGATAAATCATGAAGCACAGAGTTAAGTTTCACCAATGTATTCCTTATAAGAACTTTAGCAAAACGGTAAAAAAACAAAAGCAAACCTTAGCACATTGGGATTTAAGATGGCACTTCACACAAAACTGCCACACAACCTTATCCCTGTAAACTTTGGGATGCCAGAAGAACCTTGTGTTGTTCTTTTGGTCTGGGAGATAATTTAGGTTTTGTGACCTGGGCGAACTACAAAAAAACCCTTTTATGGAAATCACCCAATATTTTGTTAGCTGTCTTATTTGTGACGAGATTCAGCTGAAAAGAGGAGGAGAGACACACCAATGTGTCCAGTTTGATCTTCCTGAACAGCAATTGCTGATCAGTATTGTTTACACAGATCACACAAATGGTTCCTTTCAAATGTATGAATAGGAGTTGTGGCCAAAGAGAAAATAGTATGTTTGTTAGGGAAAGAAGGATAATGTACTGGAATGTCCCAAGTTTTTCTTAGTATCTTACTAGAGTGTCAGAAATAAATCTTAACTATGAAACAGTGGCACAACACTCCATAATAGACAGGCATTCTAATAGAAACACACCACCACCAACGTGAAGGATCTCCAGTTAGCAGTTCTGTTTGTGAGGTGCTGGTGTCTAATTTATAGGATTTTATTTTCTCCAAGCACTGCTGTTCATTTTGGTCTATTTTAACTCACCAGTTAATAGAATATTAATCTTGACCCACGGCAAAACTAGCGATGGAATCTGACAATTCAAATGGAATTTGAACCATGATGATATGATGACATCTGTTGCTCTATCTCCAGTTTCCCACAGTCCAGTAGTCCATCAAAAAGCCAAGGGACGTTGAGCTATGAGGAGAAAAGGAAAAAAATGTTTCATATCCATGGTAGAATTGCTCATGTTGTACAACTCCACCATTTTGAATAAGTGTGATTTGAATCAGTGTCTTCAGGTTTCCCCAATCAAATTACTCAAGAAACATGAGATTTGACATCATTATTGAGTCCATAGGCATGTATCTTTTCATATAGATGAGTTGTTTATTGTTCTCTGCATATCTCTTCTATAGGGGAGTGTCAATATACTTATCAAAACAATACCATGTGGTTTACTTGACTAATCACAATTAACCAGCGCAACTCAAATAGCAAATATTGACTATAAAATACTTACAAAGAAATGTTAGGGCCAGGGTCTGCTACCCTCACACACATCCTCACTCCTAAAATAGTCCTCAAGTGATACTACTTAAGGCGTATAGTATTATTCAATATGAGGAAGGGTAGCAGAAAATGACTGTTAGTGATCAGTACATTGAGTTGTTAAAATATATTACAAAAATGAATTAATCCAAGGTAATTGTGATCTGTGGGAATATCTGTGAACAGAAATATAGGTTAAATCTATACAATAATTCATCGCGAATTATTCACTTAACTTTACTGATTAACATACCTCTCATGTCTTCCTTACTTTCATTAATGATGTTTTAGCAAACATAATAATAGCCCTTCTATAGACTGTCTCTCTTCCTAGCTATTTTATTAGAGAACCAGAAAGAGTGTAATTTAAAAAAAAAAACTGTCAAGGTTTTGTTCCTTTTCAAACAATCGTTTCTATTTTGATGTTGTTTGAATTAATAGGTTTTGGAGTCATTAATCACTCTTTTTACAAAGACCATTCCTGAATTTGATTCTTTGTCCCTGAGTATATATTTTTTTAAATGGTGTCCCTGATTTTTATAGCAGACTGGTAAGAGGCATGTTATAAATTATACTGTTGACCAGCTCAATAATATGTAATGGTGCAACACATACAAAACATTCTAGTAATCAGTTCAACTTTATTTGAGCTTTAAGGTCACATTGTCCAAACTGATGAAACTACTCTAGAAAACTAGATGGTTTGCTGTGTCTGAAAATGAAAGAAACTACTAAAGAGACACAGCTGGAGTCTGTTGGAAGCTTTGGACAAGCTGTTTTTCCTTCTCTTACTGCATTTAAGGGGGAAAATGGAACCCATTTACTTTAGGCTGTTTACATTTCTTTCTGTATTTTCTTCTTTTCTTTATTATCACTCATGTTTTGGTTTCAGATTTATTTTCCAAAGCATTAGGTATAGTGAATTAGCAACCTCTAAGGCTCTGAAAAGACCATCTGGATAACAATTGTAAATATGAGTCAGTAGGTCCTAACAGCTGGCAAATATATGCAAACCTTCTGCCTCTCCATTTATTTTTCACTGCTGCATTGTTTTCAAAATACACTACAGTTCCCTTAAATTAGTTACTAGTTTCTGACTCTCAGAAATGTCACAGATCAGTTTTCTTTAGTTCTTCAGAATTATGTTTTTAAAAAATACCCACATTGAGCGGGGCTGCATTTTAATGGGGTTTCAGCACATACAAAATGCACATTCTTGAGTTCCTCAAGTGTGTCTGTGTGACACACTGAAATGGGCAGATCCTAAAATTGCTGTAAATGAATTGCATCCTGGGGCAGCTGATGTGGTCCCATTTGTCTTTGAATGGCCAGAGGATTCTCTTCACAGCAGGGTGTTGTGTTTTTGTTTTCAACAGCAAAGAAAAGAGAACACAGATGATGGACTCCAGAGCCAGGGGGAGCATTTCCATTAATCCCTCAGTGGAGAGTAAAGGCTACAGTGTAAATGCATTTATGGACTATATTAGCTTTACTGGCACTCTACATTCGGAACTCCAATGGATTGAGGACTAGGCTGTTTTTTCCAACTTGGGTGAGTTCACATTCAGAACTACAAAAGATTTGTGAATTCTAAAAGAGCACAGTCCATTCAGGTACTTTTCCTCATCACTAAGTGAGGTAATGAGAGTTGGTGGTGCTCAGTAGCTTGCAGGATCAAGCCCCAACATGGTATATTTCTTAAAAGTAATTAAAAGTGCAGGTTATGTCAACAGAGACTCATTTAGTGAGGTGCTAAGTGCCCTCAACTTCTATGGTTTCTTTGTGTTTCCCATTGCATCAGATGTCTCATATACACCGCTACCTCGATATAACACCACCCGCTATAACACGAATTCGGATATAACGCAGTAAAGCAGCGCTCTGGGGGGGGCTGCGCACTCCGGTGGATCAAAGCAAGTTCAATATAACACTGTTTCACCTATAACGTGGTGAGATTTTTTGGCTCCCAAGGACAGCGTTATATCGAGGTAGAGGTGTAGTAGCTCTTTCTTGACTTTATAGTAATATTAGAATTAATCAGCTCCCTTCATTGTCCTTACAACGGAGGAAAAGTGGATGGCTCAGGGCATCAGAATAACTCACTCAGTCTGGTAAATAAGCATAAGAGTCAAACATGATTGTCTCTAGTGAAATTAAAACTGACCCATATGGCGCTTTGTAGCAAGAAGAAGGTCTACCCCTAATTCCCCTGGTCAGTGCTTCTTTTCTCAATAAAACAAGTTCTAATGTCCAAGTGGTATATGAGCAATTACTAAACACATGTTGACTGTTTGTCTAGGCAGTCGCTATACCACTGTCTAACTCATTGCTATGTAAATTACTTCAGAAAACACATGTTATATGAAAACACTAGTTAATTTTTAATGCTGTTCAATTCAAGTGACATCTCATTCCAGTTGCTCTTTATGAGCAACGCTCACCCCTCTAAGTTACAATTGTGATTTGCTGCCACATTTTAAATTTCTTCTCCCCTGGTATTGAATGACTGGGGCTGTAGATGAAAGAATACAGTCTTTCATCACAAGGTCACCAGTATGGAAAATGACTCGAGCTGATTGTGACCAATAAGCATTACTGTATATTGAGTGTTCAGTTGCCTATGGTTTAGCTTAATCAGGTGCTAGATGTTAGATAATTCCATCGCAAAAAGGATGGTTATACCAAAAATGGCAGGAGTTGACATCCTTATTGGCTTGCTCTGCATAAAGCACAAGGCTTATGTGGGCGTGGATGCCGAACTACACTCTCCTTCCTAGAGATGGTCCCTCAGAAACAGGCAAAGATACATTTTGTAGAACGCTGTGACCAAGTATGCATTGATGCTTCTGTCTGCTACCTGTTCATTGGATAAATAGATGAGTCCAGTCTCCTGTGGTTTCAATCCAACACTAACGTTCATTTTTTTTTTTTAAGGAAAAATGTTCCTTAGGTCAATGAGAGTGTGCACTGGTAGATGAGCTACTTGTGGGTCCCCAAATATCTTAACTCTGTTGGACTCCTTTAGCACCAAATCAATAAATGGGACTGCTAACTTTTAAAGAGAATTTAAAAAAAAATTAAAAGATCACATTTAAAAGCTTCAATTATTGCAGTTTTTAAAGTGGAAAGATGCATTGAGACTTATTTTTTAAAAGGATCATAGGGTGTGTGTGTGTGTGTGTGTGTGTGTGTTGCCAAATTTATAATCATTGTAATGTATTTCAGTGGTTTTTTACTATATATTATTATTATAACTCTGCATAGGTTCCTGGTCTTTAAAAGTAAGGACCAGCCTAGTGACCCTGAGCTGTGTCCGTCTGTTAGTATATCTGTTAGTATATCTGTTAGTAACATATACCTTGGCTCATCTTATTGTTAATGCTTTCCCCATTGTATTCTTCCTATTGTATCTTACCAGCATGACATTCCATTCTTGTTTGCTGACGCAACAAGAGCAGATTTTATTCTTCATGTATTGGTAACAAAAGCATTCATTTATGAAGATGCTGATATAATATCTAGGCATGGAGGTTTAAGGCAAAGCTGTTTGATGGGAGTGAAGAGAAAGTGAATTGTACACAGTACACATACTTATCCTGCTTCCATAGCTTTTAATTTAAAGCACGTGTTCACTGGATAAGCACACACAATATCACACAATAGACTTATAAGCTGCCTAAAGGCCTCTGCTTTCTTTGATCCAAGTTATTGTTCTTTTGCCAGACAGATGTACTGTGAGAAGCCAACTTTAGAACTAAGCCACTTCAGAATCCATGCAGTGCATTTATTTTGTCTCAGACAGGCAATATGTAAACGTGCTTTGTGTTAGGCAATGAACTGCCTAGGTACTGAGTAAAGCCAGGTGGAGGAATGGCTCGATTGCACTGAGCCTTTCTGCATCACATAGGACATTTGAAATCCATTATTTATTCTGACAGAAGCCATGGTGATGATTTATCAGTACAGTTGGAGTTCCATAAAATATAACTGGAAATCCAGGTCTCTGTTTTTGAAATATTGATTTTAATGTGAACTCATTGAACAATATCCCTGCAATCATATATCGTGTACACAACTAGTCGTTCTAAATGTATGAACTTTCAGCCTTGAATTCTTCCTAGACTATTAAGATTTCAAGATTGTGACATACGTCAATCAAAAGATACTTTCCCCTAGATTTGCAGAAAACTCTCTGATTTGACCCATGATCTCAATGTCTCAAAATATCTCTGACTCCATGTGGGCACTATAAACCAAACAAAATTACAATTATTTGTAAATTAGCTATTAATTTATAAGGATGAACCATGTGAGAAGAACTCATAAATTTATCATATAGTATCAAAGTATCATAGAAATGAAGGCCTAGAAGAGACTATGAGAGGTTATCTAGTCCAGCCCCCTGCACTGAGGCAGGACCAATTATATCTAGACAATCCCTGACAGGCGTTTGTCTAACCTGTTCTTTAAAACTTCCAGTGATGGGTATTCCACAACCTCCCTTGGAAGCCTATTCCAGGGCTTAACTATCCATATAGTTAGAAAGCTTTTCCTAATATCTAACCTAAATCTCTTTTGTTGCAGATTAAGCCAATTACTTCTTGTCATATCTTGGTGGACCTGGAAAACAATTGATCACCATCCTCTTTATAATAGCTCTTAACATATATGAAGACTATCAGGCTCCCACACAGTCTTTTTTTCTCAAGACTAACCATGCCTGTTTTTATAAACCTTTCCTCATAAGTCAGGTTGTCTAAATCTTTTATCATTTTTGTTGCTCTCCTCTGGACTCTCTCCAATTTGTCTACATCTTTCCTAAATGTGGCACCCAAAACTAGACACAGTATTCCACCAGTGCCAAGTAGAGTGGGGCAATTCCCTCCCATGCCTCTCATACTATACTTTTGTTAATACACCCCTATGTGATATTAGCCTTTTTTGCAACTGCTTCACATTGTTAACTTGTATTCAGTTAGTGATTCACTGCAACCCGCACATCCTTTTCTGTAGTACCATTGCCTAGCCGGTTATTCCCATTTTGTAGCTGTGCATTTGATTTTTCCTTTCTAAGAGACAAGAGTAGTGCATTTGTCTTTATTGAATTTCATCTTGTTGATTTCAGCCCAATCCTCCATTTTTGTCAAGGCCATTTTGAATCCTAAACCTGTTCTTCAAAGAGCTTCAAACCCCTCCGAGCTTGGAGTCATCTGCAAATTTTATAAGTTCACACTCCACTCCATTATCTATGTCATTAATGAAAATATTGAATTGTACCATGTCCAGGACAGACACCTGTGGGACCCCATGTGTAACGTGCTGACACATAACATAAGAGCTATGTGGATAGCAAGCTTCCCTGGTTTTTTTTAGTACACTGTTTCCAGCTCTGGTCAAGTCATTCCTACAGGTACTGCTTTCTTGAAGGAATACTTTAAGGCCTGACTTCTCACTGTAAGTCATGGATATAGGGAAAGTATTTGGGGAGTGAATTGGCTCCCGCCACTAAATTGGATTCAGTCCATCAGTTCTAGGATTATGTCACAGGGTGGCATAGGTCCTTTAACAGAGAAGAGGCCAGTGCACCTGTGTTGGCCTATAAGAGAAGGCCTCAGGGAGTGCCTGAATAAGTCAGACCTTAGTCAGTCAGGAAAGGGGTAGAGAAAGCAGACATGGAGCTCTTGCTGCCTGCCAGAAGCCAGGAGGCCTGGGTAGTGGGGGCAGGAACAGCAGCAGGGACTTACGTGGGAGTGGCTGCCAGAGTCCGCTGGGCAGGGAGGCAGTAGGAACCTACTGGGGGAAAGGGGCTCCAGGGAGAGCGCCCTGGGAGACGGTGCTCAGTTAACAGAGCATGAGAGAATCCTGCAGAAGGAATAGAGAGAGGCAAAGGGGAAAATCCCTTGGGAGTTGTAGCCCAGAATGAACTGAGGAATTGTGTTTTGAGTGGGGTTTGTCTATGTCTGAGAAATAGAACTGCCTGGAAAAGAGATTCTGGGTGTTGGAGCAAATCCTTTGTGGGCTGGCAATACGCCAACACCTTACAGTGTGGCCATTTCGAGATAGGATTAGTTTAGGTTGCTGGTATCCTTATAAGTTATTAGCACTATTTTAAATATTTACTATAGATTACATAATCATCATGTGAGCCAATGACAAATGTTTTAAAAAGAAATCAAAATATCTAAAAATAAAAGCCAAAGTTACAGTTACAATGAAACAACTGGCTCACTAGACTCCATGGTCTTAAACTTTTTATGTTTTACTTTTCTCTGAGCTAAATATTTATCTCTCCTCTATGTATAGATTTGCAGACCAAGTGTTGCTATGAAACTTCAGTGCCTCCCCAAAGTAACAGGATATCTTAAAACAACTGCATATATCCCCATATCTAAGAGTACAGAATGACTCAGAACCATACATTTCTTATGGGGAAAAAAAAACACTAGTGTACCCTTTGGCCTAAGTTCCATACTTTTGGGGGGAGTTTCTTTCATTTACTAATCAACACACTGCTCATCATCCCTGGGCTCATTTCTTCCTATTCCCTGTCTCGCTCATTGTGCCCAACCTAGTCTGCTCCCTTTGGGCAATGTAGAGGCTCCAATTGATGTAACAGGGGTTGAACCAAGCCCTTTATCTCCTCCCACTCCCATCTTCACACCTTACATGGAGCCCTTTTATGCCTGGAACAGCACTTTCTCTTGTGTGCCAAATGACCACCATCTCATGCAAATCCCTCTTCAAAACTCAATTTTTTTTCCAATGCACAAATTATAATCTTCAGTGAGCAGCTCCTCAGTAGAATGTAGCAGCAAAGTAGGTGGAAATTCATCATCACACCTACCATGTTCAGATATTTGCAACTCTATAAACGGGGTCAAGTGAGAGAATGCTTAAAACACAGGCTACCTGTAACCTTGTATGAACTAGCACTCTTATCTTTGATGCTCAATCAGCATTAGTGCTGGAGGGAAATTTTAGGGATGAGAGGTGGATGAAGAGACAGAAGAATTGTTCCCTCAACCTAGCGCTGTCTACACAGGAACTTAGGTCAGCTTAACTACATAGTTCAGGGATGTGGATTTTTCACACACCTGGCTGACATAGTTAAACTGACCTAATTTTCTAATGTGGACCAGGCCATAGTTTTGAACTTCTATTTCCTGTTTCTCCCTCCCTCGCTTACATGAAGGCACATCCTTCCCAGTACAATTTTTTTTTATCAGTTACTCCTTGTAAATCTCTGTAGAGAAGTGTAACTGACAGTCTTGTGCGGCATGTAAGTCTGACAGGTTCCGAAAAATGTTGAACAATGTGACTTTCCCAGAACTGTGTTTGAAGAAATTGAATGTTAAACATAACAGGTGTTCTAATGACAAGTCCTCACCGCACTGTTTTATAGCTAGGCTTTACCATTACAAAACAAGCAAATTCCTCATTGCTCAGCCAGCAACCTGACATTGAGACACCATATGCTTTACTCCCAAAGGCTCCACATTCTGGCCTCAGAAGTTCTGTGTGTTTGTTCCCAGAGGCTTTGTAGCAAAGAGAAGGAACTGGTAATGTTGTGTAGGGAGGCAGAACACATTTAAACTAGAACAAAAACAGTTATTTATTTTAGTGAATGAGCAAGAAATATTTACACAGTCTGAACCTTTCTTGAGCTTTCCTCCCTGCCTCTTGGTCTCCTGTATCCTTCTAGAACAGCGTTTCTCAAACTGGGGTCTGTGGACCCCTGGGGTCCTTGAGAGTACCCCCGGGTGTCTGCAGGCCCCACTGATCAACTCCTCCCCCTCCCTCCCAGCGCTTTCTGCACGCTTAAAGTCCGGCGGTGCAGTGGGGCGAAGGTAGGCTTTCTACCTGCCCCAGCTCTGCACCACTCCTGGAAGTGGCTGGCACACCCCTGAGGCCCAAGGAAGGGGCAGGGGGTCTCTGCGCACTGCTCTGCCCCGAGTGCCAACTCCACAGCTCCTACTGGTGGGAGCTGCAGCCAATGGGAGCTGCGGAGGCGGTGCCTGTGGGCCTCCCTGCCTAGGAGCTGCTGCCAGAGAGATGTTCTGGTCACTTTCAGGAGCTGCCCAAGGTAAGCACTGCCCAGCTGGAGCCTGCACCCCCTCCCACACCCAAACTCCTTCCCAGAGCTGGCACCTTCTCCTGCACCCCAACCCTCTGCCCCAGCCTGGTGAAACTGAGTGAGGGTGGGGGAGAGTGAGCAACGGAGGGAGGGTGGATCGAATGAGTGGGGGGGCAGGGCAGGAGCGTGGGCTCAGGGAAGGGGGTGGGGCAAGGGCTGAGCACAAGAGCTTGGGGTCCCCAAAAATTTTAAATAAAAATGGAGGTCCTCGGGTTGCTAAAGTTTGAGAACCGCTGTTCTAGAATATTCTGTTCCTCAGAGACAATACCACATCTCTGTTATAGTATCAGAAGCTGTAGAATTATTCCTAGACAGTCAGGATACTCTTGATGCTTTAAGTTACAAGCCACAAAAGTATACTACAAAATATCAGTTGGTACTGTTTGTGGCAAGTAAGCACAGAGAGAACTAATTAGTAATTACATGTTTCTGCGGAGCCTTTGCTAAGTAAATACACTAATAGTAGGTATAAACAGAACACAAGTAGCACAGATGCTAGGTAACCTACCGGCAGGTTTCAAACAGAAAAATAATCACCTGTTTTCTTTGTAGTTGCTCATCATGTAGCTGAATGGAGAGTTACTGAGAAGAGAAGGATAGTTCAGTAAAGCAAGTTGTCTAGACACGTGACGAAAGCACTAAGGCTACATCTATGCTGCCTGCTTTTTTCGGCTGTGTGTAGAATACATGGGTAGCCCCTCTAGCACAGATGTAAGTAGCAGTGTAGAGCATGCAGCATGGCTTAGGCAAGTGGATTATAGACACGCCTGAGTACATACCCAATGCAGCTCTCTACTTGTCCAAACCAGGCCTTCCAGTCTACACTGCTTTTTTAACTGTGTTGTGTCCCACTGCCTCCCAGCTTCTGGAGCTTTTCCCCACCACAGGACAAGACTCTGACAGTGGGGAAATGCTATCAAAGCAGTGAAAGGCTCTGCCAACTCTCTGCTGCTAGATGCTTTCCCCACCTCAGGGAAAGATTACAGGTAATGGCTCTGGCAGTGGTGAGATGGTGGAGAAAAGCCCTTCCTCACCACAGATAAAGACTAGGGCTAGAGGGAAAGGCTGTGGCAGGGGGAGGCAGCAAGTTTTCCATGCTGCTTTCCTCCTTCCAGAGCCTTTCCTTGCTGCATGGAATGGTCCTGTCAGCAGGGAGCTGCTGAAGCCTTTCCCGGCTGCCTCCCAGCTACTAGAGCCTTTCACTGAGATGTGTAGCTACCGGCCGTAGGGTGGGTACAGCCTGATTTTCACTGCAGTATGTAGCCATACATACCCTCCACGCTGCCAGAAGTAGTGTGTCATGTAGGCTTAGCCCAGTTGTGATAAGTGGAGACATGCAGCCCCAGAGAAATGGGTGTGTTAGCTTCGGAAAGTCTGGCAATGGCAGTAATTGTGACCACTATTTCAGATGTGGGAGCAAAGAACATTACCAATCAGGATGCCATGTAAAGAAGATCACTTAGGAAACTGGCCAGAAGGGGAAAGGCAGAGGATGACCCCCTATGGGACCAGGAGTAACTGGTAGAACTTCAGAGTTCCAAAGTCAATCTCAATATCATGCAGGAAAATCACAAGTAAGCACAGACGGAGCTGAGAGCACTGCATCTAATTTAACAGGAGTGGCCTATATTTACGTCTAACCCCAAAGCTGCAAATCAGAGTAGCTAGCTTAGTTGGAAAGAGGTATCTGATGTGTTATTTTGTCAGTAAAGTAAAATCTTACTGGAATACATGTGCGCAAAGTCTCAGGTCAATAGGTAAAAGGCAATCTCCCAAGAACATGCTTTAGAAAGCTTGTCAAGTTACTGGAAATAGAAGATAGCCTTGATCTTAAAGCTGCCAATGGAACTCAAATCCCATACAAAGGCTGGACTGAAGTCCAATTTTGATTAAGCAAAGATCGTGACATCATCGTTGTTCCTGTGCTGGCCAGTCTACATAAATTGGTGCACTTGTTTATTATCTGCAATGTTATTGAGGAGATAGTCAAAGACTATTGCTGAAATTCACCTAAGGCACCAACAGCTAAGTTCATTATCAGTATGGAATATTTCCTGCAAAAGTAGAGGCTCTTGTGAACTTCATCAGAAATAACATTTCAGACTTATGCATGTTTGAAGTTGGGAGAAGGGATATAAATATCCACAAGTGAAAAACCACTAATGTAATATTTTGGGCTTACATGTGCCTGGATATTGAAAGTTTAATAGCAATGTCTGAGTCCCCCTCTCTCTGTGAAAGATTCCTGCAGGTCCTGTCAGCTGATAAGAGCTGCACCATGCACACTCTGTTTTTTTTTTCCACAAGCAGCAGGTTTTTGAGAATACTTTTTGATGCCCATTCATAAGCATCTTTCATCTAACATTTGGACTAGTATGTATTCTTTTCCTGTTATGTCAGTAGTCATGGCCTAGTGTTCCAGATGTTTATTCATTTCTCTACTTTTTGATGACCTGTGTTGCACACTAACTGAAAATGGAGCTGTCTGCAACCTTACTGTAATTCAGACAGAAAGCATGGTAAAAATTGTGAAGAGTGAATAGATGGTGGTAGAATATATATTTAAGTTTAGTCATAACAAAGAACAATGCTATAGTCATGAGAACAGCACCTGAAGCAGCAGAGAAATATGCCATTCAACTAGAGGATGAGAGAAGAGGAAAACTCATCACTATCAAGAAGACATAAAATCATCACTGATAAAGTTTGCAGATGACACACAAACTGGGGAACTGGTAAATAATGAAAAGGACAGGTCACTGATTCATAGCAAGCTGGAACACCTGGTAAACTGGGTGCAAGCCAACTATATATGCTTTAACACTGCTAAATATAAATAGGTACATCTAGGAACAAAGAACATAGGCCATACTTAAAGGATGGGGGGCTCTGTCTTTGGAAGCAGTGACTCTGAAAAAGATGTGGGGGTCGTTGTGGTTAATCAGCTAACATGAGTTCCCAGTCTGATCCTGTGGCTAAAAAAGCTAGTGTGATCCCAGGATACATAAATAGGGGAATCTAGAGTAGAGAGGTTATTTTACCTCTGTAATTGTCACTTGTGTGATGGCTGCTGGAATACTGTGTCCAGGTCTGATTCTCACAATTCAAGAAGGATGTTGTTCAATTGTAGAGGGTTCAGAGCAGAGCCATGAGAATGATTAAAGGATTAGAAAACATGCCTTACAGTGATAGACTTAAAGAGCTCCATCTATTTAACTTAACAGAGAGACGGTTAAGGGATGACTTGACCACAGTCTATAAATATCTACATGGGGAACAAATATTTAATAATGGGCTCTTCAGTTTAGCTGAGGAGGTATAACACAGTCTAATGCCTGGAAGCTGAAGCTAGACAAATTCAGACTGGAAATAACATGTAAATTTTTAATAGTGAAAGTAATTAGCCATTGGAACAATTCACCAAGAGCTGTAGTGGAGTCTCCATCACTGATAATTTTTAAATCAAGACTGGATGTTTTTCTAAAAGCTATACTCTAGGAATTATTTTGGGGAAGTTCTATATCACCTATTATACAGGAGGTCAGATTAGATGATCACAGTGGTCCCTTCTGGCCTTGGAATCTATGAAAACAAAAGCAGTCCTCTTCTGCTCAGGAAGTCCATCATCTATTCACCTGAGATCTGAGAGAAAGGATGGGGCCTCTGTTAACAGGAAAGCCTCCAATTTGCAATTTAATAAAAGACAATCAGTGAAGTCAGTATGATAAACCATTTGATTTTCCTATTCACTTTCTGATTAACCTGTTGGTCTTTCAAAGTAATCACGATGATGTATTTCAATTCTTCTTGTTGTCTTCATGCATTATTGGATCAAGGTGTTTTTTTCCCCCCATTTATTGTGTTTGCTAGTTTAAAGCCCCAGGGTATTCTAATCTTATACAGCTCATTTAAAATGGATGGGAATGTTCTATCACCTCATATAAATGCCTTTGGAAGTACAACAGAGTAGTTTTGTAATTTCATAGCATACTATGTACAGTAAGATGAGAGTTCAGAATTAGCAAGGTCTGTCTCTCTGTCTCGCTCTCGCTCTCTCCCCCCTTTTTTTTTTTTCCATAACCAAGGAATCTACATATGCTTTAAAGGTGCATCCTGTAAGGCCTCATCTTCTCTAGGAAATGTGATCATGTTTAATCTCTGTTTTTAACAGTTGAGTTACTTGATGCTGACTGGTCAGTGTAGATAGGTTAAGTCATGTTACACATCATGTCAGGTATCAGCAAACCCTACTTTGCAATTTCTCTTTGTCTGACCATAGTGAGCAGCTTGTCACCTATTTGCTCAAAATTGTGTTCAAGCACACTTACATTTCCTAGTGAAGACAAGCCCTATGCATAGTTTATAGCAGACTTCAGTAGTTTAAGGGGCTGTAGTGCAGTACATTATATCAGGGGAAGGTAGGTAAAGGTTTAGAACTGGTGGAAAAAAAGGTGGAATTAAACTCATGCCTTGCTTGTCATTTGCTCCCCCCAGTAACCCCTCCATCTTTTCTCCCTTCATGGCTGCTGAATCTCTTTCCATGCATCCCTCCCTAACTGTTTCCCACTGTGTGAGCCCCATGCTATAAATATGAGCTATAATACCAAATTAAGAAAAGAAAATTTTATACTAAAAAATTTAGGAAAAATCATCTTAAGAGTGAGATCTGTTTATACTGGAGAATAATGTCCCATGGGGAAAACCCTTCAAATGAGAGGGTTTCCTATTTTCTATGACATCTTTCCCATATAGTAAAAGAAATAATATATTTCTGGAATTGATATCATTTTACCAGAATCATTTATTTAGCTAATGCAATAAGATTGCATGATGTCATACTGTTGTCACTGGACTATCAAAGTTTGTAGACAATATACAAGACCAAAAGTTAGTTCTGCGATATCCAGAAAATGGGGAAATTGCAATTTCATGAAAGGCCCTTTTAAAATAACTTGCACCCCTCACAGGTTGAATGAAAGTTTTGGCAACTCTGTTCCTTTCTGAAACTCATCCGTCATTTCAATGTCCGTTCCTCTTCAGTTCAACCCAGACAAATAAATACAACAAAAATAATAAAATTCTCAGTTCCAGTTTCCTCAGGAACAAGATGAAAGGATTTTATTAATGGATTCCATATTGGGACTTTTCTTCACACTTTCCCTCCCTGTGGTTTACACTTGGCTGGGAAAAAAGCTGCAATTCTTCCCTTGCAGGAATTTAACAAGGAGAAAAACTAACTTCAGGCTCTTCTTAGATCTCGTTCTTCTGAAAGTAATCAGTTCAGCTGTGGGGTTTTTATTTTCGTCTCATAAAACTTTCCAGATCATTCCAAGATTGCCTTCATATTGTGCATGGGGGGAGGGAGGGATGAAGCTACCCCCTCCCCTTGTTTGACTTCGAAGACTAGCTTAATGCAGGTCAAAAAAATGCTTCCTTGCAGCTATTCATTAAAAGTAAGATGTTAAAAGGGCACTGCCACTGTCAAGGTATTTTTTTCATCATTTTGAAAATCTTTGTATCTCACATTTTCTTTATCTTAATATCACCTTGGGATCATGTAAATGAAACCTTATTCCTTGTTGAAGTTTTCCCCTTCTGTCACACATATAAAGGTCAGATGTTGCTGTATGGCTGCCCAGTGATGCTGGCAATGACTTTGTCTTTAAAGGGGAAAAAATCAAAATATTTGTTGTTCTTAACAGACTTTTAAAATTGCCACGTAAATAACTCATAATACTGTATGAGTGATCACAGTGCAATTAGGTGATTTAGTGACAAATATAGTTTAGAGAAATGTCATCGTTCGGAATGTACAGTAGTATTTTTCAAACTACAGTAAAGGTTTTTGATAAAGTATATTATAAAAATACCACTGTACAGTAAGTAACATAGCTGGACAAACAAAGTTAAAACAAAAAAGTTCATCAGACACTTTGAAGCTGCAAATGTATATTCACTATTTTGACTGAGAAATAAATTGTGGTGGTACCACCAGTGTTTTGACTTCAATTTTTTCATTGACATGAATAGTTTTGCAGTGCTTGATTTTTATTTCCTATTCTTCACTTTGAATTAAATACATGGCAGATGCAATGTCCAAGGAAGATTTCATCTGTGCTCATGACCAAGAGACACAACCATAAAAGTATCCACCACAGAGTTTACACAAGACTTGTCATATTCAGGAACAGGACTTGTCTTCAGGAGTATTATAGTAGCACCATCAGGGTCCCATGGTTCTAGGCCTTAGAGAAACAGGTAAAATCCCAGGCCCATTGAAGTTGATGGCAAAGCTACAACTGACTTCAGCAGGGTCAGGATTTCATCCATGATGTTACAGGGAAGTGAAGAGACTTGCCCAAGATCACACAGCAGGTCAGTGGCCAAGCCAGGAATAGAATCTGTTTCCTGAGACCCAGTCCAGTGTTTACTCGACTAGATCACCCTTCAGTACTTCAATAGTGTATTTCAATTGAGTAATTCAAGAATTACCACAATTTGAGACAGAACGCAGGTTTTTTCTATTCTAGATGGATTCTTATACTATGCTCATCTTCATAGTATCCAAGTGCCTTCCCATTGTACATTAAGCATTGTGACTACACATCTGTCACGTGTTTGCTCTCATTCTCTTCCTGGGGGAAAAGCTTGTGCAGTGGAGGGTCTTGTTTAGGTTGGGTTTAGGGGTTTTCATAGTACACATATTGCTATGTATTGCAATGGGGGAAGGGATAACTCAGTGGTTTGAGCATTGGCCTGCTAAACCCAGGGTTGTGAACTCAGTCCTTGAGGGGGCCACTTAGGGATCTGGGGCAAAAATCTGTCTGGGGATTGGTCCTGCTTTGAGCAGGGGGTTGGACTAGATGACCTCCTGAGGTCCCTTCCAAACCTGATATTCTATATGTTTATTTTGGAGAAGGCGAAGTCAAAAAAAATGCACCTTGGAGTGAAAGCTGGTGAGATCTTTTCTGTCTTCTTTCTGCATGTACAGTAACTTTTTCACTCACTGTGAGACCCCTCAAGCCCCTGTTTTTGAGAATTTGGCTCTTAATGTCGGTTAAATAGCTACAGGAAAGGCCACACTCTGCCTTTTGGATGTGAATGTGCAACCCACTCCAGCTGGAGTCACACAGGTGTATCCCAAGGTAGAATTTGGCCCATAAGGTCCACAAGGAAAGGTTTTTTGACACAGGGTTGTGGACAATCGTACATGTTTCCCTAAAAGTAGTCATGCTCCTGAACTACTGGCATTAAGGAAATACCTGCTTCTTCTGAACATTTAAACTGCGGATGCTTTAAAACCGAGCACTACAAAGTTCCATAGTATAATTATAGTGTTATTTTTAAGGACTTGATCCACTGGATGTTTTTCCATACTTTCAATGGGTGTTGAGCTAGGCTCTAAATGTACAATATACCTTTCCCAGGGTAGAGTTCTGTGATATGGGACTCAGGTAAAATCATGATACTACACCTCTTCTTATAGCAAAGATTTGCTCATACAAGCTCAACCCTGCAGTACTTGCTCAGGCCTTACTCAGACCATACTCTCATTGACGTCAGAGGCATTTTATACTGCATGAGGATTCAGTTCTAGAAATATGAATCACAGACCCATTATGCTCCCACTGAAGTCAAAGGGCCATTTGTCATTATCCGCCGTAGGAGTGGAATCAGTCCCCCTGCTTACTTGCAGAAAACACATTCATTTCCAACTATTCCAATTGACTTTTTTATTTATTTATGAGCATCTTTAACTGTGTTTGCTGCCAGAAGATTTTATAGCCTAATGATTACTCATAATATATAATCATTTATTTGTGTACCACTTATTTTATCCCAGTACCATCCTGCATAGTACATAAGTACACTATAAATAAATTCAAAGATGGCTCTGGACAAAAATACAACCTACAATAGTACTGTTATGTGGAATAGCTATTAGATATGATAAAAGCAGCACAACATGCTTATTCAGTAAACACACAGGGGAATGGTCTCAGAACCTACAATCTATATTTGTGAAAGATAAGCATATAGTGACGACAAAAGCATGTAATGTTTACCATCTTGTAACTGCCTATTACATAATCCAGGAAATAATTTGCTGTTTAACGAAAGGAAGAGAACAGTTTTAAAAAAAACAATTATATCTGAACATCAAACAAGCCAGCAGTGACACAAAATGACAGTAAACATTATTCATGAAGTGATTATTTTAAAAAGTGATTTTCAAACCAGCATGTTTCCTGAGTTATTACAGGTAGGGCTGGTAGTATCACCTATCAATAAAGTTACTCAACAGTTCCCATTAGAAGACCTTGTTTTCAGTTGCTTATAACTTTGCCAAACTTTAACCATTCATACTAATATTTTCCATGTCAGGTGTCTGCCACAGGCTGATTTTTATTAGTAGTAGTATTAATATTTCAGCTAAAACAGTTCAGCTGTTTCTGAGGTCAAGTGTAGAGAAAAATGTTGTTTTGCCTTTGTTAAAATATTCTAGTGACCTTTTCTTTGAAAAGCTTTGGCACCTCCATGCTTTGGCACAGTTGTATCAGGGATGTGCTTCTTGCTACCACTGAAAATCCCACTGCATGTGTCAGCAAGTATCTGGGAAACCCATTGTCAAAGTGTCCTATCCCCTCTAGTGCTGGTTCATATACAGGATGACAACCCATTACTGCTACCAATTGTTCCATTAGTTCAAGTGGCAACTGACTCTGTGGTGGATCCAAAGGTTCCAGTCCTGCTACTGTCCCATGTTGGTGTCAATATGAGGACACATGATGGAATTTGTTGTTTTTTTTTAAACCAGGAAATTACACAAAACCTACATTAAAAGAACATTGTTAAGGTTGCAAGTCAAGAACTCAAAAGTTAGGAAATACCAAAATTAAGGTTGTCTGTGCAACTTTAATGTGGCCCCCTTTTGTGTATGCATTATGATATGGTCTTTAATTACATGGTCACATACTATTTTTTCCATACGACTCCCTGCTTCATTCAGTACACAGAATGACAGTGCTCACTAAATGAGTAGCTGTTCAGTAGTTTGTTGTCTCTTCATTGTTCAGTGTGTGACCCCAGACCTTAATTACTGCACATTATTCAAACCCTGCTTTGAAGACTGAATTATTACTTTCCTAAAGGGCTTTTCTGTGGCACTCATCAGTATCATAACCGAGTGCTTTACAAACATTAATGAATTAATTTTCCCAATGCCCATTAAAATGAGAGGATTATCCCCATTTTACAGATGGGGAACTGAGACAGAGAGAGATAAGGTCAAAAGTATCCACTAGTTTGGAATGCCCAATCTGAGATGCCTAGGACCTGATTTTTCAGATTACGTGCATTGGATAGCATTTTATTTGTTCAAAGCTCAGCTCCCATTGACTTCAGTTGCAGCGGTGAGCATTCAGCACTTCTGCAAATCAGGCCACAGGTCTCAAGCTGGGCACCCAGAAAATTAACGGTGTTTCTCGTGACCACCTCTGAAAAGTCTGATTTACGTGATTTGCTCAGAATCACACAAGAGCTCTGTGGCAGAGGCAAGGATAAAATCCAATTATCCAGGGCAGCGTTCAACTGTCTTAGCCAGGAGCCCCTCTCTTCTCTTCCTGCAATCCCCTGCCTCATTCACTACACGCCTTCCATTTTCTGCAATGAATGAAACATGATCCTACAGACAAACAGCATCATTCCCTATATAGACCATCTTTGGGGGATGAATCATAGTTATCCAGTACACTGAATGAGGCAAGGTCCTGTGGAAAAAATATGTGACCATGTAATTTAGAAGTGTATCATAATATACACTCTCCATGGGGCAGAGATTGTTTTTTCTTCTGGGTTTGTTCAGTGCCTAGCACATGGGAGCCTGACCCATTACTAGGGCTCCTAGGCACTATGGTAATATATATTGTGATACAGGAGGGCCAGGGAGCAGTGGGAGAGGGGAGATATATAAGCCCTAGGCTAATTAAGGTGTGGTTCCTTGTAGACTAGGGAGGGTTGCTACAGGTTAATTAAGTCAATTAAGGGCCTGTTAGGAACCTAATGAACCCCCCTGCTTCAGGCAGTCAGAGTGTGTGAGGAAGGAGAGAGGACTGGAGTTTGGAGGTGTGTTGCTAGGACTTGAAAGACTAGAGAACTGAAGGAAGGGAGACCCTGCCCCAGTGTCAAGGACTGAAGGTAACCCTACCCAAGGAGAAGAGGATAAGAAACCCCAGGTGGTTGAGAGAGGCTGAGGCTCAGAGTGAGGAACAAACCCAGACCTCTCCTCTGCTTCCCTCCTCTACCACCTTCCTGGGCACTAGCTGGGTCCTTGGTGCCCCAAGAGCAGGGGCA
This sequence comes from Mauremys reevesii, assembly GCF_016161935.1. NCBI lineage: Eukaryota > Metazoa > Chordata > Testudines > Geoemydidae > Mauremys > Mauremys reevesii. The sequence goes on along the minus strand of NC_052628.1, from coordinate 93,861,030 downwards.
AGGGGTGGTGTCTTAGCCCCCTGCCAAGAAAAGTGTTGGATCCACTCTGATAGGGTGGATCACAGAAACCCCCTTGTGACTGTCAACTGATGTGCCAAGACTACTTCTGCCCCTGCTTTCCTGCCCTTGCAGCTTGGGACTTCAGTGCCCTGCCTGGTTTGAGCCAGAACCGCTAGCCTGCTGCAAACCCAGACCAGGTGTGAACCACATCCCCTAACAGCTGTAGGCTTAAACTGAAAGCAGCTTAAGAAGTGTTCCTGCTTTAACCCTCAGATGCACAACTCCCAATGGGGTCCAAACCCCAAATAAATCAGTTTTACCCTGTAGAAAGCTTATACAGGGTAAACTCACCCTCCGTAACACTGATAGAGATATGCACAGCTGTTCTCTCCCCCCCCCTCCCAGGTATTAATACATACTCTGGGTTAATGAATACAAAGTGATTTTATTAAGTACAGAAAGTAGGCTTTAAGTGGTTCCAAGTAATAGCAGACAGAACAAAGTGAATTACCAAGCAAAATAAAATAGAACATGCAAGTCTATGTCTAATACAATAAGAAAACTGAATGCAGATAAAAAATTTCACCCTCAGAGGAATTCCAGTAAGCTTCCTTTTACAAACTAGTCTCCTTTTAGTCTGGGTGCAGCAATTACTCACACCCCTTATAGTTACTGTCCTTTGTTCTCATTTCTTTCAGGTATCCTTGTGGGTGGAGAGGCTCTCTCTTTAGCCAGCTAAAGACAAAATGGAGAGGTCTCCCATGGGCTTAAATAGACTTTCTCTTTTGGGTGGAGACCCCCTCCTCTCTCCTATGCAAAGTCCAGCTTCAAGATGGAGTTTTGGAGTCACATGGGCAAGTCACATGTCCATGCATGACTTAGTTTTTTCAGGCAGCAGCCATTGCTTACATGGGGGTTGGATTAGATGATCTCCTGAGGTCCCTTCCAACCCTGATATTCTATGATTCTATGCTACCTTGAACATCCTCAGGTAGACTTATGTGGATTGGAGCCTTCTGAGATTCATTGTCCTTTAGGTGTTTCTTGACTGGGCACTTAATTTGCACATTCCTTTCTCAAGAAGTTGACCAAATGCTCTACTAAGGCTACTTAGAAATCAAGCAAATATACAGCCAATATTCATAACTTCAAATACAAAAATGATACATGCATATAAATAGGAGGAATGTATTCAGTAGATCATAACCTTTACAGAGATGTTACATGGCATATGTAGCATAAAACATATTCCAGTTATGTTATATATACATTCATAAGCATATTTCCATAAAGCCTTATGGGGTACACACATCATACACACCCACCATACCGACATTGGCTGTTTTGTCACAATATCATAAAAATAACAATGCACATAAGGGAGCCAAATGGAGATTGCTTGGACAACCTAAATTCTGGCATTTCCTAACTTTTGAGCACTTGACTTTGCAACATTAATATCTTTTTTACATTTTTTTTGTTTGTAGTAGAGTTTAGAGTATGACAGTGTATAATGTAATAACCATCTGCTACAGGTTGGGGGGCGTTACAGAGAGAGAAGGGAAGTGGTAGGAGATAGAAAGCAAGAAACAAAGGGAGGGAGGATGAAATAAAAGAGAACAGAACAGAAAGAATTATTGAAAATCCTCCATGCCTTCAGGTGTGGTTCGCCTGGTAAAACATTTTAAATACTAGCCAGTAGAGTTATGTACCAGACTTGACAAACTGATGGTATTTAATCCCAATGGCCATCTTTATATAGGACAAATACCCAGGGAATCTACTGTCCATTAGTAATTAAACTAATGGACCATGTTGGTCATTGAGTCAAACATGATGCAAGGTAATATGATAAGGATGGTCAAATCTCATGCTCTTCCAAAAACAGTCACAATAGATTGCCACTCTTATGGCCTGATTCTAGCCTCGCTTATGCAGGTTTTACACCAGTACAACTCTTAATTTCAATGGAATTACTTAAAACTCACAGCAGTGTAACTGAGGGCCCAATCAGCCCCTTATTCACTCAGATACTGTGGAAATGAAGGCCAGATATGTACTTACATAGACAGATAAGGCTCCTCACTCAGATCCCAAAGTTGGGCCCCAACAAGCAGTGTAGCACGGTGGCCCTGCTCTTGAACCATAGTGACCTCTAAATCCTCCAACCATCAGTTTTTTACTTGCCGGATGACAGTAGAGCAGCTCCTTGCTGCAGTCCAGCTGTTGCTGGGTCAGTGCAGATTCTTTTCAACATCCTCCTTGTCTCTTGAGAATATCTCTCACTGTTCCTTTTACTGCCTCTGCTTCTGATTCCAACATGCAGTCATGATGGATGCCTTACAGATACATAGATAATTCCATTCACAACTCTTTAAACAATTGCATGCCACACAAAATAATGAGTGACTGGCAATCCTGCTACACTTGGAGAGAAATGCAACATCCGCCTCTTCTCCTAGTACTGCAGAACTATCATACTTTAAATATATGCTCTTTTAAAAAAAAAATGCCACTAAGCCTGCCTCATGCCAGCAGGGAAGGAAGACAGCAGTATCTTTACAGTCCTTACTAGAGTGATGAGCACCAGTATTAACCTAGACAGACACAGATTTGGTCACTTGTGGGATTTTGAGCGGGACACAGCAAAACCCTTGCTGCAGCTTTCCTGTGTTTGTTCTACCTTGACCTGTATAGATGAGGCATTTGCCAATACTGCCAACCAAAGCTTGAGTTTCCTCAAAGCTCAGGTTTGCACTAACTTCACTGCATTGAAGCTCATTTCTTCAGCCTAATTTCTTTATGCTCTTCAGCAGGTGTCCAACCTGCCAATATGGTCAATGCCATCAGTAATCTCAATGTAGCCAGTTTCAACACCTGTATCAGCACAGCTGCCTCCCACACTGATGCAGTGAGTCTATTTGGGATCAAAGGGACTGGTGAGAGGAAAACTCTCGGGAGTCTTTTCTGGACACAGCTGAGCTGAAAGGCTCCTCTGAGGCTGTGTTTGTGTGTCCCCATCCCGCCCCAGGGAGACTGAGGAAGACAAAGGCTTTTTGACTCCTCTCTTCAGAGACCAACTATAACAGGTAATTATTTTCTTTTCAGGATGTAAGCTGAACACCTGGCAGAGCAAGAATGGAATTTCCCTCCCTTCCTACAGCATTGCAAAACCAACGAGGTACATTCTACAGTGGGAATTTGACTTTCTGAGGCATTGTGCAGTGGCCACTGCCAAAGGTAAAATACCAGATTAAGTGGATCAGCAAGATGAACCAGCATGGTAAATCCTATGGGTCTACATTAAAAAAAAAAATCTTTACAAATCCCACAGAAAGCATTTTAGTCCTTTTTGTGCTCTGGGGCAACAAATACTACAATCAAGTAATCTACTATTACTTAATCATGTATCGATTTTATTCCTAACTAAAAGGGATCAATGCCTCAAACTATACCCATGACCTTGTGTCCTTCAGTGTCCCTCCCGCTACCCATGCCATTCCACCAATGGTGCCCACCTGGATGCTCCTTTTGTTCTCTTCTCCCACTCTCATGTCTGGGGGTCGCCTTCTAGGTCTTACCCCCAGTGCATGGAATGCCCTGACCAGAGCCTTTTTCTAAGCCAGCTCCCTCTTCTTGTATTAGAATCCAGCCTAATAACTCGCTTCTGTCGCTTCCCTACAAGAAGTTAGGGGGAGGGGAAATATTTAATAGAAAGATCAAGAGATGTACATAACAATGGCCTCAGTACTGCAGACACTTATGAACGTGCCTAGATTTAAGCCCATGAGTAATGCCGTTGGTTTCACTAGGACTGCTTGCTTTTTAAAATAAAGCCCATGCCGAAGTGTTTGTAAGACTTGAGACTGCACGGCGCAACCACATGTTTGTCCGTCCTCTTCCTCCTTCCCATTTTAATGTGGTCTGTTTGACCCTCGCTTGTGTAGTATTGAATGTAGATAGCACCCGTTCAGGTTGGAGGAAGTGGATTGGGAACTGGCCTGAGAGTTGGGAGCCCAGGCTTCTATTCCAGACTCAGCCACTGGCTTGCTATGTGACCTTGGGTAACTTACTTCTCTCTGCTTGTGATTTACCCTGCCACCCTTCGCCTATCTTGTCTGTTTAGACTGTAAGCATTTCAAGGCAAGGACTGGCTCTTGTGTGTTTCCACAGCTACTAGCACAATGGAGGGTCTTGTATATTTGGTGAGGCATCGAGAGTATTTTCCAATATTTCAACAATAATAAATGTTAAACATTTAATGAAAATGTAGGGAGTGAAAAACAGCAGATTATTATTACTAGATCCCTTTTAGGCTGCACCTCTGAGATACAGTTGTCTGTAGTAATTTAAAGTCTCATTCCTACATGTTTTTCTTGGTGGTTCCAAAACTTAGGAAGTGCCTCATTAATGCTGAAAACAGCTAAATAGACAGTACCTTTCTCATTTACTTTAAACAGTATCTATAATCTGGGGTAGATCTAGCATTTAAAAAATGAGAGCCATGCTTCATATTCAGAGGGGTAGCCGTGTTAGTCTGGATCTGTAAAAGCAACAAAGAATCCTGTGGCACCTTATAGACTAACAGACGTTTTGCAGCATGAGCTTTCGTGGGTGAATACCCACTTCTTCGGATGCAAGTGGTGGAAATTTCCAGGGGCAGGTTTATATATGCAAGCAAGAAGCAAGCTAGAGATAATGAGGTTAGTTCAATCAGGGAGGATGAGGCCCTGTTCTAGCAGTTGAGGTGTGAAAACCAAGGGAGGAGAAACTGGTTCTGTAATTGGCAAGCCATTCACAGTCTTTATTTAATCCTGAGCTGATGGTGTCAAATTTGCAGATGAACTGGAGCTCAGCAGTTTCTCTTTGAAGTCTGGTCCTGAAGTTTTTTTGCTGCAGGATGGCCACCTTAAGATCTGCTATTGTGTGGCCAGGGAGGTTGAAGTGTTCTCCTACAGGTTTTTGTATATTGCCATTCCTAATATCTGATTTGTGTCCATTTATCCATGGATGCTTCATATTGGAGTTATGGAGGAAGACAGAGGTCCACAGCACTGTACTTGCCTTTACAGCTTTTTGGTACGGATTAAAGAAAGACGGGAGGAGAAAGGCAAATATAAGGTTATTCGTATTCAATATAGATCGGCTAATAAAACACATATTAGCAAGTGCAATACAAATGAGATCTCCTTAGGTTGAGAACTGTTTTGTTATTGGAATAGAATAGAATGTGTTTTTATACAATGCCTTTACACTGACGATATCCTATATTGTTCCGTATAATAATTAGATATTGGTGTGGGTATGCAGGGACTGTAGGCAAATAGAGCTAAATCCATTGTGATTTTGGCTATAGCTCTGTCATGGAGTCACCGGGCAATGCTCTGGAACTACTCCGTACAAAGCCAGCCAGGATTCTGGTTGTAGCATGCCTCCTCTCTCGGAGCATATTGTCACCAGGGCAAGAAGCTTACCCAGCTTTGACCTTCCTGGATCTAACCTCGGAGTATTCAGCATCCCCTTCCTCCCCATGTGCTTCCCGCAGTGAGTCTGCCCAGGCCGATCTCCTGGAGAAGCCAGAGGGCCCTGCACCACAACTCCTGCAGTCAGCAGTGACTCTCAGCCAGCATGTAGAACAGAATGGTCTATTAGCTGACAGGAACACTGCGTAGAACAGAGCTTGCTATCGCAGAAATCAGTGACTTTCAGCCAAGTCCATCTTAGGGAGTCCTGGGCCAGATGTCCTGGACTCCCCCTCTTCAAGTACCCCAAGCAGACTGCCCAGCTTCCAGTGACCCCAGCCTCTGACACCCCCATTGCTCCTCCTCTTTATCCCACTTCTCCGGCAAAAGGTGTCACTTGGTCTCTCCCCCTTTCTGGGTCTCAGGTTACATATGTGCAGACAGCTGGGCAGCCTCACCTGCCCCAAGGGCCTCAGCAAAGATTTCCCAATTCCCACCACTGAAATATTGGTACAGCACATAGGGAAATAAGACAGTAAGATTCACATGCAACATAACAAGATGAATAAAACCCCACTTCGTGACAAGCTCACACACAACCTTTTGCCAAATAAGAATCTGCTTTTAGTGAGACAGGGATTGTTGGCTGGGACACTGGCATGAAGAGTCTCCTCTACTGTTTGAAAAGTGCCAGGAGATCTTTTCTAGTGTATAACATACCCTCACAGGTTCTCTTTTGTTCTGTTAACTGAAGGTTATGTACTCACAGAATAGTATAAAAAAATCACAGACAAAGCAAGAAAGGCAAAACTGAAAGCTAAAGAAAGTGACATTATTAACAATGTACCATACTGAAATAGGTACAATATTCCTGCCAGGATCATATTAATATGCAAGCCTGATTTATATTAACGCAAAATTGGACAGAGTACTCGATACTGCCTCTGACTGTTAAACACCTCCTAATGCAATTTTAGATATGGGTTTGGGTTCCAGGCAAGCTTTAAATGTGTTCCCCAAAATCACTCTTGAGAACTTATTGACACTTCACACCACAGCAGTTCAAGTGACCAGTCTTGCAAGAGGTTCATTCTGCTAAGCATGTACTGAGTACTCAACTCCCATTCACTTCAGTAGTAGGTAAAAATGCTGATCACTCCTCAGGAGACAGATGATACGCTGCAGATGACATGCTGCTCTTCATACTTCACCACCACATGACTTGCTTTCATAATACTCAGCCGCCTTAGCTCAGATAACTACTGAAATATACTAAACAAAAGGATGAAAGCCTAATTGCCAGGTTTAGTGATTATGCTGTAGTACGCTTGTTTTGCACAGCACTCTAGAGAGAGTTAACTTTGTTTAGTAGATGGGTTACAGAGAAAATAGGGAAGAGATAATTAAAGGAGCATTGTATGAGGAACTAACCAGGGTTGTGAATTAGAATCCACTCACCACCCCCTGTCTATTCTATATAGGTTCTTATACCAGCATCATGAAATTATCTGAGTGACTTGCAGTACTGAATTAACTAATGTGACTAACATCTGTCGTGTTTATTCTCCCCCTGGGGAGAGGAGAAGAGAAGTATGTGCAGCGGAATGTTTTGATCTGAAATATTTAAATAAATAATACCTAACTCTTAGACAGAACTCTTCATCCATAGATCGCAAAGTGCTTTATAAAGGAGGTCATTATCATATGGCTAAACTGAGGTGTAGTCGCTAAGGTCACAGAGTAGGTCAGGGACTAGAATCTAGGTCTCCTGTCCCAGTCTAGCATACTATCCATTATTCCACACATACATTTTGCTACACTCTTACATTAGAGAAGGTAAGATCAAAGAAATGTGCCTCGCTCTTGTAGTGAGGTTGTGATAGTCCTTGGCTCCTGTTAGGAATTCATTCCACAGTCTTGGGCTAGCTCCCAAGAAAGCCTTGTCTCCTGTGCAGACAAGATTTACCCTTTATTGTAGAAAGTTCCATTGTGCCTAGAGTCAGGATATTTCTGGCAGACTCTGGTGGGAATAGCAGCTATGACCCCTGTACATTTGCTATCTGAGTGTTTGAGACCATTGGATAGGCATAATCCTAGACCTAGTCACCCCAGACTGCACCATCCCTCTCTCTGCACTAAGCTTCACAGCCACGTTAGTGGAACTGGTAAAATGAGACAGAAGGCCTCATCCTCAAACCAGATAGCAATATTTTGCACTGCTCTAGCAACACAAAACAGCCTTCAGGCCAGCTGAATCAGCTACACAGGGAGTCCTGCCAAAGGGTGTTATACAGCCAGCCCTGTACCTGCCCTTTCTCCATGCCCAGCATTTGTGGGAGGGATGGTAGTTGCAGGAAAGGCGTCTTAAGCAAAAAGCTTCTGTACTCTGGAATGGCCACTTAGCAGAGTTGAAGCTGGATGCAATTTGGCATGGCCCATAGGAGCTGTTGGAGCTGGGTATAACTTAGAGTAGCAGTTAGGGCACTCACTTGGGAGGAGGGAGACTTGGATTTACATTCAGGAAAAGACGGGATTTAAACCTGGGTCTCCCACATCCAGTGCCTAACTGTGGGGGAGTGGAAGGGGGGAGATCTACTCCAGTCATATTCTGTGCAGGGCCAGTCCGGTAGATGTACTCCAAGGTCCCACAGGCAAGCTAGAGGGAGTGCCTAATTTGTAAATCCCACTGTGTCAGCCACTGAGCTGCTTGGTGGTGTCAGGACTAAAGCAGCCGTGCACACTCCACCAGCAGCAATTTAGGTGCCTGTTGCATTAAGCAGCAGCTGAGCAGGGGTTTTGGGAAGCTACATTTTGGACTTAGGCACCTACCTGCTACTTTAGGGGCTTAAGTCCCCTTTGTGAATCCCTTCCTAAGTAAATTTAAGAAGTTAAGCACTCTGAATTGAACAGCTCCAGGCAATATGGCTGTGAACTCCTTTACCATTCCCAGGGCCCTTGAAAATAATACTTAGATCTTCTAACACCTTTCTTCTATCCTTCTCAATGCATTTTACAAAGCAGGGGCATCACTTTGCCATGGCAGAGTCCAGAATAGAACCCAGGACCTGTCTCTGAGACCTGGGTTCTAGCCCGCTGTAGTGCTCTGCAGTGTCAGCATTGGATAAGACCCTAAATCCCAGTACAGCATTTGAACCCATGGCCTTCTGGTCCAGAGACAAAAGTGCTACTGACAATACAATAATTATATTCTATCATTACTTGGTGACCTAACAGAAGGTGTTATGACTCAGAATGGACATAATAGTATATGTATGCATGAGTTGTAGCTGTGTTGGTCTCAGAATATTTTGGGTGAGGTAATATATTTTATTGGACTAACTTCTGTTGGTAAGAGAGACAGAAGTTGGTCCAAAAACATACAGTACTTTTATGTAGAGAGTGCCTTTGACCCAGCTATAAGGGTATGAGGATAGTTCTCTACGTGGCCATTCATACAGTAAATCAAAAGTATATTTTATAAAGAGGGAAGAGAAAACAGATAATACCTAGGCCCAAAGCAGTTTTATTACACGGAAGATCCTAATCTCCAAGATAGTGCTGCATTCTAATCACTGTCCAGTCTGCCTTCATTTCAAGGTCCTGTAATATGAAATCTTGCAAAGAAACTGTCTTCTGTTTAAAATAGGCTTCTTCACGGAAGGGTGCTTTGTATGGCTATCATGTACTTGGAACCTGATCCGCACCACTGAAATCAAGGAGACTCTGATTTCAATGGTAGCAGGATCAGACCCTTTGGGCCGGACCCTGTTAGGTGCTGAGAACCTTAAGCTCCCACTGAAATAAATGAGATGTTCAGCACCTTGCAAGATCAGCCCCTTGTTTCCTGAGGTTTTCACTGGTGGTATTGGTTTCTCACAGCAGCAGATGTTAGAATATTATTTTTTTGTCTCAGTGTCAAAGCTCTTATGTGCAAACAGTGAAAAAAGGGAATTAATATGGTCATGCCAGTATTCACAGATGAAGTAAGAGTATTTAAAGCAGCTCTGTGCTGGGACCACCTATTTAATTACTTCTTTCTCTCTGTATCAGAGGGGTAGCCATGTTAGTCTGTATCTGTAAAAAGTAACAAAGAGTCCTGTGGCACCTTATAGACTAACAGACATATTGGAGCATGAGCTTTCGTGGGTGAATATCCACTTCGTCAGATGCATGTAGTGAAATCAAAAGTACATGCATCTGATGAAGTGAGTATTCACCCACGAAAGCTTATGCTCCAATAGTCTGTTAGTCTATAAGGTGCCACGGGACTCTTTGTCACTTCTCTCTCTCTATTTCCTTTTTTTTTTTTGAAGTATTAAGATTTTGATTACTTATGAAAGAGCTACAGAGCCTAAGCAGCAAGTTTTGTCTTCTGTTTCCAAGTTGCTGAAATGTTGTGGAAGGCAACCACAGCCAGAAGTCTCTTATTTTTCTGGCTGGCATTTCTCACAGATGTTCGGCACTTAGCCCCACATGCCTGGCATGGTACGTGCACTGAAAAGCAGCCCGCCAGACAGTCCCAAAGTAGAACACCCCACTAACTTCCTCTACTTGCCAGTATGATGACCTCCCCTTTGTATTTCAATAGTGAATCCCAAGTGCCACCTTTCTGTTTTAAAAAACATCCTCATCCTATTCCTTCTGGTGGGACTGATAATATTAATGACCTGTAGGGTCCAGTTCTGTTTTATATAACTAATCTTCACTAATGTATACATAAAGCATGAAAATTCAGCCCTGGCATAAGCAGATGCAACTCCTCTGAAGTCAACAACAGACAAAACCACTTCACACAGGTATTGGTATTTGTATGCAAAGAAGTAGGGCAAAAGCAGAATGAGAGAGGAAGAAATAAGATGGAGAGAAGAGAAGGTTTATTTAAGTATATTCAGGGCCTTTTACAGCCTCCCCTGCCTTCGTGACTGCTTTGCACAGCAGTGAGGATACACCTGGCAGCCCTGGGTGTAATAAAGCCAATATGGGCAGCTCTATGCAACCTACTCCTCCCATCTTTCAGCATAAGGGGCATGTTAGAAGCAGCAAGTCTAGAGTGCCTTGAGCCCTGGAGATTTCCCAACAAGCAGAATGGCTTCTGGGGAACTGTTAGTACTGGTGCAACTAATAGCCCTGAAGGCCAAAGTGAACTCCTGTGTCCCCAGGATAAGGAGAGTACAAAAGATGGTTTACCCCAATCTTCTCACAGGCCCCGCACTGAGAACAGCTCAGCCAGACCCAAGTCGCTGGCCCTAGTATTTTATCTAACTGATTCAGAGGTCCTTATCCTTTTTCCTTTAAAAAGCAAGTTCTAATGGTTTGATAAACTGCTGGACTCACAGCACTGGAGACCAACATCCTCTAATTCTGCTTAGTATAGATGAGCAGCAGCAATTCAAGCTTCCCCACAATGTATCATTCAAGTGCCTCAACCCTGGTGTAGGCAGACGGCTTGTAGGGGAAACCGAGTAGTTCAGAGCTTGTAAACACAGTAACTGGAGCCACAACAGCTAAATGAGTTGTAACTCATGCCTTCAGTTATTTCAGTGCAAGTCAGTGGGTGGGTGCTCTTATTTTGGACTAACAGGACCACTTTTTACTAACTCTTCTTTTTTCTATTAGTGATTGTTGAGCACTAGATTCTCAAACTGTGTAGTTCTTTAGCAAATTAGTTGCCTGAATGAACACCTTTAGGAAAAGCCTTTTTCAGTCTCTGAGCTCGATGCTGCAAGCTGCTGAGAGCCTATTGTGACATGCTGAGCGCACACAACTCCCACTGAAATCTGTGGGAGTTGAGGGTGCTCAGAACTGCACAGGTGGCCCATGGCCCCTTGCAGAGGAGAGCCCTCTTTCAGGCATTTTGAATCTCATTCTCCAGTTTTACACACGTGTAACCCCAATGACTTCAGTAGAGTTTCAGTGGAATAAAAGTGGTGTAACAGAGTGGAACCCTAAATGCATTCAAATAAACCTTCTTTCCCCCTTCTTCCTTTGCCTACTTCTTTGTATATAGATACTAATGCCTGTGTGAATTGTTTCTAATAATTTGGTTTTTTTTCCTCGTACCTAATTAAGGACTTTAATAACTATTTTTTTCATTAGTCAGCCAATTTAGGTAAAACCTACAAATATTTTGTTGCAATCTTCTCTTCTGCATTTACAGGAGATGGAGTGAAAATTTTAATTTCAATTACACTAGATTAACTTGGCCAAAATAGAGTATGTTAACTATGTCATTTGGATTTGCATTCCCCATATTGCAGAATATGGACATGATCCAGAGGGGTGCTTGGAACGTTCTCAGTACTTCTAAGGAAGATTGTTCTACCCATCCCAGGATCAATATGCTAAAATTATTCATAGGGTTTTGATTCAAAGTGTTGCCATCTTTCACACAGATTGTGTTCTATATTATTATTTGTAATTATTTGTACTGCAATAGTATCTGTTTGCTCTTCCCCAAACAGATACTATATTCCCCCTGTGCTAGGCTCTGTACAAACATAATAGTGATGGCCCCTAAAGCTCTTGCAATCTTACTAGCAGATGAGAGATGAGAGGTGCATACAAAACGCAGATGAGGAAGCACACAGTAATAGTGAGATGAAATAACTGGGGCATAACTGGAAAATAAAACTTTTGGAAAGTAATACATACATGTTTAGGATCCAGCCCTGTATTTTTGTGCACACAGAATTCCCCCGGAAGTCCACAGGAGTTCTGAGTCGGCAAGCCAACATTTATTACACATACACATTAGTCCACTTACATGAGGGTAATCAAATCTCATGTTTTGTGACTTTGCCACAGTTGTCAGGAAGGGATATTTTTACTCCGTTCACAGCATTGAACAATTGAATAAGAACTTGAATAAGTAAATCAATCAAAAAACACTGGGCAATAATTTCCAAAGGAGAAGAGACCCTTCCTTTTGGACTCTGCCAGAACGGCCTGCAACTGGCAGGACCAGTTAACCTTTACAGACCACAGTGAACTTATCTTGTCACAGGAACAAATGGCAAATCTTATGTTCCCATGTGACATTATATTTTTAACATGTAAATAAAAATATTAGCTCAAAGCTGCACATTAAATATATATTTACATACACAAATGTTTGAGAGAGTGCATTACCCACAAATGGCAAACACACACGCAACTTATGCAAGTCAGCACAGACAAGTGCTGCATACATTACTTGTGGGTTTGCCATTTGTGAATAATATGCTCAGTTACATGAAAAAATGATGAACTAATTGGACCAATGGAAAAAATAGTTACTAAATATTTTCATTAGGCATAATACAAACCTTTGTATTCACATGAACAACTATTTTAGGAGTTTTTAGAGAGTTTAAAAATATTTATTCAGCCTCTGTCTTGTATCCTTTGGCTATAGATCCAGGTGCCTTAGTTACCATGTGTCCAGTTATGCAGCTTTCAGAGGGAAAGAAAAATGAAAACACACATATGTAAACCCCATTAGAAAATGACCCAGAATAATTTTGAATACAGAAGAACATCACTAATTTAAATTCCAGGGCTAGAAGTGAATGGTGTATGTCCCAGTGGTATCAAAGCTCATATTTTGACCCCTGAAGAGCTGTGAGGTATCAGTTTTTCTATATGTAAAGATGTCATTGATTTAAAAATCTATCAATGGCCATGGTTTGCATCTTCGTCACCAGTTCTGGACTTTGGGCCTTTATAGTTTTTGAGGGAAATTCCATATTTGGGGAAAACAGGAAGAAATTTCTCTGCAAGTTGATTTATAGACTCAGATAGTGGCTGTTTGGAGCTGATGAGGGACTGGTATGCTACCATATGTCCTGGGAATATGGATTAGTAGAGAGGCAAGGTGACAAGAAGGGTCATCCAATGGTTAAGGCCCTAGTCAGGGGGTTGGGATACCTATGTTCAATTCCTTGTGCTGCCATATGCTTGGCAAGTCATTTAGTCTATCTGTGCCTCAATTCTCATCTGTAAAAGGGGGAATAACCCTACTTCACAGGGTTCTGTGAGGATATACACATTACTAAGAGGAGTGTAGTATGTAAGGCATGGGAACTAATTGTCTTACTCTGCTTGGCACTGGTGAGACCTCAGCTGGAGTGCTGCATCCAGTTCTGGACTCCACACTTCAGGAACGATGTGGACAAATTGGAGAGAGTCCAGAGAAGAGGAACTAAACTGGTAAAAGATTTAGACAACCTGACCTATGAGGAAAGGTTTAAAAAGTAGTCATCTTTATTCTTGAGAAAAGAATGCAGGGGACCTGATAATAACCTTCAGATATGTTAAGGGCTTCTGTGGAAAGGTCTGTGATCAATTGTTCTCCATGTCTCACTGAATATAGGACAAGAAGTACTGGGCTTAATCTGCAGCAAGGGAGATCTAGGTTAGATTTTAGGAAAAACTTTTTAACTATAAAGGCAATTAAGCTCTGGAATAGGCTTCCAAGGGTGGTTGTGGAATCTCCATCATTGGAGGTTTTTAAGAACAGGTTGGAAAAACTATTATCAGGGATGGTCTAGATTTACTTGACCTACCGCAGCACTGGAGGCTGGACTTAATGACTTCTTGAGGTCCCTTCCAGGACTACATTTCTATGATTAAAAAAGATTGTGTAGCACTCAGCATCTATGGTAATGGGTACCTAAGATAGTTATAAGGACTATAAGAGAGGTGAGAATAAATTTATAATATCACATGCCTCTCCATTTAATCATATTAATCACATAAATGCCATCTATAGTCTATATACACACTATAATGCATTATATTTAGCTTGTGAATTGCAAATTCAGACATTATCAAGTGTATCTGCTGTGACTAATATGCATCCTTGGCTCTTGTTGTTTTACTGACCAATATTCTGAGAATGAAAGAGCTCATAAGCACTTGGTAGAATTTATGATCCAAAAGGAATCATTTTGCTATGATATATTTAGCTTTTCACACCTAATTGGGCTGAGAAAAGATACTTGGCAAGGAGCTTTTTTATATACAATATCCACTTAGGGAAGAGAAAAACATGACTCCTTGGAGGAGTCTTCAGAATTGTTAGCCATTCAGTAAACCATACCTGGGACTGATTTTTCAGTACATTGCATGAAGAGGTCTGCACACAACTCCTGCACTCCATTAAGTCTTGAGTCTAAACCCGTACATAGGCTAATAAAATGGTATTAAAATGTTAATGATGCTCCAATATTCTCCATTCATAACAGATTCTGAGCTCACTGAGTCGAAAAGAATGACTTAAATTTGCCACAATAGGATAAATGATGGGGAAATCATGAGCATTTGAAATTCTGAGGAGGTGTTTTGATTTTGAGTCACATTTGAATGAGGCTCACAGAAGTTGGAATGAATGTAAGTGAGACTGTGGTAGGAAACAAACATTTCAGCTAGTGGGGAATCCAGAATCACATGGGTGGGGGTGAGAGAGGGACATAACAAGAAGGTGGGAATTTTCTTTTCAGATGATGTGATATGGGTGTGAGAGAGGTTTTCTGTGATTTTCCCCATAGTAGTAATGTTATTTCAGTTATGACTGGCAGCCAGTGTATAATAATGTTGCTGTAAACAGAGTCTTTTCTTTTTTCCGCAGTTTTATTTCAGATTTATTATGGTGCCAAAATGCTGCATTATGGGGATAATACGTATAATTTCTTTGTGTGGCGTATTAAATCTCCTCCTTCCCTACTTCCTCACCTCACCCATAAAGAAACGGTGCTTGTTTTATCTACCATCTATTTGCCTGAACACTGTGTTCCTTTTCACCTAGCATGTATTATTAGAGCCAGTTGAAAATGGCAATTATTCTTTGGCAGAATTTTTTAAAAATATTTTTAAAAAGGAATCCTGTGAATGTTTTGCTTTTTCCATGGGAAAAAAAAACAAAATCTTTTTTGGTTTTCAAAAATTGTTTTGAGTAATTTTTTTCAGTTTTTGGTAAAAATTCAAGCATTAAAATAACACTGAAAATTCTGAACAAAAATAATACGAAAATTCATGGAGGATTGGCCCATCAATGGCTATTAGCCAGGATAGGCAAGGATGGTGTCCCTAGCCTCTGTTTGCCAGAAGCTGGGAATGGGTGACAGGGGATGGATCACTTGATTACCTGGCCTGGCCACTATCAGAAGCCAGGATACTGGGCTAGATGGACCTTTGGTCTGACCAAGTATGTCCATTCTTATGTTAAGTTCTCAGGGAATGTAACTAATACACCAGAAAACATGCTGTGATATCTATATGGAATGTAGATACAGGGAAAAGAAATAATTAGCGGTTAGATCTAGAGGTCTTTACTCAATTTTAACCCTATCTTTATTCAAGCTACATTGACTGAGGAGTCTGCTTGCACAAAGGGGAAATATGAAAAAAATTCCTCAGGAAATAAAGGCCCAAGTTCAGCCTTGGACAGAGCAGGTGGGGAGCAAGGGAGGGATAGCTCAGTGGTTTGAGCATTGGCCTGCTAAACCCAGGGTTGTGAGTTCAATCCTTGAGAGGGCCATTTAGAGAACTGGAGTTTAAAAATAAATAAATAAATAAAAACCTGGGGATTTGTCCTGCTTTGAGCAGCGGGTTGGACTAGATGGTCTCCTGAGGTCCCTTCCAACCCTGATATTCTATTCTATGAAAACACTCTTAATGGGAGTTGCACCCACCTGCTCCAGGTCTGAATATGGATTTTAACACTCCTCCCCCCTCTTTCTTTTGATTTAAGAGTGCTGAGTCTGGTGGGGCTATTTCAAAAAGCACAACCAATGGCAAATCTCAGTTCTCTAAAGGTGTGGACTTTATGGTTTGCTTTGACATGCCCCAGTCCATTATTTCTATGACCCAAGCAGTTTTCTGGTAACTTTTATTTGTACTTATCTTTGCCTTGATATGCAGCACTGCATATAACATTACAGTCTACTTAATAACCTGCTCGCATTATCCCCATGCCTTGTTATAATAATTAATGTTATGTCATGTTCAACCAGTATCAATGTTGCCTTTCTTCTTTCTAGCTTATGGCTGACATTGGTTTTGATCAGGCCAGACTGTCAGTTTTTTGAATCATACAGTTTAAAAATGACTGGTAAGCAGAATATAACTGATTAACATAGTTCATGGGATGTGGGGGGGAGGCCTAGGGGATGGCGAGGAAGCAATAAGACTTGCCCATAAACGGTTTCATTATTTGGCAAAGAGCCAGTGTGAGCATTAATTCAGAGTGCTAAAATCTTCCAGGTCATTTGAGGATTCAGTAGATAGCAATGCTGCACTGTCAGAGACATAGATCGGCAGACCTAATAAGTCATTCCATCTCTAGATTCTAGGATACCACAATTCTAGGTTTGCTTACACTAACAAAATTCTAATACTGCAATGTAACAATAGGGTCTCATAACATATCAGTTATAAACATGCTGTCCCTTTAAGGAGTTTTGAGTCCAGTTCTGACCCTGTTCAGAGTCCACCCAGAACCAAGGTATTTGGGCACTTGAACTCCTAAGGAGCAGGAAGAATATAGGTTGGTCAGTAAGTAATACATCCAGGGAAAGAGGATGTGATATATCAGAGCTCTCTTCCACCCAGTAAGACAGCAGGGGCAGCTCCAGGCCCCAGCACGCCAAGCGCGTGCTTGGGGCGGCATGCCGCGGGGGGCGCTCTGCAGGTCGCCGGGAGGGCGGCAGGCGGCTCTGGTGGACCTGCCGCAGGCGTGCCTGCGGAGGGTCTGCTGGTCCCGCGGCTTCGGTGGAGCATCCGCAGGCATGCCTGCAGGAGGTCCACCGGAGCCGCGGGACCAGCGGACCCTCCGCAGGCACATCTCCAGGAGGTCCACTGGAGATGTGGGACCGGCGACCGGCAGAGCGCCCCCCGCGGCGTGCCGCCATGCTTGGGGCGGCGAAATCGCTAGAGCCGCCCCTGTAAGACAGAAACCAGGGAAGAGATAAAATTAGTTGTGAGTCTCTCTACTAGAAGGGAATAGGAATTGCTGTTGGGTCTCTCCAGGCAAAGAGCTCAGGAACAGACCCTAGAAGGACAGCTAGGGAAAGCACCTGGAGGAAGGAGTGGTGTTTTGGATAAGAAAACTAAAGACTGAAGGAAGGACTGGGGGGAGAAAGAGACAGCAGGAACACCAACTATTTGTGCTTCTCTTCCAAAGAAGTCTACTTGGAAAAGACTGCTTGTGAGCCCCTAAACCAACAGATGGAAATCTGGGGAACTTCTGTTGGAATCTCCTTTACATTGAAAGGGGAGGAATGTTTTCGGCTAGATCAGCCGGCTGAACTACCCTGCCTGCAAGAGGGGAAACTGAGGCAGGCTTCTGTGTGCTTATTTTTGTTTATACTATCTCTCTAAGGTAAGACGGTGCCACTGTAATGTGCTTCACTAAAGTTGTGCACCTAGTTCCTTCTAACGACAAAAAGGAACTAATATCTAGAACCGCTGGTCTAGATGAGTGGTTCTCAACCAGAGACCCAGGGCCGTGAACAGGTTTCAGGGGGACCACCAAGCAGGGCCAGCATTAGACTAGCTGGGGCCCAGGGCAGAAAGCCAAAGCCCAACTGCATGGGGCAGAAGCCCGGAGCCCTGAGCCCCGCCACCCCCAGGGCTGAAGCCAACGCCTGAGCAATGTAGCTTCGCAGGGATCCCTGTGGGATGGGGCCCCAGGCAACTGCAGTGCTTGCTACCCCCTAATGCTGGCCCTGGTTTTTATATGCAGTAGAACAGTTGTGACAGGTGGGCCATGCAGTTTTTATAGCATGTTGTGGGGGCCTCACAAAGAAAAAGGTTGAGAATCCCTGGTCTAGGTAATACTTAGTTCTGCCATGCGTGCAGGGGACGGGACTAGATGACGTCTGGAGGTCCCGTCCAGTCCTACGATTCTATTATTCTATTCTTTTCTGTTTTTTATTATTATTCTATTATCTATTCTTCCCAATTACTGCAGGAGAGTAAAGGAGCTTCTCCTAACTCTCTAACCACAGCTCTGGTTTGTAATAAATAATTCCTGATATTAAAATGTAATTAAGTCTTACAATTATGTAGTATTATGTGGCTGAAAAGATCCCAAAGCCCTTTATAAATTGTGAACAGCAAGCTACTCTGTCATTACTGAAATACCTCTGTTGTGAGGTGCAACAGCTATTTAACAGCATGTAACAACTACACTATAGGCCAATAAGCAAAGAAGAATATTGTTATAGGCTGGGTTAAACCTCATTAAAACTGGTGAGTGTAGAAACTGCTCTTCACTTGGAATAAATGTAAGAAACAATAGGAACCTCAAACCAAATCAAGGCAAATGTCACTGCCCAAAACAAAGGCACATGTGAGTCTGCTCAGGAATCTGAACTGTGTGGTGGTGGGAGGGAGGGGTCTCTGGGTATTGTTTGGTGGAAAGGTGTGTGCAGGGCCGGCTCCAGCATTTTTGCTGCCCCAAGCGGGGGAAAAAAAAAAGCTGCTTGGGGCTTCATTCTTTGGCAGCAAGTCCTTCCCTCTGAGAGGCACTGAGCAGACCCCAGCCAGACAGCAGCGCGCGCGCGGCGCGTGGGGCCCCTTTCCCGGAGGCGGCAGGGCGGCAGATTGGGGCCGCACGTCATGCCTGCCTGCCGGCGAGGTCAGCCGGACCGGGACCGGCCTGCCGCATGCATGAGAGGGCGGAGGCGCGCGGCCGCCGCTGGCTCCCCTCCCTCGCCGCGCGCGCAGCTCAGGCAGAACTGCCGGACCTGCCCCGGCCCCGCAGCTCCCGGGGGGAGGAGCCAGAGCAGCGCGACGCGACCAGCCTCTGCAGTCAGTCATGCCCCGTCCGCCGCGCCCGCTCCCGGGGCGGGCGCGCGCATGACTGCTTGGGGCGGCCAAAAAGGTAGAGCCGCCGCTGGCACTGAGGGACCCGCCACAGAAGAGCCGAATGTGCCGCCTCCTTCCATGGGCCGCCCCAACACCTGCTTGCTGCGCTGGTGCCTGGAGCCAGCCCTGGGTGTGAGTGTGGGGGGAGGGGTGTGGGTGTGTGTAAGAAAGTGAGAGAGAGGGAGATGCTCCAGACACATCCTGAACAAGAGCTCAAGCTTCAGAGAGAGCTTTTTTGGCTGAATGCTGGCTGAAAGGGGCATGAAGTTGTGAGCAAAACAACTATTTCCTGTAGCTTGATTCCTGCTGTGTTCAGGGAAATGAGACTTTGATGTAATTCTGTAAAGCTGTACAAAGAGACCCGATGCTATCATTAATTCCTCATTCTACCAGAAACAACGTGTAAGCCCTGAACTTTGACTAGCTGCTCGGGTAGAAGAGTTAACAGTGTTGTATGTAACTATGTTCTGCACAGACAAAATTCTCTCTACAGCTTGTTACCCAAACTGAAATCTGGTCTGGATGCTGGGACTAGTACCACTACTCAGATTAATGAGATCCAGCAGAAAGCTTCCTGGTTCTGGGCTACAAGCTAGGAACCTGGTTATCCCAACAGGATGAAACTAGAATGGACCAAGGAAGCAAACCTCCAAACTCTCCCCTTAAGAGCAAATGTCATAGTGGGAGAGCAGTCTGTCTAGCTGCCTCAAAACAAGAAACTCCAATGTAAGAGAGTGGTTAGTAAGACCTGGGCTTCCCCCTCCTCCACCCTCCCTCTCTCTCTCTTTCTTACTGGATCATATTCTTTGAGCAAGTAAGGGGAGAGGTGAGACTGGAAGATATAGGGGCTGTATTGGGAGGAAGATGGAGTCCTTATCGCAAATTCCTGGAACCTCAGTTCAGCCTAAAAGATGGGCTTAAGTTGGGGAGTACTTGACTTCTTAATTTAACAAAACGACTTCACTCAAACTAAACTGCGATGCCTATTTGTTTATTTTTATTTATTTATTTAAAAAAAAAAACTGGTTTCAGCCTTCCAAAGACTTGACATGTTGCACTTCACAGTGGAATGCATATTTAAAATGTTTTATTTGCCCCTCTTTGCAGTGTATTACATGACTTTATAGAAATTGGGATCACAATGGAAAGGAAACAAACATCACTTGACGTGATGCGAAGAACATGCTGTAAAGCAAAACCAGAACATTGGCTTGTGTTTTTGAACTTAGAGTTCCAAGTGACACAAACAGACAATTATCTGAGCAAGGGCTGCAAAGATTATATACTCTGCAAAGGTTGCAGTACGCAGACTTGACCAACATCCAAAATGTAATATCCAGACTCAGATCATCTTATTTTAAAATCCGTTGCCTGAGGCTAAAAAAGGGAGGGTCTCTGCATCACCACCTCCCTTTTGCTATATGGTGATGTCATTAAATAGTGACAGCTCAAAACTTCCAGTGAGGAAGCTCAGATTTTTCAAATGGTGTAGCTCTTCTTTCACAATTCTGCCTGAACCTTACAGTAAATTAGTAGATGTGTTTTACCCTGGTAGTGGAGGTATTGAGCTATATCAAATATCCTGTTGCAGAGAATTGCTTGCTTTACTGATCACTGAATTGTCTTTATTTGAAAGGCTTTGGAGATTGGATATTTTGGGGATTTATCAAGAAAATGAAAATAGATCCAATGGCCTAAATTCACTTCTGGCAGAAGTGGTCATAATTCCCACTGACTTCTTATGCCAAAGATGTGTTTGATTACATCTCTCAATCAAGCTGGAAAAAGGAACTCCAGGACGGTCTCATTTTCCTGTTCAGCCAGACCCACACCGTAAAATTAAAGAAATACCTTATAGCCATAAACTTTGTAGGAGTATGTTCAATGTGCTTTAAAACTTCCCTTCTATATTAATATCCATATTAAAACTCTGGGATCCTGTTCTCCCTTTATGGGATACAAATATTTCCAAAAGAAGTCAAATGGAGTGGCTCACATCTACACGAGTGGTGAATTGGGTCACAGGTGTATAATTAAGACACTCCAAAAATCTTAACTGAATGAACAAAGCACTGTTATGGCAGGAGTCGTCCGATGGTGCTGTTACACATAGCTTTACTGAGTTGGGTTTTTTTTCTTAGTATGTGATCAAGTTTTTAGGCTTTGAAGAAACAGTATTGTTAGTTTTTGTTATGCAGGTGTCCTTTTGAGCAAATACTTTGCTCTCTGCTTTATACGTACTTGGAAGCAATTCTTGGGACAGTGTAGCTTCCTGGTGTGTGAGCTGAGAGTTCCAGAAGAGGAGATTGCCTACATGCTGTTTGTGACTGCTTTTCTTCCAGGATTGCAGCAAAGAATCCTGTGGCACCTTATAGACTAACAGACTTTTTGCAGCATGAGCTTTCATGGGTGAATACCCACTTCTTCGGATGCAAGTAGTGGAAATTGGTGTATATGTGGAAATAAAGCAACTTGCACATAGACTATATCCAGGCCCAATGTCACAGATTTCTCCTCCACTAGGAAGCTGACCTGCAAAGCCCCAAACATCTGCCAGTGCTCAGCAGAAGTGTGATGGCAGTGTCAGAAATAGAGCACAGGTGTCAGAAGGAGAGGCGACAGTATTTAGCACCTGTATGGTGCTTTATAAATGTGGGTACTTCCATCCTGATTATACAGATGGAGAAAATGAAGCACAGAGAGGATAAGTGGCTTGCCCAAGGTCACATTGCAAGTAGCACTGGGTAAATACTGGGTATTTTGGTTCTCTGGCAATTTCAAAAAATCGAGGGGGGGGGAATGTTTTGGGTTGAACCAAAAATGACACTTTTCTAAAGTGTTTGGCAAATCAAAAAGTAAAAAAACCAAAACGTGCATTTTTTGGCAAATAAAGCATTAATGCAAAAAAAAAATTCACCCAGCTCTAATTCATCCAGCACGTCGGTGGCAAACCTGATAATAAAACCCGAGTCTCCTGACTCCTACTCTGATGCCTGATGCAGAATGGTCCAGTTTTATTGCAGAGGCAACAGAACCAGAAACTGCATCCAAGTCTTTTCCCAACTCAGAGTGGGCTTTTATTTCTGCAGTGCTAAATCCTGGTTAAACTCGAGAAGATGTTTAGGTTTTCAGTAAGCAAGTCAAAAGTACACCCAGTACATGCTACAATACTGTTTTTAGGCCTTTGGCATATCCAGATGTACAGAGTTATGAAGCCAGGCCTCACTGTATTAGTTGCTAGCCTACTGATAAATAATATCCGTGCAGTTTGTCATTTACACAAAGCTCAGAACTTAATTATGTTATAAACATAGCTGGGGTAAAATGTTTGGGACAAAAGCTGAACATGATGGTCATGTGGTATCACCTCATTAAACTACTGTTTTGTGATTAGCTCCATCTGTCTGTCACAATGGTGTTTCCTATCACAGGCTCTTAATTTTTAAGTCATGTTGTTCTGACATGGCTGAACAGACTTTAATCTCAGAGTGAATGTAATGATTAACCCATATACGGTCAATTTGCCAATCCCTTAAAATTTAGTTGCCACACATCATAAATGAAGACCTGATGTGTAATTTTATGAAACACTAAAAAGTTCACTTGTTTTAGGGGTTGTCAAGGCTGGATGGCAGAGTGGGATGAAGTGCTTAGCTGCCCAGGGGACCACAAAATTAGAGGTGACATTGGGGTTGGAGGAGAATATTTGTTTCCAATTGTTTTGTGGGGGAGGGACAGGTCACCAAATTCTGGCACACCCAGAGAATTGTTTAAATAAAGGCTAGCACTGACTTTTATTGTGTTTTGAGTTCTGTGGTTTCATTACAACAGTAAAACAGTTACAAAGCACATCTGTATGGTTAATAAAGATCTGAATTTGTCTAATGTCCCTTTACCCCCTGTGCAGATACATGCACAGAGCACAAAAGAGAACAGAGATGAATGGGGAAATAATTTTCCTTATTGCTTTCCATCTGTGTTAGCCCTAGAGCTAGAAGGCTTAAAAGAAGGGAACTTTCTGCTGCCTCTGCAGGGGAAAAGCAAGCTCTGGACAGCCTCATTTACATGAAATATAATATTGCTTACCCAGGGTTCCACAATCTGTTTTGCTGTAGTGGGAATTGGATTATATAATGATTGTTACTGTACCTGTATTGATGAAAGGACATAGGTATTGTGCAGAAATGCCTGGAGTAAATGATCACCATGCCTTCCCAGGCAGTGGACTCTGATGAGGGAACAGGATTCAAGTTCAACAAGGACTTGCCTTTGAGGTTAGGAGCCCTATGTCAGAGAGCAGGGACACTAAGGGTCCAATTTTCTCTGGGTTCCCTATCTAGAGATTTGAACCGTGAGTGGAATGATCCGGCAGGACTGGACCAAGCTGAACCGGCTTGTACAGAGCTGGCTTTGCAGTGAGGACTGATCAGACTGGTAGCAAGACAGTGCTGGCTTCACAGCACTTCCCAAGCTAGCGAGGACTGACCAGACCAGTGGAGGAAGAGCTGATGTCGCAGACCTGAACCAGGTAAGCACACATCCGAGCAGGACTTGGTTGTGGGGACTTCTCTGGATTGGAGCAGGTAGGTGGAGAAAAGCCACCCTCAGGAACCCCACTATCACTGGGTCTAATTAGACCTATGAGTGAGGTTTTAAGAGAGTAGAGATTGTTTTGTGCTAAATTCGGGACCTCAGCAAATTGCACAGGTCATATCAGCGGTGCTGATTTTATATAGGGAGGGACAGGGCACCCATTCCCAAAGAGGTGATTTGATTTGTGTGGATGAAGACAACCTTCCTTCTCGCTGTTCCCCCACACACACACACTACGACCCTTTATCGTCTCCGGGTTTTTTCACCTTCCTTTGCAGCATCGGGCACAGTTCACTTGCTGACTGGTTAGAGTAAACAGTGGATTCTCTGTAACGAGAAGTCTTTAAATCATGATTTGCGGACTTCAGTAACCCAGCCAGAGGTTACAGGCCTATTGCAGGAGCGGGTGGGTGAGGTTCTGTGGCATGTGATGTGCAGGTCAGACTAGGTGATCCTGATGGTCCCTTCTGACTTAGTCTATGAGTCTTCACATGCGAGTTTCTACACTGTAAATATTTTCACAATGAAATGTTCATTGCTGACCTGATTAAAGCAGAAACAGGTGATATTAACACACTGGGTGGGAAAGGCTACATTACTGCTCAGAGTCACAACAAAACTTTTCATATGATGGGTCAACTACTGTGTGTGTTTATTTGTACGCAACAATGGATTTTTCCCCTTTGTGGGCCACCAGAGTGTTTTTTAAACAGGACGCTGGCTCATGTGTGTGCCTCTACCTCTTTGCCTAGTGCAGCACACTCAGCTGTCACTCACCTTTTTGTTCAGAAGTTTGTATAAAATGTGTACTTAATGGGATGTTGCTTTTCTGTATTGCTCCTCCAGCATAAGTAGCTCTTTTTAGCCCAGGGTTATTAAATATCACTGCTTTACTTCTTTCTCCGATCAAATAATAAGATGTATAATTAAGAAGTTATGGCAAGCTTTGAGTGATCCTAGTTCTTTGATCAGGAGGTTTAATTTAATTTGAAAACATGTGGCTGTAGCGATGTCTGGGCCAATCAGTCTAGACTTGAGCACTGTGTGTGGCCAGATGCAAAGCTTGGCTGTACTCTTTGCTCAAGTCACCACCCTCCTTTTAAAATTCTTCAGCTGCTGGAAGTGGGAATGTTTTGGTTTCATTTATTTATTTTAAACTAAAGACAGCCACAGGCTCACCTCTGAACATGTATTTGGGTCAGCTCTAAACCCTCTGGATTAGGCTGTGACAAGAGGGTCTGGTTTGGTTGTGGTTGGTTGGAGTGGTTTTTTGGGGGGAGGGTTGTTGCTGGGTTAAATTATTGCTTTTCTTACAGTGAAAACAAGGACAGCCTCAAACCTGAAACATAAGGAACTGCAGAGTGGTTCTTAAGCCCCAGACCATGCTCAGGGGCATTATGGAGGCTCACCACTACGGTGGGATGCCTGGAGACACAGTATCTCTGGTAAGCTCCATGCTTCCTGGAGCACAACAGGAGCACAGCCATTGCAACACCTTTGATTGGCTGAAGGGTGTGCTCCCTTTGCATGTGGCAGGAGGTGCTGTCTAGTGCAAGGGCTCTGGCTCAGAACTCAGCCTCCCAGTTCACCCCTTCCAGCATTATCAGAGCACGAGGACTGCTGCTGTGCCCAGCGACTGTGCAGGGCAAAAGAGATGAAGGCTCCTTGCATCCTCTTTCTTTCTTTTTGCACCTATGCAGGGCTGGGCAAAATCTAGATAATACATAAATATGGGCAAATTCTGGATCGAGCTTTCCCCACCATCCCTGGTCTTTGAGCAAGCTTGATTTGCAGCTGTCTCCTTCTCTCTGATGGGATTAATCAAAATCCCAGATCCAAACACTTCCTTGTACTTTGAAAGTTCATACGTGGATCTGAATTTAGAGGCTCAGGCCTGTCTCTAACAATCTGCATATTGCTTTTTCCTGCGGCTGGACCTGTTGTAGAGCAATGGCAGCATAAACTTGCTGTAGCATCCTTCTCTGAAAGAGAAACTTCCTATGAGGAAAGCATAGCATGAATGATTATGTTCATCTATATATTGCTGGGATATTAAATCCTAATCAGTGCCTTGACTTTGCAGTCATGGTCACAAGCCATTCTTGCTACTAGATGTTTCTACTTACCAGTCAGCTTCATTCTGTGCTATCTCTTTTCAAGAGGAGGGCATTTACAAGAATCTCATGTGGAGGAAAAATGTGAAATGTTTGCGTCTTGATCATTTTTAATAACAATAAAAATGAATGGTGGTTGGGTAGAACTGGAATATCAAACACGAGCTTTAAATCTGCTTTATTAAATATCCTGTGTGTGTCATTTTAATGGGTTTTTTTATAATTCTCTTTTTATTAAACTTTTCAAGTACAACAAGATATGATACTATGTTAGCACTTGTCAAATAGTGATAGCCTATTCTTCTTCTGGCTGGTGAGTTAGAAAACTCATGAGCTGAGACTTGTTACAGTTGTATAATTAAGGCCTTATCAATGTATATTCCAATGTTCCATTAACTTCAGTGGAAGTTTTAGACATGCAAGTAATCCAGGATGGGGCCCATAGTAACACTGAACAAAGTGAGATAAGATTATTTTTTTTCTTATCTACATCCATGTAACCAATTAAGTTACATCTACCAAATGGAATTCAATTCATATATATGGCGTTGCACATATTTAGTGACTGCAGGAAAAGTTTGGTCCCTTAAATACAGCTAAATAAAAACCAGAAAAATACTCCCTTATTAAAAATACTACAGTAAGAGCTCAAAACATTATTGAAAGTTTCAGAGGTTTGGACCACTACCGTAGAATACTATGTTAATATTTTTTTATAAGGGCAGTAATGCAATTGTTTGTCTTGGAAATTTAAAATCTTTAAACTGAAAGTGCAGTATTCCATAGAAATGTTCCACAGACTAGATGTTATATTGGCTCTTGTCAAATACTGTGTCCTTTTTTAGAATGGATTGCATTCCCAGGAATATACAGTAATATTATCTATTTCCATGGCCCTCACCACTATAATATTTGTGCTAATTTATCTTCACAATACCCCCGTGAGGAAAGGAAGTACTATCCCCATTTTACAGATTGAAAACTGAGGCACAGAGAGCAGGGGCGGCTCTAGGTATTTTGCCGCCCCAAGCACGGCATGCAGGCTGCCTTCGGCGGCTTGCCTGCAGGAGGTCCCTGGTCCCGCAGATTTGGCAACACGCCTGTGGGAAGTCCGCTGAAGCCGCAGGACCAGTGGACCCTCCGCAGGCATGCTGCCAAAGGCAGCCTGCCTGCCACCCTCGCGGCAACCGGGAGAACGCCCCCCGCAGCTTGCCGCCCCAGGCACACGCTTGGCGTGCTGGTGCCTGGAGCTGCCCCTGACAGAGAGAGATCAAGTGTCTTGGTCAAGGTCACATGAGAAGTCTGTGCAGAGCCAGAAACAGAATTTTTATCTCCTGAGTCCCAACCCAGCACCTAGAAAAACATTCTTCTTTCCCTCACGCTGCCTACATAATGTATATACTGAGAATTCTTCTGTAATCCATCTGAGCGTGCACCTGAACTCTATCTCTAATTTTGGAGCAGTAATATTATATATTTTATTTACTTGTTTGTTTCAAAGAGACAGTTGTTAAGTCTTAAGGCACAAATTCTGTTTTTTTGTTTTGTTTTTTTTTACAAGCAGCCTACGGCAGCCGAAGCTCACTTAAAAAATGTATTCCATAGTTTCATATATTGTAAGGGTGAGAAATATGGTTTCACAAATGTCAGTACATACAATACTCAACAGGAAAGCAAAAGGATGAATCACAGCTCTCTAGTTATTATCTCAGAAAGTATGAGCCTTCAATTCCACCATATTGCTGAGAGAGAGAGAAGGAAAAAACAAAGATTTTCCCTTTTGAAATACAGAAGTAGGGTACTGTTTGTTCAAAACTATTGTCTGAAATCAAGAAATGGAAAAAAAAACAGTTTTGAACATGCTGAACCAGAATTACCCTTCTACACCTGGGACTCGGGCTGTAGACCCCCTTTAGTGGCCTAGAATGGGTGTAAAGCACCATAAACCACTCACAATCCATGCTATGCTGGGGTCTTTCTCAAATGTACTGCTTCCCAATTAACTTCCCACATTGTGTATTTGTGTGTTTCAGAGCATTCCTTCACCCTCCCCCCAAATGCATTAGCTCGTATTATTCCAAACTGAATCCAGGTTTTTTGACTGGGACAAGGTAGGTGAGATAATATCTTTTATTGGACCAACTTCTAAGTAGAGATACTTCAGTTCTGGTTAGGGGCATTCTTGATAAGTTGTTTGTTTTTCTAACCTCATCAGGTATTTTTGCATTAGTTCTTGCTGCCTTCCTAATTTAGAAATTGCTGAGGCATGTTTGGCAATTGACACATGAGTAGTTAAAATCCCTTATGGTGTGTTGTGGTTTAGACCACCTCAAAAACTGGCCCATTAAAGTTTTCTCCTTCCTCTCTTCCAGTACTCCTGTCATTTCTCCTTTTACAAAGATTTTCACCACTGTGCTCTTGTTTCCTGAATTGCAGATTGCCAATGTAATTCATGTATCAGAGGGGTAGCCGTGTTAGTCTGGATCTGTAAAAGCAACAAAGAATCCTGTGGCACCTTATAGACTAACAGACGTTCTGCAGCATGAGCTTTCGTGGGTGAATACCCACTTCTTCAATGTAATTCATTTTAACATACAGCAACAGCACTCTACCTCTTCTTTTTCTCTTTCTATGTAACCCCTCTGCCAGATGCTGTTAGCAGCAACAAGAACTGGGTTCAAATAGCTAGAGATCCCTCTAACAAATACTACCAACTCAAGATCCCACCCAGAGTTTCTGGGATCATTAAATAGTACCTTAGCTGAACAAACTTAATAGGCAGTGTTTCCTCAAACACCAGCACTGAGTCTTTGTATGAAACATGGAAAACTTCATGTTTATGAAATTTTAACGTCGCTAACAACTTTTTGTGCGTGTTTCTCATGACTCTGCATTTGCGTAGGGACATTCCGGTATATTAATACTCTACTGCTTTACTTTGTAGGGAAGTACATGTCAGTTCACTTGACTAATGAAAAGCTCTCTTGCTTCCTCTTTCCTAGCTAGTTTATGCAACTTAACAAGTTTTGCTGGCTTTGAACATAAAAGGTCAGTGACTCTTCTGCTTAACAGGAGACAATCTGTTCCAAAGAGACTCTCATCACAGAAGGCAGGTTAAGTTCAAGAACTCTAGGTTGTTGGGTTTTTTGTTTTTGTTTTGTTTTTCCCATTATTTATCATTTCCCCACCTCTTCACTGCTTTATTTTGGACCAGAAATAGTATTATACTATGAGAGGCTGACTGTGATGTTTCTGCTGAGATGGCTTTTTCTCGCAAGACTTCCAACCAATTCTGCAACCTCCGGAGGTTCAGACCATGCTTATGCAAGCTGATCCTGAACTCTGAATCTTTTGAGATTCTTTCACTTGTAGTCAACATACTCTTTGCTCTTACCTTTTGACATGGATACTGGATAGTCGAGTGCAGTAAATCCCAGTTCTCACTATGAATATAACATTCTCAGTGAGACTGTTATTTTAATGATGGACCACGTATTTTCAGTCACTCAGGAGAGTGGTTCTCCTGATGCATCAGGTGGGTAACCACTGTGCTTGTACTCAGGCAATTATGTGATGAGAAATGGAATTGTTTTATAGCCTGAGTGTCTCCCAATGGCATCACTTTTAAGAAACCAAAGAGGGATACTCCGAGATGGAAAGGAAATAATAGAGTGAAAATACATGTTAGAAGAAAATAGTTACCTACTTTTAGAGCTGGTCAGCAATTTTTTTGCCACAACTTTTTGTCACTGGAAAATACCAGTTTGTCAAAACTGTCACTTTTCATTGGAAAGGCTTGGTTTTGACAAATTGTTTGATTCAAAAAACTAAGTTTTGAAATGATTGAAATATATCATTTTGACTTAGGTTAAACCCCCCCAAAAAAAATCCAGCTCTCCCTAATATATTCCTGAATACCTGTCAACAGAGTAAAATTTCTGTGAGATGCTGCCATTTAAAACACTGGCAAAATGAGTAAATTGAGGGACAAGACAGTTAGTCCAACATGCCTTCCATTAGCAAATTATCACAATATTTGGCAATAACTTGCTACTTGCTACTACTGTGTGTGTGTCAGAGGAAATGATCTAAATGTGTTGTATCTATTTCCTGAAAAATCATTTCTCTATCAGCCCTGCTAAGCACGCATTTTTTGTGTGCAAAAAGTGGTTGTCTAGGGTTCAAGTCCAGGGAATTAATTCTTGATTGCTAGAATGAAGCAGTCCGAGGGCCATTAGAGCATACCAGGTACCAGCTAAGAGTTATTTTAGCTAATCATGGTGAAACCTTATGCTAATATAAACAGTGTTCATTTGTTAGAGAATATCTGTAGTTGACTCGTCAATGTTTTGAGTTTGTTTGTAATATAATAATTAGATTAAGTAAAGGCGCTAGCTGACCATTATGTGGGTTTGTGGCTTGTAAATAGACCATAAGCATCTTAGTACCATTATAGAACTTGTATTCTGTTACATCTGTGCAGATGTAACTTTATCTATTGGATGTGATTGATAAGTATTTGAATGATAAGTTTGTCTGCTAATGTCATACTTTTCTGGAATGCCATTATTGCCTTCTGATTCCCTCTCTGTCTAATCTAGCTGGTCTCTGTATTCATAGAGCACTGGCCTCCACAATACCTAGATATATTACCTCCTTCTGTCCTCAGAGTATCACTTGGTATTCTCATCACCTTTTATTTTTAAAACACACCCAAGATACCTTGAATATGAAGGTTCCAGGAAAAACCCTAAGTTCTGAGATTTTTGTCATCCCCAGTCCTCACAATGGCCAGGTATAGGTATTGTTAAGATATTAAACTTCTCACTGCTGCTTGAAAAATAAAGATGGAGGGGAGAGTGTTGAATGAAGAGAACAGAGACTAAATTAAAATCCTGGCATTTTTGGAGCATCCCATCACTTTTCCCAAAAATTTCAAGCTGTTCTTCAGACTCTTCTCAACTCAAAGCCAAATGTTTTGAAATATGTTTACACTGATTCAGTCAAGTCATCCTTCCCGCCAACCAACCACCTTAAGGTGATGGAACTGGAGGCAGTATCTATTCATTGGCCAGCCAGGGAAGGAAGGGAGCTGATTGGTCCCTTGCTCTCCCCTTTCATTAATTTAAACCCTAGTTGGGGCCATGTAGAGCCTCTTTTTATTCTTTTCCTGACACAAACTGGGTACATCCTTCTCTGTGTGACCTTTCTGCCCCACAAGCTTCCAAATTTACTTGACCCCATCAAGTCTAGCAAGCTGTCTGCTAGAAACTGCCAATTGTTCAAACCCTGGACACCCTGTGGGCTGTATTGTCAGAGGCCTACACTATATGCAGGGATTGCTTTGATAATGGTGTTTCAGTAGAACAGCATATCAGGCCCCCTTCACAGCAGGCTCCCCAAATGTAGATTGTTTTGGTGATTGCTGAGAATCTTTTTGGGGACATTAGGCATTGTGGGTGGGAAATTGTAAGATCTGTTGTGAGCCACAGTGAAAGTGAGCTGCAGGACCTGGGAACCAAAGAGGGAATTTGGGAAAAGGAAGGGATTGGTATAGAAGCAGAAGGACAAAGAGGAGTCAGTTATCTGATTTCCTCCTAAAGCCCTTTGCACATCACCTCTGACTAAAATTTCTGGTCTGTTAGAAACTGTTACACCTGTGCTTTCTAAAACAGCTTGATTGTAGCTATAATCACATATCTTCATTTGATATCCATGCTGGCATTTTATGTCTAGAGCTGGTCAAAAACAAAAAAAACTAAAGATTTTGGAGGGGTGGGGGAATGAAAAAAATTTCATTTAATTTTTGAAATTTGGATGTGGAAGTCACCCCTGTTTTCCACTGGAGTTTTCCCCCAATTTCTTTAACATTTTTACTTTTCCTCCTATCTTTTTCCAGTGGGAAAAAAAGGGAGGGGAAGCGCCCCACAATTTCAGAACAAGATATTTTGCAAATTTCAAAAAAGTTTGAAGAAATTTTCCTTGGGGAAAAAAAATTGACAAAAATTAAATTTTTGCACAATTGTTGCTGTTATCAAAATCAAAATAAAAAATATTGTTTTCAATATTAAAAACAATTTTTGTAGAAAAGCATTTCAACCAGCTCAAATGAGCTAAAAATGGTGTTGTTTTTGTTATGGTAGCTCTTCACTTGGAATGAAATGGGTCTTAAATTTTGCTCACTTTGACATCTCCAGCCTCTGTCTCAGGCATGCCATTACGGAGATTGTAATGGCCAGAAAGCAAAAGTGGTGCTGCATATGATTCTTTGCAGGGTGGGGAAAATGCGTGTGCATTTATTTCCTTTATTTTATTTATTTAATAGTAGTTTTAAAATGCACAATATGCATTCCAAGGACCAAATGAGGCCTGAGCCAAAGATGTTCAGCTGCAGGGTGGTTTTGTTTTGTTTTGTTTGTTTTTGTTGTTGTTTTGTTGCTGCCAGTGAGCTCAAATAAGCAATATCTCTGTATCTATCAAGGAAGACATAGGTACATGTAGACACCATGACTGCATGCATTTGTTTCTAATATACAAAGGTGATGTGTTATGTTCATGGCATACAAACAGAGAAATTTGATTAAACTAGGGTGACCAGACGGCAAGTGTGAAAAATCGGGATGGGGGCGGGGGGGGGGTGTAATAGGAGCTTATATAAGAAAAAGACCCAAAAATCAGGACTGTCCCTGTAAAATCAGGACATCTGGTCACCCTAGATTAAACAAACATACAATACCCTTGCTGAAAGGTTGCAACATAACACTGTTATTTTGTAAAATCTAGAACCTTTCCACACAAGAACCAAAAACAGAGAGAAAAAACAGGTTGTTCTCTAAGGCAGAGGGGCACAACTCATCGGACCATGCAGACTGACTGCTGCTAGATTGCACATGTCCCAACAGAGCCCCCTCACCTGAAAGCAGGACCCTGAAGCCCCTTACAAACTTAAATTGATAACTTATAATTTTAACACATTTTTTCAATACACCACAGTAGGAACATTTATCAATGTATTCACAAACAGGGTGTGGCCCTCAGGGACTTGGTAAATTGCTAATGAGATGGCCAGTATTGCAAAGTTTGGACAACACTATCTTAAATACGTATCTATATGATCTAAAGCCCAAATTTGTCACAGTCTTTATATATAGTAACATGGAAAGCATCACTATGATAGTACATAGCCTTTGACTGAACATGAGAAACTGTAATTCATTCCAGAGGTGCCTCTAGTTAATACCATCAGCTGCGAGACTACAACTCAAGAGGCTTTATAAATTAAATTTCAGGAAAGAACCCTGGGACTTCATTTTACTGCTTGATTTTCAGTTGATATTGAACATTATTATTATTATTATTATTGTTAGCATTTGTAGGAAATCATGTGGCGAGAAAGATTATTACATGTAGAGATAAAGGAGACAAAGGTTTTTTAAGAGCGTAGTGATGGAAAATCCAGCATACAAGGAGTGAATCAAAACAGATGAGTGCGGTAGGGAAAAACTGTGCTGCTGGCATTTCTTCAGCAGTTTAAAATGCACTGTTTCCATTTATAATCTTTAGATAGTGGGCCAGATTTTCCTGTCATTGACACTGAGGTAAATCTGGAGTAACTCAAATGAAGTCAGTTACACCCACATAACGGACACGCAATTCCTCTCTCTTAACCAGCCCTGATCCACTTATTGCCTTACTCACATTGGTGTAAATAAGCAATAACTGTTGAAGTTGATGAAGTTGCACCAGTGTAAAACTGGTTCAAGGGAGGCGAAACTCTTGCTTGATGTCTGACTGGATTCATACAGGGAATAGAATTTGGCCCATTGTTTCACTGCATTACTGTGTTCATGCTGAGGCTGGAGATCACTTGGTACAGGGCTGGATTATTGATTAGGCTGATGCAGGCCATAGCATGAAGCTGCATAGAATCATAAAGCTGTAGGGCTGGGAGGGACCTCAGGAGGTCATCTAATCCATCCCTCTGTGCCAAGTACACCTAGACCATTCCTGACCACTGTGTATCTAACCTTCAATGGTGGGGACTCCACCAC
Organism: Mauremys reevesii; assembly: GCF_016161935.1. Classification (NCBI taxonomy): domain Eukaryota; kingdom Metazoa; phylum Chordata; order Testudines; family Geoemydidae; genus Mauremys; species Mauremys reevesii. Next base: position 93,826,962 of record NC_052628.1, on the reverse strand, counting down.
CTCCTTTGGTAACCTCGTCCAGTACTTAACTACCCTTATGGTTAGAGAGTTTTTCCCAATATGTAACCTAAAATCTCTCTTACTGCAGATTAAGTCAATTACTTCTTGTCCTACCTTCTGCGGACATGGAGGCTCACCATCCTCTTTTTAACAGCTTTATAATTGCAGGAGTCCTCACATGTCATAATGTTGAATAGATGTGGCCCATCAAATATTGTATGTGATGTTGTGATGTTTACAGGCCCCAAAATTGCTGAACTAAGAGCCCACTCTTCCTGAATCTGACCTCGAATTGCCATTCCCACTGTGCACCCCATACAGAGAGGGACTTGGAGTGCAAGGGCTTTATGCAGCTATTTTGAAGTTGCATAAGATTGAAATCTAAATTGCACATTGTCCAACTAACCGCAAATTTTGAATTGATCCTGTTCTAAGACACTGACCCTGCAATATATTCTACACAGGCAGACACCCGGACCAGTGCACAGTTCTGTTCACTTCAGGGATACTTCATGGGTACTTGGAAATTGTGGTGCTCACTGATCGCTCAAGTCCAGATCCTCAAAGAGATTTAGGTGTGTCGTAAACAGTTAGTTAAGGGTTAAGGTTTGTTTTTTACCTGTAAAGGGTTAACAAGCACTACCTGTGAACACCTGACCAGAGGACCAATCAGTCAAATCCCTGTGGAGGGAAGTTTTTTTTTCTGTTCTTTTGTGTTAGAGAGTCTCTCTTGGGAGTTAAGGGAGTCCAGACACCTTAATCAAGTCCTCCCAGGTTTCTGCAATAAATTCTTCTATTCAAGCTAGTGAGTATTAGCAAGGAACTAGTATTCTTATACTTTTATTTCTGTATTTGCAATTCTGTGTTTTGCTATAGAATTTCTTTAATTCGGTACTGTTATTGCTTTTGCTGAGAAAGAAAGGAGGGGGGATTCTCTCCAGAGATTAATAAGTTTAGACCCTGTGTATTGTTCCATCTTGGTATTACAGAGACAGTTACTTTCTTTTTATTCTTTAATAAATCTTTTCTGTAAAGGACTTGGTTGATCTTTCCTTGGGTGAATTCTCAGGGAAAGGGAAGAGGGGAGGAGGAAAGCGTCCCTCTGTAGTTGGATCCCGGTATCTCTCCTAGGAAAAGGGAGGGAGAAGGAAGCAGGGGGAATGGTTTATTTCTCCTGGGTGTAAGAACTCCATGGATTTGGGGCTCTTGGGATCCCCAAGGATTTTGGGGAAGGACTGTGTCCCAATACACGTACATTATTGGGTGGTGGCAGCTTTTACCAGATCTAAACTAGGATTTTAGTTTAGGGGAGTCCATGCAGGTCCCCATATTAAAACCCAACAGCTCTAAGTGGGGGTGAGGCCTATGACAAGGTGCCTAACTCCCATTGGAAATAATTGATTTCTATGGGAATTAGGCATCTAATACACCTGATGATAGGGGCCTCAGTGCTTAAAGTGCTTGCAACAGCTCTGCTTTATTTTGTGTCTGGCAATTGGCTGTGCGTAACAATAACACAGGCCAGGCTCTCTGTCCGAGATGCTCATCTGTTAAAGACACAATCGCCCATATCACAAGCATGTCTGCACTGAGTCCATTAGAAGGTCAGGGTCCTAGAAGTCACTGAGAGTTTTGCCATTGACTTGAATAGGTGTAGGACCAAGTCTCTTGTTTTCTAAAACAATGGTTTTAAACTAGGAATATAGCTTGGTTGTAACAGTGTCATTTAGTTGTTCGTTTTAAAATTGATTTCTGTCACGTAGTTTGATGGATAATGAACAGAAGTTTCTTGAATATATTAAATGTGCCATAGCACTATACAAGAAACAGCAATAAATAGAGCAGTCAATGACTAGAGAGGAGATCAGCCTTAAGTAGCTGAGATATTATTCCAGTGAAATAGCTTATTTGTTATATTTCTAATTATCTCTGGGTCATAGACTAGATATTTACCAATTCTGGGACATGTTCCAGGTTTCTCCTCCCTCCATGATCTTGCCAACATCAATCTGAGATATTTTTGTCAAGTATGGCTTAATCTGGGGCTGGGAATAATCTGGAATGTATTTTTAATTGAATTTCCATAAGACTGCATGACAGAGCTCTAACCCCATCAAATAAAAAACATAGCTTTCATTATCTCTACACAATTTCATCAGTAGCTCTTTTTCTCATTTTTCTGTTCATTGATGTTTCCTGATCACCCCTACTAGCCTCCAAGTTTTGTATACTTTCCCACTAACGAGGCTGTTTTATAGGAGTGTCTTTCATGAGAAAAAAAATCTAATCCTTGAAACAGAAAACAGAGGGAAAAATTGTTATATAGACTAACTTGCACTCATGGGGGTTGGGGGGTGGGAGAGAAGCGGAATTGAGATTTGGTGGAATTATGACAGCAAAAGTAGCCTCTTTTCTCAGCTTCTCCTCCCCTTTCCTTAGGACTTTATCCTTTGTAGGTTACAACCATTAGAGGATAACAAATAATCCCATACACACATACTTCAGCCGGACTGCCAATAACATTCCAGCCGGGACAGGGCACAGTTTGAGAGGCTAGACAGACATGAAAACATAGCATGTTGTTCCATACTTAGTACACAGGAGACCCGAAGTCAAACTGTAAAATGTAATAGACGCTTGCACCAATCTTCTATTTTTTCTTTAAAATTAATTAAAAAATGAATATAGTAAAAAAATACTTAACTAAAATGTATAACAGAATCAAGGAGTTAACCCCAAACTATGCACTTGCCCTGTTGCCATTGTGACAGTTCTGAAGATGGACAAATACAGAAAATGTATGAGTCAGTGGTAATTCACATGGCATTTGGTATGAAAATGGACTTGTCTTAGAAGTGACTGACAGGCGTGACTACCCAAGGAGCTAAAATATAGAGGGCATGTGACTGGATATCAGTTTCCAGGGCTCTGCACAGAGCGGCAGGGTTACTCGACTGGCAGTCAGACAAGGTAGCTCCAATCCGTGAGTATGAAAGGGTTTGTGCGCTTTCTCTGAGGCAAAACGTACTAGGGTCAGACAGGAAACCTTCCTTGAATAATGTGAGAAACACCCTGCTCTTCAGGAAGCCGAGAGTGCTTTTTTTCTATTGTTTTATCTATTTAAAGTGTATCCTAAAGGAGAATCCCAGGAAGGAGAGTGGGGTTTTGACACTATCTCAGTGTGTGTGTTTGCTCTGTTGAGAGTGAAGTTGGGATTCAGCTTGTTCACAGGAGAGTTTTCTTCCCTAGTTGACCACCTTTTAGGAGGCGGCAACTTCTGGTTAGCCAAGGGAATTATTTGACCAAAGATTGGCCCTGCCAATATAGCCTTGTGATGGGGTATGCAAACCCCACACTAGGTCAGGACAGGAAGGGGTAAGTGGTTTATCTTGGTAATACAGATTTAAATTAGTCCTGCCTCACAACATCTGCCAAAAGTGCAAGGTCTGGAGGAAGCACCTGCAACTGAATTAATAACAAGTGGGGAAAAGATACAAAAGAGACTGCCCTGACCAGAGGGATACCTCTCCTTATATGGAGCTGGTTCACAGGCCTGGAGACTACAGTCAGGCAATGAGACAAGATACTTCCAAGGAAAAGGGAAGACTCAGTCAACAGACTGTTCAACCACTTGGCGGGTGGAAGAGTGTGCCCAAGTCTCCCTGAGAGAAGGGAAGGCACTAGATGGTTCTTTACCCCTGGCCCTGATACTAACTCCCACCCAGCTTGGGCCAGGGTTACATTTCTGATTGACTTGTTTTCTTTTTAAGTAAAGATTTTTATTTTCCAGCACTAGCTGGATGCATGGTCTTTTTGGTCCAGCTGTACGCAGTGGGCACTTTCCCGACATGACACCCGCACAGAGATCATCTGTGTTAGAAAAACAAGTCTCCTTAACAGCAACTGCCAGCAACAGTGTATCTGCATTGGTGGTAGCTGTGGTGTAAGCCCCTAGTGGAGGCAGAGCTCAGGCATTATTACCACTCTCATGAACATCTGCCCTGACCTGACTACTGCTGTGATATGTTTTTTCTAGACCTAATAGACCCATATCATTTTAGTGTAACTGCTATTGGACTTGACCATACTATTTAGATGCTGATGGAAAAGATTTTAAAAATTTATCTTTCAAATTACCTTATTAGCTTGTTGCTTTTTAATGCGTTGGGATTTTTTTTTGTTTTTGTTATGCAGTCATCTTTCAGTCACACTGTGGTGAATAACACTACATGGCTATAATGCTGTACTGCAAACTCCAGGCATTCAAAAATCATGAGAGGAGCTAAAAATCATGAGATTCCTTTTTTAAAATAGTGAATTTGGGGTTCTTTTTATTTGCCTTCTGTTTTTTGAGTCTTAAGGATATACCTGGTTCACATTTTCAAGCTTACTTATAAAAAATTTTGAAAGCTGAGATTCTCATAGGCCTCCCAGAGCTGGGCTTTAAAATAAACTCCAAATATTGTGAGAGTTGGCAACATTCATAATATTCATGTTAGCTATTTTAGAAGTTTCTTTCCTCCTTCAGGGACAGCTGAATGGCTTCATACTGCCTATGGATTACTAATGCACTAAATATTAATGCTACTTTGTACTCATTATATAGTGCTTTTTATTGGAGGATTTCAAAGTGTTTTAGAAAGGTGGTAAGTTGTTGTTCCTATTTTTACAGATGAAGAATAAAGACACAGAAAGACTAAGCAACTGGCCCTAGGTAAAACTGTTAATAACAAAATATAACTGCAAAAATAATATATGAAAACAGCATAAGGAGTAAATGTTTAGAGCACTGTGAAGAGATTTGGCTGTGTGAACCACATTAACCTCAATGGAGTCATGTGCCAAAATCCCTGGCACCACTTTTAAGATTTTACCCCCAAGAGTTTTACTTAAAGCAACAGTGAAGATTCATTGCAAATGCTGGCGTTCTTCCCTTACCCACTCGGTGCCTATGTCCTGTAGCACACGTGGCACAGTATATCAAGCCTTAGTAGTAGTCTGTAGACCCTTGTTCTGTCCCGCAGTATGGTGGATAAACTGGAAAAGTCAATATTTATTACACTCTAATATTTTCACTCTTCTGAGGAATTTCCTGTACTTAAAACATATATCTCAGCAAGGTATTATACGTTACCACAGAAAAAATATTGACAACCTTGCAAGTCTTACAAAGAACAGAAAGGAAGCTTACATGATTCCCTTGATTTTTGACACTTGAAATCTGCTCACTTAGAGGTCTTAAAGAGAAAACTTTGCATTGTATTAATTAATTTGTTCACAAGGACAAATGAAATCGATACATGTTACTGCATCTCTGTGACTGAGGTACAGCCAGGTCCCCTCCCTGATATTGCATATACTATGTTTAGATCTTCTCTTAGCAGACTGTTCATACAGTGACTGTCAAATGCTAAACTTTGGCATCTCAGATTTGTCTCTCTTAAACGACTGGCCTCCTTGGAAGTGACACATTGTTAGTGATGAAAGAGGAATTGTTCATGTTCTTAGTGCCAATTTTGCAATTACGGGATAACGTATGTTTTCTGATTGATTTATGATAGGATTAAAAGACCATTTTGTTGATGTGTACACACTGTGCACAAGGATCTAGAAGTTGTTCCTCCTTTTTAAAAAAAATATAAAAATAAAAAGGAGAGATGAAAGTAAACTCAAGCATAAAATACAGCCAAGCCATCCTACATGCCATTCTTGTCTGCCACACTAGAAATACATGTACAAATAGCTTCAGGGAGACAGTCTGCTCTTAGTTGCATGCTGTGCAGTCCACTGGCATCAGTAGGATTGTCCTGGATATGTTAAACCAGATTTTAGCCTTTTACGTGGAGGAGAGATCCCTTGTATAACGAAACGTCACTTTCAGATTTGAGGTTTTATAAATATTGTACACAAACGTTCTCTGTGTGCATCAGAATTACTGTGCTTGCAAATAGGATGCCCTAGAAATGGTTTCTCCATATCAAAATGTAGGCTCAGTGTAGGGTGTCATGGTCCTGTACCAGGTATGGATTAGCTTCAGTGCCACCTACTGATGGAACAATATGATCTGGTTTAGCATTCCATTAAACAGGAGAATTTATGGAGCTGCTGCCCATCTTGCATTGGTCTGTGCATAAATAGATTATTAAATATTATTTGTATTACAGTAGTGCCTAGAGGTGTCAAGTGAGACTGGGCCCCAAGTACGCTAGGCATTGTACAAAGGTAAGAGACAATCCTGGCCCCAAGAGCTTTACAACATAACTAGACAAGACAAAATGTGGGAGGGAAAAATGGAGGCACAGAGAAGTGAAGAAACTTGCCTGAGGTAATGCAGCAATTCACTCAGGAGCAGAAGCCTGGGCTCCTGAGTCCCAGTCCAGTGCACTATCCACTGGACAACACTGCCTCCAGAGAGGAGTTCGGTCTCTAGGGATGTTAATCTGACATCTTTTCGAAGTGTAAAATATTTTTTTAAAAGCTGGGCTCTTAGATAACTTGCTATTTCACTGTATTGGCCCCATGTTCAGTAGTCTCCAGTAAGCTACAATCACTCCAGATTTCTACATGTTAGGGAAACAGGCATCAGTTCAGCAAAGCATTTAAGCACGTCCTTAAGTGCTTTCTTGAACAGGGTGGATTTAAGCATATGCTTAAGTTGATTTGCTGATGTGGTACCATATTCAGCTTTCTCCCCAGTTGTATATATGTTGGAATCCTGCAGCACTTTAACAGAACAGTATAAGGAGGACTGAGGCCCAGTAGGTTCTGGCCAATGGTGCAAGAGGTCAGAACTGAGTAACGGCACAGTGGATGAGAAGAATCTACAATTCATAGTTATGGAGGTTAGGATTAGAGTAGTTTTGGGAGCTGTGTTAAAAGCTGGTTTCAGATTGGATTGTGATTGGGGTTAAAAAGATAACTAGCAAAGCATTTAAACAATGTAAAAACAACTGCTTTATTGAAATAGTACTTTATAAGTATGTCAACACATTCATGTGTTGTAGAATCATAATAATGAGGTTATAGTTTAAAATTAATGAATAATGCTATTGGCTAGCTCAAAGAACAGTATATGGAGTTGGAGGAGACAATTCAAAGGAAAAGAGATAAGTAAGTATAACTGGAACATTTTAAAGATCAGTCACAGAACAGTATTCCAGTGCTGCTGGGCCTGGGCTTTATGCATCTCCTTTGTCTCTGAATTATTTACCGCCCCAGGTAAATGCACCATTTATATTCTTAGCGCCAGATCTTATCCCCAATTAATGAGAATTTTTCTATCGGCTCCAATGGGAGCAAATAGGCACCTAAGTGATTAAGTAGTCAAGAATTTGCTGATTAATTTATTCCTTAGATTTTTCGTCTGTATTTATTCCTTGGATATTCTGGATTATATACATGTGTAATATCTAGACTTTAAAACATGAGACAGTGTCATGAGACTTCTAGGTCTATACTTTTTAATACACAAGCTTCTCTCTCACTGAAGATCGTAGTAACCATTTTCCTCTGAGTGCCTTGTTCTTTCTTTAAAACAACAACTACTTGTGGTATATTTAACAAGGAGCACAAATGATGCTAGGTTCATATTGAAATTATTTGCCCATCTGATCCATCTTTAATAGACAGACTGCCCAAAATGACTAAACTTGCCTGCAGTTTTAGAAAAGTAAATTAATGGTCTTCTAAACATTCCTAATGATTGAGTAGTGAATATAAATCCATGTTTCTCAACCTCTCATAAATTCATTTTGTTTATACAAATATTTGGTGTAACAGCCTTTATGTCCATTGGCCTCTTAATTAATTATGGCTATTGCCTTTGACTCTCAGACATTATTGGCTTTAAGATACAAAATATTTAGTGCCCCAAAATAGTCTGGCAGAGAATTTTCAGTACAGGACAGTAATATAACACAGGACTGCAGATAAAATAATTCTTTCAAACAACACCGTTATCTTTAAGTTGAAAGATGTTTTCCTTTTTCAGGGAATTGCACACAACACCGCCGTATAAACCAAACCAACTAATTTGACTCCTTGAGGCTAGAGCTCCAACAGATTCCACTTCAAATGTATGCCTCATTGACTTTTTACTGTTTTAGATATTGATCTTATTGAATGCCATCAGTTCAGACACTGCAACCTCATTTGCAACCAGGACCAGGACTGTAGGTGATCAGCTTTTTAAAATGCTGGAGAAATGGAGGTGAAAAAATGATTTACATTGCTCTTCCTGGATTTTTATTACAGAAACAGATGTTGGAGTTTTACTGGCTGAAATAATCAGCCCCAGAGCTGGTGGGTCATCAGCCCTGCTTTCTCCACAAAGTGCCACAACTGTAAAACAAAATGTACATTCCAGAAATTACAAGTTTGTCAGATGTGCCAAAAACAGCATCTAGAGAATAAGGAAGAAGAAAGCAGAAAATAGCATGATAGCTTTGCATGATGTTGCTTAAATTATTATTTAGAGTAGATTTTGTAAATCAGTGGTTTCTTGACCTAAGATGCTAGAGGCTGTTTTGCCTTTTGGGGGAGTGGGTGTTTGTTACCCAATATAATACCCAAACGGGCAAGTACATAATATATAGTACTAAGTACCTTCAAAGCTCTTTACAAACGTTAATCAGTCCTCACTCAGTGGTATTTAAGTATCTCCAGGTTACATACAAGAAACGTGAGGCATGGACGTTTGGGAGAGTTTCCCGGGGTGACCTAGAGTCAGAATTAGAATTTGGGATTTTCCTGCTTTCCTGCCTGTCTCTATATGGTACACACTAATGTATATGGTGCAAATAAAAGCCTAAGAGCTAATCCATTCTCAACACTGTTGTTAAAATGTATATGATTTAGGAGCCTAAGTCTCATTGAAAGTTAAATGGACCTAGCCTCCTAAGTACTCCTAAATCACTTTTGAAAATGCAGTTTAGGCACTTTTGAAAGTTGCACCAAGGGACTCTGAGTTTACAGTCTGAAGCTGCAATGCAATCCATACTATGTGTAATACAAAATGTAACAGAGTGCCAGGTGGAACTTATACTTGATTGGTGTCTTCAGCCAGAGGAAAATAGGCAGTATTTTGTAAGGGGCACTGAGCTGGAAGGAGTGATTTGTTAATGAAGGATTATGGGTGCTCTTCAGAGAGGAGAGAGGTCAAACTATTTCCCAATGACCATTCTGCTGATTTCCTGATCATGCAAGAAGCTGCGTTTGGTGAGACAAAGCCGTGTGTGTACAGGTGCATGGTGCAGTTGTAACCATATGTCTTTCCCTTTGGGCTTAAGCTGTGAGGGCTTTTATGTCTGTCTTGAATAAAAAGAATCTGCACACTTCCCTGGGCATTCAGGAGCCCAGATTGAACAATACCCTCCAAATCATCCTTTACAGAAGTTGAGCAGAGGAAACCTCAGTGGACTCAGTTGCCATCTCATAATTAAAATCCTGATGCCTGTTGTGTATATAACTCTTGCTGTGAGTGTGAGCACATCCATTCTCAGTGGTGGCCAACCACACCTGTCATAGGTGGGACTGAATGACAGTCCATTAGTACTGTGACAAAGTCCCTCTTCTACCTTGGTGGGTCCTGCGCTTCTTGGCGGATTTGTTCACCTCAGTGATCTTCCCCTCTGGTGGAACCCACAGTCTGGATCAACTCCTCCTGTGTCTGATCAGGAGTTGGGAGGTTTGGGGGGAACCCGGGCCCACCCTCTACTCCAGGTTCCAGCCCAGGGCCCTGTGGAATGCAGCTGTCTATAGTGCCTCTTATAACAGCTGCATGACAGCTACAATTCCCTGGGCTACTTCCCCATGGCCTCCTCCAAACACCTTCTTTATCCTCACCACAGGTCCTTCCTCCTGGTGTCTGATAATGCTTGATTGTATGATAATTCCTCAATCCTCCAGCAGCACTCCGTCTCCGTCTCCGTTTGCTCCCAGCTCCTCACACACACTTCTCTCCTCCTGCTTGACTGGAGTGAGCTCCCCTTTTTATACCAGGTGCCCTGATTAGCCTGCCCTGATTGGCTGCAGGTGCTCCAATCAATGTAGCTCTCTCTGGTGCCTTCTAGAAAGTTCTTAATTGGCCCCAGGTGCCTTAATTACCCTGGAGCAACTGCCATTTTGGTTCCCATGGTACTAGGGATTTGCTTAGCCTGGGGCTAACATACTTGTTCCTGAGTACTTTCCTGTAGCCATCCGGCCTTGCTCCATCACAGTACCAAATGGATTATAATAACAAACAGCAAAATGAGACTGATTACCTGAGACGTTAAATGCAGGGTGACACATTCAAATAACTGATGAATCTTTTGTATTTAACGGCTGCTGTAGTATGTCACTGAGAGAGCAGAAATGAAGCTGTTCATGACCTTTCCACTTCTTGGCCCTGATCCCTCATTCATTTTTGACATTTACAATAGTTCTTCTGCATCTCCTGCACTGACAACACAACTGGGGCAGGAATATACTAAAAAGTCCTTGCTGTAAAAATGCTTGGTTTCATAGAGACTGCTTGTAGTATCAAGCTCTGAGTGCTGGGGTATTTTTCTTTAGGTGCACAGTGTGCAATAATAAAGACAATAAAGTACTGGGGAGCCTCGTATGGGCCCCTATTATTACACCTGCCTTAAACAACCACCATCAAAAGTCATCTAGCAACAAGAGTTGGGTTGAAGAGTTTCACCCACACCTGTTGGTGCTGGTCCAGCAGGGATTGGCTGGGGTCGTACAAAGCAGCTGGACACTCTATAGGAGACCAGTGCATCTTGAGAAGTGTGTGGTGCTGGTGAAAACTGCTTGCTCAGCATATTGCTACAGCCAGCTGTGGCGCCCCCAGTGGAAATTTAAAGCTCCAAGCAGTGGAAAGAGGCAGATGTTGTATTGCCTGACCTCCCTCAAGTGAATTCCCCTAAAGTGCAGGCTGCGCTAGGAGGTGTAATTTATAACAGGTTTTATAAATCCAATCAGGTTTTGTTTAAGATATATGGTGGCTGCAAATTGGATGTAGTCCTCAATGTAGGTAAGCTACTTCCGTTGTATCTAGATATTGACAACTTGCACCTCTTAAGGGGGTGAATGAGGGCTTCGTGACCTGAGGACACTCTTCACACCTTGTTTTCATCTGCAGCTTCAATCTTTCTGAAAAAGTTTCAGCATATTTTTTCAGACATTTTTAGAGGACATTCCTGTGTCTTGCATGTATCTGTTTCTAATGCAAGTCTCAATGTAGGAGCTAGGTGATAATTACAAAATTAAGTTCATCTTAGATTTGTCTGTAAAGGACCTTGTAATTCACCACACCATGGTATTCATGTGCTATAACTTAGACTCCCCCCGCCCCAGTCCCCCTCCAGAGGAGCCCTTAATCCCAGCAAATCTTGTACAGTAGGGAGGGCAGCTGTGCACTTTGTAACATGTGCAGGAGGGAGTTCTGATGGACCTTTAGAGTTCTGTAAATCCCCAGGGAATGGTCTCTCAGCAATTTCTCAAGGTGTGTGTGGTGTCTAGCCAAATGGATACATATGATGGAAATTACACGTGCTATTGCCAAATTATTGCAAGGTAGCAGAGTTTAGAGATCCTACTGAAGGAAATGGAACCTTTTTCCTCCTTTCCTGTTTTCTTTATTTTTTTTTAAATCTACTTTAAATGAGTGTTTAAAATTGCACAGTGAGGCTCTCCAAAATTTGGAAATGACAAAGTTAAGGTTGCATGTGCAATCTTAACTCTGCTCCATTATGCATGTGCAATGTGATAGTCTTTAATTACATAAACACATACTGTTTCTCTAATAATACAGTAGAATATCATGCAGCCTTTTGCTACAGCATGTGTAGCATTCTGTAGAACTATTTGATACATTGTATATGTGAAGAAGTGAAATGAAAAGTCATTGATATAAGTACAGTAAACTATAGTTATACAACATACTACATATTACGTAGCTCTTATGGCAATACTGAAAATGTAGTGATATGTTACATTATTTCGCAGCTAAAGTGGGATTTAAAAGAATTTTTACTCCCTGAATTGCATTTTATTGAAGGCTTTGGTATTGGTTGCCCAGAAAATGTGTACTGCATGGACATTAACAGTATTATTACATTATATAGCTTAGAGAAGAACTTACCGTATTAAATCTCCACTTCATTACATCAGTGTTAAATTTGCGTAACTCCATTGATTGCAATAGAATGACACCAACATAATAGAGTGGAGCAGCAGGCCCTACATCAACAAATAAAATTTTTAGACCACTGACGATGAAATAATACAAAGTACTATCCATGTGTATTGCTTGTTGAAGAAATTGCCTGATATTGTGTAACTTGAGACATAATATGTGACTATGTAATTAAAGATGGTAGTGTAATGCATACACATGGGAGCACAGAATTGGGGATGCATAAATATACACATATATTTTATTAATTATTTGGATTACGGCAGTACATAAGAGCCCCAGGCAGGGATCAGGACCTGATTGCACTAGAGCTTTGCTATTATCTGCCTTTTGAGTTCTTAACTGCAACCTTAATGCTCTAGTAAGTAGCTTTTTGTATAGAATATATATTGAAGGTGTATATAAATTCATCTGACAAGCATTTAACAGCAGGATGACCTTGTTACAGAAGTGCTATGACAAATGCACAGACCCTCGTGACTAATAAGGATTCCGCTGTCTTTTGTTTTACACTTTGATACAGCATGATTGTGCTTAAACAACCAGAAGTGCATCTGGCGGTCTGTTATTAGAGAGGTGGGAGTCTCTGTGTGTGTGTGGGCGGGGGGGGGGCGTGTCTGGAGTTTGAACTTTTTTCATCTATTTTAGTATGAAGCTTATTTGACAAGGCTTTGACCAGCTCTGTGGTATTCATGTTCTACAATGGAAGAACTCCCTTGCCTCTCATAAATTGCTCCTAAAACGAGCACACCACAGAGTTCAGAGCTTTTGCCCTTTTAAAGTTTGATTCAAGGAACCAGAAGGGGGAAATAAGCTGTAAGACGATATGACCATCTACTGATAGAAAATTGCACCACTGTAAAGGGCATCTGGAAGAAATGAAGCATAAATTTCAATGCTTGGTTAACTCACCATCTCTTCTAAAGCAGGAGTGGGCAGCCTTTTTGGCCTGAGGATAGGGTGACCAGATGTCCCCATTTTATAGGAACAGTCCCATATTTGAGGCTTTTTTTTTTAATATGGGCTTCTATTATCCCCCACCCCCTGCCCCAACTTTTTACAATTGCTATCTGGTCACCCTACCTGAGAACCACATTGGGCAATAGAAATTGTATGGTGGGCCATGAATGCGCACAGAATTGGGGTTGGGGTGCGGGAAGGGTTGAGGTTGAGGGCTCTCGGGTGGGGCTGGGGATGAGGAGTTTGGGGTATAGTAGGGTGCTCTGGGCTGGGACTGAGGTGTTTGGAGGGTGGGAAGGATCAGGGCTGGGGCAGGGGGTTGGGGTGTGGGGAGAGGCTGGAGCACTGGAGCGGGGCAAACCCACATGGTGTGGCCCCTGACTTAGCACCCCAGCTGGAGCCCCAGAGCAGGGCAAGCCCCAGGCCCCGATCCCCAGTGGGAGCTCATGGGCCAGCTTAAAACGGCTCACGGGTCGTAGCTTGCCCATCTCTGTTCTAAAGTCTCCATTCTCTGCAAAGGGATAACATGGCCTGGAACAGATAAGATTTATGGAAGATCTAATTAATTTTTAAAAGTGCATTTAAATGGTTCATCATCAGCTTGCTTCTTAGAGCTTATCTATGTAAGGAAATTTACTGGTATAACTTCTTGTGCGGACACTCTTATACCAAAATAATATACCAGTATAGTTATGCAGGTAAATTTTCTTGAATAGACAATCTCTTGGAATTATATGTGCATCTGTAGAAATTCAATGAGTATGTGAGTGTTCATCCGAGGACGGAGAACAAGACCTGCACTAGGTACAACTTTTTGTGATCCCTTTGGTTCTGTACTCAGTCTGTGACACATGGTCAATCCAATGTCTTCTGGGAGTGGATACACAGGGAGGCAAATTCATGTTAATCAAAATAAAATATATAACAGCAAAGACTTTTCCAAAATGGCTGCCTAGGTAGGACTCCTAAGTAGGATCCTCAGTCATTTTTTCAAATGTTCGGCACTGACCCATTGAAAAAAAGATCTTGGCCATTATCATTGTTATGTCAATATTTATATTAAGGGTATGTCTACAGTACCCAACAGATTGGCGGATAGTGATCGATCTATTGAGGATTGATTTATCGCAGGAGAGGCGGAAGCGGAGTTGATGGGGGAGCAGCAATGGTCGACTCGCCGCCGTCCTCATGGCCAGGTAAATCGACCTAAGATACGCCGACTTCAGCTACGCTATTCGCGTAGCTGAAGTTACGTATCTTAGGTCAACTCTCCCCCCGCCCCCAGTGTAGACCTAGCCTTAGACAGTGCTCAGAAGTTAGCACACTAAGGCACTGACCCTGCATGGAAGTGCTGTACAAACAAATATGAGGACATGGGGCGAAATTCTGACCCTATTGAAATCATTGGGAGTCCTGCAGTTGACTTCAGTGAGCCAAGATTTCACCCATCGTCCCTGCCTCAAAGTGTTTAGATTTTCCCATACCCCATGGAAGCTTGAGGCTCGACCAATTGTGTGGACAACCTTGAAAGAGAATGTTAAAAGGTACAGAACCAACCTAGGAGAGCAAGTTATTCTTGTCAAGATTCCATCAGTTTTCCAATGAATATACCATGGGCTATCCTAAGGGCACTTCCTTTGCTCCTGGATAATGTGATTATACTGGAACATCCCCAATATCATTACAGACAGCCAAGAAATAAATGATGTGTTCAGATACTACAGAGGTGGATATGGTATTAAAACCCAGAGCTAAACAGATGTGGTGGGAAATAACTTTGTTCCAGCATTTAAGAGGTTACCTCTCAATACTATTCATGACTCATGCCACTGTAACTTTATTACAATATTACCATAATAATATGCAATATCATAAAGATAATTATCTTGAAGATTTTCTTTCTGATTCAATTCTGACAGCACAGTGTGATGCATCATTGTCTCTTCTCTCTTCCTGGACTGAGAATCCATAGAAACCAAATTAAAATTTTTTCCATGATTCTTGCTTAAGAATCATGGGTCATCTTTGATATATCAGAGGAGGTAGTTTAACACATAGCAAAGTTGCAGCCTGAAAAAAGGTAGCATTAATTAGTACAAGATTTTAGCCATCAAAATGTATGTAATTAATAAGAGGGGGAGAGGGAAATTGTCTCTTTCAAACTCTGCGTGAGTGTGAGAGTTATCAAAAAGGAAGGTGAAATCACCCAGTAAAGCACAATGTAAATGCCAGGCAGAAAATAGAAATAATAATGTTTAGAATCATTAGCTAGATAGAGGTGAGAATACAGAGTGAGATATGGGTTAAAGTATCCTCCAGTGAAAAGTGACATATTGCTCTAAAATGGGAACAGAAACCCACAATTTTCCCACTGAAGTGACTGGGAAAATTGTTTGGTTTTGATCAGGCCTGAGTATTATACATATGTACCAAAAAGTCAATAGACATACGTATATTAAATATAATTGAATTTTATACCAGCAAATGTCATGTTCATACTAGAGTACAAACACTTCTAAATATATTAAAACATACCAATAGCCTTTGAGATAACAGTGGCAACTTATTATATAATATTGGCCAAATCTCGATCTCAAAGGTCCGTGTGCTATTCCAATTAACTTCGGGGATCGATCTAAGATACGCAATTTCAGCTACGAGAATAGCGTAGCTGAAGTTGATGTATGTTAGATCGACTTACCTCTCGCGCCGCCGTGGCTCCCCCGTCGACTCCGCTTCCACCTCTCACCCTGGTGGAGTTCTGGAGTCGACGGGGAGCACGTTCAGGGATCAATTTATCGCATCTAGACGAGACGCGATAAATTGATCCCCAATAGATCGATTGCTACCCACCGATCTGGCGGGTAATGTGGACATACCCTTAGATGGGTGAACTCATATTAGGGCTGAATTTGGACGTGCATGTTGCTGTATAGCTTAGGTTTCTTAGGAAGCTGGAGGAGGAAGAATGGAGCAGTGAGAGTGTCCACAAACTGCAAATGCCTCAATTTTAAAAGACTAAGGAATCGTCACTTCCATTTGGATCTACCTTCTGGGTGGTTGAGGAGGCCAAAGCAAAGTTCTACCTTCTACATCCTGTAAGTGTGGTCTGTGCTCTTTCAGTATTGGACACAGCAGCTTTTTTAAAGCAATGCAATGGGAAGTTATATAAGTGCATATTGTATCCAGATGCCTAGTCATTTCCTAGCTTCCATCTGGAAAAGGAGGACAGGAATTTGGTTTTCAATTGTTCATTACCCCACTAATCTGATGGTACTCTTGCTCCAATTGTTACTGCAATCATGTTTTCGGAAATATATACGAACAAGGGAAAATGTCCATAGCATGAACATGCAGGTACTATTATGTATGTCAGTGGTTTTCAAACTGCAGGTCATGACCCAGTACTGGGTCACAGAATGTAAGGCCCTGGGTCATGGCGGCTCTGGTCAGCACCACCAACCAGGCCGTTAAAAGTCCTGTTGGTGGTGCTGCCCGGCTAAGGCAGGCTAGTCCCTACCTGTTCTGACACTGCGCTGCGCCCCAGAAGCAGCCAGCAGCAGGTCCGGCTCCTAGGCAGGAGGGCCATGGGGCCCCATGCACTGACCCCACCCTGAGCACTGTCTCCGCACTCCCATTGCCCAATTCCTGGCCAATGGGAGCTGGGGAGGATGGTGCCTGTGGGCAAGAGCTGCATGGAGTTGCTTGCACGCCTCTGCCTAGGAGCCGGACCTGCTGCTGGTTACATCCGGGGCGCAGCATGGTCCATGGTGCCAGGACAGGCAGGAAGCCTGCCTTAGTACCCCTGCTGTGCCGCTAACCGGGAGCCTCCAAGGTAGGCCCGTGCCCCAACCCCACACCCTAATCCTCTGCCCCATCCCTGAGCCCCCCCAAATCCAGAGTCCCTTCCTGCACCCCAAACCTCCCAGCCCCACCTCAGAGCCTGCATCCAGATCCCTGACCCCCTCCCGCACCCTGAACCTCTCATTCACAGCCCTACCCCGCAGCCCTCACCCTGCACCTCAACTCTCTGCTCCAGCCCTGATCCTCTCCCACACCCCAAACCCCTTATCCCCAGCTCCATTGGGCATCAACATTTTCTTCAACTGGATTGCCAGAAAAAAAGTTCGAAAACCACTGATGTATGTGATGCCAGGAATCTAGGAACTTATGTTTTCGACAAGGGTTTTGGATCTATGCATGCTTGTAATGTTAGCATGCAGCCAAATGTTGACATTTCCCTACTGAAATCCAGTTTTCAATATGGGAAATATGCCCTTATTTTTACCTTAAATTCATGTAATAAGATTAGTTATCACTTACTCTATAAGATAGACTTTTAAATATTGTGACAGACCACAAACCACTCAGACAATTCATAAACACGGTGCTGCCAACCTCAAGCCAGCCAAACTCAGAGGTCAGCCCCCCAAAACCATGAGATTGGTTTAAAAATCATGAGGGATGTTCAGTAATTAATTATGGACTGTTTTTATTTACTGTTTGGTTTCTGAGTATCTTGGGTGCACTTCCTTCACATTTTCAGGCTCTTCTCCACAACCATATGGGCTAGACACTTGTGTGTTTTTAAGACAGCTGAGATTCTCATGTCTTTAATGTCTTGATTCCAGCCGTTGGGGCTTTAAGAAAAACACCAAATATCATGAGACTTGCAATAAAATTGTGAGAACTGGCAACACTGTATTATCCTTTAAATCTTCTAATTCTGGCTTTCAGTGTACAACTTTAGGGTGTTTTTATGTGCAAAGCATATTCTGCTGCAGCTTTTAAACTCCTGACCCCGATCGTTATCAGGTAAAAACCTTATCAATTACCAAAAATGTAATTGTATTACTTTTAATATTACACATCTATACTGTCATGCCTAGAAACATATTATACCGAGAGAGCAGATTATTTGGTTTAATTTTGTCTGTAAAGACAACACCCTGACATATTTTTTAAAAATATGTGTTAGAAAGATGTTAGCACACTGAGTTGTTTTCACAATAAAAATCTTATCCACAGAAACAATTTTTCCATAATGCAAATTTCATTTCTTCAGAGACTAATGTTCTTATTTTATCTACTGATATGCAGTTTTTTACTAGAGATGGAAATTATGGGCTTTTTGCAACAAAGCACGTACATAGTCCTTCTGAGTTCAGTGAGACTACTTACAAATGCTTAAAGCTATACACATACTTTAGTGCTTTGCTGCATCAAGACATATAACCCCATTTTGATAGCATACCAGTTGGGCTGAATCCTTCACCCGTTGAAGTCTTTTGAGTTCAGTGATAGTAACTTTGGACCCATGGGCCCAGATCCTCAGCTGATGTAAATTGTCATAGTTCAATTAAAGTCAAATGACAATTTACACCTGCTGCAGCTACCAGCCTTTAGCAATTCCTGTGCTATCTCTTCTAGTTTCTGAGATCTCAAATATTTATTCATCTATTTTATTTGAAATACCAGCGGTGGCTCAGTCATCCAAACAGAGAATAGGCAGTGAACTACCAGAGAGTGGATGGCACTGGGACAAGAAGTTTTGCAGTATCTATTATGGCAGATGTGGGCAACTTTCCACATGCTAACAAAGACCCCAGCAATCTTGATACCTCCTCGGAAGGAGAAAAGCCCGCCCCTGTCCTTTATCGCCTGGCTAGGACATCAAGACAGCTCCCAGATTGTGCTTTTTGATTTTTCCACAGCTCTGGTGAGATCTCCACATCTGCACTTCAGCCCGACCCAGTCCCATCCTTATGCCTCTCTACAGGACCTCTCTACTTAAATATTTTTATGGGTGCTCTATACTTTTGTTCTGCATGGTCACTTATTTATTGAGCATAATGGATTGATTAGATGTTAACTGCTTTAACTGACTATTTGGCATTTGCTTTGCATACTACTTACTTGCCAAACTCTACTCCAGGGGTTCTCAAACTGGGGGTCGGGACCCCTCAGGGGATCACGAGGTTATTACATGGGGGGTCGTGAGCTGTCAGCCGCCAGCCTAAACCCCGATTTGCCTCCAGCATTTAGAATGATGTTAATATATTTTAAAGTGTCTTTAATTTATAAGGGAGGTCACACTCAGAGGCTTGCTATGTATGTGAAAGGGGTCACCAGTACAAAAGTTTGAGAACCACTGCTCTACTCCATAATTTTTGCAGATGATAATGGCATATGTATAAACATAGTTATTCTGTATTCTTGGGTTTGTACTGTGTTGGTCTTAAGTATATTTTACAATTAAACATAAATCATATTCCAGCGATGATGTATACATTGATCTGAATTTGGTTTTGGAAATAAAAAAGAAAAGTCTCAAAAGTCACTTCAAATTAATTATATTCAGAGAGAACTTCCTCAGACACTGGAACTTCTACCCTGGAAATATAAGGACAGAGATTTATCTGAACCTAGCTTAAGAAGAATCAACTGGGACAAAGACTTACATGAACATTGTCCCCATGTCTTACCATCCTTCAATTCTGCCCAAAGAAAAATCAGATTTGGAAAAAAAGTATAAATTGAATCTCTGCCAGAATAATTAAAAGAGTAATGTGAAGCCACATAGCCAAAGTTGCTGAAGTTCCTCAGTGCACCTACTGCAAGACACACAGCAGCTGGCTGGCTTCCAAAGATAAGAAACTGGTTGTTCAGCCTGGAGGGAAATCAGGGATCTGCTTGCATCACAATTTGGGAATGAAGTGCCATCTTTCTACTGAGTAAATGTTTGCTCACAGGAGGCCAGCAATTTAAAACTGCCATGGTTGCTGCCCAAAAAGACTTTCAAATATTAAAGCTAGTTGAAATTATTTTTGAGCAGGGAACAAAAATGTTGAAAAATGCTGCTTTGATTAAATGAAAATGTTTTGTGTTTTGAACTGTGGAAGAGTTCTATGACTAAATACTGTGAAATTAAATTGCATTGTACAGAGTACTGTACCTAACTATCAACCAAACCCAGATCAAGGGTACTGTCAAATTCAGCTTGAGTGATAGAGATGAAGGAGCTATCACTGTATATGAAGCAACAGGTGATTGGGAGCCACATCAAAAACTTTGCATTCATTTTAACCAGTAAACTATAAATTTACCATATAAATTGATTACACCTGCCGACAGCATCTGGTTAGCTGTCAGGAGTGGGTAGAATCTTTCTGAGCCTGAGACTGTCTCTGTAAGATTTTGTTCACTACCTTCCTAGTTACATTCAGTATGGCTGGCAGGTCACTTTGGCGATGTACCCAAAAGTAAACCAAACCTAAATATTATGGGGCAGCAGTAGCTGCACTATGGTTAAGGTTGTATTGAACACTTTCAGTTTGACAGTGGAAAGAATGGTGAATGTCTGTGTCTTTGAGTGAGTTTTAGTAAAACAAAAAATGAATTTTAATCCTTATAAAACTGCCTATACATTAAGAAAACACTGGTACACATGAAGAATTTAATTTCCAACGATCTACATTATTTGGAGAAATGTAAGTACAATAATTAAACTACAGTGTATTTTAATCTGTGTAGATAGTACATAGAAATGTAAATTTTACTAAATATCAAAAGCAATAGAACAACAAGAGTAAGCCAGAATTCTAGTTGGAAATATATTGTAAGGCATTAGTATCATTAAATGAAGTGTAATTATATAAAAAACAAAGGGGATAATTCCTGAAATTGATTGAAATATTTGTTTACGTAGAAGAAATTACCTGACGGTTCCTTATGAGCGTATTTCTCAGATTATAAGATTTTTTAAAATTTGATTAGTTCTACCTTAATTGAACATAAACAAAGCTTGCTTTCCTGTGAATAATACTAGATTGACTATATTTGAAAGTCAGTTTTACTTTCAAAAAATCAAGTACATTTCTCATTTATTTAGATTTATATCTTTAATATTGCATTTTGGAAAATGAATATGCTCATGGCTCTGGTTATTTTCCCCAGATTTTTTTCCCCAGTAAGTTTGTGTTTTATACGTATGCGTGGATGTAAATCCAATCTGCATTTTATTATATCAATTTGTGTGTGATGTTCCGGCTTGTAAAGTTAGAGATAAAGGACATGATTATTTACATCCTAAAGATCAGTGATTACTGCTCTGCAAATTATTTTTCAGCGAGGCTGAATTTCACATAAGGATGCTGAAGAACACTGGGTTGTGTGTAACATGGGAACTTGAGAACTGAAATACCAGATCAGACAATTTGGTCTCTTAAACCCAGTATCATGCCTGAGTGACATAAGTTTTGCTGATATAAGTGGTAGTGTAGACATGGCCTAAATGTATGTCCCTGCCTCAGTTTCCTCACCACTCCAGGGCATTCTTTTATTTGTGGTCAAACTCTTTGGGTTCTCCAGAGGTCTTGGAGCCTTCTGAGCTCAGGGAAGCAGGCAGACCCCTCACCACCACCCCATAAGGCTGCTACATGCTGACTTCCTGTCCCTTCTGCAGCACCTTACATAGCTTCTGTGACCTTGCTTTCTCCCCTGCCTCATGTGTCCTCTTCCTGTCTGGTTCCCACTCCTGTCCTGCGTGATTATTTATTTAAACCCTTCCTGGTCACCTTCTCTCTTTTCTACTCCTGGTAAGTTTCCACTGCTCCTTCCTTCTCCCCTCCCTTCAGTGGAGCCAGGTAAACTGGTTTTCTAAGGATGCAGTTTACCCATTGTTCATATGTGTTTGCACCTGAATAGGATCACAGAGTCTTAAGAACCTTCCGTTGTATCTGTCAGGGTGCATATCTGCTATAGGGACTGTAGCAATGGTAGATCCCCATAGGTATAGATGTAGATGATGCAGTCAGAATTCATAAAGGGTACAGACTAGGGCTGTGCAAGCGATTTAAAAAAATTAATCGTGATTAATTCCATGATTAAAAAAATTAATCACAATTAATCGCGCTGTTAATACTAGAATACCATTTATTTAAATATTTTTGGATGTTTTCTACATTTTCAAATATATTAATTTCAATTACAACACAGAATACAAAGTAAAGGGTACTCACTTTATTTTTTATTACAAATATTTGCACTTTAAAAAACAAAATAAATTGTATTTTTCAATTCACCTAATACAAGTACTGTAGTGCAAACTCTTTTGTCATGAAGGTTGAACTTACAAATGTAGAATTGTGTACAAAAAATAACTGCACTAAAAATAAAACAATATAAAACTTTAGAGCCTACAAGTCCACTCAGTCCTACTTCTTGTTCATCCAATTGCTCAGAAAAACAAGTTTGTTTACATTTACGGGAGATAATGCTGCCTACTTCTTGTTTACAATGTCACCTGAAAGTGAGAACAAGCGTTCACATAGCATTGTTGTAACTGGTGTCACAAGATATTTACATATCAGATGTGCTAAAGATTCATATGTCCCTTCATGTGTTATGCTTATATAAAAAGCACATGAGATCTTTAATAGGAGAAAAGGCAACACGCCGCATTTATTGAGAATACAGCAATTTAGCATATGCTTTTTACACACACACACACTCTCTCTCTCTCTCTCTCTCTCTCTCTCTCTCTCTGCATGCAGTCCTGCCAGTCAATGTGTATAGTTGCCAGTCCAGAGTCTGGATCAATTTAGTGGCCAGCCAGATTGGTCACAAAGGGGAGCTGGGCTCTGTCAGTCGTGATCTGATGCTCCTGGAGTCATTAGCAAGACGAACCCAAAGCTCCATGGCAAAGCACCCTGTTCTTATTGTCCTTTTTTTTCATTGAAGTTTATGGATTTTGCTCTGTCAATTTATGACAGGTTACTTTTCAGTGGGTGTTATCTTTTGATGGCCCAGAACACCTCCGGGAGAGTCATTGTGTCTGGTTTTGATTTAATCAATTATTTTGTGTTTTAAGGGTGCCAGCCTTTACCTCAGGGTCGTCAATTTGCCCCTCCTCAACCATGGATGTGCGTTGATGGTTCTCTGGTGTCTTTGAATCTTTTCACTCCTCCTTCCTTGACAATGTGGCTTCAACAATGGCCTTTACACTTTTTTTCTTAAATGCGTGCATTCCTTATTTACACCGTTTTTTACAAAGACCTTCAAAAGGTAACAAATAGCATGTTTTATGTCAAACAAAAAAGGCATCATAAATTAGGCCTTACTAAATTTTGCAACTATATTTTCCTACATTGGGGTCTAGGCCTTTCGAATTTATCTAATTTAATTAACATAGATGCAGACAGGATCCTGTCTATTACTTGCAAGGTATAAATTTCAAAAAAATGATTGTCAAGTATCAGAGGGGTAGCCGTGTTAGTCTGGATCTGTAAAAGCAGCAAAGAGTCCAACGAAGTGGGTATTCACCCACGAAAGCTCATGCTCCAAAACGTCTGTTAGTCTATAAGGTGCCACAGGACTCTTTGCTGCTTTTAAAAAAATGATTAATACTAGTATCCACTATCCTATTTATTTAGTCTAATACCTTAATTCTTACTATAAATCATACACTGTATATAGCCAAAATATAACCAATTATATAGCACAGTACCCACGGTCCAACACATGCATCAACCACGATTCCAGAGGACATGCATGCATGCTGATGATGGGTTCTGCTCGACAATGATCCAAAGCAGTGCGGACCAACACATGTTCACTTTCATCATCTGAGTCAAATGCCACCAACAGAAGGTTGATTTTTGTTGTTGTTGTTGTTTGAGTTCTGTAGTTTCTGCATCAGAGTGTTGCTCTTTTAAGACTTCTGAAAACATGCTCCACACCTCGTCCCTCTCAGATTTTGGAAGGCAATGCAGATTCTTAAACGTTGGTTGAATGCTGTAATTATCTTTAGAGATCTCACATTGGTACCTTCTTTGCGTTTTGTCAAATCTGCACTGAAAGTGTTCTTGAAACAAACAACATGTGCTGGGTCATCATCTGAGACTGCTATAACTTGAAATATGTGGCAGAATGCAGGTAACACAGAGCACGAGACATACAATTCTCCACAAGGGAGTTCAGTCACAAATTTAATTAACGCATGAGTTTTTTTAACAAGTATCATCAGCATGGAAACATGTCCTCTGGAATGGTGGCTGAAGCATGAAGGGACATACAAATGTTTAGTGTATCTGGCACGTAAATACCTTGCAATGCCTACAAAAGTCCCATGCAAATGCCTGTTCTTACTTTCAGGTGACCTTGTAAATAAGCAGCAGCATTATCTCCTGTAAATGTAAACAAACTTGTTTGTCTTAGCAATTGGCTGAACAAGAAGTAGGACTGAGTGGACTTGTAGGATATAAAGTGTTACATTGTTTCATTTTTGAGTGCAGTTATGTAACAAAAATATCTACATTAGTAAGTTGCACTTACATGGTAAAGAGACTGCACTACAGTACTTGTATGAAGTGAATTGAAAAATACTATTTTTTTCACTTTTACAGTGCAAATATTTGGAATTAAAAATAATATAAAGTGAGCACTGTACACTTTGTATTCTGTGTTGCAATTGGTATCAATATATTTGAAAATGTAGAAAAAAATCCAAAATATTTAATAAATTTCAATTGGTATTCTATTGTTTAGCAGTGCGATTAAAACTGCAATTAATGTTTTAAATTGTGATTAATTTTTGCAGTTAATCACATGAGTTAACTGCAATTAATTGACAGCCCTAGTACAGACATATCCCCAAATCCTCACACTTGCTATACAATCATTTATCCATAGTCTTACCTAGAACTCTTTCCTGGAAAGATGCTGCTAGCTCAGATCTCATCAGTGCATGTGAGTTCAGATTATATTCCCCAAAGTGGCTTGTTTTTCATTTGATTTAAACTCATCTGCTGTTGTGCTGCCCAATCCTTCTGTTTAATTAGATCCGGCTGGATGTTCTAGGGATTTTTTGACATTTGAGTAAGTTCTTGGAGATACATCAGTATGTTTGAGTTTATGATATTAATCTTGCTAGATACAAAAATATTTGTATTCAAATATTCCTTTTTAATTACAGATGTAGAAACCTTGGCCTCAGTCCCATAATGACATCAGCAGGGGCAGATCCCAGAGCCTGTGAGGATATCATTGAAGGATTGGGGCTATTATTATTAATATTATTTTAATGTTTTTTGCTTCCCACTAACAAAACTATTTTCAACAGAAAAAAAAACTTCCTGACAAGTAAATATGTTGCTTGAATCTGCAGCTGACACAACTTTATGTTGTAATATTACTATACACTTTATGCTGTATTATTCACTTTTTCATGTGTCATTGGGCCTGGAAAGCAGCTAGCACAGAAGAGATTATCCATAATGTTTACAGGCTCAAATTCATCATATTAGCACAAACGTGCCTTTATATCATACTACTAAGCAAGAAGCCTATATGAAACAATTTGTTTAACTGTCCATTGATAGAAGTGAAAAAAATGCATATAAAACCTATACTAATGATTGTATCTGCATATTTTAAAATAACATATCATTATTTTAATCTAGACTGAATTCCTCCTGCATAAGCATTCAGAGGCAACGTGTGGAGGGGCATGCAGGGTCATATATCCCCCAGCCCCAGATTTCTGACAGGGTTTATATGCCCTACCCAGAACCCTGTTGCATACCACCAGAACCTTTCAGTTGTGTCCCCCTCTCCCGCCCACCCCTTCCCCCACAATCAATAGTTACACCTCATCTCTGTAAGTATCTGACCTTTCAAACTGGCTAATTGAGCATTATTGTTATAGTTAATGTCACAATAAATGTACATTTTTACAAAACATGTAAGAGGACAAAATTCCGCCCCCCCAATGAACTTGCAATTCATTGCAGTTCTGCTGATGGGACAGCTGGTGATACTGAAAAATGAAGGGCTTCTGGGAGGAGAAATGAAAGTAAAACAAATCTACTTTCATCCAAATTCTCCACATCATTTACAGTTGCAGCACAGTTCCCGTCACAGCAAAACACTTTCAAAAGGGTCTTTAGTCAGTAAGCCCATGTGCAGTGAAGGCAAGTTTCAGTACCCCACTTAAGTTTACAATTTACAAGTCTGACCCCGCAAAGCTTACTCATACAAGTGATTGTATTGACTTCAATAGGGCTACTTGCATGAAGAAAGATTATGAATGTGATTAAGGATTGCAAGATTGGGCCTTACCCCAGACACACATAACAAATAGCATCAGCATGATATAATTGTGAATGCAATGATAAAGTGCAGTATGGTTATTCTGAGACAGCTACATGCCTAAGGTATGCTGTAGTTCCACTCCAAGACCTAGGTTTGTTTCTGGCCCTAACACTGACTCATTCTCTGACACTAGGCAAATCGCTTAACTTCCCTCTGCATCAGTTTCTCCATCTTTGAGTGTGGAAGATAACACTTCTCTATGTTACAGGGATGTTGTGAGCCTAAGGCTATGTCTACACTGGCAATTGAATGACAAAACTTTGGTCTTTCGGAGGTGTTTTAAAAAAAACAAACCTGAAAGTCAAAAGTTTTGCCACTGCCAAGTGTCAGTGTGAACAGCACTTTGTCGGCAGGAGGGCTCTCCTGCCAACAACGCAAATGCCGCTCGTTGGGGGTGGAAGATTTTTGTCAGCAGGAGAGCCAACAAACAGTGACTATGCTGGTCAGCTTTTAGCAGCACAGGTGTAGCAGCACAGCCATGTCGCTAAAAACTGTGTAGTGTAGACATATCCTAAATGAGTTCATTTCTGTGAAGTGTTTTGAGATCCTTGAAAGGACAGTTTAGAAGTGACGAGAAAGTCAAAATATTAATTAGTAGTTGTTAATAGCTATGCCTAATACTTAGAAATATTAGTTATAAGTGAGAATAAACAATCAGAATTTTTTGAAACTTTTCCCCCTTCACTGTAGGCTGTCCCCCAGGCATCAGTTTCAATGAATACAGACTACAAAAGCAGCAGTACAATTAAAAATGGAAATCTGGGTTGGGCAGAGCTAGGAGCTCAATGGCCTCATCCATAGGAAAAGAGTAGACTAAATGCAGGAATGGGGAGAGATGAGTTGAAAATCAGAAGCTGATCGTCAAAAGTTATGTACCCTGTAACTTCCACTGAAGTCAAGTGGAGTTGTTTGTGTAAGGCTGCAGGATCAACCACTAACAATTTTATTAATTCTCCTCTAGTCTACGGAACAAGCATTTAGGTGAATTTCAAGAAAAGTGGAAGCATAGTTCAGACGGGGGTATATCCTGCCTTCTACTTAATAGAGTCAGATGGAGACTACAGTCCTCTGAAGCAGCAGTGCAGAATCTTTCACTAATGAACAAGAAAATGATGGGATGAATGCTAGATTAGCGATCCAATTTACATCCTAAAGGGTATGAAGTCCTCTGATTATAGGGTTTCTCTGTCTTGTTGTAGAGCAACAGCCTAATCCAAAGCCCAATGAAGTCAATGATGAGTCACCCATTTGGATCAGGCCCCAAGTGCATCTCACCACAAAACTACAAAGCCTGCCCGATACAGTCCTTCCATGGCTATCAAGATTGGGTCAGCATTCCAGCTCTCTCAAAGAACTAGCAGGGGCAGAAATAGGGCCACGCAGCAGGTCAAATGTTCACAAGATGGTGTTATATTTAAAAATAATATAAATAACACGATAGTGAAATAGCAACGAAGTAGGGAAGAAATACCCAGCTAATTACAAAAATTCTCTTTTCTCCTTTTTTAATTAAATGCATTCAAATGAGGCAGATTGAAGATGGTGAGAACAAGCTTAAATGTACAGTATGTGCCACATTAAAACTGAATGTATTTTATTTAGTTCAGTTTTAAGAGGAATATATACAATGTATAAGTGGAATCATGAAAAAATCCCTGTCCTGCAAACAGTTTCTTTTGTTTGCTTGTAGGCTGCTCAAAAATAACTCAAAACATATTTTAACATGATGAAAACTCTGTGCACTTTTGTCCTTCGGTCATATAGGAAGTTAATTGGTTCTGTTACGCAATTCTGATTAAAAAAACCTGCCTGGTTTCCCAACCTGTTCATCTTTGAAAGATTTCAGGTATTTTTAATGAAAAACACCCATTACTTTTTTCAGCCTTCACAGTGTATAATTCACTAGATGTTATCTTCACATTCTAACTGTAGTAAATGTGAAAGCTGGTGATCAGTACTGCAAATGGGTGGTTTAGTGATCACATCAGAGTATGAACTGACCTCACTAAACATTCCTAGAGCTGAATGAAGTAACAGGAAATAAGCAACTGAATGGACATGAAGTAAAGAAAGCAGAGATTACTTAACAAGTATAATGTCAACATTATCAAAAGTTGAGTAGCAAGATAGTGAGGATTTGTGATCATCTCAAAAAGTGCAGAGAATCAGTTTCTTCAGATTTTTCCAGATGAACTGTGCCCTTGAGAAGAATGGCTGCCTTATGGTTAATGCACTGGACTGAGACTTGGAACAACAGAGATAAATTCCTAGCTCTGCACCAAACTTTCTGTGTGACCTTGTGCAAATCATCTAATCTTTCTGACTCAATTCCCTCCTCTGTAAAATGGGGATAATACCAACTCCTTTCTCCCATTTTGTCCATTTGAGCTCTCATCATGCAGCTAGCTCTGCTTTGAAATCCTTGAGCTCTACACAGGTGTAGGGATCTGCCCATCTTGATCCAGTTGCAGGATTTGAGCCAAGGACTGTAAACTCCTCGGGGCAGGGACTGTTCTTCACTATATGTATGTATAGCATTTAGCACACTGGAACTCTGATTTTAGTTGGAGCCTCTAGGAACTACTGTAATTCCAGTTAACATTGAATGGAATTTTATCTCCAAGTGGAAGAGCTTGAGTTGCATGATTTTACAAATGAGACATTTTTAGTGTCATTGTCATCAAAATACAGCAGTGATGTAGATTTAGGTCCCTATTCCAGGTCTTCAATGTCCTCTTCATTCAGAAACACTCTCTGATCATATTTGCCACCCCATAAAAATGGCAAAACTCAAACTGTGACTGTGTCATAAGCAACTGAAAGGCAAAGACTTAAATTTGATAAGACAGTTGCAGGATTCACTCAGGCAAACATCCCCTTAAAGGTAGCACAGAATGTGCAATTTAAAATCAGTTGACTTTATTTTAAATATAGGCCTGCAGACAGACTTACATTTACATGTTCACTGCTAGATTATGCAAGTGAAGAAATAAGAGAACAACTAAAAGAATTAGCATTGACATTAATACCAATGATTTATTATCCATGTTTGATCATTTGACTGAAATGGCTACAAGCATCCATATGGGGGAAATAATGTTATTCTTTCTACATCTTAAAAGAAAATCACAGAATACTGCGTCCAAGATGCTGACAATAGCATCCTAGCATGCAGATAAAAATATGGCAAGGATCTTTGATCAAAATGAAATGGAAAGAAAAAGTGACAATTTCTTGAAACAGTGATCCTCATCGCACGTGATGAAAGTGGCATTGAAAATGTCTCACTTTTGCGATCATTTGAAGAGGGTGGGAACCAGTTGGGGGTAGTTATTTGTGAGGGACAGTGGGTTGGAGGAGGTAAATCCTCATTTTGGGGGTGGAGCTCTGCTGGAATTCTTCTGCGGGTGGGGGAATGACTGCTAATCTGGGTTTTGTTTAACAATATCAAAGGTACCCAGAGTAGACAATGGATATCTTTATGTTATAAATGCAAAGTCAGAATTCATTCTGATATATGAGTGTTGTGTTGAGAACATTATTTGAACTCTTGTTGAAATACCTAGAACAGTCCTCAAGCACACTGGAAATTCCTAAGTTCTTTAGCAACCACTACCTGCTTCATAGCTGGTTGGTACCTCAGCTTCCCAATTACACTTGGTAACGCTCTCAAGGAGATCGTGTTTCTCTGTTAGCATCCAACTATCACAAAGGAGGACTTTGATCAAAACATTACCTGCATTTTACATAATGAGGCACTCTGATAAAGAGGCCTAAAACTTACAAAAGCCATCAGAGGAGGTTTCAGAGGGACTGGATGGATTACAGAGCAATAACACTATTGTCACAGTCTCACGGGAAAATCTAGCTTGATCTAATAAACAAAGAACTGACAACATGCATGGACAAAATCCAAAAATCATTCAGGGTAATTATGGAGTTTTTCCACCACTTATCCTACTTGGAGAGGAAGAAGAAAGTGAAATATGATTGATGGAATATAATCCTAAGTACATTCCTTCTTTTCTAGCATTAAATTGAAGATCTAGATTTGTACCTAACATCTGTTTGCAAAGAGGGTTGTGCCATAGTTCACTGTATCAAAATCGTGGAAAACTGTAGAAGTAAAATCATGGAAGACAGAACTGCTCAATTCAGAATTGTCAAATTTTAGAAGACCTGCATTTCTGTCCAGCCATCTTGGTATTCACTGATCATAGGTTTTAGTATATTTAGATTGGTTTGGTGGTAACTTTGTAATGGGCTAGGTCCTGAAATAGCAAATTAGTTGGTAGAAAAGATATTGGTTCTTAAGGGCAGATACAAAAAGCTTAACTAGCTACTAGTCTAGGAACTTAATTATTTCTTATAAAATTAGAAGCTTGAATTTGTGTTTGGATTTTTAAAAACTGTTTGACAAAGACCTTCCATAGAGGTTACTAAGGAAAAATGTCTTGGGGTTAGAGGTGAATCTGTATCATAGTTTAGAAACTGGCTAGGAGAGAAATCAAAGCAAAGAAATAAAAGGCCAATTGTTTACAAAGCAAAAGGCTAACAGCAGTGTGCCCAAGGACCTGTATTAAGACCAATGTTTAGGGTGTTCAATAATGATCTGGAAAATGGGGTGAAGAATGAGGTGGCAAAATTTTTCCAGGTGAAACAGTTATTTAGGATAGCCAGGACTCAGGGTGTCTCTGAGAAACTCAAGAAATCTAACAAAGCTAGGTGAGTAGGCAGCACCAAAACAGATCAAATTCAATACTGACAAATGAAAACTCCAGCAAAAGCTTTATTGCATCTTACACCACATATTTTCTATGAACATGGCCATGGACTGCCTCAAGATCACACCGTTCTATAAGTGGGCTAATAACTGCAGTGTACCAGAAGACAGCCCTCACTTAGAAAAATGAGTGTGTGCAGACATGCACACACACTTGAACTGAAGAGCAAGAATAGAAAGGCTCCCTCCCAAGGGGCTTGATGGATAGGTTATTAACAGATGTTGCTGCCAGAGGATTGCAGAGTAAAGATACAAGGTGGTGCTTCATCAATATGCTTTTTCCTAACAACTCAGATCTGAAACCCCAGTCTTCTGATAGACTTGGTGCCTCTAGCTAGTAAAAGCTTTATAGCTTCCCATTTTTCATATGTGTAATCATGTGTAAAATTGATAGAAGTACTGCACATAAAGAAGTAGGGGTCTGTGAACCTTTCCCTCAACCTTTATTGTCTAGCAAGGACCAATTAACAATGGGAAAAGATGGTGAGCCAGAAAGTTAAGTGATACAAAACAAGCGAATCCAAAAGTAAAGTTGTCCTGGCAACCACTAGAACCCAAAAATAGAGATGGACTTGGTAGCCATCAATAATTTGGCTAAAAGTTATACAGCTTCAACTCTGTATTTGAAAACTGTTAGTGTGGCATTTGTTACCTGAATAAATACAGTGAGCTAGAGTCTGCTGTCACTTACATTGGTTTAAACAGACATTGAAGGTGTAAAGTCATTGAAGGTCAAAGGTGTTAATCTGAATTTATACTGATATAATTTAGAAGAATTTGGCTTGGTGTGCTTTCTGGACTCAAACAATGACATTCATATACAAATTTACCAGCAGGGAAATGATATTTTCCTCACAAAAAATAAGGTTCTATCTAAATGGACTGTGGTGTTCAAAACTCAGCTTTCTGCAGTGACTGCCAATCTGTCTGAAATCTAGCAGCCCCCTCCCCCCACCCACTTTCCCTATGGGCTCCTCTTTCCATCAGATCAGG
Organism: Mauremys reevesii; assembly: GCF_016161935.1. Taxonomy (NCBI): domain Eukaryota; kingdom Metazoa; phylum Chordata; order Testudines; family Geoemydidae; genus Mauremys; species Mauremys reevesii. The sequence goes on along the minus strand of NC_052628.1, from coordinate 93,794,890 downwards.
TGAAAATACTGCATATTAACACAATGTATCCATCTTGTGCAAGAAGGATGCAGTAGTGCTACTATAAATTCTGTCAGCACAGTCCAACACTCGTAAGGTGAATTGATTTTCCATTCTCTGTCTCTGAGAGGTGAGCTTATTTCCTTGAGAAGAGAAGCCTGGATTCAACCTTGGTAAGATGTAAATCCAAAAAGCTTTTATTTCTTGTTATACAGTTGGATCAGCTTCAGGTACCATTGCTCTTGTTTTTCTTTTATATTTTGAATGGTTGTTTTTTTTTTTTATAAAAGTATGTAGACTAAATGTTACCCAAGGGATATTGGGCATAGCCAACAAGGTTAAGAGTGCCGATATTCAATGAATAAGCTCACAGACTACAGTTTAGGCTCTGCATTAGATACACAGTACCTTTTTATTAGTTATAGTTGGCCCTAAATTCTCCTGCTTCTGGAGTCGTTAGGAATAAGACATGTTCTTCAGATGTTTGTTCTATTTTATACTTTTAAAATTCTAATGAATTCAGAGTTTGAGATAAGTGCAATAAAAGTTTAATCATTATTTGCTAACACCTGTCAAACACATGGGGTGGTGGTCATGCCCAATGGTTGGAGCAGAAGTCAGTAGCCAGGACTAGGAGCCCAGGGCCAGAAGTCAGGAATCAGAACTGAGCCAGGTTACCTAGAGTGAGGCAAGACAGGAGCAGAGCTGAGAACAAGAAGGCACTGGAGCACTCACAGCCATAGATAACAATGGCTTTGAGCAGCCACTAAACTGCTGCTACTACTGGGCTTAAGAGCTGGTCTGCTGACTCTTCCCACCAGTCGGGTGGTGTAGCCCATCATGCAGCCTACTCCAGGCCAGCTGCAGTTATTAGGCTGCCCATGGACTTGCTCTGTGGCATAAAAGAAAGGTCTCTGACTCAAGACATCTGCAATCTAATTCAGTCATAGCAAAGAGGGTGGAGTTATGAGGAGTGGTAGAACTGAAAGATTGTGGGATATGCTTATGTTATCTAAACATCTTGTTAGTTCCTTTTCTAATGATAACTGAGTTGCCAGAATTTGGGGGTTTGTGTTTCTAGAAAGTAATTCTTATACTGGGAACAAAACTGGAAGGGAATTGGGGTTACGTTTATTACACCTGAGGGAAAAATAGATCAACATCTTGGTTTAAGTAAAACTTCTAGCAGTTCTGGTAAATAAAGATCTTGCAAAACTGAGCTGGGACAGATCTTAGACTTGATCTGGGAAGTGTATTAGGGGCATCAAGAAATGTAATCAACCCAAGGGTACTTCTGAGTACAGCCTAAGATGTCCAATTCCTCAGACAAAACATGATACCTTGTTCAACTCAGCTGCCAAGCATTTTAAGTCCTGTCAAAATAAGTGTTGACTGTCAATATAACTGAAAAGTAACATGGCTTGGAATATTGTACCTTAAACATCAAGAAAGCTTCTTTATTTTTCTCTTAAACTTGGCTTCCAAACACTGAAATCTTCACAGAAGCCTTGAGCTGCTATTTGGTGCAATACAGCAATCCCCTCCATTCCCCTATGTAAGGCTCATTTCTGCAACGTCCTGAGAGCCACCTGTCTTGTGCTGAGCCCCATCCACACTCATGGATCTCAATGGGAGGTCCAGGCGCAATTATTTTGGGGAATTTCATTTCTTTTCTTTCTCAACTCACTTAACTTTTCCCCAAAAAACTCTGCTCCCTGTCTCCTTCGCTGCTTTTGTTCAAAACAAAAACCCCTTTCCCGCACGACCCAATGAACAAAATCATCACTCACTGCTCTCCAAAATAAAATGTCCTCTCTCAAATGTCTACAATTGTCCTTTAGAGCAGGGTTACCAAACAGATACTTATATTTCAACCCCAGTGAGCAAAATCATCTCACAATAAGTTATTACCCAGGTTTGCGTACCTTTGTTAGAGAGCTTGTACCCAGTTATCATAAGTAACTGAACTGTACTAGGTTACAAGCCTTTCTAACAAACCAGTCATCCTACCACCTTACTTTAGATATATTGGGTCAAATCCCAATATCTTAGTGTAATTTAGAGCTGGTTGAAATTTTTTGACAAAATTAAATTTTGCTGAATTGTGCAGTTTTGTCAAGGCCAAAATGTTTTACAGAAATTTATTGATTGTGACAAAGTTTTCATGGGAGAGAGAGAGACAGGAGAAAGAAAAAGAGACCCTCACACTCCCTAGTCTGGTGGTAATGACACGGGACTGGGCTGAGGGAGGTTCAGGTCCCTGCTCGAATTTGGATCTCCCAATTCCCAAGCCACATGCACATTTCAGTCTGAAAATGGACATGTCAACACAATTCCATTTGTGTGAAAATGTCTGAAAAGTTTTGTTTTCATTCCAGTGTGGAATGAAAACAAATTTCAAAACCTCTAAAGTTACAGCCAAACTAAATTGTCATCCTCTGGTCAGCTCTAGCATCAATCCAAAATATCTCCACCAAAGCCAATAGAATTACTTAATACACATACTGAGACCAAAAGGAATTTAGCCCTTGGCATTGGGTTAGCTGTATTGTGTTAACACGCAGCACTGTGCCTTCCTCAATTTGAGTGAGGATTTGTTAGTCTACTTTTTGGCTGTATCCTTGCAGATTTATGCATGAGTTGTTACCGTTTATGATTCTGTATGTTGCTGTATGTTCTGTATGAAACTATTTTGTAGATGGTATTTGAACAAACCTTAAGAATACAATATCAGTCAGACCACACACAAGAAAGGGGGAGCAATAGATCTACTAAACTGCAGCTTGGAAAAGTGAGCTGTTTACTGTTGCTATGAGTGACCTCTAGTGGTTGAAATAATTAACACTTGCTATCAGTTTGCCGTATTGTAGCCATATTGACCCCAGGATATAAGAGAGACAAGGTTTGTGAAGTAATATCTTTTATTGGACCAACTTCTGTTAGTGAAAGAGACACACTTTCGAGCTACAAGGAGCTCTTTTTCTGAAAGCTTGAAAGTTTGTGTCTTTAACCAGTAGAAGTTGGTCCAAAAAGAAATATTACCTCACGCACCTTCACTTGCTATCAGAACATTTTTCTCAAACTAGAATCATAAGGAGAAATTCTGCACTGATTTACAGTCTATGGAACCACACCGAAGTCACTGGAGTTGCACTAGGTGTAATTCAATGCAAGATTTGTCATATGCACAACTATACTTCATAACAAATATGAAAAATAGTTACTGTTAAGGTCCTGACAGCATTTCCATTATAAATCTATCTGGGGTTTATATCTCGGCTCTCTTGATGGCTTTAGCCGGGGGACCTAATCCTGCACTGCCTTGCCCCTTAGTTATTTATATCTATGCAAAGGGAGTACAAATCAGGTACAAAATGTTACTAAATCAGAATCCTCCTTTCAGAGTGGTGACACTTTGCACTTTCTTTTCCTGGTGCAAATGATACACAATGTGCGAGGCAGTGGAGAAGCAGATCCCTTACTTAGGTGCAAATAGGATACAATAGACCAAATCCTAGCAACATCAGTAATTATTTCTATTGCTCTACTCACATGAGCAAAACAAGCAGCTTTAAATCAGTTATGTATATACAGAAAAGGAATGTGCAGCCGTGAAAATCATAAGCTCAGAAAAAAGTTCAGAGGGTCAGCCTAACTTTCTAGCAGTAGCACAACATGCTCCCACTTAGCCTGATACAGCTGAGATAGAGAAACAAAGGTAACAAGACATTTTACCACCTCCCTACTCTTGGGGCCAGCAGTGAGCTAGGGTTGCCAACCTTCCAGGAGTGACCTGGAGTCTCCAGGAATTAAAGATTAATCTTTAATGAAAGATTATGTCATGTGATCAAATCTCCAGGAATACATCCAACCAAAACTGACATCCCTATGGTGAACTAAACGGGCCCATCACATAAATAATGAGGGATAGAATCATTCTGCTTTTCCAGGACCATTGAAATGCAGCATGCCTTCAGCCTTCCCCAGAATGCTCCCTGTATCATTATCAATATAAAGGGCTAATCCTTTTGTAAGGCCTTCTAAGGCCTGGTCTACACTAGGACTTTAAATCGAATTTAGCAGCGTTAATTCGAACTAACCACTCAACCATCCACACCAGGAAGCCATTTAATTCGAACTAGAAGGCTCTTTAGTTCGAATTTGGTACTCCACCCCAACAGGTGGAGTAACGCTAAATTCGACATGGCTAGTTCGAATTAGGCTAGGTGTGGATGGAAATCGAACTTAGTAGCTCCGGGAGCTATCCCACAGTGCACCACTCTGTTGACGCTCTGGACAGCAGTCCGAGCTTCGATGATCTGACCAGCCACACAGGAAACGACCCGGGAAAATTTGAATTCATTTTCCTGTCTGGCCAGTTAGAATCTCATTTTGTGATTGGACATCGGGGCAAGCTCAGCAGCACCGGCAGCAATGCAGAGCTCTCCAGCAGAGGAGTTCATGTAATCTCTGAATAGAAAGAGGGACCCGGCATAGACTGACCGGGAACTCTTCGATCTGATCGGTGTGGGGGGCGAGTAGTCTGTGCTTTCGGAGCTGCGCTCCAACAAACAGAATGCAAAGACCTACGAGAAGGTCTCCAAAGCCATGATACAGACAGAGGATACAGCCGTCATGCAACGCAGTGCCGCGTGAAAATCAAGGACCCCAGACAAGCCTACCAAAAAATCAAAGCGGCCAACGGATGCTACGGAGCCTGCTACCACTGCCCCACCAGTGACCATGGACTCTGATGATGGGACAGTGTCGACGGACAGTTCCTCGACGATGTTCACGGACGGGGAAGATGAGGAAGGGTTTGTGGAGGACGAGGCAGGCGACAGCGCTTACAATACTGCTTTCCCCGACAGCCAGGATCTCTTCATCACCGTCACGGAGATCCCCTACCAACCCTCCCCGGCCATGAACCCGGATCCTGAATCAGGGGTAGGAGCAGTCGGTAAGTGCTTTAACCATGTTAACTTTTATTCTTAATATAACAGGAATCTGAAGTGTGTGAAAAGGAGGTCTCTGTATATATGGTGATAGAACAGAAATCCTCCTGGGAGATCTCCACGAAGCTCTCCTGCTGTTAATCGATAAGCATCAGCAGGAGGTTCCTGGGGAGAGCTGCCTTATTGGGTGCTCCGTGATAGCACACTTTTCCGCGCGAGGCTTTCATGCGGTATTCAGGGAGCACTGCCTCCCAGAGCACGGCTGCATAGGTCCGTGGTTCATGCTAGATTTCACACAGCATGCACTCTCTATCTCCTTCAGTGCCCGTCCTCACGGTTATCTCGCTCGGAGACTCCTGCATCTAAGTAGGGGAAGAACTGTTACGTTACGCCTGGTCCAAAGTATTTTTAATAAATAAACGGACAGACGGCATAGCACAGACTCAGCACGCAGCTGCGTGACGAGCGTAACGGAAAGCCAAAGAATCAAATGGATGCTCATGGAGGGAGGGGGGAACGAGGACGCAAGGTATCCCACAGTTCCTGCTGTCTCCGAAAAGCATTTGCATTCTTGGCTGATCTCCAAATGCTTCTAGGGTCAAACACAGTGTCCGCGGTGGGTCGGGGCATAGCTCGGCAATTTACGCACCCCCCCGACCCCCAGAAGTTAAAGGGAAAACAATCCTCTGTTGACTCTTTTACATGTCACCGTATCTGTACTGAATGCTGCAGATAGACGCGCTGCTGCAGCACTCAACAACAACATCCTTCCTCCCACCCCGCCATGGGTGGCTGATGGTACAATAGGACTGCTACCCGTCCTCATCATCAGCCTATTGGCACATGGGGCAGTGCAAAAGGACTGGTAACCATACCAACTTGCTTGGGACAGGTCGATCAAGGTCGCCTGGTCCTAATTTTTCATGGTAGATGGTGCAGTATGGCTGGTAACCGTCCTCATCATTGCAACAGGGGGCTGAGCTCCATCAGCCCCCACCCTTCATTGTAAAGAAAAGATTCAATTGCCCCTGGACTAGCAGAGGGATGATTGGCTCCCTCCTCCACACCCCTTAATGTCATCTCTGGACTATCATTGCAGCTGGAGGCTTCCTTCCAGTCATTTCTCACAAACGACTACCTGTGTCTTATTCATGCATTCTATATTACTTCATCACACAAGTGGGGGGACAATGGTATTGGAACCCAGGAAGGCTGGGGGAAGAACGGAATGAACAGCTGGGGTTGTTTCAGGAGCACACCCTGTGAATAGCATTCAGCTCAAAATTTATGCATGATTGGACAGAGAGCAGCTGTGCTCTCTGGTTCTATGATACAGTGGTTCTCTAGTACAGTTGCCCATATTCTAGGCAGGACTGATTCTATTTTTAGATACCCAAAAAGGAGGGATTGACTCGGGGAGTCATTCCCAAATTTTGCTTTTGCGCCCCTGGCTGATCGGCCAGGGGCACTTATGACAGCACCAAATGGCGCAGTGCAAAAGGACAGGTAACCATGACCATCTTATTACCGTCTTCTTACCAGTTCATGGTATGGTAGACGGTGCAGTATGCCTGGTAACCATCGCTGCTGTCATGCAAAAGCAAAAGCATGCTGCTGTGTAGCGCTGCTGGTCCGCCTCTGTCAGCGGCATCTAGTACACATAGGGTGACATAAACAAAAAGCAAAATAGGGTCCATTGTTGCCACGCTATGGCGTGTGCCAGGGCATTTCATGGAAAACGTGCTCGAAATGATTGTCTGCCATTGCTTTCCCGGAGGAAGGAATGACTGGCGACATTTACCCAGAATGCACCGAGCAAATGATTTGTGCAACAGCAGGCACAGGGGTCTCAACAAAAAATTCACAGAGACAGCCTAGACTCTGTTAATTGTTCGCAAAAAAGTATCTTTGCAAGGAATTCACTAACTGTTTCCCATCTCACAGCTTCCACTGTCTCCAGACCTTCCACAGCATCCCCCTCGCAGAGGCTGGCGAAGATTAGGTGGCGAAAGAAAAAGACAAGGGACACGATTTTCGATGAATGTGTGGGCTGCTACCTAGCCGAGGCGGACCAGCAGAGGCAGTGGAGGGAGAAAGTCTCTCTGTACCAGCGCTCACACAGCGAATGGGAGGAGAGGTGGCGTGAGGAACACAAGCAGGCGACTCAAGCAATGCTTGTACTAGTGAGGGAGCAAACGGACACGCTCCGGCGACTTGTGTATGTTCTGCAGGACCGCTGCAGGACAGAGCCCCCGGCAGTATCTCTGCAACCGCCCTCCCCCGCCACAAAGTCACATACCCCCCTCACCCTAAATAAGCAGGAGGATGCCCGCCCTGGGCCGTGAATACTGTCACTGCACCCCAGCAGAGTGCTCAAGTAACCAAAAGCTCTCATACCCTACATTTGCATAAGTCCTTCCCTTCCGGACTCAAACAAGTCCCAATCCCAGTCCCATCCCATAACTGTGTACTTAAGTAATAAAAATACTTTGCTGTTAAGTACTGTTTCCGTCATGTTTTTTCACTGAAGACTGTGTTTGAATGGGGTGCGTGGGGAAGTGCGTTGCTAATTGCATAGGACAGGAACCTTTCCCAGGGTACAGACACGGGGGCCGGATCAGCAGCGGGTCACACACACAGTGCAGTCAGTAGGCACCGTGGTCGGTATGGGAGGTGGTTTCCAGGTTCTGTGTGGGCGGTGGGGATGTGACTTTTTAGCGGGGGAGGGCGGTTACAGATCTTATACAGCGGTCCTTGTCCTGGACCGCTGAGTCACGCAGCAGAGGAATCTGTATCCGTCCTCCTCCGCCACAAGACCACATAGCCCCCCGCACACAGAATCCCAAAAAGGAGGGATGGCAGGCTCGGTTGAAACAAGCAGTCCGGCAATGCGGACCGCTAGAGGAGCAGGAGCCTGTCATTCCTTGAGTTTAGAGGCGGTCTTTACATCAGCGCACACCCTACCCACCACAGTCTGCGTTCCAGTTTCAACCCTTTAACGAAAAGTCATGAATAAAGAAACCTCTCCTCAGTAACAGTGTGACATGTATTTTATTTTTACACGTGTCTTGGAAGTGGGGGAAACGGGGAGAACGGGGTATTTAACCGAAGAGGAGAGTCAACAGTAACTGGGTAAAGAAACAGGGGCAGGTTCAGCTTCTCTGTAAAGAAACTGAACAGTCACAGGTCACGCTGCTCGCTGCTCGCTGGTATTTAAAGAGTTCCTTGTCGCTGTCCCAGGCGCCTGTATAGGGCTTCATGAGCAAGTGCATTAGCGGGCAGGCTGGGTCACCGAGGATCACTATAGGCAAATGCACATCCACAACAGTTATTTCATGGTACGGGAAGAAACTACCTTCCAGCAGGCGTCTGAGCAGCCCACAGTTCCTGAGAACACACGCATCAGGAACCTTGCCCGGCCATCCGATGTTCATGTTGGTAAAACGTCCCCTATGGTCCCCCAGTGCTTGCAGAACCATTGAAAAGTAGCCCAATTTCTCAGCAGCTGAATGTGGAAGAGGTGGACGATAAAGTGCGAGGAGGAGAAAATGGCGAGGATCGCAGCAGGCTCCATGCTTGCAGTGCTGTGGCGTCCACGCTGTCACTGACCAGAAAAGTGCACGAACAGATTGCCCGCAGGCGCTTTCAGGGAGGGAGGAAGTGAGGGCGTGATTGACGGTTCAATGACGACAGTTACCCAAAACCACCCTCGACACATTTTTTCCCCCAGCAGGCATTGGGGGCTCTACCCAGCATTCCAATGGCCAGCGGGGACTGCGGGAACTGTGGGATAGCTTCCCACAGTGCACCGCTTCCAAAGTCGACGCTGGCCCCGTTAATGTGGACTCAGAAATTCAAATTAGTGTATTTAGTATGGATACACAAATTCGACTTCATAAGGTTGAATCCACAAATTCGAACTAAGTTGATTCGAAATAGTCTTGTAGTGTAGACAAGGCCTAAGAAGCCTTTGGCCACAGTGATTATTATATGGCAGTAAACTTTCTCCATATAATTAAACATGGTGGGTTCTCTGAAAAAGTTTACTTTTGTCAGTTTTAAATGGGTTACCTTTCAACTTCATTGTATGTCTCCTCCTTGAAATATGAGAAAGAAGGAAATAAGAGTGCTTGGTTTACCTTCTCTAGAGAGCACCCATTGTATAAATACCTATAATGTGTCCTATACCTGGGTGAGCTGAACCTTTAAGAGGTTCAAGTCCCATTTATGACACGTGCCTGGATTCTGCCTCCTCCCTGCCCACTCACATGACTGTGCACCAGGAGCAATGTCCACTGGGAAGAAGGAAGTGGGATAAAAGGCGGGCCCTCTATCTCAGTAATAGAGTAAAACTGTAGGAGTAGGAGGTGTTGCTGTTCCTCCTCTAGTGAGTAGAACAGTACCAGTATGGTTTCTCATTAGGAAGGAGCTGGAGAGTGTCCTGTTTTAACACAGAGGCAAGCTGAAGAAGCTTGTGAAGGATCTGAGTTGCTCCCTCCAGACTGGGAACAGAACCCATCATATGTTCAGTTAAAGAGCCTGGAAGAAGGCAACAGGAAACAGGCAGTATAGAAGAAGCCCAGGGGGAAAATTGAAGCAGGGGGTGCTTTTGAGTGAAGAGGACAGTTGCTTCATGGGTAAAGGTTGTTAGGTTGAAGCCTGAAGTAAAAGAAGGTGCTGGATTGCCCTACATTTCAGTGGTGCTATCTTGAGGGGCTGAGTAGGTAATCCTGTGACTAAAGCGAAAAGGCCTGCTGACTAGCAGGTGAGAGCAATGCATCTGGATAGTGGAGAGGTAAGACACTCAATCACATCTCCCCTCTGATTCATTCCTTTTCTAAATAGTCCCAACCCTAACCCCCTAACTAAAATGACTGCTGCTTGCAAAAGAAGAAGTATTTATTCACCAAAAGCTCATGCTGCAAAACTTCTGTTAGTCTATAAGGTGCCACAGGATTCTTTGCTGCTTAAATAGTCCCAGTCTCTTCAATCTCCTTTACCTTTCCATGTCTCTCTAATTGCAGTAATTAGCTGTGTCTGGACCTCTTCTAATTCTATTAAATCTTTTTTTGAAGCTGCCTTCTCTGGGGTCTCTTTTCCTGAGCAGTCACAGTTTACTTTAGACCCTAGCAATATCTCAGAGTACTTCAAGAGAATCCTTCTGGGGTGCATTACCTCAGCTGAGCTAGAGCTAGTAACAGGTGGAAACTTTTGAAAAATTTCTTTAGTGTAGACAAGGCCTTAGAGATCAGTAACCTGCCTTAGTGTATTATTTTTGACTAGCCCCACACGTGTGCATTATGCTTTACAGACAAATTAAAGACAAGGTCCCTGGGCCAAGAATCTTTCTAAGTGCTGTAGCTGCAAATTGTGATGTGACTTGTGGAGAGATGACCACAGGTGGGGGGGGGAACAGAAGCCACAGGAAGATGTACAGTATAAACTCAAGATTCCTTGGCTTCAGATTATGCTAGTTCAATTTTTCCAAATCAATGTATTCCTTTGGTGCAGGCATGTGAGTCAGCTTTGTGGAGGAGAAGGAAGCTGTTAGTTCATGACTTTAGGGATGGATAGGCGACTATGTGGGAAAATAAAATTGTTGGCGTGCAGAGTCTTTTATCTATTGTAAGAAAAGCTGCTTCCATACCAGCAGAAGTGCAAGGCTTAGGCATGCATAATGCAAAGCAAGGAACATGAAGGATTGTGCTTGGCTAAGGACATATTTCATGTGTAATTCTTGTACAATGTGGTGACAGGTAGCCTCTAAGCATTTGTGGCTTTTCAAAATTGGTTCTAACTTAGATTGCAACCAGGAGCAGGTGTTTGTACAGCATCAAGCATGCTGCCAATCAATTAAAAGGTCAAACCTAAAAAAACTTGCTCTAGTTATAAGCAAATATTCTTAATTGGGGAAACCTAGCAAATCAAAAAGCAGCTCCATCTTGCTGTCTGCACGTCACAGGCTGTATAAAATTATACCTCAGTCTTTATTTTCTGTCCAACTCTAAATGGCTGTATGTCACATTGCCAAAAGTATAAGGACCATACACGGGTTCAAGTTAAATGGCTCTGCTTGTGTAAAGATTGCAAACTCAGACACTAGTTGGGGGAAAGCCAGTTTTTATCTAAATTCTGAGTTATAATATTCCACATTTCTGGAAGGTGCTAAAGACCATTTCCTTGGTCCAGGGTATCCTATAGCTTCTTGATAAACAGAAACATTGTAGATATGGAATACAGTATTCCATCTCCGTGTCCAGACACTTGATCCATGCAGCATGATGGAACATGCACTGAAGCTGCAGCTGATGATATGTTGGCTCCCTCCAAAGATATAGTCATGTGTTTCTGTGAATAGAGCCCCATTTTTACTAATGTTATTTCACCCTTAGAACTCTAGTAGAAGGTTAAATTATTTTGCCTGATATTTTCAAAATACAGTTGAATAAGCCCTAAAATTACTGTTCCATCTTAAGGTACAGGGACAATGTTTGTTCAGATGCAGTACTATGCATTTAAATACATTACACTATGTAAATCATAAGATGTCTACATCTAACACAAAGGAAGCTAGATTTTTCACACCCCACAGCTGCAGCTAATAAAAACTGCTTGCTTTAATTGGGAAGTGACAAAATAAGGCTTATGGCTTCATCAAATCCTGCTGTGTTCCTTCTAAGTGCCTTAGGACTTTTCCTGTTGAAACACACTGTGCTGAAAGTGATGGGAGGTTATTACACATGCAGGAGCTAACATATGCCATCTGAGACATTAATAGGGGTGTGCCATCTACTTGCCTACATGCCCCTTCGTATTGGAACAAATCAACATTTGTTTGAAATTAGGGCCATACTTTTATATAAAATGTACTTTATGCCAATCCTCTGAAAGGGAGGCTGAAAGGAGGCCATTCCTCCAAGTGTCTGCTTGATGTGAGATAGGGAATAAATGGTTTGTTTTCCCTCTGAGAATTCTTGACGTTAGATTCAAAAGACATTTAGAACTTAGGTGAAATTTACCCCTGTAGATTTAGCCAGCACAAGGCCTAATTTGCATAGGAGTGACTAAGAATAGTTGATTCCCACTTGTGGGAAAGGCTCCATCAGTGCCCTGTGCAAAGCTGGGGCTGAGCACATGCACCCTCTCTTGGTGTTAGATGTCCAAGTCTATATAAGGCAGTGCAATCCCAGCTGCCTCAGTTCTTTTCTCCATCACGGAGAGCATTCAAAGAACCAAGAATTGTAACTGCAGTTCCACTAGCTATTATAGGATGAAACATCAATGTTACCTACCTCTCCTTATGCTTCAGAGCAAACTGGGTTTGAGAAGGTAACTTCATTTCTCCCCCAGTATATGTTATCATTAACTTTTTTGTTTTGAAATGTAACTTGTAAATATATACATCAGTTTGCTGTGTTCATTGAATGGGAACTTGCAAGATAAAGAAAATATATTGCTGAGGTCTTAGATGAGCTTGGTTAGCTCTGCTACGGCCTCAGAAAATACATAACTTATCTTACAGGGGTGAAATCCTGGTCCTGTTAACGTCAAAACTACCATTGATTTTTGACTTAAATGGGGCTAGGATTTCACTCTAGATGTGTAATTAGGATAACTGTAAGTTTCTTCCTATGAATATTTGATACTACTAAGGAGAGTGGAATGTCTGTATGTCTGAAAGCTTTTTTGGGGGAAAAAAAGAAAAAATACTTCATGGGAAAACTCACTCTGTTTGTGCTTTATCCCACGTCTACCTTTTTATATTGGTACGTCTGCTCTGTCTCTTTTTCAGTATGAGTTTTATACTGCTATCCCCTCACTTCAGATCAAATCCTCCCTTATGAATATGTAAGACAAGGGATAGTATAATGATAGTTTATCACTAGACGCTTCTTTATGCTGTATAGAGTTCCAGACATCATGGTCTCTAGTAAACAAAGGCAGATCAAGCTGGAACTTGAGCTGTGTGGGCCTGTTTGTGTCTCTAGCTAACAGCTGTTTTGTATGATTGCCTGTATCATGACATGTAGAAAAGCCATGAAAATGGGAGTGGGGGGGACCAGAAGTAAGGCAGTATACTTCTGTGGTGAGCAAGAAGGGAGTGGCAGAAGTCCCGCTTAGAAAACACAGCAATGTTGTGGCTCAGTGGGATCTAGGGGCATGTTTGGCTGCACTGGGAAAACCATAGAGCAGCCATTCTTGGGCTGCCCCTTTTTCCACTAGACCTTACTGCTTGCTGTTAACTTCCATTTTGAATAAGTTGGGAAGTATATTCATTCCAGGGAGATAGCATGCCACCTTGTTGTCCATGTGTCCTTTGCTGAATTCTCTGCACACTCTTCTTAGTATGAAGTCTTTGGTGACAATTGCTTGTCATCTTCGGATGGTTAAAGACCCTCTCTTGGTAGCTGATCATGTGGCTGGCTGCTTGCAACAACAAATACACGTAATGTAGACAAGGTTATTGAGGGTAAGGTGAATTGTATTGCCTACATATTCATTATTTAATATAAAAGTGAAAGTTAAATCCTCCTCCAGTTGATGGAATGCTACTGGAATTACAAGAAAGAGGTTGAGAAAACAGAATAAAGAAGCAGATTCTATTTACTAACCTTATTGGGAAAGGTGGGGGCAACTGGTAAGCAGTCACTACAGAACAGTGCAAAAATAAAGCAACTGTTCTTGGATATTTTTTGTCCCCTTCAGCCTAAACACAATTTAAAGGGGGGGAAAAATCCTAGATGAAACTAAGTCAGTCTATCCGCTCAAAGCAGATGCAAATATTCAGCAGTGATGAACACTCTGGATATGTCTACACTGCAATAAAACACCCATGGCTGGCCTGTGTCAGCTGACTCGGACTTGCGGGGCTTGGGCTGTGGGACTATAAAGTTGCAGTGTAGATGCTCAGGCTGTCTTACTGCAGTGTAGACATACCATATTAAGGGCTGAATTCTGCTGTCAGAAGTTTTGAGCAGTGAAACCACACTGAAGGCTGTAGGAACTGCATACACACATCGCAGGAGCAGAATTTGTCCTTTCTGTCAAAATCTGGCATTTAATCCCCAGATCTAACGAGGCCATTCTTCATTCACACTAGTCCTCTCCCTTCACAAGAGGAGCTTCCTGAACAACTTGGGGCTCAGTCCTGGCATAATTCCACGACTGGACATCAAGATTGTATTTATTGGAAAACGGCTAAAAAGTTCCTTTTCATAAGGGTGATGGAAATGCAAGCCTAACTTTGCGCCAGTGCCCATGCTTCTGTTTTGAACATGGAAGTCGTGTCAATACTCAGATAATTAAGTTTCTTTAATCAACAAACTACTTTGCATCCAGTACAATGCAGGTTTACTTCAGATAATTGTAGAATTACTGCACAGCTCAGCAAAACCAATATGTGTTTAGTTTTTCTAATGAAACAATCAACTGATGAAGGATTTTTTTGGTGTGTGGGGGGGGGGGAGAAGAGTGCTGCTTTTGCGCTTTTTGGAGACAGGTGGAAAGTCGTCAATGAGACTGACTACTCTAAATTATTAACAATGTGCTTTTCTTAGTTTAGATAACTTCTATCCGGTGTTAGCAATCCAACTTTTGTTTCAGTCAACCTTTGCAAAACACCTAGCATTCTCTACTAAGAGCCAAAGTTTGCTCCGTGATAGATATGCATAACTTTCACTGACTTTGAAGGGAGTTGTGAAAAATTGAGTTTTAATATTTATTTAGCTAGTGTGCTATCAAGTAAATATTCACTAATGTGAATAACTTCATTAGGCAGTACTGTGCAGTTAACTAGCTAGAAATTGACAGACATTGCCCATACTCTGTGGTGTCAGTTTTCTTATCTGTGCATGTGCAACTGCATATTCAAAAATGCACTGGATTCTATTGTGCATCAACAGGTTTGTTTACTTGGTTTCAGTCAATTACACCTGTGCAAACACATGAAAGGTGATAGCCCTCTGACACCTATAAAACCCCATCTTGGCCTGCAGAACCTTCTGTTTGGTGCAGATGCCTGAGATGGGAAGAATACGGCTTAGCTTTCAAAGCCCCAGTTATTTTTTCAAGGGTGACAGTTGAAAATAAAACACTTAAGCAGAGCATACTTGATATAGAAATCAACGAGACAAACATGGAGCCTCACAATGACATTTTTACATTCAATTTTCAGAGTAGAACCATATTTTAAATAACTGATTTAATCACTTAAACTTTGTTTTAGAGCTGTGTTGAGCAACAATGATTCTTACAAAATCTGCTCCACTAGTATCATTGAGTTACACACAACTTAATTTATCCCCTATTGAAGTTCAAATATTGTTAACTGCAATAGAATCTCAATGAACTCAGTGATTACTGGTTTTTTAGTATGTGTGTTAAGGCCAAATTCTGATCTTATGCTGATTTTGAAACTGATGTAACTGACTTCAAAGGGGGCACTCTTGGCACTCCCCTCAAATGAGAGCAAAATTGGTCTGTAAATGAACAAACACAATAAAACAGATTCATAGAGTGTACTTCACTTTTCAGAAATGTAGCTTACAATACAATGCTTCACAATATACTAATTCTGTAATTCTAACTTCTGCAGTGTATATCAATATACTCAGTTGTAAAGTTGTTACCTCACCCATCTTGTCTCTCTAATATAAACTCATCCATTTAAAGTGGGAGGGTTTTTTTATTTTTTAAATGAGCTCTCATTACTGTATCCTGCAATCAAATCTTTGCTGCGGAGCTGGGAGACAGTCACACTTTTTGCCCCCTGCAAATTTCCATCCAGATGTTTGGTAATCCATGCTCTTTGTAACTGTAACATTAGTTGAAAGTAGATTTGCTAGGATTAACATGAAATTATGGATGCTGTGCTGGAGCTAAGTACCTACCCCTTCTAGAGTATGTGCAAAGAGATGCTGCACTTCAGCCAGTTTTGCCTTTGATCTGTGTGCCTGAAAGAGGCAGCAATCACTATTGCCAACCCTGGGTGTTCAAAAATCATCAGACCAGTTTAAATTATCTGTTTTGTCTTTGTTTTTTTTTTTTTAAATGCAGTTTGGGTTATTTACCTTTAGGGTACACTTGAGTCATATTTTCAAGCTCTTCTGCAACCATGAGGGCTAGAAATATACACTCATGTAAAAAATGAAAGCTCAAATTCTCATGGAGTCATATGACTCCATGAGCTGGGACTTTACTATACCAAGTGTCCAATGCTGAACATGATCTAATGGATAAGGCACTGAACTGAGTGTTAGGCACCTAAGCACTTCTTTGGATCCCACCCCTAAGTTCCTATTTTGGCTCCACAACTCCCACCAAACCCTGTAGGCTCCTAAACTCACTGAACACCTAAATTTCCAGAGTAAAAGCTTCCTCTGCACCTATGTTTCTGCCTCTGGGCAGGTGAACTGCTCCTTCCTACTAGGCATCCAGATGCCTGTCTCCCACCTAGCACCAGAGCGATCCACAAACCAGAGGAAAACAGGCATTCATCTGCCTAACTTGCATGCGGGGCCTGATCTGGTTGGTGTGCCTACAATGGATCAAGCCCCATTCAAAGGCAAACTGGAGGTGGGTGGTGTCCACTTTATAACTTTTAGCCCAATAACAGTACTCTTCAGGGGTGTGGGAGATCCAGGTTCAATTTCCTCCTTCACTGGCAGAGTGTGAGAGGATTTTAAGCTGGGGTCTCCCACTTCTCAGGTGAATAATCAAACCGCTGGGCTAAAGGTTATACCGTGGACATGACCACCATCTCCTCTCCCCTATCTTGGGTGGAGTGAGGCAAACGCCTAACTCATTCCTGCAAGAAACAACATAGGTGGCTAAGCCAGGAAAGGGGCTCCTGTTTGGATCTCTAGGAGAGCTAGGCACCTCCCTGCAGCCTGGACTGAGGCATCTATATCAGAGAGAGGACCAGGGTTTAGCACATCAGCATCACACATTGGCTATCTTGAGGGGGGTGTTCTTGTGATTCCTAGGCACCGTGATGTTCAGCATTGCAACGCTTATGTCCCTTTGAAGATTCCACCCTTAGGGCATGGCTACACTTGCCTCCGGAGCGATCAATCCAGCAGGGGTCGAATTATCGCATCTTCACTAGATGCGATAATCGACGACTGAGTGCTCTCCCGTCGACTCCGGTACTCCACTGGAGTGAGAGGCGCAGGTGGAGTCAACAGGGGAGTGTCAGCAATTGACTTATCACAGTGAAGACACCATGGTAAAGTAGATCTAAGTATGTTGACTTCAGCTATGTTGTTCATGTAGCTGAAGCTGTGTAACTTAGATCGATTTTACCCCCCCGCCTCCGACCCTCCCACAGTGTAGACCAGGCCTTAGGGTCAGTCACCACAAGGAAAATGATTCTTTGCTAACAGTGGGTATCATCAATTGAAGTGGAAGGAAATGATTTAACTACTCTAGATGACTTTCCTGCAACTGTTAAACAATCTGTGACAAGATTATTGTCAAACTGCTACTGTAAATAACAGCTGATGGGGACCAGATGTGAACCACCATAATCAGTCACTTGTGTTTGAAAAACTTTTAAAGCCCTTCTATATAAAACTTTTAAAGCCCTTCTAAATAAGGGTGTCACTTTATCTCATTGCTGTGACACTGAGGGTTCATCTACACAGGGAAATTTGGAAGATTGAGTAATCTAAACTAAAGTCATTTTTTATTCTGGAATATTGTGTCCACAGGGGAGAGTTTTATACTAGCATAGCTATAGTGGAATAGTTATGCCAGTCACTTTCCATGTGTAGACAAGTAATAAAACCAGAATAAATGCTCATGGCTAGGTTTGTACCAGTCTAATTAAATTGGTTTAAAACAACACTTTTAGTTAAACTAGCGGAACTTTCTTTTATAGACGAGGCGTGAGCTTCTGCAACATCCTTTAAGAAATTTCTCTTCCGTTATCAAAATCTTTACCAGACTGTCCCTTGGTGCATGTAGTAACACAAGGCCAGATCCTGAAAGGTATTTAGGTGCTTGACCGCTGTTGAAAGTAATGCGAGTTAGGCTCCTAAGAACCTCTTGTGATCTGGGTAATCCTGGAATCTATTTTTCTTTCTTTGCTGCTGTTCTTGTTTTCCCTGGAGCCTGTTGACAAAAGGATGTCAGATCTCTGGAAGATTTCCTAGCAAAATAATAGTATAAATAAATAAAAATACTGAAATACCTTTATAGCAAAACTCAATTAACTTTCATAGAGATCTAAAAATTGGTAGACCGAGAAGGAAGAAAACTACTACTATGAATTTCAGATTGTGAGGTATGCCATACCTTTTATTATGCTCAGAAATACAAGAAGATAAAATTAAAATCTTGTCAAGTCCAGGCTAAATTACTAACATCTGGAACTAGATGCTTTAACTTTTGTTGAACAGGAAAAACCTGTTAATCAGATGTAAACTTTTAGGAATTAATTATAACTGTAGGTCTGCAAAGAGCACTATCAACTAACTTCATTGTGATGAGATTTTCCTGGTAGACATGAATTCAAGTGAAATAGTCAATAACACTGCAATAAAGCAATGCACTGAGCTACAGAATAAACAAAACAGATCAAGCAAATAAAAATGAACTGTTATATTGGGCTTGAAGTTACACAAAAAGAGTGGGTTGGACTAGTTGGGACCTTGTATATCTTCACTTGTCATCATTTAGATTGCAAGATCTTCAGGCCAGAGATGTCTCTTGATATGCCTGGGAAGTGCCCAGCATGCTTGTGGGTGCTATAAAAGATTTTTCAATCTCTATTTTATGTACTTGTAAGGTGACTGGAGCATTTGCAGTTTTCCTATATCTTTGCTGAGGAAAAGAGGGAGGGGAGAAGAGACCCTTCATCATCCCCTATACAAATCCCAAGCAAATCTGTGTGGGGAGATAATGGAGTCTCATATGCTATTGCTGCCCCTGTGCATCTCCTCCAAAGAGATTGGATCTATATTAGTGCAGATCCTGTAAATTCCCCTGCATGTAACTGAGGCTGAGTGAAATTCATTTCTCAACAGGCAGAGGGTGAGGAGGCCTCTCTACAAACTAAGCACAGTCCGTGTCCTACATATTGTTGTGCCTGAGTAGTACAGGGAGACTTCCAGGCGGGAGTAAATCCATGCAGAACTAGTCAACAAGGATATTTTTCATAGATCTATGCTGTTCTCCATCCACTGAAGGAGAAGGCCTAAATATTCTTGATCATCCTTATATAATGTAGGTATTTAACATGCAGAAAATAGTTCACCTGTCCCATGAGTATTAGATTTGGGCCCTGGTCCCACCAAAGGAGGATTGGAGAGTTTTTGGCAGGGGAATGAAATGCAATAGAGCAGCATTCTAGGAAGGGGATGCAGACTGGAAGGTTGAAGGCTAGTCTGTTTGTCATGGCAGGGTGCATCAACATACTGGCTAGGGGAGATGCACAGACTTTACACCAGTTATCACCTTGTGGGCACAGGGTAGGATGAAAACCTTTGTTACATCATAACCATCAGGTTGTCAGAGTTCAAATATTATTTTTCTGACATACCATGCAATTGCCCTGTGCTAATCACCAGACACTGTCAATCTAAATTCTGCATGTAATATTTAGGAAAGACCCTCAAGAGCAGTGGCTCTCAAACTGTTGTACTGGTGACCCCTTTCACATAGCAAGCCTCTGAGTGTGACCCCCCCCCAAGCCTTATAAATTAAAAACACTTTTAAATATATTTAACACCATTTTAAATGCTGGAGGCAAAGCAGGACTTGAGGTGGAGGTTGACAGCTCGTGACTCCCTGAGGGGTCCTGACCCCCAGTTTGAGAATCCCTGTTCAAGAGAGACTTCTGTTAACTGTTCATGGATGGGTCAAAGTTAAAAATAAACCTCTTATTTCTAGCTTCAACACTTCTATAGTGAAACTAATCAAATAACTTGTTGGATTTTCTTAAGAGTTTCTGGTGATCAAATTCACTTCCTCTAAAGAATCATGTGGTACAAAGACCTGAAAAAATGCTTCTGCTTGTATGTGACGCTTTCAGATGATCAGTGTACACTGTGGTTAATATGCTGTCTTGCAGTACTTCCCCTCAAGCTTCATCTTTCTTTGTTTACGAAGTTGGAGATTGATGGCCTATTTTTTTATTTAAAATGAAATCACTTGAACTTAAGGAGCCAACAGTCCAACACAAAGTACTTCTAATTGGGAATGATCTGTGCTGCAAACACTTAAACGTTTGAAATTCCTTCCACCTGCCACTAGCTTATCAAAAGATCAGATAAACTGACTGTAAAGTAAATCCTTTGTCCTGGATTTGAAAAAATCATGTCTAAAGCCACAATGTACATGAAATATCCTCTGCATTTAAAACTATTAGGAACTGCCAAACACTGACCTGAGCTGCAGAAGATAATAAAGGAAAGGGCCATACAATGCGAGTATTTAGCATGACTTCATCTCTTTCCATATGTCTCTTGTAAATCACAAGCACACAAATTGCACTTCAGGGAGATGAGACACTTGGGGATAGAAGGCTGAGTGGGTGTGTGGTTTTTTGTTGTTTTTTTTTTTGTTTTTTAAAAACACCTTGCAAAACCAGTACAACAGCAGTTTAGGATAAGTCACCTAGGCCTGGCTCCACAAAAGGACTTGGGTGTTGCAATGCCTAACTTCTAGGCACTTAGGAAATCACAGGAATAACACAGCAATCCACAACATCCGAGTCAGGTATGTAGGCTCCTATACAATGAGAGAGAGGTGTCTAAGACTGATCTACAAAAGTCAGCATGGGAGGCAAAGAGCTTCCTAAGCCAGCCAATGGGAGAGGCAAACACTCCTCTTCATGGGTAAACCCTGCCTAGATGCACACCTTGTAGCTCAGTGGTTAGAACAGCCTCCTCAGAGATGGGAGATCCTAGTTCAAATATTTTTTCCACTCAGGCAGAGGAGAGCATTGAATCTGGGTTTTCCCATATCCCAAGTGAGTGTTCTAACCACTGGACTAAAAATTATCAGGAGCATAACTCCTCTACCTCTGGCCAATTTTGAATGGGATGTGAGCCAGCAGGCAAACTCTGAGCTCACCTACTGGACTGGATCCCACACATGAGGTAGGCAGGCACGTACTTATTTTCCCCGTTCATCAATTTGCTCTGTGGCTTAGGTGGGAGACAGATGCTTCGGCACTCGGGGGGGGGGGGGGGAGGGCGGGCAGTGTGCATGCTCAGATGCTGAAGTTTATGTACCCAGGGAACATCTAGCCTGAAAATTTAGGCACCCAGTGAATGTAGTGCCTACAGGGTTTGGTGCATGTTTTATAGATCAGTGGTACCTAAACCCCCAAACTCAGGTGCCTAAGTAGCTTTGTGGCTAGGGGCCTTAACTTGGTTGAAGTAAGAACTATCCAAAATTTCAGTTCAGTTCCTACTCTGAACCCAAAATTTAACAGCTCAACCTAGGGTAAGTTGATTTAAATCAGCAATTTAAAGTCTCCAAGTGGAAAGCCTCTATTTTAAATCAGTGTTTTTTAAATGAAAAAATACTATTTTCATTTGCACTTATTTTCAGAAAATAAGTATTCTCATTGGTTGATATAACCATTTAAAACATTGATTTTTAGTGAAATAGAGCCTTTATACTAGATTTGGCACATCTCTTTGCTACCTAGGAGAGTATACTATAACGCTCTACATTTATTTAAGCAATTATATAGATTAATCTGATTCTTAATTGTACATTTTGGTATGTAAGAAAATGGTGAATGATGTACAGTATTGCTTATTTACTATATTTTTTTTCAACATAATGTCTAGCTGTATTAGGATTGTAACTGGCATTTAATTAAACACAAAACAGCATTTTGTTTTATGAGAAGTTTAGGCCTTAATGTATTTTGTATTAAATTTAGATTTCATTTTAAACAGTTTTTTTAAATTCCAGTTTAATTTAAAAACAAGTGAAGAATCCTCTAATTGAATGTGTGTTTAGCAAATGTAGAGGTCCTTCTCCCCTCCTCCCACTCCCAACCTTTGATTCTGTGACAGCCCAAAATGAGCAAGGTGCTCTGCAAACCTAGAAGATAACACGGCCTGTATCCTAAAGCATAGAACTCTTGTCTGGAGCCCAGCAGCTTCAGAAGGGAAATACAGACAGGTGTGTGTCTCTCAAGAGAAAGCACTATGTTTGAGTTTGTAATTCAGAGCCACAGAGTTTATTTTAAAAATAAACTAGTTTTCTTACAAGCCTGAACCCAGCTAGCTTTGCAGAACTTCCCCGATCTTTCAGGAAGCCTGTACTGCATTGTGGTTTCAGAGGAAAGCCATGATACCCTTTTGCATGGTCTCACCCTGAACTCTGCCTCTCCCAGTTTCCAGAGTTTTATTCTGGTTTTTTGAATCATTCAGACCTAAAACTAAGACATACTTACAGATTGAAGATCCCCAGAAGCTGCTTGCACCTAATGATGCAGATGAAAACCACTATGTCTTATACACATTTGTGGAACTGAGCAGCTGTAACAACTAAATATATTGATGGTGGTTCAAGGAAAAATGTTTTGTTTTTTGTTTTTTTTGACAGTTAGTAATGATTTTGATCCCAGAAACAGTGTTAGGGTATCAGCTGCTGCCTGACACAATTACACACTTTTTTTTATTATTTTAAGAAGAGAAATTTGAAAATCTTGATCCATGCAGTTAAGTTAGGCTTCTGAGTCCAACTTAATGTCTGTCACCATTCCTCCCTCTCTAGTACCTCAAATGTTCCTTAATGGTGGCTTTGCATGAAAGCATTCCAGAGGGGCCTGGAGGTAAACAGCCAGTCCCCTACTCTGATAGGAGGCTGCTAATCTCATGGGTATATGAGTGGAAGCTGATTTTTCTTAAAATGGTATCTCCTGCTAGGTCTCCCCTTTAGCTGCAGTTGAGCAACTTGCAGGGGGATGACCAAACACAGGTTCTGCTGGATAAGTCCTGCTTCAGGGAGAAGAGAAGAGAGTCAGCATAGTTATCATTGCAAGCAACAACTACTCCCACATCATGTTAACTAATTCAGTGTTAAATAGGATTCAGCACTCATTGTAAACCCAGGGCTGCTGTGTCTAACAGGTTATCTGGCTGCAGTGAACTCTATGGTCAGTTAACCACAACCAGAGATGCAGTGTGGAACAGGACAGTCCTTGTCTCAGTGATAGTTAACCAGTGTTCTACCACTACCTTTTCTTCTACACGTGAAAGGAAATATGACCCAACAATCTTACAGAAGTGGACACATTCATAGTGACCTAGGTTAATTGTGAAATTCTCTGCAATTCTCTGATTTATCTTTTTCCCTCTTCCCAACATGTTTTTCAAGATGGTAACAACTTGACAAATTGCCAAGTTTTTTTGCTTTAAATGTACTGTGGTGTTGGAACTGTTTAATTGCTAATACATACACATAATGTATTATCCCATTTATAACTTCATGACAGAACATATTTATCAAGTACTCCTCAGCATCGTCTATTGCCTTGACTATAGCTGTTTGGAAGGTATTAAAGAGTAATTTCACATGAAGGTTAAAAAGTAGTGGTTCAACTTACTTTTGCCAGCTCTATTGAAGTCATACGAAGAGGCCATAACTTCAAGTGTTTTTAAATGATTTATTCAGATTAGGCAATTTTCAACACTTTTTTGATTTGATATAATATATATATTTTCAAAAACTCTTCAGCTCTGAGGTAAAGTACTTTAGAGGAAAAACAAGAACACTTTTAAAAATAAAAGCAAAAGATTAGTAAAATTCTTAGGCAGGATAAACAGAAAAATATTCCCTCCTCACTTCAATGCTAATGATTCCAACACCAATACAATTCAAACAGCAAAGTCAGAGTCCAAAGTTGAGTTCCTTCCTTAAACAAAATTCTCTGATTCTCTGGGCCCATAACAGTAAACAAAGAAACTTCTCAGGGCAGCTCTTCCCCTGCCATTTCACTCCACACACCCACTCTCATATGGTGGAAATTAAAAGAAGCCTTACATTGTCTCTTCCTGCTCTGTGGAGATAGAGGATGATCATTCACCATTGCATTATCCCATCTCTTACTGCAGTGTTCCCCGTTGTGAAATAATGCTCACCCTGCCAGCATAATATTTTAAGCAAGTTCTTATCCATACATAAACTTTGGAGTGCTGCCAGTGGGAGAGCAACTGTGCTGACAAAGAAAACAGCTAGGATTGAGGAGTGTATTGCAGAGACACTACGTACCTGCAGGGATATCTTGGGACACCTGGCATGTTTAGAGGGCAAGTCCCTTCCCCATACAGCAAGATGGGGGGGGCGGGGGAGAAGAGATCAGCATATGACCTCCAGCTTGATGATTTCAAGGGAACTTTGATTTAAAACTTGGCATTTCCTAGCCTTTGTGGCAGAGATTTCACTCTCTGTTTACATGTTATAGTGAGAGACTGCAAGACTTCATTACTCTATATAAGGTATTTTTTACAGTTGCAAAGATATGATTTGGGAATGACAAGCAATAGAGGTTATAGTTCTTAAGACATTATGAAGAAAGTTAATCGGAGTCTTCATCATCAAGGTATTCCTCTGCGTTACTTAATGTCCGCACTGTATCTGAAGGGAAAAAAAAAATTCTACTTTTAACCAGGGACAGAATCGGGCATATAACAAAATGTTTAATAGTTTAAATTTGTGGTGCTGTGGGCAAACACACTTGAGCAACTCTAACTCTACATGAAGAGGCTGTGTCTGTGGGGGGCATTTCCTAGGATTTAAGATATTTGTAGGTGAGGCGCTAGCCAGGAGCTGGTCAAATGGTCACCTTTTCTACACAAACTTTGCATACATCTGTTGGAGAAAGTTCAGTTGAGGAGAAACACTGGCATGCCTGCTGCTCAGTATTCTTCATGTGAGGCTCCAGGAGCCTGGCTGCCTGAAAAGCTTTGCACACCAGAAGAACAAAGTTGGACAAAATTTAAACCTCTGTGTTTTAAGTTTTAAACACAGAATATATGATTGATGAACTAGAAAGTTTCCCTAGCTCACTTCCAAGGCTCCTAAGCCAGTCTTCATCCTCTGCTTTAATTCCCATGCAGACCTCTTCTGTCTCTTTTCTCCTATCATCCACTGTTCCTCATTCTCCTCCCACAGTTTTCTTCTTGTTGACTACGTATTGGTTTTTAGACATGGATTTATGCTTTCAAAAACTGCATGTATAAAACACATCTAAACCTTGTGCTTCTAGATGGCAAGTAGAAAACTGGATACAGCAGAGAGGGAGGGCAAAGGACTAGTGGACACTGGGAAAGTGGTCCTCCTCACCCAGATATGTAGTAATGTCAAGAGAAGAGCACCTGGCTTGTGCTCCTTAAAGAGATGCACAGAAGGGGAATTTTGTTGTTGGACAGGAATTCCTCTCCTACAGGAGATAAGCCCTGCAAGGAGGCTTTCATTTACATCCCTTCCAGTGAAGGAATGGAAGGCAGTCCTAATCAACAATGATTTGTCTGCTTCCTCAAAGGTGACTTATCCTGCAGAGTTGCGTTGTACAACCCATTCACCATCAAAAATAACTGATGCATAATCCGTTCTACACTGGTTAATAAAATATATTTGATAAATTCTAAAGTTATGGGGTATTTAAACAACAAACAAGCAGCTTAGTAAGCCAGCCCATGTCTTATATTTTGGAGTAATTGAGAAGTGAGTCAATTTTAAACTCTGATCTTGGGAATTGTTTTGCTAACAGGAGCCCAAAAGTACTTGTTTTAAAAATCTCAGAAAATCCATGTAATACTCAAGAGTTAGGGTGGTAAAGGTGGGGAATATACACCATCTTGCTTAATAAAGGTTTAGTCCCAGCTGTAAGTGCAAATATCCACACAGCCTTATTTATCAAAGGGCTATGGACCTTCCAAATACCTTTGTACCAAGGTCAGCCTCCTACTTCTCATTCTAAGGCTCAGAAAGGCGAGAAATGTACTATCTTCTTCCCATTTCTTTTTTCTAATTCCCTTCATTGCCTCCTCTTCAGTATCTTCTTTCTGCAGCTCTCTGCCAACCATGTATCTCCTTTAAATCTACCTTTTCTACAGCCTTCCAATGAAGGATCTCTAATATCCCTTTGCAACTTTATATTTGAATACTTATCCCCTAACTGTATTTGCTTGCCTGAATTATAGTATAAACTTTCTGGGGAAGAGATCATGTCTTGAGTTTACTATTGTGGCGTGCATCACACTTTCCAAATATCAGAACTTTTCAAATATTCTTATATTGAGTACTCTTCTCCTCTAATCTTCCAAACTTTTAAACACAGCTGTTATGATTTGACATTAAACAAAAGAAGAGGGTTCCTAATGCTTTAAAAATAAGGTTTATGGAAAGAATATACCAATTGAATGCAGTGCCATTAAGTACAAATGCATTATTAAAAACCTGCACAAATTAAAATATTTTAAAATGAGGTAAAGCAGACCACAGAAGCTATAAATATGCCACATTCATGCTATAGGGAACATACTGAAAGCAGAACTAAACTTGGATACTTTGATACTAGGAACAGGAAGAGTCCTGAAAGAGTACATAGGAAGTACTGAAATGTAAATTGCAAGGAGTTCAATGGATGCATATGCATTTGAGAAACAAACATAATATGAGGGGAAGAAGAGACTCCAATATGAATGATCAGAGAAATTCAGGGAAAAAGAAAAGCACGCATGTAGCTGTGACCCTATTGACAAGAGGGAAGATTATGGAAGATCTATGTAAAGGAGAGAAGTGAGCAAGAAGTTAAAGACTGACATTGAAATGAAAACTGCAAACAATATTACAAATTATATATTGTGAGTAAAGGTAACTTGGTGATAGATTAGGTGGATATTGAGGAAAAAATATATATATATTTTTTTTGTTTCACAGTTGTCTAGAAGGAATGAAGGAAATATTCCAGAAATAAAGATTAGCTTTCTGGATGGGGCGGCTCCTGGCCCTAGCACACCAAGCGTGTGCTTGGGGCGGCAAGCCGCCGGGGGGCGCTCTGCCGGTGCTGCGAGGGCGGCAGGCAGGCTGCCCTCGGCGGCTTGCCTGCCGAGGGTCCGCTGGTCCCGCGGCTTTGGGGGACCTCCCGCAGGCAAGCCGCCGGAGGCCGCCTGCCTGCCATGCTTGGGGCGGCAAAATCCCTAGAGCCGCCCCTGTTTCTGGAGATGGAAAATGAAAAGGTAATGTAACTAATAGGGACTTAGAACAGAGAAGGATTCAGTAGCAGATGGCTTGAATCCCAGAATTCTGAAAGAGGAAGATAAAAAATACTTCTAATGGAGAGTAATTTACACTAGAAAAATGTATAGGAACTGAGGAAAAAACAATGTGGCTGCTGTTACAGCTGTTTCTTTCTGACCCCAAGCTAACAAGAGATTCTGATGTTGCAGGAAATTGAGTATTATGCTACCACCCCTTAACTTACTTACATAAAGTACTCAAAGTTAAGGAGTTGTCAGATGTTTCACTAACATTATTTAAGGGTGGTTGTACTAGCTCTTCCTTGCCTAGTTAAGCTTCCATAAAACTATCCTCCAAACAAAACTGTTGCTAAATTTGAATTAAGATAGTTAGATTGTATTGCTGAGATATACTTCATCCTATTTCCTTTTCCACTCATTCTCCACCCCATCTACACTCCATATAGGTTCCCCATCTCACTTCTACTTCCTCCCACAGTCCACCTATCTCCTCCCTGATCCTGAACAACCAACTTTAAGCTTTTTAAAACTGGGGTGTGTGTGTGTGTGTGTGTGTGTGTGTGTGAGAGAGAGAGAGAGAGAGAAAAAATGTGTTTAAAAAAAGTTAATAAGTCAGGGAAGTGGGGATATGAGTGGGTTGTGGGAAGATTATATTCTGACAAACAATAGAGCACAACTCCCTTTCTCAAGCCAGCAGGAGGCTGTGAGGAGAATGGAGCGGGATGGTTGTGACAGAGAGAAAAGTGGTTTCTGCTTCTGGGATAAGCTGTAGGGGGAGAAATAGGCATGGGAACATTTCATATGGCTAACCACATGAAGTATAGAGCAGGGGTTCTCAACCTTTTTCTTTCTGAAGGCCCCTCCCCCCGCCAACATAGTATAAAACTCTACGGCCCACTTACACCACAACTATTTTTCTCCATGTAAAAGCTATGGCTGGCATTAAGGGGTAGGAAGCAGGGCAATTACCTGGAGGCCCACACCACGAGGGGCACCGTGAAACTAAGTTGCTCAAGCTTCAGCCCCAGGTGCTGGAGCTCAGGGACCCAGGCTGCACTCCTGCGAGGTGGGGCTTTTGTTCTGGGCCCTAATGAGTCTAACACCAGCCATGGTTGGCAGACCCCCTGAAACCAGCTCGCCGCCCCCGCCAAGGGGCCCTGGAGCCCTGGTTGAGAACCACTAGTATAGCATACAGCTCCTTTCTTTCCCACTTCTCCCTCCCATCATGCTCCATCCTCCAGGAATGCCCTGCTTCCACAGGAGTCCCCCATCTTTGCTCTCCACCAGGAGTCCTCTCCTTTTCCCGTCTCCAATCGCATGATCCTCCTGGATAGTCATGCTCCTCAACCTCCCTAGCCTCCCGGTGACTTAGAAG
The DNA here is from genome assembly GCF_016161935.1 of Mauremys reevesii. NCBI lineage: Eukaryota > Metazoa > Chordata > Testudines > Geoemydidae > Mauremys > Mauremys reevesii. Next base: position 93,766,328 of record NC_052628.1, on the reverse strand, counting down.
CTGAGTTCTGATGAATCTTCTGTGGTTCATCAAAATGGAGTTGCTTTGATGAACTCTAGCTCTGTCAGAGAGTGGCTCCCCGTGGTCCCAACTGAACAAAGAAGTGAGAAACAAACAATACCTGTCCCTTGTTTCTTTTTAAGCAGGGAAGCACAGGCAGCATTGGTAGCCATATCCAGAGCCAATTTCTTCTCATTGTTTCTTAAATCTGTTCTTGCCCCTTTACAAAAAAAAATTCCAAATATGTTCAAAAATACTGTCCTAGCAAAACTAATAAAATGAAATCACTTCTCATACAAGTAGCCCGGTCAGCATGACTGATGGGAAAGGGCAATGGGGAGTTCATCTAGGGATTTATCCAAAGTCAATAAAAAAAGATACCCAATGGGCTTAGGATCAGGCTCCTACTTAGGAGCTGTGGAGCTCCCTTGCTGCTTAACTGGGTTTAGGTACCTATTTTTGTCTTCTACAGCAGAGTGAAATTTTACCCTGGACAGGTCAGCCTGTTGTACAGACAACTTCCAGGGTTTGAATGGTTTACAAAGATATGCTGGTCTAGCTAGGAACCAGGTTATAGAAAACAAATTTATAAAATATGCAAATTACAAACTCAGCAGTGATTTACACACAGGAAGCAGCTTTGCCACACACAGAGTATTGAAATCTTGGTAAAGATCTTTACCCTTTGCCAGTAGCATCTCTACAATATCTGCATAACCCTTCCAAGCAGCAGCATGCAAAGCTGTGTCTCCCAATTTGTTCTGTGGAGTTACAGGGAAAAGCAAGAGGATTAAAACACAGCAAAAAATAATCAGCCTGCACAAAGAATTAACAATAACAGCACTGTAAATGTTTGAATGGATAAACTTCCTACCTGTTGATTTAGTTCTACATTTGGCTGTGTAAATAACACTTCCACTATATCTACATAAAATGAAGAAAAAAGAAAACTTTATGAAACCAAAACTTGCTTTCTTATATTCCAAGTACAGCACTGAAGTCAGGATTGCACAGAGAGACTCTAAACCCAATCAGTTAGAGAAAATCCACATCATTAAAGCCTGTGAAGATTGCTGAGCAAGCACTGCAAATACATTGTTTCACTTCTATATCTAAACCTCAGTGACAAACACCATTTTTTTTTGCTCTTCCCCTCAGCAGCCTGCATTTCACCTCTCATTTTTTATAATCATACTGTGATTAAGAATGTCTGTCTGCTTTTAAAGTAAAAGGATTTAAAGATGTTCCATTTTAAAAAAACATGCATTACATTTGACTTGTTTGTTTTTTATTTATTTATTTGCTTACCTGAATTACATAAGAGTATAGACTGTTACTGATTACAGCAGATTAAGTAGTAACTGGTCCATTAGCCCAGCAAATAGAGAAAACTGGAACATAATCAGTAGAGTTGATGGAGTTTTATACTGTACCTTTGTGTCCACCATGGCAAGCCCAGTACAAAGCTGTGCTTCCAGCTTTGTCTAAACCATTTACACCAACTTGGTTATCCAAGCACTCTCTCAACCAGCTCAGGTTTCCTGAAACAAATAGAAAACAAATTGAGTAGCAGAACCATGAAAGGCATTTAGCTCAGTATGAATGCTATGTTGCATTAGATCTTAATTTTTGTTTAGCAATTCATTAGAAACAGTGTTTGGCAGTAATTAGTTACTGCTTCAGGTTATGGAGCGGAAAAAAGAGTCCCAACTTATTAAACACCTTGTTAAGACGACAATTTTTTCCCCACCTTAAAAGCTAATCACTGATGGAATAGGACAAACATAGATTGCATCCATGTACAATCTGGTAAAAAGATTTCCCTACCCTCTTGTCCCTCGCTTTTTTCCTCCCACTCTGCTACTCAATGCTGCAGAATTTAGATACCAAATGTATTCAAAATATTCAGGTTAACCAGCCAAAATATGCAGCACATTCAGTCTTTAAAATTCAAATAAAATGCCTTTGTTGGCACACATACACAAACCACACAAAAAGACTTCTTTTGGCATTACAAAATTTAAAATTCTCAAAATGAGAAGTCCAAGGAATCACAGTCCAAACCACACCCACCTCTTTTGGCAGCTTCATGCAATGGGTTATCAATGGACTCCGCTTGTTCAGCCACTGAAATGAAACACACAAATTCTGATCAGTTTCTCATAGTAAAGATTTTTGTATTTTATTTTTTCAGACTCTTGATAATTAAGTCCAAGAGACTAGCGTACAGAAGTAGATTTTGCATTTTGTTCTGAAAGTGCTGAGGTTAGTGGTCTTCCTGTCTCTTGTGAAAGTAGGGTCAAGAATGGTGGGTCACTGAGACTGTTCTTCTTCCTGTGCACACTAGCTTCCACAGCCCTTTTGAATTGAGCTCGAGGTCCCAGGATGAAATCCTGACTCTGTTGGAAATCTATGGCAAAATTACCTCTAACTTCAACTGGGCCAAGATTTCACACATGGTATTTCTTACACTAATGTAAGTGAAGTGACTGTTGTGTGACTCTAATGGTTGACCACCAGCATCTAGTGAGCTGCACTCTGAAGTCTGCATTTCCTGTGAGAATTCTTTCAGCTAAGACTTGGAATGGGGAGGAAAGCATTGATTGGTATTGGTGAAGATCAGAAGGCGGTGAGGGGTGAGCTCCAGATGCCCAGGGTAAAGCAAGTGTGTGTGTTGTCCTTGGGTGCTATGCTATTGCTGTGGGAAGTGGCAAAGCTAACGAAACTCCACAGCAGTGCAGCAGGAAGTTGGTTTGCAAATGGAATGCTTGTCTTTGAAAAACTGAGGTGCTAGCATTAGGTAACTTTGGGGACATGTCAGTTGTATTCTGAAGAATGTGGTGGTAGGAGTCCCTGCTTTACATGAAAAGATTTTAATTCCATTGTCAAATCATGTGTGCTATCCAGACTTTCTTTGAGTCTTCCATTGATGATATCACCCAAACAGTGGTTTATAACTGCACTGTTTCATAGGTTGAAGTACCTAATTAATCCTGAACAAAGTAAAGATGCAAATCCAAGATTCTTTGATTATACACAAAAATGCTGTTAATATATGGAGGAAAAAGTGGAATTTGATCATTGTATCTTAGCCACTCTGGAAACAGAATTTCTTAATTCTACAGTACACTAAAAGCACTATACAATGTGAAGTAGAACTCTTCTTTTTATTCTATACGGATTGTACTTCTCTCAGAAACCTGAATTTCTTTTTCCATTATTTTGTACTATTTCCAATGACTATTTTTCCCCCTCAATTCCTTATGATGATGCAATTATTATGGCACTTAATATCTTCCTACTATCAGTGCTCTCAAATTTACATTGGTTTTCAGTTTGTGCTTCTGCAGGTCAAGCAGATGGAGCACAAGATCATAGGACAGGTATGCTTGTTGTATCAGGGCATATACCCTCAATTGGACCTCCTGCAACTTCTCTCATTTATCCATACTAAGTTTACATCAGTGTTCAGCCCAATGTACTATGCCCCAAAGTAACTTAGGGATGGGGTTGGGCACTGTAGAACAGCTTCTACAGGAGAGACTAAGGGATCCCCACCTTAGAATATCCCATAGCACAGTGTTTGAGCACTCTCTGGAGAGGTGCGAGACCCCCGTGTTCAAATCCTTTTCCCCCTGTGGCGCAGAGGGGGAAATCAAACTGGAGTCTCTCACATCTCAGGTGACTGATGTAACCACTGGGATACAAGTTATAAGGTGGGCACCTCCTCCAGCTGGATTTTGAATGGGACTTGAGTTGGTAGGCAAGCTCAGGGGCTGCGACTCAGGTGGTAGTTGAACAAGGAAAGACTTTGAGGAACTGGTCAGCACCATCGCAGTAGGACATGACTTTGTCACCAAGACACTGGATTGTTGCAGCCCACTCTACCTATGGTTAAATAGGACATTCACAAAGAAGTCACAGCTGGTAAACAAAACAGTGGTCCGTTTCCTAAGCAGAAAGAAGCACAGGAAGCCCAATACGCTGGTACTCCGCAATTTGTATTTGCTCCCTATTCATTATTAGTCAGCTAAAGATTCTGGTATTGATTTATAAATCTCTTTAAAGCAACAGGCTTATGCTATCTCAGACATCTTCTCAGAGCCACCACAGCAGTTGATTGTCTACCACAATGTATTTAAAATATACTGTCACAGAGTGACTTTCGCCTGCAAGAAAGGGAGCAGGATTCAGTGCACCAGCTGGGCTTTAAGGGGAGGCACCTGGACTTTACAAAGGAGGAGATAGCTGCAGATGGGTTGTCAGATGTCTGCAGACACTGCAGGGAGTAAGAAGGCTCCTGTAGGACCCTGAGTTAACAGGGAGAAGGCTTAACTCCAGGCAAGAGGTGCTGGAAACACAGGAAGACAAACCCTCAGAGAGGAAGGGCTGTGCCCAGATTGTGACTGGGGTAAAGAGAGGACAAACACTCATGGATGAAGACTGTGTAAACTTGAGTTCTATTTTTAAAAGACTTTGTGTGGGATTTAATAATAAAAAAAATCCTCTCATGCAGTCCATTTTAAATATCTAAACTGTGTAGACCAGTGGTTCTCAACCAGGGGTATGTGTACCCTTGAGGGTACACAGAGGTCTTCCAGAAGGTACATCAACTCATCTAGATATTTGCCTAGTTTAACAGGCTACATAAAAAGCTCTAGTGAAGTCAGTACAAAATAAAATTTCATACAGACCATGATTTGTTTATACTGCTCTAAATACTATACACTGAAATGTAACTACAATATTTAATTTAATAACTATATGGTAAAACTGAGAGTGTTATTGAACAATTGCTTAATGTGCTGTGACACTTTTGTATTCTGATATCTGATTTTGTAATCAAGTATTTAAGTGAGGTGAAACCGGAGGGTACGCAAGACGAATCAGACTCCTAAAAGAGGTACAATAGTCTGGAAAGGTTGAGAGCCACTGGAGTAGACTTTAAGGGAGCTTGAGTTAAGGGGAAACTCAGGCAAGCCTCTAAAGAGCCTCTTGGCCAGAAGGAGGTGCTATAGGGCAGAGATGCCCTTTGACAGACATGTATAGACTGAAGGGGTTCCAAGGTGAGCCAGATGTAGCTTTTTGAAATCCTCCACAAAGAAAAATATCTAGAATAGTCAGTCCTACTACCACCAAAGATCACCCCTTAGTCAAAGCATTTCCAAAAGAACCATAACAAAACTTGACAGCATACCAGAGTGGGAAACCAATAGTTAAAGCAAGAAGTAGGACAGAGAACTGCCTGCATATTTGGACAGTCACAAAGGTGTGTGTTTTATTTTATAACCTATATACAGTGTCTGCCTATGGTGGTGATAGGTACTTGAGAAATGCTGATTTAAGTATTCTGATGTACTTTGATACTGGACCCTTAACTTCAGCATTGTTACCAGTGTCCAAAAATAATCATATCTAGTAATTTCTACTTAGTGACATGTAAATGAAGAGAAAAATAAATTCTAGACTTTACCGTAGTTGCTTGGAATAAGTCCAGTCCTGCCTTTGCAGGTTCCCTTCCACCAATTTGTGTCACTCTGGAGAGGAAGGGAGGGAAAAAAATTAAAATTCAATAGACTGTTTCTTAAACTTAGTCAGTCTACATGTGACACCACTACTGAAATAATGTTACTCACCATATCTGAAATGTAGATAATATCCCCTTCTTCAAAATACAACTCATCTGGCTGAAAAAAAAATTACATAAATATGTGTGAAGAGATAAGCAAGTACATGAAAGAAGCACAGCACCTTTAGTTTTTGTGGTAATATTGCACCATCCCAAAATCTCCAGTATCAAGTCAACTGCTTGCTAGTCATTTACATTCTTGGCAAGTCAAACTACAGTAAGTAATGTATGAGGCATGTACACTAGAAGAGGAAGCTGGTCATCTTCCTACCATGGATTGAATGCAATAATTTAAATGGAATGGGGAGTAACTAGGGTATTTTTTTTTTTAATTCTTCTACACAACACATTTTTGGGGCAAACTGAATCTGTCATTTATCTGTATGTAGTGATGATATGCAATCAAGTTTTTAAAAAACAAAAATAGTGTGGAGAAGGAAATGCCAAAGATTCTAAGACATCTCAACAACTTGACTTTGGGGGGAGAAGGGGAAAAGCAGAGGAAGGCACGTGTGTGAAATCTTAAGTGTTATAGTGGGGCTATCACACTCTTATCATTAAGGTTGACAGCTTACCGTTTAATAGCCAATTTTCTAAATGCTCTAAAATCTACACAGTGCAAGTAAATGTCTTGGAAACTGATGAAGGGGATCCAGGATAGGATCCTCCAAATTTGAGGTTGTTTGAGCAAAGGGTTTCTGAGATACAGATTTCTCCTCTCCCCCCTCACAAAAACATTAAAATAATCTTAAAATAATATCTTAACTTTTTGTGCCTACCTGGGACTACTTAAGGCTGTGATCCTCCCCAAACTGATAACCATCCCCTTGGTATTGATCTCAGCTAGGATCTGGCACCCACTGCCCAGTTGGAAAGCAATATTTGAATAGTTAGTCAGCATAAAAAATGGATCTACAATTTGGCTTGCACCAAACTGACAAGGCACAGAAAGTCATTTGTGTTTATGCTGCAGGCAGGAATTCTACTGCAAATCAATGTTTTGTAGGTAGTGACACACCACAGTAAATGAATGGCTCAGACATGCCCAAGTAGCACCCATGTACTAGGAGTTCAAGTGTTGATCTCGGCAGCTTTCTGAGAACATGGGGTGTAGATATTAGCTGCTCTCTGCCTGCATTCTGCAGTAGCTCCTCCTGAAAGCAAAAGTTCTGGTTTTAAGAGCCAACATTTCAAAGTGCTCTTAAAACACACGCTTCAGTTGTTTTGAAAATTGCTGTCCTGTAACTCTTATTTCCTAGTTTTCAGAGGCTTGAGTATAATCACACTTAACATTCTGGAAGGGTACAAGGCACTGTGAATAACCTTTAATTCTGTCAGGTTTTTGGCAGTGAATTGCACTCCTATTTGCCTCGTTAATACCCTTTTACCTACTCTAAAGGAGCCAGACTTCAAAAAGATAACTAACTCCTGTACTGCCACCTTACTGATTGTAACAGAAACCCTCCGAAAATACTCTTCTTATCCTGGGGATTCTGCTAGGGAAAGGCACCTTAAGTTCTTGGCAGGACTCCACAGTAGCCCTTCTGGCAAAGGCTACTCAGAAGATGTGCTTATTCAGCATGAGTACGAAATGGCAAACTTTTTAGGGGAGATTTGGTTTAGGTTTCTCTTCACCACCAATCCAATTAACCTAATTAAATGGAACTAGACAAGGAGCAAGAAATGGTAGCCCCTCAAACCTGCAACCATGATGGAGGGACAGAGGGTTAGTGTCCTGCTGAATTTTTATGCTGCCTTTGGGAAGAGGAAAAATAAATGAGCCCAAGTCTCAGAATCTGCTAATCCTCTATTGTGGACATGGTGTACCAAGGAGACACCAGGGCTCACAGCATTACCTAATGGAAGTTGCATGTTGAGGAATCTGAGCTTGAGTAAGAAATGGACAGTGAATTCTTGTTTAGCACTGGAAACTAGTTATAGCTCTTAACTAAAACATTTAGTTTTTATTTATATAGCAGTGTAACAAGGCTGTTTATGCTTTTTTTTTTTTTTTTTTTTTTTTAGAATCCTGATGCACTAGCCCACACAATTAGATCACTTTGTTCTATGAGTGATATGAAAACCTAAATACTTACAGTTCTGGGTTCAAATGTATACAGGGCCCTGAACACTTTGACCTGTCCTAAAAAGAAGAGAAAAAACATTAATGACAGAGGAATGGAGATACTTCTCCCTTCCTTAGGGCAGAATACATCATCAGCATTACAGATCTAGCTCAAAAAATCAAAGCTGCACTTCCTCCTCTGACAGGCAGGGCCGGTGCAAGGATGTTTTGCGCCCTAAGCAAAACTTCCACCTTGCTTTTCCCCCCAACCCCACAGCAGCTCCGCACTCCCCCCGCCCCAGCTCACCCCTGCTCCGCACACGAGCACCCTGTGGCTGCTTCATTTCTCCCACCTCCCAGGCTTGTGGCGCCAATCAGCTTAGGAGCCGCAAGCCTCGGAGGCGGGAGAAGTGAAGCAGCCACGGCGAGCTCGGGGAGGAGGCAGGGCAGGGGTGAGCTGGGGTGGAGAGTTCCCCTGCATGTTGCCCCCCCTTACTTGCTGCAGGCGGCCCTCCCCGCGCTCCCCTACCCCAGCTCCCTCTGTCTAAATGTCAGCGGCAACCGGGGCAGCCGAATCTTCGTCCGCTGCGGTTGCTGCCGAAGAAAATGCCGCCCCCCAAATCCTAGCACCCTAGGTGACCGCCTAGGTCACCTAAATGGTTGCACTAGCCCTGCTGACAGGGACTGAGCGTGCTTGGCAGGTGCAGGCACAGCAGGATGACAGAACCCTTCTCCCTCCCCTGGCAGGCCAATCTGGGACAGCACTTGACCGTGCATACCATCCTCCCTCCCGCCATGTATCACCTCTGCCCACATGCTGAAGGTCTAACTGAGTGCCATATCTAGAGGCAGGAAGGAATTTTTCCCCAGGTAATATTGGCAGAGACCCTGTGGGGGGAGTTGGCCTTCCTCTGCAGTCTCAGGCACATGTCACTTGCTGGTTTGAGCTAGAGTAAATGGTGGAGTCTCTGGAACTTGACGTCTTTAAATCAGGCTTTGAGGACTTCAGTAACTCGGGCAGAGGTTATGGGCCTATTACAGGAATGTCTGATGTGCAGATCAGACTACATGATCATGAGGATCCCTTCTGGCCTTAAAGTGTGAGTCTATCATAGAACATGTAAATGATTTGTTTAACTACTGATGCTCTCTAATCAATGACCTGCTTCTGCTAATTAAGTTAAAGGATACAACTGAACCACATAAGGCCAACTTGGCTCTCTCTGAGCCTTTCTGGATTATTGCTCCCATAAAATGCTACTAATAGGCATGGAAACATGATGCTCATAGAGACTTCTAAGACTCTTTCCAACTAAGAAAGTGGTTTGTTTGAAAACAATGAATAGCAAATTCAGTTTACAAAAATGCAATCCTTTAAAGGGCTTGCAGGGGCAAATCAGAAGCAGCATTTTGAAGTGCTGTGACTATGTTCTGTTACAAACAAGCAAGATGAGTACAAAACTGTGTTTTATAATGTAATTAAAAAAGAGTCTCATTAGAAAAAGGATTTTTTCCTCTGAATAACTTGCAATTTGTGTTAATCGTAGTAGTATTAATGGAGGGTTGTTTTTAAATAAGTGCCTAGTGTTTTCCTGACAAGAGGCCACAGTTTTCTCACACTAGGGTTCTTCTAATCAGTTCTTTCCTTCCTCCAATTCCAACTCTTCTGTACTAGCCTGTAGTTTTTACATGCTACCATGTAACAATCCCCTCTTCTATTACACTCTCTGCTAACACATTCCCTGTCTTCCTCTTCTTCAGCTCCACCCCTCAAAAAAAATTATCCCTTATGTGTGAAGCTACTTATTTCAACATCTGAGTGAGGCTGAACTTCCGGAGAGGAAGGGGAGGGAAAGCTATCAACTCTGGTTAAAATAAGTTTTGCTTCTGAAGTAGAAGAAACACAAATTAGCCTGGGGAGCTGTTTCATTCTTCTGACTAGAAAATGAACATTAAAGTAAAGCAATAAACTAATATTTAATGGAGCTGGTGCATGGCAGGGTGAGTTGATGCAACTCTTCTCTTAGAATTCAGAGGCCCAGTTCTCCTGCTGTAGGATACAAACAGTTCCCACTGATTGAATTATTCATATTCTCCCACAGGAAAACAGGACTCCAGGGACCTGATTCTGGCTACTACTGTGACTGCTTTGCATTGCTGTTGCAACACCAAACAGCCAGAAAGCCATCTTAACTAGCTTAAAGGGATACTCTGAGTGTCATAAATTACTATTTTAGCACCTGGTGTAGGGAGATTTGATGCAGCACCTCTATGCTCTCAGGCTTATTTAATTTTCTAATGGACTAAACTAACCCCTGGGCTGGCTCTAGAATCATGGGCCTTGAAACTGGCACACAGTCATCATCATCCTTCCACCCATTAGGTTTCACTGGGCACAGTTCAAAATCTGGGAGCAGGTGCCTAGAATTGATTTGGGTAAAATCCTAGCCCCAACACACAGCATAAATATTGGATCATGCTCCAGGTCAGAGGTGGGCAAACTTTTTGACCCCCAAGCCATATCTGGGTATGGAAATTTTATGGCAGGCCATGAATGCCCACAAAATTGGGGTTGGGGTGCTGGAGTGGGTGAGGGCTCCGGCTCGGGGTGTGGGCTCTGGGGTGGGGCCAAAAATGAGGCATTCAGGGTGCAGGAGAGTACTCTGGGCTTGGACCGAGGGGTTTGGAGGGCAGGAGGGGGATCAGGGTTGGGGCACAGGAGGGTGTCAGGGGTGCAGGCTCAGGGCAGCACTTACCTCAAGCAGCTCCCAGAAGCAGCAGCATGTCTCCCCTCTAGCTCCTACGTGGAGGCACGGCTAAGCAGCTCTGCGCACTGCTCTGTCCGCAGGCACTGCCAATGCAGTTCCCATTGCCCGCTGTTCCTGGCCAATGGGAGCTGTGGGGGGCAGCGCTTGGGGCGGGGGGCAGCATGCAGAGCCTCCTGGCTACCCCTACGTGTAGGAGCCAGAGTGGGGACATGCTGCTGCTTCCGGGAGTCGCATGGAGTGGGGCAAGCCCCTGACCCCACTCCCCAGCTGGAATGTCAGAGTGGGGCAAGTCCCAGACCCTGTTCCCTGGTGGGAGCTTGAGGGCTAGATTAAAACATCTGGAGGGCTGGATACTGCCCCTGGGCCCACCCCTGCTCTAGATATTCATGGGGCTGAGGGTAGGGCAGAAAGGAATACCTCCCAGGCCTCAGAACAGCACTAGATCCATTAGCTCCTGCGTGCCTCATCTCCCAGAACTCCCTGATGAGTTGGGGACATGGAAATACCTCACAAGTGTTCCAAAATCCATGGCCAAGGAAGTAATTGGGTAGGAGAATGATTTGCCTTTAAACAAAAGGTTGCAGGGGCGGGTGAGTGAGGAGAAAAGAGTTAAGTGCTCTTTCCAGAGTCCCTAATCAACACGCAGACTAGGATGGATTTGATTTAAATCACTGGTCAGGAAGACTCGATTTAATCATGGATTTCTACATAAAAGTGCATTCTTGTTGGTTGGTATAACCTTAATACATATTCTTCAACTCAGATAGATGTAGGTTTCATTTTTAGAAGGTACACACTATATATTTTTAAGTGATTTATTTTGAAAACGTTTCCAATTAGTTTTACAGCTATATCAGAAAATGAATGATTGTTTTGTTGTTTCATTTACCAAAGGTAATTGAAGCAGATATTTATGAAGTCATTGGGAGGTGAACTATTTCCAGTTCAACAGATTAATCATTGATATTTGGAGAAGTTTCTTGCCAGGCTGTATTAGGAGAACATCACCAGACAAACATTTAAATAATTTTATTTAACTAAAACAACAATGTTATGTATTCTGGATTTTTTTCTTCAACAGCAAACATATAATATTTTAACAAAACAAGCATATGAATTTTAGACTAACTTAATGTTTAATAAATTCAAAAATTCAAGTTTTTTAAAATCAGGTTTGTTTTTGTTGTTTAACTAAAATAGTTAAATGAAATTAAAAAAAATTAAATCGACTGTGAGCCAGGTCAACATGAGAAACTTAAAATATTGGCTTCTGCAGCTAACTCAGTCATCTTCACCTTCATTTTCTGCACTGGCAGAAGAAGCTACCGCTGTTAAAAGTGAGATTATCACGTCAACAGTCTCTGAATCCAAGTGCGTAAGTGACTTCCACCAGTTCACTGGTGTGACTTTCTTAAAAGATCTACAAACATATATTTCTTGAATGGTTCTTATTCCCAAACTGGGTCTCTTTTACAGCCTGCTTCCATTATAGGTTTTCCCTTCTAATGAGAGAATGGTATGGTAGATCTCAAATCAATGAAGGCTACACTCAGAAAGACCTCAAGACTTCTGGAATATGCTGCTCAGACAGTTTCACTTTTGTTTCTACTGCCTTTCCCTCCCTTCTCACATTTATCTCCACACTTCTTCTCTTTATCTAGATCTATTCTGCTCCCACCGATTTTCTATTCATTGAACTTTTTGAAACTTTGCACTTCTAGAGAGAGGTAAGGGATTGACTCTGTGTACACAAATTTGCACAGAGACAACAGGGTTGAGGTCTGGTTATTTCTCACCTCATATATATATATATTTATTTAAAAACATTTTTGCTGTTATCTCTGGAGACACAAATCCACAGTTTGAGAACTGCAAAACTAAACATCTCTGATGGTATCTCCTAGACTGAGCACTGAGTCCCATTGGGTAGATGGAAAGATTAACCTAAGTAATCTATACAGAAGCCCCTGGAACCCCATAAAATTGGGTCCCTAATCCATGAACTATTGGAACTCATTTACAAAACTTTTCTTAAACATTACATGAATATATTGTCTGATATTATAGAATTAGAATTTATAATTCCTATTCCATGATGAGATATGAGTTTTAATTAAGAGGTTTTTTCCCTCAAAAATTTGATCAAAAAAATCCGAAGTAAAAAAAAATTTTTTTTTAAGTAATTGATTTTTATCCACCCTGTTAATATTCCCACTTTGTGCAATCTGAACTCATGAATCTCTCGGGTCCAGAACTAGTATAGCAGAGATAATGCAAATCAGAATTAAGATGCAGTGGTAAGGCCATTTGGAGAATTTTACACAGAACCTGCTTGTTCTATATCAAGTGATCTTGGGTATCACTTGTCTCATTTTTATCACCACCAGACTCATGCAAAGTAGTTCTTCTTCTTTGTGGATTTTAAAGGTTCAGTATTAAGAGTTGACAAAAATCAACTGCTTGAAATTTTTCATTGGAACTACTTTAGGGAAATTAATTTGTTAGCCCTAGCAAAGCTACCAAGGTCTATCATAGGTATTTCTAATGCATCCATCATAGTATTTAATGCAGGATATTTAATATCCTGATGCTGCAAAGACTTATGAATGCAAGAAGTCCCACTGAATGCATAGGTCTGGATGAGTATTCTGTTGAACAGATTGACTAAATGTAGATAAACTTGCAAAATGGAAGGCCATGCATATCTGTTTGCTAATGGTGGCCTATATAGAGCACCTTAGCTACAGTAATATTGTATCAATCAGCACCTCAAATATTGTAGGTGCCAGGAGCATTTAACAGTTGTTTTTTAAAAACAGACAGTATTGGGATATCATCAAGGAAAAGGTATGAAGTTATTTAACATAAAATTTACTTGCAAATAACTTTACAAGTGAAGTTCAGGTGTCCCACTGTTTAATATTGGGAACTTCATTTATTCACAGAGGTCTTGATCCTGCAATCTGTGGTATGCAAGCAGACTACTGCACTTACATGGAGCTGGGCTCTGCACAGGCACAGCAGTCCACCCAAGTGCAATGACTGTCCAGACCGGGGCCGGAAATATCAGTTCGTATTTCCTATGTAAGCTGCTCAGTATAATAAAGGTGGCGGCGGTGGTGGTGGTGGTGTATATGTGGGGAGGTGTTAAAACAAAAAAAACCAACAACCCAGCAATACAGTACTCCTTAAATCCACTTTCTTAGTCATGTCTGGCTAGCAGAAAGTTTTCTTTGGCTAGCAAGGGGGCCTAAACGATCAGTGAATCCAGAATGTAAGCATTTGTTTAAATATCAGAAAAAAAACAACATTCCTCTGGTTCCAAAGACTTCCCAAGTATGAATGAATGAATGCAGTGTTACCTTCTGGGGAATGAGATTGATCCAGTGCCTTTTCTTCAGCTTTTCTTAGCTCAACCATGAAATTAACAAGAACCTTAGTAGTTTTACTATTGATATTTTACAATCCTGTTTGCAAGTGTGAAGACCTATTAGTGGCTGCATTAAAACAACTAACACTTATAAAAGTTGTCAAAAATAGGAACTAACCCTATGCATACGTTACACCACAAATGACTGCATAACCTTATTCTGTATACTTCGGTTTTCCTCTTGCCATCCCTCTTCCCTATCCAATATCTCATTTTAAACTGTAAAGTTCTTGGGGCAGGGCCTCTTCTCTTCTCTGAGAAGTGCTCTGTACACCTATGTGACTATGTAAATAAACAGAAGTTATTTAATCTGGAGGATGTAGAAGTAATGCATTTTTAGCTGTTAACAGCACACTCCAAGAAGTCTGCCACAGATCTATGTACAGGCAGTCCTCGGACTTAGGACACAATTGGTTCCTGAAAATTGCATCGTAAGTTGAAACGTCGTAACTCGGAACTGCAATACACTCCATTGCAGGACAGAGCGTCGTAAAATTGAAACCAACTGTCATGGGTCAATTCAGAATCGTCATAAGTGCTATTCATCGTAAGCTGAATGTCATAGTCAAGGACTGCCTGTATTCTTCTCATTCAGAAACACTACTGGACATAGTACACAATCCAAGAGCACAGCTGGCAATGGCAATTCAATTTGTCAGGTTTGCAATTTTGGTAAATAGGATTAATATCATCAACACAAAAAATTAAATGTTAAACTCTGAAAAGGGCCATGTGTTTTGAGGATAGAATGGAGCAGCTGAAAGAAAAAGGAGGATCCAACACTTGCATAGTGTTGACTATTGAATATAACTGAAATTTTCATCTTACTCTCATTCACCTCATTTGAATTGCCAAGAACAGACATATCTGGAATAGGGCACATTGTACTAGTCTTGCTTCCTAGCACATACAGAGTAGAGATAGCAAAGTTTTCACAGGGGATAAAAGAAAATAAATACAGCAATCCCTTGTCCAGGAAAGACTTTTTCCACTGACCCAAGAACCAGATTCTCTGCTTAACCAGATGAGAAACATGTTATATGATTTCCCAAAGACCAGAGATGCCCAAACATGAAGTCGGCGGTGATTGGGCGGAGGGAGGCAGCATCAGATTTTACATGCCAAATGAAGTTATAATAGATTGTGATAGGATTACTAAACATATACAGCTGTTGTCCAATACTAAATTTTCAGATGTTAAGCAAAGATTATATATATTTATTTGGGATTTTTTTTAAGTAATCTTCATTTGCCCCCCTCTTCCCAGGAGTTCTCAAACTTTTTTCCTAATTCTTAATAGATTATCTTATGGTTCAGCCCCTCTCCAATTTGCAATCATATAACATCCCTGTGTCAACTACAGTTGTTGCATATATGCAACACAGATAGTAGGAGAGTGCTTACATATTTGTAGATATCTTCACTGAGATTTTTCTTTCTTAAAAAAAAAAAAAGGCCAACTATTTCTTCCTCTCATCTGTTCAATTTCTATCTACTACTAGAAATGTTTTTCTGCCACCTCGTCTGTCTCTTCTTTCTGCTCTGCTTTTCTGGACATTCCTCTGCCGGTGATGGCTGCAACACCTGAAGACCGCTCCTGTTTTCTTTTCTACTTCACTTATTTAGTAACAGCCCATAGTAGAGGTAGCTAGACTTGCTACTCCTTATGCAAGCCTGGCTTTACAGACGGAACACCTAGCAGCTCTGAACAATTAAAAACCAGCACAGTGTGATCAACCACCATCAGGAGGTGCTCCAGGGGGAGAACAATTGCTACAGAGTATCCCATTGTCAAGGAAACTATACTTCTGGATATGGTCCACATAGTTTATATGTCGTCTACTTCTTTGTAAGAGTGGGTACCTTTCAGAACATTTAGAACCACAAAACAAAGATTCATAGGACAATGATAGTATTATAGGCTAATACAAGTAGCCTTATTGAGATGAAAAGCACAATACAGCCTTCATATAAAAATGGCTTCTTAATACATTTTAAAAAAAAAGACGGAAAGCCTGTCCCTGAAATGGCCTGACAAGTTATTGCTGTGAAAACTATGTCTGCACAAGGCATTCTCTCAAGAATTAAGAAGTTTAGAAATGCTCAGTCAATTTAAAAAACTTCTCTGAATATCCCTTTAGAAAGTATGAGAGGTAATCTAGTTTATAATTTCTTATCTCTACATATAGGTCTACAGATTACAAAATGCATTGAAAAACCTTTTTTTAAAAAGAAATTCTAACTAACCTGGCTGGTAAATTAGAAGATTAATATAATTAAAGACAAAAAGATTACCCATACACACTTGGGTCTTAAAACTGTGTGGAAGTACAGAAAGAACTGACAGGGATTTGTAAGGGATCTTAATGCATGACAGTCTTTGTTAGCGAGTTAGGCTAACTGTAACCCTAATAACGCGAGATTTGTAGAAGCGAGGATTGTGTGAGGCGAGCAGAAAAGAACTGTGTGAGAAGTTGTTTTGACCTTGTGTAGATAGATAGACTGGCATCTCTCAGAAGTGAGAAAAACAGGATATCAGGATGACCCATGTATAAACAAAATGCAGCTATTGGTTATTATTGTCTGTAACAAAAGTATAAATGCTTGTTGTAATTGTTTACCTATTGAGAGACCTGTCTTGGAAGGGGAGACCCTATGTCCTAGTGCACTCTCTCCCTGTTGTAGCTGCTAAACAGAAAAAAGTATCTGACTCTGCTGCACCCAAACAAAAAGCGAGAACTGAGTTTTTCTCCGACAACTGGGTCGCCTCTACTGGGAATCCTCTGAATTTTACTCAGCTATAATCTTTCACAGGAAGACAAACAGTGATAGTTCTATCAGCATTTTCTTTAAGCCTCATTTTCAAAGGGACTTAGCATTCAGCAAGGAAGGGCAACATCAGTCACAGGCTGAAACTTGGCATTTAAATGCCCAGCTGATTTTTATTTTCTATTCTTTACTGTGCTCATCACCACATCATCTGACTGCCTTCCATAGTGCAGTAAGCAATGTGAGTATACATCTGTCACATTTGTTCTCTCCTCCTCTCCCCAAAGAGAGAAGTGTATGGTGTGTCTTGTTTTGGTAGGGCTTTTTGTGCTGTTCTTGCTTGGTGTTTTTTTTATTTATTTCTTCTTTAAATATAGCTGTTGCTATGTGTTTGTTAGAGAAGACAAGGTCAAAGAAAAGGGTCTTACACTTGGAATGGAAACAAGTGAGGTCTGTAATGGCCCTTACTTCGTGGGAGAGTTTTGTTCCTTAATTTTTGGACAAGTCCTAGAGAAAGTTCCCTCTCCCACCCAGACAAGCTTTATTCTTATCGTTGAGTTCCACTGTGCCAGATGTGCAAAGCTGTCGCCCATGGGTGGCAAGTATCATAGGCTAGGGGAGGCTCTGCCTCCCCAAGCAGCTGTTGTGGCCCTGGCCATGCTCTGCCCCCAGACCCTCTCCTGCCATTCCTGGCGTTGTACCCTGACCCAGGCTGGCTGGGGCCGGCCAGCATGCCCGGGTATAGCAGTCCAGCCAAGAGGTGATAAAGGCATGAATAATATTTATATACCTAATGGGTGGTGTGTGTTCATTGTAGGGGCAATAGTTTGATAGGGGAATGTCCATTTTCAGGTCCTACAAGGGGTTTTGCTTGTGTGACTTTAAACAGTCAAATGCAAAGAAGTTACTTTTAAAAATTGGCTATTTAGTCAACAACATCAACTAAGTACTTTAAGTATTTCAAGAAATACAGTAAGTGGCCAAGATATTGAAGATGAAAAATATATTAGTGACCACGTGGTAATTTTATTAGAGGCACCAGTCACAGCTCCACAATTACTTTGGAGTTGAGTTCTGCACTTAAAATAGGGATTCAACCTCTTATCTGTTAAAAATACAGTATAATCTACCCCAAAATACAGCACTTAATATGGAATTTTCTGGTCATTGAAAAAACTATAACAGATTTTTAAAACAAACTTTGTAACATCTAAATAAGGATGTTACCTATTCCAACTACATTAAAGGCTAGATCCTGCAAATTATTCAGGAAATTGGTTCTTACTGGGGAGTTTAGTTAGATTAAATTTGTGTAAGGGTTAAGGGTCATGTCCTGCCCAGAGGCCCTTCCTTCTTCCATTCAGATGAACAGGCAAAGCTTCTGTTCTCCAAACACAAGAACAAGGGGATATTCAATGAAACTGAGAAGTGGCAAAGTCAAAACTCATAAAGGAAATACTTTTTCAAACAAAGCTGTTACCCTGTGGCAGTGAGTTCTAGTGTATCATGGAGACCAATCATTTCACAAAAATCAAAGAGGGTCTGGACACTTGTATAGATAGCAATATCCCAAGTTTTGACAGTTAATGCTAAAAAGATTATTGGAAGGGATAGAAAACCTCATGTTTGAGGGCTTAACCACTCTCCACCTATTAAGGAATAGGATGAGACATTCATGGGGGCAGATTATCCCACCTCCGTCTTCTGTGGGATTTCATGCACCTTCCTGAAAATTGACAGGATACTGGACTAGATGCATCGTAGGTCTGATCGAATATGGCGATTTCTAAGTTCCAATGACAATTTTGTTATTAATTTTAACAGAACCAAAACTGATGGTGGCTCATTAGCCATGATTCCGTTGGTAAATATGCATTGCTTCACAAAATGTGTATGTTTATAATTAAATTTACTTCCTTGAATAAACCCAGCATGTATTATAGCTTTCAATTTCTCTTTTTAAAAAAGAGATGCTATCAAGAAGTTTAAGTCACCAGATAACTTTCCTTTGCATAAGCATCCAGACTGGTGTAGTTAATTTCTTCCTTTTTTTTTAAAGAAAATTATATGACAGATAAAATACCATTTTTAATTCAAAGTCTAAAAAGGAGAAAAAGAGCTGTAGCATATATAAAACCCTCAATTACTTCACACACTTATTTTAGAAAATACAAGAACTAGTAAAGTGTTTAGCATTTTTTTAAACGGAAATAGACCATTCCCTTCTTAACAGCAAACTAGATTTAGGATCTAATCAATGCTTAATTTGTGCCAGAGCTAAGCCTGGGCACTTTTAGGATTGGCAGTTCAAAGTCCTGGCACCTCTGTATTTATTATGTCAGTTACGAAAGTAACAAAAAAGCTCAGGCCTTGGCACCTCTTTTATTACAAATTAAGCACTGAATCATCTTGATAGCATCTTTTCCTAAACGGAAATTTAAGCAACAGGATATTGACACATATTTGCAAATGACAGAAAATTCAGTAGTTTAAGGGTGACAACTAAGCACCTTAAATGTCATTTGATCCCAATAGATCATACCTCCTATGGAGTCCTGGATTCTTATCCTGGGCTCCATTCAACAGAGGACAAACTGTGTTTTCAGGCTTTGGAAGAAGACAGTCTTCTGTGCTTTGGCAATTTCAACACACTTTTACTAATCAAGCCTTGAGAGTTCACAAATCATTCTCTGACCTTTCATCAGTTACTGTCACAACTGTAATACATTCTTTGTAATGATGACTGAAAAAAATCTTGTTTTTTTAGGCACAAGTCTCAGATTTGTACCAAGTATTAAATCACAGAATGCTATCGCAAGTAAGGAAATCTGCTCCCAAGGAGGGTGCTTGTTAGGACACCTCTTCCCACGTGGAGGCACCCCCGTGACAATCAACTTCAACTTTCTAGCTTGACATGCCTTAATTGCAGAATAAGTCTCCGTGCATATGTTGCAGATTGTTCAGCAACCAGCCTTAGAAGAGCATTTTAACCGAGGCGTGTTTCCGTCCTTCCGCAACTGTAATGCAGCACCGAGTTCGCTAAAATGATCTCCAGAGCACTAGTAATTGCATTTGCTTCTGCCTCTTCCTCCTCTTACCAGGGACTAGCTCAGCTCACTTCCTACTTCTCCTCGGCCACTAGCAAGTGCGCTCTGACAGTGACAGCCCGAGCCACGTCCCAGATAAAAAGGAAGCCCCTCGCTTTGGAGCCATAACCACCCCGGCGCTCTGCCAGCCCGAGCAGCCTCCCCATCCCACCCCCTCTTCAGCACATCGCAAAGGCGGCCCCGCACCGGACAAATAAAAAGGGAACGAGAAAAACATCGCCCACGTGTCAGAGCCCAGCTCCGTGTCTAGCACCGAGCACGAACTTCGAGCTCCGCCTTGCACCCCGTGTAATGCAAGTGCAGGCGGGGTGCAAGGCGGCTGCTGTTCCTGTGTAGGAGGCGCGCGGCGACGGGCCGCTCCCTTACCTGGTTTGGCTGGTTTAGGTGGCGGCTTGGACATCGCGGCGGCTTGGCTTAGCACAGAGCCGGGAAACCCCTTCCTCCGCCTCCCCGCAAACTGCCCTCGGCCGGTCCGTGCTCCTGCCCGGCGGCAGAGCCCCTCCTCTGCAGCGGGCGCGGGGCTCAAGGCGGAGCGGCGGCGGCGGCTGTCCCAGCAGCGAGTCCCCGGGGCTCGATGAGGAAGTGAGAGGAGCCGGAGCAGCAGCGAGCGCGGCCCCTGGGCGCTGCTCCCTCTAGGGGCGGCTGCGGGACCAGGCGCACAGCGGGGCGGACCCGGGAGCGCGAGGCAACCAATCTCCGCGCGCGTGGCGCCAGGCGGGCGGCTCCGCTCTCCGACCCTGGCGTGGGCCGGGCGCTTCCTGAGCCGCCCAATGCCGACAGTCGGTGGGGCAGGACGGGGCGGGCTGAGCCGAGCCGGCTGCTGCCTGTCTCCGCGCGCAGGGCGCCTGAGCGCTCGTCCCCCCGGGGTACGGTGTAGCCTCTGTGCGGAGGGTGCGTGCCCGCTGGCGGGGCAGGGCTCCGCGGTGCGTCGGTTCGGGGAGCTAGTGACCTGGCTGCATAATCGGTGCTTTCGCTGCATAGCCTTGCGGTGCGCTCCACCGGCCTGGGGAAGCGGCGACAGAGGCCTCGGCAGCTCAGGTAACGCGGGTCGCCTTGGACCATAGCGCCGCGGAGCCATCTACACACCCTAACATCGCGTGAAATCCGAGCCACGGCTCCAGCAGCGCCGTTCGCTTAGTTCAAATGCACTTGTTACGTATTTTGTAGTAGGGCATATTTGCGCTTACTGTCCTGACGCCAGTGAATGGAATCACGCACCGGCTCGTGACTGTTGCAGATGGACACTGCTGCCAAATTGGCAGATAAAGTTGAAAATTCTCTCGGAACCTTGTTTTTCTGTGGATTTCCTTACACGTGTGTGTGTGTGTGTGTGTGTGATCTGTGATTTGTAACTGCCACTTGAAGTCATTTGTGCAAATACTTTACAGATATACCAGTACTTTGAAGTGGCATAATTAAAAATAGCAGTTGAAAAATTAGGAAATGCAAAATTAATGTACTAATTCTGTACATCTGTGTTGGGAGAATGGGTGCCTTAATGTTTGGCATTGTAGGCTGCTCATGCTAAGCTTGATGATAACTTTACCATCTGCAATAAGATGGTACATTTGTAATTTTTTTTATTTGTCCAACTTCTGTTGGCGAAAGAGACAAGCGTTGAAGTTTACACAGAGCTCTACCTCGAAAATTTGACTCACCAACAAAAGTTGGGCCAATAGAAGATACTATCTCACCAACCTTGTGTCTCTGATATCCTGTGACCAACATGGCTACAATTACACTGCAAACAAAATATTTTACTACCCACTCTTGGTTTCCACTTTTCTTTATTTTTCACGCATACACAAATAAAGTTGCCTGCTTTATTTACTCTGGAATCCTTCCCTTAAATTGTGACTATATTTGATACAGACAGTGACATAAATTAATGAGTTCAAAGTTCTTCAGATGTGTAGATGGTATCTGACTTGTCAGCTAGTGTTTCTTTTTGAGTCAAAGTTTACCTGCACTGAAAAGCCTTTATTGATCGTCATTATAAAATATTTGTCATTTGCTAAGGGCTTGTCTACACTTAAAATGCTACAGTGCATAGCTGCATTACTGCAGTGCTTCTGTGTAGATAGGACCTCCTCCCATTGGCATAAGTCATCCACCTTCCCAAGAAGTGGTAGCTAGGTTGATGGAAGAATTTGGTCTGGGTGACCCCCCAACGTGTCACAGTGCCCAAGGAACACTTCTCAGTGTCCAAAAAAATCCTTCAAAAAGTGGAAAGACAAGATCTGAGATTTGTGATACTGTAATGTTAAAAATAAAAGCAGAAAAGGAAGTTCCCAGAAGAAACCTTGAAACAAAACAGGACACACACTCATTTTCCCCCTCTTCCCTAGGTTACTTTCAAGGGCCCAATCTGCAAACACTTTACTATTGCGCTAAGTAGTCCTGTTTTCTGCAATGGGACTGCTCATGATAGTAAGAACTATGCTTGGTAGGAAGCAATTGCAGGTTGGATCTTAAAGGAGCCCTCATAGTAAGTCTGTGAAGACAGCTGAATAGAAGTGGTAAAAGTTGAAAACCTTTAAAAGACCTTTTGTGGTAATTGGTATTTTCCTGTGTAGCAGCTGATTCTGTCATTGTCCAAAAGGTTTGTTCATTGTTCTTATTTTAAACAGTGGAAAGAAGGGAACTGGATAGAACACAAATTATGAAGGTGTTAGTCATTGGACTTGGCGGGTAAGTGCAAACAAGTTCAGTCTCTGTTAAAACAAAAATGTAAGATTGCCTCAGATTCCATATTGTGAACTAACAATCCCTGAGTGTGAATATAGCTGTCTTTTATTTTTAAGTAATTAAAAACTTAAGCTTAATATTATACTGTCAGTTGTATTTAATTCAGGGGAGTAGCCACAGATGGACTTGGATGGGCCGTTAGCATCCAGGCCCACCCAAATCTGAGCAGGGGTATAGTGTTGCCTCAGTGTCCCGGAGCATCACTCGCACCTGAAATCCAGGATGGAGCTATGCACCCACCCTTCAGAGCTCCCGGAGCTCTGTCATGCCATTGTCTGAGCCGCCTCATGCACGTGCCCAGCTCAGCAGGTGAAGCCTTATATCTGGGGGTACCAGGGCCAGGAAGAGGGCGTGGCATTGGGGGAGAAGCAGAGCCAGCACAGTCTGTCATTGCCTATCCACCTGAAAGTCAGGGCCCACCAAAATTTCCACTCCTAGCTATGCCACTGGTTTAATTTTTGATAACTTTTTCCACCCTCCACCATAGACGGACCCTTTCAGACATCAACGCTAGTCTTCCTCTTTTCCATTGTCATATAAGCTGACTAAAATGAGTTAAATCATAGAATCGTAGGACTGGAAGGGACCACAAGAGGTCATCTAGTTCAGTCCCCTGTACTCATGGCAGGACTAAGTATTTTCCAAACAAATGTTAGGAAATTGCAAATTATTCTGAATAAAATTAACTTTTTGTAATTGCCTTTTTGCTAGCGCACATTGCACTCCTATGTTATGCATTATTTTTGTCCTGACACATTGTTTATTCCATTTTCAAAGTCAGTGTGACAAATGGGGGGAAAACAACACTGGCAAAACGACTTAGGAAACAGCTTCCAAATTGCAGTATACTCGCTCAAGATGACTTCTTTAAGGTAACCCGAGTTGATGGAATGACTTCATACACAAAAGTAGACTTTAAATGTAGTTCCTGCAAGACTATATTATTTTTTCTTGATCTACTAGGATGTGACAATTTAAAATGAATCCTGTTTATGGAGTCAGTATAAACTGTTATCTGGAAGAGAGGAAAATATAATTAAGAATGCTATAATAATGTTAAAACTTTCAGTTGCCAAAAAAAGATTAGGAACATGACCAACAGAATAATCATCTCACTGCATCCTCTGATATTTATATTTAAAGGCGAGTAGAGAAACAGATGCATTTCAGAGAGTGTGTCATGCTACTGCAATTCGTATTATTTTTGCAGCTTATTTTTAACTCTAGATAGAAAACAACAAATAGAAACAAAATAGCAACAAAAAATTAAATCTTGTTGCTTGTTTTTTTTTCATATCTTAAAAAATGCAAAAGCATAACTCTTTCTGTATCTATACAGAAGGGCCTGTTCTTGTTCCTGATGTGGTTATTGTTCTCGAGTGAAACTGTAGTTTATTCAGAAGTTAATATTAAAATCCAGAGATGCTTGTGTTTATATAATATGTAATATATTATCAATATCAATTTCAGTAGATTAGTAAATAATCTTACCTGGATGGTACTATTTCAGGGGGACGTGGGAAAAATTATATTTTATTTGAAGAGTAATTTTGGGGGACCCTAGTGATACATCAAGATTAAGTTGGGGGGGTGGGGGCAACACTCCTGCTATGTTGCAATCCACTGTTTATGAAAAACACTGAATATTCTACTACTGTCTTCCCCTACTCTACATGCTTCTTTGGCTTCCTGTTTCTCCCCCTGCCCGTGTTACATTTTCTGTTTCATATCCTAGCAACCTAACCCTTCTGCCTAAGCCATTCATACTGGCTTTCCAGCCTTCTACCCGTCTCCACCATGAATACTACACAAGTGAATTCAGAGTAATAGGATTACTATTGCCTTTTGACCTGATAACTGCCTATTTTTTTCTCTCTAGCCAGAATCTGAAGTAGAGATAGATGAACATGGATTTAAGCAATATGATGGTTAGTAAATTGGGTATATTGCTTGTGAACATTATGTATTGAAATGTCAGCTGTAGTTTATTAACTTTAGCATCTGTTTCTTTTGGATCAATGCAGTCATCAGTGGGGACAGTGTTTTACTTTGTTTTTAAAAAATGGTTAATAAAGAAATAAAGCGTAATTTGATAGAGGATTTTTTCAGGATGTTAGTTTAACAGAAAAAGTCAGTATTTTAAAAGTTCATCATCATTATACTGGACAGTTTAATATAGTATACCTTTATTTGACTATTACACAATACCATTACTATGGAATAGCAATAATATTTTAACTTCCTGCATTTATCACTGACTTTATATCTTTTTGTTTTGCAAATTAGCTAGCCCTTTCTGTTTCTCCAGAAACAGCTGTCACTTAGCATAGGATATTATGAACATTTCCTCTGGTGACAGCATCTATCTAAAGTTCTGAGGTGGTGGGTCTCCAAACTGCTTCATCCAGGGCTTTCCTTTTCTAGAGGCTAGTTAAACAAACTGTCTGCAACAGACTTTATTCTCTCTATTCTTGGTCTTCTAAATTATAGTGCATGACACAGCCAACTGTCTGTTGCTTATAGTGAAACCTTGTCAATTTATTAACCTGTCAATATTAAGACTCTTCTGAACAGCATTATAGTTGTGATTTCAAACCTAATGCCGATTATACCATTTTACAGTGTTAAATGTTTATTTTTGTTTGGTCATTTAGGGCCATATTCTGGCGCACTAACTCATTTCGGGTAGCCTCTTGCTTCACAAGTAGCCCCGCTAACTTAATAGGGCTACTTGTGGAGTACGTTGTCAACATGACTATCAGAATCTGGCCCATATCGAGCAATATGCACCTTAAAACCAAATAATTAAAATATAGATATTAATAACTTGTTTGACAGTAACTTAGAACTGCATTCCAGAGGTGAAATTCTGACCCCCCTTGAAGTGAGTGGTAGTTATATTTTGATTCCAGGCCAGTTAAATGAAATCAGATGTAATATAGAAAGTTATCAATTAGCAAATAGTGAAATTTAATTTAAATTTCCCCCTTTGTAGAGTTGCACCTCATGACATGTCCTGGGAGGTTCTGAGCACTTCCTGTAACATCCTCAACTCCTGATGTGAAGTGATTGAGAATCAAGGCTGCTTAGCACTTCCTAGAATCAGATCCTAAATCAAGCATGATCAGATCCAAGTTTCAACCTTTTTCTCATGCAAGAAGTCTCACTGAGTTCAGGACTATACTGCAGATTATAACTAAAAATGAGTCCAATTGCAATTTGAGATCTGGATCTAAACTTTAAATTCTAGGCTGGCCATCTCTAATTATAAACCTACAGTTTAATATCCTGCAGCTGATCTAAGATTTCCTTTAATACCTGGCTATTTATAACATTAGCCTAAACCTTGAATTCTGTGTTTACTACCCACATTCATCAGCTATGTAACTTTCAGTTGAACTTTTGAACTTCACTCAGTTTGGACAATGAAACTAGATGAATCAGCAGGACATTCTGTTTCACATGCCCAAATTCAGTGCTGTTGTTTTAGGTTCCAGTAGTAAATGGGAATGTTAACATTTAAATTTCCATTTCTTTTAAATTAACCCTGCTTCTTTTACTTAACACCTACATTTAGATCTTAAACTATTTGACAGGGTTTCTGCTTAACTCAGAAATAATGCAAAAATTAAAAGCCAAAACAAAAACACGTTAACTTAACCTTTTATGTCTTTTCTAGTACTTGATGCCCTTTATATGGAGGAAATGGTGACAAGCATACGCTCATGGATGAAAAACCCAACAGGCTCTTCTGTCTCAACAGCAGAATCAAAGAGTACACCTGTCAATCTGAAAAGTGCAGAAGAAGTTCACATTTTAATAGCTGAAGGTTTTCTTCTGTATAACTATGAGTAAGCAACGCTACTTTACAAATAACTTTAAAATGTCACGTTAATATAAACTGTAAATGGGGGCGTGAATAAGGAAACAAAATGACTAAACATGCTGTCATCTTAGGCCTCTTAATGAAGTATGGGATAGAAGATATTTTCTGACCATTCCATATGAAGAATGCAAGAGGAGAAGGAGGTAATGTTTTAAAATTATTGCTCACTGCAGATCACCGTGCCCTAGTACCCGCAAGATAGAAAGGTTCCTGTATGTTAGTGTTCTCACACATCTACCAACTGTAACAACTCGGAGCAGAGTCTGCTGACTCTCCTCAGTCCCTTCTTGTGATCTTGCTATTGCTGAGGTAGTGAGCTTTGCCTTGTTACTATTCCATCCCTGCAGGTAGAGCCTTTGTGGTTCCTAGAGATGTTCAAACAGCGTCTGTAACCCTCAAATGTATAGATCCATCCCTTGTTTATCATTCATATTGTAGTTGTGCATGGGGACACCAGTCACTGTTCAGACTGCCAATGTACAGACACAAAGTAAAAAGCTCCTTGCCCAAGGAACTTAAAATATAGGTTAATTACAGTTGCACTTAAGTATTGTTTAAGAGGGGACAGAAACAAAGTGTTTACTCTTGCATCTACAAGAAGCTGTGCCACCACAATGCTGTTCAGTGGCAGAGTTGACATGCATTTACGTTGCGTATTATTTAAGTTAGATAGTGGCCCCTTTCTGTGTTCAGTAACTGTTGCAAATCTGGAGTAACTGTTGCAAATCTGGTGTTGATGGCTTTATTCTAGAATGACACAAGTGTAGCTAAGGTCAGAATCTGGTTCACTGATTGCAGAATTCCCATATTCATAATGGCCTGTGTTTTGAAAAGTGACTAGTAGATTTTCAGTGCCTTTCTTTCTAGGAGCCCAATTTAAGAGACCTCAAAGGAGTTTAATCATCAAAAGGTGGGTACTCAGCACTTCTGAAAATCAGAACCTCTAAGGTAGTGGTTCTCAATCAGGGGTATGCAGAGGTCTTCCAGGAGGTACATCACCTCATCTAGATATTTGCCTAGTTTTATAACAGACTAAATAAAAAACACTAGCAAAGTCAGTACAAACTAAAATTTCATACAGACAATGACTTGTTTACACTGCTCTGTATACTATACACTGAAATGTAAGTACAATATTTATATTCCAGTTGGTTTATTTTATAATGGTAAAAATGAAAAAGTAAGCAATTTTTCAGTCATAGTGTGCTGTGACACTTTTTTTTATTTTTTTTATGTCTGATTTTGTAAGCAAGTCCAAGTTGTCTTTAAGTGAGGTGAAACTTTGGGTACACAAGACAAATCAGATTCCTGAGAGGGGAATAGTAGTCTGGAAAGGTTGAGAGCCAGTGCTCTCAGGTGTTGCAAGTTGAGCAACCAAAATCGCTAGTCACTTCTCAGAATTTAGACCAATGTGAAAAATATTATCTGCGATTGCAATGTATTTTGGCTATTCTTATGTAACTTACTTATGCAATGAAGTTTAATTAAGATGCAACATCTGTTTCAAAAAGAATCTGCTCTTATCCAGTTTTGTAGTTGAAATGACAGGCAGAAATAGGTGATTTGATGGAGGTCATGTGGGCAATATGCTAAATCCTGTTAGAACTAAGGAGTCTCCTGTGCTGTGACCAGCAGTTACACAGCCTCCCTCTCTTAATATTTTGCATAGATATTCTTACCAAATAAACAATGAAGGGTATATAAGTGCACAGCAGGGAAAAAAATGTAAACCTTGCACAGGAAAGCAAATCTGTTTTTCTGTAGTACCAGAGTTTATCAACCAGCAGATCGACCAGGATACTTCGATGGACATGTATGGCCTATGTATCTGAAACATAAAAGGGAAATGGAAGAAAATACAAATAATATCGGTATGGTATACATAATCTTTAAATATATAAAAATTATTAAAAGTAGTGATTTTTGCACGTCACTCTATTTTTGGCATTTATGCAGCAGTGTTAGATGCATTTATTGTCTGCTTGTAGATAAGTGATCTTCATGCAAGAAAATCTTGTAGCGATTACCCACCTTTGTGAGTAACAGGAATAAACAAAAATGTATTGGTCACCTTCACTAGTGATTCCTAAACTCCATGTGACAAACCAGTTTGTGTGTGTGTGGTTAACTAGAAAAATTCTGGGGAGTTATATGGCTCATTGGGTTGATCCATTAGGATGTGGCTTATAATCCTGATTTAGATCTTAGATAGAATAAGTTTAATAGATTCCTCCAAGTTGTACACATTGATAAGCCACTACATAGTCTGACATGAGACATGTCAGGATTTTGGTGCTTTGGTGGAGCTATGTAGGGAAGTTTGCATAATGCCAAACTTATAACGCTGTTAGAGCCTGATCCTGCAACATGTAGAGCACTTCCAGCAAAGTGATGGGCATTGAGCACCTTCAGCTTGTATTGAATGGCAGTTAGGCATGCTCAACATTGTTCGTGATCAGGCGTTAAATTCTTTTTTCTTGTATTGATCAATATCATACTAAAGATTTATATTTATCAAAAAGGTTAATGGTGAAATTCACCCCCATGGCAAGAGATAGTGCAAGGCCCTGTGTATCGGGTGTATATAGAGCCTCTTACAGGCTCTCTACTAGGATGAACTGTGACAAAATAAATGTGTGAATTAGCTGAAGCACATGTTTCAAAATCAGTGGGTGTGTAAGAGATGGGATGGAATAGAAACTGCCTTTAAAAAAAAAAAAAAAAAAAGGCCTTGAAGGATCATCTCAGAAATAGAGTTGTTCCTTTGGGTCACTTTCAAATGGATTATGCTGGATTATGGGACATATAGTCAGACATAATCTTTAGTTGGGGCACTGTTAGAAGTAACCCATCTTGACACTGATTTACAGATAAAATCATAGAACTGGAAGGGACCTCGAGAGGTAATCTAATCCAGTCCTGTGCATTTGTGGCAGGACTAAGTATTATCTAGACCATTCCTGACAGGTGTTTGTCTAACCTGCTCTTAAAAATCTCCAATGATGGAGACTTCACAGCCTCCCTAGGCAGTTTATTCTAGTGCTTAACCACCCTGACAGGAAGTTTTTCCTAATCGCCATCCTAAACCGCCCTTGCTGCAGTTTAAGCTCATTGCTTCTTGTCCTGTCCTCAGAGGTTAAGAAAATTTTTTCTTCTTCCTCCTTGTAACAACCTTTTACATACACCTCTACCTCGATATAACGTGACCCGATATAACACGAATTCGGATATAACACGGTAAAGCAATGCTCCAGGGGGGCGAGGCTGCACACTCCGGTAGATCAAAGCAAGTTCAATATAACGTGGTTTCACCTATAACACGGTAAGATTTTTTGGCTCCCGAGGACAGTGTTATATTGAGTTAGAGGTGTACTTGAAAACTGTTATGTCCCCTCTGTCTTCTCTTCTCCAGACTAAACAATCCCAATTTTTTCAGTCTTCTCTCATAGGTCATGTTTTCTAGACCTTTAATCATTTTTGTTGCTCTTCTGTGGACTTTCTCCAATTTGTCCACATCTTTCCTGAAATGTGGCATCCAGAACTGGACACAGTACTCCAGTTGAGACCTAATCAGCCCAGAGTAGAGCGGAAGAATTACTTCTCGTGTCTTGCTTACAATACTCCTGCTAATACATCCCAGAATAATGTTCGCTTTTTTTTGCAACAGCATTATATTGTTGACTCATATTTAGCTTGTGGTCCACAATGACCCCCAGATCCCTTTCCACAGTACTCCTTCCTAAGCAGTCATTCCCATTTTGTATGTGTGTAACTGATTGTTCCTTCCTAAATGGAGTACTTTGCATTTGTCCTTATTGAATTTCATCTTGTTTACTTCAGACCATTTCTCCAGTTTGTTCAGATCATTTTGAATTTTAATCCTATCCTCCAAAGCACTTGCAACCCCTCCCACCTTGGTATTGTCCGCAGATTTTATAAGTGTACTCTCTGTGCAATTATATAAATCATAATGAAGATACTGAACAGAACCGGACCCAGAACTGATCCCTGCGAGACCCCACTTGTTATGCCCTTCCGGCATAACTGTGTACCACTGATAACTACTCCGGGAATGGTTTACTCCATTTTATTGCATCAAAGTATGTATGCTTTTTTATTAAAAAAAGACAACAAAACTGTCTAGCTGTTATATTTGTTAAAGTTTGTTGTTTAAAAGTGAAAAAAACACAACCTTTTACTCTGTCCGCAGTAGCGTTTTTTAACCCTTCGAGAATCTGCTTTCTTGTGTTACTTTTTGGGAGTGCTGCTCTTTTCTCTTGAATGAGAGGCTGAATTATGCGACTTGTTTTTTTTTTTTTTTAAACTATGAAATTGAGTAGAAACCTATATCTTGTGCCCAGGGAGACTGACATCCCCAATCTGTAGTTAGAAGATGCTGGACTATTTCCAGAAATCTGGATCTTTTATGGAAAATGAATGTAGGGTTCCAGAAAATGGAAGAGTTTATTAAATAACCACCTGCAACATGTGTTCTTACTCAGCAATCTGAGAAAATGAGGTTCAGCAGTTTGAAATGAAGCTAGTGGTACCCAAAACCCTGATAACTTAGGAACCCTGTGTGTATGATATTGTCCCCAGCAATCCCAGCCTTTCATTGTTGATCCTCTTGCCCTCTTAATGCTATGCTGAGGAATTGCCTAGTGTTGTACTGGCTGAAGTGGGAGTGTTTCTTGTTCCTCAGAGGGGTCTCATCCATATACTGACCAGAACAAACCCTGCTTAGCGTGAAATTTGACATGTTCAGATAACAGGGGGCTGCAGAAGGATGCTGAGAGACTCAAATCAGCATTCTCAAAATCTCTCACATATTCTGTCTGGTGAGGATTTTTTTTTTTTTTTTAATGACAGAATAAATGTCAGTCCTGCAAAAAGGAACAATGAAGGAGCCATATCCAACTTTTCCTCGAGTCAGGTCTACATGAGAAATTTTTTTTTGCTGGGATAGCAATGTCAGTTGGGAGTGTGACTTGATTTTTCTTTTTGCAGTGTTTCTATACACTGGGGCTTTTGCAGGTAGACCATTATATTGACATAAGTGTTTTTGCTGATATAGCTTATCCCAGTGGTTCTCAAACTTTCATATTGGTGACCCCTTTCACACAGCAAGCCTCTGAGTGCGACCCCGCCCAATAAATTATAAATACTTTTAAATATATTTAACACCATTATAAATGCCGGAGGCAAAGTGGAGTTTGGGGTAGAGGCTGACAGCTCACGACCCCCCCATGTAATAACATTGTGACCCTCTGAGGGGTCCCGACCCCCAGTTTGAGAAACCCTGTCTTATCCGCTTGCCAAGCTGGGATAAGCACTTTTTTGCCAGTTGAATAGGGTGCGTCCACACTAGGAGGATCTGCCAATATATCTATCCTTTTCTAATATAGACCTGGACTACTTCAACCAATCCATATTTATAGTTGGGTAGGGAAAACAGTTTTGTCAAGTTTGTCGTCATTTCCTTTAGGGATGGGGAAAGTAATAAAGAGCATCTGTCTTTGCCCATTCAAATAAATAAATAAAGTAAATATATAATATATATTGTTAACCTAAACAACCAGGAGTATTAGAGATTACAGCACATTCATCATTGTCTCCTCTCCCCATTAGGAGAGTTATTACAACTTAGCTGGAGGTCCTGAAGATTACATACATAGTGGGCCACAGCAGAATATTAATTTGCATTAACTCTCCACTTTCTAGTTGGCTGTGCAAGTTCTGGCAGTAATGGTTCCCAAATTTCTGCTGAATTTCTCAGCTTACCATAGAATAGGATTTCTGTCCTTTTGGGACATCTATAGACTATGTATTTTTAAAAAAGAATCTGGTATTTTTTGGGTGGATTGATCCCCTATTTATGGGACTTCTATTTAAGCGATATTGGGAGAGGAAAGGAAGTATTCTTGATTTCTATGGTGATAGCACCTACAGATGCCATTTGGGATTTTGCTGGGTCCTATACAAATTTATAGGAAGTTACAGTTCAATTGAATTATTAATATTGTGACCACTTTTCTCTCCCCTTCTTTCTCAGTTTATTTGGATGGAACAAAATCTGAGGAAGACCTCTTTTCATATGTTTATAATGATATAGTGCGGGAGCTAGAAGCATGGAAAAAGTAAGTCATCTAATGGGAAACTGGAACAGGATAAGGGAACTCATTAACAAAAATCTATGCCAATATTAAGGGATAATGTAAATACCTATCATTTGATGTCCTATGTTACAAAACTCTTATGTTTTGTCTAAATAGGAAGCAAAAAGCTAAATAAATAGAAGGGTAGCTATGGTCTGAACCTTAGATCTAAAATACTTGGACTCTCTGGAACCATAGATTCCAAGTACACCAGTATTGGCTTAGCCCTTCACCCTTCTGTGGTATGCCAATAGAGCAGGGGTGGGCAAACTTCTTGGCCTGAGGGCCACATTGGGGAATAGAAATTGTGTGGTGAGCCATGAATGCTCACAAAATTGGGGTTAGGGTGCAGAAGGGGGTGAGGGCTCTGGTTGGGGGTGTGGGCTCTGCGGTGGGGCTGGGTATGAGGAGTTTAGGGTGTAGGAGGGTGCTCTGGGCTTGGACCAAGGGGTTTGGAGAGCAGGAGGAGGATCAGGGCTCGGGAAGGGGGTTGGGGCATGGGGAGAGGCTCAGGGGTGCAGGCTCCGAGCGGCGTTTACCTCAAGCGGCTCCTATGCAGAGGCATGGCCAGGCAGCTTTTCTGGCTCCTATGCAGAGGCATGGCCAGGCGGCTCTGCACACTGCCCCATCCACAGGCACTGCCCCTGCAGCTCCACTTGGAGTGCCGAGGGGGCCATTGGAGCACATAGGAGCCGGAGTGGGGCCATGCCATGGCTTCTGGGAGCTGTGTGGTGCAGCCCCCGACCCAGCGCCAGTGCTGGAGTGGGGCCGAGCCATGTGCTGTGGCCCCTGACCCGGTGCCCCAGACCCCGCTTCCCAGTGGGAGTTCGTGGGCAGTCTGGCCCATGGGCCATAGTTTGCCCACCCCTGCAATAGAGTATACTAATCACTTGCTATGGGTGGGCTTTAAAGTAAAACTTTAAAAACTGAGCTTACGTTGGTGCTGCTTGGTCAGCGAAGACCTTATGGCACTCTGTTTAAGCTGGATTTTGACCAGGTTCTTTGACCCCACTGAAAGGCTGAGTTATTTTATCATTTTAGATCTCTTCTCTGCTCTCACTCTTTTTGGTGCTTGCATGTTAGGAATAACCTTTTTATTATGTTCCCCCAGATTCGCAAACATCTGCTTTTCTTAAGTGGAGCAATTAGGCCTGTGCATTTATTCACTAGAGAGAATAGGAAGGCTCTCAAATAATGACTTAAATATTGAAGAACCAGAACATATAATAAATCTGGTTTTCCTAATCCCCTATTCCACACTATTTGGTTTGCAGTTTTGGGGTGATTTTCTTCTCTCTACTGAATTCTCACAATCATTAGAGGGAATTTTAGTTAACTCACCTTTTCTTGATTTAGATTAAGAAGCATACACACAGCTTTTTTTTAAATTAAGCAGTAATTAAATGAGTTGCAGCAGTAAGCTAACAGGAGTCTGTCAAAGAATGTGTCCACTGGTTCTTAAAAAGAACTCTAGTGGAAGAATCAGTGCATATTTATCTGAAAGAAAAAGCAAAGTTTGTGTCTTAATAGTTGATCCCATAAGTCTGGTCTTCCTACTGTGTATAACAGTGGCTCTCAAACTTTTGTACTGGTGACCCCTTTCACATAGCAAACCTCTGAGTGAGACTCCCCCTTATAAATTAAAAACACTTTTTTATATATTTAACACCATTATAAATGCTGGAGGCAAAGCGGGGTTTGGGATGGAGGTTGACACCTCGCAACCCGCCATGTAATAACCTCACAACCCCCTGAGGGGTCCCGACACCCAGTTTGAGAACCCCTGGTGTATAACATGTGCCATGCTTTTACTACCTCTTTGATACTGATGCAGTGTAGTGAATATATAGACTGATCAGCAAGATCTATACATTTATTTTGTAACTCAAAATCCATTAAAATTTGAATTTTAAATTTTGAAATACATCACTACATGATATAGATAACTGGGTACAGAGCTGTGGCTGATCTTTACTATTAAAAATATATATAAAACAAGAGAGAGGGGGAATGAGGTAGCAAAACCCCAACCAAAGAAATCTCCTGGTTATGGTTTGTGCCAGTACATAGCATTCATAATAGGCATGCAGAAAAGGTCATCACATATGCTAGCTATTCACAGCAAAGCAGGTTAACATTAATTGAAAAATAAAAATTTAAGTGAAAAATAATTAAAAATACAGTCAATGATATTGTTTATATGTGCCATATACTTATGAATGAGAGAGACGTTTAGTATCTTAATGTGGATTATATACAAACTAAATGTAAACACTTGTTTTACAACTGCTTCAGATCTGGAACAGATAGATCAATTGCTGGATAACTGCAGAGTTAAGAGATATATTTGAAAGTTTTTGAGAGAAAGCGGTAACATTACTTTGAGCAAAAAAATTGAGGTTTGACAAGATTTGAGCAGTAGAGGGAAAGAATAACATTTTGAGCTTCAGGCAGGTGACAAGAATTGTGATAGACATAGTAGATGCCATCTAATATCTGTGAACTGATATCTTTACTTTTATTTTTTTAAGGTGAGCAGGTCACAGCAAAACCATGTGAGAAGTTGGGATTCTTTCCAGTAGGGATTCAGGGTCAATTTTATGGTGTCTGGATGGATCACTTTGCCAATCTATTGTATGTACATGAGTAACACCAGTTTATACAATCCATATTGTACTGTAGTGACTGCTATTTCTGTTAGACTTATAAATATTGATGAATAGTATAGGTCATCCAGTAGACTAGTGCAGTATTTTTAAAGTGATAGCCTTGCTCAGAGTGGCATCTGTAACCCTGTGACAAACTTCAACCTGATTTAATATTTAATCATGTAATATAAGGAATTTGAAAATTACTTTAATGTATGGAAATATAGCCCTGGATATTTCATAAATATACTTCCATAGGTATATGCTATGTGCACAATTTTATATGCAAGTAAAATATTTTTGGAATTGAAAATCACAAAAGCAAAGTGATTGCACATTAGTAATATAGGGAAAAATAGAAGTAATAGCTCATAAAATATTAAATATGAATATTAAATGACATGTGGTTAAAGAGGCAAAAGCCATTTTGGGAATATGTAAATAGAGGTATTGCACTTGAGACCAGAAACAGAATTCTTCCTTTTTCACATGGTGTTTGTTAGAATGCATCTGGAGTATTGTGTATTGTTTGGGGCACTGTGGAAAGGATATAGATAATCTGAAGAGCAACTACTAAGCTATTAGAAAGAGCTGTAGGATAAGAACAGAGGTTGGTAGTGGGTCAGATGTGTTAACATCTGATGAAAAATGTGCAGCCTGGAAAATAAGAGGTTTTGAGTTGTAAAAGATTCTGGCAGACAAATGCAAAAAAGATGCTACCAAAGAGGAGAAGGAAATAAGATTCTCATTAATCATAAATGATTAATTAGAAATGAATGAAAAAAATAAATGTGATTAGAGAACAGAAATATATGGTTTAGATCAGCTAAGGAATAATACCAGCTTCCCAGTCATATAATAAATACACACAGGGAGGACTTAAAACTATTTGAAAACAAACTATCTTTTGAGGATTGTCTAGATCAGGGGTTGGCAACCTTTCAGAAGTGGTGTGCCGAGTCTTCATTTATCAATCTAATTTAAGGTTTCACGTGCCAGTAATACATTTTAACATTTTTAGAAGATCTCTTTCTGTAAGTCTATAATATATAGCTAAACTATTGTTGCATGTAAAGTAAATAAGATTTAAAAAATGTTTAAGAAACTTCATTTAAAATTATAATGCAGAGCCCCCTGGACCGGTGGCCAGGACCTAGGCAGTGAGTGCCACTGAAAATCAGCTCGTGTGCGTCCTTCGGCATGCGTGCCATAGGTTGCCTATCCCTGGTCTAGATATCTTAATTCTACTCAAACCAAAGGTGCAAACCATATAACCTACTACAGGGTCCTTCCAGCCCTAAAAGTTCTAGAATTGTTCACTTTCAGGAATTTTGGTAGCACAGAAATGTTTTTGTTCGGATATTTTTAGCCTGACGACTATAATATGGTAGCCATCTTGACTGTCTGATCATGAATGCAATATTAAGACTGTTAATAGTAAACAGAAAATATATTTGTGGTGATCTACTAAAACAGAAGCACAGTGTAAAGTGTGTGTAGAAATATGTTTTAGATGAAATACTTTCTAATGTGAACTTCTGTATCTCAATTTTATACAAAAAATAAAATATACCCTAATTGTGTTTTCTCAAATGGCTTACAAGAA
Source organism: Mauremys reevesii (assembly GCF_016161935.1). Lineage (NCBI taxonomy): Eukaryota > Metazoa > Chordata > Testudines > Geoemydidae > Mauremys > Mauremys reevesii. Next base: position 93,729,517 of record NC_052628.1, on the reverse strand, counting down.
CAAAAAATGGCTTTAAATATATATAAAAGATGCTACAAAAGAGGAGAAGGAAATAAGATTCTCATTAATCATAAATGATTAATTAGAAATGAATGAAAAAAATAAATGTGATTAGAGAACAGAAATATATGGTTTAGATCAGCTAAGGAATAATACCAGCTTCCCAGTCATATAATAAATACACACAGGGAGGACTTAAAACTATTTGAAAACAAACTATCTTTTGAGGATTGTCTAGATCAGGGGTTGGCAAAATATGTTTATTTTGCAGGGAGGTGTGCAGTCACATGATAGCAAAGCAAGTATGTATTAAACTAGCTGATACTTGCCAGAAACTTCTTATTTTTGATGCTCAGAAATCCTGGATTCTATCTCTGTCTCTGGGGTATAAGTACTGTACCATAAGACAGATAAAACTGCGATTGTTACATTAGAGATTTGGGTTCTATTCCTAACTGTGGTTGGAGAAGGTAAAATAGAAATGGGTATAACCTATTAGTTAACTTTAAATCCTTAAGAGCAATGATCCGTGATACATTTATAAATTTGAGCTGTATTTTAAAGATATATTTACAATGCAATGTATTCTACCATAGATCAGTGGTTCTTAACAGGGGTATGCATGTTCCTGGGTGTACGCAGAGATCTTTTAGGGGGTACACCAAATCACCTAGGTATTTGCCTAGTTTTATAACAGGCTACATAAAAAGAACTAGCAAAGTCAGTACAAAGAACTAGCGAAACTTCATACAATGACTTGTTTATACTGCTCTGTATACTGTAAACTGAAATGTAAGAACAATATTTATATTCCAATTGCTTTGATAATTATATGGTAAAAATTAGAATAAGCAATTTTTCAGTAATAGTATTTTGTGACACTTTAGTCTGATTGTGTAAGCAAGTAATTAAGTGAGGTGAAACTTGGGATATGCAAGACATTGCAGACTCCTGCAAAAGTGGTATGGTAGTGTGGAAAGGTTGAGGGCTACTGCAATAGATGATGATTTTTTCTAAACTAGATACCCTTATAACTCCAACCTCAGTTAAGGTTATCTGCCTTCTATTCTCAGATTTTCTGTATCTGAGGGAACTTATTTAGACACCTCTGTACCCCTGCATATTCTTATATATTTTTTCAATATATCTATGCTATAATAATATCCCAAAAGACATCGTTTGTGTATCATTTACTATCATTTGTGTAACATGTAGCATTCTGCTGTATTATTGCAGGAGCTCAAGTCCTACAGTGCTAAAAATATAAAGTTATATTAAAGTTAATATAAAATAGAAAAAGTGGCCAGAGACATCTTTCATTTTCATCTAAACAAGATGCTGGACTTTGCTGTGCCTGGCCCTCACTATCCTCATTACCAGCTAATATAATCATGACTCCTCCTTCCTCACACACTCTCTGCTCTTAGTTTTTTGTGTGTTATGGTCCATCCTTAGGACTCACCAGCTTCAGGACAGGCCTTCCTCCTGTGCAATTGGCCTCTGCTCCTTTTTAACTCCCGGGCAGCTTTGCGGTTAATAGTGTTATAGTGCCTATCACAATGTATGTGTTGTTGAAATACAGATTTAAATTTTTTATTAGCACTAATGTTTAAGAACTATATAGTACCCAGGTTAAGAAAAGAGTGGCTGTAGATCTGGGTATAGGGCTTAGATTATCCAACCAAGCTCTTTCCAAGGGCTTGGCCACTCATGGTGAGAGGGGAAAATTGCCCCCTCGTCCCCTATTTCTTTACAGATAGATATGGCATCTCTTCAAACGTATTTTTCAATGGAAAAATAGCCACCACTGACTCATCTCCCCCCCCCTCCCCCGTTACAAACTACTGCCCCTTTCCCTGCTGTCGCCTACCTCCCCCTGCCTGGGGCCGTGCTACACGCTAGTCTGGCCTGTGAGAGCAACGCTGCTGCAGCCAGGCTGCAGTCCAGCTGCTCCAGCCCCCCCGACCCGACAGGGCTGCACGCGCCCCCCCGGTATCCGACACACTGTGAAGAAGCAGAGGTGGATCCTGCCAGTAGAGGGGAGGGGTGACACCTCCCCCCCGCGACAGTCCGTGCTTAGGCCGTTGACTCTTCTCTTCTCGCATTTTCTCACGATCACTCACTAGCTGGTAGGAGGGGTCGGACGGGGCTCTTCTGCGGCTGCGCGGGCCGTGCCCGTTGTATATCGCCGTTGGAGGGCGGTGTCCTCGTGGCCTATAAAGCAAGTGCTCGGGGGGGCGCGTGCGCCTCTCTGGTGCCGGAAGCGGGCGGGGACAGCGTTGGAGTTGTCGGCCGCGTGCGGCCTGTCCTGGAAGGCGCAGCTCCCGCTGCAGCCGCGGCCCTGAGGCGAGAAGGACACACCTCGGTCAGGGCGATGCTCCGGGGGCGCCGGGAGGAGGATGGTGGGGAACAGCGACCGTGGCGAGACCGGGCTGGCTGCGACGACGGGGAGGTGCCGTTCAGCAGCGAGCGGCTCAGGCGAAAGCAGCCGGAGCAGGGGACGGTGAGCAGGATGGAGGAGGAGGAGGAGGAACGGCTGGAGGGGGAGCATTTCCGGAGAATCATCAACGCCTTCCGATACTACGGGTAACCGATACCCTGCTCCGCGGAAGACCAAAGACCCGCCGCCCCCGGGTTTCCTGAACCCGAGAGACCCCCGCCCTGGCCGGCTCCCCCCTTAGGCTGAGAGACGAGACCCCCTACCCAATTCCCAGGCCGGGTCTTCCCCTGCCCTGAGCCCGAGAAACCAGCCAGGTGGAGCCAGGAAATCACTGCCTGTGTAACCTTTCTGCCCATTTCCTCCCATGCACCCCGGCCACCGGGGTGTGTGCGCTCCTCATCCCTCTCTCCCCCCATGACAGTTTTCTAGTTTTCCTCTTATAACTGTGAAAATAGAAAATTATTTAGAAGTGGAGCTGAGTGCATGTACAGAAGTGATAGCAGAGCATGTCGGTCAAGCCGGTTCTTTGTTAGCTGGAGAAATACTTGAAGTGGTGTTGAAGGGTCTTCATATCTTCCCCTTAAGGCAAACTTTCTTAATTAGGGGAGATGAAGTGAGCAGTACGTTTTTCTGTTTTTTAAAGTGAACCTGACTGAGTTTGGATAATAAATGTAAAAGTATATAATTATTAATGAACACTTATTTTGGACTGTTGAAATTGAACTTTACAGACTATGCAAACACTGCGAAAAACAGGCCTGTTAACAGCATTGTATTCAATACTAACGTTGAAGGATATAACTAACTTTCTGAGCTTGTGTTCCTACCAGAATAGTGCTTTATGACCCTTCAAAAAACAATAAGCTGGAGTAGAAAGCCTGAAAAATAATTTTCTACCAAATGCGTAGAACAGAGGAGAAACATCCGTTAGTTTTAACCAAAAAAAATGATCTAGAGAAAGCAACTGTTTGTGACATTATCTTGGAAATCACATGTGCTCTGTCACTGTAGAACCTTCTAGCAAGTGTAAATACATGAAACAGAGTTGGGATGTTATGATCCACATTATACTTCCTATATTTCAATTGCCTAATTTAACAACTTGGGCCATTATAGTGCAATTGTCTCGTTTGAACAATGTTAGGTACCAGACATGATCCTTAAATTATAGGACCACCTCCTCTGCAATTCCTTTCAAAGAGCTTTAACCAGATTGAGTTGAAATGAGCCCCATATTTAATAACTTGTCAATAAAACATGTTTCAAATAGCTTTATTTTTATAAACCTGTACCAAGGTATTGAAATTAAAGGGTATCTCTTAAACAATCCAAATGCTTGAATATAGAAATATGAAATGGGCGGTTTTAGATACCCATGTAAACTGTGAATGAAGTAAGTTCTAATTCAGGGGACTGAATGTCTACATGACTGTCTTAGCAACCATTAAGAAAGGGATAAATGACAAAACAGAAAATATTCTAATGCCTATATCTATCTGTCTTATCTATCTATCTGTGGTATGCCTTGAATACTGCATGCAGTTCTCGTCACCCCATCTCAAAAAAGATGTGTTAGAAGTGGAGAAGTATAGAGGAGGGCAACAAAATCATTAGGGGGTATGGAACAGCTTCCCTGTGAGGAGAGATTAAAAAGACTGGGACTGTTCAGTTTAGAAGAGAGATACAATAGAGGTATCTAAAATCATGAATGGTGTGGAGAAAGAGAATAAGGAAGTGTCGTTTATCCCTTCATGTAACACAAGAAATAGGGGTTACCCAGTGAAATTAATAGCTACAGATTTGCACAATGCACAGTCAACCTGTGCAGTTTGTTGCCAGGAGATGTTGTGAAGGCCAAAAGTATAAGTGGGTTCAGAAATAATTAGATAAATTCATGGAGGATAGTTGCATCAAGGGCTTTTAGACAAGATGGTCAGGGATGCAACCACATGCTCCGGGTATCCCTGAACCTCTGGCTGCCAGAAGCTGGGACTGGACGATGGGATGGATCACTCGATAAATTGCCCTCTTAAATTCATTCCCTCTGAAGCTGTTAGAAAACAGGATACTGGGCTAGGTGGACCATTAGTTTGACCTAGTATGTGGATTCTTATGTTCTTAAACTTGCTATAGAATATCCTTAAATTATATTGATTTGAAAATTGTGTACAGATTAGAATTTAAAATGAAAACAGCAACATTATCCTATGTAGTTACAATGAAATTTGTGTTCATACTTAACTTTTTTGTTAATGAGTGGTTCAAGGTAAAGAACTAAGGCCTCAATTGTGTAGTGATTTATCCACATACTTAATTTTCCATATTGTGAGTAGTTCTGTTGATTTCACTGGACTGTTCAGTGTGAAAAGGTAAGCATGTGGATAAGTCTTTACAGGATCTGTACAGTGATATTAAAAGTGAAGTGAGTTCCTTGTATCTTATGCAGCATAGTGTATATTCTTTTAATATTATTTTCTTTACTGTTTCAATGCACAGTTAAAAGCTTGATATTTTCAAACCGTTTGTCCAATCAGTCTGTTTCCGTGAATTTCTAATGATATTAAAACCAACGTAGACTTTGGTTTGTGAACCAGTGCCATTGATGGTGATGCTAACATGCACAGATCTGGGAATAGATAACAGCTTCATAATTTGCTATCTAAAATAACCACATTCTCTATAAAATTCTTAGGAATTGAGGTTTTTTGGCTTGGTTAGAGGATTATTGTGAAATGAGATCTAAGCTTTTTGAGTAAAGATGGAGAAGTTATGATAGTTGTAATCTGGGGTATCTTCAAATGTGGGTTCTTTGCATTTATAGTTGAAGCTAAATACTGACAGACCTTAACTTTTTTTTTTATTTTCTAGAACTAATATGCATGAGCAAGTGAACAGAACAGAGAGACAGTTTAGATCCCTCCCAGCCAACCAACAAAACCTACTTCCTCAATTTCTTCTTCATCTGGACAAGATTCGGAAATGCATTGATCATAACCAAGAGATCCTACAGACCATTGTGAACGAGTGCAAACATATGTTTGAAAATAAAGAATATGGAGAAGATGTATGTAAAATTGGACTTTTTTTCATATTTCAGAAGTAAAAATTTCTGTACATTTGTTAGTTTTTTATATTTCTTTTTCTCATTTCAGGTTTCCATTTCTTTTGTCCCTCCCCTTACGAATTCATATTTGCTTAATTACCTTGCCCCCAACCTTTGCATGTCTTATAGGCCTGATGAATTATATTGTATAGTTTTTCAATAAAGGCATCTCTGGCTATTTTTTCTATATAGAGGTACAGTTAATCACTCAGGAGAACAGTACTTGTCTGTTATGGCAAGTATCAGTAATTACTCTTAGTAACAGATCAGTATGATAGAACTCCAATGGAGTTCTAACTCTACCCAAGTTATTTTTTTAAGGTTGACCTTTCACTTGGCTGCATTGATCATAAATAGTGTTTTTCTAGTACATTAGTTTACAACATTCTTAATCACCTATGTGTTTTAGGTAAATTAACTATTTGTGGTATTATAGTTCTGTACAATTTTATCATAATTTCCCCCCATACGTGATCTACCTTTTTTAGTATGCCATATCTATTTTTTTAAATTACGTTTTACACTTATGAAGCTTAAGGGACTGGCAGTGACGGAAACTGAAGTCTTCTTTTTTTTTTTTTTGTATCCATAGGCTGGGTACAGTTCTGGGCAGCTCCAGTGTGAGCTTCTCCATGCTGCCTCATCAATGACCTGGAGGGACCTCCCTCTCAGAGTGGGAGGTTGTTCGGTCTCCATACTAGCTCACCCCTTGTCCTTTCCTGAATAAGGACTACCAGTTGTGCTGAATTATGCTATATTATATATTGGTTTTGTGATGTGGACCCTGGTCTGTTGAGGGCTGAGCTGATACCACCAAACTCATTTCATATATGACTGTAAGCTGGATTTGAGCCCTGGTCCCAGAGGTGAGAGGCGAGTGCTTTATCAACTAAACCACCCATATAGCTGCTACAGCATGTCTGTTTCAGTATTCAAAGCTAAGGTTGTTTGACATCTTAACTTTCTGGATTTATTTTTTTGTCTAACTTTTATTTGCCCTTTAATCAGGAAAGTGGGAAGATTGTGCCAGCCTCTACGTTTGACATGGATAAATTAAAGTCCACTTTGAAACAGTTTGTAAGAGACTGGAGTGAAACGGGGAAACCTGAGAGAGATTCCTGCTACCAGCCAATCATTAATGAAATTGTAAAGAACTTTCCAAAAGAGAGATGGTAAATAGTGCTTTGTTTTTAAGATTTATTATAAGAGAAAATATATAGGCTTTCCACGTTGCACGCCACTTGTAAAAAGTTTGTAGAGACTGGTTGGGGAAAAAAAAGCTTGAATTTAAAAATACTTTAAAATAAGTGCAAATAGTGTTGGGTTAATTGCATAAACAAAAAGTGCTTGTATGGTAGGGGAAGTACAGTAGAATACAAAACGTTAAACCTAGAAATAATAAAAACAGAATTAAGTATTGTCTCTCTTTGGGCCAATATTGATAGGTCTAAATATGTTTTTATTATGTGAGTTCAAAAAGTTGTAATATGGTTAAGCCTAGTGATTCTACAGCAGCACAATACAAGGAATCAAAGTTCCAGTTTGGCAGCTGCTGTGAGTGCTGTGGTAGGATCCATGTCCAGCTTGCCTTAGCTCAGAAGGAGGCCATAGTATACGAACTCTTGAAGGGAAGGGGAAGTAAAATGTGGTTATTCTTGGTGAGAGAGGAAAGGAGTAAAAGGTTCCTATCACCCCTATTATAGGTTTATTACATTTGCAATCCTGTTTACAAGTGTTCAGGCCTAATATTGATTTCAGACACAAGATACAATGCATCTTGTAAAATTCTCATGTTTGTGTGTGTATCTTGATAAATGACTTGACAAAAAGTGAGGCATGTCTGTAGGATGAATGCCGATATGGCAACAACCTAAAAAGAGCAAATTTATTTACCAAAAGTAATATAGTAGTAAAAATGAGAAACAACAAAAAAGCTACTCATTAATGAAATCCATATATATATATATCCAAATATAAATGATTTAGTTACTTATTAAATCGGTGAAATTGTCATAAATATATAAATTTCACTTTTAAACTTAAAGAGGAAAAACTGTGGCCAGCATTGACACTTATGTTTTAATTTAATTTGTGAACTTGGTGTTTATAAAAGTGAGGACTGATAGCTCTGGCTAGAGCCTAAGCTTGCTACAGCCAATCACTCCCTCATATAGTACAAACAGTTCACCTCCAACCTGGCCTATAAATATTCCTTGCTACCTGTCATTTGGTTTTCCGCAGTAGATGCTGCCGACCATTACAGACAGCAAAGTGTTTTTGATGCGGTCAAACATCCAAGCTACAGAGATCAGCAAATTTTTTTGGTTTGACTTGTCTTGAGGTGAAATGTTACTGCAACACTTAGCCCGGTGGTTCTCAACCAGGAGTACACATATTCAACTCATCTAGATTAGTGTTTCTCAAGCTGGGGGTTGCAGCCCATAGGGGAATGACAGGATGGATTTAAAGGTATCGCAAGTTCAGGGCCAGCGTTAGGGTGTGGCAAGCAGGGAAGTTGCCTGGAGCCCCATGCCACAGGGGGTCCCGGGAAGCTAAGTTACATGCTGCAGCCCTGCTGCCTCTGGCTCAGGCTTCAGACATGAAAAACAGGCTCAAGTATCACACTGAAATTTAGGTACAATATTTATACTCCAATTGCTTTATTTTATAATTATATGGTAAAAATGAGAAAGTAAGAAATGTTTCGGTAATAGTGTGCTGGGACACTTTTTAGTAGTTTTATGTCTGATTTTGTAAGAAAGTAGTTTTTAAGTGAGGTGAAATTTGGGATACACAAGACAGATCAGACTCTTGAAAGGGGTACAGTAGTCTGGAAAGTTTGAGAACCACTGACTTAGCCCACTAAGATTTCATTGGAGGATGAGATTTGTATAGCACTTTCAAAAATATAACTTGAATACTCTTCCCTTGTTAGATACAAGACATTCAGGAATGTCTTCTCTTATAGAAAAGGTACAGTAAGTTTAGTTTTTATACATTTAAGTAAAGTTATCTTCTGTTTAGAAATTCCCTCATAAAAATGATAAACATAGAAAGTCGCCGTTTGTTGCAGTTGTTTATGCATTATTATATGGTTCTAAATTTCATAGGTATGTTAGTGCAGTTCAAGCATCAATATTGTCAGTGGCTTTTTCTTGTGAAATGTGAGCCTCTGTGTCAGACAAATCTTTGTCTTAAAGGCTAACAAGTTTTTTATATTTGGCTTCATGGAATCCCTCTTTTAGTTTTGCTTTGTATACAGGCTATGCTGGTGTGTCACTCCCAAAACCACTTGCAGTTCCTGTAACTGAATTTGCAGTGGCAACTCTGAAGCAGTTTTCTATATGAAAGCCAAATTGGATGAAAGGTGGAGAATATTTATTAAGCTTTTCACTTCAAATATCTTAAGTGCACTGTGCCTAGCAGGAAAAATGATGTAAAAGAAAATTTAAATCTTTTTTTTTACTTGTAACTCACAGATGAAAGCAGTTACTTATGAGTCCATGTATGTTAAATTTGGTAAATAGTGAAAAACATTTGCTTAAAAAATATTTTAAAACTTTTTATTCATTCTGTACTTTGAAAAAGAGTTTTAATTTTGGGGAAGATACATTGTCGTCTTCATTCATACTGCAACTTAAATCTCTGTTTCAAATGCAGAACTCACCCAAACCTTAACTGTGGTGCCATGACTAATGTTTTTATGTCAAATGGCTTTGATAGAGAGGAAAATATGGTTTCTTCACAGTTACATATTCAGAATAAACTGCTTAGTAGTTTAAAATAACTGTTGCCAACCATAGTTTAGAAATACAATAAAGATATGGACTTGAGCCCAAAAACTGAGGTAGGAGAAATTTTTTACTTTAAATTCTGAATCCTAATTTTTTCCTTTATGTGGCTCTTTGCCTCTACCTCTCCAGGTTATGGGAGCAAGTTAGTATCTTGCTTTCCCACCTATGTTTGGCTAGCAAATCATGACTTCTTTTTAGATGTAGGCCTTGCCATAGTTGTTATAGCTTTGTCTCATTGGATTACTGTAATGTGCTCTACAAAGAGCTGCACCTGGAGACCACTCAGACTGTAGATAATGCAGAATAGCAGTGACTATCTGTCCAGGCTTTTTGCCTGAGGGCATATTTAGAGGACAGTGAAGTTAAAGAAAGGTGGAAGACATCTTTTATTGGCATTGAGCCAAGTAATAAAATTGTTCCTAATGATTTAAAAATGGTATGTGTGTAAAAGCAGTTCTGAGTAAATTTTTCAAGTCTAAATTTTTCTCCCATTTCTTACGAGACTAGCTGGATATAAGTATTTATAAAATGTTTATGGTGCAAGTATATTATCTGTTGTTCACCGTGTTTAGAAGTAGCTATGTAGACTTTTCAGACTAAAGCCTATCTTGAACTGTGAGTTAGAAAAAGCTGTCATTCCTAGATAACTTTTTCCAACAAAACATATTGGATAAGACTCTCCAAAGTGCTGAATGCCCTTAGCACCCTTCAAAATTCCATCCAATTTATACTTTTAGCACAGTATGTGAAACAAGAAGCTTCAATTTTCTCCAAGTATCTTAATTTTGTTTGGCCTTTCCTAAGGCAGAAGTGCTCTGTGAATTGGGTTAATCATGTTGTGTTTGAACTGCAAGTGATTCAGGTTGAGTGTGAACAGATGCACTGAATAAATTCACAAATAAATAAAGAAATGGGATCAGCCACTGCAAGTTAATTGAAGTTTCTGTACAGATGTGTCTCCAATGCAGAGCTAAAGGAGGGATCGTATTCAACTAATTTTAAGAGTAATGGTCTTAATGTTAAAAATTAACCCTCAGAACTCAGGTTAAAATTTTTGAAAAATTTTAATCTGGCCATGGAAAAGCTAGCTGTGTTTCAAGGTCTTAACACTGTATGCCTGAAGTGGTAAAAGTCAAAACCTTTGATTTGTGATCAACAAACTCTAGTCAAACTTTACACTTACATGTAGGAAGCAATATCCTGGCATAGATTGACTTCAGTTGACAACGATACATGCTGGTTTTAAGAGTTATTTCTTTTCACGTACCAGACAAAATATTTGATATCACTTCCATCCTAGTAGCTATATTACCAAGATATTTGTTCTAAAATACTAATTGGATGTCTGGCATTGTTTTTAGTCCCTTTAGCTGTCACTAAAAATAATCTAACCATTGGTTCAGTTTAGGCCACTCAATCATATCTGAGTTACACTTCAGCTGAGTTTCTGTGAAATAAAAGTACAAACATCTTTTCTATGTTTTAATACTATACATGGGATTTCTTTAATGCATACTATAGTAATTTAAAAGAATTTGCTATGTTTAAAAGACTACTCAATGATGGAAATGTGAGTGATGCTTACATAATACATTTATTTCTCTCTTTAGTATATAGTATGGTTTATTTGCTAGAATCTGGAAGCCCTCTGGCTTCAGAATATCATGCCTCTTTGGGGCAACAGATGCAGTACAGAGTAGTACCCATTTTGTACATTCATCTATTTTTGGAGTTTACTAGCAGTGTTCTCTTCCCAACATCCTTGCCCACTCTGTAGAAAAAGAAACTTGTATGGCAAAAAAGGATATTACTAACCTGGTTCCTCTTTTTGGATGTTGGTGGGGAGCAGCTGCTTCCCTTCACAGGAGGAATCAAGTTGTTAAGATATGGAAAGGAATGCAAGGTGCTCCATCTGAGCAGAGTGCAGTGTTTAAGGTACTCTTGCTGTTTAATATGGGGCAGATGGTGTTTCCCCTTCTCCCATCAGAGTTGGTTATAGAAGGTTGGGAAGTGGGAATCTTAGAGATGTTGGAAGCTGAAAATTAAATTTTTTTTCTTTTGCTTCTAATGGGAAAAGCAGCCACAGGATCTTGAGATCACACCAATGGGTAAAACTTCTGGCTAGACTTAGAAAATGGGACTGTTATCTAACTATATACAGAGTTAATAACTCTTAAACTTTTAAGTATGGCCATGTGTCCTCCTGGAATTCTCTTTTATGGTGGCCTGCTCTAAGTGCACTTTGAGGAGGAAACTCTGGTATGAATGTGACCTCTCACCTAGAAAATTACATTTAAGGAATGGTTTTAGAGTGGTAGCTGTGCTAGTCTGTATCAGCAAAAACAACGAGGAGTCCTTGTGACAGTTTATGCCCAAATAAATTTAGTCTCCAAGGTGCCACAAGGACTCCTCATTATTTAAGGAATGCTATCGAGATTGATGTTGTCAACAGATTCACCTAGATGTCAAATGTCGGGGAATATATACACAAAGTTGAACGGTTGTCAGTATGAGAACTGTCAGGATACAATGAGTCACCGTTTAGTTTCTTTTAAAATTTGTTTTGCTAGAATTATACATGCATTACCTAGTTAGAATCATTTGTATTGGTTCACGCACTTCATTGTTAAGAATAAAATGGGTGGGAGTTCTATAAGGTAGCACAGTTGTCTAGACAATGAACAGGAGGATCTGACATAGCTGGTTTCATATTTTCTCTCTTTAAGAAATGCCCAGGCCACATTGACAGCTCGTTTATAGCTCCATGAACTCAGGTATCATATCATCATTTGTTTTCTAGTCTCATATTGGGCCAGATTCCAGCCCTCACTGTGGCCCATACGTAATTCCTTCAGTGCAGTGCAAATGTATGTGGCCCTCTACTGCCATTCTAAATGGCCCCCATTATAGGATCATGCTGTGTGGCAGAGTGGTGATGCAAAGAGCAGGAGAGGGATTGATGACACACTATACCTGTAATTCTGGGATGCAGAACGACTCCACTGGCAGCTGTAAATTAGAGCAACCTCATTGGTGGGACATATACTGTTATTCTGGGAGTCACTCCAGTATCCTGAGCAGCTCAAAATCCAGGAGATGAAAGGATGTAATAAAAGCACCTCTGCCCCCCCGAGTCCTCTTGAGCTGTATCTTGCGTTCTGTGCTTCCTCTGAAAAGATCAGCATAGAATCTGGCTCATTGTCTATAAAATAGCCAACACATCTTGAAAACATAAATGTTGCACAAAATAAAGTCCTCCTGTACATGTAATGCACTTTTTTTATTTATATTTGCCTATGTACATTCCTAATTCCAGAACCTTGAAAAATCTCAGCTTCATTGGTCCAGACCTCTGATCATAGCTTCCATCACACAGCTACTAGTGATAACAAATAATAATACAAAAACATGTTTCTGTGTCTCAGTAAGTTGTAACTCACAATAATTCTTATGCAAAAACATGATGAAGGTTGAAAACAAATGCACTGAGAGAGTTCACTTTATCCTGCGTATTGTCCACAAACTAGATTTGTGCTTTCTCATGTTATCCTCTCTGTCATTTTATGACATCTCTCTCCATCTGTACAATGGCACATAGAGATCAATTTCTCACGATCCAAGGACTGAATAAATGTTTAACCCTTAAAAGTTAGCTAACATCAGTCCAGTCATTGGCTAGAGCTCATTCACTTAGGTGCAAGGAATTTCCTCAAAATCTCTATTACCACCACTCTAGTTCTTGGATAGAGTACATCATCTCTGCCTTAGTCCCAGTCCTTGTTACTGGCACTGATAGGTTAGTAGTTTATAGTGTTAGTTAGTGATAGTTAAATTTTCTTTTTAGTGTTTATCTTTTTAAACACTTCAGTTCCTGTTCTGAGTACTGTTACCATTGCCAAGGCATGCCTCAGTCACCAGGATACGAGCCCTGCCACTCCTGCAAGAAACCAGTGCTAGTGAGAGACACCTTCCTCCCCCAAGTTGCCTGAAGTGTGATGGGGAGTTGCATGTCAGGGATTGGTGTCAAATTTACAGGGACTTTAAACTAGAACCAAGAAACACAGAGAGGCCAGACTTTAATTTCTCCTGATAGTCAGTTCTGCTCCCACCATCTCAGAGACTTCCTGCTTCGAATTGGTGCCAAAGCATTTTGGCTTCAGTGAGGAGTGCTCCACCTCTATTGGCTGAGTCCCAGCACTGATTGTCTTCCTCAGAGCTGAGAAAGAAACATTTCAAGTTGGCCTCCAAGGACTCAACATCAGTGAAAAGGAGATCCCCTGTACTGAAGGCTGACAGGCATGCAGACAATGGAAATCGTCAATTTGAAGCTGAGACCATTGACTCCTGCACAGGCATTATTGAGACCGTCCCCTGAATGGCATCATCAAGTTAATTGGTGCAGTCTGCTTCAACCCACCCACTAGAGGCTATCCTTGTGCCATCAACTCAGGAGGCATTTGCTGCGACAAGGGACTTGTTCAGCCTCTGGGTACCGGTGTTGCTCATGGTACAGATGTCCTTTCAGATTGTACCGACAACTGCAGGTCACACTTTGCCAGCTACTACAATACTGTGTTCAATAATGTGGACACCTCCTGATATCTGAATGTCTGATCAGACAGTGCTGTGAAGAGGAAAGCCAGCGATGATTTCTCCAGTGATGTCGTCCACAGGCTCCCAGTGCTGATAACAGGCACCGACAGGATCAGCCCCCCAGCCTTTGTTGGTCAGAAGAGGCTGATTTATCTTCAGACTAAAAGGTCTGTTCATACGTCTCACAGTCATGTCATGTACCTTGCCATTTCCCTCTGAGGGCTTACCACTTCTTGTATGCACAGTAGGGCCCTTTCAGGCCAACCTATAGGGATCCATGGGCCAAAAATAATTGAGTTCCTGGGCTTTATCAGTGGCCATCCTGGAACGCTTTGGGATTCCCACTGATGTCTGAGTATTCTCCATGCCCGCCCCCTTCTGTGACATCAAGTAGGTGTTCAGAACCAGGAGTCCATGCCCAGTATGATGCTCAGTACCATGCAGGAAGACATTGCTCAGGTGACTCTCCTTTTGAAAGGCCAGAGGAGGCTCCACCTCAGCCAATTATGGCTTTGGCCTCTTCATTACCTGATGAGGCAGTGGTTTCGGATGATTATAGGGCCCACCAGGATCTCTTAAAAAGGCTGGTTTCTGCCTTGGATATCCAGGTGAAAGAGGATTGCATGTCATCCCGCGAGCTGATTGACATTTTAGCAACTGCTAGGCCTTCTTGGGCGGCACGCTGAGTAATGTAGCTATCTTGGAGCCCACCAGGGTTCTGTGGCAGACTCTGTCTTTCCTTCCCCTACATCAGAGTGGGAGGAGGGATGGCTCAGTGGTTTGAGCATTGGCCTGCTAAACCCAGGTTTGTGAGTTCAATCCTTGACGGGGCCACTTAGGGATCTGGGGCAAAACCAGTACTTGGTCCTGCTAGTGAAGGCAGGGGGCTGGACTCAATGACCTTTCAGGGTCCCTTCCAGTTCAATGAGATAGGTCTCTCTCTCTCTCTCTATATATATATATATAATGAGCGAAGATATCATGTACCCTCATAGAATAATAGAAGATCAGGGTTGAAAGAGACCTCAGGAGGTCATCTAGTCCTCAAAGCAGGACCAATCCCAACTAAATGATCCCAGCCAGACCTTTGTCAAGCCCTCTCCAAAGTTTGAGCACCTCTACACCCACCTCTCTCAGGGGTTGCTTGTGGTCTCAGCTGCCAATGAGAAAGCACCAAGGGCAACAGCTGTCTACCTTTCAGTCAAGGGCTGCTACAAAACTTGACCCGTTGCAGAAAGCTTTATTCAATGATTGGCCTGCATTTCAGGATTGCTAACTGCAGGGATTATTAGGGTGCTATGACTTCAACTTCTGGGGTATGGTATATTAAAAAGAGGCAGATGGCCAGAGAATGCGAGACAGGAATTTCTTGCCTTGTTGAAGAGGGTAAATTAGTGGCTAGAACCTCAGTTCAGGTGGGGGTGGACACTGCTGACTCTGCTGGTAGGGTCACGACATCAGCCATTATGATTCACAGATGTTCATGTCTCCAGTTGCCAGGTTTCCCTCGAGATCCAACAAACTATACAAGACCTTCCTTTTGAAGGGTTGTCGCTGTTCTCTGAGCAGACTGACAGGCTGCATAGCCTGATATTTGGGCATTTAATAGCAGTTTTGTCCTCAGGAGCCACATCACTAGTTGCTTTCACTCCTCACTAACATGACCCAACAAGGAAAAAGAACAGACGTTATTGGAGACTTCCCCCTTCTTCTGCAACAGCTTCTAGTTCATCCAGACAGACTAGGAGTTCTGAGCAAATATTTTGATGTTTATGTCAAGGACAGCATAGCACCTTGCATCATGCCAGCCGGTCCTACCCCTCTGTTTACCAGCCTGCTATCTACCTGCTCAAGTGCTTGGTCTCAAATCATTGCAGACCAGTGGGTCTTAAGTACAGTGGAATTAAAATATACCCTTTAGTTAATTTCTGTCCCCGCTTTTCCAAGCACAGGGTGACCAGATGTCCTGATATTTGGGGCTTTGTCTTAGCTAGGCACCTATATACCACCCCACCCCCCCATTCTGGTTTTTCACACTTGCTGTCTGGTCACCCTATCCAAGCCCCTTCCCAGTCTCTCTTTAGGGACCGCTCTCATGAAGAAGTTCTGCTTTGGGAGGTGCAATCTCTCTTCCATTTGGCAGCCATAGAGGAGGTTACGCAGTTTCTCATAGAAAAGGGAGTTTATTCCTGCTATTTCCTGATCCCAGAAGCAAAAGGATACCTCAGACCCATACTAGACCTGCGATAGCTCAACAGACCTCTCTGGAAAAAGATAAAGTTTTACATTGTCATGTTGTCTTCCATTATCTCTTCCCTGGAGATGGGTATGCTGCCGTCAATTTGAAAGACTCATGTCTTCATGTGGCAATACATCAGAGCCCCAGGAAATTCCTGAGATTTGTGGTCAACCAATGCCATTATCAATTTGCATGCCTATCCTTTGGCCTGTTCAGCTCCCTAGGTGTGTTCACAAACTGTGTGGCAGTGGTGGTGGCATTCTGCAGAAAATCAAGATTTCAAGTTTTTTTCCCTATCTGGACAGCTGGTTGGTGAGAGGCCAGTCCAAGATTCCGCTGCTATCCAGCGTGACTGTTATCCAGTCTATCTTTGATACACTAGGGTTGCTTATCAGCACAGAGAAGTCAGTCCTGTCTCCAGTGCAAAAAATAAAGTTCATAGGAGTAGTCTTGGACTCTGCAGAAGCCAAGACATTTGTCCCTCAATTACAATTCCAGATGATGTTGGCCATCCTTTTAGACCTGAAGAGTCATCCCACCATGACAATATGAAATTGCCTCAGGCTTCTGGGGCATATGCCAAGCTCCATCTCAGGAAATGGCAAGGATGGCTGGCTTCAGTTTACTTGCCAAATCATCACCCTCTAGAAGTGATAGTGCAAATGCCCACTCAAATTCTGGCAACGCTGGGCTGGGGGACAGACCCCTCAAGTGTGTGTCTGGGGTGCCATTTGTTTCTCCTCAACCAGCTTTAACCCTAGTTACAGATGCTTCTGCCTTCTGGTAGGAGGTCTCACTTGGGTTCTCTGCAGACAGAAGTTTTATGATCTACACAGGATTTAACTCTGCAAATAAATGTCGGAGAATTGAGGGCCATTCGACTAGTTTGTCAAGTCTTCCTTCCTCATATCAAGAGAAGTCTACATGTACTTACAGAAGAGGAGGACCTCGTTGACTCTGCTATGCCAAGAGTCATTCAGGCTATGGGACTTGCTCATCACCAATTTTAATCAACCTCAGATCCTCTCACATTCCAAGTGTGAAGGATGGTCTGGTGGACTGGTTAAGCAGATCATTTACCAGTCATGATGAGTGGTCTGTCCATCAGGACATTGCCACATCCATTTTGTGGCTGTGGGGGACTGCCTATGTAGACTTCTTTGCAACATAAGTCAGCAGGAAGTGTAACTGGTTTTGTTCTCAACAAGGTCACAGTCCAGAGTCCCTCACGGACAGTTTCCTGTTGCCTTGGGCAAGTGTGCTCCTGTATGCATTTGCTTCACTCCCACTCATACCAAGAATATTGTTGAAAATGAGGCAGGCTCATGCCCAGGTCAAAGTTTTACAGCTCCAGCGTGATATCAGCAATGCTAATTTTCCACTCTGCTGTCCCTCTCAGTCAAAGATCCGCTGACTCTACCGCCGGATAAAGACCTGGTTTCCCAGGACCACAGTCACCGCCTCCTCCCCAACCTTCAGGTCCTCCACCTGACAGCCTGGATGCTCTGTGGTTAATACCCCAGGAAGAGGTTTGATCAAAGAAAATTCAAAATCCAGCAACTTGGTCTTCAATGTATACCTTTACCTCACATTGTTGAGACTCAGCAATCTAGAGATGATGCCATATTTGGGTGTGTGGTCCTCCAGTCCTTATTCAGGTAGGCTCCAAGTTGGAGGTGGGATCAAACTGCTTGTGAGTCATCTAAAGTAGAATGGATATGTGCAGTCACTTGAAGAAGAAACAGTTATTAACCTATTTCGTAACTGTTGTTCTTGGACATATGTTGCATATGTCCATTCTACCATGTGTCACCCTCCATATCATTCTCTCCAGTAAAAAGGAAGTGAGTAGATTTGGGATGGCTCCACCCTGTATACCACCATGCATTAGCACAGGGCAGCAGATGGGTACTTCTGAGGGGAAACTCTCCAACAGTGCACTGAGCACACACACCTGAAGTGGAACAAGTGTTACAGAATGAGTTTGTAACTTTTTTTTTAAGGTGGGTGATGTAATATCTTTTATTGAACCAACTTCTGTTGGTTCAATAAAAGATATTACCTGACCAACATGGCTATAATTACACTGCATACATGATCTTTTTTTAAAGAAGACAATCTTTAAAGCTGGTCAGCACTTTCTTCGCTGCCTTCTGATTTGTCTCTTGAAAGCCAGTCTTTCCAAAGTTAGCTGACTTTCCCCACTCCTCTTTATGTTTTGGAAACATCAACTCTTTGTGCCCATTCTGGTCACCTGGTTCTCAATATTCTGAAGACTGCATTTAATTTTCTCCCACTTCCACGTCTTGAAAATTGGGGTTGTGTTGTCCTGCATACCAGTTGGATGTGGTTTTTAAGTCTTAGTTACATCCATGTAATGACTTCTTGACTTAAAGGTAACTTGCAAAGGGGGAGGAAGAAATTGAGTGCACACTATTTTTTTGCTTTTATAATATATAAAAGAGGCCTGAAATTTTCTCCCCCTTCCTTCCTCCCTCAATTTTTGTCTGCTTGTTCTTTTCTAGAAACATCCGGAATATCAAGTCTTAGCTTTTCTGTTTTTATGGTAGACTCCCTGCAGTGATGTAAATAAAGTTTGAAAAAGCTGTCCAATCCATAATCAAAGGGGGTGCTGAATGTAAAAAAAAGTATTTGAGCTAAATATATTAACAGACAATTTTTAATCATCTGAAACTTCCATGTCAATTCATATGATTTTATTTGTTTTATGTTTCTGATGTCAAACTCTACTAGGTCTCAAGTATCAGAGGGGTAGCCGTGTTAGTCTGGATCTGTAAAAGCAGCAAAGAGTCCTGTGGCACCTTATAGACTAACAGACATATTGGAGCATGAGCTTTCGTGGGCATGACATGCATCTGACGACATGGGTATTCACCCATGAAAGCTCACGCTCCAATACGTCTGTTAGTCTATAAGGTGCCACAGGACTCTTTGCTGCTTCTACTAGGTCTGCAGTTGTCCGTAGTCCTTAAGGAAAAGCACTCTTTTAGGGTAAACAAGACCTGAATTTCTAATATTTAAAAACTAAGTAGGTTGTCACTGTGCATCCAGAGAAGCGGAGGGAGGGGCACGGGGCACAAACCTTTTTTTTTTTAAATTTTGCATGTCATCTTTACAAAAAAATACAGTTTTTTACAGGGATGGTCTAAAAAGTTAAGAAAACTATTTGAAGAATAGCTGTCTTTTAATTTTGTATTATACCACAACTAAGTGTGAATTATTTTACCTTTTATTCGGTATGAATGTTGTTTTTCACAAATCAGGTTTTTGCCTATAGATTTTTTTAATATGCAAAAAAAAAGAAAGAAAGAAAAGAATACTCTTGAGATTCCATAACTTATTCTGTTATAGTGTTTTTTTCCCCCCTGGGGCACCTGTTCACAATAAGTCTGATTTGTCTACAGAGAAATCCTAACATTTAAATGAAAATTCTTACTGAATTATCTCTGTTTAAATATATGAAAACCACAGTATTTAGCCAGACCCATAGACATTCTATTAAGACATATTGGATAAAGGATTAACTACTATTTTTGTTTTGTTGCAGGGATCTCTCCAAAGTTAATATCCTGGTACCTGGTGCTGGGCTAGGTAGATTGGCCTGGGAAATAGCTATGCTCGGTTATGCTTGCCAAGGAAATGAATGGAGCCTCTTTATGCTCTTTTCTTCTAATTTTGTACTCAACAGGTACTTAGCTTATATTTTACTTGCTGGTTGCAACCTGTATGTACTAGGGAGGCAAAGATCAGTGACCAATCCTTTAACAAAGTAATAACCAATCAAAATAAATTCCAAAATCCCTAATCTAGGTAACAACATCTTTTAGATCTCTTGCTTTTATGTAAATGTCTGGAAGAGGGTAGGAGGGAGGAATGGGAGATTATTCCAAAATTTGACTTGGAAATTTATTATATCCATACCTGTATGTCATAAAGATTGTAGAAGCAAGAATTGCCTTGTGGTTAAAGCACCGAACTGGAACTCAGGAGATCTGGGCTCAGCCACATATTTCCTGTTTGAGCTTGAGTAGGTTATATAATTTCTGTGCTTCTGTTTTAAATCTGTAAAATGGATGTACTTCTCATCTCATAGAGATGTTGAGGATAAATTGATTCATATGTTCAAGGAGTTCTGATACTATGGTGATAAGCACCAAAGAAAACTTATAAATAAAAATAAAATAGGTTGCATTTATTACTAAAAGTTAAGGCAAATTTCCAAAGTATTTATTTAATTTTATGTATACATTTTTTGTTGTTTGACAGAAAAATTTATAAATAGATGCCTCATTGTTATTAAAATATCAAAACACTTATTAAGCAAGCTTTCTCATCCAGCAGCTGCTTACGCCTTCTAATTACTCATAGGTTCACAGCGGTAGAATCCACTATAAATGTTAAGTTTAAGTGAGGCTATGATCAGAAAAATTATCTTATAAGCATTACACCACGTGTAATTAGAAGCATGACACGTTGATGTCCCATGTTCATTTTCCATTAATGACAGATATTAGTCATGTTGCTGAACGCACTACTGGAAGGCGCTCGGTTTCTGTGTTAATGAGCGCAGTATAAGAACCTATATAGAATAGAATGATTTTCATAACTAATCTTCAGTTGACAAGTCAAAACAATACTGAATCAGGAGTGCTCCAATCTTTCTTTATCCAGGTGTCAAGCTGCTTTCTGTTTTGTACCTCACCAGCTATCTCCAACAATACATTATCTGAAAAATGATATGAGCAGGAATCTGGTGCCATTTTTAGTCAATTTCTGGCTAATGCTCTAAATTTCATTTAGAAAGATCTCACTGCAGAAGTTCTAAATTCAGAGTCTGTTCCAGCAAGATTATAAAAGCTTCACATATGAAGTGAGTTGCTAACCATTTTTTTTATCATTCAATATTTTCTCTTTTGGTACTTGCGTTTTTATTTACTGACTTTTAAAAAAACAAACAAACCCTGGTGCTTAATTTAGTAAAATGGACTCGTATGGATTATATCTAGATTTAAAGTATAGATAGCATTCCTCTCTTTTCCTTTGTCCATATCTTGTTTATCACATTTTGAAAAAAAAAATTAAGTTTCAAAAACATGCTGGTAATATAGCTAGTTTTTGATGGATACTAAAATCCTATCTAATTGTTTGCCTTTAGCATCTACTCAAACCACTTGCATACTTCTAAACTGATATGGACTATTAATGAGTAATTAAAATCACATCCCTCTGTGGACATGCTTGCCATCAAACACTTGGTTCAGATTTGTATTTAAGTGAGCAAAGTTAACATTTGATTCAAAAGCATTATTGTATGCAAATTTAAGAACCATGGGAATTTGATGGGAAAGCAGAGAGAGAAGAGTGGTTGGCTATTATCACAGTTCCAGAAAGAAAATAGCCAATCCTACTACCAATGAGCTGTTTAGAGGGAGAACAGAATGTGGAGGGTGGGAGGGGGGAGATACAAAAGTTGTTCTTGTCCTGAGCTGGAATGCCAGCAAGTATATGGGAGGATATCACATTTTTTATCTCCCAAGGGTCAAAAGGAACCAGATTGCCAGTAGACTGGCTCATCTGTCTGATGTGACACATACCTGTGAAAACAATACTTTGATTCTTATACTTACAATTTTTTTTATTTTTTTTAAATTACTGTAGCACCCAGGAACCTAGTTATGGACCAGGACGCCACTGTGATAGCATTGTACAAACAGAACAGAAAAATGGCCCTTGCCCCAAAGAGTTTATCGTCTAAGGTTGTGTGTACACTGCAATTAAAAACCTATGACTGGCCTGTGCCAGCTGTCTTGGGCTCAGGCTAAGAGGTTGTTTAATTGCGGCATAGACATTTGGGCTCAGGCTATAGCCTGAGCTCTGGGACCCTGCAAGGTGGGAGGGTCCGAGAGCTCAGGCTGCAGCCTGAGCCACAATGTCTACACTGCAATTAAACAGCCCCTTAGCCTGAGTGAGTTGGCACGGTCCAGCCATAGGTGTCTAATTGCAGTGTAGACATACTCTTAAGTATAAACAAGAGCCAACAGATGTATACATACAGACAAATGTAGAGGAGGCAGTGATATCTGGTGGTTGGGAGGCTGCTTATGTTCAGTATTCCTACTTTTAGCATTCATAAATGAGTGATCTCTCTTAGATGTGTAGATTAATACATCTGATTTCCTGTGTTGGGTTGAGACCCCTAAATGCAAAGTCCTCTCCCATATAAAAATCATAAAAAGGTCTGGAAAGGACTTCAAGAGGTCATCTAGTCCATCCCCCAGTTAGTTATGTGGTATAATTAATATATTCTGTAACCCACTGGTTCTTCAAGTAACGTCCCTATGGGCGTTCCATTCTAAGTGTGCTTGAGCCTCCTGTGCCTTTGATCGGAGATTTCTCGTAGTAGTCTACGTTCAGCCTGCACATGCATGTTACTTAGTCTCATGCTCTGTGTTGTTATATAGCACTGGGCGGGTGAACCGCCTTCAGTTCCTGCTCAACCTTCTCGGTCTCAGATGGAGCTTTAGCAGTTGTCTGTGTTTTTACCTCAACTGTGTCCCATTAGGTTTATTTTAGTAGTTAGTACTTAGTAGTAATTTTGGCTGTAGTAGGGAAAAATATATATATATTATTCTTAGTATCCTTTAGATAGATTCTCCCCTCCTGTGAGTTTGATTTTTCTTGGAGGGCATACTGGGATCTCCTGGTCTCGAATGTTGCCTTTCATGCCAGGAGGCAATCCCAATAAGTGACGGTTAGTCCTGGTGCATCTGTTGTCTCAGAGAATCTCCTATTTCCCAAAAGTGCTCTCTGGCATTAAAATCTAGAGCCAGAAAAACAGAGAGATCAAACTTCGACTCCTCATGATGAAGATCTCAATGCACCTAGCCTCTGCCCCTCGCCAGGGGACTCCCTGTGTACACCGGTCTGTGAATAAGTCTGCTGCCTTCACTGTTTCTGAACTGCGCTCCTTGAGGGCATCTAAGAGGAAGACCCAAGATTCCTCCCATAATATTCACAAAGACCGTCCCTCGAGATTCTTCATGTAGCAAATCTGCTTCTAAGAAGTTGTGATCTCGGATGACTCCTGTACTTCAGCACCCACTGCTTTCTGACCTGGTACCCACGAGGCTGCTGATTCCTCAGATACTGTCAAACCTGAAGACTGTAGAGCAGAGGTCCCCAGACTGTGGGGTGTGCCCACGGGAGGGGGGGTGGAGTGTGGCTAGAGCCCAGGCGAGCCCCCAATGGGGGTGGAGAGGGAGAGCCACCTAGCTCCTGGCCTTGTGCCTGGGGCCCTGACTGCCAGCCCAGCCTCCTTACCGCTGTCTGCACATCCCACCACCCACCCACCCCCGGAGCCACGGCCCCACTTCCAGCCAAGGCCAAGCCAGGTAAAGGAGTGTGTGACCCTGAAAAGTTTGGGGACCACTGCTGCTGAGTCTTGGGCTCCAGGAGGTCACTGATACTATCAGTGGAGCAAGGCTTCAAGAAGAGCTCTTTCTCTTCTTATCCAGTACTGGAGAAGCGCACTCAGCTCTATATTGTCCTTGAAGCAGTTGAGATTCATGGTACTGTCAACTCCTTCAGCCACTATTATTTCAGTGCAGGTTGTGGACATGGTACCAACAACACTTGGTATCACAGGAGTTTTGCTTTCCCTGCGACTTTGCTGTGTCCGAGATGCCCGACTCATCATTACATGGCTCCGATTTACTCCTATTACTGAGGACTTCCAGACATTCACTCAGTACTGATGGTTTCATCTTTCTTCCAGTACTCCACAGCGACAGAGTGATTTGGAAGAGGATGATTCTGATGAAGATCTTGCCTCAGTCTCCCAAATATCTCTGCAAAGCTCTCCCTCCATTCCTATTGAGGCTCTTTTCCAGAGGTGTCTGAGGAGATTGGTGTCACTTGTCAGAAATGGCCCCGACCACTGTTTTGCTGGTATAAACACCCATGGATGCCTCCACCCATGCCATGTGCACAACCTCTTTGGCCATACCGGGACCCTTGGGCATGCTGTCATCAGCAATTTTCTAGGCCTTGAGAACCACTACTCACAAAGATAGTCATCATCCTCCCTCCCTAGCAGACCAGAAGTGCGGGAAGAAACCTTTTGAGAAACAGGAAGCTAGAGCTGATGAAAAGGTCTCTCCACCAGCCGACATATCTTCTTCATCCCTGGATGAGGCAGCTATGCCACCTCTTCCCTCCTTGGTGGATGACTTCAAGCAGTTTCAGGAACTTATCAATAGAATTGTGGATTCTTTGCAGATTCCTCCTGAGAGGTTAAAGAGCCACACCATAATAAGCTGCTTGACATCCTTCATACAGCTTCATCTGTCCACATTACCTTGTCTGTTAGAGGCCCTACTGGACCCTGCAAAGGTTATATGGCACACCCTTGCTACCTACATGCAAGCGAGCAGATAAGAATTATTATATTCAATCTAAGGACTCGACATTTTTATTTTCTCATCCCTTTTCTAACTCCTTGGTGCTTGACGCAGTTAATGAATGTCGGAGGCAACACCATGCTAAACCTGTGACTTACCACAAGGAGCATAAGCACTTCGACCCGTTGGGTAGAAAATCGTATTCGTCAGTACTTTGCAATTCAGAATTGCCAACTACCAGCTGTTAATGGCAAAGTACAATCGTACAAATTATGTCAAGTTGAACTCATTTATTGAGCATCTACTAACAAAACATAGAGAAAGCAGCAAAGAATCCTGTGGCCCTGACAGGAAGTCTTGCATCCGACGAAGTGGGTATTCACCCACGAAAGCTTATGCTGCAAAACGTCTGTTAGTCTATAAGGTGCCACAGGATTCTTTGCTGCTTTTACAAATCCAGACTAACACGGCTACCCCTCTGATACTTAAAACATAGAGAGCAATTCCAGCCAATTATTGCTGAAGGCCAGCTGCTCAGGCCTCTGCAGGCTCCCTCAATGATGCTGATACTACTGCCTGTTCGATTTTTACAGCAGTAGTTATGAGGCAGGCCTGCTGGCTCCAGCTCTCAGGATTTCCAAAGCAGGTCGAAAATACGGTCAAAGACCTCTCTTTTGACAATACTAAATTATTCACTGACAGCATGGATGAATCTCTGCATACATTAAAGGACTCCAGGGATACTTTGCATTCTCTCAGGTTCCATACAGTTGCCCAAAAGAGAGAGCTTAGTAATTTCCTGTTGGTGAAGAGATTTCATCCTGCCCAATTCTCGAGCTCCCCCAGATACCATATGAACCTAAGTGAAAGAGACAGAGGTTCCAGGAAAGAAAACCACCTACTTCTCAACCTTTACCACACCTGGCAGGCTTGGGAGTCAGTCACTATGGACAAGTGGGTTTTGGAGATCAACTCTATAGGGTACTCCATCCATTTTACTTCTCTTCTGCTTACAAACACCCCTTTCCTGTCCCTCTTCAGGGACACCGCTCACAAGAACCTGCTACAAAACTAAATATGCGCTCTCCTCTTTTTGGGTGCTGTAGAATTGGTTCCTGTGCAACACAGAGGGAGAGTGTTTTATTCCAGGTATTTCCTGGTATTTGGTATTTCCAAAAAAGACTGGGGGTTAGAGACTTATCCCAGATATAGGGCAACTAACACCTTTGTGAAGGCCCAAAAATTCAAAATGTTGACACTTGCAGCAATAATTCTATCACTGGACCAAGGGGATTGGTTCTTGGCCCTCGACCTTCACGACACCCATTTCCATATTGCAATCCACAAATCTCACAAAAGAGTCCTACGTTTTACTGTTGGTCAGGACCATTTATAGTACACAGTGCACCTTTTCAGCCTATTTTCTTCCCCAGCAGCCTTTTCAAAAATTGTCAGTAGTAGGGGCATACCTCTGCAGAAAAGGAAATCTTGTGTTCCCTTATCTAGACAACTTCTGAAAGGTTGCTCCCTAGATGTAACTTCATGGGCATCTTGTGAAGTCACAGAGCTCTTCCTCAGTTTGGGCCTACTATTGAACATTCAAAATGTTCACCTTGACCCCTGTGCAAAAGTTGGAATTCATAGAAGTGTGTCATTTTAATCATTTTTCATAGTGGAAATAGTCTGTAAGGGTTCCATGTTACTTTGCTATGTGTTAGTCCACATTGCAGTGTACAGAAAGAGGAATGGCATGAGGCTGTTAAGATTAATTGCAGTATTGTAAATGTATATGCTCAAATTATATTAGTAAAACTGCCCAGTGGCAAATTATTTTACTTTGCGGATCTATTGAAATAATCTAAATACATACTTTTGTTTAAAGGATGACCTTTCAGAAAAATGTTTTTACTGTGCTGTGCCACAAAGTCTCTTTTATTCTGACTCAAGAAAGGCAACTCTCAGCAAGAATCTAGAATGAAAATAGGTATTCTTAGGAAAATATAAAAATAAGAAAGGACTTAAGTCATCACCCTTCTCTTTATTTATAAAATAAACAAGTACGTTCTTCCATGACGAACAAATGAGAATTCTAATGGTTTAGCACAATTGAACATATGTAATGGCAATTTTCTCTCATCTTACAGAAATAACTGTACTATTGGTTTTCTTTTAAGCTAGACATAAAACATGGTTGAAATACAGGAAGCAAAAAGAAGAAACCCCCCTTTTCAATAAAACTGTGTTTTATTTGTCTTGAAGAAGTTGGAATAATAACCTAAAGTAAAATCTTACAGAAATACTTTATAACATCCAGATTAGCAACTAAATTCATCATACATATTGTTGAAAATCAAATCATTTTATACTTACCAATTTTAATGCAAAACACCTACTTTTCTAAGTAATACATGAGCACTTAGTTGAAACTGAATCGTTCTGACTTTCATATTTTGCAGATGCTCTGAAATTAACTCTCATAAACTTTATCCCTGGATTCATCAGTTTAGCAATAACAGGAGATCTGCTGATCAGATACGACCAGTTTATTTCCCTGATGTTGACCCCCACAGTCTTCCTTCTGGTGCAAACTTTTCTATGACAGCAGGGGATTTTCAAGAAATTTACTCAGAGTGCAGTAAGTAGAGAAATTAGAGGTCAGAATTCATGAACACACTAAATATAAACCCAGTATGGAAGAATAGAATTCTATTTAAAATTAAAACCAAATTATGCCTTGGATCATTAAAGTAGGCACTAAAGTTTGTATATTACACCTAGATTCTTCTCAACCAAAATGAATTGAATTGAAAGAAGCAAAAGTTATACTTGTGCTCTAGCATATTTAAGTGTCTAAATTGTATCCTTGTAGGGTTATATATGCTCTGTTCTTTTAATGAGAATGGTGATATCTTGGACAACTTACAACACTGTGCTCTTTCCTGTCTGTTTTCTTTCCTGAATTAGAAGAGTGATTGATGTTAAAGAAATACACAATATAAACAGCCTATGCTTTTCATGGATATAAATGAAGTGAAGTCTAATTTTTTATTGACAACATGGCAAATTATTATTAAAACAATTATTTACAAATAAAACAAATAGATATTCATTAACTATCAATGACCAGTATTTCAAGAATGTGCGAAGGGATAATGTTTATGAAAGATCACAATGTTCCTGTCAACACAAACATCCTTATTGTCATTTGTGAAATCTGTCTAGATAAATAATTTTTGTTGCAACTGACGGTAATTTTTCTCCCCTAATTCATGTACAGAAGATAACTGTACTTACTGTACTTAAATATTTTCCACCTCAGTTCTTAGTACTAGTAAGACTGGAAGTGATGATGGATTTCTTATTTTTATCTAGAGGTTACTTGTCTATACTAAATGACCAGCTGGTGCTATTCCTTCCTTGCACTTGGCATACATGTTTGAACCCACAATTATTCTCCTTGAGCTAGCAAGTTTTTGGCCTTTTTTTTTTTTTAAATAGACCTTTGCCCTGCTAAACGCTGGTTTCTTAAGAAGTAGTAATATCTTTTCCCACAGGCATTGTGGCTTGTAGTCAGCCCCCTACTATTGTTCAGATGTTTGTAGCTCAAACCAGGGAATGAAGGCTGTTGTAAGTCAGAAATAAATCTAAAAATAAATGTTTTTAAAAAAATATTTATTTGAACCTAAAACGGCCTAATCTTTCATAACTTCAGAGAATATGGGAGGATGGAAAAAGGAAATCTGCACTTCAAAAGACTTTCCTTATATCTATGCAAAGCATTACCTTAAAGTAAGGTTAAATACAATAGAAAATACAAAAGTAAAAATTGTGGTTTTGGATAAAGATATTTCAAAGTGAAATCACCAAATATTTTGATGATGGGCAGCCTTCTGTTCTGGATTTTAAAAGTACTAAAGAGGCCCAGAGTACGGGTACATTTTTGTTTTCCTACTTTTATGTACACAGTTGTGGTATCCATGCTCAATTGAGTGTAAAATCAATTAATTAAATTAAAGTATCAGCTCTTGAGCCTTGCTTAATGGAAATCTGGCCCTAAGGCTGTGTACACAGTGGTTCTCAAAGTTATTTGATCATGCCCCCCTTCTTTGTATGTGTAGTAGTTTCACATCCCTGTTCCCGTCACACAAGTACATATACCAGTGTATGCGGCAGCAGTGTTTAGCTCGAATCAGTTTCAGCTTCGTTTTTTGCTTGAGCCGCACCCCCCCCCCCCCACAGGTGGCACGAGTGATCCACTGTAATAAGAGCAAAATCAAAACTGTAGTTGTGGTCCGTGCTTACAATTAAATACGCACACTGCATCGTAGCAGACAGATTAATGTACAAATGGCAACGACTTTGTATAATACTGTGCAAGTTTAATGGAAATCTCAAAATGCACAGCGCAGACATTTCGCCGCCCCAAGCACGGCGTCATGCCGCAGGGGGCTCTCTGCTGCTCGCCGGTCCTGCGGCTCCGGTGGACCTCCCGCAGGTGTGCCTGCGAAGGGTCCTCTGGTCTCACAGCTTAGCTGGACCCTCCGCAGGCATGTCGCCGAAGGCACCCTGCCTGCCGCACTCCCGGCGACTGGCAGAGCACCCCCTGCGGCATGCCGCCCCAAGCATGCGCTTGGCGTGCTGGGGCCTGGAGCAGCCCCTGGCACAGCGCCATGTAGAGTCAAATGCACTGTGTCATCTGAAGAACTGATATGTGCAGAGGAATCCGCTTTACTCTAGTTATTCATTGCTGTGAGTAAAATGTCCACAGTAATGTTTTTTTGTTTTTTTTCTAAACACACACACACCCCACCCCCCTCGGATGTATTCTGCCCCTCAGTCTGAGAACCTCTGATCTACATGGCAATTAGAAACCCAGTGCTGGCAGAGCTCAGGGTAAGCAGCTGTTTAAATGTGGTATAGATGTTCAGGCTTGGGCTGGAGCCCAGGCTCTAGGACCTACGAGGTGGGAGGGTCCCAGAGCTCTGTCTGCAGCGTGGCCCCAAATGTCTGCCCCACAATTAAGCAGCCTGAGCCTGTGTCACCTGTTACGGGCCAGCCCAGGGTTTTTACTTGCAGTGTAGGCATATCTTTATTGTCCTGCTTTTACAGTAATACAGTATTATTGGTTTCCTTTCAATAAAATGTCAGGAAATATTCAACTTCTAGCCATTCTCTTTACTGTTAGCTAAAGCTGATCTTAGGTGTGACTAAATATCTATATATTCTGATACTAAATGCTAAATACAAGCCAACGGTAAAGTCTTATACAGAGAATTGATGTTGCAGCCGATCATGTACACTCGATAATGTATTTTCTTTGTACAGATATGTGGGACTGCATAGCAACCTGCTTCTTCATAGACACAGCGCATAATGTCATTGATTACATTGACACAATATGGAAAATTCTCAAACCAGGAGGAATATGGATAAATTTAGGTAAATTATTCATCTTCTTGCTCTCAGTTGTATTGCCTGGCATGACCAATGGCCCCTGGTGAGTGGGAGGAGCAGTTGCAGGGGAAGTCCTGCTCAGCATTCATAGCCTCAGCATTTTTACCTACCCCATTCTCTCAAGCCTCTGCACGTGTCAACAGTGATTTTCAGATTCTTATTATTCAGCCAAATCTGAGTGAATTTTCATAAGGAAACAAAATGCATCTCCCTGGCCTGAGGACTGCACCCTCCAAAGTGTCACATCTATACTCCAAAGCACTGAGGTGCTCAGTTTCTTAAATTCTTTAACCATTTCTTTTTAACATTGGCAAAACAATGTATTTTCCCCCCAATCTTGTTCTCTCAGATGGCTGAACCATTTGTTTCTGAAACTTTAGTTTGCTAAAGCTGTAAGCAACTGAAAATGGGCTAATAATGAAAAGTAGTAGACCACCTATATACAGGCACAGCTGTCAGCTAGCTCTACTTATCAGTTAGTTTACAGCTCAGGGTGTCATATTTTTTCTTTTTGATTTCATATTTATCCTAAATGCTACAGAGTTGACTTCATATAAAAGTTTAGATAAAAGTTTACTTCTGACAATAAAATTGGTATTAGTGTTACTGAATCCCTTTATCTTTGTATTCTAGGTCCTCTCCTTTACCACTTTGAAAACTTGGCAAATGAACTTTCTATAGAATTGAGTTATGAGGATATAAAAAATGTTATATTACAGTACGGATTCCATCTAGAGGTACGGATAGATTGTGAGTAATGCTTATTGGAGTAGATGAGTCAACCAAAACTATACATACTAGAGCTTTTCCTTAAATGTTATTTAATATAGATTTTTAACTTTTAAGATGCTTACATGTTTATGTTGACAGTTGTTGTTATATTTAAGCTGTCTGGTTTTTAATTCATTAAAGGGCAAATAATACTGACTGTAAACACATAACAGTGATGCCTGTTCAGAGGAGAAATACACATTTTGGAGGGAATTGCTTCAGATGCTATTTCAGAAAATATTCTGAAAACTTCAATTTTTATTTTCAGGTGGAGAAAGAATCTGTATTGTCTACATACACTGTGAATGAACTATCCATGATGAAATACTACTATGAATGTGTGTTGTTTGTGGTTAGGAAACCAGAGTTGCAGTGTTTCAAATAGATTCTTCAGAAAAAATGCTGGAGATAACGCTAAAATTTACAACACACAATGGACTAGGTAATGACTGGATACAACCTCAAATCAGTGGTGCCTTGTTTATTCTTAACAGGAATTTGAGAGTGTCTATTTTCTTAATACCTGTATTGCTATCCAGATATATACTGTGCCATGCATATTTGTACTGTACTAGTGAATATGGAAGAAAATGTACACATACACAGCCCTCATTCATCAGAGTGCATACAAACATCCCATTTTCACAAGTATAAAACTCCTGTTTTAATGTCTGCCATGAGGTTGTCCTGATAAAAATGGTTTAATAATTATTCAACAGTACCGAAATCCAAAATAATTTACCTTTTATCTGCAGCTGTATCTAACATGCACAATCTACAGCTCTCAAGATCTGTTGGAAAGGATGTACAATTCTGTGTTTGATATCAGAACTGGGACTGTTATTTCCACTTTCGATCTGAGGCTTAAAACAAAAAATGTTCTTTGTGTATTCTGCCTCAGTTTTTAAACAAAATTCTAATTTTCATTTTTCCTTGTGGCTTTGTGAATGTTTAGAGGTATAATACAAGCTCAGCCACAGTTTAGAGAAGGATTTCTTAACATCAATTTAAAAATAGAATATTTACAAAATCTGAAATTTTTGAGCAGTGCTAAAATGTTTCTTGAAAGCTGCATTCATTGTGACTTAGCGCTCCCAGGACCATTTTCTGTAGGACTGAAAATAGAAACAAAAGATAAAATATTTTATAAACTCTAAATTATAATTTTCTGGCCAGGCTAAGCTTAGCAATCTATTCTAATAGTTTGTTGGCTTTGGTAATTTGAATATTGATATATGAAATCATAGTATGGAGTGAAACAAAGCATCATGTCACAAAGGAACAGGAGTAAATTAACCTTGAAACGAAAATAAGACTTGGTCTGCTAATGCAGCAACTGCACTCTCACTTTGCCCATTTGAAGTTTATCAGTGTAACTTATCTGTTGCTTAAATAAAGTGTTTGAAGCATTTATTTTAAGGATTATTAGACAATAGAAAAATCCTGCTACTTTCTTTTCTTTTTAGAAAGCAGTTACACAGTTGGGACAGCTGTGCTCAAAGTGTATGGCTGTGCTGTAATAATGGGGAGTCACTAAGTTTAAAATTAAGCAAATCCTATGTGTTCCTTTGTCTTGCACAGGAGCTGCCCCTGTCCCTGGTCTGTGTCTTTGCAGAGCTCATCCCTTACCCCCTCCTTATACCTGCTGCTGGAAGCAGCTCTGTCTCTTCCCATGATGGAAAGACAGCTACTGCCTCCAGGCTGCTGCTGCCCACTGATTATAAACCAGCCACCTCTTGTCACCCAGCTGCAGTACAGGCAGGAAGGGGTTAAGGGAGCATTGTGCACTAGCCCAGGGAACCTGCAGCCGTGGTTGGGATCTGGCAGAGAGGAGGAGGAGAAGACACCAAATCCTAGCCCACGCAGAGTAAGGGTTGAGGGATCCTGGATCCTTCTCTTCCCTGCCAGTGGCACCGCCTGCCCTTTTTCACAGGCAGCAGCAGCAGCCAGGTAGGGCGGCCTCCTGCATGTGCCCTTGGCTGAGGGGCACAGACAGAGCATAGGGGCTTAGCTCACTCCAGACAGCGTAAGCTACCTGCTGAACGTGGGGGATAGATGGAGGGCTACTGCCCAAGGACCAAAGTTCGTTCAAAGCTACCCCCAGGCTGGCAGAAATCTGAAGGTCTCAGTGCAGCATGGATAGGGTCTGAGGCTGGCTCACAGGGCATGTCTAGAGCAGCAATCAGCTTGCTGTGCTCCAGCAGTGTCTCAAAGTGCTTTACAAGCCACATTGCGCTGCTGGGAGTGAGGTGGGGATACCTCATTATACAGAGAGGAAGGACTTGCATTTAACCTCATGCAGCTGTGCAGGCGTGTGTGTGCAGGGACTGCACCTGCAGCCCTGAGAACTGGACCCAGCTGCTTTGTCCCGGCTCTGAGTCCATCACCAAGGCAGGAATAGAGTCCAGGGAGCTGGGATCCTGTGGCAAAAGGCCTGGCTGCACTGGAAGTGTATGGCCAAAGGTGGGGCTGGCCAGAGGGCAGGGAACTGGTTGTGAGATGGGAGGTGCTGTGAAGCTGCTTTGCATTGCACTGGAGAAGGCTCAAGGAGTGACTGTGAGGCCATGCTGCAGTCACCAGGCCATATGGCATGCCCTCCCACCTGCACATGTTGCCTCTGCTGCCAGCGTTCACTACAGAACCATTAAATTGTGCCCCAGCAATATCAACAGTTATGAGTTGCCTCTGCAGCAGCCCTTATATTTTTGATGTTCTGGTGTGAACCCTGGTAGAAATCTGGGGGGCACATGACTCCGTGTGCTCCACCTCTGGCTGTTAGCAATCACTTCTATATTTGTTTCAGCATGCCTAGGTTAATTGTTGGATATTTGATTGGAACTTTAAGGCAATTTACACATGGTACTTTAAATCTACCTCTAATATTGTGTTTCCTTGTTGTAAGTTGCCTACTAAAGTAAATTAGATGGACATTAATCCACAGATTGTAATTTCATACAATTGTTTTGTATTTTGAAGTTATATAAATATTTTCTATGAGAATGATTATTAAATGGCTTGTGTTTAGAGGAAGGATCAAATTAACTGCTTTGTTCTCTTTACATTAATCTAATGGTTAACTTAGCTACACTATCATCCCCTTTGAAAATCCTTTTAAAAGTAAAAAAGGTATGGTAGGGAATCAAGCCGTTTCCATGGAATGGGACTGGATAATAGAGAGTTTAAAATACCATAAATTGTAAAATCTCTCACTCATCTAGCTGTGGTACCTTGGCATTGACAAGGTCATTTTTAACTTTCTGTGTAAGGCAGATATTTCATGCTTCCAATTTTGCTTTAATTGAAAGTACAGTTTTAAAGTTCACATGGGCAAAAAGGCATTTACTATTTTAAATGCTGTCTAGGAGCATAAAGCCTGCACATTTTTTAAAAACTGTTCTGCTCTGATCCCTATCCAGAAAACATATTGGACTAACAGCAGTTTTCAGTAAAGGTTTACTTGTAGGTAGTCTGAACTTTCTAAAAGAAGTCAGATTTTTGTTTTTTGTTTTTTAATAAAAATAAATTAGTCCAATCTCAAGTAAAGCCCCTTGAAAGCTTAGATGCTGCCATTAAGGGAAATAAAAATAAATAAACTCTTGCTGCCTTTAGAAGGCAACTACTGGTCTCCTGTGGCTTTTTTCCCCCTGTACAATCTACTCTAATCCTTTATACATAGATACATTCAAAAAGCCTTTTTCATTTTTAAATTTGTTGAAATAAGGCACATTTAGGGTAAATGCTGATCATACCAGTCTCTTTAAACCTATATTATTGCCCAATCACTCTTGACTGTTTAATTCAGTCTGTACATGGTGTGGTACTGATTTTATTGAGATAATCTTTACTAGAATTGTCAGCTTGCTCTATCCCAAGCCTAAATCATAATCAGTCCCAGTGGTGGAAAGCAGTTATGCCAAAGCAACAGCAAAGTTTGTAATGGGATAAAGCTGCAAAAAGGTATGCAGATTTGAGCTTCATCCCCAGAGATACTATGTCCCCAAGCAGGGATGTACTAAATCCCTCTTCCTGTGACTGGTATGCCCACAGCTGGACCCGGGTGGTGAACTGGAGGTGCCACCCTGGGCCATGATAAATACAGTGGCTGAAGTATAGCGCCTCTGTCCTGGGTGGGATTAAATCAAATCAGCACTTCTCAGCTCTAGTTTATAACAGGGGTCTTAAGCAGCTGGACTCTGGTAAATTACAGGTGGTTAGTGGGGTTGGGTAGCTTCGGGCCCCCGCTCCCCCCAGCAGCTAAACCCGAGAAAGGCGCAGGACGGGGTGACCGAGAAATGAGCAGCCGGGCGAGAGGTTCACGCGGCAATACCCAAAACACGTGGCAGTGTCTAGTCTCGCCCCTGCATTGGCGTGGAGTTATCGGCCATGGCGGCGCACCAGCGACCTGGTCGCCTGCGCACTCCCCCTAGCGGGCGCTGCGAGACGCAGCAGGGGAGGGGAGGACAGAAGCCCCGTAAGCCGCATGCGCGCCTAGCCCCGCCCCGCCCGCGCCAGCCACGGAGGAACCGCGGCTCCCGCGCTAGAGCCGTTCGCGCTCAGACCCCGATGGCCAAGCGACACGCGGAGCCGCTAGTGTGTCACGTGCCCTGGAAGCGTTTCCTACCCGAGCCGCCGCCGCCGCTGCTCCGCGCGCCCGGGAGGCGGCCGCGGGACGGCCCCGAGCTGTGGAGCCCCGTCCGCGCGGTCCCTGGGGGCCCTGGCAAGAAGCGGAAACTGGAGGAGGCCGAGGCGCCTCCGGGGAAGCGGCCTGGACTCAAGGGCAACAAGCCCGGGGGGGAGTCCGGAGACCCCGCCAGCCCGGGAGGGACGACGCGGCAACGGCGCGGGGGGGACGTAGGGCCGCGGGCGGAACAGGCGATGCGGGCAGGCGGCGTCGGCTTGGGGGCGCGAAGCCCGGATCCTCGGGGGGAAGAGCGGGGAACCGAGGAGGTAAAGGGGGTGTGGGGGGGGGTCGTGCTGATTAGGCTGGGCGGCTGCTACAGCTTCGGGAGAGTCCCAGCCTGCAGCCCGGGCTTGGTTCCGGCGGGTCAGGGCCCCAGTGCCAGGCGCTGCACGCACTGAGGGGAAAGCCGGGGTGGGAGAGACTCGGACACACCCCGCTCCTCTGTGGGGTGTCTCCCGCATGAGTAAAAGCCTGGTAAAGTCCGTGCAGAAAGCACGGCGTGTCCTCCTCATCCCCAGCTGCTCCCTTCACACCACGCTCTCTTCTGTGGCCACATAAAGCACGTGTCATTAATGGGTCTGGCCAACAAGTGTTGGATTTATTTGAAACACCTGGTAGTGGTTCACTGTCCAGATAAAGCTGCGCCTCCCAGCTGCTTCTGTGTAAATAATGTTTGAAAGTTGAGCCTTAACATCTCCGCTTTTTAACATAGCATCTTTTGTAGCAGGACCAAGTTAGTGTTTTCCTACACAAGCGATTCTTCAGCTGGGCAATATATAAAGGTTATTTGCATTAGTCTCTAACCACAAAGCCATAGGTGCTGGAACTAGGGTATGGTCCAGCACCCCCTGGCTCGCAGTAGTTTCCATGCATGTGTATACAGTGTTTACAGTTTGGTTCAAGGGCTCTCAGCACCCCCCACTATACAGATTGTTCCACCACCGCTGCACAAAATGTACTGGTTTAAAACAGTGCACAGACTTCACTCTAATTTTAACTAGATGAGGTACCTTACTTTGTATTTCTAAGATTTCTGTGTAGCTTGTGCCTCCTGTAAATGGAGTCTTCCATGGATTACGCATGCCTCCTTCAAGGGGTGTTTCATCCCACTGGGACACTACAAGGACCTGTAACACCACTCTCCCTCTCTGTACTCATTCTCCAGGCAGAAGTAAAACCCAACTTTTCCTGAATGCATGACAGTTTAGTTTGACTTCACTTCACCATTGGAATACACACGGGGAGCCCTAAAGATATACAATGTTAATGGCTGACAACATTCTGGATTACTAAATCCAAAGAGTTGAGGTTTCTCAGAGACTAATTTTTCACTGAAATTTTTCCCTGGCACAGCTGTTCTGTGCAGTGCTGCTAGAATGACCCGCTTGAAGCAACAGGTCCAGTGGGAAGATGTCACAAATAAGTATCAGTTCAATTATTATGATAAAAGTGCAATTCGCAGATCTGTGATACTGTCCATTATATGCAATATTATAATGTAGGGTGAAAGTACATACTTCTAACCTGTTGCATATCTTTAAACCTGTGGTAAGGCAGAAAAATAAATATAGATTTAAAAAATGAAACTAAATGGCAATGGTAGGCAAGAGTTCTAAAATACTTAACTTTTGCTGAAAGAAATTCCTAAATAAAACAACTGTAAAACCTTCTCCCCAATTATAAATCATAGAAGCTGGGGGTAGAAAAGATCTATTAGTTCATCTCCTTTCCAATTTAGATGTTTTAACTGAAAATAGAAGCCTTGACCAAATTATGGGGAGTTCTTGGAGACTTAGTATTTTTGAAAATCGGGCTAATTATAGACTTAAGACCCTAGTTTTAGGTACCCATTTTTAAAAATCTGGGTCCTTGAAGACATAACTATGTTCAACTGAGAGCTGTGTTGGGCTTTCTGATTTCCACATACAGTGTCATGTTATCTTCTCCTGCTCCTCTTTCTTTCCCTCATGGTCAGAAATGAACATATGAAATGTGTAGAATTATTCCACAAATGAAGTGAGGATGGATTTTTCAATTCAATGGAAAAGCCATGTTAGGCCAGGCTTCATACAAGAACATATCTCTGTTTGGAAGGAGAAAAGACAGACTCCTTCCTCCATTGAGTATTTTGGTAGCACAAGTTGGTTTAAGGATTTGTATTGGAAATGTTGAGTTCATTATTTATCTCTTTTTTTTTTACCTTAAGTCAGAGTAATTCTAATTACTAATTGTAATTATGTAAACCCTTTTTCTTGTATAGAAGACTGTAAACATACCTTGTTCTGTCTTACTAAGGAGATAGATATGACTTACTGAAAATTCTGCAGAAAGATTTTATAAATATTTGTAAATTTCTGTTTTTAAACCATCTTTTGGGCTATATGTTGACAAATAAGTCTTGACAAATTTACTAGTTTCTATAAACTCTGCTTAGGGTGCTTCTTTTTTTTTTTTTTTTTTTTTTTTTTTGTATCCTCTAGCTTCAAATTGATCAGACATACACACTCCTGAAGAGGTGGAGTTTTCTGATAACAGAGCTACTTGGTTACTCTACCCCTCTAACCTGTTTATTTGGGGTCCAGCACACAGATAACTCCATCATTGAGGTTTCTACTGCTCATAGCTCACCCAAACAGCAGCGTAATGAAATTGACGTTATTCACAATTGTATTGCTTCCTATAGATGTCATAATAACAGTAGCAAAACAAAGCTGTGAATAACTGCATTTGTCCTAGAGCTGACTTTTTGCAAACTCAAGAAGACGGCATAGTTTGTCACATATGGGAGTTTATCTTTGTACCGGTAGAGTTAGAAAAATCAGTCTTTTAAAACCAAAGATTAAATTCTACAGAAATTGATGGTTTAAGGCCTTTAGGCGTTCCACTTACCCTTGACAAGTGGATTTTCGAAGCCCTATTTTGAAAATATTCCAAGGTTATACAAAAGATCTGACCTTTTCCTACACATTCTTTTTGCTAGCATTTGGCACATGCAGCGATCTTTTGTGGTCTGAAGTTATCCTTTCTTTGGCAGTATAGGTTGTGCATGATACAAAGAGACTCTTTCTCTTTGTTATGTTTATTTTTTCCTTTAGATAAATAAGCTGAGGTCCTGATCCTACAACAACTTACACACATGCTTAAAGTTAAGCACATGAGTGGTCCCATATCAAATTAAGCATGTGACTTCTTTTCATTGGGGCCCTACATAGTAACCACTTGGGAGCAGGGATTGTCTGCTATATGGTTGTACAGTTCCTAGCACAATCATACCCTAACTTGTTTGAAGCCTGTGTAAGCTTTGACAATGTAAATCGTTATTTATTTGCATCATTGATACTATGCAATATAAAAATTTAAATTTGAAAGATTTTGATGCCTGCAGTCCTATATTATAAATGCAATTTTAGTTCATCTCCTTTCCAATTTAGATGTTTTAACTGAAAATAGAAGCTTTGACCAAATTATGGGGAGTTCTTGGAGACTTAGTATTTTTGAAAATCGGGCTAATTATAGACTTAAGACCCTAGTTTTAGGTACCCATTTTTAAAAATCTGGGTCCTTGAAGACATAACTATGTTCAACTGAGAGCTGTGTTGGGCTTTCTGATTTCCACATACAGTGTCATGTTATCTTCTCCTGCTCCTCTTTCTTTCCCTCATGGTCAGAAATGAACATATGAAATGTGTAGAATTATTCCACAAATGAAGTGAGGATGGATTTTTCAATTCAATGGAAAAGCCATGTTAGGCCAGGCTTCATACAAGAACATATCTCTGTTTGGAAGGAGAAAAGACAGACTCCTTCCTCCATTGAGTATTTTGGTAGCACAAGTTGGTTTAAGGATTTGTATTGGAAATGTTGAGTTCATTATTTATCTCTTTTTTTTACCTTAAGTCAGAGTAATTCTAATTACTAATTGTAATTATGTAAACCCTTTTTCTTGTATAGAAGACTGTAAACATACCTTGTTCTGTCTTACTAAGGAGATAGATATGACTTACTGAAAATTCTGCAGAAAGATTTTATAAATATTTGTAAATTTCTGTTTTTAAACCATCTTTTGGGCTATATGTTGACAAATAAGTCTTGACAAATTTACTAGTTTCTATAAACTCTGCTTAGGGTCCTTCTTTTTTTTTTTTTTAATCCTCTAGCTTCAAATTGATCAGACATACACACTCCTGAAGAGGTGGAGTTTTCTGATAACGGAGCTACTTGGTTACTCTACCCCTCTAACCTGTTTATTTGGGGTCCAACACACATAACTCCATCATTGAGGTTTCTACTGCTCATAGCTCACCCAAACAGCAGCATAATGAAATTGACATTATTCACAATTGTATTGCTTCCTATAGATGTCATAATAACAGTAGCAAAACAAAGCTGTGAATAACTGCATTTGTCCTAGAGCTGACTTTTTGCAAACTCAAGAAGACGGCATAGTTTGTCACATATGGGAGTTTATCTTTGTACCGGTAGAGTTAGAAAAATCAGTCTTTTAAAACCAAAGATTAAATTCTACAGAAATTGATGGTTTAAGGCCTTTAGGCGTTCCACTTACCCTTGACAAGTGGATTTTCGAAGCCCTATTTTGAAAATATTCCAAGGTTATACAAAAGATCTGACCTTTTCCTACACATTCTTTTTGCTAGCATTTGGCACATGCAGCGATCTTTTGTGGTCTGAAGTTATCCTTTCTTTGGCAGTATAGGTTGTGCATGATACAAAGAGAGACTTTCTCTTTGTTATGTTTATTTTTTCCTTTAGATAAATAAGCTGAGGTCCTGATCCTACAACAACTTACACACATGCTTAAAGTTAAGCACATGAGTGGTCCCATATCAAATTAAGCATGTGACTTCTTTTCATTGGGGCCCTACATAGTAACCACTTGGGAGCAGGGATTGTCTGCTATATGGTTGTACAGTTCCTAGCACAATCGTACCCTAACTTGTTTGAAGCCTGTGTAAGCTTTGACAATGTAAATCATTTTGCATCATTGATACTATGCAATATAAAAATTTAAATTTGAAAGATTTTGATGCCTGCAGTCCTCTATATTATAAATGCAATTTTGTCTTTATTTCAATTAAAATGTGTAAATAGCTCTTCTATCTCTATGGCACTACGTTCTACTGCTTGTGGCACGGACATCTAGCTTATGGGCATACTATGCTGTTTTAATCTGTTTCCAAAGAACTTGTATAAATGAAAAACACAATTTGTGATAGTAAGCAGTAAAGTGCCTAGCATAATGGTGTTCTGGTCCTTGACTAGAGTTCCTAGGCACTATGGTAATACAAATAATAAATGATGGTGATGATGATAAAGTGCTGTTAGCTGAAAACATAGTGCATTTGTGCACATGTGTGAGAATGTAGGCTTTGCAGAATAGCTAGAGATCGTCATAAAAACTGCATGTTGAGTTCAAACACTTAATATTATGACACCAAATGACTGCCTGATAATTCCATGTTATTATTTGATCACATTTTGTTCTCTTCTACTGTGGAGCCAGCAGAGGGTGCAAAATTTTATTATTTTAAAAGCCATGTCTACATTGAATGATGCCAGTTCAGTAGTTAGAAATACCATATTAATTTCAGACTCCATTAGAAATGGAAAGAATTGTTTCAAGATTCTGAGTATTAGAAACAATACAGTAAAACAAAATTATACAAAAATACATGTCATTTTAAGCTGTGACAGGAGTAATTGTTTTTGCTTAGTCCCTTAGTTTAGGAAGGAATCATGAGTCTGGAGGAACAACTTTTATACATAACAGATATTTTATATATTCCACAATGGATGACTTGGAGGTTTACTTATGTTCCCTTTTTATGGTCTGTGTTTCTTCAGCAGAAACAGTCTTTGCATGGAATAGCAGCAAAGAGTCTTGTGGCACCTTATAGACTAACAGACGTTTTGCATGCATCTGACGAAGTGGGTATTCACCCACGAAAGCTCATGCTCCAAAACGTCTGTTAGTCTATAAGGTGCCACAAGACTCTTTGCTGCTTTTACAGATCCAGACTAACACGGCTACCCTTCTGATACTTTGCATGGAGTGTTTCATTCCATTAACTTTAATGCTGCTGATTTGAGTAATGATCTCTGGCTAAAAACAGATAGCAGATTTGCTAGCAGAAAGGGAAAAAAACAGTTTTGTAACAAATCTGTCTGTAGAGTAAATCAGTAATGAATTTGTTCCAGTCTTATCAGTGTCATCTGCACTGCTTATCATATACCCTGGTGAAAATTCATTATTAACATTGCTTTGTTTGTATTTGCATATATGTAGATGTAGAAAGAAAAAATGAACAGAAAATATTAGAAATCTTTTCTAATATATTGCTTTCACTGTAGCTACCCATTCTTTAAATATATCTACCATAGATGCATTCAGTTCTCTACTGGGGAAATACTTATGATTCTCATAACTGATAACACTTACGGCAGGGGTGGGCAAACTTTTTGGCCCAAGAGCCATATCTGGGTGGGGAAATTGCATGCAGGGCTATGAATGTAGGGCTGGGGCAGGGGGTTGGGGTGCAGGAGGGAGTGCAGGGTGTGGGAGGGGGTGCGGTGTGCAGGAAGGGGCTCGGCAGGGGGTTGGGGTGCAGGAAGGGGTGTGGAGTCTGGAAGGGGGCTGGGTGTTGGAGGCTCAGGGCAGGTGTTTGGGATGCAGGAAGAGTGTAGGAGGGGGGGCAGGGGGTTGGGGTGTAGGAGTGGTGTGGGCTCCAGCCCGGCCACACTTACCTGGAGCAGCTCCAGGGTGGCAGCGGCCGGTACCACCTCCCTGCGGCCCGTGGGGGAGGGCAGAGGGCTCTGCGCGCTGCCCTCACCTATGGGTTCCACACCCGAAGTTTCCATTGGCCGGGAACAGGGAACCGTGGCCAATGGCAGCTTCGGGTGTGGAACCCACAGATGAGGGCAGTGCACAGAGCCCTCTGCCCCTCCTCCCTTCCCCAGGGGCCACCCAGGGACGTGGTGCCGGCCGGTTCCAGGAGCGGTGCGGGGTGGCAATCCTGAGGGGCCGGATACAGCCCGCAGGCCATAGTTTGCCCACCCCTGACTTATGGAAATGTTCTTGAATGTTCCTTAAGCTAAGAAACGTCTCATGAGTCTCAGACTTTGATATTGTCCATAGTGTTCGTGTATTTCGAACTGAGCTGAAGTAGACATGGTTGTACACAAGGTACTCAAAGATAATACAATAGTCCTCAGCAAAAATATTTAAATAATTATGCCAAAAACAGAAGCAAATTATTTGGTTAGGATTGCCCGTTATTTTTAATGTATTACATTTAAAACATTTAAGAAAGTAAAATATATAACCCGAAAACCATCTGAGAAATATCTCTTGGTTCAGTTTCTTTTGCAAAGGGGGTTATTCTCTTTTTCTACTGAAGTGCCATACATTAACACATTGTGTTTTATTTCCAAAGCATAAGGAAGAATTTTGGCAATACAACTCATTCCAGTACTGGAGAGCACCGTTACCTGCTATTGATCTGTCTGTCATTCTGGACTTAGATGGGGAGAACATGACAGATGCAAGAACTACTTCCAGGACTGAAATCATAGAGACTGAAATGGAGACCTGAGTAATTAATTCCTCGTAGCAAATCTATTTTGAGGAGGCTTGTTTCTGTCTGTGTTCAGGTTTTTACTACTTTGGAACAATAAGTATGTTTCTGACATTTTGAAAAAAGAATTTTATACTTTTGTCAATCTGCACAAGTAAGGATGGGTTTGTTTACATTGAAGGGTCATTGTTGGACACTTGCCAATAAACTGGAAAAGTGAATTTACCTATACAATGAAGATAAGGCTACTGACACAGGACTGGCAGAAATATTTGAAAACATGGATGTGTAATAATTTGTAGAAAATCAGAATTTATTTCTGGACTTTCATAGCCAGCAAAATGAATAGCTTGGAGCATTACCGGTAGAAGACAAATGCCAAAACATTCCTCCTGCCGTGAACAGAAAGGATGTAGTTAACATACATAAAAGTGAGATTTTTATATCATGCACTTATTTAAAAAACTACACCAAAACAGCCACCTTTACAATCTTTTCTGATGTTTTTGCTTTAGATGTTGAACAAAAACAAACAAAAATCAGATTTCTGTGCAAACCAGAAATGACTATGGTGGGATATTCTTTTCTGCTTGGAGCTGCCGTAAGTTACTTCACCTTCTCGCTAGTGATAACTTGAAGCAGTGGGTGGCTAGTGGGTATTTTGTTTTCTTTTTCACATGCTCAAGTTAGTACTTTTCCCGTTCTTTGTGTCATTGGGTTTAGAACATTTTGTGGAGTTGAACTGCCTGACATGTACAAAGCTGACATGAAGAGCAGTGTGAAATGATCAGGCACACTTTTTCAGGGTTGAGTGATTTAGGTCCTGGGCTTGCAAAGACTTGAGCATGTACATAACTTTTCACACCTATGTAGTCCCATTGAATTAATGTGCTGCTGCAGGATTGGGACATTAGAGCTTTTTTTTTTTTTTTACTTAATAGACTTTTGTTGGTAATAATTGGCTGAAATTAGATGTCTTAGCAGTGAACTTTGATTTCATGTGATTTGTCTCCAAGTATGGTGGAAATGAGATATTTTTGTTGGTATCATATCTGCTTTGAGAAGGTTTTTGGTGAATTTTTAAAAAACTTATTTTGTTAAAAACAATAAAGTTTTCAATGTATATTTCAGCATTTTTGTACTATATTTAAACTACCCAACTTTTCTTCTGACTTCAGAATGTTATTCACATAATTGTAATTTGTTATTGCTTGGATATGTTTGTCTACAGTACTAAGTTGGATGGCCTACTTAGTAAACATTTGGAAAATCCTTTTGAGTGTTTGTACTTTGTCTTCAGTCTTTACACTGTTTGCAGCTTGAATTCATTTTTTGTGGTGCACACAGAGGTGAAGAAAGGGGCTAGACCTGGGCATAGCATGAAGCTTTTGCTGGAAATCTTCCTTACCATGCTGCTTCAGTGTATCCTGGTTCTCTCCTCAATGTTCCCCTTTGCTGTGTTCCCCTAAATAGATTTCTTGAACTCAAGTGGCCAGTATTGCTGGATATTTGTCAGATTGTATTGGTGTTTTTATTTGACTAGACCTCAGTTGCACTATAGCAAAACACAATAAATTTCATTTTAATTTGTATGTGATCCTACATCTCCAGAGGTGTAGCTAATGCTTTAATCATTGCTACTATATCAAGGTCCATTTTTAATGCTTTCATTGTTTATTTTGACTGTTCAAGTTTTATTATTAAAGTTTTACAGCATCTTGGATTTAAAGGGACACAGTCAACTTTTTAAAAA
Organism: Mauremys reevesii; assembly: GCF_016161935.1. Taxonomy (NCBI): domain Eukaryota; kingdom Metazoa; phylum Chordata; order Testudines; family Geoemydidae; genus Mauremys; species Mauremys reevesii. The sequence continues at coordinate 93,684,677 of NC_052628.1, read as the reverse complement.
AATCACTTTTGTGCATAAAATTTTTAAAAAATTATGTACTTTTCAATAACTGTTCAGTAACAGTTTACTATAACTGAAAGAAGTTAGTAGAAAATAAGATTTTTCTTTCTTTTTTCTTTATTTTGTGATTTGATGACATCTTTGTGTGTGGTGAGTCCCCCTATTTCCATAAGTTCTTGTGGGTTATTTATACAACAATAAAGTAGAAAAAACATTTTTAAAATAGGAAAATAATATAAAATCACAAACTATTAAGGGAGTCAGGTGCAAGCATTGTACCTAAAATTATTTTGAATTTGATATTTTAAGCTGACCATATTTCTGGCGATGTAAAACATGAATAACATGCACATTAACAAAGGTTACAGTCATACTCCACTACCCAGTTATTTAGCAGCCTATTGAACCAAACGCTGACTAGAACCAATTACTGTTTCAAAAGGTGTCCTAGTTACCTTCAAAATTCCAGGTAAGAAAATGTGAGGCAGAAGAATAGAGAATTAAAAAAAAAAAAAAGGTGTGTGTGAAATTAAATATCTTACACTGCATATGCTGAAAAGGCAAATTTGGTTACTAATACATCATTCTTTTCTATATATCATCTGTGCAGGATTCTCACTCTTAGGTCATGTGTTCTTTAGTACAAGACTCAGAACTGTTCTCATTCTCAAGATTAGAACACAAATCACGCCACTTAATGGCTTTTGGGCACAACACCCCTTTAAAGTGTCTAGTTGGTGAAAGAGGTTTTTTATGAGAAGGGCATGCGCAACAGTATCAGAAGCCTTACTAAAGTAAAGATACACCACTTCCACCCTACCCCCAAGGCTTGTTACCCTATCAAAGAGAGCTATTAGATTGGTTTGACACAATTTGTTCTTGATAAGTAACAAGTCAGCATGGATTTATCTTCTAGGTGTTTATAAATTGATTGCTTGATTATTTTCTCCGTTATCTTTCCAGATACTGAAGTTAAGCTGGCTAGTCTGTAATTCTCTGGGTTGTCTTTATTTCTTTTTTTTTTTTTTTATTAAATAGATGGGCACTATATTTACCCTTTTCCAGTTCTCTGGAATCTCTCCTGTGTTCCATGACATTTCAAAGATAATCACTAATGGCTCAGATATCTCCTCAGCCAGCTCAAAATGTTGTGCACAGAATTTTTTTTTTTTTGGTGCAAAATTCCCCCAGGAGATGTAGAAGATCCCTAGGGTGAGTTCGCGGGGGAAGAGCTTGCAGGAAGACGCTTATGGGCTAACAGGCCCCTAGCATAATTCTTACATGTTTTCTTGAAGCATCTGGTATGACATAGTTAGAGACAATATTAGATTGGATGGACTGCTGGTGTCACAAAGCAATTCTTGTGTTCCTTAGGTGATGCTGGTGTCCCCCAGGGGTCTGTACTAGGCTCAGTCCTATTTAACATATTCATAAATGATCTGGGAAAAGGGGTAAACAGTGAGATGGCAAAATTTGCAGATGATACAAAACTACTTAAGATAAAAGCAGCAAAGAGTCCTATGGCACCTTATAGACTAACAGACATATTGGAGCATGAGCTTTTGTGGGACAAATGGGTATTCACCCACGAAAGCTCATGCTCCAATACGTCTGTTAGTCTATAAGCTGTCTCAGGACTCTTTGCTACTTTTACAGATCCAGTCTAACACTGCTATCCCTCTGATACTTAAGAGAGTGAACTCCCAGGCAGACTCGAAGAGCTAGAAAAGGATCTCTCAAAACTGGGTCAGTGGGCAACAAAATGGCAGATGGAAATTCAATGTTGATAAATGCAAAGTAATGCACATTGGAAAACATAATCCCAGTTATAACATATAAAATGATGGGGTCTAAATTAGCTGTTACCACTTAAGAAAGAGATCTTGGAGTCATTGTGGATAGTTCTCTGTAAACATCACTCAGTGGGCAGTGGCAGTCAAAAAAGCAGACAGAAAGTTGGGAATACTATAAAGAAAGGGATTGATAATAAGACAAAATATCATATTGCCTTTATATAAATCCATGGTATGCCCACATCTTGAATACTGCTAGCAGATGTGATTGCCCCATCTCAAAAGAGATACATTGGAATTGGAAAAGGTTCAGAAGAGGGCAACAAAAATGATTAGGGGTATGGAATGGCTGTCGCGAGAGGAGAGATTAATAAAACTGGGACTTTTCAGCTTGGAAAATAAAGGACTAAGTAGGGGATATGATAGAGGTCTAAAAAATCATTACTGGTGTGGAGAAAGTAAATGAAGTGTTATTTACGCCTTGTCTTAACACACGAAGTAGGGGCTCACCAAATGAAATTAATAGGCAGCAGGTTTAAAACAAAAGGAAGTATTTTTTTCACACAACGCACAGTCAACCTATGGAACTCTTTGCCAGAGGATGTTGTGAAGGCCAAGACTATAGCAGTTCAAAAAAGAACTAAATACATTCATGAAGGATAGGTCCATCAATGGCTATTAGGCAGGATGGGCAGGGATGGTGTCCCTAGCCTCTGGAATTGGTGATGGGATGGATCACTTGATGATTACCTGTTCTGTTCATCCCCTCTGGGGCACCTGGCATTGGCCACTGTCTGAAGACAGGATACTGGGCTAGATGGACCTTTGGTCTGACCCAGTATGGCCGTTCTTATGTTCTTATGATGTTAAATAACTTTTAGACCAACCTGGACATTTGGCTGGGTTAATTATTTCAGAGCATACAGTTATAACCTTGACACTGTAGGTGGCAGTGTACATACACAATATTGTAAAATGGAAAATTGTTTTCATTGGAATGTTATCCTGAACCATTGCTGAAAATTCAAGCAAGTGACAACGTGAATGTTAATCATTTCTTTACTGTGATTCACAACTGAAGGCAGATCAAGGCACAAGTTCCTGATTACAAGGTAACACAAGCTCTTCAATTTTATTACAGTAAAAACATTTCACCAGAGTTTTCAGAGTCCATCACCCTGTTTCTCTCTCTGAAAGCCTTTCAATTTAAGCACATGGAAATTTGTAGTAATTGTTTCTTAGCACTGTTTCCATTAGCTGCAGTTGCAAAGCAAGCTTTATCTGATTGTGTGGTGGATGGAAACTTCAGTCTAAAATTCAATGGCTGAAGGCTACATGAAGTTTATTCATTAGTCATAGGAATGAAGAAGGTAAGTATGTTAACTCATAAGAATGAGAGTTATTGTTAGGGGCAATATTTAAGAATTTGTATATAACAGGCATTTGAAATGTATGATGAAATTTCTAATGTATTATGGTTTTAATTTATGATTCTGCTTTTCAGTAACTAGTGAAAACAAGAATATGTTTGCTTCATTAAAATGATCTTGAATTTAAACTGCATATTTTATTATGGGATTTGATTTCAATATAGTAAGCAATGCAGTTTTTAATCATCAGTGTTTCTCTTTAAGTGAACTGTTCTGTTAATATGAAGGTAATTTGAGCACTTTTGTACAATGAAATGGTATCCAATATCATTGAACAACCATTCTTCCTATATTAAAACCATGCAAATTATTCCAGAGTGTTATGGACTGTTTCTTGGCTGAAGTAAAAGCAGTTTCCTTAATGCTATTTATTGCTAGCATCTGAAAAACTGGAAAATTGTTTTCTGATAATATCATTTCATAGTTGACTGTATGGGCAATCGGATAGATTACTTTTGGATTTTCTTGGAATGAACTGATGAAAGTGGGAACGGGCTTGTGAAGTACTGCACCTCTTCTTTGTTCTATGATGACAGAATTTTTTAGGGATCTGATTTGAATATCATGGAAACAAAACTGCATGAGAAATACGAGGCTGTGAAGAAGAAATTAAAAGAAAAAGTTGTAGTGGCCTCAAAGAAAACTTGAAGGAAAATGTTAGTTATCTCTGTTTTCTATATATAGGACCATAGACATGAACTTTTACACAATATATGACGCCACATGCAGCTGAGTTTTATAATGCCCTTGATTGGAATAATGCATAATATGCTTCTAATTACATTGAAACATATATAATGTAGTCTCATAGGATCAAGCCTTAAGTGTCAAACCTCCTGTTTCTTTATAAAGGGAAAGTGCAGAGTGGATTTCCTCTGTGACCTTTTATATTCCAGATTCTGTAATTTTTTTGTTAGTTTGTTTCTTCTCCCTTTTCTCCTTGGGATCTCAAACAGATAATTTTTGCTTCTGATTATATAAATGCTGTACACATTAATTTGATAAATAAGAGATATAGACTAAATGTCGCACAGTTTTACAATTGGTTGTCAATCATAGTATATTTTGACCAGACAGTATCATAAAATCTTGCTACTATGCTCATACTAGAGAGTTATTAATGTGCTTTTTAAGTACTCATTTTTATGAATGATGGAAAACCTTCTATGGTTAAATGGTGGAGCACTATGCTTCAGAGAAAACTTTGTACTTCCTTGTAGACAACATGCAATGTAAAGAGGAATACATGGCATGAAGGAGGAAAATATACAGCTTTTTTCTTATAATCAGATGCATCAAAGTCGTTCAGTGTTGACAGCCAAATTGTACTCTGTTTCACTCTATAGTGACACCCTGAAGGCGAGGGGCTGGGGGCAGTGCAAACTCCCGCTTCTCCCCCCTCCCCCAATAAAACCTCTTAAAATGAATAATATCCAAACTGAAGTGACTTTAAAAAATCAGCTTGAACTGAAACCCAAATACTAAAATGCCTTAATCACAAGCAATATGATTGCATGGTGTAACTACAAGGTAAGGTTAAGATTTCTTTGCTGCCTTAACTATGCATTATCATTCTTTAGTATGAGGAGGTGGTGGTTTGGGTTGGTTGGTTGTTTTTTGTTTGTTTGTTTTGTTTTGCCCTTCAATTACTGATAACTACTCTCAATCTTAACTTATTTTATGTAGTAGAATTTTTTGGTTTTCCCCTTTTATGTGTGAATATATGCATTCAGATTCCCCATGAATAAAAATAAGAAACATTTTGCCTTTCAAGACCTGATTTTCAAGGTCTTTGTTTCTTCTGTATTGTTCTACTATAAGAGATAGAAATAGCATCAGTTTTTGCAGGGGAAATACAATATTCTAATTTAGAGCTAAATCCTGCAGACATTAAAAGAGTAGTATTTTATTGCCATGACACTTAGACACTAAAATGGTGACTTCAATAGGGCCATCCATAGTATTAAACACTAAGTTTAGTAGTAAGCGTTTGCAGGATTAAGCCCTTAGGACTCAGCAGATAAGTAATGAAGGAGACAATCATTTCCAATTATTTAAAAATATATTTATTTGTACTCTCCACATCTATACATATTTTGTATTTATTTGGGGACTTAAGTTACTTATTTTTAAAAATAGCTTTTCAGTTCACCGTAGAGAACAAAATACAAATACCACTAGAGGTCAATACCTGTATTCACATACACAACTAATATGCAAGCACGTGACTCCCTTTGACCTGTTCATGGGAGCACCACTTGCACAGCAGAGAGCAGAATTTCGCCTGCAGTGTGTTACAAATTCTATTAAAAAAACTGGAAAAAAGAAAAGCATCACTCAGCAAAACAGCAATATTTCAACAGATAATGAATTAAAAAGAGTATACAATGGGTTAAATCCTGGCCTCATATAAATCAGTGGCAAAGCTCCAGTTTATTTTTGTGGGGCCAGGATTTAATATGTTCCTAAGATCAGGAAAACTTAAATAGCATTCTCAAAAACAAAGTAGTTGGATTTCTTTTTTTGTCAGTGATTGATCCATCTGTCTGCTAATTTATGTAAGTTTTTATGAGACACCCACAATTGTAGTAACTGAGCACCTAAAAAAAAAAGTAAATACGTAAGAATATAATAGCTTGCTCACTCATTATCTCAGAATCAGGCTCTAAATTGCTTGTAAAATATTGATGGGAAAGTTGAATTTTGGGGGTTTCCCAGTTTCCCAGTTTTTGATGTATCTTTTTCTGTTCTAGACAGTTTTAACCAAAATTAAATTATTTCCCATTACCTTGATTCTTTGTATTTTGTTTCTATCCTTGATACAACTTAAAGTTCATTTTTGTGTTACAGATGTGGCACAGTTACTAAAACCAAATATTTCTGTGCCACTCAAGAACTAGCAATTAATTGTTACAATATAACCATAGACAACAGGTACAACACAATTAATATGACATCTCATTACTTTAAAAGAGACCACTTTGCTCTCCATTCAGCAGGGACTTGAACTTGCAGACTCTGGAGGGCATGATAAGATTTTCCAATAATAACATATTTATGTCCACACTTCAGCTCTCTTTGTATATAGTTGCACTTCAACTATTCAAGGAATATGGACTTGATCCTATAAGAAACCTAGGTACTAGGAGAGAACCCTTGAAGCTGTACACTATCTCATCTCATGAAGTTTGATCTTGCAAACTCTTCCTCCTGTGAGTAAGGACTATTCATTCCCATGAGCATAGGTTTGCAGGATCAGAACCATGGAGAGGTACTAGTACTGTTTGTTTATTACAGAAAGGATAGTTGCGGAAAGCAAAATTCTAAATGTTAAACTTCATTTTTTACAGTTTTAAAACATGGATGGATTGCTCATAACAAATGGTATATTCACTGTAGAAATATGTAGTATGTATAGCTACCATCCTCCCATTCTCAACCTGTAATATTCCTACACCAATATCTGTGACCAGAAAAAATGTTTCACTTTACTAAGGCCCAGATCCTTCAAATGTGTGTGTACTTAACACATAAATCATCCCATTTAAATCAATGGGATTACTCAAATGAGAAAATTTACACACAAGTGCTTGAAGGACTGAATTATTTGGTTTTTGGGTCTGACTGAATTGGGCTCAATGCAGAACCCAAGCTGGTGGGACCAAGGTGGCTGTGCCTTTGTGTTCAAGAGTTAAAGGTGCCTCCAAGTTTGTCCTCTTATGTTAGGATTTGCCTGGGCAGCTGTGATCATTTTTAGATAACTTTTATTATTTTTGTAAAGAAACAAATGCAGTTATGTTTTTTAAATGTTTAAATGAATTCCAAAAGATTTTGTAAACTCAAAAAATTTTGAGTCTAATAAAACATTAAGTTTTACCTCTAATGACAAATATTGAAAGTGCTGCTGAGCAGTATCACGGTTTGGATGGTCCTTGATCCATGTAGAGATGTCTGGCAGCAACAACGTGTTAACTACTGCTGTGTAGTGAATTTTCAGCTAATACACTTGGTTATATTTACCCCTTCAACAGCTAGGTGAACACTAGAGCTAATTAAAATTAACTTTAAAAGAGTTCTAGTTACCATAAGGAAAGACAAAGCAAATTCAGGGTTTTTGTTTGTTTGTTTTGGTTTTTTTTAAATATATTCCAAATAAGATCTGGGCAAATACTGAAGAAAAAATTACAAATGAAATATTTGCAGAATTCATATACACAAATATTTTTAATTATTCACCTGGCTCTGTGGCCCTGATTCATCAAAACTCTTAAGCATGTGCTAAATCTCATTGAGATCAAAACTCAAGCATGAGCTTTAATGCTTTACTAAATGAGGGCCTAAACAGTATTTATCAAATAATGTAAGGGAAAAATTACATTTTGATTAACTTTATTTGACCAGTTCTATCTCTGTTCCCAATATAACAACTTTTTGCATTACATTAAGATTGTGTAATGTATTTTAATGATGATAAAATGGGGTGTGTGTGTGGGAGAGATATATTGCATTATGAAAAGTTTATGAATATAATTACCATTACATATATAAAGTTAATAGACCACTTTTATAGGAGTAATGGTGTAATCCTATTTCCTGGACAAATTTCAATGTGAACATTACATTCTACCTTAGAATTCTGCCTGTGGTCTAACCTGATTCAGGGCCTAGAGCAGGATCTTTACTAGGATTAAAGATTTTCAAATGAGGGTTCATAGATGTAGAGATGAAGAAAGGAACCATATAAACAATTGTTACCAATAATTATTTTCAGAGTAGCAGCCGTGTTAGTCTGTATCTGCAAAAAGAACAGGAGTACTTGTGGCACCTTAGAGACTAACAAATTTATTTCAGCATAAGCTTTCATGGGCTACAGCTCACTTCATCGGACGCATAGAATGGAACATATAGTGAGGAGATATATATACATACAGAGAACATGAAAAGGTGGGAGTTGCCCAACCAACTCTAAGAGGTTAATTAATTAAGATGAACTGTTGTCAGCAGGAGGAAAAAAAATGTTTGTAGCGATAATCAAGATGGCCCATTTAAGACACTTTGACAAGAAGCTGTGAGGATACTTAACATGGGGGGGGGGGGAATAGATTCAATGTGCGTAATGACTCAGTTATTTTGTTCCTCATTCTTGTTTTCATCTCTACCCTTATTCTCTGCCCAAGTACGTAGGAAAAGGTGAAAGTTAAACCCTATTTCCAAAGCTTGTGTTCGGGGAGGAAGAAACAAAGAAACATGTTGGGAGTTCCCTATGTAGCAGCTTTGTATGTATGTCAGAGTTGGGTGTTGGCTCTTTCAGCACAAAATTAAATATGGACATTCCTATAGTAGATCTTGCCCGGCTAAAGCCAGGCTGGTGAAGTATCCTGGGTTTCATATATTTCCTGAACAGTAGGCTTGATCCATCAGACCATAGTGGACATATATTATATATGTTCTGGATATGGCATGGAAACAAGTGGATATTAGTCTCCCTAAAATCATCTTTGTTTTGAAGAGAAGTTCTTATACCCTTAACAAAGCTGGAAAAGAACATCTGCTGTTCTCAAACTTATCTTTTTGGTTCCGTTCTGATTGTATGATATCTGGATTGTGGTCAAAAGAAGATACTGCACTTAGGTGGAATATCAGAAGCAGGGAATATGGCACTCTGAAGACTTGATTCTAATGGGTACAAGAGAGCCCCTGGCTAAGCTCACCTATTCTTGTAGATGTTGTTGCTGTTAGTAATACCTTACAGATAAGAAATGATACACTGAAGACAAAGAATGGGTAAATGAGCTCTCTGATTTAAAGGTGAGTCCCGTTGAAATAGGATTGATTGATTTTCTAGGAAAATTGTAATAGGAACATCTCAGTAATTCAGACACAAGGAGATAATGTGGTAAAAGGGTAGAATATGCATAGATTCCTGATGGTTAAAATGATAGTTAAGTGGTCTGTGAGGGTATGTCTACGCTGCAATAAACACCTGCAGCTGGCCCATGTCAGCTGACTTATGCTCACAGAGCTCAGGCTGCAGGGCTGTAAAACTGTAATATAGATATTCAGGCATGGGCTGACCCAAAGCCTGGGCTCCAGCCCAGGCCCAAACATTTACACTGCAGTTTTATAGCCTTGCAGCTCAAGCCCCACAAGCCGGAGTTAGCTGATGTGAGGTTAGATATATCCTGAGGTACCAAATATTGGGTCTTTAGAAAATCCTTGTTTCAGATATTGGTGAATGTGGTGGTAAAGTTTACAACAGAGTTAAGGTGATTGTATTAGTGGAGTATACTACAAAAGATTTTATGCAATTAGTATTAGAGAGAACCCACACTGAGCCCTGTCCAATGCCAGGGAAAACATAAAATCTGTCATGACTGAAAGAATTCATATAGTTTGTAATGAGGTGTGAGAAACATGGAATTGTGAAAATGCCAAATGCCCTCCGTCCTTCACTGAAATGAACACAGGCAGATGTGTACTCCTGCTTGGACCCACAATGAAACTTATAGGGCTCTATGAGGGTGCTAGGGTATACCTGTGCACAACTCATTGCAGAGCCAGGACCTATATTATAGGCAGTGCTACTAGCAATGTCTGTTACTAAAGTTGTCGAACACTTCCCATTGTAAGACCCAGTTTATAGTTTACCAAGATTGAGCTGTTTGGGCTGAAAATTTCCATGCTAGGTGTGTGCCTCAGGCTGAATTTATGTATTTATTGGAAAATGTCGCCCAGAGTGACTCGGCTGGTTTTGAGAATGAGGTTAGAGAAAAATACATTGTTTTGCCCATGGTAAAATACATTGTTTTGCCCATGGTAAAAAGTCATGGTGACCTTTTTCTTTGAGATGCTTTAGCAACCCCCATGTTTAGGAGTAAAAACTTGAAACTTGGCAGGGGGTTGCCTATGGGTACCTGATATAGAGGGCTACATAATTTAAAAAAAAATCTTGTCATTGCTCTTTTGTACAGCTCTCTATTACTTAACCACCATCTCTGGTAGAGCTGGGAAAGTGAGAGGAAAAAGTATCAAAATTGATTTTTTTTCCTGTTTATTTTTCAAAAATTTGAAACTTTGCAGGATTTTTTTGGAACCTCCCCACACCCAAACCTAGTTTTACACCATACCTGGTTCCTCGTGAAATTTTGATTTTATCCCTAAACTGTAACTGTTCTTTCAAACACTCAAACCCCCCACCCCCCAAAAAACCCACCTCCCCTGCCTATTAGGGTGACCAGATGTCCCGATTTTATAGGGACAGTCCTGATATTTGGGGCTTTTTCTTAAATGGGGTCCTATTTCCTCCCACCCCCTGTCTCGATTTTTCACACTTGCTGTCTGGTCACCCTACTGCCTATACTTCATAATAGCAACGCGATGCTTCAGGGTGTGTCATGCTGGGATGGTTGTGGCAGGAGCCGCAGCAAAGACACTTCAGCATGGATGATGCACACCGTAACCTTGCTGTGACTCATTGCTAAACTGCTGTGCAAATGAGCCACAGCTTGTTCCGCGAGCGTCCTGCAGAGCCTTCTGATTGAAGATGAGCCATAAAGAGAGATTAAGTCACCGATAAGGGGAGTGGAACATTAACCACCCCCTCTCCAGCAGTGGTCCAAGGATCAAGTCTTTATGGAGCCCGGCAGGAGGAGATGGAGATGCCCGCTTGGAGGGACCTCCTCTTCTCGCAGCTAGGCTCGGTGTGCAGGAACAGCAGGCGGGGAGGGGGATGGCGACACCCTGGTCACGAAGGGCTGTCAGGAGGGGATGAGCACAGAGACCTGCAAACCAGTCCCGATTCCCAGCCCCCGGCGAGCGGGAGGAAGCAGGACGAGATGAAAGTCCCGCTGAAGGTAAGGCGAGTCCCGCCGTCTCCTGGGGGGAGGGGGCGTGTTAGGGTGCGACCCTTAGTTGTCCTCCTCTGCAGCTTCTCCTCCCTGGTCCTAGGGCTCGCCTGCTTCCTCCCGGTTCTGCTCTGCCACCTCTGCCCGTAACCCTTTACAAGCTGACCCACGTTCCAAGCACCCAGCCCAGCTGCTTTAGGCAGCACCAGGGAGAGAACGTGGGTGCGGCAAGTCTGGTTCTGTGCCCTAATTTGCTTTGATGTGATTTATTGTATCTTGAAAGCTTTTCTCTCTCTCCACCCCCGGTTCATTTTAATATCTTGTGGGGGAAGGTTCTATTACTGCTCTATGTTGTGCTACAATGAGCCATGTATTGTGGATGTAAAGTGTATGTTTGGCGTTATCAAAATGGATTTACACAGACTGAACCCTGGGGGTGGCGGAGAAACGATCCCCCAATTATTCCGTGGCAGGGATCGAGATGAGGACAGAGCTGAAGGGATTCTGAAGAAACACAAAAAGAACAAAGTCTTTAATCAGGCAAAACTCCCATTGACTTAAATGGGACTATCCTCTGAGTAAGGAATGGATATCCGTCTCCCTAGAGCAGTTGACCTAATGGATCTACAATGCCTTTAGATAAGACACTTTTTTTTTTTTTGCGCTGGTTGGGGATATTACCTGCTGTTTAATGAGTAGCTGTGTTTAATGAGTAACGTTTACATTCATTTGTAACCAACAACACATTTAGCTTGAAAGTGAAAAATGACATGGAGGAGAGAATGGGTTCCTTGGGTCTCCATGCTGTGAGAGAAAACATTACACTCTAGCATACTTAAATGTAAATCAATTTTCATGTGTTTTTTTTTTAAATAGTTTTGTTTTTTGGTGCTAATGATTGTAGATGTTTGTGTAGATATGGACTTGTACCATCAGATTCCCCATTTTTTAATTTAATTTTATTTAATATTTGTATTGTGGTAGTAGCCAAAGGCCTCAAGCAAAATTGATGTTTAATTACACTAGCACTGTACAACAGTGTTCCCAACCCCAAGTATTCAAATATCCTGAGTCAGGCACCAAAACATCTTGTGGTTTTACACTATATAAAAATTGCCTTCTGGTTTTTGAGCCGTTAGGATTTCAATTTTCTGTGCAACTGTGATCTCTACAAATGTCTTTAAAAAGTTAGAGATGAGAGTCACATGCTTCCAGGATCTGTAGCTTTAAGAAAAACACATACCATTCAGGTTTCAGAGTGGTAGCCGTGTTAGTCTGTATCAGCACCTTGTGGCACCTTAGAGACTAACAAATTTATTTGGGTATAAGCTTTTGTGGGCTAAAACCCACTTCATCAGATGCATGGAGTGGAAGATACAGGAGACAGCACACGAAAAGATGGGAGTTGCCTTACCAAGTGGGAGGTCAGTGAAAAATCACTTTTGTAGTGCTAATGAGGCCAATGTAATCAAGGCGGCCCATTTCAAACAGTTGACAAGAAGGTGTGAGTATCAGCAGGGGAAAATTAGTTTTTGTAGTGACCCATCCACTCCCAGTCTTTATTCAGTCCTTATCATGCAGTTTGAGTTGGTGACACGCTATATAGACCCATCTGTTTTGCATCCTTCCGCAATAGATCACAAGCATAATCCCTTCAGAGTCAGTTAATAAAATTCAGTATTGTTTGTAGCCACTAAGAGGAGAGATATATCTGCAGTCAAATACGATGCCTTTGTGCAAACAATCGTGCGTGAATATCATTTTAAAAGTATAAAATAAATCTTCTTGAACTCCACTAAAAATGGGGCCAACACTTTACATCTTGGGTCTCTATTCCACTAAATTCCTATCTGGGCACCTAAATAAGAGCTGATTTTCAGTGGTGCTGTGCAGTACAGCTCTCATGGAAATCAATGGGAGTTGTAGTTCTCAGCACCTCTACAATCAGCTTACTTTTATTTAGGCGCTTAAATATGGCTTTAGGGGTCTAACTTTTAAGTATCTAAGATTGGAATTATTGGCTATGGTTTAATTATTTTTAATGGAAGGACATTTTGTGTTTTCAAACCAATTTACTGGATTCCTTTTGAATTGCTTGTGGTATATTATAACAATCTGGGAACCTACTGTGTTTATCTGAAGTGATAAGGATCCACATAGTGGCAATTTAGATCACATTGTTAAACTTCTTCATAGATTTCCACCCCAACTTCAACCCATCCGTTAAACTATCTCTAGAACACTCCCAGGTTAGTTCAACTTCCTGGACCACACCACAATCAGCTTCAACAATGGAACCCTACAGGCAACTATATACCAGAAACCCACAGATCACCACGCCTACTTTCATAGATCCAGTAACCAGCCCAAACACACCTAGCAATTTGTTATCGACAGCCAGGCACTTGGATACCACAGAATATTTTCCAAAGAGGAAAATTACACACCTTAATGCACTTAAAATTGCCTTTACCAAACAAGGACACTCCACCACAGAAGTAGATCACATGGGCCACCTAATACACCAAGAAAACCTGCCTCAATACAGAACTGAAACCCTCTCCAACTGCCCACCTGTGGTTGTTACCTACCACACCACCTATATAGGGTATCATTAAACAATTACAACCTATACTTGATGGGGACCACCTCCTGAAAGAAATCTTTCCCGAGGTTCCCTTTCTGGCCTTCAAACAACCCCAGAAACCTTTCTAACACAGGGGTTATCAAACTGAGGGGCCTGACCCCTTAGGGGGCTCGTGAGCTGTCAGTCTCCACCCTCAAGCTCTGCTTCACCTCCAGCATTTATAATAGTGTTAAATATAAAAAAAGTGTTTTTAATTTATTGGGGGGGGGGAGTGTCACACTCAAAGGCTTGCTGTGTGAAAGGGGTCACCAATACAAAAGTTTGAGAACCACTGCTCTAACATCATCATAGAAGCAAGCTCCCCACAGACCAGGACATGCCAACTTAAAGTGGCACCAGATCATACCAGAACAACAAATGGAAAAACCCCCCGACACATCTCCTCTGCTACAATGATCAACACCCTCACAACACACCTTACGAGATCCATGGGTCCTACACATGCCTATCCCAACATGTGGTGTACCTCATCCAGTGCACTAAATGCTAACAGACCACTTCACCTTGAATGGTTGGTCCCTTGAAATATGTACTATTCTAATCTGTTCCACCTCCTATTTAGCTGTAACATTCTGAGTACAATTTCCAGACCTGAAGAAGAGCTCTGTGTAAACTTGAAAACGTGTCTCTCTTATCCACAGGTTTGGTCCCGTAAAAGGTATTACCTCACCAACTTGTCTCTCTTATATCATGGGACCAACACAGCTACAACAGCACTGCAAGCAGCTATTACACTAGCTGAGGTTTGCCTAATACGCTTGCTCATTGATATGGGACTATTGTTGAAGTCCTTGTAACTGTTATATTCAGGAAAATAGGAGCTGCCCATGTCAGTCTAGTGCAGTATGTGGAGAGACAAGGTGGGTGAGGTAATATCTTTTATTGGACAAACTTCTGTTGGTGGAAGAGACAAGCTTTTCAGCTTACACAGAGTAATCAGTACCAGATGTTAAAGAGGAAGTATAGGATATCTTGTAGTGAGCAGTTCTAGGAAAAGGAATTTTTCCCCCTTAACACTCTCTCTCCTCAGTCAATTTTATAAAATCATAGAAATGTAGGGCTGGAAGGGGCCTTGAGAAGTCATGAAGTCCAGCCCCCTGTGCTGAAACAGGACCAATTATACCTAGGCTAGCCTTGACAGGTGCTTGTCCAATGAGTTCTTAAAAATCTGGGATTCCACAATCTCCTTTAGAAGCCAATTCCAGAACTTAACTATGCTTAGAGTTGGAAAGCTTTTTCCCCCTAGTATCATAGGTGCTGACTCCATGGGTGCTCTGGGGCTGGAGCATGCACAGGAAAGAAATAGTTGGTGCTCAGCTCCTTTCCCTCCCCCTGAGCACCTCCCACCAGCTGGGATTAGCTGTTCAGTGACATGCAGGAGGTGCTGAGGGGGAGAAGGCAGAACGGGACAGGAGTGGGAAGAGGCGGGGCAAGGATGGGATGGAGGGGAGGCCTGGGACAGAGCACGGGTCAAGCACCCCCGGGGAAATTAGAAAGTTTGCACCTATGTGTAGGATTTCTTTTTGATTTTGAGGTCATTAAAGAGCTCCTGATGGTCTCTTATATTCTTCCTATCTTTCCTTTGCATCAGGATAGTTTACAGTTGTGCCTCAATATTTTATCCTTGAGAAGCTGCCAGCTCTCCTGAACTCCTTTTTCCCTTAGATTTTTCTTCCCTTGGGACCTTACCTAAGAGTTCTCAGAGTCTGTTTAAAGCCTGCTTTTTTGAAGTCCATTGTCCTTACCATAGGCACTGACTTCCCCTCTTTCCTGTGGGTGCTTGACCCACCTCTGCCCCTGGTCCCGCCCCCACTCCACCCCTTCCGTGAGGCCCTGCCCCTTCCCCGCCTCTTCCCACCACTTCCCCAAAGTCCACCCCCAACTCCGCCACCTCCCTGCCAATATTCCAACTCCTTCCCCAAATCTCCACCCTGGCCCCGTCTCTTCCCCACCTCCTTCCCTGAGCATGCCACATTCCGGCTCCTCCCGCTCCCTCCTGGAGCTTGCTAATGCTGCCAAACAGCTGTTTGGTGGCGGCCAGGTGGGAAACGTTGGGAGGTAGGCGGAGGAGCAGGAATGCAGCATGCTTAGGGGGGAAGGAGAACATAGGGTGGGAGGGGAAGCTTGCTGCTGGTGGATGCAGAGCACCCACTAATTTTTCCCCATGGGTGCTGCAGCTCCGGAGCACTCACAGAGTCAGCACCAATGGTCCTTACTTTACTGGTCTCATTCTTTTCTTTCCTTAGAATCTCAAAATCTGTCACTTCATGATCATTTTCACCCAAGTTAACTTCCACTTTCAGATTTGCTACCAATTTCTCCCTGTTGGTCAGAATCGAGTCTGTATCCCCAATACATTCTAAGAACTTACCAGAAATTTTGTGTGTTGCCGTATTACTTTTCCAACTAATGTCTGGTAGATAAAGTTCCCCATTGCTACCAGTTCATGTGGCTTGGATATTTCTGTTATTTGTCCTAGAAATGCCTCATCCGCCTCCTTCCTGATTTGATAGTCTATAGTAGACCCCTACCATGATGTCATCCCTATTTTTTATCCATTTTATATTTACTCAGAGTCTTTCAACTGGTCTGCCTTTGACTTCATTCTGGCCCACAGAGCAAGTAAATATATTCTTGATGTATAGTGTAATACCTCCTCCCTTTTTATCCTGCC
The DNA here is from genome assembly GCF_016161935.1 of Mauremys reevesii. Taxonomy (NCBI): domain Eukaryota; kingdom Metazoa; phylum Chordata; order Testudines; family Geoemydidae; genus Mauremys; species Mauremys reevesii. The sequence goes on along the minus strand of NC_052628.1, from coordinate 93,668,289 downwards.
TGTCCTTCCTGAAAAAGCTACACCCTTCTATACCAATATTTCAGTCATGTGACTTATCCCATTAAGCCTCTGTGATGCCAATTAAGTCATAATTTAGATTGTGTGCTAATACTTCGTTTTTCCTATTTATTCTCCATACTCCTTGAATTTGTGTATAGACATCTGAGCTGTTGAGCAGATTCCCCCACTGATTTCCCTCTTGTTGCTCCTATGATCCTATTGTAATTTTTCATGTCTCCCCTCTCCCCAACATTTAGTCCTCTGTTAATGTCACCTAGGGTGACCAGACAGCAAGTGTGAAAAATCGGGACTGGGGTGGGGTGGGGTAATAGGAACCTATATAAGAAAAAGACCCAAAAATGGGGAAATCAGGACATCTGGTCACCCTAATGTCACCTGTTTTATACTTATGCTTAGGTCACCTGTCCCCTTTGAACCTAGTATAAAGCTGTCCTCACTAGGTTGGCAAGTCATTGTGCGAAGATGCTCTTCCTCTTCTTGGTGAGGTGGACTCCATCTCTTTAAATGTACCTATGTATCTGTCAGGGTTAGGGAGAACAAAGGAAGACAATAGCAGTTTAAAATATTTTCTGATTTCTCTTCTATGTCTGTGACAATCCAGGTGGAAGTATAAAGGTCTAATAATAGTTTTAGAGACTAGCAGATAACCAAAGTATATGGGTCAATATTCTTTCTGTCCATAGAACAAAGTCTGATCTCACTAAATCTGTGTCTGGGTGCATGTGCACGCTATTACAAAGTACTTACAGGATTCCACATTTAGCCTTGGGTAAAACTTCTAAAAGCCCCATTTTCAAAAGTGACATTTTCAAAAGCCTCTAGGAGCCTCAGTCCCATTGAAAATCAATGAAACCTAAGGTCTTAAGTCTCCTTTGAAATTGAGACTAGTCACCTAAGTCACTTAAGCATTTTTGAATTTTTTACCCCTTGTTTCTGTTCAGATGCCCCATTTTAATTAACAATGTGTTTTGAAATGACTTGGCCAAACCAGTGCAAAACACAATGTGGACACTCTTAATTCAATTTAAATTTTATATTGTTGTATACTGATTTAGCTTAATTTAATCACTCGTATATACTTTATTATTTATATAATATATATCAATCAAATTCAGAGTGCCACATTGTACTTTGCACGGGTATAATTAAATCATTGAAAAAACTGTTTTAAAGTTGAACCTGTGCAGCTTTGGAAGATAGACTGCCTTTCTGGCAATGATTCTCTGTTGCCCTGTATCTTGTTCAGGGGTGGCTCTAGACATTTTGCCGCCCCAAGCACGGCGGCATGCCGCGGGGGGCACTCTGCCGGTTGCCGGGAGGGCGGCAGGCAGCTCCGGTGGACCTCCCGCAGGCATGCCTGTGGGAGGTCCACTGGAGCCACAAGACCAGCGGACCCTCCACAGGCACGCCTGCAGGAGGTCCACCGGAGCCGCCTGCCGCCCTCCCGGCGACTGGCAGAGTGCCCCCCACGGCATGTCGCCCCAAGCACGCACTTGGAGTGCTGGGGCCTAAAGCCGCCCCGATCTTGTTTAGTTATTTTACACCAATGCAGCATGAATTCAAGGTAGGTGTAAAGCACATAATGTTAGTAACTGCATAAGATGCAAGGCAAAAGAGAGTCTAATGTATTTGTAAAGAACTTGGGGGATATCTTAAGTATTAAATGTACTAGGCAACAACAAATTCTATTCTGCTGTCATTCTGTTTTTCTCAGTTGCTTCTGTGTACCACAGTGGCTGGTGTCTTAACAAAACATAATAGATTTTAATAGTCCTAGGGCCAGATTCATCCCTGGATAGTGTTGGCTCTTGCTCTGTTAGTGCTCCAACAGGGGAAAGTCTGCCTATGGAAAGTTGCAATGATGACTTCAGTAAGGAAATTGAATCCACTTTTCAAATACAGAAGAACCTAAAATATACGAACACCAGAGTTATGGACTGACTGGTCAACCAGACACCGTGTGAAACTGGAAGTAACCAATAAGACAGCAATAGGTAATAATATTACCTATTATTACCTTACCTAGCAGCACAGACACAGACACACACACACACAAAGCAAGTACCCTGCCTCTATTGCATCTTAAAGGCAGGCACATCTGGGCTGCCTGTCCTCACTCCCACACAGGGCAGCCACTTACAGAAATACACTGTCCAGAGCCAGCAGAGCAGGAGCAGTGGTGGGGTCTGTGCTGCTTTCATCCCTCGCCCCAAAGGGGGATGCACTGCACTGTTTTTACCCCCTCTCTCCTGGCATGGGCACATACTGTTCTCTCTCTCTCTCTCTCTCTCTCTCTCTCACACACACACACACACACACACACACACACACACACACACACACACACAAAAAGCTTGCAAACTCATGCTGGCACTGAGTAGGGAGCTCTGCTGATCCTGAAGCCTGGTGGAGGGAGCATAAGAAAACAGGGTCAGTTATGATTACTGATATCATAATATTGATATTTAAGTAAACATAACTATACTTTTGTTCCAAAATATTGGAATGTAGAAGTGAGGCTGAAATATAACCAGACCTTCTCCATTTTCTACTATTAGTTGGGGATAATCAGCTGGTTATAAAATAGTGCAAAGCACCGTGACATTTGTATAACTGTCTTTGGCTTTATGTGTAAGGGTTTGGTGTGAGTTACCTTGTAACCCCCTGCCTCAGTGAGGGAGGACTTGTTGGAACTAAACTCTATGTCGTCTCCATTTCAACTTGTGGAACTCCTTACCTGAGGAGGTTGTGAAGGCTAGGACTATAAAAGCGTTTAAAATGGAACTGGATAAATTCATGGTGATTAAGTCCATAAATGGCTATTAGCCAGGATGGGTAAGGAATGTTCGTCAGAGGCTGGAGGTGGATGGCAGGAGAGAGATCACTTGATCATTGCCTGTTAGGTTCACTCCCTCTGGGGCACCTGGCATTGGCCACTGTCGGTAGACAGATACTGGGCTAGATGGACCTTTGGTCTGACCCAGTACAGCTGTTCTTATGTACAGGCCAGTCTGATAGCTGCCCCTCCCCCACATCTCCTCAAAAGCTCTGCCAGCCTCTGTTTTGCCTTGCAGGTTACCCTTAGGTGCACTCTGACCCCAAACCTCATTAAAAAGCATTCCTCTGAAGTACCCAGCCCCTGTCACTGGACACTCCCAGAAATTACCAAATCTGCTGTCTCCAAAGTGACCGTATACACACCACCCTATTAGATCATCTGGGGATCAGCAATTTAATATATTGCACTGTGATGAACTTATAGTAAAACCAAGAATAAGTTTACTAAAAAGACCAGAGCTTAAGTGATACTAAGCAAAGGTAATAGAAACCGAAAATAGTTACAAATAAAACAAAAGTATAACACACTTTCTAGAGACTAAAATTTAACAGGCTACAATCCTTGTCGAAGGCAATTTTTCCCATAAAGCCACCTCTCAGTATCACCAACCCACATGACTGGGGATCCACCATTCATGGATACAGAAGATGCTGACTTCTTTGTTCCCTCAGTGATGGATAACCATGTCTCTCTCCCTCCCCCTGCCTTTATAGTTCAGTAAACCTTTGAAAAGCATTCTTGCTGTTGGTTCCCACAGTGCTGGTGCCAGGGACTCTTTTCTCATCCTCTTGTTATTTTGCTGTTCCTGTTGAGTTTAGATGCAAATGTTAGATTCCATTGGCTTTGGCCTAGCGTGCTCCATTTACATTCCAGATTTAGGCAGACAGGCAAATCAAAATTCCTTTGTCTGGACAAACTTGTTTACCAAGCTTGCCTTGTTTCATGGTTTGAGCATATTTTTATACCCACAACTTTTTAATTGTTATCTGTACGTACACCATGCAATGATTAGGATGACCAGTATAAGTTTTCGTTTCATTCTTTACACAAAATTCTTTATAGATAAATACCATGACAACAATGTGTTAGGTATAGTGAGTTTGTGAGGCCTGATAGGCAGTGCTGCTATATGACAGTGAACTCTTTGCCAGTGGGCATTGAGGGGTTCTTAGGGTCAGAGCTGGAACTTAAGGAATTTTGTTGACTCCACAGAAAAGGTAGAATCCAGTTTGCTTCCTCTCAGCTGTGCTGATTCTGCAGGACCAACAGAAGTAAAGACTACTAAAAATATGCATCATTGATTATTTTACTTAATGAAATGTTGTTATCCTGACGGGGGGCTGTAATAATAGGGACTCCAGTGTTGCAGGTGGAGTACAAACACACAGGAAGACTTTGCTGCTGCTCTAAAGAGCTCATAAACTAAGGCCTGGTATACGCACAATTTCTGTACCAGCATTATTATTAAAATTAATGGCATGGCTTTTTTTAACCGTTATATCAGGACGAGCCCTTGTGTGCATACAGTAATACCGGAATCAAGGTATCTGAGGCCTGGTCTACACTACACGTTTAAACCGATTTTAGCAGTGTTAAACCGATTTAACGCTGCACCCGTCCACACAACGAGGCCCTTTATATCGATATAAAGGGCTCTTTAAACCAGTTTCTGTACTCCTCCCCGACGAGAAGAGTAGCGCTGAAATCAGTATTACCATATCGGATTGGGGTTAGTGTGGCCACAAATCGACGGTATTGGCCTCCGGGCGGTATCCCACAGTGCACCATTGTGACCGCTCTGGATAGCAATCTGAACTCGGATGCACTGGCCAGGTAGACAGGAAAAGCCCCGCGAACTTTTGAATTTCATTTCCTGTTTGGCCGGCGTGGAGAGCTCATCAGCACAGGTGACCACGCAGAGCTCATCAGCACAGGTAACAATGCAGTCTTCTGAGAATCGAAAAAGAGCTCCAGCATGGACTGCACGGAGGGTACTGGATCTGATCGCTGTATGGGGAGAGGATTCCGTGCTAACAGAACTCCATTCCAAAAGACGAAATGAAAAAACATTTGAAAAAATTTCCAAGGCCATGATGCAGAGAGGCCACACCAGGGACTCAGTACAGTGCCGTGTGAAAGTTAAAGAGCTCAGACAAGCCTACCAGAAAACCAAAGAAGCAAACAGAAGGTCCGGGGCAGGGCCGAAAACATGCCGCTTCTACTCTGAGCTGCATGCAATTCTCGGGGGGCCCGCCACCAGTACCCCACCCCTGTCTGTGGATTCCGAGGTGCGGGTGGTAATCTCAGCCATGGCTGAGGATTCTGCGGACGGGGAAGATGAGGAGGAGGAAGAGGAAGACGAGCTTGCAGAGAACACACAGCACTCCATTCTCCCCAACAGCCAGGAGCTTTTTCTCACCCAGACGGAATTACCCTCCCAAGCCACTAGCCCAGACAATGAAGCCATAGAAGTGACCTCTGGTGAGTGTACCTTGTAAATATAAGACATGGTTTAAAAGCAAGCGTTTTTTAATGATTAATATGCCTTGAGGTTTTGGGATGCATTCGCAGCCAGTAGAGTTATTGGAAAAGTCTGTTAACATGTCTGGGGATGGAGCAGAAATCCTCCAGGGACATCTCCATGAAGCTCTCCTGGAGGTACTCCAAAAGCCTTTGCAGAAGGTTTCTGGGCAAGGCAGCCTTATTCCGTCCTCCATGGTAGGACACTTGACCACTACTTGCATGTAGCAAGTAATCTGGTATCATTACATGACAAAGCCTAGCTGCGTATGGTCCCGGTGTTTGCTGGCATTCAAGCAACATCCGCTCTTTATCTCGCTGTGTTATCCTCAGGAGAGTGATATCGTTCATGGTAACCTGGATGAAATTCAGGAATTTAATTAAGGGGACAGAGATGGGCATTCCTATTGGGCTGTTTGCCTGTTGCTTAAAAGAAATCCTTCCTTGCAGGTAGCCAAGCAGGGGGAGGGAGGGGTATGATTGGCACTGAGCTTTTTCGCATTTGGCTAGCAGGGATCTTCCCTGCTACCAGCCACGCGGTGGGGAGTGGGGAGAGAGGGGGGTATTTAGCAGTGATCTTCCATGATACCAGCCATGCGGTGGGGGGATGGGTAAAGCGATCATCCCAGATAATTGGGTGGTTTCTGCTGCTGCATGTTAACAGGAAAGAAGCAGCACTGAACAGGCTTTGCTTGCTATTTGGTAAAGGAGGGCGCTTGATATATGAAGGCTGCAGAAGCCGAAAGACAATGGCTTACCATGACCGCATGCAAGCCGAATTCTGCTGCCCGGACCTGCGTCTGTGAGATCTCTAATACCAGAGCCGCAGGCACTCAATATTAAGATGTAAAATGCGACCTTGTAGTGAAATCACATGTGCTATGTAAGGTGAATAGTGTTGTTCACCGTGAAAGAGTGTAAGCATTGTTCTGTAAAATGTATCTTTTTAAATACTTCTCTCCATTTTTTCCCTCCCTCATGCAGCTGCAAATTTTTCAAGCCTCCCTACTCCACCCCGAAGGCTATCTCAGATAAGGCGGCGGAAAAAAAAGACACGAGACGAAATGTTCTCGGAAATCATGGAAATGACCCGCAATGAAAGAGCTCATCTGAATGAGTGGAAGGACGTGGTATCAAATTACAGGAAAGATGCCAGTGAACGTGAGGACAGGAGGGACGCTCGAGATGAGAGGTGGTGGCAGGAAGATCAGAGGAGGCAGGATGCAATGCTGGGGCTGCTGCGTGATCAAACTGACATGCTCTGGCGTCTGGTGGAGCTTCAGGAATGGCAGCAGGATCACAGAGTGCCGCTGCAGCCCCTGTATAACCACCCTCACCCCTCACCATATTCCACATCCTCCTCCCCCAGACATGTAAGAACGCCCGCCCACTCCACCCCCGTGGACAGCCCAACCAAAAGGCTGTCATTATTGTGAAATTTTTATAGTGGCCTTTTCCTTCCCTCCTATCCTCCTCCCAAACCACACCCGGGCTACTTTGTCAGTTCTCTCCCTCTTTTTATAATAAATTAATAAAGAATACATGATTTTTAAACGATAGTGACTTTATTTCCTTAAATTGAAGGGGGAGGGTGGGTTGCTTACAGGGAATGAGTCAATCAAGGATGGGGGGGGCGTTCATCAAGGGGAAACAAACACAGCAGTCACACCCTACCCTGGCCAGTGATGAAACTCGTTTTCAAAGCTTCTCTGATGCGCACCACTTCCTGGTGTGCTCTTCTAATTGCCCTGGTGTCTTGCTGCGTGTAATCAGTGGCCAGGTGATTTTCCTCAGCCTCCCACCCCGCTATAAAGGTCTCTCCCTTACTCTCACAGAGATTGTGGAGCACACAGCAAGCAGCAATAACAATGGGGACATTGGTTTGGCTGAGGTCTGAGCGAGTCAGTAATGTGCTCCAGCGCGCCTTTAAACGGCCAAATGCACATTCCACCACCATTCTGCACTTGCTCAGCCTGTAGTTGAACAGCTCCTGACTACTGTCCAGGCTGCCTGTGTATGGCTTCATGAGCCATGGCATCAAGGGGTAGGCTGAGTCCCCCAGGATAATGACAGGCATTTCAACATCCCCAACTGTTATTTTCTGGTCTGGGAAGTAATTCCTTTGCTGCAGCCGTTTAAACAGAGTAGTGTTCCTGAAGACATGAGCATCATGAACCCTTCCTGGCCATCCCATGTGGATGTTGGTGAAACGTCCCTTGTGATCCACCAATGCTTGCAGCACCATTGAAAAGTACCCCTTGCGGTTTACGTACTGGGTGGCCTGGTGCTCCGGTGCCAAGATAGGGATATGGGTTCCATATATCGCCCCACCACAGTTAGGGAATCCCATTGCAGCAAAGCCATCCACTATGACCTGCACATTTCCCAGAGTCACAACCTTTCGTAGCAGCAGCTTAGTGATTGCTTTGGCTACTTGCATCACAGCAGCCCCCACAGTAGATTTGCCCACTCCAAATTGATTCCCGACTGACCGGTAGCTGTCTGGCGTTGCAAGCTTCCAGAGGGCTATTGCCACTCGCTTCTCAACTGTGAGGGCTGATCTCATCTTGGTATTCTGGCGTTTCAGGGCAGGGGAAAGCAAGTCACAAAGTTCCATGAAAGTGCCCTTACGCATGCGAAAGTTTCGCAGCCACTGGGAATCGTCCCAAACCTGCAAAACTATGCGGTCCCACAGTCTGTGCTTGTTTCCCGGGCCCAAAATCGGTGTTCAATGGCTAGAACCTGCCCCATTACCATCAGGATTTCCAAAGCGCAGGGGCCCGCGGTTTGAGAGAATTCTGTGTCCATGTCCTCATCACTCTTGTGGCCGCGCTGCCGTAGCCGCCGCCGCCTCCTCGCCTGGTTTTGCAGGTCCTGGTTCAGCATAGACTGCACGAGAATGCGCGAGGTGTTTACAACGTCCATGATTGCTGTCTTGAGCTCAGCAGGGTCCATGCTTGGCATGCTATGGCATTTGCACAGTTCACCCAGGAAAAAAAGGCGCAAAACGGTTGGCTGCTGCTGCTTTCACGGAGAGAGGGGTGAGTTGTACCCAGAACCACCCGCGACAATGTTTTTTGCCCCATCAGGCACTGGGATCTCAACCCAGAATTCCAAGGGGCAGGGGACACTGCGGGAACTATGGGATAGCTATGGGATAGCTACCCACAGTACAATGCTCCGGAAATCGACGCTAGCCTCGGCATATGGACGCACACCGCCAAATTACTGTGCTTAGTGTGGCCGCGTGCACTCGACTTTATACAATCTGTTTAAAAAAACTGGTTTCTGTAAAATTGGTATAGTCCCGTAGTGTAGACGTACCCTTATACTGGTATAGTTTATTCCTCTTTCCTATAGTGATACAACTTCACCATCCAAAAGAGGGGATTGTACCACTTTACTGGTGGACAAGGTCTATGGGAAGCTTAGATTCACTTTGGAAAATGGGACTTAGGCACTTAAATTGCTTCAGTGTTACAGGATGATTGGCCCCTTGAAGAAGGAATGGGTCCTGTTCACCTGTGAGTAATTAGCCACTTCCCAATGGGGCCTGATAGAAAGCACCTGGCATCTCTAAAAACCCAGGAGGCAGTTCAGACAGGGAGGAAGAAGATGTAGGAAGGAGCAGCAGCAGCTGGGAACTGTTGAGGGTTCCTTGGAGCAAGTTGCTAGTTCTGCACTTGCTCTTTCCTGTTGCTGACCCCCTCCCCCACAAAAAAAAAGTAGGAGTGGGGAGCTGGGGGCGGGGAGTGCTAGTGCACGGAAAGAACAGGAGAGAGTTGACTGGCTGGAGCTGGGGAACCTTACCAAGCAGAGGCTTGTGCAGTGGCCCCCAGGTAAAGGGAAAGATCTGACTTAGCCAGGGGAAGGCTGAATTCAAGTGAAGAGGGTGATTCTGGAGGAATTTAGCAGCGATGAGACTTGCAGGCAAAGGAGGCCTAGAGAATGGAATGCTGTGGGGAGCCTGCTCGCAGAAGCCCTGAGATGAGGGTTGTGGCAGAAGAGTTGTAAGAAGCTTGGAAAATGGCCAGCAGGGTGGAGGCCCTGGAACAGGGGCACAGGTATCATGGAACAAGGATTGTGACCTCTCAGATAGATGACCTGCAGAGGTGGGGTCCTGGGAGAGGGATGACAGAACTGAAGAACTGTTCTTTCTTAGCTTGTTTTATTTTGGGATTTGTGAACAGTTTCACTTTGAGGGACCAGCAAATGGATGCATGTATATTAATAAATGATGCCTGGAAGAGGGCTTTTATTAAACTTCTGGAGAGACATCATTCCTTTCCTGGGCTGATGAGATTTCCAATGGTCTGGTTGGTGGAGAAGAGGATGGGCAACTTGTCTGGCTTCAGGGAATGAAGCAAAGGAAACCATTGCAGGTTGTGCTGCTTGTGCTGTGATCAGCTACTTGAGGGTACCCTGTCTGGGGGCAGCTGTATGACAAGAATTTTCAAAATTCTACTCTAAGCCCCTATCTTGTAATATGTAGTGTGCAGGTGGACTGCTGTGCCCATGTGGAGCACAAGACTCAACAAATGAATGTAACAAACAACTGGAGGGAAGGGGCGGGGAGAATGAATGGCAGAAATAAGATCATGTGGTTACATAGGCTAACAATGTGAACAACATGATGGCTCCAAATCATTTAAACTTTAATGATAATTAATCTACATTGAATCAGTACCTACTGTGCCACTTGACATTGCCCCCAACCAAAGTGACCCTCAGCTCAGTAACTATTTATGCCATTTAATTAGGGTGTATTGTGTTTTCTCTTTTGTCCCTGCCTCTGTCCCCAGCCACCTATCAGTCTTATGAACATTATGAACTCCTGTTTTCATTTAAAAACCAAAAAACCCTCAGAACTTAAGCAATTCCCATGACTCCTTATCAAGTCTTCGACTCTCCCTCTCTATAAACCCCACACCCCAAGGTTGCTTTACACATCTGCAGATAAGAGGGATTTCCTACCCTCTGCTCCTGTCCAAGAGGACAGAGATGAGACAATATAGGTATCAGGTGAAAGAAGGAAGAAGGGTCTTCATTGAAAAGTTTTTGTCACTAAGAAATGAAGATTCAGTATGACTCTGAATACATGCAATCTTTTGAGGAAAAAGATGGTGTCAATTTCTTCATTGTCAATATTTAGAGCATTTTGAACAGCATGGGGGTGTATTATGGACTTCACTGGATACTAAAGCAGTGATTTTTTAAAACTTTTTTTCATTTGCTGACCCCTAAAACATTTCAAATGGAGGTGTGGACACCTTTGAAAATCTTAGACATAGTCTGCAGACTCCTAGGTGTCCATGGACCATAGTTTGAAAACCAGTGGACTAAAGAAAGTGAAACAAACAGAATTTGTCATGAAGATTGCTGAGCATGATAATAGAAAGCTGTGACTAGTAAGCAAAGAAAAAAAACCACATAATGTCTATTGGTAAACTTTATTTGAAAAGCATAAACATACAAAACATGTTTTATAACACAGATAATAAAGTGATAGCCATATTTAACATAGTCTAATAAAAATAAACCATGTAAGGCTCATCCAGAAACTATATGTAAATTGCTGAATAAAGATAACTTTGAACTATCTGGTGAAGCCCAGTTCTTCTAGGAACAGTAGAGGGATAGCTCATGTTTAGTCAAGACATCTAGGTAAAAATCCAGGTTGTCCAATCAGCTGCCCAGAAGTAGCTTCAAAAATAGTGTGTGTTGATTGGAACCTCTTTGCTTGGTAAAGTCAATAAGATAAAGAGCATTTGGGGCTTTGTGAATAGCCACTCTGAGCAGGATTTGGAATTTAGAAGAAGCAAGCATATTACTGGCTAGCTGAATAGTTGAACTCTATGCCCAAAGCATCAATACCCCAAGCACTGACTGCATTTTGACTACACAGAAAAGCCACAGAAAACTACACAATCAGTCCAAAGCAGAGTGACCTGTAACAATTTTATCTATATCTATTTATCCAAATTTGCAGAAAACTCATAATCTGGAAATACCAATATAAATTATAGACTGAGAGCCAAATCCTTCTTCCTTGTTTTTATAGGAGTGGCCCTATGATTTCAAATGGAATACGCAGGCACGATTTGATGAGGACATGCAAAATCAAAACTTCAAACTACCAGTCTGAAAATTAATAAAGTTTTCATCTTAGATTGACATATTTGAAAATATAGTGAATTAGTCAGCATTTCTTGACCTAAATGCAGTTCCTTTGCACCTTGCTAGTAGTATGGGAGCCAGCTGTAAGTGTGTTAAATAATTAATTACAATGACTCTGAGAAATAATCTGTTTTTAAATTCTAGCTGCCAAATCCTGCAGTCCTTACTCAATTGTAAAATACATGCAGTATTCTCTAGCTAATTTTTTTTGCTGATCACTCAGTGCAAGTCCAGATGCCTCATCAAAGCATTAACTTAAGAAACGGAGCTCAGTAAATGTTATGGGCCAGATCCTTAGCTGGTGTAAATTGGCATAGACTGTTAATGCCAGCTGAGCATCTGGCTGTAAATGTAAATGAAAATATATCAATATTTTCCATCTCCTTTAGCATAGGAACTAGGGAGCTCAACTTCATTGAGAAGGATAGTTGCAAACCTATGTTTTATTTTTCCCAGTTTTGGTTTGGTTATATTTACTTTTTTGGTTGATTGTGATTTTTGTTTATATTACTGTCTAAGGAACTAGACAGGTGTCTCACAAGCATCAGAACATCACAAAATCTGTACTGCATGTAGTTTAATGTATCTTATTCCGATGTGAAGGCAATAACCTCACAAGTTCAGTTTTATTGCATTTTGTTTTAACCGCACGTCTTAAACCTGAATTCAGATGATCCTGCAACCCAAAACTTCTAATTGTTGCCTATTATTGCTGTCTCTAACATGAAAATAATACAACCACTATATATATTTAAATTCTGTAGAAAGGCCTGACCATTTCATCCCATAAATAAAAAATAAATAATGTAGAAATATTTGTAGGGGCGAATTTTCAGTTCTTTCCTGCTCCTTTCTGGTGCAGGGGGAAACTTACTTATTCCCTCAATCCAGCTTTGAAATTGTGTAGAATTTGAAATGTATTATTTAGAGGTACTAACGAATGGTTTAGGAGAAGCTATTAAGAGTTCTGAAGTGGAATTACACAAGAGATGTGAATGCTGCTGTAGGGGTTGGTGGGGACTCATATACCCTCTGACAGTTTCCCAGCTTTAGAAGGAAATTCATTGATCCTGTACCATTGAGGTAAATGGGAATTGTGCCATTGACCTTAATTGAAGCAGGATTGTGTCTTTGGGGCCTGATCCAAAGCACATTAAAGTCAATAGGATTTTTCCTATTGATCTCTTCAGGCTTGGCTCATTGTGATTAGAATTAGTGTGGTCAGCTACCCGAAGATTAAGTTTTATGGGATGATTATTGCCATTATGGTTTTAAACACTGAAAAAAGTGGCTGTGTATTAAAGGAATGAAAATATGTTATGAAAAGTCCCCAGAACATCTGGTTTCTATCTTTAGCTTCTTTTTGTTTAAGAGATGTACAAATCTAATGCTAGTGCAGAATGGGTTGGTGGTGTGACGTTGCACTCTATATGTTTGATGGAAATGTGCTAATGAATGTGAATATAATGTAACTGGAATATGCTTCATGCAAAAGGTCTCTTGTAAGGTATCGTTACAAAGCTTATATTCTACTGAGTGTGTTCATCGTATTTGTATGTATGTATCATTCTTGTATCTAAAACTAGAAATATGAAGTATAACTCTGAAGTCCTATTGTAATTATGCAAAATGTGGGCCACTGATGGTGGTTTAGAATCTTGATGGCTCTCATTGACTAGGACAATTAGTTGTAAATGGCTGTGTTTACTTGCGAGCTTTCCTGCAAGTTCCTGTGAGTCAGGCTGGGAAGAATGAAGGCTTGGGGTTTCACAGGACATGTGACCATGTCACCTGGTACTGGAATCCATCTTAGACCTGGTGCTTTTCCATTTAGAAGGAGGGGTGGGGACTCAAGAAACAAAAGATTCCCGCTTTGTGCCAAAGCTATAAAAGGGGGTGGAACAGAACAAAAAGGGCTGCCAGTCATGAGAAATCCCTGAGTTATCATCTGAGCTGGAACTAACAAGGTCTGTACCAGGGGAAAGGATTGGGCCCAGACTAGGAAGGAGTCTAGTCTGTGAAAGAAGCTTATTGGAACATCTCTGAGGGTGAGATTTACCTGTATTCAGTTTCTTAATGTATTAGGCTTAGACTTGCATGTTTTTTGTTTTATTTTGCTTGGTAACTTACTTTGTTCTGTCTGTTATTACTTGAAACCACTTAAATCCTACTTTTTATACTTAGTAAAATCACTTTTGTTTATTAATGAACCCAGAGTAAATGATTAATAGCTGGGGGAGCAACCAGCTGTGCATACTTCTCTATCAGTGTTATAGAGGGTGGACAATTTATGAGTTTACCCTGTATAAGCTTTATACATAGTAAAACGGATTTATTTGGGGTTTGGATCCCAATGGGAGCTGGGTGTCTGGGTGCTGGAGACAGGAATACTTGCTGAGCTGTTTTCAGTTAAGTTTGCAGCTTTGGGGGCGTGGTTCAGACCCTGGGTGTGTGTTGCAACAGGCTAGCATGTCTGGCTTAAAATGACAGGGGTTTGGAGTCCCAAGCTGACAAAGAAAATGGGCTCAGAAGTAGTTTCAGCACATCAGGTGACTCCCAAGGGAGTATCTGTGACCAAACCCATCACAGGTGGTACTAAAAGCTGATAGTAAGGAATACAGAAAAATAAGGAAAACTACATATAGTTACCTTGTCTAATGCATTTTCTTTCTATGCTTCTGGACAACATGAAGCTGAAAGTTGTCCTTTGGCCTTGAACACTTCACCAAATGGCTATGATGTGGTGTTTGATCTTTTCCTACTCTTTAAAACTTAATAGCATATGTTATCACTTGCCTTGTGTAAGGCAATGAAGAAGAATTTAAAGTAAGGCAGGCAAAACTTCTCTTCATACCATTCTCTTTTGGGCCCCTTGGGCCTGCCTTACTTTAAATTCTTCTTCATTGCCTTACACAAGGCAAGTGATAACATATGCTATTAAGTTTTAAAGAGTTAGTGTGTGTCTCTATTGTTACAGACATATTTACTGACAGGTATTTTGAAATAAATTACCAAAATAATTGAAGCTGGCATGATTATGTAGTGTTATTTTCACAAATAAAATTTGCAGAATTTTAAAATATTGTGCACAGAATTTTTAACTTTTTGGTGCAGAATGCCCCCAGGAGTAAGATGTCTATGGATGATTTGAGTACACTTGATCTCCACTAGAACTACATGCTATAGAGCTGGATCTGACAGCTGGACCATAGTATTTGTTCTAAGGTAATGCCTTTGGGAAATCAAAAGAATTGGTCTGGTTATACCTGGAAATAGTGTAGCCTAAGGAAAGTCACCTGACACCTTGAGTTACTAATCTCTTGATCTTGAAAAGGACAATTATTCTTATGACCTATTAGTGCTGCTCATAGATTGAAGTGAAAGCAGATTAGGATCTCACCTGTCTCTCAGGGCTGAGTATAGAAATACAAGGGTGGAAAGGACCTCAATTAGTTATCTGCTCCATCCCCCTGTGTTGAGGCAGGTTTAATCTAACCTGTCCTTAAAAACCTCCAGTGATGGGGATTCCACAACCTTCCATCATAACCTATTCTAGCATTTAACTATTCTTAAAGTTTTTCCTATAATCTAACCTAAATCTCCCTTGCTGCAGGCTAAGTTGATTATCTTTGTCCTACCTTCAGTAGACATGGAGAACAAGTGATCACCATTGAAAACTTTTATCAGTATCCCTCTGTCATCTTTCTTCAAGATTGAACATATCTAGTATTTTTAATCTTTCCTCATATGTCAGTTTTTCTAAATCTCTGATCATTTCTGTTGCTCTCCTGTGGACTCTCTCCAGTTTTTCCATATCTTTTCTAAAGTGTGCCTTCCAAAACTGGACACAACACTTCAGCTGAGGCTTCACCAGTGCTGAGTAGAGAGGAACAATTACCATCCTTTTCTTAGACACAACAACCATGATGACACACACCGGAATATTAGTCTTTTTTGCAGCTTCAATGTGTTGGCTCATGCTTAATTTGTGATCCGCTATAACCTCCAATCCTTTTCTGCAGTACTACTGCCTAGATAGTTATTCCCAATTTTGTGCATTTGATGTTTTTCCTTCCTAAGAGTAGTACTTTGCACTTGTCTTTAGTGAATTTCATTTTGTTGATTTCAGATCAGTTCTCCTTTTGAATTCTAATCCTGACCTCCAAAATGCTTACAACCCCTCACAGCTTGATGTCATCTACCAATTTTATAAACATATTCTCCACTCCATTATCTAAGTCATTATAAAAATTCTTGAACAGTACTGAACCCATTTTTCTCTTGCTCCTAATGAATTTATAAACCCTCTTATTGCTTTTTATCCCTTGCTAGATGTAACTCATTTTGTGCCTGAGCCTTTCTGTAGATACTCGTGCTATTCTTTTGTATCATCTTTAGCAATGTGCAGGGGCAGCTCCAGGCACCAGCACGCCAAGCACGTGCTTGGGGCGGCAAGCCACTGGGGGCACTCTGCTGGTCACTGCAAGGGCAGCAGGCAGGCTGCCTTCGGCGGCTTGCCTGAGGAGGGTCTGCTGGTTCCACGCCTGCGGGAAGTCCGCCGAAGCCGCGGGACCAGCGGACCCTCCACAGGCATGCTGCCGAAGGCAGCCTGCCTGCTGTGCTTGGGGCGGCAAAATGCCTAGAGCCACTCCTGGCAATGTGTCCATGTTTCCACTTTTTGTAGGATTTCCTTTTTGATTTTCAGGTCATTAAAGAGCTCCTGATAGAGCCATATTCACCTCTTACTATTCTTCCTATCTTTCCTTTGCATAGGATAGCTTGCTGTGGTGCCTTTAATATTGTGTCTTTGAGAAATGGCCAGCTCTCCTGAATTCCTTTTTCTCTTAGATTTTCTTCCCTTGTTGCCTTTGTCAGTGATTCCAGGTGTTGCCCACCAAGAGAGCAAGAGATTGAATCCAGATCTCTCATGTTGTACTGTACAGCACTAATCAAGGAGCTATGGGGTCACCCTAACATAGTAATTTTAATTAACAAGTTCAGCAAAGTGATTTCTTCCTCAAGGCAGTGAGTAAATTAATGGACATGCTGTTCTCTGCCACTTTTGATGGGCTTAGAATTTTATTTATAGGAAACAGTGGTGGATTTTTGGAATCCACAAACGCTATAATGGTGTCAATTCAATTTTTTGCTTGACTGCTCAAGAAATAAGGATGGAATTGTTTGGGAGGCATGAAGGAGTAATGGTTCCTAATAGGAATGTGTCCAAATGGTTTCTGAGAACTTATATACAAAACCTGCTATCAAATAAACTACTCCATGCAACTCCTACTCAACATTTTCTGTGAACTGTACTTCCATGCCTTCTTTTTAAAATTTGTAGTCAATGAATTTCTTTCTGAGATTATTAATATTCCTGTGTGTCTCTGAGCTCCTATCAAACTTCTCCATTCATCATCTTTCTAAGATACAAGTAAACTAGCCTCAATTAAATGCAGCAGTTCCCAGATGAATAGCCACACACATAGATTTCTTATATTGATTTTCTTACAAACTCTAATATTAGTAAGTTCCTGATGTAGCTCCTATTATTCAAAGGAAAGAATCCCATTGCTTTCAAGAGGAGTCAAAAGGGGACCTTTTAGATATGTTTACACCTCATTTTACACAGCTCTTGACGTTCTGTACATCAGTCAAATCAACAGCCGTAGATTTGTGTTTGGAATGATGATATTTAAGGATTTGGAAGTGAATTTAAAAAATAACAGACACTTTCCTGATTAGTGGAACTATGATGCTTAATCAAACAAGCTGAAGAGGATTATTCTGGGTTATAACAGAACTCTGCCTACAAGACTCCAAACCGTATACTCTAGTAATTGAATTATTGGCATTCTCATTTGTTATTATTTACTATTTTACATAGCTCTTAGAGTGTGATAGGCCCTTTATAAATACTGTAAGTATGAAGACACATCATTGCCCTCAACATTTTATTATCTAGATAGACATTGTGTAGATGGGGAATAGGGAACTAGAAGTACCAAAAGCAAAGTGACAGAAGAGTGAAGTTTAGCATGAGATGATGATGATTTTTTTTTTTTTGGTCTTGAAATAAATCATGTGATTGAAAAAAAATCCTGGGGAGATTTCATGAGAAGTATACATAGAACAGTGCATATCTAATTCATTTTATAGCCCTTCTCTAGGAGCCTTATCCAATGGAAAGACTCTGGTGACGTCAGTAAAAGTTGGATTAACTTCTTGGAGAGGCCTTTTCCAGCATTTTTCTGTAGTTTCATGTCAGTAAATATTTAACTGGACAACTACAATTCTTTACATCCATCTATAAAATGAGAAATTGCAATCCTATCTTTCAGAAAAGTTTATTATAATGATGATAATTCAAAGCCTGCACCTTTCCAGGGTTACTACAGACTTAATAAGGTAGCCACATACTAGACAATTAACATACATCCTCCAGAAGGAGGATACTGACATATCAGCATTTATTTCATATCTCACCCCAGTTCTGGGTTGTCCTAGATACTTCATCTGCTATAAGTAAGTCTTAAACCTCCCCTGAGTGAGCTTTCTCATTTATTAATAAGAGATGGACCCAAACTACCAAGTTCAGGTTCAGATGGAACCCCTCTAAGTTTGGGAGTGGGGTATTAGTGTTGTTCTGATGCAAAGTTCTCATTTGGGCTCCTTGATAATATTAATTGGCATTTGGTTTCCTGACATCATAATGTAACAGAGAGATAAGGTGGGTGAGGTGGTATCTTCTATTGGAACAACTTCTGTTGGTCCAATAAAAGATATTACCTCACTCGCCTAGTCTCTCTAATATCCAAGGACTGACATTGCTAGAACTACACTGCACACACATCGTAGCGTAAAGCATTCTGAGATCTTTTACAGGTCCTGCACTGTAGAAATTCTGTAGGAATTATTTATTTTGCTCTCTGAGGTACAGGACTGTATTTATGTTTGGCATTATTTTCCAGTCTCAGAAATCTTGGATTGAAGGAGTCTTCAATAAAAGAGAGTGTGCAAAAGTTATACCCAGCTCAAAAGATCCTCACAGGTATAGTTGTGGTTTTAGTTTTATTTTTGTTATGTTGAAAGAGAATTGATAGATGTTATAGGGATACTGTGGATGCTGTTCTTACAGTTTTGCAGTGCCACAATTACATGATTGCGGCATGTCCACTGTTGCCATGCAGTTAGAAGCTCACCCCAATGTTTTCTTTCAATATTAAGGAAGGCGCAGATATTGTAGAACAGATGCTGTTATATACAGGAGAGGATTTATCCACCTTTGATGGCTAGTAAAAGTCATAACCGGGGTAGGGCTGCAGTGTTGTTCATTAATTGTTTCATAGATGGTTCAGTCAACACGCTTGTAAAGTGATGACAGCCCCATTGTTGGTTGCATACCAAAACTGGAAGCTGTTGACCATTCTGGTCTTTCAGACATGTAGCCCTAAGTCTGGTAGCTGAAAATGTGGCCTAGCCTTCACGTGAAATAGACTGAGAGGGAAAAGTGTGATGCAGTTCACAGAACCAAATTACTGGTACATGGAAATTCTCCTTCCTACTCCAAAAATGTGACCTTGTGTCAAACAGTAAGGCAGAACCTGCTTTAAATAGAAGAAGAGAGCTACTATTAATCCCAGTATCCAGGGGCGGCTCTAGGATTTGCGGCGCCCCAAGCAGGGCGGCATGCCGCAGGGGGGGTGCTCTGGCGGTCGCAGGTCCTGCGGCTCCGGTGGACCTCCCACAGACGTGCCTGCGGAGGGTCTGCTGGTCCCGCGGCTCCGGGAGACCTCCCGCAGGCACGTCTGCGGGAGGTCCACCGGATCCACGGGACCAGCGGACCCTCCGCAGGCATGCCTGCGGGAGGTCCACCGGAGCTGCCTGCCGCCCTCCCGCGGGACGCCGCCCCAAGCGCACGCTTGGCGCGCTGGGGTCTGGAGCCGGCCCTGCCAGTATCCTTATCAGCAGGTCTCTGTCTTGAGGAGTGAGATGAATCATGTTGTTCTTCCATAGAACACTGGAAAGAGTCAGAAATTAAAATGCTCCAACCCTCATTTGAGGAATGGACAAAACAAACTTTTTTTTTCCTCGCAAGCTTTATGACTAATTAAGTGGTAACTTTGACTAAACAAGGCCTGTAGGATCAGATTCTAAGATTGTAAACTTCTTGGGGATAGTACTATGATCATATAATTCTGAGTGCATTGATGGTGCTCAATAAACAATGATAATTCATGGTTTTATAGAATTTAAGGCCAGAAGGAGCCATTAGATGATGTAGTCTGACCTCCTATGTGTCACAGGCCATTAAATTTCACCCAGTTATCCCAATAACTTGGGTTAGATTAAAGCATTTCAGTCCTCAAGAGACTAAACTGTTTAATGCCTTATTAGGATGATGATGACTCCAGCTATGAAATACTAATAGTATAACAGTTTAAAATTCCAAATAAAACACTGAGCTTTTAGAATAGATCTTCAGATGATGACTACAGTCTTATACACAAGTTTCAATGCCATTGCTTAGAAATTTTTCCACAAGTCTTTTTATTACCCAGTATTTAATACATTTGATGCATCAAATTACAGATATTTTCTTGTATATAATAATACATTGTTTTATTGATATATATTCCTCCAGATGTCCTGCAGGATGCCAGATATGCCAGAACTTAATCAGGTAAGACCTTATAAATATGATGCTATGCTTTCTAAAATGGGCTAAAGAAACAATTAATGTTCTTAATCCAGCAAGCAATGGCAAAACGTGTCAGCCACTGAAATGATCAGAACAGAATTTCTGGGGTCTGTTAGAAGAATTTATTATAAATTCTGCTAAAGTAAGTTGCATACTGAGACTGAATTTACACACTAGGAAATGTGCAAAGAAAGATTTCTGTGGCAAATTGTCTTAATCCTGCCCTGATGGGTACCAGGCAGAAATAGTACAAAACTCCTTCCTAGGCAGCTAACAGTTCCAGCCATATGCTGAATGGCACAAGATGTGGAAGGGATGTGAGAGGCAATAGGAATCAGATGAGAGGGAAAGTGGTTAGAATGGAATCCTTGGGGAGGGGGTGGGAGGAACCATGCAAGGACCACCACATTCCCCCCTCCCCCAAATATTTGGGACTTGCATCTGCCATGAGCAGATAACATTGGTAGTTCAAGGCTCCTGCTTTGTAGAAACCAGCTTGGAGGTGTAAAAGATATGAGGCCACTAGGAAAGTTTTTGGTCTGTTTTCTTTTAATTTATTAAGGTGGTGTCACCGTGCCTCAGTGGGTCACAATGGAGAATATCAAATTCAGGGCAAGCTGCTGAGAAATAGGGCAACCATACCCCCAAACTGGTGGTTATTCTTCCATAAGATATACCAAACCAGCAACAAAAGTCTCCCCACACTGGCTAACAGGAAGTCAGGAATGCAGCCTCCTTAGGAATTCCAGTCTTGGATTTAACACCCAGACACTAGACTTAATGATGAATGGTTATTTAAAACCAATTTCATCTAACAAAAGGGTTCTTCTGATCCCAAAGGACAAGCCATACACCCAGGACAATATATAACTCAGATCTTCCCCAATAATCATGCTGTTGACAATCCTTTAGTATCTAAAGGTTTATTTATAAAAAGAAAGAAAGGTGAGAGTTAAAGTTGGTTAAAGGAATCAAAAACATACAATAATTGCAAAATTCTTGGTTCAGGCTTGGAGCAGTGATGCAATAAACCGCTGGCTTGTCAAGTCTCTGGTTGCTTCTAAATGATTTGGAAGGTCCTTGGTCCCTTGGTTAGAATGCTTCCATTAGTATAAGTCCATAGTCCAGAGGTTAGAGCAGGAAAGAGGCAAAATGGAGACGTTTCCAGGGCCTTTTATAGCTTCTGCCATGTGGAGGGAAACCCATTTTCCCAAACAAAGCCCTTAGCACAGTTTGTGGAAAAATACAAAAATACAAGTAACAAGATGGAGTTTAGGGTCACAAGCCCTTTCATGCTTCGCTGAGTCATAGCAGAGGCCATTACCCATATTCTAGCTAAAATGTCCACAGGAATGTCCATCTGGTGAGGAAAAGCCTCTTTTACTGTGAGTCCATTGTGAGTTAAGTGTTCTTTGATGGGCCATTCAACTTGACTACTCCCTTCACAATGTGCTGGCCAAACTAGAACTAAACTCCATTGTGGGTGGGACCACAGGATCAAACACATTTGAAATACAGGCATACTGTCAATATTCATAATAACTTCAGATAAAAAATGATTTCTGCAAGTAGGATAATTATATTCAGCAAACCATAACTTTTTCATAGACACCTTACATGACATACCTTTGCACAACCTTTGTTGCAATCGTGGTAGCAACAATGATCTTTGTTGCAACAGTGGTAGCAACAATGATCTATATGGTCATATATTAATTGTATAACGTCGCAGATGGGAAAGGGGAGCACACTGGACTTCACATAGTTTTGTGTGTTTTGATAGGGCAGTGGTCTTTTTAGGCAGCTGATATTCATACTACATATGTTCATCATCAGATTTTTGATCCCTCCTTTGAAATTAACATTAGTGCCTGTGCACAGCTCGCGTTAGTGTGCATTTAAGAGGCTACTGTAAAGGCTGTTAGATCAGAATGCTGGCCTTTCTTGGCACTTGTTCTTCGTTGAAAGTCTCCTTCCCAGTCCTCCTGCTATGGTGTTTGTTGAATCTGGAAAATGAAACAAAACTGCATGAGTTACTGCATGATAAACCAATGGCTAACACACTGGGAAAAATAAGAACTGGGTCCAATGATTGTGACTTGTTGTTTGTTTTTTAGTGTGCACTTTTCAGCATTTACATTTATAAATATAAAAATTGCATCCAGCTACATTTTTCAAAATAAAAGATTTTGTTTTTTTGTTGTTGTTTTTAGCTGAAAGATAAGCACAAATCTTCATTCTGAAAGGATTTTTCTGGCAAAGTTCAATACAGAGATAAATGTTACAACTAGTTAAAACTGTATTTACTGGGACAAAAATCCAACCAATTTAGGCCTACTTTGGTCTAGACATCATTCACAAATCATTCCAGATGGCACTAGTTATATTTGTAAATATTGGCCTTATAGTTTGGGCAAATTACTTTTCAGATTGGATTGTTTATGACATGTGGTCTCAAGGCTTACAAACATTTTAGTGAGTGCCAGTAGTTATACAAATATTTTCAAATAATGAATGGCATGACCTCATAAATAGCTGTTAATCAAATTTGAGTAGTTTAATTGTGACTATATAGGTGACTCTGTCCATTATTCTACCAACTTTACTAAATACATTGGAAAGGCTGACACATGCTTCTGAGCAGCATCAATTTGCAAGCGCAACTCAATAATGGCTCTGTTACAGCCCAGACTGACTTCCCCCTTTGGATGCTCACCAGGCTGCTGTATTGGATCCAAACCTTTGGATCTCATGAGCTTTTAAGTTTACCAATCTGAACAGAATTCAGGCACTGTCTCCAGGTCTGGCTCTTAAACACACTCACGAGATACAAACTCCCTCTCCTGGTTTCCCTTCTCAGGGCATGGGACAGTAGGTGCTCTAGACCCAAGTTTCCCCAGGAGTTTAAGCACACCTGCACAGCTCCACCCTTGTGGGTTCTCTGGGTTACTGTCTCACCCTTCAGGGAGTTTGTGACAGTTAAAGGAAGTAACACAGAGACTTTACACTTTTAAGCACAGCTACAGCACAATAGATATACAGAGCTATGTATATCTGCATATATATATATATATCCTGCATGCAAGACCCTGCCTCAGTTTCCCAACCCCTCTCGAGAGACCTTTTGGTCATAGGCAGTGTCCTTCCAGGGAATCCTGGATTCTTGTGCACCCTCTTTCCATCTACCCAGTCTTGTCTTTTGTCAGCCAATGGGTAGCTGGAGAGCAAGACCCAACTCAGAGCAGAACTTGCCCTTTTATGAACTTCATGTCCCTTCTATCAGGTGACCCCTCTGAGGGGCTTCAAGTCTCTTTTCAAGTGATTCATTGCTTAGTTCCCACCCAAAGTTCAGACTTGTAAAACTGGTTTTCCTGGGCTACAACCTGTTCCTTGTTCTAAGGAGCTTCCATTTATAGAAAGCCAAGATTGTTCTCTATTGTTAGAAGTCTGCTAGGAGCAAGAATTTCCCCTACACATTGTGGGTATTTCAGTTCAAGATGGAGGCCGCAGTGCAGAAGTGAAGGCACAGCACAATTTTGCAATTAAAATGGTGTTTACAAAACAGAGTGGGGTTTGACTGATATAGCCACATACAGACATATGCTAATCAGTCACAGGGTGTCTCTGTCTGTCTAATCTAGGCACTTGCAGCGCTCTCATTATCTGTGGAACATACTTTTTATGTTTATAGTGCATGTGTTATGCAGCCATTTCCTTTTCTGGAAATTGGCTCCCACCCAAGCAACATTTATGAAGCAATGACCGTAATGACAACGACTCTCACTGTAATTGTCAAAGGGTTGTAGACTGTGTAAACTGCACTTTATATGACAGTGTTTCCTGTGCATATCATTAAAAAAGGGCACCGAGAATGAGGAAAGCTCCTTGATAAGGTCGGTTTGATCTGGCTGTGTCTGGTGCCTCACTCATTTACTCTTTCTCCAGGGGAGATCTCCAAGTTTGGTGCTGTTGCTGAGGCTTTCATATTTTGCAGGAGGAGTGACTATTTCCCAGCTCTGCAGTGACCTTGTAGAAACAGTCTCTGTTACAACGATACTTGAATGTTCGCTGCAGTCAGTTTCTGAAACAGTGGGGAATGTGATACTTGCTGTCAGCATTACATCATGGCCCCTACTTTGCGAACTCCTTGGCTCTGCTGTGGAGCTCTCAACCTTCCCCAGCTATCACAACTGGGATTTACTGCCACATCATTTAAACCTCCTCCTTGACTCCTTTGTTCCTGCAAGGGAGAATTCCCCAAACTGGATCCATCTATCCTTCTGCTCCTTCTGTGTGCTAGCTTGAGCTATCAGCCTAAATAAGACAAAGCAGCTCCTTTGAAATACATTATTATTATAACACTTTCTTTTAAGTGCACATTTGCAAATAGTTTGCATAGGGTAAATAACTGCATAATGGATGTTTGAATATATGGTTAGTCAATTGTTCTAGAGTCCAGGAGGTTGCTTATAACCATCTATAATGTCCATGGAAGTGCATATAACAGCCTGTACCCTGTACAAACTTATAACATCTAACCATTTTAAAACTGTTTATAAATATCCCCTTAATATAAGGTCTGATTGTTGTAAAGCTGCTAAGCTTTCACTGGACCTATGAGCTCCAGCTTCAGGTCCATTGGAATAACTTATAGTGTCAGATGATGAATCACCCTCTCCATAGGGTAGGCTGAGTTTTCTAGTATCTGCAGCTATAGGAATAGCTGCGGGCATAGTTCTGTAATGTATAAGATGGTCAGTGTATGCTGATATTTTGATAGTGGTTTATTGTGTGTGCTGAAATTGCCTTTGCAAAACACCAGTGAAGTTTTGGTGAACCTGATCACTTCTAAGTGCTATGATTCCATTTCCTGCATATACCTGCTTAACCATTGTGCTTTCAATAGCTGGCTCATGCAGACCTTGGCTATTGGATTGCTGTTTGCTCTGTGTTGTTCAGTATGATGCCTGAAGCAGTAATGACATAAGGGTATGTTAATGTGAGTCCCACTATACATATACTGGAGCCCATAAGGGCTTTTCAGGACCATAGGAGAACAGAAGTATGTCCAGATTCTCCCCTTCTCTTTCTTTCTTTTAAAGATGAGCAACAAACATTTTGCTAAAACTTAAAAATGTGTCTGCAACATTTCCAAAGAAGTAAAGAGTGTATGATCCAGACCCAGAGAAACTGGAACAGTGTGATTAAGAGCTAAGCCCCCCAGGACTTCAGGGGAAATTCACTTCACTGCATAGCAATAATACACCCAATAATAATATCACCACTGCCTCTTCCTTGGGGGAATAACTGTAGTTCCTGCTGGTAGTCCTTAGGAGCCCCTGAGAAGTGAGGAACCAGCACACACTCTGGCCACATGCTCTTTCCAAATAGGCAGCATGGCTCACTTTTTGGACTGTGTTAGTTTCCAAGGCCTCCAGCCTCACAATAACTGAATTTGTGGCTGGTTTGTGCTGCTACAACTACATACCCTGGTGGATTATCTGCCTCTGGGAGGGCATAAGGCAACATAAAACCTGGGTTAATCAGATCCAATGATTGTTTTAAAATTTACCTAAACGTATTGTAGAAAACTTACTTCCATGAGGGTCTAACGGATTTTGGTTCCAGTGTGACAGCACAACTTTAAAAAACTGGAGAAAAGGTATGACTGCCACCCATTTGCTCTTTAGGCTTTCCCCATGATGCAGCTGACATAAGCCAGGGGTTAGATTTCCATGGTCTATGCCTTTGACTTGAGTGGCCCAGGCAGGTATTTCTGTGTACTCGTTCTGACATATCTGGATCCAGGGGCTCGTTTTCTTTGTCTCTGACTCTAGCTTTCAGAACGTACACCAAAATAAGTGAACAATTCCAAAATTATCTTTAAAAGCAAGTTCAATAAGAGAAATACAATCAAAGCTATGTAGGATATATCCTAAGTATTCTAAGAATAATGAAAGTCTCCCTTAGGCAGGATAAAATTGTCCCATTACGCTACTCCTTAGAGTTTGTGTTTATGTGTGCGTGTGTCCGCCCGTCCATCCCTGGTCTCTTTTTGACAGGTCTGTGTTTTCTGTTGATACTTCAGGGTTTGTCCTGACTCAGAAAAAGGCTACATTTAAACGGAGTTTAGCTAGCACATGTTAACTAAGCCCAACTGAAACTGAACACTTTGCCCAATCAAGACAAACCCCTAGTGTCTGTGTGGCACATCCTTGTTTCAAAGACTTCTCTCAACTGTTATATATTGAATCAGACTGTGGAATGCTTGTTTGTCTTGGAGGTGAGCACTTACTAAGCAGTCTCATTATGTTTTGTTCTTCAAGGGTTGAGCCCTCATTACCTTCTGACTTTTAATCAAGCATCATTGTACAAGCAATAGTGAGGCTAGTTACATTTTTACAACTCTTCAATTCTCCACTGTGTGTACCAGTTTACTTTCAGTATCTATATGAGTCTTCATTCCTCCAAACTCATCCTCCAGTCTGCATTTGTAGGACACTGAATAGCTCAAATTTTATTCAGTTTATTTGCTTTATATCAAAGAGTTTTGAATGCATGTATAATTAAGCAGTCTCTAGGTGCCAACAATGACCTTGCTGTGCTGAATACAATGTATTAGGGTTCAGATGTGGTAGCTTTACATTCTCTCTGTGGCAACTCTGTTTCCCCTAGCTTAATTATTAGTTTAATCAGAGTATTATGTGAGGAAAGACTAATATCCTGTTACTAATTATGTATTTCAAACATGATTTCCCTCAGATGATACTCCAGTCTGTCACAGTTTAAAATGCAATGGTTATTTCAAACCTTATGCTGTCATTTGTGGTAGAGAGACCAGGAAGTCTGCATTTCAGATATCTCAGGATCTGCAGGAGGTGGTGATTGTCCTAAGTTTTGTGTAGAAAGACACTGCTATTTTAAACATTGTTGATGTAATTTTTCCCCCTCTTTTTGGAATCTTACGAAAGAGAGTTGGTGATCATTTAAAAATATTTTTTTCAGTTCTGTATTGCTTTCTTATTTGCTCTTTTTCTTCTTGCTATTTCCTCCTTCACTTGGTTAGACTTATTTTTTATCTTCCACCTTTGTTTAATGCCTATGCCTCTCTTTTGTAGCTATTTTTCTCTCTGTAGCAAACCATTCCCATTTGTAATAATTTTTAAATCTGCTTTTAACAGTGTTGGGCAAACCTTAAAAGATTTGGGGTTTTGGCTCAGATAAGTGGTAAAAATTTGAGATACTTGTCTGAACTATCCATTCCAACCCCTGTCAGTTCTCTTCTCCCATCATTCCCTTTTGCAACAGAACCCAGTTCTGTGTCCCCAACTTCCCATGTTCAGCTCCTCACAAGTAGAGCCCTGCTAATCTGCAGATATCCATGTACCATGTTTGTGGATTGGATGTAGATAAAAAATTTGTATCTGTGCAGGGCTCCACTCACAAGATTCCCTATCTCTCTGGAAGACTTCCATAAACCTCTTAACTTTGATCCCATTGTGGGGTTTTGCAGGTCTGGTCTTTACTGTGGACCTTGGATCAACTATTGATTTAAATTGTACATGGTTTGTTTCAGAAGTGCTCAAGAATTAATTAAGTGCAAATATTTTGGGGGCTGCTGAGTTACTACAGAGAAGGAAAGGTTGGGGGAAGGCTTTTGGGTGGATGGCAAAAATTAAGGGACATGGTAGGAGCTTGCTGGGTGCAGATGTATGAAAGCAATCTGAATCTTTAAAATTTTGGGTTGATTCGGGGAAAGGATTGGAATTCAGAATAGTTTGTCCTCTTAACTGATTGATTTGCTCATCCATGATTTTTAGGACACTAAAAATACTCCTATCTTTTAATTCTGGTAGATTGGCCAGATTTTCCCTATAGAAATAGATGGGATCAGAGGGAGAACATTGCTAAGGGCATGGCAGATTTTAGAATATCACAAGAATATTTTAAAACCTGAAATGTTCCCAGAGAAGATGCCAGGTGTATTAATAAACTAAGCTAGAAGGCGAGACTAGGAACTTGTCTTCTGCTGTGGGTTTTCTATGCCAAATGCAATTCTGCTAAAGTGTCATTAACATTCTACTTCAGTGGACGTACTTTATTACATTCAGTTAAGTAGTAGTTAAGAGAGAAAATAGCATAAAGATTCTTCTTACTCTCTATCCAGTTAAAGGGCAGCCCTGTCCTTGTGATGTCCTACTAGTCCATGACTGGCGCTCCTAGGTGCAACCACAATACAAATAAATTAATCATCATCATCATAATCATAATCCATTTTAGAATCCCATTATTTATCTTAACATAGGCATCCACAAGGCTGCGCATGGTAAGCCTGAAATTCAACTTTCAGTTTAATTTATTAATAACTTATGGATGTGGCAAGCTATACAATCATTTGCAAAGTGTAAGAAAGAGACAAGATCCAGCGATAGCTGCTACAATTTTTCAGCATAGGAATCAAGGTGTTTTGGTGATTTTTATTCCATGTCTTTTTGTCCTTATTGTTTTAATTTGATGGCAGATTGCTATGTAGTGTGATGCCATCTTTGCAATTTTAACAAGTGGTATTTGAGATAAACTGTGTAATGCATGATTTTATTTTTAATTTGAGATGTTGCTGTGGACGGCTGATTGGAGACCATCCTGGGATAGATTATAGTTCTCCTGTCTACCAGCCTACCAGGGAGAGGGAGAATGAAGAATGGTCTGTCCAGAAGCATACACATACAAGTCCTACTGACTCATTTGGAACGATCAATTTCCAAGACGGAGATCACACTTACCATGCCAAGGTTTGCCTGTAAACTACAACTTTATTTGATTTTAGCAATGCTGGATTAACATGAATTCTCTTTTTACTTTTCTAATGATAAAGAAAATGGATAAGTTAAAATTAGCACTGGGTGAACCTCAAACTGTTTGGCTGAAACAAGAAAACAGACCAAGTTCAAAGTGGCCCAGTAAAAGCATGCATATAATGCCTTCATGTTGCACTATTAGTCTGGGAACAGAACGTAGTAAAATCTCATTCTGTGGACAAGTTAATGATAGAGAGGTAAGGAAGGTGTCATTTGATTTGTAAAAAGCCACAGAATTGTCATTTTAATGGTGTCACCATCTGTGGCATGGCATGGGAAACTCGCTGACCTCCAAGCTCTCAGCCCCGGGTCCTCTGGCTGGAGGAAATTTTGATAATACAATGTCATCCAAGATGGGTCAAGTTGGGTATCATTTGAAAGCCCTTTTTTCCATGAACACAATGATACCAAACACGACAAACCTAGGACAAATATGTATTTGAGAAAAGTTTAAAAAATGAATGTTTTTTAAATTATATCATAACACAGGGATGCAGTGATTACACAGAGAAAGACATTGATCTTTGATAATCCTAGGGAAGTTAGCCCTGAGAAGTAGGATTGAAAATATTTATTCATCAAAGTCCTATCTTCTCCATCTAGGGCACCACTCCTAGACGCATTGTCACACTGATCCTTGTCTGGGCCACATTCACACATTTCCCTACAGGGCGGGCTGTTGGCCAAATGTTTTCAGGGAAATGAGCATCTGAGCTTTGCACACAAGCATTTCATTTGCTGAAGAATTGATTTGGGAGAACATGGTATTTCATACAAGACAGGTGGGATCAGTGCATCCTCCAAGACATACCCATGCCCTATAGGGGAGGGTAGTTTTAGATGCATTCAGTCAGCCTGGAGCCATTCCATTTCTTTGATAATTTGCCCTTTTGATAGCAGGTAGAAATGTACCCCTTGTTGGCCATTTGTCTGCGTCTTGGAAAACAACCACTAATGTAACTTTGCAAGTGTTGTAATGTTGGTCTTCAAATGGTAAACTTGACATATGAATGACTCCAGTGCATTTATGATCTCATCAGTGATTGTCTCAGCCATTCCAAGCACTTTCAGAGTGAGGAGAGTGTCTTTGGAGGTTGAATCAAATGCCTTCTGATAAAATTTATGCAATTTATGAATTTGGCTGAGCCACACAGTTTGCATTGGTAAAATCAATATTTGTTTCTGTTGCTTTTACCTTTTGATGCAACATGTTACGTACATTCTTGGTGTAGCACTCGAGGTGAAACACAATGTCATTTGCGTGGGTGTCTTTTTAACAAATATTTTTTGGACTATATATCTACATAATTGTTCTTGGTTTGTCATGGTTGGTACCATGGTGGTCGTGGGAGAAAGGGCTTTCAAAACACCCAACTTGACCCATTTCCAAGGACATTGTGCTATAAATTTTCCACCAATTGTAGGACCTGGACCTGAGAGGACAGCAAATCCTCCTCCTGCCAATCCACTGAGGGTGACAGCATTGAAATTATGACTCTGTAGATTTTTACTAATCAAATGACACCTACCTTACCCTTCTATCGTTAACTTGCCTATAGAATTACACACACACCCAGACTGTACACTGTGATCAAAACAGGCTGGTTCTTATTCACAGTGGGGTCCACAGATCCATGACTGTTTCTCTGCTCTACATAGACAGATCAAACCTGTCAATCAGAGGCAGGGGAGGGTAGTTCCACCTCTGAGAA
The DNA here is from genome assembly GCF_016161935.1 of Mauremys reevesii. Classification (NCBI taxonomy): domain Eukaryota; kingdom Metazoa; phylum Chordata; order Testudines; family Geoemydidae; genus Mauremys; species Mauremys reevesii. The sequence goes on along the minus strand of NC_052628.1, from coordinate 93,637,464 downwards.
ACTGCTGGATTTCATCTTCCTTTCCAGTTGCAGGCAGGAAGACCAGCTCTTCTCCTACTGCAGAGCAAATTTAAAGAAAAAAAAATGGTTTAAATCTCCAGACCATCAGGATCTGCCTTTATCAGCAGAAAGGATCCCCTTTCTTCTCTGAGTCCCTAGGCCTCTCTGTGCCCCCTGTTTTTCCAGGTAGCATGCAGCATGGCAGAGAGGGCTCAGAACAGAGGGAGAGCCAGACACTGTCTTGTGCACCTCCCTGCTGATTAAGTGCCTGCACAGAGATCTGTGCCTCTTTTGTGGAGGCCCAGGGCTCTCTCAAGTGCTCAGGTTGTGGCAGGGTTTCCTGCAGCCTCTGTCTCCAAGCAGGAGTATTCCCAAGAAGCAGTGGCAGCACCTCATCAGCAAAATCCCCTGGGTCTGGCACAGACAAGGGGACCAGCCCTCCAACCAGCACAATCAGCAACTCTCTTCCTCTGACCCCATCCCTCCATCCCTGAGGAGTGAAGATTGAAGTACTGTACCAAAGGGCCAGGGAAGCTTCCTGCCGAGCTGCTGGAGCCCATGCTAGCCACAACTGTTGGCTGTGGAACAGCTGCCCAGCCCCTCTCTCACACCGCTGCAGAGGCGGGGCGCTACCAATAGTGTTCCAGAGCAGACAGAGCAATGAGAGCCTGATAAGGGGCCCTTGCCCCAACCCCTCTCTCCATTCTACAGCTTGGCCAGCCCTGCAGTAGCCCAGAACTACTCCTGGCCAACAGTGTCAGCCCAGCTCTGTCTCCTAGTGTAGCAAGTGGCCCGAGGACTCACTTTGAACCTCCAGGACTGGAGCCTGGTGTGCTCCTGGGGTGGGGTCAGGTTATCTCAAGGCCACATCTAGGAATCTCCCTTGAACAAAGCATGGGACCCAGAGAAGCCCCCTCTGGACCCAGTCCAGCACAAACCTCGCACCTGAACCCCCTCTATCTCAGGGTCAGAAAGCTGTTCAAAAAGTAACCACACAGTCCCTCTTCACAGGACTGTCAATATGAAATACCAGTCTGCATTTGAGAGTCACCCAACATAAAGCCCACAAAAATAACCCCGCGATCCCCTTCATCTTCTGAAGATCCTGACTCGGGTGATTTCTGTAGGATGTGCTCTGAGAAGCACAAAGTGACAGTGAAATGTTTCCTTAAGCTGCCTAAATCTGCAGAGTACAACAGGTAGACATTTCTCAGCACTTTGTTCCTCTGCTCACCTTCATGGAGTGCAGCACATGGGATATTCGTCAGCACCTAGTTCCTCTGCTCACCCTCACATGGGACAATCATCAGTGCTGGGTTCCCTGGCTCACCCTCACAAACTGCAGCCTGGCAAATCACAGATGTGTTGTTTCCTCTAGGTGGGCCATACACACAACCCCACAAAGGGAATTTTCCCTTTTTAGGGCAGGAAGACCATGACTCCAACTCAGAGCTAGAAACTCAAATAGTAAAATATTTTTGTAAAAAACAAGAAGAGACAAAGACCTTGCAAACTAGGGAGATGTATATGGCTATATGTATGTCTCAATGGCTTGGACACTTTTATGTTATTCCCAGAAGGTCTCATTTTTTAAAGTCCCTTTGTTTGTGAAACATTAGAACTTTCACAACGAGGTCTTGAAGACTTTAGAACTGAGAACTTTCTAAGGTGCCACCATGTCTAGTTTTGGTTATTTAAGAAACATGCAATATACACGAGTGTATTTCTTCCAGTATATTAGAACCTCTTATGACACCAAACTGGACCAGCTATTGCATCTGATGGTGAAAGAATGGCAGATGGAGCTGCCAAAGCTAGTGATCTCTGTTCATGGAGGCATCCAAAACTTCAAGCTTCCATCTAAGGTCAAACAGGTTTTCAGCAAAGGGTTGGTCAAAGCTGCTGAGACTACAGGAGCATGGATAATAACAGAAGGCATCAACAGTGGTAATTCTTTTTATCTATCTGCCTCTTCATCTAATACTTGCTCTTTGTTTTTCTCATATGTACAGACTTAAGGGATGATACAATTTATTGATGTAATGCAGTAATTTGGGGGTACTTATAACAGAAAATAAGAAATTATAATTTGGAAATAAAAATAAAAGAAAACAGATATTTTGAGGGCATAGTAGACAGGGGTGTGTCATCAGGCTGCTCCAGTTTTGACTAGCATTCTTAGCACTTTCTGTGAAAAAAGACCTGATTGTGTTATGCATGACATAAGAAGCAAACTGCAGACCAGTTAGAGATGGCTGGAGTGCTTGCCTTAGAATAGATTTTGATCTACTTTAGTAAAATGGTTAAGGCCCTAATACTGTATCAACTGCCTAGCTATTTTGGTCAAGTGTTTGTTTTAAACAAAATTTCATTTATTTAGATTTCATTCAGTTTTATAATTATGAGCATTTTAAATGATCAGAGGGGTAGCCGTGTTAGTCTGGATCTGTAAAAAGCAACAAAGAGTCCTGTGGCACCTTAAAGACTAACCAGGGCCGGCTCCAGACCCCAGCGCGCCAAGCACGCGCTTGGGGCGGCATTTTGCCGGCAGGCGGCAGGCGGCTCCGGCGGACCTTCCGCAGTCATGCCTGTGGGAGGTCCACTGGAGCCGCGGGACCAGTGGACCTCCCGCAGGCATGACTGCAGAGGGTTCGCTGGTCCCGCGGCTTCGGTGGACCTCCCGCAGGCATGCCAGCGGATGCTCCACCGGAGCCGCGGGACCAGAGGAACCTCCGCAGGCATGTCTGCAGGAGGTCCCCCGGAGCGGCGGGACCAGCGACCGCCAGAGCGCGCCCCGCGGCGCGCCGCCCTGCTTGGAGCAAATGTATTGGAGCATAAGCATAAGTATGCGTCTGACAAAGTGGGCATTCACCCACAAAAGCTTCTGCTCCAATACATCTGTTAGTCTTTAAGGTGCCACAGGACTCTTTGTTGTATTTTAAATTATGGTGTTCTGTTAACTAACCTGTGAATGCACTGAAACTCCCTAAAGAATCACTCTTTATTTCAGCATTTGAGGAATGTAATCTTGCTTCTTTAGTTGTATTCAGTGTAGTCATCTCTTATATGGAACATGCTGATTTTGATGCATCAAGGAAGATTTGGATCTAAGGGAGGCTTGCAAATAACCTATACTACTCTGCTATTGTGCAATATCCTGTAATGGAAATGGCAATAACAGTTTATAAAATCTATGGGAGGGACTTTACCATATCACTGAACTCTTGGTCTTGAGACCTTTAATGGGAGTATGGTAGAGCAACAGTTCATAACCTATACATTATTAGATGAATTTAATCATTTCTCTGTTATCTGTAAATGCTCTGCAAACAGACTTTTTTTTTAACAGATTAGCTTGTTCAAAATTGTTGAAACACTGTCTGAAATCTGTGTGCTTACCATGAGTTGTTTGCAAACTATTCACAATGGGCCAGACCTTCAGCTAGTGTAAATCAGTATAGCTCCCTGAAAATCAGTGTAGCAATGCTGATTTACACCAGTTGAGGGTCATGCCTTTTGCCTAACGGCTTGTCTGCACAGGGACATTCAGGCAAATTATCCAGATAAACTAAAGATGTAAATTTGAAGTGGATTACTTAAACCACATTAAACCCCTTTTTGGAATAAACCAAAGGCGGGTCGGGAATACTAAAAAAGTGAATTGGTGATGTTTATACTCTCATACCTTTTTTATAGCAATTTTCCAGTTCTAAGTATGAGTGCTCACCATTGATCAGGATCAGGCCTTGAATCACTGGCTGGCATTCATCATAATGTGGCTGAGGAACTCAGTTTTGAAATTACTGTTTCAGTGTGTATTAGAAGAGGTTGGAAGGGGATAATAGACAAGAGAAAGAAAGATGCATTAGTTCTTTTAGCTATTCTATAATTCAAAAATCAGAAAAGGTCACAGTCCAGGTATTTTTTTTATAATAATAAAATCATTTTTAATTGCTATTAGTTGTAATAACCGCTTGGTAATTTGAAAAAGAAATGTTTCCTTACCAATTTTTGTTTTTGTTTTTTTACTCAAGTTATTTTGTTGAGTGTGAGGCTGCTGATTTATTATGTTGGACTTTTATAAAATAACAAGTTTCTTCTGGGTGAAAATATCCCAAAATAATTAATTAATTTTGAAAAAAGATTCTCAAAAATTGGGGCACATCAACTTGATATCCATTTAAAGTTATTTAAAAGTATCGAATCTAATTTTTATTTTTAACCATTTAAAAGTAAATCCTAAAGAAGATGTCCATTTTGGCCTTATTTCTGAAAACACTTGTGCTTAACATTATGCATGTGAATAGTCCCATTGGTTACACACACATGTAAGCATGAGCAAGTTTGGAAGAATGGGGCACTATATTATTGTCTCAATTAATTAAACCTCACACTTCATATGGATTATAGGAATAGTATCAATAGAGTGTGTAATAATACTTACATTTAAATTACTATAGAGTAAAATAGATGATGGAAACAACTCTGGAAGTGTTGATCACAGTTGTGTAGCAGGAATCTAAATGTAGAATAATAATAACGATTATCTGTTTAGGAGTGTCCAGGCATGTGGGGGACGCATTGAAAGCTCACGCCTCTCAATATTTGAGAAAGATTTGTGCCATTGGAATCCCTCCTTGGGGTATCATTGAGAATCAGAGGGACCTGATTGGAAAAGATGTGAGTTAATTAACTTTTCATTCAGTCACTTGTACAAGAGTCTGTCAGCTTTCTTATCCACTTGTTGGTTTCCACTGTAATATATCTTAATTTTGGTGACCAGATGGGAAACTGCCATGCATCATGGAAGATGTAGTCCAGCCCGGGGGGGAATAAAGGCATAAAGCACCCACCTTACAAGCTCTGATAAGGCACTACAGCAGCTCAGACATGTGTAGACCTGAAATGAAATGTTTGTTTCAATTTTTTTCAAATGGGAAAAATTGAAAAAATTGGAAAAATTGACTTTTTTTTATGTGGAAAATTTCAGTTTTGTAAAAACTACATTTTCTCCTTTAAAAAAAATTGACAGCAAATTCCCAACCAGTGCTAATAATATTAAACCCATAAAAACGTTGTTTAATGACAGCTAAGGATGACTTGGAATGACCCACCAACTCAAAACCTAAAAAGTATGGAAATAACAAGTTAAGGGGAAATTCTCCTGCATTTCTTGTTGCTTTCATATTGTCTGCAACACTGTTGATAACTCACTCCTACACTCCATAAGGCTTTCACTTCCATTTCCAACAGATACAAAAAAAGTACGCCAACTTCATTAAACTTACACTTTAGAGCATGATTAGGCCTCCTAAGTGCTTTTGTAATGATAATGGTAATAATAATAATGCCTTAACATTGCTGAGGTTACTATTACGATTTTGTGCTAGAGAGCAAGGTATCGCTGAACTATCACTAAGAGAGGTTTTTTGTGTTCATTTCCTAGGTTTTTTTGTAATATAGGGTTGTTGTACCTCAGTGGGTTGTCCTCTAAGGTCAAAGATAGAAGAGGGGGAGATGCCAATGGCTGAAATATAAAAACACCTGTATTTTGGTGTGTAACACTATAATTTACAAATTGTAGTACTCCTTAATTACAAATATGTGTTACAGGATAGTTTTTCATTGTGTGACTTAAATAAACCAGTTCTTTTTGAAAACAAAACTCTAAAAACAAAATCTGTTATATGTGGATGTCCATAACAATGTCTTAGATAGGGGACATCAGGATTTGAACCCTTGTCCCTCAGTTTAAATCTCTATCACTTGATGTACAACAGTAATTGCTAGTGCCTATTTAAGGCTCCGCTGCTAGAGGTGGATTTGGCACAAACTTTTTCTGTGGGTTGCACAGCAGTTTGCTAGATAGCTGGATATCAGGAATGCTGGGCTATAGCTCTGGCTCTGGGCTAAGAGTATGATTTAGTGGTTAGATAGGATAACCAAAGCACATTTGTTGTGGAAGGCAGTGTGGCTGACTAGCTAAAATATGCGCTGACATGTTAAAGCCCTGGGTTCTGTGCCCACAGTGTCCTTGTATAACTTCTCTATTAACTGATTTGTAAAATGAGATTGCAGCTCATATTAGGTTGCCTTCTAGGATGGGGTTCATAACTGATATTTTATTAATCAGCAGATGAAGAGCAATATGTGATGCAAAGCACAGAGTGCTATAGTTTTTTTTTTGTTTTTTTTTGCAAATGGATCCCAAAAAAGTTAGATAATCCTGTAAAATACTTTAAGAAAGGAACTACAGTACTTTGGAACTATTATTTTTTCTGGAGACAGACAATTTTCATCAAAACACCATGGAAAATGTAAATAGTGTTCAAAGTTTACATTGTAAGTTTTGTGTTTACCATTTTATTAAGACTTTTACAAAACAAGCTGAAATTTCTGACAACTTTAACTTGGGGGTGACTCCATAATAATATCATCTTCCATTCACTATATATTGCACAGATGTGAAGATTTACTATTTTTTAGAAGATTTCCATTCATCTAGAATTCTGAATGTAAAAATGGTCATAAATGAATGAATAAATAATTGGTGATCATGAATGTATTCTCTAAAACAATACTAAGATGGCATAGTTGCCTTTCACAATATAGGGCCAGATGGTAATACTTTTACTCACATTTGGTAGTTTCTTAATCCTCAAATTGACTTCAACGGGACTTGACATGGAGCAAGGTACTATTCAGTGTGAGTAAGCGTACCACAGTCTGGTCCACAGTGAGGCCAAGCAGCAGTACACAGAAAAATAATTTTGGACATTATCTTCCAGATCTTGATTCCAGTGTACTCTCCACTGGAGTTCCATGAGTGGTGAGAGGATAGACCAGTTGTAGTCTCCCATAGAATGATGTGGAGAATTTTCCCCCAGGTGTGGTAGAAACTTTTAGAAGTTTACCATGTAACAATGAAGTATATAAAAGTCGGGTCACGTGCCAGGTGACACTACTTCAGCCTCCTTTTGATTTTCTCAGGTAGTTTGCCTATATCAGACTCTCAGCAATCCTCTTAGCAAGCTGAGCACCCTCAACAGCATGCACTCCCATTTCATACTGGCAGATGATGGGACAGTGGGCAAATATGGCAATGAGATGAAGCTCAGAAGGAATCTCGAGAAATACTTAAACCTTCAGAAAATACACACCAGTGAGTATTGTAATGTCTAATTTATCAGAGGTTAAAAGGTTATTAAGATGCTGAGGACTTTCTGTGATATGCTGGGTGTCTTCAACTTCCATGGATTTCAGTGGGAGTGAGGATGGCTCAACATCTTGAAGGATCGAGCCATAAATACTCAGGGGGGAAAAAAAAGGAAAGGAACAATTTTTTTTCTTCAAAAGTCACTAATGACTTTGGGTGCCTCCATTTTTGAATTCCCAGTTTGGGACATCTCTGATGAGTCTGATATCACACACTGAAAATCAGACCCATTTAAAGTCTGTCAAATTGGGCACCCAAAAATTGAAAATGTTGATCTGGAGTTCTAGAAAGCCAGAGTAGAGCATGGCTTCTGTTTCATAACTCTTTATGACAGCACTGGTAACTTTCTCAAATATTTGCCAGATATTTACAAAGAGAGAAAAATGTCAAATACAGTGAAATTCAAAGAAATGTGTTCACGTTTTGCAATCTCACTGTGCAATTCTTTTGTATTGCACAGCTGTCATTTTTGCTGTTGGCAAACAGTGCAATAACTGGTTGCAAAAGAGGAATTGTCAGAATGTCCAATAAATTTTTTGTGTCTGTGAAATAAGCAAAAGGCAAGTTTCACAACTTTCATTTCCATTGTGGAATTGTTTGCACATGTAATTTATGCCTGAGTTAAAGAAACCATAAAATATGTCTCTATAGCCTGTGTAAAGTACTTATTTTCATGTAATAAGACCATCATCAGTGATTTATGGAAAGCTTGATACTGGTCTAATGATCAAATCACAAGGTATGTTAGAAAGAAACACCATTAGATCAATTGTAATATTTGAGTCCTTGGTTCCTTTTACCTACTCACCTCTTATAAGCACAGAAATGTATCCAAGAATCTCCTGAATCCATTCATGTTTTTTGTTTCCTGTTCAGTTATAGATATAAAAAAAGAAAATTTGTAACTATTGTATATTAGGTTTTCATTTGCTATGTCCATTTTTGTTTACTGTAATATTATCCAACTACCAGCTATTTCAAATTATTAAAATCACCTCTCCCAGGAATACATAGCATATAGACAATTTTTAAAAAAAAGCACCCAGTTGCTCCTGAGTGTGTGCAAACATTTATATGCACAGTCACTTTTTCTATGCATGCACAAATTCTGCAAGCAGAACTCACAGGAACTGCTATTGCAGGCCATGCAAGAGAAGGGAAGGCTTCTTGTGCCCCATTTCCTGCCTCATGAGTAGGGTGACCAGACAGCAAGTGTGAAAAATCGGGGCAGGGGGTGCGGGGTAATAGGAGCCTATATAAGAAAAAGACCCAAAAATCGGGACTGTCCCTATAAAAACGGGACATCTAGTCACCCTACTCATGAGTCCATGCCCAGGCCTGCTTATAATCTTGCCCAGTTTCTCAATAATCTTTTGTTTTAATGGCAGAGTTCCTTTGAGACAGCCTTGAATTGCCTGACGCAAAGTGGGAGAAATAAAGACATTGTTTTGTTTTTATCAATTAAGACATATCTCTCATGGTTTCTAAGAGAGATTTTTGTAGGTACAAGCTGACAGACCTATGTTTATGATGTGTGCTGTGGGAGTGATAACTTTGCTGTTAGTAACTGGTTGTGTGTGGTTTGAAACAGGAATGGGCCAAGGTGTACCAGTGGTTGGGCTAGTGGTAGAAGGAGGCCCAAACGTGATCCTAATGGTTTGGGAATATGTGAGGGATACTCCTGCTGTCCCTGTGGTGGTCTGTGAGGGCACTGGCCGAGCTGCAGATCTTCTGGCTTTTATTCATAAACACACAGCAGATACAGGGTGAGTAGCTGCGCGCTGCACCCTTTTTTTTTTTTTTTTTTTTAAATTATTGTGTGGTGGTGGTGAAAATGCCTATTTCAAAATCTGACAATTGTGAGAAATGTAGTGAAGTAATCTTTGCCAGGAACTCCAGAGTTCTGATACCACCCCTGATGACAACCCCTCCAGCCCCTGTGACCTTTCCCTAGACTTACCCTCTCATATGGAATTTCCCTTGTGATAAAAATAACAAGATTTGCACAAAAATAATGAGATGATTGTTGAATGGTTAATATATAAAATGTAATTTTTTGGTGATCCATTTTTTAATTTTTGGAATCCCCTTGCACAACGTCATTGTGTGTTTTATTTGAGACATTTAGCGTTGCTTACCATCCTAAATATATTGGGCAAGGTGATTTTTGGTTGCTGCTTAAGGAGCTCTCATTCACATATCTGCTTGTCCTACGTCCAGCAATTAATTCTGTCCTCACCCAGTCCCTATAAGTTCATTCACCATCCCCTAGCCTCTCAGTTCACCTCATGCCAGTCCAGCTCCCCCAGCCTCACATCCGCTCCTCCTAGGGTTCTTCACATTCCTATGTGTAGCCCTTGCTGTGCCAGGGTTAGAGTTGAAGGTCTCCTTATTCTGGAGTTAGTCTTTGAATGTATAGGTCTCCACATGCTATGGATAGGGTTTGGGCCCATACTCTTCCCTGGCCCAGGTTTAGGTTGGAGACCTCTGACTTCAATGGTCTAGGGCTAGGGTTGGAGGCCAGAGGTTTTCCAAGGTTAGGGTTGGGGCTTGTAGGCCTCGCTCAGTGAGAGATAGAGTTGGAGACCATAGAGGTCTGTGGGTTAGGGTTAGTGTTGAGACTCCTAGGCATCTGTGGGCCAGTATTAATGCTTGAGCCTATAGCTCTGTCCTATCTATAGTTAGAGTTTGTGATCCTAGGTATCACTCTATCCCAAAGTCATCAACTCATTTCAATGCCAACATCCCAGGGATGCCTGCAGGCTTCAGCCCCAATCTTATCCCCAAGGACCCGAGGGCTCCATTCCAAGCCATAACCCTATGGACACCTGCAGGCCCCAAACCTGACCTTATCCCTGGTGAGCCCAACAGGTCGTGCTCTGACCCTAATCTGCAGCCACTGACCAGCCCTGGCCTTAACCCTGTTGTGACCTTCAGCCATGGCCACCAACTGACCCCAGCCCCAACTGTAGGCCAGGGCCATAGACCAGCTTGATCCTTAACAGAAACTTACCCGATAGAATACAGTGTCCAGTACTGACCTTGACACTGATTGTGGGTGCTGGATGCCCAGCCAGTCCCAACCATAACACTTGGAAGTGGCTAGCACTTGACTCCAAGTCCAAACCTAGCCCAGGATCGCCATTGGCCCTATCCCTAACCCACCCCCAGGGCCAACAATCGGTCCCAATCTTTGCCCAAGGCTAATAACCAGCATTAACTCTAACCCCAGCCCTGCATCACCAGCTGATTCTCCCTAGCCCATACTTACCCTATCAGGGGGACTTCATCCTGTCCCAGTCATTTTCCTGCATTGAGGTCCCCATCTGACCTCATCCCTAAACCTAATTTGTGGCTCCCATTCAGATCAAAAATGAACCCTAGGTCTGAGTTTCCAAGCATAATCCTGTCCCCTCTCCACACTTTTCAGTTCTGACAACCTGGGGCCCACATCTTCCTGGGGCTGCCATCTGGCCATATTGAATCCCTGTCCCTCATCTGCAATCTGTCCCCAATTCTGAATCTAGTTTGGGGTCCCCTTTTGGCCCCAGTACTAAACCTAGTATGTTGCCCCAACTTGCCAGGAGCCTCCAATTAAAGCCCACATCTATGCCCAAGCCCAACCTTAGCTCAGGGCCATCAATGCACCTCAAATCTAAACAAATATGGATATTTAAAAAAAAAATCATGGGAAAATGGGCTTTTTTTATAAATCAAAAATGTTAGTGAAAAATTGTCCATTTTTGAAAATGTTCATGGACTTATTCACAATGTTGTCATTATTTAAACATTTGTAATATATATTTTGTTCTATAGCTCTCTTTGATATTGTTTGTTAGCTTTTTAGAGTACAGTTTTTGGTAACATACTTTTATATCTTTTTTGCTTGTTCTTTTTATTTTTTTTATTTTATTTTCCAGTAAGTTTTTTTTAATTAAAGGAAAAATGAGAAAAAAGATGGAAAAAGATAAGGAAAAAAACAGTAAACAATAAATGGAAAGTACGATACCAGGCAACTTTAATTAAATTTTGTGAACATAATTTAAAAGGTAGAAAAAAATTGCAAAAGCAAGTTTGACATCTGTTTTTCATTAAATTGTTTTAATTTTTTACCATTAGTATTCATAATACTTTTCAAACTAATTAGCTTTGCCATTGATTGCATTTACATTGGTTCATAACATTTAAATACAGTATTAAACAAATATTGTATATTGGTCTATGCCCTGCCTTTGTTATGCATGAGTGATGCTGTGGAAGGTGAAGGCAATATCGTACTGAAGACAAAGTATGCGTTACTGTATCCACTAGCCTACTATGTTATGACAAGTTTCTTCTGTCAGAGTAACTTCTGAGAAAGAGATCAGTGAGATGAGGTATCCTACGGCACAATTTATTCTTGTCTTTGTACTTATCCGTTCCTCAGAGATTTGCCCCCTCAGCTGAAGGAGGAGATATCAGTAATGATTCAGAACACCTTTAATTTTGGGCAGAAACAGTCCATTCATCTATTTCAAATGCTGATGGAGTGTATGGTGTACAGAGAATCTGTGAGTATGATGGCTTGTTGATTTGTATTGCAATCTTTTTCATTTGCTATAAAACTATGATCTTTTTGTTGATTATGAAATAGATTGGCCTGGGCACAGAGGCTATTGTAATATTATCTCTGATATAAATATAGCAGGCCAAAGTTTGTCCTCAGTTACCTCTGTATAGTCTGATTGGTGTTAATGGAGGTTTCATAAGTGTTTCATCTCCAAAATTGACTTTTCCCATCCCTTTTATGAGACCCAGGTGTTTCAGCACAATTAGTCCAGTGCCCTTAGGCTGGGAAGCAGCTAATTCTGGTACAGGCAGGCTGATTGAATAGAGCTGGCTAGCAAGCCCCAGGTCTCCTGGCTCTTAAATGGGAGGGCCACCCTGCTACACACGTCTCCTTCCCTCCTTAAAGCTTTGCTTGGCTGCAGGGCAGGTTCTACCATTTACAGCCATACATCAAGCTTGGACAGACTGTTTTCTGCCAGTGCTGCCATCCCTCCCGCACTTCTCTTAGCTGGCTAACTTCCAAGATCAATTGGTCTTTTTCCCAGCACGCTTTCTCCATGTTGGAAATCTGGAGACACAATCTTCCATGTCACGTTCCAGCATCATTACTTGTAATTCCAAGCACTATTTTCCCTCAGCTAGCTCCTTTTTCTCTTTCAGAGCCTGCTGTGTGGCTTTCTCCAAGGCAGCCAATTCCACACAGTGGTTCTCCTTCCCCAACTCAGCTCCTGCTTTATGGCTTGTGCCACAACACTTGCATAGGAAGAGTGTATCTCTGATCATCCTAGCCCTGCCTCATCCCTGAGGCCCCACCCCCACTCACTACATTCTCCCTCCCTCAGTGGCTCTCTCTCCCCTACCCTCACTCACTTTCACTGGGCTTGGGCAGGGGGTTGGGGTGTGGGAGGGCGTTCTGGGCTCCAACTGGGGTTGTGGGCTCCAGGGTGGGGCTAGAAATTAGGGGTTCAGGATGCTGGAGGGGGTTCAGGGTTGGGGCAGGGAGTTGGGTTGTGGGAGGGCTCTGGGCTTTGGGGTGGGGCTGGGGATGAGTGGTTTTGGGTGCAGGAGGGGGCTCTGGGCTGGGGGCAAGGCTGGAGTAGGGGGTTGGGTTGGGGTTGGGGCGTGGACTTACCTTGGGTGGCTCCCGGTCAGCGGCACAGTGAGGCTAAGACAGGCTCCTTGCCTATCCTGACTCCAGCACTGCACCCCGGAAGTGGTCAGCAGGTCCATGGCTTCCCTCGTCTAGGAGATGGACCTGCTGGCCGCTTCTGGGGCACAGTGCTGTGCCAGGACAGGTGGGGACTAGCCTGTCTTAGCTGTGCAGCATTGCCGTCTGGACTTTTAACCACCTGGTCGGCAGTGCTGACCGGAGCCACCAGAATCTCTTTTTGACTGGGTGTTCCGGTCGAAAACCAGACACTTAGTCACCCTAGCCCGAACATCTGCACCATAATTAAACAGCTCCACAAGCTTGAGTCAGCTGGTACAGGCCAACCGCAGATTTTTAATTACAATGTACACCAGGGGTCAGCAACCTTTCAGAAGTTGTGTACTGAGTCTTCATTTATTCACTATGATTTAAGGTTTTGCGTGCCAGTAATACATTTTAACATTTTTAGAAGGTCTCTTTCTATATGTCTATAATATATAATTAAACTATTGTTGTATGTAAAGTAAAAAAGGTTTTTAAAATGTTTAAGAAGCTTCATTTAAAATTAAATTAAAATGCAGAGCCCCCCAGACTGGTGGCCAGGAGCCGGACAGTGTGAGTGCTGAAAATCAGCTCATGTGCTGCCTTTGGCACGGTGCCACAGGTTGCCTACCCCGATGTAGACATATCCTAAATGGTACATTTTCATTGTGGTGCACAAGGAGATACATTCATTTATAGATATCTTTGTTAATGTTGCTGAGAGCTGTGCAACTTATTTCACTGCACACTAGGTCAAGAAAGAAAACCCATATGTTTCTCTGGAAGGGCTTTCCCACCTTCCCCAAAATAACATGCTTTTGCAACACTGACAGATAACCATATTTGATGCAGAGTCAGAGGAGCAGCAGGACATTGATTTGGCAATCCTGACAGCACTTCTGAAAGGTACTTTTCTAGCAATACTTCTGTTTACCTATGACCTACAGATTCATTGACATGCCCTTTCAAAGAAAGGAAGGAAAAGAAGCTAATGTATAAAAGTTAATGGAGCCTTTTCTTGTTTTCTAGGTACAAATATATCTGCATCAGATCAGCTAAATTTGGCGTTGGCATGGAATAGACTGGACATTGCCAAGAAACATATATTGGTTTGTGGACAAGACTGGAAGGTACTTTTCAATTTTATTTTCCAGCATGTGTTTGTTTTTTACAGCAAAGCTTTTTAATTCTCCTTGTGTTTTCACCACTGCTTTGCATCTGACAGACTCTGTCTGATGAGTAACTTGGGAGTTTGAGTTCATATACCTGTCTGGTGGTGTCAGCATCTTTAGTATTTGGAAATGCAAAGTTTTCCTAGGAGGAAACATTCAACATGGAATGTTCAAGCTAAGTTTTGTTCCTCACTTCATTGAAACACATTTTTGGCTGCAACACATGGTGAAATCCTGGCCCCACTGAAGCCAATGGCAAAACTTCCATTGACTTCAGAGGGGCAGGGGCCTGAATTCACTCATTGCTTTTAGGGGTTAGGAAAGTCATTGTTCCAGACTCCAAGTAGCTAAATGTTTTTGTTTAATTGTTCTTATTCCATTTGTCACTTTCCTTCTTCAAACTGCATTTGATTATGACTTTTTTTTTGGTTAAAAATAATTAGCAACTTAATAAAATGTGTCAGGAGAATAGAGAGAACGGATATAATAAATTGTATTGTATTGTTTACTATTTAGTTTGAAAAACATGTGACCAGCTAGTATATCATTTATCTAATCAAGCTCTTTATCATGCTTTCAAATCAAGCGAGGCAAAGTCCTTTAATCACAATCAGTCTCTGACTCATTTTATAGGCCTTAGTTACGTTAAAAACACTCTTGCACACACAAAAACACTAATAGTGGGGATTAGTGGACTGTCGTCTGCAGTATCTACAACTGGTTCTTTTACGTTGATACCTGGTTAAACATAACTGCCTATAAGACATAGGATTGTACATTATGCAGATTGCTGCTTTTGGCTACTTCAGACCTGGATGGGGCCAGACACTGGAACTGAGAGCAGGGAGGATGACTCTCCTGTGTGCTCAATGATGGCCTTGCTGGTGCCCAGGCAGCATGGAGGAGGAAACCTCCTGACTTGAAGAGGGGATAAAAGATGGACTGAGGGAGGGAAAGGAGTAGAATGGGACAAGGAGTTTGGTGAGATTGGGAACCTGGTGAATGAAATGGGGGAGGGAACTGAGACCCAGTTGGGGAAGACCAGGTCTGACAGGATAAGAAGATTGGGAACCAATGTATATGTGTATGTATGTGTGTGGGGGGGAAGGAGTTAGGGAGACAAATCTGGCAAGGAGCCAGGATGCAAGGGACCACTGGGACTGACTGACTGGGCTAAGAGACTGGGACAAGGAGTCATGGAGAGTCAAGACTGGGACTGGGGGGAGCTCAGAAGGCATTACTGGGACTGGGATGGACAAAGACTGGAATGAGAAGCTTGAGGGGTAGAGACTGGGACTGGATAGGCAAGAAGAATGGGGCTGGGATGAGGAAGTGGGTGTGGGGAAGAAACAGGTCTGCTATAGGGACAGATTGGAGGGGGATGGAGTATAGGGGGAGGCATAGCTCAGTGGTTTGAGCATTGGCCTGCTAAACCTAGGGTTGTGAGCTCAATCCTTGAGGGGGCCACTTAGGGATCTGGGGCAAAAATCTGTCTGGGGATTGGTCCTGCTTTGAGCAGGGGGTTGGACTAGATGACCTCCTGAGGTCCCTTCCAACCCTGATATTCTATGATTAGAGGTCAAGTTTGGGGTGCATAATGGAATGTTAAACTGTATTATACCATTCAGCCTTTAGGTGACACAGTGAGTAAAATACCTTATTTAAATGAATCTCAGCCATATCTGGCAGAGCATTAAAGGATCTGGTGATGAACACATCTGGTGTGTATAAGAAAGCTCTGTAGCCATGTCTGGTATAAGGACATGATGGGGAAACAGGCAGAAGGGATAGTGAGCACTGGAGAACATTCCTTTCCAGAGACTGGAATGGAACCCAAGATTCCTGAGTCTAGCACTTCCTCTGCTTTCAGCAAATTTATGTGGAATCCACTGGCAAAGTGTGTGCTGGTCCCCACAGAGAAGGACAACCTGTTATTGCTATCTGTTGTTCTGTACAGAAGTGGCAGAGGTCTGCTGATGAACAATTATGTAGCTATATAGTCCAGCAAATGTTTAAAGATCAACATTTTTTAAAATTATACTTTAACACAAGTATGCCAAACAGGAGTGCCACCAGTTTTTTTGCCACCCCCGGTGGCGGAAGGTCCCGCCTCTGAAATGCTGCCCCCAACAAAGGCGGTGGAAGGTCCGGCTGCTGCCGTCGCCACCCCCCAAATGTTAGTGCCCTAGGTGACCACCTAGGTCGCCTAATAGATTGCACCAGCCCTGATGCCAAACACGTAGCTTTCACGGTGTTAAATTGTGGCCCTCAACTGACAGTACTGTATTATCAGTTAATGCTCAGAACATGATATCTGATTCATGTTAAAATTGCTGATTGCAATAAATGGAATGCTTCCAATTGTTTGCCATCATCAGGGAAAAAGGTGTTCAGTGGTATTGATGATCAGCTTTGCTTATTATGCCAAAAGAGTTGTAATGAGGCATTGTTCCAGCCAAAAATTATTAGAATCCATCTGCAAATGGTATGCACATAGTTACACAACATACTTAATTACACTCCCAAAGTAACTTATTACAAAACCCTTGTTTTTCTTTTGGTCATGATCATTTTTAGGCATCAATGGGGAGACAAATATTACTGACTAGTAGTATCCAAAGATTCAGCTACTACTGTGGAGGACCATAAGCTGTAAGAAGTGCACTCATAAATTGCATTTGGCAAGGTTGGAGAGGAAGTACATCGTGTAACAGGAAAAAGTTGAAGATGGGAGGAGTTTCAAAAAGGAAATGGGGTTGTTAAAAGATTGCCAGTTCCTTTCTGCGCACTTGGTTCAGACGAAGCCCAGGAACATGAAAACAGATGAATTAAAATCATTGGGGGTAGGGGGGCATAACACAACATCCAAATGCTCTTCCTGACAAGTTCAGAACTCCACCTAGTTTTGAATGCAATATTAAGTGTAGCTGGGATGACTTCCTGAGAAGTGACCAAGCACCATATAGAGTCATTAGGTGCTGTTAAATGCCAATAAGGGGCAATTTTAAAGCTACTGAACAAACTTACTCACACTGACAATCTATTTGCATATGATAGACCAGAGCTCATTTAATATGAAAAAAGCAGTCTTTTGTGATAAGATAGCTAAAATGTCAGTGCAATGGATACTTTGGCTCATGACTTGCATGAAGCCATCAAAATCCAAAGAATTATCCAAGGCTCCATCAATCTGTGTGGGAGGGATAGCTCAGTGGTTTGAGCATTGGCCTCCTAAACCCAGGGTTGTGAGTTCAATCCTTGAGGGGGCCACTTGGGGATCTGGGGCAAAAATTGGTCCTGCTAGTGAAGGCAGGGGGCTGGACTCAATGACCTTTCGAGGTCCCTTTCAGTTCTAGGAGATTGGTATAGCTCCAATTATTACCTGTGGGTTCCACTCAAGAAGAATAGACTAAAGCAGTGCTTGAATGTCAATTAAAAAGCCAGAGTGAAGGTGGCAGGGACTAATACAGAGGTAACTGCACATAGGTCATTGTTTGGTCTTCTCATGTCCAGATTTCAGCATGATGTTGATCTTCATGAGGTTTTGGGAAAGTATGAGTTCTCTGGGGTACCACAATTGATGTTTGAATGTGACAGCACAATGTGTAGGTGCCAGGCGAAAAACAAACGTGCACATTTTGCCACATCTTCCTAAGCCAGCACCTACTGACAACATGACCAGTACCTTATGCCAGCAGAGGCCTTTCAGCATAGCGATCAGAGATGGTATGGATGATGTACAAGCTCTTGACAAACCAGAAACTGTTAACACCTGCTGAGATTTGGCTGAACGCTTCATTATGAGGTCACAGTGAAAATATTAGACCTGTGATGATGTCCACCTCATGTTTGACATGTATGCAGAGGAATCAATTAAAATATCACCAGAAAGAAGAGACTTCATGGTATTGCACCTGTCCAATACAAAATCATTGACTCTATGAATATCTCCAATGTCACAATGAAGAAGTTACTATCTCATACTTACATGAAGGACAAGTCAACTGCATGCCCTGTAGGAGAAATGCTCCTGCATTCAAATAATTGCTTGAAGAATTTCGTCACTGCATGGCATAATGAAGCTGCTGGCTCACACTGTTCAGAGGAGTTTCTTCCTAGTTGTCATGAGGATTCTGACACTTAAATTGTCTTGCATGCCATCAGTGGCAGAGAGAGAGATACTACTGAACTCCTGATTTTTGCGCAAGACACAGATGTTTTAGTGATCTCTGTAAGACTCTACCCAAGATTCTGCTGGTGGTGAACAGAATCGCAGTATATCCCTCATAAATGTGTTCCTATTATTTGGACCATAAAAGCTGCCACACTGCCAGATTTCCATGCTCTTTCAGGATATGACACTACTGGAAGGGTGGCTGGAAAGATCAAATTATCTTACAGGAAGGTATTTGATTCAGCCTCCAGAGACTCTCTCCTCTCTATGAAAGTGCTCGGTATGGCTGAGACAGTCATTGAAGAGATCACAGATGCACTGGAGGCATTCATATGCTGAGCTTTTGTGGGTGAATACATGCATCCGACGAAGTGGGTATTCACCCATGAAAGCTCATGCTCCAAAACTTCTGTTAGTCTATATGGTGCCACAGGACTCTTTGCTGCTTTTTAAAAGTGAAAACTGGGCTGGTAAGAGAAGGGATTTTTAAATTGAGATTGTAGAAACTTTTTTTGGCTTTTGTTTGTTGTTTTTCCTACTTATTTAAGTCCAGTAATTAATTAACATTTTGAGTGAAGGAAACCTTTGTTAAATATTGAATATCTGCACCAGTTAAAGCCTTAAGAGTTTATAATAAATAACTCTTAATACTCTCACTTGTTCTCCAGTAAAAACAGAGGGCTTGTCTGCACTTGAAATACTACAGTGGCACAGCTGTACTGCTGTTGCATACTTCCATTAACATAGGCAATCCTCCTCCCTGAAAGGTAGTAGCTAGGTCGATGGAAGAATTGTTCTGTTGACCTAGTGCTGTCTGTACTGGGGGTTAAGTCAACTTAACTACGCTGCGCAGAGATGTGGATTTTTCAGTAATTAATTTTCTCGTGTAACATATGGCCTTCCCGGGCCTGGTCTAGATCCCTGATATTTCAAAGTTAAAAAACAAGCAGAAAAAAACCTTCAACAACAACATTTTCATTATACACCATAAAGAAACAAAAGACAGGCACAAGCCCATTTTTGTTTGTTTGTTTTAAAAAAAACCTCTCTGCTGGTGAACTTTAAAAGACACATTTTTAATTAGTGGGGCCCCAAATCAATACACAACAGGGAGGGTCTACATTTTTGTGCAGTTATCCTGGCTACTGTGTATTCAAATTGCCAGTTACACAGGCAGCAATTTCCAAGTGATTTGTGTATACTTTCATAGTATTTGTATGTACTAGTGAAAGTGTACACTTATGCATGGATTGTGGACCATTTCCTTTTAAAAATGTTGTCCTATAAGTTCAACAGGTAATGATTATAATCAGCTGTAACTACATTTCTGCATAAATGTAAGCTCAGTATCAAATAGATTGTACAACAAAGACTGAAAAATTTTTGCAACCACAGTAATTTAATAATGTTATACAAACTTTGCACAGCCATAATGTGACAATTTTTTTTAATGCATACTAGACATCTGTTAATATATTACATCCACAAAATATAAACCTGCACATTGGAAGAAGTATTTGTGTGTGCAAAATAGGTATTGGCTATTTCCCAGTTTGCACACCAAAACATGCATTTTGCATACATAGTTTCCTATTTGTATGGATGTATGCACGCATGCATATTTTGTAGAAGCAAAGTAGATATTTTTGAAATCAAAGCACTCCAGAGGCCCAATTCCTTAGCTGCTGTGCATATGGAAATTCTGTTAAGGTAAATGAAAGTCCAATGCTTGGAGCACTTTCTGAATTGGGTCCTCCATTTTAATGTAGATACTGTTCTGTGTTACACCGTTTGTTTTTATCATCTTCAAATATAATTTTCAGAAAGTTTATCTTATCATAGATTCTTTGTCTTTTTTAATATAGTCTTCCTTTTAAATACCTTGGTCTCATAGAGTTCCTTTGTTTTTTGTTATGTGGCAAATCAGAAAGTCTTTTCATTATGACAGATTAAATGCTGAAGCTGAAGTGACTTAAAAAGAAGACCAATAGGAAATGCATTCATAGAATCATAGAATCTCAGGGTTGGAAGGGACCTCAGGAGGTCATCTAGTCCAACCCCCTGCTCAAAGCAGGACCAAACCCAACTAAATCATCCCAGCCAGGGCTTTGTCAAGCCTGACCTTAAAAACCTCTAAGGAAGGAGATTCCACCACCTCCCTAGGTAACCCATTCCAGTTCTTCACCACCCTACTAGTGAAAAAGTTTTTCCTAATGTCCAACCTAAACCTCCCCCTCTGCAACTTGAGACCATTACTCCTTGTTCTGTCATCTTCTACCACTGAGAACAGTCTAGATCCATCCTCTTTGGAACCCCCTTTCAGGTAGTTGAAAGCAGCTATCAAATCCCCCCTCATTCTTCTCTTCTGCAGACTAAATAATCTCAGTTCCCTCAGCCTCTCCTCATAAGTCATGTGCTCCAGTCCCCTAATCATTTTTGTTGCCCTCCGCTGGACTCTCTCCAATTTATCCACATCCTTCTTGTAGTGTGGGGCCCAAAACTGGACACAGTACTCCAAATGAGGCCTCACCAGTGCTGAATAGAGGGGAATGATCACGTCCCTCGATCTGCTGGAAATGCCCCTACTTATACAACCCAAAATGCCATTAGCCTTTTTGGCAACAAGAGCACACTGTTGACTCATATTCAGCTTTTCGTCCACCGTAACCCCTAGGTCCTTTTCTGCAGAACTGCTGCCCAGCCATTTGGTCCCTAGTCTGTAGTAGTGCATGGGATTCTTCCGTCCTAAGTGCAGGACTCTGCACTTGTCCTTGTTGAATCTCATCATATTTCTTTTGGCCCAATCCTCTAATTTGTCTAGGTCCCTCTGTATCCTATCCCTACCCTCCAGCGTATCAACCACTCCTCCCAGTTTAGTGTCATCTGCAAACTTGCTAAGGGTGCAGTCCACACCATCCTCCAGATTTGTTAATGAAGATATTAAACAAAACCGGCCCCAGCACCGACCCTTGGGGCACTCCACTTGATACCGGCTGCCAACTAGACATGGAGCCATTGATCACTACCCGTTGAGCCCAACCATCTAGCCAGTTTTCTATCCACCTTACCGTCCATTCATCCAGCCCATACTTCTTTAACTTGTTGGCAAGAATACTGTGGGAGACTGTATCAAAAGCTTTGCTAAAGTCAAGAAATAGCACATCCACTGCTTTCCCCTCATCCACAGAGCCGGTTATCTCATCATATAAGGCAATTAGCTTAGTCAGGCATTGTCTAGTGCAATGCTTGTAAAGGCAAATTTGAAGATGTCTTTGTTAAGGTTTGGTTTATGCAGAATCATTTTCCCCACTGGATTTTTACATAAGTGCATCTTCTAACATATTTTTATTTTCTACAGTACACATGAAGTATAAGGACAAAGCATTGAGATAAACAGATCTTTAACTCTTGTTCAGGGTTTATTTTATTTAATCCAGAATGATTTATTTATTTTTCTCATTTTCTTCTTTTCCTCCCCTTCTCCCTCACCCTTTGAAGGTTGGCTCCCTGGAACAGGCAATGCTGGATGCTTTAGTGATGGACCGGGTGGATTTTGTAAAGTTGTTAATAGAGCATGGAGTGAACCTGCACCGTTTCCTTACTATATCCCGACTGGAAGAACTTTACAATACAGTGAGTACCTAAAACCCCATTGCAAAGTAACTTCTGGCTAGATAGCTAGGTATTGGATGGACAGAAAGACAGACTAGATAAAAATGGCAGAATTGGAAGGCCTGATTCCCTGTTGTTTTGCACCTTATGTAGTCACACCAGTGTAAAGTGGGTGTAAATGCTACCATTTATATTGCAATCTGTGGGGCATAGTGTTTTATGCCCTCGTTGCACTCAGGGCCGGCTCTAGGGGTTTTGCCGCCCCAAGCAGCCAAAAAGAAAAAAAAAAAAAAAAAGTCGCGATCGCGATCTGCGGCAATTCAGCGGGAGGTGAAAGTGCCGCCCCACTCCGGAGTGGCCGCCCCAAGCACCTGCTTGATAAGCTGGTGCCTGGAGCCGGCCCTGATTGCACTGGTGTAAATGTCTGAACAAGGACAACCAAACAGGCTCACAGTTCCTGAGCTGTTCAAAAGAAGTGGCTGTTTTTAACTGAGGCTATGTCTACACTAAACAGCTTTTAGTGAAATGGCTGTGTCGTTATAGCCGTGCTTTTAAAGGTGCACAGTGTAGCTGCTGTTTGTCAGCTCTCCTGCCGACAAAAAACTTCTACCCCGAACAAGTGACGTTTGCACTGTCGGCAGGAGAGTGCTCCTGCTGAAAATGCGATGTTCACGTTGGCGCTTGTTGCGGAAAAGCTTTTGTCTTTTGAGGGAGAGGGGGTTTAACACCTCTGAAAGACAAAAGTTTTGTCATTCAATTGCTAGTGTAGACATAGATACAGAATTCAGAAGCACAACCTTTTTGAAAATGTAGCTTATAGGACCTGGCTCTCCCCTGCCCTGCACTTTGCATAGCCAGTTACATCCAGGCAAAGTGGGTATATAAAGCTGCCAAGTCAGACTGTAAGTTGTAAGTGGCTACCGAAGGTGCAAGAATGTAAATATCACTGATGCATGTCTCCTTTCCTGCACTACTGTCATCTTGCAATATGGGGCCAATACAAATGTTTAAAGTAGTGTCTCACCTAAATAATAACAACTGATTTAGCGCTTTCTAGGCCAAGACTATTTTTTGCAACTACCATAGGGAGAGTATTTTTTTTTCCAAATGGAAGGCCTCTGGCAAGAAGCTGACCCACTTGAATTAAATTTTCATTTGTATTTGAAATTCTAAAAATATAGCCCTCAGTTTTCTATTTTGAAAACATTCATTTACTGCACTAGTTTCTGCAGGGAAGCCTGTTATAATTCTGTCAACTCTAATAAAATTGGTCACAAATCTGGGAAGCTGTGGCTTTTACTGAATTATATTGCAATCTATGGGCCATATTGTGACACCCTTATTTACACTGAATAGTATGTTACTCCTGGAGTACTCCCATTGAAACCGTTGAGAGTACTTTTGGAGTAAGGTACTACTTAAGAAGAGTAAGTGAGTTACAATATAGCCCAAAGGATTGATCTTTAGGTGTCCCCTAAGATAAGCATTACCCTTGAAGGGTAATTTCAAAGCCCTTTTTGCAATGACCAGACTCTACTCTCTGCCTCAGGGCAAAGCCCATTTCTCCACCTTGGACTCATGGGAATGAAAGAGGGGAAGTGAAAGACCTCGAGCCACACAATGCATGCCTTGCGTGAGAACATTGCTTTGAGGACCCTGCTTCTGCTTCAGTTCTCTATAGGTTAATGCAGCTCTGTGCCTTGTAAAGTCTGCACCCTCCGTTCAGGGCAAAAAAATAGACAGAATGCGCAGAGGTTCTACTAAGGGGTGGGTACTCCAAAGCCCTTTCCACACTGTGCCTGAGTGGTAACATTTGTAACTTGCTTTCATTCATGTGTGAAGGTACCCAACACATTTTACAAAGGAAAACAAAATACAACACATTTTCAATGTTACAACAGTACTATTGCTTGAGCTGATCAAAAATGATGAACATATCTGAAAAAAAAACTTGTTCCAATTTTTCCATAGAAAAAAAGGAGTGGGGGAGAAAGATTCCCCCCCCCTAAAATCTGAACTGAAAAAATTTGAATGTAAAAATAATAACAAAAAAATCAAGGAATTGACAACAAATTACATTTTTCATTGTTGAAGAAAGGCCATTGTTCCTCAGAAAGTTGTAATTAAAATATTTTGATCAGCTGTAATTATGATGTTAAGATTTTGAGGCAGGAGATACTTGGTTCTATGTACCAGTCTTTCAATTCTTGACAGCTTGTTTCAAACTGAATGTCATGAAAAATGAATTTAGATTTTAACCTGTGCTGGTGTACATGCCCCATATTAAAAATTGTCATACAGTTTCGCAAAGGAGACAATTAGTCTCGTCTTAGGAGAGGCCCAGGACTGTGATAATAGTGTGCTGGTTGCAGACTTGGATTGAAGGCCATTTGTAGAACTGCAGGAAGGTTGAATAACTACGGATTATCCTGTGGATCTCTAAACAGCTCTCTTTCACAGATTTTGAAATTAATGCATAAACATGCACATTTGTTTAATTTCTTTTTCTTTTGATTAATATCACAGAAACAAGGACCAACAAATCTACTTTTGCATCATCTTGTTCGAGATGTAAAACAGGTAATCTAAATCTGAAAGTCTGGGAATCAAAGAGTATAACTTAATATACCAGGATCTAGTGACACAAATTGCCATCAGATAGTATTGTAGAAGGTTTAGAATTAGAAATGATGGTTTCATTTCTATTTTTTATATCTACTGAATGAATTGTCTTTAGCCCATTAATTCCCCAAAGCTATGAAATGTTCTTCAGGGTTCTGTACCTTAATGTAATGGCTTGCCCTCACAACTGTTCAAACTCTCATTATTAAATAGATCAAGGATTTGGGGAACCATTGCAGTAACCCTGCCACAGTTCATTGTTTTAACCATTTTTTTTTCAGTCAAAAGAATTGCCTTGCTCAACAGTGACAGCAAAATATTCTGATGGGTGCAACACTCTTTCTGTAAACTGTACACTCTATGAGAACAGAAGGTGGCAGTGAATAATTACTGCTTGGAGAGGAATTAGCAACAGCTAATCTGTTTCAAACTTTTGTTATCTCTTGTATCTTGTGACATTGCTAATATAGGAAGCAGTGAGGCTGTTCTTTTTGCGTCTGATGTCAAGTGCAAGAGATGGCCAGATTTAAGACTGGATTAATTTCACTGTGTCTGCCAAGTATAAACATCGTAGGATAAAACAAATTCTTCTGCTGACCTACCCACATCTACACTGGGGATTAGATTGTTTTAAGTATGGTGCTCAAATTAGACTTTAGCCTAATCAAATTTTAAGTGTAGACCATGCTTCAAAGATGACCTGTCTGAAGCAGTTAATTTTGATTGGCCCAGTGAGTGGCTCACTTCAAATCTGTTTTCACTTCTGGGTCCTACTTATCTGAGGGCCTATCTATTTGACTGTGTTGGGGATTATGTTTTGACATGTTCCTCTCCTGATTGTTACAGTGCAGTTTGGTCTTGCCTATGTTTGAACTATGTCACAAAATGCTGTTATTATAATATACATACTTATAAACTTTAGAGTGCAATGGATGGTAGACATTGTTTTACCAATTTTGGCGCATAACATGTTGACAGGTATTTAATTGTTTTACTTTTATAGCAGCGTCATATGCCTGAAGAATCTATGTGTTCTCTGTCAGATTTAGGAGTTTTATGCTAAGATTTCACAACTCAGTTCATGCTAGCCGGGTGTCAGGGTCTGTAGAAAATTGGTACCAGTGACCAAGACTTGGGCAGTGTGGTCTGGAGGTCAGCAAGTTGTTCAGGAAATCAAGGCCGATGGACAGGTCTGGAGTCAGCTGCCAGGTGTCAGAACCGAAAGTTGGGCCTGGGGTCAGACAGAAAACAGGAGTTGAAGCCAAGGGCCAGCACTGAGTTGGAAGCCAAAGATCCATAGCCTAGGGGTGAAGCTGGAGCAGTCAGAAACCAGGGCAATAGGGTTCAGGGACTGGAGTGAGGCTGAGGACAGGAGTTGGGAACAGGACACGGTTGAAGTCAGGAACTCGGACAAGGCCAGGAGTCAGGCAGTGGATGGCAGGCTCTGTAGCAACTACAAGCCAGAATTCACCTTGTACACAAACAACTTTGTATGTCTCTTTCTGGATTAAATAGTATACCTGGCCCAATCAGGGATTATGGAGCTCCTCCAATCAGTGCACTATGGGTGGACCTTTAGTTGAGAGTAAGCCTTAGGGGTCCCAATTCTTCAGTCACAAGTAGAGCCATCAGGTGGTGGTGTGAATGCAGCAGTGGCCCGGAAGCTGGGTTCAGGACCCATGGACCTCACACTGGGTGTGTGGGTTGCTGTATAAAACGGCATTATAAAATGTTGTAAATGTTTGTCTTACAGAGTGCCCTTCCTTTGGACTATAAGATATCATTGATTGATATCGGGCTGGTGATAGAGTATCTGATAGGTGGAGCTTATCGGAGCAGCTACACAAGGAAACATTTCAGAGTTCTGTACAACAGCCTTTACAGAAAACGCAAGGTAACATCAATGAAATGGCTATTTGTGTCATTGGGAGCAGCCAAAATATAATAGTCAGAAGTGTCTAGGTAATAATAATCATAATACTTTTCACTTCAAGTATGGTTTTGCTCTGAAAAGTAACCGTTAAAATGACATTAAATGCCATTTTACCATTAATGTCTTTCAATAATTTCCCAATCAATCTTGATAAGTTTACAAGTAAAAAGGTGTTTCTTTAAGTTAACTGCTTGTTCAGCAAACTGATCCTGGCCTCTGAAAGCCAAGTTGGGTTTTTATTTTCTCATTCATCATCACCTGTAAGAAAGGATTTGCAGGCTGGTGGCTCCTCATTTACACCTGTGAGATGACATTATCTTCCAGGGAGCTGATCCAAAGTGCAGTTAAGTCAGTGGGATTCTTTCCATTGATTTCAGTGGGTTTGGATTAGGTCATTAGTGTTGGCTATACAAACCAATAACTTTCATTGATGATGCACCAGAAAAATATAGAATCCATCTCACTCTCATTTTCCTGTGTTGGCCCTTCAAGACTAACAATTGAAAAGCAGTCCAAACTTTTCAGTAAATTAATCAGGTATAAAGCTGACTGCACAAAAAAGTAATCTATTGAGTAAGAAGGTGTCTTTTTTCCATACTGAGTTTTCAGAGTAAAACTTTAAGTACAGTAATTCCATAAGCCAAACTCACAATGTATTGCTGTCAGAATTAATGGAAATGCTCAAATTGGTATGAGGAAATCAGAGGAAAATTATACAACACAATTATAGAAGAGATAGCAACTCAATTTTCTGAATTGGGATATACTGTACTTAATCAAAAATATTGGAGGTGCCAGTTGACTTTCTGAATACGAAACCTCAATTTTCTGCAGCCATAGCACTCATCAAATTTCACAAGTTTCACATGGTTGAGTGGGATCAGGTCTTCAAAAAACTAGGAGCTGCAGGAAGTGGTATTAACAATTCAGTAGGTAGTCATCTTCCCTTGGAATTAATATTGAATAAAGTCCCCAGAGATAAAAATTTCTGGTAGAAGGAATATAAATAGGAGGTTTTGACAACTTGAGAGACTTACATATTTTATGGCAGTTTTTTACAAGAGTCGGGTTATTATCAACAGGCATTCTCACCAAATTCAAAATACGCCATTTTTCTTTGATGTCATAAGTTCCAGAAATTGCACAATAATTATTAGGCTGGTAGGTAGATCACCAAGATAAATGAAGGCAAATTTCATCCCTAATTTATATTTTTCTCTTTGTGTTTTGTGGGATATCTTTGGAACTAGAGTGTGGTCTCCAGCTTTGCTCAGAGCCTTTCTCATCACTCCCTTTGTCGTAATAATCAGATGGGTAGCAGAGTTGAATCTGCTGAAAACACCTTGCATTCTCAGTTCATCAGAACAGCACAGCCTTACAAATACAAGGTACTGTCATTGCTTGCTTATGCTGGGAATACGTTAGGGATACAATAGACTGAAAAATTAGATCCGTTTGTCAAGAGAGTTATTTTAGACATGCGAGATGCAGGCTGGATGCTTATCATGCTTAACTCTCTCTAAACACCAAAGACATCAAGGTTGTATCACACACAGCTCAAGAAGTACAATTGCTGCTATTTTACAATCTTACAGTAAAGCTCCAGTTGTTTCAATGAAACTCATTAATCTCCGTCCCCTTGTTGATAAGGGTTTTCATCCCTTGAAATGTAACATTGCCAAAATCTCCTAATATAAAGCACAGATGGAAAAACCCTCTTATTTGGATGCAGGCATAGGAATTGAAAGCAAGGACTTAATTGCCCCAAACCTCTCAGAAACTTTTATGTAAGTGGCAATAATAATCCCCTTGAGAAAAGAGCTGATCTTGTAAATTGCAAGCAGATGGCAAAATATTTTCTCTTGAAATTGTGTCAGGTACAGATAACAAAAAGAATTACATTCTTCTGTCAGATAACAGCATAAAACTAGAGTTTTCCCCTAGGTCAGATTGGCAGAGAGACTGGGAGGTTTTTCACCTTCCTCTGCAGAATGGGGCATGGGTTACTTGCTGGTACGAACTAGAGTAGATGGTGAAGTCTCTGTAACTGGAAGTCTTTAAATCATGATTTGAGGATTTCAGTAAGTCAACCAGAGAGTATGGGTCTATTACAGGGGTGGATGAGGTTCTGTGGCCTGCGATGTGCAGGAGGTCATACTAGATGATCAAGGTCCCTTCTGGCCTTAAAGTCTTTGAGTCCATGGGACTTCATTAGAATTCCTGCGGGCCAGTTTATGGTGAGCAGCTACTCATCAGAGCAGTCTTATTGAAGCCGATTTCCCCCTCTGATTTTAATGTGAGACAGTTCAGGCCCAAACACAACATACCATAAATACACAACTTACTGTAAATGTGACACATATATTAAAAATCAAGATAGCTGTCACAGCTCTCTCACTGATGTTTGATTTTACTAGTCCATTTTCTTCCATGAGTGTGACATAAGTAGACTAGTGCACTAGTAAAATTAGTTTAATGAAATCAATGGGAGTGGAGGGCACTCGCCGTTTGATTGGATCAGGATCTAAAAGCTGGGACACAGGTTCAGAATGTGGAAATCACATTTAATTTCCTCAGTGCATTTTTGCTTTTGTTGATCCAAGCAACTGCTTATATTCATATTTTGAATGTTATCTTAGCCATTCTTCTAATGTCCTATCTATATAATAACTGAGGAACAACCAAATTAATAATGCATTACATGTATTCAGGATGCAGCAACTTGCTCAGATTTTGTCTGTTTTACAGGAAAAGTCAACTGCTTTTCATAAGTCTAGGAAGAAGTCAAAAGATGAACTCAGCTTCTTAGAGGACAATGAGTCAGCTGGCTTTATTTACCCCTATAATGACCTCTTGGTTTGGGCAGTGTTAATGAAGAGACAGAAGATGGCAATGTTCTTCTGGCAGCATGGAGAGGAAGCCATGGTCAAGGCAGTCGTGGCTTGCAAACTCTATAGAGCAATGGCACGTGAAGCCAAACAGAGCAACATGGTGGATGACACTTCAGAAGAACTGAAGAAGTACTCAGAGTAGGAGTTCTTCCTTCGCTACAGTTAATAAAAATCTACAGTGTTTAGAATAGTTAGATATTCTTCTTTCCATCAGCTAACCTGTAAGATCAGTGGCTGCATATGCTATGAAATGTACAAGAAGCACTTTTTGCTATCTGCTCAGTTTAATATATGAAGGAGACACACTAAAGGATTTAAAGGAATGATGTTAGCATATATTAGCTAACTAACACGTTTGAAAAGTCTGAAGTAGACAAGGACAGTTGCCTTTAATACCAAGCTAAACTGGTGAAGTTAAAGCCTAAACTTCTCTTTAGGCTTTAACTTGAATAGTTTTGCATGTGTTAAGGCCAGGTCTACATAAGGCTTTTCAAATGTATTAGTATATATGTGTAACTTAACATGTACTAATATCCCACCTATCCTAGTCTATTTAAGGCCTAAAGGAGAAATGTGCTGATTTCATAGCTGAGTGACTCAAAGAAGCTACTTTGTTGAACAGCCCAAGCAGTTTTATTATGTCCTCCAATTTTTAAATTTTAGTTTCATTCTTTGAATACCTGTTAAACATTCAGTATTTAGGTTTTTGTATCATGAAATCAGGAAATGTACAACTGCTCCCTAATCAGGTAGTGCACCTTGACATTTATTGATGTAATGTCCTGTACTTTCATAGCCATAATGGAGCAGATTCCGAGCTCAAGGACAAATTATTATCTTTGTTTACATGCAATTATAGGGCTCTGTTCAAAGCAAAGTTTATTCACTAAGGTACTGAGCATCTTCAACTCCCATTGAGAGGTGCTTAGGATCTGACTCAGTCTGAGGCTGCTTACGCAGTTGAGCACAGTGCCTGTGTACCATGTTGGCAAGTGCATTACTGAATGAAATAATAGGCTGAACTATATGGCATGTGTGTGAAACCACACAATGAGGCTAATTTAAGATCAGGGACCAGGAATGTAGAGTAAAACCTGAGATTAGGAGGAGAGATTTAGATTTATTGCCTGAATTATTTTTCCTCTGGGTGCAGTGCTGAGACAGTGTGAAGAGATGGGGAAGTCATAGTTAATACAATTTCATATCTTACCACATGTGAAAGAAGCTTTTGAACTAGAGATGTGACCTCATGATCATTTTCAGTTGTGGTTGTTCCTCCATACTGTAAGATGGTGATTTCTTTTTTTCTCTGTCTGTCCTAGTGAATTTGGGCAGCTTGCCCTAGATGTGCTGGATAATGCGTTCAAACAGAATGAGCAGATGGCCATGAAGCTACTGACCTCCGAGCTGAAAAATTGGAGCAACTCAACTTGCCTGAAATTGGCCGTGTCAGTGGGGCTGCGGCCTTTTGTGTCTCACACTTGCACACAGATGTTACTAACTGATATGTGGATGGGACGCCTGAAGATGCGGAAGAACTCCTGGTTTAAGGTAAACTCACTGACTTGTGCCTCATCTAAACCCACAGAGAAAAATTATGCTGAAGCATACTTTCTCCTTACATGTAGCTAGATTTTGTCTTAATCTAATGCAGACCCACATTAAAGACAGCATGCACGCTGAATGCACCTCCTCAGACTTGTGTTTCTCTTTTAGGTCATTCTAAGTATTCTTCTGCCTCCCACCATCTTGATGCTGGAGTTTAAAAGCAAGGCAGAAATGTCCCATGTGCCACAGCTCCAGGACTTTCATCAGTTCACGTGGCATCACAGTGATCAGAGCCCATCCACCATTAAAGATGAGTTGTCTCTGGTTAGTCTGGCATCACCTTTAAGCATTTATTTTCACAAAACAGGGATAACATCTGGGTTGATAGTTTTCCATTGAAAGCTTTTTGTCTTAAAATGTTACAATGGTTATAAGACTTAGATTAGAAAGCTTATTACCATCTCCCTTATTCAATGTGAGTAAAACTTCACTCTTCAACTAGTCCCATTCATTGTAAGTAAGTTTGGCGCGCACACACACACAGAAGACTATGGGGCAGAGGGCGTAAGGAATGGATGAGAGTTTGTGGGGGACATATGTTCAGGTGATTTCAGTTTTGGAATTTCTTTCCCAAAGGCTCTTCCCAGTCTGGGGTTGAGTTTGGACATTTTCAGACTTTACCCACATTGTACAGCAGCCTTGGGCCTGTGGGGGGAGGATGCTAGCAGAGAATTGGTGGTTCAACACACTGGAAAGGGGACAATAAATGAAAGGTGCTGCCTGGGTAGCTGGTGCAGGAGTGGATGGGATCCTCCAGCTATTAAAAAAGGTGGCAATTTGAAATCAGTCTACCCAGGCAGCTGGCCACAGATCTGTCCACAAGAACAATCAAGATGGCACACATTTCCCCCCATCCAGATTCTCTCTCCCCACATAAGGACAGGCAAGTCTGGCAAGATCTGTTCTATCACTTTATAAACAATATATATTCCTGAAAAATTAGGAAGGATAGGGGACTGGACTGGAACTCAGGAGACATGGGTTCTATTCTCAGCTTAGGCACAGAGTTCTTGTGTGACCTTGGACAAATCACTTAATGTATCTTGTGTATCACTTCCCCATCTGTAATAATGAGGTAATACTGCCTTACCTCACAGCAGTATTGGGAGGATAAAATCCTTTCATTGTTGTGAGGAGCATGGTTATGGTGTTTATATGGTGATAGTAGCCATATAAGTATCTAGATAGATAAATAAATGTATGTATTATTTATATATCGTATGTGTGTGTGTGTATATATATTTCACACAGACAAAAATGTTAGAGGAAGCAAAAGTTGGAAATGCCAGTGTTAAGGTTGCCCGTGCAACCTTAATTTGGTCCTCTTGTGCCTATGCATTATGATACAGGCTGGAATTACATGACCTCATCCAGCCTCAGTCTCCTCCCACCTACCTACTGGTTCCCATTCCCCCATCCCCCATTACCTTCCCTGGCTCTCAGTCCAAATATCTTTGCCCAGTCAGTCCCAATCTCTCCCAGTCCCCTTGTACCAATCTGCTCCCCATGTCTCTCTCCGCAGGCCTGGTTGAATCAGGGAACATCTTCCTCCACACTGTCTCAGCCTCGATGATTGATAGCACAGCAGAGATAATTTCTTTTTTATTAGTTTATGTGCCCTGATGCAGCACATTTCACAGCAGCTCAAAGCTGCAACTGCAAGGAAATCCCCTGGCTGTAGCATGCCTAGTGTGAACAGAATCTTCTGGGAATTTTGTTGCTGAAATCTAGGAAGTTTCTCCTGAGCATGTACTTATAATTTGGCCATATTTAGGCAGCTTTTCATAGGGACAGTAAAAGGCACATCCCTGACACACAGGCCACCCCCAGTCAAATTTCAAATTCCTACTCCAACGCAAGGGACTACTAGAGCTCTTCACAGAAAAGATTACCAGAATTTTTCATCATTGGCAATTTTTTCCCCTAGTCTCATTTTTGGAAATGGCTGAACCATTTTGGCTGAAATTTTCCATAATATTGCAGCCTGAACCAGATACCTCTCATGGAGAATTTCAACCCGAACTGTTTAAGTCTGGCAAAGTTAAAAGCATCTGAGAAGAGGGTTTTATAATAGGAAATTATTAAGGCAATGGTGCTCCCAGCCTCACCTATGAACCATAAAAATAGAGAAATGTTTGGGACATTTCTTTCACAATTAACTCTCAATTTGCCTAAAATAAAAGAAATTTCTCCAGAACTTCCTCAGAAACACAACAGACATGGCAATGCCAATTCTGAAGTGTTTCTCTCTAAGAGGCAGAAGAATGTGGATGCACTTGTGCCCTGCAGGGTCTGAATAATAAAGTCAATTCAAAAAGGCCTTTTACTGGTTAGATAACAGCTACGATTCAGAGGTAAGGCCAATTATAATTATGGGCAGCCGGGACCCCTTGCAGGCACATAGAGGGAACAAAGTAGACTGAGTGTTATCTGACTTGAATGAGACAAGAAAGTTTCCTTTCTAGAGAAGCACTATTGTTAGCTTCATCATTTATCGAGTGTTGAGTGTTCATTCTTTTTCCATAAACTGGAAAGATTAGCTATGAATTTTCTGGAACTGAGTAGAGATGAACAACAATATAAAAAAGCCACACGAGAGTTCCAGGATATACAGATTCAGTACAAGTGCATTTTTCACATGTGGTTGTAAATCAGGGATAGGCAACCTATGGCATGCGTGCCAAAGGCAGCATGCAAGCTGATTTTCAGTGGCACTCACACTGCCCAGGTCCTGGCCACCGGTCCAGGGGACTCTGCATTTTAATTTAATTTTAAATGAAGCTTCTTAAACATGTTAAAACCTTATTTACTTTACATACAACAATAGTTTACTTATATATTATAGACTTATAGAAAGAGACCTTCTAAAAACGTTAAAATGTATTACTGGCATGCGAAACCTTAAATTAGAGTCAATAAATGAAGACTCGGCACACCACTTCTGAAAGGTTGCCGACCCCTGTTGTAAATTATACTTCAGTCTGCTGAAACTAGAAGTTGTATCCTCTCATGGGACAATTTTCTCTTCTTCAATTGGCAGAAGCCATTATTAAGACTTTAAGAAAATTGTATGGGCTGGTGGTGGGTAGTAATATCGAGGGCCAATACCACCAGCAAATTATGACTTCCCTCCTGTGCCTGCTCATATACACTGGTCAGTGGATGCAGGGCTCTGCCCATCTGTTCCTTGGAGGTAGCAAAGTGGACCTGCCTATGTGCCAGATCTGTGTAAGAATGGTGCTGACTCACTCATGCTCCCTTAATCAGGCACATTGTCCAAATCACAATAAATTCCCCAGGTTAATAATTTTGCAATCCTTTAGTTTTTATCTCTCATTATATATTCCAAATTTTTTTAGAACTGTTCTGTGGTGCTCATCACTGTAATATCTGAATGTCCTGTGAACATCAATGGATTCAGAGTCACCACATCTCTATCAGATTGGGAATTATTACTATCCCCATTTCACACATTGGGTAAGTGAGGTACAAAGCGATTTAGGGACTTGCCCAAGGTCACACAGGAAGTCTGTGTCAAAGCTGGGAATAGATTCAGATCTCCTGATTCTCAGTCCAGTGCTGTAACCATAAGACCACCCTTTTGAAACTCAAAAGAACCTTGTGTATTCACAGTTAAGTGTAATGCTAAGAATATTATCTGGTGTTGCTTCTTGCAAAAGACAATTGCAACTGCATGTGATTGAGATATGCTAATTGTTTCTGCATATACTACACAGTGTTTACTATAGAGTTGCCTTTCCAAGTTTCCCAGTGTTTCTGTTAATGTGGCTGAAGTGTTGTACTCATTGTACAGCATGTTGTCTGACTTTAAAACTCTGTTTCCTTTTGAAAAAGGATTATGATGCAGAAAGGGGACCCGAGAAACCAGACAAAAGCCAGACCTTTTCCATCAACAGTGCGCATGGAAGCCTTCCGAGGACTAGAAAAGTCTATGAATTCTACAATGCCCCAATTGTCAAGTTCTGGTTTCATACGGTTGGTCATTGCAATAAGAATAACTAGATATTAATATTGCCTCAAGCATCTATTAAACCTTTAACAAAATATATATGTATATAAAATAATCACTTCACCTACCACTGAAATGCAGTCACTCTTGAGGCAGAAGCTGGCTCCTGCCTGCATTTTTCATCCTCACAATTAATTGTAGGTACAAATCTTAGGTCTTGAGAACCAGCAGAATGAGCTCATAACATTGGTTTGACTTTAGTGGGGTTCTGCACAGCTGCAGCATTTTGCCTGCACATTGTAAATTGCAGGATTGGAGCCTTTGTGGTTTTTGAATGTGTGCTGCATATAACTTGGAAAAGTAGTTTTTACCATGTCTTCTCTTGAATATTTTGGCAATAAAGCAAAGAGACCATTTTTTTTAAAGATGCAGCCAAAGCAGGGACTCTTGTACTAAGAGAGGGGAAGGAGTAAAACAAAGCCCAATGGGGGGCCACTCCTCCCCCAACTCCCTCCTGGACATAGATCTGTGCAGGGGGAGACAAGCCACCCACACATCTTGGGGGCAGTTGGACCCTTCCACCTACCTGTGGTCTTGGGGATCAACTACAGAGAGCAGCCATCCAGAAATACCATCCTGTAGGACGTGCCAGGCAAAACAGTAGCATGTTCCCTGACTTTCTTTGCTCTGTGCTGATTAGTTGTTTGCGCCGACCCTTCTCCCTCACAGGCTATGTCTGCACTTGGAGCTAGTGGAGTGATTCCCAGCCTGTGTAGACATGAGTTAGTGTGCTAAAAAATATTTGTGGTAGCCCCGGTAGCACAGGCAGCGGTGAGTGGCAGCATGGGCTAGCCACCCTGAGTAAGAAACCCATACATTTGTATGGCAGCTACACTATTCTCTTTAGTGTGCTAGCTCCCATGAGAGCTCATGAGAGTATGTCTTCTCATTCTCGAGCTGGGAATCACATCCCCAGCTCCAAGAGTAGACATAGCCACAGTCTCCTCACCTCAACTTCACTCCACAACTGCCCCATCTCCTCTGCCCTGTCCCCCTCATGCTTTTCCCTTCACTTTTCTTTCCATTTACCTGATCCCATCCTACATAAGAACAGAAAGAACAGAAAGAAAGGACCAATGGGTCCAGACAAAGGTCCCATCAGCCCAGTATCTGTCTACCGACAGTGGCCAATGCCAGGTGCCCAGGCTAACAGGCAATGATCAAGTGATCTCTCTCCTGCCATCCATCTCCATCCTCTGAAGACAGAGGAGGGACACCCATTCTTACCCATCTGGGCTATAGCCATTTATGGACTTAGCCACCATGAATTTATCCAGTCCCTTTTTAAACATTGTTATAGTCCTAGCCTTCACAACCTCTCAGGTAAGGAGTTCCACAAGTTGACTGTGCGCTGCGTGAAGAAGAACTTCCTTTTATTTGTTTTAAACCTGCTGCCTATTAATTTCATTTGGTGACCCTAGTTCTTGTATTATGGGAATAAGTAAATAACTTTTCAACCCTTTCTCAACATCACTCATGATTTTATATACCTCTATCATGTCCCCCTTAGTCTCCTCTTTTCCAAACTGAAGAGTCCTAGCCTCTTTAATCTTTCCTCATATGGATCTCTCTAAACCCCCCTATTTTTTTTGCTCTTTTTTCTGAACTTTTTCTAGTGCTAGAATATCTTTTTGAGGTGAGGAGACCACATCTGTACACAGTATTGAGATGTGGGCGTACCATGGATTTATATAAGGGCAATAATATATTCTCAGTCTTATCTCTATCCCCTTTTAATTATTCCTAACATCCTGTTTGCTTTTTTGACCGCTCACACACTGCGTGGACATCTTCAGAGAACTATCCA
Source organism: Mauremys reevesii (assembly GCF_016161935.1). NCBI lineage: Eukaryota > Metazoa > Chordata > Testudines > Geoemydidae > Mauremys > Mauremys reevesii. The sequence continues at coordinate 93,600,659 of NC_052628.1, read as the reverse complement.
CGATAACTCCAAGATCTTTATCATGTTGTATGTATAGTTGGGGTTATTTTTTCCAATGTGCATTACTTTACATTTATCCACATTAAATGTCATTTGCCATTTGTTGCCCAATCACTTAGTTTTGTGAGATCTTTTGAAGTTCTTCACAATCTGCTTTGGTCTTAACTATCTTGAGTAGTTTAGTGTCATCTGCAAACTTTGCACTCACTGTTTACCCCTTTCTCCAGATCATTTATGAATAAATTGAATAGGATTGGTCCTAGGACTGACCCTGGGGAACACCACTAGTTACCCTCTCCATTCTGAGAATTTACCATTAATTCCTACCCTTTGTTCCCTGTCCTTTAACCAGTTCTCAATCCATGAAAGGACTTCCCTTTATCCCATGACAGCTAAATTTATATAAGAGCCTTTGGTGAGGACCTTGTCAAAGGCTTTCTGGAAATCTAAGTACACTATGTCTGGATCCCCTTGTCCACATGTTTGTTGACCTCTTCAAAGAACTCTAATAGATTAGTAAGACACGATTTCCCTTTACAGAAACCATGTTGACTATTGCTCAAGAGTTTATGCAATTCTTTACTATTGTTTCAACTAATTTGCCCGTACTGACGTTAGAGACTTACGGTCTGTAATTGCCAGAGGATCCCCTAGAGCCCTTTTAAATATTGCGTTACATTAGCTAACTTCCAGTCATTGGTACGAAGCCGATTTAAAGGACAGGTTACAAACCTTGGTTAATAGTTCTGCAACTTCATTTGAGTTCTTTCAGAACTCTTGGGTGAATGCCATCTGGTCCTGGTGACTTGTTAATGTTGAGTTTATCAATTAATTCCAAACCTCCTCTAGTGACACTTCAATCTGTGACAGTTCCTCAGATTTGTCACCTACAAAAGCCAGCTCAGGTTTGGGAATCTCCCTAACATCCTCAGCCGTGAAGACTGAAGCAAAGAATCCATTTAGTTTCTCCGCAATGACTTTATCATCTTTAAGCGCTCCTTTTGTATTTTCATCGTCAAGGGCCCCAAGGGGCTGGTTGTTTTTTCTGCTGCTGATGTACTTAAAAAACATTTTGTTATTACCTTTGGAGTTTTTGGCTAGCCGTTCTTCAAACTCCTCTTTGGCTTTTCTTATTACACTCTTGCACTTAAGTTGGCAGTGTTTGTGCTCCTTTCTATTTGCCTCACTGGGATTTGACTTCCACTTTTTAAAGGAAGTCTTTTTATCTCTCACTGCTTCTTTTACATGGTTGTTAAGCCATGGTGGCTCTTTTTTAGTTCTTTTACTGTTTTTCTAACTGACTCCTCCTCCCCAACCCCCCCTCCACAAAAAAACTGGTCTCTCAGAACTAACATGACATTTGCTGCCATCACATTGTTCACTCTGCTTATGTGTTACACCCCTTCCCTCACTCTGTGTCTGTCTGGTCTATTTAGACAATATCAGTTAATCATTTCCTTGTTACTTCCCCATCATTCTGTCTGCACCCATCTGTTATCTTTTGTCTTTTACTAGGATTCTAAGCTTTTTGGGGTAGGGACTGTCTTTTTGTTCTGTTTGTACAACACCTACTGTAATGGGGTCCTAGTTCATGAGTGGAATTCCCAAGGGGGGATGGTAATACATATAATAAAAGATAATGATGATAAAGCCCTGGAGGACATTTCCCAGAAGGGCAGAGCAATCTGAAGGGCTGATGGAAATTTTTAGAATCAAGCGCTTGATAGTGTCCCATTAATCTGACAAAATTTTGTTTCTTTATACAGCACACCTGGTTTTCCTCTTAGCTGTGTGTCTAGAGAGTTTCTAATTTCTTTGTCACAGCTACCTATGCATATGGAATGTGTATTATGTGTTCTGCAGATGGCGTACTTGGCATTTCTCATGCTGTTCACTTACACTGTGCTGGTGAAGATGGAACCTAGGCCTAGCGTGCAAGAGTGGCTTGTAATTATCTACATTTTCACCACTGCCATTGAGAAAGTCAGGGAGGTGAGCTCTTCCTTTTCCTCTCTCTACTCTACAACTCTAGAGAACAAATGATAATGACTGCAGATTCTTTGATTCCTTTCCAAAGGGTTTAGCAGAAGAAATATGTATGATCTTTACTTTTCAGTGGTCCTAGTTAATTACAAACTAGGGACTGAGTTTCTAAGAATAGGTGACTAATCTTTGCTTCCTAAATCCCTATTTAGGCACCTAAGCTAGTGGGAACAATAGTTTGGCAGGAAATAGTTTTCTTGCTCCTCAAATATTTTTGAGAATTCAACCATTTTTACATTCCCAAATTGGGACAAAAAGTCAAAATCTTGAAAATTTTCACAAATGAAAAACTGACTTTTTTTTTTGTTGGTTTGGGTCAGATGTTTCATTCTGATTATTTTGGAATGTTTCATTTCAATGTTGACCTCATTTAAAAACAAACAAACAAAAAACCCACACCACTTTTCAGTTTATGGAGGGGAGGGATAGCTCAGTGGTTTGAGCACTGGCCTGCTAAATACAGGGTTGGGAGTTCAATCCTTGAGGGGGCTACTTAGGAATCTGGGGCAAAATCAGTACTTAGTCCTGCTATTGAAGGCAGGGGCTTCCACTCAATGACCTTTCAGGGTACCTTCCCATTCTATGAGATAGGTATATCTCCATGTATCTAGTTTAATTAGCTTAAATTTCAATACAAAAAGTCATTTCAAACTGGAAAATTTGATTTTTTTTGTTTTAAAATGTTGCAATGGAACATTTAAATTATTCTGAAACTTTTTTAAAAAAACCCATCTGTCCAGTCATGAGATATATCAAAACCAATGATATGTCAACAGTTTTGGTTTTTGCAAATTGACATTTTGCAATTAAAACAGTTGTCAAAAAATTCCTTACCAGCTCTAATGGGAACTGGTAGATGCCCAGCACGTTTGAAAATTAATGCACCTATTTAGATGACAAAATATGGAGGTAACAGCCTTAATCAAGGCACCTATTTTTGAAAATCTTGGGTTAGGCCAGTGGTTAATTGATAATGGAATATGGATTGTACTGCATTATGTTCTGTGGAAACATAGTGGACTTCAGCTCCCCAAATTGACAATATGGCACTTCACACACAGAAACATCTACAAATATACTGTTAGGTGAAAAAAACACATTACTGAAATTGGATCCTCTATGATAAGTACAATCTGCACTCCAAAGCCATAGATGATTTTAGTGACAAAAACAGTGGCATGTTTTCCACGTTATTTTATGGGATTAGACAGATAATCTAAAATTCTCTTCATCTGACTGTAGTATTACCTAAACAGACAAAAAACAAACATAAATAAAATAAAAATAAGTACCATAAATATTTTTAATATTATGTTGGAATGCTTTACTTACTGTTGGAAGTGTAGTGGATACCTTTAAATATTTTACCAATTTGAGACAATTCCTTGTAGTGAAAGTAGAGAATTCTGCTAGAACACTATTATCTCTCACAGCAGAAGAAACTTTTGAAGTGTGACCCCTGCAAAAAAGAGGGAGAGGACATTAAGGCTTTCAAAGGGAAGTCCAAATCTAGAGTAGAAAATGGAATCTGGGGCTAGGTTTACACTAGGGGGGTGGGTCGATGTAAGATATGCAAATAGCGTAGCTGAAGTTGGCATATCTTAGGTCAATTTACTTGGCCATGAGGATGGCGGTGAGTTGACTGCTGCCGCTCCCCCATCAACTCCACTTCTGCCTCTCGCCACGGTGGAGTTCTGGAGTCGACGGCATAGCGATTGGGGATCGATTTTTATTTGTCTAGACATGATAAAATCGATCCCTGATAGATCGATCACTACCCGCTGATCCGGCAGGTAGTGTAGATTTATCCTGGAACAGATGTGGAAGCTACATGCCTGGATATGAGGTTAAAAATGACAAAAGGACACAAAAGGGTTATCTGATTTAAAAAAAAATTACAGTATGAAACACCAAGCGTCTCAGAGGTCACAGTTGTGCTATGGCACATCTTGTTTGTGGGTTCAGAAACATGTCAATCAAGACTATTAAACGGGACTTACAGGAGAATTTCTTAGTCCATATACCAGTTCTGGTCTACTGGAAAAGTAACACTGTGTCTTACGCATGCAACTGATTGATTCCTCAGGGCCTTGTTATGTTTGACTGTGCAGAAGTGTTTCTCTAGATTGTATCAAGGAACTGTTCCAGCCTTAGGGCCTGATCTTTGCAAATACTCATGTAAGTAGCTATACACATGTGAGTAGTCCCACTGAGTTCAATGGGATTTGTCATTTACATGAAGATACTCATATGAGTAAATTCCTGCAGGATCAGGGCCTAACATTTCAAAATCTCTCTTTTATTTGCTTCTTATCAGTTTGATCTTCCATAGCAGTGCATAATTGGCCTCAGTCGTGCAATGTGTAAAGGTCTTATTTATGGTCTTCCAAAGATTCCACTTCACACATTTGCTTAGTGAAGCTGAAAATCCCTTTGGGGCACCCTTACAGTTCAAGAAGCAAACAGTTCAATCTTTACCTTCCCAGTTTCCAACATTCCCTTTTCAGAATCGGCATACAGAGATCTTATTTTGTATTTCAGATCTAAACTAAAACACATTAATTACTTTCATGTCAGCAGGGTTGGGCTGGTATTTTCCATGACTGTGGGGCTTTTGAAAGGGTTTCTGTAGGTCATGACCATTTCTCCTCCAAACAAATCCCATACTTGTTTACAAAAAAATACACATGCTTAACAATTGTATACTGCTTGCTCTTTTCTGCTATGGAATATATTCCTCAGTGAATGAATTAAGAAGTAGAATTCATTTCTCAATAGAGAGAACTAACCTATTTGGTGTGGGAAGAGGGGTTCTTGAGCACTATGATCATTGCTGTTTCATTTCAAATTCCAGCAAGCATGGAATTGCAGAGCACTGACCTTGTGAACTTTCATTGTAAAAACTTGCCATAAATCAAGTATTTCCATGTACCAATTGATGGTTCAGACAGGGTGGGGACTGAAGGGTGAGGGTTTTATTGGCCTCCGTTATTTTTTTTTCCCCCACTTTCTTTTTAGATCTTTATTTCAGAGCCAGGAAAGTTCAGCCAAAAGGTGAAGGTGTGGATTTATGAGTACTGGAACTTCACTGATTCCATAGCTATCATCCTGTTTGTGACTGGTTTTGGCTTACGCTGGGCTGACCCTCCTGTTCAAACAGTAGGGAGGCTAATTTACTGCTTGGATATAATATTTTGGTATGCTCGGCTCCTTGACTTCTTTGCTGTAAATCAACATGCAGGCCCATATCTGATGATGATTGGGAAAATGGTGAGTATTTGACTGCAGGGTAGCATTTTTGCTCTTATGACATCTAATGTGATAGACGAGTAAAGTTCAGAAATGGACACAAAAGGGAGTGGTGGCCAGTCTAGAGCGGGACTAATAATTCATAAGTATTTTACCAACAAGTTGTGCCTCTCTTTCTGATGGTAAGTTGTCCATGATCAGAGCACAGTTTTTGCTAATTTGTTCATTATTTGAATTTATCCACAGATAAATTTTCTCTTGGTTCCTCAGAGAAAGGCTGCATTTTAGCTGAGCTTTCTGATAAACAGTGAGGAAAAAACAAACAAACAAACAAACAAATCCTCTCTACCTGTGGCAGACAGTGACTTAGTACCTTAGAAAAAGAACAGGAGTACTTGTGGCACCTTAGAGACTAACAAATTTATTTGAGCATAAGCTTTCGTGGGCTACAGCCCACTTCTTCAGATGCATAGAATGGAACATATATTGAGGAGATATATATACACATACAGAGAGCATGAAAAGGTGGATACGTGTCTTCGGCGTAACCGCTGCTGAATTGCCGCTGAATCCACGGGACTGGGGGACTCCCACAGGCATGCCGCCAAAGGCAGCCTGACTGCCGCCCTCGCAGGGACGGGCAGGCCACTCCCCCGTGGCTTGCTGCCCCAGGCACGTGCTTGGAGCACTGGTGCCTGGAGCCGCCACTGCCACTTATGCATTCTAAGAAGGACTTGAGTGATCAGTAGACCTCATACTGGCTCTCTGAGGTGGCATGAGTTTCACCTCTAGGGGATAATAAGGCCAAGCCAATTTATGGAAATAAAACCTGGACTTCCCTCTCCTGAAGAAATGATGATATTACATAAAAACATAAGAATGCACATATTGGGTCAGACTAAAGGTCCATCTAGCCCAGTATCCTGTCTTCTGACAGTGGCCGATGCTAGATGCTCCAGAGGGAATGAGCAGAACAGGTAATCATCAAGTGATTCATCCCCTATTGCCCATTCCCAGCTTCTGGTAGCAGAGGCTAGGGGCACCATCCCTGCCCATCCTGGCTAATAGCCACTGATAGAGCTACCCTCCATGAATTTATCTAGTTCTTTTTTTAACCCCATTATAGTCTTGGTCTTCACAACATCTTCTAGCAAGGAGTTCCACAGGTTGATTGTGTGCTGTGTGAAGAAATATTTCCTTCTGTTTGTTTTAAACCTGCTGCTTATTAATTAATTTCCAGATTGTTATTAATTTTATTTGGTGACCCCTAGTTCTTATATTATGAGAAGGAGTAAATAGCACTTCCTTATCTATTTTCTCCAGTCTAGGGTTGTCAATTTTGATTGGCTGTATTCCTGAAGATTTCATCACATGACATAATCTTTAATAAAAGATTAATTTTTAATTCCTGGAGACTTCAGGCCAATCCTGGAGGGTTGGCAACCCTATTCTCCATACCAGTCATAATTGTATAGACCTCTATCATATTCTGCCTTAGGCATCTCTTTTCCAAACTGAAAAGTCCCAGTCTTATTAATCTCTTCTCATATGGAAGCAGTTCCAGCCCCCTAATAATTTTTGTTGCCCTTTTCTGTACACTTTCCAATTCCAATATATCTTTTTTGAGATGTTCCGACCACATCTGCATGCAGTATTCAAGATGTGGTCAGACCATAGATTTATATAAAGGCAATATGATATTTTCTGTGTTATTATCTATCCCTTTCTTAATGATTCCCAACATTTTGTTACCTTTTTTGACAGCTGTTGCATATTGAGTGGATGTTTTCAGGGGACTATCCACAATGACTTCGAGATCTCTTTCTTGAGTGGTAACAGCTAATTTAGACCCCCTCATTTTATATGTATAGTTGGGATTATGTTTTCCAATGTGCATTACTTTGCATTTCTCAACACTGAATTTCATCTGCCATTTTGTTGCCCCATCACACAGTTTTGTGAGGTCCCTTTGTAACTCTTCACAGTCTGCTTTGAACTTAACTATCTTGAGTAGTTTTGTATCATCTTCAAATTTTGCCACTTCACTGTTTACCCCTTTTTCCAGATTGTTCCTGAGTATGTTGAATATGACTGGTCCCCGTACAGACTCCTGTGGGGGACACCACTATTTACCTCTCTCCATTCCAAAAACTGACCATTTATTCCTATCCTTTGTTTACTATCTTTTAACCAGTCACTGGTCCAGGAGAGGACTTTCCCTGTTATCCCATGACAGCTTACTTTGCTTAAGAGCCTCTTGTGAGAGACTTTGTCAAAGGCTTTTTGAAAATCTAAGTACACTATATCCACTGGATCACACTTGTCCACACTTGTTGACCCCCTCAAAAATTCTAGTAAATTAGTGAGGTATGATTTCCCTTTACAAAACCACGTTGACTCTTCCCCAACAAATAATGTACACCTATGTGTCTAACAATTCCGTTCTTTACTATAGTTTCAACCAGTTTGCCTGGTACCAAAGTGAGGCTTACAGGCCTGTAATTACCAGGATCACCTCTGGAGCCTTTTAAAAAAATTGGTGTCACATTAGCTATCCTCCAGTCATCTGGTACAGAAGCTGATTAAAGTGATAGCTTATATACCACAGTTAGTAGTTCTGCAATTTCACATTTGAATTCCTTCAGAACTCTTGGGTGAATACCATCTGGTCCTGGTGACTTATTATTGTTTAGTTTATCAATTTATTCCAAAACCTCCTCTAATAACACCTCAATCTGGGACAGTTCCTCAGATTTGTCACCTAAAAAGAATGGCTCAGGTTTGGGAATCTCCCTCTCATCCTCAGCCATGAAGACCAATGCAAAGAATTCATTTACTTTTCATTTATTATTATTTAAATACATATATGTGAAAGCTGTGATTTGTAGTCCCACTCAGAATGAATATCGCTATTTTAATACAGCTATCTGTATTTCATCTTTCCATGCAGACAGCAAACATGTTCTATATTGTGATTATGATGGCAATAGTGTTGCTGAGTTTTGGGGTATCACGAAAGGCGATCCTTTCCCCAGAAGAGCCTCCCACCTGGACTCTCGCACGAGATATTGTATTCCAACCCTATTGGATGATGTTTGGTGAGGTCTATGCTGGAGAAATAGATGGTAAGTGATCTTGATGGGACTACTAATGTGCTTAAAGTTAAGTATGTGCTTAAGTGCTTTGCTGGATTTGGGCCATACAGCTTGGGCCAGCTATAAAGTCCATACTTCCTCAAAGCATGTTGGTTTCAGTGTGCATCTTATGTTATCTGGCTATATCATTCGTGATCAGAAAGGAGAATATTCCCTTTAGGATCTTTGTTAAATCAGCTTTAGAGCCTCAAATTTAACCTTGTAAATGAAGTCACAAAGCCCATGACAGAGCATGTGGGAGCTAGTGACAAAGCATTTTTCATTCAGGAGAACCTGCTTTGGAATGAATTTCTGGAGGAGATTGATTTCAGAGTAGCAGCCATGTTAGTCTGTATCCGCAAAAAGAACAGGAGTACTTGTGGCACCTTAGAGTCAATCCAAAATCTGACCATCTTGAATAAATACTGCAGAGCCTTTTCACCACAGCAAGAATTAAACTCATAACATCAAAACCCCCATCGACCCAAACAAAACCTGTAACAAATAAATGTTTGTTGATTTGTGATTTGAAGAGGTCTAAGATTTTTCTTAAAAGCAAAGGGAAAACTCCTCAGTTGGTATAAACTAGCACAAATCCTCTAAAGTCACTAAGGTTTCCCTGCTTTACACCAGATGAGATCTGTCCTTCTAGAATGAAACACGTATTAAATATTAACCTACCATGGCTATGCTGATTTATGTGGTAACTGTGGTTTTCATTTCCTTTCTGTGAAGCTTGTGAATTAAATGAAGACTGCCCTCCTGGGTCCTTCCTGACGCCATTCCTCCAAGCTGTATACCTCTTTGTACAGTACATCATCATGGTCAACTTGCTGATTGCTTTCTTTAAGTAGGTACCAATGATATGTTATTGCAAAACCAAACCAGTGGCTATCCTACAGATATTTCTACAGGACACTCCAACAAAAGTCCCCCCATTTAGACTATGATAAACCCCTAACTTCCAGGGTGTACATGTGCTTGTAGACAGGTGGAGGTTTCTGTCATTTTGGTGCAGTCTAATCCACCCTAAATAAAAAATGCGGGTTTTAATAATTATTTTTAAGAATCATAAGGTAAATCATCTCTGGCATCCTTTGCATCCAGAGATGGGAAGTGCCATCAAAGACAGAGTAATCACCCCAATTTCTCTTCCAGTTTGGTGGTGGAATTTTAATAAGAGGCTTCCTGGAGACCCCTCCATTGCACTGAGGTCAGTTTCTCCTGACTGTTAATGCAAAAGAGAAATACAGTGAAGAACAATCCAAACCTTCTAAACAGTTAGTTTTTTTATTCTATGGTTTCAATTTTTCAGTGGAGAAATTCTTTCAAATCTATTCTCAGCCATAGATTAAAAAAAATCAACTTGAAGAAATGCAGTGATTAGAGTTCAAGGCAATTGAATGATCAACATCCATCTTTGTTTCCATTCCCAAACAGAAATTCCTGTGCTGAAATTGTGGCAAGGCATGGATTTCTTTTTCATATATAGCTGTGAAATTGCAGTGTGAATTATTTCTATATTTAAATCTTCAATAGCAATGATGTGCTAAACCCAACATTTCTGCAGTTTGGTTTCTTTCTCTTTGGACAAAAATTGGTTATCCTCAGTACAGACTTAGCAGTACATCTAATTATTCTCTCAAAAACAGAACTGGTGTTGTTATGATTCACTTTTGGGTCTTCAAGAGCCAGGTGTGACAAGGAAGTTATAAATAGATTGAAATGAAAGCTGTGCCTCAAGACTGAAGGTCAATTTCCAGAGCATTGGCCTGTTGTTGTACAATAAACTGTTGGATGGTTTTTCAGTGCCAACTTTAGCAGTGTCACTGACCCCAAAGAACCCTTTGCAGGAAAGCCTTTTGCTGCCACCTGCTGCAGGGTGTTGGTGGAAGGAGGCACGGAGAGGGAAGTGGAGGAACCAGTACTGAAGAACAATTTCCATTCTGCAGCATTGTTTTGTTACAACCATTTCCCCGGCTGCCAGTCCTGATTCCGACATTTAATCCAGTTCAGATATTCAGGCAATGTTGAATTCTTGAGATTATTTGACAGGGAGGAGGGAACTTGAAACACTCTGGTTGAGATTTTCAAAGCCACCTCAGTGGGTATGATGCACAATTCCCATTAATTTTAATGGGAATTGGATGTCCAAATCTGTGAGGCAGCTTTGAAAATGTCAGCCTCTGTGCATTGTCTGCCTCTACCTGCTGCTGCTTTGTTAAATTAAAGTTGCTAAACTGATTTACCCCAGCTTAGAATTGGGCCCTTTGTTTCAATAGTGCAATGTATCTGGAGACAGGCATCTTGTGTTATCATGTGTTCCTCACATGAACCTCTCTCTTTCTCCCCTCTCTCTGTTTTACAGTAATGTTTATTATGATATGAAATCCATATCAAACAAGCTCTGGAAATACAACCGTTACCGCTACATCATGACGTATTACGAGAAGCCATGGCTGCCACCACCTTTCATCATTCTGAGCCACATTGGCCTCCTCATAAACCACATCTGCCACCATCGTCCCACAAATGAGCTGGATCAAGAGGAAGGCGATGTTGGACTAAGTAAGCAAAGGGCAAGTTTTCCAGGCCTTCTGCTGGGGGGCCTACAGGAATCCCTAAGCGATAGGGATGTTTTGCTAGCCTTCCATCACCTTGTTGGTGGGCTTGATAGTGAAAGGGACACTTGTTGAGGTTTGTACTGTAAGACCTAATTTGGCTATCAGCCCAGACCAGGAAGGGGTTGTGTCACCACCTGCCCTGCAACTCTGGGTGCCTTAAATGCTATGCTGCTGTGCCTCACAGCCCTGATGCTAACAGCCCACATACAAGTATGCAGGTCACACCCTGGCTTCCATCATCCAGTTACTTTTTGCAGAGTAAGCCCAACACCACCCCAGTTCTGAATTTCCCCCATATCATCTGCTGGTGTGACAATCTGCTGAGGTTCCCAGAACTGTGTGTTACAGTGTTACCCCCTTTGCCTGAGCAAGTGAGATTTTTTGGTACTGCTAACTTTTGTGGCAACTCCCTGATTCTGCCAGTCCAAACCTTTCCTTGCTGGCAACAGTCAGTGAACCCTAACTCCCGAATCCCCCAGTGCTGACCAGTCCTCTCCTGGAACATTGACAGACATTATTAAGTTCCTTGCTCCTTTAAAGAGACAATACGCTATAGCTCACTAATTTAACTGGGGTTTGACAACACTCTTATTTCAATCACAACATTGAAATGGTTTATAGTAAAATGAAACCAAGTTTATTTAACAAAAGGACACGGGAGTAGGTGATACCAAATATAAGGAATAAAGGTAGACTGGGTTACAAGCAAACACAAGTAAAAATACACTTATAAGATTAAAAATTAATTTCAGCAAGTTACAATCTTTGCCTCACCTATATTTGGTTCCCAAAGACTTCAACCCTTTTGGTTGAAGGATCAGATGTTCTGTGTTTTCAAGAGCTCTGGACCCTTGAATCCCTCAAGTGAGAGACAACTCAAATGTCTTTTTGCTCCATCATATCACCCCAAAGTTCATTATCTCTGTTTCAAGGGCCAGTAAGGCTTCCTGCTATTCTTTCCTTCCTGTGGACATCCCACCCCCTTGCTGATTCATGTGTGTTAGGGTAGCCTCTGGCACCTTGTCCACTCAGGGATATGTTAGGATGGCTTCTGAGACCATATCCAATTGGTAGCCCCTGAGACCTTATCCACTCGTTTCCCAAGACTTCAGTCAAACTATATGGAGCTGGTAAGACTCGTGTGGGGATGGATACAGTGTATACCACACAGAGAGTATAAAATTATTAATCAGCTTATATGCACATTCTGAAACAAACTGCCACATGTGCCTTCTATTCTACATTGTATCACACGCTCTGTAACTGGTTCATTAGTTTCTGGGAAACAATCTCAACACAGATCATAAGCTGTTCATTCACCGCACTTATGTTATCTCTTGCATATTGCTTATTGCCCTACTATCTCTTTTCTACTAGCTGCATATTTTACATATTTACAAGGCTACCATGAATGCATACTTTGTCCATTGTTGCACACCCTTGCTCAGAATAAATCTACATTCCACACTTTTTTCTTTTATAGATACAACTTTTTCAGTTTAATCATATTTCTTTCTCTTTTTGTTTGTTTTTAAGATGTATTACTCAGCAGCATATTCCTAGGACCACATTAGTGGCTATTAATTGTATACACATTAACAACAAACTTACTGTCTGAACCATGGCTTGGAGGCTAACCTCCTCTGGGATAGCCCACCATAGCTTAACTGTTTTTGCAATGCTGGTATAACCATCTCACTGCTTTGTTTGGATATGAGTTGGGTGATGGGTACCAGCTGTTCCAAAGTGCATTCTGCTAAACCCTGATTTTATTTCAGCTATTTCCTGAACCAAATGAATTGCAAGTTTATTACTGTACATACCACATGCAATGGCCTTGGACATATTATTATCGTGATCAGCAGTTCTGGCCATTACGTTTTTAAGATCCAAGTTTAAGGGAGGATTCCCAAACTTGGTTACTACTTTTAAAACATCCTTTTGCCTATATTTCAGTTACATTATTAAAAAAAAAGATAGGAGATATAAGATTTGTATCACCACAGGAAATTAAGGTGTGAAATAGCACATAGGCCAATTAAAATAACATTGTTTGGGCCCATACTGGAAGTGGTCCCCTTCAGTGACTACACACTACTTGCCATTCCCAGTATACATAGTATTTATTTCACCAACTTCCCAGCATCCCATCTATACTGTGCAATTTGCAGACTGTTTCACCACAGTGAACCCACGCACCGGCAACTCTGTCTGTAAGACATTACACATGCACACGTAAATGTGCCCCAGGTGCAAACAGCAATACAAGTCTGGGGCTTTGCAAATGTAGTCATTGCCAACAACTTAGGGCAGAAGGGTACTCTAGTGAATATGGCACTGGCCTGAGACTGAGAACTCCTGGGTTTAATACCCAGTTGAGCCACAGACTTCCTGCATGATCTTGAACAAGTTGTTTAATTCCCCATCTGTAATATTGGGATAAAATGTCCTTACTTCACAGGATTGTACCTTCATTTATAAATTTGAAAGCCATTATGGCCATCTAGTTTGACCTCCAGCATAATACAAGCCATTGAACCTCACCCAGGAAGACCATACTCAGTATTGAGAGGAAAAAATCCATTAATGATTCCGTTCTAAGATAGTTTATGATGAGGCCATATAAATACCTAAATAGACAGAGATGTCTAATAGTTAATAGTGGTCAGGAATCTATGCATGATTCTTCAGGGAATGCAATTTCTGACCCATTCACCTGACCTATGGTGCAGTGCTATACACAGGTGGAGTTTTCCTTCTTGGCTGCTATAACAATCAGGCAATTATGACAAGAAGCATGACATTTGATGACCCCTATTTCAGCGTGAGTAAATAAAAGCTACTTATAGATTTAAAGAAGCCATAAAATGAAACTATTTAAAAGATTTGGTTATGCAAATGAACAATATAAGTAACAGGAAGTTCCTGCCTAGGTAGTTTCCTGCCCACATCCAAAATATCCTCTTTAAATTAGACACCAATATTGATGTTACTTAGCTCCAGGATGCTCTACTCCACAGTAATGGACAACTTTTATGCTTTTTGGAATACAGTGCATTGCAGTATGCATTCTTTATGCTTATAACGGGGTGTTTCACAAACACATCCCAGGTTATTGCTAATCTGTGCTTGCTGTGCTGAAGATGTATCCCTAAAGATATCAGTCATGATCAGAACTGGTAACTGACTCCATATTCAGGATTAACCAGTCAGAGTTTGACCACTTCACTGCTAGTCCTTGTTTCAGCTCCTGTGCTGTGGAAGGATGCAGCATCATTCCTTTGAAGTAGTAATGTTCCTCTGGAATATTTGCATGCCAGAAGTGAATAAACTGGCACATGGGACGGCTTGTTTGTAGGGCACAGAAAACCTAAAAGAGCTGTTTGGCTCACTTAAAGGTTTTTTGAATAAAGAGGCTATTGACTTGGCTTCACACATTTTTTCAGATAGTTATTTCAGGTATTTCAATTTGCTTACAAAGCAAAACTACATCCAAAACAGCTTAGCAAATTTTTTCTGCATCAAGTTAAAATTCTGTAGATCAGTGTCTACCCAGGACATAGGGAAACAGTGCCACCCAGTGGAAAATGAATGCATATACAAAGGCATGGTAAGTGGAATCATCCAGACAAGCGCAGAAAGATCATGGGAAGGACCTATTAGATTACTGAGTACAGCCCACTGCAAAGAAGAATGTAGTACTCCAATAGCTGCTGTACCATGTATTACAAAGACACAATAAAATCTTTTAAAGTCAACCGTTGTTAACCATTGCCTCACAGTTTCCGCACAGTTACCACAGTGTAGTGGGAAACTATGGTATCTCAGACACCACTATGTGGTAACTGCTGACAAATGCTGTCCATTGCAGTATAGTTGCTAAAGACAATGGCAAAAGAGAATTTGAAGACCAAGTGAAAGGAATTTAGGTCTATTTTTTAAAGAAAATTTTTGCCAAATGCATTGTGTGAACGGAGAAATTAGAGTTCCTAAATCTGAGAATCCCAATACATGAAGAAACATATCTCTGGAGCGTTGAAATCCACTTTGGAGTTGCTGGAAAAAAATGAATTTGGAAGATGTGGAGAAGAAAACAGTGAAATATCCTGAAGAGAAGTTCTCCAGAGACTGACTAATTGCTTGATATCATTTACATGTTTTAGCAGTAGCTTACACTTGACCAATTTTGTGAAAAAATCTTTTATTGGTCTACTGTAAGAATAGTCTCAAAGCATGCCAAGCTTGTTACATGTAGCTGGAGTTGTACATTTAAATATGTATTGCAATATCCCTTGGTTAATATTTGTATACATATGAATGTTTGAAAGCAATTAAGTGAAAAAGAACTCCATGACCACCTATCACACTGAGTGTACGTCTTCACTACCCGCCATATCGGTGGGTAGCAATCAACTTCTCGGAGTTCGATATATCGCGTCTCATCTAGACGCGATATATCGAACTCCGAACGCGCTCCCGTCGACTCCGGAACTCCACCACCACGAACGGCGGTGGCGGAGTCAACGGGGGAGCCGTGGACGTCGATCCCGCGCCATGAGGATGGGTAAGTAATTCGAACTAAGGTACTTCGACCTGAAGTTGCGTACCTTAGATCGAACCCCCCCCCAAGTGTAAAGAGCCCTGGTTGCTATAGCTGGTGTAAGTTCTCTTTAGAATGTTTTGAGACAAGGTAGAGCAGTCATATGAAAGAAGAGCCTCATAAGTAAGTCGTATAGTGGAAAGTATTGGGTATTAGGTATAACTATATAAACATAGTGCATGAAAATATTGGAGAGAAAAAGTATCTGTAAGATGAGTTATTTGGCTGTGCATTTTCAAATCTTTTTATAAAATGAGTCAACATGCAAGAGGGCTTATATCAGCTGCCCTTTCTCTCTTTGGATTGAGAAAGATGCTATAAAGCACATATACACATATTTGGAATGTACACACATCACTAGTTTCCATATATAAGCACAGTCTCAAGAAATTAAAGGAAATATATTTTAACAGTTTTTCTTTTTTAGTAAAGTAGGACAAATGAATTTCTCTGTCAGTATGTTTGGTACCAGCTATCATCTTATTTGTTTAGAACTCTACCTGAGTGATGAGGACTTAAAGAAACTTCACGAGTTTGAGGAGCAGTGTGTGGAGAGGTACTTTCATGAAAAGAATGAAAGCTTGAATTCCAGTGACAGTGAAAGGATCCGTGTAACATCAGAAAGGTATGAGGGGTTTGCTGCTGCTGAAACCTACCTAGAATGGGTATAAAAGATTGTTGGCTAACTAATGTTTTGAGTACAAAGTATGGTTGCTCCAATATATGTGTGCAGGGAAAGAGGAAAGGGCTTATATAACTCTTTCTCCCACCCTGCATCCATAATGTATCTGTTTAAACTAAGTGCAAAGTGTGACTGGTTAATGGTTCTGGCAGAAATGCACTCCCACATGTGTGCAGCACATGAGCAGTTGAGGGTGTAGCTAGGGAATCACACCATTTTATCTTTGCAAACTATGTACCACTAAGAGGATGGTAGCGGGGTTGAGCATGCGTAACACATTTTTATTTGCAGGTTTATTAATTACCAGTGATAAGCATTCTTCTCACAGTGACCCTAGATGATGTATACCTATCATTCATGATATGGAGGCCTAATAGCTACAGCCCGTATGGAATTACCTTTGTTATACTTTCGGCTACACTTCCTCTCTCTAGTCGTAACGTGTCAAAGGTGTGCTAGTCGGGACTTACAAAAGCACAAATGCTGGCCTAACTCAGCTTCCTCAGTCCCCAAAACGCCTGTTGACTTCAATGGAAGCAGAGTTAGACCAATGATGAGCGCTTTTGAAAATCTCCTACAAAGTGTCACCATTGAGTTATTAGCATAAAGTTATTTCGCCTAGTGAAATGTAGCCCACTTCACACATTACCTATTCATGGACTTCATTTTCCACATACCAAACCAAAATGCCTAAAAGAAACTGAATGAGTCTTGTAAAAAAAAAAAGCCAATAAAAAGATAGATTTGTCCATATAGCAAATTTCTATTATACCAGGAAGATCTGAGTTAATTGAAAACTGAACTGATAAACAATAGATCAATTAAATTAAAATATATTTAGCAGAATAGAAAGAATCCCTCTTAAAAGAATACTGCTTAGATGAATAACATTTTTGGATGACCACGGTTTCTTTGTAGCATGATTTCTGTTCAGCACAGCGGCTGATTTAGATTCTTGGAGGTTTCCAGAAACACTGCATCCTTTAGATACCTTGCTGCTAATAGAATGCAGTTCCTCTTGTGTACTGCCTGCCTCTAGTTTAATGCCTTTGTTCATTGGTGGGATGACATATGGAGAGATTATATGATCTAATCTATCTATAGCTAAAACTAAGAAAATCATTTAGTTAAAATTAATTTATTGGATCATTTCAGGTTGGGAACGTCTCACAATGTACATTAGGGGTTTGAAGGTCTTAAAATACTTTGCTTGACTGGCAGATGAAGTCTACAGAGAAAGTAAAAGGTAGCATTCAGATGTATAAAATATGAACCAAGGTGGCAAATAGATAGATCCTTTGAAAAAAGTTCTTTTCCCACCAGGCTTTTATATGTGAGAAATCAAAAAAACTAATCTGTAGTCCTGTGAGCTCTTTTAGAGGTGTGTTGTTGTTTTTTTTCACAAGAAAGAAAGAGACCTCCAAAGATTCACAAGCAATTTACCCATCTTTTCCAGTTCTCTCTTGTTCTCCATGATCATTAGCTTTGTGCCAGGGAGTGGTGGTTAATTTGATTGTGTTAATTATTAGAGTAGATTTACCCCCCAGGGAAAAGTCAGTGTAAAATTCATTTTAGGCTTTCTAGCTTTTAGCCCAGTAATTCTGAGTGTAGATCATGAATCAGGTTAGTTTATTATCAGATGGAGGTGTTTATGAAGATGGAAATCATGGTAGAAAAATAGGAGTGGATTGTTTTAATTAGAGAATGGTAAAGATTTTCTGTGTTTTAATGTTTTCATTCATCATTTGGAATAAAGAAATAAAATAATACAAAGATTTCTGCTTTATTTTTTTAATATGGGTGTGTTTTCCCCTAGAGTGGAGGAGATGTTTTTGCTGCTGAAGGAAGTGCATGAGAAGGTGTTCTACATCAAAGACTCTTTGCTTTCCCTGGACAGCCAGCTGGGACACCTGCAGGACCTCTCTGCCTTGACTGTTGATACCCTAAAAGTCATTTCTGCTGTAGACACGTTGCAGGTAGAAGAGGCCCTGCTGGCTGAGACAAAGCACCGAGCCTGTAGGAAACTGCCACATAGCTGGAATAATGCCATGTATTCAAAGACTTTGAGCAGTTTGGAATGTTTGAATGATAAGAATTACAACTACTACAGCATGCCTCCTTCCCTTCTAAGGAACTTGGCAAGAAGTCAATGGTCATCAGAGTGCCATAGCCACACTGTTGAAACTGGGGACTACAAGGACGTGAAGATAGCAGGCATCCAGAAAAAGCAAGAAATAGAAAGTGACACACTCACTTCTGGGGTATCCTCTGAGAGTAAATCAACCCCTGGATATGGACAGTTCCTCTTGGTCCCACATCAGGGAGCTGCTTCCACTGAAGAGGTCCATTTGAATTTGTCCCTTCCAAGCACTCCTGCCAAGTACAGGCGAGATGAGTTGGCAGCTAAGCAACAAAATAACCATGGTAGCACTGTATTGCACCAAAGTTTGCAGAGTACTAATCTCACTGAAAAAAAGGCAAAAAATTGCCAAGAGAGACAATGGGACTCCATTATTCAGTTACCATCTGAGAAGGATAATGGGATTGTGGTGGAGCACTGTGTGAGTCCCCAGCCATCTGCCACTGATAGGGAGACCTTAGTGCCCTCACACAACCCCAGTGAGGAAAGCAGAGGTGGTTATGTGAATTGGGGGTTCTCTGAAGGGGATGAAAAAGGAGTTTTATGCAGTGAGAATAGGCAGCAATCGTGCATGCATTCCACCTGTAACAGTGACTGCAACTGCACCCGTGGTACTCCACAGCATGTCCAGATCAAAGCATCAAAATCCTTCTCCTACAACTCAGACAAATCAGGATATGACAGTGACACCTCAGAGCCTGAGCCCATGGGCCAGCGTAGCACCATCTTCTGGATCAACCCACTCAAGAGAGACTGGACTTTCCACAAGAGCAGCAGCTTTCAATCCCGCAAGAGAGAGAAAGTGGGGAAGACCTGCAAAACCAAAGGTAGTAATATTAAAATATTATATTATGATAGCATCTTTCACTGAGGTTTGGGGAACTGCATGGGGGAAAGGATGGAGACTATTCTTCAGTTTAATATTATTTATCGAACCTTCACTTTCTAATCAAATCTCTGTTGTATAATAATTTAATTTTGTTTTTCTTTACCCTCAGAGCTATCAAAATCTGCTGAGTTGATCCCGTCTGTGTGGACAGAAGCAAAACAACAGAACAGAGACAGACAATCTCAGAAGGACAAGAAGAAACAAAAAACGCTTCAGGTGCCGGTAGGTACAGGTGTAAGCTGAATGCCATGTTCTTAATATGCCTTGGTAGCTCTTTAGTGACAGTATTGTAGTAGGGGATAGTAAAGTTAGCATTAACGCCCACTAGAGTTTTAGCCCTGGAAAAGTACTGCAGTCATGACCAAACTGGAAAGCCCCTAAATAATTAATCCCAAATCTATTGTCTTGCTTTGTTTTTGTTTAAATTATCTTTATTTATAATTAGTGGCTCAATCCTGCACCCACTGAAGTCAGTGAGAGGTTACCATTGATTTCAAAGGGTGCAAGATCAGGCCCTAGATCAGTTTTGTGTGGTAAGGACTCTGTCCTCACTTCCTGATTAAGGCAAGGGTTTGGGAGGGTGCACTTGAATAACGGCTGGGACAGAAGAAAGGAGCTGCTTCAATCATGCCCAGCTGCTGATAGTCAAGATCCAAGCTTTTCTGACGGGAGCCTGCACAGAAAAAAAGAAAAGCCCTTTCTTTGCCTCTGACCCACAGCAACCCAATGCCCCCATTCCCTGAGTCCTAGCTGCTTTTTAAGAGAGTGTGGAGTGCATCAGTATTTTTTTACAAACAGATTCCCAATATCTTTGTGAGCGGGAGATTGGTTATCCCCATTTTAATGATGAAAAAACTGAGGCAGAGGAAGGTTTAACTCATTTACTTAATAATGGCTTATTGTGCAGCCTTACCAGAGTTATGAATAGAACCCTGAAGTGATGATTCCCATCACTAGACAGCATGATAAACAATTATATTTTAAAGATTGTGTATTAAAAAGTCGCAGGACTTTCATTTTAAATATCAGCTGACCAGCTTTGTAACGTTTTCTATACATGTGCAATGTGTTTTCTGCAACATGTAGCAAATACAGAATATATTTTTCTCAAGTATTGTATTTCATAGTGGCTAGAGCTGGAATCGAGGAGAGAGAAAACCCTAGGTTTCTTCCTCTGCCCTGTCACTTGCCAGCTAATATTGATCAATTCTCTGTGTTTCAGTTTACCAATCTATAGTAAGGGAAGAATAATACAGTGTAACCTGAGTTATCTGAAAGACCCGCAGGACACCAAAACCTTCAAGTTCCTTTCTGCTGTTCCACAAAATATTATGTGCGGAATTGCTTTCCCATATAAGCACTTCAGCCAGCTTTGCTTCCCTCACAGCCTCTGCTCTTCCTTGTCCCTGCACTGCCCCTGTTCAATTGTTTGGCCTTGGGCAAAACTGATAAACCACTTCTATTACTTGAGCATCATTTTTTCTGAAGGTCTGAAATCTGAAACAGGGCACCAGGGGCATTCCAGGGGTGTTTGGATCGGGGAGGTTAGGATAACTAAGGATATGCTGCACTTGTCTTTCTCATGGAGGTATTTTGAGACATATTTCACATTGTTTGTAAAGCATTTTGAGACTTAATGCAAGTAAAAATTATTATTGTTGGTATTCCTCTTGCAATGATTCTAAGAATCATGCCACATAGGAGCTGCAGAACTGCTTGTCTTATAATATTGAGTACAATTTTTTCTGTCCCATGCCAGGTGATTACAGTGGATGGTTGTCCCCAGAGCACCCAAATGAGCTCAGAACCAGCAGAAAGCTGTTTCTTGGGTGAAGACAAATACAACAAGAACTGGCTAACTGTATCTAATTTCAATCAGCTAAGTATGTAACATTCTTAGCTCAGAACTCCTGAATAAACCAGTAACAGCCTAAAGTGTCACCAATCACTACCACCTTGGGAGGCAAATTATAGGGTCAGATTGTGAGCAGACATTACACACACTCATTCCCCCCACTCAAAGGGATGGGCAGACAGAAGCATGGAGTGGGTGGAGCCGCTATTGTTGTGGTACTGTAGCAGATTACTACCATTTAGGACTAAACAGAGATTAGGGAATGGAACTATGTCTCTGTGAGGCATGATTCCTGGCTTGAGGAATTTCTGGAGTATCACAGCATCTCACTGTACAAGAACAATCTAGCTGTTATTGGTAATTTTTGAAGAGGTTTATAGTCATAGGTATTACTATGATACTATATACATTGGTAGATTAGCTGGTTTTTGGTCATTTTAATCCATTTGATGTACCAACCTTCCATTTTCCATTTGCAGCATAATGGATAATTGGCCATAAATTCTTAGATTACTCAATGTCATTGCTCAGAATACATTCTTCACTGAGAAGTAAATTTATGTCACCTGTATTTGAGTGATAACTGCTAAGTAATGTGTCCAGTGTAGCTGTAGCCATGTTGGTCTCAGGATATTAGATACAGAAGGTGGGTGAAGTAATATCTTTAACTGGACCAACTTCTCTTGAGAGAGACAAGCTTCTGAGCTACACAGAGCTCTTCTTCAGGTCTAGGTCAAGTTCTAAGGAATGACTTTCGGACTCTTGAAAGAGCTAGAGAATCACTGCTATACCTTATACAGGCCTCATTTTAAGAGTGAGATCCTCCCACAGATCACTTTATCTCCTGACTCTGTCTCTATACAGCTCTTAGATTACGTTTTGCAGACCACCAGGGAAAGCACCATGGAGCACTGGTGCTCTACAGATCACAGTATGAGAAGGCCTGAGCTATTGGAACATGTAGGCTAACAGAAAGTGGGAACAATCTACTTCAGTTTTGTGAAATTCCATTGTTGCTTTTATATTGTTGGCTTCTAGAGTAATGCATCATACAGATATTTTATGGTGTTTATTTTACAGTAATAATGCTTTTCATTTCAGTTTTAGAAATAAATTTTCTTTGATTACTTTCTTGATTAGGTTTGGAACGTCTCAGTTATATGCATCAGAAAATGAAAAATCAAGAAACTGGTAGGCACTCTTTGCAAATCTGTGACTCTCTGAGGCAGTCTCAAGAGGTAAGACCTGAGGACATATCATGGGCCAAATCTTCATATAAATTATTGTGGCTTCTATAGATCTACACTGATTTTCATCAGCTGAGCTTCTGTCTAACGAGACACCATTTGATGTGTGCGAATTTTCATTTCATGCTGGCAGGGAACATCTGTGGTAGTAAATGAATAATTAATAGCTGTTAACACTTAGCAACAATTAATAAAGTAGGATATTAAACTAGTGAATCATGAAATGGGAGTGTGTGTGAAGATGATGGTCAGAAAAGTGAGCATTTATTAGTAATTCTCTAGGCCATTAGGCAAATACACAGTCTGATGCTGAATGTGTGAGCAGAGGTGATTAGAGAACGAAGGCAATCTTTGGCAAGTTCATCTTCTTAGCTATTAGGTGACAATATTTATTGTATGCAAAGTGAGAGTTAAATATTTGTTCTAGTGCAAAGGTGTTTCCTACGGTATTTAGTGTGGTTTTCTTAATCTCTGTCTTTTAAAAATTATGATTTATCAGAACTGATTTGCAACCTTATATGACGGACTGGCTAAGCGGCAGTTCTTCAGAAAAGGACCTGGGGATTACAGTGGATGAGAAGCTGGATATGAGTCAGCAGTGTGCCCTTGTTGCCAAGAAGGCCAATGGCACATTGCGCTGTATTAGTAGGAGCATTGCCAGCAGATTGAGGGAAGTGATTATTCCCCTCTATTCAGCCCTGGTGAGGCCGCATCTGGAATATTGCGTCCAGTTTTGGGCACCCTACTACAGAAAGGATGTGGACAAATTGGAGACAGTCCCCCGGAAGGCAATGAAAATGATCAGGGGGCTGGGGAACATGATTTATGAGGAGAGGCTGAGGGAACTGGGCTTGTTTAGTCTGCAGAAGAGAAGAGGGAAAGGAGATTTGATAACAGCCTTCAACTACCTGAAGGAGGGTTCCAAAGAAGATGGAGCTAGGCTGTTCAGTGGTGGCAATGAAAGTAGACTAGATAGTCGAACCTTTGTTTCTAGTCAGTTTCAATGTTTGACTTTCCTGTAGTATCAGAGTGTTGTAGTTTGAGTTCCAAACACAACAAAGCAAGTTTAAATTTAAACAAAAGATTTTTATATTGAAGAAAAAGAAATTATAGAAACATTTATACTGATCCTAGATTCTGTAAAACATTAATTTTGGGATTAAGTCAATTTGTCAATAAATCTTTAAAACAGGGCATAATCTATTTTTAAGAAATGAGTTTTCCCTGGGTTAGTGCTCCTCAGACCAATCTGTGGATCAACATTGGTCCACAGGTCTTTCCTTATGCCTAACAAGATTAAACATTTTGAGAACAAACCAATGGATTGTGGGTGGGGAGGTGACCTGTTACCAGAGGAACTTTCATGCAAAAGGTAATCTCCTGGATTAAAACATGGGAGAACATCTGAGATAGTTAATTTTAAAACTAAATTTAAGGTAATATTTAAAGATGAGTTTTATCTAGTTTGTCTTAAAAGCTTGTCTCTGATCTTTTTATCTGAATCCTGGTGCACTCTTTTTTGGGGGAAAAGAATTTGCCTTGGTCAGATGTTTTCAGAGGAATATTGACATATCTGACTAATACATGAGGATATCCCAAAGTCAGATTGTCCTATAGGAGCATTTTCCCTGATGTAGCTGGAAGGTTTTGCACTATTAAAGGGACTAAGAACCTTTGACTGACCAAAATGAAACATATAAAATTTAAATATCATATTGACAAACTCCAAAGTTCTTAAAAATACACCATGCTTGGTGCTTCAAACTGTTAGATGTCTGATGTGTTTTCTTTGTGTCATGGCCTCGCAGGACCCATGCTCTCTCAGCTCTGTATGGTCCCTGGGAGGAAGCCTCTTCAGTTTGACAGCCTGCCTCAGGAGTCACACTCTGGCGCAATAAGCCTTGGGCTCTACCACCTCTTGGAACTGCACCTCTGAGCCTTCAGCATGCCTATATCTCTCTGTGAGCCCCCTCAGGGAGTCCATTCACTCTGGAACCCCGGGGCCTCCACACCGTGACACAGCAGTGCAACCCCGATCTCTAGATTGCAGTCACTCTCAGCCAGTGTAAAAAAGAAGGGTTTATTGTACATCTGAACACAGCACAGAAAGTTCTTAGGGCATCTAACATAGAAAATTTCAGCATTGTCCATCTGGGCCTGTCCAGCGTCCAGGTGGGCTCAGGCTGCTCTTTATACCAATCCAGAAGCAACTTCTTTCCAGCCAACCTCCTTATATCACCTTCCCCAAAAGCCCTTCCTTCGTCTTTTGTATTCTTTCCTGGACAACCAGATCACCTGGACCTTCTCTCTTCTGCCCTTTGTTCTCTCACTGGGCAAACCCATCTGGCTTCCAAGATGGAGTGGGCCTCCTGATCACCAGTTGCTAAGTTCCACTGTGTCCAAGCCATTGTCCGGGGTCCAGGCAGCTAGGCGAGGTCTCACTTGGTCCTCTGCAACAACAAACACCCTCTCCCACCACCTTGTTACACATGCAGCACATAGGGAAAACTGAGACACAGTAAAAAGAACAGGAATACTTGCGGCACCTTAGAGACTAACAAATGTATTTGAACATAAGCTTTTGTTAAGCAAATCCCCCAATTGTCACCCCTTGCTAGTGTAACACCGTAGGACACATTTTAAAGAACTTATCCATGAAATATTTATATTTCATATATTTCATTTTTCTGCTATAAAGGGAAATTCCCTAATAGTTTTTAAACTGCAAAATCCTTCCACATACACTTAGAATTTTTCCACAGTGCAGTCTGATATAGCTGGATCACTTAAATTATTCTACTATCTACCTAAATGCATGGAGATTCTATGGAAAACTGTAACCAGGACAATTAAATGTTCCAAATCAGTGTAGGTTTAATAGTGCTATGAAACCCTTAGATTTCTGTGGGACCACTCATGGTAGTCAAATTAAGTACATGCATATGTGTTTGCAGGATTGGAAGCTTTGAGTTGCTCTGATTATGTACGTAGGACAGTGGTATATAGAACGTACCCGTAACATAATTTTTCTTATTCTCAGGATTTGAGTAATAGCATGATTGGGACCACCAGGAAGAATAATCTGAGCAGGAATTCCTTGTATGTATTCCTAACTATTTTAAGATACTTGCCGCATACCTACAAAAGTAGACTCTATTGTAACCCAGTTCTGTAGATATTGCAGATTTCCATTTTAGTTCTATAGCACAATTAGCATGAGGAATTTGTGCATACGTAAAATGAAGGATTCAGGCAATAGACTTTTTTCAATAAAATAAAGGTTTATTGTTTAATTATAAAAGGTTAATAATTCCAATATAACTTCTAATTTTAGAAAGAACATCGATACTTTTATATTTTGTTTTTATCCCAGTATTATCTAATTTTCTCATTCAGTCACCACAGCATCTTAACTACTTATTCTAATCTTCTAGAGTATGAAAGGCAACATTTGCTTTTGCTGCATAAATTGTATATTTCTTTTTAAAATAACAAAAATCATGAAAGGCTGTTATTCTCTGATTAAAATCCTTTCTACCAATTCTGCATTGGCAATAAGTCTGTCTCCATTTGCAAAATATTTGGCTTGCTTTCTATAAAGAGATTTTGGTGGTGGTTAAGCTTTGATCAAAGTGAAATAAAATCATACTAGCTTGAAAAGTGTCTTCAGTTTTCTTGTTTATTTCTTCAATCCTCTTGGATGTTTTTTCAGCTTGCTTGATAATTGTCTTAATATTTGGGATACTTTTGTGTGTGCTTCTCTTTCTCCCTCTCTCTCTCGAGTTCATCACTGCAGTATACATCCCCACTACTTAGTAACATCCCTGATAAAATAAATAAAAGGCACAAAGCAATTGCCACATTTCACGTGATTTCAACATGGGAGGAAAAATACTGTTCTTTTTAACAGTCCATTGTGACATACTTGCAGGCAGTAGGTACCCTGCATACATGCTAAACTGAGAACTGAACTCACAGGGCCTGATTCTGCTGTCACTTACACTGGTCTGACTTCAGTAGAATTACTCTTGATTTACTCCTGTGTGAGAGGAGAATCATGCCCATAATCTTTTGTCTTTTTACCCCCTCCCTCAAGCAAAAAGCTTCCATCAACTTGAGGTAGGGTGACCAGATGTCCCAATTTTATAGGGACAGTCCCGATATTTGAGGCTTTGTCTTCTATGGGTACCTATTACTCCCCCACCCCCTGTCCCAATTTTTCACACTTGCTCTCTGATTACCCTAACTTGAAGCAACAGAGACTGCTAAATATCAGTAGCAGCAGGGTTTACAGTATAGCCTCCCTAAAGATCAGCTAACAAAGTGCAAGGCAACTGAAAAAAATTGAGCAAATCTGATTTCTTCCAGTAGTGGGCAGCGGGACACATACCAGCCAGCACATCAAAACGTAGGTTAAAATTAAAAAGCAAACAATCCACCCACCCACCACTCATATCTGATTGAAGTGCTCTTTAAACAGTATTGTTGTTATCTAAAGAAGACAGTGACCCAGAATTGTAAGCACAAACAAGTGATCAGCTGTATGTCAAAGCAAAAACAACTTTATGCTAGTGGTTCTTGTGTTTTATGAAGTGAGTTTAAATCTTTGTGAGTTTGAATTCACATAGTTCAAATCCTTTCATGTCATTGCTTGTTTAATCACTGAAAAGTTTGAAGCATAATTTCCTATGCTTGATTCTAAAACAGGTTGAGAAGTTCAAAAGGCATTGACAGTAAGTTTTTGATTGATTATTACTTGTCTTTAATTCTTATTTGTAAATCCTACTTTCACAATTCTGAAATACATAACCAGAGGAGAAGTGATTCCATTGTGAGCATGGAGGGTAAACAGGAAGAGGGTTAACAATAATTAATACCCAACATAAAGAATTGTATCTTTACAGTTAACTACAAATAATGTGATATGTTTCCCCCATGCTAAAAGAAATGTCCATCAATTTTGCTCAGCCGAGCAATATAAAATATCACACACTTTTCAGCAGGAATTAACTGTGCTGTACTTAAAAAGAGACAGATGAATTCTATCCTTTGGACTGCAAGAGAGTTCTATTGGGTTAAATAGGAAGCTTGACATATATCTGATGGTTAAGTCTAGCATAACATTTCTGATTACAATGAGTGTTTCTAAGCACAGTCACGGTTGCAGCCATCTCTCTGGTAAGTGGTATTGGGTTCAGTTCTGCAATTCCTCTGCATGTGGAACTCTCATTGAAGGATCAGGTCCACTGTGGCATTGTCAGTGCAGGAGTTCAATGTCAAAGATGGTAAATACATTTTCAAACGTCTTTGATATTCACTCAAGAATCTGAAGGATGACTTTGTTCAACAAATGTAGAACTTTTGTATGTAGCCTTTTTTAGTCAAGTTTATGTTCACAGTGGGTAGTACAATGGGTATTTGGGCTGCAGATGCTACAGTCACATATTAAAGAGACACTGTCAAGTTGAATTTTGGTGCAGCTGATTATTTTTAAAGATGCAAGTTTCTCGAAGAGCAGACTGGCTTTTAATTCCTTAAAAAGAATTTCAAGGTATTTTGTGTCCTCCTATCATTAGAAGAGAATTTTGGGTGAAATCAAGAATGGGGTGCCAGAAGGGGGGGGGGGAGTAGGGGGCCATAGGCCTCCCACTTTTTGAAAGTGGAGGGGCCTGGCCCATCCACTTTTCTCCATGGGCCCTGCCCCTCCTCTCCCCTCCAAGGCCCTGCCCCCTTGGGCTGGCTGGCAACTGGAGCCCGGTTGGGGAGCCCGGGCAGCTGTGGGCTGCCATGGACCCTCCACCTGCCCAGGGTTGGGGGGCGAGAGCAGCCCCTGGCCCGTGTCCTCGCCTAGCAGGCCCCCTGCCCAGGACAGACGGAGGGTCTGTGGCTCCCCATTGCTTCCCTGGTGGCTCTTACCATGGCCGGGCTGCAGCAGTGGCTCCGAGGCCCCCCCCTCCCAGCTAAAGCTGGGTTGGAGTAACAGCTGCCCAGGCAGCTGTGCGGAGCATGGACCCTCCACCTGCTATGGGCAGTGGACTCGGGGGGGTGGGGACATGGGCCGGGAACTGCTCTTGGCCCCCTCACCTTGGGCAGGTTGAGAGTCCACAGCTCCTCGGCCTGCTCTGGCTTCCAGCCCGCCAGGGACTGGGCCTCGGGAGGAAGGAGGGGGCAGGGTAGGGACACAGAGGGAGTGGGGACTGGGGCCCCTGGCCCCCCACTTTTGGGAAGGCTCCGCCACCCCGGTCAAGAACAACACCAAATATTCTGAATGCTCCCTCTCCTTCCTGTACGTCCCTGCTGTGACTACAGTTTCAGTTTCAACTCTGCTGCTGTTGGCAGAACTTGCTGAATGATCTTCAGCATCACAACAACTGTGGAAATGTGCTGTCAAATAGTAAAGTAAACAAATAAACCATTTTTGGCAAACTTCTTTCAATTATAATAATTGTACACAAATTGTTTGTACAAAACAATAGTAGAAAAATTGTAGACAAATATGATTTTGAAGTTGATAGTGTCCCACCAGTGCAACCAAGTAACTGTTTTTCTTAAAGTGTTGGTCCCTACGGGTATTCACTCTGGGTCTGTGCACCCAGAACAGAATTTTTTCAGTAGCAGTGTATGTGTGTCTGCTGCTATGTCAACTTGTGCTGCAAAGCAAGGGCATAAGTGGCACCACACAGCAACCGCCTCTTCAGTTTCTCTTCTACTGCTCATTGTCTGGGACTGAACTCTCCTCTGTCTATATGCCGTAGCTTGTTCAAAACTCTACTCTTGTAAATAATCTAGCTAGTTATGTCTTAGGGTAGTTAGTTATTGGGGTTTGGGATGTTTCCTCCTGTTATTCCCCCAAAGCCTGGGCATTTATCCCCAAGGTCTCAGGCTTCAAGCCTTGCCTTCCCTGCCCCCAGGTCTTTCTGGTGAGTGACCTGCAGAACTGCCTCCACTGCCCAAGGGAATCACACGTCACATTGAAGTGTGAGATCCGCCGCTGTTTTGTCTCATGGATTAGGCAGTCTTAGGAGTTCAGACTCCATTGGCATGAGATGGTACTTGCCATGAGACAGCAGTCAGATCATTCCTTGCCTCATTGGCCAGAGCTGCTGAGCTGTGCCCTGTCAGCAGTGGTGGACTCCTCTACCAGGCCCAAAGACTCTGTGATGTGGAAGCATGATGAGGCTAAGCAGAGGCACCCTCCTAAGAGGTGGGTCAAATCTGCATTCCACACCTCAGAGTTGGAGTGCTTGGAGCTCCAGGGTAATGTGGGCAGGCATCGATGGTACCAGGCACTCCCTGTGCTCCAGAACCAACCACTAAAGTGTGCAAGGACTGTAAAGAGTGCTCACCATTTGCACTGGCAGTACCACCCCACATGGCCAAGCCTGCATTGACAGATTCCATACCAGAGACTCCAGCAAGTTTTCCTCCAGCCCTGATCAAGGACCTAGCAATCTATACATATCCTGAACAACCACACAGCTCAGGGTTCCTGGACGCCACAAGAGTCCATGTGCCACATCAACCACCTCCAGCTATGAGCAGTACACTGAGCATGTCAGCAATTCCTGCCTTTCATCCAGTTCACTCATAAAAGTCAGGTCAAACAATATGACCATGGTTTACTACAGGGGTAGGCAACCTATAGCATGCATGCCAAAGGCAGCAGGCAAGCTGATTTTTAGTGGCACTCACACTGCCCAGGTCCTGGCCACCGGTCTGGGGGACTCTGCATTTTAATTTAATTTTAAATGAAGCTTTTTAAACATTTTTAAAACCTTATTTACTTTACATACAACAATAGTTTAATTATATATTATAGACTTATAGAAAGAGACCGTCTAAAAACGTTAAAATGTATTACTGGAATGCGAAACCTTAAATTAGAGTGAATGAATGAAGACTCGGCAAACCACTTCTGAAAGGTTGCTGACTCCTGGTTTACTATATAAAGGGGGGGGGGGAGCCTGATCCACACCACACTGCAGGGAGGTGGCACAGATATGAAATTGGTACTTCCAGAGTCCTATCACCCTCTTGGTAGTGCACCTACCATGGATAATGAACTTCTTAACATACAGCCTCATCAGGCATTTTCATGAGAGCCATGACTGGAAATACCACTCAGCCATAGCACAGTGGATTTGTCTTCAGTGGCAATTCCGACCTTGGGACCTCTTTGCCAACCCAGGCAAACAAGAATTTACTGTTCTCGCAATGCACAGGGATGCAGCTCTAGAGGGCATGCCTTCCTAATACAGTGGTCAGATCCACTGATGTATGCCTTTCCTCCCATCTCCCTCCTACCATGCATCCTCAGGAAAATCAAGGTGACAGTAATCTTAATAGCTCCTTGGTGGCTGAAACAGTTTTGAGTTACGATGGCTCTCCAGGTGACCTCCCATCCATGCATTCACTTACAGACATCACCAAATCTACTGTCACAACCCCGCACCTCTCCATCTGACAGCGTGGCTTTTGGATGGGTAATGGGGTTAGAGAGATCCTGCTTGAAGAAGGTTGAGCCATCTTCCTCAATAGCAGGAAGCCCTCCACAAGGATGTGTTACATAGCCAAATGGAAACTCTTTCCCCTTTGGTACCATGAAAATCAATTGTCCCCAGAAGAGGTTGGAATTTCCCTTATCCTGGACTATCTTCTCTCCTTAAAATCTTTGGGCCTCTGACTGAGATCACAGTGAGTATGTCTCGCAGCCGTTAATGCTTTCGATCCCACATCGGAAAAAATGTTCAATTTTTACCCATCCTACAACAATTTAAAAAAAAAATGCATTATGGGAACATTCCCGGTGGTGTCAAGGTCAGTGCTGGCTAGGAGCTGGAACCTGGTTCTCTGTACCTAAAGGAACTCACTGTTTGAACTTTGGCCTCCTGCTTCCTATTATGTTTAGCAATGAAGATAACCATGCGGAGAGCTATCACCTCAATCAGAAAGATAGGCAAACTTGGGGCCCTTATTACAGATCCACCTTATACTATCTTTCCCAAATATAAAGTATCGCTGATCCTGGGCACATAGAGAGCATGTGCACCCATGGTGAATACACAGAACTCCAGTTACTATAAGGTAAGTAAACTTCCTTTTTCCTCTGGAACAAAATGAACTAAAATATATAATGGAAACATTTCTATTAGTCTTAGGTAATGTAAAAGCTTGTTTTATAAAGCATAGATTTGGGACCAAATTTGACCTGACAGTGTCTCTTTAAATTAATTTTGCCAATAAATTACTTGTTTATATTTTTACAGCATTTTAGATGTCATGGGTTAATGGACCTGTATTATTATAACTTTAATGTAATAGCACAGTTAATAGAATGCTTAATGACTGAGTATAGAGTTGCAAAAATCATGCCTTTGGGATTCTGTGAAGCATGATGGACAGCAAAGTGCTTTTAACATCCCAGAGGTGTAATTGGCTTAGAGAAACGACATGTCCTTGAGGTTAATATTGCTAGTCTCCCTTCATTTCCTTATATAAATAAGTCGGATGGCTATATTAAATTGATAACTGAAAACTGCCAACATACCATACATTATAACATACTTAACGTCAATTAGTGATTCCTCTCTTTAGAATGCTGAGCCAGTAATTCTGATTAATCTGTTTCATGACAAACTTGAAGGGAATAAATTCAAAATCATGCATTTATCTCTGCTACAATAATTAACATAATGATCCTTTAAAAATAATTTCAGAAATCTCAGTCTCCTTGAAAACACCTCAGGACCTGCACCATCATTATTCTGGTAAGCAGGAGGTACTTGAATGACAGCTGAGCAACTGCACCCATTGTTAAGCTGTAGAAATTCTGGTAATATTTTTTATTCTTATGCATGCCTCAGTTTCCCTCCATGCTTTGTACTAATATGAATTGAATATAGATGAAAGGGACAAGATGTTGGACTCATGTAGCTATCTGATTAGAGATCAGAGTCACTAGCAAACTGAATACAGCCTATGCATTGAATGGAGGATCCAGAAGAGACAATGGCAATCTTAACGTCTGGGATGTTCACACATAGGGTATAAAGTTTATTAGAGAATATTTAAAAATAAACGATACAAAGTGTTTGAGGCGTCAGTTATTGTGTCATTGGGGGTAACATACAGGTTGTAGGGGGATGTTAGCGTTTTGGTATTGGACGGCATATACATATACACAGTCTGTCATGTCCCCAATGCGGGGTATACGGTGGGTGAGTTCAAGGTACAGCCAGCAAGCAGTGAGGGTACATCACTCATACAAACAGGTAATGGATAGTCGTGGGCATGAATAAATGAGCGGACTGGGTAATGATGATAGGATGACCCTCACAGGGCAGAGTTCAGTTTGGTTGGTTCAGGGCTCAGGGGATAAAGTCCAACAGGGGAAGTTTACAGGTCTCTTCCCCATTGTGGGTGCACGAAAGTCTACACTGCAATGTAAGCCCAGAGTTCGCACTCAGGCTCAAGCCTAACCCCCCCTTCCATTTATCTACACATAAACTGTGCTGACCCAGAGTCCTAGGATCCCATGTGAGTGGAGGGTCCAAGCCTGTGCCAAGATGGGACCCAGGGTTCAAGCCCTATTGATTTGCAGTGTAGATGCAGCCCCACAGGACTCATGCTCTGGGCATCCACTAAAAGCATTCCACAATCCCACAATTGGACTTTCTTTGTTCTCTGGACAGTCAGGTTTGGTGGACACAATCAAGTCACACACAACACACAACAAACACGGGGCTATTTTGGCCTTTTTTTGGGAGGGGAGGGGAAGGCCTGGAGGGTGAGTGGTTGGACTCAAGTCCACATAATGCAGTGTAGATGCTGGAACAGGGGGTTCAATTCTTCCTAACCTGAGGTTAAATGACAACAGTAACGTGTTAACAATGTTAACAAATCCCAAGTCACTCTTCTTCTACTTCTACTAACTCTGGGTTTACACTGCAGTGTATACCCTTACTTAGCACTAGTAGAGAGCAGAGGAGCTGGAGAACAGGGACAGAGTGCAGTGTGTTGTGTGTGTGTGTGTGAATGGATGCATATGGTATGGCTAGTCAGCAACTAGACACCTGTGGCTGGTGACGACAGCCGAAGGCTGCTCCAGGCTGCAAGCTGTTTTTGCTGTGTGTGTTTATTTATTCAGTCAGGGGAGCGAGCCGAGGCTGGGAACCTCCCACCTCTCAGGCTCCAGCAGCCTGCCTGAGAGCCCTGAGCAAACACACACACAGAGCACAGCCACAGCCCCAGCAGCCGAGCACTGCCTTGTTTGTTGTGCTGTGCTGTGTAGACTAGAGGAGCAGGCTGGGCTTCTCCTGGCTTGAAGACAAAGGAACAGAGACAGGGAAAGGAAGCAGAAATGGTTCCTACAGCAGCATGGCTCAAGGGCTCACTGGATTTAGACTGTTTAGACTATGTCTTAACCTTTTCTTTCCTATAGACCTAAGGGCTTTCAGAGTCTATATGTCAGGTGACTAATAAATTGTTACCTTGCTTTGAAAAGGCTGCCTGGTGTCACAGCAAATACTTAGAACATTGTGTCCTGAAAGGGTAAAGAACAAGTCTCCCACAGTTGGCTGGACTCACTGCAGGGAGCCAGAGAGAGAGACAAGAATTGCTAGCATGCAAAGGCCCAGTTTCGGAGTCATGGAGGCCAAGGGCCTGCTCATATGGAACTGTGTGGATCCTTGGGGTCTGGCACACCAGACCCTGTGAATCCGTAACACAAGCACATTAGTTCTTTTTCTGTCATCTTCTGTGGCTCCCACTTTGTAGAGTCACACTAGAGAACTCCTCCCCTCCCCCTAGTGAAAGCTGTATATTAATTTCATATCTAACACTGTA
The DNA here is from genome assembly GCF_016161935.1 of Mauremys reevesii. NCBI lineage: Eukaryota > Metazoa > Chordata > Testudines > Geoemydidae > Mauremys > Mauremys reevesii. The sequence continues at coordinate 93,566,352 of NC_052628.1, read as the reverse complement.
GTGAGGCCATTTCAGGTATTTGTTGGCAAATGATGAAGGAAAAAAATAGGCCCTGGCAATAAAAATCTTAGTTTCACAACTGATGAAAACTTAAGGAACTGAGCTGTAATGCCCAGAAAAGACAGGGGCAATGGTTTGTTCATAGCTGTCACCTCCCATCTTGATGAAGTACAGTATTCACTGTAATTTCCCTCTTTCTTCTTGCTTGCTGGAGTGGATTTCTTCAGTTAATTTGTGCTGTACTACTTAATCTGTGTTTATATACTTATGAACTCACTGGAAGTCTGGCAGGGAATAAATCATTTGGACACTGATTGCCCACTATACTGTTTTATTCCTAAATTGAAAATGCGCAGAGATTGCTACAAAGCTGCAGGTTTCTGTGCTTTCGGGTGAGGAGGAGAATTGTCCAGAACCTACCAGCAGATGTCCCTGTAGACCACACTTCCTTAGACCCTTTCATGAGAAATCTTGGATAAAACATAAGCCAGAAGCCAGTATACATCTATCTGAAGTTCAGAGATTGTGCCATAGGTACAATGAATAGTATCCAATTTTTTCATTCCATGGACAGGCACAACTCCACTGACTTTGATAATATTATGCCAGCGACAAATTTGACTCAGCATATATTGGGGCATGTTATTTAATTAGGTGATATTTTTCAACGCAATCCAGACGCTGACAAAAATAAGATTTTTCGGAGGCTTCTGGATTAATTTTTTTTTTCATTTGTAATGCAAGGATGGACTTGTGTCTGTGGCAATGGATGGGACTCATGGAATCTGGGTTCAGTTCTGGATTTTACCACAGACTTCCTGTGTGACTTTGGGCAAATCACTTAATCTCTGTGCCTCAGTTCATATCTCTGTAAACTCGGGCTAACAGTACTTCTCTGCTTCTTAGATACTGTGAGGATAAATCCATAATCACTTGGTTGATGCTCAGATGTCAGTGCTAGAGGTGATATACATAGCTAGAGGAAAGGCTGGCCACAACAAAATGTACTTGTTTTTGTAATATTACAATAAAACACTGTCAAATATTTCTGAAAATCAGCCAAGCCAATGCTAGCCCAGCATAGCAACACTGTCTATTTTGTTTGCAGCTGTTGAAAGGAACAACTTAATGAGGCTTGCTCAGACTATACCATTTACACCGGTCCAGTTCTTTGGTGAGTGCCAGTTTCTCTGTTCTGCTTAGAATGTGTTATAATCACAGCATGGATTATTTTTTAAAGACTACAGTTAAGAAACCTCATAGGTTGGATTAATTTAGGTGTATATATAATTTACATTTATTTTCTGAAAGGAACAAATTCTGTAACCACCACCCTGGACCAAAGGGAATGACTCTATAGCCTGTTGGTTAAGGCACCACCTGGGAGACTCAGGGTCTAGTTCTCCTAATCCAATGACTCCTTGATTATTTATCCTCAACTTCAACATGAGAGATTGAGGGAGCCATACACATCAGAATATCCCATAGCTCAGTGGCTAAAGTACTCTCCTGAGAGTGGGGAGACCTCTGTTCATATCTTTCCTCCCCATGAGGCAGAGGGAGAAATTAAACCTGGGTTTCCCTAGTGAGTGCTCTAGCCACTGGGATAGACAGATAGATACATCCCTACAGCCATACTTATGTGCCAAACTCCCTAAGAGGAGCGGGTCTTAGGATGCACCCCTGTTGTTGGCATCTCCCATTTGTTAGCTTAGGTGGCTCCCTAGCTAGCTTGCTGTTTTTTGTGGATTTCATTCTTAGGCCACTGTGTAGGGAGCCCAGGTGCCTAAATCAGGCATTGTGGTTCATAGTGTTGTTCCAGTGATTTTTCTAGGTGCCTAAAAGTTAGGCATTACAATGCTGAGTATTGCAAAGCCTAAGTTCCTTTGTGGATCCAAGTCCTTCTTCCAGGCCACTTGGTGAGACCAGACTCTCCTGTGCAGGATGCTCCAAGACTGAAATCTACTGTGCTAGCTCATGTCTCTCCTACAAGTCTCCCCTTTCCTCTTGGCTTCTTTTCACCCATGATTTATGTGGCTTTTTTTATATGGTTTTTAAATCCACCCTTCACTTGCGGAGTTCCTTTGTGTGGAGAGAATTCCAAACAATAAAACTGATAGATACATAATTTGAAGGATTTTTATTTTATTCTCTTTCTTAGTTTTTTTTATTTATATTAAAACCTAAATAAATATTATAAGTTGAAAGTTGATGTTCTTTCTAGATTCGGAGGACTCACTAGTCCCCAGCTATGTGTGTTAGTTTGGGGCAGGCTCTGCTTCTCTTGCTCATGTTGATTAGTGTCTGATTTCTCAAATAACTCAGTTGAAATCAATGGGACTGTCATGGATCAAAGTGCTTACTCAGTGCTTACTCAGTGTGAGTAAGGGTGGCAAAATCCAACCATTAGCTTTTACAATTGTCATGAAGATAACGGTGTTACTTCTTACAAACAAGCAAGATCAAAAGGGAAAAATGGTATGAGTAGTATCGATTTTAATTGTTTTCTGTAAGATAAATAATCTTCTTTTATACAAATACAGCCTAAAAGGGAGAGAGTGAGTCTCAGCATATTTTGTTTAAAAGCAAATATTTAGACCCAATCATCCCTAAAATCCAGTAAGTCTGCTGACACTGAGAAAAGCCACTGAAAAGAAGAAAATGACCACAATTGTATTCAGTAAGATCCACTGGTTTAAACCAAGGCAGTTAGCTTGTGTTGAAGCATGCTTGAAGGCTGGAATTCATCCCGATGAAGAAGACCAGTACAAACTCTATGTACCATATATATCCTCAAAATAGAGAGACAATGTAATTTAAGGGGTCCATAGTTGTTGTGCTGGCCCTCTGAACAGGGTTGAACATCACCTTAGTGAACAATAGAAGACTTGGATGATATTTCAGGAATACGGTAGCATAGTGGAAGCCCATATTGTTAAGTACTGTAAAGTGAGAAAGTTATATGCTATTTTAGGGGAAGAAAGGTAAGTCTCAAATGATGTTGCTGTGATTTGTGATATTTATAAATAAAACTTCTTTCGACCTCAGCTGGAGAGGAGGTGACAATCTATAGGCTAGAAGAGAGTTCGCCTTTGAACCTAGATAAAAGCATGTCGTCCTGGTCACAGCGTGGGATGGCTGCAATGATCCAGGTCTTGTCCCAAGAGGAGATGGATGGAGGTCTCCGGAGAGCCATGAAGGTCATTTGTACCTGGTCTGAGAATGATGTATTGAAGTTGGGACAAGTCTTCATTGTGAAGTCGTTTCTTCCTGAAGTGGTTCAGACATGGCAGACGATCTTTCGGGAGGGTACAGTGCTACATCTGTGCCTGAGGGTAAGTATAAACCTGCAGGGAAACTGTCCAGCCCAGTTTGGCAGGTATGAAATGGTTTGGTACATGTAAACACTTCCAGCCTGGAGTGACTTGCTGTTTAATTATGGTTACAACCTTATTGGAGAGAGGAGCATGGAAAAAATCCATCTCCTATTTATGATTAGTAAGGAACACTCCCTTTCTTTATATATTCTGGCCTTTCTTTATAGGCTTACGTAAAAGTAATACCTATAAATGTGTTCTTGTTTAGGAAATACAACAACAAAGGGCTGCTCAGAAGCTGATATATACCTTCAACCAACTGAAGCCACATAGCATTCCATATACCCCAAGGTAGGGAAACGGCCTTTCAAGAGCGAGGTGGAAAAGACTAAATACAACTTTCTGCAATATTTGGGTGCTGGGGGCAGGGGGTTTTCAGCGAGACCTCTCAAGTAGGGAACTTATTCCCCTTCTCTGTGGTCTGACGAAGCCCAGCTTTGTTGACAGTCTTTCAAGGCCTATTTTTTTCTGTGTAGTTTTTATGGAGGGGGTAGGTTGATAACATCTGACTGGGTGGGTGAGGGAATTTTGGGGAAATATAAAGGATTTGGTGGAGTGCATTAACTGGGGCAGATTAGGGAGGCTTTTTTAATAGATGCCTATCAAAAAGAAATTGTGTCCATGCTTTTAATATTTGTAAAGTGTATAGGGCTTATGCTGGGCATTAATTAAACTGAAATAAGTAAATAAAATAAATATAGATGAATTAGAGACACTGCAGAATTTTTCTAAGTGTATCTGTTGCTTGTTGGCGTTGAAGAAGTTTGTGAAAGAAGAGTCTGAAGCAAAGTTCATTGAAAAATAATTGGAAAGACCATCACTGACTTCAGTGGCCTTTGGAAAAGGCCCTTACTGAGCAAAAAGGAAGGCAAGGTGTTAGTGAGAGAACAGCTGGTCTCCAGTTCTGCTGAGCATGCTGCTCTGAGATGTAGCTGCTTTGGGGAGGGGAGAGATCCTTTCAGGGTTGTGAACTAGTTTCCAGTGGCCTGAAGAGAGAGTGCACGTAAAGAATCGCTTATAATTTGAACATTCCCATAGATCTGTATTCATATGTAAAGCAGATCAATATTTGCTACTGAGTCCTTAAAGTAAAGTTTTACTGTTTCTTTTACAAGGAACTTTACAGAGTATGACAGGAAATATAAGGCCTTCTGCTCATCAAAGTTTTATCAAAGTGAAAATAGCTTTCCACTTCAGAAAAGCAAACCCTCATGTTTAGGAGGGATGAGCAGGTCTGGTTTGGAAAGTATGAGAGCCCAGATGTTTGAAGACCCGTAATTAGGGCATATATTTTGTTATGTGCACCAATACTTTTCCTTCTGTTTTTGGCACAGCCCTGTTTTTTCTATACCATCTGTAGAAATGCCACTATTAAAACTTGTGCTTCTGTGGGAATGGTGACCTCATGTGTGTTACAATCTATGAATATATATATATATAAGGCCTAATCTAGAGCCCATTGAAGTCAGTGGGAGTCTTTCTATTCAGTGGGCATGGATATGATCTCTTTGTATTACATGACTAGTATATCAGGGGTGAATAAGCACCATCAGATGTGGAAACCATGAGCATTTGATCCTGTCCCAAAAACATTCCCATTACCCAGTACCCAGAAATACTCTTGGGAAATATTCTTGCTTGTTCAGTAGCAGCCACACTTCTACACAAGCCAATTCCATCTCACTATATGCTGTTTATTAGTTAGTTACCTTTATGAGCATATTTTTCCCCCTTAGGAAATGTAGAACTATGATTCAGTATTCAGATCAAAGTTGCAGAGATCCTGGAGGGTTTTTTGCCTTCCTCTGCAGAGTGGGACATAGGTCACTTGCTCATTTGAACTATGGTAAATGGTGGATTCTCTGTAACTTGACATCTGGAAGTCTAGATTTGAGGACATCAGTAACTCAACCAGAGGTTATGGGCTGACTACAGGAGTGGGTGGGTGAGGTTCTGTGTCCTGTGATATGCAGGAAGTCAGACTAGATTAGTGGCTCTTAACCTTTCCACACTACTGTACTCCTTGCAGGAATCTGATTTGTCTTGCGTACCCACAAGTTTCACCTCACTTAAAAAATACTTGCTTACAAAATCAGACATAAAAATACAAAAAGCGTCCCAGCATACTATTACTGAAAAACTGCTTACTTTCTCATTTTTACCATATAATTATAAAATAAAGCAATTGGAATATAAATATTATACTTACACTTCAGTACATAGTATATAGAGCAGTATAAACAAGTCATTGTCTGTATGAAATTTTAGTTTGTACTGACTTTGCTAGTGCTTTTTATGTAGCCTGTTGTAAAACTAGGCAAATATCTAGATGAGTTGATGTACCCCCTGGAAGACTTGTGCGTACCCCCAGGGATACATGTACCCCAAATTCAGAACCACTGGACTAGATGTTCAGGATGGTCCCTTCTGGCCTTAAAGTCTATGAATATTCTCCCTGTTCACCCCATTACTTAGATGCTGTGGCATCTATGAGCATTACTGGTCACTGGATATCTTTAGACTGGTTTATTTTGAGGAAAGTTTTTGAGTTTGAGAGGAACCCAGCCCCTCAAAAAGACAACTCTTCCCCCCAAAAAACACAAAAACAAAACAGTATTTTCCTCACAATAGTAAACTGCATACATAAATTTACGCCTTCCTTTCTGCAGAAGAAAGGAAGATTTGAGCCATCTTAACAGAGAGAACCTAAACACTAAATAGCCTTTCACATTAGTTTTACACTGGGGTAAACCCCAGTTCCACTGACTTTAGTGGAGTTTCTCCTGATTTACACTGAGTAGATTATCAGGTGTAACATAGTGCATGCTATGAGTCCAAGTGTGCCTTATAAAAATGAAGATTTTTTTTGTTATTTTGGAGAATATCATCAGGCTTTCGCAGGGGAAGGAGTGCAACTTTGCACCTCTTTTACAAAATGGTGCGTGATGGTAAATTAACTTTCCAAAGGGGTCCTGACTTAGCATTTTATAGCACTTATTGTTCAAGGGCATTTCTTTAATTAATCTTAAAGATTTCAGTCCATCTATTTATGCTATGCTTGCACTACGAGGTAGGGGAGTGATTCCCCTGCTTGAGAACATATACTTGTGTTAGCTCTTCTCGAACAAGAGCAAGTGTAAATAGGAGTGTTGCTGTGATAGCATGAGTAGCGGCAATTGAGGCATGGCTTAACTGTGCCAAGTACAAACCTGCCTGAAATTTGGCCTGTGCCCTCACTGCTGCTACTCCTGCTAATGCAGATACACTACTATTTATACTTGTGCTAGATCAATGAGAGTTAGTGCAAGTATGTGTATGTGAACAGGGGAATAACACCCTTAGCTTGTAGCCTAGACGGTGCTGTAGAGATTAGCTAGTGTAACAATGGCATTTCCTGGTTTACTCAGCATACACTTCTTGTTCACTGACACTCCTGTCCACAGAAGGGCTTTGTTTTGAGATCATTCTCTGAAGTGTCTTCTCCAGTAGGTTACGTGTCTCAGGAATGACTCCCTGCTATCTACCATTTGTTATCTTCTGCTGCTGAGAGTTTTCTAAGAGGTTTGAAGTTTGTAAGTGGTGGAGTAGTGTCCCACTTTTCAGTATATTTGCTTTGTTCGGTAATAATTGTGACCTGACTGTGAGGACACTCATCATCCTGCCAGCTCCTGACTGACAGCATTTTTACCCACAGGTTTCTGGAGGTTTTTTTAATATATTGCCATTCAGCCAATCAGTGGCTCACCATAGAGAAGTACATGACGGGTGAGTTCTGCAAGTACAACAACAACAACGGGGATGAGATTTCCCCCAGCAATTTGCTGGAAGAGATGATGTTGGCCTTCTCTCACTGGACCTATGAGTACACCCGAGGAGAGCTCCTTGTCCTGGATTTGCAAGGTGACTGCCAAAATGCAAGATTATTATATAACTTAGAGATGCCAATAAGAAAACAACGTTGAATTCAACTTAGAGAAAAAGAGCCAAATTCTGCTCCCGTTTACACCCATAAAAATCCTGAGCAATTCCAAAGACATCCATGGAGTTACTCCAAATTTATATAGGTGTAAATGAGAACACTATCTGGCCCCATATATCTAGTTTATGTGTACAAGCACCGTGTACTAAAACAATGCACAGTAACATTTCAATTAGCTGTATAAAACCCACTTCACATGTTAATGTTGATGAAGATTGTTAAATATTTGCAACAAAAACACATTTTTCTCATCAGAAGGCTGAAAACTGGCATCAGTTGTTGTTTATATTTTTCATTAATAAAACTATAAACAGTTTAAGTTGCAGTTCTGAGAACTATTCACAGAGCCTAGTGGCTCCTCAAAAGAGCACAGAGTGTGTGGTATGATCACTTTACAATACACGTGTAAAGGGAACATGGTATATTTAAAATGTTCCCTTTTTACAGAACTGTGTACAGAAAATGAACACCATCCATCAAGCAGTTTAAACATCATTGGCTCTCAATCCTGTCAAGGGCAATTTGCACTGCTAGACATAGGTTTATCCTATTTACATTTTACAGCATTCAGAAGCTGTGAATTACAGTAAGACTTCCTGGTCAAGCAAAATCAGCCATTAAATCCATGCTGGCCTTCATTTGATTTTATCTTCACATTAAGAAATATAAAAAGACTTTGTGTATCTTTGTTATAACATATTGGAACTGAGCCACACTTCCTCCTTTATTTTTAAAATTTGGTTTAGTACAGTACTTCTGAAATTGGCAGGAGTACTACTGGCTTGAGCCTGGAACAGGGAAGTATGTGCATAAATCTTTGCAGAACTGAGGCCCTCATTTCCATCCCAAACCAGGAAAGAGAAGTGTGAAAAAAATGGAGTAAAATTATTTACAAAATTCTTTTAAACCTCAGAAAAGGTCTGACTTAAATTTGGGTCAGCGTTTTGGGTTGTCCATACTACATTGGCTGTCCCTAAACTGGAGCTCTCGAATCAGAGCACAAAATCTGTTCCAATTGGAATTCCAGGCAGACTAGTCTGTCTATTGGAAAGTTTCAACTAAAGGGGCGTGTGTGTGTAAAAAATCTGTCTCTCACACACATAATATCTATATTTATTATACTTTTATTTAAATATATTCTGTATTAACAAAGGCCCGTTGTCATTGGAATGTGTTACAAATTTTTAGGTGTTTTAACATATGGTGAGCACAATAGTTATAGCTATTCTTCACCTATCTACCTGTATCCATTGCAGCACATGAGTTCATCACTAATGGACCCTGGGAATTAAAATAATTGGATGCTAATGTTCATGGAAGTTTTCCTGTACATCAGCAGCCTAATCATTTACTCAGATATAAGGCAACGACTTTTTAAAGTAGAATCCCATAAGCCCTAATGGGGCATTGGTTTGAGGAGAGGAGTTTAGCACAAAGGAAACTGTTCTTCCATTCATTTACCACAAAACGCCTATTAGCACTGATTGGAGTTACCGATCTAACTCTACTATAACCACCACCAAAGTGGAGAATATACCCCAGCATCCTCACATCACAACATCTAAATAAAGAGACATATTCTGATACCCTTGCTCACCTTGAATAGCACCTTTCCCCGTGAGTGGTCCTAATGAAATCAACAGGATTTTAATAATGAAATAAGGTGCTATTCAACATGAGTACAGGCCTCATTTTACTGTAGTTACAACAGTTTTGGCAACTCTTTCTATGCTTTCATAGTATAGAGCCATTTGGGTAAGTTTCTAGCCTATCCATTCATAAATCCATGAGCATGTAATATCAGGAATGGGGTGAGAACAATTAGCATTTGACTGTCTATTTTTAACAAATAGCTACAGCATTTTATTTTTACCTTAAGTGTAAATTTAGAGTCTACAGAGGAAATTGATATTTACATTGGTTATGATTTTATAACACGATATTTAAAAAAACAATCTCTGCTTGTAACACTCTCTTCTAATTTACTGTAGGTGTTGGGGAAGACCTGACAGATCCATCTGTTATTAAACCTGAAGGCAAGCAGTAAGTTTATTGTCATTTTATTAGCTGTCATTTCAGAACATGGTGTGTTTGATGTAATTCATTTCAGACAATTGATAGCTAATGAGTGTTTTTGATTTTTTTTTTTAGTCAGGAATTAAATATTGATTTGAATGTAGTAGTTCTGTTTTTTTCCAGATGGTGTAGTTCCAACTGAATAATTATATGTGATCTAGGAGAATGGGGAGGGGACTGGGGACACAAGATTCCTGGTTTCACAGCAGGATTGTTAATAGTGTTTTTTATATACACAACAATTCATATACAATGGCTCGGATCCATAGACTCATAGACTTTAAGGTCAGAAGGGACCATCTAGTCTGACCTCCTGCACAACGCAGGCCACAGAATCTCACCCACCCACTCCTGTAACAAACCCCTAACCTATGTCTGAGTTACTGAACTCCTCAAATCGTGGTTTAAAGACCTCAAAGTGCAGAGAATCCTCCAGCAAGTGACCTGTGCCCCATGCTGCAGAGGAAGGTGAAAAACCTCCAGGGCCTCTGCCAATCTGCCCTGGAGGAAAATTCCTTCCCGACCCCAAATATGGCGATCAGCTAAACCCTGAGCATGTGGGCAAGACTCACCAGACATCACCCAGGAAAGAATTATTTGTAATAACTCAGATCCCACCCCATCTAACATCCCATCACAGACCATTAGGCATATTTACCTGCTAATAATCAAAGATGAATTAATTGCCAAAATTAGGCTATCCCATCATGCCATCCCCTCCATAAAATTATCAAGCTTAGTCTTGAAGCCAGATATGTCTTTTGCCCCCACTACTCCCCTTGGAAGGCTGTTCCCGAACTTCACTCCTCTGTGTGGGGAGACAAAATGGTTTTGTTTCTGGTCTGGGGTGTACAGGAGGTCATACTAGATGATCTAATGGCCCCTTCTGACCTTAAATTATGACACTTGGGGCTTGTTTACATGAACGCTGAGTTAACAGCAAGCTGGGGTGTGAATATACTGCATACTAACTGTTCATGTGGACCCTGATAATGTGCACCAAAAGTTTGTCAGTGCACTTTAATCTACTCATGTTTCAAAGCAGAGAAGATCAAGGCATACTATTATACTGTTAGGTCCCACGGAATCAGGTAGTGCATGGCAGACCAAGTCAGGGGTATAGTCACACCTCAGCTTCGTGTGAACTAAATGTTTGTGTGGACAAGCCCTTAATCCTGCATGGAGGCCCCAGGTCAGTGGGGTTCCACAGACAGACAACTTTTGCTGTATGGATCAGAGTGTCAGATCAAGTCTTGACTCCAGTTAGATGTCACAGCACCCTAAGTACTAGGTACATATCATTAACCCAATTTCACAAAAGGGGAAACAAGTTCAGAAATATTAAATGACTTGCCCAGGGCACAGAACAAGTCAATTCCAGAACTGGGAGTAAAAACTTGATCTCTTGTCTCCAAAACCACCATTATTACTAATATTATCTGTATTATCAATACCATTAGTAATTAATAAACATTCACACAATATTAATAAGTAATTACTATCACGTGTTGATTATAGATACTATATATGTATTATTGCAAGTATGTGCTAGGTGTTTCACAACAAACATAAGACAATCTACTTTTGACCCCTCGTACTGGCCTTACTTGGGGCCACAGGACCCATACGCACAGTACCCAGAGTCCATATGAGTCAATAGGGAGTCTTGCCATCCCTTTCCTCCCAGAGGTCAAAGGGAAACTCCTGAGCCTATGGAAGAAGAGGAGGATGAAGTGGTTGCTCCAGTCTCGCTGTCTCTTCCTGATGACCACAGACAATTCCAAGAGCTGGTTCAGAGAGTGGCAGAAGAGCTGTAAATGCCCTTAGAGGAAGCCCAGGACACACAACACAACTCCTGTTCGGTCTAGCAACTACACCCAGTGTCTTTACAAAATTATTTTCTGTAGTAGCCACACAATTTAGACCAGGTGGTTCTACTATCTTCCAGTGTCTAGATGATGGGCTTCTTACAGACAGGACATATTCAGGTGTCATAACATCAGCCTCATCGCTGCTCCATCTCCTAGAATCCCTGGGAATCTCTGTGAACATGCAAAAGTCTATCCTGACTCTGGCTCAAACTATAGATTTCATAGGCGTGACCTTAGATTCAAAACAAGGGCTCAGCTCCATTGCTGAGTTGGACAGATTCCAACTCATGGGCAACCCAATAAATCAGGTTATGCACAATCCTCTGACATTGGTCTGGATTTGCCTTACTCTCCTAGGTCACGTGCCATCATCTACTTACGTACCGCCGTTCATCCACCTCCATGCCTGTATGCTTGGCTTCAAACAGTGTATATACTGAGCAAACAGCATGAACACTGTAGTGATAATCCCCAATAAGATAAGGGCCTTTCTGATTTGGTGGAAAGATTCTGCACAAGTATGCATGGACATTCCTTTCCTATCCCCCACACCCAACAGGACAATAATCACAGCTGCCTGCTTGTTAGGTTGGGGGATGCACATGGACAGTCACATAGCACAGGGCACTGGGATGGCCTGGGAACCAGAGTGCACATAAATCTCGTGGAATGCAGAGCAGTCAGAGAAGCATGCAGAGCATTCTTGCCATTAATCCAATCTTATGCTCTCTCATAATGTCAGACAATATGACAACCATATTCTACATACACAAACAGGGAAGAGTAAGTTCCATTCCCTTGTGTATAGAAGTGGTCAATGTATGGAACTGGAAGAATCACAATCACCCTATCAGCAGCATACCACCCTGGAGCCCAAAATTCACTGGCGGACAGCATCAGCAGGTATTTTGCCACTGATCATGAATGGGTGTCTCACAGCTCAGTGGTAAACAGCATCTTTGGTCAGGGGGAGCCTACCTGGGACCTGCTCCCAGACAAATGGGAAGTACAGTACATACTGTTCCAAGGGAGCTCAGGGTCAGTTCTTCAGAGGTGATGCTGTCCTACTTCTTTGGGTAGACCATTTGCACTATGCCTTTCCTCCTATACCGCTACTTCCTCAAGATTTGTGGAAGATTTGACAGTACAGAGCATGAGCCATTCTCATTGTGTCCAAATGGCCTGAACTGTTCCGCTTCCCAGGTCTCCTGCATATGCCAGCCCAGCCATCCATCAACATTCATCCCTTTCAGGTCCTCTTGACTCATGAGCAGAAATCCCAACTGAGAAGCTCTTCACCTCACGGGTTGGTATTTGAATAGGTGTTGGATCTAGAACATTCCTATTCAGAAACTGTACAAGCCATGCTCACTAAAGCAGAAAGGACTCCACCAGAAAATGTTCTCTAGCCATGTGGAAGCATTTTTCTGTCTGGGCCCAACACCACAGTATGTCTCCTGATCAAAGATATCAGAACTACCTATTTTATTACTTCCTTACACTCAAGAAGATGGGTCTTTCCCTTGGCTCGATGTGGGTTTTCCCATAGGCAATCAGCTCATGTCACCCTCCAAAAGATGACTCTCTGTATCTATCCAATCACCTCCAGGTTCTAAAAGTGTTTAAGTAGAGCTTTCCCACCAACACGAAAACTAACCCCTCAATGGGACCTTAATTTAGTACTTTCAACACTTATCAAGCCACCTTTCAACCCCCTGGCTACCTGTTCAATGCTTCATCTGTCTATGAAGGTTGCTTTCCTCATTGCCATCACCTTGGCCAGGCAGGTAGGTGAACTGTGGTTCCTAATGGCACACTATTGGATAAAGACAATACTATGACTACATCCAAAATTCACCCGTACAGTAGTTTGGAATTTCACATAAACCAGACTATCCACTTACTTCTGCTCTTCCCAAAACCCCATGCTGCCAGCAAAGGAAAAGACACCTTTCCCTTGATGTGAGATGATCATTGGCATTTTACCTATCGAGAAGAAAACAGATCGGAAAGTCACCCCAACTGTTCGTTGCCATAGTGGAATGAAAGCAGTGGTTCTACAAACAACCAGACCTCCTCCATCATCGCGCCCTCCTTCTCGCTGAGTACTGCTTGTCAGTCACCCACAGTGAAATACACATAGGGACGAACACTCAAAGAAGAAAGGGAAGTTACGTACCCTTCGTAACCAGAGTTCTTCGAGATGTGTGGTCCCTATCTGTATTCCACTATGTGCCCTCCTTCGTCTCTGCTAAAGATCATTTCTGATTTGTGGTAAGAGGAGGAACTGGAGAGGCGTTGATCCACTTTTCCTCTTACACAATTAGCACAGAGCATCAGCAAGGGCATGGACCAATGGATACTACAGTTTCAGGCACATGGAATGCATGTGTACCCACAGTGAAATACAGATGGGAACCACACATCTTGAAGAACTCCAGTTAATAAGGGTTAAGTACCTTCCATCATTTATGGGCACTTAAAGCATTACACCCAGATTAATAAAAGCAAGTTATATAGTTTGCATTTAAAGGTTGAACAAAATCCTTTTTGTTTGCTCTGTTATCTCCAAAAATAGGCAGGTATTCGATTTGCTAGCTAAAAATGAGTTATAGCAGACACTGATTAATGAAGCAAAAAACCCAGCTTGTGCTTCATGTGTTAGGGAAAATCTTAAGAACTGTAAGAGCAAAACAGTATTGTTTTGACTTGGTGATCTGAGAGAATACAACAATGAAGCTACAGATGGAGACTGTATGCAGCTAGCAACATACTTGTGTAAAGTGATCATTCCAGAGATATACTTCCTAAAAAAAAAAAATCTTTAAAATGCACTCTTAACTTTCTCCTTCACTCACTCACCAGGGAAAAATTCCAGCAATATCGGGGTCTGTTTTATGTTTTCATTTATCGATGACTTATTTCTCCAAAAATTGCACACTGCTTGAAAAGTTGCTAGCAAGGCTCAAAGGCATATCTTTGAGCTCACATTCTCTTAGATACCAGAAGAGAGTGGGTGACATCTGACTGATGGGGCTGATGCATATTTTATTACTACTAATAATCATTATAATTATTATTAATGTGTTGTTTAGTTCCATTGATTCTGGGGTTCATTTTTAAAGTAATTTGTGTGGGAGATTTATGCCATTATCTCATAATGGGTCTTTTCTTTCATGCATTCTACCATTGCCTTTAAAATGGAGTTCTTAATGCCAAGACCCACCCCCCTACGATGGTCTGATGCTATTTCTCACAACAGTTCTGTAGTTTTCTATACACTAGTTCAGTGGTTAAAATTACAGAAGTATTTAGAAAGGGTGGCCAATACTAAACCCAGGGCCAGAGCTTTAGCTGCTGTAAATCAGCATAGTTTCATTGACTTCAACAGAGCTAAACTGATCAAAGTCAGCCAAGGATGTGACCCATGTGTGCGGTACATGAGATGTGCACAGGGCCGGCGCTTCCATTAGGCGACCCTAGGGTGCCAGGATTTGGGGGCAGCATTTTGTGTGTTCCCCATGGGGCACACGGGAGCTTCTGGTTCCGCTCCCGTCGCGCCACCGAAGAAGGACCTTCTGCCGATGTGCCTCGGAAAACAGCGGCAGGCAATTGAGCAGCTCAATGACTGCTGCTGTCGCCTGCGGCATTTCGGTGGAGGGTCCTTCTTCGGCAGCGTGATGGGAGTGGAACTGGAAGCTCCCACGCGCCCCAGGGGGAGTGCACAAAATGCCGCCCCCTGAATTCTGCCTAGGGTACCAGAAACTCTGGCGCTGCTCCTGGGTGTGCAGTGTGAAAATTGACGCAGTTTGGATTCCAGCCCCAAATATAAATAGGTGAAACTTTATTGCCAGGAAAATACAGGGACAGTGTCCAGACACAGTTTCAGTCCCTGTAATCTCATGTGTTTTCCTGTACACCAGAGATCTGGGAGGCATTCTCTGCTAAATAGTGCCTTCCTGGTGCTCCTGACAGGATGTAACAATTTTCACTACCAACTAGGCACTGGGGTGGGGCGGGGAGGGGGGGAACAGGACTAGACAGATTCACACTGCATTAGCACAGGCATGCTGTTTTACTTACAAGGGTGCCTATGACTGAAACTTGTTCGCACTTTACCAGATTGGACCAAAAGCCAGAAACGACTACCACGTACCATGTTATTCAAAGTGCTTTGATGGCACTTTAATACTATGCAGCTTCTACTCTATTTCTGTGGCACGAAGGAGCCATTGAGGACACTAGAAAGAGTCCTACTTGTGTTATTTCCTTGAATAAGTTAGGGAACAGTCACTGCTTGTCAGCCAGACATTAAGTTATCAGGCCTTCCATTCTAGGTTTGGCGTATCTTCATTGTAGCCACTCTACTTCTCTCCAGGGGAAATAGAGATTCATTTTATATATATATAGGAAAAGTCAATTTTTGTCCATGCCCTTTTTGAAAGCTGCTCTCCTTGGAGGTGATTGATGTGTTTTTGCATGGAGAGTAGAGATTTGAGAGAGTCAGATTCTTTTTTTTCAGGCCTGCTTTTCTGAGCTATAATTGATTTCAGATTTGAAAATGTGTTGTTTCCACTCTGCATGTCATTAAAATAAAATATTAGCTTTCATAAAGTTTCTTTGGAAGTGTTCCTTGTGTGCTCTGTTCCGTGATGTCTAGAATGTCAATTAAATCCTAGAGAATAATGGTGGAGAAATATTAAAATTAATGAACACTGATCTTTCAGACTACATTAAGAATCTGTTATAATTATGCAGTTCTTCTAATACATGTCTGGTTTATCTTACTTCTATTTGTTATTTTGTCAGCTTCATCCAGAATATGCTGTATGCTTCCATAAATGAATTTAGTTACATTGCTGAATTGCCCAGAAAGTGTAGGAATACAGAAATGAGTACAGTAGGAAGCAGATAATTGAAGAGCCTTGTTTACTAGCAATGTACTGTATTCTTAACAGTCCTATACTTCTGGCAGGTGTTGGTGTAAATAAAGCTCTGCTTGTTTTAGGAAACCTTTTTCTGTTTGCAAATGCTGGAACTTTATTTGTTTAAATGAGCTGTTCCTAAATCAGGTCAAAGTTACATTGAATTTCACCTCTTTGGTAGCTACGGTTTATACCTTAATGTCTCCCACAATCCTGTTCATTCTGTAGGCCTGGAGAATACTTGGTGCAGCACAACCATGCTGGTCCTGTTGTTGGGTACATAGGGGAAGGTCCACACCAGGAGCCCATGACCCCTGAGCACCATAGAGCACAATTCTGTCAAGAGGGTTTTAGTGGGGACTGAGTAGATCCACCAGGGATTCCCCCAGTGGACACAGAGCACAGTGGCCAATGGTATTGCTGGACCTCTGAGGTTACAGAAGTAGCCAGGGAGTAACCTGGTACTCCTCCGTAGGCTGAGTTGAAGGAGGGTAACTTCATTATTCTCCCCAGTTGTGCACTGGAGACAAGGTTTGACCCCATTTATTTAAAACGGTTTGATTGTACTTTGGTTTGTTACATAGAAAAATTGGTCTCACTGAATAACTTATCCCTGAAACAGCTCCACTACATTCTAAAGAGTAGAATTCCAGGGGATAATGCATAAAGAGCATCCTTTCTTTAACTTTCAGCTCACTGATATTCTGTTATTTCTTCCAGGTCTGGAAGGATGGTGTTTGGACCAGCAAACCTAGGGGAACATGCAATTAAAAACTTCATTGCAAAGCACCGTTGTAACTCCTGCTGCAGGAAGCTGAAACTTCCTGGTATGAACTGCAAGATTTTATATGTTCCTCAGCAAATCCATCTTAAGAACAGTGTTCTGTAGAAGCTGGTATTGGTGGCATCTTGGGCAATGGGCATACTGTTGTGACTTATTTCCAGTCCAGGTCTAACTTTCTAACTGCAAAATAACAAAGGTCCTGAAATGACTAAGGACGGGTATTTACTCAGAGCTCTGGTCAGTTGTGTAAAGCTGATGATCTGGAGCTCCCTTTCCATGCACAGGTGAAGCTGCACTGCACTGATTGGCACTCCATTTCCCTTTTTCTTTTGCCTGGCTGTCACTTTTAAATTAGAAGCCATCAGTCAGAGGTCTGGCGTTCATGATGTAAACCCCTACCATTAAACACACATTCAATTATTTTCTTCTCCATGTAAAATAATAGATCACTTTCCAGTGGGATCAATACATTTCCAACAACAATAATTTCTAGTGTTTAAATAAGGATCTGAGGAACTCTGTAAAAATCAGCAATGCACCAGCCGACAGAGAGATCTCCGTGAGTCTTTCTCTGCTTGCGGAGGTTGCCTTCAAACCTGGCTCCATACATCACAGCTTTTGCTTTCCATATATTTGGAGCTAGCTATCACATACATTATATTTGTTAGCAATGTACTTTTCATTATGATGCAGATCAGATCTGTTTTACGGGGCTCAGAGTGTCAAAAATAATTGCAGTTCTGGATGAAAAGTGTTGTAACATGGTGTCGGATGAAAGAGAGAGAATTGCCATCTATGTATTTTTTTTCTAATTAAAAGTACTTTGATTTGAATAGCTGCCTCATTCTGAATCAGGAGTTGTAATAGTATCTTTCAGATTGCTTGCCTCTGTGGCCAGTGGATATTGGGATGGGGGAGGAAGGGGCAGGACTTGCATATGATTAACTAGTAGTGTAGGACAGTGGAGAATATATTTGTGTAAGTTCACCACCCCCTTCTGCCTCTCCATGGGTCCTCCCCTAGTGCATCTCCTCCCACTCTGGTCTGATGTTTCTTAGGAAGAGTCAGATCAGTGCAGCAGCTCCCTCTCCCCAAATACACAATATAGGGTTCATGTGCCCCTTACTCTCACCCTCAGGGTCTGGCTCATGTTTAGTCTGTGTATATTCTCCAAACAGTTACTGCCCATGTCACTGAATTTGTTCCCCTCCACAGATATGAGAAGAAATGATTACACCCCTGCAAGGCTCAATCCAGCTGTCAAAGTGGAGACAGAGGCAGGAGCAGAGAGTGCTGTTGCTACCGATGACAAGCCTCTGGAAAATTACACTCGTTTGTGATCAAGCAGGATGACTTCTGGCCTTTTGAATGCGTGATCACACGCCTCAGTTAGTTTTGCCACCTGTCAGTCTGAAAGGACAAAATCAAGGGTATGTCTATACTGTAACCCCAGGGTAGGACTGTAGGTCGAGTGGCATTCCTGAACTAGCTTTAATGTAGGTCAGGCCCAGGAGCAGTGAAATTGTGGCAGGAGGAGTTTCAGTGTGGCTTGTGTGAGCCTGCCTAGAACCCTGGGTAATTATTCATGGGAGAAGCTCACGCTACTGAGGGTTTATTGTTCTGGAACCCAAGCTAGCTAGATTAGATGGAATATGTCTACACAAGCTATAATCACATCCTTTGATTACAGTATAGACACACAATGCACAAGAGTGATATTGCTCCATCCTCCATAGCTGAATATCCTATGGGCAAGTGAGGCGCATGTTTTCCAAAGGACATTCTTTAGTTACACACCTCAGTGCACTGAATCTTTTTGTACTTCATTGTAATACTGCTTAGTAAAGAGACTGGAACAGGGGGCTGCCTTACCTGCTAATAAAGTTCATTTGTACTTCAGTGCCTTAGCTGGAAAGATGGTATGAAGCTGAGTGGTGTTTATGCTGGAAAATAAATGGGGCTGCTTTTTTAAAGCTGTATTTCGCCAAGTAGGAATTATATGGTGCTTATTTCTCTGTTACCTTACCTGATCCCTGCTTTCAGTAAAACAATGTATTAATGCTTAGGCATAAATAGTTCTATAGCCGTATGGCCCCCATGTGTTCAGTGTGGAGAAACCTGGGAAAATGCTTTTTAGTGATTCTGTAGTGCAGTTTGGATGCAGTGATGGCCCATCTGAGAACAACGATAAAGATCCTCCAATGTTTCTAGGTGCCTAAATCCCATGGGATTTAAGTGCTGAAATACCTCTGAGTATCTGAGCTCAAGAGTTTAAAAGTCATGTAAACAAAAGTCCTCATTCCGTGAGTTTGGGAGAGGACTGCCCTGTGCAATAAGGGCCCATTCCTGCATTCTTTTCACACCCCAAAATCTCATTAAAGGAAAAACTGGAGGTGTAATGAAACGGCATGTCTTTCCAAATGTGAATAGGTGGGAAGGTGAATTCAGCCGCTGCAAAAACACTATACTTTTTACAACCAAAATGTTTCAATTTTTAAATAGGATTTTGTCTTTCTTGAAAATGTCTGCAATTTGAAAAAAAAACCCTCTCAATTCTTTAAGTTTTAAGATACACTAGAAAATTGAAAAGACCTAATGAATAATATAAAATTACACTTGGGTGTTTAGTTGAATATTATAGATACTTGGGTTTTCTCCCTACGTGTGATTGATAGGTGTACAGATACGTTTTCTTTTTGCTCTTTCCTACTGAGATCCAGTGTTAGATCAAAGACTGATGCTGGTGCTTAAATTGTGTAGTGTGATTTCAATGGAACTACTCACAGCAGGTACAAGTAAGCATAGCTTGACAGGATTGGCGCCGTAGTGACCCCAGTGTTGCACTACCTGAAATCTTTAACACCTCCAATCAAATTCCAAATCTTGCATTAGCCGATTTCTTCTTTTTGTTCTAAATAGCTGATACTAGAAATGCCAAATTTTGAAATTTAAAGTGACAGGAAACTTCAAAAAAATGAATCTTACCTTTCTATTTTTCTCTACACTATATTTTGTAGCCACTGAACCACTCATTGCAGAAGTCATCATGCGACTTTGAGTGTCTGAGAGCTGCGAACAAAGACGCTCTAGTTTACTCGCTGGAATATTATTGTAATGTCACGTGATTGCACCAGTAATTTTGTTTCCTTTCAGGCAGCATATCTTTCTGAATCATGCACCGAAGCAGACCATTACAGGCAGGGCCTATTTTGTGCCCTAGGTGAAACTTCCACCTTGCACTCCCCATCCTCCTCCCCTCCCCCCAGACCATCGCTTATTATAAACTTTCAAAAATGAATACTGCATAATGTGGCATTGTTCATTAGAATTAATACAAGGGGGTTGGAGGAGATGATCACAACAGTCCCTTCTGGCCGAGAGGAACCTATGAGCAAGAAGGAGGCTGAGAATGCCCCCAGATCGCAGGGTCTCTAAACATTCCCAGGCTTTGAATACTTCGCCCTGCGGAGGGGAGGGGGTGGACCCAGAGGCAAGGAGGGCAGAGCTGTGCTCTCCTAGGGAGCAAGTGAGGATCTCCCTGGGGATCAGGGCCGGCTCCCTACATTGGCACAGTGCCACTGATGGGGGGTGTCGGTGTTTAGAAGCGGCACCTGAGCCAGCCCTTTCCCCTCTGTCGTGCTGTAGGGTTTAATTTCACTTTCCCTCGACCCAGGAGGTGGCTGCGCCTGGCCCCAGGCACGTCGCGTTGAAGGGTGAAGCTCACCTGAGCTCAGGACTGTGTCCTGCCTCCTCCAACAGCTCCGTCCCTCAGCCGCAGCCTCCCACTGACCATCCTGCATGGTGCCCCTTGCTGCGGGGGTGGGTTTATTATGGAGGCCTTGCTCCCCACCCTGCCCTGCTCAGCCGACTCCCGTGACGCCAGACACTGCTTTTTGGCGCTCCCAAATTTTGGCGCCCTAGGTGGCTGCCTAGTTTGCCTAGTGGTTACACTGTACCTGATTACAGGTCAGTGCATAGCACTGCTACTTGGTGTAATATCTAGGAAATCAAAAGGAATTTTGCCATTGACTTCAGTAGGTTCAGGATTTCAGCTTGGAATCCAGTGTTTTTCATTTATTGGGGCTCGATCTTGCTGCCATTGCTGTCAGTGGACAAAACTCCCATTAATGTCACTGAGAGCAGCATTGGGCCCCACTATGACTTGACATGAATTTGGTACATTTAGAGAATGTATATGTAAATGTAAGTAGGGTCTGAATGAGTTTCTCCCCTGACAGCTAGCTAGGAGGGGGAGAGACTTCAGAACCAAACTGTATTTACATGAGCACATCTACTCTGCCTAGATATCCAGCAGATAGAATGGTGTTGCTCAAAGTGATCAACTTTGGCTGTTGTTGGGTTACAAATCACTTTAATACTAAATAGAGGGGGCGAAATGTGGGCTGCTGGATCAAGTAGGGCACCCATTCTTGTTAGTTGAAAACTGCACTGATTTGCAGCAAGGGGTGACATAGAGCACAATTAACTCAGTTCTGAATGCAGCTTATTTTCATTTAAGGCTTTTGGAATTACCAAGTGTCCTGATTTTTTTTTTAATTGTAAGGATATTAAAAGATACGGGTGTTCCTCTGAGATTCTTTAAATTCTAACAACTGCTACAAAAGGGTCAGCCCAGATGGGGTTCATCCAATCACACCCACAAATACACACATGTATACAGATAAGAAAAAGAAAAACCAGTGTGACTTTGTACTGCACACACACGGATGCTGCATATGGAGGAGACCATACTTCTCTGATGAGGCCACATCTGGAATACAGCAAAGTATTATTATGCACACACACTTACATACATTCCCCTAGGACTTCTATGGGGAGGATATATCCCTTTTCAGTCTCTGAAATGATGTCCAGACCCATAAAGTCTGGGAACTAAGTCCCACAGTCTCCTTCAAACTCCCTTTGTCTCTGCAATGGCAAGCTGCAATTTGCACCATCTGCAGCACTTCTAGTCCTCTTCTTGTTTTCCAATGTGGTGAGGGGGCCTGCAGGCTAAATAAAATAATCTGGTAATGTCACTAGACCATAATCCTTACAACAGACCCTTCTTGTCTTTGCACTGCTCCACAACTGTTGTCCCCTCTCCTCCAGTCTGGCTCTCATTGCTGCTACTGCAAACACCTCCTCCTCTCCTGGAGGTCCCATTGGTTCCTCTCTCAGAGAGGCCTACCTAATACTGCTAGCAGTGTGTACTCAGCTCAAGTGATAAAGAATGAAGATCATATGGCAAGCCCAGGCTGACGATGAGCCCACAAAGCCCCTGTAAGAATGGGCTAAGACAAGCTGTGCAAAGTGACAGCCAATCAGGGAGGGCCAGTTAGAGAGCCAGTCAGGGCAAGGCTCAGACCAATATAAAGGCTGCCCAGGAGAGGAGCAGTGAGTCTCTCCCAGACCTTCAAAGGGGAAGGTCTGTCTCCTGAGAGAGGAGACCAGCACCTGGGACAGCGCAGTGCTGGTCGGCTCGGGGGGGGGGGGCAGAAGGGAACTCCAGCCCAATACCTGCCAGACTGCAGTCCTGGATAGAAGGGCCCACAGGGTGCAAAGGGGCTGAAGGGGAAGCGGCCTAGGGAAGAGAGATGGACTAGGGGAGTGAAGCAGGGCACTGAGGCTGCTGCCAGAGGGTCCCTGGGCTGGGACCCAGTGTAGAGGGCAGGCCTGGGTCCCCCTCTTCCCCCTTGTATTACACCTGGCCGTCGGAAGTGGCCATAGTGGACTGCACCAGACCCCTGATGGAAGGGGTTAGACTGTGGGGTGTGGTTGGCCACTGTGGCTGGGGCAAAGTGAAAGACTGCTGTTAGCCCTCTCCCTCCCCCACCCAGAAGGGGGTGAGAACGGACATGGGGGCACTGCCGGAGGGCAGTGTCCTGAAGTGGATGCTGCGAGCAGAAGGGAGCAACGTGGGTCCAAACGCCAACAGAGGGCGAGAGATGGATGGGACACCACCAGGAGAGGGCACTCCCCATGGACTGAGCTAATTTCCAGAGTGACCAGCGGGAGGCGCTGTGGTGGTGAGTCTTGATCCCGTCACACCCCCACCCCATTATAGTAATTCTTCTTTATACACCTGTGGTGACTGCTCCATCTAAACAAGTGGAAACTTTCCATTAGAATTCCACTATGTCTTTTTAGTTACAATCAGAGCTAGTGAATACAACTCAGTTAATAAAATAAGCCTCTAATTTTACACTTTATCTGTGTACATTTTTAACACGTAAAAAACTTGGTAATCATTCTCTAAATGAAGAAACTGTTATAAACTAAACATGAATTAATTTGAAGTGACTGGATGATTCCTAAACCATAATTCTGGAGCTGTAGTATGAGTGGAACATAAAGAATTTGGTATAAATAAGCACCTTTGAAGTCAATTGGTTACGCTAATTTACATCATGAGAGAATCTGGCTTTAACTCTGTTTGTTGTTCTTAGAAGGGAGATGCAAAGAGGTATTTCAACTTGTGCCTTGACATGGTCATCCGGAATCTAAGGACTCTCTAGGACTCTGTGAGATGGGAGGGTCCATGGAACGTCTACACTGCAAATAGACATATCCTTAGCCTGAGCCCTGTGGCACTGGCATGGGATAGCTGCGAATGTCTATTTGAAGTGTAGACATATTGTTATGGGGAAGGAAAACTTGGTATGCCTAGTTGGTATTAGTTTATTTGTTCTCTCTCTCCAAACATGTTAAAAATAAATGATTTTCCTCCAGATTGTGTCATGTAGCCATGTAAGAACCCCCCTCTAAAGTTTAAAAAAAAAAAGAAGAAGAAAAACGCACTCAACAAACAAAACCAGCTACTCATTTCCATTAAAGAAAGCTTTTGACATGCTTTTTGTGTCAGGGATTTAGTTAGGAAGCTGAAGCCTTCCATTTCTCAGTCTGTCACAGAACAGGGTCAATGCAGGGTCTTGACAGTGCCCTGCCAGTCTGATGCAACCACAACTGGTAGGCTGGGGGGGAGGGGAGAGCAGGTGGAGCAAGGATCAGAAAGAGAACTTTGACTTCCATAGCCATTCTACTCTTAGCTTTCAGGACTAAAACTGTAATCCTGCTGAGCTATTGCCAACTGTGTGTGTTGCCCTTGTGATCTGGGCTATGCCTAACAAAGGGATTAAGGCAGTGTTAAATTATAGAGTACTGGCTTCTGTATAATGCCGACACAGAACGTTTGTGTCATGATAACATTCTTTCGGGATTGGAACAAGCAGATAAAGCAACGGTGACCTCCCCACTAATACTGGCAATTTACTATGGTAAATACATTGTATCAAAGAACCAGGAGACAAAATATTAAATTCAGGTGAAAGAAACGGACATACTGAAATACAGTATTAGTGCGGAGAGAGCAGGGAACTGTGAGAGCAGGAAACTGGTTGTCTGGAAACCCTCGGTTTCTAGCCGCAGCTGTAGTGTAAATATGAGACCACCTCCAACCATAGGATTAGCAAGGTACCTTAGCATTGTTCTACTTGTGATCTCTTGGACAATGCTATAGTCGATTAGGTTAGGATGCACAAAGGTACTTAGGTGCCTTAGTCCCAGTTTTAGGCTCTACTGTGGTCCACAAAACTCCCACTGAACCCTGTAGGTACCTAAACTCACTCAGCACCTAAATTTTCAGTGTAAAAATTCCCTTAGCATCTAGGTTTCGGCCTCTGAGCATGCACACTGCTGCCTTCCTCTTGGCATCTGGACGCCTACCTCCCACCAAAGCCACTGAGCAACTTTTTGTGAACTCAGACTAGATTCATAAATAGTAAGTTCTCAAGTTCTGGGAGTAGAATATGGGTGAGGGTGAGACACTCTGCAATCCAATGTAAGGCTGGCCCTGTTTGAGATGGCTGTAGAGAATGAATCTGGGAATGCTACATCTGAAAGCATGAGCTTCTATTAGCTGAACTAAACGACCAGTCCAAGCAGTATGGTGATGGTAGCAGACTCAAATCTCTGTATAAGGTCTACTACAGATGGCCAAAGAGCCACACTGTGTTAGCCTGGGTTACACAGGAGATAGTTTGCCATATTTCACCTGACAGCAATAGGACAAAGATTTAGGTTCTATACCTAGTTCTCCTTGTCCAACCTCATAGTTATCCAAGCTATACAATGGAGGAGTGATATGTCCCCAAAGGTAGTGATTACAGCGATTGTCAATAAGGGGTGTGAAATGCACCGAAATGTGAAGAGCAGTCAGTAGAAGAATTTGGGATTAGCACCCATGGGCTCTTAGTTGGTAGTTCAGGCACTTTCCCCTAGGCTCTATGTATTAAGTGGTGAGAGGTGGAGTGGGGAGGGGAGAAAGTGTCTCTCTCTTCTGTCAAAGTCATATGGGAATGTATGCATAACACAAGTTGGCAGGACTGCTGATTGCATGCTTTTGGTCCTCAATGGTTCTTTAACTGTAGCAGCTTTTACTGATTCCAGAGCTGAACTCACATTGTGTATGTAGGTTGTATATGTTCACATAGTGACTGTTTCTGTCATGAAGAGATTCAGTCTAAGGAGATATGAAGCAAAGACCACAGCTTCATATTTCACAATGTCATCAGACATATGCGCAGTTGAGATTTATGAACCAAAACTACAATTAAGAGGAACTTTGAAAATAATGGCATAGTGCAGCGAGAACTGCAACCAGTGGCTCACATTTGCAAAACATAAGAACGGCCGTACCGGGTCAGACCAAAGGTCCATCTAGCCCAGTATCTGTCTACCGACAGTGGCCAATGCCAGGTGCCCCTGAGGGAGTGAACCTAACAGGCAATGATCAAGTGATCTCTCTCCTGCCATCCATCTCCATCCTCTGACCAACAGAGGCTAGGGACACCATTCTTACCCATCCTGGGTAATAGCCATTTATGGACTTAGCCACCATGAATTTATCCAGTTCCCTTTTAAACATTGTTATAGTCCTAGCCTTCACAACCTCCTCAGGTAAGGAGTTCCACAAGTTGACTGTGCGCTGCATGAAGAAGAACTTCCTTTTATTTGTTTTAAACCTGCTGCCTATTTATTTTATTTGGTGACCCCTAGTTCTTGTATTATGGGAATAAGTAAATAACTTTTCCTTATCCACTTTCTCAACATCACTCATGATTTTATATACCTCTATCATATCCCCCCTTAGTCTTCTCTTTTCCAAGCTGAAGAGTCCTAGCCTCTTTAATCTTTCCTCGTATGGGACCCTCTCCAAACCCCTAATCATTTTAGTTGCCCTTTTCTGAACCTTTTCTAGTGCTAGAATATCTTTTTTGAGGTGAGGAGACCACATCTGTACACAGTATTCGAGATGTGGGCGTACCATGGATTTATATAAGGGCAATAATATATTCTCAGTCTTATTCTCTATCCCCTTTTTAATGATTCCTAACATCCTGTTTGCTTTTTTTGACCGCCTCTGCACACTGCATGGACATCTTCAGAGAACTATCCACGATGACTCCAAGATCTCTTTCCTGACTCGTTGTAGCTAAATTAGCCCCCATCATGTTGTATGTATAGTTGGGGTTATTTTTTCCAATGTGCATTACTTTACATTTATCCACATTAAATTTCATTTGCCATTTTGTTGCCCAGTCACTTAGATTTGTGAGATCTTTTTGAAGTTCTTCACAATCTGCTTTGGTCTTAACTATCTTGAGTAGTTTAGTATCATCTGCAAACTTTGCCACCTCACTGTTTACCCCTTTCTCCAGATCATTTATGAATAAATTGAATAGGATTGGTCCTAGGACTGACCCTTGGGGAACACCACTAGTTACCCCTCTCCATTCTGAGAATTTACCATTAATTCCTACCCTTTGTTCCCTGTCTTTTAACCAGTTCTCAATCCATGAAAGGACCTTCCCTTTTATCCCATGACAGTTTAATTTACGTAAGAGCCTTTGGTGAGGGACCTTGTCAAAGGCTTTCTGGAAATCTAAAGCATCTAAGGGTATGCCTACACTCACTCACTCATGCCCGTCACCCCAATTGGGGTATGGGCCGCCAACCACAGATCTCCAGAGTCCTCTATCCTGGGCCATTCGCTCTAGCTGGTTACAGGTATAGCCCATTTTTACGTAGGCCCTCCGCCTTGCTGGGTTTGGGAACCCAACTCCAGCCCAAGGGAAAGCATCTACACTGCGATTTTTAGCCCAAGCTCTGCAAGCCTAAAGTCTTGTCTACACTTAAAATGCTACAGCATCACAGCTGTGCCACTGAAACACTTCAGCGTAGCCAGTCCTGACACTGGTGGGAGGGAGTCTCCCTTTGGCGTAGTTAATTCAGCTCCCAACGAGGCAGTAGCGAGGGTAACTAAAAACTATTGCTGTCTACACAGGGATTTAGGCTGGCTTAACTATGCCACTCAGTGGTATGGCTTTTTCACACCCCTGAGCAACATAGTTATGATTTTTTAATTTTCTAGTGTAGACCAGGCCTGAGTCAATTGACATGGCCTCTGAGACTTGACGTGGAGGGTTTTTCTTTTGCAGTGTAGACATACCCTTAGTGACGTAGGAGCCTAAGCCCCACTGAAACTACAAAGTCATTTAGGCACTTTTAAAAATGTTGTCCACTATCTTTAGGCAGCATTGTAATATTTTTAGAGCGACTGAGGCCCATAGATAGATAGGCTATTGTGAATATGTATTAGATTACTTCAGGTAATAACTATTATGTAAATAAACTACTGCTGTTGGATAAGCTACATTATGTCAAATTAAACATTTTTGCCTCTTTTCTAAATTAGATACAACCCAGCTAGCAGGCAAATAAGCAGTGATGTACAAGTGACTATTTATGTAAGAAGCCTATTAATATACAGCACAAATGAGAATCCTGTGGAGAGTCTAATTCATTTCCTACACTGAATGACCATAATCACTGTACGGTTTAGCCATGTCAACAGCTAAAGTTAGGTGGTGGGGAGCATTATATTTTGTATGCTGTAGTGAATTATGTAAAACCCTGATTTTATGTAAGGTAGTTAATTGTGGCATGTCCTTTGGAACATACTTAACATCTTTAATGAAAGCCTGGTTCAAAGCATTTAGCACTCCTGTTAGCACTCCATTCCTTTTCGGATTTGGTTTTGACTTCATGTGTAAAACATTTACTTTTACTCACCATGCAATAGCTGAATGAAGAGACAATGTTTGTTGTTCTGTGGAACTATTGTCAGGCCCCTGTCAGAGAGCAGAGTACAAGGTATTTAACGGTTCTACTGCATCAGTTAAAACAGAGAGAGAGAGAGAGAGCGAGCATTTTTGTACACATTTTGGATCAAGATTTCACCTCTTATGATAGGACCTGCCTTTGCTCTCATTGAGCTCAAAGAGGTAACAGCCATTGGAGTCAGCAGATACTGACCCCTTTCCTGGCTTCAATTCGGCCTAACTTTAAGCATGTGAGCAATATGCCTGACAAGAAAATCACCACTGAAGGTTGACCAGTGAACATTTTTTAAAATGCAACTTGTTCTTTGTATACAGGGAGCTAAGTCCTGTTTAAAATCTTGTTAAAACCTTGCTAATTAGCTAACCTATTAAAAACACCTGTTTTCTGAGTCTAGGCATGCTCCCTTTCTTAGCTTCCTATAACCCCCAGCAGCTGCAAACAGAGGCCTCCAATCCTCTCCGCTTCCTGGGCAGTGGCTAGCAAAGGCCTCTGGTTCTCTCAGAGGCCAAAAATTTAAAGTATATGAAAATGGGTTCAGACATCTAGTGAGTGGAGAGTCATCCAGAGCGGGCTGCAGAACTAGCCTTCTGCTAGTTGCCGCTGAAGCCACCAGTACAGTCTCTCAAGGCCATATAGGCTCTCTCTACTTTCCGCCCACTCGCACAATATTCTTCTTGTCCAGAGAAATATTGAAGCCAAGGTCCGCTCAGAGCCATGGATCTATACACCACAGACTTCACAGATTTATACCTGTGCTCTAACACCTATGCTTTTCAATCGTGCTGGTAAGCACGTTAGCTGGTTATTTCTGCTCATCAGTTAAATAGTTATTAACATGAACATTGCCATCATTAGGCCATTGAGTTAACACACAATTCAGGTGGATGGGGCTGTTTCAGGCTGTTGTCTCCAGCCTCAGGAAGACAAGTTCACATTTGAAAGGTTTACTTGACAGTATAAAGGCAACAACACAGCCCAGGGATTTTACAAAGGAGTCCTAAAATCTGCTCTACAGCTTCTCTCTGTTTCCCACATCCGCTTACTTAAAAAGTCTCCTCACATGCAATTTATCTGCATTAATTTAATGCACTAACCTAATCATTGTGGAGTTCCTCATTCCTCAGGGTGGTGAGGCCGCACAGTGCCATATTGGAGTGGGCACACTGCTGCCATCTCATGTGAACTAAAATTGTGCTTTCGTTTCTTGTTTTGTGAGGACCTGGGAGATGTTCTCCAGCTTCAGAAGGCTTAAAAATTATCTCCAGTCATCAAGGGGACAGACGCAACTGAATAATGTGGTTGTCCTTACCAGGGAACTAGATGTAAATCAGATTGCTGACAGTTTCATCCAGAATGCTACAATGAGACATAATGTCTTTAAACTGGGATGTTAGTGAAGACAGCTTGTAGGTAAGTGCAATGATTTTAATATACTGTAATTCATGATAATTATGTAGTTCATAATTTAATCATCTTTAAAATTGTAAAGATACCAATGATAGACATATTCAATAACTAGAATGTGAAAGAAAATAGACCCCCACCCCCAAAATGGCAGAGTGCCTCTCCCGCATCCAAACACAGACACCTTTTCCAAAGCACCCATGGAAAAAATGAAAGTCGGTGCCTAGGGAGCCCAGGACTACAGCTTGAATCTAAATTGAGATCCTAGGTGGACTAGGTTTTTGGCAGGCTTCTTGATTCCGCTGATATTGCCATGTTCCTTTGATTGATTGTCATAGATTTATAGTCAGCCTCCCTATAATTCCAGGGAGTCTGAATAATTACCTCACCGTCATTGCTTGAAACAACAGAAGCTGGAATCACTCTGCAAAATGGCATGTGGATCTACAAAATTTCTGTTTTCAGTATTGCCAGTCTCTTAATCTTCACAACATTTGCTATGCATGATTCACGATAATTCAAACATTTAATGAGAAAAGACAGAACTGTAAATTCTCCTCACTTACTGCAAAGATCCCTGGTTTACTACAGACCACATTCTCTTTAGTTTTCTCTCTCACATACTGAATGTATTTTTCCCTTCTCTCCTCACCTAGTGATAAACCAGTAGGGAAAGGCCTACCTAATACTGCTAGCAGTGTGTACTCAGCTCAAGTGATAAAGAATGAAGATCATACGGCAAGTCCAGGCTGACGATGATCCCACAAAGTTAAAAGAAAGTCACCCCCACCTCAGACCTGATTTTCAGTCCCCAGCTATGTTTTGAACTCATGGTCCCTAAGAGTAGGATGGATTAGGGCACTGAGCTCCCATGCTGACTTCATCAAAGCTTTCCTCTCAACATCTCCATTATGTGAACAGCTCTGTTAACCAAACCTATTATCTTTCCCCCTTGGTTTTCAAGTTGAGAAAGGGAAAGCAACTTCTTTAATGGCCCACAGATTGATGATTAACATTTTACATGTCCCTGCTGGTAAGTAAAAGAACTGTTTTGTGGACAGTGAAAATGCATGAGAGAAGGAAGCGGGAGTCAACTTGCTTTATTAAGTTGTACTGCTTCATTAATCACAATCTTTTTTTATTGCAGTGCTTAAAGCCAAATCTATTGTACTTCTCTGGAATGGATTAGATGAAAACCAAGTGCTCTTAATGCACCTTTGACATCTGGCCTAGCAGCTGGCTATCTGCTGTATTGCTCTTAAGACGTGTCGGGAGCCACATTTACTGTGACCATTCTAGCCCTTCTGATTTAAGCTACTGCAGAGGGCAATGAATTACCTTAAAAGAGCTCCTCTGTAAAACCCTAAGTTTTATACTGGACCCCTGCCAGCTTCACTGCTTCATGAGTATGAACAATCAGACAATTGAACTGATTTGACTTTACCACTCCTGGAGTTTCATTGCCTTTAACCTGGGGATGTAATGATGGTAATGCCATACTAAGTGCCTCTCCTAGGAGGGGAAATGTGGGCTGCTGGATCAAGTAGGGCACCCATTCTTGTTAGTTGAAAACTGCACTGATTTGCAGCAAGGGGTGATGGATAGATAGAGCACAATTAACTCAGTTCTGAATGCAGCTTATTTTCATTTAAGGCTTTTGGAATTACCAAGTGTCCTGATTTTTTTTTTAATTGTAAGCATATTAAAAGATACAGTTGTTAGAATTTAAAGAATCTCAGAGGAACAACTGCTACAAAAGGGTCAGCCCAGATGGGGGTTCATCCAATCACACCCACAAATAGACACATGTATACAGAGAAGAAAAAGAAAGACCAGTGTGACTTTGTACTGCACACACACAGATGCTGCATATGGAGGTGACCATACTCCTCTGAGGCCACATCTGGAATACAGCAAAGTATTATTATGCACACACACTTACATACATTCCCCTAGGACTTCTATGGGAAGGATATATCCCTTTTCAGTCTTTGGAATGATGTCCAGACCCATAAAGTCTGGAAACTAAGTCCCACAGTCTCCTTCAAACTCCCTTTGTCTCCGCAATGGCAAGCTGCAATTTACACCATCTGCAGCACTTCTAGTCCTCTTCTTATTTTCCAATGTGGTGAGGGGGCCTGCAGGCTAAATAAAATAATCTGGCAATGTCACTAGACCATAATCCTTACAACAGACCCTTCTTGTCTTTGCACTGCTCCACAACTGTTGTCCCCTCTCCTCCAGTCTGGCTCTCACTGCTTCTACTTGTAAACACCTCCTCCTCTCCTGGAGGTCCCATTGGTTCCTCTCTCCCTTTTCATGTCAGATCCTTATGAAATATAAGTGGGGGGAAAAACATGTCAACAAATAAAAAAAGTAACAAAGGCCCTGATTCTCCAAACACTTGCTCATGTGAGTACTAATTACTCACATAAATATCACTACTGAAGCCAAGGGGAGTATGGATCCAACCCAAGCTTGGTAAATAACGATATCTTGGGTGGGATTGGCCAAGCTCTGTTCCTGCTGAAGTTAAGGGTAAAAATAACACTCACGTCAGTGGAAGCAGAGTTAAACTAATGCTGAAGCCTTTTGAAAATGAACAGCCTCATCAACATTTTCATGAAGATACACCCAGAACAGAAATGGGGAAGGGAACAAGAAATTAGTTTACAAGCTCATCACACCAGTCCAGCAGGTGCACAAAACAACTGTGGAGGCTTTTCTTTCCTAGAGTCGAAGCTGGAAATAGTCTATTTTGCTATAGGATGCTCCAAATTGAAGTGCCAAGTGAAGCACATGACCTTGCTGGTACATTTGACTACCCCAAGAAGGAGAAACAGGGCCTCTCTTTTGGAACAGTTTGACAGCTTTGCCAATCAGAACTCGGTTGTCCTCTTTTGACTGAACACAACAGGATGGTTTCTGTACTGTTGCCCTCTTTTCCTTTCCAACTTGCACTCTTCCTCATCTCTTCCGTATTCCTCCAGCCCCCATTCTCTCTATAGCTGAGCCGCTCACTACAAAAACCTATGACGTTCACAACTGTATTTTCATTTTGAGTTCAGCATGTCTAGGAAGAGCAACTCTGATCCCCCAAACTACACTTCCGCTGTGCTGCTTTCTGCTTCCATGCAATTAGAAATGTTCCTGAGCTGCATGCAGTATTCTGAGGGAACACAGGCTCCAGTCCTCTTTACCCAAGCCAAACTACTTACTGCTTGGAAAAGCACATGAAAAACTCAGACGTGAGCAAGTATAATATATTGTGTATTATAACTTTACAAATGCATGCTGTTCAGTCTCCGAGGGACAGCCAAAGAAGAGCTAGGAACCAATTGAGTTGCACAAAGTTCTCAGCTTGTTTACTTCTGTTAGTAAAGAGCTAGTGTTTGATCATATCCAGAGTGTGGCCTTAATGATCCTTCCAAAGGTCCTGAGCACCAGTGGCTTCAATACATGTATAGACAGTAGCCCATGGCTATTCAATCATACTGGATGGACAGCATATCGCTTCACTTAATGCTGTGTTCTACATTTGTAAATGTATATTTGCAATGGTTTCCAGACCCTTTTCTGTCTTTATGAGCTACCAATGTTGTAGTTAGCACTCAATGGCTATAAAATAACTTGACTATGACATTTAAATTACATAAAAAGTAATGTTTAAGCCTGGTTTGGTATGGATGACTTCAAACTTCTCAATTTAAACTGATATTTAAAGAGCAATATTACTTGTCATGTTCCTGTGTACAGAATAAGAGCCTTGCAATGAGTCCATTCTGTTTGTTAGGAAGTTTCATGGTATGTGACCCCTTGCATGAGATTGTGATACTAAATAATAGAGAAGAATAATAGAAAATGGACAAACTAATGTTTAAACTCGTATGAGGTGTTTGGAGAGGTGAACTACGATTATTGTTTAATCCTAGATGACCTGTGAGGTGGCTTTTGATAAAGCCTAAATGTCTCAGGTTCTTTATCATAAAGCTAATCTAGTTATCACTGCAATTAGTTGTCAGCAGTAGTTTCTTTATCCTTAAACCCTATATGGTATATAGTATATCAAACCTATGCTGACTTTGCAGTCTCTACATCATTCTCTCGTATGTTACCATCTAATGAAATCCACTCAACCTTATTCTGAGGTGACTTAGCTTTTCAGTGTCTCACAATGACTTGTTTTGTGGCTGTTAGACTGAACCATAACCACATTTGCTTCCCTAATTGACAATCCTGTAAGATGATTTGGAAGTACACAGAGCAGTTGTGGTGGGTGAGTAACTTAGCATTAAAGAGGATCTCTGTTATCACTCAGCATTTTATTCTAGAGTTTATGTAACTCCCTGAATAGTCTCATATCATATGCACTAGCTCTCTTCCCTGATGTTACAATAACATTACAATATTTGTAAATTATACACATACATATGTTTTCTTTTTGACCTTACAGTGGAAATATCAACGTGAATATCTATTATAAGCTGAGCTGGTCCAAAAATGCCAAAACATTTGTATGAAACCTTTCATTCAGACTTGTCATTATTTTGGTGGAAATTCTGAAAACTTGCAACAAGCTCTAGCTATAAATTAGCCATACATTTTCATAAATTCCCACTGACTTAAATGGGCCCAATTTACATGTCTAGTCAACTATATAATTCATATATATGTATGCACATATATTTATATAGACAGTACATACATATGAAATGTCTGATTTTTTTTGTATAGTTCTGTATTTTTTAAAATCAGGACCAAGCAGAGGTGAGTGTGAAATGAAGTGTAAAAATATAATTAAAAAGACCAAAAAAGAATTTGAAGAACAGCTAGCCAAAGACTCCAAAAGTAATAGCAATTTTTTTTTAAATACTGTACATCAGAAGCAGAAAGCTTGCTAAACAGCCAGTGGGGCAACCAGACGATCCAGATGCTAAAGGAGCACTCAGACATGATAAGTCCATTGCGGAGAAACTAAATGACTTCTTTGCATTGGTCTTCACTGTTGAGGATGTGATGGAGATTCCCAAACCTGAGCCATTCTTTTTGGGTGACAGATCTGAGGAACTGTCCCAAATTGAGGTGTCCCAAAAAGAGGAGGTTTGGAACAAATTGATAAACTAAACAGTAATAAGTTTCCAGGACCTGATAGTATTCCCCAAGTTCTGAAGGAACTCAAATGTGAAATTGCAGAACTACTAACTGTCATCTGTAACCTACCATTTAAATCAGCTTATGTACCAAATGACTGGAGGATAACTAATGTGACACCAATTTTTAAAAAAGGGCTCCAGAGGTGACCCTGGCAACTACAGGCCAGTAAGCCTCACTTCAGTACCAGGCAAATTGGTTGAAACTATCGTAAAGAACAAAATTGTCAGACACATAGATGAACATAATTTATTGGGAAATAGTCAATATGGTTTTTGTAAAGGGAAATCATGCCACACCAATCTACTAGAATTCTTTGAGGGGGTCCACAAGCATGCAGACAAAGGAGATCCAATGGATATAGTGTATTTAGATTTTCAGAAAGCCTTTGACAAAGTCCCTTACCAAAGGCTCTTAAGCAAAATAAGCAGTCATGGGATAAGAGGGAAGGGTCTCTCGTGGATTGGTATCTGGCTAAAAGATAGGAAACAAAGCGTAGGAATAAATGGTCAGTTTTCAGAATGGAGAGAGGTAAATAGCGGTGTCCCCCAGGGTGCTGTACTGGGCCCAGTCCTATTTAACATATTCATAAACAATTTGGAAAAAGGGGTAAACAGTGAGGTGGCAAAATTTGCAGATGATACAAAACTACTCAAGATAGTTAAGTCCCAGGCAGACTGCGAAGAGCTACAAAAGAATCTCATAAAACTGGGTGACTAGGCAACAATGGCAGATGAAATTTAATGTTGATAAATGCAAAGTACTTCACATTGGAAAACACGATCCTAACTATATATATATATATATATATATATATATATATATATATATATATATACTATGATGGGGTCTAAATTAGCTGTTATCATTCAAGAAAGCGATCTTGGAGTCATTGTGAATAGTTCCCTAAAAACATCCACCAATGTGCAGCAGCAGTCAAAAAAGCGAACAGAATGCTGGTAATCATCAAAAAAGGGATAGATAATAAGACAGAAAATATATTGCCTCTATATAAATCCATGGTACACCCCCACCTTAAATACTGTGTGCAGATGGGGTCGCCCCCATCTCAAAAATATATATATATATTGGAATCGGTAAAGGTTCAGAAAAGGGCAACAAAATTACTAGGGGTATAGAAAGGCTTCCGTATGAGGAGAGATTAATAAAACTTGGACTTTTCAGGTTGGAAAAGAGGTGACTAAGGGTGGGGATATGATAGAGGTCTATAAACTCATGAGTGGTATAGAGAAAGTAAATAAGGAAGTGTTATTTACTCCTTCTAATAATACAAGAACAAGGGGCCACCAAATGAAATTAATAGATAGCAGGTTTAAAACAAACACAAGAAAGTATTTTTTCATGCAACGCACTGTCAACTTTTGAACTTCTTGCCAGAGGGTGTTGTGAAGGTCAATACATTAATGGGGTTCAAAAGGGAGCTAGATAGATTCATGGAATATAGGTCCATCAATGGCTATTAGCCAGGATGGGCAGGGATGGTGTCCCTAGCCTCTGTTTGCCAGAAGCTGGGATTGGGTTACAGGGCATGGGTCACTTGATGATAACTTGTCTGTTCATTCCTTTTGGGGAACCTGCCATTGGTCACTGTCAGAGGACAGGATACTGGGCTTGATGGACCTTTGGTCTGACCCAGTATGGCCATTCTTATGAGTAATATAAAGAAACATTTTACAAAATCAAAAGCTTGGCTTGTTATCCCATTTCCGTAAAAATCACCCCAACAAGAAGTATGTGGGTGATACCAGACAATCACTATGCTCTTGAATGAACTCACACAGAAATATGATTAAAAGACAAAAATACCCTATCCCTGGACACTAAAAACCATGGACTTAGCAGAGCTACTGGGTTTATGGCCAGTTACAACAATGTGTAGCACTCTGCTAGCGCTCTATTGTCCTATGCCTGCAGAGGTGTTTATTGGCCGCATTCTTTTAAGTGGCCTCTTAGAACACGTGTGAATCCCTTACGCTTCACAAGCTGCTGTCCGACATGGTATTTAGCTTGAACGCTCTAGTTACCTTCCCCAAGCCTGAAGAAGAGCTGTGACTCTCGAAAGCTTGTCCTGCCCACCAACAAAAGTTGGCCCAATAAAAGATATTAATTCATCCACCTTGTCTCTCTCCGATCCCGGGACTACCAGGGCTACAACCGCACTGCAAACAAATAGGCTAAGATAGTCCAAACAACATACCAGCAGATTTTGAATAAATGAATTATGACTCATGTCCTTTAAATGATTTTTTAATAACAGTTTAGAAATAATTGTTCTACTTACTCAGGTTCTTACACTGTGCTGATCACCATGGTGTCTGTCAATGGCACTATACCAGTGAAAGAGGTTGATTATATTGTTCTGCAAAGCAATAATTTTACTGATAGTTCTCCCCAGGAAGACTAGTGAGATGAGACAAGCTGAGAGAGAGGAAGGGCAGCTAAGTGAAAGGGACACATGAACTAGACGGGTATCTTTCACAGTCGCTGTAAAGTACAGCATTGCCTTTGATAGTCGTGTGCTCAGACAATATAGTTCAGTATAAATGTATAGTTCAGTATAAGTATTTACCCCACTGCATTTTTTTACCTTCTCCAATGTATTTGCAGCATTCCCTAGTCTTAACTTTACTGCAGTATTTCTAACTCTAAAGTCTATGGATTGTAAAATGTCCACTTTTTAACGCTGCCCATTGTGTAAGCTTTAGTATGTGAACCCACTGTTAAACTAAACAATACTACTACACAAACAGCTTGTCTTGTACTAGCATTATGAAAAATCTGTTGCTGCTTTATTATGCTCAGCTACAGTTTCTGCATCTTAAATAATAGGTCAGATTCTATCACCCCTTACTCACTCGGGCCCTTGTGAGTGGGCACACCCTCTCCCTAATACAGAAGCCACTAACTGGGGCTTACCCAGAACTAACTAAACACACCTGCCTCTGCCTTGAGATTAAGAGTTATTGGGGCCCTGGGCACAAAGAATATTGCCCTCCCCCACAACACTCCTCGCAATGGGGCCTTGCTCCCTGCACCTACTCTGCCCCCTGTGGTCCTGCCCCCAATCAGGCTGGAAGCCAGCACCAGAAGCCAGACCCGGGTCATGGTAAGAGCCACCCAGGGAACAGAGGCTGCTGTGGGGAGTCCCACATACTCCACCTGCCCTGTGCAGTGTAGGCTGGAGGCGGGGTGGGGGGGGCACAAGCCAGAGGCTGCTCTTGTACACCTTGGCCCCCTGCCCAGGACAGGTGGAGGGTCTGGGACTCCCTAGAGTGGCCTGAGGTCCCTGGGCAGCTCTGACCATGTCCCAGCTCCGTGTTCTGGCCTGGCCTCAGGGGAAAGAGGAGGAGCAGGGGGTGGGGGCCACAGTTCCAGTGCTGGCGGCCCCTCACTTCTATACATATTCCTGCACTCCTGGAGCCCAGCGAAGCCATTCACCTGTGGCAGGAGAGGAGCACTGACTGGAGATGCTGCTGCGGCTACAGCTAGTTACACTAGTTGCTTCTTTGAATCAGACACAAGGGTGCAGCCATTGAACCACACTGTGCATGGAAACATTCTGGCAGGGGTGTGGTCTTAATAAGACACCTTGCTGCAAATTATCTTCCTCTGTCCCTGCCTTCCCCTGGCAGCTGGATGGTGTTGGCAACGGCGATTTGCTCTGTCGTCTCATTGACATGGTGGCTTTGCTGCATGATGCTGGGAGAGGCAAGCCCGGTGTGCAACCTCTCCCCTCCTCCAGAATGACACCAAGTCTCAGATCTCAGGTCAATTGACTGGGGCCTTTCAGTGCTTGGGCTGTGGGGCCAAAAATAGCAGTGTAGACATGAGGGTGGGAAGCAATTACTTAGTGCTGGCTGCAGGAAGTGAATTGCACTCTACAGTGCTGAGCTTCAGCTGTGAGGCATGGGACTCTGGGCTTTTGCTGGGGCTTGTGGGGGGGAAGCGGGGGAAAGGCTCCTGGGCTCAAGGCTTCAGCCAGGGCTTGGGGCGCCTGGGCTCAGGACTTCAGCCTTGCAATTTCTGCTAGGACTCAGCAGAGGGAGATGCCAGGGCTCAGGGCTTCAGCCCATGGTCGTGGGAACAGGTGCAGCCAGGGGGCCATGGCCCCATCACTTTTAAAGGTGGGAGGCTATGCCTTCCCACTTTTTACCTGCCTTAAGGCTATGGATGCCCAGTTTGGTTGGACATATTCCTGAAGGTTTCATCATATGACATAATCTTTAATTAAAGATTACTATTTAACTCCTGGAGATTCTAGGGCAATTGGGGGTGGGGGAGGGGAAAGTGGTTGGCAGCCCTACTTAAGGGTGAGCAATGGGGAGGGTGGGTGGAGAGGTGAAAGTGGGGACAACAGTGCCTTGGGGGGAGAGAAAGTGAGGCTGCAGGACTTTTTTGGGGGGAAAAGGGGTGGTGCAGGAGCTCCTGTAAACCTGTGGCTTCTGCAGGGTCTTGCAGGGCCTATTTTTCCAGAGGCCCATGCATTAATCCACCACTGCCTCAAGGCTTGTTTGGCTTGCGGGGAGGAAGCTTAACAAAGGAAAGTCTGCCACAGGACGGGAGAGCAACTAGAGACAGACTGCTCTGCTTCAGTGAAGAGGGAGCCAGTTGCACACCCTGCAGCCATGAGACTGTCTAGACCAGATACAGAACAGGTGCAACAAAAAACAGGGATGTCGCAAATAGACTCAAACTCTGATCAGGACACTAACAAGTCAAGCCCCAAAAGGATGACTGAGAGCTGTCCAGGAGACATAGCATCATTCTCTCCCCCGCCCCCCCAGTTCTGAAAACACCTGAAGCTCTTGTCACACATAGAGGTTCCCCAGGAAATACTAACTGATCAAGGGACTAAGGCCACCTCTCAGCTGCTGTGTGTTATGGCTCCTTTTAAAGGTCAAGGCTCTGTAAAACTGTCTCCCTCTTCACTGATGTAATCAAACAAGTCAGATATGGCAGCAAACCACCCCAAGCTCACCTTTTCAACTTGAAGGGTGTGGTATGTGGCCAGGGGCGGGGGGCACACACTCAGCCTATTAAGGAGAAAACTAACAAGCTCTTCTGGGCTCAGCCAGCACTAACCAGACATCTGTAGGGCTTGCTTGGACTGGTGGGAGGAAGCTTAAAAAGGGAAAGCCTGCCAGAGGAAAGGGAGGTAACTAGGGGAAATCTGCTGTGCCTCAGCAGGTATGTGTACACTGCAATTAGAGACCTGGGGGTTGGCCTGTGCCAGCTGACTTGGGAGAAGTGGGCTTAGGCAAAGGGGCTGGTTAATTCCTGTGTAAACATTCGGGCTCTAGGACCCTGTGAGGTGGGAGGATTCCCCAAGCGCAAGCTGCAGCCCAAGCCAAAACATTTATACTACAATTAAACTGCCCCTTAGCCTGAGAGCCTGAGTCAGCTGACACGGGGCAGCCACGGCTGTCTAATTGCACTGTAAATATACTTAAAGACAACTGGTTACAGGGTTAGCTCAGCAAAGAGGCAGCCAGTCACCAACGCTGCTGCCCTGAGGCTGCCTGGACCAGCTATAGAATGGGTGTTACCAAAAGCTGAGGGGTGGGGGATGGACTCTAACCATGGACACTAAAAAGTCTACAGCCCAGCTAGGCCCCAAAGGGGTGACCGAGAAACTGCCCAAGAGACTGAGCACCTTTTAATTTCCTTTTTCTTTTCTTTACTATGATCCAACCTGTCCTCAGGAAGGTGGGGGGAGAGGGAGAAGGAGCAAGGGGAGAGAACGTTTATTGTTTGGAGAGACTCTTCTATGCCCTGAGCAGGAGATGGACGCTGAGTGCCAGAGAAGGGAAGCAACCCAAACCATGGTGCAGTGGTGGCTCAAGGGGCCCTCATCCACCACAGCCCTGATTCAATGATATTTAGCTTTAACCAAGTGAATAGTCCCACTGACATCAGCAGGACTATATGTGTGATTTGTTAAAGGTTTGCAGTGTCAGGCCTTATGTAAAGATATTTAGGCACCTAAAGACACAGATAAGTACCTAGTGGGATTTGCTGCCTCTTTAAATAGCTTTAAAAATGTAGCCTTATGGCCTCAGATGCTGAAGGTAGTGACTTTCTGTAGCAGTGTTAGTCACTTTTATTACACACAGGTCAATTTTAAAAAGATATGATTGACATGGTCATCATTTCAGTTAGGTGTACTGATTAGAAAATCTTATATTACTCTGAATTTTCCATTCATGGAAGTGGCTGAACTAAAAATCCGTCACTCTTCTACTAGCTGAAGCTTTTACTTAAAAACAAACAAAAAACCCACGAAACAAACCCAAATAAATCTCTAACAGTTACATATTAAAAAGTTGCAGTCTAATTTAAATGGTAAATTAGCAGTTGTTTTGGTGCATTGAGGAATACACATATTATACGTCATGCTATAGGTAAAAGAAAAAAAAATCCTGAAAATGTTCTTTCCTGATTTTTTTTTATCTTCCATCTCTGAGTAAAATGATGAACCTACATCCCCCACTTCAGAATAAAACAAAGACAGAAGGCAAGTTTTATTTTCTTATACAGTTTTTTTTTAATTCAGCATTAAAGAAAGGAACTTCATCAACATTGATTGTCATTTACAGAAAACATTCAAAAATCATGTGTGCATTATTATGGAATGCTAAAAGTATTGAACTAATAAATTACAGGACATAAAATAAGACAAAAATCTATTACATTCTAAAGCAATATAAAACCTTTTTATTCGGCAGGGATGCTAGTTCTAGGATATTCATGATTTAAAAAAAAACCCTCAATGGTCACTTTCTAAATGAATCAGGCTGTAGATGTACTCACATACACATAAATTAGGGCTCATATATTAAACAGGGGAGAAAGAGAGCAGAGAGAGCTCAGAAGAAAACTGCAGATGTAAAAACAGTGGATGATATCCTGGCTCTGTTAAAGTCAATATGCCTTTTGCCATTGACTTCAATGGGGCCAGAGTTTCAACCAATATGTCTCTCTGTCATTTGTGGTTTTGCTTTTTGCATCTACAGGCTAGTAAAAATACATCATTCATTATTAATTTTTTATTATTATTATACAATTAAGCTTCAGAAACAAAAATCAATGTTGGCTCTAGGAGGCATTTAGTTTAGAAAGTACTTTTCATTCTGCTTTGAGTGTGAGTCATTTTTTATTCTATTTATTTGATTTTTTTTTACACTCATTGTCAGGCAATGCAGCTCTGGTGTGTTGCCAAAGTGGTGAGCATGCTCACTGAGTAGCAAGTTACCCCGCCTCCCCCTTCAAATCAAATTAAATCAATTTACAACAATGTAGCTACAGCCAAGCACCAAATAGCTCAGGGTTTTGAAATCTGGGATTTAACATCTCACTTCACTCTAACAAAAGTAATTGGAAATAGGATAAAAACATTAAACCTTTGAAACTTGGAAGTATATGAATAATCATATCTGCTCACAATCCTAAAAGCAAGGAAGCATTTTCAGGGATATTAAAAATATTAAAAAGTTTCATTTAAATCTAAATAGCTATTTTAATTTTATTTATAAATTGGTAACCATAAAATACTAGCCATTAAAATCATATTTCGGATGCAGGAAAGGCATCCAAATGGTTTGCATGTTATTTATGCTCCTGCTTGTGTTGTTATAGCTGTTGATACACTGGACACAGTTTCTTTTTTCTATTGTGATCTTTAAAATGTTTATTTGGTGAAGGTCAGTTATGGCTTCAGATTACAGCTAATGAGTGGCCTGACCTCAAATCTGAATAAGAAATTAAAAGCATACAAAAATATTTAGTTCGTGGGAAAGAAGAATTTGTTTTTATTAATATAATTCATGCTTGAAAGATTCATAAAAGCCATATGTTATAAGGAAACATTATTTGCTTGAGTAATCTTTTGCAAATTGTATTGTTCAACTGCGGTCTTCGGGTATTATTAGCACAATATTCACTTTACAGAGACATTGGGAACAGGTATCATTGACAGACCTGTCTTATTTTTTCCCCATTACAAACAGAAGTATGCTCTAAACACCAATGGCTGATCAAAAGGCTTTATCTGTTACAATCAGTTTCCATTAAAAACTGAAGAAAACATTACACTCATAGGAAGCAAGTACATAGTTTGCTCTTTGATGTTTTTTCCTGTTTAAAAAAAATTGTTACAAAGTCTTATGCTTAAACATAGACATAGAAAAAATCAGTGTATTCACTGTCCCAAGTTATTTACAGCAAAAATTACAGAGACAGCATAGATAGTAGTAGACCTTCCACAAGCATATATTAAAAGTAATTGCTTTTGAAAAAATATTTTATTTGTCCTCTACATTTCTACAATACATACTCAGTTTCTGTTTGTTTTGTTTTTAGTACTTTCTTTAGTGTTAATCAGATGAGGCAGACAATGCAGTAGTAAAATAAGGGATTTCTGTAGTCATTCAGATTCCTAATTTATTTATAGATGATGTCCATCAATTACAGCCAAGCAATTAGTTTGACATGGGACTCATCCCACAGAGATTAGCATAAAACTCAAAACACCCCTACATTTTCTTGAACTGCGTGTGAACGGTAGCTCAGTTAGCGTTTCGGTTGTGCTTTAGTCATGGCTACAAATACAGTCACTGAGCTGCTCCCTGTAGCCCACTGGAGGTCACACTGCAGTAATGCAAGAGGCAGAGATTACGCA
The DNA here is from genome assembly GCF_016161935.1 of Mauremys reevesii. Taxonomy (NCBI): domain Eukaryota; kingdom Metazoa; phylum Chordata; order Testudines; family Geoemydidae; genus Mauremys; species Mauremys reevesii. The sequence continues at coordinate 93,522,903 of NC_052628.1, read as the reverse complement.
GCTAGTTCACTTGTTATGCTATTCAGTGATTTTTTTTTAAAATAATAAGTGCATGAACAAATCCCCAATCTACTGCACACAAATGCAAGGTCCACACTTTAGAACCTCAAAGGGTAACATTATTATTAGAATTTCATATTAACAACAACAAAAAAATTGCCCGATTCAGACATTGAAGTGACACATTTAAAGAAAACAATTATAGTGCATTTGAATCCCAGAAGAAGCTGACAGACTAATCTATTTACTTTGATTTCTTAAGCTGGGTGTCTAATCAAGACAAATATAAGTGCTTTTTTTATAAGCTGTTTTTAAGTAGAACAGTCTTCAAGGTAAAGCCTGTTCTCTGTGGCTGCCCATCTGGCCCTATTTGTTCTTCAATGCATTTGGGCGTTTGCTGCTTGAATAATAAGGGACCAATGTGGTTACAAAATTGAAAACAAGGAGACAATTTTCTAATTCTGTCCAGATATAGGTTCACTGTTACCAATGTATAGCAATTAACAAGGAGCGTTGCCTTGCCTTGAAGCATATACATGTTTCCCAACAGCAGCGTCTTCAATCAAAGATGACCAAGTCCGACAAATATGGAAAAACATTGTCATATCTACAGTAGATGAAGTTTTTTCTTTATGTTACTGTACAGAAGACAGCGTGCAAAGCAAACATTTTCTGCATGTATAGTTACAAAGAAACACTTAGAATTTATTGCTGCTATATTCAATGATGTTTTCTTTCACTCTCCCTATATGATGCGGTTGAATTGTTAGGATGATAAAAATATGTACGTACAATACATCAAGTTACTGAACTCACTGTCAACAGTATTATTCTCATTGTCTGCAATAAATGTTCAGGCAATATTAAGCACCAAATGAAAATCTAGTCCTTATTCTCTGATGCATTTGTGTGTTTCCTTAGTCTTTTAGTGTCAACTAAATGGAAGGATTGTTTAAAAAGGATACTAGCAGATTGGCATAATCCATCCATGTCATTGTATATTCAGACTGCCTTTTAGGGAGAGTTACTGATCTAGTAGATACCACTGGAGATTTTTTTCTCTTTTCACACTGGATATTTTTTTTTCTATAGTGCAGGCTGTGCATGCAAGTGACTTTTATAGTTGAATGATCTGCTTCTAGACCACTTCAGAGACTGTGCATTAGTGGGGCATTACCATTAGTGATTTACAAGATTAACTGTGAGAACCATAAAGTCCAAGCCACTGGCCTATGCTGGCAGAGAGAGACAAAGGAGGCAGTTTCCTGCCTTCCCAGTGGAGACGGTCTCACAAGGCTCCAGGATAAGAACATATGAGGGCTTCTGTGGGGCGAATTACTTTTAAGCGGATTCCAAAAGTGGGCGAGTCACTTCACAGATCTTGACTGTCCCAGTCATGTTTGCGGTAGGGACCTCTCTCATTAGTCAGGAGGCTCTGCCTTCTGATGTGCTGATGCAGTACCTGTGGATCTCCATAACCTTGATGACAGGCTCGAAGTAGCCCAGAAAATTGAATAGCCTAAACTCAAGCGATGGCTACCAGTATAAGAACTTGGCTAGATAGATCGATAGCTTTAAACCATTGGTAGCACAGGCCTTAGTCTCTCCCTTCCAACTCTTGATGTGCGGTTTCCCACTCACCCTCCCTATATGGGGGACACAGAGGTAGAAAGGATCCTAGCTGCCCCCACCCCAACTAACTTGGGAGAAGTGATGTGATCTTATCATGGTCAGAGGATAGGAACAGCTTAGCTAGGTCAGGGACCTGGAGGGAATTGACTGTGCGTGTGTGTGCATGTGTGCGTGTGTGTTTTCAAGTTCCCTGCACTCGAAGGGCAAGGCAGTTCTTGTAAACAGATGAAGTAGGGGCCTGGTTAAGGCATCGAGGAGTAGGACTAGGGAGGAGGAGCATAGTCTCCCAATTCTAGTGTAGTTGGAATATAGGAATATCATGCCTCTGGTGGAGTAGTAAAAAATGCAGTGTCTCAGCCAGAGATGAGCATAAGCTCAGAAGGACATGGGTATATGCTAGGAGAAGAGTCGGTTTAGTGGCCCGGATGGGAACTGGATTTGATGATCTCATACGTCCACAAAAGGAAAGGAGAGTAGTTAATCTCTTTCTTTTCTATTGCTTGCTGTCAGTGATTATTTCTCCACATGGCCAGTCAGCAAAATAGTGGCTGTTACTACCAATGTGTTATCATTTATTCTGTGTCATAGTCCTTCATCCTACATGCCTCCAGCCATTCTGAATATAGCCCACATTAATGGTACCTTACCTCAGTACCTTTAAATCAAACTTTCTTTTGTCAATAGTCTAAATTCAGTAAATTATACAGAGCTAATTTACATTCTGATTCTGTGGGGACATTTGAAAACATGAATTAATTGCTCAGAAATATTGTACTGAATGTGAAACAATAAGTGAAAAAGGTACTGCACTGAGCTGAGGCAACAATGACAGTGAATTCAGTTTCTAACCAATGTCGTTTCTAATCATTGGCTTGAAAGCCTTGTCTGGATCTCTCTTTTGGGCATCTAAATGTGTGCCCTTCAAAGCCTCTAACATTCTTTTCCTTATTATTACCATTATATTTATTTTTAATAATGAAACATCCCTGAGTGGCATACAGTGCAACATCTGCATCAAGCAGTGATTGTCATTTACAAAGTGTGAAACTTTAAAGGAAAGAAGAGGACTGATACTCTGATCCACTGTTTCTACAGGATGTCAGAGGCAATAGGTAGTCCTTACAGTGGAGGCAGAAAGTGCTGGGTAATGTTAAGAATAGATAGTGTATTTTGTTAGTGTCAGGGAAAAGGAAGCTATTTTTGTCTTGGGTTTCAATTTCAACACAGATATTTTTACAGGATGTGCTTAGACCAAAATGACGGTGTCATGTTTCATTCTCATCTCATTAATCAGTGATATTTCAGGAATGCCTAATATTGTATAACAATATGGCCAAATCCTCCAGTCCAAGCAAGGGGTTCGTGTGATTCTGAATGCAGCACAACCAATGGAGATAGGCTGCCTGGGGAAGGGTAGTGTTGGGGGAAAATGTAGGGAGACTGAACACCCTTTGTGACATGTTGTACAGGTCCATACTAGCACAGGAGAGATTTGGGGGGCAGGGGCCAGGACCTGTGCATCTGTGATTATGCAGATCTACCAGCCAGAACACCTTCCAAGTCTCAGGGGCTGCAGCACATCTGAGGCTACAGTAGCCTCCAGAAATCAGCTGTACTATCATTCCACAACTTGGAGTGGAGGTGGAAGGTGGCAAGGGGAATGTTCCTTTCCCCAGCCTTTGCAGACCACTTCTCTACACAGTTTATTTACACAACTGATCACAAGGAACAGTATTTGCCCCCTTTTCTGTGTAAATGTCATAATGGGGAATGGGAGGGGGAACAAACCAAAGTAACCCAAAGAAAAACTCACACTATTGCAGGCTACCTACCATGAACATAAACAAACAAACAAAAAACAATCAATTTGTAAAACCTGTTTTGGGTACTAAACTTTTCATCCTCCCTAAAGACATAAATTGGCCCAATCTAAACAGCCAAGGTGAAGTGGAGGAAATAAATTATCCCATGTGCAATGGAGCTGAAATTAACAATGGGAACCACAAAGTAAAAACATTAAAACACCTATGAAGGCAACATTTGACATGCATTCCACAAAGCTCAAATGGGAGCTCCAAACTCTGAGGCCTTTGATTTTATCAGGTGCCAAATACCTCCTGGGAGGTGCTGAGGGACCTCAAATTTCATTATCTATAACTGGAGCTAAGGGAGCTCAACAAATTGCAGAATCAGACCCTAAATGCTGCCAATCACAAGCCAATCAAAACATACATTGTATTTGGAAACTGCTTGGTTTAATTGAGTGACTTCTATTACCCTGTTTTCCTAGCAATCAGTAAAGTAATTTTCCCATTAAAAGGAAATATGACTCTTGGAATTAATTCTTTACACAAAGAACTAACAGGAGTGACATTTACACCAAAATTAAGTCTCTGTAGTAGTGTAACAAGCCATCTACATCTGTCTGTTCAGACGGTGCGGATAATTTGGTTCAATGTGGCTGAATTATCTGAGTACAATACTAGAAATGGAGGAGCAGGTATAATTTTTTAAAGTTTTCTTTTTTTGTTAAAGCATTGGGATTAATCAGTCATTGAAAATCAGTCTAATTTAAAGTGCTTCCATTAAAAAAGTCTGTATGTATCAGCAATTAACTGGCTGAAATATGACATAGTCGAATTGTAGGGAGTTAACCTTTGCTGTCTTTAACTGTGGAGTAACTAGAGATACTAACAATATATAAAATGATGCACAAATATTTTCTGAAATAAAATAAATAAAAACTATGTTCCATTTGCTATTAAGTGTGGAGCTCACATTGTTCTTTAGACGGTTGTCATCTAATCATGAAAAAGTTATCAAACCTCAATTTTTTCAAATTTTAGCACAAATGAATCATCATCCAAAAGTTTGCACTAGAGTCATTATTCTCTGGGTTTTATAAATTTTAGTCATCCAGTTAAGGAGCAGGAACAATACCATTTTACTTAAATTACCAGTCTCACGCCACAGCTAATGAACAGCAATTAGCAACTAGTCAAAGTTTGCAAACAAGTTGTATCTAAATTTGTTTGTATTAAGTATTCAGTGAATACTAACAAATAAATTGGAAAAAAATCAGGGTGTATGTGCAAATTATTCAAAAGCAATAAAAAAGTGGGATGCTAAATTCACAACAAATATAATTTGCAATGAATAAATTGAATAAATTATAGTGGTAACTGTTGATAACTGTTGCCTTTTTAATGGTGATCAAAGTTCTGTGAATCAGCAATTTTTAAACACCACCGTTATACCCATCTTAATGCAGAGGGGCAGCAGTGCACATTAAAAGTGGTCTAAGAAAAAAATCTCTGTTTTCTAATCCCAGTTTGGACACTGCTTCTTCTGTAGCCTTTGGCAAGGTTCTTAATTTATTTGCCTGAGTTTCACCATTTTAAAATAGGTACAATAATCCTTATGCATGAGGAGTGTTGAAAGGTTTAATTGGCTGAGGGTTAAGTAAGTACTTTGATGATGAAAAGCACTATCTAAATGCTAAGTAATATCTTTTGTGTCTACATCCAGTTAACTTGACTAGAGTGCAAGAGGGAAAATTCCCAAAGATAGTCATTTTATTATATGAAAGGAAAGGAATGGAAAACTTTTCAGGAAGCAACACAGCATAATGAAGTACTGTTCTTATCTACCCACATAACAAAGCCTCATTATTAACTCCCCCAAAAGGACATTTATATTTAATCATTTTCTCTATGGGTCTGGAGGGCGGGCTAAATTTATTATGTCTGGTCACCACAACACTGAAACAAACACTTTGAGGGTTTTCAACTATATATTTTTGTTCTTGTGCTTAAAAAAAAAAAAAAAGCAAGAGAGTAACCATGTATAACTATAAATATACTCTTCTGAGCTGCTACAACCTGACCTGGTGAGCAGTTTTATTTTTAGCTGTATTCACATTTATTTGTTCTTACTGTAACATATTTGCATACCTTGATTGTCTGTCTGTCATGGGGGGCACTGAGTAAATTTGGATAATCAAGGCTTTAGATAATAATAATATGAGGCAGGAGAATGGAATTGGGGTTCTATTCATCATTCTACCACAGACATCCTGCATGGCCTTGAGCAAGTCACACATTGGCTCTAAATTCTGCTCCAGATGAAGTCAAGTAAAACTCTCACTTACTTTGGAGGTACAGGGTCAGGCCCTTAGTCTTCTCGTGCTTCACTTTCCTCCTTTGTAAAATGGGGATATACATACATTCCTCACCATACAAGGGTATTGTAGGGTTAAATCGGTATTTGTAAGTTGTATTGAGATGGAAGTTGCTCTAGAAGTGCAAATTTTATTTTTTTTATTTTAACTGAGGACATTTTTGGTGCAATTAGTAGATATCAGGGGACATGGCCCTGGTTTGGAAAACAAGTTATTTCAGAAATGGATGTACAGTACAAAGTAATTTTGCAAACACAATCAGGTTTACAACAAATCCTTTCCCAACAGAACTACTTCAGCTGCGCATTTTTTGAGATTAGAAACTGGCTTGTAGAAAAAATGATCTAGTATAAAACTATAGGTTACATGCGTAATAGAGGCTTAAAAAAATTATTGCTGTTGTGTCTTGTCTGTGATTACTAAAGAAAATGAGCATGAGAGGCAAACAATTATTAACTTTGCCCAGATAGGCCCCTCCCAAGCCAAAGAAACAGAAGAGTGGCCAGTGGGGGAAAGGAAACTCCACAAAATTCCCTTATCACAGTTTCCTATGGATTCTTTGATAAGATGTGGGGTTTGGTCCCTGAGGAAGGAGGAGAAGGAGATTCAGATCAGAACCCTGCAGATCCCTGGAAATGGGCCGGAGGCTCAGGGCTACCCATGTGGAAACCATGCACTTCCACATCAGCTGTGGAATCTCAGGGTGTCTCCTCCAGCTCCCTATCAACACAGTTCCACTGTGGAGCCATACGGACAGGCAGGAGCGCTGCCAGCTTTTTTGGCGCCCTAAGCGGCAGAAGGTCCCGCCCCCGAAATGGCGCCCCCGACAGAGGCAGCGGACGGTCCCGCCGCTGAAATACCGATGACGACCAGGGCGGCCGCCGCCCCCCAAATGTTAGCGCCCTAGGTGACCGCCTAGGTTGCCTAATGGGTTGCACCGGCCCCGCGGACAGGGCTTTCCATGCAGGCTGCAGAAATCCCTTTATAGGATAGTTCCACTGTGCTGAATGACTCAGGCTGTATTAATTTCTATGTGGTTTGGGGGTGGGAGAATGGGGAGGGAAATTCATCTCACTGTGGCCCCCATCCTCAGAATTCTCCCTCTTTGCCAGCTATCCACACTCAGGTCCCTGAACTTATGGCAAGGGGATAAGGGGACAGTAGGGGTTGTGCTATGGGGGAAGCTGAATCCCTCATCTTTCCACAGGTGGAAGCAGGGCTGCCCAGAGGATTCAGGGGGCCTGGGGCAAAGCAATTTCAGGGGCCCCTTCCATAAAAAAAAGTTACAATATTATAGAATACTATATTCTCGTGGGGGCCCCTGCAGGGCCCGGGGCCTGGGGCAAATAGCCCCACTTTCCCCCCCCCCAGGTGGCCCTGGGTGGAAGATCTATTGTGTCTGGATCTGGAGAGACAAACACATTCTTCATTACTGTTTTTTCAGCTTGTGGTATCCTCCCACTCTCCTCTGCCCAGTATCTGCAGCACAAAGAGACAGACATGAAAACAAACCATGGATCTGAACACTCTCAGGTTTGAGAGAATGATCTGGGACCAATTCACATTTGCATTTGAATGCTGCTACTCAGGCCTATCTCTATTTTTAATTCAAATCTGTAAAAAATAATCACATCCCCTCACTTGCCTATCCTGAACCTCTAATAGTAGCACCTGAGCAATATATTTTTATGAAATGGAAACCCTCCATTGTCATCCAACAGCTTACAGTGACTTAGCTGGCGACAGAGTGTCACTGTCATCATCACCCGCACCACCATCACCACGTCACATTTTTACTCTTCAAAGCTATATTTTGGGCCTGTTCCTGGTTCAACTGAAGTCAATGGGAGCAAGATGGGCCCTGTATCTATTTCTCTAAGAAGCGCTAATAAAATATAATGTTTGGCTGATTCACAAAAATGTTCTATTTGGGATAATTTACATTTTGACTCTGTGGTTTAGGTACTTTACTGGCATGTTCATTTTTATATACGCTTTATTCCCGTAACAGGGAGAAAATTCCAAATAACTTTTCCTCTGTCCATTTGAACCATCCAGACAAGGCTTTTGCATCATTGATACAATCTTAATGTTTGATTTACAGACTGCATACTGCATATACACACTATATGACAAGTTTCTCAGAAGCGATACCATCCTTTCGTTATACATTGGTGAGTGAGGATTTAACTCTGCCTCACAGAGCAAAATCCTGATTGCCCAACATAAATCTAATACATGACTTGGAGAGTAAAAACTGCAGGAGAGCCTGACTGAGCATCCTTTGAAAGTAGGCATGGGATTTTTAAGCTACAGCATGTGCATATACTACATATATATATATGTCTATAGTACATATACATATGTATATTTCATATATGCACAACAATTTCCAAGACAGCTATAAATTTCCACATGCATTAAACTATCTAAAAACATAGAAATAGGCAAGTGTAATAAGTGGAATTTTCTTAAATTATATTTGAACAATAAACAGCAAGAGTAATACTGCAAAGTACCACTCTATTCTCATTTATATCTACAATAAAATTCTATGAACAGTTGTCTCCCAAAACATACCCCAATAAAATAAAATAAAAAAGGTAACACCCAGTGTCCTATATTTGTATATTTATGGTCAGTTAAAAAAAAAGAAGTAAAAGAAAGACAAGAATAAAAGAGCCCCACTCAGAGGTGCATATTTACATTCTTCAAACTGTAGCGGTGAAAAATAATTCTATTAAGTGCAGGACATTCCTAGTGTTGCAGTAGTGACATTTTCAATAAGTCTTCATGAAAACATTTCTTTTGTCTTTACAGTGATGCATTCCAGGACTATGTGACAATTCTATCTTCCCCTTCACTTGCAGCCCGTGGTAGAGTCTGGATTGAAAAGCTCCTTGTATAACGGAGGAAACAGTGTATTCACTATATCTGGATGAGATTGCTTAAATACCTGCAGTTTCTCTCCATGCAAGTTGCAAAGTGCAGTAATGGTTGGTATCTTGGCTACTAACTGTAAGGGGAAAAAAAGAGTAAGAAAGTGTTTAGGAGAAAGCAGGGTTTCCAGAATGAACAGAGGTAGCATCCTGCTGGGTGGAAGAGTAACTGAGAATAGCGAAACCTGTTCAAAATGACCACTCCAGCTGGCAATATTAAATTGCCTAGAAGAAACTGGTTTTTAATTAAAGGCCAAACACAATTGTCCTAGAAACCTTAGTGTTACTTTAAAGTGGCCATTTAAGAAATAGGGCTGCATATTGGAGGTGGCCCTTAATGAAGTCTCATTCCCATAATAGCACGAAATAAAACCACTAGTGGTTAGAGTGAAAAAGAAGGAAATAAGATAGGCTATAAGAATAGAAATAACTCCCTTTCTTTTCCCTAGAAAAACTAAGCATATAGCATGCTGCTGTTAACTGAATCAAAATACCACTACATAAACCTATAGAATTTCCTGTGGAAAGTAACATATTTTTGGTCTAACAGCAGATTTTTGTGCAGTTACATGAGGAGCCTACCTAATTAAAATGTCTCAATTTCCTCTGAATTTACAGTTCATGTAATGCATGCCACACATTTCATAGTCCTTCCTTTGGCAAAACTCTGACTGAAATTAATGGTTATTTATTTATTTATTTATTTTGTTTTATTTATTTATTTACCAGGACTTCAGTATTAGGCCTTGCTTTTCTGACGAGTTTCAATAGCTTTTTTACAGTAGTACATATATTTGACAGATATTAAATCTCTAAAAATTACAAAATAAGTATCCTTGTGATCCTTACAGTGGACATGAAAAAAGCAGAGGGCCAGATGCACTATGCACTCTCCATTTGATTTTCTAGAACAATGTGCCTACACCTTCCCCCGCTGTTAGCAGATATGTGTATAGGAGCATTTCAGTAAGAAGCCTTAGCAACCCAATTGATAAAGCTATTGTCTTGGTTCTACTGAAATCTGGAAGGGACCATCTCACTTCAAGTCTTACAATTTTATTTCTCTTTTAAACAATTACAATTACAGCAACTCAGAAGCAAAATAGTTTGGCCAATAGAATAAAGAATAAATACCAGATTTATTCAGGATGATCTATGGCTGTGAACTGTCACGGATAACTCAATGCTATGTTCCCCTTATGTGAATACAAATCCCAGAATTTATTACCCCCTCAGTCGAACAACTGAAACAAAATATTATAAAATGGTAACACTTTCTTTCTTACCCTTATTCAGTGGGGAAATATATTAAGACTGAGCTTGCTTTCTGAATTCTTATATTAATATCTTCCAGAGTCTTCTGACTCTCATTCTCAGTGAATTCTTTAAAAAAAAAGATTACATTTTGAATACTGCATTAGATAATCTGGTAATGACTAAATTGCCACTTCACCTTTGGCAGCACTATTGCTGTTCCTCCACTTTGAAATCATCCTCTATCAAAGCCTTACTTTGGTTATCAAATATATAAGAAGCGTTAATAATAGAATTGCTATGTACATGTTGGCAACACTCCTGAATCTTAGGAACACTTGTTCCGTTAATATAGTCACGAACTAGCATGTTCAAAAGATCTACCTTTGCCAAGGTCTCATCATCAAGATGGTTCTTCTGAATCACATGTTGAAGTGCAAAATAAATCTTTTCCTGAAGTTTCTGGACCTTTCTTGGTTCTATTAGCCAGGCTCGATCTGACAAAGAAGAAAGACAAGGGCTAAAGCCAACAAGAACAAGGAAAGAAGGCTCATCCACACATAGGCACCACATACCACGGTGACAAGGGTTAATAATACACCTCTACCCCGATATAAAGCTGTCCTCAGGAGCCAAAAAATCTTACCACATTATAGGTAAAACCACGTTATATCAAACTTGCTTTGATCCACCGGAGTGTGCAACAGCCCCCCCGGAGTGCTGCTTTACCGTGTTATAGACTCATAGACTTTAAGGTCAGAAGGGATCATTATGATCATCTAGTCTGACCTCCTGCACAATGCAGGCCACAGAATCTCACGCATCCACTCTTGTAACAACCCCCAAACCTATGTCTGAGTTATTGAAGTCCTCAAATTGTGGTTTGAAGACCTCAAGCTGCAGAGAATCCTCCAGCAAGTGACCCGTGCCCCATGCTGCAGAGGAAGGTGAAAAACCTCAGAATTCGTCTTATATTGGGTCATGTTATATTGGGGTAGAGGTGTAATTGCATTATGCTGAGGGACTGCTATGCTATTAACACATGATTTCAGAGTCAGAATATTATGAACTATTATAAGATCACCTGAGAGTTCAAGTCATGGACATGAAGTACGTACTTGCTACCAATGCACTGCCTTTACATGTTTGAACTTGACTATGTGGACTTTAAAAAAAGGACAAAAGAGAGAAAGATGTGACAAAATGGACAAACTCCTGCAAAAAAATTAAACAAGGTCCAAGCAATTCATTTATTCTCTGTTGTTTTCTAGTTCATATTTCTCTATTTCATATCTCACAGGTGAAATACAAGTAATGCTATCTGAGCATCTATTGAGTACAGAAAGAATAAACAAACTGATCAAAGTGGTCACACCACTTTGACAGTAATAAAATATAACAATTTAAAAATTAAAAATTAAATAAACTAGAGTCTCAACTGGGCTAACATTTTGAGACCAACATTTAAGTCTGAATGAACAGAAATTGTTTCCTCGAAAAGAATTTCTTAATACTTTAGATGAATTTTTTGTTGCAACATCCTGAAGTGCAATTATTTAAAAAATGGCAGCAGATAAAATAAACTCTAAATTATCTGGGAGAATATGTCTACAGAAATAGCTGCTTGGAACCTATCTTGCTTGTACTGAAGTCAAAGGCAAAACTCCCCCTGATTTCAGTGAAAGATGAGGATCTATATTCTCCCAACTCATGGTTTCCTGAAACAACCATATGGCAAGTGGGGCAGCAGATCTTGATTCCATTCTGATTCCATTAATACAATGCATTTACTCTCCCAGTAAACTATTTTTGTTATGCTGCAAATCTCTCTCTCGCTCTCTCTGTCTATTCAGACTGGATCTTAGTAATAGTTTTTGGGTTTCCATCAGGAAATGAAAACTCTATCTTAGTGCAGAAGATGAATTTTACAGGAAGAGCCAAGAAGTGCAGAAGAGCCCTTCCCCCATTCAGATGCTTTTTTTTTTTTAATTAGAGACAGAAGTGAAGTAATGGCACCGATTGGATTATTGTAAACTAACCATTAATATAATTTATCATACAGGCCAGATAATAGTTATGTTTCAACATATAATTAACCGGATACTTTCATTTTGTCAGGCCCTGTGTGAGGAGAAGTGCATGAAAAGGGTGTAGCATAAAAATATTGCTGTTTGGAACACACTAGTCTGAGCCTTTGCTGAAAAGAGACAGAGCTGAGATCTCCAGACACTGAACAGATGCTCAGAGAAAGGAACCTTGTTAGAAAGATAAAGAATCTTGTTCACATAAGGTAAGCAACTGGATTCGGTAACAGCAGTAGCAGCAGTAACAAGATTAGCTAAGAGCTTACATAACACCTGCCTAAGTGAACATAAATAATATTCAGACTTCATATACTAAGTGCTAAATTTTATGCTGTCATAAAAACATGCACTCTAGTGGATTTAAACCAAGGCCCAGTGTGGCAGACTGGAGGAAAACAGATTTATCACAGAGGGATATTCCCTAAGGATTTCTCTCTCAATAATAAGCATGGGTTTAAAAATGAATCAGCGTTGTTGGTACAGTCTTTGTGAATTACATTTCGGTGTCTAATACTACAAATTAGGGCTGTTACGCATAAAGCATAACAGTTGTTAAGTTCATGACAAAGAAAATGTTTGTCATAGTTGTACATGGTGTTTCAACCCATCTGTCTGCTATATCACCCCTCCCCATACATAAACACACACACTGCAGAAAGAAGTGGCACATACTATTCACTTTGAGATTTGTTTCTTTGTGATGTGGGAGAGAAAAATCGATTGCAAGTGTCTTTATGTCTGTGTGTAGGAAAGACCCATTCAGGAGATGAAAGGTAGACTGATGGGATATTACAGTAACTAATTTTGTGTCTCTGAAGAGCAGGCTGAAATTCCTAGTTGGAGCACAGTGAATATGAGTTTGGTAGTTGCTCCTGTTAATCTAAAGGACACAACTCCCAAACAGCTTGCTATACCCAGCCATTTCTGGTCCAGAGAGGCACAGCACTTGAGTACTGTAGTAGGGCTGTTGTATAGCAGGACTGAATGCATTAGCAAAGTTAATGGGGAAGCTTTCAGAACACTTGCCTGGAGTTTAATTGTCTCAAAGTCAGGGCTGAGTCACTCACTTTTCTGAACACTAAATGCATCCACAAATGGTTTAGAAAAAGTAGAAATGAGCAAGGGATTCTCAGTCGACAGCAAATACTAGTACCAAGTAGAAACATTTGGTACTTTCCAAACTATGAGGTATTTAGAGGACCACAGGGATGAATCAGTATTTTGATATCTCTGTACCTGCAGTTTAGCACATCTCATAAAAGGCTGCATCAAAAGCAACTAAAGTTAATGGGAATCTTTCCATTACTTCAGCGGGGTTTGGATCAGGCCTAAAGCAGGTGCCATAGTCTTAGAATTATCGGTAGTGTTTTGTTACCAGATCTTACTGGCTGGCTGAAGCAGTAATTTGCTCTTCCTTCCTGTATTGTCTGAGGCATAACACTGGGTAGAAATTTGATTTCACTGAAGTTTCTCTAACTCCCAAACACATTCAACTACTGCATTTGTCACATCTTTTCTATGGATGTGCTGTACTAGCCTAATCCAAAGCCAACTGAAGTGAATGGAAAGTTTCCCATTGATTTAAATATTCCTTGGATCAGATCCTATATTTCCAAGTCATTGTTGTAAGACATCAAATTGGAACACAACTCAATAAAGATTTAAATACAAAGACACAGGGATTCCACCTCTGCACATTGTGAAGGTTTTGTAATATAAAACAAAGCTCGGTTGGAGAAGTATGATTCTGCTCACAGCTCTGCAGCTGTCCTTTCTCCTGTGGCTGAGGAACTTTCCCGCCAAGAAAACATCCTGGAAAAACAGCTTTGCATCCAGTGACTCCATCTAAGAAGCTAAAGGTACTAACCTACAGGAAGTACTCACTGGATCATCCCTTCCAACACTGAGCAAACTGTTACAGAACACAAAATCTCCTGTAGAAATAACAAGGACCAGAATCCTTGCAGCACATGTTATTATGAAGATATCAAGCGTGTTGACACCATCTGTGCTGGTCTAATTTTATCTAAATTAATCTCCTCCACAGATGTGACAAAGGGCAGAGCAACCTAGAGGAGGCCAGGAGCAGAATTGTGTGAATTTTGTGTGTGTGTGTAGGGGGAATTTGTGTGAAGGAGTTAGGCGCACAATACCCATTAACTTTCAGTGGACAAGTGCTTTTCCCTGAGGTGCTTTGTAAAAATCCCACACCGAATTGTGAACTTGTCCACTAGATTCAGCTTGTGATCTGATCCAATCACCTATGGTCCAACCCCTTTTTTTCCCCTGCTTTTCCATCAACGTTCATGCAGCCAGTGTGTTTTCAAACACATATGTGTAACTATGGGTATTTCGTGCAAATGAGCATATTCCCATGACAATAAACATATTTCTGACTAGCCCTTGTACAGGTGCGCAGTATGGGGAAGGCCCTTGCCCTGCTTCCTCCCATCCCACATGAGAAGCCAGTCACAGTCCCCGCTGTCCCTATACTCTACCAAAGGCAGAGCGTGCTCCCTTGTGCCAACCATGAGAGTGCCTGCTGCCTCAGAGAAGGAAGGAAGGACCTGAGGCCCTGTGCTTCCTGGAATTCAAGAAGGAATATGCTTCCCTGAGGCACAATATCTCTCAGAGGTCCACCTGGGGAAATGCTGTTCTGCCCCACTTGCAATGGGTACCTATGCCTATCACACACAATCTGGCCTCCCTATCTCTTTCTAGTGTTCCTATTTTTCTTCCTTCAACTTATGACGGTGCTGTTAAATGTTGAAGAGATAATACTTGGCTCAGATCCAGCCAGTTATTTTTCTATCATTCAATTCAGGTTCTGAACAGCTGGCCAGAATGTTTTGGATAACAGGCAGGTCATAAATCTGCCTACCTGTGGCTCTTTAGGCTGGTGTAGCCATATTTTGTTCTGAGCCTATTTCCAGTAGGTTAACTGCTGTTGATATAATGTATTAAAGAAAACTTTAGAGAATAATCCAGACAATTCTTCAATTACTTAATGTGCCAGTTTGAGTAGGAACAACAGCTGGCAAAAAAAAAAATGAACAAGGTGAAATGCAGTGAAAAAGAGGATTCATCAAAATACTTGGAGATAACTACCTGGTGATATCAGAACAGCAGATGAAAACAATGCAATCTCTTCCTCAGTCAGCTGTAAGGAACATAAATTCTTTGCAAAGTCAAACGCTTCATTCACCAGATCATCAGAACCTACAGATCACAGAGAACAAAGTCAATGCTAGAAATTTATCAGCTCTTTAGAATGCCTTGAAAAGCTGCTTGTTTTGATGTCAAGAGTGTGTGTGTGTGTGTGCGCGCGTGTCTGAGTGAGAGAAAGAAAGAGTGCAAGTGAGTGAGCAAGTGTTCTGGTTAGGCGAACGCTTTAATTGACTACTGAATTTGCACTCGCATGGAAAGTGAGGCTATTTTAAAAAGTAGCATTTGAAGTTGCATATCACTAAAACTTTCAGTGAATCCCAGTAAAAAGTATGAAACACTCTGTCTCTGAAAACTCCAAAGAAAAATCAAGAAAAAAAATGTCTTTTGCAATGTCATTCAGAGATGTTAGCCAAGAATTTTCTCTCTCGTTATGAAAGAAAATCTTGTTTTTGAAACTAAAATGACATCTACAAAAGGAATCTGACTAATACAGAACAGTCATCTCCTACAGCATCCCATCAGTTAGCAATATAAAATAGCCTTCTTAGAAGTTTGGAGAAAAACATGCTATGGGACAAAGAAAATCACCTAAACATACATGGAATGTTTATATATGATGTATATATAAGCAATGAGCTAAATATATACTAAATACTACCAATATTGAAACCTTCATTGGCTTTGGTCCTGATTGCTGAATGGTTAACAGGTTAATTATTCTTACAACCAGAACACTGACATCATTTATAAGGTAACACTATGAGCAAGGTAGCAGTCATCAAGCATGTTAAATATACTGATGAGGAATGAAACAGTTGCTCTATCAAACAAATCAGAATGAACCTGAGCTGCGCCTGAATTTTTCTCAAGGTTCAGAGTATTCTGGATAACCCCTTGGTGCCCCCTCATGACCTTTGTGGGATCCATGCATCCATCCATCTACCTAAGCCAGCAGGCCAAAAATAGACTTCATCCACTTACCCCTTCTGCAACATTCACCTTCATTCCAATTTTGAAACTATTCTTTTAGCTGATATAAGGCACCAGTGCAAATGTCAAGCACAAATGAGGTTGGGATCATTATAGGCCAAATTCTGAAATCTTCATTCATATTTTACTCAGTCCTTATGTGACACACTGCCAAAGTGTATCTTGCAAAGCTCCCATTGCTCCCTTTCTACTAGAGGAAAACAGCCTGCTACTGCTAGCAGCTAATGGAGTTACTTTGTTAGCTTAAATGGCAGTTCCCTGTTCTTCAGTGCTAAAAGTAAAGGATTCAAAAGCTGCTAATGACTTTTTGTTGGGAGGGTGGTTACATTTAGAAAGGTATATCTCCCTCTCACTCCAGAATTTGGCTCATTGTAATGGCTGAAAATAAAAAAGGCAAACCTACCCAAAGCTTTGAACATTTGCATTCCTCCATACTTTCCTTCAAACAGAACAGTGTTGTTGAGTGGGTTGAAGGCACGGCACATTCTCACCAAAACCACTTCCAAGCAGCCTGTTGGACAAGGAAAGAGTATGAAAACTACACACGCTTTGTTCCTGGGATGTTTCAAGGCACTTTTGAAAGCAGAATGTATTAAATTTCAAAACAGTTTCTTAGCAAAATACCAATGAACAGAACAACCTTGGGCACAAATGGTGGGATTTACGGGGTGGGAGGAGGGACCTTTAGCACCTAAGTCCAATATTATGTGTCACTGGCATTCACAACACCCTGCTCAGCAGCCCACTAACCCTGTAGGTGCCTAAAATCCCTAAGGCCCAGATCCACAGAGGTATTCATATTTCTAACTTCCACTGGTTTCAATAGAAGTTAGGAGCCTAAATATCTTTGTAGATCTGGGCCTAGGTGCCTAAGTTTCCACTACTGAAGTCCCCTAGGTGCCTAAATGTCAGCAGCGGGGCATGTGCACACCTGCCTAAACCCTGACACTGCACAGCAGTTTGGTGTCTAACTCATGCCTAAACCCCAGATGGGATTAAAAACCAAGGTATTCCCCCACCTATCTGGGGTATCGATCTGGTAGACGAGCTCAGAGCATGTTGAAACTCACACAAAACAGCAGGAGGAGGATGTTGTGCCCCCTCCTTATCACCTTTAGCCCTCCCCGGGGGCATTGGAGACCCAGGTTCAATTTCCCCCTCTACCTAGTGTGGCACAGGGATTTGAACTTGGGTTTCCCATCTCCCAGAAAAAATGCCCTCACCCCAGGGCTATGGGATATTGTGGAACAGGCCTTTCTCAGTCTCCCTTGTTGAAGCTGTTCCCAGACTCCATTCCTGCAATGCCAGTTCATATTTAATTATTCGTAAACAGTTAATCAACTTCAACAGGAGAGATTTAGAAAGCCCTACCCCATAATATACCATAGCCCAGTGGCTGTTAAAATCCCTTCTTCATATCAGGCAGAAGTGGAGTTGAATGCAGGGCTTCCCATCACAGATGAGTGCTCTAAGCACTGGGCTAAAAGTTGTAATGGTGGTTTCTTCCACCACCACCACCTTCACAAGTGCCAGAAAAAAAATCCATTTTCAGATTTTGTTTCATTTGACCTGAAATAGAATTTTTTGATGCACTGATATTTTTCACAATTTTTTTATTTTTTTGATTTTCAGAAATGTCAGCGAACTGAAAAATCCATTATTTACCCAGCTGTACCTAAAAGTTAGGTGCTGCAATATGGAGTGTTGCAGAATCTCTCCCCTTCATGAATCACACCCAAACACAACACAACCTACACATTTGATGATCCTTGGGGCTGGCTGAATTGGTTACTCACAAAACAGTGAGATATCCTCTGTGGCTGTGGGATCCAAGTAGGAGACAACTTACCCTCCAATCTCTGCCTCTGGGACTGACCAGAGAGGGAAGCAATTCACGATCCTGGCCCATTTCCCTGAAATGTAGGGCTCCACTTTTGCTAAGGACTGTGCAAATTGCCAGGCTATCCCTAATTTCAGTAGCAGAGCTGGTCAAACATTTTCTGATTAAAAGTTGTTTTTTAAAGGGTTTCATTAAATTTTTTTTACAATGAAAGGTTTTGAAAAAGTATCCCCACATTTTTCTATGAAAAGAAAAAAATTAGGAAAACACTCCATTTTTTTTCTGCAATTTTTTAAGTTTTTCCATTTAGAAAAACTATTATGGGGGTTTTCACACTTTCTGATAGTTTTCCAATGTTTGCTGGTTTGAAAACTGTAACAAAGTGTTTTCTGAGAGTAAATTAGCTTGAAAGTGGAAGTTCTACTTTTAAATGTAAAAAGTTCCCCCCTCCTCACTTTTCCACACTGTTTCCATGATGTGTTCAGTTGGAAAACTGTAAGAAAGTGTGAAACGTAGGTTTCCCCCTCTTTCTCATAATGGAAAAAGAGGGGAAACAGTCAGAGGGTGTGGAATGTGATGGGAAGAATAACACTTTGTCACATTTTTAAACTCTACCACAGGGAAACCAGAATTTCCTCACAGGAAAAATTCAAAGGGGGATTTTTATAGGAAACTGTGGGAAAAATCCCAGAATTCTGGCTAGCTTTGCTCAATATTAGCAGCATGAGGGGCAGTAAAATCTTAGTTGTTTATACACTCTGCAGCTAATTGGGGTTCTCTTACAATACATTTTATGTCCAAATGTCATTGAACCTTTTTTTGAAGCGCTACTGTTTCTTTTGCTTTACCAGCCAAATGAGTAAGGTTGTTTAATTCAGAAGCTGGAATGTTAATAATGATATTATTAATTATTCTCATGCCAAGATCCTTCTTTTCCAGGGGATCTTCTGTATTCCTGTTGGAGCCCTACAGGTCCTCTTATTTTTCTGCAGTTTGCATCTTGGTCCCATATTACAGCCACATCCTTCTGAGCAAAGACTGGATCACACTATCTCTTTCAGAATTGCCTGAGAGTTCTCTATTGAAAGACACAAGGCACTTCTCTAGCTCAAAGAAACTACCTCATGCTACATCCCAGCCTCTGCCAGATCCAGGGACCAGGATAGTACAGGGTAATGCAGTTAATAAGCAGTAGCAGCTTGTTTGATAATACCATTTTGTCCTACTGAGTGACATGGAGTTATTGCAAGGTCACAATTCCTAACAACTAAATGTTATCAGAGTGCATCTTAAAATGATTATTCTGAAAGAAGGGCAGGAATTGCTGTGTGACATGACAGAAAAACTACCCCTTCCCCGCCCCCCACCGCAATGCACACACACACAACGGTGTCAATGCATGCTGCCACAATCCAACCACGCTCACTCCAGTATTAATTATTGCCAGCAGGGATTTCTCTTACTAAGTACTGACATAAGATTATCCGTATTGCTGTAGCATCATTAAAATGATTAGAGTTAACCAGAGAGGCAGGGCCCAGTTAGCATGGATTTGATTCACTAAAATCAAGTGGCAGTTTTAGGGGCAGCAGTTTGGTGATTCAGCCAGCTCAACTCAATAATACCTTACACTATATGTCAAACTGGGGATTGTGGCTTCTGCAATTAACAGTAAGTTTTTCTGTAAAAGAAAAGCATAATTGACTTTAGAGGGAATGGGATCTGAAGACATGAATGTTATTAACGCAGAAGATCATGTAGGGTTTACATGTGTGGGAGGGAAGGTTGTGATGGGGAGAAGTAAGGTTATTTGAAGAGAGAATGACTGACTAAACCACTCACCTGATTTAAGGAGTAGAATTTGATCATTTTGACAGAGCTCCATGAAGCCTGTTATCCGCTTTGCAAACTCCACTACGTACTGAATAGCATGAGTGATCTGGATGGCACACTGCTGCCACAATGCTTCTCTTGTCTTCCAAAGGAAACATGCAATAAAAAATAAAGCAGTAAGCAAACATAATGTTCAGAGGCAAAACAACACAATGCTGTGTCACATAAAGTGTGTAATTTAGATTTTATAATAGACAGAGCTGGTAGCACCATTTCCAATCAAGGCTGCCTGACTCTTCTCATTATAAGGCCCTATTTTCAGTTGCTTATAACTTTGCTAAACTTTAACTGTTTGGGCTGAAATTTTCCATGCTGGGTGTCTGCCTCTGACTGAAAATCTTTTGGAAAAATTCAGGCAAATCATGTCAGCCTTTTACAAGAACAAGGCTAGTGACAAATACATTGTTTTGCTCATGTAAAATTTTTTTTTGAAAAGCTCTAGTGCCTCCATGCCTTGGAGGAAGGAATTGACATCTGGTACTTTTGACAATCTTTCTGTGCCTCAGTTCCCCATTTATGCAATGGGGATAACACCCCCTCACCTGACAGGGATGTTGTGAAAATAAATTCATTAATATATGTGAAGCCCTCTGAGATTATAGTGATGAGAACCATAGAAAAGCTCATGAAGAAATTAATAGTTCTCTTTTCAGAGCAAGGTTTGGCTAGAGTGAAGTAAACAAGATGTGGGGCTGCACATTGAACAAGGAGGAGAAAAGAAAATATTGAATAGACGCTCATTTAGAAAGCACTGTTCAAATGCCTTCTATTACTCAGGTGGAGGGGGGAGTTGAATTGGGGGAGGTGGGGGGCTCCCAGTCCCACATCCAGGGGGGCAAGTACCCTACCAAACATTATGAGAGAGGTCTTCTACCACCCAACTGTTTTGTGTAAGCTCATCTAAAGGGTCCCGCTCTGATAGGAAAATTCTGAGATTGTCTACCAGATCAGGAACCACAGGTGCATGTAAACCAAGGCCAAGTGTGGCAGACTGCACCAAAACAGATTTATCGCAGAAGGATAGTCCCTAAAGATTTCTCTCTCAATAACAAGCATAGGCTTAAAAATGCATCAACATAGTTGGTACACAGGTTCGTGCCTCACTCTAGGCCTTAATCCTCTGGATGCCTGGCATTGGGATGAAGACTGCATGTACAGAGACAGAAATACATGCACCTATGGAAAAAAAAGTCTGCAAAAATTAGGGTGCTGAACCAATTTAGATGCTTATGGGGTTTGGCAGTAGCTGAGTGGGGGTTCTGTGAACCCTAGTAGGGTCTAATTCTGGGATTTAGGCACCTAAAGTGGCAGTTAGGTTCCTAAGTCCTTTTGTGAATCTAGCCTATATCTATATCTATCTCTTTCTACAGATAGATATAAATTAATGACAACTAGGCAATGTAAATATGCAAATATATTGCTAGCAAAGGAAACAGACTAATGCTATTTAGTCACCTTGTTGAACATTTCTGCTGGGTTCAAAAACCTTTTCAAAACCATTGTTCAATTTATCACCTTTGTGTGTATGCATGTGCGTGCACAAGTGTATCTTTGGACTACATCTGTCACAGGTGAGTTTCAACTTCTGTTACCACTGGGGAGCCAACAGAGCAAACTGAACTCTATTCTGCTTTGTCTAAATTCTGATTGCTGAATCATTATTATTGGTGGAAATGAAAAAAGCAGAGGAACTCAGCTTGATTTCCACTGCCTAGGCTGAATTTGAAGAGCTGTAAGTGGGAGAAATATTCTGAACGAATTTGATATAGGAATCATAGGGGGAGAATAAATATACAAACAAATGAAGTTATTTTTACAGCCACTTTTCAACAGTATTACCACACTTTACAGAGTGTGTTAAATTCTGCATTAGCTACTGTACTGTCGACAGGTGATAAAGATTTACTTTCCTTGCAATAAAAAACATTCAATTTTCCAAAATTAAAATGTGGACAGTTTTAACAGTTGTCATAAATATGTTAAACAAATCTATCTTCTATTTTGAAAAAAACTCTTCCAACATATGGAGTCCAATCCTGCTCCCATTAAAATCAACTGGAGTTTTGGGAAGAGATCAGGCCCATGGAAACAAATTATTAATATGGGAGGCTGATTTTATCACCATTTCCTTTGCCCTGACATTATGCTACTAGCAAACACACCAATAAGCTGTTATTTCTATTTTAAAATGCCATTCTCACATCTTCAATTGCCAAGTTCTTCTAATATCAAACTGCTATTTCCCATCCAAAGGTTTGAAAACTTAACTTGGTATTGATCAACAAGTCCTTGCCCAATATACTGCCAGGGGAAGGTGAAGCAAGAGAAGGAGTGGTAGGGTATTGTACCTTGCTCTGGTATACTTTAATTTCTTCATATGTGTGGGTCTGCCATGCTAGCTGGTGTAGTTCATCCATTGTATATTGACACGTCTCCAAATGGGACTTAATGATATTCTGTGCAATTCGATCTAAGAAATGGGGGGAAAGCAGAAAGTCACAATGAATAGTAATCTGCAATAGCAAAATTTTGAAGACATCAGCGTTGCGGGGGGATAATCAGTAGATAACTATATATTTTATGGCATAGGAGACTGGACAATATTACATTTATCAGTGTGAAATGTTTTTGTATTTATCTAGTTATTGTTTGTGCTGTGGAAATGTTCCTTATTAAATCTAAAACCACAGGAAATTTGCTTGGTTGTGGATTACAAAATTAAAAATAGCCAGCCTTTGGGTGAAAATATACCCAGTTAAAATTGGAAATGAAAGTTTTATCTGTATCTGGATAGGCACACATTTTTAGAAACCCAGGTTGGTATTTTCAAATGGATTTTGAAATGGAGCAGCAGCAGCAGCAAAACCTCATATACAAATGACAATGTATTCCTCAGAAAGAGGCAGTACATTCAAGGTGCTGTAGCCAGACTTGGGCATGGGAACGAGGAGGACCAGGAACAGCATAGCTTCTTCATCATTGCCTACATCACTCTCAATGTCTCCTGTTGCAGCTGTTCCACTTTGTCCAAATAATTAATTATTCACTGGAGCAGGGACTGGAATCCAGGTGTTCTTCCTTCCAGATGAGTTCCCTAACCACCAGGCAACAGAGTCATTTTCCCACTCTCTCTCTGGCCCAATTAATATATAATTATTTATACAAAGTGGAACAACTGCAACTGGAGAGATTAAGAGAGACCCCACACCTCAATGGTTTGATGGCTAGCACACTCATATGGAAAGGAGGAGATTTGGGTTCAAGTCCCTGCTCTGAAGCAAGGTCTCCCATTTAACAGGAGAGCATCCTAACCACTGGGTTGTTAGGGGATAGGGAGTAGTGATGCTACAACCACTTTGTGAATGGTGCTTAACTCCCCCTGTGACTCTAATCTCCAAATCAAAGTAATTTCATTTTGAGGCTTCCTTTTTTTAAATGGAAGCAATTCACCAAAATCAACATGAACTCACAAATATGATTTGGTCAACGTGAATTTGTATGTTGCTGTGAAAAAGAGTTGCAGCCAAAATCTTTTTACCCAGCTCTAGTAAGAACAACAAAAGGGCACATTATGACTGCGTAGGGTCTATACCATGTTATTGTCCAGGAGGGAGAGGAGGAACCTTTGTCCCAGGGTACCAGGCTGCCCTATTTTGTCACACAAATAACCTACTGTATATCTGGTCATGCTGGGAGAAAGGGATGAAAAAGAAAAGCCTGGGAAGGGAGTAGAGAAGATACAGGAAAATAAGAGAACTACAGCAGATAAGTCAGGGACTTGGGCTAATGGCAGGTCTCAATGCACCCAATTCTTGTACATACTATGAGTGGAAGGGAAACCACTTTCCTTCACTCAAATCTGTCATGGCAAAAGCAGTTGTTTTACTAGCATGAAGTGATCTGGGTGCCTAGCAGCTGTGGAGTGGGTTAAAGCAGACCGTCAGTCCTGGCTTGTTCAGGTAGTGTTCTGGGGGAGAGGAGGTGGATCCCATTTATAGTTTTAGAAGGAAACCACATGAAAATTGACTTGTTATCATGGTTTTACCCAGAACTTAGACAAAGCTTAGCAGGCTCACTTTAAATATTTCAGGTTAATTCAACCTCCAAACTCAAATTATAACTGAGTGGAAAAAAAATTCTCCTCTTATTTACATGTGTAATTCAGATTTCCTTCACTGACTTCAGCTGAGTTACTGTGGATTTACACTGGTTCAAAGCAGAATTCAGCACAAGAACATTTATCATTTCCCAAGAAATTGCATAGTCCATTTGCTGGTGCTGTACAACCAAGATGTTAGAAAAAATTTCACATACTCATTGGTCAGGATCAACAATGAATTATAAATATAAATTATACTTAAAAATAAACCAGACTAGAATTACTTACTCATGTCTATAATATGTTTATAACATTTACTAATCATTTAACTCTTTCTAAACCACTTTTAAATGGAGAGTTAATAAACAGTTTGACCATTATGTAAAATATATAAATGTGTGCGTATACAATATGTATAATACTTATACATAATATATGTGCTTGTATTTTACACACACACACACTTAACTTAATAAACAAGATGCTAAAAGATTCCTACATGCCACATGGAAAAAACAGCTCCATGAACAAGGAGGCCCAGTTCTGTCCAACCACTGGGCAGTATGCAGTGTAAGACGGAAAAATTTGCCCCAAATTTCTGGTTTCATGTTAAAATGATGTTAACTTAGCTGAAGCAAGACTATGAAAATAGGGATTTATAAAATATGCCTCCGAAAATCTCCACGGCATTTTTCAGGACTGAAAATTATTTGCTAAGGGTGTGGCAAGTGCTAAAGATTTTATTGTCTCTTCCCCTTTCTTAAGGGAATCAGAGAAGGTTGATTTTTTTAAAGTGATTAAAAGAAAACAATTTTATAAACCCCAAACCTCAGTTTTTATCTCCAGAAAATGAGCTATTTTTTCTTAAAAATAAAACCAAAATTAGAATAATTATAAAACACAAATCTGAAAGATTGCTCTGCTCATAAATAATCTCAAAGCACAACCACGTAAAAATGCTTTAGCTTATGGTTAAAAAGAATCCCAAATGGAGTTATCACTAAAAACTAGCAGGCTTCCATTTAATCCTTATTTAACTCACTCAGATATATCTCTATGTTGCAGCAGATCATGCAGTCCAGGCTAAAAGATCAATCACTGAATTTAAACTCCAGCAATGTCTGGATGTAATGGGGGTGAGTTAAGGAGGGAGTTTCAGCCTGAACTCTGAACTTTCCTAACTCCTGTGGATATATGTTCAGCCCTTGATGTCATTAAGATATAACATTGAATACATTAATATTAAGGTAATGAGAATGAAGTATATGATGTTTGCTGGAGACATATTGAACCATAGCAAACTTGACTGCAGAAATTAAGCTCAAGCTGAAGGGTGTGTTTACACTGAGGAGGAGTTAACCAGATGGAACTGAAGTGCAGTCATAGGAACTTTTATGTTTTTTTAAATCAAAATATCTGACAATGGAAAAATAATTGTAACTTGCATTGCATTTTTCTAGACTATGTTGCAAACCATGTTTTAGCCCCATGCTCTTGGGGCTCGTATATTCATTTCCTTTCTACTGACTCCAGATCCTTGCTTGCAGTTTTCGTTGATTCTTCCTACCCTACCCTCCACCTTTCTTTACATGAAGCAAGAATTATTCATACTCTTGATATAAAGAAAATAAAAGACCATATTACTGCATAGCCGGTAGAGGAAGTAGCTTATTGTTTTTCAGTCAGAATGAGGCACATTGAAGGTGAAAAATGTGAAAATAACATACACATGCTTTAGCATTACTTGCCTTGAAATACACTTGATTGTTACAGCTAGTACCACTATGGTACCCCTCACATCACTGCTCTCTTATTCTTGTACTTCCTATTTATGTATGTACTTAGGATGAGCTGGTTCTACTGCAGTTCATACACTCTTCAATATTTTGTGCGGCTGGCATCCGAGCGATAGCTCTATACAGCTGTACACAGAACTGTTTCCCATATACTAATTGTTTCTTGAGCTGATGTTAAAACCCGTCTAGGTGTATGAGGACCTAGGGGATAGTACCAGCAGAAGTAGCAGCAGCTCTGCATGCTGCCTTCCAGAATGAACCAGGTGCAAGGATAGACTTGAAATTCTTGTGCTGCAGGCCAGCTAAGTCTGAGTGTACCATGGAAAGGATATGCTTGGTCTCTAGGGAAAGGAGCCTGACAGCAAATTCTGTTGGCTGATTAGAAAGATGCATAAGCATCAGAGGAGACTGCTTGCCTGCTTTCAGAGATGGCAGTCATGAAAAGGAAAAGGGGATTAGGGTTAAAATGGCAAGCGCTGGGCCGATGGGTCTTGCACAAGCTATTAACGAGAGAGATGAAAAGTAAAAGTATGGGCTTTCTGAGGGACAAGCAACATAAGATACTTTAGGTGAAAAGAGCAAACGGTACAAAATATCTTCTTGTCACAACACTCTAAGGGCATTACATCTTTCTGGGCATTTTTGGTGTCTTTGCCTTTTAGCAGGTCAGTCAGGGGAGCCGCAATTGATGCAATGTTGGGGCTGAATTGGAGATAATATCCTGCCAGGTCAGTAAGTGGCATGTCTCTCTTATGATCTGGGGAGTAGGGTTTGAGTTTAATGTATGGATTTTATCTAGCATAAGTTTGTGGGGGCCTCTACTTACCTCATTATCCTTTGTACCAGTGGAATGGTGGAGTATCCCATCAAAAAGACAAAAAACAACTGTTTCATCAGTGCTGAGAAATAGAGATGCTCATATAGGAGACATGATAGCTCAGTATGAAACAAACAGAGCTGGTCGTAAAATGGGGGGAAGGGTCTAGTGGAAAATATCGACTTTTGGGAAAAAAAATCAAACTGAAATATTTTAGCCAAAAATAAACATAGTTCAATGCAATAATGCTCCCACAGTACCTCATGAGAGTTGTAGTTTGGGGGCTTCATCTTTCTATTCTCCTCTTTAGGCCAGCCTCCCTGGTCAGACTACATCTCCCATGGTTCACCCTGGGTTTCCCTTGTTGAGACGGTCCCAAATTATTATGAATTGCTGTGACTGATATGAATGAATGTGATAAGCGTGAGTTTTGTATGACTTGGTATGCCTGAACTTGCTAGAGGATTCTGGGAGCCGAATTCTCTTAGCATTAGATGAATGATGTGGAAAACCACTGGAGGTGCTGAAACTGCACTTGAATGATTAATAACGGCTCAATGGACATCTATGTTTCAACACCGAACTTTGGAATATATCAGCAGAGAACCAGCTCACAAGGTAAAAAACACATAAAATGATGCGATCGGTGGGCTTGGTGCAGGCTGACATGGGACAAAATGATCCTTTTTGGATAACATCCCGCTAAGAGTTTAAGTGAATGATTGATGAGAGGGTAACCGTTGATTGATCTTTGGTCTGGGTCTGTTCTGCAGCCCCTCCTTCCAAAATATTAATTAGAGAAAACTGGTGATAAACGCCCACGAGGCATATTTCTGGGACATGTGACTCCTTTGAGAACAAAAAGGTGTAAATGCTAAGCAAAGTGAATTAGTTAAGTTCGTTCCCCAATTAAAATCTGTAAAGGTTCGAGATTGTGAGACAGAAGTCCTCGGGGTGACCTAGACCCTGCTTCGAGGGACGTTTAACAGACCAAGTACCTAAAAGTGGAAAGAAGAGAAGAAAAGAAGTCTCCATCTAGAATTGGTAGATATATCTGTCTTGTTTGCTAATCAGGATACTGTGTAAGGCCAACATAGTTACTGAGGGTTTAAGCTTGGGGAGCTAAGGCGTATAGGAAAAGATGTGCACTGTGTATCCTTAACTACTTGTGTGATTCTTTCTCAAATAAATTACTGTGCATTAAGCATGTGGGTTTCCGAATTCTCACTGGGACTGGTAACATCTGCCCAGCCGTGAGCCATTAAAGATCCGTTTCAACATTGGTAGCAGAGGGTGGTTTACTGTGCTAGTGGGAAAAGTCAGTTGTTTCTGAACTGGTAAGCCAAGCTAAAAGGAACAATATATCATCTTAAAAGCATTTTATGGTGACGAGGAACAGGGGAAATATATCTCGGAACCAGAATATTCTGGCAAGGCAAATTAAAATATTGTTTTGAGACACTGTCTGATGCCAGGGAAGCAGGGGTTAAATACAGCTTTGGAACCAGTATATTGAGAGACAGAGAAACATACAAGTACGGAGGGTTGCATCAGTGTCATCTTAAAGCCAATGATGTTCCGCAAGAGCGAGCAAGGCAGATTTACCTTAGAAGACAAGGGGGATACCCTAAAGCCTCCGGCTATGGTGGATAAGTGTTTACTAAGACAGGCATGTGAAAGTTTGGGATCAGATTCATGTCTGTGTCATGCAGTCCCCACACTGCATGAGAAAGGTTTTGACAACTTGTTGTTGAGGTATCAAAAAGGGCTACACTCCCAAGAAAGCCCGAACATCAGCACAAGTCATCTGTGCTATGTATCATGGTGTGACTAAGCTTGTAAAGGAGCGAGATGTTTGGAATGTCAGCAAGAAAGTTTAGAGCAGGAATTGGAAAAACTAAAATTGCAAAATGAAAACCTGAAATGGGACCTGTAAACTGCTGTAGCACCGAATGTAACTAAGGTTCAGCAGATAACAGCTTTAACCAACATATGTCAAAACTTAGAAGAAAGAATTAATATACAGGTGGAAGAGGAAGAGGAGCCCCTTCCAGGATCTCTGGTAACCCTGCCAGTAGTGGTAGTGCAAATGCCTCAGCCTCCACAGCAAATACAAGAAGAAGTAATTTGTCCTCTGACTGAAACTGAAAAACAGACACTGGATAAACAATTGGGTTATTTGACTAAGAAAATGTGTTTGTCTTGGCTGTTGGGATACATGATTAGAAAACATCTAGATCTTAGAGATTTGAGAGAATTGATAACAACATATGCTGGCCTTGCAGAAGGAACAACATTGTTGGCAGAAATTGAGGCAGAGTTAAGCAAAGATAACACAGACGGTGCTATCCCGAAGGTAGCCTGATATTTTCTGACCCCCTCTGAATTAAGGAGATCAGTTTTGTTGATGCATCAGGAGGAAGGGGAATCTGTTATGGCTTATTTTACTAGATTCTTGTTGGTATGCTCTTTGGCTGGAATTGAGGAGAAACAGGTGACAGATTTAATATCTTGGATAGATTTAGATCAAGCAGAAAGGGTAGTAAGTGGAACAAGTAGTTGTCCTCAGAGAATGGTTGGTGAGACTTCCTACAGTAATCAAGCAGACTCCAACCATGCTTCTACCATCCAACCATGCTGACTTGGGACGTGATAGTTGCAATGAAATAGTACAAGGCAGAGAATGGTATGGTAGGAGACGTGGAGTGTCTAGTGGGGGATTATTGTGAGCACAGATATGGGCACAACTTGAGAAAAGGAGTGCAGATATGGCTTGTTTGGACAGGCGACATCTGGAGACTTTGAAGTAATTTGATGGCAAGAGCTAGATCACAGTCAATGCTGCAAGCTGGAGCCAAGGCTGGTGAGACCAGGCAAACAGGCATAGGAACCTTTTATGGTTTGTTATTCCAGGAATTAGCTCAGATGGACATGGTGACTCCCTGTCAAGGCAGTTCTACATTTCAGTAAAGGTGCCTCTCCCTTAGCAACCCCAGTCCCCAAGGTTGGATATTAGTGGCCAAATTACAGCTCCACATAACTGGTAGACATATAATGGTTGCTAGCATTAACTGACACAGGAGCAGAGGCAACTTCAATTAAGTCAGTGCAGAAGGATGTGCACAGAGAACAAATCATTCCTTTGTTTGGATTCCACAGCAAAGAACTAAAAAGGACCTTGTTAATACACCTGCCATGTATTAGTATAGAATAGTAAGTCAGACTAAATTTTAAACAGATACAGTGGTTTGTAACAGCATGACTGAGGAAACTATATTGGAAGTAGATGTGGTACGACAGGACTTAATTTGGCAGGAGGCTGTTTGTGGGGAAAAAAGAGAGAGGCTGAATGAGTGGATTATTTCAGAAGGATTAAGAAAGTGGGCCTGCAAGGCTATGACAGCTGTGGCACTGCCAGACAAGAAGTGAATGAGGAAATGTCCCATGGTTTGGGATAGAAAAGAAATCTGAATGTGAAGACGTAGAAGCAGCAGTGGAAATGGTGTTACACATTTTCCCACCAACTACTCAATATTCCCATCCAGCAGAAGCAGTTCCACATATAGAAGAACTGTTACAGGATTTGAAAGCAGAGGGGGTACTAGGAAAATGTCAAAGTCATTACAACTCCCCAATCTAGTCTGTACAGAAACTGGATGGCAAATGGCATCCCACAATTGATTATAGAAAAATGAATAAACCAATAGTACCTATGGTCCTGATTGTAGCCCACCTTCCAATTTTAATGGCTGAGGTAGTGGCCATGGCTAGGTGGTTCTTTATACTGAACATTGCTAATTGTTTCTTTGCTATTCCATTAACCTCTTTAAATTAATAACAGACTCTGGGCTGGGAAAAGGGGGAAAATCGATAGAAGATATACTTCAGAACTTCAGCCACGTGAATAACGAAGTGAATAATTATATTATATATATCTCCGTCCGGCCCGCGGCGAGATCGATGTCGCTCCTCCTCTCGCTCCCGCCCGCCGCGCCGGTCGTGGGTGGGTTCGTCGAATCGATAGGAGCGGCGTTCGATCGATATATCAGAGATAGATGCGATGATATATATCCTGAAAAAAATCGATCTACGCCCGATCACGGGCGGTAGTGAAGACGTAGCCTAAGTTAGGAAAACTCCTGAGTTCCTGTTAACACCAAAGAAACAAATCCCTGAGTGAATACAAAAGAAGATCTGGGTGGCAAATTTGGTGCAAACAGTTAAAAACATTTGGACGGGGGGGAAAAATCAACACAGAAAAAAAAAAAAGACCAGAAGGAACAACTGAAAAATCAATGAAAAATAGAGGACAAGGTGATGCTTAAATAACTGGTTAATAAAGGTAAAATAAAACCTATATAAAAGGAACTCTTTCCAGTTAAGTATGTGGCCAGTCCCGGGGCAGTTTTAGTAACCACTTTGGATGGAAATGTGTGAAGATATTCTGATCAAATCAAATTATACTTGCTAACGGACTAGACATAACAATTATCGGAAATGAATGCACAGTATGTACTAAACTATAAGGCCCGGTCAGAGGCCTTTGCTTTTTGTTTGCTTATATTTTTGCAGGTTAACCTATCCCTTTATTGAAGCAAGAATTATGCTGTGACGTTTGCTTTGTTTTTTTGCTTCTTGGCTTGTTTTCTATGTGATTGCTGCACCTGTTTGTGCCCTATCCAAAGAATAAGCCAGAAGATTGTTAAATTACTCAAATTTTAATACAATGATTATCCTTATTAGGGGCACAAATATAAGAATATAAGAACGGCCATACTGGATCAGACCAAGGGTCCATCTAGCCCAGTATTCTGTTTTCCGACAGTGGCCAATGCCAGGTGCTTCAAAGAGAACGAACGGCAATCATCAAATGATTCAACTTTTGTTGCTCATTTCCAGCTTCTGGCAAACAGAGGCTAGGGACACCAACCCATCCTATCCTCGCTAATAGCCATTAGGACCTATCCGCCATAAATTTATTTGGTTCTTTCTTTTTAAAATTTTTTTGTTATAGTCTTGGCCTTCACAGCGTTCTTCAGCAAGAAGTTCCACAGGTTAACTATGTGAAGAAAATATTTCCTTTTATTTTAAACCCGCTGCTTATTAATTTTTTTTAGTTCCCCTAGTTCCTGTGTTATAAGAAAAAGTAAATAACACTTTCTTATTTACTTTCTTGACACTAATCATGACTTTATGGATCTCTATTGTATTCCCTCCTTAGTCATCTCCTTTCCAAGTTGAAGAGTCCAAGTCTTATTAATCTTTTCTCATGTGAAGTTGTTCCAGACCCCTGATCATTTCTGTTTTTTTTCTGTCTTTTCCAATTTCAATACATCTTATTGAAGATGTGGGCATACCTTGGATTTATATGAAAATAGGAAAGGGATAGATAATAAAACAGAAAATACTTTCCTAATGATTCCCAATATTCTGTTAGCTTTTTTTTTGACGGCTGCTGCTCATTGGTGGATATTTTCAGAAAACTATCAACAATGATTATTTCTTTCTTGGATGGTGGCAACTGATTTGGATCCCCATTATTTTGTATAATTGGGATGTTTTCCAATGTGCATTATTTTGCATTTATTAACATTGATTTTCATTTGCCATTTTCTTGCCCAGTCACCCAGTTTTGTAAAACCTGTTTGTAACTTTTTGCAATCTGCTTTGAACTTAATTATTTTGAACTTGAGTAGTTTTGTATCATATGCAAATTCTGCCATCTCGCTATTTACCCCTTTTTTCCCCCAGATCATTTATAAATATGTTTAACAGTACTGGTCCCAGTAAAGATCCCTGGACACTACTATTTACTTCTCTCTGTTCTAAAGAATGACCATTTATTTGTTCCAAAACCTCCTTTAATGACACTTTAATCTGGGACAGTTCCTCAGATTAACTGTGATCACCCAGTGGCCTCACTGATTGTTTAGCACAGAGGTGGGCAAACTACAGCCTGTGGGCCATATCCTGCCTGGCCCCTGAGCTCCTGGCCTGGGAGGGTAGCCCCCGGCCCCTCCTCCACTGTTTCCCCTCCCCCACAGCCTCAGCACACCTTGCCGCTGGCACACTGCTCTGGGCAGCGGGGCTGTGAGCTCCTGGGGCAGTGCAGCTGCAGAGCCTGGCCTGACCCAGTACTCTGTGCTGCACGGTGGCATGCCTGGCTCCAGCCAGGTGGCATGGCTGTAGTGCCACCAGCTACTGGTGCTCCAGACAGCACGTTAATAAATGGATAGGTGTCGGGACAGTCAGAGGGCAGGGAACAGGGGGATTGAATTGGTGCAAGGGTCCCGGGGGGCAGTTATGGGGGGGTTGGATGGGGCAGCTGGGGGAAGTCAGGGGCATGGGTTCTGGGGGCGGTCAGGGGACAGGGAGCAGGGAGTGTTGAATAGAGGGCATGGGAGTTCGAGGTGGTGGTCCTGGGGCGTGTGTGTGAATAGGGGTTGGGGCAGTCAAAGGGCAGGGAGAATGGGGGGTGGATGGGGCAGAGGTCCTGGGGGGGGCCCATCAGGGAACGGCGGGGGTCAGATGGGGCAGGAGTCCCGGGGTGGGGTCATCAGGGGGCAAGAAGCAGGGGAGGGGAATAGAGGGCAAGGGCTGGGCCATGCCTGGCTGTCTGGGGAGGCACAGCCTCCCCTAACCGGCCCTCCATACAATTTCCGAAACCCGATGTGGCCCTCAGGCAAAAAAGTTTGCCCGGCCCTGATTTAGCAGGTGTGTAGAAAATAAAACAAACCTACCAATAAAAGTATTCAATTACCCTGTTTAAACCCTTAACAGACCGAAGAAATAGAAAAAATTCCCAAACCTGAAAGTAGCCTCCAGGGTTAATTCGCCGAGGGAGGGAAAAGTTCCGAAAGAGCTTTTAGAAAGTCTAAATTCCAATATTGGGGTAGATAACAGTACAGATTTGATTAAAGTCCTAGCCAAAGTAAACCTTACTGTGGGAAACAACTTGGAACCAGTCCCTGCAAAAGTGCTGTACAGAAGTACAATCAGCACATGCTGGGAAGCAAGGAGAAAGAATGGATCAAGAAATGAGATACTCTGTATTGGAACTAAGTGAACTCCTGCGGAAGAGTGTTTTGGAATTTGTTAAACAATAAAAAATATTTGTTCAGGATTGTCCTGGGAAAAAGTGTGTATAGAAGCCCAGGGAGTCTTGTGAGAACAATGGAAAGATATCTTGAAACAAAGTCGCAGAGGTAATTGGCCAGAGATACTTATTTGGGCATTGAATTATTACTCCTATATTAACTAATCGTTCCAGGATACCCGGAGGGTGAATGTGCATACATGTACCAGATGCCAGTGTGCCCGTATCCTTTCCGGTATAGCTAATGGAGAGGTACAAGAAGTGTATCAGGTAATATATGCAAGCGCCTGGGGAAATGAAGCAGGGTGCTATGAAATAGTGCCAGAAGGAAATGGGGGATTATTGTGGATACCCAGAGAGGGACAAAAACAAATAATAGGAGCCCCATGGGAGTGGGGCACCTTAATTAAAAAAAAATAAGGAATTGGAATTTGGAATTCAAAAAAAAAATTGGTAATGTGACAATAAAACAATCAACCAGACTTGTAATAATTGTAAAAAAATAAATACACTTGCTCAAAAATATCAAATTCTTTAAAAAGTTGCAGAAAACTTAAGATCTAAAATGTGTGTTCAGTATAATGTTGTATGTCAAGTAATAAAATAAAATGAAATTAAATTATAATAGTATTTCAAATTTGTAAAACAACTGTATTATTTCTGCTATGTTTGTGTTTTAAATACCAAATATGTAAGCAGTATAAAAGAAAAGACAAGCTTAGCAGAAAACTTTTAAAATTAAATTGTTAGATTATATTTTTAAAGATCGTAAAATGAGGCTGTAGTTCAAAAAGATCCAATAACTGGCATATTGGTACAATTGGCATGATTGGTGCAATATCACAATTACCTTGGGTAATTGGATATTGAGTGAGGGACTGTTGAGATGATGTCAAATTATTATGAAGTGTGGTGATTGATATGAATGAATGTGATGAGCATGAGTTTTGTATGGCTTGGTATGCCTGAACTTGCTAGAGGATTCTGGGAGCAGAATTCTCTTAGCATTAGATGAATGATGTGGAAAACTGCTGAAACTGCACTTAAATGGTTAATGATGGCTCAATGGGCGTGTATGTTTCAGCACTGAACTTTGGAATATATCAGCAGAGAACCAGCTCACAAGGTAAAAAAACACATAAAATGATGTGATCGGTGGGCTTGGTGCAGGCTGACATGGGACAAATGACCCTTTTTGGATAACATCCCGCTAAGAGTTTAAGTGAATGATTGATGAGAGGGTAACCGTTGATTGATCTTTGGTCTGGATCTGTTCTGCAGACCCTCCTTCCAAAATATTAATTAGAGAAAACCGGTGATAAATGACCACGAGGCATATTTCTGGGACATGTGACTCCTTAGAGAACAAAAAGATATAAATGCTAAGCAAAGTGAATTAGTTAAGTTAGTTCCCCAATTAACATCTGAAGAGGTTCGAGACTGTGAGACAGAAGTCCTCAGGGTGACCTAGACCTTGCTTCAAAGGACATTTAACAGACCAAGTACCTAAAAGTGGAAAGAAGAGAAGAAAAGAAGTCTCCATCTAGAATTGGTAGATATATCTATCTTGTTTGCTAATCAGGATAATGTGTAAGGCAAACATAGTTACTGAGGGTTTATGCTTGGGGAGCTAAGGCTTATAGGAAAAGACGTGCTCTGTGTATCCTTAACTACTTGTGTGATTCTTTCTCAAATAAATTACTGTGCATTAAGCATGTGGGTTTCCAAATTCTCACTGGGACTGGTAACATCCACCCAGCCGTGGGCCATTAAAGATCTGTTTCAACACCCCTCTTGATGCAATACATCATGGGAGTCATGGAAATGAAATCTGGTTGGGGAGCACAGCCCATAAAGGAGAACAGGGACATGATAATGGAACTACAACTCCTATGAGGCAGAAAAGTAGTGTTTCCAAATTGAACTATTTCATTTTTGGTCTGAAGTATGTGGGTTTTGGGCCATACCTGAAACTTTTGGGATTTTGGGGCATACAAAAATCCAGATTTTCCATGGAAAGCAGATACTTTTCACAACAAAAATCTGTTCAAAAAAAAGTTTTGGTAGATTATTTTCAACTATAGAAAAAGATACTTACTTACTATATGCAAAACCCATGGAGCCAATACAAGGTCATGAAATACTAGAGAGACCCAGGCAACACATGACATATAATTATCAATTAAACTTTATTTTTGTTCTGTATCTATCTGATTAAATTTCTTAGAACACAGACACTAACAGAACTCATTCCAGGCTGATTATACAGGGCCTTAGACTGGTAAAGGCTGCTTGAACTTGACATGAAAACTTATTTGCTGTTAACTAATTTCTACTCTTAATTCATAGGAATTTCAAAATTAAAAAAAAAAGAGAGAGAGACATCAAATACCAAAGATTCTGATTCCTGAGAACTCACCACAGTTTGATTGGGCAGAATTTCAAGTTTCTGCTAAGACCAGCTAGTTTAAGTAAGTTACCTCCTTGCTAAAATACACCTAGAATAACAGCATGACCAAGAGACCTATTTAGGCAATGAAAATATCTTAAAGAAAGCTGAAGATGCCAGTAGAAATCTGTTTCTTTGGATTTTAGAAGTGCAGACCAGTAGAAGTATTGGTTTCCCCCAGAACAGATGCTACTGGGAAGACGAACAAGGACTTGACTTTCTACAAAACCTCAAATACAAATGAAAGAAAGGAAAAGAAATGACAGTTTTCCTATAACAGACCTACAAGCAATTGTCCAACTGGGAAACCAGTTCACCTGAGAATTGATAACAACAGCTGGAACCAAACAAGAGTCATTACCCCTCCCTCAGAGCCATGCTCATATACTGATGAAAGAGACTCTCAAAGGTACTGGAGAAACCATCAAGATTTATTTGAAGTACTTGTGATATCCTAGAGAACTGCTGATGCAGTAGAAAAAGAGGAAAGCTCAACAGACAGATAAAGAAAGAAGAGAATTTGTATTAGTGCCAGCAGAATAGTTACAGGCACTAGCATCGCCAACATTGGTGAGTGCGAAATCACTACAGATACCAGCATTGGCAAAACTGCCTCATCTGGGCAGTACCTGGCTAAAGCCATAATGTAATCAGACTCGGGTGAGTTTGATTCAAGTATGTCTATACTGCAGCGGAGGGTGTGCTCCCCAACTCCAGTAGACAGACATGCTCTAGTTCTGCTAAATCTACTGCACTAAAAATCGCAGTGTGCCTGGGGTAGCCCAGATGACATCTCAGGCTAACTGCCTGAGGACAAACCTGCCCCCAAGC
Source organism: Mauremys reevesii (assembly GCF_016161935.1). Lineage (NCBI taxonomy): Eukaryota > Metazoa > Chordata > Testudines > Geoemydidae > Mauremys > Mauremys reevesii. The sequence goes on along the minus strand of NC_052628.1, from coordinate 93,485,835 downwards.
CCTGGGTACATCATTGAGTGGCTAGCTCATGCTGCCGCCCATGCTACCCCCAGCTATACTGCTAGTTTGGTGAGCTAGCTCGAGTAGAGCTAGTGTCTGTCTGTCTACTGGAGCTGGGAAGCATGTTCCCAGATGCGGGGTAGACGTGCCCTTGGTGACCGTTTCCTGAGAAAACAGGCAGATTCAGAAGGACTGACATAAATTACAGCTGACTAAGGGACAAATAAGTATTTCCAAATCTATTGATATTTTAATTATTATGGCTGCCCAGTACCCCAAACTCCTAGAGTGTCAGTAGTGTGACAGGGGTACCATGACTAGGAGGAAATTGCTGGAGATGTTTCCGGAGCTAGGCTTGTAGGCGTTAGCTCTCGTATATCCCAGTAAGCACTTGGACACACAGCTAAGGGAAAGGGCATTTTACTAGGGCTGGCAGGAAAGGGAAAAGTTTGAAATACCCTAGGTAGAGAGGCTTAAACAGAGTTCAGAGTGAGCAACAGCAATTCTTGTTTGGGTCCCTGGGCAGCCCAATCACAAGTCAGGGCTCTGCAGGCCTAGTGTCTGGGGTACCCTTTCCAGCCCAGAATCAAGTCCAGCAAATAGGTGCTTGCAGAGTTCCAAGACAGGGTCAGCTAGTGTCTCCCCTTGGGACCTCTCCATGCTGGCTCCCTGCCCAGCCGCTGCTTCTCCACCCTAAGTCCTACACAGTGTAACGTCTGGCAGTCACAGGGCTGTTCCACATGCAGCTTTGTCCACAGTCCCTGGGGTTTCTCTACAGCTCCCTGATGCCATGCAGCTCCCACTTTCAATCCCCAAATAGAACCTGGCCACTTCCTGGTTCAGGACCTTTCCTCTTACCTGGCCAGGGAAAAGGCAAGTACAGAGGGGTGAGGGCTGATGGGAGTGTAGTCCCTTGCTTTGCAGATCCATCACCCTATGTTATTTCCATGTTAAAAGAAGAATTAAAATAGCTAAAAGGGCACGATGTAAGTTTAGGTAGCAAGTTTCACAAGCATGGGAATGACTTTGCTAATATCCGTCAACACAATGAGCATGCCCAATGTGAAATAGTTGCTTTCAGAAACTTGAGCGATAAGACTCACCTGGGTGCTTGTGCAGTTGATAGAAATGTCGCAGTTAGGGTGACCAGATGTCCCGATTTTATAGGGACAGTCCCAATATTTGGAGCTTTTTCTTATATAGGCTCCTATTACCTCCACCCCCACCCTCACCCCGTCCTGATTTTTCACACTTGTTATCTGGTCACCCTAGTTGCAGTTCTTTTAACAGGAGTTCAGATACTGCAGTGATGGAGGCCCTATAAGAACCAGGATGGATGGATAGATAGAACTGAGTGAATACTGCACTGCTGTGAGACAAGGGACAATCTTTTGTAACCCTGATCCATATTATGTGACTGGAGCCAGAAAACAACAGCCTGTCTCTTCAAAGTGCTTTTGTGCAGCACACTTCTGTTTCTCTCCTGCCAATTCTGACTCCTGAGTGTTTTGTCAAATGTTATAGTAAGAAAGATGAAGGGGAAATAACAAAACGAGACTCAACCCAGACACAGCCAGCTAACATTACACAACTGAGAGGGGGGCATTAATCCAAGCCACATAGATATTCAATGTGTGGGAGAAAACTGGAAATCAGTAATATCCACAGGGACTTAGAAATGAGAGAGGACAACAGAACAGTTGTGACTTTCCAAAGAGATATGGCAGAAGAAAGGCAGATAGATGTTGGGCAATTTTTGGGAAGCTGCATATCTTGCAGCTGAGAGATAAAAGACCCCTCTGTAAAAGTTCTCTCTGTCCTCATTGCCAAAATTTAGGTTCATGCTATGGTGCTCTCATGCCAAGAAATCTATTTTCCTCCTCTCTGCCATCCTTAGCTCTCACTTCTTCTATCTGTCCATCATGTTCCAGATAAAATAATCTTCTTTCCCCATCACTATGACCAGGTAACTCCACTAGTTCCACTTTCATCCATGCAAAGTTCAAACTTTCCATCATTCCTTTAAGACTCTGCCTATGTATTATCTGTCATCCTCTGTCACTCCCCATTCATGCTCTGCTCATTCTTCTAAACCTCTTGCTCCCTCTCTCACTCTCATTTGGTGCCTTTTGTCATGCCCATTCCTTTGCTTGGAAGGACATCCCAATTCTTGTTGGCTTTCATCTTTGAAAGCAACTTCCTTCAACCTTCTTTCCACCATTGACTTCCTATGCTATCTAGTCTTCTGCCTCTGCACTACCCGACCTACTGGAGATATCAGATTTGCTTTCTGTATAATACAAATTATATTATTCTAATTAGTTTTGTCCCCTCACCGGACTTCCTTCCTTTTTCTGTTATTTTCATGTTGTACATGTGTCTATTTTAGACTATAAACTCTTCATGGTAAGGAGCCTGTCTATTTAGATATATCTCTGAAAAGTGTCATGCAAAGCTATATTACTACATACATGTTTGATATAAATAAAATATAATACTATATAACAATAAATCAATAGAAATAGCAACAATAATAATACTAATAATAATCTCTAAATGGCACTAGTAAAAGGCCAGCTGGGATTATTTCTCAGCACCAGAAAAATAGGGACAAACTAGCAGGAGTTCAGAGAATGACAGCTGCATTTCTGATAGAAGAGGACTCTTTAATCTAGAGAGCAAAGGTGTAACAAGATCTAATGTCTGGAAGCTGAACAAATTCAGACTACAAATAAAGCTCATTGTAACAATGTACCAAGGGATGTGGTCCATCACTTGAAGTCTCTAAACTGAGATGAGATCTAGTTATGTGCTTGCTGCAGAAATCACTTGGTGAAATTCTGTGGTCTGTGTTATACAGGAGGACAGGTTAGATGATCATCATAGAGCCTTCTGGCCTTGAAATGTATTAAACAACAGTTGTGTGGCAGAAGGGATTTACATGTAATGAAAGTATAAAAGACTAAAATAATCTAATTTGATTATGTGATGACCAGGGAGAGGGGGACATAGTAAATATCTACAAAGTATGACCACAATCCTGCAAACTGCTGATCATGGGCAGACAGTTCCACTGATTTCAGCGAGTCTCTGGGCGGGTGCAACAATCCACCCCTGCACAAATTACAGTATTAGGGTCTATATTTGAATGACGGGGTTTGTTTAATATTGTAGAGAGGATCTAACGGGCAATAATAGAATGAAATTAAGAAAAATAAAATTAAGGCTGATTATTAGGAAAAAAATCTGGGCAGTGAAGCCAACCAGAATATGGAATTGTCTCCCAGGGGAAATGACAGGGGGCTATAGTTTGGGACAGTAGGGTACAGTTGTGTCCTGGCAAAGGGATGGGCTAACTGACTTAATAGGTCTTTACATTCAGTCAAGGTTTCTTTAAATTGTAGGCAGAAAAAAAGGAAAACCAGCGTATTTTTGTAAGATTGGCCTAATTTACAATGAAAAAATGCTCTGCAGGGAAAGTGACAACGTATGGTTAACAACTTTGGTGTTCTAAAACTGGGACTATAGCTCACAACTTCCAAAATAGCAAGTGACCTTTTCTATTTTTGATTTCAGTAGCACAGCTGGATTTTTATTTTTTTCCAACCAAGTTTCCTTATTTTAGGTTTCAGTAGACCTCTCAGAGGTTACCACCTCTCAAACATACATTGTGCTGGTGAGTTAAGAATCTATCTACATCCAAGACATGTACAGAAAGCTGGACATTCCAGGCCAGGTCCCCATATGATGTAAATCAGCATAACCTGGAGCTACACAGATTTGGATCTCCATGTTTAATGTCAATATCAAAAGATCCCAAACTGCAGTGCTGATGGTTCATAAGGGAAAAACTTAGACAAAGGGACAAAGGCAGATCTGGTGTAATAAAGAGATATACCAATCTCCTAGAACTGGAAGGGACCTTGAAAGGTCATTGAGTCCAGCCCCCTGCCTTCACTAGCAGGACCAATTTTTGCCCCTGATCCCTAAGTGGCCTCCTCAAGGATTATTGAGCTCACAACCCTGGGTTTAGCAGGCCAATGCTCAAACCACTGAGCTATCCCCCCCCCAAAATGCAAATGAATGTGTAAGTGGGTGCATTTTCATTTACTTGAATGCAGCTTGCACCAGCAGTGCATTTGGCCTGCTAAATATAAGCTACACTTAGAATTATGCAGTATATGCTTCCTATAGGCTCCTGAGTTTGTTCATTTGTTTCTCTTGTCTCATGAGGGAGTCTAGCTTTCTTAGCATCCCCTTCTTTTGCACTGGGAGCTGAAGAACTTTGAAGTGTGCCTCCTAAAATACTGATAATCATCCTCAATTAAAATGAATAATGAATTTTTAATTTCCCACTTACCCTCAGGATCCAGTTGAGTAGCTAAGAGCTCAGCTTATACCCTAAGTTGAGCTCTCTTAGGGATCCACTTTGAATTAATGCTGCAGTAACACCACAGCTTTGTTTGATAGCGGTTGTAAGCATTTATGTCAGGTTTTTAAATGTCACACAGCCTCTCAAGCCAAAAATCACTGAGGGTGTGCCCAGGATACCGCTAGGCAGTTGTCCCATTGCCACCTGAGTCCTAATTCTAGGTTTTGTGCTTTCAAAATAAAATGTTTTGCATTCTGTTAAAATATGGTCTCAGTTCCCTAGGTTTCATTTTATTAATTCATTTCTGGAATTTTTAGGAGGTGATAGAGTTATGAATGCAGAAAAATGCAAATGAAGTCTCACAAGTGTGGACCAAAGTGAATATATGTCTTTAATGTATATAGACTATAGCGCTGGCTGAAAAATCTCAAATTTAAAATTTGTTGGGGAAAAGAAAAGGAGGTGTGTGTGGTGGGGGGGAACTAATTTTTCCTGAAAATGTTTTTTTTTCCCAATCTCATTTTCAACTATTTGCCAAATGATAATGCAAACAACAACAAAAATTAAAGTACCAACAGGCACAAACCTATTGTATTAATTTAATTTATATAAAAGCCTAGCAACAGGATTTGACAATGTGACATTCAAATACTGGAAACTACAGTACATTTGAATAAAGCTCTGATCTTGCAAAAAGTTGGACCCCATACTCCCATCCAGAATTCAATGAACTGCATGAGGGCTTAAGGATACCTTTGCTGGAATTGGGTTAGCAAAAGATGGATTTTCTGCCAATTAGAAACAGGTTAGCGGACAGCAGAAGCACGTATCACAGAAACTGAATAGTTAAAAGATTACAGGTCATGGACTCTATAAACAACATTTAATTATTACAGACATATTTTAAAGTATTTGAGATGAGCTGCTTTGTGACTCTTTCCAGTGTGGAATCACAGCTCACAGAAAGACATCTTTATACAGTCCTAGAGCATTAAAATTCAATCTATCCTGCAATAAGGGGGTGTCTATATTTATTATTAATTATTATTATTATTAGAACAAGAAATAAATTTTCAGCTGAATTTACCTAGAAGAACAGGAAATTCCTGAGGACTGGTGGCATTTTAAGGCTCTTGGAGTGTAATCAGAAAATCTCTGGCCCACAATAATATTTAATAATTCAAAAGACAATCAAACACACACAACCAAATACATTAAAAGAAATGGGACTTCTCATATGCTTAAAGTTAGGCATTTGCTTCAGTATCTTGCTAAAACGAGGCCATAGATTTCACAAAATCTAAGAATGAACATTTTGCCTTTTGTTTTTAATATTTTTTTAAAAAATCATGACAAAATTCTAAAAATAATTCACATCTTCCTTGGCAGTGTTGGAAACTAACACAGACCAATATTGAGCTAGTGCATAGGAACCAAAAAGTGAAACTGACTAGAAACAAAACTGGCCAAACAGCAAACAAGCAACATATATAGCAACATATATAGTGAGACTTGCAGCCCTGCTTTAAGAGTCCCAATCTATATAGGGCTTTTGCAAGACTCTTGTGAAAGACTATTTCATTATTAAGATATTTTTGCTGATATCCTGCCTCAAGTGTCTGGTATGTTAATTTGATCTCATTATGGCCATTTATATCCCCTTCTTCCACCATAAATAAATGCATCATGTTTCTCCATCTCCCATATACTTGTCACTCATCTACTCTTTTCTCGCATATAAGTCTCAAGCCACGTAATCATTTTTGTTGCTGTTCCTGAACTCTCTCCAGTTTGTGAATATCTTCCTCATGAAATAAAACAGATGTTTAAAATTAGCAGTGCCCAGCCATTTCTTCCAATGCAAGACACTAGTTACTAATGAAGCTGGGAACAGCAGCATAAACAAAGCTAAAAAGGAAGTACAACATTCTCAACCGTGAAATAGTGGATAGTGACAAGGCTATGACAAACATTGTGGTTTTCCAACACATCTACTGCACAGGACATATAGTATTTGAAAATGGAGATGTGGTTTTGGGAAAAGAACCTATGATGCATATTCTCCATGCATATATTTTAGAAAATGCACTATAGATGTATAAAGTAAAGTTGCTCCAAGCAGCTATAAGCTACACACCTGTGCTCTAGTTGACTATGGTTAAAGGGAGATCCACAACGAACACATGTCCGAGTCTAGGGGCAATGTTAATTAATGTGAGAGAGCAATGCATTGTGGACTTGACATGCAGAATAACAGTATACAGAGCAGGAAGGATATCAGCCAGAGACAATGTAAACAAGCCCTAAGACGAGGGGAGGATAAATGCTGGAATACAAAGGCTGCTCAGATGGTGGAGCAGGTGTCTAAAAAGGAAAGAAGGTACAGAAACAGAACAGTGCAACTCCAGCACACATTTACTCTCACAGATACCATAGCATTTCTGTGCTTCTGTGTAGCATGCGCATCATTGTTGCAGTTGGCATAGCCTCACAGAGGTGCTCTTCCCTCCATCGCCTGCCCTGCTGACACCTCTCTGGATTGCTATCATTCATGTCAGTTACTGTTCATGTAGGGGCCCTAACACTCACTTTGCAGCTACTCTACCTCCCATTTCCCAGCCCCAATTGTTCTTGCAACTTCTGTGACCCATTCCGTCCAGAACGTCCTCATTATGGGCCAGTTGTGACAATACCAGTTGCCAGATTAAACTACTTCTGCTACCGACTTTGCTGCTCCATGCCATATGCTTTTGTGTGAATTAAATGGCCATCCCTCTGACATTTAATGGGCATGGTGTATCTCATTCATTACTCAGTGCTGGCTGTACATTGGTCTTTTACAATTCTTTATTATATGCCAACAGCGTTCAGGGCGCTGTGCAGAATGAAGACAGCCATGATCCCTGCCCTGAGAAGAACACAATCTTTCATCACAATATTTCCTGGGAAACTTGTGGTTACATGATGCTTTGCTTATTCTGCACATCTAGAGAAGTATGTTTAATAGATACTTTTTGGTGCACTCAGTGGAATAAACTAGTTTTATCAGTTTACAATATAAGGAGTTATTGCCATTTTTTTATTTAGACAATGTCCCTTTAAGAAAATGAAAAATGCAGCCTCTTTCCCTGGACTATATTTAACACACCTTGGAGTACAATCCATGCTAAAGTCTGTTCTTGCTTATTAAAAATTGTAAGTACATTTACATGTATTATTATTTCTAATTCATTTGGAAAAGTGGGTCAAAACTGTCATAAAAATCACAAAAACGTTGCCCTGATTTTTTTCCATCAAAAATGTCACTGAAATTATGACTTTCAAAATGTACCACCCACCTCTATTTATTTGTATTACAGTTACAGATATGTAGTGGAATGCTCAAGGTCATGTATTTAGGGTCTAATAATAAGAATTTCTGTTACAAGCTGGGGGATCATCAGTTGGATGCAACAGAGGAGGCCTGTGACCTGGACAGATGACTCAGAGCCACCAAAGCAATGTGGGTATGAAAAGGCCAACGCAAGCTTATGATGTATTAGCTGAGGAATTTCTAGTAAAGAATGAGATGCATTAATGCCATTGTACAAGGCACTGGTAAGACCTCACTTGGAATACTGTGTACAGTTCTGGCCACCTGTGTTCAAGAAAGGTAAATTTAAACTGGAACAGGTGCAGAGAAGAGCTACTAGGATGATCGGGGAATGGAGGGCCTGTATTATCAGAGGTCTGTCAAAAAAAAAAAAAAGGTCGAGCTGGGATATGATTGCTGTCTATAAATACATTAGGGGAATAAACACCAGGGAGGATGAAGAGCTATTCAAGCTGAAGAACAATATTTTCACAAGAATAAATGGATATAAACTGGACATAAACCAATTTAGGCTGGAAATTAGAAAAAGACTTTTAAGCATGACAAGGCTGAGGTTCTGGAACAGCCTCCTAATAGGAGTTATGGGGACAAACAACTTGATTAGTTTTGAGAAAGTGGACAAATGTATGAATGCAATTGTATGACATGGTTGTTTGTGACGGGAGGGGGCAGGGCTCAACAGTTCTGGGCCTCACTGTCTTAGGACAGTTTCTGTCCTATGTTCCTAAAGCTCATGCTTCAGGATTTCAGCCATCTAAGAGCAGGGGTCAGGAAGGGATTTTCCCCCATGCCCGCCCAGTGTATTCTGGGAGTGGTTTTTTTAATCTCCTTCCTCTGAAGCATAAGGGATGGACATGGCTGGAGATGGAAGTGTGGGTGGGGTGGGCCAGGACTCTGAGGTGGCTCCAAGCATTATCTCCCTCAGGTACTTGGCTGGCTGGCTCTTGTTCATAGTCTCAGGGTCTAACTGATCACCATATGTGGGGTCAGAAAGGAATTTCCCCCCAAGGTTGTTGGTGACTTTAGATGGTCTCGTCCTCCTTTGAAGTGTGTGGTAGTGGGTCACATGCCAGGATTATCTGGGTATAGCTCCCTTAATCATTTTCCTGGCCTCAAGCACTGTGTCCCTCCTGTTTTCTGGCTGCTGCCCATAATTATCTAGTCTCCTGTGGGTTGCAATGCTTTGGTCTGGTTTTGGTTGTTGGTTTTAGTGTAATGGTGGTGTTGTTGTCCTGTGACATACAGGAGCTCAGATTAGGTGATCTAGTGGTCCCCTCTGGCTTAAACTCTGACTCTTGCAGTAATGCCCTAAACTTCCAATTAAAACATTGTACAAACTCATTTCCAAAGGAAAACTGCCTTCCCACCCATCCCCACAACATGATATACAATAAACAAAAAGGAAATAAGCTTTAAATCACCCTAGGCAGAACTCTGCTTAAACCTCTACAACAAACGTAAAGGGCAATATTTAAAAGGCTTTGAGTCTAGCGTAAATTGATCAAACTCCAATTAGGAACACTGCCGACGGCCATCATTTGTAACATTATAGTGACTTTATTAGCAGCCCTACAACTGACATGTGAATTGACTTAATCTTAAGAGAAGTTGAGTCCCTTTCAGAGATATACTGAAGTGATTTTGACTTGCAGGAAGATCTGGACTGAGGCATTCTTTAAGGGTATCTACTACATTTTCAAACAGTTAAACTAAATAATTTCAAATTAATTGCTTGATTACATAAATAAGTACTAGACTCATACAATTTAAAAAACACATTTTGCCATGCTTATTGAACTGCAATGGTGTGTGTGTGTGTGTGTGTGTGTGTGTGAGAGAGAGAGAGAGAGAGAGAGAGAGAGAGAGAGATGAGGCCGGATCCAAAGCCCACTGATATCAATGGGAGCTTCTGGGTGGTAAGCAATTTGAAAATCAGGCCAGTTATTTAGGTGCTTAAATATTGGCCTAGGCACTTAACTTAAAGCCTTTATTTGTGAAAATCTTGTTTATTTTCAAGGACTGAACTATAGGTTATACCGCAGACTGAATTCCCCGAAAAGTCATTACAGTTCAGTAAGCAATTAAATATGCCTTGATTAAATTGTAACAACATAGTAAGTTATCTATGTATATTTAGTTCATTTTAAACTGTCACATTGTGTAACAAACTCTAATAAGGCCACTGCATACATCTATAATTAGGTTGTTTTCAGTTAATTTTAACCCTATGACACATGACAACTTGCTTGAATGAGAAACAAGGCATTGTAAAACTAGCAAACTTTTCAGTTTAAAAAAATAATTCTCTGCATTTCTGCAAACGTATACAGTACTTTTTGAGGTCAGATCAAACATTTACTTCTAAATGGTAAGCCAAGAGCAGCTAAAAAACCAGGTTTTACAGTGAAAAGGAATGAAAAAAAAAACCGCTCTTCAGTTCCATATCAGCTGAAGCTAGAATGATGAAGGTGTTTCAGTTTTGCCATGTTCTAGTTTAATTCTCTGTTTTTCTGTCCTTTTGTCCCTTTTTCTGATGTAGTTGAAACAGTTTCTGACTGAGGAAAGCTGTCAAATTAGTTTTAAATCTTGCCATACACTTCTCTCTCTCTTTGTGAGTTTAAGAGGGAAAGGATGAGAGGGGAGGAAAGAGAGAGAGAATTAACAAAATAGTTACAGTGATAGTTACAAAATTAAGGGGGATTTCTTTGGTCTAAACTGTGTCAGATGTGCTGAAATGGGCATACAACTGTCATATTAATTTATTTTGACTATCACCTTTAAATAGGTATGGAAAGTAAGGTTATGATGGTATGGACTAGTGCCCAAAGGGTGTCTGTGGAATACACACATTGGAGTAGTTTAATTAGTCACTAGATGGCAACGTTGCTCCATTGAAATATAGCTTTCAGACATACTGTAGTTGTACTGGAGGGGATTTTAAAACAGGAGTTGAGAAATGTGACTTCATATCACCTCTGTAAGAGAGATCTTAAAATATGGCCTAGGAAAGAGAGATGCAAAGAGACACACAAGACTCACAGGGCCACAGTTATAGATGCATCAGTTTGTTCTGGTTTATCGTGCATGTGTGTTGCAATGGCAAGAAAATCCTATAGAATAGGTGGGATTTTAACATAGTACATGGCAGTATAGTATCTTTGAAATTTTTGAAATATTACGAAGAGATTTTAAAATTTTAAATATAATTTTAGGGAGGGATATGGGTTACAGTACAAGTCTGTCAGTCTCCTGAATGTCCCTTCAAGTAATCGATCATCTTAAGTTACATGCCTGCTGAAATCCAACTCGGCAGATTCTGAAGTGACTGAAGCAGGAGTTAGAGAAAACAAAATTCATATTCTTGGGGACATATTTTTTTCAACAGTTAGGTTATGTCTACACCTCAGCCTATGTTGGCAAAATGTATGTTGCTCAGGGGGGTGAATATTCCACTCCCCATGAATGATATATATTACATTGACATAAACGCTTGTGTACACAGTTCTATGTCAGCAAGAGTGCTTCTCCCGCTAACATAGCATCTGCTGCTCGTGGAGGTGGGTTTTTTATGCTGATGGGAGAGGTCTCTCCCTTCAGCATAGAGCATCTTCATCAGATGTGCTGCAGTGGTGCAGCTGTAACAGCGCAGCTATGCTACTGCATTTATTGACATACCCTTAGAAATGAAACATACCTACATGGTCTTGCGAGAAAGTATAGTGCTATCATAGAAACCTGGTATATGAGGCAAAGCATATAGCTTCAGTTCAAAGTGCTGCTGAAATCCCAATAGACTGTCATCACACAGGGATAGACCCAGCTCCAATTAAAGTCAATGGGAGCTTTTCCATTGATATGAAGGGTGGTTGAATTGGGACCTTACAATATATCAGTGAAGGAGCCAAAGGCTTTTAAAAATTAATATCTCATATAAAAATGAGTAATTGTGTGCTAAATTGCTGGTTGTCAGCATGCTTTAATACTAAATAATAATAACAACACTTTACTGTATATAATGCTGTTTATCCAAGGACCTTCAACATTTTTATACACTGAACTGAATCATGGTTGAAACCTTCAAGGTATTGAGCATTGTAGTTTCTGTGAAGCTACCTGAACCCTTAATTGGAAGTTATTTTGCCCCCTACCTCTACCAATATTTTGGTTTTCTTTTCTGTTAAAAACCAGCTGAGGGTTTTTAACTTTAAATGTAAATTTTTATTTTTGCCATGTTGCAGACCTTATTTGCTTTTGGTTTCTGGTTGAAGGCAGGGTCAGAGCCAGCCCTACATTTTGCAGAGGCCTGTGTGAAATAAAACATGCACTCCTCCTTCACAGCACACTACAGAGTGGCTACAGGTGTTCAAGCACATTAGTTCATTCACAGTGGTGCAGGCTAAGGGGATAATATCAGGCCAGATGATGTCAACATTGTTCACTATTTCACAGTTGCTTATTGTAGTCGAAATTTCTAGATACACAAGGCTGGCAGGTTCAGCTTAAGTAGATTACCACCACTTCCCGCCCCCTGTTAAGAGCTGATGTAAAGAGCTACCAGAGGAAGCCATTTGTGATGCACAAAAATATTTGTATTGGCCCTATAAAACCCAGGAACTTTGCTATGCAATCAGGAGTGCCATTTACCTTACCTATTAACTATTTGCATATATATATAGATAGATAGATACAGATACTCCTGTAACACTCTCTACAGTTGTATCCCTGAATAGGCTCCCCCCCCCAACAGATATAATAATAAATTGTTATCCTTCTTCTGTGGATTTTACAGGAACTATGGGGATGGGGCTTGATCCTTTCCCTCAAAATAATATTAAATGACTATCAACTTTCCCATTCATCTTCCATAGCAGCCAGTTGTCTCGTATCGGACCCCAGTCTTGACAAGAGATTCACCAATGTAGGTATGATATTAGGAACTGTACCTTAACTAACCTAATAGTTAGTATCCCAGACAGAAAGTCTGGGAGAGAGGCAGTGCAGAAGCCCATGTTATTATATAGAGGCAGTTCGAACTGTGTCACTGAATAAAGAGGATTTCTTTCAAGCCTCTTGGACCCAGAGTCATTACTGAACACCACAGTGGAATCCCCTGCAATCAAAGGGACTCCATGATGCCTACATTGGTGGCTCTCTTTTGCAGAATTGGGCCTTATAAAATGAGAGAAGTGATTTAGCTGATCATAACTAGAGCAGTGTTAAATTCAGTGGGGTCATCAAATCCTTGTTCTGCTGCAGTCCACACAGACTTTTATCTCATGAATTTCACTATGAATTTCAGATTTGAAACCCAAAAATTAAAAGGTAAATTCTGTCAAATCAGCCAAATTTCATCTGCTTTGTTCTAATGGTTCATGATTCTTGGAGAACAGTTTCCATCACTCTTCAAAAAGAAAAAGAAAAAAGGAACCAGAACCTAAGCTGGTGCAAAGCTGAGGATCTGCCCCTATATATTTATTTTGTTTTTAAAACAAATTGTGAGTAGTCTTTTTTTATTTTGCTATGTAATACGAATTAGGATATTGGAACATATTTCTTCCAATAAATAGCTTTTCCAGTTATCAAATGCCTTAGTTTTGCATCTATGTTTAATTACCCACAAAGCCTGTTTATTGCTTCATATACTTTATCATGAACATTATTTCTTAGCTAGCAAAAAGACTTTCCAGTTTTGCTTCTATGCCCTGGGTACTGCTTTTGATTATATATATATCCCGTATTTAATAGAGGACAGTCATTTTACTCTCTTACCACATACTGTGACCAGATCATGTACAGTTATACAGGGAACTATTCAACCCCTTTGAATAAATGCATTCTGTTTCTAAATACAATGTGAGCCTGGAATTTAACTACTATTTGTTGATATGTCCTCCTACAGACCTATTTGCTGTTACAATATTTAGGAACACAAATTGGCATGCAGTACTTGAGTACATAAACTAGCCTATAAAAAAGCCTCATGTTGTCTTGGCATGATAGTATCATGTTGTTTTTTTTAAATATCTATTGGGTATCGGTATTGAACTTCAAAATGAAGAGATGAATATGACATTAACATTTCTACATTTTCATTACTGATATTAATAGCTGTGAACTTAGATTGAGAACATAGTGAAGAAGTTTTTTTTTTAAAAAAGGTCTAAAAATAACATGTTTTTTAAAGAACAAATCATGCCAGGCAAACCTGACTTATTTTTTCTAGGTATTACAAAATTAGTACATGAAGAAGGGACCATCAACAATGTGTAAAGCATTTGATAGGGCACCTCATGAAATCTTATTTATAAAATTAAATCAAATTGGCTTTTAAGTGAACACCACAACATGGACTGCAAACTGGCTGATGGGCCACGAACAAAATAATGCTCAAAGGCAATTTATTCAATTGCAGCAAGTTGTTTAGTGGGGTGCAGCAGGGATCAGTGTTAGATTTAGTCCTTTTCTCTAATAACCTGGAAGAGAGGGTTTGCCACATGTTATTGAAATGAGCAAATGATTCTAAATTGTAAGGAAGTGCAAATGTAAGTGAGGAGAGAGACAATTTAAAGTGACCAAAAGAGGTTAAAAGTATGGCTACAGAAAAAGGAGATTCAGCCTTGGAAATATGCAAGCTAGTATATCTTGGGAAGCTAGCCCCAAGTGAACAATTTGATGTGGGGGAGAAAAGAACAAAGCTCTAATATCAAGGAGTTAGAGTAGAGCAGCAAAATAGAGGTTAGTGGGCATATAAAGTGGAAGCAAAAAATGCCACAGTGATTCTGGATTGTCTCTGCAGAGCCAACATGTCCCAAACCATGGAGCCGCTTGTGTCTCTCCATTTCTCCACGTGATTCTGACGAGAATAAACTTGCAATCAGTTTTGGATATCTTGGTACCAGAGAGATGTAAAGCAATTTACAGGAGTTGAATAAAATACAGCAACATGTATTTTGGCTGCAGAGTATGAGAGATTCATTCTTGAGGTAAGATTAATAGAGTGGGTATAGTACCAACAGGCTAAGTGACAACTAAGGAGCGGCAAGATAACCAACTAAAAGTATTTTAAGAATATAAACAGCAGAGGAAAATTTAATCTGAAAAACTTCCTAACCATGAGATTGGCTGGAATGTCTCCAAAGAGTAGTAGAATTAATGGAACATTAATGTCACTTGGGACAGTTAAAGCAAGACTGAGTAAATCACTAGAAAATATACTATAGGGAGCAATTTTCACTGGCATGGTATCAACTTAATACTTCCTTTCCATCTCTATTTTCTATTATTCTCTATCATTTTCACATAATAGAGGCCATAACTTAGGAAAGCACTTCTACTCACACACCAGTTAAATACATACTTAAATGTAAGCCCAGGCTTCAGTTTCATTGAAGACAACAGGACATAATGACATGCTAAACATTAAGCATAGGCTTAAGAGGTATCCGGAATGGGGGGAGGGAGGACTTAAGCATGTGCTTCAGTGTTTTCATATATTGGGGCCATGGACTGCAGAGCAATTTCGCAAAAATTCCAGCAATACAGCATTAGCACATCTTTTCTATTTTGCTTAAACATACCTCTTTACTAAAGAGTGAGCCAGGTAGTCAGAATTATTTATATATAACTGGGAAGTCAACAAAAGGACAGAAGAGCTGAAAAATATGTTGATTTCTTATTTATACTAAGCTACATACAATCATTGTACTGAACAGTTCATTCCCTTGTGAATAATATTACTGGTTCCCGCAGTTAAAGACACAGGGAACATCTCCCAAACTAACATCTTTCAGAATGGAATGAAATTGATGTCAATGGAGATTCAGTAGAACCTCAGGGTTCCAAACACCAGGGTTATGAACTGACCGCTCAACCACACACCTCATTTGGAACCAGAAGTACACAATCAGCAGAGCAGCAGCAGAGACAAAAAAAAAGCAGCAGCAGAGACAAAAAAAAAGAAGCAAATATAGTACAGTACTGTGCTATACGTAAACTACTAACAAAACAAAAGGATCATTTAAAAAAAAGATTTCACAAGGTAAGGAAATTGTTTTTGTGCTTGTTTCATTTAAATTTAGATGGTTAAAAGCAGCATTTTTCTTCTCACAGTAAAGTTTCAAAGCTGCATTAAGTCAATGTTCAGTTGCAAAGTTACAACTATTTCAGAGTTCCGAACAACCTCCATTCCCGAGGTGTTTGTAACTCTGAGGTTCTACTGTCCGCCACCTGACACTAGTTGAAGATCTGATCTTAAGGGTGTCCACAGTAGTTTTCATTCATTAAAAAAAATAAAAATAGAACTTGGGTAAAATTTTCCAAAGGCCCTAGGTCCAATTTTCAAAAGTAACTTAGACACTTAGGCGGGTAAGTCTCACAAAGGGCTAGATCCATAAAGGAAACTTAGGCTCCATATTGCAATGCCTAACATTTAGAATCCTGCCATCTGCTGAAATCCTTAGCTGTAACTTAATCATTGGGTCAGAGAGACAGTGAGAATGACTCTATAGACAAGTGGTTAGCACACTATCCTGGGAGACCTGGGTTCCAGACCCTGTTCCACTAACTATTTAAGTAGTTCATAAAAAGTGGAAAACCTTCAACAAGAGAGATGTGCTTCAGTGTTTTCCTGTTTTGGGACCACGGACTGTAGGACAGTGTGAGAGACTGAGAGAGACCCACCCCAGAATACCATATAGCCCAGCAGTTAGAGTACTCACCTTCTTCCTTTCTGTTTGTGTGGAGCCTGATCTGGTAGGCATGCTCTGCGATGGCCTCTGAGAATGCCTACAGATTGGCCTCCACAGGCAAGATAGGTTAGGGAATTCCTAGCTTTAGGTTCCTGCTGGGGCTTAGGTCGCATCAGGATTTAGGCAGTGTGCATGTCCACTGGCAGAAATGTAGGCACACTGGGGACTTTACCAGTGAAAATGTAGCAATCTAGGGAATTTAGGTGCCTACAGGGTTATGTGGCAGCTGAGCAGAGGTTTTGAGGATCTAAATTTTGGACTTACCGGTAAGTGCCTAAATTCCTTTGTGGCTGTAGCCAAAAACCTTTGCTTGGTCCTACTTTCCCTACCCAAATTTGGAGCTAGTATAAGGTTACTCAACCACCAAACGGTTTTCAGTTTCACTAAGGGGAGAGCGTGAGAATTCTTCCTGTGCTGAGTTCCACTCTCCTCTGATAAACCCTCACACTCCTCAGCCTTGTCCCATCCTCAGGAAGCTAAAGTTACCCTGAATATCAGAGGGAAATGTAGGGAAAGGAAAGGGCGAGTCCCAACTCAGTGCTCACTGAATCATCTTATTCCAGTGTGTTGAAGAGCAGTTGTCTGATGTGCTCACCTCTGGTATGATCAGAGGGAGTGGAAGAGCAAGGTGAGCCCAGCCCAGTTTTTTGCTAGGAAAGCAAGGAAAGAATGAAGATTTAGGCAGGGATATTGTCTTATCTGAGTGACCCTGAAGGACGAGAGAGTTTGGGCCTGATCTAAAACCCACTGAAGTAAATGGAAAGACTCCCACTGACTTCATTGTCTCTGGGTCAGGCCCAGAGAGAGCCCAAGAAGCAGTGAGGCAGCACCTCATCATCCCCACCCAATCGATCTCCTGCAGTGTTGCTGTTGGCACACCGCCGAAGCGATCGGTGCCCTGGTGCAGGTGAGTATTGGCTCACAGCTTTTTAGATAAACAAGTAGCAACTAGGCTGATGGTACAAATTACAGCAGCATCTTCACTCTCATTACAAAGTCCCTCCCTGCACAAGATACTTCAGGGGCACAAATGCTGGTATCTATTAGACTTGACTTTTCTCCTTTGTTCCCACCCCAGACATCTTTAGGCACAAATTGGAAATGTGACTCTTCGAAAGCCTATAGACACATTTTCACAAGCCAAGATCCACATACAAAACATTCAGTGTGTGCAAAGAGCTCAAAGATTTGGTTTTGTGAGAGTGAACCTATTTTAGTTTATTGTTTTACTGATGTTATAGATCAGTGGTTCTCAACTGTGGGTCTGTGAGCCATTTCAGGGGCGCCATGGGGCCCTGCGACTGAAGACTGAAGCCCTGAGCCCCAATGCCCTTTGCAGGGCTAAAGCCCAGAGCTGTGGGGCTGAAACCCCCATGGGCTTGAAGCCCCCCCATGGGATGGAAGCCCGGAGCCATGGGACGGAAGCCAAGAGCCCTGGTGACACCAAGGAGGGCTAAAGCCCCAAGTCCAAGGGTAGAGTTGGGAGGGTATAAGGGGCATTGTCCCCCCCCACACTCACACTGCAGTGCCTTACCCAGAGCGGGGCAGGCCTGGGGGCAACTCCACACCCTTCCCCACCTCCTCCTTTCCCCCAGCCCCTGCGGAGAGGCCCTGCCCCCTGGCCAGGTCAGAGGTGGGAAGTTGGAGCCAGGCACTAGGGGCAGCTGCTGCTCTGACTGCTGCCATAAATGGGGCAGCCACAGAGCCCCTGCCTGCACTTTGAGCTGTTTTCAAACTGAGCTGAGCCCCACTCTACACCCCCCCATTTGATTGATAAGTTTTGGGTGCAGCTTTCCCCCCACCCCCCAGACAGGCTGGATGGACTGCTGAGGTGAGTCCGGGGGTGGAGGTGATGATCCCTCCCTGGACCATGCCGTGCAGAGCTGGCCCGAGTCCTGCTCCCCACAAATAGAAGTCAAACTACACCTATGCCCGAGGACACTCCCCCTGTCACCTTCCCTGGAGGTTTTATAGCATGTGTGTGTGTGGGGGGGCGCTCAGATAGAAAAAGGTTGAGAACCTCTGTTATAGATTACCCTTTTCCTCTTGTTTTTTAATTAAACTCAATTAAAGAGGTGTTACCCTATAATTTTATTCTAAACCACAACTGACTCAGCATTCATCACTTGTTGAGGTGGGAAGCTCTTAATTAGTAAGCCAGCCTCTCTTTCTTTTTTTCTTTTTCTTTTCTTAGAATAGAATACAGTGCTCTTGGCTGAGTGTGTACAGGCGAGAGCTTGAGACATTTTATTTAGTTAGAAACCCTCCCTAGAGTGTGACCAAAAGAACATTATTGTTCACCCAAACCCAGCCTTTTTTGCTGTCTGAAACACCTGGCAGAAGGCTTGCACTATCATTTGCACTGGCAGCTAAAGGAAAACTTGAGTAAGATGTATGTCCAAAACATCCAGAGAGTTAATCAGAAGAATACAAATCACAGCCTATTTCGGGCCAGATCCTCATCTCAATTACACTGCTTTAAATCAAGAGATCAGTGAAATTACTCCAAATGTACATCTGTGTAACTGAGATCAGAATCTGGTGCTCATTTTAATAAACACAATAGAATGAGCCACCTTAGGGACTCTTTGTTTTGACAAGAATATGTATAGCTGTCAGAAAAGATCATTAAACCCTTCTGGTAATGAGCTCATTTGAAACAAGCTCCCTATTAGTAATTATCACTTGGTTTTGATTGATTCATCAGTTGCTTTCGGTGTTCCAGTTTCATAAACAGTTCATGAATTGCTGAGTTAAGAAATGTAATCATTATTTTAGAATTTGGTAAACTCAGTCAACAACGAAAAAACCCAGCCAGCCAGCCAGCCAGCCCTGTTTCAGGACCAGTCCATTCTAAATGAATTGGCTGTGTACCATAGCCATTATAGCTGGACTGCAATTTATTCAACAACAAAGAAAGTCAAATGGAACAGTGAATGCTTGAGAAGTGAAATTTTTTCTTACCTATTTCAGTCATGGTTATCCCCGGAGCTAATTGCCCATTGTTGAAAGAGCTATAGGTAAACAAGTTTGGTACAGAAGTGAGGTCATAGATAGGTTCCTGCTTTATCTGTTTGATTCCAGTCATGTCTAACCCAGACTGATCTGGGGAGGGCTGGGCAGAATCCACGTTATAATAACCCTCGGACTTTGGCAGGTCAATGACATGCCCATTCGAGTAAGTGCCACCAGTTTCGTTGTTCAGGTTGCTCAGGCCGTTACTAATGCTGCTGCTGTATACCCTGGCAAGGGCTTCTGCCTCACCACTCTGCTGCTGCCGTTGCTCCTGTAATCGCTGCTGGTGCTTCTGCACTTCAGCATACAGGCTGTCCCTCTGCTTTTTGGACATTCTTCCAAATTTCACAGCTGAAAAGCAAACCATAACAGAAACCATTGCTCTCTTTTCTTAAATCATTTTCCTATTTACATCACTTTTGCCCTGTCTTTCCTCCGGGGAAATCAGAAATGATACAAAGCTGCAGACTACACACATTTTATGAAAGCTGAAGCATTATGTTCTTGGATTTGCAAGGTACCAACATTGCTCCATTTTGACAGACAGGGTCTCAGTCAAGCAACATACTCCTCCCTGGCATCTTTCTCTTGCCTTTCTGTGTTCACTACACAACAACCCAGAGGTATATAAAACATACAACCTTTAGATTTGTTTCCCGTGTGATTTATCAACTTGCTCCCAAACCTTTAAACTATGCACTAACTGATTAGTGCCTTCTGATGAAAGCAAATCCTAAAGCCCTATTATTGCAACCTTTCAAGGGGCTGTTATCTTCACACTCCTATTTTTTAAAAAAAACCAACACTACAGGTTAGAGTTAGGACCTGCAGGGAAATGACAGACTTGAAGGCAAGCAGCATAAACGAATGGCACATCTGCCATAAAGGCAAGACTTACGGATTTACACAATCATATTTTACATAATCTCCATGTGTAAAATCTGTACATTCTTCACTGATGACAAATGAAGGAAATAGTGTTACTTTTAGAGTAAGTCAGCATCAGGGTGCAAACTGGATTCTCCAGCACTTGACATCTTTAGAGACTCATGTCTTCCTAAAATATATGCTCTGATTCAAGCATGAGTTATTATGCTTGATGCAAGAATTACTGGCTGAAATTCTATGCCCTGTGTTATACAGAAGGGCAGTCTAGATGATATTAATGGTCCTTTCTGGCCTTAAAATCTATTAAATATTTTCAAGTAGATCTGGGAAACCTCAGCCCAGAGATGGTAAATAAGCTTTTAGAACAAATGAGGTCACTCAGTTGGGAGAATATCTAGAGGGGATCAAGGATGGATCTCTGAGGGATATCAATACAAAGCACAAGAGAGGGACACTTGGACATGCCTTTTTGGGAATATAATTATAGAATGATTATTAGCGAAGATGAGCAGGGATGGTGCCCCTAGCCTCTGTTTGCCAGAAGCTAGGAATGAGCAACAGGGGACCAATCACTTGATGATTACCTGTTCTGTTCATTCCCTCTGAAGCACCTGGCATTGGCCACTGTTGGAAGACAGGATACTGGGCTAGATGGATCTTTGGTCTGACCCAGTATGGCCATCTTTAATGAAGCATCAAATACGCATTTAATGTGGTATGAGGACAAGTGTTTTCTAAAGCCACTGAATTACTTTAGATCCTTCTACATATTGTGCTAAATTCAGAGACAACATAAATGACTGCCAAAGATGGGCCTGATTCTCATTTACACTAGGGCCACTTTATACTTCTATTTATACACACTTTCAGGCCCCTTTACGATAGTCAGATCCTATAAGTCTGTGTGAATGTGACTGTAACTTGCATGCTGAGGGAGCAGAAAGATGTGCAAAAAGAGAGGAAAAGCACCAAAGAAAGCAGAGTGCAGGAAGGTATATCAGATAACAGCCCCGTCAGTTTCTCACTCCCTTTTAGGGATTGCTTTCCCTGCTATGGTCCTGCCTTTCCAACCCCATAGCACGGAAAATGTAAAATATACCACTTTACACCATCATTTGCATTGCCTATGGATCCTGCCCATCATGCACTTCTCACTCTTATTTTAACCACACCAGATCAGAGCAGGGAGGACCAATCCACAAGGACTTTATGTTGAAAAATGCAACTACCTATTTTCTTTAATTTCAGGGCCTCAGTAATAGAAACAAACACCCACTGTTTATGCTCATTATATTTTCATTAATTGGACTCTCCAGCTGCTGTCAATTAGCATCCTGCCTCTGCATGATAGAAATGAGTCTGTTATTAGACAGAGTTAAAATTCACATATGATTTCTTTGTAACAACGAAAAAAATCAATCAAGGCAAGACTGTTTACGTGAGTGTTTATACTCATAGAGGTTAGAGGAAGGCAGCACTGGGAGATGAAACCCTCTCTTCATCTACACCAATGAAAACTCAGGGCCACTGAGAAACTCTGCTTTACAGGTGAGGGACAGAGCACTAGCAGCCAAATACAAATGTCCCGTGATACCTTTAAAGCCCTCAACTGCAGTCAGGAGACAGCACTTTTATGAGGAGACTATATGCTGATTAACTGCTGAAAGAGCACAGCTTTAATCTTCTTTGGGCAGAAATGAGAGGCTAAGAACCCGGTATGCTGCACACTAGATACCAAGCTGAATTCACTTAATGGTGAGAGTGTAGTACCCTTACGCATGTTGGATAGAACTTTACACCGTGAACTGTCTCATTGTACCTATGGAGTATTGCAATCTGACCTTAAGCTAATGTAAAACCTCTGAACCATCTAATGAACATAATTTCTCTGGTGATCTACAAAGCTCAGGGGAATTTGAAATACATTCAAATGACACATTTTTATAACTGTCCAAGACATTTTTTTTGGCCGCTATATAGATATAGATAACCAAATTAAGATAATATGCCTACACAATAGGAGACATTTTTGTTTTCTTTTTGATGTTTTTAAAACTTCAGTATGGATTTGGGAGCAATCCAAATTAACAGTAGTAGCTAGGGCTGAAATAATGCAGACAGACTTTGCTCAAGCTTTCTTGCACAGCTCTGCTATTGCACCTCAATGCTAACCTGCAACACAACTCTTATTCTAGTCCCAGGTAATTTTTATTCTCAGTTTGTCACTCATGCTGACTTGCGTCGCAGTTTGGGGAGTGGATAAGAGGACTAACAGTAAGGACTCAGACGAGACCACCAGCACCAAAATATATAGTTTGCTCTGTACAGCCTCACCCTGAAGTTTCAACTGGATACAAGAATCTTCTTCATTTTCTGTTTTAAGCAGTTGTGTAGCTCTCTAGTTCACTGCTAAACAGCAGAAGGTTGCACCAAGTCGTTCCTTTGTAATGTAACGTTATTTTTACTGAAGTGCTTTCAGATCCTTTAGCATAAAAATTGCTCTAAGCGTGCATATTTCCTTTTGAACTGTATATTTTATTTATTATACTCTCAGGCCCTCAAACATTTTTAAGCATGGGGAGTCTTAATACATCAATATTTAATATTATTAATATAAAATGTTATTATCTGATCCAGCATACGAAGCCCTCTCTACGAGGGGAGGACCTTTTTGCTTTTAATCAGAATGCCACATTTCTCTTTATAACATTTTGTTTTAATCTAATGTTGCTCTCTATTTTGTTATTCCCCCACCCCCATGAAAAAATGCTCCTAAGTTTAAGGAATGGCAAAGATCTATGTTTTACTGTGAACGTGTTACAGAGCACTTAGGTTTTCTTCTTTCTTTCCAGAAATCTGTCAGGGGGTTAAGTAGTCAGCAGCAATGAAGAACGGTTTCAAAGGGTTTATCTATGAAGTAGGAAGCTAACTCCTTACCGTCTCTAGACATTCCTAGGGCAAGACACTTCTGCAGTCGGCAGTGTTGGCAACGATTTCTGTTGGTTCTGTCAATTAAACAGTTTCTCTGCCTGGGGCAGGAGTAAGAGGCATTGTTCTGCTGACTCCTCCTAAAGAAACCCTAGAGAGAGAGTGTGAAAGAGAGAGAGATAATTACTATATATAGATAGATAGATAAATAGATATAGTGGCATGCCACTGCAATAAACTCTAATTCAGTGAAATTTTGTTTATGATACAACTTCGTAATTGCTTTAGCCAGAAATAGTGAAATAAAATCATGTTCTCTCCTGATCTGAAAAACCTGTGCATTACTCTGTAAAATATAATATGAGGGTATGAGCGTAACAAACAGGATAGAGTGATAAAATATAGTACATCCTCAATATACAATAAACACTGAACTTCATCAAATGCTCAGGGAGACTCTCACCAATATTTCTAACAAGGCGGCTTATTGCCATTTGCTCCGAATACTTTTTTTGTTAAAGAAAAGGTACTGGTAACATCTAACACTGATGATTTGTTTATTCACTGGCTACATGTGGTATCAGAAGTTGTAATATACAATGATTCCCTAGGTTAACCTGGAGAAGCTTAAACTGATTTGGAGAGACAAGATACTCCACAGGAGAGAGGTAATTCAAATTGAGGCATCTAAAAGAGCTGTAGGATTTAATGACCTTACTAGCTAAAGTGCAAAGGAAAAAGAAACGCTTTTAAACACCACCACCCTCCTCCAGGAAAAAAATAATGACATTTCATATGTAAAAGAAATATATTATTGTCAGGTAAATACAGAAAGTTAAAAATCCCAGTTTAGCTAGGGAATTGGCTAAAGAGTTTTAAAACTTTTAGTTACCCAGTCTCAGTAAGGTTTTTTGAGTGTTATTCTGGTCAGTTGTTTGGATTTGTGACTGGGGACAAGAGTACTAGAACCCGAGAGCACGTCCTTACTTAGTCATAGCCACTGAGAATGGCACCATCAGGCAGCATTACGGCAGAAGTGACAAGAAATGCCAGAGATGTCAAGAGGAATGGAGCCAGGAAGGGGAGATGACAGAAGTAAAGCTACACTTGATGTGCTTCTCTCTTCTACAGAACAACGAAAGGTAAAGAGCACAGGAGGAGCAGGGAGCCCAGAGAGGGGGAAGAGAAACAAAGAAGAGAAGTTCATTGGAGAACCTAGCAGCTTTAGAAACAGGCAACTGCACACTTACACAGTGAGAAAGAGATGGAGGGGGAGTCTAGCAACTGCAGGAAGCTAGGAAGGCAGATAGAAGGTAAAAAGTGCAGTTAGCATCCGTAGGAGGAAGACAGAGTAAGTAAAGTTAGACACTGGTAGCAGTGGCAGTGAGGTGGTTGAGTGTTGCTAGGATGGTTTGTAGACTAAACCTGAACTGAATCAGCAAGCTAGGGCTGGCTTCATTCAACAGCTAGTCCGGTATTGTTTCAGTACAGGACTATGGATGACAGCAGCAAATCATGGCAATAATAATAGCTGTGGAGTCTGGAGAAATAATGGTGAAGAAACAATGTAATTGGATTGTACATGACTGGATTCACTCAGTAAAGACAATATTTGAAGCTTCACTCAAGTCCTAGCGCATTGAATGATGGCCAGATGTGTCACTACCACTGGACAACAGGTATTGAGTTTGAGTACAGATACTGACATTCCCAGTCCATGAAGTGAAGTTTAAAAGTCCCATTTCATCTACCCTGCATTGGTTGTGTTAGTGGTTATAAATTAATTTAAGATGTGAGTTTTGTATCTTTGGGAATGCAGTTGTCCTTTAGGGAAAGTGCCAATGAAAAACTGTAGAGCACTTATCTGATCCTGACTGACAAAGAATTTACTGAAGCCGTGGCTGTGGGATTAATTTAAGGCCAATTTAGCACTAATTATGAGACATTTCTTATGTATTTGCCATACTTTATTAGAAATTTCCTTTTTGGCATAGAAAGGGTTTTCTGCTTTAAATGTAAGTAATTCCAGTGTGAATTGGGAATTGAATGAATGGATTAATCAGATCAGGTCAATCTTATTTTTAAAGGTAACAGTTATAAAAATTATTTTTTTTTAGAATTGTAACTATTACACAGTCTAGAATATCATATTTTAGTGCTACATAGATTTTCATAGTGAAGACTGTGCTGCTTATTTTCTATCATACAGGAATTTACACAGTCATTCTTTGTTCCTATTAGAATATCATGGGTCATACTCAAATTTTGACTTGGTATAATTTATTTTTTCCCTTCCCTCATCAGATCTAAATGTTTTCTTGGACTATATAATATTTTATATCCTTTTTTTGAATGGCTACATTTATTGGGGAGAATAATTGCTCTTTTGGGTAGAAGAATTGTACTGACCTAGTGCGTAGAGTAGAAGAGCTAAAAACAAATTTCTTGGCTCTTTTCCTAACTCTGACACTGAATCACTTTGTGATGTTGGGCAAGTCACTTAACCTTTCTCTATCTCACTTTCCCAGTCTGTAAAACAGGTATAGTAATATGTTCCATACCTCTAAGAATTAGGCTTCAATTTTAATCACTTCCCATAACGGTGGAGAGACAGGTGGAATGAGACACTTTTGAGAGCCCCAGAGACATTGAGGTAGGCACAAGGGGTGAAACCCAGGCCTCAGTGAAGTCGGTGGGAAAATTACCAGAAGAGATCAAATTCCTGAAGATACCCAGGCATGCTGCAGGATATGACAGTGCTGTTTGCGACACCCTTTAATAAGGTGCAATGAGGACTGATAGATCAGATATAGAGTGATCGCTTGTGAAAAGTGTTCACACGCAGGTGACAGGGTGTTTTTGTCATTTATCATGTTCCTGTATGAGTTCATTTGAGAGAGTAGTGATTATCTGGTTTCACCCAGATAGTTTTTATTGGGGCATTTAGTGCACTCAATGAGTAAAGATGTGTTGTGGTGGGTGTTGACCACTGTAGCAGTGGAGATATGGCTGCAGGTTTTGCACCTGTTGTTCTGTCTGGTTTTGCTGCCATTTTGAGTAGCTGTGTCCTGGTCTGCGAGGAGCTTACTTCTGATGATGAGCTTGGGTTGAGGGGTTGTTTAAAGGCCAGAAGTGGGTGTTAACAAAACGATCACTCTATGGGCTTGTCTTCATGTACAGCACTGCAGCTGCACTACTGTAGTGCTTAAGGGTATATCTTCACTACTGTGGCTGTGTAGTCGCGGTACCAGGGCTGGGAGAGAGCTCTCTCAGTGTTGTAAAAAACCCACCACCATGAGAGGAGTAGCCCCCAGTGCTGGTGCACTGTCTAGACTGCCACTTTACAGCGCAGAAACATGCATCGCTCGGGGGAGGGTGTTTTTTCACACCCCTGAGCAAGAAAGTTTCAGCACTGTAAAGTGGCAGTGTAGATGAGGCCTTAATGAAAATGCTACTATGCTGAAGGGAGAAACAGTGTAGTTAATCCACCTTCCCAAGAGGCGGTAGCTCTCCCATTAACATAGCACTGTCTACAGGAGGGCAGATGGATTAGGATTTTGCACACCCCTCAGCAACGTAGTTATACTGGTTATACTATACTATACTGATATAGGTCTATAGTGTAGACGTGGCCTATATCTGACCTCTCAGTCTTCATCCTCAAAGGAAACACTTTGAGCCCGGATGCTTAAATTCATAACTCTGCTAGACACTAAAAATCATGGATTGAACAGAGACACTGGATTTATGGCTTATTACAACAATCTGTTACTCTCTACCCCCTGTTTTTGTCCTATGACTGAAGAAGTGTTAAGGGGACACTCTAC
The DNA here is from genome assembly GCF_016161935.1 of Mauremys reevesii. Classification (NCBI taxonomy): domain Eukaryota; kingdom Metazoa; phylum Chordata; order Testudines; family Geoemydidae; genus Mauremys; species Mauremys reevesii. The sequence continues at coordinate 93,458,685 of NC_052628.1, read as the reverse complement.
CTTGAATGGTCCCTTAGAATATGTGCTAACTACTTATAAGAACATAAGAACATAAGAACGGCCGTACTGGGTCAGACCAAAGGTCCATCTAGCCCAGTATCTGTCTACCGACAGAGGCCAATGCCAGGTGCCCCAGAGGGAGTGAACCTAACAGGCAATGATCAAGTGATCTCTCTCCTGCTATCCATCTTCATCCTCTGACAAACAGAGGCTAGGGACACCATTCTTTACCCATCCTGGCTAATAGCCATTTATGGACTTAACCACCATGAATTTATCCAGTCCCCTTTTAAACGCTGTTATAGTCCTAGCCTTCACAACCTCCTTGGGTAAGGAGTTCCACAAGTTGACTGTGCGCTGCGTGAAGAAGAACTTCCTTTTATTTGTTTTAAACCTGCTGCCTATTAATTTCATTTGGTGACCCCTAGTTCTTGTATTATGGGAATAAGTAAATAACTTTTCCTTATCCACTTTCTCAACATCGCTCATGATTTTATATACCTCTATCATATTCCCCCTTAGTCTCCTCTTTTCCAAGCTGAAGAGTCCTAGCCTCTTTAATCTTTCCTCATATGGGACCCTCTCCAAACCCCTAATTATTTTAGTTGCTCTTTTCTGAACCTTTTCTAGTGCCAGTATATCTTTTTTGAGATGAGGAGACCACATCTGTACGCAGTATGTTAAACAATCTGTTCCAACTTGCATTTTGCTGTGATGCTGGGAGTGCCTTTCCCAGACTTGAAGAGCTCTGTGTGGCTCAAAAGCTTGTCTCTCTCACCAACAGAAGTTGGTCCAGTAAAAGATATTACCTCACTCACCTTGTCTCTCTAATATCCTGGGACCAGCACAGCTACAATTAGACTGCATACATCTTTCTTCATGACAGTCTCATGAAACAGGATTAGACTAATTGATCTGCTACTTTGAAACTGGCACAAAAACAAAAGGGTTACAACTGTGTTAAGTGGTAGAGGAGCTTCTTATCTCGATATGCACATAGAGCTAAGAGGCATTGTCTCCTCTTGAGGCACACACAAGGGCTACCAGTAACAGTAATCACATCCAGAGGAGACTTTATTCCTTACTGCTTTATATAGACTGGTTACAGAGACAAGAAGCTCTTTTTCTGCTTAAAAGCATTTTTCTTTATTATTATTTTTGTGCCAATTTTAAAGTATCAGATCGATTAGACTAATCCTGCTCTGTGCGATCATCATAAAAAGAAGCCTATTTCCAGTCCAGTATCACAATAAAACTGTGTCACAATGGGGGATGGCTCATTTACAATTGTTAACGTTTCTGAAAGACAAGGTCTGATTTTTGACAATATATCACTTTTCAATTTACTGGCATTAAATCAAACTTTAGTTTTGGGATGTGGTAAATCCAATGTTTTGAATTTTTCAGATGCCTTCAATGTTATAAAATGCTAAATGCAAACCTAGGGAGCAAGATATTTCACACTACACACATGCAGATGTGTATGTGCACCCACAAAATGTACAGTGCATGTTTCCATCTATAAAATGACCTGCAGGTGCTAATCAGAGCCTTTGCATCTTTGCACCTTCAAGCGGGTAGTCAGAACTGCAAACACGAAGATTTGCCTTTGCAAAATTCTCAGCTACTGTGAGTGCTAAAATAGGCCCTTATACATAAGTTAGCCACGGGGACTGCTTTAACATATGGCAGCCTCCCCACAAGTGCTGATGGCAGGTGCTGCAGCCCCAAATCACAGGAGCACTATGGGCATTCTCCCTTCTATCCCAACCTGCTCCTTTCCATCCCTGGGGTATGCCAGGCCTACAAGGAGGGACAATGCAGTGCCATTTACATTCTTCCTGAACTGGGGGAATTTCTCTCTGGGCAATTGCAATTTCTTTATGTCCCCTTGAGAGCATAGATGCACCAGAGTGGGGGCCAAAATCAGCCCCATATCTCTTAAAACTGTGCATTATGACACTTAAATTAACTTTGACATTTCACAAATATAGTAAATGAAACAAGAGAACAAAACTAGTCCTCAGGTTCATTCGGGGTGGAGCAGTTCTAACATATCGTAACCAGCATGTGTATCATCATTTATGCTGCATCACATATTAATAATTCAAAGCCTCAAAGAAGGAGCTATTTCCAAATATCATTTGACTGTTGAATAAGGAAGACAACTAGTAAAATTAGACATGGAACACCTGTGTATCAGCAGCAGGCATTACAGCCTTTGGCACGCCTTGTTTGAAAGGGTGTCAGAGTGTGTTGTGAAGTACACAGATGCCTGAGGCAAATGCAGATGCCAATGACAGTGCTGTATAAAGTCTCATACCTTGCAGCCTTCACATGTGATGACTCCATAGTGTATTCCAGAGGACTTATCTCCACAAATTTTGCATGGTATCACTTCAATTTGTGCTGAAAAAGAGAAAAGGGTTATTTTTGGTTTATAATGCTGTTCGTTTCTTTTCTGCCCTAACTACTGATCATAGATGTTAGTGCTGGTCAGACACCTAACTCCCTGCAAGTGTAAAATTGTTCTTTATGATATTTTAGGTTTTTTAGTGCTCTGTTCAGCCCAGTTCTAATTGATTCACATAATGGGGCTTCCACCATTTCCCTGAAGAGACTGTTTCACAATCTAATAGATCTCATGATAAGAAAGCTTTCCCTGACATTTGCCGTAAGTTTTCTTTCTTTCTTTCTTTCTTTTAATTTCATCCCCTAGCTATACCTATTGGATCACTCTAAACAATTACCTTCTTTGGTGTTTACAGCCTTCAAATACTGCTAGCCAGTAACCTTGTCCTCCATCATATCCTCACTCTTCATTTTGCTGAGGCAGAATTGCCATATATGATTTGATGCTCTTTCTGTTAAGCTCCCCCGGGCTCTTCCCTCTCACCCCCATCATGGCTCATTATACTTGTACACTTGATATGATGCAGTTCATGTGATGTTCTTTCATGTCCTCTGATTTGTGGTTTACTGACATACATCAAAAGATACTAGCAACATCTGTAAATATCTGCAAAGTTCTGCCTCCAAGGAATTGCTTAAACCAGTGATATATTTGCAGATATACCACACCTCCTGCAGTCAAAGCCATTTATTTACTGGCTCTAAACTAGAGATGAGCAAGAGCTATAGATCCAGATCCCAACATCTCCAGTATCTGGTCTTTGCTTTGGCTAACTATAGAATTAGCGGCTAGCTGCAAGATTCAGAACTGCATGTAGATTCAGATTTACCCAGAATCTGAAAATATATTTTCCTCTCTCTACATATAATTTGGCCCAGGCCCCGGGCCCCGCAGGGGCCCCCAGGAGAGTTTTTCGGGGGCCCTGGAGTGGGGTCCTTCACTCACTCCGGGGGCCCCGGAAAACTCTCACGGGGCCCGGGCCCCCAGAGCTTCTTCTGCTCCAGGTCTTCAGCGGCAATTTGGCTGCAGGGGGTCTTTCCACTCTGGGACCCGCCGCCAAAGTGCCCCGAAGACCCGCGGCAGGGGGTTCTTCTGCCCTGGGACCCGCCGCCAAAGACCTGAGGCCCCCTGAATCCTCTGGGCTGCCCTGTTCCTTTGGTGCATCCCCAGAGGTGAACAGTGTCCCAAAGAGGGCAGGAAGGAGATAGGAAGGAACATACATGGATGATGAAACTTCCACACCCACAGTGCACTCTAAGGCATTTGAGGAAGGACTGTGCTTCCCTGAGGCACAGTGTGCTCTCTTGGGTCACAGTAGCTCTCTACCTTCCCTAGTGCAAGACTGGGTGATAAAAGCATGATCTAGACATACACCGTTGCATACACTTGTGAACTCCAGTCCACTAAAGACAAATTTTCAAATGGGTTTTCACTCACACAAATCTCCTACACTCATTTATATTTCTGTACAATTGTCCATCTAACAACCTAGCACACAGGACAGCTTCTGCACATGTAAAGTGAGGGAGCAAGAAGAAATAATTGCCCCCCTCCCCCCTGCAACTAAACAATAAGTGCAGTAGTTCTGCTATGCTATTTCATTACTGTATTGTTTCAAAAATGTGGTGGATTTATGGTTAACCTATCACACATTTTAATTACTAGTTTGAGTTGAATATAATTTTTTGTTCCTATATTTTAGGCAGAGATGGGCTAGAACCAAATCCCTTAATGCAAGTGCCTATGAACTCTAGGAAAGTTCAGATATACTGTACATTTTGTTCCTCGGCCCACCCTTGATGTTAGCTTTGCCTTAGGTTATGCCTTCACTGCATAAAAGATGGTAGTGGGGTTTTACTGTAGGGTAATTAATAGGCATTAGCTATTATGCTGTAAAATCCTTGTGGAAACAAAGCACTGCAATTTTAGTGTGAGATAGCTAGGTGAGGTCAACAGTCTACCCCACCCATGGCTGACCTTGCCCAGTTCATCTCACAGTAAAACTGCAGTTCTTTACCTCCACAAGACTATGCACTGGGACAGCTAAAACACTCTAATTATTCCATGGTAAAAACCACTTTTTGGCAGTGAAGACAAAGCCTGAGAATGATTCCTAAGTGCTGCCAGTTGAGAGACTGAGTTTCAAGTAATTCCTAGATCCCTAGGGTGAGAACCATGCAGAGGGAGAAAGCTTAGTCTTTGGAAGGATGGACTGTTTTGGGTTGTCAGACCTCAAAGGGATAGATGTAGGTCTCAGGCAGAAGCTAAAGTCTGGAATATGGGGAAATCCTCAAAACTCAATAAGTCAAGATGTGCAAGGCAACAAGAGAAAATAGTGGAATAATAATAAAAAATAGATTTAAAAAATAGTTTAATCACATTTACTATTTATTACTTTATTCCTGTGATAGGAACAAGGGCATAAGGCTTGATTCTGCAAACACTAACTGCATTGAGTTTCATACCTGTTACTGTGAAGAGTCAATAATACTACATCCAGTAAGGGACTACTCATCGTTATAAGTATTGTGCTCAGTTATAAGTGTTTGTGGATTGGGTCCCTAAATGCTAAAGCTATGGATTTCAATTATTATGGAACAAATACAGTAGGCTCATCCGCAAATCAGAATCAAACTAATCATGTTATAAGTTAGTAGTAATAAATATTAGTGAGACAAGGTGGGTGAGGTAATAACTTTTATTGGACCAACTTCTGTTGGTTAGAGAGACAAGCTTTCAAGATTACACAGAATTTTTCTTTAGATCTGGGAAAGTGTCACAGCTAAATGTAAGGTGGAAGAAATTGTTTAGCACATATTTCAAGAGACCATTCAAGGTGAAATAGCCTGTTAACATCTCTCCAGTCATTAGGGGTGGAGGGGTGGGGGGAACTGGAGGGCTTAGTATATTATACTAACGGTGAATACAAGGTCTCCAGCAGATTGGTGTTGCTGCTTCTAAGTCTGCTCGGTAACTTCCCAGGTAGACACACTGCCAAGCCACTTAGTATGCAGAAACTGCGCAGTTGCAGTGCTGTGAAAAAACCACCCCAATGAGAGGTGTACAGCTTTCTGTGCCAGGGCTACAGTGCTGTAGTGCCAATGTAGACACCCTGCTCAATTACAGTGCTGCAATTGGCTTCTGGGAGGTGTCCCACAATGCCTGCTCTTGCCTCTCTGGTCATCGGTTTGAACTCTACTGCCCTGCCCTCAGGTGACCAACCATCATTCCCGCTCCGTAAATTCCTTTGGAATTTTGAAAATCCCCTTCCTGTTTGCTCAGTGATGCATGCATTGGTCTCAGCGCATCTTTCCAGGTGACCATGCCTGCTCCATGCACCAGGCAATCCCCACTTGGAGCAATGAAACGCTGCTGGACTTCATCAGCATTTGGGGAGAGGAGGCTTTCCAGCCCCAGCTGCGCTCCAGCCATAAAAATTATGATACCTATGGACAGATTCCATGATGCATGACAGAAAGGGGCCATGACCAGGACACATTGAAGTGTAGGGTAAAAGTGAAGGAGCTGTAGAATGCCTACAACAAAGTGCAGGAGGCAAACAGCCACTCCGGTGCTGCACCCACGAGCTGCTGGTTCTACAAAGAGCTGAATGTTATACTTGGTGGCGACCCTACGTCCACTGTGAAGGCCACTGTGAATATTTCGGTGGCTTACGTCAGTCGAGAGTGGATTGAGCCAGGAGGAGGAGATCTTGGACAAGGATGTGGAGGGGGAGGGGGACCCAAAGGCAGAGGACGACTCAGAGATCAGAGATGCATGCAGCCAGGAGCTCTTTTCTACTCCGGAGGAGGCTAGCCAGTCACAGCTGTTGGATCTTGGTGAAGCACAAACAGGAGAGGAGGCCCCTGGTAAGTGGATGTGATTTGGGGAATTGCTGAAGTGAGTTGTTGGGGGCAGGAGGGTTGCAGAAAGCAGGCTTGTGTCTGTATGATGTGCGTACCACCACATGCCTAGTCTGACCGGTGGAACAGGGACACTTCACGGGACTCTCCCTCAGAGATCTCCAGGAAACTCTCATGGAGATACTGGGCAATCCGCTGCCACAGGTTCTTTGGCACAGCTGCTTTGTTTCTTGTTTCCTTTGATTCCCTGCTCACCCTCAGCAGCGAGATATCTTCCATAATGATCACAGCCTGTGGAAAATGTGGGGACAGGAATGATTATCAGGCCCCTCCTACAGTGCTGGCTCTCCCTAAGGGCCATGTGCCCAGTGTACAGTAGGGTCCAGGAAGACTGAGTTACCTCGCCCCTGCGGATACTCACCATTTTGGGGGTCTTATGGCTCATGTGTGCTTGCCTGGGGTCAGCCAGTTAGTGACAGATATGTGAATAGTGGCTGAGTTTTAAATCACTGAATCAGTGTTCTCCGTGTTGCAAAGAATACTGCTCTGTAAAATGTTGCGTTTTGGCTTCACAGAGATGACCTTGGGAGCCCAGCCTCCCTCTTTGTTATCGGCAGCTGAACGGCTGCACAGAATTAGAAAGCGGCCATGAAGAAATAAAGAGGACTTTCTGCATGAGGTTATGATGCACTCCGCCGCCGAGAAACAGGAATTGAAGGTGTGGAGGGAGAGCGAGAAGAGGGACTGAAAGGAGAACACGGTGCACCAGAATGAAGCAATGGAGTAGCTCTTAAACATTATGGAGCGCCAAGTGGACATGCTCCAGGTGATATGAGCACTGCCAACCAAGCAGCTCCACACCTCACCGCCCCTGCAGCCGCTGTCACATAACTCTTTCCTATGCGTCCCTCAGACACTGCCAACACACTTTTATCAGCCTCCTGGCTCCAGTCTGTACCCGCAACATTCCACTCCTCCCCCATCACAGTCCAGCACTGTGGACTCCCACTACCCACTGCACTCAACACATGTCCCTCTGCAGTTTAGTCCTGTTGAAGTACAGTACCCGCTGCACTGTACTCCAAAGGAGAAGGCTGGATATGATCCCTGGACATACACAAATCTTTAATAGTCCTGGGACCCCACCTCCTCCTGGGACCTTCCCTTCCCCCAACCCCCTCAATGCTGATGTGTTTTTTTGTTTGTCTCTTTCCTCCAGTTGTTGTTTTTAATAAAATAATTGTGTTGGTTTGAAAGTAATCTTTATGCTATTAATTGAAAGCAAACAGAGCCCTGCAAAGCAACAGCAATTATCTTAAACCTTCATATTGCATCATCTGCACCAATCACAATCACCTCCTAGCATTACAAGCACTGCACTCTCAAGCCTATCAACAAATATTAGTGGCCTTCAGCTTCAAATTACTGCCTCAAGACATCCCTGATCCTTATGGCCTCACGGTGTGACCCTCTAATAGCCCTGGCCTCTGGCTGTTCAAATCCAGCTTCCAGACATTGAGCCTCAGTGGTCCAGCCCTGAGTGAAGCTTTCACCCTTCCCTTCACAAATATTATGGAGCGTACAGCATGAGGTTATAAGCATAGGAATATTGTCATTGGCCAGGTCCAGCTTCCCACATAGGCAGCGCCAGCAGACCTTTAAATGGCCAAAAGTAGACTCAACAGTCATTCTGCACTTGCTCAGTCATTGCTGAACCGCTCCTTGCTGCTGTCAATGGCTGTGTATGGCTTCATAAGCCACGACATTAAGGTGTAGGCAGAGTCTCCCAGGATCACAATGGGCATTTCAACTTCCCCTACAGTGATCTTCAGATCTGGGAAGAAAGTCCCTACTTGCAGGTTCCTAAACAGGCCAGTGTGCCAAAAGATGCGTGTGCCATGCATCTTTCTGGATCAGCCTGCATTAATGTCCGTGAAATGCCCACAGTGATCCACATGTGCTCTTAGAACCATAGAGAAATACCCCTTCTGATTAATGTACTCGATGGCTAGGTGGTCTGGTGCCAGAATTGGAATATGCATGCCATCTATTGCCCCTCTGCAGTTACGGAAGCCCATTTGTGCAAAGCCATCCACAATGTCACGCACATTGCCCAGAGTCACGGTCTTTTGGAACAGGACGCGATTAATGGCTCTGCACACTTCCATCAACACGAGTCCAACTGTCGACTTTCCCTCTCCGAACTGGTGAGCAACTGATTGGTAGCAGTCTGGAGTAGCCATCTTCCACAGTGCAATCGCCACACACTTCTCCAATGGCAGGGCAGCTCTCATTCTTGTCATTGTGCCGCAGGGCTGGGACGAGCTCATCACACAGTCCCAAGGATGTGGCTTCCCTTCTCTGAAAGTTCTGCAGCCACTGTTCGTCATCCCAGATGTGCATCACTATGTGATCCCACTGTTTAGTGCTTGTTTCCCAAGCCCAAAAGCGGTGTTCCACTGTGGTCAGCACCTCCAATCTCGTGTCATAGCTACTATGCATGGTGAAATCAATGTCACGCTCCTCTTGCCTTTTAGTTTTAGGAATAACTCCACTGCCAGTGGCCACTCATGACATGTTAATCAGAGCGAGCAGCATACTGGTCAACCGTTCGGGATCCATTCCCAGACCGAAGAGGCAGAGAACGCAGTACACAAACCGTTGAAAGATGGTGCCAAATGCAGATGGAAGCACAGGGATCGGTGCAATGCATCATGGGGCATTGGGACAGGACCTAGGATGCCCCGCAATCCCCCTCTGCCTTCCTACAACTCTTAGCAGCAGAAGAGGAAGATATGCTCTGTAGGATAGCTGCCCAGAGTGCACCACTCCGAATACCACTGCAAGTATGAACACACTATTGTGCAGGCAGCTGACAGCATGAACACACAACAGTGGTTTCTCTTCAGCGCTCGCTGAGTGGCACTCTAACTGCTGGTGCTATAACTCTGCCACTGTAGACATACCCTAAGATAGCTCATGGAAAATGCTATATCTCTAGGGCAGAGAGAAGAGATTTAAAGAAGTTTGAAAAAGCAGACTGCTGATGTCTCCTAGGCATTTCTCTTTTATTCATAAGACAGCAGGACAATTTAAGGATTCATAACAGAAAACCTGAGTCGTTAATTGTACAGGCCAGAAGAAAAAGAAGCCACTGTATTCCCAGAAACATCTTGAATTACTGTAATTAACACCCAGTGTACCAGGTTTCCTTTGCAGATTTAATGATTGTCAGCAGCTCCTACACCTTCTTCACATTGCATCTTTGTTCAATGCTCTAGATTTGTATATTTTCCCCTCTCCCTCCTCCTCCTTTCAAAGAGAGAGTTGATGAAATAGTACATTAGTTCTCTTTCTGTAGAACTATTACAAAAGAAGCTGTTTCATTTTGAATCCTTTATAAGCGTAACAAATGTATCCTTTTATCAAGGGGGTATTTTCAGTTTCTTTCAGAATGTTGAAGTCATTATATGATGTACCTTGAAAATAAACTAATAGTAAAGTTGCCACTCATGCATGGCAACTTTCAGCAATACAGGAAATTATGTCCTTCTCCCATTCAGACACAGTAAACATATTATATATTAGTATAATAGAGAACTACTTGTCTTCACTTTTCAGGCACTTCATGGCCTATCCCCTTTCTACCTATTATATCTAATAATCTACTGAGAATAGAGTTCTGTCTCCTATTTGCCAATTATGCTGGTGTCAGTTGTCCATTTGCCAAATTTTCAAGCAAGTATCTTCACACGTTCTCCCATGCCTGGGGAGAAAGTGTGAAGATGCTTGCTTGAAAAATTGCATAGGAGGAGCTCCTCATAAAGATCTGAAATGCCACCAGATCATCTTCCTTCAAATCCCTCCTTGAAACTCACCTCTGCTATGAAGACTAAAAAAATCAACAATGGTTAGGCACTTGCTGTGCTGTGATTGGTGTTTATCACACTACTCATGATTATCTCATTGGTACTTTGTGCTCATCCCATTTGTTTGTTGTATTCACGTCTCGTTTTATCCTTGGATTGTAAGTTCTTTGGGACAGGAACTGTTCTTTTGTTATGTGTTTGCACAGTACCTAGCACAACTGGGGCTATGGCCATTGGGAGCTGACAATACAAATAAATAATAAATAAATAATTAGTAAAAAACAAAACAAAAATGGCGTTTCCTTTATGGAACCTAATACCACTAGAATAACAGGAGGGAATAGTGAAAGGAGATGGAGTGCAGAAGATGACATTTTAAAGTCTAACAGCAAAGGAAGTACCTACAGAATAAATTAACGTCACTCAAGGAAAACCCCTGAAAAGGGAAGGATTTGTGTACCAACACTGTAAATGTGTTCTTTAAACTATCTTCAAGCCAGACATTAGTTACCCAGGCTCTCAGATGCTCTCCAGAGTGGAAAAGAAGCAAATAAAAAATCCCATTGCCTGAGTGGATGCACTAAATGTGATGTAGCTGTAGGTGAACTCAGTCACCTCTGAGCTCAGTATGTCAGAGATCCAAGTCTTCAATCACATGTTTCAAGGAGACAGCACATCATACAGCTAACAAACAGCTTCCTCACTCAACCAAAGGAATATAAGCAACTGTATTCAAACAGCATAGACCAGCATTTTTTCTTGCTGGAGCTAATTCCATTCCTACTAGAAATGTCATTCACTGGCTATAGTCAAACCAGACATCCTAAAAAATGAGGAGGTAAGAGTCATATGTTTTGAACATATGGAATTAGTGGTAAATCTACAATGCAGTGTAAAAAGAGTTTACAAAGTTCATGTTGAAATGTAAGTAAAAGTCAGCAGGTGTCCTTTGTACAGTGTGCTTGATAATCGCTAGAGTCCATTCCTTCCTAGTCTTAGCAACAAAAGGAAATAGCAGGCTATGGAGTTCTGGATAGTGTTAGACTGGCCAAGCATGTCCACATGCAGTCTGGCAGGAAAAAGCAGGACTAAATGAGACTCTGTCTCATGCAATCACTGCTTCACATCAGAGGAACTTCACTTTCATTCAAAAGAGGCTGGACTATAATCTTCCAAACTGGTCACTTTGGACTAGTTGGGGAAGGAGCGTGTGTGTCGAGGGCATATTCAAAGCTTTTAAGATGTTGTTCCAGATCAAAAGAGTGTTGTACACAAGAGATGGCGTACAGCTGGAAGGGAAAGATAGCTCTTACTGGATTTGTTGATACCACAGAGATCATACTTGGAAAAATCAGTGGAACTAGCGATTTAGAGAGTCAGTGAGCAATTTGATGGCATCCACTTTAATTCTTCCAGGAACTCTCATCACCCTTCAAATGTATTTCTTTGAATAGTGACGGCGGAAATGTCACATTGCACTTCCACGTTTATTGTCTCGTGATTTCAGTTGAAATATAGTCAGCTTTCAAGTAAAGACATGTTTTTATCTAACTGCCAGTCCTTCAATATCAGCTTGGGCTCTGTGAGTTGAACAAGATTATCTTCTTCTTATGCAGTATCATCAATAAAAGTTTTCATGACAAATTAGGCCCTTAGATCACTGCATCTCCACTGCCATCAAATTATGCAGTCAGTGACAACACAGCAAGCTTTCAGTCGGTTTGCTCTGGAATCTAGTAATCACTTCTGTTGATGGTGCACAAGAGGGACTAGATAGACTACAATTATGTTAGTCACTAAAGTAAGCAGATATGACTCTGACTATACACAAAGAACCGAGCTGTTTTATAAAAAGGTGCCATTTTTACATAGTCAGTCACAATGTAGATTCACAGTTTAGAAATTTGGCCTGTGCCCAGTCCCCTGCAGGGGAGGGATAGCTCAGTGGTTTGAGCATTGGCTTGCTAAACCCAGGGTTGTGAGTTCAATCCTTGAAGGGGCCACTTAGGGATCTGGGGCAAAAATTGGTCCTGCTAGTGAAGGCAGGGGCTGGACTCAATGACCTTTCAAGGTCCCTTCCAGTTCTAGGAGATTGGTATATCTCCAGTTATTACCTATTTACCTTATCCTTGACTCTGCACCACCTTACTTTACTTCATCATAACAGTATAATGGTATCATGTCCTCAGGTGACATTTTTCAGCTTATAAATACAAACATCAAATTTTCATGACACATCATTTCTGCCTTTTTAACAGTGAACATCAAACACAATTGCCATCATTCAGTCCTTCTTGTAGTTCTATGCTTCCTATTTTTGCAATTCTATGCTTCCTATTTTGTAGTTGTTTTCAACTCAAGTGGGGCAAGGTGCCAAATGTAATTAGGGGCCATTGTGGCTCAGAATATATATATTTTTATTTATTGGGTGAGGTACTGACTTTGGGCAAGTCATTTCAAAACTCTGTGCCTCAGTTATCCATCTGTAACATGGGCATAAAGATGCTTACTCACCTTTGTGAAGTGCTTTGAAATCTATAGATGAAAAGTGATATGAATCCAAACTATTAGTGATTATTATTACTCATGGGGCAAAGGTAATCTCCAGACTGTCCATGTTATCCTAGCTTACTGCACCTTGTTTGCCATATACTAATTTTAGAATACTAAATAGATACATTTCCAAGAAACGTTGATTTATTTGTCTTTACATCCAATAGTGAAGGTGAAATTATAGGAGAAAATGAGCTGAGGAGAGCAATTTCTTCCCATTACATCATGAAGAATAGAGCTAGGCAAAATGTCCACACATAAATGCCCTCCCCCTCGAGTTTCTAATACATTAGTGTGATGGACATGCAGCTGCTATGAATACTGTACGTGACCTACTTAGTGAAACAGTTACTGAACATATTGGGTTCTTGGGCTTGCTTATGTGAATGTATTGGTTTGGTTTCCTAGGGGGCTACTGGAAAAACAAGGAGGAAGGCAGCAAACAGCTCTAGATAATCAGCCTTCCAACAAACACTTGGGCAATTACAAGACAACGGCTGAGCTATGAGTGGTAAAGATGCTATTTCCAGGCTCCAATCCAAAGTTACTCAGCTCTTTTGCAAAGGCTGGGAGCGTAGAGATCAAAGGGAGCCACAGTGGTGAAAAAGACTCTTGGGAGAGTTGTCAATATGCTGTTTGTGAGGGGAACAGGCTGATCCTGACACAAGTCCTGGTGGAGTGAGTGAAGCAGCCGGGGTATCCACAGCCTTCCAGGGAATGGTAAACGTGAGGAAAACAGGCATTCATATAGACTGCTTATTGTTGTAAGATCTTTTTTTTCTGAAATGCTTTGGTTCTAAATAAACCATACTTTGCTTTCAGAAGGCTGTCTGGACACCCAAGGAACAGACTTGTAGATATTAAATGTAAGTTGAACCTGCTGAGGTAATCACAGTTAGTATCAAGCAACTGCAGCGCAAGGCCTGGTTTGAGAATGGGAGAATTGTGTGATCTCATCCTGATGGAGGTGCTAGCTTGAGGCCTGAGATGGAAGAAGCAGTGCATTCAGAGGGGGTCAGGGGTGCAGGTAGCCCAGTAACTTTGTCTATAAGCACAACACTTCTTAAGCTTCCCTAGGAAGGTGCTTGCTGTTCCACAGCCTGGTATTTCTATTGAAATCTATTAACCCATTTTTACTTTTTACATAATATGGCGGCAAATTATACATACAGTGCTTAATGGAGGTGTTAAAGTAAAGCAAGTCACCACATAAGATAAGAAGCAGGCCCCCCAGCCAGCAATCTGGGGTACTTTAGAGTGTTCAAATCATAGTAATTTAACAAAACTCTAAAAGCCATATCCTGTGCCCCACACACAAGCCTTAAAAATAGCAGGGACACATGTCCAGCATTACTACTAGGAGAAGATTTAACTGCATAATAAAGGCAGAATTATTAGTGCACAGTTCCCACATCCCATAAAGACTCAAGCAACCGTACTGCTGACGCTGCACACTTTTCCTAAAGCGATTACTATTGTAATCCAAAATATACTACCCAGGCTATCTTATATTTGAGCTCATCAGAGCCAACGTTCTGCAAATAATCTCCAGCAGCTTTAGCTAGCGTTTACATAAGCTGGTCCGGATGGCTGTTTGAACTACGACGACCATATCTTTTCTATGGACAAAATGAACTACACCAAAAATATGTACTTACAAGAGCAACAACAGCATATATGGAAAATATATTACAAATGAAAAGCTCTTCTCTGGGAGAGGCATGTTCTATATTCACTGTTTTACACAGTCAAGCTCTTTGTAGAATATTTCCACCCCCCTCATTGTTTCAGTATATAATAACCTCTTTGCGGCTTAAAACCAAAATCCGTTTCCCTCCCCACATGTTCTACTCCATCGCACACACATACAGTGATTTGTTTTGAAAGCTGTTCATGAGTATTGGTCTGTTAGTATTGATTTCTTTTTTAATAGAACATAAAGTCATGCAAACATTTGGGAGCTCTTTTTGGGTGTGGAGGGAAGAAACTGAAAGAATGACAAAGACTTTGCAATTCAACTGGGCAAAAGAGTAGGGCAAATTTTTGGTCTGCCAAACATATGCCTTTAATTTTAATTATTTCTTTTTGTTTTCCCAGTATTCACACACAAACTTGAAAGCATTTTGCCTATGACAGCTGCTTATCATTCATATATAACACTCAAAGTCCCTCTGCCATGTACATTGGCCAAACCAGACAGTCTCTACGTAAAAGAATAAATGGACACAAATTAGACGTCAAGAATTATAACATTCAAAAACCAGTCAGAGAACACTTCAATCTCCCTGGTCACTCGATTACAGACCTAAAAGTCACAATATTACAACAAAAAAACTTCAAAAACAGACTCCAACGAGAGGCTGCTGAATTGGAATTAATCTGCAAAATAGACACCATTAAATTAGGCTTAAATAAAGACTGGGAGTGGATGGGTCATTACACAAAGTAAAATTATTTCCCCATGTTTATCCCCCCCTCCCCCCACTGTTCCTCACAACTTCTTGTCAACTGCTGCAAATGGACCATTTTGATTACTACTACAAAAAGTTTTTTTTCTCTCCTGCTGGTAATAGCTCACCTTAACTGATCACTCTCGTTAGAGTGTGTATGGTAACACTCATTGTTTCATGTTCTCTGTGTATATATACACATCTTCCTACTGTATTTTCCACTGCATGCATCCGATGAAGTGGGCTTTAGCTCATGAAAGCTTATGCTCAAATAAATTTGTTAGTCTCTAAGGTGCCACAACTACTCCTGTTCTTTTTGCGAACACTCAAAGTATAAATGTAAATTGATCACTCAATATTACAGGTGTGCAAAGATTTGATTTTTGATGGGTTTAAAAATGGTGAGAGCTTTTTTGCATTACTCTGTCTTAAAGAACATGATCCTGCAACAGCATATGTGCAGAGTGTTGCATGTTCTAGTAAGAATATAAAATAAATAGAAATTATCAGGATAGAGAGCACAAGGAAACCTGATCCTGCATTAATGAGAGTCATGCTGCTACACAGCCACCACGTTACTCCTGCTTAGTGGCAGAAGAAAAGCTAAAGCATGGAACAGATACTGAAGGGCCTCTTTTAAAGGCTGAAGATCACACCTGAGCTCATGTCTCCTTAGACACATTTATTCTCTACCCACACCCCACTCATTTTAACCACTGCTTGTATGAGATCAGACAGCAAGTGTGTAACTGTTGTGAATTATTTCCACTGAGGATGGAAGACTACATCTAATGCTTACTCTTACTTGAGCTCATGCAGTCTCTGTGAGCAGCCTTCCACTCCCAACTGCGCACCACAGGATAGAGGCCAAAGTGTGCTTATAAACTTCCTGTCCTCAAAGGAAAATGTCTTCCTGCTCAAGCTATCTGAGTTTCATATTCTTTATGTAATACTGAAAACAGAATTCTGTGCCCTGCCTAATCATCAGGGGAGAGGAGGACCATAGTACAATGTAAGTCCTTGACAGAAAACTAGTTGACAATAAGCAACTTTAATACTCATGACTCATGTCACTAAATAACGCTTTTGGCCCACATGCTTCAAGTATAATCCTGTTTAACTCCTCCTCTAAACTGTTTAGTCTCTGAACAACAACATTACAACCACTCTGACTAATAAGAAGGATAAATATTGCAGCAATCTCTGGGTTATAGAGATTCAGAAACAGTAATGTGTTTGTAAGGTTGTTTATTATTTCATGCTCTACTGAGAACAGTTTAGAATCTAAGGGGTTCATTCCAGAGGTAAACACAAATTAAAACCCCACAACCAAACACACCCACACTTTGGAGAAATTTATATCTGGACCTGAACTTTATGGTTTGGGCCTATCTCTAGTATATTATCTTCCTGATATCAGCATACAACTTTCATATTAAGCATAAATATCAAAGAGAGACTAAACTCCAACCCCCATTTATAGGAATGTATTCACCATACATAGAAATGAATTAAAAATTAAAAATTGAATAAGCAGTAAATTGTTAGAAATAAATAAGTTTATTTAAAATTATGATATGGGCTTAGAAAAGTTACTTGCTAATAACGTTTGAATAGAAAAGATATCGTATTCTGTCATATGCAAGTCACATTTGCTGCTCATGTTGCTTGGCCGTTATGTTTCATATCATTCACCTCATGTGAACATTTATTCGTACATGGTAGGAACTTAACAAAGCCTCAGTTTGGTCTCCTTTTTGCACCCACAATATTGGAAGTGAAAGAAGAAGGGAGTTTGGGATTAAAACATTTGACATCTAGTACTGACCAGACAGAAATCTTTGTTGTTATCAGGGATGCTGGAACTAGAGGTGCTGGGGATGTAGTAGAATCCCTGACTTGAAGTGGTTTTATCATATATGAGATTTACAATTTTGTTCAATGGCTCTCAGTCCCCCTACTATAAAAACTGTTCCAGTGCCACTGGTTGTTATCATTAAAGTTGTTGTAAAAAAACATACATATAAAAATGTTAAACTTAATTTGGAACAAACATTACCAGGTGTGGAAATCATTAGTTAAAGTGAAGACATTAATACTTTTAAATTCCCTTTAAAAAGCAGATGTGAAAATTCTCTTTATACATTGTAACAACCTTAACTCTGACCTATCATACACAGTTACCAAAAATAGCACTTCACTTTTCAGGTTTTACAAACTTAAGTTAAAATGACTTAAACGTACACAGCATTGAAGTATATACAATAACTATAAACTGACTTTCATCAAACTATCTAAACTATACATTTTGTGGTTTATTTCTCTTTCTGCACATATTGCAGAATATTGAATTATTTACACAATATATTAAAAACAATAAAAACAAACAAACAATTTTTTTGGTATCTCATACTGATATACATCAGGGACATGTCTTTATTTAGTAAATATTATAATATGTAGAAAATATAATATATAAAATACCATAACACTTGCCTTATTCATTATCCACCATATTTTGCCTTATTCATTACATTACTGATTACTTATGCCACATGCTATTTATTAGAAAGTATTTGCACTACTGTATATAATTAAAAAATGAGGAAGGGGTCAGGGTTAAGATTACTGAAATGTCTAATGTGAATTCCCTCATCTATATTTTAAAGAGGATATATGGACTGTAAAAGCATTAAAGTCATTATCTACATTATCTTCATTGATCATTGCCATAGTTTTCATTGCTTAGGTTTTATGAAGGAATGTATGTTTTCTCACAGTTATATTACATACTGTAGCAAACATACTGTAAAGTAATTAAGTAATTTTGGAGGGAATTTCCTTTTATTTATTAAAAAATACAAGGAACATTAAGAATACAAATGAGGCCAGCATTAGCCTGTGAAGAACAGGGAGCACTGGATCTTCTGGACATCTAATTTGCTGTACATAACAGTCCACAATGATTTATAGAGTACTTCAGGGACCACTAAGTAGGGTATGTGGATCAGGAACCACAGACTTGGGAATGGTCTTGGTGAGAGAAGTAGAAGCATGGACGCAGGGAAGAATAGTGCCCATTTACCATATAGCCTTCCCCTCCCTTCCCAAATAAGATCAACTTTTTCTCCTAATCCAGACATGCTCCCATTGCCTGGTAGAAATCCCTTTGCTCTTCTGGTAACTTAGTGAAGCTAGATGCCTTTTGCCCTTATTGAAAAATGATATAACCATGCAACTAAGGATATATTTCTAATTACATCATTTTATGACTTATGTAAGATGTCTCAGGGCAAAATTTGGCCCAGTTGATTGTTACTACTATCTACTTTGATTAACTACAGTATTTTTTTGAACCACAGGGTATGATGCTATTTTAAAAACATTTTAGTAAGCTAAGTATACTGTATATTTGCAATCCTGAAATGTCATTAATTAATACAGCTTTTCATGCTAATATTTTACTGCTTTAGGCTCCTTGCCAAAATAGCTAACTACAATGCTCAAGGAAAAGTTTAGAAGGAAGAATTCATGAGCATAGTTCATGTCTTTACTTTATTAATTAGCATGATTCAGTAGCAAAAACTTTCTTCAAACCTGAGCTGTTGTCTTTTTTTTCCCTTTTGATAGAACAAGAAATTTCAAAGCTAAATTAACCCTCTGCTGAAAGTTCACTAATGTGAGGGAGGATGTGAGTCACTGGTGGGCCAGATTCAGGTCTTATTTGCACGTGAATAAATCTGGAGTAACTTTAAGTGCATTTATCAGTGCAACAGCGATCAAAATCTGGCCACATTGTCTTGGAATCTTATATAAATACTATTGAAATTAATGGAAAGAACTTCCATTGACTTTCATTGGGATTTGGATTAGACCCTGCATTAACTATCCAGTATCATATATGCACAGCAAAACTTCCACAAAGCAAAACTGTCACAGCTAAAGCAACACAACAACAAATAAACAATAACTAAGATTTCAGGCTGACAGAAAGTTATCCTGAAATCAGCTAGACTTCCCACTTTATATCCACTCTCATGATTTTCTGTATTTGGTCATATTTTTGATCATTATCTATAGATTTTCAATTTAACATATTTTTATTTAATTTCACTGTACCTTCTTTTCAAAGGTAGAAAATCACCCAGAGATAGCTCATGGATTTGCATCTGTTGCAAAGTCTACTTTCTGGCCATCTGTCATCTTACCAATTTAATTCGATATCTTTTAACTTACTGGGTAATATACCGTCTAAGTAAAACTCCAAGTTGAGGTATATCAGGGATATATTTGGCCCAACATGATTAATATTTTCCATTTATTCTTCATGTGAGCACCTCATATTACCAAGGAATGGAAGAAGAAAAAATTTGAACTCACCAATTGCATCAGTTTTTATTCTGAGTTGACTATCAGACATTTTTATGCAAATAAATATAAAGCTTAAATACAGAATAGTATTCTTTCTACTACTCTACTTACTGGCTACTGCACCTATGCTGCTGCAAAACTGGAATCTTAACAGACTGTATTAGCAAGATTAAATGAAAGAAGTGTTAAAGGCCTAGACTGTTCCATTTCATTAAGAAAGGGTGAGAGACTGCATGAGGGAATGAGGGGTGGGAAAAATACTACTCTTTTGATACCATCTTTACGTAGAATGGAAAATCCTATTTCTTATTTATCTGCAATTTTTTAAAAACTAATGCTTTTTAGAAAGATATGATGACAAATCTCAGCCGCCTCCTAATATCAGAAACCATTCATTCAGTCTGATATGTGAAACAGAGGGCTAGATTTGAATGGCATGTTGCAGATGCCATATTAATACATGTAATAAGACCATCACATAAAATAATGCACCCCTACCTGTGTTTGAAGCTAAAAGGTTAATTTGCCACTTCTGTTTCTCTCCATCTATTGCATTTGGACCTCATGATATGTCACATACATTTTACTTTGAAAATCTGTATGAGTTTGATACAATTGTTGAGGAATTTAAAAGAGAAATTGACAAATGGGAAAACATTAAAAGGAGTTCCAAAAGTTTATCAAAATAAGGAAAAATATAGAAAGTTAGGGGAAAATATGGGGAAAAAATGCCTAAGAACATGTCATCCTGTTAAATGTTTTTCCCAGTGATGATTTAGCCTATGGAAAGTTAGAGTCCCTAATAAAAAAACAGTGCTTTTATTGTATATTATTTTTATAATTGCACTGAGCAACAGCAGAGAGTTAATTACCAATAATAACTAATTTAAATCTACACTAACAGCCTCTGGATATTTTTCATGTGATCTTGCTTAGATTCAGTCACACAGGCTACTTTTTATACTGTAGGTTATAATCCTAAATAAGCAGCAGCTTCATTTCTTATTCCAAAACACTGGGCATACGGCATTTCAGATGAATAAAAAACCCTCAAGAGACAGTCTTGCATACTAAAAGAATAGGGACAGCCCTAGCTCTATTATTTCATAAAATGCAAGCCTTTGATGTTGCAGTGCATCATTTTTCCTGATTTGATAAATAATTGGTGCATAATTTCCCTCCTGTTGCCACAGCATTTCATTCTGCTGAAAGAGTGATCACAGAAGAAGATTTCTAAGGCTCACTGTTTCATATTAAACCCACCATGTTTCTCCCATATAAGTACATGGATCAAAGAAATGGCCAAAAGAAATCAACAACATATAAGCTGTTTTCATTTTTTCCTCTCTAATTTGTGTCAGTAAGAATTGGTTCCGCGTAAGTGATAAGGAAATCAATAGATTGTCACCCAATATTACACAGAATTTAACTTCCAATTGGTACAGAGTTTCAGTTACTGATATGCTAGATTTCAAATCCACTTATGCATCTCTTGTGTACTCAGAAGTCCCATTGGTTTCAATGGGAATTTTCAGTGGGCAAGGAATGCAAGATCTATTCATACAATATTTACAGGAAGAGTAACTTCTAGATTTCAATGGGCATCAGTGAAGGCAGAGTTTGGCCTCAAATATTTATAGTCAGCTTGAATTTGGTAATGATGTTCTATTTCTAGAAAAGTTGGCAATACTTGAACCACAGCTTTTAAAAACAAATATACGGCTATAACATTATTTCAAGTTCATAGAAAGGTGAAACTACAGGATGTAACATTTCCGGAAATGAATGATTCTATTATTCCTGAAAATGTACGTTAAGGACACTGTTATAGAAGCTCAACAAATATGGATTGGCCCACTGGAACTCCAATCCTCTTAGTACAGAATTATGTGAGCTCAGGAATCCCTGAAGTTCCACTGCTACCTGCATTTTGAGCTGAAAAAGTTGTGTACTTGCCTAAATGATCAAACTATTGCACAATAGTTATTGCATGAATGTCAAGGACTCAGGCATCTTTTATACATCATGACACAAGGGAGCCAAGAAAAATACATTTTTGGAAGTTTGTGAAAAAATTCCCCATGTGCAGTATTTCCAGGTTGGCAGTTAAGATGAAGTAGTATTGTTCAACGAAAGAAAAAAAGGTATTCTTTTATGTGAAAACTTCTCTGAAAAAGGGCAAGGAATTAAAATGAAGAGTGCTTTTCATATGTTTCACGGCATTTTATATCTGTTGCTCTATGCATAATCACTTAAAACTGTGGAATATAGTCTTATCTATGAATGCCCTTTCAGTTGTTCTTGCACCATGATTTGCTCTGTGTTTTCTCTAATATATGGAGGTAAATATATAAGTTTGGACTGGGAGGGGGGAGAGAGAGAGAGAGAGAGAGAGAGAGAGAATGAATAAAAAGTTGACATATATTCCCCAGTAGTTGAAAAAGAAAATAAACTACAAGAACAACCAACAGTATAGTATTCTGGTTGGAAATATAATGATAGCAGCTATTATATCATAATACAAATTTGATCCTCAAGAGAGAATCTACCAGGTACTCCAGGTTTTTATGAGATTGCAGATTTTGAAAGCAATGTGAAGGTACAGTAAAATCTTTATATTTACATCTATTCCACATGTAGGTGACTTAAATTCTATAAAATTAGCTTTACACTTTATTTTTCTCATAACTAGTCGGTAAGACTTGTGCACAAAACGCATGAGGGAATCACAGGCTAATTATTACATGATCAGTGTAGAGCAAAGAAAAGGAGAGGGAACTCTCGATCCCATGATAGCCTCCTTGCCTCCAGAAGTAAATATCAATATTTTGAGTGATAAAAACGTAGGGCTGGATTTAAAGGCAAAAATCAAACAAATATACAGTTTGAAATAGATCTGATTAAATCTTGTGACAAAGGACCTGATCCTCCAAAGGACTGAGTGGAAACTGAGGGTGTTGTTCATGCTCTGGTGTGTTGTTTCCAGCCTATGGTGTCTCCTGCAACCCTGAATACGTTTTTAATAACTTGAAACATTTCAGTTGTTCTAAGTGAGATGGTTCATCTTAACTGAGGCCAATCTGGCCTATGCTTTAGAGACAACTATAAATGGTGAGATTAAAGGACAGTAGCATTTATTTCTATCCACCCAGCCCTATCAGTGCACCAATATTTTAAGATCGAGCCCCAAAGGTATCCAGAGTGGAACTTTTTTCTTAAAATGTATTTCTTCTATTTTATGAAAATACATCCAACTCTTTTAGGAGAAGGAGGGTTGAAAAAGTATAACTACACACAAGAATAAATTCTATATGACCAGATCCTGACTTGATGTAAACTGGCATAGCTCCACTGAAGTCAATGGAGTTGTGCCAGTTTACACTGTCTGAGGATCTGGTCCTATCTTCTCAATTATTCCTAAATCAGTCATTATAGTAGACTAAAGAAAAGACTAGAACTTTGTAAAAGGAGGTGCAGCTGACTGCAGAACTCTTCTTTTGAAAGCTGCAGGTGCTGTAACCCCCCTAGTTTTACTGACAGTGCCATAGGAAATTCAGCAACAGCTTCTAGGTTGTGGCCCTGCACAATTTCAAAGAAGAAGCTTCTGCTCTTTCATTGTAGGAAGTAGGTATTGTCCTTGGGGAATGTGATCAGATGAACCTGCAGGCTTGCTCTTTTTTGCTTTATATACTTCAGCCATGCAGGCTCTGATCCACCTTGCAAATATCTTTTTGGATGCTGGGCTTCCTCCCTTGTGCGTAGAGAATACAAAGAATAGTCTCTCTGCTATACTGAAGTTTGTGATCTGTAAATCTAAGTCTCCATGGCCTTGGGGACATTTCGACAATATGAATTAAATTCTGTTCGCAGGCTGAAAATACAGAAATTGTGACACTGTCTCCTGGTTTCAATGAAAATCAATATAAATGTATACAGAATGAATACAGGCACTTTCATTAGGACTGCTATATATGGGGGATCACAACAAAAGGATGAGCACAAGACATTGCCAACAGTTCTCTCTTGGACCTTGTGAAAATAAATCCTCTAGAACAGGGCGGGGAGGGAGAAAGAGAGAGAAATAAAAGGTCTATTAGTCCACTGAGCAGTGCATTTACGTTCAAAGAATTCAAAGATGATAACAGAGCCTTTGCCTTTATGAGGAGAAAGGAAGTGTCTCTGAAGAACCTTACAACATTAGGGTAAGAAAAGAGACTTTCCCCTTCAATATGACTTCAAACAGCTCAGAAAACCACCACGTTAAGAACACTGTGAGCTAGAAAGTTATCCATACCAAAGAAGAAGAAAATCAAGGACATGTAGAAAACAGTATCTTCTAAACTGAACAAGCTGAAAAAGCTGACCTCAGATTTTTAGTATGCTCTATTGTTAGACTTTCTGCTGGAAACTTGCAATGTCTAGATGACCTTTCTGCCTCACTGCTTCCATTTCACTTTCCAAGCAGTGAGTGACAGTATGCTCTTGGTAAAAATCTGTCTCCTGAAAAATGATCTCAGGTCTCCTTGAAACCTCTAAAGGAACATTTATGGCCACGTCCACCAATTCAGGAAACCTCACCTCCTTTTACACTATGGAAATATTTTTCATTCAACACATAATTAAATTGTGGAATTCATTGCCACAGGAAGTTACTGAGGTCAAGAACTTAGAAAGATTCAAAAAGGGATTGGACAATTATATGGATAACAAGAATATCCAGTGTGACTATAATTAATCATAATATTTTTGTGGAAGAGATACTAAACCTCATGCTTTACGCCAATCTCTAGCTATTAGAGACCAGGATGAGACTTAATGTGGGAGGAAGATTATCCCATATCTACCCACTGTTGAGTTCTTATACCTTCTCTGAAAGCATCTGCTACTGGCTACTGTCAAAAACAGGCTGCTAGACTACATAAACCTTGCATCTGATCCAGTCTGGCAATTCTTATGTTTCTATGGAATCAGTAAATTTTCCCAGCCATGCAGCTGCATTTTTCTAATATCTTTGCAATCATTAGTAATGAGGAAATATACATAACAGAGATCTGATTGACTTCTAAAGAACAGCACACGTTGGTACTCTCTGACGGTCTCTATAACAGTGTAATGATTGGAGAACTTCTGGTTGTGACTGGAGAGCTGTAGCTGGAATTCTTGTTAGGTTTAACCTCAGTGTAGCACTCACTCCCACTCTGTCATGGGTACACATGAAATTAGAGTTCTGAAAATGAAATGAGTTAACCTAGGAAAGTAGAATCCACATTTAGACACGTTCCAATGTATTTGGTACATCAGACATTTGCCAGCTTATGTCGTGAGTTCCACTTTTAAGTGATTGGTGATCACTTAGATATTTTTGACCACAGTGAGGTTGGCCAATAAACTCTTTTTCATGAATCACCTTCTGAAAACCAGGAAAGGTTTGAAGGCTGCTTTCATGTCTAACATATCAATCCATGTATCAGAGAGGTAGCCGTGTTAGTCTGGTTCTGTAAAAGCAAAGAATCCTGTGGCATCTTATAGACTAACAGACGTTTTGCAGCATGAGCTTTCGTGGGTGAATGCCCACTTCGTCGGATGCAAGAGTGGAAATTTCCAGGGGCAGGTAAATATAATTACGTCTGTTAGTCTATAAGGTGCCACAGGATTCTTTGCTATATCAATCCATATTATTCTCTTTTGGCCTGATGCTCTGAGCACATATTATGTAGCTTGGCTACCAAGCAGAGGACGTCTTTGCTTTTACAAGATAAAATTAGAATTAGAATTGCAGATCCTGGGCTTTGGTAAGTTGCAGAAGGGAAGCAGTCACAGTGGCCTCATGCAAAGCCTTATAATATTATTTCCATAAAATTAAGACATACTGTTTAGTACAGGGCACCACCATCCATCTGTGCCTGTAAACGAAATAAGTTAGTCGTTTTTTCTATTCTTGTCCTCTGGGTTGGGAGGACACCTTCACAATTAGGATATATGTAAATGCCTCCTTTTCCCAAAGAAATGTCAGAGGGTTATCTTGGTCGGTCTAAGGATTCTGGGGATGGATATCTGAAAAGCAGGGCCTCCATTGTGCCTCCACTATAAACTCCAGCTTTCTGGATTAGCAGAACTATCAACTCTTGACACATGGACGGATACTGAGAACTTGGTCTGATCTGCCAAGGAAGTTTGCAAGTGATCAGGGCCTGAGAAGACTGTAAAAGTGTCCAACAAGAAAATGCTATTGATGACTATTGGCAATAAAAAACGGGAAAGTGGTATAATCTAAACTGCTTGTATGCTACTAACAGGTCCAACCACTTGAACTGTAGAGCTAGTAATCCAACAGACTGCCTTGAATTGCTGAAGGCACTCATGGTAATGGGTGATCTGCCAGGAAGATCAATATGTTTGCCTCAAGCTGCAGAGAAACGCACAGCAAAACTAGAAGGTTTAGACTAATTTGGGAATAAAGCAAGTATCTCAGTGAAACGTATGCAAGAATGTGTTAATATGAAATGTAGACCTTAATGTAACTTGTAGTTCCATATTTTACATTGTATCTCAGGGGTTCTCAAACTGGGGGTCGGGACCCCTCAGGGGGTTGCAAGGTTCTTACATGTGGGGTCACTAGCTGTCAGCCTCCACCCCAAACCCCACTTTGCCTCTAGCATTTATAATGGTGTTAAATATATAAAAAAGCATTTTTAATTGATGTGTGGGGAGGGGTCGCACTCAGAGGCTTGCTATGTGAAAGGGGTCACCAGAAAAAAAAGTTTGACAATCACTGTTATATCTGATCTGAAACCTCATCACTGTGTTCAGATATTTCCATTGTGAAGCAAAATTACTGCACTCTGGCTCCTAAATAAAGTCCATTATAAACTTCCCGAATTACATGCAATTTAGTAAAGCATGCACATAGAAAGCCTTACAAGTTTTATCTATCATTGAACAGTGGTTGCCATTACAAAGTCAACATAACCCCGTGATACTATATAGATGAGTCAGAGAAATTTGCTATTTCCCATTAAAGTATAGGGCAATATTGTGGGTGAATATTACCTAGTTAGCAGTGGCCACTGGGTGCTGATTGTATTTATAAGAAATACTTCTGTCTGCTAAATGTGTGAAATGAGAGATAGAACACAATTATTTAAGTAGGTGTCTTGAAACAATGTGGACATTATTCTATTTGCATGAATAATATTTTCTATAGAACGTCAATGTAAAGGGTGCAAAAGGGAGGGGGAATCCTGTGCCTTATATTAAAGGTGCTTTTTGATAATATGTTAATTCTCAAGTTAGCTTTCAAAAATAGGAACACTGGCTGCCACATTGCAAGGTCAGCTGAAAAGAAAGCATCAGTACTGGGTTTCTAATCTTGAATCTTGTGCTCATTAATAATACAAAATACATCAAACCTTTCTAAAACAACAAGGCCAGAACCTTGCTTTAACTGCTTTGTCAGCATTTATTTGCACTCCCAAAGATGAGGACTGTGCTCTTTGACAAAAAGAGTGCATCCATGTTTAAGTCATTCTTCTAAATACCCGCACAGGCTTCTGTTTCAGAATGCAGCATGTAAATAATACATGCCGAGGTCAGTATTTTTAAATACAAAAAAAATTTAAAAGGTCTCTGCTGTTGTCTGAGAAATAAACTTAATTTCTTGGGAGCTAGAAACAATCGTAATAATGTGCTATTATTGTAGTGTCCTCATCTGACAGGATCTCAGAACATGTCACAAAATATATATCCTCTGGCACTGGTCATTAGAGTTTGGTGACATTTTTCATCTGAAACTTTTTTTTTGCTGAAAGATGCAGGTTCTGGTCAACCAAAACATTTTGTAGATTCGTGTCTATTTTGGCAAATTATTTCAATCAAAACAAAGAAAAAAATTTAGAACAAGTCAGCTTTTCAGGCTAGATTCACAAGGCAAGTTAGGTGGCATTTGCAAAATAGGAGTTGAATCCCCTCTTCAGAGCAGGGATTTGGACCTGGGCATTTCACATCCCAGGAGAATGCCATAAGTACTTGGCCAATGGATATGGGGGCAGAAGAGGGATGCACCACCTCCTGGACCTCCTAGTTTTCATTAATCTAGACCTTCATTTCTTTTTACCTTTTTAAAGGTTAAAAATACCCTCAAATAATTTTTTTCAACTCACTGAAAATTCCAGAATTGTTGGTTTCAGTTAAACCTGAACCAATTTCCCCCCGTTTTTCTGGAATTGACAGAACCCCCCAAAATTATTTATTAGCACAACTCTCTTGACCATGGACGTCCTTGTGCAGTGCACAGGAAGGCATGAAAGGGAGTTGTGCTCCAATGCCAGTGTGAGTGGATGCTATGTTTAGGCTGAAATAAGGTTAAGCACTAGTCCAGATCCACAAAGATATTTAGACTCCTTTCTTCTATTGAAATCAATGGACGTTAGGAGCCTAAATATCTCTGTGCAGCTGGGACTAAATGTAGTCCTCCACACTAAGAAGAAGTAAGTTCCCTCTATTCTCAACAGCCCATGGTATAAAACAGGTGTTGTCTATATGAAGGCAGAAGGGCTTGTGTGAAGATACATGAGCTTATATGTGATCCTCAGCAGAACAGTAAGGCATATAGCTACAGTAGGGAACTATCTCTGACCGTACTCCTATTACTAGAAAAGAAAAACTTATCAGCTGTGCTGCAGCTCTCATTAATGTAGGATCTGTTTTCTCTGTGCTTCTTCCCCTGTTCATCATTTTATAACTTACATTTATATGTGCAACAGTCTGACCCTACTGAACTGTACATGATCAAGCCCTTCTGTATTACAAAATATATAATCCCGTCAGCCATTGCTGAAAAGCAGCCACTACTCGAGAGGAGAATGGGGATTGTTTAATAGTACACTGTAAAACACAACACAAACAGTCTAAGACAGAAAGAGAAGAAACATACTATATCCAATTGCATCTGCCAGGGGAATTTAAATAGGCCAAATGTAATTATTTAAACTGGAATCTGACTAGCACACTGGAGCTAACAACCATCCTCTGATAAAAAGTGCTGTGTGTCTTTCATGAATAAAAATGGTCAGAATGTTTTCTCCCTCTTTCTCGTTCAAAACACAGCATTCCCACCAATCCTATGCCCTAACATCTTGCTAAGGCATTGGTTCAAAACTAACGGGAGAACTGCCTCCTAATGAATCATCAACATGCTGACTACTCTTACCTAACTAATCATGAGAACTAACAAGATCGCAGCTCAAAATAATTTGGCTGCAGTTAACCAACCACATCTGTTAATACTTCATAAAAGCAAGGATTTGATTTAAAATGTTGGTGGTCAATTTAATCCATCAATTTTACCAGACAAAACTCCTCTGTAATCAGTGATAAAAAATAGT
The DNA here is from genome assembly GCF_016161935.1 of Mauremys reevesii. NCBI lineage: Eukaryota > Metazoa > Chordata > Testudines > Geoemydidae > Mauremys > Mauremys reevesii. The sequence goes on along the minus strand of NC_052628.1, from coordinate 93,429,783 downwards.
ATGTGGAGGCTTCCTTTTCAGCATGCACCATGTTATTGTACATGCCCTAAAAGGTGTTTTGGGACACTTACGTGGGATTATGTTCAAAATTAGGAGGATCCTGCAAAACCCAGGATAAATGGCAATCCTATTTTCTGTGGTTTCTTTTACTCACTAGTCTCTTGTGTTGTATTTCAGCTGATAATGAAGAGGTGAACATTTCTATAGTTGACTTTTAACATAGAGGTGAAAATTACTTTACCCATTACTAGCTCCCTGAGCCATCCAGTCTTCTAAAGGCAACTTTACGGGTTTTATGCTTTGAGTACACAGTGAAATTGAAGTAGATTTTCAAAGGCAAAAATGTCATTTAGATACCTCACGCCCATTGATGGAAATTAGACACACAAGGTACTTTGAAAATCTACCCTGTTATATTCTCAATAATGACTAAATAGTAACCTAGATTAAAAAGGAAGGCTGAGGCATCTAACTGTCCCTGTAGGTGCTTCAGTCCAATATTTAGGCACCACTGTCATTCACAAAACCCTGCTCAGCTACTCCCTAATCCTGGAAGCATCTAAGTGTCCCTGGTAATGACCCTTAGGGATCCTAAGTTTCTGTCCCATGGCACACACACAGCCACCTCAGTCCTGACACTGCCAAATTGCTAAGCACCTAACTCATGCCTAAATCTTGGTGGGATTCAATATCTAGGCATTCCCCCATTTGTTTCACTTCCAGGTCCCAATACAGTAGGTGAGCTCAGAGCACCCCTCCACTTATGCAAAATAGGGGGTACTATCCCCATTTAGCCCAATAGCCCAGTGTTTAGTATAGTCATCAGGGCAGGGGAGACCCAGGTTCAAATCCCTTCTTTGCCTGATGTGGAGCAGAGACTTAGCTGACTGCCCTGATCACTGGGCTATATGGTACTGTAGAGCAGTGGTTCTCAAAGCCGGTCCATTGCTTGTTCAGGGAAAGCCTCTGGCGGGCCGGGCCAATTTGTTTACCTGCCGATTTGTTCAGCTGATCGCGGCTCCCACTGGCCGCGATTCGCCGCTTCAGGCCAATGGGGGCTGTGGGAAGGGCGGCCAGCACATCCCTTGGCATGGCGTTCCATCCCTGACTATCTTGGCTATCTAACAAACAGTATCCTGTCATTGTCCAGTACTGAAGCTTTGAATAAAAGAGAAGGGAGCCACCCACTGAATCACCAACACAATTTCCTGCCATATAGTATTAAAGTGTTATGGCTTTATCAGAACCCTTATATAAAGAAGGCTCATCTGATTTACAGGAAACTGGAAGTCAGAAAGTATAAACTGAAAGTAAGACTGGAGGGTGCAGAGACCACTGGAATTTTTTCATAGCAGTGACATCAGATATCCTTTTTTGGGTGGAAAAAGTTTTATCCCATCTTCAAGGAATTAGAGATGAATTTTATCTAAAAAAAGGATGGGAAGATATGATTTTGTACATCTTAACTTAGAACTTAGGACAGAGTCCATGAAAGTTTCCAAGAAAAAAATAGTGCATTTTTTTGGTAGGCAAATATACATCTTTCCAGATATGTCTTGGATCATCCTGATTGGAAAGTACAAGTTTACAGAAAGGGAAATATACTTTGCCTACACAATGAAATGCAATTCTTTTTCCATGCTAAGTTTTGATTGTTCTTGGACGGGATAAAAGACATATCCTCTGATGAAGCTAATAAAATAATTAGATGCAAATTTGGCATCTCCTAATGAGATATGGTACATGATAAAATGCAACAATCCAAAGAGGATGGCATAATCAAAAATACTGTTCTCTAGATTCCTAATTCTGATACTTGTGTGATCCCTAATTGAAAGTACAAGACATTCCTTTCTAGGTCCTGAAAATGAGAACATAATTTGTTAGAAAAAGTTAAATGAAGGTTACAGTAGAACAATCATATTTTATCAAAGTAAAGTACTAAGATACTTCCACTGTATTCTTAAATGCTGCACTATATTCATATTAAAATTGTCAAAAATGGCATCTCTATTAAAATGTGTTAATGGTATAGTAAACCTTAGTCTGCTAATAGTGACCTTTTTATCCATTATTCTTTTCATTTAAAATGCTCTTTTTGAGAAAAGAAAATGTGTATATCTTTTTACAGGCTATCCCTTTCCACAGTTCTCATGCATAATGCAATTGCTCTAATTTTCTGCACCTCAAAAGTGCAGCCATTTCCCATAACTACACAAAGAGAAGGAAAATGACCTGAATTCAAAGTACCGTGCAAGAAAGAAAGACCTTACTAACATAGCTCTTATTACTTAAAATGACAGTGAATAACAAGAGACAGCACATGCATTTTCATTTCAGGTGGTTATATCTTACTTATTATCCAGCCCCAGCTTCACGTTTTCTTGGACACTAATGATTTCTGATCTTGCAACTCAAAAGATCCAGGTGAAGCTGTAATATTGGCCCACTGAAAAGTATCCAGCAAGACACTGGGAAACACAATAATTCCAGAGACCAAGTACAGAGCCATGTCACAGTTGCAGCCCACAATAATGTGCTCTTATTGGGTGTAACGTTAGTAGGTACATCCAAGAGGGCAAAAGGGACTTAAAAAACAGCTGCAGCTGCTGGACTCAATTCCCATTGCTCTTACTGTTCCACTTAAGGTTGCCAAGTAAAACAGTTATTAAGTCTCAAACATTTTGCTTTGGAGAACAAAATTGGGAAAAAAATAAAAATGTCAGAGAAGCTGTTAGAATTAACCAGTAAAATTGCAAAAAATTGAGCAATGAAAAACAGATGTTTTCAATATGTCTACCTGAAACCTTTTATAACAAAGTCCTCTCTCCACCTCATCGATCTAATGCTTTAATTGGCAGACAGTAAAGTCTGATGGGAAAATAATGGTCTTTTAAATACCTGGGAACGGAAAGCAAATTAAGTTAGCACAGTGTAAAAGGCAAGTAATTACATAATGTCAATCCTGTTTTATACAGTTGAGTCTTTAAACAGCATACTAAGAAAGGACATGTCTGGAAGAAAATATGAATCCCCTTTCTTCAGGTGACTGCTGTACTCTTTTCTCAATAAGGAATTGGGATTATTACACCTAACAGCAGGCTCTTAGGTTAAGGGTTTCTCAGATGCTGCTGCTGGCTCCATTAGTTTATGTGTTTTTAAAGTTTTCTCTCCTTCCTGTCAATTTCAAATGTCAACAGCCATTGATGAGACGACAGTCTTCATTGAGCAACTTGGAAAATAATTCTGTGTGAAAGAAAAATCTCTGTTATTTGACTGAAAAATGTGACTCTCCTTTATATAAAAAATATAGGACCAAATATGAAAAAGACATACTGGTGGCAATCTTGAGCAGATATACTACAGTACTGGCACTATCTCATTCAGGAAACTACCAGAGATTTATCCAAATACAGATAAACAACTGGTCATAAAAATGAATGGTGTTTTAGACAGCTCATGTCTCAGCTCTTCACAGTGTTTTTGCACTTTTTGGTCCTTTGCCTCTCCTGCATTGGTGCTGAAACTTGTTCACACAACACACTCACTGCCTTAGTAGGATCTGATTTACTAGTCTTAACACCTTAGGAAGTGTCTTGAAAAGAGGAGTTGGGGTGACAGGGGCCAGAGCTTACTGCCTTTTTCCTTTAATTTATGATCCCATGCTTTTCGACTATTCTAAACAACTAGTTGGTGTTTACGTTTTCCCAGGAATGTGTCGTGTTTGTTTAAACTGGGTGCTGTGCATTTGCAAACCTTTATTCTTACATTGTCCTGGTGAAGTGATTACTCAACAGCAATTACTCATCTCCATCCTGTGGTGACAGCACTAGAAGAGAGGAGGTGATACTTGTCTGTAATGACAGGGGTTACTTAGGTATATTATGATTATGTGCATAGTACAAATAATCTCAGTGCCCTCTACCAGACCAGAGTGCATGAGTATGAAGGAGTCATGACAGGATCCCAGGTACTAGGCTGCTGCATATGTGAACATCTGCTTGAAATTGTGAATTGCTATTATGTACAAGAAGTAGGTGGATTTTCTTTTTTGTAAGCAGTATTTTATTACTTGGGTGGCTTCAGGAGGACATGATGCCCACGACAGACAGGAACTACACCTATGTATAGAACTCCTGCATTGTTTGCTGTTACTTCTCTTTGTCCCTTGGACAATGGATATATATTAGCTGATCCTACAGGAAAATGCTTAAGGAATTAATCTAGGGAAGTATATGCAGGTAACTGACTACATGGTACCCCGGGTGTCTCAAAGGATTCCAAGGGCCGTGGTGGCCTTCACAGAAACTGGCAGGACATGCCTCTGCTGAATCTGGCTCTCCAAGCCATCTTTTCATTCCCTGCAGAGAGTACAGAATGCCTGCGTCTTTCTCTGAAGGACCTTCCAGGACCAGGAATCATAGAACTGGAAGGGACCTTGAGAGGTCATCTAGTCCAGTCCCCTGCACTCAAGGCAGGATTAAGTATTATCTAGACCATCCCTGACAGATGTTTGTCCAACCTGCTGTTAAAAATCCCCAGTAATGGAGATTCCACAACCTCCGTATGAAATTTATTCCAGTGCTTAACCACTCTGACAGTTAGGAAGTTTTTCCTAATGTCCAACCTAAACTGCCCTTGCTGCAATGTAAGCCCATTGCTTCTTGTCCTATCCTCAGAGGTTAAGAACAACAATTTTTCTCCCTCCTCCTTGTAACAACCTTTTATGTACTTAAAAACTGTTATGTCCCCTCTCAGTCTCTCCAGACTAAACAAACCCAGTTTTTTCAATTTTCCCTCATAGGTCATGTTTTCTACACCTTTAATAATTTTTGTTGCTCTTCTCTGGACTTTCTCCAATTTGTCCACATCTTTCCTGAAACGTGGCACCCAGAACTGGACACAATATTCCAGTTGAGGCCTAATCAGCGCGGAGTAGAGTGGAATTACTTCTCATGTCTTGCTTACAATACTCCTGCTAATACATCCCAGAATTATGTTTGCTTTTTTTGCAACTGTGTTACACTGTTGACTCATATTTAGCTTGTGATCCACTATGACCCCCAGATCCCTTTCTGCAATACTCCTTCCTAGGTAGTCATTTCCCATTTTGTATGTGTGCAACTGATTGTTCCTTCCTAAGTGGGATACTTTGCATTTCTCCTTATTGAATTTCATCCTATTTACTTCAGACCATTTCTCCACTTTGTCCAGATCATTTTGAATTATAATCCTATCCTGCAAAGCACTTGCAACCTCTCCCAGCTTGGTATCATCCACAAACTTTATAAGTGTATTCTTTATGCCATTATCTAAATCATTGATGATGATATTGAACAGAACCAGACCCAGAACCAATCCTTGTGGGATCCCACTTGTTATGCTCTTCCAGCATGACTGTGAACCACTGATAACTTCTCTCTGGGAACGATTTTCCAATGAGTTATGCACCCAACTTATAGTAGTTCTATCCAGCTTGTATTTCCCTAGATTATTTATGGGAAGGTCATGTGAGACAGTATCAAAAGGCTTACTAAAGTCAAGATATATTACATCTACCACTCCCCCCTATGCACAAGGCTTGTTACCCTGTCAAAGGAGGCTATTAGGTTTGTTTGACATGATTTGCTCTTGACAAATACTGTTATTTATCACCTTATTATCTTTGTAGTGGTTTGTACAAAGGTGTAACAAATTAGGTGTTTGCAAATTGATTGCTTAATTATTTGCTTCATTATCTTTCCGGGTACAGAAGTTAAGCTGGCTGGTCTGTAATTCCTCAGGTTGTCCTTATTTCCCTTTTTATAAATGGGCAAGATATTTGCAATTTTTCAGTCTTCTGGAATGTTTCCAGTCTTCCATGACTTTTCAAAGATAATTGCTAATGGTTCAGATATCTCTTCAATCAGCACCTTGAGTATTCTAGGACGCATTTCATCAGGCCCTTGTGATTTGAAGACATCTAATTTGTCTATGTAATTTTTGACTTGTTCTTTCCCTATTGTAGACTCTGATGTTACCTCATTTTTACTGGCATTCACTATGTTAGACATCCAATTACCCCCAACCTTCTTGGTGAAAACCAAAACAAAGAAGTCATTAAGCACCTCTGTCTTTTCCACATTTTCTGTTACTGTCTTTCCCCCCTCATTGAGTAATGGGCCTATACTGTTCTAGGTCTTCCTCTTGCTTCTAATATATTTGTAGAATGTTTTCTTGTTACCTTTTATGTCCCTAGCTAGTTTGATCTTGTTTTGTGCCTTGGCTTTTCTAAGTTTGTCCCTACATGCTTCTGTTACTTGTTTATATTCATCCTTTGTAATTTGACCGAGTTTCCCCTTTTTGTAGGACTCTTTTTTTTGAGTTTTAGATCATTGAAGATCTCCTGGTTAAGCCAGGGTGGTCTCTTGCCATACTTCCTATCTTTCCTATGCAGTGGGATAGTTTGCTCTTGTGCCCTTAATAATGTCTTTTTGAAAAACTGTCAACTGTCTTCAATTGTTTTTCCCCTTAGACTTGCTTCCCATGGGATTTTACCTACCAACTCCCTGAGTTTGCTAAAGTCTGCCTTCTTGAAATCCATTGTCTGTAATGTGCTGTTCTCTCCATTCCTTAGAATCATGAACTCTACCATTTCATGATCACTTCCAACCAAGTTGCCTTCCACTTTCAAATTCTCAATCAGTTCTTCCCTATTTGTCAAAATCAAATCTAGAACAGCCTCCCCACTAGTAGCTTTCTCCATCTTCTGAAATAAAAAATTGTCTCCAATACATTCCAAGAACTTGTTGTATAATCTGTGCCCTTCTGTGTTATTTTCCCAACAGATGTCTGGGGAGTTGAAGTCCCCCATCACCACCAAGTCCTGTGCTTTGGATGATGTTGTTAGCTGTTTAAAAAAGCCTCATCAACCTCTTCTTCCTGGTTTGGTGATCTGTAGTAGACCCCCTACCATGACATCACTCTTGTTTTTTACCCATTTTATTCTTACCCAGAGACTTTCAACAAGTCTGTCTCTTATTTCTATCTCAACCTCAGTCCAAGTGTATACATTTTTAATATATAAGGCAACACCTCCCTCCCTTTTCCCCCTGCCTGTCCTTCCTGAGCAAGCTGTATCCTTCTATACCAATATTCCAGTCATGCGTATTATCCCATCAAGTCTGTGTGATGCCATCTATGTCATAGTTGTGTTTATTTACTAGCATTTCAAGTTCTTCCTGCTTATTCCCCAACTTCTTGCATTAGTATGCAGACATCTAAGATACTGATTTGATCCCCCACCCCCAGTTCTGTCTTGTCTCTCCCTTCTTTCTGGTATAAACACCCATGCTGCCCCCAGATTCTGACCCTTCTCCCAGGTCTCCATGTTTTTTACTTACCTGTGGGCTTTGGTCACCTGCCCCCGTTGAACCTAGTTTAAAGCCCTCCTCACTAGGTTAGCCAGTCTGTAGCCAAATATGCTCTTCCATATAGCAAGAAGGTGGCTTGTGGACTCTACCTCTGAGTTATGGACCTTACTCTTTTCTTTCCTTATCTCTCTCCTCTTCCTCATCTGCCTCAGAATTAATAGGGCCAGCATTGCTGTTTGCTCTTCAGTCCCATTTCCATGGTCCCGTCTGCCATCCCTTCCCATCAGCCCCACAAAATTCTGCCTATTTCTTCCTCCAACCCTTGGGCTCTCTCCTCTTCCCTTCTTAACAAAACTCCTGTCCACACTCAAAAAATGTCTCTCTCTAATACAAGTAGTGTGTGAATATGAGTTCCTTGCCTCAAATTTTGCCTCTTTGTAGCCAGAGTGAGTTACCTAGCAGAAGAATAGAGGGCTGATGGGAGACTTTCTCCATCTGTGTTCCACCTGCCAAAACGGCATCTACTTTGTGCGTGCTTGATCCAGCTTCAATGCACCTCATGCAATTCTGAAAGTAGATTGTGCACACTAACTTCAGGGGCTATTCCCTCTACACTTCCCATTCTGTGGTTTGCACATGATCAGTGCATGACCACCCACAACCTGTGAAAATCCTATCCATGCAATTGTAGCTCTTGATTGCACATTGTGAGTTAGTCTGCACAAGATTTTAGAAATTTGGCCCTTAAAATATTTGATCCTCTTTTGTTGCTTCTAACATATAACTACTGTATCACAGCGAAGCTCTTGTAATATTGCACTATTTCAGAAAGTATTCTTAGTAAACACTTCCAGATGAAATTTTATGACATGCAAGGCCACTGGAAATCACGGGAGAAATAACAGAATGCTTCAAGAGGTCAGAAATGCAAGGCCATTGTCATCTGCTTGTGGTGCATTAGTAATCAAAATGCATCATCTACCTACTTGAGGAACTACTGATATGAATATATTCTGGAAATTTGCTTTTAGTTAAAAACAGTTCAAGACAACCATACATAAAATGAACAATAATACATTATTTCAAGATTTGTAAAAGACATTTGCCAATCAACTAGAATGCTATATTTACTAAACAGGCATAATTGAAAAAAATAATTATTGATTGCACGTAACTTCAGTCAAGTTACATTTCACTTGTTACTTTTCTATTGACCTTATGTTATAAATTGTCCAGAAAGATTTTCTTTTCACAGCAAATATATCAATCAAATGGGTTGAACCTTTTCCCTTTGTAAACTTTACAGCAATGTGAACCAATCAACAAAACAATTGTTCTCTAACAGTGAACTAGATTTAATTAAAATTTAAATATCAGTTATTGGTATATAGAAGAAATGATCCTGGCTTATTACTAGCAGGAACTGTTCTGTGGTAAGTCAAGATGTTTCTGCTGTTTACCACCTCAGAGGTTTATAAGGAACAATGTAAACTAATTCAGTTGTATGCACAAATTACTACATAGTGATTGGCCTCTGACAGGGTTCAAGGATTCAATCAAGTATAGCTTTCCCACACAACAAACTGAAGCTACTCAAATAACATGGCTTTAAAAAACCATAACACTTTAAATCCATGGCCACAATGGTAATCTTTCTAGGTAAAGCTGATGGAGACATTCAAAATAACTTTATATAACTGATTCATTTGTGGGTTAACAACTAGATTCATTGTCTTTCAATGCAAATATGACTGACCTCAACTATGTGGGATCAATAAATCCTTATTTGTCACAACAGATATCAATATCTGCTTATTGCCAGGTACAAGAGTAAAGTACTAGCTCCTACTTAGCTGAAAACCATCATGTGGGATGTCAATAAGTTTCTCTTGCTTACCTCCTCAGAGGTCAATAATGAGATTTGGAAAATTACCAATTGGATAGCACATGTGAATGATTGCATTGCAATTACTTGCAGTGAATTCTATGGTACTATTATTCACATCCTGGGGAAATAAACAGAAGCTTTTCTAGACCCTCCATTTGAGAATGCTTATTTCAAGGAAACTGTTTCATTTTTTAATTTTGTGGCCATAATGGAAGATTTGCTTATGTTCATTCTAATGAAGAAATTCAGAATGTATGCAAAAATATATAAACTGACTAATTGTTTCGGTGAGTAATGAGATTTTATTGGCTCTTGCATTAAATATTGACCGTCTCAGGTCAATAACTGTTGATATTCACACCAGCAGAAGTCAGTTTATTATCAACAATCCCTTTCAAAGACGGTATTAGAGGGTTGACCACTTTTCTTATAGACCAAACAATATAGAATATTATTTATTATTATTATTATTATTAGTGATTCAGTTAATTTTTGCTCTGGTGAACAGGTAAATTCTTTGTTGCCTGGGGATATATAAAATAGCCTGTTAGTTGCCTAGGGTAAAATGCTCAAAAGTATCTAAGTGATTTAGGAGCCTTAGTCCCATTTTTAAAGTGACTTATGGGCTCCTTCAAATATCTGAGGACATAGCTTTGTTCCATAGACTATAAATTAATGTTATATGCAGATAATACCCTTTTCTGTATCTCCAAGCCAAAAACCACAATTCCAGCCCTCTTATCACTATTTCAAAAATTGGGATCAATATCTGGTTACAAATAAATTGGAAACAATCTAAACTATTGGAAATCTCCTGGTTGTCAGGTAGTGGGTGGGGCTCTTTCTCAATAGATGCAAATTGATGCAATTAAGTATCTAGGTAGAAAAGTACCAAGAAATATTAATAAACTAATGCAGATAAATTGAGACCCCATAGTTTCTCAAATAGTTAGTGATACAAATAGGTGGCATCTTCTATCCTGGAGCCTGTGGAGAAGGGTTAACATAATAAGAATGAATATTCTCCCTAGGCTTCTCTATATTCTAAATGGCCTATCTGCATATTGGAAAATTTAATATGATTATCCTGTAAGGCGTGGTCAATATCCATGATTAACATTTAAAAACTGCAATGCCCTATAGGCAAGTTGGGCTCCCAGACCTACAACTTAAAATGATCATGTCACAGGTGTCAAACTGGTTCTACTATGCTAATACCCCTATACCCATGTGGGTGGAAATTGAATGTGTATTAATGTATCCAGTTCCTCCTGTGGGTCTCCTTGATTTCTCTTTTTGTCCAATGGAGAAAATTAAAGTGTCTACAGTGATGGCTGGTTGAAGGGTTTGGACTGTCTTAACTAAAAGGTACTATTTTCATTCTCGCCATCATGCAAAAGCACCTATTCAGGGCAACCCAGAATTGCAGATTGGGAACAAATCTATAATTTGGAAGAACTAGCTGTTCAGGGGCATCATGTGAATTTTCCCAGCATCCATGGATGAGGGTTTTGATCCTTTTCTAATGCAAAGCAACGTTATGATCCTTCACCCTCAGCAGATTGGCAGTACTTACAATTAAAACACTTGCTTGCATATTAATTTAGTCTGGATGTTGTAGGACTGTCACAGGCCCCGGAACTACTGGGTACCTTAGAAGCACTTCATAAACTGCCCAGGCCCATGTCCACTACGTAAACTTTGTTAATGAAGAGGAACGCCACTAGTATGGAGCACTTTATGCAAGTGTGAAAAGGGGATTTATCACAGTCCTCTGAAAGAATCACAGAGTATATTATGGGAGTGTTAAAAATGCTTCTGTGGCTTCTATGCCCGATACAACCAGATTTTATTCAAAATGTACTGGATGCTACAGAGGATGCACAAGATAAAGGCCTTATTCTCTGATTTTGTTGGTGCTGTATAAGGAAACCTAGTGCATATGCTATGGGACTGTCCAACAGTCAGCCAGCTGTGGAAAGAGGTGGACACAAGAGTAAAAATTGTGCTTGGCTTCAGTACGCAAACCTCAGCTGAAAATTATATCCTAGGTTATTTACTTGTTGAGCTATGCCACAAAGAATTTGGTTCTTGAAGAATGCAATCATCACCAACCTCATGATTTTACCAAAACAGAAAACCGGGCTTATGGCCAAAATAGAACTGTGGTATTCAGACCTGTCTGTGTTAGTAGCCAAAGAAAGAATATCTTATCACTGTCAAGACCATTTATATGAATTTGAAGAAATTTGGACCCTGTTTCTAGATACATTTGGGTAAAAAATGTTGATATGGCTCGAAGCAAGCCAGAGCTCCATTCCTCCTCCTATTTTCCCCTCTCCCTGTCTCTTCATTCCTTCTTCTCCCTATTCATGTATGTCTTCTACTGCTTTTTTTACTGTTACCCCTACCCTAACATGTTATGTGTATATAGTAGTGTCTGGGTTTGTATTGTCTAGTCTTTCAGCTTTGACAAGTTGTAAAATTGTGTAATTGAATAATTAAGAATATAAAAATGGCCATACATAGTGTCCAGAGCCAGATGCCTCAGAGGAAATGAACAGAACAGGGCAATTTTGAATGATCTATTCCCTGTCATCCAATTCCAGCTTCTGACAGTCAGAGGTTTAGGGACACCCTGGGCATGGAGTTGCGTCCCTGACTATCTTGGCTAATAGCTATTGATGGACCTATTCTCCACAAACTTATCTGATTCTTTTTTGAGCCCAGTAGTTATACTTTTGGCTTTCACAACATCCCCTGGCAACGAGTTTCACAGCTTGACTGTGCATTGTGTGAAGAAGTATTTCCTTATGTTTGTTTTAAACCTGCTGCCTATTAATTTCATTGGGTGACCCCTGGTTCTTGTATTATGTGAAGGGATAGATAGCATTTTTCTATTCACTTTCTCCAAGCCATTCATGATTTAGATCTCTATTATATCCCTCCTTAGTCATCTCTTTTGTAAGCTGAACAGTCCCAGTCTTTTTAATCTCTCCTCCTATAAAAGCTATTCCAAACCTCTAGTCATTTTTGTTGCCCTTCTCTGCACCTTTTCCAATTCTAATATATCTTTTTTGAGATAGGTGACCAGAACTGCGCACAGTATTCAAGGTGTGGGCGTACCATGGATTTATACAGTGGCATTATGATATTTTCTGTTTTATTATCTATCCCTTTCCTAATAGTTCCTACCATTCCATTAGCTTTTTTGACTGCTGCTGCACATTGAGAAAATGTTTGCTGAGACCTAGCCACAATGATTCCAAGATCTTTTTCTTGGGCGGTAACAGTTAATTTAGAACCCACCATTTTGTATGTATAGTTGGGATTATTTTTTTCGAGTGTGCATTACTTTGTATTTACCAACATATTAACATCAAATTTAATCTGTAAAGCCTCACTTAACTTGTGATATTGCAGAAATTGTGGATTCCCCAATATTAGGCTTCCACTGCAATTTTGACAGCAGGAACTCCGGCTGCCCCGGGGCTAAGAGTGGGAGTCTCTGCTCTCAGCCCTGTGTTACGGCTGTTAGACCCAGGCCCTCGCTCTCAGCTCCAGACAGCCGACAGTGGAAAATCGTGGACAAGTAACAATGGACTTTATTACTGTAAATAATAAGGTCCATTATTACTTTTATGCAATTTTCAGCTGCAATTTTTTGACAATCATCTGGCAATTCAAGTAGAGTCTTATTCATCTGCCATTTTGTTGTCCAGTCACCCAGTTTAGTGAGATCCCTTTGTAACTTTTTGCAGTCAGCTTTGGCCTTAACTATCTTGAGTAACATTTGTATCATCTGAAAACTTTGCCACCTCACTGTTTATCCCCTGTTCCAGATCATTTATGAATATGTTGAACAGCACAGGTCACAGTACAGATCCTTGCTATTTACGTCATTCCATTGTGAAATCTGACCATTTATTCCTACCCCTATCCTTTAACCGGTTACTGATCCAGTCAAAAAAGCTAACAGAATGTTGGGAATCATTAAGAAAGGGGTAGATGATAAGACAGAACATATGATATTGCCTCTATATAAATCCATGGTATGCCCACATCTTGAATACTGCATGCAGATGGGGTCACCCCATCTCAAAAAAGATATATTGGAATTGAAAAAGGTTCAGAAAAGGGCAACAAAAATGATTAGGGGTATGGAACAGCTGCCATATGAGGAGAGATTTGGGACTTTTCAGCTTGGAAAAGAGAGGAACCGTTTGCCTGAGGTTGTTGTGAAGGCCAAGACTATAACAGGGTTCAAAAAAGAACTAGATAAATTCATGGAGAATCGGTCCATCAATGGCTATTAGCCAGGATGGGCAGGGATGGTGTCCCTAGCCTCTGTTTGCCAAACCTGGGAATGGGCGACAGATAATGGATCACTTGATGATTACCTGCTCTGTTCATTCCCTCTCCGGCATCTGGCATTGGCCCCTGTCGGAAGGCAGGATATTGGGCTAGATGGATCTTTGGTCTGACCCAGTATGGCCGTTATTATGAGAGGACTTTCCCTCTTATCCCATGACTGCTTAGTTTGCTTAGGAGTCTTTGATGCTGGACCTTTCTGAAAGTCCAAGTATGCTATATCCACTACATCACTCTTGTCCATATGCTTTTTGACACCCTCAATTTTTTTTAATTCTATTGGAGAGCCTGTGAAGCATAGAATTGGGAAATATATACAAGCTGTAAATAATTTCCCTTTTTGTACCGTTCATTGTTTATTTCTTATGAAAAACAATACACATTTTAAAAAGGGTTTTAGGCACTTAGAAGCCTAAATATCATTGACAGTGAATGGGATTTAGACACCTAATTGCCTAAATCTCTTTTGAAAATGGGACTTAAGTGCTTGAGTCACATAGATGCTTTTGAAAATGTTACCTGTAAAGATTAGGGGTCAAATTCTGCTCTCTGCTGCACCTACATAATCTCAACACATCTGAAACAGAGAACAGATTTGATCCCAGAAATGTAAACGATCAGTAGCATTGTCTTTAGTCATATACATGACGGCACTTGGTACACAATGACTCAAAACAAGATTTTTGTTTAATTCTCTGAGGGAAACACACATGTACAACTTCACAGATTTTCTTTATTCCTGACATTTTGCTTGTAAGAAAATTGTTTTCTGGAGGCCAGCAACAATATAATGTCTTTAACAAAAGAACCACATTTTCATGGATTTGAAAGCAGCCCAGGTTGATAGCAGCTAAACCTTATCAGCCATTGAATGTCTTATTAATGTGAAATGGGTTTATGTTATCAACTTAAATCCAGGTGGCCAGATGTGCACATCAAAGCTGGAACTAATTTGAGACTGATGGCAGGTTTGAGAGACATACCTGGGACTGAATGGGCATGGAGAGTGAACTACCATTTTGCCAGTGAAACCTCCAGGTATTGGTGAGGACATATTGTGAGACAATGAGAGGAACATCACATGTTACCGATGTTGTGCCTCTTTCATGGATTTAAATATTCATCTTCTAACACTGCTAATCTGACTGCATTCATGAGGCCTAACATCATTGATTTCTCCAGCCCTGGAAAAAATTTCTTTTTACAGAAGAGATGAGGTTCTCACCCTACCCTTAAAGATCCCACATTGCAGCAACCATTCCTCAAGACCACAATAATACTGCTGGATGTGGCAGCAGAGTATTCCTTACTCTAAGGAATTTAGAGTAAGCTTCAGACTTGAACTCAGGTCCCATGGATAGTAGTTGTCACTAGACTAAGGTGCTGAAGTCACCAGAGTGTAATGCTGACCTCAAAGGTCTACTTTTGAAAAGGACACTATCAATTTGACCATCTAAAAAGCAATATAGGACCTAGTTCAGCAAAGTACTTAAACACCTATCAACTTTAAACATATGAGTAGCCCCTACTAATGTAAATAAAGAGTGGGTTGGAGGGGCCAGAGGGCTGTTATTTTAAGCCGCTCTTGGTAAGAGAGATCTAAAATCTCTTCAGAAAAGAGGAAGAACAAGTACGGAATTTGAGGATAATGATGTACCAGCAGAGCAGAAGGTCACTATATAGAAGAGAGAAGGACTTTTAAGGATATACAGAGCAGGGCCGGCTCCAGACCCCAGCGCGCCATGCGCGCACTTGGGGCGGCCTTTTGCCGGCAGGGCGGCAGGCGGCTCCGGCGGACCTTCCGCAGTCATGCCTGCGGGAGGTCCACCGGAGCCGCGGAAGCCGCCCCTGATACAGAGCAGAGGTTTTGTCTCTGAATCCTTTAAAAAAAGAAATGTCTTACTTAAATGTACTTTTTGATTTACTCTTATTGAATTTTATGAACAATTACCTGTAGCCCCTACATGAAAACCTGGGCTCAATTGTTCCTTTAAGGTACTGTGTCCTGCACTGAGGCAATGCAGCAGTAGACTAC
Source organism: Mauremys reevesii (assembly GCF_016161935.1). Taxonomy (NCBI): domain Eukaryota; kingdom Metazoa; phylum Chordata; order Testudines; family Geoemydidae; genus Mauremys; species Mauremys reevesii. The sequence goes on along the minus strand of NC_052628.1, from coordinate 93,414,137 downwards.
TCCGGTAGGTATTACGCACAATGTCTCTCTGAGCCCCCTGGTGCATAGGGGAGCACACCAACTCCTACACCCCTTAGTGGGCTGCACTGTATCCTTCTTCCTTTGGTCATAATAGAGAGAGGGGCTATGGTCCCATTTCATCTCTACCTAATTTAGAGTGGCTACCACTGCTAGCAGCACCAGCCAAGGGGCATCCTTGTGCTAAGTGTGCACAAGACCTTCAACTGTGGCTGGTCTTTGCACAGGACAGGTTCCCTAGCTCAGCAGCACAGGTGCTGGCCACTAACTAGCCCTTTATTTGTATTTGTATTTTGCAGAAATTCCTGGTCATTATTTTTCAAGAAAGATCCTTTCAGAATGACAAGGTACTTCCTAAGTACAAGGAGGAAAGCAACAACAACAAAAAGAGAGAGAATGTGTATATGTGTGTGAGAGAGAGAAACAGGATTCTGTACTGAACCAACCTCTTCCAAAATTAATGCCAGCATAGCTTGTTTTGGGATATATGGAGTGGTTAAGGAAAGTACAATATGTGTTTGCACCCTGAAAAATAACACTTACAAATTGCATGGTGAGTTCTATCTTTATTGTTTCTTAATTCTTTTCAAAGCAGATTGATTTTACAAGATTGTTTTGTTTTTCTATTTGTAATCCCCGAAAACTCAACTTGGGATCTGAGAATAAAGGAGGGTTCTTTCTGAGCCATCATCTAAGTTAATAAAGGCTCTGCAAGAAAAATTAGGTCTTCAGTTATACTCATGCAACCTCAACGTCTTCCATTCATGGCCTCAATGATGCCTGTTCAGTCCCACTGCAAACTGTGTATTTGAACAGGTGTAAATGACTGGAATTTATTAATCAATTCTGATGATGATACACAAGGGGGAACAGAACCCAGCTCATGCTCTCTTAGGTGTCATGGTTCTACAGCTTTAACAGGAGTATGAAAAATTAAAAATTTACTGTTATTAAAGTGATTGGCTATGAACTGGGAAAATACATCAGAGAGAGAGAGAAGAGAATATATAGACACATATACACACGTGTGTACACACACACATAAACAGAGTACTTTTCAGAGTAGAACAAGAAAAATGGAGTGAAGCGTTTCTTCAGGATAAATAAGAACTTGGTAAACTCAGAACACACAACACTGCACCATAACATTTTGATTTAGGTATTCCAGAAACACCCAGGGCTAGGCAAGGTTTCTGAGACCTAAGCTATTATCCCTCTGTCCTCAGTGGACTTATAGGAAGCTTTCTCTGAGCCAAACTGCCATAAAAAAGGGATTTTCATAATCCCAATGCATCTAGGAAAGGATTTTCTTGATCTCGGAACTGAACTTTTCATAAAAAAATAAGAGGAGTGACCAGTCCTGCTAACACACATCATCTACTTTGGGGACAGAAAATCAAGATGGGGTCTCTCGGCTTATTTCATAAAATGTTTATTAATACATACCTTACTGTTACAACTGATAGTATTTAAAAGAAAATAATTTTTCGTCTTTGGTAATCCTGGCAATTGGTGGCTGCTCTCAGTCATTCCTTTAATTCACTTTTTTGTTGTTTTTTGTTTTGTGAAACTATTTAAACAAGAGGTGTTTTTACAAGTTAGTTATATAGAGACAAGCCCCAAATTCAAACAGCCCTGATTGGTACCATTTTTCAGGAACATAACTACAATGTTAAGTGAGGAGCTACTGTAGATGCAAATAGCTAGTCACTTGGAGGACTTTCTGAAAGACTATGTTTACGTGTATTCTCAGAGGTATACACCTCATAGAAATAGCACCCAATAGAAATCTAAGAACTCAGAAAATTCAATGAACCAATTGATCCCAGACAATTTTTTATTTCCTTTTTCATTTTCTCTTGCTGACTTTTAGATAAGAGAAAAAAAAACCAACAATGTAATGCCTGCAGAATATGTGCAGTGTGCTTTCACCTTTACATTCTCAAAACCTTGCTGAAGCATTCTCAAAACTGCACTATACAAGCAACAGACAGAGGATCAAAGATCAAAGATACATTCCAACCATGTCTTAGTACCTCAATACTGGATAGTGCAATGCACTGAGGGGTAGTAGAGAATTTATTTAACACAATCTATTGTGTGTGTGTATATGTGTGTGTGTTCATGTTGTGCACTGTGGGGGAGAGGGGAAGAAAAATAATATAAAACAGCATATTGAACATATGTTGTGTGCATAACAAAAAATGAACACAAAAGTACATCTTTTGTTAGGCTGCCAAAGGGTACATTAAAAATATCAGCCCACTGACTCAAAGCTATCAAGAGAGCCTCCTTATGCTAATAATGCAAACCAAGGGCTAAAGAGTCCCTGGTCTTTACTAAGATGTGCAGGGGATTAAAATTTCTCCATTACTCCCTTCTTGGCTGTGTGTGGCAGATCTGGCCACAGGGATGAGAGAGAAAGCAGGGGCTACTTTCCAAATAAAAGCGATGAAAGCCAAACGGCTGGGAGAGATTGGGAAAGGGTGGGGAGAAAGAGAAGCCCCAGCTTTACCCTACCTACTCATTGGCAAAATTCTCTGTTCTGCGTGGCAGATCTGTCTGTAGTATTCTGTTCTTCTGACATGTTCATAACTCTCACTGAGATCAATTACTCATCTATGAGAAAAATGTTACTCCTGTCTTCTGAATGATTTTCTCTTCTCACCTTTTCATCCAGTGCAAACAATCATTCCAGCCTCAGAAGATGTGAATATTGGCTTCAAATTCACATAACTGATGAGAAACCGATAAGACAAAGAGGGAGTTTGGTGGTTCCACTTCTAAAACGTCGACTTAATACGATTGGCAACTTAACCGAGGTCGAGATAAATGGGTTCGACTGTACCTCAATACTGGATAGTGCAATGCACTGAGGGGTAGTAGAGAATTTATTTAACACAATCTATTGTGTGTGTGTATATGTGTGTGTGTTCATGTTGTGCACTGTGGGGGAGAGGGGAAGAAAAATAATATAAAACAGCATATTGAACATATGTTGTGTGCATAACAAAAAATGAACACAAAAGTACATCTTTTGTTAGGCTGCCAAAGGGTACATTAAAAATATCAGCCCACTGACTCAAAGCTATCAAGAGAGCCTCCTTATGCTAATAATGCAAACCAAGGGCTAAAGAGTCCCTGGTCTTTACTAAGATGTACAGGGGATTAAAGTTTCTCCATTACTCCCTTCTTGGCTGTGTGTGGCAGATCTGGCCACGGGGATGAGAGAGAAAGCAGGGGCTACTTTCCAAATAAAAGCGATGAAAGCCAAACGGCTGGGAGAGATTGGGAAAGGGCGGGGAGAAAGAGAAACCCCAGCTTTACCCTACCTACTCATTGGCAAAATTCTCTGTTCTGCGTGGCAGATCTGTCTGTAGTATTCTGTTCTTCTGACATGTTCATAACTCTCACTGAGATCAATTACTCATCTATGAGAAAAATGTTACTCCTGTCTTCTGAATGATTTTCTCTTCTCACCTTTTCATCCAGTGCAAACAATCATTCCAGCCTCAGAAGATGTGAATATTGGCTTCAAATTCACACCTTAAATATAAAGGAAATAGCAAAGCTATTGTTCTCGGTGTCGGTGAGATCCTATTTGGTAACAGAAAAGTCCCTACTTCTGCTCTGAGGAAGAGGGCTAAAATCTGATAAAAACAAAATAGGACTTTGTTTCTTTCATACTGTAAATGATCACCTTCTTCCTGGCTCTTCACTGGTATTGGCTTCAGTTCTTGTAGTCCGATAGGTGTAACAAAGCAGTAATAATACTAATGGTAAATTAACAATTTAAATTTGCCCAACTGTACAAAGTACCTCCAGAATGTTTTCTTATGCCATTGTTTTTAAATGGGATCCAGTAAGTAGCATCTTTCACTATAGATGGAAACGTTAATTAGTTAAATTAGTCTGTGTGTATTAACTAATTGGCTTAAGATGTTAAGATTGTGCAAAACTTTGAATGTGTAAATCAGTATATGAGTGAAATGTTCTCATTATTCCATACTGTTAATATACTGTAATATGAAGTAATTTATAAACACTACTATGTGCGCTCTCCCTTACTAAGGGGTAATCCAATGATACCTATATATATGTGTGTGTGTGTGTATATATATATATATATACACACACACACACACACACACATACACATATATATAGAGAGAGGTCAACCCTAATCCTTTCTGGGCAAATGGTTTTAACAATATTGGCTGCTCTTGCCAGTGTCAACATACAAACTTCACTGAAGTGCAATTGCACTCTGAGAAGTGCCTCTCTAAAATAGCATGGTGAGGCTTTCATGGTTACAGTCTAACTCAACGAATTCCATCTCAAATGTGCTCCATCTACAAGGAAAAAGGAGGTTTTTCTCACTGTTAGCCTTGCAAACTCAACCTGAGGTTACTTGGTTGAGTTGGGTTCTTTCCTTCTCACATATGATTACCTGTAATAATGGTTCCAAAACTAAACCTCAGTTAGATCTATGGCACTCCATTGCCTTTTACAGATGTAAGTGACATAATGCGTGGTTCTACTGAGCAAGAAAGTGTCATATTTATATAGTCAATTTACAGAGTAAAACCCCAGTTTAACTACCTGGCCTGGGCTCAGTCCTTTTAGTCTCTTGACTTTGCTCTGAAATGTCTTGCTTTGGTCCATCCTGGTAGTGATAATGGGCTCTTTACCTGAGGTAGAGTTTTCCAGAAGACAAATACAAACATAAGTGGCTTGACAATATATGTGACATCATTTCCACTTTTTAATCAATGCCCATCAAAGATGGTTGAACATGGTTAGAGCTTTGTAGACAATTCTCCTGAATCTAAGTCACTCTCTCTTAGCTATGTTGGTTCTGCCTGACTAGCAGGAGTAAAAAGCAATGCAGAAATGTTCTTCACTAAAAAGAGAAGATATGACAACTGAGTACACATGAGGGGCAGCCTTGTGAGTAAAATGGTGCCATTTTAAGATAGTGACAATCTTTTTCATTTCGTATACTTTTGCCTATGAATATTAGTAACAGCAATGGAAATCAAAGCCCTCTTCTTTTCCCAATGACCTCTGAATTTGATGATCTCCCTTTTCAGGGTAAGGAATAGTTCATTACAGTCCTGGGCTTCCCGTCAGCAGACAGTTAACTGCTCAGTCATGTGTGGTGGTCTGCAGTGGACTCCAATTTGCTAGGCATCCAGCTGAGATCAGTTCCTTTTATTTCTTAGGAATCTATCCACACTTGAACACTGGTCCCAGCAGTGAAATATGGAGCAGTGCTTTTTCTGCTATACCTCTCAATTCTTATGTTTAAGCATTTCAAAATTACAAGTACTGTATGGCGCTCTCAATCGTATTTCTCAAAGTTAGCCCATGCTCTACTTGCTTGCTTATGAAATAAGGACAAAAAATAATAGTATCCTATACTTACACAGAAATGCTACTAATAATCTCACAATTAAACCCTGGGGGTGCGGGGGGCGGGGTTGCCTTCTTCCGCAGCATGGGGCACTGGTCACTTGCTGATTTAAACTAGAGTAAATGGGGCATTCTCTGTAACCTGAAGTCTTTAAATCATGATTTGAGGATGTCAGTAGCTCAGCCAGAAGTTATGGGTCTACTACAGGAGTGTGGGGGTGAGGTTCTGTGGCCTGTAATGTGCAGGAGATCAGACTAGATGATCCTGATGGTCTTTTCTGGCATTAAAGTCGATGAGTCTAAATGTTAAAAAGGAAATAGCAGCATTCGACCTGTAGCATTCACAGATCCACATTGTTATTCTTTGTAACTAGTTAGGTACCACATTGATATAGGTGAACATAATGAATAAAACAGGAAATAAAGAAACTTCTCACATCTAAAAATTCATCAAGCCCTGACCTTCTACTCAAATTCACAGACAGAATGGGGGAGAGTTTCAAAGATAAAGAAAGCAGTTAGGTGTCCAATTTTCATTGACTTTAATGGGAGTTGGGTGCTTAACTCCCCTCTGCACCTTGGAAAATCTTCCTCAAACAGCCCAAATTTACAAGTTATGCAGATATAAAAATACATATGCAACTGCACATCTAATTTGCATGTAAAATCATTGTGCCTGCATATGCAAATTTGCTAATTGTGTGTGCATGACTATTTGCCTGCAAAACCATCTTTTTGCATATGCAGTTACCTGATTTGCATGGATCTTCAGAGTAAATGAATGGAAAAAATAAAAATCCACCAAATAGGCCTGATTCTGATCTCATGCGGCTGTAAATTAGGAGCCAAACTAGTAAAATCACTGGGGCTAACTGGTAAAGTACTGATGTGAGATGAAAATGATATGCAATGTCAAAATCAGGCCAGAATGAGGATGATGTAGCTCTCCACAAAACAATCATCTGACACAACATTTTTCAACTAATTGGGGTATATTTCTAGAGGGACTTCAACTTGGACTGCAGTTTTGGAAGTGTAAGCAGGTAGGTGGACATCTCAATTCTAGCATTTGCACTAGAAAAGGTGGCCTTTTTAAAATAGCCCTTTATGACATTAGCATTATTCACATTTATTTCATAGTAGAATATCTCTGAATCATTAACATGATACAGTCAAGTAATATAGATCTGGTAGTAAAGGTTCCCTGGATTCACAGGGCCAAATCATAGCCTGCTCTATGTGGCCATGCAGAGGATTAATACGGAGTAAGATATCCTTGTCCCCCTCATGAACTGAGCAAGTGAGCATAGAGAGAGGAAGGGGGAAGTTTTGGATCAGCCTTCCTCTCCCTACCAATGCTCTGGCTGGTGCAGCTGAGCCAGTGTGCAGGTGAGGAGGAGTAATGTGCTATTGGCATAAACAAGCAGCAGATCTAGGGTGACCAGACAGCAAGTGTGAAAAATAGGGTCGGGGGTGGGAGATAATAGGCCTCTATATAAGAGAAAGCCCCAAATATCGGGACTGTCCCTATAAAATTGGGACATCTTGTCACCCTATACAGATCATATAACCCACTGGAATGAGTGGGGGCAGGAAGAGGTGAGGGAAGGAAAGAAATTGCACCTCTCTCAGACTGCAGTGCCCTGGGGTGGCAGAGGTATGTGCTGCTCTTACACAGGGCAGATTTCATATGCACCATCTAGTCCTAGTTAAGTACTTTCTAATCTAATGTGTCACTGCCAAGAAATATGAGAAATATGAAAAAAATCTACAGTTATGTGTGACTTCACAATCTCGTTATGCTGAAACTGGAAGCCCAGCCAGTCAAATCAAATTAATTAAGAACTTACAAACCCAACCACTTAACAGTGCTGACATAATCGTGTACCTAATCAATGACAACTCTGCAGGCAAAGGTCTAAACAAACAAAAAGCCATGTTGCCTTGTGTTCCACAAAAAACAATTAGTATTTCTCCAAAAAGAAAAGGACTAAAAGGTAGAGAAATACATGATACAGTGTATTCAAGCTTCCTAGAGATATTATAAATAACAGAAAATAAAAATTCAAATATAAAACATGAAAATAAGTCCAGCAGAGCATCCCTTTAAAACCTCGCTTCGGTATACTATCTCTTGCAGTGAAAAGATTCACACCTACATGGATCAGAAAAACCACTGAGTCATGCAGCATTCATTTGTATAAACCTTATGATGTGGACTGCATAAGAAAGTTTGTGCTTTCCCTATTTTAATAAAAAGGTTTAAGAACTATTCAGTCACCTTGCAAGTTAAACTAAAGAGGTTACACGGGGCCATAATCAAGGCAGGGCAAGAGAGGCAGCTGCCCAGGGCACAAAGCCATGGGGTGGAAAAATGGGGAGGTTTTGGGGGTGGACGGGAACACACAGGGTCATGTACTCCCCCTCCCCGCCCCGATTTCAACTTTCCATTTAGCACAGAGGTTTTCTTTTTTGCTTACCCTGGTCACTAAAACGCCTAGTTACGAGTCAGGTTAAAAGTGTCATTTCTTTGTGTTCCACTTATACTGGAGAATAAAAAAAAAATAAAACCAAAAACCCCAAACCAACTAATCAACCCTCTCAGCACCACTGTGTAATTTAAAAGGTAGAGTGAATCATGAATGTTAGTTTGATTATCTCTTAGCATTTGTACAATTAGCCTTTTACTGGAGATAAATGTTAACTCCTGCAAAAACAATTTCACTCCATGCTTACAAAATGGGTGGGTTCAGCAATTCCTGCACTAGTAGGCAAATGGGACAAACCCGTCACTGCATTATAATCACATTCTGCTTTGCCCAACCGGTTGAGGCACTCATACCACAAAGTCTACAAGGAAGGTACCTCCTGATGGCTGTTCCACTTGCTGTAGCTCTAGCCAGTCTTTGCAATCTGAGCCCAATGACGCTGATGTAACGCAAAGTGTTTGAGTTATACTAATAAGGCATTTTAGCTAACCCCCTCCTTTCTTAGGGGGATGGGCAGTCTAATGGCTATACAACGAGGTCTGGGATACTCCTTGGGTCTACTCTTTGCTCTACCAACAACTCACAACCAATGAGGCCAACATTTTCAAAAGTGTCCACTAATTTGGGGTGTCTCCATTATGAGAAATTGAGGACCTGACTTGCAGAGCTGCAAAGCCCCTGCAGCTTTCAGTGATGTCAGCTTAAGTGAAAAATACATCTGATGGACACTTCTGAGAATGTACTAGTACTTCTATGTACTAGTTTACATATCGTTTAAATATATAGTTTATTATATAGGGTGTTGTGTAGTTCAGTTAACCGGAGCCCAATCCCCTCCTCTGGCCCAAGACTGGCCCAAAGGGTTAAGCACAGGCGTTGCATGGGGGAATGGAATTCTGCATACCAAACCCCGGAACAACACAAAATTGCTCCATGGCTGTACTTGAATCTTAATGCTACAGTTGGCTTCCATGTTAGCTGTGATCCCTCCCTATTTTATCAGTGGATTGGGGGTACTTGCAGATCCACTGTGCATACCCCTAGCCCATCCCCAAAGCATTCCTCCATATTACGTAGAGGAAATTCCACAAAACACACCTTTTTGTACCCAACTGTGGCCTGCCTTCTTGTGTATGTTCCTCACATCCTCCCCATCTCCCTTCAAAGTAGAACAACCCACCAAAGTTTATAGGCATAGATTGGCATTGACATTGAGGAGGCAGGATTTGTCCCTTTATGTTTTGAGATCCTTAGCTGGAAGGAACTATAAAAGTAAAAATATTATTAGTAGCACATTTTAAATGTTAGCCGTGATAAAACAAATCTATTGCCTGGTAAATTGTAATGCCATCACCTAGTCCACAGTATTTTCATATCAAAGCATTTATTGATCTTACAAAAAATACAGTTTAAAATGCAGTATTTCTTCCACTGAGGAATAGCTCACAAAAGCAAAATGAACAGCTTAAGACTCCAATATATTTAACAGTGAAGTTATCAATTTAAAGCTCCATTTTGGAGTCTGGATTAATGTTAAAGCTAAATGACTTCCAAAGGGGAATGGTCACAATGAGGAAGTGTTTCAAAAGCATTCTCAAGTTTTATTTGTGTTTGTAACGTGCTCTGACTTCTTTGGGTGAAAGGCACTACTTTATATATAAACAAAGTATTATAAAGAACAAAAGCCTTTTGCATAAAGTACCACAAAGCCTAAGGACAGCACCAAGGTAAACCCCAAATAAAAATAAAATGCACTGTATCAGATTCTAAAAGAATATGGAAAATGATGATAGAACATTCTGATCAAAGATCAAACTGCTTCCATTACATGATTCCATTTAGTCACCTAGAAGAATCTCCTTACTAATACTAAGTCTGTCTAATGTAATATTATAACATTGATGCTCAATTAATGAGAAATTATTCAATATTTTGTTTTTCCTTATTGTTCAATGTGCAGCCCTAGGCGTTATTTACTTCACATTATTGAAACTTTGCTCTGAAGACAGAATTAATTTCAAACGTTAATAAATTTATTTTCAGAAAGTCCCAGTGAGATTTGGGGGCAGGGGGTATTATAATCCCCACTTTACAGATGCGGAACTGAAGCACAGAGAAATTAAGGTAAAAGTATCAAGTAATTCTGGGTATCCAATTTGAAATAACTAGGACCTGATTTTTCAGAATACTAGTATTGTATATCATGTTATGGTCTCAAAGTACAGCTCCCGTTGACTTCAACTGCAGCTGTAAGTGTTCAGCATTTCTGCAAATCAGACCCTACAGTTTCAAATCAGGTACCAAGAAAATGAGGAACACACAATTAGTGACCACCTGTAAAAAGTTTGGTTTACGTGACTTGACTAGCATCACATAGGAACTCTTTGGCTGAGGGAGACATAGAATCAAATTCTCCAGCACAGCATTAAACTGCCTTAATCATGAGACAGCCTCTCTCTGACTGCAATCCCCTGCCTCATTCACTACACACCGGCCAAATTCTGCAGCAAGTGAACTAGAAGTCCTGCAGGCAACAATGCCATTCACTGGTAAACCCTGAATCATCCCCAGAGCAGGTACATTATGTGCTCTGAATGAGGCAGGGGTACAGCTTGGTTTCCTCCCAGCTTCCTCACCCGGTTCTTTGGCAGCCTGTCTGGAAGATTTTCAGGAAACTGGGAGCCTGGAAACCCCAGGTGCATTGGTTCCCAAGCTCTGAGACTCCTAGTTCAGCCAGTGTGCTCAGGGCTTCCAGGCTCCCAACTCCCACTTCAGTCCATCGGGCAGAATATTGTTTTGAAACGATCAAAGCAAACTTTTGATTTTTCATTTTTTTCCTGGATTCTGTTTCATAGAGAATTTGGAATGCAAACCAAACTTTTCTAAACTGTAATTGAATCAAATTTTGAAATTCCTAAATCCTACAGGAAATTGAATAGTTGTTCTCCACACAGCTGTAGTAGTTATCCTTTATGTATACCAGCACTAGATGGAATGAGATATTTTGTCAGTGGAGTTCACAGATATTTGCTGACAGCAGGGGAATGGTGAGATTATGGAATCTTTGGGTTCTGGAAGGGAGTGTGATCTGGTAGACAGACTCACAGTCCCAGTCTCCCCTTGTGACCCTAAGAACTGCTCAGTGCCAGTCGGCAAGGGCATTACAAGAATATCCAGATCCTGTACATTCTAATTCACCAAAGCAAGGTCTTAAATGAAAGCCAAGTTCTCCCTTTAATATCACTGTGAAATGTACATACATTTCTAAACTGTAATTGAATCAAATTTTGAAATTCCTAAATCCTACAGGAAATTGAATAGTTGTTCTCCACACAGCTGTAGTAGTTATCCTTTATGTATAATTACACAGACACACACACAGACATACAAGGGGGGGGGGTGGGGGGAGGAGAGAGGGAGAGAAAGAATCAACAGGGAGACAGCACGCCAATAAGCGAAGCTACAGGGAGAACAATTGACTTTGGGGAAAATATGAAGGCAAAAAAGAAGACACTCCCCTATATCCTGCATCTTGAAAGTAACTAGACGCTATGACTACATTCATGAAAATGGGATCACAAACGGTTGGAAATGGAAAAAAAAAAAAGACAGAAGTAAGTGAAAAGTGAAACTTAATTTCTAGGTGTCATTTTGTTTTTTTTTTTTTTATATGTAACCCCTTTGTTTCCATTATCCTTTCTCATTATCTCCTGAACCATGAACCTTTCACAATAGACACATTGTTGTTTTCACTATAAATATATCTCAGTGCCATGGTATCATACAAGGAGATTGTGTGTTGAATCATTCAAGCTGATACATTATTCCCTGGGTGGGGGGACTGCAAACCTCGTATTCCTGTGAGTGTTCAGTGGATAAGGAGCTGCAGACTAAAGGGAATACTTCAAAGGGGCTTGGGGAGTGGGGTACACCTATTGTTAACCTGCAAGGCAAACAGGGAGGGCTGGCACAGGCTGGAGAAGATTGTTTGGGTGGCTGACAGACTGGAGGTGTCAGGAAATTGATACTCAATTAAGCACAAGCAATTCTCCCTCTTGGGACAAGGGGGTAATAAAATTACTCTCACTCCTGGGTACCTTGAGAACATTCACACCCTCTCACCCCAACTCAGTCTCAGTTTTCCTCTCCCCTCCCGCCAACAGTCTCAATCTCTCCATAAGCTTCGATGTCCCCATCTACTCCCCCAGCACCACTCCAAGGTCTGGCGCCTGTCTTTTCTGTATTTGAATAATGCAATTTCCTCTGCACACTACCTGGGCTTAGCAGGAGAGGCCTTTTAAATCCAACACCTAACACATAATACATAGAGATGTAGTATCTACCAGAAATTTAACTACTTTTTAAAATTCAGTGTAATATTAAAGTGTGGTAATAATATTAATAGTTGTATTATTTTCTGTAATACTATTCCTATAGTGTTTGAAGGGAACACAAATACCTTGTAAAATAATTGGGCTAGTTTGTAGATCTTAAGGGAAAGTTATTATTATTATTATTCTCTAATTTCAATAGGGAATTGTGTTTGTGAATAACAACACAGATTTTTTTGGGCATTTCTTTTCCAAAACCTAGAGTGTATTAATGAGTCTACTAGATGAACAGTAAATAAGAAAAGCTAAGGGCAGGCTATGACTCACAACAATCCTGTAATCTAGAACTTGCATCCTTTTCATCTCCCTCTGGTAGTTGTATAGTGGCCTATTTGCTTAACTACTACTTCGCTAGAGCTCAATGTTGGGGAACATTCTAGCATAGTCCCAGAGGCTTCAATGGCACTACACATATTCTTACTGTTAAGTGTGTGCTTAAGTGCTTTGCTGGATCAGGGACAGATTACTCAGCACCCTGCAGGATTGAGCACATAGTGTGTTACTTCCCATGTGTTCCTGGAATGTGATACCCAGCAGAGATGCACAACAGGCACAGTCCTTAGCTTTAGTGATATGTTGAGTAGACAATAGAATGCATTTCCCCTGGCAGCTTTGATACTCTGTTCAGCCATGTTGTCATCCACAGATGCAGTTTCCACTGCTCTCTAAGCTTCAGAATGGTTTTATAAATCACTTCAAGAGCACTTGAGGACATTTTCTTGCATTTTCTCTCCTGACATCCTCTTCTCCAACAACACACACAACACATTTATTCAGGGATTCATTAGCAAAGCATTCTTTAACATTAATCTAGGGAGAAAACTGTTCCCTAAACTATTGCTCTGTTAACACAGATAGCAACTAATCTGCAGTGTGGAGATTGCAAAATGTGTTGTCCTTTCTACCTTGCAAAGCAGTAGAACTCATTAATGAGCCCTTGCTAACTGAATCTGATTTAGTGTCAGTGCTTTCACAGTCACACAGAAGCACACCAATAAAATTTCAATCTGACTTGCTGTGATCATTAAGTCCAGTTGTCTAACAACAGGAGTTCTGCCTTTGTATTGAAGATTGTCAGATCAGGCTCACAGGAGCTCTGCCTTTCAGTCCCTACACGAAATAAATAAAAATGCCAAAGCTGCCAAATGAAATATAAAGATTAATGGAGAAATTCATTAGTTCAAATGACATGCGTAAGCGCTGCTGTTGGCTATTCTTGGATACCTGGTCTCTGATATCCTTTAAAATAAAAGCACAGACCAATAAGTCAGTGGATATATCAGCTAGATAAATGACTACCAATTCAATAAATAAACAAAATAAAGAACTAAGATCAAGAGCTGGATTAAAATATATTTTAAAACTTTGTGGTCTATTACTACTGTTAAAGCCAGATTGTCAACTCCTTGCTTGCGTTGGCAAACACTTTCTCATGCAGAGTCCCAATGACTCCAATGGCATGACTTGTATAAGTAACTGCTCAACAAGACAGGGAAGGGGTTCACAATCCACGCTCCAACTCTATCAAGGTTTACCCATGTGTTTAGCTTTAAGCATTTTAAATGGATTTTTTCCCACTATCAGAAAACTATTTTTTTTTATTTTCATCAAAAGTTTTCTCAATTTTTTGAGGGTTTTATTTAAAAAAATGGAAATTTGAGAACTGAAAAATTTCAAAAAAAGTTTTTGTTTTTTGCAACTGAAAACTGAAACATTTGAGCCACCATCCAACCATTTTTGGTTTTACTGATTTTTTTCCCCCAATCAGCTGAGGTTTTTTCAACAAAAACCTGAAAAAATTAATAAAAAAATGGGCATCTCTCCTGTACCAGCCAGATAGCCATTTTCTGCAAGCAAAACAAAACAAAACAAAACAAAAACTCCAACCCAAACCTTTTAAACTGAAAATTTTTGACTAGCTCTAGTACTTTGCAGGATTGGAGCCATAGTCCATTACAACAACAACATTGTTTTAGGTGTGGTAGAGACTAATAGCAAGGCAAAGGGTCTAGGCACCTATGTCAAACTAATTTAACTTCACTGTCTGTAATGGTGTTACTCTTGATTTACACTGATGTAAGTGAAAGGAGAGTCAGATTCAGGGTCCCTGTCTCAAAGAACTTGCAATCCTAGCTTTCAGTTTCCCAACACATATACATGTAAATACAATAGCATGTGCTTAAGAATCAGCAGGATACAAATAAAAGGATGTGTGTAATGAAAAATTGTATGCTTGATGGGTGACATTTAGGACTACCATGTTAGTTTGATGGATAGGATTTCTTTCCCCATTCATCTAATGGGTTAACTCTCTCTGTGAGGGCTTTAGAGGTTGCATGGAGAAATTGTGCTTTAAGGAGGGAATTGAAGAAGAAGAGGTTCAAGAAATGGCAGCTGAACTCAGGGGAGAGATTGCAGGCATAAGGCTACACAGAAGAAGGCACAGAGATGACAGTAGGAGGATGATATAACATGCAGAAGTACAGGCTAGGTGGAACACATGGGCAAAATGGAGTGTAACGGCTCAATTCAGTGAAATGAGAAGGGCATTTGCATGTAGCATTGTAATTTACATCTGTTAGCACAAGGTGAGTACTGAAAACATATCTCCCCCAAATTCATAAAAATCAGTCTTTTCACAGATATTTCTGAAGGAGAAAAGTGGCCTATCTTCTAACTTTTTTGCAGCAAATACTTTACCCAACTCTAGGTAGCATCACTAAGAGTAATACATAGATTGAGGGGAGGAGCAGACACCTTCTCTCTTTTGCTCTCATGCACTAATGAAGCCTTATTACTAATATACCCTGTAAAAACACAAGTTTATCTGACTCTAAATCGAAAGACAAAAATACCTTTAAAGATCAACAAAACTTTGTTTTCCAAAACATCCTAGCTTTTAGCTTTCACAACAGACTTCCGATATATTCCTTTGTTGTGTAGGGAACAACAGTAATGAAAATAGCAAGATATATGGGCAACATATTCCACTGATAAAACACTAACTATGAATCATAACATCACCATAACAAACCCCCATTGACCGATCATGTCACGAGATAATTTTTTTGCCGTTGGCATCCTTTCGACGGGAACTGCAGCCTATGGCATAGATGGTTTGCAATGTCTCATGTGACTGCATAGGCCAATCTGAGATTTGCATGATCTTTGGCAGTTATTGCAAATGTATGTATTAGCTGCCTTTTTCAAATTAAAGTTCTCATTGGTGTCACGTGGCCCATACTTTTAACTTATTTCAGGAACTATCCTTCCTTCTGAATTATAGTATAATGTGTTTGGTAGGCAATGATTATGAACACAATACTTACAAAACAGTGAAGAGCACCTTAATTGCTGAAAGACTAGGCCACTGTGAAACTGCTTAGCCAGGCTGCATCTAAAGATACCTATAGCTGCTTTTCCAGATACATTTGTCCCACTTTTCTGGAAAGTTCAGATTAAAAAAAAAACAGGAAAGAGATTTAGATACTATTCTGACCTTTAATTCAGAATCAGGGACACAGACAACTTTTTTTTTTTTGAGAGGCTAGAATTAAAAAATAATAAGATGATAGTGTGCAAATGGTATTCAACAGCTATCTAATAATCACAGCAGGGATAGTTATCTCATAAAACATTTTGTTCTCTTCAGTCCAGGAAGGGTACAGTCTTCTGATAGTTCCTCTCTTTCCCCCAGAATATCAGCAGGCTCTTGAAACCAGGGGCTGGGTTGAAGTTCTCTTCTGAATAGGGTTGCCAACAGTCCCTTATTACAATGGATGTTCCTTATTTTTTCATCTCTGTACAAGATCAGGAGTTGCTGGAATGCTGAAAAAGCAGCAAGAAATGCTCCTGGAGAATGTTGGTGAATACTGATTATTATATTATTATTATTAATGATAATAATAATAATGATAAAACTAATAATAATATCAGGAGGCAGGGTGGGGCAGAGCTGGTAAGAAAACAAGTCCTTATTTTTGAAATACAATGTTGGCAACCCTACTTCTGAAGAAAATTCGGACTCCTTAAAGATATAGTATTATGCCTAAAACCAAGGATCAACAACTGTCATGGACAAAGCTGTTATGTCGCTGATAATATGTATATTCATCGCTACAGGCATGCTTTGAATTTGGCATGCTCAGACACCATTAAAAGTAATACTGTCATAAACTCTTTACAAAAGCACAAGATTAATTTAAAAACACTCCAAAATGCTATATTTCAAGACGTAAAATATGAAGTATAACTACAACATCAGGCATCCAGGTCTCCCATCCAAGATGGCCTCTCTGTGCAAGAGAATTTGCTTCAGTTTCTGAGAACTACCTTGCACTGTGTGCAATGTGGGAGGTTGCAAAGGACGCAATGAAAGATCCTGAAATGAGAGGTCAAACTGATGGTATAGGAGCTCAAATGAAAAAGTTTAACTTACTCTTTTACTCTGAACAGAGACAAAAAGTCATAAACATGGATCAGACGTTTCAGCAACCGAAGGCCAATCTCTTACAAAAATTGCACTTACTTCACCTCAATAAATTCAATCAGATGAAAACTACCATTTACACTAGGAGCACATTTTCCAAAAAGGATTGAAGTTGGAGAGAGTCTGAATGGCTGAACTTTCAAGGAAAAGTTACCCAGAAAATGCAAATAGGGACAAATGAACACAGCTACCCAAATTCAGGAATTTTATATGTACATCTATCATTAACTAATTGATTTTACATTGTCCAGTATTCAATCAAAATTTGAATAGAGAGGCTACAAAATTATTCAAACTTATTGAAATGTTCATAAAAATTCCAAACATTACAGAAACACAAATTCAAGAGGTGCTTCAGGTGTATGGTTTCAATTTCAACCATGATTACTCAGCTTCATCTACTGCAAACCATCAGCCTACAGAAAGATCACTGAAGTCAGTTCAGAAATACATCAGTTTGCTTATCTTGAATCAAATATCAGCTATTTTCTGAAGTGGTAAAATTGATAAAAATTTATTTTGATGGTACGAGCAACCTATGCTGTTAGTGTGCATAGTTTCAGTGATCTATGTCCTGCTAAAACATGGCTTTGATACACAACGGGACAATCATGGCTCAAGTGGTGTAGGATTTTACCTGTACATACACACACACACACACACACACACACACACACACACACACACACACACACACACACACACACACACACACACACACAAATGATGACTTCCAGCTTACGAATGCTGTAGAAGAAACTCAGAGAGAAGATCATTGTTTGTAACATTTTCAAATTTCTAAGTAGTTCTTTTTGCTCGTTTAAAAAGTAATCCTTTAATGAGTATTTTTGTACTCTAAATATGTCCACTTTTAATAAAGTGAGATAAACAAGCTTCTGTTCCAGACTCAGTGTTTCCTTTATTAATTTACTCCCTATGTTTTTTTTTGTGGGGGGGGGGTTAACCCTCCCTTCCCAGCTTCTAGCTGTTTACACCCATGAGAATTCAGCTGTCAGAACTAGGGTGATGCACTTCCATTTAGTCTGTCCTCACAAGAAGGTGCTAGGCTCCTTCTAGAACTCTCAAGATTCAACCGTGGTGGGCCCTGGCATAATTCCAACATTGATACTAACCCTTTTTCCTTGAGTGCTCCCAGAGTTTGGAGGCAAGCCCAGTTGTGTCCAACTACTGTAATTAATAATACATCAGAGTTATTTCAGAAATGTCTCTGATTTCTTTAGGCAATATGCATTCTTGGTCATTCTGTGAAAAACTAAAATAGACTACATCCCTTAAATAGAGGGTAGTTCATTTATACACTGTGGAAACGCTTTTCTATTACAGTACCGTAATAATACTACAAAATACAGTTCCACTCCTCTGTGCCAACATTTTGAGCAAGGAACACCTTAGACCATTTTTATAGTGGTGTAACTACACTAACACTAATGAAGTTACTCCTGCTTTTCACCAGTTTTAGTGATAGAAGAAACAGACTCTCAATATCTACTTGCAACAATAGAATTTGATCAAAATTATTTTCACAGTTTGGAGGTAATTTCCTTATTATAAATATGAAATAAAATAGATTATGAGGCTGAAATATGGCACCTATCCATTACAATGTATCAAATGATCTATTATACCAGATGCACCAAGTTGTACATGTCTTTATCAGCCACATGGTGTCACTGAGAGCTACAGCGTCATAAATAGAAGTTTCGTAAAATTGGTCATATAAATGAGGAACTTATGTGGTTTTCATTCTTTATAGGCTAAAAGCTGTTGGGACGAATTCATCTTTGGCCTAGTCCACACTAGGACTTTAATTCGAATTTAGTAGCGTTAATTCGAATTAACCGTGCACCCGTCCACACCAGGAAGCCATTTAATTCGACATAGAGGGCTCTTTAGTTCGAATTCTGTACTCCTCCCCGACGAGGGGAGTAGCGCTAAATTCGACATGGCCTTGTCGAATTAGGCTAGGTGTGGATGCAAATCGACCTTAGTAGCTCCGGGAGCTATCCCACAGTGCACCACTCTGTTGACGCTCTTGACAGCAGTTCGAGCTTGGATGCTCTGACCAGCCACACAGGAAAAGCCCCGTGGAAATTTGAATTCCTTTTCCTGTCTGGCCAGTTTGAATCTCATTTCCTGTGTGGACGTCGTGGCGAGCTCAGCAGCACTGGCAGCGATGCAGAGCTCTCCAGCAGAGGTGTCCATGCAATCTCAGACTAGAAAGAGGGCCCCAGCATGAACTGACCAGGAAGTCTTGGATCTCATTGCTGTGTGGGGCGATGAGTCTGTGCTTTCGGAGCTGCGCTCCAACAAACGGAATGCAAAGACCTATGAGAAGGTCTCCAAAGACATGGCACTCAGAGGATACAGCCGGGATACAACGCAGCGCCGTGTGAAAGTCAAGGAGCTGAGACAAGGCTACCAAAAAATCAGAGCGGCAAACGGACGCTCTGGAGCCCAGCCCCAGACATACCAGTTCTACGAGGCACTGCATGCCATTCTCGGTGGGTCTGCCACCACTGCCCCACCAGTGTGCGTGGACTCTGAGGATGGGATACTGTCGACGGACTGTTCCTCGGAGATGTTCACGGACGGGGAAGATGAGGAGGACGAGGCAGTCGACAGCGCTTACAACGCTGATTTCCCCGACAGCCAGGATCTCTTCATCACCCTCACTGAGATCCCCTACCAACCCTCCCCAGCCGTTACCCCAGACCCTGAATCAGGGGAAGGATCAGTCGGTAAGTGCTTTAAACATGCAAACATTTTTTCTAACAGAACAGGAATATTAACTATGCGAAAAGAAGGTCAATATATATGGGGATGGAACAGAAATCCTCTTGGGAGATTTCCAAGAAGTTCTCCTGCAGGTAATCGAAAAGCCTCCGCATGAGGTTCCTGGGGAGAGCTGCCTTATTGGGTGCTCCGTGGTAGCACACTTTTCCGTGCCAGGCTATCATCAGGTACTCCGGGAGCATTGCCTCCACGAGCATGGCCGCATAGGCCCCTGGTTTGTGCTGGCTTTCACGCAGCATGCACTCTCTATCTGCCTCAGTGACCCTCCTCAGGGTGATCTCGCTCGGAGACTCCTGCATTTAATTACAGTAATTTGTGTACTATTAGTATTGGGAGTGCTTCACTGTTCCTTTGCATAACAATGAGCGTCACTTTACAGCCACATGGTGGAGGCTGCAGAGTGGCATTATACAGAGATCTTTCCCAGGGAACAGATGCGAGGGGGTGCAACAGGGGCAGAGTTTATGCTTTCAGGATTGCCTGTAGCAAGAGGACAGTGGTATGCATTGACTTTTAAGCAGCCAAAAGTTTTTGGCTTACCATGCCTGGCTGCTCCACAGATTCTGCTGTCCCGCCCCACTTGTCTGGTCTGCAGTGCAATCCCCCAGGCAATGAAAGCGAATTCCAAAAATTCAAACTTTCCCTGAGTGAGTGCTGTGCATGGTCTTGTTCACAGAGACTGACTAGACTATGTTTCCTCTTTGTGGAAATGTATCTTTATAAGGAAGTCAATCCCTTTTTCCCATCACACAGCTGCACCTGTATCCTGACCTGCTCCAGCATGCCTCTCAGAGAGGCTGGCGCAGATTAGGCGGCGCAAGAAAAAGACACGGGACGAGATGTTCACAGAACTTATGGGCTGCTCCCGAGCCGAGGCAGCCCAGCAGAGCCAGTGGAGGGAGAACCTCTCCCAGCAGCAGCGCTCACACAGCGAACGGGAGGACAGATGGCGTCTGGAGGACCAGCAGGCGACTCAAACGCTGCTTGGACTAATGAGGGAGCAAACGGACACGCTCAGGCGCCTTGTGGATGTTCTGCAGGACCGCATGCAGGAGGACAGAGCCCCCCTGCAGTGTATCTGCAACTGCCCTCCCCCGCCACAAAGTCCCATACCCCCCTCACCCAAAATAACAAGAAGGAGGTGCGCCAGGGGCCGTGAAAACTGTCACTCCACCCCAGCAGAGTGCTCAAGTACCAAAAAGCTCTCAAAAATAGCTTCCCACAGTGCACCACTTCCAAAGTCGACGCTGGCCCCGTTAGTGTGGAATCACAAAGTCAAATTAGTGTCCTTAGTGTGGATACACAAATTCGACTTCGTAAGGTCGATTCCACAAATTCAAATTAAGTTGAATCGAACTACTCTTGTAGTGTAGACATACCCTTTGACATCAATCTAGTTACACCAGGGATGAATTTGGCGTAAAGTCTTATCTTACTAAAAATTCTATCTTTCCATAAAAATATCACACATTCTGTAGTATTTCCAACTGTTGTTACACGGAAGCATGATTCTTAAGGGAGCAGAAGCACTTCCCTGGTTTATTTTGTTTTGGGAGCCTTTCAGTCGGAAATTGCAGGATATTACTCTTCTCTAGATTGTTACAATCAGAGACAAAGTAGGACTTCTGGCAATCGTTATGCTGATGGCCTGTGAAAAATTTCATGTCAATAATGGGAGTAGAACTCAGATGCTCCTGCTCCAAAGCACAAGACAGTACTAGCTGGGCTAAAATAGGAATCTCCATTAGCTGTCAATAATATTGGCCACAGTGGAACCATTCTGATTCCAGCTAGCAGAAGTCAGTGGAACACATGTTCACTTGCCAGTACATTATATTGTTTCATGCTCAGTCACATACTTTGGAGTTTATTTTTGGTCAGTCTGATTGGGTATAAATGCACATCATGACTAATAGTATGTTTTGTCGATCAGAAAACAAACTATGTGGGTGATAGGCACAAAGGATAGTAGTAAATCTGACATCACATAAACTACTCAGATCTCATCAGATAAGATGCCACATCCCTAAAGACCCCTCTCTCTTATGTGAAGGAATACACCTTATGAGAAAATTACATTGTGATTTTGTGATTTCAGGTGATATAAACAATTAGTGAAACTTTCCCCACCCTCTTTTATGTAATATTTGCATATGTTGGGCTTTTAATGTTATTATATTAATGTAATTTAAGAGATAAAGATTGCAACTATTTATATTTTTATATATTTTGTAAAATTGAGAGAGAGAGAGAGAGAGAGAGAGAGAGAGAGAGATCTAAAATAAATCACTAGAAAGCCAGCATTCTTAGTCTTATGGCAAAATATTTGAGGTTGAGAGGATCGTATGATCTACCTTTTCAAGGGCTGAAGTAAATGCACCTTGTATATCACCTTCTAATGCTCTCCTGGGGTGGTAAGGCTCTGCACCGCTTCCAAACCACTCTGCCTATAAGGCACAGTTTAGCCAATGCCAACTAAAATCCACAGGGCCAGATTCTTAGTATAAAATGACATAGCTTCAACTGAGTTCAATGGACTTATGCTAGCTGAGATTCTAGCCACTATTTACATTTCTGATGTCATATCCAAGGATTACAAGGTTTAATGCAATAACTGTAAACAGTCGATATGTGTTACTGACTAGCATATCAAGATTTACATTATCAAATTGTGGCTCAAACTTTAATTATGAGTAGGGTTACCAGATAGCAACTGTGAAAAAACAGGATAAGAGGTGGGGGCATAATAGGCACCTATATAAGAAAAAGTCCCCAAAAACGGGACTGTCCCTTTAAAAATGGGACATCTGTTCACTCTAATTATGAGGGATAGGATCCTGAATGCCTTACTTGGCTAAAAATCAATGGGGAGTTTGGGTTATGCAAGGAATCCAGGATTGGACTCTCAGCTGTGTAATAAGGCCACTCAATCAACAGCATATACATAGAAAATATCACTAACTATTTATTGATGGCAGGCTATGATGTGTTTTACTACACAGTATGATTTCCGTAGTATATCCACTGTGCAAGGATGATTTCTTAACCAATTTTGACTACCATTTAATAACCCTACTATTCACACATTATGTCATATATTCATAGGGTACTGTATATAACTGTGATGACTTGCATGTACAGGCAGCAGATAATCCTGTACCATTTGTAGTTTTCCTGACTCTCCAGTTATGAATGTACAACGTTGAGACTAATGAATTTCATGGTTGTAGATTCACAGCGTGTATTGTAAACATCTGAAGCTTAGAAGCAGTTTATAATATCTTTCTTTTTCTTGGTAACAGTCGAAGTGTCTTCTCTTTGGATTTTCAAGGTCCCAATACTTCAAATAACAATGTACTTTTAATTTGTCACATAACATGTACAATAAAGTGAAAGCTATAGGTTATTTATTATGAAAAAAATCTGTTATGTCTAGTTGATTCTTCTGTGGAAAAGAAGTGACAGTTCTGTTTATAGCCACATTCACTCTAACTTTCCTGTGTCACCAGGTAAAACAGGAAATAATAATAATTAGCACATTGGCTCCCATTTCTGGAAAATTCATGTAAATATATTCTGCAGGCAAACACAGAAATGATACTTTTTTTTTTAACCAGAATCACTCAGCTAACAGAAAGTGCTGTCCAGTGCTGAATTATTTTTACTTTTTGTAGTTAATCTTTTCATACATATTGAGAATTGACTGCGTCATGAATTTTGATTTGTGTGGAGAGTATGGAGGGGGAAAGGAAGAGATGACTGACACTTGAAAAAGGGCCAGTGTGTTTTGATTTTTAAATGATTTGCCAAATTACAATCTGTGATGTCTGATACATGCATCCATGGAAAATCCATTGAAATCCATGTTTGCTAAATAAACAAACCAACAAATACAAATATTGAAAATCCTACTCATAATATTGTAAAACACATTAGTGACAAGGCATCTGATCAGGTCCTCTCTGTAAACTGATCAACAAAAATGCTGGTACTTTCTTTCTGATTATACTGACACTTGGGGTGCAAAATGTGAAGAAAGTGACAAGAGGCCCAATCCTGCAAGGTGGTGCCAAGCATCCTCAGCTCCCATGGATTTCAGCTTCTTCCAAGAGGTGCCCAGCATCTTGCAAGACTGGGTCCTAAATTAGGGAAGGTAACTGTGCATGTTTCATGATGAGAGGGACTGGTAAATAGCAGAGAAAGCTCTTTACCAGGAGACCACCTGTTCAAATCCTGCCTAGGTTCAAAGTCTTATTCCTATAGTTTTCACGTCACAAAACAGCACAGTCACAGCTGGCATTAATTGGTACTAATGCTGGCGATGTTAGTCATGGTAATAGGCCATAAGGACAGAGTCCTAAATTAAGATTCAAACTGAAAGGAGACAGAACAAGTTGCTTTAACCCAAGGACACCCATTAAAATCTTCCTTGTGCAGCCAAAACATGTCTGAAAAGGAGCCAGCAGCAGACCATAACTCTTTCTTGATCTGAATCTCATGTAGCAAAAATTTCATTACAGTTTTAGGTCCTATCACGTGCCATGAATGATTCAAATTTTGGTGTAAATTATATGAAAATTTACATAGCACAAACCTCATACATGAAACTGACCATCAATATGGATTACTGATCACACAAAGAAATAGTCACTCTGTTTGGGGAGCTGGAAGTGCAATTACACAAAACCAAAGGGAAATGGGAAGAGAAATGGAATAAAGGGCTCAATCCTGCTCTCCCTAGAGTCATTGGGTGCTTTACCATTGGCTTCAATAGGGACAAGATCAGTCTCAAAGAGAATCATGCTCAGGCAAATAAAATTGATTCATAAAACTCTACACTGGGAAAAGTTGAGGCTGAGAGTCCATCATAAAGCTGCCTTCAGTTTATTTAACTCACATAGCTGATGCTTATGTAGCAGATAATCTGTACAGATACTGAATTTGCCAGCATAAAACCACGATATTATGCAAGTAGCTTTCTTGAATAGTATCTTTAATGTAATGGGCCTAAATACACTTCTGCCTAAATGACAGAGATAAGGTCTTCATGTTCCATTTACTTTTTTTCTAGCACAGACATTAACTGTGGACAATATAAGCAATATTCTATTCAATATATTTGCACTCCTTTGTGACTTTCCAAATGTATCAGAGAACATAACTAGGGTGACCAGACAGCAAGTGTGAAAAATCAGGACGGGGGTGGGGGGTAATAAGAGCCTATATAAGAGAAAGACCCAAAAATCGGGACTGTCCCTATAAAATCAGGACAGCTGGTTACCCTAAATATAACACATAGTTGTTTGCTTGTTTTTCTGGTAGCATTACTCTGATGAAACAAAGCAACTGGTAGTACTTATATAATTTTCCTTTTTTTAACAGATAAAGGTCCAGAACTGCACATTATACTGTACTCCATCATCCAACACTGGCTGGACAGAGGAAGGACAGTTTTATGTTTAAGGACTCGGAAGATCTGAGATGGATTTCTGGCTTGTTCTGCCACAGATTTCTTGTATGAACTTGGGCAAGTCACTTAATCTCTCTCTTCCTCAATGTCCCATTTCTAAAATGGGAGTAATAATACTTCCCTACCTTATGGGTTAAATTCATTAACTTTTGTGAGATGCTCAGATACTAGACTAATGGAGATTATATAGACACCTAGATAGTGTGGAGTGCTATGAAACTAGGTGCATATAAAAGTAACAGGTTTTAGAGCACCAGAAGTGGCAACGACAGGATAAACAGTACGAGAAGTCTGTAGCTATGGTAGCTCTCCTGGTACTGTGGTGAGAAACCAACCATTTCCTGCATCCTACAAGCTGATGGAGTTTGCATCCTTCTTGCCGAGTATAGTATGAAGTGTTTGCTTTCTTCTGTTATAACAGATAAAAAATAATTTGCCTAGAGCTGAATTTTTTTAAAACAATCAGTAAGACCCCACCTATGTGCTAGTGTATGGTTGTGTACCTAAGAAATTCTTTTTGATATTGTTCAGAAGCCAAGGCAAACTTGGGAGGATAAGAGGTATTTTTAACTATACTTAGCGGGCTTCATTAGGTCTACTGAAGTGGTGCAGAAGGTTTAATATACAGAATTAGTCACATGTCTAAGCATTTTACCTAATGAATAATTCTCACTAGCTAAGTTTATGTCCTATGATAATTTAAAATGAGTTCTTGCTTCCCCTCCCCTTCAAAAGAACTAAACACTACTGAAAAATTAGTGGCACATGCAGAAATGCTTTCTTTCTGAGGCACAGTAATTTTGGAATATTTTCTTTATAGGAGTGGAAGCGCACTGCTTCCATGTAGAGTCTCATGAAAATGTAAATTATCTGGTTGCTAAAGTAAGAACGATAGCAGGCTGGCAAGCTCAACACTTACTGACTGAAAGTTACTTATCTCCACAGTTTTCGCACTCCATACTTTATATCTAGTCCAGGTTTCAGAGTGGTAGCCGTGTTAGTCTGTATCAGCAGAGGGGCATTGCTGGCACATGATGGCATATATCACATTGGCCCCTCTGCTGTGTACATTGGCCAAACTGG
Source organism: Mauremys reevesii (assembly GCF_016161935.1). NCBI lineage: Eukaryota > Metazoa > Chordata > Testudines > Geoemydidae > Mauremys > Mauremys reevesii. The sequence goes on along the minus strand of NC_052628.1, from coordinate 93,387,968 downwards.
ACAGTCTCTACGCAAAAGAATAAATGGATACAAATCAGACATCAAGAATTGTAACATTCAAAAACCAGAAGGAGAGCACCTCAATCTCCCTGGACACTCAATAACAGACTTAAAAGTGGCAATTCTTCAGCAAAAAAACCTTCAAAAACAGACTTCAACGAGAAACTGCAGAACTGAAATTAATTTGCAAACTGGACACCATCAAAGTAGGCCTGAATAAAGACTAGGAGTGGATGGGTCACTACAAAAGAAATTTTTCTCTCTGCTGATATTCACACCTTCTTGTCAACTGTTGGGAACAGACGACGTCCACCTTGATTGCATTGACCTTGTTAGCACTACAAAGGTAATTTTCCCTCTGTTAATATTCAGCCCTTCTTGTGAACTGTTGAAAATAGGTCACTTCCACCTTAACTAAATTGGCCTTGTTAGCACTGACCCCTCACTTGCTAAGGCAACTCCCATCTTTTCATGTGCTGTAATATATATACTGCTTACTGCATTTATTCATTCCCTGCATCTGATGAAGTGGGTTTTAGCCCACAAAAGCTTATGCCCAACTAAATTTGATAGTCTCTAAGGTGCCACAAGGACTCCTCATTGTTTTTATCTCTAGTTCAGTTAGTGAAATCCTGAGACTACAGCTGAAATCAGATTTGCTGTGGCAAATTGAACTGTTTCTAGTGCTGTGGATCTGCAAAGAAACAAAGGTCAAGACCCATCTTTACCTATCCGTCTTTGCGGTTAGTGGAACTTGACTGCGTGGGATACGGCTGCCTGCTGCTGGTGGTGATCCTTGCTCAGTGTTCCAGAGGAAGGAGAAAAACAGATCTTCTCTGTCCTCAGGAAAATATCTTTCCTGGCTCCAAATCTGATCATCAGTAAAACCCTCTGCTCGTGAACAAGTATTACCATCATTAGACATCTAATTAGAGCTCTGTGAAACTTGGCTGTTTCACCTTACAGAGATTTCTTGGAACACTTTCTTTGCTCTGAGTGGGTTCACAGTCACTGAGGTTTGGAATCTAAATAGTTTGAAACCAAGCGAAATGGCAATTTTTGATACAAAACTATAAATCAGTCCAGATTTGTTAAGGGTTCAAAACATTAGCAAATCTGTGAAGGAAACTGGCCTGAACATTATATGGAACTTTTTTATACTCAGAATAGTGACTATCTTCTATTCACACCAATGAGAAGCAATATCCATTTTACACACACCTTAGCAAGAATTATATTACAGATTTACATCTGCAATCATAGCTGATGCTAGCAATAGCTATATTCATGACACTATCTGAAGATTCTCACGTCACAGTCCTAAGACATCATGACTTAGTTACAACTAGCAATGCCAAATTTCAGCTCTTGGGTTGCATTTTCTTGGCACCCACTTTTCAAAATTTTACTGCTGGCCATTTCACTTGGCACTAGAAGTGCCTCATAAAAGTGCTTTTATTTTTTAAAAAAATTAAGAAATGCGTTTGTCAGATTAAAATGTTTGTTAAATTTAAGAAGTTAAATTATTTATATTGTATTAATTGTGCTTACCAACTAAACAAGGCAAAATGAGACGATGAACCAGGTATACAATTGCCCTCCTCACAATGATCTAGCAGCTATGTGAAGAAGATGGTAACTGGAGTTTATTATTTCTCCTGGAAAACATTTTTTAGAAACAATAGAGATGAGCAAGGAGGCCACTCTGTCCTTACATAGAGGCTTCAAGTGTAAGTCTTGGTTTCATGCATATTCATCCAAACACAAAACACTGTTGTCTGGGTATACCATAAGAAGGACAGGAGACTTGTTATGGGTTTTAATCAGGCCGTAACTTTATTATATAGATGTCTGGGACTAGCTGGCAGATAATATGTTCAGTGCAGGCAAATCCATGCTTATTCAAATCAATTCTCCGGGGCTTCCACCAGCCCCGCTTTGTTTCCATCCAGGTCCCCAGCCAACCCATGGCTTGGACCTTACCATCCACCAGCCTCATAAGAGGGTTAAGGAGGGCTATGAGAACCAAGGGGCGGGGGAGTGTTTACCAATCATAGGAGTCCCCAAACCCCCTCCCCTGTTCTGTTCCTTTATCCAGTATCTCTTTTTAAGTCCTTTATCAGGCCATTTATCTGGTCACTGGCTGCCCTCCCTATGGAGTACCTGCACTGGACATCCGCCCAACCTTACAAAATAAGTTGTGACATATGGCCTACCACCTTTTCTTCTCACCAGAAAAGGTCCTCCTTCACAGCTGCTGTGGGGAAGGTGAAAAAACCTCACTCCACTGAAGCCAATTCAGGTAGTGTGGGAAAAATTCCTTCCCAACCCCCTTTAAAAGGGGCGACTAGCATAATGCCCAAAGCAGGTCCTAACCCAGCCTGCCATTCGCCTCCACTAGGGGGAGGGAGGGCGGGCGCTGGCTTCCTTGATGCTTGGACATAGAGACTTGCCCCACCCAGGTTTCATACCTTCATGCACATTCATGGGGGATGGGGTGAGAGTCGTTGCAGCAAAGCTGACCCCAACCACCTTTTACAGAAGTTTTTGACCTTCTTCCTCTCCACTACCCGCCCCCACAAAACAGAGTTGTCCTTCTTTTGGTAAGCCCAGACAAATTCTGCCCCCCTTTAGTTGTGGTGCAGTCATTATCCAATATTTGAAGAAATACTAGAACTCTGAGGAATATCTGTAAGGCCCATGACAAAACCACACCAGTCTTAGAGTCATACACTGGATCAGAGTCACAGTGTATATTTACCTGGTTCTGGGAATTTCCTGTGAATGTAAGTGGAGTTGCTTAAATTGTTTTCTCTCACTCATCTTAATACATGAGCTCAGTAGGACAAAAACAAGGGTATGGGGAAACACTAGGGTGAAGACTTAGGATAAATATGAGAAATGTGCCCTAAAAGCCTCATGTCTTCTCCTGCAAAGGTGCAATTTAAGCCCTCAATCCTGAAATGAGATGCATAGAGGAACAGGAGTCTGTCTAAAAGATTAAGTGATTAAGTGTAAATGAAGACATGCAAAGCAGGTGGAAGTCCTGGTTGGCCTTAACCCTTGGCTTGAATGTAGCCTGCTTTCCCTTTGTGTTACTATGGATCTCTTCTTTCCCCTCACTTTAAACTGAAGAGAGCTTAACAATTAAGTTAAATTTTTAAAACATATAAATGGACCCCCCCCCACCTTTAGGTTTTCCTTTAAAATTTCATTCCTAACCTTCTATCTTAATTAAATCCAGGATGTTTTGCATTGCTCTAAACATTTCTGGGATTAAACATTTTGATCTCAATTATATGATGAATATTTGATTATAAATTCAATGTATAATTAGTAATAGCAATTATAATCCTTCAAAAATTTTAATAATTTAAAATTATCAAGAATTCCATTAAAGTGGATTATATACAAGATGGTGCCAAAAGGTACATTTAGGGACTCCAAACATCTTTTTAAGAACCAAAGTATTAGAATTTTAAAAAAGGGATTTAGAAATTTCCTCATTTTTTTTTAAACTGCCTGATCTTGTTTCATAACCAACGTATGTATCATTGCATACTTTACACAGAGGTAGAATAAATGTGTCAGACTAACAATATCCTGTAATAGCCTGAACAAACTTTATGGAATTAAGATAAAGTTTAATTTAATTCAATAAAGTTTATTGAATTAGGGTTAGTATCTTGGAGTACACTATTAAAATGCAATTATGTAGGTGTTACTGTGGCATTGTATGTACCTTCTCTTGTAAGGAGAGGGGATGCTAAAGAACTTCCACCATTATCAACCCTTTGAAGCCAACCCCCTGAAGAGAGATGCATATACTAGTTCAAACTGGATTCTCCAGGGATCAAGACTAAGAAAGGGTTTTTGGATAAACAGTCTGGTTTTAAACAGGCTCAGGGCCTCCTTCCTGATCCAGCAAATGGACAGGACCCCTGGTCTACTAGGAGCTCCAATCCTTAAGGTAGTGTTGGAAGGACTGGGCCTCTTGAGGGTTCATAAGATTGGGTATTCATTTTGATCTGAAGCTGTGATGGACTGGTAACCACAAGGAATAGCCCTTAGGTGGTGGTGGTGGTGTTAGGATTGGAGTTAACTCTGGTAAGCTTATTAGCATACATGTAGGTTCTTTTATTATTTTTAATGTTTTCTCTGTAATGCCTTTTACTGAAGGAATAAAATAGGTTTACATAGAAAGAACTGTGGTACTTATAACTATAGCAATTACACCTGTTAACCATCTCTGAAGGGAAAGCAAGCAGATGTCCTTGGGCAATGTATGTGTGTTGGGAATAATACAAAGAAAACAGACAACTGTGCAGCCTGGAAATACCCCACCCAGCAATGCAATGGCTAGGAAGCTGCAAACCTGAGAGTGGGTGTCCTTGCTGACCACTGAGGGGAAATGCAGGTGCAATTGCCCTAAATTGTAGCAATAAGCACTTGAGTAAAATACACACTTGGAATTGCTCCGTGTGTGCCCCCAGTTCTGCACCTCTGAAGTCAGTAGGATTGTTGCAATTACTTCAGTAGTGTAAAATTGAGTCAAGGTCATAAAGTGATGTTATTTTAGAATAACCACCTATGGTGTGTTGTTATTACACTGAGAAAGTTGTTATCATTAAAGATGGTTGGGAATTTTCCATCAGAATTATTTTCAGATGGAAAATGCACTTTTCAAAAAATCTAATTTTTGCATGGGAAAATTTCAATTTTATCAAAAATTTGATTTTCCATCAGAAAAAGTAAAATGAAATGTTTTGTTTCTGCTTGGTTTGACCCAAATTGGATATTTTGTTCTGTTGAAATGACCTTAAACATTTCGTTTCAAATCAGTTCAACATCAAGTGGCATTTCCCTATCATGGTGAATTGCCTCCTGGGAATAGTAATTTGGGCCCTCATTCTCTCCTCTGGGCTAAACTTCCTGGAGGACTACATTCCATAATGCAATATGGACTCCTGCTAACCCAGCTGTGTGGTACATGATGGGAGTCACATGACTAGGTGCATCATAGGAGATACAGTCCAGTTAGGGATCCTGATTAATTGGGAAGAATAGGGGCATGTGGGTCCTGAACACATGAGGCAATGTGACACAACAGAGAAATGAAGTTTAATGTCGAACTGTGCTGAAGCACAATGTTTTTGGTCAGTTCAACAATTGGAAATTTTGAGAATATTATTTGATATTTTAGTTTTTCATCTAGATTTTGGATGAAAATATTAAAATGAAAATGTTGAAATATTGGAATTTCCCATGGGACAAAATACTGAATTTCAACCATCATTAGCTGATCATCATTAGTTTTCTGAGTGAGAAAAAATGGTAAGACCAAGTGTGGTACAGTGAACTCAATTAAAAAATCATGGCAAATTATCAGTTTTTTCCTATACTTAGATTAGGAGATACTTGTAATACCTAGGTGGTTAATGTTGGCACACACTGATTTAAATGGCTTCATAGGTAGTGAGTGGCAGCTGCTCTGTGAATCACATGGATTAGAACTTTTGCTAGCCAACCAGAGTGCTCAGCCAGATCTGTCATCTCTCTAAATTGTATTGCTCAGTAGTGTCATATGGCACTGGTAAAGACTCAGAGACAGTCATTTTCTTCTAACACTAAACAAGAAACTTTATTTGATTATTTAGGATTATTTCTAATTTCTGCTCCTTTGTAGAGCTTCTGACTAGAACATTCTCCAGCCCCTTCCTGCCTGGCATCCTGCTACATTTTTAAAGAAACAGTACCTAGATAGTAATGAACATTTTCTCATACTAACACAATCCTCATGATTTTGGCTCTTCTGGGGGTATTTTACTATAATCATCTTAATAAGAATGAAATTTACATCGGTCACACAGACCCCAAATAAATGGGACCAATAAGGAAAATGAGGGGGGGCAGCGTGTTTTTCCCACAAATTCCAGCTGCTACGGACTGGAATGTGTGCTGGAGAATTTCATTTTAAATGATTAAATATTTTAGAGAGGCTCAAGCAATAAATTGTTATAAGAATTTGGACCTCTCCCAAGTGCTAAGGGGGGATGAATTTATATTCTAGTTTGAGACTCCTAGATCTTTACTGAAAAATGCATATAGAATAGCTCATATTGTATCCTATAGATGGAACAAAATTAAAGCCCACCATCCTATAATTCCCAGTTTTTCCATTTCCACAGCTCCTAAATCACAGACAGCAATTTTCCCATCACAAACTATATACAACATATACATAATATGCAACCAGAAAAAAGAACCAAGGATGTTTTCTTTCTGGTCCTTTCTAATACTTTCTGTTTAAACAAACAAACAAATACAGCTGCTGCTCAGAGGGATTAAGATAGGACCTCAGGTAGCTTTTCTTGTATTCCCTTCACTACTGTTTTACTACATCTAATTTCAGTTTAGGTTAAGTAGAGCCAGTTGCTCAGGATGCTAATGGGCTTTGTTTGGACTTCTATGCCTCCTTGGCAGGGGCGGCTCTAGGCACCAGCAAACCAAGCTGTTGCCTAGGGCAGCCAAATCTAGGGGGCGGCAGGCTGGGCCGGTGGACCTGCCGCAGTCATGCCTGCGGGAGGTCCACTGGAGCCGCGGACGACCGGACCTGCCGCAGGCATGACTGCGGAGGGGGTGCTCGTCCCGCGGCTCGGCTGGACCTCCCGCAGCCATGACTGCGGCAGCTCAAGCGGACCGTCCGCAGCCGTGCCCGCGGGAGGTCCGCTGTTCCCGCGGCTCCGGTGGAGCTCCCGCAGTCATGCCTGCGGCAGGTCCGCTCGTCCCGGGGCTCCGGTGGACCTGCCGCGGGAGCTCAACCAGAGCCGCGGGAAGAGGGGACCCGCCGCGGGACCGAGGAAGGGCGGCGCAGCACACCGCGCTGCCTGGGGCAGCCTATTTTCTAGAGCCGCCCCTGCTCCTTGGATATCATTTTCTTTTGACTCACTCACCTTTAATTCTCAGACATTTTCTCTCTGGGGGTATGGAACATTTTAGAATGTTTCATGCAAATCCCTCAGAAGATATATACTCAGACTCTTACGTCTGGAAAGGGAGAGAGCACTCATGGGTCAGTTTTGCAGGAATGCTCTTATAGACACGTACAGTTCAACAGATCAGCCTGTCCTTGCTGGTTCTTGGGAATCAACTGTAACTTCTACAACCTCTTGTGTCCACTTTTGCTGTGCCATTTACTGAAAAGAAGGAACAAATTATACAAAAGTCATTTAACCCCATCAGTGCTTACATGGATCTAAGGGACACACTGCTTACAATGTGAGCTTAGTGATAGAGCATGGTGTAAGCAGGACACGTTGTTGCTATAATGATTTAAATTCATAGTCTCGGTCTCCTAAACTCTCAGTGGTTCAGAGGTACAGCATGGGATGGGTTAACACCAGTGCTTAAATCTCGGAAAATGCTTTTTTCAGAAATTTGAGTTGAAATGACATACAGGAAGAAGATAACAGGCACTGAGTAGCAATACAATAAATTATTTTAGTGAAGTCTAGTTAAAGCTTCGCTATACAAATATTATAACTGACAGGGTTTTAAAGCTTAAATATATGTTTTTTAAAAGTGTCTAAACTGGGTGTTCAGCAATGTGAGCCTGATGTGTGCCTTCTTTGGAAACTTCTGCTAGGCTTACAGATGCTAATTCCTTCTTTCTTCCATGCTGACATTATACACAAACTGCCATGTCAAATCTAACATTTGGAAGCAGCAAAAAATAAAAATAAAAATAAATAAAGAATTATTAGCTCTTGTTTGCAACTTTTGCTGAAAAGTCAATTCAAGACCTAATTGGAATTACACTTCAGTGCAAAATAGACAGTAACTTTCAGGTACTTAAAAAGAGGAGGCATTAAATAAATTACTGCCTTCAAGGCTGCAAAGCTTTTACTCAGGGAGTAATTCCTGACATATAATAGCCTTACAAACAAACTATATTGCAGAATTTTTGCAAGAATATTTTTTCCATAAGCATTTTAATAATAATAATTGGAGATATACCAATCTCCTAGAACTGGAAGGGACCTTGAAAGGTTATCTAGTCCAGCCCCCTGCCTTCACTAGCAGGACCAATTTTTGACCCAGATCCCTAAGTGGCCTCCTCAAGGATTGAACTCACAACCCTGGGTTTAACAAGCCAATGCTCAAACCACTGAGCTATCCCTCCCCCCCATGAATGAAATAAAACCAGCCTGTTGGATCTGATTTTATTTATTTGTTTTAAAGAATAAAAAGCTTTTGCTTTTCTCTCTCTCAAGATTAGTAAACTCACAAAATCTCTTTTGATCACTAGGCCCTGCACAGTCTAATAAAGGCAGCTAAATCACTGCTGGGACAAAGGTCTCCACTGTAGTGTGTATTAAAAAGAAGATTTACAGTCATATGCTATGTTGAACAGCCTTGATGAATGGAATACAGTGCACTGCATCTGTGACAGGCTGAAACAAACCACATGCCAGCTCTGATTTCAGACTTACATAAGAGGCAGACCATGCTATATCCTCAGCACGTAGGGAAATAAAGCAGTCAAAGGGGTGTGGGAAGGTGGAACTAAGGCAGAGGAAGCAAGGTTTGGCTTGTTTTTATTACTGCTTTACAGGATATTTCCAAATTTAGTTTATGACCATTTATACCCTCCAGCTCTCTTTCTCATCTGGGCAACTGTATACCATTTGTATGTTCTCACCACAGTAGAAATGAGATGCTGCAACAGTTTTAGAATCACAAAATTCTCTGTAATACTATTTTACCTCAAAAGTAAGCACAGGCGGGGGGATGTGGGGGGAAGAGGAAGAGAGGAAAGTTAACCAAGCTGTAGGTGCTACCAAGTATTCCTTTGGGTGATCAGAATTGTCAGGCTAATATTTCAGCTACCTTTCCACTTCTTCTCAAACTCTTTGTGTTTACTTTACTTCAACAAAAAAGAGCTTGTCCCTTAGCTCCAATCAGATAAGCACCCACTAAAAGAGATAACAGCCCTTCATTATTTCTTAACTTTATTCAGACTGGATTTTTGAAGAAACTGAACCTCAAAGTAGCACCATGCTGTCTTCTCAAATTTACCTATGGCACACTAGAGATTTCTGCTTTTCAGTTATGCAGCCAAAACAAACCACCCACAGTAACAACACACCAAAGGAGAAAAAGGCCAATAATACTCGATACACTTTTCTTTTCTTTTTTTTTTTATGTAGGAGAGGGAGGGCAAATAAAAAACGAGGCAGTTTGACTCATATGGTCTTCATCAAGATGCAATGACATTGGTCAGAAGGGAGCCATTTATGCTAAATAAAACACAGTCCTATTTTTGAAAGAAATGCTATGAGGTGTCATGAAGTTAGACCATACATTGGCAATGAAACAAGAACAACTCAAATGATGGGGGTTTTGAATATTTTGTTGTGAATATTTCACACATCCCTGTTCTTCTCCAGTCAGCTACGTAATTAAGCCTGTTGCACTCTTTTAGATCGACGCTGTTGTACCTGAGGGTCAAAATTGTCACCTGAGTGTCTCAGTTTAGTAGGTACCCCAACATGAAGGTGCAGAAAATCAGTGGTAACTCTGGAAAATTTTGGCTTGTGCTTTTTGTTACATTTAGGATACAGGGGGCCAAATTTTCTGCTGGTGTAATTCAGCTTAAGTTAGTGGAAATACACCAGCAGAGGATTTAGCTCAAGATGTATAGGAGAGTACAGAACACATATTGAGTTTTTCCAGAATCTCTTTTAAATTAGAAAGTAGCCCAAACCGAAATCCCAGATCCAAATATCCCATAAAGTTTGGCATGATGAGTTCATAATCCAAACTCAGATCCTGATCCAAATATTTTGCTAGGCCCCTTTCTGTATTATGTGCCAAAATTAAAACCCATATATGAATACAGCTCCCCCCACACCTAGAATTTGTGCTGCTTGAAATTTGGATGCAGATATGCATTTTCTGGCTTGGGGCCTCTCTACTATATACGTTAACTGGTGTGCAGGAGCAAATTTTAAAGGAACAGCTGATCATTTGCAAAGATAATTTACATTAACGGATTTACACCCTTCCTCCTTACATTGCATTAAATCCTTCAATATAACTGAAATTTATCAAACCTTCTCTGCTAAGTACTGCAACTGATTACCAGAAAAAGACTGCATCTTTTGATAACACATCTCATCTCGCTGGAAACAGTATACAGAGTTAAAAAATTACATAAACAGTAGAGAAGCTTTGCATTACACATAGGAATAGAAGATATGTCATAATTAAGGATCAAAGCATTAGGTCCAACAAGTCTAGTATCCTGCCTCAAGCAGTAGCCAATAACTGGTTGTTCAGAGAAAGGTAAATGCCCCCTGACTCTCACACACTGCAGATAGCTAATTTGTATACAAAGTTGAATAATGGGACTAGAAAAGGGAGTAGAAGAAATGACTTCCTGACCACAACAGCAATCAGTTTACATCTTGAAACATGAGATTTTTATACTCTTAGCTTTACATACAACCTACAGATGATGTTGGTCATAAAATATTCCATTCTTCTGTATTACTATTATCACATGTTTAAGCAGATCTTCACAACAACTAGTGGGTACAACAGAGTTTAGTCTGTTCCAGAGACATGCACTAGCTTCTGTTGCCATATTACATACTCATCTGCAATTCAATAGATCTATGGGGATCCTTATCTGGATTTCATTGTTTACTTTTGTAAAGTATGTAGTATTTACCTGACTGCTGAAGGAGAGAAGTTCAAAATAATTTAAAATGGTCACAGTTGCCATGCCTTCCCCCACAAGACTTGTCAGTTGTCTGGCAAGGTTGCAAGCTAGTCATCTGGAAGATGGAGGGTACTAAAGAGTGGTGTTGTCTCAGGAAGGGCAAATAGTAGCATAAACCCATTTAGCAAATGTGCAATTGCTGGAGGCTGAGAACTGTGGGGGTGTGATTCTCTTCTGTCTCACACCAGAGGTGTAAAATACTTTATTGACTTGATGGTGGTAAGTGAAAAAAGAATCAGGCTTAGTCTCTTGAGAGCCCATACGCACACTAGACCAAACTCTATTTTCAGTTACACCACTTAACATCCGTTGACTTCAATGGAATTACTTTAGATATAAGGCAGGCAAACTAAACCCAGATTTCAGTCCAACAAACTCTTTCTTCCTTGCTTTTAAACAAACTCTCATATTTGTAAAAAAGCTTCAGCTTTTAGAAAAATCAAAATGTGCTGCATTTACAGTATTGATTCTGAAATTTTCCTGACTTTTTTTTTTCTTTTGGAGTTTGCATTACCAATTGGTACAATTATTCTTTGATGCAACTAAAAGAAAGAGAGTCAAAGCTACTCTCCTGGACAACAAATACCTCTTCTCTCTAGCAAAGTTTTCTTTCATCTGAAAAGGCTCACTGTGTAATGGATACTTTAAGAAGAATTAGACAAAAGATGCTGAACTCCACTGGAATCAGATCTTTTATAAAGCTAAAGAGCTTACTTCCTGCCTAGGATTTAGCCAATGGTTTTAAAGACATACTATTTCACTATATAGCAAGTGTTAGTAAGTATGATGATTATTAACATTTATGTAGAACCGTACCATGGGTTTACATAATATTTTACAGAACACATGCTGCAAGAAGACAGTATTTGCCTCCAAAGAGCTTACAATTTATGGCCCAGATTTTGGCCAGTCCCTGCACCAGGAAGCAGATTTTTGGTCAGCGTAGTAGCAAATCACTCATTCCTGTCATGGACCCTTAGGCAGAATCTGGCCCAAATGTCACTAGAGACTGCAGTTCCTGCTACCTTGCGTTGCTCTCTTGAGTGCTAGCTGCCTCAGGGAAGGTGGGCAGAACTATAGTTCCTTCCTTCACATTGGCCCACAGAACTGGGTGGGAATGGAACAGTGAGCACAATATAGCCTCGGCATGTGTGATAGAGCTGCTGCTCTCACATGCACTCCCTGGGTGCCCCTGGAAATAATTCTGGTTGGCTTAGCCAGAATTTCTCTTGAAGGCTTTTTCTGCAATGTGGCCCCTCTGCACTCCTTTCAGTGTGCATTAGGGGCAGACTCTCATCCTACTTGAGACAACATATAGATTCAAAAGGAGGAAATCTAGTCCCTGGAAGTAAAACAACAAAACCCACTCTGGATTAAACTGAAACTTGGAACATCTCCCCTCATCTAGTTAGAAAGATAAAATATCCAAGAATTCTGAGCCAAACATAACCCCGAATATTCTGACCACTCCTTTTGTTAAAGATAAGATCCTGCCTTATTTGAAGGAACATCTAATGGCATTTTATGGCACAAGAAGTTTGGGGGACTTTAAGGTATCATATATGTCTCTAAATGGTGCTGTGTAATCTAACAGTAATGGCCCCTGCCTTTGTCTCGTGGCCTTTTATTTATTTTATTATTTTTGTTCACCTTCTTCTTGTCACTTAAATATGAAAGTGGATGGAATCCACAAGAATACTTACTTTTCCTCCCCAATGTGTTTAGCCACAAAAATGTAATTAAAAATGCAACCTCTTGCTTTAAAAAAGGTCCTGGATTGTAGCAAGTTTTCAGATAGGCTGAATGAGAACAATGAGGTCTGGTAATATGTCCAAGCCCACCTTCAGGTAGTGAGTTAGTGGGATTAAAACGGAGAGCCTTCTTGTTTCCAAACCTTTCATCTAAATGCTGGTGCTATGCTACAATGCTTCCTATAGCTTATAGGGCAGATTAATTTACAATGAAGCTTTGCAAATTTATACCAACTGAGGATCTGGCACTATATATGAAACTCAATATAATGTGCATTTCTTGTGTTTCTTAGTCATTTATTATTTTGTTCTGCTAAAGAAATGTTAATTGCCTCTACTTTATTACAAAGGAAAAAATTCCATCCACTTTTAAACATCTGTTAAACAGTATTTTATTAGCTTGCAATGTAAGTTATACTTTTAATGTAGACTTTGCTTATTAATGACTAATACTTGTCATAGCAAGACACCCATCTGCCATTGCTCCCCAATATTTGATATTCACGCTTCTGCTCAAAAATAGCCAGGGACTCTGCCAAAAGAGGTTTACCCTAAAGTTGAGCTACAAAGTTTGGGGGATGTTTGGAGGGCAAAAGGCAAGATGAATATTTCACTATTCCTACAAAAACCTTGAACATTAGTACTGACAGTACTGCAGCACTGAAAATAATATCTGGCTTGGTCCTATGATGGATTTTCAAAAGTACTGCCAATTTAGATAGGTGCTTTTGGGAATGACATTACAGGGAAATGCATGAGCGAAGCTCTAATACATTGGAAGCAGAGAAGCTGCAAGTACATTGGAAACCATTCATAGTGAATTATTTCTTTCACGTTGTATTCTATATGGTATGCCAAGTTTCACAATAATCAGAATTGCAACTGACAGTGCAGAGCATTGAAAGAATTTGGGACTTTCCTTCCACTGTACTATCCATGGAGTTTCACAAATGGATTTCACTGCATTTTGTGAGTTTGGGTAAATAATAGATATTTCTAGTTCTCTCATCCCTAATAAAAGACTCGTGGCTTAGTCAAAGTAGTTTAGGGGTTTTATCTTCTCTTTTATTCTGGACCTTCATTTGCCCCTCCATGTGCCCCAAGTACTTCTGATATCGAAAGGACAGTTTCATTTTCTTGGCTGGAAGACTGCCCCATCCTCAATAATACCCTCTCAGGCTGAAACCATTTTCAATGGTAACTCTCAGCCTTGGATGAACTGGAGGTAGAAGTCCTAACATTTTTCTCAAGTCACTTTTTAAATGTAATTGGTCAGTGCTGCCGACTGAGCCAAAACACTTGCCGAAATTGTGTGTAAATGAAAAGTGTTGGTATTATGGCTCATTATGGAATCAAGACCAACACAGAAGAGCTTGTATTCTGGAAAGTTCTGTAAATTCTCTTCCCACTAAGAATGAAAATTCAGCTTACAAATATTAAGATTGAACATTCTCTCACAAAAGAGTTAAACCAAACAAACATATTGTTTTTGATGTGCTCAAGGCTTTAAGCTTTTTGGGAGGATATCCAACATTATTCTTTGTTAGTTGGCTTTGTATTTATTACTCACAAAGTTGGCTTGCTTGGCAAGCACCACCAACCATTAAATGGAGTCGCTGGATTAATGTAAGGTTTTGAGTGTTGCCAATTCTTTTTGATTTTTTCAACAATGAAAATTCAAACACCTCTGTGAATGAACTTTCTCATTACTGTAAAACCAATAATCATGATGTATAAGCTAATGTTGTGTTATTATATCTATAAATATTCTTGGTTTCTCTTCACTGAGGAGGCTAGATCCCAACTTGCTTAAAGTTGGCTATATACTTAAATCCTCTGCTGAACTGGGGCCTTAATCTGCTGCTTTTACTTAAAAAATAAAAGCTTTAAGACGTCACATCATATGAAAGAAAAGATGCCCCTTGTTGCACTGTAAGCAAAACCATCATTATCATTATTGACATCAAGTCTAGGAAGCCAGGGATCTAGAACAATACACACTGTGTGGTTAAAATGTTAGAGCATTTCAAAACTTCCATTATTCTGAGACCCTTGACCTCCTGATACTATGACCTTTCTGGGACTATATATCAGTTTAAGAGACCTAGGTTGCTTTTCTTAGAGATATCCCCTTTTATTACTCATTCTCACTCCACTCCACATGCTGCAGTAAAGTAACATTTCCTGCACTTCATAGACCAGGACCATCTATTGAAAAGATATTTCAGTCTTTGTGCCCATTTAATCTTTGTGCTCTCTGCAGAGACTGGTTTTTGAGGTGTGGACACTTCTCCACCAGGAAATGGGCTGAGACCACCAACTAATTACACACAAACTGCTGAAAAATCATTTGATGATAAGCCCCACTACACAGTGGTGGCTGTAACAATATCCACTGGATAGCGAGCCCTGTTGTGTGACAAGAGTAATGACCTTTGACTCATGTCACATGACTGAAGGCAGGGCATAAAGTCCAATTGTGTACCAACACTTCTGTTTCACCTGTATTTCTGCAGTCCCCACCCAACCTTCAGATTTCTCTCCCTGGATGTTCGTGTTTTATGAAAGCCTCACCCAACATTGTCTTTTTATGTAAGTGCCTAAATACAGATTTAGGTACCTAGCTTTACGAACTCATTTGAATTTTCAGTCCTTGGTTTGTAAGAGTGCAGTGGAAGTCAGTAATTGATTTTGTTTTCATAATGACAAGTAAGTACCTATAAAAAAAAATTTGTGTGGTGGAGGAAAGGGGATAATCAACTCAGAAAAAATACAGTTTCAGATATTTTAGGTCAGTCGTCAGTTCTATAATTTAATTCTGAAGGTGATCATGCCAATTATTAGACAATGGCTTCATTTATTACCCTGTCCAGCCACCTCCAAAGAGAAAAAGAAACAAACAGAACTGTAAAGATTTGTTTTCATGGTCTCCTATCTTTATATATCTTTCTATGTATGTTAATATATTGAGACGAATGTTGTAAGAGGATGCAAAAGAAAAAAATTCTTGATATGGAAAAGGCTGCTGTGTCCATGTAAAATAACTGCATGTTTTACCTTGTTCTCCAGGGCTCCAAATTGCCAATCTTGTGATGTGCTGTCACAACTTATGTGTGACTGACTGGTTACAGAGCCTGCTGATCTATATGGAGAGGTGAGAATTTGTCAGTGTGCATAAACAGAAAGATCAGTCAGATACAGTGATAGATCTGTTCTTTGCCTGGATTCATCTGCTGCTATATTAGGGTGGCTCAGCAGCTGCCAAAATGAATTCCAACTCCAGTTTTGTGGTTGAGAAAACTGGAGAAGTAGTAGTGATGTCCTGACATAACTACTTTGGGGTACAATAACCGTGGGGGAAAATATTATTATAATCACTATCTCAACATTTTTGGAGTAGTGTCGGTCTTGCAGCTCAGCCATAGGGGTCCTAGAGTCATTTCATCATATATTCACTGCAGTACGTGTGTGCCATTGTATTGCAGTACCAGGTCACAACAAAAATTCCTGCTCTTGCCATTACTGGCAATATCAAGGATACTCTATCAGCTAAACTCATCAGTGGGATTTGTGAAAAATGCTGTAAAGCTACTGTTGGCCAAATGAATATTGCTACATAGAAACAGGTGCACTATTATTAAAGAAGAGCCCCTGTGTCCAAGACTGATCATCCCAGAACACCCCCTCATGGCAGTGTGGCATTGCAGCCACTCTGCCTCACCCTCCCCATCAGGCTCTTTGGCCCTCTCCCACTGTAGAGGTGACTTGGCCCTCTGGCTAAGCTACATGAAAAAGTTCAACCCCTTCTGGGGTAACAAGAGTCCCATAGTGCATGTCTAAGAGCAACAAAAGACTCTTCTGCCTTACTGAGTTCAGCCTTCAACCCCCTTCCTTACAGGCAGGCTCCCAGCAGCAATGGCCTGTCTTACTGTTCAACCACCAGCTCCTGGGCTCCAGTCAACCCAGCCATCTAATGTCAGGTCTATCCTATTACCAAGGTCTTCTGACAGGCCACAGCCCTCAAACAGTTCCTAGCTCAAAGTCCAGCTTTTTGCCACACATCAGTGGAGCCTGTCCACTCTCCTCCCCACCCATCCCCCAATAGCTGTGCTTTTGCACATGTGTAGTGGGGCAGGGCTAACTGAACGGGGTCAACTGAACCAAAACCTATTGGACAAGATGGTGAGGGATGCAACCCCATGCCCTGTGTGTCCCTAGCTTCTGATTGCCAGAAACTGGGAGTGGACGACAGGGGGATGGATCACTTGATAAATTGCCCTGTTCTATTCATTTCCTCTGAAACACCTGGCAATGTCCACTGCTGGAAGACAGGGTACTGGGCTAGATGGACCATTGGTCTGACCCAATATGGTCATTCTCATGTTCTATTCCCAGATCTGCTACTGACTCACTGTGTGACCATGGGCAAACTGCTTAAAGTCAGACTGTGTGAGTTACACATAGATTTGAGTTAGGGATGTGAGGAGCTCCGTGCAAACAGAGGGATGTTGCATCCTAATGCAGTTTCTCTGATATTTGCATCAGGGAGACTCCTTGGCTGCAGTCAAGACACATCTGGGGTGCAATCACACTATACAAAATTAGCATTTGTTTTTTCAGGTGGTAGGCCCCCTTTACTGGGAGTCCTTAAAGGCACAACATAGAGGATTATGGTGACAGCCAAAGTGGAAGTAGAGTAGAAAGGCAGTGTCATGATAAAACTCTACTAAGAGAAACAGCAAGCTGGTTGTTGGTAGATAATGCTATGAAGACCACAGATGAAGCATTACATCATTATGGATAAACTGTCTGCAATAGCTACATCACCTAGGCTTCTATAGAATGTAGAACTATACAACAACAAATCAGGTTATTCTAAAAATTTTAAATCTCAAACAATATCCCACTAAACAATTCCTAATGGTAGAATTATTGTACATCTTGCATTTCTTTGAAAACAGTAAGAAAATAACACCACCACCACCACACAGAAAGAAATCATCTTTGTATTGTTACATCTGTAACTGCTTATCTGTGTCATCTACTTACCCAGGTTTCTTATGCTGGGATTTAAAGCTTAGTAACTATTTACAAATCAATACTGGTTTTTAAAAGGTGTGTTCTTTTTGAACACTAAAGTGATTGAAATCATCAAGGGCAAAAAACTCTACATGCTACAGATGTAATCCCTCTGTGGCTGTATTGTGATGAACAATAAACAAGGCAGCATATCAGAGAAGATAAGGTAGTGCTATTCCATCAGTCCTGCCATGGTATTTATCATTTGTATAGAACTAACAGTGTGCTAGGCACTTACAACAGCTACCACTGAAACCTGTTTCTCTATATTTTAATAATTACAGTCAAACATTCCAATTTATATCATTTCGGAGGCCCAAATTGTTGGGATAGCTCAGGTAAAGAGCCCTGATGGGAACATTCTAGTGTTTTCCACAAGCTCTGTGCACATACATTGACTGATCTCAGAAAAACAAAATGCTGATCATTATGTAATATTAAATAAAACACAATAGGCTGTTTTGAGTCTGAGTAGTCCAGAATATACCAGTGATGAATATAGCACAAACAGAAAGCAAGAAGAAATGATGGAAAGGACAGAATTGGACTTGGATGGGGTTAGAAATGGAAAAGAGTTGGAACCGCCTTCAGACATGCTGTTAAGGTTTCTGGTGGTAGATTTTGTTTACTCTTATCTAAATAATGTTGCTACTGGTAGAACATAATTACATTTTACTTGCTAGTTTAGCTTATGTGGAAATGATATCAGTGAGCACTCCTGCAGTACTACTGTATTTTTTTTTCTTTAAAGACTCTCTTCTAAGATCTTCGGGAGCTGCTTAAGGACAAATAGTCTTGATGGAAAATTCAGCTTGGAGTCAAGCTTCAATGGACTATATGGCTTTATTTTCAGATAGAGACACAATATGTCTGCTCAGTTATAAAAGACCACAAACATTTCTTCATGCAGTACAAGCTTTACAAAGGTTTTACAGTGGCCAAAATATGCGAACCCATGAACCTAAACATCAGCCGGGCCAGTACTCCAGAGTTGGAATATTCTCATAGAAACATCCTACATATACGTTTGCCCTGGTGCTGCACATATGTCTCAAAGGGCAGAATTTGGGCTTTAACAATGTTATAGCAAAAACACATTTCAGAACAAGTGACAGAATTCCTGCCATGTTAAAAGAGGTTCTGTGCTCAGAGGACTCGCAGGCTTGGTGCTTAAAATGTTAACTGTGGCCCAGATGTTAATAAATGGGGGTCTAAAGACAGGTTCTAAAGTCTGTATTTAGGCACTTCAATTAGTGACTTGATTTCCAAAAAAGGTGAGTACACAGTAGCTCCCATTAAAAATCTTGGACTGCATTTTTTTAAATTGTGGGAGATATTTCAAAATCAGGAGCCGAGGGAGACTTTGTTTTAACCTCACAGAGGTTTTTTTTCCCGTTCTTTCAGATTCTTAAGTGAATTTTGTATTCATGAAAGATGCTAGATTGACAGCAGATACTGGTGAGAAATAGAAATCCTAAATCCACAGAACGGAACAGGTAGTGCCAGTTACTTTACGGCAGATAGCTTAGTAATACAATTTGATTAGTCATCATTGGCTTAGTAAAATAATTAGTGAAATTCCAGTGTGCTGGTTGTCAGTTTACATCTTTAAAGAGGTGTTAGCTCACACTGATAGACAGCACTGTTCTTTTCCAGTTCCGCAAGGTGAGTGTACAGCATAGCATTGCCATAAACATTCATAGTATCATCAGAGACACCACTTAGTATAAGAGTATCACGTTATGAGTAAAGGGTACAAGCTGAGAAATTTAAAGTATAGCTAATCTGAACGAGCCTCTCTAGGGCTAAGATATAACCCCAAATGTAAGTGATCAAATATTATTAATCTTTGAATTTGCTCTTGAAAACAGTAAATAGGGTGAAGTAGGTATTTATCAGTGTAAGAAGGAACATGCCTGTTGAATTCCAGGAGGGAATTCCAGGAGGGGAGGATGGGTGGGAGGAGATCCTCAGCAATACTTAAATACCAATGTTCTATTTCCTCTATGTGGACATTAATATCCCCTGGCACTACTTTTGGTAAGAAGAGGCGTTTGTTTTCCACCCTAGTGTTCTTCAGCAGACTTCAATCTGGTTGCAGCTCTCCTAGCCCAGAACTGGCTGCCTGATTCCTGTATTGGTCTGAATATAGTTTATAAGGTACTTCACAATCCTTTGGGATGAAAGGTGCTGCGTACTGTGAACCAGATTTTCTTGACCCCTGGGAGGTGCACAATGGGTGGGAAAAGGCAGAAAGAAGCCTTTCCCCGCAGTATGTGTCCCCCAGCACAATTACTGTCACTCTCCTGGATGTAAGAACTGCTCTCTGCTACCATCACCTTGAGCGGAAGGCACCACAAAGGGCTATAGGAAAGAGGCAGTGCCCACATCCACACCTCCCAGGACAGTTGGGTGTTGCTGAGCTATGCGCACATTGCACCTCCTGATGGAGTGGTGCAGTGCTCGTGCTACCCCCACCCCGCACAAGAAATCTCCAGGTAGCGCTGTTTCTTGCACACACACAGTGCTTTCTGGGGCTCGACTCAGCTCAACACAACTCTCTGCCATTCCCAAAACAGGACAGTATGTTAATGGTTCAAGCGGATATTACAGGAAATGGACCTTTTCCATTTCCCATTATAAAAACAGGCCCATCCAGGGAAGCGATGGGACCGAATGCTCGACCAGGAGATAACAGTATCTCTTTCCCAGCCAGTGCTCTCTTTACACAAAGTCATGACAGTAGCACAAACTGCCTTTTAAAACACTACAGGTTGTTCAACCAGTTATCACGCTGAGTATTCCCAGACCTCTATTTGTTGATAGTCATCTCTTGCAGTGGAATGGGATCCAAAAAGAATTTGTAACTGAACATCTTTTCAGATTAATGGGTGTAAGTAACCAGATTACCTTGCTAACGCATCAACTACTGTAAATATGCCACGTCTGTTTCTAGCTAGCACCCTAAAATATGCATTATGAGATGTTAGCTGAATAGCAAACCATCAGCCATAAGGCACTGATTAAAAGAAATTGTTATGCTGCTTTGTGGGGGAAAACATTTGACAGATGCAAAAACTGGTAAATCCCATTTTCCACAGTGGTGAACCTATTGCACATATCTAAAGTAAACTAGAGTAACTTCTAAAATTTTACACAGAGAATGAAATACATTCATCTAGTCTGTGAGAGCAATGGTAGGAGATGTTCAGAAAGAATTTGATTAAAAGCAGAGACTTGTGTGAATTTCAGGTGTAGGTTTGTGAAACAGTGTAAGGTTCACAGAAACTTCACAGGAGATTCAGGTGCCCTGCGCTGCCAACAATAATCCTTCCCACACAACCAGCTCCCTGGATTTGAACAATCAGACCCAAAATTCCAAGTGAACACTTACCAAGCAAGACAGCCAGTTTCCACTTACCAAATACATTCAAATAAGTATGTTTTGCTCAGCTTCACTAACTAATCAGTGTGTTACTGACAAACCTTTATACAATAAGAAAAGATATGTGTAGGTCTATGAAATTGCACTCATCTTAGTGAGGGTTGAATTTGGGCCATGTGTAAGCATGAGACAGGGTAGGCAGCCATTTAAACCCCTCCCATTCCATCAGTGCAGTGAGCGATAATGATGAGGGCATATTTTCAGATGTATTTTGCAGTCTGCTTTTCTCCCTTTGGCAAAGTTCTGTTTTTACTTTGTTCTTAGTTCAGTCACTTTCTTTTTTCTTTTCTTTCTTTCTCCTTCCTTCTTTTATTAACTCACCTCCCTTACACTGTGTTTTTATCACATACTTTACCCTGTTAACTCTTCTTCACTTATTATTCTCTCTGCTACTCCTCCAAGAGGGTCATGCTACTGAGACACTTCTCCCTCTTCTCCACTTGATCTCTCCTCCCTCCTAGGACCCAATTCTGGACACCTACTCATGCATCAGTGAGCCTACTTGTATGGTTAGGCCAAATCATGTGTGTTTTGGTTGCAGGATCAAGCCATACTAAGTATCATTCATAATCTACAAGGAACCTTCTAGTTCCTCTAGTCCTTTTCTCCTCTGGTTAAAAGGACATAATCAGCACATTCTCTTTTATAAATAATGTCTTAGGTAACTAAACAGCAGCATTTGCAGTTTGCAGTATTTTAGGTATTCCCCTATAGTAAGGAGATAGAAGTTTTGGTAATATCATATATATTAGGATAAACTGGTCCATTTAACTAAGGGCAAATGGGCAAGTCTTAAAGGTCAATATACTGCAAGATAAATATACAGTATTACAGACACTTAATATTTGTTTTCATTTTGGAAAACAGACATTCTGAATTTTAAAGCAACTATTTTATGCAGATTTCATAACTTTTCATTCCAGTGTTACATATGTAAATCCCTGAACATTATGATGAGAATATAATCGTTAGTATGAATTTTTAATATGCATTACGCATATCCTGCTTGTATTTACAGTCATGTTTGTATTCTCCACTACACCTTTAAAAGTCACTGACAATATCTGTGATCCTACGCAAGGATAACATACAATCCATTCTTTCCTTCACAATTTGCCTGATCACCAGGGCCAGAGAACACTGATTTGCTATTGTCTATGAACCAAGACATCCTCAGCTACAGAATCACATTAGATATTAGAGGATAAAACTAACTTCTACCAACCTTCGGAGTGTAGTGTTCCTGAAAATGCAAACAACTGAGAAATGATAACCAGGCCCTCAGCGAACATGCATTCATCCCCTCTCCTTAATGAAAGATAGAAATCCAAAGTCTTCTCCAGTGGGGAGTGTTTAAATGGGAAACAACATTTAAACACATGCAGGGCAGTCAACAAGGTCAGTGGATTCCCCCCTCCCACTTCCCCCCCAGCTTCTTATTAAAATTCAGCTGGGATCCTCTGCCTCGGCAGCTCAATAAAACTCAAAACCAGTTTTCATTTGGAGGTGAGGGGGGGTGTCAAAACTGATAGATATACATCTAATCTTTCCCCCATCTGTTATCAAAAGATAACAGATGAATGCTCTGCAGGGAATAGGCATTTTGTTTATTCATGAATTTATTTCAACTGCAATACATTGCCAATAAACTTCCTATACGACTTCTGATAGCAGAGCCTCGTGTCAGCTGGCCTTCAGTTGCTCTTCATACTCTGCTTCCTACTAACCAAATGCTGGCAAATAATGTATCTACAAACTCACCTACCACTGGGTAGACTCTGAGTCCCAAGAGAGTGAACCAGACACTCCATCATCCTAAAATGCACATCTTCAGCAACACTGATCTGACAATGCCATTATACTGGCTTCTGATGGCATTACACAAGTTGTGGAAAGCCACCCTGGAGGGGAGTTGCGCTGACACAAGGCAACCACAACCCCCATTGCACAAAACATCATTACACTGTGATAATGTAACCATGTGTCATGGTATTAGTAAAACAATCCCAATTTTTCATATAATGTCCTAGTATCCCAAGAACAACTATTGGATGTCCTGAAATTTCCCAGCTTTTCATCTGATCAGTCAAAATATTTATTTATTCCATAACTGCCAAACGTATGTGCAAGAATATTGCTAAACTCAGTAAAATTTGCTCTGTTTATCAGGGACCTACATTGAGTGTAGTGAACGGCATCTGGATCAAAAGGCTGAATGAATATATACTCTATCAAAGCTGTTCTTTTGCTCAAAGTGAATGTTAATTACATTTGTTTAGTGTTTCATAATAAACTCATTCAGAGCTTTAAGCTACAGGAAAAATCCTCCACACTGAGAAATATCCAGGTGTGTCAGGACCGTCAGAAACTGGCAGTAATGACATAAGGACACTCTTTTTAAAAGTATACTTTAGTTTCCTGTATGACTATTTTGCCTTCACAAAGCTCCTGCTTTTTTAATTTTGAAAATGTGGTCCTATTTTACTCAGGTCATATGCCAGATCCAAATACTTATGATAAATCTAGCTAAAATTATCTTTCTAATGACAAGAAGCACAACCTTCCATGACAGACGTGGCAATTTCCTGCAATGTCTCTGGGAGACTTACTGTATTAAATGTATGTTTCACTGTAGGACAGAGATTGTATGTAATTCCATGGGGGTGGGAAACCACAACCTTCTAGAAACTAAGAACTGTGGGAGGTGATTAGGCAAACTCACTCAGGTTGTAACACCTCCCGAAAGGTACCACCGCTTGGAGAGACTTTCCTATACTGGTTCAAACTGGATTCTCCACAGACCAGCAGAAAAAGAAAGGACTTTTGGATACGCTGCCTGCAGTCGGGGCCTGCTTTCTGATCTAGCAAATAGACAGCACCTTCTGTACCAGGGAGAGTCCAATCCTTTCTGGAAAGGGTTGGAAGGACTTGACCTGCTCATGGAGGTTCTTGTTCTGAGAAAAAGGTGTTATGCCACTGTAGACACAGAAAACGCCTGAGTGGGTTTTGATGGACTGTTCACTTGCCAGAGCTCTTTTTGGAGCTGGGGTGCTTACTGGTAAGCTTATTAGCATGCATGCAGGTCTTTTTCTTGTTTTTAATATATCTTCTCTGTAATGCTAGGGAGGGGAAAGGGTGGGCTTCAGAGCCCGAGCTCCACCCCCAGCTGCAACTTCAAAGCACTGCCTACACAGCTATTTCTAGAGCAATAGCATAAGCCCAGCTAGCCCAGGTCTGTTGACCAGGGCTGGGAGGCTCTCTTCCACGGGCTGTGCAGACATACCTGTAGATTTGCAGACAGATTTGCAATGGTATTTAGGCACATAAAGACAAAAACAGGCACCTAGTGCTATTTACAAATTCACCTAAGTGAGTGAGGTGACTAACTCCCATGGACTTTCACCTAACTATTCTACACACTTTTGTAAATCCCACAAGTTGCCTGTCAGAATCTTTAGGTGCCTAAAATATCTTTGTAAATCTGGCCTGTAAATCTCACTGAAAGTCAATGGACTTAGGCTCCTAAGGCCCAGATCCTCCAAGATATTTAGGAGCCTAACTCCCGTTGAAATCTAGGGGAGTTAGGCACATGAATACCTTTGAAGATCTGGGCCTAATGACCAGATTTTTAAAGTTATTTAAGCACCTAACTTCCATTAATTTTAGTCAGAGTTAGGCATCTAAATACCTTTAAAAATCTGTCTCTAACTGCTTAAATCTCTTTTGAAAATGGGAATTAGGCTCTTAAGATACTTTTGAAAATGTGATCCCATATCTTTTTAAATGATAGAAATGTGTATTTGAATACCAAATAATTTGATAATGTATATAAGCAAGAGCTGATGCTTTTACCAGATTACTTTATCATATTATTTCTTCATGTTTTTTCAGAAAAGCCAATGCACCTAGCCTGACAAGAGAACATAGCACAAAGTACATGTATCAAAGTCAGAAAAGAGCCTTTTCAGATAATGTATTGAGCACAGCTATAAAAATCAGTGAATTCAGTCATCAGTATTGGTGCCACAAATGATCATCTGTTATCTATCTCATCATCAGAAACCAAGTAAATAAATATCCTATTAAACAAAGGGTTTTAGTTAGAATGAACATGAGAGGATCTGATACTAAAGGTACTGAAGCAGCCAGGGGTGCTAAGCAACCTCAATTTCCATTGAAGCCAGTGGCAATTAAGGGAGCTCAGCAGCTCACAGATGCAATGAACACTTTCTAAGATTGCATCTTTAGGATATATATCTGCATCATTAAAGTCTATGAAGATTAAATCTTGGCCCCACTGATGTCAATGACAGTTTTGCCATTGACGTCAATGGTGAAAGACTGACACATTAGTTGTTGCATAGTGTTTGCAGTACTGTAGCCTGCTATTTATCGGTGTACGTGTGCATGCATGCACACACCACTTTGTTCATACATACAAGCATGTACTCTCCCCCACATAAATATAAACAAACTATACTACGACTTGATCCTGCAGACCATACTCATGCAATTTGTCACACTGAAACATGCATACACATCATCACCTTAAACAACACAAACTATGCAGCAAATAGAATCATAGAAATGTAGTGCTGGAAGGGACCTTAAGGGACATGAAGTCCAGTCTCCTTTGCTGAGGCAGGACCAAGTAAACCTAGACCATCCCTGACAGGTGTTTGTTTAACCTATTCTTAGAAACCTCCAATAACAGGGATTCCACAGTCTCCCTTCAATATTTATTCCAGAGTTTAACTATCCTAATAGTTAGAAAGTATTTCCTAATATCTACCCAAAATCTCCCACGCTGCAGATTAAGCCCGTTACTTCTTGTCTTATCTTCCGTGGAGTTGGAGAACAATTGATCACCATCCTCTTTATTACAGCCCTTAACATATTTGAAGACTGTTATCAAGTCCATATTCTGTCTTCTTTTCTCAAGACTAAACAAGGCCAGTTTTTTTTTTAACCTTTCCTCAGACATCAGATTTTGAAAACCTTATCTCATTTTTGTTGCTCTCCTCTGGACTCTCTCCAATTTGGCACAAACTGGACACAATACTCTAGCTGCAGTCTCACCAGTGCTGAGTAGAATGGAAAAATTACCTTCTGTGTCTTACATGCACTACTTATGTTAATACACGCCAGAATGATTTTAGCCTTTTTCGCAACTGCATCACATTGTTGACTCATACTCAATTTGTGATCCACAATAACTCCCCGATCCTTTTCAGTAGTACTGCCACCAAGCCAGTTAATTTGTAATTATGCATTTGATTTTTCCTTCCTATGTGTAGTACTTTGCACTTATCTTTGTTGATTTCAGACCAATTCTCTAATTTGTCAAGGTTGTTTTGAACTTCTGTCTTGCAAAGTGCTTGCAACCTCTCCCATCTTGGTGTCATCCAAAAATTGTATAAACATACTCTCCACTTCATTATCCAAGTCATTAATGAAAATATTAAATAGTATTGGCTCCAGGACTGACCCTTGCAGGACCCCGCAAGTATACCATCCCAGTTTAACAGCAAACCATTCTTAACTACTCTTTGAGTACAGTACAATCTTTCAATCTATTGCAAACCCCACCTTTTAATAATTTAATCGAGACCACATTTCCCTAGTTTGCTTATGAGAATGTCACATGCAATGGTGTCAAAAGCCTCACTAAAATCAGGCAATATTATGTCTACTGCTCCCCCCAACCCCATCCACTAGGCCAGTAACCCGGTCAAAGAATTAGGTTAGTTTGTTCTTGACAAATCCATGATGCTTTCAAATAAATTGTTTAATAATTTGTTCCAGTATCTTTCTAGGGATTGAAGTTAGGCTGACTGGTCTATAATATCTGAAAAGCAAATAAAGGAATTTAGGGAAAATTTCACTAGACTAATAATATTTAATCTGTAGTAGAGCTGAGCAAATACCCAAATATATTTTCAGCAAATATTTACCTGAAAAAATTGAATTAGCTTCAGATTTTTTCATATTCCTTTCATGTTCACTCTCCACAAGCTGTCTAGCAAAAAAGTTTACTGAATTTCATAAACAACTAATTTTAAGTCAATATTATAGAATGTCATGAATTTTGAATGCATTCACACTAGAAAATCTGGTTTTAAGAGTTACTGTCATCCTGTCAGGAAACAGAAATACCACCACATGTCATGTGATCAGAACTAACCAGCACATCTTGAATTCTGAAAATCAAATATTGGCAACATACTGCTTGTGAACAATCTAGATACCAAGAATTATCACAGAAAATATTTAGAAATTGATATATCAAAGTGAATAATTTGAGAAATTTGCTGCCTGCTTGTGAATAATTTAGGAACAAAGGAGGCAAAATGCATCAAATACACTATTTACTTAGCTGTAATCTATAATCTATAGCTTTCTTTAAAAATAAACACACACACACAACCCACTCAAAACATAAACGAAACCAAACAATACCCGCTAATATCAGAAATAACTAAGACCCTACTCCACCATCTCCACACATTAAACCACAACAACAATAACTAAAGCAAACTGCTGTTTGGTCTCCTGCTGCTTTCTACAAAAGAATTTCAAAAACATTATTTCTTGCTGCTATGATGTTTGAATTGGTCTTATACTGCTTGCAAACCTTTAGCTAGTAATGAAAAAATCAATGTTCCCTCCAACTCTTTGTAACATCTGCATTTTATTTTACTGAGTATTTAATAAAGCACAGTAGGGATTACAGACAGCAGAAGCACATTTTGTTTATTCTTTTCAGTCTTTGTTCAGTTACTAGAGCTGCATTATGTGGTTTCTGTAATTCTGATGTATTAAATTTAAAAAGAAGAATTGCCTACATACTTATTTCATGATCTAAAGATTATAAACATATTTTTGGATAAAAACAGTGTTCCATTTCCCACTATCAGCATTATGAAACTTTTAGGTACCTACCATAGTTTATTTAAATACAACACTAATCAAAGATGAGTTTCCTGAGGTTTCTTTTAGCTTGCCAAAAGAAATTAATCTTTGATTTTTTATATCTATAGTTGTGTGTGTGTGTGTGTGTGTGTGTGTGTGTGTATTTATGATTACAATTATAACTTCATTCTTACTTAAGGAGTCATAACGTATCTCTCCATTTCTCTCTCTCTTTCAGACACAAACACACGGACACACACACTACAGTGCTTGAAAAATCCATTCACCTAATATGAGGCAGCTCTTTCATTATACAAACAAATAAATACTTAAAAAATGTTTCTAAGCCATATGGTTACAAAAATAACTTTCTCAACATAAACCAAGTGCAGGAAACTGACCAGAATTAGTCACAATATTCTGTTGAATAGTGTTCCAGTATAAAAGGGAGATTACCAGCTTCCAATTGATATAAAGAATACTTGATCTCACATTTTAAAACTCTGACATTATTATGTGTAGAAATGTTAGTTAAGGTACAGTTTCTAATATTTGTAACAATAATTTTCCTGTCCTTCAAAGTCCTGCACAGTTGGGCTCTGGGACACAAAATCTGATCTCACTATACCATAGTAAATCTGCTAGCAGAGTTACTCCAGTTTTACATGGGCACAACTGAAAGTAGTAGCATTTGGATCACTGTAACTAAGAGCTTGGCTTTGCAAGCAGAGGGCATTGAAAAAATATTACTAATCATTTTTTTTACACCCTAAAACATTCACTGATTTGTTTTTCTGCAAAATCTGTTTACTGAATGTATGATGGTGGGACTTGGTATACAAATTTTAATTGGCATTCATTTGGGTTGACCTGCTTAACTCATTTGTGGGTGTGTGAGTTGTGAATAACGCTGCCGTCTCAAACGTATGTACACTAAGGGCCTGATTCAAAGCCACTGAAATCAGCAGAAAGACTCCACTGACTTCAGTGGGCTTTGGAGCAGGCCCTAACTGCACTTAAAATATTTTAAAACTAAGCAGTTTGATTGCTAACCGGACACCTGAAATGATTATAAGAGTAAACCAAACATTTTGGGGTTAATGTTCCAATAATTTGAGAAAGCTACGTTGGATTAAAAGTCAGACACAATCGGGATAAAACAGTTCATGAAATGAAACCATTTGGATGTCTTCCTTATATGCATCCTATTTAAAGCACTAGTGGACTGAAAAAAGATTTTGGCTGATGCTATGCTGTAGGCAAAATGAGAGAATATGCAAAAGAAGCAGAAGAAGAGTCCAGCAAGTGACCATTTTATGTCTTTATGATGCCAGTGTTTTAGATGT
The DNA here is from genome assembly GCF_016161935.1 of Mauremys reevesii. Classification (NCBI taxonomy): domain Eukaryota; kingdom Metazoa; phylum Chordata; order Testudines; family Geoemydidae; genus Mauremys; species Mauremys reevesii. The sequence goes on along the minus strand of NC_052628.1, from coordinate 93,358,649 downwards.
AGTTCAGGCACAGCTTCAGATAAACTAGTTAGGGCAGTTGTCCCCAACCTTTCAGTGTGGCAGGCGCCTGATGACTAGCTGCCGAAATGCCGCTGAGGAGCGTGGCTGCCTGACAAGCAGCCGCCGAAATGCCGCCGAGGAGCGCGGCTGCCTGACAAGCAGCCGCCGAAATGCTGCCGAGGAGCGCGGCTGCCTGACAAGCAGCCGCCAAAATGCCGCCGAGGAGTGTGGCTGCCTGACAAGCAGCCGCCGAAATGCTGCCGAGGAGCGCGGCCACCTGACAAGCAGCCGCTGAAATGCTGCCGAGAAGCAGCGTCATCAAGAGGGTGTCACTGCCGAAATGCAGTGGCATTTCGGCGGCGACGCTTCTTGACGCTCCCTTGTCAGTAGGTGCTGGCGGGCGCCATGGCACCCACGGGCACCACGTTGAGGACCACTGAGTTAGGGCAATACATCACCTGCAACTAAAGACAATCATATACAAGGTGACTTCACCGTTGTGGTTCACTTTAGAAACACTTCAGTGTCTTTGTAACTTAGTGGCTCCTTCTCGCTACCCTGACCAATTGAATAGGGACTTGACATGTGCCTAGGGTGACCAGATGTCCTGATTTTATAGGGACAATCCCGATTTTTGGGTGTTTTTCTTATATAGACTCCTATTACCCTCCACCCTCTGTCCCAATTTTTCACATTTGCTGTCTGGTCACCCTTCTTGTGCCTGTTTTCCCCTTGCACCATATTTCTCTTCTAATTGTAAGTATTATCACTTATCAGTAGTACTAGTTGGTGTTTATAATGGAGTAAGGGATATGTTTGCTATATTCCCATTCAACCTCTTCAGGTTTGGTGATGTTAGCTGTTATATCATAAACATAAATTAAATAATAACACTCTGTAATTAATATAGCATCTGATAGAGCAAAACAAAAAATAATTAATACTCATGACATCCCTGAGAGGTCACAGTTATTATCCCCACGTTGCAGGGATAAACTGAGGATCAGAGAGATTAACTGACTTGCAGAGCTGCAACTAGGACATAGGAGGCCTGACCCCTCTCTGTTCCATCCACTAGAAACACCGCCTCCCAGGTTGGTGGTGTTTGTTATAACTGAATTAATCCAATTAAGTACGCCATTTAGAGAAGTGTGGGTGACTGCAATAGGAGTGTAACACACAGGAGTGCAGGTCCATGATCCCAGTTACTTGACCAGGGGCAGGATTAAAGGTCATTACTCTTGTCACATGACAGGGATCAGTACTCACTGACTGCAGTGGCTACTGTTACAATGATTATCCTATTAATTTTTATATGAACTCTCGAATTCCTTACTCACACAAAAGGACTGACTGAAAAGAGTAAAGTATCAGAGGGGTAGCCGTGTTAGTCTGGATCTGTAAAAGCAAAATCCTGTGGCACCTTATAGACTAACAGACGTTTTGCAGCATGAGCTTTCGTGGGTGAATACCCACTTCTTCAGATGCAGGGACTTGCATCTGAAGAAGTGGGTATTCACCCACGAAAGCTCATGCTGCAAAACGTCTGTTAGTCTATAAGGTGCCACAGGATTTTGCTTGAAAAGAGTAAGGACTTCAGGATTTGAACCAATGATATGAATTAGCACTTATATAGCATATGACAAATATTTATTAATAAACCCCCTAACAGATTCTAACTGCGCATGACTACTTTTAATGATTTGTTTGGGAAAGAACCTCCACTAATCTGCATGAAGAGGAGAACAAGTAGAAAGGGATGCCTTACAGCAGTGGGAAAATGGTATCTGCTTAAGTGACCAAGTGAATGAACAAATCAATAGCAGTGGAGAAGCATCACTGATGACAAAGTAGCATCATGGAGATAAAAACAACAACAGGGAGAAAGAATCAGCAGCAGCATGGCAAATAAACTAGCAAGGATCTGTAGAAAACCCTCATTTACCAATAAAACATTAATTAATGTCATTCAATAGATGTCATAGTGGGATATTCAACTGTAATTTAGTAGGAGGCAGTTGTGAGTTAAAACACCAGTGGCTAGTTCAATGGAGACCATGATGGTATTATTTTATGATAGTGATATCAGAGAACAAGAGATTTACAGATAACTGTAAGCCAAACAGGGATCCTGCACTTTGAATCAAGCTCCTCCATCTTTTCCAAAGGGGAAAAATAGCATTTCAGAGTTTCTACTGTAAAATCCACATATGGTAACTTATTATAGATGTAAAGTGTATGCCATGATTGTGATCCAGAATGCTTCCAACACAGCCCCTATTAGAAGCTATACCAAATTATCATAGTGAGAACAAGAAATAAGGGATGAAAAGAAAAGTAGTACACAGTTGCTGAAGGTTTGGGCAGGCCCATCATGAAAGTACGTCTGGCCTAAGAGAATAAGAATCAGAGCTAAGCAGGCCAAACCTAGGAAAAAGATCAAAGGAAACACAACATAAGAAAACCATGAAGTGTGCCATTAAAGTGTTGCATGCAGCAAAGTACCCAAAGTAATTTAAGAAAAGACATGCTGGTGGATAAGGAGTAGAAAACTGTGGGGAAGGAGGGAAATTAGAAAACAGAATTAGGGTCATCTGGTGTGCTGCCAAGGAAAGTCTGTCATAGTATGGAAGTATGCAGTAGTGAAGACACAAAAAAAGAGTGTCCTTACCCTAAGGTGTATGACAAAGAATATGCAATAGTTTTGAACATGTTATCTCAATGATATGGTTGTGATACATAACCAGAGCAGCTGGTGGAAAGCAATTAACTCTGCAACCAAGTGCTCATACAGCAGTGATTCTTGTATGTAGGACCCATTGTCCAGGCTGTAAATGGTTAATAGGAAAGGGGCTGCATCAATGGATTTCATAGGCAGAGGAAAAACATTATGGGTCAAGTTTGTGTCAAACCTCAGGCAACTACAGCATCAGAACCAGGTGGGAACATCTGGCTAACAGAAAAAGTTAAGACAAAAATGTTGAAGCAAAATGACCCAAAATGATGGGCCTTGCCAAAGCAGATTGATATTGCTGGTGCATGTAGTAGACCCTAGAGAAACATTTGGTGCAAGCCATGAGAAAATATGGTGCAAAGAATATGCAGAGATGTCCTCATTGCTATGCATTGACCAGATTGGGTAGGGAATTGTTGAGATGTTGTTTAAAATATCAAAAGAAACCGGATGATTATTAATTAGAAAATTGATAACTGAGCTCAAAATTCTTCATTTTGACCACTGTTATTGATGAATAGGGCTGAGAAAAGGGTAGCCTTACTGAAATATATAGATAAAATTTTGAAAAGCACAAGTCATATGTGGTGGGATGGCTAAACACTGACAAAGCGGTCAACCTGTATTTTTGGATTGCTGCTTTATGGAGCCATTATTATAGTGGAAAAGGACTGAGCTCTTTCACTCATTCAAACAGCGGGGCTACTGGCTCTCACGTAGGAAGCATGAATCAGAATAAAATATTCAATTGGCTATTTAATAAATGTCATAAAACTGAATTTGTCACAAGCGTTCTGAAGATGTGTGGTTATAAAGGGTGACTGAAAGCTGTGTGCCACTCCTTTACAAGATGCACTGAGCCAGATGCAAGCGCCCTTACATTGAATAGCACCTTACTCTGTAAGTAGTCACACTGAAATCAATAGGGCTAATTGCAGAATAAGGTTCTACTTGACATGAGTAGGAATCAGGGCTTTGAGGCGGAGCCCGGAGCTGGAGCGCGGAGCAGCTCTGTAGCAGTAGAGCTGCAGGTTTTTGCCTGGAGCTGGAGAAGAGCCGGAGCACAGCTCCAAAGCCATGGTAGGAATGTCAAAATCCAGCAGATAATGAGAGTCCTTAAAACCTGTTAACACTGGAAACTATAGTCCCAAGCTTAAAAATATCTCAGAGGTCTGCATTACAGTCACAGACAGGTGAGAATAGGACTACCTCAGAGTCCTGATTTAAGGGCACTAGGTTTTCCGCTACAGTTTTAACACTTCATATACTGATATAGGCTCATAGAACTGAGCTGAGAACCTTAAACTTAAAATCAGCTTGTTTAGTCTTGCAGCTATTTCAAGAAACAACTAAAGGAATGAACCTTAGGACTGCTAGGTGCTCCCTTTCCTCACTTCACATCCCACAGGAGCTTCATTGTCTAGTGAAACTTCTTTATTACAAAAAACAGCAGTGCAGGTAGTCCTCTTTGTATTAACATTGAAACTGTTGGTACTTAAATTCAGGAGTAAAGTTGAAGGGTAAAACGAGCCACTGAGGGCCAGATTCTGCCACCCTTATTCATGCTGAATGGTCCACAAATAAGTCCACTGAAATCAGTAAGACAACTCCTGGAGTAATTCATGTGAGTAAGGAAAACAGAGTCTGCTCCACTGTGATTACGATGCTACCAATATGAAGCCTGATTTTGCTAACTAAGGAATAACTCCACTGATGTCAATGGATTCAAACTTGTGTAAAACCAATATATAAATGAAAGAAGAATCAAGCCCAATACATTAAAAACAGATACTTTGAATTGTTATAGAATAGGAAAAAGGCAAGAGTGTCCTTGCTAAGGCTGCATGTTCCAGGCAGTGGAGAGAACCTTGCAGAGTCTTGTCTACCATCTGGCGATTAACCCCTCTCTCATTAATTTGGAAGGTACCAAAGAAGGACATTATAATCACTCTTCACTGCAATTAAGTTCTTCCTCCATATAATCAATCTCTTTGGCCAGATCCTTAGCTAGTCTACATTGATATTATTGAAATGCCTTCAGTGGAGCTATGCTGATTTACATGAGATGAGGATCTGTCCCTTGGTTGCTAATGCTTATATATATGGTGAGTAACGTCCTAAGTCATGAAAACACACACGGTGCTCTTTGTGGTGTGAACCTGCCTTCAGAATCAATAAGAAATGAAATATTTGTACATGCTGTAGGAGATATGTCTAATATGGGTGGAATCAAAACTTTCCTCAAACTCCAGATATATTATGTATTGATTTGATCTTGATCCAGGCTGGAAGTTAGTGCAGTCAAAAAACAGAACAGGTGATGAATAAGCTTGTGAGTATGCTCTAACTTGCATATACTTTGGAATGAGATAATGTGACAGGTTAACTTTGTTTTATTAAAGTGCTCAATATGAAAGCAGCAATCCTTGGAGATATCAGTGGGGTTAGATGAGATATTCTGGTTCTTAAAAAAAGCTGTGACTCATGAAAAGCTTAAGGATTATGACTGTAGCTATGGATCAATTCACGCTCAGTGGAAACAGCCAACAAAGAGAGAGATGACTGAAAGAAGAGTAGAGAAGAGGAGAATACAAAGAGGGGAAATGAAAAGAAGAAACTGATGGGAAAGAAGAGAGGAGGGAAATATAAGTAGAACTACAGAAAATGAAGCAAAAACAAATGAAAAACTAGAGGAGCAAATACAAGGGAAAACTGGAAAAGGACAAAAAGGTCAGATAAAAATGCAAGAAAAAAAATACAACAAAACCTATTAAGAAAGAAAAAGGAAACCTAGAAATACAGAAAAAGCAAGAGTTTCTCACTTGAGATTAAGTGATCTCTGAAAGGATGCTTATGGTTTATTGACTTGAAACTAAACTGCAGCATTATGACCAGTCAATCAGTGTGATACAGTTAATAATACACTGAGCTGGAGTAGGGCATGTTGTACAGTTACACTCAAGTTACACTATATGCTGATTCCATGACTGTACAATTCACCCCTTGCCACAGAACTGTGCTCTAGAATCTCATCTTGGGGGGAAGGATGCTTAGTGGTTTGAGCATTGGCCTGCTAAATCCAGGGTTGTGAGTTCAATCCTTGAGGGGGCCACTTAGGGATCTAGGGCAAAATCAGTAATTGGTCCTGCTAGTGAAGGCAGGGGGCTGGACTTGATGACCTTTCGGGCTCCCTTCCAGTTCTATGAGATAGGTATAGCTCCATATATTAAAATGTATCTTTTCACTAACAATTCTGGGTTGTGGAGGAGCCCAGGACAGTTACCTAATGTGGGTCCTTTACCTGATGCTGTGAGCAGCATTGGCCTCAGAGCAATCCAGAATTAGAGAGGTGCCAAGGAGGAATAAAGTCACATTGTCTCCACCTCTAGGCTGTGCCTCCTGAGAAAGGCCTCACAGGATCTGACCCAAAAATTCTGTGACAACCAAGTAGACCCTTTTAAAATAGAAGTAGACCCTTCAGAGTCCAAATGTCTTTAGTGCTGTGCATTACTCTTACAAATTACACCTCTCTTGAATTTTAGATCTGGGGAAATACTGGCTTATTCTTTTTAAATAGCAAATGCTTCCACAATAATCCCCCTCCCTCCTTACTTTATCAAGTAGCCTGTTGTCATTTGCTGACATTCAAAGGAATGAGAAATGTCAAAGAAGAGCTATAAATTGAACCAAATGCACTGCTTTCCTCCAGGCCACTTATTTCTCCTGTTATTTGTTTTGTATTTTAATTTTGATAGGTCCCTCTATGACTATTAGCCAATATGGGCAGGAATGGTGTCCCTAGCCTCTCTTTGCCAGAAGCTGGGAATGGGTGACAGGAGAGGGATTACTTGATGATTACCTGTTCTGTTCATTCCCTCTAAAGCACCTGCAATTAGCCACTGTTGGAAGACAGGATACTGGCCTAGATGGACCATTGGTCTGACCCACTATGGCCGTTCTTACGTTCATATGAATCTAATGCTTGTAGCAGGGAGATGCACTGACATAAGAAAGTTTGCTGGTTGTAATCAAGGAAGAATTGATGGGGATACTTATATGAGGAAGGCAAGAAGAATTTGTACCATCAGGTATGTAATGCCTGGCCAAGAGGGGAACAGCCCAGTCCCATTACACACATCTGTCAATAAACATGGATTCTGAAATGCAATGCATCCGTTATTCTAACCCTGGGTTTTTCTGGCAACAGACTATTATACTAACTGTGTGATGATGATCTTTTGTTAAGACTACCAAACTCATTTATCTATGACTTTCAGGAAGACTAGAGCATAATACACTGAACTTTGTCTCTTCAACCTAAAGCTCAGTAGTAACAAGAGATTCCAGTGATATTCCAGGTTCTGTGCTACCCCTCTCAGGAACCTTTATCATTAGATGACATTTCCCAGTTACAATCCAGTTTATGGAAAGTGTATGGATTCTTACTCCATGTTCAGCAAAGTGAAATATACCACCTCTTTTCTGTCAGGAGGAGAATGTTTTATTTATTTCACACAGAGAAAAAGGGTTTCTGGGCCTCTTCAGGATAAAATAGGACATTTAGGGCCAAATTTTCCTCAGAATTACATCTGTGCAAACCCACTGAAAACAATCTGGCAAAAATAAGGGCAGAACTTGGCTCCTAATAGCTTCCATTCAGTTGCTATGGAACACACCATAACTGAGCTGTATACTGGGTGCTTACTAAGTTTTTCAATAATAGTGGCCTATCCTGTAGTCCTTATGCAGACATACTCCAGTTTACTATAGAATTTGAATTCATGTAAAAGATACAGCATCGTCAGTGAGAAGGGAAACACTAACTATTTTTTCTCCAAGTAGCAGTCTCTAGTATCTTCATGTACAGAGGGTACATGGAAAGAGGGTAGGAAATAGTTCCAAGTACCATTATTCTACAAATTCTTCAGGCTTATTTTTACAAGGACAAGGCCTGTTACCTGTAAGAAAGTTAGTTAATTCTTCAAATTCAATTTTGACCTCATATTAACAGGAAAAATATTCAATTTACTTTTGGGTAAGTAGAGATAACAAGGTGTCTGCAAAACTATTCCTCCTGGGCCAGAATCTGATCTTAATTACACTGAAGTAAAGTCAGCAGAATTAGTCCAGATTTTAATAAACCATACCAATCTCATAATCTGCCTTGGTATCTTTAATTTTTGGTAACCCTGGCACAGTATAAAAAGATGACTCAAATCACCAAGAAATGTTGTTGAAGAATGTATCACTTTACTTGTTTTGTTCCAATTCCCACATGGCTCTTCAGCATTTCTATATAGATCCTTATAAATACAAAATATTTTTTATTCTAAAGCTTCTTGTGTAGCCTTTGGATCCCTTCTTTCATTTATTATTGAAATTCAGTTCCCTATATTTTTTTTCCTCAAAATTACTGTTAACATTTCTTCTAAAAAGCTTACATTTTCCCCTTAGCCCAGATTTTGCGGATTCCTAGCTTCACCATTTTAGATCAGAAACAGGATTTTGCCGAAACATCATTAATATTTTTATGTAGGGATAAAATCTATTCATAAAATCACAGGAAAAATATGGCCCTGTAGCTAATGATGTATTTTGCTAATAAAGAAGAAAAAGATAAGTAGTTCAATTAATTGCATAATTATTTTTATGATTTATCAATGTTAGATCTATTATGAAAGCCTTATAGGACCAAATGTGAATGTGGTTCTGATTTCTGGTTCATTGCTCTACCTCTGGAGTTGATCATCTGAAGTAACTGATTATGTGATTGGACCCTTAATTGCACTCTGTTACAGAGCCAAATTACATAATTCTATCAGTGTATATAAATCTAGCTGCCTAGCAACAATAACAACAATTTCGCCTAAGCACTATGATATAAACTAGTGAGTACTGCTGTGGGCATGGTTTTCTGGATGCAGGATATTTATTAGTGACTCACTATGTACTCTTTAGAGGAGAGGAAAGAGAAAGGAATCCAATCAGAATTAGGTGATGCATAAAGAACAAATATCCATTGGTATCACTAAAATATATATATTTATTTATTTATTTACAAAATACTAGTTGAAGGAAATATAAAATTAAAATACTATACAGTGATACAACTGGGCCAGCCAAAAGCCACCAATAAAACCTAAAATAAAAAACATTTATATGCAATTCAGCTGGCCTCTTACCAACCAAAAGGATATTTTCATACCTGTCTGCCCAGAGCACATTAAAGATTTCATGTGTTATTATTGATATGAAAATGACACATTTCTCTATAGCTAATTAATTTCATATCAATTAAATTGTTTTCTCCTAAAAGTTTGCCCCACATACACAATAGCTTCATGTTGTGTTTTTAGATTTGTGCTGCTCAGGATCATATTTGAGCACGTGTAATGGGGAAAGCAAGAGATTGGTAATCAGGACGAAGAGAACAAACCCAGTTGGATATGATTCATGTGGGTTACATGAAATATGCCTGCAGGGATTAGCAATGGATAAACCTCTGCTTGTTCACTTGGAAGTTTGAATTCTACAGGAACTGGTTATTCATAGTGTGCAATTGGTCACCTAGTTTGCATGGTATTTTTTCAGCTCCTTGATTGGATGACAAATTTTTAAATATATGCATACATGAAGAGAAAAATTAAATAAAAAAAGCTATCAAGAGGGCTACAAACACATTTTTGATCTAAACTTCATGAATATTTGCAAGACTTTTGTTAGACTCAAACACACTTGTAAACAAAAACAAAATTGCTTGTATGATTGATCGCTTGTCATGAGCACAAATATTTATGTAGTGACTTTTATTCAAATAATGTTTGAGAATATTTGCTGCAGTGTTAACGTAGCTGGGCTCAGTACATATTTTTAACAATAAACCTCAGAATTAAAAAGAGCTTCCAAAGGCAACAACATTAAACATATTTTTAAACCGGTTATTGTGTTTATGATATTAAAACAAAATTAAGACCATACAACAAATTTTCTGATCACCCTTGATTTTGGAAGAGTGAAGCTCAATGTGCAGCACTGAAGCTCTGCCCTCTTCTAGCAGAAAGTCCAAGTCAGCATTTTCCAAGAGAATTTCTTTGAAAGGATTTATAGAAGCAACCTACAAATATCAATATTCCCTGTGCAAACTCATATCTTTGTTCTGTTCTCTCTTGCTCACCCTGTCTCTTTTTGAATTTCCTATAAAAGCTAAATTAGGTCTCAGGGGCACTGCACCACTAAACAAGGATCTCTTTGCGATGGAAGTAAATGTACTCAGGAGGGAGATGTTGTTGAAGGAGAGGCTAAAGTGTCTCCCTCCCCCAATTCTCTCATCTTTCACACAGCAATCTTTACTCCATCCACACAAAATATCTCTCTCTCTCACACACATACACACACAAACTTACAGAACTCCAGTTTACGGAACTGGAATAAATGCCATTTTGGCATAACTTTCCAAGCAGCTCCAACGTTCACATGATTCCTTCTGAAATTTCTCAGTTAGTATATACATTTGGAATACCAAGAATAACCCTTTTTAATATCAATCCTGCTATGCTAACAGGATGTATCCGCGGCACAGCCTGCAGCTCAATAAAAAGTCAATTTAGCTGACCCTGTGGCTTCCAGTCTACTCTAGAGATAATAAAGCCGTTCCAAAGTTTACTCAACTTTAACTCCATCACAACAGGACTTGACATTACAGATTTGATTATAAAATATATATTGCATTGTGAGAGATTGAGGTTCACCATTTCCTTTGAAAAGAAAACTGATTCCCTGCTTAGGTATAAAAAATGAGACTGCAACATTTTAGTTATTCTGAAAGATAAAAAGCAACATTCCATCTTCATCCAACACAAATGTTTCCTTCTCCCAGCATTTCAGACACGATTCTGACTAGCCACTGGGTGTACAGTATTTGAGTCTGAAATTGAAAATTGCAGGTTTACAGAGGGACTAATGATTAGTTAACCCTTGTATTAGATATTACGAAGATCCTATTTCCTATATAAAAAGTCAAAGCACATATTAAAAAAAAATCTTATTTCCATTATTACATGGCCCTTTTAGGGGAAAAATATAATCATGTTTCAGCGCTGCCCATTTAAATGCAGGCTTCTGCACATACAGATATATAAAAGGCAGGATCTGTCTCACCATTGGAAGTTCTTAATAAATCTAAGCTAAACGCATGGATGGGTATATGCATTTCTATGTGGAAAGAACTGAAAATATTGTTAGATCCCCCATCCCAATGTAGAAGTCCATAGTAGTATAACAAAAAATGTTGTATGTGTATTAGATTATGAGATTTCTTATAATACAGAAGATTTTCTTTTGAACACAGCAAAAAAGATATATCAGAAACTTCTAAATAAGCTCTGTTCTGCTCAGCTATTCATTGTCCCATCCATTTTCTTCATCAACCTGGTATGATTCTTTCAATTTTCCATCATATTCAAATTTTATGTTAAAAAAACTTGAGGTTTTTTTAAAGCATGGTTGATCAAATAAATGTGATAGACCAGCAAGAAAGACAACATTTGCATGGATTTTATTTCTGTATTTGCCTTGTACCACTTACTTATTACTACAGTTTACATTACTTCTTAAAATATATGCTGCTTGATTAGCGAGCACCCTCTCCCACAAAACTAGATGGCTCAGGAGATTTATAATGAATATAGAGACTAAACTGCAGGTTGAACTTCAGTTGGTAGTGACTTAATGTTATAAAAATGTGATGGCTCTTTGGTGGCCTGTGAGAAATAAGTTGGTGGTCTCAATCCAGTTTTCAATGGACTGTTAAAAATAAATAAATGAACACACACTACTGTTAGCACTAATTGGCACCCCTGTTGGCAGTTTCAGCTGTAAGGCCAAGGATTTCCCTGTCCATTAAAAGGGGTCGCTGCAGGTCAAGGTTGAATAACAATAGTGGAACAGCCTGGGAGAAGCTTGCACTACCACTGCCTGTACAGCTAAATAAGGGCCCGATCCTTTCAACACTTGCGCGTATGAGTAACTTTATCCATGTAACTACTCAAATACATAAGGCGTCATCAGGAATGGGTCCCAAAACATTTCAGTCTCCAGGAGTGAGGTCAATGTGGCACCTTTCAGTACTAAATTAATATTGATCATTCTGAAGGTACATGACCACAGTCTTTGTCTTACAAAAATTCTTTGTTTATAGTGCTTATTTGACTTCTAAAACATGGCAAGTTCCCATCACTGAGGGCTGGGTCCACCTTACACACTAGAATTTCACAAAATATTTCTTATTGTTTTTTCCTTAGTGCATAAGTGTGGTCAATGTGTTCATCTTAAAAAAGCTATTACTCTTACACTATATTGTTTGGAAACCAAGGCAAGTATATTATTAAAGAGAAAGAAGAGAGGAATTCAATCAAAGAAAAAAAATCACATACCTTGTTACAATATGCATATTTTTCTTTACAGTTTTCATCTAAATATGTTGCTGGTAAATGGTGGGAGTATGGCTATCCTTCTTTGTGCTGCCCTGCCAATGAGCCTCATGACTGACTGGTAAAGATCACATCAAAGGCTGAAAGGACAATTCATTCTCAATATCCGTTCAGTATTTGATCTCCCTTTTGAGAATGCCACCAAGAGTGACAATTATGGTGGTGCTTTCTATGATGGAAACACCTCACAAAAGACAGAATTGGAGCAACTCTGTTCACTACAGGCCTCTAAGCAGCCATGAGACAGTAACAACTATCAGTCACAACCAACCTCGGCTGGATTTGAGTCGGCAACCTAAAAGGTACACAGCTTCTTACTTTTAGGTAAATTATATATATATATAAAAAAGTCCTGAAATGACTATTTAGTTCTAAGATGAAAAACGACAAAAATAAACACAAGATGTGCAAATGGACTGGAAGATTACATTCTAGATCAGTGCTTCTCAAAGTTGGGCTGGTCCACTGCTTGTTCAGGGAAAGCCCCTGGTGGTCCAGGATGGTTTGTTTACCTGCTGCGTCCACAGGTTCGGCCGATCACGGCTCCCAATGGCCACGGTTCGCCACTCCAGGCCAATGGGGGCTGCGGGAAGAGCAGCCAGCACATCTCTCAGCCTGCGCCGCTTCCCGCAGCCCCCATTGGCCTGGGACGGTGAACCACAGCCAGTGGGAGCCACGATCAGACAAACCCGCAGATATGGCAGGTAAACAAACCAGACAGAACCGCCGGGGGCTTTCCCTGAACAAGCGGCAGACCGGCTTTGAGAAGCACTGTTCTAGCTAACTGTTTAAATAAATATACAGTAAATATACAGCATGTTAGAACCAAATTGTATACTTGGATGGGTATCTACACTTCCTCCAAGGTTTTGGAGCCATACAAATGTAGAGGAGATGCTGGATATACACTGGGGTCAGGATTTGACTCATTGTTCTTAACATTGTCATTAATTTCTTTATTGTGTGAATGAACCATCCTTCAAATAGTGTGTCCAAAATAATAAAATAATCTGGTAAAATAAATAGGACTAATTAAAATAGAGACAACGTGTGGTTCTATGATGTAAGAACAAATACTGCATTTTATAACCAGTATCTACAACTTTTCTAAACAAATTGTTCTACTTTTCTTTTTTTGTATGATAAATTAAAGCTAAAACAATTCTTGTTTCAATCTAGTGTTTTACGCGACTGGTTTTGGCTGTATTTTGGAATTGGGAGAATATGACTGATTTATAAAATCATTCAGAGGAAATTTATATAAAATATGGTGTGACGTGAGAATGTATGTCACAGTAAATATAAATATGATGTGCCAATTTCACAGCAGTCTGAAGGAGCAGACCACAATGTAAATGTCCTGGAATGAATAAGAATGTAGTGGATGGCTAACGTTAGTGTTTGGCTGAATATTAAATACCTGGAGATTTTAATCCACCAAATCCAAACACAACACAGCAAAAACTGGATGGTAATATAATTAACAGATTAATGTTGTGTGTTCATTCTTTTTCTATTTATTTCATTCTTCTCCTTTTGCCTTTCTGACAGAGTGCCAGAACTCCCATAGACATCAATGGGAAGTGAGGGAGCTCAGTGTCTTGCAATACTGACCCATTTTTATTTCTATCCTTTCTCTCTCCAGTTCCACTCTATCTATTTACCTTTTCCTTTGGCCTCCTCTACTTTTCTCTTCTCTCTTGATAGCACATTTTCCTATTTTTTCCAATCTTCTCCTCTAGGTCTCCAAGTTTTCCCCTTTCTCTATTCTCCTCCCTTTTCTTCCCCTTACATCTCTTTGGATGCCCCAGCCCTCACACTCATATTTTTTCTTTCCTTATCTCCCTTCAGTTTCCTGGTCTTGCTGGCCTGGTCTCTTTTCCCTGCATTCTGGAGCAATCTAGAATTACATGTTGCAAAATACCTTATCGTGAGATGTGCCCTTCAAGATATTTTGAAACATGCAATCCTAGGCCTTTTTGGGTTGTAGCTACTATTTGGCTTAGAGTGGATATTGAAAAATATTCATTTAAAAGCCAAATATTGGAGTTTTGGACCAGACTCAGCTGAATACCTATTTAATAATAAATTCAATTAAAGCCAGAATCTGCCTAAGTGCACGGAATGGGGGAGGGTGTAAGGTGCCTTCTTCCCCTTGCATAGCTGGCCAAGCAGAATACCAGCCCCAAACTCTGAAGAGCACAATACTGCTCCCTCCATACATTGCTGGGAAATATGTTGCTGCAAAGGGAACAGGGAAAGCAGAGAGGAAGCAGGACAACTACAACCTACAAAAGGGTACAGAAGCAGGATTGAAGCCTGCAAACATCAAAGCTCCAAGAGATGTACTCTGCCTCCCCAAGGCATATTTTTCTTTACAGTTTTCCCCACGAGCGTTTTCAGGGACCCCACGAGAGTTTTCAGCGGGTCCTTCTTCCGCTCCGGGTCTTCGGCGGCGAGAGCTCCTTCCGCTCCAGGGCTTCAGCGGCAGTTCGGCGGTGAGTCCTTCACTTGCTCCGGGACCCACCGCTGAAGTGCCCCGAAGACCCGGAGCGGAAGGACCGCCACCGCCAAAGACCCCAGGCCTCCTGAATCCTCTGGGTGGCCCTGTCTGGGGATGGCAGGCTGCAGCCACGCCACCCGGCCCCGCCACTCAGAGCAGGCTGTGGCCATGCCGCCTGGCCCGCTGGAGCACGCTGCAGCCGTGCGTTCCGGCCCAGCCTGCTGGAACATGCTGCCGCCGCACCGCCCAGTCTGGCCCGCCGGAGCAGCTCCAGCCAGGCCAGAGACACCCTCCCCTGGGAAGGGGAGAATGTGGAGGTCCCGGGCTAGGAGTGGGGTCAAGTGGGGGGTAGTCACAGAGGTTACTCTGCTGACACCCAGTTTTTCCTCCACAAAAAAATTCCCCACCAATTGCTGTCCCAGCCCATCAGGGTAAGCAGCTGGCGCGCCGGGACACTTTGTTTACTTAGGTTTACCTCCGTGCCTGTGGACACTCAAGGTAAACAAACCATCTCGGCCCACCAGCGGCTTATCCTGATGGCCCGGGAGCCAAAGTTTGCTGACCCCTGAATTATAAGGTCAGCTTATGAATGGGTCATAAAAATTTTCCATTTTTACTTATCAATCTTAGGGAGGTCGGCTTATAAATGAACCAGCTTATGATCGAGTATATATGGTACATAGGATCTAATTCTGCAATTCTCATACAGTGGAACTATTAATGATGTAAATTACTACACATTGTTGGTAAGGGTGATACAATTATACCCAAACCTATTGGCATCGTGTTATCCTTTTCTCCACTAATAAGGTCCCCTCTTTATTCTTTCTGGAGGGATGAATTCAGCCTGAATTGGACCAAAACTTATTATAGAAGAATCAAGAAAAATTTGATATTGATTTTTTCCCCTTTTTAGTAACATTTAGCATATTTGTTTTTTTCAGCATATGAAGACTTATGTTCTCATTTGGGTGTGGACAGTTTCAGGTAATTGAATTTAATAAACCAAGATAATTATAAAAGATTTTAGAGTCAGAAGGTTAAGTGCAGAATCTCCTGCTTTTGCAGTTTTCACTAAGCTACTCTGTGCCACTGATTTTCAAGTAGAGCTCTGTTGTATTAATTTAGATGGAATATATGGGCTAATGGCATCAACGTAACTTAGTCACTAATTAACATTAAACACCATTAAATAAAGTTTGGGGTTTGTTATACAGAGACTTCAGCCTGTTTCATATGAAGGCAAATACAATATTAAAAATCTTTAACTTTTTATTAAAGATAAAAAAAAAGGAAAAACAGCTAAAGCATTTTAAATGTAAAGTATTAAATATGGTTTTAATTTTAATAACATTACTTGTTCTCTTTCCCTTTAGCAGGAAAGAGTTGTTAGAAGGGAAAAACAAACCAAGCATGTTTGTCGGGTTTTAGATTGTATTAAAGATGATGATAACTATCTTTTTGGGGTTAGTGACATGGGCTAGTATCATTGCTATTATTGTTAAAATCCAATCCTGTTTCACTTCAGGTGTTGTTTGGGATTTAGCAGGGGCTAGCAGAGTGGTGATATTATCGGGGTTCCTCCCTTAGCCTGGTCTAGAAAGAATATCGATCAGGATCAGGATGATGAAGTCCCAGAGTCCCAGGAGAGGTTAGAGGTGGCAGCCATGATGGGTGAAGCTTGCTTCAGCAGTTAATTTTTTTCTAAGGCCCCACAAAGGGATTGGTGGGCAAAACAGCCCAGCTCTTACATTTTTGTTTACCAATTAGGCTTAATTTCCGACACACTAATTTTAGTTTACTGATTTTTGGTTTTACACTTTTCTTGTTCATTAAGCATAACTTTAACATTGTTTTGGAGTTATACTAGTCGGCTTTTTTGTTTAGACTAATTTAGTCCTTTTTGTACTTTTTAAAATTAACATTAGCTATCGTAGGTTATTGTAACACTTTATGAATGTTTATATACTTTTTACAGATGATCTTACAAATTGAGTAAATATGCAAGCCCAATTGTTACAAAAGCTCTCCACTGATCTCAATTGATATTTTTTCTTAAAAACTGGTGATGCAATATAGTTTACTATTTTGATCCATTTGATTGGGGTTTTTCTTTGTTTGTTTTGTTATTTTGGCTATATTTTGAATGGAGTAGTTATTCTCTGAATGTGTATATTTTTGTTGGCAAAGTGGAATTAATCTGGTTTGCAGTTAGTTGATGGCAATCGTTGATGGTAGTTAAATATTTTTTCAAGAATACCCAGACAGGATAATGATCGCTACCTTATATATTCCTAAGCATGTTAAAATAAGTTATATTTCATCATCAGTAAGACTTGCTCCAAAGACAGGTTCCCTTTTCTTTACAAAAATATGACCCTAGAAAAGCACTGTGCCCCCTCTTACCTAATGTTTTCCTCTGGTGTCATTGTGTCTCTGTGCTACCAGACTACCACACAGTTGCTCATTCTTGACTCCTCTGTATTTGGGTAAAGATATGAAAATCTGGCTTTTTTCCCCAAACTCAAAATTTGCAGCAGTATAAATTAATACCAAGCATATTCTAGTACATAATTATATTGTAAAAAAAATGTACATGCTGTTGTCAGGATGGTTTTTCATAGTCAGTTATGAGCAACTAGAAACAAGTACCACTGTTTTATTTCTCTCCCAGACAGCTCTCAATGAAAGGAAACATCACAAGTATCCTTTTAACTATGTCTAGATTATATAGTTAAGACCTGATTTGTAATGTTTCATTTTCCAAACATCTTGTGGCAAACAAAATCAGCACTAAGAAGTGATCAAGGAAACCAACACTGGAAGTGCTGCATGAAGTTTTCTAAAGAATAGTTATACTTCTCTGACAGTCCCTAAAAGATCCACTAGAAGTTTTTCACTTAATAAAACCAGACATATTTCCATAAAATGGAAGACCAAGAGACAACTGTCTCTTTACTATAACTTAGCTGAAATCCTCCTTATCCTTATGTTATCCTTAAAACAACAAGTTGACTTAGTTACTGTTGTTCATATACAGTATATACAGTCATCCTTTTCCTCAGTGAGTCTGTTAAAAAGTGGGGTGTAATTCTTTTCATGCTCATCCTCTGTTGCTGTTTTCACTATATTAGTTAAAGGCCTAGCCTTAATCCCTTTGAATAAATGGGATTTTGTCACTGAAGCAGAATTGGGCCCCCTGTCCTTGCATCTTCCACTTTTCTCAAAATAAGTACCTTTGAACACCAGACTCCATGTTATCTGAAAACACTCATTATTCAAGCTCAAGTTCTATTCTGCAACATGTATAACTTACATAAAACAAGTCTCTCTCTCGCATTCCACTGACAATCCAAGTCACAAATTTATCTTAATCATTTCATTGTTCAAAGAGGCATAGCCCACTTTATCTCCTATTGTGTTATGAATGCTTTGGGTGTTTAAGTGTTACTTATCTGTAAGCAGCCTTTTTTTCCATTTTTATCACTTGAGATTTATTTTAGTAGAACTATAATTTCATTTGAGATCAAGATCAACCTATTCCAAAATATATGCTACCCTCTCGACAGCTCATTATTTTGACAGTATACTGAACTGTAATTTAACGACTTCTTTTGATCTATTTTTTTCTTCTTCCGCACCCCTGCAAACACCTTCACTCAACAAAATTCAGAAAACATCTTACTCATAAGAGTAAGGAAACTTTTAGAATACAAAGACGCCCTAAAGCGGGGAGGAATGAAATGCAATGAGGATGCATGACTTGTTTGCAAATGCTAGTCTAAAAAATATTTTGGCTCCTGTGAATTGACATTTCAGACAATGGAATCTCAAAGAGAACAGTTTCTAGACAAGCAAGTTTAGGAAGCCTTCTAGTTGGTCATGGATAACCAAAAGGAAGCTGTTAGCTGTGGTGAGATCTCTTCAAACACACACACAGCCTGGCAGAGACACTTAACATTCGCCCAGGGTATGTTTAAAACATTCATTTTGCAGTATACATTAATCAGTTACAAAACTATATTTTTTTTTTAGCCACACTTACACTTCTGTAACTACCTATAATATTTTTCAGCTTTAATATTATGTTCAAAGAAGTGTTGGTATTAGGAGAGGTTAATTTGGCCAAGCTGAATACATACACAATCTGTAATTTGGTGATCAGTTAGTGCATTTAGGGGAAAATAATAATAAATAATAATAATAATAATAAAAGATTTAAATACACTATTTTTTATTTATGAACATCCTGGAGATCAGAATGCACTACTTTAGAATGGCATACTTGAAATTTTAACATTAGCGCTTCTGAAAAAAATGTGGTGCTTTTGACAGCTCCTATTGTTCTGGAAAGCTACTAACTGTGTTTCATTTTCAAAGAGTACTGTACAGATTGAGTCTTGAAGGTGATTTTGCTTAAAACCTCAATGCAACAAGCTTTGTTATCACAACATGCTTCTTATAACTTTGATTCCCTCTAAACCTTTATAGTCTTTCATGTTTCTTACAATCCCAGACCGCTGGGTTTCACTGGGTATACAGTACACAGTCAGTGTCAAATGCAGCTTTCTTGCTCAGGTGAGCAGTCCCTTGATTCCAACAGGGTTACTCACAAAAGCAAAGTCCAAGATAACAAGATTTGGCTCAGACAGTATAAAACAGTCATCTCTGCATCAAAATGAGTTCATCTAACAAATAACCACAATTGCTTGATGTTCACTCTTTATTGAATACATTGTTTGAAATGTCTGTGATACAGACAGAGAACTATTTTTTTTTAAGTTATTTAGATTTTGGATGCTACATGAAATTCACCGATGTCCTTCTTTAAAAGTTGTTAGATACATCATAATTGCCAATTCATCAAAATAATTCATCATTAACACCATAGTAAACACATTTATGTCAAACTGAATTAGCCTATATACTTGTATTGGAAGCAGAGAAACAGCTGTCATTCTGTTTGCATAAATTTTCAGCAATATGTTTCTAGCAAAGTAAAGCACAGTATGTGTGTTTCTGCTCTATTAAAAAAAAAAGTAGGCCTCAATGACAAGGAGGGAAAAAACACACAGGGCCAAACTCTGCTCTCCTTACTCCCAGATATTACTTAAATGGGACTACTTATGTGGGTAAAAACTAAGTGAGTGAGGTTCTGCAGGATCAGGAACTGAGTGTCATATTTGATATTTAATCCTATTTGAAAACTTCTGTTGAAATTAGTGGGAGTTTTCAATATGCTTATGAGAATAATATTAGAAATAAAACAGTAAAATGATACTCTCCAAAATACTAAAGGCCTGATTCTGCCACTGTTACTCACATTGTATGGTATCTGACTAAGTGGCTCTATTAACTTGGCTAGGGCTGAACACAGAGTAGGTAGATGTAACAAAACTGGGACTTACTATGATGTACTGTATATTAAAACATACAGACTAGTGACTTTTATAGTTCATATATAAAAACCATTAAGGAAATCCCCAATTGGACTAAATTCTTAAAGCTATTAAAACTAGTCTTTGGAGGAACTGATTTTAAATATAAATTCATCCAGTCAAAATACAAATTTAGTTTAAAACATATAATGTTGATTAAATAGATTTATTATTATGTCCTACAGTAATTAATCTTTAGAACAGTACCTTAAAATAGTAAAACGTTGTATAAATACTGCTAATTATTATTCTCTCTGATTCTATTGTTATGTTTCACTTAACATTTTTACAATGTTTCCTTTAATTCACTTTTTACATTTCCTTTAGAGTTCATGTAACTACTCTACTGTTAGTTATTTATACAACTATTATATTTAGCATGATTTACCATAAATGCCGTTATAACACCTGTGGTTTCCCTCATTAAGAGCTGAATGGATAGGGTCATGGGTTGAAAGGGCAGCATATGGGCTACGAAAGGACTAGTTAACATAACCTATTATATTGGTGCACTGGTAAAGCTCATTTCTATTCATCTGATGATTAGTTCAATCAATATTTATTCCTGTGTACTTCCTTTGTCTTTAGCTACAAAGCAGACATCCTTCAATTTCATAGCACAAGTCTTGTCTTCTGTGAATTCATTGTTTCACTTGAAACAGAAAAAAAAAATGATTTATTGGGTAGCCTGGGATTCTCTTTTGATTTTGTTTTCCAGCATTAGATAACTAGCACACATATTATGGCAAATTGTAGTTCCTGCAACTGTGTATTATCAAAGATATATTTCATCCATACATTTCCAAATAGGCACATGTCAATGTCATACAATATTTGATTCCTATGCCAACCCCAAGACTTTCTGCTTAGGATGAGAATGTGTTTTATAATAGGAATTTTGAATTGTAAGTCCTGTGAAGTGATTGTTTTCCCTCTTACATATTTCCCTCCCCGATCCTAAGATTAGTGATAAGCTTCAAAACACTGCATTCAGTGGTGCTTCTTGTGTAAGGACAACTAGTATGAACAAAAGTTGCAGGATCAGGACCTATATTTCCAAAACAGGAAATTCAGTTGTCATATGATGACGACGACTTTTCAACGTATTTATTTCTGGTAGCACCCACATTGTGCTAGGCACTTCCCAAAACAGAGAAGAATGGATTTCCACTGTCCTATATACTCTATATTTTAACAGTCCTATGTAGTCCATTTCAGTATTTTTAATATACATTTTAAATTAAGTATGAGATTGCTGATCACTGGAGAAATATTCACCAAAAAGAGTTCATTCATAAACAAAGTTAGGAAATACAAAAATCTTTACCAATCTGGATGTACAAATGTTTCAGAAATTAATTATGACAGAAATCTGATTCTATATTAATTTGAAATACAGCACTTCCATTTGTACAATCTAATATAAGCACTATTGTTATTGCAAAGAAACATACATACGTGACATCATGTGGAATTAGTAAATGGTTTAAAAATCAAAATAACCTTTCAATTTTCAGACTTGATTTCTGCTTATGGTAATTTAACTAAGGGGATGTCATTACCTATCAACATTAACATTTGCATTTTTAATGAAAAAAAGAGTAATATTTTACCATTTAGTATGGTCTCATCATATCTCAGTGTTTATTGAAAATTATCAAAACTTTTATCAGTAAAGCCAAACTGTGTTTTGCTAAGGCCTAATCTTGCAAACTCTTACTGGTGTAAATGGTTCTTCCTCATGCAAGTAGCCCTATTGAAGGCAATGAGTGTTACTCATATGAGTCAGAACTACTTATCCAAGTAAGAGTTGAAGGATTAAACACATTGTGACCAGCTCAAATATAGGTTTCAGTTCTGTTGGGGTCTGGTCCTACTCATTAAAATGAATAGTAGTTTGTGCTACCATTGATACTTGCATAGGTAACACACCATTACATTTATGTAGATATTCATGTCAATTAATTAGGGTTGCATTTTGTCATTCTTTCCAAAATTAATTTTGATCATATTCCAGAGACACATGATTTGGGGTAATTAGAGAAAATTATTTTCTTTACCTTAATACAATTTTAAAATTACCTCCATCTATCGATTAAATTTAAGGAAATTAATGCTTTTCAGTTGTCCAGACACTTTTTACATGCTAATTAATAAACTCCCTCAATAACACTGTAGATTGGATTTGTTTAATTCACACCTTCCTAATTGCTTATGAATATTTCAGTGAAACTGTGAAAATAGAATAACTATATAAAGTAATGTAGTATTTCACAGCCCAGTCCTGAAACTAATAAAAAAAAAGTAAATCATATAACAAAACCCGGAAAAGTACCTAAACTCTAGAGTTTTGAGGGTTTTTTTCTTTGAAATATACTAGATTTAACAGTTTGCTGAGATACCAATTGAGAATTTAAATATTACTTACTAACAAATGTTGGGCTTAGCAACACTGTTTAAATGTAATTTTCACAAAATGACTAACTGTGATATTAATCTTGGTGTTTGTAAGTACTTGAGGTAAAATTAGCTGTGACTTAGCATAGCTTTTAGCCAGTTGTTAGTTCTCTATACTGAGTCTCAGTTGTGTTTTTATATATATATATATATATAAACTATTAAAATGTGCTAAAATACAAGACCAAAATGCACTAATGTGCATAATTTGCCTAATTATATTATAAATCACATTTAAAATATCCAGAAAACAAACCAAGTGTTTTTGTTGGTTTGTTTTTTAATCCAAACACCACTTTGCTTTTATAATAGTGCACATAAAGCCTCTTTTACTAAGAAAAAATATGTGTTCTTATCTCTGATCTAAAAATCAACGCTTCTTCAGTTCAAATGTTTCATGTGAGCCTTACTCCTATATATTGTACATCCTTATAAAGGTAACATCACCATTATTCTTCTAGCAGTTTTCAGCCTTTTCCAGAACTAGGTATTCTATACTGACTGAGATTGATATTTAAAAAGAGAGAGATGGACTAAAGATGACAACTACAGTGACTAAAGCACAAAGATGTTTACATTTCAGCTACTGTTCCATAATATTGTTCAGCAATAAATCAGCATTATTGAGTATTCTTAAAAGGACTTAAACTAAAATTCTAAGAGCTTGAAGAAATAATTTTCTGTATCAGATTACCAATGTCTGTAAGGTAGTTATATAACTGCTTAAGTGTGACTTTAATACGGATGTACTTTTATGGATATGGACTGACTGAGACTCCCAGACTTTAATTCTGTAAAGAAATATGGAGGTGCTGTTCCAAATTGGTGCTGCAAGTTTGGGGCATTCGGTGACAATTTTTACTCTGGGAAATTTTAGAAAAGCATGCGTGCATCGCAGACTTAATACTCTAAAGAGAATGCTGTAGGACTGCAAATCGCCTGGGAAAGTTTGACGATGTCATGTTAAAGACGGTGCTCTCTCTTCTAAAAAAAAAAAGTGAACCAAAATAAATTAATCTTAAATAAAAGAATATGTTCTTCACAAGAAGCTGCAAACGCATGCTTTACAGTCCTACAATATTATTTTAATTTGCTAAAGTCAGTAATCTATTCATTAAATAAACATTTATTAACAAAACCACATGAAATGGGACTGATATTGTTAACGAACAACTCACCCACTGAGTTAAACGAATACCTTAAATCCATAACAGATTACATCTCTTTTCGTCCTTATATATATATTCGATTGAAAACACTCTTTAGGTAACGTTCTTTGGAGTAACAATACCTGGAGATAGATTGTGGGGGCGGGTTTGGTGCTCTACCATCGTATTTTAAAGTATTGAATACTTAAAATACACACATTAGGACTCTATCTTATCCCCTTTAGTGGGAGGAGGATTGGGTTGGCAATCCTCTGTCAAGCTGACAGAATTTGATGGGGAGAACGTGGCTATCTTGCTGTAGACCAGTGGGAAATGCTGCTACAGGCATTGCAAAGTTTGCTGACACGTCTGCACCACTTCTCCATTCCCATGAACCACTCAGTCAGTCTGATACCTCTAACATTCGGGGTCACCGATCTCCTGGGAAAAGTACAAGGGATAAAGACTGCACATTCCTTTGTTCTAGCAAATCAAATTGACTTCCTTTAGGCAATGACAGGATTTTGTCTAGAGACAAGGTGGGTGCGGGTAGTGTCTTTTATTGGACTAACTTCTGGTGGTGGAAGCGCACTTTAGCTGGGAAGTTTAAACCTTCCACCAACAGAAATTGGTCCCATAAAAGGTATTACCTCACCTACCTTGTCTCTCTCATATCCTGGGAACAGCACAGCTACAACAACACTGCAAAGGATTTTTTTTTTTTACATTATTTACCATACAGCAAGTGGACGAAACACTGGAGGCAACTCTCTCATTAATGTTACAACCTCTAAGGACCCTGATGAGCCGCTGTTCAGTTACAACAGAGGAAGCTGGTGTGTGGAGAGAGGAGATTGTTTTCCCAGACTGTTTACTAATGTAGAGTCATTGAAGAGCTTATTCCCACCACACACCCTCCGCCATCTCCTACATTCTTCATCAAAACAAAACGCAAACCCTAAACAAGAAACGATGCTACATTCCGAACATGAAATACACAGTAACTAGCAAATGATCTGCTAGGTTGACATAGAAGAAACACATTTGAAAAGATGAAAAGTAAAGGCGACGGGGCATAACAGGGATTTCACTGACTCGAGGTGGGGGTTTTAAAGCTAAATTTTAAGCAAATTCTTGCCAGCCTGTCTATGTGGTCAGCTAGCGCCTTGCTTTTCCCGGTGCCGATGACAGTCACTTCTCCCCTAAATAAGAGGGATGCCCGATCTAGCGGCTTTGCTAACCACCAGGGAAATGAGTTAGTTTCCTAAAACCCAGCATAACGCATTTGGAAGAATTAATATAAAGTTTTGTAAGGGCCCGACGGCGTCTCTCTGTTTCCACTCATCAAATTTCAGGGCTGGGTTAGAGGAACTCAGGGAAACTTGCACACCGTGCTGGTTCGGGTTCCTATCAATATTCAGGAGCGATACACTGTTCTCTTTCCCCCGCCACACACACTGTGGCTGGCCCGGTATCAAAAGGGCAGGGAACGGGTGTCTCCGGAGGGATGCACCGTCTGATCTCTGCAGCCGGGAGGAAGAGGGGCTGCTAGAGGCAGGAGGAGAGGGCGAGGGAGCACGAGCTGTGACAAGGAGGAGGAGGAGAGCGGCGCTTTCACTGAGTAATCTGCCAGGTACTGGGGTCCTGCCCCGGTCCCTGTACTTGGCTTCCGGGCCGGGGAGAAGTGGGTCAGTGGAGCACATGACAAACCCAGATGCCGACAGGGAAACACACACACACACGCCCCTGGCTTCTCCTGCCCGCCACACCAATCAGAGCGCACAGCACGTCGCCAGGCCCACGCGTCCCCTCCCCGCCTGCTCTGCCCGACCCACCGCCAGCCCGCGCAGAGAGAGCAGCTGCTCCCTGGAGTCCCCCTGCCTCCCAGAGCAGAGCAGAGCACAGCAGGCAGCGGCACCCCCCACCCACTGCCAGCACCCAGTCCTGCACCAAACCCGCTGCCAGTCACCTTGCCCCCAGCCCCCGCCGCTTCCACTCGCCCCTGGCAGGCTGCCCTTCCGAGCAGCAGCCCCCAGCTCGCTTTGTGGCAGCGCCGGGGGCGGGCAGCGGGACTCCCGGGATCACGGGGGCTGCAAGCACCGACCGCCACCCCCGCCGGGACAGCACAGAGCATCTTCTCCGGCCCAGCGAGCACGTGGGGCAGAGGCAGCCACAGCGCCTCCTATCGAGCACAGCAGGCTGGGATTTCAGGGCCACCCCCAGCCTGGCTGGGAGGCTCGGGGGACGCGGCTTCCTGCGCACCAGGGACGCCCCGTCTTCCCCCACCCCTGTAAATGGTCGGGTCCTCACTCCTCTCAGTAACCTGCGGGCTGGAGGATGCTGAGGAGGGCTTGAGGGGGTGTTTGGGTGGGGTAGGAGGAGTGTCATTACTACAGTCTCTGGCTGTTTGTGAAGGGCTGAGAGAGGGGAGGGAAGTGGGGGAATCTTTGCTGTGAGACAGGCCAAAGACTCCATTAAAATGCAAGGAGCTACTCTCCCCGGGAAGAATGAGTCAGCTGAAAGTCCAGGGGAAGGAGGGAGACACAGGAAAGGGGCTGCTTGGCTCCTAGCACTGGCGAGCTGAAACCAACGGAGAGAGCCCATCTCTGCAGCCAAGCAGGTGCTTCCAGCCAGCCCAGCCCCTCAACCACTCTCAGGGAGCCGGTGACCTGCACCCCCCTCCCCAGACCCTCTCTTAATCAGTCGACCCAAAGTGACGGCAGCTGACACCGAGCAGAGCTGGCGCGGGGGAGTGTAATAAAACAAAGCGAGCCTGGAAGTTCCCACCAGAAGTTTAGCAGCCACTACCCCCTTCCGCCCAGCCGGTGTCCTTTCCCCTTCGCGGCACATCAACATACCAGGGAAGAAAGCGTCCAAATGCTTTCCCCCCCTTCCCAAAATAAAAGCAAACCCAAACTCCAATCCCAAACGCAACCCACCTGCGCGCTCCCTGCGAGGGAACCTACACGATTGCCCAACGCACACCAAAATAAGACATCTCTAAACATTTCCGACCAGCTCTCAGGGGACTGTTTCCTCATCTCTTCCTATTAATGGAAGCTGGGACATGCTAAGGAGACTTAACTCTTCTGAGTCCTAACTCCCAGTTGAAACCTCCCGTATACTGAAGGGCTCTTGCATTCCCTCTTTTAATTACACCCCTGCTAATCATCAGATAGAAGTACTTGCAACAGATACCCGAGTGAACTGTACCAACATTTCGAAATTGTTTGTTTACTTTGGGCTTGTTTTAGTTCCCCCGTACAAACCTAAATAAATCGAGCCACCGCCATAATAAATAAATAAAGAAAAAATCAATAGCACAAACAATACATTAGACATCACCGAAAAAACTTTATGCAACGTAAGCAGCAAACTTCCCCACTCTCACAAAAAAGGAACATAAGAAAAACCTTGGCTCTGTGAAATCACCTCCCCCAATAATATACCCCCACGCACCTCCTTATTCCCCCTAATTCTTCCCTTACCTCGCATGGTGTTGGCGATTCCCTGCTCAGCGCAGTCATGAAGCTAACAGCTTGGACCTTGTATCACAAAAATCCCCTCTCAGCAAGAAGGAAGGCTGCAGCCGGAGTAGATTTGCTCTGCTGGGAAAATCATTCCTCCAAGGTTGTTATTCTTATTTTTTCAAAGTATAATGTGTATGTAGATGTAAAAGGAATGTCTGTCTGGCTTGTTTGAATTGTGCGTGTTTCTTTTTCCGCCTCCCCTCCCCGTATTTGCTCGGAAATACCACCAGCAGCTCCAAAAGATTTCTTTTGTGATTACTTGGACTGAGGAGGAGCAGGAGCGATGGTGGTTGTTGGTTTGTTAGTTACTGGGGGGAGGGGGGCGAAAGGAGTTTCTATTTTTTTTTAAAAAGGGAACAGGGGGAAAAAAGAAAGAAAGAAAGGAGGGCTGTGTGAATGGCAGAGCATGTGCGTTTTCACATGACATCTGTGCCTGTTAGCAGATCCCCAATGTGAATTTTCACTGCTCGGTTACAGGGACGCGCAGAGAGAGATTGAGAGAGAAAGCTGCAAAGAGGCTTATAGCAGAGAGCTGGCTGCACCGGCTACCCGAAGCTCCTCCTGCTGTCAGCGCCGCCGCCAATCAAAAGCCTCCCGAGTTGGGAGCCTGGCTGGGACCACTGAGGGGGAGACCCATCCGGAGAGAGACAGACAGAGGGGCGCACAGAGAGCGGGGCGGCGGGAAGAGGAAAACACATGCACCAAAAAAAAAAAAAAAAAGAGCACCAGGGCCAGTTTGCTGTTCCCTGGGTGGCTGTCACAGAAGCACAGCTCCTTTCTGCCCTGGGTTATTCACTCCCACGTTTACTAATGTATCAAATATAACTGTGTGTTGTTTTTAATCATCACCAGATAGTCTCCCTGTCCCTCCTCAATCCAGCAGTGCACCCTGGCCCAGAAGGAATGGGCTGTTCATGTTTGTAAATATCCCCCCAACTGCCAGATTGAAGAAGCAATGAAAATCACTCTGGAAATATTCTCTGTTAACAGTTTCCCCAACTTTTACTACTCGTGGGAGATTTTCTCTGTTTTGATGCCAGCTGCTTTTTTTATCATTCTGGTTTCAGTCTCACAAAAAAATGATGGCACAAAGTAAGCTGCCTGCAGTGCATTGGAGTTTGAGGAGAGGTAACAAGACAGGGAAATGTGAAGCCCAGCATGTGTTGTTTGTTTGTTTGTTTGTTTTTTTCTGAAGGGGTATGATGGTAAGGGAGGCAGGCAAAGGAACCCTCCTCAGATATGTATTTTATTTGGGAATGAGACTATAGTTCTTGATTTCTCTCTTCTGAAAACATTACAAAAGTTTTGGGGTCAGAGGTTCTCTCAGGTGAGGGAATGTGAGTGTCAAAAAAAGTTTGTTTTATCAGGATAGGAATAGTTGGCAGTTGTGCAGCAATAAGTGTATATATAATAAATATATTCTGATACAGCCAGATCCTGCATCCATTCTGACTTCAACTGAAGCGTTACCTGAGAAACAAATGACTGCAGGATTTTGGCCCATGTAACTTTTGTAACGTCCTTAGACAAACCGTGGCCTCTCTGATGTGAAGATCTGAGCCTCAATCACACTAATTTAAAGGGGAGTTCAGGGAGCTGGCCAGTTCACAGGAATAAGTCCCTCAATGTGGAAAGCCAGTATTTATACTGACAGGATGTTCACTCCCTAAGGGATGGCTGTATGCAAGTTTTGTATACAGCCCCCACAGGCAGTTGACAAATTCATTATCAGTTTTACTTTAAGTCAAGATTGGACATTTTCCTAAGAGTTATGCTCTAGTTTAAACTACACACTTGATTAGGCTTGATGCAGTCACTTACCTGTTAGGGAAGAATAAATTCTTCCTTTATGGCAGAAATTACCAGGTGAAATGCTATGCCCTGAATTATGCAAGAGGGCAGACTAGATGATCAGTGACCTCTGCTGGCCTTAAAGTCAATGTAGACCAAGTGGTAAGTGGCATTTCCACACTTGGTGAAAAGTGGTACAGTTTTCTGTCTGGAGGACAAGGTGACAGCTTTCTTTAAGGAATCACTTAAAATATGCACACATGAATTATGAACCTGTTGGTTTTGGGAATGTTGTCTCAGAAGGCTATGGTGAGGCTTCCTTACCACTATCTAAAGACCAGATTTCTTAGACCACATTGAGTCTTGTTTCAAGTCAGTGTATTATAAATAAGCCACACTTGTGTGTTAGCTGAAGATGGAGATCAACTGAAGAAAGAAGATCACCTGTCTATGCTAATTTCCTTAGGTTTATCAATGGCCTTTGGTACTATTCACCATCAGGGCTGCCGGGGGAGGGGGTGGCAAGTGGGGCAATTTGCCCCGGGCCCCGCAGGGGCCCCCATGAGAATATAGTATTCTATAGTATTGAAACTTTTTTTTATGGAAGGGGCCCCCGAAATTGCTTTGCCCCAGGCCCCCTGAATCCTCTGGGCGGCCCTGTTCACCATGAGCTTTCAGTGATGCATCTGCAATTCTCAGCAGGGATTTATGGTGATGTCTTGGGTCCCAATCCTATGAAATGCTTAACTTTCAGGGGTGGCTCCAGGCCCCAGCACACCAAGTGCGTGCTTGGGGCGGCATGCCATGGGAGGTGCTATGCCGGCCACAGGGAGGGCGGCAGTCGGCTCTGGTGTACCTCCCGCAGGCGTGCCTGCGGAAGGTCCACCAAAGCCGCGGGTCCAGCGGACCCTCCGCAGGCACGCCTGTGGGAGGTCCACCGGAGCTGCCTGCCGCCCTCCTGGCGGCCAGCATAGCGCCCCCCCATGGCATGCCGCCGTGCTTGGGGCGGCAAAATGTCTAGAGCCGCCCGTTAACTTTACTAGCACAGGTAATTCTGTTGATTTCAGTGGGACTACACATGTACGAATAGTTAACCATAAACTTGTTAGCAGGTTTGGGGAGTGTTGACTCCTATTTAGTGGAGATTTTAGAATGTATTGCTGGATCTGTGCCTACCCAAGGAGTCTCTTATGTGGAATTCCACCATGTTCTAGTTTCAACCCTTCTCTTAAACATGTATATGAGTCTATTAGGAGGGTTAGAGAGAAAGCATGAGTTATAGCACTTACAGTATGTGCTATATCTCCATCTTTCTAATACAGTTGAGTGATTTACCTGATATCTGAATGAGATTGAACTTGAATGAAGGCTCAACACAGAGGGCACCGGGGTAATGCTTGTAGGTTGAAGAAAGCAGTTGGAAGAGTGGGTAGAGATTATATGCAGCCCTTGCTTGAGGGAGCACACCCAACATATCCAACATGTGTTGTTCAATTTTATCACGCAGGAGGTAGAATTATTCTGACTGTCCAGGAAGCAGCAGTTACTGAGAATATGTTTTTTTAATACATTTGGCAAGAAGGTTGTGACTCTTGTTTTCAGGTTCTGAACCTTGCTATCGTCCATGCTTTTGTGACTGACATTAGATGATTATAAAGTGATGTAGTTAGACTACACTTTCCCTTCATTCAGGAACATAAATCAGTAAATATTGAAGCAGCCTATTTGCTAAGCATAGAAAAATGTATTAAACAACTGCTCTGGCTACTGGACTTTTTTATAGTTTGAATATAAGATATTTTTGGAAAACTGAAAAAAAAAGAAAAGCCTTCTTTCCTTTTTATCAAAATGACATTTTCCAATCAGCTCTTGTTTTTATCTACAAAGCCCTAAAGGGTTTGGGCACTGAGAACCAGGGGCACTATAGTGCTTGTGCAATTCCATGGCAATTATGATCATAGGAGGGATTCTATATTAGTCTCCTAATTTAAAAGTGAGCAGAGTTGATAGCAGGGCATTCTCTGGGAGGGAGTCTCCCATATGGAGCTTACTTCTTCAGCTTGATCTAATATAATTCACTTCTGTTACACTCCAGGAGATGGTGCAAAACTGATCTCTATCTCCCAGAGTTTGAGTTGAGGAACTTGAGGTGGTCGGTTTTACCATGTGCTCCAAACTTATGAGGAAGGTCTTAAATATTATTGGGCTACTTGTTGTGAAGCTGCTCCAGACAATCAGATATATTTGCATCTTACTATACATACATATGGACTTCAGTGAGCACCTCACAGACAAGAATTTCTCCTTACCACAACCTCTTAATGTAGGAAAGTATTATTCCCTTATTCTAAATGGGGAATAGAGGCACAAGAAAGAGGCATATGACTTGTCCGAGGTCACACATTAAGTTTGTAACAAAGCCAAGAATTGAACAGAGACTTGAGTCCCAATCCCATCATTTAACCACAAGACCATCTTTCAGCCTTTGTAAGAAGGGATTATTTCATAACCAAAGTGAATGGAATTCACTCAGTTTACAGATTTGAAATGTTTAAAAATTTAAAACAGATCAAAATTTGGCCATGAACACATGTGCATACATAATATAATATAGTAGCTTTACTTTACTCAAGAACTTTTAATGAGCATGTTTTAAAAATAAGTTAAGAAAAACAATACTACATTATTAATATATTTGGATTGCAGATTGAACAAAGAAAATGCCTTTTAGAACAGTCACTCACATAAGTGCCTTTCCCAAGGCTCTGTAGCTGACAAATCTTTTAAGACAATATTTAAGGCCACACAGTTTTATCATTTTTAATCATATAAAATATATTCATCATAACCACATTAAAGATGCACCAAGTTATGCCTAATTCAGTTACTTCATTAAGAATTATTGAATAGAAAATAGTCAAACAAATTGCACCTACAGGCCGAATACTGCTTCCATAGAAATGAATGGCAAGTTTCTGTTGGATTCACAGGGAGCAGGATTCATCCCCTAGCCCTACATTTGTTTCTTGCATCACTAGCAGCAAGATTGGGGAAATATAATTTCTGAGTCTCATCTGCCTCAAGCAGATATGACTTGAATGCAAGACATTCCATGCCCTTTATAAATCATGGGGTACTTGAGACTTTTTTTTCCTTCCAATTTTGCATCTTAAAGCTGTTTAAATGGGAATTGTCAAGAGGTTAAAGAACCTGAACTTCTCCCACAGATTCCTTAGTTGTAATTCACTCACTGAATTATACAATTCTTCCTCATTTCTTAATTATCTGCTGTCTTAAAAATGATAGCAAAGCATATACAGGGAACACATTATGTTTATTTGAACTTCAACATAGCCTGTGTAACATTTGTTACATGTCAGACTTTCAGTAATGTATTAGTTTATTTGGGAACTCTATCTTTAATATATTGAAACAATTTAAAAAGTATCAACAATTTGTTATTCAATTAGAAAAAAAATCCAGTAATTGAAAACTTTTAATTATATTACTTTAGTTTTTTGAAACTATGGATGTAATATATTATGCATGACAAGATAACCAGAGTTTTTCTTTAAAAGAGAGAGAGAGAAAGACCTGATTTCTTCAGTTTTTTGGGGTGGAATGAAAAGTGATCTCTAGCTACACTGCGTGGGTCTCAACTCTTTTCAACACTTCACTTCATTTAAGAACAGATGGTTGATTTAATCCTCCAATCCCACTGTCAAAATCTTTCATAATTAAGAAAGAAATAGGTTTAAAAATTGCATTTTTTTCTTCAAGCAAATAGTTTACAAAAAATGTGAAATGCTAGGCAGCTTTCAAGGCATTTTTCCCCTGAAAAGATTATATTATGATCTGTTTTATGCATTCATAAGGTGTCAGTCACTGCAGTATGTGGGCCTCTGTATAGCAGTGTCCGTTCAATATATCTTTGAACAAAAGCAGGTATCAAGTGGGAAAACACTTTAACATGGTGATTTTATTTTCTCCTTTCTTTGTTTACTTATGATGACTAGTAGCTGAAGAGGCTGGATTCAAGGTAATTATTGGTCAGACCAGCATTCACCATGGAAATAAAATACAATAGAGTATGGAGCAGAACTAGTAGTCTGGAAGGCATATAAAACCAATGCAAGTACCAGTGCCCAAGTCATCTGGTGCTCCTACTGAAGAAGCTAGAACATCTGAAGGCTTGGAAAATGAAGAGGAGTCCAGTAAAAGAATCCTTGCCTGAAGAAAGAAGTTGCTAAGTGGTTGACTGAAAGATGTACTCCTGGCATATTTACGGTCTACAGACTGGCATTACCTATTTTGGAGTCACTGATAACTCTGAAGAAAATAATCTCTAATGTTTATGGATCAGTGTCCTAATAGATCAAGCAGAAGATTGGGTATTAGTTGATGAGTGCTACAGACTACCAAATCACACGAGGGAACAGGATGACCGGCTTCTTATGCATCTATCTGTAATGTGTAGGGGGAAAAACTGCATGATCATGGAAGACTTCAATATGAAGGACATATGCTGGAGTCTCATACTGCCAGTGCTAAAAACATCCTTGGAAATTCTGAACTTTATAGATGATCATTTCCTAATTCACAATGTTGCAGCCAACATAGGATAATTCTTTTTTAGTCCTTGTCCTAAGAGATAAAGAGCAACTAAATTGCAGAACTAAAAATTAGTGATAGTTTAGGTACAAGGTATCATGACTTGATCACATTTACAATGTGCAAACAGAATAAAGTCTAGACCAGTAAAATATATATACTTGGTATTTTAATAGGGCAAGTTTCCCAAAGCTGACAACAGTGAAGACCCAAATCAAGTAGGAGGAAGAATTTAATTAGAAAAATATGAATGATAATTGGGAATCATTAAATAACACCTTACTACTGCCCCCAAAGCCATAATCCCACAATTTACAAAGAAGGCTGTGCTGGTTTAAAAAAAAATCTACCTGGATTAGAGGGAAAGTAAAGGCAGCTGTAAAAAAGTTAAAAGTTATGTAACAAATAGATGAAAGGGGAAATTGATAGTAAGGAATATAAATTAGGAATTGTAGGAAATTGTTTAGAAGCAGAGGGATACAAAAAGAAATCTAGGGCCAGCAGAGTTAGGGACAATAAGAAGTTTTTTGTTTTGTTTTGTTTATATATATAAAAAAGAATGTTGACAATGGCCTGGACCATTGGAAATGGTAGACATATCAGTGATAATGCAGAAAAGAGAGTATTCAATAAATATTTCTGTTCTGCATTTGAGAAAAAAATAGATGATATACTCTTTCCATTTCATTAGTATCTGGAGGATATTAAACAGAAACTACTGAAGTTTAGACATTTGCAACCTGTTAACTTTCAGCCAAGAGTTTTAGATGAGCTGGCTGAAGAGCTTGTTGGACAATTAATGTTGATTTTTCAATACACATTGGAGCACTGGAAGAAAGCTAATGTTATGCCCATTATTTAAAAGATAAACTGGATAACCCGGGTAATTATAGGCCTGTCAGCCTCACATTGATCTTGGGCAAGAAAATGATGGCTGATACAGGACTCAATTAATGAAGACTTAAAGGAGAGTAATGTAATTAATGCAAGTCTGCATGGGTTTATGGAAAATAGATCCTGTCAAACTAACTTAATATCTTTTTAGATAAGATTACAAGTTTTACTGATAAAGGTAATAACATTGATGCAATATACTTAGACTACTGTAAGGCATTTGACCTGGTACTGCATGATATTTTGATTAAATACACTAGAATGATGTAAAATTAACATGGCACACATTAAATGGATTAGAACCTAGCTAACTGATAGGTCTCAAATGTAATTTTAAACAGGGAATCATCATCAAATAGGTGTGTTTCCAGTAGGGTCCCGCAGGGACCAGTTCTTGGCTGTACATTGTTTAACATTTTTATCTGTGGGGGCGGGGGGGAAATCACTGATAAAGTTTGCAGATGACACAAAAAATGGGGGAGTGGTAAATAATGAAGATGACAGGTCATTTATTCAGAGTGATCTGGATTGCTTGGTAAAGTAGGTGCAAGCAAACAATATGCATTTTAATATGTCTAAATGTAGATATATACATCTAGGAACAAAGAATGTAGGCCACAACTTACATTATGGGGGACTCTATCCTGGGAAGCAGTGACTAAGAAAGATGTGAGAGTTGTGGTGGATAATCAGCTGAATATGAGCTCCCAATGTGACGCTGTGGCCAAAAGAGCTAATGCTAGGATGCATAAACAGGGGAATATTGAGTAGGAGTAGGAGAGGTTATTTTATCTCTGTATTTGGTACTGGTGCAACTGCTGTTGGAATACTATGTCCAGTTCAAGAAGATTATTGATAAACTGGAGAGCCACAGGAATGACTACATGATTAGAAAGCATGCCTTATAGTGACAACTTCAAGGAGGCCAATCTATGTAGCTTTACAGAGAGAAGGTTAAGGAGAGCCTTGGTTACGTATCTATATGGGGAGCAAATATTTAATAACGGGTTCTTCATTCTAGCAGAGAAGATCCAATTTCTGGAAGCAGAAGCTAGACAAATTCACACTGGAAACAGGCATACAGTTTTCACAATGAGGACAATTACCGAGGATTGTGGTGGATTCTCCATTACTGACAATTTTCAGATCAAGGAGGTCAGTTTATATCATCACAATGGTCCCTTCTGGCCTTGGAATCTATTAAGCTCCTTTCTTGGAAGAGCAGAGGATTCCTGTGCCTTTGTGAGGTAAAGAAAAAGTATGGGGTATAGTAAAGGAAACAGGAAGATGATAGTTGGAAGAAGCAGGTAGGATAAATAGAATACACCAGTTAGAAGTAGAAAATGGACAAAGAGCAATGTCCCTCTGCTTCAAACCAGCCTGTTCTGAATTTGCAGTCCAGGATGTCAGATACTGAGGGAGTCAGCATTGTACAGTGGGAACAACATGATTCTTTGGGGGTAAACCATGGGAGTAGCTGTTACACCTGGTCAAAAAATTTCATTTGTAGGGGTTGGGGGTGGATTGGGTTTTTAACTAATGATTTTTTATGGAAATATTTAATTTTCTTTGGAAAACAGAAAACCTAAAAACTTAATATTTTTCTGAAAACTGAATTTTCTGATTTTTTTTTTCAGTTTGAAAATTGTTGGGTTTTAATTTTTTTGACAAAAAGTCAAAACTTTATGGGGAAGGGGGAAGAATTCCAACCAGGTCAAGTAGCTAAACTACTTCTAACCTAATACATGTGTTTTCCCCAGTTTATCATTTTTAATTTAGTTTGATGCATTGGGTAGTTTTTCAGAAAACATGGTCCGTCATCAATCCTTTCCTGGATTAACTTCCAGGAGTAATTTTCTCTGGGATAGGACCCATAAACACTTATTTCTTAGAAACTACTATCCTGAAGAAGCAAGTTGGGGGTGGGGGGAGGGAAGGGAAAGAAATATTTTTATACATTTCAACATAAGTTACAATTTAAAAAAGAGGGTGTTAGAAGCAGAAGAGATGTGAACCAGCAGAATGTGGAAAAGACTGTTGTAGAGGATGACTGGAACTTCCAGAGTAAAGGATATGTCAAACTGACAGGTGTTCAGCTTTGTTTTAGATTGATAAATTGACATTTTATAGTAAGTAAGTAAATGCAAAATGCAAGAACGTGCAAAATGGAGATATGCTTGAGCTGCAAGCTTAGGATCAGATTTTGTACATTACAAAATGCCCCTGGAATTTGGACCTGGGGATTTAGTTGAAAAATGTATAGAAGCAGTTTTGCTGCAAAATTTGGATGTGGACTGTGTTCAAATTCTAATGTTTCCCCTCTCTAGTACCCTTTGAGATATTCAGATCTGGGTGTTTTGGACTCATCCCTAGTGTATACTGCATCTATTTCAACATATCATAATTATAGCTGTAGCTCATAGCAACAGCTATAGTTAAGGTTGCCCAAGGGTTTCTATTCTAAATGGGCTTTTTAGTTGTTCATAACTTTTTCTAACTTTTTCCTTCAGGCTTCAAGGTATTTATAGAACTCTGCCACAGCCATCTGATCCTAGAAGGTGCATTTGCCTTATTGAATGCACCTCTTATGCAGGATAGCATTCTACAGAATGTATTTTTTGTATCCTTCAGAAAGCAAAATGAAATAAAAAATAATGTTCAACCTGTGCACATTTAGTTAAGGACTGTATCATAATGCATATCCTCAGGGAGCTGGAGTTAAGGTTGAATATAGGCAATTTCAGCTTTGGCATTTCCTAACTTCTAAATACAGAACCTTGCAACCTAAACATTCTTTAGCATATTTTTAAAAATGTTATGTAATTTACCATAAAATGATATACAAGAGGGAAAAAAAGGTGCAACAATAGCATGCCCATATATCTGCAGACAGTGTGCTGCAAGCTGCCCAGATATTAAGGGTAAGATTTTTAAAGTGCTCAGTGTTGGCCTAATTGTTCCACTGATGTTAATGGGAGTAGAGTCAGAATCTGAATACCAGGGTTGTGGCTAAAAGTCAGCCTCAACTATGCCCCAATTCAGAAAACATCTTATTTCAGGGGTTCAAAGACTACCATGAATTAACACAGCTAGAGATAATGAAAAAAATATTCTTGTCAATTTCCATATAGCTAACCTCTAAATGTAAGGTGCAAACAATTTATAAATATTAACTTTTGCAAAAAGTAAATAGGCTAATAACTTTAATTTTAAATCTTAAATCATTTTAATAAAGTAAATAGGAATCTGAGCATGTCCATGAACCTTCTGCTTCTGTGCTTCAAGATGGAAGAATCGACAAACATCCTGAAAAAAATATTTGATGGATACCACAGGGGAAAGTTCTCATAAGATTTATTTTAAACTAATTAATGCTGATCTAAATCAAAAATTTGGGGCTGTATTTTTGCCCCTGCTAAAGTGGCTTTGTGCTACTCCAGCAGCATCTTCAGGCCTTTTTAGCCAGCTTTTGGGGGATCATTCCTATGGTGATTACCTTTGGATGGTGTAAGGGCAGTCTGGTTTAGGGGACATATCAGTAATCTGGCCAGGGAGCTGTGACCTCCTCCAGGGTCTCAGAATGGCAAGTGGGAGCTGAGTGGAAGACAGAGCAACCATAAGGCGTTTCTAGCTTGTCCTAGGGATTGGTCTGGCACCAGGTGACCCTGAGATCTGGATAATACAGAAGTGTCTTACAGTCCCCTGACACCATTCTCCCCCTCACACACCCCACCTCTGAGCTTCCCTGGCTACAGCATGGCCAGTCCCAGGCTCTGGCCACTTTTCTATAATATATACTCCAACATTTAGATGCTGTTGAGAAATGAGGCATTCCCAGAGAAGGTGCCTTGACTGTTTACAATGGAAAAGAACTGCGCATGGAAGGCCAATCTCTGTATCATCAAAAACATTATGGGCCTCTTTTGTGTGAAAGAACCAGAGGAGGCTGCCGGTGATAGAAGGTAACTCATCCGAAGATGTGAGTGTCTGCTCCTCCGATTTTGTTGTCATTGTAAGGGGCCTGATCCCACTGGAGTTAAGGTGGTGTTACCATTATATCAATGGGAGAAAGATTAGGTCCAAACTTCGTTAACTTTGTGTGCACCAGAGGTTACCAACCTGTAGAGAAATGAAACCCATAAGGTCCAGGGGAGTTATATGAGAAGATGGAAGTAATTTACGTCAGTACACAAAATAGAAGAATAGCATAAAACAATTGGAAAACAAAGGTGAAATAACAGGGATGCAGACCAGGAAAGCCTTCATTTTCTGCTGCACAGCGTTTTTTTTATTTTATTTTTTTAAAAAGAGACCTCTCCCTATCACCAAACAACCCCCACATCCTCTGAAATCAGTGATAACAGCCCAGATTTAAAGAGGCCAGGAGAAACAGAAGGAATATATACAGAGCTGATTGTAACATAGTAAAATAAACTGAATATGAACTTCATATAGCTATTATCTTTTCCAAAATTTACCAACTTAAACATTGCCAACTCAATCATATTTTCAAAATTGAACAGTGAATTGTTTAAAAACGATAGTTTTGTGGCACTTTAATTATGTAAGTAATTCATATGCTTTTAAGTTAAAGAAGCAATTTAGGAAGGAGTAAATAGCAACATGGAGAAGTAGGAAGGTGGACAAATACAAAAACACTGGGATTGAAACAGACTGGTATCCAGTGAGAAATGTAATTTTCACCAAGGAGCTAGAAACATTGCTACACAACCTGTGTATATCTCCAGGACCACTATTCTTAAGTTATCCTATACAGTGTAATGGGACACAACATTATTTTTTATAGATTCAGACACTGGATCATTTTAGGGAGTGGCAGGGATAATCATGCATTATTCAGTTGACAACTGTATCAAGTTGTTCCTCACAGTCTCTAGAAGACATGACACTATGTGTACACTCTCTTTTCCCTTGTCCTATAATTGAAAATGAACAAGCAATTCTATGCTGTGGTAGGATTCTCTTTTGCCATTGCAGAGAGGTTGTTGATTGGACCAGCAGCTAGGAGATACAGCACCTGGGAGGAAGGAGGTGAGATCACATGTTGGTGAATCAGGACCCAGACCCCTCCTCCACCTCTCATTGGTGGGCTTTAGGGAGCAAGCAGGGTGATTGGCTTTCATTTCCCCACCCACATCCCTATTTACATTTCTCCTGGGGTTTTCAGAGGTCTCTTGCCTTTTTTGCTGTTGCACTCTCCTTCCCCTTCATTGTAGTGTAGAAGTGGTGTTCTTGAGTAAGCTGGGGGTCTGATCAATTTGGGATCAGGAAGGAATTTTTTCCCATTGGGCCAAACTGGGGAAGATCTGGTGGCTTTGCCTTGGGGACACAGGTGGGTTGAAA
The DNA here is from genome assembly GCF_016161935.1 of Mauremys reevesii. Classification (NCBI taxonomy): domain Eukaryota; kingdom Metazoa; phylum Chordata; order Testudines; family Geoemydidae; genus Mauremys; species Mauremys reevesii. The sequence continues at coordinate 93,318,691 of NC_052628.1, read as the reverse complement.
GGAATATAACTTGAAAGTTTAATATTAGGAAAGATAATACTGTTTAGCTTGTTGCAACATTTAGTAACTGCCCAGTGCTGATAAAGGCTAAAAGGGCCAGCTCCCAGAGGTAAATGAGACCTGTTATTTCATTGGTGGATCTTGTGCCTATAGGGGAAGTCTTCACTGGCCAAGATCCCCTTTTGGTGCTATCTATCTTGCTAGAGATGGAAGGATTTTGAGGTGGATCAAATCCTAGAGATAGGCAGAGGCTGTTTGCCAGAAGCTGGGAATGGGCGACAGGGGGGATAGATCACTTGATGATTACCTGTTCTGTTTATTCCCTCTGGGGCAGCTAGCATTGGCCACTGTCAGAAGACAGGGTACTGGGTGAGATGGACCTTTGGTCTGACCCAGTGTGGCCATTTTTATGTTCTTACCCAATATTATCGGTTATACTGTGGAAGTCCTGTAACCCTGCTGGATCCAGTTAAATGCTTGGTAAGGGAGAGTGGGAAGTGGGCATATAGCAACCCCCATCCCTGCCATGTGTCAGTCACCGGTGTGTCCCGATCAAGGTATTAACTGCACATGGGATCCTCATTGTGGACCAGTCACACAGTAAAGAAGTTTGGTAAAACATGAATATTATCACAAAGATTATGCAGGTCTAGAGTATCAAAAACATAACCACAAGTGTTGTGACCAGAAATCCAAGATCCTACCAGTGAATGTCATTTCTAACAGAAGTCTCTCACTCACCTGTGCATAGACTTTGTTTCCAGTATATGCCCTGTTTTAAGATCAATAGCTATTTAATACGTTTTATTTTAAATCTCTACACAATATGTAGTTTTATAAATACATGTTGTGACAATGTAACTTGTGTTTTAGTGTGCATGGTTTCCAAGATCATCCCTCCCTTGGAAATACCAAAGGGTTATGTGGAGAGGACACTCTGTAGACTTTCCCCCAAATTGTTCTTTAAAAGGGAGAAAAGAGGGTTGATAGGTGACCCACCGCACGCTGATCATGGGTTACGATCAAGCCCAAAATAATCAACCTCTTTGGTGCTAACTGTAAAGAAAATACACCTGGTACATGATACATAAAAGGTGCAGTAGTACACAGGCAGAGATATACATCTTATGATTCCTAAAAGCACATAAACTTTGACTAAGGGGGCTGGGCCAAGCCCTACTCTCAGTTACACAGAGGTAATTCTGCAATAGTTTCATCAAATTAAAATGGATATTAGAATCTGGCATACGATCCTCAGTCCATATCTAAATATATAATACTAGTATAGAGCTATGATAAAGCATATTAGGGCAAACCTGTGTCAAGAATCAGCATATGCGCCGTCAGAGCAGGAGTCAGGCACGAGGAAAGGAAAGGAAAGGTAGGGTCAGAACCAGAGTCACAAGCCAGATGCCAGAGCCAAGGGTCAGAACTGAATTACCTGGAACAAGGCTTGGTGCAGGGCAGGACCAAGGCAAGAAAACAGAAACTAGGCAAGGTCTGGCTTTGCAACACATCAGGGATCTACCTTAGTATACAGATAGGCAGCAGGTGTTTTCCCTAGACCCTTAATAGCATGCCTGGGCCAATCAGGGAACAGGTATGCTCCACTAGTCAGGGCCTCTGTGAGAGGGCAGTCATTGGTGCTACAAGGCTCACAGACCATTGGTGAGTGCTCTGCCAGAGCTATTGGGCGACAGCACCAATGCTGCAGTGATCATACCCACAACATAATCATCTCATCACATGTGTAGGCCTTGCTCCTGCTCCCAGTGAAGTCACTAAAAGATCTGAGTGACTTCTGTAGGCTTTTGCACATAATACATATTCAGGTAATGTATTATTCAGGGCCAAATTCAGACCTGTTTGTCACTCTTTTGACAACTCCACCAAATTTAAGGGAATTACACCTGGTTTCCAAATGTCTAATTTTGGTCCTCTGTGTTAAATTATCTCTTTTTTTCCATTCAATTCAGTGAACTTTGGGAATCTTACAGGATAATTTGGATGCAGTGCTGTTGTAGCCATGGTTGTCCCAGAATACTAAAGAGACAAGATGGGTGAGGTAATATCTTTTATTGGACCAATTTCTGTAGGTGAGAGAGTCAAGCTTTTGAGCTTACATCGAGCCCTTCTTCATGATAATTTGGAGTGAGAAGAATATTTGATCTATAATGAATAAAAGACACTAGTTTGATTTGTCTCTCATGCCAGTGTAAATTGGGACTAGCTTTGCTTCTCTATGAGATTGCATTTATGTAGAACTGAGGTGAGAGGAGAATCAGACCCACTGTTATATTCTGCTTATACTTTTCATGACTGATAAAAAGTTCTAAAGAGTGTTAATGTTATTTGCTGACAAAAACAAAAAAAACCCTTAAATGTGTTCTTAAGTTTATCTAAATGCTTATCAACCCCAGTTCACTATTTAAGCAGTACTTTTTAAAAAAAAAAATCAGTCATTATTAACAAGTGATGGTTTTTGACTTAATGGCCTGGGGTGAAGCCAAGGGCAGATAACACTCTAACAAACCAGTTGTTAACTTCATTAATGACCAATTTCCTCAGGATTATTTCTATTATAAACTAAATTCAATGGTTTAGAATAGAAATTATACATTTTTTCTTTAAATTAGCTGTGACATGGTTAGAGGAATATTTAGGCGAACACATTTTTTTTCTTTAGCTATTAATGACTATCATTACCCTGGACAGAGAGAGAGAGAGAGAGAGAGAGATCCAGACCTAGTAAATTTGCATTGGATAATTCCGCTAAAAAACTATGCACTTAATTTGGGCAAAGGGGGCACGAAGAAACAAAGATGAATATACTTCAGCTTCATGTCTGCATAAAACCAATGCCAATCAATATTAATCTCAAAACTACTCCAGCGGGTGCCGCTTATGTCTGTTAGGAACTTTCCTTTCTGTGCATTTCTTTCACCATTGTTACAGACGGGAATGCAATCACATGGAAACTAGTGTAAATCCCATGCAAATGATTCATACTGCTTATGTGCTATGCAAATTGAATGGTCTACATTCTACCTAAATAATGCAAAAGAATGTGATGCTAGCCAAATAGTGCACAAAGCTGAAAACCCATTTGATTTTCTGGCTTTGAATAAAGAGCTCTGCATTCTTCTGGCAGCTGATGAGTTCAAATAGAAAACATGCCAGCAGTGTAGACCAATGCATTATCACCCCAACCCCCTTGCTGCATAACTGTGCTTCATAATATGCCATAATATTGGCAAGCACAGCTCAGAGCTCTTTAAGAACAAGAAGCAGCTCATGAATAATGGTTGGATCAGGAAAGTGATAATTAAATGAGACAACTGAATGCCAGTGGAGTCCCCAGTGGAAAATATTCTTCAGTGAAGATCATTTCCACCTTTCATTTTCCCTCCAGTTTCAGAACAGGCAAGCAGTTCATTACTGTAGATACTTTTCAAGCTCCCCCAAAACCTTTTATGGTATTTTCATATTTTAAGATGTGTACAGGTGTTCTTTATGTTTAAAGAAAAACAGGCTTTAGTTTTGTGAGCTTAATGACATAATACATCATGTTGTTTTCACAGAACTGGTAGCCTAACAAACCACTGTAAAAGTAGTGAGAGGGCTAGATCCTGCACTCTGCTAATGTTTCCTTGTGCTACTCTGGCTACATAAGTTGGCCTAAAACCTGGCTTAAATAGCAGTTAGAGAGTTTCCCCCGTGTGGGAGAATTCTGAGGCAGTGTATCCCAAGCTGCCATACACAGTGGCTCCTGCACTACCTCACTTCTTGTTCCCATAGCACAGACTGTAGCTAGGATGTTTCTATGCCCTGGCAATGTACAGCTACTGGAACAGCACATTGGAGGATATTAGCAGCCACGGTGAACTAAAGTAGCCTTAAGGTGTCAGAGTCTGGCCTAGTGACTTTTGTCTTCGGATGGCCCCTCCAGCTTCCCCCTGAATTGTGCTGACTGTAGTCTAGGATCTGAGCCAAAGGCCAAGAGCTCTGGGCCTAACTGTCCACTGCCTTTCTACTTTGTGTAGTCCTTTACACTTGTGAAAGTGAGTTCAGAATGGATGTAAAAAGCTTCACCCAGTATAGACAGGTGTAAATGCCCACACAAAGTCAATGGAGGATCAGGCCCATTATGGACCAAATACTGCTTTCACTTAGAGCAGTGGAAAGTTGGAGGGACTCCACTGACTTTAATGGAGTTACTTCAAATTTATGCTGGTGTAACTGATGGCAGAATTTATCCAGACGTGCATAATACAACGCAGTTTTGGATCCCATGATGCATGATACATTCATTCATGCTTTTCTCTGAAATAACTACAAACCAACTTTTTTAGCCCTCTCCTTATGCTTAAAAAGTTTCACAATGAATGTCACTGTTCCATTTCAAATCAACTCAGAATTTTTATCAGTTATTTTTGAAGTATTTGGCAGGATAGCTTTGCATTCAAGATTAACAGGATATTTTTAGCATCTAAAGTAATGGGGAAATGATTTTGATTTGCTTGTTTATCAAATACATTGAGCAGATGATTACTATTTGACAGACGCTTAAAGATTTTCAGAAAAATGTCTTCAGTGTTCTAGAAAAAAGTGTTTCCTCAGAGTGGAAGAGTCCAAAAAGTTGAAATGCTTAGTGATCACTTAGAACTGCATATTGCTGTAGTTTTTAAAAGGCAGAGTGACTTTCAATTCACTCACACAAAGCTATAGTAGTAACCAGACTACCCAGGTGAGTGGGCAAGGAGGCAAAATCCATTTCTCAACCTGGGACAAGAGTGCAGAAGCAAATTAAATTAAAAAAAATGGGGGAAATTTTCAAAAAAAATTGTACAAGCTCCATTCCCTTCCACCACCCAGTCAGCTCTAAGCACAATGTCCAACTCTTAATAATTTAGAAGTAGTTCTAATTCAGTATCCACACATTCAGAAAAACCAGATGATCTATAGTCCACACACACAGAGCCCTGTCATGTAGTCCCATTGAAGTCAACAGTATTCCTTTATGTGGAGTAGCTGCAGGACCAGGACCCTATATAAGGAGTCATAATTAAAGAATAATTTAGTAGCATACCTATAAGATTGTGTATGGTCCCTATGGCTTTAACATTATAGAGTTTTGAAAAATGTTGATAAAATATCATTTGCCACTAGCTGGAACAGAAAGCCATAGTGTACAATCGAAAGACAAGCAGAAAAGGACAGAAAGAGGTAAGATTGCATGCAATACATTTGCCAGTTTCACATTACAGGTGATTCACATTGCTTACAACAATCTGCAGAAAATGAATAAATTAGCATTTGTCAGAAGAAAGTTTCTCATAACTCTGCATGCTAATTTGCATATGGGGGGGCTAAAAGGAACGGATGCCTTTAAATAAGTACACATTGTTGTATAAGAGAGAACTCTAAAAGCTAGAGTGTAGTGCTTGTTAATAAAGGTATAGATTTCAAGAGTCCAACACAGCCTCTGCCTTTTAGCAAAAACAAGGTACCATCTCCATACATGCTGCTAAGATTGATTTCAGCTCTAATGTTTCTCTTTGTAATCTTTAGGGAGAATTTGTTTAGAGAGTGAGACTATCATTATCCTCTTGAAAAGGGTGCAGTGCTTCCCAGAGTTGTGTATTATAAGTGCACAGATTTAGTTTAAAGAATGTTCTGTTCAGTTTGGAATGTAAATGTGGAGGGAAAAGAAAACCCACCACCAAAACACTCACAGTAAGACTCATTGACAACACATCAAGCTGAGACATGATGTTTCATCTTAATTAGCATTATTATGCATTTTGTTTTACACTGTTTTAGAAGCAAAAAAGGGGGTGAGGTGGAGCTTGGCTCTGAGATGTGCCTACCCTGTTCTGATTGTTCAATACATTTTACATGCCTATAATAAAAGTTAATACTGAATAAAGTTTGCACTTTTCTTGGAAAGAAATCTGCTTAATCATTTTATAGATATGATTTTTGTGAAAAAAGATTACCTTTAATAGTCTTAAAAGTATCAGAGGGGTAGCCGTGTTAGTCTGGTTCTGTAGAAGCAGCAAAGAATCCTGTGGCACCTTATAGACTAACAGACGTTTTGCAGCATGAGCTTTCGTGGGTGAATACCCACTTCTTCGGATGCAAGCAGTCTTAAAAGGTTCATCATGCTTTGGGAAGTGTATAATGAAAATAGTATTGTTGCAGCATCTGGTTTATTTTTCATATGTTTAAATTGCAAACTTCGAAATGTGCAGTATCATAGAGATGATGTAAAGGAGGAATGAAGAGATATAAAAAGCAGCATAGTCCAATGAGTGGAGACAGGACTAAGAACCAGGAACTACTGAAGTCTAATCCCAGTTCGCCACTAATGTGGCGGGCAAATCATTTAACCTATCTGTAAAATAGTGATAACACATACCTTACAGATGTATTGGGAGGGCTAATGAGTTGTTAATTGGAAAGCACTTTGAAGATGAAAAAAACCCATGGGCCTGAATCTGCAACCCTTGGGCATGCTGAGTAGCACCAATAAGCCTCTTCAGAGTATGGTGCTATCCAAAGTGAGCAAGGGAGATCCAATAAGGTCTGACGGGGGTGCCTTTACAGGGTTCTCTTTTACCTTTTTTACCCCTAGATAGTACCAGGATAAGTAGGTATTCCCTATAAATAGGACAGTACTGTTAACACTAGAGTACATTTCGAGAAACATTTTGAACATTTCCTCTCCCCCAAATTATTTGTGTGAAACATTTCAAAATTGTCAGAAAAAAATAACCAGTTTTTATTTGGATTATCTAATTCACACAAAAAGCACATATTGCCTTTTTTTCCCCAGAGACTATTTGAGTTTGTTTAGGTGATAAAGGAAAGCCACTAAAACAGCATGTGTGAATGAGACCAAGAATATGAGACTTGGCACTTAGGTTGTCAACTCTGCTGTTGGTTAACTACCCGTCGACATGATAGGGCTCTTGCTCCCTTCCTCTGACCCCAATGTTTTTGTTGTGTTGTAGGTGTTGTCACAATACTTGGATAGCTCTGATTTAATCTATCTAGGTATTTATGTGGCCCTGGATTAAAGTCACCTCCCCTGCATCCTCATCAAGTGCACTTCAGCCTCAGTTTCCCCTCCTTCAATGCCTCTGGTTATCGCACACCAGACAACTAGTCTTCCAAATGAAAACTCCTCTGCAGGGATCTGGTTTTTACTATAACATTTAATTCCAATACTTGCAGAGGAAACCTTCAATCTACATGCTGGCTTCAGGCTTCTGCAGCCCAAATATTAGAGTCTGCAAATAGACCTTTGAGCCCTTGGCTCGGGCTTCCAATCTTGCCAACTCTTATGTTAGTTGGTGTTTTTCTTAAAGTCCTTGCTCCTGTTGTCATGGGGTTATGTCAGAATCTCTCTTTTCATTAAAAAGCTCCTAGCCTTTATGATTGTGGTGATATGCTTGAAAACAGAAACCCCAAGAATTATTTTTAAAAGAGTCAGAAGGTAAATATAAAGAACCCCAAGTTGATTTTTTGTATTGAATGGTCTTTGGGGGGCTTGACTAGTGAATTATGAGTGTTTGGGGTTGGCAGTACTGGGCTTCACTACAGTCCTATTCTTCAGCAGCAAGAGTCCCACACAGCCCTCTTCCTCCTGGGCTTTGAGAGTAATTCCAGGCAGTCCCTGACCTCTCACCAGCTTCTGGTCATAGTTCCACTCACACTTTTTTCATAAGGGCAACTTGAAGGGAAGACATGAAGGGAACAACTCCCTACTCTCCCTCTGACTGATTATTTGGTTAGCAGGACTGACAACCCCAAGTATTAAAAAAAATCATGAGTTAGGCCCTGGTTCCTTTATGTTAGTAATGATAAAATAAAAAGATGCATGTGAGATTATTTTTTGAACTCATGATTAAGTCAATAAATGCATTCTTTCTATTTGCGTTCTGGTTTCTGAGGCTTTATGGTTCATATTTTCCAGCTTTCCTCTGTAACCCTGGGGGTTAGAAATTTAGTTTTATTTTATTTATTTTTTAAATGAAGGCTGAAATTCTCAAATACTCACATCATTCAAGGAGATGCGGTTAAAGATTAACACCAAATATCATGAGAGTCACACTTGTTGGCAATGATGGATTAATCACATTAAGAGTCATATGATTGCAGAACTACATTCCCTACCAATCCATCTGGAATACCCCTATAATTCCACAACTTAAATGGCTAATAAACATTTAAATCAATGTGACATAGGCACCTAAATACATTAGAGGATCTGGGCCTAAGTGACTTGCTCATAGCATGCAAGTTTGGCAGAGCCAAGAATTAAACTCTGGTCTCTTGAGTCCCATCTCAGCACTTTAGGCCTGCCACACTGAGTTTAGGGTGCAATTCCCAGCTCAAGCAGACATACTCTTGCTAGCTCTCATAGATTTACATGCTAAAAAGAGAATGTAGCTGCAGCAGAAGGGACTAGCTTCCCTGAATATGCACCTGTCAGAGACCGTAGGCACATACTCGGGGCGGCTAGCCCATCCTGCAGTTCACACTGCTATGGAACACATTTTTTAGTGTGCTAGCTCAATGAGAACAAAGCATGAGCATGTGTTTGTGAGCTGGGAATCGCACCTCCAGCTCAAGGTGTAGACACATCCTTTAACTACCAGGCCATATTTCCTCCCCAAACACACAGAAGATCTGCTCATGTTTTTGCATGCAGAGAAATCTACAAAATGAGTGTCTGGAAGTATCCCTATTTTTCTATTTGTTATTCAGCATTAGTTTCTTTTATTTATGTTGTGTTGCAGCTTGTACGTTCTGTAGTGCAAAATCACTGAGTATTAATCCCTGGAACATCTGCAGTAGCTGTGGAAAAGGGCACAGACCAGACCACATTGGGACAGCTGCTAAGGAGCAAACAAGACACCCTATGTGAATGGTGATGATGTTTCTAGAGCTCCTGCTAGTCTATGGTTTCCAATATTGGTGGAAATCTTTTAAGATTAAATATCAGCCATTTTTGTGACATTTCTACTGTCTGGGGATGTTTTTTTGCCCTCTAATAACCTAAAAGAAGCAAATGGGATTTTGCTTAAACTTAAAAATAAACACAGAATACTCATTAGCCAGTCACCAAGTATGAAACATTTAAACCCCAATAGCTTATTTTTCAGAAAGTTATGGACACAACATTTGAAAACAGAGGCTTATTGAAACTGTTTTGCAACCTTGACTGTAGTGTCTACTGTTAACTGAATGCTCCAATAATTACTCTGCACAGTACATATGGCATTGGAGTATTGCATTCATAATGCTTCAATTAAGGTTTCCATTATGAACATGTATTTTCAGAGGCTAACTCCTAAGAGGCAAAATTTGGTAAAAAGCTGTCAAGCCATTTTTGATAGATAAAAGCAAAAGCAAAAAGGATTCTTTTTACTAGTATCGGATGATTTCTTGTTAATCTTTTGCAAGAAAACACAGTTGCCTTTTAAAGCACAGTATTTAGTAGGCACTTATGCATCTATTATTTTCTCAGTGTGTACATGCTTCTTATTAATTTTATGTAACAATAGGAAATAGGTCCATTTTTTTCTATGTTGAAGAAATACACATTTAAAGAGTGGCACCTACTGTAAGGTTTGTTACTTTAAGAAATGAATTCAATTGAGCTAAACTGATTTGCAGTAGATGATAATCTAGCTCTTTATCTTCAATCAAGTTACACCGAGAGAGAGTTACTTTGTATTTGTTGTAATATATTTCATTTCCAACTGTAACAGGGTTCACTACTCACTGCTGGCATGCCTTCTCATGGCTCACCTGGGGGTTTCCTGCTGTTCAGACACCCCCTCCTAAGGTTGCTCAGCCCACTCTCTATCACTCTGGGTAGTTGTCTTCTTTGTGATTTGGCTGTTCCTTCTTTAGGATTTTGCCTTGTGGCCAAGTCATAATAACTGTTCCCTTCTGTTGTTTGTTAAAGTGTTTTAGGACAAACTATCCCTCTGCCATTCTAGGCAGTCTTCTAGTCTCCATCCACAGGCTGTTCCACTTGCCCAGAAGCAGATGGAAATCCCAGGCCCATCCTCTACACCAGGTTCTAGCCCAGGGACCCTATGGTCCACAATGATGGTCTATTTACTCCCAACCTGATTGTTAGTTCCCTGGAGTCTGTATTACTTCCTCCTGCTCTTCCCTAGCACTTCTGGGTTTATCATCTGTCAACATTTCCCCCACAGCTGCTTCCTACCAGACCCTTTACTCGCTCACAAATCTTCCCTCTTATAAAAAATGATTGCAGACTAATTCTACTTACAGTACCCATCTGTTCTCAGCTTTCTAGAAGCCCTACCTGTTCCTGCCCAGGTGAGCTTCATCCTTAATTAAGCATTATTGAGCCTTGGCTCCCCTCCAGCTGCAGCCTATGTGGTTAATGGGCCCATCTAGCCTACACTGGTATGGGATGAACACCCCATCATAATTCAGTAATGTTGTAGTAACTGTAGAGCCAGAAGGGGCCGTGATTACATTCAACGCTAACTCAAACACACTGGAAGAAGCTATTTTTATTGGACTATTGGCTGAGATGTCACCTACTCTCTTCTCCTGAAAAGAAGTCCCACGGGATCTTTAAGTTGTTCCTGAAGAGACGACGTAGACACTTTATTCACCAACTCATCTAAGGATATTACTTTTAATTGGGCAATGCATTTCCACTTCAGCATGATGAACGTGTGGTGCAAGGCTTGAATTTATAACCTTTAGCCCCAAACCAAAATACTGGCACTTGAGTCATGAAGACCATTTGGTTCAGAGTGGTCTGTGTGCTAATACATCCGGGTTAATGAACAACAAACATTTGGACACCAAATGCAACTTTCTAGCAGAAAACTGCTGCATCAAAATTTCATATAGTGTCTAACTCAGCCACTACTAAAGCATCTGGATTCTTTGCAAATGATGAGGACAGTTCACAGTAATCAATCTTACGTACCTAAATTTTACTTAAAATTCTATTTACACACTTCTATGGAGCCAATTGACTCAAAACAAGGAGATTTTTATAAGACAAGCCTTCCAATACTTAACAGAGTGGGATGCAAACTTTGTATCATTTCATATGTGCCTTATTTTTTGTACCACATTGTACAGTAGATATTGTATAGTGAGTTCTGAGAACATGCACAGAATATGAACATGTGCATGTTTAATGTTGAAATATCTGGAACAACTTTTTAGTTATTTGTAGCCTTTTTGAAAACGGGGTTTTCAAAAAGCAAGGTGCAACATCCATGCATGATTGTTCACTTTTATTTGAGTACAGGCAGATACTTGCATGTGCAGATGGACAGGTAGGCATCGATACAGTCACATGTATTGTGTCTGAAAATACATGTGTTGTGTAGGTAAATACTGATTACCTCCCCAGAGGGATCAGATTTTCCAATGTTCTTTTATTTCACTGAAGACTGATGTTGTGGTGCTCACCTACCACATGGCTACCTTATACGTTGAGGGGAAGGGGTACTTGGATGAGGCTTCAACGACATGCAAGCTGGTCCTGATTGATTGACTTAAAACACCTCAATCACTTGAGCCAGCACTGTGGGGAGTGATCGTATAAGGACATTGAGCAGTGGAGTCATCATCCTGCTTCCAATTCAGGTGGCTAAGAACTAGCCCCAGGAATGAGAAAAGTATAGGCTTTCCCAACAGGTTGTTTCAGAGCTAGGCTCTGCACTTGTGGTAGGATGATTTCCAGCCTGTGTGTTTGCTTCTTCTGTATAGGCTCCAGCAACAGTGAGAACAAAAATTGCAGTTGTCTCTGCATGCCACTAGAGTTCTTAGAAATGTAAAGGAATATTAAACAGAAAAACTACGGCATCTCAATTTTAATGCTTTGTATAACACAAAGTTCATACATGTGCATAAGTGCTGAAACTGGGAGTGCTGCTGCACCCCTGGCTTGAAGTGGTTTCCATCATATACAGAGTTCACAGTTTGGTTCAATGGCTCTCAGCATTCCCACTATACAGATTGTTCCACCACCCTTGTATATGTGAAAAACAAACCAATCCAAAAATACTGTTTCCTTACCTATTCTATCAGACATACATATCTTGGAATATAAAAAATATTTTTCCCCAGTGTTTAAACTGTTTCCATATTTGTCCCAGCTTGTGCAATGAGAAACATGCCAGTTTCATTTTTTTAAAGTCCGTTTCTAAATTTCACTAGTATGTTTTCATTCATTAGGAAATGTCTGCAACATCTGAGTGTAAGAGCATCTGTTTCCACTAGATTTTTTTTTTTAAGGAAACATTTTTTAGTGGTCTAAGATTTGGTTAAAAATGATTTTTACAAAACTTACATTTTGGACCAAAGTTGTCCAAGCAATGCCCCTTTAAAATCTCAAATTCATTTTTTGTTGAAGTTTGCTGCTTACTCTACAAGTTCTGTTATGTTTGTCTCTAAAGTTTCTGTCCATATATGTCCTGACAAACACAGATGTTATGATTCAGTGCATTTTTAAATTATCACATTCATGTTAAATGTAGGTTTCCTCCCACCCCTTATCTTTTCTCCATGGTGTTATTTTCTTTCTGTCCATTTTTCTTATATTAAAAAGGCTCCTACTGGAATTTAATTTTGAGTTAAATCTTCACCCCACCCATCAGCTGCGAGGCTGCATTAAATAAATCCTACTAAAAGTAATAAACCACTCTTAGCTGCGGCCTTGTGATATCTGTTGTCAGCCTGTCAGCAAATGTAGGAGCTGAATTCACTGTTACTGCTACTAGGGGAAAGAGAATTTGAAGACCAAGTAACCCACAACATCAGAAATACTATGATTAACTGAGATATTTGATGCTTACTATGTTTTAACATGCAGAGGATGATAACAAAGATGATATTCTTGATAAGACACATTTTCATCCTGTTAATGGTAAAACAAAATGGTGGGGCAGAGATGAGAGGGGGAAAAAAAACTTTGCCCATGAAGTTCTGCTATCCAACTATTGGTCTGTGATTTCAAGGATTAAGTGCAATAGACACGAAAACAGTGTATATTTGTGAATAGCCTGTAATCCACTAAGGATCATGCACATTTGAGAGGAAAGGGAAATTCTTGATCAGTATGAACTTCATTTTATTTTTATTATATTCTTTATATGCAGTCTATGGGTATGTGTATACAAAATGAGTGTGAATGTGTGTGTGTGTGTGTGAGAGAGAGAGTGTATATATCTATACACAGTCAGACACTGTGAATTTCAAAGCAAATAAGCATACATGGGAAAAAAGAGAAACCTGAAGAATTCTCTCCCGCCCACAAGCACTCTGGGATACTGGGAGCAGAGCACTCTAACATGGCAGGATTTATAGGTGTGACTAATATAAGTTGACAGCTCAGTTCAGATATGTCTGCCTGTCCTTAGCTAGACCATTTTAGTGAAATGTTTGTTTACCCTTAAAGAGCTGAACTTGGCTCATAGAGGATGACTATTTTTCATTTGTTTGTGTCCAGCCTGGAAGAGTTAAATTGTATAAACAACGAACAAGCCGGGCTATTGGTTATTTGGTTTCTTTTATGGGAACAACAACAGCTCAGCAATAAACATCCTCCCTTCACTAAAGACAGCATATTCTTGCCTTTGGGAGAGCCAGAGATCCAGGAATTCCCAGGGGGCTGAACGCAGAAAAAACTCAAGGAAGATATTTTAACTGAGGGCACTTGAGTACATTGGTGGATGGGCTATTTCTAACAATTATCACAATGTTTTCTCCTTCATCTAAGAAAAAACATTTCCAATTTATCAGTGAAGAATGCATATACCAATTCATAGCAAGTGTTAGCAGATGACTAAAAATGAAGGCTATTTTCTAAAACAATAGTGGTGAGAGGTAAACACAAAAACCAAATATGATATGGTCTTTTTCTCAAAGAAATTCTTTGCTTATGGGTATCAGCATATTGGAAAACACATTTTAGAGCTTAGTTTAGAGATAAGCCAAATACAAAATGCAGACCCTTCCACTCCTTCCGTTAGCATTTCTCAGTGTTTTGACAGTGAGGCTGTAAAAGGGGACATGGCATTCCCTATCATCTCAGTTCTTTCCACCGCTTCCTCAAAGTCAGGATTTTACAGAATTCCAAAGAAGAGGGGAAGGTGGATAGTAGCAAAGACTGGACTTCTGATCTTAGCACACTTTTGTGAATGGGGTCCCTGAACAGGATAGTTCTCTGAAAATGTCCACTCAATGTGCAGTGGCAGTCAAAAAAAGTGAACAGAATGTTGGGAATCATTAAGAAAGGGATATATAATAAGACAGAAAATATCACATTGCCTCTATATAAATCCATGGTATGCCCACATCTGGAATACTGCGGGCAGATGTGGTCACCCTATCTCAAAAAAGATATATTGGAATTGAAAAAGGTGCAGAAAAGGGCAACAAAAATGATTAGGGGTATGGAACGGCTTGCCGTCTGAGAAGAGATTAAAAAGACTGGGATTTTTCAGCTTGGAAAAGAGATGACAAAGGGGAGATATGATACAGGTCTATAAAATCATGACTGGTGTGGAGAAAGTAAATAAAGTGTTATTTACTCCTCATAACACAAGAACTTGGGGTCACCAAATGAAATTAACAGGCAATGGGTTTAAAACAAACAAAACAAAAGGAAGTATTTTTTCACACAATGCACAGCCAACCTGTGGAACTCCTTGCCTTGCCAAGATTATAACAGGGTTCAAAGAAGAACTAGATAAATTCATGGAGGATAGGCCCATCAATGGCTCTTATCCAGGATGGGCAGGGATGGTGTCCCTAGCCTCTGTTTGCCAGAAACTGGGAATGGGCAACAAGGAATGGATCACTTGATGATTACCTGCTCTGTTCATTCCCTCTGGGGCACCTGGCATTGGCCACTGTTGGAACACAGGATATCTCAGGGTCTCAACAGCTAATGCTAAATTACACTGAGCAGTGAAGAAACTTGTATAATACAGTAGAACCTCAGAGTTACTAGTATATCAGGAATAGTAGTTTTTCATAACTCTCTGAAATGTTCGTAACTCTGAACAAAATGTTATGGTTGTTCTTTCAAAAGTTTACAACTGAACATTGATTTAATACAGCTTGGAAACTTTACTATCAAAAGAAAAAATGCTGTTTTTAACCATCTTAATTTAAATGAAACAAGCACAGAAAGTTTTCTTACTTTGTCAATTTTTTTTAAAGTTTTCCCTTTTTAGTAGTTTATATTTAACACAGTACTGTACCATATTTGCCTTTTTTTTTGTCTGCTGCTGTCAGATTGTGTACTTCTGGTTCCAAATGAGGTGTGTGTTGACTGGTCAGTTTTTAACTTTGGTGTTTGTAATTCTGAGGTTCTTCTGTAGAATAAATAAATACTGTTACTAGCAATGGAAAATAGACAAAATATTATTTAAACATCATCTAGGCTTCTCTATCCATAATAGAACTGGAAGCTGAGACACAAATGGATTTCAGCTAAACACTGATGAGGCTTCACATAATATTTATTGTTGTTAGTTTTGTTCAGCACAGTTGCAGATAAATATTTATCTTATTCAATTGCAGCCTATGGGCAGTACATAAATAATTTTAAGATTGAAATGTAACAGGCTCTATATGTTCGGTCTACTGCATGGGAACATAGAACTGTATGTGATCCACAATCCTTTATCATTAATGCAAATTATTAATCTATATGTTATCATGAACTGCAGAGTAGAGAATTTTTCATCCTTGAAATATCTCCTATTCTTATATAGTGGATAGATCCAATTCCCAGTATAATCAACTAAAAGACTTCCAGTGGGAGTGGGTCTGTAGAACATCATTTTAAACCTGGGTCCATAAAAGAAGATATCTAAATAGAGCTAGGTGTATAATTTCCTAGAACATTTCACCTCTTTTTCTGTTGTGTTTTTTTTCCATAAACAGATTGTGAAATCCCAGATGTATTCACTGTAGATGCTATGGTAATGTAAATAAATAAATTAAATCAATCAACTAATAATAATACATAATTCATCAAATTCCTTGAGGAAAAAATATTTTAAGTCTGCAGATCATTCGCATTCAGATCTGGGACACCTGGAGTCCTTCAAACCAGTACGGGGTCCTCTTTGCTCTAATCAGCCTCTGTACCATATGACTTGAGTATAGCTAACAGAACACCTATTTTTAAAAAAAAAAGTGTCCAAAGGTGATCTTGGTAATTACAGGCTAATAAAGTCTAACTTCAGTACCAGGCATACTGGTTAAACCTACAGTAAAGAACACAATTTTCAGACAAATAGATAAACATGATATGTTTTGGAAGAGTCAATATGGCATTTGTAAAATGAAATCATGCCTCATCAATCTATTTGAATTCTTTGAGGGAATAAAATATAGTTTATATATTGTATTTGGACTGTTCAAAAGCCTTTGACAAAGACTCCTAAGAAAAGTAAACAGTCCTGGGATAAGAGGGAAGGTCCTCTTGTGGATCAATACCTGGTTAAAAGACCGGAAACAAAAAGGTAGCAATATATGGTCAGTTTTCACAATGGAGAGATGTAAAAAAGTGGGATCCCCCAAAGATCTGTACTGGAACGTTTGCTGTTCAACACATTCAAAAATTATCTGAAAAAGGGGGTTAACAGTGAGGTGGCAAAATTATTCAAGATAGTTAAGTCCAAAGCTGACTTCAAAGAGTTACAAAGGGATCTCACTACACTGGGTTACTGGGCAACAAAATGGCAGATGAAATTCAATGTTTATAAGTGCAAAGTCATGCACATTGGAAAAAAATCCCAACATAGAAAAAATAGGGTCTAAATTGGGCATTACATATCAAGAAAGAAATCTTGGCATCTGTAATGGGGTTGGACTCACCTCTCGCGAGTGCCCCCTGGCTGAGTGCGTATGCCTGCACACTCTCTCTACCTGTTTGTGGTGGTTCTTTGCTGACTCAAAGTCAAGTCATACACAATCTGTCAGTGAGATAAAGGCAAAGCAAACCCCTTTCAGGGTACAAGTCCAACAGGGGCCTCTCTCGGTGCCCTCTGTGATGTCTCTCTTAGTTTGTCCCTGCTCCAGAATAGAGCGGTAATATTACCTTTCCCTGGAGGTAATATCTTTGCCCTCTCAGGGCCTTTCTGGCCCCAGCTCTCCAGCTGGACCACTACAGTTCAGTCCCCCTTTTGAGGTGCCTCAAAGTCCAGGCCACTTTCCCAGTGTCTGGTAGGGGGGACCTGGGCCTGCCCTCTACTCTGGGATCCAGCCCAGGGACCCTATAGATAGCAGCCATCCACAATGTGCCTTTAAATAAACCGTGTTGATGCTATAATTCCCTGGGCTACTTCCCCATGGTTCCCACACATTTTTCACCCTTACCTCAGGGCCTTATCCTGGTGGAGTCCCAGAAGCCAGCCAGAGCACCATCCACACTCCTCCAGCTCTAACAAGGAACTGAACTTGCTCTGACCCTACTGCTCTTCTTATACTAGCCTGCTGGGCCCTGACTGGCTGCGTCCCACACAGCTGCTCTAGGCAGCTTAGAGGACTTCCCTACTTCCCTTTTCTGGGGCAGGGTGTGGCAGGGACACAAGGCCTCCAGCAGGAGGGCTTCAGGGTCTAGTCCACCCCATCACAAAGTCATTGTGGATAGTTATCTGAAAACATCCCCTTAACATATGACAGTCAGAAGTGCTAACAGAATGTTAGTACTAGGACAGGGATAGATAAGTCAGAAAATAATGCTGCTATATAAATCCATGGTACGGCCACACCTTAAATACTGCATGCATTTTTGGTCACCCCATATCATAAAGATATATTAGAATTGGAAAATGTGCAGAGGAAAATTATTAGGGGGATGAACCAGCTTCCATACAAGGAGAGATTAAGAAGACTGGGACTGTTCAGCTCAGAAAAGAGACAACTAAGGGGGGATATGATTGAGGGCTATAAAAATATGAATGTTTTGGAGAAAAAGTATTATTTTCCCCTTCACATAACACAAGAACCAGGGCTCACCCAATGAAATTAATAGGCAGCAGGTTTAAAACAAACAAAAGTGGGTACTTCACACAATGCACAGTCAACCTGTGGAAGTTGTTGCCAGGGTAATGGTGTAAAGGCCAAGAGTATAATTGGGCTAAAAAAGGAATAAGAAAGGTTCATGGAGGAGGTCCATCAGTGGCTATTAGTCAGGATGGTCAGAGATGCAATTCCATGCCCCAAGTGTCCCTAAACCTCCAACTGCCAAAAGCATCTGTCACTGGCCACTGGGCTAGATGGACTCTTGGTCTGATCCAGTATGGCCATTCTTATTTTTTTAAACCTGTCCTCCACTCTCTACAGTGGCTTCCCAGAGAATGCTGAATCAAATTCAGGGTCTTGGACCTTATCTTCATGGAGCAAAATGGCCTGGGCCCAGGCTATCTAGAAGATCACCTAAAGAGCTATGATGGAAACCGCGGTCAACAGTTTCTCTCTGCTAGCACAACAGAACTTTCTACAAGAAGAGTTAAGCTCATCTGTGCTGGTGAATGAGCTTTCTCAAGGGCTGGTCTGAGATGGTGCAACAAACTCTCTCAGGAACTAAGGACCATTACAACACAAACCGCACCACCTCCTACCCTAGGCACATTTCTTTGACCTTGCCTTCTCTAACACAGACACATAACATCATGTCTGTGAGCATGCGTGGAAAGAAAAAAGAAATTCTAAAACAAAATACTGCACACATTTCTCCCTCTGAGGAGAGGATGAGAGAGCAAACAGTTGACAAACGTTAGTCATGTTGCTTAATGAACTACTGGAAGATGCTCAAACACTACAGAGATACATGCATGTAGGCTAGGCTAGAATAGAATAGAATCCTGGTCACATTATCATCAATGGCAAAACTCCCATTGACTTCAATAGGACCAGGATTTCATCTTTGTATTCTCAGAGTAGGATATGTAGCACTTTGGCTTTGTCCTGACCCTTCCCTCCTTTCTTCAAACAACACAGCTTTTTTATATTGCTGTTCTCTTGTGAATTTTTTATGCAAGACTATTTTTGTGTTGAATATACCAACCACACCAAGTAGGAGGCTATAGATTATGCATAGGAGTAGAAGACAGGTTTTGAAGCAAATTGCAATGTGCTTTTCAGCATGCAAACCATAGGAACATATGGCTAGATATTCACACTTTTAAAATTTCATTATAGAGCAGATGAAGACTTTTTTGTTGTGGGTTTCTTTCTTTTTTTCCTTCTTTTTCTGCACCTTTGAGTGAGAAAAATTGGAAAATTGAATATTTAAGATTAAACTAACTAAATTTCCCCATTTCTGCACTGCTTATGCTTTAGCCAATTGTGATTATAGTGTCCATTTTTTATATAACTTTACTAGTAGCAGATATATCCTGACCATAAATTATTTTCAGAACAAATGCATATATAATCTGAGGGCAAAATGTGGCCAGTTTCAACCACTGAAGCTGATGGGAGTTTTGCATACATATGCTAGAACTGAATTTCACACTTTGCGTTGGATTCAGTATCAAATGAAGTCAAGGCAAAAATTCCCATTGATTTTACTATACATTAAGGTTCAAACATGATAATAATTTCCGGTCCTTTGAGTGGAATAAAATGCATAGTATTTATGCTGCAAAATTTGTCATCCTGAATGCCATAAAATACAGTAAGTATTGCAGGTTTTAATTAGCAGAGAGAACTGAAAGTGGTTCTGTTACTTTTATTTAATTTTAACATTAACAATGGCAATGTTATTGCTTGCTTTATCATCATATTAGAAGTGTTTATTATATTTGTTGCTATTTTAAGAAAGACAGATATACAGTATTGTATTGTGTCTCTAACATTATGCTGGATGATTCATATTTAAAAAGCCACAATTGATAGTCCATGGCTGCTGAGATTGAACATTACTATGTGGGTTATTTAAATTCCAGCTATAATTGACAACTAGCACCTCACTAACACCCTAAAGGTTTTTACTACTTTGATAACCATTTAACATTAAAATTGTCTGGATTTTCAATTGAATACAAATATATATGTTCATGAAAAGAACACTAGTAATAAAATATGCAAGCTTCCATCAGTCATTTATTTGGGATCTTTAGAATGTACTTGTGATGTGTCATTCCATATTCTTTATGAAAATATGCTTATGAATATGACATAACAGATATATTTCATGCAAGATGGCTCATGTGAGATATCATTGGAAAGGTTCTGATTTACTGAATGTGATTATCCTATTTGTATGCATGTACCTGAAATTAGGAACATTGACTATGTATTTGTATTTCAACTATGCTAATTTGGGTGACGTTAACTGCTGACACTTCAGGTACAAGGGTGGAAAAGCCAGACAGGGCGGATGGCCCATCAGCAAGGACAATGGATTGTGAAAAGCTTGGCATTCCTGTGGACCCTCCATACTGCCCCTGTCTCATGGATGCTATAATCCTACAGAGTCAGGTGGTCTTGTCACCTGATACTAAAACATTATCTGGGACTTCTTGTAACTTTCCACTGTAAGGGAAGGGCGGGGGGCGGGGGGTCCTAACTAGGGAAACAAAGGACTCCTACCTTATGCAAATCCTATTTAAGGGTGGGAAGTGAGGTAATCCTGGTTGTCAGTCCTCCCCTGCTAGCCCACCCAAGATTACAGCTGGAAACAACTAAGACTGAACTGGGGGAAAGAACTGGGCCCAGGCTGGAAAGGCATCTGGACTGTGAAGAAGATTATTAGAACCACATTTAGAGAGAGAATTTACATGTAACCAGATTCTTTAGTGTATTAAGATAAGTTTGCGTGCTCTGTTTTATTTTCTTAGTAATCTGCCTTGTTCTGTCTGCTACCTCTATAACTACTTAAAATACACCTGTTATAGTTAATAAGTTTATTTCTGGTTTATAATATAGCCCAGTTTATATTATTTCTAACTGTGGGGGACAGGGAGAAATTGTGCATACCCGCTTCCATATTGAGGGAAGAGGAGAATATAGTATATCTTTGGGTCTGTACTCCAAGGAAAGTGGACATCTGAGTGCTGGAGCAAGTCCCTTAACCTGAGTCTTCCCAGAGCTGATCTGCAGCTGGGTGTGGCCCTGCCTGTGTGTGTGTTAGAGGAGGTTTTAAGAGCCTGGCTCAGCAAGACAGGTAAAAGGGGGCCCATGTTGGCAGAACAGGTAGACTCAGTGGTATCTCAGCACATTAGGTGACTTCCCAAGGGGTCCAACCCATCACAGTACTAACTATAGCAGGTTTTTTAAACTAATCTTACATTTGAAAACATTCAAAGGTTTTTTATTTAATACAAAAAGTTGTTATGATTTGAAATTGCTGTGTGACAGGAGAAAAAAACAACCATATTTTACAGGTTTTCCTTTTGCCAGGGAATTTCTTTCACACTCCAGGACCTACACTAAATGCAAGAACTAGAATCATAGGACAGAAAAGGACCTTGAGAGGTCATCTAGTCCAGTCCTCTGAAAGTCCTGTTCCCTGATCAGGAATGAAATCCAGGCTGTGGCAGCACTAAGTCCTAACCACTAGACCACCAGAGGTGCAATTGATAGAATCACAATTGGCTAAGCCATAAACTTCCGAGTGTTGGCAGTATTTACATTTTTCCATTTTTGTGAACACTCCATTCTATAATCTTTGAGTGCAGAACCATCTTCACTGCTCAGTGCTGTTGTTTTTTTTAATTTGGTCTGGGGCTATGAAAGGGGCCTAAGGGAGTTATGTACCCAACTCCCAAAGATTGAGTAGGATTTGGGTTTCCCATGGCTTCTTTGAAAATCCAAGTCTTACTCATTTGGATTTAAACAACTGCAAGAGAATGGCTATACCACAGATACCTTTACTGTCTGTTCAAAATGCAACCTGTATACACTACAAAACGGAGAAAAAGAAAAAACCTCCCCAAAGTATCATGGTCATTCAGTAAGAACATACTCCAGAACAAAATCAACCCACCGCACAGCCCCACCCATTAGCCTTCCCCAAATACTACCCAAAATGGTGGGCTTTGCAGTACATTGCAAAAGTCAGCATTTTCAGACTACTTTGAACAAAGCAGGGGAGTGAGTTCTAAAACTGAGGGAGCCTCATAGAGAATGCCCCTCCGGGAGGTCAATATCTTATATATCCAAATAAATCCATCTCAAATGCTTCTGCTGATTGCAACTGAGGCACTGTAGCTGGGGGGAAGAGTTAGAGCCAGACTCTTGGTATATTCCTCCTTGCATGATACAATATATTTTAGTTTAGGATTTTATGCCTACATTACACTAAAGACTAATTATTTCTCTGATTATGCTGCAGTAGATTTTATGTATTGGTGCCACCATTTAAAAAGCCACCTTTACAGTTTCTTGATCTTGGGGCTGCTAGGAACCGATATGGCTTCAGATAGAGTAAGTCAGAACAAGCTCAGGACTCCTCTAATTTATAATGACAATGAATTCCCCTTATATACATTATCCTGCCAGTCCAGAATCACTGGAATGCACTACACTTTGGACATATCCCCAACATGACCTCTGTACTAAGGAAGGGGCTGTGAGGTGATTTAGAACCAGCTACACCAACTAGAGATTACTCTGTGCTAAGGAAGTTCCTAGTTACCCTCTTCAGGCTGCTCTCCATCTATTTTGCTATGAGGAGTAACAGCCACAGATCTCAGCCTACAAGTTTTTGGTATGCAAGGGCTCTGTCTCCATTAGAGCGCTGCAGTGGCACAGTTGCACTGGTGCAGCTGCTCCACTATAGTGCTTAGTGAAGACACTACCTACACCGACAGGAGAGCTTTTCCCATCGTCATATGTACGCCATCTCCCCGAGAGGTGGTAGCTTTGTCAAGGAGAGAAACCATCCTGTCGACACAACTCTGTCTACACAAGGTTTTAGGTCAGTATAACTACATCACTCAGAGATATGAAAAATCCACACTCCTGAGCGACGTAGTTATAGCAACATAAGTTGATAGTGTAAACCAAACCTAAGGCAGCCAGGACCAGATGTCACAGCAAAATTCTCTCACACCTGTGTATACCTGGTGAAACTCCCCTATCTTCAGTGGAGTTACTCTGGATTTACAACAGTGTAACTGAAAGCAGGACTTATCCCTGGATGCAGACAAATTTTAGGGATGTTTTAAAGTATGTGATTTGATTATTTTTTTACATGTTTATTATGTGTATATATTTCTCTATTTTAAAGAATTGTTGGACCAGTATGTAAGTGAATTAGTGCCTGAAAATATAACAGCACACATCTCTTTGTAGAGTTAGGGTACGGTATTCTCATCTGAGTTACATTGGTGCATATAACGGGCAACTTCAACAAAGTCAATGAGTAAATCCAGAGTAATTGAGATCAGAATCTGTTCCAGGGTCAGTATGTTGATATCACATCTTTTCCCCGGTGACAAATGGTGAGATTCATCATGCTTCAGTCTTCTACACATAATTCCCATAAGCATCAACTACAGTGGAAGGTACCTCTGGAAACTGAGCTACGGACATAAAATAATTATTCTGGATGCACTACTTTCAGAATAATCTCACAAAGTGGTGGATCAGTAAGAATCTTATACTATATAATTCCCCTTAAATCTGTATATAAACCCTCTGTTCACAGATCTTCTCTTTCTCTCTAATATATCTTAATATAAAATATACTTTAAAAATATTACTTTGATTACAATTAATAAATAAAGGGGTAGACATTCATGGCCCTGCTTCTCCTCATGCTTAAATAAGGAATAGCACTGTTTAAGTCAATGTGACTAATTATCTACTGAATTACATCAGTGTAACTCTATTCATTTCAATAGGGTTACACCAGCATTAAATTAATCTAAGGCAATGGAGAATCAGGCCCAGTGGAGTTACAGGATTCTGAACCCATGCAGAAGCAGGTCATTACATATCTGGCTTTTGTTTGTTTATTTGCACACGCTGTAGGTCAAATTCTGGATTAGTACAAGTAGGCAAAATTCACTTGATGTCCACCCGAATTTTACCCACTTACACCAGGCCTGAATTAGGACCTAAATATTTTGCACATTGTATGCTCAGTTAATTATTGGTGTAGTCTCCTTGAAGTTGACTGAATTATGCCGAGAGGGAATGTGGACTATTTTGTTGTTGTTGTTCATGTAAAAGTTTGATGAAATTAAAGTGTTGACATATTTTGCCTGATTCTACTCACATCTACACATTGACATCAGTAGGTTAACTCCAAATTTACAATGGAGCATGAGTAGTATTTGACCTGATACATTGTTTGAATTGTAGAGCACTTATATAACACAAATTAGCTTTTTGGTAACTGTCATATTGCAGTAATGTAAATTGAATATAAATTCTCCATGCTGTATGTATAAAACTGCCATGTTGAGTCAGACTAATATCCATCTAGCCCAGCATCCTGTCTCTGACAATGGCCAGTACCAGAGCTTTGGGGGAGTGTACGGAACAGGTCAGATGGAGTGATCCACCCTTGTCTTCCCCTCACAGCTTTGGTCAGTCAGAGATTTAGGATTGCCTCAAGCATGGGGTTGCATCCCTCTTGGCTAATAGTAATTGACAGACCTATCCTCCATCAATTTATCTAGTCCTTTTTTGAACCCGGTTATACTTTTGGCCATCACAACATCCCTTGGCAATGAGTTCCACAGGTTAATTTTGCATTGTGTGAAAAAGTACTTTCTCTTGTTTGTATTAAATCTTTTGCCTATTAATTTAATTGGGTGACCCCTTGTTGTATTGTGGGCAAGGGGAAATAACAGTCTTTTCACTTTTTCAAAACCTTTCATGATTTTATAGCCCTCTATCATATCTCCCCAGTAGTCATCTCTTTTCTAAGCTCAACAGCTCTAATTTTTTAGTCTCTCCTTGTATGTAAACCGTTCCATCTTCGCTGACCTTCTCTTAACCTTTTCCAGTTCAACTATGTCTTTGAGATGGGGTGACCAGAACAGGACACAGTCTTCAAGATGTGGGTGCAATATGGATTCATATAGTGGCATTATGACATTTTCTGTCTTATTTTACATTAGTTTCCTAACAGTTCCTAACATTATTAGCCCTTTTGACTGCTGGAGCACACTGAACTGAGGATTTCAGAGAACTATTTACCATGACTCCAAGAACTCTTTCTTGTGGATCAGCTAATTTAGAACATATCATTATATATGTGTAGTTGAGATTTTTTTCCAATCTGCATAACAATTATGTTGCTGTGTATACTTCAGCATGTTAAAATCTTTCCCTCCACTGACGTTCACTTATTATGAAATAATGACATGATATGCTAACAAAAGACTTGCTTCTTTAAAAAAGAAAGAAAGAAAAGATTGGTGTAAAGTTAAAAAGGGAGAGAAAAGAGAACACTGCCCCACAAGAGAAACACATAAACCTTATACTTAAGTGAGACAATGTCTTTTTTCCTGCACTTTTTTTAGCTGAATGTGTTAGAGATATCACACCTAAGTCAATTAAGAGTAAGATGCTCCTTTACTTTGTTCACTCTGAATGAAAGCTCCTAAGTAGGGATAAGTGCATTCTACAGTGAATGCAGAGGTCAGAGTGGAAAGCATAAAGCCTTTTCATCAGAGAAAAATTGTGATTTAAAGCTTAAGCTCTTTCAAAAGCTCTCAGTGGGAAAAATGTCAGTCTGTTAAAGGTAGAATGGAAAGAAAACTGAAGCAGCTCTGTACACCCCCATTATTCATCACCACTAAATAAATCAGGGAGAAACATGGCCTTGTCTTGCTGAATTGTTCATGTTTTAAAAGAAAACGGTTAATCAGAAATCTTTGCACTCTAGCTGGAAAAAAAACCTCAACCCTATGGGGCCAAATGAATCTCTGATGAAATAACATTGTGTCTGATTTAAATGAATACTTAGAGAAGATGTTTAAAATCTGGGTTGATACCCAGATTTTGAATCTCAGATCTGAATGTCCATAAGAGGCTTATAAACAGTCTCTAAACATTATTTCCAAATCTTATGACTGAATTTTCTTTGGATTTTTATGGTAACGTGGGCGGGAAGTTGGGGAGTCAGAGCACCCCGCCTTGGCTGCCTGTCTTATGGATTTTTTTTTTAAACCGTGACATTTTTCATGAGATAAGATTTCCATTTTCTGACCAGCTCTACCCTGGATGCTTGAACTGTCATGCCTGTTAACCCCTGAGATCCAAGCAGATTTTTAAGGGGGATTTAATGCTGCTTGAGACAGCATTACCTCCTGGGTCCCTCTGCAGCTGCTACTAAGTGAAATGGTTCAGGTCATCCCTCTTTAACTGAGCACAGAGGTTCATTACAGCCCTCCACTCCATCACCAAACAGCCACAAGAGTTAGTTCTCTTCTTCCCCATCCCATTCAGGGCAGGGACAATGTCTTTCTAGGTGCTGGTACAGTACCTAGTACAATGGAGCCCAAATCCTGATTGACGCCTCTGAGTACAACCCTAATATAAATATTAAGTGACGGAGCTGATGAGACAATAATGGCTGAAGTGCCTGCAGTATGTTGCGGACACTCAGTTGTGTATCTCCATTGTAACAAATGTATACGGTGCCATCTCCCAGCTTCTCAATCCCTGTAGTCTACACTGGCCCCCTTTCAAGTTTGAGGTTTCTGTGCTCATGTTCAAAGCTCACCACAGGACTGGCTCTAGCTACCTGAAAGACCATCTCTCCTTCATGTTACTTCTTGGAACAAAATCAGTATGGACAAATTGTGCCTTTACACTTGGCTAGATATTCCATTGACTTTAATGGGAACCACCCATTCATAGCCAAGAAAAATATCTGGCTCCTATTTAATATAAAGATGAATTTTTCTTACCTACCTAGTTTTATATCCCCCTGAAAAACATCATTTTCCCCCTAGCCTCTGTTTCCAGAAGCCGAGAATGGGCGACAGGGGATGGATCACTTGATGATTACCTGTTCTGTTCATTCCCTCTGGGGCACGTGGCATTGGCCACTGTTGGAAGACAGGATCCTGGGCTAAATGGACCTTTGGTCTGAACCAGTATGGCCGTTCTTATGTTCAAAACAGATGCTGACAGAACTTTTACTATAATACAGTGACTCCCCTTAAAAAACTGCCAGTTTGGACTTAGATAAAGAAATACAGTTACTTTCGAATTTGCAGTATATTTTGCGCTTCACTTCATTTACTATATGGAATAGTTAGAACACTGAAAATATGGAGATAAACATAACTATTTATCTAAGGCATTTGGCAAGTTTGACCGCTCTAGCCTTAATACTGTGGACAGATCTTTGGATGGTGTCAAGTGACTTTAAATGAGCTGAGCTATTTAAACCAACTGAGGTTCTGGCACTAAGAACGGTTAATCATGAAAAGCTTGTTTAAGTGATCACTGTCAAGGCTGGTACTGTAAGCTTAAAACCTGACCTGCTGGGAAGCTTTGGTGTTAACTTCTTGATTCCAGAACTGTATTTCTTTTTTAAAAAAACAATCTCTAAAGAGACATAAAATGAATTAATTTTAACAACTTCTTTATTTGGTTATTGGCTACTTCTCTATAAAATTATCAAACCATACAAGGTTCTTGTTTCAGACATATTTCATTTAGCCATCACATTGCTTCAGCAAATATGGGGTGGGCTATTATAAAGAGGAAGTAATCAATTGCTCTCCATGTCCAATGAAGGTAGGACAAGTAGTAACAGGTTTCATCTGCAGCAAGGGAGATTTAGATTAGATATTAGGAAAAGCTTTCTAACTATAAGGATAGTTAAAATGTGGAATAGGAGGTTGTAGAATCCTTGTCATCTGAGATTTTTAAGAACAGGTTAGACAAACACCTGTCAGGCATGGTCTAGGTATACTTGATCCTGCCTCAGCACTGGTGATGGGGTGATGACCTCTCAATGTCCCTACATTTCTATGGTCAGTCATATGATTAAGATAGAGGACCACCTGGTGGTGTGAAGGACTCCAGATGAGTCAAATCTGAATGTGAATGGTCTGCAGACTAAGAATGATTTCCTGAAGGAAATTGATGAATTTAATAATTATGAGTTATTAATATTAGTAGTATTACTAAGCACCTACAGTGAATACATCTGGGATTTCACAATCTGCTTGTGAACAAATCATAAACAGAAAAAGAGGTGAAATTTTCTCGAAATTATACATGTAGCTCTATTTAGGTGTCTCTCTTGATAGACCCACTCCCACTGAAAGCCTTTCTATTGATTACATTGGGAGTTGGAGTGGTTCCCTGTATTAGACCAGGAGACAGTTATAAGATGCAGTTCATGGTAACATATAGACTGATAATTGGCATTAATAACAGAGGACCCTGGATCACATAGAGTTCTATGTTACCATGAAGTAGACCAAATATAAAGTCTGTTACATTTCAGTCTTGAAACTATTTATGTACTCCCCATAGGCTTCAATTTAAGAAGATAAATATTTATCTGCAACTGTGCTGAACAATACTACCAACAATAAATATTATGTGAAGGCTCATCAATGTTTAGCTAAAATCCACTCTGTCTTGGCATCTAGTTCTATAGACAGACACCTAGATGATGTGTAAATAATATTTTTTGCCTATTCTCCATTGCCAGAAACAATATTTATTTATTCTATTACATAGGTTTTTTCACTGCTCAGTATTGTTTAGCATTTGTTATTGGAACCCTGAGATTTCAGCACAACATTTAAAGACAGAACCAAGAAACCTGGCTTGTATAGGAAAGCCAAACCAACTCACACTGGAAGGATTGCAAATCTGCATGTGTGTGACATACCAGGGCACAATACATGCTAATAGGTAGCTGTTGTCACCCCTGCCCTGTAACCCTCCATGCCTCACAATGCGCTGTTGAAGTAGCTTCCACCTGGGTCACTCAGAAACACCCTTCCAGCATGAAAGCTACACCCTGAGTATCTGTGCATAACTGCTGTCTGCCAGCCACACTTTGGTTATGCTTTGGCTCTCATCAGCTTGGGTTATACTTGCATCTGAAGAAGTGGGTATTCACCCACGAAAGCTCATGCTGCAAAACGTCTGTTAGTCTATAAGGTGCCACAGGATTCTTTGTTGCTTTTACAGATCCAGACTAACACGGCTACCCCTCTGATACTTGGGTTATACTGTCTCCTTGACAGTACAGAATATTTTAAATGTTATTCCTTAAATGATAACACAGTAATTCAGACACTTCAGTTTAAACACATTGGATTAGATAAAACAGTAAAACAAATTTATTAACTACAAAGACAGAGATTTTAAGTGAGTACAAGTAATGAGGCATAAAAGCCAGAAATGGTTACAAGAAAAATAAAGCTAAGATGTTTACTAATACCTAATTTAACAAACGATATCAGATTCAAGAAAAATGTCTCATCACATTCTTTCAGCAGTCTTGCTGACCAAACCCTATCAGTCAGGACCCCTTTCCCAGAGTCTAACAAATGCTTCCTTTGTTGCTCCAGGTGCAGTGAATGCAATGGGGACAAAAGGGGGGTGTCTTGGGGTCTTTGCCCCTCCTTTTTATAGTTTCAGTCCCTCTCTTGAAGAACATTTCCATCTGGGCATTAGGAGACAAAGTCTATGTGAAAGGATGTTCCCTGCTGTCTTTTTCTCACCTATTTGAGCTTTCTTTCGTTCCCTTCCTGCTTGATGACTCTGTTTACTGCTTAAATGCAAGTTAAGCAGTGCACACATTCCTTCATTTAGGACAGACCTGTTTGCAAACCTCTGTTTGGGCAGGGCTGTGGGGTTTGGAATATGTGTTAACATAATACAGGGAAATCTTATAACTTTGCATATAATGTTGCCACATATATTTTATCAGGACAATACTGACCCGCTAATTATGAGTTTCAAATGGTACCTTACAAGGCATATTTTGTAGTGTGCAGGGTGTGAATACAGGCATGTAATTCCATCACAAATTGTTGGTTAGAAAGGGATACTAACTCAATGAGTGTTCTGGTAGTGCTCACGAAGCGTGGAGAACTCCAGGTCATGTTCAGGATGGTGCGTTCTGGGGACACAGTCCTCCTCTGGTTATGAACAGATGTGTAGCACTGGAAGGGGGCATACTGGGGCTAGGGAGTGGCTGGGCTGGTGGTGCAAAGCCCAGGTCCAGGACTATTTTTGTGGAAATTTGCTGTTGCTGTAGCATAGGCTGCTGCATTGCCTGCAAAGGGTTGTGGTACCAGGAGTACCCAGACAACTCACACACTGGTAAGTAACTCCACACTTGATGCTGCAAGCTCCTCTGGATAAGGTGTGGTTAATCTCCTCACTGCATCTCTCTCCTGCTCCATGAAAGAACGAACCCTAAATGGGGGAGTAGTGAACTGTATAAAGATAAAGATGTGAATGATAACATGAGCATGAGCCAAATCAGCTAACCCCACTCAGGTAAATCTTCTATTGAAGTCAGCATTTGATCTGGGTCATTACAATGGAAACCTTACATGTACCCCATTTGTGATATCTTGTCCATCATTTGAAATCTCACAAGACAGGATATCTTTGTAAAACATAAGCTACACTTTAAATAAAAGCTAGGGACCTGATACAGAGATTATTGGGTAAGGTTGTATAACACAGACCATATAGGAGGTCAGCTGGGATGGCCTTAGAATCTATGAAAGCTGTAATAACTGGATATCTCTGTCTTCACTGCATAGTACACACAGTAGGCTAGATCCCTTTACTCTTATGATTTTCCTTCACATGCACTCTTCCATAATACATATGGCTTGCTACCTTATACAGAAGCAATTTTTATAAAACATAGCTGTGCTAAACCACAAGAAAGAGCAACTATAGATAAATCATTTAGAAAGGAAACACCTGTGTGGACCTGCTCAGTGCCTTTTCCACATTAATTCTATCATTTCATGTGCGCTGGTTTGTTTATGTTGGATATCACATTATGTTGGATATCAAATCACATAAGTAGATTTGTATGATATTTGCTTTGTATGATATTTTGGTTTTTTTTAATTTCATGGCCTTACAACTTGGCTTTCAAAAAACAATTAAATGGATGAAATTAGGATTCTAATATTTACAACCTACAATAAATTTCAAGGTGGTTCTACCTTCCAGATGCTGATTTAACCACTAAACCAATATTTCCTGAAGCATGGTAGCAAGAAGTATGATAGCAAAGTGTCATAACTTATTGCTGCTAGACACACATTTGGTTTCAGGCATAGGCTTCAGATTATCATTTGGGAAAGAACATAAGGGAAATTTCTTAAAGTGGAATCAACTTTTCCTTTAATTTGTCACCCACAAATTTGTATTCACAATTGATTGTGCCTGCAAATGATAGCACTTTCAGATCTAAATAATTGATTTGTAGGCACAATCAATTAATTGTGGGTGCAAAATCAGAGCCTGTTTTTTTTAAAAAACAGTAGCTCAAATAAATCAAAACAAATACCTATTGACAGAGAAAGGTTGTAGAAAGCATCTTTGCATGGTTTTAATGTGTTTTTCAGATCACAACAGAAAGGGACTGTTTTGCATTTTGAAATTCATAATATGTCTTTTATAACCACTCGTGAATGATTTGTTAAGTTCCTTTATCAGGAATCACACCCTGATGATATTTTTTAAAGATATCCAGCTAAGCTTATTAGGGCAGGGACAATGCCTTCTTACATATGTTTGTATGGCATTTAACCCATTTTGGGTACTACTGGAACAGAAACAGATAGTAATTAATAATGTATGAATACAGGCAGATCAGCGCTGTAGCCAGAGACACAGGAAGATGCAATGGCATGTAATTCCCTTTCCTCTCTTTCTCTTACTGTTGTTCACTGCAGACCCAGAAGACATCTAGAAAGATGTCATCAGAGAAGCCCATGACAAAAAAGATAGATATGGCCTTTAATAAAAGTGCTATGGAAATTTCTTACTGATCTCTATGTTTCTAGCTGCAACTCTGATATTCCTGTCTTGATGCATGTCTTCAGACTGACAATGGGTCCAATTCTCAGAAGGACTCTGCAATCATGAAACTTACTCCTATGCAGAATCCCTTTTAAAGTCATTAGGACTCTGCATAGGAGTAAGGGCTCATGCCTTCGGATCCCTTTGCAAATGAATGTGTCAGCATCCTGCATAATTTCATGTTACTTTTTTTTTTTAAACAGAGCATTGCAGCTTTACTTTAACACTTAACCCAGACTCACAAGGCTCTGAACATTTTTAGTTACAGTTTACATGTAATCTGTAACACACTCTATGCCTTTCCCCCCCATTGGTGTGAATTCAAGCCTTACTTGTCAATGTCTTAACTTTATTAACATGTGTCATAACAGATAATAGGCAAGACTTGCATTTGGTATCTTCCTGTTTCAATGATACATTTTTAATAGTTGCTTTTTATTACCAATTCATTGAGAAATCCTTTTGAGTAGAAATAAGCTTTAACATGAAATTAATTTCAAGCTGTATTTCACAGTCAGTGTATTTGGATGTAGAAAGACCAATGGGAGTGGATATCAGTCCTGAATGATGGAAATACTAAATACTTATTGTCCATAAGGACTGAAATATTCTCTTTTGTATAGCCTTAAAATAAAGGTAAACTAGATGAAGGATCTTAGTGGCCTTTTTTATGTGGTGACCTGTAAAAAGGGAATGTAGTTTTAATGCAAATATAAGAGGTCAGTTTTTAACTGCATAAATTCCAGAAATGCTAAAAATGTGCAAAATATCAGCTTCCAATATTTAACATTTTTGCAGCAAAACAGACTCTGGGTTTATGGGAAGAAACAGCATCATGAATAACTCATCACTGTTGATGATATTTTATTCATTATTTGATAGTCCTTAGGGGGTCTCACCAGTCTTGAACCTACTGAAAATGTTAATTTTATTGCTATAGGTCCATGTATCTTGTATACAACACTGAGTCAGGAACTTCATCTGACCATTTCTTCCTGTTTTTCATAAAATATATATAATACTTTGATTTGTCTAGAGATTTATTTTTCCCTGCTTGTAAAAGTCCTCTTATGATCATGAAAACAGACTTTGGAAAAACCACCAATCTGGTATATATTGGTCAAATTTTCAAAAATATAATGTAACCACAATATCTGTGCATATGTGCATAAACCCATCATTATTATTTTGCATTCATAATCTTTATAAGGCATTTTCCCCATGCCCTCAAATTATTCTGAGTGACTTAGTTTATGGTAAAAATAATTAGAATAGTAAAATAACCCACAATAAACTAAAATACTGAAGGTAGTAAATACAACAGTCATGATGGTTAAAATAAATAGAATCTTTACCGTAAAATAGTTTGCTGTTTGATCTCCCTGGAAATAATAAAAGCCTCAATCATGCAAGCTTGGATGCATGGGTTTGCCCAGACAGAACAATGTGCCCACATCTGAGCCCCCAGCAATTTTCTGGTGATAGTGCAGAAAAAAAAAATATGCACGAGCCATTTTGAGGCTATAATCAAATACCTATTATTACAATGACAGTAGAGAAATGTATTGATTTAAAAAAAATAGTGGGACCAATTCTCCATTTCTCTGCACCGTGTGTAGTTAGAAAATTAGGTCCAATAATTTTTTTTTTAAAAAGTGTTCACAGTGTGGCACAAGACACAAAATAAGGCCCTAATACGGCAAATTATTAGTAGGCATATGTGAAATTTTATACCTATGAGTAGTTCTACTGGCTACAGTGGTACTACTCCTGAGTGTAAAGTTATGCAGGACTGGGGCCTAAATCAGTCCCTGCTCCAAAGATCTTACAAAACAATACCCAGGTGCAAATCAGACAAAGACAAAAATACCAACAGGACACTGAACATACATAAAATATGAAAGGCATCCATATAATATATATTTTAGCCAGAAGAAATCTTAACACACATTGTAGTAGTTCTTATTACAAAAAAAAAACCAGCAAAGGCAGGAGCAAGGGAGGGAAGGGGAAGGAAAATGACAACACACTCTAAAGAAAGAAAAATAAAAGATTTGAAAATTACTGCACCAAAATATATCATTTGATGTCATTACAGAAAGCACAAATTAAAAAAAACCCTGGGGCACATGCTCAGTTGGTGTAAATCAATGGAGCTCCATTGACTTCAAAGTAGCAATGCTGATTTATAGCAGGTGACAATCTGGCCCATTGTT
This sequence comes from Mauremys reevesii, assembly GCF_016161935.1. Classification (NCBI taxonomy): domain Eukaryota; kingdom Metazoa; phylum Chordata; order Testudines; family Geoemydidae; genus Mauremys; species Mauremys reevesii. The sequence goes on along the minus strand of NC_052628.1, from coordinate 93,284,432 downwards.
TATATTTATAGACTCCTCCCCTCCCATTTCCCAGTAGCAGAATTACAGATTCAGAATGAAACTCCAAGTACACCAGCTCTTCCAGCCACTAACTCCAAAGAATAGCACTAAGTTAATTCCCTGTCAACTTTGACATGTATTGTAAAAAAAAGTCAACTAATTGGTCAGAATCGTAACAAAACAGAGACTTTATTGTCCCACTTAATTTGGCATATTCAATGATAAAATAATTTCAGTTCTTCCTTAATTTATCTAAGGGATGATAAAGAATAAAAATCTTTCTTCGGGAAACTGTAGTTTGTATCATGGTTGGAAAAACTAGTCCTAGTTTACTGAAACAAAATGAGGAACAATACTTATTTAGAGCCCATGGTGGGAAAACCCCCAAGTTCCTTACTTAGATCCAAATTCTGGCCAGCCCACTATTAGTGCACCAGGAGGGGAAGGAGCGGTAAGTTGCCTCAGAACTTGTATCCCTGCCTGTCCAGGATCTCATTGGCTTGCTGTCCCAAGCTAATGCACCTGCAAATGCTAGTTGCCTGAAAGTGGCTGAGGCTACAGTGGTGGTTTCAATGGGAGCTGCGGGATGCTGAGCCCCTTTTAAAACCAAGCCATTAATTAAGGCACGTAAGTACAGACATAAGAACTTCATGCCTGAATCAAAACCCATTGAAGTCTATCAGAGTCCAAACCCTTTAACTGCCTATTTTTGGAAGGTTTAGCCATTATCTACATTTACAGTAACCTGAAGGCTATGCTGCTTAAGCCTTGTTGTATATTTTTTAACCTTGTGTATTTGACACATTGGGCCAATTTCACCCCTGGTTTAATACCATTGGATTCAGAGGTGTAAAGCCAGGGATACATTTGAGGCCTTCATTTTTACAGTTTATTTACAGTAAGAAAATATTGTCAACAACTCTGTATACCTTCCTTACAAATAACTATAATTTTTCATAATCTCTCATTTTTCAGCATTCAGACTGCCATAGTTTCAAAATACTTTTTGCATCTTTAACTATCACAAGTTCTATTGCATTCTAATAACTGAAAACAAGTTATCTTTACACAATATACAAGCATTAAAAAGATATACAGAAAATATCCATGTTCAATGCACAAAGTATATCATTCATCAGTCCTTGGGAGATACTTTGTGATTTTATATCCTTTTTATACAGATACAAAATTTACAGTTTTCCTCATTAAGGAGGAAATAGTTAATAATAGTTAAGCAAGTGCTAAACTTCAGGCACATTAGTAGCCCCAGTTAGACTCATGTGTTTCAAGTTAAGTATGTATTTATGTGCTTTGTTAAATTGAGATCTTATTTCATGAATATTCTTCTGGGCCATCTCCTCTGTTCATTTTCAGTTTTATTGCTCAGTTTTCACGTTAAGGAGTTGAGGTGTTCTTTAATTATAATCCTCAAATTCTAGTTCAATTTCCCAAGGCACTGTAGCTGCTAGATTAGACCACTACTTCCTGTCTGTGAAGTATTTGGTGTAAATGTAAGGATTCCCTTCAGGTAGGTGGGACAACTAAGCAGTATTTGCTACTAACTAAAGTGCATATTGCCATTTGTCATCCTTTTGTTATTACAAATACTGCCAGTGCTGTCTGGTACTCATTTCCTAGTCCTTGATATCAGGACTAGTTCTCATTTTCTGGGCAGCTTTATTTGTGCTTTTTTGATGGAAATCAGATATGTAATCAAATTATTTTGATTTTAAGTGCTTTAGTGTGATTGCTGTTCTCTCTTTTCCTTTTCCCAGAGATATACCTTTCCTTGCCATCATGTGTTATCACTTATCACAGACTATAAAACTTCATTGTTATTCATTACTGGGAATTTTCTCCATATTTTTAACTATATGTTTTCATTAGGCATAGTTAATTTTAATTAAGGTAGTATTTCCAATTCCAGAGCACCATTTAAAAAATAACTTTAAAAATAGAGCGACAAGGATTAATTGGTGGAGAGAATTCTAAACAAAGTAGTAATATTATGGGCTCACTTTTTCTAGAGTTCTGAATACCAATGGTGATGGCTGCTTTTTGCTTAATACTTACAAATTTATGACAAGATACACCTTCATTGTTATTGTTAGGCCACACCCATGACTACCCCAAACTTCATGGGGACAGTGAGTAGAGAATTTAGATTCTGCTGGCCTCAAGGCCCAGACCCTTTTCCCTTGACCTAAAGAAGGAGCTTTTCTATCCATTAGCACTATGAGCCTATGGTGCAAGGCTGAGAAGTTCTAATTCTATCCAGTAGAGGCAGTTGCATGTATATACATTTGCCACCTTATTAGAGCACCGTATGCATCTTTCACTGGTGCTCTGTTATACTATATTCTTACAAGCGGAGGAATCCCTTTGCTTCTGTTTGAAATCAGTGCTCTGCTAGCTGGGTTTCCAAACCATGCCCATATACTGGGCCATGCCTTTACGCTTTTTTGCTAAATTCAGCTTAAGAAAAGCATTCCCCTTTGTGTGTATACAATCTAAGGTCAAGAAAACAACCAGAATGCTTAAGTGCCAAAAATCAGTTGAGATCAGAATCTGGTTTTCCACAATCACAATAAATCCCAGAAGTTTATAAAAGGCTCAGTAATATACTGTGCTGACAGCTATCCCCAACAGTTGATTAATGGCAAATATTTACTCAAAACCTTGCAGTACGAAAAGGGGAGGTGCGGAAACCAGGTTGCATTGGAAATAAGTGTGACACTGTATGGCATATGGGAGACACTTTTATAATATTGGTATCAACAATATCATAAAGTGCAATGAGTCTGACCTGCCGTATAAGTTATCTGCAAAAATGTTATAATATGCCAAATATGATACTCTTGTGTATATGTTTGCATCAGCTTTGTATTGTGAGTTATAGGTGTGTAGGGTATATCTGCATTTCCAATCTTGTGCTGTGTTTCTGGGTGACACCCCCAGACAGATTGGCATCGGCACTGCCTAGCCTGTTTGATGGCCCATCAAGGGCTATGAGCGGTACAACAAACCCATTGAAAAGCCAGGGATTACACCTTATGAGTCAACAAGGCATGTAGGGGCAGGCTGGTGAACAGAACTCTAAGGTTTTTCCATGCCATGTGCTGGGCAGCTTGCGTTTGGGACACAGAAAGTACAAGCCACATGGCAAAAGAACATAAAAGGCAGCTGCATCGTCTCCATTTTTTGCCTTCAATCCTGCTTCTTGCCTCTGGTGTGATTTTTTTCTACAAACTGAAGCTGTGAACAAAGGACTGAATGACTCATCCAAGCTGTAGATGTATCTAGAGGGACTTTCAAGCCAGCAGACTCACTAATACTGCTAAGAACCTGATACATGAACTTTGAATCTTTGTATGTATGTGACTGCTTTACCATTTAACAACTCTCTTCTTGTTCTCTTTTTCCTTTATAATAAACCTTTAGTTTTAGATGCTAACGGATTGGCCGGCAGCGTGGGATTTTGGGTAAGATCTAAACTAATATTGACCTGGTAACATGGCTGACCCTTTGGGGTCAGAAGAACATTTGTATAGTGAGCAGAGTTTTTAAAATAACTTTCACTGTACTGGAACTAGGTGCTGATTGGGAGCCAGAGAACTGGAATGCAATAAAATGGGCTGTATCATTTCTTTTTTAGCTTCTCGATAACCTGTGTGGAGGATCAGAAGTACAATTTGTGACCGTCTGGGAAGTTTAACTTCTGTGTTACCTACCAGTCTTGGGAGTATCTGCTCTCCTATTTACAGCCTGCCCTGAACTTGGCATTTCCAGTGCGGGCTACCCCAGACACCCTATGCCACAATAAGTACAAGAAAATATTTACCGTAGAATTCAGCAGGAATGTTATCATTATGAACCATACCAGTCCGATCTATTTAAAATGAAAGATGCAATCTACATGTCAGATGGAAAACAGAACAAAGGGATGGTCATTTATATTCAATCAAGATGTTCCTTTAAAAGTCACCATGAAGAGTAATACTGCTATTTTGTTGATTACTACTCATTTGTTAATAGATGTAGTAGTTTTCATCTCTGCTTTTAGACATTATTATATCCCATCAGGGTTTCATATCATCTATTTGATGGAGTTAACAATAGTAAGCAAAAATCTCAGTAAAGTATTTATTTTACTCAGTTGTTAATTAGGTTATTTTCAAAGCATTCTCGCTGATGCTTGTCCTGATAAGTAGTGCATTTTAGGGAACATACCACTGCAACTTCACCCTATTGGTGACAAAGCTTCTGCTGGGGGAGCTGATACATCCTTCCCCAGCCCCAATAACATCTTTCTCTGAACATCCCTCCCTTCTTTCCAAAGATACTCCCTTCCTTTATTGATGACACTCTGTTTTCTTAGGGCATTTGAAAGGTATGTTTCTATAGTACATATGATATAGTTTTCCTGGCACACTTAAACATTGTCCTTTGTACTACTGCTGAATTCATGCCAAGTTGGTGTAAAACACTGCCATTCTGATCTGGTAACATTTTACAGCTACTTTGCATGGGTGCGAGTGACTACATAAGGTGCAGGGCAACAATCACCCGCCCAGTATTTTTGTCTTTTAGTTGTCTTTGCAACAGCAGAATTGTCTGGTGGTGGCAATAGTGAGTTTATATTCTCATTATTTGTCATTTTTTATTTTATAGTGTTGCTTACAACTTCTCTATATACACACACATGAAATTAACTCTTATTTTTATGATTTTAATCTTCAACTTTGCAGGTACGACTTCCATTTCACTATGGTTTTTAGTTAGCCAGGAGGTAATTTCAGTAACAGTACATGTAGCATTTCATTTTCTGGAAAGATCAGTATTAATTAATACAATACATTTCTTAATGAGAGAACTCCACAGTTAATTACATATGAACAAATCAAACGCACAGTCTTACTATAGAGCAGTAAGCACTCAGTTGATCAGGCAATCTAGTACATACATAACTTTTGTGAAGGTGCACATGTATGCAGTTTAGACTTTGGCTGGACCAGAAGAAATGAGAGAAATAACTAGCTAATTCAGAGAGAGTCTTTTTAATACCAAATCCATCTCTCCCAAAGTGGTCCAGAAGATACACAACCCAACCCCCATAGCCAACATGCATCCCCACCCACACCCCATCTCTGGGGACTACACAAAAGACACAAACCAATTCCAAGTGTTCACCTCTTTTGACCATAGGTTTGGACCACCTTATCATAACTTTCATAGATAGATAATTGGGGAGGAAGCTGGACATGGGCTGGGAGGAGTGGAGTTAAAGAAAAATCTAAGAGGATCTTTCCTCTCTCTTGGCCATTGGTCTGAAATTTGTTACCCTTATGCACATGTCTGCACTTTTCTCAAGAAACATTTTCTACTGCCCCTGTACTGTCATGGCTTCAACACTGGGGAAATCTCTTCCCCTTGCACTAGTACTGATGAAGCTCTACCTGTGCTAGCAGCAGTAGAAAAACTGTTGTCTAGCTCTGCTTTGTTGAATCAAATGGCAAACAAGGAAATGTGGATCCCTCAAAGAGATCTAACTCCTGGCTGCCTCCCTTGAAAAACAAGGAGGACACTGCTATGCTTGTAATCACAATCTCTGCAGCCCCTTGTTAGTAACAGAATATACCAGTCATATCTATATTGCAGACATCCACAGAAATAACCACTGAAAACAAGGAAAGAGAGAAGGGGAAAAATCAAGAACTTTAGGCCGTCAGCAGGGACTGAATCCCTCTCTGGTGCAAATGTCTTAGCTTACTCAGTGGGAGTGGATTTTTTGCTCTTCCCTGCACGTGCTTTGCCAAATTTGGCCTAATGCAAGGAAAAATTAAAAAGGGAGTCATGAAATGGAAAAGTCTGCTAAAGCAAAGGCTCCCAAACTCCAGGTCCAATAAAGACACCAGCATGTGTTAGAGAAATGGCTTCATTTTCAACCAAAGGTCTGTCACAGTATGCAGGAACTCAAATACCATATGTACTCGCTCATAAGCCAAATATTTTTGGTAAAAAAGTGACACATCAAAGAGCAGGGGTAGGCTAATAAATGGGTCTATACCAAAATTTGACGATTTTAAACTTTATGGAATCATTGAATTGAATATCTAATACATTGTCATTTTGTTTACCTGGAGCGTCTGCAGGCATGGAGCCCTTCATCTCCCTGTGGCCGCAGTTTGCCGTTGCCAGCCAATGGTAAACAAAACATCCAGCCTGCTAGTAGCTTACCCTAATGGGCCAGCAGCCAAAGTTTGCCAACCCCTGAAATATAGGGTCAGCTTATGAAAGGGTCATACAATTTTTGCTATTTTTACCTAACCATCTTGGGGGGTCAGCTTATAAACGAACGGGGCAATGAATGAGTATATACAGTACATACAAAAATCTGAAAATACTGTATTACTACAAGGCAAGGGTATCATTATTCTTTACAATAGGTGAATTATTGTGACAACATCCAAAAATTGCTCTGGGACCTGAATACTATCAGCACTGATATTGTCAAGGTGTCTGCAAAAACCCAGTGGAGAAGCAGAGTGCTCTGGGGAATGTTACAAAACTAGACCGCATGTGACACAGCCAATTTTGGCAGAACAGTTACTTCTCATAGTTTCAATCCAAAAGAAGTAGAGAAGGGTCTAAAGGAGCTATTTCACCTTGAAAGAATGGAGGAAAAGATTTTGGAGACTAGATGGGGGGGGGAAGTGCTAGTCATTACCAGTTCTTTCAGATTAACATTTGTGCTTTCTATAATGATATCAATATTTTTTAAAGAGGTGCTTCAGGATAAAAGCCTAAGGCCTGATTCTGCTGTCATTTAAGTCAATGGGAGATTTGCCATTGACTTCAAAGGGAACAGAGTTGGCCCGCATTAGATAGAACATTTGCCTGATTCACCTCCATTTGCAGTTAGTGGTAGACCTCTAAATCACTTTAATAAGAGTTGGATTAGTCCTCAAAGGACCTGTAGGTGTTCACTGCAAACTTTTCACTTTTTTATGTACCACTATTTAGAAAGAAGGAGATCAACCTGGGTCACAAAGTTCAGGTTTTGAGATACAGAGTTTTGGTTCAGGGCCATCTGCAGGTAAACAACAGGCAAAGCTTGTATCATCTATTGTTTTAGCTACACTACAAATCCAGAGCTTTTAGAATAAGGGTTAGGTGAATAGGTTTTGATGAAATAAATACCTGTATTTTTGTCTAAAACTTGAGCATATTTTGACGCTCCCCTCAAAATTTTTTCATTGCTTTCCATTTATATGTCTTGCTGCACTTCTGGGTTCCAGCTGGGCCAACAAGCAGAAGTGCTAAAATGCACCAAGAAAGCATGTTTGCAGGATTTGTGGACACTGGGTGTTCAGTAAATATTTAAATCAAATCTCAGAACTTTCTAAACTTCAGCCATCCTGTAGCACGGTTTCAGTTGGTCCGACGAGCCGTTGGGGACGGCAGAGAACTACTGCCTTGCCGAAAGGCCCTGGTCACACCTCTCTCTCAACAGGGAATTAGCAGAGAGAGGGGTGCCATCACAGTTGGACTGGCAAGAATCTGTGGCATGGCCTGCAAGCAGGGCAGTGCTGGCAAGAGTCTGTGATGCACTCCTCAGGCATGGGAGTGCCGGCAAGAGTCTTTAACACTTTATTGGGGTTCTGCCACCCTGAGGTGGGGTGGCAGGGGTAGGGGAATGCAGCCCAGGGCCCTGACAGTGGCAGAAGGAGAGGGTCCCGCCACTTGGTCAGCGGGGATCCACCTGCAAAACACTGACCAAACACCAACTCACCACACTGTCCCATTCCACCCCTAAACTACTTCCTACCTGGTCTCTTGAGTGGGTCCCTTTGGTCCTTTCAGCTCATCATGGTGTTCAGCTGCTGGTAGCCCTGATAGCTCCAGCTCACCCTCAGCATCAGGCTCGGGTCACTGCCCAGCTCCCCGGGGTACCCTGTGGCTGGCAGTCCTGGTAGCCCAAGTCCTTCCTCTGAGTCAGGTTTCCCCTGGCTCGGCAGCAGGATCCACAGGGAGCAGCCATCAGTCTGTGTCTGTCTCCCTACCAGGTGCAGCCCTGACTTGGCCTGGCCCCGCCCACTCAGGCTCAGAGAGTGGCTCCTCACCCTATGGTTTGGAGGGAAACCACACCGGCTCCCTACACATCCCTACTTAAAATAATCTCTGAGCTGCCTTTGTTTTGTGATGTAACTTATAAAAATATAAATAACTATCCATTGGAACTGCACTGCCAGGGATAACAGCCTGGAGCTTCCAGGCAGAAGGCCCAGCCCTCCCATTAATCCATGAAGATTTCAGCCCGCACCTGGAGTTTGCTCTTCAAATGCTAATGCCACTGGTCAGAAGGGTTCCAAAGAAATGCCAGGAGATAGACATCAAGCTCTTTAAATCCTACCTGCAGATTAACTGCACGAGGGGGCTATCAGACTCTAAATGTGGGGAACAACTTATACTGTAGCATGAGAAAGTTGAAAGTGTGTGTCTGCATTACAGTAACTTGATGTATACATATGATGGGGGAGCAATGAAAACAGGAAAACCAAGGCCAAATTCTGGTCACTGTCTTCAGTGGACTTGCACTGGATTTACCCTGATTTAAATACTATTAAAATCTGGTTCTAAGTTTCCTAAGTTGTCAAACTGATGGGGAGGGCTATAGCTGTGTGATTCCCACTAAAACCAGTGGCAGTACTGCAGCAACCCTCTGCTTCAACTCTGCAAATGCACCCCTACATTGGTACTTGCACCTAATTATTTCTTTTTAAAAAAAGAAAAAACCCGGAAGTTTTTCACCTGTAACTGGAGCCCCCTCAAAACTATGAGAAATGTATCTTGCTTACCATTGAATCTGTACCATCTTGGGCACTGAACTTCTCAGATCTCACAAGACCAATGAGGTCAGAGCTGGTCAATGTTTGGATGGGATACTACCAAGTAAAGAAAAAGGCTGATGCAGGAAATTGGGTTTGTAATGCAATTGGTGTTGCTCTTGCCTCTGAGTCAGTACTAAATTAATGCTCTGATCCAGCATTAAATCCAGTCTCTGTCTTATTTTCCCATCTGGAGTCTGATACATAAAAGTCATAAACAAAATAGGGTCCAAAATCAGCTGGGTCTTTGGCTACAGTCTCTCCCAAATGGGTTTCAACCAGCTTCCCAACACAATTGTAGTATGGAATTGGTTAATGGAGGCAGGGAACTTCCTTTCTCCCCAACCTGAGACCCTGGAAGAAAGCTCATATTTGCAGTGGGTTTGCAGCAGATACTGCTTTAGTGACCAGGGTGACTTCCTCCATCCCAGTGGAAAGTATCCAAACAAAACCTGAGCCCACATACATAAATGAATGATTTTCCCTGTCCAAGGTTTCTTCTTCTTCAGTCCCTCAGTTCTTCTGTCCCTTTCAGATCTGTCACAGAGAGACCCATAATCAACAGCTACCAATCTTCTCAACGTCTTTCTCCATCACGATAGAGAAGAAGGTTTATATAGCAGGCCTTACATTTCTGCCCAAGTTAGCATAATGCAGGAACAGACACCTATACACCCCATTATACCTCACTATGGTTTTGGGGACTGTGTGTTGCTGGAGTTGTAGGCCAAATATTACTCTCCTAAACACTGGCAAAAATCCCCAATAATTCCATTGACTTCAGTGGGGATACACCAGATTTACACCAATGTAACAGAGCAAAATCTGGCCTGATACTGTTTTGAAAAGGAGTAAAATGAAGATCTTGACAACTTACACTTTTTGTAGTCTGGGGCTGTTAATTTAAGTGTCCAGGCCAAATTCCAACTTACAATTACAATTTGCTACCTAAATTCTCCCTCCCCACTCCAGTTTCCACTGGATGCTGTATACTTCTTTACTTCCTGTCCTAAGCTTTAAGTAACGAGGGTTGGAGGACTAGTCATGGAATTAGTATGCAGTTTGTGTTGTATCCTGTCCATATAATGGGGGTGGGGGTATTGTGTCTCATTAAATCCATGCATATTTCATCTGCATAAACATTGTTTATTCAGGATTTCTGCAGGCTGCGTGTAAATTTCACCTTACAGGTTTTTATTGGTCTTAAAAGAGAAGAGGGTTTTCACTGACATGACATTCTGAGCCTTCGTCCCCTTACAGGCTTTTTGTGCCAGTGGTTGCAGTCACAGAGTTCAGAGCAAACAGCTTCCTTTTAAAGTCAAAGCCTAGGTAGCAAGGTGTGCAAAGCTTAACCTCGCTACATATCAAGTATGTCATTCCATTTCATGCTTCACTTCCAGCATCAAGCTGGTGAATGAGAGAACAAAAGTCGCTGACCTCAAGCCAGGGTCTCCACATGCCTCTCCTGAAAAGTGCTGTTGTCACAATGCCAGCATACCAGACTTTCCACACACACACACACCCACCCCGAGGTGTTTGTTAATAGCATGGCTAAACGTTCAAAGGAGGTTTGACTGTAATTTTTTTTTTGGTAAGGATCAGAATTTTACTATTTTACAATAAAAAGACCGACTTCCTCTCATTGCCCCCAGTTGAGTCAGACATAAGCAGAGCATAACCTATGCCTCCTCATCACAGGAGCTCTCTAACACCAAGACAAAAAATTCAAAAGCCTCAGGTGCCGTGTATGAATCTTATTCTTCCAACAACCACTGGTATTGCTTCCGTGTTCTGTAATAATTCAACCCCTCATCGTGACTTGACTAAAATCTGCTACATTTGACTGTCCTGTCAGTTATGCATATTTTTGGCACTTGAAGTCAGATACCAATCACAGTGTATGGTGTTATTGTATAGTTAAGTCACATTAGCAAAACCCAGGACAGATTTTTGTGTAAAACTTTCTATTGATCTGGTTTCATTAGATGAAATGGTAGGAGCACCGTGTTTCAGGCTGAATTGTAAAGGGATACTGCTGCATATCTTTTCTTATATAGGGTTACATTGTTGCCATGCTTGCCAGTGTGTGTAATACTTTGTAGCTTCAAAATATTAAATTACATGAACATCCTCATTTTCCCATTAAAACGGTCATGTTTTTATTTGTTTCCCCCCCTCTCTATTTTCAACCACACTGAATAATATTAATCAGTTATTCCTTGAAAAACCACTGTAAGGTGGCTTAATATTATTATCTACATTATCCACATGGTGATATTAATTAAGGAAGATAGGTGAGGACCAAGCCAAGCCCACACAGCAAGCCAGTGGCAGGAGCTGAGATTAGAACTCTGGCTGTAGTTCCCCAGTGTGGTTTGATTTTGGCTACTACTTTGTTCCCCAGCATCTTCAATAGTGTTAGTTCATTTCTAGGAAGTGTGATTGCCGATTAACTTCTTCTGCATTTGCTGCCTGACCAGCTAGCTTGTTCTGCTGCAAAGGTGTTTTTTTTAAATCACTTCAAAAAAATTTAGGGTTATAAATATGAATGACAAAAGAGCAAGAGTTGGAATTCAAGGGTCAAAACTCCTCACTAGATTTTAGGAGTCTATTCCTCTTTCCCCACTGCCAGAATGGGTGAAAGTCACCCTGGTGCAGCAGGACTGTACAAGACCTATGCAGCCTTTAAGCTTCTTAAACTTTATTTTGAATTTCACCTGACTAAAGTAATTTCCACTGGATTCAATAGGAGATTTATCCATATCCTTAGGATGGAAGAAAAAGGGCCTGAAAAATTTCATGGTGTCCAATATGGTGCTTAAGCTGTTTTGGAGCATCACTGAAATATGGAGACAATTTAAGGACTAAAATGTTTCAAAATGTTGAGTCCTTAATGAGAATATGCCATTTTTCCCTCACGCCACATTAACCGCTATTTTTTCCAGCTAGCTTGGGATAATCTTATTGTGTGGCAGGAGCTCAGGGATGTACTCAATGCCAGACTGGAGTGAAGGAGCATGACTAAGAGGCCAAGAGAGTAAATAATCAATCAGACAGTTAGATAAACATTCAATCAGGTGCTCATCCAAATCCCATTGAAATCAATGGAAAGATTTATATCCAGTTCTCCCATTGAATCAAGCCTCCAGTGACACATGAAGCAACAGTATTTTCATCTGTTAGACTTAAGCCACTTCTTCGGTTTTGTGGAATGTGTGCTCTAAAGGGAAATATTTTACTCTCCCTAAACTGCTTCAAAATTCTTGGCTTATACCTTTGTTAATTCAGTGCATGATACACTGACAATCCACAAAAATGGCCTAATAATCTTGACAAAATGCACTTTTTAAAATACCAGGATCCAGTCTCTGCTCAAAATTGCAGAATTCTTAGCAAATTAAACAGTTTTGTCTGCTGCCAGGAGAAACAATTTTGATGGCATGTCTTTTTAGAAACCCAGAATAAGGCGGCAACAAGCCAGGGTAAAAATTAAATGGCAGTGTAATCCTCCAAGGAAGATACAGTTAGATATTTCTTTTAATGGAAACTTTGTTTTGCAGACAGCATGCACTTTACCCACACAAACACCAACAACATCTGCTGCTGCTGGTAACAACTGACCTCTTAATCATGAGCTACTCATTTTAGAATGACTGCAGGCTGTTAGAAGAAAAGTCTTCTTGAGAAGTCTCTTTAGCAACAAGACTGAAAACAATCAATCATCTTTTACCTTCCTTTTTCATAGGAAATATAGTAAGCCTATAGATATGAAAATCAGTCAATGCCTACAGCGAAGAACACATCAGTCCAACAGGAGGAAGATAGCCTGACTTCCTCTGCTCTGTTCTATAAGCATTTTGCCATCATTCAGTATCTTTGTTTTTCAGTGTAGATTTTTCCAATCAGGATAATTTTTTTCCCTTCATTTTCATGCCATTTGTCTTATGGTTTGAGCTCCAAATGTTTTATTATTGTTACTTGATTACTGGCACCTGTTTTCTGTCATAGTTCTAATGCTGTGTGTTTCTGGCCTCACTGTTTCCTTTGTTTGAAGGCTGGATTATCAATTGTTTGGCAGAGCTGGAACTAGGCATGTGGCAAGTGTGCTGCTGCACAGAGATTTACACTTTTAGGACTCCTGCTTTGTTAAGGACCCCAGGCACCATGTACCCTATTCAGTGATGCATTAGGACCACCGCACATCTTAAAGGATGAACTACGAGGGCCTGAACATTCTTCCACTTTCCAAAGTCTACCCCTGCATACCCATTTTCTGATTGATGAAACCCTTCAGTCCATGTTGTTTGTATCTAATAAGGAACTAGATTTCAGACTAGGGAAACTGCATGCAGGGCCAGTGCAAGGATGTTTCATGCCCTAGGTGAAACTTTCACCTTGCACACTCCCCCATCCCCCGAGCCCCCGCCCTGAGGCACCCCCTCCCACAGCAGCTCCCGGCCTCCGCCCTGAGGCACCCCCTCCCACGGCAGCTCCTCCCCTCCGCCCTGAGGCGCCCCCCCCCGTGGCAGCTCCCCACCCTCCGCCCTGAGGCGCCCCCCCCCGTGGCAGCTCCCCACCCTCCACCCTGAGGCACCCCCCCGCCCCAGCTCACCCCTGCTCCGCCTCCACCCCGAGCATGCCTTCGCTGCTGCACTTCTCCCACCTCCCAGGCTTGCGGTGCCGGCTGCCGTGGTCGCTGCCGAAGAAAATGCTGACTGCCTAGGTTGCCTAAATGGTTGCACCGGCCCTGACTGCATGCCTTCAGAAATGTCTAGAGTTCTGACTTTCTACCTCCCTAATTTGGTGAACCCCTCTCATACCCACTTAATAACCCAGCTAACAAATCCTCCCATCCTTAGATATGCTGTGAGTGTTACAGAAGTCAGCCTGAGGCACTGCATGTCTGACATTGCAAAAAGGTCCTGAGCAATGTAAGCCACTGAATGATAGAATAGATTGGCACTCTCCTAGATGTGCTTCAAACCAGGCAGAGCTAGAGGAGCTCTGATCCCTGTGCTCCGCACTTTGCTATAAAATTTGGTGGTGAGCTGCCTGGCCTTCTTGTTGGCTCCAACCATGAAGTCAGAGTGCTAGAAGAGATGTAGGGCCCACTTTTCAGAGATGTTGATCACCTGTAGTTAGTTATTTTGAAAAATGTATCCCTACTTTCTCCCTGATCACTAAAGGAAGGGGAAAGAAGACTGATTAGATCCTCTTGCTGCCTTTATATAAGTGAGATGAAGGGAAAGAAAAGGTTTGCTATCATCTCCCCAAATATGTAAGATGAATGGAGAAAAGGAGCCAGGTCAGCACTGTTAGCAATGGATAGGTTCAGGTTGGTTAAATCAAATATCTTACATAAAATCTTAGTCTGCAGAAGAGAAGAGTAGGGGGGATTTGATAGCAGCCTTCAACTACCTGAAGAGGGGGTTCCAAAGAGGACGGAGCTAGGTTGTTCTCAGTGCTGGCAGATGACAGAACAAGAAGCAATGATCTCAAGTAGCAGTGGGGGAGGTCTAGGTTGGATATTAGGAAAAACTATTTCACTAGGAGGGTGGTGAAGCACTGGAATTGAGTTATCTAGGGAGGTGATGGAATCTCCATGCTTAGAGGTTTTTAAGGCCTGGCTTGATAAAGCCCTGGCTGGGATGATTTAGTGGGGATTGGTCCTGCTTTGAGCAGGGCGTTGGACTAGATGACCTACTGAGGTCTCTTCCAACCCTGATATTCTATGAATCTGCCACAAACGTATGATTTCTGAATCCAGGATCTTTCAAATTCTGAAGTTTATTATTTGGATATATTCATGATCCAAACTGCTGTATTTTGAGGTTTCTCTTTGCCTTGTTCTAAGAAAATGACTAGAACTGGTTGAATTGTTTTGTCTGGAACAGTTTTCCCATCATCAAAGGCAGTTTCCTCAAAATCAAATCATTTTATAGGAGCACGTTGATTTCAACAGCATTTTGGATGGAAAAAGCTGAAATGAAATGTTTTGACTTTCTTATTCTCTCAAAATAACATCAAAAAGTTTCATTTAGATAATTTAAATTTATTTCATTCTGATAAAGCCAAAATGAAACATTTTCACCCTATCAGTTTGATTCATTTGACTTTTATATTTAAATGTTAACTTTAACGTGATATATATAGTTAATATATTTGATATTATATAATAATGTTTCCACATTGTCAAAAATGATTTAACATTATTGAAATGAAATATTTAAATGGTTCCAAATATGGTTTTGGAACATGATGGAGGGTATTAATATTTCTTCTGCAGGAAATTGCAATATTTTGTCTTTTCATTCTGATTTGGAACACATTTTGAAATGTCAGCATTTTCCACAGAATGAAAATTCTATTTTCCAACCAGCTCTGAGCATTACTGTAAGGAAGAACTAAAATATGTAGATCAGTGATGGGCAGGAGACAGCAAATCTCTGATGATTCTTGCTACTTTTAGAACTTGGGGCAACTGATATTTCTCCCTAACAGAAGACTGACCCCCTGATTATGTAACATTTATTTCTATTATTTTCTCTGGTTAGTAACATACTGAAAAAAATAAGAACAAAAGCTATCTTCTACTTCCTCTTCCACTGAGCCCTTTTTTTTTCCGTGCCAAAACATTGTTCAGTTATATAATCATTTGACTTCCATTTATTTTAACTTTATTTTGTGCAATTCTTTGATATTTTTTCTGGTCTCTCAGACTGTTTACCTAGTAAATATTCTAGACTGGGATTTTCAGAGGATCCTGAGTCTCTCTCTACCTGGGAGAGCAAATCTCTCCCATGACATGCTGTCGGAACAGAGGTCAGCAAAAGCGCTTGAGCTAGAGGCCCCTCATTATAGAGGGGGCTGCCAACAGAGTGTTTTCTGTAAGGGCCCCAGGACTTGGAAACATACTCGCCCTCTTAGTCTGAAATAGCCTAATTGGTGAGCTACCAGGCACACTGCAAAAGCCATTGGACAGAGGTTTAGGAAAAGGCTGAGGGTATGTTCCCAGAGACCATTTGGATGAAAAGGAGCTCTTTTTGTAGCTGATTGGCTGGCTGGCTGAGCTGCGTTAATTTGTTCCTGTTTAAATATTTGTTTTTTTCTTAAATGCTGCTGTATGTGTTTTGCTGTTGTAATATTAATTGTCAGGGCTCCTAGAGGTCTTGTATAGATTTTTTTTTTACTATTACTTAAATCCAAACAAACAACAATAAATAAGGGAATTTTAGTGGGATTGGGGTGCCTAAATACCTTAGGCTCTTTTGGAAAACTCATCTCTAATTTCCTCAGTGTCATCATGAATGGCTACCATAATGAAGGGTTGCATTGCTCTGCAAAGTTATTACCATAATATGATGCTGTAACATTCTCCTTCCTGTTATGAAAAAAGACCATGCACAGATTGTTGCTATTGCTCTAGCTGAAAGATTAGTGATCAGTCTAACTGGAAGGGCTGACAAATCCACTAGGATCTGTTAAAAGGCAGCTGCAAAGAGACGTCTAGCTCTAGTGCTAAAATTGGAGAAGATCAACCCTCGCATTTTTTGCAGGCCCAGGTTGGTCTCTGATATTTGAAAATTTGGCTCTTGATGCCTTTACCACAAACACATAGAGATGTTATGGTGCTGTCCATCTCAAAGGACTTTAAAGACATTAATGAATATAATGACTCAACATTCAAGTGAGGCAGGTAAGATTTACTGTCTCATTTTCCAGATGAGGCAACTAAGGTGCAGAGACACCAAGAGCTTGCTTCTGCTCCCACTGAAATCAATAATGAAACCTCAGTTGGAACAGTATCAGCATAAAAGTCTTGCTTAAGGGCACATTGGAAGTCTGTGGCAGATGAGAAATAGAACCCAGATCTCCTGATTCTGTCTTGTGCTTTAACCACAAAACTGCTGTTATGCCCACAATTCCACTTTGAACATTAGCACTCAAGTCTGTAATGCAACATTTACAATGAGGCGCAGGCTTCACTACATTAGTAACCCAAACACTCACAACTCCACTTCCCTCATCCTGTTTTTCTATCATCATATTTATCTAACTAGCAAAATGCAACACATCAGCTTACAGAAGGACCTGCAAGTTAGTGATAAATAAGCAAACAGAACTGGGGGAGAGGAAGAATCTCCGTTCTAGTAAAACAAGTTAAGCTGGCTGTGCAGGCTTAGCTGAATTTAGCCCAATATATTTATCATAATACATTTCAAAAAGGGGATCCTGATAGCAAAGAGTTCAGGGACCCTTGTTCCAAGATCTTCCTTTTTATTTAAATCTCATTAGTTTTCTTTCTGGGGATATATTTTAAATAGGTATAAAACAGCTCTGCTCTTTTAGAACCATTACTTTAATGTTCTTCCTTGTTTTACTAGACTTGGTGCAGAGTTCCATTGCTTCACATATCATGCAGTTATGACACTAAAGGAAAGAGGAATTAATTCATTTTCAGTGAAGCAACACAACTTAAGATTCTTATTTTCATGCATGAATACACATACTCTCAAAGGCATGCCCTTTGTTCTAGATCTAAAACAATCCTAACACAGAATAACGTTTAGGGCATGTCTGGTCCCTTAGCTATAGTAACCACAGTACTTCCTAGACTAGTCTATTCAAAGTTACCATTAAACAAACCTATATCAAAATCAATGGGCTCACTTGTTTAACCTTCTGTAACATTTCTTTTGTAATGTGTTTCAACGGTTTAATTATATACTATCTAGAGGCATACTCAGATCAAAACTCCACCTCTGGATCTTGGTTTAAACTGAGTTGGCAGCTCAAGCTTCAGCTCAAGGGGTATGGAGTGGCTGCAGTATGAGGAGAGATAAATAAGACTGGGACTTTTCCGCTTGGAAAAGAGATGACTAAGGGGGATATGATACAGGTCTATAAAATCATGACTAGTGTGCAGAAAGTAAATAAGGAAGTGTTATTTACTGCTTCTAATAACACAAGAACTAGGGGTCACCAAGTGAAATTATTAGGCAACAGGTTTAAAACAAAAGGAAGTATTTTTTCACACAATGCACAATGTAAGTGGACTCCTTACCAGAGGATGTTGTGAAGGCCAAGACTATAACAGAGTTAAAAAAAAGAACCAGATAAATTCATGGAGGATAGGTCCATCAATGGCTATTAGCTAGGATGGACAGGGACGGTGTCCCTAGCCTCTGTTTGCCAGAAGCTGGGAATGGACGATAGGGGATGGATCATTTGATGATTACCTGTTCTGTTAATTCTTGCTGGGGCATCTGGCGTTGGCCACTGTTGGAAGACAGGATACTGGGCTAGACAGACCTTTGGTTTGACCCAGTCTGGCCGTTCTTATATTCTCTTTGTGATGACCAGTGGACCAGATTCTGATCTCACTTGCACTTGTTTTATACTGGTGTAACTCCTTTGTCTTTATTAGTGTAACTCCTGATTTCAGCAATATAACTGAGACCAGAATCAGGCACAACTCTGAACAATCCAAACTTTAGGAAAAATCAAATTCAAGATCCAGTTACCAAGTCCTTCTGGTTGACAGCACTGAGAATTTTGGTTCTCTCCAATAATGAGATACAAAGTTCAGATGTGGAGTCCAGCTACATTGTTTTGATTTAAATTCCACTTTAAATTCTGCTTTCCATAAAATGCTCCCAGATGTTTCCATGAAAGGCATCATGTAAGAGGAGAGGATAAAGACCTGGTTGAAAAGTGTAAATGTTCACCTGTAGGATAACTTGTTTTATTTTTCCAGTGAGCTTGGACACACCATTTAGTGACATTATGCTCCTTCAGATGCCTGTATAGCATCATCATAACGTCTAAGTTTCTCTCAAATATTTAAAAATAGAAATAACAGTACAGTCTCCTTCCTCTGTTTCTTCTTTCTCAGCCTCTAGAATAAAGAGCTTAATCAATGTTGTGTGTGTATGTGTGTGTGTATATATATATAAGAGTTTATTGAGGGAATGCTAAATTGAAAAAGTTTTGCATATAACAGAGAACGTAGTAAGGGCTGTGGCCATTAGCTCATCTGTTAGTGACTGATGAATATCTCCCTATTGGTCAACAGTTTCATTGTTCCCATGGAATGAAGCTATCATGGGAGGCCATGGTCATGGAGGAAAATGTGATTACCTAGATAGCTTAGCCCAATCCTATGGAGGACTTTCATTATCAGGACAGGGACCTTGAACTGAATTCTATATTCAATGAGCAGCCAGTAAAGAACGCAGAACCCTGGGATGAGGGGCTCTTGGCAACCAGTGTTGTATCAGCTGAAGCTTTTGGGGGTATGTGGTTTTATTTGTAGGTATAAAGAGTTGCAATAATCAAATCTGAAGGTCATGAAAACATGGAACACTGTGACCAGATCTTTGTCAGCTAGGATAGCTAACCAGTTGCAGATATGAGAAGGCATTTTTGGCTACTATAGGTATTTTGGCAGTGTCAATAAGGAACCCAAATTATCCTAAAACTGTGGGCAAATTTAACAATCTGAGGGCAAATTTAACAATCTGCCCTTAAGACTGAGGGATGTTATAGAGGAGGCTAGTTCTTCAAATCTCTTCCTCTTCCTACCAGCATTACCTCAGTTTTGCTTAGGGTCACATTTAGACAGTTCTTCACCCAAGTGCTGATTTGAATAGGTTCAGAGAAAGCTAGAAGAGTGTATTTTTGATACTGACAGTTCTAGTACAACGCAAAGTCATAGACGCTATCAGCCAGGACAATGTTTTAGTAAGATTTTACTAAAAGTCATTTAGATCACTAGTATAAAGTGCAGTAGATTTGATTTCCTTTAAAACGTTCATATCTCAGACTTGGAGGCTACAGGCTAACTTCTGCCATTTAAAATGTTAGAAAACAAAGGACATTCTTGAAGGTTAAGCTGCTAAAACTTATTCCTGCATAAAGTGACTATTCAAACTGGGTGGCTTAGCTAGCTAGATTGTTAGTGACTCAAGTTCAAGTAAGGTGAGTCTGAGCTCTTTTACCCTGTAGTGAACCTGAGTATTTCATATTTTAATTGACAACATTCATATCTTTGAGCCTTTCATTTAAACTTTGATAAAATCTGCTCACAAAGGCAGATGGCAGGCTGTTATTTTTAATTCACAAGCCATGTTAAATATATGCCATATGTTATAGAACTTTTCAGGCTCAGCCTTTTGAATGCTACCACAATAAAATTACAAACTTACATAAAAGGAAATCTGACAGGCAGAATTATGCAGTTGTGGATTACATTTCTGAAAACGGAAGTAAATGACATGACTTTTCGCTTGATAAAATATCATTATAAAAACTATAAAACTACCACTGAAGTTTTAAGACCGGTGTAAAAGACAAGTAGGTTTGGGGTTTTTAAATTACTATTCTGTGTCCGGAAATGATACCCTGTATTCACAGTACGGCGCTATCATTTTTTTAAAGGAGCTATAAACTTTGGGACTTGCCTTTATTGATGTAAATAAAAAGCATGTTATCATATTTTACACTATGTATTTTGAGAGTGCCATACGTAGGGTTAATTAAAGTAGTAAAATAAATGACCTGAGTTTTATGCATCTCAGAGAATGCCTCTCCTCTTGTGTTTTACTGATGGTGATGTTGCCTGAGGAGCCACTCAAGCTGCAGCTCTCTCAGTATAAAAGAGAGGATGTTGCCAGCAGCGCAGTTTCTGTTAAAGCTCCTTGACTTCATAATACCACCTGGGGAAGCAGTCTACTTTTCTTAACAAGATTGCACATAGCCAATGAAAGAAGTCCACTGACTTACTCTGTGAGGAATGGTCATGGACAGGTCTTTGGGTACCAGCTACAGAAGACCTGCCACACCCTATTGTGTGTCTAGGACATCCTACTATTAATCAACGGCTCTGGGGTTAATTCCCAACCCAGGTTCAGAGGCAGCTCAGTGATGCACTCTCATATGTGAGTTAATGAGGTGCAGCCAAGTTTACAAGAGGATACACAAAACAGTTTGGGTAACTCCCAGAGAGGAAAGAGAAAGGAGGTTAGTCATGCTGGCTAGAGCCAGGGATCTCTAGGGAAACATTGGAGGTATTCTGTATAATTTGTATTTTTAATTTCACTGATTAGAAAACTTCATGGAAGCTGCAGGTACAACTAAAAACTTTTGGTCAAGGTGATGTCCATTCAAGTTACACCAGAATTTCCACAATAAAACCCAACCCAGCTAGATGACTGATGTTCAAACCTGAGCATCCAGCGAATTTCCTGTTTCATAACTCTGCCCTACCCCTGTTTTGTGTATCCTCTTGTAAGCCAAGGAAAATTCTCATTCGTGTTGAAACCAGACATGGAAAATTTAACCCAAAAAGAATTGTTGAGAAGGTTTACATCTGTAAAAACAGGCATTGCATTAAAAATTGAAATGTAACCTTAATTATAGCTCACACTAGTATGAAAGCTGGGAACTTCCCAATTAGGTGACAGGAGCCAATTGCAAGCCAGATCTTCCATTGGGGCTCCACCAATCATCAGTAGGTGGGGGTGCGGGAGGGGGGGGCTTAAGTGGCTCCCAGATACACTAACTATCAGACTGAATTAATAATATGGAGGTGCTGGTAGTGGCCCCACAGCTAATGTGATTATATTAGTTTAGGTGATTCTGCATGGGCAGGTTTATTATGCTTCTGGATTTTATTCCTGATTTTAATACATTTCAGCGGCTGAAAACTGCCTGGAGCCACTGGAATAGGAGTTTTAAAGAAATAATATAAGTATGTGCTGAATAGCAAGAACATTTCTGTATAGTGCAGGGATGGCTGAATTATTCATTACGAATAATTTAGCCAACAAATTTGGGCATTTTTTCTTGAATACATTATTTGTGATCCCCCCCATTATTTAACTGGATGATCGAATAACATTTGGCAAATAATATATTAGCAATTGTGAATTTTTTTTCATTATTTAACATAGCATATCAGCTGCTCCTGATTAATCCAGTCACATTGGGGACACCAGCATTTCTTACGGCTTGTAAAATAATAGACTAATGAGACTCCAGCATTGTTAGAAAGACAGCAAGAGAAATTGCATCACAGTGTTTTTTTTTTAAATAAGAGTCAATATTTGCTAACACTATTGATGGCAGGACAGAGCTACATAAATTCAGAGAGCTTTGTTTGGTTACAAGACATAGCTTTCTAGAAGTTGTAATGGTTTTAGCATTTGGTCAGCTTTAGCAGAGTCATTGAAGGGACTTGAGAATTCCATCCTAGAGTAACTTTTCAGAAGTTTCTCCTAACTGCCATATCTATTAAGTGGAACTGATTTGGATCTTGGTTACACTGGAGGTAAATCCAGAGTAAATTTATTGAAGTCAGAGGTGTTACACTGGTGCAAAACCAATACAAGCAGGGGTGCTGGAACAATTTGTATAGTGAAGGTGCTGAGAGCCATTCAACCTAACTGTAAACCCTGTAAATGATGGAAACCACTTCAAGCCGGGGAGTGCAGATGCACTCCCAGCATTTATGAATGTAAGTGCTAGAGATAAGGCAGGTAAGATAATATCTGTTATTGGACCAACTTCAGCTGGTGGAAAGTACAAGTTTTTGAACTACACAGAGTTCTTCCTAAGGTTAGGAGAAAGAAATCAGAATGTCTAAGCTAACTACAAGTTGGGCCAGATAGTTACACATAAGGAATAACATGCTGTAGGAGCTCACTTGAGGTGGAGTTGACAATAAGAGTTAGATTGTTATGCAAAAAGAGAGTTTGAAGGGCGCAATTATCTTGTATATATTTGATGTAGGTGCATAAGGAGGTGACATCCAGGGTGACAAGGATGGTGTACTGGAGGAGGCTGTTAATGTTGCAGAGTTTCCTGAGGAAGTCAGCAGTGCCTTGGGAGAAGCTGGCCCTTTGTGTGGTGTGTGGTCTGAGGTTGGTTTCTAGGAGTCCTAATATTCTTCCGTAAAAGAGCTGTGGCCAGATATGATGGGTATGCCAGGCTTTCCTTTTTTGTGTATCTTTGGGAGGTCCCTAGGGTGAGTTTGGAGGAGAAGTGGGGAGATGAGGTTGTAGAGTTTTTCTTGGAGCTGTTTGGGAAAGATCTGAGGGTATCTTTAAATTCCTGTGTTTCATATAATGCATGCAGATGTGTCATACAATGGTCAAGGTCCAGAAACAAGGCATGAAATTCCATCCAAATAATAAACATCTTTCTATTAACCCTTTGCTTAGTGTGTATATACGATCAAAGTTGCTACTAAAAAACCTAGGCATTTGAGCCTTTCCAGTAAACAAAGTGTGAAAATGTCACAATAGGGAGCCACAGTCAAATGAACTTTAGACTCTGGAAAGAGGATCAGGTTCCTCAAAAGTCTCTTAGGCCTGGTCTACACTAGGACTTTAATTCGAATTTAGCAGCGTTAATTCGAATTAACCGTGCACCCGTCCACACCAGGAAGCCATTTAATTCGACATAGAGGGCTCTTTAGTTCGAATTCTGTACTCCTCCCTGACGAGGGGAGTAGTGCTAAATTCGACATGGCTATGTCGAATTAGGCTAGGTGTGGATGCAAATCGAACTTAGTAGCTCCGGGAGCTATCCCACAGTGCACCACTCTGTTGACGCTCTGGACAGCAGTCCGAGCTTGGATGCTCTGACCAGCCACACAGGAAAAGTCCCGGGAAAATTTGAATTCCTTTTCCTGTCTGGACAGTTAGAATCTCATTTCGTGGTTGGACATCGGGGCGAGCTCAGCAGCACCGGCAGCAATGCAGAGCTCTCCAGCAGAGGAGTTCATGTAATCTCTGAATAGAAAGAGGGACCCAGCATAGAGTGACCGGGAAGTCTTGGATCTGATCGGTGTGTGGGGCGAGGAGTCTGTGCTTTCGGAGCTGCGCTCCAAAAAATGGAATGCAAAGACCTACGGGAAGGTCTCCAAAGCCATGAGAGACAGAGGATACAGGCGGGATGCAATGCAGCGCCGCGTGAAAATCAAGGACCCCAGACAAGGCTACCAAAAAATCAAAGCGGCAAACGGATGCTACGGAGCCTGCCACCACTGCCCCACCAGTGACCATGGACTCTGACGATGGGACAGTGTCGACGGCCAGTTCCTCGGCGATGTTCGCGGACGGGGAAGATGAGGAAGGGTTTGTGGAGGACGAGGCAGGCGACAGCGCTTACAACACTGGTTTCCCCGACAGCCAGGATCTCTTCATCACCGTCACGGAGATCCCCTACCAACCCTCCCCGGCTGTGAACCCGGACCCTGAATCAGGGGAAGGAGCAGTCGGTAAGTGCTTTAAACATGTAAACTTTTATTCTTAATATAACAGGAATCTGAAGTATGTGTAAAGGAGGTCTCTATATATATGGGGATAGAACAGAAATCATCCAGGGAGATCTCCACGAAGCTCTCCAGGAGGAAATCGAAAAGCCTCCGCAGGAGGTTCCTGGGGAGAGCTGCCTTACTGGGTGCTCTGTGGTAGCACAATTTTCCGCGCCAGGCTTTATTGAGGTTTTCTGGGAGCATTGCCTCCATAATACTGGCAGCATAGGCCCCTGCTTTGTGCTGGCTTTCACGCAGCATGCGCTCTCTATCTCCTTCAGTGACCCTCCTCAGGGCGATCTCGCTCGGCGACTCCTGCATCTAATTAGGAAAATAATGTTACGCCTGGTCCAAAGTATTTTAAAAAAATCTCCGGACAGACGGTATAGCAGAGAGTCAGCACACTGCTGCGTGACAAGCGTAACGGAAAGCCAAAGAATCAAATGGACGCTCATGAAGGGAGGGGGGACTGAGGACGCAAGGTATCCCACAGTTCCTGCAGTCTCCGAAAAGCATTTGCATTCTTGGCTGATCTCCCAATACCTGTATGGTCAAACACATTGTCCGCGGTGGTTCAGGGCATAGCTCATCAATGTACCCCCCTCCCCCACCCCCAGAAGGAAAAGGAAAAGAAATCGTCTCTTGACTCTTTTAAATGTCACCCTATGCGTACTGAATGCTGCTGGTAGACGCGATGCTGCGGCACTGTACTGTAGCATCCTTCCCCCCACCCCATGGGTGGCTGACGGTGCAATATGACTGATATCCGTCATCATCATCATCAGCCTTGCTGTAGATGGTGTAGTGCAATACGACTGGTACCTGTCCTCGTCATCAGCCCATAAGTAGACGGCCTGCTAACCGTCTTCATCATAGCAACAGGGGGCTGAGCTCCATCAGCCCCCGCCATTCATGTGTAAAGAAAAGATTCTGTACTGCCTGGACTGTCATAGCAGCAGGATGCTGTTTTCCTCTCCCACCACACTGCTTAATGTCCTGTCTGGACAATCATAGCAGCTGGAGGCTGCCTTCCCCTCATTTCATTTCAGTAACAAGTCACTGTTTCTTATTCCTGCATTCTTTATTACTTCAGCACACAAATCAGGGGACACTGCAACGGTAGCCCGGGAAGGCTGGGGGAGGAGGGAAGCAACAGGTGGGGTTGTTGCAGGAGCACCCCCTGTGAATGCCATGCAGCTCATCATTCCTGCATAATCTGACACGGAGTGGCTGTGCTCTCTGATTCTCTGAAACACTGGATCTCTACTACACTAGCCCCATCTTCTATGCAGGAATTATTCTATTTTTAGATACCATAAAGGAGGGATTGACTCAGGGAGTCATTCCCAATTTTGTCTTTTGCGCCCCCGGCTGATTTCGGCCAGGGGCACCTATGACAGCAGCAGAAGGTATAATGCAATACGGCTGGTAACCATCATCACCTTGCCAATTTACAATGGCATGGTAGATGGTACAATATGGCTGATAACCATCTGTGCTGTCATGCAAAAGCAAATGAATGCTGCTGTGTAGCGCTGCAGAATCGCCTCTGTCCACGGCATCTAGTACACATACGGTGACAGTGACAAAAGGCAAAACAGGCTCCATGGTTGCCACGCTATGGCATCTGCCAGGGTAATCCAGGGAAAACGGGCTCGAAATGATTGTCTGCCGTTGCTTTCCCGGAGGAAGGAATGAGTGACTACATGTACCCAGAACCACCCGCGACAATGAAATTTGCACCATCAGGCACTGGGATCTCAACCCGGAATTCCAAGGGTCGGGGGACACTGCGATGGGGTGGAACAGGGGCAGAGTTTATGCTTTCCGGATTGCCTGCAGCAGGAGTGCACATGAGATAGGTGCTGTGCATGCTCTTGTTCACAGACACAGACTAGACTGTGTTCATTGTTCGCAAAAATGTATCTTTGCAAGGAATTCACTCCCTTTTTCCCATCACACAGCTTCGACTGTCTCCAGACCTGCCACAGCATCCCCCTCACAGAGGCTGGCAAAGATTAGGCGGCGAAAGAAAAAGACACGGGACGAGATGTTCGCTGAACTTATGGGCTGCTCCCGAGACGAGGCGGACCAGCAGAGCCAGTGGAGGGAGACCCTCTCTCTGTACCAGCGCTCACACAGCGAATGGGAGGAGAGGTGGCGTGAGGAAGACAAGCAGGCGACTCAAACGCTGCTTGGACTAATGAGGGAGCAAACGGACACGCTCCGGCGCCTTGTGCATGTTCTGCAGGACCGCAGGCAGGAGGACAGAGCCCCCCTGCAGTGTATCTGCAACCGCCCTCCCCCGCCACAAAGTCCCATACCCCCCTCACCCAAAATAACCAGAAGGAGGGGCGCCAGGGGCCGTGAAAACTGTCACTGCACCCCAGCAGAGTGCTCAAGTACCCAAAAGCTCTCATACCCTAAATTTTGAGAAGTCCTTTCCTTCCCGCCTCACCCAAGCCCCCGTCCCAGTTTCATCCCCTAACTGTCTAGTTGATAATAAAAAATACTTTTCTGTTAATTACTTTTTCCGTCATGTTCTTTTAGAGGAGACTGTGTTTGAAGGGGGGGAAGGGGGTTGGTAATTGGACAGGACAATCACCTTTACCAGGGTACAGACACGGGGGCAGGATCAGCAGCAGGTCACACACACAGTGCAGTCAGTAGGCACCCTGGTCGGTATGGGACGTGGTTTGCAGGTTCTGTGTGGGTGGGGGGGTACGTGACTTTGTAGCGGGGGAGGAGGGTTACAGATCTCATGCAACGGTCCCTGTCCTGGACCACAGAGCCACGCAGCAGAGGAATCTGTATCCATCCTCCCCCGCACAAGGCCACATAGCCCCCGCACACAGAGTCCCAAAAAGGAGGGATGGCAGGCTCCGTTGAAACAACCAGTCCGGCACTGCAGAGCACTCTGCGACCAGGAGCCTGTCATTCCTCGAGTTTAGAGGCGGTCTTTACATCACCGCACACCCTACGCAGCACAGTCCGTGTCCCAGTTTCAACCCTTTAACGCAAAGTCATCAATAAAGAAACCTTTGTAAAGTTACAGTGGAACATGTATTTTATTTTTAAACGTGTGTTGGAAGTGGGGGAAGCGGGGTGGATGGGGTATGTAACTGCAGATGCTAGTCAACAGTAACTTGGTAAAGAAACAGGGGCGGGTTCAGCTTCTCTGTAAAGAAACTGAACAGTCACAGGTCACGCTGCTTGCTGGTACTTGAAGAGTTCCTTGTCGCTGTGCAAGGCGCCTGCATAGGGCTTCATGAGCCAGGGCATTAGCGGGTAGGCTGGGTCCCCGACGATCACTAAAGGCATCTGCACATCCCCAAGAGTTATTTTGTGGTCTGGGAAGAAACTACCTTCCTGCAGGCGTCTAAACAGAGAAGAGTTCCTGAAAACATGCGTGTCATGAACTTTGCCTGGCCACCCGACGTTGATGTTGGTAAAACGTCCCCCATGGTCCACCAGTGCTCGCAGCACCATTGAAAAGTAGTCCTATTTCTCAGCAACTGACTGTGGAAGAGGTGGACGATAAGGTGCGAGGAGCTGACAACGGCCATAACTGCAGCGGGATCCGTGCTCGCAGCGCTGTGGCGCCCGCGCTGTCACTGAGCAGAAAAGTGCACGAACAGATTGCCCGCAGGAGCTTTCAGGGAGGGAGGGAGGGCGTGATTGATGGTTCAATGATGACAGTTACCCAAAACCACCCTCGACACATTTTTCCCCCAGCATGCATTGGGGGGAAATCCCAGAATTCCAATGGGCAGCGGGGAGTGCGGGAATTGTGGGATAGCTTCCCACAGTGCACCGCTTCCAAAGTCGACGCTGGCCCCGTTACTGTGGACTCACACAGTCGAATTAGTGTATTTAGTGTGGATACACAAATTCGACTTCATAAGGTCGATTCCACAAATTCGACTTAAGGTGATTCGAAATAGTCTTGTAGTGTAGACAAACCCTTAGATGTTGACGTGGAAATAGATGTTAGTTGGGTGAATACAGGGAAAAGAATTAAAAACACAAACTTTCTACAAACTTTCTCTTGCCTGGTTTCCATGGAAATGAGAGTGGAAAGGCCGCTGGCAGCCAGTAGCTGAGTGTGAGAACTCTCACTTGAAGATGTCAGTTGCTGACTGTTCACTGAAAGTGTTGGTTTCAAAAAAATCAGCTGCAAACCATAAGTCTTATCAAATCTTCAGTTATTTACATTTGAAAAAAAGTTAATAGTTTAAAAACTATTAAATAAAATCTCTACATTAGCCCCTCATCCTTCCATTTTAACAGCTAGTTGACTTCATTTTGTATGCTAAGGACCTAACAAAGATATGTAATAGAATTTGTTTGAAGACATGTAATATTTTCCATAATGAGGATAAAATGGATAGGCCAAATTCATCCTGGTAGTTACATCAATTGCTTCAATGGAATTTGTCCCCACAACAATCCATATTGGGCATTTCCCTTTGCTCTTTATATAGATGTTGAGGATTGTGCCCCAGTATTGTCCTCCGGGTATTATGCAGTGCAGTTCACTGACTGAACTGCTGCTCTCCAACCCAGGCAGCTGCATTTTAGTGTTGTAGTATGTGTACAGGGCTAAATTATGGCTTTGCTACAAGTGCTGTGTATGGGGCAGCACCTTGTTGCACTGTTCTAAGATGATTGTGACAGAAATTGCCTGCCTGTCTTGCTTTGCCTCGGTAGCTAAGAACATCTGGCTACTAACAGCCCGCACATATATATGTGGGAGGGCTGGAGGCTTGGCATTCTCTGTCATCTACTCTACAACTTGCTTGGCTTCCTACTCAGCAGAGCCAGAGCCTGAATTGCCCTTCCCTTCAGGCTCAGCTAGCTTTTTTTTTTTAGAGTAGTAGTTTTTTTGGAAGTGGGGTTTTGTAGGGAGAGGGGCTGATAGGATTTTCATATTAGATATACTGTAAATATGATTGTGGGGAAATTGATGGGCCCAATTTTACCTCTAAAACCAAATAGATGTATAGTAAAAAAAAGAAAAGAAAGGAAAAAGGAACATTTCAAGGGTGTGTAGTAATTATATTGGTTTCTCATGGTTTACTGGTGGAGGGCATGTTCCATGTTTTCAATAGACTCACTCATTGTGAACCCATGTTCATAGTATAACTAAAAACTGTTAACTACAATGTAAATCTGCCCCTCTTCCTCCGCATATTACAGACAAAAGCTGGAAACCCACACGTGCCACTTGTAGCCAATGTGCACTCTCTGTATTATACTAACCTCCCATCCATGCATTTATTCCGCTGTGTACTTTCATAGCCAATTTACTGTGCTTAAATAATACACAGTGGAATAATGAGTAAAAGGTGTTTTTCCTAAGATTACAGTCTTGAAGACAGATAAGCATTTTTATGGTATACAATAATTATCATAGTAATGTATAATTTTCCCTGGATTGACTGACTGTTAGTGCACTAATTCAGAAAGCACTAACTCATTCACAAACAGCATCATTAGGAGCGGAGGTAAATAAGCAGCTGATCTGCCTTCTACAGTACACTGAAGCCTCAAGACTTTCTTTTTCCCCACTCATTAATTCAGTTTTCATGGCTGCTGCAGCAGGTGGAGCATTCTATCTTCTCATCTCATTAATCACTTGTGAGTACTGAGGAGAACTCTATTAATACCTGGTCAGGAGACAGAGACAGTATAATCCATAACAGCTCCAGCAATAGCACAGCCAGCTGTGGAGCCAATGTGCTGTAATGTATCTAAGGCTTAAGCAATGTATGTAAACTAATGTGAGGCACCTGTAAGGTAAACCTGCATTGTTTATATATATAAGGAACAGGATTATTGCTTAAACCAGGTGGACACAGGTAAACATAGGACAACGTTGTAACTATACAACAGTAAAGTTGTGCACATTGATTGGATGATAAATAGGATTGAGGATTTTGACTTTGCTGATTTCTTACTGCCGTCTCTTTTTTACAGAGACATATTCAATCTCAAAGCAGTTGCAATTTTAACTATCCCTTGAATTGATGCAATTTAAACATAGAAAGTTGTCTCTTGTAGTGCAGCATAGAATAGAGATGGAAATGACCTTGCTATGAGTGCTCTTTCTCTCTCTCTCTTTTTTTTTAAAACAATACGTTCTATGCCATCTCCAATCTGTTGGGATTCATCAGTAAAGCCAGGGAAGCATCCAGTGCCCTGAAGGGAGCAAGATGGGATAGTTTGGGGCACAGGGACAATGCAGTATATAGAGCTCCTTACTGCTGCTTTATGAAGCAGTGGTGTTACATGCCCCACCAGTGTTTATTGCCAGACACTGTGAGCACTCAGAGATGGAGACCAGGTCATTCCCATCAAGACAGCTGGCCAGGAATTACTGGATCATGCAGCAGCAGCTGAAGCATTAACCAGCTGCCTAACCTTTATTTAAGGAAGCACTAGCATCCACTTCTGTATGACTCCCACGTTGGTGCATTGAACTCCTGCTCTCTTCCCCCCTTAGCCATCCTATTGGACATTTGAGGCTTTCCACGTTGGTTGGGCTGGTCTCTTCCTTCTATCAGCTGGTACTCCTACTCCTCTCCTCTGAAGCAAAGCCCCACACCCCCTTGACTGGTGGAGTAGTGGAGGAGAATCAAAATATTGCAGCATTTCCTAAGCAGTGAATTTCTATTCACATTGGAGTTGCTGCAGACGGTGACAATTGACATTTGTTGGCCAAACTGCTCTGGGACTTACTCTGTGCTAGGGTATGCCTCTCCTTCCTTGGCTATCTGCTCACTAGGCCCCCTCTACCTGCAATCCCCCATCTATTTTCTTGTTTCCTGATTCAAAGGTCTTCTTACTTTGCGGGGTAAAGTTTCCATCTTAAATTGCCCTCTCTAGCCAGGCCAGATTTTCCAACCTTCAGCTAATTCTCACTGTCTTTCTCTCTCTCTCTGACAATTTTTCCTCCCAGTTCCCTCACATGTTTTCCCATTCACCATGATTATTTGCAATGGGAATCTTCCATACCAGAACACCTCCACTTCATTAGGTCATGAAAGGGACTTCTTTACCACCCGACCACAACATTCAGGAAGCTAAGATAATAAGAGTGTAAGATGACTAGCTGCTGAAAATAATGTTCCAGCTCCCACACATTCTGTACAACATAATACATTTGGCCACATATAGTATTTGAGTAGGTGCACCAATGGAGGCAGTGAACTATGTGCCTTTGCACCATCAGGTATTTCAACTGTGGGACAATTGTGTATTTCATGGTTTGAAGAACACTGATTCCTACTGCTAGGCCACTTCCCTCATTATGATTATTGGGCTGGTGGCAGAGGTGAATTGCCAGTCAATGAGGCAGATCCTTAGCTGGTATATGATGATTTATACCAGCTGAGGATCTAGCCCATTCTTTTTAAGTAGCTTGCAAAAACAGGGAACATTATTATAGAGTTAAATAGCTGAAACTGGTTTCAACTACACAACAGCTTATTTTTGCACTGCATGAAAAATGCAGTTTTTCTTTCTGGAGGATAAACTAGTAATTTATATTGATTTACATTTTTACACAATGATTTGCATCTAACTTTTTAATCAGTAAAAGCTAAATAAATATGTGCAAACCAAAATTTTAAATCAGTTTATGCAACATATATTAACATTTAAGCTTTTAATTAACTCCTTAGGGTAAATGTTCCTGTAAACTTGATAATAGTACAACTGAACTCTGATAAAGCAGTGACTGACATTGGGTAAATCATATGCACCCATAATCCTGCAGACTGGAAAACATCACACCTCCAAGCTGTGTATATAAATTAGAGAATTACACCACATTACCACTAGTCCACAGACATATGTAAAGTTCATTGTTCATGCACTATTGGAGGTTTTAATGCCTTTCTTCTAATACTTATTTAATTCTGAAGAGGGAGTGAATCAATGTTGGTGTATGGTTATCACTGAAATGTAGCTAACAGAACTACTATGGAAGCTGTAAGCCTGGCAAATATATGACCTGTCTGCACTTCATTTCCTTCTACATGCCCAGCCTCCCATAAAGAATTCTGTTTCATTCTCCTATTCACAACCTCACGCCTTTTGTCATAGATTTTAATATCAGAAGAGGCAATTATGATCATCCAGTCTGGCTTTATGCTGCTCTCTGTGCCCAACACAGACCATCTCCTTCAGGGAATTAAGCAGCATGGCTCTTCCCCTTCTTGGATCCCTTGAAAACTCACCTTTCTTGACTAGCTTCTGCCATCAGCCATCCACGCCTGCTCTCAGGCCTATCCTCATCATCCTCTACTTTCACTCACACCAAGACGTTTTTCACCCTCCATTTCATTTATTATTTAGCCCTTGCTATCCTAGGCATTTGCAGAACTGAAAAAACAGCATTTAAGGCAGGGACTAGCTCATCTCTATGTTAGTGCTGCGTCCCGTTCAATAGGGCCCCGATCACATCTGGGGCCCCTTGGTGCTACTGTAATACAAATAATAAATAACTCTCCCTGTTATAAAAAGCTGACAATATAAAGAAAACACAGTTTATAACAGGTTTTAAAAAAATCTTTAAAACCAACAAGACATGACAGACTTGCAGCGCTTTTCCTGAACATTATCCTCCTCCCCTGCTTGGTATTTAGCCTAATTTACTGACAGATCCATAGGCCACTGAAGTCAATGAGAGTCTTTCCATTTACTTCAACGGTCTTTGGATCAAGTCTTTATAAACAAATAAAATAATACAAATCAGATATTTATTATCCTAAGCAAGGCTGTATTAGTACCCTCTTGGATAGAAACAGGAAAGAAATACTGTTCAGATTCCCGTTCTGTCCTCCCAGCTGCCAAGAGGGAATTTTAAATATTTTGCCTCTCTCTTTGATTGCATTGTTTCTGGTGGATTGATGTGTATTTCTGTGATATCAGAGCATCAGTCAATAAGTGTTGTTGTGTTCACGTTTCATCTATGGGAATTGCATAATTTCATCATTTAAAATAGCATCCACAACAAATTTGAAGTAGTTGGTGGCCAAAGTACCCAGTTTATCCTTAGGGCTCTCTCTCTGTGTCAAAGGCATCCAAATCAGTTCCATCCAATCTCTAATCTGGAAGAGCATTCTATATTCATCCCCCCCCCTCCCCATTAGCATGTAGTTTTGAAAGAAAGCTAACTGAATCTTAAGAAAGAAGCATCTTATAGAGAGCACGCCAAGTGACAAATCAGACCCTTCTAATGGCAAGACTTGTTCAGTCACATTCTTAATCACAGACCTTCTTCCATAGCACATGGTAGGGATCAAATGTTCCATTAGAAGTTTCTTTAAATATGCAGGATCAAAATCACATGTACTGAGCTGAAGCACCCAATGAGAATTCAGAATGACCTTCCCCAAGAAAGCAAGAACTTCTTGAGTCATTAGCATACAGCTGCTAAGTGTCACATAGTGCTGCCAGATTTCAGTCTTTCACCACCATCTCACCACAGTGCCCATATCACGAATTTCTAATGGCAAAAGACAATAATCAGAAGGACCACCCTGCTCAGTGTTAAAAAATCATAAAATTAAAGAAACAAATAAGAAATGACCCTGGGTTTCCAGTGAATATTCAGTGACATACTACATGTGATAGACCACTAATCACTCTTGATTCTATGATAAAGTTGAATACTAATCCCCTTTGAATAGGGATTAAGCTTCAGTGCATAGGGGAGGGATTCATTAGAATTCATCTCATCAAGATACAGCATGAATGAAGTTCCATAGATCCTGTATACCACAGTCTTTTCAGAGTGACAACCAATTGCCAACACTAGCAGAATTACCAGTGAGTGACTAAAATCAACAGACTGTAACCTGTGAACATTCTTATTTTCTCAGTCAGGAGCTTCCATTGACATGACACGTACCTAAGAGAATACTAGTTTTAGGCAAAACAATTCCTAGGTAATCACAGTTACAAGACGTAAACTATTGCACACTCATAAAAATAATGGTGATGATGGATGAGGAAGATGGTAGTGATGATATGGATCTGTAGATTCCCCCTCCCCACTTTTGATTTACGCATTATCTCTCCTGGATTTGACAACTATCACATTACTTAACCAGTTCAGTGTGGAAAACAGCTCCGACAATAATCTATCAGTGATGATCTATCTAGATGATCACAATGGTTCCTATTAGCCTCAGAATCTATGTATCTATGAACTGTCAAGCACTTTCCCATGAAACATTGGCAAATACTGGGCTAAATTCTAGTGATAGTTCACAAAACATAATATTACTACACACAAACACACAAAAAGGCACCTAATGCGATTATTAAACTAGGCTTTTTTTGGTGTTTAGATATTTTCACCTTTAACCTAGAAAAAAAAACTTTTGGTACCAAATCCTCAGCTGGAGTAAACCAGCACAGCTTCACTGACCTCAGTGGAACCATGCTTATTACATGAGCAGAGGATCAGGTCAAATAGCTACAAAGTTCATGTTGCGGGTGGGTAGGGACTAGACTATCTGAGCTGCTTGAAAATCACCCCACAGTTGCAGGGTAGGATTGCTCAGGGAAGGCAGCTAAAATGCATTGCATATAGTTTCTCTGAATAGGAGCAACACGGACACCTTGCTAGCACTTGCAATATATGTACTAACCGGCTAAGGAGAGTGGCCACAGCCCACACCATTATACTGCATCCTGTGGAGAAAGTGTGTGGGGGCCACTGCCAAGTGTTGTAGATTTGTTAATTTTAGGTTACTATATATATATATATAAAATTAACAAATCTCTCTCATATATATAGATATATATAGATTTTAGGTTTCATGTTTTAGATTTGCAGTGACCAGTAGTAAATGGTGAATGACAATACAAGGTAACATGGCTCTTAACTTTTTGCACCATGGAACACTGGAATAAGTTTCATGGTTGAAAGGCTGACAGCAGCCTCTGTGCTTAATTTTTACTTTGTTAGTATACAGCTATATCTGAAGAAGGGCAGCTTCTCACAAACATATGTCCTCCACGTTTCTCGTGACTGGTCTCCAAACTGGGGTACGAAGTAGACAACTGTGGGAAGTTCACACAACACAGAAATCTGTCTGAAAAATAGTCACTAGCCAACACATTAATCACAAGCCGCAACTGATTTTGAAAGGAATAGTTCACACTTTGAGTCTCATTGAGCTTACATTATAGTCAACAGAAACTGGTTGCCTAATTGACTTTTAACACATATTCCATCTTAATCAGAGATCTAAATACAGAAATTTAATACTCAGTGATATCAGCTGGTGTTTGTCAATACCTTGGAGATTGTGGGCCTCAAAATCAATATAGGTATCTCAATGATCCCAAAATGAAGTAATTTCATCTGGAACACAAAAAATTGATGGCATTCTTTTTTTAAAAAAACTTACATTTCACAAACATGTATGAGAGAATATCAAAATGAAAGGTACAGCTATGAAAGGGAGACAGGCTACTGAATTAGATGGCAAGTCCATCAGAGAAGTGAAAGGCATGGCACATACAGTGCTTGCTTTCCTTTCAGTTCACTGAGAAGCAGACCACAAATGCTGCAATCTGTGACACTAAATATGCAGTGTCACAGTGCATATCACTCACTACGCTGAGCTGGTGCCTCCTGCTGGCCATCTTGGGGATAAGCTCAAGGCCAACACTCCAGTCTGCAGACTGTCATTCGATCTCCACCATTTGCCTGCAGCCCTTTTTGAAGCCTCAGGAACCACAATGTCCTCTTCATGGCTTGACCCTCTGGCTGTGTCACTGTCTGTGTTCCCCCCTTCTGCAGGGGTTTGACTCCTAGTCCAGCCACTTCCCCAGTGATGTGTGGGGGACCCAAGCCCACCCACTACTCCGGGTCCTGGCCCAGGGACCTTGTAAATGAGAACCACATGCTGTG
Source organism: Mauremys reevesii (assembly GCF_016161935.1). Taxonomy (NCBI): domain Eukaryota; kingdom Metazoa; phylum Chordata; order Testudines; family Geoemydidae; genus Mauremys; species Mauremys reevesii. Next base: position 93,248,290 of record NC_052628.1, on the reverse strand, counting down.
TCCCCTCAACTCTTCAGTACTTTTCCCTGTGTCACTTCCCCATGGCCCAGCCCCTTCGTTACCCTTACCTCAGGTCCTCAGCATGCCAGTCCTAGCAACCAGCCAGGAGCTCCCTCTCGCTCCCCTCTTCCTGCCCAACATTGCTCTGTCCAGGGGGCTAGCTTCCTTCTACTTGCAAGGCATCCAGTACTCCTTCCTTGTGCTCCAGGGAATAACTGACCCTGTTCTGCTCTGCAATTCTTTTTATATGGGCCTGCCGGGCCCTGATAGGCTGCTTCCTGCAGCTCCTCTCCTATTGGCTGCTTTACACACAGTCTCCCTAGGGCTGTTTTTAACCCTTTCTCTGCCATTTTGGGGCAGATGCCTCATCACATGCAGTATGTATGACTGAAGTAAATTACATTATTGAGCAAATATATATTATGATTTTAACTAGATCTCAGAGAATCTCAAGCATTTTTGAGCATAATAGGCCAGATCCTACACTGGAGCTACATTGACTTAACCACCTAAGTATCTGGCTCACTGCATTGTGTTTGCTTGTGATAGCACTATTTTGTCTTGGTTTCCACTAATATTCTAGGGAATGTGTTTACTAGCAAGCATGTTCATGGAAACAGTGAAGTGCATGTTATTGCAGTAAGCAACTTTAAAATTCATAAATTTGCACAAGAAATCTGATTGAGAGTTATTCTAATTCAAAATGCAGCAACAATACCAAGTAACTTGTCAGATGGAACTAGTTAAACAATCAAATTAGATAATCACCGTCAAAATACATGACACATTTAGGTATTGAATATTCACAATGAATTGCATGTGAACAATCTACAGACCAAGAATTAGCCACAGAAGTTATTTGATTAATGACCACAAATAAGCTATAAGAAAAGTGTAAATTACTTGTAATAATTTGCAAACAGAAAGAGGCTAAACTCGTTTAATACAATCATGTGTTACAAATTATTCACTCACCTCTAAATTTAAACTGTCATAAGTTATGATTAAGGTATGAAAATTGGTGATAATTCCTATATATAGACTGTGCTTTTAATTAAATATTTTGGATTAGATATGTGAGCTTTAAATGTTTCAGTCAAACATTGTTTATTGACCACATAATTTTAGTTACAATCGCTATGTTTTTCCTGTTGGTTATGGTAATTAAATGGCTACGAAGTCCATTCTTGGTTGGTCAGACAGAATAAGGCAAACAATAGGAACAAAAATGCAGAAGCAGAAATTTGTCTGATTAAACACAGACAAAAATCTGACAAAATGAAGTCCTGGAAATGATGCCTGAATCTGATCCACACAGTGAAAAAATTAAGTGCAGAGTGTGTGGTGACTTCTGGTTTCCTGGTCATGTGATTGACTGCGTCCAAGTGTGTTGACATACTGAGTGACTAAATTCCATTTAAGTGTGAAAAAAGAAGAGCACAATTTAGCCCTAAGGACATCAATTATAGGTTAAGGACAGTTTTGTTTCAGCGTAACACAATGCACTTCTGATTCTGAACTCCTTAAAAAAATTAAAAATCTAAAAATTGTAAAAACTCTTGGAATCTTTACTTCTTGCTAAATTTTGGCAAGTCTCCCATTGACTCTAATAGGAAGTTTGCCTGATAAGGCCTGCAACATTTGGCTGGCTGTATTTTAGGTACTGTGTGTGGAACTTTCTGCATGTTATCTTAAGAATGTCTGTTAGTCATGCTGCAACAAAACATGGCAAGGCCCAAAGGATCAGCATGCAGTGCCACTCTGGAAAGCTATGTGGTACAGTAAATATATTTGGGTCATAGCTGCAGTAACAGTTAGCATCCACTAGATGGCAAAAGGAAGAAATCCTTATGCAAATATTTATGGACAAGTACACATGGGGTGAAAGGATTGTTCTTACTGAGCTATGAATAATAGGAGACAATACACACACATCTATAATATGTACAATATACTGAAAGTAACAGAGGGTGGGGAGAGTAGCTATTTTAGATGTGGTTCCGACTAACAGGGAGGAAATAGAACAGGAGTACTTGTGGCACCTTAGAGACTAACAAATTTATTTCAGCATAAGTTTGTGTGGACTACAGCGCACTTCTTCGGATGCGTAGAATGGAACACACAGACAGGAGATATTTATACATACAGAGAACATGAAAAGATGGAAGTATGCATAACAACAGGAAGAGTCCAATCAATTGAGATGAGCTATCATCAGCAGGAGAAAAAAAACCTTTGAAGTGATAACTGAGATGACCCATAGAAGGTGTGAGGAGAACTTAACATAGGGAAAATAGATTCAATTAGTGTAATGACCCAACCATTCCCAGTCTCTGTTTAAACCTAAGTTAATTGTATCTAATTTGCATATTAATTCAAGTTCAGTAGTCTGTCTTTGGAGTCTGTTTTTGAAGTTTTTTTGTTGCAAAATTGCCACCTTCAAGTCTGTCACTGAGTGGTTAGAGAGGTTGAAGTGTTCTCCCACTGGTTTTTGAATGTTATGATTCCTGATGTCAGATTTGTGTTCATTTATTCTTTTGCGTAGAGACTATCCGGTTTGGCCAATGTACATGGCAGAGGGGCATTGCTGGCACATGATGGCATATATCACGTTGGCAGATGTGCAGGTGAATGAGCCCCTGATGGCGTGGCTGATGTGATTAGGTCCTATGATGGTGTCACTTGAATAGATACATGGGCAGAGCTGGCATCAGGCTTTGTTGCAAGGATAGGTTCCTGGGTTAGTGTTTATGTTGTATGGTGTGCGGTTGCTGCTGAGTATTTGCTTCAGGTTGGGAGGCTGTCTGTAAGCGAGGACTGGCCTGTCTCCCAAGATCTGTGAGAGTGAGGGATCATCTTTCAGGATAGGTTGTAGATCTTTGATGATGCACTGGAGAGGTTTTAGTTGGGGGCTGTAGGTGATGGCTAGTGGCGTTCTGTTATTTTCTTTGTTGGGCTTGTCCGGTAGTAGGTGGCTTCTGGGTACTCTTCTGGCTCTGTCAATCTGTTTTTTTCACTTCAGCAGGTGGGTATTGTAGTTTTAAGAATGCTTGATAGGGAGGAAATAGTTGCAGTTCAGAAGTTTGAAGGCTATTTGGGTGAAAGTGATCATGAAATTATTGATTTCTTGATTCCAAGGAAAAGAAGGAGTTAGAGCAGCAGAATTATTGATTATGGATTTCAAAAAAGCAGACTTTAACAAACACTGAGAACTGGTAGATAAGATCCCATGAGAAGAAAATATTCACAAACAGACAATATTAAAGATGTAACAGCAAACTATCCAAAGGTGAAAGAAAGATAGGAAGAATAGTAAGAGACCAATATGGCTTCATCAGGATTTCTTTGAAAATCAAAAAGGAAATCTACAAAAAGTGGAAACATTGACAAATTGCAAAGGACGAGTACAAAAGAACAGCACAAGCATGTAGGGACAAAATCAGAAAGGCAAAGGCACCAAATGAGTTACACCTAGCAATGGAACCTAAAAGGCGATACGAAAAGTGTCTATAAATGCATTAGGAGGAAGAAAAAAAATGAAGGAAAGTGTAGGTCCCCTACTTGGCAGGGACAACATCAGGCTAATAACAGACAACATGAGGAAGGCTGAGGTGTTTAATGACTATTTTGCTCCAGTCTTCAAGTCAGCAGCCTCTCATGAAGTTCATCCTAGTATACTTAAGGAACTAGCTGAAACAATCTCAGTGTCATTAGTGATTATATTTGAGAACTCAGAGGATGGGTGAGGTCCCAGAGGAATGGAGATGGGCAAACATAGTACCTAGCTGTAAAAAGGGGAAAAAATAGGACCCAGGGAATTAGACTAGTCAGCCTAACTTTAATACATGGAATGGTACTGGAACAAATTATTAAGCAAAAAATGTGTAATCACCTAGATGATAATAGCATTAGAAGGAATAACCAATACAGATTTGTGAAGAACAAATCATGCCAAACCTATTTTCTTTCTTTGACAGGGTTACTGACCTAATGAATGAGGGGAAGCTGCAGACATTGTATATATCTTGATTTTTAGTAAGGCTTTTTGACACAGTCTCAAATTACATTCTCATGAGTAAACTAGGGAAAGTGGTTTAGAAGGTTTACTATAAAGTGGTTGCAAAATTGATTGAAAGACTATACTCAAAGAGTAATTATCAGTGGTTTGCTGTCAAACTGGGAGGTGCATCTAGGGGAGGGTCAGTCCTGTGTCCAATACTATTCAATATTTTCATTAATGACTTGAATAATGGAGTGGAGAATATGCAGATGACATCACCTCTGATGGGTTGCTCTAGCACTCTGAAGGACAGAGAAATCCAAAACAACCTTGATAAATTAGAAAATTGGTCTGAAACCACTGCAATGAAATTCAACAAGGACAAGTGCAAAGAACTAGTTAAGAAGAAAATAATCAAATGCACAGCTACAAAATGGGGAATAACTGGCTATGGACTAGATGACCTCTTGAGGTACCTTCCAGCCATACATTTTTATGATTCTACTATTAAGATTGCCCACGCAACCTTAACTCTGGCATTTCCTAACTTTTAAGTGTTTGACTTTGCAACCTTAACATTGTTTTGACATAGTTTGTGTGTAATTCATAATGAATTTAATGAACCTAAGACTAACATCCCTTCCTTTAGCAAGGAAGACAAGACATCTCCACCCCCAACTCACTACCTTGTCATCTATCATCATTCTTTGTACTGTACAGTGTTGGTACTTAAAAAAAATGCCCATTGCCTTACATAGATTATAAGATTTGTATTTTGCATACTTCAGTATTTTCAGTATTCAAGGTATTTCCTATAGTAGGGACTGGGAAACACTAGAGAACACATCAGATTTTGAAATAATTATATTTATTTATCTATTTATTATATATATTTGAGGAGTTTTTCAGAACCATCACTATTATGATCCTTAGGTGTTTTCTCCATTTATATGATCATATTAATCTTCATGCCAATTTGAATACCTTTTTCAAATACATATTGAGACACTGCTTCAAGTGCCTTCCCGAAATCTAGATATATTACTTCTGCTGATTGCCTCTGTATGCTAAATTTGTAGTTTTAAAAAAAAATCATTTAACTTTGTCTGGCATTAGTTTAGGGAATGGAATGGATTACAATTTGCATTTACCATCGTAAGGGTTCACTGGTCACATAACTAACAAATGTGAATGCTTCCAGGATGCATTCAGTACTATGGCTGCAATTTTCTATTTCTATGTAGGACTTTTCCTCATGCATGCAGTTCTTCTATAAATATCAAGCCAATGCATCAGGTTCAGATTTAGGAATCTGCAGCAAGAGAATCAATCTGCGCTCAGCAAGCAATGAACACACAGTGCTCTGGCCAGATGTGCAGGGAAGTGCTTACAACACCCCCCTACCATAGATTGATTATTCTGAACAGAAATTGTGAAAATGGCACATCACATACCCTGTTTCTTACCCACTTCATTTTCTTGGTCTCTCAGGAAAAAAAAATTCCACCACAGTATCTGAATAACAAAATAAAAGAGAAAGCTAACAAATAAACCAATGTACAGTAGCTTAGTTAGATATGGTACAGCATATGCAATTTATATTGTTAATGACCTACTACTTAATTCTCAAATGTTAATGCATATATAGAACCCTGGCAAAAGTGGAGACAGTTCAAATTTGTAGCAACCAGTGGAAGATGCCATTGACCAAAAATATTGCTCCTAAAGGAAAACACAATACAGACGCTCCCCGACTTATGCAAGTGTTCTGTTACAGAACACTTGCATAAGTCGAATTTTGCGTAAGTCGGGAATGTATCTCTGACAATTACACACACACACACACACACACACACACAAAAGCTTACGGAACTTTTTCCGTAAGTGCGGATTTCCGTAAATCGGGTTTGCGTAACCCAGGTAGCATCTGTATATGATTTCCTATAGAAAGTTTGCTTTGCTGGCCTAACTACTAACACAATCATTAATAGTATGAATTCTACCTTTGACTTTTTATCTTTAATAATAACTCAGTGCTGAGGACCCAATTCTAATGTGACTTACACCGGTGTACAAAAATATCAACACTTAACCTTCAAACATTTTTAGTTACTTTGGTTTCAGTATGGCATTGTGATAAATCATAATAGTTAACAGCTCTGTTTTCATTGCATCCCCTTGATACTGAACTGTATGGGGCCAAGTATATCCTCCAGAGTCACTGAAGTTACACCAAAGAAGGCAAAGAAAATCTGAAAATAATTGGCTTGAAATAGCCATTTGTACAAAAAAAAAAAAAAAAAGCATTCATAGACTTGGCCTTAACAAATATAATAGTTTAATGTATGTTATATATGAGGCCTAATTTCCTTCTCATAGTTACCAGTTTTACAAGAACAGACTTAAATTGGGTTATTTCGAGGGCTGTTGGTTAATCACAGTTAATGCACGCAATTAACTCAAAAAAATTAATCACAATTAATTGCACTGTTAAACAATAGAATACAAATTGAAATTTATTAAATATTTTTGGATGTTTTCCTATATTTTCAAATATATTGATTTCTATTACAACACAGAATACAGAATGTACAGTGCTCACTTGATATTATTTTTATTACAAATATTCGCACTGTAAAAATTATAAACAAAAGAAATAGCAATTTTCAATTCACTTCATACAAGTACTGTAGTGCAATCTCTTTATCATGAAACTGTAACTTACACATTTAGATTCTTTGTTACATAACTGCACTCAAAACCAAAACATTGTAAAGCTTTAGAGCATACAAGTCCATTCAGTCCTACTTCTTGTTCAGCCAATTCCTAAGACAAACAAGTTTGTTTATTTTTACTGGAGATACTACTGCCTGCTTCTTATTTACAATGTCACCTGAAAGTCAGAACAAGCATTCACATGGCACTTTTGTAGCCAGCATTGCAAGGTATTTATATACCAGATACACTAAACATTCATATGCTTCTTCATGCTTTGGCCATCATTCCAGAGGATACGCTTCCATGCTGATGATGCTCATTGAAAAAAAAATGCATTAATTACATTTGTGAGTGAACTCCTTGGGGGAGAATTGTATGTCTCCTGTTCTGTTTTTCCTGCATTCTGCCATATATTTAATGATGTAACAGTTTTGGATGATGACCATGCACATGTTCTTTTTAAGAACACTTTCACAGCAGATTTGACAAAACGCAAAGGTGGTACCAATGTGAGATTTCTAAAAATATCTCCAGCACTCGACCCAAGGTTTAAGAATCTGAAGTGCCATCCAAAATCTGATATGGACAAGGTATGGAGCATGCTTTCAGAAGTCTTAAAAGAGCAACATTCTGATGCAGAAACTACAGAACCTAAAGCGTCCAAAAAGAAAATCAACCTTCTGGTGATGACATGTGACTCAGATGATGAAAATGAACATGCGTTGGTCTGCTCTGCTTTGGATCGTTATCGAGCAGAACCCATCATCACCATGAACACATGTCCTCTGGAACAGTGGTTGAAGCATGAAGGGACATATGAATCTTTAGTGCATCTGGCGGATTAATATCTTGCGACTCTGGCTACAACAGTGCCATACAAATGCCTGTTCTCACTTTCAGGTGATATTGTAAACAAGAAGCGGGCAGTATTACCTCCTGCAAATTGTAACCAAACTTGTTTGTCTGAGTGATTGGCTGACCAAGAAATAGGACTGAGTGGACTTGTAGGCTCTAAAGTTTTACATTGTTTTGAGTGCAGTTATTTTTTTGTAATACATAATTCTACATTTGTAAGTTCAACTTTCATGATAAAGAGATTGCACTACAGTATTTGTATTAAGCGAACTGAAAAATACTACTACTTTTGTTTTTTACAGTGCAAATATTTTAAATAAAAAACAAATATAAAGTGAGCACTGTACACTTTGTATTCTATGTTGTAATTGAAATCAATATATTTGAAAATGTAGAAAACATCCAAAAATATTTAAATAAATGGTATTCTATTGTTTAACAGCACAATTAATTGTAATTAATTTTTTAATCATGCAACAGTCCTAGTTATTTCTAATATATTCTGGTGTAAGTGAGAAGAGAATCTGGCTCAGCTTGTTTATTACCCTAACAGCAGTTATATATTTCAAGCAGCAGTGTATTGTTGTATGTTTGAATGGCTAATATTATTTCATTTTGGTAAGCAGAACCTACCCAAGGTAAATACTGAGTACCTGGAAATATGATGTATGGAATATCTGTAGCTTAATGATAATCATATATGCACTGATATTGTGGGCCCAGTCACTCAAACTAACACTTTCAGAAAAAGTTGGCAGTTTTTCTTCAGCAGAAATCAACCTGATTGTATCTCTCATATTTGGACATCCTTGTCACTGTTATTCAAACATGGAGGGCTCCAGTGTCAGGTAGGAACTCAAGCAAAATGATTTAAGGGGAATTTATTACTTACTTCAGAAAAAGTGGTTCTAAATTTCTTTAAGAAGATTAATACTTTCCTCATTAACTTTCTGGTTGTGATTTCAAAGCACATGAGCTCTACCTCATTCAGAATATAAGCAGCCAACTTTAAAGGGAAAATAAATATATCTTCAAATCCTCTGTGCAACTTTCCTAGTTCTCTACACCCAGCATATATGATATGAGGCTAAATGGTACTCATCTAGCCCTCTCAAATTATATTTCATTGCTTAATGCTCTATGGATATCCAGAGATCGCTCTGTAAAAGGTTGAATCTCCATAGACACATGTTGACATGTAGCACACATTGGGTTAATAAAATCTATTATAATAATTTTAGGAGAACGTGAAATTCATAATAGATTAATTCCTTAGCACAGATAACCACTACCCAATTTAACATCTCAATTAAGCTGCACTGTATGTGGCTGGAGCTTTTGAATAAAGATGATGAGATCTGATTAACTTTAGCTTAGCTGCAATACAAAATTTTATTAGATACCAGATTCAAAACAGAAATATCCTTAGAACTAACCCTTTTATTTTTAGTAAGTGATTGCCCTCTGACTCCAATTTTTGATTCCTGGCACTGCTCCCAGTTTGGAAACTTTTATTGAAAGATTTATGTGTCTTTGAGACAAGTTAATAAGATACAGACTTATATTAAAATCAGCCATTTTAAAAGTGGATGCATGTTTCTCTAAAACACATCGAGTTAAGGCACTCTCAGTTGATAGAGCTGTCAGTAAAGGGTTAGACATCAATTACTGTATATACTTATGCTGCCCTGTGGGCTTAGATCCATGACTTACTAGTAATTTTATTGACATCTGTCTAGTGAGCTCTGGCAGTTGAAAACTAACCCATTGCATCATCCAGGTACAACACAATATTATAGCACCTCTTTGTTACCAAGTTTAGGATTATCCTGATAATGTAGCTAAAACTGGATGCAAAATTATATTTCCTTAATATGAATTTGTTTTATTGTCACCTTCCAAGCAAATTCTTATTCAATATGCATTGCAGAGTTAAACAACAAATAATAAAGAAAGAATGAGAAAGAGAATAGCCATGGAGAAAATATATGTTTTTTGATGAAATTAGAAGAGTAATGGACAGTTAATTAGGGTAACATAAGTCAACATCACTGACTGAATCTTCGTCTAACTGAACAATATTCAAGTAACTCCAGTCAGTTCTTTGCATTGTGTCTACCTAATTACTGACCCATATAGTTAATAGGTGGTCATTTTATTCAAGAGCTGTTAGTTAACTGTAATCAGAATCAAGCTTAGGACAACTTAGCTGCTCTCAAAGATGCTGGCTTTGCTCGATTTTACATCAGACATCAGGATTTTAAGGATTTAAATTACTGTATTCTGTGCTAGATTCTGATACCTTTATTTGTTTTAAGTAGCTTCCTATTCCACAAGAGGTTTATTCATCATAAATACAGGTTACAGAATCAGAAAGACAAAGAACTTCTCCACCCTTGAGTCTTTGCCCATCTTTAGAAATGAATTGAAAATTAACCATCTTTTGACATTCTGAAATACTTCGATTTTTTTGGCCTCTATTTTCTGGTCAGGACAAGAATCAGGGTTATTGTACCAAAATACAGTGGAAGAGCCTGTTCTTTTGGTATTTACAGCTTGGATTGGAACAAGAAACATCATCAAGCCTGCAGCTCATATGATTCCCATTCCAGTTTTGCAAACTCAAGAGGCTCACGTATAGGTAAAGCTTTGGATGAACCTTTGGATTCTAATCTTAATGGAATTCTGATTCCGAATTTATTAAGAATCACCCATCTCTTAAAATCCTGAAATCCTTTTAAAAGTCTAACTTTAATTTCGAAAGAAAGAAAATGTATAATTGAATCAGCATGTTCATCCTCACATGCTCCATTTAATCTCCATGTTGTTAAAAACCTCCCACATTTGCTACAATGCACAACTACCAAAAAAAAATGCACCAGGGAGAAGTGTTATGATTTGGTACTTTTTATGATATCAAAATGGAGAGTATTATCAAAGTTAATGGGGGTTAATTTAAATGGAAATTGAGGATGACATCCTGGCCCCACTAAAATCAATAGGAGCTTTGCCAATGTGTTTAATAGGGCCAGGATTTCACCCTGAGTTCCCAAATGCTTTAGCCAACTTTGAAAATCTTAACCAGAATGAAAGGGCTTTGCTTTAAGAGGTTATGTTGCTTGTGGGCTTCATGGCAGAGAATCCAGCTTTTCCAACCTGAGGGTGTATTGTGGAGCTAGAATAGCAGCCACAGGACCTCCGGGTGCTGCCCACCAAAAAAAATGATATCGTCTCCAAAAATCAGCCCAATAAATACAGAGTGTATGCATTACATGGCTTCTTTTCCTCCTCCTCCTCTCTTGCTTGGTTTCATTACTTATGGTTTCTGGTAACAGTATAAACCATGTGAGAGAAAGCAAATAGTCTGAATATGTCACAAGTGCCCTATGGTAAAAATATAACCTTATATGTACAATTTGGATGCATGTGTCACAATGTCTGGAGAAATCAAAAGAAGATAATTAGAAAATGCTGATGATGTTGCTTTGGCTTTGGACATCCTACTCATTCTGTTGGTGCAGCACAGCATTCCATCAACACGAAGCATGACATTTGCATACTGTGTGTTACCTGAAAGCAAGAAGATCTTATACCTCTTCTGGTTTCATTTTGTAATTGAATACTTCTCTACCTCTTTCATGTAACACCTTAATACGTTTCTATCACAATCTTTTTTTTTATGCAGTTGATCTCCAACAAATTTCTCACTCAGTCCCGCTGATTAAAAAAATGGATGCCTTTGAAGACATTGTTCTGCTTTGCTGTTGAGTAAATTGAATTTTTTGAAAATGAGAGTTCTTACATCTTGCTGTTATATCAGTGTGTTATACTTATTATGCCAAAGGATAAAATATTAAAAGTGTATCATTTAGAGGGCTACAGTATGCACAATGTTGTGACCATGTATTACATTTATTTTATAGAATAAAATGGACACATTAGGCAGAAATGCAACTGATAATGCTATCAAGTAAAACTGTAATGGCCAGAAGACTCATTAAACCTTTAACTTGTCTAACCCAAAAGGATGTGAAACGTAAAAAGCGGGGAAATATCTGATTTCTCCATTTAGAGGAAATCCATGAAAATGAACACAAAATACCTTCAGATTAAATATCAGTTGCTCTCCATATTTTAAATCCCCCATTTTTTCATATGACCTACATCTGTGTTAAAAAGCTGTTGAGTAAAATTTTCAGAAGTGTCTAAGGTGACTTAAGAGCCTGCAACTCATTAAAAGTTAATGGGACATAAGCTCCTAAGTCACTTCTGAAAATGGGACAATGGTTCCTAAGTAATTTAAGACTGCTTTTGAAAATGTTACTCACTGTCACTAACAACCATCTCCATGAAATAATAAGGATCAATTCATTTCAATAAATATTTGGTTATTTAGGCTGGGATTTTGCATGCCTAATTTATTTATGCTTCTTCTCACCTGGCAGATTCAGTTTGTATATCACCAGGAATTTACTCTGCTCCGACTGTGGTCAGATGTTTGGGACTAATGTGGCTGTAACACCTTCCATGACTATTTCTAGTATAGAAAATGTAGCCCATTTCTTCCATCTCAGTTAGCTACATCTTGACCTGACTTGTTACTTGTTTAGATTATTGTGCTTACTTTTGTAAGCATAGTGGGGTATCTAATCCCAGTTTGTGTCTTAGCAATTGTGGGTTCAAACAGGTCTGTTGTATTAAGGTTATTTTTATAAAGGGGTAATGTATTCTTTTATATAAAACAGCTGAGTAGGGTTAATTTACTGGAGGTTAAGACATACGTGAGATCACTGTAAGTAATGTCAGAAATGCCATCCTATGCCCCATCCCTCCAACAAGATAATTTGGTTTTGTTTAAGGTAGCAGCAGCAGTGCTTTTTAGGTAACTCTACCATCTTACCAAATTAAGGAATAATACTGTTCCCTCTCTCCTTCCTCTGCTGTGGATGACCCCAGATATAGGGATCTGGTGCAGTGCTCTCACTGGGGTGTAGTGACTAGAATCTGGGGAGGCTTTGAGGGCCAGGAAGAGGCAGGTGAGGGCCAGGACCAGTGGCAGGAAAGCAGAAGAGAATCTTACAATTGTAGCCTCAGGGCTGGAGTCATATCCACTGGGTAAAGTTTCACTGCCACTCCTTAGCCTGAGGAAATGGGTCCAGTTATTAGGTGTTGGTGTGAGTATGAGGGAAGAACATGAGCCTCTGTTTTCAGCTACATCAGTAATACTGGGAGCTGCTGCATGCCTAGCACTCGCTAAAATCATGCCACCTATGTAAGTGTCTACATGTGGATTGAGTAGCCTACTTTTGGACACCCGTTTTTAAAAAGACTAGGGTGTAATTTATTGTCATGATTGTCAAGTTATACTCTTCTTGCTTGAAACTTAATTGAAATATGCCCAGAAAATCTTGCTGTCTATGAAATTGAGTATTTTGTTTAATTGTCCCAGTTTTGCCTAGCCTTTCCCCTTACCTTCCTCGTTTGGAGATCTCAAAATGCTAACATGGACAAAAAAGAAATTGAAAGAGCAACAAATCTTGAAAGATAACAGAATTCTAGCTGGTTGTAAGGAAAGCTAGGAGGTTGATGGTAGATAGATATTCCATTGCTTAATTAACAACGAAAGAGATTCAGAACATGCTGGAGATCTCACAGCAGTATTTATTCCATAGTTTTGGCTAAAGTTTGATAGTTGGTGTAACAACTTGGCTGGCTGGTAACAATGTCCTGCAGAAATATAACATCAAACAAGATTAGAATAGTACTTTGCATTTGTAGGGTTTGAACCTCCTTTCACTTACACCAGTGTAAATCAGGAGTAACTCCACTGAAGTAAATGGAGTTATACTGATGTAAACCTATATGAGAGGAGAATTAGACCCATATAGTGTTAACACCTTTCATTTGAGGATCTCAAAGCTCTTTATAAACATTAATAGTGCTGTAGCATGGCGTGCCAACTCACCACCACAGTGTCTCCTGCTGGTTACTTTGGGAATTAGCTCTTCCAGCTCCAGAGCACCTTCTGGTGGCTGGTGTTTCTCCTGCTGTCACTACTCATCTTACCACTGGCATCATTGTAGGCCCCACATCCTCCCTGGCCTGCAGTGCCCCTTCTCTGGGGTACTTCCCCGCAGCAGTGCCCCCAGACACAGGGGTCATCCCCTCCCTGGGGAACCCCAATTGCCTAATCCCACCTCATCTCAGTAACCCACTGCCAATCTTCATCTAGCCCCATCCCTCAGGGGCAAACTGAAGTTTGATGTGGCCACTCATCATTGGCAAGGGGGTTGGACCAGCTGCCTCTTCCTTCCCTGGCTGCTTCCCCACAGCCGCAGTACCTCCTCAGGCCTTGGAAGCAAAGTCTCAGCCGGGGACTTCACCAGGCTGGAGCTCCTCAGCTCCTTCTGCTCTTCCTAGTACTGCTCTGTCCAAGGTACCTCCTTCTGCTTGCAGGCAGGCAGCCAGTCATTCCCCCTCCAAAGCTAGAAGAGACTGCTAGCCTTCTGGCCCTGCAGACCTTTTATAGGACCCAGCCTGGCCTGATTGGCTGCCTCCCAGCCTTCTCTGATTGGCTCTCAGCCCCAGCCCTCCCCAAGGGCTGGCTTTTAACCCTTTCTGAGCTGGAGCAGGGTGACTGCCTTCTAAGTGCCTTCCAGCCTGCCTACAAAGTAGACATTTTGTACCCAATTTACAGATGGGTAAGATTTGTCATAGAGTGGTTAAATGGTTTGTCCAAGGTCGCACAGTGAATTATTAGCAGAGATAATAAGTCATGACTTTCAGATTAGTAGTGTAGCTACTTGGCCATACTCTTCTATTAAAATTAACAGAACAGAGCTGATTAACAGGTGGTGTATATTATATATAGATAAGTCGCTGTACGGTGAAGCACAGTTAGGTGAATTTTCACACATGCAGTAAAAGAGTGGGTTGTAAAACCATTTTTCACCTTTTTACATCCACTTGCTAATCGTTATCCTTTCTATAACCCCACGTCTCCTGTGTGCAAGGTCCACTGACCTGTAGATGGGTAGCTGTGTTAGTCTGTATCGATATCAGTCTCTCCAGCACATCATCAAGGATCTACAACCTATTCTGAAGGGTGATCCCTCACTCTCACAGACCTTGGGAGACAGGGCAGTCCTCACTTACAGACAGCCCCCCAACCTGAAACAAATACTCATCAGCAACTACACACCACACAACAGAAACACTAACCCAGGAACAAATCCCTGCAACAAATCCTGTTGCCAACTCTGTCCACATATCTATTCAAGTCACCTAACCGCATCAGCCACACCATCAGGGGCTCATTCACCTGCACATCTACCAATATGATATATGCCATCATGTGCCAGCAATGCCCCTCTGCCATGTATATTGGCCAAACCAGACAGTCTCTACGCAAAAGAATAAATGGACACAAATCAGACATCAAGATTTGTAACATTCAAAAACCAGTAGGAGAGCACTTCAGTCTCCCTAGACACTCAATAACAGACTTAAAAGTGGCCATTTTTCAACAAAAAAACCTTCAGAACCAGACTTCAATGAGAAACTGCAGAACTGGAATTAATTTGCAAACTTGACACCATCAAATTAGGCCTGAATAAAGACTGGGAGTGGCTGGGTCACTACAAAAAATAATTTTCCCTCTGTTGATACTCACACCACCTTGTTGGGAATGGGCCACATCCACCATGATTGGATTAGCGTCATTAGCACTACAAAAAGTAATTTTCCCTCTGTTGCTATTTCCCCTTCTTGTTAACTGTTGGGAATGGGCCACATCCACCCTGATTGAATTGGCCTCGTTAGCACTGACCCCCTACTTGGTAAGGCAACTCCCATCTTTTCGTGTGCTGTATATTTATACCTTCTTACTGTATTTTTCACTCCATGTATCTGAAGTGGGTTTTAGCCCATGAAAGCTTACGCCCAAATAAATGTGTTGGTCTCTAAGGTGCCACAAGAACTCCTCGTTGTTTTTACTGACCTGTAGATGTTTAACTTATGCCAACATTTGAATCACCTGTGAATTTGGTCCAATTATGTTTACGGGCCTATTCAATGCCTACTGAAGACAATGGGAATCTTTCCAGTGACTTCAATTAGCTTTGGCTTGGGCCCTGAGTCATCTGTTAACCAAACAATTAGTAAAGTTACTTTCTTCAACTAATGAAACTGCATAAAGATTATAGGCCAAATTCTGATTGTATTGAAGTCAACATTAGAACTCAAATGGAATTAGGATTTGGTCCTAAGTAAATAAGAGATGAAAAGTAAAAAGAACTGCAACATTCTTCTATATATTACTAGCGCTACATTCTGCAACTCCTGTGGAGCTGGCATGCATTTCAAAGCACTGGCCAAGCTATTTTCCCTGTCCTTTGCAGAAAAATCACTAAGGATTTGTTTCTGTCAGTGTCTGAGAAGATTCTACTAACTTTGTTTCTGCCCTTAGCAGAGATAATTTGCACTCCTAAAATGTTTGAAACTTCTCCAAGTCTTTTTTTAAAATGTCATGTAAAGTAGTTGCTGACTCTGCCTCCTTTTTCAGCTGCACACCCTTGAGGTGTGTTACTGAGGCTGTGAAGTTGGATATGTTTGGAGCATAGTTTATGAATATGAAAAGCAAGAAATTTGCATGATTGTGGTGTATTAGCCATTGAAATTCTTTCTTGTTTGAGCACAAAGTGTGTATCAGTGCATGAAACATTTAATTAATGAACACTAAATCTATAAAACAAAAGCTAAACTTGAGAAGAAAAGAGAAAAATAGGATTTAACTTCTAAATGCATTTCATTTTCAGGAATCTTTAAAGATCATCTCTGAAGATCCAGTGCAGCTTCAAAACTCATTTCTGCTGCCTATTGCACTGTTTTAAACTTTTACTTCTAAAATCAAAATAAGGGAACATAACCTTCCATTTGTAGTTTCTCTTTTATAAAATGAAAGACTTCAAGGCTTCAGATGGCATGAGGGCAGCAATTATGCCATGCAAACTCACCATGACAGAATTCTAGGATTAATGGCATAGCAGCCTAGCAAAAAGGCAAAAATACTTATCAGAGGTAGGTGAGGTTTTATTCTATTTACTTCATACCTCTTTCATGGTTTCTCAAAGTGATGAAAATGAACATACTGTTAACTTTCCTTTGAGAAAATTATCAATTAATTTTCCATAAATTAAATAATTGAAGTTAATGTGTTGGTTATGCAACTTCATAACAGCCTTTTCTATCCATTAGCAATGTTTAGTTTGTACTTACACTAGGAAATGGGGGGTGATAGCTCAGTGGTTTGGACATTGGCCTGCAAAATCAAGGGCTGTGAGTTCAGTCCCTAAAAGGGCCATTTAGGGAACTGGGGTAAAAATCTGTCTGGAGATTGGTTCTGTTTTGAGCAGGGGGTTGGACTAGATGACCTCCTGAGGTCCCTTCCAACCCTAATATTCTATTAAATGTAATGTGTGTATATATATATATATATATATATATATATATATATATACACACACTAATATTTGGATTCTGCAAATCCATGCTGTTACCTTCTGACCCACAGCTAGGGTGGATAATATGATATTTGATATTAGCTACCCTACAGAGCCATGGCCATACTTTGGATGTAACTGCTAGAAGTACAGTACAACTGCGGAAATACTGGTAACTTTACGGAACATAACCATTCACTAGAGGATCGAGTCTGTTCTCTTTACTCAAGCCAAATTGCCCCTAAACTCTTCGGGAAGTTTGATAGCAGTATGGCATGTAGAATCAAGGGCAATAACTTTAACACCATTTACAGAGAAAAGCCACCTCTTATTACAAATGTTACTTCTGTCTTCTATAACAATGGTGTAAAACGTAGAAGACGTCACCTTGGCTTTCTTCAGCCATGTAATACACCTTCGGACATGATACACATGAAAACACAGGCCACTAAAACTGAATGCATCTGAAGATTTCTCAACCTATCGTTTTAAATAGAATTACTTTAAAAACAAACAAAATAGCCCCCAAAACCAAAAACATAATTTGCAAAGGTACTGTGGTCACCATTAAAAACAATTGCCACTATTTCCAGTCCCAGATACGGAGGGATGCTGTTGGCAAAATGATTTCTTCTATACGTTTTGATGGCTGTTTACAGAATCTGAGGCAGTATATGTTTGAAGGAATGTTGTATCATGGCTTAAGTCTTTTGGGGGGGAGGCTCTTTTTTAAGCTTAGCTTTGCTATGAGGAACTAGCACATTGCAAGGAAAAACTTGCAGTGTCGAGGTCTCCAACTGAACAAACTAGTTTGAATAAAAACTGAGTTGAATTTATACCTAAAACTCAAAATCAACATGAAACTTTGAGGTTTGAGAAAGTTTGGCAGAACTATATCTAATGAAATTCATTTTAACACTCCAATCACACTTTCTCTTTTCAGCTGGGACGCTTAAGTTTTGATTAGCTACCAGAAGGAAAACCGTTTTTGTGATTTTTCAACTAGTTCCAGACAGTTGCAAGTAATATTGAAAATATTTAAAAACCTACACAAGTCATGTGAGTTTTCCATGTTCTTTAGAGATCAAAGGGATACACAGAAGTTTTAGATTAACAAAATCAAACCTTGTTGGGTCATGTTTATGCATGACAACAAATAACACTTAAAGGTGAAAACATAAGACCTCAGTTTATGCTTTTTTCGTTTTTTGTTTTTGTTTCTGAGGTATTTGCTTGAGCTGTGAGAATTTGTTTACCCCTTTGTCCTTAATGTGGTGTATTCATCGTGTTCTGGACACCTACATGCCCTAATTCCTTCCTTCAAATACAAAATCTTATCAGTACCTGGAATATACTGGACTAAACCCACTACTACTGACTGCAGGGACAATTTGATCTACTATAATTTCACCTGTTATGACCTATTATAAAAAGTAGGCCATGTGTACTCCTTCAACCAACAGGACTTACATCTGACAATAGGATTCCTGGGTTCTCTGGCTGAGAATTTATTAAAAATCATTGCAGGTTCTCTGCTTATGGAGCAGACTGGAAATTCTGTGGTACTTTCATGAAAAAAGGAGGTTTTTAATTAATTAAATATGAAAATGAATAATACCATCAATACATCAAACCTACATTATTTATTTTGATATTAACTTCAATTTATTTTACCTTGTCACCACACTTTCTTTCTGGATATCCCAAAAACAATGGTACTGATAAGGCATAATTGTGTTACAGAAGTTGTCAGGGATGGAACTGAAGGTTTTGGCAGCTGTGAAATTGGGACTTTTGGTGACCCGCTGTAGAGTGGAAATAGGTTAGGAACTGTAGGACAATTACATTAACTGAATTTTGTTTTCAATTTTGTTTGTCAAGTGTGAAATAGAATTGATATTAAAGTCATCTTAGCTTTCAGACTTAACTCAATGAGGTGAATGGGACAATTCACAGCTCTCAAAGCTATTGTTGCAGGCTCTCTGCAGATTCAGTGGGTATGTCTACACTGCAATGAAAACCTCCCAGCTGGCCCATGCCAGCTCACAGGGCTCAGGCCACAAGGCTATTTCATTGCAGTGTAGGCTTCGGAGCTCGAGCTGGAGTGAACACATGACCTAAGTTTTAAGTGTGGACCATGCCTAACTGGGTAACATAGCTGCGGTGCCCAGGGGTATCCACAAAAAACCACATCTCTAAGTGCCAGAGGTATGCTGACCTGACTCCTGGTGTAGATTCAGCTAGTTGGGTCTTCTGTTGACCTAGCCACTGTTGCTTAGGGACACACCCATCACTGTGGTCTGTGCCTACACCACAGGTTTACAAGGGCATAGCTACAGCACCATAGCTATTCCACTACAGCACTTGTAGTGTAGACATGACTTTGTATAACATTACATCGGTTTATACTGGGGTTTTGTTTTAACTATAGGCTATACTCAACTTCTTTTTTAAATGAAAGTTTAGATTCTGGATCATAGTGGTAAGGGGTGGATTCTGTGACAAATTCTGCAGCTGGAAAACAAGGCTTTAATTATAAGAACAATTTTCTACTGTCATTTTGTGGCACAGGCAGCAGCACAGAGAGGTGCTTGGAATGGATACAGAAGAAAAGACTTTCTTAGTCATCACCTAGAAGTTGTAAAGAGTCAGAATTACTTCTAGGTACAAGTGAGACACTAACTCTCTAAAGGCTCTCTAGCATACTAGAAGGGTCAGTCAGAGCATCGGGGTTGGTGCAGAGTGTTCACACCAACCTTTTGTTTTCAGAAGTAAATCCTGATATAGATTACAACTGAAAATGTGTTTGGTGGTCTCTTAAAACTGGATTACAGCAGGAATGTTGCTGGTAACTAGTGTGGTGTGCTAGCAGAACTGCACAGGAAAACGTGCGAAGCCCCTGCCTGCAGTATGCTTGGCAAAAGCCAATGATGTTAGTCTCATTTAAAAATCTGTGGGTGAAAATGAAAAAGAAAAACATTACCAAAAAAGTGAAATAAGATTATTAAATGTAAAAGTCATAGTATACTAATCACTACTCACCTTTAATAGGGGACACAGCAATTATATCATCAGACCCCCACTAGAGCCTAATATCAAATTTGGGTAACCGGAATTGAGGCCTAAATCTGGTCCCTCTTCCACTCAGTGTAACCTGAATAATTATGATTAGAGCTATGAGAAATGTTTACAAGAAAACAAAGAATCATAGAAAATTAGGGTTGAAAGAGATCTCAGGAGGTCATCTAGTCTGACCCCCTGCTCAACGCAGGACCAACACCAACTAAATCATCCCAGCCAGGGCTTTGTCAAGCCGGGCCTTAAAAACCTCTAAGGATGGAGATTCAATCACCTCCCTAGGTAACCCATTCCTGTGCTTCATCACCCTCAGGTAGTTGAAGGCTGCTATCAAATCCTCCCTTACTCTTCTCTACTGCAGACTAAATAAGCCCAGTTCCCTCAGCCTCTCCTCGTAAGTCATGTGCCCGAGCTCCCTAATAATTTTCATTGCCCTCCACTGGACTCTCTCCAATTTGTCCACATCCCTTCTGTAGTGGGGGCCCAAAACTGGATGAAATACTCCAGGTGTGGCCTCACCAGTGCAGAATAGAGGGGAATAATCACTTCCCTCGATCTGCTGGCAACTAATGCAGCCCAATATGCAGTTAGTCTTCTTGGCAACAAGAGCACATTTCTGATTCATATCCAGCTTCTTAGCCACTGTAATCCCTGGGTGCTTTTCTGCAGAACTACTGCTTAGCCAATTGGTTCCCAGCCTGTAGCAGTGCATGGGATTCTTCCGTCCTAAATGCAGGAGTCTGCACATGTCCTCGTTGCACGTCATCAAGTATATTTTGGCCCAATCCTCCAATTTGTCTAGGTCACTCTGGACCCTATTCCCACCCTCCAGGATATCTACCTCTCCCCCCAGCTTAGTGTCATCCGCAAACTTGCTGACAGTGCAATCCATCCCATCATCCAGATCATTAATGAAGATGTTGAACAAAACTGGTCCCAGGACCGACCCCTGGGGCACTCTGCTTGATACCGGCTGCCAACTAGACATTGAGCAGTTGATCACTACCCATTGAGCCCAATGATCTAACCAGCTTTCTGTCCACCTTATAGTCCATTCATCCAATCCATACTTATTTAACTTGCTGGCAAGAATACTGTAGGAGACAAAAGCTTTGCTAAAGTCAAGATATATCATGTCCACTGCTTTCCCCATATCCACAGAGCCAGTGTTCTCATCATAGAAGGTAATCAGGTTGGTCAGGCATGACTTGTCCTTGGTGAATCCATGTTGACTGTTTCTGATCATCTTCCTCTCCTCCAGGTGCTTCAAAATGGAATCCTTAAGAACCTGCTCCATGATTTTTTCCAGGAACTGAGGTGAGGCTGACCAGTCTGTAGTTTCCCGGATCCTCCTTCTTCCCGTTTTAAAAGATGGGCACTATATTTGCCTTTTTCCAGTCATACAGGACCTCCCTCAATCACCATGAGTTTTCAAAGACAATGGCCAATGGCTCTGCAATCACATCAGCCAACTCCCTCAGCACCCTCAGATGCATTAGATCTGGCCCCATGGACTTGTCCATGTCCAGCTTTTCTAAATAGTCCTTAACCTGTTCTTTCATGACTGAGGGCTGCTCACCTCCTCCAGCCCAGTGCAGCAGTCTGGGAGCTGACCCTGTCTGTGAAGACCAAGGCCAAAAAAGCCTTGAGTACTTCAGCTTTTTCCACATCATCTGTCACTAGGTTGCCTCCCCCACCATTCAGTAAGGGTCCCTGACCACCTTCAGATCACCTGGCTTCATGTGTCAACCTGAAGAAACATCTTAAAATTTCAACTGACTTTATTAAAAAAAAACAGATGGGTGGAAGCAGCATTGTAACAAGCTAGACTGTGTTGGACTAGGGTTTGTGATTGGATGCAAGGCTGAATGAAGGTCAGAATTCAGTGTGGGATTCTACAGTGCTGGAATTTCGAACTGTTGACATGATTTGAGTACCAGATGGTGAAGCTCTCATGATCAGCTGATTTCTTGAGATTTGACATCTCAAATCATATAAATCTTGTGATAGCAACTGTTTTTGAGAGATTTCCATCATCTCAAGCAAAAATATTAAAGATCAGCCATTCTATGGTTCCAGTTTAGATATAACTGAGAGAAGAGGCTTCAATTATGAAGCCAAAGAAGATCTGAAACCTTAGTACAGTTTCTCTTTGTGAGGTTCTAATCCAAATCCCATAACTACAAAAATGTGAACACATTCAGATTCAAACTCCTAGTTTTGTCCTATTGTTAGTTGAAAGTATGTGGAACTTTCGAGGAATCTTGGGCCCACTTTTGAGTGAACCTGGGCTAATATATGGTTTTGCATCAAAACTGGGTGATTTTGCATGGTTCCAGTTTGTGTTTTCTCAGGTTTCAATGCAAAACCAGATGAAACTCATCTTATTAAAGTTCCTTTGTATTCCAAAAACCAAAGTAAAACTCAAGTAGTGTGAACTTCAACAAATCAAAATCAGAGACAGTATTGTATGAACCTCTGTAAAGTGGGATTGTTGAATCTCACACAACTCTAAAAACAAACAGTACATCATCCTTTCCCCAAATTGGCATCTGGCACTGTAAGATGTTGTGATACGCCAGCTCAGGGGGTTCCCACTAATCAAACATATTTTCCCTTTTATTTATTGATATTTACTTAAATTTTGAGGGAATCAAGATATGCTTCTCTCCACGAGGCTACTACATTTTAAAAAACATATTTACTCTAAGTTTTACAGTAGTCAAATCTTAGTGAACTATTAAAAGTGAACCAGTTCATTGAACAAGACTGAACTGAAAAGCAACAACAAAATAAAAGTACTGAAAGCATGCGTAGGGCAACAGCATTTATGTTAAGTCCATCTCTTACAGTATTTGTGATACATTATAAGAGTCTAATAATTTCTTTGTTGCCCTCCCTTGCTTGGGCAGCCTCCAAGATATTCAGGCAACTCTTCAGAGGTGGTCTCTGACTTTGAGTGCCTCAGTTTCTGGGTACCCAACTTGAAGCACCTCGGGTCCCATTTTCAGAGAGGCCAAGCATCCTCCATCCCAGTTGGCTTCAACTGGTCCAAGGTGTGTCAAGCTGAGCATACAAAATCAATGGCTACTTCTGGAAACTTTGGACTTTGTGTCTTTTTAAACTGTATTTATTCTATGAACTATGCAAAGAGTGACTTCCATCTAAGATAAACTTTGTATAGTCCTACTGGCTTGATAAGGATGAGGCTTCCTTTTGGATTACTTTATACATTTGCTACACACAGGTCAGAAAAGGTGGTCAATCTGAGGGTTTTATTAATTGATTCAGTCCAATGTAGTATCTAATCAGAATCTAGCATATTTGTTTTTATGAATATCATTCTTTCTCTATTAATAGTAGCTTGACAAATCCTTCAGTAAGTGACAAGAATCCAGAATACAGAATACAGAAAACAGAGTGATAAAACACAGGAGGAGTGGTCAGTTGAGAATTGTCATAGCCAGCTTTCTGTAAGCTTATCTTTGTGTGCCAGCACAAACAAAATGAAAGACTGTTCCTTTATGCACCCCCCATTTGAAGAGCAGAAAGAAAAAGTTCCTGTGACCTGATATACCAGTTTAGTGGTTTGTAAAGTGCTTTACAATCTTCTCAGATTCACAGATTCCAAGGTCAAAAGGGACCATTATGATCCTTTGTATATACTTGTATAACACAGGCCATAGGACTTCTCCAAAATAATTCCTACAGAAGATCATTTAGAAAAAATAATCTAATCTTGATTTAAAAATTGTCAGTGATAAAGAATCTGCCATGACCCTTGGTAAATTATTCCAATGGTTAATTACTCTCATTGTTAAAAATTCATGCCTCATTTCCAGACTGAATTTGTCTAGCTTCATCTTCTAGCCATTGGATCATGCTGGATTGAAGAGCCCATTATTAAATATTTTTCCTCCAAGAAGGAACTCACAGACTGTAATCAACTCACTCCTTAACCTTCTCTTTATTAAGATAATAGATTGAGCTACTTGAGTCTATCACTATAACACAAGTTTTCTAATCCTTTAATCATTCTCATGGCTTTTAATCTAAATCCCCTCTGATTTTTCAACATCCTTTTTGAACTGTGGACACCAGAACTGGACACAGTATTCCAGCAGCAGTCTCATCAGTGCCAAATACAGAGGTAAAATAATCCCTGTATTCCTGCTCAACATTCCCCCGTTTATGCATCCAAGGATTGCATTAGCCCCTCTGGCCACAGCGTCACTCATGTTCAGCTGAATATCCACCATGATCCTCAAATTGTTTTTCAGAGTCCCTGCTGCCCAGGATAGAGTCCTCCATCCCATAAGTATGATCTATATTGTTTGTTCCTAGATGTATACATCTAGATTCAGCCATATTAAAATGCAAGGAGTGAACAAAGCTCAACTCAGACTGTTTGGGTACCATCTAAAGGAGAGGCCCCCTTGCCTCCTGGAAGACTGGGGGATGGCCCATTACTGAGTTATATTTACATTTAGTTGTAGAGCATTTTGGGGCACAGCCTCTCAACCCTGCCCAGAAGGGGATAAAACTGACGGGTCAATTAGCTGGTGGGCTGGAGCCCGCCTCATGAACATAGAGACTTCTTCCCTCCCAGGGACAACAGCCGCCATGTTGGAGGGCCCAGAAGGTCAACAAAGGGGAGCCTGCTCCAGCCACATCACTATAGTGCATAAGAAGCCAGTCATCCTATTCCCTAGTGTGATTTGGTGGTCTGTAGCAGACACCAAGTAATACCTCATCCTGCATTTTATCTGTTAGGACATTGATCCATATGCATTCAAGATCATTTTCTTTTGAATTATCAGTGACCTGGAAATAGGTAATGCCATTTTTGACATAGAGTACTATCCTACCTCCCCTTTAGCCCAGTTAATCCTTCCTAAATAAGCTATAGCCATTGATTTTAACATTCCAGTTATGTGAATCATCCAGACGGTTTCAGTAATTCCAATTCAATCGAATTTATGCTCATAAATGAGCAATTCCAATCTCTCTTGTTTGTTACCCAGGCTCCTAGCATTGGTGTATTAGCAATTAAAGATATTTTTTCTCTTCATGTCCTTTGATTTCTTGATTAATTTTGTCCTCCACATCTTGATTGTGTGCTAAATGAGAGCTTGCATCTTTCCTCTTTTTACCCTCTCCTTTTGTTAATGCCTTCCTGACTATGCTAGCCAGCATGTCTCAAAGGAGATTGGTTCCCCTTCTGCTGAGGTGGAGGCCATCCAAACTATACCTCCCACTCTTTCCTTAGAAGGTAAATCAGTTCCAGAAACCAAAACCCTACAGCTTATACCATTTACCTAACCAGTGGTTCACTTCCAAAATCTTCTATCTTCTGTCTTCCTTTACTCACAAGACAGAAAAGATCTCAGAGGAGATACACTTGAACATTCTTCTTCTTCAGCATGCTTCTGAGTTCACTCAAGTCATCTATTATCTATGAGATATCCCACAACACCGTGTCAATAGTGCCGATATGTACCATTACCGATGGATCCTTTCCTTTTGACATCAGAAGCCTATCCAGTCCTAGAGAGACATCTTGTGTCTTGGCTTCAGAAAGACAGTACACCATCCTGTTGTCCACATGTCCCTTGAAGAATGTTCTTTTGAGTCTTTGGAGTATTGAATCAAGGATAGTCTTGTTTCCTTGGATGGCTGAAGAACCCTTTGGGGGAAGCTTGCTTTTCCTATAGGGTGGGCTCAGCTGCCATCCACAGGTATGTCCTGTACATTTCTCTGTTCTCTTGGACCAGATAGATCTTGAAAGGAATCTTCTAGTTTCCAGATAGAGGACCTGGTATCAATTGGAAACGTCTAGGTGTGTGGTATTCCCCCGGTCCTCTTCTCTAAGGTGGCCATGGTCTGGCCATTCTTATCTGACTCCAGCTGTGAAAAATGCTAACATGGTCTCTTGCCTCTGGTGGTTACAAACTGCCAGGCCTCTTCTCTAACTTCCTGTCTTTCTCACTGGTTGGTGACCTGCTCCTTTCAGGGTACTGATGTTTCCTGAACTGGCAGTCTCAGAACTCCCCAGCGTCTCTGATTCTTTGTAGCATCTCCACCCTCCGTCCAAGAACCTTTTCCTCCAGCATAACCACCAACTTGCACTTCATGTACAGGAAGTCCTTTCTGACTTCAGGCTGGAAAGAGAAGATGGCACATGCATTGCAGATCACCACCACTGCTTCATGCTGGGCATCATGGAATTACACATAGAGCTGAATCTGGAAGGAATACACTCCTTCAGAAACTGCCTCTGTTTGCTGCTCTAGAGTTTGCCTAGCAAGTTACTTTTTATACCAAATTTCCCAGCTTAGCTCAGCACTGCTTCACACCACCAAGGAGTAATAAACCACACAGAGACTTCAAAGGGCAGGGCTTATCAAAGCTCCAAGAGTCAGAGCCTTGAACCCTTTACCAAGGCAACAACAGACCTACCTATCTCAGCTGATCACTCCGGGGGTCAATACTTCAACTGTGCCATCCATACACAGAGAACAAGCAACCCAACAACTCACAGATGGACCAAACATACTAGTCACTACTTCCAAGCACAGATCGTCAGCTATGCCCTCTCAAACTCTCCTGTTAGCTAACTCTGTTCGCATTGGAAGGCACTATGGTGTTCTTGAGGATGCAGGCAGTCTCAGGTTTGTGTTTAATTAACCTGTTATATCGAGAACATAACAGATGAAACTTGATTCAGTTTCTCATTAGAGAGTCCCCATACTTTGTGTATTATCATGTCTTTCTCTAGCCTAATTCCTCTTGCCTCTGCACTTCCTTTTAGATACATTTGGTATTTGCAAGGTGGGGCTATGGCACAGTTTGTAAATTTCAAAAGTATTGGATTATATTAGCTAACCATTTAGGACCTACTCCTAAGGATTTCTACAAGGTTGTGGAAAATGTGTGATATACATAAGAAAATTGCTTTTGTTTTTTATTTTTAATACAAAAAGTGATGAGAGATTAGACTAGATCTAGACTGCTCTTTGAACTAGACTTCCTAAAGCCTTGAAGTCAAATCTGACCTCCACTCCGTAACCTCTTGTATGGTGCCTGTAGCTTGTTTCTTCTGCCTGTTCACTGCCACTGTAATTTCATATATTTTATTTCACGTAATGGCAGTATATTTTCCTTGAGCTTTATTGTCATTACAATTCATTTATGACACCATTTAGTATAAGAATCAGTCCTTATTGGCTCAAATGAGGTTGTGAAATTATGAGTCCAACTTACTTGGAAGATGAAATGACTGCTTTGTGGGAAAAGGGCTAGTTCTGCCCAACTATTTACTCTGTTCTTTTTGTGCTACAAAGGAGAGTTTCTATCTTCTTTAGTAATTTTTTTTAAAGTGGATTTTCAATTGCCTGATTTCCCTTCTTTCCCACCCACCTTCCATTACTTTAAATTTCCACTAAAATGTTCTCCCTCACTCCCACGATCACAAAAACAAAGAATATCTTATATATGCAGAAAATGCACTGCTGTTTGCAATTTTGCAGCTCTTACAGTTTTATCACAAGTCTCATGTTATTCTTCTTAAAGTTCTAGCTCCTGGAATCAGGAGATTGAACAAGAATCTCAATTTTCATTTTAAACGAGTAAGTTTCTAGCCCCTCATGGTTGTGGAGAAAAGCTTGAAAACATGGAACAAGTGCATCCTAAGGGCTCAGACACCACTTGAAAATAAACTCTGAATTTCTCATTTTAAAAAAAATCCATGATATTTTAAGTCAGTCTCATATTTTTTTTGGAAGGAGGAGGGATTGACTCATGTTTTTTGATTGCACAGGATTGGTAATACTGGCTTTGTAATGTGCCTGGTTATTAAGACTTAATTCAAGGCAAATTAGACTTAAAACTAAGGTGAATAACTATGAGTTTTACTGATCATGTCAGCACTGTATTAGACAGGATCGATAAAACTAAAGTCCTACAGTCTACACGGCTGCTGGGATCAAGTGTCCCACTGTGGGTAGACAGATTTGAACTAGCTCTGCTCGCGCTAGCATGCTAACAACAGGGGCAAAAGTAAATTAAAGGACTTGCTGGTATGTGGTCCTGGGCAAGGTGTGTGTGTGTGGGGGGGGGGGGTGGAAAGGGGGTAGGGGCGGCTCTGGGCCCCTGAAAGGGGCAGGGTTGTGGCCAGACTACCCCAGCCAGCCTGTCAGTCCAGGGCCCTTTTAAATTGCCGGGCCCCAGGGCAGCTGCCTGTTTTGCACCCCCTGTCAGTGGCCCTACTGGTACAGTGTATGTTAGCTGTGTACTGGCCCATACGGGCAGCCACTTTCTTACTGGTACGCCGTAACGGCTTACTTTCACCTCTGGCTAACAATAGTAGTGTGAACGCTGTGGCTCTGGTGGAAGCTCAGGCTTGCTGCCTGAGTCCAAGCCACCAGGTTCCCTGGATCTGAGCTAGGGTGACCAGACTACATGAACAAAATATCGGTCCAGAGCGCCTGAATCTCTGCCGGAGCTACAAAATCCACACTGCTATTTTTAGCATGCTAGCTTGAGTGAAGCTCATTCAACTCGGCCTGCACACACTGGGAGGCATGCTCCCAGCTGCAGTGTAGACATACCCTTAATAACTTGTCCCAGCATGAACAGGGCTTTAGTGTAAAAAACTGGAAAGGATGCTTTGGGGCCAGTTTCTTCTTTGGTTGTTTCAAAGGGATGGCCAGGAATCTAGAGGGGACATAACTAGTACAGTAGTGCTCATTAATAGCAAAGAGAATATGAAAGCACATCTCATAAGAAAAGAGAGAGACACACACTTTTGCACCTAATTTATCCACATCTCAAGACTGCAGTTTAGTTTATCCATTACTCACTTTCCTTTCCAAGTTCCTACTGCTATGACCCAAGTCCCCCGCTGACATGAGTGAGCATGAGATAGCTTAGCGATTGTGATACAAACCTAGCGTACTAAGAGTCACGTGTAGTGGTTAGCACAGTTTTCAAGCGAGAGCTCTGCTTTCAGCTACTTGCAAAAACAATGAAATCCTGGCTCCACTGAAGTCAATGACAAACATCACATTGACTTAATGGGGCCAAGATTTCACCCACCATTTTTTTTTTAGTCATTCATAAAATACCAGAACCAAACACTGCTGGTTTTCATTGGGGCAGAATCACTAACACAAGGATCAAGGATAATGCAACTACACTATGTGCAATGGATATTTCAGGATAATCTTTGAAAAAGAGCACATTATGCTTGAACTGAAAAAAAAAATCCCCCACTCCCCCAAACTGGCATTAT
This sequence comes from Mauremys reevesii, assembly GCF_016161935.1. Classification (NCBI taxonomy): domain Eukaryota; kingdom Metazoa; phylum Chordata; order Testudines; family Geoemydidae; genus Mauremys; species Mauremys reevesii. The sequence goes on along the minus strand of NC_052628.1, from coordinate 93,218,847 downwards.
TCTACACATCAAGCTTATACACTACTCTGTACTGTAGTTCTCAGAAACAGCATAGGTAGCAAAACTTGATTTCCCCAAAATGCACTTCAATATATTTTAAGTATAAAAACCTAATTTAAAATAATGTCAGCATCTTTTGCCTGTGGAATATGAGGCTCAGCATCTTTAAATTATTTAAGAGGTCCTCAGAGAGTCAGTTATGCTTATAACGTCAGATTTACTCAAAGAAATGGAAAGAGCAAAGCAAAGTGTTGAACAAGGACTTCCTGTGCAATTTCTCTGAGTTATTTTTACTGGCTATAATTGCAGCAGCATTTTAACCTTGCACAGTTTTTAAACCAAAAATATATTCTGTATAATAAGCTCAGTAATTTTGTATTTTATTTTATTTTAAGAATAAGTGATGCTGCTCTCGTGAACTTCTGTCCCCAGGAGGAGTGATTCATTCACAAATAAATACAACGTCTCTGAAGACTCAATGAAAAATACAATTTTACTAGAACAGGAGTAGGCAAGCTATGGCACAAGTGGCACAAAGGTAGCAAGCGAGCTGATTTTCAGTGGCACTCACACTGCCCAGGTCCTGGCCACCGGTCCAGGGGGCTCTACATTTTAATTTAATTTTAAATTAAGCTTCTTAAACATTTTAAAAACCTTATTTACTTTACATACAATAATAGTTTAGTTATATAATATAGACATAGAAAGAGTCCTTCTAAAAATGTAAACATGTATTACCGGCATGTGAAACCTTAAATTAGAGTGAATAAATGAAGACTTGGCACACCACTTCTGAAAGGTATCCCTGTACTAGAGATACCAAGTCCCAAATATGTCTCTCCTTAAAGAGAAATTCTAAATGCATGAAACCATATGTTTTTAAATTCTGAAGAGGGCACTTGTACCAGAAGCCTCACTGGGCAGTTTTGTTCCTCTTCACTGTGTTAGCCGTAGCAGGATTAGATCTACATGCCTAAAAACAGTGTTATACTAAAAAAAAAAAAAAAAAAAAACCCAACAACCCTCCCCCGCCCCAAACCTCATTAAACATCAGGAGGTATGTAATATCACATCAGTGTAATGATTTACCATTACTAGTACACCACAGAAAATACCCTGAAAATACTAGCCATTGGCAAGAGATATTTCATTGTCATTGACATTTACCCTCCTTTGTAAAATACTTTTGAGGTCTATGGATGAAAAAATACCATATGAGAGCTAATGATTATTAACAGAAAATTAAACCTAATATTTATGTCAGGTTCACAATAAATTCAGATTGTAGCTGTATTCTTATCTTTTTTTAATAATAAAAAAAAACCACTTGTGCTCTCAGATAGGTACACACCGCACTTTTTAACATCCATATGAGTGGTGTGCTGTCCTGTATGGGTTTTGAGAGTAGGCTATGTGTGTGTGATACTCATAAAAATGAAAGTATCAGAGCAGTAGTTTGAGTACTTTGCTGCATAAGCTTTGCCACACATCTTTTTGTTTTAATCCTAACTTAGAACATCTTGCCCATTCCAAAGCTAAGATGCTTCTCATTAAAAATTGGCAGTCATGCAACAGCTTTATAATGTGAACTAGACGGAAATCCCCAAACTCATGTTCATTTATGACCTAACCGAGGATTTGAACCCATCTTTCTAAAGATGAACAACTACAGTAAATGCTATTAAAGAGTCAACATTCACCCCAACACAGTGTGTTCAGCTTTCACCCTATCATTTGAATATGAAATCACCATGTTTTCTCAGATACCAGCGTGTAAATGTTGACTTTTGTAGTGGTGACCATGGTAGCATGCTGACCAATTGTGTTGCCTAGTCCCCCTCTCTACTCTCGGGTGGTACTTATGTTTCTTTCATAAAAGAGAGGAGCTACTGATCCTTATCTGCTTTTACACACCTTTAGCATTAATGAGGAAATTTGTAAGTACATGGAGAATAAAATTATAAGAAGTCTAGCAAGAACAATAGGCCAATTGCTACAGGACCTCATACTGGCACATGGTGTGCTGTGTTTGAAACGTTCTATCTGTGTCTGAAATAGAATGCAAGCTCCTTGAGGAAGGAAAATGTCATTTCATTTGTTTTTGAATGAAGCATTGGTTATTGGTACTCTCAATGATAATAGGGATAGGGAGCATTCATAACAGATTAATATTTCGGGGATAGATTTCTCATTTACTGAAACAACCAGTTCCCAATTTCATAAGAAATTAAACACATGTGCTGCAGGTATTTCTGGTCTCCACTAAAAATATGGGCAATAGTAATACATTAAATCCTGAGATCCATTAGCATCAATGAGAATATTGTCTGAGTAAGAACTGAGTAAAAATTGAGTAAGGACCTCAGTATTTGGCTAGACTGTACATCTTTCAACTTTAAGGATCCCATATGATCTACATACTTAAAAATAATATATAGAAACTACACTTCTTCCTCCACTGAAATGCAGCCACCTCTGTGGGAAAAGGCAGCAGCTGCTTGACAGCACAGCAGCACTACACAGCAATTTAGATCAGCAAGTGAAGATTACCCCTTTCAAATTAAACTACATGAAGAATTTTAAGTTGGCAAAATGAAATTGCCTAAATTGGAATTTGTCCAGAATGCTACAGTCAGAAGTCCAAGATAGTAAAACCATGAAGAAGTCTGACTGGATAATTCTGCAATGATTTCTAGAACATCCTTCTTTTCATTGCTCCTCTCTGTAAGTCTCAGTACTAAGATGGGTAAACTAGAGTGCCTGTCATTAAATGAGGATATTGGTCTAATTGGCATCATGGAAACTTGGTGGAATGAGGATAATCAATGGGACACGGTGACACCAGGGTATAAAATACAAAGCAATAACAGAGCAGGTCGCACAGGTGGAAGAGTGGCATTAAAGAGTCAAATAAGATAAATATCTTACATGAAACAAACTGTACCATAGAATCACTATGGATAGAAATTCCAAGCTTAAATAAAAAGACTATAGCAGTAAGAATATACTACCAACCACTGACCAGGATAGTGACAGTGATTGTGAAATACTAAGGTAGGTTGGAGAGGCTACACAAGCAGAAACTGCAATATTTGTGTGATTTCAACTATCCTCATATTGACTAGGTAAATATTACCTCAGGGTGTGATGCCATAAAAATTATAGGCACCATAAATGACTGCTCCTTGGAGAAGCTAGTCCTGGAACCCAAAATGGGAGAGGCAATTCCTGATTTAGTCCTAACTGGAGCACAAGATCTGATCAAAGAGGTATCTACAGCTGAAGTGTAACACTGCAACACATACCTGCACCACCTTCCATTATTCTTTGAAATATAGTACTTCACTGTTTTTGTCATTCGTATTTACAGCTTTGCTGCAGAGTGTATGGGCTTGTATTTTGGGTTTGCATGTAAAAACAGATGCTCGTCTTAATTATTACTGTTGTTGGAAATATTACATACTGCATGTGTAATACCTGGAATGTTCTGTTCCTTTTGAGAACAGGTTTTTGGTGGCATTACCTATAGAATCGAATAGAGCATGAGAGAATCTCATGAGGCAAACATACAAAACAAAATATCTTCCCCTACTTTCAAGGGACTGTCTGAAAACCTCCAAATACAAACAGAAGAGATAGTGTCATGTCCACATCTCCAAACGTTTTGTTCACCTTATGCATACATACTGGCCAGACTATATTTCCTGCATGCAGGTAAGACTTGCTTGGCTGTTAGCAATTTTATTTACTTTTCAAACAAATCCACTTTATAATGGCTATGACCGTCATTAACGCCTTTGTACCAAGTTATTATAAATTAACAGTGTAAGTATAACAAACTAAGTGATGGGGTGTTAGATGGGATGGGATCTAAGTTACTACAGATAATTCTTTCCTGGATGCCTGGCTGGTGAGTTTTGCCCACATGCTCAGGGTTTAGCTGATCACCATATTTGGGGTGGGAAGGAATTTTCCTCCAGGGCAGATTGGCAGAGGCCCTGGGAGTTTTTCGCCTTCTTCTGCAGTGTGGGGCACGGGTCACTTGCTGGAGGATTCTCTGCACCTTGAAGTCTTTAAACCATGATTTGAGGACTTCAATAGCTCAGACATAGGTAAGGGGTTTATTACAGGAGTGAGTGGGTGACATTCTGTGGCCTGCATTGTGCAGGAGGTCAGACTAGACGATCATAATGGTCCCTTCTGACCTTAAAGTCTATGACTCTAAGTAATTTATTTTGATATATACACAGGCAAACCTAGTTTAACTGTCATCAGGTATTATGGTGATGGAATTAACTGGAGTGGTCTTTGGATTTCTATATTGGAGTCCCACATTATCATAGATACTCATCTTTCATTCTCTTCTCATTCCAATAGGCTGGAATCCTGGAATAATAAGTGTCATAAACAGTTAGTTAAGGGTTAAGGTTTTTTTTTCTACCTGTAAAGGGTTAACAAGCAGTACCTGTGAACACCTGACCAGAGAACCAATCAGGGACAAGATATTTTCAAATCCCTGTGGAGGGAAGTTTTTTTTTCTGTTCTTTGGTTTTTAAAAAGTCTCTCTTGGGAGTTAAGGGAGTCCAGACATCTTAATCAAGTCCTCCCAGGTTTCTGCAATAAATTATTCTATTCAAGCTAGTGAGTATTAGCAAGGAACTAGTATTCTTATACTTTTATTTCTGTATTTGCAATTCTGTGTTTTGCTATAGAATTTCTTTAATTCTGTACTGTTATTGCTTTTACTAAAAAAAAGAAGGGAGGGGGAATTCTCTCCAAAAATTAATAAGTTTAAACCCTGGGTATTGTTCTATCTTGGTATTACAGAGACAGTTACTTTCTTTTTATTCTTTAATAAATCTTTTCTGTTAAGGACTTGGTTAATCTTTCCTTGGGTAAATTCTCAGGGAAAGGGGAGGAGGGAGGAGGATGGTATCCCTCTGTAGTTGGATCCCGGTATCTCTCCTAGGAAACGGGAGGGGGGAGGAAGCAGGAAAAAATGGTTTATTTCTCCTGGGTGTAAAAACTCCATGAATTTGGGGCTCTTGGGATCCCCAAGAATTTTGGGGAAGGACTGTGTCCCCATACACTTACATTATTGGGTGGTGGCAGCTTTTACCAGATCTAAACTAGAATTTTAGTTTAGAGGAGTCCATGCAGGCCCCCATTTTGAAACCCAACAGCTCTAACTGGGGGTGAGACCTATGACAATAAGTATCATCATTTGGCTGGGTGCTCTCAGGGAAACTGATCCTGAGTTGGAATAAATCAGTGTGGCGCTGTTAAAGTCAATAAGAATATGCATTAGCTGTGGATTTAGCACAGAATATTTTTCACTATGCTACTGTTTTAATACTATTAAATACTAAGGAATTGGATCTACAAGTCATCATCTGAACTTTCAAAAGAAAGCTGCTTCTGAAAAACTGGGGGAAGTGTCACTACTCACAATTATTTTTGGATTTTCTTCCTGTTGGCTTATCATTTGGCTAGTAAAAGCAGGGTACCAAAGGAATGAAGTGCAAAATAGACTGGCTTTTCCCTCACTATCCTCTGGATTATCTCCCATACTTTTGGTAACAATATAAGCTCTCTCTTACAAGTAAATTTTTCATTTTGAAGATCTACCACACCTTGACAAATTCCTGACAAAAGCTCCGCCTATTAGAGGAAAACCTGATTGTCAAACAAACCTTTCTCCTGGAAGCTGACTTCCTGGAATTGTTGTTAGGTGGCAGCTAATTTTTCTTACAGGTAGATAAGAAAGAGCAAATTCACATGGTAAGGTAAAAGAGTAATTGCCAAATCATTTAATTAATACCTTTTACATGTAAAATTAGCCTTTTTATCTTATGAATTCATATATTATGTAATATTAAATATGATATTTTTCATATTATTTAATGTACAAATACAAAATAAGCCACACTCTTCTGAAAACATGAATGTGCTACTGGCCACAAAAAGGTTGGGGACCACTGGGATAGAGTATAATGGGACTGTAGATCTACTCTTGCTTCTGATACTGACATCCATAGATTATATAGTGCTCTACATACTGCATACTCCTTCACACCGGATCTTAGCAAGGCCAATGGGTGTGCCTAAACATCCAGTTTTAATGTCATTCTTCATAGCCCTGTCTATGCAAACATAAAAGGAATGAATCAGTTCTCCATCTTTTCTCTCTTTAATTTTGTGCCTTACCTGTGTAGGGAATGTACAAATATAACTATGATGTTTAGCCAGGGAGAACAGAACATTTTAAATACATATATTAATCCTCCCCACACATCAAGTATTTGAAACTATGTTGATATTTTCCCCCACTAAATATTTTACAGGTTCAGCCTCACAATTTAATAGTAGTGTTCACAACCTTTTGTTATGGGAAAGGAGATTCTTCAGGTTCTTGATTCACTTTGGTATACTGCATAGGGCCATGAAAGCCTAGGTAGATTCAAAGACATTTATAGGCCAGTCCTTGAACCATTTTGCATATGTAATGAGCTGACATCATATAAATTCAGTTCCACATATGGAATGGTAGCAAGATTAGGCCTTTGATGTTTTAAATTAAGTCTACCAACCCGATCAAATCCACTCTGGCCCTCCATATTCATGCCATTTCAGAAATAAATTACAGGCTCTCCATTCATACAATCTGATTTGTTCAAAATGAAGGAAACCAATGCAATAAAACCCTAATTATCTTTAAAGGACGCAGCTAACCAAAAAGCCATCAAATATTTAATATTAATTATTGTTTGTATTGTGGTAACATAGAATGGCTGCAGTGAGGATAAAGGTTCCATTGTGTGAGGTGATGTACAATGACAGATCATCATGATTGAATTAATTGGGGACGTTCTTCCCTGTACCTGAGCAAAGATCGCAAAGCTTTCTGGCCAACTGCCCTGATTATGAAAAGTTAGATGTTCCTAAATTCAGCTGGCTCTGCAGCAGGAGGCAGCACCTGCATTTTGGGACTTTAAATCCATAGATTAGAAGCCTGTCAGACTTCAGCACAAAGATCTATTCTTTGAGTCTTTATACATATAAAAATATAAGATTTAAATACAAGGTCATATTCTGCATTATTTTGCATCTATGCCACTACACATTGGGGTACAGTTTAACAAGCAAAATTTTAATAGTGCAGGTGCGACAAAGACAACCTAACTGTCAGCATCCCTTTTGAACTAGGCTTTGCGATAGATTGAGGACAAATGTCAGACTGTTGTGCCTTTTCTGTGGATAGAGCTGTTAACAAGATACAGATGTTTTATTGACCAAATTATATCTGAAGAGAAGTCTGAATCTGAAAAAGACAGATAGGACTTTTCCCCACTCTAGGATCACATGAACCTCTGTTTGCCCTATTACCTTTTTATTAGAAGTGACATTTAATTAAAGCAAGTTTAATACCACAGTTCTGTGGAGGGGTTGATGAAAAGATCTGTTTTTTTTTCAGTTAAGAACATCTCAGAAAAGTACAAAGTGTAACCTCATTACTCATTATTGTGATTTAGTGGCCTCGTGTTTTACAGTTCATCATGCTCTATCCATTTACATGGTTATTGCACAGATATTTTAAGCAACTTAAAGTACTGTACCTTTTAGATGCTGCATGCCCTCAACTTAAAAGACAAGGGAGAGTGCTCAGCACCTTGGCAGGAGGAAAAATGGACATTTTTGTGTTTGTAATATTACAGGACAAAATTCTGCTACTAGTTACATCCAGACAATGCCATTGACGTCAGATGGTTTGCTTGAGTGTGACAGAGAGTGGTGCTCAACTCAGGGTTAAGTACAGGATTTATTCAGAGGTGTAGTTTAAAAAAAAAAGTGGGGAGGGAAATAACCTAAGCTAAACTCCATATTCCCCAGATGAGAAGTGGATACACTCAGTTTACCCTCAACTACATTACTGCTATTATTGCCTTGTTCCCATTTCTCAATGTAATTGGTTTAAAAAAATTTAAAACGTCACCACTTTTTAAGGGGTAGATGGACAATTGGGGGAGGTGAACATGCAGTCATGTTTTTATTTTCTATTTTAAGCACTCAGGGTTCAACCTAGCAAGGTCACTAAAGTCAGCGATGCTCCTCACATGCTCAAAGTTAAGTACATGCTTAAGTGCTTTGCCAGATCAGGACAAGAATGTTCAGCACTTGCAGGACCAGTCCCTGGCTGAAAGTAGAATTTAGCCACACTTTCCCTTTTGTTATGTGCTATAATCCATGGTGACAAGAAAACTGCTCTGTGTAACTGCACCTGGGACTTTACATAGCTATATAATGTATGTTTTCCCCCAAAAATGCGCAAATAAGTTTATCATTCACTCCACATAATTTTTAAAATCAATCCAGAGTTTATAGGCAATTTGGATTTATATCATCCAAATGTCAGTGACAAGGCTTCTTCCTCTTCTTTTTTAATCAGAATAGAAAATGGCCCAGAAGATATATTGCACTCTATGTAAAACCTGCTCCTTTTGAAAGTTGAAGGCACCTCTTGGTTTCCAGGTCATCCCATCACTTTACTAATCTCACTGACTTCATTCTAGTGGACAGGGAAGGATATTGAATGTGGACAGGAAATCTGTTCCATGAAGTGCTTGGACAGCAGGATTCATCTCCATATCCCACTTTCAAGAACGGAGTGGCCAGGAGAGTATAGGAATGATATGAAAAACAACCAGTCTATTCATAGTCTTAGTAAGGCTTGACAGAGCACATTTAAAGAAGTCACATAATAAATGTTACATGAACTTCATTTATTTACACCATATTTAATTATGAAGTAGGAATCCAAACATCACATTTGTTGGCATATTTTTCTCCAAGTTTAAAATATGCAATCTGGTTGTTCTTAAATGGAGCTGTTGGGTGCTGAGCTCTTTTGAAAATCTGGCAAAAGATTTGTGCCAAGGTCATCCACCTAACATATTACTAGGCATCTCCGGGTTTTCAGACAGTGGACATTTTTGTAAACCTGCGAGATTTGTATTCTGTAATAATGTGTAATAAATTTGAAAAAATGCAAACAACACTGTTAATATTTCAAATACATTTAGCAATATAGGAGTTTATACTGACATTAAAAGCCATACTGAATTGCTGCTTGGGTTATTTTAAGAATATCTTTAATACTAATATGATAAAAGATGACTTTAATGGCATCATAAACCAGAAACATGAAAGCATTATTAAAACCTGCTTCATAATGAGTTATCAGCTAGCTATCAATTAACCTGTTTAGATATGATGAAATTGCTAGCTAAACACATTGGACCACTTCAGACACACTGAACTAGCAGTGGTGTAAAACTGATGGTTATGGATATTTAAGCTAAAGAGAATCTTGTCTTTACTAATCTAACCTGGAGTAAATGGTATGAGAGAGAAAAATCAAACACATTTAGAAATCGAGTCGTATCTCCTGAAGACTTCACATAGCTCCAAACTTATTCCAGTCAGCATTCCTACATTCCAACTTTCACATCTCAGCTTACTCAACTTACTCACTTGCTTCATTAACATGCTTAGTTACTACAGTCAAGGGTGGACTTAGAATGAACAATGGTAAATCCAAGGCTATGATATCTGAGGCAGGAGGACTCACAGGCAGAGACCTTGGAAGAGTGAAAGAATTTAAATACCTAAAATCAATGGTTCCGGAGGATGGTGCCCTACTGAGTGATGCCCAGTATCGTACTAAAGCCGTGTGGTGCAAATGGCACTCTTTTGTCTCAGAGAACTCCCACCAATAATATTAAAAGGTAGAGTGTATAAAAATGTAATTTGACCCATCTTAATGTACAGACCATAGGCTCGGCCAACCAGAAGGAAGGAAATCATTATGCTCTTCACCACGGAAATGAAAATATTGAGATGATCAAATAGTTGGACCCTTCATGATAAGAAATGAAATGAGATTGTAGGGGGCCTACTGGGGCTTACTCCATCTGAAGACATGTTGAGGGATGCTAGGCTTTGTTGAGATGGGCCTATCCAGCAGAGACTGGAGAGCTAGAGTCATAGGACGGCTCTTGCAATTACTGTGATGGAAGATGACCAAGAGGGAGTCCAAAAACTTGGTACCTGGATTGGATATCAGTGGATCTCAGAGAGACAAGTCCATGTGACAGCCTGGCATATGATTATGAGTTTTGGAAGAAGGCTATACAAAAGTCGCCAACCTCGATTAGGGAAATGACAAAAAAGAAGAATTGTCACACCTACTGAAGTTTTTTTTTTATTGCTATAGTGGAGCACTTGGTTCTAGCCATTGCCCAGTCCTGCCATTTATGCTTGGAAGCATATCATTTAGTTTAATTTATACAATGAAATCAGTCACTTCAGGTTGTTATGTATTTTAAGTCATAGAAGACCTACACTCTCCTTCTTTCAATTAATTATTCATCTTTCTCCTGGTTTGTTGACATGAAACCATTATTTGGTCTGTTTGTTTACTTTTAATTTTTTTTACCCTTTATTGTTTCTTTTAAATGATTTAACTTTCAAAATGAAATGTTTTTTTAATGTCAAAGTCAAAATGTTTAATTTAAAATTTTTTAAAATAAATGTTTCAACTTTTTTTTTTCATTTTATTTCTTGGTTAAAATTATTTGCCAAATTAGACCTGAACTCACATTCCATTCAACCTGTAAACTCAATTTTTCTGCAACTTTAGCAGCAGGAAAAGATAAGCACCCTTTGCTTAAGGAAGATTCTGCATCATGCACATTTGTTTGCAGGATCAAGACCTAAAAATGTAAAGTCTTCTGTACTTGACTAGAGGGTCAGGGGTGTAATTTAAGAAAGATTCTAAGTGGGAGGCAAAGTTGTGTCAGCACATGAATAAATAGAAGCAGTCATCATCACAACACAGAGCACTAACAAAAGACTTTCAGGTATGTGTTTTATACAATCCCAAAAGAGCAAATGAATCATCATTACTTAGCCATGTAAAAAGAGTATTAATGTGTTTTTATCTAATATGAACTTGTTTGGAAACTGTACTTTAATTGTAGTTTCAACTTTCACACCCTTCTTATTCATCTGTAGTACACTTAGTCCAAAAGCATTCTTAGAAATGCAATAGATACATGCATTTTAAACCTTATTTACTTTAAAATCAGAAGGGGTCTTTAGGTTTGACTTTTTATGGAAAATGAAATTCCCAAGCCAGTGGATTTTCACATCCTTAATTACTGAGGACCACAAAACAATAGCCCAGATCAGTTTCTATTTGCTAATCTTATCCAAAGGATAATTGGGGGATGATTTGGGAACAGAAAATGAGTTTGAAACAGAAATGTCTCAGTCATTCCAAAATCTGTAGCCTTTATAATATATAAGTGAAATAGCTACCCAACAATCCTGTCCAAAATACATTTTCTGTGACAAAAGCAACACCACAGAGATTGTTACTAAACAAGCAGTACATTTATGAATGTTCAGCCAGCTCAATAGGCTGAACAGTTTGATGCCACTTTTCAGAAAAATCATCAAGGAAAAAATTGAGTGTGCTAGATTCCACTTCCATGATATATAAACAGTCAGGGGACATAATTCATTCCCCATACTCTTCAGATTCTTCTCTAATCTCTCCCCCCTTTTCTTTTTCTCTGCACTTGTAGGAATAATAAAGGAGTCTGATTTCTGGGATTGCATATACAATTCATTCCTAGGTTGTTTGAATATATCTATAACAATCTTGTTTTTCTTTATTTTAACAATTTAAAAAATAAACATCTGGCCAAAATCTGGCATGGGAGGAGTCCTGGAGGGGCACAGAACTCTGGCAGCTGAGCAGAGGTTCCCCAAGCACAGGGCAGATACAGAGTGGATCAGGGAGGCCCCATGTGTGTTCAGTCACGACCCTAACCACAGCTTCAGAAATTAGCAGTATGAGCTGCCCCAGAGCATCCAGCCAGACATATCTACAGGCATGAAGGGGTTGGAATGACAGACATGCCTCCATTTTCCTTGGGGCAATGGATCATCACCATGCAGCCTTCACAACGCCCTGCCATGGCCCTGAATAGTGCACAGGGTAAAGAGGAGAAAGCTTATCCCTTCTTGTACCTTAGCAAAGTAGTCAGGGCTAGAGTTTATCCCAGGGGTGGGCAAACATTTTGGACCAAGGGCCACATCTGGGTGGGAAAATTGTATGCAGGGCCATGAATGTAGGGCTGGGGCAGGGGGTTGGGGTGCAGGAGGGAGTGTGGGATGTGGGAGGGGTACAGTGTGCAGGAAGGGGCTCAGGGGAAGGGGTTGGGGTGTGGGAGGGGGCTAGGGGGCTCAGGGCAGGGGGTTGGGGTGCGGGGTGCAGGAAGGGTTTGGGCTCAGGCCCGGCACCACTTACCTCCAGCAGCTCCGGGGTGGCAGTGGCACATAGCAGGGCTAAGGCAGGCTCCTTGCCTGCCCTACCCCATGCCACTCCTGGAAGTGGCCAGCATGTCCAGTAGTGGCTCCTGGTGGTGGGGTGAGGCAGGCGGTTCCGCTGCACACTGCCCTCACCTGGGGGTGCAACCCCTGAAGCTCCCATTGGCTGCAGTTCCCTCTTCCCGGGGAATGGGAGTGGAAGGGGGTGGTGCCTGCAGGTGAGGGCCGCGCACGGAGCCCTCTACCCCGCTCCCTCAGGGGCCACAGAAACATGGTGCCGGCCACTTCTGGGAGCAGCGCGGGGCCAGGGGAGGTAGAGCGCCTGCCTTAGCCCTGCTGCACCAGGGGCTGGCAATCCTGTGGGCCGAATTGAAAGCCCTGACGGGCCGGATCCGGCCAGTGGGCAGTAGTTTGCCCTCCTCTGGTCTAGCCTGTGTAAGGAGTAATGCCTTTTGGGCATCAGAGAAGTCAGCTTGGTAGCAGCTTTTACTCCATCTTTAAAAGATGTTGCCTGAACAGCAAGTGGGGGAAAAGAGAAATGAGCTATTGCCCTGCACCAAACAGAACACTTTCCATGGGGCATGGAATGATGCAGACAGTGCTGGTCAACCTCCTAACTATACCTTTGGTTGAAAATCTGTATTACATTACATATATATATAGATATAGATATATAGATATATATATAGATATATAGATATAGATATATAGATATATAGATATATATAAGTAGTACCTACTTATATACTGTAGGTACTATATTATATAGTACCTACTGTATATAAGTAAGTATAGCTACACATTCATAGCTAATATTTATTCATATGCTGGGAGGCAATCAGCAGCAGTTAATTAGATTGTAAATTCTTTTCACTATGTGTGTACACAATGCTTAGCACAATAGGGTTCCAATCCGTGACTGGGCACTACTGGTATAGAAATAATACTGGTATTATAAATATCAGAGCATGGTAATGTGATATAATCAAATAATAAAAGTAGACATGCCAAATTATATAAACACTCATTGCTGAGAGGCCACCAAGGTATACCAACAAAGTACAACAGACTTACAGGTCAGTAAGTTAAAAAATATTAAGAGTCCAGAAGCACAGCTGGTCTAAATTGGTGTAGCTCCATAAAAGCCAACAGAGCTACACCAATATACATCAGTAGAAGAACTGGCCCAATTTTTTTATCAGCATGCTAGATGAGATAACTCAAAAGGCACTATAACCATAGGTAGATAGGTAGCTATATTACCCATTGTCCATCAACATTCCTCATGCAAACAAGGTCAAAGTCACAATACTTTATCACCACTGCCCATTTTTAGAACAAAAGGTCCACCAAATTTACTTATTCAAATGCTGAAATGGAAAACAAACATCAATGTATTAAAAGTTGTGCTCCTGAAAAAGCTAGGTGTCTTTATTTTTCTGGCTGGTTAAGCAACCCTAAGCTGAAAAATGATGTATCAATATTTTTAGATATTAATTATGTTTCTAACAATATTCTGGATCAAACACTCCACAGTGAATTTGTGATTTGATTTCTTTTTTAGTATCATAATTACACATTGTAAACAACTTTGCTTTTCCCAAAAGGTTGTGTAACTTTATGAAAGCAGAAGGGAGGGAAGAAGGGTGGGGAACAAAACAAAAAATTCCATTGAAGTAGAAATTAAAAAGGGATGTTTGATATGATAAATAATGACTAGATAATGGGTTTCATTGGGATATGGAAATACATTCCACAATGAGTGAAAACCGGTGTGAAGGGGCTTGGGGAAGTACAGCTCCTTTACTAATTGTTTTTCCTCCTTGTGTAACCAGCACCAAGCCCGGTCCAAGAAGAGGTTTCAGGGAATCACTCAGGTCTCCTAGGAGATCCTTTGGGGATGATTGGCAGGAGAAGCCATTAGCAGTTGCCTTTGTTTGTTTCAGTGGACAAATGAAGAGCAAACAGCAAAATATAGTTAATGTCTCCTGAAAGGAAAGGAACATAAGTGGAATCAGGAGACTCTGAGATACGGCAGTGAGAGGTTATTATACAAAAGAGAAAGACAAAAGGAAAGCAGGAGCTGAGGTCAAATTGCCCACTCCTTCAGCAGCTAAGTGGGATAATGTGGTCGGATGGAGGTTGTTGTGGCTGAGCGTGCTGCTCCAGGATCCTGCTGCCAAATCCTGTGATTCTGCTCCCTCTACCTCATGGTTCCTCTTTTTCTAGGTGGGCTAGGTCCATGGTCAGCATGGACACAGCCATGCTCTGCACCATGAAGCGGGCAACTGTGAATAAGCAAAGGCTGTGGGGGATTTATGTGAAATCTGGGTTCCAGGTGGCTTTAGCTTCGAATTTCAACAACCACATCACTCAGCAAACTGATGCAGCTACAACAGCAACTCCTCCAGCATCAGCAGCCAGCGGTACCAATTAGATGGTGCCAGGGGTGGGGGCAACACTCCCCTAAGGTTTTTGCATTTGCTCAAATATTTATAATCCGCAGACCTGAGGAGTGGGGGGCGAGAAATGGTCCAATCACTTTTAAGCAGTGGTCCCTTATCAAATCGGGATGGCTGCTGCCAGAGCATTCTGGAGTGTTGCTTTGGTTGCATAGAATCATAGAATATTAGGGTTGGAAGAGACATCAGGAGCTCATCTAGTCCAACTCCCTGCTCAAAGCAGGACCAACCCCAACTAAATCATCCCAGCCAGGGCTTTGTTAAACTAGGCCTTAAAAATCTCTAAGGATAGAGATTCCACCACCTCCCTAGATAACCTATTCCAGTGCTTCACCACCCTTCTAGTGAAATAGTGTTTCCTAATGTTCAACTTTGACCTCCTCCACTGCAACTTGAGACCATTGCTTCTTGTTCTGTCGTCTTCCACCACTGAGAACAGCCTAGCTCCATCCTCTTTGGAACCCCCTTTCAGGTAGTTGAAGGCTGCTATTAAATCCTCCCTCACTCTTCTCTTCTGCAGACTAAATAAGCCCAGTTCTCTCAGCCTCCCTTCGTAAGTTATGTGCCCCAGCCTCCTAATAATTTACATTGCCCTCTGCTGGACTCTCTCCAATTTATCCACATCCTTTCTGTAGTGGGGGGACCCAAACTGGATGCAATACTCCAGGTGTGGCCTCACCAGTGTCGAATAGAGGGGAATAATCACTTCCCTCAATCTGCTGGCAATGCTTCTACTAATGCAGCCCAATATGCTATTGGCCTTCTTGGCAACAATGGCACACCGCTGACTCATATCCAGCTTCTCATCCATTGTAATCCCCAGGTCCTTTTCTGCAGAACTGCTGCTTAACCAGTCATCTGCAAACTTGCTAAGGGTGCAATTCATCCCATCATCCAGATCATTAGTAAAGATGTTGAACAAAACCGGACCCAGGACTGACCCCTGGGGCACTCCGCTTGACAGTGGCTGCCAACTAGACATTGAGTCGTTGATCACTACCCATTGAGCCCGAGAAATAGCCAGATTTGTATACACCTTATAGTCCATTCATCCAGTCCAGTCTTTAACTTGCTGGCAAGAATACTGTGGGAGACTGTATCAAAAACTTTGCTAACATCACATCCACTACTTTCCCCATATCCACAGAGCCAGTTATCTTGTCATAGAAGACAATCAGGTTGTTAGGCATGACTTCTCCTTGGTGAATCCATGTTGACTGTTCCTGATCATCTTCATCTCCTCCAAGTGCTTCAGAATGGATTCCTTGCGGACTTGCTCCATGATTTCGCCAGGGACTGAAGCGAGGTTGTAGTTCCCCAGGTTGTCTTTCTTCCCTTTTTTAAAAATGGGCACTATATTGCATTTTTCCAATCATCCGGTACTTCTCCAGATCGCCATGAGTTTTCAAAGATAATGGCCAATGGCTCTGCAATCACATCAGCCAACTCCCTCAGCACCCTTGGATGCATTAGAACTGGACCCATGGACTTGTGCATGTCCAGCTCTTCTGAATAGTCACAACACCACTGAAATTTGACCACTTCTCGACAGAGGGGTGGCTGGGTCAAATTTCAGTGAGTGGTGTTGCCACCTGGTGCACACGGTCACAATGCCACTGAAATTTTGCCCAGCCACTTCTCTGTCCATATGGAGGGGGTGGGGGGGAAGAATGAAGGGAGACTGAATGGGGCAAGTGAAGGAGAGAGGTCAGGGTTGGTATTAGAAAGCCTCCCACCTCACATCCTCCCCAAATGGTAGTGACTATTGAGCACTTGGAACAGAAGGTAGTAGAGCTGTATAGAATAATAAATAAATAAATAAATAATAAAAAATTGTAAAAATTGATGTTCACTCATTGAGGTGATCTTCCTCCTGCATCCTGGAGTAGGGTTGGGGCAAGGAATTGGACTTTGTTCCTCCTACACAGTCACACTCAGAGTGTGGAGTTCTGAAGTGATCCAGGCTATATGGAGAGATCTCTTGATTATCTTCCTCCTCTGATGAATTGAGGTCATCCTCGGAGGCCACTGTCTCCTTGGTGGTGGCAGCAGCAATGGGACCCCACTGACCCCAGGGGCATCAGGTTCTGTAGTGGCATGCCAACAAAAAATCCTGTCCATTTTCTGAGGAGCTGGACATGTTACATGGGCACAGCCTGATTTGTTTCTGACATCCACTGATTTTTTTGTACATTTTCCTGAACTGTTTGATCTTTATATGGCCTTGGTCAGCATTCTGGGTGTGCCCCTTCTAGGCCAACTGTTACCAACATTCTCAAACAGTTTCTTATTATAGTGGGTGATTGCAAGAGCTTGCTGTACTATCACTTCTTCCCAGATGGTGAGGAGATCAAGGATCTCACCATGGCGCCAAGCTGCTACGCAAGGCATAGTGTAATACTGCTGGAGTAATATTACATTCACATCCAGGAGCAAATGCACCAATCCTGGCTTCATGTCCATTTTTAAACTGGGGAATGAACATCCACTCAACTTGACCCAGAGCAATGTGGGATAGCACTTCGTGGACTGCCAACGTAGTGCACAGAAGCATTGTGTCCTGGCAAATAGGGAGTTAGTGCACTTTAAGGGTTTATGTCACATGTACACAGTCATTGTCAATGCACACTATTTCAAGTTAGTGCGGACTAACACACCTGTAGACAAGCCCACAGTATTAACAATGCCTGCAAGTCCATTAGTAATGGCTCTAATTGCTCAAAGAATATCTACATATGACCTCAGGACTGCCCACGCTAGACCTGAGGGAACTGTTCACTCTGTTTTGCT
Organism: Mauremys reevesii; assembly: GCF_016161935.1. Lineage (NCBI taxonomy): Eukaryota > Metazoa > Chordata > Testudines > Geoemydidae > Mauremys > Mauremys reevesii. The sequence continues at coordinate 93,201,199 of NC_052628.1, read as the reverse complement.
AGTCTCACCTCCTTTGTGCATTTTTCTGTTTATTTTTTATCTTCCAACAGTCCTGAAACCTCCCCGCCCCATCACAGTGCTGAACCTATTTCAATAAAAAGAGCAAGGATATAAAATGTGATGTGGCACTTTATTCATGCGTATCCTCACTGCTAAGTGGTTGGTCCCACCCTTGCTATCTTGCTCATTTTGTAATTAATTTTATAACTTTGCTTCAAAATAGACCATAGGAACTTCTAAGGAAACCAAGGAAAATATACGGTCCAGTAAGACCTGCACTAGCTAATCTTGGGACTTTTTAATGTAGTTCCTCCCACCTCAAGTTCCCACAGTCTCAAATTAAATCAATTCATATATCGCCATTTATCATCCCGGAAATCTAGCTCACAACTGTACTCTTCAATTCTCTCCTCCAGAAATATGTCAGAATAATTCACACTTGCTTCTATCACTGTCTTTGTCAATTTGTTCCATTACTCAGCAACCCTCTGTATAAAGAAATTCTGTCTGAACTGCTTATAGATTAATACCTTCTTTAATATCAATCCATTATCTCTGTTTTTGAGTAAATTATTATCTCAAACAGTGTCTTGGTGACAATCCATTTCTTTGCCTTCAGGATTTTATAAACCATAATTAGGGCCTTGTCTGTTAAGATATATGCCCTGAACAAATATCATTTTCAAATATTTTAAAATCTTCTCTTTCACACTTAGGAAAAATATTTAGAAGTGCACAATAGTGCCTTTTTGTCTTTTACATAAATTATCTATAAATCCAAAATAGGGGAAGAATTCAGATTAAAGTTGAAGTAGTTTACATCACTTCACAAAAGCAAAGTGACCAAAGAAAGCTTGTATGTTTCAACATGGCGGTAAAGAATGACAAGAAATGTGCTGTTGCCAGTTGCAAAGAATGGACTTTCCAGGACCAGAAAGATAGGTCTTTCAGTAAACAGTTCCTCACAATCTTGTTTTAGTGGTCTTTACAGCGAGGGTAAGATGCACATCTAGTTTTAGCTGTGTTAACACTAATAGGACAGTATAAAGATTTTATTACTGCAGAGGTTTCATCTTTTTGCAATAGCAGGGGTAGTGATATATGATTTTACCCTTTTTTTTTGAGTAGTTGTGTATTTATTTGTATTGCTATATATATTATTATGAAGCACCTAGATGTAATGACAATGAGCGCTGTGGGGAGAAAAATCAGTAAGTAAACCATTCTCAAAACACATATGGATTAATGGTTAGTTTGATAGCTGGATTTATGTAACTCCAAGCAGCCTATCTCGACATTTCTTCTTTGTCCAAGGCTTCATTTACTCAAATAGTTACTGCATTATAATAGCTGCTTTGAGAGTCTGTTACACTTGAAGTATCTACATATCTCGCTCCCCCCCACCCACCGGTCAAACCAACACTTAGAGACTGATCATCCACTGAATCTGGCTATTATATTGGTCATCTTTATGCAGTTTTTGGCATGTATCCTGTATTAAGTGTGCTATCAGCAATCTTTGACAATGGTTTTCTCATTTCTCTTGCTCTGAATTCAATGTTTGTACATTTTAAAGATGTGCAGTGCTATATATCACGAGTCTGTAAATTCAGATATTTCCAAATCTGTTTTCATCCCAAATTGAGATGAAAAGCTGAAATATCAATTTGTGTGAGAAATGAAGAGTTCCAAAAAAATGTAAATTTAAAAAATGGCAAAACATTTTGTTTCAGCATTTTTTGATCTAAATGAAATAGTTTGATATTGTTGAATTGAAATATTTAGTTTCAGTTTGTTGAAATGACACAAAATATTTTGTTTCAACTGAAGTGTGTTTCAAACTACATTTCTCTATCATGTTGCATTGCCTTGTAAGAGTCGTAGTTCAGACACCTCCTGGTGCCATTCTCTGGTAATGGTTGGGGGTCCCTGGATGGACAGTTTGATCAGAGGGGAGACCATGTTGCATCATGGGAGATGTAAACCAGACAAGGTGACCGGCCTGAAGTAGAGAATGGAGACCACAGGCACTCAAAATACAGCTCCCATGAGTCAATATTATACCACAGAGAAATGCACTTCCATGTGCTGAATTGACTCAAAATGAAACATCTTGGGCGGTTCAACAAACTGGAATATTTCAATTTGGGTCAAACCAACTTAAAATGTAATATTTTATTTTCAGTTGTCACTGAGTTTGGCAAGGACAAATTTCACATTGATGGTAGTGTGCTTTTCTGTACTGTATGAAGCAAGACCGTAGATGACGTTTGAAAGCAGACAATTGTAGAACACATGGAAAGTGCTAAACATAAACTGAATGAAATAAACAAAAACAAGAGGTTGAAACAGCAGGGCCATTGAAAACAGTAAAGAAACAATGCACAGTGACTGGATCATTTTATTAACTTTATTTATATGATTGATAGCACTGGTAGGCTTTGAAGTTGCTTAAATATTGTAAATATATCAATAATGCATTGTGTTAAAATGATAGCTATATATATTGTGGCTAGGGAAACTAAAATTCAACATTTCATTTGAATTGTGGAAAAATGCAGATTTTTATTTATTTCATTGGACAATTGGTGTCACATGCTCTTTGGCCACATCATCAAGATTAACAAAAACACCTCGGCACGCCATGCTTTCAAGCTCTCTATTGACTCACAAAGGGGTGCACACCCTTACCCTGCCAGGTGCCACCCCAAAGATTTGTGGATCTGCAGGACTGATCCAGAAGGGAACTTCATTACACAATGCCTGGTGCAATGCCATCAACTGTGGTCACTCTGATTGGGACAATGGTCCTCAATAGACTATACGTGTTTGATGATGCAGTGGCCCTGTCCGGATAAAACAGTCCCAATCCCTATGCTTCCTAGGACAGGCTGCCAGATGACGACTGTGAGCTGAGCGAGTGTAGTAAATGCGGAAAGGGTACCTGCTGATCTCTTTTCCAGTTGATTGCATTTTGTACATTTACCATTTTTTTATATATTTGTATTTAGTGTACTCTGTGTGCATATACATATATAGGCAGATAAATGGATAATAGATTTATGTACATTTTGTAAATCCTTATTTGAAGTTTGTGTATGTTTCCACCATTCTTCCCTGATATTTTGTATTTGCACTAGACTGCTTTCTTTTCCTTAACCCCTCTGTGAAGCTTCTTACTGAGCAATAAACACAGGTCTTTTTATTCCTGCTATGCCTATCACTAAACAGAGTATGGCTTTTTCATATGTACAATTGTCTTTGAACACCTGCCAGCCTTAATGATCCTATCTCCCAGCCCTTCATCCTTCCTGATTTTATACAGCACATTTCACAGTTTGTCTTATGGTCATTGTACTCTATCATCAAAATAGCACATGGACCTCAAGTTATTGCCAAAACCTGACCATCGTACTTTGGCTTTTTTTTTGGTTAACAATGATAAAACACAAACCTCAGCTAATCTTCTGCCCTGCGACTGGAAGGGTTTACCTCCAGGACCACCGCTTGGCAAGCTACTTTGTTCATGCTGCCAAAAATACTCCACTCTTTGTATTCTGGGTGAAAGGTACTTCAACCGAGACATAACCATGATCCCGCAGTAATTACTCTTAGTCTCTATGTGGGGTTTTAGCACGTGAACCTATAAAAGATTCCTTCCCATATTTTCATGTACTTTAGTTATACTACCCTTACCATTTAGCGCCAAGTCTCAGATTGTTCTCAAACTGAAACCAATCCTATATTGGCAGAAGAAGAAAAGAGAAAAAAGTTGGCAGACAAAGAATAAGGAAAATCAGGAGGAGACAAACCAGAGGAGCAGAGAAAGGAACAAGGGGAAAGGTAGTGGTAGAATTAAAATAGGGAGAAAATCTATCCACTTATCAGTCACAGGCAGAATGGAGGTATACCCCCACAGTAACACAAGGCAGATCTTTGTCTCCCTCTTACAGTAGGAGCACATACAGAGGTTCATGAATCCAAGCCCCTAGTCCTGCTCCTTTAATTCAGACAATAAACCAAATAAGCTTTTAGACCCATGTTACAGACGTCTTGGCTGCAGATGACCAAACTAAGGGAGTAGTTTGAGAAGCAATGTCTGAAGAATAACCAGTGGAGGCTTTGGGAAGTAAAGGAGCAATAGGGATAAATTGCTTGATCTAAAATAAGAAAAAAAAATGTAACATATGTCACATCAAATCGTGAGGTGGTTACTCGGTTTTAATTCACCCCTTCACTAGGCAAATGTCACACTGACTTCAAGTAAGTATTTTACATGAATAAGGACTTTGAAATTTGGCCAAGAGAAAGGAAGAGGGTCACATTACTTTTGTTAGGTATTGCTTCTAAATGGCACCAATTTAAAAATAATGTGGTAGGGAGTAGAATGGGAAAGGAGTCCTTAGAAATAGTCAGCCTAGATTAGCTAATCAAAACTCCCAGGAAATGTAACTGTTCTTCACTGAAATCTCTTTTCCCTCACCCAAACCCAACAAATAGATAAAAGCGGCAAAAAGATAGCAAGCAATATAAATCAGAAGTTATGAAATATAGAAAACTGATAAGAGAAGCTAAAGCAGTGGTGGGCAACCTCCGGCCCATCAGTGTAATCTGCTGGCAGGCCACGAGACAGTTTGTTTACATTGACCGTCAGCAGGCACGGCTGCCTGCAGCTCCCAGTGACTGTGGTTCACCATTCCCAGCCAATGGGAGCTGCAGGAAGCAGCATGGGCTGCAGGGATGTGCTGGCCGCCACTTCCCGCAGTGCCCATTGGCTGGGAATGGTGAACTGCAGCCACTGGGAGGTGCGGGCGACCATGCCTGCGGACGGTCAATGTAAACAAACTGTCTCGCTGCCTGCCAGCGGATTACCCTCATGGGCCACGTGCAGCCTGCGGTCCGCAGATTGCCTATCACTGAGCTCAAGACATCAAGGAAAATCAATGGCTGGCAGAGTTAAGGACAATAAGGAGTGTTTTTTAAGTATATCAGGAACACAAGAAATCCTAACAATGGAATAGGCTCATTACTAGATGAAGATAGTAAAATTGTTAATAATGATGCAGAAAAGACAAACTTGTTCAATAAATATTTCCATTCTGTATTTGGAAAGAAGCAGGATGTTGTACTCATTTCACCTCAGAATGATGAAGCACATTACAATCCATTAATAATTAAGGAGGATGTTAAAAACAGCATCTAATAAAAGTGAACATTTTAAAGGAAGCAGACCCAGATAACTTGAACCCAAGAATCCTAAAAAAGTTGGCTGAGGAGATTTCTGCCCTGTTGATGTTAATTTTAAATAATTTTTTTAATACTATGAAAATCTCAGCAGACTAGAAGTTTGTTAACGTCATGCTAATCTCCAAAAGGGCAAGAGGGATGTCCAGGATAACTATAGGCTGGTTAGCCTGACATAAACCATGGGTAAAATAATGGAAAAGATTATATGGGTTTTAATCAATAAAGAAATAAAAGATGGGAATATAATAATTGCCAGTCAAAATGGTTTTATGGAAAATAGATCTTGTCAAACAAACCTGATTTCATTTTTTGACGCGATTACACATTTGGTTGATAAATGTAACTATGCAGGAAGTCCTGAAGCCTCCCCATAGAAGACTAAATCTTAGGAGATGTTAGCCACCAAGATCAAACAAGTCTCTACTGATCATGAGTGAACTGATTTTTTCAGGTTTCAGAGTAGCAGCCGTGTTAGTCTGTATCCGCAAAAAAAACAGGAGTACTTGTGGCACCTTAAAGACTAACAAATTTATTTAAGCATGAGCTTTCGTGAGCTACAGCTCACTTCTTCGGATGCATTCTATGTTCCATTCTATGCATCCGAAAAAGTGAGCTGTAGCTCACGAAAGCTCATGCTTAAATAAATTTGTTAGTCTTTAAGGTGCCACAAGTACTCCTGTTTTTTTTGCTGATTTTTTCAAAGGCTTATAACTTGGCCAGACTTTGGCAGATTTTTACAAGGATGGTAAAAAGCCAGTCTCTGATACAAAGCTCCCCTCTCCCCTTATCCCCTGGTCAAATTTCAAGTCTCTGCTCCAAAGCATAGAGGTGCTAACACTTTTTAAAGAACAGATCACCAGAATTTACATTGGCAAGACAATATATTTCCCCTAGCTTCATTTTTGAAAACAGCTGAACTGTTTGCACTGAAATAATAGTTTGTGATCATGCAATTACAGACTTTCATTATGCATATGCAAAAGAGGGATGAATTAAGGTTGCATAGGAAGCCATAATTCTGCCATTTCCTCATTTGAGTGCTTAACACTGCAACTTTAATGATCTGTTAATGTAATTTTTTTTTGATGCAATGGTATGTACAGTATAATACAGTTCCTAGGGAATAAGATGTGTTTATTTTTATATAGGTACACACTCTGTCTGTCCATAACTACTAAGATATTTTATAATGAAACAATATTTTGAAATCTCAAATCTGAATCTTTTATAACTTTGCACTGTATTTTGATTTAATCAAATCTTAATCTGGAAAGGGCCTATAGGGTGTTTCCAAATCAAATTCACTCAAAATATGTTGTCCTGAGATTTCGATCAGTGAAGAGGACAGAAATATTGCAAGAAAAGTTCACAAAATTTTGATGCATTTTAATCAGAAGCCTGACTCCTAGACTTCATTTGGTGTCACATTTTGGTCCTAATCTGAATCCAAATTTGCCTTTCAAATGTACTGTTTTAAAAATCTGTCCACTGTTCTTTTAAGGAATAAGAGCTTGGATGTATAAAAAAATAAATAAAACCAACCAAACGAACAAAAAACAACCTAAATCACTGACTGCAGAGTGCCACTATACACAGACATTTGTCTAAACAGATTTTAACCTGTAATAGTGCTGAAAAAACTCTCTTATGATTGGAGAATGGAATCGTTTAGCTAGGTTTGACGGCTCTAGAATGTCACTCTTGTACATATTGATTTTAGTTTCAAATGAATCATTTTACCTGAATTTTACTTAAGCTATAAAATAGAACACATTCATAAGTAAGAAAAAGGTGACTATCGCCTTAGGTCAACAACAACAAACCCTGAAATACAAAGGACTAATGAGGCATGAGGCAAGAATTTCTAATATAAATACACATACAGTTTTGTAAATAGCAATACCAAATATATTTTAGAAAATTCACTACTATGTGCTAAACTTCTATACAGTTTTAATAAACAAGTGGTTTTGCTTTTGTTTAAACATGAGAAGAACACTGAGCTTTGAAAAGCATGTTATTGATAACAAAACTGCAGCAAAATCAATAGTAAATTTGCACACACACTTCTCTGCTGTATGTATCCAATAAATGACATTCAACTATAGGGCAAGATTTTGTCCCATATGTATGAGTTCCCTTTGTCCTACCCATTTCTCACCATACAGTACAGTTTGCTGTACTTCGGCTTTAAATAAAGCAGAGAAAATCATGGCTTCACACAGTTCTCAGTGACTTCATTAGAGATGTTATGCTTATTTGTATGAGAGCAGAACATAGCTAAGGAGCATGAGCTTACAAATGAAAATTAAGGACAAGGTCTTCGTTGTCATCTACTGATCCTGAGAATCACAGCTCCACTCACATTACTTGTGTTATGTACCCTTGGCCAGATCTGGCAGGTGCATATTGTGGGGAGGAAAGGAAATAAGAAACAGCCCCATCCTTGCATAGCCCAAGTAAGAGCCAGACAGAATTGCAGTTCCTGTGCTCGTAAAAAGCATGGAGATTTTTTGTTTATTTCAGAAATGATGTTCCAGCTGTGCATCTTTGGGAATTGGTATGTAGTTGTGACATAAGAGCCAATCAGAATGGACAATCAGCATTCCCAGTCAGGTTCTACTTTAATTTCTGTAATTGCTGATCCACAAACATTTGCTTTCAGGAAAAAACCATCATGGTACCATCTAAACTCCAGCTGGGTGACAAAGTCACCATAAGCTAACACCACCCATGAAAATACAGTCAGTAATAACACTGAATCGTAGTAGACTCCACTTGCTGAGAGATTTCCATGGAATGTTAGGCCAACATTTTCAAAAGTGACCTTGGAGTGAGTGCACCTCTTTTTGTGTGTCCAGGCCTGAAGTTGGGCATCCATAAGATAAGGCAGATAAAATCAGAAGGCACTTTTGACAATTATAGCTTTAGTGTATTTGGGTGATATATAGGATAGCAGCAACAGAGTATTCAGAGTTGCCCCCATTTCTAGAACCGGCTGAGAGTAAACAGTTTGCAGCACAAGGGTCTGATCCTGCAAGGTTCAGAGTGTCTTCAGTTGTCACCAGTCAGAGCTGAAGGCACAAGTATCTCATACCATATGCTGAGCAACATGCTGGATTGGACCCTTCCTAAGCCACAATGGTGTTAGTTCTCTTCCTATATCATTCCTATATCATTTACTTCTTTCTTGTAGTGTGCTTTCTATCACAAAACAAATTTTAATTAAAGGCAAAGTAATGAAAATCAGAAACACACACAATAATAAGAAATATAAAACATGTTATTCTGTGTACAACCTTCTAGAGCAGCAGAAATATTAACATTAGTATTCAGATCTATGGAACAGAATGCTATTATTAAAGCAACTGAGGAGTTTTAATATTATAAATATGTATGACTATGGAACAGTAAGGAAATATATTCCGCTCAAAGTTCTCCTAATGCTGAATATTTTAATGAAACTTATTACATTTTTGTACAAGTGCTCTAAATTATCCACTTTAAAATTAGATAAAAACTATTTAAGAAATAATTATGAGTATATGTTCATTAGATTGGAGTTGGAGAACTGAGGGATAAGGGCATTAGGTCAAGTCCTTCAATCTGCCTCCAGATACTCATTTCCACTGTAATGCCCATAAGCACATTGTGGCAATTGAATCTCAATATTTAGAGAATTCTAATTCACTTTCACTTTTCTCCACAAAACAGATTCATTCATAGAAAAAAGCATGTGAAAACACAAAAATAATATTCAAGAACATTCAGATAGGAGTGCTCCTCCTCTCTATCCTGCCAGCCAAGCCAATCAGAATGCATGAGTAGCAGTTTGTAAATGTTGGTTTAGATTGTAATATTTACTTAATAATGGCATTGCTTTATCCTTGCTTTTAAGTTAATCACAAACAACCCTCCTCCCAGTCCTTGCCAGGAAGCCTCCCTTAAATCCATTGCAAATCATCAACATAATCTGTGTAAATAATTAATCTGCTTGAATCTTATTCCAGCAACACCTGCACCAACACTGATTACCAGATGTGTAATTGCATTTATCTTGCATTTAAATAGATTTGCCTTTCCATTCTATTCTGGTGACCCTCCCTGTGATCCAGGACAGGCTTTCTTGACCTCTCTGGTTCCCTGATGGAAGTGGGTACTGAGATAAACCAGTGTTATGTTAAACCACAAGGATGTAAGTTGACCAATTTCATCCAAAGTCAGAGGTCAATGCCAGTCAGTGAACTGACCAGCAGGGGACAAAATAAATCTCTCAAGCCCAGTTAATCAAGAAGCTGGACAATATATGAATTCAACTCTACAGCTTTTCCCACTGTTTCAAGGATTAAGAAACAAATTTACTCAGATAAAGAACTCGCCTTAGAGCTACACAGTTTTGATATCTTGACTAATACCTTGAATGGACAGAGATTTCTTCATAATTTAAAAGCGATCATAATCTGTGCTTCCTACAGTACAAGGATACTACATATGGCATAGGTTAAAAAAAATAAAAAATCCATCCTCATGCATAACTCTTACTTTCTTGGGCTATTCCCCCGCCCTCCACCCCCAACAAGTAGCAATACACCATCAAAGAAAGTTACATGCAAGTTGGAAAATAAATGACTACATAAAAAGCTTGTCTACTGAGTCTACTGAGACTAAACAGCAATTGTTAAAATTTGCCTAGCTGTTTATTTCCCCAAGAAAAGAACATCACACTTTTCTTTCCTTTCATTGCATTAAAGGATATGCTGGTTAAAGCATAGTTTAATGCTAGAGATGATAATCACTATTTGAATTTTACAGATCATATTTCACTAAAGTTTAATAAAAATATGAACAAAGAATTCATGTAAACATAATTCTTTTTCTCAAACTTAAATTATTTGTGACATAAGTTTGAAACTGGTTATCATTTGCTTACAATCATCATTTATACAGAATGAAATTCACCTTGTGCAGAAGGCCAGCACAAAGTCTATTCATGATTAAGAGCCATGTAAGCTCTGTTTTACGCATTTAAGTGGGACTTAAGTAGTGTATAGGCTTCATGCTGACCCTTTGCACAGGGATGACTTTCACCCATACCATCCACGGTGTGTTAAGTGCACTCATATATCTTTTTTGTATGATGGACTCCAAGTACGGTCTTTCCCCGCTGGTGTCTAATCTCATCCTTCTGGAATTAATCAAGAATGAAGCAGCCTCTCTGCTCCCTAGAATCCAATGGAAGCAGGTAAGGAATATTCCTAGCCTTTTATATAAAAAGGGAATAACAAGAAAAATGCACATCATCATATTGGGAACAACTAGCCCAGGTCACATATCTCCTGACACCATTGCTTTCTCCCTTTACAGCTTCTGGAACAATCTAACTAACTTGCTTAGATAAGTTACCTTTGGAAAGCGCTGAGAATTTGCACTGAAAGGCAGAGACCAACAAGGCACAGCTATCTCTCTGTAATAAACATACAACTGTCTTTACTGAACACAGGAAGATTTTAAAAATAACTAACATCTGAACACCCTGAACTCTGACGGTGTTCCAGAAGCAAATGTTAAGGTTTGGGCCCATTCCCAGATTTAACTCATAGTGTTATAAGTTACAAAAAACTGGGAATATAATATCAGTTATATATTTTTCATATTAGCATTGTACATCTTAAGAGTTAGGAATATTTCACACGTATAGTACACATTTTTATACTTGGAGCCTTAAAACATTAGCTACTTATGCTTCAAAATGAGGATGGAAACTAAGACCCATTTTATAAATGGGTAGTCAAAGACACAGAGTGGTTACATGAATTGCCCAAGGTCACATGGTAAGTCTGTTGCAGAGCTGTGATTGCTATTCCAATTCTCAATCACCCCTTCTAACCACAAGCCCACATTCCTTCTTTGTTGCTAACTGTACACACCATCTGAGCTATGTTGGCAAACAAATAAAAAGGAAACTTTCTTCTTTAAAAGAAAGCCATAGAAAAAGGAGATTGGGATAATATTTAAGATCCTCTAAAAACAAGTTACACAAGTGCAAAAATCTTACAGGTAAATTCTTGGTCCCATTGAAGTCCATGACAAAACTCCCATTGACCTCAATGGGTCCTGAGTTCACGGGCGGCTCCAGACCCCAGCACGCCAAGCGCTCTGCCGGTCACCGGGAGGGTGGCGGGCGGCTCCGGTGGACCTCTTGGAGGCGTGCCTGTGGAGGGTCCGGTGGAGCCGCGGGACCAGCGGACCCTCCGCAGGCACGCCTGCGGGAGGTCCACTGGAGCCGCGGGACCGGTGACCAGCAGAGCGCCCCCCACGGCATGCCGCCCTGCTTGGGGCGGCGAAATGTCTCAAGCCGCCCCTGCCTGAGTTTCATCCTACATTGTTAGGAAGTTTGTGTACTCTGTAACTCCTTTCTCAGTGCTCACCCTCCTTTACATTAATGGTATGTTAAAATAAGAAACATAGTACAACTGCCTAGTAGAGTAAAATTGGTATAATTGCATCACTTGAAAAATAGAAAAGCATTTGCAATGAATTACTTGATTCACATCACTTACATTTTCTTAATGCAGTGCAATGTAGACAAACAGAATTTTATACAGCGTGCTGTAATATACTGCACTGGACAGCTCACAGTCATAGACACTAGAAGTCATCAAGTCCAATTCCCATCATGAGGAGAGCAGGATTGAATGGCTAATGCATTGGTATGTGAGTAGTACCAATTTAGTATACTGTAGTGGACACATTATATGTAGGGCTGTCAAATGATTAAACTAAAATGAATCATGATTAATCACACATTAAAAAATTAATCGTGATTAATCCCATGATTAATCATGCTCTTAATAATATAATATTTATTTAAATATATATGGTGTTTTCTACATTTTCAAATATATTGATTTCAATTACAACACAGAATACAAAGTGTACAGTACTCACTTTATTTTTTTATTATAAATATTTGCACTGTAAAAAAGAAAAAAAATAGCATTTTTCAATTCACCTAATACAAATACTGTACTGTAGTGCAATCTCTTTAACATGAAAGTTGAACTTAAAATTGTGGAATTATATACAAAAAAAAACCCTGCATTCAAAAATAAAACAATATAAAACTTTAGAGCCTACAACTCCACTCAGTCCTACTTCTTGTTCAACCAATCTCTCAAATACGTTTTTTTACATTTGCAGGAGATAATGATTCCCGCTTCTTGTTTACAATGTCACTTGAAAGTGAGAACTGACATTTTCATGGCATTGTTGTAGCCAGCATCACAAGATATTTATGTGCCAGATGTGCTAAAGATTCTTATGTCCCTTCATGCATCAACCACCATTCCAGAGGACATGCATCCATGCTGATGATGGGTTCTGCTCGATAATGATCCAAAGCAGTGCAGACCAACACATGTTCATTTTCATCATCTGAGTCAGATGCCACCAACAGAAAGTTGATTTTCTCCTTTGGTGGTTCGGGTTCTGCTTCAGAGTGTTGCTCTTTTAAGATTTCTTAAAGTATGCTCCACACCTCATCCTCTCAGATTTTGGAAGGCACTTCAGATTCTTAAACCTTGGGTTGAGTGCTGTAGGTATCTTTAGAAATCTGATATTGGAAACTTCTTTGTGATTTGTCACATATGCAGTGAAAGTGTTCTTAAATCAAACAACATATGCTAGGTCATCATCCTAGACTACCATACCACAAAATATATAGCAGAATGCAGGTAAAACCATAGAGCAGGAGACATACAATTCTCCTCCAAGGAGTTCAGTCACAAATTTAATTAATGCTTTTTTTTAAACAAGCATCATCACCATGGAAGCATGTCCTCTGGAATGGTGGTTGAAGCATGAAGGGACATATGAATGTTTAGCATATCTGGTACATAAATACCTTGCAATGCCGGCTACAAAAGAGCCATGCAAACGACTTTTCTCACTTTCAAGTGACATTGTAAATAAGAAGCGGGCAGCATTATCTCCCGTAAATGTAAACAAACTTGTTTCTCTTAGTGACTGGCTGAACAAGAAATAGTACTGAGTGGAGTTGTAGGCTCTAAAGTTTTACGTTGTTTTGTTACTGAGTGCAGTTATGCAACAAAACAAAAAAACAAACCAACATTTTTAAGTTCCACTTTCACGATAAAGAGTTTGCACTACAGTACTTGTATGAGGCGAACTTAAAAATACTATTTCTTTTGTTTATCATTTTTACAATGCAAATATTTGTAATCAAAAGAAATATAAAGTGACCACTATACAGTTTGTATTCTGTGTTGTAATTTAAAATCAATATATTTGAAAATGTAGAAAAACATCCAAAAATAGTTAATAAATTTCAATTGGTATTCTATAAAACTGCCATTAATAGTGATTAATTTTTTTAATTGTGATTAATTTTTTTAGTTAAATCACATGAGTTAGCTGTGATTAATTGACAGCCCTAATTATGTGTTTTTAATAGTATTTATTTTGGTGCAAATTGTCAAACCTAATAAATTGTCCACTGTGGTCTTCTGGATATGCAATTAACTGTCATACCAGTGGCCCACATATTATGACTATGTGAACATGATGCCTTTGCTCTTTCAAAGCAGCAAAGAGACCTGTGGCAGCTTATAGATCAGGGGTAGGCAACCTTTCAGAAGTGGTGTGCCGAGTCTTCACTTATTCACTCTAATTTAAGGTTTCACATGCCAGCAATACATTTTAATGTTTGTAGAAAGTCTCTTTCTATAAGTCTATAATATATAACTAAACTATTGTTGTATGTAAAGTAAATAAGGTTTTTAAAATGTTTAAGAAGCTTCATTTAAAATAAAATTAAAATGCAGAACCCCCCAGACCGGTGGCCAGGACCCCGGGCAGTGTGAGTGCCGCTGAAAATCAGCTCGTGTGCCACCTTCGGCACTCGTGCCATAGGTTGCCTACCCCTGTTATAGACTAACAGACTTATTGGAGCATGAGCTTTCGTAGGTGAATGATAGAATTGAAACAGAGACCAGAGCCTTTTCCCATTGGTCTCTGACCTTAAAGTCAAAGACAAAAGTTACACACACACACACACACACACACACCACCCCCAACTTCACTGGGAACAAGACTGAGCCAAATAAAGTGGAAACTGTAAGGAATGACTAGTGAAAGCATCCATGTCAATTGTGCCACAACATATGCCATTTTTTACACCTTGTTATTCATGGATTTGGCATTTTTGGTATGCTGTTCCAAAGGTACAATGTACCAGGATGCCTGAGAACTAAGAGCCAGATCTTGCTCCACTGAAGTCAAGGGGAATTTACCACAAACTTCAAAAGGAGCAGGAAAAGGCTGTCATTGAAGCTGGAAGAGTCTTAAAATGCAGCCCACAGCTATCTTCCAATACACCATATTATAAATATGGAGACACTGTTAGTGGAGAAAAATGATTAAAATTACAGTGTGCACTACAAAACCCATTCAATCTTAGGAGTAATTTAAAAAAAAATATGAAGTCTACATTTCTGATTGCTCTGGATACATCTCTGGAGTCTTAAAAAGAAAAGTAGCATCAAAGGATTTCTAAGTGGATCCTTTTTTTTTTTTTTGGATGGTGGGTAAATTTATTAAGCGGAATTAAGAACCAATCTGTGAGCCTTTTCCTGAACCTTCACTCAAAACTCAAATGAAACCTTTTTGAAGTGAAAAACTAATTTTTCTTCACACAATTCTGCACTTCCAGATTCTAGGCAGGACTAGAATTGATAACATTTCAGTTCTGAGGAAAAAGCTGTTGCCAGGATAGTTCTAGCCTAAATAGAGGTAGTAAGTGATGTCTTGTTCTGAGTACATTTCTCTTTTCAGGACAAACCTCAAGCCTGCAAAGGAATCCATGTGAGGGGACGCTTCTGTAGGATAATGAACCAATTTACTTAGTCAAAGTGAATCAGATAATCACCACCTCAATTTTTGGATGTTTCTCAGATCAAAACCACAAGCCATTTTAGGTTCATCCATCCCCCTACTTGAATTCCATCCATCATCACTTTGCATTTCACTTCAATGATAGCATATTTGTCTTTATTTCCTCATGTGCTGTAGTTAGTGAAGGGTAACTATGAACTTTGCCTGATGTAATTTTATTTTACAGCATACGGAGATTTTAATTACATAATTGTTTAATTTCTATACATCTTAATTGACATAATTAAGTAGGCATTTGGGAAGTGTTAAGATTGTTTTTTCCTTCCAACAGATTAAATTTAATTTTTTACTAATACATTTTTCTTTGATTTTATATTGTACCTTTCACCTCTTAGAATTGTCTCCTTACAACTGTGTATGTACCTATGCAACTATTATGATTTAGTTTCCTAGTACTTCAGCTTTAAATTTCTAGGATTCTGCTGTCTGTTGGAAGCTGCCATTCTGTGTTCATTTCAGATACAGCTTTTTACAGAGTAGATACACTGTGCTCTCTCGTTGATACTTTACTTTTGTTCTTATTTCCAATAAACTAGAATACAAATCATTTTGACTGAAAGTACACTGTTGCTCTTTGTGTATGGAAAACGTCACAGCTATTTGCTAGATGGTTCTTTCTGGTGGTCTTACATATTTCACCTGATTTCTTAGGCATTTTGATGCCAGCTCTCTTCAAATCCTTCACCCATCACATCACTTTTAAATATCTCTCTGGTCTCATTTCTTTACACTCCCCCTCACCATTTCACTGTGTTGTCAATGGGAGCTGTTGGGTGCTGAACGCTTCTGAAAATCTGGCTGCTCATATAGATCTCTAAATTGCTGCTGAGCTCTTTTGAAAGTCTACCTTAAATGTTTATGTTGTTACTTGAAAATAGCATGATTTATCTTCCAAGCTTATTTTCATTCTGCAGTCTGCCGTCTCATTCTGCATAAGATACCCACACTTCATTTTTACAGAGCATTGTCCAACTCCTTCTGAAGAACTTGCTCCAGTTTGTTGTGCTGAAACCTTTTAGGGACGGGGACATCAGGCCTTTTAGTCAAGGTGCAGTCTCATCTGTGTTTTGCAATAAATTAGAGATGGGCTATTGCTGGATTATTGAGTGAGAGACTCTTTCAACTTTGGGGAAGTTCACATCCAGATGAGGATCTAAACTTTGCAGTTTGGGGCCATCTCTAGCAGGAATGATCTGATGCATTACATTTCTGTGCACTTTGAAGCTATACACTTGCTGACAGCCAAGTCAATAACTTTGTGCAGGATACAACTGTTTACAAAGTTTAATGCTGCTTTCCTGCTACATCTTCTTACCACGTCAGCATTCCTGAAGATCTAAGTTCAATTGTACATACAAATTCCTGGTCTAAGGGGAAAGTAACATTTTGTTTTCTGCTTACCAAAACAGACAAAAGCCTTACACTCTGATTCTAAGGAAAGGCAAGAATAACAGGGCTGTTTCTGAGGCACTTTCTTTTATTATCTATTCTTTTTTCACAGTGGTTGCTATTACTTTGAAACTATTGGAATTCTGCAGTGAATAAGATAAGCAAGAGAACTATGTTTGGGTTTTTTTTGGCAACTCCAATATTCCCTTAAATCACATGTTTACTCAGAAAGAAGATGCTTCCACTGTAAGCTAAATCTTGGTCCAAAAGAATTGCAGGGTCACAGGAATTGCAAAGAAGGACAATCCATGGCTTTCATTCTTACTTGATAATAGGTCATAGAATGATGGGATTTATCAGTCACAACAGCAAAACACAAAGCAAGCACACACACACCCCCATTGGAAAAGAGGGTCATTATTGTACAGAAAGTGTTATTCCTTTATGCAGCGTAAAAAGAGCAGTACAACATACGCCTTCCTTCCCCACACATTAATTTAGAGCTTGTCTACACCACAAAAGAGTTGCACAAATATAGTTTACATTGATTTAAAACCAATATAGTTTAACTACCCACACAGCTGTGTGGACACACATTTTGGTACGATAGTGAGGTTTTTTGGTTTATTTAAATTTGTTTCTAATCAATTTAAGTTAAACCAAAATGTCTAAGCCAGCTAAACACATATTTGAATCAAAGATCTTCAAAATAAAATCTTGCTGATGGAGGAGGGAAAAAAATAGAAAAGATTTTTGTGTTAATATCAAGCATTAAACTTGTTACACTAATCCAGCTTGTTACCATTAAGAGGTCTGTGTACTGGCCAGAGCTTTTTAAAGATGAGTTGACTAGCGGTTGTAAGAAGAGAGGTAGTGTAAGAATAAGGGCAGTGAAGAGACAGGGACAGAGGGCCATGCACCCTGATAGCAGAGTGGTCTCTTGGGTGACTATGTAATTTAGAGCAGGATTATGGCTGCTCTAAATTATTCTGAGGATTAAAGGTTTCATTTGCATTTATAAGTAAATATCAAATTAACCACGTATATGTCCCTTTCATTTTCACTTTTCATGGATGCTCAAGTATTCAAGTTTTAAATGATTTTTTGAAATATTTTATAAAACAAATTTTAAATTGTATATTTGATTATAAAATTTGCAATTTGTACTATGATTAGTTACATACATTGCATAGCATGAATTGCAAATATTAAATTTCACAACTGAATATACAGTTCATCAATGGTGCTGTAAGGCATCAAAGTTAATTTAGTTAACTAAATTACAGCACAAGATGCCAATAATAAATTTAATTGTAAACCCTGAATTTCAGTATAAGTGCAATTCACCTTTAGGTATAACATGAGGCTTTTCCACCCCAGACCCTATTTTTAGGTCTTATATGGGACATAAATGGTACATAAGCTATTTCCTGGCATTCTGTGGAATACTGAATTCCATCCAATTTGAACAACCTGCAAACTGACAATTAGTTGATGAGGAAATTTGTGAATTACAAATAATGACTGAAAGAAAAAATGTGATTTGATCATGGGCAATTTGTGAAGAGAAAAAAGGTGAAATTCATCTGGTAAGTTATTTATTGTGACTTATTTGCTCAGCTCTATTAACTAGCTAATGAAAATCATGAGCAAGCAGATGGATAAGTGCTAAATTAATAATGTCCAGAGTCTAACCCCACTGAAATCAATTTAAATTTTAGTTGTGAACATTACAATGAAATCATTGGACTCCTTATACCAGTCAGATCCTCAGATATCAGTCAGATCCTCACCTGATACAAATTAGTGTAGCTCCACTGACTTTAGCAGAGCTCCATTGATTTCCATCAGTTGAGGGTACACCAGCTGAGGATGTGGCCCAATATGTGAAATTCACCACTGTGCAGAGGGGCAGCACAAGACCCAGGCATTTCAAACAACTCCCACTAACATCAATGACCTTTGGTTCAGACACTATGAGTGAGATTGTGTCTCGTGCTTTTAAAAGGCATGGGGCAGAACTCTCAGCCCAAGGGCTGACTTCATTCCCTACTGATTCTGGGGTACTGCAGGGGCTGGAGAGGCTCCCAGTGTAACTTAGACAGGCCCCCAGAGCTTCTAAGTTGAGATCCAGTGCCTGATGGGGCAAAAAATGGCAGATGCCATGCATGGCAATCATGGGAGCTTGTTTGCCGTTTGTGACTCCATGACAGCAGAGATGGTTACCCATATTGCACCCCCCAAACCCTTCCATAAATTGGAACTGAGGATGATCATGGCTACCAGTCCTTTTATCTAAAAGAATCAGTGCTGCCTAATAGGCAAGTGGTGTACTAGAGAACCACCGTATCATAGAACAGAGAGCACAGCTGCTCTGTGTCAGAGCCTCCCCTGTGTGTGTGATTAAAAAAAAGAAAGAATGAGATAAGACACACTTGTTTAGTGAGAAATGAGTGGAAGGCAGCCTCCAGCTGCTATGATAGTCCAGACAGGACATTAAGCAGCTGATGGAGCTCAGCCCCTGTTGCTATGATGATGATGTTTTACAGCCATATTGCACCATCCATCCACCAGAAAACAAGGATTTGTGTGTGAGTGCTGCACTATCGGCGCCTATCTGCAGCATTCAGTAAAGATAGGTGACATGTAAAAGAGTCAGAGGATTGTTTACACTGTGTGTGACCTAGAAGCATTTTTGGCTCAGCCAAGAATGCAAATACTTTCGGAGGCTGCAGGAACTGTGGATAGCTTCAGTCCTCCAGTCCATGAGCATCGCTGCAGCGCTGAGTCCCTGCTATGGCGCCTGTCTGGAGATTTTTAAAAAGGATTCTGAATTTCATCTTCCACGGGCAAGGAAATATTCAAAAGTTTGCGGGGCTTTTTCCTGTTTACCACCACACTGCATCGAGTTCAGATTAGTTATGGCAGCCTCCCCAGGCTGCCTAATGGACCACAGCATTGCCCAGGAATCTCCATAGAGCTGCGTGATGTGGCTCCACTTCTGACACAGATCTCCAACCCCAGCATGCCTTCTATACCAGAGGTTTCAATAGGGTCCCTTGATGTCTTCCATACTGCTAGCACCAGGAGAATTCTGCCCCAGCCAGATCTAGGGATTTTAGGTACCTTTTATGCTGCTACAGTCCTGTTACCCAGTGCAAAAGAGCTGAAGCAAGACTGAGGATCTTACCATTAAGTGCTTGGAAACTCCATTTTAAATGTATGCAGATATAGGTAATCTATGTAAGAAAATGCTAGAATCTGAGGGGCTGGAGGATTTGGGAGACTGGTAGAATAGGTGTTATCACAAAAATACCCAGTACAGACAGAATTCTTATTGGAAGTCAAAACATAGGAACCAAGGATTGAAATGGACTTAGAGACTGAATTACTTTATCCCTCCTAGTAGGTGATCTCTGCAAAACGTGGTTAGGTCACATTGATGGCTGATGCGAGGAAGCCTGAACTTTTGCTGCCCACTTTGTGGATGAATAGGGGCTCTTTTGTTAACTCAGCAACTTTCATAAACACCGAATCCACTTTAAAAGGTAGAAAAATAAAAGCATTAGCTTCTGATGTGGTTTCATTTCCCTCCATTCATCACAAATGTATGGCCTTCTGTCTTTTCAGATACATCACATTAAAACAAGAAGCATTAGCATGGCTCTTGAGACTGCTGCTATAGTAAAAATTCACCACAGGTATTTAAAGTCTCAACCTTAGATTAAGTGGGTTTTTTTATAGGATTTTTCCCCCCAAAGATAGGGTGACCAGACAGCAAATGTGAAAAATCAGGACAGCGGGTGGGGGGTAATAGGCACTCATATAAGACAAAGACCAAAATATTTGGACTGTCCCTATGAAATCAGGACATCTGGTCACCCTGCCCAAACACATCTGTTCATTTGTTTTGAAATTACAAGGCATTAGACCTTCCATAGTTTTGGGGTGGTTTTGTACTCCTAGGACTCAACTGAGATTTTCCTGGCTGTTGCTGATAGTGGGGACATGGATCTTTTGCCACATCCTTCACATTTTAAAACCAGCTAGTGTGAATGCTCCATACAAATATTGCATACTAACATCATACAAGCTCTGCACTACAGACCAAGAGGGCATATAATAAATCATCATGTTGAAGATCCAAATATCATCTCACAAGAAAAAAAAATGTTGCAGTGAAGTGGGTCAAGATTTTTTTATATTTATTTTTTTTAAAAAGGGGCTGGAATTGTTTATCTCTGGAACAGACTGACCCTTGGATACAAACACATGGCTCTCATCATCTTCACTGGGAACCCTGAGCATGCATCAGATGCCAGAATTAGGCCCGAAAGAGGGTTTCAGGATGTGATATTTAGTTCCACTACTGAATCCTACATCTTGTAATTTCAGGCACATTCAGATCCAGATTTTTAGTTCAGACCACTGTAAAGATGGGACCATGTAGGATTTGCATTTCAAAGACCCCTAAAATTCAGGCATGTTAGCATTTAAGGTTTAAGGTTCTCCAGCCTATCCAGATCAGCCTGAAAAATGTGGAGGGGGGATTCCTTAATGTTACATTTTTATATTCTTAATGAGGTATATTTTCAAACCAGGCTACGTCCCTTTCCCTGGGAACAGCTTTAGACCAAAACACTATTGCATCTCATGAACCAGTAATTAGATAATTATAGGAGCAAATGAAAATTTCATTTTGCATGCACAACCTGCAGGCATACGTTTTTGCGGGTGCAAACTGTGCCTGCAGAAAAGGGAGACTAGGCTCTGGCTGAATATACATCCCACTACATATTCCACCTGTGCCTCAGTACTCAGATACATAAGGGATTTTGCCTTCACTTCCTTGCCTTTGTGGCTTCAGATCAGGCCCTTAGCTTTTTGCAGACACATTTTTTTGTGTGTATGCTTTCCTGCCAATGCTATTTTTGCAATTTATCTCAGTTTTAAATCTCAGAAAAGTGAAAGTGGAAAAGCCTGTAAATCCAACTGGCAATGGGATGGGTCTACTATGCTCTTCCTCTTTGGCTGAAATATTCATATATGCACAGGCAGAGACACAAGGACTTGCAATCGTCTCTTCTAGTGACAGCACATTTCAAAGACAGTTAAAGGACAAATTTGAGATTTAGAATTAGTGGTAATATATTAAAACATGTATGGCTCTTTGCCCAGATTTCTACCATAAAGTGAATTGATTATGGTAGTTATGATAACGCTTTACAACAGTTCTGCTGTAATTTTATATTTAGCTAAAAATACAATACAAGAATAAATGATGTCTTGTATAAATCTATGTGCATGCAGACACACACAAGTATGAGGGCATTATTCAGAAGACACACGAAGCATAAAATAAACATCCAAAATATATTGAGGTCTCCCTCTCCATTACCTATAACCAGCTTTTGCTCTCTCTCCTTGCAACTCAACACAGTCGTTATTTATATAGCGTGAGTGTCCGGTACAGCCAATTAAAGGAGATGGGTTTCCAGCTTCAAGTTGCTTACCGGAGGTATGCAAATACTGATTTTTTTTTTAAATCGGTCAATTCACAAATGTTAATGAATATTCACAGATTATTTGCTCAGCTCTGTAGACTTGTGAAAGAGGGGAAGGGGAGTATTGCTAAATAATTTATTTTTAAAATATAGCAAAAATTATTTAAAACTATTCACTGAATATTATTTGACCAACTAACAATCCAAGTAGATAATGGACAGATGAAGAGTGGAAAACGAATGCAAATAAGTAATTGAAAGGTGAAGCTTAATATGCATCTTTTTAGTTGCATTTTTTTTCAGTTTCAACAAACTGGCATTTTCCAGTGAAAATGGTTTGTGGAAAATTCCTGCCCAGTTCTAATCTATACACATTTACCAGTTGTACATTACATTGGTTTAGCCAACTACACTATTTGAATTTGGTATGTAGCAAGGATTCTCTAGTTTAGAGTTGGTTGCCTCATTAAGCATCGGGTGCCTCTGTTTCAGTAACTCTAACTTTCCATTTTATGGAGGGGATGCTACCAAACTACATAATTATTGTGGAGAGCTGTTAAAATGGAGCTGGTCTAAAGCGTTTCTATACCCCCACGCCTCTTATGCTGGATCCCTGAATGGTAGTATAATTAAAGAATTAAAAAACAGGATGAAATATACATTGATTAACGACTTAAAAAGGTTAATTTGGTGGTGGGTGATGTATTTTGATTCAGACTTGTCTAGACTTTTTTCTAAGCAGTTTGTGCATTCCTGATTTGAAGACATACCCATATGTCAGAATTTATTCCTTAATCTGTGTTTATAATTCATGTTTTTGTTGTTTAATTATACAGAGGTAGCTGCATATTCCTGTGTTTAATGTGTCACTGGAGTAGTTCTTTACCCTGTACATTCTAAATAATGTCTACTTTTCCCAGTAAAGTAAGTAAATGTGACAAATGTGAAAGAGAACTGTATTATTTGTATTAATATTATATGTACTTCTGTCTTTCTGATTATTATCATGTCTGCTTCATGGATACAAAGAGTTAATGTAACAAGGGAAGTTACTCAGCTGTAGGAAGGCACACATTCTGTTCAGATAAACCAACCACTGATACTTAACTGAACAGAGCAGGTGTGAAGAGCTGTTGTCCAAAGAGAGACTACCACAAAAAGGCTATTGACCTGCTAATGACTCTTTTTCTTCCTTTGAATGGCAAGAGAGACGATTAGCAACTTTCAAATACCCAAAGACAGATTAATGAACCAGTGACTAGCTTCAGAAGTGGCTTGGTGTAAGTCTGAGGCCAGGTCTACACAACAGACTTATATTGGTATAACTACGTCACATCAGAGATGTGAAAAATCCACACCCCTGAGTGAAGTAGTTATTCCAACCTAACTCCCTGTGTAGACAGCCCTAAGCCTAAGGGACATAGCTACTGCCTCTAGTGGAAGTGGTTTAACTACGCCAACAGGAGAAGCTCTCCTGTCGGCATAGGAGCATCTTCACTTAAGTGCTACAGTGGTGCAGCTGCATTGGTGCAGTGTTATAAGTGTAGACCTTCTCTGACATGCCACCGGCAAACCATTGAAGCAGACACTGATTTACAATGTGGTCTTTAGTTTGTGGAGAGAATTGTCTCTCAATTCCAGAGGTGTAAGAGATGATAGTATCTGTCATGCCACATTCTGAAACAATATCATGTGGACCATTGTTTCTGGGGTAAGTGAAGCATGTCCGGTCAGTAATCGAGTGTTTGTTTTGGACATTAACATTAATCTCAGAATTCTTTCCAGTCCTCCTCAGGATTGAATGAGGATGCTTCAGGAGTTTTAGCCCAATCCCTAAAAGGCTTTTAAAATTTCAGACCTTTTTCAGAAGATTCTGGAGGTCCTCGTGAATTGGTAAGTAACTCACAACTTGCCCATGATTCGACTGTACTCATGAGTTCTGTCCCTCTTTCTCTCCAGATTTCAGGTAGTGGATATATGTGCCAGGGTGGACAACCATTGAACAGGTGTTGATTTTAATGTTCCAGTTATCATTCTCATCATGAGAATTAAGCTGCATGTCCAGATATTAATTATGTGAGCTGCCTGCCCAGACTGGTGCACAATATCCAGCAATTACATATACCAGTACTAAAGTTGGTGTTAGAAGTGCGTGTGCATCAGCTCTAGTGACTCTGATCCACCGTAACAAACCCATAGGAGAGAAGAATGGAAAAAAACCCAGAAAAAGGAAAGAAAGAGACAAAACTGTTAAAATTTGCTCTTAAAATGGAGGCTTACTCCAGAACAAGAAGACAAGACTGGGCAGCAGGAACAGGAGTGCCAAACAATCTGGGACTTTGCAGAAGATGCTAACATAGAACAAAAGGACTCTCGGGAGTACAGTAGTAAGAAAAGTGAGATATGGCCTTGAGTGCAGCTGTTCATTATTTTTCTCTAGATATGTATATCTCTGGTGCTTTATCTGTAGACAAAGCACAAGTGTTTTAGAAGGACCTTTGCAACGTCTCTGCATTACTTGCTTTAACTGTCACAAAGTTTCCAAAGTGTGAAACAGTAATGCAGAGGGTCCACTTCTTTTGAGGAATTCTGGGAAGCATCCATTAGGTACTGGGGAGGGCCAATTTGGTAGAGCCAATACTAGTTCTAAGGCCAGGGTAGTTTGACTGCAGAATCAGAAAGGGGTGCTAGACAGAGGAGCTGCACTCGCAAGAGAGTGCCTAAAAAAACAAAGTTTGAAACTAGAGCTGGGCAGAAATTTTCTGATGGAACATTTTTCCATCAGAAAATGTTGATTAATCAAAATTGACCCTTTGGCTTGAATCAGTTGATTTTGACAAAATTCTGATGGAAACCTGCCTGGGTTTCTGTCTTCCCAGCTCTTAAGCAGCCTGGCTGGCTGGCTTCCATGGAGCCAGGGGTCCCAGGCTCCCAACTCATTTGCATCCCAGAAGCACTGGGAAACCTGATTCCCAAGCTCAAAGGCTTCCTGAGCTGCCCAGCTTCACATCTGGAAAGTTGTCAGGGCTCTGTGTAGCTGTGTAGGACCCTTAGAAATTCCTGAAAAGGTTGAAACAAAATATAATTTCAACTTTTTCAAAACAGAATTTCTTCATTCCCATTCTGTGGGAAGTTTTGCATTTAAACATTTTTGTTCTGTTTTGGAACAACATTTTTATTTATTTTTAATTTCAGAAGTTCCAGACCCAGCCAACCCAAGCACGTGGGATTGAAGGTCTGGGTCTATTACAGCAGCCTGGTGACTATCCACAAGGGGGAACTCAGCCAGGGCTGTTACAGTAAGTTTTTACTGTTTGTTTACTCTTGTTAGCTATACAGAATCAATACAATCATGACAGAGTGAACTGTATCCTGTTCTAGTTTAGGTGTAAAAACTGTTTATAAATTTTCGTTGACATTGAACAGGAACACCATACCTATCTGAACTTTGTACCTTTGAAAATCTCGTCCAAAATTGTTAGCTAAACTCTGAAAATCCCAGAAAAATATCTGAAGATAGAAGTACTTAAAGGAGATGGATCCCCAACTTTCAATGGAAACTTGGCACCTAGCTCTGGAAGATGCCTTCAAAATTCCCTGCTTCCATTACGAGTGGAAGGCAAAGCTAGAAAGAACTCCATTTGACTTTAAAATCCCAAGGTGAGTGATCATAGCTGGCATTTATTTAACCACTGTCTCCTTCATCTTTTTCCTTGTAAATTGAAAAAGTTGAGATATGAAACCTCTCAATGCCAATCGAGACTATAACCACACTATTCCACACAGAGCATTATAAGTACATGAGTTTTCTTCACACATACTGTGCAATGTATCACAGGATTGGAGAAATAATGTATTATCTGCAGTCTGAGATATTAATCTTACTTTTCGTCAAGCTTCATATAAGTGCTTACTTTCAGGTGTTTGGTGAACATACTGTGCTGTCCCATAGAAGTTAAATTAAAAGACAAACGGGGGTAGGATATTCAGCACTACAGGTGAAAGGCTATGCTTTAATTTGGCAAAGTGAGTTTAAATTAGGTCTTAGTCTAGGTTGGTTCCCTATTATTTTGTACCATTATCTTGGCTTTAGAGAATACTTTCAAACACCTATACTTGTCAAATCTTCCATAGCAATCTGATTGTCTCCTTAACAGAAAATGAGAGAAGCAAAATGTCAAGAAGAGCAAGGATTATCTTAACCTTGTACTACACTGATCAGAACTCTGTGCTAAATCAATGATTGCAGAACTTGTTCAGAATAGCCTGATGACTCAGTCTCCCAGAATGCTAATCTTCAAAATCAGTGCAGCAAGAGGCAAGAGGATTAAAGTCACATTCACTTGTAATGAGACCCATCATTAAAGGCAGACCACAATCCATTGACATGAGATGCCTAGAAGGTGTAATTACTTTTACTTTAGAAGTCACTTTAATATCCAGAATTTAGAATCATTGTTCTCTCATTACTTTTTACCTATTATTTCCATTCTATTCTCTTACAATTTGGCTAAGCTTTCACTTTGCTGCAGATACTTGATTCATGGCTTTATGTTATATAGAGACCTTTCCCCCCCCCTTTAAATGAGATGAGCAACTTGGTCATCATACAGGTTCACCTTATTCACCAGATACTTTTTAATAATCAAAATGAAATTACTGGGTTATTCTAAAACATGTTTTTTCCACTTTTTTCACTTATAATTCCCTACTCTCTAAGAATACTAAAAAATGGGAATTATCCAGACCTACCAAATATTTGTCCTGTTTTTCTTTTCTCTCTCTTTCTTTTCTAATGTTAGTGTATTTTACCCGCAGCCAAACAAACTGTTAATTTATTTGAGGGCGGGAATAGGATAGGACACTCTACATGATTAATTAGCCAAAGTATATGTGCTAAATGCAAATAAAGACAGAAAGAACAGTGCCAAATTATGCATGCTTCACATTCACTAAGGCTGAGCTGAAAAATACAGTCTGGAAATGTACAGATTTCTACCAAGTCCTTCTTTTATACTCAAGGGACTAATTCTCATTTCAGCCACACAGCATTTTATTTTTATCATTGAAACTGGGAAACAAGCTGGCAAACATTTCTGAATCTTAATTAACCCGTTTAAAAACATTTCACAGCCACACACTTGAAACATGTTAATTCTGGATTTTTATTTGGTCTAATCTCTCTCTCTCTCTCTCTCTCTCTCACACACACACACACACATTTCTGCTGAAATGAGGATCTTTTTGTCTTCTAAAAATGAGTAGTTATGGCTCTTGTGTGAATCAACGGGAAAACAGGAGCAATATTCTGAGAAATCATATCTAACTTGCATTAAATACTATATAATTAAAGTAATGAAGAGAGATTTCCAGACGGATCATCACACACACACACAGACAGTGTATTGTTTATCAGAAACTCTGATATTTCCATATATGCAGGTTGGTACACAAACAAAAGTGAAGCCTATTAATTCCTGTTTCTTTTCAGACCTAACTCTACTCCAGTGTGTTACACTGCAATTCTGGATTTATTACCACTAAATAATAGTACAAAATTACTGTAATTACAATTACCTTCGCTTTCAATTTTTCCCTGTCTCTCAGAAAACTCCCTTGAAGGCTTTAAAGCAAGATAGCTAATAAAATAGATATCTGAATGCTTTAACATAGATGTCACAAGACAGGTCTGTAAGCATCAGCAGCAAATTGACTATTGGGCTATATGGCTCTTCTGATATTCAATGGATCAGACAGTTTGTCCTGAGTTACCCTTGATAGAAACATACACAATTCAGAGTGGTTTTGGGAGGAGAAGGTTGGAAGGGAGAGGTGGAAGACTTAATTGATCATTATAAACCATAAGTATTTTTTCAGTGTAAGTCATAGATTCAAAAGAGAATTATTTCTTTTCTTTTTGGTACTTATTGGATTTTATATTTGTCACGAAGTCTACTCACAACTGAGAACTGCGGTGTCAATTGGGGAAAAAATAAGAAGCACAAGAAGGCATATGCCAAATACTCATAATGCAAAACAAAGGCTCTTGCAATAATGTCATAATTATCAGCTGGAAACTTGCCACACAATGTGTAAAAATAGCCACGCACCATCTGGTAATCATTTTTGAGGCAAAATGGAAATTAAGGGCTACAACAAAATTAAAAATTCCTGTGAGCAGGAATGTGGCAGCATCACCATAGGGTGCACAGACCACTTGCTGTCGTAGCTGTTTACCAAGCATGTATATAATGCATAAATAACTGCTACTTTCTATAAGGTGCCTTGTTTAGGTTTCTAAAGCAGTTTACAAATTAATGGAAATACATAAATATTTTAAATAAAACATAACAAGACACACACTTGACTTACAGACATGTAGATATTTCTTAGGACACCAGCATTTATTCTCTGCTTTTTTGGAAGATACAGTTATGAGGACATTAACTGTTACTAAGTATATAAAGTAGTGTGGAGAACTAAAATGCCATTTATTAACAGGAAAATCCTGAGTTTCAAATTTCAGTGCTCCTTATTTTTAAAGATACTAATTTGATGATGTTAATATATGCAAATTACTCTCTATAGTTCATGTTTATAGCACTGTATCTCATACATGTTCCACTATATCTAAGCAATAGGCCATTTCTTCATTTTATAATAATACACACCCTGTCAAAGTATCTTTGTTTATATTTACACATTTAACAATGCATGGGGTATTAGAATTTGATTTGTACACTAATTGATTTGTACATTTCTCTTTCATTTGTATTCAGGTGAATAGAACATGAAGGCAGGCATGAATAACAAACAAGTGATGCAATATTTCTTTCATTAACAATACAATTTATTACCACAGACTATGTATAGAATGCACCAGAAAACCATTTACCAATGTGTGGTAACCCTCAAATAATGTATCGACAAAATTTTCCCTCTGCACAGGACAAAAGTTTTCAAAACGTTCACATACTACATTTGAATAAGTAATTGCCATGATTACACATGTAAATGGATGCTTGTTTGGGCGCTCAATTAATGCACAAACTATGTGAAGACAATTTTTTAAAAATTGGCCCCTGTTGTCCCTTTGACCTGAGTGTTAGGCAATATTTGGGCCTTGCGAGTTTGATTCCTTTAGAAGGAGAAAGTGGTGATAGGAGTAGTGCATTTTTCTGGTGCAATCGTGCTTATTTACAAAGTATGTCCACCAAGTCCTGTTTCCCTGAACACAGTAGAAGCAAAAAAGAACAATCAGGCAGTTTCCTTGCTCACAATTTTCAACCCTGCCATTCCAGTGAGTCTTCTGCACCAAGGATCTCTGTCTCTGTTGTTCCCAGGGTTATTCTCACAACTGCTTCTCTCATGCTTTGCTGGCTTTCTCCTCTAAAACACACACACACACACCTCTCCCATTAGTCCTTTTGCCCTTGTATTTACAACCAGTCCCAAAGAAACCTCTCAGAAGGTAGATACCCTGTCCTGACCCCTTACAGCTTTTGCCTTGCACAATAGCTGGAGCTAATTGAAACTATATTGTTCCAAAAAGGGGCTTAGTTGCTTCTTCCATTTAGCCTGAAAAAGTGTGATGCACACCCATCAGCTTTAGTGACATCTGTGATAGTCTATAGATCAAAGACCTGTTTGATGGTAGCCATTAAACACACAAATGTCTGTATGATCAAGTGAAAACAGTACTTTACACTAATTATTGCCTTGTATTTCTTCCTCAAACTCATGTCATTAAAATGCATTTTACAAACATGCACTATGTGCAAGATAAAATCCTCTGACATTCACATATGCTGAAAATATTTCATGAGTCAGACAATGATTTACAGGTTCCCCATGGGGGGAAAGGGGACCCAAGGAGGACTGTAGGAGTCTTATTGCCCTCTTTTCCTTCCCTGTAACTCTGCATGTCAATGCGATTTGTGGGTGTTTCATCACTCAGGATCAGGCCCATTTCCTGTACTCAATCTTTTGGACCATCTAGGACACAGTGCTGCTTCCACTGATGTCAGGGACAAACCTCCGTCTTCAATTAATTTAACTGATATGGACTTTTGTCAGTTTTTCTACTGCCTCTCTCCTCTATTTCTTTACTAAAGTACATTAAAATCGAAACTGAAGAAAATATTACCACCTACAAAGATATCAGTGGGATATTGCGTATCTGTGGCATTTCAGATGGTAATACTATAGTAGGAACCAGTTTTTCAGGCTTCATACATTGTAGCACAAGCCAAGGTCCCCACAGATCTCTCTGAAGCTACAGTTCCATGCTCTGCTCATTTTGAAAATCTCACTGTTGGCTCAAGTTCTCACAAGATGGCAACATCATCTGTTATTTGTATTATGCATTAAATGAGTACCAATAACTGCTCTTTGATGTTCATTTGAATAACAACAAAGTTAATTACTCACATCCTAAAACTGTGTGACCATTTAGTTGGTTGATTGGTAAACCCTGAAACTTCTACCCCCAAATGCATTTTACAGTTGTTATAGGTCAATGCACTGAAAACACTGGAATACAATATGGGCTTCAACCAATGCCCATTGAAGCAAATGGAACAACTCCTATCCCTGAACCTTAAACAATAGACACCCCTCACACACATACTTTCTCTCAAATATGGCACTATTCCTATGCACAGAAAGACATGTCTATCAGCAAAATAAAAAAGGATAGAAATTTATATGAATAAGAATAATTGAAGGTACATTAGTGAGGATAAAATTACAGTCCTCATGCTCCAAGGCAGAAACTAATCATGAGCTGGGTTCAGGAACACATTTCTGTCTCCAAACTATAATAGAACAACATTGCACAGTTAACTTGATTATAGGTGTTTTCTGCCCTTCTCTGATGTATCTGCTTTGGCCACAATCAGAAAAAGGTTCTACAGCTCGATAAACTAGTCAGCATTTTTTTTTTTAAAGGAGTGAGCTAGTATCTCCAAGGATAATACTAATGGTGCACTATTGGGATTACTTTTTATCCGTCCACCTTACCTTGATGTGAAGACGGACATTTCTTTTTGCAGCCTTAGTTCTACCCAGCAAGGCAGGGAAGGCACCTCATTAACTCAGCTGTTTCTGTGCGATAGCTTTGCCACTAAGCGGAGGTATTAGTAGTTCTAGGCAAATAGATGCATTCATTAGTAGTACTGTACTTGACAGGAGTTTTTCAGTGAAATACTGTTTTAATCAGAAAGTGTCAATTCATTGAAATCAAAATTCCCTGCAGGACTTGGTTGATTCTGACAATTTCTTTTCCTTTTGAAAAATACTGAGAAAATAGTTTTGGAATGAAACATTTCTATTTTTGGTCTGAAATGACTTTGTGTTTCAAATTTTTAGTTAATTTGCAGCTTTAACAGTTTTGCAAGAAATTGAAAGAAACTGAAATCAAAACAAAAAACTCTTAATTATCAAAACAAAACATTTTGATTGACCTGAATGAAAATTTTTCATATAATCCTTTTGTGAACATTGTCTAGATTTCAGACTTTTTTGTCCTGGTTCAGGATAGGCAATTTTGTCAAATTCTCAAAAATCCTTCCAGGACAGGAAAAACGTCTCCTGCCCAGTTCTAATACATTTTGTGTCACAAAGCAAAACAAACATATTCCATGCATTTTATGTAAAGGGGTTAATTTGGGTCAAATTTCTTTTGGCATGCATATTATTTTAGTTTTGAAGAAGTGTGTGTAACATGCTAGGAAGTGTTTCTTTGTCGCTCCCTGGTGGTAGAGCCACATATACAAGTTTATGAGTCTGTTGTTATCAAGGTCATTCATCAAATGCAATAAAGGCTCATGCTTTTACAACCAGAGGCCCAGGGTTCAGTCCTTGCAGAGAATATATCCAGGGCCATAATTACAGTCAGTGGCTTTTAAAGGGCTTTGACCTGTTGTGGACCTCTGAAGCTCAGGGAAAACTTCCCCACCAGGGAGAGTGTGTAAAACACTGGCAAAGTGATTCTTTGTTCTTATTCTAATTACTCTTTGCTGACAATGGGATTTGTGTATTCAGAGACCATGAGGTATCCTTGGAATATGTCTTTTTATTCAGTCAATAGCATTTTTAAAGTTATGATCCCTAAGGGTACTACAAGTCGGGGCATATATACAGTAATTAAACTGAAAGTCATGGATATACATCATAGTACCCCATTAACAATTACAATTAAAGAAACCTCTTATTACAAAGCAGTAAAGTTTCCTTATTCTTTCAAGACAGGGTATCTACCTTAGTATGATTCTCCAATGCTACATAATTTAGTTGAAATTCTTATACTCATTTGTTTAGTAATGGTAACAATATATAGCAAGCAGAAGAGTCAGAATTTTGGAGTTAGACATTTGTACAGAGCCGTAATTAGGCTTTAACTTATTAGTGGCTTAGTTTTGAACACAAGGTCACTAGTCAATGATTTATGACCAAGTTAGTACAAGAATTAGAAATCGTAGCCTGAAATTTGCAGAAGGACAAATGGCTATAGCTTCCTGGCGAGAGAAAACATAGAAGCAAGGGAAAATCCCTTTGATATGAAGACACGTATTTGTACTCTTCATGGGTCCAGTTCTGCCACCTTTTCTCTTACTGATCTGATTCATAGATTTTTAAGTCCAGAAGAACCTTACTCTTCAAGTAGCCACACAGAAACGGAAAGAAAGGTCCATTGGTGTAAACCTAATTTCTTAATCCCAGTTCTGCCACCCTTACACATGATGAGTTATAACTCATCACATGAATAGTCACATTGATTTCAATAAGACAGAGTGAGTAATGATGGTAGCATTGAGTCCTTAGTGCTGTGAAACACAACTAAACAAAGAAAAGGGGACAAAATTAGATTTTTCAAAAGGAATAATGAGGCTCGGGAAGTACATTACTATCACTTTTTACAAGGTATTTTAGTTCATACAGAAAGTTGTCAGTCACTAAAGGGTGCTTTGAAGGGATTTGGGTGCACATAGGGAGAGAAGGGAGTACACTTTCCTTTGAGGATTTCATCCAGTCTGAGTGCTGAAGACTACACCACACTGGTAACAAACCATATGCTTCCCAAAAATAAGTTTTGTCTTTCTCCCCCCACCTCCCCAGCCTTCTCTTGCTCTTTTTGTTCAGAAACTGCATCAAAGTGCTGAAGAGCTTGAAGACTCAGTTTGAGATTAATGACTATCTGTTGGAATGGTTTGAGAGATCCGTAGAATCGAACATAGTATCATACTGCAGCAGTATCACTAAAAACATAGTATCCTGATGTGAAAGCCTGTATTATTTTAAAATACTTATGTAGGTCTTAACTTTGGTTCACAAACAATCCTTCAATTTAAAGCACACATTTGAAATGCTAAAATCAAATTATATAATTTCTATTTCTGAGCATATTGAGAATAGAACAGTATAGGCACTCAGAAGTCATGATAATAAGCATTCTATTAAAAATCCTAGATACAGAGAACATCTTTATTATATGTAATCATGTTAAGAGATATAGGCAAGTCCCCAAATGCCTGGTACTAACCTAATACATTAGAAAGGTTGTTTACACCAGATAATTTAATTATGGCCAGAGAACAGTTTCTATTGCATTTCCCTTCAATAATGTGGGGAAATTTTAGGTCTGCATGTTTATGAGGAAATTATATGAACAAAGTCATTCTGATCATGGAACAATGGAAAGTCAGACATGCAATAACCAAAACTAAGGGCTTGATCTTGCATGGAACCAAGCAACTTGAATTCTCATCTCATTCAATGGGAGTTGACGGTGATCAACACCAGTAGGTCAGATCTAATTTGGACGATGTAGGCCTCTAAACAAAATCTCTGCAAAGTTTTGGGGGCACCTCTTGATATTAACTGCTGCTTCTTTACCCCTTGCATAATTATTTGTAGCCCAGCCTGTTTATATTATTTTCCCCCAAAAATATTGTTTTCGGTCTCAGTGGGCATCTTTCCCGCTATCTTTTTTTCTTTATTTAGCTGGCTATGCTTCAGTGGAATTGCACCAGTCTGGTCCTTTGAATTCTTGTTGCAATGTCTCAGGCTCTTTTTACGTTGCATGAATACAATTTACAGTGCACACCGATGTAGTTACACTGATACAAAACAGTGATTTATGCCAGTGCTGTTTACTTGGGTAAATCACCAGATTAAGATGTTCCAGCATAAACCCCACCTTTCACTGGTGTAGCTAGGGGGTTGTGTTGGTGGTACTACAATAATACAGGTACACTGGTGTGAATTTCTTTAATGAAGGCATGGGCTGGTAGGCTATTCTGTACTTATCTCAATATTGAAACAAATGTTTACACCTGCACCCACTCACTGACCTACATAGTAAAAATTCACACACGTCAAATCCAGGCACATACTAAAGAAAAACCCTATGAAAAGCATATAGTCTCTCATGCATGACAGCTATGGCAAACACTTTGACACTGTGTACTGCGCATGCTCATATAAAAACAGGGCAATCTGGGGGTTTCTGTCATTTCTGCTTTGTGTATTCAGAATACAAAACCAAACACTACAATTTTTTAAAGATGCTGTGTCAGATCCTATAGCTGTCTGTATCTGAAATAACAGATTACTAAGGGTCCAATCTAGCAGTCTTTTCTCAGACAAAAGTTCCATTGAAGCCAATAGTCATATGGGGAATTTCATATGAATGAAAAAGAATAGGATCAAGCCCCAAGTGAACATTATCACCTCCTCTGTTCCTTAGAGTCAAACACAAATTAAGAACATGCGAGAGGATTCAGCAAAAGAACTCTAATATTGACAAATCCACAATGGATATCTGGAGACTACACTGTAGTTGTGCCAGATAAGCTCGGAAGTCATTTTAAGGTTGGATCATCAATCACATCTTTCCTCAAGTGTTCCTTTTGAAAATCATCCAGAATACAGTACCATTTTATACCTGGTCTGAAACTCCCCCATTGACCTAGCATTACCGATTTTTTAATATTTAAGGTGACAGATAGAGTGTTGGGATCTGAACCAAATACTGACCTTCTGTTCTCATATGACTAGTTCTGCCTTCACTGAGAGAGTTATGGGAGCAGCTCAGTGCTGGTCAGCTACTCTGAGACACTGTTATACTTTATCAGCTCAGAGGAATGGAAGTCATTTCCTCAGCATTCCATACCAAACTCCTAAGCGTTACCTATAATAGATTCATCATCCTCTGAAGAGATTTACATGATTATCTAACTAATGCATCATTATTTGTATGATCACTAAAGGCCAGTCTGGAAACCCCTTACTCCCATTAGTGAGCTGTTACTGGCATGAGTAGTCCCACTGAAATGAGTTGGATTATTTGAGGAATAAGATACTACTCAATGCGAATAAGGCTACTAGAATCTAGCCCACAATGACTTTTTAAGGGGATTAAAGGAAAGGTAATCTCTATAAGGACAAAGAAAACCTAAATAAGCTTTTGCTTAAGGTGAGTAAACTAGAACTTCAGAGAATATTTCCTGAAACTTGCAATAGCAAAATGATAGAAACCATCATGTTCCAAATGTATCCCTAGTGCTGTTCTTTGATGTCTCTTTGAACAGACAGCTAGGCAAGAACCCCTTTTGTTATCATTCATCATATTCAAAATGTTCCAGGTGTCATGCAAAACCTACAGAACTACACAGTCAGCTATTTGGAGCCTAATAAATGACTGTAATTCCAATATTTATGAAGGCTCTATGACATAACGGAAAGGAGCTTATTAAAACAATAGCTGGAGAGAGATAAAGTGGCTGGCAGCTAGTGAGCACTCTACCCCTCTCCCTCCCGTTTCCTCTTTCCCTCGCCTCTCATAAGATGTGTGCCGAAAGGGACGAGTGTAAAAGTAGAGCAGGGAAGCTTCCTAAATAAGGACTCAGCACAAGTCTAGGGGCAGGGATTTAATTCAAGGCTCCTTTTGTTGATAGCTGCTCACAGTACACTCTGAGCATTTAGTAACTTCATGCCTGTCATCAGTCCTTTAACAAGATTGCAGAGCTTTAAGCAGAGCCAGACATCAAACTTTAACAGCATCATAGGATGTAGATTAAAACACTCAAGTCTTTATTTATACTCAAGAAACAGACACCTAGTTCTTCACCTACATGAAAACAGAAGTCCCTCTTACTGGCTTTATAGATGCACTTGTACTCTTGATTTTCCCACAGATCTTCTGTATGGGTCAAGAAGAGTGTGCTAGTGCTTGTGTATTCAAACAGGGCAGGATGGGATGGTTTTATTTACATGGTACACACTAATGGATTTTAGAAAGATGGCCTACAGGGTCTTTTCTGCCCCTGCAGGCAGAAAGGGAAGAAAATCCAATTGATCCCCAGCCTAGGGATGTTGAAGATGAGAGTAGCCCATCTGTGGGTATCTATCACATTCTAGGGTGCAGTTCAAACCAGTGAAGGGTCACCATCTGCCCTGCCACCTTGAGTGCCTTGCAATGCTTTGCTGCTGTTGCTCCCAGCCTAATGTATGCAGGTCACACTGAGTGTCTATGTATACCTACAGCTTTGACCCTAGCAGCCTACTAGCAACACAGCAGGCATACTCGGGCTTCCAGCAGCCTTGGCTACTATTTGCAGGGTGACCCCAAGACACTCCCAGTCCTGAATTTTCCCCCAAAACATGTGTTCTGCAGTGTCCAGTCCTCTCCCAGGGCAGGCAGTTCAGACGTTAGGGGTCTGTTGCCCCTCTAAGGGATCAGTATACAACAGTTTGTTTCTTTAATTGGAATTACCAAACAGTTCCATTTAAACACAACACTGGCTTAATTTTGATTAAACAATAAATCATGTTTATTTAATGACAAAGAGATTTTAAGTGAGTACAAGCACAAGGTATTGAAGTCAGAAATGGTTACAAGAGAAATAAAGATAAAATGTTTTCTAGTAGCTAACACTTAACAAGCTAGAGTTGGTTCAAGGTAAAATCCGCACCACAGATTCCCAGTAACATCATTGACCAAAATCTAAGGGCTGGTTCCTTTGTCATCTTTGGTAAAAAGAGAGAGAAAAAGAGAAAACCTGGAGTGTTTTTGCCCCATACATTTATAGTCCAATCACCCTTTGAACTGCATTTTCCTGAGGGTTAACCCTAAATAAAGTTCTTTACCACTGTGAGGACAGAGACATGGAGTCTTGTACAGAGGTTCCATGTTGTTGCTTGCTAAAATACAGATCAATCTGTTCCTCCCCTCTTTGTTGCCAAAGAATGGCCACTTAACAGGTGATTGCCAATCAACTTTGATGACACCAGACTTGAAGCATCAGCTTGTCCTTTGCCTTTGAGAAACCAGTTTACCTTCTCTTGGGGCTTGGCTACTTGCATGCGCTGCAGTGGCAGCACACACAAAAACACACCTGCTGCAGCGCTGCTGGCGCGGCGCAGCGCCCAGTGTGTAGTCAAGCCCCAGCGCTGAGCGCGGCTGCTGTGCGCTGTCCGCCCCCACAGGGACAGGGGAGGGACAGCGGGGGGGAGCTTTTTCCCCGCTGGCTGGGCTGACACACTTTAGCGCTTCAAAGCGCTGCCGCGGGAGCGCTGCCGCGGCAGCGCTTTGAAATGCAAGTGTAGCCAAAGACCTTGTTTACTACGTATATGTAAATTGAAGTAAACACACATTTCTTTGTTTAGGATAGACCTGTTGAACAACTTCTGCTTAGGCAGAGCTATGAGAGTTTGAATATGTGCTAACAACATCATGGGGAAATCATAACTTTACATATAATTTATCTACTCATCTTTCACCACTAAATTATTAGTTTTCAAATGGCACCTCACAAGGCACATTTTGTACAAAGATTATTACAATAGTGAATAGAGGGGTGCATTGGGTCATTGTATCATTTCCTCCTTCCCAAAGACCATAAGGAAGCTCCCCTCTGGAGATCAAATTCTGCAAGAGGGGAAAAGGGTTGGGCTAGCAGAACAAGTTCTCCCTCTACAAACCTTCCCACACCAACCCTCCAGGGATTCCACTCAAGATGTAATACTAACAGAATCAGCATTAACTATGGTGCATACACCTGCCATGCTGTGAAATCCCTGGTTAGGTACAAAGGGAAAAAGTGAAGGTCCTGGATGTAGATACCCTGAATGCAGTGACCTGAAAACAGTGCAGGCACGGAGAGCTTTTGTTGAGACATCCCTGGTCTCT
Organism: Mauremys reevesii; assembly: GCF_016161935.1. Classification (NCBI taxonomy): domain Eukaryota; kingdom Metazoa; phylum Chordata; order Testudines; family Geoemydidae; genus Mauremys; species Mauremys reevesii. The sequence goes on along the minus strand of NC_052628.1, from coordinate 93,162,895 downwards.
GATGGCCCCGCCTCAGATCTCTGTGTGTAGGGAGCTCAACTGTGTTTGTTTTGTGAACTTGTGTTGGCAGGGAAGGGTAATCCTACTTCTCTTAAGGAACAATCTGGTGGAAATTTTGCAAAGGAGAGCTCTGTGAATTTTGAGTCTCATAAGTGTGTGTTTCATGTACAGTCAACAAAATGGCTCATGGATAGACAGTCCCTATTTTATTACCATGTAAGCCTGAAACATATTTTTATGCTACTATTTTAAAACCAGGAGGAAAAGATATCTAAGTCAGGAAATCTAAGTCCTTCACAGGAACTGCTGATAGAGGAAATGGTGTAGCATCTAAACCTGCAAAACCAGAGGGTTTTTTGTTTGTTTTTTAATTGAATATTAATAACCTGCAACATCAGATACTATTGCTAGCATTTGAGCCCCATAGCAAAGTGGTGACATTCACACCAGCGAAGCTGAGCACTTCCCAAACTGAGAAGCAAAGCATAGGTTGTTAGTGTTGTGATTTTTTAAAAAAGCCTCCCACACACCCTCCTTATCTACTGAATAAATGCTTCTTGGAGGAGAGAACTATGAGGTGTATAAAGCTGAGGTGTTTATTCCCATAATGTTTGACAAAAATTGGTTGAGCCACTTTTGAGTGATGCAAGCATAAAAGATGCTACTTTTGAGATCATATAGCAGAAAATAAGCTAGATACTAGTGCAAGCTAGAAATTTCAAACCTGACTTATTCTATAGTTCTCACTGGCAAAGAAAAACAATTCAAGTTTGAAGAACGTTGATTTGGTATTTTCAAACATATGAACACTTTTGCATTCGGCATGTTCACCTGCATGTTAGAACATTTTCTATTTGTTTTTTGGCAGTGGTGTAGTAGTAAAAGAAGAAGTGGATAAACTAATCTAAACTCTACATTCCCCAAATGAGAAGTGGGTAAGCTCGGTTTACCTGAGTTTACTCTTGAATGTACTACTGGCTTGCATGTCACTTTGGAGCTAAAATAGTTTAGAATGTTGAATGCATATTGAACCACTTCAGCTTGAATGTTTTGAATGTCTTCAGCATTTTGGCTCAATCCTGCATCCACTGAAGTTAATCTGAATATTGCCTTTGACTTAATGATGCAGTAGAAGACCTTTTACTTATTAAGGTATATTTAAACGACTAAGATCACCTTTAAGCTGTATGCTTTCTTCATTTCCTTGATTTTTCTTGAACCCCTCACCCCTCTCTCCCACAAAACCAGAGAACGTAAAATGCAAAAAATAAATAAATCTCATAAATGTCAAAATAATCCCAAAGTTAAAGACTAATTCGAGTACTATATAAAAATACATATGATGTAGGTGAGCTAGTATTCTGAAAACCATAGCTTTAGACATTTTCATACTTGTGTTCTTAATTTCTTGATCTTAATATTTTAATGTTTGTTTTGGCAATGAATTTTAGTTTGCTTTAATTTTGTGATCTCCACAATTAATAGTGATGAATAAATCATAACTAGGACTTTATTTTAATTTTTCCTCTTTTCCTGTTTATAAATTGTCCATAAAAACATCACTATTTTCCGGAATTAGAGATGGCTAACAGTGTTTTATTCAGAAATGTTCACCAAATTATTTCTGTAGAAAATTTCAGGCCTATAGAGTGTGTCATTTATTGTGAGTGTGCAATATTTGAAAATTTCTATTTGATGGTTAAGATTTGATTGATCACCTTGTCTGTGTCTCCTCTTGACTGGAGAAAGAGAACTCTTAGAATTAGTCTTCCAGTGTGAATGCTTACAATTAAGTAAAAAAATTCTCACACTTTCCATGATAGTCTCGAATATTCAGTTGAAATTCACTGTTTCAGCAACTATTTCTCATTTACTAGAAAGTCTGCAAAAACTGCAAACATGGGCCAAATTAATTAGTATAAAAATGTGAGTGAATATTCATGGACAAAGTTTTCAGCTCTCGAGGTGCATCTTTTGCCACAACTAACGATAGTAGCATGGATCCATTGAGTATGCACTTACTTACTTATGCCAAGGGATATTTGTTATCCCTTGATCAACATTACATAACATAATCAAGGTAACATCCATATCATAGATAGCTATGGCTCAATGTGAAAAAAAGTTTAGACAAATGCTGCCTTGAGAATGATGAAGTGAACAGAGACATCCACTTCAATGAAGAGCACTTTTTTTTCCATAAGGGGCTGTCAATGACTTGCTATCACTTAAGATAGGTCTCAGGAGGTAGCTGGTGGCTAAGACCTTAAGATTCACAAGTTTATTTTCTCCATCTATTAGAAAGAATTTAAAAAAGAATTAGTATGTGATACTATAGCTGACACATTTGATTACATGATAACCAATCATATAAATCCTCCTGATTGAACCTGGTCCTTAAGAAGTTCATAGAGGAGTATGGACTTAAATATTATACCAAGGAGGTAAATCAGTTATTATGTATATGAATAATTATATGGACATGACTCCTTATTTCCTATATGTCTTTGAACCAAGCTATTATTGAATTATTACAGGAATTTTCATGGCAAGTTTGATCTAATTTAAGAACTGAAATTTGCTTGAAGTTACAGAATCCAAAGAGTTTTCATCTAGTGGATTTTAGGTTTTTGTGGATGACTCATACTTATAGAATGAATTGGGGCTTATTTTTTGAAGTTATTTAATTCTTGCTGAGGGAAAAGTTAGTCTTCTACTTAAATTACTTCTTTTTATAGGCCCACAGAACAATAAAACAACCAGGTGCTTGCAAGCCTTCCTCATAATCCTCCTCATGAAGGAAAAACAAATTAGAAGCTGAGGCACCAATTCTGAATTTGATAAAGTGTCACAGCTAATGAAAGTAATTAATATCACTTTGAAACAGAGTCATAAAATGGGTCAGCTGACCTTTGAATTTAAGCTTCATTATGTTATTGTTCCCTCTTTAACCTGCCATGGTACTTGGTTGAGATCCACAATTGGGGTCAAAAAGTCATATTTCATTAGGGTAACAAGGCATCCTAGAAAGGTGGAATTTTTTTTAGAATGTTCTTTATGGGAACTTTTAATTCATTTGATGTTTGGCAACTGGAAATGGTGACCAGCAAGGAGCGACAACACGTTATGGACATCTTAGGTAGATATGATTGAGACACACTGGTATGCTGAACAATGAAAACATAAAATACTATACAAAATGTTTCTCAGATTCTGTGGCACTGATAATTAACAGTGAAAAGGTCTGAAATCAGTGGGGTATCTTTTGTTCTGAAACTGGGAGTTCTGATTAGGTAAAAGAAAAGCCAGTTTATTATCAGGAGCAATGCTCAATTTATGGCTAGAAAAGGATGTATACTGACATATTGATCTGCCTGTCCTCTACTGCCCCAAGATTTCAGCATCCTTCCACAGATAGGGCCCAGTCCTGCAAGGTATGAGACCCCTCAACTTCCACTGATGTCAGTGGACTCTACAGGCACCATCACTGTAATTTCTGAGCACCTTTCAGGTACCTGTAAGTCCCTTTGCCGTTTAGAGCCCTCAGCATCTTGAAGGACTAGGCCCATCATGGGTACACAGATTTCCATTTCTCTTTGCCTCTACTTCTGGGTGACACTACACAGAATATCAGGGTTGGAAGGGACCTCAGGAGATCATCTAGTCCAACCCCCTACTCAAAGCAGGACCAATCCCCAATTTTTGCACCAGATACCTAAATGGCCCCTCAAGAATTGAACTCACAACTCTAGGTTTAGCAGAGTTGAGCCAATGCTCAAACCACTGAGCTATCCCTCCACCCCTTCATATTATTTTTTCGAGTAAATGGCGCCAGTATATGGTAGGCCACAAATGTAATAACAGGACAGACTGCTCACAAAAAAAAACAAACTTCTGTAGGCCTCTGGGTACTTTTGTGGACGGAAATAAGCTCAGTTTAAAAATTAGTTCTGCCAGATTCTAAAACAGAACAGAAGATTTTCCATAGTGAAGAAATTCAAAGTTCTCCTCTCATTAAGAAATCATTAAGCCTCAGGTTCTCTTTCGGAAGCCAGGCTAATTAATTTAAAGAAATCTTTGTCATATGCAATACAGATTTCAGCAATTGTATAGGTGGGTGAGTTTGCAAGATCTGGGGATGGGTGTGAAGGAGAAAGACTTCTTTTGAACTAGTTTGTGATTTTAAAGGACAAAACTAAGCATGAGTCTCTGTTGCAAGAAAATTAGTGCAACTCTTTTGTGCTTTGATTTGCAAGTGATAGGGAGTTGCTACTGCAGATAATGTTTTTGCCTTTAAACCCATAAGAACTACTGTGAAAGCAAGCAGAACTCATGACAGACCAGGGGGTTGAAGTGGAGGAACCCTTGCAGTGAAAGGAATCAAGGATTGTCTTTAGAACCCATGCTACCTGAGCAATCAGGTCAAACAAGTTTCCTATAATGAAGATCCATCCATTACCATGACATGCAGGCTGGAGGTGTAGATCACTTTCATGGTCTCCAAAGAAGCTGAGCAGTTATCAGTAACATTCAAAAATCCACTGGAAAGTCATTCATTTCACTTTATGGTCCTAATTAGCCATTTGTATAGTTCTATAATTAAATATGTTCCTTTCTCATCAAGTTTTTCACTTTAGTAATGATACCACTGTGCCACAAACAGGCCCCATGCTGTTTGGTTTGGGACTTATTCATAGCATTTAATTGGTCACCCAGTGGTTAGCCAATAACCCCTTCTATGGGAAGCAACACTCTGAATGCTGTTAATGGGCTGGAGGCACAGTGATTGCCTCCTGGTACCCAGCAGTACTGGGAATAAAGCAATTTCCTCCACTGTGTTGTGTGCCCAATAGCTAATCCTCTCCACTCCTGAAATGCACACTATTTGGTTATAAGTATTTGTGCTGGCTTACTTACCGCTGGGTTGTTAATAGGCAGTGATTCTTCAATGCTCCTTCAGTGAAGTTACAGTCTGCTTGCTGACTGCTAATTAAAACAAGTTTGCACTCTAAGACTGCAACTAAAAGGTAGCAAGGTCATATTATTTAATGCTGCAGTCTTTCATTTAACAATGTTTATACAGTTCTCATATGTGCATAATTTTGCAAACATGCATGGCTATTATTATTGAACACATCAATGTAGCCAAAATCAGCCACAAACTAATCTCCTAGCCTTTGAAGTGTCATTGTTAAACTTTCCCTTTCTCTGAGACTGAGCAGCAAAGACAATTCTTTCCTCAAGAAGTCTAGTGGTGTCTATTTCTTTATCTTAAAAACATTAAAAATAAATAAATAAAAAGGAACAGGTAAGCCAAAAATGTTCAAAACATTACACTGATCATTTGACTCAATTTACCAAGTCACCTTTGTCCGGCTTGTCCTCGTCCGTCCCTCCACAAAGGCAAGTCGACGCCACACCATTCTATTTTGTTGTGAGCATGTTCTTTTCATTTCTGGCCAAAGAGTTTTGTCATTTACCAAATATTTTCTTAAACGTATAGTGTAACATTAATTAGAATTGCAGCTGTTGTAAAAGGTTGCAAGTTTAACAAAGCAAACGGGTAGATGGCAGAACCAAATCATATGTATTATATACATATTTATTGTATATACTCTGTTTAAAAACAGATTCTTATACAGATACCCATCACCATGGTATCAGAGTGCCTTTCTGTAGTGTACTGAGTGACATGACTATCTGTCACATGTAGTTGTCCCTTTCTTTTTCTCTCCGCAGGGAGGAAACATTATGTGTTGCTTTGTTTTTTTTAATTGCTTCCTTTTTCATTGACTGCAAGTTTCAGAAATATTCTTTAGCCATGATTCTCCTTGTAATATCAATAGGAAAGATAGAAAAAAGAAGTAAAAAAAAGTTGTTCAATTATGTTTTGTTCCTAAAAGCTTTTCATTACTTTTTTTTAATTGAAAAAATTGTTTTTCTACAGCCTTCAGGATGATGTAGGATTCTGCAGCTTTCAACAGGCTACACCATAAAGCTTGCATCAGTGTTAACCATGTAGATTCTGCTGATCTATTCCAGAAAAATGCTGTACCTTGGAAAGGAATGCAATATTTCTGAAAAAGCTAGATATTAGATCTATTTCCCCCCTTACCCAGGGTAAGCAAATTCTCAGCTGGGGTATATTGACACAAGTCCACTGAAGTCAAAGTTGCACCACTTCACACTAGAAGAAAGGCCCAAAGCCTTCAGTACTCAATATCAGGATAAAAACAACAAAACACCATGAGGGGCGGAGGGAGAGGAAACTGAACTGATTTTGTTTCCAAAGTGCTGCCTTCTCTTTGACCTTGTAGTGAGGCAACTTCACTTTCTGCCACAGTGTGTGCAGTTCATCTAAGAACTGCTTTTACAGAGTGGATTCATGCTACCAAACATAACAAGAGGGAGCTTTTCCTTAGGCTCTGAAGAGTGGATATTTACTTTAATTTATACGAATTAGCTCTTATTGAATATTTGGTATATTTGAGCATTTAACTTCAAGAGCGTACATGAATGTAACAATTCTTGTTTCTCTCTCTCATTTTCAAGTTCACTTGTCTGCATTTTTTTTCTCCTCTCTCTTAATTTGTTTTACAAACCAGCAAGACCTCCTTAAACTGAAGTCCAAACAGAGCAAATATTGCCTGACCTTCAAGGCAGACTGGACTTGATGACTCCGGAGTTCCCTGCAGTCCTACGTCTACATTGCAATAAAACACTCATGGCTGGTCCATGTCAGCTGACTTGGGCTCACAGGCTATAAAATTGATGTGTAGACATGCAGGCTTGTGCTGGAGCCCAGTGTCTGAAGGTCCCAGAGCCTGGACTCCAGCCTAAGACCAAACATGTGCACTGCAATTTTATAGCCCTGCAGCCTGAGCCCCACAAACCCAAGTCAGCTGACACAGAGCAGCGGGGGTGTTTTATTGCAGTGTAGGTGTACCTTAGTGCTCATGTACCTCTCAGGGCTTTGGGTGAAAACTTGGGTGGTCAAATGGATGTATGTCCAATTGACTGACTTGTATTTTGTTGGGTGGGGCTATATATTGCGCCAGACTTAATGGCTCTGAGAGTAAATTTACATACATTGAGTCCCATTCACAGAATTACACACATGCATAGGTGTTTGGAGGCTCGGTGCCTGATTTTAAATTGGTATGTGGTATGTAGTAAATTCATATACAAGTGTCTAGCACATCAGGAAAAATATCCTTTAAAAATCAATTTGAATTTAAAAAATAAAAAGCCCTTCTTCTATAATTAACACTGCAGGATATTGCAGATTTGTATAGAATATGATATATATGCACACTGTGTGTGTATATATATATATATATATATAGTACATAGCGCACAGATATGTATTATAACAATGCTATTATGTGTGTGTACAGCATTGATCATATTATAGAAACCATAATTCAGGGTGTAGAACACACATATGCATAAAGTCATTCTGATAATTTGTATTACATGTGACAAAGTTCCTCCTCTACCTTGGTGGGTCCTGTGCTTATTGGCGGATTTGCTCACCTCAGAGATCTTCCCCTCTTGGTGGAACCCACAGTCCAGGTCAACTCCTCCTGTGTCTGATCAGGAGGTGAGAGGTTTGGAGGGAACCCGGGCCTGCCCTCTACTCCGGGTTCCAGCCCAGGACCCTATGGATTGCAGCTGTCTATAGTGCCTCCTGTAACAGCTGCATGACAGCTACAACTCCCTGGGCTACTTCCCCACTACCTCCTCCAAACACCTTTTTTATCCTCACCACAGGACCTTCCTCCTGGTGTCTGATAATGCTTGTATTCCCCCTTCCTACAGCAGCACACTCTCAGCTCCTTGCGCCTCTTGCTCCCAGCTCCTCACACGCGCAACACAAACTGAAGTGAGCTCCTTTTTAAACCCAGGTGCTCTGATTAGCCTGCCTTAATTGTTTCCAGAAAGTTCCTGATTGTTCTGGAACCTTCCCTGTTACCTTACCCAGAGAAAGGGGACCTATTTAACCTGGGGCTAATATATCTGCCTTCTATCACTCTCCTTTAGCCATCTGGCCTGACCCTGTCACATACAGTAATGGCTAATGTCCCAAACTCAGATCAGTGTCCTATTGCATTAACTACTGTACATTCACACTATATGGTTCTTGTCCTGAAGAGCTCACAGTGTCTAAAGACAAGACAGATACAGTGTTGGAGAGAAAAAGAGAGATTAAGCAAATTGCACAAGGTCACATAGCAGGTCATTGGTAGAGCTAGGAGTAAAACCCAGATCTCCTGATTCCCGTGCCCTATCCATAGACTACACTCTCTCTCAAAAAGAAAAACCTAATTCACCATCTGCAGGCTCCTTGTACTTGTATTGTTTATTACAATAGCAAGGTTATTCTTCTAGTTAAATTTATTAAAAAGTGCTTATGCTGAAGATCTAGGCACTTGTACATATATTTACAGTAAACAAACTAATCCCAAAACAACTAACTTCTGCAGATCATCTCACAAAGTATAAACTGGACAAAATGTCCCCTATTCCAAACACAACAAATAATACACACACAAATAATATTTAGCACTCGGAGCTTGATTCAAAGCCTATTAGGGACAGTTGGAGTCTTTCAACTAATCTTAATAGGCTCTGGAGCAGGTTCCTGTATAGCACTTTTAATTTGTAACTGTAAACCTCTCTCTGCAGAAGAGGGGGGACATTATTATATACATCTTAGAGCTGGAGAAACTAAGGCTCAGAAAGGTGAAGTGAATTTCCCAGCGCCATGTACAGGGCTTCAAGAAGAACCCACAAGTCTAGTGCTCATCCAGCATATACATACTTTAAAAACAAGTATTTTCTTTATTAATGCACTCTTATACACATTAAAAGTGTTACTGTAATAAATATTGTTAGGCTGGAAGGTGTCAACAGGTGCCATCAAGCAGGTTTTTGATCTATAGATGACAATTGCTGACCTGTTTAAAGTCAATGGGTGTACTAGGCACCTTTAATTCAGGCTAAATAGAAGGGGCAGGTAACCCCTTATTATATAGTGAGGGCTGGAAACAATATAAGTCACTATCCAAAGCACTGGGTCACATGGCACGGCCTGAGTAAAGACTAAAGGAGGGAGAATAAGAGAGGTTTTCCTGGGACTGGTTGCAAATGCAGGGGCTAAGGGATTGTTTGGCAAGTTGTGTGTATGGAAGAGGCAGAAAGCCCAGAAAGCCAGGTGAAAACCAGAGTAGCAGTTGTGAATGTGGACATCAGAGGAAACAAAGACAGAGTTCCTAGGGTACAGAACATGCTAAAGTGGCAGACAAATTGGAGATTTTTGAGCAAGCAATCTGCCTGATAATTTTTATTCCTACTGTGTTCAGGGTAACAGGACTTTCTATATATTCTTTGTAAGGAAACAGGATTGCACCAAATAAATACCTGACTTGAATGGTCAATTTCTCCTCCTAACAGAAACTACCCAGCAAAGCCCCAAATAATGGCTAACTGCTCAGGTCAAAGGGGAAAGAATAATATAACCACTTGTTTGGAAAAGATAATCTAATATGCCCTGAATCATGATTTAATTATTCCTAACTGATCCTTAATAGATGGATGTCAAGTCTATCCTTGTTCTGCTTCAACTACAGCAATTTCGCAACCTCTCTTTGTAGTAGAGCTGGGCAAATCATTTGTAGCAAATAATTTGATGAATTGTGCCTCTTTTACTGTTTTTGTCCAAGCACGTTAAGATTTTCTTGAATGTTACTAGAAACTTTTATGTATTGTATAATTTCTGCAAATAATTTTGCATAGATTGTGAACACTCCATTTTATACCAGTATTCAAGCTGTGTTGGTTAGTTTTGTTTGGATACGTTGAGTCAATTGATGTTGTTTCTGTTCTATGACAGATTGAGTGTAGCACAGTCAGAATAATCAACTTTATGAGTTCAGTACCAATTCTCATTAATATTTTCTAATATTTGCTTACAGGTGACCTCTACACGGAGAAAAAGTAGGTTTCATGTTAATTTTTGCTCCTTTTATATCATAAAGAAAGGTCTGAAATGTTTGGTTTTGTGTTATCATGCCTTTAAACCCCCCCATCTCCCCAAAAACAATCCAACCCAGTTCAAAGGACATATCTAGGTTGGTTGGTTCTAAGATGATAGGAACACTAGTGATATAAAATGCCAAGATCCAAGAGAGGGAAAGTTGAACAATTGAGGAGATAAATGATTTTAGTCAAACTATCTAATTTTGTTTTTGTCAATATCAATTTAATTTCACTGCTTAATTAACTTTTTGGAGAAAGGATTTCTTTGCTAAACATTCAGCACTCCTTAAAAGCATTCAATTTAAGTGTCAGAGCTAACAGTATACATTCTCCAAGACCTCCAACAGTACTGTGCGTGAAAAAAACTAGACAGATCTGTGTGTTAACCCTCCATTTGTCCAGCTGCTCTGCAACACAAAGGAGCTTGTCAGACAGATTCAGCTATGACCAATGTTTATTGCAGCCAGCTTTCCTGCAAGTGTTCTCTAGATATAAGAGAGAGAGTGCTTCACCCACACAACACCCTAAATGACTGTCCTGGTGTAGCTGCTGTAGACCGTTCTAGTGCAGTCATTTGGAAAAGCCTATTTGTATGTAATCTTTTCTATGTAGAGTTTCATACCAAGTACAATCATAACAACACAATTCAATAGTAGTTCAACATATACTTCATTATCGCCTTTGCAATAACAATACTTTTGTTGAGTTTAAAAAAGCTTGCAAGTGATATTTCTACTAAGACAAAATTATTAAAATGCATTAAACATATTTATAACCAAGAAGCAAAATTAAAAGAATATGGGATGGGTTTTCCTCTTTGCTGTTTGATTGCTAAGAAATGTTTTAGGAATCACCACTTCTAAATTACAGACTCCTCCTCATAAAAGAACAAATATAGCTCTGTTTAATATACAGAGTATGAATTCTTTCTCCTTTGAGAAAGCATTTCTACCATAACCAGAATGATGAAGGATGGGAGGAGAAGAAAGAGATTATAGATCTACACCTATACCAGAGAAGGAGCTTAGCAGAAGACTTCACAAATAAGTACTCCACCAAATTTACTAGGGATCCTGCCATGTATATCTAAATTTACTTGGGAAGCACTACAGTGACATATGCTACAGAAACCCTAGAAAATAAAGACACAAACCTCGCTTGTTCTGCTGCCAAGGGACCCTCCATGGCTGTTAAGGAGCTGAATTTGCCTCTCAGTGACTCATTGGCACTCTATGTGCAAAGTGCTTGCAGGACCCATTTCTTACTGTAATATATAATGCACATTGATTGCTGGGGCTTTTTGTGTCTGTGTGTACACTTGAGTAGAAGTTGGTCACAAGAACTGCAGTAAATATGCTTAAACATCACCATAATATGACATGGCTATTCTCAAACATTCCTATTACATTCTTACAAAGCTTTGTATCCTTTAATATATATTTGAAACATATCAAAGCTAACCCTCAACACTGCAGGGTTTTTCCCTATTATATTCATTATGCCAGTGAATATGAGGTCTGTTGTATTATAATTACAATGTGTGTTACACTTAAAGATAGCCATTACAGAGTGGGTCCATCAGCTGATGATGCTCAAAGATAGGCTGAAGTACCTCCTTACCCAAGCATCACAGTGCAGTGGTTCAAATGTGATCTGCACCCACCAGCAGACAAACTCCCCCGTCCTCACCTCCTTGTCCCCCCATGAGCATGCTGTGTATCTATTCTTGCCCCCCCCAGTGTTCCCTCCTCCTAACAGCTGTTTGGCGGGGCCTAGGACTTTCTGGAAGGGACGGGAGGAGCAGGGACACAGTGCACTCAGGGGAGAAGGCAGAGAAGACGCGGGGCAGGAGCATGGACTTGGGGGAAAGGGGACGGTAAGGGGGCTGGGGTAGGAAAAGGCAGGGTGGAGTGGGGACTTTGGGAAAGGAGTGGAATGGGGGTGGGGCAAGGGCGGTGCATGGTGGGAAGAGGCAGGGCAGGGGCGGGGCCGGGGTGGAGAGGGGATTGAGCACCCACTGGGCAGAATGGAAGTCGGCGGCTATATCTGTAATAATGGCTCAGTATGTATCCTCTTCATGGGTCACCTCAAAGAAGACATTCTGGACAAATGCACCATGAAACCAATGATATACCTGGGATGCATTGATGATATTTTCATCCTCTGGACATGTGACCTAAACTCCCTCACAGATCTCTACCACAACTACCACCACCACCCCCCATCAACCAGACTTTCTTTAGAACATTCCCACACCAGCATCAGCTTTCTGGACACCATGATCAGTTTCAACAATGGAACCCTTCAGACAACTATATACAAAAATTGCACAGATCACCACACCTATTTTCACAGATCCAATAACCACCCTAAACACACCAATAATTCTGTTATCTACAGCCAGCCACTCAGATATCACAGAATATGCTCTGAGGAGAAAGACTGAGATACACACCTTAACACCCTGAAAACCACCTTCACCAAACAAGGACACTCCACCAGAGAAATGGATCGTATCAATTAATGGGCCACAAATATACCCTAGGATAACCTGCTTCAATACAAGAGAAAAATAAACCTTTTGACCTCACACCATAGTTGTCACCTATCACCCCAACAATCACTTAATATCTGATCTTTCATGGTCTCTTGCAACATGTGTTAACTCCTTATCTGTTTGACCTTGTATGACGGTCTGCGTATCTTCCCCAGACCTGAGGAAGAGCTCAGTTTAAGCTCCAAAGAGCATCTCTTTCACCAACAGAAGTCAGTCCAATTAAAGATTTTACCTCACTCACCCACTTTATCGCTCCTGTGTCTCAACTACAGCATTTCTAGGAATTATGTCACAATATGGTGCATTATTATTCCCTCATCTACTACATTCAGAATTACTATCTGTAGTACTGATGCCATATCCGCTATGCAGATGCAAAAGTACAGAAAACAGATGTTGCAATGTTTGTAGATCAGAGTTTAACAAAATGTATTATCAGTACTGCTAACAGAGGTCTACAGTGGCAGAAAATCTGTTTAAGGAGGAGAAGGAGTGCTTTGGGTGCTGGTGGGATGTGATTATTCAGTATATACACAAGGCAGCTTCAACCAGCAGAACTCATCTGGAGCTTGTGGCAGAGATTAATGCAGCCTTTCTGTAGGTAGCAACCTGCCCATCCTCAGGTAATTTTGCCTGGAGCACAGCAGGCCAGGCTAGTGCAAGGTTCTAATCATTTGACACTTGTTTCACCAGCACCTTTGTCCCTTTGGCTTAAAGACACAGGGTTTTCTACATCTAAGAACTAGCGGGATGAACTATAACGCGTGTGTGATTTAACTAAGATATGATGCTTTCACTGAATATCAAGTTACCTGACAGAAGCATAATTATCAGATCTCTTTGGAGAAGGGGAGGATTATAACAGGAGAAGGGCAGACAATACATGTCCTTTTTTTATTCAAGTTTCATAAGGATTTCACTTGAGTATTTGCACACATTGCATCCAACAAGACTTCAATATTTTCAGACATGTGGCATTTGTCATTGCTGAGAGCAGACAAGTTGCTTAATGCACTTCTATTGTTATACTGCCAGAAGAGTTTATATCTGAAAGAACGGCACATACTTAACTAAAAAAAAAGCCAAGAAAACCTCAGCAGGCAGTGCACTCTGGCTGTCAGTGAATTAAAAAAAAATGTACCAGAGCTGAAATATTGCAACCTGTTTGCACCTGAAGGTACGAAAAGTGATTTACAGTTGACAGGTTTACCCACAAATATTCATTTTGAATGTTTACTGGGTACTGTACTAGTGCTAGCACGTCTCACGGGGGAATAATCTAGCTAGCAATGCCACATAAAACAGTGACTGAAAAGCAGAGTAGAGGCAAACCCTCCCTTTTCTAAACATGTCCCATGTGAAACAGCGTTAGGAGGCAGGCATCTGGCATGGAGGGATTTGCCATTAATAGAATATGAAGAGACATTGGCAGAAGAGATACACTGTCTGACAATTATTCTTTTTATGACTCTCCCTGCTACAAACACATCCTGCTATGTTGTTGCCTTGCTCATTAATTACTCTTTATAACCTTTGGGTAAGATAGGAGAGACAGTGCTAGTACAGGGCACAATTCTGCTCTGTTTTGTGCTAATACACGGGGCCACACCCAAGAGGGTTCAAGGAGTTTCTTCCCAATGTTCACATAGTAGTAGAACCAATGGGAGGCAGAGGTGTGGGGTGGAAAACATGCTCTCCTCACCAGCTTGTAGGTGTATGTGTGGCACCTTTTCAAGCCAATAGGTATAACTAAAGATATCACCACCAAGGACCCATCATCTCTACCAACCTCCACCTGCGGCTCTGCCACTGCTTAAAACCTGGGTTTGTTACTCTATTTGCATGCAGGGAAAGAGCAAAATACAGCCCTGGCATTCTGCAGAGTGGTAGATTGTGGGGGATGGTGGGGGTTGGGCTAATGCAGCCAGTAGCATTGCATGGCCTTAATAAAGTTGAGATCCTGACTGACCCAGGCACATCAAACTTGATGCAAAGCCCATTACAGTCCGTGGACAGACTCAGGGCCATACTGCAATCCTGTAGCGTGGTCTGGAAGGGAAATGTGGGAGGATGAATGCACAATGATCCTTTATGGAGCAGCTATAAAGAATGCTGCTATAAATGTTGAACCCAAATCTCCTGAGCCATCGTGCAAGCAGGACTTGGGGAAAATAAAACTGTAGGCAAACATCTCGCATTTCTATTCATTTTTTTAATTAAGAAAAGTGAAAAATAAACAGAGGGAATTCCTCCCCTCCCCCAAGTTAATTTTTATTGACCAGAGCAGACCTAATATGAAATCCACAGGCAGAGTCTTATTGCTGACTAGCATCTTGTTAGTACCCAGAACCTCTGTCATAGGGAACATAGGACTTGCAAGACTAGACCAATTATTTATCTCCTCAATATAATCTTCCTACTTCTGACAGTGGCTAGTACTGGAGATTTCAGATGAATCATATAACTCCATAATTCATCTAATTTGTAGTACTATACAATTGCAGGAGGGATTCTGTCCCCAGTTAGCAATCAGCTTACGCCCTGAAGCAGGAGGATTGGTAGAACAGGAGATAAAAGCAGTGGGGAAAAATAATGTAACTTATTGGAAATATTGCTTTGGACTGTCTCTCTAATGGATTCCCCTACAAGCTAATTCTTAGTAGTACAAATGACCTGTGGTAATGTTTTGTAGTGCAGATAGGCATATGCAACTGTACATACCTGGTACCCAGATTTTAGCTTTAAAAGGGATTATTTACTAGCTAGCCAGATGAAGACCATTGTTTAGGGATGGGTGTAGAGGAGAGGTGGGAGAATTTATCTTTGCTTCACAGGAAATAAGGGTGCTTTCATTCTTATCTCTGCCTCATTTTCACTCCCTGAGCCACTAGTTGTTCTGAGCTTCAGACCGCTATTCCTCCTCTAGTCTCTTAATCACCCTCAAATTATAATACCAAAGGCATCTCTGGAGCCGAAGTGGTTATTTTTGTTGGGAGTATGCAGGTTCAGAATGGAAATATCCAGTATTTCTTTCTATCTACTGGGAGTTCTTTAACAGGGCGAGAGGAGAAGGCAAAGGGAGGTAGAGTGGGCTCTTTTAGTATTGTCCAATCATATCACGGGCACTTTCAGACTGATAACCATTATGCTCTCCTTTAGGCAGTCATTTTCCTGGATGGTACCGCAGTGGTGCCAGGCACAGCAGTAAACACAGTACCAGCAACTGTATGCCCCTTACCATCTGTTTTGTTTATATTTCAGAACCAGCAGACTGACAGAAATAGGTTTGGCCATTAGCTGGCTCTTTTATCATGCTACCTCCTTTATTATGTTTGAGAGATTTTTTTTCCCAGGCTGCAGCAGGTAGCCTATAGCAGTAGCCTGGGGAGAGGAGACTTCACTGAGATATGGGCAACAAAGATGAGTGACAAATTGCAATGACAAGTTTGTGTTGACAGTATCTTGTGAATGTAGTGATGAGAGGGAGGGGAGTCATTGCCTACTGCGCTTGGTACCCAGAGAACATTTGTCCTGAGGCAGAGCCTGTATTCTTACAAAGAAAGGCAAGGTGAACAACATGCATCCTAGAAAGCTATCCACTACAACAACTGCTTTCTGTGCCCGAGCTCCTGAGCTAATAATCCTTTATAAAAGCAAACTGCTATCAGAAACAGAGGATAACAGAACAATGATAAAAATATATAACTATAGGAGATGGGGGGGTGACATTAGAGATTGTGACTAAAGACTGTGGAATGAAAAATACCTTCCTGGTCTTCCCAGAAGGAGGACACTATCTGTGCTACTGCACTTTGGTGGACAGACAGAGACTTTGCTGCACTGCCAGCTGTCTAATCAACCCTTTAAAGCAATGTAAATAAAAGCATAGAAATACTGAGCCTACAGGTCAAGAATGCAGTATGCAATTTTAGTGTCTCTACAACTATTGGATAATATGCTGTGGTACCGTGAATGTCAGGCTCCACCTATTCACAGCCAGCGGCAGGATCAGGGCCAGCGTGGCCTGGGACATGTGATTATAGTAAGGACAATGAAAGGTAATATATAATTGTTAAGTGAAAAATATTTTATTTGTCCTGATACTACCAGAGTTACACAAAAGGTGAATTAAAAGATGACTTGCACTATGCCTCGCTGTCCAAAGGCTGTACTGTCTTCCAGTTAGCTTCATGGTACAGCTGAAGAGGTTGACTTTAAGCTAGAAAGCACTTTGTGGGTTGAATCATGAATCTTCTATAAAGACTACCTCTCCCTTTGTGGGGTTTGGTCCATCAAAAAAGATCAGGTGGGATACTTGATGGTTCCATGGTTTGTATATGTGGGAGCTTGGTGAGCTATATCCTCTGATGGTGTAAATCAGCATAGCTTCATTGACGTCAATGGGGGTATGCAGATTTGCACCAGAGAATCTGGCCCTGTGTTCTCAGTGGAGGGTCTTGCACTCTAAAATCCACTACTCCCTTGGACAAAATGGAGGCCTCTAATTTAGGTTATCTGAAAAATTAAAGGGCAAACTTTCGAGAATCACATTCTCTACCAAATACTGTCTTGCCTGTCAATTAACTAAACAGGATTTCACCTCTAATGTACATTCACCCTTTGTTTTTATTCTGATTGATTGAGCCTCTGGTCATTGTAATCCAGACAGAGCTATTGATGAAATTCCAATTCATGTCCATGCTTGGTTTTATTTGTGTTACATTCTGCACACTTAGCCAATGCTTGAATCATGGATGGGAGGGAGTATATATATGAATATACCACTCTCTTTACCTCACAGTTGCTGGTTGGGGAAAAAAAAGAATAAAGCATCTGGGGGAGGTGGGGTGGGGAGGACTGTGAGGGGAGGAAGGCAGAGAACAAGGCAGATGGGAGAAGGAACATATGTTACCTACACTTTTCTCTCCCCAGTTAAAGTATTGATTTCCCCTTTGGTTTCTACACTTCTGAGATTAAGTAGGAAATTGGAATGAACTCTCTTCCCCACTGCTACTCTCCTATGCTCTCTCATGGCTGGAAAAAAGCAGATCCTCCCAAAAGCTCATTTTCCTTCTTTTTAATTAGACCATTAAAAAAAGATCACTGACAAGTGTGTGGTTTTGGTGGTTTGCTTTGTTTTGTTTATTCATCAGCAGCTTTGAATAATTTGAAAGCTGTTGAATTGTAAAATATAGACATCCCCTCATTTGAGTCTTCCTCCACCAAACTCTGTTCTCCATTTGATACATGTGTGAAATAAAACATGATAACCATGGATAAATCTAATTTAGCTATGAGTGAGAACATTTTAACTTCAGTTATATATTATACACTGTCTCATGCCACATTTAAATCACTTCCCACTACAGCTGGTTGACAATAGGTCAACAAAATCTTTTTTTGCCAGGAAATGCTGAATCATCAAAAATTTGCATGGAAATGTATCTGTTTTGATGCAATTTTCATCAGGAGATTTCTCCGATCCAGGATGGAATTTCTGGTCAGAGAGAGAGAAAGCAAGAGCTACCTATCATAGCCAATAGCTAGGTCATTCAGCTGGGATATGGGAGATTCAGATTCAAGTTCCAGCTGCAATTCAGGCACATCCCAGTGACTTAACCAGCAGGCCACCGAGTCAGTCTCTCTCTCTGCCCTAACTAATATTTAGTTATTTATACAACATGGAACAGTTCCAACAGGAGAGACTGAGATACTGACTCTATAGCCCAGCTTCAGTCCCTGCTCTGAATAGGCAGAACAAGGACATGAACCCACCTCTCCCACATCCTGGAAGTGGTTAACTGCCCTGGGCAATTGGTTGTTCTGGGGTGGGGGCGTCTCTCTCTCGCTCTTGTGTTTTTCGTTCTGATATAGAATTTCAAATCCTCAGTTTTTCACTAAACCAAATTCTTGTTTTCTAGCAAGTCCTAGTTTCCACAGACAGACATCTCTTTCTCGGCTTCAGTATGGATGGCAATTTATTCATATCTCTGCCCATATCTGGGATAACAACTATTGTCTTCTCTAAGATGTCATATTAGGAAATAAATTACTCCCTTCCACAGTTTTGGTTTTTTTAAAATTACACCTAGTAATCTTGTTGCAAGTATTTTCTCCAGGCTCTAAAATACATTTGCTACATATCTCACATATCACCTTATTGAAACTGATCCTGGAAACCAATTTTTTTGAGGGTTTTGTGCAAGACGAATGTTATGATGATACTCATTATCATCATGAGACCCAATGTGCTTTAGAACCATCTATATAAAACAGAGGGAGTTCTAAATGAAGGGTTTTAAACAAAGCAGTTTATTCCCTGAGATTACGATAGGAGATCATTTAAAAATGAATTAGACATAAAAGGAGTGACATGTGATTTAAGAAAGAATCTAATGTAGTAGAATACAGTAGAAGTCAAATGGAGGTAGTTTGCATTATTCAATATGCAGCTCCTCACATTAATCAATGTTGTTAAAACGAATTGAAAAATTAACATTTTTTGATATTCTTTCATAACAACAAATGTCAGTGTGAAATTCACCCTTTTACAGAGTGTCAGCACAAGACCCATGCATCATTTAAATCCCAAGTGTGCCTTAAGTTAAAGGCTGAAGAGGTACATAGGGTTGTGGTAGTCCTTTGTTCAGAGGCCCAGATCCACAAAGAGACTTAGGTGTTGCAACATGCAGTATTGCAATGCCTATCCTTTAGCTACCGAGAAAAATCACTGGGAAAAGAATGGGGTCCACAAAGACTGGGTTAGATACCTACAATGTATAGGGAGGGATCGTTACCTAAAAAGGAGATCCACAAAAGCCAGCACGATAAGCAGTGTGCCACCTAGGCTAGCCAATAGGAGATGCTGAATACAGGTGTGTATCCTAAGCCGCACGCCTCTCATGGAGCTAGGTGTCTAAGTCTGGGCTTTAGGGAGGCGCCTATCTCTGCTTGTGATCTATAAATGAGAACCCCTCTCCTGCAGTCAGATGGCTTAGGTGCTGATGTTTCTGAATAAGTTAAGCACCTGCCTCACTCCACACAAAATGTGCAGAGGAAGTGGTTGCCTTCTAACTTTTATCCCAGTGGTTACAGCAGTCATTTGAGATGTGGGAAGCTCAAGTTCAATTCCCCCTCTGCTTAAGAGGGAGAAAGGATATAACAGATGTCTCCTACACCTCTCACATACATGCTCTAACCTCTGGGCTACAAGATAGTCTAATGTGGGTCCCCTTCACTCTGTCATTTTGAAGCTGTTCCACTTGGGATAAATACTTAAATAGTCACTGGGTGAGGGTCACAGTGGGAGAGAGTCTGGCACTTAGCTTACTGACCTGGGATGAGGGAGTCCTAGGCTCAAGGCCCCCAACTCCTATGACTAATTATATAAAAGTGGAACAAACTTAACCGGCGAGATTAAGGAAGCCCTATATCAGAATAGGCCACAGCTCAGTGGTTAGAGAACTAACCTGAGGCATTGTGGGAGGCCTCAGGTCAAATCCTCTCTTCCCGTCAGACAGAGGGGGCCATTAAACCTGGGTCTCACACATCTGGGGTTTAGTGCCTTAATACCTTTCTGGATCTGGGCTTGAGTGAATTTCACTCAGAAGTGATAGGTTGTCTTCTAGTCTGGTAACATTATAAAGTGAAACATATAAAAATCTGTTTCCCCCCACTTCTTATGGGTCTATTTATTTACCAAATGCAAGTAATTTATATGGATAACTCCTATCAATGTGAATAAGAGTTATGCATATAATTATCTCAGAGAACAATAAGAATATAGCCTCACATTCTGTGCTTCCAGTTCCTCTAATACTATATTAAAATAATCAAATGTCATTTCAGTGGGAAAAAAAGGTCCAGAATTTGGCCTATTAACACATTTCTTCCATCTCCAATCTCTATGATTCTACAATGTCAATTAAAGATCATTTTGACAATGTGACTCAGCTAATAGATTACTTTCCCACATGTTGACTAAGAAAAAAAATCAATTTTAAGTTGAAAACATATTAGTCCTTGGAGACAAACTGATATGATAAACTACATGAATGTATTCAGCTGTATGTGCTCTCAAAAACAGTTCTACATTTAGAAGATATTTTATAGAGATTCTGCGATGCAGAGATTGCTATTTATTAGTACTCTCATATAGGACCTGATTTACCATTGCACACACTTTATACTGGTAAGATGGGCAAAGTGGCTATAATATGCTGATTTGGTAGCACTTTTCACAGTCATAAATGACTACACAAGGTGCCAGGCAATGGAGAATAAGGTCCATTGTCCACTTGTGGTAATAAACATGAGAATTCACAACTTCTGAAGATCCTACTTTATTTTTTCTTTTAAAAAAATAGAAAGCACCATTTCCTGAGCATGGTAACTTTCCCTCCCGCTTCTGTACTTATTCACGAGTGTTACAGAATGGTCAACATATGTGAAAATTTGATAAAGAATCTGATTAATTGAAATAATGTAGACTTTTGTAACATGGCCACCTAGCTACTAGGAACTTGCCTGACAGACTACCAATTCATTCTAAGTGTAGTTGAGCACCAACTAATCATGGTGTGGTAATGATTTCCATGTATTACCTGGAATGGATTCATGGTAGTGACTTAGAGGTGAAAGACTACGTATTCCATTACCAATTTCCTGAGTCATCCAATTCCCCATCTGAGACACTAATGTTCCTCTTTTATTGCATAACTAACAACGCAAGTACATTTTTGAATAAACTGTTCTCCATACAACTAGAGGAGCCTAGGGATTAAATACAGGTTTGAAACAAAACTATGTTGAGGCAAGCTAACATTCAATTCATATGGTATATTACTTTAAATAGAAGGAGTTATTGCTTATATGAAAGAGGCAGCTCTAAACAGCTATCCTTTCACCACAAATAGGTTGCTGACATTAGTAGAGTCAGTGGAAACTACTTATATTTCAAAGGTGAGAAAGTGAGAATGAGATACAGTAGTTATTCACTACTGCTCTCATTTCATTTGCCTCAAAATTGAAAACATCAATAATTGCCCCTTATGTAACCACTGATTAACAGGTCGCTTGAGAGGGTGTAAGGCCTTGCTCCAAAGAATTGTTTACACATAAGTGAACAGATGCCCCCCACCCCACCCCAAAGTTCTAGAGACTTATATGAAGGACAACGCTCTAGCCCATGCACAGAAATAGGAGTTTGAAAACTGGATTGCTCTAGTGAGCAAAGAGATGCATCTTTCTTTATACAGTATGTTAGGAATTATTAACTTTAGTTACACTTCTCTTCCTGATACAATTTTATAAATGAATCATTTTGCATATAGCCCTTGCTGTTTGCTTTGCCTCATAATTGTTACTTTATAGTTGTCAGCATTTGTCACACCACATTGCCAATGCATTGCATTCCTGACCTGGAATAATAACCCTCTCATATGATCAGGGGACGTTTAAAGTTCCTCTCCTCATATAGTTCAGTCTCTTATGAACAGAACAATCAAAATTCATTGCCTAAAGGACCTTCTATTGTTGGACATTCAGACTCATTTGCAGTCATCACTGGTTTGGGCTAGACTTAAGTGCTACAGTATCCTAAGAAGCTACAGTTGACCCTGGTCTGTGTATCATGCCTTGTCCTTTGGACATTGGAACATAAAGAGGATAAAAGCGCACTGCTGAGAGCTTCATTTGCACAAAGTACCATTTTGCTGCTATGAAATGAGGCTGTATTGTAACTGAAACATACTCAACTTAATAACCTCTGTTACATAGCACAATATTTCATTTTCCCCAATTAACCTCCCCAGAAAATGGTGAATATTCAGCATAATTATTTTCAAGTTAGCAAAACATTGCCTCCATAGCTAATGCTAATGGCATTCAATGGCTAACTATTTAAGAAGATAAGTCATGAAGCCAGTTCCCCGGGCCATACAGTAGAGTACATCTTGAAACTAACAACCTGATGAACCCCATAAACAATAAGGCAATATTGTACATTTCAGTTCACTTGCCAAAAGCATAGAATATTCAAAAGACTAAACTATAGTTCTTGTATATTCCATATCATTACCTTCATTTCCTCAGCATGCAAATAGTTAATTTTGGATCCACTGTACCATATAAAGAAAGGCTTCAAGACTTTATCTGCGTATAGAAGCTGATGGGGCTTGGTTGGTGTCACATGTGGCTCTCACAGAGGCTCTTGTAACCTACACAAGACTATGAACACTATATGTATATTAAGCTTGATTTCTATTGAAGGGTTCCTTCTTGTTGCACTGTCCACAGTTACCTAGGGATAGCTCCATTAACGAGAGAAAAAAAATTACAGTAT
This sequence comes from Mauremys reevesii, assembly GCF_016161935.1. Classification (NCBI taxonomy): domain Eukaryota; kingdom Metazoa; phylum Chordata; order Testudines; family Geoemydidae; genus Mauremys; species Mauremys reevesii. The sequence goes on along the minus strand of NC_052628.1, from coordinate 93,139,955 downwards.
AAGGAGATTCAGGCATTTCTCTTACAGTTGTTGCTGCTTCTGAGGTTTCTTACTAAAAGAAAAAGTCCTGTTTTCCTTCTGATTGTCATATGATGTGACTGGCCTAGAAAACTAGAGATGGAGCCTCTTGTCTGGATTATTTTTTGACAGAATCAGGGCTGGCCTTATGAGTGGGCGACTGCCCAAGGCACCGTGGTCAGGGGGTGCCATAGTCCAAGAGGCAAGGAGTGTGGTGGGCACAGGGTGTAAGGTCGCCAAAGGGAGCTTGGGGCAATGAGAGGGTGGGGAGCCTGGGGAGGCAGTGGGTGTCAGGGGGTCTATGAAATCTTCCCTGTGGTAGCAGCGGGTGTCAGGGGTCTATGAAATGTTCCCTGTGGTAGCAGCATATCCCAGAGGCATATACACAGTTTAATAAAAGTTTATCATCTTTTCTAAGTGCCAGGCTTGAAGGGGAAAAAATGGAACTTAACAGCTTCACCATGCCCTAAAACAATGGTTTCTAGTGTTTTTTATTATGTGGATCAGACTCTAGCAGGGATATCCTTTTATGATCACCTTCCTTCCAATTTGCAATTATGCAGATCCTTTGAAAACCACCAGCAAGTGCTTCCAGAGCACTATTTGGGAACCACCATCCTAAAGATGATCAGACATGAGCTCTGTCAGACCAGTGCCAAGAGTCAATTCTAGGCCAGAAAGGACACCCCACTGAATACTCTCTGGCACCAATGCTGAGATTTTCCAAGATATCTAAAGGATTTAGATACATATCTTCCATGTATTTTATCATAAGACAAGAGTTTAAATCCACTAGATTGCTTTGAAAATGTCAGTATAGGAGTTGAAATCTGGGGCCTGGTGATTTCAAATACAATAATATATACCAGAAGCAACCTGGATGCCAGTGCAATTCCTGAAGAACAACATAGCAAGTTCTCTATAGTTAATAATGCCTAATGAGTCCACAGCTGACTGGTTTCAAAGGTAACTCCTGGTAAGTTCATTGCAATATGCATTGCAAATGTAGAAGTCACAGATTCATAAGATATTTAAGGTCAGAAGGGACCATTATAATCATCTGGTTTGATGTGCTGCATCACATAGGGTACAAAATTTAATGATGTGATTCCTGAATCAAGCCCCAAAATCTCTGGTTGAGCTACAGCAAATCATGCAGAAAGTCATGCAATCCTGTTTTAAAGATTTCAAGTGATGAAATATCCATCATATTCTTAGATAAATTGTTCCAATGGATAGTTACTGTCATTGTTAGTTTGAATTTATGTACCTTTAGTTCAGCTTCCAGCCATTCCACCCACATGCATTGTAGGTACTTATAGACAGTGATCAAGTCATCTCTTAACTTTCTTTTGATTAAACTAGACTGAGGTTTTTTAGTCTCATTCTAAGGCAGGCTTTACAGACATTGAATCATTCTTGTAGCTCTGCTCTGAACCCTTCACCGTCTGTTAACATCCTTTTGAGAAGCACAGACACCAGAACTGGGCATAATATTGCAGTAACCACCTCATATCATACACAGTAGTACCCCCCACCCCACTTCTACTCAATATTCCTTTGCTTGTACATCTAGGAATCACATTTGTTCTCTAAGCCACCCACATGCATTACTGGGGTGAGGTCTAAACACAAAAGTCACAAAAGCCTAGCTAGGCAAAAATGGCAAAAGATGCTCTTGGCCACTAATGGCTCCAGGGATTCCAGAAGCAACCAGAGTTGTAAGAGTAACCTCTAGATTGACAACTTTAAGAATGGGTGTACATTCCCTCAGTATACTAGATATATGTGAAGCTTGTATCTTCATAAGAGCTGATATCTTGTGTTTCTGTTAAATGCTTCCTGAGATGGCCAATGCCAACATTATCCCTTATAAACACTATAAAACTTTAACTTTGTCATTATTTTTCATTAATCTGAGTGTGGTATGGAAAGATGATTTGTGTGCCATGGCCATAGTGTGACAAATACAACAAGTAGTAGTGATATTCAAAAGTAATAAAACAGGTTAAGTACTAGTTTAGAAACCTTTCTAATGTGTTTGGAAGGTAGCTGTCTTTCCAGATGAGCAAGGCTTTGGGCCTGATCCTGTTCTATGTGGATGCACTACTTTAATAAGGTAGCCACATGGAACCATCCACACAGAACAATTTGCAAGATCAGGGTCTTAAATTGTAAGTGGCTTTATTTTTAAGGGGTGTCCTTCACAGTAATAGACAGAATAAACTCCCAGACTAAGATTTTCAAAAGTAAATCTCAATGTGAACTGCTGGGTTATCATGACTGTTGAAAGCCTGGCCACTTAGTTGTCTAAATATGGATTTAGGAGCCTAAAATTAGGCTTTTTTAAAAATCCTGGTCATGGTGTTCAGAGTACCAATTCTCTTTGGCCCCATTTATACCAAGTTTGAAAAATATAGTGAAGCACCTTTTTAGCAAACCATGCTTAAACATGTTGTATGTCACCTGTAGGTTGATTTCCACTAGGGAATAGAAATAGAGTCCATACCAATATTTGTAAAATATCTAAGCAAGCCAAAAAAACAGAGTTTCCATCTTTGTATCAGAAGATGTGTTTAAGTACAATTCTCTAGAAAGGTACTAATCAGGGTTTCCAAAAATCCGTGTAGACAGATCACTAGAGTCAAAACAAATCAGTGAGTCTGTTTGTATTGCTGGCTTTAATATACAACATTCTTTCAAAATCACTGAACAAGTAAAGAGAGTGTTCTTTCTTTTCAATTTTTCTAGGAGCATCATTACCTGTAACGTGGGATTTGTCTTCTCATTTGGAAAACAAAATCAATAAAAGATGGAGACACACCAATAGTTTTGCTTATTTAGCAACAGATTTGGGTATATTAAAACATTTTAAACACAGAAAAGGAAACATACTGCAAGCTATGAATTTCAATATTGAAAAATTCTGTTTCTCACTCTTAACACTCACTGAAACGTTTGGTATAAAGGATAAGGGATCTTTTCACTAATGTGTTGTCTTGAACATCAGGTATAGCAGAGAATTCAAGAATGTACATAAGAAGTTGAGTTACACAGAAAGATATATTAAAAAAAAACTTAATATTTTCTTATTCACAAAATCCTACCTCTTCCAAAACAACAGTTTTCCCACCATCAGATATAAACTTAATGGATGAAAAGACTAACAAAAACACTCACTTCAGGGAATATTCTACAATTATTCATGATAAAAACACGGCAATATATTTTTTCCAGAATGTAGGTGGATAAAATATTCCAGCTATTGAATGTATCAGTGTTTTTAGGGAAGACACTGGTTAGGATTCACAAACGGATTATAGCCACATTTTCAATGAAGTCTCTAAATTTGTGGACACACCAATTAAGAAAAAATACATAAGATATATCTCTGTGTGCTCCCAGATATGTGTATATAAATACCAATTTGCATGAGGGAGCAGATGTGCTCATAGGTTTTACTTACACATATTCAGAGGTCTAGCTGAAACCATGACCCTATTCTTGCAGTTGTTACAACAATATATAGCAGTACTTACCATTGGTGAGGATTTTGCTGTTCTATTGCTCCTTTTTGTTTTCTTGATCCACCTTCTTAAACACTTCCTCATGCAGTTCATATGCTTGAAAGCTCTCTGTTAGTAAGGAACATTATTCCACCTTTCTGAGGTTTCCATCCTTTCATACACAACCCTCATCCAGGAGAGAATTACATGTACTTGAGATTTAATGTCAATTCATACTTGGGAACATTTAAATTCCTGAAAAATAAAGAGTAATTTTTTTATGAATGATTTAATGTTATGACATTAAAACAGGTGTTAACAACAGTAAATACAAATAAATTCACACCCAATGTTTTTCTGTATTTTTGGCAAAAATTTGACCAGTTTCACTTAATAAGATATTACAATCATACAAGGTACAGGTTTGAACAAAGGAGATGCATTTCCAGGGGGGCAAATCTGTCCTCCTAATATATGTGCAGAGCTCCCTGACATGGCCCTGGATACTTACAAAAAAGTGAAAGGAGAAGACTTTGTGACTTAAAAGCATGCAAATGGCTTTTGCAATAAACTGTTGAGCTTGGGCAGCTGTTTGTACAGTTATGGAATGTTAATCATCAATGAAAGATCATTCAGATGGCCTCAGAAATATAGCAATGTTTCACTTTTCTATTCAGATATATTATTGTGTACAATGATGTTCTGAAATTTCATAGTGTTTGGAGTAGGGCAGCCAGCTGCTTTGTGAAGAGATTTTCTATTCCTCCTGATGTCTGCACTCATTAGGAGATAATTACCTTGGGCTAGATCAATCCCTTTAACTTCCCAGGAGAAGAAGGGGTCTGAGATCTAGTAGTCCCCTATAGAGGGAACAGAAAAGTCTGAGCCATGGCTAACAGCATCTTCCTTTTTCCCTTGGACACTGAAGAAGCTGGACAAGCTCTTTTCTCTTCATTAGCTTAGGAGGATGTTTAAATTAGGAAGGGGTGGAGCTTGGATCCAACAACTTTTCACAGTATCATTCCCAGGCAATTCTGCAAATATCTGATCTAGAGTTAATACTGCCGGATACTTCTATCTGGTCCCTTCCTCTTAGTAACCCCTTCCCCACCTCCAAAAAAACCACTCCTCCCACCTGAATAAATGATCATCTGGAAACACAATGACATCAGTCTCATTCCTGGCCCTTCTAACTCTCTCTTTTAAAGGATTTAGACCCAGATCCATAAGAGGACTTAGGCATCTAATTCCCACTTTAATGCCTAAAGCCAAAATGTAGGTGCTCTCAAGATCCTCAAAACCCCTGCTCAGCTGCTGCCACTTAACTCTGGAGGTGTAAATTTTCACTGTAAGAGTCCCTGAAGTACTTACCTTTCTGCCTCTAGGCATGTGCACAGCAACCTCAGGCAGGTACCTGGACACCTATCTCACACCTAAATCCTAGTGAGATCTTCAAACCAGGTGAAGATATGCAGGGGAATGCCTGTTTTTCCTGAAGGGCCCAGTTCATTAGACATTCTCAGAACATGCCTGATTTCACACAAGAGAGCCAAGAAGGGGGCAGTAGCCTGTGTAACTTTTAGCCCAGTGATTAGGGCACTCTCCCAATTCCTCCTCTGCCTGATGTGGCAAGGGGCACTGAACAGGGGGTTTCTGCTTCTCAGTTGAGTGCCCTAACCAGTGAGACAATGGAATAATTTGGTATGGGCTTCTCTCAGGCAAAAGCAATTGATATTTCAACAGCAGCCACTCTGCTTGTCAATACAGCCCTTCAATTTGCCAACAATCAGGGCATAAAGTGGGCAGCAAGCAATGTGCACACATTTAGGCCTCATATCTGCAAGTGCTTCAGCATATTCATAACTCGTGTAGCCCTATTAATCTCAATAGGATCCCACAAACAAAGTTACAAATATGCTGAAGTGTTGGCAGGATCAGTCAGACCCTGATCCACAAAGGTACTTAGACACCTAAACCCTGAATTTACATGCTAAATCTCAGTTTAAGTTATTGTGTGCCTACCTCATTTCACAATAAATAAATCAGAGACCTAAACTGCCTAACTCCAGGTTTGTGAATCACAAGCAGCGATAGGCACCTCTCTGCAGTCTGTGCTATGTACCTAGCTCCATGAGAGGGGTGGGGCTTAGGACATACTCCTCTTGTCAGCATCTCCCACTGGCTAGCTTAGGAAGTTCCCTACCTAGCATAGTGGCTTTTCTTAGATACTTATCTCCTGCCATTCACTGCATAGGGAACCTGGGTCCCTCACTCAGGTTTTGTGGCTCAGAGTGTTATTCCTGTGATTGACCCTTTGTGCTTTACTGTCCCTGAGAAAACAGGGAACCTCACAAGCTCTTATCTTTCTTTCAGCAGCTCAGGGAGAGGTCTTGTCTACACATAAACATGCACTGGTTGAATTAAATCAGTTTAAAAACAGCATTAGTTAAACTGGGTGCAAGTTTGTTTATAACCAAGGCCAAATATGACCCCTCTTCATTTTGTTGCATTCACTTTTGACCTCTAACCCAAAGCTATTATTTAGACTGAGCCAGTAACAAGTGTTACTGTTTACACCAAAATACTGATGTATTAATCATTATAATGCAGGAAATATTATATCTCCAGTTAGATTCTGGAGCAGGATGATTCACAGTGTTTTTTTCAGTTCAAGAACAAGGCTTATGGTGCAGAACTGTATAGGGATGCTTGCACAGTATTTGACTGGGTTATAGCTGACCCAGGGAAATACTATTAGCCCTCTCACTTTCCTTATACATTAAATGAAACCATAATTTAAAAAATAAACAAATCCCAAAGCAATACATGTTTTTCCTATGTAGGTTGAATTATGCTGATTTACACATGATAAGAATCTGGCTCATATTGTGGAGTGTTAATGTATAAGGGATTATTCTACTGATTTTTCTTTCACAGCTGTAGAAAAATAAAATATTTTTAAATGTGCTACTTTTATTTTTTTTTCCTCTTCCTTAGTAATTATCTCTAAAATGACTACTTTTAAATATAATTTCTTTTCTGGTAGAGTTTTCACTACTCTTTAAACAAAAAGTCTTTACAGTGAATGTATATTTCCAGAGCTTTGGTCCTAAAACCAATTAGGAATGCTATCCTTTTCAAACAATCTATATTCTTTTAAATGAAACTAGTTTTACCCTGTATATAATACTACTGAAGACAGCACCTGAATGCTCTGTGGTAAGTCCTAATTAAATCAGGGTAATCTGTAATGTGATTCAGACCAAGGTAAATTAGGTGCCATAGTTTCTGTTTGTTCTAGATTCATGAACCATTTCAAAACTTATTTTCCCCTCCTAATGAGCTAATGAATGTTGCCTCATCATACATCTTTAGACTGAGTGTGCTTTACTTTGAATTATTTCCATATTCACTAAAGAGAGGTTAGGAGCAAAGTTTTATCTTTTTTTCTTCTTTGGGAAAGTAAGGCATGACTGATGATCTAGTTAGAAATTATCTCCTCATTTAGCAACACTTGAAACAGCCACAAAGATATCTGGTTTTAGCAACAAATTACTATGGAGTACATTTCAGGGAGAAATAAAGAGACAGGACAAATGACAGAGCTAAGAGACCAAGCACTTTAGACAGGTAGCTTAGAAACAAAAGCAATTAAGTTTCTAAATGTGCCTTTGCCGGCTAAAATTCTTGAATTTGCTATTTGTTGAATGAAATCTACTACTCTGATGAGATTCAGTGAGGTGCTCAGAGTTCTTAGTGCACTGAGGTGTTTAGAAAGGACACTGCAGGGTTAGGCAGAGCAAGGTTTGGCAATACACTTATTTATATAGAGATTGTCACCTATTAACATTGTTTGAAATACTGCACAATGAATAAGTATCTTTATTGTTTTCTTACATGCTGTAACACTAATGTGGCAGTGAGAAGAAGTGGAGGTGAGTTACAAAATACACACCACCTTCGCATAGCACAATCTGTCTAGTACGTGCAATGCATACCATTAAAGTTAATGTGAGCCTGAATCTCTTTGACAGACAGATACCAAAAAAGAGACTTAATATCCACAAACATGACTTCCAATCCATGCACCACTTAACACTCTTGCACTTGTGACATTTCCCTACCACACCTTTGTATGCCCACATCATAGCCTATTGGCCTTATGTTCATGCTCCCCTGGCCTTGTTCTAGTGGTTGCTATATGGGCTAGAAGCTCACCTGCATAAGTATCTTTCCACAGTCCGTTAATAAAATATCTAGGTGATGTAGATATGTGTTTTAGGATGAATTCATTATCGTGTCACCGGTTGCTTTCCTCCAGTTCCAAAAAAAATGTATTGTCTCCTCCACTCCTCCAAAAAGCGATAAAGAACAAGAACTAAACCCTTTGCAATTTCCATTCATACAATTTCAAATGTGACAGCTGCTCTCTTGACTGACACTGCAGGCACTGAGCCGTGGACTTCCAGAGCTAAAAGTTTAAATTACAACAACTTGAGCTAAAGCGCTCCTGTAGGGCTGTACCATTCTCATATCCTCTATATGACTGGGCATAGAGTGGGATCTGTAACACGTACTCACTAATCGGTTACATCTATTAAAAGACTCTCATCCCAAGTCGCTGAGGCCAACAGCAATTTGAAACCTGGATGAATATTCATTATTTTGGCCCAGCTTACAGGGACTGAACCAGGGACTTCCAGAGCTGAAACACATCAACTACTGTACCTTGAGCTAAACTTTTTTTGACATTACACATTCATATAATCTTCAGGTCAGGCACTGACAGGAACCTACAACACACTCACCAGTGGGTTACACAAACACTTCCTGAAGCTTTATGAGTGAGTTAGTGCCTTCTCTTTTTGAGCTCTTTCTCTCTATAGTTGTGAAAATTGTCAAGCAATAGGGCTAGATTCACAGGGAGGGGAAAAATATAAACTCAGTATGTGGAATTTATTCTCCCCCAGCATTTTTTCTCTTCTATGTAAATCAAATATTTGTTATATTTTATTAAATTAGGTCAGCATTTTAAGGGCTGGTAATGATGCAACACAAATTATAATATAGGTAAAATTCTAGAATCCCAAGAATATGAGTGTCTGAGAATATGGTAGGACTGATCAGATTTTGTTCACTGTGCGATATTATGTTTCCTCTAATCCTTACTTTTTCCTTTTTCATCTTCTGTCTTTTTCATTTAATCTTTCTAGGTTTCTTCAATTTATGCAATTTTTTAAAATCAGTCCTGTTTAAAGTTATGTGAGTGAGAAGCTAATGTCTGAAAATCAATATTTCTTCAGTTTGCTGTTTTTGTCATTTTAAAATAAAACTCCCCCTCTTCCCTTATGTACTTCCCTGTGCCATCCAACAGTTTTGATGCAGCAGTTTCATCTCATGAAGTAAAACTCACTTTTGCTCATGAAAATCACCTATCATTTGAAGGAAGGGAACAAAATTGCATTGGAGTATTTGTGCTTCTAGCTACTTGATTTTTGCCTGAAATTATGACTTGATCCAAAGACTTGCATTGACTTCAATGGAATTTGGATCAGGCCTTTGGCAGAAAAAGGCACAGTTACTATGATTTGAACAACATTTGAAGTGTGGGAACAACAGTATGTGCAAATTTTGAAAATATAAATTGCTCCCATAATCAGAGAGGTTGGGCCTTTTGAAATTCTTTGTGTACGAAAATTTTCCGTGAAACTCTGAGGGCTTGTCTACATGAGAAAACTGCACCAGTTCAATATAAGGTGTGAATTTAAACTCCTTGTTGACATTCATATTTCAGTTTAGGAATCACTTTAAATCAGTTTTTAAACAGATTTAGTTAAATCAGTGTAAACTTCCCTGTGGATGCTCTTCTTTTGCTTTAAGAGTGGTTTAATTTGGTTGATCCTAAACCTGTTCCTCATTCACTTAAGCTTGGTTTAAAATCACAGACAAAACACTTGATTTAACATTCATTAAAACTTCTCTCATCAGAAAACTAAACCACAAAAAAATAGAAAAAAAAATTGAAGGATGAAAAAGGATTAAAAGGTTGCAAAATCAAGCACACTCAGGTTAGGAAATGCTAGTACAAATGTTGCCCAGGCAACCTTAATATGGATCTCTTGTACATTACAATACAACCTTTAATTACATGCCAAAGTCACTATTTGTGAAAAGTTTGGTATAAGTGACTTGCTAAGAACCACATAGGAACTTGGTGGCAGATGCAGGGATAGAATCTAAATCTCCAGGGTAGCAGACAACTGCCTTAATGACAAGACCATCCTTTCTCTTCCAGCTGTGCCCTGCCTCATTTACTACATGCCTTCAAGCTTCTGTAAAAAAAAATAAGTCAGGAGTTCTATAGACAACAGACTCTTTCATTACACAGCTCTTATTCATCCCCAAAGCAGATGAACCAGGGATCCTGTGTAAAAATAATATGAGATCATGTAATTAAAGACTATGGATAATGCATATGCACAAGTGAGCTGAATTAAAGTTACGTGGGCAATGTTCATTCTGGCATTTTCTAACTTGAGAGTTCTTGTCTTTGCAACCTTTTTAATCCTTAACTTTGTGCTTCCTAATTTTGTATGGTTTATTTTATTGATGAGAGCTACCTTAACTAATGTTAAATCAAATTTCTTGTTTCTAAATTTCTGTAGGTTTTTGTTTACTAGAAAGAAAATCTTTTATACATATGCTGTTTAAATAATAAATCACTTACACACTTATTGTATTTAATGTATATTTTACTGCCACTGTTATCTTTGTTAAGCTCCATATTTCACCATTCAATGCCATGTCATCTAATATATTGAAAGTGATTAAACTGTATTCAAACAAAACATATTTCAACTTTTAATGAATTTTTTAAGATTATGTAACAGAAAACTGATCAGGGACTCATAGCTATAATTTCCCACTGTTTTAGAAGGTAACTGTTCAGAAAGCCATAGGCCCCAGTTTGTAAGGAGCCTATAAACAATATACATGAGAATGAGCTGGAGTTCTCTACCTTACTGTCATGTAATCTTTTTTGAGAAAAGTAACAAATAAATTGCCCTTTGAAAAGAAACAGAGTAACTCACCCCAGGACAAACCCAAAGGAGCACAGCAGGAACTTATCAGTACACAGGCTGCTTTCATTGTAATGGCTCCTTTGTAATAATAATAGTCATAGGTAAATCGGTTATCAAAGTTGATTGCCATGACAACCCAGGGAATAGTGATTCTCCCCAAGTGTGCAAATGAACTGGAGGGAGGAAGTGACGAGTGGCTGATTATCTCTGATGTCACAATTTTACTGTTCACACAGCAGCACAGAACACCAAATATATACCATATGGGGGGAAAAATAAGGCTTTTCTGGTATTACGGTTTCCCCAAATTTCCTAAAATAACACAAAATACACATTGAAGATCATTCTACTCCCATATTAATTAATGGCTGGAATTTGGTTCAAATCCCTGTGGCAAAACAAACAAACAAAAAAAGATGAGACATTTATTGAAGCAACCTGAAGTATGCTCTTGCTACTGTGAAACCACAAAGAGACACTTTTAACCCAAACTATGGGTGTCCACATAGTAGGGTTTTTTTTTAAAATGATTTTAAACCAATGCAACTTTCCTGTGTAGACAGGATCTAATAGAGAATGATGTAAGAGGTAAAAAGACACAGTTGTTGCCCTTAAAAACTTTCTAATGTTACCTTTGCAGCCAGTGAATATTATCATGGTATTCCCTATAATTTAGTGCAGGGAATATCTTAAGGATGCATACCATGAACAATGATGTAATTTAGTTGCAATGGGAACAGAAATGTTTCTACAGGTGATGACTTTAGGCTCTCACTTACACCCTTTCTCTCTCTCTGTCTCACCCATGAGTGACCCCACTGCATTTAGTGTCTATCTGGTTTGGCTGAGTCTCCATGATGTGTAGAAAATACCTGGATAGGAAAGCATGCGCTTTCTTATACCATTAGTGAATGTCATATCTCGGCAGGTCTAGGTCTCTTCTTATTATGTACATCCCTACTTACAATACTACACATTATACCAATGTTGTTTTTGTTCCCATTAGTGTTAAATTGATAGAAGCCTAGTTGGTCTCAAAGGCTGCATCAGATTTTATTTTTAACTCTCAATAATGTTATCATCTGGCTCAGTCTCAGGGCAAAATGTGTAAAAGGCATTTACAAAGAATCTATAAACAACAGTCCTATATTCTTTAATTAAAAAAACCTGCTGCATGAGCTCTACAAAAGTTTTGTCAGTTCAACTGTATTAAACATTTGATGAATTTCCGTGTACAGATGGATATTTATTATCAAAGTATTCTTCAGTATTACCAAAGGCAGTTAATTCTCTCTAGACTACCTTGGTGCCTGCTTTGATGCTGTGTACATTTCCCAGGGGTTTGGATACACCCGGAAGTCACTCTAGGCTAAGAATGAACACTATCTGTAGATGATCTAGCCCTTTCTGCAGCCACTGAATTTCTCTCTTTCTGTCTTGAAAAATACTAAAACAGGAAAAAGGAAGATTATTTCTTCTTGAAAGGATCATATGTATGTATTCATTTTACATACATTTTACACATAGCACCTTTCATCCTGAAGGATCACAAAAGCACTTGCAAACTAAAATAGCCTCTGACAACATGTGACTATTCAGACAGATTCTTCAATTCTTGCTCATGTTGAATCAATGGAACTAGTCAATATGAGTGAGGGTTAGAGAATGGGGCCCATAATGATGCCTTTAATTTCCAGCAGCATCCTTGATTAAAATCAAGGACACATTTTAAAGTTGCCTCCAATTTGTCTTACATACTTTTCTTATTGTCCATCTAAGATTATATGTTCCTTGGCTTTCTTGGATTTTACCAGTAGTTGAGAAAACAGAGGGTGGGACTGATTCTTATTTGGTCTTCTTCACTCCAGATAGAATCTAAATAAAAGGCAAGTAAGAAGAAACTAATAATAAAACTAGCACTTTTCTGCCAGCCCAGAAAATAATGTGACACCTATATGCGGGGGAAACAGGGAAAATCCCAAAATTTCATTGGAAGAGACAGGCCCTCTGCCATTTATTTCATCCAAATAACATCCAGAAGCCCCGTCAACATTTTCCGGTGGACTAATAAAACTTCACGGGTTTGGTCTGAACTTTCTCAATTGTGTGTGAGTGAACTGGGTACATGTGTGTTCTCTGAAACTGCATTTTATTTATAAACAAACAGATAATCCAGCACCAGATTCTTCTTCAAATAAAAATGTTTGTTGTTAAAATCAGCCCCCGTGACTGCCTGAGTTGGATAATGGACTGGATGGACTACAGCAACTCAAGCTAGACAAGCAAAACAAATTTGGGGCCCTCTGGATGCAAGTTAAGATGCAGCACACTGGCTTGAGGCTCACTCAGAAGAGTCCAGTTGTTTCTGAGTGGAAACTTGCATTGGCTTTTAGCTAACCAGAAAATAGTTTTTTCATATAACGATAAATTCTTAGCTTAGTGAAAACAAAAATATAGATATATTTATTCATACATAAATATTGGGACAAAATCTGTGAAACCAAATGCATTAATGTAGTATACATTGTATAAAACTCTATGACATGTAATTTATTATTGCTTTGAACTGTATAAACAGATCATTGTGAATGAACTGCAGTTCACTTTAGACAGTTCAAAGCAAGAGTCTATAGCCAAAATTATGACTGATTTGGCACCAACATATTTTGTAAGCCTTTTGAAGCCAAGGACGTCTTGAGGATCAACTCCAGATTGGATGTTAAGATATGACACTTCATAGTATATGTATTGTTAAACAGTATATTTTTATTCTACAAACTATATTTTTATTCCAATAATTACATACTTGTGGTCATCGGGAGAATGCTGATTTTAGATGTCAGGCAGAGGTCACTGTATTTGACAAAGGCTCTGATTATCAGAATGTATTGCACATTAGTTTCCCACAGATCTAGCTTCAAGGTACTATATGTTATAGCCTCTTGAATCCAAAGGAAATGAGACTGCAACCTACATTATATTTGTGGATCTAGTTCTTTCTCTCTGCTCAGAAACACAGGCTGGTCATATACCGTTTGCCTTCAAACAGTTTTTCATTTTGCGAGTTTGCATACTGATAAGAATCCTGTCTTTCTTTAGTTTTTCTGTAATACTGTGATTCAATAAGTAAAACAAGTGTATTTGGCAACAGTTTGAGCACATCTGAAAATACTGAACTTCAGGAAAACAAGATACACCTCTACCCCGATATAACACTGTCCTCGGGAGCCAAAAAAATCTTATCGTGTTATAGGTGAAACCGCGTTATATCAAACTTGCTTTGATCCACCCAAGCACACAGCTCTCCCTGCACCCCTCTCCCCTGAGTGCTGATTTACCGTGTTGTATCCAAATTCATGTTATATCGGGTCACGTTATATTGCAGTAGAGGTGTATATGTGATGGATGGATTTGTTAAAAAAATCTTTGTTGAAAAGTGGGTTTTGACCAACAAAGCTTTTAATTTTACAAACCTACAAAGTTTATTTGAATTATTTTTTTCCCTTTAAATGTTTAGAACCTGCAAAAATTTGGAACAGTAGTCTGTGTAGGAATCTTTATGAGGTTGGTAAATTCCCATCTTAGGTGCATACAGGACACAGTTTAAGTTCTATTCAAAGCAGCTTTGAATATAGAGAAGGCTGAATGGTGAGCAACTAGAGACATGATGGGCCAGATTCTCAGGGAATCGAAATTTCCACATCACCTCAGAAACTAGAGACACAGCAGAACTGGTTCCTATATCACTCCCCAATACTGTTGCAGCTTCCAGCATAGTGGGTAGTGATGGGTAAGATGGAAACATGACTATGGGCGGCAAGTTATATACCTACATGGTGCCTGGGCACCAGCAATATTCAGAGCCCAGGGCCCAGCTCCACCAATGTTTGGGGCTGGGTTCCCCCCGGCCCCACCTGCCACCCCCTTGCACCACCCCAAGTGTCCCCCAGCCCCTCTTTGCTGGCCCCGGGCATGTCCCCAGGCCCCGGAGGGAGCAGAGCATCCCTGCCTCTTCCATGCAGCTCCATGCTGCCTCCCTGCAACAACTGGTGCCGCAGGGTCCTAGTGCCCCCCATATCGACTGCCTGAGCCTGCCCTTCCACCTCAGACCCTTCCCTTTTCCATTGGGACCCTCCACCAGCACAGACCCCCCGCACCCGCAGTCACCACTCCTTCCCCATGCTGGGCAAAGAGGCAGCCCCATCCCCCACCCCCAGTGAGGCTACAGTCAGGGGCAACAGCAGGGGAGGAAGCGCACGCAGCACCCCCTGGCACTCACCATGGGGGAGGCGAGGGAGATTCCTGGGCCTGAGAGGGGCCTAGGAGCACATGCAGTGACAGTGGTGGGGGTGAGTGTGCTCCCCAGGGGGGGAGGGGAGAGGGGGCTCCTCCCCCGGAGCTCGCTGCTGCCGCCAGGGAAAGGGCTGGGGGGAGTCCTCCTCTCTGGCTCCTGTCCTGGAGCAGCCTGCCTGCACCCCAAACTCATCTCCAGCCCTGCCCCACTCCAGAGCCCTCACCCCACCACCACAACCACAGTCCTCTACCCTAGCCCTGAGCCTCTCCAACACCCAAAACACCTTATCCCCAGCCCCAGCCAGAGCCCTCACCCCACACACTCCTCCTCTTGCCCTGAGCACCTCCCACACCCCAAACCCCTAAGCCCCAGCCCCAGACAGAGCCCTCATCCCCCCGCACCCTAACGTCTGCCCCAACTCTGAGCCCCGTCCTGCATCATGAACCCCTCATCCCCATCACCACCCCACAGCCCTCACCCCACCCCTCTGCCATAGCCCTGAGCCCCCTCCCACACCCCAAACCTCTCATCCCAGCCCCACCCCTGCACCCCCTTCCATCTCCAAACTTCGTCCCAGAGCCTTGGGCAGGTGGGGGGCGGAGTTTGGGGGGGCAGAGTTTGGGGGGGGGCAAGTTCTGGGCACCACCAAAATTTCTACAAACCTGCCGCCCATAATTGACTAGACTGTGCTGCAGTCTGACTATTCCCAGCTGGCAGCATGGCGAAAAATACAGGTCTGTATACAGTTTTATGGTAAACTTCATTTAATTTAGCCTGTAGATTGATATAAGATTAGCAAAATTTAACATGCCCCAAATTGAAAACGTTTGGGTTGTAGATTGCAATAAAGTTTGTTTTTCTAGTTTAATTGAACAAACTGCTGCTACTTTCTTAGTAGGTCGCTTACGCCATACGGATATGTATGTATTGGGAGATGGAGATCAGAAAGGGCTCATGGCGCTTAGCCATCTTTCCAAAACTAGTACAATTTAAGAAATGTTCTGTTGTAACTTCTTGTAAAACTAATACATTGTTCACTGTGTGTTCTCATTTAATGTCTCTCAGCTTGCCTGCATAAATTCAAAAGGACAGAATTGTGGGGCTCACTATATTCCAAATATTTGTGCAGTTCAGAATAAATTCACATTTAACTTAGAGTCAACATACTCACATTTTCCATTTGAATTGGATATTGGTATAATAGTTCCAGTGAAAGAATAAATTACACCTAAGAATTTCTAAATGCATTAGTTATATGAATGTATATAATAGCCACACACATATGATAAAGAAATATATGGAAAATATATTCTATATATTCTTAAATAAAGATTCTTGCTTATTCACATATAATCAATTGTCTACATGGATATGCATACTATCCATGCGTGTATATATAATGTGTGTGTATGCATGTGTATTTAAGGTGGTATATGTGTTTTTGACACTCTGTTTAAGACATATGACTGGGTATCAAGACTTCTGGGTTTTGGTTCTAGGTCTGTTACTGACTTATCTTGTGTGCTTCGGCAAGACACCTACCATCTTTATACCCCCATTTACCCATCTGCAAAACGGTTTTAATAGTATTCATCTACCACATAGAAGGGAAATGTTGAGAGGTTTGTTGTAATCCTCACAACAGAGACAAGGCAGGACTCAGCTGTAGCAAATACAAGGGGGAGAGGGTGGACAAGCAGAAATACACTTTAGTTCTTAGCTCACAGACAGAGGACCCCCAGACTATTTTGCACAATATTGTGACATAGGTTCTGACAATATCTTGGCTGGAATTCAGTTATCATGAAATGGGTTGATGACTATACTAGAGGGTTAATTCACTAATAAATGTAAAGATCTTTGAGAGTCTTGAATGAAAAACACTATCCCACAAATGCAATTTATCATGCAAACAGGGATAATTAATATTTGCTTAAAATAGTGTTGTGCCCCCTCGCCCCCTCTCCCTGTCACATTCTTGGCAGTAAAATTGTCAGCTTCTATGTTTGCAGAAAGCAAACGGGGTGCAAACACAACTGAAAATTTGTACATGAGCCAATATTTGCAGAACATTTTTAGAGATATTCACTCAACTCTGGAAAAAGGTTTGGTTCTGATTCTACAGCTGGACAAAGATTCAGTAGGATTCTTATTTTATCCAAATTCTCCCTCCTTATTATTGACAAAGTGATGTATGCATAGAGTTGCTTTTCATAAAGTACCACAGCTCAGGTGAGAAAAAGAGAGAGGAAAACTAATAGCAGGTGAGAAACAAATTCATGCTGTTGCCAAGACTACCTAAAGGATCCTTATTCAGTGTTTCCAAGGAGGATCCCTTTCATAGCTACAGTCAGCACAATAAACAATTGGCAGTGCTTTTGTAAGGATTGCTTATCTCTTGCACCAGCCACTTAATTCCTTTAAATACTGAAAATGGGCTCTCTCTTCTCAGCCTGGGAAGAGGCAAAATCTGACTATTAACCTATTGTCTTCCCTGAGGATCAAAAGAGGCACCAGAGTTTTATAAGTGATGGCAGCAGCTTTGTCTTAATTTAGCAGCTGCAGTATGTGTTTCTAAAGGCAAAGCAGTGGCAGACACAAGCACAACTAATCTTTTACATAACATTGTTTTGGGGAAAATATCACTTTGCACATTAAACATATAAAATAGCTGGTTCTACAATCTTGTATTGTTTGTAAAAAAAACCAGGAGTACTTGTGGCACCTTAAAGACTAACAAATTTATTTAAGCATGAGCTTTCGTGAGCTACAGCTCACTTCTTCGGATGCATAGAATGGAACACACAGACAGGGGATATTTATACATACAGAGAACATGAAAAGGTGGAAGTATGCATACCAACAGGCAGAGTCTAATCAATTGAGATGAGCTATCGTTAGCAGGAGGGAAAAAAACTTTTTGAAGTGATAATTAAGATGGCCCATAGAAGGTGTGAGGAGAACTTAACATAGGGAAATAGATTCAATTGGTGTAATGACCCAACCATTCCCAGTCTTTGTTTAACCCACAGTTGATAGTATCTAGTTTGCATATTAATTCAAGTTCAGCAGTTTCTCTTTGAAGTCTGTTTTTGAAGTTTTTTTGTTGCAAAATTGCCACCTTCAAGTCTGTCACTGAGTGGTTAGAGAGGTTGAAGTGTTCTCCCACTGGTTTTTGAATGTTACGATTCCTGATGTCAGATTTGTGTCCATTTATTCTTTTGCGTAGAGACTGTCCGGTTTGGCCAATGTACATGGCAGAGGGGCATTGCTGGCACATGATGGCATATATCACATTGGTAGATGTGCAGGTGTACGAGCCCCTGATGGCGTGTCTGATGTGATTAGGTCCTATGATGGTGTCACTTGAATGGATATGTGGACAGAGCTGGCATCAGGCTTTGTTGCAAGGATAGGTTCCTGGGTTAGTGTTTATGTTGTATGGTGTGCGGTTGCTGGTGAGTATTTGCTTCAGGTTGTGTGTGTGTGTGTGTGTGTGTGTGTGTGTGTGTGTGTGTGTGTATCAATAACTGTATATCTACATGGAAATATATACAACCACATTAAAAATATATATACAGCACACAAATGCAGCATATGTAGTTAAAAAGATTTTTCACTTTTTACTGGTAGGTAAGATATTTCCAGCAGTATTCCCTATTATATGGACAAGGACTACCTGCTCAAACTGGCAAAAACTCACACATATAGATTTTGATCTCAATTACATAGGTATAAATCCGTGAATTAAGAGTTACGCGGTATGTACTCCAGTGTAACTTGAATCAAATATCACAGCTACAGTGTATATAGTCTATTACATGATACTGTACTACTCTATATGAGTGAGCTGTATGATTATTTAAAATTATTTGTATGCAGAAGCAGATTTTAGGTTACTTGTCCTGTAATCTAATATAAATATCAATCCTGCAAAGAGATGCTTCTATGTAAATAGGTAGTTACTTTAGCTCCTTTCCAGAAAGAGTTCCAATTCTCATTTATGTCCATTTATAGTTCAACCCACAGCAGTGGAAAGGGGTTTTAGCGTATATGAGAATCAGGATCTATCCTTCTATAATGCACTACAGCAGGAGTTCAAAGACTAAAAGTTCAAAACCACAAAATAGCCAAGCAAAAAGGAAAACTATTTTTTTATATTTAGTGTTTCTGTTGGATTTTAAATGATGCTCCAATATCCTTCCATGCTTTAGTTACATAAGCAGTCCAAATAATTATTTGAAAATAATTCATAAATAGTCAAGTCAAATGACTGGGTGATTTTAAAATATCTTTTCCAGATATGAAGTAGTAAAGTAAAAAAGAATGAGAATGTACAAGCAAGTAGAAGTAGTGGTGGCAACTATTTAAAACAATAAATTCAGGACATGGACTTAAAGAAAAGCCTATATAGTGTTACTTCTTTTGGCCTGAGCATTAGCTGAATTTGGGGGTCTTGTGGGTTTTTTCAGTTGGGATGATAAACTGATGATGACATTTCTTTGCTACAATCCTGTTTATTTGCAAAGAATGTACAAAATTCTGTTTCCTTGAACATACTAGGAATCAAACAGCCTGGAGTTTCTTTGCTCACAATTCCAAGCCTTTTTCCAGACAGCACTCTATCCAAAAGCGCGCTCATCTTTTTCTCAGGATCACACTACAAGTGCCTCGCTGGCTGGCTGATGGGCTTCCTTGTTGCTTTTTCTGTATGCTTCTGTGGTGTTTCTGATGTTTTCTTCTTAGACAGAGACACAAAGGTGTAAGCAAATCAATTTCTCCATTCCTACATTTGTTATCAGACTCCTGGGAAACCCCTTGGACTGCATGGGCCATTCACTGCCCAGGCTTGCATGCAGTCTAGTCCTCGGTGATGATTAAACAAAGGAGCATTTATTTGTTCTCTCATTTATCCTGAAGAGAAGGCAGCTGTCACACCCAACAGTTTCAGTAAGATGGTGCAATTGTCCATCCCCCAGAAAAACAGAAGAGGAGATCATGTATAAAACCCAAGCAAAGACTTTTCCATAATGCTGAACTGCAGGTGTCTATGTTGGAAAATTGGATCCAAAATACAATTAATAACAAGTAAAAGAGGATTCAAATTAAAAAATGTAGATAAACTCTCCCCGGGTTAGAACTGCTTTGTGTCAGTTACTAGTGTAAAGCAGCTAAGAAATCAACATGGCCAATTATGTAAATTAGGGCTGTCCTCCCATGGCTGGCTATTGATCTGGGGAGAACAATGACAACTTAAAAACCACCTTTGAAACCTTCCAACTTCTCCTTCTGAGTTGCACTGTGGACTCCTCAACTGCAGTCAAAGATCAGGGCTATTATGTTGATATAGGAGAGAACCAGTTATATTTTTATGTCTTTCATCCCACCATGTAACTTTACCTCTGCCCCATTTCACTGCCACCGTAAGAAATGCCTCAAGGTGATTTTGGTGTCAGACTCCTCTTTAAGATATTTGAAGGTCTGTGGGTAGGGTGAAAAACAGTAATGTTGGGGCAATACAGAAAAAGTTTTATGAATTGCAAACATGTTGCTTATTCCATTGGGGGTGAAACCCACCTCCCAAAGTAGACCGGAGTGGGGAAGAAGAAGCAGAAAACCTGGAATGAAAATGTCATTGAGTGAAGCTTGGATTAGACGACATACATTTGCTGCATGTGTTCATTCAAATATAAAGTGAAGTTGCATCAGCCTTCCTCAAATTTTTGTCCGGATGATAATAGTTATGTTCCTCCAATCAAGGAAGAGAAAACTGTATCATGTGATTCATGTGACCAATTGCAGCTAACCAACAGTGTGAATTTTGCATATCAGATACTAAATATTTTCAGAGTAAAACTGTAAAAATGGCTCAATAAATTTGAATTATGAATACATCAGAGGAAATTAGGAGCTGCACAAAAATATTCCACAAGCAGAAAAAGAGGCTAAATTTATTTGGTGAATTATTTGCTTTATATTATTTGCTCTGCTCTATTATTTGTCACACATTTTTAAATAGTAATGTGTATAAATTCTGAAGGAGAAAACACAAATATGGTGTTACTTTGAGAGCTTGTAACCATGTCATATTCACCATATGTATTTTTATTCAACAGTTGCAATTACATCATGAAACTTAATTTGCTCTACACATGAAATATCAAACGATATTTTTGGTTGCCTGGTGACACTGCTTTCTTATTTTACATACCACAGAAAGTCTTGTATGGTACATATTCCAAATGTAGCTTTCTTATAATTATTATGCACTACCAGGGGGTTTAAGATAATTGGTCACATGACTGATGATCAAATGATGGATGGGAGGGTGAGAAGTAGTAGTGCTCCTCTTCTGGTCTTTTTTTACTTTATATCTCCTATTTTCTCATGTTTTTATATATGATAGAGGTGCCCAGAGCTTTGGATGGGTGCTTTTTTATTTGGAGTTTGCATCAGACTGAAATCCAAATAAATATATTTATATATAAGGATTAGTGCATTGTATACACTGAAGTTTTAGATGCCTTAATAAAAAGAATGAGTCTGTGAAAGTTGGGGGATGCTTTGGGGTTCAAAAGTTGGGATTATTATTTTTTTTTTAAAAAGCTCATTCTGTGCAACATATATAAAGGAGAGCCAGACCAGAAAAAATGCTTTTTAGCATTTTGCACATCAGCAGTTACCCAGCATCAATTTGATTCTTTCCTCCACATGTTGAAACACAGCTCAGAGCATTAAACCCATTCTCCAGTGATTGGGACAAAAGTAGGTTAGTAGAGTGGGTTGCTAGGAGACTGGTGTCAGCGTCATCTATGACCTTGCAGCGTACAAAGAAATTGTATAGATTTATTGAGCTCTGTGACACATTGTCTAAGTCCTCTGCTCTGGCTGTCTTACTCCATTTCTATCTGCCTCAGCTCACACACACACAAATTTACACACACACACCCCCTAGCCACACACAAGAAGATGCAACTCCTCTTCTCAATCCCCCCCAATGCCTCAACATTATTACTTTGTTTCATTTAACTCCAGTATATACTCTGAGCTAACAAGCCGCTGCAAAAGCAGCATCAGCAAAACTTCATCCTTTTAAAAGCCTATTTCTTCATACTGTTGCTGTAAGAAATATAGGAATCAGTTCTACTGGGAACAACATTATGAAAAATGTATAAACATCACAAAGTAATTTTGCTGTCACATCCAAAATGTTTTCTCAAAGTTGCACACACCGTTTTTACAGCTGAAGTGGCTTAAGGTTAACCAATCACATACTATAGGGAGCTCTGGCATTTTTGTCATCTTTCTGGCTTTTTGGTAACAGCTGAAGTTATCAAATACAAAAAAAAATAGTACTTGCACAAAAAAATGAATGTTTAAAATTTCTCCTCAGATGTGCCAACCTTTTTGTTAAGAAATTCCCGTCTTGTCACGCAGATTCAGATGCTTACTGCTAAATGTTATTCTTTCTATTTTTAAAAAATGATGGATAATAAAATCCATGGAGGGCTGTTTTTGTGAGATTTGTATTTACACTTGGCAAAATGACTGCAAATAAGAATTTTAATTAAAATTTATTATTTTATGTTTTTAGATTTATAAAAGGAGCCTTTGCATAGCTCAAACCACACATGTGTTATTTTTTGCAACAGATAGACATACATATACAGTAAACTTAAGTTCTTTCAGGAAGGAAAGGATTACCTCCTATAAGTAAACAATTCCCTATATCCATTCATTCCAACTCTCTTGGCAGGTCCCTAGTGAAAAAGGTAAAATCCTGCACTGTTCCATAAAGGCCAATAAACTCTGGTTGTATCTAAGGTGACCAGATGTCTTCATTTTATAGGGACAGTCCCGATATTTCAGGCTTTTTCTTATATAGGTGCCTATTACCCCCCACCCCCGTCCCAATTTTTCACACTTGTTATCTGGTCACCCTAGTTGTATCAGACCAGCTGAGAAAGGAGTTCCAGAATTAAAAGCCCCTCACTGAGAACTTGTCTACACCGGGATGTTAAATTGGATTAATGTTTGTTAGTTCTCCTTAAAGTGCCTTGAATCCCCACACAGCCTTTTTTGAAGGAAATTATTTGGCATCTGAGGTCACAATAAGTAATTTTCTCTGGAAAAGGAGTAACTCCACTTTGCAGTGAATTTGTTTGTGTGGATGCATTCCTAACTATTCTATTCTGGCAGTCCTCCACCTACTATCCCACACTGCATTGCTTCATACATGGATCAACTTGTCTTTATACCTAAGTGCCCCACACTGCTCCAGGGCTATCTTGACCAGATGTCGCCTCTCTGTTTAAATGCATGATTTCAAGTAGGAGTGAGTTCACATACACATTATAGCAGTCATTCCTCCCTGTGCTTATGCTTGGGCCGCTTCATAGGTCCTGAATTTGACTGCTCTCTTTAGAGAGCTGCATGTTCAGTCTCATTTGGAAAAGAGTCACCAGAATGATATCTGCAAGACAGACCAGGTGGGTCAGGTAGTATTTTTTATTGGACCACCTATAGTTTAATTGCTGCATTTAGAGCAGAGAAAATAATCTGACCAATCTTTTGCTGGTCCAATAAAAGATATTACCTTACCTGCCTTGTATCTCCAATATCCTGGGACCAACACAGGTACAACACCACTGCATATGACATCTACAACACACTGTCAGAACAAATAAAGAAGAGTGGGCATTCAATAAATCCCTATGCAGTTTAAGAACCTATCTATTGAAAGCCATCAATAACTCCTCTCCTGTGCATTGCCAAGCTTTAGCCCACGGCATAGCAGCACTTTACTCTTAGCATTACAAACCTCCATGACAACAGCCCCAATAGTTGATTTACCCACACCAAACTGTTTAGCTATTGACAGGTAGCAATGAAGGATGGTGAACTTCCAGGTGGCGATGACAACATGCTTCTCCATGCTGAGAGGAACTTTCATGTTAGTCTTCTGCTACTGCAGCTCCAGGGTGAATTGTGTGTATATTTCTAGGAAAGGGGCCTTAGTCATTCTGAAGTTCTGCTGACACTGCTGGTGTCCCAGGTCTGCATCTCTACCCTGCCCCACCAATCCATTGCTAATTGGCTGAGCCCAGAAGTAGCACTCCACCAAGCACAAAGGCTGCAGATAAATGCCCTGCAGAAGTAAGTGCTTGATTTCATCCTCTGCCGTATCACCATGGCATCAAACAGCCTATGAAACTGCAGAGCCAAATCCAACCACCTGCATGATTGCAAATGCATGTGCATCATCCTGTTTGCATGAATGACTGACCACATCACTCAGCACTGGATCCTCCATGCTGCTGACAGCAGGTTGAAAATGGCACTGGCAAAATTAATGTATACCGGGAGAGGGATCATGGGAGTTTGTTAGTTTGGCCACCAGCCCCAAAATCCTTTTAGTTCCTGGTAGGCATTTCCCAATACAACATGAGAATAATCACAGAGCATACAGCTGAGTGACAGAACATTGCACCTCTGCCCAGAATGCTGAGTGCTTAATTTAAACAAGCACAGAGCTATGCTGGTACCATGATTAACAAGGAAAGTACCTTAAACTGGCACAGTAAAGCAGTGTGGATGCATGTCAGTTCCCTATAGTTTAATTGCTGAACTTAGAGTGGATAAACTAATCTGATATCAACATCCCTGTGTAGACGTGGCCTGAGACTACCTTGCCATTAGCCATCTCACATTTAAATCTGTGGACTGTAAGCTAGAGCATCTCAGCTGACTGCAATTGTCATAGAGACACTGACACTATGGTGAGGACCATAGAACTGAAAACTTATATTACAGGTGGCACACACAGTGATGATGTCTATAGTTAAGGTAGCTTAGACATTTCCAATATAAAAAGGGATTTTGAATTGCTTGCTATTTTCTCAAAATTTTACCGTTTTGGCTGAAAATCAGTGTGCTTGTCCTCAGACTGGAGGCACATTGTTTGAGAAAGTTTCATTAAAAATGTCTGAGCCATTTTCAAGCATAAAAAGGGCAAAGAACTGCAGGTTTTTTACAATTTGTTTTTTAAAAGATCTCTATTCCCTCTGCAGGTGGTGACAGAATCTTGACATGAGACAGGGACATAGTTCCTAAATTGTTGAATTGTCTTCTATTGCCCTGGTGAAAATCCAACTTGATTTGGCTGTGTTAAAAAAGGTTTAGAAAATGTACTTTCACATGCCCATTTGATTATGTTAAACAATTATAATGAGAATCTTCCAGGATTCTATTGGCCCTACATATGCAAGCATAGGTACACTGAGTAAAAATGTCTATTAAATAGATAATGTCTCAGAATTTCCCTAGGTATACAGGGCATGCTTAACAAAGTGAAGTGAAAGTTTATGAAATATGTTGTATGAAAATACATAGGAAAAGAGGCAAGAATCCAAATGACTCTAAAATCTTCCCTCCCTGAATGGAGTAAATGAATGTGGTCTAGAAGAAGCCATGTGATATATGCGGGTATATGTGGAAGGCACTGAAATGAGTCAGATTAAGGCTACGATTTTTTTTCATGGAGGTTGCGGAAGTCACGGAATCCATAACTTCCAGCAAGTTTGTGAATTCATCCCTATCGACCAGGAGCTGCAGGGTCCCCCCGCAGCTCCCAATTGCCGTGGGCAGCAAGGCCACAGCTCATGGTGGCCATGGCCAGCAGAGGCCCTCCCGCAGCTCCTGGATGGTGGGGGGCTCTCTGCAGCTCTTAGCTGCTGCAGGCAGTGTGGCCACAGCTCCTGGCCACCTCAGTAAGCAACCCCCTCCCCCCGCCCCCCGCAGCTCCTGGCCACCGTGGGCAAGGGAGACCCTGGAGCTACGAGTCGCCACAGGCGATGTGGGGTCCTGAAACTCCCGGCTGCTATGGGCAATGGGGGTTCCCCAAAGCTCTGAGCCGCTGCAGGTGGTGGGGCCCCCCAGAGCTCTGAGCTACCACAGGTGGTGGGGGTGCAGAGGTCAGAGCAGGCCCCCACAGTTGCTCAACCTCTGCAGGTATTGTGAGGATCTTGCAGCTGAGCTCCCCATTTTGTCAAGGATATTTTTAGTAAAAGTCATGGACAGGTCACAGGTAATAAAGAAAAATTAGCGGAAGCCCGTAACCTGTCCCTGACTTTTACTAAATATATCCATGACCAAATCTTAGCCTTAGTCATAGTTTCTTCCATAGGATCTAGAAATGTACATCTAGAAATGGAAGGAGGCAAGAGCGCCTGCTGCACTGAGCGCACTTATTGTGCAGTGCAGAGTGTACTACTGCTGTCTACCAAATAGTAGCACACGATGGAATTTTTTTGTTTTATTTTTTCCCTCACAAAATCACCCCTCAAGGGAACATTTAGGTTGAAAAATGGAATACTCAGATTTTACAAAATGACAAAGTCAAGGTTATCTGCAAACTTAACTCAATCTAATGATTAGAGCTAGCTGGAAATATTACAGTGGAATAGTTTTCTGTTGTAAAATGCCATTCTGGTAAAATCTAATTTCATGGGTACCTGTTGATTTTGACTAAATTGTTTTGATTTTATTGTTTCACTTAATTTTGTTTTGACTTATATATAAAATCAATATTTCAATGTTATATTGACATTGTTAAAACAAAACTATCAAAATTAATGTTTGGATTTTTCCACCTTTTTTTAAATTATTATTTTATTCTGCCATATTCAACCTCTGCTCTGAATAATGTACCTTTTGTTTTTGTGGGGTTTTTTCCTCTCTACAGGCTTTATCATCACAAACATTAATGGAATTATATACACAACACCATTGTGATGTGAAGAAGTAGCATTATCACCCTTTTACAGAAACAGAACTGAAACAGATTAAGTGACTTGTCAAAGGACTTGCTGAAATTCCATGGCAGAGGCAGAAATAGAACATAGATCTCTGGAAAGATCCCACTGACACCAATGTGCCTTGGTGTTCACACCCTGACTGTTCATTGGAGCAATGCTCATAGTATGAGGTAGGCATCATGGAGAAAATAATGTAAATAAAGACTACATCATAATACATACACACAACAGGGTAGAGTTAAGGTTGAACAGGCAACCTTAACTGTGTCATTTCCTAACTTCTGAATGTTTCACTTTGCAACCTGAATGATCATTTAATGACTTTATAACGGAACAGATAAAGTATATGAAATAAGACTAGATCAAAAGGGAAGAGGCATTTTTTTCTAACACCCAGTGCTCCAACCTTTAGAAATAAGAGTCAGCAGCATCAACATACTTATCAGAACACCTATTATGTTAATAAAATAATTAGAAAAGGGCCTAAAGCAAAATCCTAGGTCCTCGCCCTCTGAAAACTTTGAGATAATCTGGACCTATAGAAATATAGCAGGATGTTAATTTAAAAATGTGTTCACTGACATTCTATTTGATTAAACATATTCGATTAGGTCCTCGGGGGATGTA
Source organism: Mauremys reevesii (assembly GCF_016161935.1). Taxonomy (NCBI): domain Eukaryota; kingdom Metazoa; phylum Chordata; order Testudines; family Geoemydidae; genus Mauremys; species Mauremys reevesii. The sequence goes on along the minus strand of NC_052628.1, from coordinate 93,112,612 downwards.
AATCATCATAGCTCCATTGATCTGGCCCACCATTTATTAGTAGTGGATGAAGCTCAAATGATGGGCTTTGAGTAGGTTTGTCCAATAAAGATGAAAATGAGTATAAGTTTTCTAACTTATTTTGAACATCAGATAAGGTTCTTATTTTATCTGAACTGGTTTTCAACCTCTCTAATAGTAAGGGCCTTGTACAACCAATCTGAGTCAGACAGGGAAGTAAGAAAACTTCTAAATCAGAGATATAAATATGGCAAGATTTTTTATTTTCCTGCAATTTAAGTTTGTCACTTAACTTTGGAAGAAAGTTTTTGATTTGCTAAGCAAACACTGTGCCACAAAGAGAACTTCCTTGCAACTGCATATCACCAGAGGCTGTAGCTTATATGCAAAATCAAGGACTATATTTTCCCCAGAACTAGGCAATATAAAGACACACATGATTTAGGAATGCTGATTTATAAGCAGAACAATGAAGAGTCTGAATAGTGCAGTTGTGCTGCTGCTGGTCTGCTCTGTGCTCCATTGCCTTTTAAGATTACAAAAAAAACCCAAAATCCACGGTACTGAAAAATCAGTATTCCCCTCTTATTGTGACAAATTGTCTTGCAGGGTAAAATTAATTTCAGTGTAGAAGTCTAGTCCAAGACCCATGCACTGCTTAAGTCCCATTTCAGATTTATTTGGAGGGCTGAAATGGTGTCTGGTGCTCTCTCGCTGTACAAAGAACAATTTTACACTATCCCCAAATGTGCAATTTAAAATATGTGGAAAAATCCCTGCACACATTGTAAATTGCAGGATCAGGGTCTAAACAAGCACTCTGTGGTAGGTCATAATGAAGCAATGTGGAAACAGCATTATTGGCCTGATCTAATAGCCATTAGTCAGTCAGTCAGTCTTTCCACTGATTTCACAGGGTATTGGATCAGGTCCCATATCGACCCCAAACTTACAGCCCCTATTCAGTCAAAAGATCCATTTCTCTTCAAAGGGAGAATGACTGCTTTCTATTATTGTCTTACCCCCTTCCCACCAAAACAGAGAAATGATACAAATATTCACAGAGCTGAAAATACACTTGGCCACAGTATCTCACTCCGAGGCTTACTCTACCTGATAAATCCAAACCAAAGCTTCCATTCACTTCCCACCATAACAATATATAAATACAGAGATTTTTTTGTAATTTAACCAAAAGTAAGTGAACACACCTAGAGGAAGAGGATGTGTTTTGTTGGAGGGGAAGGGGAGTGGTAATATCTATCTTGGTTTGACAAGTGTTAGCTATTGATTATAGTTGCGGTCCCTACTAGAGCTGATCAAAAGGCAGAAAAATAATGTAGCAAAACATTTCTAAATTTCAAAGTTGTTTCCATTGCACATGGATCAAAATGCACCAATTTGTTTATTTTTGTGAAGGTTTCCACAAATATTTTAACTAAAATGTTTATCAATGTGGTTGTCAAACATTTTCATGTACCAAAATGTTTGCTTTCATTAAGAAAATAAAATTTGACTTTAAAAAATGGTAACATTTTAAATAAACAAATCACAGAAAATGTGGCAAACCCCAGAAAATGTAGGTAATAGATACTATTGAAACATTTACCCAAGCAACTTAAGAGCCTAAATCATTTATATACTTTTGAAAATGTTACCTACTGCCAACAATTTTGCACTAAAGGCATTTTTGTACGCCATTTTGTAATGAAAATATGTATTAGATGAAAATAGGCTTTACTATTGCAGAAGGGAGTTAGCAGTTAGAAATGGAAGAAAATCCATTGAGATCATGGGCCTATGACATAGGACTATGTCAGTATAAACCAGCTAAGGATTGGGCCACTGAATTCATCTGCCTTCAGAAGCATGATACAGTCCTTCAGCACAGGATACATCAGATATTACTGTACTACACTGATAGCACAGTGGATATTTGCTGTGATTACATGGCTCTGCTGTTCCCAGATAGCTAGGATGAAGCAAAAGTATAGACGTTCTGCAAGGTGGTGGTGGTGGTGGGTATTTTTGGCTGGAACTAGGAAGTATCAAAAATGTCTCCTGTGAGTTTTCTAGCCTGATTTCTAGACCATGGGCCTTCAGATAAGCACAGATAAGATTCACAAGGATGATTTCTGTGGGTATTGCAGTATATTCATAGAAAGAATATCTGCACTACAAACCTGATTCTAATACTTATGCTCATCCAATCAGAGAATAGAAACATTCATGTGGCTCCTGTTTCCTTTAGAAAAGTCACATTATTATGATTGAATCTAACAATAATCTCCTCATAAACAGGCTAAAAAGTTATTCACAGAAATTATTTGGTGAATAATTTTGAATAATTAAACTATCTGAGAAAATTGACAAAATCACAGACATTTTATGAATAGAAAAAGATGGTAACTTACTCACTCAGCTCTAAATATATATAACATATGCGGACAACACAGACACACACACACACACTAGGGGCCACAATCATTGGTACACTCTGCTTTGGGCCATTCCAGTAATCCAAAGCAGTCATAAACCTACCTAAACAGATCACTTAATTAAGCCAAGTTTACTGAGGTATCTCACCACCAGAGTGGTGCAAAATAATGAGAGTGTTTCTACGGATCTGGCCCTAATATAGGGCCCTAATATATATGTGTGTAAGTATGCATATAGGTATGTATATACATGCAAATATATACATGGGTAGAGGCCTCTATACATAGAACATGTATAATATCATTCAGTTAGATTTCTAGAGGCATCTACATGCACAAATATTATTTGCATATATAAGTACTTATACATACATATATCATAAAGGCCTATACCTACATATCCAAAATCAAGCATACCTGAAATTTTCCTAATTAGAATTTTATATATTATTTTGAGAGAGATCCACACAAATTCTAGAATCCAATATGCCACATTTTTTAAGATATATATTTAACAGCACTATCACTGTTATCTATCAGCATCATCAGCTTGCTGTATCAAAGCATCAAGGCCATCAATAAGCCATTTTTCTTTTCTCTCTTTCTTTCATTTTTGGACCTGACATAATCATTCTACCTGGAACAATGCTAGTGCAGCTGGGCTGCTTTGGAAAGCAGCATTAGCTTGAAATGTGCAGCAGCATGATGAGCTCAAGATGGATAAACAGAAAAGAGCACTGATCTGGACAGCAGCTTTGAGAGATCCAAAATTCTGTCCTTCCAATGTCATTGTTAGCAAAATGTAGCTGAGAGTTTACTGGTTTGTTTCCTTCTGTTTCACCATAAGCACATTCAGCCCTATGCAGTTGGGAAATTGGCTAAACTTCAGCTACTCTTCACACCTATTATTGTGGTCAAGCAGGAACAAAGTGCAATTTTCCAAACATTACCTTTGGCAGGGGTTCCTCTTGGAAATCTATTCTCCTCCAGAAAAGTAAGTCACTGCAAGGTTTCTCTAAAGCAATTGGATCAGGATAATTCAGCTCAGTACTGGAATCTGGGCCACCATCTTTAACAACAACACATTGACTTTTTTTTTTTTTTGGTGGTATAGTATTAAAGCCCCCAGGGTGCCACACATTCCATTTTGGTTACATGAGCATTGTTAAATAAGCAAATCAGTTACCTGTAAGCAAAAGAAATAGGTTGTGTACATGCAATGCATTAGCACCTTTGCTTTAGGAATATGTAGCTTTTTTGCCGTAGATTTGTTTTATATTAGACAATTAGTTATACTGAAGATATATAAAGTTATTATGAAAATACATTATGTCTGCAAATGTAAATGACTTCAGATTTGTTTTAAGCCAATGCACAAAATTTCTATCTTGTTTTAGGGAGACTAAAGATGATAAAAGCATGATCTTACCCTGCACTGTGCAATCCATGGCCCATAAATATGTATTGCAATGTACAAAGAAACAGAGACTGGGCACAGAGTACCTTGTAAATGTCTAATTTGAAGATTACAAGGAGGAGAACCATTGAAGTAGGGGAAAGCTACAACAGTTCTGAAATAAATTTCCATAATTTTGTTGCTAAAGTAGCTGAGGCAAGCAGTTTAAATGTGCTAGAGCTAAAGTTTAAAGAACTCCTTCCATTTCACTCACGGAGCTACATTACCTATTCAAAAGGTGCTCAGAGTGCTATCCATGGAGAGCAGTGTAGGAGAACTGGTCCAGGGCTCAGCCTTAAAATGCTCCCAACTTAGGAAGGAGTGGCACTTGCATTGAGAAGCTCAGGCTAGAAGCATTTTACCTGCAAAGTCAGCTTGTTAGTAGATTTGTGCTTTCATTAAGGAATCTGGTATCAAAACAGCCTCCCAAACATTTACTAATCATCAGATCCCTCTGTTGGGAAGCTTAACCAATTCATGTATGTCCAGCACTTTGACATCCTTTGATGAAAGGTGCTGTAGAATTGCAAAGCAGTATTCTTCCTGGGTCTGATCTTGCACCAATTAAGTCAGTGGAAGCAGGAGGCGGCTCATTATTAACAATAACAATGAAATCTAGACAACCCCCATCACACACAATCAGGATAGATAAGTGAAGTCTATTAGGAAAACTAAGATGTTCCTTCTTTTGGAATAGCTTATCCTTCAAACCACTTTCTTCTAGGCATGAAGTTTAGTAATGAAGAACACCAGTGAGGGCAGGAACCACTGATGAGCCAGTGGGATTCAAATCTGCCAATGCCAGGGGGATAAGAGCCAACTAAACCTGTGGCCAGTATAACCCTCTAATCTGGAGAACTGGGGAGGGATCCTGATTCTCTCCCCCAGCAAGCCTGTCTAACCCCCTTCCCCACTGTGGAAGAGTAGACTGCTTTTTCTGTGGGGGGGGGAGGATCAGGAAAACAAACAAAAGTTCAATTAAAATAACACAAAAAGAAAAAATATGCAAGGACTGAAACACCAACAAGTAGCAATTAATAATGAGGTCAAATAAATGTAGGGGTAATACCTTACATTTTATCTCTCCCTCCCCCCTGCCTTTTTTTTTTTTTTTTTTTTTTGTAAAATGTCAAATTAGACCCTGATGCTGCAAGGCCTAATAATGCATGTGCTTAAACTTATGCCCAGGCTAACCTCTTTGAGGTAGAGTCTGTGAAGCACTTTTGGGTATTACATAAATAATAATAGCAGTAACTATAATAAAGTTTGCTTCATTAAATAACTCAGACAAATGGCAACGTTACAGAATTCCACTAACATTTTCAGTTTTACTGAGGACATTTTGTAAAGTGAAAACAAGATATTTCTCCCCAGGTTTTTTGTTTCATTAAAATTTCATTAGGGAAGCAGGTACTAAGCAGGTAAAGGGGGTACTGCTTACCTGGACAGCCTTTCATAAAACACGTTTATAAATAAAAGAATCAAAGACAGAGAAAGATGTCAGACTGGTGTGGTAATAATGGGTGCATGGGTGAGGACGGAGGTGTTGTGCTTAAGAATACAGAATGTGAAAACTTGTTTTATGAGTGTGGTAACTGAAGAATATTACAGAGCTCAACTTATTTACAAAGAAGACAACCGTGGAAACAGTTAAACTTATTTTACTAATATAGAGCCTACAGAACACAGACGACAATGCTGATGATGTAAATCTGCAGAAGAATGTCACATAAATAGGAGCAAGAAGGAATGATTTGAAATCCAATAGAAATGTAGTATTCTCCCCTAATTCCATTTTAGATATAATGGATATAGGTATCCAACTTGCCCTGTGACTTTTGGCCACCAACTATCTATTTTGGTCAACACGGAAAAACTCTTATATGCAGAAACAGGGATGGTACTACACCGAGCACTGAACACATACTTAAATAGATACCATTTCTTTGGCTCTTGAATTTATAGCATGTGTGTGCCCTATTCCCCCTTTCTAACATTTCTCTTATGACCTATCACCAAATGAATTAATACTCTAATATATCTTTCTCAGGGAAATAAATATATATATCAGTTCCCTTAGCATTGCATACATAAGAACAGCCCAAATTATATGCAAAGAGGAAAATAAGATATTGGAGTTACACTCAGCTTTATTCTTGAACAAATTAGCAGCTTGTAGCTAAATATAGACTATGGCTTCCAATAAGACAAGATTTACATTTAGGAAATGGCAACACAGTTCTTCAGCAGCTGCAGTCTACTCACTTGGCACTATATTTTACCACTGTTGGCTCTGTGGCACATGGCTCCCTTCAGCCTTACCCCTTTTATCAGCTTCTGCTCAGGAACTGTGTCTACAGAAATGGTCGGGTAAGCATGGAGGATGAAGGACTCAGGTGGCATTTTGGTTTGCATTTCCCCAGCAGAGACACGTGGGTCCTTCATTTGCCAGGCTCTCTGTCCGCTTCCCCCAGTGAGTGACCAGTGAGTGAGTTTGGCAGAGACAAGACCCTGGTGCCCTTTGGTTTGTTCTGCTGCAGTAGAGGCATCTGCATCCATAGTTGACCTTTTCTGGCTCTGCTGTAGGCTATTTAATGCAAAAATATGTTAGAAAATTGTATAAAAGATCATACCCAGAAAGGGAAAAAAATTCTGAATGAAGGCTGAAAATCTCTCCTTACCTCACCCCCAATGGGCCAAACTTTACTCTCACACCAGTATAAATCTGGAGTAACTTCCATGACGTTGGTGGAGTTACTTTGGATTTTATACCAACGTAACTAACAGATGAATTTGTCGAACGGTGTGTAGTCATTGCAGAGTATAATCCTCTAGAAGGAGTCTCTGAAGCACTGCAGGACCTATAATCTTACCTTTATGTCTTAACATGTAAGGTTGTGTGGCTGATAAGCCAGCTTTACAGCCCCTTTGAACTAAAAGAGCAGAGCCAGAGAGCTTTAGAAGGAGGACAGGATCTGGCCAAAGGAGTTCCCATAGTTCCAATAAGCATCCATATTTTCACTGTCTGGGCCAAATTTTTTGAGATTCGTCCATCTGAATTATGTGTGGTGGAAGAAAAATCCAGTTCATCCTTAAATCTACATACATTATTCAGAGAGGAGATTCACACGGTGTCAGATCGGTACACAAGAAAGTTTTTCATTGTGAAGGGTGGAAATCACATAATAACTATGCAACACAGATAATACATAAAAAGGTAACAATCCTTAATCTTGCTGTCACTTTAAATTTAAAAATCAAAACAAAAATATTACTTCAAAATTAATTTGATGTCTTACAGTGTTATACATATTACATTAAAATTTGTGAATATTTCATACAGTATTTGATTAAACTACAGTAGGCATGTTAAAACTCAGTTGTGCCTTTAAGTACCGAGTCTGTATTTGGGGCAGTGAAGAGCTGAGTCCCCATGCAACCACAATCTGGTTCATGATATTTATTATCTACCTTAAAGAAACACTACAGGCAATATATATGAAGTTAAAGACATGAGAATTAACAAGTACATTCTGACTTAAAGCTCAGAATGTAATAACTTCAACAACAGCTATTGAGCCACATTTACAAATTAGAGATGTCACTTGAAAACATGCCCATTACTGCTACCATTCTGCTTTATCAGAGCTCTTATTAACACTGCTTTGAAGAAAGAAAGGGGCATACTTTAAAGTGACTAGTCTAAAGTGCCTCACCATTTCAAATTAAAGCATTATTTTGAAGGTTGTGCTGTGCTCTCTAGTCTCATCTGTCTCAATAAATTTATCAAGATACTCCCACAATACAAAGCTTACTCACAGGAGAAAAAATGAGAGCTTAGCAAGATATAACCAGGATAGAAGCCTGATTTGGACACACCATTAAAAATCCACCAGATTTGGATCAGAACGGTCAATCCACAGGTAAAGGCATATGGAACTTTTAAGCTCTCTCTCTCTCTCTCCCTCCCCCCGCCTCAGCTCTGGCTTGGTCTAAATGTCATTTCCACTCTTTTAATATAGGATTTCCCAAAGCTCTCGGTGTTGGCCTAACTTGGCTCCATTGCTGATTGTAACAGGAGCACAGTTAGGCCAATGCTGGGTGCTGTTTTAAAATCCCACCTGTATTGCTTGTTTTAGCAAGAGACGAAGATTGAATAGGCTTGGAAACTGAACTCCTACATCACCTTTAGGCTAGACTGCATAGGCGAGAGTTAACACATATTAGTGGGTAGTATGGACAACATTGAACTACAGCTTCTCATCCATAAACACAGGTACCCTTTGAATTTGTCATTGTGACAGACTCCTCAGGACACTCAGAGCTGTAAGCTACTGTGTTAGCCCTCTGCCTCAGCAAGGGAGAGCATCACTGGGCCATGAACTGTGTGTCACCTCACTACCACACCAGTCTGTCCTCCTCACCAGCAAACCTTAAGACTGATGTCTTAACCCCGCCTTGCATGTAGCAGCCAGTCTGAACCCTAGTCCCCAAGGTGTCTCCCTGCAGCGTCCAGTCCCTTTCACTGGACATTCACAGAAATTGTTAAATTCATTGCCTCCAAAGAGACAGAGCATGCATCAGCCAGCTAAGTTAGCTGACGACTCACTCTTTACTTCAATACACCACCACCAAGATCGTTTATAGTAAAACTAAGTTTACTAAAAAAGAACAGAGATTTATGTGATACTAAGCAGGATAAAAAGAGACAGGCATGATTACAAACAAAACCAAAATAACACACTATCTAGTGCCTAAAACTTATTCTAGCAAGTTATGTCTTTGCCTAAACAGCTTTCCCACTTACAGCATACCCAACCCTTCCTGGTAGGATTCAACGTTCACAGAATCAGAGGGTGCTGCTCTCTTCATTCCTTAAGTGATGGATAACTAAGGGGTTCTCGCCTCTTCTTTTTCTAGTCCAGTAACTGTTTGAAATGTATTCTTTTGAAGCATATCGCCAGATAAAGTTTTTCTACCCTGCTCCTTGTACTCCAGGAAGCTGGCCCCATACTGTTTTCTCATCCTCCTGATAACTGGTGCTTACCTCAGATGAAAATGCATTTCCATTGTCTCTGCCTGACAAAGCTGGACCCAGGCAGACTGGCAAATCCACATTCCTTTGTCTAGGTCAAATTTGTTTATCAGCTTTCTCCACAAGGTATATTATGATCATATTTCCAACATACATACACAACTGTTTGTACATCATCCACACATACATCACACAATGATATTCATGACCAGCATGTCACCAGCTTTCATGAAAGATCTTACTCAATACACTTTTTATAGTACAATAATATTGTATACTATCAGTTGATTCAATTGCTTATTCTTTGGTGTTCAGATTCCCTGTTCTCCTCCAGTGCTGTCTGGACCTCAATTGCCACGGTCACCTTTCACCAACTTTATACTGAACTAATAAAAGAAGCGGGAGGGGCAGGCAAGAAAAAAATGGATTCAGCTTTTCATTTATTCATTAAAAACTTGTGTTTCTGGGGCTGGGAACTTATTTGGATATCTGGTAAAATAGTTACTGCAGTTCCAAAGGCCCAAAATTGTACTGCCATGAAAGTTATACTCTCTGTTACAAGTATTATAGAGCATGGTGTCTATTTCTCAGGCTACTGCTCCTACACTTAGAATGGGACTGGAAAAAGCACTTGACAATGCACAGTGGGGAAGAACTATACTGAGCTCTGAGTAAATTAATTTTTTCCCATCCCCAAATTTTAATTCTATGGCTAATAGCAAATATATTTTAATAAAGATATTATCCCTCAATATTGTTTGAATACTGACTTTTAAAAAGCACAGGCAATTGGCTCAGTCTTGGAACATGTTCTCTCCCAGTGTATCTCAGGGAAGAACGTTGGTGGAGAATGGATAAAGGTGTTCTTTATTGACTACCAGGCAAGAAAGACACTTCTGAGTGACCCTTGAGTCTTCTCTTTATTTCATGAGAGAACAATATCTCAATAGAAACACTAATACCTTGATTGAAAGCTCGTTAGTCCTAGTTGCACAAAGTCATAGATGTAATGGACAAGATGAATCATGCTTCGAAGGACTTCAGTGGGCTCAGCAGCAGTCCCAGTATACATATATGTAGGAGGAGTCACAACAAATTGTTTCTTCAATTCTATTTTACTAAAAGGCTAAGTGAAAAGACAACTTACATATGGATTCAAAAGTACTGAGAAAAAAATTCCACAAACAACTGGCCTTCTTTTAAATCTTATATCTCTTTGATATCAGTTTAATGTCATTGAGTTCAATGGAATCACTCCTGATTTAGATGAGTTTAAGTTAGATCAGAACTGGATACCTAATGTTGAGGTTTGTTTATTTATTTTTAAAACTCTAAGGTGGAAAAAAAATAAGGGAAAATGTACAGTTTGCAAAGGAAACATGGTTGTCTAGTTTAAAGGTTGATTTTAAAATCAAATACAAATATAATCTTAGATAGTTTATTCAGCTAGATGTATCTTCCAGGATTCTTTACTTCAACAATCAATTTCAGCCTCTGCTTTCTTTTTGGGGTTTCAGTAGCCAGATACCACTGGGATGGATGGTGTATTAGAACAACAGAGGGACGTAAAAAAAACAGATTAGATGAAATAGAGTGGAGGGAGAGAAAGCACAACCCCTTGCCACTGAAGCTAATGGAAATCTTGTAATTGACTTCAGTGGGAGCAGGATTGGTCCCAGATGGAACAGGGGGGGGGAAAAAGTATTGTATAGGGATTCTTCTCCAATGAGTGACAAGAATCAAACTGAAACTTAATGGATAATCACATATCTCATTTATATCTAGGAAACTTATCCTCAGCTATGACAGTATTTGCACCAAAACAGAAAGAAGGTTATAGGGGTGCCAGTGAAAGGGTTAACAGAGAGCAGCATTTATACATTTCAGTCCATCTGCAAATCCCACAAGCCATGCAAAGAACTAGTGTGCAGCCCAAAAAGTGGATTCTCCAGAGGGCAGTAAGACCCATATTACCTTTGGAGAAATGATGGCAGTTAATAAACTACTCAGTTTCTATTGTGGAGAATCTGGACTTGAGATGATTGATGAGACCATTAAAGCTTTGCTACCTGCTCCCTTTCCACATGTTTGTTTCAGATATGATCCCATATATACTAATACTAAAGACAGGAAGCAAATATTCATTTTCAGTAGATACATTGACCCAGAAAAAAAATCACAGTCTTTTCTAAGTCTCACAGCCCATTGGATCAATCCAGTTTCAGAAGAAGTTGAGTGGCTCTGCATTCTGCAAACAACACGCACGTATTAAGAACCATCCTAGATGCTTTTTTGAGAAGACTCAAAAACTGAACCATTTTTGCATGGAAAGGTTCCTATTTTGGAAAGAAGCCAACATAATTTTCAAAACTTTGCAGATACATGCCAACAAATATCAGCCTTGGCACTAAAGCACATGCCATTTTTAAACGAGACATGTTGCAGTGCAAACAAACAAAAAAAAGAGGAACTATTTAATTTGGTGAAAAATTAAAATCTTGAAGCCATGAAATGGTCCAGAAGCAAATGACATTTTTTCATATGTCATGAAAAAAATATTCCTAAATTTTGCATAATCTTGCTGTTAATAACTTTAGCATTACACATGTAAAATAGAAAATCAGAGGTACATGTAAATCGGTTTGTAACACTATCAGCATTCCATATTATACAAAGTCCACTATGTCATTCACCAGTCAAAGTAATATTCATTTACAGACAAGTTTTAACTGTGCTGCTCAGGTGATGGTGTTTGACATGTGATGCTATATACTTCCCAAAACAATGCAGATAGGACTTTCTTCTTGACAGGGATTCTGCTCATAATAGATTTCCAGTACAAGGAACTGGTTCATCTCTCTCTGATCCCTATGTGGACAAATCTTTCACACAGAAGTGGAGAGATCAGCTGCTTCTGCAGTATGCCAGCCCTCATCCTGATCCTGGCAAGTCCCTCTTCATGGGTCCAAGTTCTGCATTGGTGTTAGGAGAGGAAACTGGATGGACTGGTGGAGAGAAGTAGACAGGCTGGAGATCTGTGGCCCTGTAACCCCAATGCAGATTCTGTTGGCTGCCATGACCTCAGTGGAGCTGTGCCATCAGAGAGCTGGGGCATGCAGATGCCAGGAGACATAGGACTTATGTGCCCTGGCCTCCCATGGATACACAAAGATCTGCTGGATTTGGGCAAGCATCACACTATTGCCCCCAACAGCATGAGGGGTGGGAGGAAGAGAGAATCCTTGGGGAGAATTCTCCCTCATTAGCTCGTTCGCTAGCATGGCAGGGGACTAATCATTTGAGTAAGTACTGATGGATTGGGCTTTTGAATATATAGTCTCAAAACGATCTGTCATTTCATCATCAAAACATTCCTAAATACATTCAATAAAGCAAACCCCAATGTTCCATTTGCCAAAAAAATTAATCCACAATAATCAAGTAATCCACAGAATGGAGATCACAAACATTTAATGGTGTTTTACCATCTATATTGTGGTTGTGCCCATAATGGATTGAGGGTTTTCAAATGTATAGAAAGAGATATGAATCCCACCCCAAAGAGCTTACAATCTAAAAAGACAAAAGACAAATGAAAAATTAGGGGAAAAGAGACTAGAGAGAAATGGTGCAGTGACAGTGATGATTAGATGCATTATTATTCATATTATAAAAATTGGGGGATTTGGGAGAATGTATGTGAGAGTGTTAAAATGGGGGAGAGAAAGGCACTGTGGGACCAAAAAGAAGGAGTAAGTGAAGGAAGAGGGAAAACTGTATGGGAGGGAGTGAGAAATGGAAATGCAAGGAAGTGAGGTGAGTGAGAAGGGCAATGGCCACTGAGAGTGAGGATGGGCAGCTGCAGTAATAAGAGAGGAACAACCAATGACAATACAGCAAATGAGAAAAAGATATAGAGAGTCAAACTTTCAGAGCTGCTTGATTTCATGTGACTGAAGACCACCTGGCTGCTATTGTTTTCCCCCAGGTAGATAGATAGGGAGGGGAAATCTGCTGATTCTGATAAATAGAAGAGGACCCTTCTGGATCCAGTGGGAAGGGACAGATTGACATTCTCTGCCTCCTGTAACATTAGCTGTAGTTGGTGCTGGTGGCTGTGGGGAAAGTGGCCTGGAATGTGAAGATTTTTGCAAGCTCTTCCCAGCTGCTGCTCTTGTTTCCCATGTGGCAATCCAATCTATTTTGTTACCAGTCACGATTGAGATGTAACTAGAAGTTTAGATGTACAAAACTACTTTTGGACTTCTTTGAGAGCTTGCAGGCAGTTAAGTGCCAAGCTATGTCAGATGATCATTCAATGTGAATAATCTGAAAGGCCGTTGTGAAATAGGGATGGATGAGGGTAAACATTCAAAACAATCAAGCTGTCTGCTGGATTTGAGCCTCCACTAGAAAGAAGTTGGCTCTTTGAATTTTCTGAATAATAGCAGCTCTTATCTCCTGACTGTCTAAATCAATTGTTTCTTCATGAACTGGGTATAAAAGACAGGATAACGTTCCACTTCCAGTGCTAACTTATCTAACAATATGAACTTTCAGAAACAGCAAGTAGCTAAAGAGAAAATACTAAAATAACTCTTATTGTGTGAAAACAGAGGGTTCATTATCACCTCTAAATGGCAATTCCTGTGTTGACTATAGCTCTATGTCAAGGACAATTTGTTTTAAACATGCTTCTCTTTGCCAGCAGAGAAATTGCAATGAAGAGTTGCCTTAGCTTGGTAACAATCAAAGTCCTGTTTGCCTTTGTCCAGCAAATCCAGTAGCAGATGTTAATATCCTGTTGACCACCTTAAGAAAAGAAAAAGAGTATCCACAAAGTAACAAAACCCCTTTTAGCAAAACTAGACCCAGCAACCACTCCAGAGCCAACTCTCTCTTTGTGGATGTCTCCCAAGAATTTCCAGAGGCAGATGAAGAGTTACATTCTATCCCATCAGCCATTCTTTCTGATATGTCAACTATACTTCCCTCGGAATTTTGAAGTATGTTAGAGCTTCATTAGAGTGAATATATATATTATCCTACTTAGCCGGATTATTAGTGTAATTAGCATTGCTGCTGTGCTGCTTTAGCTGTCGCTAGGCATTGGTGTCAGAACGGAAGTCTGGGAATTCGTTTCACATTGTGATGTGTGCTGACACTAGATGAACTAACACTTAAAGTTCTTAATCCTCACTACAGGAAAAGTTTCTGAGTGCAGTCTTGGCACCCAGCTGATTATTTAACATTGCTGGAAGTTGACAGTTTATGCATATACCTTATGAGACAAAGCCAATTTCATCAAATTCCTCTAACATAAAAAAAACCTCCCCACCACCTGCCACTTTCTTCCTTCGGTTTAAACTGTGTTAATTTAGGGCTAAATCCTAAATCAGTAGTTTTGTCTGAGCATGAACTGAGCACTACAGCATTTGGCACGTGGTGCTTATCATGAGCGGTGCGACAAGCAAATATGACTTTAACAGAGCTACATCATGAGGGAGGTATCTTATTGTTACAGCAAAAAAGTAAATCCAGATTCTACCATGACTACTACACCAATAGGTTCCTTTGTCCTATATTACTAATAACAACATATGTTGAACTCAGTGAGATTAGTTCAAATGAGTAAGGAATGCAGGACTGAATCCATGGCTAGTACTTAGTATGTGCACTCAAATTTTACTCATTTAATTCAGTATCTTGAACAACAAAAATATCTTATTTATATTTGCCTTAATTTGGGTCTGCTTGTGTTTATAAACTGCCTGATAATTATTGTAATGGCCCCTGATAGCACCACTCTAATTATAGTTATATAAGCAGTTTCATTAAACCATCTAGTTTGAGGGTGTAGCAAGCAAATAATTTTTAAAAGTTCTCTTCAGGCTGACACTAGAACAAAACAGCCTGTTTTCAACGTGATGCATGGGGGCCTTAAGGACATAACTCAGAGTAGTGGGAAGGGATATTGCATCGACAAATTCCTACCCATAAAGAAAGGAGGTTATCCTAAAGCATTCACCACAAAGCAATATTTGTTTAGTAAATACCCGAAGTAACCCTTTTTGTGAGTTGGGTGAGGATTTAAAACTAAATGAATTTACGATTGTTTCCAGATCATATTTTGCTTTCAGATAACATACAAAACCATTTTGTCATAGGGCAAGCCTCCCTCCCCCACCCCACCACACCAAGCCTTCTCCTGGCCAGCCACAGCATGACAGGCACTACATATGCATCCTGCCTCGGTTTCCTCCCTCCTTCCCCAGAAATAATCAAACCAGGTTCAAGTGTGTGTGTATACACACACACACAAACTATAGCTCTTGTAGTGTTTGTTATAAAAATCCTGTGCACATAAATCATAACAAGAGTCCCACAACTATAATCCAGAACTCCTCTCGCATAATCCCGACAGTACATGAAACGTATTGCCTCAGCATCTTTCACCATACCTTGGATTTCCAGCATGGTCCCAATGTTCCTCACTGGACCCCAGCTCTCCAGCACAATCCTCTCCTGTCCTTATATTAGGACAGTCACTCCAGCCCTTTCTACCTAGAATGCAACCCTGCTCTTCCCAGCAGGAACCCCCACAGCTTCTCTGATGAGGAGCCTCTTTCATTCCCCCTGGACCTCTCACAGTTCTTCTGGGTCTGGCCCCAGAGATGTCAGAGGGCAAATTTCCCCACTGCTCCTCTGCCTTCAGCTCTCTCACACCCTGGGCTCTGGCTCTCCAATTCATAGCCAGAAGGCAACTCCCTCTGCTGCTCCTTCTGCCTTCACTCCTTTCTGACCCTGGCGCTCTGGCTTGGGGACACTAGCCAGCAAACCCCACTTGCTACTCTCCTGCCTTCAGCTTCTCCCAGGTCCCAAGCATAAAGTCTTCCTCTGGCCAATTCCTCCCTCTTCCCACAAACGGCCTGTAGAGAGCTTTCTACTCTCCGCAACTTTCCCCCAGAGATCCCCTCCAGTGTCCTGACTTACTTTTCCTGACTGACTCTCACCATAGCTCTTTCTCACTAGTCTCTCCCTGACCTCCAGATGATATCCTACCCTCTTAACTTTCCAAATGGTAGCACTTGTTCTGACACAGGGGATATGGACCTGCTTTGGGGCCAGCCAACTTGTGACATGTTTCAAATCATCTTTTGAAATGAATTAATCTCTCATGTAAATTGAACACTTTTGTTTCCTTTAAAAAACCCTAATGGCTGAGCTACTGAACTTCAGTGAACAGCTAGAGTATATATGCATCATGCAATTTTCCCCACAAGGTATGAAAAGGGTCTTTACAAGATTATTGGATATTATAATACTGTAATTACATATATTACCTTAATTATGTACTTAGACGTAATTATACTATACATGACATTTGACTAAATATTACTTTGAAAAAAATCTAAGGAAATTCACTATAAAACTAGCATAAGAAGGATGGTAAGGTCTTCAGACAGACACACAAAAGAAGGAATTTCAAAAGAATAACCTCCATTCCTCAGACACAATGAGGGTGCCATCATAATGGCATCCTGCTGTGCCTCATTGTGTCCCAGTATTGTTTAAATCCTTACTTGTGAATGTCTCACTTTTGTGAATCTCTCTCTGGCCATCTCAATACTGATGTGGTTTAGGTTTTCTGAATTAATTTAACTGGAATTACTAATGCCACAGTACTAGAGTCTTTATAATTTAGTTAACTACAGTATCACTCCAGTATTTCTGATAAAAGCTGAATTGCCTACTTGTTACTGAACTTCATAAAGTCTCTTTCTATATTTATATTTTAAGTGACTAGCGCTGGTGAAAGATGGCAGACTGATACCAGTGAATGCTGAATTCCTCTGCTTAGCCATACAGACAAGAACAGCATTGGCAACATCAGTGTAAACCTCCCCATGCTACCACACCAAAATCCCTTAATGCTGACCTGGAGGGCCGATCTTCTACAGGTGAGATGGTAGTTCACTCTTCTTGCCTGGCCAATCCTTGGCTTCTCTTAAGGAAATAGAATTATAGGAGTACAGCAAGTGCCATAGCAGATTAGACCAGCAGTCCATTTCATCTGGTATCTCTACCAGTGATGAGTACCATATACTTTAGAGAAAGGTGCAAGAAACTCTGTAATAAACAATTATGTAATAACCAGTCTACAGGGGAAGTTTCTTCTTAAATCCAGGCACTTAATAGATGGGTCATGCCCTTAAGCATGTTTTTTTTTGTTTTTTTTGTTACCATTTATACATGTTTTGTCTTATATCATAGAATTACGGAGGTTCTCATTATTCATATTAATGCCAAATCCTTTTTATGAATTCTGTTGGATGTCCACTTCAGTGATATTCTGTGGCAATATATATATATGAGTTCCACAGATTAAACATTGTTTAAATTTTTTATCACTTCCTCTGTAAACTAAACAAAGCTTTAAATGTCTAATTATACAGAAGTCTCTTCGTGTTCCTGATAATTTTTATCACCCATTTCTGAACTTCTTTTGTTCCTGCAATATTTTTAAGATGGATTGACCAGAACGGATCACAATATTCAAGATGATGATGTACCAACAAGTGTGCCAGTGGCATTTAAAAAATGGATTTTTATTCACAAGGAACTGGGTTGAGGGCATGTCAGTTTACTTTTTTTAATCTTATGTAAAAGTTTAATCTTTATCTAAAACTAGCTCAGTTATTTGTAGGTTTGATACCAAACAATTCTTTGCAATTTCAGTAGAATTTTGTCTTATTTTGTATGCAGACACCTTATTTTATGAGATAGTTATAAGAGTGTGAATCTGTTGACCTTTCTTGTGAAGTTATTCATTATAATAAAAATATTTTTAACAATGCATTTTCATTTTGCATGGAAGAATGAGGGATGAAATTCTGGAATTTTTTTACTTCAATCTTTGGATGCAGAATTCAAAACTGATTTATATCTGAATGCATGTGTTAAAAATAGCAGCACCAATGTGTCTTTAATCAGTATGTTTAAAGAACCATTCTAATATCAGCTCATCAGATATTTGCAGCAGCAGTTGATAATCAAAATGCTAATCCACAGAGTCCATTCATAATCGAGTTGCGCTCAAAATAAAGAAAAATAATTTGTACATCTGATTTTCAGATATTCCTTGTATTTATGTTATTGATGCTATAGAAATAAATGGCTTTTAAATGTCTCTTGTAAAACTAAGTAGCCCCTTCTCCTTGTTTGTATTCTCGTCTCATAAATCCTAAAAACACCTGTTGTCAGGTGTATTTGTCACTGTACAAGCTGTCTCTTGCCAGTTTTTTTGGCACGTTGTTAGACGTGATTTATTGTGTGCTGTCAGTCCTGGAGTTTCTCTACAAAGAAGCAAATCTGACAACTGTTCCTGAATAAAGAAGTCATCGGAGTAGTAATCACAAGTGTACAGAATTTATCTTGATGTTTACTTGATCACTGTTTTATTACTCAATTCTCCATGGCTGGGCACTTTGGGTTAAAAAACAAAAAAACACATACTATAGTATTTCAACTTGAGGGAGAAAGTTATCACATGGTTATATACACACACACTCACACACACACACACCAATATTCTGTATACTGCTAAATAAAGGCTGCACTTTTATTGTGTCTTTTTAATGCCTTTTATAACAGTGGAAGTGAATCTCCTCAGGCTATCAGAATGCAGAACTACTGTCCAATTATCACATCATGCAACTGTTCATAGGATATAATACATCGGCAGTGCATAAATCCTGAGATTATATTCATTGTCACTTCATAAATCCAGATCAGGCAAAATAAAACAACATAGTCTAGTTGTTCATTACACATTCACAGTGAACAACTGTGTTCCTTTTACATACACACCATCTAGCAAAACCAAAATAACTACAGGAATACCAATACCAATTCATACAAGATCAATAACTTACCACAAGAAAGGAATTTTGTGATGTGTTCACAACATTTATTTCCTGAAAATCTTCAGTCCCCAGCCCTAGGGTATATCTCTAGCTCCACTGATAAACAATGCTGTGCACTATACACGTTCCCTATGATATTGCTATATCTTAAGTATCCAATAAAGCAAACCCACTTCAATAGTTCAAAATACTTTTCACAACTTTGTTATGTAAAATGGTCATATACCACAATTTACATTAACACAAAGCAAATCAGTACATATTTATGTTTATAACACGATAGCATTGTACTTGCATACAGTATATAGTTCTCTGAACCCTTGTAAATACAGAATCCACTGCTATGGGCCTGCAGATGACTAGGTCAGAATGATGCAAAGAGCAATACAAATATCACTCATGTCTTCAAATGCTCACGGTTATACTGTGAGGAAGTTTCTGCATTTTAAAATTGACAAAAGCTGTTTTATCCAATTACTTAATCTTTCATGGCTGCTATCTTTTTCCACTTTCCTCTAGGAATTCACTCCAGGGCTCCTTCAAAGCTAAACATCCCTGTCTCCCTTTTTTATATAGAGTCTTCCAAGCTTCACTCCAATAACCCACAGATGTCAAGGGACAAGAAAAAGGCAATGGTACATGATCCAGTGTCACTTATTCTCACCACATTGCTTCACTCATTCACATCGCATAGCCTTGCCATCTGCACAAAATGTTAGGCTCCTTTTCAATTTGAAATCCATTAATAAAGAAAAACGAGAGACAGAGTGACTTACTGAATAAGTACTGATCGATCCACTCACATATATTACAGGTGGAGCTGGTAGCACCACCTATTGTTAGCATTGCCTATGTTGTTTTGCCTAGGTTAAAAAGGGAAGAGTTTGAGCAAAGTGAAGGGCAAATTTGGAAGCTAGTTCTTATTTTGGCTGACCTGGTTTCGCTAACCCTATTGTTTACGACATATTAAATATGGGGGCCTGATATATTTGGACCAAAGGGCTAGTCTTATCAAAGTTGTTATAATCACATTAACATGATTGTTGACATTCAACTTAGAGGTCAATAATATTCTGTTAACTACAGGAAACAATTCATGTCCCCTTAGTGCTCTCTCATTACAAACCAGAGAAATGTGTATGCATATATGTATTTATTTGTAATGTATTTACCTTCCAGTACAAATCTCTGACACAGCATCTGCTTTCGAGGTTAACTACTTTCCTGCTGTATCCATTGCCAAGACAAGAAAGAAACTGCAAAAGCATTAATTCAGTGTCTATTCATTGCCCTGCCCTTGGGAGGTTATACTGGCGCAACAGAGAACACTTCTTGAATGATCAAAAAATGCCCATTTTCTAAAAGGAAGTGCCCAGATTTGAATGGCTATATGTTGATCACTCATAGGTGTCACACAGATTCCACTTGCTGGATGGGCATACATCCCAGAGTACTTGAGGAGGCATCATACATATTTCAGAGCTCAGGGGATGAAATCCTGACCCTATTGAAATCAGTGGGAGTTTTGCCATCGACTCCAGTGGAGCCAGAATTTCACCCAAAGAATTACAAGCCTAAAGTGATGAAGTGCAAAGGGTTGGTTCAAATTAAGAAGAACCTGGGCTGCTAATTTCAGTCTCCCAATCCTACACCCTAACCACTAGAAGAGACTCTCTCCATACAGTTAGGGCTTGTCGTCACTACAGGGGTAAGCGAACCTATGTTACGCTAATCCAGTTACATGAATAGCATAGCGGGAGTTGATGCATCTTAGGTCGACTTACCCTGGTGTCTTCACTGCACTCTGTCAATGGGAGACACTCTCCAGTCGACTTCCCTTATTCTTCTTGGAGAGCTGGAGTACTGGGATCAACCAGAGAGCGCTCTGCTGTTGATTTAGCAGGTGCTCACTAGACCCACTAAATGGATCACTGCTGCATTGATTGTAGCAGCATCGATCTCCCTGTAGTGAAGAAAAGTCCTAAATTGTAAATTACACCATCTGGTTTTGTGCAGCTTCACTGTTGGTAGTGTCCAATAGGTCTATACCAGGGCAAACTTTTTGGTCTGAGGGCCACATCGGGTTTCCAAAATTGTATGGAGGGCCGGTTAGCGGAGGCTGTGCCTCCCCAAACAGCCAGGCGTGGCCAGGCCCCTATCCGACTCCTCCTGCTTCTCACTCCCTGATGGCCCCCCTGGGACTCCTGCCCCATCCAACCCCCCCCCCCTCCGTTCCCTGTCCCCCGACAGCCCCTGGAACCCCCGCCCCTGACTGCCCCCCACCACCTCATCCAACCTCTCCTCTCATTCCTGACTTCCCCACCTGGACCCCTGCCCCATCCAACCACCCCTTCTCCCTGACCGCCCCCGGAACCCCCACCCCTGACTGCCCCTCGCCACCCCATCCAACCCCTCTTCTCATTCCTGCTCTCTGACCATCCTGCCCACTATTCACACACCCGTCCCCTGGCCACCACCCCGAACTCCCCTGCCCTCTATCCAACTCCCCCTGCTCCCTGCCCCCTTACTGCGCTGCCTGGAGCACCGGTGGCTGGCGGCGCTACAGCTGCGCTACCCTGAGCACCCAGACAGGCAGCTGCAGTGCCCAGCTGGAGCCAGCCATGCCACCGTGCAGCACAGAGCACCAGGCCAGGCCCGGGCTCTGCAGCTGCTCTGCCTGGCAAGAGCTCGCAGCCCCGTTGCCCAGAGCATTGCGCCAGCAGTGCAGTGAGCTGAGGCTGCGGGGGAGGGGGAACAGCAAGGGAGGGGCGGCTGGCTAGCCTCCCAGGCCAGGAGCTCAGGGGCCACAGGCCGGATGTGGCCCGCGGGCCATACTTTGCCCACCTCTGGTCTATACACATATAATCCTAAGGAAAACAAGATGGTGACATTTAATTTACAAAGGAACAAACTAGATGAACAAATAACACGGCTATAAAGTCCTCATGAAAACAGCGAGAAATAACAGTAGATTATTAGTTAGCCCAGGTGGCCTGTTCCATGAATCTCTGGTCTCCATTGACAACAAAAACAAAAAACTTTCATCCTTTTTAGTTTGCTTTTGAATATTTTGGACTCCAAATGCTTTGTATCTTACTCACATACAAAGCAACCCTATTTAATATATTTAAAAGGTCCTGTCACATCTGACTCTGTTATTTTAAAAGCTTCCAAAGATGTTTTTTGAAGTTTTGTGCAGCTAACTTAAAAGATTCTGCCAGCAACATCCTAATGAGCTTCATGTAATCCTAGCAAAGGAAAGGAAGATGAAGTATAATTTCACGAGTGTCAAGTACTGCATCCAACTGCACATATGCAGCTGCAGTGGAGTTGGCAAAATAACAGAAAAAAATATGCATGACCAAAGTAATTCCAAGTGACACTCTGTGGCAAATCCAAGTAAAAATGGCTTGTTGGTATGCTGGGAAAGAGAGAACTACTGAGGAATGATTGACTAGAGAATGCTGTTTGGCAGTATATTCAGCTTGCTGCACTGACAAGAAGTTCTGTGATGTGTGTCAACTTTATTTTGTAAATTATTTCAAGAGGAAGCAGGAAGAAAAGCTGAAGTTGCATTTTGCCCAGTACATTAGTGAGCCTCCAAAGATAGTAGCTGACTAAAAGGTGGGAGACTGTTAATCTTTTTTTGTTTTAAACATGGTTGTTTAGATTGTGCCTGCCCTAATTCTGCTCATTCCCCTTGAAAACACTGGGGCACATCCTCAGCTGTGGTAAATCGGCACAGTTCCATTGTCTTCATTGCAATTCCAAAGATTTACACCAGCTGAGAATCTGGTCTACTGTGTGCATGTTGTCACCTATCATATTGTCTCAGAAATAACACTTTGCCAGTAAACTCTCTGTTGTTCTGAATTCCGGTTATTCCTCTGTATCCCTAATAAAAATACTTCTTCCTGGTAAGTCACGTCATAGAATCATAGAACTGGAAGGGAGGTCATCTAGTCCAGTCCCCTGCACTTGTGGCAGGACTACTTAGCTAGACCATTCCTAACAGGTGTTTGTCTAACCAGCTCTTAAAATCTCCAATGGTGGAGATTCCACAACCTCCCTAGGCAATTTATTCCAGTGCTTAACACCCCTACAGTTAGGAAGTTTTTCCTGATGTCCAACCTAAACTGCCCTTTCTGCAATTTAAGCCCATTGCTTCTTGTCCTATCCTTAGAGGTTAAGAAAAACAATTTTTCTTCATCCTCCTTGTAAACAGTTTTCAAGTATGTGAAAGATTGTATCATGTTCCCCCTCAGTCTTCTCTTCTCCAGACTAAACCCTTTTTTTTTTTCAATCTTCCCTCATAGGTCATGGTTTCTACACCTTTAATCATTTTTGTTGTTCTTTTCTGGACTTGCTCCAATTTGTCCACATCCTTCCTGAAATGCAGTGCCCAGAACTGGACACAGTACTCCAGTTGAGGCCTAATCAGAGCACAGTAGAGTGGAAGAATTACGGTACTTTTCATGTCTTGCTTACAACACTCCTGCTAATACATCCCAGAATGATGTTCGCTTTTTTTGCAACAGCATTACTATTGACTCTTATTTAGCTTGTGATCCACTATGATCCCCAGATCCCTTTCCACAGTACTCCTTCCTAGGCAGTCATTTCCCATTGTGTATGTGTGTACCTGATTGTTCCTTCCTAAGTGGAGTACTTTGCATTTGTCATTATTGAATTTCATCCTATTTACTTCAGGCCATTTCTCCAGTTTGTCCAGATCATTTTGAATTTTAATCTTATCATCTAAAGCACTTGCAACCCTTCCCAGCTTGGTATCATCTGCAAACTTTATAAGTGTACTCTCTATGCTATTATCTAAATCACTGATGAAGATATTTAAAGAGAACATGACCCAGAACTGATCCCTGTGGGACCCTACTTGCTATGCCCTTCCAGCATGACTGTGAACCACTGATAACTACTCTCTGGGAATGGTTTTCCAACCAGTTTTGCACCCATCTTATAGAAGCTCCATCTAGGTCGCATTTCCATAGTTTATTTATGAGAAGGTCATGAGAGACAGCATCAAAAGCTTTACTAAAATCAAGATATATCACGTCTACTGCTTCCCCACTATCAACAAGGCTTGTTACCCCGTCAAAGAAAGTTATCAGGTTGTTTTGATACGGGATCTTAACTACCTTCCTGAGTTTTCTAAAGTCTGCCTTCTTGAAATCCATTCTTTATTTTGCTGTTCTCCCTCCTGCCATTCCTTAGAATCGTGAACTTTATTATTTCATGATCACTTTCACCCTAGCTGCCTTCCACTTTCAAATTCTCAACCAGTTCCTCCCTATTTGTCAAAAATCAAACCTAGAACAGCCTCTCCCTTGGTAGCTCTCTCCACCTTCTGAAATAAAAAAAAGTCTCCAATACATTCCAAGAATTTATAGAACAATCTGTGCCCTGCTGTGTTATTTTCCCAACAGATTTCTGGGTAGTTGAAGTCCCCCATCACCACCAAGTCCTGTGCTTTGGATGATTTTGTTAGCTGTTTAAAAAGACAGCTTCTTCTTCCTGCTTAGGTGGTCTGTAGTAGACCCCTACCATGACATCACCCTCGTTTTTACCCCTTTTATCCTTACCCGGAGACTTTCAACAAGTTTGTCTCCTATTTCCATCTCAATCCCAGTCCAAGTGTATACATTTTTAATATATAAGGCAATATCTCCTCCTTTTTTTCCCTGCCTGTCCTTCCTGAACAAGCTGTACCCTTCTATACCAATATTCCAGTCATATGTATTATCCCATCAGGTATCTGTGATGCCAACTATGTCATAGTTGTATTTATTTATTAGCATTTTGAGTTCTTCTGCTTATTCCCCATACTTCTCGCATTAGTATACAGACATCTAAGATGCCAGTTCTGTCTTGTCTCTCCTTTATCCCTGCTATAACAATCTATGCTCCCCCTAAATTCCAAACCTTCTCCCAGGTCTCCATGTTCTTGATTTACTTGTGGGTTTTGACCACCTGCCCCTTTTGAACATAGTTTAAACCCCTTCTCACTAGGTTAGCCAATCTGTATCCAAATATGCTCTTCCCCTGCCTTGATAGGCCGATCCTATCTCTGCTTAGCAGTCCTTCTTCCTGGAACAGCATCCCATGGGCAAGGAAGCTGAAGCCCTCCTGGTGACACCATCTTCGCAGCCAGGCATTCACCTCCAGGATGCATCTGTCTCTGCCTGGGCCCCTACCCTTGACTGGAAGGATTGAAGAGAACACCACCTGTGCTCCCCAATCCTTCACCCTCACTCCCAAAGCCTTGAAGTCACTTCTGATCTGCTGAAGGTCATACCTTGCGGTATCATTAGTGTCCACATGGATTAGTAGCATGGGGTAGTAGTCAAAGGGCCAGATGTTCCTCGACAATCCCTCCATGATGTCTCAGATACAGGGCCCTGGCAGGCAGCATACCTCCCAGGATGCCATGTCAGGGTCCTCAGAAGAGAGTCATGACACCTTGTTCCATATTGTTCCTATCCAACAGGCCTCACCTTATAGCCATATTCTCCATAGGGTGAAGGCTGTGGCTCCATTTTAAAGCTCAGCTCACACATGTTCACAAAGATGAAGAAGATAGGACTCAAACTCACGTATTCAATGAGGATGAACATGTTGCCGGGGGCTATTTCTCCTGACAACTTTAATGTTTAAATAAAGCCATTTACTGGTGTGGTGGGGTTGTAAAAAATAGTCATGCCTCTCACACAAACTACCAAAGAGGAAATAGGGAATGGGCCTGTAGCGATGTGAAACACACTGGCACGGCGCCTCCTGCTGGTTGTCCTGGGAATTAGATCTTTACCAGCTCTGGAGTGCCCTCTGCTGGCCGGTGGCTCACCTGCCTCAGGCCCCCGTGTCCCTCCCGGTCCCTGGTGCCCTTTACTTCAGGGTTCTGCCCCAGCAATATCCCCATGCTCTGGGTCTCCCCTCCCTTGGAACACCCAACCCTCTAAACCCACCTTGCCTCAGTGGCTAGTGCCAGTCATCATCTAGCCTCCACTCCCTGGGGCAGACTGCAGTCTGTAATGACCACTCATCATTGGCAAGGGGTTAGGACCAGCTGCCTCTGCCTAACCCCGGACTGCACCTCTGCAGCCCCAGTATCTCTGTAGGCCTTCACCACAGCCTAAAGCCTGGGGTTTTACCAGGCTGGAGCTCCCCAGCTCCCTTTACCCTTCCCCAGCACTGCTCCACCTCAGGTACGTTGCTCCCAGACAGCTAGCCCCTCCCACTCCAGGGCTCGAGTGACACTCCTTCAGCTCCTGCCCCCCAGCCCTCTTATAAGGGCTAGCTGGGCCCTGATTGAGCTTGCCACAGCTGTGGCTGCTTCCCCAATCAGCCTAGCTTGGCTACTTTAATCCCTGTTCTTCAGGAGTGGGGCAACTGCCCCACTACAGGGCCTCCCAGATTTGTAACTATATTGCTTAGCCACATGCACCCAATAATGATTTGGAAACTCCATTTGAGGCAATGCAACTTCAGCTTTTCCTCCTGCTTCCTCTTGAAATAATTTACAAAATTAAGTTGACACACATTACAAAACTTCTTAGCAGTGCTCTTGAGATAGAGTCCTTTATTCCCGACAGATTGGTACATGTTACAATGACTTGAGACTCTCACCAACTCATATTTAGCAAATTCCGTATTCTGTCCCATATAAAATAATGTAAAGCTTAAATTCATTGTAAAGACAAATATTAAAATATAAGGATACAAATGTATATAAGGTAAATTATTTAATTTCTATTGACAGTTGGATACATTCAGTTTTTTATGCAAACATTATCACCTGCCTATATCATCTGGCACTTTCAATAACAGTAGTTATATAACAGTTACTAGGAAATATGTGAGAAAATAAATAAATGTCTCCATTACAGGATTTTTTTAGAAAATAAACAATAAACATTAAGTGTTTCATTCCGGCAAATGTAAAGTCATACATTAGGAACGTATCATGCAAGCTTTACTTAGGGGATGGGGAAGCCATGACTCTGAAAAAGATTTGTGGGGTATGGTGGATAATTGGCTGAACTTGAGCTCTCAGTGCACCTAATATGATCCTTATATATATTAACACTTGAACACTGAATAGGAGTTCTACCTTTGCATCTGGCACTAGTGCAACTGCTGATGGAATAACTGTGTCAACTTCTGGTAACCACAATTGAAGAAGGATGTTGAAAAACTGGAGATGGTTCAGAGAAGAGCCATGAGAATAATAAAAAAAAGATAGGAAAACCTGGCTTAAAGTGATAGATTCAAGGAGCTCAAATTATTTAGCATATCAAAAAGAAGTTTAAGGAGTGACTTGATTACAGTTTATAAGTTCCTCTACATGAGGAACAAAATTGATAAGAGGGCTCTTCAATCTTCCAGACAGGTATAACAAAATCCAATGGCTGGAAGCTGAAACTAGATAAATTTAGGCTAGAAATAAGGTGCAAATTTTTTAACATTTAGGGTAATTAATCATTGAAATAACTTACCAAGTGCCATGGTGGATACTCTCTCACTTGGCATTTTTGCAACAGCTTCACTGCAAAGTAGGTGAGTGGGGAGGATCCAGTTCCAAGGATCAAGGCGAAAGCAATAGATATTTGGGGAGATTTTCAAGGGCAACAAAGGAGTGTTAGATGTTCAGCTTCCACTGAAAATCACCTTACTCCCATTTGTGCCTTTGAAAATCTCTCCCTACACTACTTCTTCAACTCACTTATATCCTGCTGTTAGTTGCCTGTCTTGCTACATTCTTTCCTCCTAGTTCCTTGGCATTTGAACTAAATGAAGTTAGATTTACTTAAGGGTCAGACTCACCTCTGAATGTGACACACTGTCTTGCTCCCTAATCTCACTGTCTATGTTCCACCATCCAGGGCCTTAATATCTTCTCATATCGGACCATTCAAAGCATATTGCACAGCAGCTGCTATCACGCTCTATGCCTTGTTTTGTCTCCCAATGTCTTCTGTTTGCTGCCACCTCAAACTAAGTGTCAGTGGAGAAGTCTTCTGTGGTGGAAGGTCATAGCCAAGAGATGCACAGAAACACAGAATGCCTGCTCCACTTTACAGATTACCGATATTTGATATCTGAACTCTCTTCCTCCTCCCTTTTACCCGTGCTGTGACTCCACTCACACTGAAATATATTTCTCCTAGGTTGCCAATGCTCTGCTGGGCCAATGTCATATAAGAGAGCTATTTTCTTTCATAATTAACATTTTAATGAAACCAATTTTTCACTTGATATTTGATCATTTATGACAACCATCAGTTCACTACTACGACACTTTGCCACCCAGGTATCCACCTTTATAGGTTTGGCTTGGGGGGGGGCAACTGTATTTGCATGCAGACCCAGAGGGCCCCCTACTTCTAGCCAGCCCATCCTGCTCCCCCAGGGCCAAATCCCTCTTGGCAGTTTTGCAGGAGATCATTCTGTCTCTCTCTTTTTCTCCAAGTCCAGAAAACAAAAAGGTTTTAAAAAATGTCCTGATATCTTCCATAGAAAGAACTAGAAGTTATTTAGGGATCCAATAAAAAATGTCCAGCAGAGGGAAAAGAATTCACCAATTAATTAAAGAGAAGACTGAAAATATTCCTAGAAAATCAACCTATGTAGCTTGAAACAAAGTCCTATGAAGTTTGGTTTGCTTCTTCTCTCCTTTGTCGACGGTAGCTATCTTTCACTTTTGATTTAATTGTTCGGAACACAGCAGCATGATAAAAGTTTTTTTATGGAAATTTCTCATAGCAACACAATCAATCATATTTCCAACTCATGCACCGTCTTGAGCCCCTGAGCCTCAAAGACTTTTTTCTGTGGAGCTTACTTGTTAAATTAGCACTGATCAAAGGCTAAAACATTTATCATGCTTATTAGTGAATAAACCTAGCAGCAGGTATCCCAAGTGAGGAAGCAAATCCTCATTTCCTGCAAGAATGAATTGGAAATTATCCAAAGTGCTTGCAAACATTTTTCAGGAGTGACGAATTGTCAAAAAGAAAGCAGCTGCGAGATGCGGCAGCTCTAGGGTTAGAGGATAAAAAAAAAAGAAGAGCATTTTTCGAAGGTATCTTCAAACTACCCCATGGGGATATTCTACAGTTTGATTTACTGTAATTGCCTCTGAAATCCTGTATCAGCTGACCTGAGAACCAAGTTACAAAGTAACTGTATAAACTATTGTGGTTGTTAACGTTCAGATAAATGGGAAATTCTTCACACTTGCTCCTCAAATGCCTATCTTTTTTCATTTGTAAGAATGCATGTTGACAAGTTGGAGGAGGCTCTTTAATGCTGGAGATACATAAATCTGCCCTCCCTAGCTGAATAGAATGAGTATAACATTTCTGTCTGAGGCTCAGTGGCCAGTATTGGTTCACTGAAGCCACTTTCTACTCAGAATAGAAGTATTTAATAGGCAAATTAAGGGCTTACTCCTGCTCCCATTGACTTCAGTGGAAGCTGGAGCTGGCTCTTGAAATTTGGCAAAGTATATGTAACCATGATTCTTTAACCTTTACTAAAATGAAGGAAGAACAGTTAAGGACTATGTTATCCCTGGGCCTGACACTGGTGTGCGTGGGAGGGGAGAAGGGTGAATGGTATCTCATATTCCCCCACCTTTGCTCCCCACCCCTACCAAGAGAGGTCAAGGCACAATTGTAGTCCCTGTGACAGACAGCACAGGGACTGGCTCCTTCCTACTGTGTCTGGGTGTGCAGGTCAGTCTGAAGGGACAGGGAAGTGGCCTGGTACACAATTACACTGGCCAGGAATAGAGAAGGGGCATGTTGCAACATCCAAAAGGACCGTGCAGTGTGTGTACTCTCCCCTTGCACTCCCTGGAGCAGTTTGGTCCTGCACTGTCCCTTACTCCAGGCTGTGTCTTGATGACACTATTCAACCCTAAACATTTCAGTGTTTTCTCCCTGCCCTCAGCTCTGCCTTCAGATTTTAGTACTATAACTTGCAGTCTCCACACAACTCCAGCTTCAGATGCTACCCAGGAGGATGCATAACCCAAGACAGGTACGGTACTGAGTTATCTATATAGAAATATGTATCAGTATTCTGTTATTTCAGAGATGATAGGTGTGCATGTTCATTTTGCCATCTGAATCTGAGAATCAGCATCATAAATCATGTTATTTCTGAGGATAACTCAACCACAAGCTAGACTATCCCAGAACCTCATTATCTGAAAATGATAAAAATTAGAAGTGGGAAAAACACATGCATGCACCTTTGTATTGCTAAAATGTTGTTTAAAAAAGGAAATGAAAGTGAAACTATAATGGACATTTCAGACGCAGTGAAAGGTTCAAGAGACTGTTCTTGATGACTAAGTATTTTTGTGTTTACTTTAATAGGGAGATTCATGTTTTATGATATTCTGTTGTAACAGACATGTTTGGAAGGTGGAAGCTAGATCGTGGCTTACCAAAGATAAACCAATGCACAGTGACCTTAAACCTCCCTTAATAGTGGATTGCTTTAATAAATTGTTCTTTTTTCTTTTCACGTGAGTTTCTTCTCTGAAAGACAATACAGAAGTTCTTCTAGCAGTGCTGCATGCACCAGCTTAGTCATGCAAGATGCATCAGACTCTCACCTCCCAGTTGGAAGTTGCTCTGGAGACATTTTCATCTTAGAACTGACAGATCTGAAAACTCCCTGAAAATGTCCTTGTTGGTCAATATCCCTGATGGCAAGAACTCCCACCATTTGAACATTTATTTCTGTGCTAAATCAAATTTCCTGCACTTGGTTAGAGAGTAATTATTATTCTTTTGTTATAGGTGTTAGAATCCACAGGCATTCAGCTATGTGTATTCCCCTGAATCATGGGAGCACCACATCAGTCTGAGTTTCATCTTTGCTCCCATTGGTTTCTCTTAGTAGCCAGCTCCTATCAGAGCACCTCACTTTCCGAGAGGTGCTGGAGCTGAGGCACTGAAGAAGCAGGTATTCTCTCTTTTCAATTTCACTATAAATAATTCTGAACAATAGGAATGTCTGTGAATAGCACAGGTGTCTCCCCCCGCCCCCATGTCAGAGACAGAAGTGTAATCTAAGTGGCAATCATTGGACTTCTGCAGTAGAGCATAGACTTTTAGCTACTACGATGACAAAGGACTACATAAGTCAACAGGCAGATAGATGTAATAAAGAAAAATTTCATTAGAAAATCAAAAAACATGGAAAATTCATCTGGTTGAATACAGCAAATCTTGGCTGTTCCTTCCCCCCACCCCAAGTTTTGGGTTTATTCAAACCTGAGATTCAAAATGAAACCCAACAGGTGAAAAACTATACAGAGCAAAACAAAACAAAAAACAATTAGCATGAGCCCCCTGAAAAACCAAAACTACTGAGTTTCATACAGCTCCATTCATCAGGTGTGAGGGATACTCACAACAACACCCTAAACATTTCAAAAGTCCAGAGGATGACTGTAGTACCATGAGATGGGCCTAATAACAAAACTAATAAAGCAATTCCCAGACAATTCTGAGGGAATTCCAGAGGATAGTACTGTGATTCTAGGGGGCAATATAGTAGGATCCCATGTTTCCAAGATACCAAGACAATGGAATTTGTCACAGAATCCACCCAATGAGTTTCTCCTTGAGACCAGTTTGAGGCCCAGTGGCATGAGGCCCTAATACACAGGCACCTACAGAAACAATAGCCAGATTCTGAGGCGCTCACTATCCACAGCTGTGACTGACACAGTGAACACTACCAGCATTTCTGAAATCCAGGGCACTTTTTTCAGTATATAAATAGATTTAGATGTCTAATTTTAAGCACACACATTTGAAATTTTGGTCTAAGTTTCTAGCCCCTATAGATGCAGAGAAAGCCCTTCCGAAAGAGAACTGACTGAAAACCAATATGATGCTGTTTAACTGAGTCTGCAAACACATATATATGGTGTGAACAGCCCACTTCATCTCAGAAATCTGTTGATCTTTATACCTAATGATACCAAACTAAACAGCAACCATTTCACTGCTGATGACCATTTTAGTAGAAACAACCAGCGCTAATGAAGATATCCATTATTGTCGATGCAACAACCATTTCCCAGGTGCCAAAAACTCTAAGAGCCCACTCTTCAGTGGTGGAAAAAATGACTGCAGCTCCACAATCCTATCTTCTATAATATGGTCATGTGTTTCAACACAAAACTCAACAGCACATTGAAAATTTTAGGCTAACCATACAAATAATTAATATCCAACAAATAACATAAGGAATATTTATTGATACATCATTCCTTTGCAATCTAGAGAAATATAGCCTAGACCAACCTACTATAAGGTGGGTACACAACTGGCTGGAAAACCGGAAAGCAGTTATCTATGGCTCACAATCAAACTGGAAGGGCATATTAAGTGGAGTTCCACAGGGATCTGTCCTGGGTCTGGTTCCATTCAATATCTTCATAAATGATTTGGATAATGGCATAGAGAGCACAGTTATAAAGTTTGCAGATGATACCTGTGACTGGGTGCCGGGAGGGACCACACTGATCAAGCCACATTTAGGGCAGACTTCAAGAAACAGGGCAGGCAATCCCCAAAACCTGGTTAGATTCACCAAGCAAGTAACAAAAAAGCCTCTGCAGTACCACACTGGTTAACCAGACGCCAAACACAGTCCCCCTTAGGCATTCCAGCCCTTAGCTCCCATACAGACAAACAGGTCTAACATAGTAAGAGGTTATTAAATATGCAATTCACCATATGTGAGGTTCTTACTATTCCCAAAGGATCAGACAGACACTTACCCCCAGGTTGATATGTATCTCAGATCTTACCCAAATATCACATCGTCAGCCAATCCTTAGATTTATTAATTAAAGAAAATAAGTTAAAATGGTTAATAGATCATATACATACAAATGATCGCAAAGTCCTTATATCAGGTGTGTAGCAGTGATGGAATAGACTGCTGGCTTGCAAAAGTCTTTCTGGTAACTTCCAAAAGATTGGAAGATCCTAGGTCCACAGTTCAAAATACTCCTTTTAGTTGTAAATCCACAGTCCAGAGAATTTGGAGCAGGAAAAAGGAGATGTCTCAGGTATGTGCATGGAAATTGACTGTCCCAAACAAAGCCCACAGCCCCTGTGTCTGGAAAGTTACTGGCCCAAGATGGAGTCCAAGGTCACATGAGCATATCACATGCCCCTCCATGTTTTGCTGAATCACAGAGGGTGGTCATTGGCTCTTTGGTGTCTGAGGCATCCACAGGAAAGGCCTACTGGGTAGAATGAGATTCCTCAATTGCTCATTGTGAAAGTGGAGTGTCCTTAATGGGCTAGCCCTAATGTAAACGCAATCCCCAGATATAACCCAGGAATACAACACACGTTTAAGATACAAGTGCATAGCCAACAGGAGCGGCTCCAGGCCCCAGCACGCCAAGCGCGTGCTTGGGGCAGCAAGCCGCGGGGGGCACTCTGCCGGCGCCACGAGGTCGGCAGGCATGCTGCCTTCGGTGGCTTGCCTGCGGAGGGTCCACTGGTCCCGCGGCTTCGGAGGACCTCCCACAGGCGTGCCGCCGAAGGCAGCCTGCCTGCCGTGCTCGGGGTGGCAAAATGCCTAGAGCCGCCCCTGATAGCCAATATTCATAACTTCAGATACAAAGATGACACATGCATGTAAACAAGATAATTTTACTTAGCAATTCATAACTTTTCTATTGATACCTTACATGACATACTTTGTACAAGATTTATGATAATTGTGTAACAGCAGTAAAACAGTGATATAAATGGTCACCTTTCTTATACACAGCATCACAAGATCGAGCTGGGAGGAGCTGACTAACTGGAGAAATGGTCTGAATTAAATAGGATGAAATTCAAGAAAGACAAATGGAAAGTACTAAACTCAGGAAGGAACAATCAATTGCACAAATACAAAATGGGACATGACTGCCTAGGAAGGAGTACTGTAGAAAAGGATCTGGGGGTAATAGTGGATCACAAACTACATATGGGTCAACAAGTTAATACTGTTGCAAACAAAGCAAACGTCTTCTGGGCTGTATTAGCAAGAGTGCTGTAAGCAAGACACGAGTAGTAATTCTTCCACTTTACTCAGCATTAATAAGGCCTCCGCTGGAATATTTGTCCAGTTCTGAGCACCACACTTCAGGAAATTGGAGAAAATCCAAAGGAAAGCAACAAAAATGATTAAAAGTCTAGAAAACATGACCTGTGATGAAAGATTGGAAAAAATGGGTTTGTTTAGTCTAGAGAAGAGAAGACTGATGGGAGACATAATCTTCAAGTACATAAAAAGTTGTTATAAAGAGGAGGTGATAAATTGTTTTCCATAGACATTGAGGACAGGACAAAAAGTAATGGGCTTAAATTATAGCAAGGGAGATTTAGGTTAGACACTAAGAATAACTTCCCAACTGTAAGGGTAGTTAAGCACTGGAACAAATTACCTAGGGAAGTTGTTGGATCGCCCTCATTGGAGGTTTTTAAGAACAGGTAAGACAAACACTTGTCTGGGATGGTTTAGATAATACTTAGTCCTGCCCCAATGCAGGGAACTGGACTAGATGACTTATTGAGGTCCATTCCAATTCTACATTTCTGTGATTCTATGAGTATCGCAGAGGCTATCAAATGGCATTGTTACATAGTTTGACATGTACTTTTTCTTATTGTGCAAGCAAATGTTTAGTCATGGAAGAGATGCTGTAGTATTATTGGTTTCTGATGCAGTTCTTTGGGAGAGCAGTGGCAAGCAGCAAAAGAGTTTGCTCTTTGCCTGAATCTCTCCAATTAGAGTAAATTCTCAGGGTTGAGTTGCTCCCTGGGAACCAGGAACTGGTGTTTGGGTTGTGATCTCTGGAAGAGGAGATGGCCAGTATGCTGTTTGTGATCACCTCTGTTCCAGGACTGGTATAAATAAAACAAGTTGTGATAAAAATATACCCAGATGCCACATCACTAATTTCTCCTCCAATAGAAAGCTGACCTGTAAGTTTCCTGATCTCTTACCGTTTTGCTTGATCTGTTCTTGTTAAATATATTAACTTTCCACACACCATTCAGAACAGGGTAAACAAACACTGCTCAGGCATAGGATAGGAGTATTTAGTCCTTTCTTGGACGAGGGGGCTGGACTAGATGACCTCCGGAGGTCCCATCCAGCCCTATATTGCGATGATTCTATGTTTCATTCAATAAGACCCTCCATTTTGAACTCACATGAAGCTTCTGTCCAATACAGCACCACCACAGCCACAGAAGTCAAGGGACTTTTTCACAAAAATAAGACCCAGTCCTGCAAAGATTTACAAAAATGCATAACCTAAGGTATGTGTGTAAGTCTCTGAAGGTTCTGGGTATTATATGGCTCAGGTTGCCATTACCTATGTGGGGTCAGAACAAGTTCTGTGGAACCACTGTTTGTTCCTGAATGCAGTTTGAACTTGAACAAAGGTTGCATTTCTATACTTTGGTGGTATATGTCAAATATTTCACAAACTGTTCTTAACTATGCAAAATAAATGTGAGGTTTCCTACATCTATTTTTTTAGTATTGAGATAAAAGTCAAAAATAAAAATGCATGTTGGAAGCATATTGGAGTTATGGTCTGCAGAACAAATAAATAAAGATGTGCACATATGCATTTGACATTTTTTTAAAAAAAGCAACTTGACAGTGAGCTCTATTCAATTGAGAAATAGCCTCCCAAGGGAAGTGGTGGAAGGCTGCACCATCTCTTGGGACCTTTACAACTAGATGAGACAAAGCGCTGGTGAATATAGTGTAGGGAACAATCCTGCACGGACAGCAGGCTAGACTAATAGGTTTATCCCCATCTCTAACCTCTATGATTTCTGTAAGAAACATGTTTTATTTACTCAACCTAAACTTTGCCTTTGCAGCTCCTACAGTCTACTACTCATATCTAACCCAGAGATAATTTTAATGATCAAATTATATATCCCCATAAAACAAGAAATTGGATATACAAAGGTGTACTGTACTGCAAACAATAAATAGGTTGTGGGCATTGCAATAATATATACAATACCAGTCCTTTCATGCTTACACAACATGGTCACATGGTCTGTTTACTTGGTCATGCCATGAGTCATCCATCTAATATCCTACCCTCCCAGTCAGCCATCCAACTAATTTCCTTCCCTTAACTGCTTTATGTTGACAATGAAGCACAAGGTGATTTTATATAGGCTATTCACTGCTTGTGGATTACTCCTATGACATCTGATAAACACAGCATGAAAACACGCTTGAAAATGACCAAACAATCAGCAGGAAATATGTTTGTTGTCACGTCACAGCAAATAAATTAGAACTTAAATAAAGAAGATTTTCATAGTTCAGACAAAGCTGTCTTTCAGGTGTTTCACTTATCTCATCACAGGAGTTGAAAATTCCCAATTTTACTTGGCAATTTTTTCCAAGTTTGTCTGCAGGGCAAAATTTTGTCATTTTTTCCCTTAAAACAATTTTCTGCAATTTTGTAAATGATGGGTTTTGTAACTCTGTTCCCGTCTGTGCTCAACAGAACAGATACATGAGCCTTGTAAAGCTAAACTTAAAGAATCCTTGTCCTTTTTGGGTGGTGTTCAGATGAGCAGCTCTCTTGTTTCCTCTCTTATCCTGCTTGAGGTCCTTGATTTCCTGGTGAGCTACTAGGATGTTCAGTAGCATTATTTCATTATCCACTCTGACTCCTGGGATTTATTGTTTTCCTCTTTGTATATCTGTGACATATCGAGGTACAATCCACACCGGTGAGCAGGTGTGTCACCCCGGCTGTAACCTGGGCAGGGCAGCCCAGAGGATTCAGGGGGCCTGGGGTCTTCGGCGGTGGGGGGGCCCCCGCTTTGGCAGAAATTCGGTGGCGGGGGGTCCTTCTGCTCCAGGACCCATGGCCGAAGTGCCCCGAAGACCCAGCTCTTCTGTGGCGGAAGGACCCCCTGCTGCCGAATTACTGCCAAAGACCCGGAGCGGAAGAAGCTCCAGGGGCCCGGGCCCCACGAGAGTTTTCTGGGGCCCCCGGAGCGAGTGAAGGACCCCGCTCCAGGGGCCCCAAAAACTCTCGTGGGGGCCTGGGGCAAATTGCCCCACTTGCCCCCCCCTCTGGGTGGCCCTGAACCTGGGGTGCCTTGGGAATGCCTTGCTGCTTTAGCCTCCAACTGGGCTGCTCTCAAAAAGCCACCAGCATGCTGGTCACTCTGAGACACTTGTGTGTACTGCAGCCTGTGAGCCACATCTTGGCTCTCACCAACATTGTTTATTACCCACCCCCCGACCCCCCCCCCCCCCCAAAACCAAACCCCAGTATGTCCTGCTGTGTCCAGCCTCCCAGACAGTCCAGACATATTAGAAATATTATTTATTTTAAATAAATAATAAATACATATATATCATGATACATGAAGTTACTTAGGGCTAGTCTCCACTAGATACGCTACATCGGTGCAGCTGTTCCAATACTTCTGTGTCACTGTAGTGTACCTGGTGGAGACGCTCTATGCCAACAAGAGAGCTCTTTCCCGTCGACATAATTACTCTGCTTCCGTGAGAGGCAGAAACCATGTCAGTGGGGAAGCGTTTCCCACTGACATAGACCTGGGGTAGACAGTGCTTAGGTTGCTGTAACTTATGTTGCTCGGGGGAGTGGCTTTTTCACACCCCTGAGTGATGTAAATTATATTGACATAAGTAGTAGTGTAGACCTGCCCCCCAACATTTTAATTTAAGCACACTGAATTAGATGAAACAATCTTATTAACTACAAAGCTTTAAATGAGAATAAGCATAGCAATACAGTCAGAAATGTTTACAAGAAAAATAGATGAAACTCTTTCTAATGCTAACCTTAAACAATATTAGATTCAAACAAAGATTCTCACCACATGCTTCCACCAGCAATAAACTCTTCAGGTCAAGACCCCTCCTGCGGAGTCCAACAGCTGCTTCTTTTGTCTTTTCAGGTGCCAAAGAGTTAGATGGATAGGGAGAGAGAGGAGGGGTATCTTGGGATGTTTGCCCCTCCTTTTTACAGTTTCAGTCCCTCTTTAAGAAGCATTTCCAGCTGAGAACCAAGACAGGGGGTCTGAGGGAGGAATGAGACCTCATGCTGTTTTCTTGCTAAGATGCAGATAACTTTGTCCCTGCTCCCGCCCCCCAACCATTTCTTGTAAAAGAATGAGGTGATGGCACTTGGCTGGGACATCAGCTTGCCCTTTTCCTTTGAGAAAATGATTTAACCGCTCCCCAGACTTATCTGGGAAACATACTTTAGTCATGATTTTAGCTTATATTAATAACTTTATACACAATGTTGCTATATGCATTTTACCATGATATCACTGAGCAGCAAGTTATGAGTTTCCAAATGATACCTCACAAGGCATACCTTGTACAAAGATTATTACAAAAGCATGCAAGGGGTGAATACAGGGGTGCATTCTGTCACCATATCACCTTTAAATTCTAAGTACACAGAGTTCTCAGAGTTCTATTACAGCTCTGCTCTCTCAGAGCCTGATCTAGCTGCCATTAAAGTCAACAGGAGTCTTTCAACTGAATTCAGTGGGAGTTGGTACAGAACCTCATATGGATTTTACTTTTGTTCTTTCTTGTTGTTTTATCTGTTCTAAAATAGTCACTTTACGCACATAGCATAGGGTATATGTTTTGCTGTCTATGAATGAATGGGTAAAAATACAATACCTTTCTGGCTTTTGGTAGCAGGGATACGTAGTTCACAGTTTTGAGAGGTGTCCTGGAAATTCAGGATATGCTATTGGAATAAGCTATTTTAGATTAATACCTCACAGACACAGATGCAATAGCATTTCTTCCACTTTATTCAGCATACCAGCTGATTACAGTGGCTTGGCTTCACTGCTTAATAAAGTCACATTGTGCCCTATCAAATCTTTCGATTCTCTTATCCAGACATTATAGTAACTCATTTGGAGAGAACCAGGTAAAAGACCCCCCTGTATTTACACAGAAGGGGACCAGGGGTAGGGAAAGGAACACAGCTGTCTAACTCACTTGCCTCTGGGTTCAGTAGAGCCACAATGTGTTGATAGCTGGACCATCATGCAAAACCTATATGTTTTCGCAGAGTCTTTCTGAATAGGTGAAGTGAAGGAAGCATTTTCAATTCCAGTGGGTGCGGAAGATTTTAATGTTTATGTTAGATTAATCTGATTTTTTGTATGCACATTTTTTTGGGGAGGAGGGGGGGGAGCATACTTGCACTAGAGGCACATTTTTATGAATTAAATTAAATCAGTAATTGCAGCAAGTATGTTCTAGCAAGTCAGAGTTTACATGCTATAACCAGATGAGAGTTACAACTCAGAGAGAGTGGGTCCACCTCCCACCAGGCTAGAGAATCATCCTGACAGTGTGTAAAACCAGACTGCATGACAACTTCCAGCGGTCACTGTAGTCTCAATGAATTCAAAAGAAAAAATGGTGGCCACTTCTCCTGTCTCCTGTAATTTGTCCCACTGGATGGGGGCAACCTTATGTTTCTGTTAGTACAGGAAACAGAACAGGAGTACTTGTGGCACCTTAGAGACTAACGAATTTATTTGAGCATAAGCTTTTGTGGGCTACAGCCCATTTCATCAGATGCATGTAGTGGAAAATACAATAGGAAGATATATATATATATACACAGAGAACATGAAACAATGGGTGTTACCATACACACTATAAGGAGAGTGATCAGTTAAGGTGAGCTATTATCAGCAGGAGAGAAAAAGAACTGTTTGTAGTGGTAATGAAAATGGCCCATTTCCAGCAATTGACAAGAAGATGTGAGGAACTGTGGGGGGTGGGGTAGGGTGGGGGAATAAACATGGGAAAATAGTTTTAATTTGTGTAATGGCCCATCCACTCCCAATCTTTATTCAAGCCTAATTTAATGGCGTCCAATTTGCAAATTAATTCCAATTCAGCAGTCTCTCATTGGAATCTGTTTTTGAAGTTTTTTATTGTAATATTGCAACTTTTAGGTCTGTAATCAAGTGACCAGGGAGACTGAAGTGTTCTCCGACTGGTTTTTGAATGTTATAATTCTTGACGTCTGATTTGTGTCCATTTATTCTTTTACGTAGAGACTGTCCGGGTTGGCCAATGTACATGGCAAAGAGCAGGGGCGGTTTGAGGCAGAGCGCCCCCAGTGGCTTGCTGCCCCAAGCACGTGCTTGGCATGCTGGTGCCTGGAGCCGCTCCTGGCAGAGGGGCATTGCTGGCACATGATGGCATATATCACATTGGTAGATGTGCAGGTGAACGAGCCTCTGATAGTGTGACTGATGTGATTAGGTCCTATGATGGTGTCCCCTGAATAGATATGTGGACAGAGTTGGCAACGGGCTTTGTTGCAAGGATAGGTTCCTGGGTTAGTGTTTTTGTTGTGTGGTGTGTGGTTGCTGGTGAGTATTTGCTTCAGGTTTGGCGGCTGTCTGTAGTAGAGGGGTGAGAATACAGAGGAACTGCTGCACTTTCCCTCTGCTGGTTTGGGGCTCAATTTGCTGTGATTTTCTGCCCTCTACACCATGTAGTAGAGCAGTGGTCTCCAAACTTTTTTGATCACATACCCCTATCAGTAAAAAAATGTTGAGCACGCAACCCCAATATATGTATATTTATTTATGTATAAATTATATACATGTACTAATATATTATGTACATTATAAAACATACAAAAATAGAAATTAGAAAAGGATGAGATAAAGATGAAATAAACAATATTTTAAAATAATTTGTATTGTATTTTATTTATGAACAGTACAAAAAACCTTTTTGCTCTCACACAAAAAAATATTAATAATAATATTTTTAGCGAGAGCAATGAGATTGAATATGCTTCATTATTTCTGAAAATCTTGGTTTAACATTTTGTGATACAGTGATTCAAAGGTCTGGATTAGTGTTAGGGTGCAGGAGGGGGTGCAGAGTGGGGGTGTGGGGTCTGGGAGGGAGTTAGGGTGTGGGAGGGCACTCAGGGTGGGGTGCAGGGTCTGGGAGGGAGTTAGGGTGTGGGGGGGGGGGGCTCAGGCTGGGGCAGGCAGGAGGTGCAGAGCACTTACCTGGGGCAGTTCCTGTTTGGTGCAGAGGGTGTGCAGGTGGCTTTGCGCAGCGCGGCACCGCCCCCATGGTTGCAATTCTGGGAGCTGCCCCCCACCCCGGCCAGGGCCACCCAGAATGCAGAGCCCTGGGCTAAGGGGGCCCCGGGTCCCTGGCCTGCAGCTCTAAAGCCCCTTTCAGAATGAGGCCCTGCAAGCAAGGGCTGGATGACTCACGAGGAGCAGGGGAAGCCACACAGCCAGCGGCTGAAGAGAAGTGCCACTTCTCTCCAGCCAGTTTTGAAGGGGAAAGCGTTGCTTCATTCCAGCCTCTGGCTGCGCAGTTGCCTCTCCTTCTCCATGGGCTGGAGGACTCAGGGCCACATTCTGAAAGGGGCTTTAGAGCTGCAAGCCAGGGTCCCGGGGCCCCCTTAGCCCAGGGCACTGCAGCCCCTAAAGCCCCTGCGTTCCGGGTGGCCCTGCCTGTGGGGGACAGGGGGGATGACAGCTTCTCCTCTCGCTCATTCCCCCCCCCTCCGGTGGTGCTCCTCCGGCCGCACCCCCAATGGATCGTCTTGCGCACCCCACTTTGGAGACCACTGTAGTAAAGGGTAATCTAAAAGCCAGCATATGCAATATTCTGTAAAACCAACAAAAACCCAGCTGTTCCTCATATAGGAGTTTATGACACCAAATATTTGAAGTGTTATTGTGACATTGATTGTAGTAAATATATGGACAAATAACCAAGAAACAACTGGCAAGTTTTGGATGGCTTATAATGTAGGTAAGAAATACGCAAATTGACATAAAGAGTGGGTGTGATTTGTCTATATTAGTCTGAACATTAACCACTCTTTATTCACAGGGGATAATTGTAAATTGGCAGGAGATCTGATTCAGCTGATTCATGAACCTTGTTTTTGTTTCACTGCACCAGCATAGGATAACTACAAACACAACACGCTGAAACATGAACTATAACTGAATGCCTTTGGGAAGTTGCAGAGGACATTTTTCAGGTGTGTACATAGAAAAAGGCTGAGGAGAAATATCAGGGTGTGAGGATCTAATTCCCTAGAAAGGCACCCAGAATCATGATACTTCAGTAAGTATGTTACTGTTTCCACAATGAAAATGCATGCATCCGAAGAAGTGGGTATTCACCCATGAAAGCTCATGCTCCAATATGTCTGTTAGTCTATAAGGTGCCACAGGACTCTTTGCTGCTTTTACAGATCCAGACTAACATGGCTACCCCTCTGATACTTGACACAATGAAAGTGATGTCCAGCACAAGAGAGTGACGCATGGTATAATATTGTTTTTTGTTTGTTTGAAGTGATTTACATTTCCTGTCACTGGTTCTGATCCAACTCCTGTTGAAGTCATTAGAAGTCACTCCATTGACTTCCAGGGGAAGTTGATCAGGCACATTACTTTTGCTATAACTGTGTCAGAAACCATGATCTGTACACTAGTCTCCTTCAAACTCTATGGCTCAGTGAGACATAGCAATGTAGAACACCTGAAAAATATGTTAGAGTGTCTGCTACCAGGTCCTGCAGCAGTTAATTGAGACCAGGTGCAATTTGTTACTCTACAGTTTTCCTTTTTACAATGAATGTATTCCATTTTCTTGTTAAATCCTCTTTATTCTTTACTGTGAAATAATGATGATGTAAACTTACTTACCAAAGTGGATTAAGCACAATTACAGCTGAATGGGATGAGGATTGGATTGAGTCAAATTTATAGATAAAAAGTTAAAAATAACCAGTGGGGGGAAAATCAACATTAAAGGGGGAAGTTACGTTTGAAATAACCGAGTCTTGTTTTGTGTAAAGTTTATGCCAGTGCTGAAGGGACTCTTTTAAACATTGCTAAGTAAAACAGAATTATAGTTGAAGATC
This sequence comes from Mauremys reevesii, assembly GCF_016161935.1. NCBI lineage: Eukaryota > Metazoa > Chordata > Testudines > Geoemydidae > Mauremys > Mauremys reevesii. The sequence continues at coordinate 93,069,708 of NC_052628.1, read as the reverse complement.
AGCTAGAGGCAAAGAATTAATGAAAAAAAACCTCCCTGTTGAGAGACCCAGCAAATTAGGAGCTATAAAAGGGGTATTATATTTAGAAGTGTTAACGCAGTTTTGAGTTTGCAGGTTTCAAGAGGGGAAGTGAACTGAGATGCTTCCATTACTGTGTGTCTTAATATAGTCAACACGGTGATAACCTTTAATATCACCGACAGGGATACAGCAACACTACATAGATACTTTTAAAGGCAGTCAAAAACTGATCAAACTTAATGGTTGAATTAATTCTCTTTTGTATTATCACTTACATTTTTTTTATTTTCAGTAGGAAAAAAACATCCACTTGATACTGCTACAGACATTCTCCTTGTGGCAAGAGAAAAAGAGAGGTTCATGGCCCAGTGCCTCAGGGTTCACACTCAGCTACGGCAGGGACAGTGAGTAGTTCTATGGCACACAACATCCAACAAATTAATTGCCCGGGGGAACTTAGAGGAGAGGAAAAAAGGAAAAGAGCAGGAGGGAGCTTGACTGTACATATCTTCAACCATCATCCTTGATAAGATCAGATTCATTAAATACAAAGTGCTGGAGTAGGAATGTGAAAGGGCTAACAGTTGAACTTTCCACTTCTCCCCCAACCCCCCTAAAGAAATATTTAAGAATAAGAGTACATGGATGACTCCCCAAATTAAGAATGAAATTTCTGCAGAAATATTGCACATTGAATTTACATTTCTTTCTCACCCTAAAATACCTCTGACAATTGCTATGGGAATCTCAGGTACATTAGGAATACAGAAATGGGACCCACTGATGCCCTATTCATATCTGTTGGCACTAGCAAAGGATATTGCATTAGAAATTTCTAACTCTCAGAACCAAAAGTTTAAGACCAGATTCATTCAGTCTATGTCAAATATTCTATAGTACTAGCGTCCAGCTAAGTATGGACCAAATTCTGCTCACCTTAGCAAAGCATGGAGTCCCATTCCTGTCAATGTGACTACCTGTGTGAATATGGTAAACAGGGTTTAGCCCCAAACTTTTTATTTAAAGAGTTGCAGAATAATCACTCATTGGGAAAGACATTTAGGAATTAAAAATTAATAATCCTTAAAGTGCACATGATAGATGGATGTTTGCTGAGCAATAGCCTCAGCTGGCGTAGCTCCCCTGAAGCTAATAGAGGTATGCTGATTTACACCAGAAAGGATCTGGCATAAATAACTGTATTTACATTTACTCTTAAATGAACATATTTACCCATTATATGACTTCGTGTTTTTGTATGAACACCTACCAATATACTTATACACATGAGAATTAATTTGGTATTTTCAAGTGTTTTTCAGTGCACAATGAAAACAGAAAGCTTACAGATAAATACAGAGACAAGTTTTGTTTATACTGATTTGTTTGAGTAATTAAAGAGTAATAAATGGTCACAGTTAATTAATTTTCATGAGAGATAAAATAAATATGTTTATATTAAGTTCTTGGAAGGCAACTAGGACATTGAGCTTTTTAAAGTTTAGTCTGAAGTAAGACCCTAGAATATGCAGCAACATTAAAGAACCTTTGGCAGGTTTACATCCTTTTAGAAAAATATTGCTGACAGCTAGATATCATAGAGTTGCTGCTTTCATATGCAAATCAGAGCTTGTGCCTGGTTCCCGTCAATGATCCAGAAAATAAATTGAATACTTTTTTTTAATTAAAATGTTTTAACAATAAAACTGAGAAAAACAACCCTGAAATCCCTTTGATGTAACAGAAGATAAAATATAATGCCAATTTTGCTAATGGATTTGAAAGGAGAGATTTTTTTTCCCTTTCCAATAATTGAGTTTAATGTCAAATCACAGACTAGAGCATTGTCAGACAGGGCTAGAGGCTATCTCACCCACTTGGATGTGATTTGAGCTGAGGTGTAAATCTCAGATTGGGTTGAATGGTCATGTTTTTCCGATAGTCACGGGCTGCAAGTCACAAACTTCACTTAGAAACAGATTTATCTGAGCAGTGTAACAAGCAGACTTTGATAAATAAACTTTTCTTTGTAAGGGGAATAATTGCCAGCAACCCAAGTTCTAACACGAGGTAGGGGTTTGATCACTCAGCTAATTTATTTAATCAAGCAAAAGTTCCTGAGACAAAATTACTGAACTTTTTAAAGATAGCAGCCTCAGGAAAAGTTACATGCCAGACATATAAAACTTAACAGATCTGAAATCAAGTTGGACAGCTGAGCTGCAGAAATAGTACCAATCGTTCAATATGTATATGCTAGTTTGATATATCCAAACTCTTATTTTCAAAAGCCATTTGTCAACAAGCGAGTTTTTAACAGGTGTCTACATTCTAAGAATGAGGAGACACAGCCTGGCATAAACTATTGTTTTACAGACCTGCATCAAAGGGTAGGTGTGGGCATTGGCTGGTGTTGTATATAGTCCCTTCCAGAGAAATATAAAACTTAAAATTAGCACAAGGGATTTTACTGCCCTTGATAAATTGAAACTGTATACCCCTCACAAGCAATAATCACTCAACATTTTGATACCCTTAATATTTTCTAATATTTCCCAGCTGATAACAAAAATTCTGAATCAAACTGGTAAGAGTCCCTTTTGCATCCTTTTAGCACATTAACAAAAAATCTTCTGCTTTCCCAGTATAGTTTTATACATGTACATTGTATGTGCAATATAGAGGGAGCAGAGAGGCACAACAGGTAAAAAGTTACTGGATGTATCACCATTTCCAATATCAGAATATTTCCCACAATAATCAGCCAAAACAAGAAATGGAAAGAGGTAACAAGGAGTCTGGAGAAAAATTAGAAGCAAATGCACAAATCAATTATGCTACATTTTGCAACCACATTTCGCACCAGTGGGTTCTTACATGAGTATTCCCATTGACTTTGATGGGAGTGTGATCCCCAAGGTGAGTGAGGATTGTACAATGTAGACTTTATTGTATGGGGTTTTGTTTTGTTTTTTTCATTTCCAAAATACATTTTAACTGTTTAACATTATAAACATTTTTCCTCCCTTCTGATGGGGGAAAATTGCAAAGTCTCGTTCATAGTAATGATGAGAAGGGATGTTGTTTTGTTTTAAAAAGAGAATGAAAGTGAACAATTAAAAAGAGGGAAATGGTAGAAATCAAACTTGCCATCATTTGTTTAGTCTCTAAAATTTTAGTTCCTTTAAAACCTCATTTAGCCTTGTCATCTTTAATCCATGGCCATGGTAGGAGACTTTTCACTGGAGTGTTGACCAGAGAATATGCTGAATCAGTGAATCTCCTCAGGATACTGGCTGTGCTCCTCTGTCTCCAGCCTATTTACTGTTCTGCAAAGGCTAGATTAAGGCCTGCCAGTAAAGACATGGTGGTGAGTATTCTACACTGCTGAGACCTCTTTTCCAGGTGTTACCAGTAATCTGAAAGCTGGGTTTCCACCAGCAGAAGGCAGGAATAAATAAAGCCCAGTATCTAACCTGTGGGGTCTTAAGCACTCCAGGTGAGATGTATATGAAGTAATGTCACAACCTGGGCAAGCAAAAGAGCAGAGGCTGAGATGATCAGTGACAGAGCTGGCAAGGTCACAGCTAAATGCATTGGTAGAGTTATTACAAATGTGTTTAGCACATTATTCAAAATTTAGAGCTTAGTGAAAACTCTTGTCAGACAGTCACCTAGAGAACCAGACATTGGAGGACTGGAAGTTGAGCAATTAAAAACTGGTTTGTTGCCTTAGGCATGTTTCAGTTCACTGTTCAGCAGCTCTGTTTCTCTTACCGTTCTACTCCTTGGTTGAACTTGGTTGAACTTGTGACCAAAAAAGAAAGAAACAAACATACTATGCAAAACAACAACAAACAGCACGGTTTTCTGAGAGCCCATTGGCTGCAAGTTGGAAGCCCCATTGTGACAGCTACCAATGTGCCCTATTAATTAGTTTACAGGCACATACAGATTTAGAGTGTTGTTTTATTTACTTACTTACTCAGGTTACATTTATTTTTTGGAACTTAGTTTCAACAGCAGTTAGTATTAGAACCAAAACCAGCTCTTCGCCCAAGAAGTTAAATTTTGGGCTTGCTTGAGCTCACTTACACTGGTTCTGTACCATTGATTCAAAGAACTTACTTCTGATTAGCACCAGTGGCAGGGGGAATAAGGCTCCACAAGTTTAACTTCTGTCCCCGCTTTAGACTTCATCATCACCTGCATGATTCACTTTCAAAATAGAGTCGGTCAAACTGATTCAGAGGGAACTGGGATTCTCACTTTTTTACCCCAAACTCAACATCCAAGAGCCAGTCACATTTCCCTCACTCTCACCAGTGTGTCAGGAGTCAGTAGAGTTCTATCAGTGCAAAACAGATGAGAGACCCCAAGAGACCCGTCTTGAGGTGTGAAAAAGTTCAGTTAATTTGTATTAAGAAATTCATTATCTCTCCCCCACACTTTTATCCCCACTCTCTCTCTCTCTCTCCCCCCAATCCTCCTTTCTGGGTCCTTACAGCTGGGACTAGGCAGGCCAAAGTACTGTGACAGTGGCCAGTCTACTAGGATTTACAGCCTAAACAGAAGTAGGCAGTATTATAGATTTTATGATAAAGCCATCCATCGGAGATTGCCAAGCCAGGTTTGCAGGATGAAGAGATCTAGACAATTCAAACTGAATCTTTAAAGGAGATTCACCATCACAGTGTAACAGTTCTTAAATGAACAGAATATTCTGACTGATAGCAGCTTGGTCAAGTAATCATATTTTGTGGGAGACAGGCCTTTGATGTTGCAATGACATCAGGGCCGGCTCCAGGCACCAGCTCAGAAACCAGGTGTTTGGGGCGGCCAAGGGGAAGGGGCTCTTCGGCAGCAATTCGGCGGTGGGTCCCTCGTCCCTCTCAGAGGGAAGGACCTGCCGCTGAAGTGCCGCCAAAGAAGAAAGCGGCGCGGTGGAGCTGTCGCGAGCGCGGTTCTTTTTTTTTTTTTCGCTGCTTGGGGCGGCAAAAACCCTGTAGCGGCCTTGGATGACATACAAGTATGAGTTTATGTTTTGATGTTTGTACTGAAGGGGACCATTTTGCTTGAGAGTATTGCTTGATTGCTTTTTAGACTACATTTGGTCACCATGTTGATGGTACTGGTTGTGCTGAAGCACCAAACAGGAAGGACCATGTGAGAGTGTCATCCCTCTCCATCAATTGGAATTATATTATTATTGCTAATAACCCTGCCTTTTTGCCCCTATGTTCCCTGCTTCCCACAGTGAATGATGACCATCATACTTACCCCCATTTAAAGGGTGGATTTAGGATTCATCATGCATGCTGAACATAAGATCAATGGGTGGAATAATGTAAAATTTTAAAAAGAAAAAATAGATTCATTGTCTTTCATTAAAGATAAAAATATTGTTTTGAAATTAGATATGTACTGTGATGAAATACACATAGAACTTAAACACACACAAGGTACCATACACAGTACTATGCAGTGGTGAATGGTGCTTTACCGACATACAAGACAAATGTCCTTTCCTGAACCACTTGCAATCTACGGGCTAGCCTCTACCTTTTGCTGACAGAGGGGAGTACAGTGGATGTGGAAGACGTGCGTTGCAGCTGGGGTCTGCAGAAGGAATTGTGGCTGCGTCAGCCAGAAAGAATTTTGAGGGCTCCTGCACCTTGGAGTGGTAACTGTATTGTCCTTGGAGAGGACACTGTGCTTCCCCCAAACCCAGTCAGCTCAACTGGCCAGTCATGGAGAATAAGGATGGGGCTATAGCTGTGCTCCACCTCACCTCACCTCACCTCACCCTACCCCAACCTCCTTCATTCCATTTCAGACAATTAGCACCTGTAAGGAAGCTGCACAATTTACATTCCCAGATACAGCCGTCCCTGAAGGAAGGCACAAGAGGTGATATCTCTTTCACTCTACCCTCTTGCAGAACCATATGGGGTATGTCTTCACTGCAGCATTAATATGGGTGATCAGAATCCTGGCTAGGACAGCCCAGGTGTGAGCCATTATATTACAAAGCCACATCCAACTTACTGAGTCCACAGTGGTGCTCCAGACATTCACGTAAGGCACTAGGACTTCTGGGGTCATATCCCATGTTCTTAGCATTGAAGTAAGCTGAGCTGCTCTATGATTCCTTCCCAGTGACTTGTGAGGGAACTTGTCTGTTCTTCTGGGAACACTGAAGGAATTGTGGGAAGGTACTGGAGGACTATCAGCAGTCAAGTAGTTTAACTTGCATCCTCACTGCAAAGTGGTCAGGCTCTAGCCTGTAGCCCAGGACAGACCAGCTAGCCCAAGTGTAAAACACCACCATGCTCAGGCCAGATGGTTTTCTGTGTGAATGGGAGCCGGGTTAGTGGCAACACCACCTGAGTAAGATCCCAAGTTAACTCTGCAGTGAAGATAAGTCTGTATGGGTTAGGCACAATGTGGTCCTAAACAGCAGCCAAAATGGAGGAGGAAAGGATGCAACATAAAAGTACAGAGAATGAGTATTTGGCAAACATATTGTTAGATCCCTGGGTTTGTCTGTTTTTTAAAAAAAAATCATTATTAATTTAGTTATTTTCAATCTTCAAATTGTAATATGAACTAAAAAAAAAAAAAAAGGACATGAGAGCCATAAAGGATTGTTTCTAAAAAAAGGCTAGCGAAAAGAAGTGAGATTTTATGTGAGACTGGGTGGACAGTGAAGTGGCTTGGGGCACAATAGAAGGGGAGCTGTTCCAGTAACACAGCTCACACACACAAAAAAGCACAGAACAGAGGCCAAGAGATCGTTTGGTGCAGTGGCTTTTAAAGAGATTTGCAAGTTTCTGGGAGCAGAGGGAGAAGAATGGAGAAGAGTGAGGGGGTGAAAGATATGAGCAGGGAGTTAAAAATAGAGACGAGATCATGGAGACATGGAAGGCACAGGCCCTAATAAGCCAGAAGTCAGCACTGATGTGTCTCTGCTCTCACTGAAGTCCATGTTAGTTTTATCATTGTAAATGGTAGCATTTAGGCTAGTGCTTTAGCACTTTAGAAAACCCTACCCAGAATTTTTAAACCAGGACTTATATTTGAATGCTGAATAAATAAGAACACAGTCTAATTAGTGTATTTAGAATATTTATTTCACAATCATTGATAATTTATTAATCCTTGATTGTTTGTTTTATCTTTGGCTTTAGAAATCAGTACTAAGCTCTCTCTTACATGTTTTATTAAATGCTTTCCTCACAGTTATATCTTTGCACAGTATAGAGGATCTAGTTACTATTTAAAAGTTGTGAGCTCCACTCATATATTATAGGTAGATTTCCATGGCTCAATATTCTCAATCACTTATTGATTCAAAATTATTTTTCAGCATCTAGAGTGCCCATTATATTGTTGAGTGACTGCCTAATGCTTATACGATGTATGTTCTTCCTAACTATTCAAGTATGTACTTTTTACAGTGGCTAAATAAATCATATAACAAATTCATCAGCCAGATAAAAGATGTACCTATATTTAAATTCCTTATCAAAATAACACTGATATTTAGAAGTAAATTGGCCAGCTCTGCGGAAACATCATGGTTGGCTGGGGTTTCAATTTTCGTTTCAGTTCTAGATGGTATTAAAGCTATAGCATTATTTTAGTATCATCACTCGTATCGGCTGAAAGAGAGTGAGAGATGTGTAAATACATGCTTATCTTTGATACCTCTTTCAGTGCTACTAGCAGGAGGGAGCCTTAGGTGGCCAGCTGAGAAGCCAGCTCTCTCCTGGAGGGTTTTTATGGCTACATGCTGTAGCTGGAGGGGCCTGTTATATTAACTTCTAAGGGTAACCCAGTGACTGGTTTCTCTTTCAAATGGTGATCATGGACTGATCCATATGTGAGTCATATTTCATGCATCTCTTTAGCAGTCAGAAGTTTGATTTCTCTTACTCACATGCCAACATCATTGTTTGAATTTTCAGCAGTTTAAAAACTATTATCAGCTAGTCTGCTTGGAGCTTTTCATGTCAGAGCAATGCTCTGTTTTGGGTTTAGTCTAACTGCATTTAGTCTCCATATTTTCTCTAACTTCCTTTCCAGTTTGTGGCTTTTCCTGGAAGAAAACTGGCATTTTCTTTCTTTTCAAGTGAAAAACTATAAATAGACTTTGCAATGGTCCAGGCCATTCTCTGGTTGTTCATAAGCTCATTTTGTTAACTCAGGTAATTTTCAAAGTCACTTGAATTGTACCTATTTTTTTCCCATTGGTCCAAATACATGGAAGATGTGCAGATTTTCATTTTTGTGGGCCAAAGAACACTCTCACTTGGAAATGTCTATAGCGGGGAGCTGTGAGGGAAGAAAAGCTCTGCAAGGTTCTCTTCAGGAAATTGTCCTCAAGTCATTCTTCTGGGCATTCTATTCTATTGTTCCCTCCCATAGTGGGAAGTGTTTCCATCCACAGACCACAGGGGAAATGCAAAAGAATGGGTCAGTCCCTGCAGTGACTCTGCCTCTACCCTTTTCTGTCTGATCCCTCTACCACCCCCCCTTGATCTCTCTAGGATTCCCCTGCCATTACTCCCTCTGGGCCTTCTTTCTTTGGAGCTTCATGAAGTAAAGCCTGTCATTTCATATTTTTATCTCTGTAATGTATTTATTTTGATGTATTTATTAAGTGTTAATTAATGCACTATGGGAGTCCCCCTTCAGCCCTCTGTGTAAATTGATCCCCTTCCTTCCATATGTTTTGCCCATAGGGTTTTCTGCAGCCCTAGGGCAGCAATAATCCCTGTGCCTTTGCAATGGAGTGAGGAAAGGAGACCATGGGTTCTCAGTTTATTTGATTGCAAGAAGAGTTATCTTTATGGGGGTTGTATTTTTGAACCATTAAAAACAGTATTGAGGACTTGTTATCTTCCAGCTTTTAGCACCATAGAGCAGCTATCACTGTTAACCAGATTTTCAAAGGCACCTAGTGAGATTTTCAAAAGGAACCCAGCAGGTTAGGTTTCTAACTCTCATTGAAATCAGCAGGAATTATGCACCAGCTTTCTTTGGTATTCTTGAAAATCCCACTAGATGCCTAGCTGTATCTTTGGTACCTAAATACTTTTGAAAATCTAGCCATGTGCACAAGACAGAAAATTCAGACTCTACTCTTGACATGGAATTTGACAGCTATATAGGCGCTATGCTTCCTCCCTAAAGTATCAGTTAAACCCTCAGGAGCCATCTAGGCCTCTGTAGCTGGTCAGAAACTAGAATTCCCATTTTTTAGGAAATTTTGAAATAATAAAGTGTTCCAAAAGGGAACAAAAAGAAAATCTTGGAGTCGCCCATTGCCTGGAAATTCCTTAAGGGAAAAAAAAAAAGTCAAAGCATTTTATTTTGATCTTTTTGAAATGTTTCTGAGACACCCAACACGTCCCAGAGCCCCAACAGCCTGCCAGGCAGGGAGCTGACTAGGTAAGGGAGCCTGGAAGCTAGGGCTTCTGGGATGTAAGTAGCTGTGAATCTGGAATCTGAGAGAGCTCTGGCTCTAGGACAGACCACCTGGTGAGCTGCCCCAGAGCCAGAGAAACTGGAAGCCCTGGCTCCCTGCTAGCCTACAAAATGGGCTGCTAAACAGTTGGGCAGGTCAGCTAGCAGGAAACGGGTTAGGTAGGATTTCATAGGAAACCCATCTTGCGTCCACTGGAATTTCATAGAAATCCCATGTTCCCACGGAATGTGTCTATTTCAATGACTCAGCATTTCCCAACAGAAAAACAATCAGAAAAATTCCAACCACTTCTACTGCTGAGTCCAAGGCAGTAGGGCTAGGATTTGTCCACCTAGTGGAAATTTCATCAGGAAATCGACAAATTGGATCTGAAATGTGAGGCTGCTCAGTGTAATGAGAGGTACGGCAGAAAAAAAGAACAGCATATGGTCATAAAGCAGGGTTAGTTCAAATTATTTTAGAAGAGCAAGAAACCATAGAATTAGATGATTTTTTCCCAGTTTTTACCCATTCCATAGAGAATGGTGTCAAAATGATGGATGAGGTTCCACGTCCCAGAATTTGTTTTCCGTAGTATTAATGGCAAGCCATTAGATTGAGGGGAAATTTTTCAAAGTGGTGCACAGGGATTATTGTGTTATGCAATTCCCATTAAAATCAGTGGGAACCTTGAGGCTAACCCCCTCGCCCCGCCCCACACACTACTTTGATAATGTGCTCCTAATGTATCAATAATTTCCATTTAACTGCACTTGAATTAACCAGATAGTTCATCATGTTTTATTTTTTAAAATATTATGATTACACTTTTGAGTACCAATACATGTGTATTTAAATTAAATAAGTGCCTTGTAAAATCCCAAAGCAAGCTCCTTTTTATTTTTCATATAATAAATCTAATATACAGTATATCCACATTTTTCATTAATTATATCAACTAATTACCTTATTACAAAATAAATGCTAGAGAAATTACAGTTATAGAAGGATCAGTGTTCATTGATTATGCATGAATTACTAACTTCTAAATAAAATAGTTATTATGAGCTAATGTGAAACCTTGATAAATTAGCTAAACTAATAGATATTAATTGTAATTCACGTGAATTACTGCTGCTAATTTTAAAGTATTAGTGCATCAGATTAAAATGAAAATTTTGTTATTTTGAACACCTGGGAAATATTCCTTTGGGATTAATTGACAGAGGTTGCATAGACAATTCAGAAGTCTGGGCACTAAAGTCTCAAAAGGGCTGGATGGTGTATGGACATGCTAACACACTTAGTTAATTTAAGTGGAATATTTCATTGTAGATGTAAATTGAGGAGGAAAAAAAAAGACTACAATGGACTATTTTCATACTTAATGTAGTCTGTTTTCCTCTTACAACCAGTATGCGTACTCATGATAGGCTACTTGAGTACACGGTTAGAAATGAACTCTGTGCATGTGTGTGTGCGTGCTTGCTATGAACATATCAATCTAATATGACCCTAAGAGGCACTTTGTGAAAGCTGTGAATGCCTTCTAAACATAAAAAGCAGAAGTACATTAGATGAGCAGGACTATTGGATATAAATTCCCCTTCAGATTCAGCCTTGAAAGTTTCTTGATGATACTTAAGAATCAAGGTTTTGCTTGGCAACAAACAACATTAAAGAGCAAAATGGATGTCAGTAGATTCAATGAAAGTGATCTGGCAGATTTAGATTCAGAAGTTTAATAACCTTTGGAGATAATTTCAAACCAAAGCCCTGGATCCAAATACTCATGAAGTTAAGGATGTTACAAATCTAAATCTAATTCAAATTGTGTGGGTTGAACCAATCTCTAGTATCATTTTTTTTAATTCCAACTTTTAGAAGTAAAGATTATATAGGCCAAGGACCAAAATTCACACAGTTTCTTCTATGCGCAAAGAAAGTGCACTGTTGAAATGTGTATGTATAGGTGGAATGTGGGTGTGAAGGTATGAATGCAGATTTCAGAAGAACATTATATATGTATATATATGAGCAAGGGAGAACTATTTATCACATCATAAAGGGGTTGATTCTGGATGCACACCCTAAGCAGAAAGCTTAAAAAAAAATCTGTATACATTCTTGAAAACCTCAATAAAGTCAAAGGAAATGGAATCCAGCAGTAAGACAGAAGCAGCCTCCCCCTTGTCAGAGCCAGAAGTAAATGTGAAGCTGACAAAACACAGGCCCAAGGAATCTGCTAAAGAGACAAATACCAGAAATAATCTCTTTCATATTTCACAGTCTGAATCTTTATTATGGCCAGGCAAAAGAAAAAGGAGAATAAGATAGTAAATGTCAAAAACCATGCCAAATCCTCGAAAAGGACTGTTTGAAAAGGCAACAAAAGTAAGAAGAGACATCAAAACCATATACTTGTAAGAACATAAAAACTGCCCACAGAGCATCACTCCTCTTGCATTGCTGTATAACAATCCTAAAAAATGTTCCCTGGATTTTCTTTGCTATGTGGACACCTTATGCAAAATGGATGCCTCTCACTTATGTATTCACCTGTACTGCATCTAGCTTATTTTAAACCAACACCAATGGATGACACTCACGCGTCGTACTCATGAATATTGGACTTACATGACAGGTGCCTTTAAGTGAGAGTTTGCATTCCTGGAAAACAATCAGCTGATAAGTAAGAGGTGTAACTTACTTTGATTTTATAGCTTTCAATTTATTTTCCATTTAAGATTGTGTGGTAAGAAACACTGGTAACACGCCAGAGATCAATATTCTTTTTAAATACCTCTCCCATATTTCTCTTTGGATGCCTTACAGCTACTGCCAGAGAAAGGTGTTGTGCTTTAGTTTTCAAGCTAAGACTAAACTTGCTTCTTCTCCCAAACTCTCCTTTCTTCTCTACCAAACTTTCTTTGCCATCATCCCAGCTCATCTTTGCTTGTTTCCTAGATGTAAAGCAGTGAAAAAGAGTTTTGGTAGATGGCCAGATGGCTGAGTTCCTTTTCCAGTGACCATTTTAATACTGCTGAAATTTAATTATATTGCTTGTGTGTGTTAGGGTACCTAGGACATCAGCCTCTCTTTAGATCTTATTTAAATATAAATGAATACATCTTTAATTATTCTCTCTCCTTCTCCTGCTCCCCAAATACCTCAGGCTTTCTCCTCTCTCTCTCCCACATCAACAGAACTGCATCCAATGCACTGGTACTTTCTCATGTTGGTTGGTGCCATGTCTTTCTCTATCACGGCTCCCCACAGTAGCCAAACCTTCTGCCAAATTCATCCTCCTTTTCTGCCTCTTGGATCATCTCTCACCTACTCCTTGTGTTTTTGAAGAAGCAGAGAAGTTAATACAGAGCACAAAAGAAGTTTCTTCTCACTTTCAAAACTAGGGCCACCCTGAAGATTCAAGGGGCCAGGGGCAAAGCTGGGGAGCTGTGCCACTTGTACTCACCCAGCGGCAGACCAGGTCTTCGGTGGCATTTCGGCGGCAGGGGGCCTTCAGTCGCTCTGCGTCTTCGGCAGCACTGAGGGGCCCCCCGCCGCCGAAGACCTGGACCACTGCCAGGGCAGGGCTCATGGGACCCCTGTGGAGCCCGGGGCAAATTACCCCACCTCTCCCCACCTCTGGGCGGCCCTGTTCAAAACACCAATCCTGCCTTCAACTCCTCCTCTAACCCCTCCCATTTTCTATGTCCTATTCAAGCTTCTTTTCTCCCATGTCTTTCATTTTACTCTAACACCACTGATCTGGGTCTAACAAACATCTTCTGTGTACAGATATGAGGATATATACATTATTATTAATGTTATTAATAAAGACGATCCCAGACATTGGGGAAACTTGAAACTGATCAGATCTGGGTTTTTGGTTCTGGTCCACTTAGTGCACCTCATTCTTTCAGTGGCTCATTCCATTTCCCCAAAGTAGCTTTATTTCTCCTTCAGGGATTCTTGTCCCCTCTGGTAATTAGTGGGATGTCTCACAGCAAAAACTGCCAACTGCTGTTCTTCTGACATTAAAAAGAAAAAGTAGATCATTACCAAGAAATTTCATATCATGGCTAAATGCTCTGATATTAACCAATTAATGGAGGGACACTGAAATCAGAAGATGCTATTTTCTCACCATGGCAGCACCACAAAAAGGTCTGTGGTCATTCAAGATGGAGAGTTCAAAGTAAGTAGAAATCTAATTCCCCAGGAACTATTCTAAAGTTTGTAGCAACATTCATCACTGTACCTGAGTGCTTGGCAAAGCAGAAAAATGTAAATTGGGAGGACATTCCCTACTGTAGCTGAAGGGGCTGGAGAGCTTTAGGATCATTCTCATCTGATTCTGTCTGGAATTTGAAATGGGCTCATATCAAAGTTATATAATAAATTTCCCTCAAGTTTTTCCAGAGTCCAGGGGAGGCCGTACCTGGGGATACATAACTGAACCATAGCTATACTGTGAGAGTATACAGGTAGGAAGGTACAAACCCATACTTGGCTGCCACTGAAAAAGGCCCTTTCTGTACCCACTGAAGTCAGCAACAAATTGTTATCTATATCACAGTAGCACATTGCAGCAAGTTTAAGATGATTGGCATTTCCATTATTAATCCCTTTGTCACCTAGCAGAATATATGATAAGTTGGTTGCTTTAATTCACTATTAGCAAAAAACTATCATGCAACACTGTTTAAATCATGTTTATTTTTAAGGGCCATATTGCAGGCTGACTACAATCACAATCCATGTGCTCCCTGACTGCTCCCTGCTAATTACACACCAATGTAAAGTAGCCTCACCAGACCAGAGAATCCACCCACTGCCTCCAACAAAGACTTCTGCCCAGGAGGCGCCCCCAGGAAATGGAGGAAGAGTGAGGCTATGGCTAGAGGTGAGCTAGCACGCAGGTGGTGTCTGGGTGACGAAGTATAAATGGCACCCTCCCTCTTGCTCTGAAGAACTGTAGCTAAGTCATCCTGATTTCCTACAGAGTCTCCTGCTCCAACACAGCCAGTGGCTTAGGGTAACAATTTGGTTCTGAGCTTTCATTAGACACTTAAATATTTGATTGTATATTTGTGTAAAGTGTCCCTTATTGTAAAAAAAAAATAATGAATAATTAGAGGACATGCCTCCTTAAGTCATTAAGAAGAATTTTTTGTCTGTGTGATGGCCTATATGCAATGCAGCATCTCGCACTGACCTAGGCACAAGGGCATGGTAAGGGTAGAATGGCCTCTTTAGCCATTTCTTTGCTTTTATCAGTCAGATTCTATTATTATAATGCAATTAAAATAACTGTCCCTTTTCTGTACTGAATAGAATTAAGTTTCTTTACCAGAAAGGGAGAAATCATGCTTGGACTTTGATCCTTATTTGTGTCCCAAATTGCATTTAAAACAAACAAACAAACAAAAACAAAACCACACACACACAAAGAGCGAAAAGCTCTGAGAACAGGTTTTTTAAATAAAGGAAAGTCCTGAAAGTGGCTTTTGTAGCCCCATTTGCTGAAATTCACTCCTATCCCTTTATATATAGCATCTTTCTTGGAATCACAAGGTATTCGATGGAAAACTTCTCTCTTTGGGAGAGAACTTCTCATTATGGGACACATCTGATTTACCCAAATGACATGATACTGTTGCATTAGTAAGATGAAAGGCTTTTATCTTGCTCAGAGACACATATTATAGTCATTTCAAAAGATGAAGTGTCAAACTGCTTAAGAGAATCAGTTTTGACATATATACAAATAATTGCCTTGGGAAACTCTAAGGTACTGAGTCTAAGATACACAAGGATGTGGAGCTGACTAGTGCAGATGCTGCTTTTTACAGCTATTTTGGGAAAACAGCACTTTTAGTGATAAATAAGGTAAAATTGTGCCTATTTAGAAAAGCTAAAAACCCTTCACGTTTAATCAGAAACCTCTCCTTTCTTCACTCTCATCCTCATGAGATTGGTCTTACAGGTAAATATTTAATCAGCTACTATGAGCACGTCAGTCTGCATTCCTGCATATATCTTTGACCATCCAAGAAAACGTATCTTACATATGACACAGAGTAGTCTATTACAATTATGCAATTGGGTGAAAATCTCAACATTTAAAACTTAAATTCTCCAAAAATATTCCTTATTACAATAAAAATATCTGTCATTAATGGAAAATATGTACATTTTATTTTTAAAATGTTAGTTGTGAGTTATAGTTTTATATTCAAAGGATGGAATTTAGAAGGTGTTTTACTCTGCATGCATTTACTCTTGTCAGCATTGACAGGGCTGCAGCTCTTAATACCACTTCATTGGCTGACATGATTATTACACTTTTACTTTAAAATATAATGCTCCAAGACACATGGGATGTTGTACATTTAGTGATGGACTTTCTTCATTAGTAAGCATTATGTTCCATGATTGAGTGCCACTGAGATGGTAAATGCCAAGCAACGTCCAATAGTATAAATCAAACAAAAAGAAGAATTGTATTCCAGCCTTTTGAGGTAATGTATTGTCCTCCATAGGCATTCTGCTCCAGATCCCTTTCTATTTCAGATCTCTTCACATCTTTCCCAATCAACAAAAGGCCTAATTCAGTTTCCATTGAAGTCAATGGAAGGTCTCCCATTTACTCCACTGGGAGTTGGTTTAGCTCACTTAGAATAAGGCAAACTGGCATACTCTGACCGTAAGATCCTTTGGGGCAGGGATTTTGTCTTCATCCTGTGTGTAATGTGCCATATATATTAGTGGTTTTATATACAAATATTAAATACAATTATTGTCAACAGTGATAATAAAAATATCCTGAGACATCTTCAATATTTAGATTGTAAGGTCTTGGGAAACAGCCTTTTTTTCCCCATTATAAGCGTGTATAGTTACTAGCACTATACTGATCCCTAGTAGGGGATTCTAGGCAATACCACAATACAAATAATAATGATGACATCACAAATCAAGAGCTATCCTGGACATCTCACTCTCCTAACTGTATTTTTAGGACAGGATTTTTTGTAAGACCTAAACCAACACCACGGGTATTATGATCAATTTCCAAGATTGACAGAATTTTCACAAGTAAAGTCCATCTTTTAACTGAATGAACAGGTGTGAATGCACACAAAAAACTGCACCTGTTATAGTGGACCTAGATGAGATTGCACTAAGATTGGGCCACAAAGCACTAATGGTGGTAGAAATAAATATCAGTCATTCTGGAGATTCATAAGAGCATCAAAGCATGTCCATATATTATTTGTATACAGTACTATAGATGTGCAATGCACTTTACATACGGAATACGGCCCATGCCCTGATAAGTTTGTACTACAGGTATTTCATTGGCAGTTGTCCCATTGCCTTATGCTGTATAGCCTTGATTCTGCACCAATGATGTTTAAGGGCACTTTGAAGATGACTTCAGTGGGCACAGTATCAAGTCTTATGTCATTAGGGCTAGATAGAGTCAGATCATCACTGGAGCAGAACTAAGGGAGATCAACAATGAGTGCATGTGGAGCCGAATGTCTAATGGAGTGTTCTATAACGTACAAAGGATTGAATAGGTATATTCCCTCCCGCCCCCAATACTCCTGATGTCAGCAATACACCTGATAATTTGGATAGAAAGTAGAACAAGCCAAAATTTCAGGGATGGCGGGGAACTCTGAAAGAAAGCTAACACTTTCTTTTTCCCCTCCCTTTTTCAATGAAAAAAATCAAACGAAATTTACAAAACCCTATACTATATTTTAGCCTTCAATTTTCAAGGTGGTGTGTAGAATTTTAGGAGGCATAAGGAAATGCTTTGGCTAAAATAGGATCCCATCCTGTGTCCTTGCTCTAAACTTCAACTGATCTGTTGAGGTTAAAATAAAACAGTTTTATATATTATAATACATAAAAGTGGATGTGGGTATTACCTTTGGACATGGAATGTACATTCTCGCTCCAATACTTTCCTTGGTTAAAAATGATATATAGAATATATCCCTCACATTGCCTTAATTTCTCCAATTTGGAGGCTTCATGCTAAACATGGTAGAAATCAACAGTTTTTTTGTAAACTATTAGACTGATTAACTTTGGTTGACTTATGATAAAAGTATCAGATTTGTTCTCCTCTCCTCCCCCTTATAATCAGCAGTTCATAATAAATGAGCATAATAAGATGGCAGTACAAAAGAACTGTGTTTCAAGATTCCCAGATCAAAAGGGCACTGAACAGGTTGAAATCCAGTGAAAAAGACTAATGACCATTTGGTGACCTCTGACACAGTAGTCAAAAGTCAAAGTTGACATTTGGGGATTTTTAAAAATGTATTCACCGACCCACAATTAACTAATGTACCAAATTTCAGGATTTTAGCTCAGAAGTACCATCGATAGTCACTTATTAAGTCACTCATTGTTAGTATTACTTACTACACACATATACTTCTACAAATATATATTTCCCATTTTAAAAAAAATGATATTAAGAAAATGTTATGGTTGCATTGTTATGCACTCAAAATTCGGAAAATACAAAAGTTAAGGTTGCACATACAACCTTAATTCTGCCCCCATGCTACACATACAACTTATTTCTTCAGACTCTATTTTATAGATTTCCTTTGAAGAAAGCTGTGCTACCAATCGTAGATACAATTCAGAGGATGAGGCAGCATATTACAAAGCTAAGTGGCCTGCATAGGGCAACAAACTTTCACTATTTCTCTGTGGTGTTGTAACACACCTATAGTATGTTGTTTAATAAGTGTTTAGCTGGTGCTTTTCATGTAGAAGAATTTAATGAATGCTGTGTGACATATGCAGAGCAGTGTAAAGTACTATAGGATATCACGTATGTGTATTTAAGGTGATATAAAAATTGCATGACATATTGCATTATTTGAGAAATAGTGATGGGGTCACATAAATAAGTCTGTTTCATAATTTATACTCAAAAGGAGCTGGAGTTAGGTTCCATATGCAACATTAAATGGTGGGATATTCCAAAGCACCCAATGTTGGCCTAACTGCTCCTACCGAAGTTTACTATCTAGCTGAATGGACACAGAACTTTAGCTTTTGTTTTTTCCTTGCTTCTGACTATATATTATCTTCACATTTTCTTATTGCAATTATTAATGAGGAGATCTCCTAGGTAATTTTTTGAAAGATCTGGAGCTTCACTTTCCAGAATTCGGAAGTCCTTATGGCTCTCCAAACAGTGGAAAATAGCATATGTAAATTTGATAGTCTGGAACTATTTAGGTAAACCTCACTGGAGCGCTGTGTCCCATACACCTTAGGAATTCCACAAAAGAAAACCCCTGTCCTGTAAGCCCTGTCAGCTGTGCAGATGGCAAAGCCTCCTTGTCTGTTTCCCAGCTGCAGAATATTTAATATGCACTGGAGCAGGGCTCTTCCTTGCATTCCTTACAATTCCTTCAACACATCAGTGTCCTTCCCACCTTCCTGCAATATTCTTGTTTCAGCTCCTCTGCATCTTTCTTAACCTTTTCAGTACAGATGAAATAGCCAGTCATGCATGTATGTGCAATATGACTTTCTTAAGTAGAACACTTCACAAATGTTGCAAGAAGAAAAAAAAAAGGTACAAAATCTAAGGCATATCCACAGCACACAATTTACAAAGATCCATAAAACTTAAACCAAAACCAGTTTCACCAGAATATTCAAAGAAATACTCCCCTGTAAATGGTATTTCCTTGCCAAGTATCAACTTTCCATCCAGTTCTAATGGTTTGATCACAAAGCTCAAAACATTTGGTGTTTTTTAAAGCTCCAGCTCTTGAAGTCATGTTATTACATGAGAACATTATCTTTCTTTTAAAATAAAATAAACTTCTAGCCCTCATGACTAAGAATACAGCATCAAAATATAGACACCAAATTACCAAAAACCAGAAGGCAAATAAAAAGCCAAAAACTTTAAATAAATAAACTAAATAAATCTCATAGTTTTAAGCCAATTTCATAATTAATGAATGATTTAGGGGTGTGTGTGGGGGGGTGTACAATGCTGTTTCCCCAAATATTTCTAGTATAGAGGTTCACAAAAAAGGGTTACAAGAAATTCACCATGAGGCAGAGCTGAAACCTGGAAAATGAGGGTGTTTTGGAAAATGATAAGAGATTGAAAACAGGAAGCCAAATAGCAAATACAGGCAACCTCAACTAAAAAGAGACTTTTTCATCTCTCCTGCTCTAACATACATGATATTATAAATGAATTAATGCATCCAACATGTGTATGAATTACTGGAAGCAGTATATTATCGTGAGGAAAGGAGCATAAGAATAAATACAGCACAGAATGGAATAGAATTTTGGACAGTAATGAAAGCAGAAACACTGAAACACCTTATTATCGTGGCATTGTTTACCCAACAGAAACCAAATAAGGAAGTACATTAAGAATGATTCTTTGAAGATTTCCTCCACAATTTCTACAGTAAGAGAGTTTGGCTAATCATCCAGACCTTTAGATGCTTATCCAAACTGAACCTTTTTTATATTTCATGCATCACTAATTTTTAAGCCATATGATGCTTATTAAAATTAGTAGAAATTACACATATGGTGCATTTGTGAAGCACTGATGATTCAGGGTAAAAAAATGAACATTTCATTAATTTATTTTATAGTGAGTCAATTTGTTTGTTTCATAACAGTACAGAAAAAGAAACCCTGGACCATATTTTTATTATGAATTTCATACAAATGAGGACTGCTTTCAGTCAATATTTGATTACACTTTTTAATGCCTCTTATAATATGGCAAAATAATGATCAGACCTAGTTATAATAATTTTGTTAAAATTACTCTCAGCTGATGAATGTAACTCAGCTGAAAATCATCTATGAAGAGTGTATTCTAAATATCAATCAACATAAATAATGCAAGTTTACTATGAAAGCAATTCAAAACAACAGACAGACCCCCACAGGGAGTTCCTTAAATTATTCTGTTCCACATTAATCCTTTTAAAATGTTCATACTAGGAATAGCCAACATCATTATAAAGCAAATTAATTTTATCCACCCTCTCTTCAAAAAGATTATTTTTTCTTCAAAACTAGAGATTTATTAGAGGTTGTTATTGATAAGTTATACATATCTTAACTCCCGGGGGCATTCTGCACCAAAATATTAAAAATCCCGTGCCAAAATATTTAAAGTTCTGCACACAATATTTTAAAATCCTGCAAATGTTATTTGTCAAATAAACGTGCAGGCTCTAGCAAGGCATTGTGGAGCACAGGCCACTGGCTGCACAGAGGTGGGAGATCACTGTGCAGCCCTCCCCCCACCCCCCCGGGACATGGACTCAGCAGTGAAGCTGCACCCAAACCTGACATAGCACAAGGATCGGGCCTGCCCCAGAAACACCCTAGGGCCCGGGTCTTGCCCCTCTGTGCCAGGTGCACCAGGTGTGGGCAAGCAGGTTCAGCAAGACAGGATCAAAGTGTGGAGGAGCTTAGTGTGGGGGGATCCAGGTGTGGGTTGAGAGGGTTCTTTGTGGGGCGATCTGGGTGTGGGCGGTTCAGTGGAGGATCCAGGTGCAGGGCGGGGATTTGGATGTACAGGGGCTTGTTGGATGGTTCTGGGTGCAACAGTAAAGGGATTCTGCAGGAGGGTCCAAGTGAAAGTGGTTGGGGCTCAGCAGGGGGAGATCCGGGTGTGTGGGGGACAGAGCTTGGCAGGGGGTTCTGGATGTGGGGGCCTCAGTAGGGGTTCCAGATGCTGGGGGATCCAGGTGCAGCTGGTTGGGCTTGGTTGGCTCATCGGGTGGTCCAGATGCAGGGGGAGTGACACTCATCAGGGGGATTCTGAGTGCGGGTTGGTGAGGCTTGGCAGGATGGTATGAGGGTGTCTGGATGCAAGGGGGTTCGGTGGATAGGGGAGCAGCTCCCTGTATAGGGATCCCTCCCCCTGCAGGTGAGGAGTGATGGGTACAGGAAGCAGGGGTAGGGGGAGTTTTCAGAGCTTCCTGCAGCTGGGCGAGAAATCTGGGGGTGGATCTGACCCGGCCCTGGATGCCCTGCAGGGGAAGAGGAAGTCCCATCCTCCCCAGCCCAGCCAGGGCTAGCAGCTGAGCCAGGCACAGGGTAGGAGCCACCAGCCAGGTCTTCCCCAGTCCCGCCCCCTGCCCCACAGTAATTTCCTGGGCACCCAAAACATAGTGCTGGGGAGGGTCACATGACTGCTCTTATGACTTCATTTTTCTTCCCCATCAGAAAGACATTGTTCTGTGGGGAAGCAAAGAAATCTGCAGGGGACATAAATTCGGTGCATGAGCAGTGGAGCAGAATTCTCCCAGGAGTAATATCTATTAAACCTGAAGAGCAGAGAGAAGGCTGTCAATAGTTTAGCTTTCCATTATTAATTGTCATTTGAAATCTCAAATGATTATTTGTAAACTAGGGACAATTAGCTTGCTTTTCATAGGCTCATAGAAATTTAGGGCTGGTAGGGATGTTGAGATATCATGTAGTCCATCCCCTGCAGGCTGAGATGGACCAAATATACCTCAATCACTCCTGATTCTTTAACTTATAACTAGTGTAATTCCTTTGAGTTCAATGGTGTAACTTTCAGTGGGCATGAGTGCACAAGCAGGCCAAATACATTAATAATCAAATAAAGAACCTGATTCTGGACAGTTCAGTAAAAACAATTGTTCAATATGCAGCGACAATAAAATAAAGTTTTATAAAGATTAAAATGAGTAAATACAATAATGCCTTGATACCAATTTATAGCATGCTCTCACCTCATGAGCTATCTCAACAAATCTCTATAGTGGCATTTATAGAGTTTCTTGCATTTTAAAGATTTTACAGGTGTAAGAAATATTATACTTAAAGTGGGGAGTCAGGGCCGGCTCTACAGTTTGGGGCAGCGGCACCGAATTGCCAGCGGGGGCAGTCCATGTGCCCTTAGGGCGGCAGGCGCGTTTCCGCAGTGGCGGCAATTCGGGGGCAGCTTCTATGTTTAGCTGAAGCCACCGCGGACAGCTAAACATAGAAGCTGCTGCCGAATTGCTGCCACCGCGGAAATGCACGGCGCGCTGCTTGGGGGCAAAATAAGGGGGACTGCCGCCCCTTGCAGAATGCCGCCCCAAGCACCAGCTTGGAATGCTGATGCCTGCAGCCGGCCCTGTGGGGAGTACATTGGAATGTGCAACATCTCTCACAGTGGAATTAACTATTTAAATACAATCACAGTAAAGCAGAGCTGAAAGGGATCTTGAGATGGACGATGAAAATAATTAGAGGCATGGAAGACACTCTATATGAAGAGAGATTGAAAAGTTTAGGACTTCTTAGTTTAGAGAGAAGAACAAGAGGGGATTGCGTGCAATTATTATCATCAAGCATCATCAGCTATGTCATTCTGAATTTTCTTTCAATGTCTCTGCTTTAACATCGCTCATGCTTTGCTCCCATGCTCCCATCAACCCAGCCGTGAGACCTCCCTCTTGTCCCTACTTGTACTTAGCCCCCTTTCCCTTCTTTTATTTAAATAAAAATATAGACTACCTATTTCCCACTCCTCTTCTCTCTGGGCCAACTCCCAGGTGTCAATTTCAGACCGTTTCTTAGGAATGTATGGGGAAAAAGTTGACCAAATGTAAAACAATGTTTGGCCCTTAACCCTGATTCTCTAAACAGCTGGGGTGGATTCCTGACTTGCTTGAAATCAAAGGAAGTTTTTCTGTTGATTTCAGTGGGGCCAGAAATTCACCCCTGGAGAGTTTACACTCCATAGATTCTTTGGATGAGAGCCTCACGTCTGCATGCCAGGGGAAAAGGACTCTAGAATCCCAGTTCTGGCTGAGGGGATTCCCCAGGCACTGAAGATTATAGCTATAAAGATGTATTACAAGGGCCCCCTCACAAGCAATGGCAAAGGAGGTGTGCAGGGGCATTCAGTGGACAGGACTGGATCAGGAAGGCCATGTCAGGGTGGGGCTGCAGTACAGAGCACTGCAGAGATTCATCACACTGCTGCTATCTCTAAAGCAGAGTTGGTAGACTACCATAATTTGACAGTGCTGAAGGACTGCCTATATTACACTAGGAGCGGCTGCTCCAGCCCCCAGAACAACCCGGGATTTGGAGAGTGTTACGGTGGCTCGAAGCCACCTTAGTCTGCAATTTCTCATAGGCTGCAAGTTTTGTTCTGGGTCCTTGAAAAGGGCAGCAGGCATGTGGTTTACCGTACCTCTTCAATCTCCTACATATCCTCCCCTGCTTAGATTAATTATGCTCCTGCCATGGGTAATGTTAAAAGCAAGAACACTGTGCACATAAGCAGACGTACACACACACACATTATATATATATATATATATATAATACACATAGGCAGCTATGTTCAGTCCATCCAGAGTGGCAGCCCACATTACTGTTTTCCTAATCATGTCCCTCTCCCCCCCCCCCCCCCGCTTAGGAGTATCTCTTTTATATTCACGTTCTCCCTCTGTTCCTTAATCTCTCCATGTCTCTTTGATGATAGTGATTTCCCTCTTTACTACTTAAACCTTTATCCTTATAATCATTGGGTCACTACTGTCATGTAGATCATGCTATGTTCTAATATTTTTCTTCTGATTCTCATGAAATTCCAGAGGATCAATTCCACCAGAACATTTCTAACCTACAAAATTAAAAAAAAAAACCTCTATCATTCCACTGATCTCATTATCCTAATGTCTAAGAAATCGTCAAGGAGAGTTTTAAAAATAATCTCAGTTTGTGAATATCTGATCTGTTTTTTCATGAAGATGAAAAAAAAGTAATTTAATAAATAAGAATAAAACTAACCAAAAGAGTGAGATAAAAGCACTTCAGGTTCAACAAAGGTAACAGAGAGAGAAAATCCCAAAACACAGAACGTTTGACTTAAACATTTGCTGCATTATAATTTTTTTAGATGAAAGGCTTCTGTTTGGCAAACTGTAACTAAACTTCAAAAACTTAATAGGGGACGAAGCTAAATTGCTTGCAAGGTCATATTTCAAGGGGAAAGGAAGAATTTAGAGAGAGTCAGCTCTAAGGTATTCTTTGGATACCTCAGTCTAAATCCCACCCAGATTTCTTTTGATTAAAGGAAGTGGAAATTGAGTGTATAAAAATCGCCTCTAGTCCAGTTTGATGTATACTGTGTACACCAGGGGTTCTGAATCTCTCTCTTTCTGAGCCCCACACTCCATGCTATAAAAGCTCCATAGTCCAGCTGTGCCACAACTACTCTTTTTCCTGAATATAAAAGCCAGGACCACCATTATAGTAGGGGATAGCAAGCAGGACAATTTCCTGGGCCCCCAAGAATCTAAGTTGCTCAGGCTTTGGTTTCAGCCCCAGGTGGTGGGGCCCGGGGCCCTGGGCTGCAGTCCCACATGGCAGGGTTTTTGGCTTTCTGACCTAGGCTCTAGAGAGTCTAATGCCAGCCATGCTTTGCGGGATCTGTGAAACCTGCTTGCGCCCCACCCCTCCCACGGAGCTCTGGACTCCTGGTGGAGAACCAGTGGTGTATCCTGTTATGGTTCTATAGGTATAAATGAGTGGTTTGTGTGTGTTTAGATACAAATAGCTAATGTCCATTTTCAAAAGTTTTGTAAGATTGATAATGACATTTGAACAAACAATTGGCTTGCAAGAAATTGTCCTTTTTCAAACAATTTATAGGCAGATCAGATACATCATACGATCAATGGATCTCCTTTTCAGCAAACAAGATGCTTTAATTTTGTGAAACTGTGCACACAACAATTCTTTCTTATGTTTATATATATATCCCAAATGCTGAGGTGACAAAAATGTGCTGGGGACTTTACAAATCAGCATAATGACAGGTTCCTTGCTCTCAAAATATCAGAAGCAGATTATTCTTTTATATCGTTGGCCCTCGTGGGGGGGATTGGGGAGGGGCTGCATAGCAGTCTCTGGAGGAATTTTGGCTTGCTTAGTAGGAGCTCACACAGGGTCCAGGAGGGTTCATGGGGAGGGAAAGAGTGACTATGGCTTTATCCTCACCTTACTCACCCCTAGTGGAAGACAACATCTCTGGTAGGATTATCTCATAGCAGTGTCTGTGCTCCCCATCTGGATGCTGGTTTTCCACTGTGCAGATATACAATGAACACGCCTCTAGTCCAGTTTGATGTATATAAACCGTAATATTTTCAAATGTCAGTGACTAAAGTTTAGGCATATAATTCCATATTTGGGCACCTAGGTAATGGTATGACTTTCAAAAGTTATTGAGCACACACAACCTCTGTTAAAGTCAAAAGGAGTATGTCCATCCCTAGATTTAAGTACATTTGGATTTTGAGTCTAATTTTTCACTTCTACTTGCAATGTAAAATGGATATAAAGCAAAAACCGTACTTGTGGCCACATCCAGGTGGCACTTATTTACAGGATTTCCAGTCTCTTCCATACTAAACCACCCTGTTAACATTAACCACTGTGAAAATCTGCTGCCATTGTAATGGAATACAACCAGCTGAAGCAGCCAGAACAGCCACAACATCTGAACTGGAAACTGATTGTCACATCATGGTAAGAGTGCCAATGGATGAAGACATTGTTAAAGGAACCGAAAATGGAACCAGAATTATCTTTTCATCTCTGTAAGATGCCTCCAAAATGCTTTTTGAGCACTTTCCAAAACTGGGAATTCTAATTAAGAAGTTATTTGATAGCAATAAAGATAGTTTAATACCATATCAAGAAAAAGGCCACCTTTGAAATACCTTCAAAGGCTCCATGCTACTAAACTGATAATTCATTTCTTCGGTGTCATAATTTCAAATACTACCATGTCTTCAAATATTACCTCTGGTCATATTTAAAACCCAGAGCTATTTAGAATTCATTCTTCTGACCTAATCTGGAGGGGTGGGGGGAGAGAAGGAATTCACAAGGTCTGGAAATTATTTTTCTCTTTTCCGAGAGCATGTTGGACTATATAAATTGTTAACATTCAACAAGAGAGCCTTCACAGTGAGTATTTTTGTAAAGTTATTCACAAGTAGGCTTCTGGGTACAGAGTTAATATACCAAACATCAGATTGGATTGGATCTAGTACAGATTGGGGAAGTCACAAATGTTCTGGATTTTAAGTATCATATTTTTCAATTAAAAAAAAAACCTATGCAGATCTCAGTAGAAAATGCAGTCATTCTGTGACCAAGGCATGTCACTCAGAATGTTACCCTGCAGAAAGAATCATTAAGTCTACTCATATCGGAAGGGTTGCATCATCTCTCTATAAAAATCTTGCACGTCATGGATATTATTATCTCCAAGACCAGATCAATGAGTAACTAAGAACTTGACATACTTGGACATTTCTGATCAGCAGTTTATTCTTTCTAAACATTTTCAGGTTTTGATGTTCATCCATTACTAACCATTTTGCCATAGTGGAGGATCCCAAAATGAAAATATTTCAGCCTAGTGAATATGGCACTGGACTGGGATTCAGGAAACATGGGTTCAATTCCTAATTCTGCCACTAGCCTGCTGGGTGCCCCTGAAAAGCTTCTACCATTGATTTGGGATTCCTTACTTAATCTTTCTTTAGTGCTGCTGATTGGCTTACATGAGCTAAGATTCATGGATGTGAAAAGCTAAAGGCAAAGTTTCCTGTCCAACCTTTAATTATGTTTTTGTAATTAAAACCCACATCCCATCCTTTTACAATGAGATTAGTGAAATTCTTTTGTTTTCCTTCACTCTTGTCTACTGCCTTCCATGGACCTTCTCCTCTGCAATGTATAGAAAATTTCTAGGGATTCAAATTATGGAAACGGAAGCCAACCCCCTTCTTTGAAATGTAGATAAATGCAACTCTACCACCACCACTTGCTGGCTCTGTTGATCATGGAGATCCTCTCACATTTTGCACCTGCCTCTTTCTGTCAATGACATGATTTCCCATTTCCCACATATGGACACCAGCGACACCATCACAGGATCGAACCAGATCAGCCACAACATCACCGGTTCATTCACCTGCATGTCCACCAATGTAATATATGCCATCATGTGCCAGCAATGCCCTTCTGCTATGTATATCGGCCAAACTGAACAATCCCTACGTAAAAGGATAAATGGACACAAGTCAGATATTAGGAATGGCAATATACAAAAACCTGTAGGAGAACACTTCAACCTCCCTGGACACACAATAGCAGATTTAAAGGTAGCCATTCTGCAGCAAAAAAAACTTCAGGACCAGACTCCAAAGAGAAACTGCTGAACTTCAGTTCATTTGCAAATTTGACACCGTCAGCTCAGGATTAAACAAAGACTGTGAATGGCTAGCCAACTACAAAAGCAGTTTCTCCTCCCTTGGTGTTCACACTTCAACTGCTAGAAGAGGGCCTCATCCTCCCTGATTGAACTAACCTCATTGCTACTCTGAAACCTATCTCTAGACTGATTCTTGCCTGCATATTTATACCTGCCTCTGGAAATTTCCACCACATGCGTCTGACAAAGTGGGTATTCATCCACGAAAGCTTATGATCCAATATGTCTGTTAGTCTATAAGGTGCCACAGGACTCTGTCACTTTTTACAGAGCCAGACTAACATAGCTACCCCTCTGATACATGATTTCCCATTGACGGTAGTTCACATTGAGAGCTCTTTGGCTTTGTTCAAATATTGTCCCTCCATCATACAAATGCAGCTCACTTAAAAAAAAAAAAAATCTATTCATTCCACCCAAAGCCCAATAGTTTACTAAGGTATAGAATAGTCTCTCACTGGAAAACAATGTCTGACAAAGAAGTGATAAAAACTGTGTTATATTCTGCAATGTGGATCATTTTTTCCATCTCTTCAGAAGCCAAGAGGCCCCTTTCTTTATTCACATTGGATCCAGTTTATGGACACTACTTTTTGGTACAAGGGCTTTATGTTAATGCACAGAGTATGAGCCTGTTCTTTCCAAGTGCTGAGTGCTTCTTGTGAGGCACCTTCAGCTCATATTGGAGTCAGATGCCATGAAGGCACTAAGTACCACACTAGGAGGCACTCAGCTCCTTAGGGAATCAGGCCCTGTATGTGTAATCTGAAGCTCTCTTAATTGTGGCTTTCATTTATAATTTGCTTGGCTTGGAGCTGTGTCAAGAGAAAATAGCAGACAAGGCCAGAACCTATACAGCTTGTTTGAAAAGGCAGAAGGCAAGATAGTGATGTGTAGGGATCAAGCTCATTAGTGATACTGCTTCAAAAAGCAAAAACTATTCAGACTGAACCCATCTCAGATGTGTGGGCTAGTACTCACATAAGAAGAGAATGAAAGGACAGCCATGCAGGACCCAAGACAAACATCAAAGAACTCCTTGTTGGAGCAATAGGCCTCCTGCAAGAAGTTTGAGAATCTCATTTATATAGTGTTAGGACTATACCACTGGTGTCAGAATAATGTTCTTGAGGTTGGCAGGCTAGAAACTGATTTTTGCCTCCTTTTGTCTATCAAGCAGGCCAGCTCCAGGCACCAGCGCAGCATGCAGCTGCTTGGGGCGGCCAACGGTGAGGTGCGGCAAGTCCGGGTCTTCAGCAGCAATTTGGTGGCAGGTCCCTCACTCCCTCTGAAAGCAAAGGACCAGCCGCCAAATTGCTGCCGAAGACTGAAGCGGCGGCAGTAGAGCTGCAGATCGTGATTGCGGCTTTTTTTTCCCCTCCCCTCTGCTTGGGGCGGCAAAAACCCTGGAGCTGGCCCTGCTATTAAGGGGGCAATACTCTGGCTCAAAGTGAGACTTTTCACAAACCCTTGAACCACCTCTACCCTAATCCTCCCACCCCCCAGGCATGCTGTCAGTTGGATTTGTATGGAGAATTTTATACACTGTTATACACCTACCATTACCCCATCCTAGCATATGCCCATTTTAGAAGAGAGGAAACATTTTCTTTTTTCTCTTCTAGGACAAAACCAGTTTGGGGAAACCCATTGAGGAAGGCTCCTTGTATGTTTGTCCCAGTGGGGAAGTTCCTCTTTCCATTGGTCAGCCTGCCTGTCACATTGAGAGCTAGAAACCTGTCTGCCTGGCTCTGTGGATTTGAATCACATGTATTCAATTCGGGTGCACACATATGTGCTTGCTCTCTCTCTTCCCCCTGCCACACACACGCTTCTAATTTCTTTTTTATCCACTGAAAAGAACTGAATAAAGCAACATCCAAGGTTTTGGGGGAGGTTTTGTTTTTTGCTTTTTGTTTTTAAAAAGGATAGAGAGTGTTCACTGATGCTAGGAAAGGGTCTGTTCTTGCCAACTCAATCTCTGTTTTGGGGGATGAAACTCTATGAGGTGAATAATTGCATTGGTGGAAGTTGTGCGTAGTCAGCTTTGGATTTCCAAATGAAAGCAAGAAGTAATTTGCATGATTTGCAGCAAAAATCATTTCCCTCTTTCTAATACCCTATTTTTGAGCTTTTAGATGATTATAAACCTTTATAAAATGTATCACTGAGGAGTACTGAAACATAGCTGGAAAATACCTCAGAATTACTGAAATATGAGTTGATTAGCATAAGTTTAGTAATAATTGTTCATAAGGAAGGACAGCATAAACACATTTTTAGTAAATCATACCCTAAGATGCACAGGGTTTTAATGCAAATTACACTGTATGATTTGAGGAAAGCTGGAAATTTTGCAAGTGAAAAAGAAAGCAAGACGAGAACAATTTTTTTAAAAAATGGTTATGGTGATCATTTTGTATTAGTACAGTAATGAGCCAATTAGTAAAAGGCTGAATGGACAGGGACAGTATGCCTGTCTTTCTGCTTGCTCATCCATCAAACAAGAGCATTTCCCAAAGCGCGCGCACGTGTGTATGTGTATTACCCACCCTGCAGTGATTTGACACACTACAGTGCCACTAATCCCACAGCCATATTAGTGATAGCAATATAAATGTCAAAGGGACAACTGTACATCAGAAAAGGGTGCAATAATATACTAGAAAGTGGCCCTACAGAAGATGGAATCAAAGTCAGTAGAATTCTGTGCCCCCTAAACTGTATTCACTGGTAAGAAATGCTTACAGCATTGTGTTGAATTTCATTTCCTGAAAGCAATGAGACTAAAGTTCGGCAAGCAGAGAGGTTATATTCCAGTGTGGGCCTTATCACCCACCCAGGGGCAGATTTTGCCAGGTGAGTGCACATGAGGGAAATGGGTTGAAAACAGTAGCAGTCTCTGCAATTGTTCAACCCCTGGAGGGCAAATTATCCCTCAAGGAGGTCAGGGAGGGAAATGGATGAGCAAGGTCATTGGGGAGAATATGGTCCATGTTGCTTGCTAGGTATGTTGTGTGAACAGGCTGCATCATCCAAAAGGGTAGTACAGCAAACACACTCTCCTTGCATGCTAGGGAGCTCCAGGAGGGATTGTGCTTTCTGAGATAGTCTCTTTTGGAGCTTCCCAGGGAGCAACATATTTTTCTACCAGTCCCCAGTGCTGAACAAAGGCAAAACACCACAATCTAGACCCATACGGTTTAATTTTAATCTAATCTATTGACAAGAATTTACTTTAGGTAGAATACTAGCATTAGCATGCAATAATACTCTAAGCAGAGTAATATTTCAAGGCCAGATTCTTGTAGCTATTGCTCCCTGATACTCACAGGGAGTGGCTTTGTGAGTAGACCAGGAGGAGTTTGATTTCAGTGGGACTACCAAGCACAGTGAGGTGCCACTTGCCATGAATAAGGGTGACTAAAACCTGGTCCCAATTTACCATTTAGTTTATAATACTGGTACTTGTTCCTACAGTTTTCCCCATCTTCCTTTGTTTTGGGTTGGATCATGACCATCAAGCCATTTTCAGAGGGGAAGCTGTGCCAAGGGAATGAATTCATATTTGTGTTGTATCAGCCAGGCAAGGTACTAACAAACTTCAACGGGACTTTATTTTTAAAGTGGAAACCTCTTTACCAAGCTGCTGCTGCACCCTCTGTAACTCTCACTCTGCCTCCTCAACTCCTCCCTCAATCCTTCCTGTTTCCTGTCCTTTCAGTGCTCCCAGTTATAATAATTACAAGCAACATCTAAACATCATATTCCCTTCTCTCTTAATAAACTCTCCCAATTAAAATAAATACTGTTGTTCAAACCACAGGAACAAATAGGAAACGAGACACTATACTATTGGCAGAAATATTACACTGAAAACACTGTAGTGACTACATAACATATAGTCTCTAGTCCAGACAGGTGGGCGTCTAGGTCTGACAGGCCATCTCTCAAGCCTCAGTTCCAATGCAATGTCTTGTTGTGTTGATACTACGATGAAGTCATCCAATGCAGAGTGGGTGTTGGCATAATCTCTTCTTGGTGCATAGGCAGGTGCAAGATAAGAAGCGTTCCATACCTGACCATCAGAAAGTCAGTAGGTGTAAGGGCCCTTCTTCTCTATGATTTTAAGAGGAGCTGTGAATTTATGGTCTCCTTTGTGTAAAATTCCAGATTTTTGTATTGTAATGAAGGAACCACACTCAAACTTTGGTTCCTTAGCACCCCGCCACTTGTCTGTGAAAGCCTTATACTTTGCTTGGTTCTGTTCAACTGTTTTTCCTCACATCATCCTCGGGCCTCAGGTCATGCTTTTAATAATCCAGCAATGTTCAGTTTAGTATTCATCTGTGAAGGGTATCCACAGATCCTGTAGTCGTTGTTTGGTTCTGACAATTCCTTGGTAAGTATCATGTGCCAGGTGTGAGTTTTGACTGTAATTCTTCTGGCACAAGTAGCCAGTGTGTACCTTATAGCACAGACATTGAGCAAAGAAAGTTCATCCAGAACTCTAAAATAAGGCAGCAAAACTGGGTCAAGGTTTTTAGGGTTACTGGGCCATCTCTTTGTCAGAAATTCCCATAGTTTTTGTTGACTTGGACACACTGAACAAGCAGCTTGAAATTGTTCTCTTGAACTGCAGTAAGAGTGCTTGTAATAAGCACAACTACTGCATCCTCATCCTCCGGTGGACCATCTGGTGAAGGCAAAGGCAGGCGAGAAAGGCAATCAGCTACCACATTTTTGTTTCCAGGCTTATATTCCAGTTCATAATTGAAAGAGAGTAGTCTTGCAGACCATCTAGCAATACAATATCCTGCACTTCCCGTCCTTTCGTGGTGAGCAACATCATCAAAGGGTTGTGGTCTGCGCACAACTTGAATGTGCAGCCCCACAGGTAAGTTGTCCATTTTTCAGTAGCCCAGACACAAGCAAGTGCTTCTTTTTCAACTGTAGAATATTTTCTCTCAGCATTACTCAGTGTCCTTGAAGCAAATGCAATAGTCCTCTCTGTGTTGTCCTCATGACATTGTGTGAGGACAGCCCCAAGTCCATAATCAGAAGCATCAGTAGTTACAATTGTGGGCAATGCAGGACTCAATAGTGCAAGTACTGGACTATGTACAATCAAGTCTTTCACTGTTTCGAAACTAGCTTGTGCATCTGTTGTCCACACTAAGGTTGAACTTCTCTGTAGCAATTCTCGTAACGGTTCAATGACAGAAGCATAATTGGGAATGAATTTTGCATACCAGGAGGTAAGACCCAAGAAGGAATGTAAGGTTTGCAAATATGTTGGAGGAGGAGCATTTGAAATTGCCAGGATATGAACTGGATCAGGTTTTAGTCCAGCCTGTGAAATTGTATGCCCCAGAAAGGAGAGTTCAGTTTGTCTAAATTTGCATTTGAACCTATTGAGCTTGAAGCCTGCTTTGCTGATGCAGTTTAGGACAGACTCCGGGTTATTGACATGCTCCTCAGTAGTATTTCCAAACACGATAATATCATCCAAATAGCACTGAACTCCATGTTGATTCTTCAGAATCAATGACATTTTTTGGAAGGCACTTGGGGCTGATGCGAGGCCGTATGGAACACGTTTAAAATGAAATAATCCCTAGTGTAATAAATGCTGTGAGGTTTCTGCTATCTTCATGCAACATAAGCTGGTGGTATGCGCTCTGCAAATGAAGAGTAGAAAACATCTTTGCTCCATGGAGTTCTGCAAATACTTCTTTGTGAGGAAGAGGATGGCTGTCAATCACAACAGCTTTATTTGGCTCCCTTAAGTCCACACAAAGGTGAATGCCTCCACCCTTCTTCTGTGTCACTACTATAGGTGAAACCCATTCTGGGGAGTTAATCTCTTCAATAATGTCCTTTTGAACAAGTTTTCTAAGTTCCTCTGAAACAGCTTCCCTGACTGAAAATGGTAAGCGCCGTAATTTCTGTCGTACAGGCATCACATTATTCTGCATTTTTACTTTATGCAGAAACCCATAAGCACAGCTGAGTTTCTCCTCAACCTGGTGTTGGGTCCCAGCTGAAACTGGTGTGTGTACCGCAAGAGTGATTTGCTGAGGAAGATCAATGCATCCATTAACTACCCTGAGATTTAAAGCAGCCAATAAATCTCTACTAAGGATAGGAGTGCCTTTGTGGACAATGTAGAACTCTGCAGTTACACAGCATATCACCAAAAGTAACTATTGCTGGCAGGCAGCCATGTACTGGAATATGGTTTTTCAAATAGCACACCAACTGAAGTTTGGGTTCAGTCAGAGGCACATCTTTAAAGTAATGCAAATAGATGGAATCAGGTAGTGTGGATACTGCTGAGCCAGTGTCCAACGTTAGCTGAATAGAGTGTGATTTGCCTGAGGGTATGGCGGAAACGTTTACAGTGCACTTTATCTGTTCTGGGATACGTGCAGTAGTGGTTTTGTCCACACTCAGCACAGTAACATCTGGTATTGTAACTGCATGCACCTGTTGATTGAACTGGCTACTGTGACATACTTTAGCAAAATGCCCAATCTTTTTGCAATGGATTGCACTGAGCTACTTTTGCTGGACATCCTGTGTACCTTGCAAGGTGTTGTGGGGATCCACAGCAAAAGCTTTTACTGTATTTTGAATTTGCTGATTCAGTGGCTTTTCATTAGTTTTCCTCCTGCAATTGTTGGTCTGCAGTGATAGTGAACTTTTCTGCAAAGGACTCACAGCCTGGACTGTGCCTCCTGTATCCCTGCTCATTATTTTGGCTTCAGCTGTAGCTGACTCACTCTGAATAGCAATGGTTATTGCTTTTTCTAGTGTAAGTTGTGGTTCTAGAAGTAAGCGTTCTCTTACATGAAGCATGGTTGTTTTCTCAATGAGCTGGTCTCTAATCATCTCATCTGCCATATTCCCAAAGTCACAAGTTACAATCAGACTCCTCAGGGAAGCAATATATTGCATTATAGTCTACCTTGGTTTCTGCTCATGCTGGCAAAATCTGTAGCGATTAGCTACTACATTCACTTTTGGCACAAAAAAGTTCTTTAATGCAGTGAGTGCAGTCTCATATTTATCATCTGCAAGGGGAAAAGTGTAAAATATATGCTGCCCTTCTACTCCAAGGCAGTGGATTAGCAGAGCACATTTTCTTACTTCAGAAATCTCTGTAGCACTGATTGCAAGCAGATAAGTCTCAAACATATGGATCCAGGCAGTAAAAGCAATTGGAGGCTCACCTGGGCTTTGCAGAAAGGGTGCAGGTGGGTTCAGAGGCAGAAGGTCCATCCTTGTCGCCAAAATGTTGTATCAGCCAGGCAAGGTACTAACAAGCTTCAACAGGACTTTATTTTTCAAGTGGAAACCTCTTTACTAAGCCGCTGCTGCACCCTCTGTAAGTCTCACTCTGCCTCCTCAACTCCTCCTTCCTGTTTCCTGTCCTTTCAGACTCCTAACAGCCAGTGCTCCCAGTTCTAATAATTACAAGCAGCATCTAAACAGCACAATTTGCCACAGGTGTTTTTAATTTTGAGGACACTGCAGGTTGTTCTTTTTCCCCCCAGAGCATTAACATTACTGAGTTAGCTTTTAGAGCCTTTGACAAAGAGAAACGTATACAAGGCGTGAGACTAATTATTTGTGGTGCACAAATAATTTCGTAGTTATTCGCCTCCCTTAAAGAATGCTGCTAACAAGCTTCTTCTGCTTATTTGATCCCTGACCTTGTAGCAGCTTTGAACTCACTGCTTTCCGTCCCCCTTGTGTGTATAATGGTATAGTTTGTTAGGAGGTTAAAGAAGCAGGTTTGGGAGGATATGAATTTGATCATCTTTTATAGGGGCTGCTGGTGTGCTAGCAAGGAGTAGGAGGAGGAGGCGGCCCTGTCTCAGCACTACAAAGCTAGTAATTGATTTCACTATTAAAGCAGCACTTTGTATTGTTCAGAAATAAACTGTGCATTGTAGAATGTCTCTAAGTAATTCTAAGTAAAGCCCCAGTATCCAAGGAATTGACCACATGGTTAACCTTAAGCTTGTACTTCGTTAGAGCAAAGTATTCTCATACAGTCTTAAAAGCAAAGAAAATAAAGAGATTTGTATGAGTGATATATCTATATAAATGTAGAAGCAGAGGAGAGAAGTGACTGGGTGAATTATGGGTGTGGTAAATAGAGTCTATCATCTTTAAGTTGCTAGTGTTTATATGTAACAGTCTTTGTTGGTATTTTTGGTAGCTGCTCACACCAATGTGCACCATATGGTTATTTTTGTATGACAGTATTAACTGGAAGCTATTATTGCTATTGCAAATAATGCCAAATGGTAGTCAGCTGTGCTTTTATTTCCTCTTCAAAGTGTGAGGTGCTCAGTTATGTAGCCACATGCTTTGCTATGTCAAACACTGCACTTATCCTGGAAGCTAATAGCTTCAGAGCCAGGTGATATATTATTATTGCTAATGCAGAGTGCATTTAAGAAATGGTTTAGATACCTGTTGGTACCTAGATTAACACCTAGTTCCTGCAAATGTTTGCATATTACACACATTTGTTAAACTAGTGTGAGTGAAAGTGGAGACTACTCATTGACTCAGGTAAGGTTAAGGGTCCCCATACTACTTGAATCACTCACTGAACAGTGTTCAGAGGACTTGAGACTCACTATTCACTCCATTACTCAAACATATGCTGAGGAAAAAAAGAGGGGCAAGAAAGTGGGTGAGATGCTTCCTAGGGATACCCAAGAAGCTGTACTCACAGTGACCTGCTTGAATACAATCTTCAGTCCAAGAATTATTCACTGGAATACTCTGGCAAATAATTTCAGCCAAGAAAAAATAAAGGGGAAAAAATTGTAAGCTGCTTATAGAAAATGTGTGTGTGTGGGGGGGAGAAGGTAAAATTTGCCCAGCTTTATTATATTAGACAAATATCCTTATTTTGCTTAAAATAAGGTTTTAAACATTAATAACTTAATATTATATGAAGCTTTCGTATTTTAAAATGCATTTAATAAGCAAGAACACAAAATTGCTAATTAATTAAGCACAAAGGTTGACACTGGTAGACAGTTGAATTTCATTATTTCTTCAGCTTCATAGTTAGTGCAACATTGTTATCCGCAAGTAAGAGAAGCAAGTTTGGGTGTAGCTTATACATAGATTTTTGTTATGGCATTGTTATCTATGTGACAAACACATAAGGAGACTCTGTAGCAAATTGTGGTACTATGGGTAGGTATATAGTTAGCAGGGGAGAGCCATTCTGTACATATATCGATATATGGATGACATATTGATATCCTGCTGTGGCTCAGTACAAACTAATTTTACTCTGTTCTACTGGTATGTGTCCTCATTTCTTGTATATTGTAAACAGAGCATAGCTAATCAAACCTTAAATAGATCAGGATACCTTTGAATTTGAGCTATTTATTTTCTTATTTCTTTATGCATGTCATTTGCAGTGTTTTCCTTCATGAGCAAAAGCATGATGATACATTTTCTTGCACCATTAATATTTTGAACAATGTCACGCAAGGTGTCAAGTTGAAAATGTAGAAACCTACAAATCATCAGCCACTTTTGAAAATCTTGGGCATAACTTATATTTAGGCACTATCAGTGATCGTGACATGGGCAGTCATGCCCAGTAGTTAAAGCAGAAGCCATACCTAGTGGTTACAGCAGTAGTAGATAGTCTGTAATCCCAGCCTAGACACCAGAGCTGAGGGTCAGGACCAGGTTACCTGGAGTAAGCCAAGGCAGGTGCCAGACTAATACTTGAGCAGCTGCTGAACTGCTGCTGCTGGGCTTGATTAAAGAAATACTAAATTCTTAAGGAGAATGATTCAGAATAATTAATTCTGAATAAAATTGACTTCCATGTGTCTACTGGGTGCTCAGCACTATTGAAAAATTAAGCCACTTCTTTATGTATCTAAATATGGTTTTAAGTGCCTAACTTTAGGTATCAATTTTTGAAAATTTTGGCCCAGGTGTTTGTTCAGGAAGACGGGTGGCGTAAGGAGAGCTGGTGAGATTTTGGGCTGCACAAAACTTTCCTGTGAACATTTAATTTAAACATCTCTAACAATGATATTGCTAAGTCTTAAGAACTTGATTCTACCTCATAATCCAATGGCAGTTTGAGAAGATGTGAACATGAATTTATTAAGCTCTTGCTTGCCAAAAGGCAAATATCTGACATAATTTACTTTCTTCTAGCAATATAACTACTGACTCCAGCTGTACAAGCTATACGTCTTATATCTATTAGGAATGGGTGAACTGGTTTGACTATAAAAATAGCTGTCCTGATTCTCCACCCAAACACCTGAACCATTTTTTAAGTCTGAAAATTGTTGAAATAGTACCAGATAGCAAAGTTGCATCGTTATAGATCTAAATTTCCCTATAGTTCAGTGTTTTGGGTCTTGGGATTTATGTCAGGCTTGTGTCTAGATAGTTTGGGAAACTTTGTTCTCTTATGATCTTGTTGAACAGTTCATTCTGAATAATATTTAATAATTTAGTATTTCTTTAATCAAATATTAATTTGAGATGCAATCTAGAGAAGAGAGATGCTTTAGAATTGTGTGTGTGTGTCATATTCCTGCCCCATCATAAGGAGGCTGTGCCTTTTTTAACCTTAACCTACAGACATAAGGGAGTGTGATGGATTAGTTATTAGGAA
Source organism: Mauremys reevesii (assembly GCF_016161935.1). Classification (NCBI taxonomy): domain Eukaryota; kingdom Metazoa; phylum Chordata; order Testudines; family Geoemydidae; genus Mauremys; species Mauremys reevesii. The sequence goes on along the minus strand of NC_052628.1, from coordinate 93,031,155 downwards.
CAAGTGATCCTCAATCTTTGGAGAAGTGTCTGAAGCATATTGGTACTTTACTTTTTAAACTTAATACAACTGTAAATAACTTTTTGAATGCAGCAGAGTGAAAATACTAATATCTTGGTCTCTTTGCCTCCTCTTCTAGCCAAAACAAGGAAATGTCAAAATGGATACATGAATCCAGCACAAATACCTTATTTTCATCACCATTCCCACCTTGGAAGGTTAGTTCCAGCTATAGCCATGCTACTATTTTCAGAATCACCTTGGAGCTGGGGAGGGAATTAGACAGGAGTTCACACTGCTTAAAGGAGCACAAATTCCCAATGAAAATTCACCAGAAGTCTCTGGCCTAAGCAGTGGACTGTACTGTTGAGAGCTAATGAACCCTTGCTCAACCCTCTAAGATCTATGTAACTCCAGTAGAGGGGGTAAAAGAACTTGGATGCCCCAACATGCACATATGCTCATGTGGAGTACCTTCTGATGGTTCAAATGGAGAGTACAATCCAGGCGAGAGAGATTAAGTTACTTTCCCAACGTAACATAACTAGTTTGTGGCAGAGTCAGAGATAAATATCCAGATTTTCTCACTACCAGTCCTAAGCCCCAATCAAAAGACTCTCCTTCTTCCCACGACTGTCTTTACTGTAACCTTTCCTTTAAGAAATATTTATATATCTATGTTGAAGACATTTTTGGGAAGCAAGCATTTTCTATTGTCTCTGTCGGATTTCCGAGGCTGCTATGCCTTTTCAATTTGAATGGAAAAATCATAGTTTACGTATTGTATGCCTTACTTTGCATTTTTTCAGATACCATTTCTATACTTTTTTCAAGGGGTGAGAAGCTTATTTTAATAATTCACATGCTATAGAAGATCTGCCCCCATGGTGCCAGGTGGGTTGGGAGCAACTGTGTTAGCACAAATGCATTTTGCATTAACATGTCATCAAAGAGTTTGAGAGGAAAGAAGCAATTTATTTTAAGTGTCCATGAACACCTATGGAGAAACATATGACATCTCTGAATACCAAATGAAGTCATTATGATCAATGATACCCTAATGAATACTAAATAAATCTGTAATAAGAGAACCCTACACATTATTGTGATAGAATCATAGACTTTAAGGTCAGAAGGGACCATTATGATCATCTGACCTCCTGCACAATGCAGGCCACAGAATCTCACCCACCCACTCCTGTATCAAACCTGTGTCTGAGCCATTGAAGTCCTCAAATCATGGTTTAAAGACTCAAGGTGCAGAGAATCTTCCAGCAAGTGACCCGTGCCCCAAGCTGCAGAGGAAGGTGAAAAAAACCCAGGGATTGTGCCAATCTGCCCTGGAGGAAAATTCCTTCCCGACCCCAAATATGGTGATCAGCTAAACCCTGAGCATGTGGACAAGACTCACCAGCCAGACACCCAGGAAAGAATTCTCTGTAGTAACTCAGATCCCATCCCATCTAAAATCCTATCATAAGCCATTGGGCATATTTACCACTAGTAGTCAAAGACGAATTAATTGCCAAAATTAGGCTATCCCATTATACCATCCCCTCCATAAACTTATCAAGTTTAGTCCTGAAGCCAGGTATGTCTTTTGCCCCCACTACTCCCCTTGGAAGGCTGTTCCAGAACTTCACTCCTCTGATGGTTAGAAACCTTTGTTCTGATAGCCAATTTATATCCATTTGTTCTTGTGTCCACATTGGTACTGAGCTTAAATAATTCCTCTCCCTCCCTGGTATTTATCCCGCTGATATATTTATAGAGAGCAATCATATCTCCCCTCAGCCTTCTTTTGGTTAGGCTAAACAAACCAAGCTCTTTGAGTCCTTTCATATGACAGGTTTTCCATTCCTCAGATCATCCTAGTAGCCCTTCTCTGAACCTGTCCCAGTTTGAATTCATCCTTCTTAAACATGGGCAACCAGAACTGCACACAGTATTCCAGATGAGGTCTCACGAGTGCCTTGTATAATGGTACTAACACCTCCTTATCTCTACTGAAAATACCTCGCCTGATGAATCCCAAGACCGATTTTTTCACAGCCATATCACATTGGCGGCTCATAGTCATCCTGTGATCAACCAATATTCTGAGGTCCTTCTCCTCCTCTGTTACTTCCAACTGATGCCTCCCCAGCTTATAACAATAGTTCTTGTTATTAATCCCTAATGCATGACCTTGCACTTTTGACTATTGAATTTCATCCTATTACTATTACTCCAGTTTACAAGGTCAACCAGATCTTCCTGTATGATATCCTGGTCCTTCTCTATATTAGCAATACCTCCCAGCTTTGTGTCATCTGCAAACTTTATTAGCACATTCCCACTTTTTGTGCCAAGGCCAGTAATAAAAAGATTAAATAAGATTGGTCCCAAAACTTATCCCTGAGGAACTCCACTAGTAACCTCCCTCCAGCCTGACGATTCACCTTTCAGTATGACCTGTTGTAGTCTCCCCTTTTACCATTCCTTATCCACCTTTCAGTTTTTATATCGATCCCCATCTTTTCCAATTTAGCTAATAATTCCCCATGTGGAACCGTATCAAATGCCTTACTGAAATCAAGGTAAATTAGATCCACTTTGTCTAAAAAATCTGTTACTTTCTCAAAGAAGGAGATCAGGTTGGTTTGGCATGATCTACCTTTTGTAAAACCATGTTGTATTTTGTATTTACCATTGACCTCAATGTCCTTGACTACTTTTTCCTTCAAAATTTTTTCCAAGACCTTGCATACTACAAATGTCAAACTGACAGGCCTGTAGTTCCCTACATCACTTTTTCCCCCTTTCTTAAAGATAGGAACTATGTTAGCAATTCTCCAGTCATACAGTACAACCCCTGAGTTTACAGATTCATTAAAAAATCTTGCTAATGGCTTGCGATTTCATGTGCCAGTTCCTTTAATATTCTTGGGTGAAGATTATCTGGGCCCCCTGATTTCGTCCCATTAAGCTGTTCGAGTTTGGCTTCTACCTCAGATGTGGTAATATCTATCTCCATATCCTCATTCCTATTTGTCATCCTACCATTATCCCTAAGCTCCTCATTACCCTCATTAGACTGAGGAAAACTATTTGTTTAGATATTGGGCCATGCCTAGATTATCCTTAACCTCCATTCCATCCTAAGTGTTTAGCGGTCCCACTTCTTTCTTTGTTTTCTTCTTATTTATATGGTTATAGAACCTTTTACTATTGGTTTTAATTCCTTTTGCATGGTCCAACTCTACATGGCTTTTGGCCTTTCTAACTTTATCCCTACATGTTCTGACCTCAATAAGGTAGCTTTACTCGCTGAGCACTCCCATCTTCTATTCCTTGTAGGCTTTCTGCTTTTTCTTAATCACCTCTCTGAGATGCTTGCTCATCCAGCTTGGTCTACAACTCCTACCTATGAATTTTTCCCCCTTTCTTGGGATGCAGACTTCTGATAGTTTCTGCAACTTTGACTTGAAGTAATTCCAGGCTTCCTCCACCTTTAGATCCCCAAGTTCTTCAGTCCAATCCACTTCCTTAACTAATTTCCTTAATTCTTTAAAGTTAACGTTTTTGAAATAAAAAACCCTAGTCACAGATCTATTTTTGTTTATCCTTCCATTTAGTTTAAACGGAATTAGCTCATGATCACTCAAACCAAGGTTGTCCCCTACAACCCTTTCTTCTATGAGGTCCTCACTACTCACCAAAACCAAGTCTAAAATGGCATCCCCTCTTGTTGGTTCAGCAACTACTTGGTGAAGGAATCCATCAGCTATTGCATCTAGGAAAATCTGAGCCCTATTATTATTACTAGCACTTGTCCTCCAGTCTATATCTGGGAAGTTAAAGTCTCCCATGATCACACAATTCCCATTAGTATTTACTTCATTAAAAACATTAAAAAGGTCTCTATCCATATCCAAATCAGATCCTGGAGGTCTGTAGCACCCCCCAAGCAGTATCTCAGGGGAGGCTCTAGTAGCTTTCTTCCCCAATGTGATTTTTGCCCAGACAGACTCTGTCTTATCCATTCCATCCCTTCTTATTTCTTTATAGTCTATCTCATCATTGATATACAATGCTACGCCACCACCTTTGCCTTTATTTCTGTCTTTCCTAAACAGCACATACCCTTCAATACCTGAACTCCAGTCATGACTACTATTCTACCATGTTTCTGTTATTCCTATAATATCGAGTTTCACTTCCTGCACCAGTAACTCTAGTTCCTCCATTTTGTTACCTAGTCTCCTCGCATTGGTGTACAAACATCTTAATTCTTGTTGTTTGGCTTCACTCACATTCTTTACCTGATTAGGCCCAGATGTTCTACCGCCAGTATCACCTATTAGAATTGTATCTACAGTACCCTTCATCTGTATGTCCATTCTCCTACCCACAACAGTATCCTTTCTTGCTTCCTTTCTTCCCTCTCAATGTTAAAATCTGGCATGGAGATTATCTGGACATCTCCCAACCATCTCCCCCCAATTCCTAGTTTAAAGCTCTCTTAATCAGTTGTGCCAGCCTCCATCCTAGAAGTTTATGTCCCTCCTTACTCAGGTGAAGTCCATCCCGAGAGAACAGTCCTCTGTCCATGAATGCCTCCCGGTGGCCATACATCACAAAGCCCTCCTTATAGCACCACTGCCTGAGCCATCTGTTGATCACCATAATCTTGTCACACCTTTGTTGCCCTTCTCTAGGAACAGGCAGAATCCCACTGAAGATCACCTGAGCCTCAATTTCCTTAAGTGACTTCACCAGCCTGGCATAGTCTCCCATGATACGTTCCAGCGAGAATCTAGCCGTATCATTCGTTCCCACATGAAGGACAATCAGCAGATTCTTTCCCGCTCCCATTAGGATCCTCTTCAGCCTCAGGTCCACATCCCGTATCTTAGCACCCGGCAGACTGCACACCCTTCTGTTCTCTGGATCAGCTCTGGTTACAGGCCGGTTTATTCTTCGCAGTAAGGAGTCCCCAATCACGTAGACCTGCCTTTTCCTGGTGATGGTGTGATTCTCCGGTCTATCCCCTGTTCCCTCTGGCTGCAAGTCCTCTCGATTCCTATTCACCCTTGCAATCCTCTGCAACCCATCACGTATCCTCCTGGGACTCATGTTTGGTGTCATCTCCATTGACTCTTCCCCTCTCCTTATAGGCCTACCTGCCTTTTGCTTCTTCCTTGCCCTCTCACCTTCAGCAACCACCTGCTATGGCCCCTTCTTCATTTTCCAAATTCTGCAAACCTGTTCCTGAGCTCTATTGCTCCTTCATTAGCCCGTCTTTTCCTCTGCCTGGTTCACTTAGTCACATGCTTTCACCGTCCATTTCCTCACCCAGCAGTCTCCCCTCAGAGTTCTTTGGTCCTGCTTCCATCTGAAAGTCTGAGCTTTTCCCTTCAGCCTCAGCAGGTCTTTGCTCCATCATCCGCTCAAACCCCCTTCTAAACTCGACCAGAGTTTCCACCTGCATCTCCAGTCCTCAGATCTTTTCTTCCATCAGCTCTATCAGACAGCACTTCACTCAGACAAAACTCTTTTCAGGTACCCCCTCCAGGATCATGTACATGCTGCAGCTTCAACATCCAGTCATCTTCATTGTGTCTTCCACTGCTTGGGTCACTACAACTGCTGCCTCTGTATCTGTCATAGGCTTCCCACATAAATCCTGTAAATCTGGGAAACACAAACCAACCTGAAACACCACCACCCACAGCAAAACAAACCCCCAACAAGCATCAAGACACTGCTAGAACACTGCACACTCCCTTCCCCTTCAGTAGCCTGTGTGTTCCTCTGCCTGCCTCTCTTAGTCTTCCCCCAAACTCCTGCTGTGAACTCCCACTCAAACCCCCCTGTTTACAGCTCAGTTTGCTGGCACCTGTGCTGCAATACCGAGGGTACATCAATACCATTTGTATGCTACGTGCTATAGTCTGACTTTTTAAATATAAAGTTAACATGCTTGTTGGTTTTTGGCTCTTTCATATCACAGACAAAGAAATTATTATACTTTTAGACAGCTATTTATACAAGGTTTTAAGAACTCCTTTCAGTCTTGGTGATCTTTCACCTGTTCAAGAAATAGTATTCTTTAAAAATAAAATGAAAGCAGTACCATGTTATTGTAACTTCTATGAACCCTATATGCTGTGAACAGTAAACAAACATCTCATTTTAGAACATAAATGTGTTCCCACAACAGTTGATAATGATTTTAATTATAAAAAGAGCAGAGCTTCCTCATAGGGTAAAAGGTCTGTCCTACAATTCAGTAAGTCAGAGAGATCTCTTTGGTACTGTAATTATAAGACAGGCAGCACAGCTGGGTTGCTAGCCAAAGAGAGACTACATTTGAGTTGGTATTACTGGCATCAATAGAGAAACAGTTCTTATTGCCTCAAAATTGTATATTTAAACTACTCTTTGAAGGGGAAAGGAGCCTCACTAGCCTTGACCACTGCTATCCCTAGTTGGGGCTGGATACTCAGAAATGCTGAGTACCTGTAACTCTTTCTGATATTGTTTAAACTTGTGGGTGCTCAGAACTTCTGAAAAAAGCCAATCCTTGCTGCGTTCCAAGAATTTAAAGAAGCAACCATCTCTAAAAGATCTCTGCTACAGGAGAACTTGGCGGCACATGCCATTTCACGTGTATGATTTATTTTCTTTGTGAATCTTTTAAAAAGGTTAGATTACTGTTGTTAAACTATGTTTGTTACAGTAGTGCTAGACATTGTCCAATCACAGAGTACCATCAGGGACTGCCTGATAGCTTTGATGCTAAGGTACAAAGAAAATCTTAAGTGCAAGGCTCTGTCTGTATGCATCCTCACATTCTTAAGGATAGATTAAATGTATAACACATGGATCCACTTTAAGGTTCACAGTTAAGTATTTGACTGAACACGATGCTAATAGATTTGAGAAACTGAGCCATAGCAGTTCCACAGTGTTCCTCTGAGACCAAAATTGCCCAGTGACAAAGGCATCATCTGCTTATTGTTATTTCATTTCCCCCAACAAACCTAACTGATGTTAGTTACAATTTAAAGTGAAACAAATAAACAAAAAGCAAAGCAGTGCCATTGTCAAGTAGAGAGGAAATATATCTTAAACACTAAATTAAACATTCAAAATATTAATGGCCACATAGGGGAAAGTTACTGCAATAGAAATTAAGTGAATTTTTAAGTCATTTTAAAATTTATGCATTTCCTTTTTTATATCACTTAGCCGCCACCTACAGTTTGGATCTTGTTTTACTTCATGCCCTGACATTGTTCAACCAACAGTACTAGTCACTCATGTCCTTTTCCCACTCATTTCCTTGTTTGCCTTTCATGCTACTCTATCTGCCTTTCAATCTCATTTGCCAGGCCACTGCTTCCTCCTCATTCAAATTCTTCCTCAATAGCCACTTCTTCCACATGGCCCACAAACGCTAAATAGTAAATACCTCTTCTATATCAACATTAGATCAAAAAGAAAAACAAAAACCCTCAGTTGCACTCTGCAAACATTTACTCATAAGAAATGTTATGGACATGAAATAGTCCCATAGATTTCATTGGGATTATACACACATGTAAAGTTACACATTCTATCTAGCCCATATATACATCTACTGATGAAAAGTTCTCATATGCATAAGTGTTTCAGGATTGGAGCCCAAGTTAACTCAATACTCATTAAAATCATTAAGGTTTACAAAAAACAAAACCAGACAGATCAAATTTTGTTGCCTAAACTGACTCAGTGTCACATTAAACTTTGCAATATGCAGTACTGCACTGCTCATTTTTATTTTAAGACACTTTTTCAGTATAGGGTATTCCAAAAGTTCCATTACCATATTTGGAGGTTTTGCTAGAATTGAAGGCTCTGGCCATTGCTCAAGTTCTCAGGCAGTACAGAAGATAAACTTCCATACACAGTGCTTGATATGTGCCAGGGCCCATTGCTATATGGCACCTATAGGCTTGGCAATTCATAGCCCCAGCACCCCTGGGCTTGCTGCATCAATTATAATTGTAAAAGAATTGCTTGAGCCCCGGCACCTCTTTCATTACAAATTAAGCAGTGTTCATACACATGAAGAACAGACTTCTGTAGTAGCTTGAATATGACACACTTACAGCATTCTAACTAATTCAGAGGTTTTCCTATACTAAGGGCAGGTCTACACTAGAAGCGCTATGTCAGCAGAGTGGCACGATGCAGCTGCATCACTATAGTGCATCTGATGAAGATGCTATATGCCAATGGGAGAACACTCTCCCATCAGCATAATTACTCCACCTCTGCGTGATGCAAAAGCTATGTCAGCGGGAGAGTGACATAAGTTAGATTGACCTAAGCGGTAGTTTAGATCTGCCCTAAGATTTAACACTCAAGGTTTACAGGATTCTCAGATATCCACCTCTCTGTTGATTTTGCCTTTTAAGAAGGGTGGCTGGATGATTTGGCAGATTGCTATACAGAGTAGTGTTGTGACAAGCTTTGATAGGGAGGAGTTTGATTCACCACTGGTTTCTCACAGACCCCTTACTATTAGGTGATCAGGGCTTGTCCACACTTACAGCACTACCACTTCTGTGAATACGCTACCTATGCCCATGGGAGAGTTTCTCCCATCAGCTTAGGTACTCCACCTCCTGGAAAGGTGGTAGATATGTCGATGAAAGAAGCCCTCTCATTGACATAACGCTGCCTACACCAGGAGTTAGGTCAGTGTAACTGCATCACTCAGCAGTGTTATATGACATACATTGCTATTGTAGACCAAGCTTACCTCTCTAGAGAGACAAAGTGAGAGAAGTATAGCTTTTATTTGATCTCACCCAGCTTCTCTCTAATATGCTGGGTCTAGTAGCTCTCCATTAGCTCTAATATCCTGCAAACAGTAGCTCTCCAGTTCATACATAATCCTCCCATTCCTCTCTACAGACTCTGCAAGACATGGGTCAGGGCGTAAGCAGGTAGATCACATTCCCCATCTCTCTTTAATATATACTCAGCTCATCATAGCAGAATATATCTTAAGGAGAAATGGAGAAAGTATCTGCTTGATTCAGGAAGGCTGTACCTTAGCTTCATTAGCAATTCCCTCCTTCATTTCACTCAATCGCTATATTTAGCAGGTGCAAAGAATTGCTCCCCCTGTGGGCCAGTCCAAAGGATAGATTAATTATGCTAATCACCACCCCAGGCATCAAGTGCACACAGCTTCCACCCCTCTTCTCCAGCCAGTTCCTTTCCATCTAAATCTCTTACCCCTGGGCTTTCCCTAGATTCCTGGCACTACACAAGTCTGAGATTTGGAGACAGGATTCAACCCTTTTCTCTGCTTATTCAGTGTTGTCAGCCCACATGAGGAAGCTTTCCTTTTTCCCCAGTGACTGTTGATATTTAGAATCATTAGCCCTTTTAACCTCTTCTTCTAGTTATTTCTCTTTGTTTTCAAACCAAATCCCATTGATACACCTTTTTCAAACCTGCTACACTATCAAAGTTCAAGAATTTAATGTTCTGACTTCTTTAGAAAAAGGGGGATGGACTTTTTGTTTTAGTCAACTGCTTTTGCTTCTAGATCTTACTTGCATACAAGGCTTCTCTTTTATAATTATGATTGAGCAACTCCGCCGGTCCCAGAGTGGAATCAGATTTTCATAACCAATACTAGGCTAAGTGGCACCATATGCAATGCAATTCGTAAATGTGCCTGGGGTGTGGGGAGATGATGATGCATATTTGAACCCTGAACTCAAACTGCAACAAGGAGAGGAGAATCCAGTGATATAAGGTCACAATGTAAACCTGTCTTTTGTGCTATTTATTGCATAATTCCACAGCTGCAGATTTTTCCAGGGCTTTCATCCCTTCCTGCAGAATTGGCCTCCAGAATCTCATCCTGAATTTAAAAATAATTCTGTTTATAGCCTTCCTTGGCTGGGAAGGAAACCTATAATAAATTGAACAAATGTAAACTGATATAATTCAGAAAGTGAGGCAGGCTCCAATCTAACAGTGTAAATATCAATATTGTTAACTATTTCAGAGCTGATCATTTTAGCAGAACATACAGCTAACGTACTTATCCCCCCCCCTCCCAATTTCCATCTCTGCTTTTCCAAGTGTCAGAAACCTCATTTGTCCCTGCCCAGCTGATAAAGTCTTCTTGACCCCCACCCACAAAAAGTTTTTTGATACAATTACATGTTGGCAAAAGTCGGCAACACGCCAAAACATGGGGAGAGTAAAATAAATTCAATTTTATCTCACTATAAATATGATAGGGGGTGCTTTTGTGGTAGTATCATTCATTTCTATATTCACTTCATCAAAAGCTTCCTTTTTAAAGTTTAAGTGAATTTGCAGTCTGCCACTCCACAGCACCATAGAAACTAAGCAACTTGCTATGGAATTTAGGTCCAGTTTGCCATGGAGTAAACAGGAGGATTGTTCATGATGTACATCTGAAAACACTTGATATTTTACAGATTCCAAGGTCAGATGGGACCATTGCAATCATCTAGTCTGACCTTCTGCATAACACAAGCCATAGAACTTTCCCAAAATAATTCCTCAAGCATATTTTAGTAAAACATCCCATCTTGTTAACTTGTGTTAAAAAAGAAAATAAATGTGTTTGGAAGCTGATGGCATAATAATTTAATATTCTTACACACACACACACAGACAGATGGAATGTATATATAATTTTTAAATTCAATATACCTAGCACTACCAATGCTGAAGTATGAGCAATTTGTACCAGTACACAACACAATGTTGTTAAAGGTGTAATGATGTTTTTCTTGTTATGAATCGCTTTTAAAAAGAATTCTGTATTGGCAGATTTTGGATCAGGTGACCTAGGCTGACCTCAGACCCTGCTGAGCCAGGGACAGAGTGAAAATTCAAGGTCATTTTTCAGCCTGTGTTAACTAGAATGTCAATTACTCTTTTGCTCCACCACAAAGCAGTCAGAGAGAGTTAGTGCACAGGCTCAGATATGAGCACATGCACAAGGACAGCCTCAAGATATAGTCAGCTGGCTGACTGTAAATGCATGCCTCTCTAACCCTGTTGTTAGTCAATATGACACTCTATGAGTTGGGGTCCCCCATCCCTGGCTTTGAATAGTTAAATCAAAACCACTCATTTACACTTATTTAATCATGTTGTTTGTTCAAGGAGTCGAGGCAGTTTACTTTATTCCACAGATAAAAATCTTAAGTTTTTTACTGGATTTGTTTTATCTATGCAAGAACTTTGTTTCTGCTTATCAAAGTGTTGTGTCATATTCACTTTAAGCATCAGCCTGGATAAAACCAGAGCACAATCTCATACACAGATCAGATATTTTCTAGAAGTAAACAGTTTTAAAATTACCAGCAACTTTACAAACCATGAATTCCAAAGCTACTTAGCTGCTATGAACAATTACTCACCCTGTCGTATGGATCACTGCTGCATCACAAACATCCCTTTGACTTGCTGCACAAATGCAGCTTCCCAATCCTCTCTCAGTTACTTTGGCAGAGCAAAAAAGGCAAAAAAAAAAAAAGAGTGTATATTTTATTGCAAAATATACCATGGAACACTAATGCTAACAATAAATCTCATCAAACAGAGCTACCCCAGCTATTTATTATTTTGAAATCAACCTTGCTCTGAGCTGGGGTAATGAAAGCATAACCCTTTAACCATGGCAATGAAAGCTAAAGACTAGTGCATACCAGTAGAGTATAAAAGGCAAACCCTGATTTTCACCAGTTGAGTTTACCTTAGTTTCAAGCAGAGATAAACTCCACCGTTAAAACACAGAAACAAAACAAAACAAAAAATCACAGCTTTGCTTGCTAAGGCCAATGGCTGCTCATCTCAGGGCAAATCCCCAATGTAGACAAGGCCATGAAAGAGATCTCATATTAGTGCTTAGTAAAGTTGATTAAAGAACATAGAAATCTGTACAAATGATTTAAATGAACTTTGGATTGGGCCCTGAATCTTGAAGTGTCTCATTGCTTATCTTGGAGTTTTTAATAGCACTTTTACCTCACCAATGAGCTAGGGCTGTGTCCCAGGATTATTTTAAAAAATATTTCTTAACTGCAGCATTTCTATTTCTCAGTGCAAATAATAAATAATAATTATAATATCGTCAGATAATTGCTACTCCCTTAAGTCTTTCTTAAAAGAAGTCAGTAGTCAGTCTTTTTACTAATTCAGTACAGTTCATTTGTGATTATTGTATGCAATTATTTTTTGTAACAATTTCTTACCAAATCCCATAAGATAGTGATTAAAACTTGAAAGCTTTAAAAGAAAATAACTGCTAAAAAGGAAAGTAAGTTTAGCCAATTGCTTTGGGCTCTGACTGTCTAGATTTTTCCCCTCGTCATCTTCCCTCAGGTCTATTCCTTCACAAGTGCTTGGGGATGGAGGGGGAACCTTTCAGGCTTTCTTAAAAAACAGCCTTGTTCAAAATAATTGGGTGTTTGAATTCAAACACGCAAAATGCCATTTTAAGTATAGATTACCCAGAATTGTTGCATTTCCTCCAAATCCCTGTTCAGTTGTAGCTGCATATGAAATACATTGGGTGAAGTCACTAGGGCAAAACTCATTGCTCTAATCCTTGGGGCCAAACTCCCATTGCTTTCAACTGGTCCAGAATGTCACTCATTGGAACTAAAGGCCTAATTCGGCAAACAAACGTGCATGTGACTAGCTGTACTGAATCCTATGAGGCTATTCATGTGCCTAAAGTTATTGTCGTGATTAAGTGTTTGTAAGATGGTGGCCTTAATTTATAGTGAAGTAATTCAAAGTAAACATTAATAAAGAACCCATTACTGTAAACTGCTGAGCAATTCCTACAAAGTACTGATCATCCTCAACTCTCATTAACTTCCGTGGAAGTTGAAGGCAAACATACATAGCAAGCTGAGGTCTCAAACTTCCAGAAAATTATAAAATATATTTCTTTTTCTTCTGACTAACATCCCCAAAGGGGGCCTGATATATCCTACTCAACTCAGGACCCATATGAAACCCAATTCCATCCATCTCTACAATAATAGTCTTATTAATTTCAGGCATCAGTTAAAATCCAAGTATTTAATAATGATATACTGTATGTAAGAATAATTCTAAAACTACTTTTCACTGACAGGGATAACATGGAACCTAAAGGCATTATGAGGGTAAACACGTTTATTCTGTCTTCACTAATTCTCTGAAATGTATTGTAAAACAGATTGCAAATTCTAACTACAAAAATTATTTTGGAAAATATATGTAACAGATTGACCACCACAAAGGATTATGTAACAAAATGTTAGTAATAGATTTTTTTCGTCAGTATTGGATCCATGAATGCAAACCCCTTTGAATTACGAGGGCTAGAGGGGAGTTAGGCAGTTTGAATTCAGATTCTCACAGCTTCCACTCCAAGTTGGGGTCAGCTCCAAAACGTGAACGTGTCTTCTGATCTTCATGCAAACAAAAGTCTCATGAGAACAGCTGATCTCTCAAAATGTCAGCTCCAATTGCAGAAGTTATTATTGCTGCTGTCACTGACACACCCATTGTGGTCTTATCTGAGAGAACTTTACATGGTTGATACAAGAGCAACTGACATTGACCAAATATTTATGGTCCCAGCTCACCCCTAGACAAAGAGCCCTGTGACTTTCAAGGAGAGAAAAGGAAGACAAATGACCATAATGCTAAACACCATGGATTCTAGAGCCCAAGTTTAGCAGTAAGCTGAGACAAAGGAATAGGTCTTGTTACAGATTCTAAAGTTCCTAGGTTCAAGCTTAAACATGCATCTGACTGCAGGTGATTCCAGAGATGAGGGCTAACCAATGAGGTAGTTCTGCCTTTGGTTGCAGTGAAGTTGCCATTGGCAGAGATAGCTTGAGCACACCTAAGAAAAGTAGCTGGCATGGTTGGTCATGCAGTCTGTAGATAACCTGGACTTTGGCCAATTAGGGATTTGTACATGATATCCAGAAATGGATTGGCAGCTAGTGCTAATTGTGGAACACAAATAAAATACTTTCTCCCATGTACCCTGTTGCACATGGTGAGCAGCTGAATTCTATACTAGTAGTCTTTCTTAGACTTAAAAAAAGAGTGGATGACCATGAGTTTCCTATACATCTCCTAACCAGCCACAGTTTTTTTTTAAATATATGTTTGGCCACTTATTCAATCTGGGTATCTGGGTGCAGTAATAAAATGCTTCCATGCAAATCAGTGTCACATCCATTTTATTCATCTTAAACCAACTTGTTTTCATCCAACCTCTGCTAGATATTTGGAGGCCATGGTGATGCCTACATCTGGGTGCAATGATAAAGAGGCATAGAGCTAAGTGTTATCACCATATTGACCTCTCTGTATTCTATGTTGCCTCAAGATGGCTTCACATAGCTATTGAACAACTGGACTGAGCCCTGCTGAGAGCTGTTAGAAGGGAACAGCAGTTGCACATCACCATCCTCTGGGACTACTCTGCAAGGACTGAGCAGAACCATTTGAGGAAAATGTTGCCCTCACCTACCAGATTCTAAAGTTGTGTCAACAGCATTTCATGAACAATGTTATTGAAAATATTTTATCAATTACCTACATCACTGAGGACATTTGGGGGTTTCATGCCACTCTGAATGAGTGAATGGGGTGTAAGGTACATGAGTATACCAGATAATGCTAGAGGTAAACTACCATATTTTCAATAAATCTTTCCCAGAAAAGTTTTTGGAAGCTGGGCAATAACTGTCAAGGATATTGGTGCCTATAGCTGATTCCTTGTGTAAGGACCAAGCTTGAGAACTGATCAAACACACACCAAGAAATGTGAACCAAATCCTTTAAGAACATTAGAGCAGCCATACTGAGGCAGACCAACGATCCATGTAGCCTGGTATTCTGTCTTCCAACCTTGACCAATGCCAGATGCTTCTGAGACAACGAACAGAACAGGGCAATTATCAAGTTATCCATCCTCTGTTGTCTAGTCCCAGTATCTGATAGTCAAGAGGCTTAGGGACACCCAGAGCATGGAGTGACATCCATGACCATCTTGGCTAACAGCCATTGATGGACTTATCCTTCATGAACTTATCTAGTTCTTTTTTTAACCCAATTATAGTTTTGGCCTTCACAACATTCCTCTGGCAATGAGTTCCACAGATTGTGCTTTGTGTGAAGTAGTACTTCCTTATGTTTGTTTGAAACATGCTGCTCATTAATTTCATCAGGTGACTTCTTGTCCCTGTGTTATGTGAAGGATTAAATAACACTTCCTTATTCATTTTCTCCATACCATTCATGATTTTATAGATCTCTATCATATCCCCTCTTAGTTGTCTCTTTTCCAATATGAACAATCCCAGTCTTTTTTATCTCTCCTCATATGAAAGTTGTTCCATACACCTAATCTTTGTTGCTCTTCTCTGTACTTTTTCCCATTTTTATTTTATTGTGGTTTGGTTTGTTTTATTTCTGAAATGAGGCAACCAGATCTGCATGCAGTATTCAAGGTCTGGGCATACCATGGATTTATATAGTGGAATTATGATATTCTGTCTTATTATGTATCTCTTTCCTAATGGTTCCTAACATTGTTAGCTATTTTTACTGCCATTGCACATTGAGGGGATGTTTTCAGAGAACTGCCCACAATGACTCCAAGATCTCTTTCTTGGGTGGTAACAGCTAATTTAGACCCCATCGTATTTAAGAATAGCTGGGATTTGTTTTCCAGTGTGCATTACTTTGCATTTAACACTGAATTTCATCCATCATTTTGTTACCCAGTCACCCAGTGTAGTGAGATCCCTTTGTAACACCTCACAGTCTGCTTTTGACTTAACTATACTGAGTAATTTTGTATCATCTGCAAACTTTATCATCTCACTCTTTACCCCCAGATCCTTTAGGAATATGTTGAACAGCACTGGTCCCACTACAGATCCTCAAGGTACCCGATATATACCTCTGAAAACTGCCCATTTATTCCTACCCTTTGTTTCCTATCTTTTAACCAATTTCTGATCCATGAAAGACCTTCCCTCTAATCCCATGAATGCTAGCTTTGCTTAAGAACCTTTTATGAGGAACTTTTAAAAAAGAATGGCATTACATTAGCCATTTTCCAGTTATCCTTAATCATCCTTCCCCAACTATTCCGACACTGGTTTACTTCAGTAATAACTTCAGAAGAGTGAAAGACAGATTCAGACATATCTAATAAGTATAGTAACTGAAGGCATGGTAGCTAGGATAGAAATCGGAGGAGCTACCAATCCTCAGTCTAGGTTCAGAAAGGATTCTCCCCTCATAATAGTACCATATTACACATCTGGCCAGCTACACTGAAGCTGAGTGTGTTCACTTTGTATATAAAAAAAAATCTGATTCTGGTCTTTGTCACAGTCAGGATAGTGGAATAGAGTACGTACTAGTATGGCAAGTCCTTTGGTCCTACCATACAAAGGTAACTATAATCCAATGTATTTGTAATACATAGTTGTAATCTATTCAGTGCATAGATTCAATGCAATACTTAATGACATTTCTGACAGAGTATTTTCCCACCTTGAGAGATTACTCACCTTACTCCATACCCCCACTTCCCAATTAAACTAGAGTTGATGGACTGACATCTCATTTCCTTTATGTTGTTGCTTGCTGGTGAACAACAGGCTTCCTTGACTCCACCAAAGAACCTAAATTATGGCTGCTTGTTGCCCACAGGAACAAGCCAGAAAATCTGCCAGTGGAGTGGAGATATGAATCTAACTCTGCAGGCTGCCAGAGACAGATGCCATCACGGGACATTCTAGCGCAAGTCCCAAGATGTGATCTACACACTTGTTCACATTTGCCCAATGTCTTGGTAAAAGCATTTATGTTGTTGTCCCACATAGCTCATGTAGAAAAAACTCGTGTTTGGGGCTGTGTTCTGGTCAGAATATAAGTGCTCTTTAATGCTGTGCACCTGGTTTTATGGCCAAGTGGCACAACAGCTAAAATTGTGCGTTGATTTTATTTTACCATAATTTCATAAAGCTTAAAATTAACTGTTTTCTCTTCAAATACTACTGGTGTTTACACCTGGCATCATCCAGAGCAAGTCATTTTCTGTGTTTCAAGTTATTCTTGCATGATGTCTATCAGTTTATTTTAATTGATGATTGAGATTCAGGAGGCTGACACTTTAAATAGGATAGCCTGCAGCTGATTTCTGGGACAAAATTTGAATGCTGAATCACAGTGAAAAGTTTCTACTGTGTCTTTTTTGGTTGGGAGGGATGAACTTTTTAAACTAGCCAGGAGGGGATTCATTTTATGGCAGAATTTTGATAACTCCTGTTCATTTCAATGAATCCTCCAGTACATTTCCCATGCATGACTAGTGCTGGCCACTTCTGGGGCTGTGCTGGCTGCTTGTGCAGTTCCTTGTAGACCCAAAGAATGTTGTGCCAAGAGGATGCTTGAGGAACAGGACTGGCAATGCTTGAGGAACAGGACTGGCATCTCAACCTAGTAGCCCCAGAGTTGGACGCAGCATCATACCTCCCCGGGCTAGTGATAGAATGCAAGAAGTGCTTCCCAAAACCCATCTATCCAGAGCCTCTCGTGGCCATTGTTTGGACAGTAATTAGTATCTGTAATTCTCAGTCTCCACTACCCATGACAATTTCATTTTGGGTATATGGTGCATCCCATATTCATTGATATCAGACACGTTCACTCTGATCCTTAGATTGCAAGGCCATAGGGGACCACTGTGATCATTTAGTCTAACCTCATGTTTTACAAAGGCCATAGAACTTTCCCCAGAATAATTGCTTTTGATCTACCACATATCTTTCAAAAAAATCCAGTCTTGATTTAAAGATCATCAGGGATGGAAAAACCACGATGACCATTGGTAAATTGTTTCAATGGTTAATTACCCTCACTGTTTAAAAAAAAAATTAAGAAATTTTACTCCCACAGCCAGGAATCCAGTGGGATTCAATCCTTGATAAAACCCATTTCATTGTTATCTTTTGTTTGCTTTGCATAAAACATTGTAAGCAACATTCATGGATTTGAAAGCGAGTCATCTACAGTTGAAAATGGATACAAGTGACACATTTCAGGTATGAAATAGTATGAAATCAGAACTTTAGATTAATGCTGGCGCAAATTCAAACCCCACTGCACGGATGTAACTGAAGGCATAGAACTGTATTCTGTCTAGATATACAGCATAACTCCCATTAATTTTTAATAGGAGTTGTGTGTATATTAAGCAAGAATAAATTTATATTAAAATATTGTAAATGGAATCATTCTGGTTTCTTTTTGTGAAAAAGTTCTTAAAGCTTCCCTCCCCCCCAATACCCTTTCACAGTTTATCTGTAATTTTTAAAAATAGCACATAGCTAGGAATTAACCACAAGAGATATTATATCTTTCAACAATTTTACAAGAAGAATGGTAAAGTGGGAGAGTGAAGATTTGAGAGAAACAGCTCAGCAACTTAAAGATTAAACAGAGCTAGAGAGAATACATTTAAAAAAAAACTGGTGACTGCTTATTCTGACCCTTTTTTGGACTATTATAGAACATTCTACCTTAAGAATTTTTCTATTTTAAGAAAAGAATATTGTTCTGTAAGGCCCAGACTCAATTAAAATGATTTTTAGCTGTTCTGTGAAACTATTTAATCTTTTTGCCACTGTGCTGACCTACACAGGGAAAAATGGCAAAGATACATCTTAGCTTCAATACTTGTTCATATAACACAGCCTCAGCAGTCAATTTCTAACAGATCCTTTGACAGAAAGGCCTTTTACAATATGCTTTATCATTTAATAGCCAAAGTTGGAAAGAGGACTGGACAACTCCTCAGTCTGAACCTTGTGAGTAACTCTAAATGCTCCTTATGCCAATGCCCCTGACACAGGAGATCTTGAAGGAAAGACTTATACATTAGAGAAAGCTTGGGGTTGCGGGGGGGGGGGGGTGGGGAGGGAAATCACTATACAAAGAATCTTATTTGGCTACTATTTAATTCTCCCTTTTATATTATTGCTAATACTGGTGTGCAAATAAGGTCTTTCTAAATCCAAACCCAGTTTCACCTTCTGTTTTTGCAGAAAAGTTATTAATTTACTTGTACCAGGATGACCTTGTCGTCAAAGCACTGGACTGAGCATCAGGAAATCTAGGTTCTATTCCCAGCTCAGTCATAGGCTTCTTTTGTAATCTTGAGCTAGTCAAGTTAAGTTCTAACATTTGAATGTCCCAAGTGTTGCATGCCTAGCTTGGGACTGCTATGGCACCATCTTCAGAGGACAGAAGCACACACAATATTTGAAAATGAAATTCATCAATTTTGAAAGATTCCCACTATGTGAATAAGCAGCCCAATCTAAATCGGTACACAAAAAAGCCATTTTGAAGACACCCACACTTTCTTAAAAGCTTTTGGGGAAAATTATTGAATGAGAAATTTAAAAAAAAAAGTGTTCTTGTGAAAAAATCTGTTATGAAAAATTGATTTTGGTTGAATTTTTACATTCTGAAATTTACAGTGTTTTCATTAGAAGCAATGGTAAACACACAGCAGAATGAAAATTTGAGTTTGTTGAAATTCCAGCTCTCCCCTCTTCAGACCTCAGATATAATGTTGTCAATTCTCTTTAATGGCAATTGAGGGCATTTAGTACCTCATACGAATGAGCCGTTACACATCTAGCCTATCATGAAATGTTGTTCATGAAAGGAAAAATTCCTTCCTTGACTTAAGACTCTAAGATGATCATTTTATACCCTAAGCATGGGATTAACTTCATACCTGTGCAAAATAAAATGTACTAAAATCGTTCATAAAACTATCTAATCTTTTTCTAAATCTTGCGTAATATTTGATTTGCTGCCCTCCTGCAGCAGTGAGTTCCTCTTTGAATTAAACATAATAGTTGATTTGTATAATAGCATATAACTAGAATAAGTTTAAAACAAATTAACTAGTGGGCACCAATTTCAAGTGAGCCCCTTTGAACTCATGCTATAAGAAGGATGAAAAGGAGCAACTGATCAGTTCTCCAAGAGAATCCTATAAAATTTGTGAAATATGAAGAGATTTTTCAAGCCACTATAATAAAACCACTAACACAACATGCATATTTTTGGTTATTCTGGTTTGTATAACTTTCCAACCTAACAATTTACTTTAATGGAACTTTCCCCACCACCACATAAACACCCAAAAGAATTCCTGCTCACTTCCCCCACTCCACCGCTCATTGTTTATAGCAGAAAGTTATTCCTTTATTCATAGCGTACCCCAACAAATGAACCTGAGCTGAATATATGATCACCACTCCCCTACCCCAATCTTAGAAGCAGCCTCATTAAAAATATTGCTCTGCTTGTTTTATCTTTGTTGTTTTCAGTGTTGTTTAGAAGTTTCATCTGAGGTTTTTATTCCTGGATTTAAAAAAAAAAAAGTGATGCTGCATCATCAGAAAAATAAGCTCTGGATGGATTAATGGACAAAGCAGTAGCCTTTCCCCTCTGAGCACAAGTTGTCATACTAGGTCAAGAACAGAAATAAATGAGATATTGTCTCTTATCAACCCAATGGTCAACAAGATTTCCCACACAAACCCACTACCCCGTTAGAAGGTTTTTGTTACAAAAAGCCAAAAGACTGAGCTAGTAAATGATACTGAATTACTTTTTACTGCTAGAGAGATAGTGGTCCTGTCCAGTCAGGGCGATATTTATTGGTGAGGCCAAGACGTGGAAACTTGTATTGTAGGCATCCAACTATTTTTGGCTTTTTCATAAACAAGGAAGAGTTATCTGGCATTCTATTACCTTAACTTTGCTAAGTCAAAGTACTCTTAATCTATTTGAGCACAAGACTATTCACAACCCCAAAGGGCTCATACGCCAATGAGTAGCTATCATGTATTGTTTGTTATATCTAAAGCTGTGTGAATGGAAACACATAAAAATAGTGAATCTTCACCCACAAATTGAACCAAATGTTAACTGAATGTTTTAAGTTTTGAAAAGTTCAGTTGATTTTTCCACCTTACTTTTCAAGTTCGCACTTCAATCAGATGATTTTTTTTTAAAGTATTTTCTTATCATCCAGCTACATCCCCAAATCTTTAGGCATTTTAAAGTACAGAATAGTATAAAGTTACCAAGTTCTAAAGCTTGTGGGTAGTGAGAGTAAGGGTGTGCATTTGAACTCTTTGGTAATTTATGAATGCCTAGGTGCCTGTCCATGAAAATGTCATGATTCTTGGATTTCTATCAAAACCCCCACTGTTGGTTGACCTACTGCAGTTGGTGCTATACACAACATCATGGACTTGGATGCTTAGTAGGTATGCCACTTGGTGTATACTGTGGAAGTAATATACACATTCTGCATTATGGATCCATATTAGAGAATGCGTTCTACTGTTACTAGGCTTTCACTACAGTGCTACTCCTGCATAGGAGGCAACTATCCTACACCTGCAGGCATATGAACTAGATAACAATAGTCTTTTCTAGCTCTAATCTACAGGCCAAATTCAGCCTGGAGGAAATGAATGCAACTCCCATACATATATCTGGGCCAAATTTACTACTGATAAAATGACATAAGTTACACAGTCGATATAAACTTATAATAAAAAGGTGCAAGTGGCAAATTGATGTAAAAGTAACTTAAATTAATTTGGCATTTAGTGGGTGTGCAAAACAAGTGAAACATACCCCAAGAGAATGAAAATGAGTATTTAGCAAGAAAAGCAATTAACAGCATCGCAGAAGATAAAACAGCCACTTTTCTGCAAGTTTAACTTATTCCTGCATCATTCACAACACTCTGGTTGTCAGCGGGCACAACTATAAATTCAATAGCTGAATTGTGGCAAGGCTAAACATGGAACTTTTGAACACAAAAGTCAAAATAAGTTTTCTTTTGCGTCACACACTCACTGAATGCCAAATTGGTGCCAGTTCACCTGAGCAGGAAAGAAAAACCACATAGCACTATCCTGAAATAAAAGTTACAAAAAGGCCAGGCTTCAACCCTTAAAATTAGGGAAGTTTAGATAAATTTCCCCTTCTGAGCCCTGAGACTCCTGTAACATTGTGAATAATTTCTGCTATAGCGTATGAGTGACATAGAAGTTACTGAAGGAACTGCTGCTTTTCAAAGAATCAGAAATTATGGTTGGGGGGGAAATAGACCTATTAGAGTAGGTCACCTTGGCCATCCCTCTGCTAATGCATAATTGTTCCCTGCAGTAATATCCTACCAGAGACAAGACAGATACTAGTTCAGTATGAGACTCCCAAAATAGTAATCATTCTGTTGAAAAATCTAATGTGTATATTTATTAGAGCTGGTCAAAACATTTCTGTCCAAACATTTGCTCAACAGAAAATGAGTTTTCATCCAAGCAGAACTTTTATGCAAAAATATTTGTTTTTGTGCTGCTTCCCCACAGCCTGCGCTTAACATAGCCTCCCTTCAATTCTAAAGCCTCTGGCTTCTCCTTTCTCTTCTGCCCACACAATCTCCACTGAAGTGTTTTTACCTGACTGCCTCAGGCCCCCCGCACAGGAGCCTAACATGTTCCCTGTGGATCCTCCCACCTGGCTTCTTTGCTTGTTTAAGCCCCACCCCCAGGAGCTTGAACTACTCTCTGTGAGTTTCTCTCCACAAGAGAATCCTGCCCCATCTGCAATCTCCCCCTGCTGAGTTCCCTCACCTTCCTTCTAAAGGCCAGGTGCCTAATGGGCCTTACCTATGTTTACCCTCTCTAGCTAGGAGGCAGTAAATCACAGGAGCATTGATTGGCTCTTAACCCCCTTGACTAACAGGTGATGGGAACAAACCTTATCACATCACAGTCCTGTTCAGCTACAGGTTGGAGCATGCACAGTGGGAATTGAGCTGCTAAAATCTAAGAGCTCCCTGCTGAGCTTGTGTGCAATATAATTTTTTCGAAGATTTATAACTTGGCCTAATTTAGGGATTTTCCTAAGGATAGAAAAAAAGGCACATCTGTGACACAAAGGCCACCCCCTGCCAAATTTCAAGTTCCTGCTCCAAAGCAAAGGTCACTAAAGCTTTTTCAAGAAAAGGTCACCAGAATTTTTTAACATGGCTAAACTATATAGTTTAGCCATTTCTGAAAATGAGGGTAGGTGAAACTGTTTTGGCTGAAATTTCAACCCACCTCCACCCATGAGAAATCAACCTGAGGCAGACACCTAAGCAGTTAGTTTGGAAAAAAAAAAGTCATAAGCAGCTAAAAAATAAGGTCTTATAACTGGGAAGTGTTAGGCAACCTTAACAAGAGGGCTGGTTGCTCTGCCTATAGTGGTTACATGTGTCACAGTTTCATAGATCTTTAAGATGATGTGTTGATAAGGCAGCACTGCAGATGGAAAGAGCAGCCAGCATCGGATGGGATTTTGGACATTCTTTTGTTAGTTACACACTCTGACACTATGGAGTAGATCTCTATTGGAGACCAGCTGATGAATTAAATTTAGATCCTCACAGATTACATTGCATACAGAGACCTGAAACCTTCCCCGGCATCCCCTTACTTTTGTGAGTCTACTCCTCTTTACTTGCCCAGCTCAAAATAGTTCTGTGAAAAAGTAAGCTAAGTTTCCTTCAAAAGTATCAAATTGTCACATTAATTGATGCATTAACATTTCAGACATGGTTTAAAGTGTCATTCTTGGGATAGGCTTCTGTCAGCACATTGAGGCTGAATATCCATTCACAGGAGAGTAAGGGAAAAAAATAAATTAAAAGTTCAGTCATTTCATGTCACCCTGTCTCTGCAATCACTGACCTTAATGGAGAATCATGCCTCCAATTATTTTGATAAGTCTACTTTTACCTTTATAGAATTATAACCATAGCAACATTATCTCTCCACAACAAGAAAGAATTTCCATTTTCATGCCTATAAGGGTAAAGTATTGAAAAGGGATAGTTTTGCTCAGCTTTCATCTTGACAGTACTAAGCGTGGTCTAGCATATGTAAATAATGTAAAGGGATGTAAATAATGGTGCGCTATCATCATTGGACCCATTGTATCAATGGACCACACATGGAAAAATTGCTCCAAGAATGTAACTGCCCAACACAAATCGACATAGCTGATGGGAATGGAAGTTGTTTTGTTATCCATTGGGGCAGATTCTCCTGAAATGACAGGTTTGGAGTCAATGTTATAAGGAACTGTTGCCACTGTTTACCAGAAATCTATATCTCATGAATATTTAAGGAAAGCATGGTGTTAAATCTTGGTACTATTGACGTCAGTGGGAGATTGCAATTGACTTCAATGGTGTCAGAATGTCATTCAAGGTCTCTAGTGGTTCTTTTAACATTAGACTCTTCCCCCTTTGGAGTATATTGCATTACTGATAATAATATTGATGACCTCTTCCTTTTGCTTATTTCCCAGGAGACAGTTTTATTCTTCAACTGAACATGCAATAGGTCACTGAGCAGGCTCAGCATTACATATACAGTATGGACCATGATATTGTTTAAATTATTAATTTGGGAAAGGCAAGTTGGTCTAATAATTGGCAATTGGGACACGAATCTTTTACGTTTTATGACCTACCCAGTTCTATTTTTAAAAGCAATTACAAACTTCACTTTTAATGCAACATACAGAGACATAGGTATGACACACCAAAATTCATCCACACTTGCCTCTACAAGCCATGCAAATGGGTCCTCTGATTCAGAGAGCAGTGCTCATTCAGTCAGGGATTAGAAACAATATCATGTGACCAGACTCAACTAACCCATCCACTGAAAGTTAGCATAATATTAAATATCTGAAGTGAGCAAAGGGTCATCAATTCACACAACAAAAATGACAAAAACGTTAAGTAAATTAAAGTAATTAATAATGTTGAGGAAATTGCAGTCTGCTTATGGTCATTATTCAAACAGAAAGATAAGATGGATTCATTGTATAAATTATTTGCTGTGAATTTTTTTTAATACCCCATAAAAGTGAATTGTTTGCTTCTAATTCCTGTCTACGCCTATACTCATATTTTAAAAAGTAAATATATTCAGTGTGGTTTGTATCTATAATTATTATTATTTGTTTGTATTATACTAATGCCTGGCCCTTGAGGCTGGAGGCTTGGGGACCCATTGTGCTGTACAAACACAAGGGGAAACATGGCCCCTGCCCAAAGAGTTTACAATCTAATTCAGACAAAGCCCAACAAGTGACTGTAACAAACAAACCAGAAGAAACAGGGGAAGGAAGACAAGGAAACCAATATATGTTTAAATAGACCAAATAAACAAACTAAACTTCAAAAATCCCTACCTTGCCATTATTAGTTGAAAGACATCATGGTAGAAGTGTAGCTATACTTCGTTTTAACTAAAAATTCCTATCTCCCATCCATCAGTCTCAGGACTGCAAACCGATACTTGACAGATTTTGAGTGCTTGCATCTTCAACACATACAGTTCTGTAAAAATTGCACATCTGTAAGAACTTGGGGTAAAAAAATGGAGCAATAAACTCAAGTTAACAATTTGGAGTTCTTCAATGTATCCACTCCTAGAATGTCGAACTTCAAAAGTTGAGATTTAAAACAGAACCCCCTAGCAGGACTTACAACTCTTTTCATATTTTGTAATTTAATAAAAATAAGGCTCGGGGGGGGAAATGATTAAAATCGGTATCAAATAAAACATAGTGATTAAAATCTCATTTTTGCAGGGTCTTGTCTTTCCTTGTCTTTAGATAAGTAGAGTAATAGCCGCCTTTAGCAAAGTGGTAATAACCATTTCAGTACTAGTATTCCCAACAGCAGGAGCATTTCCTTGACAAAAGAATATGGAGATCTGAGCACAACCTTATTTAGATCTTAAAAAGAACATTGTAGGATAGCAAGAACACAGCTGCCAGGGCTTTTTTTCCATCCTGAAAACTGAAAGCAAATGAATGTAATTGGCACTAGAAATGCTGAAATGTTCGTTTCTGAGCCAGAACTGTCTCTTGGCTATACCCAGAGTTTTGTTGCACAAACACAGAATCTACTGTTTCAGGATGGAAAAATGGCAATAATTCCAGTCTTTAGCCTCCCCTATTTCTTCTTCAGTTAGTGAAAGATGTCTCATATTTTGCTCCCTTAAATGTTATCTGTGAAAAGAAAACCTGCCTGGCATTTAACCTACAAGTAATGGTGGCTCTTTTCACATTTGTATAGTGTAAGTGTCAAATAAATTTGCCAGTTTTGCCCCTTAAAGGCATAAAATGGGCACATGTCTAAAATGCTAAACATATATTAATGTTTTCATTCTCACTGGCTTTTTTTTGCTACCTAAAGAAATTCAGGACATTAAATGCATAGAGTAAAGATTATATCCCCTGGATGATCAGAAGAATACGTTAGAAAGAGAGACTATGTAGGATCAGTACAAATCTTGAAAGATCCACAAACAATAAAAATTGTGACAAGGAATGAGAGCCATATATCTTAAAGATTGTGAGGCGCTCAGATACTAGGGTAATGGGCACAAGAGAGACAGTGAACAAAATATTTTTTATTTTTTTTTGTCGACGGCCTGGAGGCCCAAAAAACGTTGACAGATTTAAACTAAGGAAATGTTGTGGAAGTTACAGAATTTGATAGACTGTCACGAAAGTACAGGGAATGGATCAAGAGAAAGAGAAAAGAAAATATATTTCTGCTGAAGCCATTTCTAAGCTCAGACTCCTATTTTTCCCCCAGAATGGCAATATTCCAACTGTTGTACCCAAACTAATGCACTCTAAGCAGTGTGAAAAGGTAGTGGGCCAAATTCTGCTCTCAGTTACACCAGGGAAACCCATCCATTTTTTATGGAGTTACACTGGAGTAAGTGAGGGCAGAATCTGGCTGAGTATAACTATGCTTCCAAATGCTACGACAAAGTGCATTTAATACATAAAATATTAGTTTCAGTTCAAGAGTCAGGGATTAACAGAAAAATGGAAAGTACAGCCAGACCTCTAGGGAAGGCAGAAACTAAAGTTATAAAAGCAACTGAAGACATCACATTGAAACCTCAGCATTTAGTAAGAACGACCATACATGACATACATGTGGTACTGTATTTAGAACAGGCAATATCTGTGGTATCTCATATACTGTGGCAGTAACTATTGGTAACTGCTGATTCTTTCTTTTTATAACTAAGGAGAGACCACCTGACTCAATAACTTGAAAACAACAGTCCCCATACAAGGGACTCAACCCATATAAAATTAGTACAGTCTGGATTTAATGTTTGGGCTAGAATTGAAAGTTATTAATTAGATCAGTGCCACAGACTGACCATTATTGAGTGTTTTGAGGTCCGGGAATATTTATCTTTTTGTGGCAAGAGACCTGTTTAGTCAACCCCAGGTTTGATTAGCAGCCTAAAGCAATAAAAAGTAACTAAGAAATGTAAGTACCAATGTAACCAAGCTGCTGCTTCCTTTGGATGGCTCAGAGGTCAGTGGGGGGATGCTAGAAAACCTCATTTTCCTGACTTCTTGACTATGACTAGCTTGTGCATGCCTAAAACAACATAGTCAGTCTCTGCACAATTCTAAAAAGAGGCTTTCACTACCACTACCCAAATTCATACCTACTACCCAGGCCATTTGCAAGCAACTATCCTTCCGTTGAACACATGCTCTACATTTGCCCAGCCACCCCACCTTAAGAGGAGATTGGCAATCCCACTCATGCCAATGAAGATAAAACATGGGTATTTTTGCATGAAATTGATGAACATTCTTAATTCTGGATAACACAAAGAACAACTGCAATGCACTTTGGGAATGTGCACAATCACCACTCTGGCTGCAACCTAATAACATCTCTCTCTCTATTTGAGATTATCTGCTTCATAAAACCAACATACAGTTTGGCACAATTGGCAGCCTATATTCAAGGGAGGATCATGGCAGTAACTGCAGGGTTGTCACTAAATAAAGGTTGAATTACTTTCACTGGTACCATTGCATGGAGAAGCTCCCTTAATGCCTGGCTATACTTTGTGTGGTTATAGACAGCATTGCCACTACTTTAAATTCAAAAGAATTTCCATCCACATGAAATATTTCTGAACAGATCCACCAGATTTTAAAAGAAAAATATCCCTAGAGAACAAGCTAGAGTAAGTTTTAAATGTGCAGATAATAGATTCGTATTAATTACCAGCGCTCTTATACATTACTTTGAAAAACTGCTGACTTACAAAATTCTTTAGGACTTAGCTGTAGCTGTATATTAAATATCATATCCCAGTGTCTGCAGAACAGGAAGTATTCGTGACTTATGTACAGTCACCAAGTAAACACTTGTACTGTGCCATTTTTATCATTTTCTTTCCAAAAAATGTCCCTTCAAGTGGTGCTTAGTGATAACACATGATTGTCAGCAGACAAATTAAAGCATAAACTAGAGGGGAAAAAAATTGTAGTAGAAACAGTAAAGAAATCAAACAACTAATAAATGTTCTACTTTGTATTTTTTAAGAAAAATTCACTGCAATTTAAATAAAAGAGGAAATTCATCTCTATGGGCTGCACAAGGGTGAGTTTCATCCATAAAGAATTACTAAGGGAAATTGACCTTTTAAAAAAACCCTTGTATTTAATTCCATTGAGTGGGGTCCATGGAGTCAAGAGACAGCATTCAAAGAGTATCACATGCAGAGCTGGTCTGTTGTAGTACCTATGCACTATGGGGAAGAGGGAAGGTGTGAAAGTCAACTTCAGCATCATCATTTAGTTATTTCTGAGTGCTTACCTAGGCAGTTTTAACATGGTCTTTAAATGGAATGTATCTGCTCACACACTATAGCCAAAGACTATGAACAAATCATAGAGTGTACTGTTACATGGGTGAAATCATATTCTCCTGCATAACAACAATTCATTTTTTTCATTTGGGAGACCACAATGAAGAATGTGGATGGGGACAAAATCCTCCACCCTGACCTAGAGGTCAGGTATAGGGCACCTGTGTAACCATATCATTCCAGGTACTACATTCTACAGCTCTAGAAACTCCTCTATCAGTTTGCAGTTAGCAGCTATGTTCAAATTTGAGAACCCATTTAGCATGCTTCTGTCATTCCTCTGTTACTAAGACACAAACCCCACCGATAAAGCCATAATAAAGCTTGGTCCCACAGCATATATGGGACTGTAACATCTGTCTGCATAGGGCTCCCTGGGCAGGTAAGTTGTGTTTTCAGCCATATGCAGCCTGGGACAATTTCACCCAAATGTGGCAGTGAACATGTGTCTGTAGAATACATTGCTGCCTGCATTTATACAATATTCTGCTTTTGAAATAGAGAGTAACATAATATAATCTAATGACACTGCCATGGAACATGTTGATTTACACACCAGTTTTACTTGTACGTATTGTAACCACTTTCCTATATACTGACTTGCATTTGTGCAAATAGTTTCCATGAACAAGACTTTTCAGTTTTAATTATTTATATTTTAACTTACCAGCATAAATAAATTACACATTTTTACCAGCCAGTTTTCTAAAAGCCACAACTGTAATATTTTGCCATCAGAGGGTTAGTCTTGTGTCTTTAAGCTTCCAATAATAGCTTTCTTTGTAGCTACTGTTTGTCTTTTATTAGCACTTCTGACTCAAATGACTTTAAATGCAAAGATCTGGAGTAATTGTGTCTATGGTAAAAACTACGATTATCAGTGAATACAGGCAGCATTCACATGAGTCACAAAAACCATGATCTTTTTTGCTATGAAAAAAACCATCACTGATGGCAGAGAGGAAGCATCAGCCAAAAGGTGGAGATGAAGATTTATGAAATGCTACCTTAAGAGTATTGGTTTCACAACAAATCCCACCCCACAGGACAAGGTATTAATTAGTACTTGGTTTCCAACATCAATCAGTAATTCACCCCTCCACAGAAAGCAACTGCAGTCCTCAGTGTAATAAACAGGCTGTAAGATTTAAGAAGCTGAATTCTGAAAAGCTGTTCATGAAAAATTTATTTCTTTCATTTTTAATTTTTATATTCTAGGAAACCCGCTGACATGAGAACTGTCTTTCTTCTTCTCTTTCCCATTCTCTCTTTTTGTTGGGAAGAGAACACTCAGGACTGGCAGATCCCACAGAAAAACAAAAAAAACAAATAAACCAACCCACCCGCAAGACTACAATATGTAAATATCTGAGGCACTGTGGAGGGCATTAAATTGTGTTGAGGATTTAAGTCCAGTGAAGAGTTATCAAAGAAGTTGTATTAGTGTCATTCTCACATGTAAACTGTTATTTTAAAAAACAGCAAAATGTATGCTCCATCAGCTTGTTTGGGGAGGGGATGCACTCTCTTATCTATTTTTCACCTTCATATTGTTGCCTATCCGATGCAATGAAGTGACTGAGTTCTGATGACGGGGCCACTTTGCAGGCCTGAGACTTTAGATTTTCAGAGGGAGATTTTCAAGGCATAACAGGCAATTAGGTGCTCAACCAACTGAAAGT
This sequence comes from Mauremys reevesii, assembly GCF_016161935.1. Lineage (NCBI taxonomy): Eukaryota > Metazoa > Chordata > Testudines > Geoemydidae > Mauremys > Mauremys reevesii. The sequence goes on along the minus strand of NC_052628.1, from coordinate 93,000,530 downwards.
CAATTAAGGTTGTGCGCTGAACTATTCTGTGTCTTTGAAAATATCCCCCTAATTTCTATGAGTGAGAAATTTTGTAAAATGCCCTGCAATGCTACATTGTAGCTGGTTTTTGTGCGGCTGTGCAAATTGCGGGGAGGGATTAAGGAGACAGAAATGCTGCCTAATTGCTTGGGGAAGTGCAGGAATTTCTACCCTAAATGCTCTTCTCACCCCTCCTCCCACACTGGGATAAACTGGCTGTAATGGTGATGAGGATTAGGCAGAGCCATGGCTCTGCCCTCTGTGTGCTAACCCACAGAGTTGGAATTATCATTCCTTAAATCAATTACTGACATGATGCTGAATGTATTCAGCGCGTTCACTGCACACAGTGGTGGGAGGAATGCTTATCATTCTACAAGTTTTAAACCATATTATTAAAAAAAAGAGAGAGAGAGAATATTTGCCAAATATTATGTACATGTTTGTGTTTATAGAAGCTATTGCTACTCACTAGTAAAAAATGGGGGAAAGTGATGAATGTATTATATGGAACGTATTAAATAAAAACATTTCATGGCTTCTTCAGTGGAAAATAGCCACTGAAATTGTTTCCTGATACCCAGTAGGATGATTTAGATGGAAATAAGCCAAGCTGGGAAAACTCATTTAAATGACACAAAGGAAATGAATTCTCCTTTCTGTGATTGACAGTAGGTGGTTCTCTGTTTTACATCTCCACCCAAAGCCATATATTTGGTGATGCATCTAAGAAAGCTGCATGACTCCTATCAATAACTCATACACTGATCTAAGAATTTTAACTCAATGTTTTAGGTCAGAGCATTGTTTCAACCAGTTAGGCAGAGTAACAGATCTGTTTGTAGTTCTGGAATCAGCCCAGTTGAACCATGTATCCTAGAGATAGGACTTGACCTTCCCTGTAGTACCAGGATATACTTCCTGTTTGACTGGTGTTAGACCTAGGTTTGTCAGTCAATCACTGAAGAGCCTAACCCAGCATGAGCATGTCAAGGAGACTCCCGTGATCATCACTGATAGTTACCCCTCCAGAGGTATAGGCTGAATGCTACAGACATCAAGGGAGCATGGAATGCTTAACAAGGCTTTTGGTGGTCTCCTAAGAGGTTTAAAATTGCTCAAGGCCTTGCTAGAGAACCACGATTAGTTTCCTCAGCCCTGGAGGCCTACAGAATTTCCCTTTTGGGATCTCTGGAGAGAGACCTTATGGCTGCTTAGGCAGAAAGTTTAACCACATAATCTTGCGGCCCTTTATAAATTTGGCAGGCGGGTTGTCTGCCATACACCACCCATGTGAAAACAACAAATAAGTGTTTTCCTCATGCATAACTCCAGTTTGTGAAGCAACAAAGATTTTTTTTTTAAACAGTGGGAAATTCCCTACTCTTCCTTTCATTTCTCTTTGATCTAGGACTCAAGATCTTTTCACGGTCTAACAAGCTCAATTAAATGTTGATAATGATTATGATGGCAACTACAACTAGTGAAACCCACAAGATATCACTGCTTAGAATTAGTCAAATGGAAGAGGCAGGGAGCAGGTCAATGAGTGGAGCTACCGCCCACACATAGAAAGTTAGACTCTGGTTAGAGATAACCTACTCACAGGGAAACGGTCCATCAGCTAGGAACTGCCAAACTGTGAAAGGAAAGAATCTGTTGCCAGAATCTCTAAGGAAAGGTTTTACATAAAATTACTGCCAGTAACTTACTAGGCCTGCTGCTGCTTTGGCTAACCAAGAAAGCTGCAGAGTCCAATCTTCCTATTCACAGAGCCTGCTGCTGTTGTTCCCTTGTAAGACTCTTACCAAGAATGGGCTCCAGTTAGCCAGGACAGAGAGTAAAGAGAGGCAGATAAAGGCTCTGAAGGAACACATACAGTATGAGAAGGAGGTCTGCTGTCACATCCCACTTTTATTTAGTGGCTATTTTCTTCTAAACAAAAGGCTTAAATTGAAAGCCAGATGTTATGGGTCAATCTACCTGGTTATCAGTGTCCTGAGGAAATAAATTAAAATGGGAGCCCCTTAGGGACCAGATGTCCTGATTTAATAGGGACAGTCCTGATTTTTGGGTATTTTTCTCATATAGGCTCTTATTAGCCCCACCCCGTCCTGATTTTTCACATTTGCTGTCTGGTCACCCTAGAGCCCCTTTGCCTAGTTGAAGTGTCAGTCAGTGTCTGACAAAATGCCACAGCAACATATTTTTAAAGGAGTCCTAACTATAGTGTAATACAGACCTGGTCACAGACCAGGCCAAAAGAATAAACTGTGTTGTTACTGACCTACACATCTGCCAGTCACTAACTGTAAACCCAAGAGGGACACTTATGTGAGCTTATGTGCTCCCAACTCCCACTATATTTGTAGCAGTGAACACCACTGAGACAGAGACCTGCAGGAGGACTGGAATCTCAGGGGTCCTGCAGGACTCACTACCACAATAGCGTGAGTGTGTAAAATGTACTTTGTAGCAAGTGGGATTGGGTGGGCAAAAACATATACCATACAGACCGTGGTAATTTCCAGGAAAACACTAAATCACTCATCAGTTTGTCATAAATAGAATTCCAGCAATGTAAAACAAGTTTTTGTTTTTAAATAAAAGGTTTTAATACTTAAATTCAAGTGAGGGATAGAAAGAGATTTAGTGCCTATTATAACAGGACTTAAAGTATTTTAACATAGTTTAAGCAAGATTTGATTTACCAGTATTCTTTTAGTGGTAAAAATTGTATCTGCATTCCTTTTCTATATAATCAACTTTTTTTTAGTAGCATATGGGACTCTGCCTTTCTTGCGGGATTGGTCGGATCTAAGGTTTTTGTAGGTGGGAGCAGAATAAAAATGAAAGAAATGGTGCAGAAGAGGATGTGAGTGGGTATAGCAGGGCCGGATGGGAGCAGGATTTAAAAAAATAAAATAAAATAAAATAAAATGGTCCTGCACTGGAGAGACACTGGCTATTTAAGGACACCCCCCGCCTCCCTTCATTCATAACTATCACCAACATTCTCCTTTTTGGCGGACGCTCTCCATGTTTGGTCTGAACCTAGGTGTTAAAGTTTAAACTACATTCAACCATTTTTGAGCTATAGGAAATTGAAAAACAAAACAAAAAACAAACAAACAAACCCACCTGAATTAACCTTCTATTCCTGGCAAATTATTCAAAAAAATGGCTGAAGGAGATAACTTTGAACATGTCAAATTTCAAAGTGTGTGGAAGCAGCCTGGCCCCCGTTTTCATTCCTGAGCCTCTGCTGCCATACCTGGGTCGTACTTGACCCTCTTTCTCCAGCTCCATTCAACCTGTCAAGCCACCTTGCCATCCCCAACCGACCTATCATATATTCTTCATCTCCACAACCTTTGTCCTGTTAGTGGACGAAAAGGGTTGCATTTTTAAATCATCTTAACTTAAAACAATTGAAAAGCCCTATCAAGATGCTGACTAACATTAGGTGGAGCCTAAGCTAAGCTATAGCCTGTTAATATGACTTCAAACCCGTTAGCCTGAGTTTTGATGGGGCTTGTCAATTGTGTTAAGCTAGCACACTTTAAAACACACACACACACACACACAGAGGCTTTAGCCCATCAAGACAAGGCCCATCTTTAGCCCATCAAGACAAGGACCTATGGTTTCATCTCTCAGAAACCACCTCCCACAACTTCTCCTGCTCAACATGGCGCCTGCTCTCCCAAAGTTTCGTAACTCAGCAAAGCTGATAAGCAAAGGGGCAAGTTGGTAGAATCAGGAAGCAAAAGCAGCTGATAGTCTGAGAAGCATATTGACCATTTGATGCAACTTGGCTTAATTGAGTTATGTTATAATGGTGGGAATAGCTTTTCATAGGTTCAGGTGTGTTTTTTTTTTTTAAAAACAAAACAAAAGTGACCTATGCCCAAGATATTATCAGCATGTGTGTGAGTGCACGTGTGATATTTGGAGCTTTTTGAGTACTTCAGTGGCTTAGAGAAACCCAAAGAAATGTGAAGAAAACAACATTTCTAAAAAGGAATATTTTAAAATGATTAATGAAGTCTTTATTTTAAAATAAACCCAGCAAATTCAATTGTCCTTCAAAGAATTATTTCACCAAAATTAGAGACTACATTCAATAATTAATATGTAAAACATATGGTACATCAGGGATAACTCTCAACACAGTCTTAACCATGGACTTGCTACAGGTATTTCCATAATCATTATCTATTTATATGCCCACATATAAATGTAAATATATATGCATCTGTTGTTTATGAATATATAGTCCCAATCCCCACGATCCCCCTTTAAGGTCGGTAGTCCCAAATCTCTTAAATTCTAGACTAGTGTCTTGACCACAAGACCATCCTTCCTTCTATTAATAATTATTATATATTGTTTATTATGATTTATATGTATGTATTTTATACTGAGATCTGTCAATACTAGATAATGTTTATAAACTGTTTATTTAATATGTCAAACTATTTTACAATACAGTACACTGAATTGGACCCTTGAGTGTAGTTCTGTTTATATGATAGGAAGTTTCATATGCTGTTAGCCTTCACAGTTGAAGCACTCAGCTCCTTCATGTATCAGTCCATTATGCCACAAACCTGAATTACTTACAGAGTATTCCAGCAGCACCCCTGCATTTAATACCTGGGTGTTTTTACTTGCTCATTGACTGTGAATTGTATAATTCCCAAATAAATGGTGTCAAGTATTTTTTTAAATTTTGTTTAGATTCTTGTTGTTAGACTATAGATTGAAACTCTTTCCTAACTTTATTTTATTCTGGAAACATCTTTGTTACTAAGATTGATGTCCCCCATGGTCAGATAGTATCACACTTGTCAAAAATGTCCTCCAAATTAGGATAAGAAACACTGGCACTGTTTCTGATCTCAGTCCAAAATACCTCAGAAGTACTTAAAAGTGGTTAATGCGCAAAGTATTCACTTTCTAGGTACAGATCATTTTCTATATTCATTGCCGAGTGTTGAAAATAAGAACCAAAGTTGTTTTGGTTTTTTCTGCATTTGCAAATGAATGAGCCTATGCTGGAGGAAGTAATTCCAATAATTGAATGCCCAATGGAGATTGTCATCTGTTGGAGTGTACACCTATTATGAATGTAAAACTTTACATTAGTGAATTTATGAAACTAAAGCCACCATGAATCAATGGAGCAGCCTTATAACAATTTCTCTTAACACCCCAATGAGCTCTTTGTAACTACTGTCTGTTCTGTTAGCCAAGCACAATTCACAGCATTTGAAATATTCAGGACCAGAATAGTTTTGTTATTTTAATTAATTGTGACTTGTAACAAAAGTCTCTCTCTCTCAAATCCAAGTACTCTGTATCACCTAGGTAACAGAGATCTGGGCTGTGGTTTGGTACCCAGGCCACTAGGAAGTAGAGAACTGTCACGAGGTTTCCTGACGGGACAAGCACTATGGTATAGGGCCCTCTACTGTTCAGCTCAGCAGCTCTAGTGATCTTCCACTGGAAAGAAAGCTATGGTGATGGGGGTGTTTTGAAAACCAAAATGCATTTCATTCTATTGTTTGTGGGTAAGGAATGGGACAGGGAGGCATTGAGAGAAGCTGCTACTCTAACAGAGACATGGTAAGAATACTAAGGTTGTAGATGTAGATTTAACTCATTTCTTCAGCTCTGGGAAAAGACAAGGAGTGAAAGTGGGAACAAGGGGAAAAGATTAAACCACATGTTATATAAAATTAAAAACAGGCAATTTTTTTATCTCTTCTCCCTGCCAAACAATATAATTTCTTTGAAACAGAATTTTTCAAAAACATGAATTCCAACAAACAAAAATGTTTTCCTGTGTGACATTTCAATATGAAAATTATAGTTTCATATTGACTCAAATGTTTCATTTGGTCTTTTTTTTTTAATTAAAAAGACGCAACATTCAGTCAATATGTCAAGTTGAAATGAAACACGATGTCTCATTTCAATTTATTTGAATTTTTTTTTTAAAAATGGTTCAAATTAGCTCATGATTTCCCGATGGGGAAAATCACAAAAAAATTGTCTCAATATTTCTAATAGACTTTTTTTCAAATGTTTTAATTATTTCTGATCAGCTCTAGTATAGATTCAGTTACATCAGCTGAAATACAGTAACATTTAATGTGGAACACAGAAATAGAAAGTTATGCACGCGCGCGTGCAATGGGCCCAACTCCATGCTCTGGTAGAATGTTTGGAATGTCTTGACTTTTGAGTCCTTCATTTCCCAATTTGCATGTTGCATTAGTTCTAGTTCTAGTATTTTATTCTGAATTTCCCTGGGTTTCTTTTTATTTGTTTTTCCTAAGAAAAATGAAGGGAAAAGGTAGGGGGAAATAATTATTAAAAAGGAAAATAAAGCTACACTAAGCTTGAAATTTAAATACTTAGGGGCAGATTTTCAGCTAGTGTAAACTGAATTAGCTCCATTAAGGCTAATGGAGGTATGCCAGTTTATACCCAAATACAATCCAACCCACAAAGTAAATATATTGGTGATAACAAAAGCCTAATTTGTTTTAGGTTTCTGTAGAAACAAGGCACCAAACCGCATTATACAGGGATTTATCAGATACACATTAGCGGTCAGTCCAAAATGGCAATATGAAATTAAGTCCTGATCTTGAGAACACACACACACTTAACTGTTCACTTAAGAGGGATTGCACTCAACCCATGGGTGGGTTTGCGAGACTGGAGCCTTAGCTGGGCTAATAGTCTGACAAATCCAAGTGTAAAATTTTATTTAAAAAGTTTTACACTTATAAAACTAACACCTCCTCCCTCCACAAAAAATTAAAAACCTTATTATCACCGGCTTAGTATTCTGTTACCTGGAAATCCATTTGATATCACTAGATTACTTAAAACTCCCCCTCCCTCTCCCTGCATGAAATCCTTTCACAAATTCTACTCTTTACTTTTACTTGTCTGTAACAATTTCCACTGGTACTCCACATTTATTGTATTTGTCAGCATGGCATTCCAGAAGGGGGATGTTTTCCACCAGTTTGTGTTCCCGACAAGTATGACTGTGGAGTGGGATTTCTCCTTTAAAAAAAAAAAAAAAAGGAAAATTCTCCTCTCTAAGACCTCAGCTATCAAGAACATTTCTCTTTTGAAAACCAGATTTCCATTATCTTTAGAATCTCTCTGCAACTTCACTTTCCAAATCTTTCGGATCCTCTTCATCTCCAAAAAAAATGAAACTTTCCCACAGTGTCCTAACTGATCTCATCAAAATGTGGTCCAATTAGTTACTTCTCTTGAATGAATTTCATGATGAAGAGGGCCTCAATGGACAACCCAGTGGCTTGATTGATTTTCTCTACCTTATGAGATGTCAACTAATTTTCAGCACTTTGGCTTGCAATCACAGACCATATGTGTCAGACTGACTTACTTCAGTTTTGAATTCAGCTAGTCCACCCAAAGACTAGATCAGCCAGTTTCACCTCACTACCAGAAACAGACATCAGAACATCTACTTCAATTGTCTTCTTTCTGTGGTTGCATTGTTTTCCCATTCCTGAATGAACAAAAAGCAGAGGGCACTGGCTTCTTCTCAGATGCTTCTTTTGTGGGATAGGTAGTGAATTTATGAAAGAGATCTCATCTGAAGAGTGTCAAAAGGTACATCTAGAACAGAACAAAACCTCCTGCTTTTGACCAAAAGTACCAGATAAGAGTCTCTGGATTTTGTTGCCCACAAAAATAGGATGCTGTGTTGACTATTTATTGCCCTATTTTCACAAATAGTCAGACCATTTGGGGGTGCTCTTTAATACAGTTTGGGTAACTAAGAACATATTTGGGCTCTGAGACTTTGTATGTGTGTACAGCAATGGCTCTCAGTTCTGATATATATCTCACTTGATATGGCATCAGATACCTCAGATAAGGTTTTTGCCATTCATGTAATCTGGACTTTGGGAACAATGAAAAAAATCATATTGGTGACATTGATTCTGGCCACTTTCAGACTGTTCATCTCTACGTTTCTGTTGCTAGCTGTGGGATTACTGACTATTTCTTGTCTCTTCCGTTCGGAACTGTACCTTGCTCCTCTCCGTTCTCCTCAGTGGTGTATAATAGCTTTTCTTTTTCCTCACTTGGGGTTAGTTTCTCTAATGCAATGAATTAGCTTTGTCTTCCTACAGAAAGAATCTAAGGATGTGTCTACAGTAGGAACATTACAGCATATGCCTGCAAGGCTAGTTTGCTCAAAGCAGAGTTAGATGACACAATGTCTAAGTGTTCCTGAAGCTAGTCTATGCTACATCTGACGGTCTGTAGAACCAGTGCTGAAAAACACAAAGTTGTGATGTTTTCAGGGAATGCTGTCCTGGAAAGGTTCCATTTGGCTCTGGACTAGTTAAGAAAGTGACTATGACTAAAGGCGTACAGGAGAGTGCTGCTCCCTATGATCTGCCACACTGGTGTCCTTTCTGCAGTAATCATCTGTTAGGTACAGATCCACACATAAAGAGATGCGTCCATGTCATCCCTGCCTGATTTTTGGTCAGTGTCAGTCACTAAGGTGCTAGACATGCTGAGAGCTTTGCCTAGCTGTCTTCAAGTTGGATCTAAGAACCTATTTAATTAGTGAAATCCAGTGGGGGCAGTGGTGGTGTAGGACTGGGTCCATTGAGGACACTGTTAAGGCCACCATTTCCTGGGATCAGATGATGAGCTCTTGCCAACGGTCTCTAGATCTGAATGTCTGTATAGCAGTTGGGAACGCTTGACTCCAGAATTCACTTCCTCCATTGGTCTGACATAACCCACATTTTTTAAACTACACAACATGGTGGAAAGTCTTTCTGATTAGCCACATTTTGGCCTAAATGGGTGGGTGAAGAATTTCTAGAGTTTGATAGGTTTATCCAGAATGCATCTAGCCAATATTATTAGATTTTGTATTGTTATATATGTACTGCCCATAGACATTGTGATGAGCATATTTGAGAAACTGAAAAATACATGAATAATATAGAAATGTCACTTAGGTTTGCTATTGGACCTTTCAGTTGCAAACAGAAAAAAATAAGTCTATTTCTGACATTTAGGGCCAAATTCTTAGCTGTGCAAATCAGGACAGTACCACTGACTTCAACAGATCTACACCAATTATGAACATGGCCCTAAATTTTTTAGTTGAAAGATTTCAACTCAATTTCACTCAGCAGCTGCTGGGTTCCTCAAGGACTGTATTTCTGGAGCAGCCCCACCATGCAGACTGCTGAGAAGCCAGCTGGCCTGGAAATCTGGAAGCCATGGGGCTCCAGGGAGGTCTGTATGGCAGGGCTACCCCAGAGTCACATAATCTGGAAGCCCATTTTAGGGCCTCCAGGCTCCAAGCTCTGTGGCATTAATACTGGGAGCTCTGACATTGCAAGGCTTCTCCAGAACCACATACCCTGGAAGTGTGAGGTCCCTGGGCCTAGGGCAATCTGCTTGGTAGAGCTCCCCTGCAACACAGCAAATTTTTAAACAGAAAACTTCATGTCAGACAGGGTTCCCTTGGAATCCTGCCTCTGATTCAGCAAACCCAACTCACTTTCATGAGACATCTCAGATTCAACTGGCATTTTCTGACAAAACGCTGTTTCATTGGAAAATTTTTGACCTGCTCTATTCATTACAGGGATCTAATCTAGAGGTGACAAAAGCACAAATAACTGTCTCAGTCTGTTTCAGAGAGAACATTACTGCCTATCTGCCAAGTACAGATAAATTCTTGGTCATGGCAGCAATCTGGGCTTCCAGGAGCAGCCAAGGACCTAGTAACACACCGGAATTACGCACAGTGTTGCAAACATAGCATTCCCTTCTTACACTACTAACAGAAGTTCTGTCACTGTTTTCCAATTGTCACCCACAAAATCAGTCTAAAAAAGATGAAGTTGCAGCCTGTAGCGGGAGGAAAAGATCCAAGTTCATACAGACAGTGGGTTATTTATCTCACCGTGCCGGCCAATGTAATCAGCACAGAATCAAACACGCAAAATAATGGTTAATTAAGGCTCACGTAGAGTGGGAGGACACAGATCCAATTAATTTTGTGCTTAACACAGTCCTCAATCTGCTCATTTCAGACAGAGATTAGGATACTTTCTGAGATGAAAACTACTGTTGGATCCCTACTAAGCCTTCCTCATCAGAAACTGAACTAGAGACTCCAGTCTCTGTCTCAAACCTCAGAGATAAAGACAGAACAGTGAAAGCTGCCAATGACAAGACAGATATTGTACTGGAGTGGTAACAGATTCTCTTCCCATATGTTGCTCCAGTTATCATATGCAAAGGACTGAGAACAAAAGTCTGTAAATAAAGCCTTCCTGCACAAAAGGTGTAGCGGCCACAGTGATATACTTGCTTAACTGAGAGTAATCCAGGGCCATCAAACATACCTATTCTAGGCAGCATCTTCAGCAACCAAACAATTCTGAATAGCAGCATCTAAAAAGTCAAGGAGACTTGGACACAACTACATGCTGAGGCTTATGACACTAAAGGATCAAATAGCTACCTAGGTAAACTGGGTCTGAATGATTGGCTATTGGTTTGTCTGAGGACCTTAACAGTGTGATCTTCATGTCACAAAGTGTCTTTGTAAGAATGATATAGTGGGGTTCCTCATCCATTGTGTCTCCCTGATTTCTGTCTCAACTGTGCCCAGTTTGCAAACAAAAACATGTTTGTTTTCTTAACTGCCAGTCATGCTAACCCACTCTAGGCTCTAGCAATCAAGCTGGGTTCTATCTTGCATACCACCATCAAGTTTTGAAGGCCAAATTAAACCTTCAGCTACACCTGTGCAACATCCATGTGTTCAGATTATGCCTTCAGTTACACCTGTGAAAATTCACTGACCAGACTTGGGTTGCGCAGGTGTCTCTGAGAGCCTAATCTGGTTATAAGAACTTCTGTTACTGGTTATGATGATTAAAAATAGATAGAGCCCACCTTGACTGTGAGAGCACAGGGTGAGTTAGCATGACTGGCAGTTAAGGAAAAGAAAACTAGTCTTTGCATTTGCAAATTGAACAAATCTGACATGGAAATCAGTGAGACACATCAACCATGGAACCCTGTGATACCATTTTTTAAAGTCACTCCAGGATAGAACCACACATAAAAAAAACCAAATCAAAAAACAAACAAAAAAAAGTTTATTTGCAATAACTTATTTGCCTCTAGGTGGCTTACAATTATTAAATACTACCTATATTCTCAAAGGGTCTCTTTTCAAGTACAATTCAGAGATGGGCTTTGTTTTTCTACATTGCTTTCTCTATGCAATATCACTTTGTGGAGTACTATGTAGCATTACAATCCCTTCACTTTAAATTTGTCCTTCCTTTGACGCTGCAATATTGTTGACTACTTTAATTCTCTAGAATTTATTGATACAAGGCTTTATACACCCACATAAGGAAGTTGAGTCATAATCTAAAAATTATGGGAGATCCCCAGGGAATGTTTAAGTTTTCTAATAGCAAACATCCACCATTCCATCAAATGAACTGTTATCTTAGCTGATAGTTGTTTCACATTACTTTCAGAAGCGAAATTTCCCCCATGGAAATACATTGCAAATATCTGATAAGAGAACATTTAAATTTACTTAATGTTTGAATTTTGAAAACCAGTAATGGTAAGGATTTGGGGGCCTGTGGATTTGTAAGGCTGCTATCCATTTCAACTCCAAAGATTTCAGGAATCCATGTTGAAAGAGCCATCCCCCAATAGGGAAAGAAGCTATACTGTCATTGGTTGGTTCCCCTGGTGGCTACTCAGTAGAAGCCACAGACGAACCCTAAGAGGGGCAATGCAGCTTGAAACCATATTAATTCCCACATTGACTCTCAGCATGAAAGTCAAAAGCAGGGGCCTGGGATGATGCCACAGAACGTAGCACCTCCGTTGCTCCAACCCTGACACTGTGGATCATGTAGAGTTCTCACTGTATGTGACTCTTCTATTGAGGCATCTACATGGTGCCAGATATAGGGGGAATTGTACGCTCCAGATGGCATCCCTGCTTTCTGGGTAAAATGGGGGAAGTCAGCAGACAAAGAGTAATGTTCCCATGCAATTCCATCAATTATTAAGTCAAATTCACTTAAAAAATATGTAGGAGTTTGATAGTTTTAAATAGTCCTTTGATTTATAAACCACTCATAGTGCACACTATATGTAGTAGAATCCAGCTATTGTGAGAATGGGAAAATGGTCTGATTTTACTTAATTGTTCTTTACTATAACTTTCACCCTATGACTTTAAACATATGCTCTTTTTTTGAAAATAGTCATTAACCTTTCACATGATGTATAACTAGCTTTATCATGCTGGAAAAAAAAATCCACTTTGAGTTCTGAAAAGACGACCCATTGGGAGAGACACAAATGGTAAACCATACCAAAGGACACAAAAAGGCCCATAAAACATCAGTAGGGTTATAAAGGTCTATGGATTTTAATTGCTGTGTGCCATTGGGCCTTTACAAAGCAATCAAGCAGGCAATCTCCAAAGACAGCCCTGCCATAATACATTTAACAATAGAGTTCTCACCCCATCAGCAGACTAGGGTTTATGAAGGTCCCAATAGCAATTAATGACCTTGTATGCCGAGAGAAAAAGACAAAATTACTTAAATTGGCTGCCCTTTTTTGATGCGTAACTTAAGTGAAGGAAGCATAATTTCAGGAAAAGGAATGCAAAAGTTTTGATAAGGTAGACAAAGACTTCTTCTTGTTGCTAATGTTCTTGTCTGTGCATGTTCTTAAAAAAGGCACAGAAATCTGCTGTCCTGGTGCTAAGTGAAGGATATTAGTGCTGTGTGTAGTTACCTAAAACAAAATTATATTGGCAGTAGGGAAGGGGAGAAAGATTTAACTATTGTGTAACAATGCAACAGTCCAGATAAGAGAACTTTATTCTGCTTGACAGCTAGTTAGAAAAAAGTCTAACCTAATGACATTTAGGTTGGTTTGAAACAGTGAACATAATCAGCAACAGCAGAAGATTATGTGGAGAAGATTGTTAATTCTGTGGGATTATAAATGGAATTTTTCTTGTTTTCTTCCTCATTGCATACACTGTACAATTCTGCTGATATTTCACATGAGCGGATAGAGCCCCAAATATAGGGTTAAAGGATAGCATGCAAAACAGTAATAAATGCACAAAGGTACCCACTGCACTAGCACTATGAAGATGAGCCAGTCATGTAATTAAAGCAAGAACTGAAGGTAGGGAATTTAAAATGAGAGTAGAAGACCTTGGGAAGGATACCCATGATAACTTTAATACAGCACAGAATTCTAAGTGATACTTCCACATTAGAATTTTCTAAGTGACACATTCACATTACAGAGGAACTGAATGCTGGTTTTTTTTCCTGAGTTGGGCAAAACATTCAATTTCTAAATGAGGCACTAGAGCCACCTGTGTTAGGAGGGTTAGCCAATAGGTAGATATTCATTTTCATAATGAAATAAAAAAAATAGATTATTTAATTATTTGTATATGTTCAGCTACAAGCCACTCCTTTTCTCTAAGCAGAAGCTGGAGCACAGAGTCTGTTTTTGAGGAACTATTATACATCACAAAGAATCAAGTTTCAGGATGTGACCCAGGTAAGAATGGCAATAAAATTAATAGATTGCTAGAATATTCATTTACATTCTGATCTAGTCCTTGTTTTCTGAACGTTATTTTTAAGGGCGGGTGAGCCATTTGTAAATAAGATGAATTTTCCCAAACCCTAAATTCAGATGCTTCACTGTCCTGCCGAAGAAGCTTTACATACAAATGCTGTTGCTATTTCTATGCTCAGTTCACAAAAACTTCACTTGCATAAAGATGATGTACTCAGCGTCACACTGGCAGCATTCCAACTAGACTTCATTCTATTCAGGCTGGCTGGGAATGTCACTTTGTCTGCCCATTTAGCTAAGTATCCATCTGTCTTTCCCTTAGCAAACAGTGCCAAATAGTAAGAGGAAAACAGAAAGTTTATATAGTCTATTTATTATATGTATTTATTTAAATTAATATGAAAACCTGACAGAAAAAATGACCAGGGACTATCTTTCCTACTAAAAAACAAAAACAAACAAAACAGACTAGCTGTGTTACCAAACCACTTTCTATTTTAAATTTAACAATCTAATTTGATTACTGCCTACAAGATTTCTTTTCCCTGGTCTTTGTAGAGCAAGAGTTGCATTTCAAATCAGATTGGGTACAGCTAATAATGAACTTGTTTGTTTAAAGTCTGTACAAAGATTTTAAGTTTACATTTGTGAGGTGTGTGGGAGAAGGAGAATACAGTCTCACTTCCCTGCTCCTGCTCTCACTTGGTTGTTAGGCAGAGCGGAAAGTCTAGCTGTTAACCCCCCAGTTTCCCCCTGCCCCAAAAAAGTTACTTTATTAAAAGTTCACAAAGACACTGCACAGAACTGTTTTCCTGCATGAATCCAACCAACCACAGTCTTACACTCTGTTGGCTCAGCTCTTCTAAGCTAACTCTGGGGTGGAAATGTGATTCACTGGACTGGAGTTGCATAAGCTATGGAATGGAGTCTTAATTCGTTGAACTGGAACTACTACGTAACAGGACTCATTTGAAAGAGCATAAGAATGCCCATACTGGGTCAGACCAAAGGTCCATCTAGTCCAGTATCCTGTCTTTAGACAGTGGCCAATGCCAGATGCCTCAGAGGGAATGAACAGAACAGGTAATTATCAAGTGATCCATCCCCTGTTAGTCATTCCCAGCTTCTGGCAAACAGAGGCTAGGGACACCATCCCTGACCATCCTGGCTAATAGCCATTGATGGACCTATTCTCCATGAACTAATCTAGTTCCTTTTTTAACCTTGTTATAGTCTTGGCCTTCACAATATCCTCTGGCAAGGAGGTCCACAGGTTGACTGCACGTTGTGTGAAGAAATACTTATTTTTGTTTGTTTTAAACCTGATGCCTATTAATTTTATTTGGTGGCTGCTAGTTCCTGTGTTATGAGAAGGAGTAAATAACACTTCCTTATTTACTTTTTCCACACCAGTTATGATTTTATAGACATCTATCAATCCTCCCCTCCCTTTTTCCAAACTGAAAAGTCACAGTCTTATTAATCTCTCCTCATATGGCAGCTGTTCCATACCCCTAATCATTTTTGTTGCCCTTTTCTGAACCTTTTCCAATATCTTTTTTGAGATGGGGCAACCACATCTGCACGCAGTATTCAAGATGTGGGTGTACCATGGATTTATATAGAAACAATATGATATTTTCTGTCTTATTATCTATCCCTTTCTTAATTATTCCCAACATTCTGTTCGCTTTTTGAACTGTCACTGCACATTGAGCGAAAGTTTTCAGAGAACTACCCACAATGACTCCAAGATCTCTTTCTTGAGTGGGAACAGCTAATTTAGACCCCATCATTTTATATGTATAGTTGGGATTATGTTTTCCAATGTGCATTACTTGGCAGATGAAATTCAATGTTGATAAATGCAATTTTGTTGCCCAGTCACCCAGTTTTGTGAGATCCTTTTGTAGCTCTTTGCAGTCTGCTTAGGACTTAACTATCTTGAGTAGTTCAAGAAAGTGACACTTTACAACCATTTCTGTGGATCAAGTCTCCTAATCTCAGCTCCATTCTAGCGGATGAAGAACTAGGAAGAGTTATCCTTGCTTTCACTCACCCTGTTTCGGAAAGTAATTTGCTAGAATCCTTGATGTACTGAGGAAATTAACAGTGTGGATGTGTAGGTGTCATTTTTTGTAATCAGACTGAGAACATATATTTCTCATGGCTACCAAACATCTTCAAAGGAAGAGTGTTCATAAACCCCACTGAGGACAAAAATGACTAAAAGTAGTAAAGATCCATTAACACAAGTGATCAAGAGCTCACTCCTATGGAGTGCTGCGAACCCTTGGATAATCTAGCCTTCAATGGGAGATGAAACTTGTCAGGATTGAGCACTAAAATAGTAAGGTACTGTACACATAGTTTGCCAGCTATTTATTACAAGGTAAAATAAATGTTAAGTGTGAAAATGTCAAGCAAGTAAAGCAGCCTCTATCAGGCAGGGGACACAGAATGAATATATATTATATACGGACTGAAACACTACATTGCTTCTCACATTTGTTGAAAATAAACACCACCACTTTGCAATTGAAAACAAGTCAGATGGGGAGTCTCTGATGATTGATGAGCTAAACGTCTTTCTGTCAATAAAATACTTACAGAAAGTATACAGACACAAAACATTGTCCAAATGGAATTGAAATGCATGATGAAGAAAAAAAAAGATGTATGGAGAATTACAAGAGACACTGAGAGGAAGATACAGTAGCACTTTACAGGGAGTACTCAAAAGGAAAAAATATTTAATGGGACAGGGAGGGGGCAGGGAAGAAGAATCTTAAGGAGTGACTTTCACACTGGGCCCAACTGGAAATAAAAATCCATTACCCTAACTTGTCATAAAAAAGAAAACTTTCTAAGTCATGAAGAACCTATAAGTGGAATGCAGAAATTTTTCACTTAAAATCTCATGACAATAAGATCTGTACTGTTTCACAGATATGCTTAAAGTGCTGATCTCCTGACAGACTTTTAATAGCAGAGTTGAACTGAACTATTTGTCAACCACTTCTGTAGCAAAGGACTCTGATATTGTTAACATCGGGGCCCACGTTTTGGGCTCCAATACAGAAAAATACTTAAATACATGCTTAATTTTCTCTACACAGTTTAGTGAAAGTTCTTATTCCTGTATCTTCATCACTGCAATATCTGAGCACCTTCCTGCCGTGCAGAGGAAATGTTAGGCAAACCCAAGCCTGTCTGCCCACCCACCCTCTCCTCTGGGTTCCAATCTAGGGACCTTGTGTTAGACAGTTAAGGACTGCTCTTCCTATCTCTTGCCACTTTCCTGGGCTGCTCCTACCTTGTCTTGTTCTTTAGCATCTCTCCCTGGACAGCAGATTCCTCCTGCTACTCTGTGGTTCAGTTACCTCATGGAGCTATCCCGTCTCTCCTTTCAGCAGGAGTTTTCAGTGCTTTCTCCTAGGGCTATGCTGCATCTCTATCAGTTACTCCATGTCTGCTGGAGACAGTAGTTCCCCCAGCTCCTCATCTGCAGCTGGGTTCTCATTCAGGCCAGCTGCAGACCCTTAGCCAGTTTCTCCCCAATCAGCCCTTTTACATTTATACTTAGAGAATTGAGCAGGCAAACCTTCTCCTGATGCTGTATAGACTCACTATGCAGGAAAAGGTAGCATATATATGCTGGTTGCCTTACCCAGATTTTCCCATCTTGAGAGGGGAGCTTTGCGGCTCATTTTGAGGCTCAACCCAGATCAGTAAGAAGTTGGGTCACTGCCTGCCCTGCAACTTTGAGTGGTTTAAAAATTATGCTGTTGTGGCTCAGGGACCTGACACCAGCAGCTAGTATAAAAGCACGCAGGTCACACCCTTGCTTCCCCCACCCAGTTACTTTTTGAAGAATGACCCCAACACCTCCCCATTCCCGAATGTTCCCAACACTGTCTGCCCTGTAGTGTCCAGTCCTATCTTGGAATAAACACAGTTCTCTGCTCCTTTAAACAGACAGGCACAGAAACTTGTTTTCTTGACTGGAGTTCACAATCACTTCAAGTGAACTGGGTTGGCTTAGATAAAAAGTAAAAAGTTTATTCAACCAAAAAAAGAGAGGTTTTAAGTGACATTAAGTGTAAGGAATAATGATGGAAAGAGGTACAAACAAATAAAAGTAAGCAATATGCTTTCTAATGGCTAAAATCTAACTTAACAAGCTACACTCTCCATTTGAGGTAGCTTCCTCCCCAATCTCCCTTTCCAACAATAGCTAACTATCTCTTAGTCAGGATCCACCCCCCAGTCCAGGACACTGGTTTTCTTGTCTCCTCAGATGAAGAATAATTTAGGTGTTCTCCACCCTTCCCTTTTATAGGCCAGTGAAAGTTTGAAAAGTTCATTGACCCTGCTTCAAGAGACAGAAAGGCTTCTTGGAGGTGGCATCTCTATCCTGCATTAAGATTGTTAAGTGATCACCTTTTCTCCATGTGGTCTCCTGATGGTTTTGTTTGCCTGGTGTGCAAATGTGCTTTTCTTTGTCTTTGGTCACACCTTTCTCAACTTACATGGGAGACACATTCAAGCTGGTGGAACTTCAATCCTTTGTCTGGAAATCAGCTTTTTATCAGCTCCCCCTGACTTGCCTGGTTTAAACACATTTTACTCATAATTCCACCACTTGTATATAATCCTGATTGGGTTGACTGTACATACATCACACATGAATAATAATGATCATTGAGCTATTAATTTTCTAATGACATATCACATGGCACCTTTTAGATACAGACTGTACCAATAGCAAGTTGGGATCCATTGTGATAGGCCAGCTGAAACTCATCACTAGATACCAGGGAGCCCCTTGTCTTCTGGCATAGGGATGCTCTTAGGGTCACTCCCACCCACTCTGCAGTGCCCCTGGTCTGAGACCCTTAAAGGAAAAGTACTACTTACTCTCAGAACTGCTTCCTGTCTATCCATATCCCCTATTTCCCAGATCACACTTCCCCAACACTTAAATGGCCAAGATTATGGGACCGGGGCGAGGAGGATGGACGGGCTGATCCCTAGACATTACTATCCTTAAAGAGCACCCTAACCTTGTCAGAAGTCTCCTTGGTTTAAACAGAAGAGTTCTCCTCATAAAGCATATTCCATGAGAGGTCCTTGACTCTAGCAAAAAACAAAGTTATGGTCAAGACCTTTCAAACCCCTTCTGTTTCTCAGGGGAGGGCAATAGCAGCAGAACAATGGTGCTCTGAAGTTCAGTGGGGAAATGTATTTGCTTGGTTGCTCTGATTTTATGTGTTGATTACATGATCCAAAAGTCTTTCTGTATTATTATTATTATTTTATTATTGTTTGGACTTTGTGTGATTGTTATCTTTTAATTGATATCAGGGCACTTAAAGCTCTAGTGCAGAGGGGCTTGTTGTAATTTGGAATAGAAATAAATAAATAGACTAATTAACTCCCTAAGTGGGTATGTTTACCTAATTTTGAACATGAAATTGTGGCAATTCTGCAAGCAAATATTAGTGTTTTACCCCTTCTTGGCTTCCAGGCCCCATTTAAGAAGTGTCTCAGGCTATTTTCTAGGATTCTAAGGCAAGTGACAGTCGTTTGGATTAATTCTACCCAAACAAATGATTTTTCCCATCTGACAGTGCTGTTTATAGAGGATAAATAAAGCAATAATACACTGCATAATGGTAAAACTATGGGGTAACAAAAAAGAACATAAAGACAGAAATCCTGCCCACAGCCAAAGCCATGATTTTCTAAAATAGAAGAATGGGATATCTAATAAGTTGCTGGTAGAACTTGTCAGAAAATATTTGACAAATGAATTTTTGTTGAAATATGGTGTTTTGTCAAAGCCGAAACATTTCACAGAGATCTAATGGTTTTGATTACGTTTGAGATACACTGAAAGAGGGACTCTCACACTCTATAGCATGGTGGTTAGGGCACTGGTATGAGAGACCCAGGTTTGAGTCTGTGCTTTGCTTGATTCAGAGTGATCTGGGAGGAAAACCTCTGCACTGAGCCAGGCAGAGCAGTGACTGATCCTGAGTCTCCCACATCCAGTATCGTAATCACCAGGATACACATACACACCAACCTTCACAACCATCTCCCCACACTGCGTTTGTGTCTGAAACGGATATTTCAATCCAATTCCATTTTTGCAAAAAGTTCATAAGGTTTTGTGGGCAGGTTTCCCAATGCAGAATGAAAACAAATTTCAAAACCTCAGAAGTTGTCATATAATGGAATTGCAAACCTTCAGTCAGCTCTAGCTGCTGATTCCCTTGTGCTGTGCCAGGTGCCCACAAAAAATGACATTTGTATAGGAGCAGTTCTTCCAAAGGGCTGATTTCAGCTCTGAGACTTCATTCCAAGATCAAGGGGAAAGATGGATTGCAAGAGAAAAAAAATCCTTTATAAATATATTTGATAGATGATGAAAAACCCCAATTCTGAACATGTAAAAAGAAAAGAAGCAAACTTTTCAAAATTCCTAAGTCACTTAGGAGCCCAAGGTCCATTGAAAGTGGATAGGACTTGGGGGTCCTAAGTGACTTAGGGACTTTTGAATATTTTGTCCAAGGGCCTTATCCTGCTCCTATTGTAGTAAATCACAAAACTCGTGTTGACTTTAGTGAGAGCAGGTTTGGATCTGAGGGCTAGTTTACACACAGGTGCACTCTGTGGGGCTGAAGCTCCAAGCAGAAGACAGAGGTGATGTGGGGGTGTCATCTGGGGTTGTGTGCCCTCCCCCCCAGATTTTTGCCATGGTTTGCTGGCTCTGCTTGGTCACATGGTGCTGCTGGGCCCCTGTCCTGCACAGCAAACTGCTGGGAGCTGCAGGGAAAGCTGGTGCTTTTATTGTCATCTCTCCCTGTAGAGCTAAAGCAGTGGCCTCTTCCCTGCAGCTCCCAGCTGTTTGCTGCTGCCTCTCCACGTGGAGCTAGCACCTCGGAGCTGCAGGGGGGCTACTGAGGGTAATGGGGGGGCGTGCCTGGGTGGGCATGACGCAAGCTGTCAGGGTGCAAAACGTTAAATTGTTCCCCCTCTCCTCCCTCAGCAGGCACTAGTCATCTCTGAAGCGCACAGTCCCACTCCCCCACGCACTTTAACTGTAAAAGAGCTGCCTGCAGCTTGTGAGCCGCGGTTTGGCAACCTCTGCTCTAGAACTATATTGGCTTAGACACCCATATAGGTAAAGACACTGTACCCCTAGTGTGGATACAGTTGTACCGGAATAAAGAATTGCATTGGCATACTTCATTCAGATTGGTTTTAATACTGTAACTTTGAAATATGCTGTATTTGAAAGTTTCTCCTTGCCTATGTTTAGATCACAGCAACTTGGGCTATTTCATACTATATTCATTCTGCTTCACAGTACGAGAATTGTAAACAATTTTAGATTTTCAGCATAGCCCTCTTAGAGTAATTCATGCTGAGAAAATAATTCAATCAACAGAACAATTTATGACAATCTGTGTTTTAAAATGTGTGTTGCCAATCTCAGATACCAAATAACTTGTATTCTGAGCTTTCTTCCATTGTTCACATATAATTCAGACAATTATGAAGAAAGTTCAGAGTATCAGTGCAGCCATTTATTTCAATTTTTTTTCATGTGAACTAGCAATTTTAATTAATCCATATTATGAGAAGAAAGGATTATGTCTGGAAAATTACTGGTCAAGTGGAACATGTGTAGCATCAAATTTTGCAAAAGGTTTACAGGCAGGACCTTGATTATGATTTGAATAAATATTTGCTGGGGGCAACACTGTTGCCAAAAACAGTGGTTACAAATGCATGAGCAGTGCTGTCTCTCCTCAGCATATCCCACTTTGCCAGAAATTAAATGCACAAAAAGGCTCAAAACTGAAATTCCTTTGTTGTGACTGACAACCTTACTGCTGGAGAATGTAGTTCTCAGCAAGCAGGGAGCCCGCATGGATTCACCTAGCTTAGCCTGAGGCATCTTGTGTAGAGGAGTTACCCACTCAAAGATAATTTATAGCTGCAGTTTTCAGTTTTGTTCTCAACTTGATACTTCTGCCTAATTGTCCTTTTGATTTCTTTGCATTTAATAAGGGGAGGTTTTGAGTCCCCTCCCTCTGCGCCGCCCCCCACCCCCTCCAATTTGTTGTACTTCCCAAGTTTCTCTACACTCGGCCTTTTGTCTGCTGGGCTATTACCTGTCATGTTAACTATATTTTTCACAAATTACACCTCTACCCTGATATAACGCGACCCACCATAACACGAATTCAGATATAACATGGTAAAGCAGTGCTTAGGGCTGCACACTCTGGCAGATCAAAGCAAGTTTGATATAACACGGTTTCACCTATAACACGGTAAGATTCTTTAAAAGCAGCAAAGAGTCCTGTGGCACCTTATAGACTAACAGACATATAGGAGCATGAGCTTCACCCATGAAAGCTCATGCTCCTATATGTCTGTTAGTCTATAAGGTGCCACAGGACTCTCTGCTGCTTTTACAGACCCAGACTAACACAGCTACCCCTCTTATACTAAGATTTTTTGGCTCCCAAGGACAGAGTTATATCGGGGTAGAGGTATATTTTAAATGCAGATTCCAAACACACGTTCAGAGTGCATTGTGGATATAAAACTATTTACTTTGATTATTTTTTGCTTAACGTCCTACATTTTAACCTTGTGTAATCTATTGCCATCAAACACTGTTGAGATAATGTCCTTCTTAGAGTCCAGTATGTCTCTCCAGGCACAGAATATCTTTTTTCCATTGTCATGTCCTTTTAAGATACTCTGATATTTTCCTTTCGTAGTCTCCTTTATCTTCAGGCTCTGATTTCTTTCCCTAACAATTTTTGTTCCACATGTTCTTACCTTCCTTCTTTAAGCCAAGAGCTTCCTCCTCAGGGTCTGAATAATGCACTTATCTCAGATCCTGCCTTCAGACACAAGGCTGCTTATTGATATATTTACTAACTTTTAAAATAGTTATAGCATATTTTTGAACTCAAGAATAGTTCAGTGAGCTTTAGGAAAATATTCTGAGAAATCTTTTTTTCCATCTTATACACCTGTAAAAGTATAGGACTATAGTCTGGGATTTTCACACCATCACCAGATGTGTTCAGATTTGCATAAGGGGACACAGGTAAGGGAGACAAACATTTCCATGAGGCTCTCTGTCCCATGTCCCCAAGCTCACAGAAGCCCATCTGCCACAACTGGAAAGAGATCTCTGCTGAGGGGCTAGTTCCAAACCCTGTAAGTATCCTAGTGAATATCCATTTGAGCATGAATGTAACATTAATTCCATCAATAGATCATACCACACTGATGTAGGAGAAAGCAGCCAAAGACAGCAACATTTCCTAGGAGTTATGTTGCCATGCAAGGATGGGGGAAATGCAGATTATCTCAGACCTCCATACAGGTACTAAGAGGTATCCACAGAACCCCGGCTTCTTTATACTTGGAGACCCATATCCAAAGCCCTCAATCCCTTTCAGTTGAGGTGAGCACTAGAAGGAAATCTGTGAGCCGCATATAACTTATTAGCTCATTCTCTCCATCCTGCAGATTCTTACGAGAGGAAATGATATGACTCAAAGTCTGATGTTTCTTTTAAAGTATATACTTTATTGATAATATGGGTCAGCCACCCAAGATGGAATCCCCACAGCTATACCACAAATACCAGCAGTGTGATCACTGAAATCTAGGCCACCACAGAGACAAATGCACCAGTTGGAGCATTTGACATGAAACAGCAATGAAATATTGAAGGCATATGGTGATTTCATCACTTTACAAATGAGATCAGGAAACAGACCAACCAGCCTCCAATGTATTGCCAAGTGACTCAACACCAACTCAGGGGCTTGGCCATCCACTGTGTATACCAGAGTCCATACCAGCCCGCCAGCTTTATGCATTTGATCCAGCATAAGCTAGATGGAGAAGCCCTTGTGTATGGTCTTGAACATGCTGGGGGGATGGCATGGCTTCTGACCTTGCCTGCCTCAGCTTTAATATAGAGCAGGCCACAACACTGGCATGAGACTGTGCTCTCTGGAAATGGGTGATCCAAAGTGTGCACTCTACACTCCACAAACAGGAGAATTAATGAATGAATTATAATGTATATTTTTGTTCATTTTCCCATCACTCCAAAATAAATGAAATGATTTTTCTCAGTCTTTCCAACGAAAACAGCAATTGCTTCTGATCTCAACCCAGCTGCTGAACATTTCGTTCCAATGGAGAATATTTCAGATAGTGAAGAAAGAATGAAAAAAGGATGTTATAATGAAAACCCTTATGTAAATTTACTACAGAGTTTGTAGTAGCCTGTGAGAAAAATATAATTCCTTGTTCCTCAAAGATGTAAAAAATCAAATATTTGTTCCTTTTATAATCACATGTATACTGACTTAAATGAATCATTTGTGATTTTTGAAATTCACTTAGGCAAGTAAATAGAAATGTTACTCCACATGCTTAATTCTGTTTTTAAATTCTATTTTAATCAAGTATTCATCTGTTCTAATTTTTATATATACAAAGTTATTGAAAAGTACGAATGATAAATTCAAGTATAAAATCCAAAGTGTTAATGTATATAATAATTCACCTATTTGTTTTGAATTCCAGAAGCTGTGGGGATCTTGTGAAGCGCTGAAGATTTACATTAAAAACATTGCCACATGTCAGTAAATTTTCAATAAATGACATCTTTATTAAAAAGTTAATCAAAATATTTTTTTTATTTTATACTCATATTTTACAGTGAATGTAATAAGGGAATTCAGAAAGAATGATTGGTCAGACTTGTATCAGGAATTGAATGTTGTGACATACAGTATGTTACTGGGAAGGCAATTTTCCCTAATTTGCAATAAGGACTCAGTTTTCATCTACCCTACAACTGTGGTGTTAGAGACATTGATGAGGTAAGATAGGTGCAAACAAAAGGATGGTTTGGCGTTTGATTCTCCTCTCACTGAATTCAGTTAAAGTTTTTCCATTGTTTTCAGTGGATGCAAGATCAGGGCTTGGGATATATTTGCTAATATTTATTTATTTAAGCCCCAATACTGCAAATGGCTCTGTGCTGGAGAAGCTCCTTTGAAATCAGTTGGGCTTGGTAGGTGGCAAGGATCTGCCAATGGGGAGCAAGCTATAGGCTGGGACATTAGAAAGTAAGTTATGTCACATGACATCTGAAAAGTAATTTCACTAGATTTGCAAAAATATTTTAGATTTAGCCAATGGACTCATGGACATAGGTCAAATCCAAGTGAATCATTGATAAAGAATCTCCAGCCAGACTATAGCCAGGTAAACAAAGTAATTATTTTACATGTGCTAAGACGTATTAATTTACATGGATAAAGGACAGTAGAATTACTTATTAATTTCAAAAGTCACTTATTTGTACTTATATATAATGAAATAAATAGATTTTATGTAATTGGTGGCTGAATGTATAGATCCAGTTGCATAATGCACTCATGATATACATAGCCCATTGCTAAACAAACCCACAGTACAGATTCATCCTTTAGCCTCCATTTTAAACAGATAAACAACCCCCCTCTGGAATTCTCCACTCTTTTTTCATTTGGGAAGAGGGAAAGAGAAAGAATTGAGTTAATTTAGTGCTCAGTTGTGAAAGGTGCTCAACTAGCATCCCCAAAGAGAGTGAAATCCTCTATGTGTTCAGTGACAGTGAACAAGTACAAGAGAAGGAGAAGTGATAGTGTAAGCGTTAACTCCTTGACTCCACAATATGCTCTGCTTAGAGGGGCCATCCAGAGGAATGAGAATCTAGCTCAATCTCCAGGACCCAATTTTTTAGCCTCTCTGCTTACACTACCAACAAGAGAACCCCGTTGTGATGATGGTTTTTGTGCTTTGGGCACCTGACTACTAAGGGCCAGAGCCCTTATTGAGACCACTAATTTTTAGCCCTCATCAAACAACTGCCATATCATTTCTGCTTTTACAAATACAGATATCTTTAAAAATGATATAGTTACAAGCTCAGCCTACCACTGTAAAAAAATGATTTGTTGAGGAAAATGTGAGTCTGCCAACTATTTAAGAAAGAGCATTGACTAACACAGTGTAGATTTTTTTTTTGCTGTTGCCATTAAAAAACAGGCTTATTCATTTATTATTTTGGCAGCTGCAAATAGATTTGTTTTACCACCCAGGCTTTGCAGGCTAAAAATGTGATGTCTGTTAGGCCCACTTACTTTCTGTATATTGTGAAAAAGGATAAACTCACAAAATGATGTAATTACATGTCCTTCTTTTCTTTTGTTATTCTCCTAATTCCCACACAATGTAGGCCTGGTCTAAGGGAGGACTCAGCAGGCTCCAACTTATTTGATTTCTGCCATACAGTGGAATAAAATTGTATTACTGTGTGCAAAAATTCTACTATTTTCATTTATTTTACCCTCCCAGATATGTAGATATGCAGTTAAATACACATCCCTTGCTAGCTCCTCATTGAAGAGGCTCTTTTATGTGCAAACCATCATTAATGATTGACTGAATACCTATGTTAAAGAGCAGAATATGCAAAATCTGTTGCCGGATATTTCAACAGTTTTCTTCCGACAACTGATCAAAATATAGCTGCAGGAATCTACATCCATCTTAGGTCACTGGTTCCCAGCACAACTGTTAGAATGTAGAACATTCAATTAGATAGGCATTTGTATTAGAGAATAAAACAAACCTTTAAACCAAATGTGATGCATCATGTTGACATAACAAATGTGGACATTAATTAAAGAGCAGCAGAATCCAGCAGAGAAGTTTGCCCTCCATCTGCTTGACCTGAGGTAATAACAATGTTCCTTTAACAAGAACTGACAGATTTTCTTGTGTTTGTCTTGAATCACTGAAGTCGCCACCCTTGGTATGAATAACCATAACCATATGTGTGACATCACACACAACAGGCAGGCCACAATTAACTACTCTTTTATTTTGCTTTGTTCCTTTTCATTTGATTTTATTCTCCTGGGATACAAGGGATCTCTATCTTTCTGCATCATTTATATTAGATACTATAACGTTCAGGCCTGGGTTCAGATCTAGCCTGCCTCTCCCCATCTCCCTTCATAAAAGTCTAAGTGGTTCAGACTGTGAGGTTTGGATTGGACTGATAGCTAATTTGCATGTTTGTGTTTTATTGGTCAGGTTCAAGAAACCCGGTGCAGATCATAAATTTTACCTTGTTGCTCCTACCAAATCCCGTGGACCTAAGGGATCATTCACCCCACGCTGTTCCTGTCACCACCCTCATTGGATTTTCTGATGCAGAGGGAGGAATTTTTTAATTTCTCCATTAAGCACTTTCCTGGTGGGAATCATTGAGAGAAAGCACCTAGAGCATTGTTCCTACACCTACTGGAGTCAAGGGCAAAACTCAAATTGACTTAAGTGGTGCAAGATTAGGAGCCAAATAGGTTTTTTGATGTCAGGGACCTGCACCAGGGCTTATTCTTGTGGCAGCTAAGGTAAACTTATTGAGTTATTATTAATGCTAAGAGTATGCTAGGTACCTTACACTCTTGCATGAAAACAGGGTCTCTAGGGTCCAATTCTCAGTTAAACTACAGCCCCTTTACACTACTCTGGATGTGTAAAAGGGCCTTAAAGATGGGTTTAAATGTCATTTACAGTGACCCCAAGGGCTCCCTTATACACCCACAGCTACATAATGGAGTAGTGTAAATGAGAAATAGGCCCCGGATATCCAAGATGAATCTGGTCAAAGGCAATAAGGAAATCCAACAAATGTCATTAGATAACTACCATGTGTTCAAAATAGATATTCTAGCATTTCACTGTTGTTTAAGTATAAGAAAATGCAGCTGCTCCACTGCAATAGTTATGCAAACATATCTCAAAACAGTAAATATAAAAATGCAGCCCTATCCCATTTCTATTACTCGTTATTACCAAAGTAGATAAATAGTAGGTAAAGCACAAATGCATTAGTGGCAACAGTTTACTTGTACCATAAGAAGTGTGTGATGTTTACTTGTACAAGAGACACTTGTAGTGTCCAATAAATAACAAATTGATGGTATCTTCCAGAACTGAAATAGAACTATTTAAATTTGTGCACATACTCATTAGATAATCAGGAAAGCTGTTTTCTCCCCTGTCTCATTATGCACTAAACATCAAATGAGTTCCACTAGAAATAGGCACCCAAGGGGCTACTTGCTTTGTCACAATACAGTATGTAATGCCTCCCCGATAGGAGAGTTAATTCTCTTGGTCGATTTAAAAAAGAAAAAAAGAAACTAGAAAAAAAAAAGCTATTTTTCCCCCTCTTGAAATTGTTGCCTCACTGTAATAAATAACATTCCTTCTAATTATCTAAGTTCCTCAAGCTACCTTTGCTGACCCACATGATGAAAGTGAAGCCTCACAGTTCAGGATCATAAATCCAAATATTACAAACATGCAGCAAAATTCATGAGAAAGTCTTGAACTCACGGCACACTTCTACGAAAGCAGATGGATGATGTGTAAGACTTTTAAAATAAGTTGTTAAACTTCTTACTCCTTTTCTTCTCACTCCTAACCACTAAGTCAAGGGCAATGATTTTAGGCTAAGCAACACTCAGGAATGTTAGGAAGCCTGATCACTGCTGACTTTCCCTCATAATCATGGTGCAAAATAAGTATGCAAATACCATCCTCTAGAGGGCAGCAATCATATTGAAAGACATTTCGGTTTCAGAGCTCACTGTGGAGGTTCCTAATTCATTATAATTGAGCTATAGAGCTCTAAACAAACATTGCACACAGTCACCACTGTTATATTCCAATAGAAAGTGAATATGAGATTATGCTTCTGGGTATTCTAAAGTTAAAAATGTTCCTTTAATGTTAACCCTAAAGATAATATTTTTTGTTACATATTTTGTTTCAGGAATTCTTCATGTTGGTTTCCAGAGCTTTGTATTGAAAATTTCTTCTCTCTCTTCCTCAGTCTTTGGTTTCCCTGTCCCTTTTTGGGGAGAGAAAGGACAAAAATGGACAAGCACACTTTTGCATTACTCCTTTTACATTCTAATGTTGCTATTAGTGTCCTTAACTCTTCCTGAGAGCTTGTTAGGCTTCTAAACCTTCTCTTCTTACAGTATAAATTATTAAATCTTTAGAGAATTTCTTGGAAGCAAAACAGAAATAGTATCCCATTTCTAAGTGTTTTGGTACAACATTACATAGGAAATTAAAACATTCTTGTTGTTGCTGGAATTGGCCGAGGAACAGACAGCATTTTTCTTGGTCTGGAACTCTGATGTCAATATGAGTTAAAATATTCTCTCCCTCTCCCTGATCGCTGCTGCTTCTGCCTGTCTCCTTATAAAGATTATGCTTATGCTACTAAATGAAGAAAGGAATTAGTGATGCTCCTCTCATTTCCTGTCTTCCCACAGATGGTGATAAATTCAAATTCAGACTCCATTAAACCTGAGTAGAGAAACCCAGCAGGTGGCTACACTAATGGAAAATCCTGGCTTTGGAATAATGGGAATTACAACCGACAGCTCTTCTACACTACAAAAAAGATGATATATTCCTATTGACAGTATTGCATTTGAGTCCAGAAGGCTGATCTGATAGTTCAGGCCTGGCACAAGGGAAACTAAAAGCCCCATGGGTATTTTTCTTGGCCACACCACTGTAATTTTTGTCATCTGAACCTTCTATTACAATTCATTGTACAAATCTCATATAAGTTGGAGAGGAAAAAAAACGTTCTTCATTTGGCCTACAGGCATACATTTGTTCTTTCTTCTTGGTTTAAAGGACAAATAAAGGTTGACACACAACAGCATTTCCAGCCACTTCTGTATTTTTAATGCTGACATTCTTGGCCCAAGTGCTTTTAGTGTTTCCAGACAAGCCCATCTGAGAGAGTTTGTGTTAAAAAGATGCATAGATTGCCCTGGAGGTGTAATGCCTGATGTTCCGCTATAATTTCTGCAGGAATACTGTATTTGTGAGAGTATTTTTTCCCTCTGGATTCCACCCCCCCACCAAATATAGGTATAGTATTTGCAACAGAGACATGCAGTCAAAACTGATTTGAAAAAGCATCTGGGCACTCCAATATTTAGAATGTTATATCTGAACTATTCTTTGGAGTTTGTAAAATATAGGAAAATTGTTATCATTTATGCACATTTTTGTACTCTACCTCTGTCAGCAATTTTTATGTATCATGTCCCAATAATTTCTCTTAATATATTTTTGTAACAGTTTTAACACTGAGTTAATAATATAAGGGATGCATGCATTGATTCAAAATAAAAATAAAAAAAAGGTTTTTATTCCTTCTATCGCTTACAAAATTTCTCATAGTTTACAGAATTAATTGTAAGACTCTTTGTCCAAGGACATCATATTTATAACAATTTAAAAAATCCTTACAAACTACACAAGAACATAAAATTAATGCTCTGAAACATACTCTTTGGATACATTTAAATCTTTTTCAGTTATTATTCTCGTGTAGTCCTGTAATGCTGTTTGGCAAGTTTCCTATCCTGAGCTAAATATTCCTACAATATAGTATTTGGAATATTTTCAGTGACATCTATGACATTTCTTATTTATAAGAAATAAAGATAAATAAAGGTCACAGCATAGAACATTTCCGATGACACCATTATAATGCTATTTCCAATCACACTGGAATTTTGCTGTAATGTAGGACATGACTATTCATTTAACCAAATTTCTGTATAGAAATATTCATAATCTATTGATGTCAATTAAATGATTTTTAGTTTATTTATTTTTAATATCATACAAGGTGATTTGCTTCACTTTCATCTGTTCTTGCTAAGAACATATCAAAATAACTTTCTAGTTTTGTTTTGTTTTCATAGGGCCAGGCATTTAATTTTGAGTACGTGTGTTCTGACTGCAAAATTGGATTAGACTCCATATTCAAGTACAAAATTTCTCTTTTTGCTGCCTATTTAGTGCTTGCAACTGTCCTTCTTTACCACCTAAACTACTACCTTTTTACATTTTCATTCCTGACAATTAGTTCCCATCTTTTATTATTGCCAAAATACAGTCTTTTCCTTCAATTCCTTTCCTCTTCAGCTCAATCGAGTATAGTTATTTCTAGCTGAAAAGAGGGTTATAGGTGAAATTTGCCTCAGAACTTCTTGTACTAGCTGGTATTTCATCCATAACCTTCTTCCCTCCTGAAATGTACATATATTGCTCCTACACAACACTGATTTGGTGGCTTAACAAAGAGGAAAAAATAATAATCGGTTACAAAACATTATGTAAGGGGTCAAAGATCAACACTTTTCTTTAACAGTCTAAATAAAAACATGCATGCATAATGGAATCAGGGTTAAAAACATTCTGATGTGACCTCTTTCTACTTTATTAAGAAATAAAATTTTAAAAAATATCTTCAGTTCTAAGTAAAGTATATTCTGATTCTGCAATTGTTACTCTGCCAAGGGAGCCTGGATTTCTGAACACTTTAGTTCACAAAGAAATAGTTATCCACCGATCTCTTAGGATTCAAGTAGTCTGGGACTAGAACATGGGAATGCATTCTTTAAAAAAAAAGGAGGGGGGGAATGTGCATTCTGTATATCTGCAAGTACATTATTCTTGTGAGGGATCTTGTTTGTAAATGATGAAAAATGTCTGGCAGTATTGAAGATAAGTCAAATGGCAACGCTTGTATTCTGATATAAAAGTCTCATCAAAGTAGCAATCATTCATATTCCCATATTAGGATATATCACTATTATGATGGCTGACTATATCTTGGCTTAGACAAAGTGTTGTCTCATAAATAGACTTAATGCATAAATGTCTGCAGGGAGCAAGCAAAAGCAAAATCTGGGCAGATGTTTGGCTCTCTTCAGAGCTCATCAGCACAGTTCAACGGCTTTATCTGTCAGATGGGTTCTGCCCCAAGTCCAGCTTCAGAGAGGCTCAGCAGTTTGAGACGATGATAGCGATGAACAGACCTGAATGAATAATTTTTCAACAAATAATTTATTTTTTAAAAAATTAGCCTACTACTCTTCTCACAGAATTTCCCATGAGCAGATCAAGATTTCCTCAAATTCATTATTCACATTTACTCAAAGCCGGTCTTTCAGAATATATTATATGGATCAAGCAATAGATGAAATTCAAGGTGTGCTCTTTAGCTGAGATTGGTCAGATAAATCACATGGCATTAATTCTGTTATCATGTGGGCTGAGTAGGAAATGGGCCATCCTGATTATCACTATAAAAAGTTTTTTTCCCTCCTGCTGATAATAGACCACCTTAATAGATTACTCTCATTACAGTTAGTATGGCAACACCCATTTTTTCATGTTCTCTGTGTGTATGTATATATCTTCCTACTGTATTTTCCACTGCATGCATCCGATGAAGTGGGTTTTAGCCCCCGAAAGCTTATGCTCAGATAAATGTGTTAGTCTCTAAGGTGCCACAAGTACTCCTTGTTATCTTTGGCAATGTCAAACCAATGTGGATTAGAAATGGAAAAGAGCTCAGGTCACCTAGTCTGTTCCCCTGCACATGAAGGATTGATTCCTGCAGTTACAGTTGGTTAAATTATTAATTGGTGGTGATTTATCTGATGAACTGGGACATTTTTCATTGAATAAATTATTCAGAAATATTCATTTGACCAGCTTTGTGGATGGTTTTATAATATTCTGTGAATAATTTATTATTTCTCTATTCTCAAACAGTAGTGCCTAAATGGTGCAATCAGGATCAGGGCCCTCTTGTGGTAGGTGTAGTAGGGGAAAATATGGTCCCTGGCTCAAAGACAAGACACAACAAATGAATATGGCATGCAGTAGGAGGACAAGGTTGATGGTAGTAAGGTTGTGAAATTTCATAGATTAGCCACATGCAAAATTTAATAGTTCCAAACCACTTAAAATGAATTTACTTTTATAAATAATGTCTATTCTACCTAATATCCCACACCTGAGCCATCATTTTTTTAGCTCATTTCATATTGGTATCACAGAAAACACTTTAGCATTCATGAGCCCTTTGAAGGGACATAGGGCTGTGGCCTTACAGTTTAATTCAGGGTGGGCAATCCATGTGTAAAAGGTAGCTTGCAAGAAAGCATCAAGAGATTTGTGGAAGAGGAAAGGGAAAAAATTGTGAAGAGCCTTAAAAAATGACAAGAGGTTTGAATCTGATGACGTGGAACCCAGGGAGGCCATGGAAAGATTCAAAGAAAAGGAGTGAAAGATGGGCAAGGCAGACCATTTTATCAGATTAGTGCATCGATCTTATGCTTGTTCATTATATTGAGCAGTTCTGTTGATATTGAACCTTTCTTATATATTTTACATTGGCTGCCTCTGAGGTGGCAGACAGATTTTGGCCTTTAAATCAATTTGGCCTTTAAATTATGTGTTGTGTAATCAGACTATATGTTTTTGAGACCTCCTTGAGCCTCATCCTGGGGGAAATTTGAGTTATGACAACTGCATTTCTGGCATTCTACTACCTGCCTTAGGCCAGCAGAAGACTGAATCCTTGATCTAAAACCCACTGAAATCAATGAATTTCAGTGAGTTTTGGATCAGACCCTAAACTTTTATTTAATTTGGTGACTTCTGTGACATGGAATTCTCTCTGCCTTTTCAGTCCATTTCTCTTTACACTTAAAAAATATTCTCTCAGATTCTTTCTGATTTAACCCTGGCAGCCCTTCTATATACATTTTATCATATCTTATCTTGGCAAGGGAGAATCTCCTTTGAGGGTCAATTCCTAGAGTATGTGCCTCTTGGACCAAGCTTATCTGAATTCTCCAGACTCTGAGATTCCTCTGCACATCCTGTATGATTTTATCATAGCACATTAGCTTCCCCTTCCACCAGTCACAGGCAACAGCAGCTCCCTGGTACCAACCTCCACCCAATCTTAAAATAGACCCTTTCTTCTGGGGAGAAGAGGCATATAGTCAGAAGGTCATATGTAAGGGCTGTGCCTATATAAATGGGATGGTAGAGACTGACTGCAGTATCAGAGGTCAAGTAGGAGGAGAGAAAAATCATGAGCATATGGAAAGTCAGGAACAAGGAGGAGAGATTTTCATCCAAAAATTATTTGAGTTTTGTGTTAAGGTCAGAGGGTGGGCAAAAGTTCAGACAAGTTCTTTCTTCTTTGTGTATATGTAATCAAACAGTTTCTGTTATCCTTTTTTTTTGTCTTCCAAGCTCAGTTGGCTCAAATTTCACACGGCGACAAGACAGAGCAGCTGCGTGGTTCAGCTGTAGGAGAATATGCATTTATCTTTGATGGCAGTGCTAAGGGAAACATTTGCAGGAATGTCTGTTTTACAACACTAATATTCTACACTTGCTATGGGATACATCATGTCTTTGTGACCTTTTGGGAATTAGTCAAACCAATATGAGGTTCTGTCACCATCTGCCCTGCAACCTCGGGTGCCTTAATAGTATGCTTCTATGTCTCTGAGATCTAATGTCCATTAGCAAGCCTAGAAACATAAAGGTCCCACCCTGGCTTCCAGCAACCTAGTTACTCCTTGCAGAGTGACACCGAACATTCCTTCCAGTCTAGAGTCTCCCCAAATCCATCTGCCACAAGTTCTTAAGTACCAGGCTTTCCCCACACTGGTTCATCACCCCTGAAGGTGTGAAGCCTGCCCCCAGATATCAGTTCACTCTGGGGACATGTTCCACACAGTTTGCAAACAGAACTTCTTGGGGCATAGGCAGCAGGTATAATAGGCCAGGGAGGCTCTGCCTCCCACAGTGCTCCTGCAGCTGCTGGACCCCTGGTTGCTGGGTTTAGCAGCAACATTTTTGCTTTATTATGCCCCATGCAGATTTTGGGGTGGCTGAGGAGGCACATACCACCTCCTCAGCAGCCCCAGACCCTGCATAGGGCATATTAAAAAAAGCATCTTCTACAGACACTTTCCCCCTGGGTGGTAGGCGGGTTGGGTCAGGGGAGGGGAGGTACAGCTCAGGGCTTCTGCCAGCCCAGATGGGGGAGGGGTACTCTGGGCTGCAGCTGGCCTGGGGGGCTCCTCTTGGCGGGGGGAGAGGACCTCTCCAGGTGAGGGCGGCTTGTGGCTCTGGGGGGGGGGGGGGAGGTAGGGAGGGGTATCTTGGCTAGGGCCATGGGGAGGGCATGGGCAGAAGGGGCAGAGCTGGGGGATAGCCTCCCCAGAGTGGGGTTCCACCCACCACCCATGTGCTTAGGGTAAAAATAAACAAAAATATATTTAATAGAAAAGCATAGAATCAAAGATGAAAGAGTAAGGAAAAGTAAACACATACGTTACACAGAAAATAAACACAAAGACAAGCTCAGGCTCTACACTTCTATATTAGTTTTCCAAGACTAAGGCTCTCTTTTCAGTTTCAAATTGTTTCAGTGTTTTCCCATTAACTTTAATGGTCCACCATTGTCTCTTCCTAGCTGGACCATGGATGGGTATTTAAAGCTTGTTTCATGTAAAGTACCACCTTGGGACTCACCCCCTACCTGTCTGATTGCTTCTTCACCCTTGTTATGAGGTAATACTGTAGTTGCACCACATTTACTATACGCACACAACCATAACTTGCATACATATCTCTTAATGGCCATCAAGTTCAGAACTTTACAAGCTTTCATAAAAGATCTTACTTGACATATTTATACAAAATAATGTTGTATACAACCAGCTGATTCAATTGCTTATTCTTAGGGGTTCAGAGCCTCTGTTCTCCCCTTGGGCTGCCTGAACCCTGATTGTCACAGTTTCATCCTCAAAGATCCCAAATCGTGTAGCAAACACACAAAGAGTCCAGAAAAATAGTAGTGTTTTTATTATAGACTAATATTCTCCTTAATTTTGTATGAGTCTAAGATACAAAGTTGATAGGTGTCTTCAAAATGCAAAAAGAGAGAGAAAACACCTGAAAGTGCAATGACTCTGTATACAGCATGCTGCAGAACACACTGTTCAAACTCTGACTCCTATGAAATGTCCTGCAGGATTTTAAATGTTCACAGAGAGCAGAAGGGACCCTGGAAGACCTACACAGAGTTAATAGTATGATAGGCATTTTATCTTAGAAAGATGATGGGCTGAGTTCATTCTACCAAGATTTGAATCCATGGCTCCAGGAAGTTTAGCTATTCCACAATTGTGTATGTTTGAAACTTGATGGTTAGTCCTGAACAGCACCTCATGCTGCATGCAGGTGTAGATTTTTTGCACTTTTACCACTAGCAAAGAAAGTTTCCACATGTTTTTATTTTATTTTGTTAATTAATTCCTGTCTGCTCTCCCCCACCCCGTCTCCTACTATTTCTTCTCTTCTCCTTTTTCCTATTCCTCCTCCTACTTTGCCAGTTTTAGCTGTAACTGTAGGAAAGTTAAGTTAAAGATGCGAGTTTTACACTTGCCCCTGAAGGCAGAGAGTTCCACAGTCTGCACTCAATTGCTGAGGAATTGCTGTTTCCCATCTAACAAGTTTCACCATGGAGGATGATAGTGTTGTAGTTCCTGAGGAACTTAGCGATGGTGGGAGGTTGGCATCTCACAGTGAGAGTTGGTCTCTGAGGTATCCTGGGCCTTGTAAAGTCTTGAGGATTATCACTGAGGCTTTGAATTTGAGCTGATAACCTGTGTGGAGCCAGTGCAGTGAGTAGCACACTGGGGTGATGTGCCCTGGGTAGCGAGTGTTTCTGAAGAACTAGGCAGCTGCACTCTGGCTTAACTGAAGCTTTTACATGCATATGCCTAGCTGAACTCAGTGATCTAAGCAAGAAAAAAAAATGCACTTAGAACATGCAACTATCCGTAGATTTTTTCCCCAGTTGTCAGTGAATTTAATGTTGATGAAAGAGAAAGAATAAGGCCCTAGTCCTGCAACTTGCTTCACCTGGATCAATTTCTATGTTCACACACACCCCCATTGACTTAATTCACAACATAGCTCTGCATGGGTGCAGGGGTTCTCACACAAGCAGCTTGAAGGAAGAGTAACAGAATTGCTTTCCCAATACACTTCAATACAGACGTCTAATGTTGCAGTCTTGGCTTAAAAGATATTACCTCACCTATCTTATCTTTCTCATATCCTGGGACCAACATAACTAGAACAACACTGCCAATCTTTTGAGCAAGGACTATCACTAATGCCAAACTGTCTGGTGATTTTGTGATGAGTCCAAATGGGATTAAGTAATGGACAGTACTTTGTTTTCAATCTTGTCCTCATTTTCAATCACTTGTAAACTTTTATTTGTAAATGAAGGATAGGATTTTCAAAAATGCCTAAGAGTTAGGAACTGAACTCCTAGTGACATAGCAAGTTAACAGGAGTTTGCCACCAACTCCATTAGATGCTTTTGAAAACCCCACCCTAAATATCTTAACTCAATAATGTCAAATGCTACACGTATCGTCACTGAGGACTAGGTGTGTGGCAAATTGGTTAAGACTAACTTCTTTTTGAGTTAGACAAGTTAAAAATGTCTCTCTTATGTGTAAGTGTTCATGTTCACATAAGTCAGCTGACATATTGCTTACTAAAATATTTATCATTGAGCTAAAACTATTGTAAGCATGAACATTTTTAGCCTGTAAACAACAGTTTGGAAGTGTGTGCAATTCAGGACTGGGAATGAACTCTGTTTGTGCTGGTTATGGTATCACTGTCTCACTGGCCGAGGAACATGGAACTCTCTAGCTGGAATTCACAGGCAGTGCAAAGAGTTAATATTGCTCAGATGACATTACTTCCTGTGTCTTTTACTGGCATCGTTTTTGCCATGGATGGAGTGGATGTAGAGCAGCTATTTCTGACTCCTTTCTAGACTTTCAAGTCACGTTCCCTTTTCAGTGTGGAAGTCCAACTTTATCTGATTTTTGGAACAGAGATGGGGAAGACCAGATAGTGCTAATCATACCATAATTACCCTCAGCAAGAGCTTCCAAACCAGTTTCCAAAAGGTCTGTCCTCTATAGGGTTTTCAATCAGAATGCTTGGTTGAAAAGGGACCCTGGCGGCTCTCCCAGCTGTTAAAAGCCCAGTCGGCAGCACAACAGGTCTAAGGCAGGCTCGCTGCTTGGCCTCACTCCATGCAGCTCCCTGGAAGTGGCCGGCATGTCTGGCTCCTAGGCGCACAGGTGGCTGTGGGGGCTCCACGTGCTGCCACGCCCTGAGAGCCAGCTCCGCAGCTCCCATTGGCCAGGAACCGTGCCAATGGGAGCTGCGCGGGTGGTGCCTGCAGTCATGGACATCACGCAGAGCCTCCCTGGCCACTCCTCCTGCACCCCAAACCCCTCATCCTCAGCCTCACCCCAGAGTCCACACCACCAGCCAGAGCTCTCCCTCCCTCCCACACCCCAACCCCCTGCCCTAGCCCAGAGCCCCCTTCTGCACCTTGAACACCACATTTTTGGCCTACCCCCAGCTGGAGCCCTCCCCCGCACACACGCACACCCAACCCCTGTCCTAGCCTTGTGAAAGTGAGTGAGGGTGGGAGAGAATGAGCAATAGAGGGAGGTGGGATGGAGTGAGTGGGGGGCAGGTAAGGGTGTTCGGTTTGGGGAATTAGAAAACTGGCAACCTGGGTCCTCTACATTATGTAAAGGAGGGCAGCTTCTAGGCAAGAAGCATGGTTGATTTTAAACAACACCTTTACAATTCTGTCAAAACAAAAAGGAGGAGAGAAATCTGGCAAAGTGAAGAAAAACTAAAGATTTTTTATATATTGAGCATCCATTCCTACCCCCAAGCAATTGTACCCTATGAGAAACAACTCATCCATTCTATATGGGACACATACGTAATGTGCAAGCAAACTGGGAGCCTTTGCCTGGTTTTGTCCATTGGAGGCTTTTTCCAATTCTCATGTATTTGCCCATGGTGCTAATGGTTTAGTACTAGCAACAGAAATATAGTTCTTATGAAGTGACTGTATTGGAGCCCCCTTGAACACAACTGGTTCAGAACATCTCTGGGCAGCTTGCAAATATCTTTCAGTTTGCATTCGTATATTTCCAGTCTGAGATTTCTTTTAATAATAAAAAAGACTTTTAAAAGAATAAGAAGAAAGTTGGATGTTTCCTAAAGCAACATTCAAAGCAATTAAATGAAACCTTTTTAACAGCATGATCTTTTTCATTTTCACTATCACCTCTTTAGCCTTAAGTAAAAACTAAAAGAGACCTTTGAAAAATGATGATTTTTTATATTTAATATGTGATCTTTTCATGTTTCTGCTGTTGTATGCTTTTGAGCTGTCTAACAACTATGGATATGTAGCCGGCAGAAGGGCAAACTTGTCTCATATCCTGTGAAGAGGTGACTACCTGAAGTGTGGGTATGAAAGAAAGAATAAGAATTCTCTGAAAGGTTTTACTACAGAGAATATGGGGCCGAGACCTTCATCTAACCCTGGATGCACATTATTCTTAATAATGCATACCCATACAGTTTTTGCAGACTTTAAGTAGTGAGCTTACTAAAATTGACAATATTTTACAGAAACAGAAAAAGTCATGTTTCCTGTATCTTTCACAGTTCTTTAATTTGCGACATATCACTTTTATCTCTTCTTGCTTTAACACCAGATTTGGTTTAATTAAATTTATGTCAAATGAACACATGAAACGAAAGGAAAATCAGAAAGCCTGCAGTTGCCCATTAGTGAGTCAGTGACTGCACAGGGAAAGGCTTTTGAAGCCTGGCTTACTGCCAGAACAAGCTTGCAATGATGCTCAGAGACACCCAGGATGCTTTGAAGGAAAGGAGTTAGCTGACCTGAACCTGCTCAATGGAATCGGTCCAAATCCTCATGGGCTGGATGTAAAATCTATAATAAGTCTTCTGTCTTCAACCATTTACCTGTCAAGTGACAACAGTAGGGGTTGTGAAACTACAATAACTATACATAATTAATTAGAATAGATCTATTCTGCTTTATTTTACTTTAAAAATACAAACAGTCCAAACATTTCTTAACCATTTGGAAACATATATATATATATATATATAATATTGAGCATGTAAATCATGCTGTACATTCATGGATCTCAAAGTGCTTCGCAAAGGATTGTATTACCCCATTTTACAGATGCTGAAAGAGCTGTATAGAAGATAAATGACCTGCCCAAGGTCAGATAGGGTTTAATCTTGCAACATGCTGAGCACTGTGGCCCCAATCCAGCAAAGCATTTCAGCACATGCTTAACTTGAAGCATGTAACTCTGGGATTTCTCATTTGCTTAACATGCTTTCCAGAATTGGGACTAACATATTCAGCGCCTTGCAGAATGGAGCCCATTGTGGTCAGTGGCTCAGACAGAAACAGTATCTGGATCTCTTGACTAATAGATCTAAACCCTAACCACTGGACTATCATACCTGATAATCACACAGATAGATTAGATTAGTGTAGACAATGTATTGTCTATTTAAATGTAATCATCTTCATGCTGGACAGCTTGCAGATATAGATCATACATGATTTATACAATTTACTTCTAATTTGACACTGTGATTTGTGGGAGTTTTCTAGGTATCTCATACTGAAATCAGGATTTCCC
The DNA here is from genome assembly GCF_016161935.1 of Mauremys reevesii. Lineage (NCBI taxonomy): Eukaryota > Metazoa > Chordata > Testudines > Geoemydidae > Mauremys > Mauremys reevesii. The sequence goes on along the minus strand of NC_052628.1, from coordinate 92,960,157 downwards.
ACCACAATTGTTTTGTTATTATCAGGCTAAAACGTCAAGTACCATGTTTGCATCCTGTTTAGCAGCTCTATCACACGATCCATATACTTTCCTACAGTAACAAATTAAATTAAGTCCTGGGACTTCAATATTTCAAAATAGCAAAATTTTGACACTTTATTTCAGACTAAACATAGGACATTTTAATCTGAATTTGTAGTAAAAAGAAACAATTACCTAGCTATTATGTAGAACAAATTCAACATAATCTTATGTCCATATTTTAATTTTTTTCTGTACCAATTTTTAATGTAAGGTCACTTTTTAATAGCTCTTTGTTCTGAGAGCTGCAGAAAAAATACTTTGTTGATAGTAAGGATGCACATAAACTATATAGTCACTGGGTAAATATTCTTCATCACAATGCACCAGCTTCCGGAATTATGCTAGAATTCTGGAATTATGCTACAGTGGGGTCAAAGTGACAAAGGTATTCTCTGTATTTGATTTTGTTGTATTGCAGGAGTATCTAGAGGTTTCTGCTAAGGTAGGACCCCCCTTAATCTAGGTGCTATCTATACATATATTAAGAGACAGTCCCTGCTCCAAAGAATGTACTGTCTAACCAAATAAGACAAAGGATGGATGGGAGATAGCGCTGAAGTGACTTGTCACACAGCAGGTCAGAGTCAGAAACAGAATCAAAGTATCCTGACTCCTACTTTAGAGTCTTATCCATTGGCCATGTGGCTTCTCTAGACTTGTGCTCTCAGAGAGAACCAGGCAAAAACATGAGTAGCCAAGTTAAGATCCAGAATAATTTCTGCATCTGATTTTCCCTACAGTCTGTGAGGTTTACAGGTCACCTCAATACAGAGATAGATTTGAGTTAAAGAATCTGAATCTGGATCTGTATGGGAATGCAGATCTGGAGTTGTCCCCAGTTTGGGGACATGTGTAGTCAGGACCACGTGGAACTTGGCAGTATTATTTTGCAAAGTATAAAGTGATCCCCAAGGGGGCGGGGCTGTTTTCCCCTTGATTTGCACCCATGTGTTACTTTGAGTTCTGAATTCAAAATAATTAAAAACCTCAAAGAGAGACTAAGCCCAAGTCACGCCATAAAACCATAGACTCCTCTGCAGAACTTGACAAGAGTCAGCTGAGCCACTTTCCAGGTAAATGAATCTTAACAAAATGCTTTGTTAGGGAAGTTTCAACCATCTCTGCTATTGCTAGAGCCTGTCCCCCATTAGAATTCAAGAGACAAGGAGAATCTGTTGAAAAAGCTTAATTAATTTTGATTAGGATGCCATAACTAAAGAGAACTCCCTTGATTTAATGAGAAAAAGTACTAATGTTATGAAAAATGTTGATTTTTGTTTTGTTTGCCTGATAGCCTACACTCTAAGTGGTCTCAGTTTTGCTTAGCTTGTCATTTGCCCCCATCAAGCCCCTGAGGTACAATATGTGTTATCTCATAATAACACGTGCCTTGTTATTTCTTACTGCTTAATTTCAGGTGAAAAAAAATCAATATAATTTATTTTATTATTTTCCATTAACCCCGAAACATTCGAGACCTAGTATGCCAATTTTCACCATTACAAAGCTGAATACAGTCTCATTTCACAACTGTAACAGTGGTGTTTCAGTATTTCTCCTTTGTATGCACCTTTTTGCTAAATAAGATCTTGTCTGCACAGAATGGCATGTTCAGTTTTGTTCTCAGTAAAGTCACATTACTAGAGAAGAATACAATTATGCTTAGAGCTATGCTTCTGAGCTTATGATCTGGCTGATGGCAAAAGGTAATATCATGAAGTTCCATGAAATGCATGCAGCAACTCCCTGTCACTTGCCCATAGCCAACTTTTGGAATTCTTTGTCACTTCTAGGAGATCAAATAATATTTGAAAAATAGTTACAGTATTTTCCAATTCCCTGGATTAATAGCACAAGGTGCATACAGGAAAATAGAAAGACAGATTTAATTTTCAGCTGCCTTAAGCCTCTTGTTGCTTGGAAAAAATGGGTTTTGTTTTCTTAATGCGAGAACTGCTTCTTAAGACGCATGAATATTTTTTTCCTACTCAAAAAATTTCACAGTAGGCTACAAAATACTCAATTTAAAAACAGAATGTATTGCTACAACCAAAAAATATCCCAGAGTGAAACCTGGGCTCTTTTTATTTAGTAACTACTGGAAATCAGCAATAGGATATAAAAATGTAGTTTGTCCATGTAAAGTTCAAAATTGCTACTTTTTTGTATTCAGCTTTATTGTTTTATGAAACCAGGCTAGAACTAAATTAAGTCCCAAGCTGAGGACAAGACATGGGACAGCACTGTCATAAAGTGACCCAGAGCAGGAGACGACAAGGGAAAGAAATGGAAACTGGGTCTGGAAGTGGCATGAAGAATCTGTTACATTGGATAGTTGTGCTTGTTCTCCCACTAAGCCATCAGACCAAATAAGAGAGCAAAATACTCTTGTCCCATCAGGTATCAGAGAGGTAGCCGTGTTAGTCTGGTTCTGTAAAAGCAGCAAAGAATCCTGTGGCACCTTATAGACTAACAGACGTTTTGCAGCATGAGCTTTCGTGGGTGAATGCCCACTTCGTCAGATGCAAGAGTGGAAATTTCCAGGGGCAGGTAAATATAAGCAAGCAAGAAGCAAGCTAGAGATAATGAGGTTAGATCAATCAGGGAGGATGAGGCCCTGTTCTAGCAGTTGAGGTGTGAAAACCAAGGGAGGAGAAACTGGTTCTGTAGTTGGCAAGCCATTCACAGTCTTTGTTTAATCCTAAACTGATGGTGTCAAATTTGCAAATGAACTGAAGCTCAGCAGTTTCTCTTAGAAGTCTGGTCCTAAAGTTTTTTTGCTGGAGGATGGCCACCTTAAGATCTGCTATTGTGTGGCCAGGGAGGTTGAAGTGTTCTCCTACAGGTTTTTGTATATTGCCATTCCTAATATCTGATTTGTGTCCATTTATCCTTTTCCTTAGAGACTGTCCAGTTTGGCCAATGTACATAGCAGAGGGGCATTGCTGGCATATGACGGCATATATTACATTGGTGGATGTGCAGGTGAATGAACCGGTGATGGTGTGGCTGATCTGGTTAGGTTCTGTGATGGTGTTGCTGGTGTAGATATGTGGGCAGAGTTGGCATCGAGGTTTGTTGCATGGATTGGTTCCTGAGCTAGAGTTACTATGGTGCGGTGTGCAGTTGCTGGTGAGAATATGCTTCAGGTTGGCAGGTTGTCTGTGGGTGAGGACTGGCCTGCCACCCAAGGTCTGTAAAAGTGTGGGATCATTGTCCAGGATGGGTTGTAGATCCCTGATGATGCGTTGGAGGGGCTTTAGCTGGGGACTGTATGTGATGGCCAGTGGAGTCCTGTTGGTTTCTTTCTTGGGTTTGTCTTGCAGTAGGAGGCTTCTGGGTACACGTCTGGCTCTGTTGATCTGTTTCCTTACTTCCTCGTGTGGGTACTGTAGTTTTGAGAATGCTTGGTGGAGATTTTCTAGGTGTTGGTCTCTGTCTGCGGGGTTAGAGCAGATACGGTTGTACCTCAGTGCTTGGCTGTAGACAATGGATCTTGTGGTGTGTCCAGGATGGAAGCTGGAGGCATGAAGGTAGGCATAGCGGTCGGTAGGTTTTCGATATAGGGTGGTGTTAATGTGACCATCACTTATTAGCACCGTGGTGTCTAGGAAGTGGACCTCCCGTGTAGATTGGTCCAGGCTGAGGTTGATGGAGGGGTGGAAGCTGTTGAAATAGTGGTGGAATTTTTCCAGAGTCTCTTTCCCATGGGTCCAGATGATGAAGATGTCATCAATGTAGCGTAGGTAGAGAAGGGGTGTGAGTGGACGGGAGCTGAGGAAGCGTTGTTCCAGGTCGGCCATAAAAATATTGGCATATTGTGGGGCCATGCGGGTGCCCATAGCGGTGCCACTGATCTGGAGATATATATTGTCATCAAATTTGAAATAGTTGTGTGTGAGGATAAAGGCACAGAGCTCAGCAACCAGTTGTGCTGTGGCATCATCAGGGATACTGTTCCTGACAGCTTGTATTCCATCAGTGTGTGGGATGTTTGTGTAGAGAGCCTCTACATCCATGGTGGCTAGGATGGTGTTTTCTGGAAGGTCACCAATGCATTGTAGTTTCCTCAGGAAATCAGTAGTGTCACGGAGATAGCTGGGAGTGCAGGTGGCATAGGGTCTGAGCAGAGAGTCCACATATCCAGACAGTCCTTCAGTGAGAGTTCCAATGCCCGAGATGATGGGGCGTCCAGGATTTCCGGGTTTGTGGATCTTGGGTAGTAGATAGAATAACCCTGGTCGGGGCTCTAAGGGTATGTTGATTTGTTCTGGTGTTAGTGTAGGGAGTGTCCTGAGTAGATGAGGGAAGTAGCCTGTAAAATTCAGTATAAAATATCAGAGGCTGATAAAGGAGGTGCTGTTATCATCATGAACAGGTCTGACTACCAGAAGGAGGCCACCAGACAACTCTCCAATACCAAATTTTACAGGCTACTTCCCTCAGATCCCACTGAGGAATACACTAAGAAACTGCACCATCTACTCAGGACACTCCCTACACTAACATCAGAACAAATCAACATACCCTGTGAATCTTTGCAGATTTTCTTATTACTAATGAAATTCTCTTCAAGTCATTTCCTCATCCAAATGGAGGTCTCTGAATGGCAAGGTTTCTTAAAAAATAAAAATAAAAAATTCATTGTGAAAGAATCACCATTTCCAGTCAGCTGATACATTACATTTCATTACTCCATCTCCAGAGCAGGTATGATTTTTCCAGACATGGCCAGTAATAGAATTCATGGAAACCCTTCTTCTTTTTGTTAAAATAGTCAAATAATGAGTGGGACAAAGTTAGGGAAAGGAAATGGAAAATAAGAAATTCTCAGTGGAAAAAATGTTCGTAATTTGAACCTTGTATTTAGGTAATGGTTACACCTGTACACTGAGAGCATATTTTAGCCCAAAATTTACCTCTCAAACTCACATACGCTCTATCTCACCCACTCACATACACATCCACCCATCCCAGGTTGAAAGAAGCAGATGGAAAAGTACCTGTCCTAACTCCAAATTAGACATTTTGAGTCCAATTTACTTCTTGAGTAATGTCATTGGAGTCAAATTCATCCCTGGTATAGTTCCATAGACTTCAAAGACAATTAGATTTTTGCAAGCATCCAAATCTTAGATTTATTCATGACATCACTAGGGTTTTACTTTAGCCGCCTACAATTCCTTGTGTTCCCCATCCTAATTTATATTTTAACAAAATGAGGCAACAAGATTGATAATTAGGCACAGAGCATTTTGAAGTGGGATTAGCCATTTATTTTCCTTGTTTATTTTTCCTTGGAATAAGCTGTATCTTTCTGCCAGCTGTTTTCTAGCAGCCTGGTTTCACTGACAGTTTTGAGGAGGAAAAAAATTGAAGGCAACCCTACACAATCACATGCATCTTTGCAAGAAGGGGAATTAAAATTAGCTGATGTGACAACTCCCTTTAAAGATACACAGTTCAACTTCATTTTATAAATGAAAGAAATGTAGTCTGTGCAAATCGACTCAGATGGCTGCAAATGATAACAGATTTTTTTTAAAAGATCCTGAATTAGAAAAGGGATCATTACTGCTATAGACAGGCTCAATATTTTTTTATGAAGGGAAAAATGCATCACTAAATCTTGTAGTAAACAACTATAAGTGAAACATGGTATTTACAGAATTTATTCCATTAGGATTTTAATCACTTTTGCTTTGATAAGTATATTGAGCAGGTACAGAGATTTATAAACTAGAAGCTTTACAAACATAGGTACAGCTGAAATTAAATGCTCCATTGCAACATTTGGTTGGTAATTTCTATGCTTCCATCTAGGAATTAAACAATGGCATCACCTAACACTCACACCAAAATTGCTTTCAGTTAGAATTTATGGATCAAAGAGCATCTCTGCTGGCAAGTCTTGTCTTCACAAATTCCCTAGTTCCTGTAACCATGTTACGTTACAGAATTACAAACAAAAACAGTCTCTTCTTGAGAAAATAACATTTTAAAGCTTCTAGTCAAGTTATGATCTGAACAAGCACTGCAAACCGTCAGCTTGTACAGTTCACATGCTTCATATACAAGTGCTGCCTCAGTTTACAGTAGCATGCTAAAACTGTACCTGTATCTGTTGTCTAAAGCAGAGCTATTGCAGCATGACAATAGCATCTTTAAATACGTAACAATTGGGAGAGGACAAGCTCTGTCAAAGCCCTATTAGCCTCATCACATTAATGTTTTTACAAAACACTTTAGTAGATTGCTTTGTATGGAATATTATGTGCTCTGGCTTAGAAGATGCAGTATGAAATATGTCCTGAGAGAGAGACACACAGAGAATTGCATGCCTGTTAAGAATATGCAGTGAATTTATGGACCTTGCTTTTACATACACTATTTAGAAGCAACAGGATAAAGAAAAGAACGTCACTTAGAGTTTGCAATTCATTTATCATGCAAAAGCCTGAAATAGGTATGAGCAAAATTTACTATGAAGAATATGTGCCTCTGTATTATACAGCAAAAGTGAACTTTGCAACTGCTTATGCATAATTAAGTGCTTGAGACTAGCTAACTCTTGTGCACGTCTTTTATACAGCAATAAAATTTAAAGTGAAAATACAGACTTCTAGGCAACTGTAGAAATAGTAAAACTCTGCCTTCCTTTGCTCTTTTGTCATCTGGCTGTATCTGGCATTCTATATGAACACATTTTTGCATACGTTTTGTTTATGTGCGAGCCTTGGCATTTTAGCCATCTCCTGCAGAGGCCCCTTAGTACCATATGCTTCTGTTTTTCTTCATTATGTGATGTGATCTCTTCTGACTGTTACACGCACGTGAAAGGACAGTGGGCTTTTGGGGGAGAAGAAGCCATGCTTTAAGAGAGCACACGTCAGTTGGCCTTCAGTCGTTTAGAGCTGATTGGATCTGACAAGTGTTGTAGCTACTCATCGTAATGGATGTCTCTGCTTTAGCAGAGGAGAGGTGAAAAGGATGTAATTCCCAGTGAAAGAAGGCAACATGAACTATTATTTAATTACTGGCTAATATAAAACTCCCTTGGAATCCCTTGTTGGTTTACAGAATTACTTCTTCCTTTCTTTTAATAAAGAACAATCTGGGCTTTTAATGCTGTACTGTTAGCTACAGCTGGAATGCTTGCTAAAAGATGCAGTATGCATATTTCTTTCTTATATTAAAAAACCCACAATTGTTTATGTAGCTTTATCCTGTCTTCTTGAATTTAGAAATCTTTGTTTTATCCTTCTTAAAAGATTACTGCTCCTCCTACATGGTCTGCAGTAATAATTCCACATTCAGTGACCACTTTCTTTTTGTTCAAGATTTGGGGGTTGTTTATTCAGTCACTGGGAAAGCTCTATTACTGCTCAGAGTGACTCTCCATCTTCTCTCTATTTATACATTAATATTTTGGATCAGTCAGACATGCGCCCATCAGGCCCATTTCTCTCTGAAACTGAAATTTATGGCAGATACTCAACTGGAGACTGATTTTGTTGTTGTCATTGTTTCTGTGGAAAGCAAGGAGTGTGACCTTGAGCTTTAGCTGACATATCTCTGGGATACCCTCAATGTGTGCACAGCTAAAACAAATGGTGGTGTTAAAGGAACATTCCTAGCGTCAACACAGGAAATACAACTAAAAAACATAAATAATCATGGTTTTAAAAGGAAAAATAGGGTGATCATCAATGTAATATGTGCAGCCCAAAAACACAAACGGCTAAACACTGAAAGGTGCTCAGCAATCAGCAACTCAGAAAGGTTTCAGAGGCAGATGCAAGCATTCAGTACCTTTCAGGATTTAGCCCCTTGGGTTTACGTGCAATTTACTGTACTTAGCACATAGGAGGAAGAACATGTCTTGAGCTCTTAGACCTCAGTTCTGCAAGTCTAACGCATACGAGAAATACCACTAAAATTAACACAGTCAGCATATTCCACATACGAGTAAGACTTTGCAAGTAGGATATTCATCCCCAAGAAAAAGAAGGAATACAGAATTTTTAACACCTTTTTATTGGAGGAGACCCACACAATTTCAGACCAAAATGACCCTTATTCAAAGACACTGCTACATAAATAATATAGAGGAGTTTACGTGTTGGAAATTATTTTCATTATCTACCCTATGCACTTAAAATATAACTTCAGTGAAATCATCATCATATGAGAGTTAACTATGGTATTGTTCATAAAAGGAACATGCAACCACAGATCACATAAGCTTCTGTACATATTGCAGGTGGCAAATAAAGGGGGGATAGTTTTATTTCTAAATACAGAACTACAATGATTAGCATTTCACATATTGAAGCACTGCACAGAAAATGAACAATTAATTCTCATCAATGCCCTAATATATAGGTAAGGAAGTATTATTAACTTCTTTTTACTCATGTAGAAACTGAGGCAGAAAGATTCAATTATTTCCCCAACGTCACACAGCTGGTCAAGAACTCAAGATTTCCTTACGTCTAACGCTACTCTCAGTCCTCCAACCCATGCTGCCTCTACTTGTGAGTAGTGGTATGTTTCATTGGTTCCTATATTATCTTCTACTATATTTCACACTTAAGATCATTTCTGTTTAGAAAGCATTTATTTTGCACATTTTCTTAATTTTTAAAAAGCTTCAATTTACAAAACACATTAATATTTTATGCCAGAGAGGAAAGGTTTCATGCCTGACTTCTAATTTGAACATGACATTAACCCACCTACATTCAAATCTGACAAATGTTCACTATTGAATATTTGCAAAGTAAAAGTATAATGTAACTTCACAATATGGATATTCCTTAGACCTCCGCATTGGAGTTGCAAAAAGGCAGTTTTTCTTGCTGTATATTTTATGATGCATTGTATAAACTCCCACATGACACAGGATATAAGAAAGCTACACCAATTTGAGTATTTTTCCTTTTCAATTCACCTATGTATAAATTTTCAGAAACAATGTGAACTAACCATGAGTATATTTTTTATATGTATGGTCCATTCAGCACTGTTTACTTAATCAAGTGTATCTATAGCTGCTTTGTTCTTTAAATGGTATGAAGATAAGTGTTTGGAAAGAAGATAATCTCTTTTCCTCCACTTCTTCTTCATTCTGTTGTCAGATCCTCATCTATAACAAAATACAAGAATTCACACTTCCTGAAATTCTGGCCCTATTAAGTTTTATCCTGCATGTTGTACATAAGCAAACTACTAATTGGTAAGGTATATTTGTGATTAGTGATTGGCTAAATTGGGTTGATTTTGGTATTGGTTTTGCAAACATCTGAATCAGTGATGATTCAGATCTGATTTCAGTACACACATACCGCATTGGTTCAGATAAGCGGTTCCAGTTTTGAGCCCTTTCAAACAGAGACAACAACAAAAAATAGTTCTGGATTTGAAAAACCAGTTCAGTGAGGATTATTTGCAAAATTAAGCTCTTTTAACTGAGCTGACAAAATTCCAGGTAATCATAAATAGCTCATGTTTGGCTCACAACTACTTGTGACTAGGGCTGGATGAAATATTTGGAACAAAGCTTTGTTTTTGCTGAGAAATACAGATTAGAGTGAAGCAAACCATTTAAAAAACTTTGTGTTGAATTTACAGAATTGTTCTGGTCAGAAATTTTTTTTCAAAAACTGAAAATATTTTTATTTGAAACAAACATTTCAGTAAATTTGTTTTAAAAGTTAAATGTTAAACAAAACATTTAGTTTGGGTTGATTTTTTTTAATTCAACGTGAAAATGTTTTTAAAGGCTTTTTTGGTTTACCAAAAAGTTTGAATTTGTTTGTTAGTTAGTTTCAGGATGGCCCAATTTTTTTTCTTCCGGTTTTGCAGTTCTGCCAAAACAAACAAACACACAAAATCACTTGTTTGCACAGCTCTGCTTATGACATCGCAAAGATATTATAATTATTTCATTAACAGTAGAAAGGTAAAGAATTAAGGTATATAAAATAAGAGGTCAGGCTTATCTTTACACATATTATTTAAGGCGTAATAATCCATTTAGGATGAAGAATTTATGTGTATTTTCATCTTGATTCCAATGCTGGTTTTTTTATGTCAGGCAGCATGTATATTAAAAAAAAAAGGGGAGGGACAAGGGAGTTTGTCCCCTCTTGCTCAAAAGTGTCTTAGTGCAAACACTGCAACAAGTTGCACATTTATACAGGCACACACAGCATTCATGGTATCAAAAAGCATTGCATTACCAATTAAGTCTTAATATTGTTGTGAAATCAGCCAAAACTGGGCAGAAAGGGGGAAATTCTTAAAAGAGAACCATTACAGACATACCATTGAGAAACAGCATTGTCAGCATAAAAACCATGCTGTCAGATTAGTAGCCAGGGTTAGACCGGACTGGATGCCTCTGTCCTTGAGTGGGTATAGTGGAACACAGAAATAAAAAGGAGTATAGGAACATCAGAATCATATTTGACAAAAATAAAGATTACATAGATCAGTAGCCTCATGGGAGAGCTCTGCAAAATGCTATCCACTCAGTGAATGGGAATGTAGAAAATATTCCCTGCAGATATGTGGATGGTGATATTGTATTATATAGACCAATGATATTATACATTGGATTTCTTGCTATTGCTCATTATGTGCCAGACAGCTGGAAGCCAATTTAAAGATACCTGTGGCTGCTTGCGCCCTTTGTTACACATGTGGCATAGATGTAGAATACTGCACTGGTTGGGCCCTTGTTAGCACACCCACTTTATCAAAGGATATACATGCCTTCCCCCCACCCTCTTCCATGATAGCACACCACCTGTGCCATCTGCAGCATCCTTCCGGGCAGGCAGCTCTGTACCAGTGTAAGCATAAAGGTGGGTATTCATTTGTACTGCTTCCTGCCATTTTGCACAGCTGGCACATATTTATGCCTTTCCACACTGCTGCATGCTAGGCAGGATGATCAGGACAGGCAGTTTATACAAGAGCTCAATGGAGATGAGACTCAGACCACTGTCGCCTAGTTTCATTAGGAGCCCAATAGACAGGGGATGCTAGATAACAGCATTTCTTTAGGAAGGCCGTCTGGGGAAGCCTCCATGTGGGGCAGACTCAGTGTGGCACACTGGGAATAAGACACATCTCCCATTGCTGTTTATGAGACTTTGGAGCCCTGGCTTTGCACCCATTAAGAGAGTTAGCTCTGCAATTTTTCCCCTCCCAATTATCCAAGATCTATTTAGTCTGCAGGATTTTAGCCAACAACATGTGTATGCGCCAGGAAAGCAAGGGTGAGCGAGTGCATGTATGTGGGACATTGTGGAGGGGTGGAGGATGGAGAGGTGGGTATTTGTCAAAGCATGAAAGAAAATGTAAAATAAAACAACTTCATTCTACAAAAATCTAGAACCGGATGCTCTGTTACCAAGCCTGAAGTCTTTAATATAAGGAACACTGTATCATAGGCTAAAGGCTTGATCACAAAGCCAAAAAACAAAAAAAGAAAAGAAACCCTTTACCAAATACTTTTCTCAAACATGAAGCAGGGGGTCCTTTCCTCATTTATGGGTCCACTCACACTCCAAACAAATCTGAAACTATTACAACGCAAGGCAGTTGGTTGATAGTGTGGAAAAACCTCATTTACTGACTGGCCAGACAGTTTTAAAACCTTCAGATTTTTCTAAGTCTAGGTTATTAACTGTCTGACTGTAATCACATCTTCACCATAGGGAGCTTCAAAAGCTTTTCATTTGCATTGAATCAGTTGCCTTCCTCCCTGTCTTTTTTCCCCCTGGAAATAAGCTTAAATAATTCAACAAACTGCACACATGGCTAGTGATTATTGAACCATTCTGAAACACTCGAGGCAAATGGACCATTATGTGGTGGGAATTAAAACTTTCCTTGCAGTCAATGGGGGAGCATGTGTGTGTGTAAAAAACACTCACTATTCACATAGCCATTGTATTTATTCAGATATAAACACTGTTTAGTGCAATGCTGAAATATGGCATTGGAGGTGATCTACTGCTGTATTATGATGAACATATGCTATGTATTTTGAAAGCAATCCAGAAATTTCATTTCGTTCATACTATACCTCTGTATTTTGAGAAAGTATGAAATTGCCTTTCATGTTATATACGTGTGAAAGAAAAAGTCACACAGGATCCTGCTGATGAAATCTTCCAGCCACAGAACACAACCTTGGATTTAGTGTATTCCACATGTGTTTAAAAAGAGAGAGAGAGTTAAAGAATTTTTTAAAACATTATTGGGATTATTTTTGTGTCCCTCCATTTTAATGCCATTTAGTTCTCTTTAGTCCAATGCTCAAAATGAGCCTTAATAAAACCTCTTAAAATGTCCTAAAATAGCTTTTTTGTGCCTCAAAATGTCACAGATTTAAGGTCCAATAATTCAGAAAAGAATTGAGTTTCACTGGGAAGCTAGGAATCTCCCCACTGCAATAGTATAAAACTCCTGTTTCTAGCCCTATAGAGTCCCAAATAATCAGACCATAATACTCTCACTGCTTCAGGACTTAATGTTGCCTGTTCTAGGCTGCAGGCCAGGGTAATTTTGGGGTGTAATTTTGAATATCTATGGATATTTGGATAATGGGGAAAAGGTAAGTGAGATGGTAAATGTTAAATGCTGAACCATGTGATGAATTTTATTTATGACATGGTTCCTCAATTTAACATGTGAGGAAAAGAAGGACAGTCACCTCTCACCTGCCAGATTCTATACCTTCGACGCCCGGTACTTGGGTGTCTTAGAATTGAGCCTATTTATGGCTACGCCTTTTGATTAAACTGGAGGAAACAAATATACAGTAACAGTGAGTTGGGGAGCTCTCTTTTTGTACCACACTAGGACAAAACTTGCTTCTTGCGCTGATATGAGTATATAATATTTACATCATTTATATGCTCACATGTATGGTGAAAAGTAAGCTAGAATGGCTAGGAAATAATGCTCAGCTACACGATATCTGAAAGTCATAGCTGATGAATAATCCTCTACATCTCACTAATTAGAACAAAAATGTTTTCATGAATACTGAAGAAACCCCGAACTACTTGTCATGATTCAATTTTCTCATCATATTAGGGAAAACAAGACAGAAGACTGTTCTGCTATGGTAAAATATCACTTACTGTATGTGGGGATGCTAATACTCTATGTTGAATCTCTCGAAAAAAAATTGTTTTTACTTGAGCCCATTTCAGATCTTCTTAACTGACTAAAAGAGCAAATTTGAAACACTAACACTTGCTCGTGTAGCTCCCCCCATTTGAGACAATATGGGGAAATTGTCTCCATGACCTTTTTATATGTATGGTCTAAGGTAGAGGTGTTGAATCATTTGGGTCCAAATTCTGAGGATATTCTCAATTTATATTCATTCCTTGCTTCAGGAAACTCCCACAGGTTTCAATGGGAAATTTTGCTTGAATAAAGTAAAGTAAAAACTGATCCTGCAAATACTTATGCAAATCTTGGCATCAATGATGAACATATAGAACATTTTTCCTGATTAAAGGCGGAGTAAAACCTGGGTAAGGACCTCAGGATTTGGGATCTGGCTGAGTGACACCATGGTAATTCCAGAATAATACATGCTGGTGTAACAGAGTGCGTTCGCCTAGAGAAGATCTTCTTCCCTTTTTATCTTTCCCATTAATTGAGCAAGTAGGAGGGGAAGTAAAATTACAAAGACCACTAGTTCACATGAATACCTCCGTCTTGGATGCCATCACATTTTCTTTTTTTCAGTTGTTTTTCCATGGCCATTTATTGATAAAGTGCCTGGGGCCAAATTCTTCACAAATGGGCAAATGACTTTGGATTAAGCCCCAGATCCTCGAAGGTATATAGTCGCCTAACTCCTATTGAAATCAATGGTAGTTAAGCAGTTGAATACTTCTGAGGATCTGGGTCTAAGTCCATAAGTGTAAATCAGCCATTTTCAAAGTTGTATTATTCAAGTAGAGATTCTGTTGTGCAGACTAAAACCCTGATCCTACAAAAACTTACAAGTAATGCTTGGCATTATTCATGTGATCTGTCTGTTGATGTCACTGGGACTACTCACATGAGTAAAGTTCTACACATGCATAAGTATTTGCAGAACTGAGACATAAGAATAATGTAAGACCCAGAAACAGTAAGAGATAGGCCAGAATTCAGTGGGAACGATGTGTTTCCTACGCAATGAAAAATCTGACCTCTTATGTTAGGGTGTAAATTCAGATTTAAGTGCCTAACTGTGAAATTTTGGGATTCTCCCAAATCAGTAAGGGGTTTGGTCACCATCTGCTTTGTAACCAGGGCTGTCCTGTGACTGTACTGCTTTGGTCCAGAGCTCTGACCCTGCCACAAGGCTCACCATGGCTTCACTCAAACAGGTTTCTACTTCCAGACTGACCATAGTACCCTTCCAGCTGCAAATCCTGCCCCAAAATCATCCTAGTGTGGGGACCAATCCCTCTTACTGGATCGTCACAGAGAAAATTGTTAGGTTGATGCCTTTACAGAGGCAGTGAAACACTCCATCCTGTCAGCCTTCTAGAAGAACACATTTCACTGAACTTACCCAGCACTGATGATTTATAATGAAAGCAAAACAAGTTTAGCAACAAAAGAACATGGATTAGCCGAGACCAAGTAAAAGGGATAAAGGTAAAAATGGTTACAAGCAAATAGAAGTGAAAACATGCGTCTCAAATGACTAGCAAGACAGTCTTTGTTCAAGATGGTTTCTCTCACCCAGAGTCTCCTTTTCCATCTTTTACTGGCTAGGATCCATCACTTAATATTTTGAAAATTTTAGCTTAAGTATCTTATCCAAGACCATGGAGAGAGTCAGTGGTAGAGCAGGGCCTGATACTGCACATGAAAGGAAACAGGAGTTTCACCATTGACTTCAATAGGCACATTGTTAGGCCCCTAGTCTTGTATTCAGTACACCAGAACACACTCCCTCTCACTTAGATAGCCATTTTCTATGTTTTGGAATATGTATGTATAATACGTTTTATTATAGGATTAGGTATAACTGATATTGGGTGTAATATGTTATCAGTATATGAAAAGAAAAATAAAATAAAGATAATGTATCATTGCTTCAGGCATATGTCTGCCTAACATTATATATTTCACAAAATATCTATGGAACTATACAGGTTAGCATCATATATTTGAAATACCGTACAGCCGTTTATTTAAGCACATTTATTTTAGCAAGAAAAAAATGCTGTTCACGTGCTGCTGTACATTAATACCTGTGGAAACTCATTGGAAACTATAGGATTCCACAGATGTCACTAATGCATAATTTGAAGACAATAGGGCTGCACAGGTATCATTGATCGAGGGCCTAATGTGACCGGCAGAACCTGTGTTAGAGAAGATCATGGCCTAGGAGAATCCACCTTGGCTGTCAGAGTCTTGGTGAATTTACAGTTTTGTTTTTCTAACTGCCAAAACAAAAACAACTTCTTACTTGTTAACTGAGCACATTTAAATTGGAAATGATTAATGAGTCAACTCTGAACTCTCCAGACATTTGCAGAGAATCACTCATAAGCACTATAGAATTTAACACTATTTACAGCATACGATTGGCATTGACATACTGTTTGTTCTAACAGAAGACTTCCCTGGAAGGGGTCTGTGAGGCTGTGTGTCAGCTGCCAGGAGAGCTAGCAATGTTTAATATTGTTTAAATTAAGGGGATCAGGTGACCTATTTACACCTTGTTATTAGCTTTCCTCTGAAGTGTCACTTTTCTCTCCACACTTCCCTTTTTTGGCTGACAATGCCCCCTTCTTCTGCTAGGGACTTTTCCCTCCCTTGCAAGTCTATTTGTATGACAAATTGTTGCAATTAATTCTACTGTGCTACTTGCACCTATTTTTGGACCAACTTATACCAGACCGTGAACTTGCAGCACTGTTTAAGACAGCACAGGACGGGAGCCATTGTATAGTTTTCAGATGTGCAAACATAAGGACACATTTTATACTATACACATCTGCCAACCCGACTGGCTGAAATGGGATTGCATGGGGGTAAATGAGATTAGAATTTGGCTCTGAATGTTTTGCCTTATATTTTGTAACACATCAAAGTAGTCTGGTAATACAGATGGGTGAAACAGCGTGGAAAAAAAATGGGAGTTCCCATGTCTTCACCCAAGTTTTGAACCCACCGCCCTTCAGTTTTTTGCGGGTTTTTTAGTTCACAAAAGTGAAGTTATTTCACCTCCTCCCCCGTTACTTTATTTTTGCTCTCCTTTCCTTGAAATAATCACAAGAAAGCCTCTTTTGTGAGATTTTCAGCCCTATTGTACAGACAAAGAGAGGTTCAGATTTTTCACCTAAGTACCTGAACTTTTGGGTGATCGTAAATTCCAGCCATCTAACGTTCACCTTACACTGCTTAGTAGCACATGCCCTGTTGTGAGCTACTGATTAATTTATGATTATCTGTACACATTATGAAGTGGAATTATATCTTGGGCACTGGCGGCTGAGATTTTCCAACGCTAAGCACTAATGGAAATTGCTAATCCCAACTCATTTTGTCATGGGGTTCATATTATGCACGTCCACATATTTTGCTGTGTGCAGCAGTTTTACACAGCACTTGTAATAGGCACTAAGATGAAAGAGTAAAATGTGTTTCTGTGCTATAATATATGAAGCAAAATGCTTTCATGAAACAATACAAAATCACTCAGAAGGACATGTTTTAAATTTTAACCATGGCGTTATATAAATATAAAAACACATCTAATGATTAGACAGAGTTCAGAATCTTGATACAGCCTTTATTTAGGTCAGTCACATCTATTTGACCTTTGGAAAGCTACACTAGTCTTGGAATCATAGGACCAATTTCTACAGTGGTGCAAATTCAGAGTAAACTTTCCTGAAGCCAGTGAGAGCATTATTTGAACATTAGGTTTGGAAGGGAGCTCCTAGGGTATCTAGACCTTCCACTTTTCATTGCCATTCAGATTTCATTTTGGAGTTTCCTTCATGCCATTTCATAAAAGAAGGGTTTAAATCAGATTAAATGTGAGGCCCAGTTGATTAATTACTCTGTTATTGAAGCTGGATTGTGTGGTTTTTAATTCTAAGAATCAGCTTCCTTAGTCCCACCTCCCGTCATCATCTGTCAGATTATGCTTCATTACTAGTTCATTCATTTTACAGATCAAGTGGTTCCTTGTTCTTATGAGCTACCAAAGAAGATCGCCTTCATTTTCATAAACTGTGGAAAAAAGTTAATAAAAATTAAATCAAATCTCTATCTTCCTGTAGAATACTACTATCTGAAAAGACAGCACTCATAATTCCTATTTAGCAACAATATTATACACAAAAAGGGTTTTTTGATTTATGTTTAGTGGTCTTGAAACAAATGGGATGGGAGAGGGAGGCTAAGATCATGGTTGTTAGAATTACTTCAACCTTATTCCTCTGGAAACGGATAGGGGCATCTTTTGTAGGTTGCTATCCAGAAATTAGAATGTTTTGTACGCACATTCACACACACACACACCAGAATCCTACTTTAACTATTTACAAAACTGATTTATTGTGCTGACTTTCTTATTATATGATTATTAATTAACTTATTCAGAGAGCTATTGAAATGTTGTTATATTACTTTTAATGGAAACATTTCCCTAAACCATCTAATCACTGTAGATTTCACTTGTAAAGGAAAGAGGTGGACTTTTGACCCATTTTATAAACTGACAGTTAATGGCACTGACAACAGCAACAAATACTTTTGCACATGTTAAATAATCTGCTTCACTATTGTCAGTATTTAAAAAATCTTTTGTTCTCTTCCACAGTTAGTTGTCTGACTGTTTGTTTTACACATTTTTCAAAGAAACAATATTTACCTTTATTTAGTTGGTAATTATAGTACTATTTTTTTAAAAAGTTGATATATACACACACACAGTACAAGAAGGTGAATGCAGTTTGAATAGCACTTCAGCTACAAAACTTAAACCTCCCTCCTTCATCTCTCCACTCCTATGCCTGCTGCTTTATTTAGCAAATAAAATACCAAATTAGAAAATAACATTTATTTATAGTGTGGGGAGAAATTTTTCAAAATTGGAAATCTAAGGTCTTTCTTTAGACACCACGGTGCTTTGCAAAAAGCACCTAACAGCTCCCATTGCCCTAAAACCTTTACAAGGTTACATTATTCTTACTAGTTCTGATGTTTCCTGAAAATTTGGTTCAAAGAGGATATTGATGTATTATGTATATTACAGCTGTACATAAAACATCCTAGGTACTGTAAAAAAACAAAAACAAACAAAAAAACCCAGACATTCAGGACAACGGAAAGGGAGGTTAAAAAAAGAAAATGCACAGTTAAAAATTGATGCAATATTTCATTTGAAGTTTCCAAGGAAAATGTACTGTTCTTGTAAACCTGAAATTTTCATGAAAAGCTTATATTTTTTCTAATTTTTTGCTAACTTTGAAATTTCAGATTATTTATATTTCAGAAAGCTATTTTTTTCATCCTCCCACCCCTCAATGACATAGGTGGGGGGGACTTTATTTTATTTAATGTTACTCTTAAAAATAAATAAAATAAACTCATCTTCAGATACAGACTGGCTAACCTAGTGAGGTGGGCTTTAAACTAGATTTGATGGGGGCAGGATACAAAAACCCACAGGTAAGTCCAAAACATGGAGATCTAGGTGAAGGACTGAAATCGGGGGGGGGGGGGGGGTGGCAACATGGGAAATCCAGTAGATACAAAGGTGAGACAAGAGAGAATATAGAGGGGAAATCTAACAAACATCTTAGATGTCTTCATGCTAATGAATGAAGTGTGCAAAATAAACAGGAAGAACTAGAAATACTAATGAATAATCACAATTACAACATAACGGGCACCACAGATATTTGGTGGGATAATTCACATGACTGGAATATTGGTATAGAAGGGTACAGCTTGATCAGGAAGGACAGGCAATGGGAAAAAGGGAGGAGGTATTGCCTTGTATATTAAAGACACGTGCACTTGCACTGAGGTTGACATAGAAGTGGGATGAAGACCTGTTGAAAATCTCTTGGTAAGGATAAAAGGGGTAAAAAACAAGGGGGATGTCATGGCAGGGGTCTACTAAAGACCCCCTAACCAGAAAGAAGAGGTGGGTGAGACTTTTTAAACTAACAAAACCATCCAAAATACAGGAATTGGTGCTGAGGGGGACTTCAACTAACCAGCCATCTGTTGGGAAAATAACATAGCAGGGAACAGATTATCCAACAAGTTCTTGGAATACATTGAAGACAACTTTTTATTACAGAAAGTGGAGAGGCTATTCTAGATTTGACAAACAGGAACTCTGAAGCAGGAAGGCAGCTTGGGTGAAAATGATCATAAAATGATAAGTTCCTGATTCTAAGCAATGGTAAGAGGGAATGAAGACAGTGGACTTCAAGAAGGTAGACTTTAGCAAAGTCAGAGAATTGGAGGTAAGATGCCATGGAAAGGAAGTTTAAGGGGAAAAAGAGAGTTCGGGAAAGTTAACAGATTCCCCCCCCCCTCCCCCAAGAAACATTATTAAGGACAAGAGCAAACTATACCAATGCTTAGAAAAAATAGCAAATAGGAGGCCACCCTATCTTAACCAAGAGATCTTCAACAACCTGAAACTCAAAATCACACAAATACATAGGGACACAATTAGAAAGCCCAAGGCACTAAATGAGACTAAACTAGGTAGGGATATAAAGGGTAACAAGAAAGCATTTTTTAAATTACATGGGAAGCAAAAGGAAGACCAAAAAAGGTTAACAGTTATCACTCTGATGTTCTCTGTTAGTGGTCTAACTGGGGTAAGAACCAAGACTAAAATAGGAAAAGGAAAAAGTTGTAGATGTCTTCAAGTCAGCAAGGCCTGATGAAATACATTCTAGATTACGTAAGGAACTGGCTGAAGAGATCTTTGAGCCATTAGTGATTATCTTGGAGAACTCATGGAGGACAGGAGAGATGCCTGAGGACTAGAAAAAGGGAAAATATAGTAAAAAAGGGAATAAGGACAACCTAGGGAATTATAAAACAGTTAGTTTAACTTTGCTACCTGGAAAGAAAAATCGAGCAAATATTCAAAACAATGAATTTGTAAGCACCTAGAAGAAAATAAAGAAATAAGTAACTGTCGGCATGGATTTGTCAAGAAAAAAAAATCAATCATGTCAAAATAACCTAATATCCTTCTCTGACAGGGTAACAAGCTTTGTGAATGGGGAGAAAACAGTATGTCTCATATCTCAACCTTAGTAAGGCTTTTGATACTGTCTCACGTGACCTTCTCATAAACAAATTAGACAAACTTAGCCTAGACAAACCTACTCTAAGGTGAGTGCACAACTGGCTGGAAAACTATACTCAGGGAGTAGTTATCAATGGCTCTCAACCAAGCTAGAAGGGCATATCAAGTGGGGTCCTGCAGGGATCTGTCCTGGTTGCAGTTCTATTCACTAGCTTCATAAATGATTTGGACAATGGCATAGAGAGTACAGTTATAAGGTTTGTGGACAATACCAAGCTGGGAGGGGTTGCAAGTGCTTTTAAATTCAAATAAATGATCTTGAAAAACTAGAATAATGATCTGAATTAAACAGGATAAAATTCAATAAGGATACATGCAAAATACTACACTGCACTACACTGCACAGATACAAAATGGGAAATGACTGCCTAGTAAGGAGTACTGTAGAGCAGGATCTAGGGGTTATAAAGCATCACAAATTGAATATGGGTCAACAATGTAATACTGTTGAAAAAAAAAACAACAACCTGCAAACATCATTCTCATATGTATTAGCAGAAGTGTTGTAAGCAAGACACAAAAAGGAATTCTTCCATTGTGCTCAGCACTGATATGACCTCAACTGGAGTGTTGTGTCCAGTTCTGGACACCCCACTTCAGGAAAGATGTGGGCAAATAGGAGAAAGTCCAGAGAAGAGCAACAAAATTTATGAAAGGTCTAGAAAACATAACCTTTTTGAGGAAAGACTGAAAAAAAACTGGGTTTGCTTAGTTTGGAGAAGGAAAGAATTATGGGGGACATATTATTCAAATACATAAAAGGTTTTTATAAAGAAGAGGGTTATAAATTGTTTTCCTTAACCACTAAGGGCAGGACAAGAAGCAATGGGCTTAAATTGCAACAAGAGAGACTTAGGATAAACCTTAGGAAAAGCTTCCTAACTGTCAGGGTGGCTAAGCACTGGAATAAATTGTCTAGGGAGGTTGTGGGATCTCAGTCACTGGAGGTGTCTAAGAACAGGTTAGACAGCTACCTGTCGGGGATGATCTAGAGAATCCTTAATCCTGCCTCAGTGCAGGGTGCTGAACTAGATGACCTAGAGAGGTCCCTTCTAGTCCTACGTTTCTAGCATTCATGAATTAATTTATTGCATTTTTCTATTTGCCACTCCAAATGGGGGTGAAAGCCCCCTCCCCCCCAAAAAAGAAAGAGCTTAAAAAATCATGAAACCTATTTCCAAATGAGAATGATTTTGAAAACAAATTCTTTGTGAAAATTTCTCTCTCTGTGGATCAGCTCTACACATACCCAAAGTGGTCAGGATGGTTTTTAGCATAAAAGTCTCTCTTTTTTTTTTTACCATGTCAGTTTAGAGAAGTATCACCTGGCCCCCATTTCCACTTTACCTAATTTTTATTAGGTGGCTGGTTTCTTGTAGGTGTTGTGGTACAAGTGGGTGTTTGAGAAAATTTGAATGAATCCTGAGTACCTGCCTTAAAGACCAGCTATAGGAGGGCATTCTATGGTGAGATGATGGTATGGAATAAAGCAGAGAGAGTATTGCATGAGAAACAGACAAAATACTGAGGTTGTCTCCATTGACAGAGTATAGGATTTGGATGGAGGTGATGCAGTAAGAGATAAGAGTAGAAAAAAGTACAAAGAGCAGAGTTGAGAAGAACCCTGAAGGTGAGTACAAGAAACTCAAACTTTATTAAAGGAAAAAGGGGAAACAGCTGAAGGAAGACATGGCCAGTAAAGAGGGAGTGAGTTTTGGACACACTCCAGATTTGTGGCACAAGAGAGATGAAGGAATCACAGCTGACCCCCCAAGTTAAGGGTCTGAGTAACAGAGTGGAGCTAGTGTTATCAGCATTGACTTAAAGGGGAGTGATGAGGAGCCTGGTTTTGACCATGTTGTTTAGTCTGGCAGTAAGACACCTCACAGGAAGTGTCAAAAAGGCATCTGTATTAAGGGAATCAGGTCAGGAACTGAATGGTAGATTTGTGAGTTGTCAGCATGGAGACTGTAATTGAAGCCATGTGAGTAGATAAGACCCCCCAGAAAGTGTATGTGAAGGAAACAGTGGAGGGGTCATGGACCCTTATGAGAATTGGGAGAGGACAGAGTGAGGACCCTCCAAAAGAAATGCCTGAGAACTTGGAGGAGAACAAAGAGTGGACATAATGGTGAAAGCCAGAAGGACTTGATTTCATGAAGGTGGATTATGATCAACAGTCTCAAAAGCAGCAGAGCAGATGGATGGAGGAGGGAGTAGAAGCCCTGGTTTGTCCATGAAGAGATTGGAGACCTCAGTAAGAGCAGTTCAGTGGACTGGGTTTTCAGAAGTTGGGAGGAACCAAAGTATGCTTGTATTTTGAGAGGAATGAGTTAGAAGACTGTGAAAGGTTATGAATGAAGGAGAAAGAATGTAAGAACGAGGACACAGGAAGGCAGAGGCAATGGGACTTTGGAGGGGTCAGAGGTAGAAAGCAATGTGTGTTTGTGAGAGGGAAGGAAGAGGATGGGGCATTAGAGAGTATGAGGAAAGGAGAGAGAGCAAAAAGAGGAGGATTTCTCTGATCACTCTGGATCAATTTGTTCTATTTAGAAAAAAAAGAACCCAACCAAATCTTGCAGAGAGACAGGGATGAGGTCATGGGTGTTGTAAGGGTTTCAAGTGGAAGTCCAAGTTTGCAAATAAGTTATAGTAGTTGTTGGACTTGGAGCTGTTCTGTTTTACAAGAAAACGGCAGAACTGAAGGAAGACAGAACAGACTAGAAGAAATCTGTAATGAGACACCAAGTCTGTAATAGACAAGAATCAGGATAACAAATAAGGATTTCTTGTCACTTTACGATAGTTATAGCCAGCCAGCTCCACGGGGCAAAGGAGCACCTGCCTAATCCTCATGTGGCCTTCAGATAAACAAAAAAATCCTCTAATCTCTGTTTCTAATCC
The DNA here is from genome assembly GCF_016161935.1 of Mauremys reevesii. Classification (NCBI taxonomy): domain Eukaryota; kingdom Metazoa; phylum Chordata; order Testudines; family Geoemydidae; genus Mauremys; species Mauremys reevesii. The sequence goes on along the minus strand of NC_052628.1, from coordinate 92,936,768 downwards.
TTCTGTTTTTACTGACATTCACCAAATAACTGGGACTAGGGGGGACAAAAGAGAAAATGAAGAAAGCTTGGCAAAGGCATACAGCATACACCCCTATGATGGAAAGGGACAAGCCCACAGACAAGCAATAAAGGCCAACATTGGGAAATTGGGCCTGAACATCCTCTCACTTTCACTGATGTAAATCAGTGGTAACTCCGCTGCATTCAATGGAGTTACACCAGTGTGACATCCATAGGGCCCAAGTCATGGATGCTCTATAATCTATATACACCAGTTACATGGATGTAGAGGGGCTTCCAAGCCATTGTACAGGGCCCCTGGTATAGCATATGATGAATCCCCCTGGTATAGAACATGCCCTTTCCCTGCCAGTCACTGAGCCAGTTCCACTAGCTCTGTGCAAACTCACACAAAAAAGTCCCTAGCAAAAAATATGTTCCAGGGCATGTCTGGGGTATGACGGAAGTTGGAGGAGAAAGTGATCAGGTGTCCTTACTCCCCAGATTTAGGGACTATAGAAGTAGTGTCACAAGTTAAAGCAGCTCTATGGCATCAGCAGGGTAGGGGAGGTGCAAGCTGCCTGATCTCAGTCCTTGTATCACAGCTCTAGTGCCAGTACAGTGATTAATCAGGCTCACAGTTTCCAATGACTGAGGCATAGTGTCCACTCTAAAAATAAATATTCATGAGAGGAACAAACTCTATTTCTTAAAATATCCATCAAATGTTAAGAATAGAAAATGTTCTATACTAAATTATGTAGATCCTCCATATATACCAAATAATGCTTGGATAATGTAGTCATTCACTAAAACATGCATTTCACTTGCTCTTCAGCAAAGAAAACAGAGACATTTCTATCCTTTAATGATGGTGGGACAAACGGAAAACACATTCTCTGTTGTGAGCAGAACAATTTGCGTAATAAGCAATTTGAGTTTGTTAGACAGGACTTGTGTAAATCAGGACTATAATTCATATGGCGCAAGGTTACCAAATTAGTTTTCTAGCAAATGGTTTTTGGATAGCACCCTAGGGGCCTGATTTTTCACTTGGCATTTATTTTAGTCTTGTCCCGGTTTAGCTGTTAGGTCCTTTTACTTCTATCCTTTGTATGAATTCTTGTACTATTCCATTCAGTATTCCTGCATATAATGCAACTTAGACAAATGCTGGGGAAAAACATGTCAACAAGAAAGCATTTCCATATAGAAATAGCAAACCATGTACTTTCTGTCTACTTTTATTTTAGGGTAAGGAAGACAGGGAAAAATAGGTCTCCATTGGAAGACAGGCGAATTCTGACACTTCAAGAGTCAGAACAATTCAAACTGAATCCTAGACAGCTACAAACACCACAGAAAAAGCAAAGTGAGGATAGTTTGGAAAATAGAACTTGAAATAGTTTACTTGTAGTTGTAATAAAAGTAATATAATAAAAGAAACTAGAGTAGACAGACAACTAGAAGTACTCAAGTATTTTTCTTTTTTTTTTCTTTTTTTTTCCATTTTCACACATACATTATGGGGTTGTGGTCCTCAGGAAAGACACGATCAATCCAAAGGAATAGGATAGTGATATAGTTTTTGTTTTAACTGGAGGAGTGTTGGGTGTTGAGTGAAGACAGAAGGAAGTTAAAAGAAAGAGAAGATAAGTATGTGAACGTGATGGTTGTGTCATCAGAGGTCATTGTTGAGAGGGAGAGATTAGTTCTGCTGATGTTTGTATAACAGTAGTAGCAGGATTTGCAAAGGGCCTCAATATGAGGGAAGAAGGAAAAGAGACAAAGATGCCCACAAAGTTGTCAGTTGAGGTGATGAGAGGAATGGTTGTAACAGCAGTGACTGAAAAGAGGAAGCAGATAGTTAGAGCAAAAGATTGGGATGTTCATTTTAACCATGTTAAAGTATTTGCAGGTTTTGATTCCTAATTAACAATGTAAAACACATTCCTAGACCTGCTCTTATGAGTTCACATTTCCATCTTTTTGTTCAGTATACATACTAATTTCAGTCAAGATACTGAGTATTTAAAACTTATTAATCATCCTGGAGAAGCTATTTAAATCTGGGCATTATTAAGTCATTCTTTAACATAAGGGTGCACTACATGTCTGGAGTAACTGATGAGTTCTTCCCAGCTCTAATGCTGTCAAATTTCTTTCTGGGGTGATGTTACTGAATTGACTACACATTTTTGTAATAATACAATTCAAATGTGAATTTAATGGGTAATTTTATTAGCAGAAGAGAATCCTTTTGTCTGTAACAAAAATAAATGTCTTCCTTTTGCCAATCCCAATACTTTCTTTCTTTCTTAAAACTGCATGAAGATGTGTGTTTTAACTCACACTCCACTGAAATAAGATTTAAGATACCATACCTATTCAGAGTTATATCATTAGCAATTCAGTAATGCCAGATGAAATAAAAGCCATTGTACGTAATGATGTTATCAGATTTAGAAACCTTTCCTTCAGAAATCTCTTCAAAGTTTGTTAACTTAGCGAAGAAACTCAGAAACTAATCCTAATAATTGGATGTTTTTAAAGACATTTCTCTCCTGAAATAATGGCAAGAACTCAAATCACTAACAGGGACACAAAAGGGAATATGGTACTTTTACAATTTACATCATTTTAAGGTCTTTTATACACAGGAGATGCCTGAGGTTTCTCTACTGTAAAATAAATAGTTATAAAAGATATAAAGTGGAATAGCACACTGCGCTTTTGGTACACTCCATGGGCCCCATTTTTAACACATGCAAATGGGTGCTGCGTTTTAGAAATGCGGGTGCAAATATGAACCAGGAAGCATGCACTCATTTACACAATTCTGTAAACAAAGTGGCAGGAGAGAGAAAATGGATGCAATGGGAAGCCCAATCTATTTGGGGAGAGGTAATAATTTGGGAGGAAGGAAGGGGAAACAATGCATTTCAAAGACAAAGAAGACAGCAGGATTTGATGGTGGGAGACAGATGGTAGAAGAGCCACAACCCTCTGAAGGGAAGAGAAAGAAAGCTCAGAGGAAGAGGAGGGGAAAGAATGGAAGTTAAATGAGTGAGAGATTAGAGCACAAGAGACAGGTGAGTAGACGGAGGAAAGAAATAAAGTTCCTAGAATGCAGGAGAGGAAGAGGTCAGAATGGTGCAAGGAAGAAGGTGCACATTGGTGGCAGAATGCCTAGAGCTGGTCCTGCATGCAACACAACTTTGGGAAATGATGGCAGGCAGTGAGGTAGAAGCCTTTGAGAAGACTTTTTCCTCGAGACCTTGGCCAAAATGCTGGTTCTCCACTCAATAATTACAACAAATGCCAAACAAAAAGCCTTTGGATTTTTAACTTGTTCTATTCAGTGAAAGCTAATACAAACATCCATTCTCACAGTGAGAAATGGAGGAAATTACACCGTTTGAGATATTTACAACCAGATTGACCAAGGCACTGGAAAATATTCTACAGGGGACTGTGGCAGAGCGAGCACCCCAGCGCCCCTTTGTGTCAGGGGTAGGATGGGGTTCCAGCGCCTCACCACTCTAAAGTCCTTATGTTCGCCTCACTGCGGGCGGTCTTTGACGGCCTCTTGGCCTTCCTTCCTACTATCACCCTGGCCCAGCGGGGTAGCGCGGCCTAGTGGCCAGAATCCATATAAACCCCCTTCATGGTTCAGGGGTGGGGGGGGAGGGGGACTCGGGCCCACCCTTTCCACCGAGCCCCGACCCCGGGCCCTGGTAGTGGCAAGCTCCCCTTGCCACTCACTCGGTGGGGATCTGCCCACAACATGCCGAGCGTCAATACAGCTGTAACACCGTTTGTCTCTAGAGTTCCCGTGGGTCACTTCCTACCATGAATACTTGGCCATTTGCGGCGGGGAATCTTTCGGTCTGTTCCTCCCTTGTAGCATCCTCTGGCGGGGTCCCAGGTAGTGCCTCGGCTTGGCTGACTCCCGGATCCTGACTCACAGGCCCTCCCTCTGCAGGAGCTAGTGCCGTGCATCCTTCCCCTCCGGTGGTGAGCCCAGACTGAGCTGATCTGCAGGCTTTTATATCTGTTCTCCAGTTGGAGCATGCCCAGCAGAGCTTCCAGGGCATGGCCTCCTCTACTAGGAAGGAAGGGTTAACCCCTGCTGTACCAGTGCGGGGCCACTCTGCCCCATCACAGGGACACTACTGCATTAGCAGCTGTTGGACTAAGTTATCTAATGCCAATAAGTCTTCTCCATTTCCAGATTCTATTATCATAATCTATGATTCTATAATTTATTACATTGACGACTAAGGTGGTCAGTTGTTCTAAGCATAATGAGAGTAGTGACCAAAAGTTCTTACTATCTGATGACTGCTTGATGGCCTATAGTTTAGTGATTTCCACTCCAGTTACCAGTACACATGAGCCCAAACCACAGAATCCAACACCACAATTGGTGCTAAATTTTACCCTTGTCTCAAGACCAGAGTGGTCATGAAGACAGCGTTCTCACCACTTTGGTTGGTTACTTCAGCTCTGGCCTGTAAAATACATCAGTGGGGCAGCTGCCCCTATAAATACTGCAAAGGAACAACAATCTCCAGGGCTGTCAGCATGACAACTTTCAGGAGCCCTAAACTCACAGGTATTTAAAGGGAAAGAAAAAGAGAACTGAGTTGATGGCTTAGATTCTAAGAAATGCAGATTTCTTAAATTGTGTAATCTGCATTACTTAATAGAGCAGGGAACCAATTAAGAACAGTCCTCTGTTCAATTTAATTAGGCTAACTACAGGTAAGGGAATCATATGGTATAGGGAGGAGCATTAGGTGGAGGTATCTCTCATCTCTGACCCCTCCACTGTGACAGTGTTAAAGATTTCTAGTGCTTGACTTTCACTCTTTTAATGCTAAAAGTAAATGAATCACACTTTACATTAGCAAGACTTTGAAATTGTCAGCTCCAGGCATACTATACCCTGATGCTGGAACGAATGGAAGGGAAGCAATTGATGTATTTTTTTTCCAACTGAACAAGAGACAAGTTATGTCTAAATCTTAATTCCAATTTCTCTGTAAACTTAGCCACACAGATTTATGTAAAATATATCTTTTAAAGTGACCAGAAAAGCAAATTTTATGTCATTTGAACTGCATTCTAGATGTTACATGATAGAATACTGAAAATACCAAGATTCTAAGAAGAAATGCAAAGCTGAAAGCAGCAACATTTTCCTTTCAGTGGTCTTACAAGTTGCATTTTACATAGCTCTAACCTTCTCTCTATTTAATGGACAATTAGAGTTCTCGGACACTCCCATCTCTCCCCATTTGGCTGGTGTAGCTGTACACATCGAAGCTCAGCTGGTGCAATAGAGAAATGGGCAAATCCACGTTGCGGGAGGGGGGGCAGAAAATCATCATATATAAGAAAGAGAACATTCATGAATGCAAAATTTAAAGGAAATCGGGGTGGTGGGGGAGCAGAAATATATAAATCTCTGTAGGTACTTTTAAACTATACAACTTGCACTTGTGCAGGCCAAAGCAAGATGATCATGTTTGGTTATTTAGATAACATAAACTGAGAGAAAATGTTGTGCATCTTTGATATTTATATGGCTCCTGTTACCATAATACCTGACTGTCTCAATCTTTTTAAATGTATTTATCCTCACAACATGCATGTGAGTTTGGATTGTACTAATATCCCCATTTTACAGTTCAGGAACTGAGGCACTAAGTGAGACTAAGTGGCTTGCCCAAGGTCACACAGGAAGCCTGTAGAAAAGAAGGGAGTTGAATCTGGGCCTCCCAAATCCCAGGCTAGCACCCTAACCGCTGGATTATCCTTCCTGTCTGAGTCCACACCACTTTCACATGCACACATATATCAACATTTTTCTCAACACTTGGTCTATTACATTAGTAGCACTGTGTGTAGCTATGACTAATTCAATGAATATGAAAAATCATCATCCAAAAACTAGAATTCACTTCAAATTAGTGATGAGATGTGCCCTCTAAAGACAATGGCTCAGTGCCACAATTATTCCATAGACATCACAGTAGCCTCCACTATTGTTGCTGGAGGTGGAAGTGGGGACAGCATTGAGGAAGGGTCTAGGAAGCTGTACCCTCTCTGGTCCCCACTGTACAACTGTTTTCATACTCACTCAGGCCATCTATGCCAGAAGGGACAGATACTCCTTGTTTTAAAATATCATATTTGGTTTGAATTTTAAATTTTTCATTTCAATATTTTCTATCACTCGGTCTGATTGTTTTCCACAAAAGAAAACATGGACTGTTGTGGGGGCACCAAGAAGTTGTCAGCAGGGAAAGGAAAGTGAAGAATCCTTTATTTTAATTTTATCTGATAGTAGAAAATCGGTTCTCAATACTTCTTTTATTAGAAATGCTGACAGCAGCCTAGATTTCAAGTCCAGAAAGAAACATTATGATCATCTAGTCTGACCACTGGCATACCCAGGCCATAGACCCTCACCCAGGTATTGGTTTTATTTCGCTTTACTGTTATAAGTGGGACAGTAATTGTAAGGGATAGAAGGAGGGCTTTACAAATTGCAGGATCACAAGATGCCGTAGATGGGGAGTCAGGCCATCAATTAGCTCCTCTTTTTTATCCTGCTGGTAAAGAAAGGATGGATTTGACAGTGGGCTTTTTCTTTCTCTTCTAATCCCATTGCTGGAGTACAAAACCCAGGAGTTAAAATATTCCTAGGATACAAGGTCACCCAAAAGCCACTCCCTTTTCTTGTTCTGAAATCAACTTCTCAACTGACACAACCCTGAAGGGTTGTGTTTTGCATAATCATGCGTCTATGGGCCCACTCCTGCTTCCATGTAACTTAATGGAGAAACTCCCAATGATATTAATAGAAGCAAAACTGAGCCCTAAGTGAGGCACGTTTAAGAGCACACAAAAATTCTAGCCATCAACACTATTGGCACTGGTGCAGCCCTCGCTTTTCTACTTCACTTCCTGACCAATATCCACTTTCAAGATTAGGGAAGAGAGGGGTTTTCATTACACAGTATGGGCTTTGGGCTCCCATTAGGCCCTGTCTCTGGGTATGGTCCCCATTTTATACTGAATGATTATCCCACATTACTGAGCAAATTTGATAACTAAAACATACACAATATAGTTAAGCTTGGCTGAATTTGATTTTTATTTTTTTATAATTTTGACAAAAATAAAAAATGCTTGAAAATAAATTTTAAATTTTCAGTCATGAAAAATTATGGGATTATGGGTAGTCAGTCAATTTTATGACAGATATTGAGATTAAAAAAATTAAAGGTTTATAAACTGTTAAACACAAATTGTCAATATCACACTTCAGAATATACAAAATAAATATCTTTAAATCAAACGCTAATAAGTTCTCAAGTATCTTTTGTTTGTTTGTTTTTACTTTGCCTAGCTGTAAAGTTTTTTTTGTTTTTATCATTCATCAGTGGAAATATTTTTCCTTGGTTTGTGTGTGGATTGTGAAATTGACATCTACTGATATTTACCAATACAAATCTACATTAAGGCTTGCAAGGATTAATTTGTGACTGCCCTCACCAGATATAGATTAAAAAAAATTGCACAAATGTATAATAATGACACTACACTTCTTTACACTGATTCCGACATCAGCTCAGAGAGTCAGACACAAAAAAGCGTGCAGGGGGGGAGGGGGGGAAGAGCAGTTTGCTATTAAATCCACTTATTCCTATTTTGTAATGTTCATTAATGCACTCCCTTAAAAGGTTCTGGTCTAACTGTGAAAAATATTTATCATTTTAAAAATGTAGATCCTTGTTTCTTTTAGCTGCACTGCAAGAATCTACCCTAATTCACATTTTGAAGCAGCGCAGGTCAATACTTTTTATATGAAATAAAACTTAGTAGCATAAGATTTATGCCATGACTTAAGCTAATATGTTTTACACACCAACTCAGAATCAGGGTGCACCAATATTCCATACAGATTAAGAATTATCTGAGCCAAACTAAATTTATTAGCTCAAAAGATGAGATTTAGAAGGGAGAGTAACCGACCATATATGAATTCAACCCTGCCAAACAAAGGTCTGAAAAAGATGACTTATTAAAACATATTTAGGCATAAATCTGTCACTAAATTAATCTAGGGTATTCTAAGCAAGAATAAGGATATGTAATCCCCAGGAAAGATATCCAGATGCACATCAACAACATTCAACACTTAGAGGGCAGCTGGTAAACTGGATTGTATTCCTTTTGAAAAGGCACTATGACGCAGTTGTTTATTCAGCAAAACAAACTGCTCCCTGTGTCCGTTAACAAGGCTGGCTTTGTCCAGCACAGACTTCTGCAGTGCTGACTCCTGTTTGGAACCATTTCACACTAATTAGAAATAAGAGAAAAGGCCATGTTCATAAACAGTCCAGCCCAAGCCACTCTTTCTGAAAGTTAACTCTGTTGTAACCCTGCATGAATAACAGCTTTGCACAAACAGTTTAAAGAAATATATTGTTAATAATTGTCATCTTGCTGTGCAAGACACTGGCAAAAACTTTACATAAGAGTACAAAAACAGATGAAATTATGGGTTCTGAAATACTGTGCAATCTTGTTTTCTAAGGCTCTACCCATAACGATCTTGAACTGTTTAACAGCATTGGGAACAAGTAAGAAGTGCAGGGGAGAGAAAGAGTTAGCTAGAAAAAATAAAACTAATTTGGTAATGGATTAAATGAATAAATTATCTCCATATTTCACCTAAGTGTGACTAATTCTATAGGATATTCCACAATCAAAACAAGATATAGGAATCCCAGATGCATTTTCACTTGGAGACTAAAGATGATGTTGAAGGGCATTATTGTATTATATTAAATGTGCAACAATGCATATTGAAATTTTTAAAACTGGACTGGACAACGTTGTAGAAAATGTTCTTTTGGGGAACAACTATTCACCGGTAGAGCCTTTTATGTCTTATCCATTTCTATCTCATTGGATAATACTTACTGGGTATATCTATGCTGCAATTAAAAACCTGCGGCTGGCCCATACCAGCTGACTCGGTCTTGCAGGGGTAAGGCAAAGGGGCTGCTTAATTACAATGTAGTTGTTTGGGCTTGAGCTGGAGCCCAAGCCCGGAGACCCCATGAGGTGCGGAGGGTCCCAGAGCTCAGGTTCCAGCCTGAGCCCAAACAGCTATACAGTAATTAAACAGCCCCTTAGCCCGAGCCCCAGTCACCTGGAATGGGCCAGCTGCAGGTGCCTAACTGCAATGTACACATACAGACTCATGCAAATAGTAGCACTGAAACCAGTGTAGCTTCTTGTGTAAGTGCCATACAACGCAATGTACCCCTATGACATACTTCACCAAATTGGTACAATCCGAAATAATTTAATGGCAGCAGAATTTTACCAGCAGAATTAATACATCTGAAATATTTTATATACACACTATTAGTTATCACAAGGCAGGAGAATCACACACTTTGGACACAAATTTTCTCCCATCCCATATTGATCTGATTTTGTCCCTGATTTTATAATTATACATGTAATGTCTAGATCTCATTGCAAGGACCTGCAGATAGCAACAAGCTGTGCGCTGGAAGAATTTTGAAAGAGGCAGGAGACCCTAATATGATGCATCATATCAGGAAATTACGGGTTATTTCCATAAAGGAAAAATCTCACAGATTATCAGAGACAAGGATAGGAGTTTCTTACAGACTTGAAGCTCACTGCTAAAATATAAGAAAAAAAAGAGACACACAAAAGAAAGACCTGAGAAATATAGAATTTCTGTTTCACTGTAAAATACGTATAAACTTTAACCTCTACTGCAGTAATAAAGTCTGCCAAATAAGTTATAAACAATTAAACCAAAATATAGAACACTGTTTAGCGTTAAGAAGTGATGTCTTTGTCGTCTACAGTACCTGCTTCACCACTTGCCATTGTGACTATCTTTTTCATTACTGTCCATTGGTTTCAAAGGAGAAGGGTCTCATAAAATTGGTGACATGATGACAAAGTAAATGAAATGAGCCTTATGATGCCCCAATATTCACTACTGTCATGTAATTAGGATATGTTTTATACAACGCATGTATTGTGAGGTATCATTCTAAAAGTCTTGATGTGCTAGACATTAATATCTCATTGGATTGTATGTACTACTGTCATATGTGAAGTTAGGCTATGTATGTGTTACTGAAACATGTTGAAAGGTTGAAAACACCCACAAGCAGCATTTCAGATACAACAGTAAAAAGGCCAAACAACGTTAATGGCTTATTGAGGAAATGCACACAAGCACAAGGATTACTCCAGGAACTGTGTACAATAGCAATCTCTCAGAGATAGCACCGCACAATGGGAACTGTTTGACCCAGGTCCCAGCAAAAGAGTTTTTCAGCAAATGGGAAGAAGATATAAAAGGGGAACAATGACATCATGATGGGACCTCACTCTCCCTGCAACAACACATCTGAAAACACCTGAGGAGCAAAGACTGAACAGTGGGAAGTGACGGTCCCAGTCTAGAAGGATCTTTAGCCTGTGTATGGAAACCTAGGAAAGCCAAGGCAACTTGTGCCTTAAGAATCTGCCAGCTCTTTATCACTCAGGATGAGAATTTGCTGACTTATATCCTACCTATCTAGTGCTCTGAGCTCAGTTTACAGTTCTTGTTTATTTACTAAGGTTATCTGCTTTGATCTCTTTGCTATCACTTAAAAATCTATCTTTTGTAGTTAAACTTGTTTTTTTTTTTTTTGCTCTAAAACCAGTTGTGAAATTCATGACGGGGTGGCAAAAAGCTGTGCATATCTTCCTCCACATTGAGAGAGGGAGTGAATTTTATGCGCTTACGCTGTACAGTTTTCTGTGAACTGCAAGACAATACAATTTTAAGTTTACAGTCCAGAGGGGGAGTGCACTTGAGGGCTGAGCAATTCCCTAGCTGTCTTCCCCTGGAGAGATAATTTCAGTGTCTGTGTCTTTCTGCAGCTGGGTGTGTCCCTACCTGTGTTTGTGCTGGGGGGAGGCTTGAGGGCCTGACTCCACAAGACAGTGTAAGGGAGCCCAGGCTGGTGGAACAGGCAGGCTCAGTGGTACCCCAGTACATCAGGTGGCACTCTGGAGTGGGGGTTTAACCATCACAAGCTTAATGGACCCAAGCCTCAGAACTACTTAGATAAATAAGAGATGGATTTGACCCTCAACTAATTAAGTGAGTTGAAATATTTCCATTAACTTTTAAAGAGAATAAGATGGGGCTCATATGGCCAGATTTCCCAAAGAGCTTAGCTCCCATTAAGGCACCACAATGAAACAGTAAGATTTTCAGAAGTGTTCAGGATCCATTGTTCTCATAGATTGTTTCCATTGACTTCAGTGGGTACTGGATCAGTCCCTAACAGACCACCAGAATTTATATGAAAGAGGCTGAGGAGTTGCTCAAAGAGATCAGAAAAGGAAGACATGACAACCTCTCACCAAAAATGAACAGGAACCACACCTTTAATAAGTGCATTCTAAACATCTTTTTGCAGATTAAGTTACATGCTGAAGTTTTAGTAGAAATTATCAACATTAAATAGTCTACAAATTGCATTGACTGTCTATTTGCACTTTTACTTTCAGTCAAGGGAAAAGTAGCAAAACTTTGATATTTCCCTCCTATTTCTAAAAATTGGAATGGTAGGATAAAAGGGATAATAAGACCATTCAAAACTGGTAAAGACCAAACAAGCGCTATGAAAGTTGTATAAAAAGCTACCTGTTAAGTTTAGATCATCATGGTAAATTGATAAATTAAGTAAAAACAATTCTGTCTAAATTCCAATACAAAATATCTTATTTCTTTCCACATTGAAGAGAATTAGAATGCCTGTTTATTAATTTAATAAACATCATTTTCTAGTATAGTCTGACTATTTAATTCCATGTGATTTTTTTTTTTAAGGAAAAGAAGAGAGACAAAAGTCATAGCTGATGTTTGATCACTAATTGTTTTCATGGATTTTATTCTACTGTTACCTGTAATTTGTATACTAACAACCAGAACAATTTCTATTTTTTAATTATTATTTTCACTTTAGAGCTTTTTTTCTTTTTATTTGTGTGTGAAGTCAGTGTAGTTCTTTGTACGTGCAGTTTTATTCCTTCAAAACAATTGTTTCAGCACTGAATGTGTTTGTTTTTTAAAGTCATTTGTTGCAGCTCTGACCTCACCAGCAACCCTATCATAATAAAAAGTACATGCAGTGGAAGAAAAAAATATGATTAAAGAAGAAAAGTCACTGTATGAAACTACCAAGGTCTGAATATGAATAGAAATGAGTAAATAAATGATTCAAAAATAGTTTGACAGTATACATTTAAGATATCCCTAAGGCTCTTATTAACTAGTATGATGACAGCATCACATTTTCTATATTGTTTTGTCTAGTTTGCAATAGAGAGATGGACATATTTCGCAGGACCAGATTTTTAAATGCAGAGTCTTTCAAAAAATCTATGCTTTAGGAGCACAGTTCATGACTTTTTCTGTCTCTGATCAGATGAGTACTGCCATGTAGCTTTCACCATCTTTGGAAGCCTTGACCTGAAAGCAATAGTTCCTAGAATGACATCAAAGGTCAATAAGTTCTTACTGCTAATACTTGTGATATCCTTGAAAGTACTGTTCTTCGATGCTGGTTCCAAAACACTCATGAAAGAAGGTCTCCAAGGGCTCAGAGTGGCCATAGAAAAGTTAAATATTTGATGAATAACCAAAAGGTTTACAGCTTTTAAAAGTCTGGTTACTAATAGTTATAGTCCAGATGTGTGTCCTGCCTCAAGATAAGAAGCCAGTGGAGCTATTCTCTCTCTTGCTCTGTTTCACAAGCCATAAAAGCCGTTTCTCAGCCCTCGTCTATACTTAAATTAGATCAACCTAGCGATATCACTCAGGGCCGTAAAAAATTTGCATACTGAGCACTTTAACTAGGTTGACTTAACCCACAGTGTAGACACAGCTAGATCAATGGAAAAATTCTTCTGTCATGCTAGCTACCACCTCTCTGAGACGTGGATTTAATAAATTGCTGGAAAAAACCCTCCATCAACGTAGGAAGTGTCTACACAACAGTGACATAAGTATAGTGCATCACATTTGTAATGTAGACTTTGCCTCAGTAGTTATAGCAGTAGCAGAGTACTTGGGAAGTGTCCCCACCTTACTCTCAACACACTAACACTTTCTAAAGGTGGCCTTTAGCAATGGCCAATAACAAAACAAACCATGGGCTGAGTTTAATCCTGAGCTCGGTGTTTCTAAGCATTTTCCATCCAAGGCCCCTCATTTCATCCCTCCCCAGTCTCTCCTTTTCAATATAAAGATCCACAAAAACCCTTTAAAACCTGGACTTCAACTACCAGTAATGAGACACACCTGGGAAGGGTGCCGGCGTGAGGTAATGTGAGGCAGCAGGATAGTCCCTTCCCAATCCTAGCACCAGACTACTTTCATAAGCAAATAGGAAAGTCTAAGGAATTATAATTCCGCTTTGTACATATAGTATGTAATGACTTGCATCCTCGGTTCTCACACTGCTTTACAGACATTACACTATACCTCACAACACCCTTGTAAATTAAGTAAGCATTATTATATTCATTTTACAAATAGGGAGATGGATGCAGAGAGAAGCTAAGGCCCAGATCCACAGAGGTACTTAGGCAACAAAGTTTGTGCTTTAGGTGCCAAAGTCCCAATTTTGGCTTCATTGCAATCCACAAAATTCTTGGTGAACTCAAGAGACACTTAACTCACTCAGCACCTAAGTTTTCAGGAAAAAATTTCCCTAGGCACCCATGTTTTGCCTTTAAAAATGAGCATTGCTGTCTGCATCTGGGCATCCAGATACCTATCTCCCACCTAGGCCCCAGAGTGATTAACAAACCCAGGCAAGATAGGCATTCAGTTGCTGATGTTGCATGTGGGGCCCAACCTGGTGGGTGTGCTCAGAGGCCTCTTACTGGATTGGGTCCCATTCAAATATCCAGGTGATGGTGGTAGTGGTACCACCTTATAACTTTTAGCCCAGTATTTAGAGAACAACCCTGAGACATGGAAGACCCTAGTTCCAGTCCTCTCCTCTGCTCTGCCAGGGAGAGGGGTATAGAACCTGGGTCTCCTACATCCCAGGGAACTGCTCTAACCATTGGGCTGAAAGTTACAAGGTGGGCAGTGACACCACCACTTCTTCCTTAGGCTGTTTTGTGTGATCTAAGGTAGGTGTCTAACTCATTTCCTCAAAAATCACCTTAGGCGCCTAAGTCGCCTGACTCCAGGAGGCTGATTCCTGTTCATGGATCACTAAGAGGAGATAGGTGCCTCTCTCCAACCCAGCCATAGATGCCTCTCTCAGAGAGGTCAGTGCCCAGCACTTCTCATTGGCTACCTTAGATGGCTCCCTGCCTAGCATGCTGGTCTACGTGGATCACATTTGTAGGAACCTACCCCTCCCATTCATTGTACAAGGAGCCTAAGCACCTAACTCAGCTTTGTGGATTGCAGTGTAGTTCCTATATTTTTTCTAGGCCCCTAGAAGTTAGGCATTGTGATTCTCAGTGTTGCAATGTGACTTGACCAAGTATCAAGGCAATGGCATAGTTAAAAACAGAATCCACAATGCTTCCAGTCCTGTTCTGACCACTAAAGATGACTTCCTCTGTAGTTCCTACAGAACCTGGGGAAGATGTGATGATGCATTTGCCAATAAGTTCTTATTCTTTAATTGTTTTTTGCTTTATTCTTTAATGTTAAGTATCTTTGACTTAACAACAACTTTTGTATTTTAAAGTTAGGGAACAAATATATTTTCCCATTAAGAGGTGCGGGAGAGATGAAGCCACTCTCCTGATTCTTCTATATTTTTAATATAAGGCATCAATCAGTTCCACTCCCTGAAGTGGAAAATAAGGCCCCAGTTCAGCAAAGAACTTCAGCATCTGCCAAACTTTAAGCACTTGAGTTTTTCCATTGACTAAATTTGGACCTAAATGCACCAGTTTTTTGATAATTTCCAAGTTCTTGGAATCTAGTGGTCTCATCCAAATTGTAAGCTGCCAGTTCACAGCACACAAATGGGTAGAGTTGGAATTTTATCATGGGACTGGCTTTTTCTATTGATTATTAAAGTAATCAGGAAGTCTTATTATAGAAAAATCGTGTATAAATACAGATCAATTACATTTCTCCTATCAAATGCACTCCCTGATCTAATTATTTTCATCCTTTTCCAGTACATTAGTTCATTATATCAATGAAAATCCAGTTTCTGACATGAAAATTGTTTTAAGACCACTATTTCTCATTCTTTGTTAACTGAATACATTTTACTCAGAATAAAAGTTGTAGAAAAAAATCCTTTGTTGGTGCTTTTGAACTCACTAGTTGTGGACTACAAAGAGTCCAGCGCTCTGCCTCTCACCACCATAGAACAGAAGCGCTGCCTTTTCTTTGGATCTTGATATACTGAATACGTTACTGAGCGCCTATAAAAAGGTTTGTGAATCTTGTCGGAAATCAGAGGTGAAAATGACAGTTCAAATGTCTGGTCTGGGTTTGAGAGATCTGTGGTAATGTATTCTTACTAATAACAGATGCTGACAAAAAAAAGCAGCAAAGCCATGTACAAGACTCACGTTACTCTCTCTCTCTCTCTCTCTCTGCTCCTGCCCTGTCCCTGGGCTGTCAAACCCATATCATTCTCTGAAAGGTAAAGGGATTCCATGTTGGTTAACAACCCATTTGGTGAGAAGGTGGGTGAGGTAATATTTTTTATTGGACCAACTTCTGTTGGTGGGAGAGCTCTTCTTCAAGTCTTACTTTGGACCCCAATATAATTTTCTGCAAGGGGAAAGATAAATATTGTTAGTTGTTAACACAGTTAACATTAACACCTCAAACTACTGCTGCTTTTAGACCTAAAGATCTCTTGTGTGTCTTGAAAGCTTGTCTCTCTAAACAGCAGAAGTTGGCCCAATAAAAGATATTACTTCACTCACCTTGTCTGTCTAATATTCTGGGACTGACATGGCTATAACTACACTTGCCACAACCCATTTGGTATCTTTCTTTTTTTATATTATTCTTAAAATCCATATGATGCTTTCCATCTACAAACAATGAGTCAAATTCACTGCTCGCCTAGAGCATGTGCCGTCATATGGATGTCAATGAAACTACACAGAGTTTAAGTCAATGCAAATCTTTGCCCATTTAGTAATCCATAGCCTGAATGTTTATGGAATATTTAATTGGAAATAAAAATAAAAGGTGTTCCTGTTAGTACGGTTGTTAGCAACAACTAACAATGTACAATGTTTATCTTTTCCCTTGCAGAAAATTGTCAGGAGGAAGAGATGGAATATCCCCAGGGGAAAAAAAAAGTTTGTTCTGTTAGTACCACTGCAGGTTTATCTCCCCCAAAATTAAATGTGTCTCATGAACTAGAACTGGTTGAAATTTCTGTTGTAAAATTGGATTTTTGACAAAACAGATACTGTGGAAAGTGTATGCTTTCCTTCAAAGATGTACACTTTTTGTAAAACCTGAAAACCCAAGAAGTTTTCATTTGACTTTCTTTTCATTTTTGTTAAAATTTTCTGCAAAAAATTAATTGTTTCCTAACCACTCCATTATGGACTCACTTTTTACCTTGATTATATGTACAAAAGTTCTTGTGGTGGACTAACACAAGAAAGTATTTTTTCATGCAATGCACTGTCAGCCTCTGGAACTCCTTGCCAGAAGATGTTGTGAAAGGCAATGTTATAATGGGGGAGCTAGATAGATTCATGGAAGATAGGTCCATCAATGGCATTGGTTCTCAAACTTTTGTACTGGTGACCCCTTTCACAAAGAAAGCCTCTGAGTGCGACCCCCCCTTATAAATTAAAAACCTGTTTTTATATATTGAACACCATTATAAATGCTGGAGGCAAAGTGGGGTTTGGGGTGGAGGCTGACAGCTTGCAACCCCCCATTTAATAACCTTGCGACCCCCTGTGGGGTCCTGACCCACAGTTTGAGAACCCCTGATCAACGGCTATTAGCCAGGATGGGCAGGAATGGTGTCCCTAGCCTCTGTTTGCCAGAAGCTGGGATTGGGTAACAGGGCATGGATCACTCGATGATAACCTGTCTGTTCATTCCTTTTGGGGCACCTTGCATTGGTCACTGCCAGAGGACAGGATACTGGGCTTGATGGATCTTTGGTCTGACCCAGTATGGCTGTTCTTATGACTTATATGGTCTGTTTAACCCACATATGGCAAAAGAACAGGGACTGTTCAAAGGAGCAGTACTGGGAAGTCTGCACCTACTGTGAAAATACTTATTGTTCAAGGAATAGTCATGGTAATAAGTGGTAAATGATCTACTGAAATTCCAAATCCATTAAAGAATAATGGGACAAGACAACTCACCAGCTCTCACTTTAATCATAGGACTGGAAGGGACCTTGAGAGGTCATCTAGTCCAGTTCCCTGCACTCAAGGCAGGACTAAGTATTATATAGACCATCCCTGACAGGTGTTTGTCCAGCCTGCTCTTAAAAATTCCCAGTGATGGAGATTCCACAACCTACTTAGGCAATTTATTCCAGTGCTTAACCACCTTGACAGTTAGAAAGTTTTTCCTAATGTCCAATCTAAACCTTCCTTTCTGCAATTTAAGTCCATTGCTTCTTGTCCTATCCTCAGAGGTTAAGAACAACAATTTTTCTCCCTTCTCCTTGTAACAACGTTTTACATACTTGAAAAAACTGTCATGTCTCCTCTCAGTCTTAACTTTTCCAGACTAAACAAACCCATTTTTTTCCAATCTTCGCTCATAGGTCATGTTTGCTAGACCTTTAATTATTTTGTTGCTCTTCTCTGGACTTTCTCCAATTTATCCACATCTTTTCTGAAAAATGGCCCACAGAACTGGACACAATACTCCAGCTGAGGCCTAATCAGAGCGGAGTAGAGCGGAAGAATTACTTCTTGTGTCTTGCTTACAGTATTCCTGCTAATACATCCCAGAATGATGTTCACTTTTTTTCAAACAGTGTTACACTGTTGAGTCATATTTAGCTTGTGGTCCACTATGACCCCCAGATCCCTTTCTGTAGTACTCCTTCCTAGGCAGTCATTTACCAATTTTGCATGAGTGCAACTGATTGTTCCTTCCTAAGTGGAATACTTGGCATTTGTCTTTATTGAATTTCATCCTATTTACTTCAGACTATTTCTCCAGTTTGTCCATTTTGAATTATAATCCTATCCTTCGAAGCTCTTGAACCCCTCCCAACTTGGTATGGTCCACAAACTTTATAATGCCATTATCTAAACAAGTGGTCTCCAAGCTTTTTACTCACAAGATCACTTTTTGAATTTAAGTGCAACCCAGGATCTACCCAACTCCTTCCCCAAATCCCCACCCTGCTCACTCTATCCCGTCCCACC
Source organism: Mauremys reevesii (assembly GCF_016161935.1). Taxonomy (NCBI): domain Eukaryota; kingdom Metazoa; phylum Chordata; order Testudines; family Geoemydidae; genus Mauremys; species Mauremys reevesii. The sequence continues at coordinate 92,918,262 of NC_052628.1, read as the reverse complement.
CCCATGACTCACTGTCCCCCACCCTCACTCACTTTCACTGGACTGGGATAGGGGGTTGGGTTTTCAAAGGGGTTGCAGACTCTGGGCTGGGGCCAAGGGGTCCACAGTGTGGGAGGGGGCTCCGGGATGAGCCTAGGGCAGAGGGTTGGGGTGCAGGAAGGCGTGTTCTGGGAGGGAGTTTGAGTGCAAGAGGGGGCTCTGGGCAGAGGCAGAGTGTTGGGATGTAGGACGGGGTATGAGATACTGACTGGGAGAGGGCTCAGGGCTGGGGCATGGGGTTTGGGGTGCAGGAGGTTGGTAGGGGGTGCTGGCTCCGGGAGGGGGCTCAGTGCTGGGGGTTGGGGTGCGGGCTCCCACCGGGCTGCACTTACCTCGGGTGGCTTCCGGTTGGCAGTGCAGCACGGCTACGGCAGGCTCCCTGCTTGTCGCAGCCCCAGGGAGCTAGGAGCAGCACGCAGAGTCACATGCCCCTCCCTCCGGACTTTTAATGACTGGAGATCATGATCACCTGGCAGAGGCTCCAGGATTGACCAGTCGATCGCAATCTATGGGTTGGTGACCACTGATCTAAACCATTGATGAAGATATTGAACAGAACAGAACCCATACTTATCCCTGCAGGATCCCAGTGGTTATGCCCTTCCAGCATGACTGTGAACCACTGATATCTACTCTTTGGGAACAGTTTTACATTCAGTTATGCACCCATCTTATAGTAGCTACATCTAGGTTGTATTTCCCTAGTTTGTATATGAGAAGGTCATGCCACACAATATTAAGAGCTTTACTAAAGTCAAGATATACCATGTCTACTGCTCCCCCCACCCCATCCACAAGGCTTGTTACCCTGTCAAAGAAGCTATCAGGTTGGTTTGACACAAATTTGTTCCTGACAAATCCATGCTGACTGTTATTTATCACCTTATTATCTTCTAGATTTCTGCAAACTGATTGCTTAATTATTTGGTCCATTATCTGTCTGGGTACAGAAGTTAAGCTGACTAGTCTTTAATTCCCTGGGTTATCTTTATTCCTCTTTTTATAGATAGGCATGATATTTGCCCTTTTCCAGTGTTCTGAAATCTCTCCCATCTTCCATGACTTTTCAAAGAAAAATCACTAATGGCTCAGATATCTCCTCAGCCAGCTCCTTGAGTATTCTAGGATGAATTTCATCAGGTCCTGGCGACTTGAAGACATCTAACTTGTCCAAGTAATTTTTAACTTGTTCTTTCCCTATTTTAGCATCTGATCCTACCTCATTTTCACCGGCATTCACTGTGTTAGATGTTCAATCACTACCAATCTTCTTGGTGAACAAGAACATAAGAATGGCCATACTGGGTCAGATCAAAGGTCCGTCCAGCCCAGTATCCTGTCTACCAACAGTAACCAATGCCAGGTGCCCCAGAGGGAGTGAACCTAACAGGTAATGATCAAGTGATCTCTCTCCTGCCATCCGTCTCCACCCTCTGACAAGCAGAGGCTAGGGACACCATTCCTTACACATACTGGCTAATAGCCATTAATTGGCTTTACTTTTATGTCTCTAGCTAGTTTGATCTTGCCCCTTTCTTCAGAAGTTCCCTCAATACAGTCAATGTGGGTACTGTATACGATCGCATTTACAGATGGGCCCAAATTGAAAAGTTCAGTTCTGAATCAGAACTTCCTCAAATTTGGGTAGAATTCAGTTGCAAGGTTTTGGTCTGCCTTATAATGGACATAGGCTAAAAATCACTAAGTCTGAAAGTGTTATTGATTACTACTTACTGTATGTACGCCCTTCACTATTATTATTGCAGTAGTGCCTAGAAACCCCAGTCACAGACCAGGACCCTATTTGTGTAGGCACGGTACAAACATTGAACAAAAAATCCCTAGAGTGTTGAGTGCAAGCTCCTCAGACCTACAGAAGACCAGCAATGACAGTAGCCCTCATTCCAGTAATCTTACAGTGAAAGTGACATATACAAATTAGACAACCCAGAGAAACCCAGAGAGAGGTTATGAAAGAGACCCCTTACATTTTCTCCCAGACAATGAGAGACTCATCCATGCCCAGTTATTTCTGGGTGGCTTATACGCAGGCCCCAGTTTTTTATTTTGTGACACTGGGACCCTGACCTTTGTGGCCCTTCTTAAGTCTTTTCTGATGTGGGATCAAAAGAAAAATTATATGCCCCAGTGCAAGAATAACTTCTTCCCAGAGACAACTCAAAGGAAAAAATGCTAAGCGGTACTTTCTTACTTCGGGGCCATCTGCATAGCGGTTTTTGAGGAGTCCTTCTGGCTGGACAGCTAACTTAGGCTCACTGTGTCAGACTTACTCTTACAGTGAGCTGCACTCCCTGTAGGGTCAGAATGGAGATCTCCTGGATGGGAGTTCCACCTCTGGCTTCAGGAGTCACTCCAGCAGTCTCCTGCTCAGGCTGATTTCTTCCCCCAGTTGACAGCAATTTTCTGCTTTTTAAAGGCCGTCTCTCTACCATACATGATTGATGGGGCCAGAGGGGTGGGGCTAGCCCCCCACACAGGGCCTTTCTGGTGCCTTCTTCATCAGTGTGGGGTCTATATTTTTGTGATGGGATTTATAAACTAGAGATTAAATCATTAGTATGAACAATTATCCACATTTTCACAAATTTTGACTTGCCTTTTGCATCCCTTTTTATTTGCTTTTCCGTTAAACCTGTTACAGGTATTGCAGAATATCAGTCCTTTATCTGAATTCCCATCACCACATGCAAACAAAAGGTATCTGCAAGAAAATACATTTTGTCATGGACTCCCTGTTCATAGCATTTGTCATTCACTCAAGTATTAGCAATGATTCCATCTGATATAGATGTCTTCAATCACACACCACAAAGACAATGAATAGTAAAAGACAGTCAAATGAAATGGTTTGTGAACTCAAACTGAGATGTACTTGAATAAAGTGTTAAAACAATTACAGGAAAAAAGGGTATATTAACAAAAATCAAAATCTTTGTGGATAATTCATAAACAGAAAAAAGAGAGCTAAAGTTGATGTAGCAATGGACTAAAAGTGGCTGTTGAGAAATCATGTTTGCAGAGTTAGAATTATTGTTCTACTGGAATTATTTTTTTTAAAAGTTACCACTGTAGTTTTAAAACTATGACTGAACGATGATTGCTCTATTGTGTACCACTTCAGGGAAACATTACTAAACCCCTCTGGAAAAGAGACCATTAACATGCAAATGAAGAATCCCAATCACCTGAACACTTTTTTTTCCCCCGGACCAAGGTACAGGCAAGATCAAAGGAGAATTTGAGCTGTCAGATTTCAGGAGAGGAAATTAGAAAAATAACTCCAGGTCTAGGAAAGGGGGTGGGTGATTATCAAAGACAATTTAGAATGGCTACTGTATGGGAAAGGATAGAGATCAATTCTGAAGACAGCACACTTCTGTAGGCAGTAATTATTTCTACATGAACACAACCAAAGAATTCCATAGCTAAATGACAAACTCAAGTTAACACCTCCAACTTAGAGGACTCTCAAGGATATATTATATCATTAAACAGACTATGTGTCTGTATGTGTCAGGGAGCTTGGAAGGGAATTTTGTTTATGCAAATGAATCCTGATGCTACGAGAACAGGAGTACTTGTGGCACCTTAGAGGCTAACACATTTATTTGAGCATAAGTTTTCATGGGCTATAGCCCATTTCATCGGGCCCACAAAAACTTATGCTCAAATAAATATGTTAGCCTCTAAGGTGCCACAAGTACTCCTGTTCTTTTTGTGTATACAGACTAATACGGCTGCTACTCTGAAACCTGTCCTGATGCTAAGGAGATCTCTGGACCAAGGAGGCCTGATACCAGGGGGACACTTAACAGACTTGCCAGGCTGCAATGCTAGCAGGAGGAAAAGCCCCTGAGAAACTGACACAAATGTTCCCATCTTTGGCCTATTCTATTATCTGATTTCTCTTTCCTATGACTCTAAGGAGAGTGACTTACCTAGAGAATATTATCCTGTGTGAGACCAGATGTGGTTTTATACCATCTGTTTTTGTTTTTATAGGATTTTTCCTTACTTGTCCCAATAAACTTGGCTTTCCTTAGAATACTTGTGTCTCAGACCATTTTGGAGTGTGTCACAGCAGTCCATTCTCAGAAATCAGAAAGTCTGATTTCTGGCCAGAGACAGAAAGAAGTGAAAAGTATTTGTCAGACACTCAGCCAAAAGTCACATGGTAAAAGACAGCTACCTCCCAAACTCTGACTGTAGTCAATAAGATACAAGAAAAGCCTGGTGACTAGTAGGAGACACAGTATAGGACACCAAAGGTAGGAATCAGATACACTATTTCCTACAAGTACTTTGCTCAGTTTTAGTAGAAATTTAGAAGATAGTTTTTTATCAGGGAGTAAATATGTATGTTAAACACTAGTTCAGGTCAAGTACATATCAGTTACTTCATAGTAAAAACATTATAGGAATGTTGTAATTATCCCCAAATCAAGTATTACTAAGCCAGAGTTAAGGTTCAGAGTTAAGGTTAAATATAAAAGAAATCCATACATGCTCAGTTATGGAATGCACAGTTAAGGTATTCAAACAGCCTTCACTCTGCCCTGTGTGATGCCATGAAATAACCATACAGTTATGGTTAGTACATAAGAGTGCTGTCCTTGATTAGTTGGAACTGATTTCTGAAGACATTCCAGACACACACACACACACACACACACACACACACACTTTTTTTCCCTTCATCACATCACTGTGGGGCTCATTTAAGGTTCTTTTAATGACTTACCTGTGCACTTACTTCCTTGTCATACTACATCTCTAAGCCACTATTTCCCTTCCTACCTTTTGTTTGATTTGTCTATGAAGACTGTAAGCTTATATAGCGACTGTCTTTTGGTACATGTTTGTACAACATACAGTACAATGGGTTCCTTCTCTCAGATGGGGCCTGTAGGTATTACTGCATTGCAAATAAAAATCAAGTAGTCACTGATAGAGAACTGCGCAATTTGATCAGTTAGGCCTTTTTCCCATTGTTATACTCAGTGGTAGTCTTACAATTTTGTTTACAAGTAGTAACATTGTTTCTTATTCTCTTCCTTGTCCTCAGAAGTATAATGTTGTTGTTTCTAGGTATATACACAATTGTTACATAAGATTTTTCAGTGACAAGCATACTGATTGCACTTGATAAATAAAATGATATGTGATAGAATGAGATTTTGGCTGAGTAACATTTCTACCTGTATCAAATATTGATTCTATTTGGTTGTTATTCCAGAGCTACTCCAAATCAAGAGCTAAGTGGAAATTTTTACAAGCTAGTTGTGATTGTTACTAATAATTAATCTGAATAATGTTGTTTGACTCAGTATTTCCAACAAGTCTGAGCAGAGAGGAAACATAAAATAAAAACAAAGCCATGTCCTCCAGCTCCAACACAAAGTGGCTGCTAATTTAAACCCAGATTTCCCTACTGTGGAACACAGAGCTTGCAATGATTGTGGGTAGGTATGTAAGCAATTAGGAGTGAGAGAAAAGAACTGCAGTGTGAGGTAGGGTGCTATGGGTGTGAATTATGTGGGGAGAAAGTGTCTGGCCTGTGGGCATTCTGATTTGTGTGTATTGGGTGAAGTATTCAATTGCATATTGAACATAAGTTGTGCTTGTCTTCTTTTCTGCATCGAGTGCATGAGGAGATTTTCAACAGCATCTGCAAGGGAGATGGGAGCTCCTAATATTACAGAAAAGGAGATTAAAAATGCCTGAGGATGGAAGGGATACATGCAAGGTGGGAAAATGGTAGTTTTAGAAAGAGGTTAGGGAGCATATTGTGTCCCTTTGCATACCTTGCATACATTGTTAGGAGCAAATCTTGGCTCCTCAATCTGGCTGAATAAAAAGAAAGAAAGACAGAGAAAAGTTGTGCGTGCCATGGAACTACGTTGCTCAGTTGCAGTCTGTGCTGTATCATGGAGAAAAGTCAAAAGGAGTGGCAGGGACAAAACCAAAATCACTCGTAAAAATGCCACTTTCCCAAAACTTAATGAAGAGAAAACCAGAATGCCACGTTTGCTAACCTTCCCTCCCCAGCCCACACTTGACATTTCCCAGCTGAATGGTAGCTAATACAGGTTAAGAACAAGATTTTTTTTTGTTCCTTGGTCTTGCACCTTGTGAATGCATTTGTCTCAGCACATAACCCATTTGCTCAAGATATGTATTTATACTTTTAAAAACTTATTTCAAGTTGTAAGGGCACTGTCACTGCTCCCTTTCCACTGACATGGAAGCAGTCCCTGTTGCTGCTACTGATTTATTGCACTACATCTTTGTAATTTGCTCATCAGTTGCCATATTCCACAATTTTTTTAGCTCAAGGGGTACCTATACACACACACTAAGCATAAGGAGGAATACTCACTATGAGTAAAAGCAGTAAGCACTATACATTTGTATTACAACATGATGCAGTGTGGGCCAGAGCCTCCTTTGATATACAGAAGTGTAAGTGCATTAAAGTCAATGAAATTACTCTAGGTTTACACTAGGGTAACAGAGATCAGAATCTGTCTTCTTCCCAGTCTTCCTCAGATACAAATTATAATTGTTTGGGACAAAAACAACACTTCTAATAAGTGAATTCTACTGTTAACCTACATCCTGTTATTAAGTGTTCTCTTCTATTATCTTAACATGGACAATTTTTCAACTGTTCTGATAGGTACACTACTTCATTGTACCTACAGTACCAAATGTAATATATTCATTATGAAATCACTATTAATTATTATTCTACTTAACAGCTTTTTCCCTGCAGAGTACTTCTTGTGAGGCATCCCATAAATAATAAAACAGGGATGTAAACATTACTCTTGAAAGGAACTTCACTCAGTGCCCTCAGGGAAACATCTCCTTATAGAACTTTTATCACAACAGTTCAAAAGAGCTTTTGAGTTGTTTGGAAAAGATCCTGATTTCATTCCATGAACTACCAACTATTAAAAGGCAAACAGAGTATCAAAATAAAAACTCTTAAGTGGACATAACCCCAAACATCCACCCACACACCTCTGCATTTTGTGCGGTTCATACTCCAGATTTGATTTAATATGTCCATCTTCAATCCTGAACAAGGAATGAAGATGAAAATACTTGCAGCTGTGTTTTCTGGGTTAGTATCTGAGAATCATATTTTCCTTTTATAATGGTTAAAAACTAGGCAAGATTTTCAAAGGGTTCCATGCTATGTGTACAGATATCTACACAATGTTTTTATAATGGGATACAAATAAGCAAGTACATATTAGTTATTCTCAGAGTAGGCCAGCTCTGGAAGTTTGCCTTAGAAATGAAGCACAGTTGAAGGGAGGGAGACAGACACACACCACCTTTAGCAAGCAGTGGGAAATTCATGGGAATCTACATGTCCATTCAACCCTTGGTCTTCTTGCAAAATCAGGGAGCAAGGATACCAGTTACTGTCAAATGTAGGGCTAGTTTTTGTGTAGCCCTAGATTGAGGCCATCTCATCATTACACAGAGGCAACATAATAGCCATCAGATAAACAACAATTAAATTGGAGATGGCCCTTTCCCAAGCACTAAAATTCATTTAAAATAAGAAAAATAAGTAAAGTGTTATCTTCAGAGTGTGGCGACATATTAAAACCATGTCTGTGGGGCTCTATCATAGTCAAATTATGCTTGCACAGTTAATCTTCTTGAATAGCAGAATGTGGTTGCAGCTTTTAAGGTAAGTGAACATTTAGATCTCATCACATCTCTTAGCACCACAGGATTCCGAACTTCAAGTGGGAAAAAAAATGCATCCAGATCTCCAATATGTTGCTTAAACTGCTAAGAGGGGAAATACTTGAATTATTTTTCCTCTACTTAAACAAATCAAACAAAAACTTGTTTTCAAACTGATTAACATCCAGAAAGAAGGAACAGTAGGGGAATAAATGGAGGGCACATTTCAATAGCACCATCTCAATTAATGTACCTCTCTACTAAAAGGTTATAAAGAGGGAGAAAACCCACCATAATGGATACTAGCATTTCAGTGATTTACCAGGGACTCTCTTGACTAGTATTTATATTCATGAAAGAATACACAGCAAGCCAAATTTGATCCAGTTGAAGTCAAAGGGAAATCTCCCATTAACTTTGCTGGAATAATAGTTGGTCTCATCTGTGCTGACAAGCAAGAATGATCGTTTTATCGTAATACTGTGCTGAAAAATGTTTCATTCTACTTTTATGCATAGATTACATGATAATCTGCAGTTGTGCTTCTGCCATGATAACATTTAGAAACCAGTGTACTGTCTTCAAAATATATTATTCATATATATATATAGTCAGCTGGTTGGGGGAAAAAAACCCCAAACATATGTATGATAAGACACGGTTATTTGCCACAGTACCAATGCTAACACCATGGCCAACAAGGGACTTCATATCTACCAGTACAGATTGTATCAAAGTAATCTACAGTGGTCTAGCAATGTCACCTTTATCTCTCAAACACGTTAATATCATAGGTCCATGTTGCCTGAAGTCTTATTCTTAAAAGTGAAAATGCTTTCAATAAGCAAACAAATATGTAGAGAAATACGTCTTTTTTGTGTGTGTTTATGCTTATATTTTTGGTACACATGTAGGTATAAATACATACAGAATAACCTATATATTAAATGGGGAGTGGTAGGGACCTCTTTGTTAAGGTAGCCTTCTTTGAAGACATTAAACTTCCTGCTGCAAGCTACAGAGATATTTGGCAAGGGAACAGTCCTGGGGTAACAAAGATGCCTTTTATGTCTCCATGAAAATCCACTTAGATTTGTCTCAGTTAAGGAAAAAAATAGCATGAGATCGTGTAAGTAAAGACTGTATTGTAATACATACAAAGGTGGAGACGGAATTAAATTTGCATGTGAGACCTTAAATCCCGGAGCTCTCGATGCCGCAACTTAAAAAGCAATATTTTAATGTAGTGTTTATGTTTTATATATGAAAACTTCATTAGTAATTGTTAAAGTTGAAAGCATGTATCAATGGAGCGTTAACACAAAGGATATGTATTACAGTTTCCTTAGAGTAGTTTTCACCCCAAAAAAGCTCAGGTGTGAAAGTCTAAAAATGACCAGTTAAAGAATTCAACCACTTCATTCATCCCCTATATTTCTTTGTTAATTATCATTGTCCCCAGGCAATTGGCTTTACAAGTAGAGGGGTATAGAGTAGATTTTTAAAAAAAAAGTTAAATTCCCTAAAACCTTTCTAAAAATATGTATGTGGTAATGGACTATTGATTCATAGCTTCCTTAGCTGGATGTGCTCGTTCCAAAACTTATCTTGGTAAAACTCCTTTACCACACCATCATCTAATATATGCATTAACCATACACACCCAAACTATTATTGAGAGAATAGAATTGTAACCATCTTAGGACTCATCATAAAGACACAGAAATAAAGATCCTGTCTTCTCAGAATCCTCAGACTCTCTCATATTATTGTATGCGATTGTCTTTAACATACCACTTCATTTCGTTCATTAAACCAATCCAAAATAGTTAACATTTTATCCAGTTTCTTAAACAAAGCTTATTTAAAACCCTAGTGACTTTCAATTAATAAACTATCCCTTTTAAAATAAAGTATTCTACAACAATTCTCCCAAATCTTGTATAAACACGGTTATAAACTATATCATTATTATAGAGTACACTAATTTGAGAGGTTTGTAAAATGTAATCCTAGGCCTCTCCTGCAAAGGGACTGCCAACTGTGCAAAGTTATACGTTCACTAGTGACTAAATGACACCACAAATTTATTTAGCTGATTATCTGGAAACATTTTTAATCCTGAAAGCAAAAGGACAGATGATCCCATATCCACTGAATCATTATCTACAAATTCAAAGTTACAAAGAGATAGGGGTGAATTTATGGAGGAGTCAAAATCTGAGATAAGACTGATTTAGGTGTATTTAATGGCGGAAAGCATTCTCAAACAGGGCTTCTTGGTAGGGGATTAGACTAGATGACCCTTGCAGTCCCTTCTAACCCTATGGTTCTACAATTCTATGATTAAACTAAATTATTTTTATTAGAGCTGTTTATTACATAATGCTTCTTATGATATCACTGCTCCTCTCTCTTCCCCCCGCCCAGAGTTCAGCGATGATTAGAGCTGACTGGAAGATGACAATTTTGTTTTGCACTATTTAAAGGTTTTGAACTTTGTTTTCATTTCACAGAATTGTGTCAAAACCTTCATTTTCATATTGAAACCTGAGCTTTTTGATTCAGGAAGGTACGTATCACTCCATAACCTGGTTCTTAAGGGACAGGCCTGGAATGTGGGAAACCTATGTTAAGTTCCTAGTCTGATTCAGAGCACTTTTTGGTCCTTAGTCACTGCATCAGAACAGAGACACTGGACCCTGCATCTCATCTCTCAGATCACAAGCCAGTGCCCTAATCACCAGGCTATAGAACCTGAGTGACTCATGCCCGCTCTCCACCCTTCCTTATGAAAACTTGGTTGAAATTGATACAGCACCATGAAAAAATTTGGTTTTGATGAAACAGCACAATTCAATGAAATTTTAATTACTCAGAAATGATCCAACCAGCTCTAATGGTGATATAGGTATAACATAAGTATTTGTTTAGGGGTTCATCTAACTGTATTGGTGTAATTTAAGTCAGTTGAATTATACTACAATGGAATTATTCTTGTTTAATATCAGTGTGAAATCAGGCCCAGCTACCAGAACACTAAAGCATCCTATGATGCATAAATCAGTCCCATGATGACAGAGTACATGAACTACCCACCCCCCCAGGACAAGCCTATGGTACAAGCATTATTATATTGGACAAAAATATAGTCCATCTAGTGTAGAGGTGGTTCCTACAAGTAGACCGAACTGGATTTAAAAGGCCACAGTGTCAAGATGCAGTATAGCTGCTTAAAGCTACATTGAAAGAACACTTTGAACAGTCCGGTAATCCTATTACGTAGCACATGCACAGCAGGAGAATATTAATAATGAAGATGCTACAGATTAAGGTAGAGTAATAGTGACAGCATTTAAAGAAACAAAAAGCCTAAAAGAATGCTGCCAACTTTTGGACAGCCTGATGCTACAGGAACACATCACTGAGCTGAGCTGTACTTCAGTGCCCACTGAAATAAAAAAGCATTCTTTCTACTAGTGTTCTTTGTGTGAAGTCTTCTTCTGACTTCATGGATGGGAGACAGAATTTTCTAATGCCCAAGGAGTCTAAAATAGAAGATTTTGGAGAAATGCAGAGAGGTTGGAAGGCATCATCTGCAGGAAAAACCTTTTATACATGTTAAAAAGAAAAAGACAATTTCCCATATTTCAGTAAAAATGAACAACAAATCAATCTACTTCATCCATCTGCCCCAGAATTTTGGCTATACTGATTTTTTAAAAAAAGTTAGTACAGCCCTGTGGATATTCTTATTGTTTGATTCAGTGGGAACTGCAATGAAAGCTCAATGTGAGACTCTGAAATGCAGCATTTCAAAATGACTACCACATGCAGAGCAGCTGTTGTAATATTTCTATTTCCTCTGCCATTAGTCTAGAAACAGTAGAACTCCTGCTGACAGTCTTATCAGAAATGTGGACAAGCTAAAGGAAAGATCAAGATCACCTTTGGTAAAAACAAGATGAACATCTCTGTACTTTAATGTAGATGTTCAGCACTGCTTTGTATAGCTTGATAGAAAATGACTCATATGAAATGCAAGTGAAGGTTTGGTCCTTGGATGACAACTTCTATTTTCTACCCTCTATAAAATTTGTGGTATAAACACAAGTTTGCGTAAATATTCCTCCAGTGAGGGGAAGACTATCACAGGAGATGTAAAGGAGCCATGTTTAGAAATATAGGTTGGATAGGAGGAGATTTGTTTATCTGCAAGACTACCCCCAGGTCATATAAAAGATTTAGGAAAATTAACTGTATACTTATTTGATTTAACCATTTTTTTTAAATGGAATAATCTGCATTAAGGGTAGATGTACATATGACTCCCATAACTATAAAATCTGAGAATATCAAAGATTACTAAATGTATCTTTCTGTGAAATAGAGATGTATTATTGCCCTATTTCACAACTGGAGGCTTGGGATTTTTAGTGGAACCTCAAGGAAATGGACACCCAGCTCCCAGAGAAAGTCCCTACCTCTTAGGCCCTTTTGAAAATTCCAACTAATGGGCTAGGAGATGTGAGTGACTTGCCCACAGTCACACAGGAAGTCTGTGGCACAGCCAGGAAGTGAACCCAGATATCCTGGGTCCCGATCCAGTGGTTTACCCAAGAGACCATTCTTAGCTAATCAACGATGCAAAGTCTGTCACAAGTCCTGTAAATTTGGTGATCACCGTTTGGTTCCTTAGGACCTAATTTGTTGTTTTATTGAACTTTGTATATAGTCATTTACAAGCCCAAGACGTGGGACAATATCATACAGCCCCCACAGATTTCTGCTCCAACTGCATGGATAACTTTGGGATACCAACTACCCCTTTTCCATGGTAATAACAGTTTGATTGTTTTCCCCTCCCCCTTTTCTTCCTTTGCAGGCAAAAAGAATCCTGTTAATTCATCCACCAATGACACTACACCATAGCGGTCTCTGATACCAAGTGAGAAGTAGCTGCTCAGATATGCAATCATGCAAGGCAACAACTGATCCACATGAGTTTTTTAAACCTGCAGTTGTGAGAACAGAAAACTTCTGCTTATCTTTTTATCAGGTTTTCACTTCAGCTGGTGGTTTTAAGTCGGAAAAATTCAGCTAAAGTTTTTGGAGATGAAGTTATGGTCAGAATTGTTTCTTCTAAATCACTTATTCCAAATAGAAATGATCTGAGATGCAGCATACCTAGGCTTAGAAGGATTAGATGTTTATTGGTAAAGACTGGTAAACGTCAATTTCACCACACACACAAACCAACAAAAAATAATTCCACTGAAATTAATTAAAATTTATAGATCAGAGAAAAATGCTGCTTGAGAACTTAGTTTGACGTAAGGATATTTGTATATTTTCATCTGATGTTAATATTTTTTGTAACAATTATAGAACATTAACTTTCAAATTTCAGCATTTACAGTCATTAAATTATCTGCTCACCCCATAATTTCCAACAACTATGAACATTTAAATAAAAATAAGTGTTTAAAATACTGATATCTACCAAAATTATAAAAATTAAGTTCTGCCAAATATAGCTGTCCTGCACAGTCTTCCATACGTTTACTTATCCTCATTCTCCAGGTAGTGACATGCCAATAGATGTTATGTTTTACCATAATTCCCAAAAACATTGCCTCTAAAACTTCTCTCTGCATGAAGTGTCACAATGCCATGCACTGTGAGGTCATCAGTGAAAGCTTCAAGCTGATGGACTCTAAGAACTACTTATTTGTCAATTACTAAAGGCCAGGTTGAGAGTCCCTTCCCCACACTAGGGAGCAATTACTCACATGAGTAATCCAGTGATCGTGCAAGCAGTCCCATCACAGTCAATGTGAGTAATCTCACAATCTGGGCCTTTGTCTACCATTCAGTGACTATGCAAACGATGATCCTGGTCTGAATAGACCAAAGAAACTCTCTTATCCTGATACCTCAGGCTACAACAAGCAAATCATACACCACCAAGAGTATCCCAGCATCCCCTTTATTATTTTCTCTGAATCAATCACTGGTTTTTAAACTGTATGCACTGCAAGGCAAATATATATATAATTGCATGTCTTGGAATCACAGTGAGAAACACTACTGTTACTAGTTGACATGTATAACTTCCCGTGCTCATATCCTGTGGACTCAAAGTTCCCTGAACATATATGTCCCAATTCTTATTGTTAAGAATAAGAATTCTTTCAGAATGGCAGAGACATCCTATATGCTAGATTAGTAGCCACTGTACATCTTTTGATTATGCAGGAATACTGAACTCAGAACATGCATGTCAGCCTAATTATTCTATGTTTCAATTCTGTTCATAAAGAAATGGGTACTTTTTTCTGCACAGAGTTTAAAAGTTACAGTTTTGTATGAAAGAGAAGCAATAGGTTTTATTCCTGACCCAAAGGGCAGCTCAGTGTGCAGAACAGAATATGCACTAATATAGTATCTCAGTGCCTCTAACTACTGTGAGCAGATTTGAAGATCTCAGAAGGGCAACATCCTATTCACAAGTTGATAAGAAGCAAAACCAGTGTTCAGGTGATGAGGGAAGCAGGCTAAGTCATACACCAACCACGGGACATAAAACACAGAAGCCTGAAAGCTATTAGTGCTAGTTCTTAAAGATATGCTCATATCATCTATGGGAGAGGGACGGGGAAAAATGCAATACTTAGGCATACCACCTTATCACCACACACTTTTTTTTGTTTTGATTATCAGAAACATCGGATTTTTACGAAGGGAAGAGAGATTTCCTATTTATGTAAGTGTTTATACATGGTATGTATGAGTTTTATTGCAAGTGACTTTTTGTCCTGGAGTTAGTTCTTAAGACAGAGCCCTATTCCTGTCCCCTAAGAACCCTGGAAAGAAATACTTGCATGCATTGTTTGAGACACCATCTATGGCGTTCATTTGTAATCACACTAATGTGTCAAAAAAAGTTTCAATCATTGGCTGAAAAATCAGTGGGACTGCTGTGCTCATGTGGAACCCTACTGAAGCCAGAGGGGTTTCACAAAGGAAGCAATACAACACACTGGGGTCTAAGGTATTACCCAACGTGAGCAAGGCATCTGCCCCTCTTAAAAATCGGGAAGAAAAGGAGTTAACAATATTAACAGTTTGCAAAATAGGTCATACAAGTACCATTTATGTTGCCTAATCTGTGAGAAAGTTCCAAAATTGTGTCTATGCTATAATTATTTCACTGTAAATACCTATACATTACAGACTATTTTCAATCAATAAAAGCCTTTACTACAAACACGTACAGTGTCTGTCTTTTAAAAGGAAGGTTGTTCTTGGTCATTGCATTTAAGGGCTACCAATTGAAGAACAAATCCAGCCCTCATCTGTGCAAATAGGAAAGGCTTGAATGCAGGGCACTACTAAGATTTCCGTGGTGGGCTAGAATTCCTGGAGCCTGGGCAGGGAGTCCATAAACCCTGTGTAGCCCACAGAACACATCTGTGCACAAGCTTCCTGTCATGCAATGTGGCTGAGGGTTTGAAGGTTGGGAGGGATTTAAGGAGGGGCAAGTTATGTAGATCCATATGGTCATTTTCCCTGCACAAGGCTGTGTCAAGCTGCAATGGCAGATGCAGAATAGGTTAACTAGAACTGTGCAGTCTAGCAGGAAGTTTCTTTCTCCACTAAATTCCCACATTCCTCACTGGTATGTAGACCCTTATCTCTATCCTGGTGCACAGCCCAGATACAATGTCCTAAGGGCTAGACTGACATTTTACAATCTGTCCTGAGTGAGGGACAGCATATAGTTGTGCTGCTCTAGGAACACAGCAGGAACAAATTTGTGACTGTATTCATTACTGAATTCTTCCTTGCTCTAAGAGAGGAAAAGAAATGAGCACCCTTTTCCTCTCACTGCTTCCTTTCTCCTCCAGCTTCCTACCATTTTCTCCCCAGCTGTGGGGGAGGGTGGCTAATGATCCATTGGCAGCTGCTCCCCCCTTTGTGACCCATGACATGTATATTTTACCCCCCTGGTACTCCCCTGTGCAGGTACCTAGACTGACTCACAACTGAGTTCTAAGTCCCTATTAGCAGTTAAATATAGGTTTCAAACTCAAAATGAGATGTTTCCATCTGAAGAATTGCTCATATAGCACATGTAATGTGTGCTGTAGTATATTGTTAAATTCTACAGATGGGCAGCTGTGGGCCTTTAACTAGTATCTAAGCAGAATGTGTTTTAAATGTATGAATATAGCCAGTGTCTTCCATTGTTATCTGCTCTAATTTTCCTCCATAAATCATCTTCTTTTATTGCCTCTTCAATTGCCAAGTCATGACCTCGTGTATTGTAACCTTTTCTTTTAGCCCTTTATAACCCTAAATGATTTGCACAGATCATCTTTAATTGACATCTCAGTGTGACATCAGCAAATGGCGAGAAAATATACTGTAAGAACAATGCAATATCCTGGCCACTCCATTTATAACATTTCAGACAACTATTCGAGGCACTGGGAATTATTTTTTTTAAACAAACAAAACTAAAAACAACAAAAAACACCATGTATTTGGTAGCGTTTGACTGTTGAGATTACTTGGAATTTGCCTAGCAAAGAATTCAGGCCATATTTTTAATCAACAACAAAACTCAAGTCTACATATAAAGCTTGATGCCAATCTTTAAGTTTCTGCATACACGCAGAAGGAGCTATATCTGCTATATTACCCCAAGACCCTGTGCTAGGCTCTGCACTCCTTCTCAGTGGGGCCTAAGGGATGCAGAGCATATAAGAACATTCAGAATTTTCAGAGTAACAGGGCTTCATGAACTCTGCTGCTCCTGTGTGTATATGAGAACAGCACTGATTTAGACAGGCACAAAAAATAATTTAGACAAAAACAGTAAATGAAATGGGGATACTCTCTCTTTTAATAAGCCATTGTTATTTAATTAAAGGCCCATGTTATGATCAAAACAGGTCCACAGACAGCTGTACTCAGTAGCATGGATGGGCTGTGGAAGAAACTGTGTCTAATTCAATCAAGCCAGAGGGCAGTGGCTGTGACATTACTTCCCCCACCATTTTTCTAAGGAACAAAGAAAAAATTAGGGGGATGTAATGGATCCTCCCAATTTCCCTTCTCTCCCGCCAGACAAAAGTTATGGTTTTTAAAAACCATGCATTTCCAGGGAGGATTTTTTTAAATTGTTTGCTGTATTAAGCCACCTTATTTAAAGAAACAACAAAAAACAACGGGGTGGTGGTGCAGGGGGGAAACTCAGCAAGACGATGTTAAAGCAATTGTAACGGCCTAAGAATTTCATCATGCTGTATGAGATGTAACATTGTTCACTGCTCTGTGACCTTGCAACAGCAAGTAGCAACAGGGTAGCTAAACTGTGTACCCAACACTTGGAGCACTGCTTTGAAAATATAAGGGAAGTTGAGCAAGATAAGACAGAGTCCTTCAGCCTTAGTTCTGAATTTCCTTGCTCAGTGAGTTTGTCAAACCTTTAACATTATTCTAAAGAATGTTCTTTGTGCTTTAACATCCATCATGAATTGGCTTCTTTAAGTCATGCCAGGGTTACTCTGGCCTTAAGCAACCTCAAGCTCAGCAAAGCCCCAAAGTGGCTTATTACCACTTTTTATCCATCTTCCCACAGTGCGGCTGTGGATATGGCCCCACATCTCCTAAGAATATTTATTATGCTAACTACTTGTGAAAAACAGGATAATGTTGTTATTTCTACTTCAGTAAGGTCTCATTCAGGCCAAGGCCATTCTGCAGGGCACCATATAAATACATAGTGAAAAACTGAAGCAAGTCTGTGTTAATTATGCTAGCTGCACATCTCCAATGCAATTACATTTTAAAGTATCTGTAAAACCAAAGGGAGAGAAACATCTATACAAAATTAAGAGTTGAGCCAAACCATTTTAGTGCATTGCAAAATGTCTTCAAGTCTTGTACCGCCATCTTAACATACCTTCAATTCACTTTTGAAAGTTACAACTTCTGGAATAGCATTGATCTTCAGAGCTAATACGATATTACATACAGGAACACCACAGAAGTAGCTAACTGGCTGATGCCATGGAAAGCACCACCAAGGCCACATGCGGTTTGTTTTAATTTCCCATTGAAATCAGTGCTCAGAAAACTTGCAGTATCAAGCCCCAAAGGATTATTATAAAGTTAAAGTGGTCTCCTGGTGTTATGAACAGTCTGCTATAAAGTACCAGCAGCCTAATGAACAAGTTGAGTATTTTAATACCTCTCTCTATATAAAATGTCCACTAAAAACAGGAATTGGAAAATTATTTCTTTAACAGAGTCACAATTTGAAAGTTATGTCAGAAAAGTGCTCTGTAATTCCTAAATGAGATCAATGCATTGATTATTCATAGACAAGGTAAACAAATAGTATGTTAGTACTTAATAGTATCAGAAAAAGTTTGCAGCCCAACACAAGGATTGTTTATTAAAATACCTATAGTAGTCTTCTTTTATACATCAGTTCTTCAATATAACCAGAACTTGAGTCCAACCTATTTGTAAACTTGCAAGTTTTCTTAAATTGTTCACTGATAAAACAAAAGATTCAAAAGAAGGTCTTATGAAACGAGTATTAAGTTTCTGTATGAATGAAAATCATAAGGCAAAAGTGTACATTACTACTTATCAGAAATGGTGTTTATAAAACAAACAAATGAACTCCGTCTTGCAATTTCTGTTTCAAAGTCTTAGTACTACTGAGAAGCTTGAACCCAGAATCTACCTTATCGCTACAGAGCTTGCTAAACTGTTTAAATAGAATATGTGAGAGCAGCTTTGAGCTTAAATTTAATGCATAGTATTATTTATCTTAATATGTTATCTGATATCACAAGCACAGATCTAAAATCCTAAAAACAGTAATTGTATATCAGTGTCAAATTTTGTTTTTAAGACTGCACATGTGCACTGCATATTTTTGAGACTGAACATCTGTGTTCACAATTTCTCCAACTGTATGTCCAAACTTACTGCGCACACGTTTCTAGTTGCACATCTAACTAATCACTTGTACATGGAATTTTCATAATTGCACAAGCATGTGTGTGGATGTAATTACCTATGTCTATTTTAAAAAATTATATATAAAATCAGATGCTTAAATGTATACCCAATACTAACATGGTTTTCTTTTCTTCTTAGCTAATTCCCTCCATTTTACCGCTAAGAATTATTTTATGAAGATCATCATATACCTGTGATTTCCTAATGTAAACACAGGAAGGTGAAAGACATGTAAAATTATATTGACATCACCCATCCACGTTAAGTTGTTAGTGAATTATCACACATTTATAAAATAGCAAGCAATGATATCACAAAGAATTGGTGCACAATAGGGATTATTGAACGTGTGTGGCAGCCACAGTATATAGATATTAATACATTCAAACTTAAACTGGATATGTTTCTTTTGCATAACTTTTACTGATCTTGTTGAAAGTTAGTAACAGCTAAATTGAATACGATGGATATTCAACGTAAACCAATTACTTTTACTAGCAAATTAATTGCGTGTTATTGCTGGAAAACTATCTGAACAATTATTTTGCATTATTCCCATTCCAAAAAGCTCTTTGTTCAGCATAGCCTGTTTTGCCACATGTTTCAAAGAGATTTTTGTTGACCATAATAATAGTATTTTTGATCAACAAGCTAGAAAATTACAAGTACATGAGCATGCTTATGAAGGCACAATCTTCTGGGAAGTTACCGTTTCACATCCCTTGGTTAGTAAATAAGGGCTAGATTGTGCCACAAGGATACTGCCCATAGTAGATTGTAGAACATTGTTGCACAGCCCTGGCAGCAACCCAAGGACAAAATTGTGGACCAGGCAGGTACATTACCCTTCCTGGTCACCCCTTACTTTGAGAGCAAGTCATTTACTGCAAACATAGCAGCAGCAAATTGCTACCATTCCTGTTCTCCAGTGTTTTGAGGGGGCAAAGTCAAGACTAACAATTTCCTGCCCATCTGCCACATGGGACAATAGTAGGCATACAGCATTTGCTTAGTACAGCTAGTAAAAAACCAAAAACCAAACACTTTCAGCAATGCCCAAAAGTGTCACTGGAACATATGAGTTTTGATAAAAAGATTCCTCAGAGCAGGATGGAATTTCTGGTCATTTTCTGTGGTCAACCCCCGCAGGCAAATGAGAGAACTCCATCCCCCCTACAGGAATAGCCAATAGCCTGGTGATTAGGGCACTCATACTCAAATCCCCAATCTATCTGATCATTTTCATTCTGCAATGGAACAAAACCAGAATTTCAATGCCTTGACATTTTTCACAGAACAGAGTGTTGTCTTCCATCCAGCCCTAGTGCTTACCCCTGTGCACCTGGAACCAAGGCCCAGTAGTGCCCCCGGGAGGATTTTTACTCTTTCCTATGTCCATGAAGATACTCAAATGAAGGAATGCCTAGCCTTAAATTGTACTTTTATTGATGGTGGTGTTTAAGAGCTACCATCAACTCCTGTAGGCCTTGCCTGAGGATCTATCATATTTCTACTTCCTGGTGGCTATGTCAATACTTTCCTTTAGAAACATGTGTTCTTCCCTTTAGAAAACATGCACATTGCTCAGCAGTTACTTTACACTGAAATCTTTGTCTGAGGGGGACCTTTAAGGGTGCATTAGAGGCTTCAGTCAAGGGAAAGATGACTTTTTTTTTTAAATAAAAACAAGTCACATCTCATGTATGCCCTTGAGAATCCTTTCTTGATCTCTCAGATCTAGGACTTTAACTACAACAGTGCTTCCTACTAGGGATATTTCACTTTTACTAATCAAAGGGGAATCAGTAGGTTTTCAACAGGCCATTTTTGACAACATGCTGCAAAGCTTTTGCAATCCACCTTTCCCCCCCAAAAAAACCCACCAAAAACCACCAACAACAAAAAACTATTTCCCCCCTTACTTGCATCAGATGGGAAGCCAAGTAGCCTGAGGTTAATCCTTCACTTTGTTCACTAACATCTCTCTCAGTAATCTCATGGAAATCAACTGCTGCTCAGCATGAATAAAGATGGTGGAATCTTTCCTTGAATAATTCTTGATCTGCAGATTATCTATGAACAGTTTCTTATTTGCAAATTGCCAATAAATCCACAATATTGCTTAGTATCTGATTCATGAATCCTGATTGGATGATGTGTTTAACCAACCAACCAGCAAACTGTCAGTTGTAAATTAGACAGTGCACCATTCAAAATTTGCTTTTAGTAAATATTTGGGCATTCAAGATAAAACCATTCTTTGGCAAATATTTTTGTTGGTATATAGCTGAAGAATTCAAGCATCCATGGAATGTAACATGAGCACAGTCAAATCAAGATTAACTTTTGAATTCAAATGAACATTTGCAGAATTTTTTCACCACTGTTAACTCAGCTGTATTAAGCACTTAAAAGGCTGTCTCCCACTTCCCCTCAGGCAGCTTGCAGTTATTCACTTTCCATGTAATCTTCATTGATTGCAAGAGCTTAATTTTGTTCACTACAAAGACAGAGACTCAGTCTTTATGACAAATGAAACAGAGAGCCTCTGTTATGTTCTCAGCAGTGCTATTTATACATTTGTTCTTAATAATAATTGATTTCTCTGGTGATGTTCTTCTACCTTCTAGAAGAACAGACCCTCCAAAACAATCAGATAGAGTAAAAGCAGTAGTGACAAAAGTTTGACTAATACGAGTCAAATCAAGAAGACCGAGGTTTACTTTGATTCCTTTCAAAATGCAGCTTCTGATGGAAAACACATTCCATTTTGTGTAATGGAAGGAAGCAAGATAGCTCAGGAGAAATCAAGTAAACTGTAAGGTAGGGAGGTCCTTGTATTTTCAGATAAGGATGAACTAAGAAGCCTTCTTTCAGTGGAGCCAGGAGTCAGTCACCCCTACCCTTTCATGTTTTGGTGAGTAGGACACAGCAACTGGTCATCTATTTTCCCCATCCCACCCCACTGTCACCACCACACTTATTGCAAGCAGGGAGACAGGCCAAAGGCAAATTTTACCTCATGATCCTACTGCCTCAAAAGAGGGTGTGGCGACAAACATGAGCAGCTCCACAAAAAGGTTTGTGATGTCACAGAGTCAGATGGTCCGTACCTCTTCCTTGGTGGTGTGTGTTTATATGAATGTGTGTGTGGAAATATAAGTGTGTGCTTGGAGAAAGTGAATGATAAATACATCAGAAATGAAGATGAAAGAGGTGTTTGCAACATTTGATCTTTACCCCGTTTAGAGATTTGTTTAAGGGCACTTATTTCCATTAGGTTTAGTATACAACTTTTCAGCTTTGTTAATTAAAAGCATATGTCCACAGGAAGACTAGAGCAACTTGATCTTAAACTTCAGTAGCTTCAAAATATGATCTGTGGGAGCCAAGATTTTCATAATCAAACCTAACACTCTTCTTACCCTTTTATCTTGAAATATCAGCAGTTGTATTGATATTAAACTCCTTGAGGGTGACACATACACTTCCAATTCTAGGCTCTGGCCAGATCCTAAGCCTAGCATGAGTCAGAGCAGCTTCACTGAATTCAGTTTTGCCCATTTATATCAGCTAATGGTCTGAGTGTTAGACTTGGCTAACATATAATTTGGGTGCCAGTGGAACTATTTCAGTTAGAAGTGTGGGTTTGTTTTTGAAAGCAATATAATTACACCATTACAAACCCCTAGCGTGGACATTTATACTGATATACAGATTGTTCCCTTAGACCAGCATTCCCATACGGAAAGAGGAATAAGCTATGCTGTTCTAAGCAACTTTATAATGGTAAAACTGTACCCACATTTGGGTTTGTACTGATTTAATGATACCAGTTTAATTAAAGTGGTACAATTTGTGCTTAGACAAGAATATGCACTTAAGTCTTGTCTATACTAGACATTTTACAGCTATAATTATATCAGTACAATCCCGTGTGGACACTTATATTGGAATACCAGCATATCAGGTTAATTTTACATCCCAAAAAACTTTCCTGTACGTGTAATGCCGATAGACCCCAGTCATTAGCAGGTGGGATTGAACCTAGAACCTGTGAAGCTTAGTGTATGAGCCTCTGCTGCATGAGCTGCTAGAAATTATGCTTTTTGCACAAGGCTGTAGCAAACTCATCCCTCTCTAGCTGGGCTAGATGCAGCTAGAGGGCGACAGAGCACCACACTAAGCAGGTATGGGTCACACATGCACAAGGCTTTCCCTTACTTAAGAGTTTTTTCAATTTCCATATCAGCTCAACCTGATTGTGTTTGGACTCCAGAAGTTCCAGGACCTCCTCTTAACACCAAATTGTGAATGGTTTGGAAGATAAATAAGGGATCTCTTTATCTGGTGATTCTCATTGGCTTGTAACGTCGAGTCTCTCTCTTGTCCCTTTCCTAATTTCCCATTAGGTTGCTTCCATCCTGATACTGCATATAAAATGCTCTCTAATTCACTGCCATCTAACTTATACAGCCTTTAAATAGAAAGATGCAGCATTCAAACACAAAGCCACTTTAGGCAATCAAAATGTAAAACTTTTACATAACCTTATACCAAAGCTCACATAATTGGACTAAAGCAAAGCAGAGCTTGTCTGTCTAAAATGATACATATGCACATTAGAATCAAACTTCTAGTGCATTTCACAGCTCTTTCAATAATTTGAAAAAATAACGAGTGCCTTTGTACAAGTACAAAAACTTATCCAACAAAAGTAATTTCACTATTAAAAAAAGTAATAAAACTTGTCAAGTGCTTAGATTACACTTATCTACTCATGGAGACATCACGGAGACATCACCTAATATGCTAAAGGAACACTGTCAAGATAATCAAGTGTTTGTTTTTAAATATCAGTTTGATTGTAGCAACTTAGCATATTAAGTTGAGTACATTTGAAACAAAATAAATGCAGAATAAAAATTCTATTTGCTTTTTCCATTTCTCTCATTATGAGAAAAGACTTGTTCATAGCAACACACAGCTTTTACAGGGCCTTGTCTAACATGCAAATCAAGACACAGAAGTGAAACAAGTTATCTAAAGCCATAAAGCAGGAGGAACAGAACTCAGACCTAACTCTCATCTGTACCCAATCAGAGATCCACAGACATGGTCCCTGGATAAAAAGCAGATATCGACAGATTTGCAGAGTTCTAGATAGAAAATTTGGATCCGCATCCATCCACAAACATAGTCTATGGATATCCGCAGATTTGCAGGTCTCTATTAATAGCATGCTAGATTATAACATTTGTGAATGAAGCATTGTGGCCTATAAATTCTGGTTATAAAATGTGTAACTACACCAGAGAGTTCCAGTCTTAAGAAAATGCCTATGCCTAGATGAATTTTGGACATGATATAACTATAATGTTTTTACAGACTCATGATTGCAGTTACTTTCATTAATAACTGCCATAACTAATTATAATTTTAGCAGTTAAATATGGAGCATTTTTAACTGCTAAGAGAAGTATGTACAGTGTCATTGACCTGACAGAGCAAGATAGAATACTTATTCATAGATTCATAGATTCTAGGACTGGAAGGGACCTCGAGAGGTCATCGAGTCCAGTCCCCTGCCCTCATGGCAGGACCAAATACTGTCTAGACCATCCCTGATAGACATTTATCTAACCTACTCTTAAATATCTCCAGAGATGGAGATTCCACAACCTCCCTAGGCAATTTATTCCAGTGTTTAACCACCCTGACAGTTTAGGAACTTTTTCCTAATGTCCAACCTAAACCTCCCTTGCTGCAGTTTAAGCCCATTGCTTCTTGTTCTATCCTTAGAGGCTAAGGTGAACAAGTTTTCTCCTTCCTCCTGATGACACCCTTTTAGATACCTGAAAACTGCTATCATGTCCCCTCTCAGTCTTCTCTTTTCCAAACTGAACAAACCCAATTCTTTCAGCCTTCCTTCATACGTCATGTTCTCAAGACCTTTAATCATTCTTGTTGCTCTTCTCTGGACCCTCTCCAATTTCTCCACATCTTTCTTGAAATGCGGTGCCCAGAACTGGACACAATACTCCTGTTGAGGCGTAACCAGCGCAGAGTAGAGCGGAAGAATGACTTCTTGTGTCTTGCTCACAACACACCTGTTAATGCATCCCAGAATTATGTTTGCTTTTTTTGCAACAACATCACACTGTTGACTCATATTTAGCTGTGGTCCACTATAACCCCTAGATCCCTTTCTGCTGTACTCCTTCCTAGACAGTCTCTTCCCATTTTGTATGTGTGAAACTGATTGTTCCTTCCTAAGTGGAGCACTTTGCATTTGTCTTTGTTAAACTTCATCCTTTTTAGCTCAGACCATTTCTCCAATTTGTCCAGATCATTTTGAATTATGACCCTGTCCTCCAAAACAGTTGCAGTCCCTTCCAGTTTGGTATCATCTGCAAATTTAATAAGCGTACTTTCTATGCCAATATCTAAGTTGTTGATGAAGATATTGAACAGAGCCAGTCCCAAAACAGACCCCTGCGGAACCCCAGTTGTTATACCTTTCCAGCAGGATTGGGAACCCTTAATAACTCTCTGAGTATGGTTATCCAGCCAGTTATGCACCCACCTTATAGTAGCCCCATCTAAATTGTATTTGCCTAGTTTATTAATAAGAATATCATGCGAGACCATATCAAATGCCTTACTAAAGTCTAGGTATATCACATCCACCGCGGCTCCCTTATCCACAAGACTCATTATTCTATCAAAGAAAGCTATCAGATTAGTTTGACATGATTTGTTCTTTACAAATCCATGCTGGCTGTTCCCTATCACCTTACCACCTTCCAAGTGTTTGCAGATGATTTCCTTAATTACTTGCTCCATTATCTTCCCTGGCACAGAAGTTAAACTAACTGGTCTGTAGTTTCCTGAGTTGTTTTTATTTCCCTTTTTATAGATGGCCACTTCATTATGAAGAAGCTGGTTGCAAGTCCATATGTAAAGTTGCATTAAGTTTTACACTTTGGTTAGAACAGCAGTACAAAATTTAGAGCCTTCCTTGCTATTAATTTCTTCTACAAAGCCCAACATTGCTAATTCACACCAGTAAGACCACTGGCAGACAACTATTAAATTAAAAAAATAAAATGCTTGTCTAACATATAGTCATCCTGTGAGTGATGCAGTGTGTTATGTATCTGATTTTTGGTTGTTTATGATATCAGTTACTCAGGACAGAACTAAGTCTTCCTTTTTGTCTTGCATAATGCCAAGCACTTTTTAAAACCAAATTATCTATTTACAGTAGAACCTCAGCGTTACGAACACCTCGGGAATGGAGGTTGTTCATCAATCTGAAATGTTCGTAACTCTGAACAAAATGTTAAGGTTGTTCTTTCAAAAGTTTACAACCGAACATTGACTTAATACAGCTTTGAAACTTTACTATGCAGAAGAAAAATGCTGCTTTTTTTTTTAAGTAGTTTACATTTACCACAACACTGTACTGTATTTGCCTTTTTTGAGGTGGCGGGGTGGAGGTCCTCTGCTGCTGCCTGATTACACACCTTATTTGGAAATGGAAGTGCACAATCGACTGGTCAGTTTGCAATTCTGGTGTTCATAACTCTAAGGTTCTACTGTACTATCAATTAATGCTGTCCTAAATATTTCAGGTTTAAGTAAGCCTCATTGACATCCAGTCTCTTCCTATTACAAACATGAAATGAACTACATAGAGTTGCAATTAATATTTAATAAATAAAATATTAAAATGAAGATGTCATTCATTGCAAATCAAACTTTTTGAACTCTACCAACAATACATAGTTATAAGTCTTCCACTTCGGCAGCCAATCCCAGGAGATGCTTACATATATAACAAACAAAAACAAAAAACCCCACCTTGTGTTAAAAGAATTTTACGGTTACAAAAAATCAAGAACCCAAAGGTTAGGAAATGCCTGAATCAGGGCTGCCCATGCAACCTACAACCAATTTCTGTGGGACTACTAGAAACACCTCTTTTATTAGGATTTCCCCATTTACAATTATTTTTTAAGATCAGCTAACCATTTTAAATAATTTGATATGTGCAACATTCTAATAAAAAAAATAGAAGGCATGTGGCACTAAGTCAAATTATTGACATAATATACCAAGATTTTTGTTAATGGTTGTCTTTGTAAACCAAACTTGTAATCTCAAAAAAGATACATCACTCTGTTTATTTTCCAGAAGACCATGGGTGATTGGCATTAATCATTCTACCATCATTTAATTCTTTACAAAATAATGCCATATCTAGCGCCGGCTGGAAATTTGTCATAATTAAAAGATATTTTTGATAATCAAATTAAAAATAAATTTACAATATTTTGTTTAGAAAAATTAGCATAGTAAAGTGTTGATAATGCTGATATCCTGTTTAAATATTTTCAGAATGGAATATTATTATTTCAAAACAATTTTTCAAAATGAAATTTATTGTTTATATTTAAAAAAAGTTTGAAAACGGTCAAAAGATTTTGACCAACTAAGACATTTTTTCCAGAATTTAATTCCATGGTAAATTTCAAAATTCTGGCTCCCCATCTCCCATCCCCTCCCCCTCAATTCAAAGTCACAGAATTTCCTGTGATATAGAACATTCAGTTCTCACCTACCTCTACCTATATCTGTAGTTTCATAATCTGGCCCAGGATTGATGTCAAGCCAAGTAGTCTGCAATTGTCTTGGTCATCCTATGTGCCTTTTTTAAATACTGGCATGTCACAAGGTGCTCCACTCACTACAGGGATGGCACTGCCTGCTGGCCATCCTGGGGATTAGCTCTGCCTGCTTGCACTGTCCCTCCAGTGGTATCTTCTCCCCCTGCCCCCCATCTGGTCTCAGGCTGAAGGCCTGCTCACTCCCAGGTCTGCATCCTCCTCTTTGTGGCTTGGCCCTCTGGTCAGGTCACTAAGGTTCTCTGCTTCTGGAGAATTCAGAGTCTTTCCAGATCTGCCGTCTGTCTGATATCTCCCATGGCCTGGCCACTCCCCAATGGTTCATAGGAGAACTCAGGTCTGCCCTCAACACTGGGTTCCCTTCCAGGGACCATGAGCTCAGCAGTCCTGGGCTTTCCTCTCCTAGCCCTCACTGCTCCTTCCCTGGATTGATTCCTGTGACTGGTTCTCCTTCTCTCTTGGTCTCCAAAACACTCCTCCCCCTTCCCAGGGGAAACTTCCCTTTCTCAGCAGCCCAAGCTGCAGCCCGCTACCTGTCTTTATAGACCCTGCCTGCTCCTGCACAGGTGGGCCTGTTCCTAATCAATCTCCTCCCTGACTTCTGCTCCAGGTCCAGCCTGTGGAGTTAATTGGCCTACCCAGCCACCTTAACCCCATTCAATCCTGTGTGGGGTGGACACTCCTTCACAGAATGACATGGGCTGGGGAGTGGAGCCATTCTCTGAAACTTTCCCAATGTTCACGATTTATTAACTCTCCATTTGTTATATAGTGGGATTTTATTTCCCCTTTTTACTTGCCTTCTTGACAAGGATTTTTTTTTTAACTGGAGGAGCCGTCTTTTGAGCCTAAGTAGAGCATATACTTCAATTGAGTTTTGTGCTGCCACTTGCTTGGTAAAGATGTTATTGCAGGGAAAATCTGAGAACAGAAAATGTCGTGATCACCTTTAACATCTCATCTCTGTCAAACACCACTCACAAAAGATAGCTCCAAGTTAAAAAAGGCAATATTTTTAGTTTCGCTACCAAAATGAGAATTTATAGTTAAGGAAAGGACTCCCAGCAAGTGTCCTTATTTCTAGAATTCTCTCTCCAAAATGATATTTGGAAACAATTTTAAACAAATCAACTAAGTTTTATGCTCACTGTAACAATTATATAGAAACAAAACCATGTATAGAAAAAGTACAGAGTCATGATATTATATATTGATGAAGATCTTTGCGTGCTAATACCTACACTACTGATGGTTTTTGAATGTAATCATTAAGCTACGATTGTGAATACTATCACAAGACAAGCCATGTCCCAATTAGCCTTTCCTTGGGATCTCAAGGAGAAGGCGCATCCTAGAATTTTCTGTAAGCTTGCTTTTTTAAAAAAAGCAAGTGTAAACAAATACAGAACCAGGTCCTCTGCAGGACACACACTAACACACACTATGCAGGAAAAGAATTCCAGAAGAGAAAAAGCTGCAGATAATGTGTCACTTTAGTTATACGTAACTTTTAAAAACCCTTTTTAAAACCTCCTTGGGATGCATATTAAACCTTAGAAAAAATGTTTTAGAAATTAAAATTACATCCAGTTGTAATTCACTTTTAATAAAGAAGGCAATTAAATAAATATTGTTAATAGATTATCTACTTAATTTACTCCTGGTAAAAACCTCTGCCTGTATGCTAAAAACTATCAATTAGTTGTTTATTGAAAGTATGTGGTGCACAAAACATCCCACAAATTCTAATTTAATTCTAGCATAACCTTGGAAGACTGATTATTAGATTTCTGAACATTTATTTATATTGTTTTGGTTTTGCACTAGACTCAATTCCATGAATGCATTCAGAGAACTCAGTGTTCTCAAAGCTTTGTTAAATGGACATTTACTTTTTAAATTTGTACAAAAAAAACATAACTGTATCAGAGTGTCTGAGGACCTGCTCATAACACATATTTGGTGGCAAAAGAATAAAATTGTTCAGAGGAGTTTAATAATAAAAGTACATATAGCTAAACTGCATTTCACAGACTAAGTTATTGCTGAGTTGGGTAGCTTAAGCATTTGTTAGAGCTGATTCCACACTCTGGCACTTCAAGTGCAGAAGGTGGGGGCCCGTAAGGATTTTAAAAATTAATACTGGCCACTCCAGGCTGGTATTAAACTCCCAAGGTCACAGCTTCTCTCTGACCTTAAGAACCCAGGAAGGAAAACTTGGGAATTCCTTCCTGTGGGGTACCCTCGAGCCCTTTCACCCCCCTTCCCAGGAAGATCTGAGAAAAAAAACAAAGGAAATCAGCTGTTGCCACCAGCTAATTAAACAATATATGCACAAAACTCTTAGGGACACAAATATCCAATCCTGTTCTTAAAAAAAAGGTAAATTTTATTAAACCCAAAAAGAAAAGAAATACATTTGGAACTTAGGCTTTTTGCTAGATCTTAAAAGGAAACAATTACAAAAATTAAGCATCAAAATAATTCTCTGAGGTTCAGCTTAAAAGTTACAAGCAAAACAAAAGCACGTGGGGTTAGCACAGAGGAGTCCACAAGCCAATAAAAAAAATAAAAGAAATAACCTTACTCACATCTTCTGAGACATTCCCTAATTTACTTACATTGCTGGGGTTTCAGATAAGCAGTCTTCAGGTATGATCTGATGCTTTTTCATACCTGGCTTAAAGCTTTTCACAACATAATTGTTCCCTGTTCCCATCTTTCCTGGAGAAAAACAACACACACAAAGGGAAGTTTTTTTCCCCCAATTTTAAAAAGTTCTAGCTCTCCCATTGGCTCTTTTGGTCAGGTGCCCATTCCTTTCCCTTTTACCTGGTGGCTTGTTAACCCTCTACAGGTAAAGCAAGCATAGAACAGCCACCAAGAGAGACTCTATATCCAACTGGTTGGCTGGGTGTCCATAAAAGGGAGCTACTCTCCCCTCCCCCTTCATTTATCACAGCATTTAAAAAGACAGAGTTTTTAATGATGATTAATAGCTTTGTATACTCAACAGCCCCATCTCTTATGGTAATTCTACACTTGCAGCAGAAGTAGAGTACAGACTCTGCATGCCCAGCTAACATCTGTACGCATAGGAACATTGAACCATTGTGTAGATGAGTAGAGTAGAGCGCCCTACACACCTGAGCCCTGGGGTATATACACCAAACTCTTCTCTCTACATGCCACATGTACACTGCTAAAGCTAGCAGTGTAGTGCTCTGCTCCTTCTCTCCCCTCTCCCCCCTACCATAGCTTCCCACCCCAACGTAGCTGCACATCACTGTAAAAGTGGATGCTACAGTCAAAGGCAGGCTGCCTCTAGCTACATGTACCCTACCCATCATTTGAAATGTAAACAAGGACTTAGGGTGCAGCCTTTCCCCACCCCACTCCCAGTCTTCAAGGTGTGTAGGTAATTGGGGAAAACCGATTTGGAAAGTAGGAATTTCCCTGCTTCAGATCATGTTAGCACATCTGAACAACAACAACATGACCCGCATGCAGGAGTTTGATACACAGGCCCTAGGAAGCGATGCAGTGAAGAGCTGGTATCTAGACAACAACAACAACAAGGGATATTGGTCTGATCAGAGCGGGCTCAAAGAGGGGATTGCTTTCACGTGACAATTATTCACTTCTCTTTTTTTTCCCCTGTGTAGGTAAACTAAGAGTGCCTTACCCAGTTTAGCTTATGAGAGGTTTAAATATATTAAGCTATGCTCCAGCCCCCGGAGCAGTTCAAGATCAAGAGGATGCAAGAGTAGAATAAACCCTTTATTTGTATTCCAGGCTTTATGAGAGACTTTTGGGATGTCATGTTACCCCTCTGCATCTTAGTTTTCCCATATGTATAAATGGGTAGAAGGATATTCACTAGGGCTAGTTGGAAGGTAAGAGTTCTTTGAAGTTAGGGTTTTTTATTTTATTGTTGGTCAAAATTGTTCCCACTGGAATTTTCTGACACTTCCAATTTTAATAGCTACCTTAGTGAATGAGAAGAATAAAGTATGTAACTGCTCAGATGTATTATTGTAACTGTTCAGAATTGCCAAATTGTAACACAGATAGTATTTGTTTTTTGTCTGAATGTACAAGTAAAATGAGCTCTTGAAATAAATGTTTATTGTTAGTGAGATGCAGGTTTTATGCTGCTGACCACAATCACCAGTAATGTATATTCTGATTTAGGTTCAGTCTACATTTATTGGGTTTCAGACACAGCTGGGACACTCTCCCTTAACTCCAACGGCCTTTGAATTGAGCCCTTGCTGTGTATAAGTTGTAACTACTGCAAACAAAACATTAGTTATTATACCTTGGAACTGTGAGTTAATAGGACAGATTGTCATGGAGATGAAGAACCTGAAGTAATAATTATAGTTGGAGGCAATGGACATTATATATAAACCTTTATATGGGGGCAACATAGTGGTAGGTAGTTTGTGTGACCAAATTGGATAACAAGGCACCCAATTACTATTTAAAATGCAGCCCTAGAACCAGCTTTTTGTGAGTACAGTGATTGCATGCACATTTTTACAAGTGGTCAGTCGTGAATGTATAGTCCCATAACTTGTTTCCCATCTAACTTGAAGCCAAATGATGTTGAATGCTATGATAGATCATTATCCTGGGTGATGTGATGTGATGGCGGCAGGGGGGTTGTCAGAGTTGAATGCAAGAGAAGAACACACTTTTAAAGGAAGGTCCTTGCCCTGCTCAGGTTAGTATACTGTTCCCAAAACATTTAGAACTGACTACTTTTTTGGGAGTAGTATTGGGCTGCTAATCACTTAGATCACAAAAAGAGTTAATCACGCAGAAAATCAAAATCAAACACTTATTCCATGTACCTGCTATATAACAGTTCTTCTGGTTACATAAAAAACTGTTTCATTCCCCCTTCAGCTCCATTGTACTAATAAATTCAGAGAGTTTCAGCCTTGACATTCAAGCTACAAATAGCTGACATTTATATAGACAGAAAGCACTCACTGGTTGGAGTTTAATGCATTCACAGAGACAAGATATGTGAAAATAGTTCAACACTAAAAACCACAGTATTTATTCAAAACAATTAAGAACTATCAAACTATTATGGCATGAAAGGTAAAATACACTTGAAAATCATTTATAGACAGATATTAAACACACACTCTAAGTCATTTATATGGCAGTCAAACCCAGGCAGACAAGATAGCAATGCAGAAAAAGTTTACCTTGGAAAGAGAAGTAAAAAATTTCATAGTGACACCCAAATCCCATCCTTCCTGTCATGCCATATGAGTTCCTATAGTCAGGGCTTGACTAAGGCAAGTCTGTGATAGGTTGGTGTTCAAAGCCCAGGTGCTGGAGTCATGTGATGAAGTCAGAATCTCATCTCTCTCTCTCTCTCTTTTTTTTTTTTTAAAGAGTAGATTTCTAGCCTACAGGTTATGAAGAAAAGCTTGAAAATGTGTAATGGAGGCAATGACCTCTGCCAGAGGCTATGTCTACACTGCAGCTGATAATGTGAGTGTAATACAGGTAGGCATATTTATCCTAGCTTTAGTCTAACTAGCATGAGTAACAATAGCAGCGTAGACAGCGCAGGTTTCAGCACAAAGATAGCATCCAAGGTACAAGCTCATTGGGTATGTACTGTGTTTGTTAGTCTGTGCCAAAGCCTGCACCACTATGTCTACAGTACTAATGTTACCTATGCTAGTTAGACTAAAGCTGCCATAGATATGCCTATCTGTACTACAATCACACCTTCACTTCCAGCATAAACACACCTTGGGTTTGTTGACTGCCTAAAACAGCAGCTCTAAGAGATGTGACCTGTTCCAATCACTTAAATCGAGCATTAACTCCAAGACCCACTGCTGTGAGAGGACTAGCCAACCACACTCCTCCAGAGGGCTCTGGACAGAAGATGAGTGAAGAAAGCCCAGCCTACACATCCATGAATATGCCTCCTCACTGGTGCGGTAAATGATTCCCCTACTGACAATCCTGCCTCTCAGGATGAGGGCAAGACTGGAGACCTATACTGCTCTTATCAAGTCAATAAGGGGATCTCACACCTTTGCCTCTGGGAGTAAAGGTCTCCTGAAACTACCACAGCAGGGCACATCTGTGGCAGGGGGAAATCCACACTGTGGTGTGCATAGAGCCCTCCATTGTCTTAATCCAGGCTTGACTCTAGTCTGTCACACCGGGAACGTTTAAAGACATAAATAGTTACATATGTAGGTGTTGGCAAAGCTGGAGATATGGTTTAGTTAACAACAACATAGAGCAAACCTGAATCTGACCCTGAACTACACTCTGTTGTGGGGGTGGGGTCCTTGAATATGGGCTTTTCTGAGTGATGGGGTTTGCATTATACCCTTATAATGCAAATGCCATCATAGTGATAACTGTTGAACTGAACTTGCAATAGGGAAGTTGCATTTTTAATAGACTAACAAGGATGCATAACACTAGTATGATCTCTAGCTCAGTTTAACTAAAAACCTGAAGGTTGGCCAGTGTGGGGAGGGGGAAGGAAAATGTTAATTGCAGAGTTTTCCTTGGTTTACATTTCAAACATGCAAAAATCATGAATTTAGCACTGTGTGAACAAACTAAGCTGGCCCACATTTACTTAAAATTGGGCCCCACTTCAGTCTAAAAAATTCAAAGTCTATATGAATTTGGATAGAATTTCAAATTTGTAACAAAATCCAGCAAGTTTGACAGGGTTACAGGTTTCTTTGTATATATGTTTTCCATGGCACCATAGGCACTGACTTTGTTTTTCTGGTGGGTGCCCTACACACACTCCACCACCTCTCCCAAGGCCCTGCCCCTACTCCACCTCTTCCTGCTCCCACTCCCTCCCCCAATACTCCCTCTCCTGAGCACCTCCAACCCACTGCTTGCTACTTTCTGCCCCCTCCTGCCTTAAGGGCAGTGAGTGGGGGAGGGGGGAAAGAAGAGTGAGTGGCAGGCAGTCCCACTCAACAGCTGACCAGCAGGGAAGCCACTGAAGAGCTGCTGGGAGCATAGGGCCAGCCACTGAATAGCTGATTGGCAGCTAGCCCTAAGACCACCAGAGCTGCAGCCCTGGCCAGCCCCATGGGTGCTGAGCACCCCCTATTTGTTCTGCATGGGTGCTTGAGCCCCTGAGCACCCATGGAGTCAGTGTCTATGTGTAGTGCTATCATTTACCTTTGTCAAATAACATTAATAGTACTAACTAAAACCGTGGCCCCAACAGTGATGTAACACACCTGCAGTGAGAATGTTAGAATTGGTGCTTTTGTTTTTAAAAAAAAGAGAGAGAGATAATAATAAAATAAGTGTTTCCTAAATATCACTCTTCTTCATTGTTACCACGTCTAATAAATTGTATAAATATATTCTGACAAGTCATGGCCACCAAAAAACAAAGACCCCCCCAAATAGTCTTAATTGATAGCAAAAATAGCAGAAGTTATGATATGCTTCATTCATCAAAACATCCTTCATTTTTTCCATATAAATGGTATTAAAAACGATATAACTAATCATTTAAAAATAATTTCAAACTGCCATTCTAGTGCTAATTCAGCCCTACCACTGCAGGGACCACCCTCTGGAATTCAGACAAAACTAGGAGAACAAATCAGTCCAGTTTAGAGGCGAGATCTCTCTCTTCGCTTCTTCCATAGGCCAGGCATTCAGGGTGTGAAGGCAGCTTTCCATTGACTTTAGTGGGGTTTGGATCATGCTTATTTTGTCAAATCTAGATCACTGAGCGCCTCCAGTTATCTGTTTATTAGCACATTCACTGATGCACAAAACCGATAGCCCAAAATGTCCAGAGTCATGGATATTGGAGGTGTGGGGGGGAGTTAAAAGCCATGATTCCTGTCTTACCCATGACAAAAATACAGCTTTGGGTATTGCCTTTCTTATAATCTGCAGACAGTTTTCAGTCCATGTGACAGTTCATATTCAAACCAATTTGAGTTACATTTTCCACTTAGCATTGTGTGGCCCTCTATCAAATATTTTACCACAAAAAGTTAAGTGCAATATTGTATGCCAAGGACACACCTGCCCTGTATAACCCCATCGCTCACATGCGGCTCAGCAGAGGTCTGTCTCAGTTTCCCATTTATTCAGGCTCCTCAGTAACACCACAGAGGCTTCTCTATAGTTAGTAACACAGCCCTTCTTGGGGTCTGGTTTATTAACATCAAGTCAACCCCAAGTAATGTCTCTTCCTACTCACCCCACTCAGCTCAGCACCTCCTCCCTAAGGTCTGCTTGGCTACTAGCCTCTTCACTAGGCACAATTGTTGGCCCTTTCTAGGCTCTGCTGATTCACCTTCTCCCCTTGAGATCAGAGGAGTTACAAAGCAGTGCTTCTATATCGTGATGCCAACTTTTCCCAACCTAGTGCTAAAAATGTCCCAAATCTGGTGAAAAATTCCCAGATGAAGGTTTTTACAGTGCTTTTGAGGGAGGGATAGCTCAGTGGTTTGAGCATTGGCCTGCTAAACCTAGGGTTATGAGTTCAATCTTTGAGAGGGCCACTTAGGGATCTGGGCCAAAAATTGGTCCTGCTAGTGAAGACACGGGGCTGAACTCAATGACCTTTCAAGGTCCCTTCTAGTTCTAGAAGATTGGTATATTTCCTATTATTATCTCCATATATTTTATTTTTTTTTCTATATCCTGGGAAATTTCCCAAAACCTGGGAATTTGTGAGTAAAATATTTCAACTTGGGAAACTAGGAATTTCCATTCAAAATATTTTACTCAAAAATTACCAGATTTGGGGGAGTTTCCCAGGATATAGACGCCCTGTTACAAAGTTACTCTTCCTAGGCCTGTACTTTCAGACAGGAGCTTCCCTAACTGTTTCTTTCCTGAGCCTTTTCCAGCAGCTCCAGCTGAACGTTTCCCCCACCTAGTTGCATCAATTTACCTTTATAAGGCCCAGGTGCCTTTCTTTATGCCCAACTGGGCAGCAGATATGCAGTCACAGGCACACTGGCCACCACTCTCTCTTAAAGGGGCCAGTGACCCTGTAACAGTAACATTATCATTAAATCCATCTGTTTTGTCAAGCATGAATTTATGAACACATAAAACCAAAATAAGACCTGGAAAAAGCTGTGTAAAATCCCTGAGGTTAATAGGAGTATGCCATTCAATAGGAGTTTCACCAGCTTTTACCACAGCAAAGTTCAGTCCATATTACTTATTTCTCATGACTGCATCATCTTTTAGCTGTTTCAAAATTTCTTCAGTTATTTAACTTGTGGTTTGATAGTGACTTTCTTGATTCAGAAAAGTATATCTGCAAAGCCCTCCTTTATCCAGCGCCATATATTTTAACCCATGCTTTAGAAAAGGCATAGTGAGGGCTACTAAAATTGTTGGGCTTAGACACTTTTTTGTCTTCAAAAGGAAGAGTTTTTGCCTACTAGGATAGCATTTTGATCCTATGCATCCTCTATGCTTATTAGCTTAAGCCCTCTGTACACCAGCATGATGCCTCAAGTACTCTATACTTTACAACAATCTAAAAGTGACCAATGGCATAATCATTGCAGACATTTTTTTTTACATTTGTTCACTGTTTATTGTTGATAAGGTTGTGAAGCTTCATATCACCAAACATGATTTAAAGGCTGGAGATTAAAAAATATATACACAAAAGAGAAAGAGGACTGTATCCACTTACATGGTTCCTTAATGCTGCCCTTCTTTATCTGCTTCCACACCACCCTCATCCTTCAAGGGCTCTGAGAAAACTACCAATTTAAACGCAGCATTTCTCAACCCCACCAGGAGCTGCATGCCTTCTCTTATCCCTTTAGACCCACCATAGCATTTGCCTCTTTACTTTCTACCTTCTATATGACAGATTCTTTTTGTGGGGGTCCTTACTAACAAACCAACATCGGTGAACCAGTATTGAATTTGGCTTGCACATGCAGCAATCCCACCCACAAGGTGCTCCATAAGCAGAAACTTGCAATTTTAATTGTTTCTGCATGGATTAATCCACGAAGCATTATATCTTCTATTACTTACAATTCAGATTCCACACCCTATTGGGTCATGTTTGAGTTATAAATTGGGGAGCATGGAGTTATGCAATCTATTCAATTTATTCATAAATGATCTGGAGAAAGGGGTAAACAGTGAGGTGGCAAAGTTTGCAGATGATACTAAACTACTCAAGATAGTTAAGACCAAAGCAGATTGTGAAGAACTTCAAAAAGATCTCACAAAACTAAGTGATTGGGCAACAAAATGGCAAATGAAATTTAATGTGGATAAATGTAAAGTAATGCACATTGGAAAAAATAACCCCAACTATACATACAACATGATGGGGGCTAATTTAGCTACAACGAGTCAGGAAAAAGATCTTGGAGTTATCGTGGATAGTTCTCTAAAGATGTCCACGCAGTGTGCAGAGGTGGTCAAAAAAGCAAACAGGATGTTAGGAATCATTAAAAAGGGGATAGAGAATAAGACTGAGACTATATTATTGCCCTTATATAAATCCATGGTATGCCCACATCTCGAATACTGTGTACAGATGTGGTCTCCTCACCTCAAAAAAGATATTCTAGCACTAGAAAAGGTTCAGAAAAGAGCAACTAAAATGATTAGGGGTTTAGAGAGGGTCCCATATGAGGAAAGATTAAAGAGGCTAGGACTCTTCAGTTTGGAAAAGAGAAGACTAAGGGGGGACATGATAGAGGTATATAAAATCATGAGTGATGTTGAGAAAGTGGATAAGGAAAAGTTATTTACTTATTCCCATAATACAAGAACTAGGGGTCACCAAATGAAATTAGTAGGCAGCAGGTTTAAAACAAATAAAAGGAAGTTCTTCTTCACGCAGCTCACAGTCAACTTGTGGAACTCCTTACCTGAGGAGGTTGTGAAGGCTAGGACTATAACAATGTTTAAAAGGGGACTGGATAAATTCATGGTGGCTAAGTCCATAAATGGCTATTAGCCAGGATGGGTAAGAATGGTGTCCCTAGCCTCTGTTCGTCAGAGGATGGAGATGGATGGCAGGAGAGAGATCACTTGATCATTGCCTGTTAGGTTCACTCCCTCAGGGGCACCTGGCATTGGCCACTGTCGGTAGACAGATACTGGGCTAGATGGACCTTTGGTCTGACCCGGTACGGCCTTTCTTATGTTCTTATATTATGTTATGCCCTTCATTTTTTCCAGTGCCTTCAGCTGAACAAAGGTAAAATATGCTGGGGGGGACTGGAAGTTAAGGATGAAGAAAAAGATAGAGCTGCCATCCCTTTTACTGGGAATATCACCACTTTTTTTTTTTTTTTTACCCTATTCAAGCACAGGCAGTAAGAGGCTAAGAGGATAATAAAGCAAATGAAGTCAAAATCATGCCAAATTAGCAGCACATATTCATAATTAAATCCCAGTTCCCAGGTGTCATATTTTAAATAAAGTTAGTTAAAAAACCCATATAAATGTTCACAAGAAACATGCTATTTTATATTTTTTTCACAGAAATTTTGAAAAATTACCACCCTTCCATAAACTGGTCAAAAAACAGCAAGCATATTTTTCATGAAAATATTTTTTAAAAATTGCAAAAATGTTTTGTAGAAATATTAAAAATTTGGAAGTGTTTGACTTTCTCTAATTTTAAACACCTAATATAATAAACAACATTATTTATGGCCTACAGGTAATGCTTGTTGTTAATACATTTAAATTCTATTAAATGCCAAAGGTATTGAGTTATTGAAAAAGAGGTGCAGTGAAAGACAGGGGAAAACATGTCAGAGCTACAGCACAATTGTACAATACTTTACAGACTATTTGAAGGTTACCTATAAAAAAAATCACTTTCTTAAAAAAAAACCTTAAAAAAATCATTGTGATTGAAACTCTCAGTTCTCCATGGTCTTAGCTCTGTAAACCACTTAAGCATGTGCATAAATTTAAGCATTTGAATAGTCCCATTACTATAATGCTCCATACCACTACCAGAAAATTATATATACTTCAAATATATATATATATATATATATATATATATATATATAAGTGGCTTAAAGGTACTGATCTAGCAAAATATTTTAAGCAGGTAAGCATTCACATTGATGTTAATGGGACCGGGGTGGCTCTAGGTATTTTGCCGCCCCAAGCACGGCAGGCACGCCTGCAGGAGGTCCGCCGAAGCCACGGGACCAGTGGACCCTCCGCAGGCATGCCGCCGAAAGCAACCTGCCTACCACCCTCACGGCAACTGGCAGAGCGCCCCCAGTGGCTTGCCGCCCCAGGCACGCGCTTGGCGTGCTGGTGCCTGGAGCCGCCCCTGAATGGGACAAGTTTCATATTAAGGCCTGGTCTAAAGTATAAAGGATTTTCCAGTAGACCTATACCAACAACCCCTTCTGAAGGAGTCAAGAATATACTAGCAAAAAGGTGTTTTTACCTGCACAGTTTATACCAATTCCCACCACAAAATTAGCTATGCCAGCAAAAGGACTTTTTGCAGGTATATCTGCACCTACTCTAGGGCTTTTGGTAGCATAGCTAGGTGGGTCAGAGATTGATTTTTTATTTATTTTTATACACTCTTAACTGACATAGCTATACTAAGTAGACCAGGCCTGAAGATTTTGCATCCAGATCAGAGCCTTTTAGTTTCTGAAAATATTCCATTTTTGCATTTAATTTGTATTGACATTTTTCCAGGGTTACCTACAATGTTTTCCATTTTCCAGCACAGATTTCCCTACTTTCTCTGACTTAGATTCTGTAGAAACTTTTTCACTCTCCCTTTCTATACAGTTTATGAGATAAGTGTTTTATTGAGTGAGTAAATGTAACAAGATACTGTCACAATTAAAAGGTTTAAAAGATTTTTTCTCCCAATCTATTTATCACCAAGGAAATATAGCCAGAGAAAGAGAGAAAGCTGTGGAATGTTTTATTGGATTTTTTTGTAAATATTTGCATGGAAAATATCTCAAAATACTCCACAGAACTGTATATAGGATAATACACTGTGAGCTAAGAGCTTTGACTGAATAGTGAGAGCAAGCTAACAATGTACTGGGATGAATGGAGAGATGTCAGATTGAAACAGTAAAATGCTAGTCATCCCAATGAAGGATACAGGGATCATTGGGAAAGCAAGTAAAAGTGAAGAACACTTTCTAGAGACTAACACTTAACAAAACTACAATCCTGGTTCAAGGTAAGATTCTTACCACATAATCTTCCAGCAAGATGGCTGACCACCCTTTTGGTCAGGATCTTTCACAAAAACCAAAGTGCTCAGTTCTTTTGTGTTCTTAGGTGAAAGATAACTTGCAGTTCTTTGTCTGTCTCCCTTATAGTCCAGTGAAGCTTTGAAATGGATTCTCCTGAAGATCCCACCCACCTTCCCTCCCCAAAGTAAAGTTCATTCAAATAGTGAGGAAAGAGACATGGATTCTGTTGGTGAATGAAGTCCCAGGCTGGTTTCTTCCCCCACTGGTGTTAGCTAAAATGAAAATGGATCTGTTCTAGTCCTCTCCAATGCAAATGAACGGTCACTTGATGTGATTGCTAATCAACTCTGATGACACCTGGCTGGAGGCATCAGCCTATCCTTTGAGAGAAAAAGGGTTTACCCACTCCCCAGGCTTGTCAGGAAAACACATTTTAGTTCCATATTTACTTCATATTTGTATGGTCTCTTTGGTATTTACCACACATACACCACACAATAATATTAATGATCAGTGTGTTATTAGTTTTCCAATGATACCTTACATGACACATATCAGATACAGGTTATAATATTAATGAATTGGGGTGAAGCTTAAACTCCCTACTAGATACCATGAGTCCCTTGCCCTCTTGCATTGGGATGTTGTTAGGGTCACATTAAGATATTCCCTCCAACCAGGAACTAAGGAGGTTGCTTCATTTACAGATCAGTCTTTCGTTGGCCTGAGGAATAAATGACCAGAAAAAGTGATCAGAAAGCCAGACTGCGGAGGATTTGAGATGAATTTTGAAGAAAGGTAGTGACTCCAAATAAGATACTTCCAGATAGATGTGGAGGCACAAGAAAAAGGGTGACACACAACTATGGAGAGTCACAGACAAAATACAAAAAAGGAGATCAAGATTAGAAGAATGGAGAGAGTTGGCAGGAGAAGAGGTCAGAGAAGTGTAGTAGGGTGCAGTAAATTCATAGAGAGTTTTGAAGCAGGAGGACAATTTTGAATTGGCTTCTGAAATGAATAAAAATCCAGTCCAGGTGATGAAGGATGGGGGTGAGAATGTCAGATCTCCTGGAGCGTAGGAGTAGTCTGGTCACAGAATTCTGGACCCCCTGAAGTTTAGTGAGCAGGGAATTAGGAAGACCATAAAAGATGAAATTGTAATGGCTGACATGGGACATGATAAAGACATGATAAATAAGGACTTCTGCAAGGGAAGGGTGAAAGGTAGTTCAAAGTTAAATATGTAGGCAGAGATTGCTGAATTTTGACTACTCAGAGCAGTATACTGTTTTCTTCACTTGAAAGAAAGTGAAAAATAGTCCTATTAAAGAATACCACCTAACTAAGCATACAAAAATATGATGACTGGAGAGCAAAAGTAATAATCCAGGTTAAATAATGAACCTTCAGTGCATTATTGCATATATAATTTACACATGCATACGCACACACATTTTGTGTGTTATAAAAATATATAGATGCTTCAGACAGTTTATTTTCAGATACCTGGCTTCTGCAAAGCAGAAATCTAGACCATTTTAAAAAAATTGAATCAGCCTTTATGAGAGCTCTTTGAAAAGACAGAGGAAGAGAATGTCCAATTTTGTCATTTATTTGAAAGAAAATCCTAGCCCTGGTAAGGCTATATTATCTCAGTCCAGGAGAATTTGTGTGTGATTTCCATTTGGCACACACTGAGATGAGACAGTCCCGTGAAGTTGAAGTCACTAAAGTAAACTAAGTAGTAGAGGCCTCCTCCTAATAAAGATGAATTTGCAGTGATTCTAGTTAACTAAAAGCAAGCATACATTTATTTAATTCTAGAAAGAGTTCCATGAGTGCAGATTAACATCAAAATCTGGTTATGATTTCAGATAACAACTTCAATAATGGGCAGGGATGTATTGACTAAGGACTTCAGGGTTTGGCCCAAGAAGTGTTGTATCGTTTTTCCTCCCCAGTGGACATACTTTTGTTGCCATAACACAAACAACAGCACCCTTACAACTTATAGTCTTTATTTCCATTCAGAGAGCTCAGTGCTTACGATATTCCATACAAAATCTACCTGACCAACCCTTGTGCTTCTTTTGTTCATACTAGTACCTAATACTCAGTTGGAACCTAATATTGCATCATGAAATCAATAGGATCATGGAGATTCAGGTCCCAAGTTCCAGAGACCACAAGGGACTGGGAGTATCATGGAGACAACACGCACAGCCTCTGAGGGTTGTGGTAACAGCTATTTGTAGTTGTGATGAGCTAAAGTAGGAGCCAAGTCCCGCTGAAGGATAAGCTGCCACAAATTGGGCTCGTTGACAGAAGAGGAAGTGAAAAAGGAAAACATTGGGAAAATTATCCAGAAAATTAAATGTATATCAGCCAGGTTAAATCATAAAGAATGACCCAACTGTAGTGTGGAGGCAGAAACATATGCAGGTATCTCAAGTTGGGTGCCCAACTTTAGTGAATAGCTCTGAAAAATTTGGGGTAAACATTCACTAAACACTGGAATTCTCCACAGTCAAGAGTTTCTATTTCCTTACATTTTAATTTGGAATCATTTGAGGAACACTGCAGGACTCTCATCTACAGTGGCTGTAAGCAGATTAGCCATGTCAGAGGTCAGGACGTGGGCAGTCATGCCTAGGGATTAGAGCAAGAGTTAAGCATAACAAAATCCAATGGTTGCAAGCTAATGCTGGGAATATTCAGACTAGAAATAAGGTACCAATTTTTAACAGTGACTATAATTAACCACTTGAAACAAATTCCAAGGGATATGATTTAAAAACTTCAAATGATGGTGATTCCATGACCTTAAAGTCTATAAGACTGGATGTCTTTCTGAAAGATATGACCTAGCTCAAACAGAAGATATGAGCTTGATGCAGAGTTTACTAGATGAAGTTCTTTGCCCTGCATTGTGCAGGAGTGCAGGCTAGCATTAAAATCTATGAATCTATGGAAATGCAGTCATTAATTTCTCTGGTATCAGGGAGCTATGCCCGAAGCATCTTCCTTAAAGCTACCACTTGCTCTTTATTTATTTATTTAGACTTTTTTTTTCCATGCTTTTTTTTTTTTTAACTTCATTGTACAGAATGGTCATTAAGTGTGATGCAAACGCCAATGTTTCCATGGAAACCTCTGTCCACTACAGAATGTACTAGAGCAATTTTTGAACCATTTGTCCATTTGATTAATTATGTCTTTGTGCTGAAGGCAGCTTGGCTTGATTGTCTCATCATGTATTAGAGAAGCTACTGCTCTAACAAATGGGGCTATTGTTTTGGGTCTATTCATCTTGGTACATCCCTGAGAGCTGATAGACATTTCAACAAAATGACTGTCCCTTAATGAGCTGCAGCTTGTCAGAATTGTTTAGGGCTTCATGCTAGGCACAGACCACGGTCATGACAGCTTCTGTTATTATGGCAATGAGTAGGTTGTCTATTAAAGAGTCTATACAATACAATGACCCTGGTTTTGATATCACATAGTATGTAATTATCAGCTATATCTACTATCTGATAGATTCATAATAGATTCCAAAGCTTTGAAAAAACGTTGAGAGTTTTCTTATGAGTTAGTTAGCTGTTCACAGACAAAAAGGGAGGATAGAATACTTTCCATAACATTTTTAGTGGCTTTAAAAAAAAACAACAAAACCCCAATCTGGTAGTTGTTAGCAGTTTGGGCTTGTTGGTATATCACGGGAATTATCTATATGCAAGAAAACCAAGGTCTATATCTTTATTTTCAATTTTCAAAAAACTTTAATTCTATTTATTATTTGGACTAAAAACCTACCAGGAATAGTAAATATTATTAATATTATGTGGCTTGGGAAAGGAAAA
The DNA here is from genome assembly GCF_016161935.1 of Mauremys reevesii. Classification (NCBI taxonomy): domain Eukaryota; kingdom Metazoa; phylum Chordata; order Testudines; family Geoemydidae; genus Mauremys; species Mauremys reevesii. Next base: position 92,873,637 of record NC_052628.1, on the reverse strand, counting down.
TTTTATTTTTCTGCCAATATATATATATTTTAAAAAAATCATGGCTGAATATATTTTGCTCTGTCAGCTACTATCAACATTTTCATAATTTTAGTGGACAAGTCTGTCAGTGTGTTGTTTACATTAGTGAATATCCAGCTCTGAAATGTAAGCAGCTTTAGCTGAGTGGGATCTATGTCACACACATACCTGCTTATTTCTGGCAACAGGTTTCATGTATTTTGAATAACAATAATAAATGGAAAGATATGGATTTTATGTTACTATTTTTGAATGTTCACAACAGCAGAGAATTTCTCTAGCACAGATATATGCATCTCAAAAGGAGGATGGCAAATGAGCCAGTCAACACAAGAAGACCTAAGCAGCCCTCTAACCAAAAGCTAATTATGAAATTCAAGAAAAGCTTTCTACATATCTTAAAAATGTAGATTTCAGATTTGCATCCGTAGATGTTCCATTCAGTGAACAAGCATGAACAGTCAGTGTATATGACATTTGCTTTAAATATTTTTCAGTACAGAATCAGTGATTAAGCTGTGCCCCTAATAATCACAGATGGAAGTCAGCACCCTGTAGCTACCAACAGCCACATTTAATCAGTTAATAACTGTGGATTAAACTTAATTCAGATTAATTTGTATTAGTATAGAATTTGTAACTCAATTGCTTTCATATTAATTTACATGTTGTCTAGACATGACATCATATTGTCTCTTTGTTTGGCCCAAACACTAATTACGAACCTTGAAGCTAATGGATGCAAACTTTCAGTTTAAAAACAAAAAAAGGATTTCTGTCTACACTGTACTAGAGAAAGCTCAATATTGCAGTTTAGAGTTGCAGGCTCAGCATTGTCTGGGAATAGCATTTCTTCATTTGCACTTCAACCTCCTTAAACAAAGCATGTTGTTTCTACATGAAGAATGTGGCTGTTGGAAAGGGAAGTTACTACCATCCATCAAGAATTGTTAGCTTCAAACTCTTCTGAGAAGCACAGTGATGAAAAGAAAAGGGTTAAAAAAATCCTCACCTAACAATAACAACTGACTGGGGTGCAAATTGGACTGCACCACTGTCAAGGTTATCCTATCATTTTTAATTGTATTTGTTCTGGGGGTGCTTTCACATGAGCCTGAGCTCTACTGGAGAAGTTCTCAATTCTCACTTCCTGTTGCAATATTTGACTAACTTATTTTGAAAATACACTCCTGAGAGACTGCAATGGTGAAAATCATCATTAGCTTTCATTAGCTTCTCTCTACTGTTCACAAAATAAAATCAGTTTATTTTCTTTTTGCTTGGGGGGAGGGCAAGCTAAATTTATAACATATCTTACAGTGTGGTGGAAGTAGTAATTATGTTATTTTCGTGGACAAAGAATCTTCTTTAATTCTTGCTAATCCATTAAAAAGTTTCACCTGTTACCTTGAGGGTTTCATTTGTTCTTTTAGACTTTGTTTTACAATAAAAAGATAGCACAAGTAGTTTATATTAAGCTGTCATTTATATGTCTATCTTTTTTTAGCTATGTCAGTCAAGTCTCTTTAAAAAGTCTTCTGTTCTAATACTTTAAAAGCACATGCTTCTGAAAATAATTCAGAATAAGAGAACTACGCGATAGAATCAAGCTGTTGCATTGCTAACTTCCATCTTCACATTCTCTCATAATGGTGGAGAAGGGAAGTAGCTAAATGTTAAATAATGCAATCTACAAAACACAGAACAGAGTTATTATCTATACACTCCCCAGTAAATACTATATGTATCATTTCCATTTTGCAACATAACATGATAACTTTAGGTTTATAAGTGAATGGATCAATGTCATGAGCTTTTTGAAAGGTTCGTATACAAACTACCTTCTTCAGTATCATACATTTTTTACCTGCTAGATAAATATAGGTTGACAAGTCCATCTGTGGTATAATTGCGGCACCTAGTGGCCACTTACACCAATCTCTAAAGGTTATTCTTCAGGGACATTCCGAGCAATCTTCCAGGGTCTCTTTTCTAGAGGAGAACATTTATCACATATCCAAAAGGAAAGGGGAGTGCTTAAGCAGTTGCAGCTTTTTCTGTTATTGTGGTTGTGATACATTCATATTTCACACAGATCATCTGGTATTTATATGGAACAATATGGGACAACCTCTCCCAGCTTTCTTCACAGTATATGAAATCTAAGCAGAAATATATTGCAGCTAACTTTATTGCTAACTCAAACAATGCAGTGATTTATGTGTGATATTTCTAGATATTTCAACAGTTATGCAACATAAGTGGGCATGAAGCCTTCAGTGCTTAGAAAACTCAAACTATCATAGGACATTGCAGCACCTCTCCTCAGGAACACAGGATACCATGAGCACAAGGATACCAGACCCGTCCTGCACTCTCTATCCTGGCTTCTCATAAGAATTTCAAATCAAGTTCAAGGTCTCAGTCCTTACCTCCAAGTCACTCCATGTCCTGGACCCGGGACATCTAAAAGACCACCTAAAGCTTCAGGATAAAGACGATAGTCAATAACTTCACTCCTTGGGCACAACAGAATTATCTACATTAACGGTAAAGTTTATCTGTGCGGGAGACCGAACTTCCTCGAGACTACGGAATGAACTCCTGCAGAAACTGAGGGCTATCACAAAGCTCCCCACCTTGCATTGCAAAGGCAAAGCACTTTTTTTTTTACCTTGCCTTCTCTAACATAAATATATAGCAACATGGATATTTATATTTAAAAAAATTTCCCCTGAAAACTCAAAACACCCTACCAAAACAAGACACTTCACTGCACATGCTTCATCCCTTGAGGTGAGGATGAGAAAACAAACATGTGACAGATATGTAGTCACATTGCTTAATGCAGTACAGGAAGGCACTCTTATACTATGGTGATGAGCACCATGTAAAACTCCATATAAACTAGACTAGACTAGAAAGCCATTGGTGATGGTATCTGCAGTCGCTCTAGTAACTATGACACCAAAGGAGCTATGCTTATTTTTAGTAATTTTGGGTCTGGACATAGATGTTTGCCCATGGAAGGGTGCTTGTTCAAATATGTGTGTGCCTCTACTAAATGGCTAACTTCATGTCTTACGCCTGTTGTCTCTTCTAGTGCACTTGCTTTCAGGCCTCAACCTCTGTTGGGATGGAATCACAGTCTTGACCATGCCTTGGGCTGCAGTACCCAGATGCTAAGAGTGATTACTCAGCAGGCCTCACTTACTTTCAGTACCTCCATTTCAGGACCCAGTACTATCCAGTCACCAGACAGCCTTCTTAAAGCAAAGTATTGTTTATTTAGAAAAAAAGTATTTTAGATAAAACTGACCTTAAAACAATAAATACTCTATACTATTGCTTGTCTCTCCTTAAAGCTTACTACCATTTCTGAGGCACCCGGGAAAGGCTTCAGTTGCTTTCAGACACTCCCACAGGAACTGTATCTTTGGTGTATCTCAGTCTGTTCTCAGCAGGAACAGTATGTGCCACTTCCCCTTCCTCTCTTTCCAGAAAGTCCTTTTAATCATTTAGTGTCCCTTTGATCTCTAAGCTCCCAGCCTTGACAAAACAGTGTAACTTCAGGCTGGAACCTGGAGATAGGCTATTGTCTTGGAATTGCCTCTCAAGTGTTTGTTGGGAGGCTGCTTATCCCTAGCCATTGTGTTGCTTTCCTGCTTGTTTTTCCAGCAGCCCCCTGTTAAGTTAGGAAAATACCTTCATACAGGAAAGTCTAATTTACCTACAGTAAATTTGTAGAAGGATTGGAATTATTTTGGGATACTAAGGCCATAAGATAGTGACTCCTGGTATGTTCAGTGTGTGTTTACATTTCTTTATTGCTTTTTTATGTTTTTTTTCTGTAATGCTTTTACCTTAAGAATGATTGTGCTTGCTTAGAAAGAGCTGTGTCGTAACTTGTAACTGCTGACAATACAATGTTCAGAAGCCTTGGAGAGAAAGCAATGTATGGGTGCTGGCTGTTAGGCTTGTGGGGATATCACAGTGTAAGGCAGAGAGCTGTGCAGCCTTAAAACCCCTAGTCAGGAAGGAGTGAGACAAGTGTCCCTGCCCAGACACAGTTGACCACTGAAGACCTGAGACCTGGATGGGCACTTCTGGAATGAACCACGTGGCGGGGAAAGATGCAGTTACCCTGAAATTGTGACACCTGTTACTAGAGTAGAGTACCATTTGTAATGTCGTCAACAGAGATGTTTAAAAGTGAAGAGTAAATCAAAAATGAAAACAGAGTTAGGCACAGACTTCTGTGCTAAGTGTCTCTGCTATCCAGTTGTTGAATAACATTCAACACAGAAAACAGTTTTAAATTTATTTTATTTTTCTTCATAGTGAAAACTATTTTCTACTTCCTGATTCACCGAAAATAACCCTAAAATGCACTACTGCTTGAGATCAAAGATATCACGCATTGCACTGAGTCTTTTAAAAAGCTGTGATGTCATATTTTGAAGTCTCATTACAGTCCAGGCTAATCTGTGTTGCCACACAGCGAGGCATTTTGGGATACTTACAATAAACCAAGAAGTACCAAAAGGATTTTACAAGAGGAAAAGTATATATTTTATGTTATCTAATTCTTCCAAAAACATTACTTCTCACTGTTCCTTTTTTTTAATATTCCCCAATTTTTTTTTACTCTGCCTTCCCTTAGCTTCATTGATTCTTTTCATCCGTCTCTTTTTCATTATTATCTTAAACAAAATTCAAAACCATCTGTGTTTAAATCAAACTTTTGAACCCATGATATTTAAATTGTTTCCAAAATTAAGTAAAATGAGTGTACCCATCCCTACTTATAACAAGCACAAGTAAAAATGAACACGCCTGTGGTAGTGCTTCATGTGTTGTACTGAAAAGAAAATATTGCAGTTTTCAAAAATTATGATTTTTTATATATATACATACATACATGTGTGTGTGTGTGTGTGTGTGTGTGCGCATTATATATCTAAATGCATATATATACACAAGCATGTATGTTTCCTCTTCCTTTCACTGTGGATGCTGGCTTGATTACCTTAGTTGTAATTATACCCTGCTTGTCAAATTCCTTAGCCATCACTTTCTATTCTGATATTGTATAAAGGTGCTGCCAAGAGATGCACTTGTATTTGTGCGACTGATTTCCTCCAGTCTAATTTCCCACTTTCAAATTCAATGACCAGCCTAACCAAAGAAATCCTGTAGGAATTACACCTGATAGTAGATTAGTGCTCTGGCTAATGGTAAACCTACAATGAATGAAAAGATACAGAATGAATGGAGCATTCCCTAACTGTAGACAGCAGTGTCTATGTTTGGAATTTATTTCTACTGGCAAATTTAACAACAGGGGAAAAGACTATCAATGCCTTTCAGCAGAAATGGACAGAAGAAAGTGGAAGAGAGCTCACTTCTCTTGCTGTAAGATATCTAGGTACATTATCTCTTTCCCATAGCTGTCAATGTCAACTTTGATCACTAATGTATTACTTTGGCAGAAAGATAATCTAACCTCTATCCTTAAATCTTTGTGCTTATGCAGTGCACATCTTCCTAGTGCATTCCCAATATACAAGCCCAACTGCATTTTACATCATTTAATAAAGCACATTAATTGAATCATCTCTTCCTCTGACAGAAATGTTAAGCATCAAATCAAGTGTCATTTGTTTTTCTTTTCATTAGCATTTAATTTTTCCATTTAATTTACTGCAACAGCATTTTTAAAGGGAAACCATCCATCTTCTAACCATGTTTGAAATAGTTTATTTATTACTAGGACACTCTGGTATTGAGTATGAAAGAGACTTTTGCAGTGAAAATGCTCATATTGACAACATGGAATTTCAAAGCATAACCAGCACTGACGAATGGATTAACTCCCATTTTGAATGTTTTTTTTTTCAGGGCTATTAATCTACATGTCAATCTAGAAGCCCTTTCCAAAACTGTATGCTTTACAGGTAAGGGGTCATCACATTTATATTATAATCAAAGCTGGGTGTGTTGCCTATGGCTAAAGTTGCCTATCACTTTTCTATTATAACATCCTTTTTCAGTTGCATATATCTTTTATCAAGCTTCAAGCATTTGGGCTGAAATTTTTCATGTCAACTGTCTGCCTAAGGCTGATATGTTAACATTTCAGCAAGAATGGTTTGGCCATTTCTCAGAATGAGATTAGTAAAATATACCTTGTTTTACCCATGTTAAAACAATCGTATAATTATTTAACTGAGTGGCTATCATGTCTCCTTGATTTGGAGCAGGGACTTAATTTTGGCAGGAGATCGTTCTAAGTTCAGGGTATCAGGGATTTACCTTTTGCTGTCACCATGAAAATGTACCCAGATTTAGCCAAATCATTAGCCTCTCAGAAAATCAATTTAGCATATTCTCAGTAGAAACTTGTTCGAGTTGGGCAGCTAAATTCTCCAGTCATCTGTTCTGGGCATGCTCCCAACCCACAGCTACAGGAGCTGAGCAGGACTTTCCCAGCAACCAGGGGCAACAGTAGTGCTGTGCACAGGCACTGAAAGCAGGGAGACTGTTTGTTCTTTCCTCTCAATCCCCCCATACTTTGCAGGTACCCAAAAGAAGGAGATAGCTGCCTTACTGGAATTCAGAGGAGTGAGGAACAGGAGATCAAATGGACACAAAATGCAGTTGAGGGAAATAGGGCCTTGGAAGGAGGTGAGGGGGAGGGAAGAGACAGGATGCAGGGACTTCATTTTATGGATGGGGCAGAGGAAGAAGGCAGGGAAAGAAGGGTCTATACTCCTAGGTAACATTCCTCTCCAGAACCTGAAGCTGAATATTTCCAACATTCCACTATTGTCAGCAAAGAGTTGCGAAACTCACTGACTAAACATATCCCTCATATACTCTAATGACTGGTTCACGTAGGATGAAAACCTACTACTTCTGTCAGTTACTCCATTACCTCAAGTGGCAGAGGGCTGCACCGTGTATCTAAATATTCTAACTCTGCTGTTGAACCATCTATAGAGTTAATATGCTTCAGCAAGATGGAATTTCTGCTTTTGAGTTTGCTAGGAAAATCATTTTAAAAAATCTACATTAAAAGAATGTTGAAGTTGCCAAGTCAACCATTCAAAAGTTAGTAAATGCCCGATTTAAGAGTGCCTATTCAACCGTAATTTGCCCTTCTTGTGTATATGCATTATGATAAAGCCTTCAATTATATGATCACAGACTACCTTTTTTCCCCACAGGAATACTCTCTAAATCAAGACAGATGGTGCTCAAGGAGAAAGAAAATGGGAGTTCTGAACATATGTAGTGCTATAAAAATGCTAAGTACTCAGATAAATCAGGTCCTAGGTGTCTCAGGTTGAGCACTAAAATTAGTGAACACTTTTGACCTGAATATCTCTGTACCTCAGTTCTCCATCTGTAAAATGGGGATAATACTCCCTCACCACAGGGTTGTTGTGAAAATAAATTGATTGTTGTGTGTGAATCACTCAGATAATATACTGACAAGGACCAAAGAAAAGCTATGAGAAAATGAACAGTTTGATATTCTATGCAGGGTTTGGATCATCATCATAATGGCAAATTCCAAAGGGACGTGGCCTCTTCAGATTGAGTGTTACCGGGGTGGGTCTTTGGCTAGGTCCTGAAAGAAGTCTTCCCCCTATGAAGGCAGTGGCTAAATGTCACAGTCTAGCCCTGATTATGGAGGAATATTAATCCTTTCAAAGTTACGATGTGTAGTCCCAGAGGAGTGCATTGCAGATAACAAAGGTGTGTGTTACTATAATCCAGTCTACATCTGAGAGAAACCATTTCACCGTGTTCATCAAATGTGGATGGAAAAAGGGCAGTCTTGGCTAAAACCATCACTTTGGTGCCTCGTAGGTGATGAGAATCTAATACTACCCCATATTGTGGGTGCATCAATTGAGTATGGTGAGGGGATGGTCTATGCTCCATCTGTTTGAACTAGCTTATAAATCAAGTGGGGCCTGGGGAGATTATCAGATGTCCCTGCTGTTTTTAGTCTAATGTCATATTAAGGTCTCTTCTGAACAAAAGTTCTTAAAGCTTTACTCAGCCATAAATTCTCCAAGGCAAAAGACATTCTTGTTGTAATGCCAGTTTAGTAGACAAGTCCCTTTGGCTTTTTTAATCTTACAAATCCCATTTCTCGTGCAAATTGCACACAAACCTTTGAAGAATCAGGTAGCTGTTGCCAATAAATATTGTCTTCACGGAACTCCTATTAATAATATTAGTAAGCAAGCTGCTGAATTTCAAGCAGCCAGAGACTCAGATGGCTGTACCTCTCTACAATCCCAGTATTGTCTGTAGGGGCTTCTGGCTATATAAAACTGGTCTTAAAACTTCTGGATGATAAGTACAATGTAATATTCATATATCTTACTAGAGATAAATAATAACAAATAAAGGGATTTATTTTTCAGATTAATTAAATGTGGGGTTATACAAGAAATAACAGACTGAAAAAAGAAACACAGTCATATTCACATTAGATATTAGGACAAAATTCTGAGCCACAAGGGCATTCAGCAACAATTTACCAAGGAAGTCACTAAGACTCCATCACCAGAGGTGTTCAAGTGCACATTAGACGTTACACTATGCAGGAATATGGTAGAAAAAAATCCTACCCTTGGGTGGAGGCCTGGACTAGGTGACCTAGAAGGTCCCTCAAACCTTAGGCTCTGAACTGCACAAGTGCGTTAATAAGTGGTGACACTCACAGTATCTGTTCCTGCCACGGCGCATACATTATTAGATAAAGCCTGTCGCACACAATACATCATCTCCACATTTTTGGAGTTGCTGCTGCTGCCATCTAAATAAAGTTCCCTAAAACAAAATTCAAAAAGCATGGAGTTATTTGACAGATTAGACATGCACTTCAAGCCTCTCTGCAAGTGCCAATGCTTTTGTCATGTTTGCTCCTTCAAGACTAAAGTGTCCCCAGGACTGCATCCCTGCTTGGAAAAGGCTGGCTTTAAACAAACTCAGGAAAGAAAAACTATCTTGGACTTAAGCATCAGAGCAAATATTCTAAACTTACCTGATTTGCACTGGGCAGTTTAAGACCTTGTTGGCCCAATACTCACAGATTTTGTTTTGTTCCAACTTTGCAGCAAAGCTGAAATAAATGGAAGTTCATGGGAATATTACATTATATCTTGCATGCGTGAAAATTCCTCAAAGGCAGTAGGGTTTGCAAAATTTCATCACATTTTTGATGTTTGCCGTATATTCTGTATTGGCATTGAATAACGCTACCTGGGGCCTAAATCTATCAAAATTCTAGCATGCCGATGCCAAAAGAGTCTTTCCTTCCCAGCCCCAAACATCAGCTCCATCCTCTAGATCATACTCTGCCTCAAAGGTAGGCCATCTCTCCAGATGAACTTTATCTTATCTCCCTGATCACAGAAGACTTGGTATTAGTGAATAAATTTGGGATGTTTTAAGAGTCCTAAGGGAATGAAAACTCTAACCCATCCTTAACTGTCATGTCATTACCACTCCTCCATGATAAAAAGTCACTTAATATAGACAGTCTTTGTAATTCTCTCTAGATTTTAAGATCTCAGACTGATTAAGCAACACAGCCTGTGGTACCTAATGTCACAATATAGGGTCTCCCTACGTCCTGGTGGGGACTGTACAATCTGGAAGTGATAACTAATTATACTACAACTTTCAGGGTAAAGCTTTCTCCATGTTTCCTATATATAATCTCACATTGATGGCATAGATTAACCCGATGAACCTTCTTAATAAAATGCCTTATCACAAGCAATTTCAGCAGCAAAAGAATTAACTAAAATACTCTGGTAATTCATTTCCTCTGATCATGTAAGTCTAGCTGACATCCATATATTTCCACATTTTAAAAAAGAATTGTACTTCTTCCAAGGAAAAGTAATAAATGTGTTAAATATTCATAGTCATTGGTAATTTCTATGCTACCTCTGGTATGCCAACCATTAGTAAATACAATACTACTAACATGGAGGAAATTATAATAAGCAAGAAGTGCATTTAAAATGTAAATCAGTTTATTTGATTGCATAATCTACCCTCAAAACACATCAAACCTGAGAACTGTCTGACAAGTGGGTTTGCAAAGTGAGATTAACTCTGTATCAGTGACATGTAATTTTGATAAAGTAAGCAATTAAGTTTCCTGTACTTAGAGGAAAGGAAGCTCTTCTAGAAATAATGGTAGGAATCATTCTAATTGCCATCCATAAAATTTCCTTTTTTTAAATCTATGCAGTTGATGGAAGATAAGAAACCATCAGTTACCAACATATGTTCTTGAGTTTCCCAGGTAGTTGCTTCTGGATAGTTATTTTTCAGATTAGGAAATTTCAGTTTCACTTGGCAAACTGGTAAGTGCTTCTACTTTTAAACTTATAGTTAGAATCATAGAATTTCAGGGTTGGAAGGGACCTCAGGAGGTCATCAATGAGGGAGACAACCTAATGACAGAGGATGTAGAAAAAGCTAATGTACTCAATGATTTTTTTGCCTCTGTCTTCACAAACAAGGTCAGCTCCCAGACTGCTGCACTGGGCAGCACATTATGGGGAGGAGGTGACCAGCCCTCTGTGGAGAAAGAAGTGGTTCGGGACTATTTAGAAAAACTGGACAAGCACAAGTCCATGGGGCCGGATGCGCTGCATCCAAGGGTGCTTACAGAGTTGGAGGATGTGATTGCAGAGCCACTGGCCATTATCTTTGAAAACTCGTGGCGAATGGGGGAGGTCCCGGATGTCTGAAAAAAGGCTACTGTAGTGCCCATCTTTAAAAAAGGGAAGGAGGAGGATCCGGGGAACTACAGACCAGTCAACCTCACCTCAGTCCCTGGAAAAATCATGGAGCAGGTCCTCAAGGAATCAATTCTGAAGTGCTTAGAGGAGAGGAAAGTGATCAGGAACAGTCAGCATGGATTCACCAAGGGCAAGTCATGCCTGACTAACCTAATTGCCTTCTATGAGGAGATAACTGGGTCTGTGGATGAGGGGAAAGCAGTGGATGTGTTATTCCTTGACTTTAGCAAAGCTTTTGATACGGTCTCCCACAGTATTCTTGCCAGCAAGTTAAAGAAGAATGGGCTGGATGATTGGACTAGAAGGTGCATAGAAAGCTGGCTAGATCGTCGGGCTCAACAGGTAGTGATCAACACCTCCATGTCTAGTTGGCAGCCGGTATCAAGTGGAGTGCCCCAAGGGTCGGTCCTGGGCCAGTTTTGTTCAATATCTTCATTAATGATCTGGAGGATGGTGTGGACTGCACTCTCAGCAAGTTTGCAGATGACACTAAACTTGGAGGAGTGGTAGATACGCTGGAGAGTAGGGATAGGATACAGAGGGACCTAGACAAATTAGAGGACTGGGCCAAAAGAAACCTGATGAGGTTCAACAAGGACAAGTGCAGAGTCCTGCACTTAGGACAGAAGAATCCCATTCACTGTTACAGACTAGGGACCGAATGGCTAGGAAGCAGTTCTGCAGAAAAGGACCTAGGGGTTACAGTGAATGAGAAGCTGGATATGAGTCAACAGTGTGCCCTTGTTGCCAAGAAGGCTAACAGCATTTTGGGCTGTATAAGTAGGGGCATTGCCAGCAGACCGAGAGATGTGATCATTCCCCTCTATTCGACATTGGTGAGGCCTCATCTGGAGTACTGTGTCAAGTTTTGGGCCCCACACTACAAGAAGGATGTGGAAAACTTGGAAAGAGTCCAGCAGAGGGCAACAAAAATTATTATGGGGCTGGAGCACATGACTTCTGAGGAGAGGCTGAGGGAACTGGGATTGTTTAGTCTGCAGAAGAGAAGAATGAGGGGGGATTTGATAGCTGCTTTCAACTACCTGAAAGGGGGTTCCAAAGAGGATGGATCTAGACTGTTCTCAGTGGTACCTGATGACAGAACAAGGAGTAATGGTCTCAAGTTGCAGTGGGGGAGGTTTAGGTTGGATATTAGGAAAAACTTTTTCACTCAGAGAGTGGTGAAGCACTGGAATGGGTTACCTAGAGAAGTGGTGGAATCTCCTTCCTTAGAGGTTTTTAAGGTCAGGCTTGACAAAGCCCTGGCTGGGATGATTTAGTTGGGAATTGGTCCTGCTTTGAGCAGGGGATTGGACTAGATGACCTCCTGAGGTCCCTTCCAACCCTGATATTCTATGATTCTATGATCTAGTCCAACTCCCTGCTCAAATCAGGACCAATCCCCAGACAGATTTTTGTCCCAGATCCCTAAATGGTGCCCTCAAGGACTGAGTTTACAATCTTGGGTTTAGCAGACCAATGCTCAAACCACTGAGCTATCCCTCCCTGCTGCTGCATAGTTTACACAGTAATAACATGGTGGGCTGCATATTTTGTAATCCCTAATACATTCATGTCATGAGCATCCTGAGCTTTCCAACTGTATCTAAGCTCAGTTCTTCTTAGAGAGGATGACATGGAACTAGACATGCCTGAACAGGACTAATCACAAAGGCATTGTGTTTGAGACTGCAATTTGTAAATGACAATTTATACACAGGGGTGCCTTATATAAGCAACTGGTACATGTCCCTGTGTTATGAAGAAAAAAAATAAAAGGACCATGGCAAGTAGAAGGGGAAAGGGTTTCTTATGGCTAAAACTGAGCTCTATGAAATACACTATGATCACATTAAAGCTCATTGTGTCAATTCCCTATCTTACAGTATTCAGCAAAATCTATCTGGTAATTTCAGAGACCTCTTGGACACTCCCAGTTGTGGAGCTGAGTAAATTATTCACAAAAGATTTATCATATACATGTGGCCTCTTTTTCTGATTGAGGAATATCCACCTTCAATTTCCTAATATGTATCCATTATTTGAAAATGTTCCATGAAATTATTAAAATGGTTTTATTTTTATGATTTGGCATGAGCAGTTATTAGTAGCCAATATTCTCGTGTTGAATTGTGTTAATTAGCTGTGATTAGTCAGGTAAATCAGATGGGATTGTCTTTCTTCCTTGACTGGATGAGCCTTAAAAAGTAATCATTGGACCTGAAAAGTTAAACTGATCAGTTTGCAAATACTCATGAATGTGACTTGGAAATTGGCTTTGACCAAACATTTGTGCCAGAAAAATTTGCTCCAATAAAAATCAGATTGCATAAGTGCTTTAGGAACTGAAAAGGACACATGCATAACTAAAGCAAAATGATACACATATGTGAGTGAATATTTGTGGAAAATTTGTTTCATTTTTCAACCAGCCAGTGCCACCAGAAGGATATATACCACTACTCTGCTCCGACTAATACTTTGGACTTCTGTCCTCCTTTTTATCCAATTATCTCAAAGTGCTTAACACACCTTAGTGAATTAAGCCTCACAACACTATTTTGAGGCAGGTATTATTATCTCCATTTTAAAGATTTGGGAAATTTGAGGTGCAAAACCCCAATATTTTTTTTTAAAGTTTCTCTAACATTAGACTCCAAAAGTATATTTAGGTATCTAATTAGTGATCTGATAGAAGTGCTGAACAGACAGCAGCATCTGAAGCTCAGCATCTCTAAAAATCAGGCCACTTATTTAGGTGTAAGCCCTGTGGCCTTAGAGAGTAGAGAACTTTGACTATAATTATGTACCATCATTGGCCAAGAAACCTCCATATTCACTCACAGCATTACCCTGAGGTATCTTTCTATCCATCTAAATATGACATTTGTAATGTACCCAGAACTGAAGTATCAAACCGACTTAGCCCTATACAGGTGTACTTATGCCTATATCCCTCTCTATTCTTTGTTCTCTATTATATTATTAATTCTTTGTTCTCATCTTCTATATCATATGGTCCTGCCTCTCTCCTCCTCTTTCTTGTGACACATTACTTCACAAAGCATTAGCAATATTGAAAGTATATATTGGATAAGACATTCATTATCCTTTCACTTAGCAACTGATAATGTTCATTAAAGTTTTTTTTTCTTCCATGAACCATCTTGAACTTGCCATTCAAAAGACCAGATATTTTTCTCCACTGTTCACCACCCATTGGCTGCTAACAAATCTATATAATTACTGTACAGCCTTCCAGGTGGAAGATACTCTAAAGATAAAAATGACAAGTAGGAAATAACAGAACAGAAAAGGAAGAAATAAAATGGAAACAAAAATTGATTTCATTTTCTTTGTCCACAGCATCAGACAAGCATTATATGGTCAGTCATCCCAACCATTAAGAACTCTTTCTAAGATTGCATATCTGCAGGCATGAAGGATTCAAGTTTTAATGTGTGGAGAAGCTCTACAGAAATCTATTATTTGGTGAGCTGGAATCAGAGTGTACCAGTATTTCAGGTGGTGAAACTGAAACAACTCATTGTTTGAAAATTAACCTAAAACTAAAGCAGAAAATTCAGTATAAAAATGGTGAGAAGGCCATACTAAGAGGAGACAGCCTCTGACAGTATGATGGACATTTTGTAGGAGAGTGAGAGAAAAACTTCTTATCCCTCTCAAATGATTTTTTTTTCAGTAGGCTCGACAAACCACAGGGATCTACTGATCTTTTTTTTGGGAACCAATGATTTAGGAAATAAATAGAAAAAGATTACTATTTACCTAAAAAACAATAAAGAAATCCCATAGCAAGATTTTAATAATGATTGTTTGTATTTTGGTAGTGTCTGGACTTCTCAGTCCAACTGAGGCCTCATTGAGCTAGGAACTCTACAGATATTCAGCAAAGAGACAGTCCTTCCCCAAAGAACTATACAGATTTTTAAATTGCATTTAAAGTTCTGTTGGAAATGAAGACATTGGAAGCTTTGGAGTTAGCATGGAAAGCTGTAGGTGAATACACATTTTCAACACTAAATATACTTGTGTTCAGACAGTAGTGTTCCTTATAAACCTTTGGGCTTCCAATCGATGAACAAGCATAACACAATGTAACTTGGGAGATCTGTTTCACAAACTAGAATAGAGAAAATCAACACTCAATTTTCACATTCTGCACAGACTGCCAATGTTTTGCTCTTAGTATATATCAAATATACCCAAATACCAAATATAGTCACAAAAACTGGGCTTGATCTGTGAATCTTCGCAAAGCAAAAATGAGCTTATAATCTGTTATCAGTGTTTGACAAATGCTGTTTGATCTGCTCAGACAAAAACAGCAGACAATCAAATAGACATTTAGGGACATAAAGACATTCTGAGGCACATTTGAAAATTAAGCTTCCCATGTGAAATAGAGAAGTTATTTCACAGTCACATAAGAAAATAATATTTACTACTATTTTATATAACAAAAAAAAACAAGGAAATTCAACATTAAAACTACTTGGACATAAAAATGGTTATACCTGTCAGATCAATGGTTCATCTAGCCCTGCACTCTGTCTTCCAATAGTGGCCAATGCCAGGTGCTTCAGGGGGAATAAACAGAACAGGTGATCATTCAGTGTTCCATCCCATCATCCACTCTCAGCTTCTGGCAGTCAGATGCTAAAGACTCCCAGAGCATGGGGTTGCATTTCTGACCACCATGGTTAATAACTAGTGATGGACATATCCTCCATGAATTTATCTAATTCTTTTTTGGCCTTCACATCATACCCTGATAATGAGTTCCACTGGTTTGACTGTGTGTTGTGGGCAGAAGTACTTCCTTATGTTTGTTTAAAACCTGCTGCCTATTAATTTCATTGGGTGACTTCTTGTTCTTGTGTTATGAGAAGGAGTAAATAAAATTTTCTTATTCACTTTCTCCTCTCTGTAGTTCTGTTCTTTAAAGAAAGCAGCAAGACCTTATAGACAGATTATTTTATCAGATGTAGCAGTGAGCTGTTTTTCTCTACCGGATGTTGCTTGCATGCTTGAAGTGAAGAAGAAAGTTCACCCCAGCAACTCAAAAAACAAAACTCTGTCTCTATGGTGCCACAGACACTTTCTTTGCTCTTATTCACTTTCTCCACAGTAGTCTTGATTTTATAGACCTCTATCATATCCCTCTTTAGTCATCTCTTTTCCAAGCTGAAAAGTCAAACCAGCCTTAAATTTGAATGTTATGCAAGTAAGGATTTTAGTCTGTGGCATAACTCTGATAATATATTCCAGATACTGGGTTAAATCCTCCAGTTCTTACTCATTCACAGTTACCATTGTCCTTATTCAGTAGCAACTAGATTGGGTACTTCAGCATTTAGCACACAATGTGGTTTATTCATTCTTTGTTTTAGTGTATTTTTTTTTAAAGGAGAAAATAACCTTTATTAGAGGGTTTTAAACCTTGTATAATTTTACCCAAAATATCTTGAGTTATTTCAGCCAATTGGATGTATAAATACTTATGAATATTTTTAAACATATATTATTTTACTTACCCCAAAATATCTGCCCAAGCATCAGCTATTGTGCAAATACATGGTGAACTTTTTGTATTTTTTCCTCATTTTACATATATATATGTATATATACACACATACACACACACATACACACAAAGCAATTTTTTAGAAATCAGGTAGAAATGTTTACTTCCAGGCAGAAACTTTTGTGCCAGGTTTCAGCCTGGAGATGATTTTTGTGGCAGATTTACAAACTCCTAGAAACCAGGATTTCTAATAGAAATGCTGACACAACCTTAACTCCTTTATAGTGGTATGAACTCACCGCTATAATAATTAAGCAATTAGGCATGACAGAGAGTGAGAGTTTCCTGAGATAATCACACCCCTGGGGTATTACAAGTCATGATCCAGAGATAAGTGTTTTTAATCCCCCAAGGGTGTGATTATCTTATGATAACCACACCCCCTGGAGGAGACTTATAAATCATAAAAAAATCTTTAGCATAAGTAAAAAATGCTTGAGCTGCAGTAGGCAGAAGAGCTCTAGATGTGGAGAGTGAGTGATATGAATCTGTCACAAATTAATTAAGAACGGCAAAATACACAACAGCCTCATAAAATCAGCCCTCAATCCTATCAATTTGTATCAGGGGTGAAGGAATAAATACTCTAAATTATTAAGCAACTTTCTCCAGCTCCTGGTGCAGCAAATATTGTTTTGGAACTTCTGAGGAGATCCTGAAGATTCCCATTAAAACTGCAACCTCCTTTTTAGGCTGCTTTTCCTCTAGGTTATAAGAGTGGCCTTCTCTGATGCTAATTCCAGCTCTGCTCTGAAATCTGCCCATTGCAGAAGAAAGCAAAATAACTATTACTTCTCACTTGCTTCCAGAGCCCTAGATGCTCAGGAGCTCTGTTGGACTGAGGTGGGAAAGAACTACATTCATTCTGCTGTTTCCTTGGAAATCACAGAGGGCCAGCCTTAAGCACAAAACAGAAAGGCAACTGCTTGTGATCCTCTGTTTGTAGGGACCCTGTAACAGCCTCATCAACCCATGATACCACCTCCCCACACTGACACTGGACGAGCACAGAAGAATGGATTCCCTAACATGGTAAAGAGACTAGAGGGGATGCTTATGGAAGCCCCATTATTCCCTTGCATGGAGCATTCCCATACCTGGAATCCCACATAGAAGCAAATTACACTCAGGCCTGCCTGGTCAAACCCAATAGTTTTATAGACCATGTGTTACAGCCACTGACCTCATCTAATAAATTGTGGAGAAGGTTATTCAGAGAATGGACCATATGCAGCAAGGCTCTTTGGCATAATCCTGGACTTGCTTTTATTGTGTAGATCTATGTGGTAAAAACAACACAGGGTACACATAAGCAGACAACTCTGTGATTTCCAAGGAAATAGCAGTTTGGATATAACCATTTGCCCAGCATCATGTAATACACAGCTCTGTGTTACTTACCATTGCAATTTGAGAATATTTAGTTTCCAGCTGCTTTTGTTTTAGAACAAACAAAGGCACATTTCATTTGCATTATTTAACATTAAGGCAAGGAATGAACCTGAATTAATTAAAAAGTTTTAAGCTATCAACATGGCTTGAGAAAGTTTCATTGTTCTGTTACTGTAATGTGATATAAAACACAAGTCTTATGCCAGTGAGATTATTACACTTGAAGCCACTTCAGAGATTGCTATCTTGTAGCGTACACATTCAGACCTTCACAAATGGCGTATCACACTCAGAGCTGTAAATATAACATTCAAAAGGCTCATATTTGCACTCTCCTGAGTTGCATCTGAAATAGTAATCCATAGAAAAATTATAAATACACACATAAATAATGTTTTACATGTTGATGTGGACACAGCAGCAAAATGAGGACAATGGAATTAAGTGTCAGGCTGCAACTTTTATTAAACTTTTAGCACAAAGGTGGAGCACTTCCCACCCATCATCCATACTCTCCTACATCAGGCATTTGATTGGTTCCAGCACAGGAGTTACGGGGCTCCTTACCATATAACCTGTAACTGGCACCCGGGTAACAGGGCTCCTTTTCATATAATCCATAACATAGGGTAGGGTCTCCTCATCCTACCCTGCAGCTCTCTCTGAAACCTAGTGAGGGGGACAGAGGGTGCAGCAGGGTGAGTACCTCATCCCGCTGGGACCACAAGGTGTGACTTAAGCCCACAAAGGCCACAAGGTCTCACCTTATTGTATGAGCCCAAGGCCCATCACCAAAATCCCAGATCTTTTACCTCCAGAAACCGCTCATTTTATTATCTTAACCACACAGGAAACCAGCCACAAGTTGCAATAAGTAAGCAACACCACCCAGCAGCTCAGTTGGGTACCATGCATGTTCCTACTTAACCCATTGTGGCTTGAAAGTGCTGGGAGAAAGGCAAAAAACTCCCTGGTCCTCCACCAATTTGGCCCCTCAGAATAAAAATTCCTTCCTGACCTCCAAAGCAGGCAATAGGCTAGACCCACGGCATCTGTCACACTGGGTTCCCATTCCTAGTTCAGGTGGGTAAGGTGAGTTACTGGAATAGAGTCGAAAGAAGTTCCACATGGCCCCTGAGCTGAGATAAATCCTGGGAGCTGGGGAATGGTGGCCAAACAATACCCATCTTCCACAGGTAGACCCTGGTGCCAGAGATTCCCATGGGAGGCACTACCTATTGTCCTTGCTCCCTCCCTTGCTACTAGGACTGTCCTGCTTTCAGCACCAGCCCCATCAGTTTCCCCTATCCAGTGATGCATCTGGGTGGCATTTCTATACATTGTATAAATATTAACTAATTCCAGCTCAAAAGCCCTCTGAGGCAGCTAAATAAGTGTTATTATTATTCCCATTTTACAGTTTTGAAAACTGAGAAGCAAAGGGTATTTCCCAGAGCTAGTTAGTTGCAGAGCTCAGATTACAACTCTGGAAATTGTGACTCCTAGCTGTATGCTTATTCTGCATTGAGTGGGATCCACTTTAAAAAGAGGGGTTGAAAATTCCAAATAGAAGCATACTGAAAGCATCTGAGAATCTGGCCTTTTGCGCTTATCATACAACCCCATTGGGGAAGTGTGGGAATAGGGAATTTGAATGACTCTTCCTTGATCCCCCTCCTTATTCCCAGTCACTAAAAATATATCCAATTTAATGAGCAGTTTAGCAAGAAGGCCCACTCTCCATTCAGACAAACTATGTATATTAGTAAGCGGAATCTTAATTAAAACAGACCTTGCTAGATGATTGGTCATAGTTTTTTTTTCTGGCCATTGTACACAGGGAATAATTATTTTATTATATTTAACAAGACCATGTTAAAGAGTAGGTCCCCATCCCATGTAAAGCAGTTTATAATATGATTCAGCCCTTCCCTGTCTATTCCCGTAAGGGAAACCAAAAGTGGCCTATTACAAGAACTAGGCTTAGTTCTAAAGCCTGATTCTTGCCAACCCAATTTCAGTGTGCGTTTGTGGAGACAATGCTTAAGAGAGTATAGAAGTGGAGAGCAAGATTGGTAATAACTCCAGTTTTGTTAGCAACTATGTAGCTGAATGGCAATGCGAGTGACCATATTTACTGTGCTGTAGAAGGACAAAGCAGGTGGAATTGTGAAGTCAACGTAGTGGTAAAGAAAAGGCTAAGCGCTCACAGAGATTTGTTTAATCTTTCACTTAGGACAGCACAGGAAACACTTGAGATTTAAGGGGAGCTCTTATATATTGATTATACACACAGACCTGGCCATGCCCATCTCAATCCAGATCCTGCACTCCTTCACATCCCACTGTATCTACTGTTCTTGGACTCACACAGACACTTCCCTCCTCCTACTTGAAGCAGTGCTGTTTCCATGCAGGTGCCTACCCCCTTCCTTATTAGATGTCATCAGAGAGAGGACATCAGCAGAGGGAGTTGGCTGGCTGATTCCTGGGCCTTAGTTGCCTGAATCATGGAGGAGGGAGCATTCTCCCCCTATTCAGCACAGAGCTGCTCCCTGGAACATAGGTGCAATGAGAATGGGCATGAGCATCCTACACTAAGACCAAGATGTAGTCAGCAGTCTATTTTATCCTTCTTCATAAAGATCCAGTGGATAAGAAGCCAATTGCTGTCCCCTAGGGCACTGGACTCCTCCCCAAAGAAAGCCAATAACAAGTGTGTACAGTAAGAGATGTCCAGTGTGTGGCTAGAGAAAGGATATACAGGGGACACATTGTGAAAGGGTGGGTGAAAGCTAAACGTGGAACTCTCCCCTAGGCCATGCTGCCTCTGGAAAAAAAACAGCTCAAATCTTCATCTAGTGAAATTGTGTTGCTGCAATTTGGGAGACATTTTGGGAAGTCAAAAATAGGGTTTTAAAAAACAAAAACAAACAAAAACTTATCGGATACCTATTTTGTTTGGCATTATAGCTAAGTAAGGGCTGGTCTACACTACGGGGGGGGTCGATCTAAGATACGCAACTTCAGCTACGTGAATAGCGTAGCTGAAGTCGAAGTACCTTAGATTGAATTACTTACCGTCCTCACGGCGCGGGATCGACGTCCGCGGCTCCCCATGTCGACTCCGCTACCGCCGTTCACATTGGTGGAGTTCCGGAGTCGACAGGAGCATGTTCGGGGATCGATATATTGCGTCTAGATGAGACGCGATATATCGATCCCCGAGAAATCGATTGCTACCCGCCGATCCGGCCGGTAGTGAAGACGTACCCTAAGCTATCCAATTATTGTACCTTATCTGAAAATAATAGTAAGGACCTATTGCGGGATACTGTGGAAGAGGTAGAAGTGGAAGGAATGGCATGCAGAGTAAAGCAAAACAATTTTTTTGATCATCAAATTGCTTTATTCTGACCGTAAAACCAGAAGACGACTTTCCGGCTGTGAAACTAAATTGTTGATATGTAGAGCTCATACAAATAGTCAGAATTTAGTATAAAGGGATCTTTTGCTTAAACTCCAGTGTATCTATCATTTACATGAGACCAAAAAAAAAAAACCCAGCACTCCATCTTTGAAAGTCTGCAGCATATCTTTTGAATATGATCAGTCACCATCACAGTCAGTCAGAACCAAGAGACTGAATACACTTACATTAATTTGGAATTTTGCCAAAAGGTGACTGTAAGAGTCCGATGTCGGGGCTTGGCCCTCTCAGGAGCGGCCGGGAGCCAGGCCACGTCACTATACGGCCTAAATCCGCACGTCAGTCTCCGAAGGTCCACGGGCTCAGACCCGCAGGCAGGGGCTGAGCAAAACAAACAGAGGCAGTAGTTTAAGCCCCAAGCCCTCAGTCAGGGCGGGGCAGCAAAACAGCAGTTCTAGCTCAGACCCTCAGACAGGGGCTGAGCACACAGAGTCAGTAGTTTAAGGGGCTCAGCTCCTTAAGCAGGAGCTGAGCAAACAACAATAGTTCAGGGCTCAGGTCCTTAAGCAGGAGCTGAGCAAACAACAATAGTTCAGGGCTCAGATCCTTAAGCAGGAGCTGAGAAGCAACAACAATAGTTCAGGGCTCAGGTCCTTAAGCAGGAGCTGAGCAGCAACAACAATAGTTCAGGGCTCAGGTCCTTAAAGCAGGAGCTGAGCAGCAATAATAGTTCAGGGCTCAGGTCCTCGAAGCAGGAGCTGAGCAGCAATAATAGTTCAGGGCTCAGGTCCTCGAAGCAGGAGCTGAGCAGCAACAATAGGTGAGTCCAGACTTCGGGGTCTGAGCTCTGATGTGAGGGGGAGACTGCCACCCGTGAGAGGGGTGGCGGGGGGGACACAGGCCCACCCACTCCACTGTGTCCCAGCCCGGGGCCCTAACAGCGGCAGTTAGTCTGCTGCTGTGTCGGTGGGGTCCTGACCGCAACACACCGACATCGGCTCGAAATCTGCAGTAGCCAGACTGGGGTCAGCTACCCCCGGGCCACTTCCCATCTCCCCCTCCATGGGTACCTGCTCATCGCTGGTGTCTGGAGCGGGGTCCCATACCATGGGCTCCTCGTTGTGCTGAGGGCTGGCTAGGTCGGGCTGCTCCTCAGGACACGGGTCGGGGTTACGCTCGGGCCGCTCCTCGGGATACCAGGCTCGGGGAAGGCTCGGCCAGTCCTCCTCGGGGTACCGTGCTCGGGGAAGGCTCGACCAGTCCTCCTCAGGGTACCGTGCTCGGGGAAGGCTCGGCCAGCCTTCTTCAGGGTACCTGGCTCGGGGCAGGCTCGGTCCAGCAGGAGCTTGGTCAGGAGCGTCTGTCCTTTCCGGCCGCCGGGCTGCAACTGAGCGCTGGGCCGGGGCTCTTATACTTCCTGTCCCGCCCCTTGACTTCCGGGGGGCGGGGACAGGCGGCAGTGGCTCCGCCCACTGTGGCGGCTGTTCTGGCTCCTCCCTCTCAGGAGCGGCCGGGAGCCAGGCCGCCTCACTACAGTGACCTTTTTATAGTTAATGAACAGAGGCAAAGAGGGGCTTAGTCAATATTTGCCTCTCCTTGAGGAAGAAACTATCACAGAAGTTCACGTTCTGATCAGAACCTAACCCTATCTAGATTTCCTTTTTCCACATTATACAAATTCACTAGTTATGCATGCCCTGGAAGTAGAACTCTCCCAAAATATATGCATTTTGCAATAAAGAAAAATCAAACTGTCAGCACAATCTGTTACTTACGCTCTTTTCCAGAATACTGGTGCATTTTCTAAACAAAATGATTGTGTCTTTTTTACATGACAACATATAAAGGAAGGAGGCAAAAAAATATTCTCACTAAATTGCCTGCAAAGCCATAAGGGGCTTTTCTGTAGCTACTAAGTGATGTTTTAAATCTGCAGAGAAACAATTCAGCATTTTTAGTGCCTTTGTGAAAAGGTTGCCATAAATACAATTTTCTAACAGATCATTTAATACATCCACTCATAGTTCAAACATGCTAACCGTTGCCTTCCAGAGCTGTCAAAACAGGTATAAGTCTTGTTTACTGACACTTCACTAAAAAACTAAGAATCATGCATGGGAGAACTATAAAGTACTCCAGCCTGAGTGGTCTCCTCTTGATGAAAATGAAATGTACATGTCGTCTCATCAGATCACATATGTTGCTCACTTAAATCATTGTCTGTGTACTGGTGGTGCTGGAGGAACAATAATTTCACTTTCTCACACAGTATTAGTTACAGTGCAGAGAGATAGGAATGAAATAGGAATGAAATCTTCATTTTTCAAGAGCTACGGGTACCTTAGGCCACAAAGTAAGTGTTCATCCCTGGGGCAATAATTTAAGTCTGATGTAAACTTTAAGTCAAATCATGTTAATGGCCTCAGTTTAAGCCCCTGCACAAGTAAAGTTGGTCATCATGGTAGAATTAGCATGACATACGTTTGGCAAGTCATGGGACTCCCCGTCTGCAAAGAAACACTACTTTTGCCCATGGTCTCCTACCCAGGCCCCAGAACGCTGATGAGGGGCTGTAATCACACACACAGCTCCTGCTTCTCTATGAGGTATGGTCTGGGTCTCCACTGTACACTGCTCAGCATCTGTCATGAGTGTCCACTCCCTGGCACCTTCTCTGCCTGGAGCACGTCTAGCTCCAGCTTCAAGCACTGCTCTTTCTGGCACTCTGCCTCTACTGTGGACTGCGCTAACTTCTGCTTCAGTTTTGTTATCTGTTCAATAATCTTCTTCAGGGAGGTGTGTATGTCCTCCAGCTCTTGTTGACAAACTTTCAGCTGGTTCTGTAATCTCTGAAGATAATCAAGGGTTTCCTCTGAGCCCCTCTTGGCTGTGTCAGTTTGAATCTCCAGGTCTCTCCACTCCTTTTATATTTGGCTATTGATTTTCCCCATCCTAAGCTGTTACACTGGGTTCGTATCACCTTTCTTCTCCACTAGTTTCTTCCCAAAATCACCAGTCATGGAAGTTCCTTTATCAGCTCCTCTGGTCCAGCTCAACCTCTGCCGTAGGTAGACCCACATCTCACCATGCACACATGATACATGTACAGGGAGGTGACTGCCAATCTTCTTTGCCAAAAACCCATTTTCCCAGGCAATGGAATGCCTGCAACCTGAATCTGCAAGGCCTTCCACTGACAGGCCTCCCAGCCTGACCAACACCACATATGACTGAGTCACAGTGCCATTCAGAGATGACCCCAGGCCACAGTTATAACAGCCCAGGTAACTGCCCTCCATTATTGTCTTTTTTCACCTAATATGTCCAGGCTTACTGCATCTGAAGCATATCAATGGACTTCCCCAGCCACCCCCAGAAGCACTTCTGCTATATTGTGGGATTGAGCAGGGCTTTGGTATCTCCACTTTAATTAATAATTTCCCATGTGGAACTGTATCAAATGCCTTACTGAAATCCTCAGGTGGGCGGAGCACTGAGCAGTCTTTAGCCTGCAGTCCTTTGGTTGGGCTGGCAGTTATTAACAATCTAAGCCTTTGGCCCTCCCTCCTTCAGTGACAGCCTGATGTGCCCTTTCCAACTCAGCAAACCCGTTCATAGAGCTTTATTTCTTCTTCACTATTGGGTCTTTTCCTCTGCCTGGTTCTTACAGTAATATGTTTCCACTGACCACTTTCCTCACCCAGCAGTCTCCCCTCTGAGTTCTTCAGTCCAGCTTGCATCTACAAGTCTTGACTTTTCCATTCAGCCTCCTCTTGCCTTTGCTCCATCATCTACTTGAACCCCCTTCGAAACTCAGTCAGTTTCTGCTTGCATCTCCAGGACTCAGATCTTCTCTTCAATCAGCTCTATCAAGTGGCACCTCATAAAATGAAGTTCTTTTCAGGTACCTGCTCTCAGATCATGTACATCCCACAGCTTCCACATCCAATCATCTTCATTGTCTCTTCCAGGGCTTGGGTCACTACCATTGCTGGCTCTGTACCTGTCATAGCCTTCCTGCTTCAAGGCCTATCAAGGAAAAAGAAAAAGAAAACAAAAGAAAACAACCAAAGTCACCCCCCCCAAAAAACCCAAACAAAACCAGACCACCACAACCACCACTCCATCCTGAAACTCCCCTTACAAACTCACCTGTTTACAGCTCTGTTTGCTGCTTCTGTGCCACTGGCTGACTGTTTACTGCTATTGTATAATACCCCCCACCCATTCAGGGAAGCCCTGCCCCCGAATCAGGGCTCTGTTTCTCTCACAGTACACTGTCCCCTACCAGCCTCTGCAAATTAATTACTCATCAATAAAAATTAGCACCTTATTTACAGTCTGAATTCATCTAGTTTCAACTTCCAGCCATTGGATTATGTTATATCTTTTTCTGATAGACTTTAGAACCCATTACTAAATACTTGTTCCCCATGCTTGCTTTCTAGTCATAGGACACCAGCATGGCACTACTGAATACTTTAAGAGTTCTGGAGAACTGAGCAGCCATATTACTTACACTTGATTACCTCTGCTTTGCACCTTTTGTAGTCATTTAACCCTGTGCAAAGTGAATACAAATAATGCAAAGGCTGCCATCTTGATTAGATTGCTTTTAACCAATTGGCCATCGGACCATGGATAGCCTGGTGGCTGCAAGACATTGGAGAACTGTGCCCTAAACTTACTGGAGTTGGCACAGAAACAGATTAGATTTATCTCTGATTGCCTGTGGCCCTAAAAGTAGCTGGGAATAACCAGAGCACAGCAATACTCTGGCCTCACCCTTTTCCCCTGTTTTCTGTAGTTAAATCATCCCAATGCCACTTTTAAAGCGATCAGTGGTGATTAGAAACCAAATAAAACACCCTGCATAGATTAGATATGAGATGAAATCCTGGCCCCACTATAGATATTATCTGTACACTAGAAAATGATACAAGAGGGTGACAGAAAATTTTTCCTGTGTTTAAGGCCATGTCTACACTTACAAGCTTACAGCGGCACAGCTGTACCACGTTATGCCAAATGGAGAGCTCGACATAATAAAACCAATGCCTCCTGCTGACATAGCGCAGTGCACATGAGCGCTTTTGCTGGCAAAACATGTCATTCAGGGGGTGTCACACTCCGAGCGACAAAAGTGTTGCCGACTTAAGCACTAATGTCTAAGTGGCTTAAGTTTACCAGTGTAATTGTCCCATAATGCCACTGATGCAGGTTAATATAGAAATGTATGCAACCACCAGAAAAATGTTAGGCATCAGTTCAATCTCTTTCTCTTTAGGTTTTTATAAGATTTCTCATCACCATTGTATCTGAGCACTTTCTGCAAGATGTAAACACAAAAAAATCTGTTTTCTGTTTATTGCTTATAATCATACACTTTAAAAACATGGATGAAATCCTGGCCTCATTTAAATCAATGGCAAAACACCAACTAACTTCAGTGGGGCCAGGATTTCATCCCATATCTAATCTATGTAGGGTGTTTTGTTTGGTTTCTAATCACCACTGATCGCTTTAAAAGTGGCATTGGGATGATTTAACTACAGAAAACCGTTTATGAAAGGCACCCCTGGGTGTAGCTTCTCATCTGCTCTTTCTCAGAATCTCTCTCGCTCCCTCTTTCTCTCCATTTTCCTCTCCCTCTCTTCACATCACATCATATCCACATCAGTAGCTGGGTTCCAATCCATCACTCTGCATTAAGCTATGTCATATCAAGTTCCTACATCATATCACACTGCCAAAAATAGGAAAATCAATGCCTTTCCAAACCAGATCCATCCAAGAAACACCCCCACAACCAAATGCAACAAAGAATAATATCTATATTTATGGTTTTTTCCCCCAAAATCAAATGGATGGGGGAGGTGCAGGAATTAAAAGAAAAGACAACATGCATTAGGCATGTCATAGCAGGGGACATTTTAAACTACCTTACTTAGAAGTTCCAATTTATCTTTACAGATCTCTGTTGGGTTGACATAATTATTAGCTATAAAATTGTGACATTGTAATGGAAGCTCAGAACTGCCAGAATCAATACTGGTTGGCATAATATCCCAAGAGAAAACAATGAAAAATTTACTTGTTAGCTTTCTATCAAGTCAGGTCATTGCTAAGGCATCTGTGAGTAGTGCAGACTGAACAGAAATTTTGTCCATCTAACTACATCCTGTGACTGTGCTTTGACTTTGCTTTTTTATTCAAAAGATAATTGTAGAAGAAGAGAAAAAGATTTGGGGAAAACACTCTGTGGCTTGATCTTTACTTTTAAGGCTTCTTCATGAGGTTTCTGGAGACCTGTTTAAATCTGGAGCTTTTAGAACCACTGTGGATTTACTGAGCCAGCAAATGCTCCGATAATCAGCAAGGGTCCAGATAAAATGTTGCCATTCCATGCTGGGCTGGATTTCAGCCTGGTCAGGTATCTTTTACTGGCATCAGGAAGCTGACACCCAGGAAGGTCACTGCTTCACGCGTGATTCCTGACCTAAGGGTCCCTAAAGGAGGACAAGTCTGCTTTGGGAGCGGGGTGGGCGTGTATGATGGTTCCAATGAGATTGTAGGTGCCATTCAGTCTGAGGCAGTAGCAATGAGAGAATAAAAGGAGCATATGGGTCCTACACCCATCTCTGATAGGTGTCCATGAGACTGGAGAAAGGGGTGAGTTAGCAGCAGGAAAAACCAGCGGAGGTTGCAGGAGAGGAGTAATGGGAGCAGGGACTTGCCATACGCTCAGGCTCACTGTAGGAACATTCCTAGGGGGAACTGAAGCCAGAGAAAAGAAGCTGGCACAGGGGGCTCCATTCAAACCAGCTGCCCATCTTCTCTTCTTTGTGTGGGCTACGCCAGATGTGTGTTCTCTGCCCTCATGGAAGCATAAAGGCAGCACAGATGCACCAAGACATCTAACCCCCCATGCCTCACAGAAAGGAGTGCAGGAAGTCCCAGGGAGGAGAAAACAGGAGAGCAAAGTCAAGGAAATGGGCTGGAGGGAGGAGGGAATAGGAAGACTTAGGGAGGGAAATGGCAACTGAGCATGAGAATAGAGCAGTGGGGATGTAACTGGAAAAAAAGGAGAGAGAAAAGAAGAGGGAGGAGCAAACTGGGAGAGAGGAATGGAAGGAGAATGAGAAGTGTAAAGGAAACTGAAAGAGGGAGAAGAACTGGTTTAATGCATAGGAGAACTGGGTATGAATCTTTCTATATCAGCTGGGGTCAGGGATAAAAAAGGGTTAACATTTTTAACAGTTAAAGTAATGGGGTACAGGAGGAAATGCAGCTCCCCCTCCCCTGCCAAACCCAGAGGAGAGCTCCCCCTTCTCTCTCTTGCTTGCATAAGCAATGTTTCCTACAGCTCCGCTTCTCCTTGGCTGGTGCAGCAAGTGTGGCCTCAGTGACAGTGCCAACCTACCTTATGTGTTGGTCACATGACAGGTCAGTATCCATTGGCTATATGTTACTCAATTAAAAAAATGTAGATAACATAATGCCAGCTAACATTACAACTGCAAACCAAATGCAGACAGTGAATAAAACCCACAAACGGAGAGGTCTAGGATGCAGGTCACAATAAACAATCTGTATCCCCTGATGGATGAGAGGATTATTCTGTCTCTTTTTGGACATCTGTCAATAACTACCACCTCTGAACCCTAATGGCTTTTCACCACATGATCATTTTTGCTCTCAAAATAGTTCCTCCTGCTATAGCACATTCAGCCTGGGAGGTGGATCTGCCATCTGGAGACTGGGCATGATTCTGTGGGTTACTAATTCTATGTCTTGTCTGCCACCCTGGCAGCATAAAAGAGCCTTAAAGTGGGAGAAATGAGAATCTCTCTTGCAAAGAGTGCTTCATTGGTCAGGTTAGAACTAGGATAAAGGCTCCATACTGGACCAGCTCAGAGTCCACAGTGTAAGGGGTGGATTGGGTGTGTGACTGGTGTGCAGTGCTGTTCTCAGAACCCTGGGAAACAGAGGATGCTCTAACTTAGGGCTTGTCTACACAAACATTTAATTTGCAGCAAGCTGGGGTGTGAATCTGCCCTGCACTAGTCTGCGTGCAATAACTGTCCCTATGGACTCTGCTGATGCACACTAACAATTCATTAATACGTTTTGATCTGCTCTCATATCAAACTGGAGTACAGCAAAGTGCATTATTGAACTGTTAGAGCAAGTCAGAAGAGTCCACACAGAAAATAATTCACGGCAGGGTAGTGCAGGGAAGATTGACATCATAGCTTGCCACAAACTAGATCGGGGTAGGCAACCTATGGCACGTGTGCCGAAGGCGACACGCAAGATGATTTTCAGTGGCACTCACACTGCCCGGGTCCTGGCCATCGGTCCGGGGGGCTCTGCATTTTAATTTAATTTTAAATGAAGCTTCTTAAACATTTTAAAAGCCTTATTTACTTTACATACAACAATAGTTATATATTACAGACTTATAGAAAGAGACCTTCTAAAGACGTTAAAATGTATTACTGGCATGTGAAACCTTAAATTAGAGTGAATAAATGAAGACTCGGCACACCACTTCTGAAAGGTTGCTGACCCCTGAACTAGATGTTTGTGTAGACAGGCCCCTGCACAGCCCCAAAATGTGGACAGTACAAACATGTCTTACAGCCATCTTTGCTCCTTCCTCCCCTCAGTACTGCTCTAGGTGCAGAAAGAGGGTAACAGAGTCAGGCATTATTTTAATGGATTATGTTGTCAGTGGCTGTCTAGGTTTGTTTTATTTCTGTCAATGCATGATTGTGATCATCAGCATTTTGGATATCCTAAGAAACAAAGCCAGTGTCCTTCTCCAAGACGATTGTGTCTTTCACTAAGGAGCATATGGACTTGTCATTCCTTGGGATCCAGACATAATGCTGTTTTTTCCCTCTTGAATCCTGTAACATTTAATAGCTGGCTGGGTAGGGTGGCAACCCTTGTTAGAGTGCTCCCAGTCTTCAGAGTTGACACCTCCCACCACATTGATTAAGAGCTTAGCCAGCTCCTCCTTGGATGAAGAGATTTATTCCTGCTTACTCTGGTCATTTCTGACATATCTTCTGATTATAAATACAGTGTAGCAATGATCTTTGCCAGCACAGGCTCTAAGTATTTGGCGAAAAGAATTTACGCCTCCTCACTACTTTCATCAAATTGTATCCCAATCATATCGTCTCTCTGATTTAAAATCCTTGACCTTCTCTCTTGTAAAGTAATCAAATCTCATCATCTTAATATGACCCTGCTTGTCCTGCTCCCTTTCAATTCCTTCTGCATTCTTTGTCCCCAAATCCTCCACATTCATTCTCCTCCTTGTTCTTGTGATGTGAGAGCACTTCAGTGCTGTTCCAATAACAACTGGGTCCTCTCTGCTTTGTCTCACTGGCTCTCTTTTCCTCTCTCCACCCTGAGGGGATGTAGCACATGCAGGGATTGGAGGAAAGGAAGGGAACAAAATCGATCTTACAAGACAACAGGGACCAGAACGATATAGCAGAACCCCAATGAAATCTGAGATGTCCACAAAATCTGGGAGAATTAGATTACTAAGGCAATCCATAAAGAAAGTGGGGAATGTTAATATTGAAAGAAAATAAAAAATTGAATTTTAAAAAAGTAAAGTAGGATATAAAACTTCAAAAAATAAAATTAATTTAAATCAATCTTAAAGTCCATCTAAAAATTACATAACACAAACAGGTTGGGGTGTGGCTAAAATTTTGCCTGTAAATCTAATCATTGTATTACCCACACTGGACAGTATAAAATTATATGCTGTTGAGAAAGCTCTATAAGATTCAGGCATACTGGGGTGGGCTAAAGATGAAACATAATGCTTCACTCTCAATTTCTGGCTTTTGTCAGTTTAATCTAGTCCTATAATTGTATTTTAATATAGTTTTTTAGTATATAATAAAAAACAAAGCTGAAATAAATGATAACCTAAGTCCCCGAGCATGTTCATTGTTGTAAGTAAAGCAGACATGCCAGATGTTCAGAGATTACTGGGGGGAGGATAGAAGGAAAAGGCAGCACAGAAAAATGTAGCTGTTTGTGTGTATTGTGTTTGGAGAAAAGCAAAAAAATCTTTTTCCCTTTCCTGATTTAAAGGCTCTTTGGTATGAGCAAGAATGACTGACTAGTACTAAAACAATTCTCTTGAGCAGACCATCTTGAACCATATACAACAGATAAAAAGCCAGCAAAATGCAGCTCTACAAATAACCTCCTGTTGTCAAATTGCATGTAATTTGGGGGAAGTTTTTTCTCCCTTCTGCTTTCTCTAGCACACAAGGAGCTGTGAAACCAGTGGGTTTTGGATGCATTAGACAAAGACCTTTCTCCTACCTATTAAATGAGTCTTTAGTCCATAAGCACGGCTATCTGTGCATTGCCACTTTACTCACATTAAGACCTCTCTGCCATACAACTGTCTATTTTGGCTGCACACATATAACCATTACTGCTATGCTCACATTAACACATATGAAGCAATAGCCCTTGAGGGATTTTTACCTTGATCTTTCTTTCTTTCACCAACACATCCTCCTTCTGCCCTTCATTTCCAGCTTTGTTTACAAGTCCATCAGATTATTTTTGTGTATGTGCTGACAACAGGGTGCACGATTTGTTTGGGGGTTTTCTGGTCATAAAAGTATTCATTTCTAGAACAAGTAATTGCATGGAAAATCAGCCACAATGGAGACTCCTTTGAAGGAATAGGAGGGCTCCACTTAGTCTTGAGAAAATGAAATAATATAATCCCTGCAGGGATTTTTTCAGCGGCTATAAAGCAGGGTCACTTCCTCACATACAATAATCTGGCTCTTTGCAAGTGCACAGTTGTAACAAAAATAATATGTAAACTATTCCCTAGTTCAGAGTTCCTATTTTATACTAACATACACGGATGGGTGCACACAAGTAGAAGTCCCAAATTTCCACTATGTCTGAGATGTGTGTGGACGTAGTGGAGAGCAGAGACTGCACAAGGTGGTTGTGGCTTTCTGGTCCTTCTTAGGGCCTATTCTAACATCAGTTAATGCCATACACTCTGGCTTCACCAACCACTCACTCATGTGCTTGGTTTGCAGTGGCAGCTGAAGTAAACTGAAATTGTAGAAAGTTGATAAATGAAGCAAAGGGACCCAAGGAGAAATCTATGGCCAGCAGAGTTAAGAACAATCTCTGAACAGTCTCTGCGAAAAGAATCAATGGTCACAAATCAGACATCAGGAATGGTAACATACAAAAGCCAGTAGGATAACACTTTAATCTCCCTGGACATTCTATAACAGATTTTAAAGTACACATACTTCAACAAAAAACTTCAAAAACAGACTTGAAAGAGAAACTGCAGAACTACAATTCATTTGCAAATTTAACGCCATTAATTTGGGCTTGAATAGGGCTGGGAGTAGATGGCTCCCTACAAAAGCAATTTTCCCTCTCTTGGTATTGACACCTCCTCATCAATTATTGGGAGTTGACCACATCCACCCTGATTGAATTGCCCCTGTCAACACTGGTTCTCCACTTGTAAGGTAACTCCCTTCTCTTCATGTGTCACTATATTTATGCCTGCATCTGTAATTTTCACTCCATGCATCTGAAGAAGCAGGTTTTTTACCTATGAAAGCTTAGGCCCAAATAAATCTGTTAGACTTTAAGGTGCCACCAGACTCCTCGTGTTTTTTTTAATATTAGGACCAAAAAGAATTCTGACACTGGTATTGGTCCATTACTAGATAGAAATGGTAGGATTATCAATAATAATGCAAAAAGGCAGATGTGTACAATAAATATTTCTGTTCTGTATTTGGGGAAAACAGGCAATATAGTCTCATCATATGATAACACTCTTTCCATTCTACTAGTATCCCTGGAGGTTGCTAAACAGGAGCTGTTAAACTCAGACATTTTCAAATCAGCAGTTCAGTTAACTTTCATCCAACAGTTTTAAAAGAGCTGGCTAAGCAGATCACTGGACCATTAATGCTGATTTTCAAATAGGTCTTGGAGCACAGAGGAAGTTCCAGAAGACTTGAAGAAAGTTAACATTGTGCCAGTTTTTTAAAAGAGCAAAGGAGATGATGTGGGTAACATAAGCCAGTCAGCCTGACATTGATCCTGGGCAAGATAATGGAGTGGCTGATACAGGACTTGATTAATAAAGATTAATTAGAAGAGAGTAATGTAATTAATGACAATCAGCATGGGATTATGGAAAGTAAGTCCTGTCAAACTAATTTGAGATTTTTTTTATAAGATTAAAAGTTTGTTTGATAAAGGTAATATACTTAGACTTCTGTAAGACGTTTTACTTGGTACTTGTCATTTTGATTTTAAAAGCTAGAATGATATAAAATTAACATGGCACACATTAAATGGATTAACAACTGGCTAACTGATGGTCTCAAAATGTAAACAGGGAGTCATCATTAAGCAGGTATCAGAGGGGTAGCCGTGTTAGTCTGGTTCTGTAGAAGCAGGTGTGTTTCCAGTGAGTTCCGAAGGGATCGGTTCTTGGCTCTGTGCTATTTAACATATTTATCAAGGACATGGAAGAAAATCATCACTGATAAAGTTGCAGATGACACAAAAATGTAAGGAGTGGTAAATAATGAAGAGGATAGGTCACTGATAAAGAGCAACCCTGGGTTGGTTGGTAAACTAGGTGCAAGCAAACAATATGCATTTTAATACAGTAAACTATAAATGTATGCATCTGGAAAAAAGAATGTACACCATATTTACAGAATGAGGGGTGATCAGCTGAACATGAGCTTCCAATGTGACACTGGGGCCAAAAGAGCTAATGCAATCCTGGGATGCATAAACGGGAATGTCGAGTCGGAGTAGAAAGGTTATTTTGTACTTGGCATTGGTGTGACTGCTGCTGGAATACTGTTTCCAGTTCTGATATCCAGAATTCAAGAACAATGTAGATAAACTGGAGAGGATTTAGAGAAGATCTTTGAGAATGAGTAAAGGATTAGGAAACATGCCTTATAGTGATTGAGCTCTTTGAGTCTATTTAACTTGCCAAAGAGAATGCTAAGGGGTGACTTGATTACAGTCTATAAGTATCTACCAGGGGAACAATGGGGTCTTTAATCTAGCAGACAATGGGATAACATGATCAAGTGGCTGGAAGCTGAAGCTAGAAAAAGTGAGACTGGAAATAAGGTGTAAATTCTTGACAGTGATGGTAATGAACCATTGAAACCATTTATGAAGGGTCATGGTGGATTCTCCATCACTGACAATTTTAAAATCAAGATTATGTGCTCTTTCTAAAAGATCTGCTGGACGAAATATTTTGGGGAAGTTCTATGGCCTCTGTTACACAGAAGGTCAGACATCACAATGGTCCTGCTGACCTTGGAATCTATAAATGCTGGCTACACCAGCTTTATACCAATAGAGAATCCCTCTACAGAAGTGGGTTTTTACCCACGAAAGCTTATGCTCAAATAAATTTGTTAGTCTTTAAGGTGCCACTGGACTCCTTGTTGTTTCTACAGAAGGGGATGAAGGAAGCACAAAGGGAAGAAAGAAATGTGGACACAGATGTAAATAGGCTTTGTAGATGAGAATGAGATTGTATTTGACTGTCAAGAAGAGGCAGCCAAGGAAGGGATTCCAGGAGCAGGTGACATGGCTGAAGTGACAGGTGGTGAGGCTGGACAGGAAAATATGGCAGTGATCAAGCTGAAAGGATAACAAAAAGGGGAAAGGACCAATTATAGAAATAACATACAGGAAAATATGGCAGGACTTCCTTACACCTGGGATGTTGCAGGGAAGGAGACACTAAGCTTGTGATGTAGTGAGTGAGAAGAATAGTTGTCACTCAGGTAGGAAATTCCTGTTCACACCACCTGGTAATTCCACAGTTGCACATAAACCTAGTGATATTTCATCTGATATCACTGTAAATTATTTATACCAGAAAAGAGAACTCTCCAAACTTGTCATACAAAATATATATGCAAAAAGAAAAGAATCCTATATTCTTTTTTCAGGTTCTCTACTCTATTATTTCTTCTGAGTATCTTATTTGGAGTCTTTATTGTTCATTTCTAAGGTGAGTATCACATTTAGTTGTTGGCAGGTCAAAGCTGTGTTCCTTCCTTGTACATTTAATTCTACTGACAAAAGTGACAAGAATATACATACACAACCTCGAATTTCAGCTCTGGACATAAGTCAGACCTGCTGAAGTAAAATTATGGTTGATACCCTGGGGATTGCAACCTGGGGCCTAAGCTGAGGGTAGGAAATTTGCCTGATTCCACTCAGAGACAGATGACAGTGAGAGACCTGAGACAGAGGGAGGTGTGCTCAGTGAGACCAGGAGGGGTCAGAGGTGTAGTTCACCTGCTAACTGTGACAATGGCAACACTAAAAACCTTTTAGTCAGACAACTATGTGAGGGTATGATGATGCCACAAGTAGGGATAGAAAGCTCATTCAGATAAAATAATTGACTTTAGGCTTTCCCCAAACCTAAGCCTTTTTTTGTTTTAATTTCCTCAAACCTCTGCCCTGTCTGAGTTGGGCCATTACTGAGAGTGTATGTACCAAAATAACATGAGTAGCTTCTATTACAATATATATAATCAACATAAAATAAGTAGAATAAAAATTCTAGAAAAGAAGCTTGATTCCACAGAATTCCCAGGCTGATTTCAGATAAGTATTTGAAAGTTTGGATGCTTATCCAAACCTCCAAAGACCTGGAGGTTCACACACAGGACTGAGTACATGATGTATTCATATGAGCAATCATCTCTGTGAAAATGTTCCATATTCTCTCAGGTCTGCAAAACATAAATCTTGCATTTCAGAACTTAGATCTCCCAAAGCTTCAAAAAAATGTAAATCTACCATATAGAAATGGGGAAACTACTAAGCTATGAGTTGCTGCGATATCTTCAAAATGTTAGCAATATACTGGGAAAAAGTAGAAATCCAATGTAGGGACCCTAATGTGATATCCACAAACTACTGCACTGAAAAGAACAGGGCTCTTCACTACAGAGATGAGTGATTGAGAGGCTCCTTGTTAACCTTGCAAAGGGCTGCCAGGCACTTTATATACCTCCCACAGTGCTCACCACATATACTTGTGGTCTGCAATAAGTGCTCTTCACCCCCCATGCTGTTTGTAAAACCACATAGTATGGACTGGATGGTCACTTGCTTAAAAAGAGTACCTCTAAACCTTCTAGGACAAATGTATATGCACGCTGTAAGTGCACTTCAGGTTGAGTGCCTATGAATTATTGTCCCACCACTCAAGTACATTTCTCCCCATCCCCCAGTTTCAAACACAACATTTGTGACAGCGCATCTCAGTTTGAAAATGTCCATTGTTGAGAGGGCATTGTGTGGCAGTGTTGAAAAGGAGATTGTTCACTGCTATGTGAGATAGTAAAGGGTCTGGTTTTCTGGGATGAAGGTACGGGTATATAAAAGCAGATATATGCACCCTTAAGAGCTGTGTGTGTCATATGACCCAGCAGAATTATATAAAGGTCTGTCTTCACAGGTTGATTTTTTGAGTGGGGGAGGTCTGGGCTGATGAGTTGTGTGTGAAGCCTGCTCAAAAACACCTTACTAGATTTGAACCTTATCTGTTTAGATGAAGCTTAAACCACCATCAGGTTTAAAGAATTTTAGTCTCCAAAGATTTATATGCAAATACACATACAGTTCAATAGCCTTCATAATGTAGCTTTTTGTTTATTAGTAGGGGAAAGACTTGCTCATTTAGTTGTATGCTGGTTTATACTTTTAAATGTACAAGGGCCATACATTAAAATAAACTCCGGGATTTTTCTTTGTTCTTATGCACAAATTGTGAGAGTGTTGCTATAATAAAAAGCTGTGCATTTCTAGATATCAGCTCATTTCAAAGCTAAATGAGTGTCAGAGAAAAATAAAAAAACAATCATTTGACCAAGCCCCTTTTTGAAAATAGACACATTTTGATTATGAATGGCATTTACTAACAGATTGCATTCCACTTATTGCTTTATTAGTTAATGTTTTTTGCTTTATTTTGACCTTGCATTTAAAAGGGGAGGGGGAAGCCAGAGGGTTTACAATTTTTTCTGAGAAATAATTATCCAAGACAGTTATAAACAGTGCAAGTAAGCGATATACGGATTAGAGGGAGACCTTGTGTCATAAAATAAAAGTACAGGACTCAAACAACATTTTCAGCAGGGAATTATCCATAATGAATCTTATTGCATTGCCTGTAAGTCAAAGGTGTAATTCACGGAAAAAAGATGAAAGTATGGTTCTAGAGCTATAAACTCCATTATCTTTTATTAAATCCTCTTATTTGCCATGCTAAAAACAAATGTGTCCATTAAATGATCATGCAGATTATCAGAGGCTCATAGTAACACCTGAGTTAAAAATAGGCAATATAGTAAGCACTGGAACATACATTTCTTTACAAGAAAGAAATCAATGCTAGAATCTCATTTAGCTGTAGGTAACAAATGAAGACAGCGGAGGGACACAAAGTGGGAAGTGTGTTTCAGAAAATACCATTTTACACTGGCAAACTACTGTAAAGAGCTTGTAGACAACAGGTGTGCCATTTAAACAGATTAACTGATCCATTTAACCATTGTTTAGAGACACTGAAAGACACTGCACTGATTCTGTTCCCTACCAACAGTCTCAGTTAAAACAGCATGACATTTATCAGGGGACCAATTAAGTGGATTCTACCATATTATTAGGGTGAAGTACTGTACGGTTTATTCAGTAACTACTCTATGAAGAATTCTATAGTATACATTTATAAGGTAAGAGAAGGCGAGTGCCAAATTCCAAACTGAAAAACTCTTCATAAAAGTGTTAGGAAGGTTGTAAAACAGAAGGAAAGGGTTTTAAAACCTAGTTCCACAGTATAGTTTTACACATTGAACGTTATTCTCTGCTGTGTTGCACCAGCAGCTACACCTGTGTAAAGTTAGCAAGTAGTGGGAATTAAATGTCCCCATGTGTGAACTGCAGCCACTTTCCACCCCACAGGTATTTCCATTATGTACAACAGGTGTAGTTGCAGTAACTGAAGTGAAGACAAGCCCAGTTGAGTGAAGAAAAGTATAAGTTTGAAAGGGCATGGATGAGCCATGAAGGTTAGCAAAAATCTACAGGGCTTATTCTTCAGTTGGGTGCCTGTGTAGCAGTGTACTAATCTTAAATGCAAAATGACCGTACAAGGATCCCACTCACTTACAATATGCGACAGTGCAATGGCCCTCACTGAAATAGTTATCAGCTGCTAAAATATGTCCCTTTTCATGCTTCCTGTCATGTACTTTTTTTTTTTTGCACTATATTTATCTGGCATGTAAGCCATGGGAACTGCAATATGTTTGCCTTTTTAAATATAAAAACCCATCACCTTCCCAGCCCACATTTCCACAGG
This sequence comes from Mauremys reevesii, assembly GCF_016161935.1. NCBI lineage: Eukaryota > Metazoa > Chordata > Testudines > Geoemydidae > Mauremys > Mauremys reevesii. Next base: position 92,834,863 of record NC_052628.1, on the reverse strand, counting down.
TACTGTACAGGAGATACACTGATGAGTTGAGCAGACAGGAAATGAGGAAAAGTAGCAAGGCACTGGGAATATTTAATGGCTAGCAGGGGAGGTCCATCAACAACTTGTTTGTGTAGTGGGCAATGGTCACTGTGCAAGCTAATATAGGTATACTCTACTGCAGGTGTTGGCAACCTTTCAGAAGTGGTGTGCCGAGTCTTCATTTATTCACTCTAATTTAAGGTTTCATGTGCCGGTGATACATTTTAACGTTTTGAGAAGGTCTCTTTTTAGAAGTCTATAATATATAATTAAACTATTGTTGTATATAAAGTAAATAAGGTTTTTTAAATGTTTAAGAAGCTTCATTTAAAATTAAATTAAAATGCAGAGCCCCCCGGATTGGTGGCCAGGACCCAGGCAGTGTGAGTGCCACTGAAAATCATCTCGCGTGCCGCCTTCAGCACGCGTACCATAGGTTGCCTACCCCTGCTCTATTGGGACAGCATTGAGGGTCAGAATATTGCAGTGGCTGTGGCATGGCAGTCAGAACTTTTCCAGCAGGGAATTTCCTCTGCCAATACATATCATTTGACTTACAAACTGCTTGTGCTTATTTTCATATATGCCAAACTGAGACCCTTTTACAGCCTTGGGGCATGTTCCAAATTTTCCCAAAAACACTACCAGAACCAGCAAAGTGCAACCACTGTAACATGATGCAGGACTGAAGGTTTTCACTTCAGGTTCCATCCAATTTCCCTTATGTGGTTACACCTCTCCAGTTAAGAGATTATTCTATCCTTGTGAGCTTCTGAGACAAGGTTGAACAGTGAGCAATGTAGATATGGCAGCAAGACTACAGCTTTGGCTCCTCCCACTACCTAAAGTAGTTCCTGTCTTCATTTGTGCATGTCTAATGGGAAAAAACACCTGAGGAATCCAAATGGTGTAATTTAGTCACCTTAGAATTACTTATGGAACTGCAGCTGCAGCACTGGCTTTGTGTGTGTGGTCCAGAATCAGCCCATTTATTCCAAATTGTACATTTTCAGTCAGTAAAATGTCACAATGGTAATTTTTATGTGAACACTGCAGATAAATTTGCTACTGTTATTAGCAAATACATAACATAACATATAATTAATATTTATTATTTAATCCTGACTTCTTAGCAGTTTAAGATGAGGAAATGTTATCTGACAGAGAAAAATTCATTCCCTGCCCCTTTTCCCATGTAGTTTCTACATGAAAATTGTGCTAGTTAACATGAGTTTCTTTGTGTAAAGTAGAACAAGTAGCCAGTGTAAAAAGTGGGAAGAGCACACGAAGTAACAGTGAGGAACAAAAACAAAAAACAGGCAGCAACTTCTCTTTGTGATATACAATAATGCCACCCTCTCCCGCACTGAAAAGTGTGACATTAGTTGTGAATTATTTCATAACGATCTCATGTCCTAATTGGTAAGTCGTGGCTACAGTGCAATCTTATTAGATTTCACCATAAATCTCAATATAACGCCAGTGTCTATGACAGCATAGATTGCCAAATCATGAAGAGAACAATCAGAAATGTTTTGGAAAGCTAAGAGCCCAAGTTAAAGATGCATCTATAAGGCAACACAAAGGATTTGTATATATAAAAAAAAACCCTATTACTTTATTTCTCTTTTTGACCATAGACAATACAGTAAGCACTGGACAATAGCCATGTAAGGGAAGTGCCAGAAACAATATTTGAAATACTAATTAACAGCAGCAGTAGCTCTCTTGTTACTCATCCAGTTCACTGTTGGCAATAGTTTTATGTAATAAAATACCATTGTCCTAAAATAAATGATGTACAAAAAGCTTGCATTCTGAGCCACAGTCTGTTCATTGTGTTCTGAAAAGCAAAGAGTGGCACTTAGAGTGAACTGTTTCAGGTGTAAATATGAAGCAACACTTTGATGGAAAAATACCTTGAATAATCAAGTATCTTGTATAAGATTTCTTATTTTTAGTTCACTTATTCTTAAAGAGATGTCAACTATCTTGAGGCAATTCTCCCTTGATATCTCAGCTATCACATCTATTAGCTTGAGTAGTTCTTACATTATGCTGAATAAGTTGAACCTGTACTTGCCAGTTTGCTATTATCCAAAATTCATTGTGCTTGCTTGCATCCTTATGGAATATAAATGAGAATTACAATAAATTGTAAAAGAAATATTTCACATCAGTGAAGAACTCCAAGAGTTAATCATATAATTTATACTTCAAACTTGCTGGTTTTGAATCTGCATCTGGAAACAAACTTCCACAGTGATTGGGGTCATATGGGTCTAGGACTCTGAAGTAAAAATGAACCCAGATCAAACACAATAGACACCAATTCTAGAATAAGAAATAACATTTCTACTGTCCCCAACACAATGGCATGTGTTGTTATTTATGCAGCTCTATAGATGCACATGTGTTTGACAGCTATGTGAGACTGACACACTCTCTGCCACAAAGAGATTTCACATGAGAAGGCCTTCTCAGACACCAGTTGGAATCAATGAAAGTACCTGCATTGATTTCAATGGGCACTGGACCATGCCCTGAGAGACCAATAATACAAGACACTTTGCACTTTCAACTCCCTTTAACTTTGTCTTCATCTCCTGAGGCACTATGCAGCTTGCAGGATTGGGTCCCAAGGGAGACAGTAAAAAGAAGTGGATCATGGGGTGAACAGTTAAGACTGGAGATGGGTGAAATTTTTCAACTGAACTCTACAAAAAAAATGCAGATTTGGGGCAACTGAAATATTTTGCAAATTCATGTTGATTTCAGCAATTTTTTTCTGTTGAAATGAAACAAGAAAAAATGTGGGAACTATCAAAAAAATCATTTCAACATGATCAAAATGAAATTTCAATTTGTCAAGCTAGATTTTCACATGGATATTTATGGTACTATCTGAGGAGCAGGAGGAGGTGATGGGGGATGCACCCCTTATAACCTTTAGCTCAATCATGAAAGCACTCATCTGAACCAATTTTTCTTTCCTGATTTTTCTAGAACTGTCAGCAAACCAAAATAATCAATTATTCACACAGCTCTACTTAGGAGACAAAAATCCTGTAAACTGGTTTGTTTCACTCAAGCATATTTCATATTTAAGTTACACACCTTCTACCATCTATTTTAAAAACAAACAGTTATGGTGAGGGCTGGAAAAGAGGAGAAAGAAAGTCTGCGGAAGAAGCAGACAGGAGAGGGATGGAGAAGCTGGGCAAAAGATAGGGAGAGAAATGAACAGACTAATGAACAGTTGAGGGAGATGGGGAGATAGCAGAGCCAGTGGGCAATAGAAAGAGTGGGCTGATGTGAACCCTTGATGGTGATGTGCTGAAAGGCAGTATCATATCAGGTATGAAAACAATCCATTATAAAAAAAAAAATCACAAAAAAATAATTACTCATGTATGCCAATTAAACAGAGAGAAATAGCTGAGTCTTGAACTTTACCTAATAGTTGGATTTTGTTCCAAAGACCAGCTTTTACATTAAAAAGCACACCAAAAAAAACCCTTTATACAATACTTTAAAATGAAAATTTATTTTATTTTAAATCACATGTGAAGTAACCATCTGCTGAGTTCCCCCTTAAGAAGGTGAGTGTTAGCTGGTAATTTGGAATTCTTAGATATAATGCAAGAGCTGTTGCCCCCCATTAGCAGTATGTCCATTACAACCCAAGACCTTTCCCAGATCTGAATAAGAGCTCTGTGGAGCTTGAAAGCTTGTCTCTTTTACCAACAGAAGCTGGGTCCAATAAAAGATATTACCTCATCCACCTTCTCTCTCTAATATTCTAGGACCAATATAGCTACGACACCACTGCAAACATAATAATCCAAGGCTGACATGTCTATACATATAATATCACTAAGATATTGGATACAGCTAGATGTGGATGACCAAAAGGTTTCTTAATAAAATGAAGAGGATAAAGAACAACGAACAAACTACCAGGTAATGACTAGAAAAATGATGCTCTCAAGAAAACAACAATTGTGGCCACTAAGTACATTGCACATGCCTATCTTAACTTACAAAAAAGCACATTGAAAACAAATGTAACATCTTCTTATATTAAAATGTTCCTGAGGTTTTTTTAAGAAATGGAGAACAGGTTGTGACTATTACAGTGTACAAATGGTGACACTTTATTCCCGATTTGTAGTACTAATCTGCTGGTTCCATGCCTGAAGTTGTTTCATATCACTCCAGTACAAGGCTGGTTTCCATAAGAACGTCCCTTGATATATAGAGTACTCTCCTGAATGTGCTGAAGATCTGAAAGGGAAACATTTCTTCTTCTTTTCTTATTCACCATTGAGGGATGTTGTAAGCAAACATAAAAGCCTTCATCAACTAAAAACATGTCTTTCTGGTAATGGATGCAAAGCTTATCTGTCACTTCTAGGTCACTGGTACACTAGATAGGATAGAGTGAGCAAGTTTTCACTAGTACTCCCAGTGATGCATTTGTTTGATAGATACATAGAAGATTTAGTCAGTCAAGCTACTATCATCAGGTCTGAATCCAGGACTGATCTGACTGCTTTCCGGTGATCTATACGAAATAACTTGTTGATTTCACTGCCAATGGACAGATATCTGTTGGGGTTTTTTTGTTTTGTTTTTTTGGGTGGGGGGAGAACCAACATTAATGGACACTCTCTTTCTTGGGATACAGGCCAAGGATAAAAGGACTCAACCTGGCAAGGCACTGAGGACCATAACTTTCATTGTCTTCAGTAGGAAATTAGGCCAACACCTTGTAGGAAGCACACAACTCTGAGCAAGATTAGGCCTAGAAACCTAATTTACTTCCCTTCCCTAAAGTTTGTCACACCATAATAGAAGTGGGGCATATGTATGAGGTAGGGAAGATTCCCCGTCCACTCCAGTGCTAGATGCTGCCACTATTCTATGGATAACTGGAGGGCTTCAGTTTGAACAGTTAATGTTGTGCTGGTGAATTGCTAACTTTTACAGCTTGTTTTATTATGCAATCTAAAACTGTCTCACAGCAACCAACAGTAAAGTAAAGTAAAGGAGACTAATAGTATGTTGGTGTCTTAGAGTTGTTCACCATTGTAAGTATAGCATTACATTATCCCTTTATTATATAACACTGTGTATTCACCATTCATCCAAATCAACTAGAAAAGTATTAAAATTATACAAACTTCCATAGATAAATTTCCATCCCTCAAGACCAAAAAATTTATTATTAGTTTTTTTTAAAAGCCAATGCAAGTGCAGCAACTATTACATCAAATAAGTCTTAAGAAAATGCCAGAGGATAAACATCAGTCCATGTCCCCCCCGCCCCCTTCCCCTTCCCCTCCCAAAAACAATACCACCTTTATCAATGGTTGTGCAACCATGATACATCTTTAGTCCTGTATAATTTTCCTTTTATGAATTGTGTCTTTCATATATGCTAGTATATAACGGAAGATAAAATGCCTCACATCAAACACAAATCATCTGAAAGTCCTCATTAGCAATAGAATGTATCATATGATTCAGTGGCTTTAAGAATACTAGACAATGCAAGACCATAGCCTACTGAGGAATCATGAAGAGCTGCACCCTGTCTCTACTTTACGTAGGAACTGGTAAAAATGAAAGACTGATCACAACTTAAGGAGGAAATCAAGCAGTAAACAGAGCTGTATGCAACTACCATTTTTCACTTGCATTATGCAGGATTCTTAGGATTCTGTGTTGCAATATGCTCTCTTTAGGCTACACAAAGAGTCCATAAAGGTAGTGGATCTTCCCCCTCCCCTCACAGGGACTACCCCTATAGTACCAGGGGAAAGTACCCCTATACCCCTAGTACCCCTATAATACCAGGGGATCTTCCCCCTCCCCTCACAGGGACTACCTCCACAAACATCAGCAGAGGCGAGGCTACTCTTGCCTCCTACAATGACATCTAGAGGGCCATGGGCATCTTAGTGTAATTTAGAGTAGACCTCAGGATGCTCTAATTTGGCTGGGCGAGGGTCAGACAGCCCCCCAACCAGTCCTAAGCCTGGTCTACACTACGCGTTTAAACCGGTTTTAGGAGCATTAAACCGATTTAACGCCACACCCGTCCACACTAAGAGGCCCTTTATATCGGTATAAAGGGCTCTTTAAACCGGTTTCTGTACTCCTCCCTAACGAGAGGAGTAGCGCTAATATCGGTATTACCATATCAGATTAGGGTTAGTGTGGCCGCAGATCGACGGTATTGGCCTCCGGGCGGTATCCCACAGTGCACCACTGACCGCTCTGGACAGCAATCTGAACTCGGATGCAGTGGCCAGGTAGACAGGAAAAACCCCGCGAACTTTTGAATATTTCCTGTTTGCCCAGCGTGGAGCTCCGATCAGCACATGTGGCGATGCAGTTAAAAATCAAAATAAAGAAAGAGCTCCCGCATGGACCATGCGGACGTGATCGCTGTAAGGGCAGGCAAATCTGTTCTATCAGCGCTCCGTTACAGAAGACGAATTAAAAAACATTTTTAAAAAATCTCCAGACAGACGCCATAGCAGGGACTCAGCGCACTGCTGCGTGACAAGCGTAATGGAAAGCCAAGGAATCAAATGGACGCTCATGGACTGGAGGACTCAAGCTATCCCACAGTTCCTGCAGTCTCTCTGAAAAGCATTTGCATTCTTGGCTGAGCTCCAAATGCTTCTAGGGTCAAACACAGTGTCCACGGTGGGTCAGGGCATAGCTCGGCAATTTACGCACCACCCCCCCACCCCCAGAAGTGAAAGGGAAAACAATCCTCTCTTGACTCTTTTACATGTCACCCTATCTTTACTGAATGCTGCAGATAGACGCGATGCTGCAGCACTGAACACCAACATCCTTGCTCCCCCCCCGCCATGGGTGGCTGATGGTGCAAAACGACTGGTACCCGTCCTCATCATCAGCCTATTGGCACATGGGGCAGTGCAAAAGGGCTGGTAACCATGCTGACTAGCATCCGTCAGGTCGATCAAGGGCGCCTGGCCCTAATTTTTCCTGGTAGATGGTGCAGTATGGCTGATAACCATCGTCGTCATAGCAACAGGGGGCTGAGCTCTGTCAGCCCCCACCCTTCATGTGTAAAAAAAAGATTCAATTGCCCCTGGACTAGCAGAGGGAGGCTGGGCTCCTCTCCTCCACACTCCTTACTGTCCTGTCTGGACTATCATAGCAGCTGGAGGCTGCCTTCCACTCATTTCTCACTAACAAGTCACTGTGTCTTATTCCTGCATTCTTTATTACTTCATCACACAAGTGGGGGGACAATGCTACAGTAGCCCAGGAAGGCTGGGGGAAGAACGGAATCAACAGGTGGGGTTGTTGCAGGAGCTGTATTCACCCCCTGTGAATAGCATACAGCTCATAATTTCTCCAGGATCTGACACAGAGCAGCTGTGCTCTCTGATACAGTGGTTCTCTAGTACACTTGCCCATATTCTAGGCAGGACTGATTCTATTTTTAGATACCAAAAAGGAGGGATTGACTCTGGGAGTCATTCCCAATTTTGGCTTTTGCGCCCCTGGCTAAGAGCAGCCAGGGGCACTTATGACAGCAGCAAATGGTGCAAAACGACTGGTAGCCATGATCATCTTTTTACCAATTTATGGATTGGTAGATGGTGCAGTATGGCTGGTAACCATCTCTGCTGTCATGCAAAAGCAAAAGCATGCTGCTGTGTAGCGCTGCTGAATCGCCTCTGTCAGTGGCATCTAGTACACATACGGTGACAGTCACAAAAGGCAAAACAGGCTCCATGATTGCCATGCTATGGCATCTGCCAGGGCAATCCAGGGAAAAAAGGTGCGAAATGCTTGTCTGCCGTTGCTTTCCCAGAGGAAGGAGTGACTGACGACATTTACCCAGAACCACCCGCGACAATGATTTTTGCCCCATCAGGCACTGGGATCTCAACCCGGAAATTCCAAGGGGCGGGGGAGGCTGCGGGAACTATGGGATAGCTATGGAATAGCTACCCACAGTGCAACGCTCCAGAAGTCGATGCTAGCCTTGGACCATGGACGCACACCACTGATTTAATGTGTTTAGTGTGGCCGCGCGCACTCGATTTTATACAATCTGTTTTACAAAACCGGTTTATGCAAATTCGGAATAGTCCCGTAGTGTAGACGTACCCTTAGAGTATGATGACGCACAAAGGTAACATTAACACAAATCCCCCACAGCCTCTGGGGATGAAGTGATCCTCCTGATGACTAGAGCACAGTCAGGATGATGAATGGACTGAGAGGGTGGGGGGGGTTAGCGGGGTGGTTACCCGCTCCTGCCATTCGGGGTGGAAAACAGCCCAGGAGAGGGCTGTGGCTGGGGCAAAAGCCTGGGCTGATTAGGGAAGGTAGGCTCAGCTGTGGCCAAGCCCCAGTCAGGCCCAGCTGGCCCCTATAAAAGGCTGTGAGCCAGAGGCCCAGACAGTCTCCCTTTGCCTGTAGAGGGAGAAGGGCCTGGCTGCAGGGAGCTAGACATAGGGTACCTGAGTGGTGCAGGGCTGGGGAGCGGCAGAGGAGCTGGGGAGCTCTAGCCTGGAAAGCCCCAGGCTGTGGCCTAGCATAAGGCCAACAGGTCCTGGGGGTTGCAGAGGGCAGCCCCGGGGTAGGCAAAGGCAGCAGGTCCAAACCCCCTTGCCAGTGATGAGTAGGCAGATACTGCAGTCTGCCCCAGAGCGTGGGGGTTAGATGATGACTGGCAGTAGCCTTATACTGAGGTGAGGTGGAGATAGTGGGTAGGGGTTTCTTGGGGAGGGGAGACCCTGAGAGAAAGGGGTTACTGCCAGGGGACAGCACCCCAGCTAACAGGGCACCGGAGTCCAGGGACAGACACGGGGGCCAAGTGGTAGTGGATCACCGGCCTGCAGAGGGTGCTCCAGGCTGGAACTCGAGCTAATTCCCTGAGAGACTAGCAGGAGGCACCGCAGGGGTGAGTCTGCACCCTTACAGGGGGAAATAAAATAAAAAAAGACAGAAATACCGATATGCAACTAATGTGAAATGCTACAGATTTGGAGGAGGTAAATTCCTCCCCTTTGTGGGAGGAACTTGTGATTTTGTTTTTGGTTAATAATGACAGATAATGTGTTGCCCCAGACACACCCAGGGGATAATTATCCTCACAGATAGCCCCGCTTTGGAAGCTTCAGGCTGCAAGAGCAGCACCACAGAATAAAACACCTGTAATCTTTCCCTGCTGTGAAGAAACAAGCATTAGCTGCCTCCACCACCACAAATATCATTCAAATTACACTTAAAAAAAACTTTCCCAATTTTTTTCCAGCTCTCCAATCTTTTAGTGAATGGCAGTGCTCCAGTGTGGCCATTCATTCTGCTATTTAGTCCTCTATCTACACACATTGTTGGAATAATTCTGCTTTTCAGCTGTGGCTTTCCATTCTAAACTTACATATAAAATTAAAATATGGATTTAACTGGTTTGTGTGTGTGTGTTGGATACAGTGCTCCTGTGAGCTAATTTCTAAGTTGCTATCTGAAAAAAAAAAACACCACAAGAGTTTTCAGGTGCCTAAGTAGTCCCTGGAATCATGGGTAGAGTTGCCCTCTCCCCTACCAAAATCTGAAATGGCACTCCTGGCTGTGGGTCTGTTTAATTGCAGTGTAGATGTTCTGGCTCAGTCTGTGACCTGAACTCTGGGGCCCTCCCACCTTGCAGGGTCTTAGACTGCAATTAATCAGACCCACAGCTTGAGCCCTGCAAGCCTGAGTCAGTTGGCACAGGCCAGCCATAGGTTTTTAATTGCAATGAAGACATACTCTTAAATGAATGTGATTTTCCAGGAAAGCGAAAACTACAGCAACCTGTTCCAGAGGTCCAACCCACAACGTGAGAGCAGTTGAGTCCCAAGTGAACAAGACTGACACTGCTGATGGAGTATAACTGCAGAAACTGGAGTTAGCCTGGCAGAGCTAATCCCCACAGATGGCCAGAAGGAGGCACACTAGCAGTGAGCAGAGCACTCTGACAGTGCCATATGGAGTTTTGAGCTGTGAAACTTTTCATGGTCATGCCCTTGAATTCTATCGTTTGTCTATTTCTAGTTTTGAAGCTTTACTGATTGCCCACTTTTTCTTCTATATTGTAGGACTGGTAACTTGTGCAGTAAATTCCCATTGCAGATCCAATATTTTCCATGTCTAGTGTTGCTGTTTGTTGTTTAAAAAGCTGCTATGGACCACTTAAGAGATGGTTTCCTTTAGTGATCCGTTAAATCATATATATAATGTATGTAATTAATATATCACTATCTATATCTATCATTAACTGACTTGTATGGTGAGCACTAATATTTGTATACTTTGTTGACATCCTCAGAATAAAGGCCATAATGCACAGCATAAAGTATTATTTATTCATTTGGGAAAGGATGAGATATGCTTGAAGTGTAGTGAGAGCCTATTCAGAAAATTCCTGCACAATTTCCAGAATAAATGAGGTTCAGAACTAAAACAAGATCTGTAAAATGAATGTATTTGTGTAACAACTGAAACAGAGCATATCTTTCTTAGATGAAAATCTGTTCAAATAATTGATCTGTATAATTGATTGAGTGACTGATGGAGGTCTCACTCCTGTGAGATTTGATATTTCTTTTCCCAACTAGCTTCCATAGAAACATTTATTCATGTGCTAGGTGTATGAGCAAGCTTTCACTTCTAGAATGTACTATAAAATAACATACTCTGTGATCTGTGACAGTATGTTCTGCTTTATACCCCTCTTGTGAATGCCCTCTCCTTAGGCCCTGGGACTCCACTTCACTCAAGGGGGAAGTCAGGGTCTCTCTGACTAGGGCCTCAGGCTTCAGCACTCTAGTTTCTCACCATGGCTCCTCGAGCAGGGCCAGTTTGGCTTGGCTCCCTACAGTTGTCCTCACTCCTGGGACTTTGTAACCAGAAAATATATACAGCGATCAGGCCTTCTCACAGGTCCAGAGAGGCTCAGGCTACTTCCAGCTTTTGAGGCCCCTAGCCATAATAAAAATAAAAAATTATGACACATGAAAACAAAATAAGACACCAAAAAAGAGTGAGACATAATTTGAATTTTTTTTTATTTAACAAATGCTTTTCTAGACTTTTTCTGTGCAAAACAGTTATGTCTTTTACTAAATCACATCTCTTATTTGCTTAAATTTACAGCTCTAAGTTGAGAGAATGTGTCACATTTTGGTCGGATAGGGATGCACATAAAAACAAGTTGTGAAACTTATCAAATGCCACAAAAAAAAAATCACAAAAAAACCCCCCAAGTGTCTAAATTTGAGAGCCCCTTTGAGCTTGAGGCCCAGGCCAAATGGCCCTCCTGCCCCCCGCCCCCTCTGATTGGCCCTGGCAGTGATTCAGCCTTTATGAAATGAAGTATTTATTTTTCAACAAAATAGTCAGAGAAATAGGTTAAAATAACCAAAGCCTATAGGTATGACTCTCACCTAAACTTCATTGTTTCTCTGCAAGTTTTGAGCAAGTTCCACTCAGCCCCAATCCCCTACTTCTGGGCTGGGAGAGAACACAACTACTGCAGCATTCTGTTAGCATCCGTCTGTCAGAGAGTCACCTCCAGCAGCTGCTACCCACCCTTCTTCTCAGGCCAAGGTTTAATGATTTAAAGTTCCTTTGATCCTAGACTCGTGCCTGGGGAAAATAAACCTGCTAGCCTAGCCATGCAGATGAGCTTTTCCCAATTATGCTTCTGCACTGTTTCCTCAAAAAGTCTTGGCATTCTCTGTAGAGACATTTTATCTCTGTCAGTTTCATTTCCTGTTTCCCACCTTAGATCTAACTTCATGCAGTCAAGCAAAATAATTTTTCAAATAGACTTATAACATTCATAGAAATAATACACCAGTCTCCCATGTTCTCCGTACATGCATCTATAATTAAAAGAAAACAAAAAAAGCCTGTGCAAACAACATTGCATGAATCTCAAAAATATGTAGTTTATTTTATCCTGAGCAGTCCCAACATTTGTTCTAAATTTCTGCACACTTTGGGGCAATTCCTGAGTAAAAAGACTTGCTCTTCAGAAAATATGCCAAAATGCAGCAGGACTAAGAAGAAATCCTTGGACACAGTGTATTTTGAGGCCTTCTAAGGCATATAGCTTTCCTGTATCTAGTTACTGAAAGGTGTTATGGAAGAGTCATGGACACAGGTTATTGCTCCCTTTCAACGTGGGGCTGAGCCATTATGCTACAGTGAGTTTGCTATGTTCAGATCCACTAGCCATCCATTAATATTCCCTTTTCCCTCCCTCCCTGCAGAATTCCAATATGAGACACCCTGGAGTTATTCTCTGAGAAATGTACAGGGATGGAAAGTCACCCTGAGCAGATTTCCATTGTGTAGCCTACTGATGTACCAGAGATACTGAGTTACTGTCATATTTCTCCCTACACAAGCACAGAAAACTGGTCAGGAATTTTTCCTTAAAGACCAAAATTAGTAGTATACATAATTTGTGGCCAGAATATGGTTGAATGTACGGTGCATGCATGCACACTTCAGCCTGCAAGAACAAGACCTGTACAGTGAGCTTGCAGTGTATCAGTGGCAGCAGATGGTTCTAGAGATGGGGAGCTAGACCAATATTGGCCCACCCCACTGCCTCGATGAATCCCTCCTCTTAGATACCAATATAGATAGGAAGGGAGCCATTTGTTTTTTTCTCATCCTTAAATATTCCTATATAATGCATGTGAGTTGTACTACACTAATATTAGCACAGTACATTTATTTTCTTTAACTCTTTACTTTTTTATTGGGAAGGTTACAGATCTTCTCTGCAAGAGATATAGAAAAATGACCTCTATCTCATACATCTTTATCTAACTAAATAAATCCTGTTTCAAGGTATGCTTGCAATTTATTGAAGATTCAGAAAAATGAGATAGGTTTGCCATCAGCTGTAATTATGAATATTGACAGTGATCTATGATAGTCACCTGGCATGATTCTCAGATGCTTCGTCTGGAATGACAAGTTATATGTTTGCCGTGTAATTTATAACTGACCAATTACTTCTGATCCTGTCAGAAATAGAAGCATGCAGTTAGTTTGAATACTTATATATTTGCAACTGGCATGAGTAGCCTGGGAAGAGATGAAGAAAAAGGAACTCAATCTAAGTAGAAATGAAGTACTATTCAAGATTAGTGTGTTAGCCATTGACTATCAAGATGTGCAGTAGAGTTTAAATAAACCAAATTAAGTGTTTTTTTGCCCCACAGCCTAACTATGAAGGGTTTTATATAGAGCTCCTTATTCAATTTTTGTTTTTATGTAGAACCACTCATTAGGAATGGAACAGGCAGAGGAGAAATTTTCTCTATCACTTGCAAATAGTAAATATTAGCCACCTGAGGAATATATCCTCAGATAAAAAAAAGGAAAAATTACAGAAGTTGACAAATAGATTAATAAACTTGAATCTTTCCTCTCTAAAGTCAAGGCTCAGTTAAAAAGCTGAAATGCTGAGAGTCATTGAAGAAGGTCTGGGGAAAGCTAACAAAAGGAAACTAAGGGTACGTCTACACTACGGGACTATTCCGAATTTGCATAAACCGGTTTTGTAAAACAGATTGTATAAAATCGAGTGCGCGCGGCCACACTAAACATATTAAATCGGTGGTGTGCGTCCACGGTCCGAGGCTAGCATCGACTTCTGGAGCATTGCACTGCGGGTAGCTATTCCGTAGCTATCCCATAGTTCCCGCAGCCTCCCCCGCCCCTTGGAATTTCCGGGTTGAGATCCCAGTGCCTGATGGGGCAAAAATCATTGTCGCGGGTGGTTCTGGGTAAATGTCGTCAGTCACTCCTTCCTCTGGGAAAGCAACGGCAGACAAGCATTTCGCGCCTTTTTTCCTTGGATTGCCCTGGCAGATGCCATAGCATGGCAATCATGGAGCCTGTTTTGCCTTTTGTGACTGTCACCGTATGTGTACTAGATGCCGCTGACAGAGGCGATTCAGCAGCGCTACACAGCAGCATGCTTTTGCTTTTGCATGACAGCAGAGATGGTTATCAGCCATACTGTACCATCTACCAATCCATAAATTGGTAAAAAGATGAGCATGGTTACCAGTCTTTTTGCACCATTTGCTGCTGTCATAAGTGCCCCTGGCTGCTCTTAGTCAGGGGCGCAAAAGCCAAAATTGGGAATGACTCCCAGAGTCAATCCCTCCTTTTTGGTATCTAAAAATAGAATCAGTCCTGCCTAGAATATGGGCAAGTGTACTAGAGAACCACTGTATCAGAGAGTGCAGCTGCTCTGTGTCAGATCCTGCAGAAATTATGAGCTGTATGCTATTCACAGGGGGTGCACATGCAACAACCCCACCTGTTGATTCCGTTCTTCCCCCAGCCTTCCTGGGCTACTGTAGCATTGTCCCCCCACTTGTGTGATGAAGTAATAAAGAATGCAGGAATACGACACAGTGACTTGTTAGTGAGAAATGAGTGGAAGGCAGCCTCCAGCTGCTATGATAGTCCAGACAGGACAGTAAGGAGTGTGGAGCAGAGGAGCCCAGCATCCCTCTGCTAGTCCAGGGGCAATTGAATCTTTTTTTTTTACACATGAAGGGTGGGGGCTGACAGAGCTCAGCCCCCTGTTGCTATGATGACGATGGTTATCAGCCATACTGTACCATCTACCAGGAAAAATGAGGGCCAGGCACCCTTGATAGACCTCACCGATGCTAGTCAGCATGGTTACCAGTCCTTTTGCACTGCCCCATGTGCCAATAGACTGATGACGAGGATAGATACCAGTCGTATTGCACCATCAGCCACCCATGGCAGGGGGGAGCAAGGATGTTGGTGTTGAGTGCTGCAGCATCGGGTCTATCTGCAGCATTCAGTAAAGATAGGGTGACATGTTAAAGAGTCAAAAGAGGATTGTTTTCCCTTTCACTTCTGGGGGTGGGGTGCGAAATTGCCGAGCTATGCCCTGACCCACCGCGGACACTGTGTTTGACCCTAGAAGTATTTGGAGCTCAGCCAAGAATGCAAATACTTTTCGGAGACTGCAGGAACTGTGGGATAGCTTGAGTCCTCCAGTCCATAAGCGTCCATTTGATTCTTGGGCTTTCCGTTACGTTTGTCATGCAGTAGTGCGCTGAGCCCCTGCTATGGCGTCTGTCTGGAGATTTTTTAAAAATGATTTTGAATTTCGTCTTCTGTAACGGAGCGCTGATAGAACAGATTTGCCTGCTCTTACAGCGATCACGTCCGCATCGTCCATGCGGGAGCTCTTTCTTTATTTTGATTTTTAACTGCATCACCACACGTGCTGATCTGAGCTCCACGCTGGGCAAACAGGAAATATTCAAAAGTTCGCGGGGCTTTTCCTGTCTACCTGGCCACTGCATCCGAGTTCAGATTGCTGTCCAGAGCGGTCAGTGGTGCACTGTGGGATACCGCCCGGAGGCCAATACCGTCGATCTGCGGCCACACTAACCCTAATCCGATATGGTAATTCCGATATTAGCGCTACTCCTCTCGTTAGGGAGGAGTACAGAAACCGGTTTAAAGAGCCCTTTATACCGATATAAAGGGCCTCTTAGTGTGGACGGGTGTGGCGTTAAATCGGTTTTACGCTCCTAAAACCGGTTTAAACACCTAGTGTAGACCAGGCTTAACGCTGAATGTGACTGACTAAATTCAGTAAATATAGGGTTAAAACATTAATCACTAAGAGCTAGATTGTGCCCTTGTTTTACAGAGGCAAGAAGGGGTAACACTCCTTCCACATCTCCCACTCCTATGCTCGGTTTTTGTCTAGTTCATAACACACCCACTGCTCTGCATATACAGCTCCAGCCAGAAGCAAGTAGAAAGAGTTGGGTTAAAAAGGAGATGGAATTGGGTGGAGCCTTCACTCTGCCCCCCACCACTCCTTTTGTATGCCAGATTTAAAGGGGTAAGTGCATTTTCAAGGGATATTTAGTAATTTAATCCCCCCACCCCAAACAGTACAATTCCTCCTCCGTACCCCATTTAATCTGTCACAATTCGTTCCTAGGGATTCTTCTGTAACACAGCATATATGCACAGCCGCTTGCTCAGGGCTAAGCCTGAAGGCCCTGGTTAGCCCTAAATTAGGTTCAAGAACAAAATGTTGCAGTTGGCTAGTGCTATTGTGGTTTATGCCAGAAATTTTATTTGGAAAGAAATCTGAACAGAACTAAAATGCTAGCAGCCTTGCACTATAGCAAGACAACTTGATAGGTGACATTTCATTTTCCTATCCAGCTGCTAACTTATCTCTCCTATACCCTATTCATCTTTCAAATGGTTAAGACTAAAGCTGTTTATCCAATCTAAAATGAGCATTGTCATTATGATATTAAGACATCAAGAACTGTTCAAACTTGACTAAATCCATTCATAGACAGTAAATTAAATAACATTGGTTTTTGTCCTTTTTTCAGTTTCCTCCTTAAGGCTTCAATTCTTGTAAAAAAAATGCACTGTGTCTTTATAACGGGATTTCAACTTGTGATGCCCTGTGCTAAGATACAACCCTCCCATCCTAAAATGGGAAAGTTATGTTTCATCTTTGGTTATAGATGTGCACAAATTCAACCTACTCCCATTGCATTAAAGTTAATGGACTTTTATTACAGCTCCATAAATTTCTATTGCAGCACTTTCTAAAAGACTTTCCACTCACAGAGCAAAATATAGATATAGATCATCATTGCAACTGCTTATATAGTTGCAGCAAATATTGTACAAAGGTTGTCGAGTGAGGTGTCTATGAAAAGGTTATGATTTGCTGGTTATGATTATGCTAGCTGTATGCATGTATCACTTTTCTATTTGACGTTATATACTTGGATTTCAAATGTTTGCTCCTGGGGTACCGTCCACAATGTAGCTAGCCAGCTCATCTTGGAGGGACTGTTCAAATTAAGTGGTTCATCAAGAAACACTTAGTTGACAATGGACCATGGGAGATGCTCATCTACACTGAGTGGATGTCAAACGTGCTGTCTGGAATGTAAGTAATGGCTTCCTGCAATGACTGAGGGAATTTGGGAATGAACATGTGACTTGCCCATGTGATTCCAAACTCCATCTTGTTGCTGTAATTTTCCACAGGAAGAACAATGGAAGGCCCGCTGCATGGCAAAAGCTATAAAAAGGCCCTGGAAACACCTCCATTTTGTCTTCAGTCCTGCTTCTTATCTCTGGAGGAATTTTGCTACAAACTGAATATCTGAACAAAGGACTGAATGATCTGTCCAAACTGTGGATGTATTCCAGAGACTTGACTTAAGCCCGCAGTTTATTCCATCATTGCTACAAGCCTGAACCAAGACCTTTGCTATTACTGTATGTAATTGATTCCTTTAACCAATTTTAACTCACCTCTTTCTTTTTCATAAATAAATCCCTAGATTTTAGATACTAAGGGACTGTCATAAGCATGATTTTTGGGTAAGATCTAAGTTATATATTAACCTGGGTACGTGACTAGTCCTTTGGGATCAGAAGAACCTATTATTTGATGAGACTTTGTAAAGAACCACTCATCTCTGAATTCAGTGTTTTGGTGGTGATATATGAACTGGAATGCTTGAGGAAACTGCCTTTATGTTTTCTTGTTAGCCAGTGTGGTGAAACAGGAGTTTACTTTTGTGGCTGGTTTGGTATACCTTATAAAAGAATAACCACCGGTTTTGGGTTGTGTTTGCCCTATTTCTCAGCAGTTCGTCCTGAATTTGGCATCCTCACTTGTGACTCACTAAGGCAAGGTTACAGGCTCTCTTCCACTGAGTTCACAACTGTTCGCTGTATTATGTTTAGAGATGTGCAAGTTTGAAATGCTCGCAAGTGACTGTATCCCAAGGGTAGGGGGAAATTACCTACTTCTGACAGGTAGCCTGATCAGTTAATTATGCACAATATTTTGGATTGGTGTTCAGTATCTGAATTAATTACTCAAAGGCTGACTGTCCCTGCTTTGTCAGCAAGAAGAATATTTTAATATGAACTTAGTGATCGTGGAAGGTACCAGACTGACAGCACTAGTGACTGAATTCATCTAATTATCCACAGCATAGGTACAGCACAGAGAGCAGAGATGCAAGTTTCTTCTCCATGCTGCCTGCCAATGTGCCTCAGGCTGATCCCAAGGGCCTCGGTCTAAGGGTTAAAGAGGGTACTCTGGTTCCCAAGCTCATTCAACCCTTTGTTTGTTTATTTGAAGAGGATAAAATAAGGGAACAACTGGAAGCAATGGCTTTAGTGATGTGGGTTCACTTGGAACTTGAGTGGGACCACCAGCTTACTTCACACAGAATACTGCTGGTGAATAGTAACTCTCCTGGTGGATGGAACTGTGGCAAGTAATTTTTCCCTCAGCCGTCCCAAATTATGACTAAAATGCATTTTGCAAAACACACTCCCATAGAACAAATGTTATCAGGCATAGAGTAATGCAGATTCTTTGGAACCTTGGGATTGGAACTCTTTTCATTTGAGGGGCTCCAATGCAGCTGTGAGTCAGAGGTACAACAGTAGGGGGCAGTACATTGGACATTTGATTGCTGCAAGTGACTGCCTGGAATCTGAATTTGAACTGATTGGGCAAGAAAGAAGGTCAAATATCCACAAATGGTGAGAGGGGGAGAAGACATGCATGAAGAAAAGAGAATCCATCCACATTTGTCTAGAGAGAAGAAAGGTCTAAGTTAAGAAGAAGAAAGATCTGGCATTTTCATTTGATCAGGACCTCCTTTATTCTTACTACAGCACCATAGTTCTAAAATAATTTTTTATAAAACCCCTCTTGTAAGATTAATATCAGTCTCAAAAACCATGAGAGAGCAAGCATGAGAAAGAAAATGGATTGAAAAAATGAAAGACCAAAAGTGAAAAGAAAGGGACAATTTGTACTACTAAGTGATGCAATAGCACTAAATTAATTTGAGGATTTGGGGTATTGCAAATGAAAATCTTTTCTTCTTGAGGAAAATAGAGAGAGAGAATGGAGGTATATCTGCCAATATAGAAAAGGCAAGTCATTTAGAAAGAACATCAAATATGTATGCCTGTATATGATTCATTACAAAGATTTAAAAGTCACCAAAGGTATCTGTGTCACACCAATTATGAAGATTAAGGGAGAAGAAACAAAACCATGCTTTGTATTGGAAGTGTGGAAGCAGAACCAGTGGCAAAAAAGGAGTAGCACTATAAGAAAATAATCTACTAATGTAAAAAAAACAAACTTGATTTTTACATCCATAAGAATACAAAGTGTGTTATTTGTCTCTGAAAATTCAAGAATAAAAGCAAGCATTAATGTTGATTGAAATAGTTATAGCGCAATAGAAAACAAAGGAAAGAACTGGATAATAACTCGTCCAATTATTTGGTGGAAATAAGTTTTCTGAAAAAAAAACCTACCTTTTTTCTGTTAAAAAACAAATCCTGATTTCCATTAATTATCTCTCAAAATGTCTAAACAGCTTATGGAACAAATTTCAGTGTGTATGTCATTCACAAACTGTTCATTTATTCATTATTTGTGGTATGCAATTCATCACTGACAGGTCAAATCAAACAAAGAAAACCACTTCTATGGAGTGCATGTGCGTGTGTGTGTGCGTGTGTGTAGGGGTGACAACAAAATATTTCCTATCTGCAGTTTAAGTTCCATTCCTTGTCAAATATGCTTCAGCCCTTCCTGATAATTTTTTTAAACAAGAAAAGACAGAGTGAATACAAAAAAGGTGAGGTTTTTGTCCATAACTTGGACAATGTCCTCAGTACCTCCAGCTCCTTCCTCCTTTTCAGAGGAAAGGGAGATCTTTTTACACCCCATCCTTTTCCGAGAGGGCTTTGAAAGAACTCTGGTACAGTCATGGTTACTTTGGAGACTACAACTCCCAGCCTACCCTGCTGTGCTCATCCAGTGTGTGGAAACAAGCACAGTCAGCATCATCCCTCCTCAGTGAGAAGGAGGATGACAGCCTTCATGTGGTCATCCTTGCTAAGATCTTCTGCACAACCAATGCCATCAACATGACAACTGAATGCCAGCTGTTGGCCTTGCAGTATAAAAAGCAACTCAGGTGACAATCTCAAGAAAAATTATGCTCTTCAGGGCAAACAGCAAAACAAGCTCATACCTAGAAGGCTTCTCTCCTGCAAAATCTGATTACTTGACTAAGCAGCTATGTGAACAGAAGATAGATGTCCTTGCACTACAAGGGACTCACTTATGGGATAACAAAGAAACACTGAAATGTTACATTCCAGGATACCATTTAGCAGCAAGCCACCACCACCCAAAACATGGACTGGCAATGTTAGTGAGGCAAGAGCTCTGGAACATCTGCTCCATGGTTTTAAACTCTTCAGTACCATACATGATCACAACAAGAATCAGTGAGCTTATGATCACCAGCATCTATAAGCTACCAAATGTTGCCTGGCCACACCAGCTGTACCAAATCACAGCCACAGTTCAATATGGATCAGACTTCAATGGCCATCATACATCCTGGGGTTATGATGGTGATAGGAATGGCCTGATTCAGAAAGTATCCAAAATAGGACATTGCAGAATACTGTACCTAGTGACAGTTATGCTCACCAACCACACATTTTGCATACATCTAATGGAACAAATGAGATGAACTTTTCTACTGAACAATGGGCTTTCACAGGGATCCATCTTGGAACCATCATTCTAACATTGATATCAGTGACATGCCATCAACTCAGTCACAGAAACTTGGGTATGTGGATGATTTTGTACTTGCTATCCAAGTGAGCACTTTCACCAAAGCGGAATGCAACCTCACAGAAAATCTAAATAAAAAAATGGGAGGAGTACTACTGATTATGGTGGCTCCGACCAAACCCTCAGAAACCATCTGTCTCCACATCTAGCACTCAATATGCAAAGAAATATGAATGTCACTTTCTTCCTTTGACAACAAACTCAGGCACGAGGATTTTCTGAAGTGGTTTTGGTTTGTAGCCTCATATACTGCCTCACATCTGCCAAAATAAAGCCTAGGAACAATATAATCAAAGTAGCTGGGGCCAGTTGGGGAGCAGATGCTTACATCTTGTGGACAGCCACCTTGGCCCTCATCTTCTCAGTAGCTGAATGCTGTACACCAGCATGGGCAGGTAGTATACATACAAAACTTGTTGACGTGAAATTGAATACTGCTGTGACAATCACAGGAGTGCTAAAGTCATCACTGACAGTCTGCCTCCATGTCCTCACACATCTTACCACCGTCCCTCTGAAGAGAAGCAGCAATAATAAGAGACTACGACTGTGTGATAATGAACCCAGACTTGGCTATCTCTGAAAGTCTCCAAAACCCCCTGAGATGCCACCTTAAGTCTAGGAACCCATTCTGGTTAGTGGCCCAAGCTTTTAAAACCTCAGAACTGTCACCAAAAGGCAAGTGGCAGAGGCTGTGAGGAAAATAGGGGGTGAAGGATTAAGAATAGAGACCTGATTATGATCCAACAGATCAGCCATCTGGCTTCACCATGCCATACAAGATATGGATAACAGTGAACTTCGTCAGAACTTCACACGGCTATTGCAATTACCTACTACACAAATGGTAAATGAAGGGCAGCCCAATATAGGAATGTGGAGAAGACATGCAAACTATGGAACATCTAATGAATCACTCCCCTCTAAGATCATTCTCCAGAGGGACAGCTTTCATGCTGCTTTCTACTGCCAGACAAAAGAAGATGGAGTCTGGAGGTGAATTCCATCCCACACTGGGTTTGATATTATGCAGACATACATCTGTTCATCATCACTGAATTGCAATCCCATTCACAAACTAACCCACCCAGCAGCTCATATACTTGAACAGGAGAGGTAACAATATAGACCATTGTGGCACCTCACAGGGGAGAATCCAGAGGAACAATTGCATATGACTGTCTTCTGTCACCCACGTGACATAGGCACTGCAGAATTATTATCTCTACCTGTGCTAGGCTTGCAAGAAGATTAACAGAGTCCCATGATTAATGTCAGTATATTGGCAGATCTAAAAGAATCAGCACAGGCACTATCTTCATCCATTGCTAGGAAGAGATGTAGTCATTGCAGTCTGTGTGCCATATCTAAATCTAAACCAGGTTGACCAGGCCCAAAGAAATTGAGAAGATGAGGTGCCTTACAGGTAGATTTAAAGAACTACAGGCACTCTGCATTCCATAGGGAATGAAGGCCATTGTCCTTCAGCAGCAAGGACAGGCATTGGTCCATCTCACAGGATGTGCACCAACTCACTGAGCAACAATGCCTCCAATTTTTGTTCTTTATTGCAGCCCTCATTTATATTTATTTGTTTTGTTTTTGAAACAATATTTATTTATTTTTTCTCCTGCTGATAATAGCTCATCTTAATAAATTAGCCTCTTAGAATTGGTATGGCCACTTCCACCTTTTCATGTTCTCTGTATGTATATATATCTTCTGACTATATGTTCCATTCCATGCATCTGATGAAGTGGGCTGTAGCCCACGAAAGCTTATGCTCAAATAAATTTGTTAGTCTCCAAGGTGCCACAATTACTTTTCAAAATGTTCTTTTTGCAGATACAGACTAACACGGGTGCTATTCTGAAACCATTTATTTATACGATAATTCATTGTTTGTTGAATCATGCTATTAATCCAACCTAATATCCATTACCTATGGTTGCAGCTATAATGAAAGTTTTCAGCACATCCCTCAGATCTGATGTTTAGATCTAAACTGCTCAGCATGTTTGGCAGAATGTTCACAACACAGCTATCTTTTTAGAATAAGTGTCCCTCTCTATTCCAGTTAATTGAAAACAATTCTCAATCACCCTCCTGTGTTTAAAGAATCAGGGATTAAGATAGAGGTGGAAAAGTATCAGGGTTTTAAATACATATAAACAACATAGTTGTTTGAACAGTTGACAAATAAATTCAAGCTCCACAGGATACTCTTGTTTAGGATTTTCCCAATTAGGCATTTTATTTGATCTCTGGGTCTGGGTGAGCCACAATTCTCTAGAATTGAAGAGGAGATTAATGGACCAGATACAATGGCTAATTTATCTCCAGGGTTTAGTTCCTTGCTTGTCTTTGCTAGCTTAATACCAGCATATGCAAAGTCAGATAAATCAAAATGAGAATTAGGCTGAGAGCAGCCAATCTTTAGAGGGAGCATCTCAGATTATAACATGTTTCTTTCCTGCTCTAAATACAAACTTTACAGTAGACATTTTTCAGGGAATGTGTGCAAGCCCAATGGTAAGAAAACAATTAAGAAACGTGATGTTGCCATTTTACAGGTCAGATGGATGTGTGCATGAAGTAATTTACAAAAGAAGCTAAAGATCAGATTTCCAATAAGGATTGGGAGATGTGGCCCCAGGAAAATATTTGAGGGGAAAAAAAACCTGATGCAATGTAGGGCACATATAAAGGAGAAAGCAGGTTTTTCTTAATGATAGCACTTGAATCTGAAATTAAGCACAGCAGGTAGGAAGATACTGCAGGGATTTTAAAAGGTATCACACATCTGTATGCTAACAAACTTTGTTAGCTGTAGCTGTGTGGGTCATGCAGTTTACATTCACAAGTGGAAATTGTATTTTTTTTTCTTTTTGCATATACACTTTTATGTAGACCCAACATTTAGAACAAATAATTCTATCTAATAACATTTGTTTTGTTCTGATCAAGAGTCTTCTTTTACACTGTATTTTACATAGGCTCTTGGAAAAGTGCCAATGTTTTCACCTCTGTCTCTATATGATTTATATGCTGTGGACCAGATCTTCATCTGGTATAAATCTGTGTAGCTCCACAGAGTTGTGCTTATACAACAATGAGTGGTTGCCATGGTTAAAAAGTCAGAATTTTACCCATATTTACTGCAGATACTGCACTACTGTGTAGTACTTGTTTATATGAAGAACAGGAAATAATATGTCTTTCAAATAGCAATGGTGTGGTAACAAATGGCCACATAATGTCCCTGGGATGTACTCAGCAAGGGTGCCCTGCATAGGCAGATCTTGCCACTTTCATAGCACCCTTTCCAGGACTTCAGAGGTCCATGGAAAGTGTTGATATACATAAACTGGTAGGTGGTTGGCTTTGGTTCATCAGGGGGATGAACCCATGTTGGAAGGCAATGGGCTAGGGCAAGGCTAAAGGGAATGCATATCAGCCCCCCACAAACTCTGTGGTGTTTCCTGGGACTTTGCAACCTTTTCCACAGCATTTCTTTCAAGTTGGTTAACCCCCCTTCAAATGGAGGTCTAGGTGGGAGTTGTGGCTAGGTGAGGCCCTGGGAGTGCAGTTCCAGTGGAAAGGATCTAGCAATCCCCCTCCTTTTCCAATAGCGTGTATCATTTGTTTTTATGTCTGACCTTAAAGCTGATATACTGTGACCTATAGAAAAGCTTCCTTAGATCATTCTAAAATGTATTGATTTTTAGCTTCTCTTGTCCTCTGCATGAGTGTACACAGCTGGTCTCAGGGTACTTGTGTAGCAGGCAGAGGAATGCAAAAATTAGAAACTATAAAATAACATGTTAAAATTCACTGCAATGTTTCTAAAACGTTTCCTGTGAAATATGCAGCATAAAAAATAAAAAATACATGGTATGTATGTGACAAGGTTGTTGGTACTTTTGGGAAGGTGGGACTACCTAGTGGCTAAACCAGTCGTGAGATATGCAAGTCATCAATAGAACCTTGATGCAACATCCCACTGTTACGTATCTTCGCTACATAAAAATGATAAAACATCCTATATTTTTAAAAGCCAGTAATTGAAAGTGAGAAAAGCAAAATTTGCTGTATCTGCAAGTTTCATAGTACATTTCAACAATTATATACTGTAAATCTTACATATTCATTTGCATCATAGTTCTTTCTGACAAACCCAATTATACCATTTTCTGGTGACTTTGTGGACTCTTACTTTAGTTAGGTAAAAGGAGGTCTTTGTTTTAAGGGTTCTTATAGTATAATTGTGAAAAATACAATTTGGTAAACAGCAAATTAGATAACCTTTCTGATGTTCAATTAAATTCCATTTCTGTATAAGCTCGAAAGCTTGTCTTTCACCAATAGAAGTTAGAGCAATAAAAGATTTTACCTCATCCACCTTGTCTCTTTGTTAGAGATATTTTCAGGGGGAAAATTCTCAAAAATAATCATTTTTGAAAAAATGCAATTTGTGATTTGAAAACTTTTGATTTGAAAAATTTCAGCCAGTTCTGTTTCTTGTAAATTCAAAATATAATCAGTTGCTGTAAATGGCTCTGATTCAGAAAAGCACTTAAGCATATGCTTAACTTTAAGCATGGTCTTATGTGTCATTGAACTCTATGAAACTTAAGCATGTGTTTAAATATCTTGTGCCCCAATGCAGCAAAGATGAGTAGCCCCACTGAAGTCAACAAGACTACTCATGTACTTAAAGTTAGGCACATGCTGGAATGCTTTGAGAGAGAGTGAGATTTACATATTCACATGAATAATCTCTCTGATCTCTCAACAGATGTAAGTCTTCACCACCATGAGTGATGGTTGTACAATCCAGGCCTTGGATTATTTTTAAAGTTCTTACTGATATTATTTTTCATTGAAAGTCACTGAGATACCAATGGCCAATTTTTCTGAAGAGCCCAGCACATTAGAGGTGACATTCTGGCACCAAGAAGTCCAATGGCAAAACTCCTATGGACTTCAGTGGATCACAATTTCAGTCCGGGTGCTCCTTTCTAACAATAAAATCTTCCATCATATCTATGATTGTCAAGTTCAGTGGGCTGTAGCGCAGGAAAGCTTATGCTCAAATAAATTTGTTAGTTTCTAAGGTGCCACAAGTACTCCTGTTCTTTTTGTGGATACAGACTAGCACGGCTGCTACTCTGAAACAAGTCATACAAACATCCTTTTTATCCCAGGCACTACCTTTATATAATCCACTTTTTATCTTGTTTGTCAACACTGTTTGATGCCCAGAAAGATTTACTCAAACTGCAAACATTATCAGATACCTACTGTTCCTCTGCAGTACCTCAGGGGGGATTCTAAACTGGCCATCTTAGATCTCTGCACTTCAAAGAATTTCCCCTGAAACCTTGTTTACAGCAAAAGCAGAAAAACAAGGTCCCATTTCCCTTTTTTACTACCATT
The DNA here is from genome assembly GCF_016161935.1 of Mauremys reevesii. Taxonomy (NCBI): domain Eukaryota; kingdom Metazoa; phylum Chordata; order Testudines; family Geoemydidae; genus Mauremys; species Mauremys reevesii. Next base: position 92,808,588 of record NC_052628.1, on the reverse strand, counting down.
AACCACATTAAAGCACAACACTCCACTAACTAATTCCTCTCCGACATACACACAAACACCACTGCCAGCTAAAATGGGTCAATTGCTTACATTTTAGCATGTTAATTTAACACCACAAACCTGATGCAAAGAGAGACAAAAATATTTTACAGTCATTTCTGTCTCCACCTCGCTCACTTCTATCTTTGCCAGAGCTTTGTGGCAGGATGCAATAACAACCTCATCATGCACAGGGTTGAATAAATTAGGGCTATGGGTGCTCTCTCTTACCCTAATGTCTCACAATGCCAGTGCAAGTGCAGCCCCATACTTATAAGTCAGAGGTTTATCAGTCACATCACTCCCTTGGAGTGTTTATTGTGTCTGGCTGACTGCAGTTTTGAATTCATGAGTGACCTTCACTCTAACAAAGTATTCAATGAAAAAAAAAAAGGAGAGAAACAAGTTTAACTTTCTGGTGGGAATAATTGTATTGTAGCTGTATTTTAAGATAAAAATATTTAGGAGCAGTATAGCCTTTGTAGGGAACAAAGAGTTGAAGAGATTCCAGTGTTTTTAATTTGCTGTGCAGACATTTACTGCAATACACAAGGCTCAGTGTATATGAGTTGCCTACCATTAGCTTGGAACAAGGTTGTGTTAGTCACATTCTCCTCGATAATATACAGTTCAGATGTGGTTTCATTTCAGTGGCATATGAAGTGATCCCAATAGGCTCAATTTTTTTAAACAGAAGGCCCATTTGCACATGCAAAAAGCTACAGACAGTTATTGCATTTGTGTGTGATTTTGGTATGTGTGGGCACAATAGCCAGTTAGGGTTGTAACTAGCCATTAGCATGAGAAAAATACATGATTTGCCACCCAGCTGTGACTGTTGGGCCTGATCTTCCTTTTATGCTAGTGCAAACCAGAAATAACTCAATTGAAACAAATGGCATTATACCAATGCATGCAGATATAGACATTTTAAAAAGCGGCCCTCAATGACTTGCAATTCTATAGAACAGACTTAAAGATAGTACAGTGGTATTGTTGTATTCCTGGGGGCAGACGTTTTAGGAAGAAATCACTTGAGATGCAGAGAGCTGTAAACCTTGAAAAACAGCCATTTATTGCCACACAGTGAACTAACCAGCAACCAGCCAAAACCGTCTGTGCTATCCCCTAATAATCTAATTTAGTTGCCATAGCAACAAGATTCTATTACTACAACAACCAAATACACTACATATTCCTCCCCGCTTAATGAGAACATCCCCTAAATAAAACAAACACTAAACTAGAGAAGGAGGGTAGACTGCCTCCGTTCCCGGCTAAACCCCGGGGATTATTTTGCCCCATAACCATGGGCTTGCCCTAGCTAAAGATCCAGCCTTTGAGGAGGCCTTCTATCTTTAGACAGACTATGGAGGACTTCTTGTGTTGGTGCACCCGAAAGTGTCTTGGGTGCAGGCCTGACAATGGGCTCAGGATTTGTAACACAAATGGGTGAGGATGTGGTATCAGCTCATTCCAGGCAGGGGGGTTATCTCTGCCACGGGAAATAATGGAGGGGGAAGTCAGGAACAGGTGACTCTTGATTCGGTGTCTCGTTGTAAGTGGTGAAGTCAGGCTGAAATGAATCCTGGGGACTGGCATGACCTGGCAACAGCTGATCTACATGTCGCCGCCAGGTGAGATCCTCAGCAGTCCGGACAATGTAGGAAACAGGTCCAGTTTGAGCTATGACAGTGGCAGGGACCCATTTAGCTCCAGAAGCATAATTCTGAGACAAAACTGGCTGTTCCGGGCTAAAGGTTCGGTCTTTTGCTCTGGGTGCATGCCTGATCCTGCTGCTGATGTTGCACAATTTGTCAGGGTTCAGAAGGTTTCAGCAGATCCAAGCAAGTGCGCAGCTGTCGTCCCATCATTAGAAAGGCCGGGGATGCCTTGGTCGGAGCATGAGGTGTGTTTCTGTAGAATAGTAAGAAGGTGTCCAGACACTTTTAAATGGATAATTGTCCCCTTGCCAATTTCAAAGCTTGTTTCATTGTCTGCACAAATCTTTCAGCTAATCCATTGGTGGATGGATGATATGGTGCTGAAGTGATGTAGCGTATCCCATTTGCCTTCATAAAATTTCCAAACTCCTGAGAGACGAACTGCGGTCCATTGTCACTCACAAGTAGTTCTGGCAGACCAAAATGACTAGAGTCCCTGTAGTTTCTGGATAGTACTCTCTGCAGTAGTGGACTGCATTATAGAGACTTCTGGATATTTAGAATGGGCATCTACCACCACCAAGAACATGCTTCCTTCTAGTGGGCCAGCAAAGTCAACATGAATACGCTGCAACTGGTTTTCAGGCCAGTCCCATGGTTGTAGGGGTGCCCACTGGGGTGCATTCCTCACACCCTGACGTGACATACAAGCTCTTGCCTTCTCTTCAATAGCACTGTCCAATCCCAGCCACCAAAAATAGCTTCGTGCAATTTCCTTCATGTGCACTATTCCACAGTGACCGGAATGTAGCTGTTCTAACATCCGTTATCTCAGTGGTGGTGGGATAATGATACGTCTTCCCCACAACAAACAACTAGAATGGACCGATAACTCAGTTTTCCTGGTCATGTAGGTAACAAGGTTGGGTGAAACCTGAAAGGTTCATCAAGATGTGCCATGAATCACCAGGTCCATAACTTGGGACAATACTGGATTAACGCAAGTTGCCTTCTTTACCTGATGGGTTTGTTCTCTACCTGTTCAAAGTAAAAGATTTCCATCTGGGCAATATCTCGACATTTGACTGGCAAAGGCAGCCTTGAGAGACCATCTGCATTGCCAGTCAATCCAGAGTGGATTTCTGATGCTGGATTTCATATGTGTGTGCAGAAAGCAACAATGCCCATTGTTGCATACAACTAGCAGCTAATGGGGGAATGCCTGTGTGTGGTCCAAAAATTGAAGTCAGAGGCTGATGGTCTGTGAGAAGTGTAAACTTCCATCCAAACAGGTACTGATGAAACTTCCAAAGTCTGAAAACGATTCCCAATGCCTCACGTTTGATTTGGGCATAGTTTCTGCTTTGCTATGGGTGCATGAAGCAAAAGCAATAGGTCTCTTTTCTCCCGAAGGCATAATGCGTGACACGACTGCTTCCATTCCATAGAGGGAGGCATTGCAGGCCAACTGTAGAGGTAAGGATGGATCAAAGTGCATCAGAATTCCCAAATTTAGCAGTGCACCCTTAGCTTTATTAAATGCAACATTGCAGGCTTCAGTCCACTTCCAGGCCTTGTTCTGCCCTAGGAGTTCGTGAAGTGGTTTTAACAGTGTGGCTAACTGTGAGATGAACTTTCCATAATAGTTCAACAGTCCTAGAAATGAGCAAAGCTGGCTAACATTTTGAGGAGGTGGAGCCTCCAAATAGCCTTACATTTTGCAGGGGGCTTACGAAGACCCATAGCATCAGTGATGTGTCTCAAATATTCAACAGAGGGCTGGAAGAATTCACACTTGTCTTTGCAGACTCATATGCCATATTCTTCCAGTCTTTGTAGGGTAGCCTCTACATTCTTTAGGTGATCCTCCTCATTCCTTTCAGTGACCAGGAAAGCCACACAAAACCTGGTCCATAGCCCTCTGGAACAAGGCAGGAGCAGACATTATTCCGAAGGGTAAGCGACAGTATGGATAAAGCCCTTTATGTGTCACAGTAGTCAACAGCTCTTGGGACTTTTCATCAATGTGCATCTGTAAATATACTTGACTCAGATCGATCTTACTGAACTTTTGTCCCCCAGCCAGGCCCACGAAGAGGTCATTGATGTGTGAAGAGCAATACCCGCTTCCCCGCAACACCAGGTTGACAGTGACTTTAAAATCTCCACAAATCCGGAGGGAGCCATCTTTCTTCACTATTGGAACGATAGGCCCATGAGCTATGGGTAACTGGTATTAGGACTCCATTTGTGACCAGGCGCTCCAGGTCCGCTTCAACCTTTGGCCTAAGGGCATATGGCACAGTTCTGGCTTTCAGATATTTTGGTTGACTGACAGGTTTAATGTTCAATGTCACAGTGATTCCCTTCATACTTCCCAGATCCTCTCCAAAAACAGCAGCATGTTTCCTTAGTACAGCGGTCAGACCGGTTTCACCTTTAGTCATTTGGTGCACTTCTGCCCAGTTCAGATGAATCTTCCTCAGCCAAGACCTACCCATTAAGGCTGGGTAATTGCCTTTCAGCACAAATGGTAGCAATTTAGCAGCCTGTCCATTGATCTCCACCTTAACATCAGTTGTGCCCAACATGGGCACAGCTTCTCCCGTGTACATCTTCAGAACAGTGTTCATTGCCTTAAGTGGAAGATGCTGTAGCTTTTCTTTATACACAGTCTCTGAGACCAGCGAGACAGCTGCACTGGTGTCCAGCTCCATGCATACAGGTTTGCTGTCCAACAACGGGGTTACCCAGTATTCATGTGAGGCCACTGCCAAAGACAAAACAGAGTGGCACTTCTTCTGATCAAGGTGTCACCTTGATCATTGTGGGTCTGCTGTAGGGTATGCAGATTTTTCTTTTTGGTCTGCCAGACCCCAGGCCTCTTTTTCTTTTGTTTACAGGCACACTCAATGTGTCCCTTTTGCCACAGTGTCGACACACCAGGTCCTTACACCAGCATTCTGATGCATGGTGACCTGGCTTACCACAGCAGTAACATCCTGACTCCCCACAGTTTTGTGGGTAGTTTTCTTGTGACACCTTATTCACCCTATGGGATGCACCAACGTATTGAGCCTCCTTTGTAGCCAGTTCCATGGAGACCACAATATCAACGGCCTTCTGTAAGGTAAGCTGAGCCTCTGTCAATAGGTACTTCCGTTTAGCTTCACTATGCAGGCCACAAACTAACCTGTCACATAGGGCATCATTTAACATCTCCTTAAATTCAGTGTTCTGCAAGCTTTTTCAAAATTGCTGCAAATTGTACAACTGTTTCATCTTCTTTTTGGTCTCTTTTGTGGAACCTATATCTTTCAGCAATTACCAGTGGTTTTGGAGAAAAATGGGACCCCAGGATTTCCACAATGTCACTGTAATATTTGGTCTCTGGCTTAATGGGGTGTAGTAAGCTGTGTAGCAGGAAGTAGGTCTTAGCCCCCACAACACTTAAGAATATTGGCACCTTCTTCTCTTCTGCAATGTAATTTGCAATAACGAAAAGCTCAAAACGCTCCGCATATATGTGCCATTGCACTGTAGTCTCCTCAAAAGGTTCCAGTGTCCCTGCAAGTGTAGCCATGGTTTTAGTTTTAGTTTGCACTGTCAGTGCAAACAAGCCAGTTCTCACCCCCTTCCAACAGCAAAAAGGTTTTATTTATTTATTTTTCCCTTGACTTCTACCTTCTTCTGTTACTGGGGAAGCTCAGGAATCTCACCCTTATTGTCACGTTGTTGTATCCTTGGGGACAGCAATTTTAGGAAGAAATCACTGGAGATGGAGAGAGCTGTAAACCTTGAGAAGCAGCCATTTATTGCCACACACTGAACTTACCTGCAACCAGCCAAAACCGGATGGGCTATCCCCTAATAATCTAACTCAGTTGCCATAGCAACAAGATTCTATTACTATGACAACCAAATACACAACAGGTTAATTATCATTACAATGATTAACAATTAATATCCATAATTCATCAGTGTTTTTACCTGGTAACAAATATAATTAGCAAAAGATAATTATTTGTGATCTTACAACTGTGTAATTGCAAATTCTAGCATGAGAACATAAGTGCTTTCAATGCTGTGATGCTCACTTAGACATACAGACTAGGCCCCATCTCAGACAGGATCAGATTTTTCTTTCCAATGATATCTCCAGATTACTTTGTTGAGAGGCTTACTAGATGCTGGATGTTTTTTGAACCACTGCTTAGTTTCGGAATAAAAAATAAAGGCAACTTTAAGAGCTAGGTAGTGTAATTCACACATGTCCCTCTACAAGTGGTGATGTGTGGAGCTGCATTGCCCCTGAGGGACCACCAGAATAGATTGTGCTCCTCGATGTATCAGACCTGATCTGCAGGCAGGTATAGAAGGGGTGCCACGCCACATATTCTTCCCATATCCTCCTGGGAAACTTACTCACCAAGAGGGAAGAAGAAAAGTAAGAGTATAGTTCAATATCTTCCTGAAGGAGTGAATGACTGCACAGGTCACTGAGAATGCTGTGCCTTATTATAAAGGATTGTGTCACCATTTCCATTATTCAGCTCTGTTTGCAGGGTTTCGAACTAGCGATAATGTTTTATGTTTTAATAATTTGAATATATAATCATAATGTGTACAAATATTTTTTGTAAAATCCAAGTGTTTCTGTTTGAGTCATAAGGATGCTAACTAGAAATTTAGCTCTGTAAGAATATTTTTAAACATCTTTGCTAATTAATTTTTCCATATGTTTCTGTTGTCAGCAAATTATTCTCCCTAATTTGAAGGGGAAATATAACTTTAATGAACTAGCTTGCTTTAAATAGGGTATTATTTATTCATAAGCTTGGTAAATAATGATCCAACGTTTTTGTAAAGGTTGTTAGATTACAGATTTTTTAAGCATTTAGCAGCTTTGTCATTATACACCAGACATTGTACTCAATCCAACTCCTGTTCAAGTCTATGGGATTTTTTTCAGTTTCAGTGATAGATCATGATAATCTTCAATGATTAGTATGCTCAAAAGCAGCATTTCCCTTTTGGGGCAAATGCAAATATGAAGGACACCACAGAGAGTATGGAGGGGAAAAAATGGAGCTCTCCCAGCTTTCATTTTAAGTACTTTAAAAAAGTAAGGTAATATCTGCCCTGAGAGATGGTAGCTAGATCAACGGAAGAATTCTTTTGTCAACTTAGTATTGTCTACTGTTGTACTTTGGTTGACCTAACTACAATTTTTCACTTCAGTAGTGCTTTAAACCTGCGCTAGCTGGACAGTCCTGGCATATAGGCTTAAAGCTGGTAACCCATCCACCTTGCAGTACAGCTGATCAAATAAGTTAATTGAAAAGTCTGAGAATGCTAATTTGGGGTAAAATGAAATATTTCACTTGGACAAAAATCAATGTATTTCATTTATATTTAAACCATTTTAAAATGTGTTGGGATTTTTTTAAATAAAATCAAAAGAAATGTTCAAAGTCTTTTCAAAGCAAAAAAAAATAATCAGTGTTTCATTAAAAAAAGTTGAGATTTTTTTTTCCAAAACAAACAATTCAGTTTAACAATCCTCCAATGCTTTCCCACAATGCTGCCTTCTCCCTCTGCCAAGAAGGATAGACGTGTTCTTCCACAATTCACCATGAAAGAATCATAGATTAGCTCTACTTGCTGGGGCACAAAGAACCAGAAGTCCTAGCATTGCATAAGGGGGTGAGTGCAGACACAGTAACTCTAGTAGGGCTTTGCAGTAGATGCGCCCAATACCTCTTTCCCCTCCCCGCACCCCACATATAGTGAGCAAAGAACTAATTTGGGTGTGCAGGCTAGATGGTGTAAAAATTGAAACGAGTAGGTTTTTACCACCACATGAAGGGGAGTTTAGCTTTCAAAAGTTAGGAAACGCTGCCCTATGGGACAAATTCAAAGTCCTGCTCCAGTGTGCTGAGTTCTGAGCAGTTGGAGAGAAAGTTCACTAGAGACCCAAATTAATCAAAACCTTCTTTCAAGTTCTATTACTTCTAGGATTTTGTTCAACTAAACTACACACACATTAGCAAAGTCTCTAACCAAATTGCCTTCGTGCAGTTTAACAGTCAGTAAACTCCGAACATATCAAACAACATAGCTGTTATATCTCCAGAGCAACATATCTTTGCTGCTGGGATCTCCGCTCTTCCTTTCATGAGGATAACCCAGCCCCTTCATAGGATTCTGAAACTAACTAGGTCTAGTTGTGGTTGCCCTGACACTGAATCTATTTCAGCCCTATCTGCCTCAAGCATGTTCCCACCAAATTTAGCTGCACCCTTGTGCAGGGAAACCACACCACTTCCTCTGTCAGCAGCCTCTGCAGTGTGGAGATGTGGCCATAGATTTGCCCCATGAGATGAATATTAAAAAAGATGGACCAGGCTACTGTGCACACAAATAGAAATGAAAGGACACACACTTCGCAACAGATAGTGCACAAAACCTAAATACAAGCAGGAGTAGGAGGGGCCCTGGAGCACAATAATTTTGGCTGTGGTACAGCATCATTGCTGAACAAAAGGTAACTGAGGATGCACCTGCAGTACTTTAAGATATATATCCGGGAAGTCTAACTGAGAGCTTTGGAAAGAAAAGCATTATCACAACATCCGGGTGGATTAAATGAACACACTTACTTTTCAACATTTTGGAAGATTATTTTATCAGTGCCATTTTTATGGTGCTATGTTTTTAATTCAGATAATTGTCTATCACCCATCTTTCTAGCACAGGTTTTGTTTTAACCCTGCTTGTCTTGAATCCTTTCTCACGGCTCAACGTAGCTTTTGGATGGTACTGTATATTATGACTCAGCCTTACAGAGTGTACTTGCACTGCAGGTGCTTCATCCACAATACTATTCCTGCAATGAAGCAGAAATTCATGCAAAAATCCTAGTCAGACACAGGCTTGATTAGTTCTATGGTGTTGGCAGTGGCCAGTCTGGTGATCTGCCAAAGAAGAGCCAGAGCAGGCAAGCCATGTTATTCAACCTAAGAGCAAGGAGTGGCGAAGTCCCAGAACCTGATATATTATTCTTTCCAAGAGGTGCTTCTTCCTCACCGATCCCCTTGCCATTGCCTCCTCTTTCCATTGTCCAGAGAAAGGTAAGAAGTGAACGATCTTTTATCAATAGCACATGAAGATCCTAAGCAAAGAATCAGTACTGCACCTTACTGGACAGAGGGAGCTGTTATATATTATGGATGTCATTAAGAAAACTCTGGGGAGCAGGAGACAAACAAGGAGAGAGCAGACAAAACTATATCAGCAGTAATATGAAGGCATCTTGTAACATTGAGATGTAATTATATAAACTTAACACACTGCGCAATCAAATATTCATCAAAATAAATAACTACTTGACTTTATAACTTTATGATAGAAAATCAAAAATATTCTAAAGGGTTACAGCTTAGCTTTGTGTGCAGTTCCTTGCTTGTAGGAATGTGTTGCAACAACCCAGCCTAGTGCACTATGCTCTCATCTTTTAAAATAGTCCTGATTAAATTAGATTACTTTAGTTCACCTAAAATGATAGAAGAGAAGATGAGACAACCATCCCAAGTCAATGCAAAATAAGGAATATTAGTACTTCTGTGCTTTATTCTTGAACATATTGTCAGAAAAGGCTCTTGCAGGTACAATGGTCACTCTGAAAATTGCCAGTTGCCTTAGATAACACAAATACCAAATATTTATTTATTAATTTCTTAGTTTCTTTAGTATTTTTTATTTCAGTTATTTCTGTGTCATAAGTATAGGGAAAACTGCAAATACTGAGATATCTATTATTTATTTAGCAAAATTAGCAAGTTTTCAAGCATGACTATTGTGTACATCTATATGAATCTTATATACTCTTCTTCTAAAAGATGAAGAGGAAGCAGAATAAGATTATTTTTTTTGACTGGAGAAGGAAGTATCATAAAATTATAGAAATTAGGAATAGATAGACCTATACATTGGAGCAATTATTCTTGCTCCTGTAGAATTTTTCCTAAAATATATTCTCCACTGTTTTGTCCTATGTATGGAACTTATTTAAAAAAATGTGATCTTAAAATTTGATTAAAATGTATGATCCTGTTCCCATGTATCACTGGGTCCACTCACCACTAAGGCACCTCCTCCTGGCCTCTTTGGGGAGTAGCTCCACTCCAGGTGCAGTGCTCTCCTCTGGCAGTCTCTCAACCCCTCTCTGCAACTCCATGTGTTCCTTCTTCGGCACTTGGCCCTCTGTCCAGATCATTATGTGCATGTCTCCCTCCCAGGGTTTGCCAGCCTGAACTCTCTCCTCTCAGGAAGTAACTTTGGATTCCCTCTATTATCCCAAACACACCTCCCTTCTCCCAAGCAGAGACTGCAGCCCCTTCCCTGCAGGCCCTAACTGTTCTCAGCTTCTGGTCTTTGTTGAGGCCCTCCTGTTCCCATCCAGCTGCGCCTCATCTAATTAATCCCTACTCCTTGGCTCCTGCTCCAGGTGCAGCCTGGGCAGTTAATTGTCCCCCTAGCCACCTTAACCCCTTTTAGTCTTGTGTGGGGTGGACACCTCATCACACTATGAGAGCATTTTTAAGATATAAATATCTCCTATGCTTATTCTAACAGTACCATTTTGTTTTCATGCAAGCTTTGCTAGCAATTCTATAACATGATGCTCTAGTGGGACTTTTTAATGGTTGATCAGGGGTTCTGAAACCATTTGGAGTTAAGTCAGCTACAAAAATATCAGGATAGCTATGATTCATTGGTTACATGATTTTAATTAATCAATTACCCATGCCATGTTTTTTATTAATTTGTTGAATTTTGGCATTGTTTACCTAAATTGTGAATTAGAATTCTTATACATTTATAAATAATATTAATAAAAATAAAATTAAAGTTAAATAAGAAATTACAGAAAACAAAATAAAGATGTGCAAAGTTTGAGTTAATTTAACATATATAATATCAAAACTCATAAGCAATTCACTAAAATCAATAAAATTTGAATAAATAAAAGTCATTTCATATATCGGCACATTTATTCACCACTACTATGGGTAGATAATTTTGGTACTATTATGGCATTAATGCCATTTTTCAGATCTTTATCAATTTGCCAATGAAATTTTGTATCTAAATTCAAAAGTTATGGGACTGCCGGTGACATTTCAACCAAGAATAATAGTAACATTAGAAATCTGAAACTGTAAACACTGTCTTAACCACTCAGATCTGTTTAGTTCCAAATTATCTTCCCAGACAATGATAATTCACAGCCAAACATCCCCTCTTTATTAGACATACAGTCAGAAGTATGCATTAAAGAATAGATTTTGGATACCAGTGAACATCCATGTAAAGACTATCCAAAATTGCAGGCACCATACTTGGGGAAGCACAGGGCTAATACCAAGATGCTTCCCATAGGGAACATGACGTCCCCCCACCCACTAGGGGAAAGAAAGAAAGTGGCATTAGGCCTTGGCTCCTTCCCACAACACTCAACCAGCTGCACAGGGTGAGTACTGCTATAGACCTTGAAGAGGTGTAACTGTTTGTTTCTTCATGAAGCAGGTGGCTCCCTGTGGCAGGGTGATGCTGAGCCAGTGCAGCTCTATGCTACCTCCAAGGATGAAAATTGAAATTAGGGAAATTATGTGAACATAAAATTGATCTAACAGAGTGGAGAATTGGATCCTCAACATTTACAGCATGCGTTATTGTATAGTTTGTCCACATTTTGATGATTTTATAATCAGCCCATTATACACCACTGAAGTCACTTGAATAATCTGTTCCCCAACAGCATTACCTTCTTTCATTCTTAGTACAACACTAACAATGGACCCACAATATAAATCTTCAACTTTTGTATCTGTGCCTGCTCATTCTTTTCTTACAGAACAATTGGGACTATGTGCCTGCACAGGGGAAGAAAAGGACATAAGACACCCCTTTCCTTCCCTGTGCAAGCTACAGATATGTCCAGTAGCAGTGTAGGGGGTAGAATAGTCTATACAGACCCACTGCATGGGTAAGAAGTGGGTGAAACCTTGGCTTTGCCTGATTTCTCTACCTACATACAACTAGCACAGTGGGAAATAATCTGACCCAGGTATAGGTCTGGCATAGATTACTTCCCCCCTGGAGCAAGGGGAACCATGAGTTTGGGACCAGATTGTGATAGACTGTGCTAGAATCTGGTCCCCAGTCTGCTCTCAGAGCAGCATAACTATCTGTTGCTGCTCCCTTGGTGAGACTATAGTTATGAAGTTAAGCCATGTCATCTATATACTTCTGAGCTGTGTGTCTATTCTTCTAATCAAGCAGTTAACAAGACATGTCATTCAGTTCTTATAGCACTTGTTGGTTGGATTTACCTTGAAGATTCACACTTCACATTGGTTTTTCAACACATAAGTTAAATGTTTTGTCCAGTTTCTGATATAACAAATAATTTTCATTGTGTTAAGTGTGCTCATTAACCAACATTTCATATTTAAAATAAAAATACATCATCCTGACACTTTGTGATTATAGTGTCCTAGGAATGGAACTCCCTCTTCAGATAACCCTTGTCACTTGTGAAGGTCTGTGTCCAGACTGCTTTAAATACTCTGGATTATCCATATGGTTTCTCAGACTTTATAACTTATTGTCTTTTTATAAGTTTGATTTCTTTTCAAAAGTATCTTAATAGGGTAATGATAAAGTGCAATAGCATTAAACCATCATTCTACAAGTTAATGTTAAATCAGATCCCATGAAGGTAAAAGGAGCTCCTCGTTCTCAAATGCCCTAGAAGCTTATGATTAGCAGACTAGTTCTCAGCCTGGAAACTTATCTTCTGTGCAAGCTAGAAAATACCTTCTCTGTGCTGCATCACAGAGGTTCATTCCCCATATTTCATTAACATTAAAATCCATATTTTATAGGTGTTGTTATCCCATGACCATAACCACGATCACATTATGAAACATTTTTGTTCTCAGATATCTTTGATGATGGTTTCTACCTGAAGTTCTCACAAACAACAAGCTGCACATGTAAGGGTTAACATCTTGACCTAACCAGTTCATCTATGCTCTGGAATGAGGAGGGGTCTCTTTGACCATTTTGCTGCTAAAAGAAGCAGCTAATCTTTGATGAAACAGAATGACATTTTACCAATCTCAATAACACCTGGTAAGTGCCTCCTGTTGACAGTAGTACTGTGTTTTAATGAACAAATAAATGGCTTATTTACCATTCTTGGCAAGAAACCCCAGCTACTGAGGCAAAGCACCAGCTCTCCCAGTGTTACTTGGGCTAATTGACTCCTTGGATGGAGTTAAATCACACTGTCCCCAGTGGGATGTATGTTTGCCAGTAATCAATAGCTCAACAAGATCCACATGGCAGGTAATTAAGTGAAAAGTAATTAATACCCATCAAATGTTTTATTAACTGCCATTCCTTCACTCAAAAGTCCCACTGTACTGTAAATAAGGTTGTGAAGAAAAGAATAAAAACTGGGTGCATTTGGTAACAAGCTAAATCCACTTGCTAAATTCCTGACTGGTTTGTCTAGCATTCTAGCATGGCATCATCCCACAAAGGATTATATGAGAACAGAGGAACAGCCATTCTGAATCAGACCAATGGTCCCTCTTGTCTATCCTGTGTCCAACACTAGCTAGAATAATATACTTCATAGGATGCCACAAACCCCCTAAATGTGTAATTATGCAATAACAACTAAGCGGCAAGTTTCTTCCTAATCCCCAGCAGTTAGTGATTGCCTTATAGCCTGAAGCATATAGAATTTTATCCTAAATAGTGAAACTGTAGGCACATTATTTTTCATACAAATGTCTAAACCTCTATTAAACCTTACTGAACTCTAAGGCCCAATAATATATTCAGGCAGAGAGTTACAGGATGAAATATGCATTTTATAAATAAAGGATATTTTCATTTATCAATTGAAAATATTTTCATTATAATTTAAGTGTATATGCCTGGTTCTTGTATTATAAGAAGGAGTGATACTCTATGCTTCTCATTATTTTGTTTATTTCTATTATGGCACCTTATTCTTCTCCTCACAAAAATGCACACTCCTAATATTTTTAATCTTTCCTCATATAGGAATCTTTATGTCTCTGATCATTTTGATTGCACTTCCTAGGCCCTTTTCTATTTCTGCTAGGTCTTTCTTGGGATTGAATGACTAAAACAATATTCCATATGAGGATGTATTACTGATGCATATTATGACATGATTATATTTTTAATAATATGTTCTCTTCATTTGTTAATACAAACTAACATCTTGTTTGCTTTTTTAAACACTGCAGCATATTGAATGGATATTGAGCTGTCCACAATGATAGCTCCATCTATTTCCTGAGTGGTTACAGTTAATCTAGAATTTATCGGTAGGTATGAGTAGTACCTCAACATGTGATTAATGGATTGGACTGAGACTCTGGAGATCTGGCTGCAGTTCTTGACTGCTGCAGATTTCTTGAGTGACCTTAAATAAGGAACATGATTTATCTGTGTATGAATTCTCCATCTATAAAAAGGGAATAACAATCCCTCCTTTCTCCAACCCTTTGTCTTTTTTTTTTTGACTTGGTAGATTGTAAATTCTCTTTCTAAGAATTTGTATAACACTGAGCTCAATGGGACCCTGCGCTCATCTGGGGCATCTAAGTGCTATTGTTATGAAATAATTTCATCAAACGAATGTTATGGATTGATACAAATGTACTGAAGTGCTCATATAACATACTGGTGATGAGTGGAATATAAATACCATAATAAAATAGATTGTATCCCAATTCAGGATCTTTAAAATCTGCTCTTGGCTCGTCTCCAATTTGAGGATGGTGATGCTATTCTAGAAGGTACTGTGCTGGCTACTGCTGTGGGGACACTGCGAGCCAAAATGGAACTTAGCCTCAGCTCTAGGGGATAGGTGCAGGCATGAGCCTGAGTGTGGTTTCCCTGTAAGCCTGCGCTGCACTTAAGAACTGGCGAAGGGAAGGAAGTGCCTTAATCTGGAACTAAGGATCTGAAGCTGGATGGGCCAACAAGACTGTGACTGCTGGAAGCAGCATTCATTTGAGACATTTTGTATGTACGTTATACTCCCACTGATTGACTTCAGTAACACTGTGGCTCTATCCATGCTAATAAAGGTGTTGGGATAGATCAGTGCATTGGAGTGATTCCTGGGTGAGTTCCAGCCTCCCCAGAAGTTATGAGTTTGAAACAACCTAGGAGAGACGGGAGATGCCACGACCAGTGACATTGCCCATTTCTCCTTTATCCATTGTTCTGACTCCCTCAGACAAGTTGCGGAAGCACATTTTTCTTTATAGAAACTATGCTAGTTATTTCCTATCATATTATGCTCATCTAGGTGTATTAGACCTCTCTTTAATTCTTGCTTCAGTTAATTTACATTTAAATGAAGACAAGCTCACTGATCTGTAATTCCCACAACTTTTATTTTTAAAGATAGGCACAAGATTGGCTACCCTGCCGTCCAGGTAGGTTAGCTGCTTTTAATGATAGATTACAAACTTTTGCTTAGCTGCTCAGCTTGCTTCATTCTTAAGTTTCTTCAGAACTCTTCAATAAATACCATCCTGCGCAAGTGATTCAATGTATTTTAAATTATCATTTTGTTCCACCACCCTTTTTGGCATGAACTCCTTCTTGTACAGTGCCTCATCCTTATAACCTGCCAAAAGTACCTGTACATTAAGCATCTCTCCATCATCATAAATTCAATCTAGTTGGTATTACTGAAACCTGATGGGATGATTTGCACAACTGGAATGTTAAAATCAATGGTGATAACCTATTAAGGAAGGATCAAGTGGGCAAAAAGGGCGGGGGAGTGGCACTCTGTCAAAAATGGCATTACCTGTTTCCAAGTCACTGATAACTTTGAAGAAAATGATGTTGAATACTTATAAATCAATGTCCTAAAAAGCATACGATGTGGGTACTAGCTGATATCTACTATAGACAATCAAAACATACTAGGGAACAGTATATCTGCTTCCTTACGCACCTGACTATAATGTGTAGGGCGGGAGCATGGGGGGACTTCAATTTGAGTGACATTTGCTGGAGGTCTCACGCTGCCAGTCTTAAAACATCCTTGGAATTTCTAAACATTATAGATGACAACTTCCAAAATCAAAAAAGGGAAATTCTATATTAGATCTTGTCCTAACAGATATAGAGGAAATATATATATATATATATATATATATATATATATATATATATATATATATAAAATACACACACACACTGGGTGCTTTAATAGGATCAATTTAATTGGACAAAAACCAGGTGTCACCCAATTAAATCAAAAGGCAGCAGGTTTAATAAAAACAAGAAGACGTACTTTTCCACACAACACATAATTAATCTGTGGAACTCATTGCCATGAGGTTGTGATGGCCAGAAATATAACTGTGTTAAAAAAAGAACTTGACAAATTCATGGAGGATAGGTTCTATGATTCTGGCAGACCAGGTGCCAGCTCATGCCAAGATCCAGGGCCCCACTGCACACTGACAAATGCATAGCTGGAAACCAGTCTGGGTCACCTGGGTTAGTATAGTTAAAATAGTGTTAGTGTTATACGAATGTGTTTAGCCTTTATGGAATGCTCGTAGGATGCTGTGTGTATTAATCCTGCATATAATATCTGTATCCCAGGGTATAAGGTTATATTGAGTGTTTGCACTGTAAACTTCTGTAACTCTGTAAATCACCAAACAGGAAAAGAAGCATTAATTAAGGTAAAGTGTTCATCCTGCACAGAAGATGGCTAAAATGGGTAGCATCAAAGGACAGAGACCTTGTTGATTGCATTCCTCACTCTCTCTAGGAAAGAGGGGTTGCACATGAACTCATCCCACCAGCTTGGATTCCGGGGTGAAGGGGATAAAAACCCCTGACCAGGAGAAACTGGGATCTTTACATTGTCTGGACTCTGAGGGGCAAAGATTCCTAAACATAAGCTCATGTTACTTGGCCTGGGTCAGCCCTAAAAGACATATAGAGCTGCTTATTGTAGAATCTTATGGTACCTTTTTAAATCAAAGACTAACTCATTTGTGTGTATCTGTTTCAACCTTGTAAATAACTAATTCATTTTCTTAATTAATAAATCTTTAGTTAGTTTATTACAGGATTAGCTACAGGCATTGTCTTTGGTTTGAGAGCTAAGGTGCAAATTGACTTGGGGTAACTGTTTTTTTGGGACTGGTAATAACCTGAATATTGTGATTTTTGCTGTAAGGTGACCATCTACCACATAGTCTAGCTTTCCTGAGTGGAAAGATAGACTGAAATGCCCAAGGGGATTGTTTATGACTCCATGGTAAGACTGTTATAGTGCTTTAGGAGTTCACAAGTTACTGGGTTGGTGAAATCTAATTACAGAACAAACAACCAGTTTAAGGTTTCTGTCCTGCTTTTTGACAATCTGCCCTGAGGTTGGCACTCACAGTTGTGAACCACTCCAGACATCGTGACAAATTCATCAATGGCAATTAGCCAAGATGGTCGGAGATGCAACTCCATCCTTGGAGCGACCCTAAACCTCTGATTACCAGAAGCCAGGAGGGGAAGTCAGTGGTGGATCATTTCTGAATTTCTGGTAGTGGCCACTGTCAGAGACAGAATACTGGGCTAGATGGACCAGTATGGCCATTCTTATCTATTTGGCTTGTTTTTCACAAATGTCAGATCAAGCCCCAGATGAGAATTTGGCGATTACCAGCCAAGAAGGCTGCTCTTTGGGAGAGGCTGAATGTCTCAGAGAAGCAGTACTACAAGAAATTTCAATGAGAACCCTGTTCCTCAGGGTTAAGGCCATGCACCTTTACCGGGAGCATGATAAATTGGGTAGCTTGTGGGCTCAGATTCAAGATTCAGATGACAGGGAAGCTACTAGACATACTAATAACAGAGCAGTACTTGAAAAGTCTGCCTAGCAGGGTGCATATTTGGATGTGCCATCAGCAGTCACCCACAGAGGCAATAAATCAAGGACTAGAGGCTGTACTGCCAAGGAAACCACCCCAATCATGCCCTAGAACTGCAGGACAGTTACATGTACAGAAGAAAGCCAACATACAGAAGAACAAAGGGACAACGGAACTCCAAGAAAGAAGCCAAAAAGGACAGGAATACCAGCAAGGTGCTCAAGCACTCAAATGAGCAGTGGAGTTAGGAATCATAAAGTCAGATTTCTTAGAGGCTACAGATCTATGGTATAAATATCTTTCTCAAACCCATCCCACTCATTCCATTAACAGGGATGAACAGGGTCAATGTCATTTTTATTTGACTAGCCTGCTGTCTCATTTCCTCAGAATTAAACGGTCAATAGCTACCACTAAAACTGCTTAAAAGAGCTTCTCTGCAGCAGGTCAGGGTGCTGAAATCTCCATTTCAGTGCATTGGCTCTGCTCTCTGCAGTTCAGCAAAGACAACTTCATTTAATCTGCCTTAACACTGCAACACAAGAATACTAAATGATGATTACTTACCCTGTAACTTAATGTGTTATCAAAAAGGATGTCTTAAACAAATTTAAATACAAATCCTTGACTCTGAGAACTTGGGACTATTTTGTCAAAATATGTTACTTTTACTAAACCCAATCTTCAAAGCTTTCCAATCGAAGGATAAAAAGTTAAAACAATATAAACTCAGTACCACCAATAAACTTTTAGTCCAACTATATAGAGAAAATGGCAATGCCTGGTAAAGCTGACTGCCCCATCTGTCAGGGGAAATTTTCATAGGCAGCTGTCTCGCCCAACATTTCTTTAAATGAGTTAACCAAGTACCATTTAGTAGCAAAATGGGTGCCTCAAATATCTTTTTGTTACTGTTCCAAAGCTCATGAAAATAGTTCCTGATAAAAAAGATTTTTGTGTGTTTGCTGTCTGTATTTCTACAGCTATATTTTAATCTCAGGGCTGGAACTATTGTGAGAAACAGGAGGAAAATACATGCAGGAAACAAGCACAGAGCAGCCACTAACAGGAAAGCTATTCAAGATTTAAACTATTCTATTTTGGTGGAAGAGCTTTGTGAGGGGGGTCAGTTGTTGACTGGTCAAGTATATCAAATTGTGCTGGATCTGCATCCAAATTCGCTTTTAGCAGCATGAAACTTAAGCAACTTAACAAATGAATAGGAAACTCTATCTAGAGTAGAGGGCAAGTTAAGATGAATGGACAGGGTTTCAAGTAAACATTATCATGTGTGTGAAACTGTAAGACAGGAATTCTTAGTCTTTAGAAGATTAAATAATCCTCTGCATGTTGCTGTTCATGACTGTTGTTTAAGAGGAAACAGCATGTAACTTTTCTGTAACGAGAAGGGCAAATACAACATTAGCCCATAGGGGAATGGAAAAGTGGTACAGTGTATGGATGTGTGCCCTCTTTTTTACAGATGAAGAACATAGGGATCAAATACTACTTTCAGCTACGCTACTGTAAATACAGAGTGACACCATTATCTTCATTGAAATTACTCACCACTTACACTGGTGTATTTGAGAGCAGAAGCTGACCCCTTAGTGAAATGCAAGTATTGTACTGTACTGGATCTGGGCACATCTTATGTGATCTGAACAATTTTACAACAGAAAAGTAGGGGGGAAACTACGAAATGCAATAAGCAGATGCTTGAATCTGTTTAATTGTAAAGGACAAGATTCCTATTACATACTGTAGGTTTAGTTTCATGTGCATTACTAGTACAAGAAGGGTGTTCAGCTGAGAAACTGGTATCACTTGCTCTGTAGCATTAAAAAAGAATGGGTTTTAGAATACTCCTCTGTATCATTACCAAGCTTTCTGTTTATTAGACTATTAGCTTTATGGTAATAAGGATCTGCATTTTCCCCTCCGATCAACAATAAACAGGAACATGACTCTGCAAACTGATTAGTAAAAATACAGTCCTTAACTGAAAAAATGCTTAAAATACCTTGAATTGTCTAGCATGTCCAAAGTATCCTGGACAGAAAATATTTTACACCCAAGAGAATGTGTAGGTGTACACTTAAAAGCCGATGAAACAAATAAGACACAAAAACCTCCAGCATAATTAAGTCTATAGCCTTAAGTGGACACCCTATTTGTGTCTGACATTTTTAAGTTCACTGTGACATTTACCCTGAATTTTCTATAATATTGTGTATTACCTATGAGAATATGAAGAGGTGCACCTGAATCTGTCAAGACTGGGGTGGTCGCCATATGACAGACTACATGGGGTCTAATAGTGTCTATCACATATTAAATTTAGGATGTAGCCCAACAATTTGTGCCTGATGAAGATCTCCTCAAACCTTGTCAGTGGAACTGCCAAAGAAATACCCTGTCTGCCTCTCCTCAGCCAGTGTTGTTCTTTTAGGGGATACTGGTTGCCTGCAGACCCCCCTATAAGAGGGATTTTATACTTACCTAGAACTGAGCAGATTCTCCATCACTGGGCTTTCTAGAAAGACTTGCATTATCAAATGCTGGCATAGACCTTGAGGGAATGGAGTTTTATATCTGTATAATATACTTGAAACCCTTGCTGGCCCTTCCACTCTCAGAATGAAACTCAACACTGACACCCTCTTCTATCCCTAACCAGTCCCAGTCTCCAAAATAGAAATAAATTTTTTTTTTAAATCAAAACTAAAACCATACCCCCAGAAGAACTTTCACCTTGAAAAGGGAGAAGGGCCAGAGACTCCATGAAGTCTACTATGGACTTTGTTGCTGCTATTGATTTTACATGGAAGGTGCTCAGATACTATAGTGAGTGGCAAAGAGTTCTGTGGCACCTTATAGACTAACAAACGTATTGGAGCATGAGCTTTCATGGATGAATACTGACAAAGTGGGTATTCACCCACGAAAGCTCAAGCTCCAATATGTTTGTTAGTCTATAAGGTGCCACAGGACTCTTTGCCACTTTTACAGATCCAGACTAACACAGCTACCCCTCTGATACTGTGAGGGGTGGCAATATAAAACCCTAAAATAGAGACAACAGGGTTATAATTGAGCTTTCTAATAACACCCATCACACAGAAATATCCAAAAATACATCCAAAATGAATCAGATACCGTGGGTTACAGTGATTTCAAAGGAGGGCTAGTAGAATGGCCCAGATAGACTCCTCCAAAACTGCCTGAACTAGCCCTCCTCAAAGACCATTGAATCAATCTCAAAGAACACATGTTGTGGGAGCCCATTTTTGTTGTGTGTCATGTAGGTGAACTGTAGCCATAGCAATGGCAATGTTGAAACATGAATGAACAAGAGCCATCCCACCAACCCGTTAGCACTGTGAAGGGGTTGACCTACCGCTGGCACCTCCCTGTAGTTAGGCATGCTGTAGCAGCTGACTCTCCACTGGATATCTCCTGCTGACAGTTGCTCCACCTCTGGGGTGATCTTCATTTTACTTTGATTCCTGTCTGGCCACTTTAAAGCCTCTGCTCTTCCAGAGCAGTTCATGAATAAAAACCAAGGGGAATTAATGCAAATAAGGTCAAGTAATGAGAAATAGAGGGAAATTATTCCCTCTCAGAGTGCGTCAGAATCTGGACCTCCCCACAGGGGGAGGCCTGCAGGCAGTGGTCATCAGGTAAGCTCCTGCCTTCAGTCAGCCCTTGCATCAGGGCCTGAAGGTCTGTTCACCCCCCTGATCTGCCAACAAATGAACTGCCCTGCTCCCCTTTTAAACTCCTCCTCCATCTTGGGTATGCCTTGCAGGTGTATCAGGGTGCAGCTTCCTGAGCCCAGAGCTGTTCCTTAATCCTTTGTTGTCCAGTGTGGGGTTTGGTATACCCTGTCACAGCACCAAAGAGGAAGCATTTTTGTTGACGTTCACTTGCCCTCTGCTGATGTTTGTTGTCCTCCTCAAGTCCTGCATGTGGAATCATTCCCCACTCCTCCTCAATCTCCTAATCAACAAAAACGTAATGCACACTGTCAAGGTTCCCAAAACTTGGCCTGTTTTTCCTTCTTATTTATTCACACAATCCATGCAATTGTTCATATGTGGCTTGTTACTGAAACAAATATTCCAATTCTTTTTTTCTAAAATTAAATAAAATTAAAATCAACATTCAAGTGCTTGTGCTGAGCAGTCCTACAACTACAAACCAGCATGTACAGCAGGAAATATATGAAAAGAAATAGGAAAAAGAGAAAATTGCTTCAAAGAGTTTTCTGTAAACAATATAACGTAGTGACTATTCCAGGAGTGTGGCTGGAAAATGCTTTGCTCTGGCTATCCTGGGCCAGCAGAGAGGTCTTCATGAGGCAGTTCCATCCGGCACTATTAGAATCACCCTGCAATTGCACTATTTTTTTCCAGGGGCTTAACCAGTCCTCACTGCCTCTAGCATCAGAGAGGTGGAAAGCCACATGTATCCCCACACCTCCAGTGCATCAAGCCCAAATTAGGTGCACCTAAGGATTTGGGCAGCAGTGGGCTCTGAGATGGAGACTGTTTTGCCTGGAATTTGATGAACACAGGCGATACCACATAGTGAAAATCCTTTAGAGCCAGATTCTGCCAGACTTGTTTAGTACCTTACTACACCAGAGATCCCATTGATTTCAAAATGCCTCCTAATGGGGTGATCCAAGTGTGACGGAGCGATTCTGGCGGGACCCAACTGAGAGTGCCAAATCAGGACCAATTGCTCAAACAGGGCAGTTACAGCCCTAGGCTGGGGTTTTTCCACCTCTAAGGCAAACCAAACCAGCCAGACAAAAGGACTTTGGTCTCACCCCACTGGCTAACCACAAGTCACACAAGCAATTTCCTTAGACACTCCAGTCTCCCAGTATCACCACCAGTGCACTCGTCCTTGGGATAAATGGTTATGAAAACCAACACCCCAATAAAAGAAAAAGGTTCTCTCGATCCCAAAGGACCAAGCCCCAGACCCAGGTCAATATACACATCAGATCTTACCCACAAATCACGCTGTTGCCAATCCTTTAGAATCTAAAATCTAAAGGTTTATTTACAAAGGGAAAAAGGTAGAGAAGAGAGGTAGAGTTGGTTAAATGGAATCAATTACATACAGTAATGGCAAAGTTCTTAGTTCAGGCTTGCAGCAGTGATGGAGTAAACTGCAGGTTCAATTTAAGTCTCTGGAATACATCCCCCGCTGGGATGGGTCCTCAGTCCCCTGTGTAAAGCTTCAGTTTGTAGCAAAGTTCCTCCAGAGGTCAGAAGCAGGATTGAAGACAAGATGGAGATGATGCATCAGCCTTATATAGACTTTTCCAGGTGTAAGAATCCCTTTGTCCTCACGGTGGAAACTTACAGCCAAAAATGGAGCCTGGAGTCACATGGGCCAGTCCCTGCATACTTTGCTGAGTCACAAGGCGTGTCTGCCTTCTCTCCATGGGTCAATTGTGTAGCCGATGGCCCTTAATGGGCCATCAAGCCAGCTATGCAGGGCTGACATCAGCTTGTCTGGGACACTTCCCAGAGGCAGAGCATAATACAAAATATAGATATTACAGAGCCAATACTTATAACTTCAACTACAAAATGATACACAGACATACAGACAGCATAATCATAATCAGCAACCCAGAACCTGGTCTTAGACACCTTATATGACCCCCTTTACTTAGGATTTGGTGCCACTACAGGACCTTGGTTGCAACCCATGTTCTAAATGGTCCCCATTTATATCAATAACGTCACACCAAGTACCAACTATATTTACTTCAGATTGATTCTCAGCTTTCTCCCTTTCAGAGCCCTTCAGGAGGGTGGAGGGAGAAGTCAGCCTGGCCTCTCAGCTTTCTTGATGCTCAGGAGCCATCAGTATTTTTCAAAATCAGGCAGTCAGGACTGACACTTGGTTTTCATGAGGGCTGTGCTTTTGGTAGGCAATTTCCCAGTAACACTGGGTTTAGCAGCAAGAGCAGCAGAAGCATAAGGAGTGGGATCAAATTCTATTTCAGATTTCCTTGATGTTACAGAAACTGTGTGGGTTTTTACATGCAGGCTGCAGCCAATTTTCTTTTTGTGATTTCCTTTTAGGCATCTTATGTCTTCTTCGTACCTAGTCACTGAACTTTGGTGTAGACCCAGAATCAAAGGGCCTTTTCTTCTGTTCTTGCCTTTCACTGGTCTTAGATCAGATCAAAATATATATTGGCACAGGGGGAAAAAACCTTCTTTTTTTCTCATACTTCTGAAGGAAGAAAGCACTGAAAAGTATTATTTGGAGTTCCTTCCTTTAAGAGAGTCTTACAGTAAGTGCTTTTTAACAGAAGTCCTTTGGTCTTTGTTCTACCTGTGTGTTTATTTCCTTCCTCCATTTTGTGCTGGCTTGAACAACAATAAAAACAAAAAACAAAAAACAAACAGTTTGTTTTGGGGTTTAGCCTTCAATTATAATTTATTGTAGCAGTGTATGGAGAGCCATGATTGGTACATTACATATAGCAGTATGGGGAGAGGAGAGGATTTGGGAGGGACGATAAGGAGCTCAGTTTCTGACACTGAATTTGAAACAGTGGCAGGACACCCACAGTTACATAAGCTATAGATGCTGATGTACAACTGGACAGGATGTTACTGGTGGCAAGGTATTTTGTGAATCATTGTCATCATGGGGGTAATAGTTGAAGCCACATAAAAAATAGAACAGAGGGATAAATGTAAAAAACTGAAGCTAGAACCCTTAAGTACCTGACGAGAGATGGAGAGCAGAAGAAGGGGGACCAAATGAGAGCATGGAGGAGTGGCTGGTGAAAGGAAGGAAGAGAACCAGGGAAGGTCATGGAAGCTGAGTGAGGAGAAAGGGTGGAGGGAAATGGGGTGATTTACTGTAAAAAGCAGTGAAGAGATTGATGAGCTTAAGTAGAGTGACACACACCATCCCTTTCTGACTGGCATTATGGGATGCCTTTAGAACACATAATTCCTCTCTGTTATATAGAGCTTGTTCTTGATTTACCCTCCCTCTCTTTGACAATTATCAGTATGATAGACTCAAACTTGCTATGTTCCCACATCAAAATACCAATAACAATGACAAGAATGGGCTCGTGCTGATGTGATATTCTTGTTCTTAAAAGGGACATTTTGTTTCATTAGTCCTATTGGTTCCCACATATATAAAGCTCAATGGCTGACATTGTTCAGTGAACTCAGAATGGGAGTTGATAATATACATCTTTAGAAATAATTGTTGCAGAACTGAATCTAACACAGAAACATTTAATGATGATGTTCAATACAAAAAAATCAAGAGAAGTTCCACATGATGAAGAATCTTCCCACTGTTTAAAGCCCTTAATGGTAGAATAGGTTGAAAATGTTTCTGGTGTGGTTTTGTCAAAAGCATTTTTTTTTTCATAGGGAAATTGTCATTCAATTCAATGTTTTGGAACATTTTTATTGGAATTTTCAATGTGTTTAATTTTGAAGTGAATTTATCATTTTGGTTTTTGAAAAGTGAAAAAAATTGAAATGTCAACATTTCAATTTTTATCTTTTCCCCCTTTTCCCCCCTCCTCTCCCCCTTTTGTCCCTGAATTCAGTAGACTAAGTGATGTCTGGCAGGGTGTTTTTGGTTTTTGTTTTCCCTTTTTCTACTCTAACTGCCATAAACCTTTAACATTTCCAAATTTGAGAGAGGAGCAAAATTAAAACATGAAACTGTATTTTTGCCAGAGTTAAAGTATTGAAAAAAGGAAGAAAAGGGGAAATGAAAATTCAAAACTTCTCAAATATTTTCTGAAAAAAATATTGAAAACATGAAAAATGGTTCAATTTTAAGGCCTGAAAAACTGAAACAATGTTTAGATTTCACAAATTTTCATGAAATTGTGGGACTGTTTTTTAACCAATTCCACTTAATGGGGGTATAACATTTATTTCTCTGTTTGGCTGGCCAGCTCCACCATGAATATGTCTCTTCTCTGCAAACCATAGATGTGTCAGAGTTCTTCAAAAACAAAATTGGGGGGAAATTGTTGGACAAACCTAATATAGGGGTTGTATAGAGAAAAGATCCCAAAGCCCTGTTATATTATAACATCTACTTGCTAATTAATACTTTATAATATCAATCAGGGTTCACACAGGTTTC
Organism: Mauremys reevesii; assembly: GCF_016161935.1. Lineage (NCBI taxonomy): Eukaryota > Metazoa > Chordata > Testudines > Geoemydidae > Mauremys > Mauremys reevesii. Next base: position 92,782,691 of record NC_052628.1, on the reverse strand, counting down.
TTAGGCTCCATGGCCTGATCTTTGATGTTATTCCCAGTTCTCTAGACTTATCAACATAACATGGTGGCTTTCCTTAAATACTGGAAGCCCTCTGGCTAGCCAGCCCTCAGCATGATTAGATGTTTTCCCTACAAGGAGCAACAGGAAGCTCCATGAAGAGGGAGGAAGCTCAGGAAACTGTAGGGAGTGAGAAAGGATCCAGCAGGAAAGACCCTGACATCGGGGAGTTTAGAGGACAGAGCCAAGTGAGTCAGAGGCTCCTGTGGGAAACCCTGACTGTATTTGGACTTGGAGCCGAGAGACAGAAGTCTGAATTCACGCAGCAAGAGCTGTAAGGATTGGCCATAAGAACAAAGTGGGACAGAATAAGAGCTCTGGTTGTGCTGATGCCAGAGCTGAGTATGAATTCTTGTGGTGGGTAAAACGACACACTTTCACTCCTGTCCTCCTGCCCTGCAGAAACTGCCCAGACTCCACTAGTTTTACATTCACAGTGTCATTTATTTTGAGTTCCCTCCACCAATACCACTACACTCCCTATGCAACAGTTTATTTACTTGATGCTTTTGGCCTTCTCATCAGGACCTGAGGGGAACAAAGGTCTCCCTTTCCTAAGCAATCTATGTGACTGGGCTCAGCTAGCCCCATTCCTTATTCCCCATTTCTGTGCCTCTTTATCATGTTTGGGCTGATGAGCTAATTGGCTCATTATCCCACCCAGCCCACCAGCATGATTATCTATTTACCTCAATTAGCTTTCTTGAGTGAACTAATTGGCATCTAAGAGATCAGGGTGCAGGCTCACCTGTTCACTCGTTGTCAATACCAAAATTTGTCACAGGAACATACTTGTTTTGACAAAACTTTCATAGGAAAGGTTTCTGATGTCCAGAAACTTTGGTCAAAACCAGAGAGAGAAAGAGACTCACTCCAGAATAGTCTGCTAGTCAGGGTACTCACCTGGCATCTTGGAGAGCCAGGCTGAAGTCCCTAATCTGCCTGGAAGACATTGGGGTTAGTATAAGCATTAGTAAAGGATAATACTAGAAAGCGCAAAACTTGCCATAAAATAAAATCATACAAGCAAATAATCAATATGACAGTAGGGTGTATGGACAGAAGCATGGGGGGGGGGGGGCGGTGAGAGCATGGTGAAATGCTGTTTCAGTCTAACATTTAAGAAGGCTGTAGATTGTATTAGCTGCAGCTCCAAACCAGTGTTTTCATAAACCTGTGAGCACTTGGACAATACAAATTTTGACATTTCTTATAATATGAAATGGCTCAAGCAATCATTACAATCAACAATCATCGCAATCAACTGCATGAAATCGAGGGAAGATCCTTGAATGACTTTTCTTCCAGCTTATCATTCACTGAAGCAGGCCTCAGACTATTTTTTACCACTGATTAGACTATCTCTTACTGTAACCAGGACCCTGATTTGATACACAAGAATAACAAAATAATTCTTTGTTGTTGCGGGTTTTGTTATTCTCATTGTTCCAAACATCCAGGATTTTACTAGCATGTCAAGAACACAGATGAAAGATGCCCAGGAGGCATAGACATTTTGCGGGGTGTTTGTCTTGTAAATTATTTTCTCTTTTTCCACTGTAATTGCAAATTGAAAAGGGACAGCCACACCCTGAAAAAGACAGAGGCAATGGTTTTACACACATGCACGCACAAAATATCTCATTGTCTCATTACGACTTGTTGCTCCCTGTCATAAACAGATAGTTAAGGGTTAATGTCTCTTTTACCTGTAAAGGGTTAAGAAGCTCAGTAAACCTGGCTGACACCTGACCAGAGGACCAATAGGGGGACAAGATACTTTCAAATCTTGGTGGAGGGAGTTCTTTGTTTTGTGCTCTTTGTTTTGGGGGTTGTTCGTTCTCGGGACTGAGAGGGACCAGACATCAATTCAGGCTCTCCAAATCTTTCTGAATCAGTCGCTCATGTTTAAAACTTGTAAGTAACTAGCCAGGCAAGGCATGTTAATCTTATGTTTGTTTTCTCAACCTGCAAATGTTCCTTTTTTGCTGGAAGGATTTTTACCTTTGTTTGCTGTAACTTTGAACCTGAGGCTAGAGGGGGTTTTCTCTGGGCTATATAAATCTAAGTACCCTGTAAAGTATTTTCCATCCTGATTTTACAGAGATGATTTTTTACCTTTCTTTTTCTTTAATTAAAAACTTTCTTTTTTAAAAACCTGATTGATTTTTCTTTGTTTTAAGATCCAGGGAATTGGGTCTGGACTCACCAGGAGTTGGTGGGGGAAAGAAAGGGGAATGGTTAATTTCTCCTTGTGTTAGGATCCAAGGGGTTTGGGTCTGTGTTCCCCAGGGAAGGTTTTGGGGGGACAGAAAGTGTGCCAGACACTGACTTCTGGCTGGTGGCAGCTTTACCAGATCTAAGCTAGTAAATTAAACTTAGAAATGTCCATGCAGGTCCCCACATTTGTACTCTAAAGTTCAAAGTGGGGGAGGAAACCTTGACACCCCCTCTGTCTATTTCCAAACAATTCTGTTGTATCTGAAAATACACATTGGAGTCAGATTGAGCTGCTACTGGCTTCTATGCTGTACCGGTAACAGCTTCTGCAGACTTTAGAGTTTCATTTATATACAAGGGTTTTAGCCTTTATAATTGTGAAGAAAATATTCCAAATAATGAATCAATGTTGTGTTGTCTTCATAACTCTATAAAAAGAAAATGAGAAACAATGGGTCTAATTTTCCTGTCAGAAACAACAGTTTTACACTAATGTAATTCTCTTGACTTCAGTGGAGTTACTCCTGGCTTCTATAAGGGTAAGTGAGAGGAGAATTTGGACCTTTGGCTTTAAAAGAAATGTAATATGCTCAACCTCCACATTCATCACCACAATGTGTTATCTCTGAAGCCTATTGGCTGCAGTTTAAATGTCAGTGCTGGCACTTGTATCACTTCTGGTCATTTTAGAAGAAACATCTAGCTATTATAGTAGTGTTGATGGAATTTATGTCAGAGACAGAATTTGAATAGAACATCCCAATATTTTTTTCAGCCTGACTCCTGATATATAAATACTTTGCATCACAGGCACACATACCAATCAAACATGACACAACACAGTATTTGAACTTAGAGGAGTAAAAAAGCTGATTCCTATACATCTCTTACTCAGTGCGAAACTCAGAGAAGACCTTGATACAAATAATTGAAATTCAAATACATGCTGCCTGGTATCTTTCTAGAGGTGTTTTGTTTTAACGGACCACATTACTTCAGTGTCCTTTTGGAGGGGGATTATTGCATATTTAGAAGAAGAGATAATAAACAAAAGGATCTTTCTGATAGGTTTCTTACCTAGATGCAGTTTCCTGTGGGCTTAATTGGCATCTGTCTTAAAACCCGACTGCAGGAACATGCAGGGAAGTACTAAGAAGAAAGATATCCCCCTTGGCAGTGCTTATCTCCAGAAGGTCACTTCTTTTTCTGCAAAGCGAAATCAACCTCCTCAGATAGATTTCATAAGTAATGACTGTCAACTCCATTGTTTTAGCACATCCTCCAAACTGGACAGTGGAGCTGGAACCATACTCAGGGGTGGGGTGAGCACTTGTGGTCAAAAGGGGCTGCTCTGGCTTCTGTTCCTCCAGAGGAACTGTTCTTTCATCTGGCATCATCTCTACTGCAGGGCTGTGCCTTAACAACTCAGTCTAGCCCTAACCATCCTAGACAACTGCATACAATGGTGATCTTGTAATTTTGGTGGGCCTGGTTCTACTCTCAGATTGTCATACATACGTCTCCATCAAAATACATGAAATAATATATGGTTGAAGGCACAACTGCATGGTAAAGCGTCACTTCACCAGGAGAATGCCAACTTCTAAAAAAAAATTCATTAGGAGATCTGTGTATGACTTGGACATGAAATGCCCTTGAGAATACTCTAAAGAGGACATGGTCTGACTGTTAAATGTGTACATCAGGAATAAATTTCTTGAGTGCAATTTATACTGTAGAGCTTGGTATTATTATTATTATTTATTGGAATAAACAATGTGCATGAAACTCATGAAATATGTTTTCAGTAGGGAACAATGTGTCTCCATACAGTATTCCTGTGCTCATGTTCTAACTAGTGTACAAAAATAAATGTCAACTCTATTTCCCATAAGAACTAGACCTAGTCCTCAACTATGGCCAACAAATACATAGTGCAGCCCAGGAGGACATTAGCCACCTGTGTGCTCCCCTAATCCTGGGTTTGCTGTGCCTAATTGCTGCTATAAATTATGCTGACTGCTAATGGTCCCACTGTGCTGAAGATTATCAGGGCGCAGGGAAGCTCTGGCCATGTCTGTCTTCCCAGCTATGACCCTTACATTGGAATTCAGAAAGAGGGTAACGTAGGAGCCGTTACATCAGCTGTGTGCCATTGAAGGGTCTGTCTATGTTAAAGTGATCCTCCTACAACTGGTTATGCTGCCTTTAGAATCACTTATCAGTGGAACTCGGTGCACAGGTAGGGTTGCCAAGCATCCAGTTTTCAGCTAGAATGCCTGATTGAAAAGATACCCTGGTGGCTATTGTCGGCACCACCGACAGGGACATTAAAAGTCCGGTCAGCAGCGCAGTAGGGGCCTGGGGCTAAGACAGGCTCCCTTCCTGCCCTGGCTCTGCGCTGTTCCCAGAAGCGGCCGCCAGGTCTCTGCATCTCCTAGGTGCTGGGGCGACCAGGGACTGGGAGGCTCCTCACACTGCCCCTGCCCTGAGTACTGGCTCTGCAGCACCCACTGGCTGGGAACTGTGACCAATGGGAGCTGCGGGGGGCGATGCCTATGGACACAAAGGCAGCATGTACCACAACCTCTACAGGGACCAGGCATCCGCTTCCTCAGAGCCGTGGTAAGTGCTGTCGGGAACCCGCACCCCACACCAAATCCCAACCCCCTGGCCCAGCCCGGAGACCCCTCCTACACTCCAAACCCCTCATCCCTGGCCTCACCCCCAGCTGGAGCCCTCACCTTCCTGCACCCCAACCCCTGCCACATCCTGGAGTCCCCTCCCACACCCCAACCCCCTTATCCCTGGCCCCACCCCAGAGACCATACCCCCTCCCACACCCCAACCCCCTGGAGAAGGGGGGGGCAGGATCAGGGCAGGGGTGTTTGGTTTTGTGTGATTAGAAAGTTGGCAACCCTATTCACAGGAGACTGAATGCACTGAAGATCAGGTCCATTTATGTGACCCTTCTGTAAGGATCTTGGGTCTTTGAACCCAGGAATGGATTATTAAACTCATTCATATATACAGTAGTTTCATCTGAAAGAGTTGTGATATTGGGTAGTGGTCTTCATTTTGGAATGGTCAAAGCATAATAAAACAAACCAGAATTAAAAGATGCAAATATTCTTCATTTTATTTAACTTTCACTGTCTTCTGTGAGATGTAAACTACTTATACTAGATGTGTATATGCAACTGGATCCATGCAGAGAAGTCCACATCATTGAAGGATCTTGAGTGTATGTCAGGGTAAATTCCTACCACCTTTCTTGAAGAGTTTAGACCAGCCTTTCTCTAAAAGATTCACCATTTGTGACTCTTTGAAGAATCCCAACTGGTGTTGACGATCAAGAACACCTTTATTTATCTGTGTCTGACAAGGTGTTTTCTAGCTCTTCTTTGGGATTAGACCTCATCATGGTATGTATGTCTTTGTGACTTTTAGAGTGAATCATTGCAATGCACTTCTACATGGAGATATTCTCAAAGAGCATTTGAAAGCTATAATGCTGAATGTAGCTACCCTTCTGTTGAGCAGCAGTAGCAACAGGGAGCCTATCATAGTAATTCTCCAGTGTCTTTCCATGCTTCCTATTTGTTTCCAGTTGCAATTCAAGGTGTTGACTTTGATCCATTTATATGCATCCAAGAATCCTAATTCTTGGATTAGGGGGGGATGTGACCACTTGGATTGGAGGGGATGTGACCACTACTCCATTACACAGGCTGAATTAACAACCATTGGGTTAGAGCAGGGTTTCAGGCTTATCCATGTTATTAATAACATTTATTATTTATGTATTTATATGTCTTATTGTAATAGCTAGAATCCCAAAACAAAATTACCTAGGTTTTAAATTAATTCCACCCTTACTGAAGACGACAGGAAAAAGAAAGCAGAAAAAATACTTGTATTGAACTGGGTCAGAACCATCTTGTTCTACCTAAAGACAGTAGACAAGAAGACATGGTCGTTTTTGCTCCCTTTCCAGTCAGAGTGAAAACAGACCAAGTTTAAAACAATGCAAGAATGTTAATGTGTTATATTCACATTTCTCTTCTGAAGTAAGTGAAGGTGTCTTGCAGCAACTGATTTAACTTCAGAATTGTTTTATCATAACAACTGACAATGCTTTTTGGATTCCAAAATGCACTTCACCAAGCAAAAATGGGGATTTGAATGAGCTTCGTTTAAGTTAAAGTCCACTTAGCATAAAGTGGATGACTTTGTTTTTTTAAATAAAGTGACTGAGTCATTGCTAAAACTTTCAAGTTGTAGTGGCTTGGTTTGACTGCATTTGCAAGAATCTGATGAAAAAGTGCAAGATCAGCCAACTAAGACTTTATTGAAATTATATAGCAAACTTGTAAGCATCTATTGTACTTGTCTTTATACCCCACTCACTATTCAACAAACATATAAAATGACATTCTATGCCACTCCAAACTCGCAGCTCAAGGGAAGCAGGGGCTTTGATGGCTTTAAGCCATGCCTGTGCTCTCCCAATTCTAGGCTGTTCCACATCCTGAAGAAGCCTCCAGTGTAATTATACAGTCCTAAGAGGATGTCTAAATTACAACAGCCTCCCCTCAGGCAGGGCCGCCCAGAGGATTCCGGGGGCCTGGGGTCTTCGGCGACGGGGGGCCCTTCCGTTCCGGGACCCGCCGCCGAAGTGGCCCGAAGACCCGCGGCGGGAGCCCCCCGCCGCCGAATTACCACCGAAGCGGGACCCGCCGCCGAAGCACAGCCCGGTCTTCGGTGGTAATTCGGTGGCGGGGGGGGGGGTTCCCCGCCGCGGGCCTTCCGGACACTTCGGCGGCGGGTCCCGGAACAGAAGGGGCCCCCCGCCGCTGAAGACCGGGCTGCGCTTCGGGGGCGGGTCCCGCTTCCCGCCCCGCCCCCTTACCCGAGCGCGTCTCCGGCGGGGCCTGAGCTCCGTCCCGCTCAGAGCCGCGTGGTGAGGGGGCGGGGCTGGGAACTCAGCCCGGAGCTCGCAGCCCCGCCCCCTCCCTACGCCGCTCTGAGAGGGGCGGGGCTCAGGCCCCGGCCCCATTGGAGCTCCTAGCCCCGCCCCCTCACCACGCGGCTCTGAGCGGGGCGGGGCTCAGGGGCTCGGCCGGAGACTCGGCGCTTGATGCGCTGAGGCTCCAGGAGAGGGGCGGAGGCGGGAGCTTCCGCTCTTCTCTTGGGGGCCTCTGCGGAGCCCGGGGCCCGGGGCAAATTGCCCCCTTTGCCCCCCCCCTCTGGGCGGCCCTGCCCTCAGGCTGCCCAATAGGCTGCAGCACTGACAGGAATTGCTGCAGCCTTACCTCTGACACATCCCTCTCCCAGGGCTTATGAGGGGGTCCTTGGAAAACAGCCTTATGGCTGTCTACCTCAATTCCTGCACTAGGGCATCCTCCCCAACGTGGAAGTAGGGTTTTTTGAACACTTTACCCCGCTCTGGCTCTTTTGTCTAGCATAAAGTGGGTGGAGCTGGGGTGAGGATCCCACCATAAAGACTTGCTAGCTAAGGAATAGTTTGTTTTCTTTGTATTTTGTCAGTTATTGGATTGTCAATGGATTGTGACATCAGGGCCTGATTCAAAGGGGCAGTTTGCTCCCACAACTTTCATTGACTTTAAGGGAAGCTGCGAGTGCTTAGGCCTTAGGACCAGGGCCCATTGAAAGAAAGATTGTGGAAAGAAAGGGTTGTGGACAATTGCCAAAGCACAGTGAAGCATTTAATCACACAGTGTTCAGCAGCTCTATTGCATTTAAGAGTCTGTCAGATTTTTTTTAATATAACACCCAAATTATTTCTCTTTTAAAACTTCATGGTCCAAGCTCATAGTTACCAAACCAGTCAGCTTTTACTTAGTCTACACTGATTTCAATTTAAGTTTTCCTATGCAAGAACTGGATAAGGATGGCAGGGTGTGGTGCTATTTCCAAATATTAGTATGTTATAGTTGATGGATAATGCTGGTACAATAGGAGCAAACCAAAGTACAAAATAAGAAATGAGGGGACAAGGGAATGTATAAAAGCTCCCATGCCTGACCTCCCTTCACCCAGCAACCCCATAGTGTCTCTTAAAGGATCTTCTATATCCCTCAGTCCAAATGCTCATTCCCTCATCCTGCAGAAATAAGCCGATGTCTGAAAGGGCAATGGGGGTTGAGGATGTGCCAACAGAGAGTGTTTCACCTCCCAGGCATTGGACCCTTGCAAAATGGAGGAAGTTGCTGCCCCACCTGTCTGGCTTGGAGGGATTGAGTGGCTGCTGGAGTCTCATCTTGGATACTTGGGGGTGAGCATGTGGTGAATTTCTCCTATCTGCTGCTGCTACTGCAGCCGCCATCTGAAAGTCTGTGTTTCCTCCCAGAGATCACACTCTAGACCTCGGTGGTGATAGGAGCTTCTGCCACACAGCTAGGCTTTACAAAAGAATCTAAAGACATTAAGCGCCCCATTCCCACTTAAATTCAGTGGGAGCTGGGTGCCAAGCTCTTAGGCTCCTTTTAATATCCTAGCTCATGTGGCTGTCTCTGAAAGAGAAGGTTGGGTCAATGGGGTTAGTTAAGCACTGATGACACTAAAGACCAAGGTTGCATCAGAGAATAAAAGAAGGGCAAATAAGGGATTGGAGAACAAAAGGAAAGGAAAGGAAGATCAGCGCGCTCAGTGTGAGAGTTGGGAGAACTGAATGTGGGAAATAAATTGACCTGGTTAAATAATATTTGTCAAAAAATTGACGAATTTAGATTTTTTTTTAAGTATGCACTGAATAGTTAGGCAAATAATTTTCATGATGCAGATGATTCACAAACTTTTAACCACACTTATTCAATATTCAAGGTCTATGACTGATCATCTATTATTATTTCTGTTCCCAGATTGCATGACTGAATTTTAACAGGAGAATTGCGAATGGTGAATGATGAATAAGTGATAATAGTGCAATCAACAAGCAAGTACACATTTCCAGTACAAATTCATTACATTTGCCAGTGCAAACACTATTCTCTGAATAATCACAAAGAACAAATAGTGTGTGACCTCCCAAAGAGCAGCAAACTGAATTTGAGTTGTTTATTTACAAATCACAAGAATCTGTTTTTCATTACTCAACCAGCTCAAGAAGCAAAGCTACTGTGCTGTTAAAAGATTGAATAAACACGTTTCACTGAAACAAGTTGCTTGAAAAAGCCAGAAGAACCTGAAATAATTTTATTGATATTAAGAAAAAAAATTTTTTTTTTCAATGGAAATCTGCAAGGGTGAATTTCATTCCTGTTTAGAGGTCCAGCATAAGGACTATGCACCACTTAAGTTTCACATAAACCCTGTGTATACACAGGAAGTCCCAGTTAAGCCCTCCTTTACAAAAGGAGCAGACACAAATCCCAACTAAATCTGAATAGATGGTACCTGCTCTGAAGGAGCTTCAAATTCACAGCATGTCAGTGGTGCATGTTTTCTTCTCTTTTTTTTTTACTACCACTGTAGCTCACTCCATAAAGATTAAATGAGACTTAAGTAGCATAATAAAGTGGTCATGACAGAGTAAACTGGATTACTCAGAGTATTATGGGAAGGAGCCATGCTCCAGCACCTCCCTTACTTCCTGTTTAGTTAGTGGGAGTTTCCCCCTCATTCTGTTGTGATGCAGTTAAATAAAATAGCGAGTTCCCAGCCGGAAGTCCTGTGGGTAGACTTATTTTTGTTGCACTGAGCAGGCCCTTAACAAAATGTAGTGCAGGAAGCCTAGTACTTGACTGCTGCATAGGACCAGATTTCACCACAAATGACTATTCCTTAATGTAAGCTCATCAACTTTTCCATTTAAATATTTGAAAATGAATTTAGTGTCAATAAAAGGTGTCAAAAATGTGACGTAGGCCTCAGTTCATCCACAAATCTGATACAGCAAAGGAAATAGTAGAGAAAATGTTACCCACTCTGCCCCACCTGAACAGACACTGTGACTGGGAGAAAGGTATGGCTGTGGCATTCATACATCTCAGGGATCCCGCTTCCAGAATGATTCAAAAGTTGACAATCTAGCATGTTTCAAGGGCAATTTTCAAACAGGCCTCCATGTGTGCAGATGCAAAATTGTTCATGCACATAACTCTACCCACACTTTTCAGGTGCAAATATCTGCTAAACATTCCAACTGTATGTGTTTAATTTAACATCTGTGGGGTGTTAGAATTTGCCTGCATAAAAACACATTGGACTCAAGGATTCATATCGCTCCAAACCCACTGGGGATTGCTTGCCCAGAAATGGAGGTCACTCTTTGAAAATGCACCCCTCACCGTATTTGCCCCTACACAAAAAATGTTTTAGAAAAATAGAGCCAAATCCCTGTTTCTGATACATTACATCTTGTTTAGTCAGCTCTGGTTACTTCTTCTGTGTGGCTCACTCATCCTGAATGTGCCTTAGAAGAAGGAATATGCCAATCCAAGGCAGAAATCAGCAAGAGGAAAAAATAAAAGTAAAGCAAGTTAAAATGATTTAAAGAATAAAAATTCAAATGCATGCAAACTTATGTATGCAGTATCATTCCTATCTGTCTGTCTGTCATGGGTACCACGCAAGAGTTAGCTGTGTACATTTTTCATAACAAAACCTGAAATCAAATAAAACTCACTGCTCATAGTTTGTTGCAAACCTGAACCAAGTTTTTTTTAGGAATCTTTGTCAGTTGATGATTGTAGACAGACACTATGGATTATTATTTGTATTGTGGTAGTGTATAGGAGCCCCAGTCATGGACTAGCACCCCATGGTGCTAGGTGCTGCACAGACATAGAACAAAATGATGGTCATTGCCCCAAAGAACCTGCAATCTAAGTATTACCATAAAATCTACGAGACAACAGATGGATACAGACAGACTGGAGGGAGAGTGCAAGGAAACAATGAGACAATATTAGTCAGCATGATAGGCTGGGGACTCTCAGCACACCAGCTGCCTAACCATTGTCAGGTATTTTTGTAGGCGTCATAGCAAAGGAGAATTGTAAGGAGAGATTTGAAAGAAAACAGTGAGGTATCTTTGTGAATATTTAGAGGGAACTCCTCCCAAGCAGGGAGGGTAGTGTGGAAGAAAGCATGGAAGTGCTTGGGTGAAAATGTAACAAGTGGGTAAAGAAGGCTGTCATGGTTGGCCACTTGGAATCAACATCTTGATGGTGAATGAGAGATGACAGGTAGGACAGGGATAGGACATGAAGGTCTTGAAAGTGAAGACAAGTAGCTTATGCCTGATTCAATGGAGTAAGGGGATCCAGCAAAAGGATTCAAAGAAGGAATGACATGGTCAAAGCAATGAGTTAGGAATATTACTTTTGTAGTAGCATTCTGAATGGATGTGACTGGGACAAGATGGCATTTGTCAAAGTCAGTGCAGAGGATGTTGCAGTGAGATGATATGTGAATGGGCAAGAGTTTTAGCGGTGTGGATGGGCAGGACAGGCTGCATTTTAGAGATGTTGTGCAGAAAGAATGGGCAAGACTGAGTCCAAAATGATGCCTCAGTGACAGGGAGGACAGTGATGGTGTCCACAGTGATTGAGAAAGGTGAGACAAGGGAGAGTTTGGAGGGAAAAGTTAAGATTTAAGGTTAAGCTGAGGGCTGGACATTCCCAAAAAGATATCAGAGAGACAGACTGAGATTTTAGTTTGGACTGAAGGAGACAGGTACAGATTAAGTAGGGAAATTATTAGCTGTCACTACAGAGATGACATGTAAGGTATATTTGTGAATGAGATTGCACAGTGACAAAGAGAGAAGAGAAAGGGACCAAGCAAGAAGCCCTGTGGAACTCACAGAAAGTTAGATGGGGGAATCAGTAGGACCCTCAGAACAACATGCTGAAGAAGCCATTAGAAAGGTAGGAGGAGACCCAAGTGAGGAGTGAGACATGAAAGCCAAGTAAAAACAAGATTTCAAGAAGAACATGGTTGACTGTGTTAAAGGTGGCTGACAAGTCAAAGAGGATTAGAATGGTTCTGGGATTTGGCCAGGAAGAAGCCACTGGAGCATTGGCAAAAGTGATTTCAGTGTAGTGCAGGAGATGAACATAAGAACATAAGAATGGCCACACTGGGTCAGATCAATGGACCATCTGACTGTGGCCAATGCAAGGTGCTTCAGATGAACAGAACAGGGCAATTTTGAGTGATCCATCCCCTGTCATCCAGTCCCAGCTTCTGGCAGTTGGAGGTTTAGGGACACCTGCACCATGGAGTTGCATCCCTGTCCATCCTGGCTAAAAGCCATTGATGGACTTATCCTCCATGAATTTACCTAATTCTTTTTTTAACCCAATTATACTTTTGGCCTTTACAACATCCTATGGCAATGAGCTCCACTGGTTGATTGTACATAGATTCATAGATTCTAGGACTGGAAGGGACCTCGAGAGGTCATCGAGTCCAGTCCCCTGCCCTCATGGCAGGACCAAATACTGTTTAGACCATCCCTGATAGACATTTATCTAACCTACTCTTAAATATCTCCAGAGATGGAGATTCCACAACCTCCCTAGGCAATTTATTCCAGTGTTTAACCATCCTGACAGTTTAGGAACTTTTTCCTAATGTCCAACCTAATCCTCCCTTGCTGCAGTTTAAGCCCATTGCTTCTTGTTCTATCCTTAGAGGCTAAGATGAACAAGTTTTCTCCCTTCTCCTTATGACATCCTTTTAGATACCTGAAAACTGCTATCATGTCCCCTCTCAGTCTTTTCTTTTCCAAACTAAACAAACCCAATTCTTTCAGCCTTCCTTCGTAAGTCATGTTCTCAAGACCTTTAATCATTCTTGTTGCTCTTCTCTGGACCCTCTCCAATTTCTCTACATCTTTCTTGAAATGCGGTGCCCAGAACTGGACACAATACTCCAGTTGAGGCCTAATTAGTGCAGAGTAGAGTGGAAGAATGACTTCTTGTGTCTTGCTCACAACACACCTGTTAATGCATCCCAGAATCATGTTTGCTTTTTTTGCAACAGCATCACACTGTTGGCTCATATTTAGCTTGTGGTTCTTTGAAGCACTTCCTTTTCTTTGTTTTAAACTTCCTGCCTATGAAGTTCATCAGACCTCTAGTTCTTGTGGTATGTGAAAGGGTGAATAATATTTCCCTATTCAGTTTCTCCACACCATTCATGATTTTCTAGATCTCTGTCAGATCCAGCCTTAGTAATCTCTTTTCTAAGGTGAAAAGTCCCAGTCTTTTTAATCACTCCTCATATGGTAGGTACTTCATACCCTTAATCATTTTTGTTGCCTTTCTCTGCACCTCTTCCAATTATAATATATCTGTTTTGAGATGAGGTGAGCAGAACTGCACAGTCTTCAAAATGTGGGCATACCAGGGATTTATATAGTGGCATTATGATAGTTTCTATCTTATTATCTATCCCTTTCCTAAGGGTTCCTAACATTCTGTTAGCTTTTTTGTCTGCCATTGCATATTGAGCAAATGTTTTCAGGAAACTATCTATGATGACTCCAAGATCTCTTCCTTGAGTGGTAACAGCTAATTTAGACCCTATCAATTTGTATCTATAGTTGGGATCATGTTTGCCAAGGTGCATTATTTTGCACTTATCAACATTGACTTTCACCTGCCATTTTGTCTCCCAGTCACCCAATTTACTGAGATTCCTTTGTAAGTCTTTGCAGTCAGCTTTGGACTTAACTATCTTGAATAATTTAGTATTGCCTGAAAATTTTCCCACCTCACCTTTCATTCCTTTTAGATCATTTATGAATATGATGAACACAGCTCTAGTAGAGATCCTTGGGGGACTCCACTATTTACCTCTCTCAACTGTGAAAACTGACCATTTATTCCTACCCTTTGTATCATATTTCTTAACCAGTTACTGATCCATGAGAGGACCTTCCTTCTTATCCCATAACTGCTTACTTTGCTTAAGAGCCTTTGGTGAGGAACCATGTCAAAGGCTTTCTGAAAGTCTAAGTACATTCTATTGACTGGATCACCCTTTTCCACGTTTGTTGACACCCTCACCCTTATAACAGTTATGCTGACTCTTCCCCAACATATTGTATTCATTGGTGTCTGATAATTTTGTTCTTCATTATAGTTTCAAACAGTTTGTCTTGTACTGAAGTTAGGCTTACTAACCTGTAATTGCCAAGATCACCTCTTGAGCCTTTTTTTAAAAGTACGCAAGAAGAGGCAAAAAGGCATTCTTTAGCTACCCTCAATCTTCTGGTTCAGAGGGTGATTTAAGTGATACATACCATACTTAGTAGTTCTGCAATTTCATATTTGAGTTCCTTCAGAACTCTTGGGTGGATACCAGCTGGTCCTGGTGTTTTATTACTGTTTAATTTATTAATTTGATCCAAAATCTCCTCTATTAATACCTCAACTTGGGACAGTTCCTCTGATTTGTCACCTAAAAAAAAATGGCTCCGGTATGGGAACCGTCTTCACATCCTCTGCAGAGATGACTTATGCAAAGAATTCATTTAGCTTCTCTGCAATGGCCTGGTCTTCCTCGAGTGCTCATTTAGCACCTTGATTGTCCAGTGGCCCCACTAACTGTTTTGCAGACTTCCTGTTTCTGATGTACTTAAAAAAAAATTGCTCTTAGTTCTTGTGTCCTTCACTAGTTGCTTTACAAATTCTTTCTTGGCCTGCCTTATTTTACTTTTACACTTGACTTGCTGAGTTTATTTTATTTCCTATTTTCCTAACTAGGATTTGATTTCAATTTTTAAGGGATGCTTTTTTGCCCCCAACAACTTTTTACTCTGCTTTTTAGCTATGGTGTCATTTTTTGTCCTCTTCCTATATATATATATTTTTTTTGTTTGGTGTATACATTTACTTTGAGCCTCTTTTATGATGTTTTTAAATAATCTGTAAATAGCTTGCAGGCATTTTACCCTTGTGAGTATTCCTTTTCATTTCCATTTAACTAGCTGCTTCATTTTTGTCTAGTTCCACCTTTTTAAGTTAAATGTTATTGTGGTGGATTTCTTTGCCATTTTACCCCATACAAAGATGTTAAATTTAATTTCATTATAGTCACTATTACCAACCGGTTCAGCTATATTCATCTATTGCACCAGATCCTCTGTTCTACTAAGTCAGGAATTACCTCTCCCCTTGTGGGTTCCAGGACAAGCTGCTCCAAGCATTTAATGTGTCTAGAAATTTTATCTCTGCATCCGTCAGTCAATATGAGGATAGTTGAAATCTCCCATTATGATTGCATTTTCAGCTTTTGTAGTCTCTTTAATCCTTCTGAGCATTCCACAATCAAAGTCGCCACCCTGGTCAGGTTGTCAATAGTATATTCCTACTGCTATACTTTCATTGTTCAAGTGTGGAATTTCTATCCAGACAGATTCTATGGTACAGTTCGATTCATTTAAGATTTTGACTTTATTTGAGTCTATGCATTCTTTCACATTTAGTGCCACTCCTCCAGCAGTGTGACCTAGCCTGTCATTCCTATATATTTTGTACCCTGGTGTTATTCCACCCTTGTCCTTATTCCACCAAATTTCTGTGATGCCTATGAATTCAATACCCTCATTTAATGCCAGATACTCTGGTTCACCCATCTTAGTATTTAATTTTCTAACCAGATGGGAGCCATATTGGAGAAGATGGGGGTTGGAATTGGAGTAGAAGAACTCCAGAGAACAACTGTAAGGAGCATGTTCAAGAGACAGAAGGGAGCTGTGTCAGTAGCTGGAGAGACAAGTGCGATCGGGGTGGGATTTTGTTAAAATGGGAGAGAATAAATCAAGTTTGTACTGGGAGAGGAAAGAGCATGAAAAGAGTGAGAGGTTAAGGAGGAGGGTAAAGGAGGGAATGAGAATGGACATAAAAGGGATGGAGGTCACTGGGACTAAAGGAGAACAGATGAGAAACTTCTTTATCTGTTAAGGAAGGCAGAGAGTTGGGGAAGGGTATGCAAGCTGAGGGGAAAGGAAGGTTATATCATCTTTGGTCACTTTTCTCTTTGAATAGATTGGCAAGATCCTGTGCAGACAGAAGTGGAGGTGAGAGGTTTGAGGAATAAGTCAGAGCTGGCAAAATGGTAACTGGAATTGGGGCATAGACTCAGTTAAGTGGAGTGTACCTATTGGGTTCCAGGAAGTGGGCGGGTGGAAGCCCTCCCACTGCTAAAGGATCCTCCCCCCAGCCTAAGGGGAGGATCTACAGGACCTCAAAACCCAACTGAGTTTGGGGGACAATTAATAAAAGAACAGGGACAGGAGTGTGGTCAGATGGTCAAAAGAAGGGAGCCTGACGGGCACACTTCTCCTCGAAGGTGTTAAGTGGAGTGTATCTATTGGGTGTCCGGGAAACGGGGCGGGCAAAGCCCGCCCCATGCTAACGGAACCCCCCCCCAGCCTAAGGGGAGGTACCACAGGGCCTCAGAAACCCACTAATTGCGGGGGACAACTAATAAAAGAACAGGGACAGGAGTGTGGTCAAAGGGTCATAAGAAGGGATCCTGACGGGGACACCGAGCAGAGAACCCCGGACAGTGCCCACTGCTCCTCGAAGGTGTTAAGTGGAGTGTAGCAGGGTGGTTACCTGCTCTGGCCCTGACAGGGTTAAGGCCAGCCCTGGAAGAGGGCTGGGGCTGTAAGGAAAAATCCAGGCTGATTAGGAAAGCTGGCACAGCTGGGGCCATGCCCCAAACAGAGCACAGCAGGTCCTTATAAAAGGGCTACTAGCTTAGCACTAGATAGTTTCTCTCTCCAGTCTTGGAGGGAGCAGGGCCTGGCTGTCTATGGGAAACAGGGCTGGGGGAAAGGTCAGAGGAGCAGGGGAGCTCCAGGCTGCTGACTCCCCAGGCCGCAGGGCCTGGCCCTAGGCCCATCCCTGAGGTACTGGGTGGTAGAGGAAGACAGCAAGCCCTACCCCCTTGCCTGTGATGACTGGTTCTTATACTGAAGTCTGCCCCAGGGAGCAGGGGCTCATTGCTGACTGGCAGTAGCCACTTGCTGAGGCAAGGTGGGATTAGGGGGTTGGGGTTCCCCAGGGAGGGGAGACCCTGAGAGTGAAGGGTTACTGCTGGGGGCAGCACCCCAGATAATGGGACACTGGGTCTGGGAGGGACACGGGGGCCCAGCGGCAGTGAGATGTTGGCCTGTAGAGGGTACTCCAAGGCTGGAAAAAGAGCTAATTCCCAGGATACCAGCAGGAGGTGCCATAGGGGTGAATCTCGCCACTGTTACATGGAGAAATAGAATTGTTTAGCTAGGAAGCTGGCAGAACTGAAGGAGAAGACAATGAATTTGTAGCAGAGGAAGTCAGCCTGAGAGGCTTCTGCCAGAGAGATTGTACAGCTTGAAAGCAGGAACAAAGAAGTGGATATTAGGGGTGTCCTCAGGATTGGCATGGGCAACATTGCAATGAATCAGAAGGGCCAAAGAATCTAAGGTAGAGGTGAAACATGGAGAAAATCAACAACCGTATCAGTGGAAGGAAAGGAAGAGAGGAAGGGGCTGAGATCAGAAAAGAAGTCATCAGTATTGATGGACTGGAAGTCATAGAAGAGCTGGGTCACAGGGCGAGAGGGAAGATGGGTGATGCTGAGAGAGAGCAAGGGACGGTCAGAGCAGGAGAACTCAGCAAAGGACAGGTCAGAAAGATTGGTGAAGACAACATCAAGTGAACAGCCTTTTGGGTGAGTAGGTGAACTTCACCAGAGCTGCAGGTCGAATGAGGTGATGAGACAGAGGAGGCTTGTGGCTAAGGAATTGGAATGTCATCAGCATGGAAGGTGAAGTCATCAAAGATAAGTGTGGGAGATTGTGATGAAGGGAAGAGAGAGATCCAGGAGTCAGGATTAGAGAGGAAGACTGCGGGAGAACCTGAGTGTGTGGTAGATGACAGCAGTATGGAAGGGGAGAAGAGAGAAGGGTTGGATGCTTCAGTGCTGTTCAAAAGAGAAGAAAGGAGAAGTAAGTATCTATTAGAAGCCAGGAGTAGGGGAAGAGAATCCCAACACCCACATCACAGAATGAGCCAGGGCAGAGAGTGTGAGAGAAGGATTTGCCTGCATAAGAGAGGGGTCCTGTGAGGCAATGTCAGATGCAATAAACCAGGTCTCTGGAAGCCAGGGCCTGGAGGGAACAAGATATGAAGAGGTTGGTGGTGAGTGTGATCTTTGGAACACCCATCTCATTTCTCAAGAGACAGCAGGAGAAAGGAAGAGGGGGAAGAAGGAGGATGGATCTGAGGTTAGGAATGGGGGCAACAAAGATGTGGAGATGGGAATGGAAAATGGCGTGGGAGGTGAAGAGTGTGCAGTCAGAGAGAATGCCAGGATTGACACAGATGTCACCAAAGGAGGGGGGTGTGAATCTTGGATTTGTGCTGGTGGGAACAGAGAGGTGACTGGGATGGAGATAGGAAGAGGAGCAGGTATAGTTGGTGGGAACTGTAGGGGATGTGAGTAACAAGAAGGGGAGATGGAACCAGTGAGGGCAGAAGGGGGAATGGAGGTGGAGGGTTGATGCTATGATGCAGAAAAGGGGTTTCTTAAGAGCCCTGGCTGAGTGGCAGATAAATGTGATTTACAATTCAGCAATGGAGCAATAAATGGGAATCAATAGCAATGAGCTGACATGCAATCAATCAAATGAGCTATGAGGTGAGTCAGTTATCTCAGCAGACAGACCTGTGATGAATGGAGATACAGGGAGTAACTGAGCTCATGGTGAGGGAGGAGTAAGTACTGAGATGCTCGGGGATAGCTTAGTGAAAGCAGGAGCTGGATAATGTCAGCAGTCACGCAGGGTATTGCATGGAGCTGGGGACTCAGCAGAAGAGGCAGATATCAGTGAGGGATAGTTAGAAGGTCCTGACTGTGGGGGATAGTAAATAAAACAGCAGAATTTGAAGAGGGTGATGAAGATGCAATGGTACGACTCCCCGGCTAGGCAGCTGGAGAGTGTTGCTGCATCACAAAGGGAGTGGGAGATTGAGGATGGACTTGTGTAACTCATGTTTAATATAGGTGGTCTGGAAAGGAATTTTACTTTGAGATCTGGAGTTTGTCATAGCAAAACTCTGGGAACCAAGGTCTGTTTTAATTTATACCCCTGCAATTCCACTGAAGTCGTTGCAAAAGTGTAACTGAGAACAGAATATGGCCCCAGGGTTTGTGTAACAGTAACCGGAGTTAATAGATATTGGTCCCTATCATGTGATGGGGTATTAATCATTGCAACCCTGACTCAGGTCAGGTGACTGGGTTCAGTAAATGAATTTCATTCACTTTTAGGAGCACTCCAATGCACCACACCTTCTTGCAAATAAAACTGGAAAAAAGATTTCCACTGAACTAAAACTGCCAATCTTCAGACATATGCAACAGTAAACATTTGGAGATATGCCAGCAACTATATACTTGTCAATGATCCAGCATTAATGCAATGTATGTTAGCTTTTACTTTATAGCAGTTCTTATGTCTGTCTGTTAGAATCAACTCATGGCTTTGGTTCACTCTGCCATTCTCAGGTCATCCTTAACATATGAAAAAAAAAGTGCATTATTTATCCACCATCTCATTCATTCTGTCTCTCTCTCCATGTGAATTTCAGAGTTTTATATTGCCATCCATCACTGCAGCATATGAGTCTAGATGTATGTACATATAAATATACTTCATCATAGGAATCATGAGGTTGATAGTCAAATGATACAAAAAGAGACTGGTACTTCACAACATATTTGTTGCTAAGAAATGTCACACTTTTAAATGTATTCTAAGAATTAAGCAAATGTAACAAAATATATTCAAAAAAGCAGAGGACCACTATTAGGTTTTTAATCTTTGCTATAGTTGACTTAATTGGGGGGAAAAACTTGAAAGGTGATATGGCAAAATCAGCCTTTTTTAGAAGTGTATTTCCCGTTAAAAGAGTGGTACTGAACCTTGGATCATTTGTGGATGTCTGTAATGCAAACAAAATTTCATGACATACTTAAATCCAGTTCTGCAAACATCTCCTGATTTGTTGCCAGATAGTCATTGAATTCAGTTATCTAGACAGATTACCATAGGGCTTCTATTTTTAGGGATCCGTCTGGTATTGTGGCAATTGCAGCTGATCGGATTACTGCTGTATCCTAGCCATGTAAAATGCATTGATGCTGCAACATAAACCTGCACTACACTAGTATAGCTACAATGTCAGGCTGATAGCTAGAAACATATATCCTAATTTATTTTGGGACACCATTGCATTGGACTTCATAATTAATTCATGAGAACTCACGTCAGACTTAAGTTTTGCGCTTTACTTTTTGATAGCCTGTTTTGTTTTTTACTGGGAGGGGAGACTGGTAAATGCAGGTTGGGTGGTTTACTTAGGAACATAATGGAGCCCCTCATACAATCCCTGAAACCTTGCTGGGGGAAAAAATCTGTTCTGGTAAGAAAATGACTCTCTCAAGTATCAACAGCTACATCTAGTGGGGATAGATTATGCACTCAGTTTCTCTTCCAGAACCAACTGGCTCTTAACAAATCCTTGTCTAGGAACACACTTTTTATTCCACACTAAGAGAAAAGCTAGAAATATTTTCCTAGGCTGAAAAAACTACCTTGGTGCTTCGCTGAAACTACCAATGTGCTGAAAAGCTTAAGCATATGCTTGAGTGCTCTATTGGCTTGGTGCCTTATTGTCTTAGTATGTTTGTGTTTCTTGTACTTGTACATATGTATTTCTCTTATTAAAAACTTTCATTAAATATAATATATTAAAGAAAATTTGGTATGATAAATTCCAAATTTTAAAACTTAAATTCCAGCCATTCGAGATTAGATGAAGCAACTCTGACATGTATGTCTTAGGTTTCTTTCTTTTTATGTGAGAGTTGTTTAGCTATGTTTGTTTCTCTGCTATAACCTGCAGATTAAGGATTTTAAAAAATGGGTAATTTAGGCACTCAGAACCCTAAGGGCAGGTCTACACTGCAGCTGGGATCAGCGCTCTGAGATCAATCCATCGGCAGTCAATTTAGCGGGTCTAGTGAAGATCCACTAAATCGACAGCAGATTGCTCTCCAGTTGACCCCAACCTCTATCCCCAACGAGAAAAGTAAGGTAAGTCGAGTTTCTCCCATTGACCCCTGCACTGCAGACCACATGGTAACATGATCTAAGGTACGTTGACTCCAGCTACGTTATTCACATAGCTGGAGTTGCGTAACGTAGCTCAACTTCCCATGCCAGTGTAGACATAGCCTAAGTCTCACTGAAAGTCAGTGGGACTTTAGACTCCTGAAACTTAGACTCCTACAGATCCTAACTTATGATTTGGGCTTCTAAGTCACTTTAGTGCTTTTGAAAATTTTATCTGTATTAACTGAGGCCACAGTCCAGCAATCAAATCTTAAAGATTGACCCTTGCTCCTGTGCAAAGCACCACTAAACTCAATGGAACAGCATACAAGAGTAATCACATACACATCTCTTTGCAGGTTAGGGGCCTAAATTTATAAGCATGCATTAGTGTAAATACATAAACTCTGGATTAAGCTAACATAAAGGAACCATTTTGTAGAGTGTAATACTACAACCAGTAAACTAATGTTTACTTGTAAAAGTGGAATCACTCCTAAAAGCTTATTGATTTGTATGTAAATTTGTTTTGTATTCATTGATTACTCTCACATAGTTATTTATCATTAATATTAACATTAAATAGTACCTACATACCCCATTCAGGGATCAGGGCCCCAAGGTACTAAGATGAGTACAGGCTGGGATGGTTTAGTTTAGAGAGGGGATAAATAAGAGGGGAGATGAAAGAGGTATACAAAATAGTAAGAGAATATAAATTAGACTTTCTGTTTACCTTTTCCCATTATATGAGAAGAAGTGAAAGGCAACAATTTTAAAATGCATAATAGGAAATTCTTTTTTTACACAATACATAATTAAATTGTGGAACTCATTGTCATGAGATATTGCTGAGAACAAGAGTTTAATAGGATTCAGAAAAAAAAATTAGATATTTACATGAGAAACAAGACCACCCACAGCTATAGTAAACAGGAGAAGAGTTAGCATGTATATAAACCCTCATGCTGGTGCAGGTCATAGGCTACCATTAGTTGCTAAGGTTTAGACAGGAACTTTACCAATACACAGATTATTCTATACACATCTCACTGCATGGTTTCTCATGTTTTCTTGTAAAGGTTCTGGTATTGGCTGCTGTCAGAGACAGAATACTGGTCTAGAGGGACAACTGGTCTGACCTAGTCTGGAAGTCCCTGTGTTCCTAGATACCTATGCTGTTCCCCCACTCATTAGACATGTCTGCATCACAATTTCATAATAATGTGACTGTCACTCATCTTTTAAACCCATAAAGCTATTCAGTTTTTCACCATATAAACCAAACACCATGTCACCTGAGTGCACTGCTCCAGCTGGCACATGATCCCTAGGCAGCTCTTTGCTAGGGACTAGAGCTCTGGGGGAGCCTGGCAGAGAACCAGGGAGCATTAATCAACTTCTCATAGCTGCACCTCTGCTGTGGAGGCTGGTGGTATAGAAGCTCCACCTATTGGAGACTCCTCCTGATTGGGGAATCCCCAGCTGGGGAGATGCAGACAGTTTATGCTCTTTTTGCACTTCCTGAGCAGCACAAAGTGAGCAAAGCAGGACTATGTCTTTTCCCTTGTGGCCAGATTCTGGCTTCTCAAAGTGAAAAATCTCCTGAGCCAGGATACGTTTACACTGGGTTTTGTCATTACATAACCACTTTTCCCAAACTATTTTCCTTTTTCCTGACAAGTCATCCTATTTGAACAGTAAGCACAACACTGGGTGGTACAGCAAAATATGGTTTACTTAGCTGAACACATTTTCCATTTTATACACAAGACCAGGCTGGCAGGTGCAAAGTGTCCTGAGTAATATCATTTAGCCTGCCCACACCACAATGAATGATTTCCAATGGTTGCATATGAAATAATGCTCATGCAGGGTAGGGAATTTGCAGAGGAGAAGAATAGGCCCTTTTAGGATGGCATGGATCTAGTTATATCTCCCCCAGAAAAAGATTTTGGAAGTGTATGGCACCTGGTGCATGCAAAAACGTAACAACAGCAGAATTTTTTTTTCTTCACAATTCTATTTCTGAGGCAGGGAGGAAAAAATGGTTTAGTTTCCAGAAAGGAGTATCTCCATTCATGCACTTGGCACAGATACACACGCACACGACTATTTAGGTGTACTTTGTCATCATTTTGGCATTCAACTTTCTATTATGTTAATTATTCAAAATTAACTCTCTTCCGCTTATTCCTATTACCCCAAAACTCTAGTGACAGCTATCTGCATATCGCTCCCTAAAATCCACCAAATAATAAGCCCCATCCCATAATAACTTATCTCTCAAACACACACTCACCACATCTCCATCTCTCATATGTTCAGTGTCCCATGTGACTGAGGATACTCCCCATTTAGTTACAGCCAAATTCAGCCCTGGTGTGAGCACAGCTCTACTAAGCTAGTACAGATACTCCAGGGCATATTTTGTTCCACAATAATTTATCTGCAATTTCCACAGCAGTTATTTTTCTTTGCACCCATAATTGGATGCTGGCTATGTTTTATTTATCTAGTACTAGTTCACATTTATTTTTCTTCTTTCCTATTAAAGTATGTGACTATAAGCAAAAGTATTGAAAATAATAGAATTACCAGTCACAATTTCTACAATAAGATAAATATTTTAGTTGTTTATCATTCAGATTGTATAGAAAACAATCAGTGTCTGAATCGGACACTCAAATCTCCATCAGCCCTTTTGACTTTTAGAACACTTGTATTTAAATCTCTGCTGTAATACAGTATTTTCTTTTCTTGCTGTGAAGACACCCCACTGGGTGGCAGTACAGTGCAGAAAATGGGGAACACCTATTTGGAACACAGAGCCTGGTTATCTGTTGGCATTGCTCTGCCCCGTGCCCAGTGTAAAGTGAGTGCTACCATTCCGGTACAGTAGTGTTTTGTGCTTACTTTGTGCTGTTGAAAATGACTGCTCGGGGTGCAAGACAGTGGGGAATCAGGCCCATCAAGTCCATAAAATAACTTAGCTGAACCTAAGAACAAATTAAATAGGAACGTGCGTTTCATTACCACTGCTGTTGGTCAATTAATAATGAATTAATTAGTGCTATTCCAAGACACATTTCTTCACCCACTGTATCAATTAATAACTTTTTTATTCTATTTAGTTAAAAAATCCATTTCCTGAACATAGTCCTCCTTGTCCTGCAGTGGTCTGAGACAGAATAGTTACCTTCCTTCATTTATATGGTTATTTTGAAGCTGGGGCTGTCCTTATGCATCTTTCCTTTTTAGATGGGAAATTTACACTGACGAATAAATACAGATTGAGATACCTTTGTTTCTTTTGTTCCCTTCCTCCCTCCCCCCCCCCCCTGCTAGTGGTTAATTTCCTTAGTTCATTCTCATAAAACTCATCATCATCTTTGTTGCCTCATATTCTTTCCATTTTTTCCCCTCTGCTCTCCTCATTCACCTCCTTTTAACTCTCAAATGCCAATGGCAGTTTCACTTCTTTTCTGGATCCCTCAGAGTTACAATTTGCCTTCCAATCTTCTCCAAGGACGTCATGCTGCCCCTTGCTCAGGGTTTTTGGCAAAGCCATGATTAAGCCCTCAGTCTCAGTATATTTTATCGTACATACACACTTTCAAGAGAGAAAGACCACTTTAAACCAGGATTTATTCTCTTCCTACCCCCTCAACCTCCCTCCCCTCCTCACATCCAGGCCTGGGTTTAAAGTTCAATAAAATTAGTATAAAGTTTGATTTCCGTTTTTTCATTCTGTTATGAAAGACTTGCCACCACATCATGCCATTGGAAGGGAGGAGAGGAAGCTGAAGATGTCTTTCCATAAGGCCAGCCAAAAATAAGGAAGCCTTGATCCAGATGGCTTAGCTAGCTCTTGACTCTCTGTAAACATGACACCAACACATAGATTGACATATTTTTTTCACTGCCTTAGCCTAAGGGAGATAAGAAAATATGTGCAGTTTATTCTAGTGACATTTTATAACAGTTTTCCTCTTCTTGCTGATTTTAGTGCTATAATCTTTCTATAGCAGAGTAGACTAATATCATAACATTGATGGGAAAACTATTTGCAGAATACGTGCTCGCACGTTGACTTATGGGAAGTACACATGCTTAAAGTTAAAGTACACATTTGAACATCTTGCTGGATCAGAGCTGTGTGACAGTCTGACAATTTCCTGCAATATCTTTAATGAACTTTATTGAATTAAATTAAACTTTATTGAACTAGGTGAATACTTTGGGGTAAAAAATGTAATTGTGGAACTGTATGTATTTCCATGGGAAGAGTAAACAGGACAATGGCTGGGAGTGATTAGGTGTATTCACTCAGGTTGTGACATCTCCAGAGAACCCACCCTCTTGGAAAGGTTTGCATATACTAGTTCAGACTAAATTCTTCAGGGACTGACAGACAAAGAAACAGTTTTTGGATAAATACCCTGGTTTTAAACTCTCTCTTGCCTTCTTCCTGATCCAACAAATGGACAGGACCCATGGTCCATGAAGGGCCCCAATCCTTCAAGTAGTATTGGACGGGACTGGGCCTACCAGAATCCATGTTTGGGTTGGGGTTAATTCTAGCATGCAGGTCGTCTTACTGTTTTTAATATATTTTTGTCTGTAATGATTTTTACCTTAAGAATAAAGTAGGCTGGCATAGGAAGTGCTGCATGGTAACTTATAACTGTTGACAGTCATTCTGTTATCAATCTCTGAAGAGAAAGCAAGGAGATGTCCTTGGGTAACCCATCTGTGCTGGGAAAATACACAGTGAAGGCAGGGAACTGTGGAGCCTGGGAATATCTCAGTCAGAAGGGAGAGAGACATGGGTCTCTATCCAGAAAAGCAACTGCAAGGGAGCTGGAAGCCAGGAACCTGGTGCCTTTGCTGGACGACTGAGGGGAAATGCAGGTGCAATTGCCCTGTACTGCAGCAAAGACTTAAGATGTTAGCATTACAAAATCATTGGCAGATGGAAAGATGGGAGTGAATGGGATTTGAAATTACTTTTGTTTGCTTCGGGTTAAAGATTCCCCAGCAACAATGATCGCCTTAGAAAAAGAGTCCTTTTAAAAAATCCACCTAGATCATGCTGCTAGGGGTGGATTTTGTTTTGTTAATTTGTACAGAAAATTCTGTCTTGCTTTGCCCTTCCCTGGTCTCTGTCTGACTGAGTTTGCAATATTACAGACAGACAGTCTGTCGGTAATATTGCAAACTCTGATCTGATGGAATTGAGAACTTGACACTAGTATATTTTTCTATTTTAGCAATAAGTATTGTTATTGAGACATACATCAGTAGTTCTAGTGAGCTCTTGCCTAATATGTGCATTTTTCCCTTCTCAGAATCTGCTGCTGTATGGTAGAAGTGAAAGGTTGGTAGGAATAACTGAAGACTACCAACAGTCAACCCAGGACTTTGCGGCCATCTGTGTCTATATAACCCTTCATACATCTCACTTCTTTAGGGCTTTGAGCAAAGGCCTTATGTGATATCTTGATAATGCGGTGACAATTTTTTGCCAAAAGCAAGAACAGCAATTTGAAAGAAAGAAGAAAACAGACACAAATAGGGTTAACTCTATGTTCATCTACTCTGTTCACTGAGTAGTGTAAGTGCAAAATTCTGCCATGATGTCTTAAATTTAGGAAAGTTGTTTTAGTGCACAGTAATTATGTTTATTATCTACTCTACTGGTTTCCACATTTGCAAAACCCTCATTCGTGTGAGAAATCCTTATTCATATGACTAGCCCTATTGACTTCACAAGCCATTTTCGTATAATTTTGCTTTACAATAAACCTGTTTTTACCTGGATTTTTTATGTTTCAAAGTTGAATCCTTAGGTGTCTCTCAATGAAAAAGAGACTTTGGGGCTGTTAACAGTTGAGCCCTGCTGAGCTAGACAAAGTAACATTTATTTTGACATATGAGCATACAACAATAGTTATTGATAGAGAAACCAATTTGGATAAAATAAAAATAAGACCTAACCCTTGTGCCAGTCCTTGAGCCTAATCTGAAACAATTGTTTTGTTAATTTTTGTTCAATGCTGCACCTCGAGATTTCAAAGTGACCACAAATGTTGAAATCGGGTTTCTTTCCCCAGACTTCACCAGCGCAGTATTTAGACTGAGTTGTGCCTTGGTTTCCAAAATTTGGGTCTAATTGGGTGTAATTTCACTTTTCAAGCATCAAGGGATAATATAGGTTTCAACTCTGAATACATTGCATTGGTTTAAGCCTCTTTATCTTATTGTATGGATGGTTGTGCCTAAGGGTGTTTTGGGACCATGTACCAAAACATGAGTACTGAGTAACAGGCAACAAATCATACTACCTTAGCTCACTGTAAATTACACATTTTGTTTGGCAAGAGAGGAAGTGGGAGGAGCCTAACAAAAAGAAAAAAACCAGAACACCACCTTTATTTCTTCAGGTCCATTAAGCAAAACATTTCCTACTCATTAATCTATTGTTTGCTGTTACATTCAAAATGTGTCCCTGAAGAATTTGTGCAGTTGATATTTGAAAGATGGTATCTTCTACTTATCAGGCAACTTTGCAAACACACACTTATGTGTGCACAGACTTTTTGGGGAGACTCCCACTTGTTCAAATGGGATTTTCTAGTGTAGCTTCCATCCCCTATATATACAAGGTGTGTGTGAATACATGTTGAGGAATATTCTGTATCTGTTCCCCAAACTATTGCAGTCCAAAGTCTTCTACGCACCTTACAGAAAAGGGTAAGGTTCACCAGCAGAGCAAAATATTGGCTTCTCTGCAGCCTAGGAAATAAATCAGTTTCAAATAAATTTTTTTGGACAGTATCACAAAGGCTAGCCCTCTGAGGGCTCAAACACCCAGCCTTCCTGTGACAGGCTCTGCTAAGGAACAGGTGCAATCCCAGATTCACCTGTGGATAGTAAATAGCTAAGTGGCTCTGTGGTAGTTAATGAACACCTGGACCTTATAATGGGTAATGATAGCTCAGGCAGGGGGCCTGCAACCCAGGGAGGAAGCTTACCTGAGAGGTGGGTAGGAAGCCACTCCCAGTTTTGCTCTTTGGAAAACAGAGGATCCTGGAGAGAGGAACCATCCCCAGAACCCAGAGAGACTGAAGGTTTCCAGGCAGGTAGGGCAAGAGATGCTCTGAGTTAGCAGAGCTGTCCAGACAGAGAGAGATTCTCTCAGTCAACAGGGGAGAGACTGCAGAGCTCCAGGCAGTGGAGAAGCCTGGGAATTCACTGCAGAATAGCATAAGAAGATTTGTTTACATATCATATTGGGTGATTGATTAAATAAACTAGATCCTGGGAGGGGTATTTTTCACTTTATACAACCTCATTGAATGTATTGAATGCCCACTAAGGCAGTGGTTCTCAAACTTTTGAATTGGTGACCACTCTCATATAGCAAGCCTCTGAGTGTGACCCTCTACTGCCCCACCCCATTAAAAACACCTCTTTATATATTTAACACCATTATAAATGCTGAAGGCAAAGCAGCGTTTGGGATGGAGGCTGACAGCTTGTGACCCCCCCCTCCCCATGTAATAACCTTGTGACCCCCTGAGGTGTCCCCACCCCCAGTTTGAGAACCCCTGCACTAAGGGAACCTGAGGCAGCAATTTAACTGTGGTTTCACACTGGGCTACAGAGGGTGAGTGCTCACTCTGACAGACACAAATTGATGTGGTGGAATTCTTGGCACCACTGAAGTCAATTGGAGTTTTGCCATTGACTTTGATGAGGCCAGGATTTCATCCCATATGTTTCTATTTACATGCAGTTCACACTTTGCTGAAATCCAGTTCCATTATACAATTTAATTCCAGTACAATACGAACATGCTTGCAACAGTGACTTTGAAACTTTGCACAGAAGGAATGACTCACCATGACTGTTTTTTTATTTACAGTACTAATTGTATGTTGTCTAAACCATGACAGGAAGTGCCCCCTCTGCATCACAAGGAGCCAACACCAGCTTGTTAGAGGCAATGTCTATAGTTCCACGCCCAAATTCATAATAGCAGCACTGTAATGAGTACTAATTGCTATGACAATTCAGACATAAGGACTTAGATTACTCAGGTTAGCAAGCACAGACTTGAAAATGAAAACAGAGCTGTAGCTACTCACAACTAAATATCAATGCTTTAAACAGGGTGTGTATAAACTGTAAAAATGAGCATAGTGTTCTCAAACACTTAGGCGCATGGCCAGATTAACCTTTTGTAGGCTCCCATGGGTGCAATGGAGGAGGGGGGTGATCTCCAGAGCAAGGGGCTGGCCAGGGGCCCCACTCCACCCAGCCCAGGGGGAGGGCACTATTTACAAACAGGCAATCACCAGACACACAATCGCCCACCTGGGCCTGTGCTGCCATCATGCCCTTTCCCTTCAGGGGTGGGCCCAGGCTGCACCACCCAACACCAAAACTCACCCCTGATTCCCTATGGACAGAGTCCCCCTGGACCTGCTATGCCCAGTGCCCCCCGAACCCTGTCACAAATGCACAGTGCCTTGCACACCACCACCCCTGCCCAGTGCCCCTCTGCCCACAGCCCCACCACACCTGCCCAACGCCCCACCCAGAACCCCCACTCCCTGCTGCCCCAACACAAACATATCTTCCCTGCCCCGTCACAGCCCAGCACCACCCCCAGGTCCTCCAGAGACCCACTCCCTCATGCCCTGCCTCCCGGCCGCACTCACTGGCCCTCTGGGAGGCGACTGTGTCTGCCAGGCTGAGCCACCAGTGCAGTCAGGGTTGGTCCCGGGGCAGGGAATCACTCCAGCCCCTTGGAAGTGGTGCGATCAGCCAGGCTCCCTCAGGGCCCACTTGCCTGGAAGGGCCCAGCCAAGCCTCCCACCTGCCCCAACTGGCTGAGAGTTGCCAGGCTTCTGCACCAGTCCCAGGCAGCTCAGTCCAGGGAGACAGGTGGTGGGAAGCAGAGACTGCCAGGAGCCAGAGGTGCACTGGGGTCCGGCCAGGAGGCAGAGAGAAGTGGGTGGTGGCAGGGGGTGGAGAGGAGCCCTCGGCTGGCCGGCAGGCAGGCAGGCTGAGAGGAGCAAGTGGTGAGTGAGTGGGGGGAGCTGGCGGGGTCTCAGGGCACAGTGCAAAGAGAGCAGGCCCGGGCCCCCTTCTGAGCATGGGCCTCGCTCCATGGCGCCAGTGGTGCCATTGTAAACCTGGCACTGCTTAGGACCAGTAGGTTATTGCTGACCATTGTGTGGGTGCAAAGTGGGAGAGAGGGCCCTTCTTCCTTCTGCTCCCCCAAACAATGTCAGGGTCCTTACATGTGGGGGGATTGCATGGACTCTCCCTCCTATCATAGGCACCAACTTCTGCTGGCACCAGTGGATGCCCCACCCTGACTCCACCCCTGCCCTGCCCCCATTCCAACCCCTTCCCCAAATCCCCACCCCAGCCCCGCCTTTTCCTCGCCTCCTTCCCTGAGTGTGCCACATTCCCCCTCCTCCCCCATCCCTCCCACAGCTTGTTACGCTGTGAAACAGCTGTTTCACAGTGGGAAGCATTGGGAGGAGTAGCGGGGATGGTGCACTCAGGAAAGGAGACAGAGGAGAGCTGGGGAGGGGAGCACCCAACAATTTTTCCCTGTGATTGCTCCAGCCCCAGAGCACCCACGGAGTCGGTGCCTATGCCTCCTACCATTGGCAGGGAGGGACACAAAGGAAGTGGGGATGGGAAAGGTGTGTTGTCTTTTCTCTTCCTTTACACTGGACTGTGGAGCTGGCTGGTGCACTCATCCTGCTTCCCAGAGCACTCTGGAAAGGCTTGTTCCTCCTGAGGCACTGTCCGCAGAGTTCTCTCTGGGACATTGTGGCTTTGCAATACTGTCAGCAGCAGCTGATCGTCTGTGAGGTCAGCAATCATTGCCCTCAATACCTGGCTCGGTCTGATCCCCTTACGCAAGGGAACCCGGAATGGATTCATGGCTAGATTTTGTTCACAAAAAGGGCTTATTTAGGACAAACTAGGAGCTCTATATTTTGCATGTTGGGAAAACTCTGGAGTATCATTTCTTCATTTATCATCTTTCCTTAACACTTTTTCTGCCTGCTATTATAGTCCTGACATTTTTAAGAGGTTGGGCCAGAGCTCAGCTACAGTCTTGGTGTACTTAGTATAGCTGAGAGAGGGATTCAAAGGTGCCTGTTACATGCCCATGGTCATGCTGTGCTTTAACATATGACAAAAGGCTCCTAGGAACTGGGGACTAGAGATGGGCAAAATAACTGTAAAGCTTTTTAGATTAACCTTATTTCCAAAGTTGCACAAATATTGCCCAAATGGAAGCAAATATTTGAAGTGTTGTGTTTTTTCACCAAGAAAAGCATATAAAAATGTTTTGCTACTGGGGACGCTGAAGGTGTGTGTGTGCACGTGCACACACACATGCCCACTACATTTTGCATTTATTTTTTTCACATTTGAGTTTCACATTGGTCGGCTGAGATTGGTCACAGGGTATCAGTTCTGGTTTCCAGATTGGCTGATCCTATTCCATGTGACCTGGAGGGCTAGGAGAAGCAATTTGGACTAATTGTCAGTCAGAGTAGCAGCAACAAGGAGTTACCTTTAGATTGCTGCTTCCTGTAGTTAAGAAAGGAAGGCTGCCTACACCTCCTGTCAGACATGCAATGTATTAGATAGGTAACCTACCATCACCAGATGTGAGAACAGTATGCCCTCCAAAGATTTTGGAAGACTCAAGCAGGCCGGTCTTCCCTCTACAAAATATAACATCAGATGGGTTTGAAGGGTCATTGTCCTAGTCACACCCAGGGCTGCAGAACTTGATGGGTTCTTCAGTAGGTTTTGGGTTATTATTCAGTCTCTGAACCATTTGAAGTTACCCATGACTAAGTTTATATGGAGGTTAGTTATGTTCATGCTGATCTGTAGTTGATTTTACACATAGTTTAGCTATAGAATTGCTAGTCTGTTTGAATTTTACCTTTAGCTATGGTGATACTCGTTTACATTGCGCTTTAATTTTATAGATGTAGTTCGACCCTGTTAGTGCTGGGATTTGCATTGTTTTTATATTAGTTCCCTTGCAGTCACAATGTTCAGGTGGTGATGCTTTGTGGACAGAATCAGTAAAGCTATGATTATACAGTGGTGAGATATATTAATGGAAACCAGACTGGCAACCAAAAAGGGGCCATGATTCTGTCTTAAACTGCTACCTGTGGATTTTCTCAGGTCCAGAATTGGGGTTCTCCAAAGCAGGTGAAAGCCACCTTTGTCCCCACCTCCAATGCCACAATGAGTGCAGCTTGACCAGACTGGAGGATCCAGTCTTAGTAGTTTATTCCTCCATTGTTTTTGGAAGGCCCCAAATTCCTTATCTTTCTGGTATCTCAGTAGGGCCTTGCAGGCTTGGTCCCGAAGCTAAAAAAGAAAAAAACCAGAGAGAGCATCATGCCCCCCACCCCCACTGTATTTATGGAAGGGAAAGCTCTGACTTCCAGAGGCTATTACCTAAATGACTTCTAGCAGACCCAAAAGCTCCTTTGTTGCAGCACAGTGTCTCACTGAATATTTGCTTCTTGAGCATGAATTGTCCATAGCCACTGAGGCCAGTTTCATCAAATGTTTTCATACTGACAAATATCTAAAGTAGTGTCAAATCTTTCCTGCACAGCCAGTTGTGCTAAGCCACTGGTAGACTTGAGGGCCTCTAGGTGTAAAGCGGGACCCACACTGAGTGTGCACGTTGGGGATGGTGGTGAGAGATGCTATCAAGCCCACCAATTAAAACTTTGGATTTATTATTTAGAGTGTAAAGCCCACATCCTCAAAGATATTTAGGTGTCTACCTCCCATTGATTTGTCTGTGTTAGGCATGTAAATACCTTTATGGATCTAGGGCTATATATTTCTTATGTTTGTAAAGTGCCTAGGACAATGGGCCTAAGCACTACTGCAATACAAATAATAATAATAAATAAAATATTTCAGCACTGCAGAGTTATACCAATGTAAAACTGGTTTAACACTGAAACATCAGGCCATTCATGGGGTTTGTGTTCAGCCTTGTGAGTTACATACAGTAGTACCTCAGAGTTATGAACACCTCGGGAATAGCAGTTGTTCATAACTCTGAACAAAACATAATGGTTGTTCTTTCAAAAGTTTACAACTGAACATTGACTTAATACAGCTTCAAAACTTTACTGTGCAGAAGACAAATGCTGCTTTCCCTTTTTTTTAGTAGTTTACATTTAACACAGTACTGTACTCTTTTTTGTTTGTTTGTTCATTTTTGGTCTCTGCTGCTGCCTGATTGCATATGTCTGGTTCCAAATGAGCTGTGTGGTTGACTAGTCAGTTCGTAATCTGGTGTTCATAACTCTGAGATTCTACTGTAGTTATTTATATGTGAAAATTTTGCTCAGTGCACAATTTTATGTTTATTCTGAATTTTGAAAAAGAATCTGAATAGCATTCCCCATGCAAAGCCTTCACCATTAGTGACAGGAAGACAGAAGTAGCATTAGTTTTCATGATGCTGATATCTCTCATTTTAAGAAAAATACATTGCATTGCTAGTTAACCTTCTGTTCTGCTTCTGAGGCTGACTTATATAATCCCATTCAGTTCTGTTTTACCTAAGTTGTGAATTTAATTATGCTGCTGGAAGCTGTTGAATTCACTTCCTTGTTTTAAATTCTCGTTCATTATCATATGCTATATGCAACAACAGCAGGCATAAAATGTAGAGAAGCCATAAAGGACACATTAGACCTCTTCACAGGTTAATTTTATTTGTAAAGTTACACTTGCGTAGCTCAGAGAAAAACTGTACCTTGTATATGCTTAATCTTTTTAAAGCAAAAAGAACTTTTAAGTACACTCTTTGGCTTTGGGT
Organism: Mauremys reevesii; assembly: GCF_016161935.1. Lineage (NCBI taxonomy): Eukaryota > Metazoa > Chordata > Testudines > Geoemydidae > Mauremys > Mauremys reevesii. The sequence goes on along the minus strand of NC_052628.1, from coordinate 92,748,351 downwards.
AAATAGAAAAAAGAGATTAATAATGCCACACAGCATAGTAATATCAAAATACATTTTCCAGGCTACACATTTTCCAGATAGCACATGTCTGGACCACAGTCTAACCAGAGATCCATCTCTGTTTAAAGCCTATGTTATATTTTGTAAACAGCTGAGACAAAGGGAATGATAACCTCGGTGACAAGGCTGGAATGCATCAGAACATCATGAAGCTTAGTTGTCACCACCACACAAAGCCACCAGAATGGTTTCGTAATCTCCTTTGGTTTCATCCTGTCAATTTAAGAACACTAAAATTATTATTACAGTTCTGACTAAAGATTCTGACTAAGATCAAGACCCCATTGTGGTGGACACTGGATATACACCTTGTAAGAGAGACAGTCCCTTCCCCAAACTAAGGCCACACAAGATTAACTCAATCAACTCTGTATGGTCCCACTAAGTTAAGGGGACTATTCAGGGTGCATAAAACTAAACACATGAGAGAGTCTTCAGGATCACAGCATACACAGACAAGATAGACAATGGTGGGAGCCAGAAAGGATTCATTTTACAGATGGGGTACTGAAGCACAAAGTCATTAGGTGATTTGCCTAAGTTGATACAGTAGGTCTGTGGCAGAGCTGAGACTATCCTGAGTCCCGATCGAGTGCCTTAACCTTCCTACCATGGGTGAAACGGAAAGTCACCCTTTACCAGTGAACATGAATTGTTTATTTAAACTATAATTAATACATATTAAGATTGGGCTATTCCTAACTTTTATTAGCATAGGGTTCTTTTGAAGTAATTTTAGATGTCATGATATTTAATTGCTCACAGAATTCAACAATTTGGAATATGATTTCCATGAGCATCTAATTTATTAAGCTCCATGTTTTCTCAAGTGTGACTATGCCTTGCCTGATTCAGATGGCATGTACTATATCAGATTCAATTTTCTAATGCAGCCATGTAATTTTGCATCGAGATAGGATGCAGTGCAATATCATGTGAGACAAAGAATCGTGTGTGTGTGTATATATGCATATATACACACACACTTAAGAATACTAGTAAATTGCATAATTGTACTGTCTGCAGTATTTTATTTGTGAAATGGCAGATACTGACAAAGATTAATGTGAGTGTTTTAGTCCATGTACTGTAAGTTTCCTCTACAATCACTGTGCTTGTTACTGAGAGTATTCAGTAGCTGTCAAAAAGCTATTTGGCAGTGATACATTTAAATCAGTGAGCTACTAGAAGGAAATTGCACTTATGGAAAATTTAAACAGTCTGGTTTTGCCTTAAAAAAGGTAAGCCTAGAGACACCGGGACAGATCTGTAGTTGGCATAAGCTGGCATTGCTTAGTGATTTACACCAGCTAAGGGTGTTACCTTCTCAGTTCTGCTGAGGATGCCTTACTGCTCTGGAAATGTAGCTTTTGTCAATGTTATATTAATTTGTCCTATGTACAGGTATATATTTAATTTAAATTTCAGTAGCTGATTTACAGAGACAAGTTGGATGAGGTAATATCTGTTCTTGGACCAACTTCTGTTGGTGAGGGGGACAAGCTTTCTAGCCAAACAAATCTCTTCTTTGGGTCAGAACTCTGTGGCTAGAAAGCTTGTCCCTCTCCTCAACAGAAGTTGGTCCAATAAAAGATATTACTTCACTCGTCTTGTGTCTCTCTAACATGCTGGGACCAGCACAGCTGCATCTACATGGCATACAGAAGTAGAATTGGTAATGGAAAAGTGCCACCCTGGCAGCCCTGAAGACCTCTGTCTATCCCCAGAATCCTTACAGCAAGGACGGGGCAATGTAAGCATTCCTACCCTGCCCTCCCACTGTGTCTCATGTGGAGCCACAGATAAAAGGAGGAGAGTGTAGTTCCGTCTCTACGTTCACTCAATCTTTTGGCCACCGGGCTGAAACTGCCAAAAAGTGCTGTATATCACCATTTGCAATGGCTTTTGTGACACATGCTTATCCACCAGGAAAGGACTCAGCCCTACCATCATTTTCATGTGAGTCACTGAAGAAACATCAGATAGTAATTATTTTTCAACCCTGCCTAAATTAAAATTGGTGACCTAAAGGATGGCTATAAAGCCCATTACCAGCCTCCTGAGCCAGACAATTACAATAACATTTTACATTCAGTAACTGATATAGCTTCAGCTGAAAGGAAAAAAACATACCAAGATGGCCTGGCAGAGAGGTGTGCCGTACAGCTTCTTATAATAGCCCTTGATCTCATTCATGTCAACCTCAGAACGTGAAACCATGATTCTGTTCAGTATTTTGTGGCGTGTCCCAGAGCCCTGTTAAAAATAAATCATGATTACCTGGGCATAAAAAGCATTATTCTTAAATCACGGTGGTGCGCATTTATTTTGACAGCCTGAATGATTTTTCACATCAAAAGGAATTGCATGTTAAACAATTGGGGGAAAATGGACTGTTGCAACATAAATCAAAAATAGCTGCGAATTCATCTGACCACCCCCGTCTGAATGAGCGTGGGTCTCAGGCCCCAGAACCTGCACTGCCTCTGATGCCCTCAGATCCTCCCCTTTCAGCCCCCTGACAGTGTGGAGACATGCTGATAAGGCTCCTTTGCTTTCTGCTGGCAGACTGCCCCTTAAAGTGAGGGTTCTCTAGAGAAGCAGATTTCCCTCTGGTGTGTGGAGGTACAAGTGAAATCTGGCTTGTTTTCAACGTCAGGGAAAGCACAGGCTCTCTATTTATATTTAAAAAAAACATGAGGAGGTGTCTTCTCATCTTGATACAGTTGGGTTTACATGCATAGCTCCTGTTAATGCTAATGGGAGTTATGTGAGTAAACTCCTAACCACTGGGATGGGGAAACATGCTCATTATAGTGGCCCTTATGGTCTCATGTGATCTCCAAAATTCTACAGTGACAAGGCCTTGTAAGTTACTAGATTGATACAGTGTCCATTGGCATTCTCTTAAAGTTCATTCTGGGTGTAGAGACATTATCAGTTCTAGTAGTATTCCCCATTTTATATAGTGTTAATATCACTGAAACCAAATTAACTTTTTAACAGTGTCCATTGTAGATAGGTAGATGCAGATGAGTTCATATAGAGATAAAGCCCCAAGCCCCTTGTACCAGACAGGAAAGTGTATGGAAACTTACTGAATTCTCTTCCCCCCCTTTGGCTCCCTCCTGAGGGGCTTTTCATGGCAGGATGCTCTGGCCCAGTTTGTCATCTTATATTAAAAAGTTCTCCCTCCCCAAACAAAAGTTTTTCAGCATACTCTACCTTCATTGCCAAGTTGAGCTTTTCTGCAAAGAAAGCTGGTTTGCTTGTGGCACATTTCACTGCAATGAAACAATGTGATGGAGTTAAATATGACACATAAGTAAAGCACACATGCAAAGTGGGGGAAACAGTACTGTCATCAGTGCTGAGTTGGGATTTGCAAGCACGAGGTTAAGAAATATGCTGCAGTTCTCAGGTGGCAAAGTGAAGCAGTTTTCTTCCACCTTAGAAACATTATGCAGTGAGCAATTAACTATACCAACCATATGCCTGATATCATGACGTATTTTAGAGGGTGCTGATAGTACTTTTCCATTTTTTTTTTCTTGCCCAAACTAAATCTAGCAAAGGAATAAAGCTAATTGGTGTGTTATGCTTGCACCAAACACTGAGAGCTGGGTTGGGAGTACAATAATATTATATTTCACACCTACGCAGCAGTTTACATCCATAAGTCTCAATGTCTCCTGGAGCTCTCTCGTGCACAAATGACACGCCCACTTCATCACACCTTAGGAAGAATGCAACTCTTCTGTATCACTGGCCAGATCCACTGGCTGGTGTGTGTGGCATGAACATGGTTCTGCCTCATCCCTCCCTCCTTTGAAGTGGCATGTGGGCCCAGGAGATGTTAGAAAGGAGATAGCCTTGTCTATCAGCAATTAGCCCAAAGTCACCCAAAGAGTCAGTGGCAAAGTTAGAAATAGAATCCGGGTCTCCTGACTCCCAGTCCCATGCTCATTCCACTGAGGTGTGATGTTTTAAGTGAGGATTGTTCAGCCACAGGGTAGTTCCCAGTATTGTAGCTCCACCCAGTCTCCCATCATTTGTACTGTGCATGGTGAATAGAAAGTTTAAAGGACATCATAACAGACATGTGACAATAAACATCTGCCCTGAATCTTTACAAAGATATTCTCCTGAGCGCATCTTAGGTGGATGATTTGTAATATTTTATCAAAATATAAAGTAAATCAGTGTGGAGAATAAAAACTTTACAGCCCTGATTTTTATTTACACTGGAGCAACTTTATACCACTCTGGCAGAATAAAGAGCTTTAAAGTGAGTTAAAATTACTTTTATGCTTGCTCTTTGGGCCTTTTACACAGCCAGGGCGACTTTAAAGCGACTTTAGTACAAATGAGAATCAGAGTCTATAAGTGGATTTCAACAAAGACATCTGTTTATGAAATGTGCATTTTCACACATTAATTTATATTTTTTATTTATATGAAACAATTCCTGTTTACTCCATTTTTTTCCAGTTAGACTTTCCAAAGTGTCAGATACCAAACGGTCATGTACAATAGTTATGCTAGTTCTTAATGAAACACAATAGGAGACCAGGATCCCTTCCCACTGGGGCAATGAAAGATAGCTTACTTCTGACATTCATATAGTTAATATGGAAAGAAGCACAGTTTAGAAGCAATGAGTTACTTGGCAAGGGGGATTACATACCAATCGCTGTCAGACAGTTCTCAATGTCGCCTTTCAGTTCCAGGTCCAGTGCCTTGTTCATGTCATGTTGGCTGAATTTGGTATATTTCTGAAAGACTAAACATGGATATCAAGCTTAGTGAAAACTGGGAAAATACTATGTTCTTGCTCTCTTTATTTTGTTAATGTTAAAAAGTTCTCTGTCCACCATCTGGAGTAGACAGTTAGCTAACAGTTTGATGATGTCATCAGATCAGCAAGTGATACACAGTGTAGGAAATAAGCTACAATTTGAAAAGCTTGCAGCAGCTTTGAGTTTCCAACTTCTGACACAGGAACTGATGTACCAGATCACATGATAGAAAGTGTAGTTATGTACCAGGCCCATTTAGCCCAATAGCCAGTCTCTGACAGTGGTTAGTATCAGATACTTCAGAGGAAGTGACAAAAAACCCTATAATAGTTAATTATGTGAAACCTGCCCATATGGGAATTGCCTTCCTAACCTCAGTGCATTGGATTGTTCCCTGAAGCACAAGCAGTCCTCCAAAAAGCAAGTTAAGACAGATACACGTCTACTGCATTTACTTTAGAAGATCCTCAAAATGGGATGCAGTTCAACCCATAATGTGAAATGTCAACTTTATGCACCGGTTACTGTATACCACCATCCAAAATGTGTGTATTGGGAATATATTTCATAGGAATAACTTACTTCAAGCCTTTGCTGAAATAACCATCTCATGTGCATGTTTCTGTTCATTGGACATACAGTATCTGTTTACACTGATATAGCATCTGACTTTAGAAATTGGGGCCCAGTCCAATGTCTTTTAAAGTCAATATTTAAATACTTCTGGCACCTGTTACTCAGATATATGAGAGGTGCATTTTTAAAATTCAGTTCCCTGAGGCAGAAAGCTTCATTCAACCTACCCCTTCGAAGATGTGGGTAGCTTCTCGTAGTAAGGATGGTAATGAATACATTGATATCTGTTCCTTTTCTTTTCTCTCCTGCTTCATATAAGGCCTATTGTAAAGCACAGAAGTTTATATATTATCCTTATAATGAGATGACCTGGAATATTGCACATCTAATGCTCTCATCCTCAACCAAACATAGGCCTTTGCACCATTGTCTTCATCAAGGACTAAGGACATTCCATACATAATATAGAATGCCTCACATGTCACAAACTTGTACAGACGACTTTTGTTCTTAGCTTTTCCCACTGTTACTGCATTCTTGGCTAAAGTCATAATAGTTTCACAGGCCACTAGACACCTGTGCTTGGCATTTCCAAACATTTTTTAACATGACCATTCCTGAGAGAAGTATGCTGCTGTCAGTGTGGAAAGTACAGGACTGACTGGCTTTCTATTGCTGGACCCAAATGCATAATTAATGAAGATAAGAATTCTACAGAAACGAATTATGGGAAAACTGCACACTAGATCTTCCTTTTCTTTCCATGAGGGCCATTAATGGAAAACCAGACTCATTTTAGACTCATACTCATAGACTTTAAGGTCAGAAGGGACCATTATGATCATCTAGTCTGACCTCCTGCACAATGCAGGCCACAGAATCTCACCCACCCACTCCTGTAACAAATGCCTAACCTATGTCTGAATTATTGAAGTCCTCAAATTGTGGTTTAAAGACCTCAAGGTGCAAAGAATTTTCCAGCGAGTGACCCATGCCCCATGCTGCAGAGGAAGGCGAAAAACTTCCAGGGCCTCTGCCAATCTGCCCTGGAGGAAAATTCCTTCCTGACCCCAAATATGATGATTAGTTAAACCCTTTCCCCTTCTTCCTTTTCCCCAGCTCTCCAGACATCCTCCACCCACAATAATCACCTGTGGAGTGGGACCCCCTATCATGGCTAAATCCATTCAGCAAAGGAATTACCAATAGTACTCCATTCAGAGCCCAACAATGATGCACTTTAATTGACCCATTGAGATTCTATTGATGCTGTAATGTACTCCTTCCATTTTAAAGGATGAATGTGCTGTCCTCTCAGCCATGCGTGTGTGTGTGTATGTATGTGTCTGAAACCAAACATGTGCTAGGAAACTGAACTCTCATACTGCAGGATTGAGCTTTACAATGAGACCAACCAGCTGGACTTCATATCAATTTTGAAGCTCTGAATTAGAGTAGTGATGTGATTTTACCTACAGGCATAAAAGGTCAGGATAGGCTGCTCTTTCAGTGTTGTTGACCAGAGTGTTTGCCCATAATAAAAATCACACTAATCTAGAAGCTGTACTATGGGAAATGGTTGTGGTATTTAAACTTTCATTAAAAAGATTCTAAAATCTGAAGTAATGACATACTAATAAGCATCATGGAATCTTGAAAGGCCTATGATTACAAAGCTAAAGCTACTGCTAAAAAGGGGAATGCTAACAAGTTTCCTTTGGCTAGGGTGGTGCAGGTGGTCCTTCTCACCCATGTACGCTTCTTTCCCCTCTCAGAGATTGGTAGATGTACTGGTTTTTATAAAAGAAAGGAAGCGATCATGGGTAACTTATCAACCACACTACTGACCTCTACTTGCTCATGTACTAACAGCTTTCTCCAAGAAAAGAGACTCCATCAACCCCTAAACTAATAAAGGTGGGTTAGGGAGGACACCAGTACAGCAGATTATATAATGTCCTCAGCTCGAGTGATTGTGCTTGTTACAATCTATATTGAGCATGGAAAGAAAAGAGACAAGACAAAACATTTCTCAAATAGAGTGCAGAGCCTTTTCTTACCCTGGCATCATTGTCAGCAAGCTCTTCATTCACACGGCCATCTTCATTACGGTCACCCTAAAAAATTTCATTTTCTCACGTTACCATTTTGTCTATATAACCCTGGGATGACTGCCATTTCCCATTACGCCATTTTAGCATGAAGTTTGAGAGCACTAAGGTGAAGTTCCAATGGGTAAATCGATTGCTCTAAGAATGAAATCAAAGCATATGCAAACCAATCGGGTTTCCTTTGTTTAGGGCCAGACCTGAGTAGTGCCTTACTTCTCGAATAATCATATGAACGTCATTGAGACTCCTTGTCAAGTAAGGTTCTATTCCCCATAAAATAACGGGTGTCAGAATCTAACCATTAGGTAGAAATTCAGACACTGAACTCATTTTAAGATAGACTTAATAAATTTCATTCTGATCAAGGATTTTATCAGAAGATGATATTTTAAATCTCAATCCTTCATTTTGCGGGGGAAATTTCACACAGATTGTGACAACTTCAGATCCCTGAATCATGGAGTCTGATACCTGTTGACTTTACAGAAAGATTTTATATATCATGCCCACTAAATAAATGTTTTATTTAATCTGCTTTTAAATATCTGCATATAGGGCAATTTGTCCACCTTCCACACACTCTGCTTTTATCCAGCTATATTACTGTTAAGAAATATTTCCTGCTTTATAGTGGAAAGTTTTACATTCCTATTTCTTGGCATTGCTTTTTAACTTGCCATCATCTGAGATTAAATAATTTCTGGCTTCTGTTATTACCTTCAAAATACTTATAAACTCTGATCAAGTGAAAAAGTTTAAAAGCAAACAGAGGCCAGTAAAAATCAGGATTTTTCTTGTAACTTCTAGTAGGATGAAAATATTATTCTAAACATCAACTTGTTTAAAGAGAAATTTTGCTCCACATAGTAAGATTTCTTTTTTTTTCTTTTTTTTTTTTGAATAAAGAGTAATAAGCAACAAACAAGTCCCCCATGGTTTCTCTGGCTGATGTACATACGTCATCTAACTCAACTCTTTCTTAAAAATAAAGTTTATTGAAAGTATTTGAACACAGCATACCTTGGCTAGAGCAAGCAAAGCCTTTTGGAAGTCTCCAGATGTATCTGAGACAATGTCTTTTGCAAGATCTCTCTTAAGCTCTACAATGAAACAAGAAAACAATAAAAAAAATTCCCATGATATTTTAAAGAATTCTTTCATCTCATTTACAGAAATATTCCTTCCAGTTCCAAATCTCCTACTTAAATACGTGTTTTTATCAATATTAGAATTAGTCATTTTGATTTGGGTCCCACTGTTATCTTTGTAGGAAGCTATCTTTGAATAATTTTTATGTGCCCTCTCTAATTTGTTTACTAATAAATTGAGATGAACTGTGAAGTCTGGAGTCTGATCCAAATACCTAACCTTGGGAATAGAAGGGGGAGGATGGTTTAGGTCCATCTCTTTTTATAAATTCCCTGAGTCACATTTTCCATAAGGAGTCTGGTTTACATGAGAAGAAGCAGGGGACAGTAAGGCTCTCCTGCTGCTTTGGAGTGAAACTTTTTATGCCAGGAATGGAATTTCTCAGACTCATTGGCCATGGATCCTTCAAAATCACCAACACTAGGGAGAGAAACAGCTTGACCGACCGTGCCTTTATTCCTTCCCCAATGATATGTTCTATGCATGTAATCTTACAACCTATGAATTACCTTCCCTGTAGACTCTGTTGATTTCTCTGATTTCCCTATTGTTCCTTGAAGCCAGAATCTCAATTAAGGTATCTTCATCAGTTCCAAGCCCCTGTTGGAAAACAGTTGAGCAAATTTTGTCTGACCGTATGTAATTAGGGAAACACAACATCTAGAAGCACAGAACCACATGTGATAACTATAAAATCAATGTCCTTGATTACAGATGCATAAGTTTTTGGAAGGTTATTTCATCTGGGAGCCCGTATACAGTAAGCCAAGCCTTCCAGTAAATCAGAAACAATAAGCATTTCACACCATCCTATAAATTATTTTTACTATAGTTCCTCTTTATCATACTTAATGCTACTAATGTCTGAGAGAGGTATTACAAAGACTGAGCAGCTTATAGGTAGGGCTTGCTCTGAGAAAACTGGGTGGAAGGAAATCAAATTCCTTTTTAAAAAAATTAGTAATTTAATAAATGCTATAGGGAAATGACAGAAGTGAAAGAGCACCATTTGTTCAACCCCTGTCAAGGGCTGCATTTGCCACCTGAACTTTAGCTTATGGGTTATATTTCCACATGTCTAGTGTTAAATAAATTTTCTCCATCAGAGTTTTTACTTGGCCTGACTATAACTTTAGCTTTGAAGAATTAGTCCATTCTGCTGCTTTGTGGTGGTGTTATATTTTTTTTTAAAGTAAGGAGAGGGGCATTTGTGCTTCTTCTGATTCACCTGGGGCAATTCAGAAAGCCTTTTTCCTACATGGAATTTTTCTCGTTTAGTCTTCAAAATTAACTGTTCAGGAACCAAATACTGTATTCAAGATGACTGTACACATCGAACTGATGCAAATAAAATCAGATGTCAACAAACTTGATGAAATAATTATAGTCATGAAGCAAACAAAAGGAAATTATTTAGCAGGTGCAAATCAATAGCTTGGCTTTATTGCACGAGGGTATTTAATAATCCAGTTTTCAGAGGGTGAAATTAGAACTATTCACGCTCATACTTTTAACTGATTGGTACTTGTAAGCTATGGATGCATCTTTACAAACTTTTAAATAAATAATACAGATGCTACTCTTGTCTGACGCTTTGAATTTAATGGTGTTCTTATTTGGCACTGCAACCAATATTCGAATCTGAATATAATTGCAGAATATAAGCAAGGATAGCAGCAGAGTTTTTTAAGTTGGGAGTTGTGCTGAAATTTTATTGCCATACCTTCATAGCAGCCCTGAGCTCCTCAGCATCAAGCTGGGCTGGAGTTTTCAACAGAGCCAGGACAACTTCTTCAAGCTGACTTTTGAGGGCTTTTTTCAAAGCTTCTTCCAGAGACTACAAGGAAGGATACACAATTGTAAGCTGGCAAGCTTTAAAGACCCACAGTTCAGAAGCTCCCAGAAAATGAATGAGCAATACTATTATATGTCCCTTAGGTAGAAAAATTCACCTTCCATTATAGAGAATCATGTTTTAAACTTTGGGTACTTTGTCTGCCTTTTATTCATGTTGATGATTCTTTAACTAGCTATTACAAAGTGTTCAGAAGTACTCTCTCCTGCATACTGCACTGAAGACAAAATAAAACCAAAGCAAACTTTCCAGTTCTTATAAGTAGCTAATATTGTTATTGTGATTGTGACTTGCTTACAAGTGCATTTGGGTGGGGGGCGAGGGCTTTTGTGTTTGCCTGGTTAGGAATAAAGATGTTGGAAACCACCCTATTAAAATGGAGATTTTCAAACAAGCTCAGTACTGGCAAGTGATGTGAGAGATATTGCAAGTTTAGGATTAGTAGTGGATCTTCACATATCCTATATATCAACTCTTCCTAACTTAAATGCAGTTCTTGATACTTCAGTGTGTGCAAAAATTATAGCCCTATGCTCACCCCCCCCAAACAAGCCTGTAATAATTGCTTTAAGAACCTGTCACCTCTTTATTGATACACCAAGCAGGGGTACTCTGTTCTGCAAGTTAGGACCTCCTAAATCAGTGGGGTTGCTAAGGGAGCACTAGATTCAGTAGTCAATATCTGCTGAATTCTGCTTAGTTTCTGATACTCCACCAGTCACTAAAGTACATAGGTCCCTAGAGAATGTGCTTGTAGCATTTTAAAAATCTTTCATATTATCAAAATTGAAAATTAAATTTTAGTTTTAAAAAGGGGTGAGATGAATCCTAAAGCTCTTTGTGACTTTGAAACTGTGTTTTAATGTAGGCCTTAATAAAAAAGAGAATTGCAAAACTGGGGCTTCCTCTCTGGGGCGGGGTAAGGCTGTGTAAACCACAGTGAGGTTTGCTGAACAGGAAGACAGAAAACCTAGACAAAAAATGGCACTTTATTAGAACTGTTTTCATAGTGGTTCCCTGCAAGCCACTTCAGGGTGAGTAATTTGATTGCTGGTTTCTTTGTGACTTAAAGGCTCAATAATTTAGATATGTCGATTGTTTAAATAATATTTCAGTAAAGTTATGGGCTAGATTGGAGAGTTTGTTGTAGGGAGGTGCAGCGCTACAACCTTCTCAAGGAGATGCAATGATCCCCAAACTCCCCTGAGCACCGAGGGCAGTAAGGGTGCAGTCTGTAACATCCACTAGGATGGAGCAGACTGTGCACTAGACCCATTCAATGGGCTGGTGTAGAAGTGAGGCAGGGCCATGATCATGCCTCTTCCTTGCCCCTTTTGGAATGATACCCCTTCCTGAGCACACATGGAGAAATTCCTCCTGGTTCTCCAAACACAGATATTGTGATTGGAATTGGCCCTTATGTAAGGTTGCCAATTTTGATTGGACATATTCCTGGAGGTTTCATCACAACATATTTAATTAAATATTAATCTTTAATTCCTGGCAACTCCATGCTGAGAATTGCTTTGTTGGAGCATAATCCTGCCAAGTACTAAATGCCTCCAAAATATTAGTCAGAGCTCTCAACTCCCAAAGACTCTCAATGAGTCCATTGGGGCTTTAAGGTGCTTGGTGGTTTGCAGGATTAGAGCCTTGAACTTTACCTCAGGACGATGATGGCCATTAAGTTAAAAGATTAATAGCCTTTGCACATCTGAGGGTGCAATGTAATTGCAGTACAATATTATCATTCCCGGCCACAGCCTTCAGCAACTACATAGAGAAGATTCCCTGTCATGTTATGTTTTGGGAAGCTAAAACTGCATGGACTGTCAGGACTAGCTGCAAAAATTGAAAAACTCAAGCTGCATATTAACGGCAGCCTTGTTCTTACTGTACCTTTCCTTTAGACTGCTGGTATGCAGCTTTGATCTGCTGGCGTTGTCCATTGGTTCTTTTAGTCAAGATATCAATGATGGTTGCTTCATCCACACCTGAAAGTGATGGAAAACAAATCTTTGTAAATCATTTTCATCATCCTTCCATTTTGCTTGCCAGTATCTCTAAGTTATGTGTACAAATCATGATTTGTACATTATATTCTCTGAAATTTGTCTTGTTTACACTGCTAGACACACTTACATTTTATCCAAGGAGAAAATGTAGTATTTAATTTACTAAATTGTGATTATAGCCAAGAAAGCAGATAAATAGATTCTTTTAAGGTTGTTGAAATCCGTTTTTGCTATGGTGTCATATACAAAGTCACTGAAATGTTCTGAGTGAAGTACCCACACTAGGCCGTAGCTAAACAGAATAAATATTATTAGCTATCATGCTCATGTTTAATTTCAGTAAGTCTAATTGAAAAAGACGTCATATTCTGCCCAATGTGAGATTCATTAAAGACAAAAGGGTAATTGAAAGAGTACATAGCACAGTATCAGCAAATTCACATCTTAATCTTGGGGACATTTTATGGGAATCAAATCAAAATTATTAACTTGGCATGTAATAATTCTCCTTCAATTCTTTAAAGATTAAATTTATAATATTGCTACCCTTTGTGCAAAAAATGCACGAACTGTTAATGCAGCATTACAGTCTGAAATTGAAACACAAAATTAAGAAATCAAAACGTTCCAGTTTTTCCCATGTGCCACATTCAGAATGCAGTAGTTTTGATAACTTGCTAGTCTTTTAGATATGTATGAGTTTTCTCTGCTGAATGCTGTTACCTCTGGTTCTGTCGTTTTATTTAAGGTTATTCATTCTCAATTTCCCTGGGGAAAAATCCTAATTCTATAATGGTGTGTCATATTTTTACTCTTCTTACCCTTAGCAGTTATAGCTTTGTCCAATGCGGCAGCATCAGATGATGGATTGAAGTTAGGGTAGGTATGGACTGCGGATCCACCTTTTGAATTTTTCTAAAAGAAACAGAATTTGGTCATTTCACAGAGACTCATTTTATGCCAACAAGCAGCTCATGTGAGTTTCTTAATTGGGAGAACTTACTACTCTGTACCATTATCAAGGAAGGGAATGTTATCCCTTTGTAACCCCATTATTAAAGAAGGGAAAGAGTAGAGCACAAGGCTATTTAGTTATATAATTACCAGCCCTACCACTGACTTGCTGTGTGACCTTGGGCAAGTCACGTAGGATCTGTTTTTGGTCCAACAACACCGGTGCACCAGGAACAACTCCACTGACGTCAGTGTGAGGTTAATAATTACCCAGCTCACAGAGGTGTCGTGAAGCTTTATTAATTAATGTGTAAAATGCTTTGAAATCCTAGGATGAAATAAAATATATAAGTGCAAACTATTGGTATTCAAATCTGTTTGGGTGTGAGGTCTGATAGCGCACTGTACTACTACATTAGTTGGGTCAAATGCTAATATCTGAACTTTCATAGAATTAATCATGTTTTCTGTGTCTTCAGTCTTATCTCCTGCCTTTTCTCTCTTTACTGGATATATTTTAAAGAACTTTAGAAGTGAATGATTAAGGAAGAAGATACAAGAAGCAAGGTGTACATGCACCGGATACATTGTGATGCATAGGGCAAAATGAACTACTTAATATACTTGAAGTGCTGATATCTCACTAAGCAACTGTGTGGATGGCCTACTTCCATAATTATATCATTATGTATGTTTATTAACATACACATGTAACTTGGCAAAGCTAGACTAGGGAGAGTCGCATGTACTTAATACTATTAAATGTGCACTAGAATAATTGTTGGTAGATGTGGCACATTAAGAGGAGGCACTGCCTACTTCAGTGCCCCAAGGTCTCAGACATGCCCTATGATTTAATTTTTCACTTTGGCTGCCATGGTGAATCTTTTGAGCCAAAGCAACTGCTCATGAAAAGAATTCCAGGCTGTAATGGTGCAACTGGGGCTGCCATGCTGGTGAAAAGGGAGTCTGGCCAGAAGGCTGCTGTGCTCAGGCAGTCCCTGGATGGAAAGGCTGCAGGACTGGGGTTCCACAAAATGGTTTAAAGCCACCTTAGCCCACCATCTGCCCCGAATGTTACTTTCCATTATACTGTGACTTCTCACTGGTGTATCACTTTATTTTTTACTGACACTGACATCCATTAGGTTATCAGAATCCTCTTTGTTGTATCAACAATGTTTCATATCTCTGTATCATCAGAATTTTTTTAAATGATGCAGAACATTTCCATTTTGTAAATCTTTCTGGTATCATTGATGAGACTAGGTCCCAGTACTCATTGTTAGAGATCCCACCCTAATCATTTTTTATCCAGATCATACCATATCTGCATGAGAACAAAGAACTTATTTTGATTGAATCAGTTCCTCCTTCACATTACTAGTCTCAGACTCTGGGTTTCCTATGTTCGTTTGTTTTGAAATTTTCATGGCACTAGGAGTCCCTGTGTCCTCTTTAAATGTCATTTCATCCTGATAGTCTTAGATGTCCATATTCCCTTGTGTGGCAGATGGACTCATTTTAGCTTTGCTTCTTATAGTATCAATGGCTGGCTACAGAGAATGACATGTCATTACAGTAACTGAAATGGTTGTCCCAAATGGGTGTTGGATACAAACTGGTAACTAGATGTTACTGTGTGTAAATAAGAATAATATCTGTTATCTGATACTGGACTTGCCATCACAGACATATGCTAGTAGTACCTAGTGTAAAATCCTGGCCCAAATGAAGTTAATGAGAAGTTTGCCATTGTTTTAAAGAAGGAATGATTTCATCCCTTAAGTATATAACAAAATACAGATTGATTCCAACATTTTGGCAATCTGTGCTGATGTTTTTAACTGTGTTTCTAAAGTCATTTGTATGTGAAAGTTATGCTCTTGGGAGCTTGCAGTACTTACAATGCACTCCTGCTCCTCATTGTCCATAAACCAGGCCTGCTTCAGAAATGCTTGCACCATCGACATGTTGACCCAAGTTTCTGGAGAGAGAAAATGAACTATTAGAAAACAAAATTTGTTTTTCATCACCTTTATACTTATGGCATCCCACAGGATTTTGCAAGCAAGAGACCCAATCCTGGAGTCACTATACTCCTGTTGACTACAGTGGGAGGCTGAGTAATGTCTGCAAATTCAGGCACAATGAGTTGCGACTGAATGTGTAAGGTATATGTGGCAGCTCTTATGGCATTAAGCAATTGTTCACACACAGCCTTAGCTATTGCAACATGTTTTAGAAACAGAAGAGATCAGACCACTGTTCCAACTAGTTTGGCATCCTGTTTCCAGTAGTGGTCAATATCAGCAGTTCCAAAGGAAAGAGCAAGAAACCCACAGAAAAATGTCTTCCTTGACCTCCCCATTTAGTTAGAAGTTGGCTTCGAGGGTTTGTAACCTTTCAGAAGTACTTTTATAATGCTGGGTTCTTCAGAGCCATATAAACATCTAATTCTGTAATTCGGTAATGACCGCTCTTATTCATCCCCTCCAGTTTTTATTGAGACAAGGGAGTATTTTCTACAACAGAAGAAGAAAATGGAAAATAGTAAATCTCATCTATTCTTTTTCCCAATGGAAAATGTATTGGGCCAGAATGAATGTGTGGTATTTTATACACCTCTACCCCGATATAATGCTGTCCTCGGGAGCCAAAAAATCTTACTGCGTTATAGGTGAAATCGCGTTATATTGAACTTGCTTTGATCCACCAGAGCGTGCAGGTCCCCCCGCCCCCGGAGCGCTGCTTTACCTCGTTATATCCAAATTCGTGTTATATTGGGTCATATTATATCGGGGTAGAAGTGTAGTACATTCATGATTCACTTTTGTTTGGCTTTTTAGTACATTAGAACTGGATTTTTTATTATATATTGTGTGTGATTTGAATTGTTGTTTATCAGATTTTAACTGTGTGGCACCATGAGTGCCTCAGTGAGGGAGCACTTTCCACTGTATGTGTGTGTGCGCGTGTGTGTGTGTGTGTGATATGTCTTACATACTAATGGACAGGATTTCAGATAAGCATGCTAGAGAGTATTAAACCACTGGGAAAAGATACAATTAGTGTTCTCAGCCTCCCACCCACAAAAACAATAGAATTAAAGGCTGCGGCTCCATCCTTATCCTGGATTCATTAATGGGGCTTGGTTGAATCCTGCTTTTAAGTAAAGGGAGACAAATGACCATTTCAGGATCAGCTTACATTCAAAGAGTAATTAATGTGTGGTACTCACTATAAAACACAGCACTTGAAACATAGATATATTATAAAAGAGGGGATAGATGGGTATGTAAGCCACACCTAGTTCATTTTAGCTCAGATTGTTGATATTAAATAAAGGGTTTGATCAGATCCTACTACAGCACAGTAAGAAATAGTATCTAAATAAAGTATCCTATAGACTTATGTTAGGAAAATAAATCAGACTAGAGGATGTCTGAAAATTGAACTTTTGACAGAACGTATAATGTTGTTGAAGCTGAAGATTTGATTTGATTTTTGCTAAAATCTCCGTCACCTGGATCACGTTTGTCATTGCATCTCTTGGGTATAACGAGGCTCTAAGATTGATGTATAATACTGAAAGGACTGAAAAGCAATGTGGGATTTTGGGAGGTAAGGAATGCTAAGAGAGCTGGTCAAAAGTTGGAATTTCCATCTTGTGAGAATTCTAAAATTTTGAATTTTCAATTAAAAAAATAAAAAATATTTATGGAATGGACAAAGTTCAGAAAAAATTCTATTTGGCAATGTCAACACATTTTATTCTAGCCTTATTCGATATTGAAATGTGTTTGCCTGAGCTGCCATGGTACGTCATAGGAATAGTAGTTTGGGTGCCTCAGACATCTGTTCTCCTCTATGTGCTGGGCTCACTCCCTGGCCAGACTACATTACTGATTTTGCAGCAGTTCCATTTTCCATTAAAAAACATTTCTACAGAATAGAACGTAACGGCCATACTGGGTCAGACCAAAGGTCCATCTAGCCCAGGATCTTGTCTTCCAACAGTGGCCAAAGTCAGGTGCCCCAGAGGGAATGAACAGAACATGTAATCATCAAGTGATACATTCCCTGTCAATATTCCTAGCTTCTGGCAAACAGAGATTAGGGACACCATCCATGTCCATCCTGGCTAATAGCCATTGATGGACCTATCCGCCACAAATTTATATAGTTCTTTTTTAACTCTGTTATGGTCTTTGCCTTCACATCCTGACCGGAGCAGAATATTCCTGAGCAGAGCTAATTTTAAGCATTTATAATAACTAGTAGGTTAAGGATAGTATATTAGCTTTGCATTTGGAATATTTTCTTTTTCGACATTATCTCATAGCTTTAGCATCCTGTGTCAAACCTAGGGCCACATTCTTGCTACGGACACCTGCATGACTCACTTTTATTCAAGTAGGAATCTTGGGCCATGGAACAAGCATAAGGCCATCCTACAGTTGGTGAAAGTAGGACATACACTTTTGTCCTATTCATGTCCTATGGTTCAATGAAAAAAAACACAGGCCCATTTCAATGCCTGAATACCTGATTGGATAAATAATCTAAATGGAAACTTAATTTTTAATCATAAAAATCTTGTGTGGTTGAAAAAGATGATGATCCCCAGCCTCAGTTCTAGCTGAACAGCTTTCACATTTATTCACCCCTCACCCTAGTTGAGGGCCAGTAAACCCATGATCAAGAAAGTGCAATGGTAACTTAAAACCACTTTTGCAATACCACTCCTGGGTTGCACTCTGTGCTCCCAGATATGAGCCATAATCTCTACTGTACCCTAAATGAAATGGGAATGTATCAAACATTGAATGCACAAAGGGACTGGAATCTGGCCACAGCTGCCCAACTGAGAAATCTCAGAGTGCAGGGGAACTCCTACCTGGTATAAAGTTGGTGGAGATGGCTTCTACACCAACCGCTCCCCCCTCACACCACACATACACACATACCCTGGTCTAGAGGTTGTGATGCAGGTAAGGAGGGGCCAGTTAGAGCGCAGCTCTGCTCTTCAAATTTTTAGCCAGTGTAAGGTCCACTCAGGACCATAGGCAGTTGCTATAAACCCCTAGGCTGCTCTAATTTCCATCGAGACTGAGTAGACACGGCATGAGATTCAGGTAGCCATAACTAATTGATTCCCTTTATGGTCCCTCCCTCCTTTGTCAGCCTGATCTTGGTGCAGGAGGAAGTCTAGTCCCTCATTTCCCTTTTCCATACAGACATTTTGGCAAATAAATCCATCCATTTTGTTCTAGCAAACTACTAGCGGTTTGGGGTTTGTTTGTTTGTTTTTTTAATTCTACAAGGTAAATAGCACTCTGGCAGGGTTAAATACCTTACTCTGATTGCTCTTTGGTTTGATCTGTTGATTCAGAGGGTTAAGAAATAAGTGAGTCTACGTGATGAAATTCCTTATCGGCCCAGTTTAAACATATATTGATTGGTGCAACATGATAGCTTACTATAAGCGATAATAAAAGATTGCAAGAGTGCAGGAAGATACTTCCAGGGTCTCTGAGCACACTCTTGAGAGTGAGAAGCCTTATTTGGCAGGAGAAGTGGGTAAGAGAGGATATGAATTTGCTATGAAGAGAAAAGGAGAAGCTGGCTGGACTCTTGCCAGAATCACTAAGGAGAGGTGCCTTCTTCTAAACTTCCCTCCACTCCCAAGCTCAGCCTGGGACACCATCTAGAAATGACCAAGATGGAAAGGGAGAAAAAGTGGCCAAGCTGCAGGTACCATAGGGGGAGAGAGACATTTCTTCCTGCTTCTAATAGGTATTTGAAAAGTTATTTGGCTGATTATCAGAAGTCTGACAAGAATTTGTCCCACTATCCAAAAGCTGAATCTCTGTAGAAACATTAAACAACAGCTAAATACTTCTTAATTTTTGTCTTTGGAAACAAAATGAGATTAAATTTGATCTTACATTGTTTTTACACTCCATTGACTTCAGTAGGATTTCTTGTGATTTACACAGCTGTGAGATTGGAATCAAGCCAAACCTTTGCATACCACATTTCATGAACGGACATTTCATGAACGGCGGTTTGCCTCTCTAGGAACTATATTAGATGGACCAGCATGACGGATTTTATAGACACACTAAGTTGGTCTTGAAAGAGAGTCTATTAACATTGTTAAACCCCATTAGCAAAAAGTTTTGATAGTGTAGACATCAGAAGTGTTTGTGTACCTATTGTCCATGCCTCCTGTACATTCCTGCCAACACCCAGGAAATAGTGCTTCACTCTTATATACCAAAAGCTTGAAAATCCTGTCCTCAGGACACAAAAGAACGCAGAGAGGAGAGAAACAGCCTCACCCTTGGAGAAAAAATTAATGGAAGGTCTGAGCAGACCAAGAACCAGATTCTGCAGCACTTACTCATACTGAGTTGCTCTTACATTAGTGTTTAATTATAAAAGCAGATTGTTTTCGTAGCTACCTCATTAAGACTATCACTGAGGTTTCTTTTTCACTTACAGCTGAACTTTGTGAAACAATGAATACTGTTTTTAAGCAGCTAACTATTGTCACAGTAAAAGCAGTTTTAAAAAATAATTTCCATATAAGGTATTAGTTTCCTGTTGTTCATAGTTTTGCTGTAAAAATAGCTTTCCATGGTAACCCATTAAAAAACAGAAACCAGCTAATTCCAAGCAAATGTGCTCTCCAATCCTTAATATTTATTCAAGATTTCTTGTGCACCTCAAGTAAAGAAAAATAGTGACAGTTCCAACCCCTGAATGTAAATGCAATACTTTAAGAAATGACCACACCCATTGTGCCTGTGCCAACCAAAACAATCTGCAGAAAACTGCACAAAATCATTTGGTAAATGTAGTACATATGTATTAAAGTTTGCTAAATCAACACAGACCCACAAAGAACTAAAAAATACATACCTTTTGCTTCACACAGCTAAAAAAGTGTTACTTCTCTGGAAGCTGCAGTCTAGAAGAGGAAAGCCTAAGGCTTGTGATTTTTATAAAGACGTTGGGTGACCACACCTAGCAACCAGAGAATATTTCTAGGTCTCTAATGATTGGCTGATGGTTGTTTGAACGCTAAATATGGGCTCTATCCAAAACACACACACACAAATGCCTTGCAAAACCATTCACTGGAGTTAACTAAGAGCAGATTTCAGAGTGAAAGAAAGAACAACAGAAATGTTTTGGTACTGTAATTTTTTTTTTTACACTTCTGAGGTCAGATCCTCTGCTGGTGTAAACTGGGATCGGTTTATTGAAGTCAATAGATTTCAAACCAGTGTGAGAGAAAAATAAAGTTCAATGCTGAATCCTTTCGCGTTTTGACATCTGATTGTACAGCTAAAAAATCAAAACAGAAAGCAGCAGCACTTTAGTCTGAGGAGTGCAACTAGCAGGGAGTCTGAGAAAGGGATAAAAACAGCAGATGTCTTTAATGCGAACAGGTGGCCATCGACCTTGCCTTCACTGTGGTTGATCTTAGAGCAGAAATGGGCCAGTATCCATAGTGATTTTTTTTCAATCTCACATCTTCTTAGGTGCAAAAATGACAATATTGCACATGGTCATTTTAGAGAACCAAGATGTGATAACAGACAGGTTTAATGGATGTGCCATAGGTGGTATTTTTAAACAGACAAATGGGCCTGAGCTGTAACATTCAGATTTAGCTCTGGACTTCAAAGCATGAAGGATTTGGTTCTGCACACAGACAGAGGGACCAGCTACAATGGATAGGCAATTGGTGTGCTGTGCCTACTGCCTATCATGCTGACCTGTAGTGTCTCATCATGTTCTTATGATCCCTTGTCTGTCTGTATCCACCTGTTTCTTGTTTATATTTATTTATAAGCTCTTTGGATGCAGGAACCAGCTTTTTTTTTTCTGTGTTTGCACAGCACCTAACACAAGTCTTAGTCCATGACTGGGGCTCCTATACCCTACTGCAATACAAATACTTGATAATAATGCATTTGAAATCCATATACAAGTTTGGATTTTGACCTCAAATCCCTCTCACAGATTTGCAAGAGTTTGAATGTTTTCATATTTGGGTGTGTTCTGTTTTGGGGTCCATCTTTAGTAAAAAAGTGCATGAAGGATGGAAGGGTAGGGATTTTGTTCCGAGAGAACCCACAATGATTCAATGTTTTTATAAGGCACTAGCAAAATATTACCTAATAGTAAGTCAATCAGAGAGAAAGAGACATAAGCCAATGGAAAAATTTATGCAATGCAAAAATAAATACCGTGGGACTCAGTTTGAAATGTTCCCTAAAGAAATGTATGGAAAAGTGTGAAATGCAACCAGATCTACAATCTGCATATTGGTAGTTCTTGCTCATATCTGAAATGAGGCAAACAGGTTTGATAGCTGAGGTGTGAACTAAATGGGATGTACTGTAATTAAATTTAAAACAGAAGCTAGAAAAGCTATTATGGAATGTTCAGATTACCCCCGTTATTTATTTCTTTTTTTTAAGAATAAAAGAATAAATTTCTGCCTTCCATCTTGATTGGACGCTTTATACCACACAGGTGAACCATTAGTAAAATTAGGCTGTATTCTCATAAACCAGGCCACATCCATAATGCCTCATGCATATGAGATATAAAAATATAAACTGTTGGTTAGAGTGAAGTGCAGTTTTCTTCTGAATGAGATCCATTGAAGCATGATTTTCTTTGGTGCTAGAGGCAGCAAGAAAGATCTGGATAGGCTTGGTGAAGGCATTACCCTTCCGAAAGGAGCAAAGATTTTCTGACTAAATCAACAGGGATATGTTTGCTAAAACAAGAGTTTATACTGTGATGTAGGGTGAAGGAATCAAAAATTCAGTTATTGAAAATGTCATCTAGACCATTCTCCTGCAAGTGAATGACTGTCCCGTTTCTACTTTCTCGAGTTCTAGACAAAATGGGAAGTGATCACGTTCTACCCTTTGTATTTTGAAATGTCTCAAAATTCAAAGCAGCAACCCTATTTTGTAGCAAACATCTTTTCTAACCCAATAATCACTGACTGGTTTAGTCAGTTTTTCCACTTCCTTTTCCCCTCTATTTCATCATGCCACTGAAAAGCCAGGAGAGCAAGATTTCAGAGCTACTGAAAGAGACATGTTCAGTCTAAAAACAAAGAAAGAAAATGTGACCACCCATAGAGGAATCACACACACAATGTGCAGTTCCAGGTTTAAAAATGTAATGGAATCCCAACATTCTGGTTTCAGCAACAACAGTAGTTGCTGAGCTCTCCATGGGTCTCTCTGAAGTTAACACTGCAACATTTGAGACCCTCTCTACTTAGTGTATTATATTGGTGGAGGCAAAAATAGTTCCATCTGGAAATTCTTGCCTCTGTATCTCAGAGGCTTGCAATATCCTGAGCTATATGTGTCGTTAAAACTAAGGACAAAACTGTAAATGGCCTTTTTGTGGCTGTGCACTTGGAAGGGGGAGGGAGTAAAAAGCCGCCACTCAGTTTATGGGGCCTGTCTAAGGGCCAGACAGAATCACAGTCCAGTGCTCAGGAAAGTGCAGAGGCTGCTACCAAGTTCCTCCCATTGAGGAGCAACTTGCCCAAAAGAAAGCAAGAAATGAAGATGTCACAGATTACACTCCTGCACCCCAATGTACCAAGAATGCTCCTGCAGCAGCAATGCGAGTTCATTCATGCAACAATTTAGTCCTTAGTATTTATGTTACAGTGGGACCCAGCAGTCTCAATCATGACTGGAGTCCCTGTAGGCTAGCTGCAGTACGGTCCCTCCCCAAGAGATCTCAAACATTGTACCAGTGGCTACTCTTTGGTATCGGAATACAAAAAAGGCCCACTCTTAGGAGTAAATTCTGCTAATCCTTCATGGCAGGACCCATGAGTGGAGGTTTCAGTGACTTTCTTCCCAGTATACATACCGACTTCCAGCAGCAGCAGGCACTACAGGGAACACAACATTTCTGAAGCAGAAATAAAGTCTGCCGCTGAATGCCCTAGAGCTTTTGTGAATCATTCTGCTTCTATCTGCACTATGTAGGCAGAAGGGTTTGGGGAAATTCCACTCATGCCAGATAGCTCTGGTTCCCTTCCAGGAGTCCCATTTCTCGGGGTGGGGGCAGCAAAACTGAATCCTCAGTATCATAATCACTTAGCACCAGCTTAGACACAAATGAGTGTAATTTTGAATGCTGTGTATTTGGTTGTATGCCAATATTATCCGTGAGAATAGTGTGTGTAGTAGATGAGGATAAAAATTACAAGAGAGGGAGAACATTTGTGTTTCTCCCTCTATAACTTGTGCCATGACAATAATGCCTCATTCTGTATATTGCAATTTATGAACAATCCTAGAAAAGGAGTCTTTGCACATGTTATAACATCTTCATTCTAGAAAAGAGTGATGATACAGTTAACCAACCAACAAGTAATCTGTAAAACAAATTATTGCATTTTTTCATGGCCGTGCTGACTGTACAGTACAGCTCTGGGATGGTGACTCACAGCTCCAATTTCAGGAAGACGATGAGTCAGACAGCTCCACCCACAAAAAAGAAGTAATTGCAAACAGCTACTGAGAGAAAAGCCCAGGAAAATGCCACTGTATTGATTTCAGTACTTTCTGCAAAAAGGAACACAAGGTGATGGGACATTATAGTAAAAAAGAGGAATAAATGTTGGGTGGAAAAGTGAAAAACTCATGAAATTATTGACAGCAAAAGAAAAATTGTGGCCTTGGTAAAATGCCTGTTTATGCCTCATCAAATATTCCCCATCTATTAGTTCCTGTTCTTACAGCCCTGTAGTAAATATTTCTCCATTGTTTCCATTAATCATCAAATGGCAGCAATAAACAGAGAGTCTCTGGGCCTATTCAGTTTTATTCCTGGCTTATTTCAATAATACAGAATAAAGTGGTCTGAGAACACAGATGATACACATAGATTTTCAGCTTTTGAAAATGACTCTACATGCCATGATAATTAATATACAATGAAAGCATTCCTAGTGGAGAGGCTGGAAAACAGAAGTTTTAGCCGTAAACTGAAACCTTAAAATAAGAACATTAGTCCCAGGTTACAGGATTTAGCTGACTTTCCACACAGTAAGTAATTAAATCAGCAATAGATAGCCCCTTTAATTTGGTAGCTTCGTAGCGAGAAATAATAAATTAGTCTGATACCAGGTGTAACTATAGACAAGAAAACAGAGGACTAGATAGCACATCAGGTCTCCATCACATCTACTGCTAGTTTGTGCCTTTAGACCAGGGGTGGGCAAACTATGGCCCACAAGCCGAATCCATTGCTGTTGGCCTATATCAGCAGCAAATTATAGCATCCCTATGCTAGCTAAATCTCTGCTGGCCAGCATGTTGAGGAGGACAGGGGCTTGGTTCCATTCATTTTCCACCCAGCCTTGCCCACTCTCTACCCATTTCCTGCCTACGTATTCCAAGGTAGGGGTGGGCAGAAAGTAAGCAGGTTCACAGCACACTCAGTATTTTATATCCAGACCCAAGGTCCAGGTAGCCCTCGCAGGGACTTGAGGGAGATTCTCACTCTGCATAGGCATATAGTCCAAGTTAGAATTTAGTCCTTAACCTTTATTATGGGGAGCGGAGGCGGGGTGTCATCCTAACTATAGGTTACTCTCTGCAGGCTAATCTTTCACTCTAACCAAACTTCTGTGGAACTATACTCTTGCCTGGCATGCATAATCATTTCTGTGGGACTAGAGTGTACAGGGGAAAGAGTGAGAGTTCCAGAGAGATGAGGAAAAATGCCTTGTCTTTCTACCTTTGTTATTGTGAAATGGAAAAGAGGTGTTATCCCAGGTTTATGAGAGGAATAACTGCCCCTTACTCATCTGTCTATATTCCAGCACTACTGTATTATTTAAAAGGGCAAGGAACCACTGCACTACAACATTAATTAACACTAATCCTCATGATTCACTTGGTTGCATTCAATATATACTGGACCTTAGATTTCTAAGACTATGAAGGTGTTCTCTAAGTCTCGTGGTAAAGCATAATTTGGCCATCGAGGATCACACAAAATGCTAGTGAAATTTCATGTATTAAAAGGAATAAATAATTATTAATAATGATTAGCTAAAATCACCCATTTCCATAACAGTATGGGCTATGACATGATTGACAATCATCTTCTTAGAAACTAGAGGTGAAATCCTGGCCCAGTTTAAATCAGTGGGATTGTGATGGGGTGTGTACATCACATATGCCCCGAAAGGGTTAATGTGGGCCTGATAGGCCAGTTAACATACCTGGCAGTACTGTAATGAAGCCCAGCTAAGAAGGGGCTGATTATAAAGCCAGGAAATTTCTAGCACAAAGGGTTCTTTTTGATTTGGGAATTGCAACAAATAATATAGCTAATAAGTGCAGCTGGGAAATTCATAAAGAAGACAGAATGGGAAGCGATCACGTCCCTATGCTTATTGAGTACCAAGGCCAAGGAAATGTCAAAAACACAAAAAGAGTTCCTGGCTGGAATTTTCAAAAAGCTGATTGGGGCCTTTTCAACTTTAAATGTGCTGAATGTTTATGTAGTAACTGCACAAGTGACCACCTAGGAGAATTCTAGAACAACATCATAAAAGGAATTACAGCAGCAGCGGCTCTGACCATCTACAAAACATCAGTTTAGAAATCCGGGTCCCAGGTGGAATGAGGATTGCGAATAAGCAATGAAGGTGTTGTCAGTTGTTGTTGGCTGCGTGTGTGTTCTCTCTGTGTGCTGTGCCAGCTCTGCAGGTGCAGCAGCCCTTGATCAAACTGACCAAGAAGACTCGGGTCAGTAGCAAAGGCGCTTGGCTAGATTTATTGTTAATGAAGCACAATCCTAGTGCCCCAGCTCAATGGTTACAGATACACTAACATATGTAACCTATTACAATGGACCAGCTCAGCAAGGACTTTCTGCTCTCCCCTCAGCCAGACAAAGATACCCCCTCTGTGACCTTTCTTTTATACACTGATACAAACAAGTTACGATGGCCCCTCTGATATGGTTTCTCAGCACGCTTTACCTTGTACCTGTTGGTTGGATCAAAACATCTCTGTCCATCACCCTGTCATCCTGACCTTACCTTTAAAAGGGCTCTGTGGGTCCCGGTACCACCTTCGGGGAGTGTGTTTATAACCATAACTTACTACTGGGGTGTTCAGCACAATCCTTCTGGAATGTGCTTATGCAAATATCCAGTGCCTAGCACTTCTTAGGAATGTTTGTGTTTTTACACCAGCCATGTTCTTGCCAAGTTCATATTCCGGACAGTGAACCTGCATGCAGGCGTGTTTTGTAACAGGGCCTGCCTTTTGCTCAGAGCCTAACTCTTGCTAACTTTGCATTATATCAGCAGGGCCTGACTTTCGGGCCTTAGGCCAGCCCCTTACACCAGGCCTCATGTCTCAGGCTCTCTCTTTCTACTACACAAGGAAAGAAATGAGACATACAACATGCAAAACACACAATGAATAGTAAAGACGGAAATAATTATAAAAGATATAAGATGGTGGCACAAAGAATTGTCAAAAAGACCAAAAAAAGAAAGTTGGAGAAATTTCTGTGGAAACTGAACTTGGAAAGATCACATCAATATCATACAAAACTGTAAAGATAGGATGAACTTACTTAAAAGTGTAGCTGAAAACAGGGTGCAGATAAGAAGGTATTGATGACGTATAGAGCATTGAGCAGACCAGTTTTAGACTATGGATGCCAAACTTTTGGATCAACCTCAAAAACAACTCTTGGGGTACGTCTACACAGCAAAGAAAAACCTGCGGCTGGCCTATGCCAGCAGACACAGGCTCATGCTGTGGGGCTGTTTCTTGGCTAAAAATGAAGAGAGTGGCAGGCATATGAGGAGGCTGCTGCACCAGTTAACAAAGACAAAGAAAGAGTGCTGCAGGGAGAGAATCTGCAGTCACTCTCTGGGGGATAGAAGAGGTAGGAAGTGGTCCAGGGAAGCAACAAGGAGTCTGAGGGAGTAGATTTTGGCTGCCAGTTACAGGGTCCTTGGACTGCAACCCAGAGAAGAGGGAGGTTCTAGATCAGGTGTGCAGACACTGTATGGCCCAGTTCTTCTCCCTTGAACTTGAAATCAATGGGACTACTTGACGAGTAAGTATGTATACATTCAGTATGTATAAGGGTGTCAGAATTGGATACTGAGGGAGGCACTGGATTTACAGAATGTGCAAGTCTATTCATGCTACTATATTATATGCCTACTCTGCCAATCAGAGTGATGATTTGTTGGAAACCCTAGCAAATATTATATGAAGTGGTAGAACTGACAAAGACAAAAAGAAATATTGATGGCGGAACCTGGCTTTAAGCAACGGAAGAGGTGGGATATTTTTTATAGCAGATGTTTTCAACCCATTTTTCTTTGTAATTGTCTGCTCTGAAGGTATTCTAGAGACAGCTGAAAAATGGGGTCTAGACAGTTAGGCACACCAAGTTTATAAAACTTCAAGAGAAAACTAATAATAATTGCTACTGGGCACTAATCTGGACTGGGCTCTTTTGGGAAACAAGAGACCTCTTGTGACAGCTACATTCTACTGGAGCAACAGAAATGTCAAAATCAAGAGTGAAAATCTTGTGCACAGGAAACAAAGCTTTCTCAAGAACTAGCCCACATTTGTAGGACTTACTTCTTGAAGAGGTCACAACATAACCTCAAACCTCACTACAAAACATACAACCTGTTTCTTTGATGGAGACTTCCCTCAATAACACCACCAAAATGACTGACATATAAAAATTGAGACAGACAGACAGAGATTCCACAAGTAGAACTACAGCATTTTCAGCCTGCCTCCATATTAGGTTAAGTGTCTGTTCCTCATTTGAAATTTAAGATATCAGGTTTCTTCTGACCTTCAATAAAGAATTTGGATCAAGAATCCTTTTGCCACGTATCTTGATTCATGTATTGAACAGAATTTGCTTGTTGTTAGGCCAACCAAGATAACAGAAAAATCTCCTGTTTTATAATTTTATTATCCTTACTCCAGACTGGAATACTTGAAGGATATTTTTGCTTTGAAGAAAGGCACTAAAGGTGATACCAGGGTTAAAAAATATGAGTCTTTCATGAGAAAAAAATTAAAGGAGTTGCACTGATTTCATTTAGAAGAGAGAAAATGACCAGGGTATTTAACTAGAGATGGATCGTTTGAATCTGGATTTAACTCCAAATCTAATTTTCTCAATAGTACAGGCACATTTGGATTTGGCATTGGAATTTCTCCCATAATAGAGATTGCCTAAGGCATGCAGATCAGATCCAAATCAGGAATAAGATCTTAATTTCCTCGAAGGAGAAAGGTTCAAATGTGGTATTTCAGATCAGACTGAACTCTAGACTTAATCAACCCTCCAGGGATTATTTATCCAGGGGCTCAAAAATATTATCAGAACTGTTATTAATATTTTAACTTCATCATTGTGATTAACATTGTACCAAAAGTAAGCCAAGGTCCTTGACCCAAGAAGTTTGCATTCTTCTAATTGACACCAATAATGCAGTTTGGACACAAAATATATCAAACAGTACAATGTCCAATCTCAAATTGGTGTTGATTTTTAATTTTTTAAAACATACCTAAGTGATTATTAATGAAAAACTTTATGAAAGAGGGAGCGTTTTCAGGAAAGATTTTTGTTTTTTGGTAAACAAAAAGAAGGAGACTGTTCCAAATATAAGGGCCAGCACAAAGAAGAAGAGAAAGAGAGGAAGGACAGAATACAAACGGAGTTGTTTGTAAGGTCTATCATGCACAGTCTTTTTATTTTGTTTTGAGAGTGGCTAGCACAATGGGGGCCTGGTCCCTGACTGGGGCTGTTTGTCACTACCACAATAAGAATAATCGAAGTGAGATAAAAGGAGTGAACGGGAAAGTTGGAGCTGCGTAGCCCATTATTCCATAGTGACTTTCTATGGAGCCTTAAATGTTTACAAAATATATTGGATTGAAGACTCTAATAGCTTGTGCTATATAGAATTCAGGAGTGGGGGAGGTGAAAAAAATGAGACAATTTCAGAAATATTTGTTTTGTAGTTTTCAAAAGGACCTGATTTACTCAAATACTCAATTTTCACTGAATCTGCTTTTCCCCCCCTCCTTTTTTCCTCCCTACCCTTTTTTTCTTCCATTTTGCCTCTTAAAATGGGGGAGGGGGAAGGAGAAAAGAAAATCAATATCTGAAAACTTTTTTTTGTAAAAATAAAACACAGATATTTTCAAAAAGTGAAATGCGTGAAAAAATTGTTTGAGAGATTTGTTTAGAGAATTTTTTTTTGGTTTGAAAAAAAAGTTTTCATTTGAAAAAATTCAAACAGATCCTATATTGTAATATCTCCTTCAATTCACACCCAATTCAGATGTTACAAGATATTACTTGAAATAGGCCATTGTGCTAATGGAATGGTCTTCTGATTTGTATTGTGTATTAACTTGTAAGTAGACTCCAATCAAAAGTTTCTTCTGTTAATTAATGGAAATGAATCAGTTTCAACAATAAAAAAGACACCCTCTTTCAGATTACGTTATAAAGTCAAACTTCTGCTTTTGTTCCTCTGAGTCACAAAGGTGGGGCAGCAGAACAATAGCAGCTATGTAGGGATGCTTGAGCCATTCTGCCTGCCCTGCCTTAGGACGGTTCACAAAAGGCTGGGAGCAGCACATTTTACAGTTCTCCTTACCGTTGTTCCAGAAGGGATTAATTCATGCATGCTTGCCCCAGTGCTTGTTACTGGACAGCAGTATGAATATAGAGGGAAAGAGTATCTGGGCCTGGTCTTTTCCCAAGATGACTGAATATGCCCCCCATAGTACCACACTGTCAGGTGCATTAGCTGGGACCATGATGCTTGTGAGTATGCTAAGTCTGCGTTCTGCCCTGATCTTTGTCAAATGCATGGGGTTGGGGGGAAGGGCAAGAGGCCTCTGTACACGCTTTCCACACAGAGCACTTTTGCAACACAGGGAAGATATTTGCTCTAAATGTAATACCGATTTCACACATTACAAAAACATCAAACTCAAAAGTCATTTCAGATAAACATGTGCAAGCTTGTACATTTATCTGAACGTTTTTGTATCTGAAATTTGGACCTGAAGTCACCTGAAAACAAGCTGTCTCATGAAATATTCAATGCTTCCTGGTTTCATCAGGTGTGGAACTGTAGCAAGAATATCATATTTCACATTCTTTCAACAGAAATTAGATAGCTCAGACCTGCAGAAGATATTTGCAAGCTGAACATTTCTAAACCTCAAAAAGATTTGAGTTTGATTTTAAGTGAAGGTTGCAGTTTGCATTGATTGCATCCAAAACAGTTCATCAATATCTGATGGTTTAAATTTCCTCTTCTCTAAGAATTTAGGGAGCATCCTTTATTTTGCATTCTTTTCACACATTTTAGAGCTCTGTGTTGTATACTGGTGCCTGGGCAGGGTGAGAGCTACATATACAAGTGAGAAAGAAAAGAACATAAAAGAAATAATTCTCAACTCAGTTGTTACTTTTCTTAGGGCCAGATTGTGATATGCCATTCTCAGGTACATGGGGTTGGTGGTCATGTTAGATGCTTCCCTAATAACTCTTGCATGGCCCACACAGGGCCAATCACAATAGCAATTCCTATAAGCAAGGACTGCTCACTCCTCCTTTCGTCAGTGAGAAAATTGCCTGAAAGGATGCAGGAAGAGGGCAGGATATGGCTCCACACACCCCTCCCACAAACTTCCAGACTAGGGCCAGAACATGGGAGAGGAGCGTAATCTACACCATCTGAATGGTGTTCACCTCTTTTGTATGCCAATGAAATTGGGGGAAAAGGCTCAGTCTCTGTAACTGATCCCTTAGGGCAATGGTGCTCTATGCTGCCCCATATACAAAGCCGTGTGTAAATCACCCCACTCTAGGCCTTTATATGGATTTACATGCTTTGAAGTATATAATGTTTGCTTGTGTATTCTTGACTTTTAGCCTGGTCTGCGGCACAGCAGGTTTGAGCTGTATTTGATCGTTAAACTAACCTCCCTGAAAAAGCACACATTTGTAGCTTTCAGTGTAAGTAGATATACAAATAAATGTAGGTAAGACAAACCATCAGCACTCATTTCCATAATGGCGTGATCACTGGCAGAACAAGAAACCTGATCCCCATCAAAAGCACATCTTACTTTCCACTGAAAACAGTATCCTGTTCCCTGGAAAGGCTCCTGCATTTTTTTAGATCAATATGTGCCTAATGCAGGAGTCTGACAGATAGTCGATTTAATTTTCACCTGTGTGGAGCCAGTATCTAATCTGCAGATTGTTTACCATGGATGAAGGTAAATTTGCTTTCGGGTATTCTCTAGTGAAAGGTGGTAAAGTGTTTGCTCAGTAGAATTACAGTACACAGCTTCCTGGGAGCACAAGGGGTGTGCAAAGGAAATGTTATTTAACATATTTGGTTGCTTGCACATGGTAGCTGAGTGCAGAGCTTGAAAATTGACTTACTACCTACTCTTCGCTTCTTAGGCTATACAGCTACAAATGAAGTTTAGTAAAGCTAAGATGATCCAGATTTCATAGCTGTTTAAGGAAGGTTCAGAAAGAGATAAGTTGTCAGTGTAGCAAAAAAAAAAACATGCACTGAAAACTGTTTCTGCTGATGGAGATGTGAAAGAACCAACAAACCTAATAATCTTGCTAGAGTAAGAATGTTTGTGTTTAATCTTTTATAACTGTCCTGGTGGCTCACAGTTTTACTTTTGGAAGAGGAGAGGTTGAGTGTTGTTTTCAGAAAGCTCGAGCTAGTGAGAAGATCACAAAAACAGAGCTTTTCATGACTCCTTCAAATTTCCCATTATAAAGCCACTACTTGATTTGCAAATATTTTATGACTTTATTAAAGGTAACAGTATATATTGTGCATCTTCCTTCTTCAGTCCATGCTGAAATCTACATTCCAATGTCACACCATGAGACAAGCCTGTTATATTTAAAGTGTGGTTTAACAATTGCAAATTGTTAACATCTGCAAAAAGAGAGGTTAGGAAATTTAGGGTAAATATTCTGAATGTTACAGTGATAAAACCCCAGCTAATATTAATTGTTTGCTTTAGAAATTTGTAAAACAATGTCATTCACAAGAAAACAATCTTTTAATGGACTTTTTTTTTAATTGGCACTACCAAAAAAATGTAGGTAATGCCTCCTTTGAACCTAGCAACTAGCCAAAGTTTGGGGTCCAGAGGATGCTCCAGTTGGAAGTATTAACTGGTGATAATGAGGTATTTTTCTGATGCAGTTTTGTTTATTTACAGAGAATTTACAAAGTCCTGTGTCCCTGAACACAAACTAATGAAGAACAAAAGGAGCAGTGTCTTAGTTTACTGCCTCAAGCCTTTTTAGTCAACACCAGACCCAAAAGCTCTCTAGTTTTTTCCAGGGTCAGATTGTGCTTACAGGCTCCTGCTTGGCTTTTCCCCCACTTTTCCTCTGCCTCTCCCTGTTCTTGTCTGTGACCTCAGTCTGCGTGTGTTCTCTCCCCACACACCCACACCCAAAACAATACTCATCCAAAAAGAGGGTGGGTTTACACCTTTTGTCTTAGGCGAGGCTTATGTTTACAGTTATATTAATTGAAGGGTGAGTTCACCGCCATGAACCTCACTGGGGCTTTAAGGCAACTTATAACAAGGTTTTACCCAGCTCAGAATAGGCTTTCAAAACTAACAAAAATTAATTAATTGCAATGGGACACAGGCATCCTTGGTTTCTAACTCCACTGACTTAAGCAGACTTACATTAGGAATTAATTTGGCCTGTTCATTTAGAGTAAGGGCTTGTCTACATGGGAACTTCTGTACGGCAAGACAAGATGTGAATCCGCCATGCACTAGCCTGCTAGGCACTAAGTCATTGTGTGTTCCCTGCTGTTTTTCACTAAAAGTTTCATAGTGCACTTTGACCTCTGCAGCGATACATCAGAGTGCACTACAGTACTTTAAGTGCATTGTAGCAGGATTCACACAGCAAGTTAGAGTGCTGTAGAATTATTTACACCCCACCTTGCCATGCAGTAAGTCTCCATGTAGACACGTCCTAACTGGTCTATGAAAACAGAAATGTTTAAATAAACTAATAAAATAAACCTCCTTGTGAGTGAAATTATAAATCCATCTATTAGACTAAGGAACTGAACAAATAAGAATATGGAAGGTAAAAGAAGGAACACAACCAAAAAATAAGCAGGAATAATAAAAGAAAAACAAAGTTGGGCCTGATTTTGATCTCAGTGATGACAGCAGTGTAGTTACTCCTGATTTACACCAGGTGTAAGCAAGAGGAGAATTAAGCCCATTTACTTTTCAGTGTGGTGCAAATCCTGTCCCCTATTTCTGTGTCTGTGGAGAAGCAAGATGCAGTGGAGCTGGTGCAGTTCTGCTTTGCAGGAAGAGACTAATAAATAATAATTAATAAAACAAAAAACCTAGCTCTTAAGTGCAGAATTTGGGAAGCCTATACAAGGTGTCACTTGATGTCCCATCAAAATCTTCAGAAGCCCATTCTGTTTACAAACAATTCCGCGTATATATTATACATTCCATGCTTGGTCCCTCCCATGCATTTTATTATTAGGGATATTTGCATGAAAGCTAGAGCTTTGTTCACTAGTTCTTATGTTGCTGCTGCGTACATCTCACCTGAAGTTATCAACTTGTTTGTAACATCATAATCATTTGCAAGGCAAGTAATTTTGTTATCAGAGAGGTCTGACATCAGGAGGAGAATATGAAGTAGGAGCAGAAAAACGTTTCTATTGATTTTAGTAAACGTTATTTTTACTGGGTTTCCCTTTAGCAAGCTATAACTTGTCATCATAACATTCCACATAAAGCATATAACACGTGGCTTATGTATCACACAAAAATGCAAAACATTAACTTCAAAATGTAGAAAAAATATTTGGTTTAAACAAGAATCTTGTCTAGAGGTGGTCAAATGTTTTCAGACAATTTTTTTGCTGAAAAATATAGATTTCAGCTGATCAAAAGATTTCATGAATTCATGATGAATTTTGTTTTTGTCAAAACATATTCTGGAAAAATTTCATTTTGACATTTTGGAAATGAAATATTTCAGTTTTTTATTATAAACAACTTTCTAGTTTGAAATAAACTTCAATTTCATTTTAAAAATTTTGAAAGGATAAAAAAGAAAAAGCAAAACAAAACATTGTTTCAAGTTGAAAAAAACATTTCTTTAAACCTGACACAAATATTTTGGACCTTTTTGGTTTGCTGAAAAGTTAGAAAAAAAAAATCATTTCAGGTAGCCCTGAAACAAATGCTTTTGGTTTGGCCAGTGAACTGAAAATCAGTTGTTTGCATAGCTTTGCTCTTGTTCTGCTCACAAATATACTTTCTTTAAATAAATTTTGCTCTGCAACATATGAACACTTAAAAATAAAAGGTTCTTGCCCAAATTTTCAAAAGCAACTAGTAATTTGGGGGGGCTTCAGATTTTGGATGACCATCTTGAGGCCTTAAAGGGGACTTATTTGTCAGATGGCACGTGCTCAGCACTTTCTAAAGATCTGGACTTAAGGTGGCTCAATTTGAGCATCCAACAATTGAGGACTATTCTACACTGCCCCACAGTTTGGACTCTGGGCTGTGATTAGCAGTGCTTCCCAAAGTGCACGATTACATTAATACAAACTAGGAACGTTTTAGTTTGTGCCCTCAGCGCCCACACAGGAGACTTACAGTGCACCATTTTGGTGTGCACTGCTATTTCCACCCCATAGACTGAACTGTGGGGCAGCATGAATATGTCCTGTGTCACTCAAAATCACTAGTCACTTTTGAAAATTTGAGAGTGTATGTTTATGCAAATGTTGCTGAGGGAAAAGATAATATATAAGTAAAAGAATCAGACTCAGAGAGTCTTCCACAGGCATGCAGGCACATAGGGCCAAGGAAGAAGCCTTCCCTTCCCTTCTATTGTTGCACCACAGCCTATAACAATAGCAGGTCTGTTCACACCTGCTCCACTCCAGGGAGCAGTATCCTGAACAGGGAAGAGGAGGAAGAAGCATGATGCCACTCCCCCATGGTTCGTCAGACCAGCTCTGTGAGCTGACGCAGAGGGGAACAATCTGCTCCATCCTAATAGACAGATCAGATTGTGAATACACTGTAACACCCCAACACCCACATGCTCCCCATTTCTATAAATAAAACATTTAAAAAATGATACATACCACTCATCCATTAGCACACAATTTGCTTAGAAGTATCTATATCACTAAATATGTCAAAGATTGCAGATAAGTGGCACTCGGGGTATTAATGCATTATTTCATGCTTGAACTCTCAGGCAGCTGAACCTAAATAAGACAGGCATGAGAAGTTTGGGATTAATAATATTTGCTCACCTCTCTCACAGGGCGGTTGTGAGGATTAAGCTCTCAATGCCTTCAGAGTGCTTTGAATATGTAAAGTACTATATAAATGTGAAGCATTGTTATAATCTTAATGGAGTCAGTTTTTTCCATTCCCCAAATAACATTACACTACTACATATAATTTCCAAGGAAAGTTGTTTGGAGCTGTGTATTTCCCATCACTGCTATGGTGGTTCTGCTGTTTACAGCAGAAATATGTACAACTTTAATTTGATTCCCTGGAGCCAAGTACTATGTGCATCTCCCTGCCAAAGGGCAGGGAGGAATAATGTGTAGCTATGAAGTAAGTAGGAGAAGGTAATGGCCTGTAGGATTATTTGTGGATACTAGGCTTTTGATTGATACTTTAGCTATATTTGTGTATCTTTCTCATTATAAGAGAATTTAGGGAAATCCTGTAACTTGAATGAGTTTTAATATCACAGGGCTAAGAAGTCAGTCAGCTCTAATGGCTCATATTTGTCTCAGAAAAATCTCAGCGACTAGGAGCCATTAAGAAGAATGAGGTTAGAACATTGTTAGTCAATTCCATTAGGCAATGCTGTTGGGCAAGGCAGTTGCGCAAGGCTGAGTTGCTCAGGAACTGTCAATGAAGAAATATGGTTTGACCAAAGTGAAAGAGGGTGAGGGGGAAAGGATATGTGAAAGAACACTGTGGCATCTATGTTCAAAGAGCTTCTCATATATTAATATTCCTTTCAGAAAAAGCTGTGAAGATCAGTTTGTGATAATGTAAGCAAGTCATGTTGGATGGACTGAAATCACAGTGATTTAAATCACCAATTTTAATTGGACTTAAGCCACCAAAAAAAGGAAACTTTTATTTAAATAACTGATTTTAATCACATTTGGCATTGGTACTTTAATTATTTTCCTGAAGAAAGGCTGATTCTCATTGATTGGGAACCATTAAAACATGTTGAATCACAACTAAATACAACTTTTATCCTTACATCGGTGCTTCTTTTTGCTAACCAGGAGAATATGCTATATCTATACGCATTTATATAAGCAATTATATAGCTTAAGATACATTTATTCAGATTCTGAATTTTTACATTTTCATTGTGTTAGAAAACAGTGAATGATAATTTCTTATTTACTAGCTGATTAAGTTTTTACTTGTGATTTGTGTGAAGCTCTATTTGGATGGAAATTTCAGTTCAATTAAAATGCTCAAAAACAGCATTTTATTTTTATTATTAGTTAAATAAAACTATCCTAATATGCTAGATATATGAGACAGCATCGGAGAGAAGGGCCCTGTGTGCGTAGTGGGTGTCCTACCACTGGAGCAAAGAGCTTTGGGTGTCTCCACCTCGTGCAGCCAAGGGACTGTGTCAACACTCCAAACAATACAGGGTTTGATGAGAGGGGCATTTCTACTACTCTGACAAAGCCCTCGGGGTGGGGGGGCTCTGTCACTTCCACCACAGCAGAGCCCTTTGTTCAGTTAGTAGGACAGAAGCCCACACATACATATGCTCTCTGGTGAGTTGGCACACAGGAGCCCCCCTACACACACACACACACACACACACACACACACACACACACCCATCTGCTCGTGTGGCAAGAGGGGCCTCCCTGTAGAACTCTCGTTTGGAACAGAGGGAGGCATCCTTCCATAGGATTGAGTGGTGTTGTAGGCCCCATATAAAGAACTGGAAAGAGGCTTCAGCCTGCCCAAAGATTAATTTCCTGCCATGATTGCAGACAGTTTCTGTGGGCCTCTCCCACCACCACACCTTGTGGTGGATGGTGCTACTTCTGTGGGGCAGGGTAATGAGGAATATTTACAAAGACCCAGATGTTGGGGTGTGGCTATGGCCCCGTGCTGTCTTAATTCAGCCCCGCCTAAATTGTTCTCCCCATAGAAAACTGAAATGACGTGTTTTCAGCAAATTCCTGATTTACTAAATATTTGCCAGATAAGGAGATTGGTTAAGTTTGAGAGACTAATATCTGTTTGTACTTTTGGCAGTGATGGACATGAAAACACTTTAATGAAGTTTCATCCTACTATAGATTGACTCACAATAGTTGTCACATAATGCCAACAGGAAACAGACACAAATGTAATGAGTTGTGTTTGCCTTTCCCTTCTTTGGCAATGCAGATGAAATATCCACATAGTTGGCAGAGGAGGTGAAACTGATTAGAGTTTATCATCTCTAGTGCTTCTCTTCATATACAAATTTAGTTTTGTGCATAACTAGCTTAAACAATGTACATGGAGAATCAAGACTGAATGAAGTAACCCCCATTCCCTCCCTGCCACACACTTCTTCCTTCAAATGTTAGGTGCATGTCAATGTAAAAAGGCAGAGCATCTTGTGTTCCAGCAATCCCTGGCTGTGTAAGGGGGCTGTTACCATCTGACATAGATTAGAGCACCATATAAATTGGTCTAATTCACACAGGGGGGATGGACCAGCCCAGGGAGCATCTGTTGGCTTTAGGCCACATTCCCTTCTCCACCTAACTGGGTCATGCACCTGACAGGGATTTGACCCTTATTCTGTTATCAATCTTACCAAACTGTTTGCCTCAAATTTCTGTGAAGTGTAAGCAATATACAGCATTTATAAAGGGTATTAAAATGTCAGCAATTACCAAGAGTTACCTTAGAGTGATATCTGCCACGGTGTGATAACTGATGACTTGTTCATGATCATTCTAGAGTGATTTTCATCTGTAAAACATTTTAAAGACTATAACAAATTAACACTGTCACCTCTCTGTGGAATTAAATATTATCCCCAGGTTACAGATTAGAATTTGAGGCAGAGAACATAAGACACTTGCCCAAGACCACAGAGGAAGGCAATGGCAAAGCTGTATTTGAAACTCACGAGTTGCTCCTTCCCCATCTTGTGCTCAGATCATTCCCCTATCTCTCTGTCAGTGAGTTACATAGGTAATTATATGCTGTGTAAAAAAGATAAAAAGAACCTTTAAAATGTATTTCTTAAATTTCACTGAGTTCCCCTTGCTTTTTTAGTATGACATATTGTAAAAATAGGAGTGCCCAGGTGATCTTAGGTATATTACATGCTATACCTCTGACTTCTCTCTTTTTACTCTATTCCTTTGCACATTAACTAACCCTAGTCTTATTTTACAATAAAATAAAATAAAATAAAATCTTACTATAACTTTAAATAAAACCCCCAGAGTTTGACATTTTCTTTTTCGCCTAGCATTGCATCTTGCTTCTGAAGAAAATATCCCACTGGCATCACGATCTTGGCTCTGGAAAAAGAAAAGAAATTCTGTCTTTCCTGAAGCTGAAAGCCAGAGCAAAGCAGGTAACATTAACCTTCTCTCTTTCCAAACACCAATTAAATGCACCAACCATAGCTTTAATGACATTCCTGAAAGTACAGCCTGGGAAATAAAAACTTCTAGGAGCAACTGAGTGTTGCAATCCTGCTTGGCTGACACACTGAATGGCATCCCTATTTTCCATAGTGCCTTATGGCTGCTTGTTCTAACTACAGATACAGTATGTAAGCTGCCGGGGGGTATTGGTTCCATCTGACTGGAAAATTTTGATGTAAAACAGAAATAAAGAGTTGTGAAAACATTCACCCATTTTTACTTTGTTCTCTGATCATCAGGAAGGAATAGCAGATTGCAGGTATTTTGGTTCTAGCCCTATCTAGTGTATAAATACAGATTCAGCATCCCCCCATGTGGTGTGACTACTTTGCACTGCACTGCTGGTGCAATCTGACTCTAAGGCTGGTCTGTTCAGTCCTAGAATGATCACCACAGGGTAGGTGGGGTGTTCTGGTGTCATATTGCAGGTGGAGTAGCTGGCTCTCTGTTGTCAGTGTGTAGGAGAAAAAAGGGAGTATGATTGGAAAAAAAGAGAGATCATCATGGCCAACATGCCATACTAATTCCCAGTTTCATTCTCAGTCCCATGTCTATTTTAATTATGCCCTGGGGTATCAGCATTGCAAACAGCACCAGTAAGATCAGGGGAGTGCAACTTATGTTGGGAAGGTTTCCTCATGTCTGTGGGGAAGGAGAGAGAGAGAGTGAGAGAGCAAACCCCTCAAAACCTAACAGCCCAGTGGTTAGGGTACTAACCTGGTTCTCCCACATCCCAGGTGAGTCACCTGACCACCAGGCAATTGGCTATACTAGCATGGGTCTCTCGCTTTTTATTGTGTAAAAAATTGGAAAGGTCTTGATTCTGTTCTGGTGCAGAATAAAAGTGTCAAAACCTCAAAATTTTTCATGAAATGGAATTATATTTTTCCACACCTGCCCTAGCACCAATATTAACTTTATGCTACTTTGTTCCACCAAATCTACCTGTTCTTATTTAACATTTCAAGTGATGTAGCCTTTAAAGGCCACAACCATGTTAGCCCCATTGTACTAGTGTGCAGTTCTGTGCCCTCTGACCAGTGCTGCGCACAATACAGCTTTAGCTGAGGATCCAGCCCACGGTTTGTAAGCAACTTCCAATCATAATAGCAACATACACAAAAGGTTATAGTCCTGTGAGAACAAGAATCAGTGAGTAAGGCTGCATTCCTAAACTCAGAGCAAATGTTGAACTTGTTGCTACTGGCGAACAAGATGGGTCCCTACTAACTGGTAGTGTTTGTACAGAATATGAATATACTCACACAGCATATGCAAACATGCAAAATATCACTAATAACATTGTAGTAACCTTGTAGCCATAAGAGCCCTTATTATTTAAATGCATATGTCCCTGCCCTCCCTTTGAGGTTGCCCTGAGACATAATACTTCAGTGATCTCAGCTGCAGAAAATGTACTGAGGTACCAGGGATCAACAGGAAGGGATATTTTATTCCCTAAAGACATAGCCTCCTGTGACTTTCAAAGACAGGGTAGGGAAATTTTCCTGGGCTGCCAGGGGGTGCACCTTTTGCTCTATTCAGCTGAAATAGTGTACCACTAAAGTTCATGTATGCATGAATATCTAAGAGCTCAGATGCTGCAAAAAGTTGAACATCTTCATTACTAACCTTGGCACAAAAAGTGAGTGTGTGCTAATAAAATGTGTGGATGACACAAAGTTGGGAGGAATAGTCAATACAGAGGAGATCCGGAATATCATACAAGAAGATCTGAATGACCTTGTAAATTGAAGTAATAGAAATGGGATGAAATTTAATAGTGCAAGGTCATGCATTTAGGGACGAACAACAATAATTTTTGCTATAAGCTAGGGACTATCAGTTGGAAGTAAGAGGAGGAGAAAGACCTAGATGTATTGGTTGATCACAGGATGACTATGAGCCATCAGTGTGATATGGCCATGAAAAAGGTTAATGCAGTCCTAGGATGCATCAGGTGAGATATTTCCAATAGAGACAGGGAAGTGTTAGTACCATTATACAAGACACTGGTTGAAACATCATCTGGTCACCCATGTTTAAGAAAGATGAATTCAAACTGGAACAGGTGCAGAGAAGGGCTACTAGGATGATCCATGGAATGGAAAACCTATCTTATGAGAGAGATTCAAAGAGCTTGGCTTGTTTAGCCTAACCAATAGAAGGCTGAGGGGAGATATGATTACTCTGTATAAATACATCAGAGGGATAAATACAAGCGAGGGAGAGGATCTAAGGGCTGGTCTACACTGGGGGGGGCAGGGTGTCGATCTAAGATACACAACTTCAGCTATGTGAATAGCATAGCTGAAGTTGAAGTATCTTAGATCAATTTACCTTGGGTCCTGATGGCGTGGGATTAATGTCCATGGCTCCCCCGTCGACTCCGCTACCACCGTTCGCTCCGGTGGAGTTCCAGAGTCGATGGGGAGCGCGTTCAGGGATCGATATATCGCGTCTAGATGAGACACTATATATTGATCCCCGATAAATCGATCGCTACCCACCGATAGGGTGGGTAGTCTGGACGTACCCTAAATATTCACTACAGAGAGCACAATTAAAGTTTTCTTTTATCTTCCTTCCAACAGATGAGGTATTACCAGTTCTAGGATTATTTACTTTGTAACTACGGTACAGGGAATCATTATTAATATCTTGCCTACGGGCACTTTTAACTGCATTCACTGTTGTTCACATTGGTAAAAAATATCTTTTTTGCTACATGTAAATTGCCTTGGCATTTGGAGCTATAGTCTTTCTTTAAGCTGTTTGGCCAGATAAATTCACCATAGCTTGCCTAATGGCTTTGAGGGTTGGGGGGCATACCTGACTAAAAGATGATATTCTCCTGAGATCTTTGATTTTTCCTTCACTGGGATGGCAAGAGGTAGTAGCACAATGAAGGTGAAACTTTCATCTCCAAGAAGAGGCAGTCCCTACTGTCTATTTGCCTGAAGAAGCAGTATTTTGAAGCAGCCCCTGCTTCTGTGTTCAACTGGAAGTTGTACCATGGCACTGGTTTGGGACAGAGAGAGATAATAATGTTTTTGCCTGGTGGCCTGTGATAAAGCT
The DNA here is from genome assembly GCF_016161935.1 of Mauremys reevesii. NCBI lineage: Eukaryota > Metazoa > Chordata > Testudines > Geoemydidae > Mauremys > Mauremys reevesii. The sequence goes on along the minus strand of NC_052628.1, from coordinate 92,705,848 downwards.
GCAAGACAAAAACCTCAGAACTTATGCTGCTTAACCCCTAGAAAGCGCATCCTAAAAGTTTTCATTGTGATAGGCAAGTCACAGGAAGAAGCTACACAGAAGTAGGGTGATGATAGGAAAATTTTGTGGGTAGGTTACCCTCATGAAAAAGTATTTGCACATATTTTCTGCTGCTATATCTAAGTTCAGAGGTCTTTATTTTTACTCAGTCCTTACTCAGACAAGCTTCCTCATGATATTTATGGGAGTGGCCTGATTTAAAAATAGAGCACTTCAAGCTTTGGGTCTCTTCACTAATTTATATTCCACTGATATTTATAATATGAATAGACCCACTGAAGTCAATAGGATAATTTAGGAAGTGTGATTTTACACAACTTGCGTATCCAACTCAATGAAACTTAGAGGAAAAAATAATTGCCTCTGACTGTAGCAAAGGTTCTATCAACATCCAGGAGTGACATAAATTGGGATCCTTAAAATTAAATTCAAATCTAGCTATTAAATAGACTGTGCCGCCTGTTTTAAGTAGAATTGTTGTTTATGGGCTCAGTAGCAGTTTGTTCTGTACATTTTTTTTCTGTTCATGTGAGCCTGGCATGCTCAGCTGATCTATTTGTGGTTGATATCATGTACTTTCCCCATGTAATACAGTCATTGTTTTAATGTTTCTATGCTTTGAGTCATGTTTTATTATAATAAATCATCATTATTTCCAAATAATAGATTTTAATCATATTGAGATCCTTTGATCCTGGCAACTCTCCTATTATTCTTTTTTTTTTAATTCCTGCAGCACGCAGATCACTCATTTCATGTTCAGTGTTGTTCAAATACTGCAACTTGGAACTGTCATGAGCTGTGTGTAAGAAGCAGGATATCATTGCACGACCCCATGAGCTGAGCAGAGACCCAGTGGTGATGCTGTCAGATCCCATTGGAACAATACCTTCAAGGCATGGAGTCAGGACCCTTTGGAATTTGTGATGTCCACCAGTGCTGGTACTGGGGATATAGTCCAAGACTAGTAGTTGAATGCCTGTGCTGTCATATGGGTATAATTTATAATGTAGTGTGTAAGAAAAGCTGAAAATGGCTTAGGGCCAGCTCCAGGTTTTCTGCCGCCCCAAGCGGCAAAAAAAAAAAAAAAAGCGCCAATTGGCGGCACTTCGGTGGCAGCTCAATAATCGCACCGCTCCATTCTTCAGCGGCAGTTCAGCGATGGGTCCTTCACTCCCTCTCTTCCACTTCAGCAGCTGCTCAAAGAGGAAGAGAGAGACTGAGGGACCCACCGCCAAATTCCCGCCGAACCCAGACGTGCCACCCCAATAGCGGATGGAGTGCCGCCCCTTTGTATTGGCCGCCCCAAGCACCTGCTTCCTTAGCTGGTGCCTGGAGCCGGCCCTGAAATAACTGAGAATTTAAAAATCCAATAGTAACAGACCATGAATACTAGAGATGATTGAATCGTGGGATATTCTAAATGCTTGTAGCTGTTTCCATCATGTCACACTTACTCAGCAGACATTCTAGGTGTCAGAGTGAGCCTTTCATTGTTGTTGTGTGGGTGGTTGTGTTGATTTCTGTGTGACTTATGTTGTTCTGGGAGAGTTGTGTGGAGTGGTGTAGGAGGCAAATAGGAGGGGTTGTTCTGTAGTGAAGGGCTATGTGTGTTTGGAGTTATTGTGTGTGCTGGTCCCGTGCTTCCACAAAACAAATAGTGGCAAAAGACAGAAGAATAGAAGCCTGAGAAAGAACATGAGGAACTGTAGTCAAAGAACACAGTGAGCAGCTTCAGCACTTTCCCAGAGCCCCACAAAATGTCCACACAACCCCAAATTAGTTATCTCATATATACAAAGAGCAAGGGCAGCTCTAGGTATTTTGCCGCCCCAAGCACGGCAGGCAAGCTGCCTTTGGCGGCTTGCCTGTGGAAGGTCCCTGGTCCCGCGGATTCGGCGGCACACCTGTGGGAGGTCCGCCAAAGCCGCGGGACCAGCGGACCCTCTGCAGGCATGCCGCCGAAGGCAACCTGCCTGCTGCCCTCACGGCGACCAGCAGAGCGCGCCCCCCATGGCTTGCCACCCCAGGCACGCATTTGGCGTGCTCGTGCCTGGAGCCGCCCCTGACAAAAAGGCATGGAAACAAGCCAGACTAAATATGTTTGTATCTTTATCATCGTTAGTTCTGTTCTTAGTTGTGATTAAATGGAAGCAACAAAGGATAAGCTGCAGTCAGACAGTCCCATCTCTTTACAGCCAATTTTTCCTCAATACTTCCACAGTCTCTACTCAAGCTCCACGCTGGCCTTTCAGTTCTGAGAACAAAGATAATTCATCATGAGCAGACATTGTCCTTTGTCACGCAATTGACATACATGTTATGTTCTTTACCAAGCATTTATCAGCAGTTTTGCCTACTGTACAAAAGCCAATTAACACTCAGAAGAAAGAATGGAGAAAAGAAAACCACATGCTAAACTTGCTGAATAGATCTTTTATCCCCTGAAGCCCAGAACTGCAGGCCCCTCTGATGATGAAGAACTAAAACTGTAAAGGGAAATCCCAACTTTCATTTAAAAAAAATCCCACATTCTAGCCCTTTACCTTGCATAGACAGCCTGGATAATGTAAAGCACTATATACTGATTGCTTGTTCTCTTCAACCCTAGCTGCTGAGATCCACTTCTATATCAGGAGACTGGGTGGGGTAGAGAGGGAGGGGACTTAATCCTTCACATTTTTAATGTAAAATAAATAAGTCTGTTAAGTTTGAGGTGCATCTCAAAGAATCATATTACTATGACTTACCTAGATCCTTAGGCCTACACTATGCATAGGGGTTAGATAATAGTGGACAGGAATTGAGTTTGTTTGTGGACAGTGAGCTGGGCAAGGTCTAGTTTGCAAGCCTATCCAAAAAATACCAAGGGCAGCTGTGTTAATATGCATGAAACACTGTATAGAGAAATTAAGAGGATAAATAAAACCCCAAAGAACTTGGGGAACAAAATATTCAAAATATTCTGGGTTTACTATAAGTACCCACAATGTGGTCTTCCCTCTGTTTTCCTGAATGATCATTCTTCAGAAATAACAATAAACCTGTAAGAGTATAAGATCAAGCACAGGCATTTCTTTTACAGAAGACTCAGTGTCTACCTTCAAGTGTTAACAATCTGAAAAGACATTCCTTGAACTACTAGGGTTCTTTCATTTAGTTTCATCTCCAGTCATGAGACAGAGGGAATCTTTTCTATGAGCTACTCGACTGCATCCTAGTTGGGACAACCATAATTGACTTCCAGCCAGACTGAATCCTAATAAATATGGGAGGTGTTTGGATTGGAGGAGAGTGCAAGAGTGAAGATGTCTGAACCATTGGACAAGATGAACAAAGCTTCTTATTGTTATCCCTTTTGTCGTAAATGGTAAGCCAATATTCAGGATCTTGTGGATTGGTTTTGTTAAGAAGAGAAAATGATGATAGTCAAGTATTTCTTTGATGCAGTCTGTTCATTTACAAAGAATGTACATAAAGTCCTGTATCCCTGAACACAGTAGGAATCAGACAGGAAACCGTTTCATTTCTCACTGTTCCAGGCCTCTTTCCAGCCACCATTCTACCCAACAGCTTTCTCTCTTAGGCCTGGTCTACACTGGGAGGCAGGGGGAGGGGAATCGATCTAAGTTACGCAACTTCAGTTACGTGAATAAGGTAGCTGAAGTTGACATACTTAGATCAACTTACCGTGGCGTCTTCGCCACGGTGAGTCGACTGCTGCCACTCCACCATCAACTCTGCCTGTGCCTCTCATGGAGGTGGAGTACAGGACTCAAGGGGAGAGATGCGATAAATCGACTCCCGCTGGATCAACTGCTGCCCACCATCCGCATACATCGACCCCCACCCGACAATCGCATACATCCACATATGTCTACACTACCCGCCAGATCGACCCCCAAGTGCTCTCCCGTCAACTCCTGTACTCCACCTCCACAAGAGGCTCAGGCGGAGTCAACAGGGGAGTGGCAGCAGTCAACTCACTGAGGTGAAGACACCACGGTAAGTCGATCTAAGACTGTTGACTTCGGCTATGTTATTCACAGCTGAAGTTGTGTAACTTAGATCAATTCCCCTTCCCCCCACCAGTGTAGACCAGGCCTTAGTTTTTCTCATGGTCACACTATACATATTTCTTTGGCAGGCTTCCTTGCTGCTTTCTCTGTCTGCTTCTGTGATATTTCTGCTGCTTCCCTCTCTGCACACAGACAGCTCCATCAAGCAAATACACAGCCCCCTAGGTTTGCCTTCAGCCCCCCAATGAAAACCCTCTGCCCACGCAGCTCAGCTTGTGATCAGCCTTGCATGTGTGCTGTGTTTTGGGTGGCACCTCCTAGTATTTGAGCTTACTCCAAAAAGACCTTAACTGCTGCTTATGTTTATCCTGACTGTAAAGTGGCTGTTCTGCCCACCATTTTCAATGAGTTTTCACTCAACATTGCAGGCTGGTCTATCATCTCAAAATGAACAGATCATCGCTTTGCGTGTTCAGTATATGCTGTGGAACAATTTAATTTGGGGACAAATTCATAGATCCCTAAAGAAACATTTGAAATCTTCAGAGATTTGGAGAAGGGGGTGGTACACATCTCTGACCTTTTTATATTAATACTATAAATATTTTATAGCATCTTGTGTCAGCTGAAGGGTGCTAAAACTATGATGAGCCTGTCAGTCTAATAATATTAACAGTAAAGATGACCTCTAACAGTACTGGAGCAACAAAGCATGCTTCATTGATTATTTTGTGTGATTCTTTAAGGGCTCTGAAAGAATGAACGAGAAAAATAGCCATTTAACTGCATGGCTGAGTCTTTTTGAAGGCAGTGATGCAATCTTGTGCTGATGCCCTGATTGCGAAAAAATCTTGCACTAGGAATTTTGGCATACAATAACAGATTATTAGCAAGTTCTTGCAAAAGGCTGATTTCTTCCACTTACAATAACAAAGAAATATTCATGCAAATCTGCAAAAGGAGGACAATGGGTGAACCAATAACTTGTGTAATTCAGTTTCTTTATGTGGTAAACTTTTAGGTGTGTTTCCATTTTATAACCTGGCTATTCATGTCTGGAGGCTTCTTGCCATTCTATTGTGTTCTTTGTTTCCACTGAAAGTGTGGCATCAGAAATGTCATAGCCTAACAATGCAGCTTGGATAACCAAAACTGAGGTTATATATTATTTTGCCCAGCTAAATGAAATTTGCAGCCTCTACCATGATAGGGCAGGAATACAACATAAATCCACGTTCAAACTGAAGGCGGACTTCACTGTCTAGATCAGGCTGTATTATGACGGAGAATTGTAGTCACAACTAGTTATATCTAAAATAGGAAAGAGACAACTTCCTTGATATTTGGCATAACAAATACAGGGTATTTTTAATGGCTGCTGTGGTGCCCTGTGTTTCAGATAACATCCCAGATGACTATTCTGTGGAGAGGAAAGTGCCCAGAGAAACAAATAGAAGAGTGAAAGAGTAGAAGGGAATCCAATACATCATGAGGTCATCAGGGAAAAGTGCTGCTTTTAATAAAGTATTAATAAGGCCAAACAGTGTCATTTAGACACGTGTGTCAAGTGGCACACCGCTCACTACTTGTTTGGCACCTCCTCCTGGTCGCTCAGTTGATTAGCTCATCAGGTCAACACTGATTCCCGCAGTTGCACACCATCACTCTCTCTGGTCTGCAGCCCCTCTCTCACTCCAGGAACCACAGCATCCTCTTCATGACTCAGCCCTCCAGCCAGGTCACTCAGTGTTCCCTCCGCTTTCGGCGTATATCAACATCTTTCCTTCAGCAGTCTTAGGCGGACTTCGCTTTCGCTGCCTTAGGTGTCACTCCTTCAGTGGCTGGTAGGGGAACCCAGGCCCACCCTCTACTCCAGGTTCCAGTCAAAGGACCTTCAACCCAGCAGTTATGGGTTTTCCTCTCCCAGCCCCACTTCCTCTCCCAGCTCCAGTTCTCTCCCAGCTCCAAACCCTCCTCCAACAGAGTGACTGGTGCCTTAACATCTCTACAGCCTCCAAACAATCCTCCTCCTTCCCAACAAGTGACTGCTCTTTCCCAGCACTCCCTGTCTGTTTCCAACTACCTGCCTTTATAGGCCCCACATATTCCTGCACAGCTGAACTTGCTTGCAGTCAGTTCCCTGCTCCATGACTCTTCCTCCAGGTGCAGCCTGTGAAGTTAATAGGCCTACCTGGCCACCTTAACCCTTCCAGTCCTATGTGGGGTGGACACTCCATAACAGTCCATTGTGGGTATTATGGAGCCTCAGTAGCCCAGGGGACACTAGGGCAAAGACTGCACCTCAGAAAGCAAAATCTCTCCTTGAGTAGCCCAGGGCATGGAGGGTGAGGGATATGGCCCCACCTCCTCCCATTCCCTTTTGGGACAGTGTGCATCTTGGGGGAACACAAAGGGAACTTTGAGCAGAATATGCAAGGGAGGGAAAATCTTCTTGCACCTTGCTCCCCCAAGCATAGGCACAGACTTTCTCCGCTCCCACACCACCCATTCCCCAAGGTGCCACTCCACTCTGTCTCTTCCCCGCCATGTTGTGCTCCCTCCCCCAGAGTGCCCTGCCCTTGCTCCTCCTCCCTTCCCCCCAGCACCTCCTGCATGCCATGGAACAATTGATCGTGGTGACCGGGGAGGGAAAGGCGCTGATCAGTGGAGCCACTGGCAGGCAGGAGGCGGCGCTGATAGGGGGGCTGCTGGTGGAGCCAAGTACCTACACAAGCTAGTCACAAGCTGTCCCTAAATGGTGCCCATACTTGGTACAAGGAACATTCTCTAAGAAGCAGAGAAGTAATGTATTCGATGGTGAAGATTTATTTTTTTTGGTCAATTAGCAGCATGAATATACCTTCCTAATGGTGAAATGGATTGTTTCCAGTGGACAGATTGTGAAAAACCAATATGTAGGGAAGCTCAGTTACAAAAGGATAAACGCACTGCACAGCTAAAACATAGTTCAGTCTTTCAGTGTATCATATTTTAAACACATTCTACCCTCTCTGACTTAGTAGGGCAATAGCACAGTTCAGGATCATTGTTAACACACAATTTGTCCTATTTACAAGTGAACTATTTATGAAATGCATCAGAGGGCTTCTGTGTTGCAACTAAGTTCCTGCAACATGAATATTTCTACAGTTTGGACAGGACATGAAAGTACATAACTGAATAATTCAATTTGATCATAACTTATACAGCATGTGACTTGCTTAATTTGGTCTCACTTAATTCAGAATTAAATTGAAAACAAGCTGTATTTTGCTCAGACTGATGAGAAAATATTATCACTGCATCGTGTGGTATATACAATGGCTTCTTTGTTTGGTAGTTGTAAACAACCATGTTATTTTAAATAATATCTTGCATAGGTCCTAGTTCTTCCTAGTATGTGTTCATTTGTAATGTGTATTTATCTGTGTATTTAAGGCAAGATATTCAAACAGATTATCACTGTTGCGCTTTAAAACTAGGTGGCTGAAAGTGCAAACAATTAATTAGGCACATTTCACTTTATCAGAATTGCATAGGCATTCACATTAATTGCCATCATAAATTAGGCCTGAAATTTCATGCACATTTTGCACATGCATAAATTGTTTGAAAATCTGGCCTTTATGTTTTTCTTATGTGTCTTGTTTAATAGCATCTGTTCATGCATGGTTTCTCTCTTTACCATGATGAACTAATCAAGCAGTGTCTTTCTCCAGATAAGGTGTGAACCTGGCCAGGCAAAAAATAACAGTATTTGAAAGTTACAAGGAACAGACCATTTAACTTATTTGAAATGCTTTGGAAAAAGAGAGAACTTGTAAAATAGTCAGTGCCTGCCACTGAATGGAAACTATACTCCTTTACTGTAACGGAATTACGGAATTACGGAAGCCGTAATTTGGCCAACAAATATTCATTGATGAATGTATTTGGGATATTGCAATGATGTTTTGATGAGACCTGTGTGAAACTCAGCAGTTTTTGTTTGTGGGGTTATTGTGAATGTTTGTTTGGGTTTCTTTGAATTTAGCTTTTTGTTCAGGTTCAAATAAACCTGAAAAGTCAAAGCAAAACCCAGCTGAAACTACCAAGTTCTGCATGCAAAAGCATGCAAAGCTGCTGAGTCCCATATGATTTCCACACAAAACCATAGGCCACTTGACATCTGAATTCAGCCCAAGTCTGCTTAAAATTTGGTCTAGGTTCTCTCAAAACTTGGTTGACATTCACCATAATGTTTGGGAACTTTTATAAAACTTTCAGCAAACCAGAACTCTGTTTTGGGTGGGTTCTTAGTCTGTTTTCATGTTTCTTTATAAAAGTTTCCCATGACATTAAGCCTTGACCGAAATATCTTCCTGGAGCATTTTCTTCTGTTACTTTACAAGTTGTTCTTTAATCTTATTGTTTCAGAGGTTTGGGTGCAAACGGTTATCCCTTCAAGCTCTCAAGTAACTGAAGATTCACTGAGGAGTGATATGGAACCTAAATCACAGGCAACCATTACCTCATCTGTTCCTCTACCGGGCAGCATTACTGCCTACTTGGATGAAATGCAAGTCCATCCTTCATGTGCTATTAAAAGTATTATGATTGATGAAGAAACTGGACAGAGTAAGCCAGTGTTTTAGAAACTACTAACTAGCTTTGGATTTGTACATTATTGTACACATAAAAGAAGGCAGAATGACAACAGGATAGCTTCTCTGTACCAGTGCTACCAGAATCAGTAAGATTTATTTTCTGCCATCCGTGTTTATGCAGATTTGTACATGAATTCCAATGGAAAGTCCCATGCCATGAAACCAATGGCGATACAAAAACACAAAGTAAGTGTAAGAGGAGAACCAGGTCAAATACGTTTTCTGTACTCTTCCCTTCTGTGACAGGGTATATAACCTGTCTGACTCCTAGGGAACCCTCAGAAGCTTGGCTTCAGTTATCCAGGTATAGCAAAACTGTCACCCAATTTTGTTACCAGGTCTGCAAGAAATGGAACTAGACCATCAGAGGAATAAATAGCAGGAGAATTGATGCAGTTGGTGCTTATTATTAAAGTACAGGGCCCAACTGCCATGGACGTAAAAGAGTGGCTAGTAGTGGAGGAAAAATCTGGTTTCATTCTAGGGGAAGAACATGATGGCACTACTACAAATGGAAGAACCTTGATTGTGTTGCCTGTTTGTATCCTGAAAAGAGGAAGAACTTTGATTTGGACAAGATTTAACACTGGAAAGGATTGAATTGCAAAATATTGTGTCTATTTTAGTGCCTTTGGTGAGCTACTCTCCTGAGGCAGCAAAGTAAGAGGAAGGATGGTCCAGTAGTTAGGGTGCTAGCCTAAGACATGGAGACCTAGGGAGACCTTGAACAGTTTTCAAGTACATAAAAAGTTGTTACAAGGAGGAGGGAGGCAAATTGTTTGCCTCTGAGGATAGGACAAGAAGCAATGGGCTTAAATTGCAGCAAGGGAGATTTAGGTTGTCAGGGTGGTTAAGCACTGGAATAAATTGCCTGGGGAGGTTGTGGAATCTCCATCATTGGAGATTTTTAAGAGCAGGTTAGACTAACACCTGTCAGGGATGGTCTAGATAATACTTAGTCCTGCCATGAGTGCAGGGGACTGGACTAGATGACCTCTCAAGGTCCCCTACAATTGTATGATTCAAGAGCCTGCTCCACCAAAGGTTTCCTGTGTGACTCTGGGCAAGTCAGGCCTAGATTCACAAAAGTATTTAGGTCCTAAACCCCACTCTTAGACACCTAAATCTGTGTTTAGGTGCCTAAATCCCAACTTTAGAATCTATTGAAATTCATAAAACTCCCGATAAAACAGTGGTGCTTCTAGGGGCCTAAACTCGCTCAGTGCCGACGTTTTTGCAGTAAAGGTCCCAAAAGAGCCTATGTTCCTGCCTCTGAACAAGCACATTGCTGCCTCATTCTGGGTTCCTGGATGCCTCTCTCCTAGCTAAGTCCCAGAGTGAATCACAAACCAGTGTTTGGCTGCCTTTGGCTGCCTAACTCGCGTGCAAGGCCCGATCCAGTAGGTATGCTTGGCATGGCTTTTAGCCTAGTAGTCAGGGCATTCACCTGGGATGTGAAATAGTCTGATGTGACTCTTTAATTAATAATCCAACATACAACAGCTTCAATTGAAGAGATTGAGAGAGCCCCACTTCAGAATATCCCAAAGCCTAGTGGTTAGGTACTCACCTGAGAGTGGGGGCGCCATTTAGAGAGGGTGAGGGGGCACCTCTCCTCCCCCTGCAAGTTTTGTGTTGGAGGTCTGCTTGCCATGCATGTCCCATCTCCAGGCAGAGCTCTTAACTGCAATGCAGCATGGCTAGGCCCCTCCTCCAGGAGCCAGGGCTCTCCAGTTATGGCTCCTGCCCATGCTCAGTTTCCTCCACTAGGAGGATGGGGCTGGCTCCCAGCTTGAGTGGCTTTTGCTGCAGACATCTGGCAAAGGCGATGAGCAGTCTGAGGGCTAGTCTACACTGGCAATGCTAAAGCGCTGCTGTTGCAGCGCTTTAACGTGGCTTGTGTGGTCGCGCCAGAGCTCTCTCCCAGCACCCTCAAAAAACCACCTCCACGATGGGCACAGCTACCAGTGCTGGTGCACTGCCTACACTGGTGCTTTACAGCGCTGAAGCTTGCTGTGCTCAGGGGGGTGTTTTTTCACACCCCTGAGCGAGAAAGTTGCAGTGTTGTAAATTGCTAGTGTAGACAAGCCCTGAGTGTAATGAGTTCTGCAGAGGAGAGCAGCTGCTCCCAGCTTGTCCCCCTGGGGCAAGGAGTCAGTATTTTGTTTATAAACAGAGGCAGGGTGATTAAGATTAGAAAGGACTGATAATTAAATTAAATTAAATTAGGGATCTGGAAGTTGTTAAATGAGCCTTTAAGCATTCCAGGAACTCCAGTTCCTAGATCTGTAAAACAGGAATCTTTCTGCACAGGGGTGTTGAGGAGACACCACAGTAGTATTATCAGCATAGAAGAAATATAGCCAAGACTACATTCAAAAGAGGGAGATGAGATGAGAGGAAGGATAGATGAAAAGAAGGATCCAAAATCAAGGGAAGAGAAGTGTTACCCATCACCATAGTATCTGAATGCCTCACAATGTCTAACCTATTTCTCCTCACAGCCCCCTGTAAGGTAAAGCAGTGCTGTAATCCTCATTGTACAGTAGGGGCACTGAGTCACAGAGAGACTAAGGGCCAGATTTTCAAAAGTATTTAGGCACCTAGAGGGATGTTCAAAAGTGCCTAGAAGGTTAGGTGCTTTGTAAACCCCACTAGATGTCCAGCTGCATTTTTAGGTGCCTAAAAACCTTTGAAACTCTGTCCGTACAGCACTGGTCTGAGGTCATACAGGAAGTCTGTGGGAGAAGTAGGGAAATGAATCCAGGTCATTCAGGGATAGCACCCTATCCACTAGGCCAGCCTTTCTCTCTGCTGCTTGCTGCAGAAAAAGAGGATTTTGATAGATGGGAGCAAAACCAAGAAGGCCAGTTCTCTGAGACTCCAACAAATGGTCCCCAGCTGTTGGGAAGGATGTCATGGTTGACAGCATGCAAAGCAGCACAGAGGTCAGGAAGAATGAAGAAAGAGAGAGAATGAGAGTCAGATGAGAGGAGATCCCAGGCTGCATTGTAGGACAATGGCTGCTTTGCAATTTTACGTTATAAAAGTGAAAACCGTTTGGTTTTGTCATTTTTTGTTCTGAGTTTGAGAAAAGAAAAATATGGAGCTATACCCATCTCCTAGAGCTGGAAGGGACCCCCAAAGATCATCAAGTCCAGCCCCCTGCCTTCACTAGCAGGACCAAGTACTGATTTTGCCCCAGATCCCTAAGTGGCCCCCTCAAGGATTGAACTCACAACCCTGGGTTTAGCAGGCCAAGGCTCAAACCACAGCTGCTACTTAGGAAGATTTCATACTTTGTCTTTGAGGAGGCAGATTTATTACCACCTTCCTCTGGTGGTTGAGTTTTTTTCCACAGCTGTGTCAGAAAGAGATGTTTTAGAAATGGGGAGAAAAAGGGTATTTTGTGATCATGATGATCAAATAGTAAAGCCATGATTATTTCTAAATTTGTACCGGGCTTTTCTTATACACTTCAGAATAAATACCATGTCAAGCAAGCATAGAGGAGATTACATATAATAACACGTAACAGAATGGTATATGGTATATGATATAGAGAGCTTCAGAAAAATATTTCCACATAGACTATACACTATTACATATTCCCTGCTTAAAATATACAAGAAAGAAATTTTACAGAGATTTCTAGCTGACCAGTTGGTTGCTGTGACATACCACATGTTACCAGGTATAAAGTACACTATAGTGGGCTTATTAGTCAGTCATTGAGTCCTACATCAAGGGAATTTCCATCATGGTAGAAGTGAAGGCAAAATGTATCCCTTTGTGATTTTAGTGCCAGATTCTGCCCTCTCTTTTACATCCATACTTCTGTAGTTGGTCAGAAAAACTTTGACAGAACCATTTTCACTTGGCAAATGCAATTCTGTCAAACTCTAAACACTTCACAAAACAGTGTCAATTTTGCCAAAATTGTATTAGGAGAAAAACAACATCAAAATGTTCTATTTCAATAATTTTGGAACAAAATGTTTTGATATTTAGCTTTGGAATGAATTTTTGCTTTGATATTTTTCAATTTATTTTATAATTGTAAAAAGTCAAAATCAAAATGTTTTGATCATTCCAAAACACTTTTTGAGGTTTTCCTTTGCAGAAAATTTCAATGTGGTTGGGTTTTCTTCTGATTCAAAATGAAGCTTAAATTTTGAAATCCTTCATGAAATGTGATTTTTCACGCTCCATACAGTTCTGCATGCATCCCACAATCACATAATTACATCCAGGTTATTATTCAATCACAGGTGTTCCCCAAGTCAGAATAGAATATGGTTTAGGAGAATAACCATTTGAACTAAGTGTGGTCTTTACCCTAAAAAATCCTTTCATCCCTTAAAAATCTGTCACCAGAACTTGGCTATTAGAAAACAAGACACATGGTGATATATGAATAGAAGTGTGAAGGCTCCAATATATAACTAAGTAGCTCGTTAAATAGCACTCCATTTTAATAGCCCAGATAAAAACCAATGTAATTATTTATGGGCCAGATCTTCAGCTGTAAGTCAGCTCAGTTCTGGGGACGTCAATAAAGCTATACCAATAAACACCTGCTGAGGATCTGGTCTCAGATATTTTAGAACTGTTAGGTTATTGGTATTTGCCTCACATACAAGGGATGGGAGAATTTCTAATGTAGAAATGGGACTGAACTGCAGAGTTGGTTCTAGATCCAAAATTTCCCAAAGACCATAGTTTTTTAGTGTACATGGGACTTGGTTTGACCCATTACAGACATATAAGCCAACTGTGCAGTTTTGATATTGATCCAAATTTAGTATCATACCCAAAGATTTGGGTGTGGTGCTCAGCTCTGATTTTGTTTTGGATTCACGTGAAGAAAACACTGCACAACGCAGTGCCTGCGGACAAAAAACAAATCAAACACATCTGGGGTAGCAACAAGATTTTTTCCCCCCTTTTGAACATAATGGATGACACCCTGGCCCCACTGAAGTAAATGGGAGCTTTGCCAGCCACTTCAGTAGAGCCAGAATTTCACCCAATATCTTTTCTTCTACGTGGCTTGTTAAATAAATAGATAAATAAATAAAAAGAAAAGAGATTGTAATGGAAAACAGATTAAAATGCATTTGCAGTTTCAAAAATTGGTTTAGAAGCCTCTGGGTATGTTGATAACATTATCCAGAAATGACAGGAGTCAAGATGGACCATGGGGGAACCAAAGCTGTGGGGGAACCCCCACAGTTTCAGCAAAATTCTACTCTAGGATTCAGATTGAAGAATTTAGATCCCAACTGAATATTATGCTCTTGTGCCATGTGCAGAACTCCCATTAACCTGTCTCTCCTTACTGCCATCCTTACTCTTGCAAAACTCCCATTGGTTTCAACAGAAGTAGTGCATGCCTAAAACTGCAGGATCCTTCTGTTTAAGAACATATTGGACATTAAATTATAATACTATGCAAATACATTACTGTGTTGGGTTTTCGGCTGATTTCAGTGCTTGCCTTTTGTTAACAGTTGAAATTGGGCAAGGAGAATCTTGGCTGAACAAATTTAGAATCAACAGGAACAAGTTGGCATTTTTGAAGTGCCTGATTGGGTGGAAAGGAAACAAAACAGCAGTGGAAAAAGGTATTTTGACACAAATAGAGTTACATTGTCATGCAGAACAAATATTACGCTACACAACTACAGCTGAACATGGTTACCTTCCTCATGCAATTTTTCTTTTTTCCTTTCAAGCACATTTCATGAACTACCCATCTGGGTGAAGCTGTATTATGTGTTATTCAGGATGTCAGACTAGATGATCTTATTGGTCGCTTTTGGCCTTCAAAATCTTATGAATTGCAATGTCAGGAACAAAACAAATAAGTTGGTAAAATAACAATCATGCTTCCATAATGCATTGAGATGAAACAAAATAAATCCTTAAACAAACAAACACCCATGAAAGGTAGTTCTGGAACATACTTTAAAGGCACATATTTTCAGTTGGGCTAAAATCCAGCTTCCCAGCACATGAGGGCACTTTTACTTGCATGATTTCCAGCTGCATTTTGGGGTCCATTAAATGGATTCCAGGAACAATCTGAGTAATGGCATGTCAGTTTGTTTTACATCTGACTAGCTGCCTGTACCAGAGCCTGCAATTCAAAGTCATACTTCTAAAAATTAGCCCCTGGGTGATAACTTCCTTTATTTATCAAAAACAAAAATATCAAGTTTAAAACATTGTACTTTGTCTGGGATGAAAATTGTAAAACATAACTTGTCTATAGCTAGAGTTTAGATATTTGTACACTTTTGTCCTGCATTTCAACTTATTAAAGTTTTTTTTCATATACAGTAGATTCTCCAAATGCTCCTGGAATTTGCTCTCCTGACAACCACAGACCGCATGAGCTGGATGGATGCATGGCAAAAGAAGAACAACCATATATTCCATACAAGTTAGCTAAATTATATATTACCAAGGTAAAAAAAAATCAGAAAGCATTCAAATATTAGTTGAGTTGAATGAATAATTCACAATACAAGAAATTATCAAATGAATTTAGTGTGTCTATACTCATAGGCTATCACAGGAAAATTGCAGTTTCCCTAATATTTTAATTTTATTCAGCTAATTTTATTATGACTTTTTAAAAACTTTTTCCTCCAGAGTTTGGGCTGAAACACTTTAATTAGTTTTTCAATATTTAACACTCAAAATTTAAGGTAGGGAATGTATTCCATTTAGTACTATATCCTGCCTCTGACTCTTTCAATACTTAGAGTTGGTTTTTTTACCTGAACCGTTTTTTTTTTTTTTTTAGTATCAACTATTGTAACTCAGGAGATTTTTCTATCCATATAAATGACCCATCCCTAGCTCTCTTTCCAACCTGTATTCCATTTAGTACTATATCCTGCCTCTGACAGTGTCCACTACCAGATGCTTCAGAGAATGGTGCAAGAAATGCCCCAGTGACAAGTGAGGAAAATACTGATCCTTCTCCCCTTAAAGGTCTCATTCTAATACTTAGAGTTTGGTTTACCTGAACCGTTAGGTTTTATTTTTGTTAGTATCAACTATTGTAACTCAGGAGATTCTTTCTATCCATATAAATGACCCATCCCTCTTTGATTCTTGCTAAATTCTTAACCTCACAGACATACTGTGGCAATGAGTTTCACAATCTAACCTCATGTCTGTGGGGAAAAATATTTCCCTTTATCGGTTTCCAATTTGCTCTCTTTCCAATTGCATTGAATTACCCCTTGTTCTAGTGTTATGAAACAGGGAGAACAGAGGCTCCTAATCGTCTTTCTCTCTACCATTCATTGTTTTACATACTTTCATCATGTCCCCTCTTATTCATCTCCTTTCTTAGGTAAATACTCTAGCTTTTCAATCTCTTCATATGAGGAATTTTTCATGCCCCTATTCATACTTGTCGCTCTTCTCTGAACTCCTGCTAATTCTGCAATATCCTTTTTGACATGAGGTAACCAGTACTGCATGCAGTTTTCTAGATGAAGGCCTATGGCTTATATAAAGACATTGTAACATTTTCCATACGATTTCAGGATAGCCAGGATCAGTCAGATTAGTCAAATGGTAATATTTCTGTTCCCTGATTAGACAAGTGCAAATATTCAATTGCAAATACTTGTAGTGTGACTTGTCCTATTACAGCAGTAGTGCTAATGCTAAGCATTTAAAAATCAAGAGTCAAGTCTCCCCCTCCCCCACAAAACATCATGAGTTTTTTTGTTTAAATGTTGGATTCTTTGTCCTCTGGCTGGGTTTATTTATTTATTTGTTTGTTTGTTTATTGAGCCTGTAGGGTGAACTTGCATCACATTTTTAAGATTTATTCTGCAATCATAAGGGCTAGAAATGTACTTTAAAAAAAAAGAAATGAAAGCTAAGAATCTCTCCTAATTACATGCCTCCAGGACACAGGGCTTTAAGGAAAGCACCATTTATTGCCAGATGTAATAAAATCAAACATTCACAATTCTTACAGACATATGGCCCATCTATTACATCTAAATGCAGTATCCAGGTTTGGATTCTCCACACTCTCTGAAGTTTGAGGCTCTTTGGATCTTTGGTTTTGGTTAGGGCCCGGCCACCCAGAGAGGGGAGGCAAGTGGGGCAATTTGCCCCAGGCCCCGCAGGGACCCCCACAAGAATACAGTATTCTATAGTATTGCAACTTTTTTTATGAAATTGGCCCCAAAAATTGCTTTGCCCCAGGCCCCCTGAATCCTCTGGGCGGCCCTGTCTCTAATTATGCATCTACACCAGGTGTAGTCAATTATCTTTTGTCAAGGTCCAAATTTCTTGGTCAAGGTATAGTCAAGGTCCAGACTCCAGAGAAAATAATACAAAAAAATAAGTAAATAAAAAGATTTCGGGGTCCATTCAGAAGCAACTAGTGGTCTGGATTTGGCATGAGGCCTGCCTGTTGACTACCCCGATCTACACTGATTCTTAAGAGTTAACTCTGTCCATGATGAGATAGTGAGAAGGAGCACTCACCTTTCTATCTACTAATGAACTTTGGTTGTTCAGAATAGGATTCAAAGGCAAGGAGTGGATGAAATACACCTTTCTTTGAGCAGAAGCACTATGAGCTGCCATATTATTGAGTAGCACTTGATGATGACTGCAGCATATGCACTTGCCTGCTTTGGGGGATGAATATACCCTCTAAGACTATGCCCCTGAGGGAGTGCACTGCATGATCCTTGGGTTTCCACAAGAAGGGATTAGGGTGAGGGTTTGTATGCACTATTTCCCCCTCCCTCTAGTGGCCTAGCACAACAGAGAGCAGGATTTAGCTCAAATTCTAAACCTTTTGAGCAGTGCCGTAACAAGGGTGAGGCGAGTGAGGCACTTGCCTCGGGCACACAAATCTGAGGGGCACAGAAAAAGACAAATTAAAGTTTTAATTAACAGGGAACAGGCGCTGGGCACGGCAGCCCCAAGCACTCGGCTGGGCTGAGCTCCCCCGCTGTCTGCACCCAAGGCCGCTTCAGGCTCCTCCCCCACTCCCCCCCCCCCCCAGCGCTGCTGCTCTTTGCCCCATTGCAGGAGGGTCCTGTGCTCCAGGTGACCAGCAAGTGCCATGGGGCGGAAAAGCGGAGCCGCCGCTGCCGACCCCTATCTGCAGCCGGGTTTCCTGCCTGAGCCCTGTGCCGCCTGGCTAGCACCATGGGTGAGCGCCACATGGACGGCTTCTCCTGCAGGTATGGCCCCTGCCTGCATCCCTTTGTCACCTGGCACAGGGGACCCCTCTGCCTGGAGCGCTCCTCCTGGGGTGCCTCTGGGAGGATGTGGCTTTTGGTTCCTGCCTGCTGCCCCTGGTGCTGGCCTGGACCACAGCCTGGCAGTGGGAAAGGGCCCAATTCCACCCTCCCCCCAATTCGGCAGCTGAGCGCTGCCGTCCGCATCTGCCCAAGTCGGGGGCAGGTGTGGGGTTTGCCCAGCCGGGGCCAGGGCCCCTCCCACTGGGCTGCCCTGGAAAGTGAAAATAGCAGTGGCCGGAGCTCCTATTCCTGCTGTGTAGGGAGAGGGCCATGCAGAGTTGGGGGGCACAGGGGCCAGGAGCCCTCCAGCCTCTCCCCCAGGGCCTGGGGGGTTCAGGCCCCTCCAAGCAGGAGCCTAAGCGGGGTGGCCTGAGGCTCGAGGGTCAAGCTGTCCCAGTCTGGGGTGGGTGGCCTGGGTCTGTGTCACTGGTCACAAGGTGCCCCCCACATGTCCGGGCCCCTTTTCCAGCAGCTAAGCCACCCGCTGCAGGCTGACAAGCCCCGGCCCTGGGACTTTGGTACGGGTGATGGCTGGAGAGTGCCCCGGGTCTCCAGCCTGATCTCCCAGGCAGGGTCTCCCTGAGACAGCACCAGCCTCAGTCCGGCGAGGCAGAGGCCAGGCTGCCCCTCCCTGCCTTCACAGCGAGGGCACCAAGAGCAGGGGCCACCCCTGGGCAGAGCAGCCGGACCGCTGAGGTTGGTGGATCACACACAGGCAGAGGCCAGCCTAGGTGCTTCAGATATGACACTTTTCCCTTTTTTTTTTTCAAAGTAACTACTATGAAATTATATGGAGGGGGAGGGCGCAATTTTATATTCTTGCCTTGGGCGCAAAAATAGCTAGATACGGCTCTGCTTTTGAGGTTTGACCATTTCTCATTGTTGCTGAACTGGTAATTTCACAAGAGTGACCTCTCTCTCAAGATTGCTGTTACCCTTAGGAAAATAGCTTTTCACCTAGTTATCAGGTGACACTGGTTCCAGTCCCAGGTGAAACTAGGAAGGGTTGAGGCAAGTAAAAATGATAATATATTTTACAAAGTTGTCCAAATGTTTGCAAGTCTAACAACAGGTTTAGTTAGAGAGTTTGGATCAGCTGCTCACTCATATGAGAATCTGCATTCCATTAAATTTAAATGGAAACTTGCAACCAAGGAAATCTGCAGGAGAGCTCCAGATCTTTGGGATCTGCACATTTCTGTTGCTTCTGCTTGTTATTAGTATAATTAAACAGCTTTTCTATTTCCTACATTTCACCATGAGATAAAAATACACAAAATGTATTGTGTAATTTGGCATTGTGCCTAAAAACTGGCACTCAAAAAAGCAAATAGGAGAACACAGCAGGGCTGGGATGGGAGAGTGTCAGTGGAATTTTCCTTTTGTAACTGTTGTTGTTGACATAGCACATAAGTGTCTGTATGGTGGGTGAGCCTGAGTTACTGAGGGTTCAGGGCTATTCTGCACTGAAACCACTCACTATTTTGTAGCAAAAAAGGTAACTTCACCAGTCCTTCGTGTTTGCATCTGGTTTTTATCCAAATCTGACAAATGCCTGAGGTGAGCCTTGTGTTCATATCTATTTTGAGGCATTTCGTTTTTTTTTCCAAATTCACGATGAAAGTAAGACTGCAGTCTGCACTACACAGCAATAGCTGGCTGTGCCATCCTAGCCTGCAGTGGCCATGGTCCAGCAATGTGGACAGCTGAGCATAGGCATCTGCACTGTCCATTCTTTTTCCTTTTACTCCCAGTAACTACCACCACAGTACTCACTTGGTGTAACAGGATTTGCTATAGTGCCAATTATCTCCGTATCTAAGGGATGACTTTCCTGCCAACTCTAACTTGTCCTTAACTTTCTAATCACTTTCACCTAACAATGCCCTTGTCCATTTTGAATCTGGGTATCCATGTAGCCTCTAACGCAGAAATAATTTTCCTCCATTGAACAAAAGCAGCCTTATACTGATGATAGCCACTTCTGTCCTCCTTTTTTGTCCACTTCCATGCTGTTGGCTACTTCTGTCCTCATTCCCTTGGACCTCTGTACAGCTCTAAACATAGACAATGTCTTCCTCTCGGAACACCACTATAACTATGCAGGTGTCCCTCTTAGTCACTTTCTTACATTGTTCCAGTCTTGCCTATCAAATTGTTCTTTCCCTCTTCTGGTGATGGCTCTACCTCTGCAATGAGGTCAGACTTTAGTTGCATTACTCAAAATGTCCATCTGCTCTTTGATCATTCATTTCTGTTTTCCTTTTTAATCATCTTATCTCTACCCTAACAAACACATTTGCACTGCTGATACTGTATTGTAAATATCTTTTAATGTCATTAATGACCTCTCACTATCCATCATTCTTGCTTACCACAACCAGATATACTTGTGGTTTTGTCTCATCTTCCTTCCGCTAGATATATGAAAGTCAAAAGTGCTTCTCTTCCATCTTGTAATCTCTTCCATCAGTTTCTCCCCTCAAAGCTTCCATTTGCCTCTTTTGCTCTTAACCTTGGCACCAACTTTACTCTGCAATCAACTCCACCATTAGTTAGAATCCTGGCTTTCCAGACTTCAGTATGTGCAAAGTGCCACTGTCACCATCTCACATGTACAAAGAAGTGCAACTGCTTCACCTCCAGCCTCAGACTGCTTTGCTGGCTTCCTATTTACTTCAGGATCCTGTTCGAAATTGCTCTATTTGGGCCAAATTCAAAAGGGAAAAGATTGAAGAAACAGAGAGAATATTGTTAAAATAAAGCCACTTGCCACTCAACCAATTGAGTCATGTTGTCTGAACCCCAAAAGGAGTTGACTTGTACTGTTACAATGGAAAGAAAGATCATAGCGGTCCAGTGCTGAAACAGAAAAATGCCATTTTTAAACCAATAAATGTAATCATTTGCACTCAAATATTAAACAATAATTGTTCTCATCTTAAGGCTTAGTTCTGCAATTTAATGGACTGTATCTCTGAGTCAAGTTACTCATATGTAAGTGTTTGCAAAATCAGACTCTTAGACCCATGTACTAAAGCTATAATTAGCATTTTATGAGTAGCACACTCTTTATTTGATGGTTCATATGCAGCTGAACTTAGTTAAGAGTGCACTGAGTTGATTGTCTCCTTTTCCATGTTCCACAGATTGTAAAAGATATGCAACAAATGAAAATCAGACACATGAAGGTAATCAAAGAATTGGACTGTATAAGAAAAGATAGCCAGGTAATTCTCTTGTAAGATTAACATCAGTGTTCGGTGAGATTATTAGTGTTTTTTTACCAACAATATGCTATGAAGGGCCAAATTCTGCCTTATTTACATTCATTCAGCTCCACAATCTAAGTCTCCAGAAATATCACCTGTAACTCCTTAAACAAAAACAAACAAACAAAAAAACCCTTATTCTCTGGTGCAGTGAAGTCTGCTCTTAGTTTTTATCATGTGAGTACACTTCTTGATTTGCTATATTTATTTCCTTTCCTTTTTCTTATTTGACTGTTAAATGCAGCAGTGTATACACAGGAACTTTCTCAACTTCCTGGTTTATAAACTTGCTTCAGGCATTCTTAGCAGATGCGACCTCCCTCTAGTGACTGACTTTATTACTAAAAGCCCTGAAATTATGTCAGAGAATATATATATTGAGCTAGATTGTGCCCTATGCAAGGAGTAGTGCAGAGTTGCACTGCCACTCGGGGAGTACTGAAAAGCATTTTGGCTCCAAGAACTTCCTGGCATTCACCTTTATGGGGTATAGACGTCTCAATCTCTACCTTGCGCACTGATCCCGTCCTGCTTCTGTTTGGAGTGCATGGATGTGTTCTTTTGATAGCTGAATTTGCCATGGTTACTGTGATGGAGGGGATATGATCCCTGAAGACATCATGTCTGATACAAATTAGTATTACTGTAAAATCAGGAAACATAATCATTTTGCTATTATAACTGGGACTGTAAAGGAGATGCCTTCTGTCTGACACTTTGGTCTGATCTACAGTAAAAAGTTCTACCAGCTCAATACTTTTTTTTCAGCTTAGTTAAGCATGTGTCCACACTTAATTTTGTCCCTTACCAATAAAAGCCTCTACTTTTGCCAGCACTGTTATTCCCTTTTCAAAGCAGCATAACCCCCTTGCCGATACAGTTCTATTAGCACAATGGCCATGTGGATGCACATGTATCCAGAAAGCCAACCAATTCCTAGACAGATGGGACTGTTAACATGCAAATTAACTTTATTCTATCCAAAGTGTATACAAAGAAAAAAATTGACACGTATGCAGGTTCAAAAAGGCTTTGGAAACACCCAGGGGAAATGGAATTAAAGAAACAAAGATTACAGATCTAGTGTTGAGAGAGTTCAGAAAATGACTATTGTTCCTGGGTAAAGAATGGAATTTACTTAACTTAATATACCAGATAGCTATGCAAATACCACGTATGATTTCACATCTAATTGAAACACTCACACCTACCACTTTCAAGAGACTTCATAGATTCTTAGGAGTATAAACAGAGATGGTGAAGAAGTGGGGGGGGGGGGACAGGAAAACAGAAAGCTGGGAGTATCCCTCTGGCAGATGGCAAGTCCGAGACACAGCCAATGAAAGGAAAGTGGCTATGCTTTGACAGACAGACAGACCAAAAGAGACTAATACAGACACAGGGCACCTGATAATTTCATCAGTCTCACAGCAGTAATAACTGCCCTGATTTTAAGAGGATTGCTTTTAATTTACACCAGTGAGATCAGAATCATGCCCAGAGGCCCTAAAGTTGTATAGCTACTTTATTATCTGATACCTTTATTGCTAGTAAGAGTGTGGGGGTGGCGGGGGGGGAGGTTGTTTTGTTTTTCCAACTTAGGTGAGTCTGGATGTAGACTGAAACCTAGCTATGTTTTTTCCTGTTTGTACTTATTTTAGTCTCTCTTGTAGATTTTCTAGTAAAACTATATTTGTTTAAGGTACTTTGATCTCAGTGCGCTTCTTAGCATAATTCGCTCTGATCTGTTCTCAAAGGCAAATATACTTCTGATAGCTGCTGAGAGGGAGAAAGGAACAGAAGGCACCAAACCTGAAGCACTTGTTCAAAGGTTTTATCCCAATGATGGTATCCAAAGATTGACAGAAGTCAGTATGATGCACAGGGAAAGCTGCTGGGTGACAGAGAGATGAGAATAGGGAGCCAAGGTGTTGTTTTTAATGTAACTTTTGGAAAGTTTAGGATTTTCTTTTTCAGTTGCTTTTTGAGGCCAGCTTTTTTATTTTCTCATCAACCTTCTTTGTATAGGAACAGGCCATAATTGTTCTAAAGAATCATCACAGTGGAAAAATGAAGATCCTGAAAGCCCAGTTAGAAGCCTACCAAGAGTTGGTAGACAAGAAAAATAAGCAATGGCAAAATACAGCTAAGGTAACTGAGAACTTCAAACTTCATCACAGGGATGAAAATTGCAGACATGCTCACTGGGCAGTTTGTGACACAACTGTAAAGTGAAGCACATGAAACTTCATAGACATTCATTCAAAATACTTTCGCCTATTTTTGTACATTTTCATTGCAGAAAATCATGCTATTCGGAGCCGTATCCTCAAGTGGTGTAAAGGATCCTAGATTTGATGTCAATGTATCTATTCTGATTTATGTCAACTGAGGATTTCACCCTTCAATTTTATTTTTTATTTTGTCCTAAATATGCAGTCTTGATTAGCCTTTGCTGTCACTTCATAAGATCTGCCCCAACTTAGGAGCCACAAAGCTGCTTGAAAAGCAGCTTCCCACGTGGTGGAGCAGAACCAGGAAGGAGCTGATTCCCAGACTAGGTCATCAGTTCTTCTCAGGGGAGGGGAAATCAAATGGAAATAATCCAGTCATGAAATGTAGTGATGGAGAAGACCTAGCATAACATTGTGGCCATCCCCCTGCCAGAGCAGGATTGTTCTTTATGTTGTACATTTTCCAAGGCTTTGTTCATACCTGAGCTTATCTTCACTCCAATTCCCTGAGCACGGTTCTCCCATGCTAGCCACAATTGCACATCTTATCAACTACACACCTGGTAATAGGTACCGTTAGTCATTAATATCATTAAGCAAGACCTAACTTACCAAGATATTCAGCTAATATAAGTTGTATAATTCCTGTTGGCAGTAGATAGATAGCCAGGGTTATTGAGCTGTCTCTTCTCTCCCATTAAGAAATAAGTTCATGCATGTACAATATTTGCTTTAGGTAAGCAGGGTGTATCTTTAGAGTAATCTGTCCATTTTATTTGTGTTTATAGCAAATTTGCAAGGGGGCCTGTGTCCCCCTGTGTGTCTGATCCACAGAGGTTAGGAGTCTGCAATACACTTTACATTTCATTGAAATATATGGATAGGAATGAATGAATATCTGTTTTACAAAATGAAGATCTGTTACAAAAGGTTTGACTTTCTACCTTATTGCCCTATTCCAATGCATCCAGAGTCTGAGGGAGAAAAACAGGCAACTGAGCCAAGAAAATAAAGATCTTCTTTACCAGATAAAGCAACAAAATGAGAAATGGGCAGAAGAAAAGGTAACTGAAACAAGTTTTTTTTTCTTATTTCAAGTTTTTGGGTGGGATGTTCAAAAGAGCCTAAGTGATTTGCAGGAACATGAGTCTCGTTGGCTTTTGAAACAGCCTGTGCACCTAAGTCACTTAGGTACTTTTGCAAATTCCATACCTTTACTTACATTATTTCCTTTTTCTTGTAACTGGTTATAAAGCCATACTATTGCCTGTTCCTGTTCCCTTGCTCAGGAGAGATAAGAAACCACAAAACATGTTGATTTTTATCCAATAATTGCCCTTAAAAATTAACATAAATAACTTTTATTAAACAAATTGGACCAGATCCTTTATGCCCATTGCACTTGATCAGCACTGCTCTGGGGCAAAGCATCCAGAAACCTGCCAAACCTGCCCAGCTAAGGATTCCTACAACTTGGGGTGAAGGGGTTCCCAGGGAAAAGGTGTTGTAGCATCCCTGAGCTTGGACAATCTCTCATTGATGGAACAACCCCTTGGGTCTGTGGACAGCTGGACATAATTTAAAGAAGCCCTGAGGCTGCTCCAAGTTACACCAAGAGCCTGGAAATCTAGCACCTGCCAGGATTGGGCAGCCACAAAAGTGGCAGAAAGATGCTTTTATTCCTACCTCTCCTCAATTGTGCCAAGCATCACTTGGACATAGGTGACTATGCAGCCCATTTTGATTTTCTAAAACTTTATTCTGCACTGAGTCATCATCAGATTGTTCTCTGTTTGCATGAGGTAAAAGTACTTCAGTCGCACAGTATTTTGTAAGACTGAAACAACTCCATTACATTCTGTTATTGGGAGATCTTGTTTATAAGGACGTCAGCCTCGGAACGTAATACAATGCATTACAGTGTATCAAAAGGTCGTGTTACAGTCCTGGGCCTGGTTCTTTTCCTTCACGCCAATTATACCCTGAGATAAATGCATTGACTTCAATGGAGTCAGCCCTTATTTGCACCAATGCAACTGTGAACAGAGTAAGGTCCACCAACAGGTTTATTTTCAAAATAGAGCACTGGGATTTATGTAAATTGTCTTTAATGGGGTGACCTGAATTTTCACATATCATTCTCTGAGCACCCTACTGAAAATGCATATTGTATATGGGCCTGATTCTTCTTGCACTTACACCCGTGTAAATCCATTTATTTCAAATTACTTCACTACTTACGCTTCTCTCTAAGTTACATAATAATTAAGGCTACGTTTTACTCACGGATATTTTTAGTAAAAGTCATGGACAGGTCATGGGCGTCAAACAAAAATTCACAGCCCATGACCTGTCCATGACTTTTACTATATACCCCTAACTAAAACTTGGGTGGGGGGCCATGGGTGCCCAGGGTGGGGGCTGGTCCGGGATCCTCATTAGATGGTGCTAGGGGGAGGGCGGCCCACACCCCAGGACCCCTTCTGGTACTGGGGGGGGGCATTGGCGGGACTGGCAAGAGCTCCCTATCCGACTCCACGTGTCCTTGTAGCTCCTAGGTGGCGGAGGAGCCAGGGGGCTCCGCATGCTGCTCCCACCACAAGCGCTGGCTGCGCAGCTCCCATTGTCCAGGAACCGCAGCCAATGGGAGCTGCGGAGGTGGGGCCTGTGGGCACAGGCAGTGCACAGAATCCCCTGGACCCTCCACCTAGGAGCTGCAGAACCATGCTAGTGGGAGCCAGGGAGCCCCTGACCCCGAGGTAAGCACCGCCCCAGATGTACCAACCCTCTTCCCCAGTCCTTAGTCCCATCCCACACACCCAAACTGCTGCTGCTGGCCCAGGAGCTGCCCAGCTCAGGAAGCCACTGAGCCAGCATTGGCCACTGCAGAAGTCATGGAGATCATGGAATCCGTGACTTTCGTGACCTCCATGACAGACTCACAACCTTAGTAATAATAGACCAATTTCAGCATTGGCATGCCCCCAGTGCAATCCCACCTCACTGGAATTTGCACTGAATGTTAGTCATTGCTAAGTTTGGCTCAATACGTGAACTTAAAAAGGCATTACCTATTCTGTTTTTTCCAGGGCACAGCCATGCTGTGATTAGGAAAAGTAATTAAATATGACAGCTATGTATCTTTATTTCTTTATGGATTCAGTTATCGCCAGGGGTGGCTCCAGGCACCATCACACCAAAGCATTGCCTGGGGCGGCAAGCCACGGGGGGCGCTCTGCCGGTTGCCGCGAGGGCGGCAGGCAGGTTACCTTCGGCGGCATGCCTGCGGAGGGTCTGCTGGTCCCATGACTTCGGCAGACCTCCCACAGGCGTGCCGCCAAATCCGCTGGACTGGGGACTTCCCGCAGGCAAGCCGCTGAAGGCAGCCTGCCTGCCGTGCTTGGGGCGGCAAAATACCTAGAACCGCCCCTGGTTATCTCATAATGAATTTACCTCTTGGACACGATTTAATGCTGTAGTGAAATTTCTTTCAGTTGGTGCACATACATTATTTTGCTCACTCTGAGATGCCAGTTTCATAACAATCATTCTAATGAATGGACAGCCAAAATTCGTCTCTCCTTTATAAATGCTGAGGTACATTTTGATTCACAAATAGCATTTGTCTTTTGAGGACAGCTGTAACTGTGGGAGTTTCAGCCTTAGTTCTGAATTTACTTGTGCTCTGTAGGAAAAAGACAGAATGTTACTATGTATTATACACAGTGATAGATTCTGCTCTCAGTTACACCAAATTTACATCTAGGTAGCCAAGAGCAGAAGCTGACCCTTAATTTTCTAAAATATGTTTTGTTTTATAGTTTTCTGTGTTTTAAAGTAGATTTTTAAATGTACCAGTATTAATATTTCATATAAAGATGTTAAAGGGACAGTATTTCTCAAATACCCTATATAATCCCAAAATAATAACTGTGACTGTAGATTAAAAAAAAAGCCCAAAACCCAACTTATCATGGAATCATATGAAAACATTCACAGCCACATCATGATGCATTTACTCACACTGAGTAGTTCCTTATTGACAAGAAGTCTCATTGACTTCAATAGGACTTGTGAAGTAAAGTATTAACTGCCATGGGTGAGGATATCACAATTTGGCCCTGTGACAAAGTGGGACTGTTCTTAATGTTTCCTCTGAATAGTGTGTGGGTGCCTCAGTTTCCCCTATGCATTTCTTAAGTCTCTGTGGGGTGAGAGTATTGCAGAGCAAAAGGCTAGTGCACATAAATGGCCGACACTCTGTCTCCTGGCAACTAATGGCCGAGGCCCTTCCCCCAGCAAGGAGATAGCTAAAGGTGTTGGAGAACAAAGAGATCAGGTGACCTCCTGGCCCAGGAAAGAAACAAAAGAGGAGGGGCTGGAGGGTGAGTCAGTTTGGAACTAGCTGGGGACGAGGAGTGAGTGCAGACCTGGGTGTCTGGCTCGCTGCCCCCAGGATGGACCCAGCTGAGGGGTCCTGTTCTCTGTACCTACAAGCTCTGTTTTAGACTGTGTTCCTGTCATCTAATAAACCTCTGTTTTACTGGCTGGCTAAGAGTCACGTCTGACTGCGAGGTGGGGGTGCAGGACCCTCTGGCTTCCTCACGACCCAGCCAGGGCGGACTCGCTGTGGGAAGCACACAGAGGGGCAGAGGATGCTGAGGAAGGTGGAAGCCATGTGAGCTTCTTGCCCCAAAGACAGTCTGCCCACAGAGAGGAGACTTCACCAGAGTCCTGACTGGCTTTGTAGGGAGCAGTTCCAGAGCATCGCCCGGGAACTCCGTGACAGGCCCTTACTAAAGTATGCAGAGTAATGGCTTGTTCCAAGACTTTCAGGTCTGCGGGGGGAAGTTCTTGAGTAATTATTGCAATTTTATATGCAGAGTGAGCAACTACATGTTTAAAGGGCTATTCAGACATCTATATACCAAATTATTATTACTACAGTGTTCCACGGTATGGGGAAGCATTGGCTGACATACAAAGCAATGAAAGAAACATGCGCACTGTCATAATGGCATTCCCTAAATTATGATAGTTCCACTTCTGTATTTGAATAACACTAATATTGATCAGTGAACATCAAGGTTGTCTGGATCAGTGAAAAACAGGTGTAAGTGAGAGAATAATGAGGCTTAGCTTTCTTTGGTTTTGTTTAATTGCAGAAGCACACACAAAAAAGGTGTACTTTCAATTACACTTGGGCTGCAGATAAAGAGCATTACAATTTCTAGAGCTGACTGGAGAAAAACCATTCTGTTTTTCCACAGCTTTCAAGGTTTCAAAATTTTTGTTTCAACGCAGAATGAAAGCAAACGTTTCAGTAAAAACAGAATCTTGTTGGACTGCCTGTTATTGGAACTTTCTTATTCAGGAATGTTTTATGGGTGCATATAGCCTGGAATGTGAGAGATCTAGGTTCAAATCCCTACTATCCTTTTTCATCCTAGATTACTCTGATTCAGGGAGAGCAAAGGTTTGAACCGTGGTCTTCCATTTCCCAAAGCCATGACTTAAGCACCACTACAGAGAATCTCACTTGCAAAACTTCCTGACCTGATATGTCTCCACAAAACATTTAGATGAAATTTCATTTTGTAGAAATGTTCCAACCAGGTCTAATACACTACGCTTTTTTTTTCTCCAAAAAAACCTACCAACTATTACCGACACAGATGCAACTCCATTGGTGGTGGCCATGAGCATTTTTGAAACCTAGTCATCTAACATGTGAATCAACAGTTCTAACAATTAGTGCTTCCACCATTTCTACAATGGGTGGAGCTGCACTGTTACCAATGGTGGGAATTTCTTCCCCAAAATTCTTACTGCAGACAAGTACTTAGAGTCCCTTTCAGAGACAATTATGGCTTTCTCAGCATGAACTGTCACTAAAATACATGACAGGACTCGTTCTCTTTGGCATGGGGGAGATTTTGCTTCTGTTCACATTTTACACTGAAAACACAAGAATTTCCAGACTGGAACATGTCTCATTAGCAAAGAGTGAAGCTGAATAAAGGTTAAGTTGAACAAGTGGAACTTTATTAAACCCTTGAAATGCTCTTTTCATGTGGCTCAGCTGGTTCCAGCCTAACTCTTCACATTCTCTGTTCCTTCAGGAAACATTGGCTCTCTAATTGCAGTTCCACTGATCATGATACATTTCCCCTAATTTACAGACATTTTAATATAAACATTAAAAACAAATAATTGATGCCCAGGGCCCCACCCCATATCCCTTCAGTCAGAGGTTGCTAGCACATAACTGAGTTAGAGTCTTGTCTTTACCACAGACTCAGCCAGTTACAGTCTTTGGGTAGTTTGGCCTCCTTAACACGTGACCACACTGGAAATGCCCCTTCTGTGTCCCTATCATCTGCCTCTAAATCTAACAAACTATCTCTGCGCAGAGTCTCCTCTCTTCCTGTGGGGCTGGCCTCCAGATGACTCTTTGCCTCTCCGTTTTATGATTAGCTCTATCTCTGCAGGATTTCTTTGGGTGTTGGGTCTCCTGGCTCATAGATGTCCCCTGTTCTTCAGATCACTTATCTCTTTGCATAGGCACCGTATATGACTTGGGTGCACCGCACTCCTCACAATTCCCGTAGTCCGCTCCTTCTGGTGTCTCCAGCTCTGAAACATGAGGACATGTATCCTTTCTGAACCTACTGGGATGAAAGCCTACCCCTCACTAAAGTCAGTGGGGAAATTCCCATTGATTTCAATAGGGCCAGGATTTCACCCATGGTCTTGTTTGATTTTTAAATCCACACTATTATAACTCTGGATATTCTCATTATCCAGGTAACTGCCTCAGTCCTTTCTGGAATGCTGCCAAGACTCAGTGTTGTCTTGTGCCAATGAGTTTATTTTGAATTACACAGTTTTGTGGAGACAGTTAGTGGATATTTGGCTAACAACAAAAAATGATTGAAACTGAATTCTACTGTATCTGTCTATAAAATACTGAACATCCATAGTAAGATGTCACAAGATGTTTCAAGAAGTAGTTTGAGGAATCAATGATTAGTTAATGATCTAGTGCCACCTTTTGGTTTTGTTCTGCATAGAAATCTTTTCATATGTATTTTTAGGGAAGTTGCATGAATATTTTTGTCATTTAATATGACTAGTAATTATGGCTCTCTGGATGTTTTCAGAAAATATTCAGGACTCCACAAACACAGGAGTCATCAGACCACACAGAGAAAGTAGGAGTATTTTAATACCCACAATTTTATTTAACAGAATTGTGGCACAAAATATTGAGTGGAATCCTGGCTTCATTCAAGTCAAGTGGAGCCTTGTCACTTACTACAATGGAGCCAGGATATCTCCCATTGTCTAGTGTCCAGAATTCCTTTGAGCAAACACAGATAATTTGTTTCATTGTGTTATCATGTCATGCCCAGAAGTGCATTGATAATGCTTTTACACTGTCAAGGAAATCAGCAGCTGCTGTGCTGTAATGTCATACTCCACTGCAACACCTTTGGAGACAATAGCCCAGATAGGCAGTTGTGACCAAGGAGCTGATGAAAATGTTGTTTTAAGCCGTGTTTATGCTTCCCTGAACCTGGGCTGGATATGCACCTGATTAATTCCTTGCTATTAATTAGAGCAACCTGAAGTCTGCTATAAATTTACACCAGCTGACAATGGCCCTTTGGGGCCATACTGGCAGCTAGAGAGTATTGTCAACTCCAGCATTGCTCTGTACCCTATATGCTAGCCATGGGGAGGAAGTGATGTAGCTTGTGGCTGGATACATGGGGTGAAATCCTGGTCACACTGAAGTCAATGGCAAAACTCCATTGACTTTAATGGAGTCAGGAATTTACTCACCATGTTTAGGTCTTTGCAGGGGCACCATAGCACAGGAGCAGCCCTAAGCAGTTTCCTAAGATGGGAAAATTTGGGCCAATATGTCTGTGTTTTAGTATGGGCCTCCCTGCCCTGTAGCACCTCTGGCTGAGTGAGTAAGTGACACTGTATGTGCTCCCTACCTCAGTTTACCTTCCCAGGAAGCCAATAATTTCACTTCAGGCATACTTGACTCAATGATACACTCTCCTTTAGGGTATGTTTATTACTAAACCTCATACAAAAGGAACTGTAACAAATAAACAAAAGGTGCTTTTGGCTTTCAGGGTTCCTCTGAGGTCTTCCCTCTACCTCTAAGCTGTGTTCCCAGCCCCCACAGGGTTCGGTCTTTATGCCTTTCTTCATCGCAGGAGCCCCACTTCTTTGTGGAGTTGAGTAATTCAAGCAATTATTATCCCTCAGCTGGCCCCACTTAGTCATCAGGCTCAGAGAGTTTGGCAGCCTTCTCCTGCTGGTGTCTCCTCCCTGTTAACTCAGCCTCCACCCTGGCATCTTATTACTTCCTTCAGCATCTGCAGCCATCTGCCCTGCCATGAGGGAGGAGGCAGCATTTATGCTGGTCCCCTTCTCCCAACCCTTCCCGGGAGAGATGCAGAGCTTTGCCTCCTGCTGTCTGCAAGGCTCCTGGCCTGGGACCCCTAAAGAAACAGTACCAGGGTTTTCTCCCAAGCTCAACTTACTCATTGGGCTGCTTCCTCTGTCCCAATATCTCCCAGGTCTGTGTTTCTGTAACTGGACCTTTAATCTCTTAAAGAGCCATGCCAGGTGGAGGGATGAGCTGATCAGTAAGTGCTTAAGGGCAGTACTTCCTACTCATGCAGGACACAATCTGGTACAGTCTGGTACATGACATAATAAACATGACAGTCTGTTGAGGCTACCAAGTGGAGCAAGTAGCTGTCTAGCCATGCTATACATGAGTATTTATTCAGAAGAATTCAAATTTTCAGATAAGTAGACCAGACATCTCAACCAGTCTCCCTCATAAGAATTTGGTATTAGATTTTTGGTCTTTTTTTTTTATATCAAGTACAAAAACTCTTCTTGTGGATAGTTTAAAGTGTGGCGTTTGCTGTATGAAGCCCTAAATGGCTTGGGACCTAAATGCCATGCAACACTGTCAGGGAGATATGCAAACTGGAGCCTTCTCAATTAAAAGTCAGCAAGCTACTGGAGAGAACATTCCCTTTAAGGAGCCCCAGACTCTGAAATTCATTCCCTCACAATCTTGGTCGGAGATAGCCCATATCTGCTAATCTTCCAGGCACACTGCAAAGCCTATTCCCCCCGCCTCCCTCCTCCCCCAGGTATTTGGGGAGAGAGGATGTGTTGAATGCTGGGGTTTGTGCATTGAGGAGAATTTGGTTTTGTTTTCCTTCCTGGTTAGGAGAAGTTGCTCGATTTTCTTTGGTTTTTATGAGTATTAGTATTTTTAATGTGCTGAAAAAATGCCTTTTCCGTACATATCAATTGGGGCAACTTCAGAGGGGTTAAGCAGAGAGCTCCAATTAATGTACATTTAATACATGATGAATAAAAATACGTCAGCACTAGACCTACCAGCCCGTAAGCAATGCACAGTGAGAATCAACCATAAATAAAAAGACTAGAAAGGTAACATCATATTTCAAGAAAAGAAGTGATTCCATGATTACTTGTGTGAGTAAGGGTTTGAAGATATTTTGGGGCAGGGGCTTTCTCCTACTATATGATTGTACAGTGTTTAACACAATGGGACCCCATTCCTGTTTGGAGAATCTGGGTGCTGCTATAATACTACAAATAGTAATAACAAAAAAAGCCCATAATTTGTAATATACAATACATGTATCCCAACTATTGTATAAAAAGGATACTGTATAACGTGACTGTTGATGAGGACAGATGCTACAGAAAAGATCTTGATTGTAGCTCTGGTATTCTGTTTCTAACTGTTGCTATTTATAATGAAGTAATATTACTTTATAGTCTTTATAGTAATATTGTTTATCTGAACAAAACTAAGTTGTGATTTATTACTCTGATTATTATTTATTATTTCATTGGGAATAACTGGTGTTCCTAACTGTATTTCTATCATGTTTTGCAGACTTGGATTCTAGAAAGTTTCTCTCAAAAACTAGATCATCTGTACGCTCAGCACTCTTTGAGTAAGTTTCATAATTCAGACACGATTGTTTAGATGGGATAGATATACTTAATCTGTTCTTTACTCTCAGTGGTTAGTGTAGCCTCACTTCTAATTAGCTTTATTATGTCCTAATCCAAAGTTAACAAGGAGACTTACCATTGACTGCAGTGGGCTTTGGATCAGGCTATAAATGCAGTTGAAGTTGTAGAGAATTCCTTGCATGCCTCCCTGATGCAAGGATAAGCATGATTATCCTTATTATATCATGGAAAGCTACACATCTGAAAGGGTCATACAACTATGCTGACCCTTTACAAATCCAGCCATAATATTTGTCTCAAAATAAGTTTAAAAAAATACATATTACAATGTGTTTTTCTAGAGAGCATTTCATAAATTAACAAGAAATTATTTTTTGAATAAAAATCACTTTTCTCCTATAAATCAAGGTTTATTCTGATCCCCACCCTGACAGTAAAGGACAACTTTTACAATTAGTTATTAATTAGGAAATTAATTGCAAATGCTTATGATTTTTTCTTTCTTGCTTTCCTCCCCAATTCAGCACTGCAGGAACTTCAGAGAATCAGACTGAATATGGAAAAAGTGCAAGAGATTGTGAATTTACGCATGGATTTTCTTCAGCAAAAACCCTTAGTTACAGCAGAAAAGGTAGATGTTTCAGGGGTACTAGAGGCTATGGCAGAACAATTGAACACAAAATGGAAGAATGAAAATGTAATTGGTTTTCTGATAGCATCATCTTTACAATTGTTCAAGCTGTTTCAAAGGCAGTCAGTCTGGTAAATTTTGAAATAAACAAGGTGTCCAGCTGATATCAGTCGGCTGTGTGCATGTGTTCCCTCTGTGTGCTGCCCCGACTCTGCGCAGATAGCTGACACAGCAGACCCCCAAGAGAAGCCTCAATGATCACAGACTCTGATAAAGTACGAAGGCACCTGACCAGGTTTATTGTCAAAGAGAAACACAGTCTCTAGCTCCCCGGATTAGATATCTACGGTTCTGCTAGTACATATGTGCTCCCTGGCAATGGACTGGCTCAGTCAGTGGCGGGACTTTCCACTGCCCCCTAGGCCAGACAAAGACGTCCACTCAGGGATGCATTCTTATACACAGGTACAAACAGGTTACGCATCATTGAACGTACTGAAGTACAGCCCCTCTATGCATTAGGGTGTTGCCTTTCTTCTGGTACAGATTGGTTCAAACAAATAAGTCTATCCATCATACTATCTATCTATCGTATTGTCCTTTCATATTATCTATTCATCATATTGTCTATCCATTGTATTGTTCTTTCATGTTGTCTATCCATCATATTGTCCTTTTATACTGTCTTTAGGCTGGGTCTGCCTGTCCTTGTTATCTGTGTGGGATGTGTTTGTACCAGGCTGTTCTGGTGCCATCCTGGCATACGTTCATTTTATTAGTGCTTTCCTGTGCTTTTTTCATTCGTGCTTTTGGCAGCCGCCTTCTTGCCAACTTCCGTGAGCAGGGCCTGCCTCTGGCTCACAGCCTAACTTTGCTTTATGTTAGCAATGTTTTGACCATTACTTCAGTTCAGCCTCAGGCTTCATACCGGGCCTCTGATACCAAGGGTTCATGTCTCAGGGCCTCATCTTACTATACTTGTGTTGTCATGCAAATATGTGTGTAGTTTGAGAATGACAGATTGGTGGGCACTAGTTTTAATACAGCTGTAATCTAGATTCCATGAACGTTGTGGTTCCATGACTATTGAAAGAGGTGCAGAATTTATTTTTGGAAATGTTATTGTTGCTATAGAAATTCCACTTCTCTGAAAATGTGCTGTCACCTTCTTTTCTGCCTTAGCTCCTCACTGGTGCTTGCTAGTTGAAACCTGTTATGTTCTAACTGATCTTCTCCTTGCATGGAGAAGAACAAGCTGTTTTCAACAAGTATGCTCCAGACTAAGCCTGGAGTAAAGGTGCTTCTCAGACCCATGTCTTTGAGTAGGGCATTCGGGTGTGAGTAGGCCAGCAGCACCCCATCATTTCAAGGTAGAAAAATGAAACATGCCCTCTCTGAACTGCTCGCTTTAAGGACATGACAGTCAAGTGCTTCTTCCCATTATGACCTATATATCATTGAGTTTTAAAGAAAAAAAATCAATGAATACTTTTGAATAACGCATATGTTCAGCTCACAATCTGCTGAAGAATATTCAGTGAGCAGAAAAGAGGCCAAACTGATGTGATTAATTATTCATTGCCAACTAGTCACACAGTTCTAATAAGTACTGTACAAACACTGCACTAATGTTGTTGCAGTATGTTTATATGGGTTTTAGTGTCCAATACAGTAGTAGCTATAATAATGGGACAATTTTATTCATGTGATGCTAGTAGCATTGACTATATTAAGGTTGCCTAACACTTCCCATTGTAAGATTCCTTTTTCAGTTGTTTATAATTTTGCCAAACTTTAACTGTTTGGGCTGAAATGTTCAACTCTAGTTGCTGATCTTAGGTTGAATTTTTTTTGGAAATTTTCAGCTAAAATGGTTCTGCCATCTCTGAAAATGAGATTGAGGAAAAACACATTTTTCCTTGTGTTAAAAATATTCTTATAACTGTTTCATTGAGAAGGTTTAGTGCCCTATGCTTTGGAGCAGGGATTGAAATTTGGTAATGGTGTCAGGGATGTGCCATTTGCCTTCCCCATGAAAATTCACCCAAATTTGGCCAAGTGATAAGCCTTGGAAAAAATTCATTTTGCATATGCACAATAGAGATTTGTTAGGATTTGGCAGCTACATTATCAGAAGATTCTGTCTGCACTGAGCATGCTCCATCACTTCATCGCTCCTAAATATTGGACAGTGCATGCACCATTCCAGGGCTGCAGGGGCTGAACAGACACTTCAGTTGCTGCTCTGGGTCACTGTGGTGCCAGGCACCAGAAATGAGAGCATGGAAACACTCTGTCCTGTGATCTCTATACTTCTGCTGCTGGCATCTGGGCAGGATGGAGGAGGATTCAACCTGACTCTAACGTAGAGAAAAGAGTCAGAGCTGGGGAGAGGGAGGGCAGCCAAAGGAGTAGGACAAAGAACTTGGTGGCGGGGAGACTGGGTGTCAGGGAGGATAGGGATAGGTGGGAGGCTGAGACTGGACAAGGAGGGGAACTGGAAATGGGAGCCAGTGGAATGACTGGGAGGTGGAGAGAGGAGAGGAAAATGAGGATGAGGAGGCAGGGTCATGTGGAAAGAATAGTATGTGATCATGTAATTAAAGACTGTCATAATGCATCTACATATGAGGGTAAATAAAGGTTGCATAGGCAAACAATTCTCGGATTTCCTAACTTTTGAGTGATTGAACCTTGCAACCTAATGTTCAGTTAATATAGATTTTATTGTTATTTAATGAAATTGTAGATGTCAAAAAGCCATAGTCAGCTTTATTTCTTTAATAAAACTGTAGAAAATAGATTTGTGGAGGAGGTAAATAAATACTGTGCTACTGTCAAAGTACAAGAGTCACAGTGTACGGAACCAGCTTTGAGTTCCAAATCTTTTGTGGAAAGTACCATAATGATGACAAAATATTTACAAGATTTTTTTTTCATATTTGCATGTTCTATTATAAATCACATCGGGCTAT
Organism: Mauremys reevesii; assembly: GCF_016161935.1. Lineage (NCBI taxonomy): Eukaryota > Metazoa > Chordata > Testudines > Geoemydidae > Mauremys > Mauremys reevesii. Next base: position 92,668,653 of record NC_052628.1, on the reverse strand, counting down.
TCAGTCAGACCTATAACTGCATTTACTGTATATTCTGCTGTACAATATCACAGAGAGGGTGCTTCCTGCAATGCAACTCACTCCTCCTAGGAAGTTCAAAAAATGAATTCAGTGCTGGCTGGCTTTTCGCCCTTGGAGACTATAGTCCCCTAAATCCACAGAAGAGTTACAGCACAAGCATTAGCAGGGCAAGCTTCCCATCCACCCCAACACTAGCCTGAAGACCCCTTCTAGGAAAGAAAGGTAGTTCAATCTTTATGGGCCATTCAATCCTTGCTATCTGCTAAGACTGACCACGGAATGCAAATTACAGATTGTACAGTGAATATATACTAGGAATTGCACTGTTACCACAGTTCCAGTTTATATAGGCCTCTGAACAGCCACTGGATGAATGGTAGCTGCTTTCATGTACAACCAGCATGGGTTGGTTTGAATCAATGACCTAGGAATAAAGGATTTTTACTATTATAAATTCCTCAGCCTTTCAGTTATCCACATTTAACTATTTTTAAATTATGTTCATTCCCAATTTAAAGTCTTTCTGAAGGTGAGAAACAATTTTACCTTTAATTAAAGTTTTTAAAAATTCACTTTTTTTGCAGTGCCTTATACTCGATTCATGTGATCTCTGAGGATAATTCCATTTGAATGTAGATGGTCTATTGCACAGTTAGCAGAGAATAGATTAATTCAGCTTCATTTAGCAGTGTCCTGGGGTGAATTACAACTTTATAAAATGCTGTATAACAGGTATAGAGGTGTTCTAAAAGATTAGGGCAACTTAAAGATCTTGTTCATTCATGTTATTGATGGAGTTTTTGTCCATGCATATTTATTAGTTTACAATTAATGAGAAATGTACATAATTGAATATTATTTGAGCTCTACACTGAGACTTATTTATAACATTTCATGCTTGACTCAATTGCAGAATGTTTGTTTTAACTGTTTCTTATACCAGATGCGCTATTTCCTTAATGTAGGCATATGGGGATTTTTAATGCAGAAATCTTTTTAGGATAGTACTGTCAAATTTACTTTATAGTCCTACTTTATTTATAACTTGCTAATCATGTACTTCAACATATTTTTCAGTTACATTATGCTCTCTTTAAATTGTGTATGCTTTGGGTTTTGTATCTTTTTTATTAATCACTAAAAGTTTGATGCTTCAGTTATATTGTGAAATAACATAAAGCATAAAAGAGGCAGACATTCTTATAAATGCCATAATGGCTGCTTTTCTAAGCTATTTGTTTATGAAACTAAAGAAAATCACTCTGTATTTTCCATTATTATGGCTTTATAAACATTTACTCCCTGGATTTCCTGTTGTGATTTCTAAAGTACAAGCCATCTCCCCCAGTGTTATTGATTTTGCCCACTCTGTAATTTTAGATAGCATAAGGCTAAGTACAAAAATCTCCCGAAGTTTGCTCCCCTAAATTGCAAATCCAAGTTCTCAATGATAAAAACCAATGTTTCCTATTTCTAACGACCTCTTCTGCTCTTTTCCATTTTTGCTCCATCTCTTCCTTTAAAATCATGGCGATTCTGCAACTATTGGGCCAGATCCTCGTTCCACCCAGAATATGAATGTGATTTATGCTTTGTTACATTTCAGGTAATTGACGAGACGGAGGAACATGAACATTTGCTGCAAAAAGAACTTCTGTGGAAAGCACAGGCCATGCTGGAAATGGCAAAGCAGTCCTTATACAAACGAGAGAGAGAGGTAGCTGAACTTCTACAAAGTGAGAGTGGACACAATGAAACAATGAAACCTCAACTCACAGTTACAACATTACTAAAAACTCTTGTGAGCAAGGTAAATCTTAATTAGATCCGTGGAAAATATTTGTTGAGTTTTCTAAGATGGGGTTTTCTAAGACTAGAAAATATATGAATTTATTCAAGATTTTTATAGTTTAAAATAAGAAAAATATTATACTGCATGTAGGTTTTATATATTCATTTTATGTGTGTGTTTGTAAATTTATGTTCTATATAATGATTACAGCTGGGATTTTCAAGGGAGTAAAGCACCTGAACCCCACGGAAATTCACCATACAGAGGTAAATGGTAACTCCCAAGGAAACTGATTGCATCAGGAATTCAGTTAAAGCCTTTCATTGGTATTCTTTTCATTGCCAGTTTTGTCAAATGAGAGATCAACTGCATGGAAAAAATAACATTGGAGGAGCAGAAAAAAATGCATCTGAACCACACAAATGGCAAATAAGTGCTCCAGATTTAAGGGAAATATGAAAAAATCCAATTTTTAATCCATACTAGGTCCACACTATATATTGTGATGTACCTGAGGCACAACAATGCATTAATCAGCTTATTGAGAAGAATGATGCTGAAAGGGCTGATCGGAAAGAAGAATTTAATAATGCGCAGGCTGACATCCTGTCCTATAAAGTTATTTATGGAAATAAACCTATGGATTACAAAAGGTATGTGGGATATTTAGTAAAGCAGGACATAAACACAATATAGAGAATACTGGGTTGTTTTCATACTAACACACACAAAAAGGAAGTTTAAATAGAACGTATTGTGTCATATTTTATAAACTGTCAAAAGCAAAGTAATTCAATGTTAAGGATAACTGTCCTTTCCCTTGCTCTGAATGCTTAGGTATTATAGTATATTATGTATAATCTATACATACCATAATTCACACTGATAACATTCCATGTGATACCATGGAAGAATTAGATGATTACCGTATATTTTATAAATATGTTTTGGAGACCCAATGTGGATATGTCAATAGTTTCATTGGGTGCTTTATTGTGTTCTAAATCTGTATTTAGGGGCCTTTTTTATGGTCCATAAGGTCAAGACCAGACATTCTTGTCTATGGATTTTTCATGTCCAGCCCTTGCTTAGGGGGTGTTTATTTCTCAGATCAAAATAAGCTTCCAAGTTTAATATGGAAAAATAAAAGTAGAGACTATCTCCCTGGATGTTTCATGTAAAAGTGGGTCTGAGAGCTTAGCAAAGAACCAGCAATAAAAATACAGCAAATAGACTCACAGCTTGGTAGCTGGCTTGAATAGTTTTCATCTGGTATTTTATAGAACCTAAAATATACAAAGAGCAAACATTGCTGAAATAAGCCTATTTAGCTAGTTCATGCTATATATTCATAGAAATATAAACTGGAAGGAATCTACAACCTCCCAATACTTTTCTGCCACTTCTTTTCCAAAATCCTTCCTCCAGTACACTCTGTGCTGACTACTAGAAACACAACAAAGAAGTAAACCATTCCTAATGACCTCTTGACTTTCTGAATAATTTAAAGGGAACAGTTTTCACTGAAGCTTTCCAGAAATCTTGTGAATGCAAAGTCTGAATTAGAATATGCTGAAACAGAGAAGATTGCATTGGATTGCATCCAAAAGGGGGAAATCCCAGACTGGATTAGCAAACATTGTCCATATTTAACCTTGACAGGTGAGAAAGCTTCCTTTTAATTCAGAAGAACTGAACTGTTCTGAGCCCATTAATTTTAGGGATCGTATGACATGTTTATCAGTGAAGCCAAAGGCATTTAGCATATTTTTGGTTATAACAAGACACTTAATATTTATTATGCTGCAAGGTACTAGGAGCATGAAACAACCAAGGTTACATGTATTTTAACCCAGTTCCTGAATCGGCCTGTAAAACTCAAGGCTATAGCATAATTTGGGAACACAGTAAAAACATTGGTTTGTGTCTTCTACACTTTCAAGACCCAAATGTGCTTGTGACACTACAGTATTGTAATGAGGTTCCTCAAAAATGGAAGTTTTTACAGGGGAGATAGAACCTGAAATTGTCATTAGGCTGCAAAATAATTATCTGACTTGATAGTTAATACCATAAATGGGGGAATGGATGGGGAAATTCACACTTCTGTTGGCACTGCTATTTCAGACTATCTATGGGAAGACTTTAAGTCTTGTGTCACTTTGAATTCAGAAACTTGCCTTTGCTTCCAAAGGTGAGAAACTGATGAGGCCAGCGCAGAGAAGTACCACAATGGCATTCCCCCAAAAACGTTCAGCTCACTTATTCCCTGATTCTGCAACAGCATGTGGGTGAAATGTTGCACCTATGCAGAGTAATATGGTTGAGGAGGAGGGGATGGAATTTTAGAACTCTTGGCTGAACACTGGCCATGTGCTTTGATTTGCTAAAGGTATATACTATACTATATACTATACAATATAGTAACTGTACTGTAATCTGACCAGATTCTGACCAAAAAACGTATGCTGATGAGAAAAGCCACCTTCCAGATGAAGTCATGCAAACACTCAACAGAAAATCACAGGTAACGTGTTAAGATGTTTTTGGTATGTAAGGACAGGAAAAATGATTAAGAAAAGATATAACCCTCCTCTGATTACCATTAAGGGTTTGGATACTTGCTTTGTGCTGTATGCTCTGCCCTCATGCGACGTGTGCCTGCCTCTGAAACAGAGTTCTCAGTAAGAACTAGAACTACACACATCTAGGCAAATATATCATATGTTTATCTATTTCCCTTTTTATGAAGAGTCTAACATTAACCACTAAGTACATTTATAATAAAAAAACACCATTACACAAATCATGTAATCTATCCTTTGGGGTTTACAGTAGTATACTCATTTATTCACTGTTCTCCTGTGAATCTTTCATATGCCTTGGTGGTTATTCAGCCTTTTAAGCATTGGATACCCATGGCAGGACTTCTATACACACACATCTGAGAATTTCAGTCGTTCAGACTGCCTATTTCATAATAGCATGAGGTACCATTTATACTACACTTCATTCTAAAACAAAGTGTAGATTAGATACAAAATGTAGCAAGGCCTGACTGAAATGGGTTTGCTCTGATAAAAATGACCTGATGCAAAATGCAGAAGAGGAAAGGAAACCTCAGCCCCAATAAGTTCTTCAGCGCCATTAACCTGTGCAGCTCTAGAAGAAATGGACGCTGTTTGCTGCTGCTGACAAGTGAGGTTTGCTCCCCCACAAAAGTCATTCCTTCCTGTGGTAATGCAGAGAGCTGTCAAAGAGGCCCCATTGACTGGAATCCTAGTTCAGCCACAATGCATTGTTCATTAGGAATTTTCTCTCTCCCATAAATTATACAGAGGTGGCTTTAAAGACCACATTGTTAATATCAAACAAGGACTAACTATTAAGTCTCTAGTTCAGCAGTTACTACACCAGTGGGGTGTCCTCCTTCTTATTCCAATTTATTGTTAATTCACATTAAGTCCTTCCCCCCAAGGCCTCACACAGGGTTGCATGTATATTGCAATCCTACAGCTAAGCTAATTCTTCTGGAATTGGACTGGCTCCACGTTGGTGCCTGGTTGGGTTGCTGCACTGACAAATGATGAGCATGAACTGTAAAACTTTTATTGGTTAGTTTAATAATATTTATATTTTTAGGATGCTGATGAGACAAAGGAGCAGCAAGGGATGCACCAGCTTTGGGCAGAGGCCCCCATCACAGATGAGGGGGTGTTGTGTGGAAAGGGTGGAGCAGAGAAGCACATTATGAAAAAGCCCTGGAGCGAAAACTGATTGACAGAGTGGGCAAAACTTTCAAAAGCACTTAAATGATGCAGAAGCCTAAGTCCCATTGGCTTTCAATGGGACTTGGTTCCTCAGTCACTTGGGTGCTTTTGGAATTGTGACCCCAAGTTTAGAAGCATTCTACTATAATTTTTAAAAATCTGGCCTGAACCCACAATGGGATTGCATGGATGGGACCCCTTGTGCCCACCCAGAACTCCATTAACTTAACAAGGTCTGTGAGTGATCAAAGGGATGCATCCACACTGATCACATTGCAGCATCAGGACCTAAAGTATGTAACATTCCTACTTTCATTAACAGGAATAGAGCTGGTCAGAAAATGACTTTTTTAAAAATATACACATTTATATTTGCAAAAATAAATGTCCACTCTTCAGCAAAACGATAGAAACTTACCCACCAGCACTAAAGCTGGTTGAAACGCTACAGAAAATGTTTGCAGTTTCTATTTGTTTGTTGTTAAAGAAATTGCATACAATGAAACATTTCCAGTCAGCTCTAAACAGGAAAATTGAGTTTTACAAATGTTCATCACTTATTTATTATTTTTGTTAGCGAAAGAAAACCACAGTTCTGACTGCTTCCCAACAATTTTTTTGACATACAAATAAAAATATTTTAAATGTTTGTATTTAGAAAAGTTTGTCTAAATATTGATAGTTCCATTTGCGTTTAAATTCATGTTGGTTTTGGCTCCTTTCTGTGTAAATGTGACTGAGTGCAGCATGACTGGGGAATGAAGCCAGGCATGGTAGATAGCTATCCAGTACTAATATACATGCACGTATTTCTCCATTGTTTTAAATGTCCTCTTTTCCCCCTGAGTAACAAGTGGGAGAGAACCTTGATTCAGTTTTGTAACTTTATTATTTAAATCTGTAGCATAAAGTCTGTTTATAAAGATGATGTTACTGTAGTGTTTATATAATATATGTATGTGTTGGAGTGAAAGGAGCCCCTGTAGTTTCTGACAGGGAAGGGGTTAAACCCCATTTCACCAGTTAGCCAACCCCTCCTAGATTCTAACTAGAATAAATAGATCCGAGAGAGGAGGCTGCAACTTAGAGAAAAGTCAAGAGTCTCTTGTTCTTGCAGTCTGAAGAGTAATTGTAGGTCTAAAACAAGCCCTTTTTCTTTTGCTCTGAAGACTGTAGATGTAGCAAGACCTTATTTATTTATTTATTTATTTATTTTCAGTTAGTTCTCTTTTAAAGTAAACTGCATCAAAAATTGCCAAGTGGCAAAGTGCCTTCTTTAATTTTACACAGCTCTGACTGGTACCCTGCAATAGAAAATATGATTCTGGATGTGGACTTTTTCCCACTTAATTTATTTTTTTAAATTGGAAAATGGAATATAATTATCTCTTCTCCCTGTCCAATTTTATAATTAGACTTTTTTTTAAAGTCCGATATGTTTTTCTTCCACACTCCCCTGAGAGATAGGTATGTTCAAAGTACATATACCATGCCTAAATCTCAAATCTCGGAACAGGCTGAATGTTCTTCTGGTTAAAGGCTGTTCCTGGATCTGCCAAGGGATTCTAGGCCCTACTCTTGCACCAGGAAGTGTGTTCTCCTGAGCTCTGTGCGTCCATTGACTCTTTTTGGGGAACACTCCACAGCTCAGAGGGCGGCTAAGCAAAAGGTAATATTGGGTCATTAGTAGGGCTCTGTGTTATTAGGCATCTGTGCGACCTCCGGGACTTCTCAAGCAGCCAGTCTGGCTGACACCGGGGCTGCCCGAGCAGTTGACCCTGGGTCCAGCTGCTCAGGCGGCCCTGGGGACAGCCACACAGGCTGCTGCTGAAGTGGCTCTGCAGCCAGTTGCTCTGGTGGCCCTGCAGCCAGCTGCACCAGCCGCTGCTGGAGTGACCCTGTCCTCACCACACTGGTCTGTCCTCTGGCAGCCCCAGGCAGCTGGCCCCAGAGACTACCCAAGCAGCAGCTGATGCGAATGGCTCTGGGGATCACCTGGGCAGTGGTCCCAGGGTGGCTGGAGCAGTGGCTGTCCCTGGGGCTCCCCCCACCCCCACAGCAGTGGCTGGAGCTGCCACTGCCCCCCCTCAGGAGTTCCCCCCCTTCAGGTGCTGATGCCGTGCCCCCACCCCCTAAGATTCAATCAGGTTATTTATGGTATAAGTCATGGACAGATCCCGGGGCTGTGATTTTTTGTTTCTTGCCTGTGACCTGTCTATGACTTTTACTAAAAATACCCATGATTAAATCATAGCCTTAGTCATCATCAATTGTGAGCAGAACACCGCTGTAGCATTTCCTCCGCTCTGTCCCCTCCCAACCTGCACCGCTTCATACAAGCACCACTAGTTCCAAAAAAGTATTTTGCAGTGATTGGGGGTTGATGATGTTGCATGCCCTCTGGATGGGGGTTTTATCCATTGGCCTCTCTATTAAATGGAACTTCACATTAACGTGGCATTTGTGTTTTAAAATCTTTTAACATGCCCTTCATCGAAGAATTCATTACACCTCTGAAGATGCTAGGAGGGAGAAATCCTTGCACTTCACTGACCTCAGGGGTCTGGTGTAGTGTATGACAGTTGTGCTCGCTAGTCCATTTGCACTGATCCTGACACAATCTGAGCCAGTGTAAACACTAAGGACAGAAGGGACTTATTTATGGGGGTGAAGGGGGCACTATTATTTACATAGAAAAATGGAAATACATTTGATGGCAATAATGGAAAGAAACTTAAGATAAAAAAAACTTCCCGACAGTGAATTGTGGCAGGGGATGGCATAGATATCCTAAAAGATATCAGGGTCCAATGTCCTTGATTCGGTTAATATAACTGGCCAGCATTATTTAGGGACATGCTGTAAAATAAGCTGTAGGTCTCAGTACACCTAGATGAAGTGTTGACTGTTATGTGCTGATGTAAAGTGCTGTACGAAGGAAGCCATTTGTAGTGTGCAAGAAGTTTTATTGGTCCTCCAGAACCCAGGAACTATATATGCTTGAGCACCATTTACTGGCACCTTATCTATAACTAGATAGATACACACACACACACACACACACACACACACACACATATGTTGGAGTGAAATCTCAATAAAGCTGAATGGTATAACAGCCACTCTTCATTCAGGATAAATGTAAGAAGCAGTTCATCTCTTTTTGGAGTAAGATACCTGAAACAATAGGAGCCATCATCCAAAACACAGGCCACATGCAAGGTGGTTTCACTGGGTCTGAATGCAAACACAGAGAGCTAGCTGGGCATTGGTTTTGGTGGACCTGTATATGTTTGAACCCAGATGCAGCCAGAAACATCAAAGAAGCAGACAGAAGTCACCAGAAAGCCATGGAGAGACAGCAAAACACTAGTAGCATGACCATGAGAGAAAGCTAAGATTGCTTTTTGGGTAGAGTACTGGCTAGAAAAAGAGGCTTGGAATATTAAGCAAAGAAACTGTTTCCTGCTGTTTGATTTCTACTGTGTTCAGTGAAACAGTACTTTGTATACATTCTTTGTAAACAAACAGGATTGCATCAAAGAAATACTGACTCCATCATCAATTTCTCCTCTTAATGGAAACAACCCTTAAAACACTGACTGTAGTCTAACCACTTGGGTCAAAAGCGGGTATCAATGGAGCGGTCTCTTGTAACACTGTCAGTTTGAAAATGAAGAAAAAAAAAACATGAAAATGTTTGCAAAATTCTGAGCTTTTTTTTTCTCCATGTGTGTCAGAAAAATCTAACCAACTATATCTGCATCACTTCTGGTTTATTACTAATAAAGCACTTATCTCTGTCACAAACAACCATGTGTCTCAGCGTGCCATGCTGCTGTCTGCATTATGCAATGACATGGTGTCAAAAGTGACTGGATGCCACCTCCAGCATGGAGAGAAAACAAGAAAGACGGAATAAAGGGGATGAAGGGAGAAGAACTCCTGTGCAGAGATGGGGGAAGGGTGGTGGCTTCTCAGCCTCAAGCAGGCCCCGAAACTGGCTGTGTGATTGGGATAGAACTGGAAGACCAAGTATAATTTGTTTACTGAGTTACTGATTTTGACTCTTGAGTAAATTCAAGGAGAGAATGAGTGGCTCGTGGATAGTTCATGAACAGAAAAAAAAAGGTTAAATTAACTGAACAAATTGTGAATTGTTGCCCAACTTTTGAATTTCATCAATATACAGCTAACCCTTTTTTCATGAGCACGAGCGAAGGCATTAAATAAGGCCTGATCTACACTTAAAATTTAGATCAACCTAGCTATGCTGCTCATCTCTGAGTGTCGTATCCCTGGGGGTACGCAGAGGTCTTCCATAGGGTACATCAACTCATCTAGATATTCTCCTAGTTTTACAACAGGCTACAGAAAAAGCACTAGCAAAGTCAGTACAAACTAAAATTTCATACAGACAATGACTTGTTTATACTGGTCTATATACCATACACTGAAATGTAAGTACAATATTTATATTCCAATTGATTTATTGTATTTTTATTTGGCAAAAATGAGAAAGTAAGCAATTTTCAGTAACTGTGCTGTGATACTTTTGTATTTTTATGTCTGATTTTGTAAGGAAGTCATTTTTAAGTGAGGCTAACTTGGGGGTACGCAAGACAATTCAGACTCCTGAAAGGGGTACGGTAGTTTGGAAAGATCGAGAGCCACTGTTGTAGATATGCCAACCTAACCCCCAGTGTAACCATTGCTAGGGAGGTGGTGTTCCTACAGCAACAGAAATACCCCTTCCGTTACTATAGGTACATCTACCCTATAGGCTAGATATGGCATAGCTATGGTGGAGACATGGCAGAACGTCATACTGATTCTAACAGCACCCAAGTCAACAGTTCATGCTACAACTTTTGGCTCAGCTGCAGTAAAGTACAAAACGTTGTGGTCCTTTAGTAGCTAAAAAGTGAATTAATTAACATCTTTGTAGAAATGCTAGGCTACTCTCAGTGTGGGTTAAATCTGGATTTTAACGAGGTAAATATGTTATATTTTATATAATAGTATAGATGTTGGTATTTTGCTTTTTAGTTGTCATCTATTCATTCCATTATAAGATTTACAGCTGCCGGTTTCCACAACATATGATAGCACAGAATCAATCATTCTCCATGTAGTGAAGTGTCTGTGACTTTGACTGGTATACTGTTTATTTTTTCCTGAACCTCAAGGTGTAAGGAGCTGTGCTTTAACAGCACCCAGCAGATGGGGCTACAGTACAGGCTCAGACACTTATCTTACAGGAATCACTTCCTTAGGCCATCAGAACTACTAATATAATATGAAAACACATGTAGAAAGGGGTCTCCTTTCCTCAGTCTAATAAACAGCACTTACTTGATTGGGACAACTTGGATGTCACACAGTTTCTCAGCCAAGACTAAAACACTAAGGTGTATACACATACTCTCTCACAGATCTTTACCTTTATTTATGCAAAGTACTCTGCAATTTACTGCAAGGTTATATCTCATTTATTAGAGAGTGTTTGTTTTTTAACCTTCCCAATATAAAAACCGTGAGTGCTCACTAGAGCTCTCTGTCTTAAGGAAGATATAGGAAAATGACAAATTGCATTCTTCCTATCTTACTGCACTTCCAACAGCTAAGCTGCCCTTATGGCCACTTTTTATTTTTGACACATCCAACTTACATCAAGTATTCCTAAAACAGCTCCCTCTCACTTAGGCAGGATCTCATGCCAGGTACATTGAGAAGGCACTTTCAAGTGTCCCTCATCACACTGGACATCCTTACTCTTATCTACCTGCTGAATGCCCCAAAGACTAGATGACATGACACTGGCATGAGTTTTGGATTTGTTGGCTTCTAGTGGGAATGAGAACAGGCAACATCTTCATCAGATCTATGAGTGAAGGCAGACAGAATTGTACTTTTTCCATCTATAGATCAACTAAGAAAGCAGCCCCATATTTTGTGAGACCCATATTTTATGAGTCTCCATTATGGGCCTACTTATGTTATACTTTATGTTCTTTCGTGTGTCTTGTGTGTTCTGTTAATACTTTACAAGAGCAGATTTCACAATTTCCTTTTCAGACTTCCATTATTACCATTCTTTCCTTGGGAATGCATTTTTCTAATGAATCAAGCCTGTTAGAAAAATGAAAATGGTACCAATTTTGTTAAAAGGGTAAAAATTGTTCTGATAATAGAAAATGTCAAGTATGGCAAAAATCAACTGATGTATGTAAAATGCCAAAGCTTTCATGTAAAATTGCAGGCTACCAAACACAAGAAGGAAAACAAATGGATTAAATAATTAATGGAAAAATATGCCTATTTCTGAACTATAGATGGAGAGGCCCTCTTTTCCCTGTACTGGGCAAAATAATGCTACCATTAACTTCAGGGGTTATTAAGGAGAGGTGATAGCTGTACAACCACCATTAAAAAGCCAGGAACTTCAGAGTTAAGATTAACCTTGCAAGTGACCCATGGAAAGTATGGAAATTAACAATTAAGATAAGTTGCCCCTACCATCTTAACTCTGCCCTGATTTACAATATTCGGTGTTTTTCTTAAAGCCCCAATTCCTGAAGTAATGTGAATATATGAAAATTTCAGCATTTTTTATTTTAAATAGAAGTTTCAAACCTAATGTGGTAGGAAGGGAAGGCTAGGAGGGGTAGGAAAAGAGGAGGAGGTGTGGAAGAGACTGAAGTTCAGGTTCAGTAGGGTGGCCAGGCCAGGCAGGCAGGCAGAGGGGGTCTCAAGGCCAGGCAGAGAGAGGTAGGATAAGAGAGAGGGTTCAGATGCTATTAGGAACTGGGAGGCCAGAGGGACTGGAGTTCATAAGGTTCTGGGGAAATGGATGGACTGGGGAGGAAAAGGGGAGAGAGCAATGGGGCACACAACAATAAAAAAGGAAGTAGAGAGATTTTAACTAGAGAAGTGGTAAGCAGCCAACTGCTGCAGAGGAGCGTTGGGAGAGGACAGAGACTTCGGAGGGAGAGGAGCAGAGAAGCTCAGAAGAGGAGAATAGAGAGAAGAGAAGAGGGGGAATGAGAAAGGAGAGGTGATAATCAGATGAATAAAAATGAAAAGGAAAATAGGAAGGCATCAGAAAAGACAGGCTAATAAAATAAAAAGAAACATAAAGATAAAAAAAAAAAATAAAAAAAAAATAAGACAAAAGAAAAAAAGACAAGAGTAATAGATAAGGAAGTAGATATAATAGGATGGGTATAATAATAAGAATATAGATGAAATAACAATCATATGAACAATATGGACACAACAAAATATGGGAAAAACAGAACAGGCGGGACAGGCAGGCACCCATGGGGAGGAGTGGTAGAGGAATATGTAAAGAATGTAGCAAAAAAAGAAGACAAAATCCAAAGAGGAAATATGGATAATACAGGAATCTATATTCCAAAATTCAAGGAGTAAAAATAAGATCTAATAGGATCAGGATCTAGAATCCTGACCAGGACATGAATAGTGAAGATGAGTAACTAAGAGAATGAAAGATCTAGAAAAATAAAGGATCAGAAAATTAAGATATCAAAAATGATTATAATAATTAAGCACTCCATTTCATTCACATCAAATGGAAGACTTCAAGGAAAAATGACTGCTGAATGGAAATTGGCTGCAACTGGGGGCCCATCTGAGAGGCGAGGAGCGAATTTAATCTGACTGACTGAGAGCTGCTGCAGCAGGAGAGGCTATAAGAGGGACGACTTGGAAAGAACTATGGCAATACAATGGGACATAGAATCCCTATACAGGAGGAACAACATTGACTGTATGTGGAAGAACATTTCAACTGCCCAACACTGTGGCCAAGAAAAACAAAAGGGAAAGGTTAGTTAAAAAAAGTTAACTAGACAAAAGTTAAATGGAAGTTGCATTAAGTTTTAAAAACACAAAGTAAAAGGTACAATGACTAACCAAACCCAAAAAATAAAAAAATAAAAAAAGAAATAAAAAAAAACATAAAAAAAAAAAAAATAAAAAAAGAGAAAGAGAGAAAAAAAGAAATAAAAAAAAACAAAAAGAAAAGAAAGCAAATAAAAAAAAAAAAAAAAACAAAAAGCTAACAAGAGCAAGTGTAAGTAGAAAAAAAAAAAAAAAGAAAAGAAAGAGAAGAAAAAAAAAAAAAAAGAGTAAAAAACAAAAAAAAAAAAACAGAAGAAAAAAAACAAAAAAATGTTTTTAAGTACATCAGAAGCAGGAATGAAGAAAAAACAAAAGGAATAAAAAAAGATGATAAAAAAAGTAAAAGGGAAACTAAATGGATGGAAAAGCTTTTCTGAGGATGTGGATGGATTGGGTGATTGGAGGCTGGCTGCTGAGGTGAGGGATCTGAGCTTCTGGAGATGGTTGGAAACATGTGACAACTTCAGCAGGAGGAAGTGACACTCACCATTAACAAGTCTGGAATTCAAACATTAATAAAACCCAGGAGCAAGAAAAAGTCACACAGGAAGAAGAGTTCTGAAAGAACAAAAGAAAAGTGTTGAACTAACTACTCCTGGTTATAAACCTGTATTTTAAATAATGAGTACCCAATAATGAAAAGATAGCCCAACCAATGCCCAATTTAAAAAAAGGGGGGGGGTGATTAAGTCTAGGGCATAGGTGTAAGGCAAAATAGTTGAAACAAAAAAAAAGAATAAAAAAAAAATAAATAAAAAAAAAATAGTACAGAAAGAAAAAAAACATAAACTCTTGAAAAATATCTGGTTGTAAAAGGAGGAAATGTCTTACTAATCAACTAGTAGGAGTGAGATCTATTACAAACATGTGACAGGACAAAGGGATGACATAGTGAACTTAGAGGATCCCTTGACAAGAAGCAAGGAAAGGTCCCAAAAAGGAAAAAAAAGGTGTAAATGGTTATGGATAAAAGGGATAAGATTTCATGGATTGAGAACTGTAAAGGGGACAAGGACAAGGTGAGAAGGAGGGGTGGTGAAAAAGGGTCAGAATTCCTAGAGGGGTAGCAGTCCTGTCAGTTCTAGGAAAATCTATATTCAATTTATTCATAAAAATTCATAAAAAACAAGGAGAAGTAGAGAGCAGTTGAAAGGCAATAGACAGAAGAGAATACTAGAGAAGAAAAGATAAAAAAGACCAAAAAGAACTGTGAAGAACTTCACAAAAACAAAAAAAATCAAAAATGAAAAAAAAAATGAAATAAAAATAAAATAAATAAAAAGTAAAAAATAAAAAAAAAATACATACAACATACAAAATGACATAGCTATGATGGGAAAAGCGAAGGAAAAGGAAAAGAAAGTGGATGGAGTTCTGTGAGAGTCTCTGAAGATTGAATGTGTCAAAAAAAAAAACAAAAAAAAAAAAAAAGCAAAAAGGATATTAAGGATAAAGAATAAGGATAAGAATATATTATATTATTTATTATATAAATCCATCATCACATCTCGAACATACTGTATAGATGTGTCCTCACCTCAAACCTCAAAAAAAGATTCTAGCACTAGAAAAAAGAGTAAAAAAAAACAAAAAAGGTTTAGGGAGAGGAGAGAGGGATTTGAGAGAAGATTAAGAGGAAGAGACTCTAAAAGAGGAAAAAAGAGGAGGAAAGGGGGATGATAGAATATATATAAAAAATCATGATGATGTTGAGAAAGAGAAAAAGGAAAATTTATTTATTCCCATAATACATAATCATAAAAGAAAACAAAATAAAATTAATAGCAAAAAGTTTAAAAACAAATAAAAAAAGTTCTTTCTTCTTCGTGAAGTCAACTGTCAACTCTCCTAACCTGAGGAGGGAGTGAGTGAAGGACTATAACAATGTTTGGTTTAAAGGGGACTGATAAATTCATGGTGGCTAAGTCATGGCATGGCTATTATTGGGGATGGGTATGGTGTCCCTAGCCCTCTGTTTGTCAGAGAGGATGGAGATGGATGAGGAGAGAGGATCAGATCATTGCCTGTGTGTAGGTCTCTCCCTCAGGGCACCTGGCATTGCACTGTGCGTGAGTCAGACAGCTGGCTAGATGGACCTTTGGTCTTACCCGGTACGGCCTTTCTTATGTTCTTATGTTCTTATGTTCATGGTTGTGGAAAAAATCCTGAAAGTGTGAACCCTAAAGACTCAAAAATCAGAAAGCAGATTTAAAAACAGACAAAAAAAGATGTGATTTTTGATCATTCTGGGGTAGGTTATTCTGAGTATCCATGTGATGGGATGCCTATGCCACACTGGGCTGTAAGGGGTTAAGAACCCTTGCGAGCCTGTGCAGGAAGCAGCCAATCAGGGTCGGGCTGGCCCATATAGAAAGGGCTGTAGAGCAGAGCAGCTTACCTTTAATCACTCCCTGTAGCTTGAGGGGGACTGGCTGCCTTGTAGGCTGATGACAGCAAGCACCCTGAGATAGAGCAGTGCTGCAGGCCGAAACCTGGGATGCTAAAGGTAGCTCCTGGTGGGCTGCAGGGATCTGCAGGCTGAGGCCATGAGGCAAGGGCAAAGAGGGTGCTGGGGCCATGGGGAACAGAGGAAGTGGCCCAGGGATAGGGTGACCAGACAGCAAGTGTGAAAAATCGGGATGGGGGTGGGGGGTAATAAGTGCCTATATAAGACAAAGTCCAAATATTGGGACTGTCCCTATAAAATCAGGAACATCTGGTCACCCTACCCAGGGAGCTCTACAGAGGAGTCAGAGGGGATGCAGCAAGTGTTGGTCAGCTACAGGAACACAATTAACTTGTTTATTTCTTTTTTTAAAAAAAACTAGCCATGTCCTTCATTATGTCTTCTCAGCCCTGTTCCAAGAGAATAATCTTTTGTGCTATCAGCTCACTTAACTGCTGTAATACTCATTGGAAGGGAATGGGGGAGAGGGAGGAAACAAAACCAAAAATAACCCCAGCTATTCTGTTAGTTACCTGAAGCAAGCAGGGTAAGCATCCTTAATAATGAGATTCACTAAAGCAATGTGCCTAAGAAGAAAGTGTGCTGACATAAATAACTAAAGAGACTCTCCAGCTGAAAAGAGTGCAGCTGTGTTTTCACCACTCAGTGATGCACATGCCAATTCTTCTGATACAGCAGAGCTAATAACCACCCTTCCCCCACACTCCCCATTTAAGCAGGGAATGTTATAGGAGCACTCCGGGCATACTCACTAACCCATGAAGGACGAACAAGAAAAATCCATATTAAAATTACATAAGAATGGCACAAAGGACACAAACTGCCTGAAGGTAAAGTCAAGAAACACTTGGTACAACTTTGCTGGGGGTGGGGAAAGGGGAAAAAGTGGCTTTAAGTCAATTCTCTCAATTTTGCAACAGGCCTTTCCCCTGCCACAAGTCAGAGCAGATTTTGGATCTCTGGCACATCTCGCTATGTGCAGCTCTTACCGGTTCAACATGCATTGACCTTTTCTATGTGCAGCAGAATAAAATATACTGTCATGAGCAAACTTCAGCATGTAAAGCAATGGTAACTTCCCTATTTACTGTTTAGCCCAAGTCTAATGCAAAATTGGTCCAAGAGGTCTGACCTGATTCCACCTCTAGGCCACTCCTCTCCCCCCATCCTTCTAAGCCTCTATATAAGATACCAAAAATATTGCATCTTCCTCTTTTATATTACAGGATACTATTGTTACAACTGAGCAGGTATAAAAGTGGCCATCTCATTTATCATTTTCAGCAAATAATGGCTACTGTAACAGTAATGTTTACCAGCTACCTCCTGCTGAAGTGTTTACACCACCCTATAACAACTTTAAAAATACACCACAGAAATAATAGAAGTCAAACACTTAAACAACAAAAGTAAACAACCCTTTGTCCAACCCTATGCCCTTTCCCAACACACACTGCATGCAGCAGCAGGAGAGAGTGATTACTTGTGAGACATGAACTTAAAAGTAATGAATGCAGCTGATAGCTCATAGCTTCTCTTTAACATCTTATAACCAGTAACCACTTAGGCTTCCAAACAAAACATTTTATAAGCACAAGTAATTCCCCTTCCCTTCTTACTTTGGGCCTAGTCTAAGGCCCACCAAAGTCAATAGAGAGACACCACTGGAATTTGGATCAGATCTTTTATGAAGCCACTAAGAATATTAATTTTCACATTCTTTCATTACACTTTACTTTTAGGGAAAAAAGTATGGTTCAGTGGTTAACACACCAGCCTTAGCTTTAGGAGATATAGGTTCAAATCTCTACTCTGTCATAGATTGCTTGTGTAAGTATGGGCAAGTCACTTAGGTCTCTGTATGTAACTGGGATAATAGCATTTTCCTATGGCACAGCACAAATGCATTAAAGATTATGGGGTGGGGACCATACAATACTTAAGATAGAGTTCCCGCTGCCCCTCTTTATGCTACTTTAGCTCCTAATGAGTTGTCTGCCTCCACTGCTCTCTTTCACTCACTGCAGTGATTAAATTGTCAGCCTCCCTACACCTCAGCCTGCAATGCATCAGTTTTCCCCTTCCTGCTTGTGAAGTGAAGCTGATGCTAATGATCCTGAAACAAATGCACCTGGCAGATCTGCCCTATAGCCTTGCATGCTATATTGTTGTACACAACTCCCTGGCTCCTTCTGGCAGCTGTTCTAGTTGTTTACTTGCTGTAACGAATCACCACCCTCAAAGGCTTCTTCTCCTTATTTGGGCTTTTATGAGAGTGCTGGTGTTTCAGGCCATGCATCTTTTGTGTGGGGAACTGCTGTAGTGAGAATCTGACCTATTTGCCAACACTGCTTTCTCACAGAATCAATGAAGAATTTAACCACACCAAGCCTTAACACAACCACAAGGGAGCCTCCCCTCCCTTCACACTTTGTCCTGGGCTGGGAGGCAAGGTGGATGTGTATGGGAATGATTCAGGCTTTGTAAGAATGAGTTAAATGTCCTATATATCAGAATTCACAGCCCCTTCTCAGAGAATGTGGTGTTCCTGAAGAATTCACGGTCAAAGGGATCTTACTGAGCTCATGTGCTGCTTCAAGGCCTGGCTGCTTGATAAAGGCAACACTATTTTGTATCAAAGCCTGGAACTGAGCAAGATTAACCAGATGAGAGGGTAAGTGATGGCACAGTGAATGCAGCTGCTACTACAGCTAAAGGGCTGTAGTAACAGCTGCAGAGTTGCTACACTGGTGCTTCACTGCCTGGGGAGATGATTTCAGGCCACAGTGCAGACCGCTTGTGCAAGGTCTGTTTACTTGGGCTTTGGCTTGGGATCCAGAGTTTGGCCTCTTAATGCCAAAACTGCAACTGAATGTATCATGCAAAAAATATCATTACATCTTGACAGGTAAGACAGATTATGTTCTTTATATACCGAAATGTCCTCATAGACTGCCCTAGTTTTAAAACACTTCATGCACCTACAAGAATCTTCAAGTTTAAGGCAATGAAATAAAAAAGAGACATCAGTGAGAGGGAACATGGAATAGTTTCATGTGGGGGAAGATTTCATTGAACATAACCATTGACTTTCTTAATTAAAACTGAAAAGCATTTTTAAACTTTATTTTAGGAAATCAGTGAGAAGAGGTGCACTAAAATAGTCAGTTACAAACAAAAATTAACTCAACTTATTCAAAGAGTTAACAATAACATAACCTGTAGTTAACTGATTAGTACAATCAGAGAGAAGGTGATTTAAGAGATTGTTTATTGTTATACACCTTTCATTAAAAGATGCACTCCAGTAGCTTAGGTAATGGATAACCTACACTATGAATAATAGATTTCCCTACACTAATTTACTGAGTGATAATTATGTTTTGAAGTGCATCTTCTCCAGATGCACTGTTCAGGTGCGCAGTGCCACTTGAATTTGGTATGGTTTAGGTTTCATGGATAATCCATACACTGGGGTCAGATCTAGCTGGTCTTGAAGGCATTTCTCAAGCTTCAGCTGTTGCAAAATGGTGGTGAGAATAATAAAAATCTCATTACGAGCTATGTCTTCTCCCAAACACTTTCTTATCCCCATTCCAAAAACCAAAACTTTCTCAATGAGGCTTTTGTTGAGTTCACCGTTTTCATTCAGAAATCTCTCCGGTCTAAACAAATCAGCATTTTCCCATAATGTTCTATGGCAAAAAGAAATGAATTTTTAGAAGCCCTTACAGAGTATCACATGTACAGAAAACAAAGACAGGAAATACAGAGCCTGTACTTCTAAATGAATGAATTTACGTATGGCCAACCTGAGCATCTTAGTTCTTGAATAAGTCAAAATGAAATTTGCCTTGTTTTTCTCAAAAATTCCCAAAATTATGTAAAGATCATGAAATGGAATTTTGTTTCATCACTCAACTGAACTACTTTGATCCATGCATGGAGTAGATTCCAAAGGGGGCTGCCTAATGGGTGAACCTTGACAGTAGTGAGCAATGCTGGAGGGATGCATACTATAGTTACCTGCACCCTTTAGAGACTGCAGTGGAAAAGTAACAGCCCAATGCAGAGGCACAGAACCTCCAAACGGGTGGTCCTGGTTCCCTGAAGATCACAAAGTGGGGATCCCCACTTCACGGACAGAACAAATGGAAAGGAAACTGCACAAAGAGGACCTGGCAGAGATGTTCCCTCCCTCAGATAATGATTAACAAATGAAGCCTGCCTCTGCTCTCACTGATGCCAGCATAAAGTCCAGTGAAGTCAGCAGAATTACAGTGGGGTAAATTCTGTTTCAGTGAGATCAGATTCAGGGCCACAGTGGGTAAAGCATGAAGTGGACCAGACCTCCTGCTCATTTAGCTGGTGAAAACCAGTCCTAAAGCTAGTTTAACTCTCTATTTGGGTACTCCCTAGGTAGAGTGGAGGCGCCGCAGGGAAAGGGATGAACAAGGAAAATTGGGTGTGGCTAGGATGTCCCTGTGCCCTAATGATCCCCAGCTGCTGGGCTGATTCCTTGGGGAGATAGATAGCTGGTATAAAACAGAGAAGCCTTGAGTTGTGTCAGGGCCCGGCAAATAATAAAGTGCCAAATGTCATTATGGAACATAAACAAATTGGCAGATACTTACTCATCATGATTTACTTGATACATATTAACAAAGATACAGGTGTCTTGGGGAATGAGGTACCCATTGAGAATGGTTTCTTTTGTTGCACTAGAAAAGGAAAATGTATCATATCAACATATGCTGATTATCTGAACATTCAGGGAAAAAATAATTGTTTTTCTTATCCCTATGCTTATATCTAATGAGTTAGATGATCATACTTATTGTTACTGAATGTTAGAACATGTCAGAAGGCACCAGGCTTGATCCCCTTCATCTACAACAGCAAACTGTTTCTGCAAACTAAAGGCCTAATCTGATTTCACACCCATTGTCACTGATGTAACACAACTGACTTGAGTTACTCTTGATTTACACTGGTATAAATGAGATCAGAATCAGGTCCTTAATGTCTATGGTAGAGCAAGAAGACAGTTGGTGTAAATAGGTGGAGTTCTATTTTACTTCCATGGAGCTCCATGAATTGACACCAGCTGAGTATCTGGTGTTCATTTTAAGCTACGACTGTGATGCACTGCCATAACAGTATCAGAATTCCTTAATTTCCTTCACGTATTTCACCTTGCCTGTAGTGGAAAAATTGACAAATGAGGATTTCAATCTCAAATTCAGAAAGGAAGCATGATAATTATCTCTACAACTCATTTTATTTATACAGAAACAAACGTGTTTTGCTTCTTACCGGTGAGGAATGGTAAATGGTATAAATGAAGTGTGCCTTAAGATTTCACTTATGAAAGCTTCTGTATAATGCAAATCTTTCCTGTCATCAAATCTTGGTGACCTGAGTCCAATCTTTCCATCTTCAAAGAAAAAAAATAGGAATGTTTAATGTGCTTCATGAAAATGACACGGGGCTTCATTTTTTGAAAAAGTAAATACATTACCAATTTCTTCTTGAATTTTTGTCTGAATGTCTGGGTTGTTTACCAAATATAGGAAGATCCAAAATAGACATGTTGATACTGTATCAAACCCTGCAAAATAAATGGGTAACCAGAATGCTGCTTTAATAAAAATAGGATTACACACACGCGCGCGCTCTCTCTCTCTCTCTCTCATTCTCCTCTTATATTGGCCAGGGAGTCAATTAAGTTGCATTGGTATAAAACTGATGTACATGGGATTAAAATCAGGCCCAGGATACATGCCCTGTTGAAGTACACTGAAAATCTCCCAAGAGTGGTGTTTAAAAGGTTGGCTGGATTTTTTTAATACCTACCAGCTCCAAAGATGTCATTCACAGTACTTATTATTTTATCATTAGATAAGGGTGGAGCTTTCCCATCACTTCTCTTGTCATTGCTTATACATATTAGAGCATCAGTAATGTCTCTGAGATGATTCTAAAAGGAAACAAAAATCTGACATATTTTCATCCAACAAGCTTTAACACAACTTTCTGTAACCAGTAGTATTCTAACCTGAGATGCACAGACCATGTATCTTCATGAATCTTGGAAATTCCTGCTAAAACTATTCTTGCTAGTACAATTAATATTTTTTTAAAATATTTGCCACAACACATGGCAATTTCTTAGAGAAGAACTGACCTCTGTATATTTCTGCAAAAGAAAATTAAGCTACCAGTCAATAGTAGCTCAAAAACACATGGTCCAGATTCTGCTCACATTTACATTCTGTAACTCCAGAGTAATGCCATTCAATCAATAGAGGTACACTCTATTTATGATGGCATCAAAATCTGACACCATTCTATCAATTGTTGCCTGAAAATATGTACTACTTACTAGTAGAAATGGAAAGTTCCTTTCATTTGATTACTACTGAAATGGAAAAATCAAGATAATTGAATTCAACTGAGCGCTTGTTTAATAATATGCAGATTACATCACAAGAAATTACTTAGTAAAAGGAGGGACAGAAATACTAGAAGTCTGTAGATTTACTCTGGAAGAACTTGGCTGTCTAACTGCCCGTTGGGTCTTTGAAAATGTCCATGCCACTCTTCATTATAAAAAGCATGGGGCCAAATCCTGCAGTACTGTGCTACCTATCCACCCAAAGAAGGGTCTTCCACTAAAGGATCTTGCCTTTGGCTGATCCAGGTGTAGGAGGAGAGCAGGCAGTGGCATGGGTGGGCTGAGGACTTAGCTGTGAGAGATTTCATCACTACCTCACCAATCTTGCAGGGAACCAACAGGAAAATGGGACTGTATTACAGTAGAGCTGTATTATGAGGAGGCTTGGAAAGATTAGAATTTTTTAAATCAGTAAATATCAGTAAACATCAAACACATGCAAACCAATGGGGAAAAAAGTCCATTAATAATAACTGGAATGTACAGACAGACAAAGTAAGAAAAATGTTCCTTGAGAACATATTAGAGTTTAATTTAAGGATATTTACTTTGTATATTTTGACATGTGATATTAACAATTTGTGTTTTAATAGTTATAAAGCTTTAACTTTGTACATCTCAATGTCTATTGTCATTGAATAATTATTGGCTGATTCACCCCGCCCCCATAATTTCCCACAACTATGAAAATTCAAATAGATAAAAATTTAAAAAGTTGCTTAAAACCGATAATAATGTGCAATTCTGAAAATTTAAATAGATAATAAAAAATACTTAAAAATAAAGATGGGGGGAGGGATAGCTCAGTGGTTTGAGCATTGGCCTGCTAAACACAGGGTTATGAGTTCCCTCCTTGAGGGGGCCACTTGGGGATCTGGGGCAAAATCAATACTTGGTCCTGCTGGTGAAGGCAGGGGCTCAACTCAATGACCTTTCAGGTCCCTTTCAGTTCTGTGAGATAGGTATCTCTCTCTCTCTTCTTTTTATATATATATATAATACCTGTCACAATTATAATTAATTAAATTCGGCCACACCAAATTATAATGGATCTGTATTTAATTTTCTTTAGAACCCCTCATGGTGGGAATTCATGGTCAGGGAGCTGTGCTGACAGGATGCAGAATGGGATAAGAGGAGTTGGGGCAGAAGAATGGACCCTCACTACAGACAGCCAGGAAGGGAGGAGGAACCCAGACCTCTGTTCTTGCTCCTTCTTTTACTCAAGCTAAATGGGATCTAACTGAGTAAAGAGTCAAGAAATTTCCCCACAATAACCTGTAAGGAATGTCCAGGAGCCTGAGGTGTAGGGTATGGTTTTCCTCTCTATTACACACACACACATCTGGAGTATCTCCACTGAATCTTATGGAACTGGGTCCCCAGAGTTGTAAAACCAGTGCAACTGATAGGAGAATCAGGTCCTTACATTATTCAGGACCAAAACTCTTCATTGTGAACTGTTGTCAGAGCGGTACCGGTGTGGTGCTCTGCTTTCTCCTTGCTGCGTGTGTGAGTTCCTGTGTGCTGAGTCCCCTGTCCCTCTGCCTGCTAGCTGCAGACTGAGACCCGACAAGAGACCCACAGAGACCCAACAGACCACAGAGTCAGCAAAGGTGCAGTCTCGGTCTCTGCGACATTGCGACGACCTTGCAGTTAGTTCCCCTTAGTTTTCTAACTACTACATCAGGGCATGAAAGTGCCTCTTGGGGCAAGGACGGCTTAGTGGGCGGACTTTCCATTCCCCCCGGCCGACAAAGGGGATGCCTCTCCCAGCACAGATACAATACACAGAACACAACACACACATCACACATGACACATTGAGGAGCAATCTCTCTCAGTAGCAAGTTACAACCTTAACACCGCTTCCTTACCTTCTACCTTGTTGTTACCAAACAAAACAAACAACAATATTAACTCTTTTTTTTTTTTTTTTTTTGATGGGTGTTGTGGGATGTCTGTGTGTCTATCTAATGTATATATATAATGTTTCAGTATAATGTGTGTTTTTTTTTTTTTTTTTTTTGGTATATATAATATATGCATGCAGCAGCAGCATTTGCCTTTGCAGCCTCTGTGACCAAAGCCGGCCTCTGGCTCACAACTTTGCTTTTTTTTTTAGCAAAAAGTTGTTTTTTACTTCAGTTCAGGCCTCAGGCCTCATACTAGGCCTTTATCAGGGCCTGCACTTACTACATGAACAATTTTAAAAAATAATCCTGTAAATGTTGCTATTTCCCTCAAACATATTTCTTTAGAAGATGCAGACATCAGGTTTTCAGGGAACTTTTTATTATTATTATTTAGTTAGTTAGTGGTTGGTAGAAGTGGCCTCATGGGAATTTTTCTTCTGGAGTTTAAAAAAAAAATCAGCTCCCAAGCACATTTGTTTCCATGCTGATTTAATTTCCCTTGTATGGGCTTATACTTCTAGGATGAAGTGAGAGATTCCTCAGGACAGCTCTTAACTACTTCAGTCTTGCCAGGTTTCTACAGTCATGCCAGCCTCCCATTAGTCCTCGTCTGTGTCACATATGAAGAGTTGCTGAATTAATTTCCAGCATTTATAAAAAGCCTGTAGAAAAGCCTGCTTAAATCAAGGGGCCTGATCCTCTGCTCTGTTGAACCAAATTTAGGCTTAATTCCATTAACTTTAATGGAGCTATGCCAGCATAAAACCAGTGTACAAGTAGATAATCATATCAGCATTTTAAACAGAGCCATAAAAATTCAACTTTAGACCCAAATCTTACTTGTGCAGATTATCTCTGCCTAGCAGCAAGAGAGAATACTCATTACAAAACTGCTGTTATTGGTCTATAGTTTTGAAGTCTCACCTTATCATATGTGATATAATGTTCTTCTACTCGTTGTGCGATGAAGTTATTTAAGACCTCATAAAACCCATGGACAGCCTTCACAGCAGGGATTGGAAGGTAACGAAACCAGGGTATAAAATCAGCTGGGTTGACAACACTTGTGGCTTTTAGAAAATCTGCGTTGATCCTAATCATGCTAAGAAACTCTTCATCATTATATTCATACCTTTTGCCAAAGCACAGGGCACAGACAACATTTGCAACAGTGCAGGTGGTAATACCAGTGGGGTCAAAGGCACCTTTCTCTAAGGAGAGCTCCAAGAACATTTTCACCAGTGCTGAAGCTTCTGCACATACGTGCTCTTCCAGAAGACAAGAGCAAGTAGAAGTTTTGGCTTCTGACTTCGAAAAGGATCTTAATGCTTTACTGGCAATTTTCTTGTGGAGTTTCCAGCTCTCTCCATATTCTACAGAAAATGACAGACTTTTTCCATCAGCAAAGAAAGAAAAGGTGTGCATCTTGGGCCTGCCAGCAAAACTCTCTCCGTCTCTGAGTAATACTTGTTTCACCATATCTAGACCATTCACCACCACAACAGGTGTCATCCCCAGCTTTAGGAGAAACACGTCCCCATATTTTTTCCTCATTTGGATAAATGAAAGGTGAGGATACTCTCCAAGCTGAAGCAGATTCCCCACAATTGGTAATGGCCATGGACCTGGAGGGAGGATGTTCTTTTTGGTCATATTACCTATTATTCTTACAGAAATTAAAATGAATGTCATAGTAAAGAGGGCGGCCATCACCTCTGAAAGGGAAATCTTTTCCTCAAACATCATTTCCAGAAGTAAAAGCACCTAGAAGAGAAAATAATGGAAGCCTTAATCACTAGCATTAACTAAAATAGCAAAAAAACATAATCCCCCCCCAACCCCCAAAGACTTGAAATAAAAATGTGGACTTGAATAGAGGTGGGAAATATAGCAGTACAAATTGAAACACTTCACAGCAGCATTTCTTACACTGAATAGACTTCTTTAATTGCATTTCAATGTCTAATTTACATGTCAATAAAACCAGGTACCTGTTTTTCTTGTTTTCATAACTTGGAGACTACAGAATTCTAGAGCAGAGAGTAAAGTGAATATAATATGCAGGATATCTAAATCAGACCTTGACACACATGAATATCCATCAACTAATATGAGGCCAATAAACAGCCCCAACCTCTCCCCCTTGTGCTCCCCACCCACACAAACAAAAGAGCCTGAGGAAAACTCTAATGCTGTGTATCGAAAGTGTCTAATTTAAAATAAAAAATATATGGGTCTAGATTGTTGCTTTGAGGTAAAGAGTCTCAGTGTTTTCTATAATGTGACCCCCATTTTCCATACCATGAAACTCCCTGTTTAGCTGGCATCTCATTTAGACCTCCCCTCCTTCCATTTAGCAATACAGGAAGGGCAGGATGGTCACAGTCTGGGATTACAAGCCCTAGCTAAGAATCCATGTTTTAAAGCAATCGATCTGTGGCAGAGTATGGGGTGGGGGTGGGGAGATGACTGCTTTCAGGTGACAGTGACAACTCCAAGAAGAATTCTGGCTATTTCAGCCAGCATTGCTCTTGAGACTCTGGGCCACTGTATATTGTAACAGGGGATCTGCCTTGCTTTGACAGGATACAGCAAGACCTCCCATGCAAAGAAGGGGCAAAGTGACCACCCTGTATTCATCCTGACTCTAAGGCCATGGATACACTTACCAGTTACAGTGCAGTAAAGCTTCCCAGAGTGCTGTACCTCACTCCCCGTCCACACTGGGTACTCCACCTCCCCGAGAGGAATAACAGCTGTGGCGTATTGGCTGAGACGCTGCTGCTCCAGTGTAAACGGGGAGTAACATTATTACACACTGATTGACCTCCCTTTTAACTGAAGCATCCTCTCTTGTTTTGTTGTGAACTCCAGAGGAGGAAGTGCCCTTTCAAAGCTCCATTTCAGGGGCTGCTTATCAAAAAAACAAACACAGCTACTGTTTGCTTTGAATGAGTGAGAGGCAGGCAGGGGGGCTCCGTTTGGAGTACCCACAGCTAATGTTTGCTTGAAGAGAGAGGCTGCACAGAGGGAGAGGGGGGTTGGGGTCCGTTTGGGCAAGCGGCTGCTTATCTGGTCTATGAGAAAAAAAGAAACAGCTGCTGTTTGCTTTCAGTAAGTGAGAGTGGGTAGGGGAGGGAGGGGACTCTGAACTTACAAGACAGCGTGTTGACACACACTCAGCACTCCAAAAACCCACTCTCTCTCCCACCACGCTCCCTGTCACACTTCCCCCCTGCATTTGAAAAGCACATTGCAGCCACTTGAATGCTGGGATAGCTGCCCATAATGCACCGCTGCAAATGTGGCCATGGACAGACTGCAGCGCTTGCCCTACTCAGCTGTACGAAGGCGGGATTAACTCAGCATTGTACAACTGCAAGTGTAGCCATACCCTAAGAAAGGTAGTGCTAGCCTCATGCAATGGCTGTGCTTCCCCAGCCAGACTGTGACTGACCCCTGAGCTGGGATACAAGAGGAAGGGAACTTTTTTTGTGGCATATCCCACCCTTGCACACAAGAAGAAGCCAAAATCTGGTCCAGAGCTGCTAGCCTCTCACTAAAAGACTGATAATAAAATAACACACACTAACGTATTCATTTGGCACCTTATCTGATGAAGATGTAGTAATTCATTTGCAGCACAAAGTTTGCACAGAAGATAGTGACACAGAACCCTTGGGTAATATTTGCCCTCTTTCTCAGAAAAAGAAACCAAGGTGGTTTTGATAGAAAGTAATAAAATATTTTATATGATATTTTCTTATTTTATGCACCAAAATTCATAATGCTGGTGAGTGCAGGTGTTCAAAAGAGATTGAGTTGCCTCCATCCTTGGTGAAACCCATAGAAATCATGTAAAAAAAAAAAAAAAAAAAAAAGCTTGATTTTCATAGAAATAGCTGAAAATGGTAAATTAAGAGTTAATGTATTTGGGTGTCTGGAATACTACAGTGTAGTTAAATTCACAGAGACATTTAAAAACAAAAGTTTTGACCTTATCATATGAACCTAATCACATAACTCAGTATGTTAAATAAGATATTTAGCTGTACTGATTGAGAAGACTGTGAATGGGTCTGTGAATTAAGGGTAGTGTTATTTTTCCCAGTGTCTCTGGAATTCCAGATTCTTTTTAACAGGTGATCCTTGCCATCAGTGGTTCTAAGGTATAGCCATCTTTTCGTTTGGGGTTGACCTCAGTTTGATGTAAACAAAGCCCAGTGATTTCAAAGGCAAAGACATACGGTTTCATGGACCACTTTATTTCACTATTTGAGGATTGATTTAACACCAAGAGATTAACAATGATTATCCTGTTGTATACCTGAGATCTTGCTATCTGGTTTGGTTTAAGTTTGCATAGTTATGAGCCTGAATTTGTCTGCTTGCTGACTTACATACCCGAATGACAATGTGTTTAAGTTTCGTGAGTTTCTAATAAACCACTTGAAAATAGTGATTGTTTTTTATACTTTTAGATGTTTCTTCACAGCTCATTATCTGTAATCTTGTTGTCCCATTATTTGTGCCATGCCCAACTAATATGGAACCAACACAAATACAATCACAAAAAATACAGATGCTCAGAAAGCCTTAAACATGCATTTCTGAAGAGGAATGGTTCACTGATGTTGCTTTTGCAAAACTTCTAAGATTTCCCATGACAACAAAATATGTAGTTGTTTTCTCTTCAGTTTAGTCTCCCAGTACTTTTAATGAGTCCCTGAATTTTGAGGAGCAGGATACTACATACCTTTTGTGGCTGGTCCCATGGGATGTGTTTTTAAGTTTCCCTACTGGGTCCCCTGAAGTCTAGTTAATTATTGGAAACCTTCCCTTGCTTTGCAATTCCTAGAATAAGTCCTGGCGCACTTCCCATGTGCTGTTTGCTGGCTGATCAGAAGGGAATATGTGACTCTTGTATAAAATTTAAGGCAATCTGTTCAGGGCTGTGCATTTTAATCAATGGGATTTTAAAAACAACATATACGACTGAGATTTAAAATGTCTCGCTCGGACACTGCAAAATACTTCCTTGGAAGAAGGAGACAGTTTAAAATCTGCTTCAAACTTAGTCTATCATGGGGCCTGGGGATGGTGGGGAGGTTGTCCCTCCCCTGCGCAGTGAGAGCTGAACAGCTGCGCTCTGCGAGTGAAACAGCCCAGCTCGGGCCAGGAATCCGGAGCTCGAAACCCTCCGACGCGCTTGCTTTGAAATCTAACTCTGTTCTCCCAGGAACCTCCCACAATCTCACCTGTCCCGGAGCAAAACTGAGGTTAAAGTCCAGCAGCCTCTTTGCGCCCGTCTCTCCCCTTGGATCCTCCCAGCGCCTTCAATGCAGCGCCGCAGAGACACCGCCTCTGGCGCTGTCCCTCCCAGCACAGGGCCCCGGGCGCTGGGGGGTCGAGGGGAGGGAGCGGGCTAGCCGGGGCGGGGTGTCAAAAAGTTGGGGAGAGGGGAGCAGTGGGAGCGAGGGGCGGAGCAGAGGCAGGGCTACTGCCAGTGCCTGTGACTAGTTTATAGAGGGATTTGTGTTGTTCTAGAGCAGGGGGTTCTCAAACTAGGGGTCAGGACCCCTCAAGGGGTCGCAAGGTCATTACATGGGTGGTCGCAAGCTGTCAACCTCCACCCCAAACCCCACTTGCCTCCAGCATTTATAATGGTGTTAAATATATTAAACAGTGTGTTTCATTTATTGGGGGGGGAGGTCGCACTCAGAGGCTTGCAATGTGAAAGGGGTCGCCAGTAAAAAAGTTTGAGAGCTACTGTTCTAGAGGATGTTATAAAAAAGGGGATGGGGAGAGACCAGAAAATAATAGGAGGAGAGGGGAAAAGGAGGGTGGAAGGTAATTGGCTTGCCCCATATTGTGCCTGTGGAGGTACTGTGGTGGGAGAGTTGATAGGGGAGGCAGAAGGCATGTGAAGTAAGGGAGGAAAACTGAAACCAAGTGTAAACTGCCCAAAGGAAAGCGGAGGGGCCAAAGGCAGGCTGTTTTGCACCCACTTGGCAATTACCTAGTCATCCTTAAATTGGGCCCCTAGAAGTTTCTTTTTCTTGTCACAGGATATGAATAATTCATCCTGAAGGTGGGAATCCTCTCCTAGGTCTTATGATGATTTCCCCCCACACACACTCACCCATCATGGTGCCCTGATGCCAGGGTGACAGACACAAATGCCTAGGCTCTCCCAAAATATTTCACTACATGTACGTAAAGCTCCTTCAGTTCCAAGGCCCAAATATGTTGCTGTTACATAATACCAACTCTCCTTGACAATGATGTGCTGGAGTGCAGTGGTGAAATAATCAGGTCCCCAATATTGCCACTATGCCATTGTTTACAACTGCAACCCAACTGCAATCATGCATTTCCAGTTTTTTAGCTATCTCGTGTCTTTCCCCCCCAACTCTGTTTCCTAGTAGCTCCCTTTCCCCAACACTAAGAATACCAACTTCCTCTGCCTTCCTTTAAACACTGTAGCCCTGACCCTCTTCACACACATACTTTCCCCCAGTCTCTCTGTGCTCCAACTCTGTGCACTCAACATCATCTCTGTATTTTCATTAAACCTGTACAATTCCACCAACTGCCTTGTTAAATATTCTGTCCAGACCTTTCCTGCTCTAGCAGCTTCTCTCTCCAAATTCCTGTGTGCGCCATAATTTTCTCTTCCTTCTCCCAGTTCTCTGCACCCATCTCCTTTTCCCAACTGTCTCATACTCATGGGTTTCCCAGACATTCATTAATGGGCAGTAAGAGAAGTTACATTTGCAGAAACATAAACTTCTTTAATTAGAGTACTGAGACCATTATATGGGTTCTTCTTCAACTCTGATGATAGGATAGTTTTGGGTACTTGATGTAACCCTTCCAAAGAGAAAGTAGTCTGGCTGTTTAAACTGCTTAACTCCTAAAAGTATCTCCTAAGTCAATTCAAATTTATAAATGTTATCTCTGTAACTATATATCTTTGTCTAGAACTATAACATGATGACTGTATTTCTGACTCTCTTTCTCTTTCTGAATAATACTGGTATAACAGGCTGCTTTACCTAAAATATTGTTAATTTGTTTTTTTAGTTTATATTAGCTTTGTGAGTCGGGCATGTTTGTGATCAGTTTTTACTTAGGAGGCTGTCTCTTTAAGAACCTATTCTGCCCTTTGATGTGTATGCTGGATTCTCATTGACTTTGAGAAATAGAAGTTATATAGGGACGTTTGAGGGCAGATTGGGTTCCAAATATTGATTGCTTACCTATTATGGAATACTTTGATATTTAAAATATATAATGGTTTTCACTTAAATAATAGTAATAATTTGCTAAATTTCACAGTGTACAGCTGGTTGTAGATATGGTCAGTTGCTACTGTCTCTGCTTATACAGACAGCATTGGTGGGAGCTGGAAATGTTTGCCATTGCAATATAAAAATTTGCAATTTGTTTTTCTTATGAAATTTTAACCTTTTGTTAAATTTTCCATTTAAAAAAAAAGAAAAATACGATTTCATCTCTTACTAGTAGCGATGATTTTTACTTTGTCCTTAAGTATGGAGGTTAACGTCCCTTATATAAATGTCTATCCTAGCTGCAATAAAAGTAGATTGTATTCTTGTTTATCATATAGAATCCATTATTGAATCCTACAAAGTTGGTTGCTTCACTAACATTCACAGGTTAATTATTCAATTTGGAATAAATATTTTAATTACTTTCAGATGTATTTCCTTTAAATTTATTTAGGTGACCTATATATTCTCATTATAAGAAAAAGCGCCCAGTTGCCTAGCTATATACCATTCCATGTTTTATATATCTTAATTATGCTCTTAACAACTACCTACGCTAGATGGTCCTCGTCTTTTTAATTTCTGATCATGTGAAAATGTTTCTATGCCTCTAATAATTTTTATTGTCCTCCTCTAGACCTTTTGTTTTTTGAGGTAGGATGATCTAAACTGAACACAGTAGTTGAGTCCTTTGTTGCTACAAACATTTATAATATATCAGATGCATTTATATCCTCAAATTATTATTGTATCATGGTTGGAAGAAATGCTCATTTTCTGTACTGGCATTACATAAAAAACCGGAGCCAAGTCTCTTTTTATTAATCACAAATCTATTTTATTGCCTTCCACTTTATACATGATAATAAAAATAATTGGTTCACAAGCTATTTCAGTGCTTAATGTCAACATAATACATATTGAATGTTGTTTATTATTCCACTGTCTTTGTCTGCATTGTTAATAATAGCTGTTGACACAAGGCTATAATTTAAACAAACACATTTCAGACCAGTCATTTTGTCCAATGAGCATGGACATCATATATGTTGGACAGGCCTGAAATTTTGGTTCTTTCATCACAAATCTCCATACCTAATTATATCCCTGATCCTGCAAACACTTACACTTAAGCTTAATTTTTCTACCATGAGTAATTCCATTGATCTCAATGGGACAATTCACATGAGTAAAGAGGGGGACAAGGACAGGAGCAGAACCAGGGACTGGTGTGGAGGAAAGTAAGGAGAGGGTGGCTAGGGATCAGATGGATATTTTGGCTGGGTGGCAAAAAAGGCAGGGCCTGTGGAACAAGGACTTCAAAGTTGAGTGGAGGGGACCTCCTTTGAGTTTCTGCATCAGCACAATGTATCTATGGCTATGCCCCAGTAAATGACATCCAGATCTAAGGGATTATTTCAGTTTTTGACAGGGTAATGGGAAAGCAGTGAAGTGGGTAGATCTCATTTGTGAATGTTGAACAGCACAGCATAAAAGAGGGAGATTAATCTGGCATACTGTGAAGTGTAACAGAAAAAACATCTGGCTTAAATCTCTCCTCACTACCCAGGTGTAGACTAGGAATGATTTTATTGAAATCAATGAATTTACACTAATGCAGAACATGCCTAAAAGGATAATCAGGCCTAATGTAGCCGTTCCTTTTATCCCCTGTATTAGATGGAAGAAAGAGTCTAGCCAATGGTAGGGAGAGGAAATAAGTTGACTGTGCTAATGACTCCCATATACGTAGTACACAACTAAGGGTTGTAAGGATGCACAAATATACTACTCTGTATAAATCTCAGAAAATTGCCATAAATACTGATTGCTAGTATACCTCTACCCTGATATAACGTTGTCCTCGGGAGCCAAAAAATCTTACCACGTTATAGATGAAACCGCATTATATCGAACTTGCTTTGATCTACCGGAGTGTGCAGCCCCATCCCCCCGGAGCGCTGCTTTACCATGTTATATCCGAATTCGTGTTATATCGGGTCAAGTATCGGGGTAGAGGTGTATAGGTACTGAACCTGCAAATACTTACTTACATGCTTTTCTTGTCTACACAGAGAAGCAATGCGCACTATGGAGTGTGATTTCTAAGGCACACTAACGTGTTGTGCATTAATTGGTCCATGTAGACCCTGGTGGTTCACATTATGGGTTCCTAGCATGCTTTCACGTAGTACTGTTTGAAACAGCACTACATTCAAGTACACTAGGGAATCTTTTGTGTACACCAGCAGGGTCTACACATACCAATTAACACACAACATGTTAGTATGCTTTAGAAGTCACACCCAAATTGCTGCTCTGTGTACACAAGCCCTGATTTAAGTCCTTTTTTAAAAGCAATTGTTAAACTCCCCCTATTGTTTACGAAGGCCCAGATTTTCAAATGGGTATGTCTCTGAATCAAAATTGGGACCAAAATGTACTTGAAATGTATGTGTAGAGAGATGACATTTTAAAACTGTTTAGGTTTCATAGTTAGTCCAAAATAGTAGATCTAGATCTATTTTCTGGCCTATCGGAGGCTTGATGTTCAGTCTGTGTAGTAACATTGTTAGGAAGATGACTATTTCCACGTGAGCAAAGCTTTCTTCCAGATACCTTCTCTTGCCAATCCTGAAGATCATTACTTTTCAGCTAGGTCCTTGATTTGTTGCCTATTTTCATCAAGAAATCTTTCAGGGCTAAACAAACCTGGGTTCTTCTCTAATTTTCTAAAAATAAACATTTCACTGTTAGGTATTTGATAGTTTAATATCTCAATTCTATGAGGTGCTGAGAACCTGTAATTCCCAATGAATTCAATGCAAATCCAGGGTGATCAGCTCCTTGGAGCATCAGGCTCTAAGATATGAAAACACATCTCTAATTTTACTGCTAACTGACTCATGCATGGCTCTTTCTTCAGAACAGTAGAAAATGTGCTTTTTTCTTATATTATAAACATGTTCAGGTGCTGAGAACCTGCAGCTCCCAATGGGCTCAGTTGTGTTCCAATGAAAGCCAGCAGCAAAATTCCTATTGACCTAGTTGCGCCTCAATTCAGGAAAGCATCTCTACCTGGAAAGTATTTCAGCAGGTGCTTAACTTTAAGCATATACTTAAGCCCCACTGAAGTTTAAAGTTAAGTATGTGGTTAAGTGCTTTCCTGAATCATAGCCTGGAAGCCCATTGCCTGTGATGGGAGTTAAGGGTGCTGAGAATCTGTCCCTAATAGTCACAGAATAACAGAATGTTAATGTTGGTAATTTAAAAAAGTAAACCTCTCAATATTTGTTTAGTCAAGACTATTCTTATGTATTTTGCAAGACTGATTTATATTAGAACAGTAAAGTTCTTTAATAAACCAAAGAAAAAACAGAAAACAATAACTGTGAAATGCATCTGATACTAAGGGCTAGTCTACACTAGAAGCACTACAGCTCTCCCATCAGCATAATAAAACCACCTCTATCCCACCGACATAGCGGTGTCCACACCAGTGCTTAGTTTGGTGTAACTTATGTTGCTCAAGGAGGTGGTTAATTCAACCCCCTGAGCGACATAAGTTATACTGCCATAACCTGTAGTGTAGACAAGCTCTAAGAGTTGCGGGGAGGGAGGAACTTAACAAAATTTGTATTTTTATATTATTTTTCCAATATAGGTCACAAGTATTTAGCTTTAAGTTAATGCAGATGATGATCACAGAGCATATAGGTAATAATTAATAGCTTATATAAGAACATAAGAATGGTTCTACTTGGTCAGACCAAAGGTCCCTCTAGCCCAGTATCTTGTCTTCTGACAGTGGCCAGTGCCAGGTGCCCCAGAGGGAATGAACAGAACAGGTAATCATCAAGTGATCCACCCCCTGTCGCTCATTCCCAGCTTCTGGCAAACAGGCTAGGGACACCATTCCTGCCCATCCTGGCTAATAGCCATTGATGGACCTATCCTCCATGAATTTTTGAATCCTATTATGGTCTTGGCCTTCACAACATCCTCTGGCAAGGAGTTCCACAGGTTGACTGTGCGTTGTGTGAAGAAATACTTCCTATTATTTGTTTTAAACCTGCTACCTATTAATTTCCTTTGGTGACCCCTAGTTCTCGTGTTATGAGAAGTAGTAAACAACACTTTCTTATCTACTTTCTCTACACCAGTCATGATTTTATAGTCCTCAATCATATCTCCCCTTAGCTGTCTCTTTTCCAAGCTGAAAAGTTCCACTCTTATTAATCTCTCCTCATATGGAAGCTGTTCCATACCCCTAATCATTTTTGTTTCCCTTTTCTGAACCATTTCCCATGCCAATATGTCTTTTTTGAGATGGGGCGACCACATCTGCACGCAGTATTCAAGATGTGGGCATACCATGGATTTATATAGTAACAACATGATATTTTCTGTCCTATTATCTATCCCTTTCTTTATTATTCCCAGCATTCTGTTCGCTTTTTTGACTGCCTCTGCACATTGAGTGGATGTTTTCAGAGAACTATCCACAATGACTCCAAGATCTCTTTCTTTCTTATGACTGATCTTTTGTCTAGTTTTGATCTCTCAAAGAAGTCACTACATGTAAGGGATTAATCTCATAACAGATATATAGATTCATAGATTTTTAATGCCGTAAGGGACCATTACATCATCTAGTTTCACCTCCTGCATAACACAGGCTGCATAATTTTACCAAGTTCCCCCTGCATTGTGCCAAATAATGTGTGTTTAACTGAAGCATGTCTTTATACAGATTTCATCATGGAGCATCTGAATATTCTGGGTACATACAATCTAAAACTTGTGATAACCTTGCATACTGGGCAACAAAATACAGCTTACTTGTCATAGTTGATTTGATATTAATGGATGAAAACACAGGAATCTTTGGCAATAAAATATCCACTCAATACAATATCTTCAGTGGTACTGCAAGAAAACAAGCATACTAAAAAATCAACCATTTCATGTAGAGCTTGATTCAACTTCCATTAAAGTTAATAGATAGGCTCCCATTGACTTTAATGGAACTTACTTGGTTCTTAGTCAGTTTTTGATTATACAAATTTAATTATGAAGAGAGAAGATGTATTTTTATCTGAATGTTTTAAATTATAAATAAGCTTTACTGAAAGGAAAAAAATGTCTTGTAGATCACTACAAGTAGTACAAATTATTTGTAAAACACTCGGACAATAAGAACCCTTTGTCATTTCTTTGCGTCTTGTTCCTATCTTTCTTTTCATGAAAATGTTATTTATTTTCTTAAGCAACAAAGAAAAAATACCATATAAACCATAGTTACATCCTAATATAAAAATATGTATATTTAGGTGAATCAGATAAACCTCCTGTAAGCCAGTGAGAGCTGTTGAGTGCTTAGCACAGCGATCGACAACCTTTGACACGTGGCTTGCCAGGGTAAGCACCCTGGCAGGCCAGGTCGGTTTGTTTACCTGCCATGTCCGCAGGTTCAGCCGATCGCGGCTCCCACTGGCCGCAGTTCACCGTCTCAGGCCAATGGGGACTGCGGGGAAGTGGTGTGGGCCGAGAGATGTGCTGGTCACTGCTTCCCACAGCCCCCATTGGCCTGGAGCGGTGACCCACGGCCAGTGGGAGCTGCGATCGGCCGAATCGGTGAATACAGCAGGTAAACAAACTGACCGGCCCACCAGGTTGCTTACCCTGGTGAGCCGGGTGCCAAAGGTTGCCAATCCCTGGCTTAGCACATTTCAGAATCAGCCAGATGCCCATCTCTGGATTTAGGATCCTAATTTAGGCTCCAATTTTTTAAAAAAATATTGGCTAAATAAAAATACTCTTAATATGGTGTAATATCTTTAAAAGCTACTATCATCATTATTATGGAAAATTATCAATGTAACAGTTTTTTACAATACAGACTGCAAACTTTTTGCTAAATACTTACCAATGAGGAATCATGAAAGGCATCTAAGATGCATGTTGAACACTTCATAAATTAAAGTTTCAGTGTAGGGAACAGAAGACCTATCTTCAAATCCAGGCAGCCAGCTTGACCCAATTTTCTTATCTGCATGTGCAGAGACAAAAACGAATGTCAGTGAAAGATATCACACCATCTAAAAAAGAGACTTTGATGAGTGCAATACTTTACAAGATGAAAACATACATATTTCAAAACACTCCTAAAGAGAAATTTTCAAAGGGGCCGTAATCTGGCCTCTTGGACTGAATGGACAGAGCAACTAAGGATGAAAAAATGGAAATACATTAACCTGGCTGTAGAACTTACTAGTTGCAAAATAGTTATGCCAGTAGCAGCCCTAGTGCAGATGCAGTTATAGAAAGTGTTTTATACTGGTATAACTTATACTGGTATAAAGCTGAAGAAGAGTGCTCTGTGGCTCAAAATCTTGTACCTTTCACCAACAGAAGTTGGTCCAATAATATCTATCTATCTAGACACTTTTTAGAGTCACTGAGCTTAGTAGCTTAGAGGCTGGTCTATGTGAAATGTATGTGATGTTTCCATTCCAGTTCCCAGTAGACTCCACATAACATAGGCATCACAGCTGGGATCAGAGAGGCTAAGCACTGAGGTCCTTGTTCCCTGAGTTGTGGAGTGACTCCTCTGAACCAATGAGAGTTGAGAGCACTCCCGCCTAACAGGAGGTGCACAGCCCTGGTGATATGAACATGGGCGTCTACCTCTAACTGTTACTTGCTTTTTAGACAGTTCTCTAGGTCAACAGTAACCAAAAGTTTTAAATACCCCAATCAGGTTAGGCTTGAGGCCATTATAAAGGTTCTGTGAAGAAGTTTCTCCTGGCTGCTGCCTCAGCTACATTTTTGTTCCTAGTTCAGTAAAGGCCTTTCAATTCTAGCCATGTTCATCTGGCACTTTTCAGAGTAGCTAAATTAATTCATTGAAAACTAAATGAATTAAAACATCAGATTTAAAATACAGGGCTAACTGTAACAGAAAGTGTGTTTAAGAAAAGGTAGTCCCTGAGTAGTTTTTCCCCCTCACTGAGCTGTGCTGCCTGTTTCTAAGACTGCCCAGCCCTACCAAATTGGAGGAGGATGGATGGCTAAAATGAGCAACTTTAAGATATTATTTTTTAACTATCTTGTCTATTGACACAATTTTGAAATTGTTATTGAAAACGGTTTGTCAGAACTTTTAAAAAGTATGTGAAACTAAAATTCTAATTTTTTCAGAAAAATAATTGGCATTTTTTGACCAGCTGTAGTAATGAATAGACTTGGAGCTGGCCTTCAGGATACAGGTGAATTTCACTCTGTGTGTCTATCACTGTGGTACATGAGTACTTGGAAGCAAGATGGTTGGATGTATCTTGAATGAGATTTATTCTACTCTGATTTATCCCATTTTTACACTGGTGAAAATCCAGTGAGCTTCAGTGAACTCACACCTGATTTACAGTGGTGTGAGTGAATGATTTGTCACTTGGAAGTGGATAATGTTTGATTTTAGAAGACTGTGCTTGCCTGAAATTTTTTGCTTATATTGATTTGGAAGTAACGGAAGAGGAGAAGGACCTCGGAGTCCTGGTTGATCGCAGGATGACTATGAGTCGGCAATGTGATGTGGCCGTTAAAAAAGCTAATGCGGTCTTGGGATGCATTAGGCGAGGTATTTCTAGTAGAGATAAGGAGGTGCTAGTCCCGTTATACAAGGCGTTGGTGAGACCTCATTTGGAGTACTGTATGCAGTTTTGGTCTCCCATGTTTAAGAAGGATGAATTCAAACTGGAACAGGTACAAAGAAGGGCCACTAGAATGATCCGAGGAATGGAAAGCCTGTCGTATGAAAAGAGACTTGAGGAGCTCGGTTTGTTTTCCTTAACCAAAAGAAGGTTGAGAGGAGATATGATTGCTCTCTTTAAATATATCAGAGGGATAAATACCAGGGAGGGAGAGGAATTATTTCAGCTCAGTACTAATGTGGACACGAGAACAAATGGATATAAATTGGCAGTCAGGAAGTTTAGGCTTGAAATTAGACGAAGGTTTCTAACCATCAGGGGAGTGAAATTCTGGAACAGCCTACTGAGGGAAACAGTGGGGACGAGGGACCTCTCTGGCTTTAAGATTAAGCTTGATAAGTTTATGGAGGAAATGGTTTGATAGGATAAAACTATTTAGTCAATAGGTCAATAACGTGCCGCCACTGGTAATTAGTACCGAGGGTCAATGTTGGGATATTGAAAGTCTTTTTCCCGAGTGTCTGGCTGGAGAGTCTTGCCCACATGCTCGGGGTTCAGCTGATCGCCATATTTGGGGTCGGGAAGGAATTTTCCTCCAGGGTAGATTGGCAGTGGCCCTGGAGGTTTTTTGCCTTCCTCCACAGCATGGGGCAGGGGTCGCTTGCTGGATGATTACCTGCTACTTGAAGTCTTTAAACCAGGATTTGGGGACTGCAACAGCTGAGTCAAGGGAGAGAATTATTTCAAGAGTGGGTGGGTCAGCTTTTGTGGCCTGCATTTTGCGGGAGGTCAGACTAGATGATCATAATGGTCCCTTCTGATCTTAAGTTCTATGATTCTATGATTTTAGATGAAAAACTTTTGCATATTTATGGTGGCAACTCAATGGTAGCATGGTTATTAAATCTATTTTCCCAATTATTATTTTGAATCTATGTTGAACTGAAATGCCTCCTTTATATTTTGCAACAGTTATAGTTCTGTATATTAGTAATGGCAAATACACTGAAAAATCAAGGAAAACTTTAAAACAAACCTGCTATTGAGTGTTCCGGAATGTAATGTACTACCAGGATGACAGAAGAGGTCTGTAGCTTCTAGCATTTAGCCGTAAAATTGTTCTAATGTCGTGGTTACACAATTTCATATCTTACCTCTGTTATAGTCTAAGTTCTCAAATTCCACTGAACAAAAATATTCTGAATCACAAAAGAAACAAAATTTGAAGACTGGCCTTCCTAGAAATATTCTGTTGCTGTGCTGCAGAAAGTGGGTGCTGATACAAAAAATAAGCACCATAGATTCTACTTAGTTGTAATACACATTCTCTTGCATAGAGATCTTCTGTGTCTGTCCATTAATCAACATTCATAAGTTTATCTGAGCTGAGAAAATGAAATCAGCCTGTGTAACAATTGGTGAAAGAAAATCAAAGCTATAATGTAGCTGAGAAGGGATTTTCTGTTTTGATTTGGTTGTATTTGCATGTACCAGGCTTGTGATACATTTTGTTAGTTTGTGTGTTCTAGACTTGACTAGTCTCAGCAAACAGCTTTGAAAGGTTGGACTAAAAGCCTTGATGTTATTTTTAAATAGGAATTTTATTTTCTGTAATAAACAGCCTTAATATATAACCAAAAAATACAGAGATTTAAATTTTACAAGACTGAGAACAACTGGAATCAGGTCATTTAGAATCATTACAGATTACTAGAAATGAGAGGGGAAGAATGGTCCCTGGACAGGACTGGCATGGGGGCAGTCACCTTTGCCCCTTTCCTGGCTCCTACAATGAGCAAAGGTCTGGCGGACCTGATTACTAAGCCCACCTTTTTCCCTTTTGCACTGAAATTACTTTTTTTTAAAACTGTGTGGACATTGATCTTTGAGGCTCTGATAGGGCCATGGAGGATACCCCCTTGTGGAAAGAAGGGGAAATACAATTACATTTGGCTGCATGAGTGGTCTGAGTCTGACAGGTGTATGCTGTCTCATGGCAGAGCCTGGTCTGAGAGCCACATTAGGGCTTCTACTCAGGGTAAC
Organism: Mauremys reevesii; assembly: GCF_016161935.1. Classification (NCBI taxonomy): domain Eukaryota; kingdom Metazoa; phylum Chordata; order Testudines; family Geoemydidae; genus Mauremys; species Mauremys reevesii. Next base: position 92,627,254 of record NC_052628.1, on the reverse strand, counting down.
CAAGCAGAGTCATTGTTCTTTGCTTCTGAGGAAGGCAAAAGTTATTTATCTATGATGTTTTGAGTACTGCTACCTAGAGGGTAGAGCCAGGGACTGTGGGATTCAATATTGAGTAAAATGGCTACCCAGAATGAAGTTTTCTGTGAAAACTCAATGACTCAATTTGTAACTGCCAGTAATACTGATTGTCAGTTTAGGAATATGGTTGGGATTGGGGTTGGGTTAGAGTCAGGGAGGGATAGCCCTGCTCACCTGCTGGAAACCTTGGGGCCACCCACCCACTGATGATGACCACCTCCCCTAGAACGATATCATGCAAGGCCTGTGCGCCCGTGGGCCTCAAATAGAGGGTTAGGGCACTCAGCACTTTTTCAACACCAGGCCCTTAATGACTGTGGTGTTAAAAAGAAAACCTGACAAGCTTCTATATTTTTTTCTTGTACCATAATTCAAGCAGGCTCTTATACCATTAAAACATTGGCATCCAAACTCATCTGCTGAAAACTAAAATATTTCCTGCCAACAAGTCCTGACAGTTTTCCCAGCTTTGTATGAATTTCATGCACAGAGCCTCCCACACTTTATGTTGATAGGAACCTGTATGTAACTGATGCAACTAACTAAGAGCATTGCTTAAAGAAAAAAAAAGGGAGTCAGATTTCACTGGTATTTTTGTCATGTATCTTCTGTAGATTTCCATAGTTTAGCTGTCACATAGCCTATTTACTTTAAAGATGAAACACACAACAGAGTTGATGTAGTCTGCAGAACTTTTATAAAATCTGAGTTTCCAATGAGGTTTAATTTGAGCTTGAGGGGGAACAAAGAAAAAAAACAGGTGTAGAATGGAACTGGATTAACTGTTAAATGGCTCAAATAATACTGAGGAATTCAGACACTTACTCAAACCTCTCTGAACCTTTTTTTGGGCTGGAAATCAAGCTAGGAGTCTCACATGAACAGAAGGAACAGGCACAATCACACTCTCACGAATAATGTCAATGGGAATTTTGCCATTAATGTCAATGGGATAAGGATCAGGCCATTGGAACAGGCCCTTGAGTGCTTCTGCTTTCCACGTCAGCCAAATTATAAATTAATGTATCCCAGAAATACATTATATTTTGCTTTAATAAGACAGTTATTGTCCTGTAACCTAATAAATGCCAATTGACTGTTAAATTAATTGAGCTTTAATAAATTAATTTAATACTAAAGCTAATAATTGGAGATATACCTATCTCCTAGAACTGGAAGGGACCTTGAAAGGTCATTGAGTCCAGCCCCCTGCCTTCACTAGCAGGACCAAGTACTGATTTTTGCCCTGGCCCCCTCAAGGAGTGAATTCACAACCCTGGGTTTAGCAGGCCAATGCTCAAACCACTGAGCTATCCCTCCCCTGTAACTCTATTGTCATGACCATCTTGAAGCTACATAGAGCTCTTCCTCAGATCTCTTACTTTTTAATCATACATTTATTGACATTAAAATGTGTAGGGTTTGTTTGCACTGCACTGGAATTTAGAAACAAAATATATAACTTTAAAAATTACAAGACATTCTAAACTGCAGTTGCATTGAGGTAAAAACTAGTAAAACATTTTTTCTTAATGAAGGGATCACTCATCAAATGTTTTTCAGTTTGTAAACTATTCATGCAAGAACTCTAATTCTAGAAATATACAATACTGAAGAAAATATTATTTATTTAACAGTACCACCACTAAGAAACAAGTTGTTATTAAAAAAGCAATTTAACTTTTAAAAGATTATAAATACAAACATACATACTATGATACAGAATCCTATCCATCAATTTTACCGAATCTGAACATTATTTTTCCTCAAAGTTATTAAAGTGCAGTCTGTACTTTCTTTACAATCCATGCATTTCTTTAAAAAAGTTACTCCTGAAGCTATTCTGCTTTTGGGGGGGGGGGGGAGGCGGGGGTGGTAGAATCTGTTTTGGGGAAAAAAATCCTTTCAAAGATTTTGTTTATGGATTGTAGTGATGATGGTGGGTGGACGGGTATTTTGCAGCCAGTTTTGCTTGGAGCTCCTGCAGCAGTTTGAGGCTGGAATGAAGAACTTTCAGACATTCTTGTGCTACCAAATTTCAGGGGGAGGAGCGACGAGGATGAGTTTATGATGATAGAGAAGCAAGCACTAAATTATAGATGGAGAATGTAATTCACACAGCTATGTGTAAAACATCAGTGTGTTTTCTGAAAAAAGCTTCAAAGAACATGTGAAGCTGCTGCTAAAACCTTTCCCCTCAAAGGAATCACTCTGACTATATCGCAAATGCATTACTCCACAGGAGAGTTTGAAGTTTCAGTTTCTCTTTTTGTACTTTGCCTCCTATTCTCTTTTCTCCTCAGATTCTTATAGTGCTCTCATTACTATAGAATCTGAGCAAATTCCAGTAGTGCATAAGCAACGTGACTACAACCCCCGCATCCCCCACATCTCCTTGCTGTTTATTCTTTCACACATCCTTTTCCCAGGGACTTAAGTGTATGCTATGTTGTGTAGAGTTTTTTTGATCCCGTCTTTTCCTTTCTATCTCTTGCTCCCCATAAATCTGTGTTCTAAACATTTTCATGACAACTAGATGAGAACTGGAACTATCCCAGTGAATCCATAACATATGGATTTAGAAATAACATCATGCATTGCTAAATTGTCCTTTATTGGTTAGCCATTCCCTCTCTTCTGCAAAGAGCAGTAGAAAGGAAATGGTATGGATAGAAGGCATAGAAATGTCAAACCATACTGAATATTACAAAGCATAGCAAAGTTTCAAATAAGGAGGCTTGCTCTTTTCATGTAAAAAATGTGATACCTTTTCACTGAACCAACAAAACACTATATTATACAAGATTTATAGTTAATACAATAAGCAAATTATGAATATCACTTACAGTTTGTACAGCAATAACACTATGCTAAATACTTCCTAGACTTCCTCTGCTTTTGTGGGGTGATTTGGGGTATAAGGGTGCTATTCAATATGAAGTAAGGTTACTTCACCTTCTTTCATTGGAGTGAATGGCCCTGGCTTTAGTGGAGCTTCACTGATTCACAACAACTGAGGATCTGGCCCTTGTCCTTCCCTTCAAATACCAGCATAACTCTTTTCCTCCCTACTTATCTGATACAGCCTCTTATCTTCCCCACAGCCTTTCTGCTCCACCAGTGATGCCAGCCTCAGTGCCCTGTTGATCCATTTCCACCACAAACATCTCTGTGCCTCCTATCATGAAGCCCCTTGCTCTTGGAATAAACTCTTTTCTCTCATCTGCCAAGCTACTTCCTTCTCCTTTAAATCCTTAATGAAGAAAAAAGACCTACTTATTTTGTAATGTCTACAATAAATGGCTTAGTTATATATTCTCTTTCATGTCTTTATTTTCCTTATTTTATATATAGTATGTTGACAAATTGAAGAGGACTCAGAGAAGAGCCACTAGAATGATTAATGGATTGGAAAACATGCCTTTATAGTGACAGACTCAAAGAGCTCAATCTATTTAGCTAAACAAAGAGAAGGTGCAGGGGTGATTTGATCACAGTCCAGAAGCACTACACAAGGAACAAAATAATTAATAATGGGCTTCTCGGTGTAATAGACAAGGTATAAGAAGGTCCAATGGGTGGAAGTTTAAGCTAAGCAATTTCAGACTGGAAACAAAGTGTAAATTTTTAACAGTGAGGGTAATTAATCATTGGAATGATTTACCAAGGGGCATTGCTGGCAATTTTAAAATCAAGATTGGATGTTTATATAAAAGATCTGCTCTAGTTCAAACAGGAATTAATTCAGAGATAGCCTATGTTCTGTGTTATGCAGGAGGTCAGACTAGATGAGGAGAATGGTCCTTCTGGCCTTATTTATAAATCTATATGAAATAGCAACAACTAACAGAACCACCAAGCTGCGCACACAGCTATTCCAAGTACGCACAGTGAATAGAATCTGTCTCTCCCCTTTCTGTGTTAGCAAAGTGGGGAACCCTAGTATAAATGGGCCACCAGCTGTCAATACCATTTCAGCCTTGTATCATCTAACTCTGCTGGCAATAATATATGACGAAATGCTCAAAACACTTATTCTGCCTTGATTTAGAGAGAGCCTCCCTCTATTCAATTTGCCTGCAAGCAAGTGGTGAGAATGTAGGTTAACACATTTTTGTCACAACCCATGAATCTCAAATCCAGGCCCACAAGATGCATGGGAGCTGCCATGCTTCAATCCTCTATGTGGCAACCCACTGGCAACAGTTTACCTGAGACTAATGAAGACCAGCCCCAGTGTGAGGCTCCACCCCTGATGTCCAATTGGCCAAGTTCCCAGAGCAGTTGACTGGCCTGCTGGCCTGACTTAAGCCAGCAGTAGGAATAGAAAGCTTTCTGAACAACTGGGCTCCACCCTCTTTCGGACTGTGTGCTTCCTGTCACCTGCTCCTGCTTCCCCAGCTTGCTCTCCTAGCATTCAGATCTGGCCTGACTCCTGGTGCTGGAATTGTGGTTCCTGACCTCTGAATCATCTCCTGCTTCTGACCTCCCAGTATCCCGACCCAGCTGAATCTTGACTTCTGTCTCATGACTGTGGACTCTGGCTCTGATTATTAGGTCTGGCTGCCCACAACCCACCTGTGACAATTTCCTGTTTTAGTTTTGTTTCCCAATTAATAGTACATGGGTTCAAAAACTCATTAACATAAGTGTTTTGTCTAATGTACAATGTTCTAACATACATTGTACACACAGATATATTTTCTGAGCATGGCAAGAGATCTTATGCAGACATATAGGTCCTTTGTAGTATTCCACATAAAACATGAGACAAATTTACTGAGCCAAGAAATACAGGAGTCAGGAGTATGGCCTAACTTGTTGAGGCTAAATAATCAGTTATTTATTAATAATACAAATCAGCCTGAACCAAATGTTCTAATCTGAGCAACACTGAACTTTAAATCAGAATTCAAGTTGGTAACAACCCCCAATCTGAATTTTGTGATTCAGGTTTAACTCTGCAATATCTCAAATGGGAACCCAGAATCCAAACACTGCCAAATTTTGAGGTTATTCAAAATCTGTACCTGACCCTGGATAAAGTGTTCTGGCTCTGCCTCATTTCCAGTTATTATCGTTTGATTGTTAGGAGTTATGAGAGACAAGGTTATATCCATATTTAGAAAGACTGTGGTGCCCTCTGATGTTTGTTTTTTGAAACTATCCAGAGAGATGTATTTAATGTATGTTTGCTCAATTTAGAAACTATGCTCAGTCACCAATGTCTCTGAGCACATATATTCAGTTAAACACAACACTTTATATTTTTTTCAACAAGCGGTCATTCCGACACACCAGACTCTGGCATTTAAATCTGGGAACTGTAAACTGGGATTTCTAATCTGATTTCAGTTGTTGTAGTTGCTCATGGAGAGAAAAAAGGCCTCCCAAATTCACCTCTGCCTCAGTTAGAGCAGAGGTGAACCCTGACCTCAAACTACAGGAGGTGATGATCTGACCATGACATTTGTAATTTTCACCCCTTTAGTCACCAAATCTCATCCAAAAGCAACCCCCAGGGTGTGCCCATCTGAATGCATAAAACCAGAAATCATCTTTGGAATGACATGGTGGTCACTATTCTGATCTAATCCTGATCCTATCCTCATGTTTGTGGTGGTGTTGTAGTCATGTAGTTCCCACCATATTAGGAAGACAACGTGCATGATCTTTTCTTTTAGCAACTTCTGTTGGTGAAAGAGAAAAGCTTTCAAACTACACAGAGCTCTTTTTCAGGTCTGGAAAAGCTATTCCGTGTCACAACTAAATACAATTGTTTAGCACAAGCACCTGACACATTTTAAGGGACCATTCAAGATGAAGGGGCATGTTAAAACCCCTACAGTCATAGGACCAAAAAAAAATAACTTGTGAAACATTTAACAAACAAACTTTTAACCTCCATGCAGAGGACAGCTATGCAGTCCCTGAAATCCAATCACCAGATAGTGATCAAATCAGCAGACAAAGGGGATGCTACCTCAATGAGGCCAACCAGAAATTCTCCAACAACACTTACTATAAAGGACTCAAGATTCCACACTACAATTCACCCAGCACTTTAAGGATATCATGAAATCCTCCCCCAAACATTACTCCAAGAAAAAATCCTACAATCTCATCCCCACAAACCCCTCCCAGGGATCTTCTACATGCTTCCCAAGATGCACAAACAAGGGAACGCAGGTAGATCCATCATGTCTGGCTCTTACTGAAAGAATATCAGGACTCATAGACACCGTCCTCAAACTACTCACACACACAAGGAGTCAGCTTTCTTCAGGACACAACCAACTTCCTTCAGAAACTCTGCAACATTATCAACCTTCCTCAGAATGCCATCCTTGCCACTAGGGACGTCACCTCCATATTTGCCAACATCCCTCACAATGGAGGCATTGATTCCTGCCTCAGATATCTCAGAGACAATGGACAACACTCAGATATTCCCCCCAACACATCATTAAACTCATCCATTTCATCCTCGCGCATAATAATTTTACATTCAACAATGAACACTTTGGCCAAACCATGGGAACAGCCTTGGATTCGAGGATGCTTTCCAATATGCCAACTTCTTCATGGGCCACCTTGAGGAAGACTTTCTGGACAAATGCACCACAAAACCAGTAATATACCTGAGCTACCACAGTGATATTTTTATCCTCTAGACAGATGACCTAAACTCGTTCATAGATTTCCACCATCATTTCAACAACCACTACCCATTCATCAAACTCTCTCTAGAATATTCCTGCAGCAACATCAGCTTCCTGGATGCTACAATCAGCTTCAAGGATGGAACCCTATACAGACAACTATATAAAAGAATACCACAGATCACCACACTTACCTCCACAGATCCAATAACTACCTCAATCACACCAAGAAATCTGTTATTTACAGCCAGGCCCTCAGATACCACAGAATACGATACAAGGAGAAAGTCCAGGAGCACACTTTAACACACTTAAAACTGCCTTCACCAAACAAGGATGTTCCACCAGAGAAGTAGATCACATCATGGAATGGGCTACCCAAATACCCTGAGAGAACCTGCTTAAACAGAGGGGGGGAAAAAACCTCTGACCACACATCCCTAGTTGTCTCCTGCCACCTCCCCTGGAACCTAATTACAACTTATACTTGATGTACAGCAAGTATATATGTATATAGCACTCTGATCTCACTTCCACCAGTCTTACATGTGTTGTTACATTGAAGTTAATCTAGTGACACTGTAACTCAGTACTGCCAACTCCAAATGTTCTAATACCATGAGCCAGATGCAAAAAAAAAAAAGTCAAATTTGGGGTTCTTTTTACTTGCCTTCTGGGTTTTATGCCTTTAGGGTTCACATTTTTAAGCTTTTCTCTGCAACCATGAGGGTTAGAAACTTATATTGATTATAAAATGAGAGCTGCATTCTCATGTAATAATAGCATTCCAGGATCTGACTCTAAAGGAAAATACCAAATATCATGAGACTCACAATAAAGTCAAGAGAGCTGGCAACAGTGTGGGAGTGTGACTGCAGAGACCAAATGTGATTCCCCCATCTTGGAAGGCAGGGTCTGGATTGCAAGGATAGATCAGCAAACTGCAGATGGCACCAGGCAGTAGGTGCTAGTTGCTGTAATATAAAACTCTTGAATAAAGGAATAATTGTTAAATACAAATTCTCATTGCTTTAATGCAAATAGAATCCCTGCTGACTGAAGCTGTCTGGAAGTGGCCATGAATAAGCACATCTGCCAGGTATCCTGACTCCATCCACTATTTTGGCTACACCGATTGCGTCAGAGACCTCCCCTGTAGCTCAGTGGGGGAGGGCTTTTTAGATTGCTTGAACCACCGTGCCTTCCTTTCAAGCAGACATTTTCACCACGGGGGTCTTGCAGCTTGGCATCTACTATAGTGAAAATCAAGCCTGAGGCATTGCTTTTATAGGTCTGACATGGCATTATTTTATGCATTTTTTCTATATTATATACTATATTTCTCTTTCCCTGAACTCATCTCCTATTACCTTAATATTTAATACTGATCTTTTTTTAATTGGCTGTGCTGAAAAGGATGTAGTATGAAGACACTGCTTGGAAATTGATAACTTTTGCTTCATAGAGCTTTTCACAAGGAAAAGGAATGAAGTTAGCCTCATTGCTTTATTGTTTTTTGTCAACATTTGATCAGGCTCATGTGCTAAAAGCTTTGTCCTCAAATTCTGATGTTATTGCTGACCAAGATGCAAATGGGTTTGGGGTCATGCCATTAACGTTAATCTCCTAAAATATGTTGTGGGGCAAATACTTAATCCTAGTGGGTTTTACATATAGTAAAATGTTTGACTCCATAACTAATAAACCACTTCATCATCATCAATGTTCCTATTACACCTCTGGTGTTTAGGGCAGTGATGAAGCTCCTCCACTCCTGTCTGTTTCTGGCAAGTCTTTCAATGGTTCCCCAGCTGTGCCGCAGGTTTTTCAGCTTGGCTTCCACAGCTCTTCGCCATGTTGTTTTTGGGTGGCCTCATTTTCGCTTGCCTTTAGGTGTCCATCTTATTGCTACTGTGGTGATGGAATCAGTTTCCGTCCAAAGCACATGACCGATCCATCTCCAACGCCTCCTGGCAAGGATGGTGCTCAGATCCTCTTGGCTGCACTGTGTCAATAGATCGTGGTTTGAGATTGTTCTGGGCCAAAAGATATGGAGGATTTTTCTGAGGCAGGTTGTATGGAATGAAGACACTTTGGACTTGTCATACTTTCTTATTCCCCAGCATTCTGCACTATGAAGTAGTGTTGAAAGGACGCAGCTCTGATAAATCTTGAGTTTGGTTTTGGTGTTGTATTTTGATGATTTCCAGATTGTATCTAAGCTCCTGAAGATGTTCCTGGCTTTATTGATTTTGTTCTGGATGTCCTGGCTTGTTCCACCGTCCTGGCTGATGGTGCTGCCCAAGTATGTGAATGTTTCTACATTGGTGAGAACATAATCCTCTATCCGTACTGGTGATGGTGAGGCAATATTAAAGGTCATGGTATTAATGATCATGGTATATTAATGGTATCTGTCTTATTGCAGTTGATTTTCAGTCCAATTTGCTGACTGCGTTGAGTTGAGTTTATAAATTGCTGTTACTTTGTCCCACTTCTTGTTGATCTCCTCATCTACATTCCCCTTCTCTTCATCAGGGTCTGCAAGTGCCTGAAACTGTTCTTTAACTGCAGACCAAAGTCTTTCTGTATTTCAGGGGACTTTAGCTTGTCAATGTCATAACATCTATGTCCCTTGTTTGGTGGACCCACACATCTCAGTTTTAGCTTGATGGAGGCTGTCACAAGATGGTGGTCGCTGCCAACATCTGCACCCCTTCTCACTTTTTCACTTCTGTCAGTGAGCGTTGCCATTTGCCATTGATCATGATATGGTCAATCTGGTTCTTATCTCTGCCATTTGGAGGACACCATGTCAGCTTGTGAATTTCACGATGTTCAAATAGGGTTCTGCCAATGACTAGGTCATTCATATTACAGAAATCAACAAGCCTTTCTCTGTTTCATGGTGCCACATCCATGTCTTCCCATTGCTCTGTCATTGTTTGGGTTGTCCTTACCGACCTTGGCATTCAGGTGTCCCATGATGATAGTTAGGTCATGGTGTGGTACTGTCTCTAACTCTGCCTGTAGTGCAAGGTAGAATTTGTCCTTTACTTCATCACTGTCATTTGTCGGAGCATAGCACTGAATCAGGGTGATATGATGTTTTCCTTTTAGTCTGGCTCTCAGATACAGTTGAGACAGAGATAGTTGAGAATGGTCAGAAGTAAGGGGCTCCTTAGAATCCAAAGGCCTGGTTCAAAGCCCACCAAAGTCAATGTAAAGGCCATAAGGGCCTAAATCTCCTCCCATACTAGTTCCATTGAAGTCTGTGGCATTTCATTAGCATAAAGCCAGCGTAAGTGAGACAAGACTCAAACCCTAATGTTATTCACAACCTAATAACAAAAAGAGCAATAATCTGTCTCAGGCCAGTGAGTTTTTGGCTTCCTCACTCATAGCTCAGTCCGTTGACATCACTTTCATGAAACCAAAATTCTGTGAGTGCAGCAGGAAATGTGAGAATTGCATTCAGTTCAGTTAGCAGTATCAATTCCCACCAACTCATATCACTACTGGAAGGAAACCAGCAGTCCAGACACTATGCAAACCAAAGATATACCAGAAGAATTTGAATCTCTTTATGTTAATTTATACACATCCTCTCTAATAAGAGATAGTCCTATGAAGGTAAAGTCTGAGACCCAAAAGCAGCTGGTGCAGGATGGGGTAGAATAAGTGCCTGAGAACAAAAGCGGGGGTTTCCACTCTCATGCTCCAGCCACTTCAGCAGGACAGAGCTGCTCTTGGGGTTTTTTATTATTATTATTATTATTTATTTCTCTCTTCTGAACAGTTTCTTTGCATCTTTTTTTATCTTGGCAGCATCAAGAAATTTTGGAAGATGATCCTGCAGTGAAACCTAGGCTAGACTGGATGGAACTGTGTCTCCACCGATGAACAAGGTACTTGTACAATGCATTTTGAATGCAGTTCAGATCCATAAACCTCTAATTAAATAATATGCTACCCACATTTAAAGTGAAGCACAAAAAAGTGAGACAAGAAGCTGATATAGCTCAGGGTCTACCAGCCTTTACCCTTATAGAGGCCACCAGCGGTGCAAATTCAGTTGGAAGGGGACAGAGCACTGTTGGCTGGAGCTGAAGCTTCAGCTGTGATCTAAAGCCACCTTTCTGGGTGAAACACCAACAAAGAGTTTACCATTACTGAGCATGGCTCAGGATAAGTCACCCTTGGGATACAGGGGCCAGGCTGGGACCTAGATGATGTAGTATATTCCCTGGAATGGCAACCAAAGAAGGTACTGTGGAAAAGCCAACTTTATGACAAGTTATCCCCCTTGTCTAACTGGGATCAAGAAATTAAAGGAGAACCTAGAATTCAGCCTGGTCCTGCTTTATATCAAAAAGCTGGTTGGCTGAAATAACTCATAGATGTGGAGACGGGTGATGTATCAGCTGTGATGTCAGATCTCACTTTTGTGGCACACGTCTCATTTGCAGTACAGAACTGAAAAAAAGGGGGTATTGGTTAATTTTTAGTTGATGAAGCTGAGACACTGTTACTAGCCATGAGCCAATTTTCTTCCTCTCTCCCCATGCACTTACAGAGACATCCAAGCAATACCAGAACCCCATTTAATAGCACCCCTCCTGCAATGATCTGCCTTAATTTTATGTACACAGCACATTAATTGTTTCTAAAACAGGAATGGATATTCTACCATTCAGACAATCTTCTAAGCTCCTTGGGTAAATCATAGGTTACATATTAAAATGAATAAAAATTATTTCTTATTTTGTTTGTTTTGTTTCAAAGTGGGAAAAGCATCTGTCCACATTAGAGGTTGGTAATGTTTTGTTTGCCACCAGGAGGTGCAATTGATCTTTCCAACGAACCAGCAGCTACCCCTATGCTGTCTTTCTTGGCTTGGCACAGTTTCTTTTCAGTGTCAATAATGCTTTTTACTTTGATAAATGTTTTCTTCTGTGTTTGTCTGAGGTACTTCTTTCTTGGCATTTGATGGAGGTGGAGGATGGACAGGAAACTTTCATGTCCTTTGACTTTTGTGTTTGCTAAATTGTACTCCCTCTTTGAGGAGTTCATCTCTTTCTTCCTCCTTGTCCTCTCGCAGCTCCGTCTTCAGTTTCTCAGCTTGAGCTCAGACCTCAGAGCCCAGGTAGTTTTCCAAATCTGTACAATCACCTTTGCTGTTGTTCAAGCCACAGTAGAGACAGACAGAGATTTCACCTGCAGTGAGGAACCTCCAAAATCACTGTCTTTCTGGCAGTGAGATTTAATGTCCACTATGTATTCACTTTGAACAGGTGTAAATTACCACACAAGGTGCAAGGCAGAGGAGAATTTTGGTCTGATTTAATCAGAAGAAGTGGTATTTACATGTTTTAAGAGCCTGTGCATGAAATCTGCCATATCTGCATTCAATTGTACTTCCATAATAGATAGATAGATAGATAGATATAGATATAGATAGATAGATAGATATAGATATATATATTGGAGGAACATGGCAGTGCTGCGTTCTGCAGGACATTCCTGATTTTTCTGAGGCTATCCTGCATCCTATAAATACAAAGCAGCCAAGATATTGAAAGCATCCCCAAATATCTTTGCGGCTAAAACATTATGATCTGACAAATGGAAGGCAACATTTAAAAGATGGCAGTCTGTCTAGAGTTCTTTCCATTCTCTTTTATCTGGGCCTGAGGTAAATGCATTGTCACTAGTAATGGATTCTTTTTCTATATTTTCCATTTTTGTTGCACTTTTGATATTTCTTCTCCGGGTTCCCCCATATTGATTTTCAAGGGCACCTGTACCGGTACAGTTCCCTTCCATTCCTCCTATAGTTGATCAGCTGTTGAGATTTTCCCTCAGTTATTTCCTTTTTACTTCTTTGATCTATGGTAATTCGGGGGGCAACACTTTTTTTTCTTTTTCTTTTTAAATAGAGACTATTGATTAGCCAACATATTCTTCACAGGACTATGTTTACAGTTTCTGTTTTAATTTATGCTATCAGATAAGGAAAAGAATTTCAGAAACAAACAAACAAAAAGCATACTTTGTTGTTTTAATTTTTCCTCTGTCCACAACAACTTTTTTACTTTCCCTCAACAGCCCAAGATAAAATCCTCCAATATATGTATTCTTCAAAAAATGTACTTAAAATGAGGCTCAGTCAGTTCTTCTTTTTCTCATGGTCTTATGCTTAAAGTGAGAAAATGATTTTTGTTTAGTCTAGATTTTTTAAAACAATTTAGTGTTCCTGAAAAATGTCATCTGTGTGATGGATCAGTTGAGATTTGAACTAGTAACTGCATGACACTTTCTGCTTTAAGTCTGAAAAAAGTCTGAAATTGAGTGAGAAGGAACAGTGCAAATTTCATTCTCAATTATCAGTGATCCAGAAGCAATCCCTTTTTTTGCTGAGAGAGTATTTTTAGACAGTTTCATTCAGAAACATTGTGTGAATTACTGCCGTCTTTGGTATCCCTGATTGAGGCATAAAAACATTCTAAACAGTAGCACTACGTTATAGGAGAAGTTGAGAAGGGAGCTTGAGTTGCCCATTTTGCATACAGTAGTTTAAAGGAAATACTGACCGTGTCTCAGAGTTACACTTTGAACAAAAGGAGGTCTGTGATTCATATGCAAAAATGTGCAAAAAATGAAGACAATCATTGTGATGGGTTGGATCACAGAAACCCCCTTGGGGCTGCCAACTGATGTGCCAAGACTACTTCTGCCCTTGCTTTCCCTGCCAGCTTGGGACTCCAGCACTCTGTCTTGTTGAGGCAGACATGCCAGTCTGCTCCAACACAGACCCAGGGTCTGAACCACGTGCCCCAAAGCTGCAGACTTAACTGATAGCAACTTAAGAAGTGTTCCTGTTTTTAACACTCAGAGGCCCAACTCCCAATGGGGTCCAAGCCCCAAATAAATTCGTTTTACCCTGTATAAAGCTTATGCAGGGTAAACTCATAAATTGTTCACCCTCTATAACACTGTTAGAGAGAGATGCACAGCTGTTTGCCCCTCCAGGTATTAATACATACTCTGGGTTAATTAATAAGTAAAAAGTGATTTTATTAAATACAGAAAGTAGGATGTAAGTGGTTCCAAGTAGTAACAGATAGAACAATGTGAATTACCAAGCAAAATAAAATAGAACACGCAAGTCTATGTCTAAGAAAACTGAATACAGATAAAACCTCACCCTCAGAGGAATTCCAGTAAGCTTCCTTTTACAGACTAGTCTCTTTCTAGTCTGGGTCCACCAATCACTCATACCCCCGGTAGTTACTGTCCTTTGTTCCAGTTTCTTTCCGGTATCCTTGGGGGTGGAGAGGCTATCTATTTAGTCAGCTAAAGACAAAATGGAGGGGTCTCCACAGGCTTAAATAGACTTTCTCTTGTGGGTGGAGACCCCCTCCTCTCTCCTATGCAAAGTCCAGCTTCAAGATGGAGTTTTGGACTCACATAGGCAAGTCACATGTCCATGCATGACTCAATTTTTACAGGCAGCAGCCATTGCTTACATGCTACCTTGAAAGTCCCCAGGTAGACGTCTTATGTGGATTGGAGCTTTCCAAGATTCATTATCCTTTAAGTGCTTCTTGATTGGGCACTTAATTTGTACATTCCTTTCTCAAGAAGCTGACCAAATGCTTTACAAAGGCTACTTAAAAATCAAGCCAGTACACAGCCAATATTCATAACTTCGAATACAAAAATGATAGATGCATACAAATAGGATTAATAGATTCAGTAGATCATAACCTTTACAAAGATATGTTGTATGGCATATATAGCATAAAACATATTCCAGTTATATCATATATACATTCATAAGCATATTTCCATAAAGCCTTATGGGGTGTACCGTCACAATCATGTTTTCAGGTTGGGTGAGTTGGGCACAGTTAGATGTCTGCTGCATGTGTAGTCACCTGAGTGTACCTGTTTGTGCACAAACCTCAGGCCTCTTTTCTCAAAACTGGGCCCTTAATACTTTTGCCAAATATCTCTGTAAAAAACCCACAGTTAAAATGGGATCATAAATGCCACTAATCACTAGATGTTTTCTTCAGCAACAAACCCCTTTATTTTTCCTAGTTTACTGGTAAAGGGGGGAGTAGATGCTGCTTTTCATTGTTATAACTGACTTTCATGGCATCTATTTTCTAAAGATATCAGCAAATTGATCTCAAAGGCTCCAAACCTGCAATCTGATCCACTAGTGTGAAACCCTGGGCCGATGTAGAGTCAGGCTCGGGTCTGTGCTAGCAGATTTGATTGCAGGATCTGGAACTCAATATAGACAGGGATCATTTCACCTGTCCCTGAAAGGCTACATCACAGCTCTGCTCAACACTGTATGACAGAAAACAAAGAACACTTTCCCCAGTTAAGACTAACAAGGAAATTTTAAGTAGGAAAAATGAAATCCCCAACTGGAATTCAGCCAGGCACCACCTCTAAAACCCCACACTTAAGAAAAAATGCTAGGTACTGTGGATCTCAGTTTTGCATCTCATCTGAAGGGTGGCTCTTTTATCAGCTCAGTTCTCCCTAGCAATGTATTGAGGCATTGGTTTGGGCTTAGTTATGCCTGATAAACACTGGCCTGTGTTGGGACAGTGCTGTGCTGTTCTGTCTAGAGGACTCCCCAGGAGGAATTCTGCTTCAGTGAGACCGTGTTCTCAGAACTCCCCACATACACTAGAGATGCACCCACTGCTTCAGAGGGTGCAGCATATTTTTTCTGTATACCCGACAAGCCCCGTTTCTTCTGTACTTGCCCCTCCCCCGGTTCACCTTTGCTGAGAGGGTGCTGAAAAGAAGCAGCCCCTGCACTTTCACGAACATGTGAACTTTGATTTTTTTACCTGGCCACTGCTCAAGGTACAAGGGAAGGAAGGTTTTTTTGTTCCCTCCCCTCAAACTCCTCAGGAGCAGCCAGGCACAATCAAGCCCTCAGTTCTGACTGAGAGGGGATAGAACAGCAGCTGCCTAGGGTTTTGCTTTGAAATATTCCATCCAAGGACTGATTATCCATGACCTTGCTGAGCTTGTGTTTGATCTTACAAGACCACAGCCCAAGGTTGCATGACTGCCAGTGGAAATTTAACGTTATCATTTAAAATCAGATTACTTTACAATCTAAGACATTCTCTTCAAAAGTCTCTGTTTCAGGAGCCCTAATTTCTACTGACTTCCTGGTATGTTGCTATCTTTGTTTCTTATTTACCCTGTCCTTTCACAGCTGTCCATTAAGGGCTTGAGTCACAACTATATTACTCCTGTTTTATGCTGGTGTAATTCCATGGCTATACTGGCAAAAAAATGGAGTAACACAGTGGTGAATCAGGGCCTAAAAAGTTTTTTTTTATACCATTTTAAACCCAAAAGTTTGAATAATATTACACAATGAATGCCATCTAACAAATATAATAAAAATACACAGACAAGACTTACACATCCAGCTCTGTAATTATTATATCACAATGAGCCATGCTGTGAGTAGAAATCAGTTCTATAACTTTGTAATGCTTAATGGTATAATGAAAAGCAGATGCAGAGGAAATTTTAGCAAGCCTAGCAAGAGAAAGCAAATTATTAACGCTTCATGAACTTGAAACCACTTTATAAGCTTGAGGAACTCCCAGACAGCATCAGACTGATGAAACACGGATACAGTTTTATTCTTTCCAGATAAATAACAAAGTTCATTTCTATATATATTATGATCCACTTAAATTGTCATTAAAATAACTGAAATATCACTTCATTGCATAACCACAGTGATCTGGTATCAGAGGGGTAGCCGTGTTAATCTGGATCGGTAAAAAGCGACAAAAAGTCCTGTGGCACCTTATAGACTAACAGATATATTGGAGCATAAGCTTTCATGGGTGAATACTGATCTGTTATTTATGAGCAGATGTGGCTGAGAGCAGGGTTTCCAGATACTTATTTCTGCTAAATATAGTCAGTGTTTAACCTACACATCAACACATGTAGGTGGCTTTACTAAAGGGGGTTTTAGTAATTTCTCAACCAGACATAATAAAGACCAGCATAGTAAGTAACTGTGAACATGTGAAGAACAATCTTCAGGTGAAATTTCAACATACAGATAGCTTACAAATAGGAATAAAATACTGGTGATAGTTGTCACATTTTACATCTTCTATTCCTGGAATAAAAAATCAAATATAGCCCAGTGATGCAATAACATACTTAACAGGACTTGTCAAATTTGTTTTAATTTTGATGAAAACCCATCTGCTGGCCTTGTTACTCTATAATGGGCTGAACACAAACACCTAGTTCTAAGGTGAAGAGCTGGGGATTTGGACTGGGACACTCCATGGAAATGATATTCAGCCTGTGGCTCTTCATCACCATCCTATTGTTATCTTCCCTACATGGAATAAGATATTGTATAATGTCCTAAATCAATGGTTCCCAAACTGGGGTTCGTGAACTCCTGGGGGTTCACAAAATGTTAGAGGGGGTTCTCAGGAAAAAAATTCCCTAATGGCAGACAGAGCTGTCCCTAGGGACCCTGGGCAGCATGGGGCCAGCAGCCCAGAGCCCCTGGACTTCCAAGAGCTAAGCAGATCAAAGCGAGCATCTCTATCACACTGAGGAGATTTAAACTTCAAGACTCCTTATAAGAAGTGGAAAGGGAGGTGGATATTTTTGCTGTTTTTAAAATTAAATCGGCAGCTAGTATTGTTTTTAAAATTATTTTGAAGAACAAGTTTAAGCTTTGTTGTAACGTGTGTTGTTTGCCTGGACTGCTCAAGACCTGAATGCTTGTGTAGGAAGAACTCTTTGAATTGGCTTCTTAAATACCTTCATGCTGTTTCACATCTGACACTCCTTGATGAAACATAGGCGCCTTGTCTTATAACTGGCTTATTCAAAGTGATACAAGCTATGAAAGTGAGATCTTGGAAGAGTGTTGCCATTTTCATAATGTAATAAAAAATACTGTAATGATAAATAATAATTAATAATACATCGTGTGTAATAAGCATGTCATTAAAAACAAAGTTTATATTTCCAAGATCACTGCTTTTATAATTTATACTCAGGAAAAGGAGAAAATTCCTGGAAATATTCATTTTTAGGAGGGGGTTTGCGAGACTTGACATTTTAGTGAAAGGGGTTTACAGGTTGTTAAAGTTTGGGAACCACTGTCCTAAATGATAATTTGGCAGTTGGCCCACTGAAAAAAATGGTAATTTTAAACAAAAATAAAGTCAGAGACACAAACGGACACCCTCTCACAGAGCCACTGCACAATGGGCACTCCAACCCCATGGCTGGAGAGGCCTGCATAGGACTTTGTGTAGGTCTTTTATCGTGTAGAATATAGCAGGGTCTATGCAGCAGCAACAGATCATCTGACCCCACCCTGGAACCTTCTCCATGCCGGACTTCCTCCTTTTTCCAGTATTCTGACTGCAGGGACTGACATGGAGTAAAGATCCACTCCACACAGGGGATGTTCATATACATGAACACACCTCTCCAAACGCCTCTTCCCTCTCCCCCATCCCCCTCCATAGCCTCCCTGCCCCATTCCGATAGAAAGGTTGTCAGTATTTTGTGAAATATCCCACCCTGATAGCAGGTGTTGATCCTGCTGGGGAATAATAAGTGACTTCTGTTCAGTCACTGAAGCAGGTAGCCTGTTATATAGCCTATCCAAATATAAGGAAACTGGAAGTGTCTCTTTAGAAAGAGAAGACTTAGGGCAGGGGTGGCCATCCTGAGTCTGAGAAGGAGCCAGAATTTACCAATGTACATTGCCAAAGAGCCACAGTAATACGTCAGCAGCCCCCGAGTAGTTCCCCCCACACCTCTGCTCCCCAGCACCTTCTGCCCACCAGCAGTCCCGCCGATCAGTGCCTCCTCCTCCCTCCCCGCACCTCCTGATCAGCTGTTTTGTGGGTTCAGGAGGCTGGGGGGGGAGGGGGGAGGAAGGAGAAAGGGCATGGCAGGCTCAAGGGAGGGGGTGGGAAGGGGTGGAGTGGGGGGCAGGACCTGTGGCAGAGCCAGGGGATGAGCAGTGAGCACCCCCCAGCACATTGGAAAGTTGGTGCCTGTAGCTCTAGCCCCAGAGTTGGTGCCCATACAAGGAGCCACATATTAACTTCTGAAGAGCCGCATGTGGCTACAGAGCCACAGGTTGGCCACCCCCAACTAAGAGTGTGAGCTGCGTAAAGCTGGTGTGGAATTCTCTGATGGAACCTATTTCCATTGGAAAATCAATAATAGTGAGAGAAACTGAAATGATTGGGAATGTTAACTTCAGAAAGGAGATGAAGAAGAGGGGTGTGATAAAAGTATATAAAATAATGAATGGTTTAGAGGAAGTACATCAGGAACTTTCTTCCTGTCTCATAAGTCAAGGAGATAGTCAATGAAACTGAAAGTTGGCAAATTCAAAACCGATAAAAGAAAATACCTTTTCACATAACACATAATTAAAATCAATGTCACATGATGTTATTGAGGCCAAAAACGTATCAAGATACAAAGGGGACTGGATATTGATATGGATAACAAGACTATCTAGACTAGCATTAACTACTGTGAACAAAAAAAAGTTTTGGAAGGGATATGAAACCTCTCATTTGAAGTTTAAGACAAGCTAACTATTTATGTTGAGATGTGCATAGGGAGCAGATTATCCCATAACTGAATCCTTGGGTGCTAGGGATTGTCAGAGACAGGATACTGAATAGATTGACCACAGGTCTAATTCAGTATGGCAACTCCAGTTTTCTATGTAGATTCAAGCACTAATAGCCTTGTCCTGAGCTCAGAGCTGCAAGTCATATGAACCAAAGCAGAATAATCAGGGTATAAAGGCTCTCAAATGGAGTTCCACTAGATCCTGCAATCCTTTGAAATATGCAGACCTGAAGAAGAGCTCTGTGCAGCTTGAAAGCTTGTCTCTTTCACAAACAGAAGTTGGCCCAATAAAAGATATTACTTCACCCACTTTGTCCCCTAATATCCTCTGAAATATGCATTTAGGACAGCTACATCTTTTATATCTGGACTAAAAGAGACCCTCGCTGGGGATGTGGTTTGAACCGCAGCTGAGAGGTCTCTGACCTCCGTCTATTCATATGCCACCCTCTAA
Source organism: Mauremys reevesii (assembly GCF_016161935.1). Classification (NCBI taxonomy): domain Eukaryota; kingdom Metazoa; phylum Chordata; order Testudines; family Geoemydidae; genus Mauremys; species Mauremys reevesii. The sequence goes on along the minus strand of NC_052628.1, from coordinate 92,607,355 downwards.
AATGGTCATATAAACAGTACATTTATTGAATGCAAGTTTGTTTATAACACAGTAGAAATAAACCACTCCTATGAGACCAGACCCAATGCCTTGGGAAGCCAGTAGGTGGTGATGCCTCTCCAAATCTTTCCTTCAGCCTCCCCAGGCTCTTCTCGCTCCATTGAATAATCCTGCATCTTCCAGTCCCTGCCAGCAGGTGGAGCTGATTGCTGCCACCATCAGTCTCTGTCACAGCTGACTGCCTACTCCTCCTCCACAGCAGATGGAAAGGACAGGTCCTTCCAGGTACCAGAGGCTGGAGGAGGGATATATACATACATACATACATATGGGGTATGCACATTGTTCCCTTGTGGTCCTTAGCAGCTGCTGTCCCTTGATAGCACAGGGCAAATGGATCCCTTGGCCAGGAAGAAGCCATTCAGTAGTGACTGCCAGGCCCCACATGTCTGCAGCAACCTGCAGGAGGCAGAGTCTGAGAGTGGAGCAGGCAGAGCCGGGCTGGGGGATGCTGTGGACCAGCCTGGTCACGTGCACCGCACCCTCTGCTAGAAGTAGGCCTCGAAGTGGCACGGTGCATAGTCCAGGTACATAGTCAGTAGTGGAGATCTTTGCTTGCAGGATGGGACTAGAGGCCCCCAAAGAAGTGAGAGGCCAGAGCGAACTGGCTGATCTCAGTGTGTATCTCCTCCTCAGTGCAGGCCTGCTCCTTGTCCATAATGTCCTTGGGCCTCCCCAAGTCCTCCCAGAGGTAGTGCCGAATGAAGTGCAGCTGCTGCTGGCAAGGAGGGTAAGGTCTCCATGGAGGTCTTGTACAAGGGCCATGTGTCCTGAGTGTAGTCATAAACCCATGCACAGAAGTGACTGCCAATGTCGAAGCCCCTGCAGTTTTAGCTGCTGTACTCAAAGACAGTCAGCATCAGCTTGTCAGGGGATGAGAGTGGGATGTTCCCTTCCTAGACCTCATTGTGGCAGAAGACTGCAGGGGGAGGGCTTGGACTCTAGCAGCTCCCTGAGGCTCCTCATTACTTTCTGAAGGTTATAGGCTTTGATATGGTTGAACTTCTTCAGCTGGGCTTGCTGGGTGAAGGTGAGTTCAGCTTTAGGTACCATTCCATGGTCCCAAACAGCTCAATGGCTGTGAGGTTACTGGGATGGCTGGGGTAGTCTGAAGGGCTCTGAGGATGCAGGAGTGCTGGGGTTCTGTGAGTGCAGAAGGGCTGTGGAAGAGCAGAGGTGATGATGAGCGGTGGGATGCAGTTCGAGGTGGCAGAGAGGCTGTGGGAGACCAGAGGTGATGATGAGCGGTGGGATGCAGTTCAAGGTGGCAGAAGGGCTGTGGAAGAGCAGAGGTGATGATGAGCAGTGGGATGCAGTTTGAGGTGGCAGAGAGGCTGTGGGAGAGCAGAGGTGATGATGAGTGGTGGGATTCAGTTCAAAGTGGCAGAAGGGCTGGGGAAGAAGTAGGAAGAGATACACCACACAGCGTGGGAATGGAGATCCCCATGGGAAGAAATGAGAGAAGCCCGTTGCGGGAGAATGGGAAAAACCAAATGGTTTTCCAGTAATGAGGGGCAGAATGTCACAGAGAGAGAGACAAGCTGACATATTAAGGGTAAGAAAAAAGAAGATGTGGAAACCAGGAAAAGGTACCAACAAAACCAGCAAATTGTGCTCTTTTAATCTTTGCCTCAAATGAAGTTCTCAAAGGGGAGTGAGGACAAGTTTTCACATCTGCATTATTTAGATGTTACTGAATGTACAAATGGACATCTAGGTATACTCCACAGTTGATGGCTGGGTTATGTACAGTAGCACAGAGCATAGAAGGAATACTTTAGAATATAAGCAGGATATACGGTATTATACCAATAGATACACCCAATCATCTCAAACTTCTCTTTCAGTGCTAAATGTCTGCTTTATGATTGATTTGGTGACATTATTTTACTTGATCCTTGTATGGGCCCTGAGGATTAAGAATGAATATTAGTGAGGTCAAAGGATAACGTGAATGGAATTGAAATGGAGGTTACGACTGCTGTTGGTTGAAATTTTCTATTTAACACTTTTTTGATGAAAAATGACCTCTTTTCTAAAATGAACATTTTCCCAAAGGTTTTTTTCTTTTGAAATGTTCTGAAGGAGGGGTCAAAAAAGGAAAAAGGAGGCGAGAGAGTGGGGAGAGAACAAAAATCCAAACACACACATGTTTTGGAAAAGTGTTTTTTCATTGAAAAATTTGAAATTTCTTGCAGAAAATACTGAAATGTGTGTGGATTTTTGTTTGTGAAACATTTCTACTATGGGTATGTCTACACTGCAGTGTAAGTCCAGGGGGGAGAGGGAAGGCCCCAGAGCCCAGGCTCCAGCCTGAGCCCAAATGTCTACACTGCAGTTTTACAGCCCCCAGTGTGAGCCTGACTTGGCTGACCTGGGCCAGCCACAGCTGTATCACAGGTCTTTTATTTTCCCTTGTGTGTTTCGAGATCTTCTGTTCAAATGTAAAAAATCATGTATTACCTATTCTTATTTAAATATTTTGATGCTTTGTATTTACCCATTATGAGCTATTATGTGCTTGAAATCATATGCAAAAGTCCAATTTTATCAGCCCAATTTTTGAACTAAGATTGTTCAGCTCCTGGCTTTGTGTTATAATCTTTTGTAAAGTACTGTCAAACTCTATGAGTTAGCAGCGCTCACTACTGAGTTCATTTAGCTCTGGTGTGACTGAAGAAAATCATTAAAAATAACAAACCCACATCCAAAATCAATTTAATATTATATCCATTTAATAATTTCATTTTCATTTATTAAATGAAATTTAATCTCATTTTGAAATTTAATCTCAATTTTCATTTATTAAATGAATCTATTAACAAAGTCTATGAAATGAAAGCTATTTTAAATACTTCAGTAAACAGGAATGTATAAAGTAAAACTCTCAAAAGACAAATATTATTGTGGTAACACTGTGAACTTTCACATAAACAACAACACACCTCTAAACAATCAGTGGCCTTTTTCTTTGGTCTTTGGGACAATGAACCCAGACAGATTTATTGATAGGATGCATTAAATCATTTAATAAGCCAAAGTCTACTCTCAGTCACACCAGGGTTAATCAGCAGTAATGTCATTGAGTTAAGTGATGTGCCTTGGTATGAAAAAGAGCAGGAATTGAGCCATTCATTTTTTTAAGTGCTAAAAATGTCCAAAAAGTAGATCATTCAAAAGTGGGAGGAGGAAGATATGAATGTTTTGGCTCAAAGCCTCTTTCAGCAACTTACAAACAGTAAAGGATATTTTTATTTCAAATGTCCAGTCTATCAAGGCTTCAGTTGTACTGAAGAAGAAACTAATGTTCAGCATGTGTAGGAAAGAGGGAGGAGATATTTAAATAAGCATTTTGGTATTAACATTAAAGTTCTATAGAAAACACATAATAATTCTAAAGAGAAAAATAGGAGTAAGATACATTGATCTCATTAATCTCAATCTCCACAATGAAATAGAAACCTGTATTTAAGAGAACAGGAGTACTTGTGGCACCTTAGAGACTAACAAATTTATTTGAGCATAAGCTTTTGTGGGCTACAGCCCACTTCATCGGATGCATGTAGTGGAAAATACAGTAGGAAGATATATGTATACACACACAGAGAACATGAAACAATGAGTGTTACCATACACATTAGAAAGAGAGTGATCAGATATGGTGAGCTATTATCAGCAGGAGAGAAAAAGAACTGTTTGTAGTGGTAATGAAAATGGCCCATTTCCAGCAATTGACAAGGAGATGTAAGGAACTGTGGGAGGGGAGGAGAGAAATAAACATGGGGAAATAGTTTTACTTTGTGTAATGGCCCATCCACTCCCAGTCTTTATTCAAGCCTAGTTTGATGGTGTCCAATTTGCAAATTAATTCCAATTCAGCAGTTTCTCGTTGGAGTCTGTTTTTGAAGTTTTTTTGTTGTAATATTGCGACTTTTAGGTCTGTAATCAAGTGGCCAGGGAGATTGAAGTGTTCTCTGACTGGTTTTTGAATGTTATAATTCTTGATGTCTGATTTGTGTCCATTTATTCTTTTATATAAAGACTGTCTAGTTTTGGCCAATGTACATGGCAGAGGGGCATTGCTGGCACATGATGGCATATATCACATTGTATTTAAGAGTGGGTTGTGTGGATGCATGATCAAACCTGTACATTCAGCTTTGACAAATGGGAACAGAATTGTCATTCATAAAGAATTGTTTGATAAAAACAATCAATGTGACTAGAAGGAAATGATTATTAAACTGGAAATGAGTACGTTTCAAAATTAGTGTGCTGGAAATAAATATTTCCTGCTGAAACAATTACATTTGAAAAATGCACAATTATATGGATGTGCTATTGTTGGGAAGGGGAAAAAAGGAATAAAATCCCAGCAGTGCAATATAAATCCCAAACTCTCCATTCATTAACTTAATAACAATTATGGTATTTATTAAATTTCCAAAGAAACAGTATTTCCTGGAACTGATTCCAGCTGCATTAGCAGGATGTGAGGAAGAAGAAAACCAGACAGAAAAAGAAATTGCAATATATTTTTCTTAAAAATTTTTACCACATTTTATTAATCGCAAATTAATTCTGAAATATTTTTAAAAGATTATTTTTTTTACCAGATTGCTCCCATCTCCTAACAATAAAAGCAGGAACATGAAAACCTTGCTTAAAAAATGTTTGCTGTGCATATAATTTCCATTCTTATACTGAAGATTAGTCCCATATTAATTCCATAATAAATTATTGAAATATATATTAAGTAATCTATTCAGTGATTTTCCCAACTTTTCTGGAATAAATTATTAATGTAAAATGTACACAATATAATTTTAAACTGACTTATCAGTTTGGTTAATGTTTATAAAAAGGGAAAGAGAGAGTCTGTGATTATGGGCTATAAACATTGACTGCCCCATGTAAATATTGTTTCTTGTGTTTTTATATCCAATTTATGTTAGTATTTCTAAACATGACTGCTTGAATAGCTGCTTTAGTGAGCAACACTTGTAAGATCATCAGATCTTTTAAAAGCATTTCCATTAGAAAGAAAGAAAAATGCAAGTGATGGCAAACATCCTAATCAAACATTTTACAATTCTGGATGCATGATGGACAATATTATTGACCAAGAGAAACCCTCTCAGCCTGTGTTGTCTGTGCCTCTGTTAGACTTCTACCTAGATTTTGTAAATTGTAATCTGGCTTTTTCATCATTAGGTGTAACTCAGCTCAGATCCCAGTGCAGATCGGGACCACACAGTAAAAGATCACCATTCTGGTACTGATTCTCTTCTCACTTTCACCAATTTTACACCCGTGTAGTTATGCCAGATTTAGACTTGAGAGGGAAATCAGGGCCATAGTTAACTTCCTGTCCTCCACAACTTCCATCATATTTTCTTCTCTTAGATATATCAGCAAATAACTAGAGGAATAATTTTAAATGCAAAAAAAAAAAAGTAAGCAAAGCTTGAGATTCTGCTAGTATATCAGGAATTTTAAAAAAGGATCATATTTGCTTTTTGGCTTTCTTCTTAATAGGAAAATAATTCAAGTTTTCAGAAGAAATAAAAGCAGTCCTTAAAGAAAAAGAGCTGCAATTACAGTCATAGTTCTTTGTAAAATATATAGTGATTTATACCTGGGAGGGATTAGGTCTTTGCTTCAAATCCCCTCTTAACAGTGGAGGCCCATAAGTATTATTTGAAAACAAAACTGGGATATAATATGTTTCACTAGATTCTTGCCATAACTTGGGAAACTTTTAGATTTGAAAATCTTACTCCAACCTTTATATACTGGCATTTTAATCATATAGTATAAACTCCCAGCAACATCTGCTTTCACTACCTAACAGCCTAAGTTCTTGATTCTGATCTTACTTACATCAGCTATAAAGTGGTATCATTCCATTGACTTTAGTGAGGCTACTACTGATTTTCTAAGTACTGGTGTAAATGAGATCAAAATTACAACTGGGCAAAATATTTTGGACAGGGTTTTTATTCCTGAAAAAAATCAGATTTGGGTCAACTGAAACATTTTCACGTTCACGTCAAATTCACCAAATTGTTTCAGTTGAAAACAAACAGAAAAAAATCTGAAAAAAATGAAATATTTCATTTTGACAGTTTTGAAATAAAACATTTTGATGTTTTTGATTCAAAATGTTTCTTTTCAAATTTTTCTTCAATTTCATTAAAAAATGTAACAATGTAAAAAAGTAAAAACCAAAATGAAACTTTTTTAGGTTAAGCAAAACATCAGTTGACCCAAAACAATATTTTTTTTTAATTTTCTGGTTGCAAAAATATTTGAAAAATGTTCATTTCAGGTTTACCTGAAACTATTTTTTATTTTATTTTGGCAAACAAACCTAAAATTCATTTATTCACACAACTCTAATCAGAATCAGACCCTAAAGCAGTGTGGTGTCCTTAGTTCAGATGGAGGAGTTACACATAATATCATGACTAATAATGAGCATTTCCAGAGCATTTTACTGTACAAACAATAATTAGCAGTATAACATTTATCACAAACCCACTTCTCTGCATACACTGAATAGATTTAATGGAATGAAACTGTGCAAGTTAAGTATCAACTCCAGCAGTTTTTAATCAACGGAAGTTTTTTTATCATTAAGAAATGCAAGGCTGGCTTCTATAATATTAATGATATAACGTTTTCAGGAATAACCTGCAATGAGATTCTAAGATGAAAACAAGGACTGCAACATAACCTTTTTTAACAATTCAATAACTAGCTGTTAATGTATTTATTTCATATCACTTAAAAGAAAACTGAGTTTCAGTACAAAGATCAGTTGAGTAGTTATTTATAAGTGTCATGGCATACCAAATATCCCACAGCATAATTACATTTCCATCTGCTGATGTACAAATTATCAATTAAACAACACATTTCAATCATTTTAAAAGTCTTATTATTTACAATGACAATTAAGTACAGAAAGCAACCTATTTAAGTATAACTCAACTTGCATTATCAAGTAGATATACCTAATAAATCCTTTGGACTTATTCAGTATTAGTAGAAATTATTTCAATTCATTTGCCTACCTGGCAGCAGTAAAACAGCTTTCAGTGCAGGGGTTCCTTCATCAGGCAAAGTAGCTGATTTGAGCAGTCCAACTCCAGCAAAGCTTTTTTTAAATAAGCATTTATCCCAAGAACAATCCTAGTTCCACTGCAACAAGGGCAGGGTCACACATGCAACAGAAAAAATAAACAAACAGCAAATTCACTGACAGGGGATTGCCCAGCAAAAGATCAACTCCAGTTCTATTCCATCCAATCTTCAGTGACTAACAGGAGAAAACATTAGGCCCTTCTCATAGCCAGTTTTTTTTCTACTGAGCAACCCTGATAACTTCAAATAAATCCAGTATGAAAAAGGCAGTCCTTGACAAAAACAAGCTTCATTATATGGAAAAGCAGAGAACAGGCCTTCATGTGACAGGTCTCTTTCACAGCCAGCTCGGGCTACCTTCACTTCAGCCAAGTTTATCATGAAAAGTCACAACAGAGCCTCTCACAACCAGCTCCTATTCTGAATTAAAAAAAACCCAAGATGCTGGAACCAAAGATGTGGGAAAACCTAAGTAATGCCATCAAACAGAACACTTCCAGGTGCAAGCACACATGCACACTTGGCCTTGGTCATCTTGATCATCCAGTTCTTGGTCCCCTGGTGGGTAATCCACCTGAGAGCTGGTCAGTTCACTCCACAGCTCTCTCTGATCTGAATAACTGTACATTCCAACACTTTCATCTTGAATTTCTTCTATACCTGGGATTTCATAAACTACACATCCTTTTGTGACTCTAATTTCTGGAGCTGGCTTTTTAACTGCGAGGGCATGCATTCTAGGAAGCAGTTCAGTGACTGAGAATAACTCACTTTCTGCTAGATTGTCTCTTGTGTTATTTGCCAGCAGCTGACAGTGACTCATCAGTTCCTTGTTGTTTTGGGGGACAATTTTCAAGCAGCATTTTTTACAGTACAATGTAATTATAAGCTAGAGCTAGAGATTTGTTGCTTGGCAACAAGTTTAGCAGTATGCTGACTGGAATCATCCTGGAGAGCCTCAACTTAATTTATTCCTTGAATTCAGATACACGAGGGATTCACAGAAAATTCTAAGTTTGTGTATACTCTCTGGTTTAATGAAATCTTGCCTCATAATTAACCTGAAAAATGTGTTATTCTGGTTATTCACATTATCTGGTTCCCCTTTAAGAGTAGCAGCAGCAACTAGTTGTTTTTCAGCTTGCTTAAGATTTTTGTTCCAAGTAACAAGATAACCAACAAGATTTGCAACATGTACCAGGTTACCATAAAATTAGTATTTAGTATCAACAGTACAGAAACAACTGTAATAAATATCATCTAGTTACATAGCAAATGGACCTTAATTTCCAATTGTTTTGCTTAGACTCAAATGAACTACTTACCCTCTGAAAGACAGGATGTGATTCATCTTGTGAGGTTATTTCCTGCTATAACCATTTTAACACTAGATACAATTTTAGCAGCCCATCTGAAAGTTGGAGACATTTGCTTCATTGTCACTGCCATATATGTGACCGAAATGAACAAACCTTCATAAATGATAGGTACAATCATGCCAGACGCACGGTTCAGAGGATGGTCTTGTCTATGCTCTCACAAGCCTGATTTGGCTACTTCTCATGAGCTTTTGGCTCCAAGACCTTCAGAAGAATAAGGATGGAAATTGATGGGCACGTACTAAACAGTCCTTCATCCTCCACTGGTCTGAAAATGACTGAGTGAAAGGATGATATGTAATGTGATCATTTCACCATATGTCAGCAAACCTAATTAAATCAAAATAATTTCCCCACTGCATAGTGTATTACCATCCACAGGGAAATCTTCTTTAGTAAATATAATCTTAGATCATGTTTGTTTTTCACACGTTCCAACTAATAAAAAAAATAAAAAAAAAATAAAAAACATAAAAATAAAACAAAATACTAAAAAAAAAACAAACCAAACACCATTTTAAACCAAACAAAAACCATTGCAACACTTTTGATAAATCTTTGTTTGATTTTAGTTTAACACTGGTCTAAATCTTGATTTGAAGTCAGTGGGCTTGGCTACACTTTGGCTTGCTGTAGGAGTTAGCGGCTGTGTGTGGGCACACTCACAGCTACACAGCGCTGTGTGGCAGCATGTGAGCATTTGCACAGCACTGGTGTGTGGAGCAGCTGGGGCAGCAGCAGCGCTGTGTGGAGGCATGCAGTGTGGCACAGGGAGGGGGGGAGAAGAGGGGGGGTTGAGTTTTTGGGGGTGGGGGGGAGTGGGGTCTAGTGTGTCATTTTAGCTTTCAAAAGAGGGTGTTTTTTGAACATTTTTCTGTTTTCACTCTTTTTGCAAAAACCCTCTTTTTAGCGACCCCTCTCTTTGTGCCCTCTTCTGTGACCTGCCTGTTTCCCACTGTTTCAGCCACAGCCAGAGTTTTATGATCACAGCAAACATGTTTGAGATTTTCACAGCAGCAAACAGGAGTTTTGTTTGTTCACAGACAGATTCCAGAACAGAAGCAGAGCCTGACAGGTTCACACAGAGGATTGGAGCTGAAACAGGTTCAGGATCACAGAGCTAAAGCAAGACAGAGATAAGAGCAAACAACAAAGACAGCACAAAAAAAAAAACAAAACAAAGTTAAAAAAATCAAAGGGAAAACAAGATATAAAAATTAATTAAACAAGATCAAACTAAAAGCGCTAACAATGTGTCACAGCAGGTGAGCACAGCGCTGATGTGTGTCTGACCACGCTACATCCAGCGCTGCACGCTGCTGTGTGCACACAGCCACAGGCCAGGTGGTGAGCTGCAGCGCCCTGCAGCCTGGTGTGGTGCTGCAACTGATTGCAGCGCCAAGAAAGCCTTGCCCAGCGCTGCAGCCTCTAGCAGTGCAGCAGTGCGCTGCAACAGTGCAGTGCCCTAAACTGCTTGAAGAGATACTGCTTAAACTGCCCTCTGTGTAAACTGCTGAGAACTTCCCAGAACTTAAGCTACCCTCTCTGAAAGAAAGCAGCCTCAACAGAGAAAAAGTGGCCTACAGACAGGGCCCAAGTACTTCTAGACTTTAGGCCTACACCAACAAATTAATTTAATTCTGCTTCAACCCACACCAATTCCAAAATTAATTACCCTGGCATTTTTTAATTCGATTAATTCGGGCTCTTTGGACGAGGGAATTAGAGCTACGCCGAGAGGGGGTCGCGCTAAATTAGCTATGGCTGTGCCGAAATCGAACTAATCTAGACATGGCTCGTTCATAGCAGGCTCGAGCCTGACACTTGGTGCACACACACACAGGCGCTCTGGACAGCAGTCTGACAGCGGATTCCAGGACCAGCCAAAGAAAAATTTCTGGGAAGATTGTTTGAATTTTTTTTCAGTTTTTCACTTTTTGGCAGAGGGGACAGCATTGGGCAGCAAGGCAGAGCTAGCAGCAAGAGCAGCAGCTCAGCAGCAGAGATAGGAAGCAATCTCTCACCTGAGATAGACGGGGGGAATCTCTGACTAGAAGGGAAGTTTTGGATCTGATCGTGTGTGGGGCGAGAAAAAAAAAATGGCAGGCTGCAAAAATGGGATGGAGAGAACAAGCGGGAGAGACAGAGGCACAGCCATGAGAGACAAGGAGGGAGACAAGGGCCATCAAAGGAGCGCGCAACAAAATCACCAAAACCGGAAGCAAAAAACAACGGACGGCAGACTGTCACACTGCCCCACCAGTGATCGTGGCTGTCGACGATGCCAGTGTGGCGGCGATGGACGCGATGGTGGGAAGGCGGAAGGGATGGGAGGGGGAGGGGAGGTGGAGCGGGAGGCAGGTGGGTGGAAGCGCTTACAATGCAGGTCTCATGCCTCATCACCCGACCCTCCCCCCCTCCCCCTCGGCCCTTCACCCAGACCCCAGGGAAGGGAAGTCTCCTAGATCAAATTTACCCTGAATATATTTAAGGGAATTAAATATACTTAATCAAGTATGTGAAAAGGATCTATATATATATATAGAATAATATATATACAGATATCTCAGAATATCCCAGGAGAGATCCAGGAGAAATCGAAAAGCCTGGAAAGGAGGAGGGGGAGGAGAGCTGCCTGCCAGGTTGCTCCGTGGTAGCACACTTTGCCACGCCAGGCAGGCTTTCCAGGGAGCATTCAGCATGTGCCGAGCATTGCTGCCTGAGGGCTGCTGGTTTGTGCGCAGCATGCGCCGCTGCTCGCTCTTGTGCTCTGCTCCTGAGGTGTCTCTCCTCCTGTCCTCAGTCTCATCTATTGAATTAGGGGAGAAAATTGGAATTACTGTAATGTTTTTAAAAAAAATTCTTACAGAGAAAGCACTCAGAAAGTAGCACAAACAATGCATAGAGCAAAAAACTGCAGAGCAAAAGAAAATCATGGAAACGCAATGGGGGGGGGGGACTGAGGAGGGCAAGGAGGAGGGGGAGTATCTGTCTGTTCCTGTTTGCATTCCCACCTGCTGTGCTGTCTCTCTAGCAAAAAATGCTTGTGCTGGTCAGGTCAGCAGCAGTGGCTCGGGGGTCACCCACTCCTCTCACCAATTCGAAGTGAAAGGGAACAGTCCTCTGTTGGAAAACACAATCTTGAACTATCTTTACTGAATGCTGCAGATATTTACATGATGCTGCAGATATCCAACACCAATATCCTTGCTGCCCCACTCCCCCATGTGGGCCCATATGACATCCCCTGCATGACTCATATATGACATCACATACATGGCACATGGGCACAGTGGGCAACCATGGGCACTAGCATCATCAGTCAGCATCAGTGAGGTCGATCATGGGCGCCTGCTCAAATTTTTTCCTGGTAGATGGCAGTATGATGGGTGGTCATGTGGGCAACAGGGGCTGAGCCATTGAGCCCCCTCCCCCCCCCACCCTAAATAAAGTAAAGATTCAGTTTCCCTTGACAGGAAGCTGCAGGGCTCCCCTCCCTCCTCTCCATGTCCTAATGTCTCTGTCTTCCTCCACTAGGCCCTTGGACTCTTTTTCACTCATTTCTCACACTCTTCACTCACTGTGTCTTATCTCATGCATTCTTATTACTCATCACATCAGTATGGTGTACACACATCCAGGGGGGGGAAGGCTGGGGGAACAGGAAGATGAGGGAAACAGGTGGGTTGCAGGAGCACCCCACAGTGAATATAGCATAGCTCATAATCTATGGGAGAGAAGCACAGAGAAGCTGTGCTCTGGGCTCTCTGATACAGTGGTCTTCTACATTCTCTGCTACACATTCTCCCATATTCTAGATTTAATTTTAGGGATTTTAGGAGGGGAAAGTCAGGATTGATTCAGGATTTGGCTCTGCCTTGCTGGCTGATCTCAGCCAGGCAGCCCAGATCAGCAGCAGCAGCACTGACAGCAGCAAAAAAGGTGCTGTGCATGATCATCTTAACCATGATCAATTTATGGTATGGTAGTATGTATGGTATGTATGGTGTGTATGTCTGGCTGGCTCAAAAAGCATGCTGCTGCATGCTGCTGCTTAGTGCTGCTGCTAGCTGCTGCTGCTGGCATACACATCTAGCACACACACAAGGCAAAAAACAAAACAGGCAGGTTCCATGTTGCCATGCCATGCCAGGCTGTGCCGGAATGCCTGAAAGCAAAAATGATTGCTCAAAATGATTTGCCAGGCCAGAGGAAGGATGACTGGGATGACTGACCACCCAGAACCACCCGCGAAAATTTTTTTTGCATCAGGCACCCCCCTCTCCACCCAGACCACAAGAGACAGAGAGAGACAGAGTATTGTGTGTACTGCAAAAAATGTTGCTCTTTTTTCCTTTTTTTCTCTCATTCCTCCCTTCCTGCCACACAGACCAGACCTGCCACTCCACAGAGGCTGGCAAAGATTAGGCAGTGAAAGAAAAGAAAGAAAAAAGAAAAGACACGGCGAGATATGGGGGGCTGCTGGGGTGAGGCAGCAGAGCAGCAGAGCAGGAGGAGACCCTCTCTCTCTCTGTACTCTGTACCACACCAGAGGAGGAGAGGAGGGTGAGAGAGGAGGAGAGGAAAAGGACGGCAAGACTGCTTGGATGAGGAGGAAATGGGGGGTGCCCGGGTGCCTTGTGCATGTTCTGCAGGACAGCAGGCAGGGAGGACAGGCCCCCCCCCAGTGTATCTCTGCGCCCCCCCCCCCACACACAGTCCCCCCCCCTCACCCAAAATAACCAGAAGGAGGGGCGCAGGGCCGTGGAAACTGACACTGCACCCCAGCAGAGTGCTCAAGTACCCAAAAGCTCTCATACCCTAAATTTTGAGAAGTCCTTTCCTTCCCGCCTCACCCAAGCCCCCGTCCCAGTTTCATCCCCTGTCTAGTTGATAATAAAAAATACTTTTCTGTTAATTACTGTTTCCATCATGTTCTTTTAGAGGAGACTGTGTTTGAAGGGGGGGAAGGGGGTTGGTAATTGGACAGGACAATCACCTTTACCAGGGTACAGACACGGGGGCAGGATCAGCAGCAGGTCACACACACAGTGCAGTCAGTAGGCACCCTGGTCGGTATGGGAGGTGGTTTGCAGGTTCTGTGCGGGTGCGGGGATACGTGACTTTGTAGCGGGGGAGGGGGGTTACAGATCTCATGCAGCGGTCCCTGTCCTGGACCACAGAGCCACGCAGCAGAGGAATCTGTATCCGTCCTCCCCCGCCAAAAGGCCACATAGCCCCTGCACACAGAGTCCCAAAAAGGAGGGATGGCAGGCTCCGTTGAAACAACCAGTCCGGCACTGCGGACTGCTCTAGAAGCAGGAGCCTGTCATTCCTTGAGTTTAGAGGCGGTCTTTACATCACCGCACACCCTACCCAGCACAGTCCGCGTCCCAGTTCCAACCCTTTAACGCAAAGTCATCAATAAAGAAACCTTTGTAAAGTTACAGTGGAACATGTATTTTATTTTTAAACGTGTGTTGGAAGTGGGGGAAGCGGGGTGGATGGGGTATGTAACTGCAGATGCTAGTCAACAGTAACTTGGTAAAGAAACAGGGGCAGGTTCAGCTTCTCTGTAAAGAAACTGAACAGTCACAGGTCACGCTGCTCGCTGGTACTTGAAGAGTTCCTTGTCGCTGTGCAAGGCACCTGCATAGGGCTTCACGAGCCAGGGCATTACCGGGTAGGCTGGGTCCCCGACGATCACTATAGGCATCTGCACATTCCCAAGAGTTATTTTGTGGTCCGGGAAGAAACTACCTTCCTGCAGGCGTCTAAACAGACCAGAGTTCCTGAAAACACGCGCGTCATGAACTTTGCCTGGCCACCCGACGTTGATGTTGGTAAAACGTCCCCCATGGTCCACCAGTGCTCGCAGCACCATTGAAAAGTAGTCCTATTTCTCAGCAGCTGACTGTAGAAGAGGTGGACGATAAGGTGCGAGGAGTTGACAACGGCCATAACTGCAGTGGGATCCGTGCTTGCAGTGCTGTGGTGCCCCCGCTGTCACTGAGCAGAAAAGTGCACGAACAGATTGCCCGCAGGCGCTTTCAAGGAGGGAGGGAGGGCATGATTGACGGTTCAATGATGACAGTTACCCAAAACCACCCTCGACACATTTTTTCCCCCAGCATGCATTGGGGGGAAATCCCAGGATTCCAATGGGCAGCGGGGAGTGCGGGAACTGTGGGATAGCTTCCCACAGTGCACCGCTTCCAAAGTCGACGCTGGCCCCGTTACTGTGGACTCACACAGTCGAATTAGTGTATTTAGTGTGGATACACAAATTCGACTTCATAAGGTCGATTCCACAAATTCGACTTAAGTTGATTCGAAATAGTCTTGTAGTGTAGACATACCCTATGGCACAACCTTTACATTTTGTGGCAGGATTCGGTGTAGCAGGAAATGCCCTTATCCCCTTCCCACAAATCACACACAATTGTGGCTCATAGCTGGAAATCCTCATTGACATAAAATTCATCAATAATTATTTTCAACAGTAATTTTGGAGTTATATATTTGCTATACTGACCAGGTGGCCTAGCACCAGTCCCTTGCTGTTGGCTCCTCAATGTTGTTCAGGCATCTACCAAAAAAACTCCTTTTGTATGTGTGACAATTAATTCCCTCTTATGAGGAAAGCTGGAGAGCAAGAAGCAGCCTCAGGCAGGTTCTGCCAGGTCAGGGAGCCAGAAAACAAAATGTCAGTCGCCTGGCAGCAACAAAATAAAAAATTCCATGGTCAAATATTGTATTCTGTGGCATCTTGAAAAAATACCAGATTCTACAGCAACTGAATCATGGGGCCCTAAATGAGGTGAGGCAGTTCACCTAACTCACTGTGATTTTCTTAGCTCTCTGCAGGCTCAGACCATGTCTACATTAGAGACCTTACAGTGACACAGCAGTACTGAAGCAGTTACACTGCTGTAAGATTTCCTGAGTATCCGCTCTATGCCAACAGGAGAGAGCTCTCCCATTGACATAATTAAACCAC
This sequence comes from Mauremys reevesii, assembly GCF_016161935.1. Classification (NCBI taxonomy): domain Eukaryota; kingdom Metazoa; phylum Chordata; order Testudines; family Geoemydidae; genus Mauremys; species Mauremys reevesii. The sequence continues at coordinate 92,591,767 of NC_052628.1, read as the reverse complement.
CCCCAACAAGCAGCAGTAGGTATGTCGGCAGAAGAGCGTCTCCCGCTGACATAGCACTGTCCACAGCGGCACTTCTGTCGGTGTAAATTATGTTGCTCAGAGGGGTGTTTTTCACATACTGACAAAAGTGCCTCAGACGTAGCCTCAGGCAGTCATCACTGCGTCCTGTACACTTGGTTCACAGTTTTAAGGATGTTGCACAATCAAAACGGATAATAACATGTTATTTAAATGAAAGCTGAGTTACTCACTCATAATTCTGCAGCATGGGGTGAAACATAGTATAAAGCTGGTGGCTGACTAGTCACTAGATTCGTGGGCCTTCGGGTATAGAGTAATGGCTTGCAAGATGGAATTGTTTTTTTGTTATGGTTAGTCTTTTAGATAATAGCTTCTTGAGAGGCTTAATGTTAAAGAATGTCAAATGTCATTTGAAAGCAAAACTTGCATCTTAAATTATGATCTGTCTGATAAGTATATGACTAATTTATACATGGGAAAGATTATTAATGGCTTGACATTGTCACTTAACTTCTTTTCAAGAAGCAGGCTTCTTGCTTGAACAGTGATAATTACAGTCTGAGAGCCTATAAACTCCACCTGTTCTGCAGGAGAGAGGTGAATAAATGCCAGGAGTAGGGTAACCAGACAGCAAGTGTGAAAAATCGGGACAGGTGTGGGGGGTAATAGGAGTCTACATAAGAAAAAGCCCCAAATATTGGAACTATCCCTATAAAATCGGGACATCTGATCACGCTAGCCAGGAGTATGCATGGGAACTTGCTGAGTAAAACAAACTGTTCTCTACTTATTTCTTTGTCATAGGAGGCTAACAGAAATGGAGAAAGTGACAGCAAAGCAAATTGTATTTAACTTTTAAACAAAATGTATTTGTGCTAAGTGGCTACCGTTGGATTCGGTTCTCATGCTGGCGTAATTCCATATAATGTGAATGCAGTTGCTCCTTATTTTGATTTAAGTTGTTTGACATTAAAGGAGACTCAGGCCCTTCATTCTGTCTACATTAGCACAAGATCATGACTAGAGGCACAGCCCCGAGCATTGGATTGTACATAAATTGCACCATGCAAGAGTAACCCAGGAGGCATTTTACGGAGGTGGTCATATTTTTTTTCCATTTACAGTTTTCCTTTTGTCAAAAAAAATCAGTTTTAAAAAAATGAAAAAAATTGTAGAATTTTTGCATGTTTTTTTAAGTTTCTGGGGTTTGGATGAAAAAAACAAAAAAAATCACTTTTCAAAAATCAAAAAGATCTTAGTTTTCAGTTTTTCAGTGAAAATCTAGGGGAAAAAATAACATTTTTAATTTCTTGTGTTGTTTTGTTTGGTTTAGTTTTGGGTTGGGAGCTTCTTAATCTCTCTTTTGTGCCTAGGCTACCATGTATGGCTACGCTGGCCAGCAAGAAAGGGGAGGGGTCATAGTCCAGAGCTCACCCATTTTTGCCCCTCTCACAGAGGAGAATATCCTAAGAGTAGGGGCTGTGCTCCAACCAGCCCTCAGGTCTTGATAGGTCAAGCAAGGGGGTGGATGAGGAGCAAATGTCCCTACTTAGCTAAATAAAACAGGAGGACAATGTAGCTCTAAATGAAATAGTTGCATATCTGCTTATTGTATCTGTGTAAGCTACACTGCAAGGATATCCTATATACATAGAACATAGGAGCATGTTAGAGCTCTCCTGACATTTTGCACAGAATGGTCTCACATTACGCTAATGTAGTCATGGTGGGGCAATAGTCATTTTTGTCCACCATTTTGTTTTCCTTTTTTCATGAACACATCCGTTCAAGTAATGTTTTTTATGTCCCAGTAGGAAGGCCAGTTTGCTCAGTAAAATTGTGAGAAATTATGCATTGTGAAAAACATCGTTTTCATTGAAAAAATGTTATAGATTTTGGTTCATAAATCTAGCCTCCCTCTCACTCCCATACCATATCCACATGCACGTGCACACACACACCCACCTTTCCTTCCTATTTATTTTGATAATAGTTCACTAGCAAAAGGGAAAGATTTTCCACCCATTTTTTCAAACATATTTTGATTTAAACATTGACGTGAACAATCCTCTGTTGGGCAATGAGACTGTGAGGTGAGAAATAACTCCAGCCAATGATCATACGGTTAACTTTAGTTCATTTTCATAGTCCAGAACTATCAAGTACAATACTGTAAAATTTATTGTGTGCATTTTCCCCATATATTTTAAAAGAGTCATTTCCTGCCTATAAAGTCACAATATTACAGGATGGTTTTTCCAAAGGGCTCAGGCCTGATCCCCCCGCATTTCTGTACGAATTAGCCTGATCAATTTTTGAAACCTTTTTCTTGTGAGGGGAAAAACAATGAAAGTGCCAACAATCCTGCCTCAACTAGACCTCTGTTATTTACATTGGCAAATGTGGAGGCCAGTGTTTGTCGTGCCTTAAAAATCACTGAGTGTCTTGGATAATTATCAGTAACTGAGAATGTATTTTTAATATGTTTGCATTTATGGAGAATAAGAATGTTGGTATAACATGGTCTAGATAATACTTAGACCTTGCCATGAGTGCAGGATGTCCTCTCGAGGTCCCTACCAGTCCTATGATTGCTGCACAGGGTTCTAAATGTCTTGGTATAAGAAAGTGGTGAAAGAGTTTGGTTAGTTTCGTTCTGGGCTGAACCAATGACCACTGACTCTCATTGATTTTAGTGAGCATTGGATCAGGCCCTAAAGCTGTATAGTTGTCCTGGCCATGATTTCTGTACCAAACCAGTGACAATTAGGATTTTTCTGTGAAAACTCCTGGGGCCTGAATATACACAGCCCTGTACTTGTTTAGTTTTTTACACCTGTAAAAAGTGAATGTAAAATGAGTGTAAAACCAAATCAGAATGGTAGCATTTTACACCCCTTTTCCACACATGTAAATGACCACATAAGATACATGGCAGTGGAGAATCAGGACCATAGTGTTTGTCGCACTTTTTTTTTTTTTTGCTATACAGGTTTATTTAACAATGATAGGAGATCTCTAATGTAGCTGTAATTTAAGAATGTATAACATGCTTTTCAGATCTAACTAGACTATCTTTATTTGTTTTTAAATTATTAATGGCAGCTATTTAGCACTTTTCAAGTGGAGAATAATTTAATAATTAAAATATTCTGTGCCAACAACTTTCATGTTTTAAACTAAAATTATTAGTTCTATCTCTTTGCCATGTCAAATGAGCAGCCTTATTAATTGTGTATATTTTAACTCACACACAGTTTCTGTGAATGCTCAAATGCTGATGACTATAGATATGTTCAGATGTAAAGATGTTTCCATGTGTGTGCAATGAGTATTTGCACTTACTAATTAGCAGCACACACCTCTGGATGTGCAAAGTAAGTACATAGTTTCAGATATACAAGTGCACACCAGTGTGTACTTACAGGAGCTGAAAATCAAGCTGTATGTCCTCCCAGGCATGTCTTTGGGGGCAGATTTATTGAGCACATTTAGAAAGAAAACCTTTGTTTTCCCTCACAATACTGCATGCAAAAAAACCTGTTGAAAATTGTACCTGGATGAGAGACATCTATCCAGAGATATTTTTAACTACATGAAGGGAGAATGATTACAGTATCTTCAGCAAAATATTTCCTCTTGGGAGGTTCCAGATCCCAGAGCCAGTGGCTGTGGTGTAAGTGTGCTTTCTATTAAATCTGAAAGGAGGTGATCTATAATCTCACTTTTCCTTTTCCTTCCCCAACTCCTTCTCCCCTACCCAAAGTCTGGTCTCTGGTTTTGCACCCCTCCGCCCCCTCCCGTCTTTCCACTTGCTCTTCTGAAGATGTCCGGGATGGTTAGGATTCATCAGGTCACACCTCAGCCTGTCAGGACACGGCGCCTCCTTTGCCCTGCTTCAGCCCATCGCTTCATTTCATCTGCAAAGAGGCTGGCGACGAGCTGGCCTCGTTAGACACAAATAACCACAGTGAGCCAAAGGCAGACGGCAATTTCCTTCTCAGTTACCTGTCACATCCCCTCGGCTCTTGCTAAACCAGCCAGTGCTTTTATTAACCCCAATCAGAGCCATGGCAGAGAGACAGACACAGACAACAGAGCTTCGGACAAGAACTCCTACTTTCAAGTTGATAATGACTTGAAAGCAGAGGAACCCCAATTCTGGTCTTCCCCGGGCCCCAGCCTCATACCCATCCTGACAAATCTTCCCTCATCTACCCTCCCTTTCTCCCCTTTTCTGTCCTGACAACTCACCCCTCCACACTCCACCTTCTACTGAAACTCCTCCCTCTGCTTACCCAGCCCCTTTCCAACAGCTCAGATTTGACCCCTCTCCTGTCCCTCTGAATGGTTGCTTTGCAATATTTTCCCCCACTTTCCGAGCTTGACCTGGTGCCTTGAATCCCCTTCCCCTTCTTCCCTTATTCAGCCTTACACTACTCTTTACCTCACCCTTTTATAGCTTAACTCTCCCTTCTCACCTGCCCTTCTTCACCCTCTCCAGCCTGAAACCGTCTTCACCACACTCTCATTAGTAGCCTGACATTTCCTCCTGCACCGTTACCTCCCCTTTCCAAGCTTGACATGGCCCTCTTGTCACCCAGCACTCTTATTCCCCCTTTCTTGGCTTGACATTCCCTGTCTTTCCTCAACCTCTGCTTTCCCAGTCTGAACATCTCACTCTGTCTGATTTCTCCTTTAACCAGTCTGTCTGTGGTGTATGTTAAGGGGGAAGCTCTCCTCTCTGGTATGTGGTATTGCCTGTGTTACAACTGCAGTAGAAACATTTACTGGCTCCTCTTCTGCTTGCTATGAGGCTTGCATTTCTGGCACTGGACAGAAGAGAACGGAGATACCAGAAGGCCCAGCCAGAAAAGTGTGTTAGTTAATTTGATGCCTCCACTGAAGTAGAGGCTGGACACGGAACATGTTCCTGTTAACACCCACTGCACACATATGTACACACACACACATATTGGTCCTGATTCTTGTCTCACACCAGTATAAATCAGGAGTAGTCCTTCTAGTCAATGAAGTAACAACAGTGTAGAATTGGTATAACTGAGATTAGAATCAGGGCTACTGTGTTTATGTTTAAGATCACCAGAAGCTTAAATTCATGCCTAGACCTAGGAAGTCTTCCAAAGAAGTGGCATCAAAAATATATGCTTTCATATAACTGTTTTATATCTATATAAAACTATCAATGCATAGAGATGTAATTATAGTAATGAAAGTTGAAGATTAAGATTTCTTTCTTTTCCACAAATGTGTGCGTACACATACACGTACACACACGCTCTTGTAAGCCGCAAATTGTGACCACTTACATCTTAAAAAGCATTGTGTGTGAGCACTGCAATTAGATCCTTCCATCCTGACTTTTTGTTATGTTGTATATTTTTAACTGGTATCATAAGGAAAGGTGCATTTAATTTTTGGTTAGAATAATACAAAACCTGCCATTTTGCTGGCAGTTTAGAAGAAGTTTTAAAAAAAATTAAAAAACGGTCAGATACCACTTCCTTCCATGAACATTTAGCAACTATAAGTAATATTTTGGTTGGCAAAAATAACTGCGGCAATAAATCAGGTATTTTTTAGAGGTGGGTGCAAGGTAGGAACAGCTGCTGATGGGATAGCAATATCCAGATTTTGGAATCTGAGCTGTTCCCCTGTGGGTGCTGAAATACTTCCTAACAAGAAGCAGGAATCTAACACAACATTGGATTTGATATATTTATTTAGTAATTTTACAGAATGTCATTGTCTTTTCTTGGAAACCATGCAAACATCCCACCCCCAAGAATGCAGCCTAACTGTATCAATCTTTTTTTCCCCTTTCTCCGTCCCCTTTAAATTCCTTCCAACTCATGATCTCTCTTCTCTTCCTAGCTTCCCCCCACCCCGCTCTCTCTCATTAGTTTAACTTGAGTTAATTAGGAAGAGAAGGCAGCCCTCAATCTGTTATGTGTTAAAACAGAACAATCCAAACAGAGAGGCACAGACACAACTATGTGATTTCATTGTCTAGGGGAGACAGAAAGCCAGTGGGGCTTCTCTTATCAAGGCTAACATCTTCCCAATGGTTAATCTAACTAGCTTTAAAATGTCCCACAAATGCAGATCTAGGATAACAATCTTTCCATGTTCCCTTTTTTTCCATTTCATCATAGGCAAGAATGAGTGAATTGGATTGACGTGGAGGTGATGGAGGAAGAGAAATGGTCTACACGTCAAAATGACAATGTATATTACATGGTTAACAGAATGAGTGGTACGTGCAATAGCTGTGGGTATTTTCATCTGCTCTGTTGTATAATAAGCTGCTTTTTCTCCCAAGTGTATCATCAAGATCCCTCCCAATTCAACGCAGATTAAGTGTTTGCTTGAAGGATCTCTTTCTATGAGTAATATCACTTGATAAATGTGGGATTGAAGTAAGAATCTAAGTATTCACTTGTTGCTGTTACTGCGTTGTGTATATATAGAGGTCATGCCTGGTGCTGTGACTGTAGTGTTGATCACAGACCTGAGAGCAGAGTGTGCTGTGGAAGTGAAGTTTAGCAGATCTGGGAAATCAAGCTTTGGTTGTAAAGGTAAGGCCTTGGACTCTTGATTATCTGAGTATGGTACATTTTGAATTTGATAAGATGCATGTTCCAAGAAGAAAAGCATAATAGTACACATACAAAGTGGAATGTTTATAGTGCTTTAGCCCTCAAAGAAATGTTATGCCATATTATATGGGCTCCCAATATTTAAGTTTATAGCAATGGTTAAATAAAACTGACAGCTTTGTGTGAAGGTGTGCAAAATTTAAGATTGTAATTAGTATTAAAATTTATTTGTGAAGTACTAAAATGCTTAATGCAGATGCAAGTATCTTTGAAATTTAAAAACATGTCAATAATCTTTGACATATGATATGCAGGACACAGACTGAAAAATCAGTGCCCTTTGCTGAGAAAAGCTGAGAGAGACCTTAATTGTTTAGGAAAAATATTTTGCTTCCCCCCTCCCCAACATGATTTTTGAATGAGACAGAGCACCAGAATGAAGAGGAAGAAAGGGAATTTGCAATGAGGAACAAAGTGCAAGATTCATAATCAGACCAAATAAGGGCATTAAAAACACGGGAATCTAGTATCTCTTTTGAAAGGCTTTCCTGGAAGTTTGCTTTTACTAGATTTTCAAATAAAATCATGTTTTCTTACAAAAATGAATTGAGGGCCAAAGTGTGCTCACCTTATTGAAGAGAGCAGAGTTTGCCCTTTAAATTTACCTGATGTGTTTGTGCTTTATACAGTAATTCAAAGTTAGTCTTCAAATGCTTTTTCCGTGTAAAATATTTTATATATAATGCTTGAAGTATTTTCTATTAATAATTATATAAAATTATTATTAAAAGAAAATACTTCAAGTAATGGCTCTTGACTCAATATTAGTAACTAGTGGCAGATGGCATTATGTCTAATATTTCCATTTGCTCTTTTCTTACTATAAGTGTCTTAGATCACAGTGTGAAATGTTTTTAAACAGGCAATCAATTAAATGTTAGAAATTACAACATTTTGGCTTAATTTAAAAATCAAAGAGATTTGAAAGAACAGAGTAGGTGAGATTAAGAATTGTACACATTATTGCTATTTGATGTCTTATCAATTTCAACAGAATGTCAATATGCTGGAGAGTTTGTACGAATAGCCATAACATACAGATATATGGATGTATACTTTGTTGCTTTACTCAAAAAGTACAATAAGTATTAAAATATTAATGTCCATTTACCAACTCCAAATCTCTGGAAAAGCAATCAACACATACTTTCGTAACATTGTTCTTTATGGAGTATACTTGTTGTGTAAAACTAATATGCTGTGGGTCCCTCAAAAAATGACTTTTACTGGAGTAGATATTTGGCACCATGTGCAGCAGATTAGACCCACAAGTCCCATTACTGTTCATTGCCTTTGCCCATGTCAGACTGTCATGCAAGGCACCTGAAAATGTACCATTCAAAGCATAGCATACATCTCAGTATAACATACAGAATCCTTGGCTCCCAACAACAGCCACTGAGAGAGGGGTATAGAGACAGCATTGCAGTTGGAGGAGAACAATTTTAGAACATAATTAGCTAGCACAAATGTTTGTTTCTAGTCAGTTAAGTGGAGCTACTGTAGAAAAGTGTTGTTATTTAAGAGAGAGAAATGACAATCTAAAAGATTATGTAATTTATCTACTATAAAATGTAGGCCTGATTCTGGTTTCTCTGCACACTTACAACTCCAACTGAACTGAGTCTGGGATTGTTCAAGACATACAGAATGCAGGATCATACCCTTTTATTTGTAATAAACATATACTATGCTAATTTCAGAATAATGTTTGCATTTGATTAGAGATATATGGGTTTTTTGTATGCCAGAAAAATCAACAGTATTGGCAGCTTTGTGTGTTGTCTAGCAGCAAAACCTAGAAAACTTAAAGCTCATGTACTTTATAATTTGTCCTTCACATCCCATTATCCTATTTACACTGCTTTGTACCAAAAAAACAACACCACCCCTATGTCTAGTGGATAAACAGATTTGCTAGTAGAAGCTGCTTCAAATGATTCAGTTGTGTTGGTACGTTACCCCCTATGACCCTAAAGCTGATGAGTGTATTGCAGTGGACTTTTTACATTGCTCTTTTCTGTAACATTCGATAAAGATCAAAACAATGGTATTTTTTGTACCTAGTGTTATTCTACAAGTTAAGCATTGGAGAACTAAAATAGACAGTGATTAGTGAGTAGAAGACAATATTTATTTTGCTTTTACTGAACTGTGTGTGTGTGTGTGTGTGTGTGTGTGTGTGTGTGTGGCCTGAATGTTAAAAAATAACATACATATACAGTGTTAACACCCATAGAATTTTGCAAGTCTAAGAAGTCAGGGGAAAGGTATTGAAAGCACAGTAACAACAGAGTCCAATATTCAAGTTGTAGCACCATATTTCTTAACTAAAATGAATATTTTGTGTTAGTTGTGTAGTACATCAACAATAATTAACAGATTCCACTTTATGCGCCACTTCAGGCATGTACAGTATATTTACCACTTTGTTGATTTCTTCAAAGGGCAGAGATATAGTCGATGATCTTAATGACTTCACCAACTTTTTAATATTAACAAGTATGCTGTCAAGGGGCTTGAAAATTCAAAGTTTTCCATAAACCATTTCCTACAAACTGGAATATTTTACACTGATTTGGAGTGTTTTATCTTCAGCAGTGTATATTTTATCTTGCAACCTATTGTCTTTGGCAAGGATCTAATGAGAGAAATACAATTGTAAGTTTAAATGCAAAGGGCCTGATTGTCCACTTTATTGCACTGGCATAAAAACATTGTAAAAGAGTGGATAATCAGGCCCAGAGATCGTCAGACCATTTCCCCACAAGTCCACTGTGTTTTCTTAGAAAACAGCATTGGCTACGCACTTTTCAACATGAAGTCGGCCTCTTGTTAGTCTTTGAATCTGTTTTCTCCTTGCAGTTGAGTGGTGTTTTCTTCATATCTGGAGGGGGATTACAGACTTGGACACACAAATGGTATTTCATGGTCTAACAAATAAAACAGTGGTTGAAAATATGAAAAACTGGCTGCAAGGTATGTGCATGTACAGGGGATAACCATACCCTAGGCAATTGTAGCTCCACTGTACCGACAAAGTGTGCAGTTCAGGCTAATATCCATATTTTACAATAACAGTTACATCACATGGTGGGTAACTTCTGCAATGCATGCGACTTTCTTAAAACAAGCCAATACCTAATTAAATTTTAGTTTTTAGGACTTCTTTATGGGAAATCTGTGTTAAACAGGTCTGATTTATTTCTAATTTTAAGCCCTATTTAGCATAATGTGATTATTTCCGGTAGTTTTTTCACCACTTTCTATTTAAAAAGATAAATAGATATTTTAATGATACTTCAGTGAAAAGGGGAGTTTACTTAATGGTACAGTAGAGATGCAGTAAAGAGAAAACCACTATAAAGTATTTTATCGAAGGGAAATTTGACTACTATATGTTGACGGTGCAGACAGATATCTGACAATTAATTAATATGTAGGACAACAAAGCAAAGAGTTTCTGTGCCCATAATGGATTTCCACACTCGCCAATGTACTTTCCTTTCTTTAGCTTGGTCCACCACATATTAACAAATGCCAAACAGATACATGTTATGTAACATAAGATCCCATTACGACAAATGCTTACTACAAGGCATAGCACCTACTACCATGATTGCTCATGCTGAAGTTCCTCACTTGCATTCCAACCCAGGCACACACCTAAATAACACTTCAGTACATAATAAATATCTTTAATCAATTACTATGATGATATTTAAGTCCATTCTTGGGCATGAGGATTTAGTCTTTCCCAGGGCCAGCTCCAGGGGTTTTGCCGCCCCAAACAGCCAACAACAACAAAAAAAATGCCGCGATCGTGATCTGCAGCAATTCAGCGGGAGGTCCTTCAGTCCGAGTGGGAGTGAGAGACCCTCTGCCAAATTGCCGCCGAATCCCTGAAAGTGCCGCCCCACTCCCGAGTTGCTTCCCCAAGCACCTGCTTGATAATCTGGTTCCTTGAGCCGGCCCTGGTCTTTCCTGTTTTTTAACACACGCTATCATTACTAATATGTTTCAAATTACTAAGTAAAGTTTAGTGATCTGAAAACTTTTTTCTTTTCACACTGGAGAAAATACGACAGTAAACGATTTGATTTTCTGATGTGTGGTTAGATGGGGAAAATTATTAAAATTATTCACAAAGATTGCATTTGACAAATGTTGTGAAATTAGCATGTATTTATGAAAAATATTTCTCGGATACTTAAGAATTTCACAACATTTTCCAAACAAGATATCTGTGAATAATTTTAATTATTATTATCCTAGTTCTAACCACAACTCAGAAAGTCAAACAGTTTGATATTGTACATAAAAATAAGATGTCACAGAATGAGTCATCTGTGTGTATTATTCAACTAACTTTACTTCTTAATTCAGTATAAAATGCAGCACTGACTATTACTTTGACCAAATGAATTTGAAACTTGTTATTAAAACTTTATCGCATTAAGTTCACTATTATGGTTCTCATTCTCTAAGTTAAGGACAAAACTCCCATTGACTTCAATGAGATCAAGATCGATTCTTCCATCTCCATACACAAATGAATATTTTAAAAAAGATGCATCACTGACTTTCATTTAAATTAATTATTTTTACAGTCATGGCTGCACTGAAAATGCGCAATATACTTATTACAATCCAATCTAATATAATATCCTTTTATATGTGGTATCACAAACTGATTTACAGAGGGAGTCAGTCATACAATTAATGTTGTTAAATACCATATACACTTTGGTTTTCCAAGAGTCTTATGTTGATTATCCTTCCACCCAAAATCTGTGGTCTCTGATGAAACACTTTTAATTGCATTAGGTGAACCGAAAATACATGATACAATTCTCAAAACACTGAACGCTCTTGAACTATGAGTACTATATGCAGCTACAAATTTGCCTAGTCACAAAGCAGCATCTTAATAACTTGCCCTAGCTTGGTATGAGCTTGCATGACTTTACAGGTAGCTGACACTACCGCCTAGTTTTACAATTGTTCTTCCTCTTCATTGCACATTACGGCACTTGAATGTTGTAATTTCCTCTCTAAGAACGGACATATCATAGTTTTACTAAGTACAATCTTGAGTGGGTAGGAGGGAACAGCAAGGAATTCCATGACTTATTGCATAGACGTGCTGGCATTCCATTAATACCATTCAGTAGGATTGACAATCCTAATGAATTAACAACAAATTGTATAGAGGGAAGAAAGTATTCAGTGCAGAGAATTTTGGTTTCTCTATGTGATTAACTGCATCATGCAGTCATATCTGTGTAAAAGTATTATTGTTATTATTTCTACAGCACTGTAAGTAGATAGAGCCCCTTACAAACACATAAACTGAGAGGTTTCTGCTTCTGAGATGAGATTTTACACAGTAAGGGATAACAAATTGCGGAGTGGAAAAGTGGAAAATGATTATGAGAGTGACAGTGTAAGGTCAGATGTGCTTAGTGTCGTGAATCTATTTTGTTAGCTTCACTTCTCATATTTGAAAATAAATGGATAGACATATTTGACTTGGTGGATGGTGCAAGCCAAGTGAGATGGTAGCAAAGAAAGGGTGCCAAAAGAAGAGAGTCTTGTGGAGAAATTATAAGGTATACAATAAAGTAGTATGGAAAACGGGTATCAGGCATGATATTCCAGTCCCAGTGGAGACTGCGCAGGAGGTGCAGAGCTACTTGTGTGGGAGAGGGGGAAATTACAGATAGTAAGTCATGAGCAGGGAAGTGATATGAGACAAGATATAGCCATGGGAAGATTTATTGAGAGCCTTATGGTTGAGGGGAAGAAGTTTGAAGGTGATGCAAAAGGAGACTGGGAACTGATGCAGAGACCCAACAATGGATATGATGTGGTTGGAACAAAAAACAAGGAAAATAACTTAAAAAATATGTAAAATATGCTCACAGTTGTCTTCCAACTCCCAGCAGATGTTAAGCCTTACAGTGATTTAATTGGCTTTGGAAATATTAGCATATTTTACTTTTATTGGCACAACCTGGATGTTCTGGATATATGTGTACTAAATGACATAAAGGTGATAAAAGGATCTGATTATGCTCTTATTGAACTCAGTGGGTGAAGGTTTAATACTGTTCATTAATATTGAAACATACTTAAATATAATAGACAAATATTCAGAACTAAAAGTAAGAATCCCATATTGCCTATTGCAATCTGTTTTTAACATTTTTGTTTGTTTCTATTTGTAGTTTGGGACATATACAACCAATGTTCAGTCTAAAGTATATTTCAGTCCACTATGTAGCATATCTTCTGTATCTCCTCAAGTCCTTCTTTGTCTTTATTAGCCTCAGCAGTTTCAGTTTCCATGGAGCTTGCTAAACCTCCCACCACACACACCTTTTTCTTTCTATTTTGCTGGGAATTTTCAGGTATTAATCAACCTCAAAACTCAAAGCAAACCTCAGCTGTATCTGCAATGTCTAGCTTGGTTTTGAGATGAAGTCTTTCTCATCGTCCATGGGAAGAAAAATTTTTCATGCAAAACCCATTCTCCTGTTTGTATGAAACTTAGTGTGGTATTGGTTTATGAGCCACTGCAAACCTAGGCTGAATTTCAGGTTGGATATGAAAGGCCAAATTCTGCTCACCTTACTCTTGCAGAATTCCCACTGCAGTTACTGGGAGTTCACCAAGATGGATACGACATGGAAGGTTCATGCAGCTTTAATCTTTATCATCACTTTTTACCCTGATGCATCACCTAGACTATGTGCCACTTGTTTTCAGGGAAGCCTCCCAAATTGTTGGGAATCAAGAGAAACTTAGTTTGCTGGAGAGTGCTCTGTAACAACCTCTGACTCACTTTTGCCTCTCTGTTTGCTCTACAATTTGCTGACTCTGCAGGTAAATTACTTTTTGATTATCATCATCATCATGACCAGGGGCTATGACTTTGGGTTATAATTCAGGTAATGTATAATTCTTATATTTTTTATAATTATGTTTAGTATAACCATAGTTATTGTACATATAGTATGACATTGTCTGTCACACACACCCAAACCATAAAGTTAGTAGTAGGAGATAGTGTGGATTCTACAATAGACACTGTTGTCAGGAACTTAGAAAAAAAATCATATGCACTGAAACTTTATAAGCATACACTGATTTTTCTTGGGATATATGAACCAAATATTAAATGAAACATTGACATTTCCAGTGTAGAGCCATCATATTCTCTCTCGTATACAATGATGGAAAACAAGGAGGCATTAACTACTTTGTTAGCTGATAAATTTAATAATCAAACAAAAATATATCTCTTTTCATTTCAAACTTTTTGAAGTATAGTAAGTTCTTAAAGGATTTGTTTTAGGATCAGGGTTTGTTTCTCCTCTTAAGATATTTGGGCAACCTCCAGCCAGATAATGTTACACACAAGTGGCAATAAAAGGATTTAATTTACATTCTTGATTATATAGATTACGAGTGGCCTGAATGCATTAGTGACCAAAACTTGCTTCAGAGCATTATGTACAATTTAAATAGAACAGAATGAAATATACAGTGTGAGATTAAAAGGTACTCTCATTATATAACCATGTATTTTTATAGCGAAAAAACAATTTTATATTTTAAAAAAATATATAAAAATAAAAAGTAAAGGGGAGAAAATATTTATGTTGCAAATAAACAGCTGTCTTAACATTTGGAAAATGTCTGTACCACACAATTTCTTGTGAATGAGTGGACTAGGTAGATAATGTATTACCTTTTGTTAGACCAATATATTCGTTAAAATATACACATTTCTAAGGCAATGATTGCCAACCTGGAGAAAGGACTTTTCTTTGTCTGGCTACTTCCCTAATAGTAAGATGAAACACGTGTATTAAATGAATGTGAAATCACAGCTGCTTTCGGTGATGCTACTATTCTGAGTCTGTGAAATATTCTTGTAATTAAAAAAAGAATTTTAAAACAGGAAAGGGATTTGTTTTGTGCTAACTCTAATTTTGGATGATATAGTTAATAGTGTCACTATACTACATGCAGAAAATTAAAACACACTGGGGTTTTTAATGCAGGCTAGGCTATCTCTAGGATTTACTGTGTACTGTAATTGGGTTTGCTTTATACTTCTGCTGACTAACAGCATTCCTCCAACAAACTAGCAAATTAATTCCTAGATTTTTAATTGATAGGTTTGATTTTTGCTTTAGGATTGTTTTCCATTTCTGTATAAGTGGGTGTTATAGGAATGCCATTCTTTGACTGAGTTTTATAACTGGGCTCAAATATACATTAAATGTACGTTCATATTATTTGCCACAAAATATATTAATTTTTAAAAATATTTATTTAATTAAATGATACTGTCCTACTCCCACTGAAGACAATAGCAAAACTTTGATTAACTTCATGCAGAGCAGGACTAGCACCTAAATTAAGCTGTATTTCCAAAAATTACAATAAAGTGTTCTGCTTTGTTTATTAATTTTTGCTTGTCAGTGATGCAGATGACTTGGAACCTGTACATCATTGGTTCAGCAAACTGTATACATGTGATCATAAAACAACCAAATACATGAGAAACAGGTATTTCAGATGATTAATTAATGAAGTCAGTTACACTGTATTTAAATTTGAGGATTAGATGTGTATTACAGAACAACGGGATAATGTAAATTCTACTAATTACCTTAAAAATAAGGTACCTCTCAAAACCCAGGTGTGGGGGGTTTATTCGGTCCATGATAAAGTTAGCAGTCAGTGGTGAAATTTGGATTCAGATCTGGGTTTGGATTCAAAATCCGAAATCCAAAGTTTGAGTGTGTTCAGATCCACCGTTTTGGTTCAGGCCCATCTTTACTTAACTGCTCTGGACACGATGAAATGCTCAGCAATGCTTTACAAAATGTAAATGGAATAATGTTTTCTTTTCTTTTCTTTTGTACCCCTCCCTCCCACACTTTCATTATATGGGTAGGATAATATTTTGAGTTGCACAGCAAGTTAATCTGAAAATGTTGTCTGATGAAGCCCTATGGGCAATCATTTTTGATAACAAAGATTCTTATGACATAGATGGAATTTTCCTGACCCTGCCCATTCCACTTCAGATTTTACAAATTGGGGTCCTGATCCTGTAATTCCTCACTCAGGCTAGTAGTTCCTACTGAAGTTAATGAAAATACTTGTGTGAATAATGACAGTGAGGCCAGATTCAAGAATAGACAAAAGATCTAATACTGATCCCACACTGGTTTTACAACAGTTTAACTCTATGCAGTTTGGCGGGATTACTCCTGAATTACTGCAGTGCAGGTGAGATCAGAATCATGCCCTGCATGTTTACTCCTGTACTGTGTGGCAAGTGAGTACTGATCTCAAACTGTACATGATTTGTAATGTAAATTTCTAATCTGACGATTCTGAGATCCTGTAAATCAAATTAAAACAAATCTAACAAATGGCACTGCAACTTACACTCATGATCAACTTTCGCCTCTAACAATGCCATTAGTAATAATTAAAAAGTGGGTACAGGCTATCTTGGAAAATACGTTTGGGTATATAATCAAAAGCTAAATGTGAAGGTAAGTAGGAGAATAAATGTCTCACCATTACCGATCCCATATTATCAACAATTTTTAACTGTACTACATTTAAGTATTTTATTAAATACTCCCTCAAACTCTCAAAAAAAAGGAGAAAGGATTATTTTTACATACAAGACTTTCATAATAAAGGACATAATCTTCCACAGACACACAGGCTTATAAAGCACACAAAGCAATTATGTAAAATCAATTGAGGCTGTCTAAATCTTGGCTTTGAAACAAATGTTCATGTAGGGAATGCTGAAAACTACTTGGCAGCAATTGTTACTAACAATGCAGGATAATAACTAACAACTTTGGGCTTGATTCTGGTCTCACGCAAACCATTTTTACTTCACTGACTTCAGCTGAATCACTCCTGATTTACTTCAGTGTGAGATCAGGTTAAGGTCATTTATCTGCAACCTGTGGCATAGACCCATCTGTTTATTCAGACACAATTATTTGAGAAAACTTTGAACCATTTAGCTAATTATTACTCTAGAATTACTAGCAAGTTGGGAGATTAACAGAATTACGTATCTTAAATTCTTTTAACAGCAGAAAAATGGAAAAAAATGAGTTCCTTCTTCAAGTAAAACTTCCTTATATAATTCAACTGTCCTATAGAATTTAATAAGGATGAAATCAATAGTGTTCTATAGAAATTAATCTAAATACTTATAAGGTTAAATTCGGCTGCCATGAGTGCACTGAAGTAAATGGAGTTACACTAGCATAGAATTTGCCTCAGTAAATTTCATAGAGAATACTATTTTATTTATATTACATTATCCCCTATTTATTATCCTGTAATTATAATGTATTTTCTATAAGTTTCTTGAAGCATTGAGACATTTATAACAGGGACTCATTTCTCTATTAATTCTAGAGGATAACCAAAGGAAACTAGAAAGCTTATACTGTTCTATTAAAAGATGTAATCCCATTGACAGCAAAAATAATTTTGCTTGAGTAAATGCCACAGATTTTTGTTGTATTGATTATTAATTATAAATCTGCTGATTTCTTTTCCTTTGTGTGTGCTTGACCCTGCAAACACTCAATATCAGAGAGTGAGAAATTCCATTGAAATAAATGGGGTTACTTGGGATTATGTGATGTCCTTGTGGTATACAGCTGCTCTATGCATCCAAGTCATTTTCCCCACATGGGTGCAGAAGTGGGGAAGGGGTTGGGGTGCAGGAGGGGAGTGCAGGGGTTAGAGGAGCAGGAGAGGGGGCAGGTGCTAGGGGCACAAAGGGCACAGTGTAGAGGTTAGGGGCACAGAAGGGAAATGCAGGGGTTAAGGGTGAAGGGGGTTGCCTAGATTCCTTTTGAAAATGAGATTTCAACTCTTAAATCAGTGGGGTATTGCAACGCTGAGTGCAGCAGCACCTAAATACCCTTAAAAAGCTGGACCTGGGTCCTTATTGACTTGTTAAATTCTCTCTTTTTACATTAATTACTATTGGCATTGTTATTGCTGTCATTAAATAATTATTTAGTGTCCACATTTTGCTAGGCACAGAGAAGACATGATCCCTGCCCCAAACAACATACAATCAAAAACTAGATAAAACAAAGGAGATAAAACATAGTAATTGTCAGGGTAATAGAAAGAGGGATAAATGTCATAAGAACACAAGGTTGCTTAGACTGGTGCACATGCTTCTAATGAAGCAGTTTGCTCCAGCTGAGCACAGCTAGTTTTTACATAAAATGCCTGGATGCCTAGTCAATCTCTGTAATGAGCAAAGACTCTCTCTGCACTCAAGAAATGTTAATCCTCTCTCTTGGACCTGCTAACCACTGACAGGTTTTGTATCCCCCTGGGAAACACCCTAGCATTATTAAATTGTAATCACAAAATATTACATCTACCACAGAAATATAACAATTCCTAAATCTTAAACAGGAAACTAGTTTCCTGGGGCAGCCCTCAAGGGCCTGATCTTGATGGACCGTCCAGTCACGTCATATCAGCCCAGTTGGGCTGAGGTGTTGAGGGGTCATGGCTAATTGGGCAAAGATAGCTTCCAGACTGGTTCTCTTCAGCCACCTTGACTATTTGTAGGGTCACTCAGGTGCATGCAGCCCCTTTTCCTTCCTGGGCTTGTAGCTGAAGATTCCTTCTACTGCCATTCATGTTCAGAATATGGTACGTAGGAGGCTGGGAGTCCCCCAGCCTCCAGTGTTTGGCTCCATTTTGTCCTTTCCTATACATAAGTGTCTATTTGTAAGGATTTAGGGCAATAATTGTAATGACTAGTTATTGCTGTATTTGTTACAACTTTGCACATAGTTCTTGCCAATGCACATAGGATATAGGAAGTGGAGTGGGAGATTCACCTTCTAAAACTGTGCACACAGTTCAGAGAATTAAAAGAATGTCATATCAGAAGGACTAATATTGTTGATCTAGATGGACGACATGGTATTCTTCTGCAGTGGCTCAAGTTTGGAACAAGTACAGGTAATAGGGCAGAAGACGCACTTGTTTTGTGTGTTAGGCTTGATGTGAAATTACTAGATTCTGGAGGAGTTTCAGCAGGATTAATATCTAAAAAATATTGGCATCAGCACCCTGCTGAGTAAGTTAGCTGGAAATCAATTAAGGTGTTATATAATGTGACCAGTATTCCAAAAGTTTCAGCCTTGCCTTTTCAACCTATCCCATTTCCTGTACCCTTCATTGTGATGCATACATAGCAATACAAACTAAATGAACCATGACTACTGCATGACTACTACATACTTTTGTATGAATAGAACAGAAAATAGCCCTTATTATAGTATTTGCTTAGACTTGTTAGTGATGGAGATGTTGTCAAGAAGTATTTCTTGTGACACTGCCTTATATGCTGTTACATTTTGTGTAGTAAAGGTAGAATAAATAAAATGAGAACAAACTGCAAACCTGGGTACCTAAACCTGCTCACTCCCCTACTTATATTTAGGCACTTAGGTAAGTGTGCTGATTTTCAGAAGTGTAGAGCACCTAAAATTCCTGTTGAAGGAGAAACTGCTCAGCAGCTCTGTAAATCAGGCCACTTTGACCTGAATTCATAACTCTTAAAATGACTGTTAATAGACCTTTTTATGTTCACTTCAAATCCATTGTGAATTCTTATTGGCTCGGGTGTTGGTAAAGGGGTAATTCATTTTTCATGTCCCTTCACGTCTTTGGCTTCTCTGCTCAGACTGCTAATATTGGTGCAAATTAGTGCCCTGATGATGGTTTTCTGGTGTGTATTCCTGTCCTCTGGGAACTGGATGAAGACCACTAACTTATTTTGCATAGGACATGTATTAGATGTCCTAGATTTTCAATGATGCTTCTAAACCCCTTTCGCATTTTGAAAACTCTCCCTCCAGATTAACATAACTTTCTGTCAGTACCAACATGGGATAGGTCTGAAACACTGAAAGTCTCCCTTTATCTCCTGGCCATCCAGACTCTGAAGAAACGTCTCCATTAGTTGCAGTTTTGACACTATTTAGACATTTTTTGCATGGTAATATTTTTCATAATTTAAATTTGTGCTTCAACATATTGGTCTCTTGTCTAACTTCAGCATACATGATACAGACTTATTAATAAAACTGGTGACTGATTCTGCTTATCTTGCGGACCTGGTGATGGGTTACAATGAGGCTGAAAGAAATTTTAACAACTTTCAAATACACTTCTATCTACCTCAATGTAATGTGACCTGATATAACACGAATTCGGATATAACGTGGTAAAGCTGTGCTCCCTGGGGGCTGTGCACTCTGCTGGATGAAAGCGAGTTCATTATAATGTGGTTTCACCTATAACACGCTAAGATTTTTTGGTTCCCGAGGACAGCGTTATATTGAGGTAGAGGCGTATATATATTTTTCTTTATCACACTTTTTAGGAGACTTGTAATAATTGTGAGGATCAAGAGGAATTCATTCAGCTGGGCTTTTACCTGGACAACAGCTGCCAAAAAAATGTGTCATTTGGAGCATTCTCAGAAATTAAAAATTAAATAATTGGAGATATACCTATCTCCTAGAACAGGAAGGGACCTTGAAAAGTCATTGAGTCCAACCCTCTGCCTTCACTAGCAGGACCAAGTACTGATTTTTGCCCCAGATTCCTAAGTGGCCCCCTCAAGGATTGAACTCTCAACCCTGGGTTTAGCAGGCCAATGCTCAAACCATTGAACTATCCCTCCCCCCTGAACATCTGAATTGCAACTGTTAAAGATGGGGAACATCTACTCTCCATTTTCCTGCAATAACAATAGAAACCCTGTGTTGTATTACATATAGGGCACTTTGAGTGAACTATGGATCATCTTATAAGTGCTATATAAATAATAATTTATTATTATTGGAGAGCACATGTAAAGGACGCTAGCTTGACTCCTGCAATGAAAAGCTGTAACCAGTCTCACTCTTAACATAAACTATCTGGTTTTCCCAAAACCCATTGACTCTTTTAAAGGGCATCTCCTTCTCTTCATATAACTTCATCTTCTCTTTTAGCACATAACTCTTCTTTATATTTGACATGGATATAGTGCCAGGTTTTCTTCCTTATTTGGTGATGTTTATGCTACGTTGTGTATATATATTATACACACAAAAAAATCCTTCCTGAAATCCTGAACTTCCTTATGAAAAGACAACTCTGATTAAATAGTCAGTGAAGAAGTTTACTCCTCTCTTGTCCGTCCCTCCTTCATATAGTGGGGCAAATCCAGGGCATCTTGCATTTTTCTACTAATGCCATAGTATTAATATAATGTTCAGGAACTTAATTGGCCTGATCCTATACTCATAGAAGCTCCCATTGATTTCTACAGAATGAAATCAAGCCCTGTGTGTTTAGGGAGAGGTATTTCTGGCTCTCGCAGTTAATCTTCAGATGTATTTCACCTTGTAGCATAACAAATGATTAATTTTATTTTGGGCATAAAATAAGTTACTTATAAATATAAAATAATTGTTATTTTAAGAATTAAGTTCTTTTAAGGGTTAAGAAAAAAAAGTCATATTTGGAGTTGTGACATACTTGGTTAAAGGCAACCTTCAATTTATGTCCCTTACAAACAGAGTAAAAAAAGGCAGCGCGTACATAGTAAATAAAGTACTTAAGCAAGCAGGGCCTGCCACGATCAGAGCTACTGTGCCTTTTGATTGATGCCAGCAATGATATTTTAAGGATCAGTGGATTGGAAATGTGCTGTTTCTGGAAAATAAGAACGTTCAGTATGGTCCTAATTACTGAGAGTTCTTACATAAGGGAGCAGTGTGATATCCCTATGATCAAATGGATATTGTCTTGTATGTCATTTTCCTTTGTCTTCCTTCATTCTTCTTGTCCCTCTTATTTTGTTGCTGGTTTGGTTTGGTGCATAGTGGATCATTATCTCTGTTCATATGGACCTGAAATATGGTGTTATTTATTTGCAATTTGAGTTTAGTGATGATGTGGTATTAGAATATCAGGACCAATAATGGAAGATTATGGCATTTCTGACCTCCCCACTTGCCTCTGACCCTCCTCCCTACCCTTCAGGATCATACATACTGGACAATGGTCCAGAATTATAGTCATCCCTACAACTAAAGACAAAACTTTATATGAGGATTATTCCCCTCTGTGGAAAAGCTTGAGTGAAGTATCAATAAAAATTGCTTTTTAAAGTAGTTTCCCTTGTTAGTTTGTAGTAGTAGTAGTAGTTTATCTCATTTTATTTAATCACAGGTGATATATATGAGATGACCTACACAGTCCTTTTAGATGTAGAAGGCAACTGTGTCTAGGATGTGTGTCGCTTGGATAAAAGTGATTTGTATCCCAATCACAGTGTCAACTTAGATTTGCCAGAGAAAAGGAAACTACCACATTTAGAATTTAATAGTCAGTCCTGCCATCTATCCCTTGTAGATAGCAACCCAGATAGACTTGATGTACCTCTGTTCTTTATCATTTCAGGCCAGTTGGGGTAAAAAGAATAGTAAAAATCACAATGAAAATACATAGCCAGATATATTTTAACATCATAAAGATGATTTGGTGTAAGCTTTGAAGCAAAACGGCCTGGTAGAGGGCATTAAACCAAAAAAGAACGAACACACAGACACACACGATAGTTGTCTAGGAATATTTTTGTCACTTTGTTTGTTATTTTTTGTAAAATCTCCACTCCCATAAGAGAGTGCTGTTTATAATTAGCATGTGATCACGTTATGAAAAGGAGAGGAAGAGCACTTGCTGATGATCTAAGCTTTCCCCTTTCTGACCTGGTGGCAGAGGTAATGCAAAGTAAAATATTTAGATATTATGCAGTGTCTCAGGACACCCCAAAGAGTGAGATGTTCTTGTACCAGACTGGGGGCACCTCTCCTTTCCATATAACCAAATTTGTGATAATGGTGTAATGTAACCCTACAAAATAAGATATGTATTTTACATACTATCCCCAGAGGTATTAGATTCATTATATGAATTTCTGGCCACATCCTTTATGTTCACTTCCCCCTTTATGCCATCTTCTAAAATACACTCATCTTCTGATCTACATTATCCACATTTGAGATTGTGGATCTCCATAAAGGATTATATCTTTGCCTTGAATACACCTTGAATAAAATTACTAGAACTGAAGTTCTTCACATACTACTGTCATTTTCACGTGCATTTGTAATCTGATCACATTTTGATATCCATAATAAACTAAACCTGATTTTGGCTAGCTTGATGTTGGGGGATAGCTCAGTGGTTTGAGCATTAGCCTACTAAACCCAGGGTTGTGAGCTCAGTTCTTGAGGGGGCCACTTAGGGATCTGGGGCAAAAATTGGTCCTGCTAGTGAAGGCAGGGGGCTGGACTTGATGACCTTTCAAGGTCCCTTCCAGTTCTAGGATATTGGTATATCTCCAATTATTACCTTAGAACTTTAGTTAATGAGTCATATGATTTAAATGGGTTTTTTAAATCTTTAAAAATTTGATCCTTAAAACTTGTAAGTTTATAAGTTGTAAGATAAAATTTCACTGAATAATGACATATACAGTAGCAGAACAAACTTTAGTTGTGGAAAGATGCAACTCCAACTATGAAAGACCTATTTCTAGTTGATCCAATAGTTTGTCAAGGAGGAGGGAGATAGAAGCAAGAGGATTTTGGCTGCTATAAGTAGTTTTTCTGGAACATTTTAGCCAGGGTGGGAGGAGAAAGCTTGGAAGGGATCAGGATGGAGGTGTTTGGGTTGGAGGAAAGTTTTGGCATCTTGAATGGATGGGGCTGGAAAGAGTCAGACAAGAACAAACAACTTGAATTTGAATGTATTCTCAAAAATGTGGAATTCATGTATACTTCCATGAAAGGTTCAGAATAGGTATTTCTTTTTCTCCATTTATGAAGTAGTTGGAAGGCTCATGCTGCTGTATTATTGATAACTGAAGGGGAAATACTGTGTTGATTTTATAGCTTCCAAATTGTATGTAACCTCTGAGGAGCACTGAAGGAAACCAACATAAAAAATACCAAGTAGAGCCCTTAATCTTAGTTGGTGACAGGTTTATTTCAGTCTACACCCACAGCACAGTAATTGCATCAGTAGAAAATCACAAAGCATGTTTACTAAAAAACTTGACATCAGACTCTGTCCTGCTTGTTATGCAATGAGATATATCAAGTGACTAATATTACTGATGATTCTGTGAGGCATGAGACTGTTGGCAAACAGCTCAATGCCAAGCCTGTGTTGCAATACATATGACTAAAGTCCAAGTGCTTACAACCTTGGTGATATCTCCCAATGTTACTATATCTGAGGTATGTAAGTGGGTGCTGTGAAATGCCCTGTTGGTGGCTCTCTTTTCTTGTTTTTAATGTTTGTGAAGAAACCAATGTAGTGCATTACAATACAATTGATGTTGTACAGCTTCTTGCACAGAAGCAGCATCCCAAAACACATTAAAAAGTTTTATAACAAAATTGAAAAGGTTTTTTTTAAAAGATAGTACTAGAAGAAAAAAAGAAATCAACGGGCTTGGGCCAGGGAGAAAAGTTGTACTATCAGATAGCATTTGAAAATAGATGGAGAATCTAGTTATAGGAAATTTCTTGTAAATTGAGTATCTGCCTCTCACACGAGCAGTGGTGAGATAACAGTGTAAGATGAAGTAGAGAGGCACATGGGCAATACTGATGTGATAGGAGGAGGAAGATTTCCATACCTTGGAGTTATGGGTGAGATCCCAGGAAGACACCAAAGATACAGACCGGGAGGCCAGATTGGATGTCTGAATCAAGAAGGGAGATAGAACTAGATTTGAGGATAACAAACTTGCTTCCATCATCAAAATATTTTGCAGAAGTAAGTTGTCCTGAACTTTCAAGTTTACTTGATTGCTCCATCAGAGTCACTAATGATGTCAAACAATATGTCCAGATGTTATATTTTAATTGAGATTTAAGGTAAAGATAAGATGATGATTGAGATGGAGAAGGTAAATGGAAAAGAGAAATTGGTTAAGGATTAAACATTACGTATTGGTATCGAAGAGCAATCTTTCCACACAGAAGGAATCGTCTCCTGATACAAGGAAAGAACCTTTTGACAAATGTGTATGTGATGAGATTTGCCTACCCAGTTATGGAGGAGGTCCAGAATGATATTGTGGTCTGCTGTGTCAAAGGCTTCACAGACTTAATAAAGAATGAGGAGGGGGAAAGAATTAATTATGGCAAAAAGAAGCAGGAGGAGAGCACAAAAAGAGGCAATTTCTGTGCTAAGGCCTGAGTGAACCCCAGGTTGAAAATGGTCAAGGATATTGCTGAATGATAGGTGACTAGATAGCTCACAGAAATCTACCTAATCAGGTATTTTGTTGAGAAAGGGCTATAGTTAGAATTTCAGGTAGAAAGCAGAAATTTTAAAGAGGCAGGCAGTCATAGAAAGTTGGGAAAAGTAAAGGTATTATTGACAATAATAGTAATGTAAGGCAAAAAGTTTCAGCAGCCAGGATCAGATAATATGAGAAGCTCGAAGATCAAGATAGCAGGTAAGCTTTTTAATGGACTGCACTTTGTCAAAAAGGTCCAAGGATGAGGGGAAGGAAGGAGTCAATGCACGTCTTGTAGTGAAGGTAGCTTAAGTCAATCCAAGATTGAAAGAAAAAAGACAAATTCCTTGCATCTTGTCACAGAATGGTTGGGAAGGTAGAGTAAACTGTGTGTGGGAAAGAGAATGAATAGCATGGAAAAGGAGGCAAGGATTTCCAGAGTCTTTTCAGGATCTCTAAATAATGTCTGATGAGATTTTGCACTCTCATAACGTATAGGGAGGTGGGATATGTGCCATTGTTTTCAGGGTATCTTATTTTAACTCAAAAATGTCAAGAATACTGTGATACATGAAAATGAGAATGTGATTCAGGAAAATATCATTTGGAAAAGGCACATTTCTTCATAAAAAAACAAGTGAGGCCATTGATCATTATGTTGCAGACCTGAGTGATAAAGCTAAATCATGTGAATTTGAACACTTAACGGATTGGCTAACTAGAGACTGGATTATTTTTTAGGAAAACTGATAACCAAATCACAGCAAAATTATTGCAAAGTATGGACTTGACTTTGCAAAGTCGATATTTGTTGTGCTATTGAAAACTATGCTTCCCAAGTGAAAGTGGAAGCAAGCAGTAAAAGGCCTGAAGTGTCTCTAATTCAAGTGCATATCAAGACATGAAGAGACATGATAAAGGGAAACAGATTGCATATACCAGGGCTTCAATGCAAACTAGTGTACAGTGCTTCCAAATGGCTAATCTTTGCCTTATAGATCTTGAATGGGGAGGGTTCACTTTCTCCAGGGAGGTGGACTGGCCAGAGTTGCCATACAGCTGGGGAGCACCCAGATTGGTGGTATAAAAAATCATAGTGCTGTAGCTGTGAGAATTGAAGCACTTTGTTCATATGGGTACATGACTAGTTGGCATTTGCCGATGATGCCTCGCTTTAGCTCCACCCCAGCCAACTTAACTGGCATAACAGAAGTGTGGAGTAAACCAGCAATAGACTTATTCACATACAAACACAACGAGAGCCCATTCTTTGCCAGGATTAATAACCAAGGAGAAGCAACCTCTCTCCTGGCTACATCAAATAAACAGAGACTATTTTCTCCCCCTATGTAAAGAGACTTTTTTAAAAAGCAGATGCTTTAATAATCCCTCCTCTGGGACCTAAATTTAGTTTTGAATGCCCTCGCTAGCCACCTATTCAAATTATCTGAGGAGTGTTCCTCTACTTCCGCACCCCGTCTTTTGTCCAAAGCCAAAGCTCCACAAGGAGAAATTGTGGCACATAGAAGTCAAGAGGGCTGCTAAGATATATACAGAAAGAACCAAATGGATCAGAAGATCAGCTTAATTATATGGCCTGTATCATCCATCAGTGAGAGGCAACAAAGCCTCTACATTCTCCATTGCAAGGCAGCTCAGATGAGGCCTGATCCACAGCTTGTTGAAATCAATGAGACTTTCCATTGACTTCAGTATGCTTTGGATCAGGCCCAGGAGGCATATTGGAAGCGTAGAATAGTGTCTCCACAAAAACTCAATGCTCATTCTTCAAGACTGATGGCAACCTCATGGGCACAGAAGTTTCATGCTTTCCATGAAGAGATGTGTGGAGTAAACACCTTTGCTCCACACTAAGTAATAGAAACTAGACATATACAAGCATCAGTGGGCACCTCCCAGCAGAGGGGCACTGGATGCAATACTACTTCAGTATCAGAGGGGTAGCCGTGTTAGTCTGGATCTGTAAAAGCAGCAAAGAATCCTGTGGCACCTTATAGACTAACAGACGTTTTGGAGCATGAGCTTTCGTGGGTGAATACCCACTTTGTCGGATGCAAGTGAATACCCACTTTGCATCCGACGAAGTGGGTATTCACCCACGAAAGCTCATGCTCCAAAACGTCTGTTAATCTATAAGGTGCCACAGGATTCTTTAATACTACTTCAGCAGTCCACTTTTCATAATGAATTACACATCGTTACTTTAATAAATTCAGCTACCCTTTCTAATGGGCCCTGCTGAAAAAATGCTACTTACAATCTGTGGAGCTGCCTCGGAAAAAGAATAGGCAATTTTTTGTTTTTATCTGCAAATTTTCTTTCTTTGATCAGGTAGGTCCATTGTTTTGTCCCTCCCTTAAATTACTTGGTATTGGATAAGAGTATGAGGACCTTATATTAATACATTTGTCCTCATTCTACATGTTCTACAACAATAAGTTTTATCAACAGGAAAGATGATTTGTTCCAAGTGTATTAAAATCACAACTGAGTACTTTACAGCTCTGGAAGTTATTCTGCCTGGCTCTCTAGTGGGAAAGGCTTTGCCTGCACCCAGAACTAACAAATTTGTCTCTACCTCCAAAGCTGAAGAGCCAAGTTTTGAATTTCTAGACCTGCCTGATCTAAGAAAGATATTTTGCAGGTAAGAACAAGAAATGCTCTAATATTTGCAAACTTTCATAATGTCTTTCAATATAGTTTATTTCTGAAGAATTTGTATCATACAGATTTCAACCTAAGTGAAAACACTGCTGCCCTTGGTGTTAGAAATAAGTAGTGTCATTTTCTTTTTGCAGTGAAATCTTTCATCCAATCATAGTCTTGTATGCAAATATACCATAGCCAGTTCAGACAAAATAGCACAAATAAAGCTAAATGGGCAGTCAGGACAAAATCACTCAGCTTCTCTGATTCCTCATTTCACCTGTGTTTCAGGAACTAACTAAACATGTCAACTGAAAATACGAAAAAACAAATTCCAGATAGCAATTCTGCTCCAGCTCTGCCTGCACCACTCAGTGATCTGAAAATTAAATATACTAAGGTTAGTAGTATTATGCATGTTTATTAACTTGCCTTAGGCATTCATATAAGACTATATATGCACTTAAGTAGTTTTGTTCAAACCATCGAAATAACACTAACTCAATTATTGTATGCAGTGTTTTTGTAGCCATGTCGGTCTCAGGATATTAGAGAGACAAGGTGGATGAGATAATATCTTTTCTGAAGAGCTCTGTGTAAGCTTGAAAGCTTGTCTCTCTCACCAACAGAAGTTGGTCCCATAAAAGATATTATCTCACCCACCTTGTCTCACTAACTCAATTGTGTATTTACAAATGTTTACCTAGATTTAATTCTTATATTGTAATTTCTGGAAATGTTCTCTGATCTCTTCTGTCCTGAGAAACTCTTCTAAAGAGTTAGTAAGTTTTATACTATTATTTTTTGATGTGCTGTCCATATTTTTTCAGAAGCTAAGACCTGTGGTCATAAGTATCCTGTAAAATGTAAATGACCCAGAGAAGGAAACATTTACATCATTTCAATGAACAGGAAGAAAATAAAAGTTAATTGCAGAATGTGTTCACAATTTGTAAATATCCCAGTTTATTTAAAAATTAGACTAACAGATTTTAAGAATTATGCCAATGATGTTGGTCTGGAGGAAAGTTTTTTTTTTTTTTAAATAAAATCAAACTAAAGCATTTGACGTATTTTCCTACAGATAATAAACCTATTTGTCTTGCTAAGCAAGTAACTATCAATAAAACAGCTAAAGTCCACCATTGCTAATTAGTCAGTATTATCAGGAACATTGTACAATTGCAAATTCTTTCCATGCTCATTTAAAAACACACAGATAAGGTAAGCATGAAATGGATCCTCTGGGCTAACCCTAAAACCAGACTTGTATTCTTGGCTTAAAGAGACACTTCATGTGTTTCGTACCACAGTACACAGAGAGTTGCAAGAGTCTCTGAACTTTGAGCAAACAGCAAAGTCATTGGTAGTTTCTGCAATCTCAGACTTTTGGGTAGAATGTTTGGTAGAGCAAAGAGAAATGCAGCCATAAACAGAAACTGAGAAACTTCTATAACAATTGTAGCTTTTGCTGGCCATGGCTATCTCAAGTTCTGGACACAAAGCAAAATGCCACATAGTATGTTACTGCTGTACAAAAAAGTACACAAGTAAAACAATGAAGAAAGTGTTCTTGTTGCGATTTCTTGAGCTAACCTTCAATTTTTCCAAAATACAAATATGCATGGAATTGAATTTTAACTTCTCACAAGAGTCAAAACTTGACTTATTTTCAAACATTAGGGTATTTAATCTGGAGAGCTCATCACCACTCAGGGTCAGCTCTTTTGGATCCAACTCTGCACCCCATTTTCAGGGAAACCCCAAATTGATTTTGGTGTCCATTTTTCATGAATAAAGACTTCAGGGTTGGGACCTCATTCTGGAAATATTAAACAAGCTGTTAAAACTGCAAGTGCAGTATAGTTCTGCTATGTGATAGCTCACTTCAGCTATTCCTCTCTCAGAGTGTAAAGGGCTTATTCCAGGAAACATATTTTAGGAACTGCAATGATCCATTTTCAACTTCTGAATTACCCTAGTAATGAGAACAGTGTAATGCCCCAAGTTATTGAAGATCTGAAAAAGTATAAATTGGAATATTCCTCCCCTCCCTACTGCTTTCTTTCCACAATATTTAGCCAGCATAAGATCACTTAGAAAAGCTTTCACTAATAGGACAGATTCTGTAGGTAACTACAGACTAGTCATCCTATCAGATATTTTTACATTACCATCTAAAAGGGCATTAACAGGTAAATGTTTCTTGAGTGTTGCATCTTTTTGCTGAAATAACTAATGCACAACGGCCTTGTCAGAGACTTTGCCCCGAGGAAGGTGTTTCCCTGTATGTGAAGGTGTATAGCTTTCAACCAGTTCAGAGTTTCATGTGCATTATCGTGTACTCAGGGGTTGAACAAAGGGTCAAAGCAAGCATATGAAAAATCATGAATATGTAAATAATTATGGTTCCAATCATGGTTCACAGCTGTACATGTAGAGGGAACCAGATTCACCTCTGCTCTTCATAACACTTTCCCCCTTTTCCAAAATCTCACTGAGGATTGTCTGTGGGTCAGGAGACTGCATAAAATGACATGGTGGGCTGGGATGAGGGGACCACAATAGGGCAGGGGGTGGGAAGCATACATGAGGTTACAAATGCATCATCCTAATACCACACTACCAACCCATGACTAATATTGCCTAAGGCTGTACTGACTTTCCTAGAGCCTCCCAGGCCCCTTATGGAGCTTCCAGAAGAACCAGCTGCAGGCAAAGCCCTAGTAGTGTGGCATCATTGCAGTTAAGCTTCATAGATCCACAGAAGGGTCTGGGGGGCCCAGAACCAATGCAGCTGTACAGACTTTTCAACCTTCACTCTCCTTGGACTCCAGCAGATTCTCAAATATTTGTAGATTCCAGGGACTGTTCAATATGGGATAAGTGCGACCCTCTGCCCTTAATAGAATGATCTAGGGGAAACAGTCCAGAGGACCCTCATGGACTTTTCCTCACTCCATGGGCCCCTTTCACAGGTTTTTCTGCAACAGGGAGCAATGTGGCCCTAAATTAGATTTATTTAATCCAGAGGCATTTCTATGATGATACAAATATTCCCAGATCATAGTCTGTACCTTTCTCATAAAGATTGAACTAAGCATTCTAAAGAGATACTTAACACACTGAAGAGTCAATTGCCAGAAGCTGGGAATGGGTGACAGGATCACTTGATGATTGTCTGTTCTGTTCATTTCCTTTGGGGCACCTGGAATTGGTGACTGTTGGCAGATAGGATACTGGGCTAGATGGACCTTTGGTCTGACCCAGTATGGCCATTCTCATGCTCTTAATTTGGATGGATTAATTTTTAAATTGTTAAAGATAGTTTGGATCCTGAATTGGGGAATGATCCTGAATTCCTTCTATACCCTAAACTCCTTAAGAGATGTGCCAATGAAATCAGTGAGTATTTTAGGTGCTTAATAAATGTAAGATTGGCTCACATGTACTGGTAAATATTTTACTTCGATACACTAAAGAATTAGACAATGATTGTTTAACAAATTATTTCTGTTGTGATGCTTCTGAAAAGAGCAGGTCCTATGGTGCTCTCACAGCCAGGCATCAAAGCACAATTAGTTACTTATCAGGTAGTTAAATTACATGAGATAGCAGAAAAAACAATATTTCTTTTGCCACCACTGCTCTTCACAGTGTCTGAGGGAAGAACATGGTTTGTGGAAAGTTAAATCACTTACAGTAAATAAAGGAAACGTGAAACATAAATATAAAATATATTTTAATCATTGCAGCTAGAAGCAAAGAGGAGGAAATAATAAAATGGTTTAAAATTTAAAAAAAGTGTCAAACCCCTGCTCAGCTGCCACCTAACCCTGTAGGTGCCTAAAATCCCTAGGTGCCTGAGTGAGGATGCGCGCAGCCAGCTCATTTTAAGGCTCCTGGGCACCTATTTTATGCCTAAGCCCAGATCCTCAGACTAGGCAAGATCCTCAGACTAGGCATTCCTCTGCCTGTTTCACCTGATCCAGCAGGCATTTTCACACAAAAGAGCCCTGGGGCAAGGGAGTATGAGGAGGACTCCTCCCTCACAGCCTTTAGTGTGTGGCTAGAGCACTCACCTGGAATGTGGCAGACTAGGGTTCAGTGCCCCCCTTTGTCTGACGTGGAGCAGGGATTTGAACTTTTTCCCCCACCTGTCAAGTGTGGGTCCTGACTAGCTGATTATGAGATATTCTAGTCTGCAGGTCTCTCAGCCTCTCCTATCGAAGCTGTTCCAACGTGTATGAATAATTAAATATGCATTGGGCCAACAAGAGAATGGGAATGACTCTGTGGCCCAGTGGTTGGAGTACTCCCCTGTTTGATGAGAGACCTGCATTCAAACTCCCTTATCCACACCTGACAGAGAGGAGAATTCAGCCAAAGTCGCTAGTGTCTGGGGTGAGTGCTAAAATGTATGAGGGAGGCCTTTTTCCTCACCTGTGTGCCTCCTTGGCATTTCTTGCAAAACATGGTTTAGACACCTAACTCCAGCGGAGAGTTAATGGCCAAGAATCCCAGAATTTAGGCATCTAACTCCCTGAGAGGGGCAGAACTTGTATTATATCCATCTCCTCAGCATTTCTGATTGATTAGCTTAGGTGGCTCCCCGCGCAGCATGCTGGCTTTTGTGGGTCCCAATCTTAGATGCCAAACTCTCCCTATGCATTGTATAGGGCCTAGGCACCTAACTTGGGGCTGTGGGTTTCACTGGGTAGCAAGAGGCCTAAAAGTGAGGCACTACCATGCTCAGCATTGCAATACTTAAGTCACTTTGTGGATCTAGCACAAACTAAAGATCAGACCCTGTAGATTCCCTTTAATAGTGTTTCAGGTTTAATTGACTGGTTTTTGATGGTCCAAGGAACTCTTTAGGTTTAGCTGAATTGGTGGGATTTTCCATTCATACCATATCAAACACCCACAGATGTAAAGGATAGAGTGGCCAGGTGTCTGGTTTTTGACTGGAACGCCCGGTTGAAAAGGGACCCTGGCAGCTCCAGTCATCTGTGCTGACCAGACCATAAAAAGTCCGGTCAGTGGTGCAGTGGAGCTAAGGCAGGCTCCCTGCGGCTCCCGGAAGCAGCGGCATGTCACCCCTCCAGCTCCTACACATAGGGGCAGCCAGGAGACTCTGCACGCTGCCCCCGCCCCCAAGCACCCAGCTCTGCAGCTCCCATTGGCCAGGAACCGGGGCCAATGGGAGCTGCAGGGGGTAGCGCCTGCAGATGGGGCAGCGCGCAAAGCCACCTGGCCACACATCCGTGTAGAAGCTGGAGTGGGGACATGCTGCTGCTTCTGGGAGCTGCTTGAGATAAGCGCTGCCCGGATCCTGCACCCCCACCCCACTCCCATGCCCCAACCCCCTTCCCCAGCCCTGATCCCACTTCTGCCCTCCGAAACCCTCGATCCCAGCCCAGAGCACCCTCCTTCCCCCCAAGTCCCTCATCCCCAGCCAAACCCTGGAGCCTACACCCCCAGCCAGAGCCCTCACCCCCTCCTGTGCCCCAACCCCCTGGCCCAGTCCTGATTCCACTCCCACCCTCTGAACCTCTTGGTCCCAGCCAGTAGCACCATCCTACCCCCCAAATCCCTCATCCCTGGCCCCACACTAGAGCCTGCACCCCCTGCCCCAGCCTGGAGCCCCCTCCCACACTCTGAACCCCTCATTTCTGGCCCCACCCTGGAACCTGCACCCCCAGCCCAGAGTCCGTACCCCCTCCCACAACCCCTGCATCATCCCGGAGCCCCCTACCATACTCCAAACCCCTTGGCTCCACCTCCCAGCCCAGAGCCCCCTCTTGCACCCCAAACCCCTCATCCCTGTCCCAACCCCAGAGCCTGTAGCTGGAGCCATTACCTCCTCCCGCACCCCAATCCCCTGAGCCAGCCCGGTTAAAATGAGTGCATGAGTGAGAGTGGGAAGAGTGAGCTACAGAGGGAGGGGGATGGAGTGATTGGGGGCGTGGCCTCAGAGAAGGGGCTGGGCGGGGACTCAGAGGAGGGGTGGGGCAGGAGGCGGGGCAAGGGTGTTCCGTTTTGTGTAAGTAGAAAGTTGGCAACCCTAGTACAGGACTATAAACTTGGAGCAATTATCACAGTTGGTAAGTGTACACGAGTGGATACCAGCTATTTTTTCAATATTGCGTTTCAAATTTTTGATTTAATGTTAGTGTAACTGGGCACAGTGCTCCTATTACAACCCTTGGGCCTCTTAAGAGCAGGCATTCTGGGAAATGTAGTTTCCTGGGAGGGACTGCAAGTCTAGAGGGTACATGACCATCTTTGGAACAATACAATGGGTAGCCTGAGCAGTTAGCTCACTGTGGGGGAATATGATGGCTCTTAGAGAGAGAGTCTCTCCATGACAGGAATTATAGGATACCTAGCAAAGGTTACCTGTAGGGAAGAGTGTGTTCTTCCCTTCCCAACTTACTGAGACTTGCTGGCCAGGTTCAGGTGTTTTAACTTGTTTTGCTGTTGTGCTTTGAGTCTTTTTGTAATCATAGAAGCCATTCTTGAGGAAATAACCTTGGATTGAACTGGTTTATTTATTTGGGGAGGGGAGGCGTAATTTTCCTTCCCTAGCTGGCATATCTGCCCACTATTTTACAGTGGGCAACAATTATATCTAGTTAGATGGAAATCTTTCTTGCTAAAGGATAAACATGGGGTAAATCCAATTTGTAGAGGCTCGCTTGAGTAACATGGGTACACACTGAGGATTGCTGCAGAGCTGGGGATGAGGAATTTCATTCACCGAAGCCACAGAGTAGCTTAGGAATCACTTCTCAATTGCTACTGAAGCCTTCGGGGCTTGAATCCTTTGCAGAGTAGCCAGCTGCCAGTTGAGGACCAACTGCCAGAGGATTCACGCAGCAGATAATCCTGTCTTGTGCCACCCTTAAAGAGACCTTTGGTCACGCACATAAAGAGGTCCTGCAGAACTGTGCTCCACAGCATACAGTAGACGCGCACAGTGTGCAACCCTGTGAAACCTTCTCTCTTTCTGCAGAGCTGCAGTAAGTTCCACTTCACACCAAGCCCTCTGTGGGTCAAATGCTGTCTGTGTGTGATAAATAACAGTCGTACAGCCCTCTTTGTCTTAAGAGTGCCTTGCAAACACTAATCAATTTTCACAATACACCTGTGGGATGGAGAAATATTATCTATATTGTCCAGATTGTGAAACTGAGCCATGAAAAGGGCAAGGGGGCCCAAAGCATTAGAATAAAATCCCCAGACAAGAAACTTAAGACTTCAATCTTGCCTAAACCTTACAAGGCTGAAGCGAAACCCTTGCAGAGCTGCCAATTTCCCACATTTCTGATGATCTGGAATGAATTCCTGTAACCCAAGCAGTTTGGAGAATCAGGATTTTACTATACTTTCACTGAAGATGAATGCCAATCAGATGAGATTTTGTTTGCAGCCTCCATAGAGCTACCATCTGGGTCTGTATTTTTAAATATGAAGCTTCAGAATCGTAGAACCATGTCAGAATCCATCTATAACAAATGTTGATTTCTAGTTCTAGTGGCAAGGACAGGAGTGTGAAGGACAGCTCTTCATATGGTCATTATGAGACTTGCCATCTTACTTGAAGATCTCAGTGAAAACAATAGCTATACAGTGCACACCATAACATTTCTAAGTAAAAAGTTACTTGCAGCAAAGATTTGACTTGTCAAAACTCTTAAACCCAATGAGTCATGTCCAGTCCTTACAGGTAAATACCCATGCAGCATGTGCAACAGTGGATGAACATCTGGCAAAAGAAACACCTTACTATGGAAGACCTGGATATCTGACAGCAAACTACCACACCATGATGCAAGATAACTGCTACTGCTTTCGTAAGCATGGGCAACGAGTGTACTGCAGTTCAAGCAAGCCAGAGGCTGATCTTTGTGGCAGTGTCTGTTCACGTTGGCTTGTGCACTAGCTGTTTCTGTTTTCAGTACACCGCAACCCATGTGTCCATGTGCTGTACACTCCAAACGAGCATAGCTGCCAACATACTCTGGAATATACCCAATGTTACAACATATGTAACATTGTGTATAGATTGGATTTTGGCTTTTTGCACCATTTTCTTTAGTTCATACCTGTATAAGCAAAATCATAATGTATCCTAAGGGAGATGTCTGGATAATGCAATTTTCACTTCTCTTGTACATTGTACAGGTTTGTACATCGTGAAAGGTTGGGATTAGGAGGAAATGCCATTAGGAACAATAATAAGTAAGGGACTCTAAAATAATACCATTGTGTCAGTACTCTAAATGCAGTACTTAAACCAATATTTGCACAACTTCCAAGAAAGGTATGTTTCACTATTACTCCTTTCACAGAGAGATATGAATTTGGCATACTGTAGCATCACACAGCACTGTTACATTAATATTTCCCTTTTACTTTGTCTCTTTTCTTGGTAGCATAGCTAGTGACTACATAGGAGTTTTTCTTATTAGCCACCTGACTGCTGTGCATCTGTGCCCCCTCACAGCATCCACAATTTCATATGGACTCCTTAGGATCAACCATGTGAAATTGCTAGGAAGTCATATAGTACCTTATTATCTTTACAACTTTTGACAAGCCTGAGATTCAGGCACTGTTGGCTGAAGATATCAATGTGGCTGTGCATATCTCTCTTTGGATACCTATACAAATAAACTAAAATGTATACAAAAATATAACTGTAGAATTGTAGGCATCCCAGTTTAGGAAATATTTTTGTGGACTTGAGGTTTCCCTATCAAAATATCCACCTTTACCATTTTTTTGGTCACAGTCAGTTTAAGTAATATATCTATTTTTGAGTAAATAAATCTCCATTCTCCCAAATGAATTTAAACTCTTTGTTACATAATATATATGGTGGTGATATCCATATGCTAAATTGCAAGACCATGTGATAAATACATTTATCCTGCTGTTACAACTGCCTTACTTGCTTTCTGCCCTGTGGGAAATCAAGCAAGTTAAAACAAATTCCTACTAGGCTGAGCTACAGAACAGAGTGATATTGGAAATGCTCATTCTGCTGCAGCCTTGTCCTTCTGCACCCTCTGATTTTGGTTCTGTGGTGATAATATGAGGGACTGACAGAGGATCTTTGTGCCAGAGGTGATGGTTTTAGCTATGCTCATAGAGATATGCCCACTAAAAAACCTCCACTTGGAACAGCAATGGTAGAGTTAGAGCTTGTTGCAAAATGTAATGCAGAGAGTGAGGGATCTGGAGCCACAGATAATGGAGAAGACTTGATAGGGGATGGTACTTATATTTACTATTGGTCCTCTTATGGAATAATGCCCACAATAAAGAATAGCTAAGATAACAGCAAGCACCAGTGTGAGCACTAATCTTTTTACCCACTAGAGTATTCCTTCCTGATGTTTTTCCTACTTCCTTTTCTAAACCAAACTATATACTGTTTCTGAGGTATTTCACCAAAAAGTGTTGACTTTTTTGTGAAAGAAAAATTTGCTCTTCAGAGCTGGTGAAGAAATCTTTAATGAAGCGTGGATCTTGCCCAGTTAATAAACAAAACCTTGTTCTAGTTAACATTTATATAGAAACCAGTACCGTGAATTTCACCCAATTGTTGAGTGACTTACTTCCCACTGGGCTCTTTTAAAATTCAATATCAATGTTAAGATTTTACAGGCACTCAATAGTTAGAACCCTACAGATCTGACATATATGAGGAAGCATTTTCCCCATTTCACTTTCTTAGCAACTGCTGGGCCAGTCCAGTTCTGCACCTCTCTCGAAAAGAGGCTATGCCTTAAAGGCACAAAAGAGATCACAGTATTTGATGCAGAACTATTATAATCAGTTTACTAGGGTATTATGTTCACCATGAAGAAAAACGCTTACCCTAATATACCATGGTGATATGTGAGATGTCAATTTTTCCTTGTAGTTAGGAAAGAAAATAACTGCAGTACCTCCAATACCACTTGGTGGTAATTGTAGGTAAATGTTGACTTTTTGATAGCAACTGCTGTGGTTTCTTTCACAGCATTTTATAGGGAAACATTGTTTATACCGACTGTACTAACCTTCAAGCAGTATTTACAAGTAACTAAACACCAAGGAGAGAGACAGAATTACCCATGTATGAAATCCTCATTTTGTGTAGTTTTAGAACATATGCAGTCAGCTTCAGGATAATCGGTGTGGCTTAATACCAAAGAGAAGGAAAGTGCCATATGGAACAGACTACAAAATTCAGAGTAAAAAGCAGATAAGATTGAGTGGCAATTTTATCCCTGCCAATCCTGAACCTTCTCTGCTGTCTTTGAAGAAAGTGCTCACATTTTATTCTGTTCTCATCCAGACAGTCTAAGGAATTCTTCTTGGAGCGGATTATTCCAGAGTAAGAGTGAATTTGCTAATAAGATAATCAAATCATTTCCCGTGTGAGTGACTTGATTTTAATGATACTGATAATGGATAACAATATCCATTCCATCTAGCTTTATTAAAGTGTGCTTGTGCGCCAGGATATCTCAATGTTCTTATCTGTGCAAGAGAGTGGTTGTTCCAGCTATAAAAAGGGAAATTGGCACACGCTGCTCTTTCTGCCTGTATAAAGGTTAAATCTGCATATGTAATGCAGTTCCTGGCAAATATGAAATAATCTTTGGATGGTGATCTCAGCAGTTTTAAGGCTGCGGTATAAAGCAGTTTGATTATCTTTGGTTTATACTGGCCACAGTACATTTTTTGTTATTCATTATGTTTGTGAATTCCCAACAATATGCTCAGTACTATATAAGAGCTTAAAATAAAAAAGACAAATCAATATGACAGGATACTGTGACAAAGTTCCTCCTATATCTTGGTGGGTCCTGCACTTATTGGCGGATTTGTTCGCCTCAGAGATTCACCATGTGGGTCAAGGAACAGCCCAGAGACCTTCCCCTCTGGTAGAACCCACAATCCAGGTTAATTCCTCCTGTGTCTGATCAGGAGTTGGGGGGTTTGGGGGGAAACCCAGGCCCACCCTCTACTCCAGGTTCCAGCCCAGGGCCCTGTGGACTGCAGCTGTCTAGAGTGCCTCCTGGAACAGCTGCGCTTCAGCTACAACAATCTGGGCTACTTCCCCATGGACTCTTCTTTATCCTTCTTTATCCTCACCACAGGACCTTTCTCCTGGTGTCTGATAATGCTTGTACTCTTCAATCCTCCAGCAATACACCTTCCCACTCTCAGCTCCTAGTGCCTCTTGCTCCCAGCTCCTTACATGCATGCTACAAACTGAAGTGAGGTCCTTTTTAAACTCAGGTGCCCTGATTAGCCAGGCTGTCCTAATTGATTCTAGCAGTTTCTTCTCAATTGGCTTCAGGTGTCCTAATTAGGCTGCCTGCCTTAATTGGTTCCAGCAAGTTCCAGCTTGTTCTGGAACTGCCCATGTTACCTTATCCAGGGAAAAGGGATCTACTTAATCTGGGACTAATATATCTGCCTTCTAACTCTCTCCTGTATTACCTCCTTGTCAACCTCCTCTTGGCTCTGGCCAAACTGGCCATCTACAAAACCAGGGAGAGGAGGTTGGCTGATGGGATTTCCTGTGACTGTGGGGCCTATTTCCGCTCCTCCCTCCGTTCACGCATCCGGGCAGAGTTCCTCTGGGCGGCGTCCACTGGCTCCCTTGATGCCTTCGAGGAGCAGTGGGCGTTGTCTGGGGTTCTCTGCTCGGTGTCCCCATCAGGTTCCCTTCGTTTAGCCCTATGACCTCACTCCCGATCCTGTTTTTTTCATTGGTTGTCCCACGCAATTATTTGGTGTCACAGACCTGAGGATCTTTCCCTTAGGCTGGGGGGAGGTCCTTTAGTAGTGGGCAGGCTTCACCCGCCCACTTCCTGGATACCAATAGGAACACTCTCCTGTATTACCTCCTTGTCAACCTCCTCTTGGCTCTGGCCAAACTGGCCATCTACAAAACCAGGGAAAGGAGGTTGGCTGATGGGATTTCCTGCGACTGTGGGGCCTATTTCCGCTCCTCCATCTGTTCACGCATCCGGGAAGAGTTCCTCTGGGCGGCGTCCGCTGGCTCCCTTGATGCCTTCGAGGAGCAGTGGGCACTGTCCAGGGTTCTTTGCTTGGTGTCCCTATCAGGTTCCCTTCGTTTAGCCCTATGACCTCACTCCCAATCCTGTTTTTTTCATTAGTTGTCCCCCGTATTTATTTGGTATCACGGACCTGTGGATCCACTCTCAGCTCCTAGTGCCTCTAGCTCCCAGCTCCTCACGTGCACGCTACAAACTGAAGTGAGGTCCTTTTTAAACGCAGGTGCCCTGATTAGCCAGCCTGTCCTAATTGATTCTAGCAGTTTCTTCTCAATTGGCTCCAGGTGTCCTAATTAGCCTGCCTGCCTTAATTTGCCCGCCCACTTCCTGGCTACCAATAAGAACACTCTCCTGTATCCCTCTGGCCTGACCCTGTCACAATACCTAGAGGGGAGAATAGCTTATTGGTTTGATTTGTTTGTTTTTAAATGTTACTAGCCCACTTCTAGTGCAGACTGTGCAAGAAGTTAGTCATTAGAAATCATTGGAATGAAAACCAGTTGCTGGTTTGGTTACCTGGGATGAGGAAGGTATTCCAGGCAAAGGCTAAAGCATGGAATAAGGCACAGAGAAATGTGTGAGAGAAGGAGATACATGGAGCATCAAGTCTGGTGTCATTTGTAGAGGGAAAATGGTGAGACAGACATGATAAAAGATTTAATCAGAGATATAGGGTGGAGAGAAGTTGTGTAAGGCCTTGAATGTGAGGGCAAGAAATGCTAATCTGATGTGGTGGATTACGGGGATCCAGTAAAGACACTCAAAGTGGGTGGTGACATAATCACAAAAAAACTATTGTATATCAGAAAACCTTTATTTTTTTCTCATTTCCTATGATTGGAAATCCCTTTTCACAAAATATATAACACTATAGCAGATACGTAGATACGTTTTAAAATTCATACAGCCCCCACCCCAAATTAAAAGAACATGAAGGTTGCAATGTGGAGATCTCCTAGGAACTAAAGTTGGTAGCCATCTTGTCTAAAAATACTATGTGGTTACGTAATTAAAGACCATGTGCCAAGTTCCTTGTTGGTGTAAATTTGGTGCAGCTCAGCACCAGCAGAAAAATAGGCTCATACTATTGTAATGCATATATACAGCCTTCACTTTTGCATTGCCAGACTTTTGAGAGCTTCACTTTGTGTTTGTGTGAAACTTTCTAAGCTTTAAAATATATCACATTGCACAATGTTTTCACTTAAATAACACAACAATTTATAGTTTTGTAACAGCTTTAATAAGTTTCCAGCATTGTTGCCTGCATTTTGAAATATATGTGCAATGTGTCTTTAAGATCCATCTAATAGTTACAAAAACAATCCATGATTTTGCTAAATAAGCAGTGTCATTTTAGTAAATGCCTCTTGATGTGCGGATACTCCTCCATGAAATGAAATAGATCCCTTAGTTCCTGTAAAAGATTAATAGCATTACATTTCTGCTTTTAAATAAGCTTTTATTCGGATCATATTTAATGAAGCACCAATCCGCAGGCCAGATTTGGAAATAAAATCACAGAGATTAGTGTTCCTTTTTATTTTTCTCCTGTGACATGGAAGTAGAGAAGTATACAAACCACATTTTCTGGCTTTTGCACTATGCCTCAATGGTTCCTTCTTTGTTGTAGATTTCATTAAACTGTCTGCAGCTCTTTAGTGTTGTCTTTCACTTCAGAGACACATGTTGTTTGAAAGGAAATGAAAGAAAAGTTAGATAAATGGTTAAATAAAATTGCTCTCTCCAAAACATCTACAACTACTCTGACCTAGTTGTTTGTCATCTTCTGTTAGGTGACAAATTGTCTGCCTCTGAGGCAAAAAGGCTCCCCTGGCAGCAAAACCTGTGTGGTTCTGCTGGGCAAAGGGGAGACAGGATTTCAAGAGGGCTATACAGGGAATTTACATTCCCTGTGCAGCACAGAGATCCCTGTATGCCAGCGGAGCAGGACAGGAGACTATACTGCTACATAATTCCATCTGTCATCCCTATCCATGTTGAAAGGGTATATTAATAGTAGAGGAGCTGCAGTAGTTGTGAAAGTGGATAGAAGACTCCATAGGTCATATGCTGCCTTCTATCCACTTGTGCTAGTTCCCTGAGTGCCAATCATTTTAAAGAAGCAATTATTTTATTATATGAGATGAAAACCATGAGAGAATGGCTGCATTTTTAAGTCAATGGTGACTCAAAGCAGATAGGTGAATGTTATTGAAATTTTCAAAATCTTTAAAATTCCACATTTATTTATCTGTATTTACTCTGCAGAAATCGAAGGGACCTATACCCCATTGATGCATAGGGACCTAAAACAAAAAAGGATCATTGGATAGCTCTCAGCTATTGGGTGATACCATGTTGATTTTTCATTGAAACAGGTAATAAACTATGACTATTTCTGTGTTATTGATGATGTTCCACTCTTTGTTTCCTTATTTCCTTGCAGATATTTATAAATAATGAATGGCATGATGCAACTAATGGCAAAAAATTTGCAGTCTATAACCCTGCAACTGGAGATAAAATTTGTGAGGTAGAAGAAGGAGACAAGGTAGGTTTTTAAAGCTTCGCCATTTCACGGCTTTCTTTGTATCCAATCCAGCACTTGCAAGGCAACGGGACATATGCTGTGCTGGTTCTAATTGGCACACTTCCACGACTTCAGTGG
Source organism: Mauremys reevesii (assembly GCF_016161935.1). NCBI lineage: Eukaryota > Metazoa > Chordata > Testudines > Geoemydidae > Mauremys > Mauremys reevesii. The sequence goes on along the minus strand of NC_052628.1, from coordinate 92,549,218 downwards.
AGCTATACCAGCTTCCACCAGCAGAGCATTTGGCTCCATGACAGCTTTGTTATTGATTACGCTGAGACCAGGATCAAGATCTTTGTATCGGGCACTACTCCAGATTCACAAACTACTGTACACTGGAGAAGGATTTAGTCACTTAAATAAACTTGAAAAAAAGAGAACATTTTAGAAACAAAGCCCCAAACCCAAATCCTGTGTTTGGCTAATTGCTTTCTTGATTCATCTTAGTATTATTCTGACTATTTATGTCTGAATTCTTTTCTCCCATACTACCCAGCTCCTTGTTCTGATTGTTCCTTCAGTAAAGATATAATGATATACCTGATGCCATGAAAATAAGTGGGATACTACCTATTCATCACTGAGTGATTTATTTCAAAGTTTTGCTTACTGTGAAAGCCTTTCTTAACAGTTCTACTCACACTAAGCACATGTGCTATGTAAGTACAGTTACAGTAGTCAGCCACACTGCTATTTGGCCACACTAATCCTTTAACTTTTATATAAAATGCCAGGGAATCTTTGCTAACAAGTGGTCACAACTCTATATGTATGTCTTTTGTGAATGATGACACTTCCAGTAAGATAGTGCTTCCTTACAGCACAGCTGGTCATTGATTTAATACAGATTTGCAGTGATGAATGCCGCCTGCTGAATCACCAGCACCAGTTCCTGCGAAACAGAGCTGGCTCATACATGCTTAATTGTTAAGATTTGATGGGAGGACTGCAAAAGCTGGTTATAGCTGAAGAGAAATGTACTTATTTTGCCATGTATAAGACCACTTGGGGGGAAAAAAGATACACTTATAGACAGTAACTTCAAAAATCTGAAATGGAACCCTAAGAACTCAAGAGCAAATTTCCTATGTTTTCATAATTTTGTATAATTTTCTGTTTGAAAAGACTTCGCTTAATAATACTATCTAGTTTCAGTGCACATTATCAAGTACAGGGTGATACGTTTAAATATAGAAAGCTCTTTTGTTTCCATCGTTTTAGAAATGATGACCAGAGACATTTTTTGGATGAACTCTCTAAAAAGAAGCCTGAGATGCGAGTGTTCTATTTCTAGTGACAAGTGTAGAAAAACTTTTAACTAGACCTGTGGAAAAAATTACTCATTTTATCTGTTAATGTTTTCATTCATGCAAATATTTGCCTTTGTGTATGTTCATTCCCAAGCATGCACGTATACACAGGCACATACAGGCACACATTTTTTCTGTTTCTATAAAGTTTTCTCATTTGTGACATCATTTTTGGCCTCAAAATTGGGCCATTTTTGCTTCAAGAAGTTCACACACAAATAATGATTTTGTGAATATAAATGGGTCCGTGGTGAAATTAATAACAGAAAACACAATTTTTCAAGGCTTTTGCATTTCATTAAAAATATTTATCACCTGATTTAATACTAAGTACCCAGTCCTCCTTTCATTGTATTTACATAACTCCCACTAAGTCAACAGCCATAAAGAAATGCTTATTGGGCTGAAGCTCACAATTATCCTAAAACCATGAGATGGCCAGAGGCTAGGTCAGTTCCTTTTGTGACTTAGAGGATGAACACGCTGGGACACTACTCCCACCAAATGACACTGACATCAACGGAGTGTCTGCCCCCACCATTATTCTGGAGGACCGCATGTAACCCCTTTGCCTTGGCTTATGAAACTGCACCCTGTTTTCAGAAGCCCTGGCAAAAGATGGTTTAATTACGTTATCAGCTGATGTAGAATGGTTGTTGAAAGTGCTTTTGACAGATTGAAATCCCATTGAAGATGTTTATGACCCATTTGGATTCCAGTGTCTGTGTTTTATCAGAGGAGTAACCGTGTTAGTCTGGATTTGTAAAAAGCAACAAAGAGTCCTGTGGCACCTTATAGACTAACAGACGTATTGGAGCATAAGCTTTCGTGGGTGAATACCCACTTCGTCAGATGCCAGTGCTGTACTGTGGCTTGCTGTGCTCTTCACAGTCTTTGCAAAGCCAGAGGCAAGTCATTTCCTCCTGAATGGAGCCATTTCCAGTCAAACTCCTTGTAGCGGGGTGGCTACCCGCTCCTGCGCTTTGGGGCTTTAAAACAGCCCTGGGAAGGGGCTTTTGGCTGGGCTGATTGGGGAAGTGGCTGCAGCTGGGGGCCACGCCCCAAACAGAGCAACAGGGCCTTATAAGAAGGCAGGGAAGCCAGAAGCCAGACAGTCTCTCTCTGGCTATAGAGAGAGATGGGCCTGGCTGCTTAGGAGCGGAGATAAGGTACCTAGGGTGAAGCAGGGCTGGGGAAAGGCTGAGGAGCTGGGGAAGCTCCAGCCTAGAAAACCCCAGGCTGCGGCCTAGCGGAGGGCAAAAGGTACTGGGGGTTGCAGGGGGCAACCTAGGGGTAGGCAAAGGCAGCAGGTCCAAACCCCCTTGCCGATGATGAGTACTGGATACTGCAGTCTGCCCCAGCGAATGGGGGCTAGATAGAGACTGGGCAGTAGCCACTACTGAGGCGAAGTGGGGATAGTAGGGTGGGGGTTCCCCCTGGGAAGGGGTAACCCAGTAAAGATTAAAGGGGCACTGGGGTCCTGGGAGGGACACAGGGCCAGTAGTAAACAGGTGGATCACCGGCCTGCAGAGGGCGCTCCAGGGCTGGAAAGAGCTAATTCCCCGGAGTCACCAGCAGGAGGCGCCGCGGGGGTGAGTCCGACCTGTTACACTCCTCATAAAATGGGCATGATGCCAGTGAGTTGCCCAAGGTGCAGTTCTGGTCCCTGGTCAGAGATGATTAATCCGCTCCCTGCACTGGTCACAGAGCCAGTAAATTTGCAATGCTGCCAGTTTCTTTGCTATTTGCTGGTATGCATGGTCATTCCAAGTACTCTGACTAAAGTCCACTGTTTTGCTGGCTTTGTACCAGAGTTTTATCCAAATCCGGCTGTGCTCTCATGACCATGAAGCAGCACGCTTTGCAAAAGACTGCTTCTGTTGAGCTTTCACTGGAAACCCAGAAGGCTCTGTCATGGTGTGTTTGTAGCTTGGCATTGGGAAGACAATGGAAGGGTTAAACACTGACTTACCAAGCTGCTGCATTACAGCAATGGGGATTGTGTCTGTTTCCCTTGAGTGGATTGGAGATGCTGAGGACAAAGGAAATTATCCCATGGAACTGTGGGATACTTTTGGCAGACTCCCAGGACCAAGTCCAAGGAGGCTGCATCTACACGGTAAAGCAATAGAGCTTAAATGCTGGGTCTTAGCTTGACATGGGCTCAACCTCTCCACTCCTGCAGGATCCTAGGACCTAGGTCTGAGCCCGAGAGATTTGTGTGTAGACAGAAGAGGGTTTGGGGTCAAGCCTGAATCTGGGCCCAGACTTAAATTGCAGAGTGTCATACCCATAATTTCACTGTCACAAAAACCCCTTCATATTTAGCCTAAATGTCCCTGTTTTAATTTTTTTCTGATTTCTCCCAGTTTTATTGGTTTTTACTAGACCAAATAATTTGTTTACTTTATTATGTGTTCAGCCTTTGAATACATACGAGCACAGTTCAGTGCCTCTGTTGCTCAGCTTCCCATCCCCTTCCAGTAATCATTTGGCCCTAATATGGTACAGATCCAAATCCAGCATAAAATATTTTGTCTGAAGCATAATTCTGTGGATTCTAAGTTACAGGTTTCAGGACTTTACAAGATACCTACACCATGGATTTGATGATAGGATTCAGGTCCAAGTGTGATTTGTCTGATAGGTGTCCAAGCACAAGAGCTGATTGTAAGATACCTGGCAATGTCTGGAACATCTTTGCTATGCAAGTTTGGATCTATTTCTTATATAACAGATGGCTAGATAAAGTCTCTCATGACAATGGTTTCCCATGGTTTCAAATATCTCAGGAAGACTCATGATGTAGGAAGCATGACTGCATTTCTTGAACAAATAAATGCTCAGTATGATGTAAAGCAAATGCACATCTATAACAAGTGTTCATTTTAAAAAAAACACTAGTAAATCTGGCCCTATGAAATCTGGTCTTGGAATTTTTCATTCTTGTCCTTCTCCAGTCCAGGTGGTCTGAAGCTGATGCTCCGTGTGGCTTTGTCTTCATTTTTCATTCCTTTTGTCCTTATCCAAAGAATTTCATAACCACTCTTGATTGTCTGATTGTGTGTCACTGGCATTGTAAAGTGCTACCCTTCTACTTCTTCTCTTTTTAATATTTAAAAATCAAGTTACATTGCAAATCAGGTTGACCTGATATTTGATCATCCTCAAATTAAATTACTCATGACCTGAAACTGTTCACTTAACATTTGAAACTCTTGTAGCTTTCATTCTGTTCAAGCAATCTAACAACTCCTTAAATAAAGAGAATGCTGTTCAGCATACAGGTTTGCTTCATGTACAGTAATTTTGTAAGCCAATGTGTAATGACAACTGCTATTAACTAAATTGTCTAGTGAAATGTACAAATCTAGTAAATTACACAGTCATTGTAAACCTAATATTCTAGAGTCTAGTCTTTAGATAATGAGCCAAGAGATTTTAGGAATTTAATTTGTGTGTACAATAGAGTTAACAAAGAGCTGTACACTGCCTTTCAGTGGTGTTTTGGGTTTTTTTAAGTGACAAAGCACAGACACATATGTGGATGGGAGCTGTTTTCCTTTCAGTTAGATGGCTCTTTCAGGCTAAGCTCACTAATCCTGAAGCCCCCTAGTAATAATAAAGCATGACTACATTTATTTAACAAATGGTCAGTGAGATGTAAAGTAAATGCACATTTATAACAAGTGTAAAAAAAATAACCTAGTAAGCCTGGCCCTGTGCATAATTATCTGTCTCTGTCTCTTGGTGTAGATTTCTATATTAAATTTAGTGTCATACAACTGACAGAGCAGGCTTTTATATTTTTTTCTCACAGGACTTAATTAGTTGAATTTAAGTTTAGCTTTCTGGTTTTATGGATTCTAACTAGCTATTTTTGACTGTATAGTTGAAAAGATCCCTGCAAAAATAAGCATTTGATCATATATAGACTATAAGCATCTATTATCCTTAGGCCGATAGGCACCATAAAATTAAACGGCATTAATTATTATTTTATACAGTTGTTCTGGGTCATTAATATCTGATAGAGTGCATGGAAGAATTTTGAAATTTCAACAAGTATGATGGAAAATGTCTTGAACATATTTACATTTTTTACAACCATATCTGCACATTCCATCCATTATATGATATTGGAACCACAAATAATTAAAATGAGAATTTGAGACACATTTGAGACAATTTTAAATGGTCTAGGCCAAGATTTTCACCCTTGGGTGCCTTAAACTAAGCACTTAAATAAGTGACCTAATTGTCAGAGGTGCTGAGCACCCACAACTCACTATGGGCTTATGTGTGGATAAGATAGGTCGTGAATTTGTGGGAGTGAGGAAGAGGTTTTGCCACTGTGCAGACCATTCAATCCTCTCTCTCAAAGCAGAGCCACATTAAGGGTACATGGGGGCTACTTCAGCCATTGAGCTGAGTTGCAAGGCCACTCCATGGGCTTGTGGGGTGGATGTTCCCTCATTCTGCTGTGCATTTCCCCTGGTATTCATGCTGAGTGAAGGGGTGGGGCATAATACCGTAGAGACATTGTTTACCTTTGATATTTTTACACTTGTAGGAAAACATTACATCTAAATCAATATGTGGATTACATTCCATCATACAGTGTATATAGTTTTTTCATCTGTGACAGATAAAGTATAAATGTTCAATTTGGGATCAAATCCTTATCCCTTCACAATGTCCAAATACATGGGCTATGCACGTGGTAGCTCCACTGGTACCTTGGGGAAGGAATCCTCTCCATCTCCATCAGGCTACAAAATATTAGCGAAACTACCTCTTAGCTTTATTGTAGCCTCAATATTCCCCACAGCTACTGTGCCTTCCCATGTAGGTGGGATTGGCCAGCAGAGCTACATGGTCATGAATCCACTTGCTCCACACACTCCTTTCTTTCATCCTGCCCCCAAACCTCATGCTGACGTGGACACAGAGAGCCACTGTGGAGCTGTCTGTGCTGTGATGGTAGGTACCCACTGTAGGAAGACCCTGCCTGCATAGCAAGTCTGCACTGGTTCTTTTGCTTTCTGGGCTCTTCGTGACATGATTTGTCCCTCATTAAGTCATACAAAGATCATTCAATTTCAGTTATCAATAATGATTTAAAATATTGGGCCTGATTCTCCTTTCACAACAATTTTACCGTAGTGTTGAATTCAGTGGAGTTACTCCTGATTTACACCAGTGTGAGAGGAGAATCAGGCAAATAACAGTATGGGACAAATTTTCAGAAGTTGCTGCTTAAATTGTACATGCAAATTGCACAGAAAATTGTGCTACAGATAGATTCCTACTTTTTCTAGAAATACGCTTTCAAAAAAACCCAAATGGCCGAATTGAACCTGCATTTGTATTTTACTTGGAAAAGGAGCAGCAGGATGTGTGAAGTACAACAAACTCCCAAATACTGAAAATCATTTCTAAGTAGGCCTTTAATTGCTTCTTTTGCATCCTAGATCACCCTCCATGTAAATACAATTGCACACAGTGAAATATACATTGCTCCATTGTTGTGAAAGTCAAAAGATTAATAATAAACAGTATTATAAAAACTGCCATAGGCTGACAAGTTAACATGCTTAATGTAAAGACAGTGCCAGCATTGTGGAGTGCTTAGGGTTGGCAATTAAAACCTGGTCAATTAATCAGACACTTCCATGATTTAGAGTACTTAGGTCCTGCACTTACAATTAAAAAAACAAAGATGATTTGTTTTCCAAAGAATACATCTGTGGTCATCATAGGAAATATTTTAAGAGACATATTTTGAATCTGGCCTTACCCAAACCTTGCGGGGGGAGGGGTTATGTCCAGATGTTAGGCTACATTAGATGTTTGGATGCCTGATTTGTGGCAATTACCTGGACATTGAAATATAACTGCAAATACCTGTGGGTGCTAAAATGGGGGGTACATTTTTGAAAATCTAGACTTAAAAGTGGAGTTCCTTAATATACTTCTATGTATGGGCTTTGAGACTTCACCTGTTTCCTTCATATAACTGGGAAAGTTTCAAGTGATAGTGAGCATGTTTGAAAAAAAGAGATGTAAAATAATTGTTCTCTTCTAATTAGACTGTAAGCTGCTTGCAGCAAGGTTGATTTCTTGTATTTATTCTGCAAAATGCCTAGCACACTTTAGGTGCTGTACAAATAGAAAAAAAAGCAGAATTATATGACAGAATCAAATATCAATCAAATAAGTCTCCATATTCTTCACACACAGGAGGACATAGACAAAGCTGTTAAAGCAGCGAGAAAAGCTTTTCAGCTTGGGTCACCATGGCGTACAATGGATGCTTCAGAACGGGGAAGGCTCTTAAATAAACTAGCTGACTTAATTGAAAGAGATCGTCTACTCTTAGCTGTAAGTATAAAGCATTTACAGAGAGAAGGGAAAGGGCGGTCTTGTATTGATGCCATGATTTTCAAAGGACTCAGAATATGTGGGAGAAGTTGGTGCTCAGCCCGTCTGAAAATCAGGTGATGTCAGTGCTTGTTTTCAGCCAAGTCTCTGACTGGTTTATTTTGTATTGCTAATTGGCATGTTTAAATGACCTGCACTTTTGTACCCTCATTCAGCAAAGCACTTAAGCACATGCTCAGCTTTAAGTCATACTCATTTCCCACTAACATCAGTGTAACTTCAATGGTATTTAAGCACATGCTCAAAATTGCTAAATCAGGGCCTAAAAGCGAAGCTCTGCTCTTCGAGAATTACAGTAGATACTATTTAAAGATGGAAGGGATTTTGGATTTCATTTACGCACCGTTTTCATCGCTGCCACTGCCACCTCCTCCTCCCTTCCCCCCCCCCGTGTATCCGACAAATTTTGAATCAAAGACCAAAGGCAGCAACATATTTGCTGTTGACAGTGAGAAGGTGAGCAAATAGAGGACCACCTAACTCTGAATATTTAGCAGAGTGCTCCTTACTGGACCATTTTAACAATCAGATTGCTGACAGCTTGTATTAATGCATTTTAAAATTTTACATCAGTGCTGCAAATAGCTGTGTACCCAGTCCAAAATATTTACCTACACCTTTCTCTGTAACCCAGTTTTGTTGTTGTCAATGAGTCGTTCACTTTGCTATTGCAAGCACTGTTAGAGATATGGTCTTATAGTAGTTAGCTACATAAAAAATAACCAGCAGGTATTGTAATTGTTCACAAAATCCTGAGCTGGGACAGTCTTTTGCTGCCAAAGGTGCCCGAAATTTAGCCACAGCATCCAGTGTAGCTAACATCCAAGATGACACAATGATTTAAACACATCACCCAGAGTAATTTAATCACAGCATTCAAACTATACAGCCAGCAGCTGCAGATGGCACCAACAATTTAATATAACAGAACCAGCATACTTAGCCTACAAAAATACATAAATATCTGCAAAGAAATATCCATTTGCCCTTCCCTTTCTTTCTGGCTATAGAGTCTTCTTAAATAACACTTGCCTACATTCCGAAAGGCTTTTAAACCCAAACATGAAGATTTATAGGTGGTCACTTGCTCACACTTGAGAGTTGGCAACTGCTAGTGTCTTGGGCAGTTTCTTTTTCAAAAATCAGATCTGAACATATACTTTTCTTCAACAAAGTACCCACTCTGAACTAGTCCTGTCAGACCTAACAGAAGAACTAGCTGTCACACGTCTTGGGAAACACTGAAGCAGCTACATTTTGAGCCTTCCACTATTTGAACTAGTGGTTTACCCATTTTATAAGAGTCATACTTTTGATGTGGATTTTATATACCAATTTTAATGATGACATATACTGATATTTGTATCTTTGCCATACAGTACAGCCTATGGAGGTGTAAGAGTCAACAGTGTAACACTGTTGCAAAAAAAGCAAACATCATTCTGGGATGTACTCACAGGAATGTTGTAAGCAAGACACGAGAAGTAATTATTCTGCTCTACTCTGTGCTGATTAGTATTGTGTCCAGTTCTGGGAGCCACATTTCGGGAAAGATGTGGACAAATTGGAGAAAGTCCAGAGAAGAGCAAAAAAAAATGATTAAAGATCTAGAAAACATGCCCTATGAGGGAAGATTGAAAAAATTGGGTTTGTTTAGTCTGGAGAAGAGAAGACTCAGAGGGGACATGATAACAGTTTTCAAGTACATAAAAGGTTGTTACAAGGAGGAGGGAGAAAAAAACGTTGTTCTTAACCTCTGAGGGTAGAACAAGAAGCAATGGGCTTAAATTGCATCAAGGGTGGTCTAGGTTGGACATAAGGAAAAACTTCCTGTCAGGTTGGTTAAGCACTGGAATAAATTGCCTAGCGAGGAATCTCCATCATTGGGGTTTTTTAAGAGCAGGTTGGACAAACACCTGTCAGGGATGGTCTAGATAATACTTAGTCCTGCCTTCAGTCCAGGGGACTGGACTAGATCACCTCTTGAGGTCCCTTCTAGTTCTATGATTCTTTGAAGAGAAAAGGAAAATAAGCTACTTCCACAAGACAGATGAAGCAGTCAGATTTGTTATTTTTTACTTGCCGATCCTATAATATCTAATTACTCCTTCCCTCCCCTACCAAAACCTCTTTTGCATCTCTGTTTTCCTTAATTTGTTTTTATTTCCCACACCTTCCACGTGATATTGGATCCCTTTTTCATTTTAGATAGGAAGTGTTCATAAATTCATAGATTCCAAGACCTCTGGGCTGACCTCCTGTATAACAAAAACTATAGAACTTCTGAAAAGTAATTCCGAGAGCATATCTTTAAAAAAAAATCCAATTTTGATTTAAAAGTTATCAATGATGGAGAATTCTCCATGACCCTTAGTAAATTATTCTAATGGCTAATTACCCACACTTAAAATTTACACCTTATTTCCTATCTGAATTTGTCTAGCTTCAAGTTCCAGCCATTGGATCATGTTATACTTTCCTCTGCTAGATTGAGGAGACCATTACCAAATATTTGTTTTCCATGTTGGTACTTAAACGCTGTGATCTAGTCATCCCTTAACATTCTCTTTGTTAAGCTAAATAAATTGAGCTCCTTGAGTCTATCACTATAAGGCATGATTTTTAATCATTCTTATGTCTCTTCTTTGAACCCTCTCCAATTTATCAACATACTTCTTGAATGGTGGACACCGGAGCTGGACACAGTATTCAAAGAGAAATTGCACCAGTCCTAAATACAGAAGCAAAATAACCTCTATACTCCTACTCAGAATTCCCCTGTTTATGCATTAGCCCTTTTGGTCACAGTGTTGCACTGTCAGCTCATGTCGAGCTGATTATGGGCATCCATGATCAAGTGGGAAGTTACAGATTTGGAATCACTAACTTGTCATTCTGAGAGTTAATGTTTTGGATGGCTATTTGCCAGGGGTGGAGGGAGGGCTTGAGTGTGGAAACCAAGTTAGATGATTTTGTTCATTCATTTACCACTATGTAGCTAGCCAATAAAAGACAATCCGTTGTTTAGGAGGTGTTAATTTTCCCATACTGAAATGCCCTCCATCAAAGGCTCCTCATGTGTACAGGCCTCTCATATGCAGACTGGGAGACTTTGGTTTGGTTTTGGATGCCATTCTGCCCTGGGAGCCCTCCACAATGGAACCCTGCTCATATTATTTGCAGATTATTCACTCTTTCATTGAGGGTCCTTGAAAGGTCTCCCACAATACTGAAGAACCACAATATCCTACTGCAATGACACCTGAGTGGTGTTGCCATTGCTGGGAGCCTCTGCATTCCTTGGACATCACTGAGAAGGGTTAACCAGCTCTGAATAAGCTGGTGCAGAGAGTGCAGACTGAGTACGCCCACTGGCTCAGTATTTATGGATTCATTCGTATCATCTGAGCCAGGAGCTTCTGGTTGTAGCTCTTTTTATACATACCAGTAGAATACTCAGTCTAAACTAGAGCAGCTTCACTTACTCAGTTAACAGAAATCTGTTTTTTCCCCCAGAACCTGCATCATTTAAAATGCACCATTATCAAATTATCTGCATAAATCACTGAGAGTAAAACCCTAGGGAAAAGTCTCGTTTGCAGATTTCCAAATTGATTTTTCAGTGGCTCTGCTTCCTTCAGAAAGTGATTTGTCTTCTAGAAAGTGAATATACCAGAGCTGCAAATCTATAATTTGGGCAGCCAATAACAAGTGATAGATATAAAAAGTAACTGCCACTATTAATACATGGCTGATATGTTTTCTTCTAGACAATGGATGCCATTGATGGTGGGAAACTTTTTTCCGCTGCCTACTTAATGGATTTAGGAGCCTGCCTTAGAACTTTGCGCTACTGTGCAGGCTGGGCTGATAAAGTTCAAGGTCGTACCATTCCAATGGGTGAGTAGTTTTGAGAGAGACTTTTCAAGCCAGAACTGATGAGTGTGGTGTGCCTTTGAACTGCCTCCTGCTAAAAATTCTGTAATGTGGAAAAATATCTTGCCTTGGGAAAGATTTCAGCCAAACATTAATATGGATTGGTTAAGCCTTATCAGATGCCTCTTTTTACACATTTGGCACAGTTAACATAACTTACTTATTTACATTTTTGGTATTTATTCAACTAAACAATATTAATTATTTACTAGAGAAATATTAGGTTCTACATGTGAAAGTAAATATGAAGAGTTTTTTTTTAAATGGGCAATATTAGTGGTAGAGGTTACACCTAACAGTGTAACAATATTGGAAACCAGATGTTAAAAAAGGACTTTGGCTCAATAAAGACTAAGACCGAAGCCAGAAGAAAGTGAGGTTCCCTACTATTCTTTGATTCCATTATTTGAGGGTGGATGAGGAAGAGTCTGACTGGAAGAAGGGAAGGGAAGAAATTCACCTGATTTAGCTCAAAGCCCATTCTGTTGTCCCTTCCATTTATCAACTCTAAGGAATTTGACTGCCCTGCTTTCTCTCTAAGAAAGATAGATTTGTAATGAAGGAGGAATTAGGAAAAACTAGAGTGACAAATATTTCAAACTTCAGAGATTTTTGCATCACACAGACCTCTATACTAGGCTTACTGGAACACATGTTTATTTGAAACCAAGGGCATTTTATACTTAATGGATTTCATGTCAGCTAAAATTTAATATTAAAAAATGTCTGATAAGCACCTAGGATTGTGAGTCACTTTTTTTAAAAAACACTTTCAAAAAAAGGGGTGGGGGAGAAGAAGGAATTAAAAATGCTGAGTGGGCCTGCTTTACTGAGGCATGTAGGGAAGGTCCAGATTGAATCCAGATGTATTTTTTGTTGAATACTTAAGATTTTGAAAATATCGTTTATAAGTACAAGAGTATGTAGCTGTGTTTGGTAACTAAGTTTATCTCCTTTATACTCAAGCTGTTTCTCACAAAAGCTTTTGTCTGAGCGTACTCTTTTTTTTTTCCCCTCTTGTTTAGATGGAAACTTTTTCACATTTACGAGACATGAGCCCATTGGTGTGTGTGGCCAAATTATTCCTGTGAGTTGAAGCCTTTACATAAAAAAAAAGGAAGTTTTTTATTTAAAAGGAGTTGCTTTCAAAATTATCTCTGCACGAATGAATGTATGGATCTTTAACCATCAGAACCTTCCTTCTCAGGCCAGACCATTTCTGGACCTGATCCTGAGAGGAGCTGTGCTAAAATCAGAAGGAGTTTGGCACATGAAGGGTAAACCCCTCACAAAGTATAGGGGTTTAAAATATGTACAGTCTAGAATGTAAAATAAATTATTTCCCTAGGAGTCTTAGTCATGGACGAGGACCCATTGGGCTAGGTGTTGTACAAACACAGAACAAAAAGACAGTCCCTGCCCTCAAAGAGCTTCCAATCTAAGTATGAGACAAGAAATAACAGATGGATACAGGCAGACGAGGAGTAAACAAAACAATCTGCATTATCTCTTATAATAAGTTGTAAATCTCCAAGTAACTTTTGGTGTATTCACTGGCCACTTCACCCCTCACAGATCTTCGGAGATGGCCAGTTGGCACATTGTACCCTCCTCTGTCCCTGGCTGCAGGCACAGAGACCCACTGCCTCCTGCCTGGATGAAGTATTTTCAAAAGAACAGACAGCTGCCCCACCTGGCCCCAGCTACATCGTCTGCAGCAGCATGACCAGGAGATGTTTCTCCAGTGCTGTGTGGATGATTTAAAGACTCTTTATGTACCCCATGATGTTCATTCCCTATGATAGCAGTACATACCAACGCTAGTAGAAGGTAAACCTTTTCAAACACCAGCTTCAGCAGGTTGTAGGGTGGAGGGACAGACTGTTAGTGATCCTGAAGCTATTTCCTGTTGATTGTGAGACAACAAACCAATCAGTTGACTCTCCAGAGATGCACAGCAAGGGGAGCAAGCCAACCAGCTGCTCCTTGAAGATTCCTGAGAATGAGAGAACCAATCAACCACTCACCAAAGCCATGTGGAGGTGAGAGGTTGCAAGTTACAACCCCATCCCCTTCAGTAGGCCAATTCAGGTGAGGGAGAAAGTGATGGCAAGATTCACCAGTTTCATCACTAAACTGGCAACTTTTGTCATGCTTTGCTTGAGTTGCATTAGATATTTTCAGCCTCGTCTGATCTCCGACTGCCAGTTTGAGTGCACTGAAATCGCATAAACCCAAATCAGTGGGTTTTGCACAGCCTATGTGACAGTTCATGCGTCTGTTGAAGGGAAAGCAAATGCAATACAATGTTGTATTAGAAATAGGATACATCTTCTCATCTGTCTTTTAGTGGAACTTCCCTTTGGTTATGTTTGTCTGGAAGATCGCTCCTGCCCTTTGTTGTGGAAACACAGTGATCGTCAAACCAGCAGAAGAAACTCCACTGACTGCTATTTACATGGGATCTTTAATTAAAGAGGTAAGTTTGCCATAGCAGACTACTACAGTTTTTGAAGAGGCCAGTACAGTATAAGAACTAGGTTGCACTGTGCCAAAAGAGCAAATAGCATATCTAGCCTTGTACTGTGGAATTTACTGCAATCCACCGAAGCAACTGAAGGGTAAAAAGCTTACATATTTTACAATCTAGCCTATTGAAAAAAAAATCCCATCACATTAGCAATCTAGTAAACTAAATTTCTTGGCAAATGACTGTGTTATAACAGCATCATACCTTTCAAAATTCAAAGCAAACAAGAAGCTTTTGGAAATGAGTGGTGATTAGTTTATCATCAAGTTTATCTTAGTAACAAATCCGTTTGTGTGGGTGATTTTATGGTACACATATTTTGTTCACCTGGGTTTATGATTAATGAGGATAACATTAGACTGCTTGACTGCTGCCAAACTTCACGTACAATATGTTCAAGTATAATACACCTCCTGTGCTTCTGAATTCCCAAGTACAGTAGTCCTTAACATTCCATTGGTTTCAAAGTAATATTACTGGGTGTCACCAAGCAGAGAAGGGTGGTGAAATGTTTAAACTGCCTCTCGTTAGGGTCAAAAAACAAACTAAAAACTTTATCTAGATGTGATTACTGCCACCAAGGTCAATAATCACCAGGTCAGTAACTTCCCCAAGTACTAGCAGCCCTGACTCAGCACATTGTAGTGTTCTGCCTCATAACAATGACTCATCACAAATACAGCCCATAGGACATTTAGGGCAAACATAAAAATATGATGAAGTGGAATTGATTCACAAAAGGGCCAAAGGCTGCTCATAGTGAGTCACATAGGAAAACTTTACTAGAAAATACAATTTGGAGGAATTGCTTTTACTGCTCAAAGTATTCCAACTGTTCATTTTAAACAGCAAAAATAAAGGTGATGGCTCCATTGAAAAGCAATATAAAAGAGAAATTAACTTAGTTCTATCCTGACCTTGATGAAGTGACATCTCTCTCTAAATATAAGATTAACATTCCTGCAATAAGGAGTCGACTGTATTCAAAATCTCAGTGCGGTTGTTCAACAGAGTATAACTGATAAAATACTATGGCACTTTTATGCAGAAAGGAGTAGAATTACTTTTTTCATTTTACAAAATTAAAGTTTTATCATTTTTCATTTTGTTTCTGTTTTCTTTATCCAAATTTCACCTGTTGAAAGCTCAGGTATATCTGAAGTTTGAACATATCCGGATTGAATATTTTTGATGGATGTTCCTATATAGGTTATAGGGCATTAAAATGTGCAAATTCTTATCAAAGTTGTCAAATTGTTTCTGAGTCCAAATTTGTGACCCAAAATTCATTGCAGCTCTGCTTTTGCATCTGAATCGCCTATTGAAATCTGAGCCTAGTAGTACTGGCAAAAAGTTGTTACTCTGATAGCTGCTTTATGTGAAACCAATTGGTGATCCTAATTCATGTCTTCATGGACAAGTGTTCACATCAGAATACAACATAGTCACAGTTGGCACTAACTGATGCCCTCATTGGCAGTCTCATTATGGAGACCAGAGACAGAATAGATTTATAAACCCTACACTGTCATTCCTCCCCGCCCAACGGTGGTCCTTTTAGGTTAGGGATGAAACACAGCTAAGGAAGCATGGAGAAGATTTCATTATTGCAGACCCATTCTGTGGCTAAACAGAGGACTTCAGTTGCCAATGACGTCAATCTGAAACCTTTAATGAGCACTTTAAAAGACTGAGTTTAAAAAAAATAATAAAAAACCTGCTTATATTATATATGTTATGTTGTTAAATTATAATATCAAATATAATATAATATGTATATTGTAGCAGGGCCTAGAAGCTAACTAGGGTCTGGATTCTATTATGTTAGGGAATATGAAATAACTTTTTAAAAATATATACAATATGTGTATGAGTCTCAGTTATGTGGTATTCTTAATTAAACATGTCTGTCTGGGAGTTATATTGCACTATTAAGTGCCTCAAAGGCTTCTTATTTCAAAGTCCCAGTTCTACTTTAAAAAGGGATTCTGTTAAAGTGACAAACCAAGGGATCCAGGTTTATTACCTTCAGTGATTCCATGCCACGTTTGTTTCATGTAAAGTAAAAAAATCTTCTGCTAACTGCCAGCCCTGCAGACCCATTCTATGAAATTGAGGCCCACCCTAACTACACTTACCGTGCACCTCAATTGGGTCTAAGTTAGCAGTGAGGATTCACGAGCAGGAAAGGAACCCAATTTGATTTTCAGACCCTAGTGGGAGTTTGCTGGGGTGGCAGTTGTGGGCAGTTGGGGTGGGAGGGAGGAGAGAGAGACATATTCTGTTTCTAAACTGAGCAAATTTCATCTGGAGTCACTGAGAGACAATGGGTTTGAGTCAAGCCAAAACCTGTACACCAGGGAGGAGGACAGCATTGAACAGAAGCTTTTAAAGGGAGACTAAACAGCACATTTCCTAGGTACACAGGACATGCCTCCTCACAAGCCAGATCCACCCACTTTTTATTGGAAAGTTCCTTGCTAGCAGTCCACCACCAAAGACCTACAGCTCAGGTTGTGCCAATGGAAAGAAGCAAGCCATTCCGTGTGGCACACCTCAATGACATTTTTACAGTCACTTTCCAGAGCAGAATCTCACTCTACATCAGCAGTCAAATGAATGGAATAGCCTTAATGAAGCTGAAAAAGATATTAACCAGTTTTCACATCATTAAACATTTTCTGACTTGGGGAGGGGCATATTGAATTAATGCTGTTTCACCATTTGACAAAAGCATTGAAATAATGACAGAAAATGAGTCTGCTTTTCCAAAAGAACGTCTGCAATGGATTGGAGCAAGATACCTAGTCTGCAAGAAAAGCAAAAAAGACAGAACTTTCAAATAGAAAAATATTTGAGTTGGGGGTGGGAATGAGTTATTGGGTGGTTGGGGAAAAATTATTGGGGAGCTGTAGAACAGAAACAATTTAATCAGAGTAACAGAAGTGCTCGTCCATTCTTCATCATTAACTCATAATTCTGGTGGTTTTTACAATTTAGGCTGGATTTCCACCAGGGGTAGTGAATATTGTGCCAGGTTTTGGACCCACGGCTGGAGCAGCAATTTCTCACCACATGGACATAGATAAAGTGTCTTTCACAGGCTCTACACAGGTATTATTCTGAATGCAAGTAACTATAAACTGGAACGCTCTGCTCCTCTGATTCTCAGTAATGATTTAGTGTCTAGCTTTCTTTAGGTAATTATTTTAACTTTTTTTCTTTTTTGGCTGCTGTTTTGTTAAACAAAGTCTGTGTAATGACTTGTTAGTTACTGAAAACTTCAAACCTATCTAAACAATGTTTGTACTGTAGGAAGGCCTCTTCAGACAAAGGAATCCAATGAAATACAATTGGATCTAACATAGCAGTACTATTTTAAGGTTTCTTTTTTAAAATATTATTCTCAAATCTTTTTGGGGGGGGTGAGGTTGTCTTATAAATTTGAGAATGCAACAAATGGAACTTTCTACTATTTAATTTCAACAATGGCATTTTGGTAGGGATAACCATCTGAAATCTAGACACAACTCTTGCAAAGATTTATGCATATGTATGCACATAAGTGATCCTATTACGGTCAATTGGACTGCTCACATGTGTAAAGTCAAACTTATGCATAAGTCTTTACAGGATGGGCCTCTGCTTAAATCAGGGGTCCTCAAACAGAGGGTCGTGACTCCTCAGAGGGTTGTGAGGTTATTACATGGGGGGGTCACGAGCTGTCAGCCTCCACCCCAAACCCCGCGTCACCTCCAGCATGTATAGTAGTGTTAAATATAAAAAAAAGTGTTTTTAATTTATACGGGGGGTGGTACACAGAGGCTTGCTTTGTGAAAGTGGCCACCAGTACAAAAGTTTGAGAACCACTAGTGTAGATGATCACTAATGCCACGGGCCAGGGGTTGGCAACCTTTCAGAAGTGGTGAGCCAAGTCTTAATTTATTCACCCTAATTTAAGGTTTTGCATGTCAGTAATACATTTTAACATTTTTAGAAGGTCTCTTTCTATAAGTCTATAATATGTAACTAAACTATTGTTGTATGTAAAGTAAATAAGGTTTTTAAAATGTTTAAGAAGCTTAATTTAAAATTAAATTAAAATGCAGAGCCCCCCAAACTGGTGGCCAGGACCCAGGAATCAGCTCACATGCTGCCTTCGGCACGCGTGCCATAGGTTGCCTGCCCCTGCTTAGGCCTTTACCATGACATAAATGAATGATGGCATCAATAACTCAAATATCAAAGGAAATTTTCATTGAGAAGAAAAGTGCATTTGATAATGTTTCCATTCAGTATTTAAAGAGGGGTTGCAGATAATTTCCCCACTCCTCACTTTACAAAAAAGTAAGGGTCTGAGCTAATAGTTGCCCAGTAAGGGCATTATTTAATTATACTGTATGTGTTTTCTGTGGGAGGTTTAAGAACACCAATGTTATAAGAGTGTGCCACACAGGACTGTGAGTAAGAGACTGAATATACTTACCTATCATGGGTGTAGCATCCAAAGGTTAACACGCTTGTCATATGACAAGGGTCCATATCCACTGACTGCAATAGCTGCTTTTCCTCCCAGGAATCTCTATGTCTTAGAAGAACCCTCACAGAGCTTCCTAATGGATATCAGTAAGGGGTTGGCAACATAACTCTTCCCATTAGCTGCTAGTTTGCAGCAAGTGGAGCTTTTCCAGAGCTTCTTACAGCTGGCTTGGAAGCCCCCAAACCCTGCAGTCATGGGAGGCCAGGCCAGGAATCAATGACAATTCCTTTCCTCACAGAGTAACTTATCAGCAAGAAAGAGCAGCTGTTCCTGGAAGCAAGAAGATCTAGGCACTATCAATTCCCCCAAATTATCCAGCTGCAACGAAAGCCGACAGGACTCTACCCACTCTATCCCTCACACTGAAACTGGCATCGCCACCCTACCTTCTCCAGTCCAGTTTGCAAGGGAGTCCCCTTAATAATGCAATAGGTGGAGGGGAAACAGAATGGTGCCATGGGCTGTGTCTGCCCTTCCCATATTCTCTAGTCCCCTCTGGGCCTCCTTACCTCATCCTGCTGAAGAGGTAGAAGTTGGACGAGGGAAGGGATGCCTGTGCAGACAGAGCTCTCCTCTCCACAGCTCCCCTCCCACATATGGTGCTTCAAAAGTCTTTCCCACTGCCTGGAGTACAGGAAGGCTGCTTGAATGGGAGAAGGTGGGAGATCAGAGCCCTGGTGCCCTGTGGCTGCAGCTTTTCCTGCCCCCTACCTCAGAATGCCTGTGTTACAGAGGTGGGGGTAATGTTAGTGCTCAGTGCTGCTCCAAGACAGGCACATGATTGGTGAGGGAGGTGCTGTGCCACATGAGGGAGCCACAGAATAACCCACTCTTCACTTTACAAAAAAGTATAATTAAATAATGCCCTTACTGGGCAACTATTAGCTCAGACCCTTGCTTTTTTGTAAAGATGCATTAGTGGGAGCTGGGCTTATCTCTGGTTTGATGATGGGGGAATTCCTGGGGGACATAAAACTCAGGGATCCATCCCACCATCTGATCCCCCCCCCAATTTTTTTTTAATGATTCTCGTATTGGACAGTTACTAACCTGACCTTCACTTTTTTGGGAAAGTGAGAGCTGGGGATGGAACAACACTTTTAAATGTATGTGTTTTGTTATGAAAATGTTTAGATGAAATTCTCTTTTGTGCTACATTTTAGGTTGGCAAACTGATCAAAGAAGCTGCTGGAAAGAGTAATCTGAAGAGGGTTACATTGGAACTTGGAGGGAAAAGTCCTAATATCATATTTGCAGATGCAGATTGTTAGTAGTTCTATTTATCTTTTTTTCCTGTTATAGCTACCTTCCTCTTTTGCTTCTTGGTCTTAGACAAATGTATCTAAATCACTTTTGTTTTATTTCTTTTCTATGCGTACCACATTTTGCATTTGTCCAGTACCCATATGGGATCTTTCATTCTTTTCTAGTCATGCCTCAGGACCTTTAACTTAATTTTCACTTAAAAATTGGAAAAAAGGACCTTGGTCTGATATTCATGGAAGGACAGAACTTTTGTCAGTGTGTCAGCCCTTAGTATTGTGTGGTAGTATCACCTTTGGGTACAAAACTAACTTCAGTTGTGGGACACGAATCCGTAAGATTCTGGACCAATGGCAAGAGTGCTGCTAATTCAGGCAGATGGATATCTGAAAGCTGATCATTTTCAGCTACCACAAATGAATCCTCCTTTTGGCACTGTTGACCCAGCATCATGAGAAAATGTGGAATGAAAATTCTGTACCATGTACTCAAAGGTGCACTTATCTAAGTATATCATATTTAGCTGTCTTTTGAATAGTAGCGTTGGATATATGTAAGCAGGTGATCATCTGTGCCTTAAAAGACCACATAATGGAAAATTTTACAAATGAGGTGGCATGACAAAGGGAGGCAAGGCAGCTTTTCCACATGTTCTGAGCATTCAAAACCAGTATATGTAGAGATGGTAAAGAAATGAGACTTGATTAAATATTCATTTCATTGCAGTGGACAATGCTGTGGAACTTGCACACGTTGGTCTGTTCTACCATCAGGGTCAATGCTGCATAGCAGGCTCTAGGATTTTTGTGGAAGAACCTATTTATGAAGAATTTGTCCGCAGGAGCGTTGAGCGAGCTAAGAAAATTACCCTTGGTGATCCTCTGTCTTGTGGTGTAAATCAAGGTCCCCAGGTAGGTTATACTTATCTAACATTTTATGGTCCTGTAATGCAATGGCAAAGAGGCACTGGGATGGGGTGTACTCCCCATACTGGCCCTGAGAGGGTATATTAGGCCCAATTAACCTATAGGCAGCACCTGGAGGAGCAGCCAGGGAGCAGGGAGTGATTAATCAGCTATGAGGCTCAACTGGATAGGAACAGGAGGGGCCTGAATAAAGCCGGGTAGTTGGCAACAGAAAGAGGCTGTAGGGAAGTAGGCTGCAGTCACTCCTTGGGAGAATAGAGGTATGTTAGGACTATAGAGGATAGTCCACAGTTATTCCCTGGGAGGAGTGTTGGGAGGCTGGCAAACCCAAAGAGGGGGGAAGCCAGGAAGACAGGAGACGTCTCAGAGGAAAAGCAGCAAAGAACAGGAGTGTAGACCTTGGCTGCTGTTTAGAGGGGCCCTGCGCTGGAACCCGGAGTAGAGAGTGAACCCGGTTTCCCCTACCAGCCATTGTGGACGTGGCACAGGCCAGGCAGAGGCCAGTGAACTGCCTGGGACAATTTGTTCTGGAAAGTCTTTGTTTCACCCTTCCACCCTGCCCCGGAAGGGGAAACACTCATAGTGACCTGACCGGAGGGCTGAGTCACAAAGAGGAGGCTGTGGTTCCTGGAGTGAGTGGGCCTCTGTGACAGGCACCACACTGTAAAATATATTCTATTGTTAATTACTGTGATGGGTTGGATCACAGAAACCTCCTTGAGACTGCCAACCGATGTGCTAAGACTACCTCTAAGCCCATTTTCCCTGGCAGCTTGGGACTTCAGTGCTCTGCCTGGTTTGAGCCAGACACGCTAGCCTGCTACAAACCCAGACCCAGGTCTGAACAACGTCTCCCACAAGCTGCAGGCATAACTGAAAACAGCTTAAGAAGTTCTCCTGTCTCCAGCACTCAGATACCCAGCTCCCAATGGGGTCCAAACCCCAAATAAATTTGTTTTACCCTCTATAAAGCATATGCAGGGTAAACTCATAAATTGTTCACCCTCTATAACACTGATAGAGAGATATGCACAGTTTCCCCCCCCCAGGTATTAATACATACTCTGGGTTAATTAATAAGTAAAAAGTGATTTTATTAAATACAAAAAATAGGATTTAAGTTGTTCCAAATAATAACAGACAAAACAAAGTAAATTACCGAACAAAATAAAATAAAACACGCAAGTCTAAACCTAATACAGTAAGAAAGTGATTACAGATGAAATCTCACCCTCAGAGATGTTCCAATAAGTTTCTTTTTCAGACTAGCCTCCTTCTAGTCTGGGTCCAGCAATCAGTCACACCCCTGTGGTTACTGTCCTTTGTTCCAGTTTCTTTCAGGTATCCTTTGGGGGTGGAGAGGCTCTCTCTCTCTTGAGCCAGCTGAAGACAAAATGGAGGGGTCTCCCAGGGGCTTAAATAGACTTTCTGCTGTGGGTGGAGACCCCTTCCTCTCTCCTATGCAGAATCCAGCTGCAAAGTGGCGTTTTGGAGTCACATGCAAGTCACATGTCCATGCATGACTCAGAACTTTACAGGTGGCAGCCATTGCTTACATGCTATCTTGAAAGTCCCCAGGTAGACTTTTTATGTGGATTGGAGTCTTCCTAGGTCTATTGTCCATTAAGTGTTTCTTGACTGGGCACTTAACTTGCAAATTCCTTTCTAAAGAAGCTGACCAAATGCCTTACTAAGGCTACCGAAAATCAAGCAAATACACAGCCAATTTCATAACTTTGAATACAAAAATGATACATGCATATAAATAGGATGAATATATTCAGTAGATCATAGCCTTTGCAGAGATATGTTACTTGACATATGTAGCATATATCATATTCCAGTTATGTCATATTTACATTCATAAGCATATTTCCATAAAGCATTATGGGGTGCAACATCACAAATTAGAGTCCTGGAGAGGATTACATACCAGGAGACCGGCATTTTATGCCTTACTATCTTTAACTAAAAGTTCTTGGGCAACATACTTCACCTCCTTGTCTCAGTTCCCTCTTCTATAGAATAGGGATAATACTATAATCCCTACCTCCCCGCCAAAGTGCTTTGAGAAAACTCAGATGAAGGCCATTGTAGAAGTTCAAATTATTACTTATATATACTAATCAGATACCTCTAACAATAATATATTCAAGTACTACCACTGTATTATAAGTGAACAGCTGTGCAGAAGTCAAAGTTACTGATATTTTTCCCACTCCTCCAAGGCTCTTGTGCTTCCAGTGCTGCTCCCCAAAATATTGCAAATTTTAAACACATTGTATCACAATTTGGTGGTGACCCAATTTGCTCTGCAGAACCTTAGCCTGTTACATAAATATCCAATTAAGCATATTTTAAAATATAACATTATGCAACTGATAAGATTCTTTTTCGGTTACTTATAGAATAAAAGTATCTTCTTAGGCTATGGCTACACTTAAACTTCAAAGCGCTGCCCCGGCAGCGCTTTGAAGCGCTAAGTGTAGTCAAAGCGCCAGCGCTGGGAGAAAACTCTCCCAGCGCTGTCCGTACTCCACCTCCCTGTGGGGAATAACGGACAGCGCTGGGAGCGCGGCTCCCAGCGCTGGGGCTTTGACTACACTGGCGCTTTGTGCGCCGCAATTTGCAGCGCTGCAGAGGGTGTGTTTTCACACCCTGCTGCAGCGCTGCAAATTTGTAAGTGTAGCCAAGCCCTCAGAGATGATAAAGCTAGAGCTGAGCAAAGAAAACTCCCCAAAATTAATGATTATAAAATGTTCCTCTTCCTGGCAACTGTACTGACACTTGGAATAATCAAAGACATCCCAAAAGATGGAAAAATACATCCAAAACCATCCTAGCTGGGGAGTTTGAAAGGTGTGTCCTGTTAGTGAAGTAACAACGATATCCTGGGTTGAATAAACACCAAGGCCAAGGAACGTGGTGTTCATAACAATGAACTTCAGAGAATTAAGGTGTGTGTTTCTTAGTCTAGTGTGTGATTAATACTGAGCTAACACAAAGCCACCCTCATGTTATTGTTGCTGTACTGAGTTTAAAATTAAGTGCTCCTGCTTGATATAAAAGAGGAAAACAAACCTACGACAATCAAAAGTACTGGTGAAACTGCTGAAAGGTACATTTCTGAAGAGGTTTAAAAGGAAAATAAAAAACCCTTTTCTTCCCACTCCCACCATATCCCTGGCCCTCATTTTCATTCTTAGCTCACCATCACCCCTTATCTTCCTCCCAGGCCAGCAGAGCTTTTATCCCCAGAATCAGTATGCTATACTATTGCTTACACTGTTTTCCAAAACTGAACTGAAAAAGGGATGGACTGGATTCAGCTGAACATGGTGAACAACAGTTACACACATTCAAGACAGTAACAACAGTATTGTTTAATAATTATTTCAGACCCTTCCCTTTTTTCTGTAAGTTCCTTGAACTATTTTAGACCTCTTCGGAGTCCAAAAGGCAGCAGCAGTTTGTGACGCAGCTGCTTCTTTCAACTCACCAAGAGCTCCAATTGAAATATTGACATTTTTTATATTGGAAAGTGAGTTAAAAGTGACGGGTGGGCCAGACCCTGGAGTTGAAAGAGTAGCTGTGCACTTTGGAGGTAGCTTAAAATTCTCACTTTTAGTTCTGCCCATTTCCCTCCTACTCTAGCTGCCTCTCTTCATCCTCTCACACTGCTTTTATTTTTCTTGTTTCTCCTCCCCCATATCCATTAAATATAATGAGCATGGGATGTGTGTGTTTTGTTCTTTACATTATTGAGGTACCAGGACCAAGATTTTGCAAAGTGGGGGGTGCTTAAAGTTTGTATGTCCATTTTGAGGTACCCTAAGAGGCCTAACTTTGAAAAGTTCTGAGCACCCAGCAGCTCCCATATAGGCCACTTATTTTGGTGTATGAGGGGCCCAGTTTGGAAAATCTTGGTCCCACTGGACTCCACTGGAGATTTGTGTGCAGGTGTGATGTCATTAAAAGGACCCAATCAGAATGTAGACCATCGGTGTCTCCAGCCAAACTCTAACATGTAGGAGACACAGGTTCATTTTATTTTATTTTTTTAATTGACCTGCTAGAGAAATGTTCCCTCTTTAACCCAATTCCCAGGATTGGCAAGATTTCTGTCTGAGATTCTGTGTGCAAAAGTCTTATCATTTCCAAGAGTGTTATCAAACAGCCATGTAGGGCTAAGAGTGAGAGCTTTATTCCATGCGGAAGCGGAGCTTCCCAGCTTCTCAGTGAAACCTGTCTCTTACGCTGGAAGGACCTGGTCATGACACTTTTATTTCTATTGTGACACTTGATGTTATTTTGGGAGGTCCTGCACAGTGGTACTCATGGGAGCACACTATATCATCACATATTCATTCATATGTACATGCACATTGACTCACACATTATCATCACTTATTTTTATTTGGGTATTACTATAGGGCCCAGAGGCCTCCATCAGATTAAGGCTCCATTGTGCTGGTTGCTGTCCAAACAAATAGTATGAAACAGAGTCTTTCCTAAACAGCTTACAATCTAGTTTACATTATAACTGTAGTCCCCAAAGAGTTAATTTGGAAAGTGGACACAACTGCCAGCTATTTCAATTCAATATTTTTTATTCTTCATGATGTTGCACATATCAAAGATATTTTGCCCATGAGGATAACAGTAACCTTATATATCTATTGTGTACAATAAGGCAATTGCTTAAAAGTATAGTGGGTGGCCAAGGTGGGAAAACTGTTAGACTTCAATCCTCATAAATATTTTCCAGCTTTTCTTGTAGCTTTTGTTGAACCATTGGGTAGGTTGGAACCTTACAAAATAGACTGAACTGACCCAGGGTTCTCCAAAGCCTTTTAAAAATACTGTTTGATGGGAATGAGTGTGATAATACTAGAGCTGATTCAGCTGAAGTGTTTGGCTTCCTGCTTTGTCCTTCTGTTTGCTTAGTCAACTCTCCGGTCCCCTTCTCTACTGTGTGGAAAAGGGATGAGGTGCAAAACATCCATGGTGATACGAGACCGCAAAGAATGAAAAAAGAAGAAAAACTGCTTCCCAGATAAAGCTTTCTGTGTATACTTTATTAGCTAAAGAGTTTACTTATTACTCAACTAAGTAAGAGTTTACATAGAAACTCTCCCAGTAAGGTTTTAAAACACAACTGTAAACAATGGTTTTAGCAGTTGACAATTTTAAGAACTGGACAAATCATGTGAGTATTACAATGAGATTTGGCTTGAAGTCAAATTCTGTAGCAAGAGTTTAGTTTTCACCTTGTCTCTCTAAAGTACTGTGTGTGTCATCTTAAGCAAGAAGATAGAACTCCCTCCGCCCACCCGCCAGCAAAATGATATAATAATGGACAAAACTGCTCAATAAGAATGCTGATAAATGCTGGGCAAAAGTAAACATAGTGTGCCTAACTGAACTTAATCAATGGGAGTTTTGCCACTAACTTCATTGGGACCAGGATTTCACCTTGAGTGTTGTGCTGTCCAGAGTAAGGACCCTATCCACACTAATGGATAGGGGTAACTGTACTCATGGGAGTAGTCTCTCATTGTCTTCATATAGGGCTGAACTTCAAAAACATGCAGAAAAAAGATCTCAGAGAAAACGGACAAGATCGGAAGGTTCTCACCTATAAGAAACAAGTTGTGTTGTTGGTCTTATATTTTGAAACTTATACAGAGTTACTTGTCCATTCCTGTCTGTAGGAAAATTTTGTACAATAGTGTGTTTATTTTGCTGCTACAATAATAACTTTCTAACATGGTACAACTCTATTTTCTGTTATCAACTTTGCCATTTTGTTGGGAATGGCTTGTCTCAGTTGCATTCCCATTGTAAATGCCTGCTCCTTCCACATCTCGCTCTGATGGACCTGCCAAGCTGATATATGCTTGGCGTTGCTTGCATTTGTTTTTTGATTTTGGTGTAACACGATAAACTGCCATTCAAGCTCAATGCCAACAATTATTCTGTATTCCAGCAACTTCCAGTGATAGAACAAAATGAAATAGTACGGAATTCAAATTCTGCTGTGTTTTCCCCCTCTACTGGTGTTAGTAGAAGAATGTGACCAGTCCAGCAATTCTTGGGAAGGCTTGATCCCAAACAATCTCGCTGACGTCAGTGGGTGCTAGATTGGGCCCTGTATTAGGACTGCAGGATCAGTCTCAGTGATGCCCACTTGCATGGGCCAATAGTAATTCCACAGATTTCAGAGTACAGAAAAAAGTCTGCAATTAATGTATTTTATAGAGGAGAATCTTTATTTTTTTTATGCAACTAGAATATCAGCTCATTTAGAACATTTAACCCTTTGTACTATGCTTATATTTCTAATTACTGATATACCGGTATATGTTCTGGATACATTTCTAAGAATGCTGAATTTGTTCATCATGTTAAATACTCCACACATATACCGGTATATGGAAAAAAACTGTAAAGTTTTGAGACTTTAAAGACAAAAAAAATTTATGGGTCTTTCCAGCTGTTTCATTTCAACATGTAAGATTTAATGAAGCTACAGCATTGTTAAGGAGCGATTAATAGGTTGGGAAGGGATTGCTATCAGTACATGCTACTTTTATCTCTCCTGCAATATATTTTCATTTAGATTAATAAGGAGCAGTTTCGTAAAATCCTTGACCTAATTGAGAGTGGGAAAAAAGAAGGAGCCAAACTGGAATGTGGAGGAGGTCCATGGGGAGACAAAGGTTACTTCATCCAGCCCACGGTTTTCTCTAATGTTACAGATGATATGCGCATCGCCAAAGAAGAGGTAAATAAATTCATGACAGTCTGTACTTTCACACGCAGTTCTCTGCTTAAATGTCTGTACAAAATATCCACTTAAAAGGTCAATTTGGTAGATAAAATTTTTCGCAATAAATCTTTTCATTCTAGGGTGGTTCAGTTTAGAATCTCTTTCTTAGTTACTTACATTAGCTTAGTCAACTCAATGAAATGTGCTGGAAAAGGAGAATAATCTGCCTGGCTAAAAAAGGTTCCAGTTAGAGTCTATATGAGACAACAGGTACAGTGGTTGGAATTGTTAGTTGCTGCCAGAGCTAGGGTAACACATAACAGAGAAAACAAATCTTTCAGGGACAGCTTGTGAACGCCTTGAGGGGCAGCTATTTGCTGCAGTAGTCCCACTGACTTCCGTGGAACTATTCTGTTGAGTAGCTGCTCCCCCATGGGTTCACAATTTGGCTGTCAACAGATTAACGTAAAGGGAATAAAAAAGCCCTGGTGCCTCTAGAATGAATCCTGAGGGGTCAGGAGCAACAAGAGAGTGGTTTAAAAATCACCTCTCAGTCAAATAGATTTGAAAGCTGTTTTGGTAGCTTTGTTTGTTTGTTTTGTCTAGAAGTCAGATGGGAAGTCTCACAGAAACATACTTCCTCACCAGTTTTACTGGTTTCCGGTAGGGCATCACTCCCGCAAGAATAGCCTCTCTGTTATCTGCACTGATCTAGATGAAACCAGGATGGGCAGAGACAATTTAAAAATGTTAAAGTTTAATTTACAATTTTGAACCTCAGAGGTTGACTTTCAATTTTAATTTGGGGGTGGGGGGAGGATGTTCAGGTGCCTGCTTCTTTTATCCAAACCAATTCATATAGCCTTAGTTGCAAAATTAGGACTAGCTGCTGCGTCTAGTAAAGTTATGCACAAATCTCCCATTCATTTCAGTGGGAGCAAGACTGAGCCTATGTGGTACTATTCTTCTATCCCTAGTTACAGAAGTACTGAATGAGGCAGCATTGCAATTTCTGGCTGAGAACACAGAGCTAAATGAATTGCCCAATAACAGAAGAAGAGCTGAGTCTAATGGAATATTTTCCAGTGTAATAGGTAACACCCAGAAGGAGAGTAGAATTAGTTATTTTACTTGGCTTGCCTGTTTAGTTGCACAGGCACTTGTGGAGATAAAACGCTAAGACAAAGTTTATGAGAGGAAAAGTTGAATGTCTTTTTCAATTTAAAAAATGGAGTTGACAAAAAAAATAAGTAATTTAAGAGATCAGTGGAACACTGAACAGATCTGGTAACATCCTGTAACTTCATGTTAGGTATTAAATGATCTTCTGTTTCTCTTTAATTATTTTCTTGTTTACAATCATCTTACTTTAATT
This sequence comes from Mauremys reevesii, assembly GCF_016161935.1. Classification (NCBI taxonomy): domain Eukaryota; kingdom Metazoa; phylum Chordata; order Testudines; family Geoemydidae; genus Mauremys; species Mauremys reevesii. Next base: position 92,520,335 of record NC_052628.1, on the reverse strand, counting down.
AATTGTAGACTCCATATTATTCTAACTTCACTTACACTTAGGATAGTACTGAGCATTTAGTTATCATGCCCTAAAGTCTATTTTCTTGATTTGACTAATAACATAGGAATAAGACTCATCTGACAGAAATAAATACTTTTGAAATAAATTATTTCAAACAGTAAACCCTGCTGACGTTTCCACAGATTTTAACCACTTTTATTTATTTATTTATTTATTTTTTGATCTGAAATAGATTTTTGGGCCAGTGCAGCAAATCATGAAGTTTAAAACTGTAGATGAAGTTATCAAGAGGGCAAACAATACTCACTATGGGTTAGCAGCAGCAGTTTTTACCAAAGACCTTGATAAAGCATTGACATTTGCAACTGCTCTTCAGGCTGGAACAGTATGGTATGTAACAATGATTTAATTATCCCTCATTGATAATATTTATAAGTAGCCTCTGCTGAAATAGGAGGCCATTTCAACAACACTTTATTGTGTGACTTACTATATGTTTTTCTTCTAAACCTTTCTGGTCTCTAGGGAGGCAGATTCCATCCCCTTGCCCTCCAATACCTCATTTGCTATTATGTAGTATTTCTCATGAATCTGCCAGTTAGAAAGTCCAGGTGACTTGATGAACTCTCCATACACAATACTGTGGTCGCACAATATAAACTCAGTTCATAAAACTCAGTTTCCCACGTTACCTTAAAAAGCCCATTCTCTTAAAATGCTTCAGACATCAACTTTGGTGGAGTGGCACCCTGGGGATGAGCTGAATGGAGAGAAAGACTCAAATAATGCAGTTCTCCACATTGAGAGTGGCCCTGGTGCACCAGTAAAGTGGCACAAGATAGTGAAAGGGGTAGACAGATTTTTCAAGGACCCAAAGCTTGGCCTTATTTTGTGTTAGATCTTAAACACCACACAATTAGCACCAGTCCCTTGTCCGATTAGATTTGTATTCTTTTGTGACTAATGTATGGTTACTGGTAACCCAAACAAATGCACCTTCTTACAAATGTAATTTTAGGGTTTTGATTCAAGAGTAAGTATTTTTCTTTAGATTATTTAAAATTATATAAACCCTTTAGAGAGAGAACCAATGTGAAGCATCCCAGTAGTCAATAACAAAAAACATTTAAAGAGACTAATTTTAAAAAAAAATTCTTGTCTCAAATAAATGTTGTTCTCTGTTGAAATCTCTGTTTTCTTCCTAATCCTCACTTGCCAGTGTTGAAGTCAGTGGGACCTGGCAGTGAAAGAGAAGGGAATTAGACAATGTAGAAATGAAGAATCTCTCAGTTGAAAATCCTGGAGGACTGAGTCAACTAATCAATTGAACCAGTAGAAGGCTGCCTCTGCCCACACTATTAATTCTGCTAGTTTTCAGCCCTATTTACAATTTTTGCCATAGGTAATTACACTTCTACTGAGGCTTCTTGTCCTCAACAGCAAATAATATAGTGTAGTGGAACTGTCATGCAGAATCCAACAGAATATCCTGAGTGAATAGTGAAATGACCCTAGATTTTGTTTCTGAGAATAAACCTGACTGTTCCTTGGGCTCTGAAAAATGGTGCCAGAACTTCACAGATTTTCAATAGGAGGGAGATTTGTTATAGTTGTCAGTTACAAATATAAAATCATCATTATCCCTTGAAGACCCTAAATTTATAGTACAAATCCAGTGTCTACTACTGTAAATGCAAGTATTACCGTTTCACTGAACTATGAACGACATACCTGGTAAGTATATTTAAGATCTTCAGCTGGTAGAAATCACCATAGCTCTACTGAAATCAAAGGCACTATACTGATGTTCACCAGCTGAGAATCTGGCCCATGATGTGTAAAATCATCTTTCTTTTTCAGGGTTAACTGCTATAGTGCAGTGTCTGCTCAGTGTCCTTTTGGAGGATTTAAAATGTCAGGAAATGGACGAGAACTGTAAGTAATGCTTCAGATCTGTACACTGGGGTTTAGCTACATGACATTCGCAGGAATTCCAAAACTCAACTTTGGGGGACCACTTTTACCATTTCTCACTAGAACGCTTTACCTAGGGTCTGTAGTGTCATATAGTTCAGAGCTTTCCTGTTATTACATATAGCATCAGGCAAATCATTTCATAAATGTCAGTAATTAAATTATTGACACGGTAGCCAGTGTCTCAAAGAATGGGCACTTGTGGTGAGGTATAAGGGCTCACGTGTACATGCAAAATTGGTATTTGTGGGTGCAGATTTCCATTTTGCGTGCACACAGGAATGTTTTCATACAGTTACCTGAATGCTCATGTATAATTTGTGGATTCCACTTTGGGTGCTCAGTTTTTGAAAATTCAACCCATCCTGCATATTGTAACTAGTGAGGCACACATTTCAAAAGTTTTGGAGGTTCATTTTAGTTTAGATGAACATTTCCAGGTTTGCAGGCTTGTAGCAACAACATTTTAAAATTGCTTCCCGGTTCCACTTTACTCAAAAGTAGCCACAGAAATAACCTTTCACAGTCTTTCAGTCCTTCTACCTCTGTTTTTGACCCAAACCACAAAGTGGAAAGGTACATACAAATTAAAAGCAAACCAAACTCTTTTGAATCACTGAAGTTTGGTTCATATTCCTTTTGGATCACTTGTTGGTTTATCTGAGCCAGCTCACTCATCCCTACTTGTAATATTTGCAGATGTGATGAGTCATGTAATGAATAATATCATGAAACACCTGACATCATGTAAGCCTGTGGCATTAAATAGCATTATGCCTTCTGATTTTCAGAACATACATTGAGAGCAGCCATTTGCAAGTTTCTAAAGAACACCAATATATCACAGCAGCAATGTTCCATCTACATTAATTTGTTAACTGAAGGGTAAAGCCAAAACAATAAATATTTTCCCTTTCATTAAGTCTCATGATAGATACTTGCATTGAATAACAGAATTAATTTGATAACAACATACGTACAGGTGTACTGCATCTGAGTTAATGCTCTCGTTCTAGAGATAACGAGTAGGGTTTTTCAAAAGCACTCAGTATTGGCCTCAATCTGCTTCTTTTGGCAAAACTCCCATTAATTTTGAATGGAACAGCTAGGCCAAAGCTAGGCCCTTTTGAAAATCCCACCCAAAGTGAACAAATGATGATTTAAGCTATTGCTTAAAGACTGTTTTAAATCTGGTATGTGTCAAATACCTGAGGCAGCCATTTCTGAACCACTGTCTTTAGAAACCACTCTTTTTTTCCCTTCCAGAAATCAGGAGATACATACAGTTATTAGAGAAAGATCTCACCACTGGAAATTGTACAAAAATAATGTAAACACTGGTATTCTCTATAGTAAGGGTTTTTAAGGAAGTTGAGCACCTAATTCCCATTAGTGCCTTTGAAAATCTCCTCCCTCATGTTGTGTAGGAGTGCATCATGAAAGTTAATGGAGTGACATAAAAGGATAAACAGGAGGCAACATTTCCATTGGCTTGGGTGTCTAACGTAGGAATCTGAGTCATAAGTAAGCCAAACGAGAGAGAGAGAGAATGAGAATTTATGGAGAAAAGTCATATGGAAAGGAATACAATTTTATGTTACATTTCTATACACAACATTTGGCAAAAACATTTTCAAGGAGCGGACACACAAACAAGCAAATGTGTGATAAATAACACAGAGAACAAAAAAGTAAATGTGTCAGGCTATATCTAGAACTAAAGCTAAAAGAAAACTTAGTGGGTAACCATTACAGTGAAGGTTATACAATTTGGCTGTTAAAGTAAATAAATGAATGCTATGAATGGCCAAGATGCCTTGTGAAAGTAATCTCAGTAAAGGATTTCTCAGTGTAGGGTCCTGATAGTTGATAAATCTTAGCTTTTCTCATATGCATACTTAATAGTATGGTTATAGGAGCCAAGATATAATTAGATTGTAGCAAGGTCTAGCTTAATATGCTGTACAATCAATCAATTTATCTAGACAGTGTGGCATAAAATGTAAAACATCTAGGAAATTTGAAATTAAAGCATATACAGGCCATCCTGATTTCACAATGTGCCACCATGATAGGTTAAGGGTCAGTCTGATTTAACTTTGTTTCCTGACTTCTGTTGGTTTATGTCAAAGCCTGAACAATATTTAAACATAATGTTGTATACAGTTTCTTCACTAACTAAAAGTTCCCATAATGGTTTAATTATGTGTTTCATTCACCCAAGAATAAGAATCTTAGGAAAATTCAGATAACTGAGGAAGGCCCTGCAAGGTAACTCTGTAAGCATGTGGGTGTATGCTGTGACAAGTTCCTGATTTGGGGCTCAGAAATGCAGTTTAATGATGTGCTAAATTTCTTTAGTAACATTGTTTCATACCAAAATGGAAGTCCTTTGACACATTTTTTCCTGGGAAGCAATTGCTTTTCTGTTGAAAATAGCATCCAGCAGAAGCCTAGCTATACTGAAAACTTCCAAGGAGGCCAAGAAAATGTGGCCAGTTGCACAGTGCTATAGCAGATCCATTCTGAGACATCACTAATATGATCAGCATTGCAGCGAGTGCTATTGTTGTTTCTCGTTTATCTAGGGGAGAATATGGCATTCACGAATATACAGAAGTTAAGACTGTCACGATCAAAATTCCACAGAAGAATTCATAATGTTGCTTCAGGGCGGAATTTAGCATCTTCAAAATGCTAAGCAAATCTGCAAAGGTTAATTGTGTTGTGAAAATTTTTACATCCCAAATTATTCATTAACTTGCAAACAAGGAATTTGCTTACATTAACATGATCAAGATTAATGTAGAAACTTTACATGTAATTAACTGAGAAAGGGAAATTCTTATTGAAAAAGGACTATTTTTTCAGTGAGAGATATCTGTAGTGCTATGAAAATGTCTTTTTTTTCCAATACGTACAGCTTGTGCAGTTTGATTTAATGTGCTATTCTAAATATTAGATGGCAAGCTGGCTTTACATTTCAGGACCTTAGCAAAAGCACTTAGAAATTACTATCAAATCGATATTCTTCTCTGTCTCTTTGGAAAATCATAGATTTGTTCTGGATCCATTTCTAAGAATGCTGAATTTGTTCATCATGTTAAGTACTCCACACATGTAATCTGGATGTAAACCTTATTAAAATCTACTTTCAAATCTAATATTGTTTCTTTTACTGACATTTCAAATGGCAATAGTTTTCACTGAGCACTGTACAGTACACTTTGGATGCTACAGAATAGCAGTACTCTCAACCAAATGTGCTTAAGTCATAAGTATATTAAGTTGGCTCTAGGAAAGCTAAACTGCCTAATTCTTTGACAATGTTGCTTATAGAAGAAAACTGTAACAAATACATAGGTGCACAGAGACCAGGATAATCGAAGTCCAGCATTTAGGGTATGTCTACACTTAGAAGTGGAGGTGTAAATTGCAACATGAGGTGACATACTCAAACTAGCTCTAATTGAGCTGCCATGCTAAAGATAGAGTGTGGCAATGCAGTGGGAGGGGCGAGCTGCTCCAAATAAGGACTGCAGTCATGAACATGGTATAACCCCCTAGAAAGACAGACAAGAAGTAGAAGCAGGGTTCCTTGGGGGTGGTACACCTGCATTCTCTCTCTCTGTCCTGTTTCTCTTCTCCACTTTGTGTACACACACCCGCCTCAATGTTTTTCTCCAACTGTTCTCTTTAACCTCATCTCTCCATTATTTTCCCCTCCTCTTCTTCCTGATCCCTCTTGTTGTTCTTCATCTTCTTCTCTCAGCCTCTCTCACCCCTATTTTTACTCTCACACAATAGGGCTCCTCGTACTATGTGGTGGAGGCACCGTGTGTTGATATTATCATTCAGCACCTCTGCCCACACCCTCCCACTGCAGGCTGCCTGCAGCAACACCAGCAGCCACTAGCTAGACCTGGAGTTGCATGTGAGGCACAGAGAGTGCTGCAACAGCACAGACCCGCTATCAGAGATGCTTAGTGGTCCTAAACCCTGCTGAAGTCAAGACCCAGAGCAGTTGCACTGGCTCTCCCTTCCCATTGACAGCCCTACAAGTATAGTCTGTCCATTAGCCAGGATATGGTACATTAGAAAACACAAAATATGTACAATACAGAGGGTGTTGCACAGTACAGAATGGAAGAGGATTTTATTTATTAGGGGTGTATTTACACTGGAGTGTAAGCCCAGGGCCTGAGCTCAGACTCAAGCCTAACTCCCCTTCTGTCTACACACAAATCATGCTAACCCAGGGCTCAGACCAGGATTCCAATGGTGTGGATGGTCTGAGCTTGAGTCAAGCCAAGACCCTGGGTTTGAGCCCTATTGCTTTGCACTGTAGACTCAGCCCTACTGGACTCTTGCTCTGGGAATCTGCCAAAAGTATCCCACAGGTCAATTTTCTTTGTCCTTTACACAGTCAAGTTTGGTGAACTGTCAAGTTTTCCCACACTGCACCACAAACAAAGGGCTAGAGCAGCCATATTTTGGGAAGGCGCTCGGACATCTGAGATATGGGTGGTTGGACTTGGGCCTGCATAATGCAATGTAGATTCTGGAGCCCAGGTTGGGACCCAGGGTTCACCAGTTCCTAACCTGGGGTTACAGATGAGTGTAGACACTGAAGCCCTGGGTTATAGAACCTAGAGTCTGCTAACTTGATTTCTACTAACCTTGGGCTTACGTTACAGTGTAGACATAGCTTGTGATACATTTGTCAGTGCAACCAAAACCCAGATTGGAACTTCACATCTGGCCCCTTCGCCAGATACTAACAAACTCCCCTGGACTATGGGGAAGATAAGATCAGGATCCTGTCTTGGTGGCCAGACCTATCTCTACACAGGATTCTGTATTATCCTTTTCTGGAAGATGATACCCCCAAATCAACTCACTCATGCTCCAGAACAGTCTCATCACCACCCACATTTGGAGAATAAGCAGGATCCACATTCCAGCTCCCATCAGCAGAAGACTAAGGGGCTGTAGAAGAAATTGAGCAGAGAGAAAAGTAGAGGGGAAATCAACAGTAATAGAAATGCAAGGTGATAGTGGTGGAGGGAGATTGTACACAGGGGCGGCTCTAGGCACCAGCAAAACAAGCTGGTGCCTAGGGCGGCAAAATCTAGGGGGCGTCCCCTGCAGCCGGGGGGGGCAGCTGGCTGGGCCGGCGGACTGCGGCAGCTCAAGCGGAGCCACCGGAGCCGCGGCAGGTCCAGCCGAGCCATGCGGGACCAGCGCTCCCTCTGCAGTCATGCCCGCGGGAGGTCCGCTGCTCCCGCGGCTCCGGGGCGCCTCCCGCGCATGACTGCTTGGGGCGTCCAAAAACGTAGAGCCGCCCCTGATTGTACAGGGGGGAAAAGAGCAAGAGAGAAAACACTGATGGTAAAATAGAGGCCAAATCAGAAAAGAAAACCTTGAAAGAAAGAAAGAAAGAAAGAAAGAAAGAAAGAAAGAAAGAAAAAGAAAGAAAGGAGGGGTTCAGGAGGGGGAAATGAAGCAAAACATTTAAAGATGAAAAAAATGTAGAAAAAATAGTCAGTGGAAACATGGATACTAAAAAGAATTAAAGACTTGGCAAGATACAAGGCAAAGTGGAGTCTAGAGGTGGGATTTTATAAAGCTATGATTCTTGGCTCCCACTGAAGTCAGTGGCAAAAGGCCCACTGGAGCAAAATTAAGCCATCAGTGACCACCTTTCTGAAATTTCAACCTAGAAAGAGAAAAAGAAAAGAAGGCATAGAAACAGAGGGCTATTGGAGAGGCTGAAATCTGCCCTCAGATATATGCATGCTTCTCTCCTGGCCTTCAGTTTTTAAAAATTATGTTAGAGCTTTATGCAGTATTTTGAATCTGGTTTTGTGGTTTGGCAGTTTCTAACACAAAAGAAATCTGAACATGTTTCCAATTTTGCAGATGAAAAGTGCCCTCTTTCAATGACTAAATATCATTTGAAAATTGGACATACACAGCTAGCTGGCATCTCACACAGGCTTTATTTCTGTCTTTGCAAACATCTTGGGTGTTTGCAAAGACAGAAGGGTCAGATGAGTGTGTGTGTTTATGTAAAGGCAAACTCTGCCATTCAGCCAAAGAGGAATAAACAATATTTTCCAGTGGAGCCATGTCTAACACTGGGTTAATCTGATACTGTGCTGAAGTTATTCTCAAGGACTGCCAATGTAAAGAGATACACCTTTTGGCAATTAAGTAAGACTAAAAAGACTAAACGTGTTTGTGTTTGTCCAAAGTATTTGAGATATGTCTGAATGAGGCAAACCAAGGTACTGTAGCCCAGGTAACATAAGGTCAGTCAGGTCTCATTGTCTGACAAAAACATTCAACTCAGGAGAGTTTCAGAATATATGGAAGGTCTTACCCATAAAGGTCCAAATCCTGCCCCAATATGCAGTTTGAGTAACTCAGCTGGGTACTGGAGGAGTCCTCTCCAGAGTACAGAGCAGGAGCAGAGCCACTTTGTGACACTACTACAACTTCCCTGGCCCTTGTACCTGCACTCTCCACAGCAGGGAGAGTGGTTTAAACTGGAGGATGTTCAGAGCAGTAGATCCTGCAGCCACAACCCACCCTGCCTCTAACTGCAGTCAGGCTAGAAGCCCTGGGCAAGGCTTCACTCTGTGAGCACATAAGGGGCACATCCCCTGAGTCAGCTCCTGGTATTCTATCCCTCCCCACCCATGCAGCAGAACTGCAGTGGTTACAACCTGTCTAAGGCTGTCCTCAGGAGCCTGGGAGTGGCGGGGGGAATTGGAGGCTACATGAGAGCATAGCACTTTCAATGAAATGTTCAAAGGGTTTCCTTAACTATGCCACAATGTTATGGACTCCATCCATCCACATGCACAACCTTTGTCAATGGCATGTTCAAATAGATAATAATGGCTTGTACTTACTTCGTTTGTGCATGCATAAATGAGGTCTTATGCTTACAAGTATAGCAGAGGCAATTAAAGAAACCCTTTCTTTCTGGCCCTCATTCACTACTGTGTTATTCCTGGTTTTTGCCAGTGCAAGGCCACTGAAGTCAATGGTATACAACAGGAGAAGGGCAATGGCTGATCAGGCCTCTCACTGGCATCTGTTATTTAGCAGGTTTGTGAAGAAGTGTCCACCATTTTAGAGTAAGGTTCACAGGAGAGGTGGTCTAGCTGCCTGTTTTCAAAGCTGAAAACTGATTGCTCCTGGGGCCCCTGCCAAATTTATTTTATATATTAGATTTAAATAATGAAAAGACACCCATTCAACTGTCACAGAACAGCTAGTCTCTCTGAGTAGACCAGACATGGCTCCTGTCAGAGCTGGTAGCCCAATTGAGCTAATTTAAGGGGGAAGGGCTACCCCTGGGGCTATAGAGACCTGTCAGAGGGCAGGAAAGGGAGGAGTAAGTGGGACAGGCTGTGCTTGGGGAGTAGAAACCACAGATCTAGGAGTTTAGGGAGGTAGCGGAGCTCGCTGCTACTGGGAAGTTGTGAGACTCAAAGCAGGATCACCAGAGACCCTGGGTGGGGCAGCTGTGAACACTTCAGACCGTTGGTGAGTTAAGGGAATGTTTTTATTTGCTTATGTTTGGACAATAAACATTGTTAAAGGAGACTGGGCATGGCAGTGTATGCTTGGGCTGGCAAGAAGCCCTGCCATGTTACACCATTAGTAATGCAATACAATTGCAGCAGCATTCAAGTAATCATTTAAACAGGAATGTAGCCAGCCAGCTACCTTCAAAGCTCCTTTCCACCCCTCTTTCATTATAGGAAGCATACCCTCAGCTCTCTCAAATAGCTGTCTTTTGTAGTATGCCTGGAACATCACCAAATTCTGACTATTTCAGACCAAGTGGGAGAGAGAGTCCCTGCAGCCCTGCCAGAGAACACCTTGCCAGCTGCCCCCTCTTTTTTATAATGAGGAGGATCTAGCTTGGCTGCTGCTGACCACACCTGTGGCAGTATAACATAGCAAGAGAGGCAAGCCAATTAGGGCCAAATAAATGTAGCTCTTAGCATCCCCTGGTTACCTAGTACCCAAGCTGTGGGAAGTTCAGATCCTAAGATATAAGGCAAGAGGGGGGAAAAAAAACACACCAGACACTGAGCGTGCAGGGGTTACTGGGTATGGCTAAAAAGATAATTCCCTGATGAAGCAGGGTTTATGGAGAGATTTGAAGAACTTGGTAGCCAAAAAGGAGATGGAAGGGGAAACCGATCCAGGTTTAGGGGGCTGCATAAAAGCCACATGGGAGAAAAAGAAGGTGAGAGAAATTGCAGGAATGTAAGAAGCAAGACCAAATGAGAACAGAGCTAAGGATTAGGGTGAGATTATATAGGATTTTCCAGGGGAGGATGAGGAGATTGAATTTAATGCTATGAAAGATGAAGCCACAAAATTTGCTTCTCAGCAGTCCCTAGTATCCATTCCAGGAGAGGTTCCTCCTGAAAAATCCACCTGTTGGACCTGCATGATTGTTGCAATGTCTCCTCTTTTCATTCAAGGCACGTGCCAGTTCTGCTGGCTTGAAGGCTACCTAATACCCATTTACTAAAACCTGACATTTAAATCATTCCTTTTAAGGAAAAGCCCATTTTAAAGTCACTGTCAGAGTGAAAGCAGGCTCTCTGAAAATTGGGAATGATAGTTCTCTGGGAACTTAGTGGGAGGCCCTAAAGAACATTTTCAGAGGCTGAATTATAGCCTTTGCCTGGCAGAGAAAGAAACTGGGGCTTGACGAATAAACTGCTCTGGAAACAAAAAATTAAAGAGCTGGAAGCCCAACACAAATGGATTCAGTCAAAGTGTTACATAGTCTTGTAGGAAAGACATAAATCACTTGGTGTATGAAATATGGGACAGGCATACAGGTCCAATAAACAGACCTGGGAATAGAATGGGTTGATTGTTGATATTCCAGCTAATGAAACAGTCCTCAAAGGGCAGTGACAATGATGATTCACCCACAGTATAATAAACTGACCTAGAAAGCAGAAGAGACCCACAGCTGCTTTTGCACATTATTACCAGAGCTCATACAGCGAACAGGGAGATTTAGGAGATGTGCAAGCCAAAATACAACAGGGGTTTTGCGGGTAGAGGGCAGAACACTGCTAAAGTAGCAAAACTTTCCAAAGAGAGAGCTTTGGAAACAGGCAAACTAGAGGAGACAAACCCCTTGGACGTTTTGGTATGGAGCTGACTCCAGTGAGACCTACCTACCAGAAATGGGTTTGAATGTGTTGCGGGCTCTCTTTCATGTTTCATCAGAAACAAACATTACTCATAGACAGGACAGACAAACAGCCACTATTATGATATGACTGAAGAAGAGTAAATATTTGAATGCATGTGCTTCCTGATGCACCAGCATTTGTTCAATATAGGCTATTATTATTATGACTAAATAATAAACTCCTTGACAGTTATGACTGAATGCTTGATGCACCTTGATCAAAAGAGGAGTCCAGCCACTCAGAATAATCTGATGATTTTAGCTAAGCATTACATGTTTTGAAACAAACCATTTGAAACAAACCCTGACATCTGATATCATTTGGCAAGGGGAGTTCTTGATAAGAACTCCCCTTGCCAAATGATATCAGATGTCAGGGCCTTGCAAGTTGGCTTCCCACTTGAGATTATATGAGCGATGTTCTCAGTTCAACTTGTTTTTTGGATCAGAGATGTCACAAACAGCATGCAGGCTGTCTTCTCTTTCACAGACCTCAGCCCAAATGCCAATTTCAAGTTCCAAGAGAGCAACTCAGACCCCAAATTGGCTTAGAGAGATTAAGGTAGGGAGCAAATTCTCTTGCTGCTTTCCACAATATCCCCCCAAAAATCCAACATTACAGCATTTTTTCAAAGACTGAAGAGTGCTCATGCATTTAACCAAAAGAACGTGTAAGACAATGTGTAAATTTTCCCAGCAGTGCTTGCTTTAAAACTGGCAGAGAGACACAACTGCAGCTCTAACACAGGCATGATATAACTGGCTGCTGTTTGCTGCATCTCTATCTCTCTCAGTTTGTCACTGGGTGACCGGCCCATTTAAAAGCAGGGCCCACTACAAAGGTGACTCATTGTTCCTTGCTCCAATTATTCATCACAGTGGCCATAAAATGCTAGCGGGGAAAGGGCTCATTCTGCATCTCTTCCCACTTCTTTTTCATTCCTTTTTCTCAGTGTTTGCCCAGTCCTGCAAAAAGATCTGCACATTCAGACCCAGATCCCATTCACAGTCCCCTTGGCTCTAGTGAGACCCTGTGTGGGAAGTCGGGGTCCATTCATGAGGATCTCTTTGCAGGATCAAACCCATAGCTTGTAAGCTCTCTGGGGCAAGGATCTATCTGTTGTCGTATGTATCTACAAAGCTGTGTCACACTCTGAGGAGTTATATAAGTGATCAATAATAAATCATTAGTTATAATAAAGCAGCTGATGCTGGAAATCTACATTTGTATTAAGACCTGTTACATCACAATCCTGCTGTGAGGTCCATGCAGGTGGATCCAGTCCCTGCACTTGCCCAGAGATCCAGTGTAGTTAATGAGGCTGAGTATGAGGAAAGGGGTCTATGTTCACAGCTCATTGCAAGATTGAGGTCTAGTGGTGAAACAAATACCTCTCTATCGTTTATTTTTAGCACTTAAGGCCTCCACCAAGATCAGGGCCCCATTATGTGAAAGACTTTACAATTAAGTAGTAAGAGACAGTCTGTGGCCTGAAGAGTTTACAGTCTAAATAGATAAGAGAGGCAAAAAATGAGGTTGTGGGGGAACAGAAGCACAGAGAGGTGAAATGATTTGCCCAAGGTCACCTGAAGAAGAGTTCTTGAAAGCTTGTCTCTTTCACCAACAGAAGATGGTCCAATAAAAGCTATTGCCTCACCCATCTTGTCTCTTTTATATCCTGGGACCAACATGGCTACAACAACAAAGCAAATGTAATCCCTTTAGGTCAGTTCCAAAAACTTTGAATCTAATATAAATATTCAGTTCATAAAATATATCAGTCCACAATTGCAAAAAAAAATCAAGATTAATGATTCACTTAAAAATAGCCCTGACCTCTGTTCATGTCCTAAGATTGCACTCATTATTTGGAGATCATCCTGCACTCAGGCTTCTCCAAATTGTATAAAAGCAAATAATGTACCTATAATAGAGCTGGTAAAAGATCAGAATTTCTGATATTCTGAAATTTATTTTCATCTCAAATTGGGATTCAACTTGAAATATTGAAATTTTTCATTGAACGGAAAGTTCTGAATCAAGATTTTTTTTGGAAAATCATTTTTTTTATTTTAATGTTTTCAATCAAAATGAAACATTTAGACATTTCTGAATTAAAACATTTTGTTCTGGCTTGGTTCCAGCTTGGGGGCTCCCTGACTGGACTACATCTCCCATGATGCATAGTGACCATGTGAAGTCAATGAAGCACCATGGAATTTCTACCAAAGGAGAGACTGCAGTGCATCATGGAAAAAGTAGTCCAGACAGGGCACTGCCCACAGAGGAGAACAGGGGCATGAGTCTCTCAAACTAAAATTCCCATGAGGCACTACAGCAGCTCAGACACAGATTAATGCTGAACTGAATTAATTTGTTTCAATATGAAATTTTCCTGCAGAAAATTTTGACTTTTCAGAAACTGCATTTTCCACTGAAAAAACTTAGATGGAAAATTCTTAACCAATGCTAACCTAAAGCTTTTAGAAACAAATAGGAGGAATAATTCTCCCCTTATTTTCAATCAGGAAAAGTGGAGTGGTGAAAACAAGTTATTTAATAGGGGTTTTATTTATCAAAATTTGCCCCTCTTGATCCACAAAGAAATCTTATCAATTGATAAACATCCCCAGCTACTTATGGGGCATGTGAGGAAGAGGAGGATTAAATATAGACTACTCCTGACAGAAAATGGGCTTGAGATCTAACTTTTCTTAGCTCTGTTAAGTGCCACGAGACAGCATAGCTAAAATATCTGTTTGATTGGATTTCTAGTTCAGATGAATGGGCATGAAAATTTATTGAGCTACTGCCCTTTTCTCACTTGATCTTAGGTTCAGGTCCATTTATTGATTATTTTTTTCAAAGATAAATGCACAAGCCCAATCTAATATCTGAGTTAATCGCACTACAGTCATCTGGCATCAAGAGGGAAAATTATTAATAACCCTCCGTTATCCAGTATAGTAATGATTTTTGCCGTTTCTGACATCGCTCCAGGGTTCTCATGTGACCTCAGAGTCAGAATGGAAAGAAAATACATTACTTTTTCTAGACTGGTACTTTCAAGATGTGTATGTAAGATCTCACAAAGTGATTTAACAGTTTAATATATAGAGGAGAGACTTCAACCAAAATTTTCATCTGCAACATTGCTTGTTTGTAGACATAATGGGAAGTGAGATGAACAAATATTTTGAATCCACATTGGGGGAAATCAGAAATTTGAGTAGGTCCAAAGGACAAGTTGCATAGATAGATGGAACATAGTTGGATGGGAATGAGTAAACAAAGTTTTGAGCCAAATTCTTCTCATTTGCACCAGTGTAAATTGGAGTGTCTCCATTAAACATAGCAGACAAGAACAAAGGGATATAAACTGGCCATCAACAAGTTAGGCTGACATTAGAGAGAGGTTTTTAACTATCAGAGGAATGAAGGTCTGAAATAGCCTTCCAAGGGGAGAAGCGGGGGCAAAAAACCTAACTAGCTTCAAGACTGAGCTTGATACGTTTATGGAGGGAATGGTCTGATGAAACTTCCTACAATGGCATGTAGCTGATCCACAACTGCAAGCAGCAAATATCTCCGATGGTGGGTGATGGGACCCTAGATGGGGAGGGCTCTGAGTTACTACAGAGTATTCTTTCCCAGGTGTCTGGCTGGTGGGTCTTGCCCACATGCTCAGGGTCGACTGCCATATATAAGGTCAGGAAGGAATTTTCCAACTGGACAGATTGGCAGAGGCCCTGGGGATTTTTCACCTTCCTCTGCAACATGGGTCATGTGTCATTTGCAGTTTTAAACTAGTGCAAATGATGAATTCTCTGTAACTTGAAGTCTTTAAATTATGATTTGAGGACTTCAGTAACTCAGCCAGAAGTTAGGGGTTTATTATAGGAGTGGGTGGACGAGGTTCTGTGGCCTGCAATGTGCAGGAGGTCAGACTAGATGATCATGATTGTCTCTTCTGACCTTAAAGTCTATGAAGTACCAGACTGGATCAGATCCATGGTCCATCTAGTTCAGTTTCTGTCTCTGAGAGTGGCTCGTACAGATGCTTCAGAGGAAGGTTCAAGAACTCCACAAGAGGCAGATGTGGAATAACCTGCCATGCAAAGTATGGCTAGTAGTTAGAGACTGCCTTAAATCCTTAAGCATGAGGTTTATTATCTCATTGAAATCAATGGAATTACTCCACATTAACAACAGAATTTGAGCCATTGTATATATAAATCAAAATAAGAAATGGATTTCTGAGAAACTACCATAGAGAGGGACTCGATAAATTGTAGAGTTTAGAGAATTCCACAATAATTGCCTACAAATATTCAATCAGACTGAAAAATGAATCCTATGGAGCCACAGTCACGTCCCCTTTTTGTTTTTCTGTGAATGATCAGTTTTACTCACAATAAAAGGCATGGATGTGTATGTTAAGGTCATGCACTTGAGTACTTGAAGACAGGCAAGGTAAACTCAAGCATGAGAGTAGTCACACTGGGTGTGGTCTAATTTATGAGATTGGTTGCGTCAAGGGGGACTGGACAGGATTTCATGGAATGGAGACAGTCAACTGAGCCAGGCAAGGATCTGACTGTGTCCTTTACAGCTAGGACTGTGCGGGTACATGGAATTACTGACTGAAGCTAGAAAACTAGATTTGAACACTGCACCCAGACAATACTTAAACTAGTCTGATTTTTCTAAGAATGATGCCTCAGGGATGGCCTGATTGGCACAGAAAGGAATCCTTAATCCTGTTTATCTGCTACCTTTCCCTGAATGTCTGCCTCCCCTTGGAGGCCGCACTAGCTTCTTCAGGCGCTCCGGGTCACCAAATCAGGGAATAGAAACAAGGGAACAGAAACAATGCTAGTTGGCTTATGCAATCAATCATTACTAACCAATAGAGCCCAGCTTTTCAGTTTTGGGTATCAAACATGTACAGCATGGTTAATCCACAGGATAGAAATAATTTAATGAATACATTAGAATGATGAATACATTAAAGGAAATCATGATCAGTTTGCAGACATTCCTCATGAAGAGAAAGGTTCTAAATTCATAGAGCAAATTACTCGCTGCAAATTACTTGTTCAGTTCTAATATACTAATTACTATATATTCTCTATCATATCACTCTATCATTTCCCTTTTGGCAGGTGTTTTAGTGAGAGACAGGTGAGCGATTTTGTCTCTGCACTTCAGATTACCACAGTACCCATGATTTTTAAAAAAGCTTAAATTTAAGCTCCTAAATCTATATTTCGACACTTAAATAAAAGACCTGAAATTCAAAATTACTGATCACTCAGTAGCTCCTGTTAACTTCACACTAGTCATACATATGTTCAGACTAAGGTTTTTCTGATCCCAGGTGCACAGTAAAACACAGGAAAGTTTGGGTGACAGGTTCAGTAACAGTGGTACAGGTAAGTGTAAGCTACATCTCACACTGATGTAAGACTGATCATGTCTGATCATATGCTCCTGTCTCAATAATTGCATGATGTTACTTTCTTTTGCATGGATGCTGTACTCACTATAACTAATCAAGCAGAACCCTTTTTAAACCTTGATGTTTTATCTGTCACTTCCCCGTACCTTGTTAAATACCAAGCCTGGAATGACTGGGCATTGATCCCTCTCTTGTGGTTTCCAGGTGGTTACTTTGTGGCTAGGGATAGTACTATTGGTTCATGTAGCACCACAGATGTCTCAGGTGACTCTTTTTTTTAAGCTAGTCCCTTCTTTAGCTGAAAGGTTTTTATTTTTAATTAATGTATTTGTTGTACTATCTTGTAAAGGGTGCACATAGATGAAATGTAGAATAAGTACCGATTGCCCATGACCCATATATACATAATTTATGTATCAATAATCCTATTCTATTATATGGTATGTTATAGATACAGTGGAATCTATTTATCAGAACAGACGGGGATGACATATAATTTATCCTGATAATGTGGCTCTGGAAAAAAGGAAGTGTTTGTAATGATGGACAAATGGTGAGGGGGGGACCGATCTTCCCTTCGCCTCCCACCTCAGGGTACCTATTAAGGCCATGACATTTACTGCATCCTCAGATTGTCCTTCCTTCCTCTTTTCACTTCCCTAGCATCCAGATCAGCTGCTTGGAAGGAGAGCTGGGTGACTGGATTTGACCCAGACATTTAAATTACTCTTTTTGCATTGGAACACTTGCATAAAAACTATTACAGATCATTAAGAATGCTCTCGGGCAGTGTACTGTGTTGAATGCTAGAAGTTCCCAAAGTTGTTTCAAGCAGCCATTTCACCAAATGCCCCATTCTACACCAAGATAAATCAATGGAGATACTGCCAGTGACATCAGTGAGTATTGAATTGGGCACCGTCCCTGACTAGGCACATGAGTTGGGCTGATATAGGAACATGGGAAGTGCCATACTGAAACCAACCCATGGTCCATCTGTCTCCAAAAGTTGCCAGATCCAGATGCTCCAGAGGAAGCTGCAACAAACTCTATTGAAGGTAGATGTGTGGTAATCTGCTCTATAAGAAGATCTCATCTTAATCCTTAATAATTAGAATTGGTTTAAGCCCTGACACATGATGTTTTCTTCCCTTCCCAAACTGTTATTAGAATTAAACTGTAATAATTCTGGATATTCATATCATATGAATATCCAATCCCCTTTGAGTCTTGCTAAGCTCTAGGCAGAAGAATGAACTGTCCACTGAGTTCTGTTGCTTCGTTGACTCTGGAATGTTGTTGTTTTACATTTTAAGAAGCATATTTCATCTGAAAGGCTTGGAATAAATTGAAATGTGAACCAACAAGATTCCAATTAGTTCTCTTTTTGTTAAACAGACCAACTGGTCATCTTTAAAACAAACCTTTCTTTTTGAATGTTGTGTAGAATAAATTATTTTGAAGCT
The DNA here is from genome assembly GCF_016161935.1 of Mauremys reevesii. Taxonomy (NCBI): domain Eukaryota; kingdom Metazoa; phylum Chordata; order Testudines; family Geoemydidae; genus Mauremys; species Mauremys reevesii. The sequence goes on along the minus strand of NC_052628.1, from coordinate 92,502,186 downwards.
GAGACTTTTAATAATGGCATCCAACCAGGGAAATGTATAACAAATGTGAGGGCAGAACAAAGAGCACAAGAGCTGAGTGAATCCAGAAACAAGTTAAATATTTAAAACTAAAATTCTCATTGTATAAATAAGACATTACATGATTAAACAGGAAATATCTGTTTAAATTTTACTCATCGCGGCAGTTGTGAAATCACTTGCTGCTGAAAAACCAATGCAAAAAGGCCATCACTCCATGAGAGAAAGAGTGCGCACACGCATAGAATGCACAGAAGGAGGGGCAAATCCCGCTCACCTTCTGCATGCAAATAACTGGCTGAAGTCAATGGGATTTCTCATGTGGATAAGATACACAGGGAGAAATCTTGTTCATATTTTAACTGTCTTACTGGCTTAAATAATAAAGTTGCAAAGTAAAAAAATAATAAACAGGAGTGGTTGAAAGAAATCAAGACTCCCTACTGGCCAGGGAGAAGATATGTTTTCAGATAAGTTTTCAAATTCAGTGGGGAATTGATAAGGCAGAAAGATGCACAAAAGCTGTTCCAGAAGATAGAAGATGCAGTAGAGAAGATGTACATATCAATAGATTGTGTAAAGGGGCAGAAACGGAGGCCAATGGTGGTCTTTTTACACATGCAAACTCACACACATTCTCTCTCTCTCTCTCTCTCTCGCTTAACCTGCATTATTAGTGCTGGCAACGTTCAGATGTGTCACTAAATCACAAGATTCATCTATCGAACCTATAATAATACTTCACATGTATCAGCCACCTTCATCCAAAAGCTCAATACCTCAATATTTATAGATTCTCTCTCTATAATCCCAAGGAAAACCTACATTAAATGGAAGTACAAATTGAGCATATGTATCAGTAAACTGGGGTGGGGGCAGGAGAGAGATTACAGGAATGTTGTAGTAATCTTCAAAACAAACTTGGGAAATTCAGGATTAAGGTTAAACTTAAAAGAAATCCTGACATGTTAAATTATGGAAATGCACCCACATAAGGCACCTAACCACTCTTAACTGCCTTGAAGTGGCATCCTGCAATAGCCATATAGTTATGACGACAACATTTTCTAGTGTGTGGTGCCAGATAAGATTAAACTGAATTTTAAAGACACATTCACATTTTGCATATGTCTTTCTCCGGCTGTCTGTACAGGAGAAATACCTTCATTACACAAGAGATCAGTTCATCTGCCATTAAAATGAAGCTAATACTGTGGCCAGGTGAGAGAGACACAATGTTCAGGGCACACAGCACTACATAGCAATGAGGCTTTCAAAGGGGAAATCAGCAGAGCAGTGACTTATCCAGTTGAAATTTGATTCCAAATCCAGGACAAGCTGATTTTATTTACCATTTCCTCTATATACTCTCGACTTTGACATAATTCAATAGAAATACATTGCTCAACAAAAATGCAGCAATAGTTAGAGACAGATCAGTAGACTAGAGGAATATTTGCAGAAGGATTTATATAAAAGGAGATCTTAGCCTCCCAGCAGGGGATTGTGTGACATTACTTTAACTCGTTTGGTTTGTCAGCACAGGAGGGAAATGCCATGCATTGGAAATGGGGATATCATTTCTTTTGAAGGCAGGGGAGGACTTTCCCTATATAAAATACAAATATATTTAATCCAATTATCTCAACTGGGGGCAAGTTTCTGATGTTTTAGAGCAAGGGTTCTCAACCTTTTTCTTTCTGAGCCCCCATCCCCCAATCTATAAAAACTCCACACCCTACCTGTGTCACATCTGTTCTTCTGCATATAAAAGCCAGGGACGGCATTAGTGGGTAGCAAGCATGGCAATTGCCTGAAGCCCTGTGCCACCAGGGCCCTGCAAAGCTACATTGCTCAGGCTTTGGCTTCAGCCCTGGTTGGCGGGGCTCAGGGCCCCGGACTTCAGCCCCATGCAGTTGGGCTTCGGCTTTCTGCCCTGAGCCCCAGTGAGTCTGGCCATGCTTGGAGGACCCCCTGAAACCTGCTCACAGTCCCCCAGGGGGCCCCAGACCCCTGGTTGGGGACCACTGTTTTAGAGCACAGCACCAAGCCACGCTACACCATTTAACAGGAAATCGTCATATGCAATTTTCCCCTTTTCCTCCCCTGTCCCTAAACTCACATTTCTGGATATGTGACCCCCCCCTTACATTCCATCCCTCATTGAGCTGTACCCCTGGGGTGGGGCAGATGTGGAGAAGGGAGAAGTGTGTGCACTGAATCTTGGGCCATGCAGCTGAGGATACCAACAGGATGGCTATGTAGGGGCCTTGGAACAAGGAACAAAAATGCAAAGATACCTTCAAACAATGGAGGATAGCTTCAAAAATGTTAGCCTGTACTGTAAACATGGTAGAAATGGCCACTGCTTAGGCAGAGATATAGAAAAACAGGGTGATGGGATTTTGCGATATATCTCTGGCACATCATAGAATACTAAAATTACAGCCCCATTTAAGACTAAAATGGAGACAATAATAATAAAACAGTTATCTTAATATCTCAGAGTTCACTACTTCATCTCTTAACAATCAGGCAACCTGTATTTCTCTTGCTGGGTATGGGCTGCCATTCATACCTGCTTTCTTTGGGCTAGTCTACACTTACGAGCCGGGTCGACGGGGTGAGTTCGACTTCTCGGAGTTCGAACTATCGCGTCTAATCTGGACGCGATAGTTCGAACTCCGGAAGCGATAGTTCGAACTCCGGTACTCCACCACTGCAAACAGCGGTGGCGGAGTCGACCTTGGAGCCGCGGACTTTGATTCCGCGGCGTCTGGACGGGTGAGTAGTTCGAACTAGGGTACTTCGAATTCAGCTACGCTATTCACGTAGCTGAATTTGCGTACCCTAGTTCGACCCCGCTTCTTAGTGTGGACCAGCCCTTTGTCCCATCCACCCTTCTCTGGGGTTTGTTTGACAGCTAGCTGTGGGGTGTTATTAGTCTTTCTTACAGCACACAGGAAGTTTGGCTAGAGGGGGTGGGAGGGATGTTTGTTTTTTGCAACTGTTTGGCAGGTATCTAGTGTAGATTTCCTGAGGTAGCAGGGAGTCAGAATTGCCATGGCAGTCCCTGTTTGGGTAGCATATGGCTGGACCCTTGCTGTGTATTGCATGACAAGGCAAGGGCTTCAGTGTTCAGTTGCAAAAAGAGGCATTTCACATTTCAATACTTATCCCTTGCATGAGGGAAGGGTAAGGTGGAATCTGGGGGGTCTTGGTCCTGATCCCTGGATAGATTTCATAGGAAGGGGCTGGCAGCTACTTCCTCTTTAGGATTTCTTTGCTTTGATGGTGGGTGGTTTGTTTGGAAACTGGACTGGACTTGTCTTGCTGGGTAGTTTCGGGGGGGAGACACCTGGCTGTTCTTCTCCTAGCTTTGTTACATCATACATAATAGAAGTTTCAGCCTTCACTTTAATCAATCTCTTTGGGTGATGTTTGTTTGGGCCACTGGGAACAGTTAACTGGAACTAGAACACTGCTGTGTTCTTTGTAGAACTTGGTGCATAAGTCATAAGGATGAGCCTACACGATGAATTTCATCTTTTTCTGGTTATGAATTTTCTGAAAGTGGCTTAGTTTGTTTATTTGTTACTGGAAACTGATATCGTTTCTGGGAATGATTCTTAGTCTGTAGCTGGTTGGAGATGAGTACTGATCAGGCAAAATGTAAAATTCAGGCTGAACTGATTGGTTAGTTTGGACATTGGTCAAGTGGCATATTGTTCCTCTTCCCTGACTGTATGAGTGTAACTCTTAGAATCAGGTTGTGAGTGCAAAAGCTCATGTTTATGAGTTGAAAGTTTGCTTTCTGTGAATATTTGCCAATATTTTAGTGAGGTTTGCTGTTTCTATTAACATTACACATTACTGGGATCAATATAGGAGTAACTAGATGAAAGTCAATAGTCTGTGTTTCACAGGTCAGACTAGATTACCTAATGGTCCATCTGACCCCTGTCAATTTATGAAACACTGAGGCCAGTAAACTCATTCCCTGGTGAACACATCTGAAATAATTTCATTCAAAATTCAAACAAATGTTAGAGAGAAATTGCTGTAGAATTTGCCCAGTTCTAGTCATTAGATTTGTCACATGACCTTTTCAGTTCCTTATTCCTCAGTTTCTTTTTATATAGCCACAGAACAACAGTGTTAGTGTGCTGGTATTACACTGAACACTGTCAACAAAACCCTCACATTTCTGTTAATTAATTATTTGTTCTGGTTAATAAAAACATTATTTAAAAAAACCTCATAAAACAAATACAAGGTATTGAACATAAATTATTTGTAAATGGTCAGGTTTCAAGTAAACAAATCACACTGGTTTTAACTTTCAATATCGTAGCTTCTCTGTTATGACTACTGTAATGTGTTGTGTTGCTGTGACCTCTGCTGGCAAAAACACCAATGCACATGTATTTTCACTCTGAACCAGATGTTTTTTTTAATCAGTAAATATAAAAGGAAAAAATAGAAGGATTTCTGCTGTGTTCTCTCCAACATATATTTTCTCCCAGTGCTTTCTTCTGTGGATTTAGTTTTCAGACTGATGTGTTTTTTACCCACACTTGATGACATGCTATCAGAATATAAGTAATAGCTAAGTATTCATTCACTAGTGTTAACTTTAAATTGCCTGTTTATTAGTCTTTTATTTTATTATTGCATTATTAATCTTCCCAGAGTCTGAATTGTCTCTGTCTCAGGGTTGCTAGGCACACTCTTAGGGTGCAGATCCTGTATCTAGGACCCCTTCCTGAGAATACAGACCATGCCCAGCACTCTGGAATGAGTGCTGACCCCTTAGATACCCCGAAGCACAAACACACCCTCTCCCAGAATCCTATTAAAGGTGTGAGCCTTCTGGGTTACACTTTAACGTGCATGTGATAAGGCATAGCACATAACACAGACAGATAGGCAGACTTTGCACAAGATTCTAAACCACCATTGCTCTTTATTAAATAGCAAGGGAAACACATAGATCTATACAAAAATAATAAACCTTGTATACATTTCCCTTCCACAGTTTCCTCAACATTCCAGAGAATTATTTGGGTTGGACTCAGAGTGGTCTGAGGCCAGGCAGGGTCTTTCCGTTCACAGTGTTTGGCTTGGGTTTTGAAACATGGAGCTTTCCTCCCTCCGGCTCACCTCCTGTACCTTGGCAGGTCCATCCCCCAGACCCCCACCCCTCTCCCAAATAAACTTCCTGTGTGGTTCTCTGAGTCTTCCGCTTTGGAGTCCTTTTATATCTTCTTGCTTTGGTCCCTGTCTCTTTGTCCTGCTTGAAGAATGTTTGCCCCTATTCCCCTGGTGAGGGAAGATGGAGAAAGTTGATTACCCCTGGGATGCAGTTACTCTTTTTCATTCTCCCCAGATAAGGCCTATGCAGGTGTTGATAGTACTTAACAAAAGGCTCTTGTCAGCTCTGTATCACTACACCTTGGAATTTCAGTCCAGCATGGAAGAAAGGAGATCACGGAGAGGGTAACTAGCCCACACATTCAAAAGGGAGTTTTCAGCTTAGTAAAGATACAAAGGGAGTTCACAATCTTACAAAGAATTCATAAACAGTACAGATAGTCTCAAATCATCACACCATGCTTCAAAGAGTTTACAATCTAGTTTAAGACAAGATGTAACCAATGAGTTTAACAAACAGTAGCAGGAGAGAGAGAGAGAGAGAGAGAGAGAGAGAGAGAGGAAAAGGGTAACAGTAATAAAAACATACGTGTTCATAGGCTAGCATAGGTGTGCATAGGCTGATTCAGCAAAATGTTAGTATGTGCTTTACTTTAAACATATATATAGTCTGATTGAAATCAGTGGAACTACCCATTCCTTACAGTGAAGCACATGTTTACATGCTTTGCTGGATTAAGCCATAAGGCTTGATTCACAAAGTTACACAGGGACCTTAATCCTCCACTGTGATCCACAAAACTCCCGCTGAACCCAGTAGGCACTGAAACATGTGAATAGGAGAGACAGGAGTTTAGCCACCTAACTAGCCCAGGGGGCCAGATCTAAAAGTTATAAGGTGGGTACCACCTCCTCCTCCTCCAGTCATTTATGTGAAGCAAGGTGCCTAACTCATTCCTAAAAGAAACTACATAGGCACCTAAGCCAGGAAAGGGGTTCCTGTTCATCGATTGCTAGCAGAACTAGGTGCCTCCCTGCAGTCTGGACGTAGACACTTAACTTTGAGGCACTTTTCCTCAGGTCCCTTCCAATCCTGATATTCTATGATTCTAAAGAGGGGAGTTGAGGAGGGCTTAGCACATGGGCATCTCCCATTGGCTAGCTTAGGTGGTTGCACACCTAGTGTGTACTGGCTTTTGTGGATCACATTCTTAGATACTCATCTCTCTGCAGTGTTGCAATGCCTAACTCCCTTCACGGAATCCACCTTGTGTGTCTAACTTGATGTGGATGGTGTGGAATCTAGGTTGTATTGATCTTCTCCTGAACAAATCAGCAAGTTCTTGGTAAAAAGAGAAGAGAGGAGTGGGAGAGGATTTAAGGAGAGTGTTAAAGGTGGAGAAAAGCCAACAGGGGATGTAAGGACAAGATTTAACTAGGAAAAATAAGTACAGCTTATGGCAAGAAAAATGCAGTATATATTTATACTTCTTTAGTTTAAAATAGATAAATTCCTGAAGAGAATTAGAGACCACATATGAAAATGTGGCCCTTGGTGTGCTATTTAAAAGGATGTGAAGTTTGAAGGAATGAGAGGATTAGGTCTAGGAGACAACAGTCTTTCCCAACTGCCTCTGTTTACTAGCTGTCATGACTTTATTGTTGGATGTTCAGCAAAATAATAATAGGGTTAAAAAAAGAACTAGGTATGTTCATGGAGGATAGGTCCATCAATAGCTATTAGCCAGGATGGGCAGGGATGGTGTCCCTAGCCTGTGTTTACCAGAAGCTGGGAGTGGATGACAGGGCTTGGATCACTTGATGATTACCTGTTCTGTTGATTCCCTCTTAAGCACCTGGCATTGGCCATTGTTGGAAGACAGGATACTGGGCTAAATGGACCATTGTTTTGACCCAGAATGGCCATTCTTGTGTTCTTATGTTTCTTGGTTTGGAGATCATTTCATTTTGATCCTCACCGCAAATTAAAGCACTTATTGTTCAGACAGAACTATATCTGCTTTCTGCACATTGGCTGGGGTAGAAAATCTGGCTAATTAAAAAAAATCAGATTTTAAATCTACTTGCAGCCCAAGTATAAAAGGATTGAAAGACAGTTTTTAAATACCACCACCTTCTTTTTGTGCAGAGTGGCCACCTGAGATACTTCAAGGTGTTGTGGCTGTTGTTGCTCTAAGCTGAAGGAGGGTATTGTTGTCACCTTGATTCTGAGAGAGAGGGTTACCTCAATTTTTCTGTATGAATTATTTATAAAGCAATATGCAGATTTGTAATTGGTTACATTATTCCATCTTTTAAATATGACACTTTATATCAAGGGCCTTTAGCACTCTCAGCCTGCTGTTGAATCCCCAGGGTTGCTGCATTTCCATCAGTATCTCCTACAGAAAGCAGCCCAAAGTTACTACCCAACTCTGAGGGTGCTGTGTATGACAATTTATTTAAAAAACAGATGTTTCTATTTTTAAAAAGAGCAAGGCATTCCCTTCTTTGTGTGGATCATTGAGAATATGTTTGCTGAATCCTGCCTGAAAAAAGCAAAGAGGAGGCAATGAGAAAGTTTGTATGAAGGATTCAAATTAATCAAGTCCATGCAACCAAATCCTTAAATGGCAAGTGCAAACTCATATTCACTATGTCTATCCTAAAATTGTATTCACCTAAAAATCCTCTCTCACAATGTAAGTGCAAGCAAACACGTCTCAGTAAAACATCATTCTGCAAGGATGACGGAGGGAGCCGCAACTCTGAGGAGAGCTTTCCACTCACCCTCCTCCAATAGGATCTACCACTTGTCCCTTCCACTCTTTACACATTGATTAAGGAAAGGAACAGAGCTCTCCTCGGACATTGACATGGGTTTTTCACACACACTCTATCCCTGATTAGTTACCGACAACCCCTCTGGATAAGTTTATTTAGAGAGTTATTTAAACTGGCCCAAATCCTCTCTCCTGTACAAAGCCCATGTAAACAAGCTTCGGCACAGGACAACAGAGTTCTATGGGGATCCAGGAGGACAACGTCCTTCTTCCAAGCTGTGGAGTGCGGGCAGAGCTGCTCTGCAACTGCTAGATGAGGAAATAGGTTGTAATAATCCCACCAGCCACAGTCAGCTCCCCTCCCCTACCCCATCTTGAGCTGAATTGCATCTGTGGGCTTACTATAGAGGGTGAAGTGCTAGCAACAGGGAATATAACCCTTTATGTAAACTCACTGCATAAGAACTGACTCAGTTCTGCTGGCTATGATTAGCATCAGGCTTAGACAGGTTCTTGGCGTAACCTTTGCCTAGTCAGGACTATATTGTGCCTGGCTTTGTACTGGTGTGCAGTTGTACATTCAGGGCTGAGCACAGATTCACTGGGGCATGGAGGAATGGCTCATGGCTTGTACTGCCAGGGACACTAACCTCCCAAAGGGGATCAGGGAGAGGGAGGGTGACTCTATCTCTCTGCACTGGTCTGCAGAGCAGGGCTGGCTCAGTTGAGAGCACAAGCTGCATCTTTTCAAAGGAAGGTGGAGCTGCTGCTACAACATGGGCAGCTCCGAGTGAAGTTCTGAGGCAGCCAGAATTCCTTCCAGTGCCCCTACCCCACTCCATGGTGCAGCCACTTCAAAGACCCCAACATGCAGCAAGTGGCTTAAACCCCACAGGCTGAGCCGTAAGCTGCAGAATGGTACTGAGTTATATAGAACAGAATATTTAGGGAACATCAGATATTTAGTATATAGTATAGCAATGAATCCTAATATTCATGTTTCTCATAAGCTATTGCTGTGGAAGCATGACACTGAATCAGTGTTCTTCCCTTACAAACCTGAGGGCTCAGTCATGGCTTAGACATCAGCCCTGAGCAAGAGGTAGTCTCAGAAGCAGCCCAAGAAGCAATGATTCTGAGAGTTACCCTCTGCTCTGCAATTTCCCTCTGTTGCATTCAGGGGAAGTACCCCTGTTCTGCCAGTGTACTGGGGGCGGGGGGAGCTGCCTACACCTCATCCCACCCTACCCATTCCTGCCACTCACGTGGGGTGGGGAATGTACCCTCTCATAGAGGCTGCTCTCGTCCCCTACATGTTACTGCTTGCTCCTGCTAACTGGATTATGGGTACTGGGGAAAGCCAGGTCACAATCTGACCTAACTCCCAGTGTAGACAGCACTGTGTTAACGGAAAGACTTCTCCCGCAGACATAGCTACCGCCTCTCACAGAGGTGGATTAACTACGCTGATGGGAGAAGCTCTCCCATCGGCATAGCAGAGTCTTCACTGAAGCACTGTAGCAGCGTTGTAAAGTGTGTTTCTTAATACAGTTACAGATATTGTTGGCAAACACATGAATTTTTTTTTCCATACTCAGTGGACATTAACTATACTCAGGAATGCCCCTATAAACACTGGTGAGGGGTCCACAGAAATAGCTGGAAAAATAAACTATTCATAGAAATGTTAAAATGTGTTTGCTCAGAGATCTTTTTACAGCCTTCAGTCTAGTTAGCAGAGATCAGGCTTACAGCCCAGGAAATAATATTAACTCACTAATGCTACCAGGATCTAGACTGAGACCTAGTCTGAGAGGGGGAGAATTGCAGGGTTCCACACTAGGACAATAAAGCCTATAAAACTGTTATTACTAGTTTATGGGGAAACTGAAGAACAGAAAACAAAGGATTTATCCAAGGTCATACAGAATGTCTGTGGGGAAAGAAGGAATTGCAACTGGGTCTTCTGCATCCCAGGTTAGCTTCCGGATCACCCTTTCTTCCACAATAATAATCACTCCCATAGAAAAACTCATCAAAGGAGATTTACTCACATGAATTTGGAAATCTGTGTGTCAGCCATAATTGAACTTCATTATATTTTTTCCTTAAATTATTCACAGAATGCTAATCCAGAACTGCATGAGTACAGCAATGCAAATGCACAGATATAGTGTCCATTCCAAGACCTCAGTCTTCATGGTGGGGAAAGGAGCCAGTTTGTAGGCAGGTGAGAGCATGAGGGAAACAAAGTAGAAAGACAAAGGGTTCGGCTGCCTAGAGGGGTTGATAATTATGAAATAGATTTTCACCTCCAAGGTCACTATTCACCTATGGTATGAGGCCATCCAATGGCTGTTGAAGTCAATGGAGTTATGATGAATTACACCAACTGAGGATCTGGCCCTTGGTTTTAATATTCCAGAACAAATTCAGCCCTGGGACAAGGGGCCACAGCTCATAGATTTCGAGGCCAGAAGGTACCATTATGATCAGACTCCCTTATTTAGTTACACCATAATTAAGGGTAGCCTAAATTGTTTCATGATGTCACAGATTTGCCCCAGGCTTTGCCTTATGAAACAGAGTTAACATTCCTTCTACACTACAAAACAGAGCTGCATTGACTAACCTTTTCTACATTTTTTATAGATATCGTGGGTCAAATTCTAGCCAATGCAGTAAAGCTGTGTAACTACTCTCAAACAGGTGTATGTAAATACTGGGGCAGAGACCACCTTTTTGTTCTGTGTTTGGATAGCACCTATCAAAATGGGGTCTGGGGCTCTCAGATACTACCACAATACAAATAAATAATAATAATTAAGCATTAATAGAAAGTGCCCATTATCTGTCCCTAAGGCCCCCATGTAGAGCACTCCAACCTTGGAAAGCACTTTGGAGGCGGATACCGAAGGACTGGGCTGAACTGTTTTGTTCAAATATGGTTTCTTTTTGCATATGAAATGCTTTCTTAACAAGGGATGTAACAGGGCAGCTTGCCCCATGGGCTGGAGAGTTTATGGCTAAACCATCCCTGTTTACAGGGTCAGCCGCAACTGGGCTGAATACGGTGATTCCCAGGATTTAAAAAAAGAGCAAGAAGTTGCTCTAAGAGAGCAGGGGCTAGGGAAATTGTAACTCCAGAGAGCCAGCAGATGTTTGTAGGTCCCTGATTTAGCAGTGGAAAAAAAGCTGTAGAAGCAGGAGTAAGTGGGAGAAGGCCTTCAGGGGAGAAGGCCTGTGAGGGACCCTGTCCAAGCAAAGAAGATCCTGTAAAGGCCAGCTGGGATGGAGACTCTCTGTGAGTTTGTGTTTTGTGTTATTTTGGGGTTCATCAGGGGAGAGATGCTGAACTGCTTGGGGCCTAGAGGGCCAGTATGTATCAGAGGACTAAATAATCAGGACTCTTTGTGGAGTTGTTTTGAACTACCTTTGAACTGTGAGTTTTTAAAGGGTCCTGAAGAGATGGAAACAGGGAAGGTGCTTCAGAGTGACCTCTGGCCATGAACAGGTGCTTGGGGAGGTGGTTGTATGATATTACATATGGTAAGAATTATTACTGCACTGACAGGAAAAATAGGGATTTTAATAAAATTAAAAGCTCAGCTGCATAATGCCTCTGAACTAGAAAGCACACACTTCAAACACTAGGCTGCACAATATCTCTAGGTATTTAAAGGTCATGCTTTGGCTATTGAAAGGTAGCCATATATTTCCAGTCTAAACTAATCAGGTGAGTCTCACTCCTGTGCAGATGGCCAGCACAAGCTGTGTGTGCTGCTCAAGTAAAACTGACTCAGATATAATTTCAAAGCAATTATATTGACAATTACCTGTGGTTTTAAAAATAAATGAAGTAACAATGAGATGCTGCAGAAACACACTGAGAAACTTATGCAAGAATAAACTAACATTTACCTTCTCATCATAAATATTTATATACTTAGAAACACTTTGACACTCATGACAACATACATCTTTCCCAGACTTCAAATTAACAAGAAGACTAATGCAGTGGTTTCTGTTAAATATTGGTACTGAAGCCCCCAATCCTGAAAATACACTGAGCAACTTCATGCACAGGAGGAGTTGCACTGAAATCAATGGGACACCTCACTTATTGGCTGAATCAGGGCCATTTTATTTATTTATTTATTTATTTATTTGCTAGGATTGTACCATATTATCCTGTAGCTCACTCTTACTAGAGGAAAGTGTAGAACAGTATTATTATCTATAGTTAGGAGTGCCCCGTGGCATTCTTGGGTATCCTCCAGGAAAACCTTCAAAGCGTGGATTTCTGGGGGGGTAGCCAGGCATGCCATATCCTCTTGGCACTGGTGGTCGAGTCACAGCTATGTGTGGGGGCGGAGCAAGGCTTCCTCCTCTGCCATGTGAGGCATAATGAGCATTTGGGCCAGGGCCGTGCTGCTGAGAGGGGCTTCCTTCCTGTTGGTGGCTGGTCTTTTTCTTAGACTCTTTGTCACCTCGTCCTTTCTGGATACCTAAAATGTATTTAGAAAAACAAACTGAGCCATAGAACAGAGATTGCCTGTTAGAGCAGTAGGAGCAACAGAAAGCTCAGCACTTACCCGGCCAACCCCATCTCTTAGAGTGAGGTTATGGGGAATGATTCAGCAGCTCTCCCCTGAAGTTTTCCAGCCAGCCCTTCCCATCCTCCAAGACCTTAAGTAAGGAACGTAGAAGCCCTCCCCCGCATTACATAAGGCAGCACCAAGTAAGTGGAGGCAGTTTCTAGGGCTACTGGGGCAGTGAGGGTGGTGAGAGAGATGGCAAAACTCAGCAATTTCATTATAAAACTGGCCAATTTCAGCAGGGTGCACTTGGAATTCCCCACATAGCTCTGCTGATGTGCCTCATTCCTGACCTACAACCTCCCTAATATTCCAGCCCTGACTTCTCCTGCTGCCAATCATGCCAAACTGCATGCTTGTTTTGTGGCATGGAAAATGAGGACAGTAGTGCCTGAGTTAGGGTGACCAGACATCCCGATAAAATCGGGACTGTCCTGATTTTAAAGAGTTTGTCCCACGTCCTGACCAGAGTACGGTCGGGATGCCATTTGTCCCGATATTTTGTTTCCTGGTCTTCGACGGCAATCTGGCAGAGAGTCCTTCAGTCGCAGACGGTCTTTGGCGGTATTTCAGTGGCTTTGGCGGCAAGGTTTATTACCCACCGCTGAAATACTGCTGAAGACCGTCCGCGACTGAAAGGCTCTCTGCCGAATTGCCACCGAACTCCCGGATGGGTGCGTGTTTAAAAACAAACAAAAAAACCCTGCGGTGGTCCTGATATTTTCCCCTTAACATCTAGTCACCCTAGCCTGAGTGCAGAGGGGAGAGCACACCACACCCTCTTTAAGGCAGGGAGAGCTGCTACATATGCAGCCTGGGACCATGCCTACAAGGAAGTTTGGCTGACTAAGCCAGAATTCTTCCTGAGGATTCCTACTATATCATGGACTCACTGCCCACCCTCCACCCCACAGGAGCCTGGACTTAAAAAACACAACCTGGCCCTCAATATTCCAATATAAAAATTACTGTAGTATTCTGCAGTAGAACTTCGGTCTACCAAACATGTATGCACATGCTTAGTTTTTAAGCTAACACTAACATTAAGAACCTGCTTAAGTGCTTTGCTGCATTGGGGCCTAACAGTCCAAAGTAATACAGCTTGCAGTTTGTTACTACTGGATAGTTATTGAAGGAGATTGTAATATTTCTTATAAGGGATGGAGAAAGACCAATGCCATAAAGATTAAGCTGGTGGCTGCAAGCTTCTGTACTGTGGTTAATTTGCACTGTTTAATTTTCATGACTGTCCCTCTCAGGGTGTCACTGTACAGTAAGTAGAGAAGTTGAGACAGTGTATAGGGATGGTAGCAAATATATAGACATCGTCAGAGCAGTCGCACCTTGATCTGCTGCGGAGTCTTGTTTGCTTCCTTGCTGCTTGGGTTTAGTCTCAAGGGAGTTTTCTTCCATCTCCCGTGACTGTTGTGCTTTTTGTTTGTTTCTCTTTTTGTTTTCCTCAGCTTGCTAGTCAAAGGCGAGAGAAGGAGACATACCTTAATTACTTAAATCATTTCTCTACTGTTTCACAACAATAAAAAGTAACAGTTCTACCCTCTTTATGGCATCCTTACACTTTGTAGCTTCTTTTTGAGATCCAAGTTAGCTTCCTTGTAGGTTTTGGAAGTAGCATTGAGATAATAGATACTCAATCTTAATTTTAAAGGAAAAAAAATACATTCTGTTAGGTAACAATTATAAAATCTAACATAATTCTTAATAAATCCACATTACAATAAATAGGTTGTCCCTATCCTCTATAATGTGTTAATATGAAGAGTGGTTTTTACTCCACTACCCAGTCTTATTAACACTAACATTTTGACAGTTCAGTTATGTGCTCCCTCACAGGAGAAAGAAAGTACATCCCTACCTGAGATCCCAGAACAACCCAACTGAAAAATTCACTTTCCCTATTTAAGAACCCTCCTTTCAGTTACGGTGTTAAGGAGGCAGTTCCATCCAGCTGTTCTTCCATAACATGGGTGTTCTGCAAAACTGACTTGTAAAAGATGTATAATGTATTTTTAAATGCTCAACTGTTTAAAAAAATCCTTTAAACTTGCACCACAATAGGAAATTTAAGTGCTGTAGTGACAGGAAAGACAACAAGCAAAAACATGGAAAACTAGTTGATTTTTGTTCTAAATCACAATCTTTTAGCACACAAAATCACGACTACATGGCATAATTTTCTTTGTTAAATAACTGTAAGAAATTAGCACATTTTCACCCCCTACTCTCACCTAATGAAACTCTAACTGGAGATCCAGCTATGTGATGTCTTATAGTGATGTTAACAGTATGTCATGCTCTTGGTTGAAATAAGTGATTAATCTTCTCTCTGTTTTGTTGTCTCTGATTTGCCTTGTATTGTCTTTGCCTTTGTTTTGGGCCACAGTCCCCTACTGCACAATATATATAATGGGAGCTACCCATATTCTCCAGTGAGAGTCTTTCTGTATGTAGTATGATTGTCAGCAAGTCTTTGCCAAATTTCATCTCAAAATTGCATTCTGCCTGTGTAAGTTCCTTCTGCAGTTTCTATTACACTTAACTGTTTTTCACTTCCTTTTCTAAAATATTTGGCAGTATAACTGTGTGACATTAAATCATGACTGAATTTTACCCAAGAGTAAGGTGACCAGATGTCCCGAATTTTTTAGGGACCTCCTGATATTTGGGGCTTTTTCTTATATAGTCGCCAATTGCCCCCCACCCCATCCCGATTTTTCACACGTGCTATCTGGTCACCTTACCCAAGAGGTAGCTGCACTTTTGTGTGTGCTAAGTGATCCTATAAAGTGATCCTTTGTAAAGTCCTTTGGGATGAAAGGTATCAGGATTATTATTCTTATTCAGGACTGATTTATGGACAAACGTCCATTCCTAGTCCAAAGCCTCAGAAAGTGGACTTTGGACAGGGAACTTCTAGTACAAGGGGGTAGCAATCATGCCTTACTGAACACCACTTACACTGGGGTTTTAGACAAAGAATCTGATTTGGAAGCCCTCTATGTGGGTTCTTTGCTACATGCCCCCAACTCTTACCTCACACCTAGTTTAGCAAAATGATGGTAGTTCTGCTGCTTTTCACGCCTCTTTATTATTACGCAAAACCCGAGATGCCTAGGAACAGGCTTAAAGAAAGCCCTGTATCAGGGGAATAGCACTTCTGAGAGTTCAGTACTAAACATGCTAGGTTTTATGATGTGAGGTTCTGCCCAACAGACTGATTAAACTCGCTCTGCTTTGGACCCCATATATTTTGGGGGGGGGTGTTGTTTTTGTTTTTATTTGTTTGGGGTTTTTTGCTTCTTAATGATTTTTGGCACTATGGTAACAAAACAAGACAAAAATTAAGCCATGAACAAAAGAGAGAGATTGGGAAGCCTGCCCTTTGTTCAACTACACATTAATTATGATCAAGCAAAAGACTTGTGAATTCTTCAATTCCCTCAACACAAGGCAGTCAGTGTTGTACTTGACTGTGTTTCCATTGGACACCTACGGTTGTGGAGGCTTGACATGAAAGGGATTGGGTAGAGATTCATATAGGAAAGCTTTGATCTGAGTTAAGATACTGTACTTACACCATAAGCAATATGAAAGGCAAGATCAGTCCAGGGTTAGAAGCATAACTAAATACTTTCCCAAACCAGGAAGGGAAGTCATTCTCTAAGGTTTCTGAAATGACCTCAAACATTCTAGTTTTCCCACTGTTAAAAACAAAAATTAACACTGTATCACATACCTTGCCAATGCCAGTGTAGCATTGTGTATCAGCATACAACATGATTATATCAGACCAGGGCTGGGCTCAACAATAAGTTATTGTCATTCACATTATCTAAATGCTCTTTACTGAGTCTATTTTAAGAAAAACATAACTTTTTATGCATGATAACAGATTAAAGCAGCACAGAAAAAATTAAAATGGGTAGCTTGTTCATTCCTTGGGGCATAGGGCAGAGGAAATCTTACTGAAGATGTTCTAGTTTATCTAATCCTGAATTACACATGGTTTGGGATTGCAGTTACACAGACCAGTCCCCAGATGTCACCCTCTATGTCTTCTATGATCTGATTTACTAAATGAAAATTGGCAATCAGTATCACCTGCTTTGTACTAGTTCTGTGAAATCCAACCAGTTTTATGTCTCAGCAGATTTGCTGGTATTTCATGCATTTCTCCCACATAGTGACAGTGAGTGTCTGGAAAACATTTCCTGATTTGCCTATCCCCAAAGGAACTTTTAGAGCTAAGACATCAAGACTTCTGTGCCTTCAGAAGATGCACTAGGATCACTTTACTAATGTATTTTTCAAGCCATTCACTGGAAACCGGATCTCCATTTTACTGCTCCTTTTACTCTCCATTAACACATTTTTGCTAGCAGATATCAAAGACTCAAACATTTTAAAATCTAAATGTTGTGTCTAACTATTGCTTGCTTTCTAATGTAATATGTCACACTAAATGGCAAACAGAGATGCTGAAGATATCTCCCCTGATATTCCACTTCTGCAATGAACAGGGTGAAGAATAAGGCATGGGATCAGCTGGTTCTTAAATGGGCAGGTGTCCTCATAGCTATATTCCCCTCTGCTGTTACCTGCTTGCAGGAGAATGCAGGCTCATCGTTTTCACAAGCAACTAGTGATTCTGGATGCCTAACTTGAGACACCTTAAAGATTATTGAAGAGTTGGTGTTCAGCACCTTCTGAAAATTCTCTTTCAGGTGTTTCAAGCTGGGCACCCAAAAACTGAGGTGCTCACAATCACTAGTCCCTTTTGAAAATGTAGGCCACGTTATCTGGGATATTGTTTATTCTTATTTCAATGTGCATGGATTTACACACACAATTGCTGTCAACACGGACACCCTTTCTTTCCATCATTATTGAGAACTTCAAAGGATGACTCACAGCACCAGAAATATATTATCACAGTGCTACTGAATCTAACTCCCTGAAGTACTGCAGAAAGTCTCAGAAATTTGAGATGGAAAAGCTCTGTTTGGTCATCTAGTCTTCCCCTCTGCTACTGCCACATCTCTTTCTGCAGTATGTTTTCTAGTGCTTGCTGCAGCCTATTCTAAATGTTCTATCTCCCAAGCAATGAGACTGTTCTACCCTCTAACAGATCATCTCAAACAGGTAGAGCATGTATCTCTAAAGAATGGTTCTCTGTTCCTTACATATAATTTCAGACTTGATCACACTAGTATGAAACTTTATTTAAAAAAAAGAATTTCTGTCTTACCAGTTAGTGAATACTTTTCAAATAATTAATCATTTCTCATAGTTAATTCATCTTCAGAGACTATGGTCCTATGCACAAGTAAAATTAGCATAGTTTATAAAGTTCCAATACTTAGTAAGGAAGTTGGTTTTAGTTATGTCATTCACTGTACAGTAGTTATACCATGAGATAACCTATTTGTCAGGGAAGAGACGGATATAAAATGTGAAAGACCTGAATGGGCCGCAGTCAAAGGATGGTGGGATAGAGACAATAGTGTACACAGCAGGCAGAGTGGAGAGGAAGAGAATAAAGAGCAGCATGGCCATGTAGAAGTTATTGGATCTAGAGGCTTTGAAGACCCTCTCGTGGGGAACATTGCAGCACATCACAGCCCAGCACTGCAGATACATCGAGGTGTGGAGACGGAACACATTGATAGCTGGCAGGCCTGGAGCGTAAAAAGAACCCATCCTAGAAACAAACAAGAAAGTGCTCTGTAAAACTCTGCAGCCTTAGATACACCATAACTCTTCACCCACCCTGGGCTTTCATATCCCCTTGTTTTGCAGCCACACACAATGCATTTTGCAGCTTATGAAGCCTTGTTTAACTCTTTTTATTGGTCTTGGCTCTGTTTCTTCCATTGACTTCATGGCATATGGCTAAAATACTCTTTAAATCATGTCTTTCCAACTCTCAAGGCTCCCCTCCCCTCGCCTTTTTCTTTCTCCAATTGAATTTTAACAACCCAGTCAGAAAACTGTTATTGATTTCCCCCTTTCACTTTCTTCTTCTTTAAATTGTTCTTTCATTTTCAAATCCACTCAGATAGATTGGCATTCATTTATAGAACACATAATCCCAAACATTATACCCCATAATCTCTTACAGGCTTGATGAGTAGCTTGTTTTATCATAATCCAGCCAAGTCTTAATTTAATTTGCTGTTGTCTTATTAATATTTTTGGTGTCTCCAGAGCTGACATTTATTTCACTTATTCTGTTACCATGGTGTGACCGAGAGCACTCCTGTATTCACACACTACAGATTATTGTAATAATCTTTGTGTAAAATATGCCTTGTAGGGTATCATTTAAAAACTAATAACATACCGATCATTAATATTCTTTAAGAGCAGCAAAGAATCCTGTGGCACCTTATAGACTAACAGACGTTTTGGAGCATGAGCTTTCATGGGTGAATACCCACTTCGTCGGATGCATGTCACATGCTCCAAAACGACTGTTAGTCTATAAGGTGCCACAGGATTCTTTGCTGCTTTTACAGATCCAGACTAACACGGCTACCCCTCTGACACTTGACATTAATATTCTTGTGTAATGTACCTATGGAATGTGTAGTAAGAGGTATGAACATAAACTGAAATTATGATTACAATGTGTTACCAGACAAGTCTCACTAAACTGGTATCATCAAAGCTGATTAGCAGTCACTGGTCAAGTGGCCATTCTTTGGCAACAAAGGGGGCAGGAACAGATTGATCTGTATTTTAGCAAACAATAACATGGAACCTCTTGCAGAGGTGGAGTACAGGCAGCGCTGTAGCCAGAGAGATACAGGGCTGTATGTGCCTTGCCAGTGTGGACGGGGAGTGAGTTACAGCACTATAAAGCCACCACCAGCGCTGCAACTCTCAAGTGTAGCCAAGGCCTACGTTATATCAGAGTAAAACCACTGTAAAGCATAGTCAGTCCCTGTCTTTACAAGTGAGGGTTGAGAGGCATGCCCAGCAGTATATGTCAGTGCTGCCCCAATAATGGAGCGAGGGATCATTCCTGAGTCATGTAAATCACTTCACAAAGAGACTTAGCATGCTGCCCCACAGTGGTCCCAGCGCTTACTAGCTCAGTTCATGAAGACCAGAAATGAGTCTCAAACTCAGGTCTGTCATATAGCACAGCTGAACACTACCATTAAGTGATCCGTTAGTTCACACTGGCAGATTTTTTTATATATTTATTTAGGTATTTATTTATCTCTGCCGGGTTTTTTTCATAGGATACAGGGGTAAGGAAACAGCTTTTTGACTGAGAAACTCTTTGGATTTGTGCCACATTAATACATTGTTATTTTTCAATATAAAACCACAGATCAGAGTCTCCAGAATGCTCTGCTGCTCTGACAATTCACAGCAGCTATAAACCTAACTTTACAGCTGCTGTGTGTCACCGGAGCAGTGCAAAAGATAGCAGAAGATATTGCTGAATCTGGTCCCACAACCTTAGCCTGGGACTGACTCCCACTGTTACCCTAATTCTTTGCTGACTTAACTCCATTGATTTCAAGGTATCTAGTTTGATACCTATTGAGCTACACTGGCATAAAACTGATGTACTACAGTGGTGAATCAAGCCCAGCATTTCAGAAGTGACAAATATGTGAATTTCTGTGTTTCATGCTTGATTTCACAGGCAATGTGAAAAAATTCACACAGCCCTGCTGGCTAAGCTGACCTCGTATACAATCAGCTGTTAATACCATACATGTTCTCTGCCACACCTACCAGATCATGCCTTGGTTAAAGATCAGTCCCAGCACATTTCCACTTATATCAAACTCTGAATAGGAAGGCTGAAAGAAAAGGCACAAATGCTTCCATTAGGCTTGCAGATAATGTTTTAAACTGACACAGAGCTGTAGATTAAAACTGTCATCTACAATAGCAACAACATACTGGCAATGTCTTCTCAAGACCCTTCTGTTGCATATTAACAATGAGTCATGAATCAAATGAATATGACTCAAGATCAATGTGTTTCCTTCATTACAGCCTGCAATGTTTCATTATAAATCTTACTGAGCTCTTTGAAGAGGTGAAGGTACTACTGGAAAGTACAAAGAGTTCCATTCTTATTGGATATGCTTTGAACTTTTAAAACAGTGATTCATAGATTCTAAGTCCAGAAGGAACAACTGAGATCATCTAGTCTGACCTTGTGTATAACATAAGCCATAGGATTTCCCTGAATTGATTCCCATTTAAATTAGAGGATAACTCTTTAGAAAAAACATTCTATCCTGATTTAAAATTGTCTAGCAATGGGGAATCCACCACAACTCTTGGTAAATTGTTCCAGTTAACATTTGCTAATTATCTTAAATGCGTACCTTATTTCTAGCCTGAATTTGTCTAGCTTTAGCTTCTAGCCATTGATCTTCTTATCTGTTTGACTGTTAGACTGAAGAGTCCTCTAGAATCAACTTTTCCCCCCATGTAAGCAATTAGACTGTGATCAAGTCACCGTTAACCTTCTCTTTGATAAGCTAACGAGATTGCACTCCTTAAGCCTATTGCTAGAGGACGTTTTCCAATCCTTTCATCATTCTCATGGCTCTTCTCTAAACTCTTTCCAATTTATCAACAACCTTCTTGAATTGTGCACTCTAGAACTGGACATAGTATTCCAGTAATGGTCACCTTTGGGCACTTATCTAGGTATAAGTGTGTATGTATGTATTAGAGCTAGTCAGAAAATGTTTGGGGAGGTGCGCAACTAGGTGAAGGCTGGAAAAGGTTGCACAGGCACCGTTAGGAAACACCATAACCTGTGTTCTTGACTTTGCAACCTTAATGTTCTCTTAACATAGCTTTTTATATGAAATATACATGTCTATATATAGTGCTGTGATATGTATGTTGTTTAGATAGCCTTTGCTCTAAAGTAAAAGAATACTATTTTATGGATAAGTAAAGTGGATTTTAGTTTACTTCATACAGTATCAACAAAACTATCAGTTTACTACTGGTGATGATGGAAGAGGTAGAATGAACACAGCTTGATTTTTTTTTTCAAATTTAATCGTGTCAACGGGGTTGGCAGTGGGAAAATCGGGGGCAGATTCACCAGTAAATTCTGGCTGCTTTGTGTGCTCCAACAGCATCTGTAAACCTTGCTTAATTAGCTTGGATTTTGGCTGCTTTACATTACTAGGGCTGCACAAAGTATCTAGATTGCACTGGTGAATCTGGGCCCTTAACTTTTGACTTGTAAACTGAGCAAATCTCTTAAATGTGACCTTGAATTATCCATAGCTAGTTCATTTAGCTTCATCAACCAGTAAATGTATTAGTGGCACTTAGTGAATAATAATCAATAACAAAAATAAGGAATCCATTTACTCCCAAGGAAACGTTCCATAACATTCATTAACATTTTATCAGAGCATCCCATTTGCTGGCTGCCCCAGGATCACTGACAATGCATATCCCAGGCAAGTAATCAAGAGTGTGTGACTATCCTGTCAAAGTGTAGCTGTGCATGGCAGGCCTGCTCAAGTGTAAAAGGGATGAGCCATGGTATTGCTCTTTTAGTCCACACACTTAATTAGAGCTCTTGTCCATCCAACCTATGCTTTATTGAGTTATTTGTTGTTATTTTAATATACAAGAAGGTAGCTAAAAGCAATGGGGAAGCAAAAAATTGGGCAGTGGTATGAAATACTAACTGGAGCAATTGAAATGCTAAATGGCTGACTAGAACTCCTGATTCAAGCATAAAAACTAGAAACTAAGACCAGCCAGTTTAATACTTTATATCCAGTAAAGCCATGTCTGTACTATTCTGAGGGCTAAATGACATCTTTTATGAGTCAGGGAAAGAGGGAGGGGGAGCATGGCCAAAGTCACTGGGTCAGGAGACATGATCTCTTGGTAGGGTGCAACGGCTCCAGGGCATTGGGTGGAGCACAATGAGCAACAGGACTTGCTTCAAGTTGAGGGCCCATTCAGCAATGTTCTTAAGCACACACCATTTTTAAGGGTGAGTAGCCCATTGACTTTAGTAAGATTATTCCCATGCTTAAAGTCATAGTTTGGCCTAAGCCTATATCACCTCATTGTCACTTGTTCTTAAACAGTACCTGTAACATCTTTCCCAGGAATCCGGGACAGCATTATATTTTGGGGTAATCATGATGATCTAACAAGTGACATTTCTTACTATTTGCATTTGGCCAGGCTTTAGAAACCACCAGGAAGCAAATTGGCATTTTTTTCATCTTTTTTTCTAAAGCCAACAATGACATTAGCATTTCCTGCAGAGAGTAATAAAGGTGTTCCTGCCACTCTGGTTCAGGGACTGTGATTATCATCCATGCAGCAAGATTTACAGTACATCTGCTCCCACGGCCTTTGGTAAAAGCAATATGCAGATGATACTCAGCTCTATATCTCCTTCACATCAGACTCTGGCACCTCCCACCTTTCCCAGGGCTTCAGCGAGATAAGCACGTAGGTGAAGAGCAGCTGGCTGCTCTTAACACTGGGCAAATCAGAGAAGCAGTTTGTAGGAAGAGGGAAACAGGCCAAGCCTATAACATCACTCTAAATGGATGGCATCTGCTCTCCAATTATCAGAGTGGTATGAAGGCTTGGAGTCATTCTGGACTTTTCACTGCTCCTGGGTCCCCTAATAGCCATAGTACCCAAAACACCTGTTGCTACCATTGGCCGGTGAGGAGTCTGTGCCCCTTTCTGTGCGATGTGAGATTGGCCACAATGACTCATGCGTTCCTCACCTTCAGGCTCAACTAACACAATGGCTGTGGTAAATCTGAAGACTGATGAAGCTCCAGCTGGTCCAACATGCAGCAGCCCATCTACTAAGTAGTATAGAGCAATGAGAGCACATCATTCCAGAGCTTCATAGAATCATAGAATATCAGGGTTGGAAGGGACCTCAGGAAGTCGGCGCACTGACTCCCTGTCCAACACTGAGTTTCATTTATGTGTCTGGCTTTGACATTACAGAGACTGTGCCTTGGTTATCTCAGGAACCGCCTTTCTCTTGAGACCAACCACAACAGCTCCATTTGTCAGGGGGGTGCTGGTGTTAACAGTGTTAAGGCTGAAACTTGCCACAGCAGAGTGCTTTCTCAGTGGCTGGCTCATAGCTATGGAACTCTTCCACCAGAAACTAGAATGGCAAGCACCTTGCACTAGCTGTCCCTGAGTAATAGTCTGACTAAATAGCTCAGTGTCATTTTTTCCCCTGAAGATAAATCTTAATATAATTAATAATAAATCCACGCATACTTTCATGGCATAATATGAGGAGAGAGGGATGGATGAGGAATGAAAAGATATTAGTTTTACACACTGCATTCTATTTATTGTGTTGGTGTTAAATATTACCAGGATGGGTGCATTAGAAATACCAAGAAATTAACTGTGTAAGGGAACTCTGTTTACACTTAAAATTTTTCTATACTATGAGCCCTTTACCGGTACTGTATAGTTATACCTGTATACTATAACAGCAAAAGCACTCCTAGTGTTGGCACAGCTGATATCAGCAAAACTATGTTTTACTAGTGTACCTGCTCCCTGAACAAAGCAAGCTATATTGGTAAAAGCACAGTTTTGCTGGTATAACTGTATCTACACTAGGGGCTTTTGCGGGCATATCTAGTCAGACAGGGATCATAGCCACGACAAACATAGCTGTGCCAGAAGAAGTCTTTAGTGTAGACACAGACTTAAGTTTACATCAAGTTCAACTCTGAATGCTTTCTATTGTTGAATACAACAAGGAGTCCAGTGGCACTTAAAGACTAGCAGATATATTCAGGCATAAGCTTTCATGGGTTAAAAACCTCACTTCTTCAGATACAAGGAAAGAACTGGCCTTAGAAAACATTCTACAGATTAAGGATGAAATCCTTGCTTCGTGGAAGTCCATGGGATTTTGCCAAAGACTTAAATGAAGCCACAGGCTTTCATTCTAGATATTCCGAATGCACCTGTCACCAAACAAATTGAGTCACTGATCTAATCAGGTGAATGTTATGTGATCATGATTAATTTCAATTAAAACAGTGTTCCAACTAAAACAATTTCTAACGTATCTAAAACCAGCCCTTCGATGCTTTTCCCCATCCGACTAGCTACACTAGGGGCTTAGTCATATTAGAAACCATTTAAAGCCTGATTTACAGCTCACAGAAGCCTTTCCAGTGACTTCAGTAGGATATAGATTAGATCCTTTAAAATGGAAATGTGTATAAGCAAAGCAAAGTAGCAGGAGAGGAAAAAGATAATATTTAACGTTATTCAGGGATTTTGAAGCTGATGGGCCTTGTCTTCTCTAAACTTGGGATGCTCAAGATGAAAATACAAATTACTACCAACATGTCAAGTGATAATCTGACAATGGAATTAAGAGCGAGAGAGATACTTACAAATCCATACTCCAAGTCCCAGCACCAGCAGTAATTGAAAAACCTGACAAAGACGGCTCTCAGAAAATCCCCAATTATAATTGTGATGTATGTTGTCATAGTGTCAGAGATCGTCAGTCGCACAAATTCCTGTTGACGCAATGTTTTCTTTTAAGAGAACGTTTAGGCTAGTAATAAATAAATAATACTGGGAGACATCCCCAGATGTGCTCAACACATTTTAGAAGAAAGGGGAACTTTCTGCCCTTTTACTACCCCTACTGATCCCTGGGGCTTCCAGGAGCCAAATTGGCCCCCAGGATGTTAGAACAGTCCGAGGACTGCTGTAACATGGTGGATAACAGCCTGCTAAGTGACCATTACCAACTGGGCCTGCCAGAGTGTAATCCAACCCCCTATTCTGGGAGGCAGAAGGGTTGCAACAGTGGAATTCTTCTGCAGATGATATCCTAAATCCCCTTTTCACCCCGACACTAAGTGTTCAAACATGTAGGGTGGACCATCCTCTCTTCCTTCCCCCCAGTTCCCACAGGAGTTGGAGAGGGAGGAAGATGGTAAAATCCCAACATAAACGTTTCTCCCTGCCCACATCCCTCTAGGAGGCCCCAGTAGATGTTTCACCACTTATCAGGCCTCACCCCAGACCTACTCTTCCCTCAATTTTTGGTCCTATTATTGTGGTTTCCAGAAAGTCTGTCACTGTCGCTGATGGGTCTCAAATGCTGCTGAATTAAAACCTTTGTTCCTCTGAGGCACACAACAGATTGAGTTTCACAGCTTGTAATTCCTCACCAGTACATCCAGCAGAGAGCCTGCTAAACTGTTAGTATTTTCCAGGCTATCTGCCCCCTACTGGTGACATCTCCCGTGGAATTTTTAAAAGGACTGTAAGATTTCCCAGTGAAGATCCTGATTTCCAGATAGGGAAATTGGCAGTGTGACTGGAGCATCAAAAGCTAGGATTCAGTGGAGGATTCTGTCTCAGAGAGAGGAAAAAGCTGAAAGTTAAGAGAGAGAGATAAGACTTGGTCAAAAGGAGGAAAACAGGCTGCGGGAAGATCACAGAAGCCACATAGAACATGGCTAGCGAAGATGGATATGTATGTTCAACTGCTAGGTACACCCATCACTAAACTGTGCTGCCTGAAACTGCCCACAGTCTTAAATTGCAACACTTGCACCTGTTCCATAAAATATGGTAAAATAACTTCTTAAATGCAGTGATGGCTAGTCACGATTTTGTAAGACTTGCCTTGTTGAACTACACATTTTGTACTTTTTGCTACACTCATTTTGCTGTCACAAATTGGTCTTGGATGATCAAAATTCCAAGCAAAATGATGCTACTCATCTTCCACATGGTAAATCCATCACCTTTCATGAGTGCTAAATATGCTGTACAAGACAGAGAGAAAGACAAGAGAATAGAAAAATAGAGGAGAAAAGAAATGTTTCCAGGCATCATTACAAGCTATAGTCAATGTGTGGGGGCAAAGGGAACTGTGAGGGCCTAAGAGGATTCAAAAAAGGAATAAGTATTTCTCTGCCCATTAACTAAGGAGTGACATGGGACCCTGTCTTCCCCCAATCCCCAAGTCTTTTCCTACTTCAGAGAAATGCCAAGTGACAACAGAAACAAAGAGTGGTGCTGATTTAAAATCTTCTGAGAGATTCACTATTATCCTAAATAAATTGCATTACCTGCCCTACCATTGTTTCCCAACATGGCCCTCTAGGGACGTCTGCAGGATCCACTTGTATTGGAGGAGCAGTGGCATTTTCTGGTATTGTACCATTGTAGAGGCTGGCTTCCCATATTGTCATGTTATACTTCACTATCTTCTCTTCTTCCAGCTAGAAAAAGAAATCCCAGATGTGCTTTTAATAAACAGGAGATCAACTGTGTGGACTTAACGTAGAGGTTCTCAATCTTTCCCATTCCTAGACCTTCCCAACCCCCTAGAATGTCCCTCCCTTATAAGTGGGAGGGAACAATATGGGTGTGGTGGCATGGTCACTGCTAGAGCTGGTTGTGGGGAGGTTGGGAAAAGTTACCTATCCTGTGAATGTCTTTAAGATTTTGGGGAAAAAAACCAAAACATCCTGAATCACGATGAAAAGTAAACATCTTGGAGAAACAATTGCAAAACAAAAATGAAAAATAATTAGGTTTGCATCAATCAAAATGTTTTGTTTTGATTTTGACCATTTCTTTAAATTGTTTACTATAACTAGCTTAATTTTCTTAACATCGTCAATTCAAATGAGAGATTTATGTTCTGAAATTGTCGAAATGAAATATTTTAATTTCAGAAATTTTTTTTATTTTTTTTTTGAGTTGAGGAATTTGTTTAAAACAACTTTTTCCAATAAGTTTCAGGTTCAACAAATCAGCATTTTTCTGATGAAAAAAAATGTTCATTGAAAAATTCCTGCCCAGCTGTAGTCACAACCTCTTAACACCTGTTTGCTCTCCCTGTAGGTCACAGTCCCATCTTGGGAACCCTTGACTTCAGTCATTAGACATTTGAAAAAACACACACATTCAATGGTGATGGAAGACTTCCTGGTTAGCTTGCCTTGAGATTGATCTCATCCATCAGGGCAATGATGAATGTGTATAGATTGCCCAAGAAGAGAGCAAAGATGCGCCCCAGCTGCCATCTCAGGGCTATTCGAGGGTGGTAATTTTCCAGAGAACTGATTACATCAAATAAAGTTGGACAGAACATTCCCAAGAGAGACATGACCATGTTCACCTGCAAAGAATCACACAAGAAAAAGTTAGAGACGAGTCCTGGGCTTTTGCTCTTCCCCTGCCATATTAGCTGGCATTTCAGCCAGTACATAAACAAAACTTATTGTGGGAGTTCACATAAGATGTGTTTATGGGGGATGGAGGTGGGGAAAAATCAGCTGTAATCTACTGTAAATGGATATCTCTGTTTTTAAAGTTCTGAAAAAAGATGATAAAACATTAGTTACTTTATTCTAAATGACACCTATTTTCAGGCCAAATTCTGTATCAGATCTGAGGGATTTTCCCATTTTCAATAATTTTTCATGTAATATCCACTCCTCTTGCATGTTAAGGCTAATAGACTGCCAAAGGGATCTGGGTTTAAACAAAGAGGTATTTTTAGAACAATGCACCACTAACTCAGTATCTGGGCCCTTATATGGCCCTTAAATTATCTGTAATTGATTGTCCACATTGCAGGTGCAAACCCAGCCTGTCCTCTCCTTTCTACCTTTTGTGATTAGCATTCTGTAGCTGCATTCACTTATCTATATAACTGTATGCAAGTGTATTGAGTTGAATGGTCCTAGAGCATAAAGATATCTGCTAATAATTTTGAAACTCAACATGGATTATACATTCCACAAACTGAATCTAATTCCATTTGGACTCATAAGGAGTTGCTTGCTGGACTTCAGGTGAAATAGATTTTTATTCTTTTGTTTGATTTTTGCAGATATCTTGGGGCTGCCCTGGAATTAACCTCTTCTGTGCCCACTCTTGCCAAAACTTAAACAGAATGCAATACATTTACAACATCCTAACAACAAAGGGTAGAAAGCTGAGGTTACACTTCTGTTTGCACATGTAATGTGATGCCAGAAAGGGACTACGCAGGCAAGAAAAATTACCCTCTTGCGTTTGCAACTACAGAGCACTGGTGTCTCATAGAGTTTCATCAGTGGAAACAGTGTAAGAAATAAATGGCATTTCTATTTGCGGCTTTTCTATTTTTGGATTTTAATGAGTGCTAATTACTGGATTTTCATATTTATAGACAACCAGTAGCATATTCTGTATGGGGCTTGTAGCACCATGTAATCTCTCTGAATAGCAGGAGGTTTTATGATGATAGAAATTCAAAGCTGTTTCCTATAAATATAGAAAGGTGTTTAATTATCACTATTTAAACAACTAATTCTAACATAAAGAAATCACACTTACTTTTTGTTTGTTCAGTTTTAACAAGTATGCAGCTGCCATCCCTTGCAGCTTCTGGCTTTATAATTGAAGAAGGTGGAATCTGTTTACCACTGTGTACTATTAATGTAACAGATGATTGTTCTTAGGTGCCTACCTATTTGGTATACCTAAATTTGATAGAAATCCTGAACATTGGTTCTTATGTTTTGCATTATTGTGAGGTGTCCTTACTTTTTATTGGTGATGTTGCTGTTGAACAAAACAGGCATGTTGATAACAATAGACTATCCAAGAGAATTTCAGAAGTGCTTAAGAAACTTTACACTCCTCTGAGTCAGTACGGAATCAATGAACTAATCTCTATAGATAGAGAAATACATGCAACCACAGGTGATAGGTAGATTGGAATTACTATATTGGATCAGATTGGTGGCCAGTCTTGTCCAGTAACGTGTCTCTGACAGTGTCTAGCACCTGATGTGCCAAAGGAGGGTTTAAGCAGCTCCCCAATAGGCAGTTACAGAATAATCCGGCACCCAACGGAATCTCATCGTAACCACTAATAATCTGAGGTTGGTTTAAACCCTGAAGTATGAGGATTTATATCCCTTCCAAAATTCTTCCCTCTTTTTAGTGTTTATTATCATAACCATGTGCTCTTGTTAATCACATAGATGTCCAATCCCTCTTTTTAAATCATGCTAAATCAAAATCTTTGCTAAATCTGACCTCAATGTCATTCTGCGGCAATGAGTTCCACATTCCAATTGTGTTCTATTTGAAAAAGTATTTTCTTTTGTCAATTTTGAATTTGCCACCTTTCAATTCCATTGATTTTTCCCTTGTTTCTCTATTATGAGATGGGGTAAACAAACAGAAGTGTCTGAACTTCCTTCTCTCTACCATCCATTATTTTAAATACTTTTATCATGCCCCCATTTATTAACCTCTTTTCTACAGTAAAATATCCCATTCTTTTCAATCTCTTTGCATGTCAGTGTTTTTCCACTCCCCATCATTCTGGTTTCCTGTCTCTGAACCTCCTCTTATTCTACAATATCCTTCTAGCTAATTGCAATCATCAATGAAACACAGCCATTTGTGGGATGGAAGGTGTAAGTCATAAAACAATACACAGAAACACTATGACTGTTTAAGTCAGAAGGTGAAGAATATGGTGGGCAATTGAAAATGCAAAAAGAGATTTAGGTAGGCAGAATGTAATTGTTCACCAAAATGTAAAAATTAAAAAAAAGCCCTCTCTAGCGTTCTGGAAAATGCCAACTTTTTCAAGTAAATTTCTTTGAATTGTTTTCACATTTTTTTCATTGAAATTCATAATTTCATTGAAAACTTTCTTCAAAAACTCAAATTTAGCTACATCTAATATATATTTATGAAGGGAGCAAGGATTCACCCTGGACATTTGCTCTGCTTCAGGATAAGATACTGGGCAGATTCTCCCTTATTGTTCACACCGATATTACATTGGGGTAACTGCAGTAATTTAAGTGGAATTACACTGGCATAACAATAATGTAATGTAGTGGAAAATCAGGTGTTCCATTCCTAGAGGTGCATGTGCACGAGTGAATTAACCCTGATACCCACCTCCTCCCATATTCCGCTTCTTCATAGCTGCTGGATTTTTGCCAATCATTAAAAATTGACAAAGAGTAGGAAGTGAACTTCAAAAGTAATGTCTACCCTATGGAGCTGGGATTGTAGGTACACACGGAACAATAATAACCAGATACCCTCTAACTAATGTGAAAACTGTAGCTCCAAACATATCCTTTCCCCTAACTGAGAAGTCAGCTATTCTAGTGAGCAACCCTTTCCATGGCACTCTAAGGTCTAGAAAGTAACAGCTGCACAAGCAGCTCTGAGTTTCCCACTGCTAAAGGAGGTTATGAATCTTGTAAGTAGTGCTGTGACTGCAGTGAAGTCTAAACACAAGCTCCCAGCATCGTAAATCATGCCAGCAATGAATATTGAATGTTGATTGCTTGCTGTTTAAATTATAAGTTTAAGAATAAACAGTTTAGTAAATATAAATCACTCTTTCCATTCTTGCTGAATGCAATAGTAATAGCCTTGTCTACTACTGAAGGCAGTAATAAAGATCTATTTTTCATGTATTTTCAAATAATGTAACAATTTTTTAACAATTAATTAAGAGGAAGATTTATACTTTATAGTAGCAAAACCTTGAGATGTCTAGAATTAAAACTGAACGTTGACATAGCGATACCTTAAATATAAATGCAGTGATCTACTCTATCCCCACTGCTGGTAGCTCTTTAAAAAGTTGGAAGGTATTTTTTTGCAAAAATCCATTGTGTTTGAGCTTGCAAGATCTTAAATGCAAAATCTATTTTTTGCTGCTGGAAAGACTTTTAATATAATAAGACCGCCTTCTCTTTCAAGTGTTATTAATTACTCTGTTTTGGCTGAATCAGTCTGTCTTCCCACAAGTTCTTTATGCTTTTGTTATATGCCCTTTGTTAAGTAGTTTTATTGCTTAGGTAGTATGGACACTCTGCAAGTACATAAGATAAAGACAAACAGATAGAAAGAGAGAATTTATGGATGTAAATTTTCTTCCCATTACCTATTTTCTACCAAATAATAATACTTAGCTTTTATAAAAGGCTTTGCATCAGTAGATAGCCAAGCACTTAACGAAGGAGGTAAGGATTATTATCCCCATTTTACCAATGGAAAAACTGAGGCACAAAGCAGTAAAGTAACTTGCCCACATCACCCACCAGGCCATTGACAGAACAGGGAGTAGATCCCAAGTCTACTGAATTTCTGTCCACTGCACTATCCACTAGGCGACATAGTTCATCACTCCTTAATCACCCCTTGCTCTGAAAATTCTCCCAATGGAGTCAGTGAGAGGTTTGCTGTAATAAGGTACTAAACCTTCTTAATAAATCATAGTTTACAGTTCCTTGCTAGGTCAGGGGCTGGTTTGTGAATGTGACCTGTGAGTTAAGCCAGACAACATTAAGTAGAGTAAATGCTATAGAGCACCGACTGATGCTCTTCCCTTTTTGTGGCAGAACAAGAATTTTGCCTCAGCTACCTGTAACGAAATCTGTTATTTTAATCTCACATACACCAGTGTAAATCAGGAGTAACAGCAAAGACAGTGGAGTTACACCAATATAGAATCAGTGTAAGCAAGAGGACAATCCGGCCCAAAGTCTTTTATTTGGTCTGTGCTGTGGGGGAGTGTGCTACATTTGTCAGACCCAGACCTGTGTGTGTGTATGTTTGTGAATGTTACATGTCATGTTTAACCAAAGACTTAATGGAACTCTCCTATGTCCTTGAATTTACTTTCATTTTGCTTGAAACTGTGATTTATGACTTCTCTCTTTGCTTGTATTTACCTGCAGGAACCAATAACAAAGGCTTAAAACAGAAATGTTAGTGTTAATATTCAACCCCATCCATCTTTCTGGCTAATCCACACAATGCCATTAACAGGCTGTATTAATAAAGTAAGTGAAGCCCTGTCACTAGTTGCTTTGAATGTGTACAAGAAATTAGAGAGGTTTAGGCATGGAGGAATAGGAGTTTATAGTCAGGGCTGGAATTGAAGTGAGGGAGCTCAGTATGAAAAGATATTTTAAAAAGCAAAACAAAACATGACTGTCTTAATGAATATGGGAAACAGAGAAAAGAAAGGGAACCCCCTTGTTACACATTTACCATCCAAGCCCTAATTAGAAGACTACCAGAAAAAAAGAACCATGGACAGCAGAGCAGAGAGCTAGAGAGAGAGAACCGTGGCTTCAAACCACATCTATTTCATAACATGTACTGGGACTAACTTCATTTCTCTCCCACCAGCCATAGTTATCCAGGCCCTCCAGGGCAAACTTCTGGGATCTCCTCACAACAAAATAGATGAGGTAACCACTCCCGGCCAGTGTGCACAGGGCCAGGAAGTTAGCAAGAACTCTCAGGAATCGTGTTAGGTGAATGTTTTCTTCTTTTCGGTTCTCCTGCTCCTCCAAAATAGCTTCCTGCACTTATTGGAAACAAAAGTGTAGCTGTAAGTGAGCAGCATTAAAAGCATCAGGCTATATATTGTCTGTGCAGCTACTAGATAACAGAGTCTTTTTAAACAAGTTGTGGTGAATCGACTTTACTCCTGGGCATCAGGTTTCTTAAGAAGGTGACGTATCAAAATCTCTGTTGGAGCCGTGGGACATTGCTGGATTTGGCTTGCATGGGTATCGTCGGGCTCATTTTCTATGGCTTTGTCCCCATTGAGTTTCATTTTGAGTTTCTCTTACATCTGAACTCACATGCCAAAGCTGTGATTCAAAACAAAGCCAGCACTGACTATGAATTCACAAGGTGCTGTGAGTTGGGAGACCCAGAAGGATAAGTGTATGACCAGTTGTCAGAAATCTTTTTGCTAAGGAACTGGGAAACTTGAAAAATGTGTGTCTCTGGAGACAGCAAGGTTTCATTTTGAGGGTCTGCAATTCAGGGGGACTGAGAAGGGTTTCTGTATAGGAACCCCAGACTATACCAAGGCTGGATTATTTTAGATTTTGAAATGAAACGTTTGCACAACATTACTCTGTGTAGAGTGCAGATGAATTTCAGGGCTCTTGAGTAACTAACCTTACCTCCACCCCTTCCTAGCTTCATCAGCAGAAAGAGCTCACACTGTCACCAAGAGGCGCTTGTGGAGCGGGAGTTTAGTTACAGCTTCTTACTTCACTGTACATAAATGTATCGATTGCCCAGTAGGGCAGCTGGATTACTGCCTTCTAATAGCTCTATGTGGCTCTGCTTGGGTGGAGCCCTGACCCCACTGCAGTCCATGGCAAAACTCTTGCTGCGCTCAGTGAGGCCAGGAATTCACCCTTTGACTGTTCAGTTCCCGGCCTGTTCATAGAAATGAAGGTAGGATGGTTGCATCATGGGATATCCATCAAGCACTTTACTCTCTCTCTCTCAAGTGATTTTCACTCTTTTCATGCCAGATCCTGGCTGCCCCCGCGTAGGTATAGGAGAATGTGAGGAGAGGACACAGACAGACCTTCACAGCCCTCTAACCCCCATGGGAATCTGCACAAAGAGCCACTGTTGGTTGAGCGCCTTGGGCCTTATTCTCCACCCACAGGACCTGAGTAACTTCCAGTGAAATTACTTGTATCCTTGCATGGGGGAGGAGAGGCCCTTTATGCGTAAAGTGGGGGGGGGATTATTAGCACCCTGGACAGTACTCCAGAAAGCACAGGGGATGTGGCTGGCTGAGTAGTGTGGAATTAGTGGCACTCTTGTTCCTCTAATTCCTTAACACAGCCCTAGCCTCCTGCACTCTGCACACCAGCAATGGAGGAGAGTGCATGCTGCATCTCCCAAATGAAGTGCATGGTAAAAGCAGATCCTGAATGTCCTAAGGTGCCTGTCTCAGCACTCCAGAGGCAGAATGCCTCCAGCCAATGCAGCTGTTGCACTACCCCTCACACACACACACATGAGCACGCCAGAGATTACTGAAGTCACCAGACAGTCCTAAATCTAGAGTCCGGTCAGTGAATGTGCTGTATTGCACAGGGAACTGGGCTGTGTTTCCCTGTTCACTTGAAAATAAAACATTTGTTGTTGTGAGAAAACACGAAGTGACCTTTTTTTATCTTACTGAGATGCAGGTGTGGTGTCAAACTTCTGAATCAGTTTTTTTTGACATGCCAAATGGGCCCTTGTGGCAATGACATTGCTGTCTAATGATATCTCTTCAGAGTAGCAAGAGAATATGACAGTGTCAGTGCTGCAAAATGTCACCAGCATTTTTCAAACAAAACATTTTTTTAAATAAAAGCACCATAGAAACTGGAAGCTAGGAAAGGTGAGGAGAAGAAAAACATGTTTTTCACAGGAATCATTTTGCAAGTACATGGACAGCAATCCCATAAAAAAACAGCCGTTGCTACTAGTACCACTTACCTGCAGTCCTAGAAGGAGAGAGCAAGTGAGATACCACAATACCTAGTTCCACTCTCATCCTGATTTTACAGCGATATATTTCCATTGACTGACTGACTCTGGTGTGAAGGGAGAATCAGGTTCTCTTTCTCTAGTGAGCTATATCTTACCTTAAAGCTTGTTGTGATTGAGGCAAACTTATTATCTGCTGTTTCAGGATTGCCGATCAGGTAATCCCAGCTAGTGAACATTTTCCAGCTGAAATTAAAACTTGTATCATCCCCACCACCTTCCTCATTTGCATTCCTTGCCATTCTGTAAAGGCCAAAAAGATGTACAAAGAAACTAGGGTTAAAAAGAAGCAGCTGGCTCTGTTAAGTGATTTAGATTTTCAAACATTC
Source organism: Mauremys reevesii (assembly GCF_016161935.1). Lineage (NCBI taxonomy): Eukaryota > Metazoa > Chordata > Testudines > Geoemydidae > Mauremys > Mauremys reevesii. Next base: position 92,466,876 of record NC_052628.1, on the reverse strand, counting down.
CTAATGTCATATAATATCATTTCATGTCATCCCAAATCCAAGAAATACACTCCAATCCCATGATGATGAAGAAATGATGGATAGAGCATATCCAGTGAAGTCCATTCATTTTCTCACCATATAATTTCTTATTTGTTTCTTCAGTAGCACACTGGAGACATTCAGTTGGTGAGAAACTCAGCAGGAAACAAGATATCGAGAGAGGACTAAGTTATCTTAAACAGAAACCTATAGAACACACTACAATGCTGCTGATCAGATCCTAGGTGTGACAAAGAGAAAAATAAAGTATAATAACTAGCCAGGAAAAAACCTGGTTGCACCGAATAAACAAATTACAAATGCTGCTTTCTTTTATGCTGCTAGTCTGTTATGTGCTTATAACTGGATTTATAATAGCATCCACCAATATCAAATTATTTCTTCAGTGGCTTGACTTCACCTTGGACTGCTAACTTCCCTATTTCAAGGTATTATCAGCCTTGTAATGTTGATGGTCAGGTTGCTGTAGATTGTATTACTTAATTCAGCTCATAAAGCACAAGGAAAGGAGCACATTACTAGGGAATGATAAATTTGGCCTTGGATACTTCATTAATTTCATGCTCAGGGAAAAACAATTTCTATTTTAAGGTTATGCTGTGGAGCAGAATCATATTATTAGAAATAAACAATGTGAACCACAAAACTCCTAAGATACACAAGAAAACATATATGCATTAACCCAGGTAATTGTGTCTGCTATACAGCATTCCTGCTTTCTCATCTGTGGGGATGGCATTGTCTCTGGCAGCTGAGCTGGTGTGGAGTTGATACCGTGGGTAGGAGTGGTGGAAAATACGAACAGCACAAAGGGCTTCTGAGTGGGCCTTGTGAAGCTTCTGCCCTGCTGCTGCTCTGAATCCTCTCACAACATCTCATTCTCCCCAATTCTCAAAAAGAAAGTTGGTGAACAACTCAGTGTTTGGGGTGTATGTAAGCTGGAAGGATTTGGTCTAACATGCAGTTGGCCAAAGTACCATGGGAATTTGGATATTAAAATGCACATTTTGTGTGTGCAATTACTGTTTTGTATCTATATGCATTATATTACATGTGAGTCTAGGCAGCTAATTTTGAGTCTGTTACCATATATGTATCTGAGGCACAGATTTCTCAGTGCACGGTCTCTGCTAGTCATTTGAAATTGCATGAAAATAACTTGTTGTGAATATTTCTTCTGACACCTCTTGTCCTCATAATCCCCTTCTCTTTTGGAAATCATCTGGGAAAATACTCTCCAGTATTATGTTCCACAAGCATTTAAAGAATATGGAAACATGGCATGGTCATTATTAAAGCAAGCAGCAACTAGATAGGGGATATATATACCCACTGTTTACCATTACAGAGAAGAAAAAGAGGAAGGAGGGAAGGCACAATAGTCTCTTCAAATCCAACAGCTTCCTTGTGTCAATTTCTTGACCCTACCATACCTACCTTTCTGTAATTTGTTTCCTGACCATCCAATCCAGATGGAGCATTCTTGTATGGAGACAGGGGGCCCAGAGAGTAACATGTAGCTTCTGGGCCTGGGTGAATGCCCAGACTCTTGTAGGATGCCCCAAGAACTGCAGAAAGCACCTATGGGTTTCAGAATAGTTGTAGGTATGGGCAGCCACACCTCCTGCCCACTCCTTGGACAGGCAAATCTGGCCTCAACTGCATGATGCACTGGAAACTCCTTAAGAGTTTGAAGCTAAAATTATCTCAAATATGTGATTTCTGCAACCTTAAGGCTGCGGATTTTTCCGCTCAGTGAGTGAGGGAGTTGCTGATTTGTACGCTAACTCAAAATGGTTTCTATAAATGTAATAGTCAACTCCTCTCTCTCTCTCTTCTCTGCCCTCAACCATCAGCAAAAACAACAACAATCCTAATGGCACTAGGTTTTAACTTCTGTGCTTATTGTATTGCAATGAAAAAATGGCCTTAAGCAGAAGATTATATAGGGTTACCTAAATGTGGATTAGCACTAGTATCTGTGGCAAGATGGAAATTTAGCACATATGGTATATGCTTCCCCAAGGATATTCCTTTTGTTTTGGCCTCAGAGATTCTGTGTTATAAGGATTCTTTTTTCTGGTTGACAGCCACTCAAATATAATTCCCTGAGAGGATTCAGTGAGAAGAATCTTCTAATCTTCAGGGATATACCATCAAAGAAACATTTTTAAAAGCTGTTTTAGGTCAAAAACTATGCCTGCTGCATCAAATGTTTTGTTCTTTCTCCAAACACACACATTATTTTAAACAAAAAGAATGAGGCCATTTTTTTTTGTCTGGGAATGCTGCTTACCTTATCCAAGAAACCATGTATTGTTTGAGTTAATCTAATGCTTGTGAAAGTGAAAAACAACCAACCTGATACAGCACATGAAGGATTTGTGTGAGTTTCTGCTACCCAGCTGCACTAGAGCGCCAGATAATCCTGACTTGAGATGTTCTGACTTTTCCGATCCTGAGCTTGGTCTAAAGAAACACTTCAGTATGCTTGTTTAGTTATTGTTGTTTCTTAGGGTATGTCTACACTATGAAATTAGGTTGATTTAATATAAGTTGATTTTTTTTTAGAAATCGATTTGATACAGTCGATTGTGTGTGTCCCCACTTAAGACCATTAAAATCATTAACTCGGAGGAGTGCGTCCACAGTACCAAGGCTAGCGTCGACTTTCGGAGCATTGCACTGTGGGTAGCTATCCCGCAGTCTCCACCGCCCATTGGAATTCTGGGTTGAGCTCCCAATGCCTGATAGGGCAAAAACATTGTCACGGGTGGTTCTGGGTACATGTTGTCAGGCCCCCCCCCCCATGAAAACAATGGCAAAAAATCATTTCTTGCCTTTTTTCCTGGGTTACTCATGCAGACGACATACTGCGGCAAGCATGGAGCCCTCTCAGCTCACTGTCACCGTACGTCTTCTGGGTGCTGCTGGCAGATGCGGTACTGCAGTGCTACACAGCAGCAACTCCTTGCCTTTGCAAGTTAGCAAAAACGGGTAGCAGCCGTATGTGTCTGCTGCTGTCTCCTGGTTCCTCCTGGCCGGCCTCAGTGAGGTCAGTCGGGGGCTCCTGGGCAGACATGGGTGCTCCTGGCCAGCCTCGGTGAGGTCAGTCGAGGGCGCCTGGACGTAAATGGGAGTGACTCCAGGTCATTCCCTTCTTTAAGTTTCATCTAATGGAGATTCAGTCCTGCCTGGAATATCAGGCAAGCCTACCAAAGAACCAGAGAATCAGGCAAGCCTACCAAACGGCCCCTCCAGGTCAGAGCCCCAGACATCCTGCTTCTATGATGAGCTGCATGCCATTCTAGGGCTACAACTACCCCACCCCCGTGCTTCCCTCCTCTCCCACCCCTCCCAGGCTACCTTGGCCATTGCTTTCACCGGGGGGGAGAAGGTTTGACAACATGTACCCAGAACCACCCGCAACAATGTTTTTGCCCCATCAGGCATTGGGAGCACAACCCAGAATTCCAATGGGCAGAGACTGTGGGAACAGTACAGTAAGCCAACCCTGTAAGCCATGTTGTCAGTCACCCCGTCCCTCAGTGACAGCAACAGCTGAGAATCGTTTTGTGCCTTTTTTCCGTGCGACGCTATACCATGGCAAGCATGGAGGCGGCTCAGATCATTGTGGCAGTTATGAGCACTGTAAACACCACGCGCATTATCCTGCAGTGTATGCAGCACCAGAACCTGCAAAAGCAGGCGAGGAGGAGACAGGAGCGTGGTGGCAAGAGTGATGAGGACATGGACACAGACTTCTCTCAAATCACGAGCCCTGGCAATTTGGCCATCCTGGTGGCAATGGGGCAGGCTCACGCCATGGAATGCCAATTCTGGGCCCAGGAAAGATGCACAGACTGGTGGGACCGCATAGTGTTGCATGTCTGGGATAATTCCCAGTGGCTGCGAAACGTTCCCATGCGTAAGGGCACTTTCATGGAACTTTGTGACTTGCTTTCCCCTGCCCTGAAGTGTAAGAATACCAAGATGAGAGCAGCCCTCACAATTCACAAGCGAGTGCCAATAGCCCTCTGGAAGCTTCCAACGCCAGACAGCTACTGGTCAGTCAGGAATCAATTCGGAGTGGGCAAATCTACTGTGGGGACTGCTGTGATCCAAGTACCCAATGTGATCACTGAGCTGCTGATATCAAGGGTAGTGACTCTGGGAAATGTGCAGGTCATAGTGGATGGCTTTGCTGCAATGGGATTCCCTAACTGTGGTGGGGTGATAGACGGAATGCGTATCCCTATCTTGGCACCGGACCACCAAGCCAGTGAGTACATAAACCGAAAGGGGTACTTTTAAATGGTGCTGCAAGCACTGGTGGATCACAAGGGACATTTCACCAACATCAATGTGGTATGGCCGGGAAAGATACATGACGCTTGCAACTTCAGGAACTCTGGTCTGTTTGAACAGCTGTTTGAACTTTCCAGACCAGAAAATAACCATTGGGGATGCTGAAATGCCTATAGTTATCCTTGGGGACCCAGCCTACCCCTTAATGCCATGGATCATGAAGCCATACACAGGCACCCTGGACAGTAGACAGTAGCTGTTCAACTATAGGCTGAGCAAGTGCAGAATGGTGGTAGAATGTGCCTTTGGCCATTTAAAAGTGCTCTGGAACAGTTTACTGACTCAGTTAGACCTCAGGGAAACCAATATTCCCATTGTTATTACTGCTTGCTGTGTGCTCCACAATCTCTGTGAGAGTAAGGGGGAGATGTTTATGGTGGGGTGGGAGGTTGAGGCAAACACCTGGCCGCTGATTATGTGCAGACAGACACGAGGGCAGTTAGAAGAGTGCAGCAGGGTGCGCTGCACATCAGAGAAGCTTTGAAAACCAGTTTCATGACTGGCCAGGCTACAGTGTGAAGGTTCTGTTTTGTTTCAACTTGATGAAAACCCATCCCCTTTGTTCACTCTACTTCCCTGTAAGCCCAAAGCCCTCCCCTCCCCACTTTGATTATCACTTGCAGATGCAATAAAGTCATTACTGTTTCAAATTCATGCATTCTTTATTAATTCATCACACAAATAGGGGGATAACTGCCAAGGTAGCCCGGGATGGGTAGGGGAGGAGGAAAGCACCAGGTGGGGTGGTGGAGGTGGGAGGAGGGAAGGATAAGGCCACACTGCACTTCAAAACTTATTTATTGAATGCCAGCTTTCTGTTGCTTGGGCAGTCCTCTGGGGTGGAGTGGTTGGGTGCCTGGAGGCCCCCTACCACCACCACCACCATGTTGGGTGAGAAGGCTATGGAACTTGGGGAGGAGGGTGGTTGGTTACACAGGGGCTGCAGCAGCAGTCTTTCCTCCTGCTGCCCATCCTGCACCCTAGCAATACATCGGAGAATATCAGTTTGATCCTCCAGTAGCCTGAGCATTGCTTCCTGCCTCCTTTCATCACGCTGACGCCACCTATCATCTTGATCCCACCACCTTTCCTCTTGCTCCCGCCACCTGTCCTCACATTCATTTTGTGCATTCCTGCATTCTGCTGGGGTCTTTCAGTGTGAGAGGACTGCATGAACTCAGAGAACATTTCATCATGAGTGCGGTTTTTTTCGCCTTCTAATCTTTGCTAGTCTCTGGGATGGAGATGATATGGGGAGCATTGAAACATTTGCAGCTGTGGGAGGGAAAAAAAAGGGAGAGTAGTATTTAAAAAGACATATTTTAGAGAACAGTAGGTAGACTCTTTCATGATGAACCAAGCTGTTAACATAACATAGTACGTGTGCTTTCTTTACAAGGTTGCATTTTGCCTCTTATATTGAGGACCTGCCTGTTTAGTATGAGAGATCACACATGCAGGCCAGCAAGCAACAGAATTCGGCTTGCAGCCAGACATGGTAAGCCACAGTCTTTTGGTTTCTTTAACCTTCATAACATGTGGGAATGGTTTCAAACAGCAGCGCCCTCATGTCCCATACCAAGCACCCATTGGGTTGGCCATTTAAAAGGAGGGTCCACGGTTTTCAGGTTAACATGCAGCACAAACCCAGCTAAACCCCTCCACCCCATCATGTTCTCTGGGATGATCACTTCACCCCTCCCCCCACCGCATGGCGCACAGTGGGGATGATTTCTGTTCAGCCAGAGGCAAACAGACCAGCAGGAACAGCCACCTCTGAATGTCCCCTTAATAAAATTCCCCTATTTCAACCAAGTGACCATGAATGATATCACTCTCCTGAGGATAACACAGAGAGATAAAGAACAGATGTTACTTGAATGCCAACACCGGGACCATACACTGCCATGCTTTGTTATGCAATGATTCCAGACTACGTGCTAGTGGCCTGGCGTGGTAATGGAGGACGGAATAGGGCTGTCCTCCCCAGAAACCTTTTGCAAAGGCTTTGGGAGTACATCCAGGAGAGCTTCATTGAGATGTCCCTGGAGGATTTACGCTCCATCCCCATACACGTTAACAGACTTTTCCAGTAGGTGTACTGGCCGCGAGTGCATTCCAAGTCCTCAGGGCAAATTAATCATTAAACACACTTGCTTTTAAACCATGTACAATATTTACAAAGGTACACTCACCAGAGGTCTGTTCTCCGCCTTCTAGGTCGGAGCCCGCCTTCAGTGGGTTGGGAGGGTACTAGATCCAGGGTGAAAAATAGTTCCTGGCTGTTGGAGAAAACAGTTTCTGCACTTGCTTGCTGTGCGCTATCTTCAACCTCCTCCTCATCATCATCTTCCTCGTCTCCAAAAGCCACATCCCTATTGCGTGAGAATCCATTGACGGAGTCAAAGCACAGGGTTGGGGTACAGGTGGCTGCACCCCCTAGAATGGCATGCAGCTCATCATAGAAGCAGCATGTCTGGGGCTCTGACCCAGAGTGGCCATTTGCCTCTCTGGTTCTTTGGTAGGCTTGCCTCAGCTCCTTAAGTTTCACACGGCACTGCTGTGGGTCCCTGTTATAGCCTCTATCCTTCATGCCCTTAGAGATTTTTTCAAATATTTGGACATTTCATCTTTTGGAACGGAGTTCAGATAGCACAGATTCGTCTCCCCATACAGCAATCAGATCCAGTACCTCCTGTTCAGTCCATGCTGGAGCTCTTTTGCGATTCTGGGACTCCATGGTCACGTGTGCTGATGAGCTCTGCATGGTCACCTGTGCTGATCAGCTTGCCATGGTGGCCAAACAGGAAATGAAATTCAAAAGTTCGTAAGGCTTTTCCTGTCTACATGGCCAGTGCATCTGGGTTGAGAGTGCTGTCCAGAGTAGTCATAATGGAGCACTCTAGAATAGCTCCTGGAGGCCAATATCATCAAATTGCATCCACACTACCCCAAATTTGACCCAGCAGGGTCGATTTCAGCACTAATCCCCTCATCGGGGAGGAGTACAGAAATTGATTTTAAGAGCCCTTTAAGTCAACAAAAATGGCTTTGACGTGTGGACAGGTGCAGGGTTAAATCGATCTAACTCTGCTAAATTCGACCTAAACTCATAGTGTAGACCAGGGCTTATGTTAGGGGGTTTTCTAGTGTGAGCAAATAGGTACTATGGACCAAATCACCACTGGCGTACCACCAATGGAATAGCCCCAATTAATACCAGTAGTGAATTTGGCCCTAAAATAAGACAACCAAACTCATTTTCACTCTGGATGTAAGCCAGGATTTAAACCTAGAATTCCAGAGATGGAAGTGTAATTGCCTAGTGCACTAACCTATCTAGCCTCCTTTTCCTTTCTCCCACTTACCCATAGTCTTCCTACTGTTTTTAGTACTGTGCTCTAAATATAATTTAATGGAGAAAGCACAACTACAGACTATTTTGTCTGTCATAGGACATTAATCTTTTACCATGACCAATGGTATTAATTTTGCTACACCATTGTGCAAATGTGAACTAACCACTATAATCTTGCTGAGAATCATTTACTGCTCACTGTGACTTATACAGCTGAAGTTTTTGTCAGGTGTTTTCCTCTTCTTCCTTTTTTTTAAATTTACTTCACACCAGGTATGATTAAAAGAGGAGCAACTGAATGGCCTGGATGTTATCTGACATTGTGCTAGATGCAGACTATTATAAAAGGAGGGGTTGAGAGCTTTGTTCCTTGAATTACGCATTCATTTTACACCTTTAAGATGCAGAGGGAAAGTGTTATGTTATTTCAGTAAAGATTTTTTTTCCCACCTCTGCCGGACTGAGACACACTTTCTGGTATAAATAAATAAATACTGGCCTAAGAAATTATAAATGGCTTTAACATAGTCCAGCATTTCCTTGCAGCTTTGCCCCACCAGAGCTGCATCAATCCTGCTGTTAAAACTGCTACATTATCATTTCTGACAGTGCATCCTTTGTGAAGAGAATTGCATTTATTTTAATTCATTCTTTACTTCCCTAAAGACAGAAGAGACTTACGTTCGGATGACAACCATGTAGCTATAGGCAATGGTCCCAACTCCCACAAGGAAATAGGAAAGAGGCATCCTGAACTTCAGCCATCCAATTGTTCTCTGGTTGTTGTAATAGCCATAAAAGAGCACAGAATACTGTGCAAGGCCCTGAAAAGTAAATGGCAGGTAACAGCTTAACTAGCCTGTTATATACATACACACACACACACACTAAACCTCATGAAACTTCACCAAAAGCAGTGAATACCAAAAAGACATTAATTTTTATGCCTTCATGACATCTCCAGATGACATTATGGTAAACCTGACAGCTGGGTCCTGATTATTCTGTGAGAATTCAGAACAGCCCTGTTTTGGAGCCTTTAAAGAGGCTCTGAAAAAGATTTCATGTTGATTGTCAGGTCCATATCCTGTCAGATACTTTAGAGGTTGGACACTTCATCTACAATGTAGCAGCTGAAAGCTTTTTCATCCAAGTGGGTTTTTTGGTTGGTTGTATGTGTGTGTTTTAACAGAAAGTGGCTTTTCAACAAAACAGAAAGTTTGGTTACTTATATTCCATGTTCTTAAAATTTCCCTCCAGTTCCAGTTTGGTATAAAATTCTTCATTTCTGTTCTAAAGTACTGGGTAGTGTTGCTGTGTGCTGGTTAACAGCTGATAAATTTCATTCAGCAGATGGTTGGGTTTCATTGGATACTGAAATGATTCTTGTATCTACAGTTTATAAAACAAATTATTAGGTTGGTATTGAAAAAACTGCATTTCTTTAAAACAAATCATATGAATGAAGTTTCTCTTGGCTTGGATTGTTATTTTTTCAAAATAATTTAATAGGCAATTGCTTGAGTCTGAAAGTAATCAAGATAGTTGGCTTAGCCTGGTCAGAGGAGAGGAGAACAGTGTATTTAAACCCCTTTGATGAACAGCATAGCACATACAGAGCAGCAGCGAAGTTCCAAATGGGCACAATTAACTCAAATCAAACATTAGAGTTCAGCATGCGAAAGTGTAATTTATTGATATACTGTTGATGAATATGAGATGTGCTGATCATGAGCTGACAGTGCTAATGCAGAGTGCTTTAGTCCTCCTAAATTAAAAGGTCCATTTACTTTCCTTCTGTTTAGCTGCTGGCGTTTCTTAAAATTAATCCATCATATTCTATAATATCTATAGAATAACATCCTTCTGCTTTGTGTAATCACAAATCATGCATTTGATTTATTGGAGTTTTTTAAATGTCTGAAATGAGTCACACACAGTCTTCAGAACCTCATTTGCAATTCTTGTGAAAGTGAAAATGAAATATTAATATATGGTAACTAAAGGTAATATTTACAGATTTCTTCGTTTGGTAATCGATGCATCTCCTTATTTGTATTGGGATCAGAACAGCTATAGAGATATGCATGCAGGAGAGACAATATTAGGTATCTGATTCTAGGAGAAAGGGAATATTATTATTTATTTGTATAGCACCAAAAGTGAGCAGGTTTGTCTTTAGTTACTACACTTCTATTAAGAAATGGTGTAATTTCATGTAAGAATTTATACTGGGCTTGGATTGTCTAATCTGTAGTTGCTCATAGCCTCATACATTTCTGGATGGCTGTTTAGATCACACTACATATTAAAATATCTTTAAAGGCACCGTGCTCTGCTAAGTCAGTATTGTCATAGGTGTTTTAAAGCCTTTAGATGAGCCCTGCACTGTGAGTAATTGAGGATGTTGTTTCCTGGGCTTTGCCTACTGTATTTAACTGTGAAGCTTGATATATTTTTAGCTATGAAGTGGTAGCCATAAGCATAGGGTCTCCCTCTACGCTCTTCCCACAGCCTAACACAAGATAGATGAGCATATTCTCTTTAGTAGTATGCATGATTATAATGAGCTGTGGGATTTTGATTGCTGTGGAGTAGGGTCTGAGCTGTAGATTATATAAATATAAAAATTTCAGTTCAAGATTAAAATACAAAAGGCAACAGCAATTTAGCAATTTCTGCATGATGAAAATAGCCACATTCCCAAGGATGATCAGGGCAGGCACAATTTCCCCTTCATGTTTTGCTACACATTTTAGAGCCCTTTTTTATTATTTCTGAAATAAATGTTATTGGGGAATTACTCCAGAATACAACAACAACAAAACATGTTTATCATTTTATTTTGGACCTGAGAAAATTATTTTTGCCTCTAAAATTATCTCAGCTATATAGTCCCCATTCCCATCCTTGTCTGGATAAAGGTTTCATTGTCCCTTGCCAGATCCTGTTTCTTTCTCAGTTGCTAGGAGCCTCCCCTCTCTTGCTGCCATCTCTTTTCTCTCAAGTCTTCTCTCTTTCACCTTGTCCATACGATTGTATAAACATCTCTCCCCTTCTTCTAGGATCCACTCTTCTTAAAAGGGCCTCCATGTTGCTACAAGGCTCACTTTTCTCCTCCAAGGTCCCTCTCTGCTGCAGTACTTCCTCTCTTTTTAAATAGGCCTCACCACTTGACTTCATTGCTGTGTCTCCTGCTACTACCATTCAACCATTGGAGCTCCTGATCATCCAAATACAATGGAGTTCAATTCTGTTAATTACTGACATACATCAGTGATTGCAGAATGTTATTGAGTTACTCCTTCTAATGGTCCAGGAGCTCACCCAAAAAAGAACATTGACTTCCTTTCATGGATCTAAAAAGGGGTCATCACTTTGTGGCTAAAGGAAATCAGGTCAGGTCATCTGGTCAGTTACCACTTTACATCAGGCAATGTGGCGAGAGGTAAATGTGTTACTTTGAACACTTTATTAAACTAAAATTTTAAAAATTCACTGGGTTTCAGTGAGTCAGCCTGGAAGTATTGCATTAAAAGTCAGGAAGTCAGCATACAGATCAATGTATCCAGTCTGGTATTCAGTCTGTGTACTGAGAGTTTAAAAACTTGCTACCTGGCTGAAACTCTCCAAAGAAACAAATGAAAGAGCCAGAGTTCATTCCAGGCCAGTGGTGTGTCCCATCAGGGTAATCTGATTGCGGGCTGTGAGACATTTTGCTGTCATTGACCATCCGCAGGCACGGCCCCCCACAGCTCCCTTTGGCCATGAATAGTGAACCGCAGCCACTGGGAGCAGCAGGGGGGCCATGCCTATGGACGGTCAACGTCAGCAAAATGTCTCGCTGCCCGCAATCTTATTACCTTGATGGGCTGAATGCAGCTGGCGGGCCGCAGGTTGCCCACCACTGTTCCAGGCACTGTACCAGAGGAATAAGCCATGAGCCAGAGGTAAGGCCCCTAATAAAAAAATCCACCTGGGGTTGAAGTGGCACAAGGCTGAGGCCCTCTCTAGGCAGCCAGCACATGCTTGAAAGTGGGCAATGCTTGATGGGAGGAATGGCCAAAGGCTGAGCTAATTCAGTGAACCCCTACCACCGCCTCTATCTGCAGGGCTCCTAGGATGCTCCAGAATTTACAGCTGCCCCCAGCTGGCAGAACTCCTAGGGTGAGCAGTGGAACACTGTCCACAGCCCTCATCACCCTTCCCGGCATCAGCAGTCCGCACCAAGGAAACTTTGGTTTCATCCTTCATCCTCTGAGTTATTTTTAACACTTCTCCTAGTGCTTATGAGTATAAAGAGAATGAACTGTTCTACTGAGTTTGCCATGTCTGGCTATAAATTGTTCAAAGAAACAGACTCCCAGTTTCACCTCCCACATCTTCTATTATACTTACCTTTGCTGAAATCCATAACAAGTGCTTAAAGTTAAGCATGTTCATAAAGATTTGATGGACTGAGGCCTAAATGTAGAAGGGAGATTGTACAGAAGCTTCCGGCAAAGTCACCCTTATCTGAATGCTGTTCCCATTAATCTGGAGAACACCTATAACTGGATGATTCCATCTTTTTTGTTTGTGCAAAATCCTTTACAATGACCTTTGCAGCTGCCTGACAGACAATGTGGAGACTTTCATTGCCTTACAACCAACGTACCATTGTCTGGACTCATTGTAATATGGAATTTATCCTCAATACAGTCATCTTAAATTTATTTCATGTTTACAAAAGTAATCACGCTATGGAGGCATGCCCTGTGTGAAAGGTGGTGAAAATATTGTTTCAATAAATAAAAGTATTCTATGGTATTTAGAAGTCTACCTTCAGACTTTCAGTTGAGGAGGTTCATCTCTTAAGGATACGATGAGCTTCAAAGAAACAATAAGGGATTCAGCCATCCATCCCACTACAGCTAAAATATTTGCAAATTTAAAAAACAGAATTTTGCTTCTAGTCTATCTTTAAAAAAAGGCCTAAAGTACGAGGTTTTGTCTTACATGGAACTCACACAGCACCACCAATTTGAAATCTAAATGCATATAATCCAAGAGGGTCAAATTCATCCACAGTCCAACTCTACTGAAGCAAATGGAATGACACCAGAGACTACATCAGTCTAGACTCTTATTCCCAAATTCCTCTCCTTTTTTATTCCTAAAGACACAGTAATGGACATGGAATTTTCATACATTCTGTTTTTAGATCAAGAAAACATCTATACTCGGAATGAATGAAAAGGAGATTTGAATTGATTTCTATCCATTTGACTGATCTCCTGACATATTTCATATTAAACTACTGAAATTGAACAGTGAAGCACTGATCACTGAAATCAAAGCCTTTTAGAGCCAAAAGAGTCATGATAATATGCAGTATTGCGATAATGCACACTTACACTAAAGTCCCACAAAGTTGCAAAATTCATAGCAGTCTTTTCTTCAGCTCTCGGGACAGTTTTTCTAGGTAACGTGCCATATGGTTTCCCCATCAGTACCTGTAGTCAAAATATGATGAATGTAGATAACAGCTCAAAACACAACACCAACAACCAAGTATAAAATGCAGATGCGAACAACTGCACTGGAGATTTTGCTTTGTGTTCTCCTTAACTCCCTACTGATAGCAATCCATCTCTCCAAATCTTTTGCCTTCATGCCTTTTAATTCGTGATTGACGCTATTCCTGAAGTATATGTCACTGCAATTTTTTATTAAATGGTAGTCTACTAAAAATCAGTGGAATGTTAAGCTGTATCTTTTATATTCAGCAGCAACAAAAGTTAAAAATATTCATCAGATCAGTGAGTTCTTTCAGTGATGCAAATTCATTTTTCTTGTGCTATTGATTTTGTTGCTTTTGTTAATAGAAAATAGATTGGGTCATTACATGCATATAGTTTTCAGATGATGACAATCAGGATTCTAGACCAGATTCTACTCCCACTTGAGTCTTGATATTGTTCCACTGCAATCAATGGCAGTTTTTCTCTTGACTTCAATGGGCACAGAACCAGGTTCTTAAGGTGGTGTAAATCCAAAGTAACTCAATTGGCTTCAATTACTCTACTCTAATGAAAGCAGAATTTGGCCCATCCATTAGAAAAATTTTGGAAAATGTCATATCCTAAATAAATCTTGTGGGCTTGACATTATCTGCTGCACTCACTTACATGTACACACTGGAGGTAAGTGTAATCAAGAGGATATTCTCTATGGTGGAAATTTAGGGGCCAGCCCAAGCCACTTAAATTCCATTTAAATCCTATTTTGAGCCCTGCTTAAGTCTTATACTCATCCTTTGCATGGGATAATTTCAATTTGAGTTGAATTCCACCTTATGGATGAGATTCTATGCTGCATGTCTAAGGATACGTCTATACTTCGAGCTGGAGGTATAATTTCCACTTGAGGAGACATGTACCCCAGGCTAGTTCTAAGCAAGCTAGCACTCTAAAAATGGAGTCTCGCCATGGCAGCGTGAGCAGAAGAGGCTAGCATCCCATTCAAGATGCTAGGTACATATGTGGGGTGACTAGCGGTGCCTGCTCTTTGTGCTGCTGTGGCTACACCTTATTTTTAGCTCTTGATCACAGCTGGCACGGGGTATGTCTCCTCAAGGTGGAAATAATACCTCCAGCTTAAAGTATAGACATACTGTTAGAGGTGCAGCACAGAACTCACAGTCCAGGGGATGCGGGCTAAGGTAGCTTTAAACCACCTTGTGCTCCTCACCCCCCTCCACTGTAAACCTGGGCTGCTCCAGGTTATAGAGTGGAAATGCCCCTGTTGTAATTTAGACAGACTTCATGGACTGCCCTAAGAGTCACAGCACTGCAGGATGCAGCCCTTCCCCCCACACTTGTCTCATGCTCAGCCCTGCTCAGGCATGCTCCACCCACCCAGCCCCCATGCCAGGGGGTGTTAAGTTCTTGGGAGGCAGCCTTATAGCTGTCTTCTGCAATGCTTGTGCCATGAATGCTTCCCTGAGCAGAACCAGGGCTTTTAGATCTGTTTTACACCACTCTCTCTCTTTTCATGGCTTAAAGGAGCTGGAGCATTGGTAGAGATCTTGTCCTAAGTGTTCTAGTAACAAAGGTAAAAGTTTTAAGCAACATTTCTCAGTGACATTTTATTCCCCTATAGAAATAAGAAATCCAATTTTAAAAAAATTCCAAATCACGCATTCTCACTCACCTCAGGCACCATTACAAGGCCAAACGTCAATCCAAAGAGAATCATATTTATTCCATACATCCAGCGCAAGAATATGAAATAAGAAGCTACTGAAGAGCCAAAATGACCTGTGAAAACATTTGCAGTGACAAAAAGACAGATCAGTCAATATTCTTGTCTTCTTACTTTGAGACAAGATTACTTGAGCATTTTCATGAGTGCTGAAGATACAAAAAATCAGATTTTTCTTTATTCTATATTAATACCTATAATTGTATCATTTTAGTAATTTTTCAAGATTGCAGACTAGCATTCACTTCCTTGAAATGATTTTAAAAAACAGAAGCCAAGACACCATTTACCAAAGTATATTGAAGGAATATAAATAACATGACACCAATACAATGGAATAGAACCTCAGGATAATCTCCTAGGGCCAGATGTTCAAAGGTATTTGGTTGCCTAAGGATGCAGATAGGTGCCTAATGAGATTTTCAAAAGTGACTAAACAGATGAGGCACCTAACTCCACTTGAAATCAGCAAAATACCTTTGAAATCATGGTCTCTAGAGCTTATCAGTGCCTTTCTACATATGCTTTGTTTCTGGCCTACTAGCCAGGGAGAAAGCAAAGCATTGCTTGAAAGACAACTTCCTGAATTTAAAAAAACACAAACACACTATTCTACAGCAGTGGTCTAAAACACCAGCATTTGCAATGGTGATACTACGATTGCTGTTGTTGTATAGAATACAGTGGTATTTTTATACTAAATCACTAACAGACTGGTGTCTGTCACAACACCAGATGCAGAATACCTTGAGGACCAGGAGTATACAGTTACTCAATACAAAAGATTCTTCACAACAGGCTCATTAGTCTATGCATCACCAGTATAAAAGTTTTAGCAATGACAACAAGAGATGGTTTAAAATTAACGTTTAGGGAAACAAGTACATACTGTGAGAAAAATTATTATTGTAAATGGGAAAGATTTAGGTAGGAAAGAACAGGGGAGGTAGCTTGATCAGGGGGACAGAGTATTTAATTGAGAGCTATGAGCTCTTCAGTTCTGCCACTGACCAACTGTGTGACTTTGAGCAAGTCAGTTCATTTCTTTTGCCTCTGTTTCCCCTCCCACCCTTTGTCTGCCTTGTCCATTTTGACTGTAAGCATTTTGGGGCAAGAATTGTCTCTCTGTGTTTGCACCACGCCTAGCACAATTGGGCCCTGATTTCGGTTGAGGTCTCTAGGTACTACTACTACGTTAATAATAATAAAATAATAGAAGTTTAGGACCTGATTCTGCAATACTTATGTGAAGAAACCTTCCACTGAAATCAAGAATCAAACACTTTATGATTAAAGGGAAGATTTTTATCCTCACATGCTCTGGAGGTGTAGCTGCTGTAACTGAAAATGTTGGTCACGTGACCTTTTTATTTACTGCTAAAGGGGCTCCTGTTGGTTTAGGACATGTGAGCATTTATTGTGCCTGATGATTTCATAAACTGTTTTGTTACTATTTTCTCTGGTAATGGCCCTCTTGGTGCTATATCAGTTAAGATTAGCCTTGTACCCCAGTTAATTCTAACATTTATTGACCTGTAGTTATTCATTAAAGCTCTCACTAGCTGGGACTGAATTAGGGGAGAATCATCCCAGGCCCTTGTTGCAGAAGCACTGAAATACCTAGTCCTGTTAATCTAGACTTTGAGCTTTTATGTTAGTATTTCTAATTGGCACTGTTTGTCCAGCACATTGAACTTTTCAGCTCCTATGAGAGGAAGCCTTTATATGTTCTAATGTTAGTTTCCCATACTCTTCCACTAGTAGCTCCATTTAAGTAGAAAATTGTAACAAGACAAATAGACAGGTTTTGCCTCTGACCTGATCTTGGCCTTTTGTGCCACAAAAGCCAGAAAGCTACCTTAACTGGTCCCCTTCAATAGAGGAGAATCCTCAGCTCCTATGCCATCCTGTCCTATACTCCAGCACACAGGTGCATTGCTAGGGTGACACGAGAAAGTGTGAAAAATCAGGATGGGGTCGGGGGTAATGGGCATCTATAAAAGACAAAGCCCCAAATATCGGGACTGTCCCTATAAAATTGGGTCATCTGGTCACCCTATGCATAGCTGCAGAAAAGAGAATCAGCACTAGGAGCCACTAGGTGTGGTTGATTCCTGGCTGATATAAAGGACCTTAAGTTGCACATCATCTGATTCCCAGATGTTGCAAAGGACCTAAATGCACATTGGGACTAGACAAGCACCCAGTGGCCCAAGGATGGCTAGACGGGCATAAAGGTGTCCTAAAAATAACTTCATGTCCACCCGTCCCCTGAGCTGTGCTAGCTGGGGGACAGCAAGTTCTGAAGTTCTGACTCAGTCATTTCATCACTGCATTTTATGGTTTGCTTTGCTGATTTTCTAGGTTTAAAATTTAGATGTACAGTAAAAACACATTAATTTGCAGTATAGTGAATGTTGCAAAATAGTTTTCTTTTGGGCTGACGCATGTCATGCTTGGTCTCTGTCCAAATTTGATTTTTATTTTTTATTTCTTTTACAAAGATAAAGTTCACAATCCTATTTATTGAGGGTCATTATAAAGGTAACATTTATACTGTGATATTCTGAGTGTCCAGGCATCTTTAAGCTAAGGAAAAGAAAAAGGAGCTTATTTCATTACAGGAGAGAAAAAAACTGTACATAGACACAGTATCAGTTAATTATCCTGTTCTATTTTTACATACTTGTCCTACTAATGTAACTTGAAACAGCCGTGGGTTTTAATGGCAAAACAATTCAGTCCAGGCCCATTTATTTACCAAATATAACTGAAGGATCACTCACATGGGTTCTCAGAATGAATTCTATTTTGTTACCAGCCCACCAAAAGAACCACCTGTCTCCTGCTGCTCAATTTGATTTAACTACATTTATTCAACAGCTTCTTCTGCGTGCTAAATTAAACCCTAGTGATTGCATAGCCTGCTTTGTTCTCTACTGATCATGATGCCATGTGTTTCAAGTTATTATGTGGTGAATTACCCTTTCTTTTGGCCTAGTGCCACCTTGTCTAGGATTGCTTTGCAACACAAAGTACAAATCAGCTAAAACTCACAGTTGACCATTTTCCTGGTCATAGCCACCTTGACACTGTCTATTGCATGCTCCAAAACTACCTTCAGTAAAGCTATCTTGCACTATAATTAGGGCTGATCAGTGGCTAGGCTCCCACTCAAGTCCTTGTGATGTTAAGCCAAGTTTGCTTCAGAGCGGATTTGTTGATAACTTAGCTCATTACTGGAAGGCCTTTCTCCCTATGAAATATAAAGCTTACTTTATGATAAGACTGTTCTCAAATTTTGCCACAACTCTCACCACAAGTACTTTGCAATTTTATATATGCACAGTGATATTCATGATCATATTCTCTTTTTTGTCTTTATTTTATATGTTGTCTTTTGAGAACACTTAAATAGCATATTATAGGCAAACAACAAAGCCAGCCTCTAAGCTGTATCCCAAGAGCACTTTTCCAGAATTAATTTCAATACTGGGTAATGAAAAAGGTTTAAACTTATCAGTGGCATCTATATTGGGCATTATTATCTGTAAGGTAACTGAGACTTTAAAGGATATGTCTGATTAATAGCTATTAATGCCTTAACAAGCTAAATACATTTTCACAAAAGAAGACTGTATACAATGTAGACATTTTACAATGATTTTTTAAAAGTATAGATATACCTGTCTGTGTTTCAGAATCTCTAGTTAGTGAATGGGGCTAGTGACCCAGCACATAGTTCCCAGAAAGAACCCCATGCCCAGAGTAGGTCACAATGAATAAAAATGCATCTCCCATTTGAAAGTAATGGACATTTCACAGTTGATATAAAACTAAAGTACAAATAAAACTGTCGAATAATTTTAGTATTATCTTTGAATAGTCATGGAAGACGGGTGAGATTCCAGGGGACTGGAAAAGGGCAAATACGGTGCCAATCAATAAAAAGGGGAATAAGGACAACCTGGAGAATTACAGACCACTCAGCTTAACTTCTGTACCAGGAAAGATAATGGAGCAAATAATCAAGCAATTAACTGGCAAACATCTAGAAGATAATAAGGTGATAAGTAACAGTCAGCATGGATTTGTCAAGAACAAATCATGTCAAACCAACCTAATAGCTTTCTTTGACAGGGTAAACAAGCCTTGTGGATAGGGGGAGAAGGTATATCTTGACTTTAGTAAGGCTTTTGATACTGTCTCACATGACCTTCTCATAAGCAAACTAGGGAAATACAACCTAGATGAAGCTTATATCAGGTCTCTTAAGGTCCCTTCCAGGCCTATGATTCTATGATTCTCTTGGTTAGATAAGCAGCTCTTTCTCTTACTTTATTGAAAGAATTTCTCAACAAATTTGAAACCTTCTGTTTTCCAGTTCTTTCAAGTGGGATTTGAATTCTCCATCTGATTCTGCACTACCAAATCATCAACATGACAATTTTGTGTATGATCTCTGCAATTAGATGTAGTGGTGACAATACTGTTTATGGTATACTGGAGTTGTCCTTGAAAATAAAAGACGTGCTATGCAGTCAAAATGACGGAAGTCATGGTTTGGGTATAGGCTACCTGAAAAATAATCTGTTTCCACATACATCAGCACAGCAGTTTAGATCAACTGATGTTCTTGAGGGAACAAGTTGTGTTAATTTAGTGATACTAAAAAATGCCAGACTGAGAGCCATGAACACAGAAGTCTAATTTTTTTTCCACACAACAGGTGGAACAAACATACCAAAGGACCTTATCCCTGACTGCAGAGACCTTTTTTAAGGGGCAGAGGAGTGTTTAGTCTTCAGGCCCAATCAGTACACTGCCTTTTGGCTTGCTCGGTGTGCTTCTTTGTCCCATTTCAAAGAGGACTAGATCAAAGCATGCTAACAAACTGTTAATACACATCAGCAGGGTCCATGTGGGCAGGCTAATGTGAGACAGATTCATGCTCCAGCTTGCTGCAAGCTACATGTTTGTGTAGACAAGCTTTGACTATGAAGATTGTTTCATGAAACATAATCTCTTGTTCAGAATGTGGCTGTGTCCTCTGCCATGACAGCTAGGGGGGCGGGTGTCAGTGCTCTAGAATAATGATGAAGTTTTGGGTTCACTGATAATTAAGAAGGCGGGTCCATCTTCTCTTCTGAGGAATAAAACATCTGGAAAGTTATTTTTAAAAGCAGTACAGATATTCTCGGACTCAGGGGGGCATCTGGGAGTACACCTGCTGCTAAGTGCTAATTGTATTGTTTTCCACAACTACTTACTTTCAATCTCTTTGATTTTCATTTCCCATGGTATGCAGGCTGTTTTAAAATTCTCAAAATCTCGTTGAAATTTCATCCATTTCTGTAAAGGATCACAAAGAAAAAGAGGCCGCATTCTCACTGTTCTCATATACATTCTCAGTCACTACTCTGAGATCCAGCATAGAACTGAGTGAATTTGTATCAAATACTTAATTTGCTGTATTTTGCCTTTTTTTTTCCTGTTTGTGGAATGTCTGAACAAATTGTGATTTTTTTTCTTGACTATTATTTGACTTGAGAACTGTTTCTGATCATTTAACGTATTTTATTCCAAATCTGAAATTCGAACTATATTGCTTAGTTGTGGTGTCTCTGTCCCTCAATTGGATAAGAGTAACTATTATAATCAGCAAAAACAATGCAGAGTCCTTGTGGCACCTTAGAGACTAACAAATTTATTTGGGCATAAACTTTTGTGGGCTAGAACTCACTTCATCAAGTGAATGGAGTGAAAAATACAGGAGTAGGTATAAATACATGAAAGGATGGGGGTGCTTTAACAAATGTGAGGTCAGTATAAGGAGGTAAATCAATTAATAGCAGGATACCAAGGAAGGAAAAATATAATCAGGCTTTCCAGGCATATTTCAGAATGTGAAAGTGGAAAAATTGTTGAACATTAATGCTAGTAAAATGTGGTTCCACAAATGTCTATAAAAAATGAAGCCAAATTAGTACTGAACGTGGTTGAAGCAAAACTGGTTTAAAAATGTGAATAAATATTTGTAGAGATTTTTTGCAGTATTCTCTCAGCTCTGAGGCAAAGGGACAATCTGTTGAAGCACTGTATAAGGGAGAAGGGAACCATTCCAATCTAATATGTAAAGTGCATGTTTGCCATATGCCATGAGTTTTTCTGCTACAATGAGGAGATTGGAACATTCTGAATCTTCTCAAGGAGAATGATCTTCATTGGCTTTCTTTATTCTGGACCTAACCCTGAGGGTGAGATTATCTGTATTCAGTTTGATTAGACATAGATTTGTGCATTTTATTTTATTTTGCTTGGTGACTTACTTTGTTCTGTCTGTTACTACTTGGAACCACTTAAATCCTACTTTCTGTATTTAATAAAATCACTTTTTACTTATCAATTAGCTCAGAGTATGTATTAATACTGGGGGAGCAAACAACTGTGCATATCTCTCTATCAGTGTTATAGAGGGTGAACAATTTATGAGTTTACCCTGCATAAGCTTTATACAGGGTAAAAAGGATTTATTTGGGCTTAGACCCCATTGGAAGTTGGGCATCTGAGTGTTAAAGACAGGAACACTTCTGTTAGCTGCTTTCAGGTAAACCTGCAGCTTTGGGGCAAGTAATTCAGACCCTGGGTCTGTGTTGGAGCAGACGGGAGTGTCTGGCTCAGCAAGACAGGGTGCTGGGGTCCCGAGCTGGCAGGGAAAGCAGGTAGTCTGGGCACATCGTGTGGCAGCTCCCAAAGGGGTTTCTGTGATCCAACCCATCACACTCTGCTTTGGGATAATTTGGGGCAAAGGCGGTTAAAAATGCAAGTGAAGAATGGGATGATATTTATGAGGATGTGGTGAATGATCATCTACAACAGTGCATTGCTTTGCATTGTATGAAATTGATTAAATAAAATCCTTACCTTTGTCATCATCACTTTGTACGCATAAAACTTTTTCCCTTTTCCTTTTCCAAGTGCACCTTCAAATTTTTCTACAAAAAGCTGGGCTTCCCTGAGAAATCAGAACAAAAAGACATTCATGTGATGATATGGTAAAACAGGAATTCTTGCCACTTCAGGCTTGAAAAACATGTCCTTTACTCCACGCTGGATGTTCATATATCCCTGTTTTCTTAGTGATGCTCTTATCCTTTGTATTTCCCAGACATGGTCATTCAGCAATTAAAGCAGCCACCTCTCCTCAATAAAAGTACATACACTGGTGTCTTAAAGTTTGTGCTCACAAAGCAGAATAAAAAGGGGGTGGAGAAGACTCTAGTAAATGACTGGTCTCATCTGATCATCATTTAAAAGTGCTGATGTTACACAAAACCTTAAAAACATTTTAAAGGAACTCTCACTCTTTTTTTCCCTTTCACTCTTATGTCCTATCTGTCTCACTAGGGAATACTTTAATAATTTTGTCAGTCAAAACTCTAATCTTCTGGAGCCAATTGAAGCCACAGTTATGAGAAAATGATTCATAGATTGAACAATGGACAAGACATATGTGGAGGCACTGAGAGGAGTGAAAATATATATAGGCTAGAAGAGAGCAGACACAAGGGAACCATGATTACAGTCTATAAATATCTTCAAGGTAACAATTAAAATTAAGGAGAAGAATAATTCATATAGTCCTGTGGCGCCTTATAGACTAACAGATGTATTGGAGTATAAGCTTTTGTGGGTGAATACCCACTTTGTCAGACGCCTATGCTCCAATACGTCTGTTAGTCTATAAGGTGCCACAGGACTCTTTGTCACTTTTTACAGATTCGGACTAACATGGCTACCCCCCTGATACTTGTCATATAGTTCCAGTGGATGAATGGATTAGGACCAATGGCTTGAACAAACAGAAATAATTCTTAAGAGGAAGTACTACTGGGGAATAGGCTAGATTACAAAACAAGACACCATGGCTTCAGGTATTCAAGAACAGGCTAGATAACATTAGCAGGAATTAAGTAGAGATCACTTCTGGAAAATGCAGATGGTTCAGACAAAATGACTTGAGTTGTTTTCTTCTGGTTGCATTACATTACAACGTGCCAAAACATTACAAAAACTGCAGGTGATGCTTATGTTAGAAGAATACTAATAACCAGCTCAAAATTTCCATGTGAACCAAAGCTAACCTCTCTTATTCCTATGAAAAATATTGTGGGAATTTAATGACTGCAATTTCAGAAGTAGCTCTGATCCTTCTAATACCATTTGTCCAATTCAGAAGGAAGAGTGTCACCTAGTTAATCACCATCAACACCATTTACTGTGGCACTAATTGATTTGTGGAGACTTTATGTCCAAGCACAGGGCCTAGATTGTGAAAGGGCTGAAGAAATCACAACATGCAGTGGCATGGCTAAAATCTATGCTTTCAGCCATTCATCCACTTTATTTTACTGTTCCAGTCTTCAAAATTAAAAAAATACACTTCTCAAAGTGAAACGAGGAGATTAGAAAGTCAGAAGGATACTATTCAAACAAAAGCCTGACACAATGTCACTAATGTGAAAAAATTTCCTCTCTAGTATACACATCATACATCTATAGCTGGGCACAGAAATTCTCCAGAAACTTCTCTTTTCTGTTATAAAATGATCATGAGTTTGGCTAAGCCAAAACAAATAAATTATTTTCCACAGGCAAAGTTTATAAAAACATGTCTTTTAGATCATGAATTCAACCCCTCAATTAAATCCAAGGATTCAAACTAGGCATGCTTGTTTGCAATGCAATGAATGTCACATTAAATGCCTTTTAGGTGTTTTCCTCTGCATTAGAATATATTTTTTTATTCCTCTCTAAGTCCTGAATTCTCTGGCAAGGATGGGTTTTCTGTTTTTACCTGCAAGCTGGTTGCAGATTTCTAGTGCAAACTGAATTCTTGCCCTTTGGATGTAGTGTACTAGGTTTCCTGGACTACTGCTGGTATTTTCCCATGACTTCCCTCAGTGAAGTTCCCCTCCCCTCCCTCTTTCATTTGTTCCCCTCCCCCCATTCTTATTGACTGTTAGGCTTTTCTTCCTCTCCATATCTTTTCAGGTGTTTGACTAGGTCCCTGGCGGTTCTTCAGTATGTTACAAAAATCCCTTATCTGTATGACAGTATTTAATCTGTCTATATTTTTTAAGGGCTTTAACTTTACTAATCACATTGGGCCAAATTAATCATCTAGTCTAGTTACTATCCACTTGTGCAGATGTTCTGTTTTAAATAGAAAGGGACCCTTCACTTTAACAGGGCTCAACTGTATATTTAACACTGAACTATCTGCCTATCGTAATCTAAATACCCTTGCACAGTATGAGGCACTTGAATACAGTACTGATAGCACTCACCATACCTGTTAAAGAACCACTCAAAAGCCTCTCATACATTCTGCAGCAAATGAAAGGAAATACGTATCACATGGTATTATTGGGTAGATGGAAGAACCTTGCCATCTTCTGTCAGAATGAAAGCACTTTATGTGTCAAAGTTACACTTGATGTTCTACATATGTGCCTTCTCCTTGAGTGGGCAGTGCAGGTTTGGATATAGCTGGCTTTTAATGAGCTTTCTTGTACAGTCATTACAGCTTTAGGAAGACCCAGTGAATAACATCCTCATGGGGGGCACCCTGCCCTGCCACATGAAAACCTATAGAGAAGCCATTCTGTGCTCTGCCGCAGCCCAGCTGCATCCAGGAATAGGAATACTTGCATGACTAATTTCAAGTCCCTATTTAATTGGTAGTTGAGTGCAAGCCTCAATAACAATTTAATTCCATGAAAAATTCCCACTGCAGTATTTAACAAAAGATATGACAAGCACATCTAGTGGTGGAGCAGAGCTTGAAAGAGGGCCTGTGGGTGATGAGGCAGAGAATATGTGTGCAGTTGCATTCAAGGAAACTAATAAGGAAAGCATAAGCCCCATGTGATGCTGCAGCTATCAAATAGCTACTGCAAAGTGTTTTTTTCCTTGCTCCTGCTCATCCCTCCTCCACCAGAGACACTCAATGGCTTTTTACTGGGTTACACCCTTGAATTAAAATGAGTTACTTCTGATTTACTTGCTGTGAGAGCAAAGTCAGGCCCTCGGTGATTTGTAAGTCAGAAACTAAGGAAATTTCCCCCCCTCCCTTCTAAACTTCCTGTGTCCTGGCTGGCTCTAAATATAGAATCATAGGACTGGAAGGGACTTTGAGAGGTCATCTAGTCCATTCTCCTGCACTCATGGCTGGACTAAGTATTATCTAGACCATTCCTGACAGGTGTTTGTCTAACCCAGTGCTTCTCAAAGCCGGTCTGCCATTTGTTCAGGGAAAGACCCTGGCAGTCCAGGCCCGTTTGTTTACCTGCCATGTCTGCAGGTTCGGCCAATCGCAGCTCCCACTCGCCGCCCTTCCTGCAGCCCCCATTGGCCTGGAGCGGCGAACCGCGGCCAGTGGGAGCTGCGATCGGCCGAACCTGCAGACGCAGCAGGTAAACAAACCGGCCCAGACCACCAGGGGCTTTCCCTGAACAAGCGGAGAACTGGCTTTGAGAAGCACTGGTCTAATCTGCTCTTAAAAATCTCCAATGATGGAGATTCCACAACCTCCCTAGGCAATTTATTCCAGTGCTTAACCACCCTGACAGTTAGGAAGTTTTTACTGATGTCCAACCTAAACCTCCCTTGCTGCAATTTAAGCCCATTGCTTATTGCTTATTCTCAGAGGTTAAGAAGAACAATTCTTCTCCCTCCTCCTTGTGACAACCTTTTATGTACTTTGAGAGGGGACATGATAATCATTTTCGTCTTCTCTTTTCCAGACTAAACAAACCCAATTTTTTCAATCTTCCCTCATAGGTCATGTTGTCTACACCTTTAATCATTTTTGTTGCTCTTCTCGGGACTTTCTCCAATTTGTCCACATATTTCCTGAGATGTGGCACCCAGAACTGGACACAATACTCCAGTTGAGGCCTAATCAGTGTGGAGTAGAATGGAAGAATTACTTCTTATGTCTTCTTATCACATTCCTGTGAATACATCCCAGAATGACATTTGCCTTTTTTTTTTTGTAAAAGTGTTATACTGTTGACTTGCTTTTAGCTTGTGATCCACTATGACCCCCAGATCCCTTCCCACAGTACTCCTTCCTAGGCAGTCATTTCCCATTGTGTATGTATGTGCAACTGAGTGTTCCTTCGTAAATGGAGCACTTTGCATTTGTCCTTATTGAATTTCATCTTATTTACTTCAGACCATTTCTCCAGTTTGTCCATATCATTTTGAATTTTAATCCTATCCTCCAAAGCACTTGCAACCCCTCCCAGCTTGGTATTATCCACAAACTTTATAAGTGTACTCTCTATGCCATTATCTAAATCAACATGCAACCATCAGGTGAGTACACAGATAATAAATGTATTTCCCTGTCCTCTACATGTTTGTATATTATGCACATTATTGTTTCCTAAGCATATTTTGAAATGCTCTTTACCTCAGTTCTCAGCTTTGAGAATAAGAACTTTATTTGTACATCCCTGGAGAATCATCACACGCCTCTGCACTTTGTGCTAAGAAAAGTGAGAAGCAGAGGAAGAGCAGTCCTATCATTACAACAGTTTATTAAATCCCATCTGCACATTTTTGAGAAGCATCTTCAAAAATATCACACACTACATGCAAAGTGATAGAACCTCACAAAAATGAGGAAGTGTCAAAAACAACACTGAAAGATGAAAGTGAGCTTTGTAATCACTGGTATCATGTTATAGGTAAATTATCTATAGCGCAAGATAGGCCAAAGTGTACCCCTTTAGCTAACTGTGAGAGCTTTTTTGGTTGAGAAAAAACATCTTAATCTAATTACCAACATAAGGAGCTCATAAATATTTCATGGAGCCAGGTAGTATTGCCCTTAAGTAGCCCAGGTTAATTATTAATCCTAGGTATGAGGTTGCAGCTTCCAAAGTGCTAGGTATATTGCATGTAGGGCAGTTCAGCATGTACAAAGTAGAGGATGTATTACAGCACTTAGAGGTTGCTGCTGGTGAACAGGATTCAAGTGGATAGCTCACGTTTTTCAACAACAGTTCAGGAAGGTTTCAGTCACCAACATGTAAAAAGTCATTAAAAAGAAATGTCCTATTAATATTGATCACTTTGGACTTCTCCAAGTAAGCCTTAAAAAGACTGGCTAAAAGTTGACAGCAACACAACTGTTGCCAGGTGGCAGCTATCTTGGAAAGTGGCTCAATAATGGACGAACTACAGTGTTATTTAATTTGGTTTCGGTGGCTGCCAATAAGTTCATAACAACAGATCTGGGAGGGTCTGAAGATAATAGCTGAAGAACGTAATCTTCTTCATCTCACAGAGTAGTTTGTGATTGGTTTTTTTTTGTCATGCTGCATTTATAGAATATTCTGTTACAAAAAATCTATTTTTATGGCTACTCTGGATTGGAAAGTAAAACAACTGGAGAAAAAAAGACAAAGTCTAAACACTCCCCTCCCACCCACCTTTCCACCTACCCCTATTATTTAGAAATAATCCACTGAAAAAAATGTTCACAGGTGGGTACTGAACTGCTTCCGCTGAGGTTAGTGAGAGCGTTACTGTTGATTTCAATGGAACCAAGCTCAGTGCCTATAGATCCCAGCACAGCAACTGGTCTCTACTTCCCCCGTTGCAGGATTCTGGGAACAGCCTGGACTGGATTTCCAATTAGGCACAGTAGGCATATGCCTAGGGGCGTCAGCATTCTAGGGGCACCTGACCTCTCTAAAACGGTGTGAAACACGAAGGGCAGCTATAGGCAGGAGGGGCACTGAAGATGCTGTGCCTAGGGGTGTATAAGGTGTAAATCCAGCCTTGGTACAGACTGAAGATTCTCTCCCTCCTCCTTTTAATTTTATATGAACCAGTTATGTTTTAGGGGCCCTCACAAATATCCTTTGTTCACTGTCACTGTTCCTACAGCCACTCCCAAGTTGTCTTGTGATTCTCTTTGCATTCCATATTTATTTGAAGCTACTTTGTGAATGATACAAGCTTGATCTATGCCTGACATCTCCTTCATATTTTGTTGTCATTCATTTAATTGTAATTCATACATTGGTATTAACTTTATTGGGTAGCTTTTACATTTAGTAAGAACTTTAAACAAGGGAGAATTATAGTTGCATGGCATGCTATTGTATAATTGCAGGATTCCATGGTAATTTAATAAGAGAATGCTAGTAGATCTGACTATATAGCAGTTAATTACCTCGGTAGATTATACAATGCATACTTTGTGTGTGTAAAATATAACTGATCCATGTCAATAATGAGAATTGGAACTGTACTCCAGAACCAAATACAGAAGCCCACTTTTCAAATGTGGTCCTATCAACCCAGGACCAAGAACCATTAGCTTGAAAAACAAGGTAGCTGGATAGATATGGATACACCCATAAGTCTCAGATCCTCAGGCGGTGTAAATCAGTGTAAATTTCAATAGAGTTACACCAACTTGCACCATCCAAAGATCTGGCCCATAATATTTTATCTCTATCTCTATAAGCATCAATTGTAGGTTCAACTTTCTCCAAATGCAGTTCAGTAGATAGGAACTGAAGGTCATTACCATTGGAGTAGCCTTTGTGAAACATATTGGTGTCTCAGACCAGTTCCCAGAGGATAAGAGTCTATATCACAGAAAATACCACCCCCAAAAAAGAGGCGAGGACAGAAGACAGCCTGCCCTACCTTCTAATCCTCAGCTGCTCGCCCTCCAGTTCAGAATTAATGCACACTGGCTTGGTAAACTGGAGAAGTTTATACAGACACTGCCCATGCTACAACTTTCCTAGGATAAACAAAGTGCTTTATTCCCCAAAGGGTCCCATCTGACCTCTGTCCTAGACATTACACTCAGCAAAAGGAGTAGTGCACATCCTGGAATAATGGTTTGTCCTACTCCAGTTGAAACCAGAAAAAGCCCATGTAGTTAAACGAGAAAAGGGAGGAAGGAAATGCAAAATGTCTAATCTCACTAAAGCCAGGAAATTCAGAGAAAGGCTGAATCAGCATCCTTTCCTACTTCAGTTATGCTGAGGTAGTCCAGATAATATGGCCTTCTACCAGGTAACTGAGAACTGTGCTCTTACATACCATATAGGTCAGATTCCCCCCCACCCTGTTGAGAAGAAAAACTTGTGGAAGCGGGGATTAATAGAGGAAGGGGTGGCAAGGGACAGATCATTCCATCAAAGGGCAAGTTTTGCCCTCAAATAGATTAAGCAGAAGCTTCAGCCACCCACTATGGATCCCTTGAGATTCCCAAGAAGCAAAGCCTTTACATAGGCTCTTACCGACATCCCAGCATGAATATTCCTTATGAGGCTGTTTGAAGGATGATGTTAATCTGTTTCTCAGTATCTCTCTCACACACACAAACTCTCTCTATCTCCTCCTCCTCCTCCATGCCCATCCTTGGCCTGCCGCCTCCCGCTTTGCAAATCCTCAGACTTATGCAAAGTTGTCTGTGAGATCTGAAGATTGGGGAGCCATGCTACAGAAATTTATAACCCCAAATTCATCATAAGCAGGGATAGCTCTGCCTGCTGGAAGGTCCCCTCCACACATGGATCTTGAGAGAAAAATCAGGGCCATGTGGGGTGCATAATGCTAGGCACAAGGGTGTAAGTTAGGAATGACATTTCAACCTATTATACTTCTCCCTTGTAGGTGTAAGCCAGCCAGACCTTAACATAAGTGTAAGTGTCTTTGTATGTGAATTCTAATTCTGCACCTGCATATTAAAAATTTATAGTTCATACATTTTTCAGAACAAAATGAAAGAGCAAAGAATAAAACAATACACTTCCTTCTAAAACAGAATGAAATTCTTTACAATCTGATCACTTTTTCTGGTCAGTGTGATGCTCACTTATTACTCTAACTCTGTCATGATAGTATAACTAAAGCCTCTGCATTAATGATTTTTCCCCTAGGAAAAATGGAAGCAAAGGAAACTGATAGAATGGTGAGACAACCTCCAATGAAATCTCACTTTGTAGAGATTGGAGAAAGCACAATGGAACAGCTTGCCTCCCTCTAACTATAGAGCATTGGCGCGTACACAGCTTCTTCTTTGTGTAACAATTATTTGATATGAATTGCACCAATCCGCTCCCAGCTCATGTAGTTAGATGGTACAGCTGCTCAGAGAAGAGCCAGGGGAAGGATGGAGGAAATAATTTAATAAAAATTAAAATCTAAGAATTCTCAAACTTGGATTATTAAAAGTAGGTACCTAGAGGTAACAGTTTCAAAAGCACCTAAGTTACTAAATAGCCTAAGACTTATTTTCAAAGATGACTTTAGCCAGTCTACATAATGTTTCTTCCCTTCTTCCCTCCCTCCTCCCTCCCCCACCCCCTCCACCCCACAAGTAAGCTCTGGTGATGTAAGCACCTTCACATCAACATGTGTTCAAAAATATTTTGGTTTCTAAAGTGACATAGTTAAAGCAGTACAAAAACTGTGAGTAAACAAGGTCTAAGGCTTGTATTAAAAGTTAACGGGACTTGGTCTCCAAAGTGCCTAAGTCACTTTTGAAAATGGGATTTAGACACTTCTGGGAAATTTTACAGTAGGTCCATATTTTGATACCTAAATAACTGGCTTCATTTTCAGAGGTGCTGAGCACTCACTACCTATTCCATTGATTTCAGTGTAATCAAGACACTTACATAGGGACCCAAATATAGATTTAGATGCCTAACTTTAGGCACCTTCATTTGAAAATGTGGCCTGGTTATTAGCTTTTAAGGTCTAATTTTTGTTTCTTTTTTCTCTGCTGAGCTGAGATATGAATCTCTATACATAACAGTGACAATCTAAAGTAGGATTGCCTGGTATAAATTGTAACTATTTTTGGAATGTATTTGATGTAGCTAGATGGTAACAAATGTTATTCATTGGTTTACAAAAATACATTTCAGTATAAAGAACTGATCTGAAGAACTGTCATTTCCACTTAGAACTCTGATATTTTCTGGGGTTAGCTATTAAAATGTTCCTAAGCCTACTTCAAAGAGAGCTGTGTGTTTAGCACAGCACAAAAGAAACCATTGTTTTGGAAAGACACAAGAAAACACATTGGTACATATTTGTGTATTCACATAAACCTTTTGATATGAGAAAATGAAGTTTAATACATTTCCAGTCTTCCAGTCTGGATAGCAAAAATAGAATAATTTAACTAATCTAATTTTAAAGTTAAGTAACTAAACTAATTTATATATACATCTCTACTCTGATATAACGCGACCCGATATAACATGAATTTGGATATAAAGTGGTAAAGCAGCACTCCGGGGGGTGGGGCTGCGCGCTCCGGTGGATCAAAGCAAGTTTGATATAATGCAGTAAGATTTTTTGGCTCCCAAGGACAACGTTATATCAGGGTAGAGGTGTAATTAAAATTGTTAAATGAACAAGAATATCTTGGTTAAAAAATTGAAATCATAACATCAAAAGACATCAGAAGACTATCCAGGTTGGGATTTTTAAAAGAGCTCAGTGTTTGTCTAACTGAAAATCCCACAGCCGGAGTACCAAAAAAAAGGGGCATAAGCCACAGAGAAACACTGAGAGGTATTTAACAGACACTGGATAGCATATTCACCTACCCTACAATAGCAATAGAGTCAGGGGACCTGGTCACAACATAGTTCATAGATCCATAGGTCTTAAGGCCAGAAGGAACCATTATGATCATCTAGTCTGACCTTTCGCATAATACAGGCCATAGAAATTCAGCAAGTGGATCCTCCATCAAGCCCTTAAATACTGATTGAGCTACAGCATATATTTTAGAAAGATACAGTCTTAATTTAAAGACTTCAGATGATGCAATCTGCACCGTTCCTAGGTATATTATTACAGTGGTTAATACCCTCACTGTAAAAAAGGTGCACTAGTTGTCCCCAGACAGTTACATTTTATAGGGTCATGGAAATAAAATGAGAGAGCATGTCAGTGTTAATGCTGGAAGAGAGAACTGAATTTTCAGATGAAAATTGTGTTCCTGCTTAAAAGATTGTAACTATATGGTTTATCCTATCTAGGTGAGGATTCTATAGTCCTAGACTAGATAAAGAGTATTCTGTATAACTTTGATTTTTCTGAAATTTGTCTCCATTTTCTGAATTCACAAATTCATATATTATACGGCCAGAAGGGACTATTGTGATCATCTAGGCTGACCTCCTGTATATCATAGGCCATAGAACTTCCCTGAATTAATTTCTGTTTGAACTAGAGCAGATCGTTTAGAAAAACATCACAATTTGATTTAAAAATTTCCAGTGATGGAGAATCCACCACAACCCTTGGAAGTAGCTCCAATGGTTAATTACCCTCATTGTTAGAATATGTGCCTTATTTCTAGTCTGAATTTGTCTAGTTTCAACTTCCAGCCATTGGATCTTGTTATCTCTTTTTCTGCTAGATTGAAAATCCCTCTGTTATCAAATTTCTGTTCCCCATGTAGTAGGTACTTATGGACCAAAATATTCTTTACTTAAGATAATTTGGAAGTACTGGATACCTGGCATAGCTTTGCTGGTGATTCCCAAAAGAAGAAAAATGAATCGCAAGATTCAGAGGAACCTATATGGGTACAGAAGTGCCTGCCTGGAGCCCTTAGTCAAAAGCATGGAACCAAAAGCCCTTTCCTGGAAGATACTGGCAGAACGCTACCAGCAGTCAGTGAGGGCGCAGGGAGAGGGAAGGCTGGCAGGCACAGAGAAAACCAGGTTACAAAAGCACACTGCACAGTTTCCTAGGGAAGCAGATTGTTCATTTCATTTCATTCATAATTGCATTGACTTCTGGATTGCAAAATGTCACTTAACTCAGCCAGGCCAAATTGCTTCTAACAGAAAGATCAGTATTTCATGTGTTTTGCCAGTTTAGCCAAGGCATAAACATTCTAGCTTTTTCAGATGAATTTTTCAGATTGTTTCAAGAGAAAATACCTGAGACCCAGGCCTGTCTCAGTGAAACAGACTCAAGTGGGCATGGAAACAAAACTATATACCCTGAGTGGAACTATATAAATTTCTGCTAAGCAAACTAAGCAGCCAAAGCAGGGGCTGCTGCATTGAGGGGAGAGGAGAAAATGGGGCCCAGCTGCGGCCACCTCAGCCTCCTTTGGATTTCTAAACCTATCCAGGGCAGGCCCCCACTACTTTGAGGGCACTAGAGCCCAGGTGGTGCCACCTGTCTCTTCCCCTCACCATGTGACCTTGGAGAAAAACTACGAAGCGGAACAACCAGCCGGAAACTCTAGAAGCAGCCAAAGTAGGGATGTTTGGATATTTTGAGAACTTTGTATAGGTTTGACTGGACTTTCTCTGGCCTGTGCCAATTGGCTGTTTGCTCCAATCCTGACCCTCCCTCACAGTCACTTCACCTGCCCCTTTACCACCTTCTTCTCTATCCTGTCTACTTTCACCCCCTTCCCTTCAATGTCCCCTCTCCACTTTTCTTTCCATTTAGCTGATCCCCTTCTAACTAACTACCCCTCTCCCCCTGCCAAAAAAAAAAATATAGTGGAACTAACATGACATTTGCTGCCATCACATTGTTCTCTCTGCTTGTTACATCCCTTCCCCCACCCTGTGTCCGTCTCATCTGTTTTGATTGTAAGCATTTGTTTCCACTGGAGACTTATTTGCTAGTGAAAACAACCTTTTTGCTTTGGTGAAAATGGAAGTGTGACATTCACTAAGGCCAAAGGCAGTTTGTGCCTACAGCGTACAAGAAAAGGCATAAAATGTTCCCAATGTTTTCTTTTTCCCAAATTCAATTAAATTTTCATTCATTTCCCTGGCAATTTAAGAGACAGAGAATTTTCCACGAATCTTGAAATATATGATAAAATTACAGCACCCAAGCCATCATATGGCATTCAAGAGAGCTCCAAAGATAGTGACCTTTCTAATTGATGGGAAACTATCATGATCAGAAAGGTCTGATCAGGGTGGGTAATGGAATCCTACAATACAGATCTGACTCCTTCATATTTTCACCCCAGATCTAAGGAGGTGAAGGAGCATTGACACACAATGCCACTTAAGTCCCAAGGATGGGCTTTCAGAGAAAAAAAGAGCCTGATCTCTGGGGCTGCTTGAAGTTCAACAGATATAGAAATAAAGATAAAATTGAGAAAAACAACAAGAATATACAGTACAAACACCACAGTGACAGCGTTATTCATTATGAATCAGATCATACTTCAGGACGTCTAGTTTCTTTTTCATCTGCCATGGTTTGTTTCGTAATGTGGCAATTAGTTTCTTTTTCTCTTCTACCTCTTCCTTCAGCTTGGCCAATTCCTCCTCCGTAATTGGCTCCTCTTCAGAGTCGGAGTCAGAGCTTCAAACAAAAATGGAGGGATAAATGCAGTAAGTTTAAAAACGTGAGGGTAATAGAAGTTTTCACTGAAGCAGATGTTTGGTGCTAACTCCTTAACTTGATCCTCTAGGTCTGTGTCTTGCCGCTATAACTCTGAACTTGAATTTCCGTAACCCTGAACCCAAAATGAAGTATTTGGAGCTTGAAGTACTGAAACTGAGCTGGACTATGACAGAGACAGAGCTGTAGGACCTGATCCAAAGTCCACTGAAGTCAGTGGGAATTTTTCCATTGACTTCAATGGGCTGTGGATCAGGCCTTGAGAGAGCAAGAGATCTGCTCCTCAAGGGTAATCCAATCTGTTAGATGCAAAGGTTCATGTAAGGAAACCCAATTCGGAACATTGTATACGTTCTTTTTAAAAGACTGTTTAAACCAAGAGGAGGGAGTTGTTTTTTCAAACGGCAGTTTTGAGAGAGCCATTTCTCCCCTGTGAAGGCTCATCTCTATTAGCTAGTTTGGAGTAGGAAGAGCCATACCCTCACTCAATCTTCCCCGACACCTGAACAGGGCTAGTCATACTCTGATCTTTAAATTGCAATAATGACCACCATCCATCTTCTTATTAATACAAAAAGGCAGAGCCTATGGCGTTTTAAATTATGCATGCTTTATACAGAGAGGGGCTAAAACCGGAATCTCGGATCTGAACCACTTTACAGTTAGGGGGAGGGAGTGTTGTGTTCTAATCTCTGGATTTCAGCCCCACCCTATGTCTTTGGTTCCAAAGGGGCTTTATTTCTGGGTCCAGTTTATACGTGGCCAAAATCTTGTGACACCACCAGTTCACAGGAGAGTATGAAAATTTTTCATGAGAAATTGATTTTGCAAATTTACATATCTCAGAACTCTCACAAGATCGGCTAATTTCACGTGACTTCTGCTATTTAGGGGCAAAATGTCATGAGATTGCAGCACTGTCAAACCCCTAACCTAGCCCTGAATCAAACTTAAATTTAAACCCTAGCCTAAACCCAATGAAGATGCAAACATCATTGCAGTGGGCCATCCCCAATTATATAGAAATCCAGATGCACTATCACAGTCAAGCTAGGCTGATACCATGCTGTTAGTGGGTAGCTCAGAATGTTCTGGATATGGGACTGGGTTGAGTAATATTCCCTCCACTACATGACTGGATAACATGGCTAAAGATAGTTGTGACAGATATGGCAATTTCCTGAAATATCATTGAAAGACCTTTTGGTGTTAAGCTTATGTATTATTATGGGCCAGGATTGTATGTATCTTTTCTATGGGGGATATGTGACAAATACTGCACCCATCTTTGGGGTCCATTATTTTAACTACATGGTTGATAGTATGATTATGCTCTACTCCAAAAGGAAGGGCTACCAGAACTCTACCAGGAACAAAAAACAGTGTGTGGTGATTAAGGCAAATCAACCAGGCAACTCAGTAACTCCCCAACCCCGCAGAGAGATACGACCTCCTGGGTAGCTCGCATATACTAGTTCACACTAGATTCTCTAGAGACCAACAGACAAAGAATGGACTTTTGGATAAATAGCCTGAGTTTAAACATACTCTTTCTGATCCTGCAAATGGACAGAACCTTCTGTCCAAGGGTGGCCCCCAGTCCTTCTAGAAGGTTGGAAGGGGTGACTTCTATCAGAGTTCTTGGTGGAGTTGGGGGAGATGATCTCTGAGGCAAGCTATTGGCATGTGTTTAATTGTTTTTAATATTTTTTCTCTGTAATGCTTTCGCCTTAAGAATAAATGTGTGTGCTTATAAAACCTGTGTGTTAACATATAACTGCAGGCAGTTACAAGTGTCCATAGCCTATGAAGAGAAAGTAAAGTGCAGGTGCTGGCCTGTTTAGGTAGTCTGGCTTGCTGTGGATATCACAGTGAAGGCAGGAAACTGTGCAGCCTGGAAAAACCCTGGTCAAGAGTGGGAAGAGAGACATTTGTCTCTGCCTCAGAGAGGTGACTGCTAAGGAGCTGGGAGCCTAGAGTGGTGCCCTTGAAGGATCATGAGAGAGAAATACAGGTGCAATTGCCCTGAACTGTGACAATAACTACCTACTGCTCTTCCTTATATGACTACAAACAGATAACCATCAGTATGACAGAAACCATTTTTTGCAGCAGTGGCATTGGGGAAAATGCTTAAAAATCGTTGAACTCAGTGAACAAATCAGTGCTGAGGATAACAACTAAAGGAATTTACAAAAAAATGTATCCAGTGAATTTTAGCTCTTTTTCCTGTTCTGAATGTTCTGTGAATGGACTGAAGTCTTTAGGAAATTGTTTGCTATTTGAATTAGTTTTAGAAATGATTTGTTCATGCAAAGTTTAGCCTATGGACTGTTTGCAAATTGCTTCCTGCCATTACATCTTTGAATGCTTGATATGTATGATCTGATATTTGAGCTGTGTGATTAAGTCACATAATGTAGTTTCTGTTCCCTGACTGGATAACCAAGGATTTATAAACTTCTTCGATTTACCTTCAAAACAAATTCCATTTGCTAATGCCATGATTTGTGTGAATAACCAGACCTCAGTTATTGACCTAAAATGTGCTTTCTATTAATACTTGTACCAAAACATTAGCCAACATGAATGATCATGAAAAGCTAATAAAAAGTTACACCCGCACAGTCAAAGTGAAATTCTTTTTAGAAAACATCAATGCGTATATTTTTTCACTCCTCACCCAGCTCTAGCTTTGGTAACAAATGCTATGTGGGAAGAATATAAAAACAGCATTTGAGATGACTGTAAGAGAAGCATTAGACTGAGTCGGAAAAAAAGAAAAACAGGAGCCTACAATTACTAAAGAATCAAATGCTACATACTAAAGAGAGCTGAATGTTAAAGAACTTATACTCATCATCCATAACATTTCAGCAAGAATGTGTCACAAAAAAAATCCCACTGCTGAAAACAAACCTCTGCAGACAGAAAGAGCCTTGCTGAAAGCCAATCAGACATATGTATTATTTGGTGTTGAGATGAGCAAGTGGAAGAACTATATAAAGACCTAGGCCAATGTACTGAAAATCAAAAGTAAGATGTCTCATGGATACCATCATGAGGCACTTGAATCCTAATGCAAGGGAATACTCTTTGAAAAACAAAAAACAACAGAAGGACTGACTAGGAATTGAATATTATACTATTTATCAT
Source organism: Mauremys reevesii (assembly GCF_016161935.1). Classification (NCBI taxonomy): domain Eukaryota; kingdom Metazoa; phylum Chordata; order Testudines; family Geoemydidae; genus Mauremys; species Mauremys reevesii. The sequence goes on along the minus strand of NC_052628.1, from coordinate 92,429,249 downwards.
AAAGGGGCTAAATCCTTTGCCCCTGTTCCAGCCGAGGCAGCACAAGGCAGCCAGAAACCTTTCTTACCAAGGCAGCTGAGGAGAGTTCCCGTTGACACAGGGGAATCTATGTGTTGTGTTGTAGCTAGTTCTGAGAGGAATGTGTGTGGGAGTATGAGAAATAAATCGTGATACTGTGGAGCCAGTGAGGAAAGGATGCTGTACAAAATGAAAGAGACACTGCAAACAAGGCAGAATAAAATAGATATTAAAGCTTTTATTTGTCCCGCTTCTCTTTATATGATGTAATGTCAGACCTAGCACTGGTTAAAAAAAATATTTCCTCAAAACCAAAAAAATATTTTTTTAAACAAAATTCAATATAAAGCCAAACAATTGTGTTTCATCTCTTCTATTTGGAATTTTGTCATAAAAAAATCAAAAATTTAATTGAAATCAAACTGTTTTGTGAAACAATTTGATTACACTTAAATTGCATTTAAAAAAATATAATTTGGGTCCAAAACTGTCAGAATTTTCCTTTAGATCAAGTATAAGGTCTCTACTTTTGGAACCAAGAGATCTGAATTCTATTTTTATTTACAACCAGTTTAAATGCTGCTTATGTGAAATCAGTGGGACTACTCATAAAGTGCTATTCCATATAAGAGTATCACAATCTGGCCCTATAATAATGAACAAGCTCAGACGAAAGGCTTTCAGAGCTTTCAAAAAGACCTTGACAAGGTCCTTCACAGGAGGCTGCTAAGGAATCTAAGTAATCTTGAGGTGAAAGGTCTTTATCATGGACAAAATATGGACAGGGAAAACAAATAATTGCACAACATGGCAAAAAGTTAGCAGTGGATGCTCCAAGGTTCCTCATTATGCTTTTCTTTTCCTTTGTTATTTTTTCATTCCTAACATCTTATTTTCTTTCAGCATGCTTATCCACTCTGCCTGAAAAGCCAGAAGCAATACATCACTTTTAAATCAGTAGGTCGGTGGTCCCCACATTTTTTTGGTCACTCCCCCCTTCCCTGATCCGTGCCTCCCTGGGAGCCGTGATCTGGAAGCAAGGCCAGGAGCAGGGCTGAAGTTGGGGCCAAGGGCTGTGGCCAGGAGTGGGGCTGCAACTGGGGCTGCAGCAAGGAGCAGAGCCATGGCCGGGAGCAGGGCCAGGAGCTGGTGGCCGAGGCCGGGGCCAGAGCTGCGACTAGGGGCAGGGCTGGAGCAGAGCTGGGGGGACAGAGCAGAACTGGGTGATGTTCCCTCTCCGCCCACCATGGGGGCTGGCCCAAGTCCCCCCGCCCCCACCAATGTTCCTCCGCGTGCTTAGCAGGGGCGTGCCCCACAGTCTGGGGACCATTGCAGTAGATTGGCTTTGTTGTGATGAATCCACATGCACATACTAAAGAGCTCATAGCTTCCGGCCTCTCCTCCTCCCCCAAGGTTTGCAAATACTCCATCTGAATTAAATCAGTCAGACTGATCATCAGCACATCATTCTTTGTTTGTACATTATTTGTGCTCGCCTATCAAAACAAACACCCTTTAAACACCCTTTGTTGATGTTGTAAGGAATTGTCTAAACAATAAGTCATTTAAAAAACTTCCCTTAACTCATTTCAACTTTCTTACAATTACTTTTTTTAAATCTTTAAGATGTCATTTTGTGACATACCTCATAAGTTTCTGCTATCAGATGAAAAGACAGCCCCTCTACTCTTGGTGTCCCAGAGCTCATACCTTATTTACAATAGCTTGTTGGAAAAGTGATCTTGTTAGTTGTCCCACTTACTGTCTAAGGAGACAATGTTCTTGATGTACCTCCAGGAATAGATAACTATCTTTAGTTATTCCTCAAATGTTATCCTTGCTATCCCCGTGAGCAATGTCCTATCCTGTATAATGTTTCTAATTAATTAGCCTAAATGAATATATCCTCCTCTACTGAACTTTATCATCCAGTCCAAAAAGTTCTGTTTTCATTCAATTTTACATTTTTCCATGGGTCTTTTTTTATTATCATAACTATTTAACGTTCATAATAGAAGACAAGAATAATACTCAGAAGAATATAAATTGGCACAGTCAGGAATACGATTTTAGTAAAATATATTTAAGTGCAGGAAACCACATAAAGGAAGGATAATGCTATAATGGATTTCATAGTGAAGAGCTGGATCAAAGACAAATTCTAGGAATGCTAAAAAGTGGGGGAAATGGAGTAGCAGCATATTGAAATGCGTTCGGGGACAAATTAATATGAGAGTCAAGACAACATGCCTCACATTATGGGTTCCTTTCCTTTGATGATTCCTGCTGTGTTCCTCTGGGGTGTCTCTGGGGGCACCGACACCTATAATGAATGTAAAAATGAGGGAAGTGGAATATCTCTCCCAGCTGTGTAAATGTATCGATTTCCATCTGCTCCATGATGCACTCTTCCCAGGGGGTGGTTCCTTTCAAATAATGTGATTCAAAAACACAAAGCATGAGGTGGTAGAGAGAGAATGTGGAAGAATGAGAGCATCAAGGCTGCTAGCAGAACAACACAAAGGTTGGAATTTTCAGAAGCCTCAGCACCCATACTGGGTGCTCAACTTTCAGAAGAGTTCAGATTCCATTTAAGCACCTAAATAAGTAGACTGGTTTGCAAAATAACTCAGCATGCCTTGCGATGGGCTCTTGGAAATCTGGCCTTACGTGTCACAATGGGAGCTGTGGGAACTGAGCTCTTTTGAAAATCTGGCCTCAGTTGTGGGTTCTGAGTCCCTGAAACTCTGACCTTGATCTTTTCTGAAAAACTGGCTCTCATAGCTAAGGGAGTTGTGCTGGCTGTGGGTACTTCATAACTATAGCCATAAATTCAGTAGGTTTCAGATTACATAAATAATTACCTTGAGGAACCTTTCTTCTTTTTATCCTTCTTTTTCTTGTTGTCCTTCTCCTTTTTCCCTTTCTCGTCAGGTTTTTTTTCCTGTTTGGTCTCATTTTTGCCTTTGCCTTTTCTGCCCCCTTTATTATTGTCTTCTCCATCATCACTGGGCTCCTGCTGCTTGGATATCTGATTTGCTCTGTTCTTCTTGTTTTTGCAGGATTCCCCATCAGAATCACTGTCCTCATTCCCAGCCTGTTTCCTCTGTGCTCTCCTGTTTCTCTGTCTGCGTTGCCCAGCTGTCCTCGTCTCCTCTTCCTCCTCTGAATCCTTTCTGGCTCTCCCTCTGGCATTTCCTCTTCTGGTTTTGGCAGTTACTTTCTTCTCTTTTTCAGATTCTTCTTCATCTTCACAATCATGATGGGAGGTGGGAGGGACAGACAAAAACAAAGTTAATATTGTGTATCAGTACCAGCAATTCTCTCTCTCACACACACACGTACAGAATTTATGTTATCCGCATGATATACTGTAGCTGCACATGACATAACCAAATGATAAAAAGTTTAGAAACCTGACCTGTGATGAAAGATTAAAAAAACTGGGCATGTTTATTCTTGAGAAAAGAAAACTATTGAGTGGGGAATGTGAGGTGGTGTATGAACCTACACTGGTGAAGTAAGGATTAAGGAGCAGCTCTGGGCCCAGAAAGCCTCGCCCAGCTGCCCCTGTTGGTGTGCTCACAGTGGAGGCTAAGCTCAAAAGGGAACAGTTTGGCTCAGTGTGGGTGGACAGTTGCAGGCTCCTGCCAAGAAGCCACTGAGGCTTCAGGTGGCTGGGCCCAGTCCTCAACGCCAAGCCACCACAAGCCTATCAATTGTGGAGATTGGCAATGATAAGTCATGGCTGCGAGAGGAAGACCCTTTGGAGCATGGACAGAGAGCGCTTCAGAAGAGACCCACAAGCAAACCAGTGGCACCAATAGAGGAACAGAAGCTGGGGTAGGAAGTGGCTCAGGGAGTAGATGTAGGGGCGCCTGCCCCTTAGGTCGCACATTTTTTAATTACTGCTTCATTGGGCCCTGGGTTGGAACCCGGTGGAGCAGGGAGGTCCCAGGTTTCCCTGATCCCAGCCATTGACTCTTGCCAACGGGCGACGTTGCCATGACTCTCACAATAGGGTAAAGTGGCCACTGCCTCTCACTGCCGGAAGACATATCCCAGAGTACCACCAGCAGGTGGTGCTGCTGGGAGCAGATCTGAACCCCCTGATTCCCAGCACAGGATCTGATAAATCTTCAGATATGTTAAGTGCTGTTATAAAGAGGACATTGATCAATTTTCTCCATGTCCACTGAAGAAGTAATCTGCTTAATCTGCAACAAGGAAGATTTAGGTTAGATATTACGAAAAACTTTCTAACTATAAGGATAGTTAAGCTATGACAGTGATTCCAAAATTTCCCTGGAAGGCTATTCCAGAATAGACTTCCAGGGAAATTTTGGAATCACTGTCATTGAGATTTTTAAGATCAGGTTAGACAAACACTTGTCAAGGAAGTTCAAGGTATACTTGTACTGTCGTGGTGCAAGGGGTGGATTGGATAACCTCTCAAAGTCCTTCTAGCCCTACATTTCTATGATTCTATCATTACAGCTCACCACAATCCTATACCCCTGACAGGTTAAGATACCAAGTTCATTATATTATCACCCTAGCTGATAGACTTCCCTGCTGCCTTTCAACCACTGGAGTTATTTTCCAAATATATTAGTTCAAACATGAAATTCAGAGTGTAGTACAGTCAAAACATGATTACAGTAATTCATGAACTATGGGCTCAGGATGTCTCAAAAGAATGGTAGTAGGCTATAGAACTCTTCACTTCAGATGACTAGTTTAAACCCAGCCTGAGTCTCTTCACTAAAAACAGTCATTTGGTTAAGTGGAGACCTGCCGAACAGGACCTGGATTAAGCCTCCACATCTCGTGTCATGCACTGCAACAAGAAATTGTCTGAATGTAGAATTGAAATTGTCCATCACTGATTACCTATTTTGCTGTCGTCATCTTCGCTCTCAGCTGCGCTGCCTTCTTCATTGTCAACTTCAATGCCCACTAGGAAAGAAATCATACTGTGCTGTACATTGAAAGATGAATAGTTATTAAAGACATTTTTAAAATATATGCTTAGAAATGACTTGAATGTGTCATATTTGGGGTCTTAGTTACATAAACCCAACATACTGGAACACTGAAGTTTTAGAATATATATTTTAGTGAGTACAACCAGGGAGGTATGAACAACACAGTGGCATGTGGCACTCCTTTCTTTGGCCAGAGCACTGGAGCTGAGAATGGTGATAATAAAAAGTGTGTTTTTCTTTTTCAAATAGAAAAGAATATGGAGGATGTGAGAGGTACAAGTTTCATGGAGAGATGAGGTAACCAGCAGCAACCTCCTGATTGGGAGAAAGCAGAAGGAAAATGAAAAAAGTGCTGCCTCCCTGGGCAATTCTCAAACTTCCTTTAAAAATGTGCAAGACTAGCAGTGACTAGCGCTCTGGAATCTTCTAAGATAACCTGCAAGCTTTAACAAAGAGCCATTTCCTGGTAAAACTGAGTGGAGGCGGAATGGAAGTTAGGAGTAGCAGCATAGCTGATGGATAGAGGTTTCCAGAAGAGGAGAAAGGAGTTTCTTTTGAAGCTTCAGATTTAGAATTCAAAACTCTAAGCAAAGTGGCAAGAAATGTTTTTGTTCTTTCTTGGACAGGGAATTGCCCTACCTCATAGCCCCCAAGAGACGAGATAGAGAGTGGAGACTCCAGGGAGAGGACCCCTAGCCTCCTTCCACTCCCAGGACAACAATACTTAGGTTGGAGTGGGGTCCCTGGTCCTAAGTGGAGGGGCATGGCTGCAGTGTTACTGTCTGAGGGAGTCCAGTAATGCAGTGAGGGAGGAAGCTGATGGTTGACTTAATGAGAGAGGGGCACTTATGGGCACTGGTTATAATGAATAGAGGAGGTTGGTTGAGTTGCTCTGTTTACTGAGATGTGATTGGAGGGTGTGGATATATAGTTATACAAATGTTATGTAGCCTGTTACCTAAATGTTTACAGAACTGGGTTTATTATTCCTGGCGAGATCTAGAACACACAAACCTACCTTCATTTTATGGGAGTTGTCATTCTAGTCAAATTATTCACACCACTCTAATACTGATTACTAATGAGTAGAGCAGGAGATATCCTGTACCTGCTAGCCACAATTAACCAGGAGTATATCCCAAATAATCTGGGGCACTTTGAACCAGTGGTGGTGGTGGTAGGGAACCCTATGTATTTAATTCCAAAGAAGTTCAGCTGAAGAAAAGAGCTATTTGGTGACCTGGTGGTGACCTGGTGTTGGCCAACTAGTGTCAACCAGTGATGTTCCCTCAGAAAGATTTCTACTGGTGTAAGAGGAGAAGATTGCAGCCGGCTCCCTGAAAAGTTCTCAAGGTGTCTCTGTCTGGGTCTGGAGGCCCAGAAGCATGAGGGAGAGGGCTTGAGGTATGCCGGTGGAATGTATAAGATGATATGTGGTGGGAAAGAGTTAAGGAGGAAATTAAGAAATATTGTCCATTAATATAACTATGCAGTTGTTATTCAGTTTCTATATATCATATATTTTCAGACATGTGCTACCTAACTTTCTCCCTATAAAGTCAGGACAGTAAGCCTACAGTAAGTTGTACAACTCATTTTTTCTAAAACAACCTTTCAGTCAAGAGAAAACTAAAATTATCATAATTATTCACTTCCTTGTGTGCCTTTTCACTTTTCCTCGCTCTTGTAATGGCTCCCCTCCCCCCCCCCACCCCAGTTTCTGTCATGGACTCACATTAAGCAGCTTGTGACCTCTTAAACGATGATGTAAAAGTTAATTTATCCAGTGAAAATTGAAACCAAACAATCAGGCATTGCTGCTTAGCTTTGCTGAGATAGGAGATTATAAATCAAAAAATGATAAAATATGTAGAGCTGTAAACAAGAAACAACAAAAAGTCTTGTTTCTGTCCATGTATTAACATGGAAAGGGTTATTATCCATTATTTGACAGGCATATTAAAACAGGAATGTATGCACAAAATTTAAATTCCCTCCACAAAACATCTTTGTAATTTTCTGTCATTTGCACAACATCTGCATAATAATTTTTTAAGATTATGCAAAAATTTAATCATGCAATATCATCAGTGGGATGTGAAAATAAGTGCTCTTTTGTTCGGCCTGGACATATGCCTTCTGTTGCTGGCAGTAACTGGATCTACATTTGAAAAAGATCATTACATCGCCATTGAGAGCTTGCAATGACGAAGACAGACATCTCTAAAAAGATACGTTGCATGCAACAGTAGCTCATGGTCTTTTATTTGCAACTAATTCCTTTACTGAGCTCCTCCAGCCAAAGAGAAATTCCCAAGGAAGCATTATAATGATATAGGCTTGGCCTTACTGCAGATTCTGATGAGTGCAGACAGTAAGCAAACAGCTGAGGGGTTAGAATATATTCTGAATCATGGGCTGGAGCTAATAGTATATCATGCAGAAATTAACATTATATGTGGTACAAATAAAAACAATGCACTATGCAGCATAGCAACTTAAATGCAATAGAAAGTAATTTATTGAATTTAATTAAATATAGTGGCATAAGGTAATAAATGTGCTAAACCGAATCCAGCATATCGGACAAGACAATATGTTTGCACTAAATAATAGGATCACTCATCATTCCGACTGGGGAGTGGAAGGAGGAGGTAGGCCATGGTCTTCCAAATAATAGAAAGTCAACGTGTTTACATGCTTGATTATCTATGTGGCCAGCAGTAAAAGTGCTAAATAACGGATTTTAAACAACAAACAGAGAAAAAAACATAAAGACAAATGGAAGTGGATATTACTGTGGAAAGGAGGTGAGAAAAAGCATTGTATTAGCCTGGAAGTGCAAAGAGAGGATTAGAATGGATCACACAACTGCAAGAGTAGTAAGTTCTTAGTGCAGACCCTGCGCAATCTTGGGTTTTTTTGCAAAAGCCGACAATTTATAGCATTAGATTGAAAGGTAGTTGCTGCCTCCATGACCTCATTCTTCTGCAGAAATAGACCTTGCAAACCTGCTAAATCCATTTGTCCTAAAGATACCCTCTAAAAAAGAACAAATTTACTGTGCAACAGAAATCATTGTAGCAACATTTAAGTGACAAATTATCACAAGTTCCTTTTATATTTTCTGGAATTACACATTATTGTGCTTCATTCCAAACACTCTGGCCTTCTCTGCACTAGATAAGAACATAAGAATGGTCATATTGAGTCAGACAAATGGTCTATCTAACCTAGTATCCTGTCTTCTGACAGTGGCCAGTGACAGATGCTTCTGAGGGAATGAACAGAACGGGGCAATTATTGAATGATCCATCCCTAGTCATCCAGTCCCAGCTTCTGGAACTCAGAGAATTAGGGACACCCAGAGTATGGGGTTGCGTCCCTGACCATCTACCCTTCACAACATCCCCTGGCAACGAGTTCCATAGGTGTACTTGGCCTTTCAGAAAGCCCTTGACAGGGTCCCTCACCAAAGGCTCTTAAGCAAAATAAGTAGTCTTGGGATAAGAGAGAAGAATTTCCACATAGTGAAACATTCTTGGAGTTAAAGGATATCAGAGTTGTTTGTTAATACCCCAGAATTCTCAGGTGCAGTCAGTGTCATCATCAACATGAGCACCAACATAGACCCTACCCTGGAGCAGAAGTGACAGTTCTTGACGCTGCTTCCCCTGACTAGTTGCATTGCTGCTGAAGATTGGAAAGTGTTACAGGCAGAATTCAAGATCAGATAAGAGCTCCTGGTATTTCAGTAAATGGGCACAGTGCTTATAACTCCCCTTAGCACAACGTCCCAGGATCAGCTGTAAGATAATCTACTGGTGCAGCAGGCAGGCATTGAACACCGACCTTGCCTTCTTTCAATCCATGAATGTTTCCTGAGTGGGTTCTGGATGAGGCCTCTATTTTATCTTGGGATGATAGTTGGATGAGGTGATGGTGAGTGGCTGATAAATTTCCAAATGAAGATGGATACCTATTACTAGCTCTTTGAAGAAACATCTCAGTACTACACTGATGGTATTGGCATTGTTAGTTCTGGGATTCTTCTTCCCTCAAGGACAAACAAATAAAAAAGGCAATAAGGCATAATGACATCAAATAGAACACACAATGTGTCTATTATTATTAATCATAATTATTATAGTAGCACCCAGAGGCCTCAGACAGGCTAGGTATCCATTGTCTCAAGCACTGTATCTCTCTTGGTAGTCCATTGATCCGATGATGACAAATCTGTGCAGATCATCTATTGTTGGTCTCATGGTGTGCCCTCTGATGACTGTACAAGCCAATTCTAGAGGTGCACATTTTGCTGCAGATGGTGCGTGGGAAGTTCGCGGTCAGTGGATTGTGCGCTGCTGATGCTCTGTGACATCGTTCGCGTGCCTCTTGTAGACGCCGGCAGTGGTCTTCCTCAAAGGTGATGCAGGTATTTCTAACTGTTGTACGCCACTGTGTTCTGTCGCTGGTGACGTCCTCAAGGTCCCTAGGTTTGATACTGCTATACTGCAGATTGGCTTTGATGGTGTCCTTGTAATGTTTCCGTGGACGACCTATATGCCAGATGTCCTGGGAGAGCTCACCATACAGAAGCTGGTGGGGGATTCTGTTGGCATCCATGCGGCTGACATGACCGGTCCAACGTAGCTGTAACTTCATGATCATCATTTCGATGCTGGTCATCTGGGCTCTCTTGAGGACCTCGAGATTGGCCACTTTGTCTTGCCAGTGGATCTTCATGATGTTGCGGAGGCAGCACATGTGGAATGCTTCAAGCTGCTTGATGTGACACCTATATAGTGTCCATGTTTCGCACCCGTACAAAAGAGATGAGAGAACAACAGCTCTGTACACAAGCAGTTTTGTTGACATTCGGATGTTGTGGTGGTTTAAAACTTTGACACGCAGACAGCCAAGTGCCTGGCTTGCTTTGGATATTCGTGCATTGATCCCATTATCCAGTGATCCATCACTGGATAAGACACTACCCAGGTATTTAAAGTTCTCCACTACTTTAAGCTTAGTGCCGTCAATGGAGATACTCAGGACAGAAGCATTTGATCCAGGTGCAGGTTGATGAAGAACTTCTGTCTTTCCGAGGCTGATAGTTAATCCGAAGAGTTGCGAGGCCTCAGCAAACTTGTTGACAATGTGCTGAAGATTATTTTCAGTGTGAGCCATGAGGGCACAATCGTCGGCAAAGAGTGCGTCAAGAAGGAGTTTCTGCACTGTCTTAGTCTTTGCATTCAGGCGACGGAGGTCAAAAAGTGAACCATCGTGCCGGTATTTCAAGTATATACCTCGGTCCAGATCTTTCATTGCACGGTTAAGGACGCATGTGTAAGGGGACTGTTGCCCCCTTACTAACATTCAGTGGGGGTGTTTGGTTGCTAGCTCCCAGCACTAAAAAGGGAGGGGTCGATGGGAAATCAGGAGCCTGAGACTGACAGTCTCCAGGAACAATGTGGAGAGGCCAGTGCTCCAGGACAGCCTGATTGACAGGGCGGGCAGGCTAATCAAGGAGTCAGGAGGCCAGGGGGGCCCCGTCCTCCATGTGAGCTGGAACTGTCTGAGTCAGATGGAGTGGGGCCGAGCTAAGGAGAGAGCAGGGCCCCAAGCTAAGCTAATGGGAGCGGAGCTGCAGCCCAAAAAGCCAGAGCACAGCCCAGAGAGAGCAGCCGTGCCCTTGGAGCAGAGCTGCAGCAACCAGAGCCGGAGGGGTCAGACAAGCAGCCCAGGAAGCAGATGAGAGCTCAGAGCAGAGTCACGGAAGCAGCCTGCAGAGCAGCCCTGCCTTGGGAGCAGAGCGGTAGCAACTGGAGCCAGAGAGGCCAGAGAAGCAGCCCAGGGAGCTGAAGTCAGAGCAGCAGCAGCAGCCGTGCTGAGGCAGAGTGGAGCTGGAGCTGGGGCAGTCTGGAGCTGGGTGCGGTGAGCAGCTGGGGAGAGCGAGGGGGACCCCGGGCAGTGGGCCCAGCACAGAGAGATACCTCAGCCAAGAGGCCCTGCAGGCCAGACTGGGAGGGGGATCGTAACCCTGACAGGCCGGAGGTGACGCTGAGGAGAAGGGTCCTGCCACCCAGAGCCTGAGAGTGTGTGGCCACTGCCAGAGCAAGTGTCCGACCCGCAGCATCCTTGCAGCACAGCCAGGGCCTGAGAAGGAGGCCTGGGACCTACAAGGAACAGACTGTGAACTGCCCTGACATTCCAGAGACACTGTTTGTGATGTTCCCTGCCACAGAGCAGCATAACGTGTTTTCCTTTAACCTTTCCCATTTTTCCTTATTCTTTTTTTAAATTAAGTGTTCATTAAATAACTTGTATTTGCTTTAAATTGTATGATGTGATCAGTGGGTCAGGGAGGTGTGCAGTGCAAACAGAGTACCCCGGAGTGGGGACACCTTAGCCCCTGTACTAGGTGACCACAGCAGGGTTGGGGGTCGAGCCCCCCAGGAATCCTGGGCCCAGCCTTGTTGGGGTTACGAGGACTCTGCCAGACAGGAGAGTGGAAGGGGAGTCCTCAAGGGCAGGGAGGCCTCTGGGTAAAGGAAGTGGGAGCGAGGACTCAGATCCTTTCACTAGCCCACTTTACCGGGGTAGTGCAGAAGCCAGGAAAGTTCCCCACAATAGCAGGACCATTCCCCCGCTTACACATGCAAAGAACAGGTTAAATAGGACAGGAACGAGAACACATCCTTGTTTCACACCATTGGTGATGTTAAAGGGGGCTGATGTGGCTCCATCAGACAATACTTCACCTGTCATGCTGTCATGAAAAAGGTGTATAATCTGGACAAATTTTCTTGGGCAGCCAAGTCGTGTTAGAATGGTCCAAAGGGCTTCCCTGTTGACGCCTTTGTTAGATCTATGAAGACAGCATGCAGGTGCATATTCTGTTCAATGTTCTCTTGTATTTGTCTGACAGCAAACACCATGTCGACTGTGCTCCGGCCAGGTCGGAAACCACATTGACTTTCAGGTAGATTTGCCTCGGAAATACTGGCTATTAAGCGGTTCAAGATGATGCGGGCGATGATCTTCCCAACAACGGAGAGGAGGGATATGCCTCTATAGTTTCCACATTCTGCTTTGCTGCCTTTGTTTTTGAAAAGAGAGACAATAGTAGCGTCACGGAGGTCCTGTAGTATGTTTTCATCCTCCCAGATGCTGATGATCACGCTGTGGAACGCTGCTAGTGCTGCTGGACCTGCTGCTTTGTATATCTCTGCTGGTATCCCATCTTTTCCAGGAGCTTTTCCTGAACTCATCTGGCTAACAGCTTTCTTAATCTCATCTATAGTAGGCGGAAAGTCAAGATCTGTCAGAGCAGGTTGTTGTGGAATTTCATTGAGGACATTATTATTCACGGTTGATGGTCTATTGAGAATGTTGCTAAAGTGTTCTCACAATCTTTCGTTGATGCCTTCTTTATCTTTAATCAGTGTTGTTTTGTCTGATGAGAGCAATGGGGTGGTCCTTAGTTTAGAAGGTCCATAGACAGTCTTAATAGCACTGAAGAACATCTTTGAGTTGTGAGTCTCAGCATAGTGCTCAATTTCTTTGGCTTTGCTCTCCCACCAGTTATCTTGTATCTGACGGAGGTCTTTCTGTGTTTTGCTCTGAAGGTACTTGAAATAGTCCCTTTAGAGACTGAGGAGGGGTCATTCTGCCATTCAATAAAGGCTTTTCTTTTTACTTCCAGTGCTGAGCATATTTCTTCTTGGTTCTCATCAAACCAATCCTGATGTGTTCTTTTCTTTGGTCCAAGAGATGTTATTGCTGTGTCAGTCACTATCTGCTTGAACTGGTCCCACTTTTTGGTTACAGTACTGATCAATAGTCCGTGGGATGTCAGTTTGTCATCAAGACTCCTCTGGAAATTGTTGAAACACTGAGCATCCTTCAGTTTGGCTACATAGAGTAAATGACAGTATCTGGCCTAAAAAGCTTACAGTCTGAAGACAGTTAATTATGTCAATGTCCTCTCATCTTGTGATAGTTCATCTTCATTTCAGTCATACTCCTCTGTCTGCTCTCTCCTCCTGATTCTTGGCAATTTTCATCAGCCCCACCCTTACCCCACGCAAGCAGCAACAACCTGGAATGATTGCCTGGATGGAGACAAGCTCTGCATAGAATAGCCCAAGATGGAGGTGCCAGTGACTCAAGCAGCCCTGACAATGGTCTTTTATTATATTGGTTCTACAGCCTCTTGATGTTGTCTCAGCACTGGTTAGCACTACACTCAATTCCCAATTCGCCAAACTCTGTGACACCTTGCTGGAGACCTGCCGTTTGTGGATCAGGTAGGTGAGCTCCACCTGGAACACCTCATCATTCCATGTCCCATGCAGGGCTCTCATATTGGTCTCAGGCCAGTTTTCAGCTCTAGCAGAAGTTTTCCCAGGGCAGGCATGGTAGGAAGCAAAAACAAGAGTTCACCTATCTCACAGAAATAGATACTAGACAAAGCAAAAAAAACCCTCATCCCCTGCTTGCAAAATGTTTGGGCAGCAGTTGTATGTGTGTTGTGCAGTTGATAGCAGCTTAAGCCACTTTTATTGCAATGCTTTTACACCATGTAGATGTGACCTAAACTGCTCTGCCTGATGAATGTGAAACTGATGAAACTTGTTAGACCTGTTTTGGGAAACCATTTTTTTAACTAAACTTTTTTTTACATAAATGTTACTCAGAAAGTAACAAACATGCTAACGTATAAATAAGACAGGAATAAACAGAAGGAAAAAAGAACTTCACAAGCATAAAAACGCTGGTCCATGCAAATATCACTAGTAATTTAAAAAAAGGGGAGACAGGGCAATACAGAATACCTACAGAGCTCACAGTGTGGTCTGGTACAAAGCGTTATTTATCCAAGTGGTGCTATTGGATTGTAACTCAGTATTGTATGTTGCGGAGCGGAGAGGATCAACTTCTACAGTTCGATGATAATTGAAAGTATCAGGAGAGGAGCTACAGCCAAAGAGCACCAGACTCTGGGACATGTGCCTTTCATGGTAGTAAATGTCAGCAACATTGGTACCGGTGCCAATTTTTAAAATACTTATGAGACTTCTGACGTGACATGGTGGACAATGCATATGAAGCAAAGTCACATGACCCACACTAATTCCCTGTGGCTGAATGCAAAGCAGAAAAAAACAGGTATGCTGTATGAGTAATACTAGGTCCAGGGAGTAGGCCTGGCAAGTGGCACTTGTTAGTGAGTGTCAAAACTTTCTCTGCTCCACAGGAGCATGCACACATTACAGGATCTGTTCAGGTTCACTTGAAAGGTCAATGAGATTTTTGACACATCTAACCTAAGTTTGGACTTTATAAAAAAGCAAGAAACCTGAAGTGTTTCTAGTGGCTTCCTTGCAAACATTTCACATAGCTCTGCACTTTATTAACATTAAAAAAGCTGTGTCATAAAACTGATCATGAAACTAACATATTATACATGTTAAAGAAATAGATCCCTTCTCAGCTGCTGGAGTGACGAAGACCACATGTGTAGAAAATCAAAGAATTTTAAGATCTTTGCTGTATTAATAATTGACTTTTTGGTTTTGTTTGTTGGTTTTGTCACATATCTAAAAGACCAACATTATTGGTAGTTTGGACATTTGACAGATAGGAGCAATAAATTGTTACAAATGTACTTAGCATTATTAACAGAAAGCTACTTCAGATCATTAACTCAGTAATAGTTTTCCAAGAGGAAAAGAAGGGGCTAAGCAGCCCACATTTCAGTGCTACAATTATTCATGGCAAAACCTGTCTTACTGAATTATTAGAGGAGCATATCATCCATATTCAAATTACATTTCATGGTGACACTAAATCTAAATGCTCTTTAGCATTAAACTTCAATGCACTTCTATATGACACAGCCTACAGAAATGGCAGAGAAGTATTCCTCAGATACTTTACTATTACCCTGCATCAAAACTGAAGGCTTCATGATACACTGGTTTGCTGAAGTGGTTATTTATAATCTTTGGTGCAAGACCATAAACATCAGTATGTGGGATGCTTTTAGCTGTATAACTGTCACTTGTTTCCAGCTTTTTCAAATTGGCCTACACGTGATCAGACTTGTGAACAGCTCTAAGAAGCAGAGCAGAGCTATGCAGCAACATCTAGAATGACTCAGTGTTAATGAGAAGGTTTGAAGAGGATCTCAAACATCTTGGGGTATGTGTTCACTGCAGTTATCTTGGATGACCAGCACCAGGATCCGAGCACCCAGGTTAGCCTAGCCTAGCCCAGTGTGCGCAGCCACACTGCAAAACTCTGCCTGAGTTACTGGTGCTGCACCTGGATGTATCACTCGGACTTTGGGATATGCCTCCTGCGGTTCTTTGTGCAGTGGTAAACTGAATCACTCTGATTCTTTCCCAGTGAATTGTGAGAGAACTTCTCTGTCCTTCTGAGTTCATGGAGGGAGTCCTGGGAAGGCACTAAAGGACTATCACCACTCAAGTGATTTAGCCTTCATCCTCAATTCAAAGTGGTCAGGTTACGAACCAAAGACTCACTCAAGTTTTAGCCTATAGCCCCAGTCAGGCAAGCTAGGTGTTGAAAGCGCCGCCAAACTCGGGTGAGAGGGATTTGTGTGTAGATGGGACACGGGGTTGGGGCAACACCCAAGTAAGAGGCTGAGTTAATGCTGCAGTGAAGCCTGGCCCGTAGATGCCAATAGACTGCTCAGAGGGAAACCTGCAATTTTCTCACTTTGGTGGCCACAAGTGGAGCACTCCATGCGATATAGAGACAGATTGTGTGTGGGCCTTCAACTGGCCATTCAGTGGCCTTGTTCACTCAGGTCACTCTGCCCTCATAAACCTGGGATTTAGAACTGTAGGTACTGATAAATTCCTACCTCATCCATCCTGCCATTGACCTTTGCACTTGATCATACGCCCTGCAGCTGAAATGGGAGGAGTGGAGAGAAGCATTCATATTTAATTTTTGTTTTCTAGCTCATTCTATATTTTCTTACTGACAAACTTTCCCTGAGATCTTATTCTGATAACACGATGCAGCATGCAAATGTTCCTCAAAACTAACCCATAAAATATGGTCTAGTTGTGTAACACTGCTGGCTGGCAACTGATCAACAGTTGCCTGTATTCCACCCAGGAGGAGGCTGCATTTCAGTAATAGGCAAAGTGGTTTGTATGTAGTTTGGAAAATACTGTAAGATTCTTCAGGATAACAGGTGACATAAAAAATGAATAATATGACTTTTTATTATTTAATTATTAAGACAATATACTGGAGCATAGACAGACTTTCAAGCAATTACCTGGAGTCAAACGCCCAGCCTACTTGTGACAGGCTCTGCTGAAGGGAATGAGCCAACCCACCTGAGGGTAGTTAATTGCCTATGTAGCTGGAAGGCAGTTAATTAAGGAGCCAAATAAAAGGCTTAGGAGATCTCAGATGAAAAAAGCTTCAGAGGAGAAAGGAAGCTTCAGAGTAGGGGACCACCTATGGATCCTGAATTAGGCAACAGCTATCCAGACAGGGAAAGCCTGAGAGAGACCTTGAACAAGCTGGAGAAGACTGCAGCGCTATCCGGGCGGTGGAGAATCCTCAGGCCTTAGAGCATAAGAAGCTGCTTCTGGAACTTAGAGAATTTTGCTTTGGGACTTTTCAGTTTAGAAGGCTTTATTAAAGGGAGATGTGCTGCTGTAGAGTTTTTGGCTTCTCCTTTGCCAGGCTGTTTTAGTGACCTCGTTGTTACCTTGTTAAGGGATGGAAACTGAGGCAAGCCACAGCACAGCCTCACTCCTCAATGAGGGAGCAGTCAGGAGGTGACAGTACCCCTTCCAAATCTGGACCTGGTAAGTAGATCTGATAATGTAGGTGGGTCTCTTTCACTAGAAACTAGTGAAATTCTCTCTCCAGTGCCAAAAAGATACAGTCATCTATACTTAGAAGATCTACATCCAGTTGCTTAAAAAAAATCTGAAATTCCCTTCACATTCTTCTCTGAACCTTGAATAATAGACTGTCCAAAATTAGTAGTCTCAGACATCCTAAATTTCTCACCACACCTCCATCCACTCACAACTCTCCTTGCAACCCAACCCAGGGGAAACCACTAGACCTTGAAGATGACCTGAAGGGGCCAAGTTAAGCTGAGCTCAATTATCCCTCCCCTAGGATGCTCTGCTAGCATCCCCATCTCATTTAACCAGGGGACTGTCACTGGAAGCATCCCATCTGCCATAGTGTAGCACATGGGGAGAAACAAAGGCCTTCAAGTAGCCAAGAATCAATCTACAGAAATCAAGAAACTCCTTGCTGTTTTACGCAAACATCTCACCTCTACTCAATTATAGATCTATACTGCAAATTTAATGCACATTGAGAAGTTCAAGTTTTCTTTACCATTTTAGTATATTGCCAGATTTTGCTTGTCAGCTGTTTGATGTGACCTTATATGTGAAGCTGATCAGATTACTTCAAAACTCTAGAAGGCTGATACAGGAACTCTGCAACCCCCACTTGCCTTCACTGTCCTTTTTTTCTTTTTCCAGGCTACATTTCAAATGTACTAAGGGGAGCTAGTTAAATAGACTGTTTATACAAGTCCAAAATGTCATCGCTACATAAATTTAATGAGGTTCAGTTTTCAATGACCTAGGCTCAGATAACTAAAGGAAGATTTTCTTTCTTCCCTTCCCTCCCTCCCCCAATAAATACCTTCCCAACTGCCTAGTTGTCAGTCATGTGCCTCATTATTATCCATTCCCTACACCAGGCTTTCACTGAAGAGGATTTTTTGCCCAACAACGTGCAACCTTGTCAACATCTGAAAGTTATAAACAGGGACATGTAGGAAGTAAATGACGGACACATTCTTTCAACTCTGTTCAGCTCTGCAGGGTGGCAATAGGTTTCTGTTGGTAGAATGGAGAAGTGGTAAATGTTTTCCTAAAACAATAGGAGCTGTTCTGGCTAAATCAGGAGGGTTGGCATCTTGTCATGCACTTGTATGGTATTCTACAAGCTGGATGGCTGCTTCCAGTTTCCTACTAGTCTGTACTTGTACATCACAGGCGTCATTTGTTGCTTCTTTAAGTTTAGGGCGAGACTTAGCACTCCTATTTCAGGCAAAGCTCCCTTTCAGCTCAAGGGTAGATAAGCCTATTACAGGGCTGCAGAATCAGGCCTGTATTATTCCCTCTTGCCATTAAAACCCACAGAAGCAGGCTGAGGAGGGGAGGAAACTTCAATGAAGAACCCTTCCAAGTTCCATCATGGGAAGCACAGGGTTTTCCCTTCCCCCAAGCCCTGTGGACCCACCAGAATCCTCATGGCTCCTGGGCCTGCTTTACAATGAAATGTTCTGCACAGCATCACCAATATCAAGGTTGTGCTCAGCCCTATCATTAGACATGCCATACTGACTTTGTTTAGAGTGCATGCAGGGGGTTAGGAGATTTAAAATCTGTTTATATATGTGGAGTACAAGTCAGTGCCCTGCCAACAAGGGTTTCAGTTCAGACGACTGCTGCTGAATTTGGGACAAGTTCAGATCTTCATGTGAGTTTTGCCTGTCCAACCCATCTCTCCTGAGCAGACAGGTAGGCAGCAAGATGGTGTGAGAGCCCTGCTTGCATCATGCTCATAAATACCTGGAGGAGAAAACCACTCATGGCTCAGAGTTGTGTTTTTTAATTAGACTTAGCTCCATTGTAGCCCTTGACTTCAGTGGAGCTATGCTGACTTATACCAGTGGAAGAGCTGGCCTATAGTTCTTTACAATAGGTAGAAGCTGGGGTCTGTGAAGCCTGCAGAACCCCTTAAACGATGCACATAAGACCAGAACTAGAACAGGTTACATCTGTATCACTTCCTATTTCTGTTAACACTTCGTCAATTGAGCATATTGATGTAGGGCCATTTCCCATTCTTATTGCAATCTTTGTCCTAAGAATGTAGGATCAAAATATTAATGCCCAGTATTGTCTATGAAAATCAGGAATGTAGTAAATTGTATGTCTCTGACCTTTACGGTTTCCAAAGTGTGACTTGCTCATATTATTCCCATTCTCCCATTTACAGCATTGGTAATGAGAAGAACAGATGATACTGCTAGCTACTGAAAAAGATTCTGTACAAGTTCCAAGTCTAGTGTACATAAAACAGACCTGGTCCCCATCCTACCCACAATGTCTCATTATTATCAGCGTCATCTCCAGCCACTTCCAGGCCCCACAGAGAGCACTCTGGGTCAGCCAGATGCATGGCTGGCCAGGACTGAGGGGAGGGGCTTCACTGATCCTCTAGCAATCAGGAAAGATAGGTTATGTGACCCTGGGTTGCATTACCTTTCCTCTGGGGCCCCTCCATTATGGAGATGCACTCCTGTCGAATAGTCCCTTAAGTAATCCCACTGGGTGACACTTCCCATGGCTCTGAGGTAACCCACTACCACATGCCCTTAGTGTGAGAGACCCTTATTTCTGCCTGCCATGAGTCAGCTGCCTGACTCCACCAGCCACAGCTAACACAAAGTCCAGGTCTACACAAGCCCCGCTCTCTCTCTACAGGTTACTGATGGGCACACCCCAACTCCGAGCCCTCTGAGCATTTCCCTGAAGTGTCCAGCTTCTGTTCCACTGGAGGCCTGCAGTATTCACTGTTGCTGTCCTGCCAAAGAAACAGTACACCCCCGCTTACCAGTTACACCTCACATCAGTGCTCTGCTTGACACACAGCTCTGAGATATGTTTATAGTGAAAACAGGGAAAAGCTTAACAAATTGTAGTAATTCAAGTGATAGCAAATAGAAGTACTGGAAACAAATGGTTACATATAAAATCAGAACATGCATTCTAGAACTTAGACTTACTTAACTAGATCCTTTCATATCTTATAAAGCAATCACCCAAGTCCTGCAAGTGTTTTACAGTCAGGCTTCACTGTGACCTCCATTGATAAGATACATGCTATTGTTAACTTGCTTCCTCAGTGAAGGATCCAGGGTGTACCTCTGCAACCCCACTTATACCCCCAACAACCCATTGTCTATATTCATAACCAAAGTCCCCTTCTGTTTATTTCTTCCTGTAAACTTCCTCTCTTGAAAAATTTTTCAATCTCTTGATTAACATTTGGCTCAGTATGCGCAGACAACCAGACAGAGAGAGAAGCATCTGTTACATCCTGCTTGAAAGGAACCTGGCTGAAACATGCAGGGCTAGCTCTAACTTTTTTGCTGCCCCAAGCAAAAAACAAAAAAACAAAAAAAAAGAGTGCCACCCCCCACACGAAACAACCTCCCCTGAGCACCACCCCACTGAAACAAAAACAAAAACCCCTGAGCGCCACCCTGCCGAAACAAAACCAAAACCCCCCGAGGGCCGCCCCACTGAAACAAAACAAAAAAACCGGAGTGCTGCCCCACCACCCCAAGATTGACTGCCCCTTAGAAGGTGCCGCCCCAAGCACATGCTTGGTTGGCTGGTGCCTGGAGCCGGCCGTGGAAACATGTCACCTCCTGGTGACATGCCTGAATTTAAGAATATAATTTTCAGTATTGATACATAATTTCTTAAATATACATCACTGCAAAATGTATGGATGGATGAGGACAAGCAGGTTACTGGCTCTGAGCAGAGGCCTCACATTCCATCCTCTAGTGAATTATTAAGCAAGAATCTGACCCAGAGAATCCCTGTTAAACTATCTGCACCCCTTTTGCTCCTCTGCCAGTTGGCACCAAGAGGTTCCTGGGCCACAGTTGGTAAGCATGGCAGAATTGAGCTCTCTGTGGCTTAGTGAGGGCCATGCACCAAATCAGTCACAAAGCTGGGAATAGAAGATGTGAGTCCTGTCTCCCATGCCCCTGCTTGGTCCACCAGACCATGTTCAAGAGACCACCTATTTCTTCACTTCTTACTGATATTTTACTGATCATTTCACATCATGCAACATTACAGCAAATTATTGTGTTGCACCATCCTGAACATGCCTCAGGACCAATGCATCTGCCAAACATTTGAGAAAATGCTACACTTTTCTAAATTGTGTGGATATCACTGATTACAGACAAGTCTGAAGCATTGCTGCTCATGGAAAGAGGTGGGTCAGGTGTCTTATACCTAGCTTTGAAAGGGTTAGATTTTTTTATCGATAGGTGTTGGTAAATTTCTATTTCACCATACACATACAAACCAATTAAAACATATTTCTATCGATGATGATGATAGAAATTTACAGATATGCAAAATAAGAAAAATGCTGCTTGGGAACTTATTAGAGTCAAAATCCAGTGATCTAGACTATTGAATTAGGCTTATGGGCTAGTGAATTAATAGTAAAAACAGGCATGATTTGTTGAGTTAAGGATTTTTACTTTTCATATTTTGACATGTGATATTGACAATTTGTGGTTTAAAGCTTTAACTTCTTGAATCTCAACATCTGCTGTCACTAAATAGTTGTTTTACACCCCACCATAATTTCCTGCATCTGTGAACATTTAAATAGCTAAAAATAAAAAAAAACTTTAAAATAATATATCCATCAACATTATAAAAATAATATTGAATTTTGCTAAACCTACTTATACCAAATTGTTTCTGACAGGAATTAATTCAGACTGATAAAGTACCATGACTGATACTATCAAACAGATTGTTACCAAATTAATTTGGTCCAGCAATAATATAAAAGAATTTACCTTTATAGCAATACAATTAGAGATGAGCCTGAACCAAGCACCAGAACCAAATACCCCCAGCCCTTGAGGGAGTATGAAATCCAACCATGGATCATTTCTCAGAGGATTCCTATATATTTATAATAAGATGAACTGAAGCTTTGGAACTAAACATAACCTAACTTTGGGTATTTGAAATCCAGATCCAGACCTGAAATTAGCCCATCTCTAAATAGAGTCAAGATAATTTCGCTATAACAAATGGATTTTCATATAAATTGTGAAGTGAACATTATATGTTTCTAGTAAAATCTACCTAAAGTTTAATTATTATCCTATTATCCAATGCAGAAAAGATATAACACCATTCTTTGTTCATCTCAGGAATGCTAATTCTGGTAAGAATCACTTTTTCATCGATGCTAACATAACTGAATTATTAGTCCGATATCTAGACCGAAAGGGCAAATGCTTGCAGCTGACTAGCTAGCTAGCTGGATTAAAATTTAGCACAGTACCCATTTCCTACCAATATGAGTAAATGCTGTAGTCCAGTTTTGTCCAAGTAAGAAATTATTAAAGATGAACAAACACCCACAGAAGTCAGTAAGAATTCTGGCTGAGTAAAGACTGAGTGAGGACATCAGAATTTGTCCCATACTAAGAATAGATTCCACTGATACATAATAACTTAGAGTCCACACAAGCACTCAGTATTTGAAAATTATATCAATCAATAAAAGAGAAAAAAGACTGAAAAAAGATTGTGATGGTATTTGGAGAGGAGGGAAAGGATGTCAGAATATAACACAAGTTACTCCTTTAGAGCCCTATCCTGCAAAGTGCTGAGCAGTTCTTGGAGCTGCATGTTATAAAAGTAGAATTTACTGCGTTATTTCTGAACATGAGTTTGCTAAAAATTTGTTTTGTGGTATCAGCCATGGTACTTAATGAGACTTAATTAATTCCTGTTAAAAGCAATTTGATATAAGATGCCTGACCCACCTCCTTCCAGGAGCAAAATCAGATATTTCATGCCCACTACATTTAGAAAAGTGAAGCATTGCCCATGAGAGAAGAGTGCATGCCACACCTTCAGAAGCTGCTCAACACTTTGCAGAATCTAGCCCTTAGATAATACAGTCCTAGAAAAACCATTTCTAATATCCAACACATAATGATGCAGCATCAACATGGAAATACTACTGAGGCTTTTATTATTAATAATGTGTATTACATTTAATATTAAATACTGAAGCAACTGGGATTTTTGCCTCAATACCAACTGCAAGAGGCAATGAAAATTCTTTGTTTTCTTCTGCTGCCCCATCTTTTGATAGAATTGTGGGTCAAGCAATGGTGGTTGTTGCATTGTTTTGATTTATGAGCTAGTGGAAAAACTAAATTGACCTCTTATAAGAAGCAAACTAAAAGCAAAGGTGCTTTCAAGTAAAATAAATTTCTAAACAGATAATGAATTACACTTTGAAGGTAAAGTTCTACCAGGAAGAATAAGGGGGAGATAGTTTTAAGCAATCCTGCAGAATGTTGAGCTGCACACAGTAAGTGAATACATGTATAAGATGTATAATTATATTTGTAATTACCAGCACTCTCAATGGTGGTTGGCTTTTCGTGTCTAGGCATCGTGACTGTATTTCACAGGGCTGCTCTAGCTGCTGCCTGTACAGGAGATTGCTTGAAGGATAAGTAGTTCAAGATAAAGTGTCTAGCACATCAAACGAGTTTTGCCTGTCAGTGAAAAGGAGGCGCTGCTGCAGTGTCATGGACTGAAACATAAGAAGGTACTAATTTCCCAAGTGATTAACTTTTCATGAATGTTTAGTTTACCATTTAGGGTTGGAGTACTGGGGTCAAAAGGAAGGGAGAGCTTGTTTGCATTTTTTTTTCTTTTTAATTTGAAAAGGAACAAAAATTCTTTTGGAATATACACTCCTACGGAAGTGAGCGTAGTTGTTTAAATGATTAAGTGTTTTGCTAAATCAGGACCTCATGCTTTGGCTACACAGGAAAGTTTTGCCAATATAGTTATAACCCCCCAGCCCACCTCATGGATGTTCTTATTCTGGTGTAGAGTGACTGTTTTGGTCCATGTTAAACCTCTTCCTAAGCAACATAACCTAAACCAAAAGGAAGTATTCTAAACCAGAATAAGAATGTCTGCTCTGGGGAGGGGAGAGCTTATACTGGTATATTGGTTTAAATTCATAGCTTAGTTTATATTGAAAAGGCTTTCCCATGTAGACATGGAATATAACTAAGTAGCCTGATTTTCAGTGGTACTGGAACTAAGAGTGCTGGAGGTGCTGCCACACCCCTTGGCTTGAAGTAGTAATAACAAACACCAAATATATGGTTTCCATGGTTTATATCATCAGCACCCCCACTATAAAAATTGTTCCAGCTCCGCTGTTGATTTCTCAAAGATGTTGAGCGACTATGAGCTCCTAAGTACATCTGAAAATTAGACCACAGATTTAGATCCCTGAATATGGGTCTTCGGATCCTCTTTGAAAATCTTGGCCTCTACATTTAATATGTAAGTACTTTTTAAAATTCTCATTACCCTCCAAACACTGTTTGACAAAGCATTAGAAGAAAAGGAGCAAAAAGAGTCTCTCCCAATATAAGTGTCCAAAGGCTAGGATAAGAGCAGCAGAGTTCACCTTTTAAATATTTGATGCTGTTTTTAATATAGTTTTTTAGTGCCTGGAAATGAATAATTAAGGGAACTGCACATTTACCACTGCCCTATTATTGTTTTACATTTCGAGTGCACTAGCACCTAAAGTCTTCAGCGAGGTTGGATCCCATTGTGTTAGTCATTGTACAAAGATATAAGAAATGACAGTTTCTGCCCCAACGCATTTAAAATCTAAATCGTTCTTCATTCATACTCACCTTGCCTTAATTTTGTCCCTAACATTTGCAAAAATATATACACAACTCAAAATAAGAAATTACTGGGCAGTTGCTGGGAACTGATTCCTTGTACAGGAAATAGGATTTTATAAAAATCCTAGCAAGCTGTTGTTTTGACTTTTGCACTTATTTTTGCAAATTGTAGGGGCAAAGTTACATTTGGGTGGGTGGTGTAAACCAGGTGACTTGATAGTGAATGATGAAGGGTTATATGGAAGTGGAAACTGGCTGGATCCCTTCCCAGTTCATTTCCTTTGCCTGTCCATTGTCTTAAGGTTGTGTGTTGATTTGGGGTTTTCATTTTATTTGGTTTCTGGAAGTTGTGGATTTTTTCAAAAGAGACTAACATTTGATGTGTGTTATTTGGACTCCACTGCAACACAATTTACTAACAAAATTATGTAGTTGTTCAGTTTTAATTCCACCCAGACCATTAATCCGCAGCAATACAAATGCTCCCAGTCAAAAAGATTAATTCTGCATTTATAACCATAGGAATTCTCTCTTTATGACAGTCTTACACCACTCCTGAAAATTTGTTTAGTTTCTTGAACTATTTTCACTTAACTTGTTGCAATTTAAAATTCATTACAGGGAAAACATAGCTTCTTGTGATTTTTTTTATGTGATTAGGAAAAGATTTACAGTGAAATTTCCCATCTATCTACATTTCCTATCGTGGGAAATTAAATTTCATATGAGATGAGCCTGGGAAACATTTGTAGTTCATAAAGAAATACAGGGATAGATTCTGATCCAAGCTACCCGGTGTAAATCCAGCATAATTCCATGTCCAACCACCCTCATTTTTAAAAAACTATCGAGGGAATAACAGTACAAAGTCTTGTAAATTACCCTGTGGGTTTAATTTAATATTCTATTCTTACTTTAAAGGAATCACAAGCATGACATTCAAATTCATGAGACTGCAGAGAAGTGTAGGCATTTAAGCAGAGCATTATAATTGTGCATGTTTTAATTACAATGCCAATGAAAAATATCAATCTGTTATCCAGGAAAAAACCCTTGGCAGAGTTTTATATTTCATCCTGAAGAACTTCAGTTCAGTAATATCTTATTTCTGTTTGTCAATCACACGGAAAATATTTAATGAAATAAACCACTTATCTGTATGGGAAAGGTGAAGGAAGGGACTATAAATACAGACCTGGCTTGTCTGACTTCTCTTTTTTGTATGGAATTAACAATAACACTAAGACTGGAAAGTCAAGCACTAAAAGTGAGGAAATGGCACGTACTCGTTATGATAGTCTTTAATTTCACCTACTCTTTATAGAACCTCTGCCTCATTCAGAGCACAGCATGGACAGTGCTCATTTGAACAAGCAATTATTCAATATTTTGTTATAGCCTTACTGCTCAACGTGTGACCTTATGCCTTATTTACTGAACACTATTCAGACCCCGCTCTGAAGACAGAATTACTAACTTCCACATGGGCTTTTCTAAAGCACTCATCAGTACAGTATGCAAGTGCTTCACAAACATTAGTTTATCTTCACTGTAGTATATTGAGGACTGTACTGGAATCAGAGGAGAGGTTTCCTGGCCCTGACTGCAGGCTAGGGGGCTCTCTAGCAAACTATGGGATCAGAGTCAGGGTTTGGCTACACTTGCAGCTGTACAGCGCTGGGAGTTAAACCTGTCTTCGTACAGCTGAGTAGGGAAAGTGCTGCAATCTGTCCATGCTGACAGCGCACTGTCGTGGCCACATTTGCAGCATCTGCAGTGGCACTGGGAGTGGTGCATTATGGGCAACTATCCCAGCATTCAAGTGGCTGAAACGTGCTTTTCAAAAGGGGGGGTGGGGTGGAGTGTGACAGGGAGTGTGGGGGAGAGAGAGAGTGGATTTTTGGAGCCGATACTCTGTCAGCAGCTGCAAGTTCCGACCCCCTCTACCACCCCTCTCTCACTCACTGAAAGCACCAGATAAGCAGCCTCCCCGAAACAGACACACGCACCCCGCACGCCGTGCTGCTTCTCTCCTCAAGCAAACACTAGCTGCGAGCATTCCAAAGGGAGCTCATTCACAGCAAACAGGAGCTGTGGGGTTTTTTTTTTTTAGATAAGCAGCTTCGGGAGCCTGGAGTTCACAACAAAACAAACAGAGGCATCACAACAAAACAAAGAGAGTTATCTTTACTTAAAAGCATTATGGGAAGGTTCCGGAGGTCAGTTACAGCGTAGTAAGATTATTCCCTGTTTACACTGGTACCCCAGCGCTGCAGCAGCAGCGCTATACTCTTTATTCCTCTTCTCGAGGTGGAGTACATGCAGCGCTGTAGCCAGGGAGATACAGCACTGTATGTGCCTTGCCAGTGTGGACGGGGAGCGAGTTACAGCGCTGTAAAGCCACCACCAGCGCTGTAACTCTCAAGTGTAGCCAAGGCCTCAGTCAGGAAAGAGCTCTCTTAAAGTAAGGTGAGGTGTATTGTGCTTTGCTGTCTTTGGGTGCAGTCTGTTTTTTCTCCATTTTGGGGTTCTTCTGTATTCTACATTCTAGGAACTAAAGTTACAGTGTCATATTCACCATGCACATAGTAGATTGCAGGACTGCTATTAGCAGTCAGATATGGACTGACTACAGAGCTTCCTTATCAGATACACCAAAGATGTCTTCCCCTAAGATCCTTTAATGTACTGCCAGATATGGCTGATGTTAGCTTTAATAAGGTATTTTACACACAACGTCCCTTAGTGGCTGAGCAGCAAAATACAGTTTAGGATTCCCATTTTAAGTGCTACATTACTATCATTTACAAAATGTACAGTATCACGCTATCTTTGTGTATCAGCCTGCAAGTGTCTGTGAATTGTACTGGTTTTCTAATTACCCAACCCAAATGTGTAACAACTTGGTCATCTGGTGTCTGTTAGTTGCAATGACTGGCTGGGGTTGGCTTCTTGTTCTGCATTGCCATCTGTAGATTTTGTTCTGCTTGATCTTTCTGAGGAACAAACTCAAGATGTTGATGGCTTGTGTTGAACTCTCCACTATAGTCTTGATCACATATATGATCTGGGCAATGAGTTCTTCTCCTTTACAACAGCTGGAGTTGGCCATCTCCCATCAATTTTGACATGCACACAAAGATTCTAGAGCCAGCAGTTCTTTAATTGTTATCTATTGTAAAAATATTCGTAAGCTTTTTGTCATTTTATCTGATTTTTGGCTATTCTCTTCATGTCTTACCATTTTGGAGTTTGGTTCTGTCTCAAAGTTGGAACAGTAGTTCTGAGTTATCATCCACCAGCAGCTGACTTTGGTGTTGATCTCTAACTCAGAAGAGCAAGGAATGGATCTTCCTGCTGTAAGATTTTCTTGGCTGTCTGTTCAGCTCTTTCTTGGCCTCTCCACCCACTCGTGGGTTGCTAGTAATCTGATCAAAATCCTATTTTGTTTGGAATGACTTAATTCTGCTGCAGTGAATTTTGAGTTTGAATTTGTTCTTGAATACTGAAGTGAGCAAAAGTGCACTTCAGTTTCTCAATACTATGGTATGTCATGACTTTCAAATACATTTATTTCTATATACCTGGAAAAATAGTCTACTGTGACCAGTTAGATGTCTTCTGGATTCACAGAAATCTGCAATTAGTCTATTCCTAGTTCTGTCTGGTAAACGTGTTGTTAAAAGTTCTTTGTGTTATGTTAGTCTGTTAGCTCTGCAATGTTCACAGGTGATTCTTTATTGTTTTAGGTCCTTGCTGATGCTCGGCCACCACACTGACTGGTTGGCCAGTTCACAGCACTTAGTTAATCTTTGATGTCCTTCCTAGATGAGGTTAAGGATTTCTCCTCTCATTTCATTTAGAGTTACAATACAATTCCCCTTCACTTCCTTTGTGTTCATTAGATACTAGGGCCAGTTGACACCAGTGTTACTTAGAACCTCTTGAAGTTGCATGTCTGTCAAGGTTGTCATCTTTGTGAGTGTCTTCCATAAAATCCTTGAATGTATTCCCAGGTGTGGCTGACCTTAGCTTATATGAGGTTGTGACACTCTGTACCTCAAAGCAGTACCCTGAAACCTCCATATTCACCACTGTCATACAATTATGATACATTTTGTACAAAAGTATGCCTTGTCAGGTATCATTTTAAAAGTCTTGATCTGTTGAACATTAATAGTCTGTTGGATTGTATGTGCTATCATTATGTGAGGTTCATAAAGTATTGCTGTATAATTGTTATTGAAATATGTGATGAGGTGGGGAACACCCACAACCAGCCTTTCAGGTACAACAATGGAGTAGCTAGACAGCGTTAATGGCTCATCAGTACTCATCAAGAAAAAAAATCCACTATCCTAGAGATTTCTCAGAGGAGGAATGTATGCCATGGGGGCAGACTAACCCATCTCACAGCAAAGATCATTACAGCAAGCTAAAGAAAGTATAAAAGAGGGGAAGTGACATCACTTGCCCTCACTCCACCCACAACTCAACACCACAAAACACATCTGGAGGATAAAGACTTTGAACTGGGGGAGGGTGATCCCAGGCCAGGAAAGAGTCCCAGTCTGTTTTTGTTTTAATGGGCCAAATCCACCTCTGGTGTAACAACACCACTGGCTTTAATTTGGCTCATTTGGTATCCATTTGCCAACCAGAATAATCCACAGAAGAGATAATAAGACTACACAAATGAATGACTGTGTTTAGAGAGAATATTTAGTTCCTTAGTAAATTTGAAAACATCAGTTTTGTCAGTAAGCAGCATTTTCAAGTTAAACATGCTGTAACCTTCCCTCTACAAAATAAACAATGTTATTTTTTCCTGTCACTTGTACACAGCCTCTCTCAGATCATGGAATGCTTTTGATTTATTTTTCAGTGTATAAGATGCACTTAGTTGGCAGGCTCTAAATACAGTACAGATAAATGGCTTCTTAATGTTTTCACAACAAAGCTCTAAAAGTCACTACACTGTTCCTCCTGTGATGGATTATCAACATAATCTTATGAGCCAGATGGAACCTTGTTATGATTTAATCAAAACCCATTGAGACTGACAGGTGTGAACTTACCCTTCAATTAACATTACGGTAAGCATAAATTCACACCTGAGACAAAAGTGTGTGTGTGTGTGTGTGTGTGTGAACCTATCCAGGCGTTTTTGACTGAGGCCTTGGCTACACTGGCGCTTTACAGTGCTGCAACTTTCTCGCTCAGGGGTGTGACAAAACACCCCCCTGAGTGCAGCAAGTTACAGTGCTGTAAAGCACCAGTGTAAACAGTGCCCCAGCGCTGGGAGAGCGGCTCCCAGCGCTGTAAGCTAATCCCCACGGGGAGGTGGAGTACGTGCAGCACTGGGAGAGCTCTCTCCCAGCGCTGGCGCCGCGACCACACTCACACTTCAAAGCGCTACCGCGGGAGCGCTCCCACGGCAGCGCTGTACACTTGCAAGTGTAGCCATACCCTGAGTATTATTTGGAGGGAAGAGATCACAAAGAAACTGAGACCTTGGCTACACTTGAGAGTTATAGCACAATAAAGCTTCCCAGAGCGCTCTACCTTACTCCCTGTCCACACTGGTAAGGCACGGAGAACGCTCTGACTCCCTGGCTAGAGCGCTCCTGGTACTCCACCTCCCTGAGAGGATTAACAGCTGTTGTGTATTGGGTGGATCGCTGCAGCTCCAGTGTAAATGAGGAGTAACGTTATTACGCACTGATTGACCTCTGGAAGAGTCCCATAATCCTCTTGACTGAAGTGGTCTCTCTTGTCTTTGTTGTGAACTCGGGAGGCGGAAGTGCCCTTTCATAGCTTGGGTTCTGAGATGGGCTGCTTATCTGGTCCAAGAAAAAAAACAAACAGCTACTGTTTGCCTTTGAGTGAGTGAGATAGAGGCAGGGCGGCTCTGTTTGGCGTGTGGGCTACAGCTACTGTTTGCTTTAGTGAGTGAGAGAGAGGTGGGGGAGGGAGGGAGGTCTGAACTTACAAGACAGCGTGCTGACACACTCTCAGCACCCCAAAAACCCACTTTCTCTCCCCCACGCTCCTTGTCACACTCCACCCCACCCGCCCTCCCTTTTGAAAAGCACATTGCAGCCTCTTGAATGCTGGGATAGCTGCCCATAATGCGCCGCTCCCAGTGCCGCTGCAAGTGCTACAAATGTGGCCACGCCAGTGCACTTTCAGCTCTGTGTGGACAGACTGGAGCGCTTCCCCTAGTGCGCACTACGAAGGCTGGTTTTACTTAAAGCACTCTACAGCTGCAAGTGTAGCCACACCCTGAGAACAGGCAAGAGAAGAGAGAGAGGAAGAGGCAAGAAAGCCAAGCAGAAGCCTCTAACCATAGTGGAAAAAGCTAGAGAGAAATTTTGGATCTATTGGCTAAAGAGGCTTGAGAGCTATAAACCAAGAAATTGCTCCTTTTGTCTTCTTCTGTATTCAGGAATCTGCACATTCCCTGTAAATAAACAAATTTGCACCAAAGAAGATACCAGATTCCGTCAATTTCTACCTCCAACTGGAACATCCACAAGGCCCCAAACTTTGCCTAGCTGCTCCAGTCAAAAAGGGGCAACAATAACATTTTGCTTTTAAATGTGCAGAAGGGGTTAAACTGTAAAGTTACAATCTGCCCTAAGGAGAGGGTGCCATGTAACTGCACAGTCACAGGAGCAGCCCAGAGAACAAACTGAACCTCAGAGACACAATTCCTCTGCTTCTCCCCACTTGCAAGGATGCATGGGGATAATGACTTCTCTCTCATTCATGCTTTCTGTGGAGCTGCTTTCTAGACAACTACTTTGGCCAGTGAGTCATGGACAGTGAAACCAGGACTCTAAGGCTCCAAGTCTCCTATATCCTCACTGAAGAAATTATCAAGCAAACAGCCTATACTCTTCTGTCCCAATAGCCAGAGCTGCAATATGAGCAGGGCTAAGCCTCCCCTCTCCCCCCACTCCACTTGCTAGCTTCTCTGCGTGGTCAAGTAGGGGCTGTGGCAATCTAGTCCTAGATAACAGTACAAACACGTTGCCCACTCCGATAAGTTTCTCACTATTTTGTGTTTTTTTTCCTTAAAGCCCCAGCTTCTGGAGGCTTCTTTTTTTAAGTACATTTCTAGCCCCATGGATATGAGGGAAAAGTCACCTAAGTCTCAAAAATCAGAAAAGTAAAAAATAAAGACCTAATTTTTTTTTAATCTTATGATTTCTGAGTTAATCTCATGATTTTGAGGCCTGACAAATGACAATGTTTAGGGATTGCAATAGTGAATGAAGGATAATTTGCTAAATGAACATATACGTGACTGGTTCCCAAAAAAATCTGGGGCACCTTAAAACACAAGACAAACAATTGCTTAGGCCCCTAAAATCTTGTGGATCTGTAGCAGCAGATATAGTACTTGGTTAAATCCACATAACTTCAGCAATTTGCAGTCTGAAGCCAGCTTGCCCCAGTTTTTGGCAAGAAATCTGGAGGAAGAAAGCAACTCTTGGCCTAATTCTTTGCAGATATCCAAAAAAATCCAAACTGAAGTTTTGCTTTCATATTGTCAAGCAGGACCCAGGGCTTGGTCTCTGGCACATGACTATAGATTCTAAAAAGCCAGCTTGAATTCTTGCTTGAAGTTTTGCAGACTTGAAGGCTTCAGCCCTGTAAATGATCAAACCATTCACTTGGCCAGATATTTTGGGGAACCAGTCATGTATATATTCATTTAGCTCTAAGACCCACCAGCTGCATGATAGATGCTTAAATGTAACAGCAACAAAGAATCTGTGGCACCTTATAGACTAACAGACGTTTTGCAGCATGAGCTTTCGTGGGTGAATACCCACTTCTTCGGATGCAAGAAGTGGGTATTCACCCACGAAAGCTCATGCTGCAAAACGTCTGTTAGTCTATAAGGTGCCACAGGATTCTTTGTTGCTTTTACAGATCCAGACTAACACGGCTACCCCTCTGATACTTAAATGTAACAAAGATTCTACCCAACTATAATGGGTATATAAACTCCACACTGGTTAACTATAGCTAACAGGAGCCTGAGCCCAATTAGGTCACTAGGTGACACCTGGGGTTGTCAGGTATAAGTGGTCATCAAGCCCAGATAGGGGAGGAGCTGGATCTTCAGAAAGGAAGGAGTAGCGGGCAGAGTGATCCAGGTGAGAGGTAGCTGGAAGATTCCTCTTTTGGGCTAAAGGTAGAGAGAAGCCTGTGAGGCCAGAGCCAGAGGGCTTTAAGCTAAAAGAGAGAAAGGTTGGGGGAAATGCAGCATGGGGCCAGCAGTGGGTTGTCCTGAGCTAGGAGGAAGTGAGAGATAATGAAGCCCAAGAAGTAGTGACAGCAAAGCCTAAGGGGTGTTTGGGATGAAGTGTGAGGGGATGTAGGGAGACAAGGAAGAATTCTGCAATCTCTCTCTTGGTGGTAGACAGTGGAGAGAGCTGTGGGGAATAGGAAGTATCCTTCAGGGTGAAAAGAAAGCCTGCAAGGTACAACAGGGGAGCTAGCTTTTTAGGGTTGACTGTGACAACGGTAGGAACTAGACCTCTGGGGAGAAGCCCTGGAAGGTGTTGCTTGTTACAAACAACCCAGGAGGGGACTGAAGAAAGGCTAATGGTAGGAGGGAATGGCAAGGTGTCTGGCAGAGCAGACCTTGGGTGTGCATCCCAGGAACTGGAACCCAGTGTAGAGGATGGCCCTGGATTCCTCTACGTGCTACTGGGAAAGTGGTGTGAGGCTCCTGAGAAGAGGATGAGGGTGACTGAAAACCCTGAGAAAAGTGTGTGAGGACAATGGGACCCAGAATTTAGAGCTGAAGATCCAATATAAGGAATTGGACTTCTAGTTGTTGGGCTTCCTGTTACTCTGAAAAAGGATGGAACTAAAACATGCCCAAGATGGAGAGCCAGGTTGCAAGAAGAGGCAGACTACCATGAAACTGGAGTGACCACCAGAAGGGGACAGTAGAGGAAGAAATCCTGCTTATGCCATGCCCAATCATGTGAGGGTGCGCCAATGGTGAGTCAACCCTTTTACACCAAATTACACCTTATGCAACCTCAGTTATATGAGATGCAACTTATCCCTCTATAAATATGCAATTTAAATGTGTCATACAAAAAGTGTTGCTGTCCAGTTAAATTCTGTGAGCATTGTTCCAAAGTCTTCCCACAGACAAAGCCCACAATGAAGTCTGGAGGCTTGTCTACACAGGGATACTGAGGAAAATTAATCCAAATTAACTAGAAGTGTGGAATTTACAGTGGATTAGTTAAACTACATTAAAACCCTGTGTGGATGTTCTTATTCAAACACAGTTTAGAAATGAATTAAGCTAAACCAAATTAAGGATGTTTTAATTATGGGTAAAAACATCCACACGGCTTTAATGTGGCTTAACTAATCCACTGTAATAATTTGGATTAGCTTTCCTGAGTGTCCCTGAGTAGAGAAGCCCTAAATTTGGGGTTAGATATGTAACTTAAGAATTAATGATGGCTGAACTATTTTTTGTGAATAGACACTCTTTTTCCTGCTGGTGAATTATTTGCAAACAATCCTGACTTCTGCACGTGCTTTTTTATTATTGATCAATATTTAACAAATATTCTCAGTCTATGGGTTTTCATGAACTGTGTGGTTTGACTATTCACTATTTGTGGTGAAGAATTGGTCAACAGATTCCACGGTATCATTTCTGCCCTATGATTGAATGAATGGTTAGACTGATTTGAATTGGATTGAAACTTTTCAAATGGGGAAAATCATCAGTGCTGATGTGTGAATGACAAGTAATAGAGCCTATTACATACAAATAGGCTTGTTCAAATGGCTTGTTCACTATGGCTGTTTGTACAAAAAGTAGTTACACAACCTTATGTGCAACAAAACCCCATTTTTGTGTGTGAGTGTATTAAAAAAAATAATCTGGATAGTATGTGAAAAAGGGAATTAATATGGCTGACCTAAACAATTATTTGGAATTCAAACAAATATATGCAGGCCTTGTTTCCTGAGCCATTTGAATAGTCCTTGCTAGAACCAAATCTCTTGGAAATGTTACTTCTGCAGTACATTTATTCATTGTTTGCCTCCCTCTGGACAGTTTGGTTCTGATTAGGCCTTGAACTCTAGGTACCTAAATACCATGAAAAAGCATACTGCAGTACTTTCTGCTTGAGTCAGAAATCTCATAAGGGAGCCAGTTTTAGCAGTTTTTAAGTTCCATTATGCAGATTTCAGAGGTTTGGATGAACATATGTAATTTGGGGAAATTATTCAAACTGGCCTTGATCTGTGAGTCTTTAGGGTTAATCCATCATTATTAGGAATGCTCTTTTAGAAGCTTGAAAACAGTCATAAAAATTTCATTGAAACATTTGATAGAAAAACATGACAATATTGCATGGTGATTTTCACATAACTTTCTTCTGTTTACAGATTTTAGTCCAGCTGGTCTGAAGTCAAAAAATATTTCGGGGAAGATGCTGTATTTGAAAAGTGTGTGTGTGTATATATATCCACTACTTCTTATGTTTGCATATAGAAAAGAACATAACTTTCCTTGTCTTTATCAGAGCTATAGTTAATATAGCTTCTTTACTATCTTCATTTTATTTCACTCATTGTCACCATAGCTGGCTGTAGTCAGCGTCTGCAGCCTTGACTGATGATGACACTGTTCTGGTAACAGTATTGTGATGCTAAGCTGTTGCTATAGAGTCAAGAGAGGACACACAGATCATTATTTCTCTGGGATCATTTGTTGCCCGTTTCTTCTAAGCAGAGTGGTAGATTTAAAAACTATGCATGGCAAATGATGTGATCCTCACCACTCAGCATCTGTCAGGACCTTCTACACTCTCTGGCACAACAGGGCCAAATTCTGTGGCAACACAAACTTATTATTTTTCCTTGGAATGCCCTTCAGTTGCCTGAATTATGGCTCATAGAAAATAAACTTATCAATGATTTTCCACAATGGGTTTTAGCTGTGTTCTCCAGAGACCTGTTTCCCGGGGGCTGAGCTGTGACAATTTTGTCCACTTGACCCAAATCAGAACTTCCTTCCCCTCTGTGTGTGCCAAGGATGAGGGAGCTTATAGTCAGGTTCATTGGCCCATTTCTTTGGGCCTAGATGGCTGCATATTCTCCAGTCAGCACAGCTGGCCAGCCTCTGTTTCTGGCTTCCCCCTGGCTAAAATCTGTATCCAAGTGTTGTTTCCTGACTAGAGGCAGAGGTGTAGTCCTGAATGGGTTGTGGAACACCCCTGCCAATATGACCTCCCATGCAAATGTGAGGTCATGCTGTGCAGAGGATGCCATTTTGGGAGCAATGGCAAAAGTGCCAAAATGCTGTTCTGGCTCCATTACACCTGTGATTACAACTGGGCTGATACTGGATTTTTTTCCTTCCAACCTAAAACCAAAACACAACATTTTGTTTCAATTTCCCCTCCACTGGCCCTACCCACAGGCTCCCAAGGCTTGGGCTTCAGCTTTCAAATCTAGAAAACTTTTCGTATCAGAAAATTACTTTTAACTCATCATTTAGGCCTTGAGTTCTTCAATGGCACCCAAAAAGAAAGTGAAGTGAAATCTTCCTTTTATCTACAGCTACTATACGGGCAATAAGATGGCCATCTTCCCCCAAGTATCCATTGGCTTCAGTGCTGGTATGAAGAGATTGTGATTTGAGTGAGAGGTTTTTAATCTTCATTTCCATTCACTCTTGGTTCTCACAACTGAGATGCTAAATGGGTGCCAATTAGTGTCAAGTATAATACTAATTTTGGGAATGTAGGCATCTCTCCATTAGGAAAGGCTCTGAAATAGTTAACTCCTTTCATAGATCTCTAAACAGCTGTTTGACAGTAATGACTTCTAGTGTTCAGTGATGAGTGACAGACTCATGCTACAGATTAAGATTTACCAGTTAACTAAAGGCTCCCTGTACTATTACTGATGATCTCTTGAGACATGATTCCCAACATTCAATTTATTAGAGAAATAAATGAGCCTTTTTCCTTATCTGGAGAGGCCATCTGCATTTCAGCAGCAGAGACAGAAAAGGCTCAATGAAAGATAAAGTATTTCTGAAAATCAAGCAACCAAGCCAGCAATATCTGCAGAGTACTACAAACTTGTGGAGGCCCAGAACTACTGGGAAAATGACTATTTTTTGCTCCAGCCCCAAATATATTGACACAGACCTGGAAGATGTGCTTAAAACCAAAGCACTAAAGTTTACTGCCCAATAAAGAATGATTCACACCATCAAAGATCTTCTGGAAAATTGATAAATGTGGCATTGACTACATCAAATCATAATTCTAAGATATGGCTTTAGGCAAAACTCAGCCTGTCTTGTAAATTTCTATAGTTCATCTAAACTATCTGTAAATGAATCTCTTGACATAATCTTATACAGGCAGCAAGACAGAAGTGGGTTTATAAGCACTTTTACAGAATATTAGTCTGGCCTCTTTTTGAGGTACCTAATGTAGCTCTGGCAGTGATCAGCAGCAAGTAAACATAGTCTAAAGAAGTGAAGTTCTGTATAAGATACAGCCTTGTGGTCAAAATACAGACAAGAGACAATAAGATCCCCTCTGTAATAAAACTAAAGACATGGGGATGCATCCAAAGCTTTTATGTGGCTAATGATCTAGTTTGTAGTATACATCATTGTGGTGATTTATGGCTTGGGGGTGGGAGGTATAGGATGGGGAGCTGGGAGTACTATCTTGCCTGGTTCCTTATGCTTTCCTCCTCTCTTGACTTGCACAGCTGAACTAGGGCTAGGTTCAAACTGGCTCAACCCTAGATTAGTCACGCTCAAAGTTAGGGAGTGTAGTTAAAATTTTCAAAGTAACTAATTCAACTACGCTGCACATGCATCATAGTTCTGATTACTAGTTAGTTTGTTGTTCATATAAGTGGCGGTCATGAAGCAGTAACAGCAATAAGGGCCATCATAGGTGATTCTGACTCTTTCCTTTCCTGGAAGGTAAGAGAAGGGGAGCAGCTGGGACCCACTACTAATGTTTGGTCACCAAATACTCCTGTCTCACTCAATGCAAAATTGAACTCTTCAACTAAGCTGTCCCATGGTAATTCTCTACACACAGAAACAGAACCCCCACCACAATGCACTGGTCAAACCTACCCACTGGGAAAGAATGAGAGATTGTGATAGACAAGGAATTATTAAAATATAACAATGATGGGTGCCTGACAGGATCTAGATAGATCAATAAATAGTAAATAAACATCTGTAAGCACATCTAGTATATTCAGTGTGGGTAATCAATATGCAACCTTTGCATTCTCTAAATTTGTTGATATAAATGGGGGATTATTTAATTATATTTTATTCTGACAAACTCCAGTGCAGAAAATGCTTTGTTTGAGGAAATGCAGTTTTAGCTGCTACCAGCAGATGGAGATGTACGTAGTTCAGTCTCACATGGATGTAATGCTTCAATTCAGAACAAAATTGCAGGCAATGAAATATAAATGGCTCATCAGTTAATCAAGAAAGGAGAGAGCTGATTTTTCTCTCGAGTAGCAAGTGGCAGCATGAAGCGCCATCATGTTAATCTCACACTGGCCCTTCTGTGGATAGGAACATTGCATACTTTCCATGATTTACCGTATTTAATTTGATCTCCCATCTCTGCAGATGACAGAGGTGAAATGTGATTTTTTTTGGTCAGTTTGGCAATGACATGGGAAACGTAATTCATCTTCATTGATTCCTCCCCCACCCCTTAAGCAAAAGAACTTTCACACTATCTGAACCTAGCCTGTGCAATTAACTTCCACAAGAGCTAAGAATGAGCTTAGGCCATGTCGCTTTCAGAACTAACTGCAACACTCATTTCTCTGTTCTAATTTCTCATCAGAAAGTTCTGTATACACAGAGAAGAACCTAGACAGACAAGCAAACAAAGCACATACAAATTAATCAAGCTATTTTGCCTGCAATTTAGAAAGATAATTTCTCTAAGTACTTGGGAGACCTGTGGATACTATGGTGATGTAAGCTGTTTAAGTACCTAGACTCGGGGGGGGCAGGGGGGGGGCCCCATTGCCCCCGTGGTGGAGCGCCGGCATGGCACCGGTGCGCCGGTCCACCGAGACGAGCCCGGCGGCGGACCTGCGAGTGGTGCGGCGCGCGGCCGTCTTCCGCCGGCTGCTCCCCGCTGAGGCTCCCGCAGGGCACGCAGGTCCGCTGTCCCCGGGACCTGCCGTGGGCTGCCGCCGGGATGCCCAGGAGCCCGACGCCCCCGCCCAGCATGCCGCCGGAGCCGGGGGGGAAGGGGGCGCTGGGGGGGGGCGGGCGGCGCGCAGCTCGCGCTGCTTGGGGCAGCCTACTTTGTAGAGCCGCCCCTGCCTAGACTGACACACAGATAAACCGTTTCAAATAAAACTGACATGCAGGGCTGCCCGGGGTGAGGGGGGCAAATGGGGCAATTTGCCCTGGGCCCCACAGGGGCCCCCACGAGAATATAATATAATCTATAATATTGCAACTTTTTTTATGGAAGGGGCCCCTGAAATTGCTTTGCTCCAGGCCCCCTGAATCCTCTGGGCAGCCCTGCTGACATGGGCCCTACTCAGTGTCAGAGCCCCATTCTGCTAGACTTTGTGCATAGTAAGGTACAGGTCCTAGAGCTGGGTGAAATTTTTCAGGCAAAACATTTCTCAGCCAAAAATGTAGATTTGGCAACATCAGAATGTCGTGCAAGTACACATCAGTTGGTCCATATTGTTTCAATCAAACAAAATTCAGACCACCTTTTTGTTTCAATATTTTCTGTGTTTGGGTTCAAATTGCTGTTTTGAAATTCCCTTCAGTTTTATTACAAAACAATTCAAAACCTTTTAAAAATGCTCAAATTTAAACAAAACATTTTTTATTTTAGTTGAAATGTAGTTCAACCCAAAATGACTTTTCAAATCACTGAATTTCAGACTATTGCTTTTTTTTTTGTTCAACCAATATAACTTTTTACTTTTGGAATTGCCAATTAATTTAAACATACACTATGTGCATAACTCTAGTAGCTTCTGCCCCAATGAAATTACAATCTAAGTATATCTCGCAAAGGGTGAGAGAAGGGAGGGATGATTATCCACATTTTACAGCTGAAGAACTCATGTGAGTAGTTTGCCTGAGGTCACACATGAAATCTGGGACAGAGCTTCTGTCTAAAGATTGATGTGTGGGAAAAGGAGAGTTGTGGAGTTGGGAGGGAAATGAAATATCTGGGAAGTTCAGAGGGAGCCTGCTGGGTGCAGTGAAGAAGAAAGAGGTCACTTCATGGGTTTAAGAACCAAGCAGGTATGGAGGAGTAATAGGGATGCAGACTTGGAAACTGTTTGGAGTCTTGAGTTGTGAGGAAAGAGCTCTGTGAAGCAGACATGCTGTAAATATGTATGAAACTAATAAAGTGCCAGTAGATGGCGCTCAAGAATATTCAGCATTGTTCCTGGGTTTTGCAGGACCAATTAACATGATGGTGTTCTAGATTCTTTACATGTGGTTCTTAACAGAAGGAAGGAATCCTAATCCTGGCTCTTTTACAAAAAGTCTCAAAAAAATATATGAGGAGACAAGTAGCGGCTGTAGGAACACGTACATGCAGATAGACATCCCAAAGTCTTATGTTAGCCTAGCCAAACCTCTTGATCTTTGAGTTCACCCAGCCCCTGCAGTTTCAGTGAGTCTGCCTGCCTCAGCCTCTGCTGGTTCACCCTAGGAGGCACTCAGCTGTTTCCTTGCTAGTGCTGCAGATACAGGTTCAACTGGAAAGTCTATTTACAGCCATGCAATTTAGAGCAGTGATGTAGAGCCTGACCTAGCAGTGGAGAGACAATACAAGTATAGCAAAGGGCTCAATTGTGCCTAGAAGGCAAAGCCCTGTGTTCCAGTTTGAATGAAGCTATTTTTACTCTCGTTAAACATTTTAACAACCGCCCGTAACAAGATGCATTCAGCGTTGCATTTTGATGTCCTTGTTTTCCTACTCCTGCAGCACTGTGCATGCTGTTCTGCTGAAATGGCTAAATAAGTGGCATGGCCAATGAATGATTTATTGGCAAGGAAGCTGTGAAACATGAGAAGTGCAGGTTCTCGGAATTCTACAGCTCCTAGGTCTCTCTAAGCAGAACTCAGGAGACAGTCAGACGGGTTACTGCTTTGGAACAGCCTTATGCTTCATTAAAACCTGCCACCAAATTCTTTCACCCTTGCCAAAGAAACTGACTCTAAAGTGCTGCTGAAATCAAGGTTTCCTTCATGTAGTGCTGCATGTAATAGAAAAATAGAACTCCTCCACCACTTTGATTTTAGCTGTCAAGTACCTGGGTTCTGCCATGATCCATCAGTTACTTTTAAGTATGTTTGGCACCTTGTCTCTCCACCAATTGTATTTAATCACATTGCAAATCTGCTGAACTAAGTAACATTTCAAACTTGTGTTTTTTAAAATATCCCAGTTTTTTTTCATCTTGTTCTAATTATAAAGAATATGCATTAT
This sequence comes from Mauremys reevesii, assembly GCF_016161935.1. Classification (NCBI taxonomy): domain Eukaryota; kingdom Metazoa; phylum Chordata; order Testudines; family Geoemydidae; genus Mauremys; species Mauremys reevesii. The sequence goes on along the minus strand of NC_052628.1, from coordinate 92,388,078 downwards.
AGTTACATGGGAAATCAACAAAATCAGAGCGGAGATTCTAATCAGTGGGCTCTTGAATAATAAAAAAATCCTTTGTCTCTAAATGCTTCAAATTGTTCTTTTGTATGACACAACACGTATGTGTCTACACAAAGCACAGATTGTGGCTCTTCTACACTAAGTTTAGAGCGGGATTGAACTCTTATATCTAGGGTATTTATAATCCATTATAACGATGAAGGACAGACATGAAGTGCAGATGTGGATCTGAATTTCCCCAGCGTCTGATGTTCAAAGTTAAGATTTTTATTTAAGCCTATCCTAGGTATCTTCAAAACTAGATAAATTAGACTTGTCAACTTCGGAGCTATGTAGAAAAGATATATTTACAAATGGAAAAAAATGACAGTGGATCTTGAATTTTCACCTACACAACTCCCCATGCGGGGGAGGGGGCCAAAATAAGTGCTTTTGTGAGGGATGAGACTGTCTGGGGGGAGGTTCTTAACTTATTTTGCTCACTTGCCATTCACCCGTTAGAATATTTGCAAAGTGAAAATTGATCACATTCCACAAATCTGTTTGGCAGAGCTATCGAATGAGAACAAATACCCTCCTCTCCCTTATGTACTCACAGCCCAACAGCATGGTTCTCTTTGAATTGTAACTACTCAAACCACTGCAGATTACCATAAAATGAACAAATAACTGAAGTAGTAGCTAGCCTGTGCTGCATATTGTTTAGGTATAAAAATGCCAGCAATAAGTAAGGCCAGTGCTGGTAAGGTCCACCACAAGTTGAGTATCCTTGGGTATCGATACATTTTAGGCAAAAGTCTCTATAGAGTGATAGGCTCTGCAGCCCACATAGAAAACAACCCCAAACACCACTCCTTCCCAGTTGCCAAATGAATACCCAAGCTGCCAAATGCAGCTGATCGGAGCACTTTTTACTGTGTTTTTTTAATATATATATCCTGCCCCCCCTTTAAATATGCTGTTTTTCTGAAGCCAACTGTTTTGCAAAGACATATCAGTTTTTGATGGCTATTTTGACAGGAAATTTCCTGTGGTCCAGCGTGAATTCTCCAGTCCAGTCACTTAAAGTGAGAGTGAGCCAAATTGGAAACCTGACCTTTTTGATCCAGAAATAGATGAGGTTATACAATTCTGTTCTGGGCTGCTGGAACTAGGGGGGATGAGGGTGCAGCAGCACCTCCTAGCTTGAAGTGGTTTCCATCCTATACATGATTTACAGTTCTGTGGCTTTCAGCACCCCCCACTATAAAAATTGTTCCAGTGCCCCTGATTCTGTTTTGTGACAATGTGAGCAAGGTTTTGGTTTTGTTCCAGTGCAGAACAAAACCAAACTTAAACTTTGAAAGTTTTTACAAAATGAAATTGTTTTCCAGCGGCTCTAATGTCAGACTTCCACGTCAACTTTCCCTCTCCGCTAATGAACCCATCCTTCACCTGCCCTGAGAAGCTGGCCATACATACAATTTTTCTATGTTTAGGAACCATGCTTAAACTGAGGCGTATAGGTGGGGACTTTCAAAAGCACTCAACACTGACCTAACTCTGCTCCCATTGAATTCAAAAGTAAACTTTCATTGGAGCCGCAGTGGGTCAATGTTGAGTGCTTTAGAACCCAAAGTGTATGTAAAGATTTCATTTTAAATTGACACAAGTGAACAGGACCAAGGCAAGGGTACATTTCCTGTGGGGTTTTACTTTTTATTTTTTAAGATAGCAAATGTTAAGCAGAAACTGAGACACTAGCTACCATTATTATCCTTGTTCTAATAAATGTCCGTGTTAGGTATTATGGAAAGAGTCACTTTCTTCTGATTCTTTACCACCGTCATACAGGGTGGGTGCAAGGATGTTTTGTGCCCTAGGCGAAACTTCCACCTTGCCCCCCCCCACCTCGAGCCCTGTGGCAGCCCTCCGCCCTAAGGTGCGCCCCTGTGGCAGCTCCCCAACCCCCCTGCCCTGAGGCACTTCCCCCCAGCCTGGGGAGCCATGCGGCAGCTCCCCACCCCAGTTCATCTCTGCTCCACCTCCTCCCCGAGCATGCGGTCACCACTCCACTTCTCCTGTCTCCCAGGCTTACAGTGCCAATCAGCTGTTTGGCACCGCAAGCCTGGGAGGGAGAGAAGCAGAGCGGGGCGGCATGCTCAGGGGAGGAGGCAGAGCAGAGGTGAGCTGGGTTGGGGAGCGGTTCCCCAGTGTGCCGCGCCCCCCCCTTACTTGCTGCAGGCAGCCCTCCCCGCACCCCCTGCCCCAGGTCCCTCCACCTAAATGCCGACGATGACTGGGGCGGCCGAAGATCCAGTTGCTGCCGAAGGACCTGAAATCCCGCCCCCCAAATGCTAGGATCCTAGGCGACCGCTTAGGTTGCCTAATGGGTTGCACTGGCCCTGCTGTCATAGACACTGAGTGCTTAAAAACAACCTATTGCCTACATTTAAAAATTCATGCAAGCCTTCCCAGGAGGTGGTACCTTTCTGGGGAGTTACAGCCTGGCTGATTTCCCTTAATCACCACCTCCTGGCTTTAGTTCCTAGTGGAGCTGTGGTAGCCCTCCCCCGTGGAATAGAGCACAATGAGGCCTCAACCATTCAGTTAAAACAATCAACCCCCAAAGCATAGGGTTGTAATATTTATCCCATCTCTCTCAGAAAGAAGCTACATAATATCCCAGCCCACAATAATACATAAGCTTAATACCGTAAAGCCTTTCAAAGATATTGCAGGAAATTGACACGTCACACTAATAACATGCATCTATCTCATTCCTATCCTTAACCCACTAAATAAGAGTCATAAATGTATAATATAATTCTTCAGAAACATATAAGGGGAGATCACAATACAAAAAGTAGGCTTAATGGCTTCCAGTGATAGTCTCTGTTTTAGCTGGCACTATTTTGCCCACACATATTGTATATCTGCAATTCACTGTGGAGGCAGCTATTAATAGTTAGGGCCAACATTTTCAGACATGGCCACTGAACTTTGTCTGTGTCTGTCTGTTTGTATCCCAATTGACTTAACTGGGAGTGAGTTAGGTGCCAAACTGCTTAGGCACCTTTGTGAATTCCACTAGGCACTGATCTGTGTCTTTAGGCACTGTAATACCTTTGTAACTTTGGCCCCTTTTGGAAGGTTCTGCATTATTTGGGTCAGCTTTTCTCTATTATTTTCCAGCTTAGAATGAGGAAGTACAGAGTGAAGCTGTCTGTCATAGGAGGCAAAAGTATTATTTAGGTAGTGCCCACAAGTGTGCGGGGTGTCTCACGGAATGAATACAATGACCTGTCCAAAAGTAGATGATAAATGACAATGAGTGTTGATACGGTAAGGAAAGAAGATGATAATTTGTGCTATTATACTTTTCATCAGAGTATCCAAGCACCTTCCAGAAATATATTATGGGCTGTGACTGGCATCTTTAACATGAAGATCTTTCTTTCCCTCTTCCTCTCCACCAGGATAGAATTGTGTTAATTTAAAAAATAAGTATATTATTAGATGTACATTGTACATCATATTAGCAAAGACAAGGTCAAAGAACTGCACATTGCATTTGGAAAGGAAGCTGGAGAGATTTGTGCTGGCTATTAGTTTGTGTGAGGGACTTCATTCAGCCCTTGAGGAAAAACTTGTCTCCTGCACAGACAAGCTTCATGCTTAATTCTAAGATCCTGAAGTTATTCAGTTTTTGCATAAGGCTCTATTAAGAATCGTTTCTAGTGTTATGGAAATCTTGTGAGTTTTATATTAGTTTTAGAAATACAGTCTGACAATGCAGCTGAGGGTCTTGATAAACATCTAGGCTTTTCGGTGCTTAGTTAAATTGAACCTTAATATTAAACCACCTAAAGCACAGATTGATTGCAATCTCTGATTAATGAAGTCGTTTTAGAGACTGTTCAGTATCATCCATCCCTGTGAAGTATCAGGCATAATTACCAGGATTAAGGACCATCTCGTTAATGTTTGCAGTATTGCCAACCCCAAGCATTCAAAAATCATGAGTCAGGTTCCCAAAAACCATGAGATTGGTTTAATAACGAGATCTTAAAAGAATTTCAAATCTATTATTTTTATTTTACTTCTGTTTTTTTTTTAAACTTTAAGAGTGCATTTGTAAGCTTATCTCCAAGGACTAGAAACTTTTTTTAATAGAATATGAGATTATGGTGTATTCCTATGCCAAGGCCTAAAGCAGTTATACTCAGACGGAGGCTCTCTAGTTGCAAGTGACTCCTTAATGTGCTGCAAAGAGCCACAGGAGACACATGAAATTAAAACACAGGTGTGATTTTAATTATTAACCAGTCTAAGTTACTAACCAGTCAGGATGCTTTTACTATGTTATTAACCAACTGCAGTTGACAAAATTATAATACTTGGTCAGTCATTTTGCTGTGAGAATATATATACATATACTAAATATTTCCCCTGTCAGACTGTTTATATATGAATATATTCTAAAGTAAATGAAACCATGAATCAATCACACTACAGTGGCTCTTTTGGATAATGTTGATCGCTAATTTGGCTCCTGAACCACTGAGGTCTCAGGATCAGTGGTCAAGGACTTTGAGGAAAAACACAAAATATTATTGCAAGTCTCTCAAAGCTGCAAGAGTTGGTACCGCTGTTGTTGGCTCCTAATTAGAAAATAGGATGAAAACTGGAATGGATAAAATAAGAAATGAACCTTTGCCCCAAAGAGGCTTGATGTTCTCTTACTGCCATTAGACTGAATTTGCATACCCTTCTTCAATTCCTGGTTCTGGCTAGGACAGGAAGTAGAAGTGATGAAATTCTACAAGGAAGATTGAACTATTTCTGTCCTGGCAGAAAGAACTGGAAATCTCATGAGGCAAATCTGTTCTGGTGAGATTTCCAGATCACTTTTGCTGATGCAGAAGTTTGGATAGTTCAGAGAAACAAGTGAAGTGTCCAGTGCCTTCTCAAAACCTTTTAAAAGGTCCATTATTAATGTTGAATTTGATTTATTAAATAAAAATATACATACTGTGTATGAACTCTTTATACATATATATGAATGGACAGTTCAGATGTGATATCCCAGAGATACAAGAAAGTGCCCCCTTTTAGACAGTAGAGTCCATGCACATGTGTAGCACATTGAAAATATGTATGGCATATTATCTCTGAATGAGAAATGCATGTTACTTCCATTTGTAAATCTTGGCTCAAATCTTAGAATATGACATGCCCTCAGGTTTATGGGTAATGGGGACACTTAGGCCCCATCTCACTGACAATTACAATGTGTCAATAGAACCACATAGTTTAAACATCTTTGAGCTGTGGACTGGGCATGACTGTTTTCATTTAAAACCTGTTCTGAAGTAGGTCCTCCCTGACTAGGTCAGCCATGTTTACATTGTAGTGGCAGGAATGCTGTCTGAGGTACGGTGCTTCAGAGGTTCTCTCATGTTGTTTAATTCTTTAATTACTGGGATTGTAATTTAGTTCAATTTAGTCTGGCTTTATCTCCTACAGAAAACAAGTTCAATCAGGATTATTTGCAAATTGTTTCAAAATCTTTTTTTCTAAACTTTCTTGATTTATGATCTGGTAGAAATTGGAGGGTCCAATCTGGAGTAGTGCAGAAACCACACAATTAAAAGCCCATTTGTAATTTATGAGACTATTCCTAAAGTTTAAGAAGTGCTTTTACCGCCTACTTAGCCTAATGAAGGAGACTAGTGATAGATCTTTTCAGAGGTTCCGAAGCTGGTAGGTTGACTTCTGTCTTGTAGCTACCAGCTGATGATCACATCCGTATGAAAGAGTTTGAGTGTTTGTATGTGAATGTATATAGTATGGGCTAAATTCTGCTTTATGCTGTTGACATTCAGAGTCACTTTGAATTAAATTGTGTGACTTTTTAGATTTCAGTGGTATACCTGAAACTGGAATTTGGATGGAGATGTATATTCTTTGCCTAGAGGATTTGTTGTGCAAGTTTCCCAGGTGAAACAATTACAATTCCATTCATAATTGTTTGAAATATCACTCCCTAAAATGGGCAGACCTTGAGGGCCCTGCAACTCTGGAACAGAGTTCCAGGTTTTTCAGATGACTCCCAATTCACATTCACTCAAAAATAGAAAGAGGGAAGACAATATGAGACTGGGAATCAGGAGATTTGGGATCTGTTCTTGGCTGGACCACTGATTTGCTGTTACCTGGGGTAAGTCACTTCTCATCTCTGTTTCATCTTCCACATGGTAAGAGGAAATGGTAAGCTCTTGGGGGGGGGGGGGCAGAAACTACCTCCCACTATGTGTTTATACAGTGCCTAGCATGATGGGGTGGCCTGATCTCAGTTGGGGTCCTATGGTAATACAATTAATAAAGAATATTAAACAGGGAGAAAGAACCCACTTAAATCAAAGACAAATTATATAGTGGGGAAACCCTGAGTCCAATTAATAATGTTGATAAACCCTACATCAACCTGAAAGATTAATCATAGAACCTTGATGCAACTATAGGGCAAATTTGGACGCTCATTTCCCCAGCCAGTTTGGATCATCTGCTCTCCCACTGGCATCAATAGAAGTGCCACATTGCCTGGACAATAAAATATTGAGTCAAGACCTTCCAGGAGCAAGACCAAGATAAGAGCAAAATTTGCCAGGCAGTCTCCTATTCCCTTTTGAATTTTAGTGATCTGAAATGCTTGTTCTTTCATTTGGTCATTTAATCTACAGATGTAGCTGGAAACAATTAGAATAACAGCAGTAAAAGTGAAAGATTTTTAAAGACAGGGATGCCTTTGTAAAGGCATAAAAGTTCAATGACTCCAGGGGAACAGACTTGGAGGGGTCAATGAAATTATTTGAAATAAATAGAAGCATTTTACACCCAGGGCTTCAGGGAGCCAGATGCCATTGGTATAACAATAGCTTTAGAAAAAGTAGCTATTCCATATAATACAGGCAACTTTTTTATACATTGAGATCCTGATTCTATAGACACTAAAGTAAGTTATCTCAATGAAATCTATAGTTTTTGCTGGATGGTAGCTATTTGAATTATTGGGCCTTTTCTAGCTCAGCTATATAAAGAAATAAGCACCATTTCAAATAGCAAAGGGCATTAGTCCACATTCGATATTAAACGCCTGTCTTTTTTTTAAGTCACAGCTAGTCTTCCCCACTCCCACAGCCTGGCAGTTTGCTAAAAGGAGAAGAAAAAATGCACCAACTGAAGCTATTAACAATGATCTTTTCTTCTATAAAGGGTGAGGGGGAGTTTGGCCTTTTACATGCCAAAAAAATGACTAAACCAATCCATTTCAAACTGAGGCGTGCATGTGCTGGCCAAATGATTTAAAAAACAACAAAAAAAAACCCTCATTTTGAAAGCCCCGACAATAGGGATTTGTAATGAAAATGCTCTCTTTCCTGGGCCCTTTGTTTTTTGGGCCCACATGCTCTTACCCTCTGTCCTTCCATCCAGACCCCAGGTGCTCTTCTGGCTGTGATTCAGCAACATACTTAAGCCTGTTTAATTTTAGTTATGAGCAATGAGACTTTAGGCACATGCCTGAAATCAGGCTTCACTAAGGATGGGCTTAAGCACATGCCCAAGTGTTTCCTCCTTTATTCTCTCTCTCCATAACCCATGTGCACTCTCCCCTCTCCAGGTATCCTGCCTCAATCCACCAAATGTTATTTCCTCATTTGACTCTCTCTCTTCTAGTCCCTTCTACCTTACAACAGATTCTCTGTTAGTCGTGCTAAGCTGGCCTCCCATTCCCCTTATGCCATAGATAATACCCTCCCATGTCATTTGCTTTCTTGCTTACCGTATGCTCATTTGAGCTGTATTCTTGTAACAGGGCATGATGGGGAAAGAGGCGGTGGAATAGAGACTTCTCTGAACATTCAGCAAAATGTCTCCTGGTTTTTGGCAGTACTTGTGAGAGCTGACTCGTGAGTTCACAGCTCGATCACAGAAAAATTAGAGGAACTGCATCTACAGAACATGAAACCTTTCAAGAAACAATCCGGGGAGCAGAAGTCAAAGCCATGACGTTTAAACAAGCTGACTCACAATTTCCTTTGAACGCGTTCTCCCATGATAAATATAGCTGGAAGCAGCAGAGCCCATGATTCATGACACTGCAGTACACACCAGACTAGTTCTCTTTTCTAAAAGAAACATGAATCAGCTGGGTTTGCCTAGTAAAGGGAATAATTAGGAAGTATCAGTTCACTGCATGACAAATACAGGTGAAGCAGTAATACTGATTAAAGCCCATTTCCCTGAAGAATCAGCCAGAGTGTGTGACCACACAGTACCCCATTCTCTCAGGTGTGCGCTTGGCCGCTCGAGACCATAGGTCTGGCCTAAATAGCCCTGCCTTGTAAAGCACAGAGATGTAGGAGGCCAGTAAATTCCTAGCAGGACAAACCATTTTATTTTTCACTCAAATACCTGCCTTTCTTTTAATCTCCCTTCCCAGGCTGTTGGAGGTGCTCTGCAAAGCATATAAATAAGGAAGCTGTCAGCTGGGAGCATAAGTTTCTCTCTGATTGTCCAGCCTGCAAAGGTTGAGTGAGATGGTCATGGACTCACAGCATAAAAGCAGAACTGCTATTGGGAGGACTTGAGCGGGAACAGTCAGATTTGCAAAACGTGGAGAGCCAGCAGCTATCTTTACAACCCCACTTGCTTAAAGTTTCAGTGTGGGAACTTCCAGTGTGATTCATACTTAAAAAAAAAAAACAAAAAAACTGTGCTGCTTTGGCTTTCGGCTCATTGGTGAGCAGCTGCTTTTTTCTCCTCTCTTTGCCCATGTGCTTCTTCCTACTGCTGCTTTTTTGCCTCCATCTCCTTGGCTTTAATCTCAGCTTGCCTTTTTGGTGTTCACGCTCTGTCTTTCGGTCCTTTCTCCAGCCTGACCAGCCCTGGCTTTACAGCTGCTTCACTGGTGCTCATATGTATGCTTTATTATTTTTATTTCCCCTACCTGAAATAACCAAACAGAAAACAACAAACTAACGTTTCTTTGACTATTCCCAGCCACCACTCTGGAGACTCATTAAGCACTGGTGCAACAGGTTCAAAAGTGTAAATCTCAGTTACAATTGCAAGCTGTGTATAAATCCTGCCGACTACACCACTTATGACATTCTGGGGTGAAATCCAGGTCAGTGACGGGTTGTCATCCCTGCCCTGCAACCTGGGGTGCCTCCCAATGCTTTGCTGTTATAGCTTCCAACCTGGGTCATTCATAATCAGCCTGCCAGCATGCAGGTCACACTGTGTGCATGTCTGTGTATCACCACAGCCCTGGTCCAGCGACTCTGATCCCACCAGTATGCCAGCTACACTCTGGCTTCCTGCAAGGTGACCCCAATACACTCCTAGTCCTGAATTTTTCCCCCAAATGTGTTCTGCACTGTCCAGCCCTCTCTTGGACAGTTCAGATGTTTTAGGTCCATTGCCCTTGTAAGGAAACAATATACAACAGTTAGCTACTTTAAATGGAATGACCCAAACAATTCAGAACACTGTTAGTTTTGGTCAAGGAATAATACAAGTTTATTTAACTACAAAGAGAGACTCTGAGTACAAGTATACATGAAGTCAGAAATGGTTACAAAAGAAATAAAGATAAAATGCTTCCTAGTACTAAAACATAACAAACTAGACTTGGTTCAATGTAAAATCTCTTACCACATGTTCCCAGTAACATTGCTGACCAAATTCTCACGTTAGAATCTGCTCCCAAAGGCTGTTTCTTTTGTTGTCCTAAGTACAAGAAAGCGATGGATAGGGAGAGATGCTTTGAGGTATGTTTGCCCCTCACTTTTATGGTCCAGTCCCTTTTGAGATACCCTTTCTTAAGGGTTATTCTTGCTGTAAGAATGGAGATGAGGAGTCTTGTGGTGAAAGAGATTCCATGCTGTTGTTTGCTAAGATGCAGATTTGTTTGTTCCACCCCACTTCCTTGCCAAAGAATAGCCACTTGACAGATGATTGCCCATCAACTTTGATACCTGGCTAGAGGCATCAGCTTTTCTTTTGTCTCTGAGAAACTGGTTGTATGGTAAACACATTTCAGACCTGACTTCAACTTATATTTATAACTTTACATATAATATGTATAGCAACATTTAATCATGTGAGTTTAGTTTTCAAATGATACCTGACAAGGCATATTTTATACAAAGAGTATTACATTAATATGTAAGGTGTGAATACAGGCATTCATTCCATCACAAAAACCTTAACATGACCTATATCTTTCATCACATCATTCACACTCAATAGCTCCAACTCTCTCCTTTTCACTTGTAAAATTGCCGGGGGAAAACCCCTCTGTAGCTGGGGAAAAAATTAAGCACCTGATTTTCAGAATGCTGAGAATTGCACGCACATATTATTCCATGCCTACTTTGTGAATGCACTTGCTGTTGCACAGCAGATTTGTGTTTACATATGCAAAACAGAGCAAAATACCTGTTTGCATGCAAATTAGATTAGCATCAGTCCTTGCAGTAGCTCTATGTGCAAAATGCACAGAGACCACAGCACTCACGTTTCTGAACATCAGGCCTTAGTAAATCTCTAAAACACTCATTAAGCCATGTATAGCTCCCATCACTGAGTCTATTTCAACCCTTAGATGTACACATATGCATTTCCTGCTAAGTTAGTACGGTTGCACTTGTATAACTGTTGAGTCAAATTTTAAACAATTCTATGCTATTCTGGAGTTGCATTTCGACTTAAAATAAGGAAAACCCCAGGTGATGACATACCATAGACAGTTGTGACCAAGAATTCAAATGTGATTCAGGATTTCAGAACAAGCAGTGATTAGCAAAGCAGTGATTCATTTAGAGAAAAGAGCTGTGCTCCCTGATATTACTACAGGCCCTTTCAGTCTCACAGCTGGATGGAGCAAAAAGAAATCAGACAGGGAAGAGATGCAAACCACTTTTTAATTACTATCTTTTTAAAGCCAATGATAATAAGCACATCATCCTGCTGAGTCACCCTAAGTCATCTTAGACACACCTTGCCTATTACTACAGTCGGTAATGTACAGTGTGGTCGAAACAACTACTTCCTCTCTCTGATATAGATTGCCCTAGACAACAAGAAACCAAACGGATATTTACAACATTGGGGTTAAGTCAAACATTAACTTTCTGTTGAAAGAACAGCTCTAGTAGGGAGTGTTTGAGTCAGCACTCCTAGCTGGTTTGCCTGAGTTTCTGCACCTCTTTCCTAGAGAATGAATTGAATAAGGATACCAAGGAGGCAAGCATGGCAGTCAGGTAGACCATCTCTCCTCTTGATGTGTTTTTAAATAACAGAAATGACCTGCCTCAGAGTAGTGATCAGATGATGAACCCGATTACTTTGGATGTAGGGTCAACATGAGCGTAATGCAGAAAATCTGCGGGACGCAGCGTATCTGCTTGCTGTACTGGTTTCACCAGCTACTGGTTGCACTTGTTTTCAACAATCTTTCTCTGCAATTAATATTGGTCCAAATCATCCCCTGCCATGTAAAGACCCACAGGATGGGGTGAAAGGATCCTCACACAGCTACTACCCCACAGCACCAGAGTGGGGGTGGGGTGAGCGCAGGGCTCCTCCCCTCCTCTGTATGCAAAAGACCAGGGCATCTGCTTCCAAATTTAGTAGACTACCAGGGATCTGAGTGGATCTCTTGGGGTTCATAGGAAGCCAGGATCACCTGTGTGGAGGGCCTGTTCTTCCATGTCCTCCCTCTGTGGATCCCCTACATACATACCAGTTAGCTCCTGGTGATCAACATAGATCTGCCAAGTGTGGGAGTGGATGCTCCAAGGCATTCTTTCTGGCTAATTTGCATTGGATTGAAGAGTAGCGATTTGCATCCTCCAAGCGTTTCCTCTCAGCCCACTCAGTCTTCATCCCCTCACCCAGCATAGATCCCAGACCAGTGGAGAGAGATTCAGGGAACCATCAGGAGGCATGGCCACAGGTAGGCCACAGGGGACCAGACAAGTCCAGCAGCCAGCTTAAAGGTAGACCAACCAGAAAGTGTGCCCATCCATATCTGTATAAAACCACAGTTCAGTAAGTCACAGAAGAAGATCCACAAGAGAGAGAAAACACATTCCTCATTCAAGAAGTTTGCAAATTGCCATAGTATGCTATTCAAAAGATTTCCATTGGTGCATGAAGTGCTGGAGCAGTTATTTGCAAGGCAACCTCATATAAGGAACTCTAACGTTCTTTATAAATAGAGCCTGATTTTTCTCTCCATTACACCAGTTTCATGGTCACAACCCTGACCCTCAGTTGGAGTTATTCTGATTCCTGACTTACACTGATGTAAACGAAGGGAGAAGCATCCCCACAGTCTTGGAGGAATAGGGCTATTTTATAATAAATATGTTGAGCCCCCACACAAAGGCTTCTCAGGCAACCTTTTCTGCTTGTGTTATTGGGATATCTGGTGTCATATAGGATGTGCTGGTAAAAGAACATCACCTGCAATCTAGCATGGGACTCAGCTGAGCACTAATAACAGCCTAAGGGAAGGTGGTGATAGTATTGTTGTTCAATACAGTAGTTATCAGCCCGCCTCCTCTCTCTACACAATGCCACACGTGCTGCAGGCGGAGCAGAGACAGCCATCGGCAATGCTATAGGATAGGATCGGGCAGTAACAACAGAGTTGATTTAGTATTGCTCCCACTCTGTAATTATCAGGGCCTGTGCAGACAGGAAATCTCAGTGATGAGTGCTAAATGCCCTTAAGAATGTAAAATCTTTCTGAGGAGCAGCTTAAGCAGGGGAGAGGCCAAAACACAGCACTGTACAGTTGATGGATTCTGGAAATGACTCCCCCATCCTCCATAACAGCCATATCCCAAGCCATGTTGGATCATATCCTCAGCTGATAGAAATCAGCCTAGTTTTACTGAGTTACACTGATGTACACCAGCTGAAATCCACCCCTTATGAGGTCAATGGAGTCATGTTGCTTTACACCTGCTGAGGATCTGGTCCATAAAATGTAATAGAACATCTAATTAAGTTGAGCCCTGATTCAGTGGGAGATTTTGTGTGAGAAATGACTGCAGGGCTCAGCCGTAAACAGCTGGGTTGCCGATAATTCCTTATTTTAAGTATTCATACTGATTTTATTTTCTATATAGTCAGATCTTTTATAATGCATTTATGTGGAAATTTTAAGCTAAGAGCCTGTGTGATATGTGTGAATTTGGAGGTTTGGGAGCTGCTGCCATTCCATATCCTGTACGAAGAACCTGCCTTCTCTTGTTTTTAATCAATAAGTTTTCAAAAACATACCTTAGGTGTTTTGAATGCTAAAACCATCAGGTCTTGGGTAAAGGCATCCCAGTGTTAGGGGGAAATATCCAAATTGTTTTGGTGCAAAAATTCCATCTGAAAGCCTGTTCCAGTGAGCATTTCTTGCAAGATATCTACAATCACACTAGGATTCCAAATAGAGGCAAATCTTCATCCTTGGGCTGAGACTGGATATACAGGCTGCATGCTGGAGTTCTTCCACAGGGGAATCCTCCCATACTACACGTCCAGGTTGAGAAAAGGCAGTGGGCATTCCTGCAGCTTGAAGGTGCTGGGATGCTACATTGAGCAAGACATAATATAAATAATAACAGATGTGGGAGGAAATAGTAGCCATTGTGCAGGGGGGAGAGAAGGGGAGCAGGGAGAATGTCCAATAGTTTATCGCATAGTTGCAAATCCACCATCATTATTCACCCTAACTCCATCCTCAGCTGTATGGAACAAAAAAGGATTTGCACTGCTTCTTTGCAGGATCCAGGCTTCCATGACCCCAAAGAAAGGGGTGGACAGGGTTTATTTACCTCATGATGTTTGTTTCTCCTTCAGTGAAAACTAGGAAGGGACACAAAGATGGATTTCTATTTGATTTATTTTCCTTTTAAGTTAGCCAAACTTTTTCAAATTTCTAAATAAATAGGTTCAGTTAATATCTTGGGTAAAGGGTCAGGCCAATGCTTATTTCAGCCCATCCAAATCTGTTTTCCCAGTCCTAATTTTTTCTGCCTTCCCCAGTCCTATGTGATGTCCCTCAACAGAATCTTTTAAAATATACAAAACTACTCCACCCATTGTCCCAGACACCACAGATCACAGCTGTGTGGTTGTGTGTGCCTGTTATCACTGGCTGTCTTAATGCCTCAGGCCTGATTTACACACAGAAAGTCATCCCAGAAATTCAAGCCAGTTTTAAAACTGGGTGGAGCTGCGGAGCACACAAGGCACCGCTGTCTGGAAATGTCCTCAACTTATGTAGTTTAACCTCCAGGAAGCAGGTTTCACGAAGCCAGTTATAAAAAGGGTTCTAGCTGCCAAAGCTTTGCCTACACTTTGATTTTCCCTAGGAGTGCTTTAGTGGTCTAGCTAATGCCAGTATATTATACCAGCAAAACAATCCTATTGTGGAGTCAGCATACACTGGCAACACTGTGTGCTGTTGCTGGTTTAGCCTCACAATCACCAACCTGAGTAAAACATGCTATATCAGTAAAAGCTGCCCAGTCTTGCCAGTATAGCTGTGTCTATACTAGGGAATTTTGAGTGCAGCTATCAGTCAGAGATGGTACCTCATCACACTTCTGACCAAAACCCTCTGGCACCAACCGGTTTTAAAATCGGTTTCCCAGTGTAGACAAAGGGTCAGAGTTATTCATGAGGCCAAATAATGAGAGATTCAATCTGTTCTTACTATTTCACTTTCTAGATGGTGAACATAACTTTAAAAGACCAGATCTTTGGTTATACTGGACCGATAATGGTTCTCTGCAGGAAAGATGGCCCATGCAATATGGACACACTGAGTTCCAGCAGTACCCATATGCACAGCCCCAGCACAAATACAAAATATACAAGAGCAGGATTTTAGCACCTGAACTATGTGCTGCTTGTTTTATATGGGAGTATCCTATCTAATGGTATCCCACTATTACTCAAGTACAGAAAGGCAGTAAAATCAAATGGCCCCCCAAAGCCATGTGTTTCATTAATTGCCCATAAAAGATTAGATTAAAATATAAGCATTCTGGCAGGGTCACTAATACAAAATGGAGAGGATTTAGACTACCATAATTATTTATCAAAGAGCAGCGCTGTACATACTTTTACATAATTTACTATATTATTATTAGCCATCAGCAGAGAGAGGCTAGAATCAAAATGACCTCTCTTATGTGTTAGAAGCCACAGCAAAAATTCCCAGCCTTCTATAGCATGAGAAATCTGGAATACCACCTTGCAACTATAATCTCCAAAAGAAACACCTCCCAAAAGCATTACTTTCAAGAATGGGGTCAAAAGAAAAAGTCAATTCTCAACTAACATCTAGGCTTTAGACGTTGCTCCAGAATTCCTAGTGTAAAAATCTGTCCAGTTTTCTGAAACTGTGAATTGATCTGTTCATACCCCCTTTGTTATTTGCTGTTTGCAAACATTCATACAACAATTTTTTTTATAAAATTTCAAAAAATCAAAAAAGAAATGTGTTTAGGAAAAGAAACAAAATTAATTTGAGGCAAAGGGGAGAGTAGTCCATGAAAAGTTAAGCCATCCAATCAGGGCACAGAAACAATATCCTGTGGCTAAAGTGATCTGTTACAAAATTTATATAGCAAAGTCTGAATATCACATAAATGACTAGATATTCACTACAAAATCTGTGACTTATCTCAGCAGCAAATTACTACCTCTCCTTCCCTGCACAGGCTCAGTTCTGCTAACCTGTATAGTGGGCACAGAGCCAAGGTTCCATCCATTCCCCACATACCTGTTTGAGGGGAGCAGGGGCTGCCCAGTTTATATTTGCCCATGCACTCCTGAACCCAAGGTCCAGGTACTCAGGGAATGGACGCAAGAAAGGGTTCTTGCTCATCTTACACCTCCTTCATTGCACCATGCCCTACACCCCGATCCCTGGACTTCCCTACAGGAATCCAGGAGAGAACTGATACTGCACAGAGCTGCATTAATTCCTTCTGTGTCTGCTGCTGAACAACTGCAAGGACCCAGCTGATGACAGCATTGCTCCTTCAGGAGCCATGATGCCAGGGGGAGAACATGGGCAGATGAGGATCATTACATGCAGATGGCTTCTTTCTTTGCAGATCTAGGGGTTCCGTCCCTGTGGATCCCTCAGATGTTCAGTGTTGGGAGATTTTACCATCTGCAAATAGTGTATGGCCCCAAATGCCTGTTCCCTTGAGGGGATGCTTTGATGGCAACTTGAGGAAGTTCACCTCAGAGCTGTCCTGCCCCATCTAACAAATTTCTCTGGGACAATGTGAGATCTGGACCTGCAAATGATTTATGGCCATAATGGCTGGAGTATCACATGGCATTCTTATTAATATAGCCAGTCATTAAAAACATCATGAGAAACTGTTGTCTCTCTTCCATGAATCAAATGAGTGCAAAACTAGCTCAAATGAGTGATAAATTATCTGCAAAAGCTGTAGACTGTGTCTGTGGTGTGTAATGATCATACAATCAAATCTGAATAAACCACTGTAGGTGAAATGCTAAATGATATCATAGGTCAGCCAGAATATAATTATTAATCATGTAATAGAACAATTCCTGGCAGAACAGAAATGCTGTTCAATGCTGCTTCAAAGGTTATTAAGGAGTAATGAAAAAAATCAGACAACAAAGGCGCTCTTCAGATACTTTTATCATTAATTTTGTAATCTACATTGCTGAGCAAATTGTCAGAGAGGAGCTAGTCAGATGAATGTGTTAAAGGACCTCTGACAGACTGACTTCTATTTATAGTTTGCAGAGCATATGTGTTTCATACAATGATTGCAAAGTAATTCTCCAAACAGTTGCAACAAAGGCAAAAGTGAATTATGGGGAAGTATGTGGGGATGCTAATGTCTATAAAAACCAAAGACTAGGATTCCAGGTAATCAATCTAGAATTATTAAGAATGTTTTGTGCTTCTGAAATATCTTCCACCTGAGGATTTCAAAGCACTTAGCAAACATTAGTGAATTAACATAACGTCCTTGCACTCTACCATGCCAGTTAGGCACAGCCTGTGCCAGTGTGGAGTAAACCACCCTTGGAGGGGTTGTTGAAGGAATTCTGCCTCAGAGTGGCAGAAGTCCTTCAAGCTCCTTCACGAGCTACATTCCTTCTGCTAGCCACTGTGTGGGGAGGGGAGAAGTGAGCAGGGGAAACACCTCCTCCCCGCTCCTTCCATTCTTAGGGTGCCCAGGGAGAACAGTCCTGGCACTCCCCCATGCAGAGGGACTGTATTCAGGCTTCAGAGAACACAAGGGATAGGAAGGGAAGAAGGTTCCTTGTGCACTGCTCACCCCTGCATACCCTGTAAGGGCCTGTCACAGTCTAGTCACCTGTGAAGTAAGTATTTTTATTGTCCCCATTTTACAGGTGACCAAACAGAGTCACAAAACAGGTAAGTGACTTTGACTTTGGGCAATCACAAATCTGAGGTTTAAATCCTGATTATTATGATTGTTATTTATTTTGTTGCGGTAACACCTAGAGACTCCAATCAGAATCAAGGCCACATTGTCCTAGGTACTGTACAAACATTTTTAAAAATGGTCCCTTCCCCAAAGAGCTCACCTCTCCTTCTTATCAATGCTGTGCCTTAACCACACTTCATACGATAATGTCATACAATTTAAGACGATTGGATCAGTTACAGATTGATAGTTAGTTTTGCACCATATGGGTGGGAGTTGCACAGCGAGGCCATGGGCACCATGGCACTCACACTTAGCACAGAAAGACAAGCTTGCCCACCGAGGGAAAATAATGTGCTCCACATTATTTTTCAGACCACACTGTAATCAAGTTACTGCTCAGGCTTGCATTGCATAGTGTAAACTGTTATTGTAATCTGTTGGCTAGGAGCTAACCACACCTTGGGTTGTTACCTGACAAGGTGAGTAGAGTAAATGCTGTTTGTTGTTTGCATGGGAAAATCCAGAGTGCTGCACAGAGTGACACTGATGGGTTCAGTGTATGACACACTTCCGAGTCAGCACCTTACCAGTGCCTCGCCAGAGTGCTGGGGTGCTCTGCCACTGGAGGTGCCATCCTTATGATGAGACGTAAAACAAAGGCTCTGACCTTGTTTTGACTCTGCTCTCCTCCTACCATGGTCCTCAACCTGCTTCTTTGTTCTGCATAGTGAACAAATAATATGTGGTCTCTAGGTTACAATTTCCCCATCCTTTCCCATGTATCCTTTTTTATCTGACAAGCTTAAATTGCACGACTTTGCAATTTTTTCAACTTTCACACAAATGTCCTAATTCTTGGACTGCTTCATTTTTCCATTAAATTCTGTTAAATTGTTCAACATTGCCACAAAAATATGAATTTATAAAACAAGCTGACACATTTACAGGGTTGTTAAAGTAATCAGTTACAGTAATTTTGTGTAATCAGATTACATTTCAAGGATTATTATTCCTGTGCATTTATTTATATAGCACCTGGTATAAGCCTCAAAGCATTTCACAAAATTACAAACTATGGAACAAATTATGTGGTCCATACTTGAGCAACAGCAAATCCCTTCAGAGTTTCTCCTAGAAATGAAATTCAGTCACTTGAATGTGATTGCAATTATAATGGTGCCAGCCATAGTTCACACTAATCTGGCATAGGAGGTGGAGAGAGATCTCATCCAATTAAATGAACAGGGCAATCTGGGTAGAGAGATTGTGATTATCTTATTTGGACTTTGTCCAAGACACCAGGGTTAAGCACTATCTACTAAATGACTGAATAATTTCATCATTATCATCCTCCTCTTTACATGTGCCTTCTACACCAGCTGCTGGTTCTGTTTATGACTTGTAGTCCTATTTTATCAAATAGTACTATTGCATATGACACTGGTAAGAGAAGTGATGGTAATGGAAAGAACCTGGGGTCAGGCTCAAAATGGCTGGTGTGGGTGCATATTTAGATCAGTGCAACTGAAACTCATTGAGTTCAATGTGCATGAAGCTCATTTTAGGATCAGGGCCTTAGGTATTTTCTGGTCTTGTGATGAATGTCTGATAACAAAGCATTTCAGGTCTAGATTAGAATATTGTATCTGGGTTCATGTGGATTCAAATCTTTATATCACTCCTCATTCATCTGAGGGCTTCAAGGGTAGAGGTGACTGGGCTACAACATCTGATTTATGCATTGGCAATCAAGTTAGTCGTGACTTGCTGAAAAGTTTTACCTCAGGTGTCATTCTCAGCTTCGCTGAATATGGCAAATGTGATTAAATAGGAAATGGTTGCCATGAAAAATGAAGGAAATATACATGTGGGAGAAATTTGAGAAACTTTTAATTAAAATTCAAAAATGATTATTCAAGAGCTGGTTGGGTTAATAATCTAATAGATATTAACAAAGCAGTTGCTCATCAAATTAACTAGGTCATATTTTATCAGTGTTAAGGGTACATTTAGTTACGCCTAGCAGTCTTTTTAGTGTTATCAGTTCAGTGCCCCATGCTTTATTATTATTAGTTTTTATTTTATAAAAGCCACCATCCTCTGTGTACCAATCCCTCTCCTATTGAAGTCAGTGGCAATTTTTGGTGAGCAGGATTAGACTCAGAGCCCTTGCTCACTGAACAATATTAATAAGAATAACATGTAACATTCTGACCAATGTCAACTATGAAAAACTCTTTCACTATTACACAACATACAACCCTCTCAGGGAAAAGCCAGAGAATGGAAATGGCAAATACATTTGGGTTTGGTTTAGCTAAGAGAGGGCAAGTGAGGTTCAAAGCTTCCACCGAGAATGCCAAGCCTGGATAATCAAACCCAGGGACTGCCAGCCAAAGTGCCCTGCCTGGTATCAGCTGCCACAGTGGCACATGAAGTGTTGTTGCAGCCGTTGGTCCCAGGATATTAAAAAGACAAGGTGGGTGAGGTAATATTTTATTGGACCAACTTCTGTTGGTGAGAGAGACAAACTTTCAAGCTGACACAGACCTGAGGAAGAGCTCTGTGTAATTCAAAAGCTGGTCTCTGTCACCAACAGAAGCTGCTCCAATAAAAGATATTACTCTGTGTTAGGAATCTGGTTTTGGTTTTAGGACTGTGCTCTCTGCTCACTGGGTCATGCTTGATTTGGATCCTGCCCAGCTGTGCTGCTCAGTAACTGTAAAGGGAAGAAGAAAGGCAAACAAAAAACAAAAGAAAAAAAAAGAAAAAAACCACTAAAAAAAAAAATGAAACAAAACTCACATGAAACTGACTGACTCCTTGAGCCTCTTGAGCAGAATAAAGAGTGATAGCATTGTACAACTTAAAAGAGTTATTTGGTATTGCAAAGCAAGATGTGAAAATGACCTATAAAGAAGCTACTCTTATGACATGAAGACTGTGCCTGGCTATAACACTAACTCATGGCTGTTTGGACCTTGACTTGGCTTTCAGCTTTACAACACACTGACCTTTGTTTAATTTGGGGGGTTCCATCTCCTCCCAAAACCAAACAGTTCTGAAAAAGATGTTAAAACAAAAATGAACTGAAGAATAAAGAATTGAAGTGACATTAAAAAAGCTTTTTAAAAAGCTAGGAATTTGCTGAAAATTTAAGAGATGTTAAATGATGCAAGTGGTGTGATGGTGAAGTGAAGTGACTGACTGCAGTGAAGCCGAACGTTGCAGCTGGCACACACTGGCTCTTATTACATTACAGGCTGTACATGACATTGCTGTCTCCATGGGCCTGCAACTGGAGGGCTGTGGACAAGGGAGGCACAATGCATAAGTAAGCAAACAGAGGCTGAAACAAAAGAGTGCACAGAGTCAAAGCGGTGCAGAGTAACAACATAGTGGGCTGTGGGTAGCTGGTGTGTCAGTCCTAAGTGCCAGTAAACAAAGGCAAAAACTGTTAATGTGCTGACAACCTGTAAACAAACAAAAAAGACCCTGAAAAAAAGGGCTGGAAAAAGAAAGAACTGCATACAAAGAGGAACAGGCCATGCCAGATCAAAAAGACCACCTCTCTGGGTGACACAAGTGGACTCATTTACCACCCTGCAGCACTTGGCTTTGGCAGCGGGCTCACTGCACCTTGCAGCTGGGAGTGCAGTTTGGAGGGGCAAACCTATGCAGCTGCATCGCTGGTCACATGCAACTGGCCGCTAGGCTGTGGAAAAGGCATCAGTGGAAAAGGCAAAAAACTGTTCTGAAGAAGTATACAAGGTGGTTGGAATGACTTTGCATGGATAGCACTTGAAGTGTGGAACTCACTGAATGGACAGTGGGCTCAATGGACTGTTTGTGGTGAGAGGTGATTGGGGAAGGTGGTGTGAGCAGATGTGGAGGGAAACCGATGCTGAAACCAAAGAAGAAAAATGACTAGAAGAGTGCGGATGAATATCTAATATGTTGAATAATGATGCTTTAAAGATGATTTTTCTGTGTAGAAAAGAATCACTGTGACATTGAGAACAAAATCTGGACTGTGCCCACCAAAATATGGCCAAAGCCCAAAATTGCTCTGCCATACCTGATGCCCCAGCCCACCAAGAAGAGCCCCCTGCCAGTTGCCTACCGCATGGAGTACCCAACCACAGTTACCCCCCTGAGCTCCTGCACTCTCATGATCCTCGGTGATTTTAAAGTCAAGTCAGGATTTGCAGTGATTTTTTAGTACCTGTCAACCCAGTGTTGTCAACCCAGTGTTGTGCATCGATGACCTGTTCGTTTCCCGCATCGGATTGATCGGAGAAAGTTCAGTAAGATTGATCTGATGATTGAAAAGACAGAGTAGATGATCGTCGTTGAAGTATAAGCTTCATAAGCATGGTGACTCACATGGGCTTTGATCACACTGTGCCGACCCTTCTTCGCCCATCTATGGGACCTCGGCTTCCGAGGTGCAGGGTTCCAGACCAGATCTATCTTGTGGCTTGTCAGAGTGCTTCTGTGATGTGGATGAAGAGATCCAATCCTAAGAATGAAGGAGAAGAAGATCCTAACCTACAAAAAGACTGAAGACTCTAAGCTACAAGAACTAAAGAGACTGCCCCTATCTTCAAGCCAAGAAGTCTAGTTTTGTGAAACACCTCTCATGTTCTCAAGGTCTGTATTCATCATCGATTCACCAGGTCTTCATAAGGCCCTTGCAAAATGCCAGCCACGATTTGTAGGTCCACCAATGAACCTCAAGGAACGCTCATCTATCCTCATAAGACAGTTAAACAGACTGAACTTTCCAAGTGGCAGACACAGGCCTGGACCACTTCAAAATGCCTGCGGCAGACATTTAACAAGAAGTGGAAAAATTGTTAAATTCTGAATTAGTAAATTACTTTGATCCATGCATTGTTGCATTGGCTCAAGCTAACTTCTTTGATCTACACCCCTGCCTGCAATTGGCCATATGCCCTTGGGAGAATGGGATGTCTGGAGGAGAAGCTTATGATGCTGTAATGCCTTGGAGAAGAAAAGACCTAGAAAATTTGCTTCATGCACAGCGGAAAAAGCATGACTTTAAGTTTCATCGGCAGAGGTTTGGGCGAAGTTTTGGAAATAGGAAGTTTCATCCAGTACCTCTTCTTACAGACCATCGACTTAGACCATCGATTTTTTAGCCCTACACGTCGTATGCAACGTTGGGCATTGCGTTTGCAACGTCGGCATATACGAGCTGCATTGCATAATGCACACTCATACAAAATCATCAAATATCTCAAGCTCAATCCACTCAATCAAAATATCCTCTACCTCTGCACACATCAAGAAAAGTGCCCAAAGGAAATCTTACGAAATCAAGGTAGAGAATAGAGAAAAACAGAACCCAACCACTGCAGCAAGAGAATACACCCATCACTTGCGTACCCCAGAAGCATGGAAATGGACCTGGTGATGCATGGAAAAAACCGACCCTTCTCCGGTCTCACGACCCTGGATGTCCCTTCTTGTCTCCATTGTTGGGTGGCGGGTTTGTCGGTTGTTTGTTGGTTGAGGCGTGTCATTATTCCATCATTGACACCACACAGATGTTAAGATGTTAGAATTCCTACATTCGGTCAACTGTGAAATTTATTTCACAGGAATTTTTTTGTGCTGGGCTTTTTTTGGCAGGCCTAGGTGAAAAGAAAGCAAAAGCTTGTCATGTCAGGTCATGTATGCAATGTCCAGAGGGCACCCCAGGCAATCATGGGTGGGCCTGAAAACCATGTGGCAATGTATTCACATTGACTTTGCTGGCCCCCTTGAAGGATGCCCTTTCCCTTTGGTTCAGTAGAATCCAGCCTAATATCCCCATAATGCAAGAGAGTACACTCCAAAACCACGAGATCCAAGTACTACTCAACGATCTTCTTTAGTTTTTTTGGTCAACGACAACGGACCGCAGCTCCACGACACAACGAGTCTCTCTCAGGTTTCTCAAATTTTTCACAAACCACATATATCATCCACCATCATCCCCATATATCATCACATCCACCCAGCTTAAAAGATTTTGAGAAAAAGATGAAAAAAAAAGAAAAAAAAAAAGCACAGGACAAAAACACATTCAAAAGCGTCTGGATACCTTCTAACTTCCCTATAGAACACCACATGCCCACTAGACCCAGGCTTTCTTTTTCTAATCTTTCTACCCATGGGGCTTCTGCTGCTCACTTGAGCTGATCTGCTGAAAACAACCAAAACCCAGACAAACTGTGCAACAATATCAAGTCATCAGAGGGGCAAGATCAAGAAAAGAGCAAAAAGGCAGAGTGCAAGGCCTCCACAGCCGGGAATTATACTTCAGAGCTAAATGGGTCAGAGCTAACAGTCATCTGCCACAACTGACACCATTCGTCCTGTCCTATACTGGCAGAGAATCTTACCTGGCGGCGACATGCATGTCAGCTGTTGCTGCCATGCAGCAGTCTCCAGGCATCATCTGCAGTTGAGTCTGGGTCTGACACCACCACCTCTGATGAATCACCCATGAGTCACCTGTTTCTCTGTCTCCTCCCATTACCTCCCGGGCTGCCGATGCCTTGCCCAGCACCCGAGCTTACCCTCCTCACCTACTCACCACCTGCGGACCCTGCCCCCTGGTACTGCAACACCAGCAGTTCAGTAATCCACCCACGTAGAGACAGGAGCCCTAGAGCCTCCTGGATGGCTGGATCTTTAGGCACGGTTTGCGTAGGCGAAAATAAATTAGGCCCCAAAAGGAAGCCGGGGGAGGAATGGAGGCAGTCTCCCTCTCTTAGTGTGTGTTTTTAGTGTGTTTGTTTTTGGGGAGGTTTTATTAGGGGGGTTGGTATTGTGTGTTTTTGGTTGTTTTATTACTATGGCAACTGAGTTAGACTATTATATGATAGCATAGCCGGTTTCAACCGGCTGAGTGAGCTCTCTGTCTCTGTAAATAAAATGGAGGTTTTGGTTAGCTGTCTGCTCTCTGGCCTCAAGTGATTGCTTCCTACACCGGCTGCCCCAAGGATACAACAATTACCTCACTTACCTTGTCTCTCTAATGGTAGCACAAGGACATGGAGGCAGGCCCTCTCAGAGGTCCAGAGAGGCCCGGGCCTCTTCCAGCTTTAGAGGCCCCTAGCCATAATAAAAATTAAAAATGATGATGCATGAAAACAAAATAAGGCACCAAAAATAGAGAGACATAATTTGAATTTTTTTTTTATTTAACAAATGCTTTTCTGGCCTGATAGGGATGCACGTAAAAACAAGTTGTGAAACTTATCAAATGCTAAAAAATTAACAAGTGTCTAAATTGGAGGCCCCCTTTGAGCTTGACGCCCAGGCCAAATGGCCCTCCTGGCCTCTCCTCTGATTGGCCCTATATGGAGGCAGTCTTTCAGCTAATGAGAGATCCAGTGGTATGCCTCCTGAGAGACTCACAAGCCTCTTATGGATCAGCCAGTACATTGAATTAGTACATTTTAGAGACTTGGGCCTAGACACAGCTTCCTGAGAGACTCCTAGTTTTAAGTCAAGCTGATCAGAACACTTTCAGCTCAATTAAATATTATTGAAATACGCTGATTTGTCAAGATGGATCCGTTTATACTAAGTATTTGTGTGGAATTGTGACCAGAGAGCCCTGGATACTTGTGATGAGACACAGGGACCTGAATCTAAAGCCTGAGCTTTTTTATCCAAAAACAGCTGTTTCAACAAAAATCTGTTCCACTAAAACATTCAAAAAAATTTGTCTTCATTCCAATGCAGAGCTACAACAAATTTTGAGATCTCGAAAGCTGTCACAAAACAGAATTGTCATCCTCTGGACAACTACAATTTTAATCTACCTTTGCACATCCTCTGTTCCAGATCATGCAGCCTCTGGCATAAGTTAGAACAGCTTCATTACACCTGCCTATGGGCTGCTCTTTAGCCCAGAATAACCATAATGCAAAGGATTACGGCCATTCCCCTCCTGCATTTGGCACTCTCCTCCCAACCCCAACTTACCCCTACACCAGGGGCTGTGGAAGGGTAGGCAACATAGTGCCACATTCACTGGCCCTAGCATATATGCCCTGCCACACAAAAGGATTGGATCAATAGTGTATTCCCTTCAGCTCATACTGCCAAGCATTCTGCGCTAGCTCTGTCTTCTGAATGGTCCTCAATGCTAACCCAATGGTTTTGTGTGTTTCAGTCTGGATTATGTGACATGGTACATATGTTTTGTATTACCCATTGCTATTGTTTCTTTGTCCTGTGTCTGAATTCCATTATGTGACTAAGGAGGAAAGTAATGTTTTGCTTGTGATATTTCAGTATTATGCTTCTGAATCTTTGCTTTGCCACCATTTAATTTTTCTTTCCTTCTTGATCTCTGACACTGACATCCTCTAAAGGCTGTTCTCTGCTTTTGAATAATTCAGCTATGCAGCTATATGGTGTGCAGCAAGCTACGGTCACATTACCTTTTGCAGTGGAAGATACTGCTAATGTATGTCAGAACTTTGGTCTAAAACCTTATAGTTGCCAGTGTGTGACTAATGGCTGTTCATTAGCTTATGTGCAAAGAATAAGTGGTCTCAGTCCAGCTTGTGGACAGGCATCAATATCCCCAAACCACCCATTCTAATCGTAGTTGGCACCCATATTGTCAGTCTCATCAGAAAAATCCAAAGAGTAAATGGGCCCTGGAAACTGTACATCCCTCTTATCCCTTAGAAGTATCTTTCAAGTGAAGAGTGAGACATGTAGATGGGAGCAGTGTGAGGGAAATTATCATCCTCCTCCTATATCCACTGTTCAATGGAAAAATCAGAAGATTGCAGTCTTTAGAGCTGTGAAACCAGCATCTTTCATTAGCAGTGGATTCACTAAAAAGGATGCCCCCATAATGAGTCATCACTGTAGACCTGAAGAGTTCTGTGTGTCTCAAAAGCTTCTTGCTCACCATCAGAAGTTGGTCCAGTAAAAGTTATTACCTCACCCACCTTCTCTTTCTAATCACCATAGTAGTACATTTCTGTCAAGACAGTCTGACTATTTAACAACCAGCAGTCTCTGGAGAAAAATCTCTCTACTAAAAATGCAATAAAATGTATTAAAATAATCATTTCTGTGGTGCCATAAGTGTACATGCTATTTTATTACAGTTTCTTTAGATAAGCACAACACAAATGACAAATCCCTGGCCTGAGGATCTAGCAGTCTAAACTCCTTTCTTCTTGCAGACAGTTGTGATACTCTGTATACAGCATATAAAGTTGTGTATCCTACTAACAATAACAATTAAAAGTCTGATTTTTACAATCCTTTCTGGTCCGAAAGGCTATACGCTTGGCTATTAGGATATATGACTTAGTGATGGAATGTGGAGTCTGGTAATAGTACAAAACATTTTCAGTCAAGTGCAAGACATTTATTAGGATTTTAAATAGCGAATGATACTTTTTTATATATACACTTTCTAACAACTTGATGATTTTTCCTAGGTGAATTATTTGGTTTTTATTTCTAAAGCTTCCAGTGGTAGCTAGGACAAAAATTTAAAGACATTAAGTCACAAATGCAAATATTTAATGAAGATCTCTTTTCCTGCAGTATTTGTAGAATAAGTGGTGTCATTCCACTATACCTGAGATGTAATGAAGTCAGTTCTATAATTTTCAGTGGGTGCTCCTCCTCTCTCACTCTGGGGGGTACCATAGGGCTGAGTTGTTGGCCCCTCCTACTCTCCCTTTACACCTGGCTGGGTGATCTCATCCACTCACATAGTTTCTACTACCATCTCTATGCCAATATCTCAGAGATCTGCCTTCCCACACTTAATTGGCTTCCTGAATCCAATCCCATATCCTAACCTGTCTCTTTGACATCTTCTCCTGAATGCCTCACCATCATGTTAAATTTAATACAGCCAGATCTGAACTCCTGATCCTCCCTCCTGCACCCCCTCTATGCCCCCAATATTTTATCACTGTGGAAAACATGACCATTCTCTCAGGTTATGGGCCTGAAAGGCACAAGATCATCTTCAGCTTTACCCTCTCTTTTGCACCACCCATCCAGGTTGGGTTCTAATCCTCCTGCTGCTTCTTCCTCCATAGCATTTCTAAGATTCATAATCTTCTTGCTGTTCACACAGCAAAAATTCATTTGCATCCACCCACCTTGAATACCATACCCTCCTCCCTTTCAGCCTCCCTAATTCCTGCCTTGCCCTCATGGCTCCCATGATCATCTCCTTTTCTCCTTTACACCCCTCATTGAATCCTTCCACTGGGTCCCCTTGTTTGTTCATATCATATTCAAGCTTCATGCTCTGCCCTTCAATTTCCTTCACAACTCTTCCTCTCCCTGCTACTTCAGTCTAGTCTCTTGTTGCATCACCCCCTTCTCTGGAGCCAGCTTCAGCTTCACTGGCACATTTGTCAGTTTTTCACACAAACACCTTCGGGCCTCCTTCCACATGCAACACCCTCCCTGAACTGCCTCAGATGGCCACTATCTTCTACTCTTTTTTTTTCTCTCTCTCCCCTCAGGACCCACTGTCACCATGGTGCCTATAAGAAATCAGCCACTGAATATAGGTTGAGGGCCAAAAAGGTTAGTTGGCATGTACTCCATCTAATTATTCTTTCTTTTAAAATGGCAATATGCTATCCTAATGGTTTAAACCATTTAAAACATCACAGCTGGTATAATAGTGCCCTAACTCTCTGAAGCGGCTCAGGGAATGTGTGCAAAGGTGGCATGGGAAATTGGTCACATGAAGTTCCACAAGCTGAAATAAATCATGGAAATTCATTGTTTCTTCGCTATATGAGAGGGGGAAAGGCCTATACCTTTCCTGTCCACACAATAAGGAGATAAAGCTTGGTGTGCCCCCCAACCCACTCCCCAGTCCACAATCTGTGCCACTTAAACAGTTTAATGGCTGATGAGGCTTCATTATGGACTTCCTGCTGTGCTGCTGGAGACGGACTCTATCAAAGCTGTTGTTTCTGCCTTTTCCACCCTTTCAGATTGCAAAAGACAGCAGTGTTGAAAAACAAATGCCTTGGTGTCATGGAGTTCACTGCTAATTAAACTCAACCAGACTTCAGTATGTGTGCTGAGTAATTGGTCTCTGTCCTTTCTGTTTATGCATTCTTCCACGATCTTCTTAACAATCATATAAAAAGACAGCAGATGCTGGGCTGTAGTGCTTTCCTTGTTTGCTTTTGTTTGTTTGCCCTTGCATTACTGTAGCAATCCAAGCTTATGCATTACTTAGTATAAAGGGAGACTTACAGTGGCCCAGGTAAAACATGTCACGGTCACAATCATAAGGAATTTCAAGTATTACACTTATCAGAGGGCTCAACAGAGACCTGTAAAAAAAGCTATGGGCCAGATACTGAAGCTACTACTCACAGCGAATAGTAACTTACTTCATGAGGGATCCTATTGAAGTCAATGGGGCTACTCATGAAGTAAGGTATCATGAGTATGAGTGGTAGAATTGTGCCTGAAATAAAGGAATACATTTATAGTCAGGGGAGACTCCAGCAAATCATGCAGCCTCACTGGCCTGTGGTAGAGTGTGTCCAGGGTAGTTCTGGGTTGAACTGATTTATCCTCCATCATTAGTGCTTTGTATACAAGAGAAAATAGTTCAACTAAGGCCTTCTATACACAGGAAAATTGCAGCACTTGAACTACTAGAGAGTCGTATATTTCATAGCTTGTATGTGGCAACACTCAGTATCACCATGCCTAAGTTCCTTTGTGACTCTAGCTCTAATATTTGTGGTTCCTTTTGTAACTTTAAAATTTCCAACTGGTGTAGCTCCACCCCTGGTAGCAGTGGTAGCAGAGACTGGCTTCTGGCATTTTCACCCCTTACCCTCACCTCATTTTACCCTGCTCCGAGCAGTTCTCGATAATATGACATTTAAAACTGGTAGCTGCTGGCACCTTGTCCATTTTAGCACTCCGACTGCTGCTACCACAAGTGGGATTGCAAGAGTGGGGAATATTACAGAAGAAAAGCTAACATAGACAAGGCCTTTCTGTCACTTTCCATAATCTTTCTAGTATTGGTGTAAGTCCCCTCCTCTGGAG
Organism: Mauremys reevesii; assembly: GCF_016161935.1. Taxonomy (NCBI): domain Eukaryota; kingdom Metazoa; phylum Chordata; order Testudines; family Geoemydidae; genus Mauremys; species Mauremys reevesii. Next base: position 92,358,439 of record NC_052628.1, on the reverse strand, counting down.
CTCCTGAAATCTGGGGAAGCCTATGTGTTCGTTACTTCCTTCCTTCCCACCTCATTGACTCTCCACATTACATTTCATTTGAAATCCTGTCTTTTCCTCTGGGTTTTATTTTTAATTTCTCCTTTTTCTACTGACTGAAATTAACTGACCTCGATCTCAAGGGTCTGTATAAATCTCTCTTTCCCCGCCCCCCATTCATCCTCCTTCACTTCACACCCCACTTGCACTTTTCTGATGTTATCACTTTTGGCTGCCTAATTTTCAGTCTCTCAAACAATCACTTTCATGCCTTCTTCCTTGTGGCCCCCTATGCATGACGTGACCTCCCTGAGCACAACCACAAGGCTTCTACCTTCTCCACTTTTAACTCTCCTTTACAGACTGATTTTTTTCCCTGTGCCTCCCATGGTGAATCTCATTGATTTGAACAGAAAATCTGTTTAGTTGCTCTCCTTCTCTCAATTTTATCTGTTTGTCTAACCTTAGGGCTGGTCTACACTACCGTGGTAAATCGATCTAATTTATGCAACTTCAGTTATGTGAATAACATAACCGAAGTTGACATAGTTAGATCCACTTACCGTGGTGACTACAGTGCGCTGTGTTGATGGGAGAGCATCTCCTGTCGACTTCCCTTACGCTTCTCAGGAGGTGGAGTTCACAAATCGATGGGAAAGTGCTTTTAGCGTGTCTTCACCAGACCCGCTAAATCGACACTCGCTGCATCGATTGCAGCAGTGCCAATCTACCAATAAGTGTAGACGTGCCATTAGACTGTGATTTCTTCAGGGCCGGGAACATGCCTTCTCATATGCTTGGAAGCACCAAGCACATCCTAGGTTGTGTATTACCAATCATTTTCTGTAATTCCTACCTACTTGATTTGCATTGTTTAGCCCTATAAAGCAATTTAGGAGACAGTGGACACAAAAGACACTGTAAAGTTGTGTTGTATCTAGTCCAGTCACTAGCATCAAATACAGTCTATCTCATTTTCTCCTTGTGCACCTGAAAACAAGGCTTGCTGCCATTACAAGTTTTGGTTTTACTTTTGGGAGGCCCAAACATGTAAGCCAGTAATAAACAGCATTGTTTTCATAGGACAGAGGTCGAAATATCAGACTTGCTGTAAAAAAAAAAAAAAATCTAAAACACAATGACTAAATGATAAATCTCACACATGGGGGTTAGGGTCTAGAGTCTTCGGCCTTCAGTTCCAAAAACACAGTCCTCTAACTATCACTTGAGCCAAAGGAGATCTCTCTTAGGTGGTAGCAGCAGCAGCGAGTCCCTTATCCCCTCTGAGGGCCTACCGTTAGATAGCAATGTGTAAGCACGCACACACACGCACACCCCAGTACATTAAAGGAAGATTCCATTATGCCACAGATATTTGGGCTTTTTTGTTTGTTTGTTTTTCCCTCATGGATGGTTACACCCTACCACCTGAAGCTGAAAATTTAGCCAGTCAAGGACACTGTAAGATTTGTATGGATTTGGGAGTGAGAATCAGAGTAATTGCTGGGTTCGCAGCTCTGAAAACGTTGTTTTTCTGGGGAAGGGTTCTGTTTGTTTGTTTGTTTTGTTTTGTTTTTCATGAGTGACCTTTCACATTTCAACAAGGAGAAGAATTAGTAGCCCTGCCTTGAATCTGGCACAGTGTGCACAGACATTATATACAAGTTTTCTACACAGCCCTGCCAATAATGCACTTCAATCCTAATCCGCTACTCCCTCGTCACACCCCTTGCTATTCTGCTCATGGGCTTCTCCTGAGAAATTGCCAGTGACACTTGTCATTGTTGCAGGGCATGCTGTACCTCTGTCCCCTTCCTGAGCTCGCTGAGTGTAGCTCATCAGGTGTCAGGCTTTGCCTGTACCTCTCCTACAGTGGAAGGCCACTCCTAGGCCATGCTGTGGGCTACGGGACCCTGTGTATCAACAGTACTTACCGAGCAGGTCTGAGGGAGTCAGGGGTGGCTCTAGCCATTTCGCCGCCCCAAGCACAGCGGCATGTCGCGGAGGGCGCTCTGCCGGTCGCCGGTCCCGCAGCTTCGGTGGACCTCTCACAGGCGTGCCTGCGGATGCTCCACCGGAGCCGCGGGACCAGCGGACCCTCTGCAGGCACGTCTGCAGGAGGTCCACCAGCGACCGGCAGAGCGCCCCCGCGGCATGCCGCCCCAAGCACACGCTTGGCGTGCTGGGGCCTGGAGCCACACCTGGACGGAGTTCCAGAGCTGAGAATCTTCCTTTTGGGAGTATGTGACCTATGGTGAATACAGCCAGTAGACTGCTTTCTTAAAATCAAAATATTGTTTATTTTACCAGTGGGGAAAAAGCATTTTGAGAAATAGACCTGCACGTAGACTGTTTGTTTTAAAATCCATCTTACCTAAAGCTTTGCCATCCTGTGATGGTGGCCTGGGCATCCCAAGCTTCTTCAGACACTCCAGTAGGTGCCTGTCTGTCTGAACAGTTCCCCAGTAATTACCTCCTCTCTGTACAGACAGAGCCCTTGTAACCCAGTAAAATGCCCTTTGTTCTTGTCCGTTCCTGGCCTTCTGGACCAAACCAGTCCTGTGAATTCAGAAGGAGGTTGAACCAGATTTCAAGGTACCAATGGCTTTATCATTGTCCTGTAATGACCTCAAGTATTTACTGTGGGGTGCCTTGTGTTCCCAATAGCTCTGTTGATTTAACCCAATACAGTCCTACAGTAAACATCACAATATTTAACCCATTATAATCATATAGCAAACATCTCAACAACCAAGTCAATATACTGTATTCATAAATGGCTATACAGCAGCTCCACATCTGTCATATACCCAGCGTGGCAAATTGGCGCTTTTGGGGAGCGACTGGAGAGCTTATTTGCTCTATTTGTTTTCATGGGCTCCTAGAGCTAGTGACAGGATCGAACATCCAGCCAATGCCTGCTAATTTATCAGAGGTGTTGGGTTGTTTCTGAGCAGCTCAGCTGGCAAACACTGACTTGAAAACAATGAGAACTATACAAGCTTCCCATAGGGATCAGCACTTGTCTCTCTTTTGCCGCTCTTTGCATGCTTAATGCTGGAGAAGATACACTGAAGAGTTCATTAGCAGGTGAATGAATGCAGCCAATTTGTTCCTAATCACATCTGATGGCACAGTTTGGAGGAAGAAAACTTCATCTTTCTCTAAACAAGTGTGTGCCAGCTGGAGGAATAATGTTCTGGCCAAGATCCACTCTGACAAACAAGTACATTCAAGCGCCCAAGCTAACAGGTTCCCTCTTTGTTGCAAGCCTAAAACAAACCAACGGTTTAAGCTCCTTTTTATTTTATTTTTTAAAAAGATGTTTTGGAATAGAAAAAATCCACTGAACAATTTGTTCTATGCCTGAGAATCATCAAGTTTCTCATCGCTGGCATGTACTGTTTTTACTTCAGCATGTTACATGGTAGCAAATTAGCCTTTGCAACAAATGACTTGAATAATTCCATAGCTATTAAACTCATCTTAAATGAGGAAGATTTAAAAAAAAATTATAGATGAGATTTTAAATGTCTCACTGAAACATGCAGCCAGCAAAATCTTCCATCATGCAAGGGAAATACTATAAAATTACTTACACATTAATAGCAGCAAAGAATCCTGTGGCACCTTATAGACTAACAGACGTTTTGCAGCGTGAGCTTTCATGGGTGAATACCCACTTCGTCGGATGCAAGTAGTGGAAATTTCCAGGGGCAGATATATATATGCAGAGGCAATAATGTAGCTCCTGAGAACTGTATTGATCTCGAAAGCATTATTAATTTTCTGCAAGATGATGTCACTGATATTAAGAAGCAGGCAGAAGAAGCTCACAGGTATATTGTATCCCTAGAAGACCCACAGGAAGCTATTGCTTGGCTTGAACAAAAACTGGGAAAAGTTACTGTTGAGCTAACTAAAACCAAAGAAGAGCTGACACAGAGAACTAAAGAGCTTGAAATGCAATAGTTGTTGAGCAGATTCACTTAATTTAATCACTTGTATGTCAAGCTCTTTAGTTCTCTGTGTCAGCTCCTTTGGTTTTAGTTAGCTCAACAGTAACTCAACAGTAACTCAACAGGAGTTGAGTTACATTATTATTTCTGCATATATATACCTGCCCCTGGAAATTTCCACTACTTGCAATCGACAAAGTGGGTATTCACCCACGAAAGCTCATGCTGCAAAACATCTGTTAGTCTATAAGGTGCCACAGGATTCTTTGCTGCTTTTACAGATCAAGACTAACACGGCTACCCCTCTGATACTTTACACATTAATCTAAAACTGGAGGTTCAAAAGGTGTTTAGGGGCTTGGAAATGTCTGGGAAAGGGTTTTCAAAAGGGAGAGCTCTCCAAAGCAATGTGATATGTCCAATTAATATTAAGCAAAGCATCTCATTTAGTACCAAAAATCCAAATATTATGTAATACAGAATTGTCAGGACCCAGTTGTAGGCCAGGTTTAAGGATGAGCTGGAGACAAAGGGACAGATTCTCACCTCTACCAAGTGCAGGAGAGTAGAGGGAGAAGGAAAGAGAAGCCACCTTTCCACTCCCTAATCTTGGACTAGCTTGGGACCAAAATGGTGCTCTCAGCATAATGTAGAACACCCCAAAGCCTGCTCTAAATTATGCCAGCTACATTAGTCCTACATTAGGGACTGCTGCACCAGCCCAGGATCAGCAGGAGCACTTAGTGCTGTACTTGCCCCTCTGTCCCCTAGATGGAGGGCAAATTGGAAGTGGGTGGCATACAGTTGACCACTCTTCACCACCCAAGGATTCTCTTTTGTCTCTCTTTAGGGCAGCTTTCTAGCTGCTTTGTGCTGCTGAGGCACAAAGGAACAGTGTAGAAAGAGCACCAATTACCACTGCATTGCCTAGACTTGTTCGACGAAAATAAATGACCTGACACTTTGCACTAGAGCTCATGCCCCCCATGATACCACTGATGCTGCACCACCAATGGGGTGGAGAAGAGAGAGATTTCCTGATTAAAATGTTAGCGAACACAAGTCTAAAGGAAATGATACAAAATGTTAACGGTTCAGACTTGATATCAATGTTTGCTGACAAAAGGGGAGAAATGTACACCTCTCCCCTGTTTTTGTGTATTTAAATTCGTATATTTATGCCTATCACCGGAATATCTTAGACCTCCAAAAGATTTAAATTTCAACAATAATTAATCTTTCCCAGCAGGTAGAAGTTGGAGTTTGACTAGAAATGACTTAAATCACTGCTAACTCTAGTATACTGATCGGGCAGTAAGCAACTGTAGTTGACTGAAATATTAATAAACAGGAATCTGATGAAACAACTGTTCAAAGTGAAAGAATTAGGGTGCAGCACGCAGCATTTATAAAAAGGTGTTAGTCATGCTTTGGAAATCAAACAAGGTTTTTGGAACTAGAAGGAGATGGGGAGGTCAGGCTTCAAACAACTTCCTACAGAGCAGCTGCTTAGTGTCTATTGCAAGAATTCAAACTTCCTTGTCCGTGTGAACCCTGTCAACCCAGTTACAGGTTGCTACTGGTCAGGTGAAATTGAGCTATACACAAAAGTTAATATTGAAGGTTACGCCGAGTTGTCCCTGTAGGAATAGAAAACAATGTAGCCTCTTGCTCTCTTTCTCTTTGACTGGAAAACAAAGAGAGATGACATGACATGACCTATCTCTGATCCCTTGTAAACACAAAGGGCTGGTCAGTTTGGAATTTGTATTTTGAATACCACCTCCCTCCTGACTCCTCTTTCATACACCAGGATTGGAGAACACCCAGGCACTTCCTGCTCAGGGTCATGTTTATGTGCCAGACATCTGATGCGATTTCAGGAATAAATCAGAGATGTGGGTGGAACAGACTGCTCTAGAGTTTCTTGTTTGTTTATTGTACGGACATTTACAGCTACTACAGAGGAAAGAAATAGTTCAAAGGGGAGTTGGCAAACTGTTTACCTCCCTCCTACCATTCACCCTTTCTATCTATCTATCCATCCATCTGTCTAATCTGACACATACACTTCTCAATTGCAAATAAATACACATGGGTAGACTAAAGAAAAGCTCCTAGAAACAGCACTGAGCACTATGAAATTTACCTATGTGAATGATTGATTGCTAGAAAAGTTCCTCTAAAAGTTGCTAAGAATGTTAAATCATTTCGGGGCACTCTTATTGATCCAACAAGATTAATTCTTCTACAGGCTGTGATCATTATTACAGTTCACCTCTGAGTGTGGTGATAGTTCTAACTTCTCATCATTTGCAAGCTTTGTTCCTCTGTTGCAACTACCTCTTTTTCATCGTGTTGTTGTTATGAATTCAAAGGGGAAAAATACTAGGAATGGGCACAGACAGGGAATGAGTTGAGCAAATGAGTACAATTCCCACATGCTAGCATGAAAGGGTGAACTCTGAGGATGGAAAATGAAGTAAAACTCATTTACAGATATAAGCCCACTTTGCAGCCACAATGCAAGCAATTGACAACCAAGCTGTTGCTCTCAACACTGGCTAATCATTTATTGAACTCAAGAGTCCAGCTGCAGGCCACCATCCTGTTTTAAAACTCTGTCTGGATTTGATCTTAGTTACCTGAGAACCTCTACCTCCGCGAGACCAGGAGCTCTCAAGACGGCTACATTCCACTGGAACAAGGGAAAGTTTTGACTATAAATTGAAGGCTTATGACCCCAGAAGACATAATTTTAACAGAAGCTGGACTAGGACTATGGAACTAACTGCTAGATGAAATAAGAATAACTACTGAGCTTGCTGCATAGGCAACTTGATACAAAACCCACCTTCTCATCAAAGTTTTCCTACAGTAGTGCCTTCTCTCCTTTACTGGTTTATATGCTAGGGGCGGGAGGAACCTCACCAAAGCCTGCTTCTTTTGGCAAGACTAAAGAGACATGACAAAAATTCTCTTTCTAAGTGCCACTTTCTCCATCACAGCAGCCAGAGCCAACTGCAGGATACTTTTAGACTTTTTAAATACTAGGCCTCTGTTGTGCAGGTGTCTCTTAGGCTGTAGTTTTTGGTGCTGTCTTGTTTCCTGAGTGGAGACTAGAACTCAGTAGGGGAGAAAGGAGATTTAGAGTTGAATTTTTCTTTTTCTCTAAACTAGGCTTTAGTACTCTGTTCAGGTCTCAGTGACAGAGTGCTGTGGTGTCGTTGGGACTCATTCTTTGATGGTCTAGTGAGGGAATGGATCAGAACCTCATGGAATGGGGGAGACAGAGGAACTGGAATGAAACTCCCTCCATTCTTCAGACATTATGGTTGAAGGTTGGTGTGGATGGCACGTTAACCCTCCATATTGAGGGAAAGAGTCTGTGATGTTGTGGTATAGGGAAGGTGTTGTGTGGGTTGTCCTTTCCTGCTTATGGTTTAGATAGCCTTGGTAGCCTGCCTTGGAGGTCCTTAGTCAAGTACCTGCATCCATTTGATGACATTAGGAAGACCAAGGAAGTTGAAACAAGTGCTGAAGCTCAGGGATACGGAATAGCAGGAGATTTGGTTATGAGGGCTTGAGTTTCTCTAGCCTAGTGGTGGTAGAAAAGATCAGACAATGTGGGAGAACATTGGGCAGAAGGTCCCAGTCAAGGTCAGGATGTTTAGTGTTAATTCCATTTGCCCAGATGCCTGTATTACAAAAATATGTAATAACAAAGCATTATTAAAGAGAGATTTCTGAGAGACCCATGCTTGTTGGATGCAGCTGTAACTCACACAGCAGGCATATTTACATCTTTACATTCACTAGGTACAGATTTGTAGTCTCTGGGCCTGATTCTTCTCCTTCTACCTTTGACTCTGTGGCCTGGCCTGATATAAGTAATTAACACAGGGAGGGAGGCCTCATTTCTTGGAGGATAGAATTAGGGAATTAAATAGATAATTAGGCTGAAAACAATTTTTTTGTGCTAAATAAGATTAAATAAATAGGTAGGTAGGCTAGGACAGAATATCTGAGTCTGCTAAGATAAGAGGGAGAACACCTGGGGACCATTTACTAACAATGGACAAGATAAGTTAGGAATGTGGAGATGAGGTAAACAGTAGGTTGAGCCTGGACAAAGCATGCAGCAGAGGGATTGGTTTCTGCAAAGTAACCAAGCCAATACAACAGGGGTGGGCAAACTTCGGCCCATGGGCCGGATCCGGCTCCTCAGGGCTTTGGATCCGAACCGCAGGATTGCCCCCCATGGCGCCACGGGACCCGTGCCGCTCTCAGAAGTGGATGGCACCACGTCCCTGCGGCTCCCGGCCGGGGGGCAGAGGGCTCCGTGTGTTGTCCTTGCCTCCAGGCACCACCGCCCGCAGCTCCCATTGGCCAGAAGCGGGGAACCGCGGCCAATGGGAGCTTCGGGGGAGGTACCTGACTCACCCCTCCTGCACCTCTTCCCTGAGCCCCCTCCTGCACTCCACACCCCTCCTGCACCCCAACCCCCTTCCCTGAGCCCCCTCAGACACCCCACACCCCTCCTCTTCCCCAATCCTTTGCCCTGAGCCCCTTCCTGCACACTGTACCCCCTCCCACACCCCGCACTCCCGCACCCCAACCCTCTGCCCCAGCCCTGCATACAATTTCCCTACCCAGATGTGGCCCTTGGCCCAAAAAGTTTGCCCACCCCTGCAATACAAAAATGTGTGATGCAATGAGATGTGTAAATGTATATAAAGGAAGAGGTTTTCTGTGTAACTTTGGATGTCGTAGGACCCATACACACTGGCTACATTTCAGTCTGATCAATTCAGCATAGCATTGCTGTTTACCAAATAAAGGAACCTGAGTGATAAAATCAGAAGTCAAACTGAGTTTATTGAATCCCAGAGAACTGGATCAAGTATTGTCCAAGAACTGGACAAGGTGTTCTGGGTCTGCTAAGTGGAGAAGGTTTCAGAGGAAATCCCAACAGAAATGAAAGGAGAATCAGGCCATTCTATTGTAAATCATTGCAATGGGGAGGCTTATTAACAGTTTGTCCCAACTATGCTATTTTATTTTTTTCTTTTTGCCCAGAATGTACCTCAAATGTAAAAATTTGTACAACAAACATTTGGTTCACAAAACAGCAATGCTGATGGTGTTACCAGCCAGATGCTAAATGTGTTAGCAGATGCCTCCCACCTAATTGGTGAACTCACTGAACCTGATTCTGATTTACTTACACTGATAAACTCCACTGACTTCAGTAGAGTTACTCCTAATGTACAGGAGTGAGTAAGATCAGAATCAACCTCTTTGAGGAAGTATCCTATAATTTACCAAGTCTTAAACAAGAACTCTCCTCGTTCCTTCCACACAGCATCTTCCCCAGGTAAACCTCCCACTGGATGGCTTTGTAAGATCTGTACTGACCTTGTCTTATGTGAAATTAAACTTCCAGCTATCTTAAATGTAGGTAGGAAGGAAACTTATAGTAGGGACCTGCTAAGGTGTTTTCCAGTCCATTTGCCCATCTCTGTAAGTGACACTTCCTTCAGTACTGCAAAAGAAATAAATTCAGCCAGGAAAAATTAAGCTGTTTTTTTTTGAGGAATTAACTTTTATCCATCAACAACAGCAGCTACAAAATAACATTAATCACAGGACTGGAACTTGTTGTTGATAGCGGTTTCAAGGGATGATATAAGCATCAGATAAATAACAGTTTAATTTGGAGAACATGAGGAGTAAACAAGTTTTAACTAGTAATTAGGCCAGCATGAGATGTAAATTACTGTGTGGAGGATGATGGTATTATTTCTATGCAGTGTCATTATTATGGAGATGCGTCATATCTGGAATGCTCCTCTCTGGTGGCAGATAGCCAGAAAGGCACGTGTCATAATTTATTTTAAAGAGGCTTGACCAATACACCCTAATGGATGAATCAGATAATATTATCATAGTAGGCAGTGATTTTTTTTTAAATACTGCACTCCAAGAAATTAGTTAATTTTTCTTAAGAATCATATCTTCAAGCCTTTTAACAAGAAAGTAATGTTGTCACCAATGAGAAGACGGGAGTCATATGTGTCTCACTGTTAGCTTCACCAGCCCAGGAAATAAAAATATGAGCTAGCAAATTGCCTGTGCAATTAACTGGACTGTCCAGGAATAGTCAGCTATCCTAAGCCAGGGGAAACTTGAATTTTGCCAAATTACTTTTTGCACCAACTTTATAAAACAGAATTCCAGAGTCAGGCATTCAGGCTTTTCACCTGCTATTTATACTAATAATGAGTACACTGGGCCCAAGCAAGAGACCGGTCCAGAATTCAGTGACCTCCTGCCTGACCTGTAGAATGAGCTAAGCCAAAACCTGAGGTCCAAACATTCCAACTCTGGTTTAGGGTAGTTTAGATCTGGATCCAAACTTCTTGGCTGGCACCATTATCTGTAATGGGCTGAAATTTAAATGGTGGATCCTAAAATTTCCAATTGGGAAAATGTTGTGTCTTTTACTCTTTACACAAGAGAACAATATGAAGAAACTACATGAGCATAGCGGGGTACCAAATAACCATGTTTACTACATTTACACAAATAGGCCAAGCCTAGTTACATATATATTGCTACTCTGGTTGGTTTCAGGTGGCTTCTACATCGTAAAACACAGTGAGCACCATGAGAGGACTCTCAGATTGTTTAAAGGATAGTACTCTATTCCTGTACTTACCAGAAAAGTTTGGATCTTGATTTGGATCTGAACTTTATTGCTCAAGTGCTATATCAAGTGCTTGAAGATAAACCTCTGACCTTTTGAGGCTAAGGATAGAGAAGCTTCCTGGAAAGCATTTCCTGTAAGATTTTTTTAGTGCTTCCTGATTTCAGCTAGGTTGGAAATACAGCAAATATCCAATTCCTGTGCCTGGAACCAATATGTGGTAATGAAAATTAAAATAAAACCAAAGCCTCAGTCCAACTTTCAAAACCTCAAAAAGGTGTAGATCTAACTCTGATACAGGGACAGGTCAGTTCTTACTTTATTCAGACTAATTCATCCATCCTTAATTGACAGTAAGACTTGGACTGAGCCTCTATAGAATGAAAATGTACTATAACCCTGACTCTGCAAATACACACACATGCTCAACTTTACTCATGTGAATTGTCCCATTTACTTCAATGGGACGACTCATATGCTTAAAATTAAGTACGTTCATAAGTGTTTGTAGAATCGGAGCCCAAAATATCCACCACAAGAGAAATCTCTAATATTATGCACAGTCACCCTCAATAATTTTCGTACGGTCCATCAGGAGAGCTAGGTTTAAAGGGTATTCAGTTTCCTTTTTGCATAGGGAATTAAGTATATTCCAGGATATTAAGTATATTCCAGGCAGGAGGACAACCTTCCAAAAGAAAAAAAAATACAGACAGATCCTGCTAGAGAAGAGGGCCTGAGGTGGGATTATGAACACAAAATCTTAATTGAGGAGATGGTCTGTTTGTCCTCCGTTGAGAGGTTTCCCTATATAATCTCACCATTTCCCCCAATGTATTTAATAAAGAGACTGTGTTTTTAAAAGCCTGGCAAGTCCCTCTTGTATCCAGGCCAGTTCAGAAGTGGAGTGGAGTCAATCTGAAAAAGGTAAACAAGTGAGATTAGGAAACTTTGGGTGTATGTAATTGCTGTAATATGAATAGAACAACAACTGCACAGGGGTTGCTACTTACACAAGACTTAGGAAATAGACCTCTTTCAGACTGGAAAAGCTCCACTGGAATGCTGTCTGGTAGCAGGCTAGGGCAGGAGTCATTTCCAACCTGCTAACCCAGATGTCTTGACTTACTCTCCAGCCTTCTTTTTTGTCCCCTGTACCACCCTATAATTGAAGGATTATATACTATCAGAGAAATGCCGGCCTTGCCAAGAAAGTGCAGGCTGTTTAATACACACATTCTTTGAGTATAAACCAGTCCAGAATTTCTGGAAATTGGTAAGATATTGGAGATTATATATAACAACCAGACCCCATTTAGCCTTGGCTACCATGGTCTCGAAATATGCAATACTACCTGTCAGCCTGGTATTTCATGTTAACAAACCAGTAAACATTCTGTTGAAGTTGGCTCAAATGGTTGTCCTAACCACTTGGATAGACACAGCCCTAGCAGCCTCTTCCTTCTTTCTTTCAGTGGTGTGTGGTTGCAGATATAAAATGTAGTGAAAAAAAAAAAAAAAAAAGAAAGAAACTAGAGATAAGATTAATTGGCAAAATTTGGGTCAGGATATGGATTTTGAATCCCTCACAGTATAGCACCTACCAGCATGGGTTTAGAGTGGCGGAGGGCTTCCAGTTCCTCTTCTTTGGCCCAAAAAAAACAAAAAATAATTAATGTGTGTCCTCCTCCCCAGCCCCCCCCCCCTTAATTGTCCCCCCCCCCCCCCATCTCAGTCATCATTCAATCCCCTTCCTTCTGCCTGCATCCCCTCTCCCCCAGCACACCCCTCTCTCTCTCTGCACTCAGGTTAATAAGTAGGGAGCATAATAGAGGTCAGAGGCCCGTGATCAAAACTGCATTTTCATGTACCCAGTGGTAGTTTTGGCTAAATAAGTCTTTTGTGCATGCAGATACCTGAATTGCACATCCATAACTTCCACACCCAGTTCTTTTTTTTTTCTCATGGGTCATATGTTCGATTTTTTTTTTAGCCCCCAGTCCTCTAGGTTTATTGATATGTAAGAATTTTCAGCTCTTTCCTTTTCTCTTTTTTTCTTTAAGGCAAGTTTTTAGTCTTTATGGTTGTGGAGAAAAGCTTGAAAATGTGAAGCCTTAAAGGCTTAAAAGCCATAAGGCAAATTAACACAAAAATATTATTTTCAAAACCTAACAACTTTCAACCCCATCTCATGATTTTTTTGGGTGGCTGACTCATGATTTTTGAATGTTTGGGCTTGGCAGTACTGCATTGTACACATTGTTTGCATACAAACCTGAGCCCCTCTCTTCTGAAAATGGGCTGTATTCTGCCTTCTGAAAGGAGCCCATAAAATGTGGCCGATTTTTGCTTAGTATCAATTTGGCCTTGCAGTCTGGAAACTGCTAGTGTTCTATGCGTTAAAAGCTTTGTGCAAGTGCGCCTTGGCAATATGAAGTAATTGCTGAAAACAATCCCATCTGTAAAATGCACCAATCTGGCTGGCACCAAAATTCCTCTCCTTACATCATGTTCTGACTGATGGAATATGAATCTCAGAAAATAAAGATAGAAAAGATCTATTGGCTCATCCGTTCACTCCCCTGTCAGACCAGAATTGTTCCCTGCAATATATTCTCCAGTGCTTGTCAAGTCCCTTTTTAAAAGCCAAAAAATGGGGCTTCCACTGTTTCCTTGGCAATCCATTACAGTCTCTAACAGATCTCACACTTAGGAAACGTTTCCTAATGTATACCCTTTGCTCAATTTCACTGGATTACTTCAAGCTATATGCCTTTGGCACACCCTAAACAACTCCTCTGTATTAAATGTTTTATAAACTGTATATGTCTCAGTCTATTTCCACTCCCAGTCTGCCAGTCCCTCTTGTTGCTGTCTCCCCTCTTGTCAGATGACTCAGCAAAGAAGCACACCTGTGCAAGGTGACAGGTGGCAATGTTTAGGGACTCTTTAGAAGTTTCAAAAGGGTTGTAAAAGGATACATGGGAGAGGACAATGGAGGGGAGAGGAGGAAAATAAATGCACAGAGGCAGACTATGGCTAGCCCCTATAGAGATATGCAAGGGGAGGGGCAGATGCAAGCAGTTTTGTCTTGTCCTTCTTGTGTTCCCATTAGTAAATTGATATGGTACTCGGATATCATGGGAAGGGCATAGTACAAGAACCTAGATCGAAAGACAGAGCGAGAGAGATTAGATAGTCTCTTCCCTTCCCCATCGCCTTGCACGCCCATGCAGGGCTCAGCAGCAAAGGCAGTTCTTGTGCACACCTGAGCACAACTTCTGCTTATGGGTAGTGCAGGTAGCCACCTCAACAGGAGTGAGGTGGGACAGAGAGAAGGTGGGATGATGCCAACCAGCAGAGCCCCACAGAGTTGAGCGCACACATACTGCATTAAGAGATAGAACAATGAGTTCACTCCCCTTAAGTACCAAGGTGCTCCAACAGGCATTGCAACTCAGGAAGGCTATTCCAGACATGATGCTGTACATCTAAGGTACAAGTGAGTCCTTTTTTAAAAGAGACACTTTCTCCCAAGAAGTGCTGAACCTAATAGGATTTGTTCTAAAGATGCTAACCAGGATGGTACTTACAAACACAAAACTATAAGTCAAACTTCCTGGCCTATGGATGGAAGGTTTCCCCCGGCTATTCTAAATCTCCATGTCATGAAAATTGAAAGCATTCTCTAGTTTGACAGAGCTTAATGGATTCTTGAAATCTCTGTACATTTGTATGTGTTGTTTATGCATTACACACAGGGCTTAAATTCAGCCAGAGCTGTCTGGAGCAGAGCTCCAGTAAATATTTTAAAACCCACAGGGCAGAAGCCCCAAGCTCTGGTGCACCCCACATCAGGCTAAAGCCCCAAGACCCTCCCTCCCCACAGCAGAAGCCCAGAGCCAAGCCCCTAGAATGAACACACACCCACACACACACGACAGAAGCCCCAGGCCTGTCCTCTGCAGCACAGCAGCTGAATCCCCAAGCCTACCTCCCCACCCCCAGGGCCCTGGAGTTTTTACAGCATGTTGGGGTATGGGGATGGGGCTCTGGGAAATAATCTGTGAATGTGAGCCCTAATTACACAAAGAGCCTCACAAGGTTGCCTGTTCATTAGACTTTCTATTACAATTTGCTCTGTTCTTTAGCCTCCAGCTGAAGCTGATGTAATAAATATCCATTTTTATAGCATGCTGATTAGTGATTGCTAAATATGCCAAACGCCTGGCTTAAAAGAGCAGGCTTTGGAGCGAGCACAGTGTAATGTACTTTCTCCTTTTCATCACCAGCGCCACCTCCACCTTTCTCTTCCCCACTCCTTCTTCTGCAGAGGTGACAAGAGCACAGAAACAAGATTTGAAGCTTTTGCATGGCTCTTTTATTTGCCCTGCAGTGACTTCAGCATTTGATTTAGATGAAACCTTCAGATGCCTTCATGCTTTCCTTGATGGAAAATGTCATCTTACCTAGCACAGTAAGGCAAAACAAAAAACAAGAAAAATCCTTTCTACTCCAGTAGTTAACTTCTAAATTGCATGGTGGCCTCAGGGGAAGACTCAGAAATTGGTATCTTGTCTCCTAAAAGACTCAGATCGTGTCCCACCCACCAGTGCCAGTCAGTAGTCTGAGTATGAGAAATAAAATGCACTTTGTTGTCACTAACTATATGACTAGAAATCAATGTTGAGTACTCAAAGCATAATTTCAATTGGTTTAACATAGAGTGTAGTGTCATAGAATCAGAAAAGTAAGAGGGGGAAGAGAGAGATTAGCTCATCTACTCATGTGCTGTATTGTTCCCTACAGTATGTTTTCTAGTGCTCTGTCCATCTGGATTTTAGGTGTTTAGCAATGGGGCTTCTTTCACTTCTGATGAGGCTACAGATGGTTCCAATCCACCATCATCACCAACTTCTCTGTTAAAGTTCTTATTGCTAGAGATGTGTGGAGGTTGGAAATTCCAGATTGTCAAGGATGGTGAGTTTTTGAAATTTGACTTCATTCCAAATAGGACTGAAACCCCAAAATTTTGAAATTTTGCTGCAAAGGAAAAGTCTGGGTGTGGGAAATCATTTGTTAAAATATATAATACAAACTAGAAAAAGAAACAAAAGTAATTTCAAAATGAAAAAATCAAAACATTTCAATCTGAAAATGTTGAAATGGGATGTTTTGACATTATTAGAATTTTTTTTCCAATTTTCTTCTGAAATAACATTCCAACTTCACAAAGCATTTCAGTTTTGGGAGAGCTGTGTATTCCCACAGAATATGGTTCTGTCAAAGTTTCTCTCATATGATCCAGTCATTACCCAGGCTCAGGGCGCCGCGCGCAGCAAGCGCGGCGCGCGATGGCGGGCGCGGCGCGCTGCGTTGCGGTCCCGGGGGCTCGGGGGGACCTGCCTGCTGCCTGTGCTGCTGCGTGCGCTGATCTCTGGCTCAGGTGGAGCATCCGCGCGCGGACTGCGGAAGAACCGCGCCGCGCGCCGCCTGCAAGCAAAAAAAATGCCAGCGCGGCGGCGCGCTGGGGTCTGGAGCCGGCCCTGGTCATTACACAAGTGGTTTTTTTATGTTCTGCCAGATCAAAGACTGACCAAAGTATAGGCCAGATCTGTTAATATTCAGTTCCTGTTACATGTCTCATATAGCAAAGTATCATCTCCAGTTTAATTCCAGTGTGCTCTTAGTGTAAGTTTCAATATACTTCAAATGAATCCTTAGAGTTTCTATGTATGCATAAACCTAAACCTATTGCATGCATATACCTATTTCATTTCTCATGCCATATCCCTTAGCTAGAATAATAGTTAGAGAGAGGTAGGGATATTTTTTTCCATTCAGTTCTGACGGGTGCGGGGGGTAGGGGGAGTGATAGTGTACTTGCAAAAATGTGTATAATTCTCATAGTTCCATGGAGGCTCATCACATTTTTAAGCATTAAGCAGCACTTAAGTTTTAGCAATGATTCCCTGAGGTATTATTGCAGTAACTCTTATAGTTAACAAAAGACCTTAACAAAAGGTCAGTCTTAGTTTAAATTCACATAGTGCTGGCATGACAGGTTAGGCTCCAGCTCTTAATTGTTTCTATTTATGATTTTTTTTTTTAATAACCCAAGCAAAACACACTTTCTAAAAAGCACATAAGGGTATGGTAACATTGAAGGGGAAAACAATAAGGCAAATAGATTTGTCAGTCCCAGTTCAATGCACTACTACAAAAGGTCCTGATTCTGCTAACATCCATGTGCTTAACGTTAAGTAAAATGAGTGATGTCAGGCTCAGGGCCCAGCTTTGTGGCCTAATCCTGAAAAATTCTAAGTGCTGCCAGCCCCCAATAGAGTGACTCAGATACATTTTGTCCTGAAATGCTTTACAGACATAAATAGCACAAGAAAGCAGGCAGAGTATGGTTTAAACTACAGAAAGTGATGTGTTAAGATGTTACAGGACTAAGGCTTTGTCTGCACTATAGACCTTTCAGTGGCACAGCTGTATCACTGCAGCTGCACTGCTGTAAAGTCTCCCATGTAGCCACTCTATTCTGTCAGGAGAGCGCTCTCCTGCCAGCATAATTAAACTATCCCTCACGAGCGGCAGTAGCTATGTCGGTGGGACAGTGTCTTCCGCCAACATAGTGCTGTCCACACCGGAACTTTGTAGGCGAAACTTTTGTTGGTCAGGGGAGTGCGGTAGGTTTCACACCCAGGGCCAACAAAAGTTTTACTGACAAAAGTGCTAGTGTAGACAAAGCCTACATTTTAAATCTAGTTTCTAAGCTGTGCCCATAAGATTTGCACACACAAACATTGCTCACATAAAATAGGTAACTGCATACAATTACAAATGCTATGAGCATTACTTGTTTGTATTTTGGTAATGCTAAAAAGTGGGATATCCTCCCCCACACACACACACAAAGGAAAATGCAGTCCTTGCCCTGAAGAGCTTGTAATCTAAAAAGATAAGCAACATATGAAGAGTGAAAGAGAGGGACACAATCAAAATACATAGTTTTGTATACATAGTTGTACGCATTGTTAATATATTTTGTAAGTACATACAGTATGTCCATTAGTACCAGCAAATAAAGATTTTACACAGAGACACATTTCGGGGCATGATGGAGGCAATTTAAGATGGTTTGGAAAATGTGGCCTTATATAATGTATGATGAATAAATAACAAGCAGTTAGTCGTCAGACAAAGAGCACAGTGAATTCTGTTTCAAAATACTCAACCTCAACAAATGTGGGTTTTGTTCAGTTCAAAACTGGTTTTCATTTTTAAAAAAAGCAGTCAAGGAACACTAAAGAAACTAAAATCATGACCAGAAGAAAGGAGTTTGCTGCTTGTTGTTACTCTCACCCTGGCATTGCTTTCATCGGTGTTCAGAGTACCAGCCTGATTTCATTTTCAAGCTGTTAAATTATTACTTGCCTCAGAGAGCTGCTGTGGGGAAAGAATTCTGACATTTGCACAACTACAGTGAAGCAGTGAGATAAATGTCCTGAGTGTTCAAGCCATTTGTTGACGTATTTCTAAAGTACTGTCAAGGGGATTTGAAGTTCCTTGATCCAGTCCAACGTCTGAATGCTGCCATGGTATTCTGCAGACCCAACAGCACTGCCTCACACAGCAGCATGGTCATACTACATGTCTATAGCATTTTTTTTGAAAATATAAACCTTGGACTTTTGTAATAAAATTGTAATTGAAACTGGGCTGGTGTAGGAGGGGGTACAATTTAATCCAAAATACTAATTTAGTCCTTTGTGGCAAATTCTAATTGTTGAATTATCAGCAAAAGGCAGGGTTTTTTTCTGTGTAATGTGGTAAATGACATAGTGTTATCAGATTTCCTTAGCAGCCTACAGCTGGGATTTGTTTGTGAGCAGGCAGGAAAAGTTCCGAGCCTTTCTCAAATACATATTTTATCTCTTGGAGACAAGCTAAATTTTGGTGTGTTGGTCAGAATTATTCTAGCTCATCTGAGGACCACATCAGTTCAACACCTCTCTAGAAAAGCAGTCTAGAATGGTTGCTGATAAAAGACCTGATTCCTCAGGTGTAACACCACTTACTTCAATGGCATTGCCCCTGACTTGTGTAGAGAAGACTCAGGGCCAAACATCAACTCTCATTTCCTATACAGGGGTCTGAGAGTTACTCCAAACCTTTCCTGTTCTAAGGATGAAGAACTACTGTGGTGTTCCACACACCATATTCACTTGGGTGACTTCAATAAATGAAAAAAAATATTAAGTGCTAAATTCTGGGCCAGACTGAAATATTCTTCCTTACATTGAATAGTACCTTAATTTGCAAGTAGTCCCATTGATTTCAGTGGGCTTCGGCATGGAGTAAGATATTTCTCAGTGTGAGTAAGGGCATCACAATCTGGCCTTCTGTAAAGTCAGTGAACTACATTCTTTTCTTGCTAATGTAAACCTGGAGTGAATCCACTGACTACAGTGAATTTACTATGGATTTAGAGCTGTGTAACTGAGATCAGGTTCTAGCTCAATGTGTTTATTAAAAACATATTGAAAATATAGGGGGAAAAGAACTTAGTGGGGAAAAAAAAGAAAAATAACCAAAAAAACATTGTCCCACATGGACCTTTCTAGTGTGGGGGGGTCTTTTAACTTTGAATTTCCTGGCTTTCAGATGTTCACGTTTGTGCTTCTAAAAGGCGATTGTAAAGCACTTTTTTTTTCCCTTCTCAGGATATTGGTACGAATTTCCAAGCCTAGGGCCACCTCACTGAAGATGTTTGTGCTGGAAATATATAAAATGAATCTCAAACGCTAAATTACAAAATGGGCTATTTTCAATATATTAAATAGTGTCAGTTTCCACACAATTGTCACTAGTATTTTATTAACCTTCTCACTGAAAACACTGTTAAAATTGTCTAGTTTTGCAACATTTGAAATACAGGGCCTGATTCCCTCTCACTTACGCTGGTGTAAATCAGGAATAACTGCACTGAAATGCGTGGAGTTACAGAGCCTACAACTGGTGTGAGAAGGAATCAGGTCTATAGAGTATGTACTAGTCCTCTTTCTCCATTCCATGGCACCAGTGTTACCCCAGTATAACATTGCTGAAGTCAGTGTTGTTATACCAGTATAAAACTGGTACCACGGATTTGAGAATTGAGCCTCCTGTCTTGTAAGGTATGTTTTATAGCTGTGTGGGTCCATTTTATGAAATTTTATAACAAGTATGTGCAAATTATCTTATTCCAGAGGGGCAATGCTGCATATTCAGCTCCTTGAATGGAAGAGTGATGGGAGTTGCACCTGCAGATGGAGATACTCCTCTGACCTCTGAGCCAGAAATAAGATACCATGATGACAGCTGCCAAATGAGATAGAAGGGATGTTTACAATGGGAAAGAAATAGAAAATGAGGCTGTTTGCCACAGTCTAAACCCAAACTCTGACCTCTTTGTTCAACCTTAATTGATGTCATGCACTTGCCACATGTGATACTTTGATATCTGAAGGAAATATGGAAGTGCAAGCTTTTTCCAAGCTTATTTATTCGAAAGCTGCAAATGAAATACCTTGGGACTGATTTGCGCTCTCACCATTTTTTGTCAGTGTACCTCCATTGAACCCAATGAAGGTACTCCTGCTTTACATCAGTGTGAGAGACGACTCAAGTCCAGAATCTCCAGAAAGTTTTTGTTTGATACATTGTTGCCTTTCTCTGTGATAAATATGATATTGAGCCATTAAATAATATAGCTAATTTGTCATCTCCGATTAGTACCTTACCATAGCAGCTCAACACTAAACTTCCAGAACATTGCACATAAAGACCAATGATTTTTTTTCATTTATCCCATGTACCTTGCACTTAGAAAATAAAATAGGCTGTTATGCTTTAAATTAAGGTTTCCATTTACACATTTAGGGCCCAATCTTGCGCCATTGAAGTTAATGGGAATGTTGTGATTGACTTCAGCAAAGCAAGGGCAGCCCCTCAATACATTAATAAATATATATGGATCTTGCATACCAATTAATTATTCAAACATATTTATTAAGGATTATTATGTAAGGATGAAGTTCTGTCCAAATAACTCTTGTGAACTTTGAGAGCCATATTTTAAAGAAAAAGAGGCCTAAGGTCTATCACAGTTGAATACCTATAAGTGCACATTTAGTTACCATGACTGTGCATGTAAATCAGCTATTACATTATTTGCACATGCTATCGTATGAACTGTGAATTCCAAATCAGTATCGATGACAATATTTGGCTACTCGTATTCACTTACACTAGTTTTCTGAACAACTTACACCCACATATAACCCATTTATTTGTCTGGCCCAGAGACTTCTATGGAATTCCACCCATTTACTTCAAGCTAAATTTGGACCTTAAAGTATTGTTTTTCATCAGCAAATATTAGGTATAATAGAGAAAAATTATATACTCTGTCCATTTGACAGTATAGCATGATGGCTTCTGTGACATTTCCTCCTACAAGGGCAGTGGTTTCAGAATTATGCTGAAAAGCTTTAACAGCAAAAGCTCAACAAAAAATTAACACAGAAATTTAACAGGGGACCTGACACTTAAGTCCCAGTCCAAATTCCACTGAAGTCAATGGAAGGATTCCCACTGACTTCAAAGGGCTTAGCTCTCACCTTGCACTTAGGGCTAGCCTAAACGCAGATATTTACCGGCAGAACTAGATGTGTATAGTTGTACTGCTATAGTTATACCACTACTGTAACGACAGCGGTATAATTATACCAGTATCATTATGGCGGTAAATTTCACCATGTAGACAAGCCCTTAATCTACTAAAACGACTAGTAGAAATAGTACAAATTCACCTTATTTTTTGAGCCACATTTCTTTACTTCTGCATTTGCATTTAGATTTATGAAGAGGGAAAATCAGTTTACTCTCTGTATGTTAGGGAAATATTCCTGTATAACAGCCCAAGTGGGATAGAGGTCAATTTTTTAATAACTATATGGTATTGTATCCTTTTCTTTTATTTATTTATATATATATATATCCTTTTCATTTATATCAAGTCATTTTAACAACTTATAGAAAGCGTATGATAGTATGATGTGACTCAGAACATAGGTATACAAATGATACTATATTTTTCCTCTTTACCTCCCAAAAGACAGAGACAGACACACACACACACACACACACACACACAAAACTCTTGATGAGCTAAGACTTGTGGGGGAGGGGAAGAAAGAATTGGCAAATTCCCTATTTCTACTAATTAAACGTAATCACAGCTGACAATCAACTGTTGCCCTGGGCGTTTACAAAGTCTGTTTGAAAGGCCCAATTCAAGATAAAATCAAAGTACAAACAGTACTGAAAGGCATCCAGATAAAGTGGGCACCATTGGAATATTAAAATATAACATCAATCTTCTGACACAAATCAATTAATTTCTTATCTGGCCAGTTCTTGCCTTGGTGAAAACCCCTGTTCAATACCCATTCATCTACTTTGCCTTTACTCAGTCATTTGCTCCTTTCTCCATAGCCAGCAATAAACTCTGGAGGTGGAACAATACACTCTTTCACTGAAAGAGAATTAAATAAAACCCCTTTCACTGGAAGTCTTTTTCTTTTGGTGTCTCTTTTCCTATAACAATGAGAGCTGGCTGGCTAGGCACTTTAAAAAGAAAAAAAAAGAAAGAATAAAGAAGCAGTATGAAAGTTATAATGATCAAAGAGGTCAAACTTTTCTTAGCAAATGTCATGTATGTAAAATTGGGCATTCAAGGCGCTAGATCCTCAGCTGGTATAAACTGGTGTACAGGGAGCTACACCAGTTTACACCAGCTGACTGTCTGGCCGTTTCAATATGTTAGAGATCAGACACAAACTCCTTATAGACTATTAGGCCCAATCAGGGAAGTACCTCTGTGTGGGTGACTCATGCACCCTTGATGAGCCCTGCTGACAGTTTGCGCAAAGAAGTCTGTTGCTGCAGAGGCACTTGCGGGATCAAAGTCTTAGGAGATGAAGATTGCACTATATATGGCATGTCTTTAAAAAAGTAATTTTCGCTGGGCACATAATAATGGCTTAGATTTGACCTAGGCCTCTGATGTTAATGACCTCTATATAATGCACGAGGAAGACAAAGGAAGTACTTTTGTTTAGTACAACTGCTAGATTTTGATAATTTAACTGGATAAACACAATGGTTAAAATCCTCACACTGGTGCTGTGTAGGCATCAAGCTGCCCAGAGCTCTGCAGCCTGGCTTAGCTCCTTGCAGTGCTATTCTATTTACAATGATATGGGACTTATGTGTTCCCCTTTGCTGTAGGGTCTACACAGCTATGTTGGTAAAATATCACACCCCAAGCCCAACATAACTATGTTGATAAAACTTTTAAGCGTTGACCAAGACTAAGACTCAATTTCCCTGGGTTCTCTCGTCTCACACAACCCCTCCCCCCAGCCAACTTTACATTCTCAGGACGCTATCCTGCTAATTGCTGGAATTAAATAGGCTCTGTGGGTGGATGGGGGTGGGGGAAAGAGTCTGCCCATAAGGAGCAACTTGTAGTATTGGGGGTTTTTTTCTTTCTTTTTTTTTTTTTTCTTTTTTTCCCTGTGGAGTATCACAGGCTGAATGATGATTTCCATAAGCATTTCTGGAACCTTTTTATAGACTCACCACATGCAGTCTAGATTTTAATTGCAAGTGGTGAAGCTGAATAGTACATTCCATCCACCATCCCAAAAGAATTTTTCTTCAGAGTTTTGTAGGTTTTGATTTTTAAAATATGTTGTTGTTCCTCTGAGCCTTTTAAAAATGCTTGCATTTTAAAAACAACTTTGTCTTAGACTGTCTCCAGGAGTTTGTTTAAAAGCGAATTTCTTTTGTCACTACATCTTTTTTTCATTAGAGATATATTTACCACACAGACGCGAACCTATGAGAAGATCAGCAGCTCCTTCGAAGTGCTAATACTCAGCTCCTCACAGGAAGTACTCAGCACCTTGACAGACTGGTGAAGGTAATTTGGGGAAAAGCTTCATGTATAGTTCATCAAACTAGGAATGGATGAATAGACACCATGGGAATAAATGAGGTATAAATTCATAAATTAAATTGACTCCTTTTACCTAATTAGAAACTACTCAAGCATCACAGGTTTGGAAATTTGACTCAGATTTGAACACCACTACATTCACATTCTGTTTAAGAAATAATTTTGAGGGAGAGAGAAGAGGGGAAAACATTCTAAAGAAAAAAGAGATGCATCATATTGTAAATGATGCAGGTGATGATGCCTATAGTTAAGGTTTCCATTCCATTTCACCCTGTTTTCAATGGCTTTTAATTTCACCAAATATAAACAATTCAGGCTTCTGTGGCTACCAGTTACTCTTTTGTCTGAAATGGTAGAAGAATTTGCTGTGGATCTAAATATTCCAACCCTGGTGATGACGCATGAATAGGGAGACAGGATAGTTCCACATGATGAAATTTGGGGGGGGTGTCAATTTTTCAAAATTTTAGGAAATTTATATCCTCTCCTCTAATCTGGCCACAAATAAACAAACAAAACCACCCAAATAAATGTAAGTTAAAAGAACATTAATGTTGCAGAGTCACGCATTCAAAAGTTAGGAAATGTCAGAATTAAGGTTGTCAATGCAAAATTTCCTATGGGAAAAAAGTATAATGTGATCATGTAAATAAAGATTGTGTATGCACGAAGGGGCTGAATTAAGGTTGCACCAACAACCTGAGTTCTGGCATTTTCCTAACATTTAAGTCCAAAACTTTGCAGCCTTAGTGTACCTTTAACACTGTTTTGGGTTTGTTTTTTTTTGCAGGGGGGGGGGGAGAGTTGGAGGGGGTGACTTGGGTGGGGTGCAATATATTCACAGCAGGGCACATACTTCTGTCAGTCTTGCTTGTGTGGTAGGTATGTGAAAAGCACAGGCTTCTCTTTGAAAAACATATTTACTTCAGAAAAAGAATGAGGAGTACTTGTGGCACCTTAGAGACTAACAAATTTATTTGAGCATAAGCTTTCATGGGCTAAAACCCACTTCATCGGATGCATGTAGTGGAAAATACAATAGATATATATACACAGAGAACAGGAAAAAATGGGTGTTGCCATACCAACTGTAACGAGAGTAATTAATTAAGGTGAGCTATTATCAGCAGGAGGAAAAAAAACTTTTACTTCAGACACATGCATAAAAAACATGGATGTTCAAAATAGTCTGACTCACCATTGCACAAAAAGATAGTAGATAATGTTTTCACTCCTCTTAGCCAGAAGGCCAACGCTACAGTAACAACTCCAATTAGTTTGCAAAATCTTAAAGTGCATGAGGCTCACCCATTCTTAAAGTCTGGCCAAAAGTTAAGGTAATGTTAATTGCAGATGTTAAACTAATGATTCCTTTTCTAATTTTTGAAAATCATTACAGAACCGCCTTTCCCTGTTCTCTTTTCCAACAAATATATTTATTTTATTGCACAATTTTTACACAGAATACCATGCCCCTTTGCTGATATCCAGGGCTAGAGTCTCCAGTATTAGAACCTCAACTCTAAGATTTTTATTTAATTAGTTAGCACAGTAGAATTTTGCTAATCTATAATTTGCTAAACTACACAATATAATCATCACAAAATTAGGTGGTCTTTTCTCTCCCCTAAGCAGAGACAGATACCAGGTGTATGCTAGAAACTTTTGACAATATAATAATGTCAGTTAGAGGTATGATTTTTTTTAATGGAATTTTTATACCAGCAAAAAGTTTGAATGTAGATGCAGTTATATTCAGCCAAAATGTTCTTTAGCTGATATAAGGTTTCCCTTCACTACAGGGGTTTGCTAGTATAGGTACAGGTATATCTATACTGACAAGCCCTTTCTAGTGTAGACAAGACATTAGTACCAAATACTGTGGTGTGATCTTATATTACAAAAATGTCATAGTTTTTATGAAACATAATATATTGTGCTCACTATTATACCCTGAAGTATTATCTTAATCAGACACTGTTAACTTTTGTTTTGTTTTAATTAACTGAGGTACTGCCAGTTACAGCCCTATATTCTCCAATAGCTAAACTAAGATCAAGCAGATTACAAATTACTCCTACTGATCAAGGGAAAGAGAGAACCACAGAAGGAAAACACACACACAAATGGCACTTTATCACTGTTACTGGGTCTAAAATATAAAGCTCATCCTCTACAAACTTTGGAAAGCTTTTAAAACAAGCAAACCCCAAAAGATCAAAGTATCTGAATGCCGCCACAGTATTATGTCATTTGTCACTGCATTGGGAATGCGTGTTGTAACAGCTGGTTGACTTCAGGCAATACTGTACACAATCAGCCTTCTTCAAAGATAACCTTTTAATCTCATGAGGCTGACTTTTTGCAGTATGAAGTAGCTAAAAATCAGACTAAAAACAGACATTCAGTGGGTAAAACCAGTTGCAATTGCCTTTAAAAACTGACAGTTACTTCATCCTCCAAAATGTTAAACTGATACCATCATAGTGTTTTGTGTATGTTTAATGATGGCAACACACACACAAAAAAACTAAAACTGTATCTATGTTGACTGCAAATATATACTCAGGCTCTGAGTCTCCCAATAAAAAATAAGTGGCAGAAACATTGGGAACAGAAGACATAAAGCGTGACTATTAGAAAGTCAATGTAACCTAAAAATATCAGGCAAAATCCTGGCCCCATTAAAGTTAATGATACCAGGATTTCACCCCTTGTCTTGATATGAAGTCAGCTAAATATAACAACATAAGCAGAAATGTGATTTCATGATGCAACAGGGATAGCCTATGAATTCCCCTCTCTCCAGCAGTTTTGAGCTTGTCTTGGCACCAACAGTACACAGAATAATGATTTCCTGTGAGCAAACCCACAATCTTGAATAAAACCTACCCAAAGCCACTGGTAACCAACAGACTTGGCAACAGCACTTACAACAAGCACGACTAATTTTGCACTTGAAATAAGCAAACACCCCACGCAAAAGGGATATGGAAGCCAGAAATGTGGAAAGCCTTCCATCATTCTCCTTGACAAAACAGAACTTTAAAAAAAAAGACCATGTACAGACAATTCCAGCTCCTTGTTTTCAGTTGCAGAGTCACCGGCACCACTATATTGCTTAAGGATGTGATGTATTTATTTATTTTCCTGACATAACTATAGTTAAATTTCAGTCATGTAGTTTCTAAATATAGCCTCTAGGGTATTATTTCTAGGCTGATGACTATCACCTTTGTTTCCTTAGATTCTTCCAATGACTCAAATAACTCCACCCTCTCTTCATTCTTTGATTCCCCACCCCCCACTTGCTCTGGCCCAGAAACCTTTTCTGGAAGAAACCTTAATCTGCCTCTGCCCATGTGCTGCAATGGAGATATCCCCTATGGAATTTGTCTCAATAGCACAGAGGATGCACAGCTTTCCTGCATAGCCTCCCTGCTTCCCAGTGACCCACTCCCATGCAGGGGAGAATTACAGGGCTTAATTCTCCTTTCATGTACACTTAGCTTTACACCATTGTCACTGCATTGACTTCAATGGCTTCATTCCTGACTTATAATGTCATTAAGTTAAAAAAACACCTGTTAAAAATGACAAGGACATTAAGGTTGCAAAGTCAAGAACTCGTCATTTAGAAAATGCCAGAATTAAGGTTGCCTTTGCAACCATAAATCACTTCCTTGTGCATATGCATTATGATATAATCTTTAATTACATAACTGCAAGTTTGGCCAAGTTATTAGCAACTGAAAATGGGCTGATAATGGAAAGAGTTAGGCAACCTTAACTATAGGCATCATTACCAGCTCCACTATAATAAGTGATAGGAAAATCAGGACTCATCACATGATTCTACTGCCTCTGGGCTTTGTGGATCTGTGGGTAAGAGGACTGAGCTTTAACTCTGAGAGCATTTCCAAAGCTAAAGTTATTAGTCTTAGAAAAAGTTCTCACAAATATAATTTCAGCTTCTTGGTTATATTTTTAGACATAAATTTCTCTTTTGCCATCAAAGTCAGAAATCATGGAGTTATCCCATTTTCAGACTCTCTTTACTTCGTATACTTATGAGATTTATAAATAATCACTGTAATACACATTATTGGCTTTGTCTTGGTAGAAACCCGTCTCTTTGGAAGAGACCATTACACCATTAGGTGTAAGTCCATTGTGCCTTTTAAATGTTCAAGTGACAGATCAGCTGGATGCAGTGGAAGAGTTATTGGGTCCTGATCAGGGGCGGCTCTAGCCATTTCGCCGCCCCAAGCATGGCGGCACACCGCGGGGGACACTGTGCCGGTAGCCGGTCCCGCGGCTCCGGTGGACCTCCCGCAGACATGCCTGCGGAGGGTCTGCTGGTCCCACGGCTCCGGTGGACCTCCCGCAGGCGTGCCTGTGGATGCTCCACCGGAGCTGCGGGACCAGTGGACCCTCCGCAGGGACACCTGCGGGAGGTCCACCAGAGCCACCTGCCACCCTCCCAGCGACCGGCAGAGCGCCCCCTGCGGCATGCCACCCCAAGCACGCGCTTGGCGTGCTGGGGCCTGGAGCCGCCCCTGGTCCTGATTAATCAGACTGAGCTGTTCAGCTTCCCCCAAAAGATAAGTCAGAATTGAACTGGGGGAACATGTCACATCCAGAAGAGAAGGGTAGATACCAGAGCAGAGAAGTGGGCCTTTAAATACCCATTGAAAAGTGCACATTTATGGGTATGTAACAGGCCAATGGGCCTCCAGAAGAGAAAGCATTAGGTGGGACAACTGGGGCAAATCGATAAAGAGGAGTTATGGAGTAGAGATCATATTGTTGAGCTTGGGGGTAGTATACGGTGGGGCTCAACAGTTTAGTTAAATCTGATAAGCTTCAGAGACGTATTCCAACTGCATCTTCTGTTTCCAGAAAATTAGTCTTATGATGAGAAGGTCTACTAGAATCAAATGTAAGTCTATGAACAGAAAGTTAACAGGAGTGATGTTAACCAAGAAAACACAGCACAAGAAGCTGTGCAAAAAGTTCAAAAATGAATTAAGGAAATAAAATGAAGTTCAGTCAATGAAAGATAAAAAGGATAAAAAGAAGGTGTAAATAAAAATGCTGAACAGAATGCAAGAAGAAGCAAAGAAAGACAAGACAAGTACAGTACACTTGTCTGAAGAGTAAATACCATTTTTTTTTTCTACTGATAACACAAAAGGATATTTTGTTTTGTTTGGCTTTTGGGATGTTTATTTTACAAGAAAATAAATTGGCTTTGTCAGCCTGAACAATACAAAGCATGCAAAAGAGGTATTGTTGAGCCATGGCAGACCTGGCCTAAACTTTCCTGGGGGTTACTGGAACTGTTTAAGAGAGCATCAGTAATTTAAGTTAGTATTGAAAGATATGGTCCTAGCTTACAAAGAAGATTCTCTCTGTACTTCAGGCTGCTACAGTGGCTTTTGACCTCTGGATTACAGAGCAATCAAATTTACCTCATGGTACAATAACTACGCTGTCAGTTCACTGAAGATCAGGACAGTATAGTGATCCAACATCATCAAAAGCCATATTTGGAAGGGCAAATTTTCTCGAGATTGTCTGGAAATAGATTTGGTGCGTGTGTGTAGAGTGGCCCGTATTGGTTGGGCTAATGTTTCATTTTAAGGAGTAGCATAGTACATACAGAAGAAGTGTTTTCTTGTTGTTAGGACACATAGCAGGGCATCAAGATCCCTGGGTTCTCTTCCTGACCTTACCACTGACATGCTGGCTGCCTTTGGGGAGGTGATTTAGATCAAAATGTTCAAGACTGGGTAACGTTTATGTAAATGAATCCATATTTAGGCACTTAAATAAAAGTGATCTCTTTTCAGAGGTTTGGAAGAGAATTCCTACTTCCACTGCCAGGGGTCCGGGGGATATCTGTAGGTAACTGGATTTTCTCTCTTGTAATAGGCATGTTTATTAAAGAAGTATTAAAACAAAATATATAAACTAATGAATAATGAAATGACTATGTAATTAGCTCTCAGTGAAAAGGTCACTAATGCAGTTGCTACTTTTTGATAATTTCAGATTAGAATACACCAAATGTAGTAGAATATCCAGTGTTAGTACAAAGTGTCTGGCAATACTCCCTTTTAAGTCTGCACTATATTTCATACCTTCACTGCCTTGTATTGATGCCCAATTAAATATTATCTTTTTATTTTTATAAAGGAAATTCAATATTATTTTTCTTGTATGAAGAATCAAAAAGGCAAAACTGGTCCAGCGCTATGAATTTATAAACGGAGTCTGTCAAATATCTGGAGGGAGCCAGGAGAATACAAAAGAACAAAGAAAACTTATAAATGATGAGAGATGGAGGGGAAGAAAAAGTGATGTTTCTCTAGGCTTGTGCCTTTGGAGTGTAATAAGGAAACTGCCTGGCCTGGTTTTCTAACTTTACATATTCATCATCTGTCACACTGTATTTTGAAAAAAAGAACAGGAGTACGTGTTGTACCGTAGAGACTAATAAATTTGTTATTTGTTAGTCTCTAAGGTGCCACAAGTACTCCTGTTCTTTTTGCAAATACAGACTAACACGACTGCTACTCTGAAACTGTATTTTGGGGAGCTTTGTGGAAGCTCTTTTTAAAAAATATCTTATCTCTGAAAATGTAATGTGACCAATACTCTTAGAATTTCTAGCGAAAATTTGTTTACAATCAGGGCTTAAAGTAGGGTGGGTCACACGAGGTTATCGACTAACCAAAACAGGTAGGGTCCTCTGAGGTGGGTCTGAAATAAACTTCTTATGTGTGAAGGAATATTGTAAATGTTTTTAAACACACTGCTATCATAATTTTATGGACAGAAAAGTGGTCTCGGAGTCAGGAGCTGATCTTTTTTAGAGGGGCCGAGAATCCAAAATTCCAGCTGAAGTTATGAGGAGCCAGAGGTATTGAGAGTCTCTGGAAAGCAGGCTGCAAGACAGCTTAGTTCTAGTCCTGGCTGTGCTATGGGACCTTGAGCAAATATCAGGGACCATGGCTCTTAAACACTGGTCCGTAGGGCTTTTAGGTATTAGTACGTTCCAACCCACCACCCAGTGCACTGCTAACAATTGTCAAAAGAGGAGCTGAACTCTGACTGAGGACTCCAGTCTTGGGATCTGATTGGCAGAATGATTGGGGTCCTGATTGGCTCCTAGCTTCTATTTAAACCAAGCATAGAAACAGGAAGCTGTCCATGCCATTGGGTCCTCTCCGATTTGAACTGCTTCCCCCTGCTCATGCTCCTCTGGTAACATGACCTTACCTGTCTCTCAGTTTGCCCTCTGGCCTGTCTTGGATTCTGAATTCCTGGTATCTGATCCAGCCTGACTCCTAGTCTGACAACTAGGTCAGACTGCCCATGTCCCAGTCATGACAGCAAATCACTAAAGCCAAACTTTTTACTTCTATTTTTGTCTCTCATTTTTTAGATGCTGAACTTGAGACATCTTGAAGGTAACTGGTTTTCCAAGGGTGGGTGCCAAGAACTTTCTGAAATCAACACCTCCTGAAAATCAACACCTCAGGTAGGGCACCTCGGTTTTTGGGTGCTCAAAGTTGCTAGTTACTTCTGAAAATGTGATCTTAAGCTGTGTCTCAGTTTCTGCTGTATACAATGGGGATAATAATGCTTACTCACCATTGTAAAGAGCAATATACAAGTGCTAAATATTAAAATTTTGTTATGAACTAGTTAGATTCCATCACTCTGTAATGAAAGACATGGAACTTCTCTGCAACCATATTAAGTTATGCTTACACTTGTAACAAGTTTTACCATACTATGCCATGCATATAGTAAATTAAAATGCTAATATTACATATTTCAAATGGCACATTCAATTAAACAAACTCAGTTCAATAAATAGACTTTGTTATATCTTGTAAGTCTTAACATTTTAATTTAAAAAACTGTGTGGGTGGTTTGTACTATCAACTCCTGTGCTGAACAACTTTAGTATCGGTGCTTTTGAAGATGACGTCCTCTGTACAATATAAGACAAATTTTCAGTTGGCTTTAATGATTCAAGAAAAACTTGTCATCATAAAAACCTAGGTTTGTAGAGGGAAATCATGAGAGTGCATGTGCAACAGGGATGCTTTTTTCCCCTTAATCTAACTTGCACGTACAAATTTTGCAGGTATAATTATAGATTCCTCGTTGAAAATTTGGCTCCAAATGTAAAATTTATTTTTAAACAGGCAATGCCAAAGTATAGTCTCCATTCATCCTAAAAGTGTGATTAAGATTAATGGAGAGTATGAGGTGAAAAGTACACGCCACTTCTTTCCCTTTCCCAGTTAGCTAGAGTCAGGTCTCTGGATCAATCTTTTCCAGGCTTGCCAGTCTAATGTTCGCTTTGTATGTATTCTGCCTTCCATACACAATCTGCTGTTTTCTTGGCCATTCTCTTGTCTCTGCCTGCAAACTCTAGTCTCAAATGCCTCCCAAACAGGATTCCCTTCATCCATCCTTTGTAGATGGTCATGCCATGTCAGCCTCCTCTCACTCCTCTCTGATACTGCAGACCTTGTTCTCACTCCTGTCAAATGCTTTCTCCAAATCAAGGAAAGCCCAACCATTCTTGATGTTTCCCTTCAGCTTCTTTTCCACCAAATGTTTAGCAATGAACATACCATCTGCTGTATTTTTTCCTTTTCTAAAACCAAGCTGGTCTTTTCCTAAAATGGCCTTCACTGTTCAGTGAATGCAACTATTTATGATTCTCTGTGACAGTCTCATGCTGTGAAACAGCATCTTAATTCCTCAGTACTTCGAACAGTCATGTGTGTCACCTTTTTGTTCGTATAGCAGTACTAGCATGGACTTTCTCTATCGTCTTGGGATTTTCTTCTCTTTCCAATCTCTGCACAGGACTCACATGAGTCAGTGTACTCCAACCTCTTTCAAGGATTTGATCATTTCCACTGTGCCTTCATCTGGATCTGCTGTGTTTCCAGGTGCCATCTTCAGCAGTACAGCCTTGATGTCTGCATCTGATAAGTCAAAGCAAATTTTGTGTCACATTCGCTTTATGTTTTCTTGATTTATCTCATGTAATATTAGTTTGTTTGTTTTTTCCTGGGCCGGGGTTATATGAGTTGCTGTGTACCCTCAAGTCCCATTGAAGTCCATCTAGTAACAACTGATCATCAATAATAATCAACATTTCACCCTCTGCAGATGGCCAGCACAAGGCCTAAGAACTATTTAAATGTCATTTTAAGGGAAATTTTGAGAACTTCAGTGCGTTGTAAATTTTGCATAGGCCTTGGTCTGACCCTCTGCATAGGGCATGAGTTTCACCCTTAGTTACTGGGCCTGATCCAAGGCCTGCTGAAGTCTGTGGAAGACTTTTCATTGACTTCAGTGGGCTTTTGAGAAGGCCTACTATGGACTTTTAAAAAAAACTCACTGTGTAGAGTTTTCTTCTTGTGAAAGAACCGACACATAATTCTGAACTATGTCTTTAAAACGCTGGTCTTTTTAAAGATCCCAGTCTGTGTGTAAAATAAAAATTAAAAATACATTTGCTTCAGTATACCTAAAGCTCTGGTACCCCATTCCTCAGAACTTTGCCAGTCTTGCATGAGCTTCCACAGTGCAGACTGTGCAAGGCCTTTTCTTACTTTTCTTTGTGGATTTAGTCTTATCCACTCAAAACCAAAAAAAAATCCATTTTGTTTTTTTTTGGGGGGGGGGGTGTAAAGGAGTTAACCTGCTTTCCGGGGTAATATCATACATTCCTCTCAGGGTTCGTTCACTCTAAATTCACTTATCATAAATGTCTTGAGAGAAATAAGGTAAGTTGATTTTGATCTAGTGCTGTAGTGCATACACAATGATCATACAGCGACGTAACTGAAGGTAGAAGCATAACCATGGGCTGTGGGGAAATGGAGGTGACATTTTATTTAGTTTGGTGAATTGATCAAGCATCCCTTTAACCCCTCCCTGCTTCAGAGAAAATAGCAAAATAAAATTGCCCTGAAAACTCCTGTGAGTAGATGCTCCGACCCCCACCTGACCTTCACAGTGATATTAACAGATAATTGGCAGTTATCTGACCAAATATTCCCATCTTTGTGGTGGGCAAAAACATAACCTATGTATCCAAATTAGCTCAAGAAATTTCCCATTTTTGAAATGATGGGAAGGCTTCCAGTTCTGAATATAATCCCTTCTAAATCCATGATTCATTGCATATCATTAAGTGCATACGCAGAAATCTGAATAATTGCAGTGACCTTTGGAATTACTTTTTACATCACATAAACTCTAACTTTGGTCAACCATGGTCAATTCATATTTTGTCATCCTATGTCAGTCAGAAAGGATGCACTTACCCACACAGTGAGCCAAAACTGTGTTCTCACCTATACCTATGTAACTCCACTGGGGTCAATGTGCTCACGAAGGTACAACTGAAGGCAGAATTTGGCCATGTGACTGTGTTAGAAGAATCAAAAGTATATCGTATTAAAAAATAACATGCATTGCAGATTATTCACACCTGCTTTCATAAAATACTGTCATCTATTTACCTCTATCTTTTTACCTGCTTATCAGTCAATAGCAAAATACATTCCTTAAACGTTTCCTGCCTTCTGAATGAATGAAAACATGTTCATTATTTCTGTTGGATCAGGGACCAGGTTGGTAATGAACTAGGCTTTCCATGTCTGGATATGTGGCTTGTAGATATTTGTCCAGATCCAGTACCACCATCAAATATCCGTTGAAGGTCTTTGCTCAGGAAACACCCAGAAATAAAAGAGAAAGTTAGAACAGGAAAAAGAAGGTGGGTCTCCTCACAGGACAACTATGTGGGGAAGCTCTGGCAGTGTCTCCCCAATGAGTTAGCATATGACTTTTATTAAAATGTATCTAAAAGTGTTTAAAAATTACAAAAAATACAATATAATTAGTCTGGACAATAAAAGAAAACAGAGTTTGAGCAAGGCTAGAAACTAAACTGAGAGATCAGTGGAAACAAAATGGCCAGCTCTGCAGTTTTCTCAGGGGAAGCATTAGGAAGATGATATATGGCCTGAGAAAGGGGAGTAATCTGGCATGTGACAAACTGTGGACAACACATGCATGGACTGTAATTTGTTAGCACTTCAGCATAGGATTTTCAAAAGCACTCAGTGCAGTCATAATTCTACTCCCATTGAATCAGTGAGAATTGTACTGTTAATTCCAGTGGAGTGGAGTCAGGCCAATACTATGTGCTTTTGAATGCGCTTTTGCCAAAGCTGTATGGTCCTGACAGTTTCATGCACAAAAATTCTACACTGGTGTAACACCAGTGATTCCCGTGGAGCTATTACTAATTTGCACAGATGTAAATGAGAGCAGAATCAAGAAATCTAATAAAAGCAGGGGGGGAAATCTTTAAGATTTTCACTTACTGTTTGTTTTCATGCTTTAAAATGTAGTTCAATTAATTCAAAAATACTTCAAAAAGGTGCTGGTGGCAGTAGGGCCACAAGGATACTAAAAACCAATTTGAGCTAAAACTGTCGTGTAGCCTTGGGCACGGCTTTAGCAGTGTGTCTCCTGCCTTTGAAGTATTTCAAATGAATACTCTCAGAGCAAAGAAACCACTCATAATTAAATAGTAAGTTGATTTAAAAGATATCTTATAAGACTGGTAAATGATCTTAGGTTGAAATTCAAAAGACGGTTAGGTGGTACTGAAGTGGTGCATAGGCCTTGTACTGGGGCCCTGCACAGAGGGGAAATTCACCTTTTGTAGGGGGTGGTTCTCACATCTACTTCAAAGGCAAGAGAAACTGGACTAAATTCTGTGTTCCACTCTGGCACCTCAATTTCCAATTGAGTTAGTTACTCCTGTTTCTCACCCATGTGCTAGAGAGGAGAATCAGGTCCTCTGCCTAGAAATAATTTTTTATAGTTGTAAATGCACATGTTCACATCAGAAATACCTGCTTCCAACCAGAGAACAGAACAATACCGTGATCTAAGTGTTCAAACAAAACTCACTAATAGTTCTTGAATTTCAAATATTTACAATACATTGCTCGTGAATGATCAGCTGCCCAAGGCTTATACATTGAAACTATTCAGTGAATAGTTTTGAATGGTAAATAAGCTTGAAAATCCAGTTTCATGACAGCATTCACCAACAGACTTTAAGATGAAATAGGATCCTAAAGTACAATGTAATGACATTTTTAATCTCTCACATCAATATAATGAAAACTGTCTTCAACACATTGTCCATACTGTTTCCCCTGCTTTTTCATAAGCAGAAGGAAGAATGGCCTTGTGATTAAGACGTGATGAGGAGCTTGGAGTTCTGGGATCTATTTCCAACTCTTCTACAGCCTGCTCTGTGGTCTTGAGCAAGTCCATTAACTTCTCTTTCCTTCACTTTCTCTTCTCTGTTAAACAGGGATAATAATACTCACTTACTTCAGAGGGGTGTTATGAAAATGAACTTCATTCATATTGGTAAAGTGGATTGAAATCCTCAAATGGAAGGCCTACATAAGTGCATGTTGTTTTGTTGTGTTGATTTATTGTTATATGAGGAAGGATTATATGGTTATGTGATATATCTGTGCAGATATACA
The DNA here is from genome assembly GCF_016161935.1 of Mauremys reevesii. Taxonomy (NCBI): domain Eukaryota; kingdom Metazoa; phylum Chordata; order Testudines; family Geoemydidae; genus Mauremys; species Mauremys reevesii. Next base: position 92,322,052 of record NC_052628.1, on the reverse strand, counting down.
CTTAGGACAGCCAGATGGTTCATAAATGTTGTTGGCCACTTAAATTTTTTTTTATCCATTCCATTTATAACACCATTTATAAACCCTAGAAGCACAGTCCTGTTCCCATTAATGGCAGTGGTGACACCTCCATTGACTTCAACAGGAGCAAGATCTAGCAGAGTAGAATATTAGATTCTTGAGTTCTAATGTAAAGACTACTCGTCTCACTCTATCAAACCCTGGTTAGAGTAGGATTTTATTTGAACATGACAAATATGGGTTGTGTGAATGAAACTCCTAGATCCTAACATATGTGCTTTCTGATGAATAAACAGGGCAAAGGTCACAGCTGTTCAGCCGTCAAAAGAAGACAAATGGGAGAAAACCAAACAATCTCTTATTGTTCATATCTCAGTTCCTTTTTCATTCTTTTTGCATAATAGTTACAATTGTAAGCACTGGAAAAAAAAATACATGTTTCACTTACCCTGAAAGTGCAGTAAAAGCAGATAAGGACAACTGAAGTTATTTCTAATAATTATTCATTCAAATCCGAATACAGATGAATGGTTCAATGAAATACATAAGGGTTGTGACAGAAAGAAAATATTAACAGACATCAGGGAATGTGCTGAGGACTGACCTTGCACCCACTGTCATCAAAATCAAAACTCCTGTTGACTTCAACTGGAGCAGAAGCAGGCCTAAATTTGTTTGTTTAATTTGATTCACTATTTTTAAATTTAAGTGTGACCTCTTCCCTCACCAAAAAATCACTGACAGATAAATTCATGGAGGAGAGGTCCATCAGCGGCTATTAGCCAGGATGGGCCGGGATGGTGTCCCTATCCTCTGTTTGCCAGAAGCTGGGAATGGGCGATCACTTGATGATTACCTGTTCTGTTGATTCCCTCTGAGGCACCTGGCATTGGCCACTGTTGGAAGACAAGATACTGGGCTAGATGGACCTTTGGTCTGACCCAGTATGGCCGTTCTTATGTTCTTAATCAAGATTGTGTAAAACAACGTGAAAAGGCCAAAAAAGTCATTTTGGAAAAAGTCATAATTATAAGTGGTTTTAAAAATGAAAAACAATCGTTAAAAATGTCAGGGTTGTTTACTTTTCACAAGATTTGAAAGTGACCTGTTTTTCATGGTTTTTTTTCAAAAGTTTTATTGAGATTTATGTTAAAATCATTATCAAAATGGTTATAAAAAAATTTCATTTACTGAGAATTGAGTAATTAGTAAACAAATTTTCTATAACCATTTCTGTAAAGATTTAAATATCTTGACAATGAATTTGATAACATTTTGATATAATTTTCACAAAAAATTTTTTAAAAAGCCAACCGTTTTTCATGAATATTTTTGTTTTGTTTTTTCAAATGCTGTTTTGTTATGAAAAATCATTGTGTTTGAAAAATTTCAATCATTTCTACTCATAATATACCATACATATTGTATACGATGTAGTGCATAATGAATGTTTCAGGAGCCAAGTAGCTAGTTACTGTGCTAGCAACCCTGATGTAGTTTATGCAATGTATAATAATGTTTTTTTTTAAATGTGTATTTCAGGCACAGAACATATTTTATCTGCTCCTGGCCATTGACACAAACTTTGACCAGACTGGGGTACAGGCAGACTATATCCAACCCACACCATATACTAAGAGTCTAGCACAGATCCTGTCAGTAACAGGTTGGTGGGGCAACAGTATTACAAGATTTAGAAAGATGCCCGCCTATTGAGCTGCAGGCTATGAATTAGTAAAGCATTGTTCTCCATCTAGAATTTTATAGAAACTATCTGCCATTCAAAACCATACAGAAGCTGTGGAAGCTAAACTAGGACTCAGACTAGTTGTCGCTGGGAGCAATATCTTCTGAAACACCTGCAGATACAGCATGGAGTATCAGAGAGGAGTCCTTGGCTAGAGCTCACAACGAAATGGGAGACAGATAGGAGAATGGAATAAAAGGAGAGAGAAAAAACAGACTATCCACGGTAAGGATCCACCAGATTCTGAGAATGAGATTGAATCCAGACAAGGCTGAGATAATAGTGGTACAGTAGGAAAACAAACCAGAAACATTGGCTGGGTTATAATGTCACCCTTAATTGAGATAGTGTGTCCACTAACTGTTTCAAAGATCCACAAAAACAAGGGCTATACCTGGGTGTTCAGATAACAGCCATAGCCACGAATACTTTTGCCTTTCTGTGCCTGATGAAGAGTACCATTTCTGTCAGATACAGACCTTGCTACACTTGCCCATGTGTTTCTCACCTTGAGACTGCTAGATCATTGTAAGATGCTATGTGCCTTGAGACCACTCAAAACCAGAAATCAGTGCAAAATGTTTAGGTGGCTTTTCATGAAGAGCACATGATTGCACCATTGCTCTGTAATCTGCACTGGCTACTGGTTACGTACCAAATATATTTCAAGGTGTTAATTTTGACATGTAAAGACCTAAATGGGTTTGGAACCTGATTACCCAAGAGACCAGATCTCTCTCCATATGATACCTTACAGCTCTGATTAGCAAAGATTTTTAAATGAGAGCTTCTTCTGTTCAAATGAGAGGGGACTGGCAACAGGTTATTTTCCATGAAGGCCCATTGACTATGGACCTTGCTCTATGCCACCAGATCACAGATTTGTTAACCTTCTGACTACACTGCAATGCCCATCTGCTGTCCCAGGATTGTGATAGGGTACTTTTGATAGATGATGGAAATTGAATGAGATTATCATCATTATTTATTTCTGGATGATAATAATGTCTAGTTGGCAGCCGGTATCAAGTGGAGTGCCCCAGAGGTCGGTCCTGGGACCGTTTTTGTTAAACATCTTTATTAATGATCTGGATGATGGGATTAATTGCACCCTCAGCAAGTTCACAGATGACACTAAACTGGGGGAAGAGGTAGATATGATAGAGGGTAGGGATAGGGTCCAGAGTGACCTAGACAAATTGGAGGATTGGGCCAAAAGAAATCTGATGCGGTTCAACAAGGACAAGTGCAGAGTCCTACACTTAGGAAGAAAGAATCCCATGCACCACTACAGGCTGAGGACCGACTGGCTAAGCAGCCGTTCTGCAGAAAAGGACCTGGGGATTACAGTGGATGAGAAGCTGGATATGAGTCAGCACTGTGCGTTCGTTGCCAAGAAGGCCAACGGCACATTGCGCTGTATTAGTAGGAGCATTGCCAGCAGATCGAGGGAAGTGATTATTCCCCTCTATTCAGCACTGGTGAGGCCTCACATCAGGCCTCACTCTCTCATTGCCCCAACACACTGTTGTCATAATCTGTATCTAAAAGGTATCATGAGGTATCATATGCAAACTGGTAATACACTGGTCACGAATATGTCTGTGATGTATGTCCAGGAGGTGTATAACAATTAGAGATTTGTAATGAAAATATATTCTTAAAAGATGTTTTGCAAGCAGTGTATTCTAGACCAGTGGTTTTCAAACTTTTTTCTGGTGATCTAGTTGAAGAAAACTGTTGATGCCCATGACCCAACGGAGCTGGGGATGAGGGCTTTGGGGTGTGGGAGAGGCTCAGGGCTGGGGCAGAGGGTTGGGGTGCAAAGATTAGGGCTGTGGGGTGCAGCCAGGAATGAGGAGTTCAGGGTGTGTGAGGGGGCTCAGGGCTGGGGTAGGGGATTGGTTCTGGGAGGGGGGCAGGGCTCTGGGCTGGGGGTGGAGATTGGGATGCAGGTTTGGGGCACAGGTTTACCTCGGCTGTGGTCCTGGTCAGCAGCGCAGCAGGGATGCTAAGACAGGCTTTCTGCCTGTCCTGGCACCGTGGACCGCGCTGCACCCCAGAAGCGGCCAGCAGCAGGTCCGGCTCCTAGTGGAGGTGCACAAGTGGCTCTGTGTTGCTCTCACCCGCAGGAACCAGGTCGGTTCCCGGCCTATGGGAGTATGGAGCCAGTGCTTGGGGGTGGGGGCAGTGCACAGAGCCCTGTGGGGCCCCCTACATCTAGGAGCCAGATCTGCTGCTGGCCACTTCCAGGGCGCAGCACGGTGTCAGAACAGGTAGAGACTAGCCTGCCTTAGCCAGGCACTACCAGTACTGGGTCACGACCCACAGTTTGAAAACCACTGTTCTGGACAAAGGTATATTGTTTTCCTGTGTCTCCAATGTAAATTGAGCCAGGTAACACCTCAGAGGACAAGGAGAAGTACATCCATACAAAAGATAAACAAAGCCATCAAATTAACACAGTGGGGGGAGAAGGCTGCTTAACAATCATGATGGGGGATGGAGCCTACAGCCTCAGGAAACCTTCCTGGGTCTTGAAGCAGACACTATAGACTTTGGGAAATGCAAGCAAAGGCAGAAAGCCATTTTGGCATCCATCACTGGACGGACAAAGGGGCCAGAGCTCTTGTAATCTGAGAAAGACGGATCCTTCAGCTAAAGGGGTAGAAGTCTCTGGGAACTGACTATAGATGAGAAACCTGCTTAGACAAAGATTGAAACTTGCTGAAGTTAAGTTTTAGTCACTAGATAGCACATTTTGTTTTGTTTTACTTGTAACCATAACTGTGTCTTCTATTATTATGGCCACTTAAGTGTCTGTTCTCTATTAATAAACTCACCTTGTTTTACTACAAAACCATCTCAGTGCTGTGTATTAAACTAAAGGGTGGATCCTCAGTTAAACTAACAGGCCGAGGACTTCATAACTTCTATGAGTATCCAGTGAGAGAGACTGGACATTGCAGGGGAGATGGTTTTGGGGAGACTCAGGATTGAAGGGTTGTTGGTGTCACCCTGCAAGGAGAAACCAGGCTGGTGAAAGCCAGGGCGAGGCCACTGTGCTGTGAGCAGGCTGCTGGTATCAGGACTCTGAGCCAAAGCTGCACAACACAAGCACCCAGGGCTACAGGGCAGGTAGTGATAGAGCCCCTTACTGGTCTGGGTGAACCCCCAAAGCATCACAGTGATATTCTTCTGTTTTACATGGTTCTGTTGGGCAGTTCATTTCTGTCACAATTTTTTTAATTGTTGTTGGGCACCTATATGTGCTATATAAGTTGACATAAATATTTGAAAGAATAGTATAAGTATTAATGTTTTCATTAAACTAAATACAGAAAATATCAATTTCCCTGTGAGCTCTCTTGCATGTTTAATTTTATAATGTTTCTTAGACTAATTCTAGAGAAAATGGCAAAAAAAATTGTTTGTTTATAAATGTAATGGGAATAAGATTATGTTTTATCATGACATATTTTACTTTAATTTTTTCTACTATGCCTTTATGACAAAGTATTTTAAGAATCAATTATTGTAAGTATCATCAAAAATGCAATTTATTATTAAGAAAGACTAACAACCTTTCTAGCAGTTTATTACTTCACATTAAATATTTATTAGGAAAAAAATTAGAAGTAGTAAGCACATTCATTTCAATAATAATGAATAAAAGTATAACTGAAGTTAATTTTTACAAGATAGAACTAGGAATGCTTATTAAAATTGACATTTGAAGCCTGGACCTTCAGCATTGCAGCACAGATTGTTACTACTTGAACTACAGGACTAATAACATTAGTAGTCAGCAGGAGAAGGCTGTTTTGGGGGTGGATGGGGGGTGTGTGGAATGGGCTGCAGCTAGATCTGGGAAATGGTTGCAAGAAACTAACCCTGATGTGATTTGCTCCCTCTTCCCTTCCCCATACACCCTGCCTGGGAATTTGGGGGCGCTGCCACCCTGGAGACTGGAGGGAGAGGTAAACTGGACCACTGATGCCATTGCTAGGTGTGCTACAGCTGCTTTGGTAGCTCCCTGTGACTCTGCTGTTTTGGTGATAGCATGAGCCCTCAGCCCAGTCTAGAAACAGTCAGTGATTTCATCAGCGCAGCGGTGCTGGAACAATTTGTATTGTGGGGGTGCTGAGAGTCATTGAACCAAACTGTAAACCCTGTATATAATTTCAAGACTAGTTCCAGCACCTATGTATCAGGCTACTAAAAATGCCCTGAGGAACACAAAAGAGGAAAGGGAAATGGTGACTTAAATTTTATTAAGATGATGTTTAAAAAAAAAAGTGAACAGTACAGAATTTAAGCATATAAATTTCTGGTTATCAGGGAATAACGTACAGATTATCAGAGTGTGAAGTTCGGTTTAAGATTGGCTGTCGTAAGGAATACATAAGCTGCAATATCCCCGATTGGGGGTAAAAGGTTGATGGGTCAAAGTACAGACATTGAGATATGAGGGTATGATGTTCATATAAAGGCTATGTTCAGGTGTGGAGTATAATGAGTGGATATGATGATGGACTGACCCTCATTTGGTGAGATTTACCGTTCAGGGAGTTTATGGTTCCAGTTCATATGATCCAACGGAGAAAGTCTCTTGGTCCCTTTCTTGTAGTCAAAGAACGATGTCACACTATACTTCACAGCCACATCTGTATGGAATTATTGCATAGTACGAAGAAAAGGCACATCTAAAGGGAACTCATCCTGCCCTATGGCAAAAGTTGGCTGCAGAGACCTGAGAGCCAGCACTAGGCATAAGCAGGCAAAGCAATTGCTTAAGTGCCCAAACAGCTCAAGGGGACCCTGATTTAGTATTGCCACCAAAACACTATTAATCTAGGTGGACTTTTTAACAAGTTTATCAGTATGCGTTGCAATGGGTTTTTTTTCCTGTGGTTTGTGGAAATAATGCAATAGGTATTTTTAGGGGGTAGGTGTGAGGGGTAAGGAGCTGGCCACCAAAAATATTCCTGCTCAAGCCTCCCCCTGTGGGCTAGCTCTGACTCTGGTGAGAGCTGTTCAAAGGAAGGCCACAACAATCCTTCACAGTTGAAAATGTGAGGCCATCTAAGTTGAGGAGTCTCGCTGCCATGGCACTCGGATCCATGCTACACAGAGAAGGGGACTGGACAATGCAAGCATGCCTGGCCAAATCCAGTTTAGCTCTAGCTGCCTTCCTCCAGTCATCCCATCCCCGCCCTCAGCCCACGCACTGAGCACCCTCCACCCTTCCCCTCAAGGCAGCAGCTGCCTCATGCAATGTGCACACCCCCACCCATCCCCGTTGCCTCCGTCCCACGCACTGTACAAACCCTGCCCCCTGCCCTTTGCATACTCCGCACCCCTCGCTGCCCTGCCCTTTGCACTGCACATACCCCGCCCCGTAGTTTCCCCACGCACCGTGGAAACCCCTCCCCGCACCGCTGATCCCGCCTCTCCCCCACAGGGAAGTGACAACTCTGCCCACAGCCCCCATCCTCCTCTCGCTACGGCTTCGGTGACATCACGAGAAGCCCCGCCCCTTCCTGCCTCTCCTCCTCTTCCTCCCCCCCCGCCGCCGCTCGCGCGCCAGAGCGATTCCAGAGAGCGCGCGCGGCGGCCGCAGCAGCAGCGTCGTCGCTGGCTCTGAGCGGCCGCTTCGCGGTCAGCCTCCTCCCTCCCCGGAACAGCGCGCGGCGGGGGCAGCGACCGACCGACCGGCACCAGCGCCGGTTTCTGCGCGCGCGGCGGCGCTTCCATCCGGCCCCGGAGCCTCGCGGCGCAGCACTAGCAGCGCGAGCCGGCGCGCGTGGAGCAGCAGGATCCGCCCCCCCCCCCCTCCCCGCGCGGCGCGTCTCTCTCCGCGCTGCTGCAGAAACAAAGGAGAGGAGCGGCGGCGGCGCGAGCTCCTCACCGGGCCGGGACTCGCCCCGCTCGCGCCGGGACAGCCAACCCCCCCTCCCCCTCCCGCCGCCTTTGTGTGGCCGCAGCAGAACCGACCACTCGCCCGGGGCCCTCGCCAGCAGCCCCTTCGAGCAGGTCAGTGGCGCCCCGCGGCCTTTGTGTCTCCGCCGGCCGCCCTTCGTGTACGGGCCGGGCGCCCGCGCCTGTTCCGGGCCCGCAGCTCCGTGCAGCCCCCGAGCGAAGGGCCCGGCCGGGGGGAGGAGGAGGCAGCGAGAGGGGCGCTTAGCAGCCGGGTCCCGGCCGCCGGCCCTGGGGGAGTCCCCGGGGTTCGCGGGCCGCGGCTGCTGGGGAGAACAAAGAGCCGGAAGGGGCTGGGAGGCCGGCGGCGGCGGCGCCGCGCGAGCGGCTGGGCGGCGTGACTCAGGGATTTTGAGAGGGGCCCGGCAGGCCTGGGGCAAGGCACGTTGCCGCTCTCGCGGCTCGGGCTCGAGCAGCGCTTCCCCCGCCTGCCCGGCCCCTGGCGAGTGCCTCCTGCCGCGGCGCCCTTCCCTTTCGTGTATTCTTCTGGCTCGACTTAATTCTGCCTTTGTCCATTTTGATCTCTGCTCTCCGTGTATCTAGGGAGCGCCTCAGCTCCCCTTTCTAAAGCGCAAAATGCCCTGGGTCAACCGGTTTCTGGGGTCTGTCATCTGGAGGAGGCTGTCAGGATAAATAAAGATTCAGGTCAGCCGGCCCATTCTGCCCCATCATTGACGCAACTCCCATGGATTTAGTATTGATTTAGGTATAGCTTTGATTTTTCTGTTCTTCTTTTCCCCTCACTAAGTCAGTTTTAAAATGTGATTTTAGCTGGTGTGGATATCGCAGTTTGCTTGTGCTTTCGTCTATAAAAGCACCTTTGCATGGAGAACTAAAGTTCATTGTTGCTGCTTTATGGTATTTTGTTCTGCCCACTCCAGATTGATTGTTAGTTATATTATTAAAGTGCTCTTGAGTTTAGCTATAATTCACAATAAAAATACCTCCTATATAGTCTTGAGCTGCTTACATATAGTATTTTCCTGCCCTTGTTTAACTTGTGTAACTAGCAGCTATCCAGATTACTGTAATAGAATCACTAGCTGAGCTAATGCAAGTTGCAAAACATAGTTCCTTCTGTAAAAGGAAACAACGGGGAGAACAAGAACTGTAACCTTTTAATCAGTATCTTCCTTCCACCTAAAAAGGAACAAACTGTGATGTGCAGGCAAATGCTTCTGTTGAAACCACCCACCCAAAAATGCTGAGTACTGTATATGTGTTAGCAGAGGCAGTGCAACAGCAGTCATCTTTTGGGCCTCAGATCATACTCAGCTGTTTTGTCTTTATGCTGTATGTTAAAAATGGTAATGGCTGTTCGAGATGACTAGCCCATGATGCTGCATTTTCTAAGTAGAATTTAAGAATGTCTCCCTCTCTCTTCAGGGAGGAAGCTGTAATCATCCTGTTAATTGGATTTTATATTTCTCCATTACAGTGGGTGTATGCTTTGCTGCTTCAGTTCTGTGGGTTGTGTAGGAGTTGGCAACCTTTTGAGATATAAATAGAAGCTGATTTCAGAGGCCCCTGTTGACGAGGTTGTGTGTCTGAGCCTCTTGTTCAGCCTGTCACATTGCAGCCTTGTGACAGGCGGAAGCTAATGCATTCACCCATGTGACCTTAGCTTCTGAGAAATACTAAGGAAAGCAGGCACACATGTGATACTATTATAAGCTGGTTTTCTAAGGGAAAGACAGAACTGAATGTGTGACATTAAGTGGATGACTGCTAAATTATGAAGACCCATCCTAGTTGGCAGCTGCTGATGTGTGACAAGCAAAACACTTCTGTTGTGAAGAGCTTGAAACAGTTAGGTTTATGAAAGCCATAGTCATTTGAGCTTCCCCATTACATTAATCCAAAGGTACAAAGAGCATAATTTAGTTTCTGGTTGATAAATACTTATTAATGGATGATGAAGGTATATTTGTCTTCATGCTGGTGTGTGCTTTTTAAAGGCAACGGTTAGTCAGGTGATACTTGGACCTGGTACAAGAAAAATGAAATGGCACAGCTTCTTTAACAATCACTGGAAAATAACAACTTGTCTTTTTTAATTAGGGACATATATTTCTAGTAGGGAAAGAATGTGCTGACAGGAGCCATGAAAGTGCTTGTATTTACATTGTATCCAAAACAACAATTAAAACCTAAAAATAGATTTAAATAGCATGTGGTAATACATGTTTACAACATATTCGTTTTTAAGAGGAGCAAGTTGGAGTAATGGAGACTCATTCATGGATGCTGACATGTTTAAAATTATTAAAAGGGACACCACTCACTTAAAATTAGCACTTCTATCCTCTGAATATCTAAATTGTAAAGCCTAAAATTATTATAGATTAGAAGAAAATATTTTCTGTATTTTTAGTTCATCTGGCAGCTCTTTGTATAGTCTGTTTGTGCTGTATAGCTGATTAGTTCCATCTGCATGGGTTCTTAAAATAAATAAATAAAGTGATTGTAGAACCACAATTTGGTAGGAGAAGCCTAGGGCAAGTGTCAAAAAGGCAGGTCTTGTATTCAAGGTATTGAACTAGAGATCTATTGAGATGTTACAAACTGAGTGACCTTGTGCAAGTCACCTAATTTCTTTGCTTCGATTCCAGATCTGTAAAAGGCACATGTAATTGTTCTGTTTTGCCCCTTGGTATGCCTTGTCTAGTTTGTAAATTTTCTGGACCAGGGATTGTTTCTGTGTATTTACAGTACTTGCTACAGTGGGCCCTAAATCTCCCTTGGAGCCACACAGTGATATGATACTATAGTAGCTGAAACTACGCTGGGGTATTTCTAAAGAAAGGCTTATCACCCTTAGGAGATGCAGACCTTTAATTTACAGACTGTATGCTTTGGTCCATAGCAAGCACCTATGTATCAATATATGTCTATTGGGTTGCTGTGAACCTTAAACTTGTCTTTTCAAATATCTGTAATTCACTTTGGATGTTACTAGAGAGGGAGACACTAATATTGAGAGGCTGTTATGTCAAAATATTTAGCTCTCCAAGCTTTAAAAAGTTCAATGTACCCCCAAAGGTGTATTGTTTTAAAACGCAATTTTTCTAGTGGCCCAGTCTAATATTTTAATTTGCCCTGGATTTGTCACTTGATTATACTGTGCTCCTGTTATAGTGCTCTTGGGAGCCAAATATTCATTGCTATATCAAGTTTTCTACTAAACTTGCATTGCAGTGATAAATCACTAGTGAAGGTGAGGTATTTATTTTGTTAATTTTTGCTTTTCATGTTATGCAGAGGTGAGGGCTTTTATTATCCAATGCCAGACATGGGTACCTTGCTATAAATTCTTGAGCCCAGAGTATTTTGCTGAGCTTATGGAAATGAGTAGGCTGTGTAAATGGGTGTCTTTTAGCAGCCAAAGGCATTTCTTGCAAGATTTCTGTTCAAGTTTGTTGCAAATGCAACTTTAAAGCACTGAAAAATAAATTCATGGTGTTTCAGAAATGCCCGCTGACCCTGTATACGGAAGATTCTGCACACATGTTGCTGTCAGTTAACATACAGTGTCAGCTTTCATACACACCAAGACTACTTACTCTGTTTTGGAAATTACTTCTATAGTTAGACGTGCATATTGAAATTGACCCACATGTCATATAAGCAGTAAAGGCAGTTTATTTGCTGTTTAGTCGGTTGATAAATAGATTATATTAATTTCCAGAATTGGTTAGTGTACACAGATTTGGTGTGGCTTATTCAGTGGATCTGACTTCTTCAGGAATAGAAAGTAGCCAAAGTGAGTGACAGGTAACACATAGGAAATATTGAAATATTTTTCTACTAGCATTTTATAAAGGTATAAAAATATCAATGCTTTCCATTACTGCAACTTTACATAACACAAATGTAGCCTTTGTTAAGAATGCTGACATCATTTATTTGTAGAAAAAGTAAAGATACTAATTACTGTCTCATACAAACTGTGATCGATTTTGGTGACATGCCAACTTTTAATGCAGTTTTCTGGTTTTATTTACAGTACAGAGATGGCTCAGGAGACAAACCAGACCCCAGGGCCCATGCTGTGTAGTACCGGATGTGGATTTTATGGGAATCCTAGGACAAATGGAATGTGCTCAGTCTGCTACAAAGAACATCTTCAGCGACAGCAGAATAGTGGCAGAATCAGTCCAATGGGTAAACTTTTTTTATTGGGAGAAATCATGTCTGAGAAGATGGCAGGAATTGTAGGACAAATGTTGGAGACAGGAACATCTGCAATGGCTATACTGAAAACAAGCAATGATTTGGGGTGGGGATTAGCAATGAATAAAACTATTTTCATTTGTACGTTCAGGACAACACGCTGTACTTGCTGCCCCACCCTAAGTCTCTGCTGAGCACTTGATCCATATATTTAGATGATCACTTTAGTTGTATTTCATTGGCATGCAGTTTTAAAGAGACAAAGCAATCTAATCAAATATCAAGTAAATGGATGAGAACAGCTAAACTAATATTATACATAAGCGTGCTTGAGTAGTTGATGATTTATATTCTACACATTTACTGAACATTCAAATTTCTGTTGCATAGGAACAGCCAGTGGTTCAAGCAGTCCTACCTCAGACTCTGCATCAGTTCAGAGAGTAGATGCTAGCTTAAACTGTGAAGGTGCTGCGGGCAGCACATCCGACAAATTAAGGTAAGTTGTAGATAAATCCGTAAAACAATTAGAGTGTTTATACTTAAAATAATCATGGCCTAGGCGTACAGATATCACCTTATTGTAGTTAGTTTTTTGGAGGAATAAATAGCTGACAGACTGTGCCTGGTGGAGAACTATAATTGACCAATGCTTTGTGAACTTGGCTGAAGATGTAGTGGTAGCATTTGAGAATTCTGATATAAGTGGTATACAATGTTTGGCATCGGACTGTGGGATATTACAAGAACGCTTTCTTGACTCTTAGGTGAACAGCAGTTTGCTACATAGTTCCTTCAGTCTTCTAGATCAGTATTTCTCAACCTTTTTGATACCAGGGACCGGCTTGCTGCCTTCCTAAACTGTGTCAGGGAGATCTCAGGGACTGGTGCTGGTTCATGGACCAGCTGTTGAGAAACACTGTTGTAGAGTGAGTGAAGTAATTATTAAAAGAAGCCTCTTTCATTACTTTCTTTAAATATGGTAGAAGCCACCTCTGTAATAGCAAAACAAATAGTTTAAACTGCTGAGAATATTTAAGTAGAGTTTGGACAACACATGCATTTAGTGTAAACTCAAAACTAACTTGAATTGCTTTTCTCATTGAATGTAACAGAAATGTGCCTGTTGCTGCCTTGCCCGTAACACAGCAAATGACAGAAATGAGCATTTCAAGAGAGGAAAAAGTAACACCGAAAACAGAGACAACAGAGCCAGGTGTGCCATCAAATTAACTTTGAATACAACTAACAGCTTTTAACAGAAGTTGACAGTTTATATTACCGTCTCTTCCCTCACCATCATAACACTGTCATAGGAAAAATATTAAAAACTGAAGGTGGTGGTTCTGAATATTTGAGTATACATTTGTAGTGCAGAGAAAAATAGCTGGGGCTAAATTTGACAGTTGGACATGCACACAATTCCCGTTGAAAAATTTGACAAGAGCAAGTTTGGTTCAGGGCTAAAATTACAGGGCTAAAATGATAGAAACCTCTGAAAATCTAGGAGTAGCTTTCTCAAATTTCTGTTGGCTTGTGGACATAAATATGGCTTCTTGTATTCAGCAGTATTGGAGAAGGAAATGCAGCTTTCATGAAGGATAAATAATTACGTGAGCTTACTGGCTAAACATTTTTTGAGTATATTTCCTTTACAACTCTGTCCCAGGGCTGTGCTCGTAGTTTAATGCATGTGACAGACAAGTCTGTTGAAGAACAGACTGATCAAGCACCTGTGGGTATAATTGATCCATTGTTCTTGAATTGGAGTGAACTTAACAGTTGGGCCATATTATGTTCATAATCCAAGCGGATACTTTAGAAGCTGTGCTTTTACGTTGGGAAGGTTGCAGATACCTTACAGTAATATTATTTAAATTAAAGAAAAGTTAGAGCAGGGGTCGGCAACCTTTCAGAAGTGGTGTGCCGAGCCTTCATTTATTCACTTTAATTTAAGGTTTCGTGCACCAGTAATACATTTTAATGTTTTTTTTAGAAGGTCTCTCTATAAGTCTATATATTATATAACTAAACTAGTGTTGTATTGTAAAATAAACAAAGTTTTCAAAATGTTTAAGAAGCTTTGTTTAAAATTAAATTAAAATGTTGATCTTACGCTGTCAGCCTGCTGCTGGTCTGGGGTTCTGGTCACCTAGGCCGGCAGCGGGCTGAGTGGGGCCTGCGGCCGGGACCCCAGCTGGCAAGGGTCTGGCAGCCAGAACCCCAGACCGGCAGCGGGCTGTGCGGGGCCGGTGGCCGGGACCCCAGACCAGCAGTGGGCTGAGCGGCTCAGCCCACTGACGCTCAGGGGTTCCATCTGCCGGCTCCTGCCAACCGGGATCCCGGCTGCCGGACCCGCTCAGCTCACTGCCAGTCTGGGGTCCTGACCCTGCCCGCGTACAGTGGGTACCTACCTTTTCCCTGGTTCTGGACCATTCTCTTCCTCTCTCTGCACTGAGCTGAGGGTGGGGTTGGGAGTGCACTGAGCACAGGGCCAGGAGCTAGAATGAGCTAGTGGGCTCAGGGTTGGGGCAGGAGGTTTGGGTGTGGGGCACTTACCTGGGCAGCTCCCATTTGGTGTGAGGGGTGCAGGTGGAATGTGGGTGTGTGTGCAGGAGCTCCTGTTTGGTGCTCAAGTTGGGGGTGGGGATGTGGGAGGTGCAAGACTCAGGGTGTGGGGGGGGTGCAAGAGTCAGGGCTGGGGGCATGTGAGGGGGTGCAAGAGTCAGGGCTGGGTTTGCGGGGGGGAGAGGGGGTGGAATCAAGCAGAAGGCTGAATGTGTATCGGGGGGCTCAGGGCAGGGTCCTGGGGGGCGGGTGCAGGGCTCAGGGCAGAGGGCTGGGGGTGCGTGAGGGGGGCTAAGGTCAGGGGGCTGGAGGGGGATATGCCCCTATTCCACCCATCCCTTCCCCAAGGTTCTGCCCCCTCTGCTCTGCAGACCCCGGGACTCCCATGCCCCATCCAACCTCCCCTGCTCCTGACTGCCCCCTCCAGAGTCACCCTGCCTGGGATCCCACACCCTGTCCAACCCACCCTGCTCCCTGTCCCCTGACTGCCCTGTGGGAGCAGACAGCCCTGCCCCTCAGAGCGCTGCGCGCATGGTAGCTCCGATCCAGGGGAGCGGGGAGCATGTCTGCCTCCCTGTGGAGCCAAACACTGCCCCGTGGGAGCACGCAGCCCCAGCCCCCAGAGCGCCTGGCAGCAGGGCTCCGGGGAGGGGAGAAGGCGGGGGAGGGGCTGGCAGTTTGCTGCACTTGGCTGGGCACTCCAGTCCGGGAGCGCGGACCCCAAGGCATGCCGCGCTGGGAGAGCAGGGCCATTTGCCCACCCCTGCATTAGGGTGTGATACTAAAACAAAATTATCGTTTTTCAAAACTGGAAAACCTGAAGGTTAAGAGTCGAAGGAAGATTTCAGTAACTAGCCCTTTATTTCTGTGTGGGGTTTAAGCTGCTTTAATGTCTTGCATTAAACTGTTTTGTATTCATATTTAGGCTCTAGCTATTTGGGATGTAAAAGACGTGCATCAGTAATATGATTCTGTGACATGGATTGATAAATACAAGTGTATTTATTGCTC
Organism: Mauremys reevesii; assembly: GCF_016161935.1. Lineage (NCBI taxonomy): Eukaryota > Metazoa > Chordata > Testudines > Geoemydidae > Mauremys > Mauremys reevesii. Next base: position 92,306,553 of record NC_052628.1, on the reverse strand, counting down.
TGATGCTTTTTGGGGTGTGTACAGAGTTTAAGGAGACTTTTATAAGCTATGCAAGTTTCAAATTATCTCCTGTAACTCAGTCGTGTGCCTTTTTAACAATGCATCTTGAGGTCATACCTGAGAGCGCCAATGAGGAAGGAAACAGTACATGTAAAATAAGGTAGCAGTGACCATGTGGCAAGTGAATCTAATTGAAAATTCTTGTTAACAGTTAAAACCAAATTGCAGAAGTCATCTTTGAAACTGATAACTTGTAAGCTTCTGATCTCCTGGGGATGAACAGATGACTAATTGACACCAAAAACTATGCTATGCAAAACAGTACTTAAATCTTTCTATGCTAACAGAAGCTGCTTGGAGAAAGTTACTTATGACAATTTTTAACTTAATTACCAGGCTAATAGTAAATGCCTCTGTGGAACTCAAAAGTCAGGGTTTTATTGCAATTTAGATGGAAAGGAACAGAAATTGCATACTCGAAGTCCATGTAAATACCTCGAAAAACCTTAAGTTGATAACCCCCCTATACATGCTTTGAAATCTTTACACTGGCATTCTTCCAGCTTTTTTGGATCTTTAGGAAAACTGATGTCTGCTCCAGTGTGTTTTCTGCAGTCCATATTCCTTAAACTCTGCATATGGCCACTCAACAGGTATCTTCAGTTTTGCCAGACCATAGAATCTAGCCTCTAATTTTGTTTTTATCAAGTCTTTGTATTGTGCCTACCGTCGTATCTGAGCACTTCTCAAAATTAAAGAACTTATTTGTAGACTGTTCACATCTTTTCTTTTCTTCCTCCATCTGGCAGCACCTAGGATTTCTTTGACTCATTCTTTCAGAACAGGAGGGAAAAAAGTCATGGGGTAAATAGTCTGTCATGGGAAAATTGTATCAAAGAGGAAGGGCTTGTTCATCTTAAGTCATGACAAGATTTAGGTTCATTGTCATCTGCCACTCTTAAAGAGAACATCATTGGGCAGGCTTGCTGAAAAGGCTTTGGCTGCTCCTCTCACTAATCTTGTCCTGTTTGAGTTTGGTAGTCTACAAGTATCACAGATGTTTGGAGGGATCATGATCACAAAGAAGAAAGATGTCCTCTGAACAGACTTGGTCAAAGCCCATTTAGCATCTTGAGGATAAATACTAGGACTTGATCCATTCACTTAGAGGGTAGTCATTAGAGACCTGAGCACTAGTGTTGTGTCCTTCAACTTTTATTGCATGTGGATTTGTGGGTGTGTGCCCACAACAGTTTGGTGGTCACAAATGCATGGAATACTATGGCTTGGGTCAAACTTATGCTTGACAGGATGCAATCTTCTGGCGAGCTATTGAAAGAAGGGTGCTTTTCTTGCTCCTGTTGCTATTTGGAGGTCTAGTATTGGATCCAAAACCACATGCCGTTTTGTGACAGTAGGAAAGATGCCCTCTGTTGGAAAAAACTTGTTGAGCTTCTCATTATTTCTCTCTACCCACTATCACTTCAGTTTTCCCAAGATTGAACTTCTGCTAGCTGCTCCTCCAGAAATAAATATACCCCAGTACTGTGACAAGTAGTGTGGCTATTACTAGCATTTGGGTTGAAGATATTTTGAGTATCTGTGTATTGTAGGCACTTCAAATTATGGCACCTGGCAATCTCTCCCAGAACCTTGTAGATGTCAGAGTTGGGGAGAGACTATGTAACACTCCATAAACAGTCTATCAAGAAAGGGTAAGCAAATAAGGCTTACCTGTGTTTACATGTCCCATTCTTTCAAGTAACTGAAACTTTTATCTGTTATTTCCATCTATTTAATTTTGTCATTCATCTAGATTGTAAACTGTTTAGGGCGGGAACTGAACATGCTATATATGCTTAGCATGTTACTTTCAGATGTCTATAAGTAGTTTTTTAAACAAAGTCAAAACATACCTTGTTCAGAATTACTGGGTGTGAAGGGGAACCTTAAAGACATGTTTAATCATTAAAAGGAGTGGTTTGCATTAAAATCACAGAGAGAGTTTTGACCCTTGTAAAACTACATTGCGCTTTTGGACTTACAGTCCAAGAAAAGCTTCTTAAATTAAACTAGACTCAACCGGGATCCCAAATGTTCATGGGAGAAGCAACTGAAAACTAGCTTTAGAATGAGTCAGTTTAGCTATGCTACCTTTACTGCTGCACTGAATTTACTGTAATACAAGAATGTCTAGATTCAGCATAAGTGTGAGCTGTTGCTCTTTTCTAAATTACTGTAGGAGTGCTTGTATGAGAAAGTGGAGAGCATTCTCATAGGCAAAGGTATCTTCTCTGAGAATAGAGCTCATAGTAGGGAACTATGTGAACCAATGGTGTAGTGATTCAAAAATTCAGCTGCTGTTGCAGTCTTAGGCCTGGCCTTCACTAGAAAATTAGGTTGGCATAACTGTCACTCAGAGATGTGAAAAATCCATACCCCTGTGCAGTATAATTAAGACAACTTAAGTCCCTGTGTAAATCATGCTAGGTTGACAGAATTCTTCCGTCAGTTTAGCTACCACCTCTTGGAGATGGATTACCTACACGACAGGAAAATCCCTGTCATTGGTGTAGGTAGTGTCTACATTGAAGTATTAGTCTCACCTGTCTATTGTTAGATTGGAAATTGTTACAAACAGTAGTGCATTAATCTGGGTTGTGTTAATTGTGCAGTAAGTATTGTACAGCTTAATGCTTTTAGGGTTTTTCAATTTACTTGATTTCTGAAATCTTATGTACAATTTAGATTGTTTAAAGAGTAGGTGGTCAGAATGCTTTACCTATTAAACACTGGGGGGAATCTCTCAAAAAAATACTAAAAACACAACTATACAATTGGCTTACCATGTGACCTTAAATTTAAACTTTCCTGTATACGTTGATATTATAGCACTTACTGTGCACTTATGACACTTTCCATTCATAGTTCTTTAGGTAGGTAGGTCAAATAAAGCTTACCCTTCTCTCCATTTTTGCATGTAAATGGTGAAGTGGCCATATTCCTGACTTACTAGTACTTGGTGTAATAGACATAGCTGCAGTTTTATAGCTAAAGACGTCTGTATTAATATAAAATAACCTTACACGTGGTATTGTATATGTTATTAATTTTGCATAGTTTCTGGGAAAGGAATGCAGAGTCTTGGGCCTACAAATGCTTGTTACTGAATTATTCAAAATTAATCTGGAGCTCTCATTTCAGTTTGCTTTATTTTTATTTTTTGCTTCTTTTCCCATAGTTGTTACTCAACCGAGTCCATCGGTATCTCAACCCAGTACTTCTCAGAATGAAGAGAGTGCTCCTGAATTGCCCAAACCAAAGAAGAACAGATGCTTCATGTGCAGAAAGAAGGTTGGCCTTACAGGTATATGAAAAGGCTTTGTCAATACTTAACAGTTTTTGTTGACTAACATTTGCATTTACTAGTTCTCTGGATTGAATTTTGTATTTGGTATTTTGTAAGACTCATTTTGGGTAGGAAGCATTCCAAAATTCATTGGGATGATACCCCGTGAAACAGCTGTGTTTTTTGAAATGCATGGAATCTGCCTATATTGCTCTTAACAGAACAGTTGTAAATATTTGGTTCTTTGTAGTGACTAAGCCTTAAAATCATAGTTTAGGTAGAGCTGAAAGTGACACTGCTTCTTTTTGTTTGTACAGGATTTGACTGCCGATGTGGAAACTTGTTTTGTGGACTTCACCGTTACTCTGACAAGCACAACTGCCCATATGACTACAAAGCAGAAGCTGCAGCTAAAATCAGGAAAGAAAATCCAGTTGTTGTGGCTGAAAAAATCCAGAGAATATAAACTAACCTACTTGTGAAAAGACTGACTTTGTTTTTATTTTAATATATCCTAGGAAAACATTAAAGAGCAGATGCATGGCATTTTCTTTTGATGTTCTCCAGAGTTTTACTTTAGTCTTGTCTGTCTTATTGATATTTCAGGATGTTTGGGTGTTTGTTACAGGCAGAATTAGATAGTTACAGCCCTTTTAAAATGTATATGCCCTCCCCAGAATAAAATTGGATTAATTAAGACCTGCACAGGAAGTTAGAAATGCACAGAGGACAAATTGTCTAGTTTACATGTGCCAAACAAATGTGTAAAATCTGCATGTCTGCAGCAGATCTGCCTTTTGGGTATGTAATTGAGGTATATCATCTTTGGCTAGTGTTACATGCCTGTTTAGGGGGAAAAGATACACCAGTAAAAAGTTGGCAGTCTACTTCTACCATAGTTAAATTTTCTCCTATCTTTAATTTCCACAATTCATTGTTTTGAAGCAGAATGCGAGCTTACATAGAGGATCCACCTTACGTAGAGGAGTGTTGGTGCCATATTTAAGATATAGTTAAAGTTGTTTAATGCAGCAGGAAAAGTGAGAAATTCTGAGACTTAAAGGGTGTGAATGATCCTGGAAATGACTACATTATATAGTTCAGAACAATCAGAGCAGGTTCCCAAAGGAAATGCCCTCTTAGAAACTTGATGAACTGGCCTGCAACGGAAGGTTTGTCTGCTTTACTCTTGCATAGCTAAAAACGTTGTGTAGCACAATGCTGTAAGATTTTTATTTACAAAAGAAAAAAAGCTATTTGTTTTTAGATTTACCACAGCAGCTCTATCAAGTAACAATGTTAGCATCTAAGTTGCAAAGATATTTGAACAGTTTAATTTTTCATGTATCTTCATGTTGGGTTCAAGAGAATAAGAGCTTTTTTTTTATTTAATAGTTTTTAAAATATAAGATGGCACCATTCTGCATGGAAAACCATACCCAACATGGCTGCTGTAGACTTAAGTGGTACCTGGCACCACTCTGAGGGCTGCTTTATCATTTTTAATTGTACTTGGGTGTAGGACTGTAGTGTTCTTGGGTGTATTGCATGGGCTGCATTATCTACAGCATTGTACAATAACTCTAGAAAAGGCAGTATACTTCACTGATGCTTGTCTGGTAATATCACTTCTGTGTTATAATGGAAGTTTTTTTGTGATGTATGAAACTTGTTTTTTATATAAACCAGTACAGTTTAGACTAGTGTTGTGGTAATGCCTGTTCTCATCTGTAAATAGTTAACTATGTACACAAGGCGCTACTTCTGATTTTTATTGCAGTGTTCAGTCTTAGTTTTTACTTCACTATTAAAAGCATCAGGTTTTTTGCTTTAACCTTGTCCTTCAGTTCTGAGTTATTAGATATGCAAATGTGTACAGATAGTTCATATTTATGTATTGCACATAATCATGCTACCCAGCATCTATGCTATGTTGTATTATGTAAATAATAAAATCATGTACAGAGGGAAATAATTCCTTTTGTTATAGTTCATTGGTTTTTGAGTTACTGGGTAATCTGAGGCTGTCTTGTGGATGGGGAAAGGGCTGCAACTTGTTTCTAGATTCTGCTATGTGGGAATTTTTGTTCTATGTACCTTAAGCCTGCATATTTCTAACCTGTTTGGCTTTCATTTACCAATTTAAGATGTCCTCTTTGGGTGAGAAAAGCATAGCAGATGGAATACAAACTAATTTTCTTGGTGGCCAGATAATTTCAGCAAATAACAGTAACATCATGTCTACAGGGAAGATGGCGAGCATTAGCTGTGAATTTAAAGGCTTTTTTTCTTGCTGCTTTGCCTACGAATCTATTTCCAATGGATCTCTGGGACCACATAACTAGTATACTGTACAGCATCACTTTATCCAAACCGCTGAAAGCAGGAGCATTTCCACTGGGCCCCTCCCTGGGATCTATACCTAAATGTGGATTTAAAATATGGGGCTGTGAGAGTTGCCCTTCCCAACTATGCAAAGGAGCCACAGGTTGGTGTGCATGACACATGGTAACTTGTTGGAAAGAGGCAGCCTTCACCAATGGATAATACATGGGAACTTCTTGTAATGGAAACTGAGATAAAAGTTGTCGTCCATCCAGTCTACTGACTCTGCATGTGCTTGCTTATTGTCACTGCTTGTTCTTATGACATGGGGAAAGGGCTTGCTCTGGAGCGTCACGTGCCAAGATGAGGATAATCCATATCGGTATAAGCCAAAAGGAGCCACACTAAAGCAATGAAAAGTACCATTTCTCCAGCCCTGGAATTTAAAGTAGAAAGCATGATGAGATCTGTTACCTTTTGATCCTGAGAAGTAGTGATTTGCACATGGATACTTGAAGAGAATTCAGGTTGGGAGTTTGTGGGTAGAGCACTCGAACTATATGCCATCGAGAACAGTTTGTGAAAACATGTCAGTGATGTCATGGGTTAGTATGATTTAGGGATTATCTGAGGAAGTATGGGACACTTGAATTAAATATTTCACATGTGTTTAAATTCATGTGTTTCTCAAAATCCCTGACAGCTATAGTTTATCACTTTACATCCCTTTCTCAGACAAATGCCCATCCCTTTGACTTGTAAGTATATTGTGTGGGAAAGGAGTAAAAATCCCACATGCTGTTCCATCTAATCACATTTAATCTACATGTAAGCTTGTTACAGGTGAGATTTGAGTATATATGAAAATTACACAGTGCGTTTTAAGAAAGCAAATAGGTTAACATACTATTTTAAATTAAATTAACTGCAAATCAAACTGCTGCCCCAATGAATGTGCTTTAAAAAAAAAACCTGAAAAGATTGTAAATTTTTCAAAATTGCTTAAGTTGTGTGTGGATGGATGCTTTAAAACAATTTACATAAAGCTTTTACATTACCACACAGGTCTAATTTATTGCTGAAATTCTTTTGTGCAAGAATCATGCTCAGCATGGCAGGGGCCAGGCCTTTGGGAAGGTGAATGTAGCTATTTAATTCTCTGCCCTGCCCCAGTGCAGTAGCTCAAGCTACTGAACGCTAGCTTGTAGCAGATAGCTGTACCCACTGAGGAAATCCCCAGCAGTACAGGAAGCGTCAGTGTCTCTGTTTTTGGAACAAAGGGGTAAGATATCTGGTCTGCTCTACTAATGAAGCCAAATTCGGGCATATGGGATGTTTGGTATTAGGACCTCTTTATTTTAATTGCACTGGTACTGAAAATAACCATGCTGCTGATTTTAGAGTTGTAATACCACTTTTAGAGCTGCTCTGCTAACAGACTAAGCTTTCATTTCATTCTCATTGCAGTGTAGAACATTGCATCATACTGTGGTTTATGAAAACTTAGTTTCCTTATAAAGTAATGTCTTCCAAAAGCATGAACATTCATATTCCAGCATGTCCTTCAATGGAGTACTTACACGACTGAGGCCAAGGCTATTGGCTAGTTTTTATGCTATGTATATTCATTGTGTACTTCCCTTATTTTACATGTTAAAACCTCTACATGTAAATTCAGAAGACAAATGCCCAAGTGAGGGGAAGAACTGTTTGGCATGCAACATTACTGAGAGGATGCAATTGTCAACTTGTTCTAGTGTAAACACCATGGCGCTAGAAAATGTACTGTTGAGCAAACTGGCACTGGGAAAGGGATGAAACAGCTGAACCTACTAGCTATGTACATCTTCTATATGATCCAAATACATAAGAGCAATCCACCTTAGTACTTAAATAGATATTAATTCTAATTAGATTGTTACTCTGACAATTTTTCTGTATTGATTGGTCTTCAGATTTAACATGGTAGATAGTTAGAAACAGGAAAACCACCTGCCAAGAATTAAACCTGACCACTTCACTTGTTACTAGACCTCATTTAACATTAGACAACTATGCTGAGATGTTTTTAACTAACTACAGAGTGCAATATAAATATGCAGTCCTGGGGAAGTATATTTTTTTTAAATGCTCAATGATCAGTTTACATTATGATAGTGACCTGCTGTACAAACATAGGAAGATATCGAGGAAGAATGTATAAGTGTAAGTGGTCGGGTTGATGACGACTGGCGCATTTCATTTGTTTTGAAAAATCTAGGTTCCTTTCCTAAAGCAGCCACATTATTTAAAGGATGTGGGGGTTTCCATAGTCTTCCCCTGGTAAGCTCTTTCCAACTGCTGTTGCCATTCCCTAGAACAGGGGTAGGCAACCTATGGCACACATGCCAAAAGCGGCACACAAGCTGATTTCCAGTGGCACTCTCACTGCCTGGGTCCTGGCCACTGGTCTGGGTAGCTCTGCATTTTAATTATAAATGAAGCTTCTTAAACATTTTAAAAACCTTATTTACTTTACATATATTATAGACTTATAGAAAGAGACCTTCTAAAAATGTTAAAATGTATTACTGACACGTGAAACTTTAAATCCGAGTCAATAAATGAAGACTCGGCACACCACTTCTGAAAGGTTGCCGACCCCTGCCCTAGAAAGAAGGGGCGGGACAGGCCCCTACAACACTTTCTTCCTAGCTGCCACTATAAGATATGTCTGTTTTTCCTAAATCTTGATTGCCTTCTGGTGTGTTGGCCCTTTGGGGCTGCTAGGTGAAAAACAGGACTGGAAGGCCCTGACTTGCACCTGGCAACCTCTTCTTCTCTACTTCGTGCTTTGGAAATGCTTCCTAATCAGATCCTAAACACAGATTAACAAATACTGTAGATACTATCTTTACTGTGGGTTATAACTACTGATTTAGGAATTGTTTATTTAGGCACCAAGGACTAGATTTGGTTTTCCTCTATGTATATACAAGGATAACGACTAGATGTACTTTCCTATTTAGCCAACAATTTAGGGTTTTTTCTCCCAAACTTAGAATGAAAGATCCATGTCCTAAATTCTTAAAGAAGTTGACCTTTAGACTGCTGTGATTGAACACTGATTTATACTATAGATCTAGCTACCCCCGCTCCAAGAGATGGATTACGTACAGGGAGAACCCCTCCCCTTCCTGTAGCGTCTACACTGAAGTGCTACAGTGGTGCAGGCACTGCTGTAGCGTTTTAAGTGTAGACACTAGGCTTCTGACTCAAAAAAAACAAACAAACAAAAAAAAATCCCATGTAACAAATCCAAGAGAATAGTCTAATAACATTATACACTGATACAGCTTTCTAGAATTTTTTTACAATAGAACCAATTTTAAAATTGCAAAATTTGGTAATTTTAATTTATAAATATAGCTGTCAAATATTTCACTTTACTTTCAAAAAGTACTTTGTGCATTTTTTTTAAAGAGTTCATGCATGGATGCTATTCTTAAAATGACTGAGGCAGCAGATTTGACTACTGCAATGACTTAATATCCATTTATTGTGTTAGAAAAATGAGACCTCATTAAGCCCTGAAACTAAAAAGTAGGCATGTGTGGAGGAATGACCTAAGTTTAAAAAAAAATAAATTATATATATATATAAAAATATATACACACACACACTTTGGTTGTGATAAATACGTTTTATGCAAAAGTTAATGTGATATAATAAAAAATTCTGCAGTATAAATTTAATCTCTGTGGAAATGGCAACGGATGAAGGGGAAGCCTGCTATTCAGTTTTGTTATTGCCTGTTGAGCTAAGGTAACTTCATAAACTCCTTTATAGTGCAATATATTCAATATACCAGAGAGATAAAGGAAAACTTGATTTTTTTCAGGTATCAAACATTTGGGTTCTAGAAGATGTACAAAAAAGTGTATAGAGTGCAGCACTTAAGTAATCCTACACATGTTTAAAAATATAGTGTTTGTAACTTAATTCTAAAGGTCCTTGTTTGTTTGAATGCATACCTTCAGGCTAAGTCCTCTGTCCCCTTCACTTTTGGATGCAGAAAGAAGGAAAAAGGACAAAAAAAAATATTAGTTTGGCCTAAATTCTTTAGAGGTAGGTGGGAGCCCACATGCCCTTACTCCTCACCTCATTTCCAATACTGCAAAGACTGTCAGGCAAACAGGAGATTTAGGACCCTGCACTAATCAAGAGGGAGCCATGGTGCCAGAAAGGAAGGGGAAGACTTAAGTCAACCCAGCCAATCAAAAACATCTGACACTGATGCCTACAGTGACTAACCCATAACTCCTGAATTTATGGACCTATCCCCCTACTCAGAATGAAAATTTCTGGGTGAAACAAATGGTGGATTTATAATGAAACCCTAATCAAAGCTTAGCTGCAGTTGTGTCAGAGAGAGAGACAATATACATATATATGAATGTGCATATATAGAGTAAGTGGAGTTATAGTATAAATAGTCTATTAGTATGAGTTTGGGAAGACCAAATTAGTCACAAGTGTAAATAAAACTTGTATACTACAACACACTTTCATGTATTCTGTGCATGTTATGTGTCTGTCTCATTCTACCAAAGATCAGTTGCAGGATGGCGGACATATAATGAGGCAAGTGATGCAGAAACAAAATCTGTGACAGTTGCTCAGCATTCTTAAGAAACCCTACAATAACAAACCAGCGTAGGCACTTGAAGGAGGAAATATACTCTGAATTAGGGTGACCAGATAGCAAGTGTGAAAAATCAAGATGGGGATGGGGGGTAATAGGAGCCTATATAAGAAAAAGCCCCAAATATTGGGACTGTCCCTATAAAACCAGGACATCTAGTCCCCCTACTTGGAATAAGGTCCTCCATTTCTGCTTTAAGTATCCAAGGGTGTTATTGCGGGCAATTTCTACTGAAACTTCAGTAGGAAGAGCTAGTGAGTTATAGCCCCACAAAACTTCCGTGTGCTCTACGTAATGGACAATATGAAATTACCACTCAGCACTGAAAATAATAAATGACAGATCTGAACAGTTGACTAGGAGAGCAGTCTAAAAAGGAAGCCAAATCTGGAGGAGGGGAAGGAGAAAGACGATGACATTGTCAGGGAATTTTAGAAATTACAAAGATCAAAGTTCTCTGCTACAAGTGCAATAAGCATCAATTACTGCAGTGATGGGATGGGGAGAGGGGTCAAAACCCACCAGAAGAAAATTTTATATGTAGTTTTACTTTTCAGAGCTTTTATATGAATAATGATGATTTCTCCTTGGCATTGTATGATATGCACTTCATATATACAGAATGTCCTTTGGCCTTTAAATTGCCAATTGAAATTTAACCTGCTAGAGGACAAGTCCTAGTTTTGTTTTAATTTGCTGTGTTCAGTTGAAGTGAATATAAGGACAGTTACTGTTTTCTGCTGAGCACAAACTCATCCAAGGAGATAGCAGTGTAATCAATGGAAAAGAAAGGAAATCAACAGCAAGGAAATAACACTGAGGTCCGGATTCTTCCCTCAGATACCCACCCAGAACGCCGATCTAGTTCAATGGGAGAAGCACGTGTTTATGTGTGAGAATGAAAGTCAGCAGAATTTTGCCTGCAGCTTGTAGCAAGAAAATATGTGGTGAATGATTAAGGAAAAGGAGATGGTCCAAATGCTTAAGGGCTTGGGCAGATTAGAAGGAGTCAGTGTTATCACAGTGTGGACAGGCTCTAACAAATAATCTTAAATGCGAGTGGATGTATGTGCTGGGTAACACGAAAGAGGCGACAGGAGCATTTGCTATAAAGGGGAAAGGAGTCGTAGTGAAATATTTAATATCTCTTACGAGAAGTGAGAATACAGATTTGAAAACTGATATACAATGGGACTATTGTATACATTATGTGTGTTTTTCTTTTGTGTCAAGAATCATGGATGGAAGGAAGAAATCTCATCCAGTACATATCACTCTCCAGTGAGCCAGCATTCTAGACTCTTAGGCTTATTCATGAGACAATGAATCACAGCAATAATCGCTTTGCATGAATTAGTTTGGAGAGTGCACAGAATGTGCTTTTCTTGCATAAATTACCATTTCTATTATACATTGTTTTTCGCCTGCATATTTGCCTTACAGGCTGCTTAGGGGCATAGTACAGGATTCCTAAAGCAAGCAGGCAGCTGAAAACATGATGGTTTGAGGCATTGAGTGGTGGGGACAGGGATAGCTCAGTGGTTTGAGCATTGGTCTGCTAAACCCAGGGTTGTGAGTTCAATCCTTGAGGAGCCATTTAGGGAACTGGGATAAAAATCTGTCAGGATTGCTTTGAGCCCGGGGTTGGCCTAGATGATCTCCTGAGGTCTTCTGTGAATCTATATACTAAATCTGTATCTATTTAAAAAAAAGAAATACTGGTGATGATTTTTAAAATGAAGCAAGTCCATATATTCTTGAAACCCTGGTCTTTCTGATGTCTGTTTCCAGATGCGTCAGGGTGTACATTATGTAAAGAATTTTTTAATGGTCATTTCCTTTGTCTTCAAGCTTTCCCAAACCACAAATAACTAGACTGTCTATGTAAGGTCAGAAGTTTGGGTTGTGGCGGAAACCACCTTTTTCACAAACACCACATGGAATGTGTGAGTTGCAGCATGGTTCCCTCCTCTCCTTCTGCCCTTGCAATATAGTTCATTAATTCCTTTTTAATAGATGTCAAGAATTTTCAAAAAGTTTTTCATCCTGCAATTTTACATTGGTTTATGGCCCCCATTTTCAAAAGCAGCTAGTGATTTTGGGTGCTTCTGTTGTTGGGTGATCAACTTAAGACACTTTAAAGGGGCCTGATTTTCAGAAAGTGCTGAGCACCTGCCCTCTAAAAATCAGGTCCTTTTATGATGTCTCAAGTTGCCCAAAAATTGAGTCATCCAAAGCTAGTGGCACCTGAAGAAATTGGCTGTATATTTGTTTTAGTTCTTCTCACAGACAGCCTAGACAGGACCTGAATTTTATAAATATTTTATTTTATAAAATCTTTAAATAGCTACTGAAGCCCCACCACCGCTACCCAGGGCTCCAGGAGCAGGGCTCAGACAGCTATTTAAAGGGTCTGGGGCTACCGTCCCGGGCCCTTTAAATTGTCCCCGGAGCCCTGGGGTAGCGGCAGCAGGACTCTGGCAGTGATTAAAAGGGTCCGGGGTGGTAGCAGCAGCAGGAGCCCTGGGCCCTTTAAATCACCACCTGAGCCCCGCCATCACTACCCCAGTATGTACATGAAATTATAACCTATAACCTTACTGTAACAATTACTATAACAACCATGCTCAGTGCATGATGATCCTTCCGAAGACACCCAACATGAAAAACATTTCATTGGATACCACACAATCATTTTATAAAGATGAACATGGGGTTGTAGGGTGTTCCCCCAAGGTACAGAGCATCACAGTGGTGATTTTGCAATGTAGACAAATGGAAACTAGGGTGAGACCACCTAGTTAATCTTCATATGTAATATCAGTGAGGATTTGAGCCTAGAATTTCAGAGATGTAAAGCTGATTCATTAAGCCATTGTTCCCCCTTTATATACTTGTTACAATATCACCATCATCCTCTTTATATGTAAGGATTTCAGTATCAGACTGTCAGCTTTATTAAACACTTCCAGCCTGCTTGGCTATATCTCTAGGACTGGCTGTAGAAAACATTCCTAAGTATCTTGTCCCAGGATACATTGGGTTTAATTTAAAACCTGTGATTGATTCTTCTAGTGTGGTATCTAGTTGGTTGTCCCAAAATCCTAGTCAGGAACTTCCCTGCATATTATACTACTCTGGCCTTTGTTAAAGTTGATATTGATAGGTCAGCAGGGTGAGTGGCAGACTCCATCTCCACAAGTTCCCAAACACAAAGGGGTGTAGCAAATTTAATGTGAATAGAATCCTTTGACTTCAGCAGCACTTCTGGAAGACCAGATCAGATTAGATTTAAGTAGGATGAGGTTTAGATTACAGTAAAGGTTTGTTTGTTTTTGTTGTCTTACCTTAAATACCACAGGGTTTATAGAGGGGAAAGTAAGTTTATGACCCTGGTAAACTTTAATCCCTCTCAATTAGGTTTCAGGCCTGGGTGTGGGTGGAGATGGAGTTGGTCTGTCTGGTTGATCTCTTCCTAACCATGGACTGAGCAATTGATTCCATGTTGATTCATTAATGTCTGTCAACAGCCTCTGATACCATCGACCATGAGGTTTTGTTGTTTTATTTGCGGATGTTAGTGGGATGGGTGGGATGACGTATGAATGATTCTCAGCCAGATAGCTCTCAGACAGATCTCATAGAGGGGTGTTTGCAATTCCTCATCAACCAAGTGGGTCTCAGTAGGAGCTGAAGACTTCTCCTTTGTAATCTCTCATGTGTGACATGCTCATGAGGCCTCTTGGGTGGGACCTTGTGAGGTGATTTGGGCTATAATGGCCTCACTATGTGCATGGTACACAGCTCTGTGCCTCTTTGTCAAGGGAAATGCTGTAGTGGTTTCTCATTACTTGATGAAACAGGCGCTTTGGAGTAAAAGCCCAGGCTGAATACTGATAAAGAGAGAGATGGGGGTGGGTTGGCTGGGAGAAGCATCCAGAGATTATGAGAGGGGTGGTGCCTACCATCAGGGCCGGCTCCAGGCACCAGCTTATCAAGCAGGTGCTTGGCGGCAACTCCGGAGCAGGGCAGCACTTTCAGCTATTCAGCGGCAATTTGGCGGAGGGTCCCTCACTCCTGCTCCGAGCAAAGGACCTCCTGCTGAATTGCTGCAGATCGTGACTTTTTTTTTTTTTTTTTTTGGCTGCTTGGGGCAGCAAAACCCCTGGAGCTGGTCCTGCCTACCATTGTAGCTCAAGGGTTTGTCAGTGAGATCTGCAGTATAGGAGTGTTCAGGCAATCCCAGCTGGTCCTGTAGTTCCTGGTGGTATCAGGAGCTGAGATTGCTGAATTCCATTTGCACCTGGCTCACTGACACTGTTTTTCTCATATGTAGAGCTTGCTATTGTCTTCCATGCCTTTGCCACCTCTGTCATTGGATTATTGCAAGGTATTCTGTATGGAAGCTGTGAAGCATACGCAGAAGATACAGCTGAAGAACAATGAAACTTAATGGGGCTGGCTGAAGGAACACATTACACCACCACTCCAAAGACTGCACTGGATCCCTGTTAGCTTCCAGCTGCATTGATCTTTTAAGCGTGATCACATGGGCTCAGAGCTGTTTAGGCACCTCACTCCCACTGAAATCAAGGGGTCTGAGGTGCCTAAATACTCTGAGTCATGATGCTTAGGAGATTGTCTCCCCTTATCCTCCATCACAACAGATATCATCTAACGAGTTGGGGCTACTATCAGGGGTTGGTGGCAGGAGGGTACTTTTGGAGGGCTCTCTGTTCCCCCATTTGTTTCAGATAGCCTAAGCTCATTGATCTTCAGAACATATCTGTTTTCTCTGGCTTTTGCCTTAGGCAGTGGAGACAGTGGGTACTGGTCTTATCTTTACCTTTGATCTTGAGGGTGGCATTGTAGCTGACTTGGGTGACAAGGGTTGTTGGTTGTTTTTTTTAACATATATGCACCCAGATACATTTGTGAAAGGTGCATTTTTATAAATATAGCAGTAAACAAATGACTGACAAGAGGAATAAAAGTGTTTCTTTGGTAAACTTTTCTAGCCCTTTAGCATTTGTCTCATTGGAAACTTACATTATGTTAGGAAGCGGCCCTGAGGAGTTGTGGTAACCTACACAATGCTAAACATTCAGCTTAAACCATGATTATATGTTTAACAATCAGGTGTTGGCAGTGAACAACCAGCCAACCTAATGTAATTAGTGTGGACAAGCCCTACCAAGTACTGACATTTAAATCACACATACAGATCATGAAGGAAATTGAACGGACAGGCTAGTGAATAATACTTAGAATTTAAACAGCCCTTTTCACTGTACATTTCTAAGTGCTTTACAGGGATAGGTAAGCATTATTGTCCCTATTTAAGGGATAAGGAAAAAGCTAAGGAACAGGAAAGTTACACAGCACTTTAGTGGTGAAACTGGGAATCAAACCCAGCTTCTTTAGCATTTAGATGGATGCCCTAACCATTAGGCCACATTTAACTTCCCACTGTTATTATCTGTCACAACTAGCTCTGGCCTGATCTCCTCAGCTGTCTATATTAAGAAGGGGGGGGGGGGAACTCCCTCTACAGATACCCAGAATTCCACTGCTGCCTTCAAGACACCTCACCCCACAAACCCATCTTCCTCCAAGCCCTGACAGAACAACAGCTGCTTTTCAAGGTAAGGATGGGATTAGGGTAGGTTGTGCACCACTTGTTATCATTGACCAGACCTCTAAACTGCAAGTCATGCTTCCAAGACATGCTGTTAACAGAAATTGCAGCCTAGATGTAACTTTCCCTGCTTGTAGCAGAATGTGTATTGTTTTTCCATTCTGTCTCACCAAAAATATCTATCTGCTCCAATGTATTTTAATGAAGGCTAAAGGTGTGTCCCTAATTTCCCCCTTCTCCAAAAATATGCCTGTGAATAACCTTCAATTGTTGGTATTTATTGTACAGGAAATGACTGTACCACATAACAATGAAAACAGCATGTAGCAGTTCTCTTACTCTTGAGGTTTTTATGTTTGTGTCCCCAAATGCCCCCACCCTTTCCCCAAAATATCCATCTGTGCCCACCCTGTTTGCACTTTACTTCACTGTTCAGACCTCCTTGGTAGCCAATTAACATTGTCTGGGGCAAATTTGCCAAGACTTATTTAAAGCAAGCAGTCACCTGGTTTGAAAAGCTGCTGAGTGGGTTTATTTTTTAACTAACTAAACAGAAGCAGAAGATTATGCCAGGAAAGCATCATTGTAAAATTGATTAGTACTGGAGAACATATACTTAGAAGCAAGCAATGCATAAGTAGCATGCTGTTTTAAGCTAAAAATACCAAGATATTTAAAAATAAACTGATACAAGAAGATCATTACTAGTGGTAAATGCCTAGTGTTTTTTGTTAGTTTCCCTCTAATTCTGTATAATTTTCACATTTCTTACTAATATTTTTTGCTAGGTTTGGTCTTGTTTTTCAACCAAATATAGTTTTTGCTTAACATTGTCTCTGTTGCTGTAGTGCTTGTCTTCCTCCATTTATAGAATAGTTCTAGGTGAACACTAGTACTGAGAGCCCCTTTTTCTTTCAGACTATAGTCTTTCTTATCCACTGAAACTCCTTCAGGGTCAATACTCATTGCTTCCTAAGGAGAGCTAGATCATTGGATTTCAAAACTCAGTTGCAAGTTGTAGCTTTTAAAAGAACTTTCCTGGGCAGTAAGTTACAGCTGTTTCTGTTTGAGGAAAGCTCTGTGCAATTGGCCACACCAGTTTTCTGCACAAAGGGAGAAACAAGAGCAGAGCAGATGCCTGGCAAGCTAAAATAGCTCCCTTGTGGCCAAAGTTTGTTGGCTCTGCAATGGAATTCTAAGGGTGGAATTGAAGCCTTGGGGGCAGATGCAGAGGTGATTATATGACAGGATTGTCTGTGTTAGCAGGAGACTGAACCCAATGAACCAGGAGGTACCTTCTGTGTTTTCATTTGTACTGGGGACATAGGCAATTTTCTTTCACCACCTCCTTTTATCCTGTGGTGCAAGTTAGTGCAGGCTCAAGGCTGTTCTAACTTGCCCTGGCTGGAAAAGTTCCCTAAGGGACAACCTTCTAGACTTAGGAGCACAGTGATCTTGTCCCTTCCTACCACCATGCCTCTTACAGAGGAGTGGGGCAGAGTGCAGAGCTGGGGCCATAGTATTCAGCACGGGCCACGTTTTTAAAGACATTCAGGCACCCAAAGATGCAGATAGCTACCAAGTGGGATTTTCAAAAACACCTAATTCCCAAGGAATCACTCACTCCTGATCCCAAAGAGCCAGGTATGCAGGCACTCTTGAAAATCCCAGTAGGTGCCTATCTGCATCTTTAGGTGCCTAAATACCTTTAAAAATCTGGCCCTAAGGTCGGAAGAGAGAGCTGGTTTGCACTTAGCTGCAGTAAATTGGCATACTGTAATTCCATGGAAGTCAGCCCAGAGAGCTCCATTTGATCTGTCATTGGCTGGAATGTTAATGTGGTCAGTACTGGTTGTCTATTTGCACAAGAGAAATCAGTTTAAACAACATGACGCTGAGTTTGAATCATCACCACAATGATTCATTCCTAACTTTAATTCCTCCAGCAACTTGAAAGCAGCCCCAGGGGCTGCAGCCTCTGAATTTAGCCCATGGCACCCTAGCTTAGGAGAGGCACTTTTTATTTACACCGAAATAGAAATTAAATAAGACAACGGTAATTCATGAGTTCCCTTTACCACAACTGCAGGTTAACTACAAAGCTGATCTGCTTGCTTGTCAATTACATTCACCAAGAATAAAACCTGTAAATCCTATTCACCAAGAAGTATTGGTATTTTTTACCAATATGAAAAAAAATTCTTGTGTATATTTAAATTTGATGCAATGGTAGCCCCCAGTATCATAAAGTTTAAACACTCCTGCATCCACTTGAATCAGCAGAGGGAATTCAGGTAGGCAGGACAAACTTGTCTGATCTGAAATTTGACCAAAACATCAGGTTTATATGCTTCCTAAAATTGGTCATTACCTTTTATTTTACCTATCATTCAAAAGCCAGTAACCCCAGCAGATAGTGCTCCCTGACACCAGGCTGATTTATAACTGCTGACTCAGAGGGAAGAGTGCCACCTATTGAATCACCAATTTAAGCGGATATAATTATGTTTTTGGGGGGGGGGGGTTGATTTGATATGGAAACAAAAACATGAAGACTTGTTCTATTGCATGATGATGGGATAAAATATTAAAACAATATTCTAAAAGCCCATCTTGCTAATATGTCAATCAGTGGGCAGCATTTATTTGAACTTGGATTTTTGCAAAAGGCAGTGGTTATTTCATTGGGCTACTGAATGTGCAATCCCTCCGCCAAGTCATATGGAGATTGAGTGGGACAATTTACTCAGTTCTTAGTATGGAAGTGAGTGGGCTGTGGAGGAATTTTCTTATTAAATCCTCATTGAATCCATTAGCTCAGCCCCCATATTTGGGGAGTTAAACAAGTGGAGATTTCGAGAGCTAAGGGAGTCGTCATCTAGTGTACATGGAAGAAATAGAACATTTGGCACTATTGTCATATACACAATTAAGCTTTCAAAAACCTAACTCAATATTAAAAACACCCAATGTAATTATTTATTAGGAAGTTACAATCAGCCTGTGAGATCTCCAAGGACCATGTGCTGTGTTGGAACAGGCAATGGGGGATAATTCCCTTAGTATAATCTTTCCATAGTGTTAAAAAAAATTAAAAATAGCAAAAGTAAGTATAATTAGGGCTGCAAAATTATTCATTTTCCCCCAAAGTAGCAAAGAAATTTAGGATTAAAACTGTACTACATTTTTTCCTATCTTGTATCAATAGATTACAACGCTAGTCATTCTGCTCTAGGATCTGATCCACCAAGGCACTTACTAATTATTATTTATTATTAGTCTATATTGTGATAGTACGTAGAAGCCTGTATCATGGAATATGATGCCATTTTGCTGGGCACTGTACAGACACATAAGAAAAAGATGGTCTCTCCCCCAAAGACATACTATTATATGTTTAACCATGAGTTTAAATGAACATGCATGTGCAGTCCCATTTAAGTCAATGTAGTACAGTAGTTATTTCAAGTAGTCCCTAGTACTGCTAACAAGGGACTTAATTCTATAACCCGTAATCACAGAAGCCCTATTGAAATCAATGGGTCTCCTTGTATGGGAAAGGATTGAAGGACTGGGCTGTAATACTGGACACTGAAGAATAGTTATGCAATCCTATCTTTGTTACACACTAATATAATGCAATTAACATCTATGGATGGATGTAATAGTCGATCCACCCACGCTTGTCACTATGATATGGGAGTTCTTGTCTAGGTGTGCTTTTGGAGGACAATTTAGAAAACGGAATGTAATTCCAAGTGTTTGTATGAATAATGGTCTGAGGGAATAATTTGTATTTTGTGCATCTATATGCAATCAACCTCTTTAATAGCCGGAGCAAAATAATGCTGTTCTCTGTTGGAATGAAAGCCCAGCTAGAATGATGGTATTGTTTCAAATATTTTGAGTTACCCTAAAGAGAATTCTCTATTTGGGCTAATTAACTGACTACTTATCAACTAGGGTTCTTAGAGTGGCATGTGAGGAAGGGCATGTGAGGAACAGTGCTAATGTTAAGGAGAACTGGTTAAGTGTGTGTAATTTTCGCACTTGTTACAATCATTTCATCGTCATTAGGATAGATGAATGTGGCATGATTTTCTATTTTCATTAAATTCTTTGTCACCAAAATGGGGTCACTTCTTTATATCTCAAAGAGGTAAATATTAATTAGGCTTTATATAGGTAATCTGCATGCAGGTGCCAGAGAAAAATCCACCCGCCAACCTGAGATCAGCATTCTGGGTTGTAGCACAGCTCTCTTCCTCAGCTGCTCTTTCATGCATTGGAATAGCAGCTGCTTCTCCTCCACTCTCCTTTTTGTGGGCTGTTAGAGCCATAGGACTCTTGCTAATTTGGTGGCCCTTCTCCTGTCTGATCCCCATTTTTCCACCTATGTGAGGCTGGCACAAAGCTCCCCCTTCCCCTGGTACTAGGAGGATGCAGACACTCCCCACCCATTCCCTCCCTGCAGCATCTGTGCTGGCAGGCATCTTGCACAGTCCCACTGTGAGGCTTAAGTGGTATGGAGACTTTTTTGCATTTTACCCATTGTGTGTGAATGGTGGGGATGTGGTGTTCCACTCTGACCTTTCCATATAGTCACTCTTTGCTCACTTACTTTCTACCCTGCCCCTGTTGCGTGTGATGTCGCCAGCCAATCCCACAATACTAATATTTAGAATGTCAGAGCACTGCTTTGAGTGCTGTTGAGTTTCACCAAATGAATTGCTAGCAAAATTCTGCTAGCCTGTAATTTGTGTGAGGAAAGTCAGGGGTTATGGGTTCTGTAATGACTCATCACAGTCAATTTGTGGGGAAAAAATCCATCTTGGTTAATTAAATATGAAGTAGGGATGGGCATAAGTTTTGGCCTGGACCCATTTTAGAGATAAAGGGGCAGGTCTACACTTAAAACGCTGCATCGGCACCGCTGAAGTGCTATAATGAAGATGCTCTATGCCAGTGATACTCGCACTAAGGCTCGTGAGCTGTAAGTGGCTCTTTAATGTGTCTCTTGTGGCTCTTTGCAGCATGAGATATTAAAACACCGTGTTATTTAATTAACAACCAATCAGGATGCTTTTACTATGTTAACCAATTGTTGTTGATTAAATAATAATAGTTGGTTACTCATTTTGCTGTGAGAATAATATATATACAAACTAATGATGAATATATAGCACTATAGTAAATGAGACCATGAATTCACACTACTGTGGCTCTTTTGGGTAATGCTAATTTGGCTCCTGAACCACTTGAGATCTGGGGATCACTGCTCTATGCCACCCATAGTTAATCCACCTCTGTGGTAGCGATGTCAGCAGGAGAAGCTCTTCCACCACCATAGCACTATCTACACAGGCACTTAGGTGAGAATAACTATATCACTCAGGGGCATGGATTTTTCACACCCCTGAGCCATGTAGTTATATTGAAGTAATTCTGTAGTGGAGACTTGCTCAAAGGCTGTTATGAGTTTCTTTTACCCAGAATGAATTAAGCTAAAGCAAACTTCACTTTAGTTTTGAATGAAACTGCTACAAAAGACCTTAATGTGCTTTAATGA
Source organism: Mauremys reevesii (assembly GCF_016161935.1). Lineage (NCBI taxonomy): Eukaryota > Metazoa > Chordata > Testudines > Geoemydidae > Mauremys > Mauremys reevesii. Next base: position 92,284,988 of record NC_052628.1, on the reverse strand, counting down.
ATGCATGTTACATTCATACTGTTAGTTAATTTGGCCTAATATTCCTGAGTGTCCCCCTGACAACATGCCCTTAGTTTTCCCATGTGTGAAATGCTCATAGAATTATCAACCTTTGTAAAGTACTTTGAAAACTACAGATAAATGCGATGCCTAGAAACACAAAAATAGGAAAGAAATGGATTTATAGCTCTCTAACGGTGTAATTATTTGTGCAGGCATGTGGAAAGACTCTGCCACATTTTCTTTTAAAGTATGGTTTCCACGAAGGGCAAGCAATCATGACTTAAATTCCCACTCATTTGTATTCATAAAGAACTATATATTCTATGCAGAAGCACTAGAAGAGTATCTTGAAGTCCCAGGTGTGAAGAAATGAATGAGCACGTAGCTATCTAGTACCTTCAGGTGTAAGCAGACACCACCTGTCAAGACAGAGGATGAGCACTCTGCTAATCAGGTTTGTATTTGGGTCAGGAAGTTAACTGAAGCTTTCTGAAGTCTGGCCAAATCTGAATTAAGTTCACCCCTGCTCCTGAGTCCTGGCAGGGTCTGCTCAAAGGTTTTGCTGTGGCAGGCAAACTGGAAATTGTCTGCCTCTTGCACAACTAGCACAAGACATTCTGAGGCATCTAATCGCTGCTGATGGCTCCCGTCTGCTCTGCTTATGTGGCAGAGCTGGCTGTTGTTCCATGTCTAATATGGGAATGAGCTCATTCCACTTCCTTTTTTGCTGATCTGGATCAATGAGCTTTTTTCCCAAACTGAATTGCAAAATAAAGGTATGAAAACACTCTTTTGCTAAATCCAAATAAAAACTACAACAACCCCAAAATATTCCCAGTATTTCCTTGCAGCTGATTTCAAGGACAATGACACTAAAGAGTGCGATCAGAACGCTTCCTCTCCGCTGGGGAGGGGGGAATGGAACTGTAAAAACTGGTTCATGTTGCACTAGCATGTTTGAAATCTTCATTCTCAGGCCTGGCCTACACTAAGGGGGGGGGGGTGTCGAACTAAGGTACGCAAGTTCAGCTACGCAAATAGCATAGCTGAACTCGAACTACCTTAGTTCGAAGTACTCACCCGTCCAGACGCCGCGGGATCGAAGTCCGCGGCTCCCCCGTCGACTCCGCCACCGCTGTTCGTGGTGGTGGAGTTCCGGAGTCAACGGGAGCGCGTTTGGAGTTCGATATATCGCGTCTAGATTAGACGCGATATATCGAACTCCGAGAAGTTGAACGCTAGTCGCCGACCCGTACGGTAAGTATAGACGTACCCTCAGTGTGAAGAGGGTAAGACTGTAACACTAGTTGTCTTCCTGAGGTAAAGAGCTGATGTCACTTTCCACTGGCTTTTCACCCCAATTCTTTGTTTAAATGATATATTGGTTAATGGTGAATTGTGAAAAAGCGAAACAAATCACAGTGGTGATTGAAGTCCTCTATTTATGCACAGACAATATACAGCATAGGCATCAATAGCAAAAAAGGAACCTCTGCAAGTGTGCTAGGCACTCTGACATTTGCTTAATCTTATAACCGCATAATACACCTCGCAGCATTTAAAAAATATCATTCAATAGGAACAAGGCCACTGAACAATCACTAGGTGGCAACAACTTCTGGTTACTGACAGCCAAGGCTAGATTCAAACTGATAGCCTAGGTGGAAAAGTCTCTATAGTTTATCACCAAGCCTCAAAATCACCCAATCACTCCCAATGAGAGTTTAACAGCTGAAGAGTGTGGCATGTTGACAGGCTTCCAGGTCAAAATGAATCATGCAAAGAGGAGAATTTTAGTGGTGAGCTGATTGCTGCTGACTAATGTATAGAGACCAGAGAATGGCCAGTGTTGGAAAGGAATTCAGTAATTAGAGCCACCTGCTTTTGTCTCTTTTTACCTCCCCCTTCCTATCAAGAGAAGAACTGTAGTTCCATCTTGAACTACCCAGGGCTCAGTTCCTGGCAGAATTTGAAACTGGCAATTGCCTTCCAAAGGTGAAACAGTCTACTTACTTACTGATGTGTTTATGACATAGTTAAAGAGAGGACTCTGAGATCTCACAGATGCTGCTCTCAAGTTTCCAGGTTTTGACCTTCACTCCTTTTCTATGAAGAGAATTAACATCAGCTGAAGATTCTTCTATGACTGCGATGTCTATACCTGATTATACAGTATTCATCATTTTTAATCAGTGTATGACATCTTCTCCACCAGTAGTTAGAGATGTAGATTGCATTGAGGGTCTTTTGGTTGCAAATGACATGCATGGCATGTCTCAGTCTTAAGCTGGCCATATTTTCAAAATAAAACCCTGGGACACTTTTGTGGTGACACTTTTGAAGTGTCATGAAATAGTCAGACAAAAGGCAAAAGTACTCTTTTAAAATGTGTGCTGGTGCCCATACTGCCAGCTTCTGACTCAACGGTGAGATAGGCATATTTCTTAGAGTGGAGGATTTTCTCCAGTAACTTAGTGCTCTGAATGAGTTTCTCACGCAACACTGAACAAGTGTCATGAACACTCGTTTTGAGCAAAAACAAAAAACACTTTGACAGTGTCTATGCTAATTCAACTTTTTTTCTTAAAACATTGTTCATCACACGGAACTCTCATTCCACTGGATGATTCCTGTGTGCATTAATTTATCAATGAGTATTAAACAAATCGTTTGTCATTATAGAAGAAAACAGATATGATTAGTGAGATGAAAACCTGTGGCATTTCAGGTGTTTTGAATGAAGTTGTTGGAACATAGTTTTTCATATGATGTCCCTAAGACTGTCCCAGTAAAACTGGGACACGTGGTCACTTCACCCAATCTCCCAGATGTCTGCCAGATTTTAATTATCATGTCCATGAGCTATGCAGCTGCAGCAGCATGAACCTTCATTAAACATTTCTAAGCTTAAGTCTCTTTCTTAAAATACGGCTTTCTAAACAATTATTTTTGGTCAAATTGTGACCTTTTATGGAAAATGCCATGGGAGAACCAGGAAACTCCAGACATTTCAATTTGTAGAACTTCCTCTAAATCATCCTGTCCGGTGATGAGATACAACTGTCCCCACCCACCCCCACCCACCAAGTGGTCAGATGCATCCTTCCCTTAATCTGCAGATGCCTCAAGATCCACAGGGAGATTCTGTGGATCTCAGGGCATCTGAAGAAAGCTGGCACATTTGTCTGGAGACCAAGTCCCTCCATACTACTGTTCAGCTTCCTCTGATTTCCTGTAGCAGCAAAGATAACTCAGAAACTCTGCTCCTACTGATTCCTTGCATGCACCTGTCAACCCCATCCACACAAGGAGGGTGAGACTCTAGTGCAGGAGTGTCTGTCTGTAAGATAAGGCTAACAGAGAAGTGGGGTAATCCCTGTGAGTCTGGAGAGTGGTTGTCTCCTGGCCCTGCCCAGTGCTCCCCATAAACCTCCATTTTTATCAGCAGACAATCACATGGTAAAACTTCAGGAAAAAAGGTTAATGCTCCATTAACCTAAAAAATAAGTGAACCCAAGGTATGGGTTTGCTTTCGTCCCCCTGTGGGCAGGAAGGAAGCAGAGGGGATTTTCTGGCTTTTAGTACAGAGAGGGTATGAACTGAAGCACTTGGCACATGAAGCCGTGAGGGAGAGGAGATAACTTTGTACCTGACACATACTGTCCTTCACTGCCTATGTGTACAGTGTGTCTGTAAGTAGCACTGCCGGTTTTCTGCATTTCCTCCTCTCTCCTGCAGAGCTGCTTTTGGTGACTTCACCAGCATTGCTCCATTTCAACTCCAGTTCATCCGCCCCCTCCCCCCAACGTCAGTGAACCAAGGAGGAGAGAATGGTCTGAACAGTTCCGGTGTGGATTATGTGTTGTCTTAAGTGCCCCTGTCACAGTTTTACTGGTGAGCTGTCTCAGGAATTGAATAATGTGCTGTGATCGCTCAAACATACGTTTGCTTGGCTCTTTCCCACTTTCCGCAAAGTAACTTTTTTTTTTTTTTTATCTTGCCAGTCTTACACAATCAGCTGTGAGAAAAGCGTGTGTGGCTTGCATTATTGCTTGCCAGCAAGTATGGCAACTAAAGTCACCGCTCCCAGCATTAAAATCAGATGCCCTTTTATTTTGATTTGGGAGTTAGAGATACACAGCTCAGAGCTGTGTAGTAAAGATGTAGGGATGACTATCGTGCCAATACCAGAGACTGTTCTCATGCCTTTGGCTTATTTGAAATTCTGTATTTATGGGTAAATGACACCTCTCAAACTTGCCTCTTCCACCATCAGATACTTAACAATTTATTTTCAACAGTAATTAAGCCAGACAGCTTTTAAAAAGAAATCTTAGAGACTGTGATCATTTCCATACTGTTAGCAGCTGGAGCCAAAGCTCATTCTTAGTTTCCTGTTAAAAATCTTATGCATTAACTTCTCTTACTAGTGGGATCCAAGGAACGAGTGGTTTATAGCTGTGTGCATTATACGGTGGTGCTGTTAATAAGGAACTTCCTGGACCTCAGGAGCCCTGATTGAGTAGCCTTATGAATAAAAACTCTAAAACACAACTCTCGGAAACAGTTTTAAAAGTGAACAGCAAAGGAGCGTTTGCTGCTCCCTACCCCACCCCCTCATGGCACCTTTTTGGATGAGGATTGCAAATCCCTTCTCTGATTATGATTACTTTATTCCTCTTTCCACTCCAGGAATGTCAGACCTCAGTTTCCTTTTCCCCCAGCAGTAGCCCTCCCTGAGCTAACAGTTTAAACAAACAACTTTAGACACCACAAATGCAATCAACTTACTGAGAGAAAATCACAAAATACGAGAGTCAAATGCAAATACACCTTAGAGTAGTACTGTGAAATACGTTGCTAGCAGAGTCGGAAGCTTAGGTTACAAAGTATGGCTCAGACCCTGCAACAGCTGCTAAACAAACTTTACACAAATAAGAACTCCCAGTAATGTCACACATACAAAGTTAAACACATGTCTAAGTCTTTCCAGGACTGGGGCCTAGACATTGTTGCTTGCTGTATCTTTTGCTTTTTACACAATGGACATAAAATAAAGAACCACATGAGCACAGTGGGGACTAAATAATTCTGTTTATTAATTATAGCAGGGGTCAGCAACCTCTGGCATGCAGCTCGCCAGGGTAAGCACCCTGGCGGGCCGGGCCAGTTTGTTTACCTGCTGCGTCGGCAGGTTCAGCCGATCGTGGCTCCCACTGGCCGTGTTTTGCTGTCCCAGGCCAATGGGGGCATCGGGAAGCTCCGCGGGCCGAGGGATGTGCTGGCTGCAGCTTCCTGCCACCCTCATTGGCCTGGGACAGCGAACTGTGGCCAGTGGGATCCGCAATCGGCCAAAACTGCCAACCCGGCAGGTAAACAAACTGGCCCGGCCCACCAGGGTGCTTACCCTGGCGAGCCATGTGCCAGAGGTTGCCTGAATTATAGGAAACTTGCAACGCCTAGCTACCTATCTACACTGCTCCTCTGGTGGGCTTTTAGTGGCTTCCAGAACACGGTGGGTTCCAAAACTATTGGAAGGGATAGTATCCAACTTCTGCTTATGTATCTTATGCACCATTCATCTGAGGATTTCAAAGTGCTCTCCAAACATTAATTCCACATATTGCCATTATGAAGTAAGGTAGCATAAACCTTAAGCACAGAGAAATTAAATGAACGAACGCAAATCTAATGACTTCCAGTACCCTGCTCTAGCCATACTCCTTACTATCTTCTGATAACTGTTTCATATTTAAAGTCAAGGAGAGCTAAACTAATCCCCTAACTGTGGATTCCATATACACCATGACAGCTGTGTTCAGCATTTCAGAAAGAGGCTCTTTACTTGTGAGAGACAGAGGAAACACGCCGATTGGTCCTAAACACTACCATATCTTCCCTAAATATGATGTCCTAAATACTGAGTAGGTGAGTCCAAGACTACATGGGGGGGAAAAAAAGTAATTTCTTCTGGGAGGTAGTGAGAGTTGGGTTTTTTTATTATTATTTATTTTTTTATATATTTTTTTTTCATATTCAGACAGCACAGAAAAGAACTTGCCAGGGTTTTGTGGCTGCCAGCTGAGAAGCCCCAGACTACACAGAGATTAGTTGCTGTGCCACCAGGTGGAGTGAAATAGTTAAAATCATGGGAGCAGGCCATTAATTAAAGTGTCACATGCAGAAATCACAACCAAATGTCTCTCACAGCCAATAACCCCGTTGTCCTCCAGATGCCTTCACAAGGTCCATCATAACTGACTTCCTTACAAAAATAATGTATTCGTGCAGCCAAATTATCAAGACTAGTCCTGCCAGACAGCTTCAGATTCTTTCTAGAGGTGAAAAAATGAGGGAAAGAATCAAACTGTAATAATCAAATGTACAAAATTCCCATCCAAATACAGGCAATGGGCTTCAGTTCTGAACTACAGCTGAATGAAGCTATGCGTAGCTTGGGGGTGGGGATGGGAACACAGGTGTTATATTTATGACTTCTGGGTTGACTGGTCCAGTCCTTCTCAGAAGTTAGAGAAGCCAGAGGGTTGTGCTAATGTATGTTAGGTGCTTTGGCTATTCTGGCCATGCCTTCTCTCCCAAGAACACCACCTCAGCATACTCCTATTCTGGGGACCCTGAGGCCAGGAGAGGGAGGGGAGTAGCGAAGTGCTTTTTCAGAAGCTCTGTGCTACCCAAGGAAGCCACTTTCACCGGGGTATTTCCCAGGCAGAGCCCAGATCCAACATAAAGGGATTATAACAGGGGCCAGAATCAGAGCCCTGAGTCTTGAATTTGGACTTCGGAGAGCAGAATTTGGGGCCTGATCTGGATCTATTCATAACCTAGAGCATAGATTCTGTCGAGAGAGAAATATAACCTACAGCACAAAGAGAACTACACAGCTCCATACAACTCTATCAAAAGTTTTTGATAACCATGAGATAGAAGCATAAGGGGCTTGTGGCTGTTACATGTAACATCTAAAAAGTCTGTTACACTAGCCAGTGTATGAAACATCTCTATCCTAAGTGTGAGATGTAAGGTTTGATATATTTCATGTACCTTGTTTGTTTTGGTTTTTTAAGTCGTATACAATCCTTCTGTCCTGTTCTTTCATACCAATCAGTAAGAAATATTTTATTTCAGGGCCTTTTCCTGCTCCCTCTTGTCTCTTTCCCGTTATATTCAGGGGAAGCCATTGCTGCTAGAGATGCAGATATATATTCTGACTGACCCTGATAGCACCAGCCAGGCCATCAATTTGTTGGTTAAATAAATAAGACTTACTGGGGTTATTTATTTATTTCTCCCATTAAGTTGTTTGTTTTGGTAATGGGAATAGTTTTATAACTGGATTATAATAATGTCTGGGAAATTTTATGTATGGCTAGATAGTGGCAAATACAGCAGGGCACCTCAAAGCAGCACTATGGGACAATAACTTTTGGCTTTTTTTCCTGCCAGTAACATAAAGCAGCAGATGCCTAACCATAAACATGCTTAAATCTATTTGCTCTGTTGCTGAAAGGAATGGAGTGTGTGTGTGTGTTTATGTGGAGGGCTGTGCTCACATGATGTGCTTCACCTAACTTACAGCTCCTATTATTGCTGATGTGCTGGGGCGGAAGCGTCCTGGGCTGAGCAAGTGTTCGTCCTTAGGATTGGGTTATTTCTTGCTGCTCTGTGTTTTCTCACTTTAAAATTGTCTGCTCTCACATTGGAGCCTGGCAAACTCCCTTCCCTCCCCCCCCCCACACACACTTACGAATGAGAAGGAAATGTTCACTCTGAATGAAAGTCTCCCATGGTACCAGTTCCAGGCCCTTTACACTGCTTAATCCAGGACTGAGGCTGGGTGTGAGAACTCTGGATGAAACAGCCTCTGGGAAGCCTGTGCATTTTTGGAGTGGTGGAGCTTCCATGGTGGCCCCTCATTGACCAGAACTAAGGATTGCAATGGGGGTAGGCCAGAAGATGGGCCATGGGGTCCTTGATGCAGATCCAGTAACATTTAAAGAGGGGGAAACTGAAGTGTGGGAAGGTTAAATGACTTGCCTGTGTTCATGAAGAAAGTCAGTGACAGAGCTGGGAAGAAAACCTAGATCTCTTGACTCCCAGTGTGGGAACGTGACCATGGGATCATTCTACTTCTTTTTTTTGGAGGAGAGGAGGGGCAACATAAGCCTTGCGTCTATCGCTTTCTCAGAGTCTTTACATGTAGCTCTCATGGCTGAGTCTTAAATAAAGACTCCAGCCTAATGCATCCCAGACTCAACCCCAGAAAAAAGCCAGCATTAAATATAAGGGACAAGCATGGCAAGAGTAGATTTTGATTAATTAAAATACCCTTTTGGGAGCAAGGAGCTACTGAGAAAACAGCAAAGGAGTTAAATATAAGTCATTTGTTACTGCACATCGGGTGAGGTATTATGGAGGCCTTGAGTGAATCATGCCTTCTTGGTAGAGTGGTTATGTTAATCAATAAGGTTAAAGAGGGAGCTGAAGGAAGGATTTTCTAGTGGTTAGTGCACTAGCTTAGGAGACCTGGGTTCAACTGCCTGCTCCACCACAATTTTCCTGTGTGACCTTGAGCTAGTCAGATTGATTTCAAAGGCAATTATGTGCCTACATGTTTTTAAAGCTCTGGCTGAGAGGTTTTGGTGCCTCAGTTCCCCATCTGCTATAGCCTCTGTTGTGGAAATCAGACTGCATGATCATAATGGCCCCTTCTGGTTTTAAAATCTCTGAATCCCTCCTTATTTAATGACCTCTTATTGGAATCTCGATTGGAAATGGTCTCTTCTATGCAGCATCAGTTCCTCTCTTTTCTCAAATATTTTTGTTGAGGGTGTGAATTTTTATCATTATGATGCTGGAAATGATACCAGTGCCTTTAGACACATAGCTGTGATATGCAGCAACATTCAGCAATATCTGGTTTATTCAGCTTTTCAGCTTGATTTCTTGTTTCTCACATCTGTTTGCAATTTCATCAGTCAAAGTATAACAATGATGACTGTTAATTTCAAAGGAAGCTATAATACATCACACAGAAAAAGTGAGAGACAGTCAAGTAGCCAGAGTGACTGAATGCTGTCAAGCAGGACTCACTGACAACAGAATTCTGCCTTCACTAAATAAGAGTTTCACCCACATATCTAAGAGCAGAACTGCCCCCCTCCTCCTCATTATTAGTTTTAGACATTATTGCAGAATATTAGGGAAATATTTTTGTTCAACATAATGGATTATTCATGATTTTCTGTCATTTTATATGCTGTCAAGACCAATTACAGCTCCTGCCCAATTCCAGCTGACAGGAGGATGTTTGTCTTGGTGCTGACATAGTGTTCCCTCTTGGTTCAGGATGAAAAAGAAGCTATTAACACAACCAAAAAGGAAAGTGTCTCTCCTAGGCAGGTGTGAGGAATTTGTATGTCTTCCATGTAGTTCAATGGAAAACCTGCAAGATTTTCCATTCCTTCCCTGCAGGAAGACCTCATGTTTTAGCTGCTTAAACACAAAAAAAGTGACATCTTCTAGCATATGTTGAAAAGAATAGGAAAAATACAGCAAAATCTGTTATGAGAAGTATATTTGACAGAAATGCATGTTTATCAGAATTGCTTTTTAGGCTTGATTTTAATAACTAATTCAGGAGAAAAACTTTATCCTTCTATTATGTGGGACTTTAGTAGAATCTGGATTCAGAAAATGTGCACTGCATCAGCATTAAGCAAAAAGACTGTTATTTTCATAGTTTAAAAGCCCTGATATCAGTATTTAAATGGGACAGTTCTGTGTCTGTCACTGAGAGTGTTGCAGGACATTCCAGAAAGGGAATATTCCAAACAATTGTGTCTGTACACTGTTAAATTCTTGAATACATGTTCAACTGCTGGGGGCAGGGCCAGGCTGAGGATTTTGGAAACAGAATGTGCAGGGAGTCTTACACGTACTTCCATAACCTGTGCAATTGCACTTTGGGGGTGGACAGTGGTGTACTTTTCACTAGTGAGTGGGTTTGGTAAGAGGTGGCTTATGGCACTTGCCACTGGAGACAAGGTAAGAAAGTGACTAGAGTCCAAATTTACCTTTCCAGTTAGGGTGGTAGTGGCTGTGTAACAGGAGGGCTAGGTGGTCCCCTGCGAGGGGATGCTGAATGAAGGAGCCGCTGCTGCTGCTGAATCTTGTTCCTGTGCCACTTCTGGCTATCTAAAAGATGTCTGTGCTTACAACTGCATCTTGTAGCTAATTGCGAATTCGTTATACACACATTGCTCTTTCAAACAGAAGGCTTTCACGGGGGAAGGAAGAGCACGAGCATCATGATTCTTGCATTATAATTGTGCCCTTTATTCACAAACTGTAAACCAATAAGCTAATTTATAAACAATGCAGACATTGGACCTAATCCAAAACTAATTGAAGTCAGTGAAAGTCTTTCCTTTTACAGCCTTGGGATGAGGCCCATAAAGAACATACTGAAAGTATTACATCATGGTTATCTCTTTATTTTGGTTAAAAGTCGACAGATAACTTAAAAAAAATAGTTGTTCCTAATTTTGTGCTCATTTGTGTTCTTAAAGTGGGCTTTTACATGACACCCATATTGACTCACTGTAGTGAAAAATCTAGTTGTATCCCCAGATTTATTGGGCTACTTACCCAAAGGCTCTCAGGCCTGGTCTACTCGTAGCTTTTATACAAGTCTAAGGACTGGTCTACACAGCAGGGTTAGGTTGACAGAAGGTGCCTTGCGTCAACCTACCTGTGGAAGTATATTCACTTAAATTTGGCTCCTGATGATGTAAGTGCCTCCCTATGCCAATTTAGTAACACCAGGTCCCCGAGTGGTGTAGAGTCACTGTCGATGTAATTAGATCAACAGGGTGTCAGTTTAGACACGGCATTGCTTATGCTGACTGTTTCTGGCTTGCAGGAGCCATCCCACAGTGCCCTACGCTGACAATACAATTGATAAAAGTGCTCCTAGTGAGGACATGCACCACCAACACAAAGACTCAAGCGTGTGCCCACACAAGTGATTTAATAACTGCACTGGCTATATGCTGATGTAAGATGGGTTGATATAATTTTGTAGTGTAGGCATGGCCTAACTGTGTCCGCCACTTTAAATATACAAACAGTACAACTTTTGTATGTAGACAATCCTTTGTAAAAATCTTTACGTAGCACCTCTAACAAACATTTAGCAAAACAGTTGTCACAGCTATTTTCCAAAATGAAGTGTTAAGCATTTACAGCAGCAGAATTCCTGTATCGCAAAGTTTAAATGGGCCTTTTTATTAAGAACTGTAACAAAGCAGTTTAGTTTCAGTATTTTTCTGACCAGTTTGTATGACTTCTGTTGACAAGCTGCTTGATGGGGAAAAAAATTCATCTGCACATAACTTTGCATATTTTAGTGATCACTTGTGCATAATTCTCAAAACCTTGATACATAATTCCTCAGTGTGTAATTAATAAACCAAAAATCCCATAAAACTAAGGAAATCCATGTCTACTGTGCTTCATAGCCGCTGAGATCTGGAACGCTTTTATGCCTAAGCTTTGCAAAATTATAAAGTAGAGAAAAATATCTTAAAAAAAGAAGTGTCTTTTCTGCATTTGTGTACTTGCTGCCAAATGCGTGAATGAGGCATTTCAGGATGGTCTATTTAAGCACAAAATAATAAAAGTGTCAGTGAAGCAGTTATGTTGATTTATCAGGCCTGTTAACATGGTAATAGTCACATAAAGCACAACTAGCATTTTGATTCTAAAAAAGATTGGTAGCTCCCATAAAACAAAGCTATACATACTAAGCAGGCTTTACAGATTACTTGTAATGTGTATGTCAGAGATCCACAGGGCAAAAGGTAACTTCTGTGCATCTCACTAATACTCTGCACTGTACTATGATCCTCACCATATATGTTTTACATAGTGAGCTGGCCAGGTTTATCAGTCAAACTCTGAATCAGATGGTGATTAATGTAAACACAAGGCCTCTTTATTTTGTTTCAGCAGTACATGGGTGCTCATTCAGCACAATCAGAAACAAGCAGAACAGTGCAAAAAGCAAATACCATTATTCCAAATATACTCCCCCCTCCAAGATACACTTAATTAGAATAGAAAGGAGGAACTGAATAACATTATTCTGTTCGGTGTTTTCCTCAGAAACAGCTGGAAAGAGAGAACTGGAACGTATGTACAACAGGAACCAGGCAGACAGGACCATTGGCCAGTTTCAGCAAAACTGGCCCAAGGAGGTGTAAATTACATGCTGGGTAGAAAGGGGTGTGCTCTCTAAGGAGAACAGCCAGTATTGCTGCCACAACCCTCCCTCTAGGTTCCTGCTGAGGGAACAGCTTAAGTTGCACAAGAACTTCCCCAGCAGGACCCTGTGAAGGGATGTGCTGAGTCAGCACGTTGCCCATACTGCCCCACACTGCTTCTTGTGTTGTCCATGGCTGCTGAAGCCTAGTAGAGGTTACATGACTGCTTTGCACAGCTGCAGCCTGGTCCCCAAGTTAATGTCCTAATGTCAGTGACCGACACTAACAGTGACCTACATCAACGTAGGTCATTGTCACCCTGGAATGAACCTAACCCACTAGCTTGGAACCTTACTGGACATGGAACAGGAACATAAAGATAAAGAGGGATAGTCTCAGTGCAGATTCTCTGGGATAGGCCTCTACCTCACAAAAGCCACCACTATTCCCTGATGACAGTCTCAGCAGACAAGCCTTTGAAGGCTCATCCGCATTAGAAAATGTTATTGTGTTTCAGCACGACTGGGAACCCTGGAGTTAGATGAGACGATGGTGACCATGACTTTGTGGTCAGTGTAGACTAGGACAAGCCATGTTAGGGCACTTGCCTAAGATGTGGGAGACCAAAGTTCAAGTCACTGCTCCAATGACTATTTATAACAAGTGAAACAACTTCAGCAAGAGAAAGTGAGAGCTACCCTAGGCTGCCTCATAGCCCAGTGGTCAGGGCACTCTCCTGCACTGTGGGATACCCACATTCAAATCTCTTTTCCACATCAGGCACACAGGAATTTAACCAGGATCTTCCCCATCCCAAGTGAGTACTCTAACCACTGGACTAAAAGTTATAAGGAGGGCACCATCACTGCCATCTTCTAACCCTGTCACCATCAATATTTTGTGAATCTAGCCCTTTAAAAATATCTGAAACAAAATATTATTAAATGAATTTTTTGACATCAAATTTTTTGAAGTTTGGGTTGACTGAAACCATATTCTTTTTATTTTTCAGAACTGCCAGGGAACCAACATATCAGTTATTCACCCACTGCTAATTATAATGCTCTGGATATTCTTGATGTCTATAAAAATGACAAGATTCAAAAGGGAACTGGACAAGTTCTTGGCATCACTGACTTCTGTGGCAATGAGTTTCACAATGTATGAAAAAGAATGTCCTTCTATCAATTTTGAATGTCCCATATTTAAATTTCACTCAATGTCCCCTTGTTTTTGTGTTATGGGACAGCGAGAAGTTTCTTATAAACCTTCTCAACATTATTCATTATTTTATATTGTGGTTTCATGTTCCCTCTTACCACCTTTCTATGGAAAATAATCCCACGCTTTTCCATCTCTCATCATATGAATGTTTTTCTAGGCCCTTGATCATTCTTGTTGGTCCTCCCCTCTAATTCTGCAATATCCTTTTTGAGATTGGGGTGACAGTACTACATATAGTATTCCAGATGAGGCTGTACCATTGATTTTATATGAATGCATTATAAAATTCAAAAGCTATACATCTTGTCATGCTTTATGGATTACTTATGGGAACATTTAAAACTATACATGTTTTGAAGTCCATGTCTGATTATGCTGGTAATATCTCTGATTTTCAGAACTGAAATATTCTTTAAAAGAACTTCAATTTACTTTTGTCCATTTATGTTGCTTTTTTGTTGTGCTTTGCTGTCCATACTACAGGCTAAATTTTAAAAGCCTGTTTCCACAGAACTTTTCTTAATTCAATGAAAATATTTCTATTCATATCAGGTTTTATAAATCTATTAAAGGACACCCCCTCCCCTCCGGTCCCCACAACCTACACTTGAGCATAAACTACTTGACAGGGTTCCTTTAACTCTTTCTTTACTAGCAGAAATTACACTCCAGCAATGAAAACATTCAGTACAAATGAACAAATACAGAATCTCTCTCCTCAGTCTACAATGCCTTCTGTTGGCAAAAATCACTGAATAACTATAAACATTAGGCCAAGGCAACATTTTAAAGTGCAGATCACCACTTGCTACACATGAATAATTCAAATAATGCTGCATAAAGCATAGGCAATATTTAGTAGCAATTTCATTAATAACTAAAAGCAGAAGTTTAATAAGTGACACAGTAAGATAAAGACATAACATTTCAAATAGATTCCATTTATAATAAATAAAAAGTGCTGGTCTTAACATAGTGCACATTAAGCATATTGGTCCAGCAAGCTAGCCTCCCACAGCCCATCTTTTTTTCTGAATTGCATGCTGCCACTGAACATAAATGAAAGACACAAATAACATCAAAGATTCCATCCAGAGTCTGGGTAGACAACTGGAAGCAGTTGGTTATATGTGCATTAGAGGTTCTCTCACCCATTTGTACTCTTTTTGGGCCAGACGCTCAGCTGAAGCTCATTGTGCGATGGCAAGTTACACTAGCTGAGGACCTGGCCTTGTCCTTAGTCCTGTTTCATATCTTCCCTTTATGCCTTGTGGCCAGCTCATATTTTGTTTGTGGTGTATTTTTGTGGGGGTTTTGTGCTTTGATTTGTCTTTATTTAGGCAATTTTGTGCAAGGGGGGGGAGCTTGGCAGAATTTCATAGAAAACCTTGGGTGGGAGTAAAATTCCACAATGGGATCCTCAATGACTCTTCCCCAAATTGTTCTGCTGTGTTTTGGCTGCTATATTTGGCTATAATTGTTCTGCTGTGTTTAGGCTTGCAGATTTTTAGGGATCCTCTGGAGCTGCGGTGGGCAACCTGTGGCCTGCAGGCTGCCGCTTACCACAGCTCCCATTGGCCGGGAACGGTGAACCGCGGCCACTGGGAGCTGCAGGCAGCCATGCAAATGTAAACAAACGGTCTGGTGGCCCGCCAGCGGATTACCCTGACAGGCTGCATGTGGCTCACGGACTGCAAGTTGCCCACCACTGACCTACACCAATGGGAGGCTTCTCCCATTCGCATAGGTACTACTTCTCAGGGAGGTGGAGTACCTAACTATGTCCACAGGAGAATTCTCCAGTCGACCTAGCGCTGTCTATGCCCGGGGTTAGGTCGTCACTCGGGTGTGGATTATGCAACATATAGTTATACCGACCTAATTTCCTATTGTAGAACTGGCCTAGAGGAAAGGTCTCTGAGGGTATTTACATTCAAGTGCACTTCCATTGTGTTACAAAGCAACCATGGAAAAAGATGCATTAGGCCAGCAGGAGGTAAACCCAGAGGCAAAATGGCAGAGCTAAAACCTAGGGAAATGTGCTCTTCAAGGGAAGAGTTTAATCTCACAGACCTTTTCAAAGATTAAAAGGGCAGCGTTAAACTGGAAGCGAACCAGACTGGGATTGCGCCTGCCTCTGTGCTCAAACACAGATAATGGTTCCTGACAAGCACTTGCAGGAACAAGTAAATCCTATACATTTAGACTGCTCTGGTTTTGCTATTAAAAATCCATCTCCATTCAAAACTATATTCTGCAGGAATTACAAATATTGTGAACACACAGGGAATATTTATGGATCCTCTGTTTTTAGCCACTCATAAAAAAGGAAAAGCTTTTTATACACAACTTCTTGATAATTTGGAAGTTATGAGGGTTGGGGTGGAAGAACTTTCCCTTTCTGGTCTTAAAAAATATGTATTTTCTTTACCAAAAGAGAATTTCTGATTGCAAAAATCATTGGGCCTGAGTCTGATCTGTCACCAGTTTAAGTCAGGAGTAATCCCACTGAAGTCAATTCAGTTAACTGGTATAAATTGCTGTGTGCGAAGAGAATCAGGCCCAGAGGTTCTAGGCTTAGAACAGAACTAAAAACATGCAAGGTCTGAATTCCATTTGGCTCTGGCAATCTGTGAGCTCCAGACAGCTGCACGGTTTTCACTTGAAACCTCTGGTAGAGTAGGTATACTGCACTGGCTTTAATCTAGCTGCCCCTGCTTTCTCTTCTGCCCTCCCTGCCACCGATCATGGATGTGACTTGTAAAGATGGACCTAAAAGCCTTTTTTCTTATACAAATGTGATCATCTTGGTAAGGTAAATTGTAATCTAACAAGGCTCATAATCATTTTTCAAATTCATAGCATTAAATAAAGAAACTGAGGTGTCACTCTTGACAATGAGGCACTGCATTTAACCAATCCCTTCAAACTTAGATGCAGAATGATCCATAGAATGTTTTGCAGAACGGAAATCAAATTATACTGAACTTGAAAAAGGAACCACTTGCTTGCCTGCCACATATACTTCATTAATATTCCGATCATCACCTGAAACAATAAAGCCAAAAGATTTTTGCATAAATCTATACATCTTATGCAACTAGTGTAAGTGACACAATACTCAGCATCAGGTGTGGAACTGATCACGTCCAAAGACTGCAGCACACAGCCCCCCCCTTAGACTGGGAAAGGGTTCATGTGGCATGGGCCTTCTATTAGGAAGATTTCCCTCCCCTCCCCTACATTTGAAAAGGATGAAACTGGCAGTGCTCGTCCTGTAGATCTAAAGGCTGGTTTACACTCAGTTTTTGCACTAATTAAAAAATTTGGTTATTCAAACAATTCCATTAAATTTTGATGCCAAAATTGAGTGTAGGCCAGCCCCTAGTCCAGCCAATCGCAAGTAAAGAGTATGTATGTTTTCATGAGAAGTGACTTCCCATCTTTCTTGCTGAGAACAAAGGCATACTATGTGAAAGGGCATTAGGCTTTGTAGAGACTGGGCAAGTGATTTGTGTTTAAAAATGTGATTTGTGTTAAAGTTAATGCACTGTTAAACACCACTTAGCTTCCAGTGTAGACACAAATAGTCATGGTAAAAAACCTGCTAATTGGTTGGGTTAATCTTAGCCTAGCAGATCACAGGATTTTGTGTAAAACATATGTGGTTACACCACAGAACATAGCAAAAATGCCGTACTTCTCAATTCTTATTTAAACATTTGTGATTTTAAAAAAAAACAACAAGGAAAAGCAATCAATCTCCATATTATGTCAGAAGATTATCTGACATAAAGAGAATTTTTCTGTATAGTGAAGGCTGGGACGTACCTAGATACAGGAACTTCTGGATAATATCCTGAAAATATGGAAAAAGCACAAATTTCAGAAAGCAGTTCCTCTCCTCCCAAAACATCAGTATGAAACTAAAAAGACTGCAAAAACAAATTCACATAACACATGCTTTTTAACTGTAAAATCAAAATTTGATGTATCTATTTGCTAATAACTATGTATGTTTTATCTAAAGAGGCTATATCTCTTAGAAGAGCCAATATCAGAAAAATGTGGCACTATAAGTTAGATAACACTTCAACAGGCATATTGTTCAATTCATAACATTTCCCTCTACCCACTCTTTTGTCTTCGCACTGATGAGCTAATAACCTTGTTTAATTTGCCCAGTAAAATCTTTGTTCTTTTTTCTTTACTAAATAAACCCAGCTAAAAGATTATGCTAGCCTTAAAAAACAAGTTTTATGTCACTGGCATCAACAGGTTCAAATTCATGACACTAGATTTCAGTGGAACAGTCCTAGGGATTAATCTGGCCTATTGTTTTTAACCAGAGGTAATGGGATAATGCCAACATTCAGGAGCAACTGGTCATTGGGGCTAATGGGACTAACCCTCACCCATGTTGTCACTGAGTAGTGTGGCTGATATACTGTAGGGTGTAGTACCCTGCCTGTCACTTAGGTGCTCCTGGAAGGACTCTTGCTGCTTCAGCCCCTGAATGCTACAGAACCCCGTCTCCCTCCTGGATCTGCAGCTTGCTCTTTTCAGTAACTTTCTGAAGCATTTCAATAACTTGGTGCTTTGATTACCTCAAAAGTATCTCCAGCAAACAAGTCAAAAGGACTGTCTGAAGCCTTGGGGTTAATCAGCAGTGCATCAAATTCTTTGCCAACTTCAAAGTTTCCAATCACATCATCTAGTCCTAGGACTGGGAAACAAAATTAGTTAATAAACGAGCCTCTGGTCTTCTGCACACTCCACTTTGTACAAGTGTCTGGCAACTTGTTTGAGGTCTATGTCCAGATAGAAATCTGCAGATGTTTAGATTGCTATGACAAAAAGCACACCTTTAAAATATCGAAATAATGTAACCTCTGAATTCTTAAGACTTTTCATAAAAAAAATTGTTGATATTAGAGAAAAATGATAGGTAAATAAGGCAAGTGAGAATAAAAAGGTGCTATAAATTTCAAATTTTCATTAAATGTGTTTTTGTTTTACCTTTTTAACATCATCCTATGTCTAGGTTCCACTGCGTCATAAAATAATTGATTATTCTAATTTCAAACACCTAGGATGAGCAATCTCTTACATTTCCAAAAGTCTCTTTCATCCTGAAAAATCCAAAAGCACTTTAAAACTACATACTTATACCGAAATCTAGCCACTTATGGGGATAACATGGACATAATACTTGTGTACCTCACAATGGGGGTGTTAGGCTTAATTCATTGTCTATAAAGTCCTTTGAAGCTGAGCTTCTCTGGCAGAGGGTTATATAGACTAGGAAGTATTTATTATGATCATAATGTAGGTATGTATTATTATTCTGGAAGGTGTAACAACCAATAAGCACCCAGAACATTATGGTTAGAGAAAATTTTGACCCAGGACAACGGAGCACACCCCTAACATTTTTTATAAAAAATGTCACGGGATGTCTAACGTCCACACAGATAAATTGTTTTACAACATCATTTTATGCAATATGAACCCACTCAAGCATCATAGCTGCAAATGTTTTTAAAAAAAACTGAATGACATTTGCAATATAATGGGCTTAAACTATGAATAAAAATTGATTTGTGTACTCAGACTAGCTTTACAACCCACCCACAAACTGTCCTGGCTCCTAGAGGCTTGCACAACATCACGCTTCAGAAGGTTCACTCTATCCTGATTTTTTTTTTCCAAGTTCTGTTCTAACAGATCCTCACAGAAAGTCAGCTCATGCATGCTGCTGAGTGCCCTTAATGGCAGCTGAAAGTACTAAGTACCTCACAGAAAGAGTGAAGCTCTAATTCTTTAGCATGAGGGTGCAGAGCTAAACTGACCCCTGCCAGGATTTGAACATGTGGTGTGAATAGTTTAGCTATGGCAACCCTGAACACAGTGTGGCCTCCCTGCACCTAGATCTGCATGGGCAGTGCCTGCATACAGCCCCACTGATTTCAAGCATTTGCCTGTGCAGAGCCATTTGCAGGATAGAGGAGATGGCTTAGGCTCCAAGACAACTCCTGGGCAAATTCCAGTTATGTAGTTGTTACTTTTTGCCTGCAGACTTATTGTCCTATAGGGCCAATCAGATAAAGCATTCTTCACTTACAGCCTGATTCAATGTCTAATGAAGTCAATGGAAAGACTCCAATTGACTTTAATGGTAGGGTGACCAGATGTCCTGATTTTTATAGGGACAGCCCCAATATTTGGGGCTTTTTCTGATATAGGCTCCTATTACCCCTCCACCCCCGTCCCGATTTTTCACACTTGCTGTTTGGTCACCCTATTTAATGGGCACTGGATTAGGGCCTTTAGTTTCAATGACGGGTGTCTACATAGATTGTAATTAAAGCGGGCATGTGTGCAGGCTGTTTTGGGATCTCTGGATGAAAGTTCTCTTTATAAAGTCATTTGTTATCCACTAAAACACAGCAAAAATTCTCTTAAGACGTTACTGAGTCTGCAACCAGTTTATATTTTTCTGGTTCATCTCCAACTGATCTAGTATTCTGCCAATTCATTCAATTGGGTAAATCTCACAAGAAGGTACTGGACATGAAGCCTTGCTGAAAAGAACTCCAGAGTCTTTAAAGCTGTATGTTGTCTGCAGAATTGTTTCTTGTGCTTGGACAGCAGAGCATGAAATGAAGGCCAAACAGAGGGCTGTAAGGCTTCTTTTATTTGTTAGCAGGGTCCTTCTCCCTCTCCCCTTTTTTTCTTTGTTATTTTGAGCCTCATACAGTAATATAAAATTACAGCCCTTTGGGTCTGATTTTTCAGAGGTGCTAAGCGTCCACAGTCCCCATTGAAGTTAATGGGATTTGCTCAGCACGTCTAAAAATCAGGGCTTTTGTTATTTTCATTTCCTTTGAAATGATCTAGGATAATTTTAAGTTTGTATGAATAATTTGTAATGTGAAATAAACTTTCCAAATACCCCCAAATTGTCTTAGAAGGCATTGGGATTGCATAGGGTGTAATATCAACACAGAATCAGCTCTTTTGTTTTTTTAGATGGTTAATGGATGGCAATGGAATTTCAGTCTCTGAAGAAATTTGAGAGCTACACACATTTCACAGCATTCTAGAGATGTGTTTTAAAAAAACAGAAATGATAAAATGTTACCTTTTAGTGTTTAATTTCATTCAAAACCATGTTCCACAAAGCTATGTCTAGACAGCTACTAGCAACTGCAGCTGGCCCAGGCCAGCCAACTCAGGCTCACAGGGCTTTGGCTGCTGGGCTGTTTAGCTGCAGTGTAGATGCCCAGGCTTCTAGGACACTGCAAAATGGGAGAGTCCCAGAGCTCCAGCTGCAGCCCAGAAGTTTACACTGCAATGAAACAGCCCTGCAGCCCAAGTCAGCTGGCATGGGCCAGCCGTGGATTTTTCTTTGCAGTCGTAGACATATCTCTAGTTTGCCTGAAAGGGTATAGTGAGATTTTTCTCTGGTGTGCTTCATGCAGTTTCTATGTTAAACACAAGAGGGTGCTAAAAGCTCAGTAGTCTCAGCAGTCAAATCTAGTAAGAGAGAGTAGCACATGTAAACAAAAAGAAATCTATATAATCCACAGTTTCTTAAACTGCAGAGGTCTAAGGGAGATAGGGGAATGTGTAAATAACTAATTTAGAAAAAGGAGATTCAATAAAATTTAAATAATTTAAAAAATCAATATATGACATAAGCCCTATAATCAATATATGACCTAAGCCCTTTTTAAAGACCCCATATTGCTGGAACCTGAGAACCTCATGGCAAATGTAGACTCATGCAAGATGTGCCTGAGGACAATGCCTCTGCTAGTTAAACAGTATTAAATCTGTACCCATGCTTGGGTTTGCTTTCCACTGAACAGTATAAACTATATTAAAAACCTTATTACAGAAAATATGAAGTGTAAGTATTCATTCAAAACATATTAACTGGAACACTGGATGTGCTGGCTATATTGCTATAGGTTAAAGACACTACGGAGTCTCTCAAAAACCGCGTTGCATATGTTGTTTATACTTTCTTGGTGCTCAGGTCTGGCTGAGAAGTGATTTGGCAAGGACTGTTTTGTGAAAAAGATTCTGGCAGGCAGGGCCATACCTACCTATTCTGGGTCCCTATGCAGCCCCCTCATGGGGGGGCAGGGCTGGCTTGGGGGACAAAGGGGAACCACCCCCCCAGCACTCACTGGCAGCGCAGCTGGGGCCAGGCCACTGCACTTCCTGCTGCCAGTGAATGCAAGCCTGGCCCTGCAGCAGTCCTCAGAGGGGTTGGGGTGGGGGTGGGGTGGAGCAGGGGCGGGAAGAGGCTGGGCTGGGGCAGAGCAGGGGTGAGGGCGTTGGAGACAGGGTGGAGTGGGGACAGGGCTGAGGCAGAGCAGGGGTGGAAAGAGGTGGGGTGGGATAGAGTAGGGGTGGGGGCAGGGAAGAGGTGGGGCAGAGGCTGGAGCAGCACGCAGCTGTGCAGGGCACCAGGGCCGCCCAGAGGGGGGGGGCAAAGGGGGCAATTTGCCCCGGGCTCCGCAGGGGCCCCGAAGAGAACAGCGGAGGCTCCCGCCTCCGCCCCTCTCCTGGAGCCTTAGCACATCAAGCGGTGTGTCTCAGCCGGGGCCCCTGAGCCCCGCCCCGCTCAGAGCTGCGTGGGGAGGGGGCGGGGCTGGGAGCTTCGGCCTGAGCTCTGCTCCCTCCGCTGGGCCCTGGGCTCCCAGCCCCGCCCCCTCCCCACGCAGCTCTGAGTGGGACGGAGCTCAGGCCCCGCCGGCCCCTCGCTGCGGCTGTTCCGGCGAGGCGCTGAGGCTGCGCGTGAGGAAGGAGCCGGGGGTAAGAGGCTGGGGGCGGGGGGGTTGGCTAAAGGGCAGGGAGCCCTGGAGACAGTCAGGGCAGAGGTTGGGGGAGGGGGCAGGGAATGGGGGGGTGGATTGTGGGTGTTCTGGGGGGGGTGAATAGGGTCAGGGCTGCCCAGAGGGGGTGGGGCAAGAGGGCGCAGGAGCTTCTTCGCTCCCGGTCTTCGCCGGCGGGGGGTCCTTCTGCTCCGGGGCGGAAGGACCCCCCACTGGCGAATTACCGCCGAAGCGGGACACGCTGCCGACGTGCAGCCCGGTCTTCGGCGGTAATTTGGCGGCGGGGGGCCCTTCCGTTCCGGGACCTGCCGCCGAAGTGCCCCGAAAACCCACGGCTGTAGCCCCACGCCGCCAAATTACCGCTGAAGACCGAGCTGCACGTCGGCGGCGGGTCCCGCTTCGGCGGTAATTCGGCGGCGGGGGGCTCCCGCCGCGGGTCTTCGGGGCACTTCGGCGGCGGGTCCAGGAATGGAAGGGCCCCCCGGCGCCGAAGACCCCGGGCCCCCGGAATCCTCTGGGCGGCCCTGCAGGGCACCAGGAAATGTGGTACCCCAAATTTCCTGGTACCCTACGCAGCCGCATACTTTGCGTATGGGTAAGGATGGCCCTGGTGGCAGGACTCAAAAGAAGAAAGAAAATGCATGAATGTGATGACAAATATAAGACACATGGTTTTACAGCAATTGTGCAGTGTTGGCTGGTGAGAATACAAAGCATTTTAAGTTACTGCAACATTTAGAAATCCGTCATCCGCAAGTGAAAGAAATGTTTGAGGATTTTTAAAAAATGGAAAAAGCACCTAGAAATTAACAAGATTCAACTACTCAAACTGGCTATGTCAACATGAATGCCCTTCTGACATCATATGGTTCATACCACTGCAGAAAATCTTATCTTTCTCTGTACAACAGATGTGATTGTAGAGCCAGAAAAAGCAACCAATCTGAAAGCAAGGCCATTGTCAAATAACTCCATGTTGTTGCCAAAAGTTTTACAATGGAGGGGGGATCCTAAAATCTGGCCCCATTTTAAGGACAGAGGACAGTATACTGCAAAGCTGTAATCAAAGCATCACACACACACACACTCTAGAGGAAAAACATGTTTCTTTACCTTGACTCCCTCCAAGAGTTGCTAGTCTGAAAGCCTCTTTAAGAGTTAAGCCTCTACTGGTCACTTTATTGAGTAGAAGGGTATTAGATGAAGACATCGATCTCCTGATAGCATCAAGCATAGAAGATGAATACCCACCAGCAACATCTACAATAGATAAAAATCTTAAAAATTAGCTTTTTGGGGATAATGATCTGGGTGGAAATTGTATGACTTTTTAAATTTAATATTCTGTAATGGCAGATGAGATAAATAGGGAAAGGTTCATCATTATGACCAGTCTTCAATGAGTTTATTGCCTAATTCCTAAAGAAGATTTTTATATGTGCATGAGCATCTCTATAAGGGTAATACAGATTACATGCAGAATAATATAGATTATTTTCCTACAATCTAGAAAATAATTCCAGACCCCACTTCAGTTCTTTTTTGACCAGTGGAACAAAACTATCTTCATTCACTTTAAAAACATTTCTCTAAAATTTTTTGACCCATTCTAGATGCAGAGTAATGGAACATCAGGCCCACTGGTTGGGAGAACGTTAGTGCTTTAACGTGAATATGTGGCTAGCCATTTGTGCACTAAATAGGCTCTCCAATAAGTGATTCTACAGTAAATTACTAACCTGTGCCAAGACCAAGCTTCACATTGTGCTTCAGAACATTTTGTACGTTTAAAAAGCCACTGCACAACCTGGATTGGAAAGAAACAGATCCTCCATGACAAACACAGAAAAAGACTAAAGGCTCATTCCTGCATTCAAGCAGTGGGGGGGACGGGGATGGGTTACCTTAGTGATGACAGAAGAAGAGGGCCCTAAAACAGTTCCATGGTAATGGCTCTTCAGTATACAAAACACTTCCCAAAATGTATGTAGCACAAAGGTGGGAAAACTACAGCCCACGGGCCATATTCAGCCCACGGGACCTAGTCCTGCCCAGACTCTGAGCTCCCTGCCGGGGAGGCTAGCCTCTGGCCCCTCCCCTGCAGAGCCACACTGCTGCGGGGGCAGCGCTCTGAGCGGTAGAGCTGCACACTCCCGCTGAGCAGAGCGGCAGGCCGGCGCAGCAGCCAGATATGCTGCTCTGCATGCTCTGCTCGGCGTGGTAAGTGGGCCAGGGCCAGAGGGTTGTATAAGGGCTGGGGGCCCCCGGGGAACAGGGATCAGGGGGCGGTTGAATGGGGCGGAGGTTTGGGGGTGGGCAGTCGGGATGGGGAACAAGGACAGTTGGATGGTTATAGGGTTTCAGGGGGCGGGGCTGTGGATGGGGTCAGGGCAGTCAGGGGAATGGAAGCAGGGGGGTTGGAGAGGGGCGGGGTCCCGGGAGGGGGCGATTAGGGGCGGGGGGTCCTGAGAGGGGGCAGTCAGGGGACAAGGAGCAGGGCAGGGTGGATGGGTCGGGGGTTCTGAGGGGGGCAGATAGAAGGTGGGGACCAGGCTGCTTGGGGAGGCACAGCTTTCCCTACCCAGCCCTCCATCCAGTTTTGCAACCCCGATGTGGCCCTTGGGCCAAAAAGTTTGCCCACCCCGATGTAGTGGATGATGCCTACGCAATAGAAATAAAGAAAATTGTGTTCATAAACCTGAATTATAAAACCTTGATCATTAAAAGGATAAAATAAAAACTCAGTATGCCACTTTTGTAGTCTTGTATTCACTGAGTGCCTCACTTACTGAAAATCAGGGCCTTAGTATATTCAGAAAGGAAGACGGCAAAGAAGGCCAAAAATCAAAAGCAGAGATGAAGAAATGTAAATTACAAACTGGCCATGTGTAACTTAATGCCCTAAATGATTCAACTGAGCAGTTAGGGAAGGTTCGATGGCAGTTGGAAGGTGGTTGATGGGGATTACAGGGCGTCAGGCGCACTGACACGATTGCTTGGATACTTGGCCTGTCACCGGGGACTGCTTAGGGCAGAGACTCCATGAAGGGATGATGGTTACATTACACAAGAGGGCAGGAGCCAGAGGAGAGTAAGTGGTGAGAGAAACAACTGAGGAGACTATGAGTTAAGGCAAGGAGGGGGGCTAAATTCCCTGCTTCTTTAATTTACATGTCTTCCAGCCTTTGGCATGAAAATAATACCAATAAAATGAGACTGCTTTAGGGCCTGAGTCTGATCTTGCTTATACCCATGTAAATACACTGAAGTCTATAGGAGCGGCTGAGTGCTTTTGAAAATCATGTTACTTATTTAGGTGCCTAAATAAAGACTAAGAGCTTAGCTTTAGGCTTCCATTTTTAATAACTTGGCCTTCTTTCATATATAATGTGATATGTGATGTAGAAAGTCAAGATGGTTGATTTATAAATATGAAAAATAAAAACAAAATCCCATTATATGATAAAATCTGTTTCAGGAGAGCAGTTGAAACAAATCTGGGATTCCTTATGGAGCCAATTAATTGAGGCTTGCAGGGCTTGTCTAGTTCTAGGGAAATTATGCAATGCTCTAATGTAAACCCACTGCACTAGAGCAAAATAGGGCTTGCTCCTGTATGACTTATCTTGGTAACATGCACTGACAGCATTCCCAGGGTAAGTCACACCTGTGCAAACCCTAATGTAAACAAGCATGGAACTAGAGCTGTGCAAGAACTGGAATTTCTGTTTCATGGGCAATTCCATGATACCAAAATCTGTGTTCTGTCCAAATAAGAACACAATCAGAAAACTGAGAAATTTCCTGTATTTTTGTTTTGGAGTCAAATGTTTAGTTCAAATGTTGATATTTTTATATTATAATAAACAATAAATTTTGAAACAAAAGGCGGTTTTGAAATGAGACATAACATTCCATTCCAATGAGAACATGGTCAGAATGCTTTTTGTTATTTAAAATAAAATTTAAGCAAAATCAACACATTTCAGGAAGCTTCAATTTTAACAAAACAGCATTTTTCAAATGAAAAATGTTCCACTGGGAAAATGTTGATCAACTCTACATAACACAAACCTCACTAATCTAGACAACACCTCAATATGCAACATTCTTCCCTTGTACCTTCCCCAAACTGCTTGGCCATGTCAGTTGGGTGCTATTCAGTCCTACAAGGAATACGTGGAGAGAGTGAGGGAACAATAGATGGGAATTTCCTGTAAACCAGAGGTGAGAGTGGGGGTTTCCTACTAAATCTGTCATGTGCTTCAACAAGGGCAATGTACTAAAAGGGGAGATATCCCAGTACTTATAGGTCAATGTATGACCAAAGAGCTCTGTCAGCACAAAGCAGTTCCTGTTCCACATCCTGCAGCAATGGAACGTGAGCAAGTATTCCTCACTCTAGTGCAGGGGTAGTCAGTAGGCAGACCGCGAGCCAAATCTGGACTGCCAGATGCTTTTGAATGGACCCCAAAATCTTATCATGATTATTGGTGTTTTATTATTTTATTGGGAATCTGGACCTTGACTATACCTTGACTAAGAAATTTGG
The DNA here is from genome assembly GCF_016161935.1 of Mauremys reevesii. NCBI lineage: Eukaryota > Metazoa > Chordata > Testudines > Geoemydidae > Mauremys > Mauremys reevesii. The sequence continues at coordinate 92,258,076 of NC_052628.1, read as the reverse complement.
ACCTTGACCAAAAATAATCGACTATCCTTGGTTGCCCATGGTCCTATAAATCATGACATTTAGTCACTGCAGGTAGAATTGACAGCACTGAACCACAGCCCTGCCTATTGTATCCCATTAGCTATTTCTTTACTTACGAAATGTTTGAATTGGGGCAATGGGCAATTGCAGCTCCTCGAAGACTAAAAATTTTCAGCTCTTCATCAGAGAGATAACAGCCATGGGCCATCACAGTCTAGAGAGAAACAACAGAACACAGAAATTACTTTTTTTGCCTGTGACTTTATTATTTTGTTTTTATTATCCATAATGCCCTTTCCCATTGTCAGAGGTGAAGTGTGTATTAAGGACTTGGTCCAAGACCTATTGAAGTCAGTGAAAACTCCCATTAACATCAGTGAGCTTTGAATCAGGCCTTAAATGATTAATCACTTCCCTTGGCTTTCTCTCCTTGCTTTAGAGGAAAAATAGTGGAGCTGATTCTTGCGTCGGCTCTATAGCTGTCGCACAGGAGCCACAAGGCACTGGGCAAGAATTCCCTAGGTGCGTGAGCAGTGTAGGTCTGATTTAATCACCATTATGCTGAACCCCTCACAGGTACTGATAGGGAATATTCTGGGGTACACTGAGGACAAGAGGATAGCACTAAACACTACAGGGATTCTGGGCTATTTTCTAGCAACTTGTTTCCTGCAGTCCCGTCTTATGTTTTGCACAAGTATATCAGCTCTGGAATGTCTTTAAATTAAAGTTTGGTGTGGAAATTAGTTTTTTTTTTCTTTTTTAGCCTCCTACAATGTGGATTTAACAAAACACAATTTATTAACATACAATATATATAAGATCCTATACCTGTATGCTTTGTTATTTAACAGGGACATAAACTCTCCAACCAACAGTCTGACATTTCAAAATATAACAAGTATCTTTCCCTTTCCCCAAATAAATCTGTTTTTTTTAAAGTTTTTGCCATCAACTTTAGAATGATCAGATTTCCTGGAGGAGTCAAAGGGCAATATTGTCCATTTCACTGTTTTAGAACACAGTATGTTTGAGTGCCCAAAAAATTAGAATTGTTTTTCTAATTTTGGTAAAGGGCTTGCAGCATTTTGGTTCACAGTAGAAGTGTGTTGGGGAAGTATTTGTCTATCACACACTACTTTATGACTGAGGCATGCCACCTAGCCTGTGAAGGTGTCAGCATCTAGAAATATAGTAAAAGTTTTGGACCGTGATATTTTGCATGATGAGTACTCAACATATACATGGGCTTCAACTCAATAGAAAACTTTAAGCATGTTCTTCACTTTAAACACTTGAATAATTCCACCTGGGTAGTCTCATTGGAGTCATGGGCTGGATCCTCTATTCTGCAAAGTCTACCTTGCGCCACATAAATATGCCAATGCCCCCTCAACACCTGGTGTAGGAGTGAGAGTGGCTATGGCAGAGTGGAACTCTGCTAGGCCCAGTCTTCTGCTGACAAATAAGTTACAGCTGTTCCCTTGAAGCCCTAACTTAGAATCATAGATTATTAGGGTTGGAAGGGACCTCAGAAGATCATCTAGTCCAACCCCCTGCTCAAAGCAGGACCAATCCCCAAATGGCCCCCTCAAAGATTGAACTCACAACCCTGGGTTTAGCAGGCCAATGCTCAAACCACTGAGCTATCCCTTCCCCCCTGCACAAGGGCCATCTGGCTCAGGACTCCCGAAATTCAGACTCAGTTGAAAATCCAGACCAATGGGACCGGTCACATTTAAAGTGAAGCACATGCGTAATATTCTCTGCTGAATCGGGTCTTTCAAGAAGAAAAACCCTTCATCTCCAAACCTGCAAATGTGCATTTTGAAATGTTGGCATTACTTTTTAAGAAGTAAAACACGACGTGATGTTTTAGAAATTTTTACTCTTTAGTTATGATTAGTTTTAAAGGAACAATTTATAGAGCAAAGAGTCTTGTGTCAGAAAGCACTGTTTGGTTCCTAGATTTTCTATAGGAATGTTAGTGCTTTACTTAACAGTATAACAGGTCAGGGATATGTACTTTAGTAAGTCCTGTTTTATCAGTAGTCAACTTTGATCTGTGGTATTGTCAGGTGCATAACAGCTTATTGTGCATAGACTTTATCACTGTATGATAAGGGTAGTAAATACTGCATTATAAACTAGTAATTTTATATTTATTTGTCTAATAAAATGCTATGTAGATGTGTACAGTTGGAGGAGCCTTTCCAAGGCACAAAGTTCAGTGCCTCAAGACTTCCCAACTGCCCTTTGTACCTTGGAAATCTCCCCCCCTAAGATTTTAAATGTTTGACAATTTTAAGAAACGTATGCATATTTCTCCCCCCAATTTACATGTTAATATAAATCTAATAGTAACACAGAACACAACTGTATTCACTGATAAAGCAGAAGTTAACACTGCACCCTTAAAATATGGTTTGGAAAACATCACACCCCCAAGATGTGTGTGGAAAAACTGGAGATTTATATTGCCACTAGTTCAAACACACATGTATATAAACAAGTTTTCATGCAACATATGAGGAATTTGTAAACTTCATTTGAAATATCTTGAAATTGCAGGTCTACTACTCAGTGGGAAAAAAAGTGTGGGAGGGACTGCTAAAAAAAAATTTAAAATGTGCAATTCATAAAATTTTAAAATGAAGTGGATCATACACAAGTCAATAGGCCAAATCCTCAGGCAGCAGGAAGGGGTAGGAAAACTACAATAGCAGGGTAGCTGGAGATTTCTCTGGGGAAATCCCCAGATGCTGCATAGTCAGTTCTAAACTATCTGCTCTTGTCCTTTCCCCACCCAACTTCTCTAGGGGGCCATTACAAACCAGATTGGGAGCACAAATTGTCTTTACCTTTGTACTCTCCTAAAGAGTGCTGAGCAGAGCTCTGGAACACCTGCATATTTAAAGCTTTCATTGTCTGTTATCAGTAACTATCCCTATAGTAAATCATATTTACATTGTGTCAAGTATCAGAGGGGTAGCCGTGTTAGTCTGGATCTGTAAAAGCAGCAAAGAATCCTGTGGCACCTTATAGACTAACAGACGTTTTGGAGCATGAGCTTTCGTGGGTGAATACCCACTTCGTCGGATGCAAGTTGAAGTGGGTATTCACCCACGAAAGCTCATGCTCCAAAACGTCTGTTAGTCTATAAGGTGCCACAGGATTCTTTGCTGCTTTTACATATTTACATTATCTTCGCTCAGATTTCATTGCATCTCCTTGGATGTACAGCAATGCAACTTGTTCAAGCCTGAGGGCAGTGAATAAAATTCACCAGTATATTGTCCATATTGATAAATCTCATAACTTATATAACAGTGTGTTCCTTAATGCTACCTTGCTTGTAAGTAGCTTGGTTTTATCATATAAATCAGTATAATTTTTATAGTCAGGAAACATTTGCTGCACAAGTTTGATTTCTCCATCATTCTCGCTTATATGACTCTGTAAGGGGAAAAAAACAGTAATCAGTATTTGCTTTTTTAGATTTAAACAATAAAAACTGACCATACAAATACTCTGGGTGGCCTAACAGTTAACTAGACTTGCAACTGTGATGCTGGCAGACCAGGTGTCAGCTCATGCCAAAGCCCCAAGCCTCAGTGAACACTGACAAATAGATAGCTGGAAACCAGTCTGGCTTACCAGTCTGGTGTTAGCATTGTTAAGATAAACATTACAGTTGTACGAAAGTGTTTGGTGTCTAGGTCTTATGAATAGTGCAGGATGCTGCATGTATTGATCTCACTCATAACCTCTGTAGTACATGCTTTGCATTGTAAACATCTGTGATTGTGTAACTCACTGAACAGGAAAGAAGCATTAGTTAGTGTAAAGTGCTGGTCATGCAGACAAGAGAGCCTTTGAAACCAAATGAGACACTGTAAGACATCACAATGCCAAATACTTTATTTGCCCTCCCCACTCACATGAAGAGGAATCGGGGACAACACTTGTTCTATCAGTTTGGACTCTGGGGAAAAGGGGATGAAAATCCCTGATAAGGAGAAACTGGATCTTTATGCTATCTGGAGTCTGAGGAGCAAAGATTCCTAAACATAAGCATAAGAAATCCCAATGCTGTTTGCAATGGGTCTGCCTTAAAGAACATATAGAGCTGTTCATTATAGAAGCTCATATTACCTTTTTTAATCTGACTGGTACTTATTTGTGCGTGTTTGTTTCCTGTTTTAACCTTGTAAATAACTCTCATTTCTTTCCTTAGTTAATAAATCTTTAGTTAGTTCATTAGAGGATGAGCTACAAGCATTGTTATTGGTGTGAGATCTAAGGTGCAAAATTGACCTGGGCTAAGTGACTGGTCTTCTGAGACTGGGAGTAACCTGAATATTTTGTTGTCTTTGGTGTAAAAAGTGACCATCTGTCACAGAGACAAGATTGCCTGGGTGACAAGAGAGATTGGAATGCCCAAGGGTACCACCTGCGACCCCACATTAAGGCTGTATAGTGCCTGAGGAGTTTACTCTAGTTACTGGGTGGATGAAATCTAAGTATAGAATATGCAACCATTTGGGATTTCTGTTCTATTTTTGACGGTCTGCACTGAAGTTGGCACTCGTGGTCATGAGCTTCTCCAGACAGCGTGGAAACAATCATAGAACGATGGCTAGGCACTTTCCCTGCAGCAGCAGGGAAAGGAGCAGAACACAGCTAGGGCATTCATTCTTATCAGCACACTACATATGCTAACAAACTTAAACCAAGACTTTGTTTAAGTTTTTTAGCATATGTATTGCTGTTTTACCTTGGTCAGGACCAAGTCAAAGGCACAGGAGTTGGTCATTAGTGTCCTCCACCCACAAATGGTGCTATGAAGAAGCTGACTGAAATCTGTATGGGCACAGAACTAAAGGACCTAAGTGGCCTGGTTGACTGGATAAATGAAAGATGCACTTCTGGGCAGCAGCTCTTGTGGTTTTGCAGGCTGAGCAGCCTCTGTCCCTCCATATCTGGCTACATGCCCTTGGGATTTATTGTTTTCTATTCCGCACGTGACACCTCTGCTGCTATTGTTTCCAGATGTGACCTTCATGATCTGGAAAAATGTCTGATCATGAACCTGGCATTACAAGATGAATCTAATACCAAACAATAAAATAGGGAAAAGATGTAGGTCTCTGTCTAGAATAACATACCAGGGAGTTCAATCGAATTATGCAACAAGAAAACGCAGCTAACCAGTAGTGAAATAAATAAATTTCCCCTTGTAATACTTGGAGCTATGTTAGACCAAATATAGGGCTGAAATACTGGGGGAATTATTATTGCATCTAAGTCATTGTCTAGAAACAATGCACTATACCTGGCTGAAAGAGAGAACTCAAAGATCAAGAAAGATTCTCCTATAAATCTTTCCTCTTTACATTTCCTCTCCTTTTCTCAATTCATATCTTCCTTCCCTCTCTGCTCCTTCCCTTTTCTGGATCCTTGTGTGTGGTAGAGGTGATGGGTTTTATGTTTTGTGTGTATTGTATCTTTCAATTTTTAGGAATTTTTCACAGCTGCAGAGCTTGTTGCCTGTTTTGTTCCTAGAGTTGCTCGGTGCCCATAAACCAGGAGACATACACAGACTTTGTTATCCCATGAAGATTTTCTTTGTTGTTTTTCCTTTTGTCAAAAATAAAACTCATTTGGGGTTGAAAAAAAGTATGCTTTATTCTTTGTATATGACGCATAATATCCTCTTTTATAGTGGAAATAGAGTGAGATTTAAACAAAGATCCAACAGATGGAAAATCAGTTGCATTTTACAGCTGGCCTCAGTGTGTTTTAAGCATTAACCCGAATGTGTGCCAGTATGCCCTCAATGACTAGGCTCAAAAAGGGCAGTCACACGTGAACAGCTAAAAATTAACCTCGCCCTTTTAGGCTAAACAGAATCATGTCACTGGCTCTATCTCTGCTGTTACATAACAGATACCAAAACTCGGTGGGGAATGGTGCTGGCACATAGGGTCTTAGGTACGTGGGGTGATTTATTTATTTATTTATTTCACAGAATCTCTTTTGGGAATAGTCATGTACGTGAAATAGCTGGTACTTATGATTATGCTATTTCTATGCTGTGTTTGCTACATGTTTGCTCCTGGGGGTAACGCCCACAAGGTATTTAGCCAGTACATGAAGGGACAAGTCAAGTTGAATGGCCAATTAAGGAACAGTTAGCTCACGATGGACCCTGGAAAACAACTGTCTACACTTAATGGACTTTTCCTGTGAACGTTCTAACTACAATATGAATGGGGGTGATGGACATGTAACTTGCCCACATGACTCCAAACACCATCTTTCATAGTGAGAACAGATTTCCCTTTACTTGGCAGAAGCTAAAAGGACCTGGAAACATCTCCATTTTTGCCTCTTTACTGTTAGGGCCTCTTTCCTGCTCCAGCCTCTGAACTATGAAATATACTAATGGGCACATTCTAACCAAGGGACTGAGGTCCTTCCAATGATTTGGAAGCAACCAGAGACTTCACTTAAGCCAGCAGTTTATTCCATCACTGCTACAAACCTGATCCAAGAACTTTGCAATCATTTTGTGCTTAATTCCTTTAACCAGAGCCATCCCTAGGTTTGCCATGCCAGCGCCTTTCAGCTGGCTAAATTCACAATCCCAGCAGCTGGACTCGAACTCTCAGCTTCCCTCCGGAAAGATAAAGCAGCTACATTTCCACTAGTTAGTTTTGCTTTCCTAGTGCCCGGCGGAAAGCAATACTTAGATAAAGGCAAGCTGGCAGAAGCTTAATTTGGACATAAGGGAGGCACTGACAGTGTGTTAAGGGAAAGCGGGGAAGTGATTGTCCTTCCTATCCTTTCACTTAAAAAGTTTTCAATTTGAGGTGCTGCTGGATCCTCAGTGACACCTGGAAGTACAGGTGGCACCAGCGGCCCAAAGAATCATTTTACAACTGTAGTTGTAAAATTTTAGGCAGGTAAGGGGGGCGTCAGGAGACTGGGGGGGCCCGGGGCTGGGAGGACTCACATGGGGAGGTTACGTGCCCCCACTTGTGTCCCTCCCATGAGTGCAGTACCGGCAAGAAATGATTTCTTGCCCAGCACAGCAATCCCAGATGCTACAATAACCCCTCAAGGTCACTGGTGGTTGACAAATGTTAAAGCAGCACTTTGGACCAGTAGGATAAGGGGAGAGGTGCCAGACCAACACAGTCTAGACCCAGATTCAGGGCAGCACAAAGGACACCATTACCCCGACTTCCTCTGATCTGCTGTGTACTCCTCTGGTGTGGCTGAGAATCTCGTCCACTCTGTACTATCTCTGGAACATATGTTTCCAATATTTACAAATATCCCTTCTTGTAATGTTTAATAACCCAAAAGTAGTTTTAGTGTAGTATGTAATTAAGACTATGTAACCAAGAAGTGTCTCCCAGCTTTAACACAGCTGTAAGCTTTAAAAAGCACTTTAATTCTAAATTGCAGTTACTTAATGACACAGTAAGATGCACATCTCTTTTAACGATGTTAAATTAAGATGCTTTGAATACAAAGGCTCATTCTTTTCTGTGCTGAGATCTGCTTTGTGCAGGAGAAATGAGGAGCTGTTTGTTATAGTACTACACTGAACAATGTGGCAGACAAGAATGAGCTTTTGGGAAAATGCATGTGAAGTGGATTTCCTGGGAAATATCAAGGGGGAAGTTAATGCAAATCTCCACCCCTGCCTCTGGTTATGCAAAATCCCAGCCCTGTGAAGCTATGCCCTGAAGAGAGAGAGAGACTGTCTGCTGATTACCTGTTCCCAGGGTCCCAAGCTGAAAGGCCCAAAATATATAAAGGAGTGACTCACACATTTATAGGTGTGCTTGTTCAGAGCTAACAGATGAAAACTCCTTGGTGGGGTTTGAAGGACTGACCACTGGCCAGACCCTGTGTTGGAGAAAGGGGGTGATCTTCGGTAAGCTTATCAGGTTCACTTATTGTTTTAATATGTTTTCCTTGTAATGCTTTTACCTTAAGAATAATGTGCTTGCTCAGAAAGGGCGATTGGTAACTTCTAACTGTGGGCAATTACACTGTATATAGCCTTGGAGGAGAAATAAAGCAGGCCTGGTTAGGCAATCTGACTTGCTGGGGAATTCACAGCCTGGTAAAACCCCAGTCAGAGACACATCTATCCACCTGAGACAAGTGAGATGAGGATCTGGGAGTCTAGTGTGGGTTGTCTTGCTGGGCCATGAGGGGGAATACAGGTGTAGTTGCTCTGAACTATAACAGGCAACATCAGATAAACAGTGAAGCTTTTGAAACTGATTTCTCATGAATATTTCCTGCCCTGTGCATTTTCTCCCAGTGAAAAAAGGTATTTAGAGAGCTCACAAATCCTACCTGCACGTGGATATCATGAGCCTTCGCAAAGTCACCAAGTCTACTTAGCAACTTCTCAGTGCAGGAAGGTCCAAAACGAGGCGTCACTATGGGTTGTACCTTTTGATACTGAAAATATTCAAAATGCATACTTGAGATTGCAAATAAGAATCTGTGCATCAGGGCCAAGAATGCACTGACCCTCCAGCTTATATGATGATGAAAAAGGAGTGGTCTTTATTTTGTATTGTTTTTTTTCCTACTGTATCCATTGCTCATATGAATGAATCTCTATACAGCAATTTTCTGATTTTTATTACAACCATTGTCACAGGAATAGAGAATCCAAGTTTTTTCAATAAGTCATTTTAGTAGACTACAAAGATTTTTCCATAAGCAACCTTCCCTGAAATCACTGAAATTTTAACTGGACTGGAAGAATATATTCACATCCATTGTCAAAAGGCAGCCATGCATTGGCCAGGAAGGGGTGAATTAGGTAATTAATAGGCTTTTCCCATCTCTGATTTCTATGATCCAGATTGTGCCACTAAGTGTATGTCTACAGTGCAATAAAATACCCGGCACACAGCCACTCAAGCTCATGAAGCTTGGGTTGTGGGGCTATAAAATAGTAGTGCAGACGTTTGGGCTCAGGTCATGAGGTCTCAGAGCCTGGGCTCCAGCCTGAGCCTGAATGTCTACACTGCTATTTCTAGACATGCGGCTTAAGTCCCGCGAGTGCAAGTCAGATGACCCAGGCTCTTGGACTTGGTGCTTTATGTAGAAAGTTGAAAACTGTAAGGGCCAGTTTCTGGTGCCACAGGTTTTTTATCACTGTGTAGACAGGACTTAAGATGCAGCTTGAAGTAGGGGTTGATGCAGGCTGCAGGTAGTTCCAGGATGCACTGGACTTCCTGTGCCTTCCTCTTGTTCCAGTTTCTCCACTCCATGCAGGTGCATTGGCTACAATCTGGCTCCTGGCTTCCATAGACAGGAAGATTAGTGAGATGACCAGACATATTAAGTAAGGAAGGCATTTGTGACCTATAGTATACAGGAGATCAGACTATAATATGATCTACTGATCCCTTCTGGCCTTAAACTCTAGGCCTCTAACATAACTATACTCAACAAAGTAGAATTAGCCGTTAAATTTAAGCATGGCATTTTGGGTTGAAGATTCACAACAGAATAGAAAATAGCATAACATTCACAGGGGTCCGACGGGCAAGTGCCAGGCAACTACTGGTCTCCCTGATGGCCCTCACATGCAGTATGCCAGCCTGTCACTGTGCATGTGACACCACTAGAGAAGAGTGCCAGATGTTCTGGCCTGCAGTCTCTTCAACTCAGCTCCCAGCTGCAGTTTGAAAATCAGGTCACTTATTTAGGTAAGTAAATATGGATTTAGGTGCCTAACTTTAGGCATCAAGCTTGAAATCTTGGCAACAAGTGTCACACAAATGAAACCACTGAAAAAAGAAATTTAACAAGGAAAAGTCACAACGTTCCTTGACTATAGAAACAGTGCCATAAAATATATCTGCAGATTTTCTTTAGAATCTTCTTCACACATGTGAGCAAATGTGCTGATCCAAAAAACTAATGTGGAAAAGGATTATTAACTGCAGTATAAAGTTGTGGCACCATACTGCCATTATCTTTAAAAGGCAACTATTTTTTCTGAGTTAAACAAAAATTTCTCCTCATAGCATGGTTTATAAACAGTGAAATGATTTATTAGCTTATTTCTTCCTATGACTATAGAATTGTTCTTTGTAGGAAGAGTTTTAAAGAAAATAAGCAGTTTTAAAGAAAATAAGTTATTTCTCAAAGTATAGTATTCTGCAGTGCTCTGACCAAACAATATTGAATGTATTGTGTCACACTGACATTTGCCAACTCAAACCCACAGCTCCCAAACAAGTTTGTACAGACTCAGGATTTAATGGGTCATTAAATCTATCTTTACTGATTTGTCATTAGAGTTAACAATTTTATTAATTCAAACTGGATTGTTTCCTTCCAAATCTTCATTTTATTTTCATAGAAAAAAAGGGAATGCAAAAGCGAATATAAACAAAGGAGAAATGAATTTTAGCTATTTCATACAGCAAATGGGGGGGAAAGTACATGACAGTACAGAATGTGAGTTACGCTGCTGATAAAAAAGCTACTCTACTTACTTTCTTTTCCAGTAGTTCTTTAACAAACCTGAAGGGGGAAAAAGTAACCAGTATTATAAATTAAGAAATCTAGGAAAAATATTTACCTTAGTGTTTTATTAAGTGTTTCACATGTGAATCGATTTTATGTAGAAAGTTGAAAACTGTAAGGGCCAGTTGCTGAGCTAGTGTAAATCAGCACAGATCTACTGAAGTCAGTGGAACTACGCCAATTTTTACCAGCTGAGAATCCGGCCCTAAATATGCAGAAGTTTTATCACTTGTAGTAATTAACCCCAGACATGTGGTAATTACTCTGTGTTCTCAGTGGAAATCAAATACATGTTACACTAAATCAACAGAAAGCATGATTATATGCTATAGCAGCCCTATTTAAAAAAAGACATCTTAATTTTGGCTGCACATGAATTTAAATCAGAGCATAGAATCTATTCTATTATTTAAAATCCTATTTTTAGAACATTGCAATATTTTATGCTTCATTTACAGTAGATACATGTATTGAGATTTAAACTGATAGATTCTCTATCCTTCATTCACTTAAAGTGCCCAGAGGGGTATCCTTTTATTTTCCAGGGAGCATTTATGTAGGTTTTAGAGTATGCAATTTTTACACATTTGAAAACACAATGTGGACTTGTTTGTTCCATTCAAAACAAAAGAGTAGAGCACAAGTGGCTCTACAAATATCTATTTTTTTTAAATGAGGTCAGGACATTAGAGCTGAGCTAAAGCTGGCCCCCAAATCATACCATGTCCCCAAATTTTGGAATGTGGGAGTATTCTGAGGGCCTGTGATGCAGGGAGACAAGATTCTAACGTTCCTGTAGGTGAGAGGATCTTAGGGGCCCACCAGTGGGTGGCAGGGTGGGGGCAGGAAAGGTCCTTGGCGTCTAGAGGTTCACTGACGACAGAGTTTCTTGCAAATCTTGGACAGTTCAGGGGTTTACACTGAAAACTGAAACCAATCAGTTTAATCTACAGTAGTTTCAGGTTTAAATACAGGGTTTTTTATCTAGACTTCAGAGTTTCCCACCTACTTTCCTCCTAGTCCTGCCCACTTACCACTTTCTCTCCACACTTTGGTACAAGATAAATGCAAGGTATTATATATCGCCTCCATATATATGATATAAACAGTTCGCTATAAGTTATTGGAATCTATGTGATAAGTTATGGGACTATGTGATAAACCACATTTATTTCATTCTTTTGACTTCCTAACCTAACTATGCTCACGAATTTACCTCTAATAGTCTAAAACTCTGAGCAGTTCTCAAATAGTGACCATATTTAAAAAAATTAAGTTGAACATGCCAAAAAAGTTTCCTTTTTTAACAGAAAGGAAGAGATTCTCCCACTTCACTGCTGAAGTCCAGGTCACACAAAAGCAAACCTTCCAGGCTGGACACAGCTATCTTATCCATGAGCGTTGGAATTCCTCTTTTCAAAAATTATAGAGCATCCATTCTTATTATAGCCATGATGCTGAATCTCAAACACATGACAGGAAAGCTGTTTTAGATCATTCTGATGTTTTAAACAAGTACCAGAACTAAAGGTCTTGGGGGGCCGTGGCAGCCGTGGGGTCAGGGGTCTGTGGCGGCAAACCGGCTCCATGTGGTGGGGGTCTGGGATCTGGGGTGGGCAGCCCCCCCAGCCCACACAGCGGGGGTCAGGGGCCAGGCTGCCGCTGACCTACCATTCAGCCCCTGTGGCCCAGGTAACACAGCGTGGGCCGCATAAGCAGCTCATAATGATAAATAAGTTGAGAACCACTGCTCTAATGCCTATACTGCTGGAGTTGGTACTAAGGAAACATGGGTGAACAGCCAAGGAAAAAAAACATTAGTACAACACTAATAACAATCTTTAAACCTATTTTTTTAAATACCTCTTCTTTAAATATATGACATTAAAAAAACCCATGATAATTTGTAGTGGTAAAAAGATTTTACTAGCATTCACTTGGAATAATCTACATAAGTAATGTGGGAATTCCAAACTAACTCCATACAATATTTAGATTGCCGTATGTTACATTATCCTGTATTCCCAATATGGTCCTGATCCTCCAAACACTTAAGCATTTGTGTGACTACTCACGTGTAATTTTACTCATATGCTCAAGTACTTGCAAGGGTAGTGACCTATATATTCACAAAATGGCTCCCAGATCAGCATGCATCCATACACCAATCTGGTGCCCAATCTAATTCATTGTTGTATCAGGTCCTTCATGTTAAACCTCAGCCTTTTCAGCAGAGTCATTAAAAGAAGCATGGGTACTCACAAATTCATACATGTACATTGTATGGACCAGATTCTTCTCTCATTTACACTGTTGTAAATTAGGAGAAATTCTACTGACGCAGATTTTGTTGCATTAGTGGGACATGTGAGAGGAGAATCAGACTTTTTTTTTTTTTTTTAAAGGATGAATAAAAGTTACTTCCTACACATTAAAGTTTTAGGCTTAATCCTTAACTAGCCTTCCTGTCCTTTAGAAATTGTATTTTTAATTAAAGTAGAAAATATAATACTATCAGTATAATCATTTTACCTTTCTGTCTCCTTGACAGATTCATCAGTGGTTTCCTTGTATTCTGGAACAATTTCATTGATATCCATGCAAACTTTTCCAACAAATGCTCGCTGACCAAATTTATCTGTGAAATGTATAACAGAATAAAACTCAATCAGTTGTTTTCCAAACAAACTGCTAGCAAGACCTGCACTTAAAACCAGAGTAACAAATTCTGGCCCAGATAACTTCATTTAAGAGTGAACAGGGCAATGTTGATTTCTTCATCTTTAGACTGAGACTTTTTAGCCCAAAAGGAAAATATTTTGAGAAAGTAATGAGCAACAGAGATTTAAATGGCCACTCTGAACATCACCCTAGTACTCGCTACTGAAAACATTATAAATAAGGGCTAGATCATGCTAGTTACACATAGTCCAGAGTGCAAAACTGCTGAAGGACGAGCACTGGCAGGCAGACTGCCTCCCCGAATTCCCCAACCACAGGGGGAGCATGCATGCCATCACACCCTTTTGTGGCATGCAGCCTGCTCCTTCCTGTATGCTATCTGACTGCATGGGTCAGTTGGAAGTCAGAGCCCACCTTCCTGTCCCTTTTATGCAGTGCAGTGCTTAATTTGTAATGAAAGAGATGCTGGGGCTCACACAATTAGGTGCCGGGGCTCAAGCAATTTTTTTACATTAATAACTGGTGCAGCAAGCTCAGAGGTGCCAGGGCTAGGAACTGCCAAGCCTAACTGTGCCAGGGCTCAGCCCTGGCAAAAATTAAGCACTGCTTTTGGGGCACTGTGCATCCATTAGGTATTGGAGAGGGACTGCAATTCTGCTTGTATCTTCCATGGACCACACCAGTGCTGCACAACCACTGCAGCACACCTCCAAAAGAGCTGGGCAGAATCTAGTCATTAGTGAATACACTGTTCCTGTCTTCACCGGCATGTGGCAATTCTCCAGAGGGCCATATTATTGGAGGTTAATATACCCCCCCCATCCATATTACATATCATTTCAAAGCTTAGTTTATGTACATTTAGAAGAGGTATAATGTGGAACTGTCCAGTGGTGCTGTAGGCCTGTAGGTGATGTGAAACAATGGTACCCAGAATGAGTGTGTGTCATTTTTGGACAGTTCCAGAAACACTGCAGCATGACTACGACTACAGTTTTTCTGTTTAATTTAAACAGCAGATTAAGGTGCTAAAATTATAGGTCAAAGCTACCAAATGACAATACATTAAAAGATCTTTTTGTGTTTTTTGCATGGGCAAGCATTGGGTTTTTTGCCAGAAATAATGAAGTTGTTTGGTATCTGCAATATGCAATTTTACAATATACTAGCACAGTGGTTCTCAACTTATTTATCATTGTGGTCCGTATATGGACCCTGGGCCCCTACCACATGGGGCCAGCCGGCTGCCCCGGACCCCTGCCATGCAGCTGCCCCAGGGCTTGCAGGGCCAGGCGGCTGCCCCAGAGCTGGCGGGGCCAGGCACCCGCCCAACCTTGTGGGGCCACCGGGAGCCCTGGACTCCCAACCCCACCAGCCAGCAGCCTTGGCCCTGGACCCCCACCATGCAGGTCAGGCTGGCAGCCCCGACTGGACCCCAACCACACCATGCTGGGCAGCAGGGCAGCCCAGACCCCACTGCACCGGGCAGCCGGGAACCCAGACCCCACCATGCGGGCCGGCCTGTAGCACACAGCTGAGCTGGGTCACAGCTGTGTGCTAAATGGGCCACATGCAGCCCGCAGGTTGAGAACTGCTGTACTAGCATGAGATGTTTTCACATCGCATATTCTTAATTGTCAAAGTACCTCACAGTGATTATAATAGTTTTTTATATTTTCAATTGATATTTTCTGACCAGATCAGTCTCATACTGAAGGTTGTGTACCGTACCAGTAGATTGCACGCCCATACTTTGTACTGTATAGTGGGTAGATATAGATGTATGTGAATTACTAATGCAATGCTTCCATTTGTAAGCTTTTGTACATACAATGTAGCATCTAGTCTGCCTGATAGAAGGTTTTAAATTGTAATTGCCTGTGCATACAGGACTAGCCTTTGAAATATTCTAAAAAAAATTAGCTTTTTAGTTCAATGACATTTATGCACAGTTCAGCATTAGAGATGACAATACATAGCTTCCATCAAAGTGCTCACTAATCAAAAATGGGCATTTTGATACTGACATAAAAACATAAGCATGGCCATACTGGGTCAAACTAATGGTCCATCTACCCAGTATCTTGTCTTTCAACAGGGTCAAATATCAGACACTTTAGAGGGAATGAACAGAACGGAGCAATTATCAAGTGATCCACATATCCTGTCATCCAGTCCCAGCATCTGGCAGTTAAAGGCTTAGGAACGCTGAGAGCATGGAGTTGCATCTCTGACCATCATGGCTAATAGCTGCTGATGTACCATAGCCTCAATTAACTTATCTAAATCTTTTTTGAATATAGTTATAGTTTTGGCCTTCACAATAGGGGAGGGATAGCTTAGTGGTTTGAGCATTGGCCTGCTAAACCCAGGGTTGTGAGTTCAATCCTTGAGGGGGCCACTTGGGGATTGGTCCTGCTTTGAGCAGCGGGTTGGACTAGATGATCTACTGAGGTCCTTTCCAACCCTAATAATCTACAATTCTATGAACATCCTCCAGCAATGAGCTCCACAGGTTGTCTGTGCATTGTGTGAAGAAGTATTTCCGTTTGTTTGTTTTAAACCTGCTTTTAATTTCATTAGGTGATCCCTGGTTCCTGTGTTATGTGAAAGGAAAAATAATGCTTCCTTATTCACTTTCTCCACATCATTCATGATTTTGTAGACCTCTATCATATCCCCTCTTAGTCATCTCTTTCCCAAGCTGAACAGTCCCAGTCTTTTTCATCTCTCCTCATACAAAAGCTGTTCCATACCCCTAATCGTTTTTGTTGCCCTTCTTTGTAACTTTTCAATTTCTAATATATATTTTTTGAGATGGGCTGACCAGAATTGCACACAGTATTTAAGGTGTGGGCATAACATGGATTTATATAGTGGCATTATGATATTTTCTGTCTTATTATCTATCCCTTCCCTAATAGCTCCTAATGTTAGCTTTTTTGACTGTTACTGCACATTGAGCAGATGTTTTCAGAGAACTATCCATAATGATTTCAAGATCTTTCTTCAGTGGTAACAGCTAATTTTGATCCAATTATGTATGTATAGTTGTGATTATGTTTTCCAATGTGCATTACTTTGCATTTATCAACACTTAATTTCATGTGCCATTTTGTTGCCCAGTCCACCCAGTGTTGTGAGATTCCTTTGTAGTCTGCTTTGGATTTAACTATCTTGAGTAATTTTGTATCATCTGCAAATTTTGCCACCTCACTGTTTACCTCTTTTTTCCAGATCATTTATGAATATGTTGAGTAGCACTGGTCCCAATACAGACAGTTGAAATCTCCCTTATTGAGTTTTCTATTTTTATAGCCACTCTAATCTCCCAGAGCATTTCACCATCGCTATCCTGGTTAGATGGTCTGCAGTATATTTCTACTACTATATTCCTATTATTCAAGCTTGGGATTTCTAACCATAGAAATTCTATGGTATAGTTTGATTCATAGAGATCTAATTTGTATCTAATTTAGTGGTGGTGGTGGTGGTAATGCTAACAATATACTTTGAGAATTCTACCTCTACAAGGGAATTATAGTATATGAAGACACAAGGGATACAAGCCCCTTAAAAGCCATAGAGAAAAGACTCCCCATAAACTCTGAGAAATGTGTTGTTTGTCAAAAAAATCTAAAGAATGAAAAACTGTCAAAAGTCACCAGTGCTGGACAGAATTCTGACAGCAGAAACCAGGAGACGTGAATTGTATTGGCGGCTACTGAATGAGTTTTCTAGTTTAGATGCTGCATCACCAAGACTCTGTCACAGGGGCTGCTTTCAGAAATACACAAGCAACTTGTATTTGGCACATGTCAGAATTGAACCCGGGGGCGGGGGAGGGGGAGGGGAACAGACTCTGAATCTGATCAGAGAGCATCAGGTTCATCTGCTTCTATAGCCACCAGAGCAAGCCCGTCCTCCAGCGATTGATGCTGTTGCATTGTTTGCTTGAGGAAAAACAGACAAACTCCATAAAATTGAAACAGTTGAGAGAGCAATCTAAGGGAGGCAGCACTTCAAAAATGAGATGATGACATATTCTGCAGAATAGCTGTGGAAGACTTGTTTGCTAAGGATGCAGTTTATCACTGAACGTGCTTTTCTTCCTACTTAAGTAAAATGAATCTTAAAGCAAAATCATCTAATTACACAGCAACAATAGTCCCCTTATGGCACTGAATTTATTAGCTAATGGGAGAGAGGTACATAAGATCACTGTCTAACTACAAGGGTCTTCTTCTGTCTATGCTGCTACAAAGATATACAGCCCTACTTCCTCAAACAACAGTAACTCAGTGAAAACTGCAGAGGGAGACAGCGCCAGACAGGATCTAAGTTTGGATATAAGAAATACCAGGTGACTGGTAGATGCCCTGTGCCTCCATGGAAAAAGTTTCTAAACATGGCATCCAACAAATAGTCACTTGTAAAATTCCTCTGTGAATATTTAGTTCAAAAATACACCCGAGAGTGTAGGAGCACACCCAACAAAAACACTTCTCTTTGCTGGAGGCTTTTCCAATGGTGAAATAGCAAAGTCCATCACCAGTAGAAGTGCTGAAGAAGCCCAAGACTTATACAGCACTCAGCGGGCAGTGGACACAAGGATGCTTCTGCATACTATATATGCCAATATGGCTTTTGGGTCTCATGGTGTCAAAGGAACCATAGAGATTATTCGGTCACCTGACAGATGTTTTATTCCTTCCAGGTCACTACTTTCCAAAAATGGAACACATTGATAACATGTATTGAACCAGGCACCATTACCAGCACAATTGACAAGCATCACTTCATACTTGTGCATGCAATTTGTGACAGACTCACTCCTGACTTCAACAACAGACTTCCTGAAGTACACTTCTTTGTTCTTTGTCATCCCTATTTGGTATTGGGGGAGGAGGGGAATTGTGTTTAATGTCAAAATGAAAGGAGCTCACTGCTTCTGAGATCTTGCCAGATTGGGACAGAGTGATGGACAAGCTGCAATTGCTGTAGCAAGGTAGTAGTGCTGTATGACTAGAGCGAGGAAGAAAAGGAGATCCACAGTGACCTGAAATGCTAGCACTTCAATCTAGCTGTTGAAAAGGACAAGTCACTGGCCAAACTTCCACCACACGAGGACAAAAACGTATCTTGGCAAACAAAGATTCGGATGTCTTTGCACATAGGCAAACCAGATATTGGGTCACCAACACAACATGGATAGAGAAAACTTAGATTGTGAACTACTTTCTATATTCTTCTAAAGCCCAATGATCTTTGAGCCTCTATAAGACCTTATTTGTGCCTTTACCAGTGGGGGCTGCTGCACAGTCAACCACGTCTGGAGTCTGAACAATCTTCCCTGCATAGAACTGTGTACTTACCATGTCAGTGAAGACTGGTAACCCACACGCTCTCGCAAGAGATCATAGTGATGAACAAGATTATGATAATGATGACTAGAAATGTCCCTAGTGCTATTACGCTTAGGTGATACCTGTACAGTATTGACCAAATTGGTGCTATCTGCTATTCATCTATGATATCACTTAAAAGTGAATAGCCAAATATGGTAGCCACAGTTCTGGTTCTGTCCTTTTGTATTTGCAGTTTGTTTTTGCAGCCATGATCTCTATTAAAGCAGCTCTTGTTCAAATCCCAACCAAATGGCCCTTCTTAACCATTCAAAAACTCACTACTTCCATGAGGCAGATGGCACTCTGAGGGCTTGTAGACACTTGAAATGCTACAGCGACACAGCTGCACCACTATAGCGCCTCACTGTAGACACTACCTGCGCTGAGGGGAGAACCCTTCCCCTAAAAGTAATCCATCTCCTGAAGAGGCGGTAGCTAGGTTGACAGAATTCTTCCATCAACCTCACGCCATCTACACTCGGGGTTAGATCAGCTTACCTATGCCACTCGGGTGTGGATTTTTCATGTCCCTGACTGACATAGTAAAGTCAACTTAATTGTCTAGTGTAGATCAGGCCTAAGTCAGCAAAATTATCTTGGTCTCCCACTGGTCTGTTCCCATTCAGTCTTTGCCTATTTAGACCGTAGTTCAGGAAAGGATTTAAGAATGTGCTTAAGTCCATCTCTATTCAGCATAGCACTGAATCACAGACTAAACTTTAGGCAGCTGCTTAACTCCCATTGAAGTCAATGGAAGGTAATCATATGCCTAAATATAGCATGTGCTTAAATGCTGTGTTGAATAGGGATGGCCTGCTCTCTGCTGAATTAGGGCCTTAGATTGTAAACTTTTAGGAGCAGAAGACATGTCTTGTACAGCACTGAAAACAGTGTTGGTGCTTATCAAGTAATAATGAGATCAAGCAGACCCTCTACATCTTTGTTATTTTGAGCACTTATGTTTTCACAGAGTAATACCATGCAAATCCTATATTTGATTTAATATAGAGTTTGTCTGTGACATAAAAGTAAAAGCAGAATCTGCATCCTCAAACATGACAGTATTTAATCTCTCTGAAAAGGTCAGCCATGACCGGGCACAGGGCTTGTTATGTACAGTGAGGCATTTTCAATTAAAAATGAAATAAGAGAATTCATAACTGGGTTGACATCTATGGCCCCTTTATAATATATAGGCATATGGGCCAGGGGCACTCAAACGTAAGATACCACACAATAATGAATAATCAGATAAGACTGTCGGCCAAATGAGTCTCTTGTGTTACTCCACTAGCTTATCTTTTATATTGCTCCTGGAAAATTATATTAGTCCTTTAAGCAAGGCGAAATAGCAATGAGAAAGGGAAGTTGGACATTCATATGCAAAAATGGGCATATAATTGTGTGCTATTTGCATGAGCAATTACCATAAATGCACATATAAACAGGGCATTTGTACAGATGATTTGCCAGTTAGGGCCTGATTCAGCAAAGTTTAACATATATGGTTTCACACTTGGTTACCAAAATTTTGTTGGCTCATATTATTTTGCTCCATTTGCATGGTATCTCTACTACACTCTACCCCGATATAACGCTGTCCTCGGGAGCCAAAAAATCTTACCGTGTTATAGGTGAAACCGCATTATAGCGAACTTGCTTTGATCCACTGGAGTGCGCAGCCCCGCCCCCCTGGAGCGCTGTTTTACTGAGTTGTATCCGAATTCGTGTTATATTGGGTCGCGTAATATTGGGGTAGAGGTGTATATAATTAGGAAAGGAGATATATGCAAAATTAATAGTAATGGCCTCTTTCAGTCATTCCACTAGGAGCATGTTGGTAATGGTCACAAAAGTTCACATGCTTAATGTTCCTAGGTGTTGAGGAAAGAGCCAAGAGTATATTCCACACTTATTGCATGCAAACTATATCAGAACAAATCCATCATACTGTCTAAAGTGTTCATTTCAAATAAGTCATTACTCTGATTTGTTTTTATTTGGAACTGAGGCCGAATTTGGTCCTTATGAAAAACAGAAGACTAACAACATCAGAGGACTTGCACATGTCAGTTGAACATTTGGGACGCAGTAATTGTATGGGCAAGTGCTATACAAAAGTGTCCGCCCAAAGACATTTCAGTCCTGGGCCTTAAAAGCACAGAGAATCAATTCTACATTTGATTTGCACATTCATGTAACATTTGCAAGTGCAAACCAGCTTAGATTTTGTTTGCATATGCAAAAGCATGTAACTTCAGAAGTTAGCTTGAGGGTACACTGAAAATGTGCTTCTGCACAACAAGCCACCTCACAGAAAAAATATGAAAACATTACAAAAACAAGGAAGTAAAATATTTATTCACAGACCATTGGAATCTGTAAACTTTTATTCCAATAACTGCAGTCAGGCAAATACTTTTCCTTTGCTCCAGCTGAGGTTTCCCCAACACTAGGCATCCTGGTGGCAGGCATATGCACTGACCAGTATCTCCTGTGCATGGGAGCTCCTTAGCCAAGAGACATGCATCTCCACTGGACTCTACAGGCCAGTACACCAAGAGACAAAACTGACCATTCTCACTTGGTGGAGGAGGGAGTAAAGATCCCAACAAAACCTCTCTCCCTGCTAAACCAAGGGAAAGAATCAAGAACCTGCCTCAGCTCCCCTTCCCCAGGCCTAGTTGAAGGGGAGGGGAAAATCCCCAACCATTCAAAAATAATGAGTACAGCCTAAGCCCCCCCACCACAAGATTGAGTTAAAAATATCAACTAGCTTTAAAACAATGAGACTTAAATAAACAAATATTGGGTTCTTTTTTTCTGTCTTCAGGTTTCTTAGCCTTCAGGGTTCGTTCACTTCAAGTTTTCTCCACAAACAGAAGGGCTAGAAACTTACTTTTTTAAAATGAAAGCTGAGATTCTCACAAAATTCACTTGATTCCAGAAACTGAGGATTTAATAAAGATTCCAAGTTATCCCAAGCTTTGCAATAACACAGTGGGAGTTGACAACATTGCTTTCCCTGTGGATTGGAGAGAAGATCTTGGTGCAGCTCCCTCTCTCCAGACTTGAGTGAGTGAAGATCTTGGCACTGACCCTACCCCAATGTCTAGGTAGGGTAGGGAGCGAAGATATTGACTATTTCTCCTGCCATTTAGGCATAGGATCTTCTAGTACCCAAGCAGCAACAGAGCAGGAGCAACAGAGCCACATAAAGAGATGAGTAATGTAACGTACTAGTTGATTTGGGAGCTGCAATTGTTTGTTGGGACATGGGGTGGCAGTGGTGGTAATTGATGGAGTAGAGGGTAAATGGGAGAGAGAGACTGGGAGAAGGATTGAATAATTGAGCGAGGACAGTTGGATTTCAGGGAGAGAATAAATAGAGGAGCAGATTCTCAACTAGTGTAAATCAGCACAGCTCCATTGATTTGAACAAACTATTATTTCAGCTGAACTCTCTTAAAACTCACTCTTATGTTCTTACCTATAATTTCAGCAAGTAGCAAAGAAGCAGCTGTGTGAATTGTTGCAAAGTAGCATGCTGTAGTCGTGCCATTCTTTAGCGTTCTTCTCTATAAAAAGAATTCAGTTTTGAGCTGTATGAAAAGAGTGTCACATTGCCAAAATGACAGAACATGCAATCAGTGGTTTTAATCTGAAAGATGGCTCTACAGAATTTTGCACTGACTGGGACTGAAAGAGAAGTGAGGAGTGAAAAAAAATACTAATTTTATAGCAGATTCTTAATGTATTTAATGGGAAACTATGGCTGATATGAGCTGATATACAGTAACTCCTCACTTAGTCATCCCAGTTAACGTTGTTTCGTTGTTACGTAGCTACGTTGCTGATCAATTAGGGAACATGCTCGTTTAAAGTTGCGCAATGATCCCTTATAACATTGTTTGGCAGCCGCCTGCTTTGTCCATCGCTTGCAGAAAGAGCAGCCCATTGCAGCTGGTTGGTGGGGGCTTGAAACCAGGGTGGAACGGCAGCCCCCCTATCAGCTCCCCGCTCCCCTAAGTTCCCTGTGCAGCAGCTGCCCAGCAGGCATTGCCAGTTCAACTGTCCCTCCTCCCACTGCCATGTGCTGCTCCTGCCCTCTGCCTTGGAGCTGTTCCCGGGAGCCTCCTACTTGCTGTGCCGGGGGGCTGATGTCAGGATGTCCCCCTCCCCCCTGCTCCTACCCTCCACTTACCCCATCTCCATAAAGTGTGTGAGTGTGATATGACTGGGCTCAGGACGGAGGCAGTAGCTGTTGTCTCAACTCGCTGATCTACTTAAAAAGGCAACGTACTTAGAGTTGGGTCAGCATACTTAAAGGGGTAATGCGCATCTCTTACGCACAGGGTGTGTGTCTGTCTCTTGTCTGCCATGCTGTCTCCCCTCCCTCCAGTTGTGCTGCCTTGTAGAGTGTGAGGCTACATTAACAACTTGTTAACCCTTGAGGGCTCAGCCAAGTGCTAGTTCATCATTCAGCACTAAAGCATTCCCTGGGAAATATTCCACCCTCTGACTCCATCACCTCAGCCAAGATTCACAATCATCATTGCTGTGTACAGTATTAAATTGTTTGGTTAAAACTTTGTGTGTGTGTGTGTGTGTGTGTGTGTGTGTGTGTAAATATAGTCTTTTGTCTGGTGAAAAAAAATTCCCTGGAATCTAATCCACCGCTCCTCCCATTTACATTAATTCTTATGGGGAAATTGGATTCGCTTAACATTGTTTCGCTTAAAGTCGCATTTTTCAGGAACATAGCTACAACGTTAAGAGAGGAGTTACTGTACTTATTAGTTCAAAACTGTAATAGTTCCCTTCATCCCACAACGTGTCCTTTGGATTCATGTCCTCCCTCAATGGTGCACTTCAAGGAGACTATCAACAACTGCTTGGGGAGTAGGCATCTCTTAAGGAAGCTGCTGTGAGGCCTCTACTCAAGAAACCAACATGTGATGCTGACAATACACTATCTAATCTTTCATGTTTGGGTAAGATCATAGAGAAACTGTATCTAGGTATAATCTCCCTGAAGTAGATGTTGATAGTCTTCTTTGGCTTGGGGTTGTGCAGCAGTCTCTGGCTTTACTTGTGTTCATTGCATTTTTAAATTTTGGCAAAGGTGCCTGGAGCCTAGGACAGGTGATATATATGTTAATTGCTGCCTATCGTGATGAAATGAGTTCTGATGTAAGCAACTAGGCAAAAAACACATATTCATTATGGATAATTTGAATAAATTTATACTTAGACAGTCTTAACTGAGAATTTCCCAACTATTTCATATCATTTTTATGGACTTTTACAACAGTTGAAGTAGGAACTATCTTGGTGATGCACATTATATAAAGGGCTATCTAGATTCTTATATTGGTCCCCATCACATAAGTATCTTAATTTTTAGCAAAGTACACATTTAATGTAAAATACATTCTGTAATAAAGGCAATGCATTGTAGATTAAATGCTGTTTCACTGAGAAACACATATTGACAAAGTCCATAAAGCTGGTATTTTCAAGTAACAGACTTGTGCAATAAGTTACTTTTTCATTCATATTACAGTTTCAGTGGAACTATATTATAGTTTGCTAAATTTGAACCTGCTTTGCAAACCACTAAAACCCTAAAAGAGAGAAGCTAAGAATACCTTGAACTTCGCTGGGTTCACACAGACCTAATCACACTCCTAGACATCAGAATTAGAAAGGGATAATCTTGGTTTACAATCTTGAACAATGACAATATTCCCAATTTATTTAGTTCCTATTTTTCAGAATATAAATTTTAATATAGTCCCTTATTTTTTGTTGAGTTGTACTGTTAGCTTCTGAAAGCTGATATAGTTCATTAATATGCACTTTACCTTATAATAGTACACAGAAGACATTTGCTTTACTTACTACAACTCTGGTGTATACTTCTTCAGCAAAATCATTATCTTTGTATTTGACTTCTGTTGGAAATGTATATGTGTTTAACCATTCCAAAAGAGGTAGATCTACTCTTGTTCCAGCAAAAGCATACTGAGGTGCATGGATATGTGTATCAACCATTCCTGGCATGAAGAATTCACTGTTTTAAAAACAAACAAAAAATCATAGTAGTTTGGATTTTTAAATAATTGCTCTTAAAGAATAACTTTTATGTTTTTTGTTTTGTACAACATGCTTGTGTGATGGCCCCCAGCATGAGTGGTCTGCGGGGTTTGAACCCCAGATCTTCAGCATCCAAAGTACAGACTTCTACTAAGGAAGTACATCCTTTTACTGTGTGCAGCATCAGGCACTCTAGGACGCTGCCTTGTGTCACCACAACTACCCCTCTGAGTGGACTTCCAGCACCAGAAGCTCTGGGTCATGGGCTCCATCAGGAATTGAAAGTAAATATGATGTCAAATATTTTTAAAATAGTAGAAAATGATGATTTCCCCCTCTTGTAGTATCACAAAACTCTTATTCTCATACTCTGAAGTTATTTTCTTGGAAACTAATTAATATGGCTATAAATATTTCTTCCAAATGTGATGAGATCTCTTTTAAAAAAAAATGCATTTGGCAATGGAGCTGAGTGAATCATCCATAATAATGTATTTGCTGAATTTCACTTTTTTCTGATTATGAAATATCATAACAAACCATGAAAGTCTGACTTATTTGTTCAAAATTATTCACAAATTTCTTCATGAATTTTCCTACATGAATTTTGTGTATTGTTAATTAGGAACATTTTATATTCTAACTTTTGAAATTTGCTCTGTGTTAATTTGTTCTATAAGTCACATGCTACAGTTTCTGCCCTGATTGGGTGACATACGTAACTAACCTACACAGCATGTATTTTGAATATTACAATTAAGTATACAACTCAAAATTCACATTTGCCAAATATTCAAGCATTTTTGTTTCAAATTTGCTTTTCATTACTGTTTTGATAATAAATATTGACAATTTGAATGTTCTCAAAGCACAAACGCAAGAATTGCAAGTATGGTTGAATCAAAATTCATTTTTGAATTTGGATGAATATTGGCAGAACTTTGTTTGTGTGTGGTGTTTGCTCAACTGTTCAATAGTGTGAAATGTACAAATGTGTCATATTTTGAAATCTATACCTCAGTCTTATCAGACAGGTAGCTAATGCAAACAGACATCATGCTAACTGACAGCTGAGCCAGAATTTTAAAGTGAAGTGCTACCCCCACTTATTACCGGGTAACTCTGCTGTGGAGTTTTCTACCAGGATTCACTGGCACAGCCTGCTGCCAACAAAATGGACAAGAGAATGTAAATGTACACTGCTAAAATAGAGAGAGAATACTGTTTACAGGTATGCAAAAAGAATAGGTTATTTGTCAAGCCTAAATATGGCTTTACAATCTGAGAGTTATGAATCACCTACCACAATTCACTCATTGCTAAACTCCCAACTCAAGGAATGACAAAAGTGTATTCACTGCCCACATTTAGGGCCCAATCCAAAATGCCTTGCATAGGCAAAGCCACAAAGGACGGAATGGAGTCTGGATCCATAAGTGCAAATACATATGTAATACTTCAGCCATCCAGGGAACAAATTGAAACCAAAATGACTAAATGAACTTAAATACAATACCTACTGATTACTAAGCTCTCTTATATCAGATGCTTTGAAGCCCCACTTCTTCGCTAGTTGCTCTTGCTGATCTGCTTGCTCCAAAAACACAATCTAAAGGAGAAAAACAAAATAGTTAAATGTTTTAATACTGCATTTAAATATATACACAACATTATCACATGATGACAAAACAGTAATAATTTTACAACATCTGGTTTTAAGTGCATATTTCTTTACAGCAGAAATGGGCTTGAATTAAAACATCTGTTCTACCTGATTTCCCAGGTCTGACTTTGAAATGCCTACTCGTGGTCCACTAAGCAAACCAACCCACCTTGTAACTGCAACTTCTTATGGGAAGTGAATCCAGGCACTATCTACACTCCATAACAAGTCCATCACTATGTGATTGGCATAGTTTCAGCATCCACCTTCACACTTCATAACAGCTGGTGTACAACAATTCTGCTGGTAGTAGTGGGTTTCTCAGCTTACAGCTCTATGGATCCGTTTTAGTGCCTGCACTGTTCAATCTCTATATCAACAACACTACAGTCACATCATCCTGTAAATTCATCTCTGCAGATGATATTGTGCTAGCAACACAAGCATCCTCTCTGAAGGCCTCAGAGACAGTTATGAAAAATTACTTCCAGACGTATTTCAAAGCTTGGCAACTGCAACCCTTTGAAAGCACTCATCTCTGCCTTCCACTTGAACAACCACGAGGCCAAGGTGCCACTGAAAGTGGACTTTTGTGGTCTGCCTTTATTGCATGACCACAATCCATGGTACCTTGGAGTTACCCTCGATCGGATGCCGAGTTATTGCCAATAACTTGACACCACCCAAAAGAATGGCTAACATCATTCAGAAGCTTGCTGACACATCCTGGGGATGTGATGCCTGTGTGGGATGGTGCTAAATTGGTGTGGCCATACTGAATGAATAGTGTGAGCATAACTTGGCATGACTTAAACACGGGTGAATGGTTGCAGAGGATCCTGGGAGCAGGTTCCCTTTAGGCAGAAGCATATTTGATAAAGAACTAGCAAAGTCTGCGTGTACGATCAATATTGAACAGCAAATATGGGCCCATGCAAAAGTAAATATCACACGCATAAAGTTCCAGCATGGAGCACAGGTTGACCTGGTTGTAGTGACCTTACAGCAAGGACACCACGCAAAGAACCAAAGTGAATGATTGATACATGAGTAAACGTGGGGTGATCTTCGTTTGGTACCACCCTCGCCAGCCCTTTCTAAAACACTAATTAGGTAAAATTAGTAACAATACGCCCACTGGGCATGCTTTTAAGACATGTGACTCCTTTGAGGAAAAAGGGTATAAGAATCAAGCAAAGTAAATTACTGTGGTTGGGATTCCTTAATTGATGGTTGAAGAAGCAATGCTGCCAGACAGAGTAGCCAAAACTCTGTTCCATGGGCTCAAGTAGGACTGAGAACCACAGGGGTTTCAAGGCAACCAAGGCCTTGCCTCAAGGGAATCTGAGACAGACCAGAAGGCTGAGAAGAACAGACCAGGAAGGAAGAAACCATATATGAAATTGGTAACCACCTTCTCTGTTTGCCAAGCAGGAACTGCGTGAGGCTAGCACAGGTCCTGTTTCTCTGTGTTTGTGAAAGAGAGACTCATTAAGAGGAATGTATAGCCCTTAATGTCTAGCTCTTAATGTCTAACATAGGAGTTATGTGCTTAATATAACCCTTTACCGCTTGTGTAATTTCTTCTCAATAAAATGCTGTGTATTGAAGATAATTACTGTGGACCTTTTTTCACTGGTATGACAGTAATCTGCTCTACCGGGAGCCACTAAAAATCCATTTCTGGGGTAATAGCACCCCCTGTTGCATGTACACTTCGAATGTCAGTGCAAACCCTTGTTTTGTCACCAGTGGAGTACTGCGCACCAGTTTAGTGCAGCAGCTCCTCACCATTCTCGTTGATTCTGCCTTCCCTGTAGGAAGGGGCCTGCACTCAACTGCATTCAGACAATGCATGGAAGGTGTGGATATTTCCTCCACAAATACAAAATCCAAGAACCACCCAATTGTAACTGTGGTGAAATACAAACCATGCAACACATCACAGAAAACTGCCTTATTCACACTTACAGTGGTGGTACAAAGGGGATTCACCTAGCTACCCCAGAAGCATTAGAATGGCTTTCAAATCTTAAAATACAATTATAATCCCAGCCCATGCTTTTCAAATGCCATACAAAAGAACAGACAGCTCTATGGTTGCCTTACTGGAACTCACATTTACAGTATCCAGCAACATAGGCAATTCTTTTGACCCTTAACATAAATATAAGGGAATAAGAGATAATGCTAAAGCAACTTTATACTGGCATAATTGCTTAACACTAGGGGGCTGTACAATATTAACTATTCTAATTTCTAAACGTATACAGTTATAGTGGTACAAAAACTGTACATTGATCAGTCCTTAGACAAGATTTAACAACTGATGTAACACACAATAAGACGGTGCAGGGAAAGCGAGGACAAGGACAACAAAAACAGCAAAAAACCCACCCATGGTTTAACATGGACCAGCTAGGTACCTGGACACACGGTTATTATAAGTTAGTTTTATTTAATGAAAAGATATAAATAAGGGTCTCCCTGAAGAAAATCTAAGAATTTTTAAACAATAACTAGGATTTTAACTGAAAAAGCTAATTTATTTTTTTCAGAATCTTGCATATTTTTGAATAGTGGGTGATTGCAGATTTTTCACTAAGTTCCTCTGGAACCTTAGGACACTACAATAAAATAAATATTTAACAACAATCACAAAAGTGTAATAATCCATTGACACTTCAGATAAGGCAACATCTCTCTCTTTTTTGAAAGCATGTTTGGTGTGTTCAGTCAGTTCAATCAGTTGAACCACCTCCAGGTGTTTTATAGTCCAGACCTACTGAAATTTATGATGAGCAATAATGAAAATGTCAGAGATGCTGAAGTAAAAATGGATGGGGAATGACTAATGCTAGTTGCTGAACAAAGTAAGAGACAAACATGAACTACCAGATGGCAAATGCTGGAAACAGACTTGTTGCCATGGAACGGGAGTGGGTATTTTATTCATAGCAAACCATTACTCAAGATGTTTTGAAATGATTCAGTTCTGGAACAACAGAAAGCCTTACTGTAATCAGTCATGTAGAATTCATCCTAGCAGAAATATACAGTCCCTAAAGACAGAAAAATTAGGCAGTAACATAGGGCTGTGTGAAAGGTTAGTCTAGAACTATGAATGAAATTAAAGCAGAGTAAGGGTGGGTTCTACATTTTCCCCCTCAAAATCTACCTAGGTCAATGAACATTCATAAACGTGGACTCATGCTGTTCACACAAACGTGGGTTCCCCACAAGGTGTCACCTACACAGCCATCAATTATCTTTGCTTTTGAGTTTTATGTGCCTGTGTATAACAACTGACACCTAATTAATAATGGTTGCTGGGTCCTATTTTTCATTACTCTGCAGTCATTGCATGTGCAGTCATTGCCATCAAGGGAAAGTGGATGCAAAATGCTACCATATTAAAATGGTAATGTACTGCACTCTTCTTGCACTGGTGCAAACAATTACATTGAAAAATCAGGGCCTCTGTGTCTGAGAAAGAACTGGAGATCAGCCAGGGACTTCATGATGCAAGAGAATTTTTTAATTACTTCCTACAATTCAAATAGGTGAATGCACCATGGAAATTAATTCAAACTATGTTATTTTCAAAGGAATCAGATAAAATCCCTTTTCCCATCCAAGTACAGTTACATGATCTGGAACTAGTTCTCCCATATGGCCAAGGTGGATTGGTTGTACCAATGACAGAATACTAAACGGAAACTGGTGCCTAGTTTCAATCTAGGGCACTGTAATAGAAAGAAATGGAATTTTCAGATTAACCAAGATACCAATGGTACTTCTGATCGATACTGAGAAGAGACTGCCAGTACTTGTGAGTACCTTTTGTCTTTCTGAAGTTATTAAAAATGTGGAATGACAGTACAATTCTATTTTGAATTATACAGAATTGAAGTTCTCCACATCAATCACTTACCCATAATTCCTGGTAGCCTAAAGCATTTGGGACCCAACTTTTGCAGTGTGGGAAACTAAAAGAGAAAATTGCTTTACAGGTTTGTTTATAAGTGAGGCTCTTATTTCATGGGAGCAATAAGTTGAAATCGCACACTCCTACCTTTTTCACTACCTACTACTTCATACGTAAATACAAATCAGAATAGAAACATGCCTAAACTTCCATTTGATTATACTGAAGTACAGTAGTAACTGACTCTCCACTGATGAATACAGGTGGTAAGTCATTTATGTACCTTTTTTCTCCTTAGAGAATAAACCTTTCTAAATAAGCTATGTCACCAATGAGAGGTGAATTTAAACGTGATTTATTTCAGCTCATAACTAGTCTGAAGTTTGCAGTCACGTTCCAATGCATTTCAGTATGGTCATTAGTATTTTCATTTATTTATTTATATAGCAACCGAAACCAGGCTTGGCACTTCCCTGATGAGGTTGCAAATCTGAGGTCCCAATTCTGCAACGATTTGAATCCCATAGAAATCAATTAGGATAATTTACATGCTTAAAGTTAAACACGTGTGTAAGTCTTTGCAAGATCGGAGCCTAACTTTAGACAGAAAGGAACAAACCAGTATAACATACAGAAGAGGTGGGATGGGAAAAAGTTCAACAGCAATAAGATCACATGGTTATACAACCAAGGCAAGTTCACATCTAATGGTTTAATTAAATTACTATCAATTTATGGTGATATTTACAGAATCTGTTTTACCTCAACCAGGCTAAACAAGCTTCATCTTGGCAGATGCACTTTGCACCAAATGTCATTATCCCATCTTTATATGGCTGGACTTTTCCCATCTTGGATTTTATATATTATAAATGTAAGTATGAGTTGTTTTGGATATTTCTTTTTCTGGGCGTAATATAGATTCTCTTGAATTTAATGCTTAAACTCTCATTAACCTCAGTGGAAGCAGATTTGGGCCTCCTGTCTCTCTTCACTGTAGAAAAATGTTTAGATTTTCTATAATTTTTATTAATGGGAAATATGAATAGTTGAAATTTTAATGGTGTAGAGAAAGAAAATAAAGGAAGAGAGATTACAGAAGGCACTTTTTAAAAAAAATTATCTTTCTACACTTTGTGAGTGTAAGCCACATCCACAAGTATGAACACACTAAGTTGACTCTTGAATAACAATGGTTACTAGTGAGTAACCCATCTTTCTGAGCAATGCAGCTATCCCAAACTCATGCCACTAAAAACTTTATGCCATACTTTATCACCATGCATTCTCTATTGAACTTGTACCTTTAAATATGTCACTGGTACTTTGCTTGTTAATCTATCTTTCCCAGGAGGCTTTTAAAAAACAAAACAGACAACTGTTTTTGTTTTATTTTGTTAAAAGCCTATAAAATTGTTTCCTTCTTTCTTCCAAATGTGAATTTTTCCACAAAATTTCACTGGCCCAAGGCTCAATATGGATAATATTCAGTCCTGGTCCAGTGACTACATAAATTCTATTATCTCGCAAAACATCAGGGCTAGTATTTGATCTTGAGACTCCATTCTTTCTCATGCTTCTATCTTTATCAGATTATGAGATTATCCAACTTTAAAATTACAACATTGGAAAAAAAATATTTTCGAGTAAAATATAAAAACTATTTTTAATATCAAATTTTAAGTGATAATTTTTTCTTGCTTTCCACGGTCTGTACAATTATGAGAAAAATCAAGGTCTCACTGATCACCATAATTGGGATCAGGAAGGAATTTTCCATGGGTCAGATTGGCAGAGACTCTGGGAGTTTTTCACCTTCCTCTGCAGCATGGGTCACTTGCAGGTTTAAACTCATGTAAATGGTGGATTCTCTGTAACTTGAAGTCTTTAAACCAGGATTTGAGGACTTCATTAACTCAGCCAGAGGTTAGGAGTCTATTACAGGAGTAGATGGACTAGGTTCTGTGGCCTGCAATGTGCAGGTCAGACTAGAGGATTATGATCTCTTCTGACCTTAAAGTCTCTGAGGGCAGGGAGATGAAAAAATTAGGACCATTAAAAAAACAACTCTAAAACCTCTGTAAAATATGGAACAAACAGAATATATGCTGGTATGGTAAGAAAGAAGTGGATTTTTTGGCAGTTGTTTTAGATGACTTGTATAACTACTGCAAAACAGTCATTCTAAATTCACGCTAATAAAACCATCATAAAACCCTACCCTATCCTGTTTAATTGCAATACACATTTGAAAATGTACAACTGAGCATGCACAGTATTACATTCCATTAAATTGTTAGCTGCCCACTTAAAGAGCAACATACTACACATCTTTGCCTAACTTGTTAAATGAGCAACTGGTTAGAAAAATGTTTGCTGGCTCAACAAACTGATAAGCTGAGATGGACAAACCAGGAGAGTTTGTATGCTACACAAGACAAATAGCAGAAAACAGCACCCACAAGATTGTCTGGTGAAGGCAGAAATGTCTGTTAACTGCACAAGCCAATTATGTTCCACTTTTTATTATTTTTAATAAATCATAGGAACTTAAATGCAAAAGAACGTTTACTGAAATATGAAGGTTGTCAGTCTAAACATTCAAAGGTTAAGAAATTACAAATTAAGGTTGCTCTAGCTATGCTAAAGTCAGTAGTTTTAACTATAAACTTTACTGTATTACTCTGTGTATTTTAAAAGTTGTTAATAGTAAGAATATGTAATACAAATGAGTTAATGTTGCTGGAGCAACCTTAGCGGTGGAGTTTCCAGAGTTTGAGTGCTTTTTGTGTTCCTGATCTCGCAGCTCTGGGGCTTAGTTATGGCTCTTAGAAGTGTGCAAGGATGGAATGAGCTCTAGTGCCTGCATGGCAGTAGCTGAAGCATTACCCTTGAATAGTGCAGAGACAGATAGGCTAATACCACTGGGGGAGAAGTGTTTTCAGCAATGACATGGCTAAAAAAGATGTACTGTCTCCTCCCCTAACATTGACTTCTTGGCATTGACTGAATGTAGGAAGATTAGGACCCTGGCTGTGACCCAAACTACCCAGCCACCGCCCTCTGAGTGTGCAATGTCACTGGCAAAGCTAGGTGTGTCCCCCATTGATGCAAAGGGCATGCAAATTGTCATTCTAGAGGGTTGCACACTTCACTGCTTATGGAGGCTGAGCTGTACACCCAACGAGGAAGAGCAACATCTTAAGCAGCTGCCTGCGATATGTGTAGGCCGCAGCCGGAGCACCATAGCTATTACCTTTGCTCAGCACAAAAGGGGCACTCTGTGGGCCTGATTTTCCTCTCACCAGTGGAAATCAATCTTTTATGGTTTTCACCAAAATCATTAGGATTCTGTCCACTGATGCCTTGAACATCCCTGGAAATTTTAGGACTGATTGCATGGGCCGTGCCACAACCTTTCAGGCTAAAGTTTGTGATTGCTTAGCAGCCACTAGAATTGTCTGTTGCAGTTAGGATTGGGAGGGGCAGGAACTTACTGTCTATCCCAGAACCAAAATGCCCTGCCCTCCTAGAGCACCACCCAGTTGAAGATCTCAAAGAGCTTTACAGGCCTCAGGGAATTCCCCTTCCCACCCCACCCAGGCCAACTGGATGCAAAGAAAAATAAGATTCATTACCATCAAGTCCTATGGCCTTGCTCCCCTCCTTCTCTGCCTCTCTGTCCTGGACCGCCCCGGCATGATGCCCACACCCAAGCTGCCATTGAATACTCAGTTCTTCCATCCCTTCCCCATCCGCTAACTAAATTCTACTCCCTTCTTAAGTCATCTCTCCCCTTGACTCCTGCACTGCCTCCTCTCTGGCCCGGCTGAGACGTGCTCCACTTGGATCAACCAAAGTGCTGCTGCTAAAATCACCTTTCTCCTCTGCTGTTCTGTTCATATCATACGCTTCTTCAGAGTCTCTACTGTCATCCTCCTGCTTCCTGCATCTGGGTCAGACTTCTCCTCCCCTCTAAGACCCTACCCAGCTCCACTCATGCCTCTCCTCCTACTTCCACCTTGCTCAGCCTAAGCCCCCCTCTCGCCACCCCTTTGTAACCTTCTCCCCATCATCCTTCTACTGCCTTCCACGCCTCCCTTTCTGCATGGGAGGCTCTTCCGCTTCCCATCAGTCACATGACTTCCAGCTTCTCCTTCTCCTCTCTCCCCAGGGATCACTCCTTCCTGCAGTGACCTCTGTGAGATTCCTGCACACAGCTCCTGATGTGCTCTGTGAGTCTGAACTATCCCATTTTAGACTCTATTTTAATTCAACAAAAGTATTGAAATATTTTCCCAATATATTTGAATGATAAGGCTAATCAAGTTTCTAATCTTGCAGTCTTTACACAATCAAATTCTCACTGATTCTAACGGGAGCTCTGCATGAATTAAAACTACAGAATCAGGCACTATGTGTGGGGAAAATACAGTGATTCAGTGGACACTGCAATAATAAAATATAACAGAAGTTTAAAGTACTGAACTCACTAACTTTGAAATATATTAAGGAAACTCTTTAACCACTCACTCAACTATATTGTCTTTAGTTGGCAGCCACTCAGCTGTATACAAGTTTAACTTTTTAGCCAGAGCCCTTTGAAGTTAATAAGTCTTTCCATTGACTTCAGTGGATTTTACACCAAGCCTTAATGAGCCATAAGAAGGCTCCCACAATGGACCCTGAAAGAGGAAGTTGGGTCCTAATCCTGCATCAAATCTGCATTTGATGGAAAGCCAGTCAGATCAAAGTGCAAACTTTAGGCCATGGTGAGAATAAGGGCAGGGGGAGCAGGAAGAGAGAGTGTTTTTAAGGGCTCCAAAGTTCAGTCTGCTAGTTATGTCTGTCAAATTCCATGCAAGCCAGACATCAATTGCTGTATTCCTCCTTATAACAAAAAGGAGACATGGTGATGAAAATGATCTTTCTATAATTTATCTACGTATGAAGCTCCATTGAAGTCAGTGGGATTCCACAAAGCTCAAGGATCTACCTGTGCAGAGCACACTATAGGATTGAGGCCTACATTTAGTATTGTTAGGGTAATAACATAGCTGCCCCATCATATTTGT
The DNA here is from genome assembly GCF_016161935.1 of Mauremys reevesii. Classification (NCBI taxonomy): domain Eukaryota; kingdom Metazoa; phylum Chordata; order Testudines; family Geoemydidae; genus Mauremys; species Mauremys reevesii. The sequence goes on along the minus strand of NC_052628.1, from coordinate 92,222,619 downwards.
TCTTGAATAATTAATAAAAGTAATTTTTCCATTTTTTTAATTGGCTCACAATCAATAATACATGAGTTATATTAATAATTCTTATTTTATAGAGTAGGTTCTATTTTCAAATCTGTGTATAATCAGTCAGTTATTACTCTGTACATTTTTGCTTCTGACAAGAGACAATGTCTCTAAGGTGCCATAAGTACTCCTGTTCTTTTTGCGGATACAGACTAACATGGCTGCTACTCTGAAACCCATCACTCCACAAAGAATTGTGCTATTCTTATGGAAATAATTTAAAAAGATATCATCTGAATTTTACTTTTACTGAGAATGGAAAATCAAAATTAAAAACTGGAGGAAACATTTATGGTCCAAATCAACTGCAGTTTTGAAAACAGTGAAAACAAAGTAATCGATACATCATAGATCTTCCTGAGGTCCCTAATAATCTATGATGAAATGGATCACAGGCAGGTTCCTCTAAAGATGCCAAGTGGTTTATCCTGTCTATGAAGCTAAATATTTGAATTACCAGTTACCTCTAGCTAGCTCCTACGATCATAAAATTTTTGCTTCTATTGCTTCCCCCCTATTTACCTTGTTTCCTTAAACATTTTCAACCTCTTCCTAAAGATTTGCAACAAAAATGAGCCTGGAATACCTTTCCCCCTGTCCCGCTCCCCTTTGCAGAACACTGACTCAAGAGAGCAAAGTATAATTTCAAGCCACAAGTGAGAGCAAATGAATACGTTAGGAGCCACCTGTATAGCTGGAAATGAATATACCACAGCATTTCAAATCTTCCTAAAGAAAAGCAAAGATGCCAAAAATTCATCCACGTCATTTATGTCTGCTTTTTGACAGCGCGTCAGGCCACTCTGCTTCATGCCCTCCTCCGCTAAAAACCTCACTGTACGATCGCAAAGAAAGTCACTCAAAAACACAGCATGCATGCGCCCATAGTAACCACACACCTGTTAACCTTACATGCGGCAGGCATGTACATACCCCCACTAGAACACACACATGCAACGCTACAGAAAACCCATCTCACCCCCACATGGTACCACATGCAACCCCCCAACACGGTATCCTCCCACTCTTATGCACACCCCCACCGAGGCGCCCCAGGATGCCATACCTCCTCTCCTACACTGTGCAATACACACACCTCCATATTACCTAACCCCTCCGCCCACGCCCGACACCCCACCGGAACACACAGCCGCCCTTGCCCCGCACCCCAGTATTCCAGCACGTGCCCCGGTGCTCCAGCCCCCGCACGCCGCCACCGCCGCCCTTCACACCCCGCGCCTCCCACTCACTCTCCCGTCGTCGCCCACGCCCAGCAGGTGGCCTTGCAGCACGTCCATGGGCGAGGAGCCGCTGGCGTGCACGAAGGTCCCTTTGAAGAGGTGAGCGAGGGGCGGCTTCTGTGGGGAGCCCATGGCGGTGCCCGGACGCGCTCAGAGTTGCCGCGGGAAGGGACGTGGTTCGGGCAGGAGCGGGATGCTGCTGCTCCGGGGCGCCGCTCGCTCTGCCTGGCTGCCTCCTGCACTCGGGGGGCTGCTGCTCCCAGGGGCTGGTGTTTATTCCGTGCGTACCAATAGCAGCTCCCCCCCGCACCTAGCGCTGGCTCTCCACCCCCTCATGACTTTCCCTTTGGGGAGTGGTTACTGGCGCTGGAAGGCTCTTTCTCCTCCCCGTTGCTGCCGAAGCCTTGGACGCTACAGGTTTCCGAGCTCCTGCCTGTAGAAAAAGTCCGCTTACTTGCCGAGCACCTGAGCTGGGAGCGGCATATTTTGCGATTAAGAGGAGCGGGACCTGGCAATGATCCACCCGTTGGGCTGCAAACACATCCCCAAACACACACACACACACACACACACACCCGCTACTCTGGTTTCAGCCGTCAGCGCTCAGCGAAAAACACTTGTGCAAACTGCATTGGCTACATGTCTTAAAACAAAAACAACCGAAAAAGGAAGGGGAGGAGATAGATCTGGAGCCCAACGCCTGATAGCGTTAGGCTGCAAATAAAATGGGACTGCCCTCTCCTATCTAGGGTGACCAGATACCAAGTGTGAAAAATCAGGACACCTGGGGAGAGGTGGGGGAAGGATAGTTTCCTATATAAGACAAAAACCCCAATATTGGGATGGTCCCAATAATATCAGGATGTTTGCTCACCTTACTGCTACCCCAGTTTGCCAGGCTACAATCTCTCCCCTCTAGCCACTCATTTCTTTCTAAAGTACCCACACAATGTAAATTTTTCATAATTTAAAAAGAAAAACTTGAAATGATCCCAACTTCTGGACTCCCCATGAATCCCTCCTTCTGTGGACTAGATCCTGACCTTGGCAGCTAAGATACCTTCAGGGCAGAGTGCAGGCAAGGGTGAGGTGAGAGAGACAAAGATGTTTCTAAGCCACCAGGAACCAAAAAGTATCGATTTAAGGGTTCCAATAAAATAGGCTCTGAATTTGTAAATCAACCCCGCTTTCACTTTATCAGCATGAAAACTCAGCCAACAAGCTATTGCTAAAATGAAACCATGGCAAACCACTTCTGGTTTGGCACTTCTCCAATGTGCTCGTGTAGGATGGTGACCTGACACCAGCAGATAAGAAAGAAAGCACATGGCTATTTTAATTCTGAAAAGTGTTGTGTTTTTCCTCCTTTTTTCTTCAATGTACGAAAAATTAGCTTTGGATCTATAGAAAAAGATCACATCATTGTATTTATATTATGTCACAGAGAATTCAGTTTTAAAAAACATACTATTCACAAAGTACAAGATGATAGCCAGTCATAGGCCTTGTTAACTTGGTGACACGGTGGTTTTTTGTCCTTAATAAATTGCTTTAATTTTTAAAAAGGAGTTGCAAAGTTTCAAGAGATATATCTGTTTAATGTGGGCAAACTTTTTGGCCTGAGGGGAAATACAAATTGGGGAATACAAATTGTATAGTGGGCCATGAATGCTCACAAAATTGGGGTTTGGGGTAGGGAAAGGAGTGGGGGAGGGGGGGCTCTGGGATGGGGCTGGGGACGAGGATTTTGGGGTGTAGGAGGGTGCTGTGGGCTGGAACCAAGCGGTTCGGAGGGCGGGAGGGGGATCAGGGCTGGGGCAGGGGATTGGGGCATGGGGAAAGGCTCAAGGGTGCAGGCTCCGAGCGGTGCTTACCTCAAGCAACTCCCGGAAGCAGTGGCATGTCCCTTCTCCGGCTCCTATGTGGAGGCACGGCCAGGCAGATCTGCACATTGCTCCATCCAGAGGCACTGCCCCTGCAACTCCCATTGGAGCCGGAGTGGGGCCATGCCGCAGCTTCTGGGAGCTGCGTGGTGTGGCCCCGACCCTGCACCTCGGCCAGAGTGCCAGGGAGGAGCTGAGCCATGTGGTGCAGCCCTTGACCCAGTGCCCACACCAGAGCGGGGCCAAGCTCCGTGGTGCGGATCGCTGGCAGGCTAAAAACGTCTCACGAGCCGGATCCAGCCCGCAGGCTGTAATTTGCCCACCCCTCTCCTATGCTGTACATTCGTGTGAATCCCTCATTGTGCAGGATATAAGACCAGAGACAGAGATGCCAACAGGCAGCCTGACCTGTAAGAAAAAAGCAGTCGAGTCTAGACCAGATAGAGAGGGTCTATGGGAAGAGAGAAAAGTGAGGGAGAACTTCATAGGGCGTGAAAGATGAAAAGCACCTTGAGATGGGAAAAAGAATGTGGAACATGGAGAAGGTGAGAAATAGGGCCTTAAGGAAAGGGAAAGACACAGCTCCAATGGAGGTAGAAAGGATAATTGCTCAGGGGAGTTTTATTCCATTATACTCTATTAACAGACGTTTGCGCTGGTTCCTTCTTCTTGTCCCAGCTGTGATTGCTAGGAACCCCTGGAGACTCTGCCCTCTAACAAGAATCCAGAGTAGACATAAAAAGTCTGAAATTTGATTTCAAAATCAACTAACAAGTTGGACTTTTTATAAATAATAATAAAAATAGATATCTGGGGTTCTTTATGGTAGGGCTTTACATTTTTGCAAAGTTGTGGGAGTGGTGAGAGCAACACTTTAAGAACTCCTTGAGTGCATCACGCTGAAAAGTGTGAACTCTCAGAGATTTGTTACCAACAAAAGGCACCGCATGCTCTGGGCCTGGCCCTCCTCTGATTTAAGTCAAAGGAAAGGTTTAAGTAAGGAAGGATACAGATGTGTGTTTAGTGGAGCTTTAGTGAGAATGTTGGGAGCACAGGCCATAGGGAATAGCAAAACCTCATTGCAAGAAAAGTCAAGAATGTTATATTAGAGCTGATCAAAGCATGGAATTTCTGTTTTGTGGGAGCACATAGGTGCTCTGGACTATAGAGTCTTTTTTTTTTTTTTTGCTTTGTGACCCAAAGACTGTTTCACTTAATAGTCATTGGGCCAGAGAAAGAGAGAGTCCAGTGATTAGGGTACCCACGTGGAAGACCTGGGTTAAATATTCTTGCTCCCGTCACTCTTTCATTATTTATCCACAACGGAACTTCAACAGGAGACACTGAGGAGGCCCCCACATCAGAATGTCCCAGAATTTAGTGATTAGAGCACTCTCCCTACCCCTGTACAAATACTTTCTCCTCCACTAGCAGTGAGTGCTCTAACCACTGAGCTAAACGTTATAAAGTGGGTACCCCAATCACCTCATTTTGTATGGAGTGAGGCAGGCACATAACTTGTTCCTGCAAGAAATGGCTTAGGCACCTAAACCATCTGACTGTTCCCGGATTGCTAATCAGGGATAGGTCCCTCTCTGTAAGAGAAGGGTGAGGCTTAGCATCCCCCACTCCTCCGCCCCCGTTGTTGGCATAGCTTAGGTGGCTCCCCACCTAGCCTGCTGGCTTTTGTGGGTTGCATTCCTAGGCTAACTTGGCTTTGTGGATCACAGTGTTGTTTCTGTGATTTTTCAGGGCACTTAAAATTTAGGTTGCAACATGTAACTAGATTGTATCTCTTTCCCTAATGTGTCGGAGTGCATAGACTCCTTATTGGGGTTAGCAGAGGTTAACATACACCTCTACCCCCATATAACGTGACCTGATATAACATGAATTCAGATATAACGCGGTAAAGCAGCGCTCAGTGAGGGCTGCACACTCCGGTGGATCAAAGCAAGTTCTCTATAACGCGGTTTCACCTATAATGCAGTAAGATTTTTTTGGCTCCCGAGGACAGTGTTATATTGGGGTACTACTTTTTCTTCTTTTTTATTTTATAAGTAAAGGAATGATCACAGCTGCTAAATGCTGGTGTTGTCAGAGTATCAGGGATGGGCCAGCTGGGATGAATCAAGTTAGATCCCCCAGTAACACTGTAAGAATGCTGTCCTGGCAAGTACTTGGGTTCCTCTGAGTTAGGAACTTGGGCCTCCTCAGGGGAAGTAGAAAATTGCTAGCTGGCAAGTATTTCTGTTTGCTTCAGCAGTGTCAACTTTTGTTGCCCAAACTCTGTTTTGGTTCAACTCATGTATAAGCCAGGGTGAAGGCAGTCCTTTTTTACTTCTCATTGCAAACCATTCACTGGGGGAAGGTTTTGTTTGTTTTGATTGCTTTCCAGAAAGCCTGGTCACATAATTTACTTAGCCTTAAAAATCCTTTGGTGTTGTCACACATTCACATTATGCTACTTTATTTTATTTTATTTGGCCTACTGCTATATAAAATCTCAGTGTCTCAATCATTCTTCTGTAGCATTTCAGTCTCTCTTGCTCTTAATTTTTTAAACCCTCTGCATCCTTCTGCTAGATTTTAACAGTGGGGTTAGAATTTGAGCTCTGATGCTGAGCAACAATAGGAGATGCAGTCAAAATAGTTCTAGGAACAGCAGGAGAGATTGCAGCAGCATTAGAAGGTGGTCATAGATCCTGTCTGTTGCTTCTACTTTTCAATCTTTCATTTCACTTAGTGCAATTTACTCCCTTTATTGTACAACACATGGATTTAATTAGTTGCTTTCTATGTTTGAGAGCTGCTCTGTAGATCAGAATAGTAACTGGTCAGTAACCTGAGCAGTAGTAAGTCCTACCCTACTTTGGAAAAGCTGAGAAGTTGGGGAGTCTTTTTCTCCAATTTAGATAAAATGTACTAGAAGTTCTGTGGCATTTGCTCAACCACTTCAATGTGGATGGAAGGTTCAAAGGAATTCTACAGAGTACAGGTTTCAAGGAACAATTGTTAATTATTATTCCTTTAACTTTTTATATTTGCTTGGTTACAAAACATACACAAGATTTGCTTTGATAATTATGCAGCTAGGCCAAGATAGTTAGCAAGTTACAAAATGTCATTGATCTAGCTAATGCTCTTGTGCTGCTTGGAAGATGAAGGCAGTAAATAAATGACAAATATTATTAGGGCATTCAGAGAACAAAAAGAATGAGTCGCATACCATTTATTGATTCAACATAGAACAATAGACAGAAAGATGCAAAATGTGTCAGGAACAAAGGTTGTACAACAATAAGAACAAAGATCCATTATGACCTCACTGGCACCTGAGCTACCTTGGCACAGGATCAGGGCTGTCCGTAGGGGGGTGCGGGGTCTGGGACACATCAGCCTCCTCACTGGTCTCCTTGCCATTCACCTGGTGCACCTGCCTGCCGCTTACCTCCTTACCCACCGCTCACCTCCTCACCCCCCTCCCACCTGCCGCTGGCCTCCTCACCCACCTGCCCACCGCTCACCTTCCCGCTAGTCTCCTCACTGTCTGTCTGGTGTGTCCTCCCGCCCCCTGCCCGACTGCCACTCTCTTCTTCACTGTCCGCCTGCCTTCTCACCTGAATATTGGGACAAATGGTGTCCTGATCATATGTCGGTCGGGACACGGGACAAAGGGCTAAATATTGGGACAATCACGATTTTATCAAAGTGCCAGGCCGCCCAAAGCGCGGGGCCTGGGCGGTCGCCCCGACTCACCCTACCCAAGGGACAGCTCTGCACAGCATCGTAGAATACCAGGGTTGGAAGAGACTCAGGAGGTCATCTAGTCCAACCCCCTGCTCAAAGTAGGACCAATCCCCAACTAAATCATCCCAGCCAGGGCTTTGTCAAGCCAGACCTTAAAAACCTCTAAGGATGGAGATTCCACTGCCTCCCTAGGTAACCCATTCCAGTACTTCACCACCCTCCTAGTGAAATAGTTTTTCCTAATATGCAACTTGAGACCATTGTGCCTTGTTCTGTCATCTGCCACCACTGAGAACAGTCTAGATCCATCCTCTTTGGAATCCCCTTTCAGGTAGTTGAAAGCAGCTATCAAATCCCCCCTCACTCTTCTCTTCTGCAGACTAAACAATCCGAGTTCCCTCAGCCTCTCCTCATAAGTCATGTGCTCCAGCTCCCTAATCATTTTTGTTGCCCTCCGCTGGACTCTCTCCAATTTGTCCACATCCTTTCTGTAGTGGGGGGTTCAAAACTGGACACAATACTCCAGACGAGGCCTCACCAATGCCGAATAGAGGGGAATGATCACTGCCTTCCATCTGCTGGCAATGCTCCTACTTATTCAGCCCAAAATGCCGTTAGCCGTCTTGGCAACAAGGGCACACTGTTGACTCATATCCAGCTTCTCATCCACTGTAACCCCTATGTAATTTTCTGCAGAACTGCTGCCTATCCACCTGGTCCCTAGTCTGTAGCAGTGCATAGGATTCTTCCATCCTAAGTGCAGGACTCTGCACTTGTCCTTGTTGAACCTCATCAGATTTCTTTTGGCCCAATCCTCTAATTTGTCTAGGTCCCTCTGTATTCTATCCCTACCCTCCAGCGTATCTACCACTCCTCCCAGTTCAGTGTCATCTGCAAGCTTGCTGAGGGTGCAGTTCACGCCATCCTTCAGATCATTAATGAAGATATTGAACAAAACCGGCGCCAGGACCGACCCTTGGGGCACGCCGCTTCATACTGGCAGCCAACTAGACATGGAGACATGGATAACGGTAAATATTTCAACAGTGTCTACTTCTAATAGATTATTTCTCCAAGTATCCAGAAGTCCTTTGTTTACCATACAAATCAGCCAATACTGTGATTCCAAAATGAAAGGCCTTGTTTGAAAGGCATGCCACACCTGGAAAACTATTAGGTGCCACTGTTCCTTTTGCAAGCATAGAAATGTGTAATGTGGGGTATGCAGCTCAGCCATTCCAGCCCAGGGTAAGTACAATCTAAAGTAAGGGCTGAGAGAATTAGTTAAATCAGTGTTTCACAAAATAATAATATCAGGCAAGGAAGAGATTAGAAATGTGACTGTCTTGAAGCACTTTCCAGCAAGAGGTATTGATGGACAAAATGCTGAAATAGTTTCTGTTATATGGTGCTACAATCCAGAACACTGCAAAGAGTTCACGCAAAACTAAGACTGGGACAGGGGAGAAAAGTGTAAGAGACTATGACCAAATGGCCAGGCTGCTGCCTGTTTTCTGTCATAGGGATCCAGTGTGAATTACAGTACAGAGCTGGCAGTGTGGAACATAGAGAGTCATGAGTCGACAGCCATGGTCATAGTACATTGACACATCTACAAGTGGGAGTTAAAGACACATTAGAAGGCACTTATGAGCGAAGCATACATTACCAGCAAGAGAAACACAGCCTGCCAACCAGGGGCGGCTCTAGACATTTTGCCACCCCAAGCACAGAGGGTCTGCTGGTCCTGCGGCTTCGGCGGACCTCCCGCAGGCACAAAGCCGCGAGACCAGCGGACTCTCTTCAGACACGCCTGCCGGAGGTCCACCGAAGCCACAGGACCAGTGGACCCTCTGCAGGCAAGCCGCCGAAGGCACCCTGCTTGACGCCCTAGCGGCGACCGGCAGAGCGCCCCCCGCGGCTTGCCGCCCCAGGCACCCGCTTGGAGCGCTGGTGCCTGGAGCCACCCCTGCTGCCAACTGTATCTGAATAGCCACCTGAGTAGTGTCATGAACCATCACAAAACATCCTGTTATCATACTGTAACCCTCTCACCAGAGGGCATGTCAGCCACATCAAATATCACGGACATAAATTCAGCTGAAGAGGGTATTGGCTATAGCTATCGTGCACTTATAAATACTTTATATTGCATCAGCTGTAAAGGCTGAAATCCAGTTGATTAAGTGCTAGTAACTTCTGACCCACAACTATTAAGACTTTCATGGATCAAGTGTGATGCCAGAGATGCTGATTGTTGATATACTGTCACTTATTGAAAATGGGGTAGAGGAAGGAACTGTTTTGTTTTAATATGAGAGAGAGATGTGGTGTTATGCATTACTACTTTAAAATCAAGGGTGTGGGGCCAGCACCTCAGTGCATCCCGGTGATAGAAGAGTCCAGATTCAGGCACAAAGAGTTTTGTTCCAGTTGAGCTATTGAATTGACCTGTCACTCTGGTTCTAGTTAATAAAGTGTTTACTGTTTCATAAGTTGATCGTGGACCTGAGTGAGCCTTCATTGATGGGTTGAGTGACTGTGCCAAAGGATTTCTCACAAAGCTTGCTGGTGTCAACTACACAGATGATGAGTAAAGCATATCATGTACATCAAGTAGAACAGTAAGGGTATGACCTCAGCATTGAGGCCGTTGGCACACACACTTTTCAATCCTGCCAGATACCTCGGGTGAATCAGTGACCCTGTTTAACCCCCCACCCCTACCCACATTTGAAGCAGTAGTGTCGAACAGTTGTTGTGTGACTTTGTCACAGAGGCTTGTTGTGGATGAGCAAGACCAGGATCAAGCAGGGGCTGCAAGGTACATGATCCCATGCACTTATAAAACTTACATGCAGTATAAGCAATAGAGAGAGCAGATTTTTGCCTATTAATGAATTATATTTTGCTGGATATATAAACAGGAATAAATAGTTAGCTATAGTGAATCTTGCTCTCATGTACATGGTTGAACTGATGACAAGATTTGGAGACAAGAAGGAATTTTTCCTATGCCTTACTGGCAGCAGGCTTGTTTTCTCATCTGGAGCAGTGTTTCTCAACCTTTTCAGGTTGGCAGCACCTTACTCAAAGTCAAACATTTTCATGACCCCCCTAACATTTGCTATAAAAGTAAGAATAAAAAATGTATCGATTATAAGAATATAGAATTTGTGTGTGTGTTTTGAGAGGTTGACAGGGCAAACTTGACCTGTAAAGGTAAAGATACATGGAGAGTAGGGGAGATCCACATATTTTTCACTTTAGATTGTCAATACCTTGTGACCCTCCTGATTGCTTTTCCTGACTCCCCACCCCTCCCAGGGTAAGCAACCCACTGGTTGAGTAATGCTGATCTAGAATATTGGTCATGCATCATCTGACAGCATCATGAGGGTATATCAAAAACATGGTGGATTTCTTGTAATTGCAAAAGGGTGGGCACTGGTGGACCTAGGTCTTTCCCGTGTCCTTTTTCTTATTTCTAGTTACTAGCAACTTGTTTGTCATTTGTTTGTTTTTCCTAGTGTTGCCATTTTCATTTTGCTTGTTGATGCTCAGGCATTCAGTGATAGTCCTGTGAAGCATCGTTGGGTACTATAGATCTATGCAGTGTCAGAACACACTGTAGATCATTAGACTATTTCTGAGGTACGTGGAGACCATTCCTTATCTACTGAGATAAAAATAATAACAATAATACTTTGCACTTTTATATAGTGCTTTCTATCTGTAGATCTCAAAGTGATAGTCATGTGAGACTAATGTATGGTAGGTGCTGCTGTTGAAGCCTCCAGGAGAGTGGGCTGATGGAGTTTACTGAAGGAGAAGGCAGGTTCCAAAGTCAGTGCCAGCGGCTAAGTATCTCTGTTTACTTTGCTGGAAACACCACCAGTGAAGGTGCCTAGCCATCATTTTGGCAGGTGCACTACAAATGCATAGTTAGCTAGGAGGCTGTCAGAATGGTGGCATTGGAGCAGTATTCTTTGCAGCTGAGTATTGTCCTGTACTACAAAGTTCCTCGTGTGGTGACTGCTTTGTTGTTTTTTCCTTCATCTTTGTTTTTCAGTTAGAGAGGTAACTAACTGCTTTCTTTCATGTGTTATTTCAGTTCTATTTTTGTCTAGCATCTATTTATATTACAGCTTTTCTGCAGATTGTGTTGGATTCTGCTTTAGGTTTGCTTCCAAAGGTGTTTGATATTTCAGAAAAGTGGCATTGCAGCATTTAGGGATGTTATGGCTCATATAATGTCTTCCTCTGATGCTCTTAAAACCTTACTAAGAATGCTAAACTTCACCTTTAGAGGAGCTATACTTCTAGTTTACTAGAATAATGACATTTAGAGATGTCATCAATGGTTCCCACTTTAAGCTAAAACACACCCTGCTCAAGGGGCTTACAGTGCTCTGACTAAAAGGCATGTCTATGCTGTTCCCTTCACGCACCCAGCTAGAGCAATGCAAACAATTATTTAAAAAGGTGAGAACATTTGGGTTCAGCTCACTGTTGCTGGGGTGGTCCTATTTATTTTTTTGCCACTATTTGTATAACTACTGGTTCATTTATAACAACATCCACAGATGACAGAAGTTTTGAAAACTTTAATACAAATTAGATTTTGCTAGAAATGTTATACCAGAAATTCTCCATTATAAAAACCCTTTGTTGATTAGAAGGTAGAAAGGAAAGGAGGGAGGTTTAGGAGCAGAAGAAGAAGTGAAGCTTTAAAAAATAAGACTGCAGTGAGCAGCTATGGCAAGAAAGTGGAGGTGAAGTGTGCCGTGCCACTACTTGTGTGTCTCTGTCTATCTCCATCTAGGCTTGTACCCACACCCATCACCTCACTATCCGATTCACTGGGAATGGCAGTATCAGGGTAACTAATCTGGCAGTATTTGAGATCCCATATTTCCTGGATAATCTGGCTACCTGCATGGAATGGAGACTGGACCTCAGGAGGGGGGATGATTTCTGTATTACATATGAACTCTGATAACATCTGGGAAAGGGGCAGCCAGAGATGTATGCTATATAGAGCACCAGGATGGGCAACCTCTGCTCTGACCACTAGGAAACGTTGGGCCAGACTCTCTGCTGCATCCAGCATCTCCTGGGTCCAGCTGTGGGGCAAAGGACATACTGTCAGGAATCTGAATATGGCTTCCTGATTCACTTCCAGGCCCCAGGCACAGATTAGAACAGCCATGGGGCTACTTTCACTTACACCAAGTGTCAATGATCCCCAAAGGACTGTCTGTCAGCTGGGGATTGCTGGAGCACATTGCACTCTAGCCACACCCCCAACATGCCCCCCCCCCTGTTCAGGGCTGCAAGGACAGTGGCACAGGTGCTGGCTCTGAGGCCACTGGGGTCTCCCCCATGGTAGGGGTATTCCCAGCCTGGAGGTTGCCATCAGTCTCTGCTTCCTTTGTGCTGCCCAACAGTGAATCTGCCCCACTACATCTTGGTATCAAATGGACATTGTTTTGGCGTTGGGCGTCACTGTGGAAGTGAGGCGCTTTTTTTTCTTTCTCCTGTTTAAACATTTCATTTCACCGTACCAATGGAAATCCTGGTTTTAAAAAATGGTGAGGAAATGAGACCTCTTCATTCCTTTACTCTCACCACTCCCTTCGGTATTTGTGGAGAACAACAGTGGCGCTTGTTGCTTCAGAACACCCACTTGCACCAGCTCGGTGAGCTCATGCGTATACATAAATGTCACTTCAACCATGCCGTCAGTATTGGGTTAAAAAAATTACAGAACAGAGTTGTTAAGGAAGGTTGTTTCTGTGACTCATGGTTATTGACATGACTCATAGGCCCTTTGATATGTAGAGCTCTAAATAGTAAGCTCTAGCAGAAAGGCAGAAGAAGCAGGAAATTGGCTTATTCTCTTTGAGAACTCTACTCTCAGGCATGTCACACTCATTCACAGTCTCCCTGTGTGAAAGTGCTGTACTTTGTGTGTTTTGGATCAGATACAAAGGATGCACAGAGGAATTATCTTATACAAATAAAATGGATGTAGCTCTTGTTTCCCAGTCACTTGCACAGCCAGCATTGCACCTGCACGGGTTTTCTGGGAATGCTTCATAATGAATATAATTGCTTGGGTGGCAATGAACAGCATATGAACAATATTTAAAGCTGTTGCACCATGGCCACGTCTATGTGGAACCACTGGGATAGCACTAGTGTAAATACCAACAGTGCAGCATATCCACATGCTGCTTTAGGCTTAGGACCATTGCATTTTTGCCCTGAGACACACATTTTACACTGGTGCAGTTAAACTGCCCTCTGAATATCTATCCCCAATTCCCAGCTCCCTGAAGTAGTGGGAAGACCTTCTGAGGTAATTTTGGAGAGGGGAATTGAGAGAGAAGAGAGGAAATGCCCATACGTTCCCTGAAGCTGGCACCATTTCCTGGTCCTTTTCTCAAAATGGAGGCCAGGGTGAATGCTCAGCGTTTATTCCTTGCTCATCAGGAAAGGTTTCTGCAGGAACTTCAGACAAGCAGGCAGCTGCAGTCAGACAGTGGAAGCTGGTGTGCCTGTGGAGAGCCAGAGACCAAGGCGAGCATCTCACAGAGCTATTTGCAACTGTCTTGCACCTCCCAAGTAGATAGCTGCATGTACTCAAAGATGATGTTCGTTGGGTGGAGGATGGAGGGCTGCTTTTGGGTCCAGACCACTACCATAGACTGGTGGGACCAAGCTGTACTTGAGATCTGGAAAGAGCAGCCATTCATGGTGAAGATGCAGAGTGTTTTGTAGCTCTGGTTAGCTGGCCCCAAAACTGCACCACCAGACCATGAGGATGAGAGCCATCCTCACTGTGAAAAAGAGAATGGCAGATGTCCCAAAGGGAGCTGACTGTCTCCAGTAGTTAACAGCCTGTTAGTCACATTTTGGGGTTGGGAGATCTGCAGTAAGTACTGTTGTGTTGTGATAGAGGTTTTGAGGACAATGCATAGTGTAGTGTAGTGGCATATGAACAAGGTGGCAAGTGAGCCACTGATCAAGCCCAAGTGCCCACTATGGTGCCTCTCACCAGCATACCCTGTATGGAGTATATTACACAGAAAGGGTTTATCATCATGGAGTGTTCACTGACATGTATGTAAGGTGGCCAGGAAAAGTGCATGGTGCGAGAATTTCTGAAACTTCTGGACTTTTAAAGGGGGAATTCTATTCTCACTGAACAACATTGACCTCAGTGGTGTTTCTGTCCACATTGTGATTCTGGGTGACCTGGTATGCCTCTTTGGCCATGTCTAATGAAACCTCTTCCTGATTAAACACAGCTAGACATGTGCAGATTCAATTGTACATTCACCTGTAGAACATGAGTAGAGTTTACACTTGGGAGACCTAAAGCAAGATGAACTCTGAATCACAATAAATGTTTTGTGATGAAGGTAGTAATTCTCATGTATGCCTCCTGCATTCGGCTTAACATATGTAAAAGAACAAGTGAGGTTTTCAGTGCAGACTGGACTGCCCAGGAAACCAGACTGGCATCTATCTATACACAGCTGGCAGATTCACCTGAATCTGTTCATACAGCTAGTAGACTGCAAAAATCAGAAATGCTTTATGCACACAACCACACTGATGGTGAGGAACTGGGTATAAAGCGGAAGTGTAACACATTTTGATGATCAAGATCTCTTTATTTGTATGCTGCAGAGATTTCTGGAGGAGGAGATGGTGCCAGGTAGTGATGTATTATGATGGATGGTTTTATGATGGAATAATTTTGTATAGAGGATTTATTTATGGAAGAGTGAACTTGTATTTCTATTCCCTTACAAAAACTTAATTAACTTAGAGTTAAGGTTTATGAGCTGCATTTCCAATCAGCATAATTGATACAAATCAAGGAAATCACCAGTTTAAAGCTCTCTTAATATTCACAGGAACTTCAATTCACGTGCCTCAACACCCACAAGCATTCACAGACTCTTCACCTCCATAACAAACTTCCATTCACTGCCCACGTACATCCACCCACACTGCACACGTCCAATTCCTTTGACTCACATTCAGATGTACCAGTTTAAATACTGACTTGGAGTGATAAATACATTACTGTATATACTTTTACTGTGCAACTATATCTGCTAGCAACATATCTCCTTAGGATGTAACTAAGGGCATGGCTACACTTGCAGATGTAGAGTGCTTTGTGTTAAACCAGCCTTCAGAGAGCGCACCAGTGAAAGCACTCCAGTCTGTCCACACTGACAGCTGCAAGTGCACTGGTGTGGCCACATTCACGGAACTTAAAGTGGCATTTGGAGCGGTGCATTATGGGCAGCTATCCCACAGAGCACCTCTTCCCATTCTGGTGCTGTGGCTTGTGGGAAGCGGGTGTGGGGTGCAGGGCATTCTGGATCATGTCCAAATGCCCTGTGATGCATCGCTTCACATCAAAAGTGATGACCAGAGTGGCTAGAACAGGCATTGTGGGACACCTCCGGAAGCCAATCAGAGCGCATTAGGTGTCCACACTGGTGCCGTGGTGCTCCAGCGAGAGTGCAACAAACATTATTCTTCTCGGGGAGGTAGAGTACCAGGAGTGCTCCAGCCGTGGAGTCAGAGCGCTCAACGTGCCTTGCCAGTGTGGACGGGGAGTGAGGTAGAGTGCTCTTGGCGGCTTTATTGCACTATAACACGCAAGTGTAGCCAAGGCCTAAGGTTGTGCATTTGAAAATAGTGGTTTGAACCACCTTTGAACCAATACCTTTGAACCACCCCCTCAGCTGGTGCAAATCAGCATGACTCTATTGAAGTCAGTGGACTTATACCAGTTTATACTCATCTGAAGATCGAGCCCATGTGTTTGCTTGCTAAGGACCTTTTCATCTCAGTCCCCTAATCCAGAACTTTACAGCATGCAGTTTGGAAGCACACTAGACTAAGATGATTACATTGTTAATTTGGTCCTCATTCACTTTTTAAAAAAAAAAAAGCTCTCTGGGGACCTAGTCTCATGTCTCTTACTTGGCAAGTCACTTGGGTTTTCATGAAACTTATATGAGAAAAGGGCATAATGGAGCTCTTGTATCTACAACACAGAGATTTGGTATTCTACCAGCCAGAGTACTGACTGTAGTTTGGTCAATGCTATATTTATAAGAGCTGGGACCGACCCACTGCACATAGAGTGAAAAGGACCAAATAAGCAATTCTCCTGGAAAAAAATCAGCCATACTGAATAAGTCAGTAGTGACCCTGAGCAAAATAAAGTGAAATTATCTCATTACATACCAATTAATGCTAGAGAGAGTCCCTATTTTTTCAACAGCAGTAAGACTTCAAATTTGAGTCCTTGAGACTTCAGGCAACAGCATTTATAATGACGCTGAACACTGAAATATATACCTAGCCACTTCCTCAAATACCTATACTTGGTGAAATAGTCGTCTATGAATCAAGGTCAAGGGCAACAGTAAATAAGGGGCAACATCCAGCTGTCAGAAGGAGATAGAAAGGGACATATCAATGAATGTTTTCATAATATTTTTGCCTTTTGCTTCAATTTGACTCAGCTGTGTGTTTCATTACAACCCTTTGATGTAACATCCAATGTATTTTTGTTTATGTTTGAGGTTTTGCCCATTTGTTTAAATTGGCCCCTGTACCATAGACAGCCTATGAGTGGTTGGGGTAAGTTATTTACTTCCTCTGCTTAGGGATGTCAGACAACATATTAGTCTCAGCCTAGGAAAATAGAAAAAATTAATACTTCACTGTCTTCGCTTATGGTTTATATCAGAGCCACAAAAAAGGAGAATCCTCATGGCCATATTTGAATTTCCCAACTTTTGATAGATGCTCAAAATTGAATCTCAACATCAGCATGCAATTAAGTTACGCTGATATCCATAAGCCAGCATGTGGAGTAGTATTCAATGGAGCTGATTTACACCTGCTGAGGATCTGGCGTATATTTCTAATCAGCTGTGTAAAATATACAGGGATAGCCAGAAATCTAAAAGATCATTAGAGTTCCCTCACTATGGATCCTGACTTCCTCCTCCTCTCTGAACAATCCAGTGTATTTTATTGAATCAGATGTTTTCAGCTCCTGTTCAGCATGAAGAAGTAATTAAAAAACACTTTGCTTTTTACTGTCTATGAGTGTATGAAAATGAGAATTTAGTACTGTTAGAATGGTATGTATCGACTGCGCTGGAGAATGGTCATTATTGTATCTAGGGAAACGCAGTAGAAAGAAATTTGAGAGGCGTTCTCAGAATATCTACTAAAAGCACTTGTACAATACATTATGTGTGTACTTAAGCAGCCCACTCAGCACAGCCTGCATAAAGAAGAATAAAAAGGAAAAACTAAATAAATAAAATATGTATTTGTATTGAATTGGCAAAGAGTCACCTGATCTTTTATCTAGTCTGGAGAGTCACAATAATTGGATAGGCCTACATGCCAGTGTTCAGTATGAAAGCCAGGTTTTCAAGGCTGATGTGACTATAGATCTACTTTAATAGGATCTTCAGTTTATTGTATTACACACAATTCTTGTATTGAAGGTTTTATCAATGCTTCTTTCTCTATGGCAGCAAGCACAAACCCAGTAGAAATACAGACAAATATAATGTGCGGGGATTGATTCAATCTACAACCAGAGTGCACGTCTGTGCATAAATTAAACAGCTATACAGCAAGTGGTATTCATTGCTGTGAGTGTAAAATCAGAAAGGTGCAGTACCTGTGCACACATGGGTGGGAGGGGCCTGATTTATGTAATGAGTGCACTCAGCAACATCGCACTTAGGGATCATTCCTGAGTGTGAACTTGCCATTGCTATGCAAGGGTGCAGAAGAGTTTCACTTAGTAGGCTGATGATGAGGGAATAAAGGGATTTATGAAAGACACATGATTGATATTGTTGATCTCCACAGTGGACTGCAGTGGAGTTCTGGCTAACGACATATTGCCAATTCACTTTAAGATTTTTTTTTAAGATAGTATTATGGGTTGGTTTAAATCTCACTGAAGCTGGTGGATGTAACAATCGCTTTCCATTCAGTATAAGTGTAAAATAGCAATTCGGCTCTTCATGGACACAGATAGCTGAAACAATAGGAGTACCACCCAAAACACAGACACATGGCTAGGCTTGAGTAGAAGCTGAACCATGTGGCCCAAGGGTTTCCCTGGAGACTGATATAGCAAATGCAGAGGCTAGGGCATTGATTTGTGGAGCTGTGTGTGGGAGAGAGAAAAGCAGCGAGAAACACCACAGAGACAGAGCAGACACAGTGAAGGAGACAGAAAGCCAAGGAGACAGCAGAATAAGCACTGGGAGCATGGCCCCGAGATAAAGCCTAGACAGAGAATATTTGGCTACAGTGCTGGCTGAAACTGAGAGCAAAGAAACTGTCTCATATTGTTTGCTTCCTATTTTGTTCATGAAAAAAGGACTTTGTGTACATTCTTTGTAAATAAACAAGATGGCATCAAAGAAATACCTGACATCAATTTCTCCTACTAATGGAAACAACCTGCAAGACCTCAAATATTGCCTAACCACTAGGGTTGAAAAGCAGCAACAATAATATGCTTCTGAGTAGTGGCTGTTTGGAGACCATCTTTCCATAGTAGCTGGCTGCAAATCTGAGTTTCTGAACTATTTCATATACTGAATACTGACTGAAAGCCAGTGTGATGTCAGAGTTAAACTGGGTTTAGTGTGGGCAGGGCTAATTTAAACACGCGTTAGTCATCACACTTATGCCACAAATGCAACTGCCAGAAAGACTGGATTCATTGCCACCTACACGAGCCATGGCCATTTTCTAGCCTGCAGTCTGCCTTTGACTAAGGGGATTGCCAACATCTCAGTCATTGCACCTCACTGTGTCACCCGTTACATTGCCAATGAACTGAGAATTGCATTTTCTCCCAAGATTTCTTTAGATGAGAAACAATTTCTGCCTAATGTACATAATAATGTGATCCTGGATGAAATCCTATAATTGTTTAAAGGATTATTGCCTTGTATAGATTAGCTGAGCTGCACTCTCGTGATTTATAGCTAATACTTGAGTCTTCAAATACAGATTTGAAACATTACATTCAATGGCAATTTTGAGATCAGATCAATTCTGCTGGACAATTCATTCTAAATAAGGGATTTAATTTACTTTCCTTTATTTTATTCCTGTAGCACTGCCTTTGGAATTAGGTGTCTTAGCTGTTGGAATTGCTTACTTTTTATAAACGTTTACATTTTAAAACTGTATCACAACACACACATTTATCAAAAACAACAACATACACTATTATTAACAGAACAACAGCAGAGGAGACGTGAATGCCTCAGAGAAGTGGTAACTGGTTACAGTCTTTCACCTTAGGTCAGTAATTCAGATCCAGGCTGCTCACCGATTTTTTTTATTCCTTGATGGTGGTATGGTGGCTCTGGAAAAAGAATTTGTGGTCTCCTTCCAGATCTTCCCAGAAATCACCACCACTGAAACTGGCAACCCTGCTGACAGTCTCCATAGAGGGGCCAAGAACTGAATTCATGGATGCTATACACTTTGCCTCCAGGAAAGACCAAAACAAGGTGAGATATCAGTTGGGCATTGCATTGCGACTACTCCTGCAGGAGACTTGTGAGCACCAGAACTAAAAATAACTGCAGGACAGGCTTTAGGACTCAGTACTAGTGTTCAGTTTAGTGTTCAGTACTAACTGCAAAACTTATTTATTCAACTTAGTTTCCTATCAATAAGTTCTTCTCTCACACACAACATTAATAATAACTTTTAAAAAAAAATCCTGGATCATCTGATCAGGGAACTAACTTTCATGTGCTGGAAGAAAATGAAGGAGATATGGTTTTGTTATTTCTTTGTAAATACTTGAGGGGCATTCTAAAGCAAGAAAACCATCTCAAACACAGATAAATTAGGTAGCTAGATAAGATTAGGCCTGGAAACACAAAAGAAACTGTTGTTCAGTAATCATGCTTGGCCCAAGGTGCTCAAAAGTGATCCTGTATTCAGTGACACAGTTGCAACTGCCTCAACATAACAGAACATGGGCTTCTGCAGCGTCCCTCTCCCAGACCTCCTGTCTGGGAAGCTAAAATACTACAGAGCCTATACGTAGGTATTGTAGTAGTCCTGTTTTAAGCCGATGCCTTCACAGGCAGAATACTGTGTCCACAAACACATGACAGACATGAAACAGGCCCTCAGAAAGTCTGCTTTATGCTTGCGTCCCATGCAGGTACTGTGTATGGATGCAGGGACATTACCAGCTCCTCCTTTTCTCTGTGCAGCAGTTAAAAAAAACCCGTTTTGCCATTATAGGCCTAAAAAATAGAAATCCAGATAACATGCCGGAATTTTGTTTGATGTGCAGGCATAGGACAAATACAAAGTTATAAATTTTATTGCTACATCTCAAACCTCCTTACTCTTACGAGTGTTCCCATCCTGGTTGCAAGTGGACGAAAGCCAAGGATTATTAATCACCCTTAATTAAACAACTTTATGTTGTACAGATAGTTACACACACTATCACAGGTTTCTGGTTGAGTGCCCAATGTATGCCCAAACATATCTATCCTCTGTAAAAGTTATATTCTGTCCCATTAGCTTTCAGGGTGATAGCCCATTTCATGAGTATCTACTTGTAACTCTCATAAATGAACTGCTGACTCCTGTGTCTCTCAGCTCCCCTAGGACAGCTGATTTGTTAGTGTGCCTGCAATTTTTCTTTCTGTTGGTGTCAAACAGAAGGAACTGACAGGACTTAGGATCCAAACAGGCCATAGGCAGGTTAGTCCATAATTGTCCATTACTGGATTTTTTACTCCTGCTTTTGAAATATCTTGCACTGGCCACTGTCAGAGACAGAGTACCAGACTATATGGACCACTAACTTGGTCTGGTTTGGCAATTCCTATATAACACTTGTGTTTAATGCCCTAATCACTTGTTTGCATTGTCCCAGCGACTTGTGCATGCTATAGCTATGTGCATCTTAAGTGCTGATTTTCTGGGTTTAAGCAGTGCTGGGGGTTGGAGAATGGGCTTGTCACTGATTCACCCCAACAAGGGTTAACTGGTTAGGCCATGTGGTGCAGGGGAAGAAGAAGGCAGACCCATTCTCTCTCCTGCTTAGTGAGGCCCTGTTCAGAGCAGGAGAGATGAATCTGAGTGATCACTGCTTCTTAGATAAGAATGGCCATATTGCATCAGACCAATGGTCCATCTAGCCCAGTATCCTGTCTTCTGACAGTGGCCAATGCCATGTGCTTCAGAGGGAATGAACGGAACAGGGCAATCATTGAGTGATCCATCCCCTGTCATCCACTCCCAGCTTCTGGCAATCTTTGTGTATTTCCTGCTCAGCTAAGGAGACTAAAGGGTCAATACTCCTGTCATTTACTGTTATGTACATTTTGTCCTCTTTGTAGAAACCTGTCTGACAAAGAAACAACACTGTGTGAGGTGCCTGGTACTTCCTCCTAGAGTGCTGCCTGGATGCTTGCGTATGAAAAGTGGTTACAGTTAATGTTTGTGACAGAACTGGGGGTGAGAGCACTTTGCAGGGCAGCTTGCATAGATCAAGCAGTTTGCTGGGAGCTATGAACAGCAGATTCATCCGTACTAGAGGAAAATCATTAGCTAGTCAATTCCACACAACCAAGAATATTGCTTTTCAAATTTTTGCCAGCATGTGAGAGAGGCTGTTTGTCAGGGTGAGAAATAAACACTTTTCCTATCAGACATATGTGGACAAGGGCATCCAAAAAAATCATCCACAAATAAATAATTGGCGTCCTTTGAGTGTGACAGTGTGGAGACAGCAAAGTCGCTGTATCTATTTCTTCTATGTATACCTGAGCTGCATTGTGCCTCGGAGAAAGATGCAGATTTTCAGCATGAAAGCAAGTTTCCCAATTGTAATTTGAGATGCTAGAAATGTCCAGCCCAATTACTGAGCTATCCAAAATTTTGTTGCCCTCTGGTCACTTCCTCCCAACCTGAAACGTCTCAGTTTGAGGCATGGTATCAGCTGAGCAGACTGCTCAGTCTCTCAGTGTCCAGTTCGGTTAGCCAGTCTCTCTCAGGGCTTTCATCTCCCCTCCAAAAGTGGAGGAAGGAACCCAAGTCCCTGCTGCTAGAGCAGCCTTCACAAAGCCATTGCTGCACCCTGCACAGCTCAGCATCAGCCTTGCTTCATGGTGCCATATGCAGCTCATTGTCCCTCTCTCTTGGGCTACCCAGGTCCTTTTAAACTGCTCCTCCACTCAGAACATGCCCTGCACCGGTTGAGGGGCAGGGCCTCCATAGACTAGTATTGCTCTACTCCCTGCCCTGGTTCAGTGTGGGGCCAGTAGACCCTGACACATCTCTGAATACCACATGATGGCTTTGAGCCATACACAAGACCACAGAGTAATCTCCATGTGTGTCTGAGTTCTACACCAAAACAAGATCAAGTTGGTATTTTCATGCAGTTGCAAAAGTAGCTGAAGTAATTACTGAAGGATGAAGAAGTCATTTCATGCCATCATGTGACTGTATAAGTAATTAGTGAGGTGAACACTTGCCGCAACATTTCCACGGGCAAAATAGAAGCTAATAAACCAAATGAATTGTCAACAAACAAACAAAGTTGTTTCAGTTTCACAAACATTTTCCAGATTGGAAAACAAGAATTTTGATTCAACTTCGCTATTTTATTATATCTACTTCACCCAGCTCTCTCCTGAACTTCATTACTAAGTGGTTTCTTTTAACCCCACATTGGAGACCATTTGGTTTCTTTTATTTCATGATTGTTCTGGACATATAAATACTAGTTTTCAGTGGTGCTGAGCATTGCCATCTCCCCCTCACTTCACTGTTGGTTACAGGTGCTCAGCACTTCTAAAAAAAAAACCCAAGTCCCTATTTTTTACATGTATTAGGCCAGCATTTTCCTAAATACGCATTTAAGCACATTTTGGGGCGCTTAATTTTAAGCATCCATGTTTGCAAATTTTGATCTTAGCTTGTTACTGTAAAACAGCAGCCCTGCCAGGAACTTGCTCAACTCCTAAAGTTCAATTCCTCTTTTGATGGGAAACATCTGTTGATTTAAACCTTGTCCAAAGCAGGAGAGAGTGCACTTTCAGCTACTTTTACTCAGCTGATGTCTTCACTTGGCAACTGAACTTCTGATCTCAGATGAACTGCTCACTGTGATACTTAAAAAAGAATATTCTCCTTTTTGTTCATTGTTTCATTCCAATATTCAGGTTAATTTATCCTTATTGATTTGTATCCAAGGGGCTGCAGGGAAGAATGGAAATGCTCAGACTATTTTTTAAGTTATTCAGATGAGAAAAAGGTCTGGCAATAATTTTTTATAATGTGAAAAGCGTATTGTTTTTCTTTCACTCTTTCAGAACTCAAAAATGGTTCAAATAAAATAAAACAAAACAATCACCTTTCAGCAAAGAGCAAACATGGACAGTTTCAGTCTAAAGAGTGACCTTTTAAAAGATTGCAGTTGCCATCAGAAAAGCCACCTTATTCTTAATATTAGTATTTCATATTATAAAGGTCTAATTTGAATATGCTTAACACCTGCTAAACTAATTCATGAGTTTAACCTCAAGTTGGACAATCACAAGTTAGTTGTCCTGCTTTTCCCAAACTTGATAGAGCTTGACCACACTGCAGAACAACAGTCAAGTTCTGAGTGCCTGTTGTCATGCCCTGCATCCACACTGGTGCTGCATTCAATCAAGAGAGACATAAAGATTTCTGGGTGCATAGCCCATAGTTCATAGCACCACAACTCACTGTGCTGCTCTATGATCCCTTCTGTAGGGCTTGTCCACCATGTTGAACACCATGGTTGGCCTGGGCCGGAGGAAGTGGGGAAGAGAGGAAGAAGGGATGTGTGCAATGGTGCAGTGGCCACCTGCAGTGGGGGATTGTGGGCAGAAATGGTGTAGACCTGAGAAATTCATTTCCTGGCCAGCCCCAAGCGAATGTGCTGGTACCTCCTTGTACTGTAAGGTATGGATCCCACTCACCTTATCAACTGGGACTGATCCCTGCTGGCTTTTACAGAGGCAGTGTTTCTTTAGCATGCCTCTGCAGGAGCTGTCACAAAGAGGTATTGGTGAGTGTTTCTGAGGTGGCTTTTTGGCAGGAGAAGATGGTAGCAGCTTGCTGTTACAAACCAAAGGAGACAAGATCAGCACCACATAGTCATGGAGCCAGTTGACAGATACAAACACCCTCAGCCATGCCATCTCTGTGCCATGCAGCAGCCACCACACTCTGAAATCTAGGGCAAGCCCCTATTCAAACTGCTGCCCCTGGATTAGGACCACAAGTGTGGGAGGACTACATCATGATGAAAATATGAGATGATGAGTAGTGGGCTCAGAACTTTTACATGAGGAAGGCCATATTGCTGTAGCTGTGTGAGGAGCTTGTCTGAGTACCAGAACCTCTGGATATGAGAGAGAGGCAATAATGGTCCCAGAATGTTGCTATCACCCTGTGGAAACTGATTGTTACAGATCTGTTGTTGGCAAATCCACTGTTGGCACAGTGGTCATGAAGGTTTGCAAGGTCATTATTGCTCTACTGCAACACAGGATGGTTACATTGGGAAATATCCCCAAAATAATTGTAAGATTTGAATGGATGAGGTTTCCAAGCTATACAGGTGCTTATTTTCCCAAGGCTTTGGCTGCAATGCTTTTAGCTTTTAAGTCTTTTGCACCAATGCAATGCTGTTCTATTAATGAATTGCTACTGTGATCAGCTCCTATAAGCTGTTCCTTGCCAATGTTCAGGCTAAGGCTAAAACCCACCCACATATTTTGTAATATTCTTTATAATAACAAAAATAATAATATGCCCATCTTACCCAGCTGAGATGCTGTGTCCTCCTCTGGATCGTCCATGTTGGGCTCCTCCACCCAGCCATGCTCACTGAGGTCTAGAACACCAAAGAGACACTGTGATATGAGGCTGATTTCCTCTCTGGGCTGGCTGTTCACAGCCAAGAGAGTGGCTTGCATGTTCTCGTAGACATCCAAATTCAAAATCTGCACTCATCCCAGTTCCACAGAGGAGTCTGTAGTTAGGGGCTCTGTAGTTAGGGAGCTCAGCATGCGGTTCAGCTCCTTGTAAAACAGGCAGCTCATTGGGGCACCACCAAGCTTGGAATTGTTATCCTGGAAGCTCACCTTGAGCCCCTTTATCTTCTTTAGCTATATCTAGTCTGGCTGATTATGGGATCATACTGCTGGAGATTCCTCTTCTTGGTCCCAGTGACATGGATTTTGCTTGCTTTGGCCCTACAGTTGACCAAAGCTTTGGTGTCAGTATCTAGCCAGGTGTCTGGACACTTATATATGGGCTTCTTGCTCGGCATTCTTCTTACTAGTGTGCCAGAAATCAGAGATGACTGAAGCTGAAGGTACTGCAGACAGCGCTGGACTGAGAATGCTGAGCAGAACCATTAAAAAGTACTCAACTTCTGGTCAGGGGTCAAAGCACAGGTCGATGGCAAGTTGGGAGACGGGACTGGATACCTTGGGGGCTTGTGGGAAGGGATTGGTGGACCTTCATCTCTTGATTGTTGTGACTAGTTGTGGCTACGCAGATAGCTTGTCTTGCTTTGTACTAATTCAAGGTAACTTTTGGCTTGCCCTAGATTTCAGAGTGTGGTGGCTGCTGCATGGCACAGAGATGGCATGACGGAGGGTGTTTGTATCTGAACACAAAATATGTTAACCAGAAAGCTTGTGATTCACAACCAGTTAAATCTTTAGTGAAGACGTAGCCTCACTATATGTTTGTGCAGGGTAGAGCACAAAGGGAGCTGGATCTTGGTTGGGGCCTCTGGGTGCTAACACAATAAAAATAATAACAATAATGACCAGAGTGTACTGATCAATATGCAAATGAACACATGAAAACAACTTCTCCCAGCATTTGGGGAAAATATGCTGCTATGTTACACATGCAAGAGAGCCAGTTTTAAAGGCCTGTCCAGCAACTGCACACACATCATACCTAAGGCTACATTTTAATCATGGCTATTTTTCGTAAAAGTCATGGACAATAAAAGTCACAGGCAATAAACAAAAATTCACGGCCCGTGATCTGTCCATGACTTATATTATAAATACCCCTGACTAAATCTTAGGTGCTCGGGAGGGCTCTGGGGTGCCGCTGCTGCTTAGGGGGGAGGCTCCAGGGGGTGCTGCTTAAGTGAAGAGACTCTGGAGTGACACTGCTGCTCCAGGGGTGGGGGAGACCAGGGTGCTACTGCTGCTGCTCCAGACAGGGACATGGCCCAGGGCACTGCTGCTGCTCCATGGGGGATGGCTGGCCCAGGGTGCCACTGCTGCTCCGGGGCCATGCCAGGGACCGCTGCTGCTCTGGCAACCTCTGGGGCCAGCTTCCTAGGCCACCCGAGCAGCAGCCACTGCAGCTGTCTTTAAAGGTATGTCTACACTACAGGATTATTCTGATTTTACATAAACCGGTATTGTAAAACAGATTGTATAAAGTTGAGTGCACGCGGCCACACTAAGCACATTAATTTGGCGGTGTGCGTCCATGTACCGAGGCTAGCGTTGATTTCCGTAGCGTTGCACTGTGGGTAGCTATCCTGTAGCTATCCCATAGTTCCCGCAGTCTCCCCTGCCCATTGGAATTCTGGGTTGAGAGCCCAATGCAAAAACAGTGTCGCAGGTGATTCTGGGTAAATGTTGTCACTCAATCCTTCCTCTGGGAAAGCAACAGCAGACAATCATTTTGCGCCCTTTTTCCCTGGATTGCCCTGGCAGATGCCATAGCATGGCAATCATGGAACCCGTTTTGCCTTCTGTCACTGTCACCGTATGTGTACTGGATGCTGCTGACAGACGCGGTACTGCAGTGCTACACAGCAGCATTCATTTGCCTTTGCAAGGTAGCAGAGACGGTTACCAGTCATATTGCACTGTCTGCCATTGTAAATTGGTGATGAGATGACAGTTATCAGTCATTCTGTACCGTCTGCTGCTATCATGGCTGCTCCTGGCTGGCCTTGCTGAGGTCGGCCGGAGGCTCATAGGCAAAAATGGGAATGACTCCCTGGGTCATTCCCTTCCTATGTTTTGTCTAAAAATAGAGTCAGTCCAGCCTAGAATAGGGGGCAAATGTACTAGAGAACCAGAGAGCACAGCCGCTCCAGGTCAGAGCCCCAGAGATCCTGTGTGCCATTCTAGGGGGTGCCCCTGCAACAACCCCACCTGTTGCTTCCCTCCTCCCCCAACCCTCCTGGGCTACCGTGGCAGTGTCCCCCCATTTGTGGGATGAAGTAATAAAGAATGCAGGAATAAGAAACACAGACTTTTTAGTGAGATAAAATGAGGGGGAGGAAGCCTCCAGCTGCTATGATAGTCCAGACAGGACATTAAAGGGTGGTGGGGAGAGGAGCCCAGCCTTCCGCTGCTATGATAGTCCAGGCAGTACAGAATCTTTTCTTTAGACATGAAAGAGGGGGGGGATGATGGAGCTTAGCCCCCAGTTGCTATGATGAGGACGGTTACCAGCCGTTCTGCACCATCTGCTGGGAATGACCAGGAGTCTTTCTATTTTTACCCAGGCGCCCCCGGCCGACCTCACTGAAGCCAGCCAGGAGCACTCACAGGATGATGACGAGGACGGCTACCAGTCCTTTTGTACCGTACCATCTGCCACCGGGGAGGGGAGGGGAGAGGATGCCGCTGTTTAGCGCTGCAGCACCCTGTCTACCAGCAGCATGCAGTAGACATAGGGTGACATTGAAAAAAGGCGAGAAATGATTTTTTTCCCTTTTCTTTCACGGGGAGGGAAGGGGGGGTAAATTGACGAGATATACCCTGAACCACCCCGGACAATGTTTTTGACCCTACAGGCATTGGGAGCTCAGCCAAGAATGCAAATGCTTTCCAGAGACTGTGGGGACTGTGGGATAGCTGGAGTCCTCAGTCCCCCCTCCCTCCCTCCCTCCGTGAGCATCCATTTGATTCTTTGGCTTTCCGTTATGCTTGTCCCGCAGCACTGTGCTGAGTCCCTGCTGTGGCCTCTGTCTATCATAGCCTGGAGATTTTTTCAAATGCTTTGGCATTTCGTCTTCTGTAACGGAGCTCTGATAGAACAGATTCGTCTCTCCATACAGCGATCAGATCCATTATCTCCCGTACGGTCCATGCTGGAGCTCTTTTTGGATTTGGGACTGCATCGCCACCCGTGCTGATCACAGCTCCACGCTGGGCAAACAGGAAATGAGATTCAAAGGTTCGAGGGGCTTTTCCTGTCTACCTGGCCAGTGCATCCGAGTTCAGATTGCTTTCCAGAGCGGTCACAATGGTGCACTGTGGGATACCGCCCGGAGGCCAATACCGTCGATTTGCGGCCACACTAACCCTAATCCGATACAGCAATACCGATTTCAGCGCTACTCCTCTCGTCGGGGAGGAGTACAGAAACCGGTTTAAAGAGCCCTTTATATCGATATAAAGGGCCTCATTGTGTGGACGGGTGCAGGGTTAAATCGGTTTAACGCTGCTAAATTTGGTTTAAACGCGTAGTGTAGACCAGGCCTAAGGCACTGCAGCTGCTCGGGCAGCCCTGGGGTCAGCTGCACCAGCTACTGCAGAAGTCCCAGAGGTCCCAGAAAGTCACAGAATCTGACTTCTGTGACCTCAGGGATAGACTCAAAGCCTTAATCATATCTTAAAGAATCATATTTTCAGTGGAGTTAGTCTAGACTTACTCTGTTGTAAGGGAGAGAAGAATCCAGCTCTGTGTGTGTGTGTGTGTGTGTGTATGTTCCTTTTTCTTATGTAGAGTGACACAGATTTTCAAACCAATAATTGGAATAAGAAAAAAAGAGAAGAGGGACCTCCACAACAGCCATTTACAATGTTTAGGGAAAAACATGTATTAATAACATTTATTTTAAAAGCATACACATTTCCAGCTTGAAATAAGTTTTCCCTCCCCAAGAACATTCTGAAAAATGCGTCATTTCCCATAATTAAATCTCATGGCTAAGTTTGTTTAGGAAAGTGCTCTGTACTTCACATTTGCTAGAGGGTTTGAAATGATATGGCAGTTGCTAAGATAATTACCCATGTTTAAGTTACAAACTGAGTAAAAGACACATTTCACATGGATAATTTGTTAGCGTGCCATTTCTGCCATTCTCCTCCCTCATCTTTTTATTACACAAAAAAAGGGATTGGGTTTTCTATTTCAATCCTGAATATACATTTTTTTAAAACATAATGCTTGAGGCACTCACTATTTTGATGACTTTTGTTCATTTACATAATGAGAGGTGTCCACTTATATGTTAAAATAGGTCTGTTGAATTATGGGAAAGTATACGTTGATCTGAAACGGTGTATTTTCCTGAGACATTCCTCATCTGATGTCAGCTTAAGGATGGATGAACTGGTTTAGAACATGAGCTTGTCCTTGATTAAATCTAAAATAAGAACTGGCCTAAACCTTTATTCACCCTACAAATAGCAGAACAAGAACAAGACCTTTTATTAAGATTCAGACTTTACATCTTGGAGAGAACTTGCCTGGCTCACTTACCCCTTCTGATTCCCTTGAATTTGGTGGTGGCACTATTCATAAATCTGACTGTAATGCAACTAATACTAAGAGAAAAGTTACTGAGAACAATGTTACAGGTGAACACATCAAGGCTCAGTACTTTTGTGATCTTAGTTAGCATAGCTGTGAAATAGGGAGAAAGTGACGAGCAACAGGAAAGAACAGATTGTACACAGATTTGGATTTATATAACACCATATGTCAGACGGCCTTAGCTCCTGGAGTGACATTTTTCAAAGGTATGAACAAGTTAATGGAACAGACTTTTCCTGGCTGAGCTTGTTTCCTCTATGGCACATTAATAAACACTTTAGGTTTTAAGAGGCTTTTGCCTTCATGGGATGTAGGGGAAGTATTATTATCCCCATTTTACAGATGGGAAAAATAAGAGAGAAAAGTGATAAGTGATATCAGCTTATTGATCCATAAAGCCTACAGTAGTCAATGCCTATTCTTGATATAACATTGATAGGTTTAAATGCACATAGTGGTGTCATCTGGTGACTAAATATATACATTACACTTAATATTTAGGGCATAAATTCATCAATATATAGATTGGTCGATTTTAAGGCTGGAATGGACCATTAAATCATCTAGTGTGACCTCCTGTATAACACAAACCATAGAACTTCAACTACTTACAAGCCCAATACATTGTTTCCTCATTAAGTTTCCTATTATTTATGATTTGTATTACTCTACAGACTAGGAGCCCCAACCAAGGACCGGGACCCCATTGTCATAGGTGGACATTCCCTTCCCAAAATTGCTTACAGTCTAAATATTTAAATATATATTTTTAGATGGGATGGAATTTTCAAAAGAGCAAATGTAGTTGGGTGTCCAGCTTCCATTGCATGTGAAAATCTCAGGCTTGGACTTTTCTATCTTTTACACAAACACAGACAGCACCCTGGAGAGCCAACAATGAATCCCAGTATTACTATTTGTAATGTCCAAATCTAAGTGATATTTGAATAGTACCTCTATTTGTTGATGTTTGGATAGCAGATTTCATCAGACTATTAGAGAAAATCATCACAAGAATAAAGGCATATAGGGGTTCACAGGCATATCAAACTCATTGTAAGAGCCTGCATGGCTAGAACCTGGGATCATGGGCGGTTCTCGACTGCTGAAGTCTTCACAGCCCCCTCCAAAGCTTAGGCTGGGTTCTTGCAGGAGGACTGTGTGAGGCTGGGCTCAGCAGGAAGTACCACCCAGCAGGACCTGAGTGGCACCTCCTAGCAGCTCACTGATTGGCTGGTACCAGTACTTAAACTGGGAAGCTATGATGGGGAGCTGTCTGAGCAACAAGAGGCTGCCTGCCTCTCTCTCTTCCTCCGCTTCAGACTCTGTGTGTGAAGAGACCCCATAGTCTGACTCTGCCTGACTCTTGGTTTGCCCTCTGACTTTCTAGTACCTTACCTCCTCCAGATCCTGCTCTGACCACTAGGTCTGACCACCCACGTCCTGGTCATGACCCTCATTGCGTGAAGAGGGGGCTATATTTTAACAAAGATTTTTGGCTGGGTCTATAAAGCTACCCTTAATCCATAGCAATCTTCCCACTTTCAATCAAACAGGTTTGCACAAAGATTGAGTAGACTATGGCACCTATGTAACAAATAATCTTTTGCACTACAATCCTGCTTTCAAATTGTTCAACATCCTTTATAAAATATAGACACCAGAATTGTACACTGTATTCTAATACTGATCTCACCAGTGCCCTATAGAGAGGTAAAATAATCTCCCTACTCCTACTCACTACTACCCTGTTTATACATCCATTGATCACACTAGCCATTTTTGTCACAGCATCACACTGGGAGCTCCCGCCTCCCATTGAGTTATTTGTCCATTATGACCCCTACATCTTTTTCAGTGTCTGCATTTTATAGGTATAGCCTACATTTTCTGTTCCTAGATATGACTTTAGTTAGTTAGCAAAGTTACTGTTGCAATCAGCATCTCTCACTGGGAAAAAATAAGGCAAAGTACTTTTGGAACCATTGCCATGTCTGCCCTATGTTTACTTGGTCATTTGCACATGCAATTACCCAATGTGCACAAGAAGTTCTGGTAAATGTGCAAATTAGAGTGCACTACTGCATTCCTAAAATATTTAAAATACAGATAATTATGTGCCATTATAAGGCTTTCAAGTCAACAATCCACTGAGATGAATAAGTCCAATTCACATTTCTTGGAGCTTTTGTTTGATGCTCTCTACAGACTCAGACAACTTTTCATTGATTTTATATCAATTATACTTGGCTCACATTTGGCAAGTTTTCTTTGCAACATAAAGGGCTAGAGATTTTTATTTAACAAAATGAAGTGTTGTATTCTGCTGCATCTAAATGCTTCATGAAGGTCGGATCAGTACTTTAAGTAGACTAGATCCAGTGTTTGGCACCACTGATTTACAAGGTATTATGAGATAACTAACTTATTTTTATGTCATATGGATTCTTATCTGAAGTTTTCTCTTCAGCAAATAATTAAGTTTAATATTTTCTGCTGGATTACACTCTAGGAAACATTTCTGTATCTAATATTTTAGTCACAGTAAGATCAAGTATTCAAAAAAGAATGTACATTTTAATTTAAAAGGGGCACACGTTGCATGGCATTGCTGCTTTGCCATTCACAACACACATTTTTGTAATTTTCTCCACCAACCTACGTATTGAGAATGAAGACAATACAACAGAGCCATACATATCTCAATTTCTATTTCCTTTAAATCTCTTATGTAGTTCCTCATAAAATCCTTGTATGTACAGCAAAAAGTACCAAGTTACCTTTGAAAGCTCTAGCTAATTTACACTATATTTAACAACATCAATTAAACAAAAATAAGTGACAGAGAACAAAAGGGGACAACACCAAGGAAAAGCACTCTGTTCCCCAATAAAGCCAAAGAGAACTGAAAGCATTTTCAGTAATAATAATGTAATTATTTACAGCTCTATAACCTCATCCAGCAGAGAGATGCAAACTTCAGCAGCAACATAGAAGTAAGACACACCGAACAGTGGCCACAAGTTCACAAGTGTTCACTGATGTTCCGTGCCCCAGGTATTTGGGTGCCCAACTTTGAAACTCCTTGTGCCTGATTTTCAGAAGTGCAGATGACCCTCCTTGGCAGCTGTATAACTTCATCCTCTCTGAAAATCAGGCACAAAGTGTTTCACCCAAAACCAGAGGTACACAAAATCTAGTCCTGTCTCAGATGCTGTCCCTGAAAGCATACTGTGATAGACCCAGGCCAGTTGGGTACAGCAGAATAGCAGAAGGCAGATATACTGGCCACTGGATTAAGTTTTCTGTTCTCTGACTGACCAGAGCAGGGGCTGCTCCAGGCTAATAAGAACACCTGACTCTAATTAACCTGTAAAGAGTCAGGTGAGGCCATTCAGTTAATGTGACCACCTGACTCTAATTAAGGCCCTGCTGATACTATAAAAAGGGCTCACTCCAGTCAGGCAAAAAAGTCAGGGAGCCAGAGGAGAGGAAGTGCGGCTGAAGGGCTGGTTACTGAAGACACCCTCAAACCATCGTTAAAGGAGCCCTAAAGTAAGGGTGAAGAAGGGAGAAGCAGGAGAGCTGTGGGGAAGTGGCCCAGGGAAATGTAGCAACTCTGGCAGTGAAAGGTTGGCTGCCTACAACTGCTACCATTAGGGTCCCTGGGCTGGAACCCTGAGTAGAGGGTGGGCCTGGGTTCCCCCCAACCCACCACTACAGGAACATCTCCTGGGAGGGAAAGTCAGGTCCCTGTCAGGACAGGAGGCTGAACAGAGACTGTGGGAGTTCTCTCACCAACCTCCTTGCAGGCCTAATGAAAAGGGCTCAGTAGACTGTAACCCTGGCCCTAGAGAGAGAAGGGCTACGTGGAGGGTCACAGTGAGCCACAGAGGCTAGCATAAACCGCCTAGAAGCGCAGGACCCACGGGAGCAAGGTCAGAGCTCTGCCACAATACGTTATTGAAAAAGATCAGTTGATCTTACAAGATATGGAGCAACTGATGCTAATATATGAGATCAGAATAAGGTTGAGAATGTCCCTCCTCTAACCTCTTAAAAACAATACATTCTTCTTCTAGTGCTGTCCCTGTGGGTGCTCCACTTCAGCTGTTGGTGTGTCCCGGCACCGCCGATCAGAGATTTATGGTAGCAGTGTCACGCATGCGCAGTAGGCGTCTCGTGGTGCCGTTGTTGCCGTGTCTAGCACGTGCATGACCCGAGCCCTCCAGTTTCTTCTCAACTGTCCTCGGCTGAAAACGGAGCTCAGGGGCAGTGTTCATCACTTTTGCCAAACCTTTGAAAAAAATAACAATCAGGTGTGTGTTAGTGTTTTACATGGAAAGGACCAAACCTTTTCGGAAATCTTCTAGACTTTTTGTTTCTACTACTGAACGTTCGAAAGGCCGTGCAGTCTCCACTCAGGGACTGTCTAAATGGATCTCTGCATGCATTCAATATTGCTATGATATTCGAAACGCGGACTCTTCTACGCACATCAGAGCGCACTCCAGACAATCAGTTTCAACCTCTATAGCATTCCTAAATAATGTTCCGATACTAGAGATTTGTAGGGTGGTCACTTTGGCCTCTGTCCACACATTCACTGAGCACTATGCAATCACTCAAGACTCCAGGGCTGATGCCATAGTGGGCCTAACTGTACTTACCACTATGACTCAAACGAACCCAAAGTCCCTCCTGCCTTCTGAGGGGCACTGCTCTACAGTCACCTGAAGTGGAGCACCCACAGGGACAGCACTCAAAGAAGAAGAGAGGAGTTACTCACCTTGTGCAGTAATTGAGGTTCTTCGGGATGTGTGTCCCTGTGGATGCTCCACTACCCGCCCTCCTCCCATCTACTTCGGAGTTTGTCACTAGGACTCTGCAGTAGAGAAGGAACTGGAGGGCTCGAGTGGTGCACACACTACATGCGGCACCAACGGCACCACGAGATGCCTACTGCACACGCGCGACCCGTGCAAACACCGCTACCATAAATCTCCTATCAATGGTGCCGGGACACACTGACACCTGAAGTGGAGCACCTATAGAAACACACATCTCAAAGAACCTCAGTTACTGCACAACTGTGTAGTATTGCCAGCTATAACCAGTTCTGAAAATGAGATTCATTCCCATGCTCTGTCTCTCTTGCCCTGGCCCAAATACTGAGCAGATGTCTTCTTAGGGCACGTCTACACTTACCTCCGGAGTGATCGATCCAGCAGGAGTCGATTTGTCTAGTGAAGACACGATAAATCTACCGCCGAGCGCTCTCCCGTCAACTCCGGTACTTCACTAGAGCGAGAGGTGCAAACAGAGTCTACGGGGGAGCGGCAGCAGTTGACTTACCACAGTGAGGACACCGCGGTAAGTAGATCTAAGTACATCTACTTCAGATATACTATTCACATAGCTGAAGTTGCGTAACTTAGATCAACCCCTCCACACACACTGTAGACCAGGCCTTAGTGTCCATTTCCCTTTGTCCAAATGGGGTGTTTGATGGGTGTATGTCACCACATCCTGCCCCCAGAAGAAATATGTTAGCTGGGCAGGGTTATTCGCTTTATGCAGGACCTCTTTCCCCTATTAGGACTTAGGCTTCCTAACTATAGGGTGAATTCTGGACAGAAGGTGGTCTGATGGCCTTCCCTTCATGCCCAGTGTCTTCACAGGGTGTCTGACTGGTTCCCTTCTGAATCTTCAGTGATTAGCAGTCCCTCTTTTCTGTTCAGTTACTCTAGGGAGCCAGTCAGTAGGTCCATATGCCCTAAATCCCCCCAGTAACTATTTTCAGAAGGGATGTAAGGAGACTGCTTATTTTTCTTCTCCATCCTCCAAGCATCAGGACCAGGAAACACCTTCTTTGTCTTTGTTGCACCTGGCCTTTAAAACTCTCAACCAGACATACCCCATAGTAGACTGGAATATTGGGAAACCCTGCCCCATGGTACAGTGCACTCTTGGGTGTCTTTACTTTAGTGAGTTAAAAGGCTAGTACTGCAGAAATGTTCTAATTCCCAGTGCTGTAAGAAGGTGAGTGGACAAAGTGCCCGCCCCGTGAAGATATCTACTGACATGACTTAGAGTGGGAGAGGAGGGCCTATTGATGGATCCCTAAGACGCAGGAGGGGAGATTATGCTAACTGGACACTCCAAGAAGGAAAAAAAAAAAAGCTTGGGTAGTTTTGAAGACATTAGGGGGAAAGGAGATAAAAGACCACTAGTCTGCCTCTTCCAGCCTAAGCTAACATAAAATAAAAATAATTCAATTCTTAACTCAGCTACTCCCAAATATTTTGCTGCATATGTTGCAAATGCCAATTTGGTACTCAGATGTGCATTATGTTCTTATTTGGGGGTCCTGATACCTGAATAGTAGGACTCTGGCTATCAAATTCTCCCAAACATGAATACTCACCTATTCACACATCACTACTTTTATGCCTATGGTACCTATCCTGGGGGCATAAAGTTGTTCTATGTATTAGTTTTAGTAGTATGTCATTCAATTTTGTTTTGTTTTATCTATCAATGATTTAGTGTTTTCTGTTCTGTTGTTGCCGGAGGGACCTGGAAGGTGATTTCAGATAGGAGTCATAAAGATGAAATGTTTTAGTGTTATGATGGGCATATTTCTCAGCTCTCACACTCTGGTTGCAAGATTCAAGGCTGTCTGTGAAAGGGGCACTGTCAAGTACTTTTTGTGTCTGTATAGTTTACACTTATAGTTTGTTTTTTGGATTTTTCCCCCCTCTCTGTTGTTTTTAAGAATTCCTTTTTAAAAGCTTGAGATTAACTGCTTTGTGTCCGTAGTGCTTTCTGTCCTTCCCCCTTGTAATCCACTGGCAAGTCTCCTGTGTTTCTTACTGAGAACAGTCATTTATTCAGTGCATTTAGTACTCAGTTATTCTAGGTGCTTGCATTTTGCTCTGATCCGGCAAAGCATGGTAAGCATCTGTTTAATTTAAGACTTCTGAGTAGCCCTGTTCAAGGGGACTACTTTGGGATCCTTGCAGGAATGAGTCTTTAGAAAATATTCCTCAAAAGCATCTAGAACAGTGCCATAAAAATGAAGCACAAAATATCATAAATGAGTCAGAACTAACCAGCCCTTGTACATATTCAAACGAGAGGGAGTGAAGACTCTGGCACCAAAGGAAAACCAATAGACAAAGTCCAACCACTCTATCCGAAATAGGGCTCAGTCCTCAAATTATTATAAATGAAGGGGAAAAGCAGAGAAGGGGGCAGTATATAGGACAGTTCAGCCAAACCAGATGGATCTTTTCATGTGCTTTAAAGGCAGCCAAATGGGGGATTCAAGAGGACCTCTCCCAGGATGGTGTTCACAGTTATGGACCCTTAGCCACGGAGCCCTGATCTTTGCTTAGTCCTAGGCATGAAGAGCAGACCTCGGTCAACCACATCTGCCAGGAACAGATTATAAGGCAGACACAATACTCATTCATGTCAGAGCTCTTTCTTTAGAAACTATGCAATCTGGAACTCTCAAGGCCTAGGATTGTACTATTTCAGGAGTGACAAGGGATCAGCTAATATGTTGCAATATAATTATGAGCTGGGAACAACCTAAAGGCTTTGATTTTGCAAAAGTCATCTGTTCCTTAATATAACAGCAGTTACTTCTCTAAAGCTGCCACATAATAGATAAGGATCAGGAATGAATTTGAGAGAGACTTCTGTTCCCAAGCTAATGGATTATGGATTCTTTAAGAGTGAGGAAACCCATTCCCAGTGGAGTTAATGGGTATTTTACTTTGTACTTCTGTCGCCATATATACGCAAATGGTAACTGTGTTAGATAGAATAGTGTTTATACAGGGACAAAGGTCAGAACATACTGCCTCACTGCAGAAAGGGAAAGGAAAAATAAACCAGGAACACAGATGAGAGGGGGTTGATTAAAAATCAGGTAAATTGGAAACATGAATAGGAGCATCAGAATCCACTACACACTGATCTGCCTCCACAGCTTCCTTGTTCCATATCGTCAGAAGGCTTTTAAGTCTCTTCATTAACCAATCCATGCATGCTTAGGTGGGATTAAAATAACTACATTAATTCAAAGACTGGTGAACTCTTTGTTTAAAGGTATCGATTTTCTTCTCTGAGCCCGTGTTGCCCAGGCAATGCAAAGAAAAATAAAAAAGTCTCTTCTCTTGAAAATAGCTATTACTTTGTTTCTCAGAAATGATTGTAGTCTTCTTCCTAACGGAACAAAAAGAGATGAGTCAAACATACATTTCTTTTCTATGTCAGAATCCTCAAACACCTTCTGGCTAGAGGCAAATATGTAAAGAGCTTTAACAACTTTTTTGATTATAAGGAAAGGCTCAAATTTATTCTGAGAAATAGCTTCCAATAGAAATGGTAAATAATTGGTGTAGTCAGGAGGCAGCCATGTTGGCTTGTTCTTTATTATTCAGCATTTGCAGAACACAACATGTAAAATAACACTGTCACCACCAAAAGCTCTTCTTTTACTAACACATTTGAACAAGGGAGTTCCCTTTCCAATTCAGACCAATGGTCTATCTTATTTGGTGCTGTCTCAGACAGTCCTCAGTTCCAGAGACTTCAGAGGAAGGTTTAGCTGGCGTGTTGAAATGGACAAATATGCAGTAACATGCCTATGGGGAAGTTTCTTCTTAACCCAGGGCAGTTAGGGAGTGTCTTTAATCCTGAAGGACGGGGGTTGAATTTATATCACTTAAAAATTGCATCCCGGCTAGTGTAATTGTAGATCTACTTTTATGCTGCTTATCATTACATGTGTAAAATCTAGGCAGCCTGATATGGGCCTACACCCACCAACACTATTCATCACCATAGTGTCTGAACATGGCCACTAATGCAGTTCTCATGCACATCTGGAGTCCCATTAGTCAACTGCAGTGCAGGGTCAGGGCTTTATATAGTCTCTCAGAAAATAGCTTCTGTTTTTGCTTTTGTTTTTAAATGGTGAGCTATGCAAATGCCAAGAAAAAGAGGGAAGCCTTAAATTCCATCCTAACTTTGCACTCAAATTCAGCAGCCATTTAAAAAAGCCCTCTCTCCTTGGTTTTAAAATATAGTGGGTTTTTTTGTGAACGTACTAGAAACTCTTGCAAAATAGTGTTTTATAATGAAAATACTGCCACATCTCTAATTTAACCCTGCTCTCTTAGTCTTAAAAAAATTCTAAATAGGATTATTAAAAACGTAGAAGGCTTTAAAAATATTATTCTGGAGAAAATGGTGTTTGCATTCTGCCCTTTTAATCACACTCTCTCTCCCTCTTGACAGTGCTTTTTAAGGGGAGAGAGACTTTCAGCTCCAGTAATTGCAGGTAGCGAAGAAATGACCATGTAGAGGTGAATTTTAAAGTATTCTTTGCATTTACAAGAGGTGTAAAAGTCACAGTTGCAGGAGAGGGGGCACTTTCCCATCAGTTGATTTTAAACATCATAATGGTGTTAAGAAATATTGAACCAGCTGGAACATTCATTTCACTGAGTCTGTAGACTGACCCACGCAAGTTGATTAATCTGGGACTGGTGCCATTGTAATCAGCTCATAAAGAGTTCCTGTTGTGTAAATAACAGCTCTTCACTTACTGTAGGAAACAGGGCCATTTATGGGAATCTGTATAAATAAGGACTGGAGCAGCCTAGGAGAATGAATGGGGTGTGGAACCTCCTGGGCAGTTATTAAGGACTGGCTCAGCAAAGAGTGGTGCACTGTTGGGAGGAAGACTGTTACCCAGCCATATGTCCAGCAAAGGCCCAAGCTCCAGTCAGGCAATTCAGTTTGAAAGTGCCCAGGCTCTGGAGGGGCAAGACATGAGACTGAATGTTAGGAACCATTAAGAAAGGGATAGACAATAAAACAGAAAATATCAATGCCACTGTAAAAATCCATGATAGGCCCACACCTTGAATACTGTGCGCAGTTCTGGTGACCCCATCTCAAAAAATGCATATTAGAATTGGAAAAGATACAAAGAAGGGCAACAAAAATGATTAAGAGTAGGGAACAGTTTCCAAATGAGGAGACTTCTCAGCTTGGAAAAGAGATGACTAAGAAAGGAAATGATACAGGTTGATAAATTGTGAATGATGTGAAGAAAGTGAATAGGGAAGTGTTATTTACTCCTTCACATAACACAAGAACCAGGGGTCACCTAGTGAAATTAACAGGCAACAAGTTAAAAACAAACATCAGGAAGTACTTCTTCACACAACACAAAGTCAACATGTGGAGCTCATTGCCAAGGGATGTTGTGAAGGCCAACACTATAATAATGTTAAAAAAAGAATTAGATATGTTCTTGGAGGATAGATCCATCAATGGCTATTAGTCAAGATGGTCAAGGATGCCCCTGGCCTCTGATTGCCAGAAGATGGGAATGGACGACAGGGGATGGATCACTCAATGATTGCCCGTTCTGTTCATTCCCTCAGAAGCACCTGGCACTGACCTCTGTCAGAAGACAGGATACTGGGCTAGAAGGACCATTGGCCTGACCCAATATGGTTGTTCTTATAACCCATAGGTGGAGAGTTTCTGGTTAAGTAGCTGACTGAAGGTTTCTTTGTCTTTTTCCGTTAAATACATAAGACCCTCCAAAGGGGACATTCTTTAATACTAGAAAGTCTGCTTGTACTAGTTTATACTTGGGGTAAGGGGAAACTGGGGAAGTGGCTCACCTGTAGCACCACACCTTACCACAGTGGGCGCACCAGGGTGACTTCCAGACCATTACCAGCTCCCATTCCTGTGCAATACCTTGCCATCTACCCGTGCTACCTGTGTTCTGATCCCTAACTGGGAGTGGTCTACCTTCATATCCCTCAGCTCAGTACCCTCAGTCCCACCCTGCTTGCAGTTTCTCCAGCCTCACCCATCCCTGGTGTTTGAACCAGCAGAACAATGGCCCGTAAGAAGCCTGTTTATCATTGTGCAGGCACCTGGTCATCTGAATACATCTTTGGGCTGAAGTGAGCAAAACTCATGAATTTAACAAAGAGGAACATTGAGCCATATGAAGGTGTATCTATGCAGCTGCTGACCAGTCATGGATTGAGTAGACCAGACAGCAGTGCAGGGAGAAGATTAAGGGGCTCAAGGTGATCTACTGGAAGGCCAGCAATAAGGATAAAAGATTCAGTGATACCCCAACAACCTGTCGGTTTTACAGTGAATTGGACTATATTCTGAGCACACAGCCTCATTTCAGAATGGAGACATCTGTTTGGGACAGGTGTGTGTTTAGAACCTGAATGTCTGCAAGGACATGACCCCACCCCCATAGTAGCAGACCTTGCAGCCATAACGGGTTCTTTTGTTGGTTGTCTTTAATTACATGCCAATTCAAATGACCAGGAATCCACTCCAGCCCGGAGCACTTGCCTGTAAGCTGATAAACATTGTGAAGCACACAACATGCCCCAATCACATGCATGGTGTTCAACATGCTGCAAGGCAGACGAGTCAGTAAACTGTGTCATCTTGCCTTTAGTCAGCCAAGGCACATTCCACCACAATCCTGCACTTCCTCATGCTGTAGTTGAACTGCATCTTGTCCTGTTGGCTTATATTAGGAGATGAATTTTGCTGGCCTAGATCATTTCTTTCCATAATCCCAAGAGTGAACAGACAAAAAAAGATGGTTACTCACCGTTGTAACTGTTGTTCTTCGAGATGTGTTGCTCCTATCCATTCCAGTTAGGTGTGCGCGCGCCGCGTGCACGTTCGTCGGAAGATTTTTACCCTAGCAACACTCGGTGGGTCGGCTGGGCGCCCCCTGGAGTGGTGCCGCTATAGCGCTAGATATATACCCCAGCCGACTCGTCCGCTCCTCAGTTCCTTCTTGCCGGTGACTCCGACAGTGGGGAAGGAGGGCAGGTCTGGAATGGATAGGAGCAACA
Source organism: Mauremys reevesii (assembly GCF_016161935.1). Lineage (NCBI taxonomy): Eukaryota > Metazoa > Chordata > Testudines > Geoemydidae > Mauremys > Mauremys reevesii. Next base: position 92,181,030 of record NC_052628.1, on the reverse strand, counting down.
CATCTCGAAGAACAACAGTTACAACGGTGAGTAACCGTCTTTTCTTCTTCGAGTGATTGCTCCTATGCCTTCCAGTTAGGTGATTCCCAAGCCTTACCTAGGCGGTGGGGTCGGAGTGAGACGTGGCAGAGTGTAAGACTGCTGAGCCAAAGGCTGCATCGTCTCTGGACTGTTGCACCAGTGCGTAGTGGGAAGCAAAGGTGTGAACGGAAGACCAGGTCGCAGCGCGACAGATGTCCTGAATGGGGACATGGGCCAGGAAGGCGGCAGAAGAGGCTTGCGCTCTTGTAGAGTGAGCGGAGAGATGACCAGCCGGAACCTGAGCGAGCTCGTAGCATGTCTTGATACATGACGTCACCCAGGCCGAAATCCGCTGGGAAGAGACTGGCATGCCCTTCAGGCGATCTGCTACCGCCACAAAGAGCTGGGGCGAACGGCGGAAAGGCTTCGTTCGCTCTATGTAAAAAGCGAGGGCCTGACGCATGTCGAGGCTATGAAGCTGCTGCTCCCTATGAGATGCGTGCGGCTTCGGGAAGAAGACCGGGAGGAAGATGTCCTGGTTCACATGGAAAGCCGACACCACCTTAGGCAGGAAGGCGGGGTGTGGCCAAAGCTGCACTTTGTCCTTATGGAAGATAGTATACGACGGGTCAGCCGTTAGGGCACGAAGCTCAGAGAATTGTCGCGCCGAAGTAATTGCGACGAGGAAGGCCGTTTTCCAGGATAAGTAGAGAAGGGAACACGTGGCCAAGGGCTCAAAGGGGGCTCCCATAAGCTTGGCTAAGACCAAGTTCAAATCCCAGGTAGGAGTTGGGCGTCGTACTGGAGGGTATAATCGTTCTAGCCCCTTTAGGAAACGGGAAACCATGTGATTGGAGAAGATGGAACGTTCCCCTATGCTGGGCCTAAAGGCGGAAATTGCCGCCAGGTGCACTTTCAAGGAGGAGATAGCGAGGCCTTGCTCCTTGAGGGACCAAAGATAGTCCAGGATCTTGGGAATAGGTATCAGGAGAGGGTTGAGACCTTTCTGACCGCACCAGAGCATGAAACGCTTCCACTTAGCGAGGTAGGTCGACCGAGTGGAAGGTTTTCTGCTCTCTAGCAGCACCTGCTGCACTGCAGCGGAACAGTCCTGCTCTGCTTGGGTCAGCCATGCAGGAGCCAAGCCATCAGGTGGAGGGACTGCAGGTCCGGGTGGCGAAGCCTGCCGAAGTCCTGAGTTATGAGGTCCGTCCATAGCGGGAGGGGAATAGGATCCGCTACTGAGAGGTCGAACAGCAGGGTGTACCAGTGCTGTCTCGGCCACGCCGGAGCAATGAGAATGAGGCGGGCCCTGTCCCTCCAGAGCTTGAGCAGCACCCGGTGTACGAGGGGGAACGGAGGGAAGGCATACAGCAGGCGATCCTTCCACGAGAGGAGGAATGCGTCCGAGAGGGAACCCTGGGAGCCGCCCTGGTAAGAGCAGAACAGATGGCATTTCCTGTTCTCGCTGGAGGCAAAAAGGTCTATCCGGGGAAAACCCCACCTCTGGAAAATTGTGTGCACCACATCGGGACGAAGGGACCACTCGTGGGAGAGGAAAGACCTGCTGAGGCGGTCTGCCAGCGTGTTCTGCACTCCCGGGAGAAACGATGCCACTATGTGAATGGAGTGGGCTATGCAAAAGTCCCACAGTTGCATAGCTTCCGTGCAAAGCGGGGAGGAACGTGCTCCGCCCTGCTTGTTGATGTAGAACATCGCTGTCGTGTTGTTGGTGAGGACGGACATGCAGCGACCTTGGAGTTGGGAACGAAAGGTTTGGCATGCCAAGCGAACCGCTCGCAGTTCCCTGACGTTGATGTGGAGGGTCAGCTCGCGGGGTGACCAAAGGCCCTGGGTGTGTAGGCTGCCGAGGTGTGCACCCCACCCCGTGGCCGAGGCGTCCGTAGTTAAAGTGATGGAGGGGCGAGGGGGGCGGAACGGAACCCCGGCACACACCACCCCTGGGTCCAACCACCAGTTGAGCGAGACGAGGACTGACGGCGGGACCGTGACCACCGTGTCTATGGAGTCCCTGTGCGGGCGGTAAACCGACGCCAACCACGTTTGAAAGGGGCGAAGGTGGAGCCTCGCGTATGGGGTCACGAAAGTGCACGCTGCCATGTGGCCTAGGAGGCTGAGGCAGGTGCGCACCTTTGTCATCGGGAAGTTCTGCAGGCTTAGGGTGATTGAAGCCATGGCCTGGTGTCAAGGCAGAGGGAGGCAGGCTCTGGCTAGATTGGAGTCCAGGACCGCGCCGATGAATTCTATCCTCTGAGTTGGAGTCAAGGTAGACTTCTCGGCGTTGATCGTAAGGCCTAGGTGTTGAAACAGGCCTAGGATCTCAGCCATTTGCTGTGCTACGAGCTGCTGGGACGTCCTGCGGACCAGCCAGTCGTTGAGATATGGGTAAACATGTATCCGACGACGGCGAAGGGCCGCGGCGACCACCGCCATGCACTTGGTGAAGACCCTCGGTGCCGTGGAGAGGCCGAAGGGGAGCACCGTAAACTGGTAGTGCTGGTAGTTGACGACAAAGCGCAGGTAGCGTCGATGAGGAGGGTAAATCATAATATGGAAATACGCGTCCTTCATGTCGAGGGTGGCAAACCAGTCTCTCGGATCCAGGGAGGGAATAATGGTCCCCAGGGTTACCATGTGAAACTTGAGCTTGACCAGAAATCTGTTGAGCTCTCGGAGGTCGAGGATTGGTCGCAGACCTCCCTTCGCTTTGGGGAATTAGGAAATATCGGGAATAAAATCCCCTGCCCCGCATGCCTTCTGGCACCTCCTCTATGGCACCCAAACTCAACAGAGTCTCGACCTCTTGCAAGAGGAATTGCTCGTGAGAGGGGTCCCTGAAGAGGGACGGGTAGGGTAGGTGGGAGGGAGGGGGCGAAACAAACTGGAGACGGTAACCAGACTCTACCGTGCGAAGTACCCAGTTGTCTGTTGTTATCTGGGACCACGCCGGTAGGAAGTGGGAAAGACGGTTGAAAAACAACGGGGAAGGATCCGGTAAAGAAACTGGTGGGCCGTCCTCGGGCGTCCCATCAAAAGTTTTGTTTGGGTCCTGAAGAAGGCTTGGAGGGCAGTTGGGACTGGTTTCCCTGATTGCCCGACTGCCTGCGCCGGTTCACTCTGCCCCTGTGCCTATTATCGGGGCGCGGTCTGGGCTGGTTGAACGGACAGTACGGCTGTGGCCGGAAGGATCTCCGCTGGGTAACCGGCGTGTGCATGCCCAGGGAGCGAATGGTGATTCGACCATCCTTGAGGGTCTGCAGCCGTGAGTCTGTCTTTTCAGAAAAGAGACCCTGGCCATCAAACAGCAAGTCCTGGATGGTGTGTTGGACCTCCAGCGGCAGCGTGGAGGCCTGAAGCCACGAAATTCTCTGCATGGTCACTCCAGAGGCCAAAGTCCTGGCTCCCGAATCTGCAGAGTCCAGAGAGGCTTGGAGGGCCGACCGGGACGCCTTTTTACCCTCCTCAACAAGGGCCGTGAACTCAGGCCGGGAGTCGGATGGCACAAGCTCAGAGAACTTCGAGAGGGACACCAGGGTGTTATAGGTGTACCTGCTGAGGAGAGCCAGCTGGTTGGCAACTCTCAACTGGAGGCCACCGGCCGAATAGACCTTACGGCCCAAAAGGTCCATGCGCCGCGCCTCCTTGGATTTGGGCGCTGGTGCTGGCTGGCCATGTCGCTCACGGTCGTTAACCGACTGGACCACCAATGAGCATGGAGCTGGGTGTGTGTAGAGATACTTGTATCCCTTAGATGGGACCGAGTATTTTCTATCCACCCCCCGAGCAGTGGGCGGGATGGAAGCTGGTGACTGCCAGACAGTGTCCGCATTCCACTGGATAGTGCGGATGAAGGGCAGGGCCACACGAAGAGGCGCATCTGCTCCGATTATACTGACGACGGGGTCATCGTCCTCTGCCACCTCCTCAACTGGCAGGTTTATGTTTTGGGCCACCCGTCATAACAAGTCCTGATGGGCCCGAAGGTCTATCGGAGGAGGGCCCGAGGAGGATGCCCCAGCCACGGCCTCATCCGGCGAGGAAGAGGATGACAGGCCCGGGAGCAGCGTGTCCGGCGGGGGTTCATCGAGCTGCTGCGGGGCCTCAGTGACAGGGGGATGCTCCGCATCCGTGGATGTCAGCGGCTCCTCTACCACGGCTGTGGGAGGAGGTCTGCTGACCGTAGCCTCAGGCGCTCTGTGGTCGGATGTCCTGGAGCGCTGAGTGGAAAAGGGCACTCCTTGAGTCTCATGGTAGGCCCATGGAGTCCAGAAGCCCCATTGAGGAGGACCCTGGTCTTGCCCTTGAGGCTCGGTGTGCTGATCAGCGGCGCTGTCTGCCTGAGAGGAGACGGACGGCAGTCTCGAAGGCCACAGCGGGGTGGAGAGACTGTTCGACTGCGCCGTCGACGCCGCTGGTCTGTCCCTGGATGGTGCCGGGGAACGGTGCTGGTCCTTGCGGTGCCAGGAATGAAACCAGGACCATCGACCGTGCCGGTGCCGGGAGGTCAACCGGGATCTCGAGTCCCGACGGTGGGAGCGGCTGCGGGAGGACCGGTACCGGGAACGGTACCGAGAGCCGGATCAGTGCCGGTAGCGCCGGTCAGGAGAGCAGGACCAGGATCGTCTCCGCGAGTACGACCGGTACCGCGATGGAGAGCGGTGCCGAGATCTGGAGCGGCGTGAGCGTGAATGTCTGCGGGATCGGGACCGGGACCTGGAGTACCGTCTCTCCTGTCTGTCAGGGGAAGGAGGCCGCATGATAGCCGGCTTACCCGCTGACTTAACAACCTGCACCGGCGGTGCCGGGGGTTGAGTATGCGTTGGCTCCATCAACGCAATGAGTTCTCTCGCCGTCGAAAAGGTTTCAGGTGTCGACGGGAGAGCGAGCTCGACCGCGGTATGCACCGGGGAGCAAAGAGGTACCGGACTCGAAGGCACCTTGCGTTGCCGGAGTCAACGGTAGAGCGCAGGGTTTATGCGCTGTCGGAGTCGGTGCCGGGGGCGCCGGTGCCGGTGGTTGGGCGAGAGGTCCTGGTGCAGAGACCTTGAAGGACGTCTGTGCTGGCTTACGTTTCCTCGAGGGAGAGAGGGAATGGTGCCGGGGTGCCGGTGCCGGCTGCTGCTTCTTCATGGCCTCGGTACTGGAACGGCCAGGAACCGCTGGAGCGCTCCGCACCGACGAGGTCTGTGGAGCGGCTGGTGCCGGCACTGCAGGGCTAAGTGCCGATTCCATCAGGAGCTGCTTCAAGCGAAAGTCCCGCTCCTTCTTTGTCCTTGGCTTAAAGGACTTGCAAATGCGGCACTTATCGGTAAGATGAGACTCTCCTAAGCACCGCGGGCAGGAGTCGTGAGGGTCTCCAATCGGCATGGGCCGCTGGCAGGCCGAGCACGGCTTAAATCCCGGTGCCTTGGGCATGAGCCCGCATCGGGTTGGGAAAAAGAAGGGCTAAGCCCCTCGATTTCCCCTAACTAACTAACACTTAAACTAATCTAACTATTTTTAAAGAACTATATACAACAAGTATGAGAAGAAAGCAGTGAGACGCTAGGGCTGTGGAGGTCAACGAAGCACTCCACTGTTCCAACGACCGTCACGGGCGGTAAGAGGGAACTGAGGAGCGGACAGGTCGGCTGGGGTATATATCTAGCGCTATAGCGGCGCCACTCCAGGGGGCGCCCAGCCGACCCACCGAGTGTTGCTAGGGTAAAAATCTTCCAACGAATGTGCACGCGGCACGCGCACACCTAACTGGAATGCGTAGGAGCAATCACTCGAAGAAGAACAACATGTTGTGAATGTGAGCATAGAGTGTGAACATGGAATTGTGGCAATATGAATCTCAGGCTATCAGCCCAGATAGCTGTACTGCTTGTCGTGTCCACATACAGTGTTAACAAGGTTGGGAGGCGTAATGGCAGAATAGGTTAGCACAGAAATGGGGTAGGCTACCACGCATTGACAAGCACGATTACTTACCCCATCGTTAGTATGCAGTGTAGACAAAGCCATGGCTGAGCAGGACAGTGTGTTCTCCTTTTGGGTTAAGGAGGCAGCATGGCTGTGAGTGCTGGCAATTGTTGAGTTTTCACTGTAATCTTCGTATGCAGAAGTAGCGCTACTGCAATCACCATGGTTACCTACTCCCACAGCCAAAAATAGGAATGCAACCCAACGCTGAAGTATAATTGGCCTGTCCCAGTGATATTGTACGTTACACTTGTGCTTGACAACATTATGATTCTAATTGCTTTATTGCATAGGTCTGGTTTTAGATGTGGAAAAACAGAGAAACTAATCAAATCTTTCCTGACCTGCAGACAGAAATAATTAAATAGAAGAAACCAAGTCCCTAAGCACCACTTATGCCCTTAATGTAGGTCTCAAGTGGTGCATAGAGCATTCTGCAAGCCCTCTGCACTGGGGTGAATTTCACCCTATAGCCATACTTTGTAATACAAAATAATTGTTAGACCACTGGCTGAGGTAGTCATCAGGGTCTTGTCTCTGGCACTGGCCAGCACAAGATCTTTCAGGAGCAAAGGGCAAGAAAACTCATGATGAAATAACGTGTACCAATTAAAAGGATCCAGAACACAAGCAATGCATCCCCATTAATAGTCAGTGCCTGCGATTAGCAGCTGCATGATTAGGAAACTATCTGGAAGGACACTAAGGATGCAGAATGGTGAGGAAAAGGGAAAGTGTGAGAAAAGAGCATATGTTTGTTGTTTTCTTTTTTCAATCACCCAGCCAGAAGGATGCCTTTTCCCCTAATTTTCTTTCCTCTCCTTATAATTCTGTTTTATCCTATGAAAAAGCAATCTGTGACTAAGAGGGAGTCAAAGACAGTAACTCTAAGAAAGCAATTTTCTTCCATTCTAATTCAGTTTGAGCTTTGAAAGTTCTTGAGAGTAGGCATAGAAGCTAGTTGATGCTTTGGTAAAAAACAGATATATTTTAAAACCTAATTAATGTATTTGTACAGCAAGTTTGCCACTAATCTATAGAAGTAGCAAAATTCTCCCGGCCAACTCTGTGATCTGGCCTGTTGTTTTGCTATTTTGCTATGCTAAATGCTGTTACAAACATCTGTCCATCTAAAATGGCCCCTCTGTGGTATGTTCTCTTACCTAAGCAAAGAGAGATTTAGATAGGAAGCAGACTTCTGCTATTTCCTGTTTGCTCACATGTGCCAAGGAAACCATTGAGGAGGCAGAGCAGTAGCACAGCAGACTGGTGGAAGTTTGGAACCCAGGGTCCAGTTATGGAAGACAGGCACATACACACTTCCTTGGAGTTTTTTAAGGTCAGGCTTGACAAAGACCTGGCTGGGATGATTTAGCTGGGGATTGGTCCTGCTTTGAGCAGGAGGTTGGACTAGATGACATCCTGAGGTCCCTTCCAACCCTGTAATTCTGTGATTCTATGGTAAAGAGGGCATGGTTTAGACTCTTTGGGACATTTCCCAAGCCAATTCACCCATCCCTACTTTCTTTTTAATCATCACTTTAACAGTACACAGAGCCGGCTCCAGGCACCAGCATCCCAAGCAGGTGCTTGGGGCGGCAATCTGCAAGGGGCGGCAGTCCATGTGTTTTTGCCCCCAAGCAGCACGCCAAATTGCTGCCGAATGGCAGGGGCAGTCCGTGTGCCATTAGGGCGGCACGCGCGTTTCCGCAGCGGTGGCAATTTTGCAGCAGCTTCTATGTTCAGCTGTCAGTGGCGGCGCAGCTTCTGTCTTCCAGCTGAAGACAGAAGCAGACGCCGAATTGCCGCCACCATGGAAATGCACATGCTCCCTAATGGCACACGGACTGCTCCTGCCATCAGCGGCGGCAATTCAGTGCACTGCTTGGGGCGGCAAAAACAGTAGAACTGGCCCTGACAGTACATACAATACCTGAAGTCCATATTCATTTCAGTCTTCATTCAATGGCCCTTTTTAAAAGGGGAAAAGACACATTTTTTTAAAAGTGTTGGCCAGCTCTTATGCAATGAGGTAAAACCCCAAATGTTAATTTGTTCTACACACTCTACACCAATGTGATGTCCAATACTATTTCTCGCATTCTGAGGTGTTCTTTTCTAGCCCTTTGTGTCTGATCATAAATTAGATTTAGCTTGTAAAAAAATGCAATTTTTATCTTACATAACTCCTCAATGTTAACTGCCAGAAAGGTATCTCAAAGGATCATAAGCGTTGTTGACATTACACTAGAAAGTCAAAGTCAATGATCCTGAAAAGGAAACGCTCTTTCAATGTTTAACAAAGGAATAATCACATAAAATATACTCAATCCAGGACATTGCATAATCAGATTTTTAAAAAGCATTAAGCATATCACTTACCTATTTAAAGATATACTTTTAAGATTTACACTGTGATAACTGAAGTATTTATGTATTTTCTATAGGTACTAATAATGCCACAGAGTCTTTAATTTAAAATCTGTTTGTAAACTTAACTTGTCTATCCTCATTCATGCTGTTTATTGCTTTTTAAGTTATGAAAATGTGTTAATTTCGTAATTCACATGCACAAGCATAATGACATTGTCGTGTCTGATGATTGGACATCTGATCTGGACACCTTTGCATATTCCATAACATAAAGGAACAGTGCTTCTGATAGCTGAACTTCTGCTATAATACCTACTCCACAAAATTCACTGAAGTCAAGACATGTGCTGAATTTTGTACAATGGTTACTTTTTGGGTGGTATAACTTCACCAGAGATCTGAGTGCTAATAAACGTATCATTTGAAAAAGCAGTTTCTTAGATTTTCACATAATTGTTCCTTTACAAACGTCTGATATCAGATAAATGCATTGAATTAGAGTCTCCCATCAAATTGGAGACTGTTATAAATACAGAAATACTGTGCTATTGTTGCCATAGGGACGGTGTGAGATCACAGCAAGAATTGTGATTGGGATATTGGGAGAAGGGGGAATCCATGTGGCCATCTTGTTTTGAAAGGATGAAATTCACCTCTGTGCTGACAACGAGCCCAAGCTCAGACTTGGCCCTGCAAAGCTGTCCTATTAGGACAGCTGGAGATCCCCCTTGTCATAAGAAAATCACCATTTGCATAAAGCTGGCACACCTTACAGTAAAGGGAGCATCTGGGGGTGTGGTCAAGAGTGGGAGGGGCATGGCTAGAGCACAGTGTGCTCTGCTTAACCCGTGCCAGCAGGATGGTGCCTGTGGGGCTTAATTTACACTGGGGGGGCAAACTAGCCACAGCACTGGGGAAATGGAAAGGATATTTATAGCCACCTCTACCTCAACCCCTGGGTCTTGCACCAAGCACAGCATAGACAGACCTAAGGATCTGGCCCATAGAAAATGAGTGGGACACAGGCCTTGTGCTGGTCCTCTGTGCAGGAGTGAATTTTACCCAACAAGCAGTCTACAGTGTGAAAGTTTGAGACCCTCTGTATTACAGTAACTCTTGCTCCCAACAAAACTTCACCCCAAGCATTTATAGTCTGAAAAATATAAATCTGTGGTGGTGGGGAGAGAGAAGGAAGTCCTTACAAACATCTTCTATTTTAGTACTTTGATTATTTAAGCCGATTGTGAACTCCTTGTGCCCAGTTACTCTCAAGAGTCAGCCCATTGACTTCAGTGAGGCTGGATAGCTGAATAAGTGCTCCCCAATTTGAATAAGGCTTGCACAATGTCACCCTAAATATTTAAAATAGCATAGGACAACACAGTCAGGAATAAACATAAACACAGCATAAATAGCATTGCCAATTCCAAGTCCCATGGAATTCTGTGGCAAAATTCCCATTGTGTGACCTGGATTTGACCCAAGATGAATAAACAGCTCAGTAATTCTGAGAAAACAATCACGTTCCTTCCCAGAGTGAAAAGTCAGCACTCTGCTGTTCTATCAAGTACAAATATTTTTTTTTAAAAAAAGGTGAACATGCCAAGTGAATCTGCAGTTTTGCAGAAAAGGACCTGGGGATTACAGTGCATGAGAAGTTGGATATGAGTCAGCAGTGTGCCCTTGTTGCCAAAAAGGCCAACGGCATATTGGGCTGTATTAGTAGGAGCATTTCCAGCAAATCGAGGGAAGTGATTATTCCCCTCTATTCGGCACTAGTGAGGCCACACCTGGAGTATTGCATCCAGTTTTGATCCCCCCACTACAGAAGGGATGTTGGCAAATTGGATAGAGTCCAGAGGAGGGCAACAAAAATTATTAGGGGGCTGGGGCACATGACTTATGAGGAAAGGCTGAGGGAACTGGGGTTATTTTGTCTCAGAAGAGAAGCGTGAGGGGGGATTTGATAGCAGCCTTCAACTATCTGAAGGGGGGTTCCAAAGAGGATGGAGCTAGACTGTTCTCAGTGGTGGCAGATGACAGAACAAGAAGCAATGGTCTCAAGTTACAGGTGGATATTAGGAAACACTATTTCACTGGGAGGGTGGTGAAGCTCTGGAATGGGTTACCTAAGGAGGTGGTGGAATCTCCATCTTTAGAGGTTTTTAAGGCCCGGCTTGACAAAGCCCTGGCTGGGATGATTTAATTGGTGTTGGTCCTGCTCTGAGCAGGGTGTTGGACTAGATGACCTCCTGAGGTCTCTTCCAACCCTAATATTCTATGATTCTATGAACAGGCTCATAATACAGATTCAGCTTGGGTAAGTAGTTACCTCCATTGATCACAGACCATAGCATAAAACAACCAAGTTCTGAAGGGAGCTAAATAAGCAAAGTATCAAATTTTCAAAAAGTGGCCTGTAAATTAGCACCTTCTACATATAGGTATCTGTGAATGTAAATCCCACTGCTCAAGCACAAAATGACCATCCTTTCACTCCAATCTCCCCCCAGAAATACACATCTGAGAAGCCATTGAAAGATATCAAGCTCTCTACAGATGTCTTGAAAGGAGAGCTGGGAGCAGTACTATCACAGTGTCAAGGAACTGATTGGTTGCCAGTCTCACATGCATCTCAGGATATGATAGCTGCAGAGAAATTGTATGCACAAACTGAAAAGGAGACACTAAGTAAGGAGACACAAGATTTTATGACTTCCTCTTTGGTCATAGGCTCAAAGCAGAAAAAAACACCTAGGATACAGCGACTACTTTTGAAAAGTGAAAGTATGATGACAGACAGACACATGAGACTGAACAATCTGTTACAGACCAGGACTTGTCTGATGAGGGTTTGCAGTGCAGCATATTGGAAAGATTGCTGAAATGCCCTGAGAGTCTGATTGAGACATGTTATGTTGTGTGAAAGCAACTTGCAGGGCTGCTAAGTTAGTTAGTTATATTTGTTATAGGTGATTAGCTTAATTTAATAGTGTTTTAGTTCAGTAAAGGGATCTAAACAAGGGAAGATGTGCTATAGAGTAAATCATGTAGGTAGTGCAAAGATGCCACACTTCCTGTACACTGTAGATGCCGTTTTTGTTTTCCCTGTGACCCTCCCTGCTGGGACCAGAAACAAAGAAGCCCAGGATATGGGAGTCACAGGTTGCAGCTACACAGAGCAGTAGGAAGTTTGTTACCTCACTGTTGGATAGGGTAGCCTCTCACACATTTCCAGAATACTGGACATTCTGGTACTTCCGGGAGTAGCGTGTGCCTGCCTCCGCTGGTGTGACCTCACCCTTGCCAGTGATCTCACATGCACAGTAAAAATCACTTGCTATAAAGGCCATCTCCCATCGGATGCCAGTCAAAACTATGTCTTGTTTTGTCTCGGTACCAGAAGGGTGGGGGGGTGGGACAAACTGCCCAAAAAGAGGAGTATCCCAGTTCAAACCCGGACGAGTGGTCTCCCCATTGCTGTATATAGTTCTGTTCATAATAAAAGGGTTTAATCTTGACACCGCTCTGCTCATCATAAAGTTCCTACAGTTTTAACCTGTAGAGCCCAAAATGGCTGGAGACCCAGTTACCTGAGACATCATCTCTCTCTCTCTCCCTGTGATGTATTGCCACAGCTGAGAGCAGCAGAGGTAGCTCAGCTGGAGCTCCCTCAGTACTGTATACATGAGGAGCTGCTGGCATCGTGTTCTATGGAAGGTCTTTTGGAACTTGCTCACCACAGTCGCTTTGCCAGAGCCCAAATTCACTACTAGCTGGGCACGTGACAAAGGCGCTTGAGGGTATAGGTTGAAGTGGGTATATTCATGGGCAGTCCTTTGTTTGGGCCTACAAGGGTTAATGAGCTGCTATGGGCCCACTCAGCCCTGCCCTGTTACACCTGCACTCACTGTCAGGTGATGAAGAGATGGTTAAAAAGGGAAAAGGGCAGTTCAGGTGGGGTTGAGTGTAGGTCTCCTATCCTTTGTTCCTTGAGGGTCTGCTCCAGAGACTGTCAGAAGGAAGGTAGGCCTGCCATAGCAGTATTATGTGTGTTTGTTTCAAAAGACTACTGGGGCTTTCTGTGCTACCTGGTTCTGGTTTAATGAGACTGTATGAATAACCCTGATGAGGGAGGTGGGGAACTTCCTCAATAAACTCTGTAGACTTTTGTATCCTGCTTGAATTTACCCTGTGATTCCTCTTAGAGGCTGAAGAGCATGGACATAAAATTCATGCTGTGATTATTTTTAATCTAGGAGATAGGTGGCTAGGGCATGGGCAGGGTATTTGTAGTTGCATTAAAAAAATCCAATATTCTGCTTTCCTCATATGAAGCTGTATATGTGTAGGGAGAGCAGAGTATCAGTTATGAGTTGTCCTACAGATCTGAGTATTTTGTCACTTCAGAATCAAATATAACCAGTTAGCTTTAAAGAGATACTTTTGCTTGTTTTTAATCTATCTTTTCAAGCTGTAAAACAATATAAAGCACAACAATTATGATATGAGGGTATGTGTTAAGTATCTAAATTAATTGTTGGATGTCTCCACTTTCTTGGATGCTACCTGAGACCCCTTTAAAGGGCCTGACTCTTCAGAAAGTGCTGAACATCCACACTATGAAAATCAGGTTCCTTTAAGATGTCTCCAGTTTGGAAACCCAACAGCTGAGACACCCCAAATCACTAGTCACTCTAGAGCAGGAGTAAGCAACCTATGGCACATGTGCCAAAGGCAGCATGCAAGCTGATTTTCAGTGGCACTCACATTGCCTGGGTCCTGGCCACTGGTCTGGGTGGTGCTGCATTTTAATTTAATTTTAAAAGAAGCTTCTTAAACATTTTAAAAACCTTATTTATTTTACATACAACAATAGTTTAGTTATATATTATAGATTTATAGAAAGAGACCTTCTAAAAACATTAAAATGTATTACTGATACACAAAACCTTAAATTAGAGTGTATAAATGAAGACTCAGCACACCGCTTCTGAAAGGTTGCCTCCCCCTGCTGAAGAGCCATCTATTGCAAACTCTTCTTTGTTTTAGTGACACCTAGTGTCCTAAATTAATTTCTGTGGAAGTCAGTGGTATAAATGAGGATAAATGCAAAACCAACAAGGTCTTGCAGACTGTTTGTTTTGACTTTTTTTAACATGTAAGCGCAGTAAAGAATTCTCATACTGAGCAACCACAGGCTCCCAGCAATACACCACAAAACTCTAAGCAAATATAAATATGTACAGTGCTTTAAATTGAACCATTTTTGTTTTATTTTCTTTGTTCCCCAACATACTATTTCCTATTCCCCTTAAATGGAAAAGAGGCCTCCTTAACTAACCCGGCCAGTCTTCCTTTTGTTTACTATTGACTATTACTATGCCAATGTTAATACAGTACAAAATCATAGATAGGCAGTGAAGTCTAGTAGATGAAGCATTGGACTAGGAGTCAGAAGGGCCCTGTTCTGCTGCTGACCTGTGGACCGACCACTGGGAAAGCCACGTCTTCTCTCATTATTTGTGTCTATGTAAATAGTAAACTCCTTGGGGCAGTGACTGTTTCTCCCTATGTGTTTGTACAGTGCCTAACACAATGGGACCCTTACCTTGGTTGGGACCTCAACCAATTACTGTAATACAAATAATAAAAGTAGTAGTTCTCCACACTTTCTTTTTTCTTTCCCTTGTTTTAAATTTTATCAGTGAAGTTGAACACCAGAGACCAGATTAAGGAAAAAATCTTGCTGGAATCTCTTGATCTTGCATCAGTGATAGAAGAGCCAGTTAACTCCTGTAACTCTCCCCAAGATGAGTAAATATAGTTATACTTTAAAGTATTTTACCTTTGGCAAAGTGCAAAGCAGTCCCAGTTGTATAATTATACACGACTCTATGGGGCTGTTAAAGCAATTACTTTCTTAGAACTGAATTTTGTTTGATAATGCTACAACTATGGTTCGGCATAAAAATAAACCTGTTGAGCCAGTCTGATGACCTAGAAGTAACACTGAACACTGTCACCTGGAGGATCTAGCTTAAGAACAGGGTTCTCACTCAGTGGAATAATCTGTTCATCTTTATTTTATTTTTTTTCCCCCCGGATCATTGTCCCTTAGAATCCAGCAAAAGAACCACTAGCTATTGAATCACTTCTTAGTTGATCCTCTCTGAAAACAATAGTTGTTTTTATTTCCTGGAGCCTGCTTGCAACATTTGTAAAGTCTGCTAGGGGGCAATAGATGCTAGCTTGTTTCGAGGCACATTATGTCAAGGACACCAGGGCATATATTATGATTATATTGCAGCAGTCCCTAGAAACTCCAGCCCCATTGTGCAGTTGAAGGGAGGTAATTATATGTTGGTGCTAGTGCTATCAGTAAGGTGGGGATCTGCTTACAATAGTCTGTTTTTACTGTATTCTAGTTATAATTAATAATGTGTCTAAAGCACAGAACATGATTTTTTTTAATTATTATTCTGTTCTGGACTGCAGGTCACTTATGCCCCAGTTTTCTTACCTTGGTGCCTAAAGTTAGGTACCAAAATCCATCTCTAAGTAAGTGGAGTTACAGGTGCAGAGCACCACTGAAAACCAGGACATTTATTTAGGTGCCTACAGATTTAGATGTGTAGTCTTCAGCACCAAGTATATGAGTACTTTGATCAAAGTTCTGACATCCTCCAATCCAGGCTTTTCTTCATGCACTGGATTCTAGATCTTCTTCCCAGGGCTATCAATAAGAACTTTGCCATTGATTTCAGTGGAAGTAGGATTATCACTATCTACAACGTTTAACAGGTGAATCAGATACCTGACTCTTCAGGGTATTTCATTTTCGAATCCCCATTACAGCTGACTGTAGTGTGGTTGGCATGATGCTTCAACACCAAGATACCAAAGCCTATTTGTGCTTTTGCACTTACAGCTCTGAAGGTAGTTAGGCAGCTATCTTCCACAGTTTGAGAGAATTACCCTGGCTACAAGCAATGAATCCATAATTGATGTGAAAGGGAATTTTTCGAAAAGAATAAGGTTTAATTTTTAGTTTATTCAAGTCAACAGACTAATTGATGTAAATCACTGCTGTCTTCATAAATTATTCCAATTGTGGAAGGGAGAGTCACCCTGCAGGCCAGACTTCTGGCCTATCATTTTAGGAGACGCTCTTCACAGAGCTCTGTCTAGTCAAGAAATTGATAAAACTAACCTACAGTACAAATACCAGGTTACAGAAATTCAATTGTCTGCAGTACCATAGCACTCCAATTTTTCATATTGATAGGGAACAAAAATATGTATATGAGTAATGCACTGGACTTGGACTCACAAGATCTAGGTTCAGTTCCTGGATCTGCTGCAAAGTCGTAACTCGTCACTTTGGGAAATTCACTTGGTGTATCTCCATTTTCCCATCTGAAAAATTGGGATACTATTTCCTTCTCACAAGAGTAGCAAGCTGTGATGAAGTGAGAATCTTCTGGGACGCTTTTGATTGCTATGTGTGCATTCATTTACCTCTGGACTTTGCATTGGTACCCAGTGGGTACAAAAGTTTTTAAAGCTGCTCTTGGGGCAGAACAGGAGGTGTTGTCATGTTGTCTGGGATGGAATGAATAGGTCACTAAAAGGCTGACTGAGACTGACCTATCAATTGTCAGTACACTTGCACCTAGGTAGCAGCAACAAAGAGGAAGGAGATTTCTCCCACACTCCTCACCAGAGAAGCAAAGGTCCCAGCTTAGAAACAATGGACCAAAAGGTATCAGTACTGGGATAAGAGTTGGCGTCCATAGCAAACTAGCAGCACTGACCTGGGACTGACAGAAATTGAGAGGCAGAACCAAAAAGAGATTCAATGGCTGGGTGGAACACTGGCTTGGCTTTAACCTTTTTCCTCTATGCTAATGTAAGGATTTTCTGACAGTGTTTCAGTTGACTAATAAATCCTGGTCTGTCTTGAGAAGGCTGCCTGCTGTCACTGCAAATACTTAGTGAGATACACTGGCCCCTGAAGAGGGCAAAAGTCTCTGACTGGGAGTCTCGTTCAGCAGGACCCACTGGACAGAGCTCACTGTGTGAAACAGCAGTGCTGGTGCCCAGAGGCTGTCTTGGAGCCATTGAGGCCACATGGCCTACCCTGGGGGGGTCTGCTACACAGAAGGAGTTCCTCCAAGGGACTACTTAAAATGTAGCGTGTGGCACAGATCCTATGGATCCATGACATGAGTATAAATTAATGTGAGGCACAGCTGCTATCACAAAATTATCTCCATGTAGGTACCCAGACACAACTGCCATGGTTGGGGGAATCTCTCCCTTCTTTTGTAATCCTAATATGGTCACTTCAGAGGTCTCGCACAAGACCTTGAAGTGTATTTCTCCTTGTCTTTGCATTCTTTTTGCATCATTGTCTAAAGTAAACATTCATTTGTGGCCCCATAGTGGTGTATTATACCTGGACATGACTTTTCCAGGTAACCAGTCACCTCCCTCCCTTCAACTAAACAATTTATTTACAAAGAATCAAACTCTTTAACATTTAGGAAAACTGAATGAATTTTTAGAGACTCTTGCTTCAATGTGCTCAATTCATACTGTAAGTCTAGACTTATTTGGCAATTAGTTCAGTTTACTTTTTCTTTACAAGACTTTGAAATGACCATTTTGATGTAAACGTATCTGTCCTGTTATACTTCACTCTAGGCAGTAGGGAAGAGACTAACTTTTCAGATCATGTCTACCATAAAGAATTTTTATACTGTGGATAGCAATTTTGGGAACTGAAGTATGATAGTGTTGGTTGTGACAGTTTTCAACACCATATTGATAAACCCCATTCTAGGCAAGTCTAATCAATAAGGCATGGAAAATGGTTGCCAAAGCAGTCTAAAATTTAAATAGTGATTCCCCACCATTGTGTTAGCAATGGTGTAGAAAAGGCCTTAGTGTAACAATGTGTCAGACAATATGGCCTAGGTGAGAGTCAAATGTAGCTTTCCAACCATAAATCAGTTAAATGATTGAAAGAAGTAGAACTAAAGAACAAGTCTTTTTTTTTTTTTTATTCCTGTTTTGCCCTGTTAATCACCCATCTGCTCATCGGGGCTTGTCCCCAGCATTGACAGGCTGTCACCACAACAGCAGAAACCTTCCACTAATTCTCAGATCTTGTGGAGACTGCCAGTTCCATGACGTACTTTCCTACAACTTCAGGATTTCCTCTCACCTTAGGCTAAAGGGCCAGACTATTAATGAGTTTTTTCCAGCAATACTGTTGCTTACTGAAAGGATGTTTTGTCATACTTAAATCGCTCTCCCAAGTGAATTTCATACCCAATGAACTTCCTTGTTTCCATTTCAAAAAGCCCTATTCTGAAATTAATTCCAAATTACCTATGAAAACCCCCTAGTTTTCATATCCTTGTTTTCTCTATACCTGCATTGCCGTCAGCAAGCAGGAAGGAAGGCAGTGTCACACCGAAGCAGATGTCAGTACTATCAATGGAGGGACGTCCTCTGGCAACAGTGTGACTTGACCTATAACCCAGGGTTCAAATGCCATCTACTCATTTCCCATTAGACTGTACATCAAAAGTTTCAAATCTGTTTTCCACTTCTGCCACTCAGCAGCCCAGTGCCCTGCAACATCACTAGCTGGGTGGTTCTTCAAACACACAGCCTTCAAATATCATTGTGCTGAATATTTTTCTTAAACTACAGTTTGTAGTTTATTTGTAAAACCATTACACAAAAGAGCTCTAATGGAACAAAAAACTAAGTATTAGCGCCCTGGTTTGAAACACATTTTCAGACCTTTTGGTACATCTTTTTTTTTTTAAGGTTACTGATCGTAGGTACAGCTTCATTTTCTGTTACTCGCCTACTATCTATATGAAGTTGTGAAAGATTCTCACCCTCTGACTGGTCCCATTATGCTGGGTAAATGGGTCAGAACAGCATCTAGTCTCGTATTCTGTGTGGCTAGTATCCAACTTTAAAACCAGAAGTGATGGCCTAGTCTCACCTCCTGCACAACACAGGCCATAGGAGTTTCCTGCTTCAAGTTCAATAGGTGTGATTCAAGTAGGCACATCTTCAACATCGAGTCTTGATTTAAGAATTTTGAGTGATGGAGAATCCATCACAGTCCTCTGCAAGTTGCTGCAATGGTTAATTACCCTTAGTGTTAAAATTCTGCACCTTATTTCCAGTCTAAAATGTCTGTCTAGCTTCAACTTCTAGCCACTGGACTATCTTCAAACCATCAGAAAATAGCCTTAATCAAATTTCTATTCCCTATGAAGGTACTTATAGAGTGATCCTGTCACTCCCATAACTTATTGCTAAACTAAATAGACTCAAGGAGCTCACTCATGAGAGAGCACATCTTCCAATCCTTTAATTCATTCTCCTTTCTTTGAATCCTCTAACCTGTATGAGATTACAAGAACTATTTCCCACAAATCCATGATGATTGATGGTAATTATATTACTCTTCTTTAAGACGGCCACATGAGCCATTCCATTCTTTTGCCTAGGACTGTCAGACTTGTGTTATGAAGCAGCACCTATTTTACTTTCTCCAAACCACTTTGTCATTTTGCATTGTGATATCTATCATCCCCTAATCCTTTCAACCTCTCCTTGCATGAAAAGCCTTTCATGCCTCTCCCAACTTTTCCCTCCCCCAAGGTGTCATGGCCACACCAACTAGCTCATCAGAAGTTACTGTCCAATCAGCAAGTCTCACTTCCCTACAGAGGATGAGAACGCAGTCTCCAAAGAACTCTTGGCTTTTAAAAGCATTTCCCTCTTTATACTACTACTTCCTCTTGCTTTTTTTTAAATGCAAATTTAAACTTCTGTTTTAAACAGAATCTTAAACTTAGGGAAGAGAACATTCTACAAGGCTGGTAAATAGTTCCATGCAGCATAGTGTGGTTGGCCACACACAAGTTGTTTCTGAATACTGCTGCTCTTTATGCAAAAGAACTCTCATTTTATTCCTCATTTTTGGCTCAATATCCACCACCTTTGTATGCTCAACACTCCCTGGCAGCCTGCATGCAATTTCTTTCATGATTTAGATTCCCTGGCAATTGCTCAAATTGCTTGGATAAAAAAAGATCCATGGTGTAGCAATTCCCACCTACTGGGAGCCAGCCCTTACTGCCTTACATGGGCTGAAACACACACACACTTTGCGTTCCACTTCCCAAGTGGGATGTGAAGAAGTTCAACCTCTCACTGCTGCTGTAATTGGACAAGGCATCCAAGATGGCACTTTGTTTAGTAGGTCAGTTGTGTACACTGAGCAAGGTCCCTTAGACCTGGGCAATTCTATTATGAACCATATGTGGTTAATTTAAATAGTCTCTTTTTTTAAAAAATTTGGTTAATACTTTTGGTCCCTCTGGCCTTTGAATCTATTGCCATAGCAGATGAAACATTTGCTAATTCCAGCAGTATTTCAGGTTGCAAAGCACACAACCAAGAGGTGCTACTGAATTCAAGTAATAAAAGGGTTATTCTATTCCAATAAACTTCCTCATTAAGATGTTCTAGTCCATATTTTTATAGTTAGTTCTCCAAAATGTAGAAAACTGATTTGCTTTAATTTCAGAAAGGCTGTTCCTACAAAAACACACATATGAACTAGATTAGAGATCAAACCTGGCAATATTACTGCTGAAAAATAAATGCAGTTATATGTGACTGTCACTAGAGGACACTATTTATTTCTCATAAGACAAACTGAATTAGAAATACAGCTCACAAAGGAAAGATCAGTTGTGTGAAACAAACTATACACTAACCAAAAACAGTAGGCGTGTGGTCTTTCCACACTGGGAATCTTAACATTTTAAATGTTAATGACATGACTTCCATTGAAGTACTGTTGCTTATGAGAGGTACCATGTGTCATGGACTCTCGGATCGTGCCCATTCTTGGCCCCATGCGATCTGTTGGGGGGACTCCTTTCAGTGAGACAGCCCTTTTCCCAGGGGTCTACTCTCTTGGGGTCAGGCCCCTCCACCTCCCGGAGCCGCACCTCTCTGAGCCTTAGCATGTCTGTCTCTCGCCATGGGCCCCCTCAGGGAGTCCACTCGCTCTGGGCCCCCAGGGCCTCCACCCCCCCTAAGGGGTTGATGCAACCCTGTTCTCTAGACCGGAGTGACTCTCAGCCAGCGTAAAACAGGAGGGTTTATTGAGCATTGAACACAGCACAGGAAACTCTCTGACTCTCAGGCCTGGCCTCCTTCAGCCCAGCACATTCCCTGTCTTCCCTGCATCCAGGTCGGCCCTGCCTGCCTCCTCTCTCCAGCCCCGAATGCCCTTGCTTACCAGCTGGGCATCTGATATCATCAGCCCCAGGCCCCGCCTCTGTCCACTGACGTCTTTCCAGGTAAACAGGGTCATCTGGGCCTCCTCTCCTCCCTCCTCTGGCTGGAACCGGCTGGTTAGGTCATGGGGTCCTCTCTTTGCAGCCCATTGTCCTCCCACTGGCCAGAACCGGCTGCGACTCCTGAGCTGGGTCTCTGGGCCCTCAGGTCACCAGCCACTGGGGTGTCCCTCCTCCAGGCCATCGGCTGGGGTCCCAAGTTCCCTCTCTGGTCCTCTGTAACAACAAACTCCCTCTCCCCTCACCTTGTTAAACCAGTAACACCCAGGGACACTGAGACCCACTCCCTCTGCATGCAGACCATTGGAAAACCACAAAAAAATAAAAAAAATCTTACTTCGTCACACGATAACAGCATTCAGATCCTCTATTTACACACGAAATGAGCAGCAAGCGTGGGGGTAGTGGCAGTACTCTGTAGAACCCTGTTCTGGAGCATATTAGCATGACTGAGAGTAGCTTAGTCTCCAGAATCGTTCATTAGCACTATTTTTGACAGTTTAACTTTCCTTCCTGTGATACGGCCATTTGTCCATAATACTTTGGCCTTAGATCTGTAACTCACTTTGCACAAACAGAATAGTCACATGACAGTGAGTTTCAGACACTTCCAATCAGGATGATTTTTAAAACCAATTACCTGGGAGTGGAAAAGCTCCATGACTCCCTGTATACCAGAAATTGACAATTTTTTTTTATTGTGGAATCCCACTCTTGCATAAAGATAGAATTTCTCTCTCTCTCAAAAAAAATATATAAATGTTCCATTTATTTTAGCAGTGTATTAAGCACTCAAATGTCAGACTTAACGGTCATAGCAGAAATACTAGGTAGGTATCACTTTGACTTTTTTTCTTCAGTTGTACAGTTTCCAGACTAGAACTTTAGCCTTTCATATAAAGATTCTACAGGAACAGTTTCAGACTTCTGTCCTTTCGAACTTCATATTTTTAAAATGTTCCTCAAGCATGTCAGGATTCTTCTCGTCCATGCCATCTAAGTCAATGTCAAAATCCAGTTCATCACTTTCCTCTGACTCCTCTCTTCTACTGATCTTTTTTTGGCAATTTCCAGTAGTCTCATTCTCCATCTTCTCTGGTCCTTTACTGATCCTAAATGGAAACATACAAGTATTATCTGCCAGGCTTTCAGGATCTAATTATTAAACCAGGAGTGGAGCAGAGGGAACTTTTTAAAAAAACAAACCAACAAAACTCTCATTCTGCTGAATGGAAAAACTAATGAAATAGTAGAGAGATGTCCCTGAAGAGAATCCATGAATAGTTCAACATATCAAACTGTTGCTGGCCATAAGCCACATATCAGCAAATTAATACATGATGCTCAGTAAAGAGAAGCTGCTGGCACAAGAGCAATAAAAACACTAAATAGCATAGTTGCTATGCTCTATAGCAACCCTTTTTTTTTTTTTTGCTTACTGTAATTCTGAATAATCAGATGTCAAATTCAAACAGTAAATTAGCTTGTGCATATTTTATGGTACTTAACTTCTTAATCCATTTTAGAGGGCTTAGTTGCAAAGGGTAAATTGCATTTAAAACAGTCTTATTGGGCCTGATCTCATTCCCACTAATGACAATGGCAGTTTCACCCCTGATTTCTGTACGACTGAGGTTGCTGTCTTCTGCTAAATCCTGTCACAGTTACTTAAAGTGCATGCTAACATTAGAAATTTCAAACATGTTTTGTTAAGAGAATGCATGAGCTACAACTAGGGCAGGTAATCAACTTTCACAGAAGTACTTACAGAACTATTTCTTCTTTCTTTCCACATTTAGCACAGACTTCTAATTCACAAGCACAAGATCTACAAATAATATGGTAAGAATCCTTTACAGTCTTTTGGAGGCACTTCACACTATTAAGAAGGAAAACAATATTAGAGTGATTGTGGCTAGTTAGCAAATTGGAATGTTCAACTAATTCTTGAAACAATTAGACTGGTTATTGGAAAGTTTTATAGACCCTTCTCCCCCAAAGTGGGAGAAGACTACTTTCTGTAATAATAAAGTCCTCTATGTATATGCCAATCTCATATGAAATATTACTTAATGTTAAAGAAATATGTTAACTAATTGACTGACTGTACTATCTCATTTCTTTTCTTTAACTTATGTCAGTTTTGGAAAATTTAGACCAAAAGAGGGAAGAATTTTTTAATGATCAAAATGATAGAACACAGATCTGTGTCCACTTATTTGAGCATGCTGTTTGGTTCACTAACACTGCCTGTTTCTTTAAAAGCTCTACAACTTTTCCTATTTCTTTGGCTCAGACAAGAATAGTCCAAGCAGAATATAGTACTGTCATATGCAATTTATAAATGCAAACTACAGATGCAGAGAAAATAATTATACACCTTTGAATTTTTCAATGTACAAAAAATGACTTGAGTCCAAACACACAAGAAGCAGTGTACTATTCCAAACATTTAGAGGCTTTGGTTGCTATTGTCAAAATAAAAATGATAGACATCTGGCCTGAAGGTTAAACTGCCTTCAAATTTGAATGACTCAAACATTCATGATATATCAAAGGTCCTCTCTTTGGACAAAAACCAAGATGATATTTTTGATGTAATATAGTCAGACCCAAAACACCACCCTGAAAGCCAGCCCTTCTCAGCCCTGAAGCACTCAAAGGATTCAAACCCACCGCTTCTTTCACAGTGGGTCTTGCAGAGGAAGCAAAAGAGGCTGGATACCAAGTCATCAGATACTCTTCCAGTTCTTGGAAGGACCAGGTGGGCTAGTAATTAACATTTTATTGGGGCAAGAGGACTACTTTTTTAAACCACAACTTTCAGTCACCATCTGTTGTGCTAGTTTCAAAGACTGAGGAAAGCAAGACCAAACAGTTCAAACAAGCATTAAAACAAGACTAAGCAAAACTAACCATTTTAACTTAAACACCAATAAGCTTTCTTTAAAGATTAGTGCTATTATCAACCTGAGGAAAGGCTGGTGAAAAGAGGACTGAGGGAACGGTCAGGAAGTGTACACTAGAGCACAGGTGTGGTGCCTAGGGCAAAGATCTTTATTCTCAGGGCTCCTATGAGTGTGGATGGCAAAGTCTGGGCTTTCAGACCCAGGTTCCATGGACTTGAGTCCCACTAACCCTGGGCTTACATTGCAGTGCAGACATTGCAGGGCACCAGATCTCATGGAGCTTGAATGTACAGCACCACAAGATAAACTGCTCTAAAATCTTCTGTGGTAATGTCCTGGAAGAGGATGTGAAAAGCTCAGCCTGTAGCAGCAAGGTTTCTAAGGTGTACTCACCCAGACCCTGCAAAGTTTCCAGCCAAAGACATGTCATTCATGCAAAAAAGTTCAAGGAGAACATAAAGTACTAACCTATGCACTTTTACAGTATTCCGTACTATCTGGTTTCTACACAACTCCCTTCCTTGGGCTCCAATCTTTGTCTCACCTTACTCTAGACTACACTGTGCTTCAAAGATAGTGATTCATGGATGTCCGACTCCTCAGGACATTGAAGTGCACAGGAATCATGGTTCTCTGAGAATATAAGCCCTTCATGTACTGTCACGAAGCGCTTTAGTTTCAGTAACTAGCATGATTAAATGTAATGCTAAGAATGGATCTGATCTGAACTCAAAACTTCAATTTTTTTCATGAAAATGTTGTTGTTTTTTGTTTTTGGACCAAGCTGGCTATTTTCTTTTAAAAATTAGTGATTTTATAGCACCGAATATTCCTTCACAAAATAAAAATAAATTTAAATTTCAACTTCTACTGAAGCCACGAAAGCCATAAGAAAGCTTTGGGAACTAATAATGTGATCCAAGTGTCAAGAGCAGCCACTACTGGGATACTTTTAGACTTGCAGGGGGAGCTGCTCTCACTGACTCAATTCAGTAACAAACCAAGTTGAAGGCCAACTGAAATAGTCTTCACTGAATCCTAAACTGGCTCTTCAGAGCATGCCTACCCCTGATGAGGGTAGAAGTGGGATATGTCCACTACTTGCCTTCCATTCAGATTTATCAGTAGCCAGACTTAGACAAACAGTGCAACAGGCCTTTTCTCTTTTGGCCATGAGGACTGCATATCCCATCCCTGTTAAAAGGAGCTCAACTTTTTTCTAGGAGTGGACCATATGGAACTAGCCACAGAATTAAGTCAAGATTTATTTTCAGTATTTTTTTTAAGAATACTTTTGTCATTACACACACTCAACACCTTCAGCCCATTATGCTTTATGTTGTCAGTGAGTGACTTCTATCCACCTGTACTCCCTGAGTTAGCCTGGCCCCCTTGATAAGGGATTTTAGAAGAATTAGGGATAAAAGAATGGCAGGCTAGAGCCTTGTAGAAATTCAATATTGCCTCCCAGGCTGCTTGGCCAACAGCACCCCGAACAGACCACACTATAAACTGCAAGCAAGCACACAACAAACAGACACCAAACAAATATTTGTGGGAATATTTTCTTTGGTTTTCCTTTGCATGGTTTCCAAACTACAGTAGAACCTCAGCTATGAACAGCTTGGGAATGGAGGTTATTCATAACTCTGAACAAAACCTTATGTTTTTCCCCAAAAATGTATAACTGAATATCAGCTTTGAAACTACTATGCAGAAGAAAAATGCTAACCACATTAATTTAAATTAAAAAAAAGTTTCCTTTCCTTGTCAAATTTTTTTTAAAGTGGTTTAACAGTACTGTACTGCATTTGGGGGCGGGAGCGTGTCTCTACTGCTGCTTGATCCCAAAGTTCTGGTTCCAAGTGAGATGTGTGGCTGACCAGTCAGTTTGTATCTCTGGTGTTTAATTCTGAGGTTCTACTGTACCTCAGCTGACACCCTGCATTTTTATTTGAAATGCTGCTTCAAAATTAAGCAATCCTAAATCTCACATGGCTTTGAAACTGGTTCTGATTTGAGCCATAATCAACTTAGGCAGGGGCAGCTCCAGGCCCCAGCACGCCAAGTGCATGCTTGGGGTGGCACGCCACGGGGGGCGCTCTGCTGGTCACTGGGAGGGCGGCAGGCGGCTCCGGTGGACCTCCCGCAGACGTGCCTGTGGAGGGTCCGCTATCCCACGGCTTCGGTGGAGCATCCGCAGGCACTTCTGCGGGAGGTCAACCGGAGCTGCGGGACCGGCTACCAGCAGAGCGCCCCTGCGACGTGCCGCCGTGCTTGGGGCTGCAAAATGGCTAGAGCAGCCCCTGAACTTAGCAAAGCTGAAGAACCTGGTCTGAGTTTCATGTCTGGAATGGAACCATGGGATGTTGCTTACATTTTATAAATGTCTTCTGCATCCAGTTTCTGGCAAGTATCAGTGAGTTATGATTGATGGAATGTCACATAACACTAGATCACTTAATAATTTCCAGCAGCCAAGATAGCATGAACAAGATGGAAAAGCTGTACAAAAATATTTCAGTCCATTTTTTATCTTAAACAGCAGCTTGACTGGTTTCAGAATACTAAACTCTGAGAAATTTAGAGATTAATTAGTCCCTTAATAGCCCTTTAAAACCCAGACCTCTCCCTCTTTACCACTTATGGCCTGAAATGGTGATCTTTTCTTCACGTCCAGAACAGAGCTGGTGCTAGCCAACTGGGGGGCCTAAGCAAGAATATCTGAGTCTTTTGAGATATTTTTAGGAATTTTCTAAAAGTAAAGTTAAACTTTGAAGGCAAACTGACATTCCGTTTTTGTTTGCTTTCCCAAATTGATCAAACATACCACACACCCTTAGTAACCCATTAAATAGCCTTTGTTACTCAAGTTACTATGAAGCAATTGATGTTTTTCACTCTGGTTTTAGTATTTTGAGCTCTAGGAGGACACTATTCATAATTCTGAAATCTATAAGTAACATCCACAAAAAATTAAATGGTACAAGTTGCCAAAATCTGCAATGAAGACAATAACTTCAGCAGACATAGAGGAACTGCAAAATGGGCAAGTGTTTGTATGTACTTTTTTATAGAGTAGCGTTTTTCAACAGTTTAAGTTTAGAACCATGTACACCCAGTGTATAATTAATCGTATGAAGTAGTTGCAACTGAAGATGCTAATCTCCAGATTATGGGACCCATTCCAACCCCCTAATAATTTTAGTTGCCTTTCTCTGAACCTTTTCTAGTGCCAGTATTTCTTTTTTGAGATGAGGAGACCACATCTGTACGCAGTATTCAAGAAGTGGGCATACCATCGATTTTATATAAGGACAATAATATATTCTCTATTCTCTATCCCCTTTTTAATGATTCATAACATCCTGTTTGGGGTTGGGGGGTGTGGTGGGTTTGGTGTTTTTTTTTTTTGTTTTGTTTTTTTTGTTAAACCACCTCTGCACACTGCGTGGACATCTTTAGAGAACTAGCCATGATGACTCCAAGATCTTTTTCCTGATTTGTTGTAGCTAAATTAGCCCCCATCATGTTGTATGTCTAGTTGGGGTTATTTTTTCCAATGTGCATTACTTTACATTACTTTGCAACTCTAAAAAAAATAAAGGAATGTTTTAAGAATATTTTTCGTAATCTGTTTAATGTGACCTGCACATCAGTAAGCATTCTATTAGCTAAAATTACGTATTTTGGCCTGATCCTGCAATTAAATCTGCAGAGGCTGAGCTGTGCATCCTCACAGCTCCAGTGATGTCCGTTTATAAGGGGCAGTTTGTAATAGTGGCAGCCTTTATTTGTGTATGTTGAGAATAAGGAATATCTGATAACTGCCAGAACCATCTATTCTATCTCAGCTACTGAAGAGAATTTTTTAAAATTAAAGTTGATTTGATTTTAATGTTACTCATAGAGATGGAAGGACAAGAAAAATCTACTGATGAAAACTATCACCTGCATGGAGGCCATTCCTATGTTATACAATATATTCCTATGAAACAACACTTTTAAAGCCCAATTACAGACAAGGAAGTTTTGCCTGCATTAAAAAAAAGTGTAAGTCCTAAAAGGGTTTCTTTAGGCCCCTAATAGCTCTGTTAGATGCCTATTCAGTTATTCATTTGGTAGTACTGAATGAGGTTTGACAGGCTCCAAGATTGAAAAAAATACATTCATCTGGTTAAAAATTCAACCCCTTTTCCCCACCTCTCCTCCCCCCCGCAGTTAATCTTGGGTACTGTAAAAATAGAGAAGTTTCAGTGTCCCTGACTGACTTTGCAATCTTGGGACAATCACTTGTTTCTGTGCCTCAGGTTTGTCTATTTACAGGATTATGATAATTAGGTCCCTCACAAGCACTGTGATGCACAAAGATGTTTAGGAATTTTAATGAAAGGTGCCATATATGTAGTATAAAAACAAAAAAAACCCCATTGGTTTGCATTTTTAAGAGAACATAACACTTTATTAAAAAGTAAATACAACATTGTAAGCTTTGTTGGAACTTCAGCCTACTGAATTGAGTTCAATACTATAGGAATTACATCTCTTCTACACAACAAAATGAAATTTCCAAAAATGGTACACCCCAAAAGAGGTTCATAAATTATACAGTGATTAGCTGTGAAGTAATTGTTGACTCACCATTTCTTTGGTTTTGATAGTGGTTTGTATTTGCTGAATTTTACACGCCACTCCAAGACTTCCTTACAGCGCTGACACACTCCATCATGAAGCTTTGCATTGATTTTCTTTTTAAAAAAAAAAAAAAAAATTGTGCTTGAAGTGTCGTCATCTTTTATAAACCAACCAATTAGCAACTATTCATCAGTTTACTTAAAAAAAAACAAAACACCTCTTATGAAGTAATTCCATCTTCTTTTGATATCATGCAGCTAGAGTACTGGGGGAAAGATGTATTCTAATGGCAGTGCAAGAACAATGAGTTCATATGTTTATCTACCTGTTCTTATGTTAGTGATAAAGATACTGAACACTTCCAAGCATTCCTAAAAATCAGTAAAAGTAAGCATTGCCAGACTACATCCAAAGAGTAAAATGCATGTGTTTGTTTAGTATGGAAATGGATTTTGAGACACCAGCTTTGTTCACTGAAGACAGGTTACAAGTTTAATACCTATAATTTACAATATATTAGGCTTTAGCAATGATGTACATTAAGTGGGTTGCCTTGGACTTTTCTAAAAGCAGTGCCACATCTTATACCACCACAAGGACACTTAATGTCTTCCATACCATGAACTACGTTCCTTTTTTCTTTTTAAAGAAAGGAAATATGATCAGTTGAACTAAAGTGTTTCCATGATGAGGGAAAGCTTAGTATAGGTACATTTTGCCCCACCACCATCACCCAAAAAAAAGTCGTCCTAATCACTGAATTAGATGAGAATACAGTACACATGAAGAAATCACTAGTTGCACTAGAAAATAGTTATCCAGGGCATAGGGAACCTTGGCTTCCTTAAACAGCCCTCCTTTCTTAGGGCATAGCTACACTTGCAGATCCTAGAGTGCTTTGAGTTAAACCAGCCTTCAGAGTGCAGTAGGGAAAGCGCTGTAGTCTGTCCTCACTGACAGCGTGACCACATTAGCAGCTCTTGCAATGGCCACAGAGACCAGTGCAGTGTGGTAGCTAGCCCAGAGCAGCGGGGGACACGACAGGGCTCAGGACAGAAGGAGCTTGCTGGCAGCAGCTGCTGTCTCAACTTGCTTATCAACTTAAAAAGACAGTGTACTTAAAGGGGCAATGCAGGCTCACACACTGTGTGTCTGTCTGTCTCTGCCATGCTGTCTCCCCTACCTCCACTCGTGCTGCCTTAGGGAGTGTGAGGCTACATTAACAACAATGTGTTAACCCTTAAGGGCTCAGCTGAGTGCTAGTTCATCATTTAGCAGTAAGGCATTCCCTGGGAAATATCCCACCCTCTGACTCCACCACCTCAACCAAGCTACATAATCATCATTGCTCTGTACAGTATTAAATTGTTTAAAACTTATAGTGTGTGTACACTATATATAGTCTTTTGTCTGGTGAAAATAATTTCCCTGGAACCTAACCCCTCCTATTTACATTCATTCGTATGGGGAAACTGGATTCACTTAACATCATTTTGCTTAAAGTAGCATTTTTCAGGAATATAACTACAACATTAAGCGAGGAGTTACTGTATTCCAATACTCATTTAATCTTCCATACCTACCTACTTAAGATAGATGTAATTGTTAATAGTGCAAAGAAGTAGTTTCCTTAGTATAGGTTCTTAGATCTTTTAATAAGCCTCAGGCTGAGTGCACATCCATTTTATCTCCTGAATCTTCAAACTTTCAGGAATACCAACTCTAATTTCTCTGACCGCCTTAGCCATTCTTTATTCTACCTGAATACAAGAAGCTTACGTTCCTTCCCACCTGATTTAAGGCCAATCAATTTACTTAGCAGGTTAGAATATTTTTTGCAAATATTTTACACTATAACCACCCCTACCTCTTTAGTGACAATTTTTCCCACAGTCCTACAGACAAGTTGAGAAATAAGACTCAGACAGCCATTTCCCTTCAGCCTTCCATTGCAACTGACAAAAACTGGAGAGTAGATTTTTGGGAAGAAGTATTCTATTACTACTCATATCTCCTCTGATGGGTACAATCCTTGGCTCTCCCCCCATATCACAGATGTGACCTAGAGACCCTACCCTTACCTTCATCTCCTCCGCTTTTGCCTGAGGCCTTATTTACTTTGGGAAATTTGTGCACATGGTGATAGTTTTGGACTGGGAAAGCGCCACCAGCAGTAAAAGTAATGGAAACAAATGTAGACAAGAAGCTAATGCTTTTAGTCACCATGACATCTAATCCTACTCTGCACCACTGAAGAATATGTATTGCTACTCATGCCTCCTCAAAACAAAAAAACCCCACCCTAACTTTTCCAGGGTGGAGGCCCCCTGAAAGTTGTCTTAGAATCCTTCTGGTAATCAGCCATACAGACCTTTTCAAGGAAAACCTACCATAAGTGGGAGGGGAAGCTACCGAGCTACTGAAGCTTCACAAGTACTTTGCAGCTGCATAAAAGAGACTGCGTTTTTGGGGGTTTTTTTTGCTGGTACAGGAAAAAAAACAAAGGGAAAGGATTCTTACTTTTCTTTAAAATTTTAAGTTTAAATATCTAACCAAAGGGGTCTTATCTACCATATGTGGGATTCAGGAGAGAAATCAAATCTGGGCCAGCAAGTTCTTTCCCACCTTTGTTCCTTGAAGAGTTTCCAGTATCTACTCCCTTTATTAAAAAAAACAAAAAGCTGTCACCATGTTTTACTGGCATCATAAGTCGTACAAAGCATTTTCTTTGTCAGGAATACTTGTTCTGTTTAATAAATTAAAAAACAAATAATATGAGGTTTGACTTCCTATGAGTCATTAAGAAGGGTAATGCTTCTTCCAATTGCTATGAACTGGCGATGGAATACGTACTTCTAGTTGGACGAACTCCCCCCCCCCCTTTTTTTTTTAAACTAGGTTTAGAGTAGAGCCAAAAATTAAAAAGAATCCACACCTGGAAAACCAGAACTGCTTGAGAAAACAAAATGGAGGATCACTAATAATTATAGCCATTTCAGACATACGAATATTATCTGATCATAGCGATAAATCCTGTGAGAATTCATCTACAAAACGTACAATAGTTGATTTAAGATGTGTGAAGTAACTAAGCCCAAAAATATCACAGTAAAATAAGGAAAAAGCAGTGATATTACCAGATTTTTTTGCATACTTTCTACAGGTATAGCTAATTACAAAGAGGCATAGTACAAGACATTCAAAAAAAAACTGCATAACTAACAAGTGACTGCATCAACAGAGATGCTTACATAAAAGTGTAGTAAAAAATTAGATCAATGATAAGTACAAATACTTTTTTCAGTGGAAAAGAAACCACTAGCCTTTTCATTTGCAAGTGTTAAAACAATCTTAACTGGAGAAAAGTGTGTGGGTTTTGGGTTTTTTATGGTGTTTTGTTTTGGTTTTGGGGGGGGGGGGGGAGAAGACTACAAAAAAGTGTTGGTGAGACATTCTGCAGACTAAAAATTACCCATATTGTCTGAATAGATCTGTTAGTGTTGAGAGATGTTTAAAAATCTCAAGTAGCCTACTAGTACACATCAAGATGATCTACTAATTAATAAAACTAATTGTAGTCTTAAAGGAAAACTGCAGTAATTATACTACATATAAACAAGAATGTATTTTTACTATAACAAATACACATTCAAAAACTAAGGCTGGGATTTCCAAAGGAGCTTAAGGGAATTAGATGTCCAAACTTTTTTTTTTAATAGGTTCCTTTGAAAATACTAGCTCATCTTTCAATCTGTTTCTATCTATTTTAAAGTTTCATACCGTCCACCATCTCTATAGTATCTAAGCATCTTCTCCATATGGTCAACCACAATAGTGAAGTTGCTAATAGGCTTCATGAATCCTCTGGCTCATCTATCTTTTGGCGGGGGGTGTGGAAAATTCTGCTTGGAATATGGGTTTTTGTTGTGCTGGTTGTCTGTTTTATTACAGGGTTTCTGGGGTTATTTTGGGTGGTGGGGAATCAATGTTACAAGTACCATACTTGTTTGGAAAGGCTGCTTGCTTCTTTTTGGTTTTGTTTTTAAAGACTGATTTGAAGAGCCCTTAGATTTTAATCCTCAAGTCCAAAAAGATCCTCAGCATCACCAGAAAAAGAAGAATGATCTGGCAGTGAGTTCCTCCTTGAGTGAACAGAAAACAAAGCCTGAGATGGGGAGCAGTAGAAAGAATCTTCCACTTTTCATTCCAGAGGGAATACAAGTGGAACAGAAACTGGTTGCTTCACTGAGGACTTGGGTACACTTGCGAGTTACGGCATAATAAAGGAGCCCCGGGCGCCCTAGCTCACTCCACGTCCATGCTGGCAAGGCATGTAGAGCACCCTGACTCCGTGAGTACAGCACTGCTGGTACTCCACCTCGGTGAGAGGAATAACGTTTGCTGCACCTTGGCTACAATGCATGGGCGTCAGTGTGAACGAGGTGTTGGGTTACTGCTCTCTGATCAGCCTCCGGAAACATCCCATAATCCCCTTAAGTCAAATGGCCACTCTTGTCATTGTTTTGAACTCCTGTAGGAATGCAGAAATGCCTTTTCAAAGCTCAGTTTCTGACAGCCGGCATGCAAGTCATTAGTGTGGAATGCTGTGAGAGAGGTGGGGGGGAGGGATGTACGGGGGTCTGCTGCTGTCTGAACTTACATAACAGCATGCTGACATGCCCTCCCCACCCCAAACCCTACACTCTCCCCCCACATACACAACACGCTCCCTGTCACACTCCATTCCACCCCATTTGAAAAGCACGTTGCAGTCACTTGCATGCTGGGATAGCAGCCCATAATGCACTGCTCCCAATGCCGCTGCAACTGCTGCAAATGTGGCCACACCAGTGCGCAAGCAGCTGTCAGTGTGGACAGACTGCAGCACTTTCCCTACTGCGCTCTCTGAAGGCGGGTTTAACTCACAGCGCTCTACATCTGCAAGTGTAGCCATGCCCTGCTCAGGCAGCCCCAGACACAAACTTTCAACCCTGTTATCTAACTATTCTCTCAAGTCTTAAGTGCTGATTCCTTCCTAGAATTGCTATCTCTAAACCTCTTAAAAGTGGGAGTTGGAGTAGTGGCGGCAATGCCTCTGCCTCTACTTTTCAATTTTTATTTTATTTTTTTAAGGAAAAACTTTTCTGTGCCAAGTCCAAAGCTCCTTGGCTTCCCAGACCATGCTCCCACCTGCAAAACAAAAACCTCTCAGAACTGGATTTTAACATATATTCCAAAGCGGGACTTAAAGGGACTGGAGCCTCTCCAACTCCACCATGGAAGCTCTAAGTTTCTTCCGTCTTCACAGACTGGAGGTTACTTGTGATCCTTGCAGGCTCAAGTGGTGAACTTCAGGCAGATTGAATATCTGTTAAGTAAATGCTCCTCACCAATGTATCAAAGGCATTATGTAAGGTAGCCTTACAGACATTTCTCACATGAAGGACAGATCTTAAACCCAGTCTTCCCCCAGGATTTGCCATTACAGCTGAAAAAACTTCATAGAGTTAGAAGGGATTGATCAGAAACCCTTAAATACTGCAGGCTTTAATTATCATTATGCAAATAACTACTGTGGCATAAAATGATTGGAGAATAGACACATCTAAGCAATTCATCTAGTTGTCGTGTTTGATTAACAAAAAGATTTTCACACCTGATCCTGTTCAACTTATGTCAACAGCAGTTTCACCATTCTCTTTAATGGAACTGCAACTAACCCTTATTTTCTTAACATGGAATATATTTGTATTTAAGTATATAGTCTATACAATAACTTAATCTAGATTTCTGATGAAGCAGTTTATCTATCTTCATTCTACAACTACTTAACTTTCCACCTTAGTACAGTAAACATAAAAACTTGGTCTCAAAATAGAGTGGTTTTTTTTATTCTAAACTAATTATTATTATACGTGGTGCACGCAGCACCACCTATAGTCAAGTTTGCCTGAAACTTCGCATTATAAGACCTAGCTTTCAGTGTTTACAACTTTGCCAAACAAACTGACAAGTCTGTTTTCCACGCTGAGTGTCTGCCTAAGGCAGAATCTTTTTTGGAAAAGTTTCAACTGAGAGTTCAGCCATTTCTAAATAATATTAGGGAAAAACAATATTCAATCCATATTTTTTATTTCCAACCATTCCATTGAGAAGCCTTCATTCTTTGGAGCATGTAAACAAAATTTGGCAGGGGGTTTCCCCGCTGTCAGGGATGACTTTTGCTATCCTTATGAAAAGTTGTCCAAATTTTGCCAAGTGATAAACCTTTGAAAAATCTCTGTTCACAAATGCTCAGCAGACACTTGTTAGAATTTGGCAGTTAAATTCTCTGAAGATTCTAGCTGCCATGAGAACACTCCATCTTTTCACAGGAGCTGTGTGCCAACTGCACAGTGTGTGCACCATCCCCACACAGTGACTGAGCATGCTCCATCTCAGGACCACAGGGAAAATCCTTCTCAGGCCCTGCAATTGCTGCTCCTGGCTGCTGGGGGCCAGCATGGCACCAGGCACTGGAACTGAAACTGAGAGCACTGATACTGTCCCTCCTGTGCTCTTAATGCTCCTGCTGGAGCCCAGGCAGTATGGAGAAGGAGGAAGATTCAACTGTAGAGGGGGAAAAATACATCATGTGATCATGTAATTGAAGACTGTCATAGTACATATGCAGAAGGGAGATAAATTGAAATTGCATAGGCAGCCTTAATTTTGTTTTTTCCTAACTGTTGAGTGCTTGGCCTTGCAAACGTAATATTCTTTTAACACTTTTTATAGTGTAATCAGATATTCAAGATATCACCACAGCATAAACATCCTAGCACCCTTCTGGATTTGTGAAGAAAACTTTACTTCAGCCACCATGCTTTTAAATATCAGAGGGGTAACCGTGCTAGTCTGGATCTGTAAAAGCAGCAAAGCGTCCTGTGGCACCTTATAGACTAACAGACGTACTGGAGCATGAGCTTTCGTGGCTGAATACCCACTTCGTCAGATGCATGCTTTTAAAGGCACCTTTAGGTATGTGCCTTTTTTGTATACTAATTTACAGTGTGATGTTTAAAAAAACAGAACTCTGGGATAAAGTACTAAAATATGGACCTTCCCTTTAAAACAGACCATTCTGAAAATGACCGATTTGTTTTCAGCTAAGAGTCCTTTTCCTATTGTCTCAACCATACTCGTTTAGGATAAATTTAATTGCAAAACTTAGTACTGTAGTCTGAGTTAAAATTTAAAGCTCTGCAAACCAGTGCATAATATTTTCTCTCCCCCGCCCCCCAACATACTCCTGAATCAGTATGCAGTAATTTGTATTCTTAAGACCATCTTTGTATCATTAGCCATTTTAATATGTTACGGAGGTACAACACGACACTGCTTAACAATAACTTCATTATTGTTAAGTAGTGTACTTTTAAAAAAGGAGTCAGCATCCCTTACAGATACTTCACTAATTTCCAATAATACACTGTGACTGGTACTGGAGAAGGAAACATTTACTACTGGAGTGATGACAAAGATAGGATCAGCAATGTGTAATGTACTTGGAATGCACGGGGCCATACCCAAGAGAATTGCAATGCATGTAATAACTCTGAAGAACACATACTTTTCCAAGTACTAGTTGGAAATAATTCATAGTTGATAGATAAATACCTGTTTGTGAAGCTATGAGAAATCCTGAGTTCATTTTAATGGAGACATGAAGCACTGAACACTATCATTATCAGACAAAGAATGATGCTCATTTCCTGTTGGCACTAGGTTTCCTGTACTAGCCCTGTTCCTGCAGAAACCAGCTGGCATATAGCAATGAAAACAATCAGCATATTGTATATTTTTTCAATTCTGAGGTATGTTAGTTTTAAACAAGTCTCACAGGAACATCAATTAAAGATACATGCTCTTTCTCCCGCCCTCCCCAATCCCTCAACTTCCTTAGTCGGAGCCCAGCCCTGCCCATATTAGTCATAATTTAACTTTTTTCCTTTTTACACTGAAACTCCAAAGTTCACCTTAAATTAAGATCAGGTGACTGGCTCACAAGACAAAGAAGCTATGACTCATACGCCCAGTCTTCTACAGTTCCAGCAACATATGCTTCAATAATATGAAACTACAGAGCTCTTATCTAAGGTCCTCTCCCACAAAGACATGCACTGAGTAGTACCAGTGACTTTTATTTAAAATAAACAGTACATGTGAGAATCTTTAATAAAGGGTAATACAAATGTAGCAAATCACTTTACAATTTGAAGAACTAGTCCAATTTCTTAATAGCTAAAGTATAATTAACATTTATCTAATTACCTTGTCTTCATTGGCATAATTAGTATTTAGTTATCTGAAGATTCCTTTTTCTTTTGGATTTAAGATTGTCAGAAATCACATATGTTGAATGCCATTTTAATACTCAATTCAAAGCTTAAAAAAAAACCAGGAAAACTGACCTATCAATAACCACTAACAATTTTCAAATAAATATTTTTAGTCAAATTATGATAAAATGCTATGGAAATAATAGCATGATGCCTAAACAAGAATGTAATTTTATCGCCTTGGGTCCCGAAAACACAATACCACAATTTTAATTTAAAAAAAAAAATTATACAGATGTAAAGAGTAGAAGTAGTTAGGAATAGGGGCAGGAAAATGTCTTAAACAGACCGAGCAGTGCAAGTGGAAACCCCTACCAGACCTATAGTGAAACAAACGAATAAAGAGAAGAGACCTGTATCATAAATCCAAAAGGAGCCAACAGATGTGTAGCTGGATTTGCAGTCAGTGAAAGGGAGAAACAATCCAGAGCTTTAAAAACCAAAAGGGCAATTTCAAATCAGATACAGAAATGGAAGAGAATAGCAGTTTGCCTGCTCCTCTGCAACAAAGGCTGTTGCAGAATGCCTGTAAGCCTGTCTGTCCCCTGTCCTCTGATGCCTTGCCAGCATCTCCTATGCCATTCCAACCTGTGGTGTTTGTGCAGCAGACACAGTGAAATGTAGTAATCAGTCAGAGGGCTTGGTTGGGTGGAACCACAAGAGAGCTAAACATGTGGGAGTAGCTGCCAGCTATTGTATGTGTTATTTATAGGGCTTCTGGCTTTCCAGGTTTGTTAGTTTCACTTTGGGGGGCGGGGTTTGTTTGTTTGTTTTTTGTTTTTAAGCAATTTTGAAGTTTTCTGTAGATGTCCAAAAATCAGAGGGGTTTGGAACTCTTTTGTATACTGTATTGAGTAATGTCTTTAATGTCCTCTTGGTGCTTGAAACACTAATGTTAAAACAGCACTATGTTGAAGTGCATTTGGGAATCTACTGTGCACCAGCAGGGCCTACAGAGACCAACTAATATGCAACACATTTAGTGTGCTTTAGAAATCGTATCTCTAGTCCATGTTATGACTCTACACATTACTTTTATCTAGGGCTTGTCTATACATAAACATTTCTGGTGCTTATTGGATAAACACCAATATTTTGTTTGTACGGAGGGTTTTTATCAGCTACAACCAAAAATCAGAAGACCCAGTTATAGTCAATGTATAAGAATTTAACCAGCCAAAAATTACCACGTTGTAAAAATAAATAAAACCCCACGCTTGACATCTAGACTGTAACATGGGAATATTTTTAGTTTTTTCTATTACAGGGACTTTTTTTGGCTAAAAACATAATCCAGGTGAAGACCAAGTGATGCTGCTAAAAACAAAAAATTCTGGAGCTGTGAACTTGCCATCCACTGAGGGCATCTGACTCATGCTGGACTTCATCAACGCAGAGAAGCAGTGAGTGAAAGTGGAATAACTTCTTCCATTTTCAATTGTTTAACTCAGTTATTCTATTAAAAGGGGGTAGAATGCAATTCAAATTTGTGCATTATGCTTATTGATCAACAAAGGCAGGAATGAACATCGTTTGGTACTTTACATGCTCCCCTGGCTGCCTATAAGATTATTAATGGACTAAAACTTCCAGTGGCTTCATACACATTCATGAACCAGAAAGACAGGTTGCAGTGGCCCTGTGAGTATAGCTAACTGGTCTGTGTCAGTTTCTCAGAGCAGGAAACAACATTTGTAATGTAGTAGTCACCAGCTAAAGAACGCTCTGGCAGAGGTGATTAGACTGATCCCACCCATAACTGTGTTCAAACCCAAACAAAACAAGCTTTTGATAAGGCCTTCCCCTACTAGTAGTATTACCTTCCACAGTGACTCAATGTGGACATTATGAAGGGGAGGGGGAGAAGAAACATCAAGAGGAGGAGGAAGAGTGGATTAACACAGGCACATCTCTTTGGAAAAAGTGTGAAGACACTGAAATTATAGCCCTCTTTAGGGTACACTCCCTGTTTTATTATCGCAAGTAGATATTCTGGGGATATCCTTTTAAACTTTAAGGATGTTGCTCTTCATTCTAAAGAATAGAACTGAAAGTTGTTGGGGGCGGGCATTCTTGAAGTGCACTACAAAATGCTGATCTGAGATTGGGTGCAGTGGCAAGGAAAAAATTGGCAGTGTGCATTAATCTCAGGTAGGTGTTTGACATGTTAGATATGCATTATGAGAGGTAATGTACTCGTTGCTATGCAAAATTCAGTTTAACCTTTTGTTTTTACATCTGGCAGTGGTTCCAATGATACATAACAGAAGTTGATATCACAACAGAGACCACAACCTATTCCCAAGCCTCTCTCCTATGCCACTGTAACCAATGACTTCAAACTAACATCATGTACTGTACTAAAACTCACAAATGGCACACTAACAGCCCTACCCTTCATAATTAAAATACGTGACAGCTATAAATAAGTCTTCTGTATAAAGATACACACAAGACTAAAATTTCACTACACAACCTGCAGACTCAGGATAAAGAGTCAGTCCACAACCAAAAAAAAAAAAATTGTACAGCAGTGACAAACTCTCAATATGTAAACAAAGAATGTGACTGTATACACTGCACAAACTACTCCAGTTAAAATAACTTCTTATTTGTCAGTGTTACAGGTGGCAGTTGTCCAAGTGCAAACAGGTCCCATGTCAATGTAAGGTACTAATAACAGACAATAAAGGGCACCAAATCAGATCACATCTAGTGAGAGCAAATGTTTCAACGCTCCCTGTATCATCTGTGTCCCAGAGGCTAGCGAAGATTAGAAGGGGAAAAAAAACGCACTCACAATGAAATGTTCTCTGGGCTCATGCAGTCCTCCCACACTGAAAGAACCCAGCAGAATGCATGGAGGCAGACAATGTCAGAGTGCAGGAAACCACTAAATGAACGCAAGGACATGTGGCAGGATCAAGATGATAGGTGGCGGCAGCATGATGAGAAGAGGCAGGATGCAATGCTGAGGCTACTAGAAGATCAAACTGATTCTCCAGAGTATTGTTGAGATGCAGGAAAGGCAGCAGGAGCACAGACCGCCGCTGCAGATCCTGTGCAACCAACCGCTCTCCTC
Source organism: Mauremys reevesii (assembly GCF_016161935.1). Classification (NCBI taxonomy): domain Eukaryota; kingdom Metazoa; phylum Chordata; order Testudines; family Geoemydidae; genus Mauremys; species Mauremys reevesii. The sequence continues at coordinate 92,141,231 of NC_052628.1, read as the reverse complement.
CCCAAGTTCCATAGCCTCCTCGCCCAGAGGCCCAAGAATGTGGTGGGGGGGGGGTATCTCTGGGCACCCAACCACTCCACCCCAAAGAACTGCTCAAGCAACAAAAGGCTGGCATTCAATAAGTTTTGAAGTGCAGTGTGGCCTTGTCCACCCCTCCTGGGCTACCTTGGCAGTTATCCCCTCATTTGTATGATAAAGTAATAAAGAATGCTTGAATTTGAAACAACAATGACTTTATTGCTTCTGCAAGTGGTGATCGAAGAGGGGAGGGGAGGGGAGGGCAGTTGGCTTACAGGGAAGTAGAGAGAACCAAGGGGGTGGATTTTCATCAAGGATAAACAGAACTGTCACACCGTAGCCTGGCCAGTCATGAAACTGGTTTTCAAAGCTTCTGAGGTACAGCGTGCCCTGCTGTGCTCTTCTAACTGCCTTGGTGTCTGGTTGCACATAATCAGCAGCCAGATGATTTGCCTCAACTTCTCACCCTGCCATAAACATCTCCCCCTTACTCTCACAGATATTGTGGAACACACACAGCAAGCAGTAATAACAATGGGAAAATTGGTTTCACTGAAGTCTAACCGAGTCAGTAAACTGCGCCAGCGCGTTTTTAAACATCTGAAGGAACATTCTACTGCCATTCTGCACTTGCTAAGCCTATAGGTGCCTGTGTACGGCTTCACGGGCCATGGCATTAAGTGGTAGGCTGGGTCACCAAGGATAACTATAGGCATTTCAACATCCCCAACGGTTATTTTCTGGTCTGAAAGTAAGTCCCTTGCTGCAGCCGTTCACACAGACCAGAGTTCCTAAAGATGCGAGCGTCATGTACTTTTCCCAGTCATCCCACGTTGATATTGGTGAAACATCCTTTGTAATCCACCAGTGCTTGCAGCACCAATGGAAAGCACCCCTTTCGGTTTATGTACTGGCTGCCTTGGTGCTCCAGTCCCAAGATAGGGATATGCGTTCCATCTATCGCCCCATCACAGTTAGGGAATCCATTTGCAGCATTTCCCAGAGTCACTACCCTTGACATCAGATCTTTTATTGTGTGGGCTACTTGGATCACAGCAGCCCCTACAGTAGATTTCCCCATTGCAAATTGATTCCTGACTGACCAGTAGCAGTCAGGCACTGCAAGCTTCCAGAGGGCTATCACCACTTGCTTGTGAACTGTGAGGGCTGCTCTCATCTTGGTATTCTTGTGCTTCAGGGCAAGGGAAAGCAAGTCACAAAGTTCCATGAAAGTGCCCTTAGGTATGCGAAAGTTTCGCAGCCACTGGGAATCGTCCCAGACCCGCAACACTATGCAGTCCCACCAGTCTGTGCTTGTTTCCCAGGCCCAGATTCAGCATTCCATGGCAAGAACCTGCTCCATTACCACGATGATATCCAAATTGCCAGGGCCCGTGCTTTGAGAGAAGTCTGTGTCCATGTCCTCATCACTCTCGTCACCACGCTGCCGTTGCCTCCTCGCCTGCTTTTGCAGGTTCTGGTGCTGCATACACTGCAGGATAATGCGTGTGGTGTTCACAGTGCTTGTAACTGCCGTGGCAATCTGAGCAGACTCCATGCTTGCCATGGTATGGCGTCTGCGCAGAAAAAGGTGCAAAAAGATTCTCAGCTGTTGCTCTCACTACGTGTGTGTGGGAGGGGAGCCTGACGACATGTACCCAGAACCACCCGCAACAATGTTTTTGCCCCATCAGGTGCTGGGAGCTCAACCCAGAATTCACATGGGCGGCGGAGACTGCAAGAACTGTGGGATAGCTACCACGGTGCAACACTCCGAAAGTCGATGCTAGCCTCAGTATTGTGGATGCACTCCGTCGACTTAATGTGCTTAGTGGGGACACACACAATCGACTGTATCAAATCGACCTAATTTCATAGTGTAGACATACCCTTAGAGATATTGACAAGAAATATAAATCCTTTGTTCTTAATGCCACCAGAAATTAGTAACATGATTTTTTTTTTACAACTCTATATTAATTAACTTCAGTTTAGAGCAGTGGTTCTTGAACTTATTAGACCAGCTGCCCTCCTGTTTGTGTCTGTAGTCATTTACACCCCTCTCCTCACAAAAGTACCACCACAGAGCTTTGGAGGCAGAGTGGAGAGCAGCAGTTGCTGGCTGGGCACCCAGCTCTGAAGGCAGCAGGATGCCAGCAGTAGCACAGAAGCAAGGGTGGCAATTTGAAGAGTGATTTTTGTCTATATAATTTTTCACAGAAAACTTAATGCCCCATTGCCATCCTTACTTCTGCACTGCTGCTGCCACCCTGGGGCTAACAGCTGGAGACCCACTGCCTCCAGGGGAGGGACTGACTGTGAGCAGAAGGAAAGCCTGATCCCAGGCTGCCTTCCAGTGAGAGATTGGGAGAGGGAGAAGAGCCAGGGGTTGCAGGGCACCAGCTGTCCCCTTTATCCCTGCCACCCAGGTGTGACAGCCTTTCTGCACAAGCCCCAACCATCTGGGGCTGACAGCCAGATCTCTTTTAAAAAAAAAAAAAAAAGTATCAGAGTTTGTGCCTCTCTAGAGAGGTCCACCCCATAGTCTGAGAACTGCTGGTTTAGAGAAAGAATTAAGCCTGGTCTACACTAGGCGTTTAAACCGGTTTTAGGAGCGTAAAACCGATTTAACGCCACAACCGTCCACACTAGGAGGCACCTTATATCGATTTTAATGGCTCTTTAAACCGGTTTCTGTACTCCTCCCTAACGAGAGGAGTAACGCTAGTATCGGTATTACCATATCGGATTAGGGTTAGTGTGGCCGCTGATCGACGGTATTGGCCTCCGGGCGGTATCCCACAGTGCACCAGTGACCGCTCTGGACAGCATTCTGAACTCGGATGCACTGGCCAGGTAGACAGGAAAAGCCCCGCGAACTTTTGAAATTCATTTCCTGCTTCCCCAGCGTGGAGATCTCATCAGCACAGGTGACCACGCACAGCTCATCAGCACAGTTAACAATGCAGTCTCCTGAGAATCGTAAAAGAGCCCCAGCATGGACTGCACGGGAGGTACTGGATCTGATCGCTATCTGGGGAGAGGATTCAGTGCTAACAGAACTGCGTTCCAAAAGACGAAATGAAAAAGTATTTGAAAGAATTTCTAAGGCTATGACGGATAAAGGCCACAGCAGGGACTCAGTGCAGTGCAGAGTGAAAGTTAAGGGGCTCAGACAAGCCTACCAGAAAACCAAAGAAGCAAACGGAAGGTCCGGGGCAGGTCGAAAAACATGCCGCTTCTATGCTGAGCTGCATGCAATTTTAGGGGGCTGCGCCACAAGTACCCCACCCCTGATCGTGGATTCCGAGGTGGGGGTTGTAATCTCTGCCATGTCTGAGGATTATGCAGATGGGGAAGATGAAGATGAAGAAGATGAGGAAGACCTACCAGAGAGCACACAGCACTCCGTGAGCCCCAGCAGCCAGGAGCTTTTTATCACCCTGACGGAATTACCGTCCTCCCAGCCCTCACAAGCCACTATCCCAGACAATGACGCCATGGAAGGGAGTTCTGGTGAGTGTACCTTTGCAAATAGCAAACATTGTTTTTTAAGCAAGCCTTTTTTAATGATTGATTTGCCCTGAGGACTTGGGATGCATTCGCAGACAGTATAGTTACTTAGAAAAGTTTGTTAACATGTCCGGGGATTGAGAGGAAATCCTCCAGGGACATCTTAATGAAGCGCTCCTGTAGGTACTCCAGAAGCCTTTGCAGAAGGTTTCTGGGCAAGGCAGCCTTGTTCCGCCCACCATGGTAGGACACTTTACCACGCCATGCATGTAGCAAGTAATCAGGTATCATTGCGTGGCAAACCATAGCAGCGTATGGTCCCGGTGACTGCTGGCATTCAAGAAGCATCCGCTCTTTATCTTGTTCTGTTATCCTCAGCAAAGTGATATCGTTCAGGATAACCTGGTTAAAAATCAGGAATTTAAGTAAGGGGGGTGGCCATTTTTCTACTGGGTTCGTGGACTGCAGCAGCTTAAAAAAAAAACTTTCCTGCACGTAGCGAAGCGGGGGGAGGGGAGGAGTGAAATGCCGATGATCTTTTCTGTGTTTGGTCACCGGCGACCTTCCCCAAGCTACCAGACACGCAGTGGGTGGGGGGGTGGGAAGGTTGTTGATTAGCAGGGAGCTAGCGTGGTATTAGCCATGCGTTGGGGGGGAGGGGTAAATCACTACAGAAGCCGAAAGACAGTGGCTTACCATGGCCGCATGCAAGCTGAATTCTGATGCCTGGACCTGTGTCTGTGAGATCTGTAACTCCAGAGCTGCAAGCACTCACTATTAAGATGAAAAATGCGACCTTGTAGGGAAATCACATGTGCTAGGTGAATAGTGCTGTTCACTGTGAAAGAGTATAACCATTGTTCTGTAAAATGTATCTTTCTAAATATTTATCTCCCTCATGCAGCTGCAAATTTTTCAACCATCCCTCCTCCATCCCAAAGGCTAGCACAGATAAGGCAGAGGAAAAAGAAGACGCGAGATGAGATGTTCTCAGATATTATGGAAGTTACACGCAATGAAAGAGCTCATCTGAATGAGTGGAAGGACGTGGTATCAAATTACAGGAAAGAGGCCAGTGAACGTGAGGACAGGAGGGATGAACGTGAGGACAGGAGGGACAACCGAGATGAGAGGTGGCGGCAGGAAGACTGGCAGGAAAATCAGCGGTGGCGGCAGGAAGATCAGCGGTGGCGGGATGCAACTCTGGGGCTGCTGCGTGATCAAACTGACATGCTCCGGCGTCTTGTGGAGCTTCAGGAACAGCAGCAGGATCACAGAGTGCCGCTGCAGCCCCTGTATAACCACCCTCAACCCTCACCATGTTCCACATCCTCCTCACCCAGACGTGTAAGAACGCGTGGGGGGAGGCTCCGTGCACCCGCCCACTCCACCCCCATAGACAGCCCAACCAGAAGGATGTCGTTACTGTGAATTTTTTATTTTAATGGCCTTCTCCATCCCTCCTATCCTCCTCCCAAACCACACCCTTACTTCTCTCCCTCTTTTTATAATGAATCAATAAAGAATTCATGCTTTTTAAATGAGAGTGACTTTATTTGCATAAGTAAGCTGTACTCGAAGGGGGAGGGGGAGTTGCTTACAGGGACTGAGTCAATCAAGGGGGTTGGGTGTTCATCAACAAACACAGCAGTCAAGCTGTACCCTGGCCATTGATGAAGCTCGTTTTCAAAGCTTCTCTGATGCGCACCGCTTCCTGGTGTGCTCTTCTAATCTCCCTGGTGTCTGGCTGCGCGTAATCAGCGGCCAGGTGATTTGCCTCAGCCTCCCACCCCGCCATAAAGGTCTCCCCCTTACTCTCACAGAGATTGTGGAGAATACAGCAAGCAGTAATAACATAGGGGACATTGGTTTGGCTGAGGTCTGAGCGAGTCAGTAATGTCCGCCAGCGCGCCTTTAAACGGCCAAATGCACATTCCACCACCATTCTGCACTTGCTCAGCCTGTAATTGAACAGATCCTGATGACCACTGTCCAGGCTGCCTGTGTATGGCTTCATGAGCCATGGCATCAAGGGGTAGGCTGGGTCCCCCAGGATAACGACAGGCATTTCAACATCCCCAACTGTTATTTTCTGGTCTGGGAAGTAATTCCCTTGCTGCAGCCGTTTAAACAGAGTAGTGCTTCTGAAGACGCGAGCGTCATGAACCCTCCCTGGCCATCCCACGTGGATGTTTGTGAAACGTCCCTTGTGATCTACCAGTGCTTGCAGCACCATTGAAAAGTACCCCTTCCGGTTTACGTACTGGGTGCCCTGGCGCTGCGGTGCCAAGATAGGGATATGGGTTCCATCTATCGCCCCCCCATAGTTAGGGAATCCCAGTGCAGCAAAGCCATCCACTATGGCCTGCACGTTTCCCAGAGTCACAACCTTTCGTAGCAGCAGCTTAGTGATTGCTTTGGCTACTTGCATCACAGCAGCCCCCACAGTAGATTTTCCAAGTCCAAATTGATTCCCGACTGACCGGTAGCTGTCTGGCGTTGCAAGCTTCCACAGGGCTATCGCCACTCGCTTCTCTACTGTGAGGGCTGCTCTCATCTTGGTATTATGGCGTTTCAGGGCAGGGGCAAGCAAGTCACAAAGTTCCATGAAAGTGCCCTTACGCATGCGAAAGTTTCGCAGCCACTGGGAATCGTCCCACACCTGCAACACAATGCGGTCCCACCAGTCGGTGCTTGTTTCCCGGGCCCAAAATCGGCGTTCAATGGATAGAATCTGCCCCATTACCATCAGGATCTCCAAAGCCCGCGGTTTGAGAGAATTCTGTGTCTACGTCCTCATCACTGTCATCGCCGCGCTGCCGTATCCGCCTCCTCCTCGCCTCGGATTGAAGGTCCTGGTTCACCATAGACTGCACAAGAGTGCGCGAGGTGTTTAAAACATTCACGATTGTGGTATGGAGCTGAGCAGGGTCCATGCTTGCTGTGCTATGGCGTCTGCACAGTTCACCAAGCACAAAAAGGCGCGAAACGGTTGTCTGCTGCTCAGGGAGGGAGGGGTGAGACTGTACCCAGAACCACCCGTGACAATGATTTTTGCCCCATCAGGCACTGAGATCTCAACCCGGAAATGCCAAGGGGCGGGGGAGGCTGCGGGAACTATGGGATAGCTACGGGATAGCTACCCACAGTGCAACGCTCCAGAAATCGACGCTAGCCTCGGACCATGGACGCACACTACCGATTTAATGTGTTTAGTGTGGCCGCGCGCACTCGATTTTATAAAATCTGTTTTACAAAACCGGTTTATGCAAATTCGGAATAGTCCCGTAGTGTAGACGTACCCTTAGAGTAGCCAGTTTTGGTTTTGAGCCAGCATATTTTGGTTGTGATGCACTAGCACAAACAAGTTAATGACAGAGTCAAGACCAGAATTCAGATTGTTGATTCTCAGTCTATGCCTTATCCAGAAGATCATCATCATAATAAACAGTCCTAGTTAAGGTCCTCAGTGCTGTACAACTTAAAAACTACTATAAACAATTGAAATATTACATGTGTACATAACCAGTAACTACAAAAAAATAAAGAACAATTTCTATATAAATTTTAGTGAAGTTAGTTATGAGTATTTAAACCTTTATTGCAGGATGGTAAACTATGTGAAACTGTCAGGTTATAATGATCAGGGTCCATCTGAATGTTTGTTTCAGTTTTGTGTCTCAGAGGTGTACACACACCATGAGTTTTTGTTTTGAATTAATCCTAAAACTGAAAATAAATCCCAAAAAGAAGTTTGTCAGTTCAGCATTAAGAAAACCTGTGAATCTTGCATGGTTTTATTAGACTTAAGTCAGCCAGAGCCGCTCACAAAGTTGAGAAACCATTCAAAGACTTTGGTTTGCATCTGTAACAAACCAGTAAATGATTCAATGGCAAAGTTTCCCATCTGTAAAATGGGGATATTTACCTAGCTTCCAGAGGTGGTGTTAATAACTTAAGGCATATGTTACTAAACTCCTGAGACCTTAGGCTGTACCAGTATTATTACACAAACCCTACATTTTCGGCCTAAGCTAGGCTGACAAAGGGTCCCTTTACATTCCAGTTTAGGCAGGTTTACACTTAGCCAACAGACTGGGAGCTGAAGCTACCCCTCCCCTTCTCCCATTAGCGGGCTGGAGAGCGCGTTCTTCCCCAGACGTGGCTTCCATGCCTGGTTTTTAATGATGCCAGGTGAGGTTATTAGTCATTTCAGCTAGTGGCCAGCACAAACTAGCGCTTCCCCGCTCACACCGATCGCGCCCTGCTCAGGTTAGAGGTTTAACGGCTGTTTATCGCACGTTAACGACGATTGCTCAGCACGGTCCAGTGGACAGGGCACGTGACGGACTTGCCGCAGCACCTCACGTGCACCCCTGCTCAAGTTCCCCACTTCCGCCCCGCCCGACAGCTCTGCAGACGGCCCGGGCACACGGGGGCCCTAGGTCCGGCTACTCGCAGCACTTCAGCGCTCTGTCAGGGGAACCCCTCGGCGCGGGGCCCTGGCAGCGCCTCCCCCCGGCCCGGCCGCTCCGTACCTTGCGCTGGGCGCTTGTGTCATACTTGTCATTTTTGAAAACTCGCGAGTTCTGGTGTCTCTGGGGCCGTGAGCGGGCCACGTTCCCCCTCTGGGAACTCATCCTCCCACACCGGGGGCCGCCGCCGCCGCACGTGGCTCCCTGGCCCGCCCCCTGACCCGGAACCTCTCGTCCCACCCCACCGCCGGCCTCGTAACCCGATTGGCTGCGGCGCCAAAGGCAATCGAGCTCTCCCATTGGCTGGAGATCAATGTCAATCGACTGCTTTGTATGCCGGGATTTGTTCCCCTCTGGATTTCTTGTGCTTCCTCATTGGCCCTAGTCTCGCTGCAATCTCATTGGTGCGTTGTGGCCGGCTGCCGGTCAATGAGGCCCTGTCCCCGGCCTACCGCCCCTTGGCCGCTGAACCGCCCTCTGCTCTGCCCAAGTCCCGATTAATTCAGTCCAGTCAGCGAGGCGGGGAGGGAGGGAGTCTGGCGAGGGCCGCTTAGAAGCCCGGCCCTCGTCCTCTTAGTGTCCCGCCGGGCGTGCGAGCAGCTCGGGCTCGGGCTCCGGCTCCGCGCGCTGCTGCAGGCCGCCGCGCTGACAGAGCCAAGCGGAGCCGTTACTCAGCACGTCCCCGGCGTTCGAACGGCGGCGGTTGGGGGGGGCCTGACGGGGCCGCAGCCCCCAGAGGGAGCCGGACGCGGCCGCGCTACAGGACCAACGTCAGACGGAGGCAGGTGCGTGCTCCGACCCCACTCACTGGTCGCTCCCGCAGTGCGGGGCCCAGGTCCCTGCGTGCGGGGAGCTCTGTGCGCGGGCCCGGAGGGTCGGGCTGGGCGGCCCGTGTCCGCAGGGGAGCTTGGTCCCTGGTCGGCCCGAGTGGGGCAGCGCGCCCACCGCCGGGGCACAGCGAGGGGGTGGGCTGGCGGCGCGTCGCTGTGGAGCGAGTTGGTTTCGGCTCCCTGCGGCCGGGGCAGGTCTCGGGGGGCGCGGAGAATGGGGCCCTGCGGGGAGGTGTCACGGCCCCGTGGGTAGGGTGAACGGGGCGGGGGGGGCTTTCAGCTAGATGCGATCCCTAGGTGCTCTCCCGCCCTCCCTGCCGCGGGCTGTTCTCGCCTCTCTGCGGCCCCGGGGGCGACCCCCCCCCCTTTCTTCTCCTTGGCCGGCGCAACTGGGGAGCCGGCTGCCTCCACCCTCCGGTGTGAGCAGCAGCAGCAGCTCCGACAGTTATGCGGAAAGATTTTAAATCAATATTTGAAACGCAGCTGCTGCTTATCTCATACACTGGGCGGGTGAGTGAATGAAATGTAGCTAACAGGGGGTGAGGTATTTCTAATCCATGTCTGTTTGGGGGATGGGAGTACTGTATTGTTTTAGTACCTCATTTCTAAGAAAATTGAGCTATGAAACATGCTACTATGGGTGGAGAGAAGTCAAATACTTTATTTTTAAAATCAATGAATTGGGAGAATGACCATAAAATGCATATCTGGTTTTTGTCTTTTAGTAGGTAGCTTTTTGTGTATATTTAAATTGTCTTTTGTTTTAATGGAGTAACTAAAAATTGGATGTTTTGGAAAATGTGAAGATCACTTTTTGGTTGTCTTGATTTGATCAGTTTTTAGATTTTAGTTTCCTATGGAAGAAAAAGTATGAAAAGAATTGTGGCAACATAACCTATCTTGCAGACAGATTTCACTTTCAGAATGATATTTAAAAATTAACTATACTAAAACCAAAATATAACTATTTAAAATTGATTTGTGTGTTTAAATGTATATTTTTCTTTATTATTTGTGCTTTAAATGGTGTAATGAGGTACCAGTTTGAGGCACTGAATTGCCAACAATGCAGTACTTCAGTGGCTGTCAATGTGCAGATTGTTTTAAGTAGAAGAATACTATAGTGCAGTGTCTTGCTTACAGAACACAAACATTATGTAATCTGACTTAATCCCACATTTGTGTATATCTGGGATCTTCTGGGGATTGTTTTTCTGTTTTTTGGGGGGTGTTTGCTGTCTATTGTTTCCTCTGACTCTTTCTCCATCCCCACCCCTAGAGCTGTTTAAAACGTATGAAGTATCCAGCAAGAGTGGCTGCTACCAGTTAGGGAATTCTTTATTGGACAGTCAGTGCAAGATAGGCTTTTTTCATACTTTTTAATATTATTGAGTATAGTAAAACCATACAGCCACAAGAACATAAGAATGGCCATACTGGGTCAAACCAAAGAGCCATCTAGCCCCCTATATTCTTACGGGCCAATGCCAGATGCTTCAGAGGGAAATGAACAGAACAGGGCAGTATCGAGTGATCGATCCTAGATTCTGACAGTCTCAGTTTTAGGGACGCCCAGGGTGTGTGGTTGTGTTTCTGACCATCTTGGCTCATAGCTGTTGGTGGACCTGTCATTCATGAATTTATCTAATTTTGTTTCAAGCCCAGTTAAAGTTTTAGCCTTTACAGCCTTCCATGACAATGAGTTCTACACATTGACTGTGTGTTGTGCGAAGAGGTACTTCTTTGTATTAGTTTTAAAACTTCTGCCTATTAATTTCATTGGATGTTAACAGTTCTTGTGTTATGTGAAGGCATAAATAACACTTCCTCCATGCCATTTATGATTTTATAGACCTCTAACATATCTCCATCTTAGACATTTTTTTCTCTAAATTGAAGTCTTTTTAATCTCTCCTCATATGGAAGCTGTTCTATATCCTACTCTCTCTTGTTGCCCTTCCTGTACCTTTTACAATTCTAATATATCTTTCTGAAATGGGGTGACCAGAACCATATGCAGTATTCAAGGTATGGTCGTGCTATGGATTTATATAGTGATATTATGAGATATTAGGTCTTATCTATCCCTTTCCTTATACCAAGGTTCATTGTCCATCTGCTGTTGACTCCCTCAAATAATTCTAATTGGTGAGGTATGGTTTCTGTTTACAAAAGTTGTGTTGACTCTTCCCCAACGTACCATGTTCATATCTGTGTCTGATCATTCTGTTCTCTACTACAATTTCAACCAATTTGCCTGATATTGAAATTAGGCTCACTGATATGTAATTGCCTGACTTGGCTCTGGAGCCTTTTTTTAAAAATCAGAGTTATATTAACTATCCTCAATTCATCTGGTATGGAGGCTGATTTAAGTGATTGGTTTTATACCAGAGTTAATAGTTCTGCAATTTCATGTTTGACTTTCTTCAGAACACTTGAATGAATACCATCTAGTGATTTTTTTTTTTAGTGGTTAATTTATCATTTGTTCCAAAACCTCTACTGACACTTCAATCTGGAACAGTTCCTCAGATTCTTCACCTAAAGAGAATGGCTTAGGTGTGGGAATCTCCCATATCCTCTGCAGTGAAGACTGATACAAATAATTCATTTAGCTTCACAATGGCCTTGTCTTCCTGGAGTGCTTCTTTAGCTATGCTTGCATCTGACGAAGTGGGTATTCACCCACGAAAGCATATGCTCCAATACTTCTGTTAGTCTATAAGGTGCCACAGGACTCCTTGTCGCTCTTTAGCTATGATGATGCTAAATAGTTTTCCATGAATATTTCATTTAAAGGCAAAAAAAAAGTTGGTCTAATCCTTTTATCGTGATTTAGTTTTACTGTAGGCTATTCATACACCTCTACCCCGATATAATGCGACCTGATATAACACAAATTTGGATATAATGCAGTAAAGTAGCGCTCCAGGGGGGTGGGACTGCACACTCCGGCGGATCAAAGCAAGTTCGATAGAATGTGGTTTCACCTATAACGCGGTAAGATTTTTTGGCTCCTGAGGACAGCGTTATATTGGGGTAGAGGTGTATCTTCGAGAAGTACTTGAAAATAACAGAATAACTACATAGTGTGTATGTGTATTTTTATTTATTAATTTTTAACGTTTAGTTTTCAGGCTTCCTCCATGTTCTTCTCTGGATCCATTGTGTTCGTTCATTCTTTATAGCTCTGTTGGTCTATCACCTTTATCTTTTTAACTGGGCACTAATTTCCTATAGCTATTTCTCACTACATTGTCACATATGTTATCCCCTTTCTTGTAAAATTAGTTTAAGGATGTTTATTCATATATTTCCACAGTAATGCATTATGTAACTGGAAAGGGATTTTAACTATTGGATTGTTGTGTAAATTCTGTTGTAGTTTTAGTCCTCATTTGTCTGCTTTCAAAATTTTAGGAAAGGGTGAAGGAAGTTGTGAAATAGTCCAAATATATGCTGCTAAAATAAGAATGGGGGAAAAAAATTAACAGTTTAAATATGTTGCATGGTGTAACTATTGCATATTTTTAGTATTGTCTTAAATCCCCCATCGAGAACTTTGCAAATATATATTTAGATGCTTAACTTTATTCCTATCAGTAGTCTTTCTGAAGTTGTCAGTGGGACTACTCACATAAATAAGGTTATGCACAACACAGGTGTTTACAGCATTTGGGAGACACTGTAGACTTTGGGCTTGTCTACACCACGCAGCATTTAGTGACAAGGCTGTGTCGACACAACCTTGTCATTAAAAGTCAGCGTGTGTAAACACTCTTTGTCGGTACTTTTATCGCACTCTTGCTGACAAAATACTTCCGGCTACGCGAACGGCATTAGCCTTGTCGGCAGGAGAGCGCTCCTGCCACCAAAGTCATGTTCACTCTGCGGTTTGCGTTGGCAAAACTTTTATCTTTCGTGAGAGTGGCTTTTTTGAGTACCTGTGAAATACAAAAGTTTTGTTAACAATTTCACAGTTTAGACGTACCCTTAGTTAAGCTTTTAGGGGAGGAGATATTAGGTGTACTACTTTTTATAGATCTGGGATGGAAAAAATTGCCTATGTAAAGCAATTACGCTTGAAGTGTTCTAAGAGCCCAAGATAAAAATTTAGGATGTTCTCAATCATTAGACTGACCTATCTTTTTTTCCCCTTTCTTCAGCTCTACTGAAAAGGTTAATTGTTGAAGATTGGATTAGATTTTAGCCTGCAAAGCAGGACATTAAAATTGCCTTGGTGTAACAGTTTATTATTCATCTGAAGCTTAGAAGAGATTAGTTTTAACAAGCAGGCTATTCATGCTTTAAAAACTGTCCAGTAGAAAGGGGGATGGGCAGGTTGGTTCTATGATTCTGAGACTATACTGGTGCAATAATGCAAGCTTATGCAGTGAAGTTTTAAACTATACTTCAGAAATTTTCTACTTTGTAATAAGATAAACATAAATCTTAGATTTTCTCATATTTTTAAATATATTTGGTTTCTTATTGTTCTGAATTTTGAGCACATATCTTAGAAATTGAAATGCTGACACTGCAAACATGTTTGTACCTTGTTGAACTTCCTTGAGCTCTATATCTTAACTTGGCCTGTGACAAGTACAAAGCTTCTCCTGTGCTAAATATCCATACTTACTCCTGGGGGAATTCTACATCACTGTGCAAGCACAGAATCAATGTCCCTCACAGGTTTTTTGTTTTTGTTTTGTTTTTACACCTCTTCCCCCCCCACCCCCCCAGGGAAGCTGAGAGGGGTCACATTGCAATTACACCTTTTGTCCACCAGGTACTGATGAGGTTCCAGAAGAGAGGGGAGCTAGTGCATGAGCTGGAGCAGCCAGCTGCAGAGAGGGAGGGGGAAGAGTCTGCCTTCCTCACAGCACCCTGCCCTCAGGGACAGGTGAGGTGTCATAGGATATGGGTAGTCACACAGGACTGCTGGGGTCACAGAAACTGGGGTTCAGAAGGGCTAGTGTGGGGGAGAGGCAGAGGAGCTAGTGGGATGACATTGAGCCAGAGGCTGAATGGGAGTGGGGGTGCAGGACCACATGGGGATGAGGCGAGTGCAGGACATATAGGTATGAGGAAGAGTGAGGTGCAGGGATGTTGGGAGGGGGTGGCTGAGTTGGGGTGCAGGGTCACATGGGGACACGTGTGGCTATACGTGACTGAATCGGGAAAGGGAATGCAGGAACACATGGGTACAGCAGTAGATGTGCCTGACTGAATGGGAGAGGCTGGGGGTCAGCCAGAGTCTGCATGGGGGAGGCTCCCCAACTCACTAACAATCCCTCCCACCCACCCCCAAAAAACCTGTTCCATACTTCCCACACCCAACAACCTTCTAGGTTCACTCCCAGGCTCCTTCCCAGCAATTACTTCCCTCTCTCTCTGCTCCTTTGTTACTCCTTACTCCCCTAACTGTTTGCACTGCTTATGAGGGGTGTGGGAAATATGTTTCTGTATTGTAATTTAAATGAATTATTACTCAAAGTTCTGTATTAATATGCCTAGTTTTTTGTTGCCTGTATTGTTACAGACATACTTTCTGGCAGGTATTGTGAAATAAATTACCAACATAATTGAAACTGACATGATTATATTGTGTTGTGACAAATAAAATACATGCAGAATTTTAAATATTGTGTGTAGCACTTTTAATATTTTGGAGTAGAATTACCCCAGGAGTACATACTAAACAAACTATTGGATAGTGATAGTGGTACTCCCAACCTGCTCTAAAGGCATCTGTATTGATCACCCGAGGAGAAGGGTACCTCCAACACATTTTGTGGTAACATACATCACTAAATATTTGACCTGGAATGGGGAATGCTCGTGTCCAAGATGTGGGTACCTAGTTAGTATACTGGATTCAACCACACTTACAATGGTCATATCTAAAGCCTTACAAAAGTGGAGTGAGGGATGTGATATCCCACTGACCGCCTATGTGAGAGTGAAAAATATGTACATATGTACATATAATGGATAGTGTAAGTATCCTGGAGTAACTGTTGAAATAATTTTTTTAGAAGGTCTCTTTCTATAAGTCTCTATATTTTATATTTAAACTATTGTTGTATATAAAGTAAATGAGGTTTTCTAAATGTTTAAGAAGCTTCATTTAAAATTAAATTAAAATGCTGATCTTGTGCTGCCAGCCTGCTCAGTTCACTGCCAGCCTGGGGTTTTGTTCACCTTGGCCAGCAGTGGTCTGAGCAGGGCCTGCGGCTGGGATCCCAGACCTGGGGGGGATGGATTCAGGGATCAGGGCTGGGGGCGGGGGTGTTCAGGGCAGAAGGCTGGGGTGTGTGTGGGGGTTTAGGCATCAAGGCAGAGGGCTGGGATGTGGGGGGGTTGTAGGTCAGAAGGCTTGGGGTGTTTGGGGGTTCAGGGCAGAGGGCTGGGGGGTCAGGGCTGGGGGTGCAGGGCAGAGGGCTGGGAGGTGTGGGGGGGACAGGGCAGAGGGCTGGGTGTGTGTTGGGGTTGGGGGTTCAGGGTAGAGAACTGGGGCGTGTGGGGGGTGCAGGGCAGAAGGCTGGGTGTGTGGGGAGGGTCAGGGCAGAGGGCTGGGGTGCTCGGCTCATGGGGGTGCTCCCAGCCCCCTGCCCTGAGTGGCTCATGGCAGGGGGCTGGAAGGGATATGCCCTGTTCCACCCCCTTCCCCAAGACTCCGTCCCTACCTCTCTCTGCGTCCTCTATGGAGCTGTGTACACGCTGCCGCTCTTCCCCCTCCCCCTTGCAAGGGCCATCAGCTGATTGGGGCAGGGAAGGAGAGGGGAAGGGGCAGGAAAGCACCATGCTGAGGGAAGAAGTGGGGGAGGGGGGAAGCTTGGCTGCGGCAGGACCAAGCTTCTGCCTCCTGCCCCCTCAGGGGAGAGCGGTGGGCGGGGAAGGGGGAGGAGGGCTGAGTGGGGCTGGGGGCCGGGACCACGGCAGGCAGCTGCGTGCCACTCAAAATCGGCTTGCATGCCGTGTTTGGCACGCGTGCCGTAGATTGCCGACCCCTGCTCTATATGTTACCTGAGTTAGTGGGGGGTTACACAAGCATCTGACTTGTCGTGTTCCTGTTGAAAGTTTTTGTGGCAGAGTAGATTAGTTCTGTTCCTAGCTCTGCCTGAAAAAACAGTTTGCATGTGTCACATCTGACAGTTATCACCCCAGAAGGTATGATACGTTTGCTGCTAATAAAGTTTGTAAAGGGCACAAATTAATGGTGTGACGTTGCACTCCATATGTTTTTATGTAAATATAATGTAACTGGAATATGCTTTATGCGAAAGGTCTCTTGTAAGGTATCATTACAAAGCTTATAATCTACAGAGTGTGTTCATTCTATTTGTCTGAATGTATCATTCTTGTATCTGAAGCTAGAAATATGAAGTATTACTCTGCAGTCCTATTGTAACTATGCAAAGTATGGGCCATTAATAGTGGCTTGGAATCTTGATGGCTCCCGTTAACTAGAACAATTGGTGGTAAATGGCTCTGTTTACTTGTAAGCCTTCTCCTATACCTGTGCCCACCAATGGGTAATGAAGTCTCACAGGACATGTGAATGTGTCACATGTACTGGAATCCATCTTAAACCTGGTACTTTTCCATTTAGAAGGAAGGATGGAAACCCAGAGAGAGACAAAGGATTCCCAAGGATTTGTGCCAAAGATATAAAAGAGGGTGGAACAGAACAAAGGGATGGCCAGTTATAAGGAATCCCTTAGTTACCACCTAAGCTGGAACTGACAAGGACTGTACCGGGGAAAGGATTGAGCCCAGACTAGGAAGGAGTCTAGTTTGAAAGAAGATTATAGGTACATCTCTGAAGGTGGAACTCTTGTCTTGCAGTTTACTTATAACTTCTGGTAAGCTAAAGTGCTCTCTCTATGAGGAACCTGTCTCTGGTTTTGCATCCTTAAAATAGTCTGAAGGCTGGAACTTTTCACATCACAGGATTCCCCGCAGTAGGGGCCAAAAATCATGTTACTCACAATAAGTTTGAAATGGTTGACAACACGGTAGTGATTCTTGGCTAATGAGATCCTTATTCCGTTAGTGCATTGGAAACATTGTACTGTTTAATGTTGTTGGCTTTTCAGTGATTGTCATTTTAACTTGAAGTTTTTGGAAGGAGAAGTACCATGCTTTCTGGGCCACAATAAGTCATGTGAATAGTTGATTTCTAATGTCAACTTTTTTGTACTTGTCTTAAGGAATGTAATCTTTATTCTTTTAATAAAAATTCTTATGATTAATGACATATTAAGAATATATTTTCCTCTATTGGTTTTCAAATTTCACCTCTAATAATCTGAAGTTATATTTTAAAATATTTTAAGGTTGTAAACACATTTTCTTAGTTACAAGTTGATAATCTTAGTTTTAAATTTAAGATTATAGAGAGTAACCTTTGGTGTAAAACATTCTCCCATATTCTGTAATTACAATGACATATTAATTTTACTGTGTTCTTGTATGGAATTGTAATTCGATATTAATATTTTTCTCTTTTCCTATTTCAGAATAGAAGATGAATAATCTTTCCTTTAGCGAACTGTGTTGCCTGTTCTGTTGTCCACCATGCCCAGGGAAAATTGCTTCCAAACTGGCATTTTTACCTCCCGATCCTACTTACACACTAATGTGTGATGAGAGTGGTAGTCGCTGGACTCTACATCTTTCTGAACGAGCAGACTGGCAGTACTCCTCTAGAGAAAAAGATGCCATTGAGTGTTTCATGACTAGAACCAGCAAAGGTAACAGGATTGCCTGTATGTTTGTGCGTTGCTCACCTAACGCCAAATATACTTTGCTCTTCTCACATGGAAATGCTGTTGACCTAGGTCAGATGAGCAGTTTTTACATAGGACTGGGTTCACGGATTAACTGCAACATATTCTCATATGATTATTCTGGATATGGCGCAAGTTCTGGGAAACCAACAGAGAAGAACCTGTATGCTGACATTGATGCTGCTTGGGTGGCTCTTAGGACAAGGTAAGGAGCTAATTGCAAATTGTTTTTTGCTGTGCTTTACAAAAGTTTACTTAATCTATGCTAGCATGGAGTCTATTCCCATTTTAAAATTACTGTATTCTAGAATTATCTCGTTCATGTCAGATCTGGGTGGTAGCTCAGCCACATTTCAAGTGAATTGCTTACAAAATTACTGCTATATGCTAAATCTATTTTAGGCTCCAGTTGTGCAAATTGGATCAGCTTGCAGGATCAGGGCATAAATAATTATAGACGGCTTGAAATTCTAGTGCCCAAAGGCAGATACTATTGGAGCAGTCCATTTAACTAATCTGTGTGTATCCCGCTTCTATTGGAGGATTAACAGATACCAAGGTCAGCAAATGTCAACCAGGCCCACCGCTTCTGGAGTGATATCACATTTGATCTGAGAAAACTGTCTGCTGTTTTCCTTGTAATGTTCTTCGTTGGTGTGCTGGTAATCTCCAGCAAAGTCCTTTCCCATCTCATCCACTTCAGACCTGTAGCTTCAGCAACAAGTAGTTTAAGGGGCGTGTGAGGTACCCTGACATTGGGGGAGAGGGGGGAAGGGCCCTGCCACTGAATGATTAGGCACACAGACTGGGAGCACTTTGCCCCACAGCCTTTTCTAAAACCTTGTAACTTATATCTTGTATGTGTTAGAGTATTTTAAAAAACATATGGACTGTCTTGCATAGACAGAAGAACAGAATAGTATAAATTGCTAGTTGTGCATCTAAACTGTAGAAAGTGCCTTGTGCTTGAGAAATAGTATGTGATTGTTTTAAATATTGGTCAGACTTTCTCCTGGGTTTGGTGCATTTTTCAGTGCTCTTCCAGAGCAAAGCTAGTCCTAAATCCAATATAGCCTGCTGTATGAGGAGATCGTCTGATGGTGTGGTATCACTGTCATAGAATCATAGAACTGAAAGGGACCTTGAGAGGCCCTCTAGTCTGTCCCTTGCACTAAACGCAGGAATAAGTATTATCTAGACCATCCCTGATGTGTTTGTCCAACCTATTCTTAAAAATCCCCAATGATGGAGATTCCGCAATCTCGCTAGGAAATTTATTCCAGTGCTTAACCACTCTGGCAGGAAGTTTTTCCTAATGTCCAACCTAAACCGCCCTTACTGCAATTTAAGTCCATTGCTTTTTTTCCTATCCTCAGAGGTTAAGGAGAACAATTTTTCTCCCTTCTGCTTGTAACAACCTTTTATGTACAGTACT
The DNA here is from genome assembly GCF_016161935.1 of Mauremys reevesii. Taxonomy (NCBI): domain Eukaryota; kingdom Metazoa; phylum Chordata; order Testudines; family Geoemydidae; genus Mauremys; species Mauremys reevesii. The sequence goes on along the minus strand of NC_052628.1, from coordinate 92,122,162 downwards.
TGAAAACTGTTATCATGTCCTCTCTGAGTCTTCTCTTTTCCAGACTAAACAAATCCAATTTTTCCAATCTTCTCTCATAGGTCATGCTTTCTAGACCTTTAATCATTTTTGTTGCTCTTCTCTGGATTTTCTCCAGTTTGTCCACATCTTTCCTGAAATGTGGTGCCCAGAACTGGATAAAATACTCCAGTTGAGGCCTAATCAGCATGGAGTGGAAGAATTACTTCTCATGTCTTGCTTACAATATTCCTGCTAATACATCCCAGAATTGTTTGCTTTTTTTGCAACAGTGTTACACTCTTGACTCATATTTAGCTTGTGATCCACTATGACTCCCAGATCCCTTTCCGCAGTACTCCTTCTTAGGCAGTCATTTCCCAATTTGTATGTGTGCAAGTGATTGTTCCTTCCTAAGTGGAGTACTTTGCATTTGTCCTTATTGAATTTCATCCTAATTTACTTCAGACCAGTTCTCCAGTTTATCCAGATCATTTTCAATTTTAATCCTATCCTCTAAAGCAAAGCAAATCCTCCCAGCTTGGTATTGTCCACAAACTTTATAAGTGTACTCTCTATGCCATTATCTAAATCATTGATGAAGATATTGAACAGAACCAGAACCGATCCCTGTGGGATCGAACTCGTTATGCCCTGCCAGCATGACTGTGAACCACTGATAACTATTCTCTGGGAATGATTTTCCAACCAATTGTAAATTTAGCATCCTTGTGACCAAGACAGAGTCTGCTCTGCAGCCAGCTCTGGCCCAGAGATGGCACATGCAGGAATGCAGCAGGAAAAATCCCTTCTACCCCAGGGGCACCTGTTCCAAATACCCCAGAGTGAACGAACACACACACACACACACACACACACACACACACACACACACACACACACACACACACACACACACACACACACACACACACAACAATGGATATAACAAAGGGAGATACTTATTTATAGAGGGATGACAGGAGAAAAACAACGGGAAATATAGGCGGAGCAGTATAACAGGTTTACATCCAAACCAAGGCCCTACAGGCCCAGTGGTAGCACAGTCTGGAAGGGCAGACACTGAGCAATGTCTCTGCACACAGAGTTCAGGAGTTGTGAGCAGAGTTCCCGTCCAAGGGTGAGTCTTGGGTGTTCCTGGTCATCTTCAGCGCCAGTGAACGTTCCCCAACAAACCCCTCCGGTGCTATCTTCTGCTGCACTCTGCAAAGCCACACAGAGCGACCACCTCCCCACTTAACTAGCTAGCAGCCTCCTTCTTATTCCCAGTGCAGAGTCAGAAGCCCCTGTACTCACAGCCCCATTCAGCTCTGGGCAGCAGTGATACTGGATCCAGCTCCATCCTGTCTTTCTTGAGCAATTCCTCCCTGGCACAGTGCTCCTCCTGGCTCCTGTCCTGGGGTGTCCCCGATCGGCCGCCCTGTCCTTCCTAGGCTTCAGGCAGGTTGTCTGCTGCTTCACTTTGTGAGCACCTGCGGGCTGCAGCCCTTCTCTCCTTCAGAGCCCTGCCCCCCCCCCCCGAGTTTCCCTCCTTTCTCTCACTGTTCCCCCTCCCCCCAGGAAAAAGATTTAAAGGGGCCATGCTCTCTAAACCCCAAAGGGGTTACAGTTATGCGCACACCTTGTAGTAGCTCCATCTAGATTGTATTTCCCTATTTTGTTTATGAGAAGATCATGCAAGACAATATCAAAAGCCTTACTAAAATCAAGATATACCACATCTATTGCTTCTCCCTCTCCCCTCCCCACCCCCATCCACAAGGCTTGTTACCCTCAAAGAAAGCTATCAGGTTGGTTTGACACAATTTGTTCTTGACAAATCCATGCTTATCACCTTTATTATCTTTTAAGGCTGTGGCTACACTTAGCACTTCAAAGCGCTGTGCGGCAGCGCTTTGAAGCGCTAAGTGTAGTCAAAGCGCCAGCGCTGGGAGAGTGTACTCCACCTCCCTGTGGGGAATAACGGACAGCGCTGGGGCTTTGACCACACTGGCGCTTTGCAGCGCCGCAAAATGCCTTTAGAAAGAGGAGTTAAAATTACACAGGCAACTTTAACTTGACATTTTCAACCTTTTTGAGTGCTTCACTGTACAACTTGAATTCTTATATTTTTGATGGAATTAACAAAGACTTGATAGCTAATATCGAGGTTTCCTTCAAGTTTTTCTCCCCCACATCTTATTAATTTCTGAGGTAAAAAAAAAATCTTAATTTTTTTCTGATTTGTAACCAGAGGGGGCAGTTATTTCACTGTAAAGTACTCTAAAGAGAGAGGGTTTCTCAAAAGTGGAAGTGTGTGTTTTACAAAGGCTTGTTTAACATGCATGTTTTGAATTTTTTTAGTCTGCTGTGTTTTTATACATAACCCATTAATGGGAACTAATGCACAGAATTACATTTAAAATGTGGTGTGGAAACATGAAATTTTAAGACTCTGGGAAGGCCTAAGTTAGTAGTATTGTTTATATTTTCCACTGAACACTATATATACATACACTGAGTTTATAAATGCAATGACCAAAGAACTATGGAAATGGTGTACTGTGTAGGCTTGATTTCCCCCCCACCACCACCACCCCTGCAACTTTCGGAAAAGTTCCTTTCCACCTGAAACCTTTCATGGATAATCTCCCTTTAAAGGAGACCAAGTTTAGGTAATTGGAAAAAGGTGTTTTTGAGTTGTGAATAAAAACTTTCATGTCCCGTGGTCAATCCCCCCTTTCCCCCCCAAAAAAGTGTGTGCTTCATCCCATAGTGTGACAAGCAGTCTTTAAGATCTTTTTGGCACCCTTTGCTGGCTGCTTGATAGGGAATCTTCTCCCCAGCCTATTTTTGTAAAATTAAGTCTGTAAGTAAATAGCTATTTAAAATATTAGAATTTTGTATCTTAATATTAAATTACAGTATGGATACTAGTAGCTAAGAAACCACTACAAGCTTTCTTGTTTGTATTGAGGTCCACAAATCCATGATATTGCATACTCTACTCTATAGCCTTGGAGGCAGATGAAATCTGTCAATCAGAGGTAGGGGAAGTATGTCTCCACCTCTCAGAACCCCCAGCATTTGTCTCCCTCTCCAGTTGCAGGCAGGCACACCAGGTCATCCCTACTGCAGAGCAAATTTAAAGAAGAAAGAAAAATAGCATAAAATCTCCAGGCTGTCGCATCTTCCTTTATGGGCAGAAAGGATTCCCTTTCTTCTCAGTTGCTGAAACTCTCTGCATTCCCTGCTCACCCATGCAGACTGAAGCATGGCAGAGAAGGCTAAGAGGACAAACCTGCATTGTCTCCTGCACCTGTTCTGTTGATCAGTGCCTGCATGGAGATCTCTGCTTGTTCTGTGGAGACCCAGGTGCCTCAAGTGCTTAGACAAGGGCAGTGTTTCCAAAAGACACCCTCCTTCAAACAGGAGAGCTCCCCGGAAGTAGGCTTTGTATGGAGTAGTTCCAGAGCATTGCCCAGTGACTCCGTGCACTGAACATACTGCCTCCTAAGCGTTCTCAGCTGCTACTGGCCTCAAAGTTTACGAACTGAAATAGAGAAGCTACTAATCAGTAAGGTTAGCTCAGGAGCATTGCTGCCACTGCACATTCCCACATGTGATAAGTGGGATATACAAGAATGGAATTATACAAGCCGTGTCAGTTGGGGCCACATTTCCTTTCTACCAGTGGTTTGAGAACCACTGGTATAGCATACATCAGTCAGCCAAATGTTGCAATAAACGTTGGCAGGGGTTTTTGAGATTGCCTTACCTTACATCTGAACAATTATATAATTGCAGAATAAGGAAATGAGAAAATTATGGATAGGTGCTTGTATGTTCACGTGTGTATATACACAGAAATAACAGGGTGGGTCTTTAGTGTGGATAAATTGTACTGGTACATCAAAATACGTAATTGTGTATTGTCTGCATGATGGATGTTTGGGAAGTGATTCCAGGATGTATTTCTCCGTTTTGTCTTATAGCTGATAAAATGGATTTGTCTTTCAGCCATTCCTTATGTCTATGGTGTCTTATTTTTCTTCCCAGTGTTCAAGAATTACACATGTAGCTATGATCATAATTACAATTTCCTTGAATAATGGGTGAGAACATAGTTCAGAATAATCGAAAACATAGATGGGCTCTAAGGACGCATCTTCCCGGTATCTTAATGTTTTAATTTTTTGGTGTATTCCTAGCCAATATTTTGCTGTAGTAGGGCAATACTTTATATGCTCCACAGCTGGCCATGTCAAAAAGGAACACCGGATTTACATCCTAATTTCTGAAGTCTGAGGAGTCGGATGAAATCTGTTTCATTTTTACAATGTGGAGTCATTTTTAAATTGATACCTGGTTGCTCTGTACCCATTTTTCTAGCTTTCTGTTTTATATTTTACACCTAGCTTCTGTGTTTAAATGCAATGTTTTCTGGCTTGGATAATTGGGAAATTGTTTAAGGCACTTGATGTTTGAAGTACTTCGGTTTCCTAGTGTGTTTTTTGTTGTTGTTGGTATAATGTGGGCCAGATGCTTCCCTTTCTGATCCCTTTGCATAGATTCAGTGATACAAAGGGGTGAATCTAGTTGTCTGTTCAGCTGAGAACTCCCCTGGTATGAGTGTTCTCAGCTGGTGTAAAGCCAGTGTAGCAGGCTTCTATGCCTCTACTTCTCCCATAGGCCAAATATATGAGGGGGCATGGCCAGTGCTTCAGCTCTTCTCAGCTGGTAGACTGTCCTTTTTAGGAAAGTTGTCCCTGTGCTGTTCTGGCTGACACTGGGATCAGGGACAACCTAGACAGAATCAGGGAGCCAAAACAAGCTACCTGTGTGTCCTTTCTTTGCCATGCTAAGTTGATCTTGAATGCAATAGAGAATCTGTCTCTGTAGCTTCACCTTCTACTTTAAATACCAGTCTTCCCAGATAAGCTCCCCAAAGTATCTGGCTAGGTATATGTTCACGAGTGCCTGATAGTAAGGCCAGGTCTACCTTTAGAAGCGCTTTACTGGTATACTATACCAGCAAAGTGCTCCTCATGTGGACACAGTTTTATACCAGCGCAAACAGCCCCCTAGTCACCTTCCCCACAAAATAAGCTATACAACTAAAAAAGCAGTTTTGCCAGTTACTGCATTTGTGCTAGAGGCTAGAGACTTCTGACCAGCATGGCTGTGCTGACAAAAGTTTGTCGTGTATACCATGCCTAACTTCCATATGTATTGAGTTGGTATAATAAAAATGTTTTACAAATACTAGTGCAAATGTACACTGTACTACTGTATTAGTTACAAAAATTAAAGCTGAGTTCTTAAAGGGCGCGGCTTCTCATATCTTCAAGAGGAGCTCTGCGTTTTATTTTTCTAAGGCAGACAGGACTACTTTAAAACATACTGGCAGGCATTTTTCTCAGCGTATTAATGTTACACAATGTGGAGGGATGGCTAAACATGTGATACCACTATTTCAACATGTTGTAAAAAGCAGGGTCATTTTTACAAATTTTATTAAATGGTGAAATACTGTTTTATTAAAACCTTGAATTAAAAAAACCCCAAAACCCTTAGCTATTTTTTCTCACCATTTTTCTGTTTTCTTCTGATTATATTCTAAAAATACACTACTTTAAAGCTTTTCTTTGTCCTACTCCTTCTCTTCTGGGAGGGGTGGGTGGGTGTGAGTGTGTGTGTTTTGGGGGTGTTTTTGTTTGTTTTTTCTTTTCCGTTTATGCTGTCTGGTTTTTATTTTGTGTTAGTCTCTTATTTAGATTTTTCCTGTGCACATTTGCTCATTCTCTCTTCCAAAGGGAAAACTAGATAGGGCAACCCTCATTTTCAAATCCATTTTATAATTTCCTTTTTCTCCATTACTTTTGTCTGCTACTTCCCATCTATTCCCACTAGTTTCTTCTGTGCTCTGTACCTGCCTGTTCTAATTCTGCTTCAGTTAACCCCTTTCTTCAGTTTGACATGTTCTCTCTGCCAAGCCCTGATGTTTCTTCAATGAACTTCCCAGCAGTCAGACTGTAAAGAGCTGTGTACCTCTGGCCGAGGATGGGAGGAGTACTGATCATGGCAATTAGTGCTCATTTGGTTCTTTCCCCTTTAAGGGCTTCCAAGCACCAGTTCATTAACTGCTTTTCTGTGACTGTGCTCTTATGAGAAGTGAGTGATATAGAAGGTTGTTGCACCGGACGCCTTCTGGTTAGGGCAGCAAAAGTCTGGGTTCTGGCTCTGTTATAGTCTGCCTGTGTGGCTTTGGACAGGTTATTGAGTCTATTTCCCTTGTTCCCCATTTGTAAAATGGGTGTTATACTTACCAAAAGTAGATTCTCAATCACTTCAGGTCTTTGAATCAAAATAAATGTCTTCCTATAAAAGATAATCTCCAGATTGACCAGAAATAATGGCTTCATTAAAGGAATTACTGCACGAAATTGTATAGTGTATTATGCAGTTTGACAGATTATCATAATGGTCACGTCTGGCCTTAAAAATCTATGAATGAGCAGAGTCCAGCTCCCTGCTATTTTTGTCATCACAGACAAATGGGCATCTTCTTGCTCCTAGAAGGTGGCGATAGGAATAATTTATAACATCCCTATATAACAAGAATAGTTGGTTGTCACGCAATTGAGTATGCTAGTAGCAACTAGCATAAACAAATGTTGTGCTCTCTTCCTAAGCTCCAGTGCCCCTGCTGCTGCTCACAGCTTTGCAAAGCTGCAGCAGAGTGAAAACTAATTAGTCTTGCCAGTTTTGTTATGCAGAAGTGAAACTCTCAAAAAATTTCCCCACTCTGCGTGGAGAAAACTAAGCTGCAGCAGAGGCACACACTAAAGCAGTTTAATGGGGAACAGAACTTAAAATGGAGATACCATCTCACAGCCCCCACAAAATAGAGTATCTGAGACATGGACTCTTAGTACAGTGACTAGGAGGCTCTGGGATGCATGGGAGGAACAGAAATGGAGGATCTTCTGGCTTAGAGCAGCTAAATAGGGTTCAGTGAGAGGGGGCTTAACATATATATTGGACACCTAACCAGAGACAGTATGAAGGATAGAACCTCTGAACATGCATCCAAGCTCTCCCTTATCTAGATCAGTAGTTAATCTGTTACAGTATCCGGTCTCTGACCAGTTACCTAATGCCTCAGAGAGAGATGCAAGAAACCCCAAACTGAACAATTATGGAGTAACCAGCCCATACAGGAAGTCAGTTAATGGTTAGCTTATTCCTTGAATGAAGCATGAAAGTTTTATATGCTTCCAAATGTTAAGGTTTTTCTAAAATCCGATCTAACATAGCTGGATGTTCTTACTATTCATATAAACTTGCAGTGTGTTTTTAATCTTCCTAAGATCTTGGCCTCAGTGGTATCTGATGAGGATGAATTAACAGACTAATAGTATGGTTTGCAAAAATACTTACTTCCTGTCATCAGTTTTAAATTTGTTGCCTGTCAGTTTCATTGAATGTCTTCTTGTTGTTGCATTATGAGAACAGCTAAATAGGAGTACCAAGTCCACTTTCACTGTACCATTCATTATTTATATATTTATCACGTCCCTCCATTATTTGTTCTCTGAACTGAACAGTTCCAGTATTTGCCATCTCTCTTAATGTGAAGTGTTTTCCCTTCCACTGTTTCATCATCTGGCTCTGAACCATTTCTATTTCTGCTACATATTTTTGAGACAGGGTGACCAGAATTGAACATGTAATTTCATAAAATGGGTTGTATTCTAAACTGAGTGAAGAAGCTCTTGGATAGCAGAGAATGCTTTCTCTCTTCCAGTGGGAGTGACAAAGGTTGATAATGATCTGTGTGAAAGACTGGAAAGCCAATATGAAAGATGGAGAGGACTGAGTAGGATCCAGAAACAGCACCCACTTTGCAATTATAGCACTAACCTCTTTTCAAACAGGGAGGGTCCTGGGCACCTCTCCAGGGCTTTGTTCCTTGATCTGACCTGAGGGAACATGCATAATTTTTCAGTGTTCTTTGGCTGGTTGGTATCTGGTAAATTTTTTCAAGTCCGAATTATAAGCCTTTTTTTCTCGAGTTTAAAATTTTGTGGTACTAATTTGGATGAGCTGAAATTTGACATTTCCTCTGTATAGGAGGATTGTATTTGAGAGTTGGGTTTGTGGTTTAACAAAGTGATGCTTCAGGTGATGGTTCATTTTACTTGTAAGTAATTTTTTTTTAAATTAAGAGTGGCTGAGTAATGTTGTAACTGACCATCTTCTTTAGCATCCCATGTTTGCTGTATATCAGGTATTAACAGCTCTTTTGTACAGTGTTACACAAGTTTGTGGCAAATGGAATAGCGCTTAATGAAATACTTCTACCTTGATATTTTATAAAAGGGGTGGGAATGGACTATATAACCATTTTAACAAAAGTAGATTTACTAAATTTTTGAAGACAATATCAGATGTCTATAAAGTTTACACCAATAAAAGATGACATTATCCATAACTAGGGCCCTACCAAATTCAAAGCCATAAAAAACATGCCACGGCCTGTGAAAACTGGTGGTCTCCTGTTAAATCTGGTCTTTTGTGTGCTTTTACCCTATACTATACAGATTTCACAGGGCGACCAGTGTTTCTCAAATTCCTGACTCAAAAGGGAGCTGCAAGGTTATTTGTGGGGAGGGGTGGGCGGCGGTCCCAGTATTACCATCCTTTCTTCTGCACTGCCTTCTTCGGCTGCCCAGCCCCGAAGGCAGTGCCCCACCAGCAGCAGTACAGAAGTAAGGGAGGCAATACCATACAATGCCACTATTACGTATGTGCTATTGCTGGTGGAGGCTCTGCAATCAGAGCTGGGATGCCAGCCAGCAGTTGCCACTCTCTAGCTGCCCAGCTCTGATGGCAGCGCCAGCAGCAGCACAGAATTAAGGGTAGCTAGCAGTACTGCAACCCCCTCTATAATAACCTTGACACCCCCCCCCACACACACACACACACACACCTCGCACACACAACTTCTTTTGGGGTCAGGACTCCTACAATTACAACACCATGAAATTTTAGATTTAAATATCTGAAATCATGAAATTTATTATTTTTTAAATCCTATGCCCATGAAATTGACCAAAATGAATTTGAAGTTGGTAGGGCCCTATCCATAACTTAAGTTTAGTGGGGAAGAAAATGGACTGTCACAGCATCTTGAGCCTTTTTTTGTTGCCACTGGGCTTTATTGTTAAACATATTTAAGTTCTTTGTTTAAAAAAAAAAAAGAAAGAAAAAGTTTGTCCTTATTTGGCATGTCCCTAACTTTGTTAAATCTGATGTAGAAAGCTGCCTTGATTTTAAAATACCTTGTCATCTTGGAATACAACAAACACTTCTGTTTTCTGTAGCAGGATAACTAGTGGACTTGATTCCAGAGTTCTCCTGACTTTATCCATGGTGCTATTGCATACATGTATCCTTTAAACAAAAAAAACCCATATTTCAGTATCTTTCCAGACATAAGACACATGTTTGCCAAATACAAAACTAGTAGTAGAAAAGCTTCACTGTCAAAACTAAGTTAGTTTGTCAAAACTAAGTCACACACAAGTGGAAGATTGAAGTACAGGAAAGCAATATTACAACTACGATATCTGATTCTCTTACTAGTCACTTTTGTTCATCCTACTTGGTACATTTTGATCCACAAATATAATCATTTCTGCCTAATTCATATAACAAAACCAATTCAGTTTATTTTAGTGTATACCAGTTTTTAACACTCTTAATTTTGTAGGTACGGAATCCGCCCTGAAAATGTGATTATATACGGCCAAAGTATAGGAACAGTACCTTCTGTGGATCTCGCTGCTCGGTATGAGAGTGCTGCTGTAATTCTTCATTCTCCTTTGACCTCGGGAATGCGAGTAGCCTTTCCTGATACAAAGAAGACCTACTGCTTTGATGCATTCCCAAAGTAAGTTGCTACTAATTGTGATGGGTTAGATCACAGAACCCCCCTGGGGAGCTGCCAACTGATGTGCCAAGACAACTTCTGCTCCTGCTTTCCATGCCAGCTCGGGACCCCAGCACCCTGTCTTGCTGAGCCAGACACGCCCGTCTGCTCCAACAAAGACCCAGGGTCTGAATTACTTGCCCCAAAGCTGCAGACTTAACTGAAAGCAGCTAACAGAAGTGTTCTTGTCTTTAACACTCAGATGCCCAACTCCCAGTGAGGTCTAAATCCAAATAAATCTGTTTTACACAGTATAAGCTTATACAGGGTAAACTCATGAATTGTTCACCCTCTATAATACTGATAGAGGTATGCACAGCTGTTTTCTCCCTCAGGTATTAATACATACTCTGAGTTAATTAATAAGTAAAAAGTGATTTTATTAAATACAAAAAGTAGGATTTAAGTGGTTCCAAGTAGTGACAGACAGAACGAAGTAAGTTACCAAGCAAAATAAAATAAAACACGCAAATCTATGTCTAATCAAACTGAATACAGATAATCTCACCCTCAGAGATGCTTCAGTAAGGTCTTGTTTTTGTTTTGTTTTCCCCTCAGACTGGACACCTTCCAGGCCTGGGCACAATTCTTTCCCCGGTACAGCTCTTGTTCTAGCTCAGGTGGTAGCTAGGGGATTCTTCATGATGGCTCTCCCTTTTTTCTGTTCCACCCATTTATGTCTTTTGCATAAGGCGGGAATGCTTTGTCCCTCTCTGGGTTCCCACCCCCTCCTTGTCAATGGAAAGACACCAGGTTAAAGATGGATTCCAGTTCAGGTGACATGATCACATGTCACTGTAAGACTTCAAGCCTTCATTCCTCCCAGCCTGACTCACAGGAAGGCTTGCATGCAAACAAAGCCATCCACAGTCAGTTGTCCTGGTTGATGGGAGCCATCAAGATTCCAAACTACCATTAATGACCCACACGTTGCATAATTACAATAGGCCCTCAGAGTTGTATCTGAAACTAGAAGTATGAAATATAAGAGTGATACATTTATACAACTAGGATGACCACACTCAGTAGATTATAAGCTTTGTAATGATACCTTACGAGAGACCTTTTGCATGAAACATATTCCAGTTACATTATATTCACTCGTTAGCATATATTTATAAAATCATATAGAATGCAACGTCACACTAACATTCTCAGAATAGGTAAGAAAGTAATCTTGCAAATTCTTTGCAGTTGTCCTTTTAAGGTAATATTAAAAATGCTAATATCCTCTAATTACATAATTGGTTTGCCAGAAGCTGGGAATGAGCAACAGGAAATGGATCACTTGATGATTACCTGTTCTGTTCATTCCCTCTGGGGCACTTGGCATTGGCCACTGTTGGAAGAGAGAAACTCGGCTAGATGGACCTTCAGTCTGACCCACTATGGCCATTCTTATGTACAAAGAATGAATCAAGAGCTGATGAATCCAGAAACATTTGAATACATGAGAAGATTAACAATAATTAAAATTAAAAATGTTTTTATAATGCTTGATTCACATACTTGTCAATGTTTTATATTGCTAATCAGTTTTATGGGTGTCTTTGTATTAAAAGGTAAGGGGAAAAATATAACTGTCCCAAATAATGTAATGATACTAGTGGGTGGTCCTGGCCGGTGTATTGTTGGCTCTGAATAAACGGTTGTCTTGAGTCTGTTGCTCAGACCAGCAAGGACTGGGAAAAGCTGTGCCCTCACTGCTGCTACCCATGCTACTGCAGCTACACTGCTATTTATACTTGCTCATTCTAATTCTCATCAAGCTAGCACATGTGCACATACGCAAAGGAATTTCACCTCTAGTTCATAGCGCAGCCATAGCCTAAGGACAGGTCTAAACTAACAAGTTAAGTTGGCCAAGCTATGTCATTCAGAGTTGTGAAAAATCCACACCCCTGAGCAACATAGTTAAGCTGACCTAACCCTTGATGTAGACACCACTAGGTCAATGGAATAATTCTTCTATCAACCTAGCTACTGCTAGGTGGTGGATTAACTACAGCAATGGGAGAACTCTTCCTGTTGCTATAGCAAGTGGCTACACTGAAGCACCAGAGCTGTGCTGTACCTGTTTAAGTGTAGACATAGCCCAAGTCTTTTTCATGAAGGTTAAGTGTTTAAAGTTGACTGTTCTGTGTTCATGTTTGTATCTCTTTTCTTGCAGCATTGACAAAATTTCTAAAATAACATCGCCAGTGTTAATAATCCATGGGACTGAAGATGAAGTAATTGACTTTTCACATGGTTTAGCATTATTTGAGCGTTGCCAGAGACCTGTAGAGCCACTGTGGGTAGAAGGAGCAGGCCATAATGATGTGGAGCTTTATGGACAGTACCTTGAACGATTAAAACAGTTTGTATCACAGGAACTGGTGAATTTATAAAGTACTTTATATATTTACATGCTTTTTCATTTCACTGCAGAACTGCACACTTTGATAAATACTAACATAAAACCTGAAGGTTTTGTTTTCAAATCATGTCAGTTGCCTTCATAAATGTACAGGTAATGATTTGTGAACATAATTAATGAAGGTTTTAATACCAGTATTATAAACTGGAATAACACGATCATGCAGTTCAGCTTCTGTAGTTCGTATACTATGTGTGAGTTTTTTTTCTTTTTAGATGTACAAAATATCACAAGGAGTACTGTATGAAATTTTAATTATGTAAAATCAGATGCTGTAAAAGTGTTGCCAAATGCTTTAGCATATCAAACAAATTTATAAATATTTTTTAAACATCTCAAAATGTACTGTGACTTATTCTATTGCACAGGTGTACACTAAAAATCAGACTTCTAAACAGCTGTACTTGTAAAAATACCAATAGCCATGAGATATAAGCAAATATGTAATGAAAACATAGACGCTCACTGGAATTGGCCCAGGCCCTGTTTTATAGGGAGCGGGTCAAAACAAGCTTTTTTTTTTTGTGCTACCGTGCATTATATCTGATGTCTTGTGGTTCATTTGTTTTGTTTTTGTTTTTTAACTTGGAAGATGAGGTTTAAATCTGCCCACTCATCTATTCCTTAGCTAAACAGGTTATTCTGTAAAATTAAGTCCTAAAATACCACTGTTATAACAAACTTCATTCACATGCTCACTACTGAGGTATAACTAAATATTTTAGTGGTTTATTTGAAACCAGTAAGGTATTTAGAGCTAGTTTTAAATGTCAATTCTATAGAGATGCAGTATATGGATAGAAAGAATCCTGGAAGTTTTGTCTAACTTTGTAATGAACAAAATGCGAGCTTGCCGTTGTCAGTTCAGGTTTACTTTTGGGTGTTTATGAGCCTGCAACCTATTGTTTTTATTACTGTATGAGAATTTTACTAATCTGCTCCTGAACAGTGAAGGAGAATGTTGACACTTTTTTTGTATTAACTCATAGTGAAATAAATTTTGTAAGTTGCCTTTCCCTTGAATGAGTTTTGCTTGAATAAAACTATGAAAGATAATGACAAACTTAAAATTATATGTAGCCTAATTTGTAAACCTAGTAATATTCCAACAATACACACTGTGCTTCTAATTTTAAGGCCTTATGTAGTTCTGCTTGTTTTTGTGATTGTCCAAGACTACTGTGTAATTAAATGTATTATCAAATATTGTGAATGATTTGGTTCAGATGTGTTAACTAACAGTAAATAATATTACACAATTCGCTGTTCTTTATTTTGTTCTGAAAAACTTCAATATACTAAACAACTATCTGGCTACTAACTATAAAAGGAGACTGCGATTTCTGAAGAAGATCTGCAGGTTGTTTTTTCAGAGGCCTCCTTCACAAAACCAGGGATATGGTATGTTTGCCAGCAAAGATCCTGGGCAGTGTTGCTTCCCATAGGCAGTTGATGACAAACTGTCGTAACTTGGGCAGTCGTCCTCGTTCTGTCTGAGTTTTATGCTGGGGGACATAGCAGCTCAGAACTGGAAGGATACACAGACAGATTAAAGCCACCTTAGCCCCACTTCTCCCTGGACTGTGAGTTTAAGCCATTTTGCCTGTAATGTTTAGTACCCAATTTGCATAGATGTCTCATTACACTTCTAGGCAGTGGAGAATTGGATTCTTGAGTGCAATTCCACATGGTTATCTTCAGCTTTATTCTGATCTCTATTTTTTAATGTAAATTCTTTCATGAAAGATGATTACTGAAGCATTTAATATACTGTATATGTAGTAAAAGCTATGTAGCATATTCATTCAGTTATAAAAGCTCTCTTATGACTGACATACAACTGCTAATTATAACAGCTGGAAAAGTTTAATATGCTGTCTTATGTGGTGGTGGTCATGGTATTATCTTCTTTATGCTTATACCTGGGCTTCATTTTTGTGAAACTGACAATGGGATATTTTATATTTAAAAATACAATTGTCCCATGATCATAAGAGTTGTCAGCATTCATTTACAGATGTTTGTGTGTTGGACAAACTGCCAAAGCAGAAAAGAACACTGTGAAACTCATGATCCTTTAAAAAAGGTGGATGTGTGTAGGCAAAAAAAAAAGTTTGAGTATGTTGTATTTATGTTTCTGACATTTGGAAAGGTTGGTAGGTCTATTCTGTATACTCACAAACCTTCATTGGCTCAAACAAGATCTTCAAGTGAGTTTCAGGGTGGATCCTGCTGTAGAGGCTCATGCCTGTTGCACACAAAATTGGGTTTTGTTTAATAGTGTCTGTCAGGGCCATACATGTACCCTGTCATCCTATGTGAGGGTATGAAAGGTGGTGAAGCAGCCGTGACCCTCCCTCAGTTCTCTTACTGCCCATGGCAATGAGACAGAACCCAGTGAGTGCTTGTCCTGCTTCTCTGGAGCTTCAAACACATTCCTTTTTTGAACTTTTTAGTGAAAAAATGACCATCCTCATTTTTAGGTTTTTTAAGTAGGATGTTCCAAAAATAGAAAAGACCCTCAGTACATCCTCTGAGCAGGGCTTTTGCACCCTGCATCTACCACTGTGGCAAACTCCAACCTGTGTCGAACATATACATGGGTTGAGAGGCATAGTAGATGCCTATTCTGTTTAGAGCAAATCACATTCCCAATAAGTGTGCCAGCATGCAAATCCTTATTGAGGACTTGTAAGTCAAGGGGCGTGGCTGAAACTACACCTACTCAATTGAGAAGTACTATACCTCCAAAGACTGAAAAGGGTTACCTTCAGCGAGTGTTCCCTTGAGTAGCAACAGGAAAGCAGGAAAGAAAATGTCATCAAGATTGGCACCAATAACTTCACAGACAACTGGACTGACTGACTTGGCACTGGCTCCCACAACATTGACAGCGTCATCAGAATGAACTTTTGCACCCCAATACAAGGGTGAGGACCAAAAGGTCCCAACCAGTGTCTAGGCAGAGCTCCAAATACAGAAGACTTCCTCCTGAAAGGAGGAAAAGAGACAGTACTCCTCCAGAGGCAGTTTTTAAGTTCTCTGTCAAGGTAACTGATGCTCAGAAAACCGGTATCAATACTGGAACCAGCAAAGACACTAGTGCTGACCTGACCATTGCACCAATTACAGGCCCAAGATATGTCAACACAGAACAGCCTAAATATCCAGGGATATTTTCAGCACTGGACCAGCGTGACTCAGGCCCTGAGCACTACCCCACAGTTCTGCCATTCAAAGAGTGCAACTTCTTATTAATCCTTAGACACTTCTCTCTAGTGTCAAACAGGGACATCTCTCTCTCCCCCCTACAAGAGCAACCTTAAAACCAACATCAAAGATCCTCTCACAAGGCACCATCTCAATAGATGCATGAATAGCAGTGGGCTGACCAGCTGCAACGGTGACCAGCCAGTACCCATTCATAATGGCACGTTGGCTGTACAGGCCCTAGCGTCCCATAGCAGATCTCCTTATGGATCTAGAAAGAGGAAGAGATCCAGCTCTGTGGTGGAATTACTACTTACACAACTGATACAGAACTTGACAGCTGCATCCTGGCACTCCAATTAGAACAGTGGCACCCCCAGTCTCTGCCAATAGACTCATCAGTATCCAGTGAGGCAATTTAACTAGCCCATGCTCGGGCAGGAGACAATTATAATGCCTTTCAGGATCTCCTAACTTACATAGCCAAGTCTTTGGACATAGGAATGGTGCTTATCAAGGAGAGATCCTATTAAACTCTGACAGCCTGAGCACATTAGCTCCAGCCAGGATCTCTCTCTCTGTCATTGAGGGCATATTAGAACTGGCCGAGGGTCTCTAGCAGCCCCAAGCTGCCATTCAGTCCACATCCAAACTAGTGGAGAAGCCCTATCAAGTGCCCCTGGAAAAAATTTGACTACTTTTACTCCCACCTAAACCAGAGATCTTTAGCAGCAATGCAGGAAAAGTCAAAATAATGAAAAGGGCCCTCAGAAGTTGGACCTTGTCGGATGCTGTGATCCAGAGATTTCTTGGGGGTTACAGAGATCCCCTGGGTCTGATATCTCTGTACTAGTTTGCCAAAATGTGTCATGTGAGGTCTCTTCTGAAAGCCTGTGTCACATTGATCCTCCATAATCATTGCAAAATGTAAGTACGACTAATGAGTTATGTACATGTACGGAAAACTAACTTCATGAGGTTTGGGGCTTGGGGCTTGTCACCAGAAGATGAGACAGGCTTCTTTCAGCCAAAAGTTGCTTATGTAAATTGTTGTTTGGTTCACAATGGGTCCCCATTTACAGTCTGAGGAAAATGCTAATCAAGTAATTGCAAAGTTTTTTTTTTTTTCCCCAGGGAAGATTCTAGGCGGGGAAATGCAAGTAGTGGAGGTTATCCTATTTGCAAATGAAGATAATGGATTTTTGGATTCTTACTGTAAGACACTCTGCTTCTTTCCACTGAGAAAGTGAGAGGACAGTGACTTGTCTCATGAATGGAGGAGTATAGCCAAGCCTGGCCGTAATAAGCTGGAAGGTTTGGGGTGAGCTTTTGCTCTGTGACATGACAATATTTTATTAAGTTTAGACTCTAGACAGTACTATGGTTTTGTGTGACCCTTTGTTTCCATTATTTCTATCTGCTGCTTCGTTTTACTTGTTTTCTCTAAACAAATCAGTGCTGTGAGTTGAGGGGAGCGGTGACTGAGGCATAACTGCTAAGCTAATGCATACTGTTCCTTTGGGAATAGCGGATATGCAAATTCTGTCTGTGTCCAGTGGAATAGGGGCTGGGCAGTCCAGAGGGAGGCTGAGGACTTGAGGGTTGGAGTGTACCTATCTTTAACCTGTAAAGAGAGAGTGGGGTGTGGAAATCCAGCATCTGTTAATTGAGTCTGGTGGAGTTGGGGAACTGACCCCCCCCAGTATAACAGACAAAGTTTTCTCATGCTGAGGGCAGGTGGTAGTGAGTGCTTGCATCCCTGGGTACCCCTGGGAAATGCTCAAAGCTTACTTGTCAGCCTTGCTTCAACTCTGGCTGGCAAACGATCAGGCATTACTTGCCAAGTATAATTTCCTGATGTGGGAACTTCCTTTCTAGCCAGTTTGTTATAAGACATTAGGTAAGTGCTATAGGAGACTATTTATTAAAGAAGGCCAAAGAATTACCAGAACAGGCCTGCATGTAGCCATGGATGCTCTAAGACAGCCATGAGGTTCATGACCAAAGCCATGACTACAAGATGAGCTCACTGGCTGTCAGCCTCTAGGATACTGAGAGGTCCAAGATACTATCCAGTACCTCCCATTTGAGGGAATGGAGCTCTTCCACACAATGATTGGCTAAGTCTTCCATTCCTGAAGACTCAAGGGCCTGCCTCACATCTCTGGGAGTATATACTCCCAATCACCTACAAGAATCCCTGCAAGTATTTGTCCCAGCAGAGGCCATGGGCTCACCTGGACCCAGCGTAGATAACCAGATTTACCCCAGTGGGAACAGTCACAGTATCCACAGAAGATGCCTTTAATCTGTCTTCCATAACATACACACACCACCACATCAACCAGGTAGCAGATTTGATGGGGATGGAAGGAGCTACATCAGAGCTGATCAGTGGTCAGCAACTACTTGCGGGAACTTACCTGCCGTGTTCCATTGGGCTTGGTCCAATTATTGCCTTGGACAATGGTGGTTGGAAATAGTTGCCCATGGTTAGTCCATCCAGACCCAACTCTCACCTCCCTGTTCCTCTGTAGGGACTCTTCTCATGAGCACCTGTTACAAAAAGAAATGGTCTTGATGCTCTTTCGAGGAGCTGTAGAAGAGGTTTCACAAGGATACAGGGGAAAAGGCTTCTCGCTGTACTTCCTTAACCTGAAGGAGAGATTTTATCCTATCCTAGACGTGAGGAGACTGGACAAATATATTTGCTGCCTCAGATTCAGGATGGTAACACTTGCCTCCATCTCTATGGGCTCAAGACTGGTTTGTGGTTTTCAGCTTGCAAAATGTCTACTTCCACCTAGACCACACATTCATGGTGGGATCAAATCATGACCACAAGTACAACAAGGTACTTCTGTGCAGGCTCTCCACAACACCAAGTGACTTCACAAAATGCCTTGGTGTGGTAGCACCTGAGAAGACAAAGCATTCACATCTTCTCCTACACGGACCACTTTCTGAACAGAGGACAGTCAAAATGGGAGTCAGCAGTAAGCCTTGAATACTCTATTCATATTTATTTGGCTCGGCCTTCTAGTGAAATACAAAAAATCATCACTTACCTGTCACACGTGATAGTTTATAGTAGCCCTAATCAAAACCAGCTCAGAAAAAGTGTACTTGCCCTAGTATTCCGGTTACTACTAGAATTCCTACTCCTATTAACATCGGAAACGACTGACAGTATGGATACATCTCAGAGTGTTAGAGCAAATGTCAGCATGCAGATATGTGACACTACATGGGATTGTATACTAATTCTTAGAGCTTGGAGTCATCAGATAGGAATGCTATTACAAGCCAATCTATCCTCCAAAACTATGTAATGCAGGTTTTCATGAACAAATAAAGTCACTTTTGCTTAAGAGTTGTCCAGAGTCCAAGTGTATTATGGATGCCTTTGTCCTGCAATGAAACACAGGCTTGCTGTATACCAGGGGTGGGCAAACTGTGGCCAGCGGCCACAGCCGGCCCTCAAGCTGCCACTGGGGAGCAGGGTCTGGGACTTACCCTGCTCCCATGCTCAGAGCGGCATTGGAGGCTGCTCCCTGCACGTGTACTGGAGCTCCCAGAAGCAGCAGCATGTGTCCCCCCCCCCCCCCCGCCCCATCCTGGTCCTATGTTTAGGAGTAGCCAGGGGGCTTGGTGTGCTGCCCTTGCCCGAAGCCCCACCCCTGCAGTTCCTATTGGTCAGGAACTGCAGCTAATTGGAGCTGCAGGGGTGGTGCCTGCAGACAGGGCAGTGTGCAGAGCCACCTGGACGTTCCTCTGCGTTGGAGCCAGAGGGAGGACATGCCGCTTCTTCCAAGAGCTGCTTGAGGTAAGCGCTGCCCGGAGCCTGCACCCTTAACCCCCTCCTGTGCCCCTGCCCCAGCCCTGATCCCTCTCCTGCACCCTAAACTCATTTCTGGTCCAACCCCAGAGCTCTCACCCCCTCCTGCACCCCAACCCCAATTTTGTGAGCATTCATGGCCCACCATACAATTTCCATACCTAGATGTGGCCCTCAGGCCAAAAAGTTTGTCCACCCCTGCTGTATAGCTTTCCACCGATTCCCATAGTGATTTCCAAGATCACAAGAGACAAAACTGTGATCGTTCTGGTGGTTTCATACTGGCCAAGGCAGTATTGGTTGACATCTACTACAGATGGTCCATTCAGTCTCTGAGCCAGCTCTCAGATTTCCTGGGTTTGATCACTAAGCATCACAGCCAGATACTCAATCCAAGCCCAAAATCATTGCATCTGACATCGTGGCTGTTGTGTGGCTAAGCACCATAGACAGGCACTGCTTTCTACATGTCCAGGAAATCTTGATACAAAGGAAAACATTTCCCAGAAAATACATTCTTCCAAGTAGAGGAGGTTCTTGATATGGGCAGCCCAAAAATTGCCTGGATCATATCCAGGCCTCAATGCCAAAGATCTTTGACTATTTACTGCATCTCAAACAGGATTTCTATGTGAGTGTGTGTATGGGGGTGGGGGAGTTCAGCTTTATTAGAACCCATCTCACAGTGATCTCAGCTTAGCACCCACCTGTACAATTATGCTCAGTTTTTTTTCATTCCACAGTATCTAAGTTTCTTAAAGGCCTACTACACACTTGCACACCAATAGAGAGCCCACTTCTGCCTGGGTTCTCCAATATAGTTCTCTTGAGACTGATGAAGCCTCCTTTGGGGCCTCTTAGAATGCTGCTTACATCACTTCACTCTGAAGACTGTTGTAGGGGCTATCACTTTGGCTGAAAGAATGAGTGACCTTCAGTTGCTTATGGGTGACCCTCCCTATACAACATTTGATAGGGGCATAGTAGTGCTGAAACCTCATCTACAGTTCATCACCATGGTGGTTTCAGAACTTCATTGTCTCCAGTAAACCATGCTCAACACCAGGAGAAAAGTAATTGCACATACTAGATATGTTTAGGATTATGTTTTATTACATGGACAGGACACAACAATTCAGACTGTTGGCCAATCTATTTCTGGTTATAGCTGCCTGGAGTGATGCGAGGCATTCTAAAGATCAGGCCATCTCATATCAAAGAATATCAAAATGGATTGCACAAATCATCGTTGTGTCTGTTACCAGTTGGTGAGTGTACATCTCCTACCGAACATCAAGGCTCACTCCATCAGAGTTCAGGTGACATCTGCCTGCTTTCAGAAATGTGCCAGTATCTGAGATCTGCAAGGCTGTGGGGTGGAGTAAGCCACTGACCTTTCTCAAATACTATGCCTTCAACTTTGCAGTTGAGTGAGATGCCAAATTCAGGAGAGCAATACTACTATTGCTGTTTGAATGATGCAGCTGAAACTCCTCATGCACACCATTTTGAGGGGCTACTGCTTGCCAATCACCTACAATGAGCCACAGTGACATATTTGAAGAACAGCAGTTATTTACACTACAGTAACTGTGGTTCTTTGAGAAGTTGATAGTGTAGATTCTATGACTTCTGTTCCATCCCCACTTTTCAGAGTCCTGGGGATTAAATTGCGAGGGAGGGTTGAGGTCACTCCTCTCAAGAGGAAAGGCAGCAGGATACATGCCCAATGGATATTGCCATTTAAAAAACCAAAAAACTGATATTGCACACAAGGCGCGCATGCACCTACTGTGGGATCTGTACTGACTATGACATCTTGAAGAACCACTGTTAAAGTAAATAACCATTCTTCACTTACTATATGAAGTAAATTATTCCATTTTTGTCCAGATTTTTGGATGACCGGATACATGGATAGAGAAGTATAGAACTACTTTAGAGGAAAATAAATTGCAGTTCATTTACTCAGACTTGGAACGAGTATATTAAAAAGTACATTTCCCAATTTTTTTGAGATGTCTGATGTTTCTCTAGTCATTAGTAGTTATGACTTTACCCCATGGAAACTGCTGTTTTGTGAAGAATAAATTTTCCTTCATCCTCATGGTCAATTATAGCTTTCTGTGAATAGTCAAAGTAGAAGTTTTTTCAGATGCACATGCATAAAGAGCACATCTTTGTTCAGAATTTTCTGTCTTGTTTATTCTTGAAAGCTGTGCAAAATGGCAGTTTTTAGCTTCTTAACTGTAAGCAATAAGCATTAACATTTTAATAGCTAATTTAGTTTTTTCTGAGGTGCCACTATCATAAGACAAGCAGGTAGACTTCTAGTCAAGAAAAGCATTTAGGTTGCCATCCCTACTTTGGATAAACTATTCTTATCAAGATGAAGTACTTCAGTAAAACATCTGAATTAAGATGTTAGTTGTTGCTGTCTTATGAGGTCTGGAAGGGGTCTATGTTAGAGCCTATGATGCTAATAAACGACAATGTAGCAGCTGTGGCCAAGAGTGCTTTATCTGAACTTGGCAAGATTGTGACATTTGATATGGACTCCAGGACTCATTATTCTTATAATTTGTCATCTTGAGATT
Organism: Mauremys reevesii; assembly: GCF_016161935.1. Taxonomy (NCBI): domain Eukaryota; kingdom Metazoa; phylum Chordata; order Testudines; family Geoemydidae; genus Mauremys; species Mauremys reevesii. Next base: position 92,100,104 of record NC_052628.1, on the reverse strand, counting down.
AGACTATTGCAATGTGCTTTACATGGAACTAAAACTGTGGATTTGGAGGTCTTGCTTCTCTTTCCAGTGACCTGAGTTGCTAAATCCTTTGAAAGCTAAAGTGTTCTTTCGATCCCTCCTATGCCTCTCGGGGGAGCGGGGGCAGGGAAGAAGAGTAGAAACATAGATACAAAGAGGGATCCTCCAGCAGGCTCCTATCTTGTGTGTCAGATGTTCTAGCCCATATTGGTTCTTATATGGTGCTCCTTTCTGTAGAAGCTAAGCACCTTCCAGTCGTTTATTAAGCAACATAACTACACATCTGTCATGTAGTGTTCGGTCTTTAGTTCCCTGGGGTAGAAACGTGTGTTAGCGTCTATTGTTTTGGTAGAGACTTTTTAATATACACCTAGCAACAAGTATATTTATGTTAGTAAAGGCCAGGTCAGAGAATTGTGCCTTATGCTTGGAGTGGGAAGTGGGTTAAGTGTGTGAAGATTTAAACCACTGGAAAGTAGAAATGGGCATGCTAGATCAGGTAAGTTATCCACCTAGTCTAGTACCCTGCCTGAAAATGTTAAGTACTAGATGCTTCTGAGGAAGAGAGATGAAATCACATAGTGGGCAGTTATGAAATAACTTTGCATATAGCAGGAAATTTCTTCTCCCCTGTCAATTAATGGTTGGTTTATAGAGCATGGTGTTTATATCCTCCATTTTTTAAAATCCAGATGTTATTTTCCGTGTGTGTGTGTATATATAATGCTAACCCTTTTTGCAATGCTCTTTACTTCAATGATATCTTGGGGCAGTGCGTTTCATATGTTAAATGAATTTTTAACATAATTATCAGCTCACAAAGTTTATTAGCGTAAATGTGTGACTTATGCTGTAAAGCAGTAATTCCCAACTGTAGTAAAAACTTGATCAGTCTGTGCAGAGCTGGCTGGTCACATGGTGTTCCCTTTCTTTGTTTCAAGCTGCTAAATAGCCAGAAAGACTGTTAAAAAATAAATATCTTCCAAATATTACTTTTACATGTAAGTTGCTGACTAAGTTGCCATTACCACTTCCCAGTCTATCAATACCATGATTACCACCATTTGACAGGCTCTGAACTCGGTAAACTGTTATCTACATTCAAGGTGACAACTTTACAAAATAATGAGTTGAAACAAAAATCAAGTTTTGTTTCACATCCCTATTACCAAATTGCCACCTCAACATGCACACGTTAAGCTATTTAGGAGTTACAAGTAACATATATTAAATCTAGGGCTGTCAAGTGATTTAAAATATTAATCATGAGATTAATCACACGATTAATCAATAGAATACCGTGTATTTTTAAATATTTTTTGGTGTTTTCTACCTTTTCAAATATATTGATTTCAATTACAACACAGAATACAAAATGTACAGTGCTCAGTTTATTTTTATTACAAATATTTGCACTGTAAAGAACAAAAGAATATTTTTTCAGTTCACCTAATACAAGCACTGTAGTACAATCTCTTTATTATGAAAACTGAACTTACAAATGTAGAATTATGTACAAAAACCTGCATTAAAAAATAAAACAATGTATAACTTTAGAGCCTACAAATCCACTCAGTCCTACTTCAGCCAACTGCTCAGACAAACAAATTTGGATACAATTTGCAGGAGACAATGCTGCCTGCTTTTTGTTTACAATGTCACCTGAAATTGAGAACAGGTGTTCGCATGGCACTGTTGTAGCTGGCGTCGCAAGACATTTACATGCTAAAGTAATGTGCTAAAGATTTATATATCCCTTCATGCTTCAACCACCATTCCAGAGGACATGCGTCCATGTTGATGGGTTCTGCTTGATAACAATCCAAAGCAGAACAGACCAATGCATGTTCATTTTCATCATCTGAGTCAGATGCCTGCAGAAGGTTGATTTACTTTTTTGGTGGTTCAGGTTCTTAGTTTCCACATCCGAGTGTTGCTCTCTTAAGACTTCTGAAAGCATGCTCCATACCTCGTCCCTCTCAGATTTTGAATGGCACTTCAGATTCTTAAACCTTGGGTTGAGTGCTGTAGCTAATTTTAGAAATCTCACATTGGTACCTTCTTTGTGTTTTGTGAAATATGCAGTGAAAGGGTTCTTAAAACAAACATGTACTGGGTCATTATCTGAGACTGCTAGAACATGAAATATATGGCAGAATGCGTATAAAACAGAACAGGAGACATACAATTTTCCCCCAAGGAGTTCAGTCACAAATTTAATTAATGCATTATTTTTTTAACAAGCATCATCAGCATGGAAGCATGTCCTCTGGAATGGTGGCCGAAGCATAAAGGGGCATACGAATGTTTAGCACATCTGGGATGTAAATACCTTGCAACGCTGGCTACAAAAGTGCCATGTGAATGCCTGTTCTCACTTTCAGCTGTCGTAAATAAGAAGCAGGCAGCATTATCATCCGTAAATGTAAACAAATTTGTTTATTTTAGTGATTGGCTGAACAAGAAGTAGGACTGAGTGGACTTGTAGGCTCTAAAGTTTTACATTGTTTTGTTTTTGAATGCAGTTATATAACAAAACTAGTCTACATTTGGAAGTTACACTTTCACGATAGAGATTGTGCTACAGTAGTTGTATGAGGTAACTTGAAAAATACTATTTCTTTTGTTTATAATTTTTACAGTGCAAATATTCATAATCAAAAATAATATAAAGTGAGCACTGTACACTTTATAGTCTGTGCTGTAATAGAAATCAATATACTTTAAAATGTAGAAAAATATTTAATCCAAAAATATTTAACAAATTTCAATTGGTATTCTATTTTATAACAGTGCAATTAATCACAATTTATTTTTTTGAGTTAATCGCATGAGTTAACTGCGATTAATCAACAGCCCTATTTAAAACTTTTTTCCACTGCATGCACTAGGCTAGGCCACGTGGTCTGACTTTTTCCAGGCACCAAGAAATGGGTGTAAAAATCACTGCGACTAGAGATAAGACAAGGGCCTGCCCGAACACATTTACAATCTAAATATTGTTTAAATTGCAAGATGCTGCAAGACATACAACCTGAGGCAGAAGATTATGTAGTCACAAAGGCCCAGATCCACAGAGGTATTTAGGCTCCTAACTTCCATCAATTTCCATGGAACTTAGAAGCCTAAATACCTTTGCGGATCTGGACCTAACATCAGGATTTGGGACAATAATAAATGTTGAGAGTGCAATGCAGTACTGAATGAGAAGCACATATTCTGTGCTGTTATGTCTTGTCTAAACTACAAAAAGTCATGCTAGAAAATCATTTACTGTATTTAAAAAACCCTGATTTTTAAAAAGTTTCAATTAGGATGGCTTTACCCCTCCTCTGGTTTAGCAGGTTAATGACTGGTAAGTTTTCAAGAACTATTTAAACCGTATTGTGACCTGTTTAGAGTAGGGACAAAACCGTGGCAGCCAAGAGTCTTAAATGTTTTCCTAGAATGGTCTATTTTTTTTCATGTGAACAGAGTGACAGAGATGCTATTGTTTGTCTGAGCAGTGACATTCCCAGCCATATAGGGTGAGAGTCCAGATGTGAATTAAAGGTGCTATAAGCACTCTTCAAAAAGAGGGTAATAAAAGATCTACTTGCTGGTACCCAGGTCTACTTGTTCCTCCGTAAAACCAGCGATGTGAGCTGGTGCTAAACACAGATTATTCCACCATTCCCCTACTAACATTTAGGCTATTGCATTATAGCACAGTTTGGGGTCTCTAGTGTACAAATGGAGCTATGTGCTACATCATGAACTCTAATCAGCTGTATGTTTGCACTGTGAAATATTTCCTGTCGAGCATAAATTTGAATAGGGACCACTACCACTTGAAAGATTATGATAATCAATTGTATAATCCAGTTAAGGGTGCAAGAAGCAGTCTGTGAGATTTTAGTAAAACAATCCAAGGTGAAAATGCAGACAGTACAAGAATATGTTAACAAAAGCTTATGCACAAAGATTATGGCTTAATTGAGTGGACTGTCATACTAGCTCCTTTTCCCAATGCTAACTCCAAATTTCAGCCCTTAGTGTTATGAAAGCTGAGATTTTGATCATCTTTTGTTATCAGTAGTTGGGGCTTTAAGTAAAACACCAAATACTATGAGGTTTGCAAAAAAATCATGAGAGCAGACAACCACACATGTGCAAATCTGCTCACCTCCAGAAGAAGAACACAGAGGTCACACAAATGATTAAATCTGAAAAAAAAAAAGGGGGGGGGAGGCATTTCAGGCATATTACCTATTCTTTCCAGACTAATTTTTCACTTGGTAAGGTGAAGGAGCTCTTTTGACATAAAACAGTGTTCACAAATATCTATTTGAATTACAAATCTCCTTTAGATGGACTATGATTGTGACCATTATTTGTCTTTTGCAAAAAATGTGCACGAACAGGTTTATTTGCATGTATACTTGGAGAACGGCTGTTCTTCAAATAAATGCCCACATATGCACAAGGCTATTCATGCATGAACAAAGTATGACTCATTTTCCATTATTTCTTATTCATTAATCACCAGCCCTCCGGGCAGGGTTGTCTCTCTTTTGTGTTTGTACAACTCCCAACGCCATGGAGCCCCTATTCTGACCGAGAACTTTGGGCACTATGAGAATATAGATATTTCCAAATGAAAATTTGTTGTTCTCCTTTTTAAAAATTGTCACACACCCATGAAGCGCATGTCTTAAGTGAACAATTACACACTATAAATCACCAGTGAAATGCTGAAATGATCAGATGTATATAGCTCACAGGCTAAAATTTATTCACATACATATTTGGTGAATACTTACAAATAAAATATATTTAAATCACAGTCAGCTCACAAATAGGAAAAGTGACTAAGTATGGCTGATACTTTGGGCCAAAATCTCACTTGGTGTAAATCAGCATAGCTCTGTTGAAGCCTATGGAGCTATACTGCTTTACACCAACTGAAAATCTGGTCCTTTATTCACAATGAACAATTTAACGAGCCCTATTTGTATTAATACTTTTCTATGTCTGATGGTTCACAGGCTTGTTCTTGTGCCAGCGCAAGGTAGGCCATAGCTGACCCACACAGCTGGGTCACGCTGAAATGTACTGGGGCTTTGTGCAGGCTCAATGGTGTAGCTCAGCTTTGTAGGATCAGGATTATTCTTAGGGAAGGTCTTCATTGAGCATCAGCTAATTTGATAAAGAGAAAAGACCACAAATATGTAAAGTAGGCTATAGAATTTGACCACACTGTTCATTAAAATATATCAGCAAAAGTACTGATCCATCACTGTGTTTAATTTTGTGTCCTTGAATTTCCTGAGAATGCTGAAAATCACCAACTTTACACCTACACTGGTCTAAGCATATTTATGTTGGTGAAACTGCCTCCAAGTGGGATGTGTATGTGTGTGTTGGGGTGAGGGAGCTTGTACCATTTAAATTATGCCAATACACGGAAGTGATACAACTTTGTGTGTAGTCAAGCCCAGGGTGTTTATTTTGTGAAAAGCACATAAGTGGTCAAGCAACAAAAATAAATAATCTTGAACTCAGTAAGTAATCACTTGTAATCATTAAGTCTATGCTATCAAAGTGATTGCTTATTACAGTGTTTCCTGCCATGACAATGCTCTTAGGTTAATCAGTTAGAGAGTGAGATGAGAAGCAATAGGCAGAAAAGATTGAAAAGAAAAAACAGAATTGAAGCGGGAGATGGACATGTGATGCTGGTAGACCACATGCCAGCTCTTGCCATGGTTGTAGGTGTCAGCTGAGCACTGACAAATTCTTAGCTGGAAAGCAGTCCAGCTCACCTGTATGTTCGTATTGTTCAAGATAGGTGTTCGATTTCTAAAAATGTGTTTAGTCTTTAAACTCTATAAAATTCTTGTAGATTGCTGCATGCATTCATCTTATATAATATAATAGTATAACAATCCCAACTATACATATAAAATGATGGGGTCTAAATTAGCTGTTACCACTCAAGAAGGAGCTCTTGGAGTCATTGTGGATAGGTCTCTGAAAACATCCACTCAATGTGCAGCGGCAGTCAAAGTATACAGAAAGTTTGGAATCATTAAGAAAGGGACAGATAAGACAGAAAATATCATGTTACCTCTATATAAGTCTATGGTATGCCCACATCTTGAATACTGTGTGCAGATGTGGTCGCCCCATCTCAAAAAAGATATATTGGAATTGGAAAAGGTTCAGAAAAGGGGCAACAAAAATCATTAGGGGTAGGGAAAGGCTGCCATATGAGGAGAGATTAATAAGACTGGGACTTTTGCACCTTGGAAAAGAGACAACTAAGGGGGGATATGATAGAGGTCATAAAATCATGACTGGTGTGGCGAAAGTAAATAAGGAAGTGTTATTTACTCCTTCTCATAACACAAGAACTAGCAGCCACCAAATGAAAATAATAGGCAGCAGGTTTAAAACAAACAAAAGGAAGTATTTTTTCACACAATGCATAGTCAACCTGTGGAACTCCTTGCCAGAGGATGTTGTGAAAGCCAAGACTGTAACAGGGTTCAAAAAAGAACTCGATAAATTCATGAAGGATGGGTCCATCAATGGCTATTAGCTGGGATGGGCAGGGATGGTGTCCCTAGCTGCTGTTTGCCAGAATTGGGGAAGCAGTCCACAGCTGACTGGTATAAAAAGGCCAGGGAAGCCAGTAGCAGGCAGTCTTCCTCTGCCTGGAGAGGGAGATGGGCCTGGCTGCAGGGAGCTAGAGGCAGGGTACCGGAGTGGAGTAGAGCTGGGGAAAGGCAGAGGAGCTGGGGAAGCTCCAGCCTAGAAAGTCCCAGGCTGCAGCCTAGCATAAGGTCAACCGGTACTGGGGGTTGCAGAGGGCAGCCCAGGGGTAGGCAAAGGCAGCCAATCCAAACCCCTTCGCCTATGATGAGTGGCTGATACAGCAGTCTGCCCTAGTGAATGGAGCTAGATGGTGACTGGCAGTAGCCATATTCTGAGGAGAAGTAGGGTTAGTGGGTGGGGGGGTTCCCCAGGGAGGGCAGACCCAGATTGGTGGGGTACTGCCAGGGGGCAGCACCCCAGCTAAAGGGGCACCAGGGTCCAGGGCGGGACACGGGGCCAGAGGACAGACGGATCACCAGCCTGCAGAGGGTGCTCCTGGCTGTATAAAGAGCTAATTCCTGGAAGTCACCAGCAGAAGGTGCCACAGGGGTGGGTCCGCACATCTACACCCTCTAACACCCAGGAAGGTGCTACGTGCAAGAAGGCTCATCCCATCAGCATGAACGCTGGAAGAAGGAAATAAAGATTGCTGACATGAACATTTTTCATCTCTTTGTCGTTTGGATTGCCACAGGGCTGAAGGTAGGAAACAAAAGCAGAAATCTCAAGAGTCAACCTGAGTGAGCCCTGAAAGACATTCAGTGCTGACAGATTACTGCAACTCTGTCACCTTTTGGAATCAGAGGCTGTAACTCATTTGTGTATATACGTTTGACTGCTTTAACCTGTAAATAACTCTCATTTCTTTTTCCTAGTTAATAAATCCTTCATTAGTTTACTATAGGATTGAATACAAACATGGTCTTTGGTGTGAGATCTGAGGTACAGATTGACCTGTGGTAAGTTGATTGGTCCCTTCGGACTGGAAGTAACCTGAATCTTTTGTGATCTTTGGTGTGTGGCAACCAGCTATCACTTAGTCCAGTTTGCCTTGGTGGCAAGATAGACTGGAATGCCCAAGGGGATTGTTTTAAGACTCCATGATAAGACTGTCCTCATGCTTCAGGAGTTCACGTTTGTTACTGCATTGGTGAAATATAATTATAGAACACACCATTTTGGAGCATTTGCCCTGCTTTTTGACAGTCTACCCTAAGGTTAGCATTCACGGGGTGAATCAGTCCAGACAGCATGAGAGGAAGAAGAAGGGAAAGTGAAAGAAAAATGACAACAAGAGAATATACACAAATTTACCTCCCCTTCAATTTATTCTAGTTTCCACATTTCCACATATTCCCTGAGGAGGAAAGTGATTCTGAAAGGAGGAATAAAGGTGAGTAGTGGGACTTCTGATTTATCATGTCCCTGAGGGAAGAGGCACCACTACATTTCTTTTCCAATTCAAGCATTGTGCTATGGACAAAATATAAGAAGATTTCTAGAGCTAGCTAATGAGTTCTCCACAGACCTTCTCAAAGCAATTATTGACATATCCTGTAATCTGACTTATGGCTTCTCCCTCAAGGTCTAGAGCTGTCACAACTCTCATTGACAGTGGAAGCTGAGGGTTCTCAGCCCTTTTCTTAAGTAAGGCCTAATATATGAAGTGAAACAGAAAGAAGAAATGTGCGGTAATTCAGTCTGGGCAAATTGAAATCTTGTAAATTATCTCTGTTTTGGTTTTAGCAATTTGGAAGACCAAATCATAGGGGGCCTGATTTTCAGAAGTGCAGAGCATCACAGCTCTTGTTGAAGCCAATTGGAGCTGTAAGTGCTTAGCGCATCTGAAAATCAGGCCTATTATAACAAAGTCCACTGCAATTAGCAGCATGTTTGCTATTTTGCTTCCTGTGGAACTTTGACTAGTGGGAATAATATACAGAAATATTGCACAAATAATACAACATAGTAAATAGTATATTGATTTTTGAATGGCAGCGATTTGGACACCAGTTTCACATGTTCTTTCATGATAAAATGTTACTGAAATGAATTGAACACTTGCAAAATTGATTTCACTTCTGCTGTATATAAAAACAAATGCTAGTAATGTGGTAATGCTGAGCACAGCACAGAGGTGGAATTGCTGACCACCCCAAGATTCAAGGCTGCCTAAAATGACTATTGCACTTAACAGCACTCCCCTATATCCCCTGCACTTGCAATTTCTCATTTGTATTTCTCCACTTCATTCAAGTGTTACTATCATGCACAGTTGGCTTCATTTTATCGATAGACTGCTGAATTGTTGCAGAATAGGTATTCTGCCATATCAGATATTGCTATTTATATCTATGGAGGCTTTGGCATTGGAAAGTTTCTACTTAAAGTGGGGCGGTAGTCAGAAAAAAATCTATAAAAATGACATCAGCTCAAAACATATTCTCTCTTGGTGATTTCTCTTTTCTTCTAACCTCCAGCTCTGACAGCAAAATCTGGGATCTGCAAATCTAGGTGTGTTCCTTTAGCTTGTTAAGGAATCACCATTAATAAGGAAAAGTGCTGTTTCAATAGTCCTTTTTCTGACTTTGCCCCCATTCATGCAAGACATGTAAGCACGTGCATAACTTTACTCATGTGATTTGCCCTGTTGAGTTCAGTATATTCTTTGTGCTATGCCTTCAACATGATATATTTAAAACTTTAAAGTGCCATCACAGTGGGTCACAAAGACTTAGATTAGAGATATCTTAAAAAAAAAAAAAAGTTAACCTTAGTAAGGGGTCTGTTCTGTCATGGCTATGCATACTAAAGTCCCTATAATTATAATGGAAGCTGTGTGTGTGCATAGACTTGAGTCACAGAACTCACCCTTAAGCTGACACACTAATAACTCTAGTAAGTTACTTTGACTAATATCAAATTCCCTTGCTATAACAAACCATGAAATGCAGACTTTTCAAGCAAAGTTGAACACCAAATATTAAAAACAAAACAACAAAAAAATCAAATGCAGCCGTTACAAAGAGACGATTTAAGGGTATTTTTTAAGATTAGTTTGCTGCTAAATCTTTCTAAATGAGTGAGTATATGCCCTCTGCTGACACATACCTGTATTACTAGGAGTGAATAGATTGTTCAGACATGCAATCTTGTAAGTGCACAGTACTAGTGTATATTCAGTTTTTAGTTCAATTAAAAAAATCTGCTGTTAGACTCACCTATGTATGTAATATGAATGTGTCTTTTGCATGTGATAAATTGATGTGTGTGGTTATTTGTCTAGGCAATCAGAAAAATATAGCAAATGGTATTACTTGTGCTGGGTGTATATATATACTTCTGGTTTGAATAGGTACTTGCTGAACATTTCATTCATTTTTTTTTTTTGCTAACTTTAGTTTTCTTTCTTTTTTCTTTTTCTCCACAGAACAGACACAGCACAAGCAATAACTGTGTGAATTCCCCATATCCGGGGGCGGCTCCAGGCACCAGCACGCCAAGTGCGTGCCTGGAGCAGCAAGCCACGGGGGGGCACTCTGCCGGTCACTGCGAGGGCGGCAGGCAGGTTGCCTTCGGCGGCATGCCTGCGGAGGGTCCACTGGTCCTGCGGCTTTGGCGAACCTCCCACAGGCATGCCGCCATATCCGCGGGACCGGGGACCTCCCGCAGGCAAGCTGCCGAAGGCAGCCTGCCTGCCGTGCTTGGGGCGGTAAAATACCTAGAACCGCCCCTGCCCATATCCTCCCAATTTGCTTCAAGCCCTCAGATACCACAGTGAGGACTGTGATGTAAGAACCTGAAGAGAGAGAACCGTGACCGGGAGAGACTCTCAGTCCTTGACCTTTCTGCTGAGACTGTGAAACAGGGGTACCAATTGTGATAGTAATTGTTACGAAGTAGACCTGAGAAAACCACTCATTTTTACAGGTAACCAAACAGCCATCTGATGACAAGTCCTCTCTAGTGCTAATAAAACTTAGGAGTTTGTTTTCAACCCACTTTAAACACTAATGAACTGGTTGATCACTCCTATCAACCAGTACACTAGATGAACAGGTGGCCTTCCCTCCAAGCTATCCAGTCCCATTAAACAATATTTTAATGTCTATATTTCTTTGTGTTATAAAACAGTTTGCATGACATAGACATACTGTGAGTTAAAGGGATGCTGTATGTAGCGTTATTGTAGCCATGTTGGTCCCAGGATATTAGAGAGACAAGGTGGGTGAGGTAATATCTTTATTGGACCAACTTCTGTTGGTGAGACAGACACTCTTTTGAGCTTACACAGAGCTCTTCTCTTGTACAGGGATGCTGTCAGTTTAAAAAAAAATCAAACTTTGATAGAGCAGCCTTTAACTAGTATTTCTGGAATTTTATTTAAAGTGCAGCTTTAAAAAGTTTTATAAAGGGTTCTCTGCTTCCCTACTGATTTTGTTAGGAGTCTTTTCAGCAAGGGAGGGTGGATGGGCTCAAGACCAACAACACCATTATTAAAAAACTGTATTATTAAAAAACATGAAGTTTGTTTTTAATACAGAAATGCCTCTATATACATGTACATTCACTATGTGACCTCTGCTACTGATACATTTGATTTCCCTTTGGAATTTTGTAAGGTAACTAAGAGGAAAAACACTGGTCCAACTTGAATAATATGCTGTCCCTGAAAAGAGAGTAGGTAGAATAAAGAGCAAGTTAGAAGGTTTCTCCTAGCCCTTCTATCTTTAATGCATTTGGAGGAGTGGATTGGAGGCTGCCTTCCTGAGCTATTGAGGGCATATACCCACCTTTCACCAATATGGCTAGAGCAGCCTCAGGGTACTGTCGTATCCATTGTTGCTCCTGAATTTCTTTTTATCATTTACACCCTGTGTGAGAGAGAGCAGTCGCTTCCAGTTGTAGCCCTTGCAATGGCTATCCCGGCCCTTGTTACCTCCAGGTTTTAATCTACTGCTACTTTTAATCTGCTTTACTTTGGGCTACCACTGAAAACCACTCAGAAACCCTAGCTTATGCAGAAAGCAGCTACCTGCCTCCTAACCAATGTGAACATGTAACACTTGTGCTCTTGTCTCTGTACTGGCTTCCTGTTCATTTTCAGGTGTAATTCACATCCTTGGTGATGGTTTTTAAAGTCTTAGACCAACAGTTTAAGATAGGCTGGAAATCCTACAACCAAGCTGAGGATAAAATCTTCAGGTGGAATCCTGGACCTATCAAAGTCAGTAGCTAAACTTCCATTGACTTAAATGGGGCCAGGGTTTGAATCCACCATGTTCTTCATGCAAGGCAAGATCAAAGCATCTAACTATGGGACTCAGAGGCATTTGAGGCTTTTGGAACTAGATGGGAATGCCTCTCCTCTTCTTCCTCCCCCTTTTGGTTCAGAGCAGATATGACTTTAAATTTGAAGAAGGAAGCTTGAGTTCCTCATTCTCTATGCCAACAACTCCTGACCACAACTAGACCTGCTATAATGTATAGCAGTGAGAGGGAAGCATTAATCATATAAGGGGGGTTTGTTGGGTTGTTTTTTTTATGGACATTAGAAATGAATACATAGCACATTTGCATGCATTTCCTCATGTGTAGTAGGATGTCTACAATTTGAAATCAAGTCTGGTTTTTTGTTTTTAAAGAATTATGAGTATTTTTAGATATTGTACCTGCCCTTGAGTTCCCCCTGCTAGTTTATGGTTTCACAATCACTCTTTCCTGATAATATTTTTTTTCTTTCCCTGTTCGCATGTGAAAGCCGGACACTGACTGGGAAACTACTTTTTCCTCCAGTCTCTTTCAGTGAAAGTCATTCCAGGTGGCACTTCTATCCAAGTCAGTTTAAAAATAATTCAAATAGAAGTTTTGGGTTTTTTTAGTTTCATTTCCTTTTCTTTCACAGAAGAGATTCTTGCACATGAGCTCTCGTATCTTTAAGTATGCTTATGCAGACCACAAAAGTCAAGGTGCTAAATAATTTGCATTCATTGTTGTTTTTCTATAGCACTGAAACTAACATCAGCTAAAGCAGTTAATGTTAAAACAGGATAATGGTACTGATTAAAAACCACTGACACTGGCTAAATGAGATGAGAAAAATAAGATTGACGTATTTCCTGCCTAATTGAATAGCTATTGTGGGTCAAATACTCCCTTTTTCACATAAAAAGACCTGGAAGGAGAGGTCTGACCTAAAAAATTCCACTCCCAAACTGTCTAATCTATTAATGAAATTCACCTCTACAAAGAACAACAAGGTCTAACTACACTGGAACTCTATTTTGAGTATTTAAGAGGTGACTAGGTATTGTGCAAGCTCTGTACAGGGGTGAATTTCACCACATGTTGTTGATGTGCCTGAAATTGAAGTAAATAATACCTGTGGTAGTAAACACTCAGCTTAGCAGTAAGTGTTGGCAGAACTACGCCCTACAGCAAGGTGTAAGTAATGCATGAACCTTTGTGAGGTCTTTCTGTTCAGTGTCTGGGCATTTCCCCAGAATCTCTTATACGTTTGTTGTATTTTTTGTAGATCTCAGCTGTAATATTTTTTTTCCCCTAGCCTGGCTTGAGTTACTACCAGATCTCTCATTTCCATAAAGTCTGAGCTCTGTGTATTACTGGAATGAAGAAAATTGCTTTGGTGAATATATGTTGTTATAACATCTGTGTGCTCAGCCTGAATTTTTAATTTAGATATCATTGCCTTGGAGATGTTTGCTGTTTTGAGCTTTAGTTGTATTAACAATCAAGTTTAGTCTGTTGCTGGTTGCAGCCTGTCTTCTGCTACACACTGCTAAGCCCATGAAGTGTTGTGGAGGTAGGATTTAACTATAAAATGTTGGTATCAGTCCAATATGTACATCTGGCTTGCTCAGTAAGTGTACTTCTGCAGCAATATAACAGTAGAAAGGGGGAGGGAAGTGGAAGAAAGTAATAAAGTAAAGAGACTCAATTAATGAGTAGACATAGACTCTGTAGAAAAATGAGCAAAATAAGCCCATTATTCCCCACAACTTCTCACCCTGCTGGAGATCAGCCTTCTGTGAGTATACTGGAAAGAAATCAAACTTGCATTACAGGCTGTAGGGTGTCTCAATCTTTTGTCATGTTCCCAACATTTTTTATTAGGTATTTTTCCTGTATTTTTTTTTTGGGGGGGGGGGGGCTATTAATCATCCTATGATTAAATGCTAATGTTTCAAAAGGGCAATAAGGAACTGATGATATGTTTCGGTCAAAGGTTTTGTGCATTCTGAAGCTGTCATGGTTTTATTGTTTCTTTGTATGAAGCATTTGACGAATAGGTGCATGTCTCAACGGAATATCGTCAGTGAAGCTCTCTAGAGAGCTATGAGCTAGTTTACATCAGAGCCATTTCAGCTTTCCTGTTCAGGTTGAATGTTTGTAGGCATGGCAGCAAAAGATAAAAACACACTAAGAATCCTGCAGGAAGCTCTGGTCAGATCTGAGTTTTAATGTAGTTCTTAGACTTAGACTTTGGGGAGTCTATGGATTTATGAGAAATATAAATTCCTTTGAGTGGGCAGATACGTTGTGCTCATCAGTTCAGTGGGAAGCTTTAATCTTTAATACCTTTTTCTTAATCATTTTGTAATAAACTCAAGGGAACAGGTGGCTGTCCACCTGTACATGCAAAGCTGTTTGCTCATAGCCATCTCAGTCTTTTTTTTTTAAATCAGCTGCTATAGATTGAATACAAATAACTGACACAAGTAAAATCAGAGTATAAATTCAGAGGTCCAAATATTTAAACTTGGATGCCTAAAGTTAAATCCAGGTTTGGGCACTGAAATAAGTGGCATGTTTTTCAGGGGTGCTGAGCGCCTATTCCTTAACTTGAAGCCAATTAAAGTTGTGCACGCTCAGTCTCTGAGAATTAGGCCATTTCCATTTAGCTGCCTAAAGATGTTTCTCATTTTAGACCGACAAGCTTGAAAATTTTGAGCAGTGATCTTAAAACCTATAATCTCAAGTGATAGTCTTCTCATTTGTACCCGTTAGCTTACAACAGTCTTTTGTATGAGACACTTTAATTCCTGTTTTTGTAGGTCAGAAAACAAGAGGGCAGGATGATATCCTGAGCAGAGCATGTTACAGATAATGGTCTTCCTGTAACAGTGATTACTCTTTATATTCATTCTTCTCCCAAAAGGAAAAGGGTTCAGTTTGCCATTTGTTGGCCATCTATGTTGCCAGAACACTGCAAATTAACTGGAAGAAAATCCTGTCCGTTGTATGCATTTTTATAATTGCTTTGGGTATTCCTGCAGTGAAAATAAACAAGGTAAGCTGTAAAGAAGCTTTATTCTACAATATGTAATATAATTAATTGGATTACATTCTAGTTTATTTCCTGTTATATTGGTAATATAGAAATATTTGGAGAACTAACACCTCAGAATCTACAGGTGGCAACTGAAAGACAAAACAACAGTAAAATGCTTTGTGTTAACAGGTCATCTTGCATGATGGTTCTTTCACTTGTATTGATTTTTGGTATTCTATTTTAGACTTGGTTGAAATAGTCCATTAAAGTACTTCCCCTTGAAATGCTCTAGTATCTCAAGGTTGTTGCAATTTACTTACTACATTTTCAGGGATACACAAAACACTGCTACAGACAAGTTTTTTTTCTCAGAGAAAGTGAGTTACAAGCTAAATTCAGATTCTAAGCATTTTTGGCAGCTGTTCTTATTTGCCAGCAATCAAGAAGAAGAATTACATCTTTCTGCTTTTTCCAGAGTTGTTTGTTAATGTTTTATAATTAATATACATTTTAAAACATTTTAATTTGTAAAAATATTTACACTGTACTCCTATCAAATTTATAGTTGCTAACTTAACTTTATAAAAAAAGGCAGATTTATAAAAAAAAAAAAAAAAAAAGCAATAATGCTTTTTTGTGTGTGTGAAAGAATCAATCTGTCTCCACATAATCGAGACAAAAGGACACAATGTTGTAACAAATCTGTCTGCTTTTGTATATAGTTTGGATTGAGGTCAGAAACATGTAACTCTTAGGCTCAATTCTAGTTGTATTCCATGGAACATATGGCAAAATCAATTTCTATTAAGATCAAATAAAAGTGAAAGTTTAGAAACACGGCCTTATTAGATGAAATGTTTATAAGTAAGGATTTTAAACTGGAAAATTTATTTTAAGTAATTATATTAAGTCCATGATGTAAAACACAAACTGTACCATAGATTCTAGATAGTTTGAACTAAAGCCAGGTAAATAATTTTTAGTAAATTATATATCTGCCAAATTTAACCTCCTTTTTAGTTTGCGAAATGCCTACAAGCAGCTTGTAACTTTCTTGAATTCATTATTTACCAAATAATTTAAACAAATGCTTCAAAGGGCTGTAGATTGTTGCTGAGCATTTCATTGTGACTACAGTATTTCATATTCAAAACTCAAGCTATCTTGGGCTATGGCTGTACTAGCACTTTTGTTGGTCAGGGATGTGAAAAAGCAACCCCGCCCCCCATGACCGACATAAGTTTCACCGACAAAAGCACATAGTCAACAGCACTATGTCGGCGGGAGACGCTCTGCTGCCGACATAGCTACCACCGCTCATTGGGGGTGATTTAATTAGGCTGGCAAAAGAGCTCTCTCCCATTGGTATAGAGCAGCTACACAGGAAACCTTACAGCAGTGCTGCTGTAGTGGTACAGTTGTGCTGCCGTAAGGTCTCTAATATAGACATAGTCTTGATTGGACGTATATAATTACATGTTGTTGTTTCTTTTCCCTGACTGGATAAGCATAACCTTTAGTTTCAAGTTTCTGGTACAAATCCTCACACTCATTCAAAATTCATTTTCAATTCATATTTTAATATTTACTTCAAATTTATTGCTTCAACAAATATTCTTGCTAGTAAATTTATTTGTTACAATATTTGCAGAAAGCTAACACAAGGGGGTAAACACAACAAAACAAATATAATTTTTATTAGAACAAACGTTAAAATATTTTTAAAGTGTTCATCCAGCTGTCGTCTCCACAACACACATGTATATAATTAAGTAGGATATGTAAATAGGCTATACATTTTTAATAGTGTGTGGAAATTGATCACATGACTGCCGGGAAGAGCATATCTATTTTTGTTCACATTAGGGTAGTTAAACAGTCAATAAATGTACTAGAGCTGGGCCCTGATTCAATACTAAGATGCCACAATTATGTATGTTTTACCTCGACAACTTTAAATGATATCACACTATGCATCTGCATGTTTTGTTCCTATATTGAAGGTGCCACTTGGTAGAGGAATGTAAAGTGAAAAATAACATTTGACTATTCCAAGCCCTCCTGTCTCCTCCCCTATCTCCTGCTTTCCATCTATGTCATTTGGTCCTCTGACACCTTGCTCATCTCCATTCCCTCCCCATGTATCTTCTGTATTCCCTCAGCATCCTTCTTGCAGAGGCTCTGCCTGAAGGGGATGATAGCTTAATAATAATAAAAACACAAACAAAACAACTTTTTTGTTTCTTTATGCCTGACTTAAGGACTTGGTAATGGTTTGTTCCAAAAGAAACACGGGTCATAGGCCTCTAATTTGGAGATCAAGTTATTGGAGATCCTTAGCTCTGCTTAAGAGATTTTAGACAAATTGTTGAGAATAAGTGCTCCACAGGAACCATCTTAATAACCATGTGCACCTGAAAGGTAGACAGTCAGCTAGAATACTTCCTCTCCTTTCACATATCCTATTCACAACTGTTGTAACCACAAAACAAACATAACTTAATATTATACATGTGTTGACTAATATATTCTGGTTAGCATACATATATATTAAGCTGATAATATATATATACTGCCATATATATTCCAAGCATTTAAGTATACATATTAAGTATTAATAGCAGTTATATAGGCCAAATTGGCCTGTACCGTTATTATAATCCTGTTCTCTTATGCTAAGTATTCCATAACAACTTGCATTAGCTGGAGTTAAGTTTTGGCTTAGGTAGATAGGAAAACTGTCAGTATCAGGACATATAATAGTTTCTTCATAGCAACAGAAAGGGAGTTTCCCTCACAAACCTATTTATTCTCATACAGGCCTAGGAGGTGTCTTCATGCCTCTTAGTACCTGGAATGCATGTGCTCAGAACAAAGATAAGGCTACATCATGACCTGGAATGCATGGGTTCAGAACAAAAGATAAAGGGGTACATCATGGTACCAGAAACAAACAAGGTAAAAAAGTGGATTGAGTTCAGTTTCTGGTGAAGTATATAGTACCTTTTACAGGTAAACAAGTAGGTTATAAAAAGATGGTTTTAGGGATGTAACTTTGTGGGGCATACCTTCTGTGTAAGATGAATGTAACATTGATGCTCTTTGAGACTGGTATCATACAGAACCTTTTCCCTGTACCATAATAATAAGCCTGACTGACATTGGTTATTTGATCTCTTGAGTATATTTCATTAAAAGAAAAAAAAGAACCAAAGTGTGGTCAAGCAATTAACTATACAATTTAAATACATGCCACACAAAAAAATGTTGAGAACATTAAGTTTGCAAAATTACATACTTCAAAGTCAGAAAAAGAATTTCTTGATCAGTGACAGTTGAGAAGCTAATGCTTTGCAACCCTTTGGATGGACACTTGGATCAATGCTCTGTTCGATATTGCAATATACGAAAGGCTCACTTTGCTTGACAAGGTGAATTGATCGTTCTGTGATCGCTACTGCCATTTGATAATTAGTTGGGGACTCCTGTTGACTCATAAGTCGTATGTGCACTTGTGATGGATAAGAGTTGGGGACTGAAGATGTGTAAAGAGAATGTAGGGTTTTGTTCTATTAAGGATCTGTCTGTCTGTGTTCTTATATCATGTCTCTCTCCAAGTGCTTAATTTAGTGAATTTGCCCAATCTTAATGGTAAAACCTGGACTCAAGACCCAGCCTGAGTACTTGAGCTCTCTGTTGGAGAAGTCTGCCCAAATGATGGGGAAATAACTCTATGGAGGTACTACAGCCTTGACCCTTACATCTGCTGACTGCACCAACTCTGTGGATCCATGCAGCTGTAATTCCACCACCCAGTCTCCCAGCTGACCCAGCACTAAGGCATAATTAAGCCCTTCATGACTACTGCTACTATTGTTATTATTTCTTCATTTGCATTATAATAGTACCTAGCAGGGCCACAAAGACAGGAGTGCCATTATGCCATACAAACACATAGTAAGACATAGATACATAGCAGTCCTTGTGCAGAAGAGATCACATTGTAAATAGACAAACACAAAGGGTGTGAAAATGGGGAACTGAGTCACAGAGACACTGGTGTTTTTCAAAAACACTTAGCATTTGCTTAGCTCCACTGCCACAGAAATCAACAGTCAAATTCCCATTGACTTCTAAATGCTCTTGAAAATCCATGTCACCAAAGATGATTGCGAAGTACAGGAGGTAAAATGTACTATTTCCTTTTTCTTATTTCTGGATGTCTTAAAGTCTAATAATATTCCATTACTCCCTCTTCTAATAAGACAGCAGTTTTTAAAGTTAAAATTCAAAATGCATTCAAAATTACAACAGGGAGGAATTTGACGTTTGATGTGTGACTATGTTATGTTCTTTGGGGGTTTTTTACATTATATTTTAAGTGTGCATTTGTCTTTCATCTTAACAAATGACTCGTAATATGAATAATACCTTTTATACAAATATATTTAAAAAGAACAAACTCTTTTTTAAAAGAATCTCGTAAAATCTGGAACTAAGGCAACTAGACTTAACAGGTGTAGGGCCATGAATAATACAAATGCTCTTTAAAGTTTTTAAAATCTATTTTTCTGTAAAATATCTGGTATAACCAAAGCATGTGACGGTATTATATAGTATAAAGTTTTTACTGGCATTTTTTAAAATGGCCACATAATTTGTGGCTTTTGGGAGCATGGTTGTCATCACACGGAGGTCTTAATACAATTAGTATGACAGACCATCACATATGCTCTATATTGTTTGCGAGGACCCCAGTCCTCCACACTGTTAAGTTTGATGTGACTTTTAACATTATTTAAAAAGAAAATTAAAATGTTAAATTTGGGTTTCTTGTGAAAGACAGGAATTTGAGACTGTATGTTTTCAACATTGTCTAGTTTATTTGGCTTCCAAAATATTATTTTTGATTAATAGCCAGGGCATAATATTAAAGGGATGATAAACTAGAACTGTGTATTGCAGAACAGTTAATAACAATAGTGTGTTTGTATATATATTACTATGACCTTATAAGCCCGACAATGCCCACTGGCAAAGGGCTCACTGTCCGTAACTACAACTGTTATCAGACCTGACACATTCCTCCTTCTGCACTATGATTGCTTATCTCTTATTCTTATTAGATAGTCTTGACCCCGTGGCAAACTCCACTACACATAACACAACCGTTATCATAATAGTTATCAAAAAAGTATCTTGTAACGTATTGCATGAAAACTGGTGACACTCATATAATTAATATTTTAGTGTGTTACATAGGGTTAGCATGTAAAAAGTTATGTAGGTGTGCTAGAACTACGTTACTAAAATATGTTTAGACCAAGCAATCCAAGTAGAGCTGATAAACAATTTGTCCTAGACAAAGGAATGCTGTTTTGTCTGTTTCCCTGTGTCTCCAGTGTAAATTGAGCAAGGTGATGCCAGAGACAGTGGAAGTTATATTTACATCTGAGTCAACAGGAAAAGCAATTGAGAAAAGGGCGAGGACTGGAACATAGCATGGAGTCAACTTCCTGGAGCACAAGCAGCACAGGAGAAAAGCTTTATCTGGGGATACACTCCAAAAGAATACATTTCAAAGGTTTACTGAACTGTAAGAAGAAGGGGAGAGAAACCCTTAGTTATCCATCACTTAGTGGACAAAGAGAATTAGGATTCTTTGATTCTGTGAACGGTGGATCTTTCTACCCGAAGGGCTGGAGATACACACCGCTTGATGGAAGTTAAAAAGCTGCTTAGGCAAAGATTGTAACTGGCTAATGTAAAGCTTTAGTCACTAGAAAGTGTTATTTTGTTTTATTTGTAATCATTCCTGACTCTTTTTTTTCTTGCTTAGTATGGCTTAAATTCATGTATCAGAGGAGTAGCCATGTTAGTCTGGATCTGTAAAAAGTGACAGAGTCCTGTGGCACCTTATAGACTAACAGATGTATTGGAGCATAAGCTTTTGTGGATGAATAGTCTGCCATGCATGTGACAAAGTGGGTATTCACCCACGAAAGCTTATGCTCCAATACGTCTGTTAGTCTATAAGATGCCTCTTTGTCGCTTAAATTCATGTTATTAATAAATTTATGCTTAGTTATACTGTAGATCATCTCAGTGCTGTTATAATAAAGTGGGGTGTGCATCCTCAGTTGAGCCAACAGGCTGGTGTGGCAGTGGACTTGCTTATTTTCTGTGAGTGTCCAATGAGAGGGACTGGACATTTCAGAGAGATGCCTCTAGGTAACTTGGAACTGGGTGCATTGAACGTTACCTGCAAGGCAAAGTTTAGACTGTCGAGTCTCAAGGAGTTTGGCGGTGAGGTAGATAGAGTGGGTGGTAGGGAATTGTCACAGTTTAAGCTCCAGCAAAGATGTCTTTGCTGAGGCAGGGAGGCAATACAGTGATTTACAGTTTTGGGTTCCCTGAGGAAAACGTCACAAGATCACAGGTATAGGAATTTAGGCTATTGGATTCAATGAGCCTTAGGTTTGAGCCAATTTGGCAATTCTAGTCTCGGACAGTGATCAGCACCAAATGCTTCACAGAAAAATGCAAGAAACCCACACATGCAGATGTGGGATATAATCTGGACCTTCAGTGAAAATCTCATCTTAATCCTTATTATTTAAAATTAATTTTAATCCTGAATTGTGAGGCTTCTCAAATATTACTTTTTAGCTTCAAACTGCGGAATAAACATTAGTTATGGTATTCCCATTTCATCCCTTCCTTCTGACAAACATAGGCCCTTATCCTACAAACACTGACACATAGCATGAATAACTTTAAACACGTATGTCCATGTTTGCAGGTTAAGAGCTATAGGGCCTGCAAAGAGTTACCTATGCACATATCCTTACTCCCACAGGCAGGGACACCAGAAGAGGGGGACAGATGGGGTGAAATTCCCCACTCCTGACACATTTGGTAAAATTTTGTCCACCAGCTGGTAGCGCTGCTGTGGCCTGAAAGGCAGCTTTGTGCCAAGCTGGTGGATCTTCTCCCCCTGCCCAGAGAGAATGGCAGCAGAAGAACTCGGCTTGCTACTGCTGCCAGCTGGTGAGGGGTGGCGCTGCCTCTCAGGGGCTTCCCACATGCTGCCAGGGAGGATGCTGAGGAGCTGTCTGTAGTGGTGCTGGTTCTGGAGAGGGGGCAATTGGTGGCATGGGGAATGGTACCAGAATTTTTTTTTTGTTTAACTATGTAGTCTGTGCAAGCCTCCCCCCACCCCAGGAGTCTGAATTCCACTGCTGTCCCCTAGGAATGGCAGAGGCAGCACGGGGTAAGGCTGGCTGTCCCAGATGTTTGACTGGAGCGAAGGGTCCAGCCTGTCAAGTGGCACTAGCGAGGAGCAAAGTGGATGGTGCAGAAAAGTACCAGCAGTAATTCAATTTTGTGGCTCAGGAATCGGGATAAGATTTGGTAAGGCCCATCCTCTGCCTGCCTTGACTCACCCAACTCCAGCCTCCAAACCCTCCCCTTCTACTCCCCAGGGTGTCTCAATTGCCCCCTCCAACCCTGATCCTATTTAGTAAATTTTGGAAAACATTCAGTAATTTTTTAAGATTTCACCCTCCCCGCTGCTTATGAACTGAAGTGGCTCCCTGCCACATGTAGTCCCATTGAAATTGAAGCACTTTGCAGGTATTTTGGGTATTTTAACTGAATTATTGATCTCTTAATTTGCCATATACCTGTATATAAAAGTAAACAGTTCTTTGCATTACTGGAAACTTTGCTTTAGGGATGGATGGGAAATGAAATGAGCACTGGGAGGACAACTCATTTTAAGAGGTTGGTCCTTCTGCTTACTGAAAGCAGGAAGCATATCCCTCTGGCCAAGTTCCTTTTTATTGATTTTTGTAAAAGCTGCATTTAGTGAGTATAATTTCTCAAAGGAGAGGAAAAGCTTAAGTCCTAAATATTTAATAGAGTTCAGGGAGTACTGATATTAAATTCCATGAGCTTACTTTTTATAGTGGAAGCTCAGTGGGAATATTTCAGATTTATCATTGTTTACAGGAGACCACAGAGAGGAAAAAGAACAGGAGTACTTGTGGCACCTTAGAGACTAACAAATTTATTTGAGCATAAGCTTTTGTGGGCTAAAACCCACTTCATCGGATGCAAAGAATGGAACACACAGAGAGAAGATATTTATACATACAGAGAACATGAAAAGGTGGGAGTAGCCATACCAACTGTAAGAGGCCAATCAATTGAGATGAGCTATCATCAGCAGGAGAGAGAAAAAAACCTTTGAAGTGATAATTGAGATGACCCATAGAAGGTGTGAGGATATTTTAACATGGGGGAAATTAGATTCAATTAGTGTAATGACTCAACCATTTCCAGTCTCTGTTCAAACCTAAGTTAATTGTATCTAATTTGAATATTAATTCAAGTTCAGTAGTCTGTCTTTGGAATCTGTGTTTGAAGTTTTGTTGTTGCAAAATTGCCACTTTCAAGTCTGTCACTGAGTGGTTAGAGAGGTTGAAGTGTTCTCCCGCTGGTTTTTGATTGTTATGATTCCTGATGTCAGATTTGTGTCCATTTATTCTTCTGTGTAGAGAATGTCCGGTTTGGCCAATGAATATGGCAGAGAGGCATTGCTGGCACATGATGGCATATATCACGTTGGTAAATATGCAGGTGAACGAGCCCCTGATGGCGTGGCTGATGTGATTAGGTCCTATGATGGTGTCACTTGAATAGATATGTGGACAGAGTTGGCATCGGGCTTTGATGCAAGGATAGGTTCCTGGGTTAGTGTTTATGTTTTATGGTATGCAGTTGCTGGTGAGTATTTGCTTCAGGTTGGGGGGCTGTCTGTAAGCGAGGACTGGTCTGTCTCCCAAGATCTGTGAGAGTGAGGGGATCATCTTTCAGGATAGGTTGTAGATCTTTGATGCGCTGGAGAGGTTTTAGTTGGGGGCTGAAGGTTACAGCTAGTGGAGTTCTGTTATTTTCTTTGTTGGGCCTGTCCTGTAGTAAGTGACTTCTGGGTACTCTTCTGGATCTATCAATCTGTTTTTTCACTTCAGCAGGTGGATATTGTAGTTTTAAGAATGCCTGATAGAGATCTTGTAGGTGTTTGTCTCTGTCTGAGGGATTGGAGCAAATGCGGTTGTATCTTAGAACTTGGCTGTAGACAATGGATTGTGTGGTGTGTCCTGGATGGAAGCTGGAGGCATGTAGGTAAGTATAGCGGTCAGTAGGTTTCCAGTATATAGTGGTGTTTATGTGACCATCACTTATTAGCACAGTAGTGTCTAGGAAATGGACCGCTTGTGTGGATTGGTCTAGGCTGAGGTTGATGATGGGATGGAAATTGTTAAAGTCATGGTGGAATTCCTTGAGGGCTTTTTTTCCATGGGTCCGGATGATGAAGATGTCATCAATGTAGCGCAAATAGAGTAGGGGCGTTAGAACAACGCTTTCTTAGCTCTCCTCCTCTAAGTCAGAGAGGAGGATCACTGAAAGTTTCTTGATGTAAAAGGTCAGGCATAAAAGTGCATGCAATTATGAGCCTAATATGCTCATGCACCTATTCTGATTGAATAAATAATTCAGGTCAGACTAAGTGGAAATCTGAATGACCAAAACCTGCATTGCATAGGCAAACAGTAATTGCATGTATAAATTATATGCCCAATGTATACTTTATTTTCTAAAATGGGGGACTTTGTATATAGAAACACCCTTGATTTTCATGCTCGCTTTGTTTATCATAGTATAAGTCTAAGATGCTCCCATTGTTTAAAACAAACAAAAATAAATGACCTTGCAATTCCTTCAGCTGAGGCATGACAGATTACTTGTAAGTGAAAATGCCCTTATGCATGTCCATTTTTCATAATTGTGATGGATTTATGAACATATTTGCACATGTAATTATGAACTTGACTTTTGAAAAAATTGGGCCCAATATAATTTGGAATAATTAGACTAGTATAATTAACTAGAGTGAAGAAGGAAGGGGAAAATGCTGCCTTATCCATATATCTAACAGCTTGTCTTCACTACAGTGTTAGCTCCAAGGTATAAATTGAGCGTTAGAGCTAACCTGATTCCCTTCCATGCACAAAAATCTTTTGGGTGAGTTAAGTGGTATATTAAGTGGGTTAAGTGGTATATTAAACTCTAGCTAGCTGGCCCATGGAGGTATGAGTTGAAGCTTGTTGAGAGCTGCAGATACTAGATATAGTAATATCATAGGTATGCAGCTACAGACGATAGCTGCAGTTAGCATAATTTATCAGATGCTAGTCCAATCACTTTGTGCTGCTAATCAAATCACTCTGTGTAGTTTGAGTGCAGTTTTGCAGCTCTCACTTGAGTGAGGCTAAATCAGAGTGGAGTGGCTCACGTGTAAGTAGGGTGACCAGATGTCCCGATAAAATTGGGACCGTCCCGATATTTAGGTTTTTTTGCTCTGCTGGCAGCACTTGCTTTTTTTTTGGTTTTGTTTTGTTTTTGCTCCACCGGCGGACACTCACCCCCCTGCCAATGTGTCCCAATATTTTCTCCCTCTCATCTGGTCACCCTAAGTGTAAGTAACTGGAGCTACCTGTTGCTTTAAGCCAGGGGTAGGCAACCTATGGCACGGGTGCGGAAGGCGGCAGGCGAGCTGATTTTCAGTGGCACTCACACTGCCCATGTCCTGACCACCAGTCCAGGGGGCTCTGCACTTTAATTTAATTTTAAATGAAGCTTCTTAAACATTTTAAAAACCTTATTTACTTTACATACAACAATAGTTTAGTTATATATTATAGACTTATAGAAAGAGACCTTCTAAAAATATTAAAATGTATTAAATTAAAGTGGATGCGGAACCTTACATTAGAGTGAATAAATGAAAACTCGGCACATCACTTCTGAAAGGTTGCCGAACCCTGCTTTAAGCTGTAATGTTTACTTGCAGCATGCTACCCAGCCACTAGATGTCTCCTCTGCTATACAGCATTTCAGACATTGTGTTGGTCCTGGTAAACAAAGAGTTAGTTAGAACTCAAGCTGTGTGGAACTCTCTTTGTCTTTAGTTCATAGTTTTCTTTAATAGTCCCCTATTTGAGAAGGAGTGTGGCTCTCTATAGCATGACAAGCAGTGCAAGGTCGTACTTCTCTCCGATTCCTCTCCCTTACAGTCAGTCGTGTGTGTGTGTGTGTGTGTTGCAGAATGTTCCCCAACTTCCCCCACAACATAACACAAAGTGATTATTATTTGAATTCTGGTAATCCACAAAATGACCTATATGCTGCCCACATCTCCATGGGGAAGGACAAGTCACTGCTCAGATGGTAAGAGGGAAACAGGATGAGCACTGAATGGAGGGAGGGAGGCGATGGGCGTAGGTGCAGAATTTGCACGTATGCTACCTGCATGCTCGGGTGGACGGACGGGCGCTGTGGGGACATAGTTCCGGTTTTAATTGGTCATAAGATCATTTTCCTATCCCAGACAGTGAATAAGAGAAGCTCCTTCTGCGTGCTCCGGAACAGCATCCAACCCAACCCCCCAAGGAAGCGTTATTGAAAACTTCACATGTGCTCACAACTGCTGCTGGCTTTAAACTTGCAATTCTCCCTGTAGTGTAGATGCTCTCCTGGTCTGCAGTGCGACAGACAGCAAAATGCCCTAACAGCAGAACGGGGTGGATTAGTGGGGTGCGGGCGAGCTCACCAGGAAACGATGAAAAGGGGGAAGGAGGCTGAAGAGGTCCAGCGGTGAGACTAGGGTGACCAGACAGCAAGTGTGAAAAATTAGGACGGGGGTGGGGGTAATAGGAGCCTATACAAGAAAAAGACTCCAGAATCACGACAGTCCCTATAAAATTGGGACATCTGGTCACCCTAGTTGAGAATGAGGGTAATACAAGGGGACTGGAGGGGAGAAGAGCATGGCTGGGATGTAGGGAACTAGGAGGAGGGGGCAGGGTAACATGGGGTATGGAGGCAGAAGGGGCTCACGGGAATGTGTGGGGGTAAGAACAGAGGAAGGTGCTGGAAAGGGAGAGGAAGCGCGGGGGCTGTCCAGGGGGGCGCACACGCGGGAGAGGCCGCGGGGAGACACCCGCGCTGCAGGGGGGCTGGACGCAGCGGCTCCCCCCGGGTACGCTCGCGTGGGAGGGGCGTGACATGCTGCCGCCGGCCGGGCCCCGAGCCCGCAGGGCGAACACCCCATGCGGGGGCCCAGCTCCGGGCTCGCGGGGCTGGGCTTGTCCCCTGCGGCGCCTCCGGCCTTCCTCTCCGGGCCGGGCAGGGCAGGGCAGCCCAGGCCCCGGCGCTCCTCCTCCGGCCCAGCCCCTCGGCGCCGGGGAAGCGGGGGTGCAGCCGGGCTGGGCGGGGAAGGGGCGGCCGGGCGGAGCCGCGTCATTTCGGGGACGGGGGCGGGGCGGGCTGTTTCCCCTCCAGGCCCCAAGGCAGGAGCCGCTGCCAGTTGCGTAAAAGCAGCAGCCGGGGCGGGGAGCCGCACCACCATGCCGCCCTGACCGGTAGCGCCCGCAGCCGCCACACGCCGCCGAGGTGAGTGCCAGCCCCGCCGCCGCCCGAGCGCCCCCGAGCTCCGTGCAGCTCTCCGCCTGCTGACTTCCGCCCCCCAACTCCGGCAACTCGCCCCCTGCTGGCTCCGCCTGTCCCCCCGAGCGCCGGACACTTCACCCCCTGCTGGCTTCCCTCTGTGCCCAGGGTTCCTTACCCCAGCCCTGCTGCCCTCTTCCCCGGCACCCCCTGCTGCTTAGCTGCCCCACACTGCTCACTCCCTGCTTCCTTTCCCTTTGCTCCCTACCCTCGGGTCCCTATTTTCATTCCCTCTGATTTTTTCAAACTCAGGTACAGTTTAAATGAACAAATCAGAGTTTCATCTGCAGCACAAAACAATTGTTTGCAGGGTTGTAGCCCTGTTGGTCCCAAAAGTTTGTATGAAACAGCTTAAGTTAGGAGCGGAACTAAAACATTTTTCCGCACCCTTTTCTGGACTGCGTAAGAAGATTGTTTTAAGAGAAGAAACTGTTACTTAAAAGGTGATAACTTATTTTGACACATTTTTTTAATTAGGTTGACTTACTGACAAATCGATTTGTAAGCAACTTTTTTTTTCTTTCTTTTTTTTGCTTTGCTTAGGAAGAAAGTTACACTTGTATCTCCAAGTTTTACCTCTTGGCAGATCATGCTTATCTTTGCTAAACTAAACTCTAGCTTTCCTTTATTTCAGTTTTAATAAGGAAATGGAAAGTTAATGCCTTGTGTTTTAAACTAAATTGGGAAGTCTCTAAAAATTCACATGCACTTAAATACTGTTTTAGGTTTGATACTGTTGTGTGTCACAGTAGTAATAGCAACTGGTATTGTAGACTTCCCTGAAAGGAAATAAAAATGTTATCATTTGATGTAACATGTTACCTATTTAAATGTGCTTTTGAAAAAGCTTATATTAAAAATAAGAGCCTGACTTAAATTTGGGGGTTAGGGAGAGAGCTAGGAAATTCACAACTTTAAATTCTAGTTAGATGTAATAGTCCACTGTATCCTAGGTATTGATGGAGTCCCTGAACAGAGTGTAATCTTTCATACCCACAAATAAATTCTTCCACCGATGGTTATTGCATGTATAAATTCCAAGCACATGGTTAGAACTGACCTCAACATGTGCAGCAGTACACAAATGCAGTGAGTTTGGGATGAATTAGCTGCCTTAACTTTGAATTCCACAGGTTTTTTTGTTTGTTTAAACCAGATCGATAATGATTTATTGTAACTTTTGTATTTTAAGTGCATTTTTGTTCTAACAAAACTATTGAATGCATTAGAACCTCTTTAATAATCCACAACAAATTTGACAGGGTGCTCTCACCTCTCAGCAGGTAATTGATGCTGTAACAGGGTCTTGCATTGTAAAAATAATCTAACCTTAACAAGTATTTTGCATTGGGGTTCTCAAATT
This sequence comes from Mauremys reevesii, assembly GCF_016161935.1. Classification (NCBI taxonomy): domain Eukaryota; kingdom Metazoa; phylum Chordata; order Testudines; family Geoemydidae; genus Mauremys; species Mauremys reevesii. The sequence goes on along the minus strand of NC_052628.1, from coordinate 92,071,218 downwards.
TATTTTTCTGATAGTGTGGACCTTATCTTAATCTCATGGGCTACCTCACCTCCCATTTGCAACATATGGACAATATTCTCTCCTATTCATGATCATATAATGTTCATATGATATCTTCAGCAATCACTTACATAAAAGTAATATTAGGAAAATACTTAATATAGTTTTAGCTTCTTTTAATGAAACTTATCAGTTGGAAACAAATAGTGGAGCCTGCACCATGTTACCAGCCAGCTTTCCATCGACCACCACCAACTGCTCTGGACTACTAGTGGGCAATGAATTAAAATTTAGAAACCTCTGCTGCATTATCAGAAATGCTTGAAAGTGAACTATGATTAACAACAACAACCCCAAACAAAAAATCCCCAACCAACCAAACAAAAAAGTGTGTTTTGTGACTTTTTTTATTCTGATTGTTCATATGCACGGAATTTGCCAAATTCAGTAATTTGCAAAGGTTATGTGAATTAGTGTGATGGACTTGTTAGCTTCCATTTGATGTTATACTGAGTTTGTGGTGCTTTACTACTCGACATGGTAAGAACAGAATGGAGGATATTGAATTAAATACAAAAACGAAAAATAGTCAGAGTAGGCCTTGTTTATTTTTCTACTTTGTTTCTCATATGTGGCAGATTTTGACAATGTCTAATCACCAACTGGGGATTTTAGACATGGTAAACATGGATTGTGGGAGAAACACATTAAGAAGCTGTTCCTGCTACAATGATCATCAGTGAAACAGTTAATGTTGATAAATATAGTGTCATCTTAAAGTTTCAGAACGATCACTCTTCATTAAACACCTGGTCATGCAAGATGGTGGGGTTGCTTAGCACCTCACAAGGTAAAGGTTCTGTGGTTACACTCTGTTGCAGCCAATTATCCAAGTGTTGCTAGAAAGAGGTAGCATGTCTTTATACATAGAACTCATGTGTAGATTGTGCTTTCAGAGCACTGGCGTGAAAAGAACAAAGATTAGTGTGGTGACAAAGCATCACACTTAGCATTTGAGACATGTATGTAAAAAAAAAAAATTGTAATAGTTATGTGGTGCATATTTTCAATACATCCACAGATTGGGTGCCTGTTTTAGGTGTAGCCTTAATTCTGTCTTTCCTGTGTTTCTGATATTAAAGTTCTTAACTGTAACTTTCTTGAAAGGTAATATGCATGAAATCACTGTGCCTGCAGCTTTTACATCATCTTAATTAACTTTTGTTGAGTTTAGAGTATACTATATCATCAAGTTTAAAATGTTTTTCCCAAGGGATAATTTATGAGCACAGGGATGAGCATGAAAGTATAATGGGAGTTGTACAGCTAAATCGTTGGAATTAAAGAATATGTTTTAGGGTCTCTGAAAAACTGGCTACACAATACATAAGAACAACATAAGAACATAAGAAGGCCGTACCGGGTCAGACCAAAGGTCCATCTAGCCCAGTATCTGTCTACCGACAGTGGCCAATGCCAGGTGCCCCTGAGGGAGTGAACCTAACAGGCAATGATCAAGTGATTTTTCTCCTGCCATCCATCTCCATCCTCTGACGAACAGAGGCTAGGGACACCATTCTTACCCATCCTGGCTAATAGCCATTTATGGACTTAGCCACCATGAATTTATCCAGTCCCCTTTTAAACATTGTTATAGTCCTAGCCTTCACAACCTCCTCAGGTAAGGAGTTCCACAAGTTCACTGTGCGCTGCGTGAAGAAGAACTTCCTTTTATTTGTTTTAAACCGGCTGCCTATTAATTTCATTTGGGGACCCCTAGTTCTTGTATTATGGGAATAAGTAAATAACTTTTTCCTTATCCACTTTCTCAACATCACTCATGATTTTATATACCTCTATCATGTCCCCCCTTAGTCTTCTCTTTTCCAAGCTGAAGAGTCCTAGCCTCTTTAATCTTTCCTCATATGGGACCCTCTCTAAACCCCTAATCATTTTAGTTGCTCTTTTCTGAACCTTTTCTAGTGCTAGAATATCTTTTTTGAGGTGAGGAGACCACATCTGTACACAGTATTCGAGATGTGGGCGTACCATGGATTTATATAAGGGCAATAATATATTCTCAGTCTTATTCTCTATCCCCTTTTAAATGATTTCTAACATCCTGTTTACTTTTTTGACCGCCTCTGCACACTGCATGGACATCTTCAGAGAACTATCTACGATAACTCCAAGATCTTTTTCCTGACTCGTTGTAGCTAAATTAGCCCCCATCATGTTGTATGTATAGTTGGGGTTATTTTTTCCAATGTGCATTACTTTACATTTATCCACATTAAGTTTCATTTGCCATTTTGTTGCCCAATCACTTAGTTTTGTGAGATCTTTTTGAAGTATTTCACAATCTGCTTTGGTCTTAACTATCTTGAGATAGTTAAGACCAAACTTTGCCACCTCACTGTTTACCCCTTTCTCCAGATCATTTATGAATAAATTGAATAGGATTGGTCCTAGGTCTGACCCTTGGGGAACACCACTAGTTACCCCTCTCCATTCTGAGAATTTACCATTAATTCCTACCCTTTGTTCCCTGTCTTTTAACCAGTTCTCAATCCATGAAAGGACCTTCCCTTTTATCCCATGACAGCTTAATTTACATAAGAGCCTTTGGTGAGGGATCTTGTCAAAGGCTTTCTGGAAATCTAAGTACACTATGTCCACCGGATCCCCCTTGTCCACATGTTTGTTGACCCCTTCAAAGAACTCTAATAGATTAGTAAGACACGATTTCCCTTTACAGAAACCATGTTGACTATTGCTCAAGAGTTTATGTTTTTCTATTGTTTCAACTAATTTGCCCTGTACCGACGTTAGAATTGCCGGGATCACCCCTAGAGCCCTTTTTAAATATTGGCGTTACATTAGCTAACTTCCAGTCATTGGGTACCAAAGCCAATTTAAAGGACAGGTTACAAACCTTAGTTAATAGTTCCGCAACTTCACATTTGAGTTCTTTCAGAACTCTTGGGTGAATGCCATCTGGTCCTGGTGACTTGTTAATGTTGAGTTTATCAATTAATTCCAAAACCTCCTCTAGTGATACTTCAATCTGTGACAGTTCCTCAGATTTGTCACCTACAAAAGCCAGCTCAGGTTTGGGAATCTCCCTAACATCCTCAGCCGTGAAGACTGAAGCAAAGAATCCATTTAGTTTCTCCGCAATGACTTTATCGTCTTTAAGTGCTCCTTTTGTATTTTAATCGTCAAGGGGCCCCACTGGTTGTTTAGCAGGCTTCCTGCTTCTGATGTACTTAAAAAACATTTTGTTATTACCTTTGGAGTTTTTGGCTAGCCGTTCTTCAAACTCCTCTTTGGCTTTTCTTATTACACTCTTGCACTTAAGTTGGCAGTGTTTGTGCTCCTTTCTATTTGCCTCACTAGGATTTGACTTCCACTTTTTAAAGGAAGTCTTTTTATCTCTCACTGCTTCTTTTACATGGTTGTTAAGCCACGGTGGCTCTTTTTTAGTTCTTTTACTGTTTTTCTCAATTTGGGGTATATACTGAAGTTGGGCCTCTATTATGGTGTCTTTAAAAAGGGCCCACGCAACTTGCAGGGATTTCACTTTAGTCACTGTACCTTGTAACTTTTGTCTAACTAACCCCCTCATTTTTGTATAGTTCCCCCTTTTGAAATTAAAGGCCACAGTGTTGGGCAGTTGAGATGTTCTTCCCACCACAGGGATGTTGAATGCTATTGTATTATGGTCACTATTTCCAAGCGGTCCTGCTATAGTTACCTCTTGGACCAGCTCCTGCACTCCACTCAGGATTAAATCTAGAGTCGCCTCTCCCCTTGTGGGTTCCCGTACCAGCTGCTCCATGAAGCAGTCATTTAAAGTATCGAGAAATTTTATCTCTGCATTTCGTCCTGAAGTGAAATGTTCCCAGTCAATATGGGGATAATTGAAATCCCCCACTATTATTGGGTTCTTAATTTTGATAGCCTCTCTAATTTCCCTTAGCATTTCATCATCACTATTACTGTCCTGGTCAGGTGGTCGATAATAGATCCCTACTGTTATATTTTTACTAGAGCATGAAATTTCTATCCATAGAGACTCTATGGAACCTGTGGATTCGCTTAAGATTTTTACTTCATTTGAATCTACACTTTCTTTAACATATAGTGCCACTCCTCCCCCTGCACGGCCTGTTCTGTCCTTCCAATATATTTTGTACCCCGGAATGATTGTGTCCCATTGATTGCTCTCAGTCCACCAGGTTTCTGTGATGCCTATTATATCTATATCCTCCTTTATCACAAGGCACTCTAGTTCACCCATCTTATTATTTAGACTTCTGGCATTTGCGTACAAGCACTTTAAAAACTTGTCCCTGTTTATTAGCCTGCCTTTTTCTGATGTGCCAGATTCTTTTTTATGTGACTGTTTATCATCTGATCTGGCCCTTACATTATACTTCTCATTCCTCTGCTCCTGACTATAACCTGGAGATTCTCTATCATCAGACTCTCCCCTAAGAGAAGTCTGTGTCCGATCCACACGCTCCTCTGCAGCAGTCGGCTTTCCCCCATCTCCTAGTTTAAAAACTTAAAAATATTTTTCATATTTAAATACCTTGCAGATTGTCTTGGTGTGTGTGAGGATAATTACCCTGCAATATTACCCTCACTTTAAAGTTGAGACAGTTTTATGTGGGCCTAAAGGGAAAAAGGTAACAGAAGGCTGGTAAGTAACATAAACTAAAACAAAAAAAAAACCCTTACAATCAGGGCCGGCTCTAGGTTTGCCGGAATGCCACCCAAGCAACAGGAAAAAAAAAGAATGTCCGGAATGCTGCCCCTGGAATTGTGCCGCCCCAAGCATGTGTTTGCTTTGCTGGTGCCTAGAGCCGGTCCTGCTTATAATGCTACGCTGAGAAGAGTAGATCTTTGATCTGCTAGACAGTGATAGCCTTCCTTTTGAAGAAGCTTTAGTCAAGAAAGTTACTTTGGTGCATGGTATAAATAGACTTGCACTGACACATCTGAATTTACTGGTGTAGGATGACCTGTTGCTCATTAGAATTAGGACTGTACTGCAACAAGGAAAAAACAAGGTTCTTATCTTGCAGTATTTAGTTCTTTGAAATGCTTTGTCCTTGGAGGTCCCACTTGTGGAAATCCACAAGTCTAAAATCTTTTGGCCAGCAGTGTTGGGGGCACGTGTGCTCTGCATGTCTTCATGCCCCCCTTACCGGAGGGACTACAGGAGGAGTGCACCTCCAATTACCACTCTGTTTGCTTGCTAATCCAGAATCCTATTTGTATAGGAGGACTCTGAAGTAGTGGGGAAAGAGGGTGGGTCATAGGATTGGCATGCATCTCAAAGAACTACAGGTTACCAGTGTTTCTCAAATGGGGGGGTCATGACCCCCAGGGGCATTGTGGGACAGGTTGGGGCGGATCGCAAGTGTAGGGCCAGCGTTATGGGGTGGCAAGCAGGGCAACTGCCAGGAGCCATGCACTACAGGGGACCCTGGGAAGCTAAGTTGCATGCTTCAGCCCCTCGCTGCCCACAGCTGAAGCCAAGCCCCATTGCCTGGGACTGAAGCATATAATTTAGCTTTGTGAGGCCTCCTGTGTCATGGGGCCCTGGGCAGTTGCCCTGCTTGCCATCCCCCAACACAAGCCCTGAGTATTAGTCATAATTTACTTAATTAGGGGATTGCAATTTTTTCAAGTCTTAGTAGGGGAAGTTCCCCCTTTAGACTAAAAAAAAAAAAAAAAAAAAAAAAAAATTGTGTTGCCAGGTTGAGAAACACTGCTGTAAGGTAAAGGCCTTGTTTTTCTTCAATTTCTATGTGTCTGGGTTCCATTCATGGTGACTAGTAAGCAATTCCCAGACCAGATAGGAGGAAAGTCTTAAGAGTTCTGGCTAAATAAAATGCAGAAACATTTTTGTGAAGTTGGTGTCTGGTCTGGATGTCAGGTCCCATGAGTAATGTTTTGATATTGGATAAAGCTACAGGTAGCCACTCAGCGAATCTCTTGAAGAGAAACATTCCTAAGGTAAGCAGGGTATGTTACCGAGAGTTTTCAGAACCCACAGCAGTGGTAACTTAACTTTTTCACTTCAGGCAGTGTCAGGAATAAATCAGTGGGAACACAGAGCTCCGGCTGATGAAAGATTAGTACAAGTAAGCGTGCTCTTATCTAAAACTACAATTTATTAGATTTAAGCACACACAGACACAAAACAATAGGTTTAGAACATCCCAAATATTTACCTAAAATCGGATGGTATTGAGTAAATTGCAGCAGTTCAGCAATGGCTGGTTGCTTCCCTGCCGGGGAGTAAAGTGTCAGGAAAACCTCGGATAGCTTCAGAGGACTGTTCCAAAGTACACTCTATTATGTAATCCTTCTATAGCTAAGTTTTACAAAACACATAGATCATAATGACCCCTTACATCTAATGTCAATACATTATTTATCAACAAACATTCCTAACAATCTTAGTCATAATAAACTTTTATATCAAAGGCGCCCAAACTCCAAGGTTCTTGTCCACTTACTTGCTTTCATCTCAATTGTTGACTTTTTTTTCTCTCCCCTCCTCCCATTCTGGTTAGCACGGACTGCAAGCCTGCAAATGTATTTGACCTTGCCTCCAGAAACTCTGCTTGTTCAAATTAACCCTTAAGTAGGTGGTGGTCTATTTTTATTAATTCATGGTGGCTGAATGCACATAATATGGTTGCAATTGACTTGATCAAAATCTGGGGTACATGCACCCTTCAAATCTGGGGTAACATGTATGCCGCTTTAGATTTAGTAGAATGGACCCGGATACCCATGAGAGGGGAAAGGCCCTAGTGTTTTGTATTGAGCATGGGTCTGCTGCCCAATTCACTTGTACAGTTGGTCTGACTCAGTATGGCCATTCTTATGTACAATCTCTCAAAACACACTGACCCCTAGAATTGTCCCTGTGTGCTACAAATAAGAGAGATCCTGAATAGCATTGTTCTCTGTAGATAGTAACAAGGGTCTCTGTTTATATTTAATGTGTATAATCTAGCTTCCCAATGGTTTGAATGGGGTTTAGCAAAGAAATGAGTGACTGACTTACTGATTCATGTGAAATTTGGAAAGCTCTTTAGATAAGAATTTGGGGTGAGACCGCAACCTCTTTTTATCTCTATGGAATCCTGTATACTGTGGGTCTGCTTTAAGGTTTGAATCTTGTTAACCCTCCTAGCTGAGGTGACGGCCACTAGGAAAGGAGCCTTTATGGAGAGATGGTAAAGTGAATAGTCATTTCTAGCTCACATCGGGGTTTTATAAGAATGGTTAAGACAATAGTTTGGTGCCAGGGTGGAGGTAGTTCTCTGGTTGGTGGAAAGGCATGGCTCAGGGCTTTAAAGCACTTCATCACTATGAGGTGATGGAAGAGTGGATTGGAGGGTGACCAGTGAAGTTTGCAGCTAAGTGGACTCTGACTGAAGTGGTGTTGAGTCTTGTTTGTTTTTTAGTTGGAAAACATAGGCATTTACAAACAAGATCTTTTGGGAGGGCCATATGCAGAATTGTTTCCACTTCTTCTGTAAAGGACTCTGCTGGATGGTTTTCTGTTTTAGCTGAGATGTCTTATACCTCTGCAGAATGAATCCTGTTTGTGTGGCTCAGCCATCTGAAGTGTGCTGTCAAGTGCAGAGACTTTGGGAGGGGGTGAAAAATCTGACCTTGATTTTGAACAAAGTCCCACTCTTGAATATCCTGGGTGTGGAGGTCTTGCACTAGGTGCAGCACCTCTGTGAACCATAATTTTCTTGCCCAAGAGAGAACTATGAGGAAAACTCTGGCTGCATAATGTATGATCTCTGTGGTGACTCTGAGGATCACAGGAACCAGAGGGAAGGTGGATAATAGGCTTTTTGACCAGGAGAGGAGAAAAGTGTCTGATAGCTGGGACTTCTTCCTTCTTTGGAACAGAACAGGGGGCACTTGTTTGCAATGTTGCTGAACAACAGGTCTATCATTGGAGAACCCCATGGAGAAATGGCCTTCAGGAGGTTGATAAATTGTATAGTCATTTGCTTGACCAGACTTTGGTTCATTATTTCATTATGAAATATACTTCAGACAAATAACCAATATCATCAGGTTTATTAATATTGTACAGGAAAAAGGTTCTATATGATACCTGTTTCCGAACAGTAGTCCCGTGCAGCGATGTTACATACACCTTACGCAGAATGTATGCTCCCTGAATTACAAGTTTCAGCTGGTATTATTTATGATTTTACAAGTTACATATGTCTTCACACATGACTAAAATCCAGGCAGCAGTTTGTTCCAGTTCCCTAACTACTTGTTCTGTTCCTTCCTTATCTTTGTTTTAGATACTAGTATTCCAGGTACTGATCCGTGAAGCTTGTACTAAGACGTAGAATGAATGTATCTTCATTTTGACAGGTTTCCTATTTGCTTGTGCCAAATACTAGCGAGGGTTATGATATAGGCCTTTTTAGGCCATATCACTGTTCTAGTATTTGTGCTTAATGTTGTTAGTACTTAATGCATGCTAATATATGGTGTGAATAATGCATACTATTAATACAATCAATATTTCAGTTCTGGGTCTGATTGCCTAGGAAGGAGTACTGCGAAAGGGGATCTGGGGATCATAGTGGACCACAAGCTAAACATGAATCAGCGGTGTAACGCTGTTGCAAAAAACCTGAACATTATTCTGGGATATATTAGGAGGAATGTTATAAACAAGACATGAGAAGTAATTCTTCTGTTCTACTCTGCACTGATTAGGTTTCAACTGGAGTATTGTGTCCAGTTCTGGGCGCCACATTTCAGGAAGGATGTGGACAAATTGGAGAGAGTCCAGAGAAGAGCAACAAAAATGATTAAAGGTCTAGAAAACATGGCCTATGAGGGAAGATTGAAAAAATGGGTTTGTTTAGTCTGGAAAAGAGAAGACTTAAAGGGGACATAACAGTTTTCAAGTATGTAAAAGGAGGAGGGAGAAAAATTGTTCTCTTTAACCTCCTGAGGATAGGACAAGAAGCAATGGGCTTAAATTGCAGCAAGGGAGGTTTATCTTGGACATCAGGAAAAACTTCCTAACTGTCAGTTTGGTTAAGCACTAGAATAAATTGCCTAGGGAGGTTGTGAAATCTCCATCCTTGGAGATTATTAAGAGCAGGTTAGACAAATACCTGTCAGGCATGGTCTAGATCAGGGGTCAGCAACCTTTCAGAAGTGGTGTGCCGAGTCTTCATTTATTCACTCTGATTTAAGGTTTCGCGTGCCAGTAATACATTTTAATGGTTTTAGAATCTCTCTCTCTCTCTCTATAATATATAACTAAACTATCAGTTTAGTGTGATCCTTGCTTTTCCTTGCTGAGTTTTCCAATGTCTAGCATGTATTTGGACAATTTAAGGGACAGAGGACAGATTTCATATGTGAAAATACAGGAATGTGGATCCAAATGCTGAAAGCATTGCAGATGCAATTTTCTTCAAACAGTTAAATTTCACTGGCAGGGACATCCAGCAGGTCAGAATAGAGGCCCCATGATCTCTCTCGGTAGCTTTAAGTGCACTCCGCAGATCTCCAAACTTTGCACACAATTCTGAGCTTTTTAACTGAATGAGCTGCATTTCGAAATCTTCAACACCCATCCACTGAAATACAGACAAATCCAAGTCGCTTTTGTTGAACTTTTCAGGTTTAACTAGAAAAGAAAGCATTGGGCCAGATCGCTGGAAAACTTGAAATCTGTTAGAAAATTCTAATTCCAGTTCTTGCATGTACATTCCAATCTGTAATGTAGTGTTCGAATATTCTGAGAAAAAACTGCTAGTTTTACAACAAATGTCTTTCAGGTTTGCCCTGCACCCTGGAGCTGGAGGTTGAGCTCGTTTAGGTGAGCGGTGATGTCAGTTAGAAACATGAGCTTACACAGCCATTTTTCATCATCCAGTTTGGGGTAGTTTTGTCCTTTTTCCAACAAAAAGGCTTTGATTGCATCAAAACAGTTTACAAAGTGCACCAAAACCTTGCCACGTCTTAGTCACCAAATGTTGCTGTGAAGTGGAATGTCATTATAAGCTCTGTCCATCTCTTTTAGCAGTGCTTGAAACTGTCTGCGAGTCAAAGCAGATCAAGCAACAAGGACATTCACAATTTGCACCACTGTATTCATCACATTATTAAGCTCTGAATTAAAATTTTTAGTGTGGCTGTTGGGCAGCCAATTTGATCTTCAGGTAACTTTACAAATCCCAGGAGCACCATCTGTTGTCACACACAATATTTTTCTGATGTCAACTCCTCGTTCTTCAAAATGGTTTACAAAAGTTTCCACTATATCTTCCCCCTTTGTTGTGCCACGCAGGGGTTTTAGGCAACAAAGTTCCTCTTGGATTTCATCGGAAGCACAATATCTTGCAAAAACTGCCAAACATGGAACGTAGTTTATATCCACGCTCTCATCAACTGCAATGCTAAACACTGCTGTGTCTTTTAATGTAGTTATCTCCTTTTCGTTAATGTTTTCTGCCATTTGGTTTATGCGTCTCTCTCAATTGTTCTGGCAGAGACAGGCAGTTCTTTTATTCTAGATACGCATCTTTATTTGGCAAATCATTGAACAAAACTCCTGAACTGCTGAGAAAAACTTTTTATATATTCCCCATCTGTTAATGGCTTTCAGTTTTTTTGCAATGCACTGTGCAATTTTGTAACTTCCTTCTGTGGCTTGATTTTTACTTACACTTAAGCATTTAAAAACACTGCTTTGCTTCTCATATCCTGCTACTGCATTTTTGATCGATTCATTCTTGTCTGCTTCATCAAGAAAGGTTTTCTCGTGCTTCATTTGAAAATATCGTCGAACACTTGATATGCAACAATCAACACTTTCACAACAGAAAGCACAAACAGCATGGTCCTTCTTTTGAATAAGTCCAAATGTGTCTGTTCAAAAAGGCTGATATGAATGGACATCTAACTTTGCTTTCTTAGGAGCTGACATTTTGTCAAATGTACCCCTCAACTTGCAGTGGAAAAAAAAATCGCGACAGACGACACGCGCAATGCCAGCAGATAGGACCCCGGGTGGCAGCAGAGGCCCCAGGGCCGGTGGCCAGGACCCAGGTAGTGTGAGTGCCACTCAAAATAATCTCACGTGCCGCCTTTGGCACATGTGCCATAGGTTGCTGACCCCTGGTCCAGACAATACTTGGTCCTCCCTTGAGTGCAGAGGACTGGACTAGATGACCTCTCAAGGTCCCTTCCATTCCTATGATTCTATGATTTATATGCTATCCAGCATATATTAGTCAACAAGGGATAAATCCTGCAGAGACCACTTGGGATGTTCTGAGTACTTTCTACTGAGGTGGTGTGCCAGGTGGTTACTTATGCCTGTTTAAGTGAAGGACTGTGAGAATTATGCTTCCTGTTGTCTTTTGGAATCTGGAGAGTGTCTTCCTTTGGCATGGGACTGAAAGCCTTGCATACCAGGCAAAATTACCCTGAGCTCCTGTATGTTTCTGTGGAGTCTAGCTACCTGAGATGTCCACAGCCATTGTGGGTGATGAGCTCCCCATTTCTGTGTGTGGAAATATCAGTCACTAGGAATTGGGGGAGGCAGGGAACAAGAGTGTGGGAGGGGAACTCACTTGCAGACTGTCTGGATTTATCCACCTGTTTAGGGAGACTAGAACTGTAGAAATCATGAGTTGAATATCCATGGTATGTCTGACTATACACTGACCTCAGCCAGCCTTAAAGGTGAAGTCCAGAGGTATTACTTCTGTGCCTGAGTCCACATGGTGTACTAGTTTTCGGCACATTTTTGTAATGGTGTGTGGATTTCTTTGATGTCTGAAATGAAGCTTAAAATGGTCTGGGATCTTTCTTGTGGAAGGAAGGCCTTGGCCAGAGTCTAAGACTGCTCTTATGAGCTCCGCCAATTACTTTGGCGTTGGTAGGATTTAGCATACCTGTTTTTCAGTCCCAGAGAGTGGAAGAGTTTTTGAGAACCAGTTTGAGCTATTAGTGATGTCCTGAGAAGACTTTCCCCAGATCAGCCAGTTCAGGTATGGATAGATGGTGTATTGCTGAGACTCTCAGGGCTGCTACTGTCAGGTATGTGATTAAAATTTGAGGCTATAGGCTTGTAGAGAGTCCAAATGGCATTACTTTGATAATGCTTGTTCCTGGCTGTGAATCAGAGCTACTTCCGTGTGCTGGAAATATTGCCATGTCCATGTGCAGGCACACATCCTGAAACTCCCTACCTACAACTCCAGTTTCCTAATCTGGAAGTTGTTTCTCCGTACCTCAATGGAGCACCACACTTACTAATTCTATACAGTATCTGGGATAAGCAAAATGCCGATACCAATAATTCCTCACAAATGTAACATGAGGAAGTAGTATATAATACTAACCAATTTAACTCTATTTAAAAATAAAAAAAGCAGATTGCTTTGGAAAGAGTCTTTTCAGCAAGGAAGTTAGGATGATTTAATACTCTATTATAGACCAGCATTTATTTAAATATCTTCTTGCTAACAGTAATATTTGGAAGGGAAATGCAAAAGGTAGTTGTATAGCTTAAAGAAAATGTTATGAATGCAGCAATCTTAGGAGGATGTTCAAGATAACTTACTTTGGAGTTTAAATACACTTTTCTGGTCGCTTTTGCAAGGCAAGCTGACAAAGGGGCAGACTAGCAGTTTCCTCTAACTTTGACACACATGATGATAAACTAGAAAAAAAGTGTAGTACCGTCAAATGGAAAAAACTAGATACCATGCCTCACAGGATATTGTGAGACTTACTTGACTAATGTGTGCAAGTACTTTGAGTTCCTCAAATTGAATGTGTCAAGATAATGCAAAATATTATATTATTACTTTCAGCTGCCATCTTACCAGAATGAAAACTTAACAGTAGATTTAAAACTTTTGTTTTTTAAAGTGTTTATTTCAGCTATCATCTATTGAATGTTTTCTTTTTCCTTTTCTTTCCGTGTGATTATTTTTTTTTTACACAACGCTTTTCTTGTCTCTCTTGCTCCTAGAGAATATGTTACAAAAAGATAAAAGAATAGAAGAAAAAAGATTATATCCCCATTTTTAGTGACTCCATCGTACATAATTTGCAGGGCACTGAACATTTATGTATTTACGTGACCGCTTCAGATTATTTTGGACCTAAACATTTAAAAAAAAAATTCTAGTCCTCATGGCTTCAGAGAGAACCTGCCAAAGCAAACAGTGTAAATGCTGCAGTGACATCTGTCCGAGTCTGCAGACAGCCTGAATCATTGTTTTTTATTAATCTCACTGGAGTGACCACTCTAAAGCAGTGATGACACTTAAATGCCAATATTAACTGTTTAATTACTGACTATATTAGCAGATAGACAGGGAAAGGGAGTGGGAGTGAAGCACTTGAGAGGTGTGGGTTGGGAATGGCTGCCTGAAAAGACAGAGGAAAACAGGAGACACGGAGAACAGGGAGAGATGGAGAAGGAAGAAATAAAACAGAAGTGGGTTCTATTGCTGAATGATACTGAATAAATAATAAAAGTTTTGGTTAATACATAAAAGCTGTATTTTCCCATTGATCTCTTTGTAAACCTCCAACATTAGGAGGAGCTCTGTCATGGTTTGAGGGGAGTATGACCTCCTTTTTTTTATATCCTGCCCCTGGACCATAATTGAACCTGGGCTCTGGTCCTTTCTTCTTGCAAGCCATATACACAAGATAGGTGGTCTGATCTCCTCCTCACTTTGAATACATTATAGTCACCCAAAAAGTGCCAGAACCAGGTCGTCTTTTCTTAAAGAGTGTCATCACTACTTTTGAAACATATTTTTTAAACAGTTAGTAGGTCCTGAGTTGTCTGGCTACCTTGGATACCTGCATTCCTGGAGTTTTGTTCTTTTGAAGACTTCAGCCATTCATAAATACAGTTTCTCATGAGCCTCATTTTTGATTAGCTGTTCAGAGAAGATCATTATTCTATACTACTTTGCACTTCGGTAGTATCTTCCACTGGGGGATTTCTACGGCTGTGATCCAGCAAAATGCCTGAATACATACTTAACTTAATGATCCTGTTGACTTCAATGGGACTATTTACTTGCTTACATTTAGGTATGTACTACTATCACTGTGTCCCATGGATTTTTATTATTCCATCAAGTTTCTGTGGCATCTGTTTATATCCATATCCTCTTTTAATATGAGACACTCATGTTCACACATCTTAGTATTTACATGTCTAGCGTATACAAGCACTTAAAAATAAATATTGACAAATTTTATATGCTTTCATGTGATGTAATTGAATGGGACTCTTTTTTTGATGGCTGTTTCTTTTCTGTTCCTACCTGTATTTTATCATCTTCTATCCTCTCCTCTTTGCTAGGATATAGGGTGTGATTTATTAAAGGAGATACTCTAAGTGATGTGTCTCCACACCTGTCAGCTTTCCCCCAGCCTTTGGTTTAAAAACTCTTCTAGGGCGTTTTTAATTTTGCATGCCAGCAATCTGGTTCTGTTTTGGTTTAGGTGGAGTCTATCCCTCCTGTATAGGCTCCTCCTTTCCCAAAAGTTTCCTAAGGTTATGTCGACACTTAAAACTTAAGTTGAGCTGTGTGTAATGTAGACCAGGGTTAATAAACATGATCCCTCCTCTGAATGCCATCGTCCCATCCATTCACTGAGACAGTGCAAAAAGTCTGGGTTTACATGATGCAGTTTATTTTTCTGCTGGATCACCTATTGAAAAGTGTGTTCTGTCTTGTCTGAGACTCTCTACAGCTTACTGATTATACTCTTTCTATGTCATCTGACTTTCTAATACCACCATCTGGGGGAAAATCATCTTAAATTATGTTCTGTAAACTGGGTGACATCAAATATTCACAGTAACTTTACACATTATGACGCCCATCAGGGGTTCTCTCATTTATTAAAAATATTTTTTATTCTGTATTCCCTACTATTTGTGTCTCTTTATGCACCTGCAGCATTAATGGGTTCTTTTCCTTGCTTTTATAAATGTGGATAAGTAAGTATAGGTTCTTATTAAACAGTCTATCATTACAGTAGATAGACATTTTAAAAATTAAAAATGGTGAAGGAAAATGTGTGCCTGAGAAGGAAGCATACTTGCACTTAGATGTGCTTAATCTGACTTCATTGGGATTACTCATATGCTTAAAGTTAAGCATATTCTTAAGTGATTTACTGAATTGGGGCTTTGATACATTTGAGAAGTTGTTGAAGACTAATGTTTTGTTTTGTCGGATTAAAATCCCTATGATAGCTGATAACTAGGTTCCAGGCAGGTGAATTTATACATGTCAGATTTTCAGAAAATCATCCATGCTTTCTGTTTAACGTGTCAGACTTTGTTGCTAATTGTGAACCATTTTTGCATCCTTTTGTTCATCCCCCCCTCCACCTCTCTTACAGTTTGGATTTCCATCTCTACCTTTTAATCTCATTGCTCCATACCAAACAAGTGTCTGGTTATGTGCCAAGGAAGCTGTAGTGACCATTGCAAGTATTTTGTTATGTGAAAGAGATGCCCTCTTTGATGTCTTCTTTGTTCTTTCTGAGTTCTGTTCAGTTTGAGATTACACTGTGTGTGAAAAGTTCATGAGCAGGAATTGTAATGTTTTATAGCCAAGAGCAACAGGATCAGCATCTATTTTTTTTTAAATGATATGAGCAAACTAGAAATCCATAAAATATTGTGTGTTAAAGAAGCATTACATTATGGTGGAGTTCGGAAGGAAATTTGTTTTGCTTTTTTAAATAGTCTCTCAGGATTGGATGCTGGGAGGGCTCTGGAATAGTGACTCTGAAGGTTTGTAAGTGTTTACCCTCATTCAAGGCCAGAAGAGGACTTGGCTCCTCATCTTGGTTAGCATCAGACCATGTTCCCAGAATGGTTTCTTTAAGTTCGTTCTTAAAAGGGTGCTAGTACAATGTTAGAAAGGTGCCTAAAATTGGTCATCTAAATCTATACTTAATCATCTAAAGAAGTGTGGCATGAGCTTCTAAGGCGCTGAGCATCTGCAACTTCTACTGACGCCAACAGCAGATGTGTGTTCTCAGCACTCCTGAAAATAGGCCTTTTCTTTTTAGGTACACCCATGTTTGAAGGTAAAACTTTTTTCCCTGTAATTCTGGTTGTTGCAATAGTGACTAACATATTTGCAAGGGTGTTCTTTCTTAACTTTTATTTTAATCTTCCCCTGTGAAGTAGAGGTAGACTTCTTTTTCTGGTTGTCAGAGTAGTAACACCAATTTCTGGTGCTTTAGGTTCCAATTTAGGAAAACATTCCTATTTTGAACAGCACTTAAGCATGTATTTAAAGTTAATGATCTGTTAAGCACATACTTATTGACCCCTCGAGTGGTATTTAAGCATGTGCTTAAATGTTGCTCTGAAAAGAGTTCTTTAATATATAATGGATAAAAATATGCAAAGCTTTCCGTTGTGGGTGAGAGGAGTATAACTTTGAGCATTCTTACATGCAGGGCCCTCTGTACTGTGTAACATTCGACACCTAAATTATATGGCAGATTTGTGGTGAATTCTGAACAACTTGTGACAGCTATGTTAATTCACAAAATCGTTTGATAACTTTCACTTGTACTGGAATAATTCTAAAGATTAACCGTAAAGTAAAAATAGATAACCAGTGAATCTAATTCATTGGAATTGTATCAGAGGACTCTTGCTTTAGGAGCTGCACATCAAGGATCGGTGGCTAGAGCATGAAACTCTTCATAAAAAGCTCCTCCTTCTGTGTAGTTTAGGAGCCTGAGATGCCAGCCAGTGTTTCTTTCAAACCTCCCCTAACTCCCCATGAAATCAGTGTTTATAGCTCTTGCTGCTCTGGCCACTGTTATTGCTGCCTTGAATTGCAAAGAACCTCTCTCTTGTTCTGCTTTCTTCCATTGTAATTGTGGTGACACAGGGGCTGCTGAAGGGGAAAAAGTAAATTCCCATTGTGGGTGAAACATGCTTGATGTGGAAAGTGAATCAAAAATGGTGGGGGGGGACAAGCTGAGTTGAACAGGAGCTGGCAGGAAAATGTCCACGTTCTGTAGTATAGAAGGATTTAGGCTGTACCTCCAGCCAGAATGTGTAAATGCCGTCATTTGCACTGTTATATTGTGCCCAGGGCCTTAGTATATATTGGCACGTCTACTCTGCAATTGGACAGCTGCCGCTGGCTCCGGGCCAGCTCACTCAGGCTTGCAGGGCTTGGGCTGCAGGGCTGTTTAATTGAGGTGTAGATGTCCAGGCTTAGACTGGAGCCTGGGATCTAGGACCCTGTGAGGTGGGAGGGTCCCAGAGCTCTGGCTGCAGTCTGATTCAGTATGTCTACACCACAATGAAACAGCCCCACAGCCTGAATCCTGTGCGCTTGTCAGCTGGCACGGGCCAGCCACAGGTGTTTAATTGCAGTGTAGATGGGTGGATGTGTTACTGTCTAAAATCATCCATAAAGTATAAATGAACAATAAAACCAACCATTTCAAATGTGATGTCTCACTTTTAAAACAAAAAGTCAGTAACATAAAATTGTTGGTGTAAAGGATTAAAATTGAAAAATAAAAACCATTCTTTTTGTCATAGAATTTAAAATGACAAAAGGAACAAGGTTTCAGAGTAGCAGCCGTGTTAGTCTGTATCCGCAAAAAGAACAGGAGTACTTGTGGCACCTAACAAATTTATTGCAGCATAAGCTTTCGTGGGCTACAGCTCACTGAGCTGTAACCCACGAAAGCTTATGCTGCAATAAATTTGTTAGTCTCTAAGGTGCCAAAAAGGAAGAAGGAAATTCACAATGTTTAAATAATTGTTATATGGCAAAAAGGAATGAGCAGAGCTGCACTGTAAACTTGTTGAATGTACAAGACCTCTCATTCATGGTAGTTCTTTTTTTTTTTTTTTTTTTTTAATTTAATTTTGATATTTTTGGGGGGAGGGATGGGAGTGGGAGGGGTTCGGTGGTTCTGTGAGCATCTCTTTCCCACCCGACCCTGGAAGGACAACATCACTTGCCCTTGAATGGAAAATTCTGAAACTTTTACAAATAGCAAAATGCTGTTCCCAAGCAAGTATTAAAATCAGTTTTATGATATGACGGAATATACTTGAATTGACTTCCTGCAACATTTCCTAAACGTTTGAAATGAATTATTTTCAGACAATTACTGTAGGTTGTCTTGCGACTGTGTGCCAAAGAGGCTTACATTTCTTGTTCAAAATAGAGGAAAAACTTTATTAAATGGTCTCCTTTGTGAAATGGCACTATTTAGAGAATATTTATTAGCTCAAACTCAAAGATAAAATAAACTTTGAATACCCCCTCTGGGTTTGGTTTAATACTGTTAAATAATAAAAAGTATTAACTGGTGGATCTAGTTTGGTTCCCTGCCCCCCCCCTGCACTATTTGAAACTTTTTGTGATTTGAATGTTATAAATTCAGACATTTCATCTTTTATAGTTAAGTGTTACTCTTTTATATCTAAAATTTCTCAGACCAGGTTCATGTCTTTGGGTTATGAGTCTGCTCTAAAATGTCACACATCAGGTTGATCAGAATTATTGTACTAGAGCAGTGGTTTTCAAACTGCGGGTCGTGACCCAGTACTGGGTCGCAGAATGTAAGGCACGGGGTCGTGGTGGCTCTTGTCAGCACTGCCAACCAGGCTGTTAAAAGTCCTGTTGGCGGTGCTGCCTGGCTAAGGCAGGCTAGTCCCTACCTGGTCTGTTCTGACACTGCTGCGCCCTGGTGCTTGGGGAGGGGTCAGCATGCAGAGGTCTGTGCCTTCTTCCCCCCCTCTCTCCCCCTCCCCCCGCATGCGCGCGCCTAGGAGCCAAATCTGCAACTGGCTGCTTCCGGGGTGTAGCACGGTCCGCGGTGCCAGGAAGCCTGCCTTAGCATGCCTGCTGACGCTGAGGTGCGGGAGAGCACCCAAGGTAAGCCCATGCCCCAATCCCCTGCCCCAGGCCTGAGCCACCCCAAAACCCTTATCCCTGGCCGCACCCCAAAGCCTGCGCCCAGAGCCCTGACCCTCTCCCTCACCTCAGCTCAGAGCCCCCTCCGACACCCTGAACTCCTCATTCCCAGCCCCACCCCGCAGCCCTCACCCCTGCACCCGAACCCTCTGCCCTAGCCCTGAGTCCCTCCCAGACCCCTCAACCCCAGCTCTGTTGGGTCACGGGTATGAACAATTTTCTTCAACTGGGTCACCAGAAAAAAAGTTTGAAAACCGCTGTACTAGAGCAGCAAAGAGTCCTGTGGCACCTTATAGACTAATAGACATATTGGAGCATGAGCTTTCGTGGGTGAATACCCACTTCGTCGGATGCATGCCAAAGGACTCTTTGCTGCTTTTACAGATCCAGACTAACACGGCTACTCCTCTGATACTGTACTAGAGGATTTCTTTGTTTGACCTAGTTTGCAATAGGTGCTGTCTTTTGTAAAGAAGGCTGAGGTTTCAGAGTAATTTGATTTTAAGACTACATGCTGATTTTTCTTAAGTAAAATCTGAATCAGTATTTTATTTAGAAGTCTAGTAGTTGAGTTTAGTTTAAAATGCATATATGTTAAGAGAGCCATTTCTCAAATGCTCATGAAACATTGGACAGTAAATCTGGGGGTGGGGATTAGGTAAATGAGTTTGGGAAACAGCTATGAAAAAAATAAAAGGAAGCATGGTTGAAAAGTCCATTTGCCACAAGGAGCAGGTGCAAGGAACATTGGGATAGTCTCTAGAGGATTTGAGCTCTGCCCTCTGCTGTTCCTTCTCTAGCTAGTGTTTCAATGCTTTTCACTTTCATTATGCGTATAGGAGATGCATTGTCTTCTATAAAAGGGTAATCCAGCCTGTTCGGTAACAGCCTTTCTCACTTCACAGTTCCAGGGTATCAGATTTTGCAGCATGTGAGACAAAAATTTCCCTGCTATTTCTCAGAATAAGATTACCATTGTAATTTCTCTCCTTCATCAATGTGCCTGGCATTTTAGAATATATACTTTAGGACTTCTTTGTTAGTGAAGGAGAATAAAGGGTCTTTGTCTCATTAGTGGTAGGCTCCTACTTCTATCATTCATCAGTATGTGTTAGTTAACAGCACCTATAGTCTTTAGTAGATCAAGCTTCACATATATTCAATTTACTCAGCTTTCTCAAATATCCCACTACTGGCAATTTTAATGGGATACATGCTGACTTTTGGAACGCTGCTTGCAATAAATGTTAGACAAATTGAAATATAGTGCAAATTATGTAACTTTTAAAGCAAACCGTAAATTTAAGATTTGTCAGCTCTGAACAACTGGTAAGAATGATGTGGGTCTGGGAACCATATTTTTAATGGGTCTTTGTCACTAGCTCCCTCAGAGAGAGGGTTACTAGCAACTAGAACAAAAATTCTGCACTATGTTGGGTGATAAGTGCAAGGGTCTAGAGAGGTCATGTAGCTCCCAGACTTTGTGTCACAACCCACGCAGCTTGGCAAAGAGAAGTATCATGAGACCTTGCTGTACAGGATGCAGGTGATCTGCTTATAAAGCCATTCCGGACACACCTTTCCTAACAACAAAGTCGTGCTATAAGTAAAACTTACTGCATGCAGATCATCTATGCTTGTCCTGATTATACATGTTACCATAACTGCATCTAAGGAAGGGGGAATGGGTGTAAATATACTCTGTCTGAGATTAGTACATGTTAAATGAAAAGGGGTCTTTTTGGTGATTTAAAATATGAAGTGAAGGGAGTTCATGTTTCATTTATTGAAGGGAGAACAATGAAGAGTTGATTCAGTTTCTGCATACTGTAGAAATACATTTAGGCATTCTCTGCATAACTATTGTGGGGATTGTGCTGACATAGCTGTCTTACTGTTTTTAACCAATCACTTCTTAATCACAAAATTATACACAAAAACATTTAATTAAAAATTTAGTGGGGATCAGCAATTACTGTGTTGAAATGTTGAGAAATTGTCAGTGATTAGATTCCCTGTAGCAATTTTTTTCTTGTTAAAGTTTTATTTCATTTATGCACTAATGTTTTGAACTGTTATTGTAGTAGCCAGAATTTGCCATCATATATTGGTATAGTATAGTGATAGCAGAGAGACACACACACACAGTCATGTAACACACATGACCTAAACTATCTGATTGTTTTTCATATATTCATTCATTTATTTTTTCCCCCCCTTCAGTGACCTTATAACATGCAAGCCATTGATCCCAGGGGGAATTCCCCTGCTTTCCTTCAGCCTCAGAATGGGAGCAGTCATCGATCATCTGGCTATGTTCCAGGGAAAATTGTTCCTCTTCGTCCACCCCCACGTCCAAAGAGCCAAACTTCAGCCAAATTTACATCTGCAGGACAAGAAGCTCATGCAACATTTGCCCTCTCGCCAGAGGAGCAGCGCCGTCAAGCAGAAACCAGCAGAAAGAAAAGACACAAAAATACTCTCATTTGCTTTGGCATTTCTAGCTTTTCATTTTTTATTGCACTGGCAGTTATCTTGGGAATATCTTCAAAATATGCACCAGATGGTAAGTTGTTGTGTAAATGAATTCTTATTACAAGTTAAACTGCCTATGAATATAGTTTAACAATCATCAGTATTAATGTTAAAAATAAATATATATATTTGATGTTGATATTTATCTGTTTAACATATTATTTTTAAACAAAATATATTTAACACATGGGTAAAAAAGGGGAAGTTGATAGCAGTGATGTTAATAGGTCTAAAAGCAGAAAATTTATAAGAAGAGCTAAAGGTATCCATGAAAACTATATGGCCTGTAGGGTGAAGGACAATAAGAAGGAAACTTTTAATTAACTGGGAACAAAAGAAATCTTAGTGGTGCAATAGATCTGTTACTAGGGATGATAAAATTGTCAGCAGTGATGCAGAAAAGACAGAAATGTTCAGATATTTCTGTTCTGTATTTGGGGAGAGGCTGGATGATTTCATAGGTCAGCAATAATATTTTCTATTCCAACCATAACTAGGAAGGATGTTAAACAGCACATAATAAAATTAAACATTTTTGAATATCAGTACCTGGTGACTAAGAGTTTTAAAATAATTGCCGAATGAGCTCTTTGAACCATTGATGTTGGGTTTTTCTCAATATTCCAAAATATGTTAAAGTTCCAGAGGAATGGAAAAAAGCTAATACACCAGTATTTTCAAAAAGATAAACAGGATGGCCTGGTTAACTGTCCTGTAGTTAAACTTGATATTAATCTCATGCAAAATCTTGGAATGGCTAATAGGGGATGCAGTTAGTAAAGAATTAAAGGATGGTAGCATAATTAATGAGGATCAGTTTGGTTTTTTTGGAAAATGGGTATTGTCAAAGTAATGAAATGTAAAGTTTTGTTGGTAAAGCTAACTTGTAATATATTTGGACTTTTGGAAGGCATTTGACTTTACTGCAGGACATTCTGATTTTAAAAATTAGCACTGTACAAAATCAATGTAGCACAAATTGAATGGATTAAAAATTGATGACTGATTACAATTACTTTTTGAAATCAAACCTCCATCCAGTGGTAGTGTTTCTAATGGGGTTCCACAGAGATCAGTTCTTGACCCCGTGCTATTCAGTATCTTTCTTAAATGATATAGAAGAAAATAAAAATTGGAGTGATAAATGTCAGGTCAGTTGTACAGTGTGACCGTGATCACTTGGTGGTAACCTGGACTCATTTGAACAACATGTGCTTTAAAACAGCCAAATGCAAGTGTGACCGTGGTGCCTGGAGGGGCCACACTGAGAGTGCCACATTCCGGGCTAACTGCAAGGAATAGGGCAGACAGTCCCCCACATTGGTGGTTTATTCTATAATTAGATTTCACCAAGCCAGTAACCAAACTGTTTCTGTATTACCACACTGATTACTAGGAAGCCAAGCTACAGTCTCCTTTAAGCAATCTAGCCTTTGGCTCCCATCCAGACAGCCAAGTCTAATATAGCAAGAGATTACTAAAAACCTGATTCACCATACTTAAAGTGCTGCCAATCCCCAGGGACCGGACATGTTGCCCACTAGGTCAATGAATATTTCAGATCTCACCCAAATGCACACTTACCGCCAATTCTTATTAACTAAACCTAAGATCTATTCTTCAAAAGAAAGAAGAGAGTTGCTATGGTTAAAAGATCAATATACATACACATATGAGTAAAGTTCTCAGGTTAGTTTCATAGCAGAGATGGTGAGGCTGCTGATTTGTAAGAGTCATTCTGGAATCAATTTAAAAGGTTATAGTCCAATAGGCAGTCCCTGTGCTGAGTTTGTTCAAAGTCTTCCATGAGAATTCCAGAGTTAATCCAGAGTAGACCTGCAGACCTCAGTCTTGTGGGCTTAGACTTTCCCTATCAAAGTTTAAGCAGATAGAAGATTAAAAAGGATCAGGCTGTCTGTAGTGTGTGTTTGTTTGTGTTTGGGGGTTACTTGCTGTGTGCTGAGCTTGTGTTTGTCAGTCTGTTTGGTTGTTTGAGGGACCGTGTGCTCTGGCTGGCAGTTGGAGGCAGGTTTGAAAGCTCGAAGCCTCTGGTAATTGGCTGAGCCTTAATCAGTGGGCGGGGCATTCACTCAGGCCAGGGCTTTATAAAGCCGCGCACAAGCGACCAGGAAGCTTTGCAAACAGGGGCTGCTAACAGGGAGTTTCGCAAGGGAGTTTGGCAGGGGAGTGGGAAGAGAGTGGGAACCCCTCGCCAGCCCTAACCCCTTCCCCGTGGCCCCCCCCTCAAACGTATAAACCGAACCACAGTCCAAAACTACTTTCCGTAAACCACCCTTTCACTAACTAGGAGACAATGCAGGCAGAAGCCCAGCAGCAGAGTGGGGGCTATCCAGTTTATTGCGTTGACTGTCGCATGTATGATTACCTGCCCTGTGGGCGGGTGGCGTATGTGTGCAGTCGGTGCAAGGAGCTCCTGGCCCTCAGAGACCATGTACGGGCTTTGGAGGCCAGGGTGGCGGAACTGGAGGAGCTGAGAGAGGCAGAGAGGTATGTTGATGAGGCTTTCCAGGACACTGTAGAATTGTCCCACCTCCGCTTAGACAGCTCCTGTGCTGTTGAGGAGGAAGAAGGGCCCAGGGAAGTAGAGCAGTCAATGGGAGCAGAGGGAAACCTTCCTGTAGTTGGGACCCTCCTTCCAGATGGTGCTGGGGTTGCCTCTCGCACTGAGGTTGCCTCTCCGGGGGAGGGAACTCCAGTTTCTAGGAAAAGGCAGGTGTTAGTAATGGGAGATTCGATTATTAGAAATGTAGATAGCTGGGTCTGTGATGACCGGGAGAACCGTATGGTGACTTGCCTGCCTGGTGCGAAGGTTGCGGATCTCTCGAGGCATCTAGATAGACTTATGTGTAGTGCTGGGGAGGAGCCGGTGGTCGTGGTACATGTAGGTACCAATGACAGGGAAGGGTAGGAGAGATGTCCTGGAAGCCAAATTTAGGCTGCTAGGGAAGAGACTGAAATCCAGGACCTCTATGGTGGCATTTTCAGAAATGCTCCCAGTTCCACGCGCAGGGCCAGGTAGGCAGGCAGAGCTTCAGAGTCTCAATGCGTGGATGAGACAATGGTGTAGAGAGGAGGGGTTCACGTTCATTAGGAACTGGGGAAACTTCTGGGATGGGAGGAGCCTATACAGGAGAGATGGGCTCCACCTAAACCAAAGTGGAACCAGACTGCTGGCACTAAACATTAAAAAGGTTGTAGAGCAGTTTTTAAACTAGGAGATGGGGGAAAGCCGACTGCTGCAGAGGAGCGTGTGGATCGGACACAGACTTCTCTTAGGGGAGAGTCTGATGATAGAGAATCTCCAGGTTATAGTCAGGAGCAGAGGAATGAGAAGTATAATGTAAGGGCCGGATCAGATCATAAACAGTCACATAAAAAAGAATCTGGCACATCAGAAAAAGGCAGGCTAAAAAACAGGGACAAGTTTTTAAAGTGCTTGTACACAAATGCCAGAAGTCTAAATAATAAGATGGGTGAACTAGCGTGCCTTGTGATAAAGGAGGATATAGATATAATAGGCATCACAGAAACCTGGTGGACTGAGAGCAATCAATGGGACACAATCATTGCGGGGTACAAAATATATCGGAAGGACAGGACAGGCCGTGCAGGCGGAGGAGTGGCATTATATGTTAAAGAAAGTGTAGATTCAAATGAAGTAAAAATCTTAAGCGAATCCACAGGTTCCATAGAGTCTCTATGGATAGAAATTTCATGCTCTAGTAAAAATATAACAGTAGGGATCTATTATCGACCACCTGACCAGGACAGTAATAGTGATGATGAAATGCTAAGGGAAATTAGAGAGGCTATCAAAATTAAGAACCCAATAATAGTGGGGGATTTCAATTATCCCCATATTGACTGGGAACATTTCACTTCAGGACGAAATGCAGAGATAAAATTTCTCGATACTTTAAATGACTGCTTCATGGAGCAGCTGGTACGGGAACCCACAAGGGGAGAGGCGACTCTAGATTTAATCCTGAGTGGAGCGCAGGAGCTGGTCCAAGAGGTAACTATAGCAGGACCGCTTGGAAATAGTGACCATAATACAATAGCATTCAACATCCCTGTGGTGGGAAGAACATCTCAACTGCCCAACACTGTGGCCTTTAATTTCAAAAGGGGGAACTATACAAAAATGAGGGGGTTAGTTAGACAAAAGTTACAAGGTACAGTGACTAAAGTGAAATCCCTGCAAGTTGCGTGGGCCCTTTTTAAAGACACCATAATAGAGGCCCAACTTCAATGTATACCCCAATTTAAGAAAAACAGTAAAAGAACTAAAAAAGAGCCACCGTGGCTTAACAACCATGTAAAAGAAGCAGTGAGAGATAAAGACTTCCTTTAAAAAGTGGAAGTCAAATCCTAGTGAGGCAAATAGAAAGGAGCACAAACACTGCCAACTTAAGTGCAAGAGTGTAATAAGAAAAGCCAAAGAGGAGTTTGAAGAACGGCTAGCCAAAAACTCCAAAGGTAATAACAAAATGTTTTTTAAGTACATCAGAAGCAGGAAGCCTGCTAAACAACCAGTGGGGCCCCTTGATGATGAAAATACAAAAGGAGCGCTTAAAGATGATAAAGTCATTGCGGAGAAACTAAATGGATTCTTTGCTTCAGTCTTCACGGCTGAGGATGTTAGGGAGATTCCCAAACCTGAGCTGGCTTTTGTAGGTGACAATCTGTGACAGTTCCTCAGATTTGAAGTGTCACTAGAGGAGGTTTTGGAATTAATTGATAAACTCAACATTAACAAGTCCCCAGGACGAGATGGCATTCACCCAAGAGTTCTGAAAGAACTCAAATGTGAAGTTGCGGAACTATTAACTAAGGTTTGTAACCTGTCCTTTAAATCGGCTTCGGTACCCGATGACTGGAAGTTAGCCAATGTAATGCCAATATTTAAAAAGGGCTCTAGGGGTGATCCCGGCAATTACAGACCGGTAAGTCTAACGTCGGTACCGGGCAAATTAGTTGAAACAATAGTAAAGAATAAAATTGTCAGACACATAGAAAAACATAAACTCTTGAGCAATAGTCAACATGGTTTCTGTAAAGGGAAATCGTGTCTTACTAATCTATTAGAGTTCTTTGAAGGGGTCAACAAACATGTGGACAAGGGGGATCCGGTGGACATAGTGTACTTAGATTTCCAGAAAGCCTTTGACAAGGTCCCTCACCAAAGGCTCTTACGTAAATTAAGCTGTCATGGGATAAAAGGAAAGGTCCTTTCATGGATTGAGAACTGGTTAAAGGACAGGGAACAAAGGGTAGGAATTAATGGTAAATTCTCAGAATGGAGAGGGGTAACTAGTGGTGTTCCCCAAGGGTCAGTCCTGGGACCAATCCTATTCAATTTATTCATAAATGATCTGGAGAAAGGGGTAAACAGTGAGGTGGCAAAGTTTGCAGATGATACTAAACTACTCAAGATAGTTAAGACCAAAGCAGATTGTGAAGAACTTCAAAAAGATCTCACAAAACTAAGTGATTGGGCAACAAAATGGCAAATGAAATTTAATGTGGATAAATGTAAAGTAATGCACATTGGAAAAAATAACCCCAACTATACATACAACATGATGGGGGCTAATTTAGCTACAACGAGTCAGGAAAGAGATCTTGGAGTCATCGTGGATAGTTCTCTGAAGATGTCCACGCAGTGTGCAGAGGCGGTCAAAAAAGCAAACAGGATGTTAGGAATCATTAAAAAGGGGATAGAGAATAAGACTGAGAATATATTATTGCCCTTATATAAATCCATGGTACGCCCACATCTCGAATACTGTGTACAGATGTGGTCTCCTCACCTCAAAAAAGAGATTCTAGCACTAGAAAAGGTTCAGAAAAGAGCAACTAAAATGATTAGGGGTTTAGAGAGGGTCCCATATGAGGAAAGATTAAAGAGGCTAGGACTCTTCAGCTTGGAAAAGAGAAGACTAAGGGGGGACATGATCGAGGTATATAAAATCATGAGTGATGTTGAGAAAGTGGATAAGGAAAAGTTATTTACTTATTCCCATAATACAAGAACTAGGGGTCACCAAATGAAATTAATAGGCAGCAGGTTTAAAACAAATAAAAGGAAGTTCTTCTTCACGCAGCGCACAGTCAACTTGTGGAACTCCTTACCTGAGGAGGTTGTGAAGGCTAGGACTATAACAGTGTTTAAAAGGGGACTGGATAAATTCATGGTGGCTAAGTCCATAAATGGCTATTAGCCAGGATGGGTAAGAATGGTGTCCCTAGCCTCTGTTCGTCAGAGGATGGAGATGGATGGCAGGAGAGAGATCACTTGATCATTGCCTGTTAGGTTCACTCCCTCAGGGGCACCTGGCATCGGCCACTGTCGGTAGACAGATACTGGGCTAGATGGACCTTTGGTCTGACCCGGTACGGCCTTTCTTATGTTCTTATGTTAGGCGCAAAGCTTTCTTTATAGTTGCAGCCAGCCATCAATCACAGCAGGACCTTTCTTGGATGAAGAATAGGTAATGTCTACTGTTGCTTTGAAGCTAATCTCTGTTTCCTGTGCATACACAGGTAACCATTAGCATATTCAGAGGTAGTTTACTATGTGGAATTTACAAGCTTCAAAGAGAAATTAGGACAATAATATTATTACACCATATGTCCCATCTAAATGATGATATCCCTTTTTTGATCTCTGAATCAATAGAATTCCGTAATGAAGCATTATGAGACAGGAACAGAATTTTAGCATCTACAAGCTAATTAGATCACATTGTTAAACTTCTAACAAGATATAGGTAAACATAGACAAATATAATTAGCATGTACCCTTTGATTCTCTAACAATATTAAGTAAATATATTAAAGTTTCTAGTCTACTTAACATGGCTTTGATAACTACCTGCAGGGAATGGCCAGGGACTCTGTTTATCATTTCAGTACCTCCTGTGGAGTTGTTATGGGTCATACGCCAGTTGACCAGTCTGTCCATGTCACAGCAAGGTCATATATGTGAGAACAACAAAAGTCAACCACTCTTACAGGGTGTGGGACTGTCTCATGGAAAGTAGTGACCATGAAAAGAACTTAGAGATAGTCAACTGAATGTGAGCTCCCAGTGCAGTGCTGTGGGATCCTTGGATGTGTAAATAGGGGACTATTGAATGAGAGTCAGGAGATGGTATTCCCATTGTAATTCAGTTCTGGTGTCAACCCTTCAAAAAAGATATTGGAAAGGATTCAAAAGGAGCCACAAGAATTATTCAAATTCTAGGAAAATCTGCTTTACAGTGAAAAATTTAAGAGGCTCAATCTAGTTAGTTTATCCAAGACAAGGTTAGGAGGAGGTGACTTGAGAAGTCTTTTAAAATCTAGATTGGGAGACTTTGTAAAGTGGAGGCTCTAAAAAAAGCAATGGATTTGTTGAAGAGTTTACTGGGTAAATTTCTTTGGGTTGGGTTATACGGGAGGTCAGATTAGATTATCATAATGGTCCCTTCTTGCCTTAAAATCTGTAAAATTATGAAGAGTTTAGTGTGCTTTTGTGTTCATATGCTTGTTTCAAGATGATATTTATTTGATTTGTAGCCATTCCTTCATCAGACTTTTGAACTGGTTGAATTTTGCACCCTAAATAGAGTTGTGCCTGATCAGTACTTGGCAGACTTCCAAGGAAAGGCAAGGTGTTGTAGGAAGAGGTGTTGATTCAGTAGGTGGCACTATTCTCTGAGTTTTACCTTAATCAGTTCATTAATACCGTAGTGAGCACTGGATTCCTTGAGGTCCAGTCATCTTTTGATTATCAGAGGGGTAGCCGTGTTAGTCTGGTTCTGTAGAAGCAGCAAAGAATCCTGTGGCACCTTATAGACTAACAGACGTTTTGCAGCATGAGCTTTCGTGGGTGAATACCCACTTCTTTGGATGCAAGCAGTGGAAATTTCCAGGGGCAGGTGTATATATAAGCAAGCAAGAAGCAAGCTAGAGATAACGAGGTTGGATCAATCAGGGAGGATGAGGCCTTGTTCCTGTTGTAGATCCCTGATGATGCGTTGGAGGGGTTTGAGCTGGGGACTGTATGTGATGTGATGTGATGGCCAGTGGAGTCCTGTTGGTTTTTTTCCTGGGTTTGTCTTGCAGTAGGAGACAAACCCAAGAAAGAAACCAACAGGACTCCACTGGCCATCACATACAGTCCCCAGCTCAAACCCCTCCAACGCATCATCAGGGATCTACAACCCGTCCTGGACAATGATCCCACACTTTCACAGGCCTTGGGTGGCAGGCCAGTCCTCGCCCACAGACAACCTGCCAACCTGAAGCATATTCTCACCAGCAACTGCACACCGCACCATAGTAACTCTAGCTCAGGAACCAACCCATGCAACAAACCTCGATGCCAACTCTGCCCACATATCTACACCAGCAACACCATCACAGGACCTAACCAGATCAGCCACACCATCACCGGTTCATTCACCTGCACGTCCACCAATGTAATATATGCCATCATATGCCAGCAATGCCCCTCTGCTATGTACATCGGCCAAACTGGACAGTCTCTAAGGAAAAGGATAAATGGACACAAATCAGACATTAGGAATGGCAATATACAAAAACCTGTAGGAGAACACTTCAACCTCCCTGGCCACACAATAGCAGATTTTAAGGTGGCCATTCTACTGCAAAAAAACTTTAGGACCAGACTTCAAAGAGAAACTGCTGAGCTCCAGTTCATCTGCAAATTTGACACCATCAGCTCAGGACTAAACAAAGATTGTGAATGGCTTGCCAATTACAGAACCAGTTTCTCCTCCCTTGGTTTTCACACCTCAGCTGCTGGAACAGGGCCTCATCCTCCCTGATTGATCTAACCTCGTTATCTCTAGCTTGCTTCTTGCTTGCTTATATATACACCTGCCCCTGGAAATTTCCACTGCTTGCATCCGAAGAAGTGGGTATTCACCCACGAAAGCTCATGCTGCAAAATGTCTGTTAGTCTAGAAGATGCCACAGGATTCTTTGCTGCTTCATCTTTTGATGAGATCTAAAACCAGGTCCTGACTACTTGCATTATTAGAGATCTCATTGCTCTCTTTACAAGAGCAGAAGTATTAATCCTGGAATTTAGGCCATTTCCAATACAGCTAGTTACATTCTGCCTGCCTAAATGTATTCTGTGTGTCTTAAAATAAAATAAATGACACATTGACTGGAATTTTCCAAGGATCTATCTAAAGGAGAATTCCATTTACGCCCCTTTTTAAAAACCAAACATTCCGTCATGTGGAATCATGCTGAAATCTGCATCCCTTCCTCCCCCTCATAGTTTTTCAGCAGTATTGGAATCTTTATATCCACAGCAAAGACTTGTGTCTACCACTTGAGCTATGGAGTAACTGGTAGAAGAAGTAGGCTGGTATCCTCTGTGAATATTAGAAGTGGGATGAGATGCCTATTTTGTCAATAGTTTTCACAGCTGTTTAATAGAGAAACAGTGAGACTTGGGAACCCTGGGTTGAATTCCAAGTTTTGGGGGTGAGGGTAGTGTTCTGTAGTGGTTAGACCCTTCCCCTCTAGCATGTCCCACCATAAGCTTGTCCCTTGCTGTCCTGTCCTCCCAGCTTGTCCCTCTCTGCTTCTACCCTCCTCCTTGCTCCTCTCACCCTATGTTCTAGTCAGGTTATTTTAGTACAGCAAGGGAGACCAGTGAGTGCACAAAGAGAGACAATCTCCCTGCTCTCGGTACCACTGTCTCATGCTACAAGTGACCCTTGGCTTCAGTGATGAGCAAATGTAGAGAAATTCTGCTTGGCACTTGCAGCCCTGGGCTGCATCATGCTAAGGGTAGACAGAATCTTCAGAGAATTTAGCTGCCAGACTCTTGTAAGCCTCTACTGAGCATATGAAAGTGGTGATTTTTCCGGAGGCGTATACCCCTAAATTTGAGGGATTTTTTGTGGGGACAATGAAAGGTTCCTATGTGACCACAGTGGTGACACCCCTGCCTACTCAGCCCTCTGCCAAATTTCAAGTTATTGCTCCGAAGCTTCTCAGTTAAAGAGTTATACGTTTTTTACATTTGGAAAACAGCATATTTTTTTCCTTGAACTTGTTCTCAGAAACAGTTGAACTGCTTTTGCTGAAACTTAAAATCAAGCAACCACCCAGCCTGGAAAATTTTCAGCCTGAATGGTTAGTTTGGCATAGTTATCTGCCAAAGTTGCAAATAATTGAAAACAGGAATATATACTGAAAAGTGTATCTGTGTAAAACATAACTGATAATGCTGGAGGGTGATATATTGTGTGCTATTAAATGCTGGGTGCTTCATTGTGGTCCCTTGTCCTGAATGTCAAGGAAGATTTTCAATGCAGTACCAGCTGGGGGAAAAAAGTCTTAATTTTCTTCATCGCAGTCATCAGAGAACAGATGCACATTCAGATGCATATTTATGTTAGAGGAACTTAATTTTGTGCCTGTGATGTTCTTATCTCCTTTGTCACCATCTAATTAATTGGAGATCCTAAAACATTCAATTTTAGAATTGCTCTCTTATCCCCCTTCTTCCTATATCTGCACTGAAGTTACAGTCCTTAGCATTGCACTTTATAGATCTTTTCATAGAACTTGTAATAAATTTACTATCTCATTAGATCATTTTATTATATTTCCCTTTGGTGCCCCTGGCAGTGTGTTTTCCCTACAGCTTTGTACAGTCCAATTCTGAAATAATGGGGCTTCCATTTCCTTTGGAGATTAATCAACAGTCTAGCAGATATTACTATTAAGGAAATGCTTCCTGCTATTTAGCTCAAATTCATTTGTTGAGTTTTATATCATCACTACTTTGGACCACCCTAAACAACTCTCTCCTGCCCTGATGTTTCCTTCCTTTGTTTTCTTGTAGAGTTTATATTATCCCTTAGGTTTCTTCTGGCCACGTATTTACATATTTAGTTGTGTTAATCTTTTTCTCAGTCAAATCTTGGCTCCTGTGAAAAGGATTGATATGAATTCACAGTATAGAAAAGGATTGAAGTGAGAGTATGGTGTTAAATAAGTTACAAAATATAAATCGGAAATACTAATCATCACAGTAAAGATGAGATGAATAGATACTACTTCATTACAGGGTGGCTATCCCACTTCCTTAGATGGGGTGTTTACAACTGTCTATTCTTACATGCCTGTTTATTTTCTGAAAATAAATTCCCTTTTGATTGTCTCTGAAGGAGAAGTGAGAAGGCTACATGGATTAATTCCATTAACATGGAACCATCCAACTATTGTTCCAACACTGGGTGCTGGCCTGTTAGTCTTGGCATCTATCGTGTTTGCCCTCCTGCCCCCAATATCTCCTTTTCCAGATGCTTTAGAGAGTGTCTCTCCAATCTCTGTCTCCCCACCCCTGTGCTATGAAGAGGCCGGTCTCTACTGCTGCAGTAGGCAGCTATTTTAACAATCTTAATCCAGTTGTTGAGAGGAGAGAATTATAGGTTTTTGTAACTTTAGGTGATAGCATCCAGGTCACCTTGGTATCTAAATGATTGGTGCCCTTTTGGCAGGAGCATTTTGTAATGCTCTTTATTGTGCTAAGTGGCTCAGTTTAAGAACAAGAATACATTCCTTCTACTAAAGTTTAGTCAGCCTTCACATATCCTGTCACTGTTTTTGCTGCGTAAGTTTGAACCCTGATGCAACTAACTGCAGTATCTTCTATGGTAAATTTAGGAAAACAGAAAAACAAGGTCATCCATTATTTCTGATCCCATTCCATCTAATTTGAAAAAGAAACATCATATGCCTTATACCCACTTGTTCCCAATGAATGAAACCTTCATGTTGCTGTAGAGGGAGGACAACCCCTGACTTGTGTTTTTTGACTTTATATGGCAATGTCTTTTTCTTAATGTGTTTGTGGTGTTTTTAATTGAGTTGGTTATTGCAGAGAATTGTCCAGATCAGAACCCTCGTCTTCAGAATTGGAACCCTGGACAAGATACTGGAAAGAGAGTTATCATCAAAAAGGGGGATTTGTTTCGTCTGAATATGGATGCTACAGTGCACTCTATAGTCATACAGGATGGAGGTGTGTAATGGCAAAACAAGCCACGTGCTTCAATCAACTGTTATGTCCCATTTTTAACACGTTTCTGTTTTATGTCCAAAGCACATTAGACAGGTGTAGGTAAGTGTGACAGTGTTGGGTGGGAGGGAAGTTGGCATATGCAAACAAACATATACTTCCCTTTCCCCATTCAGGTGTTATCAGAACACTTGCTCTTCTTCATTAGTAATGTGTGCAGAAACCCTGCAATGAATGTGAGAACGTTATTTGCATTTCATTTGAAATATTTAGTGAAAAACTTTGAAAATTAGCATTTGTACTTTTAAAAAATGGGGCTCTTTTACTCTGATGGTTCTGTTCTTTTAGGAAAGTTCAGAATTGAACATCATTCCAACAAATACTTTTGCATTGAAAATGTACACTATTTTAAAATCTTGGATAGTTTCAATATGAAAATGACCACTTTGAGTTGTGAAATTGTCTAGTGCTAAATGACTAACATTTTTGCACAAAATGACATAAAACTTACTTATCTCTTTTGCATCTCTACTGGTAACATGCTTAGGCTCTGTAGCATATCTCGGTGTGTTAAGAGTAATATGTTGTGATGTTTTGGGGACTAGACAGATCAGTCAGAGGTTCTGTCACTGCCTGTCTTGAAAATTTTGGGGGACTTTGTGCTGTGCAGCTAAAGTTCCGTTCCCTGAAACAAAAGGTCTCACCAGCCTAGTTACTCTTTACAGGGTGACACCAACAGCTCTTCCAGTCCCGAGTCTTCCCAAATACCTGTTCCTCAAATTCTTAATTACTGGACACTCAGACTGTTTCCCTGTGGCTCGTCACCCCTGAAGGTCTGAAACTGTTCTCTGCTTCCCTAGGCATATGCACTCCACACAGTTTGCACAGCAGCAACCTGCCTGAGATAAAACTGAATCTGCATTTATTTAAAAAAATATTTAAAGATGAATTAGTAGGGGAAGGCAGACATATACAAGTCACATGGAAAATCAACATAAAGAGGCAACCTCAGGCTTTTGCACATTCATATTAAAGATAAAATCCCTTTTCTAATAAGTTACCTGTTGCCTTAAAGCAATTCTCTCCCACCCCCAAAAGCTATTCCCCCTTGAGTCTGTTCCCCAAATTCTGGATTAAAAAACCCTCAATTCAAAGCCTTCTTTTTAAAAGGCTTCTTTAATCCCCCACTCCGCCTGCCCATGGTGGTGACTCATGGTTAATCAGTGTGGGGAGCCAGGATGTTCTTTTCAGTTTCAAATTGTCTCACTGTCTTTCCCTTAACTCTAATGGTCCATCATTGTCTTTTCCTGGGCTGGACAATGGATAGTTTCTTGAGGCTGGGTTTTGTATAAACAACAGGCTTGGGAGATGCCCCTCCCTGCTTAACTGCTCACTGCCCTACTGAAAGATAGCTGAAGTGCACCACAGACTGAGCAGTTTTCTACATACACAAATATGTAAATTCATACCCACAGCCTGTGTACATTACAAGCTTTCATAAAAGACCTTACCTGATGTGTTTTTTATAGTACAATAATACAGTATGCAGTCAGTTGGTTTAACTGTTCATTGCTGGAGTTTAAACCTTCTCTTTGCCCCTTGGGATGTCTGGACCCTGGTTGTCACACACACACCACATGCAAGCTGCCCACAGCAGCCAATGTGCCTGTATGGTGGTGTCAAAAACAACAAGGAGTCTGGTGGCACTTTAAAGACTAACAGATTATTTGGGCATAAGCTTTCGTAAGTAAAAAACCACTTCTTCAGAACAGATTAGCAATTATCATTCTTAATAAAACTATAAGACAGCTTGTCAAAATGTCATTATACTAGAAGTTACAATTCTGTTCCATTTAGATTTTAACACGACTTCCTGTAAAACCCATTTCCCTTTCCTAAATCCATTTAGAAACCAAAATGATTTAACTTCCACTAATGTTTAGGTTGTTTTTTTTTTTTTAATTGCCAGGTTTGGCTTACACTTTTTTTTTAAAGCAAAATCTGTTTATTTAAAACATAACTTAATACTGAAATATTATTTCCTATAGGATTGCTTGTCTTTGGTGATGATAAAGATGGATCCAGAAATATCACTTTGAAAACTCGCTTTATCCTGATAAAGGATGGTGGAGCGCTTCATATTGGAGCACAGAACTGTCGCTATAAATCCAAAGCAACTATAATCTTGTATGGCAAATCAGATGAAGGTGATCATGTGCCAACATTTGGCAAAAAGTTTATTGGTGTTGGCTCTGATGGAACACTGGAATTGCATGGGACTCAGAAGTTATCATGGACTTTGCTGTCCAAGACTATGTATTCCTCAGGGCTGGCCTCAGGTTCTTATGCATTTGAAAGGAATTTTTCCCGAGGGCTAAATGTGAGAGTGATTGACCAGGACACAGCACAGGTTTTGGTTGTTGATAAGTTTGATACCCATGAATATCAAAACGAAAGCAGGAGACTTCAGGATTTTTTAAAAGGTCAGGATTCTGGCCGCATTGTTGCTATTGCTGTGGGAGATTCAGCTGCTAAAAATCTCCTGGATGAAACCAGATTCACTATTCAAAATCTTCTGGGAAGTAAGCTTGTCAAAGGATTGAGTTACAGGTAAATAATTTTGTTTTCACTTCAAATCCACTTAGTCCCACTAGATGTAGATATCCTATGAACAGGGATTTGTGAAATCTTAAGAAAGTATGCTATTTTTTTTCACAATCTAACACTGTTCATCCTAGATCTGTCCTCCAAAGCTCTGCACACTAGTACAGTATGCAAATAATTGTCTTATTTACGGATAATCCCTTGCAGAAGTATTGAGGAGGATTAATTAGTACATTATTTAACAGTGTAAAGGCCTGTAAGTGCTTATTATAACACTTATAGCTGTGTATATATAGTGAATTTTAACACATACTCCTAGTGCACCAATCTTCATAACTTTTTTAATATAATTGTATGACTAGTGCATGTTTTCAGAATTTGTCTTTCTTTTAAGTGCACAAATCAAAAGCAGTTGTTGGCATCTGATGCATGTTACTAACACCTCTGGGATAAAAAGTGACAAATTAGAAACCAAATTCAAAAAAGGGGCCCTAATCAGACCAAACAAACTTAACTTCCTCCCTGCCCCATAGAAAAGAGAGAGAGTAAAAAATGATACAGACAGCTGCTGCATTCTTCTGTTGTCCGCACTTTTCTCTGGCAATTAATAAGAAACCAATATTTTGACACTGCATCTGCTTGGCATCTCAACTTCTCCTTCATAATGTGGTCTCTACAGATCACAATCCCATTCCCGGCCACCTGGTGGTGGAACCCATTTGAAAGTGTGTTGTAGCCTATTAGGGAGTGTGCATTCGAAAGCCAAGGATATAAAATCTCTGAGTCTCCAGCTGTGTCTGTTCCTCTTTTTATGATAGCGCGAGTAGAACCCAATCTCCAGCTTGCATTGGGATTTGTTAGAATAATATTATTGTTAAAATATTTATCTAATAGTAAGTCAATAGTGTGTCTTTGGTTTTGTGGCTTCGTGCCCTCTGCCCCTCCCCGCATCACATCTCCATATTCAGACTTTGTCTATTATGCTCCCTCTGCTTCAGCAGTTCTGGAAAAATGTCAGGGTTCCAACTTCTTGCCTTGACAAAATACCATTTAGTGTTTGTTGTCCTAGAAATATCCTTGTGACTTGGGTGCCTTTTTAAAGGGCTTTCCTGCAAGAAAGAATCCTCTGAACCTCAGAGAAGGATCTAGTCACCTGGGACTGGGAGGCTTTCCTAAGTCTGGATTCTAGCCTCAGAATTTTTATAGGATCAGCAGATGTGGGGGCAGTAGAGTATACCATAATATGCACCAGGCCCCTGGATCCAGTAGAGACTCAGTCAAAGGTTGGTTGTGCCCTTGTGTAGACAGACACCTGGGATCCTACATCTCTTCCTGTGAGCATGAAGTGATTGGAGGAGGATCCCTCAGATTCAAGGTGCCCAGATCTGTCCTGTGACCTACTGGGGTGTGCGGGAGGGGGGAGGGTTGTACCTCCTCATTTGTATCAGCATTTGTTCATCTGAAATTGAGAAATTCCCTATCTCATGTGCCAGGAGGGAGCAGGAGGTTTTTCCCCCCATTCCTCCCCTTCTTGATTCCTGGCTGCTTTCACAGGTAGGCTGAGACTCCCTTCTTCTTAAGAAAATTCTGTTTCCCATTCTCCCAGCGGCAGAAGACAGTGACAGTCCATGTCTCTTCTGCTGGCACTCGCAAGTAATAGTCACTCATGTCTCATGTCAGTTTAAAAAAAAAAAAAAAAAGTTAAGATGACTTCCCTCCCACACAAAATAAGAGATCTTCAGTCTGACAGTATCTCTTTGAATGTTCTTTCTGTTAAATGCTTATTTTGACTTGGATAGTGAGGCTATAGAAAGACATGTTCAGTGTAACATTCTTTGCATCATTGTGATTAGACTAGAATACAGCAGTTATGGGATTTAACCTGTAAAAATACTTGTTTTAAAAAAAAAGTCTATGCTTATGAATAAACTAGTGTCTGGGTTGAAGGTTTTAATTTTTGCCTTTAATTGTGAATGATTGGCCATACAGCAAGCTGACTGGCTGGCACAGATTCTGTTCGGTATAATAGGGTATTTATTTTTATCAGAATTAGATTTTTAATCATCTAATCAGTAGTTCTAGGAAGAAGGATTGCTGACTTAGTGATGTGATTTGAGTCTCAGAGCTACAATAGGATTTTTGTCTCAAACCGATGATTGAGAGTGCTAACTATGCAAGTAATAAACATAGCATGGAACAGTGAATGCTTACTAAAATGTTATCCCTTTTTAATAGGTTTTGCTATGTACAACATCATACTCCAATTTCAATAGCTTGCAATACTCTTTAAAAAAAATTACTGGAAAGTTTGATACAGGTGGCTGTGTGATTGGAGTATGTAGGGGTGTAGTGAGGAAGAGAGGAATCTCAAAATAATTGTGCTTATAAATTCCAATAAGTCAAACCCCAGTTTTGATTAAAGGGCAGAACACATGAAGAAAGGCAGGGGTTAACGATGAAGGAAAGCACATTATATGAGAGGATATGTAGTGAAAGTGGCGAAGTAGAGCATGGAAGGTCTGGGCTTCTGTTTCAGTCTCCTGTTTGACTCACTGTGGTCTTGGACAAGTCATTTAGGGGGTGTCAGTGTAAAGTGTTTGTACTGTATATGTATACATCTATCTAAAAACTTCCCCCTGTTAATACTGCGAGTTCAGCTTCAGTAGTGGATTTGACGCTATAGAGACAGGTCTCCAGGCTGGTTAGAGCAGGTTTGTCTGAAAGCCTTAATTTAACTGCTATACTCTAGCACTTCCATAGTGGGAAACTTTAGTGTAGACAAGGTCTAAATTGCTCTGTACTTTGTTTAATGCACAGAATAACACTTGTTACATGATCTTGTGGTTTGTAAAATACTTTGAGGACACTGGACAAAGTATTAACAATATTTTCTGAAATCTGGAATCCTAAAAAAAATAAAGAAAGAAGAGAAGGAGGCCGGGGGGAGTAGAAATGAGTGGTGAGCATTTTCCAGCCTGCATATGGGAACAACCAAATATCTTAAGATATCAATAAGAGGAGGTCTTCTATTGCATTGCATTTTGGAATTATATTTTTAAAGAGTTTTGGAAAAGAAGCAAAAGAATAAATGTTTGTTGTATACAGTGTCTGTTTGCAAAGAATTTAATTTAAGGGGATTTTTGTTGTTGTTGTGGTTTTTTTTGTTTGTTTGTTTTTTTTGCAGGCAAGCCTGGGCTTTAGTCGGTGTTATAGGTGGTGGAAATTCCTCCTGTAATGAATCTGTGAGAGACTATGAAAATCATAGCACTGGAGGAAAAGCTCTTGCTCAAAGAGAATATTTCACAGTGGGTGGTCAGAAGTTTGCTGTCAGAGCGTTTAGTGAATGGAATGAAGGTAGGAAAGTTTATTTGTGTGTGTTTGTTTTTTCCCTAAAATCTTCATAGGCAAAATTGTTTTAAAAAAACAATTTGTATTGATTATTTTCTAGAACAGATTTTATTAATGCAAGCTAACTTCCTAATTACTGCAATTATTTTTGTCTGTTTACCATTAATGTTGCCTAACTTTTGGATGAAATACAAAACAAAATACAAGGGAATGTATCAAAAATGAAAACTTTAAAATGTAAATCTCCTTCTCTGCTTCGGTGCTGTGGGCATCCAACATACCATCAAGGGGACACGGGAAACTGTATCCTTAATACTTAAATTAAAGAACTTAGTTATACAAGCGTCCTGGAGAAATACTAAAACCTAAAATCACTTGCTGGAGGCTGGAGATCTCACAGGCTTGTGGGTTTTTATACACCTCTACCCCGATATAGACAAAAAATCTCACTGCGTTATAGGTGAGACCGCGTTATATCAAACTTGCTTTGGCCCCCCCGTTCCTTGTTCCCTGACCGCCCCCTCCAGAGACGCCCGTCCATAATCACCCCCAGGACCCCACCCCCTACCCAACCCCCCCTGTCCCTGACTGCTCCGACCCCTATCTCCTCCACCCCCTGACAGGCACTCACTGGCAGCGTCGGGAAGCGGAGCAGCCTGGCCCCAGTCCGCTCCACTCCGCCACCTCCCAGCCATGGCGCTCTGCTTCCTGCTGCAGGTGAGTGCGGAGAGGTTGGGGAAAGGACGCCCCCCATACTCACCTGCGGCAGGAAGCTGGCAGAGTGGAGCGGGTTGGGGCCAGGCTGCTTCGCTTCCGCCACTGCTGGTGAGTGCGGGGGGGATCCCCAAACCCCTCCCCCTCCCCCGAGCGACACGACTGGGGCCGGGGCGAGGGAAGCAGAGCAGGTTGCTCCTGCCCTCACCAATCCCCTGGGCCAGTCTGGGACTGTGGGGCCCCCAAAGGTGCCCTCCCACAGCTCCTGCCCCCCAGAATGTGGTGGGAGGAGCCCTTGATCGCCCCCGAGACCCTCTGCCCCTTATCGAACCCCTCGGCCCCAACCTGGCCCAGCACCCTTAACACACTGCTCAGAGCAGCTTGTCAGAGCTTTACCACCTTGTATGCAAACCCGCCTTATATCGGGTCGTTTTATGTCGGGGTAGAGGTTTGCCTTTTTGCTTTCTAATCTTTAGTCTTAATAGAATATTGTGTTAATTGTTGTTGCTTGTGATGTTTGGAGAATTCTTAAGCATTGCTGATTTTATTTTTCTCAAAAGTGTCTCTGATTAGTTGGATTATTCTGACATGCATACTTCTGACAGTCTGTTGGTCTGGTAGTAGTCAGTATCTGAACACACAAGAATATTTTTGGTGGTGTTGAATCCTTAACTGCTTTTCTTATTCTTAATTCCATGGCCTTGGTGCTGATTAGAAAAAGGAAATTGCTTCTGATGTCAAATTCCTTGGCAATAAATGTTATCGGTACTAGGAGTTCACTGTCATCTTTTATGATGCTAACCCTCAATCTTATCATTATTTCTTTTAGAAAACAAAAATGATTGCAGGTCACTGAGTCTGGTGGCTGTTTGCAGCCTAGTTTTGATCAGGAAAATCTGCACCAAGGCCTGTGACCTATAAATATCCACAAGTCCCCTTGTACTTTGTGAGGGCATTGTAGGATCCCCATTAAATATATGGCTCTGCCTTGATGTAGCATCTTTGTCATGGGTAGTAAAGGCCTTTGTGTTCATGACAAAGCCAAGGAATACACCTCTACCCCAATATAACGCGACCCAATATAACACGATTTCGGATATAACGTGGTAAAGCAGTGCTCTGGGGGGGCGGGGCTGCGCACTCCGGTGGATCAAAGAGAGTTCGATATAACGCGGTTTCACCTATAACACGGTAAGATTTTTTTTGGCTCCCGAGGACAGCGGTCTATCGAGGTAGAGGTGTATCTGTCTCTGGGTATGTCTACACTGCCCATGTGCCATCGTGGCTGCAGCAGCTGAGGGAGAGCTCTCCAGCGATTAAAAAATAACCACCTCGAACAAGGGGGTTGTTGACTCCTGGTGATAAAGCACTGTCTGTATCAGCGCTTTTCAGCGCTAAAACTTTTGTCGCTTGAGGGGGTGTCTTTTCACCCACCCCCCCCCAAATGACTAAAGTTTTATTGTTGAAAGTGGCAGTGTAGACACAGCCTAAGTCTCTATACTGGAGCTCTGATAGAGTTTTGGATTTACAAAACTCTCCTCTTAACCAGTGGCTCAGTACAGTCACATTCGTCTGTTTGCAGTTTGGTCTTTGTCCTTTAAAAAGGATATGTATCAGAATAATATTCTTGGACTAATTATCAGACTGAAGGGATACCCATGCAGATAAGGTCTACTGGACTTATGAGACAGATATGCTTGGGGGATTGATTAGTTTTTCAAGGTCAGTTCACTTCCCTGGCAGCTTCCAGAAAACTAATTTAGTTTCTAGCATCATACGTTTGGGAACAATTGAATTCACTTATCACTTTTAAAGTGAAGGAGTTTCACATCTTTTTCAGTCTAAGAAGATCTAAATTTAAAAATACCGGTAGTTCTTTTTATGATGTTTTCCCTCACTGCGAGGACTACTGTGTACCTTTTTTATTCTTTTTGAGATTATACTCTTGTGGGTGATGGGCAAGGTATGAGAAGGGAATTAAGTTTGCTTTCATAATGACCAAAATATTGGTTCTGAATTGCTTAAAGTCTCTCTGAAAAGTGACTATGGAAAAATGGCACCATCTGTTGAATATGTATATTGAGTTGTATCTGCCCACTTCAGTGACAAGTATGTTTGGCTTTTTTATTTGTTAGCCATACTGGCTCTGTACTGCTAAGTGAGATAGAGCTGTATTCTATTCCTGCACATGTATCAACAGAATTAATTTGAGTCCCTGCATCTGTGCAAACTCAGTGAAGGGTGTGTAGTTGCACAAGTATCACTTGGCTTGCCAAGTCTTTCTTCTGGTGGTGGTGCATAAGGAAAGTGCTCAGCTTTGTTCTCCAATCCCAGGTTGTACATGTAAGTTTTTCTGCCTTTCAGCCTATCATTTCTACTGGTAAAATGTGATCATTGCATCTGAATCAGACTCACCAAACATGAAGCCCTCGAGGCCATTTTACATAATCCCTTTTCAGAGCAGTACCATACTAGAAGACTTCTTACATTTTGGAAAATGTTAGTTAAATATCTGAGTTCCTTATTAGTTAAAATAACGAAGTATTTGTAAAGTAGATGACATTTGAAGTTATAGCTTTATATATTGCTGCATGCATCATTTTTCCTTTTTTTAGGTGTCCCACGTTCAGGTTTCCAGGTGGAGGCTATAGATGGCGTGATACTACATCTGTTGGAGGATGTTAGTAAGTGGGAGCCTGAAGACCAGATTGTAGTTGCAAGCACTGACTATTCAATGTACCAAGCAGAGGAATTCACTCTCCTTCCCTGTCCAGAGTGCAGCAGATATCAGGTCAAAGTCAAAGGTAGGAGACTGATGAAAATGTAAGGTATGTAGAATGTGACTGTAATATTTACTAATTAGGATAATGCCCTGAAATGGACTCTTATATTGGGAACAGTAAACTCTTCCCAGTGACAGGCTCAGACCATTCTTCCATCTCTCCTTCCCCTCCCAGACTTTCCGCAGCTATGTGCGAGGAATGCATTTCATTCTTTTAGTCTACAGTTGTCGTGATTTGTGACAATGTCAACTTCACACCCATTAACACTGCAGTTTGCCTCTTTTCCTTTTTTCTCTTTTTACTTTTTCTCAGTGGATATTTCAAACAATCTGGTCCTAAAAATAACTTTTCTCACCTTCCTTCTTTCTCATTTGGTTCTGTCTCCCCACCTTTGCTCCCTGAATTGTTGTGATTTTCAATTCCTTTGCTCTTAGTGCCTTTGTTAGCTCTTTAAATGTGCCGTGAGATATCCTTATTCTCTCTCTCTCCCTTTTTTTAACTAAAACCTTCCTTTGACCCTGATTTTCTCTTTGTAAATCTTTTTTTTTTCTTTTTTCTTTTTCAGCAAAATGTTTATGCAAGTGACTCGTATCTCAGACCTCTTCTCATGCAGCGGATCTCTGACTGTTTGCAAATTGTCTTCGTTCAGGGCATAACACAGAAATGTCTCGCCTACATGTAGTTGACCATTTCCTTTTTTATTGCCTATGACTCCATTCTGTTTGACTTCTCTGCAGTGCAGAGATGACTTGTGCCCGCTGATAGTGCGGGGTGAGGGGGGGGCCACAATTTTAAAGTGCCCTCCCCAACAGCTTGCGTTATGCCCCTGCCTACACGTGTCCCCCCCCCTTTATCTCAGCAGCCCCTCTCTGCAGTTCCCAGCTGTGTGCTGCTGCTTCTCCCCACAGCAACAGTACAGCTCCCAGTTTGCCAGCTCTAGCTGTTGCCGTGCAGGGCATGGGCACGGCTGCACAATGTAACCAAGCAGGGCCAGCAAACCCTGGCAAAAATTGGGCAGAGGGAACATGGACCCCACCCCCCATTTTGCCTCTGCAGCCCACTCCATCCT
The DNA here is from genome assembly GCF_016161935.1 of Mauremys reevesii. Classification (NCBI taxonomy): domain Eukaryota; kingdom Metazoa; phylum Chordata; order Testudines; family Geoemydidae; genus Mauremys; species Mauremys reevesii. The sequence goes on along the minus strand of NC_052628.1, from coordinate 92,027,025 downwards.
CTGAGACTGCTGTATGGGCATCTCTGGTTTTCTTATGCCTCTGTGCTCCCCCTTCAAGCCAAAACTTTTTTCCTCTGTGGAGGGGCGTGCAAGAATCAGATCTTGAGCTTTCATCCTCTTCATCTAATGGTGTTACCCTTAGCTATCATTTTTAACACTGATCAACTCACCATATAATCTGACACCTAGGGATACCTCTGTCTGTCCTGTTGGCCTGTCAGATTTATGACTTTGCCTTGGACAATATGAGCACCTTCAAACACAACTCTTATCTCCCCTCTTTCTCTTTTAGACTCCGAACTCTTATTTGTTTCCACTGCTTGTAATCATAATATCATCCTTATTTCCTGAACTTTCCTCTTTCTCCTCTGATTGCAACTCTGTTTCTTACTGCCTCTGTGCCTCCGGTGAAACACATGTTGTTGCCATCATATCTTCTCATCTTGACTATAAGAACTTAATTCTCTAGCCTCAGAGTCCTAGCCTCCAGTCTCCAGCATCTGTGGAATGCTGCTCCTCATTTGCTCTCATGTATGGAAGAAGTACAACCAAATTGTTCCCCTCCTAAACAGGTCTGTCTTCCTATTTGTTCTGGATCCAATTTCCTCTTTCTTGTTCTGAAAATGTCTTTCCAGTATTGGTGAAAAAGTGTACTGTCTTGCCATCTGGGACAGCATTTTTGTATCTCCTCTCCTTACTGAATCGCCATGTGTTTTTTCACATCATCCAAAATGTGTTCCTTGTCTGTCCCCCTCTTTTTCTCCCACTTTGAAGCTATTCTTTAACTCAAAATTTGGGATACAGTGTGTAATTCACTATATGAAATCATGTTGTATTTCAGTCACCTTCTAAACTTAGTATTTATAAATACTTTTCACCTTGGAAAACGTACCTTTTAGTCCATGCATGATTCACTCTAGAGTTGCTCTTACAGAGCTTGTCAGTAACATTTTTTACAGGGCTTATACTAGGGAGTCAAGTACAATGTGCACACCTTCTGAAAGGAAGAGTAATTCGGAGCTTTAAATTAGCACTTTCATAAAAATGGTAAATTGGCCGATCTTACTACTTTTCAGCATTAACTCGAGTGCTCTTTTCTAGTAGTTTGAAACCAAGTAAGGCAGACAGTAAAGGGAAAATTTATTTTGCCGCAAGGGTGTGTGTTTTTTTTTTTTTTTTTAAGTCATGCAAAACTTGTCAAGCCAAATTCTCTCCTCTGTTTGGAGGGGTGGGGGAAGGGAGTATGATTCCATTATGCCTTGAATAGGTCTCTTCTTACCTGCTATTTGTATCTTGTACAAACATGAAAAAGTGAAACAATTTGATAGTTTAGTTTGCCACCAAAAGGAAAATTTTTAGTATTTCCCTTCCTTAAATTCTGGTAGCCCATGTAATACTTGTAGGATACAGAAGTTAGGGGAAAGTATTTTTTTTAAAAAATGCCTCCATTTTCTTTCCTGTCTCCTCTCCATCATTCTTTTTTGAGAGGTGGGGAAGAGAATGAGCAAAGATTGTCAGCTGCAAGGAAAAAGTACCACTTCTGGTCAGTTTTACATAACATCAGGTATAGTATGAGAAGTGCTCCTATTGAAAATTTTCAGCTGGACTCTTTCTGTAGCAGTCAGAGGCAACTGTGACAGAGATGTCAGATTTGTGTTGAGGGGAGAAGTTGCCTTTAAATACAGAGATAAATGGAAAAATAAAAGAAGTGCCCATGTGTAGTTTAAGGCTTACTGGGATAATACTTCACATAATATAGACAAATAAATGAAGGTTAATATTTCAGAGGAATTTGTGAAGACCAAAATAGATGAAAGCTTTTGTTCTTGGGTTTTTTAAAAAATTTTAAAGACCTTTTAATTAGGATTTTTAACTGTGATGGCATTGTTTCTCCCGTTTAGGAAGGAGCCAAATTAGTCAGAAAAATAAATGGAGCAACGAGTCTGGGAATTTTTTCATTAGTTTTTTAATGAGTGTTTAAAGTTTTTTTTGCTGAATTAGCTCCTGCACTGTTCTGCATGTAGGCTTGCTTTATATACTGTGAGGAGTCCCACTGAGGTCAGTGGGGCTACCCACAGCAAGTAAGACTAAGCATGTGCACATGTCTTTGCAGGATCCAGGCCATTGATCTTGAAAAGGTGTTTGAATTTACTAATCAGTTATCTCACACTTCCAGGTTTTCTGATTATTCTGTGTGGGAAAGATTAGCCAATTGATACTTTTTTTTTTTTTTTAAAGCAACTTCTCCTTTGAAATCTCACTGTTTTTTGAAGTTATGTTTTTAATAATTTAAACATCCTTAATCTTTTCCATTTCTTCACTTCTATTTCCTGATTAAAGGAAGGTTACTGCCGCCCTCTTTTCAGTCTCATTGGGGGAGCTTCAGCACTCATCCTCTTTAGGACCCCCCCTCCTTTCCCCTATGGGGAGGATACTAGTCCCTAGTAGTTCTCTCAGTGCACAGTTGGGTGCTTACGTATCATTAAATCGACTACAATCTAAAAACCTGGCTATAGGAAAGCTGCTGCTGTTCCTGGTACCCAGCCTCCTCTTCAGCAGCCCTCTGCCTCGTGGAGAGAGTGTTGCCTTCTGTACAGAACCCCATGGCAACAGGTATTTGTTGCTTGATGTTTATCACCTGCCAGTGATGTGTATTTTGTCTGCTCTAGTGGACTCTTCATCTCTGATGAGGAGTGTTTGTTAACCAATCAGAACATTAGGATTCCGGTGCCCAGTATTCCAAGAGGTTTTAAAATACAGTCTTGCCTGCCCTATCTTCTACTTGCTTAAGTGAGCATATTATGTAAGCTAACAAGTTGCATTTTTTGTTTTAATGGATGAGAAGTTAAGTTGGTCATCTATGCTATTTTTCTTTTCTTGAACTGACTTTTTTAACAGAAAATCCCCAGTTCCTTCATATGGGAGATGTCATTGATGGAGTGGACATGAGGGCAGAGGTTGGAGTTCTCACTAGGAATATCCTAATCAAGGGAGAGACAGAAAAGTCCTGCTATGCTGGCAATCAGTGTCAGTACTTCAATTATGATACATTTGGTGGACAAATCAAGGTTTGAAACACTTTTAAGTAGCTTTGTTACATTGAGGATGGCTTCTGAGCCAAAGTATTAATTCTAAATTTGGGGCGGTGGGGCTAGTTTGTTTCAATATCCACTAACCTGATATTCACTAAATTATCACTGAGTGGTTCTATCGATATTTCTTCTCCGCTTTCCTAAAACTGGAATTCATTTGCCAAGAATTAGACTGAAGAATCAGGGACAAAGAAATGCTAATATGTGTAATGTTCTTAGAAGCCTGTTGCTTATGTTTATATTGTGTATTGTTCAATGCATTGATGGTTTAATATACAAAGGGAAAGATCTTCAAAAGTGACTGGTTTTGGGTACCCAACCTGAGACACTTTAATGGAACTTGATTTTCAGAAAGTGCTGAGCACATACCATCTGAAAATTTGGGCCCTTTTATGGCATCTCCTGTTGGGCACTCAAAACCAAGAGTCACTTATTAAAATAAAGATATATAGAAGGAGCATGATTCTTACCACTTCTTATATCTTGCATGGCTATGTGTTAAAGGAAGATTAAGGCTGAGATGGAAAGCAGTAGTATGGACACAGGTGGTTAAAGCAGGGGTTCCCAAACGTTTTGCTGTTATGACCACATTTTAATTGATTTCCTCCCAGGACCCCAGACAGCATGGAGGATGCCAGTTTGAAGAGCGAAATAGCCTCCGCTGCACAGCATGACTTGGCATATGCTGCACGTGAGGTCATGGTGCATGGAGGACACCATTTTGCTCTACAAAATGACTCTTCCGCACAGCGGAACCTCATATTTATGATGCATGTGAGGTCATGCTGTATGGAGGATACTATTTTGTAGAGCAAGATGGTGTCCCCCATGCACTGTGACCTCACACACACCATACATGCAAGGTCACACAGTGCAGAGCAGAATGGTGTCCTCCCCACACTAGGGATCGCCTCAACCCCCTTTGCTGATGGTGCAACCCCATCTGGAGTTGAGACCACAGTTTGGGAAGCTGGGTTAAAGATGAAACTTGTCATATTCATTCCAATGGGATTAAATGCAAGGAGTGATTGAGGTGTTATGGTGGTGCCCAGTAGATGTTAGAAATGTTTGAGGCTTCATCCTTTTAAATGCAAATTGCTTTGCTTTCACTGTGGTTTTTTTGTCACAGGCTTAGTCTCCTTTTTTAAGTGTGGGGTATAGATTTAAGTTTCATAATGGTGGGAAAGACCTACAGTCTCTTGTGCTGCAGCCTTTGTTTGTGGGAGGGGAATAAATTGGGTTTTAAGTTTCCTGTTGTGATTAAGATAATGCAGTGGAGAAGGATGTTGACAAGTTGTGAGCATTACAAAGCCGGACTTTGACTGCTGCAATAACTCAAATTGAGTGGGCCCCTCTGATGTCTCAGAAGAATATTTGTTTTCTGTTCCATCTTCATCCATCTGAGTTGTTAAATTGTTCTTGTGAGTCTTTTCTGAATAGTTGGGCAGATGTTGCTAAATTTACATTAGCATTTGTTTATAAAAACCTCTACCACTAAGCATTTTTCAGCTTTTGTTAATTTTGTACATTTGGGTAAAATAGGCTGTTACAACTAGTTAAAATGTCTGTCTGGATTCAGCAGAAACTACAGGCTGATAAGACCCCTTTACATGGAAAGATGGTATAAGTGGTGTACTATACATCCAAATCAGGCCTTAATTTGTAGCTTTAATGTTTCATTACAGTGGGTGCTTAAACATTAAGGGCCAGATCCTCAACTGGTGTTAATTGGGAGCAAATACAGCCAGGCTGATTTCTGTCAGCCCTCAGCATTACACTGGTCCTAAATGCCTCTGTGTGGCTCGAAAGCTTGTCTCTCTCAATAAAGCTATTAGAGAGACGAGGTGGTAAATCTAAGCTCAGCAGCTAAAAAGTTGAAATGGTCAATCACTGCTTCTTTAACTTGCCCACAAGATGTAATTGTGTGTGTTAAGGTATTTATATTTGACAGTCTAATTCACAAGCCCTCAAATGTGCAATGTGGGTAAGTTAATATTACAATGAGAACTTAAATAGTTCTTGATTTGTCATTAAATTTGCAAACTTAACTTCACATAACTCTAAGCATTTGCATTTAGTTTACTTTTTTAAGACCGAAGGAAGAAGAAATATTTGCAGTTGCCCAATTGTTTTGTGCAATTCCATAACCTTAAAAACTTTGATGTACAATACTTAGCTGTGTACTAGCCAATTATGCAATTTAATGTGAAAGTCCATAGTTCTGAGGGAATTGCCCATTGTCACGTAGCAAAAGAGCACCTCTGTATCTAAAACTGCAGACTTAAGCTATGTCTACACTACAGATCTTACAGTGGCACAGCTCCTGTGTAGCAGCTCTATGCTGACAGGAGAGTGCTCTCCCACCCCCAACGAGCAGCAGTAGCTATGTCAGTGAAAGAACATCTCCTGCTGACATAGCGCTGTCCACACCGACACTTTGGTCAGTGAAACTTATGTCGATCAAGGGTGTGTGTTTTTTTCACATCCTGACCAACAGAAGTTTTTACTGACAAAAGTGCTAGAGCTGTAGACAAAGACTTGCATAGTGACTTCCTTTGTGAGGGTTGGCCACACATGAGCTAGTATAGCTGGATTTTGTTTTAGTTTTAGTTTAGTGTGTCATTTTGATGCAGAATGGATTCTTACTCCTTTACAATCCTCACTTGTGGTGTAAAGGGGATTCAAACAGAGAATTGTTTGGGAATCCGAGTAATTGAAAGCGCAGTTATAACAAAATTCTACTGGAAATTTAAACTAGAGTATTTGCTTCAAGCAATGTTGTAATAAAATACAAGTCTAGAAGTCTTCTGGTTTTGCTAAGTCCCTTATAGTGAGAGTTCAGGTTTTGTCCCTTGCTTATAGTAATCAGAGGATTCATTTTAAAGGATCAGATTAGTAACTGGATTTTATTATCTCTCTAAGGCCTTATGTGCACAAGAAAGTTGCACCAAGTTAATTCCATTTCTAAACTGTGCAATCCCCTTGTGGAGATGCTTAAATTAGTTAACCAGTTTGAGTGTCCATATGATTGCACGTTTAATTAAATCAATTTCTAATCCAATTTAGTTAAATCAATACAACTTTTGTGTATATAAGGAGAAAAATTCTTTCTTGTTTGAATGCCGTTTAGCTGTCTATAAAGAGTGTGCAATTTGTGAGAATTCCAGTAAGAGCCATTTAAAACTGACTTGCTATAGCAATAAAATTCCTGATGAAACTTTTTGTTTTGGTAACATGAACATTTTGCTTATGTGCATGTCTCTTGTTTATGAAGGTCACTGATTTTATAGATCTGGATATAAAGCATAACACGAAGATTCTTCAGACGGATTCTTGTAATATTCCACTGTACTTGTTTGTGCCTGGAGGAAATCAGTTCACTGTGGCTTTAAATTTAAACTTGTACCAATTTAAAAGTGTAATTGATTATTCAGTCAAATCTTCTTGTTACACACTCCAGATTTTGAAGAATTTCACATCTGTTCATCTCTCCCATGTGGAACTGAGGCAAATGGGCCAGCAACTGATGGGAAGTTACCCTGTTCACTTCCACCGCTGTGGGGATGTGGATGAAAAAGGAGGTTATAGCTTCAGGACTTATCTGGAAGGTCTTTCCATTCATCATTGTTTCTCCAGATGTGTGACAATTCATGCAACTAATGGCTTGTTGGTAGGTGCCTTGAGAGAGATGCCATTTCAAATTGTTTGAAAGTAAATGTTACAAAGCACAGTCGGTGTGAAAATACTTTATTCGATTTTTCAGTTTAAATGTGCACGACATGACTAAAAAGTGAATACATAATTACCTGGTGTAAACAGTGACTTTTGTGACAAGTCTTGGTCTTTCTAATTGAATTTTTAGAGCCTTACAGTGAGCCAACATCTTCAGAAAAAGTCTCTGGGGAACAAATAAAACTTGACATTTGACTTAGCCATTATTGCTGATATTGAAACTTCATTTTGCAGTTATGCCAAGATAGTAAAACTAAATGGCACTTGTCAAATAAATCTCAATGAATGCTATTGCTAATGACATAATGAACTTGTATTTCTGCAGATAAAGGACACCATTGGTTATGACACACTAGGCCACTGTTTCTTCATAGAGGATGGCATTGAACAGAGGAATATTCTGTTCCACAACCTTGGTCTAGTCACCAAACCAGGCACTCTTCTTCCCACAGACAGGAATAGCACCATGTGTATGGCCATTAAGGATAAAGTGTATGGGAATTATGTTCCAGTGCCAGCCACAGACTGCATGTGAGTATCTGGCTAAAAAAAGAAAATCAAATTAGTTGCAGTAATTACATTTTTGAAAATCTCTTGTTGCTCTACAAATATGCAAGATTTTTTTTTTAATGTAGGCTACCAAAGGTGGACAGCTGGAATACAACATTGCTATTTAGAAAAAAGCATTAACAATCTGAAAAACACAAATAGAATATATGAAAAACTGTGTTTGAAATACAGTCACGACTTGATATGGTACCTGATTCAGCAGACTTCTCTTCAGGCTATTTCCTTATTTTCATGCAAGGGTACCAGACTCTCTGAAACAACCATTTTTAATGCTTAATTCATAAATTAAGGTATCTGATTTCTTCTGTAAAAGCCAGATAAGATTATGCCACTTATTACCAAAATGGTTTATCATTGCATGTAGTATTTTAACCACTTAAACAAGAGCTTGCAGGAGGACTTCTGAAAGACATGGAGACAATTTTCTTTAGGAAAATATGGCTTTCTTCATGATTTCTTACTTGAAGCTCATGACAGACTTGCTTTGTATGTCAAATTAGCACTCACTAATTTGCTAGATATGAATGCTAAGTTTTCTGTAGGGATTTTACCATTTGTAGCGTCTGAATTATTTATTGTTTCTGAATAATGTATTGCAGGGCTGTTTCAACATTCTGGATTGCTCATCCCAACAATCATCTTATAAATAATGCAGCAGCAGGCTCACAGGTGAGGCACATAGATATTCTTTGACACAAACTATTCATATTTCAGATAACTAAGGCATACACTATTAAAAAGGTAGGCATGTCAAAGTTTCACGTGTAGATGTATTTCTTTTTATGTTTAGAAGTACAATGGCATTTTACATGCAAGCTGTCTCTTCTAAATGGGCATTTTGGAAATTACTGAACATCTCTGTTCTGAAGAGAACAGAAGATAATAATTCAGAAAAGGAAGAATTAATATATTTGTGACTGTGTATAGTGAATCATTTGTGAACAAGGGATCCTACGAATACATCCATGCTAATATTAAGGATTCGATATTTTCTGTAGTTTATATTGTGTAGCTACTGTTCAGGACTTAAAATTTTGGTCATATTCAGTGGAATCCAAAATAGCTGTGCTGTTTTTTTATTACAGTGGACTAAGATGTGTTAATTGTCTTGGCTATGCATTAGTCTGTTGTTTCTCAACACGGATACCTAAAATGCTGTGACAAGCGGAACACAAATCCTAGAATGATGAGACCGTTCTATCACCAGATATAGAACACGAGCAGGGTTTTGGTGACTTAAAACCATTCTCTTCTCCCCAGTGGCAAATTGTAGGGTACAACGCAGCAGCTCTATAGCCACTATTCAAGCCTTTTGGGCTAGAGCATCCCTATTGCACTTGAGCATTCCCTACAGGAGGGTTTTACTTAAGAGCTCAGATCTTTTAGCCACACCATATTAACACAATCAGAGATGGCATGGAACTCTCCCCTGGTGTACTGGGACTGCAGAGGCTTCTACTCAACTACTGTGTCCTGGCCACCTCTCATGCAGGGTAACATACGGGGTGGAGGGTTGCAGGCTTCTGCTAACTGGTAAATGTCACCTTTTTAAGAGTGGTTGCTTGGGGAATTGAGAGAAGATGGAGAGGTGTGAAATAATTGCTGCATATTATTGGCTCAGAGCTGTGAACTGGCCAGACTTCTCAATTTTTTTGAAAGCTCTTGTGAGTTTTTTGGCTGTATCATTAAATCTTGATATTGGCATGGTGATGAGCAATTCTTAAAGAGAAATAAGTGGAAAATATTTGTATATATTCTACAATAAAATGATTTGTTAGCTAGCTGAACAAAAATATGATTGAGTACACAGAAATGTAATGTGTCATTGAAATGCAAAAGGTTACAATTTTTCCTAGTGACTTTGAGTTCAGACTTGAAATGTTCAAAATTAGGAGATCTTTGTGGCTAAAATTTTCCTTTTTCTGTGTAACCTTGTAATGGTGCATACAGCCTTTTTGCAAAAAAAAAAAAAAGTTTTAGTTATACTGCAGTCAGTTCTTTCTTCAGACGCGATTTAATGTGGAATTCATTGTGAAAGGATATCGGTTGTGTTTTCATTTAATTATTGTTTGAGATATGTAAATTACGTTTAAAATGCATTTGATTTGTTGGAGAAGTCAATATAGCAGTAATGATGATTTAAACATGCTGGCGCTAGACAGATCATTTGTCACTTTTAAAACGTGTTCTCACCCTCTTATTTGCAGGATGCTGGAATATGGTATTTGTTCCACAAGAGTTCAACAGGAGATTCTCATGGTTTATACCCTGAAACCAAAGCAGAGCTTACACCATTAGGCATCTTCTATAACAACAGAGTTCATTCTAATTTTAAGGTAGTGTACTAATAGCTTGATACCTGGGCTTTAATAACTATAATATTTCAATATTAAGACCTGCATGATTAAACAAAAAAATCATAATGGCAAAGAGAGGTGACTGAAAGCTTGCTCTTCTTGAAATTGGTTGTCTAGTATTGCAGCACATAGTATAATCAGGTACTTGTGCAGTCCCTTGTTATGCTCATCCTCAAAGTAGTTTTGGTGTTTTAATATTCTCTTTTTTAAAAGGTGGGGAGTTGTCAAATTACACCGAAAACAAAAATCCGTAACTTATAGTTTTTGCATAATGGGCTGACAGAAATTGTTGGTATCTCAGATTTCAATGTTGAGAAACTGTTCAGTGTTTTAAGGCTGTCATTTGGTGCTTTGAAGTACAATGATCCTTGAGAACCACAGATCAGGGTGGCTATGAACTGAAAGTTGTAGTTCATAAACTGTCAGTGACCTGTTTCCATGGGTCATTAACACACACATTTCAAGTGCTTCTTTATCGTCTCATAGTATTTGACTTGAGAAGCCCATAGACCATTTCATATGGTAGTTTGGCGACAGCTCAGATCTATGGTACCATTGGGTACACGCAAGGGACTCTTGAGCCATTGAAAGTCATTCCAATTAATTTAAATTAGTAAAATTCAGTTGACAAAATAAGATCGTGTCTCCTCTATATTTTTTGTCTTATAAATTCACAGTGAGCCCTTCAGTAAAAAAGCATTATAATTTCAATGTAGCTGCTCTGTATGGTGATTTACATCTTGATTTTATAAAACCATCTAGAAAAACAACACTGAGTCCGGTGGCACCTTAAAGACTAACAAGATTTAGTTGGGCATAAACTTTCGTGGGTAAAAAACCCACTTCTTCCAGGCGTCTGAAGAAGTGGGTTTTTACCCACGAAAGCTTATGCCCAAATAAATCTGTTAGTCTTCAAGGTGCCACTGGATTCCGCGTTGTTTTTGTGGATACAGACTAACAAGGCTACCACTCTGATACTTAAAGCCATCTAGGTATTTCTTTACCCATCTATATTAGCTTAAAGGTGACGTAAGAGTTCTCTGAAAGTCAAGTCCTAAACAGTAAATTTTACATACCATATACTTTGGGATGTTAGAAACTGACTTTTTTTCTTTTTTACTTTTCTGGTTATAGTCTTTCCTGCTCCAAATAACAGTGACAGTATCACAGCATGGATGCACAACTTTATGGGGGCTGTACATTAAAAACAGTTCTATTTGAAAATTGAAGGGAGTTATTGAGAGTTGGACAAATGTGTATTCAAATCAGAAGTATATTATAATACAGGTGCTTAAACCAAATCACACATTCCTATTTATACTAAAATGTGGTTGAAGGTAGGGAATATTCTAAGCCAAGACTTCAAGTTTTTGTGAGGTAACTATGCAGTAGAAGAGTTAATTACATTTTGAAAATAACAGATTTCAAATGTTTTTAATGAATTCTAAACTATAGTATTTCCATGAACATTTTCAGTCCTGTGATAGCACTAAGTATTATTTGAGATATATTTCCCCAGGCTATGTTAGCTAAGGGAAATAGAGAGCTAAAGAGAGTACATTTAAAAAAACAAACAAACCCAGCATTATACACGTAGTGACTCACTGTTTTGTGAACTCAATTTCAGATTTATCGCGAAAGATAATTTTGTAAAGCTATCTGGGGCTGGGTCAGGTAAATTTGTTTCTTTCCTCACTTGTTTCAGGCTGGCTTATTTATTGATAAAGGTGTAAAAACCACCAATGCTAGTGCTGAGGATCCAAGGGAATATCTTTGTCTGGACAACAATGCGAGGTAAAATCTGTTCTTTCAATACTATTGAATGCATATTAAAATTTTAAAATAGCTAAGTTCTCAGAATTGGTGCAGAGAGCTCCCTAATGTGTAGGATTGGGCCAAGTTTCATAGCAGTTATTTTGTGGGTTTTCACCCTTCCACAAATATACCTGTACCTTTTTTGATTCTGTCTAGTTACTTTTGTGTTCAAATCAATAAAAATACAGAGTGGGTATGAATTATCTTCCACTTTTCCAGTAAGCTTAAAACAGGGGAACCGGATATGCCTTAAGCCCCTTGGGCTCTCATGGGCTCCCCGACTGGCATCACCCCCAGCCTGTACTCAGGCTATTTCTTCCATCCTCCCTGTTGCTTTTGTGTTTGTAGTACACTGCTACACTGAGTCAAAAATAGGCTGCAGCTGCCACTATGTGGGACCAGCTGGGCAGCAGGTATGGAGGAGTGGAGAAACATCCTACCCCAATGAAGAGCACTCCATAAAATTAGGTGCACTTGAGAGGTATAGGAGGGAGCAGTCAGCACCCAGCCCTCTGTCTAGTGCAACCGCAGCCCCACGTGCCCTTTCAGTGGCAGTGTCAATTTTCCTCCTCTCTCTTTCCATCCCCTCTGATTAATGCTTTAAGGAGAAGGGGACACAAGGGAAGGCAAGAGAGAAGAAGGGGGTGAGACTCAAGTTGTGGGACAAAGGAGCCGGGGAACAGGAAGTCGCAGCTCAGGAAAAGTAGGATGGGGATCCATAGTGGGAGATATCCTAGCCCTTCTGGGAAGGGAAGGGAAGCTTAATGCTCCGTCTCTTTTATTGCTTCTTCCCAAGAATAGGATGGTCAGATCTCTGAAGACACTGTTGTGGGAATGGAGACTTGCGGGGGGGCACTCATAGTGAATTTAGGGTTCTAGTCTCTGTCATCTTTCAGCGTGGGCCTTTTTGCCTCAGGCATGTTGCAGGAGCTGATTTTGCCTGTTCAGTGAGTGCAAGCGTTTATATCTTGGTATATATCACAACAGTGTATGTGTGCACAGAGCATAAATCCGATACCTTCCTTTCAGGTGTTTTTTTCTTTTTTTCCCTCCCTTTCTAAGGTTTCGCCCTCATCAAGATGCCGACCCTGAGAAGCCCCGAGTTGCTGCTCTGATTGACAGACTAATCGCTTTTAAAAACAATGATCATGGGTCTTGGGTCAGAGGAGGGGACATCATCATTCAGAACTCTGGGTAGGTATCCAAGAGCAAACCTCTACGTGCTATAAAAAGACATTCTCTTGGATGACGGTATAAAAGCTAGAAGAAGTGGTGAGTTGTAAAGTCTGGAAAAGCCTATATTAAAGTAGGATTATGAGAGAGAATGTCAGAGCTAAACCATTGAAGCTGTTCAACTGTCTCATCCACTAATGGGTTGAAACTAAGTCCATGCAAGATTACATGGGAATTTCATTTAAATGGGAAGCAAACAAGGATTTGAAATGACATGATAGAGAAAAGTTAAGTCCAAAAATTAACAGAGACCATAGAAAGTACTTTTAAAACTTTTGACTTAGCTTTAGAGAAACCTCAAATATACTATTATATTGCCACTAAACAAAATTAAATAGAAACAGTTATATTCATTTTAAAACACCAGAAATCTCTAAGTATAATAGCAATGGTGATTTATTTTTTTTGGTAAGTTTCGTTTCATACACAGATTAAGATTCGATCCAGTTTGAAGTGATTCTGCTCTGATCCTTTGAGAAACCAAAATAAAAATACACATTTCATGAACATTTAAGTGTATTGTACATGATTTGAAATTTGCTTTGTTCAAAAATAATTTTCTCTTGTAGGTTTGCTGACAATGGAATAGGTTTAACTTTTGCCAGGTGAGTATTTTTGTACTGGATTTCATCGCTATGTTCAGTTTTCCTAGCTTAATTTTTCACAGTATATGTCAAAGAATACGTAGTAGATGTGATACTGGGGCTATTTAGAAACCCAAATGTAAAAAAATTAGAAATGTGAAAATGACAACAAGAAGGCCAAGAGGGTTTACATAAGGGGAATGTCTCACCACTTTTGACCCTGAGTCTACTTCTGCTGAAGCTCTGATACATCGAGTCATGATACTAGATAATTAGATGACATGACCAGAACTCTAGGAGAGTGTACAACAGGTGTTCTCAAACAGGGGGTCACAAGGTTATTACATGGGGGGTCATGAGCTGTCAGCCTCCACCCCAAACCTCGCTTCACCTACAGTATTTATAATGGTGTTAAATATATAAAAATGTGTGCTTAATTTATAAGGGGGGGGTCGCACTCAGAGGCTTGCTATCTCAAAGGGGTCACCTGTACAGAAGTTTGAGAACCACTGCTAACATCCTAGCTTTTCACCTTTTGTATAATTAAAATGTTCTTAATACTGAAAATACAAGTTTTAAAGAGCGGACAGGAGGTCAAGGGGAACAACAAAATGTAATACTTACAATTAATTGATTTAATGCACATACAGTTGATTTTTTTTTTTAAGGCTAGGATTTTTGAAAAGCAGGGATTAAATTGTATATTGCAATACACTTCTAAACAAAAGGCTTAGCCTGCTTTGCTTAGATAAAGGTAAACAATAGTTAGAACTTGTAGGATGTCTTTTTATTTCAGAACAATATAACTTTCCTGTTTGCTGTAGTGCCATATCAGTAATCTTGGACTTCATTTTGATAGTGACGGAAGCTTCCCAAAAGATGAAGGCTCCAGCCAGGAAGTATCAGAATCTTTGTTTGTTGGCGAGAGCAGGAATTATGGCTTCCACGGTGGCCAAAACAAATACTCAGGAACTGGAGGAATAGATAATAAAAATCGCACTCTCCCTAGAAATCGGTAAGTGTTTCAGTGTGCAAAACAAAGTTGCTTTTTCCAAAATTTACTTTTTCAGTCTGATTGAAAATAGCACTGTAAATTTAGAACTAGTATTACATTGCATGGAATAAAAAAATACTCCAAGATAAAACATGGCTACAAGGGAGTCTGCATGGTTTGGGGACTTGATGACAGAATGTATCACCTTCTGCTTCTGGGCTGGCAGTTTGAATCCAGCCAAGAATAGTAGTGACTAAAAACTGTTAGTCTGATGGAAGGTGGGGAGCTTTTGTCAAATTAGTTTGACCATCTCAGTCCTGTTTCCAGTGAACAGGTGTTCTCATCCCAAAAACTATTACCACAGTTGGTGCTAATTTGCACCTTTTATTGACCCTCCGTAGATCCTCTCAGTTGGAAGAGTGGTCCTTCCAGAGGCACAGTTAAGGCATGTTAACATAGCAGTGTGGGAAATCTTTCACTGATATTGCCCAGTATTTAATGAATAAAAGGACTTCAGTCTCCTGGGCGATCAGTTTAACAGTGTCACAGTCTAGGGCAACTGCACCTGTATTCTCCCTCTATGGGCTTCCAGCTCCCCAACAGTCTCCTCTCCTGCATGGAGACTCACTCCTCTCTCCCTTCTGACTGGTGTATTTCCAGGCTGAACATTTCCTTGCCTTCACTGTTATTCCCAGCAAAAGCCAGTCTGCTTAAGCACGTCGGCTTGCTTTAATATCAGAGACTAATAATCAGCCCCAGTGATTTAGCTATCGTACAGTTCTTTCTAAGTAAACGTATTTGTTTCTTAAGGTAAAAGCACTACAGAAGGAACCTTAAAAACAACAACAAAAAACATACATGTATGCAAATAAGCTTACCAGAGATCACCCCAACTCTGACGTAGACTCAGTCACGTGATTAATTCTTCAAAACCCACCCAGGGGGTTCCCTGTGGTTTCAAGTTCATCACACTCTTTTTGTTCATAACAAGAACACGGTCTTATAGGGCCTCAGTTGGCCAAGGTCCTTCCAATTGTTCTGTAAAGATTGGGGACCTCTGTGGACCTAAGTTCCTTATAAGCTACGTGGCCATGCAGCAGCCTATTTAGCACTGCACAGGCGCTCAGGGAACCCACCCTGCCAGGATCTGCTGCAACCAGGGGAGGAACACCCCTAAGCATTGATTTTCCCCTTTAGCCAGGGGGTGCTCCACCCCTTCCACCATGTCCCCACCCCGCCTTTCCTGCCCCCGCTCCTCCCTCATCCTATCTCTTCCCCATCTCCTCCCCTGAGTGTGCCCCATTCCCGCTCTTCCCCCTCCCTCCTAGAGGTTCCTCCATGCCATGAAACAGCTGTTGGTCAGTGGAGCCACCGGCAGGTGAAAGGTGTGGGGGGGAGCTTGGCTGCCAGTGGCTGCTGCTGAGCAGCGCCCACAAATTTTTCTCTGTGGGTGTTCCAGCCCTGAAGCACCCACAGAGTCGGTGCCTATTGAGGCACCCCATCCCTGGCTCCAACTCCCCTCCCTGTGTCAGACAAGCTCCACCTCCCCAACGGCTTGTCTTGGGAAACTTATTCACCCACTGCCAGATAACACCCCTTGCCTCATATATGAAGGGAGAAGGTGTAGGGCAGATTCAGCTTAGGGCACCTCTGTGCTGATGGGCCATCTGAGAAGTTTAAGATGGTCTGGAAACCTGAGGCTCCCTGCCTGCCCAAACACATGGGACTCCCAATTGGGCACTTCTGCTGTAGGGGTCCCACAGCATCCTAGGAGGGAGAGGCAAAGGGGAATAGTTGGGTGGGCTGCAGACAGCTTGGCTCCCTTTTCCAATTCTAGAATTTGAAGTGTAGGTTCTTACCTGTAAGTAAATAGTGGAGGGAAGACTTCCTTTGTCTCTAGTGTCCCACTCTACAAACCATTGTCTTAGCGTTGTATTCTTAATGCTTTTAAATGAAGGGAAGCATTGCCTCTCAGGGACCCTGAACCAAGATTTCTAACAGGTCACGTATGCGTGTGTGTGTGTGTATTAAACATATTCTGTTTTTAACAGGACGTTTCCAATCAGAGGTTTTCAGATTTACGATGGACCCATTCATCTTACCAAATGCACATTCAAAAACTTTGTGCCAACTGCTGATAGATACACCAGTGCAATTGGATTCCTATTGAAAAACCCTTGGCAGTTGACACCTAAAAACAACATCTCTCTCGTTAAGTTTGATACAAATGTAAGCTTATTGCAAAATTCATTTTCAGTGGATGGGGTGGAAAAGGGAGACTTCATGGAGTGGGGAAGGATGAATTCTGTGTACAGTGTCCCATGCAGGAGACTTATTTTGAGAGAATTTTGGTGATGTCCTCCTATTTCTTCAAACAAAGGGGAGTCCTATGTGCACTCTCGGTATTGCCTCCACCTGCCCCATTTCTGTGCTGACTGCCACCACTGGGCCTGGGTTGCCTTTTCCCTGCTTCCCTGCAAGTACCTGCTTCGCTTCAGGTGAATGTGCCCAAACTGAGGTGCCCCAGGTAATGTCTGCTGAGCAAGGGAGTTGTAGTTTGGAGAAGGGGTGTCTGCCACATTTAAGGAGAAGGCTCCAGAAACATTGAAAAGGCTGGCAAATGAGGAGGTGAGATTAAGCAACTTCTAGGGGACATATGCATTTCCTACATTTCCCATTTTTGGTGTCTGTCCCATGCTAGCATTGAGATGGATGGGTTTGGATAAAATGTCAACCAGCTTCTCCTGCCTTCGCTTACAATTAAGACTGAATTGGACCTTTGAGGGTTGAAAACTATACTTTCCTCCATTGACACATGCCTTTGAACTTCCTGATTTCAGCCAGAAATGATTATACTAAAATCTCATGAGAAGTGCTGTTCTTGTACTATTCCTGGCTTACCAGGAAGTTCAGGAAATAACAAGTGCCTGTTTGTGTGAGGTTTCTAGCCCAAAGAGTTTCCAGTCCCAACTTCTATTCAGAACAGAGCTTCCAGACTTTTTTTGAAATTTGCACATCATTAATTTTAGAGTAATCTGTTCTCTGTACCAATTACATTTACAAATATTTATTCTCTTACTCTGGAAACTAACTTTTCTTTTTTATCTTGCTTGCTTGCTTACTCTGGTTACAAGAGTTATTTAAATCTTTGAATTCTAATATAGAATTCATAGTACAGTGAAGAATACTCCTATTAGGCTGTGCAGTTGCTGACAGAACTGTATAGTGAGGCATGAAAACAATGACTGGTGCCTCCCAACCCAAACTCAGCTGTGGAGACAGGGTATAGACAACAATGGGGTTTTGGTTTGGGTTTTTAATGCTTGCTTTGAGATCAAAAACAAGTGATTGTAGATGTGTAATGATAATAATGAGACAAGATTCTTTAGTACCTGAGGCAGCTGAAATAATGAATTTGCAGTCATAAATATTAACACAGAATTCTGAAACATTTTAGCAGAAGCCTGAACCACCAGGGCTTCATGTGTTTAACTGAAAACCGTGTCTACTACAAAATAATGAAATTCTGTTTTGCAAGACTATGTTGTCCTTGTTAGAGAAGTTATTCAGCTCATAAACCTTGTCAGACTCCTGATTGTCTTTGCATACATGGAAATGTTTATCAGTGTGTTACTAACTGTATACATGCAGTAGCACTACTGAAATTGGTGGCTTTGTGAGAGACTTAATTGGAATGTTTCACTTCCCTTTTATGGTCAGGTTTCTCTGAAAGTCTTCTTTGGTAAACCTGGTCCCTGGTTTGAAGACAGTGAGCTGGACGGTGACAAGAACTCAATATTCCATGATGTAGATGGTTCTGTGGCTGAATACAAGGACACTTATGTTGGTAGAATGGATAATTTCCTGATCCGACATCCAAAATGCATTAATGTTACACAATGGAATGGTGTGGTCTGCAGTGGGACCTATGCTCAGGTTGGAACTGTTGCAGTTCTTTGTGAATTCTATATTTTATATATATTGACAAGACTTGATGAAAAACATATCAAAACCATGAAATGCCCTTCCTCTTTAGGTTTTTAAAAATTTATTTTGCGCTTACTTTGCCTTCTAGATGGTTCTGAACAACTTCTTGGGGGAAGGGAGGGGATTATGATAGCAAATGTAATAAAGCGAATCTTTATGCAGTGAGTTGACTTGCCATCATCTGCATACCGCAGTCCTGTTGGCCAAAACTTTTAAGTGTGGGAGTTTTCTTATACTTGCGGTTCTGTTTCCCACAATATTAAAAATGTGAAATATAGTTTTCTGAATACAAACCCCTCTGCTGGGATCAATTCCTAGCCTGTCACAGACTTTGTGTGTGTGTGACTTTAAGTAGGTTACTGAATCCCTCTGTTTTCTATCTGTTAAATGGGTAAAATTATTGCCGGCCTTGTCTATTTAGGCTGTAAACTCTACAGGACAGCGGCTGTCTTTAATTGTGTGCACAGTGCCAAGCTCACTGGGGCCTCTAGGCATGACATCTAATTTTCTAGGGATTCCGTTTACACTGTTTGTTTGTATTTTCCCTCATATATATTGTTTCTAGTGAAACTGATAAAAAATCGTCAGATTACTTCAAATCTCTCCTCCTCTTCTGTCTAATGCTTTTTTTAAAGCTATACATCCAGACAAGGAACCCACAGAACCTTACTATGACCATAGTACGAGACGAATACCCTTTCAGCCCCATGGCACTCCGAGGTATTAACCAGCGAGCTGCCTTTCAACAGTACCAGCCTGTAATGATGCTTCAGAAGGGCTATACGATACATTGGAATGGACAAGCTCCCCAAAGCACTTTTCTTTATCTCATTAACTTTAACAAGTATGTTTCCTTTCATTTTTGCCTTTAATACAAAAGACACCATTGGAATACTGTGTTGCAGAAATAGTTGGATACATTCAAAATTACAACCACGAGTAAGACTAGAAATTGAAATAGAAAATATTAAAAGCAAAATTTGTACTGGAGACCTAGGCCAAAAGCTGTGTAGAGCTATACAGAAAACGCTGTAAAGTGGTATTTAAAGAAAAGCCCTATTGCTTTATTACTGTGTGAAGCTGTGCAGAGTAGAACCACAAATGGTTCGACCTATCACTGGCCTTGTTAAGAGTCACCTGAATAAGATGCTGTATGTCAAACTGGAAAACTTACAATTTGTATCCAAACAAGGTGGATTGATTTAAATCAAAGTGACTTAAATCATTGAAATTTTTATCATGATTTAAATCAGCAAGCAGGAAATCTTGATTTAAATAATTTTTTTCATGTTTTGCATTTGTACTTTAGTTACATTCCTAAAATCATTTTTTCCTCCATTGGTTGATAATCATTAAAACATGTTGATTTGCAGTTAAATCTACCTTTTTACACTGAATTTGATGCTGCTTTTTGCTAACCAGGAGGATACTCTATATTTAAGTGGATATGCTCAACTTTCAGTTGCATGATTTGATTTTTGGTTGTACCCCCCCCTCCCCACTTGAGAGCCATGTCAAGCTCAATTTGGATGGAAATTTAAATTCAGTTAAAAATGCACAAAAACATTTAATTTTTTTATTAACTAAAACTACCTTGAATGTGCTGGCTACATTTAAAAAAAAAAAGTGTGTTTTTTTTTTTTTTTTTTTTTTACCAAAAGACTGATTTATTAAACACAGGAAGTATTATCTGTAGTTAGTTTCTGGTCGCAGTGTCCTTCAATATTTTAGAACTAGTGGACCTCCTCCTCTCACATACAGCTTTTATTCATAGATTGGAAGAGAAAAACAGCTTTTCTGCTTTTTCGGCTCCCAAATGGTGTCTTAACTTTGAACAATTAGTTATTGAACTGAAATTACTGAATAAACTGAAATGAAAATATTGTCTCTGATACTCTATTTGTTTCCACAACCACAAAAACAAGAAACTTGCTCAAATGAATGTTTTCAATTTTGTTTCACTCTATTTCCAGGAATGACTGGATTCGGGTTGGACTCTGTTATCCATCAAGCACAACTTTTCAAGTAACATTTGATGTCTTTCAAAGGCAGACATCTGCTTTCTATAGTGTGGAGGACTATACATCAGTAACTTCGATGATGGACCTGCAGAAAAATCGATCAGAGAAGAAGTTTTATTTTGACAACAGCACTGGGTAATTGTAATTAGGTTGATAATAAAAGGATACTTTAATAGTAAAATTGCAAGTTCAGTAGTGTTAAGAATTGGCTCTGATGGCTGCTTAAGAAGGAAAATCTTATGGAGAAACACTAAGCATGTTGCCATGGACGTTTGGAAGAGTAATCTACATAACTTGTAATTATAAATGTAGTGGCCATCAGATCAGCACTTGTAAACGTATACCACAGCTGCCGCAGTTATTTCCTATTCTAAGAATGGGGGAAACTGTGGTATCTCAAATACCACAGAGAGGTACCTTTTGGCAAGTAACTGCTTTGTTAGTTTAGTATGGCTCAAATGTAAATGTTTGCCCTCTTCAACAGAGTTTAAAAAAATTCCTGTTGGTCCAGAAGGAATCAGACATATTTTCTTAAACTATGGAGTAAAGTTTTCAAAAGTGACTTAGGCTTGTCACTTTCAAAAATGGGACTTAGGCTCCTAAATCCCTTAAGCACTTTTGTGAATGTTACCACTGAAGACCTTAATAAAGCTTCCTTAGAAAAAAACAACTATGTATACATTTTTTGCATGTTGTGGTTTTTTATTTTGTTTTTGTTCCCTTTTTAAAATTATAATCAGAATATTAGTATAAGATTTTTTTTGGATTTCTTATTAACTAGTTTGAGATATTTGTGTAGATAAACAGATATATGTAGTCTATCATTTAGGTTTTCTTTTTTCATCTAGAAACTACAGTGACAAGCAACTATAGAAAAGCTGGTAGAGCTTATCAATATAACAGTCTTCCAGTCAGGATGTGTTTATTGGGCTTTATGCACACTCAGAGCAATAAAGCTCTTTATTTTCTAAATTACACTAATATTTTTGCATATTGTACAATAAGAGCACTGGTTTTTTTTCCCGTTAATGTCTGATATGTTAATTGCCACATAGCAAGTTGAGTGAACATTTGTTAAGATTTTTGGTGTGAAAGTTACTGGTTGGTGCAGGGGCGGGAGGATGGGTGGTGATTTACGGTGGGTAATTTTTTTTTCTCTGTTCAAACAAATCCTGTCATAATGACTTCTCTAACTGTTGGAGAGTTCTAATATATATCACTGAAGACTTCCCTATTGTAGTAGTTATTATGGAACATTTACAGAGGACTGTAAATTTATGCAGCAGAGAGTCCTGCGGCACCTTATAGACTAACAGACGTTTTGGAGCATGAGCTTTCGTGGGTGAATACCCACTTCGTCGGATGCATGTAAATTTACGGAGATTTAGAAAACAAAAACACATGACAAAACCAAAACCCTGTCCCTGAAAAGCTTGCAGTGTGAGGTCTCCTATGTTCACTAATCAGTATATTTGAGGAAATTTTGATTATGTAAATTTCTGTATTTTATCAACTAGTTTTCTAATCTCTTGTATTGTTTTGTGTTTAGATTGCTGTTTTTATATCTTCAAGCCAAATACAATAGGGATGGTCACAGTTATTGTTCAGCTCAGGGATGTGAAAGGGTCAAGATTCAGGCCACTGTTCAATCAAAAGATATCAGTAACTGCATGACAAAAGCTTATCCAAAGTACTACCAAGCACCAACTGTTCTACAACCAATGCCAGCCAAAACTACCGCACAGTGTAAAAATTGTGGCACAACCCAGGTAAAAACAAATTCATAAACGTGCATGTAAATTACCAGTAGATATTAACTTCCACATAATTGCCTTAAATATGGTTTTCATGAAGGAGTGAAAACACTTCAGAAGCAGATATAACCTGGAAGAAAGTTCTACTATTGTGTATATTGCTTACTAAATAAAGGGTAAGTCAGTTCAGTTCAAATGTATTCAAAATTTTTTTTGTTTTTATTTTTTTTAAGTTTTTGCAAAAACTAAGGTTTGTAAAAATGACCCAATAACATTTTTTTTAAAGTCCAAAGGGAACAGCCCTCTGTAGTGTTTTTAAACCTGAATATTGGTGTACTTCAAGGGCCTCTGCATTTTCAGTTAAGGGTTTTGGTGTCTCTAGCGTGAGGCTATGGAACTGTAAATAACAAAGCCATTCCTGCTAGAGAGTGCTCTCATGCTAATATGACGACATTGTGCGCGCGCACACACACACACACACACTTGACCACCTCAGTTCCTTCACTGCCACAGAGAGCTCAATGGAACTGCCTCTTCTGTCTGCAAGCTAGTTAGTGTGTCTTCTTAGAGTAGTTGGGGCTACTCGCCTTGTGTTATCTCCAATGCTGTGTCATACTAGGATCTTGTAGAGGACTCAAAAGGGGTGCATCCTCTTCAGCCATCTTTCCAGAGAGGGAGATACGTGCTTGATGCCTGGTGTTGCTGGGAGAAGCTCATGGGTTCCAATGCAAAATTTACCATGCCTTCACTCCTCAGATGAGGAAGGACAGGCACTTACAACTGCAGGGGCACTTGGCTTGTTTGAGCCTTCAACTGGATCATTCTAGCACTCCATCAGAAATTTCCAAGTCCTCTTCTTTGCTGAGGTCTTCTGTAAAGAGTCATGAGACACACCCTACCACCCCAGCTTTGGTGTCGAGCCTAAGAATGACCTCCCCAAAGCACATATTTGTTGGTCCTGTGCCTCTCACCTGATGTCTGGCACTGCAGCCCCCATCAAAAACTCCCTCAATGCTCTAATCAGCACAGATCAACTTTGAGGAATCAGGCTTCCAAATGTTCTTGTGTCCCTGTTTCAGGGAAGAAGGAAAAGAAGCAGCATTCTGATCCACCAAATGGGGCATTGTTCTCCTTCTCCAAAAACACGTCACTTTTGGAGCCTCCTTATTAGTCTCAGTTCTCCTCTGTTTGAGGCTCTGGTGCCAGGTGACCGCGGCACATTGCTGTTTCACATACCTCTGACTGTTGATTTCCTCTATCATGATGGGGGGGGGGGGGAAGGGGGGCTCTTTCAAGGCTTTTGGCTATACTGCTACTGCTTGACTTAAAACTTAAAGAACACATCTCTCTGTCCTCACCACCAGTACCAAAAAGAGCTAACTGTATGCCTCCTGTACCCTTGGAGGGTCCTCAGTTTTTGTTGTTGTTTGTTGTAATGTCCCTTGGCTAATTCAAAGCTGGTCTCTGTAGCCCAGGAACTCTCCAAAAGTAACAGTGCATCCCTGACTGCGTCTTCAGATAGAGAAAGAGAGGGGCATAAACTGGAGGCTGTTGGAGGAAAACTATTATTCTGCTTATTTGAGCTTCCAAGTGGTAAATTACACCTCTACCCCAATATAACGCGACCCGATATAACACAAATTTGGATACAACACGGTAAAGCAGCGCTCCGGGAGCGGGGCTGCGCACTCCGGTGGATCAAAGCAAGTTCAATATAACGCGGTTTATATAGGTTTCACTTATAATGCAGTAAGATTTTTTTTGGCTCCCAAGGACAGCGTTATATCAGGGTAGAGATGTACCAAGCTGCCCTGTTCAGATATAGCTATGCATTATGGTATTCAATTAAGCATGCACTGACTCCTTACTAGACACACACAGGAAAACAGCTAAGAGCTTGGTCACTGAGGATAGAACACTAGTGAGATATGCACAGAGAGCAGTTTATGACCCCTCAGGCTCTGCTGCCAGAATCATGGTCACTGGTATTGCTCTATGGACAACCATGACTTAAATCATCAGGCCCTGCTCCAGTTTCATATAAACCTCTTTGAGGGGTCGGGTCTTTCTAATGATAAAACAGATGAGATTGGAGACAATTAAGATGATGAGAGTTACAGCCTGATCTCTAGGGCTTTCCCAGTCCTTGTTTACTTCAGAGGAGCTGACCTTATACTTGGTTTCAGTACCACAGACAGGCTCCCTCTGTGAAGTAGCAGGGAAATGGGGCACAGCAAGAGGAAAAGGGGCATGGCTGGACTGTCCCTACAACCAAACACTGCCTGTGGTTTCAGCCCTTGGGGGGCCATTAGTAGCTGTCCCTCCCATCCTTTGACTTGCACCAGATGCAATTTGGCCCTTGTTGAGGATCTAACCCATTGTGCTGCTGCTTTAGCCTTCCATTGTTCCAGTAACATGTTTTCAAGATTTTCCCTTTCTACTCTTTCAAAGAGAAGACTTAAAGAGCTTGGCTTCTCTACTTATAACATATTTTTTCCCCTTTTGTAGTAACTGGATTTTCCTCATCCTTTTCTTTACTTCTGTTTGGCAGGGAAAATGTATTTTCTTTCCAGTTCAATAAAATGTTCATACCCCTATCGTGTTCCATAACTCAGTGGTCCCCAACCTTTTCTGTCTGGGGGGCGCCAGACAATGAGCCACGGAGGACCGAGGCGGTGGATGAGTATCCGCCGAAATGCAACATCAGTAGGCGTCGCCGCCAAAATACCACCGACAAGCAGCAGCATCCAGAGGCGTCGCCGCCGATTTTCAGCATTTCGGCGGATGCTTGTCTGCTGGCCAGTACGCGGGCACACTTAGACGCCCCGGCGGGCGCCACGTTGGGGACCCCTGCCATAACTCATTCTCTGTCTCCCATGACAAAAACAGAACATGAAAAATAAGTTAATGACTTTTTTTTTAACCATTTCTTTTCTGCCACTTAGATCTTTTTGTCACCCTTCTCATTTCACTGCAGTGAGCCAGGTTTTGTTCTCTCTGTGAATGTAATGTTTACAGTTAAGTCTGCTTTATGGTGATATACTTTATTCATCACTTCTTCATCTTTCAGTTTCCAGTTTCTTCCCCAGACTACCATCACCCCCAAAATTCTAACTATTAATGTGAGTCTAAATGCTGCAATTTTTACTCAGGAAAAACTCCCATTGCTATCAGTGGGAATATCGCTAGCATAAAGATTACAAGATTAGGGCTACAGGCACCTGTTTGGTATCTTCATTGCTGTCTTGCTCCTTTTTTCCAACATATACGTTACTTCATACTTCTGCTATGTTACCAAAAAAAGCAGAAGTGGCTCAGAAACTGATGCCCAGCACAGCCTGGGGGCAAGACACCAAGAGATGCTGTAAGAACCAAGTGCCATTGCTCAGACTTGAATACATTAATGTGCTGGTTTTCATCCATACTAATACAGTTATATTACAATAGCACCCAAAATCTGTTAGGCACTTTATAGCTATATAGTTCCCCTTCCCTGAAGAGCTTTCAGGCTAAAAGTATCCATGCATTTTGACAGTATATTGATTTATTAATCTTGTTTTTTCCAGTTGGCAGTTTAGAGTGTCTATCAGAATAATTGTTGATTATCAGTATGCTGTCTAGTGTTTAAAATAAGACTTGCTGTTGAGCGTTTCTGGGAAAGCAGGGGGGAGAGTAAACGTTAACATTTTATTTTTTACATCTAGATGGCATTTACCAGTGATCCTCACAAAACCTACCTCCTTGTGCAGATTCAGTCACTCAGCAAAGTAGAATTACAAAGTAGTCTTCCATCTTTTATCTCTGTAAGTATTCTTATGGCCTCTTTTAACCACTTTTTCCTTAGCAGTTTGAATTATGGCAGCTGCACATTGATGCAATCTTGTATCATACTGAGCACTTTTGTGCTGAGCATCCTTCCGCTGAAGCCAGTGGGAACTGGTGGGTACTCAGTACTATGTTGGTTAAATCCAAAGCAGTGAAATAACTCTTATACTAACAGACTATTACCTAATAGTACCAGTCCTCCAACATTTTGTTCTGTTAAAGCCCTTCAAAACTGATTAGAAGAGAGGGGTCATTATTTTTTGTTTACACTCCAATTCAGTGGTGATAAATGTGGTGATGTAATGTTACTTAACACTTGGTCTGTTGCCATTTTTCCACTTGGGAACCAAGAGAGAATTGTATGTGATGCTGGAGGTGGGGGTTTGCAGGCATTCTCAGCACCCCAAGGGTGCAATTTTAATTTATATTTGTCCTATAGAGTAATGCATATATTGTGTTAGTGAAATAGTAAAACTCTGAATTATTTAGGCAGAGAAGTGCAGGCTATAACAGCCTGTGTGTTTGTAACGTAACATAAATCCAAGCTTGTGAGGGATTTTATGTGGCTTATTTTTAACAACAATTTTCAGTAAGATGCTTTGTTAAATATAGTACAACTTAATCAACTGTGGAGGCTGCATGCTCTGCTTTTGTGCACAGAGGGAGTGGTTGAGTCTTTGCATGGCACCGTCTCAGGACAAGTGAGCTACCTCCATTCCTTGTGAAGAATGGTGGTGGCTGAGATAGGATTCATGTCCTTGACAGTGATTACGGTGAACTGAGGAAAAGCTAGGTGATTCTCAAGGCTCCCTGAGGAATAAAGAAGTCCCATCAGCCAGGTCTTTTTGGAAAAGGAAGAATGGAGAATCTCTGATAAATTATTGGTTGTCAAAAAGGACACTACTGTGTCTGTAAATCAAATTATGATAAATGTGGCCAACTGACAGGAGCAGAAGAATATTATTGTACTTGCAAATTGCTGGCAAAAGCAGGCAGTGATTTATGATGTCTTTTCTCACTTCAGGTCAATGGAAATAAGTTTCCCTTCAAAGATGTGGGTGTATTTACCGTAGTAGTTGATGCCTGTGTTGGCACTGTGACAGAAAAAAAAATTTTTCTTCAAGCAAACATTAAAAGCATAGACGAATATTTAAAAACTGGAATTCCACAAAGGTATATACTATTGTAAACCTATCCATTTATTTACAATACGTATCATGAAATATAGACTTGAACTGGAGTACAAAATACACTGGAGTGCTTTATCATGATAGTCAAACTCTTGCCAGAGAACAGTATTTGTGGGCTGATAATTCTAGCTCACTTTTCACGTTGCTATGAAAACATTTTTAGATTGAGGGCATAAGTAGAAGCACACAAACATTTAAAGGAACAGTTTCACTACATTTGAGAAAATGGACCAGGTAAATTTAAACATTTGGATTAAATCCCAAAAATATGCTTTCCTTTTCAAAGGATTCATTTTAATGAAACACTACATAATCACCTTTTTTTTTTTAGCTTACACTGGTAAGAAGAATAAGCCTTGGTCTAATTGAGGACATTGTGGCATGAGAATTTTGACAAAAGTACTTTAATGTTAATAAGTTGAAGATTTATTAATTTCTATTTATACATTGACAGTAATAAAAAGTCACTAAAACCGTTTTAATAAGGTGCCTACACTAAAGCTGGTTGAAAAATGAAAAGCTAACTTCACAAAAAAGAAATTGCAATTTTAATTTAAAAGATTTCAAAATGGGTCCATTTTTCATTTTTGCAGAATTTTTTACTTTTTCTTGAAAGCATTATACATTTTCTTTTACTAAATTTTCCTTAGACAAACTTTTTGTAACCACCAATAACATTTCAATAAAAGTTTTAATTAAGTCACAATTTTTCACACAATTTCATTTTCTAAAACAGGACACTTCTCAGCTGGGGAAAAAAAAAATGTCCCAACCATTTTTTATCAGCTCTCTATATAAGTATTGCCCCAAATACAGTGGAAGAATAAGCAAGCTAATTTGGAAAGTATATAAGTAGCAGTGATAATAAATATTTAGTTTCCTCATCTTACTACTTTCTTTCTGGTACAGATCAATAGTTTTACTAAGCACAAGAGGTGACATAAGAAACCTTAATATTTCGGAAGCCTTAATGTCCTTGGGAACAGCCAAACCAGCTCATCTTCAAAACAAGGGTTTGTTTAATTTTCTCGTACATTTTCTTTTATTAAATTCCTTATGATGAGTCAAATTCTTGCAGGGTTGCATGAGTTGTTTCCAGTTAAGATGATGTCAAACTATTTATTTTATAATAAAGAAGTTAGTGGAAAACTACTAATTTAAGGTTTTAAAATGTTCAAAAGTGGTGGTGTGATGGCTTTTAAAACCATAGTGTCTGGCTAGGTGTGAGGATGGCTGCATTTACTATTATATGAGGAAATCTGGGGTGGGGGAATGGAATTTATTTTCTCCTATGTCATGTTGTTGTAATGTCTGTTTGCATGTAAATTGTATCTAAAAGGTGTCTTTTTCATGTCTAACTTCTGATTCTGTAACTCTGGATTGTTTCATTGCAGGGAGCATAGCCTTTCTTGGCTTCAGAGGAAACTTTAAACCTTCCTGGGCTAAGCTATTTACCAGTCCTGCTGGGCAGGGCCTAGGTCAGATAGAAAAGTTTATACCTTTACAAATGGAAGAATATGGCTGCACCAGAGTGAGCTCTAGCAAACGGAAAGACTTGGAACTTTTAAAGCAAGCTTCAAGAGCACATTAGAGACTAAGATGTACTAAGTGCTGGAAGAAAATGTGAACTAACTTATTTAATTTATGGCATTTTAAACTATACTTTTATCCCAAGTAAACCATTTTACTGTTTTGATAAAGACATATGCCTATGTTGACCGCTTGAATGCCAGTCTGTGCACCTTCTAGTTGTACAAAATGTTAAAGAATTTATTACTATTTGTATAGACAGGTTTTTCAGAGATTTTTTTTCTGATGTTTGTATTTACTGAAAACAGTTACCTTTTTTTAATACTTTTGTAGCCTGAGAATTGAGGATGCTTGTAAGGATCAGCCTGGAGAAGTTTTGGTAGCGAGTATTGGATTGCTTAGGGTTTTAAAAAAAAATTAATTAAAATATCTGTCTTTTAAGCAGTTTGAATCCATCTTTGCATTTCCTTTTTCCTGTTTGTTGTACACATTCCTGAGATCACATTTAATAATCAGGACAGTTATGGGTAGGTTCATCAGAAATCAGTTTTGTCGTAAACTCAACTGTTAGCCTCTTTTTATTTTTAACCTTTTCTGCTGATTTGTATCCATTTTAAATTTCCATTTTCTCAGGGGGCTCCCTTGCAGCTGCAGGGCTTGGGATACTGAATCACAGTGGGTGCAAGGTGTTGGGGAGGCTCCAGTCCTGTTTGGGCAGAGCAGAGATCCCTGGACAGAGCCACGAGGAGTAGGGTGAGCCATCTGCTGTAAGGGAAGACACCCTGCTGTTGCATGCTCCTGCCTGGGGACAGCCTCCACACTCCCAGCTGATGAATGAGTGAGCTGGAGGGGGCTCCCTGTGGGTAGGATGACCAGACAGCAAGTTTGAAAAATTGAAACTGGGGGCGGGGGGTAATAGGAGCCTATATAAGAAAAAGAGCCAAATATTGGGACTGTCCCTTAAAATCAGGACATCTGGTCACCCTACCTGTGGGGCCAGTGACACCGGATTCCTGAAGGGGCATGGGAGGCTGTGCTTGCCACTGGATATTTTTTTTTTAATTTATTTCTCTGTGTCAGGTGAAATCGGTGTTTACTGACTATTTGAATCAAATCCTGCCAAGCCTAGTTGTGGTCCATGCCCACTTTTCCAGATATTAAGGGGCAAGTCCTGTTCCTCCACCCACATGGGTACAAAGAGCCCTAACTGTAGCCAAATTTCTGTCATTCAACTGCACATGGGGAGAAGAGGATGGATTCCAGGACCCTGTGCAGGGGCCTATACCTTATGCATGTCATGAATCTATGTTCTGCAGAGGCTATCTGTGCCTCAGAGTGCAGGGGATACATGGGATGGTGTAGGGCTGGAGTGAGGGCAAAGCCAGTGGATGCACAGTTATGTAGATCCTCTAGCCTCTCTCTCTCTTCAGCTGATGTGCAGGGGCCACTACAAAAGCAGCTACAGCCCTAGGATGAGAAGACTGCTTTTCTCACCCCCTTGAAAATCTCCAACCCCTCGCCTGGTAATTCAAGTTAATCTTAAACACAAAATAACTCTTTAAAATTCAGTTTTCAAACAGCATAACAACTTGTGCCGAGCAAATGATCTCTGACCTGAACCGTGCAAGTTAAACTTTTAATTTGTATTACTGTATTTTGAAATTGATGAGAGAGATCCACAGCTCAAACCTTTGGTCTGCGCTACTCTAATTGTATATTTTGTTTATATTTAATGGTATTTTCATTCATGCTATAATCAGGCTGCTTCTTGACCTGTAGGTCTGAATCTTTCTTAATATAAACAAATGGATACCTACCTTTTGGTTATATACTAGGTTTGTTTGGATCCTTTTCATTTTCAGTCTAGTCAATCCTTCTGCAAATTGTGGGAAAGCCACACTGAAGGATTGCAACCCATGCAGGTACTGATTTTAGGAGGTTGTGCTCTTTGTCTTTGAACATAAATTTCACTATCTCAGAGAGCCCAAAGACCAGTTTCATCACGGTGGGGGAGGGGTCGAACTATCTTGTACCCACAATTCTAAATACAATTAATGCAAATTATTCTCCCTTCGTACATGTACTATTGATTCTAATTGTTATATATGAGAGTCTCCTTTTAAATATACTTCACATTTTGCATTTAAAATGAGTATCTTTGTGACGATATCAATCTGTACGCTTTGTCTTCCTGAAACAAATGAAAAGGCTGTCTTGTGCCTTTAAGGGAAAAATGCAGAGAAGCTGAATTATGGTTGTTTGTTACTTTACAGAGTATGCTACCTCAAACTGCTGCCAATAAATCATTCTAGATCTAATAAACTTCTTTGTGCTAATGTGTGTTCCTTTTAATCCAGGATGTCATGTTACTAACATTTGATGAGTATAAATAAATTTTATATTTCACAACTTTAAGGCAATAAATGATGGGCCATCTTCATTCTCTTTCTGTGTTAAATACATTTCTGTAGTTACTCTGGTCTAAGGATTTAAAAAAACTTTACAGACATTAATTTCTCAAGCCTCAATATACTTGTGAGGGTAGGTATGTTGTATATGCTTCCAGATTTACAGAGTGAGGCGTGGGGAGAGAAGAAACTGAGGAACCCGATACTAAGTGACTGTGCTAGGGCATGAGCCACTTTGAAACAAAGGTTTCCTGTCTCAATCCTGTTCTGTAACTCACAGGGCCTTTCACCTTGTGTAGGAGTAAAGTACATCTGTGCACAGATGTACCATTCTGACTTGGTAGTATTTTGTACCAGTTCAGCATGATTATATAAGGTGCAAGGCAGTGACAAATCAAACTGTTAAAATTTACTCTGGAGTTGGTCCAAGGTATTTGTTTTAAGTGATGCTTTTAATTATGGATCCTATCATTCAAAATCCTGCTAAGGGCCTTCCAGGTAAGGGAATATGTATCCTAATCCCCAGACCTGGCTGCTTGTCTTAAAATGTGATGCTCCCCAGTGGTATCCAGGGTACTGAGGCACCTCATCCTCAACTGTTGCTCGCGTGAGGGAGTCTTGTGACAGCTGCGGGTCAATTCCCTGAAACAACCAGCCTCTGGCAACACAAGCATGTCTTCCAGGCCTCCACAGACCTCAGTTTCTGTACAGGACATGCCAACTCTCAAACCCTTGGAACGTGAAGAATGTAGCTGAAGTCGACATACTTAGATCTACTTACCGCAGTGTCTTCACTACGGTGAGTCGACTGCTGCCACTCCCCGTTGACTCTGCCCGCGCCTTTCACCGAGCTGGAGTACAGGAGTCGACGGGAGAGCATTTGGGGATTGATTTATCGGGTCTAGACTAGACACGATAATCGATCCCCGCTGGATCAATTGTTGTCGGCCGATCCGGCCAGTAGTGAAGACATACCCGTAGTTATGTAAAAGAATCTAACAGGTTGGTAAAATTTTGCCTCTGACAAAATTGTTTTTTGTGACCCCTCATGGTGTCAGACTTGCAGACAGAATCCCCTTAGCCCCACCTCCCCTTTCTTCTGACATGTAACACACCGTCTTTTGTTAAAACACAAGTCCAGAGCTCTTATGGCAAGACTAATCAGGCACCTGAAAGTGGTACAGTAGTCTGGAAAGGTTGAGAGCCACTGACGTAGCGACATAAGGCGTTCCATCTGATGAGGTCAACCCTGTTTAATGACTCTTTGTCTCCCACCCTTCCTTCCCAAAACCACCGGCACAAATACAGTGCAAAAGAATTTTAAAATATTGCCTGTCCCCCCACCCCCCCCCAACACACCACACATACACTCTTGATAAGTTTTTTTGTTACCATAATGTAGTTGGTATATCCATGACAAGTTGTATGACTAGCTCATGGGATTTTAAATTATGTGCCAAAAATTTTCAAAGAAGCCTGTCTGCTCCATGCTTGTCTATGATTAACTCTTTAACAAATGGTTTACAGCACAGCAGTGCAACGTTCCATTAAACTTGAAATATGGGGCACGCCTTAGCTTCAGCCTGTGAGTCTAACACTCAGTCTCCTATTTGTCCCTGCTAACGAGGACCACTGGATCTGCCTGTAACTGACAGTGGTAACACACTTTAAAGAGGAATTCGGGATGAGTGACCTTAAACCACAGAGCAAAAATAAAGATGTCTAGCATTTATGTGACAGGCCAAAATGCAGTATGAAAATAAGGAGAACATATAGATAATGCATTACTGTAACCTATTTATTTTCCTCCATGAAAAGTAATTTGCCTGATTTTTTTTTTTTTTAATTCTAAAAGTCTCTCCTTTGTCCCCCTCTTTTCAGTTGAAACAGAGGAGATGGGAAATACTTCCATCTCCAGGAGAAGATACCAGGACTCTGCTCCAGAAAGTGTTTCTGTTTCTGGTAGGAAGCTCCATCTCTTGTGTTCCAAATGCTCTGCTTCGCTTGCTTTTCCTGAGGAATGGCCCATCTTTCTTCTCTGTCAGTGATATTTCCAAATCATTGTGGGAAGTCGGAATGGTGATGCCTTTTCAGCTGTGCTCTCTCTTCCCCCACTCCTTTTTCTATACAACCCACTTTAAAGTTCCATCAGTCTGTCTTAAAGGAGCCATTACCCTGAAGAGCTTTCTCCCACAAATTCTGTTCCAATTAATTTGGTATCCAGAATGTAGTGTGAGTCCAATGGTGCTATGTGTTCCCCATTGTACAGATACATAGAACTTTCTATTGAAAGTGAACAAACTGTAGACTTTGGCCCCAGGCCAGGGTCACCCAGCCAGCCAAGTTGAGGGAATTAAATGGAACAGAACCACTGTGAAAACATAAGTCTCTGCTGCCTATTCAGTATACAATGCTATGTGTTTAATATCAGACCCATTGTAAACTGTGGTTAAAGGTTGGGTTTCCGTTCTTAAATGGCTAGCTTGTTAAATTTGACTTGTATGCTTATTGTACAAGAGTTTTATAATTGGCATGATATGAATTAGTGATGTGAAACTTACCACACACAAAAAAAAGTGATGCTGGTTCTTTTTGTCAAGTTTTCTACTATTTGCTACTCCACTTTCATTACTTTCAGAGCAAAATCTTTAATTGAGGGTTGTGGGTTTTTTTTGTTGGTTTTTTTTTTTTTTTTTTTTTTAATTTTCGTAGGGAAAGTCCAAAGCAGACTGCATGATATCGTGGTTAAAAGTGGCATGTAAACTGATTTCTAAAACAAGGCCAGTAAATTAAGGGAACACTGTTAGCACATGAAAAAGGTTGGAGTGATGTGGAAAGAATGACAGCAAGTTTATGACAAGCTTTAGATCTGTTTGGTAAAAGAGATTGCAATATAAAAATAAAAAATGAAATTGTTTACAACGGCTGTGTTAATAATAATTGCATATTGGTTAAGTGTGGCTACTACAATATAAATGTTAATAATAATGTCCTGGATGTTCTAAAGGACACAGAAGAGATCATGGTCCATGTGCAGCAGCTTACAGTCTAAAGAGCACACACACACACACACACACACACACACACACACACACACACACACACACACACACACACACACACACACACACACACACAATGAGATCCCTGCACTCACGCAGCTCACTGCAGGATGGGACCTTCAAGTGTTTTTATATATATAGGTCTGTTGATTAATCACAGTTAACTCTCATGATTTACTCAAAAAATTAATCGTGATTAATCGCACTGTTAAACAATAGAATATCAATTGACATTAAATATTTTGGATGTTTTTCTACATTTTTATATTCTGTGTTGTAATTGAAATCAAAGTGTATATTATTCTTGATTACAAATACTTGTATAGTATTTTTCAATGTACCTCCTACAATTACTGTAGTACAATCTGCCACGAAAGTGCAACTTACAAATGTAGACTTTTTTTGTTACATAACTGCACTCAAAAACAAAACGAGCCTACAAGTCCACTCAGTCCTACTTCTTGTTCAGCCAATTGCTAAGACAAACAGGTTTGTTTACATTTACAAGAGATAATGCTGCCCTCTTCTTATTTACAATTTCACCACGAAGTGAGAACAGGCATTTGCATGGCAGTTTTGTAGCTGACATTGCAAGGTATTTGTGTCAGAAATGCTAAACATTCGTATGCCCCTTCATGCTTCAGCCACCCTTCCAGAAGCCATGTTTCCATGCTGATGATGCTCGTTAAAAGAATGTGTTAATTAAATTTGTGACTGAACTCCTTGCGGGAGAAATATGTCTCCTGTTCTGTTTTACCCACATTCTGCCATATATGTCATGTTATAGCAGTCTCGGATGATGACCCAACACATGTTCATTTTAAAAACACTTTCACTGCAGATTTGACAAAACACAAAGAAGGTACCAATGTGAGATTTAGAAATATAGCTACAGTACTTGACCCAAGGTTTAAGAATCTGAAGTGCCTTCCAGAATCTGAGACAGATGAGGTATGGAGGATGCTTTCAGAAGTCTTAAAAGAGCAACACTCAAATGAAGAAACTACAGAACCTGAACAACCGAAAAAGAAAATCAACTTTCTGCTGGTGGCATCTGACTCAGATAATGAAAACGAACATATATCAGTGCACACTGCTTTGGATTGTTATCGATTAGAACCCGTCATCAGCATGGACATGTGTCCTCTGGAATGGTGGTTGAAGCATGAAGGGACATATGAATCTTTAGTGCATCTGACATGTAAATACCTTGCAATGCCGGCTACAACAGTGCCATGAGAATGTCTGTTCTCATTTTCAGGTGACATTGTAAACAAGAAGTGGGTAACATTATCTCCTGCAAATGTAAACACGTTTGTTTGTCTGAGTGATTGGCTGAACAAGAAGTAGGACTGTGTGGACTTGAAGGCTCTAAAGTTTTACATTATTTATATGCAGTTATTTTCTGTGCATAATTCTACATTTGTAAGTTCAACTTTCATGATAAAGAGATTGCACTACAGTACTTGTATTAGGTGAATTGAAAAATACTATTTTTTTAAAGTGCGAATACATGTAATAAAAAATAAATATAAAGTGAGCACTGTACACTTTGTATTCTGTGTTGTAATTGAAAGCAATATATTTGAAAATGTAGAAAACATCCAGAAATATTTAAATAAATGGTATTCTATTATTGTTTAACAGTGTGATTAATCACGATTATTTTTTTAATTGCTTGACAGCCCTAATATATATAATATATAGAGAGAGGTGATTCTGCAATCACTTATGCACATGAGTAGTCTTAGCAATTACTCATAAGCATGTGTGTGCAGGCTTAGAGACTATACGTGTAGTGGGTGGGCGGCAGTGTTTTTGATGTGGGTTATTGTTTGAGCTTTACATAAGTGAATTTTGCAGTGTGCAACTGGATAGAGTATTTGATTCTGCTCTATTTAATCTGTTACTTTTGCTTTATTTACCTACCTCATTGTGCAAAAGAGAACTGCATTCCTACACTGTATGTAAAGCCCCTTCATGTACAGTTTATCTTCACTATATGTAATAAAGGCACTGGGTGAGGTTTTCAAAAAAGCCTAAGGCCTGGGCTACACACAGTTTTTGTACCCATAAAAGTATGTTGGGTAGGGGCATACCAGCATCCCTTCAGTGTGGATGCAGTTACACTGGATAAATGTGCATATAAATGTGTAGCTATTCCCAGTAGCAGGGAATAAGATATACCAGAACAAGCACACTTATGCTGGTATAACTGCATCCACATCTGGGGAGTAGGGCTGGGGGGTTGTATTGCTTTAACTATAGACTATAGCTAAAGCAGTTCAACTTGTGAGGTAGACATGGTTTTAAACCTGAGCTTCAATAGGTTTTGAGTGCCTAACTCCCTTAGGCTCTTTAAAAACCCAAGCCAGTTATTAAATGTAACTACTGAGTGTGTTTAAGTCTTCACTGATTTATTCTGTTAAGGATCTTAAAACAGTTCTTTTGTTTTAAAGTTTGGCAATTCACTTTCAAGCTGACAGTCGAGTTCTTCCAGAGGTTTCCTTTGATGGGGTGGTGGTGGTGAAAGTCATAAAGAAAGCTGCAACCACGGCAGAATACCGAGAACACGGTAAGAGAAGCAGCTCTGATTCTGATGACAGATGATTGTTATAGAAAGAATGCCTATGAACGTTGATGAAAGTTAATGTTTTTTTTCCCAGATAAAAAATGTCATAAACAGGAATAGGTTCTCATGCAGGAAACATTTCTTGTGTAAAACAGGGCAGAGCACAAAGTGTATTAGGACATGGTAGCAGCAGAGCACACACAACAAGGACAAGCGGCTACTGATTTCCTTCCTCTGTTATGCCAAAGCATAATTTATTGCAATGAAGCAATTTAATGCTGCTTTCAACATACACTTCTCAAGTACAGAACAATTTAATACATGTTCTCATCATAATGTGGATGAAAAGGCACCTGCTTAAGGAAGAACAAATGCAGCCAACTGAATCAGTTTGTTGTCAAAGTATATCTGCTGAAATTTATTCAAGTTGAGATGTTAGCTGGATGGAGGAACTTCTCTTACTAAGGAAATTGTTAAAGGGAAAATGAGCATAAAGACAGCAGAACATTGCCATTATATTAA
The DNA here is from genome assembly GCF_016161935.1 of Mauremys reevesii. Lineage (NCBI taxonomy): Eukaryota > Metazoa > Chordata > Testudines > Geoemydidae > Mauremys > Mauremys reevesii. The sequence goes on along the minus strand of NC_052628.1, from coordinate 91,989,777 downwards.
AAGAAGTTACATTATTTGTACAACCAGTTGGCTGGTGTTCATATATTGCAGGAAGTGCTGAATGAAAGAGATACAAGGAAGACTTAGAATAAACATTTCCTTTATCGGAATTGCTCAAGTGTAAGAGGAAAAAGATCCCACAGAGCATTTCAAGGCCTTACGTACACAGTAAACATACATGAGCACCAACATCAAAACAGCTTTTACGGAAGCAGATATCATATCTGTACCTTTCACCAGAAGGCAATGACTGGAAGAGAGAGCATAGCAAAGCGATCCAAAATTGGAATAGTTAAGTGATTCCACAGCCAAAAGGGAAGAAAGTAGTGCTTTCTTTCTGACTCATACATTTATGCTTATATAAACCAGGATTGGAATACCCTGCTGTACAACTTTTGTGTTAGCAGGAACTGCTGGCATAATCTGCCGGATGGAAGCTACAGTGTTTGCTGATAACAGCTATTTTGTGTGGAGCTGTAAATCCCCTTGGAGTTTTATAGCTACAGTAATCTCAATTCCATAGGAAGGGACTCTGGCTGATGCCTACTGTGGGGATCTTTTGTTGTTTTACCATTTGGCGCCTGCCCAACAGAGCGTGTTGTCTAAACAGAATTGCTGTCAAAGAGAGGGAGAGACAGACCAAAAAGACTTATCATATTAACTAATTAAGGGGGAACTGCTTTAATAGAAGGGGGTCACTTTAATTATTGGGTTAATGTGAGCCACTAAATTGAAACGATGAGGGAGGGAATTAGAATAACCTTTGGTTGAACTGAGTTAACACCATTTGCAGAGCTTCAGTGTAAAGAAATGCAAAGCGGTGTTGCCATGGATACGAATGAAAGGATATCTTGGGTGGGGATATGGGGGGAGTGAGGGATGGATTAAAATAGGCACCACAAATGACTTTGACTAAAGAAGAGATTTCCCATGTCTCTAGCTCCACTTCATCTAGAGATTTAAGTTCCAGATGTTCACTACTGAAAATCTCCAACAGATGTCCATCCATTAATAAAATATCAGACTCAGCCACCTCTTTCTAAGTAGGAAAGGATGCCACATTTTAATCAGCACAACCGTGTTATGCTTATAGCTCTGCTTGCACAAAATCTACTTCCGATTTACGTGAGTATTAAAAAGACCGAAGAAACCTTTGAAAGCTGCTGTCTGCTGCATCAGATATGGAGAAAATGCATACTATATAAGGACAAACTGATTTCTGATGAAATGGGGCAGCATTCAGCTCTAGGGTTGCAAACCCTCCAGGATTGCCCTGGAGTCTCCAAGAATTAAGATTCATCTTTAATTAAAGTTTGTCATGTGATGAAACCCGCAAGAATACGTCCAACCAAAATTGGCAACCCTCTTCAGCTCCTCTGACTTTGCTGGTTCATTACAATGAAACCAGCATAGCTTTTTATAAAACAAAGCACCAGATATTATATGTCAGTACTAAAGAGCACATCTGATACAAAGATTACTTGTTTTACAGAACAGATTTAGGAAGTTCTTAAGCACCAGATAGAAAAGAACAGAATGGCTCAATCATTTTCTCAGGAGCTTGGGGTCATCTGGTGGTACCACCATACTATACTGCCAAATATCTGGTGCCAGGTTCTGTTTAAACCTAGTACTAGTGCTTCTTAGTCTTCAATCAACATTTATATAATTCCTTTTCAGCATTATAGAGACCAACCTGAATCTACTATATATTGAAGGGAAAAAGCTAATCAGACCAAAAAGCTTCCAGATAGGTGACATCAGTCCTTTCTCCCCCTTCCCCCACATATTGCTCCTGGATCAGCCCTTTCAGATGTGGGAACAGATGCTTTCAGATTAGTCAAATACCCAAAGCTCATTAGTCAACAATAACTCTTCCTTAAACAACTAATTAGATGTGCATTATTTCAGACTCAACTCCCCCACTTCCATCTTTATTTGTCCATGTTTTTTCCCAAACCTGTTTGAAAAAATTCAACCCAACAGTCAGTAAAAGCCTACTTATTATTAACCTCATCCTCTTTCAAAGTGTTAGGATTAAATGCTAATTTTACCTTCTCCACATGCACCTTCAGCAGGATAATATAATCAAGGTTTCAATAATCTAATACAATACTTGCTAATCAAAATCAACTGTTACTTATTTGCAGTTACTTTCCTCTGCCTCCGTAAAAGACAGACAAGGTAGGTGAGGTTATATATATTACTGGCCCAGTCATTCCCACCCACATTCGCTACTACATCAGTAATGTCAGACGAACTCTCTGAAACCATGCTATGTGGATATAGCCTCCATGTAGAATGAGAAATGAAAGTGTTGTACCCGAGAACATTACTGTAAAGGGAAAGCCACAGGTACTGTAAAGCCTTTTAGACCACTTTTGCTGTTTGCACATCAAACAAAAACCATGGTAATGTCATGCCTGATGTGATTTTGAAATGTTGTGTGTTTTTTTTGTTCACAGCTCCATATTTCAGCAGAGGGCACTGTGATCTTATTTACAACTCAGTGTTTTAATTGGGCCACTTGAGACTAGGGGAAAGACCATAACATTTCAGTTCTTAAGTCATAAAGTTCTAGGTGCAGCGACTACTTGCTGTACAGTTAAATCATTCTCATGATCCCTGGTAAGTGATGTGAAGGAAAAAAAGACACTTCTGTAGAATTAATCTGTGTTTTAAAAGCCTTTACTTTTTAATATAGGAAAGCTGGCTAAATAGAGGCTTGGACTTTTCCCCCCTGGGATAATTTAACTTTCCTGCTGCACAGTGTCCAATGGAAGCATTTATAGCAAATACTTTTATAGTGACTGCTTAAATTTAATAAAAGAAAGGGAGAACCCCCCTCAGCCCTCCCTCCCTCAACTCCCACTCCCCTCAGGGATTTACACTGGTATATGAAAGTACAACATGCTATTGTATAACTTCTTGGGATCATTCACAATCAATGTGGCTAACCCCTATCTTAAATTACACCCAAGCATCTCCAGTAAAATCAATGGAATTGCATAATATGAGGACAGAACTTTGTCTTTTGTAGTCAAATTGACTGCTTTACTCACACTATCTAAAGCATTTGACTCTTACCTTTTCTATAATCCTAGATAGGAAACTGACTTTTCTTCTGTGCCCCTCACCTGTCAGCGTTTGGATATGGGCACTACAATATCAGTCTTTAGGTCTGCATTTTGAATGCAGGGTCTCTACTAGAGAGCCAGAGTCTTGCAGAGATGTCAAGCCACAGAGAGCCACAGTAGTGCAAGAGCCAGACATCTGAATGGTATGTTTGGAGGGTGACCCTGGGTCATTGAGACAGGACATCATCACCCAATGATACCACTATTGCAAAGCAGTGTGAAGATGGTGCAGCATGATCATTCTGAGCCTCTGAGGCCATTTGACCTGCTAACACTACAAGGAACCAGAAATGGCTCTACAGACTCAACTTGAGGGTCATTATGCTGATATGGCATCTGTCAGGCAGGGTTGATACAATCATGCTTCTAATACCTGTGCTGACCTATCCAACCTACTTTCATATACTACTCCCTGTGGGTCATTTTCTCCCATGCATACTTCCCTTCCTTGTCAGGCATTGGGGACTGTAGCTCCATCCTTCCACCAGTGAATGAGAGAAACTGATGGGTGGGTTGGGGGCTTCTCCAGGTTTGATCCTTCCCTAGGGAAAAGGGGAATGGGGCTACTCACAACCTGATTCTTTTCTGCTAGTCCCTCTGAAGTAGTGGGGGTAGTGGAGGTTTGTTCCTTTCCTAATGTTCCTAATAAGATGAAGCAGGAGTAGGAGATCAAGTCTAACACCTATAAAAGGGGAGAGACAAATGCTTTTCTTCTTCATCCCATTGGAGAATAGACCTGAGGAAGGGCAGTCTTGCTTAGGCTGAGCCTGCCTGTCTCCTTACTTTACCTCAACCAGCAAGGAGAGAAGGCCTGCTGCTTCCGTCTTGTGTCCAAGATAGAATGCTGGACTCTCTTTTCACTTATGCTAGTGTAGCTCTACGAATGTCAGTGGATTTACTGCTAATTTAGACAGATATGAATGAGAGGAAAATGAGGCCCAGAGCTTTTTCAAAAGGTGAGAGATCCAGTTTAAACTGAGGCCATAATAATATGAAAATGTTTTTGGCTCTGAAAGAATACAAGGAAAGAGTACATTAAGGAATAATGTGGTTCTATGTGACTTTTTTTTTGTAGGCAGAACACCAATATAGGCAGACTGCTCATTGTGACAAGGTGCAAATTGCTGTAATTGGAAACTTACCAATAATTCTGTCAGTGCAAAACCAAGTCATACTATAGTAACACAGTTCCTACATTGTAACATAAGTAACCTGGTTGGAGATTAATGACTTCTTTAGTGTGCAGGGAATAAAATGTTCCTTCTAAATACATTTCATTATTGAGTAGCCTTATAATGTACTAATTACACAGTTAATACTTATAAAATGGGGGTAGAGGAGAACACCTAAACAAGAGATCTTGCCTAACCACCTTGTGACGTGTTATGACTCTCAGTAAATATTTCCAGTAGGACAGACTCTACTTTTTAAAAAATGTGCATATGTCTATATGTGTAGCTGTTTATATAGGGGAGAGAGAGAAGAAAACCCAAAATAGTAGCAGCCATCCATCCTTTGAATTGTCTCCACTATCGGAAGGTATTTTATCCAACAATTTTCAGTTGCCATTTCCCCCTCCCCCCCCCCCCCCCAGAGAAGATATTTTTATTCCTCAGGAACCACACATAATTTGGTAAGATAATACAGCAGTTGTTTGGAGCTTCGCGACTAGGAAAGCTTAGCTAACATCTACTAGTTCTCTCCCTTTGCTTTGCAGCTTTTCCCCTCTCTTTTCAGAAAACCAGCTTAATGTCTTCAAAACCATTTCTCTTTTCCCTGATAGGATTCATCATGCCATAGTTCTGATGCAGAATCTTGAACAGTCAGAGCTAGATTATAATAGCAATTTGTGTTTTAGCTCTCAGACTGGCAAATCCTGGGTACCACAGAGATACCAGTGCACTTCTCTATAGGCCTATTATTTGTATTTAGGAAAACAACCCATTTCATTGTTCTGCATAATGTTTTGGCTTAGTATTGGTTGCACCCAATTTAATTCCTGCTTCCACTGAAAGTTCTCTTACAATGGGGTTGGGGACCCTGGTGGGAATAAGATCTGCAAGTGTCTAGGGCTGATCCTGGAGATCAGCTTTAATGCTACTACCAAAATGTTTTCCTTTAGCTTAAGTGGGAGAAGCTTGTATTTTTGAAGCCAAGCATCCTAAGTCCTATCCCCAGTTCCACATACCTGCGATGGCTGTGTACTGTATACAGCCAACGGTTCATAACAGCAGCACTAGCCTCCTCGCTGACTGTACAGATTGCCTTGGAAGTGCCTAGCAGCAGGATCTCTTTAATGAGAGACATGTTTCTTCACAGCAGATTTAAAAACAAACCCATCTAAAAATAGAAGCCGCAAGGCACCGTGAGAGTGATTCCCAGTTAATTGCTATTCTTATTGCTCCCCCCATAGCTTGAGGAAGAGTTTGATCAGTCGAATTTCTTTGACTTTTTCTGCATATTTGATCTGGGGGGAAATGACAGCTGAAGTGAACAGGGACAATATATGACAAATTGGAGGGAAATGTTTTGTTCTTTAACTTTATTCACATACTAGTAAAATGTCACCAAACTTGCTTCTTTGTGGAGAGTGACAGATTTGACTGACCAGCTCCATTTGCCTGGTGGTGTTTTCATAATGACCCCTATGGTAGTAAAAATGGCCAGAGTGTTAAAATCAAAGATCTCCTCATGACTGTAATGATTGAAATGTATTTTAGGGTGTATTGTTCAACATCACACACACCCCATACTGGTTCAGACCAAAGGTCCATCTAGCCTAGTGTCCTGTCTTCTGACAGTGCCCCAGAGGGAATGAACAGAACAGGTAATCAAGTGATCCATTCCCTGTCACCCATTCCCAGCTTCTGGCAAACAGAGGCTAGGGCCACCATCCATGCCCAGCCTAGCTAATAGCCATTGATGGGCCTATTCTCCATGAACTTATCTAGTTCTCCTTTGAATCCTGTTATACTCTTGGCCTTCACAACATCCTCTGGCAAGGAGTTCCAAAGGTTGACTGTGCATTGTGTGGAAAAAATACACCCCTAAGTCATTAATGGGTCATTTAGATGGACAATTGAATTCAGGTTTTGAATTGCCACATGATCACGTAAGGTAACCAGGCTTTGTCCACAAATCTTTGTCTGTAAATCCATTTAATTAATAGGACTATTAAATGGTTGACTTACGTTATCACCCACAGCACTGCCCCCTCACACAAACTCTCTTGGAATTATATTGATGGAATATTCCAGATATACCAAATAACTGGTATTTAATGGCATAACCTTTTAATTAACTGAAAAATTGGTTCTGATTGACATGTTAGTTACTAGCAGTTCTGTAGTGGTAGGGTCCCCCCCTAGAATGCCATGCAGCTGATCATAGAAGTGACATGTATGGGGCTCTGACCTGGAGTGACCGTTTGCCTCCTGTGTCTTTTGATAGGCTTGCCTGAGCTCCTTAACTTTCATGTGGCACTGCTGTGTGTCCCTGTTGTAGCCTCTCTCTCCACCATGCTGTGCGATTTTGGCATATATATTAGCATTTCTTCTTTTTAACTGGAGTTTGGCCTGCACAGATTCGTCTCGCCATACAGCAATCAGATCCAGTGTCTCCCGTTCGGCCCATGCCTGGAGGTTGTTTGTGATTCTGGGACTGCATAGTCACCTGTACTGCAGAGCTCGCCACGCTGACCAAATAGGAAATGAAATTCAAAATTTCCTGGGCCTTTTCCTGCATACCTGGCTAGTGCATCGGAGTTCAAAGTGCTGTCCAGAGCAGTCATATTGGAGCACTCTGGGATAGCTCCTGGAGGCCAATTCTGTCGAATTGCATCTGCACTACTCCAAATTCAACCCAGCAAGGTCAATTGTAGAGCTACTCCTCTCCCCGGGAGGAGTACAGAAGTTGATTTTAAGAGCCCTTTAGGTCAACGGAACAGGGTTGGTTGTGTAGACGCATTGCATATAAAATCAACCTAATATGGCTAAATTTGACCTAATCTCATAGTGTAGACCAGGGCTTTGGGAGTGGGACGAAAAGGTGTACCTGGGACATTCTTAAAGTGAGGGATGGATCCTCCCTGGGATTTGCAGCAGGGTTAACAGGAAATCAGTGGGATTGGCTTATGGCAGTTCTGCAAGCCGGGATCCTTCCATCGTGGCTGCTATCTTGTGTTCCAGAATTTAAGCTTTCATTTTTAAATAGTAGCTTTATGCTTGTAAACAAAACCTAAGAACTAATATCTGCCTGACTCTGCAAACAGCCTGAAGGAATAATTTTGAGAAGGGTAAATTGTCGTCCTTTGTTTCACTGACCTGTTAACATTGAAGCTTAATGGTGGTGATGTAAATGTCAGCATTGTTAACTATTTCATGCCTGATCAATGCACTTAAGAAGAGAGAGGGCTGCTAGTATTCTGAAGTTCTGCACAATCTGCTGTAATATCTTGGGCTGGGTGAGCTGAGCATGTGGAGGTGAGGTTGGGAGCTAAGGCTGGGAGAATGCCACTAATTACCCTTTTTTCCTCCACAATCTGATTGCTTTAATCACAAAGCCAGCATGAAGGAGCACAGCCCAGTGGGGCATCTGAGTCTCCTCTGCACTCGACAGTGAGCAGAACCAGATGATCCCAGCTGTAGCCTGGTGGTTATCCAAGCACCAGTGAGGGGGGAACCAAGCTAACCCCCCCAAGGCGCTGAGTGGAACCCAGGAGACTCCATTAGGTTATCTGAGCCCCAAAGAAGGGCAGATAAGCCTGAGGAGCCCACCAGAACCCAGAGGGTTTTCTGCAATCATATTGTGAACATCTGCAGTCTCCTGTGATTTGTTGTACTGTCTGGAGTGGGTGGCGCTCAGTTTGTGGGCAGAGTTTGGAAGCGTAACACTACTTATATTTTCCATCAGATTCAACATCCTTGGGCTGGGGAAGGAGCTACATCACTACGAGTCTCTTTGGAGGTAGTATGGGCCACAGTGAGGAGGGTATTGTGGGAGTTTGTAGCAGAGAGAAATACCTGTGGGAATAGCAGAGATGACCTGGTTGCACAATCTGCCCCATATGCAGCTCATTTACTCTGGCTACCCCTCCTCAACTCTCCTCCTGTAAATATTCTCCTTTTCTTAAAGGACAGCATATCCACCTTTGTAATCTCGTACTGCCATTGCTGAACAGTAAATATATACAATGCATGGTATTAGCACCAACAGTTATACGAATACATTTAAACACTAATTCTATTAAAGCTACCTGCAAACAGTTTAAGGTAATCCTTGTACATTTCAAGGGTTCGGTATTCCTGCCTTTAATAATACTGCAGGTTTTGTGAACCCGAATGGCCTGCCTAGGCATGATAAAAGAGGTAGAAACATAAACATCACTTTTGCCTAATTTGAGCTCCGATAGCTTTGAAAACAGTCACACATATTGGTTGCGACTTCTTACTATAACATCTGATCTTCGTGAATCAATGGATTTGTTTCCCTTCGTCTTCCTTTTATCTGAAGCTCTGATTTAGTTTTGCTGATTACTGGTTAGCCCACTCAGCGGTGGTATTTTTCATAACAGATTTTTTTAGCATCTGTTGCTATGTGTACACACTGAGATTGGTGATTAGGAACTCATTGGATGACAATACACTCATTTCTTTATCTAATGAAAATGGTGTTGGTTGAAAGATCTGTGCTTATTTTCATAATGCCAAGGCATTATCAAACATTTGCAGATCCAGGGTTTTGTGAATTGACTGAAGTCATTATCTGTTGGAATTTGAGGAGAAAGTAACTCTCCATATATTAGTGATGGAACATGATTTGGAAGCAATCTTTCCTGCAGCCAGGGGAATGCCATGATTCATAGATTTCAAGGCCAGAAGGGACCATTGTGATAATCTAGATCAGTGGTTCTCAACCAGGGGTACGTGTTCCCCTGGAGGTATATAGAAGTCTTCCGGGGGTACATAATTCATCTAGATATTTGCCTAGTTTTACAACAAGCTACATAAAAAGCACTAATGAAGGCAGTACAAACTAAAATTTCATACAGCCAATGACTTGATTATACTGTTCTCTATACTACACACTGAAATGTAAGTACAATATTTAGATTCCCAGTGATATATTTTATGATTATATGGTTAAATGAGAGAGTAAGCAATTTTTAGAAATAGTGTGCTGTGACACTTTTATATTTTTATGCCCATATCTTCCCTTTTTTTTACCCTCCCATTTTGCTATTAGTTCAACCCACTCTTGTCTACTGTAGGCAGCCTGTCTCCAAGGTGATTGGTCCTTCTTCTACTGTGGAGGACATCCAACCCATACACTCCCTTTCCCCTGTAGAAGGTGGACCAATGTTCCACAAACCAGACCTTGAATCAGTTTAACACTCATGCTTAGACCAAAGCTTTTCCAGCTTTTCTAATGAGACAAATGATCCAAAACTCCAGTATCAACTCCCTGGCATACTGGCCTGGCAAATAGAGTAGTGTATATGGCCATCACTGACATAGGTGGCTGGTTACAAATGCTTCTTCTATACACCACTAGTATGCAAACTGAGCATGTGTTTACCATAATAGTCAACCCTATATATAACTCACTCAAATGCAGTCTAAAGCCAAGAGCAGCTGAAGAATATTTTTCATTAAGACTGATCTCTGCTAAATTAAAAGTATACAGGCAAGCCCTGATGGTGTGAAGATCTTAGGGGATACCTACAACTTAAATAAAATCAGGATTTGGAAAATTATGGCAATGTTTAATAACCCTAATGTCAGATTGAGGGAAGACACAGGCATTTTGGATTATATGTAGATTTGTAACACAGCTGTTGTAAAGTATGAATTTTCCTGCTTTTGAATTACTAATTTACATTTGTTACAGCAACAGTTCTGCTGGTCTGCAATAGGCAGGTTGCTTTTTCCCTGCAGGGGACTGGTTATTATCAAAACAATTTATTAAAAATGTATTCTCTTTTGTGATCAAGAAATACTATTAAGACTTGAGAGAGAAATTAAATTGTTTTGATTGCATTTCTTTGGGCTATGCAACATGCCTACTTTGTCTCCTTGTAGTAATAGGGAAGAATTCATGAAAAGCTTAAAAAAATGCAAAACTACAAACAAATACTTGAGATACAAGTGCTAGGTCCAACGCATAATCCTACTGGTCCTCTGGTTTCAGGACTGTTCTCCACCCATTCTGGTTATAGTCTTCTGTCTTGAACCACAAACCTTTGTAACTTTATCAGTTATTTCAGCAGATTTTTTTCATGTGCTTTTTCTACTTAGATTTCTGAACTCCAACATGTTGAACCTTACGAGAGTTTTTTTCCTCACTATCCATCTTCTCCATGCATAGTCCCTTGCTATGGGCCACTGCATCCCAACAGAATCCTCACACCCCAGAGCCTTCCATCCACATGAGCAACTCTTGGTACTTCACGTAGCTTCCCATCCCAGACTTCTGCAGTATCTTGCCTACCATCCTCCTAGGTACACCCTCAAGACCAGTCTACCCAAAATCCAGCTTCTTTCTCCTCTGATCCCTCCTCCAAAGGCTCTCAGTATACCATAGTAGCATGCCATTATCTTCTACGCCTTCCCCAACAAGATCTGTGCTTGAACCAAGATTCATGGCCACCAGTAATCTCCCCTACCACCATCCAAAGGTCTCTCTAAATGGCTACCATCAGACGCCACCCCCTCACTCCTGACAGGCCCTCAGGATTTCCCTTTCTCCATCCTCAGTCTTGGTCACTTTCTCCTCTATGCCTCAAGATTCCTAGCAACCAACTCTAACATCCCTCAAAGTTCACACACAGCATGTGCTGAAGCATCTCTGTTGGGTCCTCATTATTGCACGTTGGATGATATTTGTATTGGGTGTATTAGTATTCACAATAGATTCAAGCTGTCAGAGATGAATGCTATGATATTCAGAATCTGATTTCATCTCCTCAATCCTGTAATGGGCTGTCACTCCTCATATCCTTTCTCATTTACTGTGAGCCATTTTCAGTGGTTGTGATAGGGAGACCTGGCAGCCAGTTTTCTATCCTGTTTTATTGAAAGCAGATATTTCAACCATGTAAAATTCATGTCAAGTGAGTACAAAAAGGCCTTGTGGGGAAAGCCTTTTTTTTGTTGCAAGTTTAAATATACTAATGGTCAAATAACTTAGGCTTCCTCTAGTAGACCAACATGTTACCATTTATTATATAATTGTTCTAAAGCAATCTTTGTGGTGGGCTTTGAGTTTTGTAAATAATTGGATTTTGTAATTCTTTCTTTAAAAAAAAAAAGATTTGTTCTGTAGAACTTTAGGAGAAAGTTGCTTTTCATTTTCTTCATCCTTTGTTTTGGTCACTTGCGTGCCTTCTTGCATTCTTCTATTGTTTGATTTTTAATGACACACACATGCGCAACACAGACTCTTGTAAATGAGGCTTCTGTACCTGAAAGACAAAGCTAACAACCCCGCTCCCCACCTAAATCCGAGAAGAGCCATCTTTAGGCTACCTCTTCACTCTCTATTGTTCAGGAGCAAGGGGATTGAAACACACTTAATACCATTGCTGCCACTGGCTCTTTGAGAGAGACCTGAGGCAAGATTTTCTTTAGGCCATGTGCACTATTGTGGTATCTCTTAGCAAAGAGTCAATAGGCCAGTGGCAGCGGCAGCATGATCAAGAGCTTTACTGCTTCAGTGGGACAATGTGGGGCGGCCTCTAAGGATGGATCCAGCAGAGAGGAGGTGAGAAAGATCTTACTTTTATGCCCCTCCCCACTATGCTGGAATAGGAGACATGGTCCAATTGCCCACTTTAAAAGAGACCTAGAAATACATGGGGACAGCTATCCCACCCAACAGATGTTGAGAGTGCAGGGAGTAAAAGGCTGCAGGGGCAGCATACTGAAGCTGGGGCAAGGGTTAAGTAGATAGAACTGATGCCTGTCAAAGGCAGGAAGGAGTCCTGCGTGGGGATGAGGGGTGGGGGAGTATGTCATTCCCCTTTCCCATGAAGACACTAGCATGGGAGCACCACAGGAACGGTGCTGGTGTGGATGGGAAAATTTTCACTTTTGGCTGCCCAAGGCCCACAGAAGAAAGCTTCCAGGTAGTGGTTCTCTTTTCCTCTCTTGGAGGCTGGAAAGGTAGGTAGTCCCTGGCTGGTAGTGGATGAAACACCACCTATGCCAACATAAGTTGTTGTGCCTACAGTAGCTCTTGGCTGAGAAAATGAAATATTTGAATAGTATGAACATAAGCTGAAAATAAACTGTCCTACTCATGCTGCTCAAGAAAAGAAATATTTGCATAACCAATCTTCCCGCTAGAGCCACGTGTCTAAGGCATGGAAGAGAGGCCATAATTTTGCCCTTTGAATTTGATTTTGCATGCTCTGAGTCTTGAACCGTCTACTTGAACAAAACAGTTCTCCAGTCACTCCATGTGTCTCTCCCTTGGGACTGCGTCCTTGTACCTCCCCCCCCAATCTGTCTGGGGAACGATGGATTTCAGTTTGACAGTTGGGTTCACTGACTGCTGGTAAGCCCATCCCAGGTCTTTGGGCATGGAAGACTGTCAAGCCATCGCCTGCCTACTAGGCCTGCTGGCCTCTGAGTGAAACCCATTACAGAGGGGTGGAGAATGTGAGCACATGTGTCTAAGAGGACTTTGTTGGCAGTAGTTCTAGCCTGATGAGAAAATGGGAACCCAGGTAGCTGAAAGAGTAATCTTGGAGCAGTTTATCCAAATCCTGAGGGCTGGAAGATAGGAGTGGGTGATGTGACACCACCCCAAAGCCCTCTCCAAGGTTGTAATGTAATCCAAGAATTATCTACTCACCACTGGGCCAATAGCAGAGACCTGACCCCACACCAGCTGACAGAGACCAGAGAAGGGAGTGCAAGGTAGAGGGATATAAGAAGGACAAGTCCAGGGCTGCAGTTCGAGGGTGACATGGGGGAACTGGCCTCTGCCAGGACCCAAGCCTAGGAAGTGAAGCTGGCCCTATGAAGAGCCTCTCCCTGAATCTGGCAGGAGGTGCAGAAGACCAAGGAGGGATCTGCCCGGTGAGGGAAACTTTGCATCTGGGCAGCCTGGACATTTCTGCTGGGACTGCTTGTGCATGGACTGTAACTATGGCCAAGTCTGGGTGGACGACCTATTTCCTCCTGAACTGGAACTTGGGTCACAGGCCCCAAGATCCCCCAGCTCCAATACTGGGGAGCCAGGCTACGGACGGAACAAGAAAGACCAATCTAAAAAGTTTGCCCAGTCCTTCTCTACGGAATCAGTGTGAAAGAAATCAGTGAACTGAAACTGGTAGACAAAAGAATGAGGGAATGGGCTATTCTGCCCACCACTCCTTTGTGGGTGCTTTAAAGAAAGAGACTTTGAGGAGAAAAATTGGCTACTGGAGGGAGTTTCATCATCATGACTGCCACCTCCCCCATCTCCTGGGACCCTGGAGCTTTATCCTAATCCTGAGAGATGCCCTGACTGGATGGGGACAGAGAGAGGGACCCAAATGACGTCTCCACTTCTACTGGCTCCAGCTGAATCCCAAACACCACCTGGGATGAAACATGACTTTAACAACAACAGCTCCAGCCCATCACAATGAATTTCTTCTCTTTTTCTACCATCCTAGATACTATCTAAGAGACTGTTAAACAAGGGTTTTTTTTTCCCTTCTAAAAACTTCCTCCAACCAAAGAACAAGAACAAGGGATGTTGTTCAGGTTAAAGCCTTACTTAATACTTTACATTTCAAATGCTTTAACTGTTTTGCTTCTTTTCTTTATCTTTAATAAAAGGTTAAAAGGATTTTTAATGGTATGTTTGCCAGGGTACTATCCAGGCTGAGAGATACCAAACCCCAAACCTTGTTTATAACTGTTTAATGTTGAACAGTGACTGGGTTATGTTCACACCTTTGGCCCATATATTCTGTCTAAATAAATACAACTGGGCTTAGTTCAGTTCTGTGGCTACCAGACCATATCAGAGAAAGCAAACCAAATGCTCCAGCAGACAGCTGGTTGCCTTAGTCTTGACTAAATTTGGGGCATCTGATGCTTTTTCAACTCTCAATGGTATGATGCTTTGGCAACAAAGGTATTTTCCTTAAAGATGTCAATATTCCTTGTCCGTCATCATGCCCTGCTCTGTCTTCTCCTTATATATTACACTAATTAATGTATTTTAACAAGGAAAACTGTGTTCATACCAGCTTCCTTGAATTTGAGCCTTCTTTTCGCATAATGTATCATTATTTTTCTTTCAAGGTGTTACCATATCACACATTTGTAAATGAACCTTATCGAAAACAAACTAATGAAATGCAAGATGTTCTGTTATGGTAGATGCCAGACTCCTTCAAGAAAAATGTTTGATGCGAAAATGTGAAAATATTGATGGAAATATGGCTCTTTAATATGAAACCTTTCAGTTTGTACTGACTTGTGATCACTTACGAAACTGGAATGCTTTGCTTGATGAAGGCAATACATAAATTAACCTGTCAAAATGAAATTGCACATGTATCTTACAATCTAGCACCTAGCACACTTTTGGTGCTACCTAAAGTAAAAAATACTAATATAAAAAGCATATTTTCTATGCTTTGCCAATGTAATATTTCAAGTCTTCATATAATATTCACACTAGTCTTTGGACATTCAGCTTACACCATAGCAATTTAGATATCTTGGAGTGACTGATCCCAATGTTACACAGATGTTCATCAGAATCTTTCTCAGCAAATAAAATATATGCAGATGGTATCTGTACTGGAGAAAAACTGAACAGTTTAATAATAGAAATTAGGAAAATTCAGGTGCATATTTTGGAAGACTCTTCTTAATTTCTCTTGCTGGGAGTATAACAACCTGCTTTTATATGTGTGAAAGGATAGTCACACTTGTAAATTAGGTACATGTGAGGCTGAATACTAAATTTGTGTTTTTTCTTATGCACAGATGCCTCATAAATATTGCAGGTGTAGCTATGGAAACACTTTGAAAATTTGGCTCCTCGTGCTCAAGTTATAGATGGACTTTAACTATAACTCCAGATCTGAACATGCTTGGATTCTGTGGGGTTTGAAATCCAATTTTTGTGGCTTGGGCCCGCTCCTAGTAAAAAATCTTGTGTTACTTTTTAAGGGCCAAATTCAGACCCGTGTGAAGTCAGTGGAGTTGCATGTGCTTAACAGCAGGTCTACAGTTGGCCTGAACTGTTAAACAAAGATGAAATCTTTTAATCAACATAAGCAGTGTCAACAAGAGACCCAAGCATAGTAATTTAATTAAGAAATCTTAATATTAAACATATTTTGCAGTTTATAGATGGCAAGAGTTGCTTCCCTCCGTGTGAATGTTCAAAGCACTCTGCTGAGCAATACAGGTGAAGTTTTGTAGTAGGTGTTATTGACTGATTATATTTGGGCTAAGAGTTTGCCTAAAAGGAAAGTTATGTTAACATGAGCTAAGGTGTGAACTTAAACCAATCCTTTGTGATATCAACAGGCTTTCCCTTGTGGACACTCTTATTCGATTTTTTTATCAGTTTATTTTGTGTTGCTCGGAAAGGCGTTTAAGTTAAACTGAAAAAAGCCACTCTTATTCCAGAATACGGGGAGTTTTATCACCTGGATCGATTGGTCTTCAGCTGTCATTAAGACTGCACTGATTACAACACATCCGCCATTCTTCTTGCATTCTTGCCTTTCTTCTCCATGTTCGTCCGAAACGTTTAACAATGTCATCTTCCCATCTTCTTGGAGGCTGACCAGGTGGTCTTTTCTGTTCTCGCGGGTACCACTCAGTAATGATTGCGGTCCACCTATTGTCTGTGAACCGTGCTATGTGGCCCGCCCATCATCTCTTATTATATCTGCTTTCCATGACAATATCTTTCGCACCGCTGCGTTCTCTAATCATTTCATTTGGGATATGATCCAGAAGGGAAATTTCCAACATAGCTCGTTCCATTGCCCTTTCAGCTACCAACAGCCACTGTTCTTCTCTCTTCGTCAGTGCCCACGTTTCACTGCCATACAGCATGGCTGGCAGCACTGTTGAATTGAAGATATTTGTACATGTGGTCTTGTCAATTTTTCCTTTGAGGATGTCCTTGATGGAATTAAATGCACACCATCCTGCCCGAATCCTTCGCAAGAGTTCTCCATTCATGTTTTGGCGCATATTAACTTCTTGGCCCAAATATACGTACTGTTCCACTTCTTCAATTTCTTCTCCTGTTACTGTTATTCGAGCTTTTCTTAAGATGTCTGATCACATGTATTTCGTTTTGCAATGGTTCATTTTCAGACTGACCTGACTGCTTTTCTTGTCGAGTTTTCGTAGCATGCTCTGCAGTTGGTTCGTGCTTTCGGCAATTAGTATGATGTTGTCCATGAATCTGAGATGAGATAATCATTCTCCATTTATATTAACACCACTCCTCCAATTGATCTTGTTCATAACCATTTCAAGGTAGGCAGTAAAGAGTTTTGGTGAAATCGTATCTCCTTGCTTTACGCCTTTCTCGATTGGGATACGGAGGGTAGTTTTGAGGAGAATAATGTCTGTTGTACATCCAATATTTGCTTCCTTCAACAAACTGATGTACTGTGTGTTAATGCTCTGCTCTGTGAGCACCTTTAATAGTGCGTTGAACTCGACTCTATCGAAGGCCTTTTCATAGTCGATGAAAGCAATGCACAGCAGGAGTTTGTATTCCCTCACTCTTTCTAGAAGCTGGCTAAGAGTAAATATATGGTCGATCGGGCTGAAATTTCTTCAAAATCCTGCCTGCTGTCTCGGCTGTTGTTCATCCAGACTCTGTGAGAGTCGGTTCATTATCACCTTTGTAAAGAGTTTATAGAGCAGGCACATAGGGCAATAGTTCTTAAGATTTTCTCAATCCCTCTTCTTGTACAGCAAGATGGTATTTGACTCCTTTCAGCTCAATGGTATTTTTCCTTCTTCGAGATATCAACTGAATCTTAAAGCGAGGGCCTTCCAAAGCTTTTCGCCTTCTGCAGAAATCATTTCTGACGTTATTCCGTCTTTGCCTGGAGCTTTCCCTTCTTCATCTGGTGTAGTGTGCTTCGGACTTCGCTGACAATTATTGGGAGGACGCGTTCTTCTGACTCTTGGAGCGTTGGGAGAGGGATTTTGATTCTTGATTTGAACAGTTTTGTATAGAAGTCCTTACAGATGTCCTCCATCCCTGCTCTGTTAATTACTGTCTCTCCATCCTTGTTCTTCAATGCTGTTATGCTCAATCTATACTGCGCCAATTCCTGCTTGCATGTCCTGAGGCTCTTCCATGATTCAGCTGTTTTAAGGAGCTTTTCTTTCCAGAAGTTCTCATAGTCGTCCTTCTGTTTTTGCTATATAAGCTTGCACAGAATGGAGTACTCAAGGTTGCTATCCGAGTGCCTTTTCATATTTCTCCGCTTCTCTAACAGGCTTTTCATTTCGTTCAAGATTTTTCCCTTTGCCTTCTTCATCTTTTCAATTTCAGCTGCTTTTATGCAATGTCTCAGCTTATCAGCAAAGATGCAATAGTCCTCCTTGAACTTTTCCATCTGGCTCCAGTCAAACCCAGAAATTGCTTTCTTCGGCTTTGCTTCATCGAATGTCTTCAGGCGCTGTTTCCTGTTTGCCATCTGTAAAGCTTTCTTTTCCACTACTTCGTCAAAAATCAACTTCGCTCTAAGCAGGCGATGGTCACTGCCGGTGTTGAAGGGCTGCGCTACAGAGACGTCTTGAACCATGCACCCTTTATTGACTAAAATATAGTCGATTTCATTCTTACTCTTCGCGTTTGGAGCGATCCACATCCACCTTTTTGCAATCTTCTTTTTGTACCAGGTGTTTTCCACGTACAGTTCTTTCATTTCTGCCATCGTTATCAGTCTTTCTCCTCTTTCACTTCTTTTGCCACTGCCATATCCCCCTATGAACTTTTTGCCAGCTTTCCTTCACCTGACTTTAGCATTGAAATCTCCCATTGTGACAGTGTAAGTGGACTTTTGCACGAGGGCTCTTTTGAGCTCTTGGTAGAATTCTTCCACTTCTTCGTCCTTGGGGTGGCAAGCTGCGGGGGGCGCTCTGCTGGTCACGGGAGCTTCCCCCCCACCATGCTGCCCCTCCTGCCCAGCACTGCTGCCTGGGAGCGGGGGCTTTCCCCTCCCATCCAGGGCTCTGGGCCCTGCAGCTGGCTAGGGCCCCTGGGTACGTGCCCAGTGGCTAATCTGCTACTGGAGACACACCCCAAAAATTTCATACCTGGGTACCTAAAGTTATGTTCCTGAATAAAAATGGCCTGATTTTAGGAAGTGATGCTGCAGTTTCCTTATGTATGAGCCTAAGTATGGATTTAGGAGCTTATCTTTAGGTTGGTTTTAATCCTTCCTTGCTTCAAATCAGGCTCACTAGATTTTGTCATCCCCAAAATTTGCTTTCCTAGAATCTAATACTTGGATACACTGGAATTCTCTCAATCCATTTCTCACTATGTTAAATTCAGGTTGCTAGAATTCACCAACAGGGAGCCAGTGTGCAGTCTGAATTCAGCAATGTCATTTGTAGATGTTGAAAGTGAACCCAAGCCTTCCTATTCACTTGAATGTTCAATTTTGATTCTCTCATGTCTCCAAGGAAGCCAAGCACAGCTGCCTCCTATCCCCAACAAGTTCCAGGTCCCTTTAAAGACATGCAAGCTAAGAAAGAAAAAACCTCCTCCTCCAATAAACCTCTACTTTGTTTTGAGAGCTAAATAGGCTTCACCTACTTTGAGCTGCATGGTTTCTGCAGCTTCTTGTGTCTCTTGTGCCCCTGTTCAAGCCACTTGATGACCTTTCCCCAGCACCAGTTCTGCTGGTTACAACAGCCCTTCCTCAGTGGGACAGTGTTAGATTGCTTATCTATACACCTTTGGCCCCACCCTAGCCATCTAGGTCATTCCAGAGGCAGCAATAGAATTAACCCAATAATGAGCTGCTGTGATCCTTACAACAGGAAAACTGAGGGAAAAATTGAAAATAGAAGGCATAAGGGAAGGAGAGAAGAGTTTCACATTTCTGCAAGTATTAATAGGTTTCCAAATTACACCAACCTCACTAAAATATTCAGTGGAACCTCCGCCTCCCTTCTCCTCTGTCTTTTTCTGACCCTTACACACACAGTTTGTAATTCAGAACATTCAACATCTTCCTTTGGTATCTGATTCTTCTGTCTCTTCTACCCCTGCACTTCCACTGTTTCATTCTACATTAGCTACAATGCCAATACCACCCTGTAGCTCACTGGTAGAATCTGTCAGTACCTGATCCATCTCCGGGCCACAATGAATCATCTCTGTTCTTTAATCATATTATGGGAACCCACATTCAAAAGAGGCACAGTTGATTCCTATCGTGATAATATTTTTATGGCATAGGTGCCCTTTCATCATGCCAGTTTGTTCTCTTATTTTCATTACTAGGAGCATAAGCAGTGAGACAGTAACGTAATAGATGAAACTAATACAGCCCACAAAAAATAAGCTGTTAAATAAGTGACAATAATCTTGATAGATATTTAGAACACTTAATTAGCACAAATACATAGTGAATTTGACACCTCCTATTGTAGCACAAATTCTCTTTGCTTTAACTTCAAATACTCACAAATACTTAAAAGACCTGTGCAATAAAAGAGAAGTTTTTAAAATAGATATATAATTGATTACCTTTTAACTGGTATTTCAGGTAAGTGCTTTGCATAGTAATTACAGGAAAAATCTTGTAAGCAACATTAAATAATTACAACTGATCCTCTTTGCTTCTATTCTCAAGTTTTGCTAGTGTTGAATGCTTACTTAGACAACTTCATTCATAGATGCCAGAAGGGACCATCTAGTCTGACTTCCTGTATAACACAGGCCATAAAACTTTCCAAAATAATTCCTAGGACAGATCTTTTAGAAAAACAACCAATTTTGATTTAAAATGATCAATTACCCATTATGGCGCTTGGTAAATTGTTCCAATGTTAAGCTCGATTGAGCTCTCTAAGTCTCACGACAAGGCATTCTTTCTAATCCTTTAATCATCCTTGAAGCCCTTCTCTGAACCCTCTTTAATTTAACGTTTTTCTTGAATTGTGGGCACCCAAACTAGACACAATATTCTAGCAGCGGTCACACCAGTGCCAAATATGGAGGCAAAATAATCTCTGTACGCCTACTCAAGATTCCCCTCTTTATGTATGCCAGACTCGCATAGGATCATTTGGCCACAGCATCACAATGGGAGTTCATGTTCATCTGATGATCCATCCTGACCCCAAATGTTTTTCAGTGTCACTGCTTCCCAGGATAGAGTTCCCCATTCTGTAAGGATGGCTTATGTTCTTTGTTCCCTGATGTATACATTTACAGTTAGCCATATTAAAACAGATATTGTTTGCTTGGTAATCTGGGTGCAAGCAATCCAGAGGGCTCTGAATCAGTGACTTGTTCTCTTCATTATTTACCACTCCCCCAATTTTTGTGTTATCTGTAAACTTTATCAGTGATGATTTTATATTTTCTTCAAGGTCACTGATAAAAATGTCAAGTAGCATAGTGCCAAGAACCAGTCCCTGGGGGACCCCACTAGAAACACACCTGCTTGATGATAGTTCCCCATTTACAATAAAATTTGGAGAGCTTTGCCCTATTTCTGAATTCCTTCCTTATTACTCGGTTGCTCAATTTTAATGAGGCTGCTTCATGTCCAAAATTTAAGATTCAGTGTAAAAGGGAAGTACTAAAATTGAATAGGATGAGATCTAAAAGTGGTACACAGTTATCAGAGGATTAGTAAAAAACTTATGACCCTGCAACAGATAAGGTGTTAATCCGAGTGACTGAAGTAGATCAGTCAAACTAAGATATGACTCTTGTTTAGAAATGAGAGGAAAGTCAAACAAGTAAATGTTCCAGGGACAAATATTTTACATATTTTTGATTGACAAATGGCTGAAGCTATTTTATCATGTTTTACTTTGTATTTTATCTAGCTTTCATTCAAGGATCTTAAAGCACTTTACAAAGATGATGACCTGAGCAACATCATTCTACAGTTGGGGAATTGAGGCAGAGAAAGACTGAGTAATTTCCCCTAGTTACAAAACAAGTCAGTGGCAGAATCCTTAATAGATCCTAGGTCCTATCTTCTGCCTCAAGACTAAACAGCACTAACTCTTTATCATGGAAAAACTTCCCATGGGGGGGGGGAACAATCACCAAAATGAATTTCAGTCATATCTAAATGACATGAAAATTCCAAATGGTCTGAAATATTTAACATCAACACTGGAAATATATCTCCACATGAATCAAAATGGGCAATGAGGTCTGGTTTGAGTGTCTGTTTGTGCATTTCTATTTTAAATAGTTTTTAAGCATTGTTTAGCTCAATTGTGTAAAATAAAATCTCCTAATAAAAATAGCTTGTAACACCAGTCAAATCAATCCAGTGGCTAAACATTCTCAATCCTCTTTATTTGAAATGAGTTGTCTTGTTTAATGGATCATCCACCAGACTGCTCCTTTGTCACTATTGAGGGGATTTGTTTTATTACTTAATATATTTACTTTAAAAGAAATAAAATATTGCTGTTTTACCTTGATCTACCAAGTGCAACTGTTAAATTCAATGCTATTTGGGTATCCAACCACAATAAGGATGAACTATTCTTTATCCAGAGAAATCAGGGTAGAGACATAATGGTGAGGTAGTATTGACAACTTCAGCTACTTGTTCTATAGATAAATTGAGGGTGTCAGTCTCCATAAAGTCCTGTTTCAGGAACTCTAAATCCCCATCACATTTTTAGATAATAAAGACTAAGGAGGGAAGGAATCCAAATCCCTTCCCATAGGGGAAGCTTCTTCCTAATTTATATCAGTAACTAGCTAGCTGGTTGTCAAGTGATTAAAAATTCCTGCTACTAAACATTAGAGCTGAGATTTTTTTTGAGATTTCAAAAAATGTTCCTGTCCCAAAATGGGACAAACAGGCAAAATCTTGAAAATTGTTGTGAACTGAAATTCTGAAAAATATTTGGTTCAGGTCAATTGAAATGTTTTGTTTTGATGATGCTGAAATGGTTTGCTTTCAGTTTGGCCATTATTTTTTTTTTAAAAAGGTTACTATCGCTAGCTTAAATCTTGGAACAAAGTCATTACAACCCCAAAACTGGAATTTTTCATATAAAAAATGTCAAAATGAAATGTTTTGACAATTTTAATTTTTTTTTAAAAAATGGAGTAAAAAAATTGTTGAAACTGACTCTTTGCCACGCAATGTTTCAACAGTGATGAATTGATATTTTCCAAAGGAAAGAAACCTGTTGTCAAAAATTTTTCAATCAGCTTTACTGAACATAGTCTAAAGAACATAAACCATTGCTTCACAAAGCTTTCAGGAATGTTTAAATATAAGATAAATATTGCAAAAAACAGTAACAGGAAATTCTGACTGGCTGACACTATAGGCAATGTCCTTGCACAATATCCTAGGTTGAACTATGTTCATGTTGCTGAATGACCCCCATCAATACATTTCCACAACTATTGACCACTCAGACTGTAGTACATAATAAGCAAGAAAGGATTACAGATGTATTTATTCTATCAATAACAATGATTCAGCCAACAGTTGTTTTTTGTTTTACTTATCTCTTCTGCATGGTTTCATCTATTTTATCATTTTAGCTTATTAAATAAACATTTCTCATCTTCCCCTAGGTTTCTTTGCTTATCTGGAAGAATGTAGCATTCCTACCACCTCCCTGATCCCCTTCCCTCCTTATTTATACAAAATAAAAACTAACTCTCAACATTATATGAATACAAATGGATCCATGGCCCCTCTAGTATCTAGTTTTGCATAATGCAAGTCAGGTGTCTTTCAGTTCAATTTACCATGGGGTTTGAACATTTTAATACAGAAAAGAAGGTTCCTTTTGATGCTAATGATATTTCATGTTATATAGTGTTTCATGTTATATAGTGGACAAGGGGGATCCGGTGGACATAGTGTACTTAGATTTCCAGAAAGCCTTTGACAAGTTCCCTCACCAAAGGCTCTTATGTAAATTAAGCTGTCATGGGATAAAAGGGAAGGTCCTTTCATGGATTGAGAACTGGTTAAAGGACAGGGAACAAAGGGTAGGAATTAATGGTAAATTCTCAGAATGGAGAGGGGTAACTAGTGGTGTTCCCCAAGGGTCAGTCCTCGGCCCAATCCTATTCAATTTATTCATAAATGATCTGGAGAAAGGGGTAAACAGTGAGGTGGCAAAGTTTGCAGATGATACTAAACTGCTCAAGATAGTTAAGACCAAAGCAGATTGTGAAGAACTTCAAAAAGATCTCACAAAACTAAGTGATTGGGCAACAAAATGGCAAATGAAATTTAATGTGGATAAATGTAAAGTAATGCACGTTGGAAAAAATAACCCCAACTATACATACAGCATGATGGGGGCTAATTTAGCTACAATGAGTCAGGCAAAAGATCTTGGAGTCATCATGGATAGTTCTCTGAAGATGTCCACGCAGTGTGCAGAGGCGGTCAAGAAAGCAAACAGGATGTTAGGAATCATTAAAAAGGGGATAGACAATAAGATTGAGAATATATTATTGCCCTTATATAAATCCATGGTACACCCACATCTCGAATACTGTGTACAGATGTGGTCTCCTCACCTCAAAAAAGATATTCTAGCACTAGAAAAGGTTCAGAAAAGGGCAACTAAAATGATTAGGGTTTTAGAGAGGGTCCCATACAAAGAAAGATTAAAGAGGCTAGGACTCTTCAGCTTGGAAAAGAGAAGACTAAGGGGGGATATGATAGAGGTATATAAAATCATGAGCGATGTTGAGAAAGTGGATAAGGAAAAGTTATTTACTTATTCCCATAATACAAGAACTAGGGGTCACCAAATGAAATTAATAGGCAGCAGGTTTAAAACAAATAAAAGGAAGTTCTTCTTCACGCAGCGCACAGTCAACTTGTGGAACTCCTTACCTGAGGAGGTTGTGAAGGCTAGGACTATAACAATGTTTAAAAGGGGACTGGATAAATTCATGGTGGCTAAGTCCATAAATGGCTACTAGCCAGGATGGGTAAGAATAGTGTCCCTAGCCTCTGTTCGTCAGAGGATGGAGATGGATGGCAGGAGAGAGATCATTTGATCATTGCCTGTTAGGTTCACTCCCTCTGGGGCACCTGGCATTGGCCACTGTCAGTAGACAGATACTGGGCTAGATGGACCTTTGGTCTGACCTGGTACGGCCTTTCTTATGTTCTTATTCCTAAGAAACCTCAAGCACTTTACAAATTGTCCCTTTCATTTTATACACACACTGAGGCACACAAACCGTGCAGAGAGCTCTGGGTGGGAAGATGACAGCCATGTATACCAACTGTTAGCCAATATACTGCAAAACAGTGGCGAGAGAGAAATATTGGTCACAAACACCACACCAAACCTTCCTCTTCCAGAAAGAGCCATGGGATCTTTAATATAAATATAGAGCAGATGTCTTTAATCTCTTATCTATAAGACCAAGTCACACAAGGAACGTAATGGAACTCTGTTTAACTAGATGAAAAACTAAGAATTTGCAAGAATTTGAACCTGAAGTTTCCAGGGAATATAAGAATGGCAGCACCAATGCTTAGAGCACTAAACCATGCCTTCTGGTCTTGATGAGGCAACCTAGGAAGGAGAAAGTTGTGAAAAAAGCCACCACCATAACAAGCAATGAGAAAAAAATGCCACTCCGCATTCTATCAAAGGGGGCTCAACTAGCAAGCTTTACATGACACAGTCTTTGAAACGAACCTCTATCTTTGAGAGATGCGCAGAAAGGGCACGTATATGCAGTTAATAGTGCTACGTGCCTGAGGCGTGGATTTTATATATATGCGGGCTTGACATTAAGCAGTCATCCTATACTGTACATTAGCATGCTGTGACTATTGCCAGCAGTGGGTCTGATCCTCCATGGTAACACTCTTTAGGGAGCTCTGGAAACATTTTAATTATTAAAATGAATCATTCCTACCAACATATTTAATTGGGATATACTACACATTTAAATGTGCAGTAATGGAACAGCTCTCAGAATCTAACAATGTAATACAGTATGCTGTTTGAAGTGAATTCTAGCAATATTTTTTCATCCAATAACACCATGCATTATTTATTTCATCTCTCTTTAATCCTATCTGATAGTTTATATGAAGACAGAATCACTGGAACCTTAGAGATAAAATGCAAATCTGTGAATTACCCCCTGTGAGCCTGACTGCAAGCTCTACCTTATTCACCTCTCTCATTTCCTGCCTCCTAGCTCCCAAGGAACTAGCTCATTGAATTTATTTCTGCAGCATAAATTAATCCTACAGTTTCTTCTTGAACACAGAGAGAAGCACAGAATGACCAGCTAAAGCAACACTGCTATCCAAATTGATAGCTCAGTATAGCATATAATGGGCCAGACTTGGAGATGATATAGAAGGTGGTACAGAGGTTACATGTTGACAGGTCAGTGTGAGTATGAGTTGCTGTAATTTACACACTGAGAAGGCAGAGGGCAAAACTGCAGCAAGAAAAGTTATCACGAGGGCATTAGAAGGTGTAAAATAAAGTAGGAGTCTGTTATAACCTCATCCTCTGGCTCTTTTGGGGCGTGAACAATACTGGGTTAGAAGGACCATTGAAATGGCATGCACTGGCTAGCTCAGGATGATACAGTGAGCCTGAGAAAGGATCGTTGGACACTGAAGAATTCAGGAAGGCTAAGTGCATTTGGAAGAGCTGAAGTAGTGGCACAAAGTGATCCAGTGGGCTACTGCATATTATACGGATATACTATACTTAGCACATACTGGTTTTAGTTTGCAAATGCCTATTGATGTCAGTGGGAGATTGTGTGCTTATACCTGGGAGCGGGGGACATGTGGTGTCAAATAGGGACTCAGATATATATATGGGGGGGAAAGAGTTCAGAAGGAGCTGCTTACAGCATACAGAGAACATTTTCTCTAACCACTCAGTGACAGACTTGAAGGTGGCAATTTTGCAACAAAAAAACTTCAAAAACAGACTCCAAAGAGAGACTGCTGAACTTGAATTAATATGCAAACTAGATACAATTAACTGTGGTTTAAACAAAGACTGGGAATGGTTGGGTCATTACACCAATTGAATCTATTTCCCTATGTTAAGTTCTCCTCACACCTTCTATGGGCCATCTTAATTATCACTTCAAAAAGTTTTTTTCCCCTCCTGCTAATGATAGCTCATCTCAATTGATTAGACTCTGCCTGTTGGTATGCATACTTCCACCTTTTCATGTTCTCTGTATGTATAAATATCTCCTGTCTGTGTGTTCCATTCTATGCATCCGAAGAAGTGAGCTTTAGCTCACGAAAGCTCATGCTGAAATAAATTTGTTAGTCTCTAAGGTGCCACAAGTACTCCTGTTTTATTTTACAGAGAGAATTTTGTTAACTATACATATTGTATACAGAGATCATTCTTTAAAAACTTGCCAGTTTTATCCAAGATGAATAGGTAAGGTAACATCCACTATTTGCATTACTCCCTCTATTGCTTCTTCATAATTATCATAGGAAATATTTAGTGAATACTACAAATATAGAAGCAATGTTATTTAAATATCTAAGGCAACTGTCAAGACGGAACTATAAATGACTATATTGATTTCAAGTTTCTCTAGATTTTAAGTTTTGTAAATTGGATCATCTCTACAAATTGTCTTTTTTTTAGAATTGTGTGTGTGTGTGTGTGTGTGTATATATATATATATATATATATATATATATATATAATTCTAAAAAAATGACAATTTGTAAAGATGATCCAAGTGTCAAAACACAAACACACAAATAACCAGAAATTAATACTCTTACTCTCTCTCTTGAGAGGTCACAGATACCTGGTGTCCTTACCCTCAACATTATTAATGTGGGAGCACTAGAGTGATCCAGTGGCAGTAGAGTAATGTCACTGAGCAGTCCAGGGTTTCTAGATGGTGTGGCGGAAAGGAAAGCGATGGGCACTGCACTAGGATGACTGGTGCCACAAGATCAATTATTGCATCTTCCACCATGCAGCCAGAAACTACATCAAACGTATCCAATTTGTTTTGACTGAGATGCCATTTTCTACACCTCCAACCAGTGCAGGATACTTGGGAAGAATCTGACTTGAATTTAGTGTCTACCTTTAGATTAGGGAAATTGGCTGGTTGGGTGATAGGCAACCAGTTCACCAAATGGGATTAAAGAAATCTAAACACATGTCCTATTTTTAATGATAGTCCCTGCTAGCTGATGAAGTGGTGAGAGTATATATAGCACTCATTCCATTTCCCCCGTGCTTTGCTATTGTGTCCTGAACTGTTTCTTCTCTACCCATCACCCCCTCCACCTACCTCCAACTGGTTACCAATCTGTAACATTTTTGCTCATTTGTTACAGTTGTGCAAGCTGGTCCTGCTGTGCATGAAAAAACAAACTGGCTCATTTCCTCTCTGCATTGCCATCCCATATGCATAGCATCAACACAGGGCCCTCTAAAACGATATTACTATAGCAACTGGGCTCAGAGCGCTCTCTCAGATCTGTTGTTTCAGTGAAGGGATTCAGTGCTATATTAAAGGTTCTAAACTGGATGTTTTAAGCCTTCCATTTTACCTTGTTACTGTTTTTGTTACTGCAAAAAGGAACATTCAAAACAGTAGAAAAACATAAATGGATTAAGTACCAGATAGTAAATATTCAGCTCTTTAAAGTATTCAATTTGCTATATTTTAAGACAGATGATTGTATCATTTAAAAAGTTTTAAATGGTAGCAAACTTTTTTCAAATTCTTTTTTATTGGTAGCAATTATGAGGTCTATGCTATAGTCCTAGATTTTGTAATTTACCATATTTTGAGAGAAGGATATAAACTTTCATGCAGCCTCTGACCAGTAGTGACAAACTGCTCCTGCAGCCCATATTTACACATGTGATTAACTATGCAGGTGAGTAGTCCTTTGAGTTCCAGGGGGCTACTCACCTGTGTAAGTGTTTGTAGGATCAAATTTCAAACTTGGCTACCTAAAGTTAGGCTCCTAAATAAGTAGCCTGATTGGCAGAAGTGCTGAGCATCCACTGAAAACCAAACCTTTTTGAATTCTACAGACAAAAAATGCCATATAATGCCAAGTGTCATTATCATGCTTTTAACTATTATCTGTATTTAAATGATATACAGATCTGTTTCCGTTTCTTTAAAACTGAGGCTGATTATTTCTAGTTTAATGTTCGATTTTATTCTTGTTAATCCTTTACTAATACATACTTTTCATTTAAAGGGAGATTGTTAATTTAAATTTGTTTTAAAATGTAAAGCTAAAACCGCCAGTCATTTTTCGACAATTAAAAAAAAATTAATAATGGAAATAGTTATTTAAACAATAACACATGCTCCCAAACATGCTCCCTGTTTAAAATGCACACGCTGGAGCACTTAGAACCTGAAACAATAGTGAACCTGACTTCATCCACTTTCATTGTCCAAGGTGAGAGGAAGTTAAGCAGCAAACAAAGACCATATATAGCAACAAGAAAATGAGATTTAAAAAAATTCTTTAATAAGCAAAGGTGCTAAGCATGCCCAATGTGAAGAAATGTGGGTATTTTCAGCATATGATTTTTAAATTGATACTGTCCCTTTAAATATGGACAAGCAATCTGTATTTTTAGATGCTATCACTCTGTATTCCACCTTCTCAGTCTTTTTATTTTGAAATAAATGGGGTTCTAGTTATTCTTCTCTCTGGGATGAAACTGGAGAAATGTCTGATTCTCTCCTGCTGTTTCATTCACATATTATCTCAGTTGTCAAAACTTTCAGTGGGAACTAAGGTGAGCGGGATCAAGACTCTCATGTGAATGAGTCTCTTCTAGCCAGCATTTCTTTCTGGTCTCTTCCATCTTCTATTTGTCTGCCTCACAGAGAATGGTCAGTTAAGGCCTAAAATAATGAATTGGTCAGCAATCAAACAACAAACAGCTTAGCACACAAAATAGGTGGCAAAACTTGATTGAAAAGGTCTTCCTGCCTGAAGCTGAGCCCTCCAAGACCCTGACTAGACTGAAGTTTTAGTATGCCACTTACATGGCCCCAATTATCATGTATTTACCTTCACACCCCTGTGAGAAGAGGCAGTGCTATAATCCCCATTTTGCAGACCACTACCTGGAAGCTGTGACCCACAATGCAGTTATGTATTTATTTTGAAAGTTGTATCCCTGATATTTTAAGTCTCCTACACTGCTACATCATGTACCTATTTTTGTGCACTGACTCATATCTGTGGCCTTGATCCTGCAAACAGGGGTCATGTGCCCAACTTTACATATGCATGTAGTCCCATTGAACTTGGGAAAACTCTGCTGTAGAGTTAATTTTTTGTGTTGTCATAGCAGCTAACAAGTCAAGTTATGAGCTGCCCAAAATATGTTCCAAGGCCACATCCACCTACTTGTTGTCCCAGTATCAAACTTTAGGAATGGAATAAAAATACTATTTCATCTTTTTCTTCTCAGAACTAAAACTGTTGATCTGAAAGAGACAATATGGGTTGCTTCTCTTCAGCTTCTGACCATTGTTGAAAGATGAATTGAACTGGTAAGTGTTTTCCTTCCTGGGGCATGAAAGTAGAGAGTATGCTGGGTGGTGCTCTGTATGTTAGTCTGTAGACATCTTTAAGATTCTGTTTTGACATCTGTGTGAAGGCAGCCCCTTCTCTGTTCCGATATGATGGTAGTGCAGCTGGTTCACCTTGGTCTTAATTTATTCAGACGTATATAAGCAAAGTGAACTGTTAAGTAACCACCAATTGTTTTTTTTTTTAATAGTATGCCATTATTGTGAAGTGGCAAATGCCTTGCATGTATACGTAGTAAGTATTGATACGTACTAAGGAAAAGTATAGTAAAACACAAGGGAAATAGTCCTTCCTGAATCCCACAAGGTTCAGTAAATAGAGGTAGATTGCTTAATCTATAAATAGAACTACAGCAAATGAACTCTTGTGTCAGAAAGCATTTCACACCACTGTTAAAAACCATCATCAGTGTACTTCACAAATCATTGCAAAATACAGCTGGAATAATTATCACCTACTTTTAAAGTCAACATAAGCACCACATTGAGGAAATTGATCGTTTTACCTCAGGTGACAGGTGGCATAATTTCTTTCCTCCCTATGCATTTATTATCTCCACAGTTGACAAAACACAAGGGCTTACTGTAGGAGTCATCTTAAGTCACACAGTGATTAGTCTTCATTTGCACACTCGCAGCTCAATAGGCAGCAATGTCAGAGGACAGAAGATAAGCCAAAGCTAATTATTGCAACCCGTGGCAGACACACCATGCCAGACCTCTTAAACTGCTGTAAGGTTTGACTCTCCCCTTCCAGCCCACTGCCACACACACACACATCCCTATTGCTCTCTGCCAATGCACTTGCACCTGTCTCATCTCCTAGATTTCCCAGAATGAAGAAGAGACAACTGGATTCATATTGGCTCATCTGTTGAAAGTTGCCTGCCCAAATGAAGAATAAACAGACAAATTTGGTGAGTCTTCCACTTCTTCTCTAAATGTACTGAAATAAAAGGAGAGACTTCATTTTTATTGCAGGCATTCAGGACTAATCTTTCATGGATCTATAGTGACCTTGCTGGTTCTGAAATTTTTGGAAAGAAAGTTTCATTTAAGTAGTTTTTAATCAAACCTGCATGCAATATAAAATAGAATATTGTTTACAACGTGGACAAAAGCCTGAATGGATAAACCTTAAAGAGTGACACAATGTCTGGACATTACAAATGTTGTCTTACAGAGCAAAGAGTTGAATAGTTCTGAGATTTGTCACCTTAGAAAAGGAAGTTAAGATAATGAAGATGTGAAGGTTCCCACTCTTAAATAATTTGACCACTTCCACATGAGAGAAATACTATAGTTTAAAATTATCATGGAGTTTAACATACCTTAAAAACATTTCCATAAAATTTAAATGATTAAAAACAATTAAAATTATTAGAAGATATGTTTTTGAAAAATGGTGGTACTGTATTATGTAAAATAGTTGTGTTAATTTCTATTTACGCTTCACCGAAGACATTTTAATGTATTGTTTTAATACATTTTAATGACATTTTAATTGTTTCTGTACACACACATGTACATACACACACACAATCTTTTTGTATGGTGCTATTTGTGCTTCACTGAATGAGCAGTTTCTCCGCTTTTTTAAAAGGTCTGTAATGCAAAAAAATTGAAATGTAAAGTATCAATTTTCTCTTCTGTATGAAGAAATAGAAAATAGCTATTAGATTTAATACCATGTAGTTATAGAAACTTGTTTAAAATTATATATATGAATGCTAAAGCTGCATTTCATTAAAATCTTCGGATTTAAACATATGACTTGATTATCGACTAAGAAAGTTCAGTTTTCATCTGAAACTTTTGCCTTCATTGTCATTTAAAATGCTAAGGGGAAATATAATTGAAACAGATATTGTAGAGTGTCTAAAATTTTATAAAGTTTATTTCAACAAAATTCAAATAGCAAAACATTTTCTCAATACATCTGTGAAAGATTCTTCAGTGAAATAATATTTATGATTAAAATTATCAAAATCAAAAGATAATTTCCCCACAGGATGTTAATTTGGAAATGTGCATCAACTACGGTAAGTGATCACACAACTATTAGAATATAAACTCCAGCCTTCTTTGATATCTCGCTGCTTCAGTTTTTCATACTACTATTTCATTTGCATCTTTGACAGTACTTCAGAAAGGTAGGTTTGGTGACACAGCCTAAGAGAGGTAAGTTTTTGAGAGCTGGAATGTGCCAGTGGAATCCTATATGTAGGGTCTGCCTTCTGTTATTAGGGCAAATGCTGAGCAATGCTGCATTCCTTTGCCTGGCATTCTTTTATATGTTATATGAAACTGTAGTAATTGTCCTTATGATTTAAAAAAGATGAGGAACTGTATGTATGGATGTAGCACTTTGCACTTCAGCTTGTATATTTGCAGGTCTATATAAGTTATTTTATTATTGTGGTTTGTAGATGCTTCATGGAAGATTTCAAACTGTAAATTCATCTTCTTGTCCAAAGATGTCCATGAGTTGTAACATCCTTTATTCCCATTCTTTTGATATTTTCAAGTTACATGTTTACATCTCTGATGTGGGTGTGTAAATGTTATGGGTGCCAAAGATATGTGATACAATTGGTATTAATCTCTTGGGAGTAATAAGATCATCATTTAGCTCTTTGAAGAAGGGGGTATACATGAGGCTACAATTTAACAGAGCCATGAAGATTTACAGAAACAGCCCCAGTGTATATTTTGCTATAAATAATGGAATATAATCCACATTTCAAATTCCTTCAAGGTTTGATGGCTGTTTATGAAAGACTAAATACATTTTGTTTTCCTGAAGTCATATTGCGTTTGTGTTGTCTGGTAGGCCTCTTTGAAAGGTTAAAATTATGGCTTGGTCTACGCTACAGAGTTAGGTTGATGTAAGGCAACTTATGTTTGTTGTCAGAGTGTTACCGGTGTGGTGCTCTGCTTTCTCCTTGTTGATATTACTCGGCTGCGTAACTCAGTAACTCGGTAACTCAGGGCATACTACGAGAAACTGCCTCTTGGCAATGGACCCGGCTCAGTCAGTGGTGGGAATTTCCACTGCCCCCTCGGCCGGACAAAGACACCGCCCCAGGGATGCATTCTTATACACAGATACAAACAAGTTACACATCACACCTGACGTATGCTTCCACGTAGCAAGGTACAACCCCTCTACATATTAAGGTGCTGCCTTCTACCTTGTACATGTTGGTTCGATCAAAACAACTCTATCCATCATTTTACCCTTTTGCCCCTGTCATTGGGATGGGTCGGCCTGTCCTTTTATTATCTATGGAATGTTTCAGTATAGTATATTCTAGTACTGTGTTTATGCTAGGTAAATATATGTTTATGCAGCATCAGCCCTTTTCGTGCCAGCTTCTGTGAGCAGGGCCTACCTCTGGCTCACAGCTTAACTTTGCTTTATGTTAGCAAAGTCTTGACCATTACTTTAGTTTAGGCCTCAGGCCTCATACTGGGCCTTTATCAGGGCCTGCACTTACTACATTGTTGACCTAATTATGAGAGAATGCAAGGGGAGTTGAACTGCCAGATGGGGGAAGACTAGCCCCAGCCCCGCCCCTTCTGCCCAAGGCCTGGCCGGAACAAAGACCTCCCTTCTGCCCCACACTGGAGCCCAGGGCCACCCTCCTATCACTGCAGCCACTGGCCCAGTCCCGTGGCTCCCCAACCCCAAAGGAGTGCTGTGAGGATGGGCGGTGTGTGACCCCAGCCTCCTGCACCCTGGAGTGCCGGGAAGATGGAAGGGGGGGTGGCATGTGGCCCCAGCCCCAGAGGAGCACTAGGGGGCTGGAGCTTGAGGACTGGAGCCGCATGCAGGGAGCGGTCATGGCAGGAGGTGGGGTCACACCTGGCTGTTTGGGGAGACAAAGCCTCCCCCAGCCTATGTGACCCACCACCCATGAGTGTACAGATTACAGCCTTGCTCCCTCCCGCCATGAGATGTGTAGGGCTTATGTCGGTGTAGTTAGGGCGATGCAGTGTCTTTGTAGGCATTGCATTACTTACCTCAGCTGTTATCTGTCATTCTTGACAATTTCAGCTCTCCGGGCTTCCAGCCCAACTGCTGCCTGGGCTCCCCACTCCTCACAGCTAGGTGGGCTACTGCTCGGAGGCTGCCCCCTCCCAGCTCTCGGTTCCCCGCTCCCAATGGGAGCCTGGCAGCTGCACCAAAGCTCCTGGGAGCCCCTGGACTCCAGGCACATAGCTCGTAGCCAGGAGTCCAGTTACAGCAGGGAGTGGGGCTCCCGGAACGGGGGAATGGAGCTGAAAGCCCAGGCTTCTCCGTTCCCCATACTATCCCTCTTAAGTCAGTGGAAGCACTTCTCATGAGGATGCGCACCACCGACAAAAGGAGGGTAGCGTGGACATTAATCACCATAATAATTACTAACATAGATCATCTTACGTTTCTAGTAAAAAGAACAGGAGTACTTGTGGCACCTTAGAGAGAGATACCCTATGTGTTTGCCACTAGCAGAAACAGTTTGCAATTCCTTGGCTCACTAACCTGGGTCTAAAATAGGTCAAATAATTATAAAAACATACTATAAGGATTTTAATATTTTCTTGATTCCATTACAAAAATAATAAAAGTTGATGATTGTTCACTCCTCTGAAAGTTGTTTTATAACATTTTAAAAGCCACTGAGGTGTCAGGGAAACTTTGAATAACACTCCACTTAGATTTTCTGGGCTTTGTATTTTCTGTGGTCTTTTTTATTAATACAGACATTTGCACAAAAACAGGATATTTGGTGATTAAGATCTCATCTACTCCTGCTGCTTTTGACGTCATAATGATCTCCACCGCAATTTTATTGTTATGTCACAAACAAAGGATTATAATGGGAAGTGAGAAATAATCAGCAGGGGATTAACATTTAAGCAATAAACATTCTGTTATCATGTGAACTTGTGATAATAAAAAAGGAAATAATATTTGATCAATATTAGAGTTCTCTCTAAAGAGACTATTTTCAAAGTGGTTTTTTCAGTAAGGCATCAGTACATTTCAAAACTACTAGAAACTAGATTTAGAGGATTACACACGTGACAATGGTGAACATTTAAGTGTTTTAAATATTTTACAGTATTATACAGTGCACTGATATATGTATTTCCCTGTTAGATGTTGAAAATCTTAGCTATTTACTATGCAGATGATAAATAGAATAACCTACGAAGTTTAAGAGGAATGGTACCAATGTATTACAACTGCATTTTATATTACCATACTGCAGTGAAATATTACAATGCAGTATAGTATATACTTCCTAATAACCAATGCAAGTAGTACAAAGACAGTCCTAACTTGTACAATGTCAATGTCTTTATATTCAAGATTCATATCGTGTTAGTATGTGCATGTGTTTATATGGGTACAGGCACTTTTAGAAATTGTTGATTTTCTTTACATCACAGTAATATTATGCCAGTGATATATTTTATTGTTCAAAATAGGATTTTCTGTTGTGTTTAAAAGCTTGAAATTCATAGAGTTAAACCAACATATTTCGTCTGCTACCAAAAAACAAATTTCCCCAAACTATTGGCATATAGTAGTTTTGTTAAAAAAAAAAACACTTCACTTTATGGAAAGGAAAATATCAAGCTGACACTGAGAAAAGCATGCTGTGACTGCTACAAAACAGCAGTGGCTTGAGGCTAGACATCCTACTTTCATCCTCATAGCGAACAACAATCTTCCCCTCTAGAATCTGTAGACTTAATTTCTCTCCCCAACTCCCTGTTACCACTTCTATCACAAAACCCAATGTGGCAGACATAGAGGCCATAATTAATGAAAGTACCTAAGTGTGTGCTTCAGTCCATTCCTATTCATGGAAGCACTTGCTTAACTGTCATTAATAATAATACCTAGTCCTTACAGTGCTTTTCATTCATAGTCATCAGAGGCTTTACACAGGCATATGCTCTAGTGTTTTCCTAAGTGAGGATGCTTTCCTGAATCAGGACTTGCACTTCCCAGGCAGTGAGTACTGCAGCTCCAGTTTATGCCATGCTGTGAATCTTTTCATTACAGTTATAAGATGTGTGTTTTCCCCTCAGCTGGACACATACGTCCCCAGCTTTCTGACCATTCCAGCTTCCATTGACCTAGTCAGCATGATTCCTGAATTCACTCCGCAGTGTTAGTCTTATTGCTAATGAGGAATAAACTGTTTTAGTTTTCATCATATACTGAATTATATCTTGGTGTATTAGAAACACATTACCATTAGGCTGAGAGAAGTGTTTCCACTAAGGAGTTACAACTGTATCCAACCGAAGGATTCTGGAGGCTTGGAATGATAGGTTTTGGGAATATGCTGCTCACAGTCAGTTTTGACAGAGCAAAGTGCAGACTCCCTCCCCCTCTCTTCCACCCATAACTTCCTGACCACAAAGTGGCATTAGAGGCTAGGAAGAGCTTGTTTGTCTGCAAGATTAGAGCCTTGATGGTGGTGTAGGTTTGGATATGAAAGAATAGGTCTATTAAAAAGGATAAGGAAGCTGAAAACTGTTAATATCCGACTCAGAGAGGCCTAATAAAATTATGTTAAAAGGGCAATTCCAATTTAAAGATCACATTTGTGTGAGAAGATTTTTGCCTTATGTTGTTATAAGTAGCAACTAAGATGTCTGGAACTAAAAGAGATTAGGGCAAAAATCTTTGCTTTTTGTATTAGACAATTTATAAATAATCATTTACGCTGTTTCTAATTTCCCCCTGTTTTTTGTGGTCATCTTTCACAAAGCATTAGGAGGGAGAGAAACATTTTAAAAATAAGGAAATGATTGTTAAACACAAAACGTGGCAGAGAGCTTCAGAGACTAGCTGAAACCTGAAACTACTTTCACAATTTTTTTTGAAAATGCCTAGATTTCAAATTAAGTGTGTCTCTTTAAATGGCATCTCTTCTGAATGCTTGTTTATATATATTGTTTGATGCAATATGCAATATATGGATCGACTCTACTTTAAAAATGAACACATCTACTAAAATGCATTTTGGAGCTGAATAACTGCAGTGTTATGGAACACTCTCAAATATGTGTATTTGTTAAAATTTGGATCAAACATCAAATAATAGCCATTCAATTTATTGTCGTCACAGTCTGAGTTAGATCCTGTCTCCTGAGAAGCAGCCTTTCCAGTACAGTGTGAATTTCTGAGCTAGCATTGCCTTGTCAGGTGTATGTTCTGAGAAGTAAAAGTTAACAGAACAGTCACATGAAATGGAGATTGGATCGTTTAAGCATTACCCAAGGATAATGCAAACAGCAGAGGCTGTGAAATAAATATTTTTCTTGCCTAAATAAATGAAATGTTCAGAAGTGCTGTTTTTTTCTTCTTATGGGGAAAAAAGTATTTAAAGCTATAGTTAACAGCAGACAGGAACTATTCAAAATGACCAATGCTTGTTGCTTCTTGAGCATTTTGGTGTGAAAGAGTAAGATTCCTATGAACATTCAAATATGTTCATCTTTTCTGCCAGCAAACTTAGTGAAGTTTTGACATGGGCAATTGCAAAATTGGCTTGGAAATGAAATTATGCCATTTGTACCAAGAAATTGGTGTTTCATCATGTATAAAATAATAGTTTTACTTTGGGGAAAAATTGTTCCTGGTTATTCACAGAGACCCATGGAAAGGGAAACTCTACAGGTGAATGGGCAAAATGTTTAATATTTTTGGAAAAGTGTCATTTCTCTCCTAAACTCCCTCCAGTGCTCTGGTTTTGGAAGTAGTGAGAATATTTTTGCATGCATGCCTCTACAACAACCCAGAGAAGGGGGATGGAGGGTGTGTAGGGGGTTGGTCTCATAGTGACACAATGAAAAGATGACCTTCCTAAATGATGGATTCTTTTCAGCTATTATTTGTCAGAACATAAAACTACTTTCTGAATTGCTAGTTGACTTACACTTCAGTTTTAGGAAATGTAAAGCAAAAATGATTGGTACATTTAAGAACTGTATGTTGTCAGGATTTTGGATTTTTTTAAACCATGAAAGTCCTGATACTACAGACACTTATGCACATGATTAATTTGAATATCAACATAATCTTCTCATTGAAGTAATTTGGGACCTAAAATTTACCACACAAACACTGGTGTTTGCAGGATAGAGGTCCATTATTGCTTTACTGGTATATAATTAATAGTGATGTGTAAGAGTTATCTACTTAAACTTTCAAAAGCCTTTTGAAATTCAGTATCCATTGTATAAGAGGCTTTTTCTTGATGAAACCTGGCTAAAACAAGAAATAAAGAAAGAATAAATGACTAATTCTCAGTGTGGAAATAATTTAAAATAGGACTAGTAGTTGTAGTTGTACTGGGAACAGTGATGTGCAGTGTATTGTATTGGTTAAGAATTTTGGAAAATGTAGAGGATTGTAGATTAGCAATATAGTTATTTGTGTTAGTTCAGACTAAGGAGCACTGTGAAGAATTTTAGATGGAGGCAACAAATCTAGGTATGATACAGAACAGTGGCAAAAGAAATTTCTGCTTAGTGCAAGATATAGCTGGTGTGTTCTAAGTTCACCTATACTTTTTATTGTATAGAGTGTCAATCCTATTTAAGTGTCTGTCATCCTCTTTTAGCAGCCCTTAAAGAGAATAAACTGCTGACAGTTAATGGAACTTCTCCTTTGCTCA
The DNA here is from genome assembly GCF_016161935.1 of Mauremys reevesii. Taxonomy (NCBI): domain Eukaryota; kingdom Metazoa; phylum Chordata; order Testudines; family Geoemydidae; genus Mauremys; species Mauremys reevesii. Next base: position 91,951,136 of record NC_052628.1, on the reverse strand, counting down.
TGTGCCAGAGACCTATGATTTTTGGTGCTAAACAAGAGCTGAACAACATTGTTAGTATAGCTACAGCACACCAATTATTTACAGATTGACACTTCACATATGAACACTAGGCATCTCCTGCTTTTGAAGGCTAGCTTTGACAATTGAGAGTGGTAACATATTGTATTGTCTAATTGAGCTGCACCACTGCCCTCCGGTAGATAGCATGCCAGACCAGCTCAAATGTGTGTGCGATTTTTGCCCTCTAGTGGCTGGCTGTTGTCTGGTGGAATTGGCCAACCTAAACAGCAGAGAAGTCTTTCACTGAGCATCCTCTTTTCCCCTGTCTTTGTTAGGTTTATGTGTGGACGTTAACATAAATAAAAGGGGGCAGATGTTGAATAGTGTAATTTTGTGGACACAGCATATATCTGTCAGAAAGTGCAGAGACAACCAGTAGAAGTCTAAAACAGAGTTTATGGAATCTCTGAACAAGACAATGAATCCAGTTTTATCCATTACATTGTTGATGCAATAGTTAAATAGAAACATCTCACTGAAACTTGTGGCTCTCTGCTTTTTGAGGATACTATGGTGGGGTAGGGATTTACAAATAAGAGAGCAAAACAAAGGCCCAGCTATATTAAAACAGAGTCCCTTAGCTGGGTGTGAAGGTTTGTCCCAAGATGGCCTGCTTCCATTGTTCTTAGAACTTCTTGGCTAAAACCTGAGTTTTTGACTGGGTTCTCAGCCACCATTCCTTCTTCATGACCATTCTCTTTACACTTGTTTGAGTGTTTGCTGCTGGAGAGTAGCTGATCAGGGAGCTAACTCCCTGTCTAAGGAGGCCCTTAACACATTGTATTAACATTTTTTAATGCATATTGTATATTTAACATAACGTTTTCACACTGATCTACAGAGACGGTGAGCATCTTAACATTACTGACAGCTAAGACCGGTCATTAGCTCACTTGGTAGAGCTGGTGCAGTTTATTTGGTGACTGTGCTATTTGTATGCAGCAGATAGATTTGTTGAAATAGGAAGGAACAATTCCAACTCTTTATTAACATTGATGAATTATCAACCCTTTGTAATTTGTAAACTCTTGGTGGGGAAAGAGGGAGGGAGGGAAAGGAATGCAGCTGCCATCATGGACCACACCATTAAGATGTCTATTCAAGTGCATAGAATAATTAGAATAGCAAATAAAATATTAGGCTTTGCTAAGAAGGAACTAGATTATCACAATACTTTAGCTCTTATAGATAATATATGTAACATGGAAAATATCAAAATGTATTAATTGACTGGTGGACCTAAACTATTGAGTTTACTTTTGGCTTCTTCACATCAAAATCAACAGGACAAAATAGAGAAGATTGAGAGAAGGAGAAAGGAAATTAGTGAAGCAGAGTGGATTCCATACAAAGAGAGAATCTTTTAAAAGCTTGTATTACTGAGTTTGGAAAGGATTAGAATAAGAATGTGTACAATGGCAATATATAAAATAACAAATGATGCAAAGAAGGCCAATCAGATGTTCCTATTTTATCCTTCTGACAAAGCAAGAACAATAAATCTGCCAATTATATAAAAACGTAATGCATTTTGCATCATATTCTCCAACACTTAGCCGAACGGTTGGCCGTAGTGATAGTTCAGCATTTGGACTGTTCCTGTGCAGCTGCAATGTCAGAACACACTTGATACATCTATGTAATAGGGGGTGTGCCTCTGGGCCACTTCCACCCCTCGGTTGGTGGAATTTTATTGTGGATGTTACAAATTACCCGGAGAATACCATTCGCTGGAACGTCTTGCGGCACTCTGGCAACATGTCTGATAAGATTGAGATGCTGGCTGCAGATAATGGCCCCAATAGTCTGTAGACAGGAGGGGCCATAATGTGTTATGAATGAAGTAGTTTCACTTTATGCCCAATATACGACATTGGCATTTTGTATGGAAAGTCTCCAGTTTTCTCCAGTCTGAGTGGCATAGTGTCCATGTTTCGCAATCATACAACAGTATGGAGAGGATACATTTTGAATAGTTTCTGAACTTGGATGGCATGCCAAGATTAAATTGATTCCATATTCATCATAAATAACTCATGGAAGAGGCTGCGATGCCAATCCAGTGAAGAATCTGTGTATGAGAGTTGGAGGAACTGGTGAATATAGAACCCAAGTAGCAAAAGCTGGAGCCTGCTTCAATGATTTCATTATTCAAAGAGTTTGGAGTTTTGGGTGGACCTGATCCTAAGTTTTTACAGCTTTGTCTTCCTCTACAAAAATGGAGGCTGACAATGTCCAACTCCTCCTCCATTTGCTGGAGTGCCTCGTGAAACCTGTTGGGGCTGTGTACTAGAAGAACAATGTCATCAGCATAGTCAAAGTCTGAGAGCGAGAGATGATCGATCTTAATACCTATGGACCTGAAGGAATGCTGAATTATGAAATACATTGCCCAACAAAAGAGTGCAAGGGCCAAGACACAGATACTGATTTAAAAGATGCCAACATCCAATTCCCTAGACTTACACAGACAGTGGTTTATTTTACATGAGTATGCTAATATAGAGTTAATCTGGACAACTCATGGTTACAGGAGATTATAGAGCTAAATGGCTAAATAAGAATGGGGAAAAAGGCATATCATACATCTGGATACGTATAGTGGTGGGAAAGGCTATTTCATAATCTTCTGAAATAGTTTGTGTATAGGAAACAGATATAGAACAAAATGGACTTAGATGGTCACAGCAATGATTTTCCATCAGCCTGAGAAGTGTTGCCTTGTAAATGTGTTGATGCTCCATGTGGAAAAATATTTGTGCCCAAGCCCCTGTGTCAAGAGGGTCAATGATATTATAAAAAAGACAGTATTTTAAAATAATCATAAATCTTAAAAGGTTCTCCTAAAATATAGGTGACTATGTAGGAATGATTGATTTAAAAAAAAGTTGGTTTTTTTTTAATTGTCTTTTCTGGTTTTCTTGCCTTCTTATTTTAATTTTCTGTTTCTAATTTTTATTATTTTTTCCTATTTACACTTTCTCTTCCTTCTGTTATTTTTTTTCCTCTTCTTCTGTTTCTCAGTTTCCACAAGTGTCCATTCTCTGTTTCTCCCCACCCCATGCCCCATTCCATGCTTGTTACCATGGTACCTCAGAACCTAAGCACTTCCCCAAGTCTCCATCTTTTCAACATTCCTGCAGAATTAATATCTCTCTGCACCCACGTTCAAGCACCCTTGCTACGCTGCATCCCTTCTGCAGCCCAACAACTCAGCTCTTTCCCTTACTTTCCCCACCTCCCTCCCTCTGCCATGCCCTGTGTCCTTGGATTAGGAACAGTTAAGGTGACCTGGTTTCTGCTTCTCTATCACTGAACTTCCTATCCTCCCCTAGGATGTTGCCTGCATTGATGGCAGGGCCAATTTCCAATCAAGGGAGGACTAGGTGATACAGAACTCCCAACTGGTCAATTGGGAAGTGCCTCAGAAATTGGATCAGCCATCCTACCCCCTCTCTGCACCCCATCTTCAATTACACCTCTGCACCTCAGCCACCCACTGAGTCTCACAAACAAATCCTCAGTGGCAGCTTGAGGCATAGGTGGCAGTAATGGCTCTCCCTGAAGTGTAGTACCCTAGGTAGCTACTTGGCTTGTGACTAAAGCTGCCAATGCCCAGAAATACTTTGCTTTAAAGGAAATATTAATGGGAGTGATCTACTGTTATTGGAAGACATCAATTCATTGATGTGATGTCACTTCTAGGTGTTGAAAGTGCATCCAAAAATGATGACAAAAATTCTATTTAGAATAATTAATTAAAACAAACACAGCATTATTCTTGTATGATTAATTATTTTATTATAAAAACATATTTATTAAATGCAAAATAATTTTTATTAATTTAGATAAAAATGCCAGAAGATGAGAAATTACTTTTCAAAAATTGACAAATGAGGATCTTTATGAAATATAACAAAGAAAGGCAACTGAGAGTCATCAAAACTCAGAAATACATCCATTCCCTGTCCCTATCATTTATTAATATGATACTATATATTTCATGCTATGCAAAATTGCATTCCTGAGATTTGTACCAAAGGAGTTTTTGCTTCCAGGGGCTTACATATTTATTCAGGAAATAGTGCATGTGTTCAATGAAAATAATGCTGGCATAAGTGATGCTAACGAGTACTAACCCTGAGGCAGTTTCTGTCTATTTCTGTTGAATTAAAAGGATGCCTACACTCGAAATAGTGAGGGTCAGTCAGTTATAATCCAGTTTTCAGGTGTAATTTAGAAGTCTGCTCAGGACCTTGCCCCACCTGACACAATATTTCTGAAGGAGCAGGGAGGATGAAGAAAGCACACTGGCTGCTGAAGAGAGAAGCTCAGCCTAATCTAATTAATAAGAAATGGGAAAGGATCATGCATTCCACCCCCAAAGCCCTGCAGTAATGGTGAGAAGAGGCAGGACGGGTAAGACAGACGCTAGCAATATCAGTGAAACGTGAGCCACCATTGGGGTCACCAGAGCTGCAATTAGTTCTCAGGACTTGTAACATTTCTGACAGAGACAATGAAGCGTACAGAGATGTAAATTACCCTCTTTTAATTTAGTGAATATTTCTCAAGGTCAAATAATTTTTATTTTTTAAAAGTTTTACAATAAAAATCTGTTCCAAAGTCTTGCTAAATTCACTATACATTTCTATTCCAAAGGCCCAAATCAGTTTGTCTGTAGTGGATAAAGAAACTTAAAATATATCTACTAAAACATTGACGTGCATATCTGTAATAAAATATATTATTAATATATAAATTAACACACAGCGGAGTTATAATTACCAAGAAAATCTATTACATGATATGACTTACAGTTTTCAGTCCATGTAAAAATCACTTATTGTTTGAGGAATAATAAATGCATTTCTTCTTACGGTATAAGGAATAGACACCGAGTGGCCACCCAGTTTCTCAGGAGTGCTTCCTGAAGTAAAAGAATTAGTACATTTCCACATGTGGTATTTTTTTAGAGCTTGACTCTGTAGTTCTTTCATTATTCCCCATTGGAATCAATGATCTATACTGGAAATGGTAGAAATTTTTTCATCCAAAATGGCTTTTTGACTGAAATGAAAATTTTCAATTTTTTTTCCATTTTGGTTGAATTTTTCCAATGTAATTTAAAAAAAAGAAAGAAAAAAGGTTTTGCTTGTTGAAAAATTGATTTTTTTCAAGTTTTTGTTTTATTTTGCTTCTGTCTTACTCTACCAGTTTTATTCCCCCCGCCCCAGGGCAAAAGTGGAAGAAAGAAGGGAAAAAACCTTATATATATAATATATATTTTCAGATTTCTGAAAGCAAAATATTTTCAAGTTTTTTGCTTTGTCAAAATTTTGCAACAAGTTTAAAGCTATACATTTTTTTAGTTTGCAAATTTTCATTGAAAACGTTCAGTACTTTTTACCCAGCTCTAAGCTAGGTGTTACTAGATAAAATTGCTTTTCTTAAAACAGATACTTAGCACACTTTTGCTGGTTCAACCCAGTATTGTACTTATTTTAAACAGATGTTGTCATGTTAAAAAGGGATAGGATATTTGTTTGATATAGAAATGTATGTATTTATCTTTCAGCTATCACATTTGCTAAAGGTGAATTTAGGTATAAATGCTTTAAATTCTCTCCTCTTTCCCCTCAACCAAAGAAAAATGCTTTCAGTAACTTGTTTGAGCATAATGTCATATTTTAAGCAGAAGTAGGCAGCAGAGGTGGTATGTGGCAGGAGATCAGGTTTTTAGTTCAGTATCATGAATGGGTTCAGATTAGAGGTGCCAAAGTCTCAAACCATTCTTCCAAGATAATGAATGAAATCCCAGCCCCATTCCAATTAAGGACAAAACTCCCATTGGCTTAAATGGGACCAGAATGTTTCCCTTTTTGGCTGCATCAGAAATGGAAAACAGGCCACTTCCAGTTTTGGAACTAAGCTGAAGCCAATATCATATGGTTGGTTTTGGATCCAGATATTCAAATGTGACCCTTCCCTCATTCCCCAGCAAAATTCCAAGAGAGATTTGTGTATCAGTTTTGGCCCCCTCTGGTTTATAAAACACCTAAGTCTATCCTGCTAATTTGGTAACAACTTACAAGAGCACTCTGCTGTTAAAACAAGCCAGGCATGAAAGTGATTATGAATTTATTGATGGCAGCATCCACAATGTGTTAAATATATTCCAAACAGGAAAGAAGTCCTGGCTCCTGCCCCAAGGAACTTCCAATTTTCAGACAGGGTAAGTTGAAGGAATAATGCAAAATAGCAGTGTGTATGAGATGGTGATTGGCCAGGTTATACCAATATAAGGTTAAGTTAACATCTTTTTCAAATATAAATTACCTATGGAAATGATTCCTAACTACTATTTAAACTACGCAGCATTAGATAGTTTTTCCCCTAGGCCACACAGCGGAATTGTCTTTAATTGGAGTGTGACTCTGGAATGGGTAGTGGCCTTGTGGAATGAGAGAGGAGTTTTCTATGTATTAGAAGGCAGTGTGGAAAGAGGTGTTGAAACATTTGTGCAAGAAGCTGATAAGTTGGTGGATGAGGCTTGCATCATTGGTGGAGCAGAGGAGGCATGTAGTGACATGAAACAAAACAAAGGGGAAAAGTAAGGAGGGACAGAGTAATGCAGTGTGTTGAAAATGGTGACAAGAAGCTTCTATTTATATAGTGGAGCCATTGAAGAGATTCAAAACTACAGGGGTGCGATGGGCAAGGAAGATTTTGGTGGATTTAGTAGAAGCTAATGTGGATGTCGGGAGGCTGGTAGGGAGGAATGATCAAGACTGGGGATAGTGACAGCCTTATCAAGAATGTTAGTTGTAGGGATAGAGAGAAAAGGACACATCTTAGAGATGTGGAAGGGGAAGATGCAGCAGAATTCGGGACGGGGTTGGTGTCGATGCCATTTAGATTAATCTCTGTATATGCATCTCTCCAATACCATCACACACTCTTTATCAGCTGATTCTGCTTGCATGAGTCATTATTAGATTAATCTAAATGGCATGGACACCAACCCCTGCCCCGAATTCTGCTGCATCTTCCCCCTCCACATCTCTAAGATGTGTCCTTTTCTCTCGATCCCTACAACTATATATATATATGCAAGCACTGGGGGAGATAGGGAGAGAGGAAGTGGTTCTGGGAGTAAGAAGATTTCCTCCAAAACACATATTACTCTTTCTTTAAGATCCCAGTGCCAAAAGCCTTGCAGAGAGGTATGGGGCAAGGATCCCCTCTCCCTCAGCCAAATGGAGATTAGCTGAGAGAAGAGAAACAGCATAAATACCACCTCCTCCCTCAGAACACAGCAAACACCAGAAGATACCAGCAGGGAAAGGCTAGCCTTCTGAACACCTTGCAGGCTAATTAAGGAAGGGGACTAAATATGGAAGCTGCAAATACAGCCGATTTGGTCAATTTAATGTACCCTCTCTACAAACACACAAATCATACATCATTTGAAAGCTTATTATGTCAACTTTAACATGAGGTTTGATGTGGAGCTGTCAAGTGGTGCTGTTACAACAACACCATCAACACGTTAAAATGGCTACTTTGAAATATTTGCATTCATTTCTGTTAGTTTAATGACAATGTATTATTTCAAGACACAAAATTGGGTTTCTTTATGACCTCAAAGCATCATAACAAGCTAAAGGGTAAAACACATTTTTAATAGCACTGGTGACATTTCTAGTCAACATCATTATCTTGCTCATCACTATGACCTCTGTCGAGAGTGTGTGGGTAACCACAGTCTTCATTGCCTTGGCACGTACACAGTTCTATGCAGGGAAGATTGTTCTGACTACAGACACAGTTGATTGTGCAGTGTCCCTCACTGGTAAAGGCACAAATAAGGCCTTGTAGATGTTCAGATGCCACTGGGGCCAGAAGAATATAGAAAGTAGTTCATCATGCACATTTTTCCATCCATGTTGCAATGGTGATCCAATACCTGGTTTACCTGTGTGTGAAGACATACAAATCTTTGTTTCCTAAAATGCTCTTTTGGCATACTCTTCAAAACTGTCCTCACATGGCCAGTTGCTTGGAGTTTGGCCAGTAGCTTGTTCTTTTTGACAGCTAGATTGAAGTGCAAACAATTCAGGTCCCTATGGGTCTCCCTTTCTTTCTCACTCTGGTGAAACAGCACTGCTATCAACTTCCTTGCAGCATAAATTACAGCTTGTCTGTCATTCTTTCCCAATTTGGCAAGATTTTGGAAGAAGTAAGGTTCCCTTCGTTCTGACAAGATTAAACAGTAGGAAGTGTGTTGCAGAAATCAGGAGTGAGTGCATCACAAATTGCATGCACGGGTATGAAGTGACACTTGGGAGTTGTGCTGCTAACGGTGCCAGTTTCACATGTTATCAATGTGTTCCATTTTTGGAAAGTAGTGAACAGCAAGAACCAAAAAATCTGTATTAAGTGACCTAATTTCTGATTCCTTTGACACCAAGAGAACCAAAAGCCATATTGACTCATACAGCATGCAGAAGCATCCTTGTGTCCACTTTCTCTTGAGTACTGTACAAGTCTTGAGATTCTTCAAGATCTCTATTGGTGATAGATCTTGCTGGAGGCTTTTCCAATGGTGAATTAGCAAAGAGGAGTGTTTTGCTGGATATGTTCCTACACTCTCAGATGCATTTTGAACCATATATTCACAGAGGAATTTGCTTGTTTGATGTCCCATTAGAAACATTTTCCATGGAGGCACAGGACATCCACCAATCACCTGGTATTTCCTGCATCCCACCTTAGTTCCTGTCCATCACTTCTGCAGTTTTCACAGCATTACTTTTGTCCTGGCTGTCAAATAATTTGATTACAGAATTAGTTTTGAGTCAAATCCTTTCAGGACTTGCCAAATACTCAGCAGACAATTTTTCAAATCATAGAATATCAGGGATGACGGGACCTCAGGAGGTCATCTAGTCCAACCCCCTGCTCAAAGCAGGACCAATCCCCAACTAAATCATCCCAGCCAGGGCTTTGTCAAGCCAGGCCTTAAAAACCTCTAAGGAAGGAGATTCCATCACCGCCCTAGGTAACCCATTCCAGTGCTTCATCACACTCCTAGTGAAAAAGTTTTCCCTAATATCCAACTTAAACCTCCCCCACTGCAACTTGAGACCATTACTCCTGTTCTGTCATCTGCTACCACTGAGAACAGTCTAGATCCGTCTTCTTTGGAACCCCCTTTCAGGTAGTTGAAAGCAGCTGTCAAATCCCCCCTCATTCTTCTCTCCTGCAGACTAAACACTCCCAGTTACCTCAGCCTCTCTCGTCATAAGTCATGTGCTCCAGCCCCGTAATCATTTTTGGTGCCCTCTGCTGGACTCTCTCCAATTTTTCCACGTCCCTATTGTAATGTGGGGCCCAAAATTGGACACACTACTCCAGACAAAGTTTCACCAATGTTGAATAGAGGGGAATGATCACATCCCTCGATCTGCTGGCAATGCCCCTACTTATACAGCCCAAAATGCCATTAGCCTTCTTGACAACAAGGTCACACTGTTGACTCATATCCAGCTTCTCGTCCACTGTAACCCCTAGGTCATTTTCTGCAGAACTGCTGCCTAGCCATTTGGTCCCTAGTCTGTAACACTGAATGGGATTCTTCCATCCTAAGTGCAGGACTCTGCACTTGTCCTTGTTGAACCTTATCAGATTTCTTTTGGTCCAATCTTCTAATTTGTCTAGGAATGTATGGAATTTATCTCCAGCCATCATTTGTATGACAGCCATGGCATCCCTGATATATACTGTGGTTTCTTTGTTGCATGATCTTAGATCATGGATTCTTTCAGCCTGAGCATCCAGCTGATGCCCAAATTCAGCTTTGTCTGTCCTTCTCATAGTTCCATTAGCATGGAAGAGGGACTTAGGGACAAGTCCTATTCGGTGACTAAGAACATTTGCCACTGAAACATCATCTCTGCATGTTGTGAAGGACAATTTCCAGACTGATAGCTGCTGGGATTGTCCCTCCCTTCTCAGACCTAAATTTGGTCATCTTGGCCATGTCAGCAAATATTTTGATGCCAGATTTCTTGATTAGGCTGGAGAAGCTGTGTATCCCATCAGAATCAAGTGCATGTCTCACAAATCTCTTCATTTGTTCTTGACCAACAGTTCTTATATTCAGTAGAGACTCTTGTATATCTGAGGTTTTGTGCAGTCCTGTAGATATGTTGGAAAGCATCTCTGGATGTGATTCAGGGTCAAATGGGTTTGTCATATTGTTAGTGACATGGTTGGTAAGAGCTTAACATGCTTTTCATCCCTCTTCAGTTCAGATGCAAGGACTTTTTTGTGGACTCTGTCTTCACTGCTTCTCGTTAGGCCACTTCTTTCTCTCATAGCTTTTTCATATACATAATATGGAACAGTGTATTGTCATCTCTAACTCTAATTTGATCTGTGCATACGTGTCACTGAATTAAGAAGCTGGTTTCTAGAATATTTCAAAGGCTAATGGTGCATGCATAGGCAATTACAAATTAAAAGCTTCAGCCAGGCAGACTAGATGCTACATTGTATGTGCAAAGTCTTACAAATGGAGAAGCACTACATTAGGAATTTGTGTACATTTCTGTCTATCCACTATACAGTATAAACTATGGGCACGCTACTGCTACTGATGCATAATCTTCAGTGTGAGGCAGATCAGATCAGCAAATTTAAATTGAAAATATAGAAAATTACTTTGAAAGATACTTTGAAAGTTAAGAATATGAGATGTGAAAACATTTCATGTTAACATATTACAAAATATTGATATTTGCCATTTTTGTCACATGCTAAACAGCTTCATCATTTCTGGAAAGAAAACCTTGTCCATGCAATATCAATAATTGTTTTTTAATACATTGTCATTTGGTAGCTTTGACCAATAACGTAAATACTTTATCATGGTTAATTTAAACAGTAAAAACTGTAGTTATGTTGCCATGTTTGTGAAAATGTGCAAAAAATGACACTCTTATTTTGGGTACCATAGTTTCAACTCACTTGCAGGCCTACCTCACTGCTTGACAGCTCCACATCATACTTTATCTAAATGTAAATAAAATAAGCTTTCAAATGATATATGATATTGGTGTCTGTGGGGTGGGTACATTCAACTAAAAAATATGGCCCTTTTTGGAGAATTTCCACATCTTTAAGGAGGGACTGAAAGGAATAACCTAGAGAAGGACCTATGAAGGGTTCCAGAAACAGAGACTGTGTGCAGATTCAGGAAGGAAAAGTCTCCTGAAGGAAGGCACCAGAGACCACTGGTTGGACTAAGCCCAAACAAACAAATGTCCCCAGGTATATGTGGGTAAATTCTTACTCATGCTTATGGCTCTTGCTAATAAATGAGACCCTTGTAAAAGGGTGTACTCTTTGGAGGGAAAATGGCCTTTGTGAGTTTGTTTATAACCTGGGTGAAGGGAAGTGAGGCAGGGCTCAGCAGTGGCACCATGCCTGACTGAAATGGGTTGCATAGGGGTGACCTCCACACCAGCAGGTGCCTCCTTTTCTCCCTGTACTGTTTCTTTTATGTTTTACTTGCTGCTGTAGAAATCCAGCACCCAGCGTTCTGAGCACCCTTCAAGCTAATTAATGATTATTATTGCAGCAATGCAATTATTATTTTTAGCAATTTAAATCGCAGTGTTAATTATAATCTTTCTACAGCAACTGACTTTAAAAACATTTGAGAGCTAACTACTTGCAATAAAAATACATTTGCAGAAAACCTATGTGCAACATTTTCTGACTCAGGTGTTTAATTACATTTGTGTTTAATTAAGGACTGGAGTTTATTTAGCTTGCAATAATGATCTACCTAAATCCTTATTAGAGAAACATGATTTCAAGTGTCTCCCTTAGCATTACAGACACACTTTCAAATCTTTTTCTTGAAAGTGTTTTTAATTTTTGCTCATTTTTGTGTTTTACATTTCAACTGTAAAGCTTTTAATACACCACAATGAAGACTGCAAGAGGAAATTTGAAATTCAAATATAAAGGGCTCTACTTGCATTGCCTAATGCATGTTATCTTTAGTAATGCTGGTTTCAGAGTTTAATTAAAGTATTATAGTTAGGCAAAAAGCAATCAAATGAGTAATTTACAAAATTACTTATTTAATTTTGTCTGAGCTAACTGTGCTGACACTACAAGGTAACCAGAATATTAGCTGCATTGTGATCACAATGGCCTTGATCCTGCAAGAGACTGATCAAGGAGGTTAGGTTTTGGTTTTGGAGAACCAGGTATTGTTCGAATACAGCTTCAGTAGAAGTTCAAGGGAGGAATAGTGTACATAAAAAGCTTTTGCTTCAGCCTCTCTTCAGTTAAAATTAAATAGAGAACTAGTTTACTTGAGTTCCAATAAGTTTATATTCAACTGATATGTTGACTTAAAGGTTCCATGTGAATAAGATGGACTTAAATACAAAGTTTTCAAGTTGAAACTTAAGTGATACACCTTGAGTGTCATTTTAGTACTGAGCCTCTCTCTGCATTTACTTTTTTTATCCCAAGATATTCCATTCACGCTCTATCCATATTCTATCTATTTCTATATTTAGCATATTTACTAGTTCTTTGAATAATATTTCCATGTAGTATCCTAGTTGCAACTGTTCTGCAAATAGGGTTTGGTATTGTCAGTCTTCCAGCAAAATTTAGTAAAGATGAACAAATCGGTCTTTCAGACATGTGCACTATATGATGCCTTTCTGTCTGATTTACAGTAAAACAGCTTAAACAAAGCTGTATCGTAACTTCAGGAAATTCTTGTCAGAGAGCCTCTGGCATACATTCTGAACTGGCACTTATTAACGGATTTTAGAGCATTAAATCTTTTGTGACTCATTAACCTTCTACACAAATCCGAGATACAATAAGGTAACACTAAACAAACCTAAACCATTTTTCTTTAGGTGAAATAAATGTGAAGAACTGAATTTGAAATTTGAAAAATGTGATGAACTGAAAAAATAAGTCTCTGGCAAAATAAAACTTCTTTAATTAAAAAAGGCAGATGGACTGAAGAGGTCAAGGACTTAAATTTTGAGGAAGCTTGGAATTTCTTCAACATAACTATACAAAAACTATCTGAAAACTTGTCATGTTTTGGAGTGCAATCCAGACCTGTAAGGGGTTGTATCACCACCTGCCCTGTAATTTTGAGTGCTTTAAAATGCTCTGCTGCTGTAGGTCCCTGTCTTTATGCTCCCAAGCCCTGGTTCAGCTACTCTGACTCCAGCAGCCTACTTGTGAACAGTCTGGTCTCCTCCAGCCTTGGATACTACTAGCCAAGTGACCCCAACACACCCCAAGACCTGAGTTTCCTCAAAACAATGTGCTTGGAATTCTCCAGCCCTCTCCTGGCCAACTCAGAGAAATAATAAGGTTAGTTTGTCCCTTCAAAGAGACTATACCCAGCAGCTTGCCACATTAACAAGAGTTAACCATTACTTTTTCAATTAGATATTATATGTCCCCTTTTAGATACAGATTGTGACAACAGTGTGTTAGGTGTTGAGAGTCTGTCAGGCCTGATAAGAGTTGCTGACACAGAGTAGTGAACCACCAATGGGACTCTGTGTCACAAAGCTGCAGCCCACAAAGGGAAAGGAACTTGTAGGGAAAGGCTCCCAGTGAAAAACAACCTCAAAAAGATTATTGGGAATAAGCAGAAAGCCTACAGGGAATGAAAAAAGGGGAGTTGATCAGCTTTGTGGAGGTTTAAAAAATGTAGGGATAAAGTGAGAAAGCAAAAGTCAAGCTTAATTTCTTTGGTAAGAGCTAATTCAAATAAAAAGAGGGTTTTTTAGTTATAAGAATAAGGAAGGATGCGGTTGGGCCACTATGCAGAGTGAATGGGAAGGAGATTAAAGATAATCTAGGTATGGCCAAAAAACTAAATGAATACTTTGCCTCAGTTTTTAGTTATGATGATGATGATATGAAGGCAGTATGGTTGATAGAACTTAATGTGCTCAAATTGGAAGGACCGGATAACTTCTACTGCAGACTATTGAAAGAACTGGCACATGAGATTGCTAGTCAAGGAGCAAGGATTTGTACTAAATCTGTCTATTTGGGGATAGTACCATATGATTGGAGAATAGCTAACATTGTACCTATATTTAAGGAAAGGGGGAAAAAAGTGATCCAAGCTATTACAGACCTGTTAGTCTGATGTCAGTGGTATGCAAGGGTTTAGAACAAATTGTGAAGGAAAGAATAATTATATTCATAGGATTAAATGGAAAAGGGATGCAATGCAACATGCATTTACCAAAGCTAGTTCGTGCCAGACTAACCTGATTTCCTTCTTTGAGAAAATAACTGATTTCTAAATAAGAGAAATGTAATAGATCTAATATACTTGGACTTCAGTAAAGCATTTGACATTGTGCCACATGGGAAAATATTATTTAAATTAGGTTTATGGGGATCAGTACAAGCATTGTAAGGTAGATAAGGAACTGGCTAAAGATGAGAAGGCAACAGGATGTGCTGACATGTGAATTATGGGACTGGATGGAGGTTACTAGTGCAGTCCCTCAAGGAACAGTCTTGGGACCAATTTATTCAATATTTTTACTGATCACCTTAGCACAAAAAGTAGGAATGTACTGATGAGAGGCATCATCAAGAGGAGGTTCAGAACATTATACAGAAAGATCTGGATGACTTGAAGACTGCAGTGATAGAAATGGGATGAAATTCAATAGCACAAAGTCCAAAATCATGCACCTAGGGCAGTGGTGGGCAACCAGCAGCCCGACAGGGTAATCCGTTGGTGGTCTGCAAGACAGTTTGTTTACATTGACCATCGGTAGGCATGGCCGCCTGCACTCCCAGTGGCTGCGGTTCACTATTTCTGGCCATTGGGAGTTGCGGGAAGTGGCAGCCAGCATGCGCCTGCGGCCTGCGCCGCTTCCCACAGTTCCCTTTGGCTGGGAATGGTGAACCGTGGCCACTGGGAGGTGCGGGCGACCATGTCTGTGGATGGCCAATGTAAACAAACTGTCTCGCAGCCCACCAGTGGATTACCCTGATGGGCCTCAGGTTGCCCACTACGGACCTAGGGTCTAATAATAAGAATTTTTGCTACTAGCTGGGAGCTCATCAGTTGGAAGTGACGGAGGAGGAAAAAAATGGGAGTATGTGGATTGCTCAGAGGATGACCCTGAGCCACTAATGTGATGTGGCTTTGAAAAGGCAAATGTAATCTTAGAATGTATTAGCTGAGGCATTTCCAGTAAATACAGAGAAGTATTCATGTGATTATACAAGGCACTGGTAAGCCCTCACTTGGAAAACTGTGTGCAATTCTGGTCACCCATGTTCAAGAAAGATAAATTTAAACTGGACCAGGTGCAGAGAAGAGCTACTAGGATGAGCAGGGGAATGAACGGCCTATCTTATGAGAGGAAGCTGGCAGAGCTTGGCTTCTTTAGTCTAGCAAAAAGAAGGTTGAGAGGCAATATGATTGTTCTCTATAAATACATTGGAGGTGGAGGATAACACCATGGAGGGTGAAGAGCTATTTAAGCTAAAGGACAATATTGGCACAAGAACAAATGGATATAAATTGGCCAAGAACAAAATCAGCCTGGAAATTAGAAGGTTTCTAACCATCAGAGGGTTGAGGTTTTGGAATAACCTCCAAATAGTTGTGAGGACAAACAACTTAATTAATTTTAAGAGACAAATTTATGAGAGCATTTGTGTGATGGGGTTGTTTGTGATGGTAGTGGGGCAGGGCTCAACCGCCTGGGGCTCACTTCTGGTTTATGTCTTATGTTCCTAAAGCTCGTTCTTCAGGGTTTCAACTGGACACCAGTGGGATCGGGAAGGGATTCACACACCTCCTGCAGTGTATTCTGGGAGGTTTTTAATCTCCTCCTCCGAAGCATTAGGGATGGCTAAGGCTTGAGATGGGATGCTGAGCTGTGTGGGCCAGAGCTCTAAAGTGGCACAGAGCATTCTCTCTCTCTCTCTCAGGTACTTGGTTGGCTGGTTCTTGTTTACTTGTGTAGGGTCTAACTGATCGCCATATGTGGGGTCGGGAAGGAATTTCCCCCCAGGTCAGGTTGGCAGTGACATTGGGTTTTTTTTTCCTTCCTCTACAGCATATGGATGTGGGTCATTTCCCTGCCATTACATGGGTCTCAGGCATCTGTCTCTCATATACTCTGCCTGTGGCACATAATAATCTAATCTACTGTGGGTTGTAATACTTTGGTCTCATTTCAGTTGTTGGGTTAGTCAGTGTGTGGGTGGTAGCTGGCATTGGTGGCCTGTGATACACAGAGGTCAGAATAGATGATGTAGTGGTCCCTTCTGGCTTTAAACTCTATGACTCTATGTATGCCGTTAATGATACATGTTCATAGTGCAAATTGGTAAGTGTCTGCTTAGCTGCTGTATATTTATAAAATATCTAAAAGTATCTAAATGACTGGATTACAGGTTAGTCCTTCTTTTGAAGTGCACTGATATCTAGTCATTAAAACTCAAATGGAAGAGGAATGGGAGGCATGGCATATAATGTATTGTACATTACAGAAGCTACATGTGCTGTATGCACTAATTAGTGTTAATTATTCCAATCAAAAGTTTTAGCTGAGGTGTCATGAAGTTACATAATAATAACCTTGCCAAATGAGGTTTCAGTATCTCCATGGCAACAAATTTTGAGTTTAAAGTTGTAAGCTTTCCATGACTTGGGTAGAGAGGAGACCTAAAATAAAATGCATTGGAACCCTGATAAAGAGAAACTTTTTCAAAATTACCTGTTGATTGGGATAGCCACTTCCCTCCACTTATATACCTGTACTTCTACAGCAATTGCAATTGTAAATCATAATAGAAACATATTTTTATTTAACACTCTGGATCAGGTGATTTTTAAGAGAGCGAGACTAAGTCCTTCAAAGCGTTTGCGTGTAGGTATATTTACAGAGTCTCTTAATTCTAATGAAAGGTATTCAGTCTGTTTACAACAAGACCCAGTTTACCAGCCGGTGACTTTCCAGATTATTTTACAGAAAAATATTCATTCCAAAACTTTTGGAGCTATATTTTATTCAGGACTCTGAACTGTCTTGGCACTAACAGAAGCTCATGTCAGCGCTGTCTGGACTATCCAATTTGGGTGATGCTTGGACAGGTTTCCAAAACATGGAAGTGTTAATACATTTTTACTGAGTCTGTGATAATGACAATGTACGTGAAAATGCTTTAGGCACTCAGTGTGTGATATATAGTCTGAGTATTTCTCTGTTTTCATTTCTCTGTTTTCATCCTCATTGCCTAATTTAATTACAGAGCAGGTGATGTGGAACTTGGTAGTATTTAATATGATTTTAATTTAGAATCAATATAGAGTACTCGTATGAGCACCCTGCTGATTATTTAAAATTAGAACAAAATGCAATACAAAGAGCTCAACCTTTCCACTCATGGTATAATACCAACAACCCACATGTATCGGCATATACTGTAATCTCCTTACCTGTCATCAAAAGTCAGATGAAACCACTGTGCCCTGAAGGTCAACAAAACCAAGCTATTTTGGGCCAGGGTAGGAGGGCATTCTGGAGCCGCAGGACGCTTACACAGAATGCCCTGCCAGCCACCCCCTCTCTTATATCTCAAAGAGGATCTAGCATCAGCCCCCCTGCTGCCCACACTGCAGCAATGTATCACAAAGAGAGAGGTAGGTCTGACCAAGACCATTTAGGGCTTTATAGGTCAAAACCAATGCCTTTAAACCCAGCCATTATTAAGTGTAACAGTTAGGGTGTAATTACCAGTTCAGATAGAAGCCATACCCACACTAGCTCTGATCAAGCTAGCATGCTAAACATAGATGTTTAGATGTGGTAGCACGAGCAGTGAGATGGGTTAGATAGCATGAGCACATGCTCCTCTGAAAACCTAGGTATATACTCAGGCAGCTAGTCCATCTCACTGCTTGTGCCCCTATGGCTACACACTGTTTTTAGCACACGACCTTGATCAGAGCTAGCACAGATATGGCTACTTGAGCTGGAAATTGCATCTCCAGCTACAATGTATCCATATCCTTAGAGTCTATGTATACTGACCCCAAGTCACATTACAGGGATCTGACCTTTAGAGCCTTGACTCTAGCCATGTGATTGATGCCAGCTTGCCAGCACTGCTGTGGGTCAGACCCTTATTTCACCAGTCACTTCAGAATTCACAATTTCTAGTCTCACCACACTCTTCCTCATAGGTGAGCCTCTATGCTGGGCCCTGGTATACTGCTGCAGCCCACCACTTACTAGGTCATTTGTAATGGAGTTTGAACTAGTCTTTTGAGTTCCTCTGTGGGTCAGAGCATGCAAGAATGAGTAAGAGATTACAGGTACTGTCTGGTATAATAGCCTGGAAAATGAGAGTACAGGCCACTGCACAAGGTGCACTGAGGTAGATGTTGGGGAAGGGTACTTGCATTCTCTTTCTCCAGCATTCATATACTCATGAAAGGCAGGGCAAAATCTGTCCTTTGCCCTCTCTATGCCACCACCATGAATAATAACTACATACCTTGCATCCGAAGAAGTGGGTATTCACCCACGAAAGCTCATGCTGCAAAACGTCTGTTAGTCTGTAAGGTGCCACAGGATTCTTTGCTGCTTTTACATACCTCATAGTTAAGTATAGAGCTAAATTTGTTATGTTTGTTAGAATGCTTTGGATCCTCATCTAGAAGGCACTATAGAAGCACAACATTATTACTATTACATTCTGTAAAGGTAGGACCCATTGATGCAGTTCTTTTTTCTCTCCCACCCTAACTTTTTATGTGTGAGCACCTGCATCAGACAAGTTGCTGAGGGAGGATTGGTTATCAGAACCCAAACAAGTTTGGTGGGACTCCTTAGGGTAATGGATGAAAGACTACTAAATCCTTTCTGTATTTTAACATTTGTGCCTCAGCTCCTCACTTGTACCTCACATCACCTGAAGAGAGACTCACTGGGAGGTAAAAGTGTGAGCAGAGATGAGAAAAAAATGCAGTGAGGGAGTCCTTATGGCTACAGAGATAAACTGGGTTCAAAACACCCTATTGTCGATGCTGGGGGAATAAGAACATAAGAACTGGTCAGACCAAAGGCCCATCTAGCCCAGGATCCTATCTTCCAACAGTGGCCAATGCCAGGTGCCCCAGACAGAATGAACAGAACAGCTAATCATCAAGTGATGCATCTCCTGTCACCCATTCCCAGCTTCTGGTAAACAGAGGCTAGGGACACCATCCCTGCCCATCCTGGCTAATAACCATTGATGGACCCATCCTTCATGAATTTATCTAGTTCTTTTTTGAACCCTGTTAAAATCTTGGCCTTCACAACATCCTCTGGCAAAGAGTTCCACAGATTGACTGTGCATTGTGTGATAAATACTTCCTTTTGTTTGTTTTAAACCTGCTGCCTATTACTTTCATATGGTAGCCCCTAGTTCTTGTGTTATGAGAAGAAGTAAATTACACTTCCTTATTTACTTTCTCCACACCAGTCATGATTTTATAGATCTCAATCAGATCCCCCCTTAGTCATCTCTTTTCCAAGCTGAAAAGTCCCAATCTTACGAATCTCTTCTCATACAGCAGCCATTCCATATCCCTAATAATTTTTGTTGCCCTTTTCTAAAACTTTTTCAATTCCAACATATCTTTTTTGAGATGAGGTGACCACATCTGCATGCAGTATTCAAGATGTGGGCATACCATGGATTTACATAGAGGCAATATGATATTTTCTGTCTTATTATCTATCCCTTTCTTAATGATTCCCAACATTCTGTTCACTTTTTTGACTGCTGCTGCACATTAAGTGGATGTTTTCAGAGAACTATCCACAATGACTCCAAGATCTCTTTCTTGAGTGGTAACAGCTCATTTAGACACCATCATTTTATATGTATAGTTGGGATTATGTTTTCCAATGTGCATTGCTTTGCATTTATCAACATTGAATTCCATCTGCCATTTTGTTGCCCAGTTTTGAGAGATCTTTTTGTAGCTCTTGGGAGTCTGCCTGGGACTTAACTATGCTGAGTAGTTTTGTATCATCTGCAAATTTTGCCACCTCACTGTTTATCCCTTTTTCCAGATCATTTATGAATATGTTGACTAGGACTGGGCCCAGTACAGATCCCTGGGGGACACCACTATTTACCTCTCTCTGATATAGCTGTTAGTGCCATCCAGGGAGGAGTGGAAGTAGAATCTGTGGGAAAGAGGCAACCTTCAGTGGGCTGAGATTTGCTTGTGGGCAGGTTTAGACTGAGTATGAGCCTTCTTCAAGGTCCTTTAATCAAGAGAAAGACACATCAGTCACTTATGCCAACAAGGCCAAATCTATGGAGGAAGTTGAACTATAAGGAGGATCACCTACACTCCCCATCTGCTATGTCTGGAAAAGGTGTTTAGGTCAGCGGAGGATGTCTCCGTATGTGAAGAGGTTAAAGGTCTGTCAGGATAACTGGCTAAAAGGATAACTGAATATTTGTCTGCTACCAGCCAAGAAAAGAACCAAGAGCTGCAGCAGATGAAGAGAGAGAGAGAGATGCAGCCCTAAGGGTGATTGGGCAGATTCAAGGAGGACATCCGGGTCAGGATCAGAGCCAGAAAAGATCCCACCTGTTTTCTGCTCTAGAACATACACAGATAGGAGATGTTAAAAGGAAGTTGTTGGTGCCAGACAATGAGAGGGTGATTAAATATCAGAAATATATATTTGAAGAAAAATGTGTCTGTTTAACAGCTAATTTTTAGTAACATGATTTTTTTTTATTTTTCTCCTCGTTGACTGGTTCAATGTATTCCAGGATTGGAAGCAGAGTGGGTGTCGCAGTAAGAACAATTACTTGGTGTAGGGGGAAGGTTAGGGTACTCATACTGACTCACCTGCTATAACTAGATGTTTACAGAGGAGAAAAGCATCTGTTTTATTAGCCTTTGCTATAATCATCAGCTTTCTAATATTACATGGGCTCCAGCTTATTTTGGAATAACTGAAGGAATCCTAAATTGCCGTATTGCCAGTATCTTGAAGTTAAGCAGTCTATAAAACTTGTACCTTACTATAAAATGAATACAGTAGGTATGAATGCTCCACAAAGAAGGTAAAATCAGAACATATCATGTTCAGCAGATGCACAGGATGGCTTAACATAAGAACGGCCATACTGGGTCAGACCAATGGTCCATCTAGTCCAGTATCCTGTCTACAGACAGTGGCCAATGCCAGGTGCCCAAGAGGGAGTGAACCTAACAGGCAATGATCAAGTGATCTCTCTCCTGCCATCCATCTCCACCCTCTGACAAGCAGAGGATGGGCACACCATTCCTTACCCATCCTGGCTAATAGCCATTAACAGACTTAACCTCCGCGAATTTATCAGGTTCTCTTTTAGACCCTGTTATAGTCCTAGCCTTCACAACCTCCTCAGGTAAGGAGTTCCACAAGTTGACTGTGCGCTGTGTGAAGAAGAACTTCCTTTTTTATTTGTTTTAAACCTGCTGCCCATTAATTTCATTTGGTGGCCCCTACTTCTTGTATTATGGGAATAAATAAATAACTTTTCCTTATCTACTTTCTCCACATCACTCATGATTTTATACACCTCTATCATATCCCCCCATAGTCTCCTCTTTTCCAAGCTGAAAAGTCCTAGCCTCTTTAATCTCATCTCATATGGGACCCGTTCCAAACCCCTAATCATTTTAGTTGCCCTTCTCTGAACCTTTTCTAAGGCCAGTATATCTTCATTCTTACCCTTCAATTACTTTCTGTAATGGAGTTCAAGTTCCAAACATGGATTTCCCCAGCCATCATCTCCTCTCTCCCCATCCTCCAATACCTAAGTAGCAACATGTGGAACAGCACAATAACTACTGCGATAAGGGCACAGGACTGGGGGTCAGCCAACCTAATTTCTATCCTTTGTTGTGTCACTGAATTTCTGAGACACCTTGGACAAGTTACATATGACTTCTCTCAGCTCCATTTATTCCACCACTGAGATGGGCAAAATTTCCTTTTTCTGAACTAGTGTGTATTAATGCTGGTGCTGCTTTGGGGGACACAGTCAAGGGTTCTGTGATTTTTTTTTCAGGGACCCCAACTGGTGTAGACTTCCTGGATAGAGCTCCACTGGATTGACACCACCATGAATTCTTTTCAGATCAATAGTTTTTCAGCTCTTTTACAGCCTCCAGGTAGAAGGAGTGAGGCCGCATGAGACTCTGTATAGAACAGCATAGCGGGGGAGCCACATGCAGCTCAGTTGTGGGCAAACAGCACTGCACAACATGGAGCCAGCAGGACTCCCAGGTTGTCTGAAAGCTGTCAGCCGGTAGGTCTAATTTCACCCCACCTCTCCATGGAGGAGTGCAACTCTGGCTCACAGGACTGCAGATGTGACCAGATTCCTGTTGCCCATTGCACTTCCTCACAACATTGGGGAACTGGAATGCAGCAGGCTGGTGGAAGACTAAATTTCCCATTCACACAAACCCTTGAGAGCCCAGCCCTGGGATACAGGAGAACAGCAGGAGTCTGTCAATAGCCTAAATCTTGCCTCTACCTATGTTTCCGGGAGTCCAATTGCGGGGAATGAGGATGCAGCAGGAATCTGGCAGTAGCCCAGGTTACTGATAACAGCCTTTCCCCATCCATGCTGATCCTCCACAGCTTTGGAGGATCCTCCTATGGTCTTGCACTTCACTAAGATTGGTAGCTCCAGAAAAGGTTTTCCAGTTATTCTGTCAGTAACTTCACTAGACGCTTAGTCAGTGATCTCTACTTTATGGAATATTCCCATATTCAATGTCTGCAATACCATCCCACCAGTCTCAGATTAAAGAAACTTGTTTGGCACCAGCATTGGGGCTTTTCTGACACACAAATATAAATTGAGTTCACTTCTAATCAGAGATTCAAACAGGCACAGTAGAGGCTTTTTTCAAGATAGCCAGCAATGCATGCTTTTGAGTCTCTGATTAGAATCAAACTCAATTTAGTCCTAAAAAAATTAACATGTACTGCAGCTAGAGACCATCTTGTCAAATGCAACTGTCACTCATTCGTACTCTAGGTGCCAGAACTACTCAGCTTTGTAAGTTCCACAACTAAAATGCTCCCACAGTACAATATTTTTGTAAGACTTGCAACTATGGCACATAGTAATTAGCATTTTGCCTTTTTTTGGTTTCCTTTCCTTTACCTGTTTTTTTTAACAATTTTCAAAATCTTTCCTTTGCTAATTTGCAGCAAAGAAAAAAAACAACTAAATACATATGTTCTGGATCATTTGTCTTTTTGTTAATACAGTTCTATTTCTAATTTTTAATGAGCTGACTCACTGTTTACTTGCCAGGGACACTTGGTAAAGAAGAAACAGTTTTTCTCATGTGCTGTAGCCTTCCTTAAAGCCATTATATCTATTAATTTCTGCATTAGCACAGAATTTACACTGCTCACCAAAACAGCCAATAATCTGGAGCCCTGTTCCTTTCCATGGAAAAACACGCCTGCACTTCCACCAGTGGGTGTAACTAAGAAGGATATCTCCTGGATGTGACACAGTCACATAGACTAGTGCATGGTAAGGTTTATATTTGCCATATCATGTTCCATGCCAGCAAGATAAACAATAAATGAAGCAGAGCTCTATGGTAAAGGTCCCATTTCATTCAGCCCAGAAGGACGCTAGTATTGATATCCATTCTTTAAAATCTAAAGAACTAAAAATGTCTTGAGCAAATGACATCTCCCTGTAACAGAGTACTGGGCCTTGGGGTGTATGTGTGCATCTGTTACAGCCCTGGGGCCTTCAGAACTGGGAGCTGTAGGTCAGTGTGTAGCTGTGTGAGCCAATGACTTCATGGGGAGTGAGTGGGTAATGCTGCAGGGAGGCAAGGAAGGCACTAGTGATTAGGATGAATTGATCTCCGTGGCTAGAATGAGATTTCCCAAGGGCTGTACTGGCCACCCTCGTTGTCTCCTCTCTATAGTAAGCATTTCCTTTGAAGAGTGAATCTGTTGGACTCTTTATATTGTTGACACGCTGAGCTCTTGGCATTTTTCCCCTCCTCCCAAGATTTTTTTTCAATGGGGAGGCAGATATAGGCCGGCAGTTGAATTTTTGAATGTGCAGACTGAATTTTTCCATCTCATCTCCAAATCTGAACAGTATTATTGTTGCAGGAAATGTGGGAGAAAGCAAAACTTCTACTAAAAACATGAAATAAAATTCATGCTCCTGCAAAGTTTAAAAATATACTCTAAAGAAATGCCTATAAAGCTGCAAGTGGCTGGAAGTCAGTTCATCCATAAACAACTTCCTAACATGGGATGGCTAAACAAGACATCTTAGTATGAATTGCAAGGAGTGATTTGGATAAAATTGTACAATGTATCAATAGTATTATGGTGCAGCTTACACTGTAACAACATAAAAAGACCCATAGCATTTAATCAAATCACACTTAAGCAATTGTGGCATTTTTTGCTGATTTTAAACAAAGGAATGTTTTGCTTATTAAATATTCTTGCATTATGTTGTCAGTTTCCACTAGATTCATAGACTTTTCTTCATTCTTACAGAGACTAAATATGCATAAGTAGGAAATATTAATTGGACTTCCCCGTTCTATGGGCTCATTAAACTCACAGACCTCAAGGATTTTGAAGAACCTTTCAGGGTCTGTAGAGAAGACATGCATAATCCATTTCCTTCTGTATTGGGCATGGTAAGGGAATTTGGTTCACATTGTTGAGACTGCAACAATGTTTTATGATCTCTATTGTTTGTGTACTCTTTTATTTCTCGTCAATATTTGTTGAATCTAAAATTTCAAACCCACATGTTTTAGAAAGGTTGTAATTCTCTTAGCACTAATTTGGTGTTGCTTTACTCTTTCTTTAAGAAATACGTATTTGAAGTTAAGGTACAGTGGAGACCTATAATAATATGTGATCTAATTCCAGACACATCTAGCTTAATTAAGCTTTTTAATGTCTACTCCATCTCCATCTAATTTTCTCTGCTAATATGATTCTGATGCAGAATATATAACCCAACTCAGGACCTTCTAAGCCACTTTGAATAAATTTTAAACTGGAGGGGTGATACCCAATATTATTCATTATCTTTGATGGGCATTTCTAGGCAGCTTTCTGTCTTGCATTTTGAGAAGTTGCCAGCTAAAACTGAAAATTCCCTTAGTTTAGTATTCAGAGAATTTACCTCTGTTTGAGTATTGAGAGCTGGCTGAATCTGGCAGGTAGGGAAATTTTAAGAAGCAAACTCTTCCAACTTACATCTACATTTTTTTTCCACCAGAGAAATGTTGAGCATTCACTTTTGCCTTCTATGCTGTTAAAATGTACAGTCTGATCCTGTTCCTGTTGAATTTAAGAGAAAAACTCCTACTGACTTCGATAGAAACAGAATTAAACCCTTTATTTTGAACTACTATTTAAAGGGGAAAATATGTCTGTGCACTATAAGGACAGAAAAACTACATCCTATTTAGTTCTGTTTGTTATGGCAGTTGTCTCACAGACCTGACTGTGGGCAAAGTGTCCATGTCTGTGCTTCTGCTAAATATGGACAGAATTCAACCTCTAACGTTGCTTATGAGTGTGTCTATATGTGTACAATTTAAGTGAAATCTTGGCCCTGTTGAAGTCAAGGGTGGAACTCCTTTAGGCTATTTGTCTCTTATGGCAGGAGCTCTAGTCAGGATTACCTTCTGAGTTCCAAGCCTTTTCTTTACCAGACAAACATTTACATGACAGAAAGGCTTGTCCCAGTCACTATGTGAGAAGTGCAAAAACTTCAGCTATGGCAGGTGTCAGTGGGTGTTCTGGATTGTCATTCCTTTCATTACAGTAAGGTGTGCTATGTATGTCTAAAGAATGCAATCTCTTTGCCCATTTTTATAAGCATTTTCTGTTAATCTTTGTCCCCACATATTTTCTGTTCTGAAATAAACAAAATGAATAGCTAATTTTCAGTAAATTGTACTTTGGCATATTAAGTAAAGACTATTCATTATCTGAGCTATTTTCTTCCCATGAAAGATTTCAAACAGATTCATTCAACTTTTTGATGGGAAAGTCTTGAAACAATTTTTCTTTTGTTTAGATTTAAATCAGGCAGCAGAGAGGAGTAAGCACCCTTCACAAAACCAGAGGAGAAGCAGCAGTAGTGGTATAATTATTTGTATAAAAGGGAATAGCTTCAACAGGAAAGAGAGACCTCACACAGAATATAACCCATGTTGCCTGCAATGTGGCAGACCCTGTTCCAAATCCAGCAGAGAGGGGTCTTGAACCCAGGATCCCACATCTCGATCAAGTCTTTAATATGCAAAGGAAACCACCACTTCCTCCTACTGCTTGTGGTAGTGCCTAAGTCTCCTTGTGGAT
Source organism: Mauremys reevesii (assembly GCF_016161935.1). Taxonomy (NCBI): domain Eukaryota; kingdom Metazoa; phylum Chordata; order Testudines; family Geoemydidae; genus Mauremys; species Mauremys reevesii. The sequence continues at coordinate 91,924,566 of NC_052628.1, read as the reverse complement.
CTAGCAATTTTTTTTGGATGAAACTATCTGGTGATTTTGTATTGTATTAATAAATAGTTCAGTCAACCTGAAACTGCATTTTTCAGCAAATACACTTGGTCTGAAAAATTTCACCCACGTGTACTGCCAACATCTACAATTTAGTACATCCAAAACTGAATTTCTTCTCTCTCCTCCCAAACTTGTTCCATCACTATCATCCACGTCACCCAAACTTGAATGCTGATTGGCCATCCTCTATTGCTCCCTCATTCATCCCCGAACAGTGACTTGTAAGTGTGAACTGTTACTTCTTGCTCTGTAATATATTTTAAATCCCTTCCTTCCGCTACACTTCTACTGCTAAATCTGTGTTCTATACCTCAGGTAGTCATTTTCTCAATTGGTGCAATTTTTTCTTCTGCATCTCACTTTTTACCTCACCTATCCAAGTCTATACAAAATACCACTGCTTTTTACCCTTGCCATTTGAACCCCATCATACATGCTTTTTGGAATCTCCTCACTTGGCTCCCTTCATTTACCACATCAGCTTCAAGCTTCTCATCCTCACCTTGAAGGCTCGGCCTCCTACTGAATTCTCTGCTCTCATCTTTGCTCTCCTCCTGCTACTCTCTGCTTCACCTCTTCCATTTTACCCTCAACACTTGGAACAGGATTCCAGTCCAACTATGACAAGCACTTTCCCACTCCAGGAAAGTCTGCTACTCTCATAAAGCTTCCTAATGTTAATCTCTTCTCAGATTAGACATATGCGCACACACACGACTGCTCTATCTTAGGTGTTTCTAAGGTAACTATCCCCATCGTATCTAAGCACCAATATGTGTATTGCATGGGCTGGCTTGAAACCTTCTCTGTCATTCCAAGGTGCTGTTTATTCTGTTATACTCTATAAATAACACACCCTTTCCAAAACATTTCTACTGTTAAGACACTGAATATGCATATAGTTTGATGTCTTTGAAAAACATGTCATTTAGTATCTTATATAATGATAAAGATACTGAATAAAAGGACATTTGTTAAACATAAGCAAATTAAAGTTATCGGTATTTGTAGTACTATAGTATTGTGGTAGTATTGGTAAGTATGGATGAGTTATTTGTTCAGTAAATAACATAAGTGAATAGCATCTTTTTAGATATAGTGTAGTGTTGAGGTTGATTGTCATTGTCTAAAGCACAGCTCTTCAGGTCTTGGGACTGTCTCATCCAAACTATGGTCTGTCTTTCTCTGAATAAATATTTTTCTCTGTTCTGTAGAAATGGGAGACTGTTTCCCAGAACATGATACATCTAGAAGCAGCAAAGAATCCTGTGGCACCTTATAGACTAACAGACGTTTTGCAGCATGAGCTTTCGTGGGTGAATACCCACTTCTTCGGATACATCTAGGCTTTTATCAAAGGTGGATGTGGAACAATTGTTTAGTTCTCTAATATGTCCTCATAGTATTTATAATATACCGGTACTTTTTACTTAGCCTTAATAAAGTATTTTACTCACATTCTCTGAACAGCTGCATATTTTTGGCTATTACATGGGAGCTTAACCTGTGCAACTGACCTCTGGAAAAAATATGTTGGGTTTACTTTATTTTTTTTAATGAGCACACAAAGTAAAACTTGCTGGAAGAAAAGAGGCACTGGTTTTCTTTGAGAATTTCAGAATCCTCTGAGTACTTTAATGATTTGTTATGTGTGACTGCTCGGGATCAAAACAGGCCAAACCAAGCCATTTGCTTGTCACATGGTATTCACGCCCTACAGTAATTTTGAAGAATTGTTTATCTGCAAAAGGTAGATTAAAAGCAAAATAGAACTATATATCTATGTGCAATCCATCAGCAGTGGGTATTGAAATCTTTGTAAGATATTAGCAATGTGTGCAGACAAATGACTTTAAAATATGTACTATGATTTTGATGTATAATTTATGTACACAAATGTATATACAACTTTATTAATTTTTGTAATTAAGAAAAGAGTATGAAGATCTGGCACTTGAAGAGGAAGCTCCTTTAAATTATGCCAGCTGTCCACACCCTAGGGTGTAGGGAAGTCCCAGCCAGAACCCTTTCTCTGTGGTGGCAGCAGGGAGAGATAATGGTGTAAAATTCAGTGTCAGTACTATACTACCAAAGGAGCCCCCTACATGTGGGCACCTACTTGGGGTGTAGGACTATACTCCACCAGTTGTATGGCATAAAGCAACTTGCAGGATCTGGGCTCCACACTCTAAATATTGTCCATTAGTAAAGTGTATATTCCATTTCCTGCTTGATATTCATGCCTTTTCTTCAGAAATGTTGTCTGCAGTCTTTCAAAATCCTCTCTTAAAGGGCACAACTTCCTTTTCCCATCTCTGTGTGATGAAAACATAATGGAAATAGAAAATTCTGGATTCTCCCTAATGAATCCTCTGCTTACTTTTTGCTGGAACTGCTTTTGCATAACACTCATCCCCCCTGTCATATACACATTTTTCTCATTCCCAAATGATTTTCAGGAGGCTGTGCTAAAATACCATTCTATATACAGTAGGGTCTTCTTGAATATTAACAGCTAGTAGATCAGACATAACATTCGACCTACAGTCAGCTGGATTGAAACATTCAGACCCTTAAGCTAACCCTTACAAAATATTTATTTTTACTTCTCATTTTTTTCTTTTGATATATACTTTTGTTTTCAAAAACTCCACAACTTGTAAAAATCATAATTAATGTCCTATTCTCCTTTGCCCCATTATGCACTTTGTGATATACTCCTGCACTAACTTAAAACCAAAACCACAGGCATCAAACTATTGTGTACAATGTGAAAATAAGTAATTTCACGAGAATCTCTGCCACATTCCTGTTCTTCCTCACCTCATCTGAAGTCTCTCTCCCTGTCATACCTTACCTAGGGCCAGCTCCTGCCACCATTACTTATGATGAGTAGTACTTTACTCCATGAACAGTTCCATTGAAGTTCCATGGCTGAGTAAAGTACTCCTCAATGTGAGTAAGGAAGGCAGACTCCAACCCCTGCATTGGAAGATCATGGAGCTGCTTCTGTGGCTTATTTACTTAGCACCAAATCCAAAACCTTCTACTCATTTCATTGGGCTAGGATCATGACCCCATGAAGTACTCAATATGCTTGCTTTCTCTATGCCTTTTTAATGTATATATTCTGAATAGCCATCAACATGTAAAATGCTTTCAAAATAAAACATATCTAAAATGTCACCACATTCCCTTTTCCATTTGGGTATTTTAGCTCTAAATACAAGATAAATAAAAACATTGATCTTTCACCTATTGGTTTTTTTAAATTTATTCCAATGATAAGGCTGGGTGTCACTTTGACGGAAGAGGGGAATAGTAGGCACTAGCAAGCATTCTTTTCTGTATGTTTTCAGTCATTTTAAAGAAGTGCTCACATTAGATGACAACAGTAACAGCCCTGAGAAAGTATTAGCCTTCTAAAAGAACTTAGGGCACCATGGTAACTATTATTTCCAGCATTCACAAGATTTGAGTTAATAAGATGTCTATCACTATTTATGGAAAATATCTTACACAGATAAAGGAACTAGAAATCTATTGCTTTACTCTCAGACTCAATCTTGGGCGAATCCTTTTCTTTAAAGGTGTTTGAGCTTAAAAATATTAAATGAAAGAGGCTTTTCTTTCTGTAATCTTATCCAAAGAAAAGGCTAAGCAACTTGTGATTGCAGGATAATGTTTGATAGTGTAACTCTATGGAACAGGAAATGAATTATAAAACACCCCATGTAGCTTCTTTTGTCCTCTGAAAAACTGATACAATAAAATATTTATCATTGTCACTGATATGCATCAAGTAAATTCCTAGGGGAGAGTTCTATCAGCAGTGAATTGAATTTAATAGTTAAGATTATAGACTTAGATTTGTATAATAATTGATTTAGCTGTGAAAGGTCCTGATCTTGGAAAGATTTAAGCATATGCTTAAGCTTACATATGAGTAGTGCCAAAAGTGGGACTGTTCATATGCACATAAATCTTTGTTGGATCAGGGCCTACTTTATTAATGTTATGTTCAATGCACAAACAATTTGTTTCAGTGAACTGGCACCATATTTAAAATAAACAAAGAGTGCAATATTTAGGCATGAATTCTCAATTATACTGAGGCCTCTTTGAACTGGTAGGGTGGTGTAAAGAGGCCTCAGTGGAACTGAGAATAAGGTCCTTACTAGTTTAGGCCATAATCTAAGCACTCAAGCATGAGTTTAATTTCAAAACCACGAGTAGTCCCAGTGAAGTCCTCCTTAAAGAGAAAAATATACTTAAATGCTTTCCTGGATCGAGGTCTAAATTTATACAAGATGAAATTTCATATCAGCCAGAGGTATTGCCAGCCTCTTCCCAGTGTGGGGCTGAGATGGGGTAGGCAGAAAATTGAGGGGGGGTGTTCCCCCGAACCATGAGGCCTTGCACCTCTCTGTGGTCCTGCCCCCACTCCTCCCCAGGTAAGTGCAGGTCCTACCTTCTCCTTTCCACCTCCCTAGTCCTGTTCCCTGGCCAGGATGGAGACCAGAAGCTAAAGCCGGGCAGTGCGGGGTGGCTGTTGCACTGGCTGGGGCCAAGGTGCGAATGGGCACAGCATTCCCCGTCTCCTCCTCCTCCTGGTGCCCAGGGCCTCAGGGCTATGACTGTTCCATGCCACCCTTCAACTGTTTGCAGCCAGTAACAGTGAGTCAGTCTGGGCTGCTGTGGGGAGCCCTGGACACTTCATCTACCCTGGGCAGCATGCCCTGGTGGGTGTGGACATGGGCTGGGGGTTGGTCTCAGGTCCTCCAGTCTCCTGCCCGGGCTTACTGCTGTGCTGCTAGCAGTAGAGCTGAGCACCTGGCCAGCAGCTACCGTTCTCTCCATTCTGCCTTCAGAGCTGAGCAAGCAGAGAGTGGTGGCTACTATGGAGTGGCTACAGGGAAGCTAAGGCAAATTTTGGGGTGGCTATAGCCCCCACAAGTCCGCTTAGCACTGCCCCTGATTATCAGCATAATTAAAGCATAAACTTGAATCTAAACTAACATGAATTCCTTAGATCCCTTTTGCATGTTTAACCCTTCTGTCAGGTGCTGTCATCTGCAACCAGGGCAAGTTCAAATAACTAAGGGTCCCTCTTAAAACAAATGCTCAGGTAAAATCCTTATTGTCTTCAGTGGGAATTCCATATGAATAAGCACTATGGGAACTTTCCCAAGGAATTTCCCCCTAGAAGTAAAGAAGGGAAAAAAATTAATCTCCATTTTACTGAATTCACTGAAGACATGTCTCATGCACTGAATGGTGTTACCCCCGGAGGGCTATGCTGTGCACTGCAACAGATTGATTTCCATGTGTGTGGGGGAATAAGTAGGTGTAAAGACTGAAAAATAGTAAATGATTCAGCAGTGTGTGTGTTTACTAACTGATTTTTCACAGTTTTTGATTTTTAAGTGGACTGAGCTCTCTAATGTAAATAAGTTCGTTCATCATCACAATGAAACTAGGATGTGATCCACAACGAACAGTGGGATGACTCGTAATCCAAGTTGCTTTTAAAATATTTTATATTATCATGTAAATTTTAACATTTCTATAGTAAAAATATTTCATCAACTAGAGCCAAACAAATAGATCCCAATACAGTGGAGGAAGAAAAGCCTGTCATCTAAGGGGTGCAAAATGGTCTAAAGTGCAGCTCACCCAATAATTGTGTCATGCCTTTTAAACTTTTCATCCAGAAAAGTATTAATTAAAGTTTAGGGCCTTGCATTGGAAAACAAGCTAGAAATTTGTTCCTGTCAGAATCAAAAGCTGTTTTATTTCCTTGTTCACTTGTTGAATGATACTGTGCACATGGTGGGGTGGACTTCATGTTTTTACCAAGCACTTATCTGTGATTTGCAAACCTAACATTTTTGTATCTGTCAAAAGGTAAGTGAACACACATCTTACTGAAAGTACATAATATATTTAAACATTCTGTTGTTGCACTCACCTGAAGCTATATGATGATCTAGAGATTGTCATTTTGTATTTCTTGTCAGCTGAATTCAGTTATATTCAAGTACTAAATAATAATAATGTGAACTCATAGCACAGAATATTTTTAAGGCCATACAAGGTACTACAAATAAATCTCTGTTTAAATTAAAAGGAGTTCAATCAAATGCCAATTCAAAACTGTATTGTAACTGTCTAAGTAAACAGAGTATCCTCCAGAATTGCTTTTTTTGTCCCCTGTAACTTTTATATGGCTGAAGGAGAATAAAAAAAATTAATTCTATCATTGAGAAATGCCCAATAACATGGGCTGATTACCCCAGACATGAATGTAATAGATTTCCCTGTGGTAATAGATCAGACCTAGTCAATATGGTATGTTTAACCAGAAGAACTATATAACAGTTCAGTAGTGCAGTAAGAAAATGATGTAGTCATGAAAGAAGAGTTTCTAAACTACCTGTGATCTTTCAACCATGATTAAAAAGACACCATTGATATTAATTAAAAAAAAACCTAGTGACAAGAAAATTTGATTAAATAGATTGGTCCGCCATAAAAAATGTCAGCAAAATAATGTTAAACTGTCTTTATTCATAGACAGCAAGTTGATACTCCATGCTTCTTATGGAACCCCCCGGGAAGACATTTGGAAAGCATGATTTGCTTCTGACTGAGGTCTGCAAGATTAGGTCATGAATAATGAAAAAATCATTAAATGATTGAATTAAATGACTACCTAAAAGCAAGTCCTACTTGTTGTTTGTTGTCAGAAAATACTTTAAAATTTTTTCTACGTACTAAGTTTTTATTATGAGCGAGTTGGGTGTATTATAGGAAGCACAGGTAGTGACACCTATAGTTGAGGTTGATCTTATATTGGGAAGTATTAGACACGTTTTTTAGTTGCTTGTAACCTTACCAAACTTCAGCTGTTCAGGCTTAAATTTTCTATGATGAGTGTCTGCATTGGGATTAATTAAAAAAAATCAAATAAAATTGTTCAGCCATTTTTGAAAAAATATGTTGGTCAAAAGCTGGGGAGTGGATAGGAGCAATAGAAGATAGTGACAGGCTGTAGACACAGGATCTATAATCACTAGAGAAAATGCTCCTCTAGAATTGAACCCAGGAGTTCTGAGTCTCACCGTTCCTGTGCTGTTAGTGAATATCTGTGAAGCCTACTGGCAAAGTGTATGTTTCAGCCCCTCTTTAGTGACTGGTTTACACAGAGGATAACAACCAGCTACTTCTATCAGTTACTGTACTAACTCAAGTGATAGAGGTCTAACCGGTGGATTTAAAGATCCATACCCTGCTTATGATGCAAGCTGCGGTACGTTTCCATGTGATAGAATTTCTGTTTTTTCTTTAAATTAGGAAACTAAATCCAAAAAGCTGGTTAAAATAACATTAACCTTTCAAAATCAAACACACAGGCACAAAGGTTGTTTGGGGAAAAAATAGCATGTGAGCTTGTAATTAAATAATTTTTAAAAATTAGATTATCATAATGCATACACAGAAGAGAGCAAAACTGAGGTTTCACAGGCAGTCTTAATTTTGCCACTTCCTAGCTTTTGAATGTTTGACCTCTCAACCTTAATATTCTTTTAACTTAGTTTTTTGGATATAATATATGTGTACTCTGTCTGTGTGTGTGTGTGTGTGTGTGTGTGTGTGTGTGTGTGTGTGTGTATATATATATATATACACTTCAAAATAGATGGAAAATGTGCATGTTTTCTCTTTGTATGTGTGTGCGTGTTTGTGTGTGTGTGTGTGTGTATATATATTCCATCCACATATCCATATATATCCATTCCATCCACATGGAGCCCAGCTACTCTGGCTTTCGCAAGATGGAGTGAATGTGACCTTAGTCCATTCTGAGCAGACTTCAAAATAGATGGAAAATGTGCATGTTTTCTCTTTGTATGTGTGTGTGTGTGTTTGTGTGTGTGTATATATATACATACATATATGTATATATACACACACATATATATATATACACACACACACACACACACAAACACAAACACACACACACACACACACATACAAAGAGAAAACATGCACGTTTTCCATCTATTTTGAAGTCTGCTCAGAATGGACTAAGGTCACATTCATTCCATCTTGCGAAAGCCAGAGTAGCTGGGCTCCATGTGGATGGAATGGAATGAGGTGACATTTATTCTCCCATGAAGCTTCTTCACACCCTACAGCTCTAACTCTAATCTATGAGCTGGAAAAGTGACCTCTACCCATCTAGCCTGCTTGCACAGAGCCCTGGATCTGAATAAATGGGTATCTGCAGTGTCTCATCCATTCCCAAAGTGACTATTCGTTGGTGCAGAGACCGGGTCCCTAAAGGCTGCCTGTACTCTTCTGTGCAGATAGCCAATCTCATATACAGCTTCTATGTGGTGTTTAAGTAGTGCTTGTGCTAGCCTTCCATATCATGAGTGAATTTCATCTTTGAAGCACATTGTGTATTGTTCAAACATCCTCTGAATACTGTCTCAGCAAGAGTGGAATCTGAGAAGTTTTCTTACTATAATTAATGAAGCTTATTAAATATGCTAGAAATGGATTCTAGTTCAAGCAATTTAGTTATTTAGTTCTGTTGTAAATTTGCTGCCTGTTCTTATACCAGATAAAATACAAGAGCCTTAATAAACCATCCTGTACAATTTGTTCATGCTGACTAGCTACAGTCCTCAGAGACCTTGCAAGTATTCCTGACAATGTCACAGTGGAGGATTATGACCCTTGACTATGAAAAGAAGGAAGAAGAGAAAATAGATATAATTAAGATGTAAATATTCAAAGCTTGATCCTGGAGTCTGTATTCAATTCTCATAGACTTCAGTGAATAAATGCTATATGCTAGGGCTTCTAGGAAGTAGAATAAACATATTGCATAATCTGATTTTTTTAGTCACATTTACTTTATTTTAGAGCTGAGCATACTTTTAAAACTATGTAATACAGAATAATAAACATTTCTAATTAATTATATATTTCCAGTAATTGAGTGATGGTATAACCTACCTATTCATGGTTTAGCTGCATTGTGCTAGTGGTGAGGAAGAATGGTCTAATGGATTGGGTACTAGAGTGGGACCAAAAAAATCTGCATTCAATCCCTGTCTCAGTTGTAGAAATCCTGTGTGACCTTGTGCAGGTCACTTGATTTATTCTTTCTCAGTTCCCCATCAGTAAAACAGGGACAGCTCTTTCCTACCTCACAGAGGTGTTGTGAGAATAAATTCCACTTAGGATTGTAAAGTGCTCAGATACTGTTGTAATAATGACAGTAGGGATTTTAAAAAGGAGATAAAAGATGAGGTAGTGGAATTTGATATAGTGCATCTTTAGACAAAGGTGATTACTTTAAAATGTGAAGCCTGCATCTGCACCCAGTGAAGTCCATGGCAAAACCCCAGTTGACTTTTGTGAGAGTAGGACTGGGCCTTCAGCATTCTGAACAGTATTTAGGCCAGCAGCAGACACCACTGATTTGGTCAACTTAATGTACCCTCTTTCTACACATGCACATCATACATCATTTGAAATTTTATTATGTCTGCTTTAAGATGAGGCATAATATGGAGCTATCAAGTGGTGCTGTTGCCATAGAAATGGGGATAAACAATGACATTGTCAACACATTAAAATGCTCACTTTGAAATATTTTCATTTACCTGCTAGTTTAATGACTCTGTGTATTATTTCAAGACACAAAATTGGATTTATTTATGACCTCAAAGCATCACAACAACAAACTAAAGGGCAAAACAAAATCTAGAAATAAATGTGTACAGGTATCATTGAAATGTAATAAAGATGTGTGTTCTGAGGCCTTTTTGCAGTAAGGAACAGGAGCCACAGCCATTAGCTTAAAGTGTGGAGACACATCCCATCTAAACTGTACAAAACGATAGAATACCTGGTTGTTAATAAAGCATTCCTGCCCTAAGGAAGTATAAGCACCAAGAGTGACCAGATCAACAGACAGACCTTAAGATGAGAAAAGAAAAATTTGCAAGATAACACTCTGGCAAAATCAGTTTCAGTTGAGAAGATCTATACTTCCCTTTTTGTTTACCTTTGATTGTTTCTGTCTGTTCTTTAATTGCTTCTGTCAATTGTGCAAATGATTTCACAAAATTTAAATTAACTCTTGTATGTAAAAGGCGGTGGGCTAGGATTGGTGAAAAATACTGTTTTGTAATATTTTAGTTTAAAATTATTCGTTACGGTATAGCTAAGTAGGACCCAAGTTTTAACTATATAAACTGAGGTCCAAGAAGGAATTCTTTGGAACCTAACTCCGGGACAATCCTTTGAGATCAAAGCTGCCAGACCTCAACACCCTGCTGAGATACTGTGCAGAAGCCAGAGTTCCGGATGATCTAAATCTTGACTGGCCATCAAGAAAAGTGTGTCTGCTTTATTGGGAGTGCTGAGCATTGTATGCTTAGTGTGTGTACTCTGTTGATTAATTGTTAATAAATATAGGTTAAGGATATTACTGTATAAGGCTCTTTCACTGGGAAAAGGTCCTGCAGACCCGTAGAGCCCTGAATCCACTGGAAAGGGGTGTTAGCCCTGAGCCTATGAAGGAGTAAAGTTGGGTCTCTTACTTCCTGAGGACCCGAAAAAGAAGGTAGGAGGCTGAGAGTCCTAAATTGTGCAGGTAACAGATGGTGACATTTCTAGTCACCATCATTATCATCATCTTGTTCATAATTATGATCTCTGTTGAGAATGTGTGGGTTACAACAGTCTTCATTGCCTTGGCATGTACGCTGTTCTTTGCAGGGAAGACTATCTGAGTACAGACATGACTATGCAGTTGCCCCTATTGGTATAGGCACAGATAAGGTTTTGTAGAAGCTAAGATGTCATTGGGCCCTTAAAGAATACAGGAAGTAGTTCATCATCCACGTTTTTCCATCTATGTTGTATCTATCTATCGATAGATCACGATATGGATCTATCGTGATCCAATATCTGGTTTACCTATGAACAGTGATATCCACATTTTTGTTTGCCAAGCTGCTCTTTTGACATGCTCTTCAAAACTGTCCTCATATAGTGGAGTTTGACCTGTGACTTGTTCTTTTTGATGGCTAGATTAAGGTGAAAGCAATTCAGGTCTCTGTGGGTCTCTTTTTTGTTTTTCTTTGCTATGTATCTTTTCTGTCACTCTCTCCCAATTTGGCAAGATCTCTCAAGCAGCAAGCCCCCTTCGTTTTGACAACATTAAACACAGATTTTCTCCCTCGGCCCCCCAATACCAAGTAGGGATGACATATAGTCACATCCTGTTAAATCATGTACAGCAGGAAGTATGTTTCAGAAGGCAGGCGTGGCAGCTTCACAAATTGCATGCACAGGTATGAAGCGACACTTGTCAGTTGTGCTGCGAATGGTGCCTGTTTCAATCCACACGTTATTGACGTGTTCCATTTTAGAAAGTAGTGAACAGCAAGAACCAAAACGTCTGTATCCGGTTACCTAATAACGGATTCCTTTGACACCAAGAGGCCCAAAAGCCTTACTGGCACATACAGCATGCAGAAGCATCCTGGTGTCTGCTTCCTCTTGAATACTGTTCAAGTCTTAGGCTTCTTAATTATCTAAACTGGTGATAAACTTGGCTACTTCACCATTGGAAAAGCCTCCAGCAAAGAGCAGTATTTGTGCTGGATATGCTCCTACTCTCTCAGGTGCATTTTGAACCATATATTCACAGAGGAATTTTACAAATGACTGCTTGTTGGATGTCACATTTAGAAACTTTTTCCATGGAGGGACTGGGCATCCACCAACCACCTGGTATTTCCTGCATCCCAGCTTAGTTCCTGTCCATCACTTCTGCAGTTTTCACAGCATTACTGTTGTCCTGTCTGTCAAATACTTTGGTTACAGAATTAGCTTTGACAAGTCCTGAAAGGATTTGACTCAAATACTCAGCAGCCAATTTTTCAAATATATGGAATTTATCTCCAGCCATCATTTGTATGACAGCCATGGCATCGCTGATGTATACTGTGGTTTCTTTGTTGCATGATCTTAGATCATGGATTCTTTCAGCCTGACGCCCTAATTCAGCTTTCTCATGTTCTTCTCATAGTTCCATCAGCATGGAAGAGGGACAGAGACACAGGTCCTATTCGGTGACTGTAGTGGGGGCGGTCACCCCGCTCCTGCCTGGAGGGGTTAAAAAGAAGCCCTGGGAAGGGCTGTGGCCATGCCCCAATCAGGGCCCAGCTGGCCCTTATAAGAGAGCAGTGGACCAGGAGCAGAAAGTCTCTCTCTAGATGTTGAGAGGGATGGGCCTGGCTGCGGGGAGCTGAGCAGGGTACCTAAAGTTAAGCAGGGCTGGGGAAAGGCCAGAGGAGCTGGGGAGCTCTGGCCTGGAAAACCCCCAGGCTGCAGGCCTTGTTAAAGGCCAAGAAGGGTACTCACGTTGCAGAGGGGCAACCCAAGGGTAGGCAGAGGCAGAAGGTCCAAACCGTCCTTGCCAGTGATGAGTGGCAATTATACTGCACTCTGCCCCAGTGAGCAGGGGGTTAGATGGTGACTGGCAGTAGCCAAAGACTGAGGCAAAGTAGGGATAGGGGGTTGGGGGTTTGCTGGGGAGGGGAGACCCAGAGAGACTGTGGGGTACTGCAGGGGGCAGAACCCCAGCAGAAGGGGCACCTGAGTCCAGGAGGGACTCGAGCCCAGTGACAAGTGGGACACCGGCCTGCAGAGGGCACTCCAGAGGCTGGAAATGCTAATTCCCTGGATGACAGCAGGAAGCGCCATGCCAGTGAGTCATCACCCCGCTACATCATGGTGGAGAATGCAGGCATAGGCAGTCCACCCCGATACAAGGGGCAGAACAAGGACTGTGGGACGATTGCCTGGAGAGCAGCGGGAAGAAAGGGATGATGGATCCTGGATATGCTGGGGTCTTCTATGCCGAGACCCTAGGTGCCATCCCTGGCTGGTCCCCAGTGTCAATGCCCCTGCAGAAGTGGGCTGACGACCTGGAGGGAATCCCAGAGGCCCAGGAGGAACTAGGGGAGGTGCAGAAGGCCCTCCAGAAACAGTTGGGCCAGCTGGTATGGGAGCAGTGGGCCCTGGTAAACCTCCTTAGTAAGGAGTTTCAGAGAAGTGGTGGAGAAGGGTGTAAAAGGCTGCGAGCCAGGACCAGGAGGCCTGTGTCTGAGCGCCGGACATGTTATGCCTGTTTAAGGCATGGGCATATCAAGCGGGATTGTCCCTACTAGGACAGAGGCAGGGAGCCTCACCCAGGGACAGGCCACTGGGTAAGGGAACCCAGGCAGCTGCCAACCTGTTGGGCCTGTGGGCAAGAGGGCCACATGCAGTGGGCATGCCCAGGCCCAAGACAGAGGATCCAAGTCCGCTCTGGTGGAAGGGTGGGACCCGAGAGGGACCAAGAAAGGAGCCAGAGGGTGCGTGTAAAACGGCTACATTAAACTTCACATGTGGTACTTTTTGGAGATTTGCAATACACCTAATTTAACATAAGGCTTAATCCATAACATTTTGATTGCAAAACCTGCTACAGATTCATGTTTACTACTATCAAGATTTTCTTAGTGTAGGGTTTCTTTTGTAAAGTAAAATTCACTGTTGTTACTCTCAGGGTTTTTTTTAATTGATTACTTTTTGGCAATTGCCTGAATTCTGATATTCTAGAGACTTTTAAATGAGCCAGTTCAGAGAATGTTTTTTGGTTCTATTTTGTTTAGTTTTTCCAAATTGTCTAATTCACTGAAAAGTGAATGATCATCCTCAGTAAAAACAACTCAAGGTTATTCACTTTTATTTTTCAAAATTAAAGCAGTCTTTGATATTTCTGATGCTCGGTATTAGTAGCAGATACTGTGTTTGAAGTAAAAAAAACATTATGCACATAGCAGATACCAATACATAGTGTTTGGATATGATTTAATTAAATTAAACTGTTTAATGGTATAATTTATTTTTATAGATGTACAGCAAAATGTCTTTATTGCATTAGGAAATCTTTTGGTTTGATTAAGAGGGAAGGACAACAGGAATGCTTATGGTATCTCCACAGAGCCAAGAATTAGCATAAAGATGTCAGTGTATCCCTCTTGAAAATTTATCCTAGGGAGAAGGTGATCTCCATGAAAAATGTATTTATACCAGTGTCACCTAATTGTCGATTCTGGAAATCAAGACTATAAAAGAATAATCAACAACAGTACAGGGCCCTGTGAAAATTATTAGCACTGGAAAGTTCTCCCTTAAGTATTTCTGATCCTGATCATGTGAGAGAGTTTAACTTCCATAATTAAACCTCAATGAAAAAGAGGATGGAGGGTCCCTTATGATACTAATATTAGATTCATACAAACATGTTTTCCTTCTATTTCAGCAAGATTTTTATGCAGGAAGGAAAGTGTATAATGTTAGTAATTTTCTCATTAGGCATGTTCTGCTCTTAACAGCAACCGTGAAAATTCACAACAGCTCTCTAAGGATTTCTTTTTAAAGGATATAATTTTTGAAAGATTTTTTTTAAAAAAGAAAGAAAAACATTTCTCTGTTGGAATTAATAAGAAAACTGGATAGGAAAATGTGCCTTAGAAAACTTGTCTTTTCACAATGTGCCTTGCAACTTAAAGCAATTCTCATGGACCACCTTTTCACCCATTTGCAATTGTGTAATATCCCTGTAGCAATTGCATACATGAAAAACTAATGTAGGTAAAATGTTTAATCTATGTTTGTATGTCATTCATGTGAGTTAGCAACTGGAAAATAAGAGGAGAACCAGCACCTACTACGTCTCACGCCATCGCTCGCAAGTAGGAAGTATTCTCCACACTACAGTTTGAGAACCACAGACTTACAAGATATGTAAGAAGGAAGGAGTGTAAATATTTCAGAGTGAGTTTTACCAAAATGCACCATAGGATATTGATGTGGACACAGGGACAAAATGAGGACAGACACATTAATGGAATTAAATGGCAGGCCATAACTTTTATTAAACTTTAACAAAAGAGAAAGGTGCTATCTGCTCATCAACCTTCTCCCCTCTACCAAGCACTTAATTGGTTCCAGTGCAGGGGTTACAGAACTCCTTACCATATAACCCATAACGGGTGCCATGATTACAGGGCTCCTTCCCATGTAACCCATAATGCAGGGTAAGCTCTCCTCAGCCTACCCGCCAGGACTCAGCTTTCTCTTGGTCCTAGCACCTCCCCCATGAGAGGGTTCAGCAGGGTGGGGAGCTTGGCCCACGAGAGCCACAAGGTCTGGCCCTATCAATGAGCTCAAGGCCCAACACCAAAATCCCAGGTTTTTCCCTCTGGGAACCATTAATTTTAGTCTTGTAACTGCACTGGAAACTGGCTGTAAGTTGGGAGGAATAAAAAACTCCATCCCAGTACTTGAGTTAGATATTAAGCCCATTCCTACTCAACCCACTGTGGCTTGAAGGTGCTGTGAAGAAGACAAAAAACTACCTAGTTCTCTGCTAATTGTCCCATGGGAGGAAAAAAATTCCTTCCTGACTCTCTAAACTGGTGATCGGCTAAACCCACAGCATCTGTCAAACTGGGTTCCCATTGCTAGATTGGTTGCATAGAGTGGGCTGCTGGAAAGGAGCTGAAAGAGGCTCCACATGGCCCCTGTGCTGGGCTAAATCCTGGGATCTAGGAAATGCTGGACAACCGGCATCTCTCTACTCCAGCTGTCTAATGGGTGCCAGAGACTCCCAGATGAGAAGCTACCTATTGTCCCTTGGTGAGTGTCCCCCTCCCTTGTCATTGGGACTGTCCCCTTTTCACTGCTAGCCCCATCAAGTTCCCCACCTGTAAATGTGGGTGTGTAGCATATGTCTTCATATGGGGCAAATTTTCAAAGCTCCCTCACTGAGAGAAGTTGCACACAATGCATGTGAAGTCATAACTTGTATTTTTATTTTCCTGTGCACAGACTTGCTTTTGTGTATGGAGCCTGGGTAATTGTATATTCCAAAAGCCTTGGCAACCTCAGAATCCATGTGGACAAAGATTCTTCTGAGTTCAGGATTTCAAGGTCACCTTAATGGCCATGGGCCTATCCCAAGTGGCTCTTGGCCCAGCTGGTCACATTCTTGATCCAGTATTTGGGCTCGGATTAGACATAGGAAAGGGGATACAGGCCTCAGTCTTAGAAACACTTAGTCACATATTTAAAATTAAGCATGTGAGCAGTCCCACTGAATTTGTAAATGAGCACTAAACATGCTCAGATTCAACTCTACTATTACACTCTGGGCACATGCCTGCCTGCTGCCTCCTGAATTTCAGTTTTGCTGCAGCTGTTACTAGTGGGAGGAGGGAAAGTGCATAGTGAACTATCCCAGAGCACTACATGAGTGTGGCATCATCATGCTAGTAGTATGAAACAGGTGGAGTAATTAATTAAACTATTGATAAAATAATGTAATGGGCTAGACACAAAGTGCTGTCAAATGCTCAGTGTGAACAACTTGATAAATAAACATTTTTCCATCTGATCTATTTGTTATAGTAACCTCAAGGGTTAATTATAACAACAGTAGGTGTCGAATTTGCATCTGGAAATATGGTTTTTCAGGTTGACTATTCCTTTTATGTAGTGTATTTCACTGGCAGCATGTGACATCAGCAATCAGTGATCTGTGCTGGCTCTTATTGGTTGCTGTGTAGGGTTTAAGATGTTGGTATTGACTTATAAAACCCTAAATAGGTTGGAATTTGCCTACTGGAGAGACAGTCTCTCTTTCTGCCCAAAGACACTCAAGCTGGAGTCACTTCAGTTTAAAAGAGTGGGGCTGTCATTAGAGTATCTTTCAACAGGGGCCTTTAACTTTAGAATTTACTCTTCCTCACACATGTTTTGAAATACCCCAGAGTTGTTGGTCTTCAAGGTGCCTTAGAAAGTCTATCTAGCTTTTGGGGCAGGGAGGATTATGATGGAGGCTATGCAGTTTTTGAATATGATTCTTATTTTTAGCTGCTTGGTATAATCTTGTTCACACAATTATATTTATAAAACACATAAAAATCATAGAGTCTTCGCTAGATGATATTGTTAGAAAACCAAAATCAATCATGCAATAAAATCCATTACCCAAAGTACTTCTGCAGTGATGTTTTGTGTACACGAGTACTTGTACATTTTGAACAGCTCTCTCATTGCACAAAGCTCTGAAAATTTTCCGAGAAAGAACTAGTGTCATGATAGTTCTGTCTTAATGTCCAGACCAAGGAATCCACTAAGCACCTGAATGTTAAGATATTTATCTGAAATTCCATATGGTTTAAGATTCATGTCTCATCAATATTTAAACATATTTTGTTTAATTCATCTCAGTTTTTCATCTCTTATTTGTAAGCAACAACACATGATGGTCTTAGCAGAGATTATGAAATATTTGCATTACTTTGTGTATATAATGAAGCCTGAAGCAGAAGTTTACCATAACAGATGCCATAGTTTGAGTACAAGCTTAGACTGAAGCTCTTGATATCAGAAAAGTGACTGTAGTTCTTAAGACCTCAGCATTTTTAAAAAACGTATTAATTTGAATACTCTACAAGACATTCTATAATGCTGCAAAACTAAGATTGCATAAATAAAACATTACCAAACACAGCAGTAAGGAAAATATTATAGCCTACTGTTATTTACTCAAGTGAAATGTATTCCTCTCCTAGTTTTCCTCTCCTAGTAATAGTGTATGGACGTGGGAAAAACAGTGCAGTGCCTCGTAAATGTGGTGTACATATTGTGCAGAGGTGAAAGATGGCTATACAGTAATATTCTCCCTTGGGAGTATTTCCTTTAGACTCTTAAGGGTCCCAGATTTGGGGTCCAGCTCATGCCTGAAGGTCTACATCACAATTAAATAGCCCCTAAAACCAAGCCCTGCAAGCCCCAGACAGCTGACATGGGCCAACCGCAGGTATTTAATTGCATTGTAGACACCCTCTGTGGCTACAACGTGTGCCAAAAAGCAACAGTGTTCATGGCGGAGGAACTGAGGAACAGTCACTCAGCACAGCATGCTCCTCTCTAAAAGCAGCATAACATTCCTTTACTGGCTCTGACCCTATGAACAGAGAGATAAACATGCTACTGTTGGGGGCCCAGTCAATGGCAGGATGGCATGTGCTTGCTAGCCAAGTCTGGAGGAAGGGATAGGACGAGCATGGGGCATGTCAACTGGAGTGAAAATGGCCGAGAACTATCAGGTTTTTCACCGCTAACTCCATGAGAATAGTTGGCTTCTTTGAGAATTGACATCCAGGGCCTTCAAGCAGAAGTGCACAGAGGCTGGTTTGACTGCAAGAGGGAAGGAGACAGTGAAGTGGAACTAGCCCAGCAAGTCCTCCCCTTTTCTTTTGTTCTGTGGAGTATATGGGTCTGTTAAGAAACTCACTCAAAATCAGACTGATTCAGTCACATCAACAGTCTTCAAAAATGCTGGCGTTTGAACAGTCTGTGAATATTTATATTTAATATAAACACTATTATGGCAAAGGAAATATTTACCCATGTTGTGAGTAATTAATCAGGTAATATACTTATAGTAAGAAATAATTATGAGGTGTGTATTATTTTACTATAAAGCTAGATAAAGTGCGTATTTTTAATAATGGGAGGACTCAATTCACGACAACATTTAAGAACATGCTTACTGAATCTGTAGGACTTACATATATGTTTAAACATCCTGTTTTAATGGGGATACCTTCCTGAATTAGGATAATAGAAATTGCATGAATAGAAAAACAAAATGTGCTATTTTTGCATACGTATATATTTTTCAGCATACTATGAATGTATCTAATAGAATATTTGTATTTTGATTATTGTATTCATTATGATCCACATACTCATAGAAAGGAAAAAGGGGAGGACCATGGTCACCATGACTATGGCCAATGTAGTGACAGATCATAATCATCCTAAATCTCAGCTACTCTTTTAGGAAAGCAAAACCATAAAGATGTCAGAAAAAAATAATGGTTTAAATGTGCAAATTATAACCTTTTGCAAAGAGAAAATGTAATGTTTTTCCAAAGCCTTGCTTATACATTACTTCCTATTAGATGTAAGCATTGAATCACTGATATACTTTAGCCACTTCATTACATGTATATTTTTCACATACAGATCTAGGGGTGATCCACAAAGGGATTTAGGTGCCCAACTGCCACTTCAGGTGCATATATCCAAAATTTAGATCCTCAAAACCACCACTCAGCTGCCACCTAAATCTGTAGGTACCTAAATTTCTATTGATAAAGTCCCCATGATCCCTAAAAATGTGCTAATGAGCATGCGCAGAACTGCCTCACTCTAGGCACCTAACTCACATCTAAGCCCCAGCGGCCTCCTCAAACTGTACATTCCCCACCTATCTTCCCTGCAGGACCCAATTTGGTAGGTGGCTTCTGTGACTGCCTACTTGATTGGGTCCCACACAAAACAATGGGGAAGGAGGTGGTGGTGCCTCCCTCCCTTCTTATAACTTTTAGCTCAGAATGTAGCAGACTCGGGTTTAATTTCCCCCTCTATCTGATTTGTGGCAGGGATTTGAACTTGGATTTCCCCCATGCTAAGAGAGGGTCCTAAATCACTAGGTTACAGGAAATTCTGTGGAAAAATTTTCTCAATCTGTCCTGCTAAAACTATGCCACTGTGTACAAATAATTAAATAGTAATTGGGCCAGATAGTGAGAATGACTCTATTGCCCAAAGGTTAGCACACTCCCCCTGTGATGTGAGCAACCCAAGGTCAAGTCCCCCAGCTCAAATGTATATTAAAATTTTTAGATACAGTGGAACAGCTCCAACAGGAGACACTGAGAACACCCTACTCCAGAATATCCCATAGCCCAGAGGTTTGGACACCTCCTAGGAGATGGTGCACTCAAGTCCTTTCTCCACATTAAGCAGAGGAAGGTCTCCCATGTCTTAATGAGTGCTCTAACCATTGAGTTAAAAGTTATAAGGGGGTGTATTTTCCTCCTCAGCTCTCATGAGAAAGGGCAAAGGCACCTAACTGGGCAACAAAATGGCAGATGAAATTTAATGTTGATAAATGCAAAGTAATGTGCACTGGAAAAAATAATTCCAACTATACATATAAAATGATGGGGTCTAAATTAGCTGTTACCTCTCAAGAAAGAGATCTTGGAGTCATTATGTATAGTTCTCTGAAAACATCCACTCAATATGCAGCGGCAGTCAAAAAGGTGAACAGAATGTTGGGAGTAGGAATAGATAAGACAGAAAATATCATATTGCCTCTATATAAATCCATGGTACGCCCACATCTTGAATACTGCATGCAGATCTGGTCACCTCATCTCAAAAAAGATATATTGGAACTGGAAAAATTTCAGAAAGGGACAATAAAAATGAGTAGGGGTATGGAACAGCTTCCGTATGAGGAGAGTTTAGTAAAACTGGGACTTTTCAGCTTGGAAAAGAGACGACTAAGGGGGGATATGATTGAGGTCTATAAAATCATGACTGGTGTGGAGAAAGTAAATAAGGAAGTGTAATTTACTCCTTCTCATAACACAAAAACTAGGGGGCACCATATGAAAGTAATAGGCAGCAGGTTTAAAACAAACAAAAGGAAGTATTTATTCACACAATGCACAGTCAATCTGTGGAACTCTTTGCCAGAGGATGTTGTGAAGGTCAAGATTTTAACAGGGTTCAAAAAAGAACTAGATAAATTCATGAAGGATGGGTCCATCAATGGTTATTAGTCAGGATGGGCAGGGATGGTGTCCCTAGCCTCTGTTTGCCAGAAGCTGGGAATGGGTGACATGAGATGGATCACTTGATGATTAGCTGTTCTGTTCATTCTGTCTGGGGCACCTGGCATTGGCCATTGTTCGAAGACAGTATCTTGCGCTAGATGGACCTTTGGTCTGACTCAGTATGGCCATTTTGATGTTCTTACCACAGGAGAGGGTGCACAACTGTGAATTCCAAGAAGAGGATGGTGCCTCCCTCCACCCCCAACTTAGGCATTGAAGTCCCTTTGAGAGGCATGGCATAGGACCCACCCTTCTCCTCAGAATTGCATATTAGCTAGTTTAGGCAGCTCCCTGATCAGTTTGCTGGCTTTTGTGGATTACATTCTTAGGTGCCGCAACTCTTCCCATGCATTGTATAGGGAGCCTAGCTTGGGGGCTTTGGATACACTAGGCAGCAGGATGCCTAAAAATTAGGCATTGAAAATGCTGTGTGTAAGTCCCTCTTGTGAATTTAACCCTTTGTGCTTTCATATAAAAGAATAGTAAATACCTTTCACTTCACTGTTCAATGACCATGAAAAATGTGATGTTTTAGTAACAGTGACATGTAAGCAATTTTCAGTGAATGCAAAGACTTCCACATAATAAGAGTCACAGGTGTAGCACTGATGCCTTTGACATTAGTAGAGAAGCATTTTGATAGATGGTGACAAAGTTTTATATAAGGCCAAATTTATCTCTGATGTAGTTTCACTGATATTAATGATTACACCAGAGATTACTGTGGTGATCCATTATCTTTCATCTACCTAGTGTTGTATTTAAAAAAATAATAATTATATATATCTATACATATTATGAAAGCAATCAAGGAAAGATAGACATTATCTTAAAACCTTATAGTACTATCATAGAAGAGGCCTTTCTCTACTTGGTAATATTACAAGAAAAGCTGTTATATTTTTTTCACTGTTTAAAAAAGTCAGTATTTACCACCCAGTATAATTAGAAATACTGTAAGATTGTGCTTAGCATAGAACACAGTTGCTGTAACTTAGATACCATAATTTTGATAAATTCTCATTTATTCAGAATGACCAGTGTATCTAATTCAGAGTGCACAATTTTCTGAACATTTTTTTATTGTACTGTCTATTAACTGGTTCTTTTTCTGTGTCCTCTGACTGAGCTAACCATTGTGATGGTTTTCAAGACAATCAAAAATCTAAGGCTATCCTAATAGCTTCATGACAGACTTGACTTTGATTTCCAGTCCCTTGCTTTCCAGGCAAGAAGTGATTGGAAGTGTTGGGGAGAGATTGTATTCAGTCTTTTGGATCAGTGAACAGTGGCACATCTGGCAACTAAGAAAAGCTCTCATATGCTTAGGGAATAGCAGCTAATCTTCCTCAAATGGAAGAATGATGGCAGTGAGATTAAGGCCTTGAAAGAGAAGATTTATGATAAAACTATGGAAAATCTTCAGCACACTTATGGCAACCTTTCATCGATGAAGGGAGGAAATAAAAAATTCAGTTGTTTCTCTTTTAACAGAGTAATTTTTTCTCAAGTACGTTTAAGTGTGCATATTACATCTGTCTACTGTTTCTGGCAACACTGCAAAAATCAATTCGTTTTGAAAGCTTCTTGGTGGAAAAAGAGAAGAGATTTACAGGCAGTACAGTTAATGGGAATATCAGTCCTGAGCCTCAAAGTAGGTTTGGTATTGAGTCAGAAACTCAGAAATGCATACCAAGTTAAGCTAAAATTCACCAGCTTCCAGACTCTTTTAGCTAATTATACACTTTTAGTAATGGTGCCATTTCCAGCACTCTAGGCCCTTGCTATTTGTTTATGTGGCAGTGTGTGACAGACAGAACGTGTTTGTTTCTCCACTGCTTTGCATCTTGTGTAGTCATTTACACCGGATAGACAATGGAGAAACAGAACCTACAAAGAAAGAGATGTGTAGGGTAAGTTTGAAGTGCTATAAAACTCCACCAAGCTTTGTTATTGATTCTATTTTATAATGAAAAGTAAAAATTTGCCATACGATGAATCAAATGAACTCTGTAATATGCATTAAAAATGAAAGGCACTAGCTAAACTGTTGTTTCCTATCTAATTACTTCCATTTCATTTAACATAGTAGTTTTGGGGAAAAAAGCATAATTAAACTTCTCTTTAATGTGGTTTGTTTATATTTAGATAGGAATGATTGTTTACAGGGATTCTGTATAATGAAGGAAAAAGGTCAGCTGTATGAAGTTGTTCTTTGCAACTTGAATATGGGAATAATAGATTCCTTCAACAATATAGTTCATTCCTGGTTACATTAAAATTTCACGAGAGGTTCTGGTCTTTCAGTTTAGTTTTATATAGTGCCTTCCATATTCTGGGCACGACTATCCACTTTGCTCGTGGTAAAGGATTAAAAGAGTTGTAAAATGTACAGTGCTTGGCATAATCAAGTATTATGAGGACGATGAACTGGGAATTGGATTGGTATTTGATGTGTACCTGAACTACAGGAGTTTAGGTATTCGTGTACTCTCCTGGCAAGGAAAGGTGAAACAGAGGATAACTTGTGATAAAGGGAGTAGTGGTTGTTGCAGATTAGGAGAAACACAGGCAGGTATGGAAACAACGGTGTAGTGAGTCTTGAATTGTAACTGACTGTTGTAATATAACCCGGTCAAAACAAACCTTCTGACAGTTGGAGATTTAAACTAAGAGTTCCAAAGTCTTCCTAACTGACATGGAGTAAAAGTATATGTAACTTGTGTGAATATAATGTAACTGCTGTTCCCTGGAGGAAGTGGGCCCAACCACTACTTGATGCCTGGTTGGTGTCCTCTTCACCACTCATTCTTTCTTTCTCTCTCCTCCCTCCCCCCATTCTGGCAGGGTGAAAGTGAGTACAGGAGAGGAGACAATAATAAATGAAGTGAGTATGGAATGAAGAAATAGCTGGAATGAGAGAGGTGACTGAGTAAAGAGTTTAGATTAGTGGTAGAGGAGAATCAGGTTAACAATGTGCTGAGGTAATTATCTAACTTGCTGCAGCCCAATGTAACCATATGTCTTTCATGGACAGATTTCTTGACAATTCCTGCACTTAGGGCATCCAGATGTGGTCTTTCCTCTGCTCAGGAGAAGAGTGTTGACTTTCTTACTACAAGACATATTCTATATATTCTGTCACAGTGATGCCTATAAAAATCATAAATTGAGTATATTACAGTCTAGAATGTATATGTGGTTCACATTGCAAATGCTGAAAATGAATTGTATGTAGATGTTATTATTTAACACTTGTATTGTATCTTAAGACTACAACCAAGTTGGCCCTATTGTACAAACCATATAATAAATGATGGTCTATCTATGCTCCAAAGAGCTTACAATTTAAAGACTGATTTTGGAGGATATGAGGAAGAATATAAGAGCAAAGGTGAGGTTGTCTATTGTACCTTGAGGCTGCTATAATATACATTGAGATTTTTTAAAGTGTAGTCTTAACTTTCAATGTCCTGGCACTCAATTATTTTCAAAATAAAAAAACAAACCACAGCATTTTATTACATTTTCCTTTGTTAATAATACCTATTTACAACCTTAACTCCAACCTTAATAATTTTGTTTGGGAATAAAAGGTTCTAGTCTGATTGAATGACAGTGCAACAGAGGCCATACAGTTGATTTTTGACAGGGATGTTATTCATTTACATAATCTAGTAGCTTTATCTAAAAGGTATATGCAGGGGGAGAAAAAGACAAGACAATATCAATTAAATAAAAGATCCCAAATATTATGGTTGTCTAACAATTCCCATTATAGCCCATTATATTCTATTACTTATATCTTTGCTAAATTTTAATTGTTTGAGCTGAAATTGTGTAGATATGATCTTGCCCTCTGTTTTAATGTTTCTTTTTTAAGTTTTAGCAAAAAATTATGCAGCACTTTCTGACAATGAGCAAAGTGAAAACTAGGTAGTTTTAACAATCTTAACCAATGTTTCCAATTTTTTAAGAGTTCTAACTCCTTAAGGGTTTTCAGCAAAACTTGAAATGTGTCAGACAGTTCAGTGGCGAGAGAGGTGGCTTTTGTTGTCCCTGTGAAAATTCATCCTAATTTTGCTAAATTACAAGCTTTAGAAAACCACTGTTTGTGCATGTGCAATAGAGCTTGTTAAACTCTCTTAACTTCTTTCTCCACGGCACATCCTTCTCAGTCCTAATGAGTCTCTTACATCATTCTGAAGCAGTCATATAGACAAAAATGTATCCTGCTCCTGATCTAGCGGAAGATGCACTGGGCTGGGATCCAGCGAGACCGTAGGTTCTCAACTCTGCTTTCCTGCTGAATTATGTTAATAATTTTATATCTTCACAATCCTTAGTACTAAGCCAAGCCTCAGCCCCCTGATTAAAGAAGGGACCTGAATCAGCCCTCCTTACTCTCCATTTCACAGTAGACTCTGTTCCATACACTGAATGAAGCAGAGGTCCTGTGGAAAAAATAGAATGTGGTTATGTAATTGAAGACAGTACCATAATACAAATACACAAGGGAGCTGAATTATGGTCACAAAGACAATTTTGGTATTTTATTTTTAGTGCTTGACTTCGCATCCTTAATAAGATCTGAAGAGAAACCAACACCAGCTTAAGTATTTGTATGTACCAGTATATATAAATTAGACTTTAGCCATTCACAAAATTCTGCCTTCTGATGCCATTATCCTTATGACTCACTCCACATATTACATACACAATGAAAGATAAATTCTACTTGGCTTATGGTTAAGGCTACATTTTAGTCATGGGTATTTTTAATAAAAGTCACGGACAGGTCATGAGCAGTAAACAAAAATTTGTGGCCCGTGACCTTTCGATTACTTGTACTATAATTACCCCTGACTAAATCTTGGGGGGTCAAGAGGTGCCACGGGTGCTCGTGGGGGGTGGCCCAGGAGGTGCCGCAGGGGGTGGCGGCTCGGGGATGCCACGGGTGCTGGGGGGGGGCACTGCGGGTGGTTGGGGAGCAGCCTGGGACCCCTGCTGGTGCTGGAGGGGGGGCAGGCGGCAACACTGGACCCCCACTGGTGCTGGGGTGGTTAATAGGGCTGGCAGGCTCCCTACCCAACACCTCGCAGCTCCCCGGAAGTGGTGACATGTCCCTCCCTCAACTCTTAGCTCCACGTATGGCCCCTGCCCCAAGCGCTGGCTCTGCAGCTCCCATTGGCTGGGAACCGTGGCCAATGGGAGCTGCCGGGGGGAGGCAGTGCCCGCAGGTGGAGGGAGCTGAGGGAAGGGGATGTCACCACTTCCAGGGAGCCTCCCAAGGTAAGCGCTGCCCAGAGCCCTCCTCCCTGCCCCATGTACCCAAACTCTTGATGCTGCTGGGGAGGGAGGGACACGGTGGCCCATGACTGCCCTAGCAACAGCTGGTGCAGCTGGCCCAGCCACTTCTGGCCCACCCGAGCTTCTCAGGTGGCCCCTGGGCCAGCTGCACTGGCCACTGCAAAAGTCACAAAGTCATGGAATCCATTACTTCCGTGACAAACTCGCAGCCTTACTTCAATTCTTTTGTAGCTTGGAGTTTTGATTTTAATCTTTATGCCAAAGACTACAAAATATGTCCCCATCTTGTAAGTCAGCCTGTCAGTGCCACTACTCCTAGTCAGAACATTCACCCTCTCTTAAACCAAGCTACACTACACTGAATAAATGTCTCTGTCTGTCTGGGTAACAAAACTGGTGAAAGAACCTCATTTGCTCTTTCAAGCACTGAAGGACTGACTTACAAGATAGGTTATTTTCTGTTATTTTTAGAGTTCTGGTTATTGAAGTACTTCTGTATCCATAAATCTTGTCATAGACTCTTATTCCACCTCCTCCTCCCCACAAAAGAGACAGAGAGAGAGAGAGGATGCCAGCTTCCTTCAATCCTATCTTGAGCAGTAGTTTTCTGTCTTGTTTAACCTTGTGACCAGAGACAGTCCCACATTTCTTTGTGGGTTCTAAGATGGTTAGGATAGAATAGACAAATTCACTTATGAATTAATATGAATAAAAATCATTCACATTCACATATAAGAAGGTTTTAGATTTTCCAGTGGCCAACTATATTCCCTGATTTTGGTAATTTGTTTTCTAATAGCTATGGCCAAAGGTTCAGGAGGCAGAGGAAACATCACAGGAGATGAAGTGTAGACCTGTCTTTTAAATTACTATTTTATCTTTTACCCTTTTACAATATTATGTATGCTTATTGCAAGCATATAAGATTATGTATTTGCTTATTATGACATCTCTAAATTGGCTAACCCTACTGATTTGAGTGCTGATGCATTTCACTAGAGAGTCACTGAAGCTACTCAAGAAGAAATATATCGATTGCTAGGTAAATAAATCTTGGAATATTTGCAGCTCCTGAGAAGAGAAATGTCCCCTCAAATTATCTACTTGGTATCTTTCACTTTTTGAAACCAACTTGATCAGATTGTATAACAGAGGGCATTAGGCTTCCTAAGCTCATAAAAAGTATTTAACCATTAGCTCCCAATCTACATTTAATGGAGATATTAGCATTGTTTTGCATTTGCTGACCCAGCCTTCCTAATATTATCATGGTATTAAACATGCTGTGCAGCAACTCTCCACTTTCATGAATCACATTAAATTACCTGGGCATAAATGGGAATAATGTTGCATCAGGCTATATAGAATGGATCTGATTTGGTTTAGATATTTTATTTAGATGAGCAATATGCACAAGTATAATAAAATACTTTCCATTCAAACATTTCCTCAGTAATTTCTGTAAGGAGGGTTAACTGGTAAGTGAAAATCAAGGATTTAATGGTCTCCTAAGTACTCCTTGACACTCTTGTTATTCAAGTCTAGGATGACAAGGTATAAGTGGGTCATCAAGGGATTCTTTTAAAATGTTCCCTTTTTGTCCATGAAACAGTACTACATGAATGTGCGCTCAAACACATAGATTTATTATGCTGCACTTTGAGGCATCTTTGAAGGACCTCAGTCAGTATTCTAAATTTTAATTCAGAGACAAGGTCATTACAGTGCACTAATCGTTCCAGATTTTAGGATGCGAGCCACTTTATTATTGCAAAATACTATTTTGTAAACGGAAGGATACAAGAACTCTCCAGCTCCATTAATAACTCCACTCGCAGTGGCTGTATCCCAAACCGTAGATGATTTTATGTCGTATGGGGTGTGTACAGCCTAAACACAATGGACATGTTCCAACAGGGAAAGGCAATTTACCTCCCCCTTAATTCCCCCCAATATGTTTCCTTGCTTGCATGGGTTGTATGCTTAATTCCCTGGTTCCTAGACTGCAACTTCAATACTCTAGGTTGTAAAATATATAACAGCTTAATTGTCTCCTCTCCGCTCTTGCTTATTTAGAATGAAACTTGCCCTTTAACATCACAGTGGCTTCAGATCAAATTTAGCAGGTTAATCTACAGCAGCTTCTTCATTGCTCTTCGCCCCCAGGGGATCAAGATTATTAAAACCAAACAAACTCACTGGTTCCGGGGGGGGGGGGGGGAGAGAAAGAATCCCGCAGGTGTCTTAACGGATGCTGCTGCTGCAACAATCAACCTGCAATTCATGTGATGAGTTTCACCTGCCGCCACCTCTCACCAAACCCGTGCAAGGGGGCTGTTTTTGCCCACGGTGGGGGGTGCATCCTGGTAAATTAGTGCCAGGAAAGGTGAGGAAGACTTTGGCAGGTTTTCCTGTGGTTGGCACCACCTACCCTCTTGGGAAAGACCAAGGCAAGGTGGAGCTTTTCTCTTTTCGAGATAGGGGAAGGTGCTAGGAGAGTGTCAAGTTTTGTGCCCCTGGGCTGGTCCCTATTAGCTGCACTTTGCTCCTTCGCCTAGTAGAACAACGTGACCTAGAGGTGGCAGGTAAGGGGGGCAGGGCTGCTTGGTCCCGTTATCTCCTCCCCTGCCTCAAGCTGGGGAAGAATTGGACGAGGGGAGCGAAGAAGGAGAGAAGAGCCGCTTGTTCTAAGCCAGCTGCTACCCCCGGTCTCTTGGCAACGTAATTACCAGCGCAACCTGTGCTGCTGTGGTAGCTGGCGTGCGACAGGAACGCCGAGCGGGGCACGGCTCTTCCAGCCCCGGCCCGGCCCCTGCTGCAGACCCCGCCGCCGCGGTGCCCGGGAGCTGCAGCTCCGCGCCTCCAGGGGAGCGTCCCGGGAAAGGCGCGCGGAGCGAGCGAGGGCGGCCGCGGAGAGAGCGCGCCCAGCCGCGCCCGCGAGGGGGAGGGCGGCGCCCCGGCCCAGCCGCGCCGCGGCGGGAGAGCAAACTTGACTCGAAGATGGGGAAGAAGTGGAAGAGCCCGAGTGAGGTGGAGAAAGGCTGCTCGGAGCAGCCGGCGGAAGCGGGCAGGAGACGGAGCAGGAGCGCCAGCCGGGGGAGGTTTGCTGAGTCCTGGAAGAGGCTAAGCTCGAGGCAGGGTTCCACCAAGCGGGCCGGGCTCGCCTCCCAGCAGGCGCCGGTAAGTGCGCGAGGCTCCTTCCCTGTTCGTCTCAAAGCACCTGGACTTGTTGGGGCCCCGCGCCGGGAATTCTCCCCCGCAGAGGACATGCTGGCGGGGCTCCCCTCGGCACAGTTAGCAGCCTCTCTGCGGGGTGGGAGCGGGTTTTCCTTGTGCACTAGGGCAAAGCTGCTGAGGCGTGGCGCCCGTCTAGTTAGCCGGCCTCGCTGGAGAGCTGCTCACATGAGTGCTGGGTCCTGGCTCGCCGCAGCCATGGGTGGGAAAGCCGGCAAGGGAGCGCGTCTCACTCCCACTGGGGGGGGGGGGGAACGGGACTCCCGTGTGTCTTACAGGGAACGTTGTGGTTTGACTCTTGCAATGGCTAAACCCAGTGGCTTGTGAACCTTCCCGTGTGCATCCGCGGAAACCTCGCGGCTGGCGGGCCGTGCTCCTACCCACCCTGTGAAACCCCATCTCGTGGGTGTAAACTCCACTCCCTCCTCTCACTTGTTGCAACACAAGCTTTCCGAATATTAATATCGGCCGTGCATAGGGCAGTGTCTCGATCTCTGGATTGTTGAAATGACCAGATACCTCCACCAATTGATAAGGAAGAAAACTGTTGCATCTTAGGGAAAAAATGTATTATGTCCTGTCTCTGACTAGAGAGAGAGGCAAGGAAACCTCCTGTTGCTTGTACCAGCCCGAATAACTGGGGGTGTGTGTGGTGGTGGTGGGGGGGGGAGGTTTGTCATTTTTAAAGAGTCAAAATGCTTGCCCTGATTTTATTGATGATGGAACGAATTTATAGATATCTGAATAATCAAATAGAACCACCATAAACTATGCATCTCTTACCTACTGGCGTTTTCACATTACACGTAGACTTTCGATTTCATAATGTTCTGTAACTGCTGCAAGGACCATCGCAGCATCTCTCCTTTTGTGATGGTTTTTCTTCTGACAGCCCATTAACACGCTTCTGAAAGTTTGTCCTTTTAAAATAATTTTAAATTCTCTTTAGAAGCAATGCATTATGAATATATGAACTGTTGAACCATAAAAGGGAAAACTGCATTAACCAGATACATTATTTTAAATAATGTAACTTTTTCCCAAATACAAGACTTTAATACAAATAGTGTTTTTGTTTTGTTTTTAAGCTTTTATTTCTTGCTTAATAACACTGGGAGGTTGCATTAGGAATTTGTAAGGTAGATTGACAGACATATATTTATGAATATACACGTATTTGAAAGTATATATCAGATGTTAATTTTCCTGACAAAATGCACAAGAAAATTGAGGGGAACGTATAAATCTCTCTGGGTTGTTATAAGTTTGCGCTCTCATTTTACTTTGCATACCATTGCTGTCTTCCTTTGCTTAGGAAAAATACCATATGTTCTTGGCAAAAACCTGTTGCTTCAGTTCTCAGGTTGTATATTTGATTTGACAGAGTAAGAGCGATTTATTTCAAATGTATGTGCAGATTTGTTAGTTGTCATGTTGCAAGGAAAATATCCACAGGTTGAATATCTATGGGGAAGAACATAAGGGTGAAAAGACCTATGGTAGGAGGAGTGCTATGACAACCAGAAGATATGTGGAGAAGCAATAGTATTCTCATCTATGGAGAAAAGAGAGATTAAAATTCTAACCTGGGGGGCGGGGGCGGTTTAAGGTGAAATTGTGGTACTGCCTTAAACTATTTTTTTCACAAGAGAAATATTCTAATATCAATATTTCAGAAAAAATATTTTGAAGTCTTGTTTAAATTCTGCCTTCTACAAATTTTACAATATATTTTTTGTCTTATAACTAAGATTGATTCTTTGAATTAAATGTAAGTTACAAACAAAATGTCATCACACAGGTTGAAACCATAGTACAGTG
Organism: Mauremys reevesii; assembly: GCF_016161935.1. NCBI lineage: Eukaryota > Metazoa > Chordata > Testudines > Geoemydidae > Mauremys > Mauremys reevesii. Next base: position 91,893,298 of record NC_052628.1, on the reverse strand, counting down.
TTAGCTAATTTATGCACAATAACAAGAGGAAATTACCAGTTTCCCCCTCCTCTTCTCTTCTCTTCTCTTAAAATGGTATTAAGGTGGCTTTACTTTCTACTTCCAAGGTAATACATGCACACCATAGTTTCAGCTCCAGAAACTGTGGGGAGGGAAACGACAGTAAATGTGAGACTGATTCTATAAATCTTTGTTTATTGCTAACCACAAAACAAACAGGGCACATCAGTGGCTGTTTTTACAACACATCTCCCTATTATGTGATACTCTATCTGAATATTAGCATATAATCTCAGAAAATCTATTTGAGAATGTTAACCTTCTACAGACTGTGTTTGGAGCAAGTAAGAGTAGGGTATGTTCTCCGTTGTTTTGGGAACATATTAGTCAATACATGTGTTGTTCTTTTTCTGTTGTTTTAGATACATTGAACTGGAGCTGTTTGGGATTTTGTGTTTCTTTAAACAGGGGCACAAACCAAAATCCTGTATTTTTCTCAAAGTTCGGATCCCTTATCAGACTGGAACTTTGACTTGAGCTCATCTATATTTCAAAACTTCTCCTCTCATCTCTGACTTTGTTCTCAACTGCCTTGGCTCTTGTGTTGTCATTATATTTGTCCAACAAGGGTGTAATCCAAATATTCTGATTTGGTGTAAAAAAGACTATGGGTGCAAAGCAGTGGAGATTCAACTCTAAAACTTTATCAGTAATCTGCTACTTACTAAGGGGTTTTTATGGTCCTACATGCTACTATTCATATGTATAGTTACACCACTGGAGGAACAAATAATGGAGAGCACATTTTATGTAGATTTTTTTTAAAGGGTTAAATGGTTCAGGCTGAGGTAATTTGGAAGGGAAATATACTATACATTCTGTTGCAAGCATGAGAAGCCTCAATCCTGACAATATTTAATGTAAAGGAAAAGCTTTAACTCAGACTGCTGCCTTAAATGCTAAAAATTGGTTTTCTACACTAAACCTACTGTTCAGCCCAAACACCTTTTTAGATGTGTGGTATTTGCCCTGGCCTCCTCACTTGCACCATATAAATAATGAACCCATTTTGATTGATTTCCGCAATCTTTAAGGTGGTCATTTCAAATATCTAGTAACCAGTATAGGTAAGGAGTACAGCTTTGGCATCCTATTTTACATCAAGAAATATTGGCGAAGGAGGAATGCTTCCATTAACCATTTGTACGTTACATTGCTTGAAGTGTTTGTCATGGGTACACTCCTAAGAATAAATAGTTCTGTTTTTATTCTAATGGAAGGTGTCTTGGCTATTTGCCCAGAAATGTCAGAACATGCCACTAACACTCTCTTAAGAAGAGAGAAGGTTCCATTGGGTATCAGTGACAGGGGAGCAAGATGACATCTGCCACACCCATCAACTACTGCCTACTTACTGAGTAAAAACTTTGTTCTGGAATTCTGAGTTCACTGTTCATGAGTAGCACTCATAGAAAATGCTCCCAACATTGGTAAGCTTTTTGTTTTTGTTACACTTCTCTTTATCTACAGGTGCAGCCAAAGCTTAAAAGACCCAATCATTGACTTTCTAATTATGCTACAGGAAAAGCCAATTATAGCTAAGTTTTAGACATTTTACAAGATATATTTCCAATTCCTTTATTGCCTGCTCTAAGGCTGAGACATGGAGGAAAACCACTCATTAAACTTGTGCTGAAGCTTCTGAGACATGATAGGTCTATAGTACAGTATCTTTAATGTTAAGCATTCCATATCTTTTTGCTGGAAATAGCTGAGAGAGAATAACTCAGCAGCATAATACAGTTACTCTCTGAGTCGATTGACTTCACTTCCCACCTTCCAGCAACAATAGACTCTATCTAGAAAATTTTTTTTATCAACAACCCCCCCGCCCCAATCTATGCCATGCTGCTGGGGACATATAAGTGCTTATACCTGTCTGCTCTTTTTAGATCATGCATGTTACTTGTAACTGCAGTTTCATATAGCTCCAGAATAGTTTATGTAGAAGAATATTTGCCTAAAATAAAAGTTGTCATTCATTCTTGAGGAGGAGGGGTTATTTTCTTTAGAAGCTTGTCTGAAAGATAATGTCTTCAGTATATACAGTAGATCTGTTTTTAAAATCTTACTTACAGTGTAGGCAGTTGCCTGACTTGGGTTTATTTGGGCTTCAGTGTCACATTGAAACATCTTAAATAAAATTACAGATGAGGTTACAACAATAGCCAATTCTATTATCTTAAAATTTTAGAAATTGTTTACTTTCAGTAATGTTCTATAGTACATAGGCTAGCATTGCCACTTAGATGGGTTAGGCCTGCAGGCTTGAGTTCAACTAGTATCTTTTGACAACAAACCCTCTCTCAGAACTATTTCTTTCCAGTTTTTGTTAAGCCTCTGTTTCTTAAGCATTAGAATCTCCAGACATGACTCCATCCCCAGCCTCCCCACAATATGCTTTCCCCCCCCACCAACAACCTCCATCTCTCTGCCACAACATATTTTAAAGTAACTCTACTTTTCAGAATATGCAGCCTCATGGTACAGATCACTTGTATAGTTTTGCTTAGGTCAGTAGTGTAGAAGATACAAGAGCAAAGAAATCCACATAAAAGTATCAACTGTCAAGTATGCATTCTTTACTGAGATGGCCTTGCCTATCCCTCTCATTCTTTGTTCTGGAACAACCTTGGTACCCTTTAAGGTCCGCCTTCTTTGTCATCATTTCAGTATAACCCTTTGTCATGCCCAGCCAAGTCCAACTCCTCCTTTTGTTTTTTAAGCTGCTTCCCTGTGTTAGCTTGCTTCAACCTTCTTGTAACATACCTTAATGGGAGAGGACACTGCTGTCCATGCCCCTTGTACCTAAGACCATAAGTGGGGTGGCGGTTAGGCTCCAGTAACACCTTATCTCTTGGCACCCTTCCTCAAAGTTGAATTCATATCTCTTTAGGGCCATCTAAGTGAAGGTACCCACATCAGAGTATCTTAAAAACAAGATTGGTTAAAAATAGAGAAAATAGAAGTTGGTGGCTTTTTTGTGGATTTTTTTGGGTGTGTTTTGCACAATATCACATCTAAATATTCTAGAAAGCCCAGTTAGGTAGGCTTCCTTATGTTGGTTACAGAGGGGGATGGGAAAAAAATTGTGCATTTCTACAAATTGGGGCTGTTTAGTGGGAACAATAACCAGGTCAAGTGGGTGATGTAGTCCCAGGTGTTATACTGCCTTATCATATCAGGGTGAAGTTGCATCAACAGGTCCACTAAGTGTTTGGACTGGAGCCTTGCCTGGAGAAAATAACAAAAATCTTTGTTGCCCATACAAGGGTTATTGTCCCCTTATTGAGAGATTTCAAAGTCCAGCATATTAAAGTCAACTTTCAACCATGCTACTGTAGAGTCTCTTCACCAGTCAGTCAAGGTGACTTGCATGACTGTGATTCTTGGTTATAGGTGTTATAAATCATGCTGTGTATTTTTCTCTTTGATCACATAGAGCCTGGATTTTTTTTTCCTCGTGACAAGGATGACAAGCAAAGCATTGATAGGTATTATGGATATTATCGCTCCAGTTTTCTTCATGCAAGTATTGCATAATGTCTAAATAGAGTTGAAGCTCTCAAGTGTCTGCCTAAACTTAGATTCAGACATCTTGTTACAGCTGGCTGCATTTTAACTGTATCTGAAGTCTCTAACCAGTGTCTTGGTTGCATGGCTGTAGAGTTCACTGACTAAGTATGAAGCCTCAAATCATGGGACGTAAAAAGTAACAATTAGTAATTCTGTACCTAAGGGTATGTCTACACTACAAGACTATTTCGAATCAACTTAATTCGAATTTGTGGAATCGACCTTATGAAGTCGAAGTTGTGTATCCACACTAAATACACTAGTTCGACTGTGTGAGTCCACAGTAACGGGGCCAGTGTCGACTTTGGAAGCAGTGCACTGTGGGAAGCTATCCCACAGTTCCCGCACTCCCCGCTGCCCATTTGAATTCTGGGATTTCCCCCAATGCATGCTGGGGGGAAAAATGTGTCGAGGGTGGTTTTGGGTAACTGTCATCATTGAACCGTCAATCACGCCCTCCCTCCCTCCCTGAAAGCGCCTGCAGGCAATCTGTTCGTGCACTTTTCTGCTCAGTGACAGCGCAGGCGCCACAGCACTTTGAGCAAGGATCCGGCTGCAGTTTTGGCCGTTGTCAACTCCTCGCACCTTATCGTCCACCTCTTCCACAGTCAGCTGCTGAGAAATAGGGCTACTTTTCAATGGTGCTGCGAGCACTGGTGGACCATGGGGGACGTTTTACCAACATCAACGTCGGGTGGCCAGGCAAAGTTCATGACGTGCGTGTTTTCAGGAACTGTGGTCTGTTTAGACGCCTGCAGGAAGGTAGTTTCTTCCCGGACCACAAAATAAGTCTTGGGGATGTGCAGATGCCTATAGTGATCGTCGGGGACCTAGCCTACCCGCTAATGCCCTGGCTCGTGAAGCTCTGTGCAGGCGCCTTGCACAGCGACAAGGAACTCTTCAAGTACCAGTGAGCAGCGTGACCTGTGACTGTTCAGTTTCTTTACAGAGAAGCTGAACCTGCCCCTGTTTCTTTACCAAGTGACTGTTGACTAGCATCTGCAGTTACATACCCCGCCCACCCCGCTTCCCCAACTTCCAACACACGTTTAAAAATAAAATACATGTTCCACTGTAACTTGACAAAGGTTTCTTTATTGATGACTTTGCGTTACAGGGTTGAAACTGGGACACGGACTGTGCTGGGTAGGGTGTGCAGTGATATAAAGACCGCCTGTAAACTCGAGGAATGACAGGCTCCTGCTCCCAGAGCGGTCTGCAGTGCCGGACTGGATGTTTCAACGGAGCCTGCCATCCCTCCTTTTTGGGACTCTGTGTGCAGGGGCTATGTGGCCTTTTGGCGGGGGAGGACGGATACAGATTCCTCTGCTGCGTGGCTCTGTGGTCCAGGACAGGGACCGTTGCATGAGATCTGTAACCCCCTTCCCCCGCTACAAAGTCACGTACTCCCCCCACCCACACAGAACATGCAAACCACCTCCCATACCGACCAGGGTGCCTACTGACTGCAGTGTGTGTGTGACTGACCTGCTGCTGATCCTGCCCCCATGTCTGTACCCTGGTAAAGGTGATTGTCCTGTCCAGTTACCAACCCCCTTTCCCCACCTTCAAACACAGTCTCCTCTAAAAGAACATGACGGAAACAGTAATTAACAGAAAAGTATTTTTTATTATCAACTAGCCAGTTAGGGGATGAAACTGGGACGGGGGCTTGGGTGAGGCAGGAAGGAAAGGACTTCTCAAAATTTAGGCTATGAGAGCTTTTCGGTACTTGAGCACTCTGCTGGGGTGCAGTGACAGTTTACACGGCCCCTGGCGCCCCTCCTTCTGGTTATTTTGGGTGAAGGGGGTATGGGACTTTGTGGCGGGGGAGGGCGGTTGCAGATACATGGCAGGGGGGCTCTGTCCTCCTGCCTGAGGTCCTGCAGAACATGCACAAGGCGCAGGAGCATGTCCGTTTGCTCCCTCATTAGTCCAAGCAGCGTTTGAGTCGCCTGCTTGTCTTTCTCACGCCACCTCTCCTCCTGTTCGCTGTGTGAGCGCTGGTACAGAGAGAGGGTCTCCCTCCACTGGCTCTGCTGGTCCGCGTCGTCTCGGGAGCACCCCATAAGTTCAGCGAACATCTCATCCCGTGTCTTTTTCTTTTGCTGCCTAATCTTTGCCAGCCTCTGTGAGGGGGATGCTGTGGCAGGTCTGGAGACAGTTGAAGCTGTGTGATGGGAAAAAGGGAGTGAATTCCTTGCAAAGATAAATTTTTGCAAACAATGAACACAGTGTAGTCTGTCTCTGTGAATTCTGGGTTGAGATCCCAGTGCCTGATGGGGCAAAAACCATTTTCGCAGGTGGTTCTGGGTAAATGTCGTCAGTCATCCCTTCCTCCGGGAAAGCTACAGCGGACAATCATTTCAAGCCCGTTTTCCCTGGATTGCCCTGGCAGACACCACAGCGTGGAAACCATGGAGCCTATTTTGCCTTTTGTGCCTGTCACTGTATGTGTACTAGATGCCGGTGACAGAGGCGGTCCAGCAGCGCTACACAACAGCATGCTTTTGCTTTTGCATGACAGCAGAGATGGTTACCAGCCATACTGTACCATCTACCATACCATAAATTGGTAATAAGATGGGCATGGTTACCAGTCCTTTTGCACTGCACCATTTGCTGCTGTCATAAGTGCCCCTGGCTGCTCTTAGCCAGGGGCACAAAAGCCAAAATTGGGAATGACTCCCTGAGTCAATCCCTCCTTTTTGGTATCTAAAAATAGAATCAGTCCTGCCTAGACTATGGGCAAGTGTACTAGAGAACCACTGTATCAGAGAACCAGAGAGAACAGCTGCTCTGTCAGATCCTGCATAGATTATGAGCTGTATGCTATTCACAGGGGGTGCTCCTGCAACAACCCCACCTGTTCATTCCATTTTTCCCCAGCCTTCCTGGGCTACCATAGCATTGTCCCCCCACTTGTGTGATGAAGTACTAAAGAATGCAGGAATAAGACACAGTGACTTGTTAGTGAGAAATTAGTGGAAGGCAGCCTCCAGTTGCTATGATAGTCCAGATAGGACATTAAGGACTGTGGAGGAGAGGACCCCAGCATCCTGCTGCTAGTCCAGGGGCAATTGAATCTTTTCTTTACACATGAAGGGTGGGGACTGATGAAGCTCAGCCCCCTGTTGCTATGATGAAGACGGTTACTAGCCATACTGCACCATCTACCAGGAAAAATTAGGGCCAGGCGCCCTTGATCGACCTCACTGATGGTAGTATGCATGGTTACCAGTCCTTTTGCACTGCCCCATGTGCCAATAGGCTGATGATGACAATGGATATCAGTCATATTGTACCGTCAGCCACCCATGGCGGGGGGGGAGTGAGGATGTCGGTGTTCAGTGCTGCAGCATCGCATCTATCTGCAGCATTCAGTAAAGATAGGGTGACATGTAAAAGAGTCAACAGAGGATTGTTTTCCCTTTCACTTCTGGGGGGGGGTGTGTGTGTGGGGGGGTGCGTAAATTGCTGCGCTATGCCCTGACCCACCGCGGACACTGTGTTTGACCCTAGAAGCATTTGGAGCTCAGCCAAGAATGCAAATGCTTTTCGGAGGCAGCAGGAACTGTGGGATACCTTGCGTCCTCAGTCCCCCCTCCCTCTATGAGCGTCCATTTGATTCTTTGGCTTTCTGTTACGCTTGTCACGCAGCAGCGTGCTGAGTCTCTGCTATGCCGTCTGTCCGGAGATTTTTGAAAAAATACTTTGGACCAGGCGTAACATTACAGTAATTCCCCTAATTAGATGCAGGAGTCTCCGAGCGAGATCACCCTGAGGACGGTCACTGAAGGAGATAGAGAGTGCATGCTGCGTGAAAGCCAGCACAAACCAGGGCCCTATGCAGCCGTGCTCGGGGAGGAAATGCTCCCAGAGTACCTCATGAAAGCCTCGCGCGGAAAACTGTGCTGCCACGGAGCACCCAATAAGGCAGCTCTCCCCAGGAACCTCCTGAGGAGGCTTTTCGATTCCCTCCAGGAGAGCTTCGTGGAGATCTCCCAGGAGGATTTCTGTTCTATCCCCATATATAGAGAGACCTCCTTTTCACATACTTCAGATTCCTGTTATATTAAGAATAAAAGTTTACATGGTTAAAGCACTTACCGACTGCTCCTTCCCCTGATTCAGGATCCGGGTTAATGGCCGGGGACGGTTGGTAGGGGATCTCCATGACGGTGATGAAGAGATCCTGGCTGTCGGGGAAACCAGCGCTGTCGCCTGCCTCGTTCTCCACAAACCCTTCCTCATCTTCCCCGTCCGCGAACATAGTCGAGGAACTGGCCGTCGACACTGTCCCATCGTCAGAGTCCATGGTCATTGGTGGGGCAGTGGTGGCAGGCTCCGTAGTGTCCGTTTGCCGCTTTGATTTTTTGGTAGCCTTGTCTGGGGTCCTTGATTTTCACGCGGCGCTGCGTTGCATCCCGGCTGTATCCTCTGTCTCTCATGGCTTTGGAGACCTTCTCGTAGGTCTTTGCATTCCGTTCTTTGGAGCGCAGCTCTGAAAGCACAGACTCCTCGCCCCACACACCGATCAGATCCAAGAGTTCCCGGTCAGTCTATGCTGGGTCCCTCTTTCTATTCAGAGATTACATGAACTCCTCTGCTGGAGAGCTCTGCATCGCTGCTGGTGCTGCTGAGCTCGCCCCGATGTCCAACCACGAAATGAGATTCTAACTGTCCAGACAGGAAAAGGAATTCAGCCATACAGGAAAAGCACCGGGAAAATTTGATCAGAACATCTGAGCTCGGACTGCTGTCCAGAGCGTCAACAGAGTGGTGCAGTGTGGGATAGCTCCCGGAGCTAGTAAGTTCGATTTGCATCCACACCTAGCCTAATTCGACATAGCCATGTCGAATTTAGTGCTACTCCCCTCGTCGGGGTGGAGTACCGAATTCGAACTAAAGAGCCCTCTAGGTCGAATTAAATGGCTTCCTGGTGTGGACGGGTGCGCGGTTAATTCGAATTAATGCTGCTAAATTCGAATTAAAGTCCTAGTGTGGACCAGGCCTAAGCTTTAATTTTATTAGTCCTTTCCCTTTGGATAGCAGCCTGTAATCTTTTTTGTGTGTGTGTGTAGGTGGAACTTTGTCAAGGTTTGGTGTTTTTTGGTTTGGCCTATATTTATTTTGGTGTTTAGATTATAAGGAAGAGTGAATGGGCTAGTGCTGATTTGTGGGGAGTGGGGCATTGAGGTGGGAAAAACTTTCCTAATGTTGGCAGCTTATAATAGTAAACAATGCATAGACCACAGAAAAACACAAGCAGTATGATTTAAACTAAACTCAATATTGTAATCAAAACTGACTGTAGTAGAGATGACAAAATGCAGTCAGTGTTGGTATAGAATACTAAATTTATGGGTGGGATTTGAAGAATGTAATGGAAAGGCCACAGCTTAAATGTAGGAAACTTTAACTATCTTTTTCCTCTCTCTATCCTTCTTTAATTAGCTATAGATGAAATCTTGATCCTATGGAAATCAATGGGAGTCTTGTCATTTTGCCGTTAACTTAGTGGGGCTAGGATTTCATCCTATATTATTAAACTCCAGTCATAAGGGGCTAGCTGCACCACTTATAACTAAAGTCAGTGTCCATAATAGGTGTTTCCTATGTATTATGTAGTTATTTTAACCCATTGTGGGTTTTTGAGTGGGTTAGTTTTACAATAGAGAAGCTAAATAACTGTACAACCACTCACTTTTGATGTAAGATCTTTCTTTAAAGGTGATCTCTTTTGAACTGAAACTTAAGTAATATGAAAAGATGTCTTCCCCCAGGCTATATAAAGTAGCATTAAGATGAAAAGAAAATATCAATGAGAAAAAAATATAAGCACATAAAGTATTTTTATTTCGGTGGGGAACAAATCATTTTAAATTCTGAGCAGTTTCTTTGGTCCTCCATTGGAATCTTCTGATGCAATCTCTCACTTACATTCAACACCAGCAAGTGACGGAGTGCATCTGTCAGCTAGCTCATGGCATAGCTAAGGTGTGGGCATGTACATCTGTGGTTTAAGGGATGACTAGGGTAGTTGAAGGTGTCATGCAGTGGATAGGACATTGCACTAAAACTTGGGAATAGAACACTCACTTGGCTGACTTCCATTAAGTCACTTCCACTCTTAGTGGCCTTAGAATCCTCGCATGTACAATAGGGATAACGATATTTGCTGCCTGTGTAAAGTGTGTTTGAGATCTATGAGTGAGACCTGCTAGATGAGACAAAGGCATTGTAATCTTTAATATACAATGTAAATGTGAGGAATTAACAATAGTAATTTTAAAGACTGCAATGTTTATTTTTTTTAATGCAAGAATAGTAGCACTAACCTAGGTGTCGATCTGACAAAGGATTGATGTATTTTTTTCAAAGTTTTCATCAAACAAACATTTTGCAGAAAGTGTTCATTCTGACTCTGTTTTCTGAAGGGATACCCCCTCACCCCAAATCTTGTCTCACAAGTTCAAATTTGTGGGATTTTTCCTGTGTTTGGACTTGTTTTCCAACTGGCAAAAGTTGGAACACAGTAACAGTTTGTGCCTGAAAGTAACATTTTTGCTCTTTGAAGTGAAACACTTTGGGGGCGGGGGGGAGGAAATCTCCTGACTTTTTCCAGTGAGAACACATGAGTGTGGAGTGGGGGGAGGGAGTCTCTTGTGATACTAGAATTTCTATAGGGGAAAACTTTTTGAAAGGGAATTCTTGTGGGAAATCTATTTCCAGCCAACTCTACCTAGGTATCTCCTTTAAGTTGAATTTGGACAATTATGTTCTGTTTGCCTAACTTTTCTATTTATAGCTTCAACTGAATGTAGTATGCTTCACTTCAATTCATATGCTAAACAGTTACTTGTTAGCAAGTGTTAAGCAGAGTTTGTATTCCACTCCAGAGATTGTTAACTTGAGTGATGGGTGGAGTAACTTCTGTGTACACATATTTTATTTATAAAGTGCTTTAGGATCCTTTGGCTGAAATGTTCTGTAAAATATGTAGGACATTATCAGTCTTAGGTTATGAGCAGGTGTTTGAAATTAGAGTAGAATGTTACTTAACATATCAGAAATATGTAGGAAAAAGTGGTAGTACATAAATATATTCGAAACTTGGGTCAAATACCTGTTCTCCATAACTATGAAGGACCTAGACCCAGCAGAACAGGGGCACTGGTATTGCAGAAGGGAGTGGGAAATGGATACACTGGTTTGGTGTGGTGAAAGCTCTTTCTGTACTAGTTTTCTGTGCTCAAGCAGTTTGGGGGAGTTGTGAAGTGGATCCCTCCACAAACTGGGGTGTGGGGGGAGAAGTATTCCTGTTTCCTCCTTCAGTCTGAAGTTCCTGCAGAGAGCCCCTTGACTGCAGCCTGGACACTTGTTCTGTATGGTGGATGACACAGTATTTTTCCAAAACAAGATAGTACAAAGCCTTTTTGTTTTGGATTGGTTTTTTCCCCCCATTTTTATTCAGATATTAGTACAAATCTCTCTGACTACTTCACTTTCTGTATATTGAAGTAATCAGAAATGCAGTAAAGCCTCTATCTGCAGGACAGTTGGTTTTGACTAGGGAGGAAAGGTGAGAGCTAATGCATATAATATAGAAGACTTGTGAGGATCAGACACAGTTCCCACTCTTCAAAATCAAAATTTATCTTACAATGCTTAGCCTTGCTGTCTAGAAGATTTATTGCTTTGTCGTCATACTCTTAATAATTCTTTTTATTGGTAGTGATTCTATTGCTGAAAGTGGAAGCAATCCCTTGCAGAGGGAGCCAAAGATACTGATAAGTAGGTTGAACTTTGTAGACTACTTTTCTTGTCATTCATTGTCTTTTTAATCTAGATCTCACTTTTTTAATGTGTTCTGTTTATTAAAACTGTACATTTTAATCGTTTGGTACATGATGATTTTCTGAATGCTTTCTTATATTTACTTGAAGATTTTAAAAACAAACCCTGTTTCACTAAAACCTATTTTTTGTTTTGTTTTGTAAGTATCATGTTTGACCTCCGTCTAGTAGCAATTATCTAAAGTTCTGAAAGGCTTTGAAACTTTTTTTTTGTGTGGATGTGGGGGGGGGGGAGTGGGATTTGGTGAGTAGTACAGACTTGACATTTTAGGCACTTTTGCCTAAATTTCTTATAACATGTGTTTAATGTTGCAATATATAAATTTCTGTTTTGAAATAGATGGAGAAAAGTTTTCCCCTAATATCTTATTTGTATGGAGTGGTAACGAAGCCAAAAGTGGTGCTTGTTGGTATTTAATCATAAACATTGACCTGCTGTTCCTCAACATAGAGCACTAAAATTTTGTTCACCATATTACACTTGGAGGAGAGGAAGATGATTGGGAACAGTCAACATGGATTTGCCAAGGGCAAGTTATGCCTGACCAACCTGATATCCAGTCTTCTAATCACAGAAGGCAATGGGGAAAGCAGTGGATGTGATATATCTTAACTTTAGCAAAGCTTTCGATATGGTCTCCCAGCAAGTTAAAGAACTATGGACTGGATGAATGGACTATAAGGTGGATAGAAAGCTGGCTAGATTATCAGGCTCAATGGATAGTGATCAATGCGCTTGATGTCTAGTTGGCAGCTGATATCAAGCAGAGTGCCCAGGAGTCAGTCCTGGGGCCATTTTTGTTCAACATCTTCATTAATGATCTGGATGAAGGGATGGATTGCACCCTTGGCAAGTTCGTGGATGACACTAAAATGTGGGGAGAGGTAGATATGCTGGAGGGTAGGAATGGGGAGTGACCTAGACAAACTGGAGGATTGGGCTAAAAGAAATCTGACGTGCAACAAGGACAAGTGTAGAGTTCTGCACTTGGGACGGAAGAATCCCATGCGCTGTTACAGGCTGGGGACCAACTGGCTAAGCAGCAGTTCTGCAGAAAAGGACCTGGGGATTACAATGGACGAGAAGCTGGATATGAGTCAGCAGTGTGCCCTTGTTGCCAAGAAGGCCAATGGCACATTGGGCTGCATTAGTAGGAGCATTGCCAGCCGATCGAGGGAAGTGATTATTCCCCTCTATTCAGCACTGGTGAGGCCACATCTGGAGTACTGCATCCAGTTTTGGGCCCCATACTACAGAAAGGATGTGGACAAATTGGAGAGAGTCCAGCAGAGGACAACAAAAAGGATTAGGGGGCTGACACACACGATTTATGAGGAGAGGCTGAGGGAACTAGGCTTATTTAGTCTGCAGAAGAGAAGAGTGAGGGGGGATTTGATAGTAGCCTTCAGCTACCTCCAGGGGGCGGGGTGGGGGGTGTTTCCAAAGAGAAGGGAGCTAGGCTGTTCTCTTCAATTTGATTCTAGAATAAATCAGTCATTTCAGATTAGTAACACAGGATGAAGTTATAGTTTGCTTGTTCTGCCAAATTCTATGCTGATACGTTCATGCACCAATCCTTTTGAAGTTAATGGGTTAGATTCTGAGCTGAATAACTCTGAAGGGTATATTTCAATTGAGAGTGCCACTGACAGCAGAATTTTAAAGACTTCAGTGGGTTATATGGGATGCAAGTCATTACAGAATCCAGCTTTATGGTTTCCCTGCAGGACCAAAAGAAAGAGTAGAGAGAGAGGACAACTTTTATTTTAACACACAGCTTTAGTAACTTAACAAACATGGTAAGAAAAATAATGAAAAGTTTTAATTCCAGTATGCTTGAAAATTTTCCCCAGTATATCAGTACCTCTTGGCTAGGTCTCAAAGATTTTTTTTTTATTCTTTAATGAGACTGTTTGTTTAGTTGTCTGAGAAATGACTCCGCATTTTGTTAATTCTGCAGTGATATAAGTTGGGCAAACACTGAAGTGTCCCATTAGTTTGTGTGGGGGGGGGGGGAAGAGGGGGGACGGTGTCTCTTCTCAAGTTGAAATTAAAGCAAGTGCCTTATATTAGATGTATTGCATCAAAAGGAGATGGAAATTTATTTTTTTAAAGTGGGATAATAGTGTTAAATGCAATGGACAAGACTACAAAAAGTGATTAGATATTTGGATGTCTTGCTTTTTAAGCAGGTGACATTTTAAGGGGCGGGGCGTGTGTGGGTGTTAGGATGGATGAACCTATGCCCTTATAAAGGTGCCTTAGTCTGAGAATTCAAAATGAATAGACACTCTCTTGAAAATCTTGTCCCTTAGTTTGGTTGAGACCCTATGTCTGTATATAGTGGGGAGACAGAGGCTTTGGATTAATGCCTACAGAACAACTGTGTGTGTTGGACTGGAAGTCTCCCTTGCATAATGTGCATTCAGACCTATTATGTGGTCTGTAATCATACAAGGAAAATATTGTGAAGGTGTATGTTAGGCGGTTCTTTAGAAACTTCAGGAGTTTTTTATTTTTCAAGTAACAGAAACAAAGAATTTGAAGGTGCAGAAAGAGAAGAGCACCAAGGAGGAATAGATAAGAAACCCCCTGATTTGCAAAGCTACAAAAGCCAAGTCATTTTTCTACATTTGAATGCATTCTTCCACTTTCCCTCCCACCTGTCCATTCCACCCCCTCCCCAGAATTTTTCTACATTTGAATGCATCTCTTCTCCCCCCCACACAAGGTGTTTGTTTCTGTCTCCCGTCCCTGGTGTTCATGCTGCCTTGCATGAGAGGCCACATTAACACCAATGTGTTAACTCTTGAGGGCTCAGCCAAGTGCTAGTTCATCATTTAGCAGTAAGGTATTCCCTGGGAAATATCCCTCCCTCTGACTTCACTACCTCAACCAAGCTTCACAATCATCATAGCTGTGAACAGTATTAAATTGTTTGTTTAAAATTATATTGTGTGTATATCCATATAATGTATAGGTTTTTGGTGGAAAAAAATTTCCCTGGAACCTAACCCCCCCCCCCATTTACATTAATTCAGGGGTCGGCAACCTTTCAGAAGCGGTGTGCCGAGTCTTCATTTATTCACTCTAATTTAAGGTTTCACGTGCCTGTAATACATTTTAATGTTTTTAGAAGGTGTCTTTCTATAATATATAACTAAACTATTGTATGTAAAGTAAATAAGGTTTTTAAAATGTTTAAGAAGCTTCATAAAAATTAAATTAAAATGCAGAGCCCCCCGACTGGTGGCCAGGACCTGGGCAGTGTGGATGCCACTGAAAATCAACTTGCGTGCTGCCTTTGGCACGCGTGCCATAGGTTGCCTACCCTTGCATTAATTCTTCTGGGGAAATTGGATTCGCTTACCACTGTTTTGCATAACTACAGTGTTAAGCGAGGAGTTGCTGTACTATAGCTTCTGCCTTTTCTGATTATGATTATTAATAGAGGTATTACACTGCAGATGTTAGAGCTAGTTTAACGTTAATTGGTTAAACTGTGTCCCCAATTGTCGTCGTTCATTAAATAAACTATTCACAATTTTAAAGTATTTAACCAGGTATATAACTAATCAGAAACTGTTCAATGAATAAAGGCAATATTTTCCAAACCTAATCAATGGATATCATTTGACTAGCATTAACAGATATCCAAAAGTCAACTGAGTCAGCTTAGTGTGGCACAACAATGGAATTGAAACAGAATATACAGCACTCTAGTAATATATCTAGCTGGTATTTTGGCTAAAGGCTTCTAACTGGTATCTATTTGCAATTTTATGTACCACTCACGCTCATAATGATCTGTCTGTATTGTCTTAATTCAAGCAGAGCACACTGATATGACCCTTTATTTAAATAAAGATGCTAAAGGCCACAAAGATATTTTATTTTTGATTGTCAGTACTATGTAATGAGCATGATATGAAATAGAAATATGCAGTCAACCTGCCTAACTACAGGCCACAAACTCTTACTGCATGATAAGCAATTTGCTATGGTATATTAGGCAGGGAAACATGGAAATCTGTTGCTCAGCAAGAATGTGTTGGTTTAAAGCAATGCTTGGCTTTCAAGAAATTAATGCAGTGGTTAATAGTTGGAGGAATCTTTTTTAATAGAAAAGTTTGAAAATACTGCAGTGGTCATACTGTGACTCTTCTGGCTTGAGAATATAACTAAAGTGGCATATTCTTCTTGATGCATGCAGAACTGAGAATGTTAATGGGAGTATCTTGTGTGCATCCAGACTTGATTATTCTCTAAATACTTGGTAAGGAACAAACAAGTTCATGCTGAAAATACAAGCTGTGGGAGTTCAATACAACATAAAGGAGTCTGCTTCTAGGCTACTTCCCCCTCCATCCCCTCTACTGGGTGCCTAGTGAGCAATTTGAGCATTGTAACAGAGTATGGCTAAGCCATTTTGCCACCTGAGCTGAGAATTCTTCAGATTTGCATAGTGTTGGTCTCTCAGCTCACAGTACAACTCTTATAACATCAACATTTTTCATTGTCCACTTAATATTAAATGTTTTCTAACTTGATCATCTTTTCCAGAGAGAGGTTTCAGAGTAGCAGCTGTTAGTCTGTATCCACAAAAAGAACAGGAGTACTTGTGGCACGACTAACAAATTTATTTGAGCATAAGCTTTCGTGGGCTACAGACCCACTTCATTGGATGCATGTAGTGGAAAATACAGTAGGAAGATATCTATCTATAAATATACACAGAGAACATGAAACTATTGGTGTTACCATATACACTAAGGAGAGTGATCAATTAAGGTGAGCTATTATTGCTGGAAATGGGCCATTTTCATTACCACTACAAACAGTTCTTTCTCTCCTGCTGATAACTCACCTTAATTGATCACTCTCCTTAGTGTATATGGAACACCCATTGTTTCATTGTGTGTAAGTGTAATATCTATATAATCTTTCTACTGTATTTTCCACTACATGCATCCGATGTGGGTCTGTAGTCCACGAAAGCTTATGCTCAAATAAATTTGTTAGTCTCTAAGGTGCCACAAGTACTCCTGTTCTTTCTTCAGAGATGCAATCACAGAGGAACAATCTTTTGCAAATGTGGATTTATGTAAGTATACACCACTTACACAACCATTAATTGTTTTAATTTCCTGGAGGTAGTATTTCTCATAGTATACAGGACCGGCGGGTAGCGTAGACGTACCCCTATATGGTGTATACCTGTAGTGAAATTCTATCTTTCAAAGTATACTGAGTAATATAGTGAAAGCACAGGGGCCGACTTTCCAATGTGCCGGGTGGGGGTGGGGGTGTGTGGGCGCGCACGCGCTTGACTCCTGGCTCTGCCCCAGGCCCTGTCCCCACCTCTTCTGCCAACACCTCTCCAGTTTCAGCCCCTCCCCTGAGTGCACCACCCCTCATTCCTCCTCCCTCCCAAAGCCTCCTGCACACTGCAAAACAGGTGATTGTGGTGGGCAGGAGGTGTGGGGAGGGACCTGCTGGTGGGTGTCAAACACTGGGGGGGCTAGAGGGGAGCTGATAGTGCTCAGCACCCACCATTTTTTTTCTCTATGGGTGGTCCAGTCCTGGAGCACCCATAGAGTCAGCTCTCAGCAGGGCCGCCCAGAGGATTCCGGGGGCCCGGGGTCCTTCTGTTCCGGGACCCGCTGCCGAAGTGCCCCGAAGACCTGCGGCAGGCCCCCGCGGCGGGGACCCCCCCGTCGCCGAATTACCGCCGAAGCCGGACCCACCGCCAAAGTGCAGCCCGGTCTTCGGCGGTAATTCGGCAGAGGGGGGCCCCCGCCGTGGGTCTTCGGCGCACTTCGGCGGCGGGTTCCGGAAGGGAAGGGCCCCCCACCGCCAAATTACCGCCGAAGACAGAGCTCAACTTCGGCGGCAGGTCCCAGCTCCGTCTTCGGCGGTAATTTGCCAGCGGGGGTCCTTCCGCCCGCCGGCGAAGACCGGGAGCAGAAGAAGCTCCTGCGCCCGGCCCCGCAAGAGTTTTCCGGGCCCCCTGGAGCGAGTGAAGGACCCCACTCCAGGGGCCCCGAAAAACTCTGGTGGGGGCCCCTGTGGGGCTCGGGGCCTGGGGCAAATTGCCCTTCTTGCCCCCCCCCCTCTGGGCGGCCCTGGCTCTCAGTCACAGGCACCAAGTTCCTTGTAAGCTGCACAGCCTATTTAGCACCATGCAGGCACTCAGACCCCGCCCGGGGACCTGCCAGGAACTGGCCTGGGGAGGGGCACTGTGGTGACTATATGCTGATGTAAGTTAGGTTGACATAATTTTGCAGTGTAGACATGGAGTTTTTTGTAATCTGGATCTTGTTCTGAAATTTAAGGTTTGAGTATCTTTCAGTTTCCAAAAAATAGGATGTCTATACAAACACACTTTCCTCCTATCTTCAAATGACGTTTTAAATCCACTAATGTAGCACTGAGAGGTCAGAGATTATGACCCTTTAGTTTTTTGTTTCAATACTGCAGAGACCAGGAATGTAAAATCAATCACTCAAAGGGGGGACTGTCTGGTATGACTGCTGAATAAAAGCAATTCTTAATATGTAGCTTAACAGTTATGCAAATTAAATTCAAAGAACAGTTTCCTCTATTGAAATGTTGAACTAATACATAATGGAGGGCAATGGAATGAAATGGTGGATGGTAAGAGAGACAAGGTGGGTGAGGTAATATCTTTTATTGGACCAACTTCTCTTGGTAAGAGAGAGAAGCTTACACAGTGCTCTTTTTCAGGTCATGAATGGAAAATGCATCAAAGCTAACCACTGCAAAAGGAGAACAATATTGGAGTGGATTTTTGCAAACGAGGTTAACTTGCTGCGATGAAAATACGTTTAAAGTTGAAAATTTTATGTAAAATAAATTTGAATATGGAACAAAACAAATGATGTGTTTTCTTATGTTGCTGTTTTAATACTTTACTCAAATAGCATTTTTAAAAGTTTATTATGGCATTTGTTAACAGATTTTTTTAAAAAAAAATTCTAACAGCAACCCCTCCCCAATAAATCAGCTCTCAATAAATACATTTTTTAAAAGGGCAGATTCAGCTATAGCTTTTGGAAAGAAAGGGAACATTAAAAATTTATCTATTTGAAGGGCACATCTATGTAGCATGACCTTCTTGTAAGCAGACTGCAACTTGCATTTTTTTTAATATAGTCATCCATGTGATAGTTAAACCAGAGGGCATTTTTTTTGGAAAATATTAAGGAAAAATCAAAGTTTCATAATTATGGAAAAACACAATCAAGATTTTGAAAAAATCTGTTCAAATGTTTTTATGTCCTCCTGGGGTTTCTCCACACAATTAATATAATTGATATACAAGTTTCCCTTCACTGACTATTGTGTAACCTCCAGAATTCTCTGACTTTTTAACTCTGGGGCATGAATAATATATACTCTGAGGTATAATTACATGTGGCCAGTCCCAAAGGGTAAAGGCAAATCTAAATGATGGTTTTACTTAATAGTAAAACTTACTTAATAGTTCTGTTCAAGTATAATTAGTGTAGTGGCATTGCCAAGCAGATGGACCAATAAATATACAAACACAAATAACATGGTTCAGAGCCTCCAGCTATTTATCGTACAATAACGAACCTGAAATGAAATGGTAATTCTTGCTTTGCAAATAAGTTTGTGATGGAGTGGGGGAGGGGAGACCCAGTTGGTTAGATGGTGTAAGGCTAAATAGGTAACTGGCATTAATTTACCTGTATATTCCAAGGGGAACAAGAAGGTGGGAGCCAACTGCATGGTGTGCTCTGAAGGGTTGGATTCTCCTTCTGTCTCGTGTGTTCTCTCTCTCTCTCTCTCTTCTCTTCTCCCCCCCCCCCCCGCTGTGTTATACATTTACCTTTGGGAGAACCGTACTGGCGGTGAAGTTATCCTGAAGCTAAGTGGTTGCAGTGTCTGTTGCTAGCTGGGATACTCCACTCTGAGTCTGATGGTGAAGGATGATAGGACGTGCTGCTTCACTCTTGAAAGATTAACTTAGCTTAGGCAAAGGCTTGTCCTAGCTGTGCAAGGCTGAGATTTAGCTTGGCAGCCCCAGAAAAACTGCATGCTGCTCCTTTTATTTTTTTAATAATAAATAAATTAAAAAAAAAAAAAGCTTGGCCAAAGGTTTCTTCTAACTCTGGCTATTTTAGCTAGAAACTCTATTGTGAGTTGCTAGAGAAATTTTGTAACTTAATTTCATTTCCTTCAGGACCTACCACTTTCTTAAAGTAGATGTTTTCCTATATTTGCAACACTTCTGAATCTGTTTTTGCTTCTCCTCGCCTTTGGGTCAGATTTGGAAAACACAGTTCACACATGTCAGATCACTATATGTCACTCTTTCTAGTCCACCATGAAAGGCCTCATGTCTTGGGCACAGCAGTCCCTCCTGAAACTGAGCATCCCTGAACTGAATGAATGTTCTCTCTGTCCATGGAGCTGAAAGCTCCCAACAGTAACGTGACTATTCGGCCTACAACAAATCCAAAATATTGAAACCACTCTGACCTGGAACCTTAATACCTGTAATAAATATGGCTGCCCTTATTCTGCTCCATAGGTGCTATTATCTGTAAGGGTTTTTTAGCCTGTTACGTGCTGCCTGAGTGCCTCAAACTCTTTCATCAAGAGACAACAAAATGTTCATCCTTTCCTGTAGCTAGCAATCTGGGAGGTGCATGTGGCACACCTCTAAAGCTGAACTAGGAAGACTTTTAACCACACCATGTTGACACTGGGATAATTCTGCCTCAGAAGCCAAACATTCCATTCAACTTTGATCTTCAAATCATTTGTTGCAGAGTGAACTCGTTCTTTAAGAGAGTTGAGAGCTCAACTGCACCTTGGCCAGATCTGGCCCACCTCCCTTGACGGAGACAAGTGAAATCATTTGACAAGGGGTTGGTAGGCTAGGACCTGGGTCTCCTGGGAGACAACAGAGAAGACCTAGGAGAGACTCCAGAAGGTGAGGGAACAAGGATGATTCCAGAGAGGGAGAGTCTGGAGAATAGGTGCTCTATAAAAAAGCAGAAGGGCAGCTAGGAAGGGATTGGCCGTGGGGAGGAGAAGCAGGGCAAGTTGTGGTTGCAGGGGGGTGGACCCTGTTTAGGGTTCCCAGGGCCAAAACCCTGCACATAATGGGAAGGAAGACTGATTAGAATCTAGGGTAGCTGAGTCCAGTGATTAAGGCCTGGGAATAAGGTGAAGATGAGGGAAGAGAAGACAGATCCTCAAGAAGGAAGAGCTATTCCCTGAGAGACTTTGGACTTTTGTATCCCAGAAGGGGTGCACTTTTGTGACTTAGCTGAATGGCTAAGTTACCTCAGTAACCAAACCATGGTCAAGAGTACCAACCTGTGTGAAGGGAAACTGAAGGAGATGATGGGGCCTGGAGCCAAACTGGACTTCATTGTTAGACACCAGATCATTCCTGTAGATCTCCATTGTCCACCCACAGCATGCTGCTTAGCTAACATTTCCATATCTGCCCAATCAAATTTGAGAGGCATGATTTCCAGCTGTAACTCTTGGGCCTGGCTCCTTCTGCACTTTGGAGCCCAATGGAAACCTATGCCTGCAAATCCACATTCTCAAAGAGAAGTTGGGGAGATGGAGTGTTTATAAGCCTTAACATGAGAAGGGAAAAATAGGTTACTAAGTGAGAGAGCTTAAAATCCTGGTGGTAGCCAAACACAGGATTGGAAGTGTGGTGAGTGCCACATTTAAATTTTCAAGCACTCATTGTAGTTGAGTTGGCCTCTGTGATACCACAAACCTGGTGTGTGCACATGTCCACCTTGATTCCTGTATAGGCAATGGATGCCATTTAGGCAAAAGGAGATGGTCCTGCAAGGTGGACAGACACACAAGCTATCATTCAGCTATCCGGTCCATTTATTAAAAAGTACTTAATCACTTTCCAGGAGAACATAATTCCATAATAACATTGCCCAGAGAAGTGATCAGTGACGTACACAATTGTGCTGTCTGCTCTTTTGGGAGGAGGGCCCACAGGTCAGACTACTTGATCAATTCCAAAAGCAAGAAAACAAGGGAATCCAATTGAGTTATCAATCTGTCATTCTGGGCTAGATCTACTGAACATCCCTCAAAGATCCTAGAGGGACATTATTGCTGGTTCTGCACTGCTTTGTGAAAAATACAGGATGGAGGGGGAGTAACAAGAGAAGCAAAGGCTAATTACATATTTGTACTCTAATAATAATGAAGTGCCAATCAAAGTGCTAACAGAAGAAAATTAAGAGCCTGGTCCTGTACCTTGAAATCCAGCACTTTATAGTTTCACTTTCTTTTTAAATGACAGATTCTAATGTGTTTTGTTGATTGCCATTTGCATTAAAGTGCCTGCACGCTTCTCTATGCTATGTTATATTAACTTGTTTCTTGACTGGATGAAAGAAAATTTGTTTTCTAAACATATTCTTGAAGCCAGAATTATTTTGGCATCAGTAAAAGCAGCATCTTTTTAAATGCCAGCTTCTAGGTACATGCAGACTAATTCTCATTTCTGGTAAGCAGCCTGTGACATCTTGTTTTGAACCTTCCTTGCTGTCTCATGTAGCCAAACTGAAACTAAAATCAATAGTAACTAATTTTTGTTTAGTAAGTGGGATCATTAATATGCTTGGCACCTACAGACAGAGCCCATCCTGTATTTTGGGACAGATTCTGTTTTCCCACTCATCTCTCTGCTCAGAATCTAATGACACCACCACCAATTTGGTTCTGTGATGTGCGTGTGCAGGGAGGGGGCAGACTGTACGGTCAGCATGGGTGACCTGAACTTATTTTTTTTCCAGAGGTGACATGGTGACTTCAGGATTTTGACCTATTAAAGCCTTAACTGCTTTGGGATCTTGTCTTGTTGAAAGATGGCTCCTATCCTTCTTTGAAATACAGCCTCTGTTGTAACAGGATGGGAGCTGACAGAAAGATATTCTTTGTGAGTGGCCATTGTCTCTGGAATTTCCTTCTTGCCTTGGTTTACAAGAGCCTGGTTTGGGTTACTGTCAAGATATAATGCCCAAGCTTCTTCTGGAAAAGAATCTGGGAAACTATAATGGCTGTGTCTGAAGTAAGAAAGCTTTTCTTCTTTTTTTTTATTTTTTTTTATTTTTTGGCATATTTAAAACTCAGTGCATATACTTTATTCCCCCATCCCATTTCTGCTTCACTGAAAAACCTCATACTTTAATTTGAAGTAACTGAAGTATTGACTATAATTTTTAAATTCAATAAAGAAATCATGGAGTCATGCAGTTCTGGTGTTTAGAGAGAGAAGATAAACTTGGAAATCATGGTTAGGACATGACTAATAGGATCCACAGCTTTTTTTCACTCTGTCTTTATACAAATCTTTTTCCTTATCTGTGAATTATTTGACTTCCGTTAATTGAATAAATTATTCACTGTTTACTCAGCTCTGATATTCATACTCAAAGCTAAATCTTTGTATAGCATTCTGTACAGGAGTTGGCCAAAAGTAATTATTGCTTGCATGCTTCTTATTGGTACTGTAACCTGGTTCCTTAGTGCAGAAAGTCCCTGTGGAGAGTCCATAGATGGGAAGAACTCGCTTGTCAATTAATACTGCAGTTTCATCTAGCAAACAATTTGTATTACCTGGGCATTGCATATAATATTCAGCAGACTGTGTGGTAGGTGTCAAGAAGTACAGCTGTTAAGATGAAGTACTTTAAAATCAAAAGAAGACAAACTATTCTTTTGTGTAAAGAATGAAAAGCAAAGATTGAGGAAGTCAGTTTTATTTAAAGGCAGTTTTACCAGAACATGTTCCAGTACTGAAAACAACATTAGAAAGCTATTCAGGCAGATCTCCTGTAACTATATCCTATCATCCTTTAGAAAATATCCTTTGAAAAGGCTTTTGTACAGATCTGGCATGCATGTTCACACACAGGTCAGGAGTTGTAGTTAGAAAAATTGCAATGTAAAACAGACACTTTTTTTTGTTATACCAGCCGGCATTTTTGCAAGCATTAGTGTAAATACATCATAATAATGCTGCAGTTACTTAATATCATTTTTTTTAAACATCAAATCCAGCTATTGGAAATAAAATCAACTTTGTTTTTCAACACACATGAAACTTTTCTTTCTTTCCATAACAAACTGAGCAAAGATTCAGGCAAACATTTAAACACTGGCACTGCTCCAGGAGCAGTTAGTATCTTGATGTGGAGCAGATGCTTTGATTAATTTGTTCCTACATAATAGCAGACTTCTTTGTTTTGTCTTATTTTTTAAGTATGTTATACACTCTGATGCTCAGAACGATTTGGCATATGTCTTGCAGGCAAGTTTTTGTTTTTTTTAAAAGCGTTTGATATTTATATCCAAAAAAAATGAATTGGATGTACACAAATATAATATGCATGGGACCAATATTTTAGGAGTTTTGTGCATCTGGATTTTGGCCCTGAATATGGGTTAAATTGTCAAATGTGACAAGTGTTTTGCTTTTGTTTTCCCCACTTAATCTCTCTGCTCTAATCCTCAGGCCCAATTGACCTGTGTTCAGTGCAGGACTTGAAAAAGGTGGCAATATACCTTAAGGCACTTCTGAAGGTCTCTTGCTTACTAGCACAGATACATAAGTTTAGACAGTCCTGTGCTATTTGTCATTCATAGTATATCTGAGCAAATAGTGTGGCTTGCATTCAATAGGTAGTGGGATGAATTGCAGACCATGTTTCAATGGACCTAACTCCATTTTGCAGATGTGCAGGTATGTCATTTAGTAGGTTAGGTACACATCCTAACTGATGGTCTGAATTACGCCTCTTTGCATCAGGGAATGGGCCTGCACAGAGAAGCTTGTCCGCTGATAAATCAGTGGGCTCTCCTAAGAGACTGCAGCTGGCATCTAGACTGTATCGTGCATTTTGATAAATGTGCTTTCCCTGTGGCATAATCATGATTGGTGTACATCAGTGGCTCTCAATCTCTTCTATGCTGGGATCTCCCAGAATGTGCATGCAACTTAACAATATGGGAAGGGCAGGGTGGTTACAAACATAGGACATTTCATGGTGGGCCATGAATGCTCACAAAATTGGGAGAGGGTGAGGGCTCCAGCTGGGAGTGCCAGCTCTGGAGTGGGGCTGGGGATGAGGGGTTTAGGGTGCAGGCGGGTCCTCCTGGCTGGGACGAAGGGGTTTGGAGGGTGGGAGGGGGATCAGGGCTGGGTTTGGGCACAGGAGGTGCAGGCTCCAGGTGTTGCTTACCTCAAATGGCTCCCAGAAGCAGTGGCATGTCGTCCCCATCCCTGCTCCTATGCAGAGGCACGACCGGGTGGCTCTGCGTGCTGCCCTGTCCGCAGGCACTGCCTCTGCAGCTCCCATTGGCCACAGTTCATGGCCAATGGGATATGTGGGGGCAACGCTTGGGGCAGGGGCAGTGTGTGGAGCTCCCTGGCTGACCCTACGCATAGGAGCCGGAGCGGGGGGGCATGCTGCTGCTGCTCCTTTTTCTTCTTCAAGCCACGCAGAGTGGGGCAAGCCCCTGACCCTGCTTCCTGTCTGGAGTGCCAGAGCAGGGCAAGCCCCGGACCCCTGACCCTGCTCCCCGGCAGGAGGTTGATTGGCCAGTTTAAAATGTCTGGAGGGCCAGCTGCAGGGGTGGCTCCAGGCCCCAGCACGCCAAGCACGTGCTTAGGGCGGCAAGCTGCAGGGGGCGCTCTGCCAGTGCCGCCAGGGCAGCAGGCAGGCTGTCCTTGGCGGCTTGCTTGCAGAGGGTCCGCTGGTCCCGCAGCTTCGGAGGACCTCCTCGCGGCGCTGGCAGGGCGCCCCCCGTGGCTTGCCGACCCGTGCTTGGGGCAGCAAAATTCCTAGAGCCGCCCCTGGCCAGATGCGGCCCCCAGGCTGTAGTTTGCCCACCCCTGATCTAAGAGATGCTGTGGCTCTGCCCCAACATGCTCTTGCTGCTCCCAGCATGTCCCCCTATATCAGGGCTTGCAAGAGAGTACTGAGAGGCAGTCTTAAAGCTGTCTTCTGCAGTGCTTGCAGTGGTGGAATTCTTCTACAACCAGATAAGGGGTGTCTAGGGCCTTTTTACAACAATCCAAAGGGTTGGCATGGGGATGAGGATCTCATCTCTGGAGTGCATTTTTCTCCATGGTATTCTCTCTGATATATCTGGTAATATCTTGGGTGGCTTTGCAGCAATTGTCACTTGTACCAGATTTGAGCCCTTTTCCTCAAGAAACCTTCCTTCTTTGCCCAAACCAATGCTTCATCCTAATAGGTCAGTTGCGGAAATAGATGCAAATCTATTCAGCTCTGTCTCACTGGATAGTGTGTGAGTTCCTGCTCTTTCCATATAAGAGGTTCTGCCAATCTGCTTTTTCTGTACCTGAGTGATTTTAGTTTTTCTACAAAACTAAAATCTTGCAAGAAATGGTTGTAGGAGTGTGACATTACCCAGGGTACAATCTGGACTGTTGAACAGCTATCTCCACTCAATTCTTTAGCCTTGGGAGCCTTTTGCACTGCTTTGCTGTGAGAGCTGTTGTTCCTGGTCTGCTCTCTCTCAGCCTCCAGCATGCAAACTTATTTCCAACTTTTTGTATGAGTGCTATGGTCACCACCCTTGAATTACACCAGCAAATTTCCACACCTGGACTTTCTCCAAGAAATGTGCATCTTGTAGTGCCCAGCCCTCTCCTTGACGACAACAACAAGCTCGTATATAAAGTCCATTTTAGAAAATTATATGCACAAATCTTATTACTATCTCAAATGGAGTTTTCCCAACACTTCAGTCCAAGCACAGTGGTTTTAGATGAGACAGGTTTATTAACTACAGAAATATTTTAAGTGATTACAAGTAATGAGACATAAGTCAGAATTGGTTACAAGAAAACAAAAGTAAAATGCACCTAATTAACTTAACAAGCTAAGTGGATTCAAGGCAAACGTCTCTGGCCACATGCTTCAGCACTCTTACTGGCTGAATTCCTTTCAGACAAGATCCCTCCCTCAGTCTGAGCGGTTTCTTTGTTCCTCAGGTGTTGTGGCTGCTGTGGATGGAGAGAAAGGGAGGAATAACTTGGGCCATCTGTTCTCCGTTCTTATACTTTTGTCTCTTCTTTGAGAATCCTCTCCAGCTGGGGTTCAGGAGACCATCTGTAGGGATGGGAGGGAACCTCTAATGCAGGGGTGGGCAAACTATGGCCTGCGAGCCACATCTGGCCCGTGGGACCGTCCTGCCCGGCCCCCGAGCTCCTGGCCCTGGAGGCTAGCCCCCCCCCAGCAGCCTCAGATCGCTCACTCCGCCACCGGCGCAATGCTCAGGGCTGTGAGCTCCTGGGGCAGCGCAGCTGCAGAGCCCGGCCTGACCCAGTGCTCTGTGCTGCGTGGTGGTGGCAGAGGCATAGCCCGGCTACAGCCAGGTGGCGCAGCTGTAGTGCCACCAGTGCTCCAGGCAGTATGGTATTGGGGCAGGGAGCAGGGGGAGATAGATGGAGGGCAAAGGTAATAAGATAATAATTGGAGATATACCAGTCTCCTAGAACTGGAAGGGATCTTGAAAGGTCATTGAGTCCAGCCCCCTGCCTTCACTAGCAGGACCAATTTTTGCCCCAGATCCCTAAGTGGCCTCCTCAAGGATTGAACTCACAACCCTGGGTTTAGCAGGCCAATGCTCAAACCACTGAGCTATCCCTCCCCCCCAGGGCAGGGGAGTGTGTGTGGATGGGTGGGTGGGGGGTAAATGGGGGGTTGGGGGGGGTGGGGTCCCGGGGGGCAGTTAGGAATGAGGAGGGGTTGGATGGGGTGGCAGCGGGGGTTCGGGGGCAGTTAGGTGACAGCCTCTCTGGGACACACCCCTGCTCCCTATCAGGGAACAGGGGGGTTGGATGGGGCAGATAGGAGGTGGGGGCCAGCCCATGACCCCCTCCCCTAACCAGCCCTCCATACAATTTACAAAACCTGATGCGGCCCTCAGGCCAAAAAGTTTGCCCGCCCCTGCTCTAGCAGTTTCTTTGCCAAGATACAAATTGCTCGCTCTCACCCTTTCCTGCCAAAGAATGGCCACTTAACCAGGTGATGGTCCATTTGATTTAGCTGACACTTGGCTGAGGTGTCAGTTTACCTTTTGCCTCTGAGGAACTGGTTTATGGCTGCTTCCCCAGATTTGAAATATGTTTTAATAACATCATACAGTAGAATCTTTACATATAACATCACCACACATATTTTACTAAGACCATAATCAGCAAATTGTTTTTAAATGATCTCTTACAAGGTGCAATTTGTACAAAATTAATCCATAGTCTTGACAAAGTGGTGAACATAGGGTTACAGACTGTCACAAGGGGATCTTGCATCTCTCGTGTGTGTGTATATTTGCTGGTTTTGTTAATTCCAGTGGTGATGCTTTACAAGAGAAGATTTTAAATGTCCACAAAGAGGAATGAGATGTTTTATGGCTTCTCCATTTTTAATGGTCATCTGTATTGTAGTGTCTGCTAATTCAGCTCTCTGGCAACTGCCACTACGTTCGCCCAGAGTTTTTTGTCAGAGTTCCCTCTCCACTCTGAACTCTAGAGTACAGATGTAGGGACCTGCATGAAAGACCCCCAAGCTTATTTCTACCAGCTTAGGTTAAAAACTTCCCCAAGGCACATATTCTTCCTTACCCTTGGACAGTATGCTGCCACCACCGAGTGAGTTAGACAAAGATTCAGGAAAAGGACCACTTGGAGTTCCTGTTTCCCCAAAGTATCCCCCCAAACCCCTTCACTCCCCTTTCCTGAGGAGGCTTGAGAATAATATCCTAACCAATTGGTTACAAAGTGAGCACAGATCAAACCCTTGGCTTTTTAGTATCCTTAAACCATCAGATTCTTAAAAACAGAACTTTATAATAAAGAAAAAAAGTAAAAGAAGCACCTCTATAAAATCAGGATGGAAGGTAATTTTACAGGATAATATTCAAAACACAGAGGATTCCCCCTCTAGGCAAAACTTTAAAGTTACAAAAACAGGGATAAACCTCCCCCTTAGCACAGGGAAAAGTCACAAGCTAAAACACAAGATAATCTAATTAATTTCCTTGCTATTACTGACTATTTCTGTAATATTAGATGCTTACTTCAGATATTGCTTAGGGAGATGTATTTTTCCCTGCCCTGGTTCCTTGCTGACCCGGAGAGAACACAAAACAAAAACTTTCAAATCTGCAGGGGAAGATATCTTCTCCCCTTATTGGTCCTTTTGGTCAGGTGCCAACCAGGTTATTTGGGCTTCTTAACCCTTTACAGGGTAAGGAGGGATTTTATGCTACCTTTTAGCTATATGTTTATGACAGTTTTTAACCCCCAGACCTAGGTATGGGGTGGTTCTAAACTGATCCCTCATATACCTGAATTAATTGAAAGCTCTGTGGATATTGAAGAGTGGTCAAATGACAGCTGAAAGTATCAATGGTATCCAGAGTAGCAGTGACAACTAACCGCTTTTGTTGAAAACTTATCGGTTACCTCAATGAATACACTGGAGATTGGTCTCTGTGATGGACCTGTTTGTGTCTGGGGGATAGAGGAATGCTTACAAGTCCTCCTTTTAAAAATCAATTGGATCATTTCAGCTGAATGGCTCTGTCAGATCACATTTCCCCCCCCCCCCCATTCCTCATTGCCATTCAATACGATGTCTTACTACTAAAAATCCGTAGTCTGTCAAACTGTATGGAATGTCTATTTCTATAGATATATTATCGAAGCACCTCTCTTGGAAAGCTCTGTGGAATGAAGAATTTCTCTGGGAAGGTGGTGATGTCTACTTTAATTAAACACTGAAATGTCCCCTGACTAGCTGTAAAATGCACAATAAATTGTGCAAGGCTAAAGAGGAAACTTTTTGGGTATGGTAGACCCAATAATGTGTTCACATACATTTTATATTCTGTCTGAAAACATTGATTTACAGAGTGGTGGTGTTTTGTTTTGTTTTTTACACACCTGCTAAGTAGCAAGCGACTGAAAATTTATGCTAGCTGCCAGAGCCCAGAAGTGGCCAAATTTTTAAAACAATGCTGCAGCTGAATTTGAGTACGTTTTATTTAAAACACTTTTTTTCTTCAATAGTATTTCAGTGACCTTTCTTTTTCTGTTCATTCCATATGTTACATGCATAGTTTAGATTTCAGAATCCATGCCTCTGCTTTTAATGAGACATTCAATCAAAAGACTTGCTTATGCAACTAAAAATTCAGTAAAATTGATCAATCACATGACATGATACGGGGGAGGTTGAGGTTGCACCTTTGTTCCCATAAGAGTATAACTATTTCATTTAATCATGAGTTTTCTTCTGTATTAAAAATTTGAGGGAGAATAGTATTTCTGGAGAGGAGGAGAAGAAAGCTGGAAGTTCAATCACTAGTGAATTCTTGTAGTACATGATGAATTAGCCTGATAAAATAAAAAAATCTGCTTTTAAATTGCCATTTTGTTTGTTAGACTCTGATAACATATTCTTTGAGACACATAAGGAACACATGACCCCTCCAAATATTTATACCATCTGGACTCTTCTACCTGCGCCAAATTGCAGTTATAGTTTAAAGTGCATTGCAAACTGAATAAGTTGCCTTTATAAATTCATTGCATTTTACATAAGTCATACACCAAAGATTTGATGTAATGTATTGTTGCTCTGCAACACAGCGAAATATGACTTGAAACTCTAAGAAGACGCCTCGGTAACTTCTAAAAATCCGTTTGCCAATAGAAATGCAATACACAAATGAATAACATTAGAAAATATCTTTCTTTTTATGACGGGATTTTTAGTAAGTGGAGTTCATGAGGGCTTATGGATCACTGAGTAGTAAAATGTCCCTTGGTTGGCTATTAAAATGTGGAAAGTTAGAGAGAGCATGTATATTGCATTATATACTTCAGAGATTGGTTTTTAGGATAGCAGTGTGGATCTCACCCTTACTTATGCATTGTGAATTGTCCAATATATAAATATGTATTGTACTAAGGGATGATGTCCTTTTCTAAGATTCTGTTTAGAGAGGATTTACAGAACTGTCTGTTCTCTCACTTTCTACTTGTCTCACATTTTGCTTCAGTTCATTGGTCTAGAATAGCAAGATTGACTGCTCTTTTCCCTAATTTCCTTGAGTGTTTTCTTTAACAATGACCCCAAACCTTGCATTAATCTACAGGAAAAAATGGAGATATTAATAGCCCAGTTACCCTGGTCAGTGCGTGGGTGGTTCGTGGAATACTGCTCAAACATGGTTTATCCAGAGAGAACGAGAAAATTAAGAACAAATTTAGCATTGTTAGTAAACAATCAGACCTTAACCTATATCAGAAATTAGCATAAGAAACCACATACACACAGGTTTAACACCAGCCTGTTTCCCAGTCCTCCTCAATAGTTCCCAGGCATAAACCCACTTTCTTAAAGTCTCTGAAAATTCAATTCAAAAGCAAACTTCAAGTGGCTGTTTTAAGACCTTTCGAGAGCTCTTCAGGCATGCGGCAACAGATTTTCTATGGTACCTAAAGCTATATAGAGCAGTTGAGTGCATCTCATAAGGTGGTATGAAAGCAACTCTTCACATTAGAATTTTTCTCATCAAAAGTTCTGATCTCCGAACAAATGCACAAAAGTCTCAAGCTCATTTAGAACAAATGCAATCCAGTATTCAATCTGCAAATTCAGTAAGATTTAAAACTCCTGAGTGAGGAAAACATTTCTCCCTTACTAAAAAAAAGCATGCGCACCACTTTTATCCATACGCTATTTTAACCACTAAAGCTGAATGAACAATAAGAACAATCATTTGTGACCATTTTAGCAAAGTATATCTTTTAATAAAACTTTGTACATCACTCTATATTTTGGGCAGTGACAGTTTCTTTTTGTTGTTTCCTTTCTCTCTGTTTATACAACATTTAGCACAACGGTGTCGTGGTCCATGACTGGAGCTCTAAATGCTATCACAATACAAGTAATAACAATCCTTTGTGTGAAAATGTATAGGAGAGAAGTTCTGTTCATATGAGTCTTCATAGAAAACTAATTTTAAGTCTCTGTAGCCAAAATTTCATTTGCCTCAGGTAAGGTACAAGTGGTTTATAAAGGTTGGAGTCATCAGATCAGAGAGTAGAAACAATACCAAGTGACTAATCTCACATCTTGAGTAAAGAAAAATATCTAAAACATAATGAACAGTTCACTCACAATCCATAGGCTAAAGTATGTTCGTGTTTTAATGTCTATTAAACATACTTGGCTATAAAACAACTAATACGATTGTCTGCAAACAGATTATTCTTCCCCTCCCCCGCCCCACCTTCTCTGAAGAATAAATTCACTATGAATAATTCAGTTGGTTCTTAATCACTTTCTTCAGACTCCACAGCTAGCCTTTTTGTTTACAGGTTCCCCTGAAGCATTGGACAATAAATGAATTTTTTATAGATAAACAAATCCCAAATAGCTTATGAGGACTTAAATATTTTTTAACAGAGTTGAATATTTGTCATAACAGAAAAGCTGCTTCAGACTGCACAGTTACTGTTCTATTTGATTGTAAGTTGCTGAAATGTGTGTGTACTTACAAGTAGTTCAAGTCTATATTTGGCAAAATTGACACTTCAGATTTTAATCCTCCTCCTTTTAATATAATTAACTTTAGATCGCTCTACTGTCTTGTGTGATCCAGAGGGTTGCTGAATGCCTTGTAATTATCTAGAACTCTCCATTGAAGTCACTGTGAGTTGTAGATGCTCTTACCCTTTTCAAGATGGGGATCTATACATGTGTATAGTAGTACCAAGAGAAGGCCTCCATAGTGAGGGATTGAGAGCTCCTTCCACTCTAACTTCCATCTGCTCACCAAAGACTTTAAAATCTGAACTGATCTTGCCAAAAGGCTCCTGGTTATGGAAACCACCAAATGGATCAATTCTACATGTGTTTCCAAAACCAAGAATATGCCATTTTAATAAAGGAGATGGCTTAAAATACATACATAAGAACTCTGTGAAATCACTGGAGAAGAGGGTCCATCCTTGAATGTGCTGCTGCTGCTGTTTGTGAAATGTTCAGAGATTACCTTCAAATCTCTGCCTGAGGCAAAGGTGTCCAGACTTATTCTGTGGTCAAGGGAAAATTACATTTCCCCTAGGGCCTATGAATGCACTTGCTTTGTTCTCAGTACAATGTTTGTTCTGTTGATGCTTTGCTTTGTTTTGTTTTGAGTTGGGAAGCTGTGGGAACCTCTTTTTCCAACAGGTCCAGGAGACTATTGTATTTATGTTCTGCTGTGTCTTCCTTTTTCTGCATCCTCTATCTAGCTCCTCTCCTTTTCATCATCACCTTATCTACCATTGTGTTGTGTACTCTACCCAGTCACGCTATTTCACACTGAAGTCCTCGGTTAATACAGCTTCCTGATCCGCTGCGTTTTGATGCATCAGAATGTTGGTCAGTCCACATCTGACCCACAACCATTTGACAGCCTCTGGCTGAAGCTTCTAAGATAAACTGTTTTTTCCTAATGTCTACTTGTCTTATGTCCTAGTGTTGGATCAGGGTATTTTCCTTCTCTCTCTCTCACACATGTAATTTGGAGGCTGGGTAGCTTTGTTGCCTGAGGAAGCTGTGTTCTCAGCTCTGACAGCAGCTTGTGCAGCTTTCATCAGGATTTGGTATTTTACCGTAGAAGGCATGAGTTTGATTCTACCTTAGCCAAACTAATTGTCACATCCCTAGACATAATGTATCAAGTTTGTGTTTGTACCTAGATGTTTCTAGAAAAGTTGAATTTGGTATCTGTTCATCAGTAGGTGCTAGAGTTCTGCAGGCATCAACCAAGAGATTCACAAAGCTTTGCGAACTGCAAACATTACACATTCTCATTCTTGTCATAATTTAATCCATGTTTCTCCCAGTCAGAAAGCAGAATGAATTACAGAAATGTAATATCTGTTCCCAAGTTAACGTAAATAACACTGGCATTAACTTATAATCGAGGACAATGACTAAGATTTGACAGAGGGGAGTTTTCTGAAACTCATTGCCCATCTACAGTATGAACATGGATTGAATGAGCAATTCCAAATTGATTTAATATTCATAAGAACAGAAAGCAATTACAGGATCTACATTATGCCTGGCACTTAGGTTTTCCTGTTAAAATGGAATGTTCCAGAGAGGGAAAAAATCAATTGACCATGCTGTTAGCCAGAGGCCTCCTAGAGCTATCGCAGTCAAGGTTACCAGACTTGACGTATTAAGTTTAATTGAGCTAAACAAAGCATCTGCAATAAAATTAGCAGAGACCGAGGGAGAATCTTACCCATAGGGGAGTTTGAAGATTGAGCCAATATGTCTAACCTAGGAATACAGCCACGGGAAATATCCAGTACCTGACAATAGTCACCTATCTGAAAGATTTGGTTGGAGGATTGAATGTTTCTCTAAAGCTCTCCTTTTGAGATGATTTATCTAAGGCACCATCAAACAGGCTAAAGATTCCAGAAAAATGATGATTTATTTGCTTTAATCATAGTTACTACAATTTATATAGAGAGAGGATAACTTTTTTGATTTTAGTCTAATAGAGAAGAAATTTCATAACACTGAACAATTTCACTATTCCAGTATCATAAGAAAACAAGAGAGGTTTTCCTAGATCTGTCAGGAGAAATAAATAAGCAGTGGATTGGTCTGTTTGTTAACAATCTCCTGTGTATCCGAAAAAGTGCTGTATACCTGGATTTAAAACCAATATCCTTGGTTTTGTGAACAAATGGAAGTATTTGATCTCTGCTGAACACAAGGTTCAAGATTCCTGTTATGGAGGTAATGAGTTGGAAGATACCTACATTTGAGAACTGGCATTTGAATAAAGGAATATGTGGAGTGGGTCTGGGTGAATGGGGTCAGGACTAGACACTGTAGCGAATGTTTCCTTATGGGATGGCCGCATATCAGTTATTGGAGTATAGGTGAGTCAGAAGAGGGGCTAGTAGATGTGTAACTTGATGGATCCATGGGCCCTTCTCCTATTGGTCCCTGGGGCCACTGTAACCTTGAAGAGATGATAGCAGCCAGAGTGGCTTTGCTGTTTGTGGGCAGAAGGATTTCTTGGTAAGAATACTCAGGACTGAAAGGAGGAGGAAAATACTGCAGAAAACTTCCAGTACTGCTGATTATGCACTGTGTTTTATGTCCATACACAGTTAAAGTGAAAACTTACTTTGCAAGTAGTTGTACTATTGTGCTTAGACAGTACATAGGCTACTTTACACTCAGCGAAATGTCTCCTTTCCTTCAAAGAAAGCATGCATCTCTTGCTCTAAGACACCTGGCAGTGTGAATATTGGTGTTTATATTTTGAGCCTATTTCATTTAAAGGTTATGCCTGGAACCTCATGTCCAATAACACAGTGGGTGTGAATCATAATACCAGAGTTCACATGTCATATCTTGTTGTTCAATTAAGAAAAAGCAGAAATCAGTTAGTATAAACACATGTGCATATTAGCTGAAGCACGGAAAGCTTGTGTTCTCCCTGTAACATAGTTATGGCTGCTAGTGCCATCTTTTGAAGGCAGTGTTACTGAATGTTCTTAGGTTTTTATATTTAAATCAGATTTGGCTGTATGAAAACATGTCTAATCTCTGATTCACAGCAGCGTGAATTCAGTCTTTGTCTTCCAGACAGTCTTCCAGGTGTTGAGATGGGGGGTGGGAGAGTATATGAAATTTAAACATCTGAACACACATAGTCAAGTTGGCTAAAGGTGTCATCTTGGACTCTAGGTATTCCCCTAAAAGTACAGTTGGCTTAATTCTGAGATGTTTGGTGGTAATCTTGAAAAAGTAAAATACTCTACTAAAGAATCCTGTTTCTTCTGTCTCTTCTATAAGCAGTAGGTGACAGCCTACCTTAGTTGAAATGAGAGGAACAGGGGATTGGGCATTTTCACCAAAGGAAATAATATCTAGTATTTTGCCTCTCTCATTTTCATCATGAATCTGTTAAGTGAGGTATCTGGAATGATGATTGAAATGATTATATCTTTGAATGTTGTATCGACTTATTTAGTTTAGTCAAGGGAATCTGAGGCTGAGTAGGAGTGCCTGCTAGAGCTTGAACTTCCACAAAAGCTATTACAATTAGTGAAAGCTCAGTAAGGGGTTCTGGTAGTATTACATTCCCATACAAACAAGTCAGGTGTAACACCCTCTTTCCCCCCCTCCCCCCACCCCATACACTCCTTGCTTTTTTGGGAGGTTTCTATGTCCCCCATCCAGACTATTTTGTGCAACTTCCTGGAGGCAGAAGTTACCATATTACCAGGTACCTCTGAGTCCTCGTCACTGGCTTTATTGTGATTCTTGGTGGGGCAGTGGAGACCCATTTTCCTTTCAGGACTCTACAGTAGTCTTACAGATCAAACACCTCAAAATGATCCAACCTTGGGCAGTCTCTCTAAACAGTCTTAAAGCATACCCACAAATCCAGTTCTCAAACAATATTCCACTGTACATGGGGTTTTTCTTAGCATGAGGTTGAACAGCCTAAATGTTGTTTAACCACAGTTCCATGCAAACACTTAAGTCTGTCACAACCTGCTTTCTGTAGATAAGCAATCTTGATTCCACTGTGACACAACAGTCCTCGGCACCAGAATTTTTAGTACAGCTTGACTTGAGCATCTCCCTGCCAGTTGCATAATGTGAACAACTAATCCAAGAGTTCTAGATTGGTGTATCAAAGACTATAACAATTTAACTGATTGCTCCTTGATTAGTAACTTGTTTGTTCTCAGCAAGAAATAGATTTGTATTTTACCGTTACCACTTTCCTAATTCTGAGTCTAGGTTTTCTTATGTCATTGCCACTGTGGAAAATTTTCTTCTGTCTAAATTATAATTGCAAAAGCTCCTGGTATGTCATCTTTATTTTTTAATTTAGAATTCTGAAACCAGTTTTATCAGTTTTCTTAATTAGCTACATATACTTATTTTAATTATATTGGCAAGAGAAACTAAATTATTTGTAAAGTTTGGTGCCCAACTGTTGACTTTTTGCCTTTCTCAAGATCTTTTAAATTCCTCTTCCAGTTAAAAAGCAACTGAGACTCAGAACTTAACCATAAACATGCACTGACTTGAGGGCACTAACAATTTTCTTTTATGACCAGAAAAAAGACTTTAAAATTATTGATGTGTCAAAGTACAGGTTAGGCTGGATGTGAACACTTACCTTTCATTTTGCTATTTTGTTGTCATGATTGGCAATTGTAAAAGAGTCTGTTAAGTATTTTGGGATTTATGTAATAATGGCAACAGTTTATTCTTGGTAAATCTCTCCTCTTTTGTGCTATACATGATTTACATTAGCAAAGCACTAAATTAACTCAGGGCATTCTGTTCTCTTCCTACATGAGGGATAAAAAGTGCACTTTTCAGAAAGTTAAGCCATAAATACATGCTTGAAATTACAGGTGTGTGTGTGCGTGCACACATGTGCATTACCTATACTATAGAATGTAGAACAGATTTTAAAATGCATATCACAAAAGAGACTTACTTTCACTTTGTCTCCTCCATGTTGGCACAACCCACTAGAAGTTATTTGACAAGTACAGATGCACCTAATTGGAGGGGGCAGATATGCCTCCTCTGTGTGGTATGAGATGCCTCCAAACTCCAGTGGCAAGTGTAACAAAAGGAACATGGAAATGAGCAGGTATTTTAAGCCTCTTTTTCATTATCAATGATGCACAGCAGGCAAGGCAAGATAACATTGCAACAGTAGAGAAGCAGCTGATTTTTATTTATTATATATATATATTACACACACACACACACACACACACACACACACACACACACACAGTATATTCCTTTTTTAAAGACCAGTTTTATTGTTTTCTAAAGTCATAGATGGTGTTTTCCATGATATTGTCATTTTGATGAATCCAAAAAGTTTGAGTACCATTTTAAACCTTTGGGATGTGAAGGTTTTTCTGTGGGTGGGAGAGATGGCTGAAATGACACTCTGTATATAGCTGTTAAATACAAAACAAACCATATCAAGTAACCATCTGAATCAGTAAGATCATACTGGGAATTGTCAATGATTATACCCAAGTCTCAATATTGTTCTGATATACATGATCATAGCAAATTATCTCATATTGGAGGCAAAACTATTTTAGGTATGTGGATACTCCTCATGTAATCACAACATATAGATTGGAAGTCATATGATCTTAATTAAAAACTCTTAAGGAGAAGAAAATCTTTGCCATTATAGTGTAAAAGAGAATGAGAGCATTTTAGCATAAATGTGGTGTCCCTATTTAAAAGCGTTAAACTTAGTGAGAATCACTGTGACTGATTATATTTGTGTGTGTGATGTCTCCAAAAACCTAAAGAATAAGTACTTTATTCTGATCAAAAACATTAAGTAGATTTCAACTCTTGTCCTTTTTAAAGCAAAGCTATCCCTGTTTAGGGTAGTGCTTAAGCATGTATTATTCGTTCCTCTGAACCCAGTGAAGTGGATCAGTATATTGGTGGTGCTCAACCCCCTCTCAACTTCCCCAACAACAGCATAAAAAAAAGCTCACCTTTGTGCAGTGCATCCCTTTGTCTTGCCCATTTCCAACCTTGTGCACTGGAATTGCATATCTGGCCCACTGCTTGCAGGGCAGAATGGTGAAGGAGGCAGCAGTGCAGGAGATTGCCATAGGGGTGTGTTTTTTTTGAGCCAAATCCTGCGCCTCATACAATGAGGATGTGTGATAAATGAAGGGGGAGGGGGATAACTCCCTTTTACGGACACCCAGCCAGCAGCTATAAAATCCCTCTTAGTAGCTGTTGTCTAATTGCTCTACCTGTAAAGGGTTAAAAAATCTCACTACTATGCATAGGTAAAAGGAAGTGAGTGGTCACCTGGCCAAAAGAGCCAATGGGAAGGATAGAACTTTTTTAAATTGAAAAAAGACTCCCCTTTTGTCTGTCTGTCTGTTCTCCCAGGGAGAGGTGGACAGGGCAACAGATATGCTGTAAGAAGCTTGGGCCAGGTATGAAAAAATCATCAGTATAATTTAAAACTCATTTAAAACCCCAGATATTATACTGATTTTTATTACAAGTATTTTCACTGTAAAACCTCCAAAAGAAATAGTATTTTGCAATTCACCTAATACAAGTACTGTAGTGGAATCTCTTTATCATGAAAGTTTAACTTAGAAATGAAGAACTATGTACAAAATAAACTGCATTCAAAAATAAAACAATGTAAAATTTTACAGCCTGCAAGTCCATTTAGTCCTACTTCTTGTTGAGCTAATCACTCAAACACATTTGGTTACAATTTGCAGGAGACAATGCTGCTTGCTGCTTGTTTACAATGTCACCTGAAAGTGAGAACAGGCATTCTCATGGCAGTGTCATAGCTGGCATTGCAAGATATTTATGTGCCAGATGCGCTAAAGATTCGTATGTCCCTTCATGCTTCAACTACCATTCCAGGGCATATACGTCCATGCTGATGACAGGTTCTTCTCAATAATAATTCAAAGCAGTGTGGACTGATGCATGTTCATTTTCATTATCTGAGTCAGATGCCACCAGCAGAAGGTTGTGTGTGTGGGCAGGGGGGTGTGTGGGGTTTTGTGGTTCAGGTTCTGTAGTTTCTGCATTGGAGTGTTGCAATTTTAAGATTTCTGAAAGCATGCTCCACACCCCGTGCCGATCAGATTTTTGGAAGACACTTAAGATTCTTAAGTCTTGGGTCAGTAAAGTATCCTTAGAAAACTCACATTGGTACCTTTTTTTGCATTTTTTTTCGATTTGCATTGAAAGGGTTCTTAAAATGAACCACATGTGCTGGGTCATCATCTGAGACTGCTATAACATGAAATATATGGAAGAATGTGGGTAAAACAGAGCAGGGGACATACAATTCTCCCCCAAGGAGTTCAGTCGCAAATGTAATTAACACATTTTTTAATGAGCATCAGCATGGAAGCATGTCCTCTGGAATGGTGCCCGAGCACAAACGGGCAAACAAATGTTTAGCATATCTGGCACGTGAATACCTTGCAATGCAGGCTGCAAAAGTAGGACCATTGCCGGCAGATTGAGAGAAGTGATTATTCCCCTCTATTCTCCAGAGGTGACCTCACCAGTGCCGTATTGTGTCCAGTTTTTGGGCCCCCCACTATAGAAAGGATGTGGACAAATTGGAGAGAGTCCAGTGGAGGGCAACGGAAATGATTAGGGAGCTGGGGCACATTACTTATGATGGAAGGCTGAGGGAAGTGGGCTGCTTTAGTCTGCAGAAGAGAAGAGTGAGGGGGGATTTGATAGCAGCCTTCAGCTACCTGAAGGGGGATTCCAAAGAGGATGGAGCTAGGCTGTTCTCAGTGGTGGCAGATGACAGAACAAGGAGCAATGGTCTCAAGTTGCAGTGGGGGAGGTCCAGGTTGGATATTAGGAAAAACTATTTCACTAGGAGGGTGATTAAAGCACTGGAATGGGTTACCTAGGGAGGTGGTGGAATCTCCATCCTTACTGGTTCTTAAGGCCTGACTTGACAAAGCCCTGGCTGGGATGATTTAGTTGGAGTTGGTCTGTCTTTGAGCAGGGATTGGACTAGATCACCTCCTGAGGTCTCTTCCAACCCTAAGCTT
This sequence comes from Mauremys reevesii, assembly GCF_016161935.1. Taxonomy (NCBI): domain Eukaryota; kingdom Metazoa; phylum Chordata; order Testudines; family Geoemydidae; genus Mauremys; species Mauremys reevesii. Next base: position 91,853,049 of record NC_052628.1, on the reverse strand, counting down.
CTATGATTCTAAGAGGGCAGCATTATCTCCTATAAATGTAAACAAATTTGTTTGTCTTAGCAATTGGCTGAACAAGGATGACTGAGTGGACTTGTAGCCTCTGAAGTTTTATATTGTTTTGTTTTTGTACACTTTTTGATTTCAGTTACAACACAGAATACAATATATATGAAAATGTAGCAAAACACCCAAAATATTTAATACATTTCAGTTGGTATTCTATTGTATAACAGTGTGATTAATCACTAATTTTTTTGCGTTAATCGTGTGTGTTAACTGCAATTGCCAGCCTTAAACATTTTTTAATTGCCTTCTTGCATACTGGGACTAATGTGTTCTGTATATGCACCTACTTACTTAAGAAACAGTGCCTCTGGAGTGTGCATCTAAAACTAAGTTGTAATACAATATACCATACTGTGTCACTACAAAGTACCATATACATTAACAATGAATGCATGTAACTCCTGTTAATGCAGGCTCAAATTGTATATGTGGCTTGAGGACAATATGGTGCCCGTAATATGAAATTCTTAGTAAAGCCATTTTAAAATGCCAAATAACAATTGTGCAGTTAAAGGGGAAAAGGATTCAGGAGAACTGTCAATTTCTCAAAGACATAACAGCAAATTATCCTGATGCAAAGGAAAGATAGGAAGAGTAGTAATATGCCAATGTGACTCCATCAGGAGCTTTGCAGTGACCTGAAAATGAGAACTGAATCCTACGAAAAGTGAAAACATGAACGAGTTTCTCAAATGAGAACAAAAGAATAGTGCAGCATGTAGGGACCAAAAATCAGAAAGGTAAATGCGCAAGATGAGGGTACATCCAGACTACCCTCCGTATTGGCGGGTAGCGATCGATTTTTCGGGGATCGATTATATCGCGTCTCATCTAGACATGATATATCGATCCCTGAACACGCTTCCATCAACTCCAGCATTCCACCGGAGCTCGCGGCGGTAGCAGAGTCGACACAGGGAGCCACGTACGTTGATCCCGTGCCGTGAGGACCCGAGGTAAATCGATCTAAGATACTTTGACTTCAGATACGCTATTCACATAGCTGAAGTTGCGTATCTTAGATTGATACTTCCCCCCCCCCCGCCCCCAGTGTAGACCAGCCCTTAGTTACACTTGGCAAGGGACATAAAAGGCAATAAGAAGAGGCTCTATAAATACATGAGGAGCAAGAGAAAAGCACAGGTAAGTGTAGGTCCACTACTTATCAGAGAAGGAGAGCTAATAACAGATGACACAAAAAGGCTGAGATGTTTCATACATATTTTGCTCAGTCTTTGCTGAAAAGGTTATGGTGCCCAGATACTTAGTACAATTAATATTAATAATAATAATAAGGGGGGAAGGAACACAAGCCAGAATAGGGAAATAACAGGTTAAAGACTATTTAGGCAAGTTAAATTTATTCAAGATGGTGGGGTGTCATGAAATTCATCCTTTTGATACTTAAGGAACTAGCTGAAGCAATCTTAGAACCATTAGAGATTATCTTTGAGAACTCATGGAAGACAGGTGAAAACCTAGACAACTAAATAAGGGCAAATATAGCAGCTGCCTTTGAAAAGTGGAACAAAGAGGACCTGGGGTATTACAGAACAATCAGCCTACTTTTGGTAGCTGTGAAGATATTGAAACAAAATGATTAAACGGTCAATTTTTAACTCCTTAGAGGATAATGGGATACTTAATAGCTGCATGGAATTGTCAAAAATAGGTCATGCCTAATGAACCTAATTTTCTTCTCTGAAAGAATTATTTACCTAGTGGATAGGGTGCAAGCAGGAGATGTGATAAATCCTGATTTTTATTTTATTTTATTCTTTTAGTAAGGTTTTTGATGCAGTCATTCATGAAATTCTATAAGCCACCTGAGGAAATATGCTCTAGATGGAAATTACTATGAGATAGGTGCAAAAGTGTTTGAAAGACTCAGAGTTGTTAATGGTTTGCTGTCAGACTGGGAGGACCTATTGAGTAGGGTCCCACGGCGTCAGTCGTGTCTGGTACTATTCATAATTTCATTAAAGAGCTGGATAATAGAATGGAGAGAATACCTATAAAATATGCAGATGGCACCAAGCTTGGAGGGGTTGCAAGCACTTCAAAAGACAGGATTAGAATTCAAAATGACCTTGAGTAATGAGAGTTGAGGGAACTTGTGTCTCTTGGGAGATTCTCTGTACTTTGTAGGTTAGAGCCCATACTGAGGATGCTGATCACAGAAAATTAGTCATAGACAGGCTCCCATACAATGAGTTGGTGGTCTCCTCCTACAAGGTGCAGAGCACATCCCATTGAAGTGGAAAGTGAGGATGGTGAGCACCTTTTGGGAGAGGACTTGACATTTTTATCCAAAGATAATGGCTGAAATTAGAGCTGGGTGGAAAAATAAATTTTATGTCGATTTTTTTGAAAACTAGGAGAAATTTGTCATTTCCACCCACCAAAAACTTGCATAAAAAGACTGAAAAGCTTCTTAGAAAGTCCAAAAATGCCTAGAAAAGGCACATGACTTCCTATTTGTGCACACCGATACCTGCTTCAGGCATCCAAACTTGAAAATTATATGCGCAATTTTGACTGGCTGTAATCACACATTCTTTTTGAAACTATCCCTTAAATGTCTCCAGTTCCCTGCCTAGTGCAAAGATTAATCATTATTCTTCACTAAGCAATAATATATATTTTTAAAAGTAAAAATCCTGCTTTTAAATTTTCAAGGTAACTGCAAAATTGTATGCATTTCTGAAAATATAGCTATATCGAGCCTTGCTTTGGCTGGGTTATTGAGGTAATAAGTACAGCTCCTGCTCATTACCTTTACTTTTGGGTGTTTTAGAACATTTCAAAATAGAAAATTAATGTTAGCTTTAATAAAAGAACTGTCAACCCCACTTTTTTGAAAATTATAATCTAAATCCCTTTGGTTAAAATAACAGGATATTCTTGCTGCTATAACAATTTATGATGCAGTTCAAGGGCCTGGTATAATGCCACCAACTTTTCTCTCTCTCTCAGGTTTATAACTCGAGGACGTCATCTTTGACTTCTCATTCTGTTGTCCCACATGCTCAAACCGTATCCAAATTTTGCTGCTTATTCCCCAGAGAGAAAATTATGGATTGTAGAAATATTTTAATCTCAACATCTTAAATGCTCATTCAGTTCATCTCTTGTCTCAGATTACTTTAACTATCACCTCTCTGCCCTCTTTAACATCCGCATCACTTTAGTCCATGTAAAACAGGCACTAAAATAATCTTGCCTGTCAATCTGACTACATCAGATCCTCCTTTAAATATTTCCTACTGTGTCTCCCTCATTCACCACATTAAATCCAAGCTTTATGTTCTTGCTTTCAGGCTAGGGCCCTGCATGCTTTTCTCTTTCCTATTGATCTGATCTTTTTCATCACTCTTGTCCACATCTCACTGCACTATCAATAATACTTGGACATGTTGTCTGCTTTTCCTAGAAATGTAATCTTGTCCTCTTTCATACCGGAGTCTCTCCACAAGGCCACCCTTCCTGCTTTCAAATCCCACTCAGTGAACCTTCTCTTTTAAGACTAGAGCTGTGTGAATGACTTTTTTTTCAGTTTGGAGGGTGAACCTAATTTCAGGTCAACAGAAAATGAAATTCTTTTTGAATTTTTGGTGAAATAAAGTTGAGAAATTCATTTTGGGTTGAACAAAAGTTGAATTCTTTTAGAGTTTAACTGTTTATAAAAATAAAACGGAAGTACAATTTTAAACAAAGTTGCCTCAAAAATCAAATGTTTAGTTTCAACTTTTAAAATGGAACATTTGGATTTTTTTCCAGATTATTTTTGTGTTTTTAACTGAAACAATTTGGCAAATTTTAACATGACTTACTAAAATATTTGTTGATCCAAATCTGTGTCTTTCAGGGAAGGGAAAAAGGTTTTTGTCCAAAATACTTTTCCCAGCTCTAATTATGATGTTGCTCAGTGAGTTCTAGTAGGGTATCCATGAGTACTCTACAATCTTACCATAATAAATATCTCTTTAAAACAAACCACCTGACTAATTCCCCTTTACTCTCCATGTGTGAGTGGGGAGGTGTGTATGTGTGTGTTCTTTTTACATAAGATCTTGGGGGGCAGAAAACATGTAGTCTTTAGTATTTGTAACATTGTGGGCATTATAGGACACAAGCACATTTGATAAATGCTGTGTTGTGCATCTTCCTACGTGTGGAAATCATGCCCTGAGAGCTCACAGTTTAATTGGGTCCTTTGCACATTTAATATAATAGTTGTAAGAAGCACAGAGATTCAACAAGGTAGTTAAAAATAAAAATGTCATAGTTGGACTGTAACAATGGCAGTTACTGAGCTAATAATGAAGTACCGTTAAACAATGTGTTGCAATGTAAGAATAACTTACTTAGACTTCATGCTTCACTGCACCTGTATAGACTGTGAGCCAGATTCTCATCTCAGTTACACCATTGTAAAATCTAGAGTACTTCCACTGATTTCACTGAAGTTGCTCTGGATTTACAGCTAAGTCACTGAACACAATTTGGCCCTGCGACTCAGAAATTTTGAAAAGTGTTTTTTTTTTTTTAAGGGTTTAGAAGCTTCAAAATTCAGTATTTGAAGGAAAAAAATACTCCCTTGAGCTCCAGTTTTAGAGGCTTTTAGATCCTGAGAAAAGAAGACAAAAATACAGGCTTAAGAACTGGATTCTCTAGTCAGCGTCTACCCCCATTGGACTACTCAGGAGGCAGAAAGAGGCTGGAAACTGACTGCAGCCAGCCAGCAGAGAATTTCCTGCTAGGAGAGAGATCCCTACTGGCATAGATGTGTGAGCTCCAGGTCTTGCACTTTCCCTCTCTGCATAGGGTTCTGGGGACGGAAAGGAGGAGGGATGGGCAGGGCTGAATTGCCCTGAATTGCAATCATGGATAGGCATAGGTTTCATAAAGAACTGTGGCAGTAGCTATCGGTGATTGGTTTCATCCTGGGATGGCCATGAGAATTGTCAATTGGCAGAGAAGAAAATCTAGCCATAATTCTTCATGAACTGCATTTGGGACCCTTTGAAAATACCTACTTCTGTATGATTTTGTCAAATGCTATTTGTCACTAAGAAAGTCAGTGAAAGAGACACCTCTGAGTAGGGTTTTGGTTAACTTCATCAAAGAAAAGATAAATATTGAGCCATTTAATTTGTACAATATTAGTTTGAATAATATAATAATGAACACTGCTCAGCATTTTTTTAGATAAATGCAGAGTATTTTGGCTTATTTCAGCAGGAAAAAAGTGGTGTTTGATTTTGACCTTTGCCGCTAAAATAGGAAGTTAGGAATGTTAGGAATAATAAAATCTGCTGAAAATGCTTGTGCTATTTATTACCTTAGTTATCAAAAACGCAAACTTCAAAATTAATGACTCTATCCAGGTGCGTTAATCAATGTATGTTCCTAGCTTAATGCACTTTCCACTATCTCATGTGTTTTTTAGAACCCTAATAGAAACACTGAAGGATGGATGAACGGAGGAGGCCAGAGAATCATTTTCCATTAACTTCCTTTTAGCCCTGAATTTTAGGAAATGTACTGGGGAGTCTATCTATTCAATGATGTGTATTTAACCTACTGTTTAAATGTCACTGATGGATTGAAATTACTTGCAGCTTTCAGTCCATAAAGGCAGGAGCAATGTCTATTCTCAGCTCTTCAGGAGCAATAATTAACAGTAATTGGTGACTCATAGAATACTCTGCTGTTTGAAATCAAAGTCAGGTGTAGCAATTTAAATGGCAGAAGAATCGTTAGAAGTATTTGTAAAGTATGAAAACTATTTATTGTTATTAGACTAGTGCAAGGGTTCTCAGCTTTTTCATAATGTGGATTTTGGACCGTTTCCTGAGGACTTTTCCCACCCTTTCATGGTTTTGCAAACCACCTATTTCTCCCTTTCATGATGACTTAACATCCCTGTGACAACTACAGAAATTATTTGGAAACACAGACTACAGCTAAATACTTAGTTATAATACTCTTTAGAAATTGGAAACAAGGAGAAGAAGCCAGCACCACTTAACCAGTAATGTAGGAGTTCAGTCTAGATGACTGTAAAGATCCATTCTGGTCTTAGAATCTGTGAATGACCAGTCAGTTCAACATGGCCCACAAGCAAATGTTCTGTAGACCACAACAGTTTGGAAGTTTCTGGGGTAATGAATTTACTCGGTTTAAGCATTTCGTGCGACTCAGAAATTGGTTTGGAAGGTGGGATGTAGGTATGAAGAATGGTATGTTGGGTGAAGCACAGGCCCCTGAGTCAGGATCCCAGGAGTCTATTCTTGGCTCTCCTACAGACGTCCTTTGTGACTTTTGGGGGTGATATTTCTTTACCTCACAAGACTCTTGAGAAGCTTAATTCGTTAATGTTTGTCAGACTACTTTAGAGTCATGGATGGGAAATCTTATGTAAGAGTACATGATGATGGACCTTACGGCAGCAAATTCACATAAATATCCTACAGGTAATGTTTGCCTTCTGGATATCGGAGCGTTTAAAAAAACAAACCAGTGTGTTTTCTTAATCCTGTGATTTAGTTGCCTCTTAATTGAACTCTCAAATTTAAATTGGATTTAATCTTATGCCTTAAGATTAGAATGGATCCCTATTGATTATTTATGTGCTGTGAAAATGAGACAGGTCTGGAACACCTTTTTAATCATGCTCTCTCTCTGAAAAGAGTCTATGGGTTTGAGGAAACAAGTATAGAAACTTTCACTTGAAAGAGGATTATTTGAACAGTTGTTACTGCTTTAATAGATATTAAAATTTGATTAGTTATTTTTCTAAATTGGCTAAACTAAGACATTTAGAGTCAAGATCACATCCAACTGCAGGAAGAGACGAAATATGTGAATCTGTAAATAAAATGTGCATCAGATATGTATGGTGTTTTTGCTTAAGGAAGTCATTTTTAGTAAGCTTCATTGTGTATCTCTGGAAGCTAATTCACAATGAACCTAGAAAGTTGAGACGTTATGATAAAAATAGAAACAGAACTATCCTAGACATACTCTGGTCATCCTTTTGATTTAACACTTGAGACATTTTATGAAAGGGATGCATGGTCCTTTCTGTGACAAATTATTATGGCAGTTAATGTCATTCCTAGAAGCTAACAGACTTTCTATTATAGTTAATGTGTACACAATTACTCTAAAATCATGGTTTAAAAAGTCAACATAGGATGAATATTTCATTTCATATTTATTATAAATGACTTTCTATAGGCAAATGGAATATATATCCTGTACTGTATGGACAATACCTACAGGTAGAACAGGATACACATATATTAAGTAGAGAAATAATAAATCTAGTATTTCACTATAACTTTTATTTCCCTTCATTTTATTTTTCCTGGCGAGAATATTCCAGTACAGATATCCCAGACCCAAGGGATGGCTTCTGGTCCTGACTCTTGGACAGGCAGATGAGCTAATGATAGAACTTCAAAAGTTTGCTACCTTCTTCCCCTCTCATATTTAGAATGCCTCCTCCCAGTGTTGGTTTCTCCATCTGCTAACCACATAAAAACATGTTCTATTGGGAAATATCAAAGAAATTCCTCTTCCAGTTACAGCCACAGTAGATCAAAGATATTTTCCGCATCACCCAGGAGCAGGCAAGTGCTCACTTCTTGCATGGGTGCTTTGAGTTCTTGAGGATAATAGAGATCCTGGGAAGATCCTAGTGGTGGTGTTGGATAAGTGGAAATCTTCTGTCTACCCATCTTCAGCCACTCTCTATTCATGGGATGAATGGCAGTTGGTGGTGCTCCATCTGGATATGTACTATATTACTCTGTTAGGGTACCTTAGTAGCTTCCACGAACAACTCCTGCCTAAACTATGCAATAGGCATAGCAGATAAGAGCAAATGGCACTTGCTGTTCTAAGGAAAGCATTAAACACCAAAGTTGGAGCCAGGAACATTACATTACATAACAAAATATAGTGACAATGCAATAGACTAAAACGTAGTACCTATTGTAATGTTTTATGACAAGTCGTTATGAGGCATTGCATCAGTTCAGCTCATGGTGGCAACTTATAGATATGGATAAGATTTTTGTCATGGTAAAATTAAGCAAAATTCACAGAACAGTCACAGTAAAAATGTACAAAATCAGGGTATGGTCACGGGGAGGAGGGCTGAAGTCAAAGCCCTGAGGGCTGACAGTTGCAGCCGAAGAAGTCGCCGATGTCTGTTAGTCACAGAATCCATGGCCAAATCGTATCCTACTTATAGACATTAAAGTAAAAGTAACCACTACTTACTACAACAAAGGCTTATCTTTAAAAAAACACATTTACACAAGAACATTCAGCCATTAACATTATTATTACATTAACAAACTCAACCCCTCCCAGAGTGTGCACTCCACCATAGTTTTAAAATCCCAGATACTTTCTTGTGATGGCAAACTTGTTGAATGGGAATTCAAGGGCAGCACTAGATATCTCTGAATTAGCAGAGGCATCCTAAGTAATAGGAGTGAGATACCTTTTGCACAGAGCAGATTAAAATGGATACAGTGGTAGTTGGTAATAATCATGGTTATAAAACAGCCACCAACTCTAAGCAGGTCATCTCTTTTCTTACATGTTCCCTGGTCATCACCTCCTTTAGCATGAGATGAGACACTGTCCCTAGCATAAGGAGTTTCACGCCAGACCCCCCTGAGGATCAACAGGGTGTCCTCAAACAAGGAGGATAGTCTTTGTGCTTGTCGGCACAGCTCAGCATTTGCCAGTACAACCTGCTCTTTCTGGTTGTGGCTGGCTGCTAAGGAGGAGTAAATATGCTGGAAGCTCGTGTTAGCAGGTGTGGCATAGCCTTAATACCAGTCACATAGTCTCAGCAGGGATAGCTTGACAGTGGAGTCTCCCAAATCTCTCAATCTAAACACAGGTAACTGCTACCTGCTCCTTTCCCACTGGTCACCTAAACCGGGATAGGTAGCACACACAACTCAAAGAATCATAGGGATATTTGAATGTAAATGACCCTTAATTACTGATGTCCACTCATAGGCATCAACCAGTATCTGAAGTTCAGTACAGAGGATATAAAAACTTTTTTTTAAAATTGTTAGCTAATATTTAACACTCCATAACACCTATGCCCTGTCTACACAAAGAGAAAAGGTGCTTTTTAAAAATCAAGTTAGCTCAATTGAGTTGTCTTAACATGATTGCAAAGCTCCTCCACACCCTTAACACTCACATAGACACAGTCTAATATCTTTACAATAGTGTTTGCTAGTGATGTCACCTAGGAAACAATCTGAAATGATTGTAAAGGTTTTTAATGCATCAACAATAGGTATTATGGGGTGTTGAGAATCATGTTTGCAAACTTTTTTTTTTAAATGTTTTTCTTCAGATCTTGTGGCAGGCCAGGCCATTGAAAGATAATTTCTAGTTTCTGTGATTGAGATTTGGACCTGGGTAGAAGTGAACTTTTAAATACTGAATACAGGCATGAAGGAAGTGATGCTAGTGAGCCAGGAATGGAGGGGAAGAGTGGATGGAGAGGAATGGAGAAGAAATTGTTTTGCATGTATTGTGCCATCCTTTCACAATACATTTGCAGTGTCAGACTCTCCACTGCTTTGGATATGTAAATCACAGCTATGACTAGAGCTGTGCAAATCTCCCCCCACCCACTTCATTGGCAATTCTGAAAAAACATTAGAATGTTTGAGGCTCATAACCAACTTTTTTTTTTGTGTGCCACTTTGAAACCCCCTCCTCCAAAATGGACTTTGGGTGAAACAATGTTTCATTTCAATTCTGAACACCATTTTTAATGTAATTCCTTAATATAAGGAATTCAGTCTGTGTAGGCATGGCTAGAAAGCCTGCTGCAGTGTCTCTAAATATTCTTCTTACTAAGAGAAGGTTAATTTTAGAAACATGGAGTCATCTTGTGGTGTTATCCAGCATGCAGTACATGAAACAAATCCCTCTCACAGTTTCAACTGGATGCAGTAATCCTCTTCATTTCTTTCCTAAACCATAACTGGCACAGCTTTTAATACCATGAGGTGGCTAAATTTCAGTGTTGAATGGAGTGATGGGTATCCTTGTCAGAGGTGATGAGGCTTAATTAGTGAGGGTTTCTGAAAAATGCTTTGAAAATCTCAGATGGAAGTAGAACACAAGTACTGTGTATTAATAAGAACAGTGTTGTTGTTGTGAATTGTCCACATATGAGACATAGTGGAGTTTTAAACATGCGCACAAGTGTGTGCAGTATAAGTGTTATATTAAATGAAACACCTATATCCTAAAAAATCCATACGACTTATTGCCATTAAAACTAGGCAGCTTGGGAAGAGTATCTTTGGTTTACCAATTAACCACGCTTACTGTCACCTTGTGAGCTAAGTTTTTCCAGGAAACAACAAGTAGCTGATCTACATTTCTTGTTGATTTACGAGTTGTTATATGACTTTCTTCTGTATAACAAAGCTTTAATTTATGTTCACACTTTTTTTTTTTTTCAGAAGCATTTGGTTTCCTTTTTAACTATTTGGATCTTTGCCCTTGCAAATTGTCTCTTGCAGTTGTCATGATAAATGGCTTTAAAATTGAAAAATGCAAATTAAGTACTTAAAATTCATATAGTTTATGGACTAATAGGTACTGAAATTACTGGCTGTATTTTTAGGTTGACTAAATGCTTAAAACTCAAACTATTTTTAAAGAAAAGGGAAAGGTATGTTATTTCAAGTCCTGAGCTACTTGTCTAGAAAATCATAGTCTGTATTTTGAAGCTTATATCACTGGGTTTTGTAAATGTTGCATATTTCAGTCAGCAATACTTTTTTTAATCATGGGAGAAGCTCTTGTTCAAAAATAAAAGGATTAAAATTAAATGATCCATCTGCCTACAGCCAAGTAGTAGTTTGCAGAGAAACTAAATAGCATGTTATCTACCAGGTTTTCTTATTCTTCCTAGCCGCTCATCTCCAATTCATCAGACATGTATTGCAATCTTCTGGTCAGTGCTACTGAGTTACTAATGTCCTACAAATGAATTTTGGTAATTAGACACAAGTTAAGAGTTCTTTCAGTTATGAGTGTACTGGAAAGCATTGTACATGGTTCACCTAGCAAGAGGGAGCCCTAATTCTAACAGTCTTGGAGCCACTGTTCTATAAATGATCAATTGAGACAAAAGCCAAATATTTTGTACCACTCAAGTTTGTTTGTTTTCATGAAGTTAAGTTTCAAAATTGTCCCAGATGAGGATGCAGTGAACATGGTGGGAACAAATTTCTTTCCCAACCTTTTCTGTGCCAAAAACCACATGGCATGTACAGTATTATTTATATATATAAATAAAAATTAAAAAATGGGATTTGTGTATATTAATAACAAAATTCAGCTCAATCCTTCCCCAGGCATGGCTGCTGATAGGCTTCCTGCCTCTGAATTGCCTACCTCAAACCCTCCTTCAATTTTTTTTGGTTCAGACATCTGTGTTGGGACACATCCACCACTCCATCAGGCCTACTCTCTATTTTTCTCTTCTCTTCCTTGAGCAAACACCATTGTGGTTGCCTGAAGTCCAGCTGTTAATGGCATCTCCTTTCCCACAGTCACAAGCTAGTTTCACATAACCCACTGAGCAGGCCTGGAAATGTATTCAGTCTTATCCCACAATAATGGGCCAAGGCAACAAGCAACAGCAAATGCACAGTCCCTGCAAGATACCAAAGGATGCCTGCCACCTCCAGAAGTGTGCAGCTTTTTGGTGGAAGGAGCAGAAGGAACAAGAGAGAAGAACAAAAAACATGAAAAAACATGCGCAAAATTTTTTGAAACGGATTGAAAATAAAATGAGAAGCGAAAATAATTGAGATGTGGTTACTGCACTAAGGGGTGGTGGTGGTGGTGGTATGAGATAGGGAAGTACAAATATTCAGTCAACCTGTTGCAAGGAAGGCAGCAACAACAGCATGGAAGCCCCTGGAGTATCGCATGCAAAGTCAGACTGTAACATTAATCAAATAATACATAGCTGACTTTGACCATCTTCCACAGAATAATCTAAACCAAAGAGCAGAATCCCAGTCCCCCAATGCCTTACGCTTGAAAAATAATTGAAATTAAAGTCCATTGATCTCTACTTAACATCTCAACTGGGGCTGTCTCTCACTCCCGAACTCCATAAAAGCAGGGAAAGAATAATAGATTAGGGTTGGAGAGACCTCAGGAGGTCATCTAGTCCAATTCCCTGCTCAAAGCAGGACAAACCTGAACTAAATCATCCTAGCCAGGGCTTTGTCAAGCCGGCATTAAAAACCTCTAAGGATGAGGATTCTGCCACCTCCCTAGGTAAACCCATTCTAGTGCTTCACCACCCTCCTAGTGAAATAGTTCTTCCTAATATCCAACCTAGACCTCCCCCACTGCAACCTGAGATCATTGCTACTTGTTCTGTCACCTGCCATCACTGAGAACAGCCTAGCTCCAGCCTCTTTGGAACCCCCCCTTCAGGTAGTTGAAAGCAGCTATCAAATCCCCCCTCACGCTTCTCTTCTGCAGACTAAATAAGACCAGTTCCCTCAGCCTTTGAGTACCATGAAATGCTCTCCGGGGTTGGGCACTTGATTACTTACAGTATAGTAATTTACTTGCAAAGAATCCTTTTGTTTCTTCGGGTTGTATTTATGATTTCAATCTTCTGTTTGAGACTAAGCCTCAATAAAAGCTGCACAGGTGGGTGAAGTTAGCTCCACTGCTCTGGATTCGTTCTTGTTGAGGATTTGCTGCTTTCACTGTCATACTGTAAATGATAGGTGAATGGGTTATAGTGATATTGGAGGAGCTACACTGTCTGTAATCTGCCAAGGAGAGCAGGGATTACAATAAATCTGTGCATACTTCACTTATGGTAAACAGCCAAAGAAATCATACATTTAGAGTGAGATTATCCTGTTTTCAGATTAGTTTTTTACTGGTTTATATCTTATTATTAATTATAAGGAAATAGTGAAGATGGAAAACTATGACAATTAGAATTCCATAAGGAAAGTCAGTGTGCTCTGAGCTTTTTCGATGGAAAGGGCTATATAAATATTGGTTCTTTTTTTTAAGTCTTGATAAAGTTCAGGCTTCAGTTACACAAATAGATCTACTATACACCCTAAAGTTATGATTATATATGCATATTTGTTGCTAGATATGAAAACTTACTTTTGCCAAGCAAGGCTTCACTACTGTAATTTTCTTCCTACACTAGTTTCACAGATATAGCCTGTCTATTTACTGGGAAGAGCTTTCAAGTGGGAACCCTACACAAGTGTAAAAAAACCCACATTTTTAAAAATTGGATTTAAGAGCATAGAGTTTGTGATGAAACTGAGGAGCTCCTAACCAATCCCCAACAGGAGAAGGCAAGGTTAATTTGTAAAAGAGAGCCATTGAGGGCATTTTGAGTCTGAACAACAAAGCTGTTAATTTCTTCCCTAAACTCCACTGTATCCTAAACTGGGATGGGAAGTAAATTTATTCAAGCTTTGGGTGACTGCATCGCAGAGAAGTTTATTCTTCCTTTATTGCTTTATGAAGAATTTGAGTTCAATTGAATCAGGAATAACTGTCCAGGGGGAAAGCGGAGCTCATTAGACAAGCTCTTCACTTTGTCAGGTCCTTCTGCTGCCTGGAGCCAGGAAAATAAACTAGAAAATAACCATTTTTTCAGTTGGACAGGAGTGGAGGCGGTGGGATCTGCAGCAAGCTACACCAAACAAGTTGTCAGAAGTCTGTGAAAGATCTAATCTTACTGAGCCCACATGGGTTATTCTGTACATGTAATTATTTCTCAAAATCCATTGGTCTTAGAGAAGAGTAAAATACCCATCACTGCTTGATATCTGAATTTTGGGGAAAAAATGGTTTCTTTGCAGAGGAGTCATGGCAGAGTTCCAGCAGAGAGATTACTTTAGTGCAATAAATCACTGTTGTGTAACACCACACCAAAAAGAAAAATTAAAAGCTAGAGGAGAACTTAAAAAGATGTTTTTCCCCATTGTGAATATGATAGGATAAATTTTTTTTATTTCAGTGAAGAAGGCCAAAATGCTATCTTCTAAATGCTAGCTCTTTTAGACAGTGTGTGCTGTCTTGAAACATTTTCACATAGTAATGTCCATTACTAGGAAATCACAAAAGTTTTATGTGCATCAAACAGAACACTTCAAAACTAAATATGTAAAATCAGTGGGCCTCTTTGAAATTTTTCAATATCTGTCTTGTTTAATCTTTCCAAAAATTCTGCAATATATGAAATAATTGGCTGATTCTATCACTTGCATGTGCTCAGTCATTCATGATGCTTTTCCTTAATAGGCAGAGCATTTTTTAAAAAACACATGAATCATTTTAAGTTTCTATCTAAGTCTTTTAGTGTCAAGATCCTAGTGCTTGTTGTCTACTATGTACAGCAGGTGATGAATAGTCATAGACACCAGAGGGATATGTCAGTATTATTAATTTCAGAAAACCTAATACATACTAAAAAACAAAGGAATGATAGATTCTTATCCAAAGTTGTCTAAGACAGCAAACCTATTTCTGAATCATGATCACAAAGCAGCAGTTTGCCTGCGGAGGGTCCGCTGGTCCCGCAACTTTGGTTTGCCTGCGGGAGGTCCGCCGAAGCTGCGGGACCAGCGGACCCTCCGCAGGCAGGCCGCCGAGGGCAGCCTGCCTGCCACCCTCGCGGCACCGGCAGTGCGCCCCCTGTGGGTTGGTGTGCTGGGGCCTGGAGCCACCTCTGATTGAGGACACCGTTCAACAGCTGGTCAGCATTATTTTTTCTTCCCATGATAAATGTCTTTATTTAAAAAAAAAAAAAAAAGAGGGGGTGTTCTGTTTAGTGCTTCCACATACCTTCCTGCTGGGAGACAAAAAAACATATAGACAAAAATGAGGGAAATCCAGATCTCCGTCACTTTTTTTTTAAATATTTATTTTTTGGCGAGCAATGGAAGCTTATAGAAGCTTGGCAGACCAATCAGGAGACTTAAGGAACAGCATTCTAACTGTGGAATAGGCCTGGAACAGTAGTACGCCAAGTTTCCGTGCCAAGACTTGCCAACATACCTCCATCTAGAGCAGGCCAAAACTCGCGGTTTTTGGATTGTGAGAAGTTTTTGGTTTACAAAAATTGATTTGTTCCTCTTCTGAATGAAACCAAATTTGCCAGTGTTTCTCAGCAAATGAAAATTTTCTAACTGATGTATGGTGTTTCCAAAATAGTATGTGAAAATGACATTCAGTTTCACCACTATTTGTTTTACCCTTTTCACACTTTTCCAGTGGGAGTAAAGGCGGGATGGAATTTAAGTGAAAGAGAGAGTGGGTTTCTGATTTCTTTTGCTATTTTCCCCTGAAAAGGTGCATTTAAAAAAAAAAGTGAATGTTACTTTTTTATATTAAATAATCTTTTCCTAGAGGAGTGGGAAAGGAGGCAGAGAAGTGAGTGGTCTTTTTTTTTTTTCCTTTCTCTCATTTTGGTACCATTTCTCCCTTGGGAAACCAAGGGATGGAAGTAAACAAAAAAAATTGTGCTATCCTAATGTCCTGAAAAAGAAATAAGCGACCTTTTCTGCTAAAAGGTTAGTTTTCAGTCACTGTTTTTTCCCCAAAATTTCTTTTGAGATGAAATTTTGCATTAATTATCGCATAAAATCAAACCAGAATAACACAGCCTGTTTGATTCCGGTTCAGATTAACTACATTCCTTGCTAACCCCAACCTGCTTATATATGATGACTTTATTGCAGTGGGAGAAAGATATTTAATGAGAGAGATTTTATAAGGGAAGAACGGTTCACTGGTTGTTACCACCTTGGGATGCAGGTGCAGTGTTTTCCCCAGGATTTGAAATTAGAGGGGGTGTTGGGATTTATGGGGTGGAAGTTGGAAATCAACTAAATTGGCAACACTGTGTAACTAGTTAACCACTGGTAGGATGGGTGAAGTTTGGTGGGGGCAGGGAGGAGGGTAAATAAGACTGAGACTATGGTAATAGAATACATACAAGTAAAGGTAGGTCTGGCATTAGGAGGTCTCAAGCAAACAATGAGCTAAAGATATTGATTTCACGTGCCCCTATATTAAAACAGCTTTTTCTCTGGAAGCCATACGCATACGAGATTCCATGCACAAAGAATATAGGACAGGCTGTTTAGATGATGAATTTTACCACTGTTTCAAAGAACTGAACAACTCATCCTTGCTAGTGTAAAGAGCAGGAGCTTGATCTTTTATGATACGTTGAGAATTGATGCCTATATCATCAAAAGAAAAGAGGGCAAGTGATAGCATAATCCAAACAACCATTGTTTTAGAGATGCAAAAGAATATTTGCAATAGGAGAAACTGTTTTATAGAAGAGAAACTGCCACATTTTTCTTCAGACATTAGCTACAAGAAATGATGCCTTGAGTGCATTCAATACAAGAGCATAATACATGCAAACAGTACCTTTAATTTACTACCAACCTGTAGTTTTGCCGGCATTGCATTATAGCTAGTCTAGAAAGAGCAGCAAGCCCTGTTTTGAGTTAGTGACTTGCAGCATTAACCTTTTATCTAAGTGTGCAACGTGCATTTAGAACCAAACCCCGCAATAGGCTTGAGTATCTAGCAGTATTAAAATGAACATCTAAATCTAACATCTAGCTATTCCCTTGAATGCGTGCAGACAGGTACCTAAAGCTTCTCTCTTTGCATAAGGCTGCAGGCAGAGCACTTCGGTTTCAAAATAATTATCTTTGATTACATGTTTTTATATACAGTTCAAAAGGTTTGTCCCCACTGGTGGTGGTGGTAGAGAATGAACTGACCATTCTGTAAGGACAGACACTTGGGCAACACAAAATGAAGGGGTATTTGGCTTTTTTTTTTTTTTTTTGAAAAGATTAAGTAGCAGCACAGAGGGCTCACTGAGTGGTGATCAAGTGCAAGAACTGTTTGTGTTTGGTAGGGCTGATGGCGCAAGAGGTCATATGACTACACATTTTAATGTGAGTGCATTATATATGGCAATCCTTGACCTGAAGGGCTTTGATATTTGTTATAGTCTGCATGAACTACACAGTAGAATTTTGGCAATCCAACATTTGCTAATTTTGTGGACAATATTGCTAGTATCTTTGTAAAGACTTAAGAGCAGATACTGTAATGTCTATTATTTAAGACTGTTGTACAAAAAACGGTAGTTCATAAACTTACTGTAGTCAAGTGCAGTTTATAAAACAAGTAAACCTAACTATAAATGAACAGTCTGTATATATCTGTATTCTTAACAGATGAAAGACTATTTTATAAGAAAAATGATACAAAGGCATAATCTCAATCCCTTTTAAAGAATATTTTAAATTTGCCCACTGTTTTATGATCAAAAACCTCAGGAAACAAAGAAAAAAGAAATAAGCCACAGATGACAAAGGAAAGAGGGCCTCAGAACATAGCACATCTGAGGGAAAAAAAATTCTATGCCAAGACCAAAATTGTCCTTCATACAGCCATGTCATCAGTCTAAACTGTTTCTAGTATGCTTTCACTACTCTCATCAGAAATGCTTCCTGAATAAATCACCATACCATAATTGTCAATCAGTTAACCTGAAAATAAAGTGGCATATTTTATGATTATGCCTACTTTTAGTTCATTTACTACTTGCTAATTCACAAATTTCAGTCATTTTGCAATAGTCTTATAACCATTAGCGTAAATTACTGAGGTTCTACTATGGTTTTTTCTTTTAAATGGTACTTTGTACATGTTTCATTCAGTTTTCTACTATATAAATTGCTTTACATTTTTCAGTTCACTGTGAAATGAACTTAGTCCCTACTATAGGTTTTAAAGAATTATCAGTTTTGTGTATACTGTCTGAAATGTCAGTTTGTTCACAGTGACACACTTACAGTAATTGCTCAGGATCAAATTATATAGTGCATGACAGGGCTAAAGGGAGATGACTGCTATAGTCTCAAACAATCATAGGTTGTAACTAAACTATCAAGGATGATTAAAATGTATGGATTTTTAGTAGGGGTAGGTGAATCAAAACTAAATTTGCCCAATAGCAGTATGAGTACTATTCAGAGAACCAACTAATGTCCAACAGCCCACAAATATCTGCCTACCGTAATCTGCGTCACACAGAAGCGCGCACACACAAGGCTCTAAACTTTCCCTTCCTGCACAGATCTGTAGCCTTTCCCTCTTTCTTTTATTCTCAGTAGATGGGGGATGAACACCCCCTCCTCAAGTGCCCTTCCCTAAACTCAACTCTGCCTACTGGCTCAGTTTGCTCTGGCCTTCTCTACCCCAGTATATTAAATTAGCCCATGAAGTAACATTTTAACCAGGACTTAAATTCTCACTGAGTATTCCTGGTGCAATGGGGTTTGGGGCGTCAGCCCTGCAGGACGCACTGGGGCTATGAAAATATTTATTGGAATTTTGCTCCAGATGGCTCCAGCTGAATTTAAACCCTAATCTTAAAGAAGTGTTAAGCACTAACAAATGTTAGTTGCTCACCAGGCCATGAAAACAGAGATACATACCTGTTAAATCTGAGACTTAAACTGAATTTGTCACTCAGCTATTGCTAACTCAGATGCAGCTTCTCAGGTGCATCTTTTCTCATGGACTTTCAGTCTCTTATTACTGCTTGTTACTCTGTTTAAAATCAGGCCAACAGTTTTCTTCACTGATAGAGGGGTATGAGTGCTAAGAACTTTGATACCACTCTTAAGCTAAATAATACAGTGTTTGGATCATGGAGATTTGCCTTATGAGCTGGGATCACTGTCTTTGGCATGTGTCCACAGTCTGGATGGAGCGAATGTTGTCTGAGGAATGGACTTTAATCCATGAAATTTGACCCCTAGCAGTGGAGAGGGGAGAGACTGACCTGCATCTTCAAAAGAGACTTGAAGTTTTCCTTGCCTTTGTTGTCTGAACACAGACTTCATGTCAGAACAACTTTCCTGTGCCTGAGAACATTATAATCTGAGCACTTATTAGAGTTCACTTAATGCTGTTTGTGATTACTCAGCAAGGGTTAAGGTCTTGAAGTGTCTGTTCTCTCATTGTCCAGCACTTATTATGCTATTGCTTCCTTTGGAGGAGATGGGAAAATGCTGTTTATAACTGGGTACTGGCAGAGCAGATACAAAGTGGCAAATTCAGGCCATTTCAAATCGGGAAGTGCGGTGTTTACTTGAAGGGACAATGTCCAAAAAGATGCTGCCTGACCAGCAAATGGCAGTAATGCCAAACGTAGAAGACAAACCAAACTGAATGCATGGGATTAGGATTGCCAATCCCAAGGATTCAAAAATCATAAATCAGGCCCACTAAAACTCAGGATCTTCACTTTCATATACTGACATTACCTACATGATAAATTATTTGCCTTCTAGTTTATGAACTTTTAGGCTTCAGTCAGAGTTTTCAAGTTTTCTACACAACCATTAGGGACAGAAACTTTTCACAAGACTCTTGATTAAAAATCAAGAGTTGACATAATTGTGAGATTCACTGCTAACCTGAAATGTTTGCACAACTCATAGCTAGGAGAAGTGTCCACTAACATGTACATACTGTTGCAATGGTTTCAGAAAAGTATTAGTATTGACCTCAAAAATCTAGGATGACATCCTGGCCTCACTGAAGTCAATAGCAAAACTCTCACTGACTTCAGCAGCGAGCACCAGTATTTCACCACTCCTATCTACATATGAACCAGACTGCTAAAACTTGTCAATCGCAAGCATGACTGTTAATGACAGAAATTTCACATTTTCAGAGCTGTGGGTGCTGCTTTATAGGACATGCAGCCTCTTTGCTTGGGGAATAAAATACTGATTCTGAAAGTTGATCTGAAATTCAGTTTGTTAGCCTATAGTACTAACCCTTGTCCTGTACCAGCCATTTAGACAGGGCTTCATTCTTGTGATCAAACTCTTCAGAAATCTATTTTATACTGCACTCATTATTTTTTTTAAAAAAGGCTGACTACAGCAGGCTTCTTTCTGCATGTGACCCACAACATAGTTGTCTCCAAAGTTGCTTCAGGGTTGATTTTTGCTTTATCAGCTGCTCCTGTTTATTTTTTAATTCTGATGTGTGAATTGTACTCTTATTCTACATCAGGTCTTATAGACTCAGCTTGACATTAAATGCTGTTGTATTAAAGTGCTGGTGTCCATACTAAAGTCTAATAATGTAATCCATCTAAATTGGAATGAAGTATTTTTCACACAGCATAGGGTATAATTCCCTTGCATAAAATTACTGTTTATGTATAGAGGAGACTTGCAAATCATTTCACAAAATTGCATCAAGCGTATGAAATATGTACTTGGTCCCATAGGCATCCATATCTTTCAAATGCCCCTCATTTTGAGTGATGTCATTCACATTAGTCCAAGAGTTAACTGTTTTATTGTTGAATAAGAAATAATTGATGAAACTGAAGCTGTAGGAATAGCTGGTTTAAAAAAAGCAATGTTTTTGACACCCCCCTCCAAAAAAAATCCCAATTTTTTCACTGAAAAACTGTAATTCAAACATTTTGAGCAGTCCTGTTAACACTAAATGAAGGATTCCCACAGAATTTTAAATTTCTTGCATTAATAATTTTTTTTGTTTGGGTGGTGGTTACATTTTATATCCCATTGTCTGCCTCCTGTGGCCACTATTTTGGCCAGTTTGGAGGATGCCAATTAGGTATTGTACTTGATATTGTAATGCGGAGGCCTGCAAATCATTTCATGAAAGTGCATCAAGTCTATGAAATATGTGCTTAGTCCTATAATAGGTAGACAAGCATCCATATCTTTCAAATGCCCTTCATTTTGAATGATGTCATTTAACTTTAGTCAAAAAGTGAAGCTCTCCATTGTCAGTGCCCAGAGCTCTGCCCTGCATCCCTTTGTTATATTTTTTTGTAGTTGCTGTGGCTGGGTTTTCAGATCACCTTTTTGATCAGGAAGGAATTTTCCCCTTCAGGCAAGATTGCTTATGTGTCTTTTCCTTTCCTCACAGTATCCTAAAGACGTGGTTGATTAGGATTAAAAAGGAGGCTATAAACTAGGAATGGAATTATATTTTCCCTCCCCATCCCCCCGAAAAAAAGAGTAGAGGGAGAAAGAGATGACTGATGTTTGTGGCTGGTGTCCAGTGCGGGCAAGAGAAGTTGAAGAGCTTGTCCTTCACTGGTGCATTAACTTACATTTTATAAATCAAATGTTACCCTTCACTTAAGTCCCTGTTGAGTGCAAAGAGAAGCAATAATTATTACCTCAGTTTTAAATGAAAGTAACACTTACTCACCTGATTTAAAAAAGAAATCAAGTTTCAAATATTTTTTCCTCATGTTTGAGCTGCAAATCAACAAGTGAGCTAAAGTCAAAGAAAAGGGAACTCATTATTATAATATAGGAGCAGCACGCAGCCAGACAACTCTCCTATTCCAGCTTTTTCAGCCAAGAGACCTCGAGTACATCTCCCCTGATGAAGGCTTCTTGACCAGAATGCTGGGAAGAATTATTTGGCTGTATATTTAAAATATATCAAGTCTCCAAGTAACAATGATTGATGGTTAAATGCTCCTGGGTTCTTCCATAGCATGCAAGTATTTGAATACATGCAATGTTAGGTGGCACCTGCCACAAACAGTGTTATTTTACCATCCCCTCACCTGCCCCAGGGTTGCTTCTGCTCTAGGCAGGGGAGCCTCCTTGTGTATCGGCAAAAGGAAGTGGGAAGTCCTGCAAAAACTTTCCCATTGTCCATCTTTTGCAGCCCTGATGGTTCAGATTAGAGGGAATCAAATGCTTCTGTCAGGGCCGATTCCCAACAATTCCCGAATCGCCCCAACCGCCAAGAAGCCCCACCCCAGTGACAATCCCCTTCCCTGGCTAGGCGCTTTTTTTTTTTTTTCACCTGGCGGCGCTCGACGCCGCCCGTGAGTGATACAAATTTTTTGTTTTTTTTTTTTTTTTTAAGTCATGGGCCCCGGCCAACGAACTGTTCAAATTGGGCCCCGCACTTCCTAAAGCCGGCCCTGGCTTCTGTTCCCCACTGGGCCCCTTTGGGGTGGGGTGAGGAAGGGGAATGTCCAAACATGTACACATTGTCCCCTATTTAAATTCATACAAAATGCCTTCTTCCCAACCTGTCACTTTGTATCATGTTTTCCCCTACTTTGTATCCCTCTACTCCATGATCAAATCAAATTTAAGCTGCTTGACATCACTTTAAAAATTCAATATAACTGCCCCTCACTACTTTCCTCCCTTGCCTAGCTTCACAGGGTCCCCATTCTCTCAGCTCCACTGTGTTTCTAGTCTTATCTCTGTCAGTTTTTATACAATCACTTTTGTTTCTTTTCATGTTGCCTCCTACATGTGGTTCAACCCCTCAGATCTCGCCACAAAGCTACTATCCTGCCTGTATTTAAGTACCTCTTCAAGATCCACGTCTGCCATATTGCTTACAGGCAACTGAATTGACTTGTATGCAGATTGGCTTATTGATCCCCTTCTCTCTAACATCTGTCTGTTCTAAAGAGATGTTTTTGAATGGAGCCCTGAAATCTTTTTATTGTTGTTGTTGTTGTGGGTTTTTAAATTATTTTCTCTGGAGTCTGGTCTTTGAAAATACCTTTAGCCAAGACATGTGGTCCTTGTCAAAAAAGACTACTCCTGTTCTGGAGTCTTTGGGACGCATATAGCACACATTTGGCCCTACCATATATTAGCAACTTGGTAGCCTATCATTACAGGGGTGGGGAGGCTGCCCATGAAGGCTAATGTGAAGCTAAATCCTAGA
Organism: Mauremys reevesii; assembly: GCF_016161935.1. Taxonomy (NCBI): domain Eukaryota; kingdom Metazoa; phylum Chordata; order Testudines; family Geoemydidae; genus Mauremys; species Mauremys reevesii. The sequence goes on along the minus strand of NC_052628.1, from coordinate 91,830,090 downwards.
GGGGCACTAAGTTAAACTAGAAGTTTGATTAGTAGAGGTTAAATGTTCCACCTTAGTTTCTATTTGGCAGCACCCTCCTGATGTTGGTAAGGGTGGGATGGGGAGGTCTTGACTACCTTGATATTTCCCACTCAAGCAGGTTTCCACTCCCTCCCAGTGCCATTGGCCATCACTTGCACCAAAGGCAGCTCTTTCCTAAAGCTGTCTGAGCAGCAGCAAATCTTCATTCTCCCAACATCAATACCAACCCATTTTTCTTTCCCTCCTCACAGGCCATTTCTACTTTCCTTCTGTGCCCCCAGTGCAGCTGTGAATCCATCTCACCTTGTGTGTTTACACAGATCTAAGCAAAATGTTTGACAAAGAGTGTAATACAAAGCCTAGGACTGACTCATTGTTAGCTCTGTAAATGATAATGTGTGAAGTCTCCGTGAGCAACTCAGATGACATCAAGTTCTCATTATATTCAAATATAAAATCTGCTGACCTATATCTGATGAAAACTTCTTTAGATGTTAAAATCCCCTTTGAGTTGCCACTGCTTGGGAAATTAAGTAGGAGGATTTGAACCATTTTTTAAAAGTTTGTGCTAACATTTCATTCCATTCTTTGTGTATACAAAGAAGACAATTTTTACATTAAGTATATTTATGGCATAACACTGAAATATGACACTAACATGCTAATTTCACATGTTGCCAAGCCTGAAATTTGAACTTCAACTGGAGCAAGAAAGGTCTGCTAGCATTTAAAGTCAATGGGAGTTTTGCTATTGACTTCAGTGCAAATAGGATGAGTCCATGGGAAAGAAACCAGATTAACAGGTTTTATTACAGCAGAGGAATAGATTATCTTGCTGAGAACTGAGCCACCACAGCAAAGAAAACCTTTACACAGACATCTGCCTAGGAGGAAAATCAATTGTATCATCTGTCCACAGTAAAATCTTTCACATCAGCTTGTTCTAGTACAGCCTGGACATTTAATCTTTGAAAGAATTCCTTCATAAGAAAAGGTCATTTTATCAGACTCTGCCTTACTTGGAACTTTTAGTTCATATATGGATGATCAGCAGGACAGAGAGAAAAATTTCTTATTTTGGTGCACTGTAAAATACGTGCTGTGAGGACACAGCTGTCTTAGCCATCGCAAAATAATGAATGAATATCCAGACTTGTAAGTGCACTGGTCTCTGAAACGTCTTCACTTGTACAGAGATATTTTAAGTTAGAGAAATAACATCATGCTTTGCTAAATAAACTGAGTCAAGTATTTGGTATAAACAAACTATTTTGATGTCCACTGAGATATGTAAATAACTCAAAGTTTAAAATTACAAGTAGAATAGTAAGATGCGTTATTAGGGGTGGAATTACTATCAAGCCCCACAAATATTCATTGTGGGTTACGTTCACTCCAGGGCATGAGTCCTGTGCAAGGCCCTCTGCATTGTTAAAGTCTGCATAAATTGCTGACATGAAGCTAATGGGCAGCCCCTCTGTACTGAAGTGAATTTCATCCTGTGAGAGATGTAGTCAGAGACTAGACCTAAATATTTTGACAGCACACATGAGAATTACCTGTGGATCTGTCAATTCCCTCACCAGCAATCTTCTCTAGATTATCTCTCTCTTTTAGTATTCTTATTTATAAAAAGTGGGATATATAATACTTAAATCAGAGAGGTAGTGTAGATTATTTAAAGTTTGGGAAAGTGCTTTTAAAATGAAAAGTATAGGTAATTTCTCAAATCACCAAAACTACAACTCCAAGAGAAATAGAAACTTGAAGCTTTTTTCACTGACTTGGAGAACTGGGACAAAACAAGGTGAATTTCTTGTAAGGTGTGCATGGATTTAGGCTGCGCCTTGATGGATGTCCCTTCCTCACTGGGTGTGCACATTTTGGGCTGAGATGCTCCTCTTACAGATCTCCGAAGGCTCAAAGAAAAGGAGCTACTGTGATGGGGTGTCACTTGATATACTGCGGTCACATGGTTCTGCCTGTTCCACTAGCCTGGGTTTCTTCACCCTGTCCTAGCTGGGCCAGGCCCTCAAACCTTCTCCAGCATGTGCACACAGGTAAGGATATACCCAGCTGCAAATGGACACAGACACTGAGATCAGCTCTGCGTGGGAGGAATCAGCTCAGGGATTCACCCCGCACTCACATGCACACTGCCTTTGGGGAGTAAACCCAAAATAATATTATCTTGCACTGTATAGAAAAATCTGGACAGCACAAGCTCAGAAAAATCGCCCTCTCCCTCAAAGTGGAGAGAGATGCATAGCTTTTTCCCACCCCCCCATATGAACTGCATAAACTGGGTTATGAAATGAACTAGAAATAAATGTATTAACTACAAAAGGTAAATTTTAAGTGATTAAAAGGAATGGCAAATGGAACAAAGCAGATTACTGAGCAAATAAAACAAAACATGCAAACTAAGCTTAATACACTCAAGAAATAGGTTACAAAATGTAATTTCTCACCCTAAATGTTTGACAAATTGCAGAGTTTCTGTAGCATAGAGTTCCAGCTATTTCTCTTTACAGACTGGACCCCTGTTTCAGCCTGGACTAACCCCTATCTTTCCCTTCAGGTGTCTTTAGCAGTCTGCCTTCCTGGGCAGGCAATTGAGGAGAGTCATGAATGCCTTTCTTCCCAGCATTAAATATAATATACATAAGGTGGGAAGCCTTTGTTTCCAGGGGAAAAGTACCAGCAGTGTCCAAGGTGATACTTTGTACCAGGTGACATTATCACATGACCTTGCAGTGTCAAGGCAACCATGAGACACAGTTTATTTGCAAGGTCCACAGGAAGGAACTCCTGGGAAGATGGGGGGCGAGGGGGGGATCATTGTCTTTTCCTAATGGCCCATTAAGGCTGATTGCTTACTGTCTGGTTGGTGTTTCCCAAGCACATACCCAAACAGTTGTAATTGTTACATAGACAATATTCCTAACTTTAGATACAGAAATGATACATGCATACTAATTGGATAAACACATTCAGTGAATCATAACCTTTTCAGTGATACCTCATTTTATAACATTTAAAACATATATTCATATAGTGCAATAGGTGTGACTGGCAATTCATTGACACACAAAATGACACAAATCCCTGTCCAAAAAGGCTTACAATCTAAACTAAACTTTAAACACTAATAAGCAGTCATATGTGCATTGGGGAGTGTTTTTATGTTGATGCTGATTGCGTTGTGTAATGTGCCTGATGTGTTAAGCATGCATCTGTGCTAAATTGTTATGTATCCTGGGTTAGATTATGCTTGGATTTTATACTAGAATAACTGAGGCACAGCTACAATGACATTTTTGGAGTTGCAATTAATTTATATTGGGTAATTTACTGTCTAGTTTGGCTCTGGATCATCAATAGCCGGTGACTGTTATTGAATGCAGGCTAATTTTTATATTCACTCTCAAGGCTACTGTTGGTGAGATGATTGTCCTCACAAACTGGAACTGCAACCACTCACTCTAATTCATGCCGCTAGGCTGTAAACCTGTTTAGGACGCCTGTTATTCTGTACGGCCTTCTATTTTTATTAGAACTGGTTGGAAGCTTTTAAAATGAAATTAGAGAATTTTTTTTTTGTGAATATTTTCCCCATTTCTCTACCAGCCCAACTCCTGGATTAATTTTAGTATAGTAGGAGTAATCTTTCATCAGTGTTTTTTGTTTTTGTTTTTTTCCATTCGAGCTGGTCAAAAATGCCGTTTCCCAAAATTTTGGAATAGTTTTCATTTTTAAATATTGCAAATGCAAAAAAATTTTCTTAATCTTTTTGAAGCTTTTATTTAAAAGAATTGAATGTGTTTTGGAGAAGTTATCAAATCTTTGTTTTACCAAAAATGTGTTTTTAATAAATAATTTTCCTTTACCAAAAATCTGTGTTTTTTGGCAAACTAAAAATTGATAAGTTTTTCCCATAAAACTTGGAGGTGAGAGTGGGGGAACTGAAAGACACTGAAATTTTCAATTTTTTTGTGAAATATATTTAAAAATTTTTTAATCTTTTGATAACGTTTTGAAATTTTTTGTCCATATCTATATTTTATGTGATGGTATCTATTTTTATTTTTTATTCTGTTGTAAAGTGCTTTGGCGCATGTGTGTTTGGAAGGGAATAAAAACCTTCATGATATCTTCAAACCAGCCTTTAACTGACAGAATTATGAAGAAACAGTCTCTATAGTCAGGTTATTCCATTACTGATTCTGTTTCTTGTTCTGAAGCATTTGGTAGTAGCCACTGTTGAAAACAGGACGTTGGAGTAAATGGACCATTCATCTAATCTGATATTGCAACTTTAAAGTTTCTATGTAAATAATTTTAATGTTGAATTGACTGAGACTGTACAAAATTTGACTTTGTCCCTGTGCATATTAATTCAGAGTTAAAACTTGAACTTGTAGGGTATGTAAGAGAAGTATAATCTCACTTGATTTGGAAGCCCCTGAAATGCTTAAGGGCCAGATCCTCAGGAATATTTGCTTATAGTGATTCAATCCAAATAAAGACGATTGTTTAAGAAAGCAGGTGTGATAAAATATATTTTAAGCAATTTCATTTGGCATAGTTTATACACTGGATTAATACAAACCTTGTCTATTTTTCGTGAAGGTGTCATGGCTACACTTAAGTGCAACATTTGCTTATCATGGGATTGGTTAAATTTGAAAGTCTTTCATTTCTTTCACAAGCTAGTGGTTTTAGATAACCAAGTATTTAATAAGCATGATCAGCACTCAAGCAGCTAAAATTTTCTGAGTGTTTTGTGTAATAAAGTGGGTTTTTTCCTGGCCTAGCCCCGCCAAATAACTGGGTGAGTGTTCTGCAGCCTTTCAAAATCAAATAAGCATAATTAGTGACCTAGAAACTGCTGTATACTTTGTCTTTTTATAACAACATTGAAACCACATAGGTTGCTGAACTATCTGAGTAACATTTCTCTACAATGTACGGACAATGTTAATCAAGACTGAAAAGGCAATTTGTTAAATAGTGTAAGTAGTCCTCCTTCATTTCAAGTCCTGCTTATTTCATAAGCTTTTAGTCTGAGAACCCTCATACCTATCACATTATAAATGTAATGTGACATCTATGAATTGCTTTTTAGTTGGAACTGTTCATCCCTGACATCTTTGAGAAATAAATGACAAGATCTCCAAATAGCAGTGGGTAGCCATGTTAGTCTGTATCCACAAAAACAAGGAGTCTGGTGGCACCTTAAAGACTAACAGATTTATTTGGGCGTAAGCTTTCCTGGGTAAAAAACTTTTTTACCCACGAAAGCTTATGCCCAAATAAATCTGTTTAGTCTTTAAGATCTCCAAAGAATCCAAAGGAAACTTAGTTCACATGTAGAATCTAAGTTTCTTTCTTGTAAAATATAAATTTTTCTTGAATAATTTTGCTTAGGAACTTATTGTTTCTAAGTAATTGTATTTTCTGTCTTGCGGGGAGGATGGGGATGGGGGAAGACAAGACCAATCTTCCTTTGTAGCGCATATAGAAAATCGGGAATACTCATTTGGTATGTTATGACTTTCTTTTACCCAGGCAATATTTTCACTTATCACAAGTAGTTTTACTTATGACATAAAGCCATACATTTCTGTGCAGCAGTGGACAGATGTAGAAAACGTCAAACATTTAACTGTGATTTTGATGTGAGTGTAATGCAACACTTTGCTTAAAACTTTTGAGCTAACAGGGAAACTTCTTAGTTCAGGCAGTAGAAGCTCATGGTTTAGATCAGTGGTCCCCAACCTTTTTGTGGCCAGTAGCACATTCATGTTTTCAGAAAAGTGTGGCGGGCGCCAACAATTTTTCAAGGCTTATTTTGTATTTGTACATTAAATATGATGTTTTTCATATTATTTAATATACATAATATATGATTCCATAAGATAGAGTACTTTTACATGTAAAAGGTATTAAATTATTCGGCAATTACTCTTTCACCTTACCATGTGAATTTGCTCTTTTTTTATCTACCTGTAAGAAAAATTAGGGAGTTTTTACAAAATAAATCAGTTTTCATCTTTATTTAAAAAAAAAAAGTAAAACATTGTTGAACTGCTGGTCCAAATATATTTATTATTCTTACTTTAACATAGAATGAAGCCTGCAACCTGCAGCCCAGGAGTTCTCTGTCCCCAGCAGGTGGTGGGGCCGCGATTTTTATCGGGCTTAAGCCACGGCCCCGCGCCTGCCAGGGACCGAGAACACCGGCGCCTGCAGCCCCAAAGTTCTCTGTCTCCGGCAGGGGCGGGGCCGCGGCTTCTCTCTGGCTTCAAAGCTGGAGAGAAGCCATGGCCCCGCCCCTCCCGGGGACAGAGAACACTGGCACCCGCGGCCTGCAGTCCTGGAGAAGCTGGAGAGAAGCCGCAGCCCCGCGCCTGCCAGGGACAGAGAATACTGGTGCCTGCAGCCCCGGAGTTCTCTGTCCCCGGCAGGCATGGGGCTGTGGTTTCTCTCCCCTGCTGGGCACTAGGTGGGTGCACAATGCCCTGGTGGGCACCATGGCACCTTCGGGCACCGCATTTGGGACCACTGGTTTAGATCTTGAGGTCTCAGATTCAAACCCTGCTGACAGGGCAACTAGGGCAAGAATCACTCATTTACTGTTAAAACTGTTGTTAGATAGGAAATTACAAATAAACTTAAGTTGTCATTAAATATCTGCCTTCCTTGGAAAACTTTTGATATTTTTCATCAAAAATCCAAATGCCCCCAAACTGAAACATTTTGTTTGTCACCACATTGCCTCATGTGCTGTAGTTCAGTTGCCTTGCATCCCCACTGTCCTCTTTGGACGGGATTCCCCAGCTGGATTTCATTTTCCATGATGCATTGCTTCCAGTCCCTAAGAGGGGAGATCATGGTGCACGATGATTGATGTCGTCTGTCCAGGGAACCCAAACCATCAAGGAAAATAGGCGCATAAGGCATCTAAACTACAACTCCCATGAGGCACTATGGTGGCATTTCTGAATAAAAATATTTTGGAAAAGCTGAAATGTTCTGCTGTTGAAAAAAAAATTCAGACCAGCTCTCTTGACAACCCATCCAGGGGTGTTGTATTACAAATGGTGACCTATGCATGGACCTGAGCTGTGGTGGAGCTCAGGAGCTTCCCTGACCAAAAGGAATGGAGTTATTCAAACCCTACATGAGTCTTTCAGCCATTTTCTCTTTATGTCCAATGACACATGCAAAATGGCTGTGTTGCATTGATCTCTTTTGGCCATGCCTATGGATACCATTTTGTCATGGTAAAATTAAGCAAACGTTATGGGAGAAAATGTATAAAATTACGGTATGGTCACAGTGGGGCTGAAGCCAGAGCCCTGCCACGTGGGGCTGACAGTTGGAGCCAAAGAAGTAATGGAGATCTGTTGTTCACAGAATCCATGACCTCCATGACCAATCATATGCTTAGTGATGCCCCAGCCTTGGCTTAGTCCCTGTCTGCGGAATTCAAAGAGAATATAGTTGAGGGATGATTATGAAAGAGAATTACATGAGCGTTCAGGGAAAAGTTTAAAAAAAGAGAGCTAACATTCTCATCAAGATGTAATAGAAGGACAACTAGCACAGGATGCCCTGAATCTTTCTTAGTTATGTTTTCCTAGAATTTATCTCTCCAGAATTGTATCAACTTATATACTTAAAAAAAAAAAAGTGGTCCGTGAGCTTGCAGTCTGTGGTCAGCTCCCTGTAGTGGATGCAAGTACAACATCTAGGTCCTGTGAGGGGCTGCTTCAGATTCATATAACTGAAAATAATTTTATACTGAATATATATTAAAAAAAAAAAAAGCAGTCATAAAAAGTGAAGTTTTCCAGCTATTATATTCATTTAGGAACTGTAGGAAAATAACCCCAAATTTCCCTGCAAATGTTAATACCAAAAGTGGAAGCATGTATTGAAATGTTCCATAAAGACTGTAAATTTTTAGATATCCAATACTTTCTGATGGGAATGATAGTTTTTCTTCAGTCCTACTCTGCATCATCAAATTGGAACCTTGCTTTCTAATGGTAAAATGCTAAGATACTTATCTAGATAGTTATATTGCATGTGTCCTCTCCTTTTTGTGTGTGCACCCACGCACACTAAATATTGGGTTTAAATTTGGGATTATCTAAGTAAAAGCATGAGCTTTTTTTTTTTTTTTTTTCCGAAAGCCAGCTGATGGCTGCAGCAGGCTCATTAACTTCTTAGGGGCTAGCCACTAGAGGAAGGAAAGAGACACCTCCTTCCCTGGTGTTGTTTGTGTATTCCCCATTGCTATGATTGCAGAAACTGAGTATAGACTGTATCTATTTGCATGTGCAACCACTGTACCTGAATGTGTATACGTATGTGTACTAGGAGTCTTACTGAAAATACATCCCTTTAATAGCTACCAACTTTTGTGAAGCTCCTTGTCTAATATTTTATGCAAACTATTTGAAAATATGTAAATTGGCTCATTGCATTTTTATGGTTGGACATTTATGTAGGACATTCACCTTAATCTGAAGTTTAATGCACTCTCCTCTGACGAGTGATAAGGGGAGGATAAGGGGATTGAAACTACATAAAACTTGGCAGCTGGGTGGAGGCTAAAGCATGTATGGGGAGTAGATGGTTGGGTGAGGGATATCAGGAGAGGGGAAATGAAGCAGCTGGATTTGTGGAGATTTCTGGATGGAAGATATCCACTCAGCCTATTGGGATGATGGGGGCTGGAGGGAACTAAGCTAAGTCAGGCAATAACTAAGAAAAAGTGGGTTTGTTTGGGTACGTAGGTGGAAGATGGGGTAGTTATGAGCGACTGGGAAGCGGGGCTGGAGAAAGCTGAGGGAAGCTGGATTTGCAAGGGTGTCCAGGGAGGTAGCTATGAGGAGAAACTGGGTTTGTGAGATGTCTGGAAGGGTTCATTGACTAATGGGGTTGTCTGGGGCAAAATGGTGGCTGACAGCTGGGTAGAAGCTGGGACCCACTGTTGTGGGGGCTGAGAGAGGATTGAGCTGGCTGGTCATTGGGGTAGGGGGGCAGCCTAGAACTAATTCTACTCCTGCTTCTGCTTGCCTGTTTCTTCTAGTTTGTTCCTTCCCTGCTCAGGTCTAGGAGGGAGATTTAGACAAAGACTGCTTGAATGCATGCTGTACAGAGGCCTCTGCCAGATGGGAGCAGCAGCCGAAAACCATTCCTGTGGCCCAGCTGATTGTGATACATTCATTCTGATCGATGGGAATGTGTGATGATTAGTAGATCAGTAAAAGTCCAAATCCAACATAATTTACCATACCTTTGCTACATTATCACTATAAACATAGTCAGAATGTTTGCGTGAGCTTTTACTGGAAGATAGATTTAAATGCTATAGAGAAAGTAGACATGGTCAGAGCACTGATCTTGGAGCTAGAAACTCCCAAACTCTAATCCTAGCTCAGTGATTTTATGCAAATGTGATTTTACTGTTTCCTCTTTTAAATGGGGATAACACTTATCTAGTTTGAGGATAGCGTGTGTAGTATGGTTTGAAGATTAGAAGAGCTGTATAAGTACATGAAATATTTTTCATGTGATTGTTTACATAAGCCCTGCACTGTACTTCCGTCTATCCATCTACCACACTGGGCACTGAACACGTATATTTTCCAGTGTGCAGAATTTGCTGCAGAATGCACTCCTTGCCATGGAATTATGCTTCAGAACCAAAATGTAATTTGAAAAAATGTTTCTAGCTTTTAAGGTTGTGGGAGGAAGGGTTCAAATAAACCCTTAAAATCATGAACCGAACCAATGCATTGTTATCTTGCCAAGTCTGCTGCCAGTCTGACACAAGAGCTATGAGAGGTGTGAGCTGATTTGTTCAGCTCTTGAAACCTACAGATGACTATTTAAATGTCAGCTTTGTCCCAAAGCTGATAATTTTATATCCAGCTAATGTTTATGCAACAATCCCAAAGCACAATTTGAGCTTCTCCAGCTGCAAAAAGTCCTCAGCTGCCAAAACCTCTTGTTGTCTTACCGCTATTCTAATGAGTTAGGAGTTTATTTATTTAATCTATGGAGTAAAAACTTCAAATGTTGAGAAATAATAAAAGAAATTGAATAATGTGAAAATAAACACAGCATTCATTATTGTTCACTTTCATATTTAATTAACCAAAAATCTCCATTGCTTAATTTAAATAAGACTGCCACAGAATTTCTAGCCTTCTGCACCAGAGTACCACAGAATACAAGATTCTTGCTGCTGAATTTAAGTCTAACTTGCTATTGAGCAGAGGTTCTCATACTGTTGTCAGCAAGCTCCATTCAGGTGGTCCACAGATAGTTCCCTCTAAGGTGCATGCTTGGGCAGCTGCACACAAGAGAATGAAGGGCCACCCATCTAATTAGTGGAGCAGCGCAGGCATGGCTCCACTAATTAGGTGCTTGTACCCTGGAGAAGATGTGACTGTAAGGTGAGGTGATGGCCTTGGGTGAGAAGTGGGGGTGGGGGGAATTTGGGATGTGCAAGGTTGCAGTGGCCAGAGAAAGAGGAGACTTGCCCCAGCTCCGGGGCTGTGGCTGCCAAGGAGAGACAGCCCTCCTTCCCAGCTTCACCTCTGTGGCTGCTCTGGGAGGGAGACTCCCTCTCCTTCCCAGCCCCAGATCGGAGACTGCTGTGGTGGGTGAGAGAGGGAGAGATGCCTCAGCTTGGCAGCTGCCACAGCAGAGGAGGGAGGGCACATCCATCACATTAGAAAGGTAAGACTGCTGATTTTAAAATGAGTTGTGTGCTTATATTTGTAGAACAAAAAACATAGTTTTTATATAGCGCTTTTATCCAAAGCACTTTACAATAGTTAGCTAACAGTACAAACAACATTTGGAAAGATCATTAAATGGTCCGCTGAGATTCTCAGCAATTTTCAAGTGGTCCATGGAAAAAAAAAGTTGGAGAACCACTGCTATAGAGTACACAAAGCCTTGAACAACTTTCTAAGATATCCATTATTACTACCATCATGATTGATTATTCAGTTATAAGGCACCAGTGTATTAGGTACTGTACAAACAGATATGAAAGCAAGGTCCCAGAAGTGTTTAATTGGTAAAATAGTCCATTCTTCAAAGGTCATTAAGAATAAAAAGCTGTAGATTAAACCATTTAATTGTTTAAGCCCCTAACAATATTTTCCTGGCATCATTCTTTTATGACTTAGTTGAATTCTATGATGCCTACAACGTAATCTATTTTATCTGAGGATTTTTGCAAACTTAAATTGCTTAACAAATTAATTTATTTAAGTCAATAAACTGAACAAAGCACAACAGGGTGGCTTTTTAAGTGTGGCTGTATTTGATGGAGTTTAATTCTAATTATAGTCTGAGAGCTACAGCTGCTGCATATTTGTATAATTATTAAGAGATGAGTAACTAATTAATGAAAATATAAGTCACAGGTGGAATGCTGCAGAAAAATTAGCAGAAAAATCTGTTTGCTGTATTTTGATTCTCTTCCTCCCTCCACACTCCTCCTTTCCGACCCCCAAGTGTAATAGAATCCCAAAACATTCTGACTAATCAGATACACAGAATTTTATTTTATCTGGAAAATGGACTTGTACACATTCTTCCTAGGTTATAGAGTGCGTTTTGGTGGGGAATTGTATTGTGGGGTGTGTCTTCACTTCAAAGAAAAACCCATGGTGCAGATTCTCAGAGCCTAGGTCAATTGGCTCAGGCTTGTGGGGCTTTGGTGTGGGCTAAAAATAGCAGTGTAGATGTTCCTGCTTGGGCCAGAGCCCAGGCTCTGAAACCTGGGGAGGGTCTCGGGCTCCATCTCAGGTGGAAACTTCTACACTGCTAGTTTTAGCCCCGCAGCACAAGCCCTACTCAACTGATCTGGGCTCTGAGACTTGGAGCAGAGACTTTTGTTTGCGGTATAAACAAGATATCTCTTTGTTAATATGTTTGCATAGTGCCTAATGCTGTCTGCCTGGGGTCTCTACATACTACCGCAATACAAATAATAAGGAAGGAGTAAAGTGTTTCTTTTCACTTTTTTGAAAAGTAGCTGCTGGGTCAATTTGCAAGTAGACAATGAAAATAAATGAGAATCTTACGTAAAGGAGTTACAAGCTACCTCTTAATATGGTACTGATGCAACCATTACTGGAATTCTGTGCCTAGATCTGGTGTCTATAATTCAAGAAGGATGCTTATAATTTGGAGAGTGTTCAGAGAACAAGAATGATTAAAGGATTGGGAAACATGTCATAGTGGTACACTAAACAGATTAAGCACCTTTAGCCTAACAAAGGAGAAGGTTTAAGGGTGACTTAATCATAGTCTATAAGTATTTGGAGAACAGAAATTTCATAGGAGTTTTCAGTCTAGCAAACCAAGATATAACAAGATCCAATGGCTGGAAGTTGAAGTTAGAAATTCAGAATAGAAATAAAGTGCAAGGTTGTCTTTATTTTTTAATAATGAGGTCAATTTCCTATTGGAACAATTTAGCAAGGGTTGTGGGATTAATCATCACTGGAAATTTTTAAATTAAGATTGGATATTTATTGAAAAGTTATTTGAATGTTAACATGCTGCTGTCACTCATTTTGCGAATCTTTTCAAAGATAGTCAAACTGATCTATTGGGGGGAAATATTAATCAGACTGTAATGAGCATCTCATTAAAATATATTGAAACAGTTTCCAACGGCTGATGTTTTAAGATGTTCTAAGATGTTTTAAAAATTAACTTGGCAAAAAACAAACTAGCTAACAAACAAAAAACCCAAAACAACCTTGAAATCAGATCATGGTTCCCAAACAGAAAAGTGATTATAGACATATTCTAAATACCTGAAACCTTTTGGGCTTATACCTGGCAGCTCAAATGGGTGCTCAAGCCAAACTATTACATGTATGTTATAAGGCAATAGGTTTCAAATTAATGGTTGTTTTAAAATGGTCTTGGCCCTTTGGAGTTCGTTGTGTTGTAGCAGGTAAGGGGTGCTTTATAATTGACTAGTACACATTTTGAAGGTTTGATGTAGATTGATCATTGTTTACATCCCACCCAAATAAGACTTGCAATTTCATCATGGCTTTCAGTGCAAAGATTGTATCTTCACCCTTTCCTTGTAGACCTATTGTAATAGAAATGAGGAAAAACTCTTTCTTGTAGTTATCCTGAGATAAACATATTCGTGGTGAATTAGGAGCAGTTGCCTGGACCTTGTTAAATCCCAAGGAATCAATTATCTCATCACAACCATAAATTATGTTGCTCCTCTGTTTAATCTCTGGAGAATTTTTTAAATTGAAATTTTGCTACATTGTTTTCAGCCTGCCTGGCATGTCATTTTGTTAGTTTCATTTACAAAGCACAGCAATACTATTAGTGTCAGAGCACTCCATTATTTTGGTTGCTGAAGTGTAAAGTAATTTACAATCAGAGTAAGAGCACAACACCAAACCCTAGCTGGGACAAGAAAAGAAAATTGTTTAATGTTTTCAATTAAATGTTACAGTCAATATAAGCACTTTAATTTTAAGTTAATGAATAAGGAATTGTCTGTTTTAATGACATGACACATCAAAACTTACGGCTACTGTCTATAATAGATGCATACTGGTTAGATGCTTATTACACCTTAAAGGTTTTCACCATTAATCAGTATTTAAATGGTACACCATAATGATTCTATTACTCTTCATTTTTTGTGTCACCTGTGTTCATGCTAAGTATATATTTACTTTCTGGTGCAAACATACTTACATGTATGTTACCCTTTCTGTAGTTACTGTATGTAAAGCAAGGATATGACAAATGGTAAATTATTAAATCAATATTTTGAATTGTGTATCCTCAGGAGGCAAATGCATCTCTTTAGGGTGGGCGGGGGGAATAAACAATTGCTCAGGTACTTGCAATTTCTTAAGGTAGAAATAGAATTAGGTGCTTGACCTTTAGTAATGCTTGCACTGAGTTTAATAGATATCTGAATCTGGAGCTGGGGAAAGAATTTCTCATCAGGGCACACATTATCAGGTACCAGATGTTTTTATCTTCCTCTGCAGAATTCAGCAGAGATAATTTGTTTGCATCAGGAGGGCATATCTCATAGCAGCACTTTTCTGCATTAACAAGGATTGATAGGCATTGGAGCTCATTTCAAGTTTCTTTTATTAAACACTTTGAATACACCAATGCATTGCAGCAGTTATTTCCCTGTTAAGTAGCCTTTATTTCTCAGGATTGTTTTAATTCTTGAAATAGGCAGTGTTTCGGTCAGGGTGGAAAGATAGTGCATAATTACTTATGTCTAACTGTAATTTCTCTCAGATGCAAGTTCCCTGCACACTCATTATAGGTGACAGATTTGCATAATCACTCTATAGTAATCAATAATAATGTATATGTGTTTCTGTATTCTGACTGCTAGTAGCTGTCAGCTAATCAGATACCAGGAATTTACATAATTGCCCTATTAGAATCCCTCTGTTTTAGTGCTTGTCCTCAGAATTTAAACTCTGACAGAGGCATTTATATAAAATAATCAGGCCAGAGACAGTGTTCTGATCGATTACCTTCAACTTTTCATAGTAGCAATTGTGACTGTGGTTGTGGTTGTTTTTTTTTTTAAAGTATATAAAACATTTAAACATTTAATGAATGTCTGAACATTCAAGTTTTCATTTTTTCGGTGTCACCTCAAAATCCCTTTTGTATTTTCTCAGTTATGTAAAAACTGGGTATAAAGTAATTGAACTCAACTTCCATAAAAATTTAAAGCAGATCCACAAAGGCATCTAAAGCCCAGACTTGAGTGCATAAGTCCCAGTTGTACACACCACAGTGATCCATAAAAGTCCTGTTGGCTATAGGCTAACTCTGTAGGTGCCTACACTTGGTGCTTAAATTTTCAGTGTAAAAGTTCCCTGAGCACCTACAGTTCTCCTTTTGGCTGTGTGCAGTGCTGCCTCCTCTAGGCATTCAGATGCCTATCTCCCACCTAAGCTCTGGCGCAATCCACGAACTGGATGAAGATGGTGGAGGAGCATCTATCTCACTTGTGGCCCGATCTAATAGGCAGGCTCAAAGGTAGCCTGACAAATTAGGTCCCATTCAAAATATGGGTCACCATTAGCACCAGACACATTTTGAATGGGACCCATTTCAGTAGCTGGCCTCTGAGCATGCCTATTAGATCAGGCCACACAGATAAAATACTTCCTCTCCCTCCCGGCAGAAAGAATTTGATAAGAGGATACCCACTTCTCAGGAGAGTTCTCTATCCACTGAACTATGGGATAGTCTGATGTTCAGATCCCTCAGTCTCTGTCGCTGTGTGTGTTTTTGCAGTGTAGACATAACCTTTGTAGATCCAGAGCTTAGTGAACACTGTCTGTGTACCTGCTGCTGAAGCCAAAGATCAACAAAGAATATAGAGCTGAATCAGCATTCCCTGGGATGAACATGAAATAATGGATTCCTTTTATGCTACCAACTTTACTGAGGATTTAAACTATGGCTTGGAAAAAAACTAAGTTACCTAGCAGTGTTGCAGCAGTAGATTTTAAACTCTATCATTCAGAAACTTCAGGTCCCAACAAGAGAAATATTGTAGTACACATCTACCCCGATATAACGCGACCCGATATAACACATATTCGGATATTACATGGTAAAGCAGCACTCTAGGGGGGTGGGGCTGCGCACTCCGGTGGATTGAAGCAAGTTTGATATAACATGGTTTCACCTATAACGTGGTAATATTTTTGGCTCCCGAGGACAGTGTTATATTGGGGTAGAGGTATATTTGTCATAAGGTCTCCCATATATTCCTTTGTGAAGAGCATCGGAACTCTGTATCTCCATTGGAAAGAACGACCATACTTTTTGTTTTTAAATCCCTCTTAGATATCTAAACATTTTAAATTTAACTTTTTTTCTATTTTTTTTTGTGGTGGTCTTCCAGAAAGGGTTAGATTTAAAAAAAAATCATGGTCACTTCAGTCCTTGTTTTGTAACAATAATACTCATCCTGCCTGTTCCATGTGCTTTAAAGTGTCTGGTATGCCCTGCTACAGGCTGGCTGTAATGTAAGCTTTTACAGATGTACTGGAGGTGTGCTGCCAGGAGCTAGGGGATTAGAGATTAATTCCTTGCTGGTAATGGTGTTGCCCTCTGTCTGCGTACTGCTAAGTGATCCGTGCCAAAGATGAATTATCACTTGGTCTACTGAATTTAGGGAGAACAATTTTTTGCTTTTTGGAAACAGTTCCAATAAGTTTTTCCAAAGGAAGACGGCACTGGGATGCCCTAAAAATTCTTAAATCTAGTCCTACATTTCAAATAGCATGTTACATCTATCTTTGGTTGTGGTTATTTGATACTGTTTTTTTGCTAATAGGAAACCAGATTTCCCCATTCCTTCTGTATACCTGCAACCCTGACAAAACAAGGGGCCCTGTCACAAGCAAAGGGAGGAATTTTTTTGGGAGCAGCATATCCTAATATAATCTGTACTTGATTGTAAAGCTTACTGGGAAATTTTGAACTGCACTATTCACTATTCGATGCATATATGGGACTGCCAGTGGATTTAATAGTATTTACAGTTTTTTGTAGAACATGGAACTTGTATATAAGTTTGCTAGGCAAATATGCATGGATGCAAAAAAAAAGTCTATCACCTTTCATCCAATGATCAAGGCACTATACAGATCTTAGCTATCAGAATATCCTTGAGAGGCAGGTAGAAATCTAATTTTACAGCTGGAGAAACTGAAATCCAAAGAAATTATTTAAAAAGTGATATTCTTTGTGTTCCAGTAACAATTTATTTCCCCTTTATTTAGTAATCCACTCCAAATCAGATCAGCAATTGTGCTCAAGTATTTTACTAGAGACACCTTTTATATCCTTCAGGAAAAATGATGCTAAGATTGTTGGGCCAGAATCTGTTAATTACACAATGCAGACCTATTGCGCATGTGTAACAGTGAGCAGAATTTGGACACTTTCCATTATCACTTCAGTTCTTGTTTGTCAGTAGAATGTTTTTATTGTTACAAATATATCAATACATTCTCTGCAGAAAGGAAAGGTTATACCCAAGACAGATGAGGCTAATAATAGCCAATAATGGGTAATGAGCTTGAACAATAGGGACTACTATCCCTTAAATGTTGTTGAAGTCTCATGTGCTAATATCATAGAATATCAGGGTTCAAAGGGACCTCAGGAGGTCATCTAGTCCAACCCCCTGCTCAAAGCAGGACCAAACCCAACTAAATCATCCCAGCCAGGGCTTTGTCAAGCCTGACCTTAAAAACCTCTAAGGAAGGAGATTCCACTACCTCCCTAGGTAACCCATTCCAGTTCTTCACCACCCTACTAGTGAAAAAGTTTTTCCTAATATCCAACCTAAACCTCCCCCTCTGCAACTTGAGACCATTACTCCTTGTTCTGTCATCTTCTACCACTGAGAACAGTCTAGATCCATCCTCTTTGGAACCCCCTTTCAGGTAGTTGAAAGCAGCTATCAAATCCCCCCTCATTCTTCTCTTCTGCAGACTAAACAATCCCAGTTCCCTCAGCCTCTCCTCATAAGATCAGATGGTCCTTATGGTGAGACATGAACCCACAATGACCAGTGTGTTAAACATGCACTGTTTGTAACTTAAATAACTTTTTTTTACTATGGTGCAATATATTTTGGTGAGAATTTGTCCATTGGTAAAATGAACACCATAATTTCTTCATGAAATGGGAGTTTGTGAATGTTGCCCATGAGCCTTTTGCCTCTGACACAATTGTGACATCTTTAGTTTTTAGCTGACTTTTGTGTGTGAATGTTTTCCTAGTGTCCAATGATATAATTTTTAGTGGTGCTTATAGATATGTACTGGTACTTCAACAATGCTACTTGAAATATTCAGTATATGGCTATCTTTATTAACAGGGGCGGCTCCAGGCCCCAGCACGCCAAGCGCATGCTTGGGGTGGCAAGCCATGGGGGGCGCTCTGCTGGTTGCCGTGAGGGCAGCAGGCAGGCTGCCTTCGGCAGCGCGCCTGCGGAGGGTCCGCTGGTCCCGCGCCTGCGGAGGACCTCCCGCAGGCATGCCACTGAAGGCAGCCTGCCTGCCATGCTTAGGGCGGCAAAATGCCTAGAGCCGCCCATTTATTAATTACATTTATGGTATGCAGACAAGTTTTCAAAACCTAAGCTTCTGCTCTTCCAAGAGAGTTACCGTAATATGTAACGGGAAAATTTTCACTTGGATTTTATTAGTACTGTCACTGTTTCTCAAATAGAAGTGAATGGGGGGGGGAACCCTGTTTTTTTCTTTTTCATCACTTTGTCACAAAGCAGCACCTAAAAATGATGAAAGGTTGACTAAAGAGAGACAAGACATAGCTCAACACTGCTACAGAAATGAATAGATTGAATATTTACATTGCTGCAGCTCAGCTATGATGTTTGTTTCTGCTGGATATCTGAAGTAAGTTGATAGAAACAATCAGATCCATAAGAAGCTGAGAGTGACAAATAGTCTGAAATGAGAATGAGAAAATAAATTCAAAAATATCTTAGCGGAAAAGCTCTTTAAATGATTGTGTTGCAGTGAGTGATTTGGACAGCAATAATTAAAACAATGCATTCAAAATACTGGATCTCTAGAATACTCCTCTGTTAGTAGTGAGGTGTTCTTATTTATTGAACTAAAAAAAAAATTTAAAGAATGAACTCTGTACATTCTTGTAATTACAATTTGGCTGATTCTATATTAATTTTGCATAATTTTATGGTGGTTCTGACAGAAAATGCAGTATTTATTATTGCCTCATAGAATAATTCTGAAAGCTTACCGAACCTCCAGTGGTTCACCTCACAAATTCAAAATTTTTGTTTCATCGGAAATTTCAATTTTTTTTGGCTTTTGTTCTGTTGTGGAATGAAAAAAGTTTTGAAATAGTAAAATTTCCTGCAAAATGAAAGTTCTAGTTCCTGCCCAACTCTAATAATTACCTTGTAATATTCAAAATAAAATATATTCAAGGAAAAATTCTCCTTTTTACAAGCTGACAATGTACATATGTACTGACACACATTCTTAAGCAATGGAACTCTTGATAGCAAATATGTAAACAGTGTAAGACTTTTCCCACGCTGTCTCCAGCAAATTGCGCTGCGCTAGACATGAATGAATTACTATCAAATAACCTGATCAGTGCTAAAACAATGATGGATCACGAAGTTCAACAGCCAGATTTGTGTGTGTATGTTGGCATCTACTAGTAAATATGCCAGTGTAAATGTAATGAGCCATATGCTGTGCTGTGATTTAAGCTATGCAGTTAAATTACTGTTCATTTTTTCAGTTGAATAGCTAATGTGTATCTCACTGACTATTTAGGCAAAATATCCTTTTTAAAATTCAAATTACACATAAAGGAATTATTTATAAAAACAGTATTTCTGATAATACCATCATCACTACATAATTTATGTTGGAATAATATGCACTGAGTAAGAAATTACTGATGGAACTGTGCTAATTTCTCTCTCACTGCCCAGTTTAGCATCCTCTTAACGAGGTTATTTAGAGTGTAATCACTAGCCATACTGGTACATGAAATAACCTTAATTTGGTAATAAAGATAAATATCAACCTAATTTTGGCCATATATCGTTCTCAGATCTGATGGAGAAGGGCATATTATATACAACCTTCAGGACTGAGATGGCAGGTAGTCATATTACCTTAAGAATCAGGGGGTAGCCGTGTTAGTATGTATCCCCAAAGACAACAAGGAGTCTGGTGGCACCTTAAAGACTAACATTTATTTGGGCATAAGTTTTCATGGGTGTTTTGTGTTTAAAAAAAAAAAAAAAAGTGTATGCCCAAATAAATGTGTTAGTCTTCAAGGTGCCACCGGACTCCTTGTTGTTCATATTACCTTAGGTATCTGGAGGACATGTGATAGATGAAGATGTATGCATCCCAGGATGCAAGCTGTTTAAAGCAAAGTATTCTGAAAGACAATCTACAGGTATGCATGAATGATACGACCTGACAAGGCCTTGTTATCACTTCTGGTTAATTCATGGAGCAGTAAGTGTAAGTACATAGACATTTTTGTCCGAAGTACTGCCTAGATATCAGCATTATCTTTAATTTTTTCTTTGTTTGCTCCTAAATGTTTCCTGCATGCATGCAGAAATTAGGGGCTTTAATGATTGAGGTCTTCTTTTCTGATCCTTTTTAGAGAGAGATCAACATGAGGTAAGGAGCTTTACTGTTCATGGAGAAGAGCACTTAATCTATGTCTGCACTAGTAGTTAGGTGTGTGACTCCCAGCTTGCATAGACACACTCATTTTAGTTCTGATCTGAGATAGCACGCTAAAAATAGTAGTGTAGCTGGGATAACACTGGCAGCAGCAGCATGGACTAAACGTGCCAAGCATGTACCCACAAGTTTCAGACTGGTTTGTACTGATAAGGCCGCCACTGCCGATGCTATCCCAGCTACACTATTTTCAGTGTGCTAGCTCAGATGAGAGCCAGCACGAGTAGGTCTGTGAGCTAGGGGCGCGATTCCCATCTTGCATAGTGTGGACACGGCCTAAATGTGGGATATTCATTCCTCTTCCCCAGGGACGGCTCTAGGCATTTTGCCACTCCAAGCACGGCAGGCAGGCGGCCTTTGGTCCCGTGAATTCAGCGGCAGCCTGCGGGAGGTCCGCTGAAGCTGCAGGACCAGCAGACCCTCCGCAGGCATGCTGCCGAAAGCCCGCCGCCCTCGCGGCGACCGGCAGAGCGCCCCCTGCGGCTTGCCTCCCCAAGCACGTGCTTGGTGTGCTGGTGCCTGGAGCTGCCCCTGCTCTTCTCTCCAGGGAGGAGGAGCAGCACCTGTGGGCAAAAGGAGCAGCTGGGCCTGGAATTAACACCCACTGTGGGAGAAGGGGAGGAGCTGAGTGAGACTGCCAATCAAAGAGGTGCTGATGATTTGTGCTCCTTCTCTACACATGCCTGGGGTGGGTTGGTTGGTTGTACTGAGGAGCTTCATCTTGAAGTATAACTTTTATGCCTTAGGAATATGGGTTTATAATGGCAGTGTTGAAGTCTCAAGTGCAGTGCAGCGCAGCGCAGTGCATCACGGGGCGGAGGGATAGCTTAGTGGTTTGAGCATTGACCTGCTAAACCCAGGGTTGAGAGTTCAATCCTTGAGGGGGCCACTTAGAGATCTGGGGCAAAAATCAGTACTTGGTCCTGCTAGTGAAGGCAGGGGGCTGGACTCAATGACCTTTCAAGGTCCCTTCCAGTTCTAGGAGATTGGTATATCTCCAATTATAAAAAATATACATATAATGGAATTAGTTGTAATAAGCAAACCACACTTTCTTAGTAAGGATAGACAACTGAATTTCATAAGGATTACTTACATAGACACACACAGAGATGGAATTATGTGAGCTAGTAAAGCAGTGTTGGTGCTCACATATGGCATGTTTCAAAATTTCTACAGGGTTCTGCTTTTCAATGTCATGGCCTTGACAGAGGATTAACACTGATCTGCAAATGTATATTAACATTTGATCTGATTTTTCTTCCAAAGGGAATTTTCTATTTATTACTACCCAATTACTCAGTGCTGTTGATTGTTACATTATGCAATAACAGCAGGCAGGAGCAGAGCTAAAAAGTAGGCTGCTGCCGCAGCGGCGGCGCGCGCCGCCTTCGCGCTCCTCGTCTCTTCCCGCGTCCCGGTTGCCCTCTCCGCCTGCGGCTCCGGCAGCAGGCCCGCCGAGCGCGGGGCCGGGCGGGCAGCCGCCGTCAGCGTCATGCGAGACGGAGGGAGACCGGGGAAGAGGGGGGGGGCCGCATCTGCCGTGCTTGCGCCGTCCGCCCCAGCTCAGGAGGAGGAGGACCTGCCGCAGCGCGCGGGCGCGAGACCCACCCGCCAAGCCACCCCCGGAAACCGGCCGCGCCAAGCCTGCTTTGGCGCTGGGGGTCTAGAGCCGCCCCTGACAGCAGGATACTATATACCACTGCTGTTCTGAAGGAGGATTTTTTCAACTTTATTTTTATTTATATATAATATAAGCACATAATGAAACAAAACATATATAAATACATGCACAAGATGAAAATACCATACAAATAACAAAATTCAGTGTTCATTATTTATAAAACTTGAAAAAACAACCAACCAGAAAACCTGAACCTGTAGAGGTCATGCAGGGCATCAAATATTAAAGTGACTAAATAGACAAATAAGTGAGAACTTAACCCATGACTATTGAGGACTACTATATACTCAAAAGTATGAAATAGTCTCATGTGAATGAGGATATTTGAGATGCTTTATACGGCTACTAAATGACATTGGTTAAAAAGGGTCTAGCAATAAAATAAGAGAGTGGAGGCAGCATCCTATATTAGCAAAATCTATTTTGCATAATTTGGCACAAAAATGCAATTGTAGTCTCTGCTTAAGTGATATTGAGGCAGACTGGAGAGCAACCTGCAATTGCACATTCTCCTTAAGCTCCACTGGATTTAAAAAAAAGATGAAAATTTAGAAATGGGAAACTGTTCATCCCTGACATACCTTCACTTAAAAAATTTACCTTAATCCAATTTTCCTTGTGTGGGTTGTTATATTTTTTTTTTCCCCCACCATAACCCTATCAGCAAATCTGAGTGGCCCTCTGGAACACATTTGTAGTATCTGCTTCAATAATCTCCCCTGAAAATTGATTCAGATTTTCATTTCACTTTGCACTAAATGGTTCTACAATTCTCCCACATCATTCTGCAGCTGTTTGGGTCAACTATTTTCATCATATACTCGATAAACTTCCAAACAGATTGTGCCAAAAGTTTGGTGCTGAGGCCTCTTCCTTTTTTTATAGCCCAATTCTTGCTCTTCCTTGATTTGGAGTGAGTTTCAGGAGCAGCTTCTGCTTCTTCATATCTGAAATAAATGAGAAGATTTACACACCGTCAGCCACAAGACTGCTAAACCAAGGAAGTGGGAAGAGAGCAAGAATCAGACTTACTTTTCATTATTTGCCGTGTCTTCATGTTCCAAGTGAGTGTCAAGGAAAGTTTCTGACATCTGTGTTTTGTAAAGAACTTCCCTGTATTGTAGGACCAAGCAGCTTAAAATTAAGCTTTTCATTTAGCCTATTAACTCATGGAAAATCTCTATTGCTGAAGAAAAGAGAGAGTGACTACTAAATCCAGCAATGGTTGCTGTATGAAGGGAGACAGAGCGCCTGGACTGCTGGTGTAATGGATGAGTTCTTTCTCCTGTTTACTATGGCAGAGAAACATGTCTGCTGTGAGGGCCAGCCACTTGATAGTGGAATCTAATTAGTGAGTGGATGGCTTAACTTGTGCAATTCCCACTCTGAAATGGAGCCTCCTACTCTGTGTTCCAAACCTGGGACCTACATTGAGTCACCCTTATTTAGATCTTTGTGTTCTCCTTGAATGCTACACTACCCAAGTAGCATAATTTGAAAGAGAGATGCTGGAGAGCCCTAGGTGCCACCATATTTGTAATTTCTTTGAATTATTTAGTACTCCTGATTTCTTCATCTTTACAGTGGATAGAATTTATTTCTATCTAATTTAGCAGTCCCAGTCATAACTTTGAGTTGTCTATTCCATGACTCAAATTTCCTTCATCCCAATGAGAATAAAACATAACACTTCTTTGTACCTTTAGATTTTTGAGATCTGGCATTATCTTGTACCTAGATCCACTCCCTAGCAATTATATTCTTTCTGTGACATGACAACTGGTTCTGAACACAGTATTCCAAATCTGAATACCAGTGAGGCTAGTATCTCTTCCTTTCATGGAAGTTCTCCTTATTTTAGAATTATAGGATAGGGCATTTCATTTTTTCATAGTAATCGAATGTAATGCATTTTATATGTTAAATTGTACATAGTCTTTATAATGAATGCAACCAGGGACATCTAGTGGCTTAAAGGGAAAAATGTAGCTAATTTTATACATATTCTGAAGATGAAGAGTGTAGTTTATAAAGCCTTAATAGTCAAGCTACATTTTTATTCTTCAGGCACCTCTAATCTCAAATATTGGTTCTGTGGATAATCCAAAAGATTATGTTGATCCTGACTATAATGGTGTCTTGATCTTCTGGAAATGTGGAATAATTTGAATAAATGCCCAAGGAAGAACCTGAAATTATCAAAAGCATCTCTTATCAGGCCCCTGGTTAAATAGCGCACAAAGTCTGAACTCAGACCTTTGCTCCCACTGGTAGACATAAGAACATATGACCTTATTGTAGTGGATCACACAAGTGGTTCATCTAGACCGGTTACCTAGCTCTCATGGGTGAAAAATAGATGCTTCAGAGGATGGCATAAGAGTCCTGTAAGGTGTATGGATAGTTCAAATTTTCCCTTCTAATATACATTACTTTGCATTTATTGACATTGAATTCCATTTGTCGTCATGTTACCCATTAGCTTAGCTTGTTTAGGTTTCCCTGAAGTTCCTTATAGTCTTCTCTGGTCTTGCCTAACCTAAATAATGTTGTCTTCTTCAAATTTTGCTAACTTACTACTCACCCTCATTCTAAATCATTAATGAATACATTAACATGGGACCTCTTGCAGAACACTAAGGTACCCTGCTGCTAACTTTTTGCCATGTGAGGATTGATGTTTTAATTTTACTCTTAGCTTTGTGTCTCCTGACATAACTTTGCCTCTAACCCCATGACTACTTTGCTTTTCTCGTAGCCTCTTCTGCAGGACCTTGTCAAGGGCCTTTTGGAAGTCTAAATACATTGTCATTTGCTTCTCCTTTTTCCACTACTTTATTGATATGTTGGAGGGAGACCAGATTACATGGTCCGCATTTTTCATGGACATGAATTTGTTAGGGCCCTAATCATGATCTTCCAGAGGTTTTGTTGTTGTATTTAATTATTGATGTTACATTTAATTAGTGATGTATTGATGGTGGGAGGGATAGCTAAACCCAGGCTAAGTGTTCAATACTTGAGGGGGCCACTTAGGGATCTGGGGCAAAATCAGTACTTGGTCCTGCTATTGAAGGCAGGAGGCTGCACTCAATGATCTTTCAGGGTCCCTTCCTGTTCTATGAGATAAGTATCGCTCTCTTTTTCTATAGAGCTATACCTATTTTTTTTTTTTTACTAATTTTCCCAATATAAATGTAAGGCTTACAGGTCTATAATTCTACAGATCACCATAGGGTCTCAGGCTTTCTCTCTGAAGCAGAGAAGCACCACTAACCCCACCTTGCTCTAGGCTGGCTCTTTGTAGACTGACTTTTGAGGAACCAGATGGTCCGCTTTCTTAGAGCCCTCTAAACTTCAAGCAGGAATGGAAAACCCTTTAGAATTTAATGATCTGTCATTTTAACAGTTTTCAATACACCACAATTAGTAGCTCAACCACTTCATACCTGAACTCCTTCAGGACTCTTTGTATTCATCTGCGCCTGGTGACTTATTAATTTTAAATGTCAGTTTACTCCAGCATCACTTCTTCTGTCCCCTCATTCTCTGAGTACCTTGTTACCAGGAATGTCAAGGTCCAGGGTAGGAATAGCCCCAATATACTTTTTTGTGAAGGCTAATGCAAAGAAATCATTTAGTTTATCAGCAAGTCTTTATCTTTCTGAATTGTTCTCTTTAATTGATGGGGGTTCAGTGGACCCACCAATATTTGCACAGGCTTCCTGCTTCTGATAGACTTAAATAATCTTTTTTTTTGTTTTTTTTTTACAGTGTTAGCTATTTGCTCTTTGAACTCATTTTTGGTGCTTCTAATTTCTATCTTAATGCAAACTGTATCTGCTTTAGCCCTGTATTTCTGAGCTTAATTACTCTTTAAAATCCTTCTGATATTGCCAGACTTTTCATAAGGAAGCTTTGTCATACAAATCCACAGGGACAGTCCAGACCTAAGGCTTACTTCTATAACCAAATTGATTTGTGGATGTCTTGTGTGCTTTAGGAGGGAGGGATAGCTCAGTGGTTTAAGCATTGGCCTGCTAAACCCAGGGTTGTGAGTTCAATCCTTGAGGGGGCCATTTGGGGATTTAGTTGGGGATTGGTCCTGTTTTGAGCAGGAGGTTGGACTAGATCTCCTGAGGTCCCTTCCAACCCTAATGATCTATTGTTTTTTATTATATTGTGGTAGTGGCCAAAAGGTGCTTGTCCAACACAAAGCAAAATATTGCTGCCCCAGAGAGCATACAGTATTAAAAAGATGATGCCATACAAAAAATTATTATTTCTGAACAGTTTCTAGACTACATTTGGCTACACTTTGGCTTCTCCAACCTTCTTCCTGTTTGTTCTGTCATCTGCATCCCCTGGGAAAAATCTGTCTTCTGGCTTTGCAATTATCTCTGTACATTCTGTTCATTGGAAAAACTCTGCTTTCTGAAAAACCTACTGAACACTTAAAATAGACCTTGGGGTGAAAATAAAAAACATAGTATTCATAGATTAAAAAAAAAAAGGCTAGAAGGGACCATTATGATCACCTAGTCTGACCTCCTGCACAACTGTCTGTAGAATTTCACCTTTATTCCTGTATCAAATCCTTAACATCTCGTTCAAGTGATGGAGAACCTATTATGTCCATTGGTAAATTAGTCTAGTGGTTAATTATCTTAACTCAAAACTTTATGCTTTATTCCTAGTGTGAATTTATTTTGCTTTTGCTTCCAGCCATTGGACCTCAGATCTTTGCTAAATTAAAGAGCCCTTCTACTGTCAGAATGTTTCTCCCATGTATCTATATACTGTGATTATCAAATCACCTCTTGACCTTTGCATTAAAACATGCTGTTGACAGTGGAGTTTAAACCATATTTTTTCTTATTATTATAGCAATGTAGTGGTATTTAAGATGCTGGTGATACTGTGGAACTAAAAACAGCAAGCCTCAAAGCATGGATTTATTTGTAATATTTAATTCCGGCACAGATGGTGCAACAGATGTCTCTTGCCAGCAAACTTCTACAATCATAACTCCACTTTGAAGTTTTGTGCATATGTATATAAATCAGCAAATAGCTTTGTAATTATTTGGAGCAACTTGTATTGGGAAATGCACTGATCTGTACAGTAAAGATGGAAGTTACTTTTTCTTTGTAAATCTAATTTTGCCGCCACTTTGCACCTCACACCCTAATTTGTCAAAAATTCAGTCAATCTGTCTGAAATTTCACTTGAATGGTTCAGTGCCAGGGCAGAATTTTTCAGGGAAGTTTCAAGGCAAGTCAGGCAAAGTATTTGAGAGATGAGACTAGAGGGGGAAATGGTGGCTTTTTGCCCAGTGTTCAAGCATAAAAAGCGAGACAGACAAGACAGCACAACATTCAAGCTTCATTCCTCCTTTCGTATATGCTGTTCTCTCTCATCAAGCATTCTGAAAGTACAGTTCTGTAAGTTCCTATACATAATCATACAGTAGTGCCCCCTCTTGGATAGCAATTTCTCATAACACTTTCACTTTTGGGAAAGTTTCCTTAATACGGTTTGTTTTTTCCTTAGTAAATCTCCAGATCAGATTAGTCTAGAAATGCCAAATATATTTTAATCTGATGCTCCATGAGACTACTGAAATGCTTAGTTAAGCACTTGCATACGTTTTTTCCGAATCAGGACCTTAACTGACTAATCCTCATTAGCTAATGTAATTTTTTTTGTTTGCAGTACCCCTTAGTAGCCCCTCAGTCATAAACCAAGACTCCATTGTTCTAGGCACTGTATAAACATAAAACAAAAAGCCAATCCATGCCCTCGAAGTATTTACAGACTGAGGATGTGTCAACACTGCATTCAGAGGTGTGACTGCAGCACATGTAGACACACTCAAGCTAGCTTAGATCTAGCTAGCTCGAATAACGGTAGCAATGGACTTGTAGAGGCCATACTCTCGTGTGTTCACTGCTATTTTTATTTGAGGATAGCTAGATCAAAGCTAGCTCAGGAATGCCTACATGTGCTGCAGTCACAACTCTGATTGTGTAGACATACTGCAAGTATAAGAGACAACAGGTGGATGCAGACAGTTGGGGAAGTGCAAAGAAACAATTAGACAATATTGGTCAGCATAATGTGTGGAAATCACTGCCTACCAGCTGCAGAACTGTTTTATGTTTTTGGTAGTATCGTGGCAGAGGAGAATCTTAAAAGGAGGAATTGGAAGGAAGATGATCAGATGACTTTGTGGTTGTTTATGGGATACTCTTATCTGTAGGGGGCAGCATGGGAGAAAGCATTAGGGGGCTTATTTAACAAGTGGATGTTTATGCTAGCATCATCAGCACACTGATGATGGAAGTAGACATTGCAATAGTGAATGAGAGATAATAGGCCATGAAGAGAAGTAGTTTGTATTTGATATACAGAGAGGGGTGGTATAGTCAAAGCAATGAGCTAGAAAAATGGCCTTTGCAGCAGTGTTCTGAATATAAACATCTTAACCACTCTGCAAAGATATCCAGACCCATAGCATTTCAAAAAAAAAATTAAATGTTTTTTAGGCTTATGCTGTCACTAGAAGCCCAGTGCCACCATATTAATTACTTAAGATGAAGAAAATATGGTCCAGTTCATGTTAGCATTAATATAGATATTTTTTCTTCTGACCCCAATTGCTATTTTAAGTTTACATTGTGTTTTTAGAAATGTAAAATCCGGATATGAAAAATTGATACAAAGTCAGATATTTTTACTGTATTTTTAAAAAGTAAGGAAATTCCAAGCCAAACAAACTTTAAGAGGTAGTTAAGATTAAAATAAGGTATCTAACTTTTAAGTTGGGGGAGGAAAAACTGCAAATATTCCAGTGCCAGTTAACATTGCCTAAAAAATCATTAATTCTGTAAACTTAACTTCTCAGATGCTCTATTCTGGCACTACAGAGTAGGTGAAAATCCCACTTGAAGTCTATGTGAATTACTCATATCCTTCAGAACTCAGGAATTTATTAGGAAATCAGGGTGTAGATATGTATAAGCTAACACATATAAGTTGAATAGAGTGACTGGATACTCCAACTCTCTTCTACCTATAAAATAGGGAAAAAGCAATAGTGAGTACAGCTGTTGCTGTCTTTTTTTTCTAAAATTTGACATTCTGAGGCCTGGTCTACACTAAGGGCGGGGGTCGAACTAGGGTACGCAAGCGTAGCTGAACTCGAAGTACCCTAGTTCGACTTACTTACCTGTCCAGACGCGGCGGGGTCGAACTCCGCGGCTCCAAGGTCGACTCCGCCACCGCCGTTCGCGATAGTTTGAACTTGGAGAAGTCGAACTCACCACGTCGACCCGCACGGTGAGTATGGACCTGCCCTGAGGGTTAGTCTACACTTACCTGCTATTCACGTAGCTGAACTTGCGTACCCTAATTCGACCCTCGCCCTTAGTGTAGACCTGCCCTGAGAAAGGCATTTGGGAAAAACAATTTACTGACACTTAGGCCCTTTGCCAAAGTAGTATTTCTGGGAATTACATGACATAACAGAAGGTCTGCAGAGACCCGGTTATTTCAGAGGTTTCAATTCCATAGAGCAGTATCATAGAGATGTGGGGAACTGATATTAAATAATTTTCTCAAATATATTGATGCAGTAATGATATAAAGTAAAATTAACTAACCTCATTCAAAAGACTTCAAGGTTACACTCTGATCTTCTTCCCAGACATTAGCCGCTGTACCATACTTCCCTAGAGACATCCTGCAGAAGGCATGACTCACTTGGATTCCATGTTATGGATCTCAGGCTGCTTGCAGACACACAATTTTGCCTTTTGGATTATGCAGTTCTCCATTTTTTGTTGTTGTTTTGATAAGCTATTCTGTTGACTGCTGTTACTTGTAAGCTGTCTTTAGATCAGAAATAAAAAAAAGTGCAAGCTTTTTTTCAGTAGTATTGCTAGGACTTTTATAATCAGTTGACAGTACATTAGCGCTGTATGAAGGACAGAAATGCCATTTCATGAAGGATTTTGAGATTTCAACATTTGTGTCCATTCCAATTAGAAACAAAACTCATGAACATCAAAATCTTGTTTTGGGTGGATCAAAACATCTAATTTGAACAAAAACATTTTGTTTCAATTATGACTATTATATAATATAATATAATAAAATTTAAAATGAAAAACTTTGTAATGAAAATCAATCTAACATTTTGGCATTTTTTTCCTGTTTCTTCAAAATGAAATTGATTTTGCAAATCCTTTTGACTTTGATGGAACTGCATTCCTCAATGGAAAATGGTTATATTGAATTTTTTCCAACCAGCTCTTCAGTACATTCAAGAGTTTAAAGATAGCAGTTAGCCATGAAATGCATTCACAATTGTGTGCCTAATTTGCACATGCAATTATCACAACTGCATGGTCAAATCAGGCATTTACATGCTGTAGCTGGGTGGTCACCTGCTCCTGCCTTAAAAGGCTTAAAACAGCCTGGGGAGAGGGCTGTGGCAGGGAAGGAAAAGTGGAGCTGATTTGGGGGAAAGCAGCCTCAGCTGGGTGCCATGCCCCAATCAGGCAAAGGCTGGCTTAATGAGGGGCCAGCTGGCCCTTATAAGAGGGCTGGGGCCACAAGCCAGAGAGACTCCCTCACTTTAAGAGGGAGGGATCTGGCTGCAGGGAGCTGAGAAGGTAACTGGCATGGAGCAGGTTTGGGGGAAGGCCAAGGGAGCTGGGGAGCTCCGGCCTGGAAACGGCCCAGGCTGTGGCCTAGTGGAAGGCCAATTAGGTACTGAGGTTGCAGGGGGCAGCCCATGGGTAGGCAGAGGCAGCAGGTCCAACCCCCCCTTGCCTATGATGAGTGACTTTTACACTGCAGTCTGCCCCAGTGAGCGGGGGCTAGATGGTGACTGGCAGTAGCCCACGACTGAGGCAAGGTGGGGGTAAAGGGTTGGGGTTCCCTGGGGTGGGGAGACCCTGAGACTGTGAGGGTATTGCCAGGGGGCAGTACCCCAAAGTCAAGGGGCACCAAGTCCTGGGAGGGACCACGGGTTCCAGTGGCAGCGGGACACCGGCCTGCAGAAGGTGCTCTGGAGGCTAGAAACGCTAATTCCCTGAGACAACCAGCAGGAGGTGCCCCAGTGGTGAGTCTCGCACTGTGACACATGCACAAATGACCACCTAGATGTATATGCGGTAGCAGAAGTGTAATGTAAATAAGATGCACAAAATGCTCATTAGGTTGCACATATAATTTGTTTATAAATCAGACACAATGGATTGTTTTTCCTTCCAGATTGAGTTTACAAAACTGCATGGGCACCTGCAAGTATAAATAATTAAAATAAAGTTGTCAATTACAATTAAAGGAGCCTTGCAGTGCAGATATTGTGTCATGTACCTGAATATATGGAATGTGCTGATGGGCACATTCACAGAATTGTCTCTAAAGCCAGATATTACGTCCTCTGTTTTTAACACGAGTCCATCAATACAAGGTAAATCAGGAAGCTGTAGAATTTTTAATCTACATCAGCAGTCCCTTGTTAGACAACCACAACACACTAACTCATTGTCACTACACATTCTCACTGAAAGCATGCTACTCCTGAGATAAATATACTTAGCTGATTTTGAGATTTTGCCGTATATACTCTTAAACTGCTTCAGGGAGTCTAAGGTGGTTTGTTCCTCAACAGAGAAGGTTGAATCTTGCCTCTTGTCATTTACACATAGAAATAAACATTTCCTCAGCCATGGCATTTTACAAAAAATGACCGTAGTCCAATATATGGCATTGGTGGCTAGGCAATTGATTGTTTATGTTCTGATCTTCACCTTGCTGCCTGATCACATTTAAGGGCCTATGGCAAAAAGATTTATAGTGATAATATTTTATCAGAATACTTTTACAGTCCACCAGTTAAGAGTCTATTGAGTCTGTAGAAAATTATATATACTTTGAGGTTATTTTTCAAGCCAAGACTACATAGAAGTTTATAAATCCTATATATTGCTCTTCTTACCCTACCTATTCAGCATAGAGAGGCTGATGTAATTTGGTATAGCTCTATTGATTTTTGTGGAGTTATGCCAATTTACATCAGCTGAGAATATGCCTCTGTGTGTGTGTGTGTGTGTGTGAAATTATAAATAAAACACACAGAGTGAAGGATCTTGAGCTAACAGCAGCTTTGGATTTTGCATGTCTGTTTGTTTGCTTATCTGATTGATCATTTTGGACTCCATCCTTTTCTCAGCATTCCCTTTCCTTCGCTGTTTTTTTTTCTTCTTGAGGGAGGCTTGGTGGCTTGCTACTCTCTTCTAGTGACTCTCTTAAAATCACAGGGCTAAATTGACATAAGATCTTTGCTACATTTTCGCAGTTTACTACGTGGTGGAGGTCCTTGGCATGAGAAAGTCCATATTAGAAAGTTAGAGCAGTCACTGCTTCCCCTTTGCTGAAGCTCTGAAAGGGTCCATCACTGCCCACAGAGTGGGTGGTGGTGATGGAGGATGGGCGTTGCACACAGATGCATTGATTCAGTGAATCCCCTCAGTATCCCTCACTAACAGAGCTTCCTATGGAGCTCTGTGGTTGAGCTCATCAATCGGAAACCCACAATGAGGGTAGCCTCAATAATACCACCTAACATCCCTAAAAGAGAAACCTATGCCCATCAAACCTTCTGCTCTGAGAAGAGAGACCTCTCCCCAGTCTGCTATACCCAGTTGAATGACACTTCAATTTTTTCCTTTTTGTATAAGAACCAGAGTCTGCCTGGGCCCAGGCCCCTACCCTTGACTAGAAGGATTGATGAGAACACCACCTGTGCCCCCAATTCCATCACCCTCACTCTAACAGCACTATAGATACTTCTGATCTGGTCAGGGTCATACCTCACAGTATCGTTATTAATACACCAGTATACATTTCCCACTCAGAAATGACCTACTCTTACGATATTATAGAGGTCTGAATTGGAGGGGAGTGGTTCTGTAACAGCAAGATCTGTTCTAACGCAGGTGGTATGACAGGTTTCAGAGTAGCAGCTGTGTTAGTCTGTATCCGCAAAAAGAACAGGAGTACTTGTGGCACCTTAGAGACTAACACATGTATTTGAGCAAAAGCTTATGCTCAAATAAATGTTAGTCTCTAAGGTGCCATAAGTACTCCTGTTCTTTTTACAGGTAGTATGGCCATATTTACTGTGCAGAATATAACTCACAAGGTCATAACTTTTGATGTTAAGGCAGCTGACAGAAATGGAATTAACACATGTCTCACGAAGGCAGATTACATCTGTCAAGTTTGGAGGCAAGAAGTTGGAGAATGGAGCATTTGGTAGCTGAGACATCGTCAGCGTTTAGCTGAAAGATCAAAAGGGTTGGACAAATGTCCAAGGTTTCTTGATCATGCTTAAGATCACTGAGATTACTTGAAAGTCCGTGCTGGCCAGGTTCCGAAGGATTTGGCCTGCTAGTTCCAGCTTTGGTTTTCCCTGCTGAAGCAAGGTACTTATGGGGTTTACATTGGGATCACAGTTGGATTAAACCCCCTGTGAACATCAATAAGTAATATTAGTGCAATGTGGGTCAAGAGCCAATTTTTCTAATATTCATTAAAATGTAGTAAAGAATAAACTTGATTGTATGGTACAATACAATAATAATTACTTGATAAATAGTATTCAACGTGATATGAATATCAAATACATTTTCCACAGAATATTGCAAAATTTAATTATGTATTTGATTATAAGTATTTAGCCTATTACAAAAAAATAGGCAGCACAACCTGGAACTTCATGTATTCAATGATTTTTCCTCAGTGTGCATATGGCTTCTAATCCTGTAAAGATATAAGCACGTGTTTAAAAAACTGTCATCCCCTTGAAGTTGTGTACATAATTTACATTCTTTATATAGTGCAGTTGCAAGTTAAGCCACTAAAATACGTGAACCAATAAATAAAACTATGTACAAAATATGTAGCCCTGTGCAATTTGTCATTCAAATATAAAACTTCATATACTTGCCCAAAACATGCTTGCATAATCCTGCCTTCCCAACCTCTGTAGTAATTCTTACGTGGTAATCACAAATTGTAACGGGAAGGATTGTTTTCCTCCAGTTAAAATGCCAGTAACAGTTCTGGCAATAACAAAGAAACACATACTAAAAACTAGGTCGGAGGTAGGCAATATTTTTTTTATGGATAGATAAATGTTAAATGTGAGGGCCATGGAGAATAATATTTCCTCCTAACTCAATTTGTTTCCTTACTACTGGGGGAAACTTTCTACTACCAGAAGTGAAGGAACTTGAAATGTAGCCTTGCATAGCACTAGCCATGTACAGAAGAACAAGGGCATTACTATGGAGTATCCAGTAAAAAAAATCAGTAAGACCACTGTTATGGATTCTTACTTTCTTGATTTGAATCGTGCTTCTGCATAAGCACTTTGAATAAGTCAAAGACCAGCAGAGAGAGGCATGCAAGCCTCACTGACATGTTCAGATGAATACACATGATGCAAGTCTACAATAAAATATAGGCTAGATTAAAAATAAACCAGTTGGCAGGAATGCTTTTTTCTCCCAGAATAAAAACTAACACTTTGTCTTTAGCAATAAAAAGATGCCATATTAACAGAAGTGTTCTGTCTAGAACATGCTTTTAGTTGTTGGTAACTATTCAGAGCAACTTGACATTTAATTTTTTTGCTACAGAATATTTCACATTTCTGACATGTATGAAAGACTAAATTGCAAAATAATTTTGCAAGTACATTATTTTGACTTTACAATCATGATTCAGTTTTTTCTGTCT
Source organism: Mauremys reevesii (assembly GCF_016161935.1). NCBI lineage: Eukaryota > Metazoa > Chordata > Testudines > Geoemydidae > Mauremys > Mauremys reevesii. The sequence continues at coordinate 91,795,197 of NC_052628.1, read as the reverse complement.
ATTCATAATAGTCACACAGTACTTTAAATTGTTTAGGTAGTTTTTTTCATTATGGTGTTGCGGGGGGCACAATAATTATACTGTGGATTTGGGTGAACAGATATATACTGGAAATATTTGAATATTGGGCCACTGCCAAAACATCAAAAATTTTGGAGCTCTTACTAGAAAAATATTACAACAGGTAACTCTGATTTAAAACCAAATCCACACATAGTTAGCTCTTGACCTGAAGGAAGAAACAGTTTGTCATGAAAGTTGCTACCTATTTGCACAAGAAAAGTCCAACCTCAGAAATCTAGGAAGGCACGGTGAAGTCCACTGATTAATTCAAAGGACAAGGGGAGAATAATGAAAGCAGCTTGAAGTGACATAATATAATTGGAAGATACGACATGATGATTTTTTCATAACTCAGGTGCAGTAATTCAACAGCACAGAAGGGAACTGATTAGCAACTAAAATTAACTTACTTTGGTGGGTATCAATCAATTCTATACCTCTCAAAACTGAATGAATCATTTCCAATTCATTTAAATGAATGTAGGGGATTTTCTCCCTCTTCTTGTGGAATATCCTCTCATTTCCTCTATTTTGTTCATCCTTCAAAGGTATTCAACAACTTTCTTTTTTTTAATTTTGTGATTAATAATCTATAATGTGAGTATTTGAGTTGTTTGGACAGGTAAACACTGTATGGGTTCTGTTCCCTACCTGGATAATCATATAAGCACTTCTGAGTCAAATGTAAAAGTTAGTTTCCATGGAAAAGAAAACCCTTCATGTATGTGACTGAAATGTCTTTCCATTAACATTTGTGCCAATAAAACTTTTTTAATCAATACATTCATATTACGTTTGTGAACATGACCAAGGCAAATTAATTGAAAAAACTCAAATATTTGTGGAAAGTATTTTTTGGCAGTATTTGACATACTGACTATTGGAGTTGCTCTTTGCATATTGCTCAAAAATGAAACTGTCTTCTGTTGTACTACCTCTTTCAGACACTTCTTGAAGGAGGTTAAAGATGGGATTGGGGAAATAATGAAGTGGCCCCTAACTGACCCAGATCTCATAAGGTGCTTTGTAACATGGTTTTAGTTCAATCTTTGCACTTTCATGATGTTTGATAAGATTCCTCACTGTTTGCAAACTTTTCCTAGGAAGACAAGATTTTTGGGGTGGTTTTATTTCTCTTGGAGCCAAATTCTGTCCTCCATTTAAACTTGTGTAATCCCAATAATGGCAAGAGAGGACAGAATTTGATCCAAAGTTTCTCCTTCTATTAAAATAGTCTCTTGCAGATTTCATGCAGCTGTCTATTACTTAATCACAAAACCATATGCTGTCAGAAAATGAACTTATTTATCAAAACTAAATTTGTTTTGAGTTATTCTGTATCAAAATCAAGGGCCATAGTTATGAGCACAGTATTTTCTTACCACAGTATTTATAATGTATGCATGAAATTTTTTTTAAATTACCCTCCTCCCACTTCCATTTTAATATATCCCCTTTGTTCCTTACTTAAAGGGACATCTATCTTCCATGTTGGACAGGGATTGGTGTCCAGAAGGCCGGCCTCAGAATCCAGTGAAAAATAGGCAGCTTGTAGAAGAAATGAGTAGTAGTGTAAAAAACAAACAAACAAAACAAAAAACCCACATCCATCCACCTCTTTCTCTTGGCTATGCTGTTTTGTTAGCAGTTAGCCACATGCCATGAAGACAGGATTCTTAATAATCAACATTATTATATAGCAAAGAATTTTGTAATCCATTAGCAAAATATGCATTACATCTCCTTTAACATATGTCTCTGCTATGACAAAAAGGTATGTTCTTAACTTTAGTTGGGTAACTTGAGTTAACAAGGATTATCTGCCTTGTCTTCACTGGGATTTTATCTCAAGTTAGTTTCCAAATGAATTAACAGACCAGGTTAAAGACTCTGGGGGAGCCTAATCTTTTAAATTCAATCTGGTAACTTGTGTGAAAACTACAAATTGCTTTCTCTTCACTAGGATTTTGCCTCCATGTTAGCTGGCTTGAGTTAAGAACACAGCTTTTTATTTCCTAGTGAAGACAAGGCCATAGAGGGTAATAGATTACTGGTGCTACCTTTTAGCTCAGTGATAAAGATCTGTTCTGGGTCTCTAAAGGTCTTGGGTTCCAGTCTCCTAATTTTTTGAGTGCTTGACTTTGTAACAAAGCAGGCTCTTTAAATTAGAGGATTTTATGCCAGATAGCTATACCAGGTAAAACAATCTGATGCTAATTAAGGTGAGTGCAACTACTAAGGGATATGGAGAATGTCATCCCTCTGTGGATTTATACACACATATTTTTATCTTGTCCATATCCCCTTCAGTGCAGTTGTAAGGCTAAAGCATCTCACTCATGGTCCCCTAACTTCTTAAAATGTATATGCACTCCAGCCCAGTAAATAGTAATTAGCATCAGAAAGGGTTGACAGTCCATAGTCCATTATGAAAAACTAAAATTGCAGATCATTGGCCCATATTAGTTCATAAAATATATACGATAGTATTGCTTTTAAAAAAAGATATAATTTACTACTCTGTAGTTTTTCCTTTGCTCTAGTGTGGTTTGTAAATGCCACTTCCCTTTTATACTTTGTGTCATGCCTCTTCCTCCCTTGCTGCTGGTCTGCGACAAATTGAAAGTGTTGGTCCTTACTGGATGGAAGATATAATGCCCAAAGAAATGGGTTACCTGGGACAAGAAAAGAGAAGAAAAGTTAATAATATTAACGTGTTCAACTTTTGACCTAGCTGACTTACTGTTACAGAGTGATCCCAATCAAGTTGATTGGCACATGTCAAAACTAGTAGTAGGACCCAGATGTGCTCATTCAAAATGACATGTGGTAATCTTGACTTAGTAGCCAACATGCATGAGGGGATTCTTGTAAATGACAGAAAATTATTCTTGAACTAACTACGGTAAATAATCTTGGGGGGATATTGCCTCTGAATCCATGTTTGAATGTGGTCTTATAAAATCTTTAATAATAATTTGAACTTCCTTAGCACCTTTCATCTGAGAATCTCAAAGTACTTAAATGTCTGCAGTGTACAGGTCTTGTATTCCCTGTGAGATAGGTTAAGGTTACATAGGGATCATTTCATCCACCACTGAAATGCTACCACTTGTGCAGTAGAAAGCAGTGGCTATTTAGCACCACTATACAATAGTTTTAAGAAGTGTTTTTTTTTCCAAACACATCTAACTGGCTAGTCAGAATGCATTTCCTTAGATAATTCTTACTCTTATTAAAAAAAAGTGCAGCTCATTGATTATGCTGATTATCTAGCCTTTCTGTATTATGCTAAATGTGAGACCATTCTGCTTTCACAAAGAATGAGTTGGAAGTGTCCACCTGAAATTGAATTTGTGATGTTTTCATAAGACAAAACCAATCAAGTGAAAGATTTGAATCTTCTCATCTGTGTCAATGTTATCATGAGCATTCTATGTCTAAATACTGTAAATGTACATTGAACGTTCCCTAAACAGAAAATTTCATTATATCCAAACTATTTACACATGAAATTTAATTTTTTTTAAAAACCTGATTTATGTTAAGATAGTTTTAACTTAGTGTATGCTTTGAATCTCTCTCTGATAATACATTGCTGCAATAATATTAATCTTCCTAAAGGTATTATTCAATGCAAATAATTGCTGTTTCATTCGGAGCCTCCACCTAAGAGTTAAACACTATTTGACGGTATGTATTTCAGCTTATTACTAAAACTGCAGTTTTTAATTAAAAGGTGACTTAGGGCGATGATGATTTTCACAAAGTATATACTAATGGAATTTAAGTTTTTAGTTTACAGTCTTTTACTCTTATTATTTTATCACAACATTTTGGTAGGGTGACCATATTTCTCAAAGGGAAAATGGGACATCCCCAAGCCGCCTCCCACCATGGCTGTTGCTGGAATCCTGCCTCCCCCCTGTGCGAGGCTGTCATCTCCGCTTGCTGCCCTCCAGCCCCTGCACGTTAATTTGCACCCCACTTTTTGACAAAAGTGAGCATTTGTCCCATTTGCTCTTGCCAACTGATCAAGTTGGAAAGAGTAAATGGGGCAAATGCCCACTTTTGCGCACCAAAAATAAAAATGGTCAAGATGGCTGGGACAGCTTAAAAAGGGACTGTTCTGGCCAAAATGGGATGTATGGTCCCCTACATTTTGGAAACATTTTTACTGAATCCTTTTAGTATGCAGGAAAGAGTGTTCAAAGAAATCACACAATAGAAAAATTAATGTATGACATTTCATTTGTAAAATTACATTAATACTAAACCAAAAAAGTATTGAAATTGGAGCTATAATCTTTTCTATTTTCTATATGAAGAAAATTCAAAGTCACCTTTTCCCGAATTCATACTGCAGTAATATCAGGTTTACATTTTCATTTGAGAGATTTAAGTGGGTGTTTCACATTAGCCAGAGGGAACAACTTGTTTGTTATCAGGCAGATTGAATTTTGCTCTTCGTCAAAATGCCTCATAACCACATTTTATCTGTCTATTCTAGGCATGGGTAAGAATAGCGACACCCACACTCTACTGAAATTCTCTCAATTTTATGATATTTCTTTTTTTTTTACCCTAAAGGTTATTCTTTGTGTTACACCAGTGTTTCTCAAACTGGGGCCACCGCTTGTGTAGGGAAAGCCCCTGGCGGGGCGCTGGTTTGTTTACCTGCCCCGTCCACAGGTCTGGCTGATCGCAGCTCCCACTGACCGCGGTTCGCTGCTCCAGGCCGATGGGAGCTGCTGGAAGTGGTGGCCAGTACGTCCCTTGGCCTGCGCCGCTTCCAGCAGCCCCCATTGGCCTGGAGTGGTGAATCGCGGCCAGTGGGAGCTGCGATCGTCCAGACCTGTGGATGGGGCAGGTAAACAAACTGGCCTGGGCCGGCCCGGCCCGCCCCGCCAGGGGCTTTCCCTACACAAGTGGCGGTCCCAGTTTGAGAAACACTGTTACACCATGAGACATAAATATCTTTTGTTAATGAAATCCAGGTAGTTAGTAACACACTGAAGACTAGATGATTTTAAGATGCACCTAATATTTAATTACAGAAAATTATATAAGCATTATGACTGAGGGATAGTTTATTAATAGTTCTAAATGGTGTGGGAGCATTACTGTACTTCTAAATTTTTTTACCTGCAAAATACACTGCTGTGACCCTGGGAGTCCCTTGGTGCCAACTGGCAGAGGGCCCCCCCCACTATAGCTCACACCAAACTTGACACTTATTGCCCCCAACATATTGTTGTCCTAATATGTGTCTCAAAGGTGTCGTATAAGGTATCCTATGTGAACTGCTGACATGCTAGCCCCAAAAATCATTGTGTGATGTGTGAACAGGTTGTGTACAAAGTTATACATGTGCTCTGGAAATATGTTCTTAAAACGTGTTTTGAGATGCAGTGCATAAACCCAGCCTGCCCTAGAAAAAGGAATGTGCATTTACCTGTCTGACTGGCTTGGCTAGGGACAGAGGACAATGAAAGTGTAATTACATATAAGGTAAACATAGCCATCAAGCTAAACAAGCTGGGGAGATAATTTAACAGTCACCCAATAAGACAGAATCTGCACCCCTCCCTGGCTCTTGAGGCAGAGATAATAGACTGGATAATATGAGAGTGAGAAGACCTTTTATTTGTCTATCACTGAGGGAACATAGGATAAAGCACCCTTCAAAGCTGTGAAAGTTAGATCCCCTAGTCTGGAGGGCGAGGGATGCTGGTAATTTGATGCAAATATGAAAAGTAAGAAGGCCAAGATTGTAACTTGCTAAAATTTAAGTTTTAGTTGTTAGAAAGTGTTTGGGGTTTTTGTTTGTAACCATGCCTATTTTGTTTGTAACCATGCTCTTGTTCAGTATCACCTGAAGCTCTCCTCTTTTTGTTTTATAACAAAACCATCCCAGTGCTGTGTATTAAAGTGAAGTGTGGGTCTTCAGCTAACTTAACAGGTGGATGTGTGCTCTGTCTCTTTGGAGACACAGAAATTATATTCTTTACCTCCAATGTCCAGTGAGAGGGACTGGATGCTGCAGGGAGACGACTCTGGGAACTCAGGAAATGGAGTTTACTCATTTGTTACTTGCAAGGCAAGGTTTAGACTGTCAAAGTCTTGAAGAGTTTGCTGGCCAGGCAGACAAGCTGGTATGTCAGGAAACTGACACAGAATTTAGCAGAAGCAAAGCTCTTTTAAGGCAGAGTAGTAACTCAATGGTTCACAGTTCTGGGTATCCTGGGCACAACGTCATAACTGCTGCTACACTATGCTTATTGTATTTATCAGATGAAACAACATTTCAGATCTAATGTAATCTGACATCTAGCTGGACCTACTGTGTCTGATCCTGTGAAGTATTTGGTATCCTCAACTCTTTGTTTTCAGGAGTTGAACCACACAGGTTTAAAAAAAAAAAAAAAAAAAGGGCTGCTCAGAAAAACTTTGGCTCTATTTTCCATCAAAAAGTCATTGAAAATAAGGTTGAAATCAGAACACTTTGTGAATTCTTCATGAAAATTATGTTTTAGAGAAAAACCAGAAAAGCTTTAACAATGTTGAAAAATACCATTTCAACATTTTCTGAATAAATGTTTTCATTTTGAAAAGACATTTCATTTTGAAACTTTGTTTTGAATTATAATATAAATTTCTAAGAAATATCAATCAAAGCAAAACATTTCAGTTGGTCTGAAATGAATATTGTTCTGAATTTTCTTTTGTAAAGGATTTAGCAATTTTCTGATTTTATGCCAAACTGGAATTAATACATTTTGAAGTCTGTAAATCCCTTGTGAAATGGAGTGTCTGTCCTCAACATTGTCCTTCTTAGCATCACTCAAGAAGGACTGGGTCTTTGTACCAGGGTGGTTTGCCCCTTTTTAAGAGCCAGCCCTTTTCAATTATAAGACCCAGCTGGAAAAGGGCAAGTGATTCCTGTGAAGTGCTGAGACAGCTCAATTGAAGAGGAGAATTATAGAAAGAAAAAGTTGGTATGGGGAAGAGATCTAGAGGAAAGGCTTCTAGGCCCCTGCAGCCTGATTTGGTCAGAGGAGTAATTTTGTTGTTTTGTGAATTTTTGTATATGAAGAATAAAACTGTTTCCTGAAGGAAAGGCCTGAACAGATGTTTGGATATGGTGTTAGTCCTTCCTGGACTGGGGAGACAGGCCAGCAGCCTACATGTGGTAGATAATGTAAGCAAGTGATTGACCTCTGAAACTGAAGAGAAATTGAAGCAACTACAGAAAAGACCAGCAGAAGCCATTATTGGTTGGATTTATCAGATGGTTTCTTCCTCTTTTTTGGGGGGAAAAGACAAAGGGAAGGGATGGAGGATATTGTCCATCTGCTGGTAGAACTGCAGCAGCAGACATTGGTGCTTCTCCTACAGAGTCAACAGGAGCAGCAGGAGGCACATCTTGCTAATCAATAGCAGTGGCACATGGTGCAACACTAGCAACAGGAGAGTTTTCTGAAAAACCTAGTGGTGAAGTGGGCTCTTGGGAGTCTTAGTGAACCTGGAGAGGGTAGCTCATGCCTAGTCCAGGACAGTCAAAGTTGGGACCAGAAGATGACTGAAGCCTTTCTCCACCTCTTTGATTGAGCGACCGTGCTGCTAGCTGGAAGGGGTTGACTTGGGTGGAACTATTTTGGATGGGAGAGGCTCAGGCAGTGTACTGAGCCCTGAGCAGCAAGCAGCCTGTCTCATATGCTGAGGTAAAAGCTGCCATTTTAGACACACTGGGGGACTGATTCCAGAGACACATCACCACCAGTTCGGGGTTGAACCATTTCCATGGCGCGCATACCAACATCTAGTAGCCCAGCAGGATCTCACTACACATTCATTGTGGCCCGCTCTGTGGAGAGAGTGGTAGTCCTGGAACAATTCTTGTTTGTCCTACATGTGAGAGCCTATTTTTTGACCATCCTCTGTTGGTGAGAAAGTAGAGGCCTACTTGGAAGCTGAGGGGAGCTAAGCAGTGTTCCAGACCAAGAGTATATCACTGCAAAAGGCAAGAGGAAGAAGAAAAGCCCTGTCCTGAGACTGTGGGGAGGCTGTCAAGGAGAGTCAGTCCTGGGCAGCCCCAGACATAGGGTTTCAGAAGGGTTACCCCCAATCACTCCTGCAATGTACGGATGTTTCCCTGGGCCTTGCCAGGAAATCATGGTGGTATGTTTCCAATGCATCAAACCTGAGCATATTGAGAGATTTCCCATTAATGGTGGGGACTCGGACACTGCCCCACAGGGAGACTCGGCGTGTGTTGGCAACTACAGCCCTCCTCTCATCATTATACATGAGAGCGACTGGCAGAAGACTATCAGGGAACTCTGATGGGGGAAGAGCCATCTACTCTGGATTGTCAATAAGCTTGAAGAGGAACTGGGGCATCTGGATGCACAGACCCCAAGGCAGAAAACATAAGTGAACTGTTTGAGGAGTATGTCATACTGTATAACTTGCCATGCTCCTTTCAGAAGTCATAGAAGCATTACATCCTCTGTGTCCACTGACCTTTTCAGTATAAACATGGTTAAAATCTTTTCTGATTTAGTGTAACGGACACTGATTATACCACTATATATTTCACAATATATACTTTATATTTAAAGAGATTTTGGAATTAGCCTTTTCATTATTCTTTTTTTAGATTATATTCTGCATGCTACCCATTCTCTGAGGTACCCTGGGATAAGATTACAGAATTGTAATCAAACTCACTAGAGCACAGTTTCAGGAGTAAATAAAAGAGCAGACACTATTCCTCCATACCCTTCAGACTGGAATTTTAGCAACTAGATCTACCTAAACACTCCAGCTTGGCTGGCTAGGAACTGGTTTACTAGTACTGAGTCTCCTCAATTGTGCACGGGGATATGGAAGCTTTTTCAATACTACTCCTTTTACTTGACTGCGCTTTTTCAGTGGTGGTTTAGCTCCATCTGTAATGCACTCCCATACTATTGCTCTTACTGAAGAGATTAAAAAATAGAGATCATGAATCACCAATTTTTCCTTGAGTCAAAATGATGCAACTAGTTACTAAATGATCAATTTAGTGAGGAATAGGAAAATAACTTCTAAATTTCAGCAGGTGCATTGAGTGGTATTAATAATCCTTTGCTAATGTGAACAATTGTTTGATTGCCTTTGCATCTCCAGTTGCCTACTTCAGATTAATAAACCATATTGTGTTTTTCTCCATTGAGCAACATGGGTATATAATACATTTAAAATAATCCTCCTTTGAGCTAATTAAGCAGCAAGGCATAACCCTTAGTTATCACCATATTGTTTTTTTTTTTTTTTTTGGTGTAATATTGAAATGTCTTTAGCTTTATCAAGAGTTAAGGAAAAATTCTGCTGCCAGTTTTCAGCTCTGATATTCTACTCTTTTGGATGTTGTTCAGTCAGTTGAGAGGGCTGCTCAAAGCCCTCAGCCCCACAAAGTGAGAGAGATGTATATTTTGTCATCAAACTTTTTTTAATGTATGTTGCTAAAGAAAAAAACTAGTATGATTTATTAATCCAAAGTAGTCAGCTGCAGATACATTTAAAGGCAATCAAAGTAAGTGTTCAGCTCAGAAAAGGTTTGAGTGGTAGCCATGGTTTATCAGCTTTTGCTAACAATATCTAGTGCCCAAGATGAAACTCAGAAATTATTTTCCTCTTCACTGGATTTCATAATTTTTAAACCTATCTCCTAATTATTACTCAAAGAATATTTTCTGACTCAAGTCTTATCATTCTTTATCTATCACGGTACTTGGTTTTATGTTAGAATCTTGTACAAATTGCTTAATGTTGGTGGCATGTAATACGGAGTAATATAGATCTACCCTAGATCTGTTTGCTAGATAATTTCTATTTAGTCTCCCCACAACTGTGTTGTTTTTTTAGAACATTTTTTCTTTGTATTTTTCTTCTCAAAGAGATTTCTGAATATGATTTGCCTGAAACCTGCAGTAGCTGTGTTGCATTACTTCAGCCTTCTTTTATTTACTTTCAGGTAAAGGCTTTTTTTCAGAGAGTAGAACAAAGGGTATTGTCAGTGAAAAACATCTACTATTTAGAGTGTAATACATAGAGTAGTCCCAAGCAATAATAAGAGAGTGCTACTGTCAAAATTGCATGTAATTTAAGTTCATGGTATCTGAATACAATCAATTGCAAGTAGCATGTAGTAGCTATCTCTTTTATATTTTATTTTTATTTTATATTAGCACACTACAGAAAGTCAGATGCCAAACTCCTGGAAGAAAAAAATAAATTTTACTTCTGTTGAATTGTACTCTTTGGGCCTTCCTTAACAAAAATCTCCTATAGAATTCAATAGGAAGTAAACCACTAGAGTTCAATAAAAATATAATGGGATTCTATAGAAATATTTCTGAAACCTATATATTTTAATAGAGAATGGTATCTTTTCTATAGAGATTTTTGAAGCCCTCTATGGCAAGAATACAATTTTTCCATTGAAGTCTATAGAACTTAATTAATCTTGTAATTAGCTTTAAATTACGTATGCATATGCATAGGATGATTTTATAAGAAATGTGATGTTACATAGAATTATGGAAAAACAATCAGCACAGTATTTTAAAATTGCTATTTTGTTTAAAGTATAATATAGTAAAGGTTTATTTTAAAACTGATGATATATCAGATGCTCACAGATAAGAGAGCAGTGGTAATTTTGCAAATAATATTGCAGTTCTTTTGAATTACAACTGATGTGCTCTCTGCCTTTTAATTTAAAAACATGGTATAAGAGGGAACTGAATTACTAAAATTTATCTATGAAAACACAGGTGATTTATTTGGACAGGAATCTAAAAAGTAAAATTCATAATGTCAAATTATAACATAAATATTCTTTAGAACACCCTCTTGGACTGGTTTTACAAGCTTTTTCTAAGGATTTGCTGATTTTCACCACTAGATGGTACTTTAGTTGAATCATCTCCCCAATTTTATATCAACTCCCTACTGCCTTCAACCACTTGACAGCATCTTTTCATTGTTTTCAAGAGGAAGTCTTTCTAAAAAGAAGCTGACCTACACAACAGAATTCTTTAATGCTTCATTGCCTTCAGTGTGTCTTGTGCTAAAAGCCTTTTTTCTAAAAGCAGGCAAATACTAATGTGTTACATGGATGTCTCTGCGTTAGTTTTTTAATGAAGGTTGAAAACTAAGATGATGTATAGAGCACAAACACTTCAGTTATGTAACTGCCTTATTTAAATTGAGGCTTCTTTCAGTGTGATAGAAGGTTAGAGGAAATGTAACCTACAGGATTCTTTAAATCTGTGGTAGATCAGAGAATGATCAAAGAAGAAAATTTCATTTTTATGTTATAAAAGGAAGTGTTTGCGTGGCTTACTGTGGTGATTTGTGGTCAATATGACATTAAAAAGCAGCTGCATACGCGGCAGCTGTATATTTACCCAACATCTTTAGTATAGTAAAATCCCTTTGAATATCCCAGTACCTATAGAATTAAACATGTATAGATTATTTTCAGAGATGGTATCACAATACATTAAGGATTTGGACTGTCATCACATCAGAAACAGGCATCACATGTGCTTGTTTAAAACAAAAAAACCCCAAATTCAGATGTTTTGAATTTGAATGGTCTCCCTCTTATTATAATCTGCTTTCAGATTATTTTACCCAAATCTTCAGTAAAAGGATTTATTTGAATGTATGATTACATTGTTAGAATTTTCTGCTAGAGGTAAACTGGGTTGGGGGGCAGGATGGGGAGTTCAAGTGCTGCTAGTATAGGTGGCATACTCCTCACAAGCCATTGGTGGAGTCCTATATTAACCTTTCATCATTTCACTCACAACTACTCTGGTGTAGGGGAGGCAGGAGCATTGCCTTGCATTACTCATTTGTGGGAATGAATCTGGAAGGATTGTCGGGAGGGAGGTGGGGAGAGATCCTGGCAGACATGGTTGTTGGAGGCGTTGAGGGCCTGGGATGCTTGGTGTGGGGGAACCTAGGGTAGCTTTTTTTCTACTCCTCCTTTCTCTATTAGGCTTCATAGAACTGCTTGCTTGCTTTTCCTCTTCCATCCCCTGCCCCACAAGCTTATCTATCTGCATTCTGTCTAGGGTGACAGATGTCCTGATTTTATCGGGACAGTCCTGATATTTGGGGCTTTGTCTTATATAGGTGCCTATTACCCCCCACCCCCGTCCCGATTTTTCACAGTTGCTGTCTGGTCATCCTAATTCTGTCTCAGCCAGTTGCTCACTTCACTTTATCAGCTGCTGTCCATGCCAGCTCAGCCTCTTGCCTGGGAGTTTCTCTAGCTTGGCACCAGCAAAGGGAACACGGGTGAGGTAAAGAGATTGTTTGACTGCCTGTAACCTGCCCCATACTGGCCCCTGGCAGTCTGAGGGATGGGCTGTCTCTTCCTGCCTGAAGCCCAACAGAATGCGTGATATCTCAGCTGGGCTGTGGGCAGGCACGACAGGGCTGCCAAATGTCTCATGTAAGATGAATGGCAGTTGGCAACCCTGACAGTCGCAAGCAAAGCCCATCTGTGCTGGGGTGGGGTTGGGGCTTAATCACATTTCCTCCTTACTCCACGATGCTCTGATCCCACACCTCACTAAGCTGTTCTGTGTTCAGCTGCAGACTTTTATGTTCTCCTTTAGGGCCAAATCCTTATTGCTGTTCATGGCCCAAGCAGCCAAGCTGTGTGGAAGGGAGATGTGCTAGGACACTGCCAGAAGGGATCCTTTCCTTCTCCTGGTTGTGCTGTTGATCTGCAGCAGCAGTAGTTCCTTCTTGGATATTTTCTGTCCCCTACAGAGGAGGGAATTGGCCAGTGTATCCAGCTCAATCCCATCTCCTATTGTACTGGGACACAGCGAGTCCCCATCCATCTGTATTTCATGGTATACGAGAGGATTTGCATCCTCTGTATGGGTATCTCCAGACTTGGCTCTTTCATTAGATCTTCGCTTGTTCTGTTTCATACTGTACCCTCCATTCCTCCTGAGGGGAGCGCTAGCAGGATTAATCCCTTAATATTGATTTACAGGTGTGTGATTTACAGAAATGTCAATGAGCCAATTTCGACTGTATTTGATCCGTTGTTCAATTATCCAAAGTGCAAATGAAACCACTGAGCATTACAGACTCCTTTTATCCAGGTACATGTATTAAACGTTAATTACTGCATGATAAATCATTGCCACTCTAGAAGCCACTTGAAGGGAGAAGAAAAACCCTTTTATGTTTTGGTCTATATGCATAGCTGTTTTTTTTTTAAATAACAAAACTTCTTACACATTGCAGAGGTGCAGAATTCAATGCAGCTCCAAAAATGCTGTACTTTTTGTTTAGAGGCTTCAAACTTATCTTTGGTTATTGTGATGCTTTCTGGGGGTGCCTAGGGCTCTGAGCCACCTTGATATCACTTATCCTTACCATGAGGAAGGGCTCTGCGCTCCAGGCACCAGCACTCCAAGTGCGTGCATGCGAGGGCATCAGTCAGGCAGCCTTCGGTGGCTTGCCTGCGGGAGGTCCGCCAGTCCTGCGGATTCGGCAGCGGGTATGCAAAATCCGCGGGACCGGGGACCTCCCACAGGCAAGCCGCCAAAGGCTGCCTGACTGCCATGTTTGGGGTGGCAAAAAAGCTAGAGCCGCCCCTGCTGCTCTCCCTCTGCAGGCAAGTAATAGGCACACTCAAACCCCTGAGCCATCCGAGTCTCCTCTTGGAGTGTCCAGCCCCTGACCCACTTGGCACTTACAGAATTCACAGATCTGATATTCCCAAAGGAACACTATACACCAGCTTACCAGTTTCACCTCAGGATCATTGCTTCACTCAACTCTCAGCAGTTAGATTTGTTGAGTGAAAACAAGTAGAAGTAGAATTAATGGAAACGTTTACACAAAAACTATTATAACATGTTTTCTAGAGCCTAAACACAACACAACATTCTCCTGTCTCCTAGAGGGTAGCTCACCCAAAATTTCTTTCCCAGCATTTAATAGCTAGGCAGTCAGTGATTCTCTCTTCATAAGACAAGCCAGCTGGAAGATTTCTGCCTAGGTGAAGGATACTTCTGTTTACTTCTACACCCCATATGTAGTTACAACCATCACTTGTCTTAATTTGTAAGCAAGGTATCCGTTGCTCCTTGGTGGGTTTTTTTTCGTTTTTTTAATATATTTTTATTTTATTTTCTAATATGGTTTCTCCCCAGGAGACCTTGCAATCACTTGATAAGCGTTTTGCTCAGACTCTATATCGGTACCATTTGTGCACCATATAATAGGTTACATTTAGTCAGACAAGTAGGTAGTTTCTTTCAGGCAGGAGATGCTTATCACCTTTGGTAACCAGCCCCAAATCACAGACTTTTTTTTTTAAGAACATAATTTTCAGTATATGTACATAACTCTTTACATATTATCCATACATATGTTTCACAATGATTATGATGATCAGTGTGACACAAGCTTTCAGAAGAGACCTTACATGACACCCTTTGAAGTATCGTGTAGAGACCAGACCCAGGGAATCCCTTATAACCCTTGCGCCATCTGATAGTTGGCACCAAGAAGTCCTGGGGTCATAGTTATACATGAGGGTTCTTCATGTTATGTCATTTAGTTCAGTATGAATTTAGAAGTAAAATATAAAATCTGATCCAGTGCTGGGATTCATATATATATTAATTATGCACATTAAAGTCATCCTGCTCTAGCATTTATTCATGAATAGGGCCCTACCAATTTCATGGTCGTGAAAAACATGTCATGGACCATGAAATAAGCTCTTCCCCATGAAATCTGATCTCCTCTCAGTCAGGCTGGGTAGGGACAGGACTTGTCCTTCCCCTGCATGGCTTTTATGCGGGGAGATCAGATCCACCTTCACAGGCATGGCAGAAGTGAGAGTGGGGACCTCCCAGCAGCACTGGGGAGATAGGACCCCAGCTGCAGGAAACTCCGTAGTTGCTGCTAAGCTCTGAAGGCAGCACGGAAATGCATATGACAATCCTGCAACCCCCTACAACAGCTTTGGGGGAGACACACCCCACAGTCCCCTTTTGGATCTGAAATTGTGAAATTAACCGATTTTAAGACCCTGTGGCCTTCAAATTAACCAAACTGAACTGTGAATTTGGTAGGGCGCTATTCATGAATCAACATAAGTCAAGCAAAAGAAGAAAAAATATCTTCAAACCCTTAAAAGAGAGGTGGGTTTGGAAGTGAAGTGAGTGGCAGCTATAAGCTGTCTGTGAAACACTGGATCCCCTCTGTGACTGGCTGGCTAGTGGTGTCAGTGTTCCGAGCCATACCAGCATAGCATGAAGGCACCCAGTGTTATAAGGCAGGCGGTGAGAACCCCTGTCTGCTCTGGGTGATTTCTTCCCTCCCCCACCTCCACCTCCCCCTCCAAAAATCACAGTTCACTACCTATAAAATACAAATGAAAGGTATCCCTGCACTTAATATGAGGGGTAGGAAAGAAGCATATCTTTGGATGTGTTTGGATAGTTTAGATATCTTGTACTCTGAGGAATAACATGAAGTTTTAATTGAATGCTTCTGAAGAAAGTGTTTCAGTAGGTTTACTCTGTATTAATTAACAGATAAAGTACTATAGGAGATTAAACCAACAGGATAAGAAGTCATCCATTCTTACGGTGACAATGTCAAGTTTGGACTGTACTAAGTAGTTCATTATAATAATTGTAATAATGCTTAACACATGCAGTGCTTTAGATCTTCAAATAGCTGGACAAACGTTAATCAATCTAATCTATTATTGCAGCTACTTAGGGGTTTTTTATTTGAAGGTTGACTTTTTTATTATTCAGTGTTTCATGCTGAGTCCTCTTAGGTTTCTCCTGTGGGGTGGGAGGAGGCTTTCTCCTCATGCCCACCAGGTACCCCATGCAGCTGCAGCTTTTTGGGGGGAGGTGGGGGCAGTAACTGGACAGAGGCCAAGTTGGATACCCCTGGCTGCTGAATCACAGTGCTCTTGTTCTCCCAATTACCTCTTCCTTGTTTGACCATCACCTCTTCATTATCTGTATTGTAGAAGTATGTAGAGATCCTAGCCCCACTATGCTCTGCAAAAGTATGAACAAAGAGACCATCATTGCCCCAAAGAGCTTACATCTAAAATATGCTTCACTCAACCTCACTTCTCCTGTTCCTCCACCAATTGTTGCAGCTGCAAGGTCCCACAGTTCAGGTACGCTTTTCAATAGCTGCCACAACCTACTTGTTTCCTACCACACTGATTCCTCTTAGGTACCAATCATTCCAAACCCCTATTTTTTATTTTAAAAAAAAGACCAAAAGGGTTAATTGGGTACAAATAGGCTAATCCACACTAACAATATGTTGAATAGATCTAGTCATTTGTTAAAAATTCCTACGAAACACTTCCATCGGAATTTGCTGATTAGTTGAAATGAAAACATTTTGTGGAGACAGTTTGGTTCTGATGAAGTTCTGATGGAACCCAGGCTGGAGTCCAACAGGTCATTGCCCTCCAGAAGGGATTCCATTGGAAGCCTGCTAGGTTTCCTGACATCTCATATGCTCAGCTCTTTGTCAGCTTACCTAGCAGACTGCTGGGAACACCAGAGCATCCAGAATCCTCAGTTTGGGACAATCCTCCAGGCAGACTGTCTCAGAACTGGGGCCTCATTCCCTTTTGCAGATCATTTCAAAATGTTTGCTTTTCATTCTGAATGAGAAGAAAATTAAATTTCAAAATATCAAAATCCTCCATGAAACAGAATGAGTTTCTCCACTCAGCTTGAATGTGTTTTTTGTCCTCCCTGCCCCCACAAAAAAGGTACAGCAGTAATATTGACTCAGACATTCAGGGTAAAATACTGGCCTCACTGAATTTAATGGCAACATTCTCGTTGACCACTGGGCCAAATTTCACCCTTGATATTTTATATCTACCAGCTAGTGAATAAACTGTTCAGCACAGTAGAAAACTATGAGTTTGGGCCTTATACCTACTCTGGATTTGACCCTCTATTACTTCCTATTTGTTCAATGAACAAATGGATTTTGCTGTCCAAAATTCTTTGCAGTGTTTTTAAAAATGGATTTTTTTCAGAGCCTAAATCTCTATATAGCAAACTTGTATATTAAAAACACATCCTTATTTGCATTACATCAGAAAACTCTAGGTAAATTGAATCTGGCTCCACTGCAATGCAGGGCCAGTAAGCATAAGAAACATTAACACAATCTGACTACTGAAAGGATGAATCATAGGAAATGTATAAAGGAAAAAACCTGTACATTTAACTTTGATTTAGACCCATGAATTTACATTTTTTTAAAGGAAATCTAGGTCAATAATTACGTTTTGTTCAAGAAATCACTTTATTATAGCGAGGTTGTTTTCTGTAACTAGTATTGTCAAATATTACAGTGATGTTTGGCAAGTCTCCCATATGACTGCACCAAACCCACATCACATTGAACACACTGTATTACCCTTCTGCAGTAAACTGCGGCATACTGCAGAGATAAGGCGCTTTCAAGTCCCATTTACTGTTTTGCCATATTCTTGTGCACTAATGTGTAAGAGAGCACTCCAAATATGTCCCATTTGATATGATCTGATCATATTTAAGTTTAATTCTTTCAGGGCTAAAAGCTTTCCTCCTGTCAGCTATAAAACCTACTTCCGGGTTGTAAGCAACAGGGTTGCTGCCTTCTCACTGTCATCCAAAAGGGGTTCTTGGCATGCACACAGATCAGAATGCAGATTTAGTGTTTGGTGACAGTATCTATATTTTTTAAAAAATTCCTACCAAACTCTTTCATCAAAATTTGCTGATTAGTCGAAATGAAAACATTTTGTGGAAATAGTTTGGTTCTGATGGAATCCAGGCTGAGTCCAACAGATTCCTAATGTAAAAATGGTTCTTGTACGATACCATATCAAAGTGTTTGTGGCCTGATATCTTGTGGCCTTCAAAAATGGAATTTCACATTCGCTAAGCCCTATCCAATGATTGAATCAAAGGGTTTTAAAAAAATTTGCATGGGAGGATATCTTTTTTTTAATATTGCCTCCTGTTTAGGATACAATCAAACTTATAAACTAATACCTGATGGAGTTAAAAAAAAAAGTTTAAAGAGAGTTTGTTTCCACTATTTATTCATACATGGCATGTTGTGTTTGTAAACACCTTTTCAATAAATACCAGACAACAGGACAACACCTTTCAATTGAATGACTCTTGAAACTTGTGTGTAGCAGATATTATGACTAAATCTGCAAGGTGTCCCCAGTTAATGTCTGTTACTCAGTTATAAATACAATGCAATCAATTTTTAAGCAAAGAGCTATGGAAAACTTGAATGTACTAGTCACTGATCTATCTAACTTGTACATGTGCTTATGCATATGAGTAGTCCCATTGAAGTCAAAAGGATTATGCAGGTTCATAAAGTTATTCATATGCATAAGTATTTGCAGGATCAAGGCCTAAGACTGACAGTTCTTGGGGGTACCCTTGTTACCCTCCTTCCCTCAGCAAGATGGAGACTTGTTTGTGCTTAATTGAGTCAGCTCCCTGACACCATCAACCTATACGTCACACAAACAATCTCCTCTGGGCTATGGCGGCCCTTATTTTTGCCTTGCAGGTCAACACTAGATGTACCCTAGCCCCGAAGTCCCTTTGTGTTTCCCTGTAGCGTCCAGCCCCTTATCCCCTGTACACTCAAAAAAAAATACCAGGTCTGCTGTCCCCAAACTAACAGTGTACACACCAACTTGTATGATTGAGCTCAGGATCAGCACCTAGCTTAATATGACTTAGATATCAAGGATAAGTTTGTTACCAAAAAATTAAGAGCAAGGATAATGGAAAGAAAAGGCTACATATAAAACAAAATCATAACAAGCTTTCTAGAGACTATACTTTAACAGGTTAACATCCTGTCTAAAGAAGTCTTCTCACCCAAAGTCTTCTACAGCATTTCCCGCCAAGGCTGGTTAAGATTCCTGTTTTCATGAATGTAAACACACTGCCTGTTTACTTCCTAGGTCCAGGATGATGGTGGTGTTTGCTTTGTTTCCCAGGTAGAGTCCAGCAAACCTTTGAAGTTTATATCCAAATCAGGTTCTATACCTGTTAGTTCCTTTCTGAAATTCTTAAATCCTTCATCTGCATTCAGTTTAGATGGCTGGTGGGAAACTCATTGTGACTGAGACAATACTTAATTTACATGTCAAAAGAGAGACCAGTGAATAAACTTCCCATGTTGGACAGAACTTGATTATCAACTCTGCCTTGATATACTGAAAATGTTTTAAATTCTATGTCTGTATATAACTCCTTATTTAGTATCTGAACATACATTTCCCAACAATATTAGTAAGCAGTGCGACTCCAGTTTTTCATTTAAGACCTCATATGACGTTCTTTGGTAAACTAGATTGTATATAACAGAAGCAGGACATTCACATGCGGAAGTATTTGTAAGATAAGGACCTAAAATTGTGAATGTCATCAATGGATGAAATGATTAGTGTTACTATTTGACGGTGCTTTATTAATTTTATTTGTGTAGTAGTGCCTGAAGTTCCAAAGTCAGAATTAGGGCCTCAGTATGCTAGGCTCTGTACAATTACATAGGAAGGCATAATCCCTGCCCAGAAGAATTTAGTGTCTAATTTTGGAGACCTTGTTTTAGTGAACTATACAGTCTGTGCAAAACCACAGATGCCTTGAATAGCTGAGTTTTAGAAAATCATGGATTCTATATTGGCTCTTAATATATTATCCTTTATAGTTTTTGCTCTTTTTTTTTAGTAATGACATATCAATCATATGTATTTCTACCATATCTAAAGTAATCACTGTATTATACATTGTGGTACAGTATTGGAAAAGTAGAGTTTGCTTGATGCTTCTAGGATATGCATTGAAGTTTTCATTTCAATATTGGCAACTGTCAGTAAAAGCTTTCAAAGCCAATGTCAGGATTATTTCACATACGCTGTTTTGAATAGTAGTTCTCATGAGACTGGGTGAACGTCTGTTTCAGTTGAGCATTTAGCGTCCTGATTCCTTAATTTAACTGCAGTGCGGGTTTTATGCATTCACAATGCAGTTAAAAATAGAGGAGTGAAGAGTAATGTTTAAGTATGATGTATACATACATGCATACAAACACCTCTCAACTATAGCATGTCAGAAATAGATCTTGTTTATAGGGGTTGGTGGATTTTTTTAAGTATATCACTAGAAAAAATCTCAAATTGTGAAATTAAAGCAAAAGAATGAATTGAAACTAAAGGTATACTGTTAAGACAGGCTATTAATAAATATATTTTATCTATTTATAAAAATACACTGATGTTAGAAATAATGCATTTCCACCTAAAACAAATGCTACATCAAATATCAAAATAAAAATATCTGTATTTGGCATTAGTGCAACTCCTTCTGGAATACTGTGCCCGTAGACTAGTTATCATGAGCAGTACAATAACAAGACAGTATGGGCATATATGGTAAAATTTACCCATGGGCAGAGGGCTCAGAGAAGCCCTATGTTGTGGACTTAACAGGTACATAGGACCAGCTAGGGGGAGGCTGGGATGCAGAAATGGTAGAATTGTCAATAATAATAGGAGAGAGAGACTAGCTAGATAAATATTTCTATTCTGTATTTGGGGGGGAAAGCCAGCTGATATACCATATGATGATGAAATACTTTCCATTCCAGAAATATGATTGATAAAGATAGTAGTGTTCATGTAATAAACTTAAACTTCTGGAACCACATGACAAGGTATAAAAGGCATAAAAACAGGTTAAATGAGAGGTCTCAATATAAGAATTGAACAGGTATGTTTCTAGCGAAGTCCCGCAGGAATTGGTTCTTGACCTTACACTATTTAACAATTTTATTAAAGGAAAGAAACAAAAACATTACTGATAAATTTTGTAGATGACACAAGCATTGATGGTGTGGTAAATTAGTGAGGAGGATACATCACTGAGAACAGAGATCTGGATTGATTGTTAAGATGGGTGCAGGCAAAACAATACAGCTAAATGTGAAGTCCTACATCTGGCAACAAAGATTGCAGGCTGTATTTACAGGATGGGGTAATTATCCTTGGGAAACAGTGAAAATGAAAGAAACTTGGGGGTTGTGGCAGATAATCAAATGAACATGACCGCCCACTGTGAGCCTTGGATATGCTATATCAATATGGGAATATCAAGTAGGAATAGAGAGGTTATATCACCACTGTATTTGGCATTAGTGCAACTCCTTCTGGAATACTGTAGCCAGTTCTGATGTCCACAGTTCAAGAAGGATGTTGAAAAATTGGAGAGTGTTCAGAGAAGAGCCGCAATTAAAAAATTGGAAAATCGTGCCTTAAAGAGCTTATTCTATTAAGAAAGGAGGTTAAGGGGTGACTCGATTAATAGATGAGGAACAGAAATGTGATGATAAAAGGCTCTTCAAACTAGCAGTATAACAAGATCCAATGGATGGAAGTTGAAATTTAGAGAAATTCAGACTAGAATTAAGATGCACCATTTAAGAGTGAGTTCATTAATTGGAATAACTGATTACAGGTTGTTTTGGATTCTCTTTCACTTGAAACTTTTAAATTAAGACTGGGTGTTTTTC
This sequence comes from Mauremys reevesii, assembly GCF_016161935.1. NCBI lineage: Eukaryota > Metazoa > Chordata > Testudines > Geoemydidae > Mauremys > Mauremys reevesii. The sequence goes on along the minus strand of NC_052628.1, from coordinate 91,773,441 downwards.
TAAAGAGAGATGCTCTAGTTCAAATAGGAATTAATTCAGTGACGGCCTATAACCTGTGTTATGCAGAGGTCAGATTAGATGATCATGATGGTTCATTCTGTCGTTAAAACCTATGAGTCCTAAGGTAATTATACAATGCCATTCTCTGTAACATGGCTACATTTAAACTCACTGTGTCACTGCTTGCTTCCCCCCCCCCCGTAGCTGGGGTTACAACCTTAGTCACCGTTGCTGCTTATTCCCTACAACCTTGGGTTGTGTCATCTCCTCTCATCTCTGTGTGTGGGTATGGAGAAGAGGATTTGATTGATCATATAGAGGGAAATAAAATGGATTTTCGGGAGGCCCACAGCACAATTAAACCAGTTCCGGTACTTAGCAAGAGATGCTGTGCATTCTCCATTACAATTCAAGTCAAATTCAGCACTATGTAAGCTGTACTCAGCACAGTGCCAGCTAGGGCCTGTGGACGTAGGTACATTTTCATGTGCAAGACAGATAATTGCACTTATATGCACAATTACCCACCTTGCATGTACAAATACTCTATTTGCATACATGTAAAAATGTCAACGCCACAAGAGCACAATGCTTTTTTCAGGTGCAATTTAGGTACACATTTGAAAACTGGATGCACTTGGCTATGAATTCCCATTGATTTCAGCTGCACTTTTTCTGAGGGCAGAATAGGGTCCATAAGTGTCTGTAATACTTTCATTTGTATGAAAACAATTGTAAGGCAAGAGTTTCTTATTGAATACTTCTCTCAAAAATATACACATTAATTATAGGGAATCTCTATAATAAGGTTTTCCATATAAGATACAGTATATATTTTGCATATAGAATACATCCACTTTGTTTGCATAGCTCTATTTTCAGACAGTTGTCATAAAGGCTGTTTGTAAAAGTTTGAAATAATTTATACAATAATACAAATGTTTCTGTTCTGGCTTGTTTATGCTGACTGTCAGGAGGTCAAATGCTGTAGGAAGATAATGAGAAAGAAGTGGACTTCTGCGCTGAACAGTCTTTGAATTTGACCTTATCGTGCTGAACTAAGGCAAGAAGCAGATTTTCAGTTTCAGGTTTTTATTTTTTGAGGGGTAAGGAAACTTTATCAAGTCCCATGAGAGAGAATCAAAGCTGATCAGAGTGTACAAAGGATTGCCTTAAAAAGGTTGGCACAGATACTTACAAGTGTATATTACTACCTGTTCAGCATTGTAGATTGGTCTCTATGAGTCTAACTACTAAGAAAACATTCCATTTTTATTGGCAGTTTGCAGTGATTTTAAAGTAATTTACTGAAATTATTTATACACACAACTGACAGAATTGTTCTATTAGCAATAAGGAACTCCAGGAAAGCATTTATGTGAAATAATCTGATGTTTGTGCCTGAAGTCCCAAATGCTTGAGGGATATGGTTATTTCATGGAATTAACGGTACCTGTTTTGCCTAATTATTTTGTTTTGTGAGCATTTGCTCTGTTTTGGCACTATAACAATTAAGGCCATTAGCCCAGACAAGGGAGAAATAAGCCTTTCAGCTACGGAATGCAGACGAAAGTCATGTTATAGGAATGCAATTCTGTCTTCCCTAGTGTTGCCAATTTTGGTTGGATATATTCCTGGAGGTTTCATCACATGACAATCTTTAATTAAAAAGTTTAATCTTTAATTACTGGAGACTCCAGGACAATCCTGGAGGGTTGGTAACCCTAGAGCATCCCACAGAGTTTCATCAGTAGGCCACAAAGCCATCCAGCTTTTTAACTTACCCTTACTGGATGGCTACAAACAGTGCTAGATTAAAGAGTTTTGGTGCTCTGTGCACTATGAAAATTGGAGACACCCACACATACTCAAATTTGTCCCAGCTACCCCCTCTCATGATGGAGGGGCAGCTGGGCCACATCTGAGTGGTGCTGTAACCTTGTTCTAGCTCTTCTCCGGTTGCTGCCTGCATGATATGAACAGGCCACTCAGACCTATGCCCCTCCCACACACACACATTCCCCTCCCACCCCACAACCACCTACCAGCTCCCTCTTATCCTGGACCCCTCACACCCAGCAGCCCTAACATACATCCCACTGGCCACAGCCCTCAAGACCTCAGCCCCACTGGCCACAGCCCCCATCTTTACCCCCATAGCCCACACAACTCACCCCATCCCCCCCCCCTCTCTTTTTATCCTATAGCCACCAACAACTTACTTCCAGCACCTCACCCACTGTTCTGAGACCTTCCCAGTCTCTGGTGCACGTCCTGTGTTCTACCCTCTGTCTCACCAGACTAGAATGGGTTCTTCCAGTCCCAGCCACCGAGTGGCTCAACTCACTCCCATCAGCCATCCCGTGCTCACATGGCATGGGTCAAATTTGAGTGAGTGGCGTGGCTACCTTGTGTCTGGGTCATAGCACCACTCAGGTTTGTTGTATTGCAACACCACTCCTCCAAATCCGGTGGTCAGGGGCCATCTCAGATGGGGATTCTGTGCAAACCTCCAAGTGCACATTGGTTAATGCTGACTACAAAGGTGGGTTGGCATTACTCAAGTCTGTCAAGTTCCAACCCTTTGTTCAATAGTACTGCTATGAGCCCCAATTTGGCCTTGAAGTTGGCGGAAGTTTTGCCATTGACTACTTAAAGTTGAACCACAGTTTGGCCCTTTCTTCTCTGTCTGATTTTTCAGAAGTGGTCAGTACCTTGAAGTCCAGCTGAACTCAGTAGGAGCTTCTGATTGGTCAGCACCTCTGAAAATAGTCTTTAATAACACAAAAAGCTAGTGAGAACATCAAGAATATTTACTTTCCCTCTGGTCAGGTGGTTGTTGATAACTGATACATCTTCAGTTTTGATCCTGAATACCCTCACTAGTAAGGGGTTTGCTCAGAAGTGGTGTGCCAAAACTTCATTTATTCACTCTAATTTAAGGTTTCATATGCTAGTAATACATTTTAATGTTTTTAGAAGGTCTCTTTCTAGACGTCTGTAATATATAACTAAATTATTGTTGTGTGTAAACTAAATAAGGCTTTTAAAGTCTTTAAGCTTCATTTAAAATTAAATTAAAATGCAGAGCCCCCCGGACTGGTGGCCAGGACTCAGGCAGTGTGAGTGCCACTGAAAATCAGATTGTGTGCCGCCTTTGGCACACGTGCCATAGGTTGCCTATCCCTGAGCTAGGGGTTGGGATCAGAGGGGGACTCCCCTGTCACAAGGTCAGTCCTCAGAGGCACCATTAAGTTGGCTTTCCAGCTGCTTTGTACTGCTGACTGGATCCACTGTTACCATTTTGCAGCAAAGATCTGGCCCCATCCTTTTCATATCTTCATTGGAATCAAACTCATTTTAGCAATAACCACATTTAAACATAGACATAACTATAGCAAGAAGGGTACTGCAGTGTCCCTGACAAGTGTAGAAAGTCCCCCCTCCCCGAACCATGTTACCCAAACAAAGTCATATATTACGGTTCTCTGGGGTGTGGTGGGGGAAGCTGTGCACAATTTGTGATCAAACTCTGCTTGCAACAGCCAGGCTTAAATTTGCTTATCTCTAGCAAGCCTTTGGTCCCAGTATGGACAAAGCCTTTCATTCTCCCTGATTCCATGAGCATATATGAGAGTTCTATTATCAGATTTGTTATTACTAGTTTCTCCTACGTGTTGATGATGTAACATGTTGAAAGCCCAATAAACATGTAATTTTAGGGGACTCTCTTGCATCGAACACTGAAAATAGCTTTTTTTAAAGAACACTGTACCTTCTACTTATGTAGTGCTTTACTGTGGTGCGCCTACCCCAGACTCCAGTGCATTTTTGCCTAGTTCTTGTTAGGACTACATGCTTTAGTAAGGAAATGAAACCATTTTCCAGTGTACTGCCTACTAAATTTATTGGGTATTTATAAGTTTTATTCACCAGTACAATGGCCCAGTGTAATTGCTCTGTGATCTAGTGGATCATGCTGTGTCATGCATGGAGACTGAGTTATCTGTAAACTATACTGTATCTTTTTCAAATAAAATTGGGAAATGAAATCATGTATACATGCCTTGTAGTCCCAAAAAGCATTTTGAATGTGAACTGGTCCAGTACTGCTATTGTCTAGGTCCAAGGTTAACTTAAAACTAAATCAAAGAAGAAAAAACTACTAAAGTTTCATGAGCAAATAAACTCTATTTACCACTCCAGTACCCTGGTATATGTCAGATTCACTGATTTTTACCACTGTTCATGTCAGCATTTTTTTCAGCCTTGTACAGCTACAGAAATTGGTTATGGCCATCCCAGCTGCCATTCATTTCATATTTTCAGAATGAAAACACATTTCTGCTCCAAAAAGTCACATCATAAATTGTGCAATTTTGCACAATCACACAAAATACTTCAATGATAAAATGTCAGCTAACTGCTTAGGTACATGCATAGACCTATACCTATTTTCAGTTTGAAATACTGCATTATTGATCTAGGACAGGGGTAGGCAACGTATGGCACACGTGCTGAAGGCGGCACGCAAGCTGATTTTCAGTGGCATTCGCACTGCCTGGGTCCTGGCCACCGGTCCGGGGGGCTCTGCATTTTAATTTTATTTTAAATGAAGCTTCTTAAACATTTAAAAAAACTTATTTATTTTACATACGATAGTTTAGTTATATACTATAGACTTATAGAAAGAGACCTTCTAAAAACGTTAAAATGTATTACCGGCACGTGAAACCTTAAATTAGAGTGAATAAATGAAGACTCGGCACACCACTTCTGAAAGGTTGCCAACCCCTGATCTAGGACAGGGCCGGCTCCAGACCCCAGCGCGCCAAGCGCGCGCTTGGGGCAGCATTTTGCCGGCAGGGCGGCAGGCGGCTCTGGCGGACCTTCCGCAGTCATGGCTGCGGGAGGTCCACCGGAGCCGCGGGACCAGTGGACCTCCCGCAGGCATGACTGCGGAGGGTCTGCTGGTACCGCGGCTTTGGTGGACCTCCCGCAGGCATGACTGCGGAGGGTTCGCTGGTCCCGCGGCTCATCTGCAAGAAGTCCCCCGGAGCCACGGGACCAGCGACCGCTTGGGGCGGCGGGATTCCTAGAGCCGCCCCTGATCTAGGATATGAGGTTGGTGTCTTTGAGATGCAGAAATGCATGTGTTTCTGAGATCAAGGCTGATTTTGTATGAATATGAAGAATGGAATATTTTAGAAGCTGGTCTGTGGCAATGGTTCGTGTGCAAATTACAGAATATAAACGTTTTAAAATCCATATAATTTCTAGCAACTCTTACAGCCTGACAAGATGACTTGCAATATTAGTTTCTAGCTGCTATAAAGCACTTTGTTAAGGAACAGGCATACATTTTTAATCAAATAATTTTCCTTGAGAAATGGACACATGTTACTGGGGGTTGTTTGAGTAGGGGAGCATATCTTAAGATGTTCAAGGTTCTTCATAGCTATGTCTAATAGTGGATGCTGATTTTTCTTTTTGGTTTTCTTTTTTGAACAGCATATTTGATGGCTGTTTGCATCCAGCACAAGAGTTAGATGATGCTGAGTAACCCGCTAATGTTATATAAATGATAATAAAAAAATCTTAAGATCCCTCAGCTGTCATAGTTTTATGAACAATGTGATGTATGAATCCATGGGTGTTGTAAATAAGGAATTGGTTATAAAACTGCGGAACAGTTCTCCATAATGTGTATAAATCAGATTAATCTTACTCAGTCTGCTAAATAGTTGAGGGTGAATGCTTAGCTGTATACAATTATACCATTGGAGCAAAATTAAAAACCTAGTGAGAAATTGAGACACTCCAAGTAATGCAAAGCAAAAGTTCTCTTTAAAAAAAAATCAACTAAAATTGTTCTATGGTTTTTATGTGACTTGGTGCTTACTGATCTTGATATTTTTAATAAGTAATACATGACTTTACCTAGTGAATATGTGTCTTAATGAGACTTTCATGTGCATCCAGAAATTTTTGTTGCAAATACTTCAAATTTAAATAAAATACAAAGAGTACCTTCTAAGAACTAAGGTGTCTTCTTTTATTCAAATAAACTTTAGTAGATGAATGCCGCTTCTATTATATGTTTAGCACTTTTTATTATTAGTGATACATTAACAATAGGGAAGAATGGGACTATGAAATGTCTTGGTAACTTTTTTATTAGTGTGGTGTGGGGAGGGAGTTCTACCATTGTTTCATTTCTCAATAAGTATGGGCATAGGATATGTAGTAGTAGCAGGTTTGGGGCATGCTCTCCCTTTTTCTTGGTTTTGGGGGGAGCCTTTCCAAGGGTCCACCAGACTCGGCCTGATGGGTAAAGAAAGGAGACTCTCCACAACATTTCTCCCTTTCAAATCCGGAGGAACACCCCTCTACACTCTAAGATAATGCTGAGCCAATGTTACACAGTAACCCAGTGCACTGAAGCAAACACCCCTGGAGGGATGTTGTTGAGTAACCTCTATTTCAGGGCCTGTACAGGAGGGCTTAAATGGAAATAATGTGTTGAAATATTTATTATCAGTGTGCTCTTGCCATATTGATCATTGTTGTGTATCTCACAAATAATAAAGGGCAACGTGTAGCAATAGGAAGACTTGACAGCTAGGATACTGTTAATGTAAACTTCTGGGAAACCCAAGATTTTGTTTTCTAATATCTGTGACTTAGCCAAAACCGCATCACCTTTAAATTGCTGTCATGATTTTGTTGCAAATTTTCAATTTTCCCAGTTTATTACCAAGTGAAATAGGTGCAGGAATAGATTACAGAAATAGTTGTTAATATGATATGGATATTTTTTTTAACCTCTAGGTCACCAGTACAAATCTAGCCTAGGTTGCTAGTAGCAGAAGGTCATTTGTTTGACTATATGGTAGTCTGTGGCATGAGTTGGTGGTCCTAATCCACATTATTCTTTCCAAGAATATTAGGCCTAATGGAAAGTACAGAGGACAACAGTGAATGTTTTTAACAGAAATAGATCCATAAAGATAATTGATTATGCTCTCTTTATTAGCAATAGGAGCTAGTAGTAGAATAGGATCAGCAAAGAAACCTACCTTATTGAGGTCAGAGGGTGTAGGGATGCAGTGAGAAAGGCCAAAAGCCAGGTAGAGATGGACCTTGCGAAGGGAATTAAAACCAATAGTAAAGGGTTTTTTAGCCATATAAATAGGAAGAAAACCAAGAAGAAGTGGGACCGCTTAAAACTGTAAACGGAGTGGAGATTAAGGATAAGCTAGGCATGGCACAATATCTAAACGAATATTTTGCCTCGGTCTTTAATGAGGCTAATGAAGGGCTTAGGAATAGTGGCAGAGTGACTGATGGGAATGAAGGTGCGGGGTTGGAAATTACAGTATCCGAGGTAGAAGCCAAACTTGAACAGCTTAACGGTAGTAAATCAGGTGGCCCGGATAATCTTCATCCTAGAATATTAAAGGAATTGGCGAGTGAAATTGCAAGCCCGTTAGCGATAATTTTTAACGAATCTCTAAACTCGGGGGTTGTACCGTTTGACTGGAGGTTAGCTAATATAGTTCCTATTTTCAAGAAGGGGGGAAAAAAGTGACCCGGGTAACTACAGGCCTGTTAGTTTAACATCTGTAGTATGTAAAGTCATGGAAAAAAGATTAAAGGAGAGAGTAGTTACGGACCTTGAGGTCAATGGCAATTGGGACAAATTACAACATGGTTTTACGAAAGGTAGATCGTGCCAAACCAACCTGATCTCCTTCTTTGAGAAAGTAACAGATTTTTTAGACAAGGGAAATGCGGTGGATCTAATATATCTTGATTTCAGTAAGGCGTTTGATACGGTACCGCATGAAGAATTACTGGTTAAATTGGAAAAGATGGGGATCGAAATGAAAATCCAGAGGTGGATAAGGAACTGGTTAAAGGGGAGACTGCAGCGGGTCGTATTGAAAGGTGATCTGTTGGGTTGGAGGGAGGTTACCAGTGGAGTTCCTCAAGGTTCGATTTTGGGTCCGATCTTATTCAATCTATTTATCACTGACCTTGGAACCAAAAGTAGGAGTGGGCTGATAAAGTTTGCGGATGACACGAAGTTGGGAGGTATTGCCAATTCAGAGAAGGATCGGGATATCCTCCAGGGAGATTTGGATGACCTTGTAAACTGGAGTATTAGTAATAGGATGAAATTCAATAGTGAGAAGTGTAAGGTTATGTATTTAGGGATGACTAACAGGAATTTTAATTATAAGCTGGGGACGCACCAGTTGGAAGTAACGGAAGAGGAGAAGGACCTCGGAGTCCTGGTTGATCGCAGGATGACTATGAGTCGGCAATGTGATGTGGCCGTTAAAAAAGCTAATGTGGTCTTGGGATGCATTAGGCGAGGTATTTCTAGTAGAGATAAGGAGGTGCTAGTCCCATTATACAAGGCGTTGGTGAGACCTCATTTGGAGTACTGTGTGCAGTTTTGGTCTCCCATGTTTAAGAAGAATGAACTCAAACTGGAACCGGTACAAAGAAGGGCCACTAGAATGAGCCAAGGAATGGAAAGCCTGTCGTATGAAAGGAGACTTGAGAAGCTCGGTTTGTTTTCCTTAACCAAAAGAAGGTTGAGAGGAGATAGGATTGCTCTCTTTAAATATATCAGAGGGATAAATACCAGGGAGAGAGAGGAATTATTTCAGCTCAGTACTAATGTGGACACGAGAACAAATAGATATAAATTGGCAGTCGGGAAGTTTAGGCTTGAAATTAGACGAAGGTTTCTAACCATCAGGGGAGTGAAATTCTGGAACAGCCTACTGAGGGAAACAGTGGGGACGAGGGACCTCTCTGGCTTTAAGATTAAGCTTGATAAGTTTATGGAGGGAATGGTTTGATAGGATAACGTGATTTAGTCAATAGGTCAATAACGTGCGACCACTGGTAATTAGTACCGAGGGTCAATGTTGGGATATTGAAAGTCTTTTTCCTGAGTGTCTGGCTGGAGAGTCTTGCCCGCATGCTCGGGGTACAGCTGATAGTCATATTTGGGGTCGGGAAGGAATTTTCCTCCAGGGTAGATTGGCAGTGGCCCTGGAGGTTTTTCGCCTTCCTCCACAGCATGGGGCAGGGGTCGCTTGCTGGAGGATTATCTGCTACTTGAAGTCTTTAAATCAGGATTTGGGGACTTCAACAGCTGAGTCAAGGGAGAGAATTATTTCAGGAGTGGGTGGGTCAGCTTTTGTGGCCTGCATCTTGCGAGAGGTCAGACTAGATGATCATAATGGTCCCTTCTGATCTTAAGTTCTATGATTCTATGAACAAGAAAAGAATCTGCTACTGGCAGTGAAATGTGAAGTACCCAAAGTGTGTGTGTGGTTTTTTTCATTCAGGTTTAAACTCAAACACAAAACCTCACATATTGGCAGAGTCCTGGAAGGAATCTAGGGAAAAGAAGTTCCATAATTTACAGGGCTTTCTCCCCTCCAGGCATGCCCCACCCCACCCCCAAACCTAAACTCTAGTATCTGAGGTCAGAGCTGGACTATGCTTTTGTTCAAATAGACTTTCCAGTAAAGGAGTTTTGAACTAGCTACGTTACATGGCCAGAGAGTTGAGTGACTCTGATCCTGGGTTTGGACATATGTGCAGGCAACTGAGGATTTCTTAGAGCTGATCAAGAAGGTATAATAGATGAGGATTTAAATTTTGACTCTGATAAGTGTAATATGTCGTGCTTAGTTGTAAACAGTAAGCAGGTTGATGTGATGTTTGTAGCCAATAATAATCTTGTTTTTCTAATTGTTTGAATGGATATAGCTTGATTTCAAGATTGACTGCCCACACCCTCTGACCTAGATGATGCATTTCACACACTATCCTATGAGGGGAGTGCAGAGCTGCTCCTGGGAATGCTTAATGATGTACGTGGAGTAGTTCCAGTCTGTGGGACAGTGCAGAGATGGGGGGAGCTGTTGCCTAGTTCCTCCTCACCCTTCTCTGCCGCCTTTTGGGTGACATGCTTAACAGGCAGGAGTCAGGGAAGAAGGCATTAGACAGACCCTATTCAGTCTCTTCTACAGTGATTGGCCCTTTTGTAAGCTCAGAGGCATCTTGTATGCACCCACTTCTGACCCCCACTATCGCTCCAGTGTGCCTTTGCCAGGAATCCTCACAATATATCTGTGGTAATGTGGAACATGCTATGTAGAAATGCATATGGCTTTTCAATTAGAGCTCCCTTTACTCATTTTGCAGGCTGGAATTAAGTGATAGAAAGGATCCATTCTTGACCCTTAGATTTAAAGGCCACAGCTATCTCTTCTCACTGAAGATAGTCTCCTTTCCCCCTCTAATTTCTCTGCAAATGTGCTTTTCATAGCTCTGGGATTCTGTACTAATTATGAATTGATTTTGCCAATGATCTGAGTTGTTTGGATTGCAGATGCCTTCTTAATTGGCCCTATCCATCTCTACTGAATTGCTTCTCTCCTTCATTCCAGTGAATAATGTTATGAAGCAAGAAACTTGTGATTTATGCAGTGCTCAATTAGAAAAATAAAATGGCTGGTGTGTGCCTCCTTTCCCCACAGGGTCATGCAGCATAAAGATTAACACTCCCTACCCCTCTGGGTGATACTCTTCCCTTGCTTTCAACTCTCTTTTTCTGCCAAAGATATAAAATCAAATGTAGAAATACAGAAAAGTGAAGTTGCATATGCTTTTCCTTGCTTTTGTCCTCTCCTCAAGGGCGGCTCTAGCAATTTGGCCGCCCCAAGCAGTCATGCGTGCGGGAGGTGCACCGGAGCCGGGGGACCAGCGGACCTCCCGCAGGCATGACTGCAGAGGATCTGCTGGTCCCGCTGCTCCAGTGGACCTCCCACAGCTGCGGAGGGTTCGCTGGTCCGGCGGCTCCGGTGGAGTATCCGCAAGCATGTCTGCGGGAGGTCCACCCGAGCCGCGGGACCAGCAGACCTCCGCAGTCATGCCTGCGGGAGGTCCGCTGTCCCGCGGCTCCGGTGGACCTCCCGCAGGCATGACTGCGGAAGGTCCGCCGGACCCGCCTGCAGCCCTCCAGGGAAAATGCCGCGCTGTGGTCTGGAGCCGGCCCTGCCTCTCCTTTCCCTATTTCTCCATTACCTTCTCTCTTTCTCATCCACCATTTCTTGGTTTCCCTCTATTTCCATGTTCCTTTTCCTTCTTTCTGCTTGGCATTTTCCATCAGCTCTTCTGTTCCTCTCTCACTGAAATTAGTATCGAGGTAGTGTCTAAAGGCCCCAATCATGCATTTCAAGGCTAGGCACTATACTAAACAAATAATGAAGACAGCTCGTATAGAATAAGAGACAACAGATGGCACAACAAACAGACAAAGGAAAGTTTAAGGTAACAATGAGAATACTGGCTGGCGTAACGAGAACACTGGTCATAGCAGACATCATGGCAGAGATGTATTTTAAAGGGGGTATTTGAAGGAGAACAATGAGGTGGTTTTGTGAATGTTATTAGGTAGCTTCTCCCATGCTTGACAGGCAGCATCGGAAAAAGCAGGCAGATCCTTGTTTGAAAATTTAACAAATGGGCAACGAAGGCTGGTGTCATTGGCCGAGGCAAGGGCTGAGATTTCAATAATTTATGAGAGATAACTTGTGCAATGATAGGCCATAAAGGCCTTAAAAGCGACAGCAATTAGTTTGTGTTTGATGTGGAGGAGATATTCTAGATGTACTTTACACCTTGGAAAAATAATTCTCCCTTTCTCCTTCCTCTCTGCACCCAAAGAAGTCGTGCTGGACTATTTGACTGTTTTTGTTAGCATTGAGTGTTCCTTTACTTTTGACAGCATAATTCGACATACTAGCAGCAAACATTGTTTATTGGGCAGCTATGGTACAAAACTTGATTGCAAGGTTTTTCATCATTTCCTATTAAGCTGAAAGTTTCTGTGTAGATTTAAGAAAGGAAAAAAAAATCATATTTGTTATTCCCAAAAGCCCGTTTTAATTAGTAGGGAGGCAAGCAGAATACATTTCTTCAAGTGTCACCCAATATTGAGTGAAGCTTCAATTTAGATCAAAACTATAGTCAATCTTTATTATAGGAGAAGGCCTTTTTGGTTTGGGGGCAGGGGGGAGCAGGTATCTGAAACAGCAGCAGTAGATGTATTCCTATTACATGGGCATTTTCATACAACATAATCTGTTAAAATGGACACATGTCACCAATTAACAAGCCATACAAAAATCATTCCCAAACTGACCACCTTGTCATATAACCTAGGTGGTTGTTCTCATGGATGTTTTCTGTATCCTTTGTAGCTTCCTTCCCTTTGTTGCCATCAACTAACCTCCACCTCCATGGAAAATTTGAGTTCTCCCTTAAAATGGATAATTTAGGATTTGCACGAGTCCATCTGTATCAGCTTGTACTGTAAAATCATTAATATGAGAGAAACATACCCTGTAGAGTTGCATAGATGTGGTTAATATTATGTAGAAAGATATTGGAGAGTATCCCAATTACTGGATTTCCCTTTGTTTTGGCCCTGGTTCTAGTTGGTGATTTATTCAAGCTATCTGATACTTATTCTTTAAATTTATTGTCTTGTATTATTTCACTGTACAACATTTAGGTGCTTTAAAATGTAATCAAATAAATCTTGAGATTACCACAGCAATCTAACCATAGAGGTGATCCTTATGCATGATATAGCCCTCTAACTACAAAGCAAAAGAAATAAAATGCAAACATTGAACTTAAAATATGGTCTGAAGTCTGAATTCAGTTTACAACAATAAAGAGGCTTAGGATTAAACTTCAGGTGCTGCAAAGAGCATTGTTTTCCAGGGGAGTTCAGTGGTACACAGAGGTGAATCCTTATGCAAGATTTGGGTCTTAGATCCAAACCGTTTTCTAGCAGAATTAATAAAAGTCTTGCAAATGACACTTTAAAATTACCAGATTTTTTTTTTAAAAAAGGCAGAAGAAAACAACAAGGAATTCTGCTGGCAAGTGTAAAAGCAACCTCACTTTTGCCTGGTTATTCAAAATTTTAAAGACATTTTGAGGTTTTTCTTTATTCTGGAATGAATCTGATTCAAAGAACTCCTACAGTAATAACATTGTAGTTGGCAATAATTATTAGGATGTCTACTGTCCACTAATATGAAGTGTCAAATTCTCTGCAGACAATGAAATGCTGTGTATTTTTATGGTAGCTATTTTTTCTTTGGTTGTGGTGATGGTGGTGGTTTTCTCTTTCTTGCTTTTTGAAATCATGCCATTGATTAAAAATGGGGGAAAGCAAAAACTGTAAAAGAAATTAATTGTCCTTTCCACATTACTGTGAAGTAAACTCCTTTTATGACCAAAGTCCTGAGGCATATAGGACTCTGATCATCTTTTTAATCCAGCTGCTTCTTCCATTGCTTTCAGCAGTGAAACACTTATTCAGTGTTCTCAGTAGCTAATCAAATCAGTGTTCAGGTGCATAGGAGGGCGTTTTGTGGAAGAACTGTCTGATACAGCTTCAGGTCAATCTGTTCTCCTCTTAGTAGGAAACAGGAAATGTGGGAAGGTACACCCAACATATTTACTGTCTTGCAAAGTTTCTTTTTTTTAACTAATGAAACTGCTCTTTATTCGACCTTTAGTCTCTCCTTCTTTTCTGATCCCTGAGTAATTTTCTTTACATGATAGCAAAACTTTGCTTCAAATTTACTCTTCTCTTGAGATGTCATTAGAGTGCTCTTTCTTTAATGTTCACAAAAAAGTAGTGTCTGAGTAACAGCATTTTATGTGTAACTCATGGAAGAGTTATAGCAGACAGCTGTTTTACACATTCAAATTGCAGTTTAACATCTGAGATTTATGCTAATCCTTGTGATCTAATCAGATACATATTACTGTTAGAGTGGAAGCCTTAAAACTGCTAGCTAGTTAACAATAGTATTTCAATACTTATCTATATATTAGTGGTATTCATATAGCACCACTGATCATAGTCCCTAGGCACTGAAATACAGCATTAGTGGATTTATAATTTTAAATAATTACAATTTGTGGATTTATAATGCTCAGTTTTCAGTGTTGATTTAATATATGCAGAATATAAACCCCATAATTATTGCTCCTATATCAGTTCATTAAAAGTTATTTTGTGACCCAGTGGTTTGCAATGGCCCCATGGTACAGTCTGCAGATGCTGTAGTGTGCTATGCAAATGCAAAATATTATGTCCTGATAGTACATACTAATCTTTGACTCATGAGGTGATCCTTTAAAATAGCAGCAAGAGCAAACTGATCTTTAAGAGAAGGTTCCACGCATTTGCTTAATTTTGGTCTCTGTAATCTCTTGAGAGAGAGAAGGCTTAGAAATAAGCATTAGCCAATGTACTGCCCAAAAATCCGGTTGTAAATTTTTAATTGCAAAAAGTATAGATAAAATTACAATACTGTACACATGCAATTGTATCTGACAGTGAGAATCTCTTCCACTTAGTGTGCCCAATTTCTTCACCCCTCCAAAAATAAGATATGATTTTGTTTAATATATGAACAGATGGGCAGAATCAGGGTTGGTTTTGAAAAACTTGGGTTTTAGTTTTGAATTTCCCATTTCACCGTAACTCTTCCCTTAGCCAAAGTTTGGGAAAAGATTGTACAGCTAAATATGCCCATTTTTTCCCATTTCTCCTTCAGATAGAGATGGGGCTAAAGTGGCGTGTATTCCACATCTGTGAAACCTAGTTGATCAGGGTTTTGGTTTTCAAGACCACAACCAAGGGTGGTTCAGATCCTGTCTCATTTTATTTGAACTGTGAAAGATCAGAGATTCAGATGTATGATATTTCTGGTTCATCTCCACCCCAAAGAACTTTCAGGGAGAAGTTTGAACGTGTAAAATATTTGATATTTAATAATGTACATTTAAAACATTTGTTCGATTATTATTCCAAACCCAGTTAAAAGTCTGGGGAGTCCAGAGAAAGAAGCAAGCTCTTTAGACCTTTGAGAGAACCCTTCAGGGAAGGGGTGCGCAAACGTTTTGGCCCGAGGGCCACATGTGGGTATGGAAATTGTATGGTGAGCCATGAATGCTCACAAAATTGGGGGGTTGCAGTGTGTGAAGGGGTGAGGGCTCTGGCTGGGGGTGTGGACTCTGGGGTGGGGCCAGAAATGAGGAGCTCAGGGTGTGGGAGGGAGCTCTGGGCTGGGACAGGAGGTTGGGGTGTGGGTGGGGATTTGAGGGCTCCGGCTGGTGGTGTGGGCTCTGGGGTGCAGGAGGGTAGAACTGAGGGGTTCGGAGGGCGGGAGAAGAATCAGGGCTTGGGCAGAGGGTTGGAGCACTGGAGGGGGTCAGGGGCTCCAGGCAGTGCTTACCGGAAGCAGCATGACGTTGCTGTGTGTGCCACCCCATCTGCAGGTGCCACCCCTACAGTTCCCATAGGCTGCGGTTGCCGGCCAATGGGAGCTGCGGGGGCGGTGCTTGGGGTGGAGGCAGGCTACAGAGCCCTCGGCTGCCCCTACGTGTAGGAGCCAGAGTGGGGACATGCTGCTGCTTCTGGGAGCTGCACAGAGCCATGGCACATGCAGAATGGGGCAATACCTGGACCCCGCTCCCTGGCAGGAGCTCAAGGGCCAGATTAAAACATCTGAAGGGCTGGATGCACCCCCTGCTTCAGGGATTTCATGTGAAAAATGGAGTTCCCTGTTGTGATGGGGTGACCATCCCACCTGAGGCTGAAAGGGTAAATTAGGCCAATTAATCTATAGACCACACTTGGAAGAGAGCCAGGGAGTGCTAAGGCCTAAATTGCTTATGAAATTCAGATGGGGGAGGAACAGGGCCAGGTTTATAAAGCTAGGAAGCTAGCAACAGAAAGGAACTGTAGGAGAAGTTGTCAGGGGAGAGGGAATGTTTGAGGCTACAGGGTGCAGTAGTTACTCCCTGGGAGGAGGGCGTTTGAGCTGGTACACCCAGAGAAGGGGCTGGGGGAGACAGGGAACCAGAAGCTGTAGTAAGGAATATAGGGAAGGAGCCATGAGGGGTGAGGGAAAGCAAACCACAGTTGCCAGGTACAGGGTCCCTGGGCTGGAACCCAGAATAGTGGGTGGGCCTGGGTTCCCCTACCAGCCACTGGGGAAGTAGCACCATCAGTGCAGGGCCAGAGAAGAATGCCTGAGACTGTTTGTGTGGAAGAACTTTGAATAACCCCATATAGTGACTGGAGCGCTGAGTCATAAATTCACGAGGCTGAGGTTCCTGGAGCGAGAAGGGTCTGCGGGTGACAGGACAATGGGAAGGGATCATAGGAGGGCAGCACCTGGCAGAGCTAATCCTGGCCAGGAGAAGGCACCACTAGCAGTGAGTAAACCCTGTGACTCCTTTTAAAACAAAGAAAAGATTGTACTCATTACAAAATTTCAGATAATATCATGAGTTACTGATTTGCGGAAAACAAAGGCGTGAATGAAAAATAGTTCTTGGAGTTTGGCACTAAACTGCACTTAAGGAAGGAAAAAGAGACCAATAGTAGTCCTGGATTTCAGATCTCATAACCCAGAGAGAGAATGAGAGTGCCAGCCACTGATTTTCCTTATTTTCAGAGGAGTGAGCACCTGCAGCTCCCAATGATTTAAGTGGTAGATGTGGGTGTACAGCATAGCTGCAAAACAGACTATAAATGAACTCCAGAAACCAAAGGGGGAATAATGTTATAAGCAAGGTTTGTTAGTGGGCGTTTATATTGTGCCACTAATGTTTTAACGCCTACTGCTTTTATTAGCCTCATTTCCTAAGGCCTCCTGTTCAAATATGTATTTTTATTACATTTACATAAAGGCAGAAAATGTTTTTTTTTTCTCAATCGGAAGTTGAAAAAGATACTATGTGAGAGTAGCAAATGTCTTCTGAAAGCTGAAAAAAAACTTTAGTATAATTGTTAGGGATGTGTGATAGATGTTTCTATTAAATGGTGTAAATTCAGTGAATGGCACTAGCTCACCAGTAATCCAGGGCAGTGGAGAAAAAGATTTTTTTTATACGTATTTATATTACATCTATAATAGCACTCATGAAATGCAAATATTTTCAAAATATTATTGTTAATGGAATCACACCACACAGAGGCATCTTTGGTTTAATCAATGGATGCTTTTAACAAAGTCAATGGCTGAAAATAACCATATGAAAGATAGAGAATGGTGCAAGCCATTCTTTTATATGGCTTGCACCTTCTCTTTGATGTAAAGAACCATGAGGCAGTGTTAACCCCCTGAAACATTCATAAAATAAAAAACTATTTGAAGATATGGAGGGATGTAAGGTAAATGGTCTACCATTTTGCCTGCTGATCTAGCTCCTTGTGTTAATCCTGCTAGTATCTCCTAGAGAAGAAAACTGAGAATGAATACAGAATTTTTAGCTTTGGGAATCTTTGCCTGGGTTTCTCTGAGAGTACAAATGACGAGGCATTAGAAGTATATTATAATTTCAAAATGGAGGAAAATATTTAAAATGAACACATTATTTTTATGGAGAGGGTGGTGGGGGGAAGAGAGGGCATGAATGGAACAGTTTTGTGAGCTAGCCCATGACAGAGGAGTCCCTTATGCAATGGAATTTCATGTCATAAAGGGACTGCTGAAAACAGATGACTTTGTAATAATGCCAGGTTAATTTGTTGCTAAAGCAGTCATGGGACCTTCATAAATATATGTGCAGTGTAATGAAGCTGCCATAGTGCTGCTGACATGCTGCATGAAAATATCATGGAACTGATAGAGTGCTGCTGGGATTTATTTAATCCAAAGTAGTGCTGAAAAGGAAAATCTGACATCTGTGTGACTCAAACTTGACAAGTTGCTTGGCAGCAAACTGCAATAGTTTGTGTCCTACTTGCCGGGGGCCTACTAATGTGATACCATTGCAGATAGCCAGTGATTATTCTTCTGCAGTTATCGTGGTAGAACTAATATGTTCTGGACAGAAGCAGTTCTGCATCATACTGCAATAGCAGCAGATTCTTCACAGATTGAAAATCCTTTTATTAGATTAAATTGATTGATTTAATTTCACTGCTAAATTACAAGAGGGATTCAAGAACCATTCAAAAGGAGAATGCTTGATAGCTGTTAAGGAAGCTATAAGGAGTTGCTACATGCAGTGTTGAAGTGCTGAACAATTTTGGGACTTCTAGGTTTTCAGTGACATAGCTGGAAATCTCATGTTACTCTTCTTGATTTCATAGGGGCTGATTATAAGAACAAAAGAATGGTCATACTGGGTCAGACCAAAGGTCCATCTAGCCCAGTATCCTGTCTTCCAACAGTGGCCAATGCCAGGTGCCCCAGAGGGAATGATCAGAATAGGTAATCATCAAGTGATCCATCCCCTGTCACTCATTCCCAGCTTCTGGCAAACAGAAGCTAGGGACACCATTCCTTTCCATCCTGGCTAATAGCCATTGATGGACCTATCCTCTATGAATTTATCTAGTTCTTTTTTGAACCCTGTTATGGTCTTGGCCTTCACATCATCCTCTGGCAAGGATTTCCACAGGTTGACTGTGTGTTGTGTGAAGAAATACTTCCTTTTATTTGTTTTAAACCTGCTGCCTATTAATTTCATTTGGTGAACCCTAGTTCTTGTATTATGAGAAGGAGTAAACAACACTTCCTTATCTACTTTCTCTATACCAGTCATGATTTTATAGACCTCAATCATATATCCCCTTAGCCATCTCTTTTCCAAGCTGAAAAGTCCCAGTCTTCTTAATCTGTCCTCAAATGGAAGCTGTTCCATACCCTTAATCATTTTTGTTGCCCTTTTCTGAACCTTTTCCAATTCCAATATAATATGGTATTATTTTCAGTGACTGAAAATTTGGCCCTCTCTACAATCCCTCTTGGAGTACCATTGTAATCTGAGGCTTCCATTGGGATTCGGTGAGTAACCTGAATTGTGGTTATAGCCAATATATGACTGCAAAAATGATACATTCTTAGGGCTGGTCTACACTACCATGGTAAATTGATCTAACTTATGCAACTTCAGTTATGTGAATAATGTAACTGAAGTCAACGTAGTTAGAGCCATTTACCACAGTGGCTACTCTGTGCTGTGTCAATGGGAGAACATTTCCTGTTGACTTCCTTTACACTTCTCGGGGAGATGGCACACACAAATCGATGGGAGAGTGCTCTCCCATCGATTTAGCATGTCTTCACGAAACCCGCTAAATCGATACTCGCTGCATTGATTGCAGCAGTGCCGATCTACTGGCAAGTGTAGACAAGCCCTTAGACAACACACCTATGTATTTTGCTACTGTAAGCACTGCAGAGCCAATATCATGAAGGAAAAATGGCCTGGATTTAGTCTGCCTCATGCATCCTCAACAAAATTGTCAGTTAATTCTGACTGAGGAATTCTCATTACTAGTGAATGTGAGGAGTGGGGGAGCCTGAGTTTGTTACTGATCTGGCTGTCAGAAAAATCATCTTTTTACTCACAAAATGAGCAAATTCGATATGGGAGGAGTTGAGAGAAAATGCATTTCTTACAATAGCTTCTCATACTGCAACAGCATTTTGAAAAGCACTGCAACTGTGCCACTGAGAGAATTGCTGAGGGGAAGCAAGCTATGTATTATTTAATCATTTTAGGCTGTTTGCATGATGTGATGAAGAACTTCCTACTCTATACCCCACCCCAAGAGACATTAGAGTTTGAATATCATAGCAATGTACAGATAAATTAACATTTGGAAAAAATCTATAAATATCAAGCATTAATAAAAGAGGCTGGGGAAGCCCCAGTACTCTGGGGTAGCGTGGATTACTACTAGATTATTGTATTGGGCAAGACTGTGTGAATACCACAGACATGAAAGCACTAAAGCAAGTTCAAATGGGGAATTTTTAGCTACATTTTCATTCTTTCTCTGCCATGTACCAATAATTTTAATGTTATCTCTGAAGTACAGTAGAATTGAGGAATGCAAAGCGATTGTTGCAGCAATGGTAACTAATAAAGAGGAGCTTGCTTACTACAGAAACCCTCAAACCAGAACTTATTCTTAATATATATAAAGAGAGTAGCTGTATCCATATTCACTTGTTGATATTTCACATTCTGTAATAGCAATTATTTGGTTGTGAAGGCAATGTCCATAGATTTTTTTTTTTTAAGAGCAGTTCAGGATTCATTTTTAGAATCATCTGTGTCAATATTGTGGTTAAATCAAACACTTCAGGGAGGTGGTAGATTTATTTAAAAAAAACTGTTTGGATTTCTCTATACCTTCAATATTAAGGCCAGATCTAAACTACCACTTACTTCAGTATAACTTTTGTTGCTTGGGGAGTGGTTTATTCACACCTCTGAGCAACATAAGTCACATTGACCTAAGCACCGGCGTGAACGCACTATGTCAGCAGGAGGGCTTCTCCCCGCAACATGGCTACCACCTCTCACAGAGGTGGATTTATTATGCCAACCAGACAGAGCGTGCTCATCGGCATAGAGCGTCTTCACCAGACATGCTACAGTGGCGCAGCTGCCTCAGTACAGCTGCGCCAATGTAGCACTTCTAGTTTAGACTAGCCCTAAGTTGTCCAGGCTAGCCTCCCATGAAAGCATAAGATTGTTCCCTGTAAAACACTTTCTAACTCTCCTCCCACCCAGTTGAGTTTAAATGTTCCAAATGATGGTGCTCCTACCATTTAGGAAGCAGTAATCCAACATGATACAAATCACTGTCAGGAAGTTTTCCATAAACCCCGTTCGGGTAGTGGCTTTCTTTTTATTCTGTGTATACAGTGCCTAGCATAGTGGAGTCCTGGTCTCTGAGTAGGGCCTCTAGGTGTCTTGGATATACAAGTAATAATAATAATTTATTTCTTAACTAAGAGTAATGGGATGAAGTTAACTCGCTTGAACCCCCCCAAAATAATTGTTTTCCTTCTTGGTATTTATACACATTTCAAATATTTGTATGTTATTGACATCTTTCCCTCCCTATGAAAAACAAAATCACAAAAACCCAGTAACATATTCTTAGTCATCTCTTAGTCAAGCTATCTATATTTAGCTCTTTTAATCATTTGTCATTGAATGAGGGAAGATTAAACAAGCTTATCAGGAATGATTAAAGGACTTTATATAGAGCACTATGTGGATTTATGTTATGTTGGTGTTCAAGCTCTTCAAAGTTAGTGAATATTTTTGTCTGAAATACTAGACTGAAATGAAGATGGGTAACCTGTCTAAAAAAATGCCTAAATTGCTTAAGCACTTTTATAAATCTTACTCAGGGAAATGCTGAGTTGTGGGGCCTTGTAGGTCAGTTTCCTGTACAGAGTAGAACTTGCGATGAGGTGTTTTGTTTACAGAGTGCACAGACATCTTGTTCCCTTGGACAGGGTAGTAACATACTGCACGCAGACAACTCTTTGCTGCAGAAACCTTCGGTAAGGCACCTCTAACCTGTCCCCAGGAGCAACTGTTTTGCACCTCTCTCTCTCTCTCTCTCTCAAATCACATATCTTCACAAAACCATCTCCTCTTCCTGTCCCAGTCCTTGCATTTTACACCTGGATACCTGTACTCCAAGTCCACTCACTGAAGCTGTTTGGGACTCAGGTGAGCCTGCACATCTATTCTATCTTTTTCCATGACCACACAAAGGAGAGTGTTTTACAATACCCCTTTACAACTTCCTGAGTGCAATTACTGCATGACATATTTAACTCTTTCTATGGAGAGTTTCACCCTGGGTGCTTATACGTCAGCTATTGTCATCTTTTGTGATAATATTTGGGGAAGTAGTGGAGTATTAAGGGCAACATATTGTCCATAGGTTATTTCTGGTAGCTATCACACTTGAGGGTTATGCCTACAGGATGGGGAGGGAGGAAAAGGAAAAATTCCCTGTCACTTTAGAATGCTGAGACATAATATATCATAGTTCAGGCACAGGTTGATGCTACCTCTTAGTCCTGTTGTGTCTGTGTGTCTAGTGATGCAAAGCATGGGAGTGCTGTCTTTCAGAAGCATTATATTCAGGCATGACAGATAAATGCTGCATGATCGCCATGGGAAAGGTGAAGTGGGGATATCAAAATGTACATAGCATCTATCGGGTCTATGAACACCTTATATTTAGTGGGATCATCACAACTTTCTTTTTTAATGTAATCACTATGTGAGTCAATTCTTCAAATGTGTAAATTAAAGTGCAGAGGATTTGAATATATAGTGTCCTTTAACAGTTGATGAGAAACAGGCCTGATATATTCTTTCAGTTCGGTGAGTTCGCTCTTTACTACCTTCTTGCTCTCTCTAGTTTCTGCCTTCAGGCATTCCACAAACACTTATCTTACATACATATTTATATATATATATATTTCCCAGACACTGGAATTCTCTAATAAAATGTTTTACAGTCCTCATAGTGACTCTTTATTTAATACCAAATCTTTCTTTTCCAGTGCCTGTCCAATTTTCATGCCCTTTCCATAGTCATTCAATCCCTGAAGTATTACTATATTTACTATATGTTAGTAACCCAGGACACTTGCAATATTCTTTCTCACTTCTCCCCAATTATCTATATCTATCTATCTCACCACTAGTAAGCATCCTCCCATATTTATGTATCATCAGAGCCGGTTGAAAATTTTTTGTTTGAATTCCTTCCTTCCCCCATCCCCACATACACAAAAAGCCCTTTTCATGAAACCAAAACTTTCCCTGAGCATTTAAGTATTGCCAACAAAATGTGCTTTTTCTGTTGGAAAAATAGGAATTTTATCTCCCTGGCTGCCCAGCTGGAAGGCTCCTGTCAATTTCACTTTCCGCCAGTGAAACAGACAAAGGCTTCCCTGAGGGGCTGCCAGGCTGAGCACCCTGGCTCACTCCCTCTCTGCTTCTCCCCTCAGTTCCAGTAGCTAGAGCAGCAGAGAGTTGGGGGCTCAGCCTCCCTGCCTTCCCACCTGCTCCAAGAACTGGAAAGGCAGAGAACCCATGGTGAATAATTTGTTGAGGCAAACCCATAACAGTCTTTTACACAGCAGTGAGGAAGAGAAGAATATTTTTTAAAAATAGGAAAATATGATGTAAAACCACAGACATTGGCAGGCGGGCTCTGGGACATGTGTAATATCTGATTAATATCTTGATCTTAGGTCTCCCACATTCCAGGCAAGTGCCCTAACCACTGGGCTATAGAGTCAGTCACATTCTCTCTGAACCAGTGAATATTGAATTATTTATATGAAGTGGACCAGGCAGGGCAGAAACTTGAACCTGAGTCTCCTACATTCCAAGTGAGCGATCTGGGCACTAGGGTTTGGCTATATTGGTCTCTTTCTGTAGAATTTTTCCATTTAAAAAAAAATTCGGAAGGTGTTTTTGTTGCTATGTGTAATGAAAAATTTCAGTTTTGACATTTGTTTTCATAAACTGAATTCTTGTTTGCTGGCCATCCCTACTAGTAACTATTACAAAAAAAATGTTTCAAGTTAATTGTGACTCTTTAATATTTACAGAAACAATTGGGGCGGCGGAGGGGACTGAAAATAATAGTTGGTATAGATTTCATAGAATCACAGAATTCGAGATCAGAAGGGACCATTATGATCATCTAGTCTGACCTCCTGCAAGATGCAGGCCACATAAGCCGATCCACCCACTCCTTAAGCAAGCGACCCCTGCCCCATGCTTCGGAGGAAGGCGAAATAGATTTAGGAATCTATTGACCCAAATACCATTTGGGTTTACTACTTATATAAACTGATAGAAGCAAAGATGTTTTCCAGTTAGCATGTTTCTTATTAGGGCCTAATCCTGCAGAGACTTAGCTTTATGTATGTGGCATCCATGGGCCTGGTCATACACAAGGTCAAGAAAGTGTTTGTCTTTTCAGGATCTGGGCCTTATTCTGCAGCTCATCCATTGAGTCGTTTTGTAACAGAGGGTTTGACAGCTAAAAGAGCAAGAAAATGTGTGGTTTTAGGTCATCTGGTGCCAGTATAGCAAGATTGGAAAAAGCAGTAAAAAAAAACAAAAAAACTGGATGATCCTGTATTGGTAGATAAGACTACAATATAGGTCTCTTTCTAATTTCCTAATTATGCTGACGGATGAACAGCCATATTGGTCTTAATTTTTGGTGGGGTGGAGGAGAGGGAGCTAGCTACCTTTTCCAATATATGGGATATAACATGCGCACACACAATCATATTACAACTTTTGATCTCCAAATAAAATTGCAACGATACTATACACACTTTCCACAGCAATCCTTAAAAATTAATTTTACTTGGCTGTCTTTATGTATGAGACAAATCCTTTCTTCTGTTTGATTGTCTGCAGCTCTTCTTTGCCCTTTAGTTTGGCTTTTGATCCCTTTTCAAGATTCCTCTGTTGCAGCAATGAGTCCTGTTGACCATGTGAATAAGATTTCCCTGTGAGTAGAATTTGAACTTTGAATAGTAAAACTAAAGAACAATCCTGCAGATGAATGCTTGGGCTAATTGTCACCTTCAGGGCAAAATGTCTGCTCCCAGAAGTCTTATGTCTGTTTCATTTTTGTGAAATGATAGATAAATCTGAATCCTTGTCTGTATGTCCCAACTCAACTTTGATTCTTAACTTATTTCTGTTTTTTCCACATGCTTTACAAAATTCACAAATCTGCACTAGACAAAAAGGTAATTTTCCTGGTGCTGTTCTGTGGGTGAAATTATTAACATAAAAATTGTCCGCTCTGCTGTGTGATGGTGGCTTCTTTTGCCCACAGAGTGCTTTTATAAATTACAACTTTCATTTAATGAAAGAGCACTCTTGCTGCATGTAGGCCTACACTGCATATCTTGATACTCTGTTAGTTATCAGAATCTCCAGAATGGAATGCATTTGGGATTTCTGGAGGTGTGCTACACAATGGATGAATATTAATATTTCATCTTCTAACCTCAGTTTCAGAACTTTGACAAAGCAAAGGTAGATATTTTAGTGACTGGGTTATTAAAGTGCCAACATTATTATCTTTTTTACATTATTACTGGTATGCATACTTAGGTTTTTTAAATTAAACTTAAAACAGATTAATTTTAACAGGACAAAAAAAAGATATGAGTACCTAAATGGATGGCCATG
Organism: Mauremys reevesii; assembly: GCF_016161935.1. Lineage (NCBI taxonomy): Eukaryota > Metazoa > Chordata > Testudines > Geoemydidae > Mauremys > Mauremys reevesii. The sequence continues at coordinate 91,748,295 of NC_052628.1, read as the reverse complement.
ATATCCCACGAATAAGTTGGAGGTTGCCATGTTTGCATTCTCTACTTTGAGAGAAGAGATCCAAGTATTCATCAATCAGCATAGCCTGATGTTGTACAGTCAATATGGTAAATACCATTAACAATATAATTAGGGCAGGTGAATGCTGAAGTTTGGCCCGTGAGGAGATTAGGTATACCATGAACAATATATGGCCACCTTTTTGGCTTGCTAACACCCCTTTCTTCAGATCACGTTTGGAGTAGAATACAGCAAATACTTTGATGTACTATGCTGAACCACTATATTTCTCCCACTCTGCAAAATTTTAAGCATATTTTGTAAGATGTCATAGACAGATGAGTTCTTTCATGAAGGTTTGGTGAAAGAGGACATCACTTTTACCAATTTGCACATGTAATGTTCAGACAGAAACCTTGGCAACCTAAAAATTTGCTGAGTTTCTCATAAAATATGGAGAATTATGTGTAATTTGTACTTTTGCATTGCTTTAACTTTACTGATAACTGCTGCTATTTTACTGCTATGTTACATTACACTGTCTTTTGGGTAGAAGAGAATTAGATTTCTGAAGGGAATGAGACATTTTAAAAAAAATTATAAATCACACCTCTTTATTTTATTTGACCCAAATTAGTCTGATAAAACTAGATGTTCCAACACCTTCATACTCTGCCATCCTTTGCTTTTATCATGAGCAATTAATTTCTGAGGAATTTAGAAGCTGTGATGGCTCTGCTGCTGCAGTAAGATCAAAAAGTCTATCAAGTGGAATTTATATAATATGCGCTTGAGTTTGTCGTCTTGGGGAGACTGTTTTTCAAAACAATCATAAATATCTGAACACAATAATAAGTTTGCAGAAGGCAGTGTGTGTGTGTATTTAGTATATGAAGGTACCTGGAAGTACTCCATAAACAGAGTTGTGTTCTAAAGTGAGCTTGCAATGGGGGTGGGGAGGGGGAATTTGTTTTTCTCTAAGAGCATACCAATCAGTGTGATGCTTCATGCAGGGTTAGTTTTTAGGCTTTTTGCATTTTCTTTGTAGTTTTTGTTTTTCATTTCATATATTTATAAGAAGTCTTTAAACTTGACCTCTGGCTGAATGTTTTTCTTGGCCATCTAGCTTTTCATAGTTTACATATATATTTCCTATCTTGTATTGTTTGTGTCTCTACAGTTTAGTCCCAGGGTCCTCAACATTTTCTAATTTTGAAATCCTGGGGCTGTTTTAGATATTTTAAAGCACTTTAAAATAAGAACAGATGCTGAATTGAATGTGACTTAATGACTCGTTTTATTGGCATTCTGTAAGATTTTGGGACACTGAATTGTATGATTTTGGGATTTTGAGTGCATTTCCCAGACCAGAAGAAGAGTCCTGTGTAAACTCCAAAGCTTGTCTCTCTCACCAGCAGAAGTTGGTGCAATAAAAGATATTACCTCATCCACCTTAAGTCTCCAACATATGTAAGGAGTCCCACTGAATTTAGTGGGACTATTCATATGACTAAAACTACTCAGATACATAAAGTGTTTGCAAGATGGGGGGCCTAAGTGTGCTCCTTGACGTAAACAATCATTCAAACAACTATTATTTCAGTGTAATGAAAGCTTACACTTCCCTTTAAATGGTTAAAAGAGAGAAGTTTGAAGATGAACTCATATTGGCTACCCACATAACTGCTTCAGGCAACTCATTGGGGGAATAAAATAGATTAATTACCTTGACTTTACAGCAGGAAATCCTCTGAAGTAACTGAACAGTCTAATTGTCAGTAGAATTTCTCAGGGAAAGAGAGAGGAAGTTTTAACAGCAGGATAAATTAGCAGGAATATATTGTGTGACCATTTGGGTATTTTACTTACACGTTCTGTAATATTCATTATTTATATCAATGTTGAAAACTGATCTTTGAAATGTATAAAATTCAGCAATACTACAAAGTTGTTCAAAATATGCGGACTTTTTTTTTACATGCCACTTCTGTCTGGCAGGGTTAGCTGAAGTAATCTTTGCATGTCAGTCAACAAATTTTCAGATTGGAGTTTTACTAAGTATATCTATATTTTTTCATCTCAAGTCAGGATAGGAAAAATATTGAACTCGTCAAAATATTATTTTTCCAACCCAACCCAGCTCAGCTCTATATGTTATGCACTACAATACCTGATGTCATGAAATAATGTGAAAATAATTTAAAGTCGGGGGTGGGGGTTTTAAATGGAAATCTTGTGTTCAAACCAAATTTGAAACGTTTCTGAAATAGAATTTAAATGAAGAAATTTCATTTTCAAGAAAACATTTTTTCCAGGGAAACTTTGTTGAAATCGTACGATTTTCCAACTAGCTCTATTGTATTACGAAGTGGGGAAGGAGAGAATTTAAAGGTCTGTTTAACTGGTATGATATCTCACCTGGCTTGCTCACAGAAAATGTTTGGTATAAAAAGGTTTAGGGTATAGCAGGAGGATCTGTTGCTGCACAGAGAAAACCTAAAAGGACTTGTGGAAGTTACCCTTCACCATTTTACAGGGAATATATATTTACAACCATCATACGCTCCTAAAATGAAATATGTTAATGTTTTATTAGTATGTCTTGGTGATATGTTACATTTTTATGATTTATTTGTGGTTCATTTTTTTTGCAAGGCTAACACCATAAGTAACAAAATCCAACTAATTGATGGGATATATTAATATTAAGGTACTGCATGACTGCATCAGTAGTGATATTGTATGCATTTTTAACAGTGTCGACAGGTCTCCTGGAATAACAACTGGTACTTGTATAGCACCTTTCAGCAAAGGGTCTCAATATATTTGAGCATTGATTTATTAACTCTTTCATTTCAAAGCAACACCTTGCTGCACAAGAAGTTCAGGAAAGATCCAAGTACTCCAAAAGTGATTAAAACTTTGAATACTACAAAGCTGATCCTATAAACCAGCTCTTCCCCTGACTTGTTCCTTCAGCTTTCTCTTGCTGCTTGCCACTGGCATGTAGCTGCCATTCTGCTCTTTGACTGGTATAGTAGTAGTTGCCAATCCCGTGTTTAAAAATATAAAAGCCTCCCAAAAATCACGTGAATGTCATTAAAATCATGAGATTTTAGAAAACAAATGTTTGTCCCTTTTATTTATCTTCTTGTTTTTAAGCCTTTTGGTTCATGTTTTCAAAACTTTGTTCACAACTGTGAGAGCTAGAAATTTACTTTAAAAAAAAAAAAGCAGAGATTTTCAGATGATCCAGGAGTTGAGGCTTTATGAAGAACACTAAGTATCACTAGACTCGTGACAATATAATGAATTGTCAACACTGCTTTAAACCAGCATGCCAGCTGGCAGCTTCTCTGGGCCTCTGTCTTTACCCCACATGCTGACTGGCTGTGCAGGCTCCCTATCCAGCCCACTGCTTCCCACTCCCCGCTGTTCTCCCCCTCTTCTGACTAAACCAGGGCTGCTTCTGTTTGATCCTTATACACTGCGAAACTACTGCTCCCTCTTCTACTTCTTTCTCCAGATATCATTGATCCCCATACTCTTCATCTCTGGGAAAAGTCAGGAATGAGGGAGTTAAGCCTTACAACACTTATTACTGATGGTTAAATTGATATAAGAGAGATTAAGGCCAAATCTCCATCCTCATTGCAGAAATCTTCCATTTCCGTTAGATGGGTGAGGGTAAAAGCATCAAGCAGCTACTGGGAACCTATCCATTTGTCTGCTTGTTTCTCATTCCTCTCCCTGCCACCCACTCATTCGCCAACCAATGATGGGAACAATACTATGTAGGGAGATAGCCACCTGCCCACATGGGAGAACAGCACATAGTGGTAGGCACTCTTTCCAACTGCAAATGGATGTGGTTAGTCATCAGAAACTTGGAAAGAAGGAAGAACGAAGCAGAAATTTGAAAGAGGTAATGAGAATGGAAGACCCAGAGTAAGAAGAAGTGTGGTTTGGGATGGACATATTAGGTGGGTGGATGGCAGATGTGGCAGGGCATGAAAGGGAGAGTACTTCTAAGTTTCTAGGGAGATCTCATATAATTTGTCCTTGTGGGAGGGCATCTGAATATTACACCTTGAAGTGAAGTATTTGTCATCTTGTTGGGTTTTCCTCTTGTGTTTGAGCAAAATTTATTTCCCAGTGGGCACATTTAGCCAACATTTATTCCCTCTCTACCTTAAGGGTATCACTTGAGAGAATGTTGATAGTTAGAATTTTCCAGGAGATTCAGAAATGCAGAGCTCTGATTGGCCGCTAGGAGATAATGCTTTCAAAATTCTATAAAGAGCCTTCTAGTGTTAAGGGGACATCTGCTTCCAACAACCAGTTAATATTTGAGCTGGGGGGCAGGGTAAAAGGTCTCCATGGAAGGTGCATTATGGAGATTTCCTCTGAAGATTGGCACTATTGACTGGATGCCAGTTGAAGGTTTACTTTCAAGTCACTGAAGGGATTTTATTTGAAGGGAAAAAATCCATTTTCAGAATTTATTTTGCTACTTAGTTAAATCGGCTGAATACTCTAAGGTGTATTAAGACAAAATTAAATCAGATTTAGCCGACAAGGAGAAAACAGGTTTTTTAAGAAATCTATTCCAGAGAATTTTGGAATTTTCAACAATATCAGAAGGGTATTCTAGTGAATATTTTAAAAAGCCTGAACTGTTCAGGTCTCATTGTCTCTGAACATATTTGTTTCTGTTACATACAGACAGTGTTCTTTAAAGATTTGTATATTGTTAGTAGCTGTTCTTGCACAATAAAACCATCTTGAAAAGTTAACTGACATTAGGGGCTTCACTCCTAATTGCACTCCAGATAAGCAGGGCTCCTGCTAACCTAATGGTACAGTAGCAGTAGTTTATATTCTAGCAGGCAGGCTACCAAAGCTGAGCTTGTGGGGAATGCAGTTTAGCAGAGACTGCACAATTGGGCCAAACTCAAGCAGATACAATTCAGTTCATTTTAATGGAGATGTGCCTGCTCAAACCAGGGCTGAATTTGACCCAGTACTTTTGGTTTCCATAGGGAAAGTGCATCTCAGTCCATTCCATCACCAGCTGGAAGAAAACTATGGACGAATGAAGGGGAGGGGAAGTTTCAAAATAAGGAGAAAGGAAGTAATATACTGTATGCATTATTGCCTAAGGCCAATATAAAGGGAAGGAAAGGGCGGGGGGGAAACCCAAAAAACTAAATATAGCTCATATTGTATATAAACAATAGTCTTTGGGGAAATCCATCTGTTTACTCTTATTGTCATCATTTTTCAAATAACAATCCTTTAGAAGGACCCTTAATTACCTTAGCTGGGATTAAGCATATCCGTTTTATTCTTATCAATTGATTGAACAATATGATGTATCTAATGAATGTTTGCTTTCACTTCTCAGTAGCCAGTTTTTTACTAAGTAGTCAGTGCCATTGGTGTAGTATTAGTCATGGGAATTCTCTAGCAGACTAGATCATGCAGTCATTGCATTAACTGTAATCTGCCTTACTTTCAGTATTCAGAGGGAAAATATCAGTATATTAGACCTCTTAGCAACTTTGGAGAATAATAGAATTGTATCTAATTATGAAGTTGCAAATTAAAATACCTGACACATTCATATTTGGCATTACAGGAAGTTTGGTATAATCTCTAAAATAAAGGTAAAAGATATTGGATTTAGGAATTTAAACATTATCTACTGCTGTTCATAATGAGATTTCAGGACAGAATTCAAATAAAAATTGCATTCACTGCAGAAGTGAAATTGAAGGAATTTGGGAAATGTTAAAAAGCATATGGGTTATGACTCCAATAATATGCAAAGCTTCTTATTTCTTGCCTTAGACTTGGAAATATTTTTCCTGTTTGAGGACCCAATCCTACCTTCTTGATTTTTCCATTTACTTCAGTGATAAGATGAGGATCTAAATTGAGAAAAATTCACTGAAGACGGTGTTTTTCTTTTTTGAGTATACACAATGTCAAAAACTATTTTAGCTCTTCAAATTGAAACCTAAAACCTAATCAAACTGATTAGCTGCAGTGCAGAGAAACAAATGCTTGCATTGCTCTTTAGTAACTCCTGCAGTGGGTGTAAGGAATGGAATTAAGAGCTTTCTGATACAAGTGCTTCCAAGAAATAAGATATTCAGAGGTGCTACCTAGAGCAAATATTTGTTTAAGCAGCAAACATGAAGACATCCCTCAAAAGGCCATATGATCGTTTTCAGGCTTCGTTTTGGATGTCTGTTGTAAAGAATTTTCTTCTCCATCTGAGACTGACAATAACAGTCCTAAATAAATAAATAAAAGGTGAACATGCATTTATTTTCAGCTCCAGCAAAATAAATCTCTGCAGACAGGTTGGCATTACATTTCTCATCATGATGTTGCCCTCTCTGTTACAGTATATTTACTTAACTTTAAAATTTCATTTTGTTTAGCTGCTTCTTCCCCCTTCAGAGAAGAAACTAGTATTTTATTGGATTTTGTCTTTTTCAAAATGAATGTATCAGTCTCTGCTGCTGATGCTGCATGGATAGGTCTGTCAAAATTATTCTTATTAGTCCTGTTTTCAGAGTTGGTAACTTCACTACAAAAACGTGCTTGAAAACTAAAACTTGTTGTGCCATGTTTCAAGTGGTTGTTTCAACTGTTCTTCAAAATATGGAGAGAAAAAATGACTAAATGTTCACCCTAGAGTCCTGAGCTTATTTTTAAGGTGGCATGCAGAAGACATACAGTGCATTAGCAAAAAAGGTGCTAATCTTAATGTTCTGACCAGTCTACTTCCAGATATTGTAAAAAGGGGTGGGAGGTGACAAGCGCTAACTCTGATGCACAAATAGCCTTCCAAAATGTTTGTGCATGCAACTTTCGTTCCAGAATTAAATCTTTGAAATCCACACCATTCAAATTTCTTTCTCCTGATAGGAGGAATTGTTACATGTCCTGTATGCCATACATAGACAGTAATAGTTGTGAAGCTAAAAATAATTCATACACTTGAGAATTTCCTGCAGAATCTAATTAATGTCTAATCTATAACCATAGTGTTTATAGCTCAGAAATGACTTGCTAGCCATACAAAGTAGTACTTGCTTCCAGTGTCTGCTGCTAGTATAGTTTGGGTATAGCAGGGAAGAAGCCTTCCTCTGGGTTATGGATTAGATTCCCAGAACAGTAAAAGGCTGTTCTCTTCTTAATGTATGAATACCTGACAGTCACACACTGTTTTATACTGATGCTCTTTCTCCACGCACACTGTTGTACAATACACCTTTTCATTTTGAGACTACATTTTTTAATTCTGCATGGCACATTCATCTTCCTTCTATGTGACCTTGATCCTCTCAGGCTACTGCAAGTGTTGTTCAGTTAGTGGGTAGTTACTGAAGACTTGTCGGCATGGGAAAGTTGTAACAATATCACTTAGGGTATGAATTTAAACCAAAAATAGTTGAATTCATGCAAAATTTTGTGTGGACGTTCTTATTTTGGTATGAGTAACTTAGTTTTGTTTAGGGTAAGCCAATTAGGAAAAGATTTAACTAAACTGAAGTAAACCACTATTACACATACTGTATGTGTAATCACCCAGCCTTTTGCACAGGTTTCACTATAACAATTTAAATCTCTTAAGTTATGCTGGTACAACTTTCTCCCACAGAGAGGCCTTGAATGCTCAGTGAACAAATGGAGCTGCTTGAATTGCATCTGCAGTTCATCCGATAGCTGTGGAGCAAGATACGGAACTCACTAAATGAAAGTGCCTACAAGTGTTTCTGTTGAACAGTTGGAGATTTTATTTAAGACTTAATTTTAATGCCTTGAAAAACATTATTGTAAGGTTTTGCTGTATTACTGCAGTGCACAGAACATGTATGGTTAAACTGCCATTTAGGTCTTCATGAGGAAATAATGGATGCCCATGTTTCACTCTGTTGCCTCTGTATCAAAGCACCTTTGTCTCTACTTATACTATTCTGGCAATTCTAACTGTACTCAGTGTAGCATTAAAAGGTAAAAAAGATGCCTTAAAAATCCAATTAAGTTTCAAACTATCCAAGGCCTTATAGGTCAAAAAAGCCCTCTTAAACTCTAGAAACCAGTGGGCAGCCAGTGAAGATCACAGAGCAGAGATAATATGTGCTGTCATTGAGAGTCACCATTTAGCACAAGGGCTGCCGTATTCTGCATCAGCTAAAGCTTCAGTAGATTTAATGTATTGCCCCATGTAGAGCACTTTGCAGTAATCCAGTCTCAAGGTGGCAAAGGCATGAATCATGGTACTAAGAACAGCATCTGGAAGGAACAGTCACAACGTTCTGGCTAGGGACCGATGGTTATATTTAAAAAAAAAAAAAAAAAGCATTCATGGGCACTGATATACATGACAGACCCAGACCAGTGGGGTACAGGAGTCTAGTAGAGGGCAAATATACTGGTCACTGGATGAGTAGTTTTCTGTTCCCTGAGTGACCAGAGCAGGGGCTGCACTAAAGTAACCAGGAACCTGCTAGAACCAATTAAGGCAGACAGGCTCATTAGAACACCTGCAGCCAATAAGGGCACCTGGGTTTAAAAAGGAGCTCACTTCAGTTTGTGGTGGGCGTGTGAGGAGCTGGGAGTGAGAGGATGTGCTGCTGGAGGACTGAGGAGTACAAGTGTTAACAGACACCAGGAGGAAGGTCCTGTGGTGAGGATAAAGAAGGTGTTTGGAGGAGACCATGGGGAAGTAGCCCAGGGAGTTGTAGCTGTTACAGGAGGCACTATAGACAGCTGCAAACCACAGGGCCCTGGGCTGGAACCTGGAGTAGAGGGCGGGCCCGGGTTCCCCCCAAACCTGATCAGACACAGGAGGAGTTGACCCAGACTGTGGGTTCCACTAGAGGGGAAGATCACTGAGGTGAACAAATCTGCCAATAAGCGCAAGACGCACCAAGGTAGAGGAGGAACTTGGTCACATATACAACACATTTTATTTTATCTGCAATTCATTTTCACTAAATCTGAGTTTTTAAAGTGATCACATTTTTAATAATGCAATACTGTGACGGTTGTCTGGGAGTTTGACCTGAGAGAGGACTTCAGGAGTGAGATATGAAAAAGTATACAGTGTTGTGTTTGTGCAGTGACAAATAATTGCATTGTTGATATAATATCCATAAACTCTAATGCCCAAGTAGACTAAAAACATTACTCACTGAAATATTAGAGGCATAGATGCCATGCTGATGGGTGTGGTATAAAAACATAAATTAGACAAAGAGCCTGAAATATCAGGTGCTTAGCTGGAATAGGACAAATTCAAAATGTGCTCTCCTTTCCATATGTAAATGGTTATGAAAATGTAACCAAGTACATTCTGGATTGAGCTACTCCTTTGAACTGATTTAATTCCCATTTAAATTGATGGAAATACTCCCACTGATTTTCAATTAGTTTTGGAGTTGGCCCGTGGTTATCTTCTGTTCTATCATATTTTGAAACCATGTAATCAGTGGTGGGATGTAGTATGAGCTACTATAAATTTTCACTTATTGCATTTTTTGAAAGAAAATAGTCCCTTTGCAAAGATTCCAGCTCACTAAGTCTCTCATTAGTTGCTGCAAATGTTTTGTGCACTTCATGTGCCTTTTTAGATACCACTATTGATTAGAGTTGCACACATTAGTAACTCTGATTCTCCGCTGAAAATTCAAGAATTCAAGAACCATTTGTGTTGTGTGCCACTTAGTGTTAAGATATATCAACCAAAACTGCTTATGCTTGTTTTTTTTTCCTTCAGAGGTATTTCAGATTTAGTGATGCAAAGTTTCTGTCATTCGAGGGTGACTAAACTACACAGCTAGAGTGCATAGGCATAAACAGCCCAGTAATATTGAGAGATCCTTGGAGATCTGCATAGATATTTAAATAAATTTCTTTAATGTTAATGTATTCTGTGTCACAATGCTCTCAAAGTTTTGAAGTTTGTGGACTGAACGTTTTTATTGCCATTACTTACAGATACATTTTCAAAATACAGCATAGGAAGGAAATAATGCTTAGCCTTATTTAGATGGATGCCATTTATTCTGCATACTAAGTTTTGTGTACTTCACCCTTTCACATTACTTTAACAATTTATCTTCTGTCAGTAACTTTACAAAATTAACTGGACTCTTTGCCTTTATTAGATAACAAAACAATGTGTTGTCACAGAAAGAAAGGGGGAAATGAATGTTATACATACAAGTATATGTATAAGTAGAACTTATTACTGGTGCAATGAATTTTGAGGTGTTTTAAAAATCTATAACACTACATCCTATGGAAAGCTACAACACTACATCCTATGGAGATAAGTAGAAGGCAAAATAAAGATTATATTCTTTATTACAGAGTCTGTTGAATTTTCACAAAAGTTGCAGGTGTTAGCTCTGGTCTCCTACACGAATTCTTATGAATTTGGCAATCATCTTCTGCTTATCTCAGTTGACTGGTAATTCCTTGTCTCCCTTATTTTCTTCCTGGCAAAAACTGTTTTGCTGTATTGTTATGCACTGTCAGTTACGTTGTTTTGCACCAAGACACTGCCACATTTCAGTTTTGGGTTAAGTGATCCTTTTATAGTCTGTAGATTAAAGGCTGCTATCCTTTCATTTGCATATGCGCAACCCTCAATTTATGTGGGAGGCTCATACACACGACTGACATGATCATCAGGCCCCAGTTTTAGGCCTTGATCCTATATCAGTATGTACTAACACAACTCTGTACTTGCTGGGATCCCCATTGACATCAATCTCATTGTAGCTATTCTGTATGATCAGTTCTACATTTCAGACTAGATGGATATTACCCATAATGCTTAGTAATGAGAAAATTACTTAGATTTTAAATGGGCTATTGCCTCCAGGTTGAGTTTTGCACTTATCACATGGTCTCAGTTCTGACTGTCTCAGATTGGTGGTGACAGTGAGATTTTCACATATATGTAGCCACTTTCCCAAGTTGTGGCTTAAGCCTCCTCCCATTTCTCTCCCTGGTGCCTACTACCTCTAGAATTTGGAGCAGCTTCTCCTCTCTCCATGTGTGGCTATGGTCCTGAGTTTTTTCTTAGCACCTACGTGCCTCCACTCAAAGTGACACCTCGCTGTGCCTGATACACGAGGGAGCTGTCTCTTGAGAAATGACTTCAGTTACTACTAGCTGGCAAGGAGTGTAAGCCCTGGACACACATGACAACAAGGTAAACAAAACAAACATCAGTAAATGCGTGGCACAACAATAACAGCACAACAGAGGAGGGACTTGATTGGGCACAGGAAAATAAGATCCAGGGAAGGAAAGGGTAAAGGTTAACCAGTAATTAATAAACATCAATAAATAAGCCAGTTCCCTGACTTCTAAAACTCTCAAACTCGTCCAACCACTCCACCCTCCCTGACATGTAATGCAGGAACCACCCGAGCCCCTCAAAATCTCAGAGCAAAAACTCCCTTTGGGGGAAAGTGAATTCAGCAGAGACTCTTGCTTTTTCTCAGCTTCCAAACTTACCCCTCTCTCCTTTCCTTTGGGTAAAGCCAGGCTGTCTCTTCCCCAGTTAACTTGCTGGAGTCTGTGCAGCCAGGTCTGTTGTTGGTCCAGTGCACTGCTTGTCCAGATCATCACATGCTGATGCTTCATCATATGGATACTCCACAGTCTTGTATGTCTTTCTCTCTTAAATATTGGTACTAATGTGCTCTTTTTCTAGGCATCATCTTCAGTCTTTATGATGAAAGTAAACAATTATTTCAATATGTACATGTTTTCTAGCTCCAGGTTTTCCATATTTCTGCTGGTATGCTATTGGGGCCAAGAGCTTTCTTATTTTTCATGTTGCTCAAGGCTTCTCTAACTTCTAGGACTGGTACCACCAGACCTGGGTTTGGTTTTTATTATACATCATGGTTTTCTTGGATTCTTTTCATTCATAAATCTTTCAAAGGAACTTGTCCGCTATTTCTTAATCTGGTTCTCATTGACTAACATGCTTCCACTTTCATCTTTAACGACTTTGATTTCATCAATGTCTTTAGTTCTCTGGTCATGGGTGTTTGCCACTCCATTTTTTTTAACTCACCCTTCATGTCAAGATTGTAATATAAATCGGGGGAAATATACACATTACTCAGCGTATACGCTAAAATGCTTGAAGAGCTCTCTTTCCTGCTCTGATCATAAAAAGCTTGCAGAAAGCATAGAAAGAAAGTTTGGAGTGGGGTTGATAGAGAAGAAAAACAGCACCCAACACTCCTCCTCAACTCAGTTTATCTAACATGCCCCCGAAAGCAACATCTAGGCAGAATTGGGCCCAACAAATATACATATTAGTGAAACTCATTTGCTTTGTAGATTTCCTCCACTTAGTGGCAGATCATGTGGTGTTATCTACTCCTGCTTGATAATGATTAACAGAGATTAGTAGTAATTTATGCTGCACTTTAGGAGACTAATTTTCAAAAGAAATTAGGTGGTTTTTCTTCTTTTGAGAAAATATTAGCTGAAAGCGGCTTATTGTTTTTCATCTGCTGTGTGCCTGGTAATCCCAGGCACCTCATGCTGGCATAAAAAACAAAACAAACAAACTTTATCAGTATCTTAATGTTGATGCAAAACACAGGGTTCTCTTCCCCCCGCCCCCTATTCATCTACTACTATTATTTTCCCCACACCACCTCTTTTATTTAATCCACATCACAGAAATAGTCAAACAAGCAAGCTTTAAGTGTTTAAGTTCTTAAACTTACATTTTATACCAAACATTACTCAGCATCACACTGCTGAGGTATGGCATCTGGTTTAAATATCAACTCATATTAACTCATCAAATATTAGCTCATGGTGACTGATTAAATATCGAACAGTTATTATGTATGCCTAAAGTATGTAAGTGATGTCATGTTGTCATGTAGGTGTTAACCATATCAGGAATTGCATAATTAGACACATCAATTTCTGCTTGAAAGTACATAGAATAAATGCACATCCATGGAATCATTTGTTCAGACTGCTAAATTAACCCTATCGAGAATAGAGTGAGCAAAATATTCTGTACTCTTAAAATAAAAAGTTAGGTATTTGATTGTAAATCTCCCCTCTACCATAATGCCTATAAAGCACTTGATAATGACTAGGCAGCTGGTATGGTGTGGGTCCTACTTATTACACTTAATTTTCCTCACTGTTGTGTTACCATATTATTTTATTGTAAGCTGTTGGAGAAAGGACTCTCCTTTTGTTATATGTGTACAGTGCCAAGCCCAATGTGGGTTAGGGCCTCTGTTACTGCAGTAGAAATAGTTAATAATAATCAGACCAGTTATTTTAATTAGGGTTACATTTTATCCTCAGATGAGAGTTGCAGTCATCCATTCACTCAGGGGCCTACATTTCAGGTAGGCCATTACGCTATTTCCCTGTGAGATTCCACATACACGTTAAAGATCTGGACTGGAGCCTAAAACAGTCAATTCAGTTCAGAACAGTTTCCATAGAGGCCATCGTTGTTAGCAACTTGTGTGTTCCAAGCTTGAGGCTGCTCCCTCCTCCTGTCACTTAAAAAAATAAAAATAAAAATAGATGGCAGGCTGTTCCAGGAATAGACAATGATGGGATAACTGTGCTTCTGTCCTGACACTTATGTGGTGTTGTCCCTCTCTCTTTCTAAGAAAGGTGATGACTTTTTATTCCACAATAGACATCAAGGGAATGTTTTACTTTGACATTTCAGTTTTGAAACTTGTATGAGGTATGCTCATTCACTCAGTTTTATAGTTAGAAATTCCATGGTTCAGTATGTTATACAACACATTGTGCCTTTTTAATTTCATTGTAGAGAGCAGTTATGCATAACAGAGATTGGATTTTAGTGGTACCTAGCCTGGTGAAACCAGGCCCCTCCCTCCAAGGGATTTAAAGATGGGTTGGCGGTGCACAAACCATTCCAGATGGAATGCCATTAGGAAAAACAGTGGCATATGAGATTGGAACCTTAGAAACATACACTGTATGAAATAAATTTCTATTAGTGCTTTTTTTGCTGTCATAACTGTGACTTGCTGATACTGAATGACTGCATCATTGGGGAGTTCAGTCCCCACTGTACTTTAACATTAGAGTTAAAAGCCTGTACATTATCTTGTCATTGAAGAAAATGTTTTCCTTCTGATAGGATTAGTTTCAAACCACTACATATATTTTTTCTCTGTTTTGAATATTGTAGAAATGTTGCATATTATGCCAAATAAAACACCGGCATAGCAAACCATCTTATTTTGTTACTTCCTTTACAGTAATTTATGTAAGATGTAGTGAAACTACTATATGAAGCTCAAAATATAAATTTGGGTTGTCATGGATACACACATGAGAAGGCTTTCTTTATAAATTTATTATGAGTCTGACAATTTATTTTTAGTACATAACAGTAGTTTCTCCCAAAGAGAGAGATGATGTAACGAGGTTCATTATTGTTACTCTTATTAAACCTAACTACATTGCCCTTTTCTTTTTCTGCTCACAATCCAAAGATATTTTAAAGCCTACATGCGCACTGTATTGTTTGATGTCAAAATGGCTGATCAGGGATTTAGGGTATTCTTTCACTTACTTGACTCCTTGAGTGCCAGTGAGCCAAAGATGCTCAAAGTGTAAATTGTATATTGCTTACAAACAGTTAGCAGGTTAAAGTGCTACTGTAAAATAATCCAGCAAAAAAAGGCATGCTTTTGGATTTGCAAATGTTCCAACTGCTGTTTGCTGCCTTAGTAATTAAATTAGATGAGGTATACAACAAAAAGCTGCATGAGCTAAATAATTTATAGAACTTTCTCATGTCAGTAAATAACTTCTAGTGCTGTGTGTTCTACTTGGTTATAGTTTCTACTTTACATATGCAATGAAGTACAACATGCACTTTGTTCAATATGCTGTTCTCTTTTATTTCTGAAAAATATTGGTTAATCAAATAACAGGAATCTTGATGAGGGATTATTATATCAGAGAAAATGGGGGAAAATCAAAAGAGGAATTCAATAAGGATAATTCACAATAATAAAAAAAGTAAATTAAGGAAAAACAGGACTCCTTTTAAAATTTACCTCTTTTAAAACACATAATGGAATTACAGCTTACTTAGTAAGTGGCCTCTTTTGTGGGTATTTAAGTATCAGAATAAAAAACAACTCTTGAAGGAATTGAGCAACATTGTTTGAAAATCAATGAGCAGCTACACAAGTAGCAGAAAGACAAATACACACACCCAAAATTCAGACTGGTTATTTAGGTTGCATTTTAAATACAGAATTCAGAGTGGTAGCCATGTTAGTCTGTATCAGCAAAAAGAACGAGGAGTACTTGAGACTAACACATTTATTTGAGCATAAGCTTTCATGGGCTAAAACCCACTTCATCAGATCTCTTGTGTGGACTGGTCCAGGCTGAGGTTGATGGTAGGATGGAAATTGTTGAAATCATGGTGGAATTCCTCAAGGGCTTCTTTTCCATGAGTCCAGATGATGAAGATGTCATCAGTGTAACGCACGCAGAGTAGGGGTGTTAGGGGATGAGAGCTGAGGAAGCATTGTTCTAAGTCAGTCATAAAAAGTTGTGGGTGAGGACACCCCATCATCTCACGCATTGGCACCCTGACAACAAGATTATCTGACTATGTAGACTCTCTCCTCAGGCCCTGCGCTACCAGCACTCCTAGCTATCTTCAAGATACTACTGACTTCCTGAGGAAACTACAGTCCATTGGTGATCTTCCAGAAAACACCATCCTGGCCACCATGGAAGTAGAAACCCTCTATACCAATATCCCACACAAAGATGGACTACAAGCCATCAGAACAGTATCCCTGATAATGTCATGGCAAACCTGGTGACTGAACTTTGTCCTCACCCACAACTATTTCACACTTGGGGACAATGTATACCTTCAAGTCGGCGGCACTGCTATGGATACCCGCATGGCCTCACAGTATGCCAACATTTTATGGCCAACTTAGAACAACGCTTCCTCAGCTCTCGTCCCCTAATGCCCCTGCTCTACTTACGCTACATTGATGACATCTTCATCATCCGGACCCATGGAAAAGCAGCCCTTGAGGATTCCATCATGATTTCAACAATTTCCATCCCACCATCAATCTCATCCTGGACCAGTCCACACAAGAGATCCACTTCCTGGACACTACAGTGCTAATAAGTGATGGTCACATAAACATCACCCTATACCGGAAACCTACTGACCGTTATACTTACCTACATGCCTCCAGCTTTCATCCAGACCACACCACACGATCCATTGTCTACAGCCAAGCTCTAAGATACAACCACATTTGCTCAACCCCTCAGACAGCAACAAACACCTACAAGATTTCTATTAAGCATTCTTAAAGCTACAGTACCCACCTGCTGAAGTGAAGAAACGGATTGACAGAGCCAGAAGAGTACCCAGAAGTCACCTACTACAGGACAGGCCCAACAAAGAAAGTAACAGAACGCCACTAGCTGTCACCTTCAGCCCCCAACTAAAACCTCTCCAGCACATCAAGGATCTACAATCTATCCTGAAGGACGATCCCTCACTCTCTCAGATCTTGGGAGACAGGCCAGTCCTCAGCAAATACTCACAGACAGCCCCCAGCAAATACTCACCAGCAACCACACAGCACAGAACAAAAACACTAACCCAGGAACCTATCCTTGCAACAAAGCCCGTTGCCAACTCTGTCCACATATCTATTCAGCGGACACCATCATAGGACCTAATCACATCAGCCACGCTATCAGAGGCTCGTTCACCTGCACATCTACAAACATGATATATGCCATCATGTGCCAGCAATGCCCCTCCGCCATGTACATTGGCCAAATCGGACAGTCTTTATGCAAAAGAAAGAATAGACACAAATCAGAGGTCAAGAATTATAACATTAAAAAAACAGTCTGCGAACACTTCAACCTCCCTGGTCACTTGATTACAGACCTGAAAGTTGCAGTATTCCAACAAAAAAACTTCAAAAACAGACTCCAAGAAACTGCAGAATTGGAATTAATTTGCAAACTGGACACCTTTAAATTAGGCTTGCATAAAGACTGGAAGTGGATGTGTCGTTACACAAAGTAAAACCTATTTCCCCATGCTAATTTTTCCCCTCACTGTTACTCTCACCTTGTTGTCAACTGTTGGAAATGGGCCATCCTGATTATCACTACAAAAGTTTTTTTTCCCTCTCCTGCTGATAATAGCCACCTTAACTGATTACTCTCGTTATAGTTAGTATGGCAACACCCATTTTTTCATGTCCTGTGTGTGCGTGTATCTTCCTACTGTATTTTCCACTGCATGCATCCGATGAAGTGGGTTTTAGCCCACGAAAGCTTATGCTCAAATAAATTTGTTAGTCTCTAAGGTGCCACAAGTACTCCTAGTTCTTTTTGTTAAATACAGAAGTAATTTTAAAAATAAATATTAAATGTTTATGCAAATACATTGCATCAGGGTTTATTCACTCTCGTTTTCCTGATTTCCCCCTCTTCCCTCCTGACCTTTCCCACCCCAGCATTTTAAGTCACTCTCAAAAACAAAATAAAAATTGCAAATTAACTTGCAGGCTGTGGCATAATGGCACACACAGAAGAATGACCCTCTGTTCCATTAAAAAATCACTAGGGCTATTTTCTGTAATTTTAAAAAGTGAAGTATGTGTCCTATTGAAAACAGGAACTTTAAGCGTAACAGGATAGGGGACATAAAGCATGGTGTCCACAAAACCAGCAGAATCCGTTCATTTTTCTAGAGGTGGGCACATAAATCACAAAGGAGAGAGATTCTGTCCTTGGTTATTTAAGTAGTGCTAAAAGCATGTAAGTAGAGAACCAAATCTCAAACTCATGGGGGAATCTGTCCTGCTAGACATAATGCACTGTTTATATAGTCATTTAACAGAATATAAAATGGGATTCAGAGAAATAAGAATTCATTTGTCCCGAAAAATTCAGAGTCATAGTGATAAAAGAGGTAGGGTTTGAATTTACAGGTTACTTAGAAGAGGATTCTTTGCTCAGAGAACAGCTCCAGTGATTACAATGTAAATACTCAATAAGGACTACGCTCATGAATAGAAGTTTCAAGGTCAAGCCCATAGGATTGTCGTGGCATGAAACCTTCAAAACCTGCAACAAATGTTCTCATTTTTCTCCATAAGATAGAAAGTAATTTTATTAGGTTTTTTTAATGCTGTAATTATGGAGGCATCTGTTGTGGCTCCGAAGTTAAGATTTAATTGAGTTTTGCACTTAAAGCAGGGATTCAGCATCTTACGTATGGAAAAATAGACTATCCATCTCAAAATTAGAGCACTTACTTTTTGAGTATAGAATGAATTTTCTGCAACTTTTCAAGTAAATCTATGTATTAGTTAATATTTAATTATAAAATAGATCAGTTAAGAAATGTATTAGAGCGCATCAGAGAGAGGTTTTATAATAGCAGTAAGACTTAGGCATAGTGAGATAGTAGAAATCACTTTATTGCTTTTTGTAAACATCCTAAAAATATAAGTGAAATTACATTTTTCCCAACTGATTGACACCAATTTCCTTTTCTTTCCCAGTTTTCTTTCCTTTTTTGGTTGCTACAACCAACCAGTCTGTCTTCTCTTTAGAGAAGCAAACAAGCACTGTGTGGACTAATATGCATCAAGGTTGGTGGCATGACTGTTTTAAATGAATGAATTTATTTAGTCTGAGGAACAGCATTATAGCACTATTGTTGTTTCATGAGTTAAATTCGAAGGATAGCTTGAGAGTTTCTTTTGCAAAGCAATGTTACACCACATTTTGTTCAATTTCTGATTAAAAAAATTAAACTTATTAGCATGGAATTATTACTACCCTCCACACATTGCAGAGGATTATACACAGAAGCACTCGGTAAATAGGCCCCATAAGTAATACATTTCAAAAGAAGGCTTTGGGAATATGACTAATAGCTCTTAAAAACAGGCCAATTTTATGAAATTTTAAAATGTGAAATTTACATGTTGTAGTATAAAAGATCATTTCTGAGTTTAATTGCTGATCCCCTGACTTCCATGGCTTGGCTCCTGCAAACAACTGAGCTATACTAGCTACATATAGATTTTTAGAAGAAAAATTGTTCAAATCCTTAAAAAGCAAATTTTTCATAGAAAACCACCATTAATGGAGCCTCTTTTGCCTTTACTGATAGGCAATACTGTTGATACTGGAAAATTAGACATGCTAGTGATCCACTGTTAAATTCCAAATAGGGTGTTATTGTCACAGTGGGAATCTCACAAACACAAGCAAGCACAGATCTTTCAAGGGTCTTGTTATGTGTCGTACCAACTGTTATGTTCACAGCACACAAACAGAGAAATTGCAAGGTCACAGTCTTTTATTTCTTAAAATCCAGAACTGCAGCACACAAGAACCAAAAACAGAGAGAGCTAGCTGTTCCATAAGACAGAGGCACAACTCACCACACTATGCTTTAGGCTGGCTCTTTGCAGACTGCTTCCTGAAAGACCCAGATCACGTGCTTCCCTATTGGGACCCCTTGCCTGCAAGCCGGACCAGGAATCCTCCCTCGCCCCTGAAATGTAAAGTGATATTTGATCATTTTAACTCAGTTTTCAATATGCTATACCAGGTTACAAAATGGAATTAGAAGTAGTCTGTGGTGTAAGGCAGTGTGGTTGATTTCTGTGTTTCCAGTTCTCCATGTGACTGATATGTTTGTATAGGGTTGGGAGGACTTCTGGTAATTCAATGCTCACAGCTTGTCTCATCTTGTATCTCCATCTCCCATCATGCTTACAGAACCCTGTCATCTGACAATGGTTAGGCAAGTGGCAAGCTGAGACTACTGCTTATGCAAAAACATGCTTGCTTTACTGTTGCTTCATCCCATTGCCATCCACCTAGTTCTTCTGTTTCAGGTGCCTTGTGTCTTGGTATAAACATAGCTAATTCATTTTCTGGTGCAGGGACTGTCTTTTTACTACACGTTTGAATGGTGTTAGGCCTAATGCACACACATAATAATTGAAAAAGTAATTTCAGAAACATTTTCCAAGGTAGAAAAGGCACTTTCTTGTTATGATTTTCTATGATATCCAGAATTTGTGCCACTGTCTAAGTGTCAAGTATCAGAGGGGTAGCCGTGTTAGTCTGGATCTGTAAAAGCAGAAGAGAGTCCTGTGGCACCTTATAGACTAACAGACGTATAGGAGCATGAGCTTTCGTGGGTGAAGACCCACTTTGTCAGATGCATGTAGTTAGAATTTCCAGGGGCAGGTGTGTGTGTGTGTGTGTGTGTGTATGTGTATATATATGTATGTATATATATATATATATATGTGTGTGTATATATATGCAAGCAAGAAGCAGGCAAGTGTGTTTATGGGTTTTTTAATGGAAAGACCTATATATTTCTCAAGCGTGCACAAGTGCAGTATGTAGGGAAATGTATCAGTGTTGGATGTGCGTAACAAATCATAAAATTTTGAATACGGAATTTGTTACAGATGTAAATTTGAAGTCCATAGGGCTCAGTAAGGTTTCATAATAGTTCAAAAAGAGAAAATATATACATTTTTAAATCACAATGGTCTTATTTCATAATTTAGTTAACTCCTTTTTCATATTTTTCCTTTTTGTTTATTTTATGGAGCTTTCTGATCTGAATCTCTCTTTTAGTCCTTTGATGTTTTGCAAAGAAAAAATATTAGCTGTTACAGCTGGGCCACTTCTTGCTTAGGAGGGTCAACTATTTCACACGCCGAACTTCTTTGCACTAGCTGACAACAGTCACCAGTGCTCAAAATGCCTGTGAAGTGTAATGATGGAATCTTGGGGCTGGTCTACACTGGGGGGGGGAATTGATCTAAGAATACGTGAATAGCGTAGCTGAAGTCGAAGTATCTTAAATCGAGTTACCTACCATCCTCACGGCGCGAGATTGATGTCCGCGGGTCCCCCTGTCGACTCCGCTACCGCCGTTCATGTTGGTGGAGTTCCAGAGTCGACAGGAGCGCGTTCGGGGATCGATATATCGCGTCTAGATGAGACACAATATATCGATCCCCGAGAGATCTATTGCTATCCGCCGATACGGCTGGTAGTGAAGATGTACCCTTGGTAACAGTAACTCTTGAGTGGATTTTAGTTTTCGGTCATTGACATCTGTGAAAACTGACATCTCTCTGAAACATCCATAAAAAGGGTTTTAGTCGTGTTTCCTAATGCATAGTATTCCAGGACATCTTTGTAATTAATATTAACATCTTTCTGAAGACTACTTGTTATATTTGGTTGTTAGCGATATAACTTTAGGTGAAAGGCTGATATTGACAAACTCTCTTCACCTACTCCTAGGTTACTTTCTATCGCTACAGGCATTTCCTCTTAAGTATAGAGTTGTTCCTTTTTGTTTGTTCTCTTTGGTGATAGTTTTGTTTACTAGAAGAGACCCTTAGCTATATGGATTCTCTTGCAGTATTAATTCCTGTCTCTCTGTCTCTGTCACTCTCACACTCACACTCACTCACACAGCTAACTGAATAACAAGCTAGAGGCACTCCTGGGTCAGCTGGCTGCCCTGCTGAATATTAAAGACAGCAAGATATTAACAGAGATGAGTATCCTCAGGTAGATGGATATTGTGACAGTGAAAGGGAGCAGCAGGATTCTCCCACCTTCCAATCAAATGAATCTGGGCTGAGTGATAACAGGAGAATAGTCAGCTGAGATAAGATGTCTGAGGTGACCATTCTGGCATAAGACACCTTATGTTGCCCTAAGCAACTTGGGGAGGATAAAGATGGTACAAAAGATATGGACTATAGGATGTAGTATTGATCCAGATGGTCAAGGACTAGACAAACTAGTGGTAAATGTCTACAAAGTGATGTAGATAGCATGGTGTGTGCACAGTTATGGACAAAGAGCAGGTGCCAAATGACCACCTGGACAGGCACTGCTAGATGCAGTATAAAGGGAGACTGTGAGGATATGTGTACTGTTTAAATCTCAAACAAGAAGTCAGGTAGCACAGATCTGGGTAAATTTCTAGGCAGAATTTCTACAAGGAAGTAGAGAGACAGAACAGCTTTAGAGATGGATATTACTGTTTTCCTTATTCTACTAAAATTCCTTGTTCAGTGTTGGAAGAAAATGTAACATTAGTGTTTGTAATTCTTTGCCATTCTCACGTGGCACAGGACTCCATTAAAACTAAATGTGACTGTATACATTTACGTTACTGAGGCAAGTGAGGTATATGTTGCAGAAAGTTGTCACTCTCTCTGTCCACTGTCCTTTAAATGCAGAGGAGCTCCTTGCCTAGTGCAAGGCTGTTGCCATTTTGTTTCTCACTTCATATGCATAACAGCACAGGGGAAATCACTGTTTCTCTCTCTTGTATGCAAACTTTATATTTGTTTTTACTTTCTTTATGACGTAAGTCATCGAGACTAAAAAAGTTCACATGGTAACCTGATGGTTACAACAAGGAACTGGAAATGAAGTTTACTGGGTTCCATTCCGTGCTCTGCTTATTAATTTTCTGTGTTAATATGGACAATTCACTTTGACTCTCTCTCTCTCAATTTACTCATCTCAGAAATTAGGTACTAGATGACCTAACATAAATGATTCACTGGGGAACTTTGTGACTTAATTAAGTGATAAAAGAACATTTCAAAATTTAGATGAAACGGGACAAGTAAATACAAAGCACTAAATAACAAAAATGAGAGCATGTAATTGCATGAGAATACAAAATGTAACAGACAAATATAAAAATGTTACGTGGCTGTGCGCAACAAAAGTCAGAAAAATACTGCAGTACTCGGGTAAGGACTTAAACTTATGGCTGATTAGTATCAATAATGGAAAGGAAATCTAGTTGAGAGGGAAGGGCAAAAAGAATGTTAGAAGTTTAGAAAAGTGACTTTTGAGGGAAAATGAACTGACTGTATTCTAGAAAAGTAAGTATTAAGAGGACATATGACGAGCTTTTCAATACACTAAAAGGATAGGCATACAATAGAAATATTCAAATATTAATGTTAACAACAGCATTCAGTAATATATAGTTAACAAGGAAACAGCAAAGAGCCTAAACATTTTTGTTCAAATTATATTAAGGGTACATTTTATAAATAGTTAATAGATATTTTCATAAATAGTTAATTGTTACAGATTGTTAGACTCAAGTTGCTCAATAGGTTGTCTATAACCATGGTCATATGTAACCATTTATTTGTATGTGCTTGTAACACACTATAATACGTGATATTAATGTCTAGATTTAGAACATGTTTGTAACATCAATCATTTATCAACACTTTATCTAGTCTTAATATAACAGGTCCACTCTGTGTGTGTGTGTGTGTGTGTGTGCACGCGCACACGCATGGGATAGTGAATTTGTGAACTGTCTTAGCAAAGGTAGCAGAAGGAAAGAGCAGCAAAGCCATGTTCCAAAAACACCTAACAGGAAGAGCTGTGCAAAACTTCAATCAATCATTTATTCTAAATCCAAAGAACAGGCTGAGTTGCACATGAGTTACACAAGCTTCAAGTAAGTCTGGGCCAATTTGTGTGTTAAGATGGATGCCACATGAAACTTAGGGAGTTCAGATGAGTTTTGTGGCATGTTCACATTTCCAGTTTGTTAGAACACAACTTTCTGGGGATGCAAAAACATGCAAAGCACAGTGGAAAAAATGGTTAGCACTGAATCTTGTAAATTTAAAGGTACTGAACAAAGATGGTTACTATACCGTTTTTGTGAACAATAGCTGCTACGTATATACTGCAGCTATTGACCACCCTGTAATACTGGAAGACAATGTTGTCAATAAGAAAACTTTTATTTGATTATGAATTGAAAATGTTTCCTAAACCATACCCTGTGACTTTTAAACTCAAGCTTCTGAGTCAATCCTGTGACTAAAGGCAAGTTGGCAGGGGGCCTCAGGAGTTATTCTCCTGTGAGCTGCAAGCTTTGAGCAGCTGCTGTCTCTTCTCTGTATCTGCTTCTCAGCAGCTCCCATCCTGACCATGTGCTGCATTATAGGGAAGGAGACATAAGTTGCTTGGATTGTCTGCTTGCCTGTTGGACTGAGAACCCCAGGGAGAGCAGGATAGGATAGGAGGTTGGATGACTCTGCCTGAGCTTACGGGAGTGCCTATTAGCAAAGGATACTGCAGGACAACCCAGGAGAAGGGAAAAGAGGTGAAGCACAGAAACAACAGCCAGTTACACTTCCTTGATTCAGCAGGTAGAGTGCTCTGTCTTGTGCCATCTGGAAACATTTCCCTAGGGACCATGCATCAACTGAGGATAGATAGCCAGAGTACAATGCATGCCCTTCTCACACCTGATAGACACCTCTCTCTTAGCTCCTGGTGCACAGAGAAAGAGCCAGCTATGCTAACTTGATGTCTGCGGGAAATTTTCCCATGCTTAGAGAGAACTTGATAATAGTGAGGCAGCTGGTTTGCAGGGGACAGCTGCCTATCATGCTGACCAGTACTGTCATATGTCCTTTTGCTCTCCTGTCTGTCTGCATCCACCTGTTGTCTCTCATCTTGTACTTGGATTGTAAACTCTTTAGGGTAGGGACAGTCTTTGTTCTGTGTTTATACGGAGCCTAGCACAAGGGGTCCAGATCTGTGACTGGACCTACTGAACACTCCCTCAGTGCAAAAAATAAGAGGGGAATCTCAAGTAGGGGGCATGCTACTGGCTTCCTTTCTGTGTGTGGTGACTAAGTGATACCAAGGGAACGAGAAACAGGACAGTTTGCTCTTAAATATTTGTTAGCAGCAGCCCTTTGATCTTGTTGATATATATTTGCCCCCAGGCTAAAATGGCCACAACTAATATACTGTAACCAGTTTGGATTTTATGGATTGTCAACCATTCTTTCATTATTTAGTATTCTTATATGTGCTGCTTTCATGTATTGTACCTAGGGATATGTGATATAGTAGATGTTTATGAACACAGGATTGTTATGTGAGATTATGGAAATTGACATAGAAGAGCTTTTAAAAATACCTTTCTTTAGGTAACACAGCAATCTTTCTTGTCACCTAGCAGCAATGGAACTTGCCTTAAATTGTTATGATTTTTACTTGGCAATTGACAAAGTAATAGACCTCACTGCAATGGTAGTGCACTGAATGTGTCTGAAAGGGGGAACACTCTAATCTGAACAGTGGCAACTTTAACATTTAGTGCTATGTTATAACAGCATTTAATAGGAGGATAAAGTCTGACATGATTGTTGCACCTCCATAATCTTCTGACGTAGAGACAAGGAGCCTGGTTTTCAAAAGAACTGATCACTCATAGTTACAACAGAATTCAGTGACAGCTGCAGGCACGCTGCAGTACAGCTGGTTGAAAATCTTCAATTTGACACTTTTTCATTACAGTTTTGACCAAAAAATAGATACAAAATCATGAGACCTTTCATGAAAATGGTGTCCCATTTTTCAACCAGCTCTCCTCAACACCTCTGAGAATCATGCCTTTGGAGCTTGAATCTTCACTGCCATCCCCTTAGACAGTGGTGAAAGTAACTTACAGGACTTACCGGTACTGCTGGAGTCCTGAGGAGGGCATGGCCTCATCTGGAAGAGGTGGGGCCTCAATTGGAAGAGGCGGGGCCTCTCAAGATTTAAAGGCCCTGGTGCACTGGCTGTGGCTGGGAGTCCCAGGGCTTTTAAATCAACCCAGGGCTCTCAGCTGAAGAGGTTGCTGGGAGCCCCCGGGGCTCCGGGGCAAATTAAAGGGCCTGGGGCTCCAGCCACCGTGGAGCTCTGGGCCCTTTAAATCCCCACTGCAGCTCCGGTGGCTGGGCTGGGGCCGGGATTCAAAGGGCTCTGGGCTGCCCGCTGCAGCGGGGAGCCCAGAGCCCTTTAAATCCCTGCCACGGAAGCCAGTGCAGTCCGGCATGGTGTACTGGCTCTTGCCGGTATGCAGTACCGGACCATACCGGCTTACTTTCACCTCTGCCCTTAGATTACTTACAGCTATTCAAGGTGTGAGTTAGACTGATAGCTACCATTCTGATTGGTAGCAGCTATTTATGTGATCCTCATCACTGTTATATCTGGGTGCCTCACAGTCACTAATCTATTTATCCTCACAGTAACCTATGAGATAAGGGAAGTCCTATCCCCATGTTGCAGTTGGGGAACTGAGCCATAGAGCAGATTTAAGTGATTTGCTCAAGGTCACACAAAGTCTACCATAGAACCAGAAGCTGACTCTAGATCTCTTGAGTTCTATTCCCATGCCCTATTCACTTCACCATCCTCTCTCTCACTCCCTTCTTTCTACAGGTGTGAATGACTAGACAAGAGGCCAGGTGGTGAAGAAGCAGGCCATGAAAACAAATGGATGCATAATAAACATTACACTATATAAAAGTGATGGCTTCTAAGCTGCTGTGTGTATCAGAGGGGCATTTGTAGAGCTCTGTCTCAAGCATTTAAAATGCAGTGGAAGCTAAGATGCATTGGACTTAGTATTTTTAGTTTATTAAAACAATCTGTTATATTTTTATTGTCATCTGCTCCCTAACCTCCTTAGAGGTTTGTTATCCTACTTTCTTACACAGTGAAGAGAGAGGCAGCATTCTACCATTTTTCCAGTTTCCCTATCTGTAGTGCAATCTGTCCATTTAATTTTTCACCAGGTGCCCAATGAAAAAGCAGATGTGGGGAGGGTTTACGGTGGTGATGGTATATATCTTACCAGTGAGCATCCCTGCAGCCTTTTGGAGAAAAAGGTGGGGTTATTCAAGGCTGCAGTTTTTCTACTTTCTTTCCATGGCAAACTCCTCGTCCCCCAGTTTAACCATTCCATGGCACTTATCTACTATTACTTTCCTAACTCAGACAAAAGGATCATGCTGTGCTCCTTTTAAGTACCATGGTATTCAGTGTCAAGATTTAGATATGTTCTTTCTGCCTGGCTTCCCCTTTGCCTCTTTCATTGAGCCCTTAAAAGAGTGTCAGGAAATGTTGTTGTAACTCATCAATGGTAGATTTTTACTACTTCAACTGAAAAAGTAAAGTGCACGAGCATTTAAACCCGTGTGACATGGGCAAAGGGGCTTGATCACACCCTTTTCCCACTGTGGAGGGGATAAAAAAAAAAAAGCAAGAGCCAGATGCTTTGGCCCAAATTGTGTCAGGAGGAAGGACGTTTGAGCTTTAGGTCTGTCATCTCAGTAGCCCTTCAACCTCTCAGAAACCCATCCATCTCTGCACATTTAGGACTGCAGATTTAGGATTATGGGTGAGACCTGGGCAGAGCTGTTCTGCTGAATAATTTTTTCCACAAGCCTTGTCTTATTCCATTTCACAACCTGCTCTCAACTTCCCCCTGATTGTGAGTTTTTAGTTGGTGCACAGTTACAAAACCAACCGGGGCTAAGCTCCTCAGGGAGCTCTACCAATATGAAGGGTTGGGGAGGAGGTCAGGAAGGAGCACAGAGGTACTTGGCTTCTGCATCAGGCACCAGTTTTCTACAGATGTCCCCAGATTTGTAGGCTTTACTGAGGGATCTTGAGAATATACAGTGTGAGAGCCGTCCATGCCTCCACAAAAGTGGGAGGGTGGGGTAAACTATATCCTTGCATCATGTCTTAGAGAGGATAATTCAGAGGATGCTCATTGGGAGCCCGATTCAAATACCATGGAACTCAGTGGAAAGATTCCCATTGTCTTCAGTTGGCTTTGGATCAGGTCCTGCCTTTCCAACTCTCTCAAAGCCTTGCCCATTTAAGACTGTGATTTGGGACCACAAATATTGGTTCACTTTTATTAGTGTGACTCATAGGAACCCATTATAGACATATAGATACGTATAAAAAAAAGCACCTATTAGCACAGCCTCACAAAAACAATGTTAATTGAACTGTGCAAAATCCTTAAAGGGTCATTACAATATTTTTGTTCCTTTTCTTGTTTCTCTCTTTTGGAGACTTTGTCAGCTTTAACTGTGGAATATGGGAATGATGGGTTTAGATAATTACGAATAGAGAAACAATGTCCTTAATAAGGGGAGAGATGTGTAAAATGAAACATGAAAATTCCTTAAGTTTGCCAAATGTCCCCAAATTGAATAAATATCATCTACTGTGAGCCTTAGGAGAGGAGAGAGTGAAAATGGTGCTGTTAAAAAGGGGCTGATTATACCCTTCCATATTCTGATTAAAAGTAACTGGTTATTCGTGTCACATTGGAAAATTCCAACTACCAGAGCCCAAATTGCTGTAAACTTTTATCATTTTAACTAGTCACTAATGTAACCTTTGTTAAAATAAAATAAAATCAAGGTTACTTCATCTTCTGTATTACAAAAACTAAAGCACATTTTAAGTGTTATTAATTGGGCAAACCATGAATTATCTCAAATAGGATTCTACCTTACTATAAGTGTTCCAGCATTATACACCTCTTGTATCTGTAAATTATAAAGTAAAAGCAAAATAGACTTATGGGTAGTCAATTATTTTTTGTCAAGGTCCAAATTTATTGGTCAAAGTATACTCAAGGTGCTGACTCCAGAGAAAATAATAACAAATGATGATAATGAGTAAAAGATTTTTGGGGTTTGTACAAAAGTGTCTGGTGGTCTGGATTTGGCCTGCAGTCTGCTTACCTGTGCCCTTAAGTATTTTCCTCAGAGGACTTATCTCTCAACAGACCCTTCATTTTAAAAAGTGCATTATATCAGGACATAACTCCACTCATTTGCTGATAATTTCTGCAATATGACAGGGCAATAAAATTGATCTGCTTCACGATCTCTCTCAATTCATTATGCCAGATAAATCAAGGAAGAAGTAGTTTTTGTTTTATCAGGCAGAGCTATCTCTTTTCTATCTGAATGTTGGCCCCTCCCCTCATGCTGGTTTATCTTTCCGCACAATGCTTTGTGAAGGAAAGTGGAAGTGCCCTATCGCTTGCTTTATTTATATTCTTTCATTCCATTCTGCCATCTCTCCCATAAACACACACGCACAAAAAAGAGAAAAAAATCTGAGGAAAAGCAAATGGCTCGGATTCCCTCAGAATGTCTAACCTGCCTGTACTCTGAACAGTGTGAGAAAGAGAACAAGCAGCTCTTACTGCAGGTTTTTTCGTGCAGGCTTTCCCTTCCCTTTAAAACGGTGCAGCCCTCCCCTGAGCAGCAGGCTGATTGCTTCCATTCAGCCACATTTGGTATGCATGAGCACTACTGCTCCAAGACAGGAGGTTGCTTTCTTAAGGAGGATCAGTGGCTAAAGCAAATCCACTTTGCCAGCCTTCCAACCAAGTTCCAGGAAGCATCTGTCCTACGGAATTGCAGGTGTGGACATGATGAAAATGGAATGTCAAAACTGTGGAGGACCATTTGTTTTGTAGGCATTATAAGGTTTGCAGGTCATTTTCCAGTGGAATTTTTAGAGGGTCATGAGTCAAACTGATGCTCCCCGACCACTAAACTGGACCATTCGGAAGCTATGCCATGCTGCTTTTCTCCCATCTGTCAGACTTCTTAAGGTATTGTAAACTGGTCATTTTAATATAAAACACTTATTTTCATCCTCTATTCAGAGTGTTTCAGATTTTGTTACTGGAAGGAATCCAGAAACTTTGCTTTGAATTATTTTTCCTGTCATCTTAGTGCATAAAGATAGCAGAAGTCTGTCTTTATGCATATGGTATGTTTAGGAGAAGTAGAGAGGTCCGAGAGACATTTAACAATGTGAGAATGGAATAAGGGATTATTGATTGTTTCTTCTCCAATTCACCATTTGTTAGAAAAAATAATATGAACTTCTAGGGAATAAAAAATCTGTGTGTGTGTATCTCTCATATATACTGTGAGAAGTCTTCTAAACAGATATTAATTATATGATGATGGTTAGTCCCCAGGGACACCTATGGGTAGAATACCACACAGAACAAACCCTTACATCAACCCTGTGTGTGTGAACAAATATTATCATGGTTTTTTTTAAAGCTGTACGTACCAGTCAGTGGTCAGCCTATACCTAATTGATAATGCAGATTTCCTGAATGTAATTTTCTGCTAGTCCTTTGTTTTTCAACCAAGTGTTACGCTTTGTTTTCATACGTTGTCTTAAAGATACTTGCCTAAATAATAATTATACTATACAGTAAATGATGGATGGGTATGAAACTCAGATATTTGCTTCTCACCTGAAGTACCACTACTACAGTACATCCCAATTTAGCCTTCTAGAGGCATATATCAAACCCAAAATCT
Organism: Mauremys reevesii; assembly: GCF_016161935.1. Classification (NCBI taxonomy): domain Eukaryota; kingdom Metazoa; phylum Chordata; order Testudines; family Geoemydidae; genus Mauremys; species Mauremys reevesii. Next base: position 91,717,915 of record NC_052628.1, on the reverse strand, counting down.
CAAAAGTCAAACTCTTCACAAGAAGATAAAGTTTGTATTGAGCTGAAATGTGTCATTTGTTCTTGGGAAAGCTGGTCACTTAATTTGTTGGAACATGCTGTGCGCGTTTTAAACCCCATAATAATCAGGAATCTGAAACTATATATTCTATTTCGCTTTTATACCTGTAATATTTCTTTTGATCAAATGCATCTGTAACTTTAACATTTCATAGGCTGTCCCTGAAATTAACGTTTAATCATCTGTAATATGAGAATTCAAGTTAATGTCTTTGAATATAAAATGTGATGTACCCATTGATTTCATATGGCTAATTGGCATTGTGAAAATGAAGTCATTTATTAGAAATAGAATCTTTAAATGCACTATTAAATATATAATAGCTTACTTTCTATTAGTTTTCCAGTGAACTACAGTATGTATAATAATTGCAGTATATGCATTGAACAAACTACTACACTAGCATCATGGCAGGCGTTTGATGGATCTTAGTTTGACAGAAAGGGGCTATCCTAGGAACAATTGTTTTTCCTAGCCTTAGGTGTGTATGTGCTGAAGAAAACACAGTAAGCAGTACAGTGGAGTAGATTCAGAATTTATATGTGAGTAAATGAAAATGCAACAGAAGTAGATTGTACAACAAATGGAGCATGTGTTTATTTTAATGAGAAAAGCAATTACACAAAGAGTACAAGCTAGAATAAGCAACACATTAGTATCAAAATTCATTTAGGAGACTATAATTTCCCGGGGGGAGGTGAGCGGGGGCGAGACCTTGATATGGTGGTTTATTAGCACTCCCATTATCATGAAAATTATTTTATCTTTTTGACAGATAAACATTACCCCATCTGTGTAGTTTTTCATCGCTGCACATATTTTAAGGGTAAATGTCATCGATTATTTATTAAACAGCACAAGCTAACTAGAATCTTTCTTGCTACAACAACAATCCTTTAGGGCTAGATGATGGCTAGTCCCTACACAGGTGAACAAGCACGGGAAGAGTTCACATACAGGAGCTAGGAACAACACAGTCCTTGTGCACAGGGGTATGCAAGGATTGTGGAAGGCTTTGCACTGATAGGAACCCTAATCACACCAGAGAGGATGGGAAGGGGGTGGGGCCTTGGCACTATCCCAGGCTTTCTGCACTGGTGGCTGGCTATGGAAGAAAGTGCACATAGTACCATCTTAAAGGGACACCAACTCAAAATTCACACCTTCTAACACTTTTACCTATTTTTATCATTAGCATAGAATATTTACAAAGCAGTATCCCCCAAAGGACCAGACAGGAGCAGGGCCCCAGAGTGCTAGCTACTATATTGACACATGCAAAGACACAATCCCTGCCCCCAAAAACTCACTTGTTATAATTAGATAATATGCTTAGATTGGAACACCTAAGATTACTCAAACTAGGAGAGAGAAGATTGAGAAAATTTTCCTTGATTTTTTTCCAGTGCATTTGACAGTAATTTGTATATAAACAAATTAACTTTTCCCCCTAGTCAGTCAGTTTCTCTATTTTGTGTCTTTCACACAGCAATAAAGGAGAGAGAATCTTTTTTTTCCTTCTAAAGAGGAGAATCCTCTATAAATCCGCAAACTTTGGCAAGGGGATTCAGGGACAGGTGTAGTACCTGAAACTAATTTGAACTCATTTTTAAAAATTGACTAAATTTTAAATTGATAGCATCCTGTTAAAGGGACACAGTGGCTGTGTCACGATAAATAAATGGTGTGATAGTTTCCTTTATTCTTGTATTTACTTATGTATCTTTATTTTTTTATGTTGTACTGATTTCTCTTAAAATAAATATCATAAATATCCTTTATGAAAATACTGGACACAGAACAAGTGTATTCTTATCACCTGTTATATTTATAGAGTCAGATCCTGAAGTCCTTACTTAGTTTCGTCTATTGAAGTTAATGGGAATTTGCCAGTATAATGATGTCAGCCAGCCTTTTTTATTTAGTTTCTCTTTTGCCTAACATACTGTGTTACTAAATGTGATTAGCTTCTTGCACAATGTGTGCTCAATAAAAGGATTATCTTTGCTACAACTGATGTTTCTATACATATAGCATCCATTTTATCACCATTATGTATTTTATCTGTTGTTGCAAAACTCTATTTAAATATATTTCATACAATTGCAGTGGTGGGCAACCTGTGGGCTGCATGCAGCCCATCAGGATAATCCGCTGGCGGGCTGTGAGACAGTTTGTTTACATTGAGCATCCGCAGGCACGGCCGCCCGCAGCTCCCAGTGGCCGCGGTTCACCATTCTCAGCCAATGGGAGCTGCGGGAAGCAGCAGCCAACATGTCCTGCGGACGGTCATTGTAAACAAACTATCTTGCAGCCTGCTGGCGGATTACCCAGGCGGGCCGTGGGGCCACAGGTTGCCCACCACTGATGGTATGGTCTTTTATTTAGTCTTCAAAGAATAAAAATTTACAATGACACTAGATCATTCTCATCTCTGTACCTGATTTTATACAATCAGAACAAAGTTACAAAACATTTTAAAATTGAAAGCTGACATATATGCTCAAACTGTAAGAGCAGTAACAAACTCTAGGGACTTAGAATAAATTTCCATAGTGACCGCTGATGCAGTACTCCGTAGTAAACAATGTAACCCCTCATCTTCATCTGTATATAATGTATATTTAACTAGTCTCTTTAACAAGGAGCATAATGTCCTCTCCCTTCACTCTGTCAGTTCAATTTTAGTTGTAGTGATCTATTAATTTCAAGATACAACAGTAGCAGCCAGGACTGGCTAATAGCTTCTCTTTACACTATGCTGTTTTGATAATCCTGTGGGATGCACTTGAAATGACTAATTTTAAATTACTAACATAATTCTGCCCTTCAACAGGTAACCCAGATTAATTATCCTAGTGTTATGTTGAATTGGCATGGCCTTCTCTGTTACATGGATTGACAGTAGATATAGTGCAGGACACAGTGGCCTGATTTGATTTAGCTAAACTAGGATCATTCACAGATGCTGACAGGCTGGACACCATCCAACTCTATTTCCTATGCTTGTCTTCCAGGCATGCATATCTGTTTTAACCTACTTCAGTAATACCCTCATGTTTAGAAATGGTTTTATAATCCTATTTTCTTAGTTTTTCATTTTCTAACAGAGAAACAGAATATTAAAGAACTAAGAAGCTATTACATCTGAAGCATGAATTAAACCAAATTACTGTAGGGCATTTTTACAATTAGTGCTTCATTGGTTTGGGTTTCTTTATTTTTCTTTTTTCCCTACAACATATAGAATATTCTTGCAGCAAATACTATGTGGCTTTTTTAACATGCCACACACGCACACAATATCACTGCTTCAAATATAAAGTTAGAATACTAAGATGAGCATTGCTTGGAAATCCTTATGTAGACAGAACAATTTTGTGTTGTAGAGAAAATTGTCATTTTCCCATCGCTGCTCATGGAAAAGAGAAGAGCCGTCTTCCAAAGAGGGCTTTCCATCTGTGACAGTTTAGCTTCAATTTCTCTGCGTTAGCTCTGTTTGCTTGTTTGCGTGTTGGGACAGGACCTCGTTATATTGATTTTTCTTTGAATCTCTAAATCAGGAGAGTTAATTTTAATGGCATAATATTAATTGTGCAAGGAATTTCATATCATATGTATGCAGTCCCAATTCATTCAAGTATCATGCATTTAAAAGCTGTTCTGTTGTAAGAAGACGTGGAAATAAATTCCATTTAACTCAATGCATTGGCTGAAGAGGAGATGCTTGGCAATGAATGTACCAGCAGGGAAAATAAAGATGGAAAGATTTAGAGTAAATAGATATTTCTGAGCAGGTCTGTGTGGTGATGAAAAATTGATCTATAACATCACTATCTAGGCTTCACTTTAAAGACTGTAAGCCTCTAGGAGAGTCTGCAGATGTTAAAACTCTGGTTAGGACAGATATGAGGATGACACCTACCATGGAGGTAGGAAATGGAATAATGCATAGAAAATCCAGGGCAGGGCTTGGATAGTACGGGGGTACAAAGGAAAATCAGTCTGATGTTCAGTAAGGTCAGTGTTACTGATTTAGAGGCATGCTCATATGGAAATACTGTGTATCAACCTTTGCGTAACTTTTAAGCAATGATTTTACTTCACCTACTTCTGCACAGTAGGGCTACTGGAATGGCTTTATGAGTCTGGAATTTACTTTCTATAAACATATAGCTCTAGGTTTGCCAGAGTCATGAGAAAAGGGAAAAGTCAGAAGAAACAGAGAAAATAAATTAGATATTTCTTAACCACATGGTTCAGTGGCAAGTGTCCATTTCACTATATCATTTAACTACAGAAGAAACCTACTCAGCTTGGAGACAATCTGATTCATCTTAGTGATTGCCATGTGCTGTCTGTCCATCAAATGCTTTTTGGTGATTTAAAGGGATCAGATGCTAATTTCTGATCAAAATAGAAACCAGTTAACGTCTTTTGAAGTTGCACTACACAGGAAAGTGCATGTAAAGTAACTGAGAGGGCAACCACTTAAGAGGCTGAAAAAAAGAGGGTGTTGGGATATGGCATGGTGTCTTTTAAAGTAAAAAAAGATTTGCTTTGGGTGAAATCCTGAACTCATTGACAAAACTCCCATTAGCTTGGGTGGGAAGGTATAAAAATATGGTTAATATTAATATATTGATTAAGAAGGCATCTAAAGGAAGAAAAGTGAAAACAGATATTGTGCTTCATTATAGACACTTGAACACCACCAGCTAAACTTCACATGGATTTTGTTCAGCAGATTTAAATTATGTTCTGGAATTCCATTATTTGATTACCAAGGAATGCTCTTGTAAAGCTAGTTTATTCTCCTTGTATCCAAGAAAAATAAAGTGAATTGAATAAATAACTTACTTCTGGAGCACGTAATGTAGAATAAACTATATTCTCTTGGAAACAGTAAATGATTATGCTACACCAGCTGTCTGCTTCAGAAGCCTCTACTGATAAAGTAAGAGTACATGTAAGAGAGGAAAAAGCAATTACAATTTCACCTATTGACTAAGTCATCAAAGGGTCATCCTGTAATTCAGAGGAGAACTCTAAGAAATCTTTTTTTTTTTTTTGTTAATTTAGTTGTAAATGGGCTGGTTTGGCTGCACTATTAGCTATTGAGATCATCATCTGTGACCATGTTAAACTCTTAAGCATCAAAAGGGCAGACCATATTATGGTATATAATTCTTTAAAATGACTGGAAAGTTGTGCCAAATGTCTAGAGATGTGCCAGGGTAGGTAAATATGAAGATTAACATTTCTTAATACTGTACCATCTTTTGTAACCTGCTTTGACACTCTCATTTCTCTTGCCATATAGCTGCTTAGGAGAGAAGGGTTGCTCTGAATTGTTCTGCTGTAACAGACTGTTTTAGTGCATCTAAGACTGCAGCAAAATGAGAGAGTATGTTTACCAGATCCGAGATGAAAAACAGAGGATCTCAGAATAAGTCTGGTATGCATACACTGTCACTTATGAAATGTTATATTGAGTGAAGATGATGACCAGATAATATGCACAGAGCTGGCAATTAAGAGTGTGTAATAATTTACATTGGTAGTCTGTGCTTGCGTCCGACTGTTTACTAACTGAAATTGTTACAGAGAATGAGCTGTCATCAACACTTCCATCAGAAATCTCTACCTGGGTTTGATGCATTCTAGGAAAGAATGATAGGACTGCTTAATATATGAGCATGTAGAAGGTCATTCAGTGTAATTGGTCACTTTTAAATTTATCCGAAGAAAACTGGTCACCCTTCAGGTTTGTTTGTTTACCTGCCGCGTCTGCAGGTTCAGCCAATCGCAGCTCCCACTGGCTGCGATTCACCGCCCCAGGCCAATGGGGGCTGCGGGAAGGGCAACCAGCATATCTCTCAGCCCACACCGCTTCCCACGCTCCAGGCCAATGGGGCCTGGTGAACTGCAGCCAGTGGGAGCCACGATCGGCCAAACCTGTGGACACAGCAGGTAAACAAACTGGCCCAGACTGCCAGGGGCTTTCCCTGAACAAGCGGCAGACCAGCTTTGAGAAGCACTAGTGTACACTACATAGGCAGCGAGTTGTATGGGTCCGTGGTGTCTGTGTTCCACCAATATTCAGGAACGTGGGCCCGGCTCCACCAATGTTTGGGGCTCTGCTTCAGGCCTTGTGACCAAGGTCCTGGGGCTCCACTGCTAGCCCCGCACCCAGGGTCCCGACTGCTGCCTGGGTCCACTGCCAGCCCTGCATCCAGGGACACAAAAATTGTGTGGAACATGGTGGGGAGGGGCGGAGAGTTGGAGATTAATGAGAGAAGCTGAGAGGTGGACACAGAACAAATAGGAACCTGCAAACATAGATCTTGCTGAGGAGCCTGACTGTGCTCCCATTGTAGATAGTGGGAGTTTTCCCATTGTGCTCAAAGGGAGAGGGACTGGGCCCAAACTGTGATTTAAACTTTGTTTTAAAACCTGATGAAAGTCACCTTGCATGACATTTAATAGATTTCCAACTGCACATTGGAAATTAGAAGGTGCTGTTAAACAGGACAGCTGTACGGGAATGAACAGAGTGTTGAACATAATAACAGGAGCATGCAAAAAAATAAAATGGAAACGTGTATTAAAACAACCACCTTTCCTGTATATTAGACAAATGAGACCTCTTCCCTATGGTCTAGTGGAGATTTAAGAAACAGATGTTCCTTTGGGGGGGTGGGGGGAAGAATTCTTCAGGGCAGGTTAGAGAATGGAAACATTGGAGCAATGAAGTAACAAAACCAAGAAGCAGTTTAATCTGCTGTATCATAGACACATAAACATCTAGATATGTTAATTCAGACATTTGAAGAGTTCAGCTAAATTAATAAATGGATAGGAATAATGAACCAGATCCTAAACAGGTGTAAATTGGCATAGCATCATTGACTTTGATGGAGCTCCATTGATTTACATCAGCTGAGGATCTGACCCAATAAGCAGAATGTAACATTTTAAAATTAGGGTTAGGGTTAAAGTTTTATTTAGATATATAATTTATTTTTATTTATTTTAGAGAATCCGCTTACCAGGCAGGTTTGGGGGCAGGAGTTGGACCTGTTCTGGGCAGCACTAAAAATTATACAAACCTGGCGCCCATAGTACACTATGAAATATAGATGATTGCATAAGAGTAGGTATGATCCCTGTATAGAGAACCTAGTATAATTAATTGATAAAGTTCTGTTTTCTCATCTGAATTGTCAGTTAAGTAAGTTTGCAATAGACTTTAAATATTTTTGTCTGAGTTTCAGCTGTGTTGGGGGCATTTCACACTGCTTCACCAGCACATAATGGCCCTAAATCCATCTTAGCTGGCCACTGTCTAAGAACCACATTGTAGAGAAACAGGTATAGTGGCTCCTGTACCACCCCTCATCTGACATGAGGCATAGGGTTGAAGCTAGGAGAGAGAGATTATGGCCAGGATATGGCCATGACATTCCCTTGCTGCTTTAACAGGGGATAGGTTTGAAGCCCAGAATGGGAGGGAAAGAGGAAGGGGGAAGCTGCAGAGGTGTCTTTAAGCCACCTTTGAACATGCATTCACACATTCCCACCGCCCATCTGCTATCCCAAACTTTAGATACTGTACAATTTTTCAAACAAATACTTAATACAAAATTATAAGTTCTTGGTACTCAGTTGTAGCCAAGGAACATGTAACAGAAGTGAGTGGGATGGCAGAGGAGTGTGTGTACACATGCACACAGGTTGCTAAACCACCTTTCCATTTCCCTAAACTTGGGGCTACTAGGCTCTGAGGTGATCCCCCTTATATGGCAGCTGGGGATACTCCTATTTGATGAACTTTGAGCTGATTCAATTGAATCAGTTCTCCTAAAGAAGCAAAATCCAGTGTTTTATATAGATAAGTCCTTTTAAGCGTGGCTAATTATACTGCAAAGGTTTAGGTGTTCATTTTATGACTATATAAATATCAGTGAGAAATATATTAGCAGATTGAGCCTACATTATGGATGTAATTCTTAGCAGCAGTGACCATTTGCTTGAAAATGATGCAGAAGCAAATCTATTCTGGTAAATAGAAAAATAAAATTAAAGAAGGGAGGGTGAAGTCTGCATCAGTTTCCTGTATAGTACAGAATAAGACACTCGCATACAATGCTTTTTCAAGAATAGTATCTACATTAGCAGATTCATAGGAACCAAAAATGCATCAGATTTTCAGGTACAGTTGCAACTGATGTAAGTTTATTGTATATACACGGAGCTATTTTTTCAGTGACCTCTAACTTTTCACCTGCAATTTTGCACATGCAACCAGCTGTAACTTTAATGACAGAATTTTGCAATCTACATATCTTATTGCACTCAACCATCAGATAGCATTCAGACATCATAACTATCAGTTATGCTTACAATTGATTTTGCTTGCAATTTTCCTGATATGTGACTGTACAGTAAGAGTCTAGATTAATGTCCTTTTAAAACTGTGATAATTTAGTATTAGGATAACATATTAGCCAATAGGAGTTGAGGAAGCACAGCACCTTGCTATATTCTTTGTATATTGCACAGCACACTATAGTGTTATACAATACATATACAAAGATTGCAAATGTAATAAAATTGCAGCTCTCCTCTTTGCTGACTCCCCATGAAGTGTCTTATTTGCGTGTGTATTTGTAAGAGAAGTTTAGAAGTAAAAATAAAAGAGAAAATAGCAGTTACTACTTCCATCAAAAAAAAATCTAATACAAAACAGTGACTATTTTGGGGGGGCAAGAATTGTAAAATGTTGCTCTTAACAGAAGCACTTGAAGCATGAGGGTACAGATGCAATACCATTTAACATGTTAATGATTTTGATTAACAGCATAAGATTTAATATTGTTCTGTGGGGTTATTTCTTTGTTCAAGAGGGTGCCATGAGAGCAGTTCAGGCCACAGCACCAGGAACTGAAGCTGAGCGGTTTTATTCCACCTGAGATGCTAATAAGACTATGTATGCTACAGTGCAAAAAGAGAGACCCTTGAGGCTTTGTGGAAATTTATGTTAAAGCCAGTAATAAACAATGAAATAAAATCATTTAATCAAAAATATCTCTCATCCTTTAAATACAATGGTGACATGAAACAGTCTGACAAATGGCTTTTTGTAAGGCCAGGTAACCTACAGAATAAAAACAAGCTTCAGATGATTTAATTAAAATAACTAGGCTTGCTGTCCATCAGTAGTGATGTGATGCTGGAAAACATTCCATAGCCTCTACCTTCAGAGAGTTCTGAAGAACCTTCCTCTGACCCTTGGTTTCATAACTGCAGTGGGGAAACACAATAATTTATAAGCCATTACATTTAAGAATTCTTTTGGTCCTTATAGAGGATGTCCACATGAGGTACTGTCCATTGGAGGGATGCCTTTCTCAGCTGAGTACAAAATTGTTGCATTATAACTTTGTGACATTATTTTGTCAGTTGCAATGCAACCTCATGGCGCAGGGTCACAGTGTGATGACATGCTTTTTTGGACTGTTTAAATATCCTTTTATAAAGGTGGACAGACCAGGGGCGGCTCCAGACCCCAGAACGCCAAGCGCGTGCTTGGGGCGGCAAGCCACGGGGGGCGCTCTGCCGGCGCCACGAGGGTGGCAGGCAGGCTGCCCTCGGCAGCTTGCCTGCAGAGGGTCCGTTGGTCCCGCAGCTTCGGCGGACCTCTCGCAGGCGTGCCTGCGGCGGGTCCGCTGGTCCCGCGGCTTCGGCGGACCTCCCGCAGGCGTGCCTGTGGGAGGTCCGCCGAAGCCGCGGGACCAGCGGACCCTCCGCAGGCAAGCCGCCAAAGGCAGCCTGCCTGCCGTGCTTGGGGTGGCAAAATGCCTAGAGCCGCCCCTGGGACAGACACATCAAAACTGGGACAGCCCTATGCTTTTATAGCACCTTTAGTCCAAGGATTTTAATATGCTGTACAAATAACTGGGCCTCATTTTGAGGGAAGTATTGTCTCCATTTTACAGACAGAGAAGCTCAAGCACAGAGAGGTTAAGTGACTTATCCAAGGTCACGCAGCATGTAAGTAGTATAAGTAGGAATAAGAAATGTACTGTCTGGCTCCCCATTCTGTACTTTAATCACTAGTACGTGTTTCCACTAGCACTATGTTCACAGCTCTACAATGCCCTCAGTTCCCAAAACTAGTACAATGTCCTTCATAGAGTCCATAGTTCCATCTGCCTTTCTCATATGGCAAACAGGAGATTGCTAATGGCATCACGGGGACTTCACTGAGTTATCTTAATGTGGTGTCTACTCTGCAGTTAAAAACCTGTCACTGGTCCATGCCAGCTGACTCGGGCTCAGGCTAAGGGGCTGTTTTATTGTAGTGCAGACAGTCGGGCTGGAGCCAGGGCTCTAGGATCCTGCAAGGTGGGAAGATCCCAGAGCTTGGGCTGCAGCCTGAGTCCAAACATCTACACCACAATTTAACAGCCCCTGGAGCCAGAGTCAGTTGGCACGAGCCAGCACCTGGAGTCTAACTGCAGTTTATACATATCTTCACAGACCAGAGTATTCTGTGTTTTTTAATTTACTTTCATTACTCAGCACCAGACAAATCAGTTTGAAAATTGAACATATGGGGATAATCAGAAGGGGAACTGTTATTAAAACATTTGACTTTAAATATATGTGCCACTCAAATTACTTTAAAATAATATGAATGAAGGAATTTATTTATTGAATGTGTATCTCTAAAGAAGTATACTTTAACAACCCATGTAACATTTGAAACCAAAATATTCATTTTTCATAGGTATTTTGGTGGAGATTTGAATGCACACTCCTTATTTCACTCTAAGATAAATAAGATTTTCAAAAGAAACTCATTTTAAAGATAAATGTCTCTAATATATTAAATCCAAATTTCCTGTGCAGCTGCTGGTCAATGGAGACATTGGGAGTTGTAACCTATTCTGAGGTAGAAGTAATGAGCTATTCCGCAGGTTGCTTCCTTAGGGTATGTCTATACTACGAAATTAGGTCAAATTTATAGAAGTCAGTTTTTCAGAAATCATTTTTATACAGTCGATTGTGTGTCCCCCCCCACAAAAATACTCTAAGTACATTAAGTCGGCGGACTGTGTCCACAGTACCGAGGCTAGCGTCGACTTCCTTAATTTTCACGCGGCGCTGCTTTGCGTCCCTGTTATGGCCTCTGTCCTTCATGCCCTTTGAGACTTTTTCTAATGTTTTGGCGTTTCGTTTACTGGAACAGAGTTCAGCTAGCACGGATTCCTCTCCCCATACGGAGAGCAGATCCCGTACCTCCCGTTCGGTCCATGCTGGAGTTCTTTTGCAATCCTGGGACTCCATCATGGTCACCTCTGCTGATGAGATCTGCATTCACCTGCACCTTGCCATGCTGGCCAAACAGGAAATGAAATTCAAAAGTTCGCAGGCCTTTTCCTGTCTACCTAGCCAGTGCATCTGAGTTGAGAGCGCTGTCCAGAGCGGTCACAATGGAGCACTCTGGGATAGCTCCCAGAGGCCAATACCATTGAGTTGCATCCACACTACCCCAGATTCGACCCAGCAAGGCCGATTTCATGGCTAATCGCCTCGTCAGAGGTGGAGTAAAGAAATCGATTTAAAGAGCCCTTTAAGACGAAAAAAAGGGCTTCGTCATGTGGACTGGTCTAGGCTTAAAGCGAGGTAAAGCTGCTAAATTTGACATAAAATCGTAGTGTAGACCCGGCCTTAGAAGCAGCTGTGTAATGCCAGTTTTAACCTCACATAGCTGACATCCCAAGATGGCAAGTATTAGGGGGTAGCCATGTTAGTCTGTATCCATAAAAAGAACAAGGAGTCCAGTGGCACCTTAAAGACTAACAGATTTATTTGGGCATAAGCTTTCACGGGTAAAAAACCTCACTTCTTCAGATGAAAGCTTATGCCCAAATAAATCTTAGCCTTTAAAGTGCCACCAGATTCCGTTGTGTTTTTATCCCAAGATGGGTTTTCTTTTTTTCTTCATTTACTCCTGTTTCAAAACCAGTACAAAGGAATATTTTTTCCAGTTTGCTTTTTGTGCAAATTTTTTAGAATTGCTAAAAAGTCATTTGATAGAATGAAAGTCTAGTAGAGTTGGAACAAATAATAGGAAATGCTTATTCACAATGTGTTGCAGTCTGTGGAAATGTTTATCACAGAACATCATTAAGTTAAATACTTGAGCTGAGTGAATTTATTTACATCAGATTAAAATTAAAAAAAAACATTTTTCTGGTCATAAAATGTTCTTGAGCAGATAGGTTTTTATTGATTTATTCATTTAAGGCTCACCCAGAGCCCTCTGACGTCGATGGAAAGACTTTTTTTCATTGACGTATGGGCATGATCCAGATTTGTCAGGTGAGATTTTTGCTGCAGATTCTGTTAATAGTTCTGGATAGTTACAAGTGGCATGATACTATATTTGTTCCATGCTTGGCTAGGTGAGCAGGCCCTTCTTCTGCAAGTACTCACTCACATGGCTTGTAATGGTGTTGGGACTCATCACCACAGCGCCTCCCGCTGGTGACTCCGGGAATTATCTCAGTCCAGTGGCGCGCACCCTCCTGGTGGTGTCCCATCCGTCGTCTCACCCTTGGTGGGCGTGTGGACCCACGTTGCTCCCAAATTGCGGCATCCGCCTGCCTTCTCTCTTATTCAGTCTTTATATAGGGCCTAGCCTAGCCCTCATTGGCTGGCTCTAATCTTGGCCCTGATTGGCTCCCAGTAAGCACTTTTTTAATTGGCTGCCCATCTGTGTGGGCGCACTGGGCTGCTGCAGCCCACACTCTCAGGGAGGGAGCAAGCTGGAAGTAAATGAATTAAATCAAATATTTGAGTGAATAGTTGCTTGAAACATTTTTCTGCATTCATTCATCTTTAAGGAAGAGTGTGGCTTGTAATAGTTTTTTTTTTAAAAAACTAAATAAATTTGACAAATATTTATAAATTACTCTTACCTTAGCACACTGAATCAAATGTCATGCTATAGGTCATAAGATGGTTATCACATGCTTCAGGAAGGATTTCTCCACCATATATAACATTGCAGATTTGGCTTAGATTTGTAGGAAGGGGTTCCCTCTTCTGAAGAATCAAATACTGACCACTGCCAGAGGCTGAATACCACATATATAGCCTAGTCCAATATGGCAAATCCTGTGGCCTAAATATTCTTGTGTGGTCTTGGTTTGTACGCAGTGAAGTTGTAGCTGTGTCGGTCCCAAAATATTAGAGAGACAAAGTGGATGAGGTAATATATTTTATTGGACAAGCCTGGGAGCTTAAATTCATTACTCTGCTAGGCACCAAAATCATGGACTGAACAGAGATACTGGATTTATGGCTAATTACAACAGTACTTTTTTAAGAATTACACTAACCCCCTCTTTATGTCCTATGACTGCAGAAGTGTTAACGGGCCTTGAATGGTCAATTACAATACACGCTAACTACTTACTCTAAACAGTCTGTTTCACTTTCTATTTTGCTGTGATGTTCCTTTCACCGACCTGAAGAAGAGCTCTGTGTAGCTTGAAAGGTTCTCTCTCTCTCACCAACAGAAGTTGGTCCAATAAAAGATATTACCTCACCCACCTACTTTCTCTGTTGATCTTAGGTGTGTTTTACTTTTGGGTGCCCGACTTTAGACACTTTAAAGGAGTCCAATTTTTAGAAGGTTCTGAGCACCTATTCTCTGAAAATCAGGCTCCTTTAAGGCCTCTCCTGTTGTGCACTCCAAAATTGAAGTACTCAGAACCAACAGTCATTTTTTGAAAAATTCGGTTTGTTTCTTAATCCAAGCTGAAAAAGAATACATGTGCTCAATTGACTTTTTAGCTCTCCCATGATTTCCTCTTAGGTGTTTCCATGATGCAATAGTATATGACGGTGCTTTTCAGATTTAAATGTTTCATCTGAAAATTCAAGTGAGCTGTCATTAAAACACGTTGCTTCCCACTGTGAAGGATTTTCAAGCTAACAGGGAAGCCACAAACAATATAACATATTGCATTAGTTTCAGCTCAAAGAAGAAACATTAATTAAGGAATGAAATACCCACAATTAGAGCAGGTAGCTGCTGTGTGATCTGAATATACTGTGAATACATAAATGCTAAATCACATGTTTATGCTCACAAGACAATGATTATTATTCCCCAATTATTTGAATTACTTTCTGATAATCAGTTTAAAGGCAAAAAATACTGACAAGTTGGAATCACAAAATCAGTTTTATACAAAAATAAAACACACAAAAATATATTGAAGGTTTAGCTTGTTACTGAGAATCAGTACAGTTTTAAAGAATGTCTCATACAGGATAAAGTGACAGATATGTTTTAGAATGTCAAATTGCTAATATTGATCAGTTTATTTTCTGAATGTTAATCTTTTTCTTGTAGCTAGGAGACTCAGACCTTGACCAAAATAGTCATAGTTCAAGGTTTCCTCACAAAAACTACTGTAGGCTATCTTCATTCATGGACCTGATGTCAGAGATTACTTACTGTATTCAAGAGGAAAGCTGAACAGTCTGAAAAACACTTCTTGGCATTTAAAAATAAGAAGGCCAGAATGATGCATAGGGAAAGAAATTATGTGGTAGAAAGCACTCCATTTGGGACTTTGCTTCTGTTTATAGCATACCTTCTGTTTGAGGAAAATAAATGTATTATTATATAGAAAGTATTTCAACAAAAAGCTGGGGATGTTGGACAATTGGGTTTGTGTGGTCTTCGTTGACTAATAAATCCACATCCTGAAGGGAAGTGGAGGAAAATAGAAAAGGGTTAATTTTCTAAGTAAACATCCTTGGTTTTACAATGGTCTCTTTTGGTTTGACTGAGGGTAGTGATCCATCTTTTACAACACATTGCATCTTCCTGATCCATGCAGGAGCATTCTAGCTGCAAGTCACTCATGGTAAGTGTTTCTTGAATTAATATCATCAGGGAAGGTCCCTAAAGTTTTATTTCTAAATGCCATATGAAGACTGGAGATACAAGAAGATCCAAAATATCAAGAGACAAAAGTATACAATGAGAAACCCCGTGTGGCATTTTGTGGATGTAGGCCACAATGTTTTCTGGGACATACACTAGATTGCAATTAAATTCTGAGATTGTTTTGCTGTGGAGGCTCTATAATTCAGTTTCCACATACAGTGTTTCGGTTTTGTTTTTTGTTTGTATGTTTTTGGCTGGATAAAGATCATAGGACATGACTGACTGACTTACAGTGATGAGTAAATTGCAAAAGATTCAGACAGCCACCCTGATGGTTTCCCCTCTGCTTCTCTGTGACCCCATAATAGTCCCTAAATGTGCTACTAATTATGTACGCTACTTGCAGCCTAGCACTGGGTTATCTGTGGTCTCTGATTCGCTTCAGATTGAAGATTAAAATGTCTGTAGGCAGCAATACATACGTCAGGTGGGGGGCGACAAGTCAGACATCTTTGCAGGAGATTTCTTTATACCTCTTTGGTGTGTGAGGAGAGGGAAGCAATATCTGCAGCAATAGCAATGGCCACTCAATATCTAAGAGGCACAGAACCATACATGGGTGGCTCAGACTAAACCTTCACTCTCCTCTTGGTGTGAGAGGCAGATACTTAGACCTGCCATGACCCTTGTTCAGCAGGGTAGGAGATAGAAGTTTAGGAGTGGGAAGAGAAGTGACCTGTTGACTGGAGAGTCAGAGGAAGAGACATGAAAGAAGAACAGAGGGAAACAGAGGAAAGAGAACTGAAAAGGAGAATGAGTAAGGGGAAGAGAGAGAGGAGTAGGCTTTGGGGAAAAGACTTGCATTCAGATACCATGGTGATTATGGATATCTTTTTTTTTTTTTTGCCTGGGGTCGGAGGGTAGTGGTAACAGGTGCTGGCTACCAATGGCATTTTCCTGCCACTAATATAATCTCCCTTCCTAAAAACACATTGTTATGTAATATTTAAAAAATAATAATTGCAAGGAAAGAATGCTCTTGGATTTCTCTGCTGGTGGTTTATTCTCTCTCTCTGTCTCTCATTTAGTTCATAAACAGTAGTGGATGAAGGGTAGAGAGGTGATCACAAAACTTACCGACTACAAATTTGGCCACAGCCATACCACAAGTTTGGAATATAACATCCAGGCAAAGATTCATAAGTACCTCTGCTATCCTGGGCTTTATGCCTGTATCTCTTTCCAGCTTCCAACTTCTGCCCTACATAACAGACTTCCCCACCTTTTAGTAATTTGGTTGATGGGTCACTCTGCTCTTAAATGATACAGCCAGGAGCCTCCACAGTCTCTTCTCAGGACAGATCTTCAAGGAAGGAATCCCCTTGTGGATCTCTTTTAGGATCTTTAGGAGGCAAGAAGGAACATCAAAGTGGCTTGGGTGAGCTTTTTCCCTCTTCCTCAGACGTAAGAGATAAGTGGAAGACTTGTGCAGCCCACTTGTTTTCTCCCCCTCACTCTCATAAGGCACATCTTGGACAGAGGGTGGCAAAGAACTAGATGATCGTCTTTTGAAAATCTGGCCACTTATTTTGGTACCCAAGTGAGATTTGAACTCTTTGGAAAATCTGGCCTTTAGTGTTTGTTTGTTTTTGTGTTGTTAATAACCCCAACCAATGACATGTTTTAACCAAATATTATAATCTTAAAAGAGAACACCCATGCAATCCCATTGAAGTCAATGCTGTTGCACAGGCAAAGCTGAGGAATGACATCTTAAATTCTATATAACACATTCCAGTAGAAATACTCAGAAATGGTCCTTGTTTCCTCAAGACTGAAGCTTGATTAGGATTCTTTCTCAGTAGGAAGTGGGGAGATGAGCATGCTGCAATTAATTAAAGGATATTTCCCTCCATCTTTCAAGTCAATAACAAATAGTCATTTGATGCAAACCAGGGGAGGGAAAGGATTGGGTTTGGTGCTTGATTTTTGTTTATGGTAAGCCATAGTCATGTGATCAATTACACCGCAATAGACTGCATTTCTAATACAGTTTGTGTCAGATGGGGGAAAATGTTGCTGTGTACTTTTACTTTAAATGCTATATATATCAGTCAGTATGTTTCAAATATTTTACCTTCTGTTCTATCATAAGTTATATGAGAACTGGATCCAAATTCATGTTAGTTCTTAAGTACAAGAGAAATATTATGCAGTTGTCTGGAAGACTTTAAGAACATGTTCTTCATTTCGCTTTGAGTTTGTCCT
Source organism: Mauremys reevesii (assembly GCF_016161935.1). Lineage (NCBI taxonomy): Eukaryota > Metazoa > Chordata > Testudines > Geoemydidae > Mauremys > Mauremys reevesii. The sequence continues at coordinate 91,700,607 of NC_052628.1, read as the reverse complement.
CAGCAAATAGGAAAGGACCCTGCAGCCATACCATCTCAGGTTGTGATCTTGTCACATTTCATAAGTCAAGCAGGGCTGAACCTAGTTATTGGTTGGTTGGGAAAGGAAATTTGGGGTGCTTCTGAAATGGCAATTGTTGATTCTGAGTTAGTGTACTGAACCAATACTCAAGTGTAACATTAGATGGCACTGTGCTGTTGGAGGTGCTGCCATTCAGATGAGATGTAAAATTAAAGTCCTGATTGCTCATAATCATTAAAGAACCACACTTAGTCCTTGCAAGGTGTCCTGGGTACATCTCCACTTTTTACCTAAATTCTCCCTATAGTTTCAATTGGATAATTATTTGTCGTCATCAGACCATCAAGTACCCCAGTATTACTGTGCTCTTTATCATATTCCATCCCAAAAGTGGTAATATTTTCAGGGACAGATGATGTAGATATTGCATAGATACTGGTATTGTGTGTAAAGTGCGTTGTGATCCTTCAATATGAAAGACAGTAAATGTAAGTTCTTTCCATGAATTTGCAGAATTAAAATACAAATACTAGATTAAAGAAATGTGATTCTCTCCAAGGAACTGAGGAATTTTTTAATAATATCACCTTGCAAAATTAGATCTCACAAAAATATGAAAATTAGTCACATACTTCTACATCCTACATTAAATTAAAATTGCCACCAGAATGTAAGAACAGCAGGGATAAGAATTTATTTTTAATCTTTGCAACAGTCACACAAAAATACATATAATTAAACTGACTGAAACAAGATCTCTTGTTTCCTACGCTTCATATATGAATCTAAGTACCCAAGCTGAAGGAAATACATAAGATATTGAATCACTCCCAGAATCAGGATAATGCAAGCTCCAGTCTTTAACAGATGGTTGCCTACCCAATGATCACCTGCATAAGATTAACTAAAGCTTGACAAGAATAAATTATATGGCAGTCAAACAAATGACACCAAGTAAGTATCCAAGTATCAAAAAAGTGCCTACAGACACATTTACCTGTCTGTCCTACTACCACTAGTATATACCTGTGAGCACACCATAGGTATGTCTAAGCTGCAGAGATCAGACCTTGAGCCTAACTTTCCTCACATTAGGGGACATTTAGATCTAGAATTTTGGTTTAGTCCATAAGAGATTGGATTAGCTGTGAAGTTCAGTTCAGATGTGGACTCAAATTTCCTTTAAGTTTGGGGGAATTTTTTTATCACGATTGCTCATGCTTGCGTATTATATTATATATGTAAACATAAATAGTTTAAAGGGTGTGGGAAAGCTGAAATTAATGATATTATTCATTAAGGTTTTATAACAAAAATTTTCCACTAGGGTCATTTAAAATGTAAAAGTGCCAATGCTCTTACAAGCATAGTGATCATACCACTAGTTTTAAATAGATGATGCAGCATATATGAAATTATAAATCGTATAGTATCTCTTCTTGTGTATATATTTGGCTGTTTTTGTTTTGTTTTGATTTGATTTTTGCTAGAGCAGCTCTTTTTAGGATTTTGTTTTTAAAGCTACTGCACTTTCCAGACATTCCAGGAAACTCTCAAATGTTTCATTATGTTTTTGATGTGTTGTTGCAAACACAAGAATGTCCTCACTGTAGTTCCAAGCATTCTTCACAGGACTGATTTGTCTGATGTCTTCAAACACTGCTGACTGTGAGGAAATTCCAAACAACAATCACTAGCATTGTGGGATGGGATCAATGGAAAAAGTGGTTGTATCTAGCCTATGTCAAGACATAGTTTGAATTGATATTAAAGTTTTGGCCTCTTTGTTTTTGAGATGTATTCAGTCAGATGTGGTATACTCTCTGGAGTTTGTGAATGAAACATCTTAATTTATTATTTTACGCTGGATAACATGCCCACACAGTCATAGGCGGCAGTGCCACAACAAGATTAAAAAAAAGGGAAAAAAAGCAGCAAAGTCACTTGCCTACTATATTATACATTATTATATTTTTTTGCATTTTGTTGTGATGAGTGATGATCTTTCTTATTTTCTCTTCTGAATACTGTGTGCCTCAGTTTCCCCCCCTGCATGATGCTGAAACAAGAGGGGGACAAAGAGACATCAGGTGGCCTCCTTGTCCAGAAGAGACACAGAGGCCAGAGGAGAGTGTCAGTTTGGAGCTGGGGGGGTGGGAGTTGCATATCACGTATTTGGCTTTTTGAGTAATGCTACAGGTCCATGTACTTGCTCAAAGATTTTGTCCTGTTAGTTTGCACAGTTCCTTTTCTATTAGTTCTCTTGGGCTACTGGTATAAATGCCTCAACTGTGAACCTGGCAATCCTTTATTTTACCAATAAATATGGCAGCATATTCTGCTAGTAGTTTCTTAATGCAGTTATTCGCTTGGGGGCAGGAAGGGTAATGGTAAATTGTGGGACGCCAAGTAATTTTATTTTAAACAATATTAAAAATGTTTAGTCCAGCGAAACAAGAAAAGTTAGGTCAGGTCTTGCTAATTGTTTTTTAATTAATAATAACCAGTTTGTAACTGGGCAAAGTAATCAATCTTAACTAAATCCTATGAAATTGAAAAAAATATTTAAATCAGTTACTTAGAAGAAGCCATTTAAGGAATTGTCTTAAAATGGGTCAATTACAAATATTAAGAAAATTAATTCCCACTATTTATTTGTTTACCAGTGATTAGCCTCAGTCTCTTCTCCAGGAATACATGGTCTAACCATTTGCTGATTAACAGGAGAACTGTTAATATAAGCTATAATAGCATCTTTGTATTCCAACAAAATTATTACAAGAGTTTTTACACCTCATCTCTTGGCAATGTCTTGGTTAACTTTCTCTCACCAATCCAAGTTGAAGTTCTGGGGAGATTTTCCTTGGGTTGATTTCTTTTTGTGCATTCTGTGTTTTTAGCTATTACCGTAGCTTGCTTGTGGAGATGAAAGACAGGATAGATTGTAGAGTGCTGGAGTTATCACTTCTAAGAGTTTTTTAATAGGCCCTTCCTTCCTTCCTATTTCAATTAAATTAAGAAAACCCCTTCTGCTTCTGAATATGCTATGGAATTAATATGCAACCATTCTAATTGCCTATGTTCCTTGTGGCAGGAAAAATCTCAGATACCCTTTTGACATTAGCTTAACTCTTATTTTTCTTTTTATTCAGTTCTTTTTCTGAGATACTCCTTCAATTTTAATAGAGTTCAACATGAAATTAAATTCAGTTTTAAAAGTCTAAACACTCCTACCCTTTATTTAAAAGATTTTAGTTTTTAAAATCTTTTAATATCAAATAATTATTAGTCTTTAGTTTAAATAGTTATTAAAGAAGTTGAGTCTACATGACAATTTTTAGAAAGTTGATTCTTGTCTTCCTGAGTTGGTTCAGCACTGCTAATAATTAACTTATTTCCCATTAATATAAATATTCTATACTTACATGACTTCTTGTATTAGTGATCAGTTTAGCAAGGTTGGCTTTACTTATTTTTGAAAATTCAGTCTACTTCTTTATCAGCACCTGGTGTGTCTTGATCAGATTTTGTCAGTCTCTGTTCAGTGAACCTTTTTTGAAAAAAACAAAAAAAAATGTTTTTTTACTGTGTCTAATATAAAACCATAGATTTTGAAGATTTGTGATGTGAAGTGTCACATGGCTTCTTAGTTTGACACATCAAGGCAGACTAATCTCTCCACAAATGCCACAGGTTTTCCATTTTGTGGGACATTCTCTTTTCTGAGGATACGGTTGACTAAACTTACAGCAAGTCTTTTCTGACTGGATGACTTGTCTTTTCTGGTTATGTGCACTTTGTTGCACACTTGCAGATTTATTTATTTATTTATGTATAGGCCTGTAGATGAGACATTTCCAGTCCTCTGCCATGTAGTGAGAGATCCATGAAAGGGATTTCAGTCCTTGGCACGTCTTCATATTTTATATCTGCTGGAAATTTATGCATTGCTTCAGATCATCATTTTTGTTCATGGGAAATGCATATTTGGCTAATGTCCCCAGGTGTTTAATGTTCATCTGTTGATTGAGCATTGTGTTACTTTGTGGACATATGTTGAGTATCATGAGTGGCATTGCGGTAAAAAATAATTTGACAAGTTCTCTGCATTGAGCATATGTGCCATATGTGTCTTCTGGCATTTATTGATTTTGACTTATTCCCATCACATATACTTCATATCAGTATAGTTCTATGCTTAATAGCAGCAAACTCTGATTTTTTTACTGTCCATAATGTTTTTTGTGGTGTCAGTAGCTTGTAAGTATTGGCCATATTTTCTGTACCATTTGCATCATAATTAATCTGTTTGGTGCATCCACATGAGTAAATTGTGGTTCTAATTGCATTTGGTGATTGTAATTTCTGGTTTTTCTCATTTTCAGTGTTTATTTCTGGCTGCTTTAGTGTCTTGTAATTTTTCAGGCAAATCAATTATTTGTAAGCTCTACAGTTCAGGGGCCAAATTTTTTATATGTATTTGTACAGTGCCTTGCACAGTGGGGCCCTAATCCATGACTGGGGACCTTAGGTACTACCCCAATATTTATAAGCTATTGTTATATTGGAATTGTATCTGCATAAAGATGAGCAGAAATCGGTTGTTAGAAATAAAATAACATAAACATTTTTAAACAAATACTCCTTGGAGCTTTTAGAAATGACAGCATTTTTTGTTTGCATTCTTGATTTCCACACTGTGGAATACACCTCCGCTTATCTTACTGCTACTAGTTGCATCCTAAAAGTGGAACACACAGCATGGACAGAAGTGATATAAATTTTAATTGACAGAAGATAGTGTGATTAGAAATTGAATTTCATTGCAAGTCCCATTAAAGGAACCTTGCCTTCTTCTGTTTGCTTCCTCCCAAGTCTCTACTTTTTAAAACCAATTTTTTAAAAATAACAGCTGCTTTATTTGTTGTTTTTAGTTTAATCAAAGGAATCCCTAGTTGTGATATGTTAATAATTTTTGCTTTCAAATCCTGCTGTCATTCATTTTTTGTGTGTGTGAAAGGAAAAAAAGCACATTTACAACAATTGAATGCCATGTTTTGATGTGATGTGTTATCAGTAAATGTTCAGTGTACTTGCAGTATTAACTTATCATCACCTCTGGTCAAGATCATGAGGTGGCACAGTCACAATTTATTCTTTTCTAGGAGTACATCTGGGGAAATAGTATAAAAATATTTCACAAGCACGTATTCACATTTCAAAATGAATTTACTTCTGCTGTGTTCACATTCTATTTGTGGTTACTTTCCATGAACATTCTAGCAATCTGATTACTGACCAGAATGTTTCACAAATTTTAACGAATATTGGAGAATACTGACTAAGAAAATTTTGACTGAATAAGTGCAAGTATTCACACTAAATTAGAAAGTGATGCTGTATTGTTCTCTTTGATCATGTCTTGTCCATGGGCTGTCTCAGGATAAATGCTGCTATTATGGCCACTACAGGTCACATGATGACCCTAGGGTCAGAAACATAAAGGAAAGAGAGGCAATTTCACCTGATTGTAAGTGGGTGCCATTAATGTCAGTGGGAGTTGCACCCACTTATGCCAAGGTGGAATACAATCCATAGTGCCATTCATTAGACTTTTCATAAACAGCCCACAATCAGTGCCTGTGCTCTTAGGGCCAGCTCCAGGCACCAGCAAAGGAAGCAGGTGCTTGGGGCGGCCAATGGAAAGGGGCGGCACGTCCGGGTCTTTGGCGGTAGTTCGGCGGCGGGTCCCTCAGTCCCTCTCAGAGGGAAGGACCTGCCACCGAAGAATGAAGCAGCGCAGTAGAGCTGCTGCCGAAGTGCCACCAATCGCGGCTTTATCCTTTTTGTGTGTGTGTGTGTGGCTTTGCCGCTTGGGGCAGCAAGAAAGCTGGAGCCAGCCCTATGTGCTGTCACTTTATTTCAAATTGGTTTGTGCTTTATTCCATGTGTTCAGAGATCTTGAGATTGATTCTCTACTGTCTGCCCCCTCTGTACACTCACTTGCATCTGTACAAAAGTGCAAAATGTGAATAAAATGCTAATAAACCAGAATGGTAAGGCCTGATTCTCAGCTGTAGTTAAAATCCAGGTCATATTGTTTTACAGTTTTGTTGCATGGGTATAAGTGACTATCCAAGGATCAAGGCAGTGGAGAAACATGCCTCTTGCATTTTGGGTGAGAGTAACACAGGCAGCACCAGGGATGTGCTTGTGAAAATACTGCATGGTTTGGTTCACAAATGAATCACAGTGATCCTCAGAGGTTTGAGTTTAAAAATCCTAGGGAGCATCCCATTCCCTTAATCCTACTCCCCTATTCCAATAAGCCTCAGGACACCCTCTTCAATATAACTTACATTGGATGCCTTTCTGTGGGCACTGGGTGGTCACTCCTAACAGATTCTTCAAGTCTCGATTGCAGGCATATTTGCTTAATATTGTAAGTGCCATGCACAAGCCTTTTTCCTTCCTATCTCTCCATTGTTTCTGTTACTTTATATGATATATATTTGGGGGTGGGGGGTTGGCTTTTGCATATAATGGTAAAAAAAAGATGTATTGAAAAAGCAATGAACTTCTGCTGTGTACCTCAGTATATAGGGCAGTGTGAGCCATTATGAAATTATTGTAGCATTTTGGACATACTGTACTTTGGGACTGGCTGTTAGTGATGATCCCTGCTAATAATATCCAGTACATCCTGCCTTTCCACCTTGCTTATTTTTGAATTTCCGGTTTATGGTAGCATTAAGACACTCTGTGCAGTGCATTTTGAGGAGATTATGGCACTTCTCAGATGGCTAAATCCACTTGGCTTTATGCCACATGCCTCATATCACCACCAGAGGCATGCAATAATTTGCCACAAAATGCATTCCTGTCATGTCTTCTTTAAATGGATGATGATCCATTGAATGTATACACACATCTCAGAAAAATACCTAATGATTCATGCCTAGAAATTGCTACGTTTTGGCTGTCTTTCTAATCTGTTACTTACAACTTTTTTTCTCCTTTTAATGCTAATTTTACCCATAATCAGCAGCAACCATAATCACCATCACTGCGGTTAGTGAACACATTGCTATGGTGGCTCTTGGCATAACTGATCAGTTCCAACTCTAATAGCAGTACCCATTCTAGTCATGCTTTTTAGCCATGTGTCTGAAAAAATAAATACTAATAGGCCCAATTCTTCATCTATCAGGCCCAATATATGTTAGCCAAACAGTGGCTGATATTTGTATAAATCACATCTTGGTTACAAACTAGATCTTGATCAGCTAAAGGTATGTAAAGATGACATTGTAATGCAAAACAGAAACCAATCACAGTGAAATTTGATGCATAAATACCAGTTCATGGCTTCATATCCCCACTAAGTATAGGTCTGTGTGTCTGTGTTTATTTCAGCTGGCCACTCAATGTAATAAAGAGCTGTTAACATAATTTGATTTTTGTATTCTTTCAAGTCATTAACCCATGCTTCTGCTCAGCCAGTGATGCCAATCTTTATCAGCCATTACTCCTCCAATTACCCTGAAAAACCCTCACATTTTCCCCTATATCACCAGTTATGCATGAGAGCAGTAATGTATACAAATCTGCAAAGTCACTACGTGGTATCTCTTATTATTTTTCAAATCCCTCTGTAACCTCCACCATGATGCCTACTGAAAACTAGATAGCGAGTAAGCAGCTGATGTGCTGTGGCTGCTGCTTATGGTGCTAATTAATTTGTGTCTCACTGTTATTTTGTGCTCTCCCTCTCTGTTTTGTATCTACCTGTTGTCTTTTTTTTTTTTCCCCACAGAACCTCTGCCTCACAGTCCATGATGGGCATTGAATCCCTAGTAATGAATAAAGGTTGTGTAGTGAATGAGGCTGTTGTGTATGGACCCCTGCTCCTTTATTGCAGAACGAGGAAGCTTTGTGGTGAATGTGGCAGGGGAATGCTGTAAAAGAAAGGATGGTCTTATGGTTAAGATTGTTGAGTACTACCCTGGGCAACTGGCTTTTATCTCTGTCTCTACCACAAAGTTCTATGTGATCCAGGGCAACTCATTTAAATGAAACTTTTCACTGGTGGCCGCTATGTTTTTCATTTTCTGGATGCCAAATTTAAGATATCAGGGGTCAGATTTACAAATATGCTCACAAATGCAACCGAGGAATGCAATGGGTGCTGTGCTCTGATCATATGAAGTGCTATAAAATTCTATAAAAGCAGCAAAGAGTCTTGTGGCACCTTATAGACTAACAGACATAGTTATAGACGTCTGTTAGTCTATAGGGTACCACAGGACTCTTTGCTGCTTTTACAGATCCAGACTAACACGGCTACCCCTCTGATATAAAATTCTAATTACTCTGAAAAATAAGGCCTGAAGCTTCTCATCTTGGGCACTCAAAATTAGTGGGTGCTTTTGACACTTTAATCTGTGTCTCGGTTCCCCATTTGAGGAATAGAAAAAATAAACAGTTTAATTTCAGGTTGAACAAAAACTTTCATTTGCCCTGAAACTAATTTTTGTCAGTTCAGCCACTGAGCTGAAAAATCAGTTATTCACATAACTCTGCTACTTTGTCTAGACACTTTCCAGACACTAAAGGACAGTCCCTGCTCTGAAGAGTTCATTGGACAGTCATAATCTTGCTCTCCCTTATGTGCAATTACCTTGAGGACCCCCTAATGCAGCTCCTCCTCCTCCACAAGACAATAATAACTTTAGGGAACACTGATTGTATTATTTGACTATTCTCAAATGCTTTTAATCTAGTTTCTTTTTAAAATAAATTTTGCAGCCTCTTTGGTGCTTCTCTGGCCAATGAAATGAAGGCAATAGCTCACAGAACTGCTTGATGTACTATACGTTGGTGGATTTTTTGTTTGTGGTGGTGTTTTGCTTGCTTGTTCCGATAATAGCAATCTGTATTTTATTGAAATTCTGTACAATGGAACAGAAATTCTTCTTCATGAGTCTGATTCTCTTTGGTTATGCAGTTTTTCTTTGTTGTAGGACCTTGTTCTTTCAGTATGAATAGAAAATCTTGTAAACTGAAACAAAGGATGCTGAGGGAGTTGTTAAACAGACTGTTTTTTTCTTTCTTTTTTTTTTTTAATTTCATGGGCAGTTACTCATTACCACAGTCGTCATATGGATTTCCAATTGGCCTGCATTTTATAGTAAACATCAAAACTTAAATTTATGGAGCTATAAGGCATACCAGTTTCCTCCCCATTAAACATGCACATATCTTTCCCTAAGGATCATGTCAGACTTATTTTTACACAATGCATCCCCTTCCTGCTTCTCTAGCTTGATGATTAATGAAAACCTATATTTGCCTCTGTATAGCATTCCTGGCCAAAGAATACAGAGGAGAAAAGAAAAAACAGTACATTTTATTAATAAAATGATAGTTCTTTTTTGCGATTATCTACACAGGGTTGTTAATCTGCATCAAGTTAAAGCAATACTGAGTAATAGCATGGGCACGGGACAACTGTGCCATCTTTCAATTCACAACATTGTATACACATGTGTCAAAGTTAGACTCAGGACTCACAGTTTGTCAGACCACTCTGTTTTATTAGCACAGCGCTCTGCTAATGACACCCAGATAATGTGAGCACCATGCAAGACACAAACTATCTTATTTATACAGATAAAAGGGTGAGAACTTAATAAGATAACAAAGGAAGCAGAATCAGATAAGTTTACCTGGGCTAGGCATGCATATCTTACTTCCTTACTAACTATCACCCATCTTCTGTTAATGTTTTGCCATTAGCACCATTGTTTATGCCTAATGTTTCTTTTCCTGGCACCTGTATTTCAACATTTCTTATTTCTGCTTAAAGGTACATACAACATTTCTTTAATCCATTCTTATTTTTACAATATAATTCATTCTACTTTCACACATGGCAGGGACTTGCTTAGTACTGAGCATGTGGAATTCTCAAAGGCTGTATCCCAGGGTCTTTTGCTTCACTGAGCATTGTGCATTTTGGGATTTTTCTCACTGTGCATTTGAACCAGGCAGGTTTAAAATTTAAAAATCCCATGATTTCCCCCCTTTCCATTCCAGGCTTCCTTTTTGGGTGGGCTAGTGCCGTTTTCAGATTGCTGACAGGCACCAAGGACCCAACAATTCTTCATGCCCCTGTGGTGGAAGAGGCTACTTGGGCTGTATTTCAGCTCTTGAAGCCAGGTGGCTTCAGTTTTGGACTTCACCCACTGCACCACTGAGTGAATGATGTGATTGCAGCAAGGGCTTCTGCAGCAGCAGTAGCCTCTTCAGTAGTGGTGGAGGAATCAGGATGAGGAAGAATAGGGCAACACCAAGCAACTGCTATACAGAAGCTGTTTCTGAAGCAGCTTCACGTGGTGCAGAGCCATTTATGGGGTCGGGAACCCAGCATGGATTGGTGGGAAAGGAATGACCCAGTCGTGGTGAGAGAATTTCAGGATGATGAAGGCAACATTTTTTGTAATATGTGCCGAACAAGCCCTGGAGCTTCAGTGGCATAACATCAACATGCAGTGCCCCTTACTTGGGAAGAATGGGTCACCATTGCCATCTTGAAGCTGGCCACTTCTGAATGTGACTGGTCTGTAGCCAGCCAATTCAGCATACAGAGAGTGTTGGGGCCATTGCCATGCAGGTGTGTGATGCATGCATATGGAACTGTTGCACTGGGTCTTAAAGCTCACGAATGCACAGGAGGTTATTGGCGGCTTTGCATGCCTTGGGTTCCCAAACTGATGGGATCCAGGTGCCAGTTATGTCCTCACTGCCATCAGGGCTTAGAATTTATAAATGGCGGGGAGATCATATGGTACTCATGAAGAAGATGGCTGCCTAGAACCTCCTCACTCCCCATACATCAATTCTTCTCTAACAATTACTTTCCTAGCAAGTTGGCAATACGTTTGTCATAAAAGTTCAAATTAATCCCCTGGATAACTTCAGACTGTTAAATATGGATTCTAATGGGAAAATGAAAGGCAACAAAAGACCTAAGCCTGAATCACCTAAGCAGCTAAAGGAGGAGAGCACAAGGCCACAGGAGAACCTAGTCCAGGATATTATGGCACTGAAAAAATTCCTCACAGACCAACTGGATTCAACCTCAAAAGATACTTGTGACCTCTCTAAACATGTATGTGATGTAAAATCCTGAACGCCTCACTTGGAAAATGAGCTACAAAAAAACTGCCATTGAAACCAGTTAAATTAAAGAAACAACTGCCTCCCTAAAGCTTAAACTAGACAAATTGGAAGAAAAACAGGATGACTTTGAAAACATCTCAAAGAAACAACCTTCACCTCGTGGGCATTGCTGAGGGTCTAGAGGAGACAGATATTATCAGATTTTTTCAGAAGCTGCTCCCGGACATACTTAAATTGACCACCAGCTGCCCCCATTAGATACTGAAAGGGTTCATAAAATGCCTGGTACTAGACGGCAGGAGTCTGATAAGCCCGGACCCATCATCTTCAAGCTGCTCAAGTTCAACAATTAAGTAATGTTAATGAATGCTGCCAGAAAAGCTGAAATCCTTATGTACAAAGACCACAATACATCTCTTTCCTGACTTCTCGCCTGAGCTTAACAAAAAGAGGGCTGAATTCAGTGGTATAAAGCAAATCTTGATACTGTAGCTGATGTTGGTCCCCCTCAAGTACTCATCCACATTCACTATGGAGTTAGCAGACTCTACAAGATTATGCAAAACCCCTCTGAAGGTTGGCAGATACTTCAAAGACTAAGAGAAGTTGCACCCCATAACCCTTTATGGAAATATGCTTATGAAAGTAAATATGACATAACTGGAATATATTTTATGCTAGATATGCCATGTAACACACCTCTGTAAAGGTTATCATCTACTGAATATGTTCATCCTATTTGTATGCATGTATCAATTTTGGATTCGAAGTTATGAATATTGGCTGTGTACTTGTGTGATTTATAAGTAGCCTTAGTAAGGCATTTGGTCAGCTTCTTTAGAAAGGAATGTGCAAGTTAAGTGCCCAGTCAAGAAACACTTAAGCTTAACAATGAATGTGGAGACGCCAATCCACATCTGAGCTTTCCCAGGAATATGGCCTGGCTGGTAAGGAACTCAGTCATGCATGAACATGTGACTTGCCCATGTGACTCCAAAATTCCATCTTGGAGCTAAATTGTGGATAGGAGAGAGGAGGGGGTCTTCACCCACGAGAAAGTCTATTTAAGCCCCTGGGAGACCTCTCCATTTTGTCTTCAGCTGGCCCAAGAGAGAGCCTCTCCAACCCCAAAGGATACCTAAAAGAAACTGGAATGAAGGATAGTAACCACTGAGGTGTGAGTGATTGCTGGACCCAGACTAGAAGGAGACTAGTCTGTAAAAGGAAGCTGACCGGAATACCTCTGAGATTCCATCTGTAATCACTTTCTTACTGTATTAGGCATAGGCTTGTGTGTTTTATTTGATTTGGCTTGGTAATTCACTTTGTTCTGTCTGTTATTACTTGGAACCACTTAAATCCTACTTTCTGTATTTAATAAAATCAGTTTTTACTTACTTATTAACCCAGAGTATGTATTAATACCTGGGAGGAGCCGGGGGGGGGAGGGGACAAACATCTGTACATATCTCTCTATCAGTGTTGTAGAGGGCAAACAATTTATTAGTTTACCCTGTATAAGTTTTATACAGGGTAAAAAAGGATTTATTTGCATTTTGAACCCCATTGGGAGTTGGGCATCTGAGTGTTGGAGACAGGAACACTTCTTAAGCTGTTTTCAATTAAGCCTGCAGCTTGTGGGATGTTGTTCAGACCTGCGTCTGTGTTTGTAGCTGGCAAGTGTGTCTGGCACAACCAGGCAGGGTTCTGGAGTCCCAAGCTGGCAGGGAAAGCAGGGGTAGAAGTAGTCTTGGTACATCAGTTGGCAGCCCCGAGGTGGGGTTATGTAATCCAACCCGTCACAAGAAGGTCTTCACTTGAAACACTGCACCTCTGTGAGAGGTGGTAGTTGTGCTGATGTGAGAAGCCCTCCCGTTGACATAGTGCTGTCTACATCGGGGGCTAGGTCAGTTATAATTGCATTGCTCAAGAATGTGGATTTTTTCAAAACCTTGAGTGAGGTAGTTTATACAAATAAAAGATTATAGTGTGGACCTGGACCTAGCAGGATGGTTTTTTATCATGAAAAGCATACCTCAACAACCTTAAAAATCAGTTTTCCTCTGTATCCTTGTAGATATGATGTTCATTTTTATATAATCTTCGAACTCCTGGAAGATAACCAGCTAGGCTGAACTTTTTTCTGTTGGTCTTTGGAACTGAGCAGTAACAACAACTGTATAGCACTGCAATGCATAGAGTTACAGTTAAACACAAAACTGGGGTTTATAGCACCATCTATTGGCTGAATTATTATCTCAACCAATCATCACAACTTGCACTGCTAGACCGAATCTCTTCACAAGCTGTCTCTCTCGTGGATCATCGAAGAGACAAGGTGGGTGAGGCAATACCTTTTATTGAATCAACTTCTGTTGGTGAGAGAGACAAGCTTTTGAGCTTATGCAGAGCACAGTCATAGGGAGGAAAGGAAGGGAGGGGTCTTAATGGTCTACTTCACCTGGAATGGTCCCTTGAAAATGTGTTAAGTACTTATGCTAAACAATCTGTTCCATCTTATATTTAACTGAGACACTCTGAGGCTATGGCTAAACTAGAAAGTGTAGCGTAACCACTCTAAGCCAACGAGAGAGAGCTATCCTGTCAATTTAATTAATCCCAGCCCCAATGAGTGGTGGTAGCTATGTTGGCAGGAGATGCTCTCCTGTCAACGTACCGTTGTCCACATCGACACTTAGGTAGGCATAACTTATGTCGCTCAGGTGGGTGGCTTATTCATACCCCTGAGTGACATAAGTTATATGGTCCTAAGTCGTAGTGTAGACATAGCTTGGGTAAGTTTCCCAGACGTGAAGAAGAGCTCTGTGTACCTCAAAAGCTTGTCCCTCTCCAGAGCTGCCCAGAGGATTCAGGGGGCCTGGGGCAAAGCAATTTCGGGGGCCCCTTCCATAAAAAAAAAGTTGCAATACTATAGAATGCTATACCCCAGAGCCTGGGGCAAATGGCCCCACTTGCCCTCCCCCCCCGCCCCCCGGGCAGCCCTGTCCCTCTCACCAACAGAAGTAGGTCCAATAAAGATATTACCTCACTCACCTTGTCTCTGTAATATCCTGGGACTGACAGAGCTACAACAACACTGCATACATCTGATAGATCATGTTATGGTAACCACAAGTCCCTTGGAACAATCAGTACTCCTGACATGTGGAGTAGACTGTAATCTAAACCTTGAAAAGCACTAGTTATTCAATTTGTGCAGAGTGAATGAATTTTTATATTGTATTTTTAATATTTAGATTTTGTACTAATTTATATTTGATTTACCAAATCATTTGTAAATTTACATGTATACTCATATTTATATATATATATAAAAATATGCATATACATACGTGTGGATATGTATACATAGACTTCTGTAGGTAGGAATATATTATACATGTTCTGTAATACCCAATGGTATTTACAGGGTAATATTGGATTTAAAATATATTTGCATTTAGAGATGTTTAGACTACTATTAGATAGTGTAGGGCAGGGATGAATGGATGGAACTGAAGCCCTCAGGGATCTGAGCATGCCTACAGTGGCTTTTACATCTGTTTAATTTTGTTTTGTTTTCTGTTACAAGTTGTCATGAATAGTTAGTAAAGGGTTAAAGCATAGTACCTGGTGGGCACCTGACCTGAGGACCAATCAGGGAAGAGAATTTGAAACTCCTAGGAGGGAACTTTTTCTCTCTGTTTGGGGGGGTCTTTGTCTTTGGCCGTTTGGAGTTCAAGAGACCAGACGAGTTAATCAAGTCCCTACAAGTTCCACCTTTCTGAACTAATTTCTTCTAGTCAAAATAGTGAGTATTAGAAAGATACTTTGTGTCCTTATCTAATAATCCTATGTTTGCAATTCTGTGTGTTTGTTATTGATTATTCTTAATTCTGCTTGTACTGGTTGTACTGAGAAAGAGAGAGGATTCTCTCCAGAACTTAGCAAGGTTATACCCTATGAGTGTCCAGCTTGGACTCAGAGAGATTCTGTATTTTCTTTTTGTTCTCTTAATAAATTATTTTCTTTTCTTTGGACTTGGTTAATTCCTTCCCTTGGGGAAATTCAGGGGAAGGGGAGGGGGAAGTGGGCTGCTTCCCTGTGTGTAGAGATTCAAGGCGTTTGAATCCAGGTATCTCTCCTCATAGCAGGCTGGAGAGAGGGAAGAGAGGGGAGGGGGAAGGTTCCTCCTCTGTGAATTGATCTGTGTTCCCAGGGAGTGTCTTTGAAGGGAGACAGGGGGGAAACAGGGGTGTCCCGGCCCACGAAATTGACCGGGTGGTGGCAGCCGAAGGGGAGACCTACCCTAGGATTTTAGGGTGGGGGATACATGCGGGTCCTCACTTTGAAACCGGCCAGTTTCAAGTGAGGGTAGACTCAGGACACAAGTATTCTTTGGAAGGTGCATGGCATTTACCTATACATCTTTTTGTATACCTGACCGCCTTGAAGGCATACATTCTTTCAAAACTAACCAGTATCTAATATGTATAAATACAGACCATATCCTAGAAATGTGGTTTTACAATATCAACAGGGAAATATGTATCTTTAGAATAAGGTTAAGTTCTTAATATATCTTTAAAATTTTTGCCATGAATTTTCTTCGTGTACTCCTGGAACGTGAGGAGATTTAATCAACCTTCCAAAAGAATTAAAATCCTCAGACACCTCAGATCTAAAAAGTGGCTCTGTATTGCCTCCAGGAGTTGCCTCTGCAGCTCCCTGTCTGTCTTCAGTGTATTTTGCCATGGCAACGCTGTCTCTGGCCACTGTGGACATTCCAACGATGTCTCTGGATAGCCCATTTCTTTTTCCCCATTCAACCACAAGTACAACTGCCAACCCTCCTTTGTTTTTGGGGGTTTGGGGGGAGATTCCAATGAGGGCTGTGAATGTCATCCCAATTTCTTGTCCCTCCGCCACACTCAGCAAGGCCCTGTACTTGAGCATCTAGCTGCTGCAGGTATTGAGGCTGTGGAAGAAGGAAACAAAACCACAAATGGTTATTCTTCATAGTCCAGAGAAGCTGAGAGAGCATTTTTTTTAAATATGCATTTCTGATTTCCCCTCCTGAGATTCTTCCCAGTCATGGTGGAACCTCAGAGATGGTAACTGGTATGGATGAGGAGAGCTAGATTGGGATTTTTGACTGTGTAGTATATGATGGCTCAGGATGCAAGGGGGGAATTAGAATTACATTCCTGGTTTGGCTTTTTGCAGTTTTGCTGCACCTTGGAGATGCTTATATGGTATTGAAAGGAGTTAGAGGGGGCATCTGAGGCTGAGCTAGATAGTATCCCTTCTGCATCCCCCTTAAGTTTTCCTCACTCTCAGTGCCATTACATTGAGGTGGAAGATTAAGAAACAGAAAATGGCCTTATTCAAAAAAGCAGACCACAGAGATATGCTGTAGTGTTTTTCACCAAGATGGTACTCCCATAAGAGCTGCAGGAATGAAAGGGAGTTGCAAGCTATACCACAGGCAATGACTGTGCAGTTATAACACAATGTCCATACAAAAACTAAGCAATTTGTCAGTTTTAGATTCTGCTTGATCTCCCCTGAAGACATAGTGAAAGTGTATAGAAAAATAGATAGGGTTCTATACTGTTTGTCTGAAGCATTCACTGTTCCTAGCCTTTCTGTATGTAAACCTGTGAAGAGACATTAAGAGCTTTGTTATCCCTGAGGGAAAACACTTTTCCTGTGAGAATGAGTGTTAGAGCATTTATTCCTCAGCGGGGGACTGTAGTCTTTGTACCTTTACAGGAATGCAATGCCTGTGTCTGCCTCATGAAAACAGAGACTACTAACCTCTGTCTCAATAAACTGTTGAATTTTGCACAATTAAATATTTTCATTATTTGAATATGTCATGGGAGGGGATGTGGCACAGTGGTTGTAGTTGCACCATGTTGCCAGCTCCCAGCTGTCATTTTGAGCTGGTGAATGGGCTTGGGGGCATTCACCAGGCAGGACAGACGCAGGATGAAGAAAATAAAATAGGTAGATGGACATGTGCCCACCATGGCTTGGATTTAAAAACAGTTGGGAGTTAGGGCTTTAGCATGAGACAGAAGCTGATTGCCCAGCCGGAGCAGCTGCCATTTTGAAAACATGTATCATGGGGCTGAGCAAACACTGTGGGCCAAAGAGAAGGAGGCAGAGGCTGGAGACTCAGAAAGGCTCCCAGCTCACATCTGACGAAAATGGCTGCAGCCCTGGGGCACCCAGAACAGAAGCTACAACAGCAGTTTATCATAATAATAAATTGTAAAGATAGATACTTATGTGCCAAAGTTCCCACAATGCCTGTGCCTCCTCAGTCCTAGTTTGGGTTTCTGGTTAGGAAACAGGCTTGGTTCCTGAACAGCAGGTGTAGAGCTTCGTTCGTACATGGCCAGCATAAGAATCATGTATCCTGAAAAGATCCTGGTTTTTCAGGGACAGCTCTTCATTGGACTCCTGGTGATTCCTCCTGCAACAAATCTTGCTGTTCATCTGGGGGGAAGCAGGATCTGGAACCTTCTTGGGTTCAGTAGTGGTGTAATTTCTCAAAATCCTGTCTGGCTTCTCAGAAAATAGGCAGGTTATATTTCCATTGCCAGACCTTTTCATGGTATCCTTGGTTTTAATGTAAATCCTCATGATTTGTTTGTTTGCTCTTTATCAGACATCGTCAACGTCCTGGTTGGGACCCCTTGTGGACTTCTGCTTAGCTATATCCAGAAAAAAGATCTCTATTCCGGTGGCTAGCCACAAGAGCTTGCTGCATCAATGCCTCTCCCCAGATGGTGAGGAAATCTGGGGTCTCAGCATGGCTCCAAGCAGCTGCTCAAGGCATGTTGTATGGTTTCTGGAGTAATATCGTAGCAATGCTGATATATTCAAATCCAGGAGAAAATGGGCAAATTTGGGCCCCATGCCAGATTAACTTGAGTTAATCTGGTTTAAGACCACCAACCCCATACACAAGCCCTAATTGTTCAACATCTGTCTTTAGCATAAGGAATTCAGGTAGGATTCCTGGTTTGAAAAAGCCAAACCAGGAATGTAATTCCAATTCCCCTCCTTGCATCCTGAGCCATCATATACGTAGATTGAAAACATGGTAAGGAACACCATGGAAACTGTCCCTCCTTGATCAGTATACAGTATAAAATGTGTTTTGCTTTTCTGACATCAGGTTATGAGAATGGTTCATTCTATACATATATCTATCTCCTCTTGTTTCTTTAACCTGTACGAATGAATAAAATATACCATGTTTGATACACCATCGTTGTCAAAGTAACATCAATATTTCTTTCACAATTATCTGTGATGACCCATTAATCCTTTGACAGTGGTTGTGATCAGATATGTCAAAGATTTCAGGCACAGTATCTGCAAATACAGAGATGCCTTTTAATCTAGGAGTCAAGGAGATATTTTGTTACTTATCCTCTTACAACTTCACAAATGAATGACACTGTAATCTATGCTGCTCAGACTATCATTTTGAGCAGTACAGGCTTTCCATCGCTAAACATTGTATAGGTGTTTTTAAGATAGTACTTCTGCATATTCTTTAGCATGAAAGCAGAGTGCAAAGGGTGTTTTTTGTGAGTAGAGGCATAGTGCCTGCGTATCAGTATTTGTGACATTCTGATGCTGAAGCTAACAGAAGTGTTCAGGAGTGGGAGGGGAATATATGCTGCTAGTACCAACGGGTTTATTTTCACAAAAAGGGAGCAAAGGTGGATTTGAAAGAAAGATCTCAGTTTATAAAAATGCATTTCTACCAAATTCCCTCTTTGTGGAAATTAAAAGTAATAGATTGAAGGTGAACTAATTACTGTTTAGACCAGGGTTCGGCAACCTACGGTTCGCGAGCTGATTTTTAATGACACCCTGCTGCCTGCCCAGCCCTGCTCTTCTCCGCCCTCTGCTCCCTCTGCCCCCTCCTCTATGGGGGCAGGAAACAGAAGCTTGGTCCTGCTGGCTCCCCTGTCTCTTCCCATAGTGTTCTGGGTTTCTGCCCCACTCTGCCTCTCTGTCCCTCCCTCCCTGCCGACCGATCAGCTGATGGCCCTTGCGAGGGAGGGGGTCGGAAGGAGCAGAGTAGCATGCTCGCTGCTCCCGGCGGAGGCAGAGAAGAAGCGGGGACAGGGCCTTGGGGGGGAGAATAGGGGCATATCCCCTCCAGCCCCCTGCCCTGACCCCCCCCACGCACACCCCATGCCTCTGCCCTGAGCCCTGTGCTCTGCACACCCGCCAGGCCCGTGCGCTGAGCACTGTACCCCCCTCATACACATCCAGCCCTCTGCTTGACTCCTTTACACCCCCTCATGACCTCATCCCTGACTCTGGCACCCCCACACATACCCAGCCTCCACCCCCTGCCCTGACATCTGCACCCCCTCACATACCCCCAGCCCTCTGCCATGACTCTTGCACCCCCACATACCAAGCCCCCCACACCCTAACTCTTGCACCCCCCACATCCGCACCCCACCCTGAGCACCAAATGGGAGCTCCTGCACCCCACCCCCACATTCCCACCTGCACCTCTCATACCAAATGGGAGCTGCCCAGGTAAGTGCTGCACACCCAAACCTCCTGCCCCAACCCTGAGCCCCTTCCCTCATTCTAGCTCCTGGCCAGACCCTTCACCCCCAGCCCTGTGCTCAGTGCACTCTCACCCTCAGCTCAGTGCAGAGAGAGGAAGAGAATGGGCCAGAACCAGGGAGAAGGTAGGTACCCACTGTATGTGGGCAGGGCCAGGACCCCAGACCAGCAGCGGGCTGAGTGGGTCCAGCAGTACAACAGTAGTTTAGTTATATAATATATAGACTTATAGAGAGAGACCTTCTAAAAACATTAAAATGTATTACTGGCACACAAAACCTTAAATTAAAGTGAATAAATGAAGATTCGGAACACCACTTCTGAAAGATTGCCGACCCCGATGTAGACAATGTACAAGTGGATTTTAAGATACGACAGAAGAACTGTTTTTATTTTAGAGTGCAGGAAGAATGTAATTACCACACTGGGATTTGGCCAGGAGTCAGGGATTCACAGCCCTATTCTTACAGAAACTGCACCAGGGTCTTTGATGACCAAATATAGCCAACACATTGGGTTTTACGTCTTTTCTGCAAGATGGCATCTCCACTAGTACAGTGTCCCCTAGCACGGCAGCACTCTGGGCATTGATTCATTTTGAACCAAAGAAGTGCTGCCTACTAAGGGCATAATGCAAATCTCATTTAAGTGAATGGACCGTCTCCCATTGGCAACAGTGTGCTTTGCATTCAGGACTAAATCACCAACACTACTTTCTGAAGTGCTTTTTTTCCTTACATAACTGTTGCTGTTGAATTCTGTGTATACTAGCCGGTGAGAACTCTGGACCACAAAAAAACTACATTATTCAAGAATGTAGACGTTCTGTATTAGCTTGCAGACAGAATACAATAAACTGGTTTTGTTTATATTTGTTGCATTATGGGAGTCACATAATAGAATTTAGAGTTCAGCTTCTTACAGTAGTTAAGCTTCAGCTCTAAAGTATGAGAGTAGAGTAGTCAATTGAACCAGATGAAGTTACGCTCTGTAAGATGTTCTTTTCAGTCTGTTCAACCTAAGGCATTCTTTTTAAGTGCAAGAGCGAAGCCCTTGCAGCTGCTCGCCTGTCTTCACACACCAGGGACCAAATTTCTAAATGTATGTACATAAGACATTCCAAAGGTGCCATTACTGAGCAGGAACGGAAAGCTTGACAACTCAGGTTTGTAACAGTTGTTCTCTGATCCTTGTTCTGCTAAGCCCCTAGACTCAATGGAGTCGGTGATGCTACTCATAGCAGGGAGCACTACACATATTGAAGGACCATACCCATATTGATTTCACATCATGCATGCTGCAGAACAGTCATTGAATATGAAATGGGCTCTTTGGCTGTTTCGTCGTGGATAAAACGGTGATTATTTTTACAATGCTTTGTAATTCATGGCAAACCCTACCTCCCTGATATGGTACTAGGTGGAATAACGCCAAGTGTTGAATTATGATGGTTATTAATGATGACTGTAATTCAGCATGCCATGCAGGTGGACTTACAGCACACAAGTCAATAAAAGGAATATAATTTTTCTCAACTGATGGAAACAAAAACTTTGTGCAGGAAATAGACGTAGACTACAATGAGCGGAGCTTTCCTATATTGTACAGTAAACAGTTTCTCTCCCATCGATCAGTGTTTCTGAGGTTATGCTGGGACTGGTGTAGTAGGGTGGAGGGTGGGAGGTGGTGCCAGACTAGTCTGGAAGAAAATGTGTGGGGCACAGGTGAGGCCCAATGTAGGTGGGGTGACTCTCAATCCAATCTGTCCTCATAAATGTGGTGCCTTTTTGTAAAGGCTAAGCAGTAAGTAACTCCTTGAAAGCTGTCTAGTACCTTCCACCTTGCTTCTATGGTATCTTCTGATGCAGTCAACCATGGGAGCAGCTCACTTGTACAGGGCTGTAGGCTCACGCAGCAGCCCAAAGGCACAAACCTCTCTTGCTAATTTCAGTGGGAGTTACCTGTGCTTCTTGTGGGGAGAACCAGGCCCCTGGTGAGTAGATCCAATGAGGAAGGGGATCCACCAGAGGAAGGGGAAGTGAGCAAACAATAGGAAAAAAATGGAAGAGAATTTTTGTGAGAGAGAGAAAGAGAGAGAAGGAAAAACCAGAAAGAAAAAGAAAAAAAATGGGGGGAGAATGAGTGACACTGTGTGCATGTCTCTCTGTGTAG
This sequence comes from Mauremys reevesii, assembly GCF_016161935.1. Classification (NCBI taxonomy): domain Eukaryota; kingdom Metazoa; phylum Chordata; order Testudines; family Geoemydidae; genus Mauremys; species Mauremys reevesii. Next base: position 91,678,614 of record NC_052628.1, on the reverse strand, counting down.
TGTGGGTACAGAAAAAAGTAGACGTGGCAGTCTGTGCTAAGGAATTCCATGAAAGGACAGGGAGAGTGAAGGGGCCTTATCTTCCTGTTTATTATAAGGAGGTTTCAACATCAACAAAAGGTTGGAAATCAGTTTTAGATACCATGCTTTTTTCCCAGTTTTTCCTGAATCCTTATATAGAAATGCAAAGAAAATCCTAATGATGTTTTAATTTGTCATTTAGAGAAGACTAAACAATCATTCAGACTAAATAATCTATTTATGCTTTTCATTAAACACTGTTAGTTGCAGGGCTGATGATCAGACCACTGAATTTTGATACCAAACTGATATCTTTATGCCAGAGGTGGTTCTTGATCCCAAAGATACAGAACTAGTTAGTCCAATTCTTCAGATAAGGAATATTTTTCCCTAGAGAGCAATTTAGAGATGTTACTGAACTGGGAGATGATGTGAACATCAGTTAATGTTAGTTAGAGCTTGATCCAAAACCCACTGAAGTCAATAGAAACGCTACTATTGACTTCAGTGGACTCGGGATCTGGCCTGTAATGAGCCAAACTGTGTGCTTGCTTTATTACGTGTGCAAACTTATTGAATTGAATAATACTGCCTGGGTATAACTGGAAGCAGAATGTGACCTACTGTTTTTAAAATCCTTTGTAAAGCACTAGATGATGATGTATTTGTTATTTCTAAAGGATCTAACAAATAGAAATGTGGTCAGGAAGAAACAATGAGATTAACCTGAACAGTGCAAATTAATATACAAGTAATTATCCAGAAGAGACACATCCAGTTAGAGGGAGAAATTTGGCAATGCCAAGACATGAGCATAGACAACTAGAGATTTGAGGGAGTTCTAGAGATTGCATTAATAAATAAGGGAAACACTGAGTTTGGAACCAAAGATTGTTTATTACACTTTATTAAGTGTCCAAATTTAGTCATAGTACAAAACCACTCATTGAAGCATTACTTTTAAAAACATGAGTAAAAAAAATATTTGCAAATCTGAAAAAGTTCCAATAATCTTCACCCTGGGTTTCTTGTAATGAATTCTTGTGTAACGTTTGTAAGCTCTAAGTTGTCAGTTTGGTCATTGTATTCATGTGAAATCATATACTAGCTCAGCTGTGACTGTCTCATTCTGAGTCAAAACCATAGTTTAATACATCATAGAACACTGTAACTACACTCACTGGCAGCACTGGTTGCCAGTCCCACCCAAAATAATTTTTATCAACCTTCCCTCTTTAGAAAACAGCTGATGTTTAGTTGGCTATGCAAACTGAGATTTCTGAACTGACTTCAGTGATCTTAGTGTAAACTGACATTTGGCTTGCAGCAGATGAAGCTGATTAATCAGATGAGCATGGTTGAAATCAGAACCATACACCATCACAATTTGTGTTTGTTTCTGTTTGGAATTCTTATGAGTTCCAAGATTTTTGAATAATTTTGTATCCTCTAGTCAAATCTTGATTTAATATTGGACATTGTAAAATCAATTACTTCAGAGTAAATGTCCTTATTTACTGAATTTAAGCAGCTGGATTCACTTTCCCTATTTGCATTTTCTTGGCAACTTTTCTTTTTCTTGGAAGCTTAGGCATACGGACTCTTTCCAACTTTAAACTTTTCTAGTGGGTTTGTTCCCACGATACGTTTTTTTCATCTGACTGAGGATTAAGTGCCATTTCCATAAAAGAATAGACTTCTGTTGCTAAAATATCTGACCCTTGCAGAGTTTTGGACAGAGTGTTTACCTTGTTATGACTTTTTGACCTTGTTCAATAAAAAAGAGGAAGTTAAACTTTTCCATTTGAGCTGCTATGCCACCAATTTGAGCTGTCATTTCAGGATCTCTCTTTGCATCCTTTGCAACCTTCTATGTTGCACACAGTGCAAGGTAGTTCTCAGAAATTGAAAATAATGTGTCTGCACAGTATGTAGTAGGACAGAGGACATGAATGCCTGGTGTTGTACTTTATATTTTATGTCCACATAAGGGCATATTTTTAGCTTCTTCAGTATAACGGATTTGCAGTGTCAGTCCTCATTTGACAAAATAATGCATACTACCAAGTATTTTCATTAGGATTTTCCTGTTTTCTCCTTTCTGACAGTACAGAAACCTTAGCATATCACCCATATTTTTTGTGGTCTTTTGAGAAATAGCAACTGTTTCATCATGCCACCAAGAAGAAGATTGGTGCAGCTTAAATTTTTCTCAAGCTTTTTTTCCGGTTAGAGAATACAGAATATGTGAAAACTTCATATAGTTAAAAGTAATTTGTGCTTAAAAGCTAAACAACAATAAAAACAAAGTATGGCTGTCACTAGCTTCAGAATAACGGAGACACTGACAGTCCTCAAAACAGGATCAGCTGAAAGGCAGCCTTGATTTCCAAAGTTATACATGGGGAAAGACTTAAGTTGTGATTGATGAGGTGTATCTGAAATGCTAACAGTGTGAGGTAATAGCCATTTGGTTCCTGTCGGCAGAGACTGCTCATTACTACAGGCAGAAGAAGTTGATCGACTTGTTGGGAGTGTAGTTTTCTTTTATCAGCAATGTTTTAAGGGATTTCATTTTAGCACCTTGAAAATATACATTTTGTTTTTGTACTTCACTCAGTCACTACTTGCGTCAGGGGAATGGAATCGGATTGTTACATTAAAAAAAACAACCCACAATACTCTGGCAGAATGAAATATGTACCTGGTCTCTTGAGTTTTATACAGTCGTGTTCTTTGTAGAACAGTCTAGAATGTACCACAATGAAGAAAGGGAACAGTCTGCACCTGATCTGTTGATTACACTGGCAAGCAGCTGCTCTTATATTTTGCTTATGTACCCACCCTGGGTACATCTCACCAAGACACTCTGTCAAAGGAAAAGACTACAAGTAACATGACAGCTGTAGGTCCTTTGACCCCAGACTGATGGGACAGCAAAAGAACCATCGTCTCCCTCCCTCCCTTAGTGAAAAGTGAACATGGAACCCATGCAGGGAGTGGGAGGGAAGGAAAAAAGAGAAGAGCCAATTAGGAGGCTCTGGTAGTCTGCCCCAGGGGAATGGCAGCTCACTGGACTAGGTCTCCCTAGGGACAGGGGATCAGAAGTCCTCTTGAACACAGAGTGAGAGTGTGAGCATCAGTAGTAGCCTTTGTTGAGAGAAGGAGGGAAACAGCCAGCCTGGCTGCTGAAAGAGTGAGACGGGAGCCTCACCCAGGCAAAAGGAGTTCCCCTTCACAAGAAGTGAAGTGTCTTAAAAATGTTTGGAAATAGGCAGTACATTATATATGCTTGTTCCATAAGTGAAAAATAGATGCAGAAAAAGATGTAAAAATAAAATCTATCTAGAAAGGGAGAATTCATTGCCAGTAACTGAATAATGCAAAAAGTGACCACCTTATAGGTCTCTGTGTCTTCCATGATCCATTGTAATGTGCAAAGGGTGAAGGAACCAGCACTACATAAACAAGTCCACCAGTCAATTTACTTTATTTCTGCTGACCTCAATTATTATTCTTTCCTTGCTGGAGAAACAAATGTCTTGTGTAAATCTTTATAGCAATGCTGCATCTACATGTTTTTGCTAGCACTTCGAAAGCTGTTACACAAAGATTTTGTGGACCCTGGCAAAACAAAAAAACAGAAGCCCCCTGCCCTCCCCCCCCAGACAAGGGGGACCCTTTGTATCATTTATCATTTTGGACTCCAAAAGGACCAAATTCTATTTCTGTATGAGTGAATGCAATGGATTCAGAGCCATGTGTTCCCCTTTGTGTCCAGAATTTTTCCCACAGTTACTTGCTAATAGCCTACAGTCGGAGAGCCATGCAACAATTGCAGCTTTTGTTTAATGTGTAGTCTTGAAATTTCAAATAAAATAGTCAATAAAACAGAGGTAACACTCAACATTTAAAGACTAATGGCCACAGCTCAGTGTGTGTGTGTGTGTGTGTGTGTGTGTGTGTAGGCATGTCTGTATTTATGTACAATAGGGCTGTTTGCGAGACAACTATCATTTCATACTGCAGAGGGAGCTCCTGGAGGATTTCTGGTTGAACCAAGCAAAACTCTTCCTGTCAGTCCAGTGGAGCACATACTGGAGTAGGAGTTCCATCACTTTTTGAAGGTGCATAGAAAGGGGAAAGCATTGATTCCATTTTCACCTTTCCCTTTGAGAGTCTTGTCTTGTATAAGGCCCACCCTCCACACCAACATTGTAGCTGGCCCCCCTGCACAGGTGTCCGAAGGGACCAGGAGGCTGTTTGTGTCTTCTCCCTCTTGCATAGTCACAAGGGCCAGCCTCAAATGAAATCAGGGGAATGTACTTGATAATTAATTGTCTGAACACAATGACATTGGAGATTGGCATATAATCAAATATTCTTAGCACAAAAAATCCACTACTGAGTTCTTAGGGAATGTCTCATCTCTGTGTTTTGTGCAGGGAATTTAAGCAGGTAACTGCCATTGTTGGCAATAGGAGGTAAATTACACATTCCTGAATGCATCAATGGGAAAGATGACCCCTCAGTGTGCATATAATTTTCCTTCTGAGGATTGTTTTACATATTCCATATTTTGACTTTTTACTCCTGTTCATTGAGAATTTTATCCAATGGGAGTGTCATCTAGTTAACTGCACACCATGACAATTGGACCAATGGATGTGGAGGTGTAGCACGAATAGCAGAGTATTTTTGCCCTCAGCTGAAGTGGTTTGTATAGTGTCAAGCTTCTGAGAGCTCTTGAATTAGTGCTTGTAGGTCTAAAATTTTCAGCAGAGCTAATGCATGACTTCTTTTTTCATGGTTGCAATAAGTTGTGCAAGTATCCATCTAGTTAGAAAGTCTTACTAATACCTAACCTCAATCTCCCTTGCTGTAGATTAAGCCAGTTACTTATTGTCACAGCTCATAACATATTTTGGACTGTTATCAGGTCTTCCCCTCAGTCTTCTTTTCTGTAGACTAAATTTGCCCAGTTTTTTAAATCTTTCCTTTTAAGTCAACCTTTCTAAACCGTCTATCATTTTTGTAGCTCTCCTATGGACTCTCCCCAATTTGTCCACATCTTTCAAAGGAAGAAATTAGGTTCTTTTGGCATAACTTTTTCTTGACAAATCTGTTGGCTATTACTTATTATCCTATTATCCTCTAGATGCTTGCAAATTGATGGTTTAATAATTTGTTCCAGTATCTTTCCAGGTATCAAAATTAGGCTGGCTGACCTGTAATTCCCCAAGTAGCCATTGTTCTCCTTTGTAAAGCTAGATATGTTTTCCATTCTCCAGGTCTCTGGGATCTCACCTGTCTTCCATGAGTTCTCAAAGATAATCACTAACAGTTCTAAGCTTGCTTCAGCTAGTTCCTAAGTACCCTAGAATGAATTTCATGAAGCCTTGCCATTTTGAATTTATCTAAATATTTGTTTAACTTGCTCTTTCCCTGTTCTGGCTTGTGTTCCTTCTCCCTTTTTGTTAGTATTAGTTGTGTTAAGTATCTGGTCACCATTAACCTTTTTAGCGAAGACTGAAGCAAAATTGGCATTAAACTCCTCAGCCTCCTTGATGTCAGCTGTTATTAGTTCTCCTGACCTGCTAAACAGTGGACCTACACTTTCCTTTGTCTTTCTCTTGCACCTAAGGTATTTATAAAACCTTTTCTTATTGCCTTTTATGTTCTTGTGAAGAATCCCACAGGCTAATTAGACTTTTTTTTCTTTTTATCAGGTTTAAATTTGTCTCCTTTAAATTTCATCAAATGCCCTCTTGTTCTTGTATTATGAGCATTCACATTTACCATTATTTTGTATGCCTGTCGTGTTCCCTATTTGTCATCTCCTCTTGAAACTCAACAGTCCCAATCTTTGCAGTCTCTCATCATATGAGTGTCTTTCCATGCTTCTGCTCATCTGCATCACCCATCGCTGAATGCCTGTTTCTGCTATATATTTTTGAGATAGCGTTACTCCTGTGGGGATTCTGTGGGGCTGCGTACTCACAGATTCCCTGTGTTTCCCTGCAGAAAATGGCAGGGAAGCTGTGCTGGGGCAGTGACCCTGGATGCAGTCTTTTGGGGGGAGGAACAGGGTTGCCTCTCTCCAAACAGAGGGGAGGCATGGGGGGTGTACATGGGGTTACACACCACTCCCTCCCCTAATTCTGCAAGTGCAGAGCTGCCCAGCATAAGGAGGATGTCTGTGTCTCATGTCTGCTGACTCTGCAGCTTAATGCCGCCTCCTGGGTCCTATTGTCGGTTGTGGTCCCCTTCTGTGTGCTGGGAGCCTTCCTGTGTTCTATTCTGTGCAACAGAGTGCCCACGGTGGGGCTGGGTAAGGGGGGGTGGGGGAAAAGAGAGAAGAGGAGTGAGGAGGTGGGGGGAAGAGGCAGTGAGGACGGAAGGAGGTGGAATAGGGCAGGGGGAGGGGAATGTGGGAGTGAGGGGAGGGAGGTGAAGAAGAGAAGGAGATAGGGGAATCACGGGGGGAAGTGGGAGCCCAACATGCAGCATCCCCTCGACAGCAGTTGGGCTCCCCTTGTTAAACAGGCCTGTCAAACCCTCACCTTGGCCAGCCTTACCCCCTACATCCGAGCCCCCACACCCATACCTCCACCCCACTGATCCCTCAACCGACTGCACCTGGACCCCCACCCCATCAAGTCCCACTCCCCCAACACCCAGACCCTCCCCGACTGATCCCCCCCCCCACACCCAGCTACAATCACCTTCACCTGGATACCCTGCAGAGTCCCACTGACCCTGTACATGGAACCCCTGCAACGAGCCTCGGTGCATCCAGATCTCCCACTGAGCTATCTGCACCCAGATTGCCCCACACATAAACCTCTCACCCCACACCTGGATCCCCTCACACTGAGCCCCTCCACACTTGGATCCTGCTGGGCTGAGCCTGCCCACCCACACCTAATGCACCTGGTACAGAGGGGCAGGGCCCCGGGGTGTTTCTGGGCCAGGCCCAGCCCTTGCACCGTGTCAGGGTCCGGTGCAGCCTCATTGCCGAGTCTCTGTACCGGGAAGGTGGGGGCTTCAGGGTGATTTTCCACCTCAATGCAGCCAGTGGCCTGTGCTCCCCACTGCCACGCTGGAGCCACATTTATTTATTGACAAATACAATTTTCAGAATTTTAAAATATTGTGTGCATCATTAATTTTTTGGTGCAGAATTCCCTCAGGAGTATAGGGTGACCTAAACGGAACACAGTATTTCAATTGATGGTATAGCATTTGGTTATATAATGGAATTGTATATTTACAGATTTAGCTTATAACTTACTATGCATCTTAACATCTTTTGCTGCTGTACACTGAGCAGAGGTTTTTACTGAGCTGTTAAAAATCGTGCCCAGGTATTCCCAGTAGTAATAGTTAATGTGGAAAATGAAGAGTTCCTTTTCTTTTCTTTTCTTTTTTTTTTCACTTACCTGACTGTTGGCTCGTCAAAATTTACTTAATGGATTTTAATTATTTTTGTCAACTAACTACTATGTTAGAAGTCTGCTCCTAAACTTGCCTATGTCTGCTCTCAGTGCTTCACTCTCTCAGCCTACTTCCACCTGTGAATTTGTGCATGCAATTTTGATATCTGCAAAAAATTACCAGTGCAAATATTATGGGCAGAGACTATATTGGTATTGGAATTTGAAAAAGTTCAGAAAAGGGCAACAAAAATGATTAGTGGTATGGAACAGCTTCTCTATGAGGAGAGATTAATAATGAGACTGGGACTTTTCAGCTTGGAAAGGAGGCGACTACGGAGGATAGGATAGAGGTCTATAAAATCATGACTGGTGTGAAGAAAGTAAATAAGGAAATGTTCTTTATTCCTTCTCACAACACAAGAACTAGGAGTCACCAAATGACATTAATAGGCAGCAGGTTTAAAACAAACAAAAGGAAGTATTTCTTCACACAACCGCACTGTCAACCTGTGGAACACTTTGCCAGAGGATGTTGTGAAGGCCAAGACTATAACAGGGTTCAAAAAAGAACTAGATAAATTCATGGATGATAGGTCCATCAGTTGCTATTAGCCAGGAGGGGCAGGGATGGTGTCCCTAGCCTCTGTTTGTCAGAATCTGGGAATGGGCCACAGGGGATGGATCACTTGATTACCTTTTCTGTTCATTCCCTCTGGGACACCTGGTATTGGCCACTGTTGGAAGACAGGATACTGGGCTAGATGGACCTTTGGTCTGACCCAGTATGGCCAATCTTATGATTGAGTGAACCATTTTGAAAATGTGGCCCTGTTCTTGCATAGAACTAATTAAAATTCCCAGAGATCTCAGATGGATCATTCAGCTGAACGAACTGGCCTTTCATAAAGCCAGCTGCCAGTTTTGGAGTTGGACTTTTGAGTTATAATCTACGATTCATTCTGCTTTTAGGGCAGCACAACAATGTACGGATGCTAGCTAAGGGCCTGTGGTAAAGCCGTGATTTAGTTTTTGTTGGGCATACGCTGATTAGGTATTGCCGATTAAACTCATCTCAGAGATCACTATAGCAGAGATTATGGGGTCAATTCACTAAGGGTCTAAACCTCCGTGGTGCTTGTGAATTTCCTGGAAAGTGTTGACACACTCTCAGCTTCCTGTTTGTCAAAGAGGGATAGGTTCTCTTCCTTGCTTGTTTTACAGCATGCATTGTGTGGATTGGTTAATAGTGCTGATTTACTGCCATGGGGACAAGGAGTGTGTGCACATTTCACAACCCATCCATCACCCCATGCCCTGAAGTAGGGCTGTGTTGCCACTCCTGGAGAGAACACCTTTAACTCCCCATGGAGCTCCAGAGGAGTTCAGTGCATCCCCTAGTTAGCCTATCCTCATCTGTGTCTGAATGCTTTTGGAGCTATGCTGTCTGGCTCCGTGCCCTCTGGCAGAGCAAAGTGTGGCTTGTGAGAGGCCTTGCCCAGCTGCATCCCTGCTCCCAGCAGAGTTTCTGCTGCTGGGGGTCCAGTGCTGAGGTTCTGCCAATGGAATTAATCAGGGCCAATCTCTATATATTGGGTTGTTGTTGTTTTTTAAAAAAAGGTAAAGTACTGTGTGAGTGTAGACTCTTATGAATATTGTTGTTAGCTTTTACTGCTCAAATAACCTCTGCCCATATAGTCACTGTTTATCTCCATAAAAAGGAGACCATGGGGACATTATCATAGGCACTGTTGGCGATACAACTCTTGAATCTGTCACTTTCTGAGCCAGGGAAAGCTCCATTAAAGAGGCTTGTCAGAGGAGAGCTAGCTCTACGAATTAGTTTGTAACACTTGGTTGCTTCAGAAAAGGGGAATTTTCTTCATTGCAAGATCCCACCTCATCAATATGATATTGCCTTCACTCTCTCTGGATAAGCAGCATAAGCATAGTATATCTCTACCCGTCTGCTCAAGGAAACAGAATTCACTACAGCACATCAGAGATTTTTAATGTCATTATATTGGCTACAATGGAACTGGCACTGAAAAGATTTTAGAAGTGTTTTTTCCTGTAGCTTTTTTTAATGTGTGTGCAGTGGCAAGAACAATTACAATTAGCAACAGATAATACAAAGTGGAAAGTAAAGATTGCTTTGCTTCATTTCCCTGTAATAACTGAAAGTTTTTTTTTAAATGAGACAAAACATATGCAATTGAACAGCATTATAAAAGGCTATAAAACTTAAGTACTTCAAGATCACATTTTTATTGTTCTAATTCTAGTATGTTATTCTAGATATTTGGATTCAAATATATAGTATTGTCTATTTTTTTAAATCACTGCATGAGATAAAGAATATACATCATTGCTGCTAACCAAGTAATACCAGAGACTGCAGGGGTTTGTTTTATACTCAGTGTGTGTATTGATATGAAGCCAGTATTCATGTTTAAAATTTTGCTGCACATCTGGTTTTCACTGCAGTTTTCAGACCCAGATAGCTAGCAGATAGTGTCTCATTGGATTCCTTGTTTTTTTTTGACAGCAGAAATGAGTACAGTGACATTGAAGAGCCAGGTTACTCATACAAATACTGTAATCAGCTTTGCTGTTACAGTCCTTTCAAAAATTGTTTTTGCCTCCTATCTCAGGAGCAGGGGGTGGGGGTGAAATGATTCAGAATCAAAATCTCACTACCCAAACCAAAATATAATCTGTAGATACTGCCATTTAGCTGCAAATATTTCAGTCCGTGTCCAGTTCCTAAATGATTTTACCTGGATTGCAGCCTTCTCGGGTTGGAGGAGCTATTGGTTTGATGGCGTTCCTTAACCCTGCCACAGGATGAAAAAAAAGTAAAACCAACAAAAACTAACAGGAAATCAGGGGTGGCTTTAGTGGGGACTCATGGATTTGATTGCACCTGCTGAAATCATGAAACTAAGGAAGCAAAATACGGATCCCTGTCCCCTCTGCAGGGTGTGTTTGCTCCTTTGCACAAGAAGCCGTGCCTAGCTCCACAGCTCAGCCCCACATCATGCTGGTGCTGTTCCTGGCCATGTCATTGTGCGATGATGTCAGAGTCATGCGCTGCTGGGTAGGCCCAAAGGGCAAAGTCTGCCAGTTGGAGTGCTGGAGAGGAGGCAGGGAAAAACAACGTCCCCATGTGTCCCATTCTGTAGGCAGTAGGATTGCAGGGGCAGGACACAGAGCTCATAGCTGGGTCTCTTCCTGAGTGGCGCTGCCTCCCCTGAACCATCCCAGACAGGGTCTCTCTCTCACCACCAGGAGGAACTGGGACTGTGACCAGCCTACACTGAAGCCAATTTATTTTGTGTTTTGTTTCATATTGCAATTACTCTAGAACAGGGGTGGCCAACCTGTGGCTCCGGAGCCACATGCGGCTCTTCAGAAGTTTAATATGCAGCTCCTCGTATGGGCACCAACTCCGGGGCTGGAGCTACAGGCGCCAACTTTCCAATACGCCAGGGGTTGCTTACTGCTCAGCCCCTGGCTCTGCCCCCACTCCACCCCTTCCAGCCCCCTCCCTTCAGCCTGTCATGCCCTTGCTTCTCCCTTCCTTGCCCCCTGAGCCTCCTGCATGCCACGAAACAGATGATCAGTAGGTGTGGGGAGGCAGGAGGAGGTGCCGATCAGCGGGGCAGCCGGGGTGGGCGGGAGGTGGGTGGGGTGGAGCTGATGTGGGGACTGCTGACATTACTGTGGCTCTTTGACAACGTTCATTGGTAAATTCTGGCTCCTTCTTAGGCTCAGGTTGGCCACTCCTCCTCTAGAATTTAGTATAGTGCACACATTGAATCAGGAAGCTACATCTGCCACTGCAGGAAATTGTGCCTTAAAGGAACAACCCTTAAATGTGTGTCTGGGAGGGAGGCAAGGGGTAGGAACTTTGTTATGGGACCCCTAGGTAATATGCTGGTGGATTCAGCTAGCATTCCTTCTGCAGCTCCTTGGGAATGCTCTGCCACTGTTTAAATGGGCCCAGCATGAACTTGTATTTGGCCAGCTCCTGCCCCTTTGGAAAGCCCAGTGGTGGTGCTAAGGTAGCCAGTGTATACCCTTAGTGTATAGAATACAAAGGCAATAGGATTTACTTGGTAAATACAGTGTAACTGTTTACCTCTATGGCTTTTTAGTGACAAGTTTTGCATGGATAATCAAATAATTTTGTGGTTAAGGAGTTATGTAGCTCTCAATATATCTGTATGAGGCTAGCCCCTGCAGGAGACTCCTTCCCATCATAAAAATGTGCTGTTCCAGGGAGTGGCAGTTCTCCACCAGAAGGAGAACTCATGCAATACTGCTCCACAATTTCGTCAGCTCAGCTAATCTGTATTCTCAGCCTATTCCACTACCCACCGTTGGCATCATGTAGCCCAGAGGTAATAGAACAGTGCTCTGTGCACTGATAGATATACTACAGCCTAAGGCTATTTATCAACCTTTCATTTTCTCTTAATCTGTCTGTAGTGCATGTGTGGGGAGGGAACAGGGGTTGAGCTGGGGTTGGCATGGGAGGATTTCTGCCCATTTGGCCAGTATAATGATAGGGGTTGATCCCCCTCCAGCTGAGAGAAGTTTGGATTCCCCACAGATGGAAATTTCTTTGGGGCAGAGGAGATCAAAGTGACTATTGAACACAATGGATCTCTTGCAGCTACTACATTATCTGACAAGTAAACCTCACCTTTAAAAATGTTCTGTATCTGAATATCAATAACTTGATTGAGAAAGAACCAACTCCTTCACTTCCTCTCCCCTTCCATATGCCCTGCCTTATACAGCCTTCATATTATTTCCATGAGTAGAATTGTGATATATGGCAACCCAACTGGTTGAAGTCTCTTCGTGTGCTCCTAGGAATTGTATAATCATTGGTTTCTGTGCAGTATCTACTAGTCCAGGGGTGGCCAAACTGCAGCTTGTGAGTTGCATGCATCTCTTTTACAATTAAAATGCGGCTCTTAGAGCTCCACACACTACACCATTTTCCACCTACATGACTGGAGCGGGGAGCACAGGGCTTCTGCCCTGTGGCAGGGTGGTGGGGCTAAGGACTTCTTCTAGAGACGACTGCTGCCTGCTAAGAGTGAGGGGAGAGGCAGTGGCAAATAGCTGGGAGCTGCAGGGAGGGGCATCTGCTTTAGCTCCTTGGGGAGAGGTAGCAGCAAAAGCAGCTGAAGTCCCGAGCTGAGCAGGCACCTCCTGGGGGCTGAAGCCCCAAGCCCCAGGAGGTATGCCCCAGCTCTCAAACTTCTGGAGATTGTCATATGCAGCTCGGAGGGTCAGTATGTTTGGCCTCCCCTGTAGTAGTTCCTCAGAAACAGGCTCTATGGCTGCCTAAGCCAAGAGACTTGCATCACTTCTGTGGACCAGCATCTGTAAAGGCTGCTTTGCTTCCATGTAGGGATTGGTAACAACATAGTTTTCCTGGTTGATTAATCTGCATTAGTAATTTAAAATTGGTAGGTTCCCAATGATACACAAATACCTAGCAATCTTTGCAATACTTTCAGGGACAGCTGTCCAGAAATGGCAGCTTAGCTGGCTCACATGTATAGTACCATTGGCATACCCATGAAATGGTGTAAGAAAGTGTCTTCTATGATTAAATGGAACTGGCCCATCTTACCAAGAGGACCAGATAGTGCTCTATCAAATTTGTTTCAGTCACAAATAACTCTGTTTACTTCCACAAAAATACTTTGGATTTCTATAATATATATGACTGCAGAAGTGGCCAATTGCTCTTCATAGTCATAGAATCATAGAAGATTAGGGTTGGAGAGACCTTAGGAGGTCATCTAGTCCAATCCCCTGCTCAAAGCAGGACCAACCCAACTAAATCATCCCAGCCAGGGCTTTGTCAAGCCGGGTCTTAACCTCTAAGGATGGTGATTCCACCACTTCCCTAGGTAACCCATTCCAGCACTTCACCACCCTCCTAGTGAAATAGTGTTTCCTAATATCTAACTTAGACTGCTGCCCACTGCAACTTGAGACCATTGGCCTTATTCTGTCATCTGCCACTACTGAGAACAGCCTAGCTCCATCCTCTTTGGAACCCCCCTTCAGGTAGCTGAAGCCTGCTATCAAATCCCACCTTCTGCAGACTAAATAAGCCCAGTTCCCTTAGTCTCTCCTCATAAGTCATGTACCCCAGCTCCCTGACCATTTTTTTTGCCCTCTGCTGGACTATCTCCAATTTATCCACATCCTTTCTGTAGTGGGGGCCCAAAATTGGATGCAATGCTCCAGATGTGGCCTCACCAGTGCCAATTAGAGGGGAATAATCACTTCCCTCGATCTGCTGGAAATGCTCCTACTAATGCAGCCCAATATGCCGTTAGCCTTCTTGGCAACAAGGGCACACTGCTGACTCATATCCAGCTTCTCATCCACTGTAATCCTCAGATCCTTTTCTGCACAACTGCTGCTTAGCCAGTCAGTCCCCAGCCTGTAGCGGTACATGGGATTCTTTCGTCCAAAGTGCAGAACTCTGCATTTGCCCTTGTTGAACCGCATCAGATTTCTTTTAGCCCAATCCTCCAATTTGTCTAAGTCACCCTGGGCCCTATTCCTACCCTCCAGCATATCTACCTTCCCCCCAGTGTCATCCGCGAACTTGCTGAGGGTGCAATCCATCCCATCATCCAGATCATTAATAAAGATGTTGAACAAAACCGGCACCAGGACCGACCCCTGGAGTACTCCACTTGATACCGACTGCTAACTACATATCGAGCCATTGATTACTACCCGTTGAGCCTGACAATCTAGCCAGCTTTCTATCCACTTTATAGTCCATTCATCCAATCCATACTTTTTAAACTTGCTGGCAAGAATACTATGAGACACCGTATCAAAAGCTTTGCTAAAGTCAAAATATATCAGGTCCACTGCTTTCCCCATATCCACAGAGCCAGTTTTCTCATCATAGAAGGCAATCAGGTTGGTCAGGCATGACTTGCCCTTGGTGAATCTGTGTTAACTGTTCCTGATTGACTTCCTCTCCTCCAAGTTCTTCAAAGTGGTTTCCTTGAGGATCTGCTCCATGATTTTTCCAAGGACTGAGGTGAGGCTGACCAGTCTGTAGTTCCCCGGGTTCTCCTCCTTCCCCTTTTAAAAGATGGGCACTATGTTTGCCCTTTTTCAATCATCCACCCCCAATCATCACAAGTTTTCAAAGATAATGGCCAATGGCTCTGCAATCACATCATCCAATTCCCTCAGCACCCTCGGATGCATTAGATCTGGACCCGTAGACTTGTGCATGTCCAGCTTTTATAAATAGTCCTTAACCTGTTCTTTCACCACTGAGGACTGCTCACCTCCTCCTCATACTGTGTTGCCTAGGACAGCAGTGTGGGAGCTGACCTTGACATGCATCTGACGAAGTGGGTATTCACCCATAAAAGCTTAGGCTCCAATACATCTGTTGGTCTATAAGGTGCCACAGGACTATTTGTTGCTTTTTACAGATCCACACTAATACGGCTACCCCTCTGATACTCAGACGTTGTCTGTGAAGACTGAGGCCAAAAAAAGCATTGAGTACTTCAACTTTCTCCACATCCTATATCACTAGGTTGCCTCCCCCATTCATTAAGGGTCCCACACTTTCCCTGACCTTTTTCTTGTTGCTAACATACCTGTAGAAATCCTTCTTGTTACCCTTCACATCCCTTGCTAACTGCAGTTCCGGTTGTGTTTTAGCTTTCCAGATTGCACTGATTATAATACTGTTCCTTAGCTTGTAGTTATAACACTAGATTTTAGTCTTTCAGCAATTTCTATCGCATAATCCAAGGAAGGAAGAGGTAGTTCTTTCATGTTTTTCATATGATCCCCATCACTGTTCCAGGCCCAGGGGACACGCATCATGCCATTATTAAAAAGACAAATTGTTGTTAGACTGCAGCTTGTAGCAGTGACAAGAACAGAAGTAGAAACAGGAAAAACAAAACAGCCTGCACCTCTGATAGAGCTTTGGTGGGTGTTATAGAACTTTCCTAAATTGAGAAAGAGAGTTATAGTTGTTATGGCCACCTTTCTCTTTCAGTACATTTGCAACTCAGCTCTGAACCAGACTAGTAGCCTTTAGCAGGCAGCTAGACAAATGAGATTTCAGTGCACCATAGAACAAAATACAAAACAAGCATAAACCTTGCAATGAGTAGATTGTGGTAATGACTTGAGACATAAGTAAAATGGCAGTGAAAAATGAACATTTTGCCTCCCTTATCTACATTAGCTAGGGTTGACAGGTGAATGGATGGACTTGTAGCTACAGATAACGAATGAGAGCCATGAATTCTGCATTCTGTTGCTGGTCCTTTCAGACTTCCTATGTGATCTTGGGAAAACCATTTAACCCCTGTGTGTCATCTTGGGAATACTATGTTCATTTAGAGATTGCTGTAAGGCATAATTCATTAAAGTTCATAATTAATGTAGATTTTGAAATATACATGTAGAAACCATTCTAGAATAGAATGCAAAATATTACTGGTTGGGGTATTGCAACTTCTGGCATACAATACTTTATCCATCCCTTCTCTGCTTACCCCTCTCAAAAAATCCTTAAAAGGTAACCTGCAAACAGGGGCGGCTCCAGGCCCCAGCACGGCAAGCGCGTGCTTGGGGCGGCAAGCCATGGGGGGGCGCTCTGCTGGTAGCTGGGAGGGCGGCAGGCAGGCTGCCTTCGGCGGCATGCCTGCGGAGGGTCCGCTGGTCCCGCGGCGCCAGTGGAGGTCCACCGGAGCCGCGGGACCAGAGGACCTGGCAGAGCGCCCCTCACGGCATGCCGCTGTGCTTGGGGCGGCGAAATGTCTAGAGCCGCCCCTGCCTGCAAATTGTGTTTGAAAAGGTCTCTCATCTTTAGCAATGCATGGTGAATGCCCAGAATAGCCTGACTGAAAGGGGAATTCAGTTCACAATTTACTTCCCTCCCTGCCCTTAATTTTTAAACAAACAGTGAACAGACTGTTCTGCTTAGCCTGACTGTTGTACCATATACTGCTACTGCTGAAGGAATTTTGTGATCACAAAACGTAGTTCACTTTTAATCATAATTTACAGTCCTATGTGGGTTGGTTGGTGGACTGTTTAATACAATAGTGCAGCCTGGAAGAAAATAAGCTTTGTGAGGTCGGAAGTCTCCCACATTGGGCCCAGTTCTCCCAGGGTAACACTTCATATTTGATTCACACAGGTGTAAAAGTATATATGAGGTACTGAGACAATGTACTCAGTGCTGTACAAGACACAAAAACATAGTCTTTTTTCACCAAAAAGTTTATACTCTAACAAGACATATAGAATAGGCAGGATGTACTAGACAGCCCAGAGCAGTAGATAACTAGGATGTTACTTAATTTCACAGTTAATATTACTGATTCACTGCTTGTGGGTTAAGTTGAAATGGTCTTGACTGTAGCTTCTATGGGGTAAGAATCCACTTACTGCATTGTGGCACTTAACATAGGACACTGATTTTATTGTGACATTCATCAGAAACTCACGTAGTACATTATCTTCTGGTTGTTTGATTTAGGTAAGCAGTGCAAAATGAAGGGAAAAAAAAGAGGTGGGCTAATGTATTGGGATCGTTCAGGACCTTGATCAGTTATATGATTCAACTCTATGGTACCTTCTGATTGGTTGTTTCCCTATCACACTTGTCTTGCGTTTTACATGTTCTAGGAGTGGGACAATCAATTAGCTGTTTGTGCATTTTCCCCCAGGCTGTCAGTATATAGCAGTTTCTGCAGCTCTAGTTCTGTTAAAAGCAGCAGAATGAAATTGTCCAGTCTTTCTAATAAATTGAGTATCTGTAGTCCAGTCCATCTGGGAATGAAGTGCTCACCGGCATGGCAGTGGCTTTATCTAGGTTTTGTTTAAATAAGTATAGCTAGTTCAGTGTAATATTTTGTTGGCTTGTGTGGGTATAACTAGAGCTGGTCACAAAACTTTTGATGAAAAGTGTTTTGTCAGAAAATGCTGATTCATTGAAAGCCAGACTTTTCACAGGAATGTACCCTTTTCAATGAAATTGTTATTGGGAAATGTTTTTTCAGGTCTAGGATGGAATTTTTTGAGGGAGGAAGAGAGGGAGAGACTTCAGAATAACCAATAGCCCAGTAGTTATAGCACTCACCTGGGTTGTGGGAGACCCAGGTTCAAGTTCCTGTCCTGCTTGATTTAGACCAGAGACTTGAACCTGGATCTCCCTCATCCCAGGTGAGTGCTCTGACCACCAGGTATTACCCAGGGACCTCTTGATGCCAACTAGCAGAGGGGTGCTCAGAGTTTTGATCCTTTGGGCCAGATATATGCCACACTGGTGAATTATTATGCTTGTGAGGTCTGTACTGAGAGCCAGTAGTCTGCTGGTCATCGTAATTCTTGTGAAATATATGTAAGGGTAATATTTAAGAAATTATGTATCCATAATCAAAATTGTATTCTTAAGGTAAGGCAGTGACACACCTCAGACAGGTTCTTTTCAGGCAGGCAGTAACAGACACATCTCTCTGCCTGGTCACTATGTATTGTCCAGGTCTATTTGAATACTGATGCTAACCATAAGATTGTGAAATCTACGAGAGAGAGAAACTACAGGGAAAAAGTGTCACTAGGGGTGTTTCCTATTTATGACTAAGATACCAGACTAATTCTTTGATATCAGGTACTGTAAATAAACATGCAGCATCTCCTACTGAGGAGGCAAGTTGACAGCATGACTTGTCTCATGATCAGATCACAGTCAACCTGGCTGTAAATCACGGTAAGAACTTTGCTCTATAAGACATAAAAATATCTTGTTAAATAAGTATAGGTTCTAGAATGTGTTGTGATTTTATTTTATATAAAACCTTTTGTTTCCAATACATCTGCTTGCTCTTATTAGAATCTTGATCCTTAAATAAATGTATACTTGTTTTCACTGTAAACATATCTAAGTGCTGTGTGTTACGGGGAGCAGTGATCTGAAGTGTAACTGGTGAGTTGAGGGTGCACTGTCCCTTTGGGAGCAGCAAATCTGTGAATTTGGTAAGTGTCAAGTGGAACAGGGATTGCACACTCCAGAGAGACTCTCGGAGGGCTCGGGGTTGCAGTGTGCTTAACGCTAACCTGTGAAGAGACAGCAAGGTCTGTGTAGTCCAGGAAGAGAGTGCTTGTGTTGCCTATGGCTGGTGAAGTTGGGGAGTTAACTCCTAGCAGACATAGACAAGGCATCCTCATACTAAGGGCAGGTAGTAGCAAGGTGTCTCACAGCCCTGTGTACCCCAGGACCATGTCACAACAGGCTATTGGCTATTCTGCAGTGGGTGTCTTTTTTTTTCCTGAAAAACTTCCAAAAGTCTTGATTTTGTCAAATCTCAATTTTGCTGGACAGGAAAACTGCTTCCCACCCAGTTCTAGATATAACCTATGGGAAATGCCTGCACTTACAAAAATTATTATTAGTCAAACATTCAGGTAGAAAACATAGGATTGATGATATGCTCACATTCTAAAAATAACTGCATCACAACTGTCAACATGCATTTCTCCGAGAGCTAAACTGCTTATACATTCAGATAAATAGCACTTGTAACCCATTCATAATAATGCCATCCCAATAGTATTCTACCTTTGTATTGTGATAATTTAACTGGTAACCAAAGAGAGCTTCTAAATTATGTATTGTGAGTGACATTATATATTGTGTAGATCTGTGAGAATAAATCCTGCTAGGCTATTCTTATTATTTTTAAATGACATTTTTTCCTCCCTCTGACTGCTTCTTATTCATCACACTGTGCATTAGGGCAGCCACAGGCACCAAATAGCTTGATTTTTATATAATCTAGAATTCCCATAGTTCAGCCAGACAGTTGTTGCCCATTTAGAACAGGTTCTCCCAACAGGTTCAGCGTGATTGATGGCAGAATATTCAGCTAGTTTAGTGCTGACTGGTTCCCCAGAGTTATTTCATACCCTCTTCAGTGACTGCTCTTGTTCTCCAGTCTTCATATCTAGCCTCATTTGAGGCCTGATCCAACTTCCATTGAAATCAATGAGAGCCTAGTATTAAATTTAACAGGAGATGGGTCAGGCCCTTAAATAGCCCTATGTAACATTCAAACTCAGGCAGAATTCCCATTGTCTTCAGACTGAATTTTGTGTCTGTGCTACAGCCTCTGCAACAGCACAGCTATGGTGCTGCAGCTGAGGCACTTTCGCGAAAATGCTTCCTACGCTGACAGAATGGGTTTTTCTATCAATGTAGGTAATCTGGTAGCGTGTTTGATGGTATCTTCCATCAATTTAGCTGCATCTACAGTGGTGGTGAAATCAAACAATAGACCTCGGGCTTGATCCTGTACCCATTCAAGTCAATGACGAAGCTCCCATTGATTCAGTGGTGCAGGATCAGGCCATTAGGGTAGCTTTGCACAACAAGGAGGAGTCGGGGAAGCCAAGGACTCATGAAGGGGCGTGCACAAACCCCTTGCACAGCTCAGACCCTTGATCCATGTAAACTTCCTGCACAGCTGCGGGGGGGAAACTAGGGCATCTAATTGTGCCATAGGGCTGGAGTGGTAATAAAGGTAATAATTGGAAATATACCAATCTCCTAGAACTGGAAGGGACCTTGAAAGGTCATTGAGTCCAGCCCCCTACCTTCACTAGCAGGACCAATTTTTGCCGCCTCAAGGATTGAACTCACAACCCTGGGTTTAGCAGGCCAATGCTCAAACCACTGAGCTATCCCTCCCCCCTTCAGTGGCCTTCATAGAGCAGCTCAATAGTCAAGGCTGAAAGATTCCATCCTTTTTCTCTGTGCATCTGTCCAGCACCTGGCCTAGTTGCTTTGTTCAGGCCCTACAGGGGTACAGGAGGACATGTTAACATGCATTCAATTAATTTATTCTAGTGTTATGATCTCCTGTTTATATGCTTTCTCATTCTTCTGTATATCCCTACTGGAATATTCATACAGTGTTTGCAGTACAAACAACATTACTGGAATAACTATCTGAAATCAGTCTGATATATGTACACAATAGCTGTTGAAAACAATACCCAGCTCTTCTATAATAGTCATTGTGGTTCTTATTTGTGTATTTCCAGCTTCAAGACATTTCATTTCAACAGGGTTTCTTTGTAACTGGATACGAGGGTTTAGTCAGATAAACATGGGACTGCTTTTAGCACGTAACTTCATGGGCTATTACATCTGCTTCTGTTACATAACATCGGTACTGATACGTGATTGGAACCTTACTTGTGATACACCAGAGAGAGATTATAGCCACTGAGGTATGACTGAATTGCCCAAACTCTGACAGAATCAAAGCGTGCTGCTTGCTACTGAATAATAAAGTTGAGTAGGAGAGCACGAGTGACAATACCAGTAGTTTGTAAACTACTTTGGAATTGCATACAAATCAAACCAGTGGTCCAGCTAATCTGCTATCTTATCTCTGACAGTGATCAGCACCAGATGCTTGAGAAGAAGCACCAGATGCATGAAACACATAGAAGCCAAGTTATAAAATAACCTGGACATAAAGGAAGTTTTTTCCTATCCCCCATCACCTGGTGGTTGGCTTCTACCCTGAAACTTGAGATTTTATATCCCTTCCAAAATATAGAATTGTTTTAGTAGAGAAATAGTTTGTGATCATGTAATTAAAGACTATCAAATGCATATGCACAATAAAGCAAAGTTAAGTGTGTTTATAGAATGCTTGCTGTCACAGTTTCAGGGAAACTGCAACTGTATTCCACCCTCTGGAATGCACTCCAAAAGTACCCAGGTCAGGTTTCGTGCTGTGACCTGTCTCTTGGTATGGACCCTGTCCCACTCCCTTCTGACTGGGGGTTTTAAGGCTGCACAGCTCCCTGCCTTTATACTACAATTTCCCCAGTAAGCTAGTCTGCCTGAAGCCCAGTGCCTGTGCTTTTGCTTTTTTTTTTTTTGAGGCTTATGAACAATGTATTGCCAGCAGTTACAAGTTACCACAGGGTGCTTTCTAAGTAAGCAAGTTTATTCTAAGGTAAAAGCATTATAGAGAAAACATTAGAAAAAATAGATTGAAATACATGTGAAACTGTCAAAGTTTGGAGGAGACAAGGCCTTGCACCCCCAGCTTCCTGCTATTCACCGGGACTCTCAGCCAGCTAGCAAAACAGAAGGTTTATTTAGACGACAGGAACACAGTCCAAGACAGATCTTGCAGGTACAGATAACAGGACCCCCTCAGTTAGGTCCATCTTGCGGGGCCTCAGGGAGGCCAGAGCCCATCTGGGCTCCCCTCCATTTTCCCAGCCAGCTCCAAACTGAAACTCTCCAGCCCCTCCTTTCTGGCCTTTGTCTCTTTCCCCGGGCCAGGAGGTCGCCTGATCTCTTCGTTCTCCAACACCATCAGTTGGCATCTTTACAGAGGAGGGGCCCAGGCCATCAGTTGCCAGGAGACAGAGTGCCAGCCATTCTCTGTGCAGACAGTATCACAGGGGCCTTCTTGGGCTCTGCAACAATCTTACACCCTGATTCCCCCACCTAGATACCTAAGAAATGCAGGGGAAAGACCTTCACCTGAGAGTTGTCATCATTTGGACTACTCTCACACATGAAGTTAAGCATGCACAAAAGTTTGTGTAGGACCCATACTTATTTTTGTCATATAATATGAAATGTATTCTCCTGGTAGAGGAAAATATTTGATTTATTTTGTACAAAATAATTTTGTAAGGAAAAGATACTAAGATTCACTTTTGTCATGATGCCTGCAAAGCCCTGGATTTTGATTACAGTTAGATGAATGAGGCCGGGGTTCTGTGGGGAAAAATGTGGTCATGTACTTCTATCATAATACATACATACAAGAGGGGCAAATTAAGGTTGCACAGGCAACACTGATTCTGCAATTTCCTAGCTTTTCAGTGCTTGACTTTGCAACCTTAATGTACCTTTAATGTAGATTTGTGTGTTTAATGTAGAGTTTTGTGTGTAATTATTTGTAGATATAGAATATCACACAGCACTTTATAAAATAAATAAGACACGAGTAAACAATCTAAATCCAGACATTGAATAGCTATTTTCCATTTTAACTCTCTTTGAGGGATACACACTGTGTTAATGCCTTTTACACTAGAGGGATGTGAAATCAGTTGTATATAGTGGTTTATTGTTTAACATTTCTTTTCCATCAACTTTTAAATCAACATAATGTTTCCTTTCACAAAGGTAGCAGTTTAACTAATCTGCATTGTGTAAGTCTAAAGATACCTACTTACATCTGATTGTGAACCACTAATTCAGCCCATAAATAAAAACAGAATAGTCATATAGTATCAGGGTTCAAAATGAGGAGGTCTTGGGAGAAGGGAAATACAGTGTTCCTGTTAAAGTAATACACTGAATATACATGGAGAGAGGGTAGAAAGGAATACAAATTCCTCTTGATAAATGCTTATTATTCAAACCCTGTGGAGAAAGTTTGATTCAAGTTGTTTTAAGTAGAAATATTATAACTGTTACTTGGTCAAGATGTGTTTGAGTATCTTAAGGATGAACTTCATATTACGTTCAAATCACATTAAATTTATATGCTGAACATCACGAAATAAGCAGGATTAGAGAGGTTTTCATCATGCTGTTAACGTTAAACTTCTTTATATTACTGATGGATCAGGGTCTGATCAAAAGCCCGTTGAAATCAATGAGAGTCTTTCCACTGACTTCAATACACGCTGGATCAGGTCCTTGCTGCAGATTGTTGGTTTCTTTTCAGTAAGGTGCAGCAGCACAGGGACATAAACTATTCTTTTTAAAAATCTGCAGAAGCGTGGAATATCGTTAAAAACCACCAACGTGTTCTTTACCCCATAGACTGGCTCCAGTCTGCAGTGGAGTTCTTCAGTGGGTGTGGCATCACCAATGTAAGCACATTACAATGAACAGGCACTGACTGTCTGCAGTTGAGCCTACAAGTTGACCTAAATATGTGAGCTTTAAATTAGTAATGTGCTCAGCAACTCAGTTCCTTGGGTTACTGAGAAACACAGCACATATTATTGAAATGTTGCATGGAATCATTGTTAAAGTAAGTCACTTTCAAAACTTGGTTGATCAGGCTCAGACCCAGTCAGCTAAGAAACTGGGAAACAATGTTTCTTTTTCTTGCATGGTTTGTGTTCTGTTTTGCAAATGCGGGCCCTGATCCTGCAAACTCTTACACACATGAGTAACTTTATGCACATGAATGTTATGAAATCTGAAAATACATCCACTCAATGTGCAGCAGCAATCAAATAAGCAAACAATGTTGGGAATCATTAAGAAAAGAGTAGATAATAAAACAAAATATCGTATTGCCTCTATATAAATCCTAAAATATTGCATGCAGATGGTGGTTGCCCCATCTCAAAAAAGATATATTAGGATTGGAAAAGGTTCAGAAAGGGGCAACAAAAATGATTGGAGATATGGAACAGATTCCATATGAGGAGAGATTAATAAGACTGGGACTTTTCAGCTTGGAAAAGAGACGAATAAGGTGTGCAATATGACCGAGATCTATAAAATCATGAGGTGTGGAGAAAGTGAATAAGGAAGTGTTATTTATTCCTTCTCATAACACAAGAACTAGGGGGTCACGAAATGAAATTAATAGGCAGCAGGTTTAAAACCAACAAAAGGAAGTACTTCTTCATACAACACACAGCCAATCTGTGGAACTCCTTGTCAGAGGATGATGTGAAGGCCAAGACTATAACAGGGTTCAAAAAAGAACTAGATAAGTTCCTGGAGGATAGGTCCATCAATGGCTATTAGCTAGGATGGGCGGGGATGGTGTCCCTAGCCTATGTGCCAGAAGCTGGGAATGGGCGACAAGATGGATCACTTGTAGATTACCTCTTCTGTTTGTTCCTTCTGAGGAACCTGGCATAGGCCACTGTTGGAAGACAGGATAGTGGGCTAGATGGACGGTAACCACTAAAAGCCAAAGATTTTCCCACTATCCAGCTGACATCACTTCTTCCATCTGTCCTCAATGCAGGTTTGTTTCCTGCCCATGTAAGAAACCATGTCAGATGGAGGCAGCTCCCTCTTGTGTGTTCATTACTCTACCTGCAGCCGGGACCTTGTTCCCCCTGTTTATACCTGGTTTGGCAATGTGTTCCTTTGTCTCCAACTGTTGGCATCTCAAAGGAGACAGAAAACAAAAAGAAGAGGCTGTATCCGCACTATGGGTGGCAATACTCTGAAGGCCTTTATTCTTATCTCCTTTATTGCTAATATGAAATTTATACTGTTTTTGGAACCCTGGTGCTACCAAATACAAATAGTATTCTCCAAGGAATAAATATGTTACTGCCAGGACCTATGCACATCTGTAGTGGACACACATGCATTCATGTGCAATCTCTACTGTGCTCCTCTGGCTGATTTTAGGAAAACCAATTGCTTAAGTTTTGTCCCTAACTAGTGCCTAGAAAACTATATTGTCAGCAAACAATTTATTCAACAATTTTTACCCTGTTTTTCTGTTTGTGTATTTTTCACAAACAAGATTCCTTTTTTATAAATCAAGTTCAACAAATGCATTGTACAAAACCTATTTCAGTTTGTGGCTAACCAAACAGTCTCCAACATGTATTCTCTATATGATGTCTCTCTCTGACTGTTCACTTCAGTCACATGGTATTGTTTCTGCTCTCTGACTACCAGAGTGTCAGTGTAATCAAGAGTGGGAAGGGAAGTTCAGATCACTGGACCTTTGATTCAGGGAGGGAGTGTGATCAGTTTGGGTAGGATATTTTATGCCTTTTTCTTTAAGGTCTAATTCCTGAGTTGTTGTAAAGCTATTGTAATATTACAAATTAGAGATGGATTTAAACTAAATTTTCCCTTGGCATGTTCCTACAAAGTAACTGAATGCTGGGTGCACATTTGTATGTCAATTCAGTCATGAATGGTGTAGCCGGTTCTACATGCCTTAACTTAACCGCAGCTGTATTATGCCTCTGACTGGTGGTCCCATTGGTGATGGGTGTGGTCACATACCCATTTCTATCTTGGGGTACATCTACACTGCAAAAAAAGGACCCACAGCAGTGAGTCTCAGAACCCAGGTCAACTGACTCAGACTCTCAGGGCTCATGCTACAGGACTAAAAATAGCAGTGTAGACATTCAGGCACAGGCTGGATCCTGGGCTATGAAACCCACTTAAGGGAGGTAGGTCTCAGAGCGGGGCTCCAGGCTGAGCTCAAACATCTACACTGCTATTTTTATCCCCATAGTGGGAGCCCAAGACAGTTGACTCAGGCTCTGGGACTTGCTGCTGTGGGTCTTTTTCAGTGTAGAATACCCTTGTTTAACTACATCAGTATTGCGAGGTCTCTGGCCTCAGGCAGTGGTGGAGACAGGTTTTGCAACTGGGGTAGGGGTGAGGTTGGGGGGAGTGATTGACCATTGATAGTGCCTTTCTATTCAATGAACGCACTCATTCTCCACCAGCCCCCAGGGAGGTGACTGAAGAGCAAGTCCACCCTGCACTCACCTGGCAGCGGTGGCTCCTGCCCAGTAAGGCTGGTCCAATCATTGTGACCTGGTGCACAGGGTTGCAACACCATTCAGGTTTGTCTGGCTAGCCAAGTCAAATTTTCATAGATTCTAAGACCAGAAGGGACCATTGTGATCATGTATGTAGTCCTCCCTCCCATAACACACAGCAGAGAACCCCAAAAAAATAATTCTAGAGCAGATTAGAAAAAAAAACCTCCAACCTTGACCTAAAAATTGTCTGTGATGGAGAATCCAGCACAACCCTTGGGAAATTGTTCCAGTAGTTAATCACCCTCACCGTTCAAAATGTATGCCATATTTACAGTCTGTTTGTCTAATTTAAATTAGACAATACGTCTGCTAGTCTATAAGGTGCCACAGGAGTCTTTGCTGCTTGAGCAGTTCAGTATCATCTGCAAACTTTGCCACCTCACTTTTTACCTCTTTCTCCAGATCATTTATGAATAAGTTGAATAGGATTGGTCCTAGGACTGACCCTTGGGAGACACCACTTGTTACTCTTCTCCATTCTGAGAATTTACCATTTATTCCTACCCTTTGTTCCCTGTCTTTTAACCAGTTCTCAATTCACGGAAGGACCTTACCTCTTATCCCATAACAATTTATGCAAGAGCCTTTGGTGAGGGACCTCGTCAAAGGCTTTCTGGAAATCTAAGTACACTATGTCCACTGGATCCCCCTTGTGCACATGTTTGTTGACCCCTTCAAAGAACTCTAATAGATTAGTAAGACACGATTTTCCTTTACAGAAACTATGTTGACTTTTGCCCAACAATTTATGTTCTTCTATGTGTCTGACAATTTTATTCTTTACTATTGTTTCAACTAATTTGCCCGGTACTGACGTTAGACTTACTGGTCTGTAATTGCTGGGATCACCTCTAGAGCTTTTTGGCACTAGCTCCCTTATTCTGTTGCTACACTGTACTGAAATGGAACTGGCAGAAATATAATAGGTATAGCTAAACAAATTAGAACAAGAAAGTGAAAACAAAGTAATCCATTTCAAATTTGAACCATTTCAGAATTTTTCCTTCAAAAATTTCATTGAAATAATCATATTTCAATGCAATATTTCTATTTTGATGGAACAGCATTTTCTGATGGAAAATGTTCCATTGAAAGTTTTTTGACCAGCTCTATTTTTTTATGGGTATTTCAAATATACCTGTCATTGGGGTATCTAAATACCAGTAATGATGCCCAGTACTTAATGGTACTTTATATCTTAAGTCTTATGTAGTTACTAACTGATGACTAATCTTCACAACCTCCTTTTGAGGGAGCATTGGTATTCTTGCCATTTTTCAGATGGGGAAACTGCGACAGAGAGCAGAAATGACTTGCCCTAGCCTATTAAGCAAATCATTGGCAGAGCCAGTGTTAGAATTTGGTACGTCATGATTTCCGACCCTCTATTCATTTATCTCCAGACTATTCCATTCTTCCTCCTGAATATGGTATGGAGAGAGTTTTAACACACACGCACCCAAAAAAACCACCTTTCCTTCTGCCAGAAACACATTTTTAATATAACCAAATATAAATCAAGACTGTCATTCAGCAGACAGACCTGTTTTCTTTCCAAAGACTGTCTTTCATCTCTGTGACTCAATACAGGTGAAGTAGTTGCAACTAAATACGTAATTGATTAATTTAGCCACTTTTCAGTTTGCGAATTATAGAATCATATAATATTAGGGTTGGAAGAGACTTCAGGAGGTCATATAGTCCAATCCCCTGCTCAAAGCAGGACCAACACCAACTAAATTATCCCAGCCATGGCTTTGTCAAGCCAGGCCTTAAAAACCTCTAAGGATGGAGATTCCACCACCTCCCTAGGTAACTCTAGGAACAGACTTTGAACCCTATCAACAGGGGTAGGCAACCTATGGCACATGTGCCGAAGGCCGCACGTGAGCTGATTTTCAGTGGCACTCTCACTGCCCAGTTCCTGGCCACCGGGCCGGCGGGGGGGCTCTGCATTTTAATTTAATTTTAAATGAAGCTTCTTAAACATTTAAAACATCTTATTTACTTTACATACAATAGTTTAGTTATGTATTATAGACTTATAGAAAAGAGACCTTCTAAAAAATGTTAAAATGTATTACTGGCATGCGAAACCTTAAATCCGAGTCAATAAATGAAGACTCGGCACACCACTTCTGAAAGGTTGCTGACCCCTGAGTTACATGATTACAGGCATCCTTGCTTTGGGCTTTCTGTTATTAAGCTGCTTTGAAAAAGATTGTCAACAATTCTGACTTCCAGTTTCACTAAAGTTAATTCTACTATAATTTCATTCCTTATAACCCTTCAATAAATTACAATCTCTCTCTCTCCACCTCTAAAAAAAGTGACTTCTGAAAATAGCCATTTAAGAAGTTGCATTGATTTTTTTTTTCTTTGCAGAATGTCAGGAAATGTTTTGGTGTTTATACGTGAGAAGAACCAGCCTTGCTAATAGTGGAATTCTAGTTTCCTAAGACTTACTCAGTGGAATCATCAACTTACATAAATGTGAGGGAGGAGTTGAGAAGAGTATTAGTCAGTCTGTATTATGCAACTAGGAGACTGCTACATAAATTACTAGAACTGTTGGGATGAGTGCCAAGGAAAGGATTCTGCGTAGTGATAGGACTCTAAATGGAATGCAAGCTGTACTATGAGTTTACATATGCATGATGAGGCATCTTCTAAGTTTGAGACTAGGAGAAATGAAAGGGGAGCACAGTTAGCTGTTCAGAGGTTAGTGACATGCTTTTATATTTTAGCAAACAAGAAAAATATTGCTTCGGGCCTTGACTTTGGTATAGTATTGCTCAATGGCCTGAGTGGATGCCTATGATTTTTCCAGGCAAAAATTTATTCTTTTGAAGTCTGATCTAGTTTATATAACCTATGTGATTTAACCAAATATCTGCACCAGCTAATTAATTCCTCCACACAAAATAGGAAAATCAGATGTAAACATTTGCATGAATAGTTAAGTTCACCATTCAAACCAGTTACATGCAAGCAGATTTGAATAACCTGATTCTAAATAATGGGAGACAAGGATGGGATAGAATTAGCTCTCAAAAAGTCCTGGATGGGTATGGTCTAGGCAGCTGAGAAAAAGTGCTAGGTAGTGCTTATCCCTGATATAAAGATTAATGGGACGCCATGTCCATTTCCCTGTAGTTGTGTTACCTGGGGTTCTTTCAACCCAAAGCTCTTCGTAACTTTTACTCTATGCGAGATGGTGTCAGGAAATAAATCAGAGGAGACACGGCCATCCAACCGATAGATGGCTTGCACAAACAGGACAACACAAGAGTGCTTTCACTTAAAGCTAAACTTTCTCAAGCACTTACGTCCGCAACAAGATTATTAAAACACCCCCAACCCTTGATAATTACCGAAGCTGAGTGTGGCTCTCGAGTGGCACAGCGGCAGCCTATGTGCTGGTGGGGAACACAAGATGCATCCAGAGGGAGAGTCCAATCCTGAAGAGTTCCACTACCTCAAACTTTCCCCCCTTATTTATACATTAGTAATAGAATGCCATGTCCCTGAAAGAAAACTTGTTAAGCGAGTAGTTTCCATGGTCAAGCAAGAGGCTTCCTTCTGATTACTGATTAACCAGATGTGGGGTTTTCCCAGAGTTTGCAGCCTTGAGGCCCCAATAGACATTCCTGCTCTTTTAAAATGCATGTATCAGCAACTTCAACACCATTCTCATCAGGAAGGATGCGGGGTAAAGCTGCCCTTTCTGTGGCACCCAAAACTCCCTCCTTGGTCACTCCTGCCTTGGTCAAGCTGAGTTTGCTACATGGCCACTTTATGGCCTACTGACTTGGCTGCTTTTAGCAATGAGCCATAGTGGTTTCAGTCACTTTACTGGTTTGCCAAAATCT
This sequence comes from Mauremys reevesii, assembly GCF_016161935.1. Lineage (NCBI taxonomy): Eukaryota > Metazoa > Chordata > Testudines > Geoemydidae > Mauremys > Mauremys reevesii. The sequence goes on along the minus strand of NC_052628.1, from coordinate 91,648,640 downwards.
CCCCCTACAGTTGTTTTATATTGACACACAAGCAATGAGAAGATAGAAGATGCAAAAAATCATCAACAGAACGTTCTCATTCCATGGTGATATTGCATGCAGATGTGACATGTTACATTTATAAATTAAATGTATGTCACCAAACAAAGGTCCTGTATCATTTTCTACATAGTCCATTCAGCTCTATCTAAATGGCTATGTTTGAAGCAAATGGTTAGGTTGGTGAATCTCTGGATACTATATTGTCAATGATTTATTCTCATTCTACTCACGGTTTTTGTTTACAAGTGTAACTATTTCTATGGATGACATTCAGCCTTACAACAGGAGGAATCAAGTATTAGCGTGAAAAACTACTTCTCATTAGGCACTGTGGGTCCTCAGCAGGTGTAAATTGTACAGCTTTGTTGAAGCCAATGTAGTGATGCCAATTTACACCAGTTGAGGATTTGACCCATAATGTTTACTAAGCAATCAGTAATCTGGTTTGGCAAGGAAATGCACAAACATTTCATTTCAGTCTGACTCAGCCTATATTTTTTTAATTGTTTATCCTGGGCATTCTCAGAGGTTTAGCACAGGCATTAAGAAAAGTCTTTATCATTCTTGTAACCTCATAGAATCCATTGTTATCTTAACATCAAAGAACTGCTGTATGTATTTCCATCAGTTTCTTTGCTAATCACTTTCCCTTCTTTTCTTTGAAAGTAAACCCATTCTCTTTTCATGTGACTGCATGGGGTTTTATGGCATCTGTTCCAGAGGCTTCCTTAAGGTGTGTTGTGACCTGTCTGTGCATGTACTGGAACTGTTGAGCTACCAGAGCCAGATTCAAATGAGTATAGGGATATTCATTAGAGAGGGAATGAAAATCCAATATTGAGGACAAAAGTAGGGAACTTTTCATGAAATTAAATAGAGCAATTAAGGGACAAAGAAGGATATATGGAACATTGATGCTGAAAAGTAAATGGCAAATACTGGGCTATCTTCCATATTTTGCAAAACTTGTTGAAATTTCTTGAATTTCTATATAAAAAGACATCAACATTTCAATTTTAAAACATGAAAAATATTTTAACTAAATGTTTTGAATATTTTAAGCTTTTTCAAGGTCATTCTCAGAACCAGTCTGACAGGGTAGACACAACAGCTTGGAAAGAGTTAACAGTTCTCTGCTTATCACATGGTTGGACATGGTATAGAAGGAAGAGGAACATAAAGGTTTAGTCTTCATCCACCTATAATGTATGATTTGGGATTGAAAAATATGTATATAGATACAATATTTTATTTGGATTGCACTGTATGTGTCTATTTTACTATTTGATTCTTGGATCAGGAACTACATCTCATGGATTTTGAATTGCACAGTGGACATTCATTCATTAATAATTATATTGATGTACTAACTTAGAAAAGCAAGATAGGAGACTAAAGTAATTGATCTGAAGCATCTGTTATCAAGAATCTGATTCTACAAGAGGAAAATAACTGAAAACTTGTAGAAACCTTGAAACACTATTGAAAATAACATTTCTACAGATCAAATGTTGTAATTTCAAGGTCCAATATCTTGGGACTTGCTAAGGCTATAATAAGTGCAGTATTCCACTGGGAAGAATATATTAATCCGTACTACTTCAATAGGATACAGGACTGTTTTTTAAACCTGGTGGTTCATGTGCTATTGAACCTTAAACTTATCAGGAGTATGTCCCAATCTGTACTTTTAGCTAGTGTAATTTAGAAAAGGTCTGGGATATTTCACATTTGGAAGGGGAAAGGAAATTTCGATGATACATTGATTTTTTTTTTTAAATAAATACACATACTCTGTCTCACTCTCATTCTCACCCTGACTCTCTCACCAACCAAGCAACTAAAAGGCGTATGTCTTACTGCTTGCTTAGGGAGTTGGAGTGTTTCAATAATAGTTTTACCAGAGAGAGATTAATACTTGACTAGACTAGGATAAAAAGTGTATTTTAAAAACACATTACCTTCTTGTTCTGTAGGCACTACACGTTGGATTTTAACACCTTTTAGCAGGGCCAGCTCCAGCTTCTTCACTGCCCCAAGCAGCGAACAGAACGGGGCGGGGAATAAAGCCATGATCGGCGGCACTTCGGCGGCAGCTCTACCGCGCCACTTCATTCTTTGGCGGCAATTAGGTGGTGGGTCCTTCCCTCCGAGAGGGAGAGGGACCCGCCGCCGAAGACCCAGACGTGCTGCCCCTTTCCATGGCCTCCCCAAGCACCTGCTTCCTGTGCTGGTACCTGGAGCCGGCCCTGAGGTGAATCCTAGTGAGAAGCTTGGGGTTCACCTCTCCCTGCTAGTGTGTTAAAATTCAGCTTGCCCTGTCTATTCTAGGGGTTTAAAATATGCTAGTTTTAGCTAACGCATTTTAAATAAGCACCTTTATTTTAGTCTAGACTAGTCAAAAAAGTGAAAGGGTCAAAAGTGAAAGATAAATGCCATTTATTGCATGGTTCTGAAATTTGTTTCTACATGTTTTGGTGGTGATACAATAGACTTTATTTAGAGCTGGTATATTTGGTGACAGCCTTAGTGCCTTCTGACACAGCATGCTTCGCCAGCTCTCCAGGCAAGAGCAGGCACACTGTGGTCTGGATCTCTCTGGAGTTGATGGTCAATCTTTTGTTGTATAAAGAGTGTGTTTTATATGAGAAATATACAGACACATTCACACTCTCTCATGCACTCATCCTTTTAAAGAATTCATCAAATTGCTTACATAAAAGAAATAGCAAAAATAACTTAAAACATGACCCTGAAAAACACATTTTGTCTATTATTCAGGATTTTTTTACTGCAGATAAATCTACTGTCCACCATTACTGCCTATGCTTTGTAATATATCTAATTCATCAATTAACAGGTGATTTCACTTGTCCCTTCATACAAATTAATCATCTACCCTCATTTCAGAATGAATAACCCCATCTAGCTAAAAATAATGCATTTTGCTCTTGTCATGTCATTAATTTTATTAGTTAATTAAAAGTTATGCTGCATATTTCAGGAAATTTGACATTTTAACAGTGAATACCATACCACTGCTCAATCTGTATAGAAATATTAATTTACTGAGAGATGTTAATCACAGAGTTGGCACAATTACAAAATTTCACTATATGTGTAGGAATTTAATATTATATTAATAGGTTAAAGTTATCACTTGTTCAGCTTACTTTAATATTATAGTCAGCAACAGATAAGAACTAAGCCTCTGGATCTGATTCCCCCAAACTTTGAGCAAATTTGGGTCCATGCTTTGAGGCTCAGACCCATCTCCAATTGTAAAAAATATTTAACAGTTTAAATAGAAAGTAGTGGGGGGGGGAACCCTAGTTTGGGTATAACACCTACAGGGTGTTGCAGGAGTAATGTTGCTGAAGACTCAAGCCCTGATTCAGCAAAGCACTTAACACATGCTTAATTTTTAAGCATGTTTTTATGTTCATCCCTATTCAGCAAGGCACTTAAGCAACTGCTTAAGCATTTTACTGAATTGGAACCTAAGTGATAATCTTTCCGAAGAGTCAGTACTAAAACAGTGTGTCCAGTGTAATGTTAGAGGCTGCTGTGCTATTGAAGGTGTTCTCTCTCTCAAATCCAAAATGCTTTCTCTGTTGGTTAGGATTTTCAAATGATTTGTGCTGCATTATCTTTACGTACTGGTAGCTGTCTGTCCACATAGAATCATAGACATTAAAGTTAGAAGGGACCATTATGATCATCTAGTCTGACCTCCTTGCACAACGCAGGCCACAGAATCTCACCCACCCACTCCTGTAATAACCCCCTAACCTATGTCTGAGCTATTGAAGTCCTTAAATCATGGTTTAAAGACTTCAAGGTGCAGTAAGCGACCCGTGCCCCATGCGGCAGAGGAAGGCGAAAAACCCCCAGGGCCTCTGCCAATCTGCCCAAAAATCATAAGAAACAGAATATCAGAAATTTAGTGTTATGTATTTCTAAAGTCTTCTACACACACAACACTTCTGCATTGTGGGTTCAGCAATAGCTGCCATTAACCCCTTCATTCATTAATTGAAATATACAAATAGGGGGAGGGGTAAAATATTCTGTTCAATTTAATGGGAACAAAATCTGGCCCTTCAGTGAGAAGGTAGATATACAATTATTCTCAAGTTAAAAACTCTATGAATCACATGCATTTGGTATCAGTAATTCCCTCAAGTTATTGCTCCTTTATCCCAAAGGAGAAACTTTTCTGAGCCACTGCACCTCAGCCTTTTCACATGGTTTAATTCTCCTAATGGTTGTTCCAGAGGTTTTGAGATCATTTAAACATCTACTTCTGCGCTTTTACTGTAAGAGAGAAGCAATTTATCTACAGAGGCCTCAAAGCCAGTAAGCAGTTCTTGACACATTATTAGCCTTTTTATTTTTTCAAACACTTCATCAGTGAGAAGGTGTATGAACTATGAAAAAAGTAATCAATTGACCTAGGTGACTCTTCTGTTTGGTAATGCATCTTACATTACCTTAAGGGCATTCTATTCATGCTAGGTGTAAATGGATTGCCCACTTCTTAGAGGATGACAAGAGAAAAATAGGGTTGTCTATGCAGTGGCTCCTGGTGGGCCTGCATGACAAATGAGCAGTACAGACATATGCAGGGAACTAGATGAATAAATTCAGCTAGAGAGAACCATCTTTTCTCCACCTCATTTCCCCCTCCGCAACATTCTAGATTATAGAAATGTTCATGTATCTTGCTGTTGCGTGGAATTGTGCCATTGAAGAATACAATATTTTACTGACCTTTTAAAAATCCTATTGTTTCCCATTTTTCTAAATAGTAAGTATTTTGTCGGGCTTAAAGGGGGCATGTTTTCCTCACTGGTATCAAAATAAGTTATACAGATTCAAGATACTTTTTTCTAGTCTGTCTTGCTCACTGTGACCCTAAGAACCCCTCAGAATAACTGGCAAAGGGTCTGTAACAGCATCTGCTTTCAGGCCTGACAAACTCACTACTCCTAGCATACGGATTGTATAGTATTTATATATAAAGAATGTTGTGTGACGTTTCAAATGAAAGCACATATCATGCTAGTTGTCATAAGCACTGAGAGATATATGTATGGTCAGTGTCTGAGGAGTTGTGTTTACCTACCAAAAATATGTTCAAACTGTGTAAACAGGCAGAGTTGACAAACGGGATTTTTCCAGGCAGGAGATATGTATATCTCTCTGTCATGAGTAAATTAAACATGGTAAAGCCAACACAGTGGAAGCCCCATTTGTGTGTGAAGTCAAAGGGAAAAACAGGTTGATTGGGGGATGTGAAATCAACATGAGGGAGCACACCTGAGAACAAGCGATAGGGAAGAAGTCTTATCGGGGGGGGGACTTCAAAAGGGGCATTTTAAAGATTTATTAGACTAGAAGGAGAAGGAAAAAAGATACCTTTCATATCCATTTATTGAGAAGCCCCTTGTAGTGCATGGGGATATTCATGAAAACTTGGATCCTGGTTATAACTGAAAACCAGCAGCTTTGTCAAAAACTGAATCCTTGGGAGAAAAACTACTTTATTAAAGAGAAAAGGTAACCATTAATAAGTGTAGAGCTAGAACTGTGTTTTGTTTTGTTTTATTTGTAGCCTGTTATTCCTATTATCCTTGCTCACTATCTCTTAAATCCTTGCTCTTTGCCAATAAACTTATTAGTGTTCACTATAAATAAGTCACAGTGCTACGTTGTTATAAAGGATCTGATCCTGAATTGTTCCAGTCAAGCTGTAAGCTATGTGTCCACAGAAAGATTTTATTCTTTTACCTAGGGCCTCAAGTAGTTGTGCTGTTTTTAAATTTCTCCATCTCAACATCTCATTGTTGGTAGTTTTGGTTATCCAGCTAATTTTTAACTTTCTTCTATAACACCAAAACCTAAATGTTCTGAGTCATCTCTCAGCATTCTTTTAAGTGTCCAGCTCTCCTATTCATTGAGAAGGGCTGACCATATGTAGCATTTCAGCAGTTTTGTGTGGATGTGCAGTTTTAATTTTGACAGCTCAGAAGTCTTTGGAAGTTGTTGAATACATTTTTGAAAGCTGTATCCTTCTCCATTTCTTAGTATCAGACAGAAGATGTGACTATTAGACAGCTTAGGTAGGGAAAACTGTTGATTTGTTCCACCACTTGACCATCGAGGTATAGGTGTTGCCTACCTTGTGTGTTACTGTGTTTACGTATTATAGGGATCACTTTGCCTTGGCATACGCACTTGTCCACACTTTAGTCCATACCACTTTTTTTGGAGGTTGTCCTGCTAAGAAAGAAGAGAACTATTGTGAGTTCAAAGAACTATTAGAGTTCAGTGACCCTGTTACACAAAGTTCCAGACCTACCTCTTCAGTTGTCATCTATTTGTTGCCTAATTGCCTTTAATGTCTGAACTATAAATCAGTGGAAAGATCTCTGGAATGGTTTCCATATTCAAAACCTCTGCTGGCAGGTCCATAACAAATAATCCTCTCTGATTTGATAAATGCATTTCATTACTCCATTCTCCATAACAATATAATAATAATAGACACTTATATAATTTCTTCTATCTGAGGGTCTCCTATTTCTGCTTAAACTAGATTCTGCCACCCTCATCCACACCGAGTAGTAGCTGACTCCTTAGTCCAGTTGAAATCAGTCATCCCTTGAGGAGCAAGGTAGTATTCAAGGGCGCATGACCTGGCCCTAACTGTGATTACTAGCACTAACAAACATTATAGTCCCCATTTTTTGGATACAGAGATAGAGAAACAGATGTTGTGTGATTTGTTCAAAAAGAAAGTCGGTGTCAGAGCTGGAATTAGATCCCAGGTCTCTTGATTTCTTTTTCTGTGCTATAACTACTAGACCAAGCTACAGTAAGGGGAAGGGGGTTAATTTGAGGGCCAGAGATAAAACCAGAGTTCTACATATTTTGAATCAAATAAAAATATTGAGTGAAATCTTGAGTCCATTGAAGACAATGAGGCTAGAATTTCACCCATTAATCATTGTTAGAGGGATAGGTGATACCTACTGATAACATTTCAGAAATAAATGCAGAAGTGATGTGTGTGAGATGCTTGGTACAGAAGATTAATGCTTGATAGTGTATTTCCTGTGGCATGCTGTTGTCAGCTTCATCTCATGTTTTATTATTTCACCGAATGCCATTATAGCCAAGAAATCCCAGGCAGCACCTGCTCATCAATCTGACACATGAATGTTTGATATAAAACAAAATGTAACAAGAACAAAGTAGGATTAGAATATCTGTTCATATTTAGTATTAATTATATTTTACACTGAAATATTTAGCTCATCAACTGACAGGAGATGACAGAAAGAGAGGTGTGTTTCCAAAAGGTTAGAATGTAACTTTTAATGAAGACAGCAGCAATGTAAAATGTAGGCAGGTCTCTCTTTAAATGTCATCACAACAAAACAGTTTTCAGAGGTTTTACAGAAATTTGTTTAATCTCCCTTATACCTTTGCAGTTCTAGGTGTGTGTTGTTACACCTTGTAACAGCACCACATGCTTCCTGTAAATGCACAAGCAATTTCTGAGCTGCAACTTTTGTATATGCTCAGGAAAATTCTGCAGTACATTTGTTCATATTTATAAATAATGCATTTTATTTTTATGGTGCTAATCTACCCTAGCATGTTTAAGGTGCCTTCCAAGAGCAAAAAGAGCACTTGCTCCTGCTCCTATTCCTATTGATTTTAATGGGAGTAGCAGGCCTGCCAACGGGGGCGAGGGGAAAGGGGGCAATCACCTGGGCGGGCCTCAGGGCTGCTAGGCACATGCAAGGTGGTACCGGTGGTGGCGATCTTTCTAGAGGGACCATTGACTATTCTGCCCTGGGGCCTGGAATTGCTATCAGTGGGCCTGGGGAGTAGGATGGTGCCCATAGCAGGCCAGATTATGGCATAGACTGGGGTGGGCAAACTCTGGCCCATGGGCCAGATCTGGCCCATCAGGGCTTTGGATCCAGCCCATGGGATTGCCACCCCTGTGGTGCCGTGGGCCCCACGCCGCTCCAGGAAGCGGTTGGCACCACGTCCCTGCGGCCCCTAGGGGAGGGGGTGGGGACAGAGGGCTCCGCGCACCCCCCTCAGCTCCCATTGGCCAGGAATGGGGAACCATGGCCAATGGGAGCTTTGAGGGAGGTACCCACAGGTGTAACTGATGAAGGGGTGTGTGCCTACACCTGCAGTTAGCTCTAAAAGGGCAAACTACCCCATTTATCTGAATGGGTTAGTAACTCTGAAACCTACCACTTCAGGCATCAATATTAACCGATCAGCGTGTGGACCTTGCTGTCAGCACTCCATCTTGACTGGGAGGATGGTGTCAGAAGAGAATTTCCCCTCCGCTCCCCAAGAGTCCTCTGGTGGTTGGATGGGGGATGAGTTCTCCCCTTTCCAGGGCAGACTACAATTCACCTGAAGACAGGGAACAGTATTCTGAGGAGGGCCTAACCTGAGCAAAGAGGGAGTGGTTGCAGCACTCATCAGCCCAACAGATGGCTCTTCAGTGGGTTGTCCCTACCACTTTCATCCCAAATAGGATTTTTCAGGTCAGAGCCATATTGTAAAGTACTTCCTCTGACAATTTCTTGATGCTTAAAACAATAAATACTGCATACCAGAAGTCAGTCATTTTATGCAAAGTTTTCTTCCCCACTCACTCCCCATGAGAAACTCACATTCCTTGAAAAATTTAGCAGGATTAGCAAATTTATATGTCCTCTAGGACGGTAGCAGTCTTCACATGTTTCTATTCCAATTCAGTTTACAGCAGAAGTAGTGCTGGACTTTACCATTGGTGGAGCTACTATGATACCAACCTTTCCCAAAAGTTCTAAGTATTTCAAGCTGTCCACTTTGAAATAATGATCGAGCTCTTTTTGGTTGTGTTTTGTTCAAGCATTTTATAAAAAATTTAAAAAAAGAAAAAAAAAACACAAGCAATTAAAATAATTGTCAGAAGAAAATACATGAATAAGAGTACATCATTGTGAAATAGAGCCTAAGTAAATACACATTATAGTCAATAAATGGGCTAGAACACTTCATAGAATCATAGACTTTAAGGTCAGAAGGGACCATTATGATCATTTAGTACTCCTTAATAATGAATTCAAGGGGTAAGATTATATGGCTTTGAGTTGAGGTTTTTCCCCTTATTGTGAAACATTACATGTCTGAGCTGAAAAAATGGGTAACTAACTATTAATCTGTTTTGTGTGTCTCATTTTACTCTAACACTATTTCTTTCCCATTCAAAAATTGAAACAACTGAGTTTGATTGTGCTTTGAAGTGTAAAAATAAAAATCCAGAAACGTAAGGTTGATTTTTTTTTAGAACTGTATAAACTAAAATATCAATTCACCTTTGTTATTTCCATAGTTGTCTGATAGACCTGATGATTTCATTACTATAATACTGTGGTTGTGTTTAAACAAGTATTTGTCCCTTTTAAGAAGGCCAGGGTCATGATCTCTCATTCGTGCTTAATGTGTGGTTTTTGGTTTAGATGCTGACCTCCCTTCTGCTCTTCAAGCTGTTGTCACCTCAAGAGTCCAGTCATACACATTTACATGTGACTACACTTTAAGTCAGTCAGAAATTTAAGCCAGTGCAGAATGCAGCCACTCACTCATTTATGGTGCTTCGTGCATATACACCACTCTACTGGTGCTCCAGCTTCTGCACTGGTCTCTGATTACTTTTTGGATGGAATGTAAGGTGTTGGTTTTGACCTGTAAAGCCCTAACTGGTTTGAGTCCTGGGTACCTGAGACTGCCTCTTTCCGCATATAATTTTTCTGCAGTTGCAATCAGCAGAGACGTTAAGCCATTTGTCCACCATTTGAAAGGGAAGGGCTTGTGGCAGGTCATTGAGAATGCCTTTGATTCTGGAACTTGATCTCCACCGCACTCCTTAGTTCAGCAGAACCCAAATTTAATATCAAGGCACTTAGCAAGGCTAGTCTATTTTCTACGTTTTTCTAGGAGGGATTTGAGGTGGTTGATTGTGGGTAGTTGTTGTTCATGGTGACTTCTTAATCGGTCCTATATGTGGATTGACTGTGCTATTAAGTGGGCTTGCTGAAAAGTGCCCTGAGCAGCAGAGTCCTTTGTACAATCAATATTTAACTTTTGTTGTCTTTCTAATATTTGTATAGGTGCCTAGGGCTTGGACAGGATTTTTTAAATACATTTAAATGTGCTGCTGGGAAGCTGGAAGGGCAACAGGGGTCACAGAGCCAATGTAGAAGCACATGGATAGTCCTGAAATGTAGTAGATGCTTAGGTATCTGTGGGATTCTGTATTTTATGGGTGGAACTGGTAGTGCCATCTGGAGTGAGGGTTGTCTGATGCTTTCCATTATAAGATCCTGTTTTCAGTTGCTTACAACTTTCCCAAATTTTACTCATTTGGGCTGACATTTTCCATGCCAAGGTGTCTGCTCAGGCTATGTTTTTGAGAAGTATCCACTAAAATGCTTTAGTGGAAACAAGATCAGAGCAAAATCAGTTGTTTTGGTCAGGTTACAAATATTCTTACAACCATTTACCTTCCAAAGGTTATCCATGCAAAATAGTATGTGATCACATAATTAAAGACACCATCATAATGCTTATGCACTAGGGGGCCAAATTAAGGTTTCACAGGAAGCCCAAGTCTCCAAAAGTCCACCAGGTGAGTTGGCAAGAAACCAGGCAGAAGTTTGTCAAAACCAAATCATTTCTGCAAAACATTTTTGTTCTAACAAATCAGCATTTTCCAATGGAAAAACCATTTGGCTGTCCGAAAATTTCCAACCAACTCTACTCCAAAGTTTTCTTTTTCAGTGGGGGAATAGTGGTCATTCATAGGCTTCTTCCCCTCCTCCCCACACCCAAGGGTTCCTTCTCATATGAGTCCAGGATGGTGCAGGACCACTTGTTCTAATCTGTTGTCTCCAGTGCTGTTCAGGTGCATGAAAGCCAGGTGGGAGACATGGTGGGCACAGAGGGGGAGCAGGGACCTTTTATAAGTCACCTCTCTCTCTCTCTCAGATGCTGTCGAGATCCTGCCCACTTTCATTCCTGGTTAAGTGGGACTGGAATGGGTGAGATGCTCTATTTCTTCTGAGAGAGGGAGGTGAGAGTGACCAAATCCCTTCAGCAGAAAAATGTGTAGGAAACTCTATAAATGGAACCCCATTTAAGATTATCACCATCCCACCCTATGTTTATAAACATTTTAAATAGTCGGGCCATCATCTACTCTGAGTTTGTGCACCAAAGACGATGGGGTTTCTGATCCTGATCTGGGGTCTTGAGTTTCTATTGTAGAAATAGTTTATTAAACTTTTCCAACAAGCACAGTTCCCTTTAGTTTGGATTCAGGCTGCTGCAGAGTCTCTAACCTTTGTCAGCTTGCAGAGGCCAGAAGTATAATGTATCTTCCTCTGCTCTCAATTAAACCAGTTGAAATCAGGAGTAACTCCATCAAAGTTAGTGAAATTGTAAGTGAGATCAGAAACAAGCCCTTAGAATTGCATCTTCCTCTTGGCTTGACATTAAGAAACAGGCTTGGCTTTCAGTCAAGCATTTCTTAAAGGATCAAGTAGGTCCAAAGAACTTAAGAGATGGAAAAGAAGATCAAGGTTAGTAGGTTTCTCAGTGTATGTGGAGATAGTCCCTTTACCTGGAAGGCAGGAATTTTTAAAGTATTATTTTTGTATTCTGTGCTCAAGCTTGAGTCTCCATTTGCAGCTATGCAGGGGAAATATTCCAAACCTGTTGTAGAACAGCCATGCTGGCTGAAAAATTCAGGACATGTCCATGATGTCAATTGAGTATCTCTCAAGTTTATCAGCTACTGGAGTTTGCAACATGAACAAGAAAAACATAGTTTAAAAGCTCTTCAGCAAGCCAGCCAGGGACAACGTTAAGATTTTGGGAGGGCCAGCAATACAATTCTTAGGGCCCCCAAAGTTTCTGAATTTGATTTTAGGGTTGGTTTGTTTTTGGTTTTTGGCCAAAATTTTAAAATTAGGATTCTAGATCCATATTTGAGCTTCTAAACAAAAGTGGTCTGATTTTTTCCAAGATGCTGAATGCTTGCAGCTCCATTGACTTTGTTTATAGTTTCAAGTTTATGGTTTTAGGAATATCACTTTGGACATCCAGGTTTTAAAATTTTGGCCTCAGTCTTTCTCTCTCCAATAATTGAACTATAAAATCCATAATAGTTAATAAATGTCAATGCCTCAGGTAGATATCTCACCCCATCCCCAACATGTTCAGAGATAATGAATGTCTGCCAGGTAATAGCAAAACAATTAACATAAATAAAAATGCACCATCCTAAATGTTGTCTTGCTTTCCTCCTTTTTTAATTTCTTCATCCCTTTCTTTTTCTCATGGTTAAAACTTTCTATTCAACCCATACTTTTTTCTCTCTGAATTTCTGTCATTATTGTTCTGTATCCTTTCTCCCATCTTATCTTCCTTTTCCTTTCCTTCTACAGAAAAAAATCCAGCTTTCCTTTCTCTTTGGAGACATCTGGGGGTCCCCTTCTCTTCCCTTGTGGGGGTTCCTCTGTTAACCTTTCTTCCCCTTTGATCAAACTTCACATGGATAACTCAAGGGAGTAGCTACTCCCATGCACAGATAGCCAGCCAGGATGGAGCTTGTGGCAACTCAAGTTACTGAAAGGCCCATGTAAGCATGAAAGGGGATCAATTTAAGAATTTGTGAGGGTGCCAGTTAGATTACAAAGCTGAAATTTAAGAAATTAGGTTTGCCAATATATTAAAATCTAATAGGAGATCATCCCTTTTATTGAGTCCAGGGAGCATTTGCTTACTATTTCAGTGCCAAGTTCTTTTCAGGTCAGCTTTTAATTTGAACAGTATTTCTCAAATCAAGACTCTTGCTTATTCTTAACCTTATTCTTGCTTGCTTAATTCACACAGAACCACGTTAATATATAATCAACAGTTCACTGCTCAAATGTGGAGACAACCAATTGTGTGTACTACACACACAATACAGTCCTGCAGGTAATTATCACAGACTAGAGTTGAGGTTCAGTAGTTATATCAAAGCACAATGCAAATTACCAAGATTTCCTATTGAATTTATTTATGATCAACAATTTTTAGTTCTTTAGTACCTTAGCACACTTCCAAGTGTGCACTTGTCTTTAAGGCACATTGAAGAGTGTGTCTACTTCTCTTTGACTAGATTGGTCCAAAGGAGACAAATTTAGAATATTAAAAGCAATTGCTTAAAACAACCCTTTTAAATCTCCCTTAGGCCAATTTGCTTGGATTTATAAAGGAGTTAAAATATAAAATATGGTTACTTAAAGTCCTGCTACAGAATGTGGATTCAGCAAGATAACCTATAGTTATCTATATTAAAAACTAGAAGGGGAAATGAAATCTCACCACTTCTTCTTATCCTCATAACCCTGGGAGGGGGAAAACTACTTTCCACACGGCAGGTCCCCAGGCATAGGTCACTTTAGGGTATGTCTACACTACCAGAGTAGTTTGATTTAACTTAACTCGAATTTGTGGAATCGACCTTACAAAGTCAAACGTGTGTATCCACACTAAGGACAGTAATTCGACTTTGTGAGTCCACACTAACGGGGCAAGTGTCAACATTGGAAGCGGTGCACTGTGGGCAGCTATCCCACAGTTCCCGCAGTCCCCGCTGCCCATTGGAATTCTGGGGCGAGCCCCTAATGCCTACTTGGGGAAAAAAATGTGTCGAGGGTGGTTTTGGGTAACTGTCGTCATTCAACCGTCACTCCCGCCCTCCCTCCCTGAAAGCGCCGGCGGGAAATCTGTTCGCGCGCTTTTCTGGTCAGTGACAGCGCGGACGCCACAGCACTGTGAGCATGGAGCCCACTGCGATCATCGCTGCACTTATGGCCGTTGTCAACTCCTCGCACCTTATCGTCCACCTCTTCCACAGTCAGATGCTGAGAAATCGGGCGAGGAGGCTCCAGCAGCGCGGTGAGGACATGAAGTGTGAGAGTGGCACAGACCTCTCACAAAGCACGGGACCCCGCGCCGTGGACATCATGGTGGCAATGGGTCATGTTCATGCTCTGGAACGGCGATTCTGGGCCCGGGAAACAAGCACAGACTGGTGGGACCGCATAGTGCTGCAGGTCTGGGATGAATCACAGTGGCTGCGAAACTTTCGCATGCGTAAGGGCACTTTCCTTGAACTCTGTGAGTTGCTGTCCCCTGCCCTGAAGCGCAAGGACACCCGGATGTGAGCAGCCCTGATTGTGCAGAAGCGAGTGGCCATAGCCCTCTGGAAACTTGCAACGCCAGACAGCTACCGGTCAGTAGCGAACCACGTTGGCGTGGGCAAATCTACCGTGGGGGTTGCTGTGATGCAAGTAGCCCACGCAATCATTGAGCTACTGCTCTCAAAGGTGTAGTGACCCTGGGAAACGTCCAGGTCGTCATAGATGGCTTCGCTGCGATGGGATTCCCAAACTGCGGTGGGGCTATAGATGGAACTCACATCCCTATCCTGGGACCGGACCACCAGGCCAGCCAGTATATTAACAGAAAGGGCTACTTTTCAATGGTACTGCAAGCACTGGTGGACCATAGGGGACGCTTTACCAACATCAACGTCGGGTGGCCGGGCAAGGTTCATGACGCGCGTGTTTTCAGGAACTCTGGTCTGTTTAGATGCCTGCAGGAAGGTAGTTTCTTCCCGGACCACAAAATAACTGTTGGGGATATGCAGATGCCTATAGTGATCCTCGGGGACCCAGCCTACCCACTAATGCCCTGGCTCATGAAGCCCTATACAGGTGCCTTGGACAGTGACAAGGAACTCTTCAACTACCGGCTGAGCAAGTGCAGAATGGTGGTGGAGTGTGCTTTTGGACGTCTCAAGGGGAGATGGAGGAGCTTACTGACTCGCTCGGATCTCAGTGAAACCAATATCCCCATTGTTGTTGCAGCTTGCTGTGTGCTCCACAATCTCTGTGAGAGCAAGGGGGAGACCTTTATGGCGGGATGGGAGGTTGAGGCAAATCGCCTGGCTGCTGATTACGCTCAGCCAGACAGCCGTGCGATTAGAAGAGCCCAGCGGGAAGCGCTGTGCATCCAGGAGGCTTTGAAAGCTAGGTTCCTCAGAGAGCAGCGTGACCTGTGACTGTTCAGTTTCTTTACAGAGAAGCTGAACCTGCCCGTTTCTTTACCCAGTTACTGTTGACTATCCTATGCAGTTACATACCCCGTTCACCCCGTTCCCCCCCTTTCAACACATGTTTAAAAATAAAATACATGGAACATTGTTAATTAACAACGTTTTCTCTATTAATGACTTTGCGTTAAAGGGTTGAAGCTGGGACGCAGACTGTGCTGGGTAGGGTGTGTAGTGATGTAAAGACCGCTTCTAAACTCGAGGAATGACAGGCTCCTGCTCCTAGAGCGGTTTTGTTCAGGCATGCAGGTGTGAAATCAGGAAGGCCAAATCACACTTGGAGTTGCAGCTAGCCGGAGATGTTAGGAGTAACAAGAAGGGTTTCTTTAGGTATGTTAGCAACAGGAAGAAAGTCAAGGAAAGTGTGGGCCCCTTGCTGAATGAGGGAGGGAACCTAGTGACAGAGGATGTGGAGAAAGCTAGTGTACTCAATGCTTTTTTTGCCTCTGTCTTCACAGACAAGGTCAGCTCCCAGACAGCTGCACTCTGCAGCATGGTATGGGGAGGAGGTGACCAGCTCTCTGTGGAGAAAGAAGTAGTTCGGGACTATTTAGGAAAGCTGGACGAGCACAAGTCCACGGGGCCGGATGCGCTGCATCCGAGGGTGCTAAAGGAGTTGGCCGATGAGATTGCAGAGCCATTGGCCATTATCTTTGAAAAATCATGGCGATCGGGGGAGGTCCCGGATGACTGGAAAAAAGCTAATGTAGTGCCCATCTTTTAAAAAGGGAAGAAGGAAGATCCAGGGAACTACAGGCCAGTCAGTCTCACCTCAGTCCCTGGAAAAATCATGGAACAGGTCCTCAAGGAATCAATCCTGAACCACTTAAAGGAGGGGAAAGTGATCAGGAACAGTCAGCATGGATTCACCAAGGGCAAGTCATGCCTGACTAACCTAATTGCCTTCTATGACAAGATAACCGGCTCTGTGGATGAGGGGAAAGCAGTGGATGTACTATTTCTGGATTTTAGCAAAGCTTTTGATACAGTCTCCCACAGTATTCTTGCCAGCAAGTTAAAGAAGTCTGGGCTGGATGAATGGACGGTAAGGTGGATAGAAAACTGGCTAGATGGTCGGGCTCAACGGGTAGTGATCAATGGTTCCATGTCTAGTTGGCAGCCGGTATCAAGTGGAGTGCCCCAAGGGTTGGTGCTGGGGTCGGTTTTGTTCAATATCTTCATTAACAACCTGGAGGATGGTGTGGACTGCACCCTTAGCAAGTTTGCAGATGACACTAAACTGGGAGGAGTGGTTGATACGTTGGAGGGTAGGGATAGGATACAGAGGGACCTAGACAAATTAGAGGATTGGGCCAAAAGAAATATGATGAGGTTCAACAAGGACAAGTGCAGAGTCCTGCACTTAGGACGGAAGAATCCCATGCACTGCTACAGACTAGGGACCGAATGGCTGGGTAGCAGTTCTGCAGAAAAGGACCTAGGGGTTACGGTGGACGAAAAGCTGAATATGAGTCAACAGTGTGCCCTTGTTGCCAAGAAGGCTAATGGCATTTTGGGTTGTATAAGTAGGGGCATTTCCAGCCGATCAAGGGATGTGATCATTCCCCTCTACTCAGCACTGGTGAGGCCTCATTTGGAGTACTGTGTCCAGTTTTGGGCCCCACACTACAAGAAGGATGTGGATAAATTGGAGAGAGTCCAGCGGAGAGCAACAAAATGATTAGGGGGCTGGAGCACATGACTTATGAGGAGAGGCTGAGGGAACTGGGATTGTTTAGTCTGCAGAAGAGAAGAATGAGGGGGGATTTGATAGCTGCTTTCAACTACCTGAAAGGGGGTTCCAAAGAGGATGGATCTAGACTGTTCTCAGTGGTAGAAGATGACAGAACAAGGAGTAATGGTCTCAAGTTGCAGAGGGGGAGGTTTAGGTTGGATATTAGGAAAAACTTTCACTAGTAGGGTGGTGAAGAACTGGAATGGGTTACCTAGGGAGGTAGTGGAATCTCCTTCCTTAGAGGTTTTTAAGGTCAGGCTTGACAAAGCCCTGGCTGGGATGATTTAGTTGGGTTTGGTCCTGCTTTGAGCAGGGGGTTGGACTAGATGACCTCCTGAGGTCCCTTCCAACCCTGAGATTCTATGATTCTATGCAGTGCTGGACTGGTTGTTTCAACCGCGCCTGCCATCCCTCCTTTTCGGGACTCTGTGTGCGGGGGCTATGTGACCTTGTGGCGGGGGAGGACGGTTACAGATTCCCCTGCTGCGTGGCTCTGTGGTCCAGGACAAGGACCGCTGCATAAGATCTGTAACCGCCCTCCCCCGCCACAAAGTCACGTACCCCCCACCCACACAGAACATGAAAGCCACCTCCCAGACTGACCAGGGTGCCTACTGACTGCACTGTGTGTGTGACCTGCTGCTGATCCTGCCCCCGTGTCTGTACCCTGGTAAAGGTGACTGTCCTATGCAATTACCAACCCCCTTCCTCCCCCCTTCAAACACAGTCTTCTGTACAAGAACATGACGGAAACAGTAATTAACAGCAAAGTATTTTTAATAATCAACTAGACAGTTAGGGGATGAAACTGGGATTGGGGCTTGGGTGAGTCAGGAAGGGAAGGACTTCTCAAAATGTAGGGAATGAGAGCTTATTGGTAATTGAGTACTCTGCAGGGGTGGAGTGACAGTTTTCACGGCCCCTGGCGCCCATCCTTCTTGTTACTTTGGGTGAGGAGGGTATGGGACTTTGTGGTGGGGGAGGGCGGTTGCAGATACACTGCAGGGGGGCTCTGTCCTCCTGCCTGCGGTCCTGCAGAACATCCACAAGGCGCTGGAGCGTGTCCGTTTGCTCCTTCATTACTCCAAGCAGCGTTTGAGTCGCCTGCTGGTCCTCTTGACGCCACCTGTCCTCCCGTTCGCTGTGTGAGTGCTGGTACTGAGAGAGGTTCTCCCTCCACTGGCTCTGCTGGGCCTCCTCGGCTCGGGAGCAGCCCATAAGTTCAGCAAACATCTCGTCCCGTGTCCTTTTCTTTCGCCGCCTAATCTGCGCCAGCCTCTGTGAGGGGGATGCTGGGGCAGGTCTGGAGACAGTCGCAGCTGTGTGATGGGGAAAAAGGGAGTGAATTCCTTGCAAAGATACATTTTTGCGAACAATGAACATAGTCTAGTCAGTCTCTGTGAACAGGACCATGCACAGCACCTATCTCATGCGCACTCAGGACAAGTTCGAATTTTCGTCCTTCGCATTCATTGCCTGGGGTCTTGCACTGGAGATCAGACAAGCGGGGCAGGACAGCAGAATCCATGGAGCAGGCAGGCATGGTAAGCCATAGACTTTTGGCTGCTTAAAACTTAATGTATAGCAGTGCTCTCCTGCTGCAGGCAATCCGGAAAGCATGAACTCTGCCCCTGTTCCACCCCCTCGTGGCTGTCCCCGGGAAAGATCCCTGTATGCTGCCCCTCTGCAGCCTCCACCACGTGGCTGTAAACCAACGCTTATTGTTATGCAAAGGAAGAGTGAAGCATTCCCAATACTAACATTACCCTAATTCCCCTAATTCAATGCAAGAGTCGCGGAGCAAAATCACCCTGAGGAGGATCACTGACAGAGATATAGAGCGCATGCTGCGTGAAAGCCAGCACAAACCAGGGGCCTATGCTGCCATGCTCGTGGAGGCAATGCTCCCAGAGTACCTGATAGCCTAGCGCGGAAAAGTGTCCTACCACGGAGCACCCAATAAGGCAGCTCTCCCCAGGAACCTCCTGCGGAGGCTTTTCGATTACCTCCAGGAGAGCTTCGTGGAGATCTCCCAAGAGGATTTCTGTTCTATCTCCATATATATTGACCTCCTTTTCACATAGTTCAGATTCCTGTTCCATTAAAAATAAATGTTTACATGTTTAAAGCACTTACCGACTGATCCTTCCCCTGATTCAGGGTCCGGGATAATGGCCGGGGAGGGTTGGTAGGGGATCTCAGTGAGGGTGATGAAGAGATCTTGGCTGTCGGGGAAATCAGCGTTGTAAGCGCTGTCGACTGCCTCGTCCTCCTCATCTCCTTCCTCATCTTCCCCGTCAGCGAAAATCGCCGAGGAACCGGCCGTCGACACTATCCCATCGTCAGAGTCCACGCACACTGGTGGGGCAGTGGTGGCAGACCCACCGAGAATGGCATGCAGTGCCTTGTAGAAGCGGCATGTCTGGGGCTGGGATCCGGAGCGTCCGTTTGCCGCTTTGATTTTTTGGTAGCCTTGTCTCAGGTCCTTGATTTTCACGCGGCACTGCGTTGCATCCTGGCTGTATCCTCTGTCTGCCATGGCTTTGGAGACCTTCTCGTAGGTCTTTGCATTCCGTTTTTTGGAGTGCAGCTCCGAAAGCACAGACTCATCGCCCCACACAGCAATCAGATCCAAGACTTCCCGGTCAGTCCATGCTGGGGCCCTCTTTCTATTCTGAGATTGCATGGACTCCTCTGCTGGAGAGCTCTGCATCACTGCCAGTGCTGCTGAGCTCTCCACGATGTCCAAACAGGAAATGAGATTCAAACTGGCCAGACAGGAAAAGGAATTCAAATTTTCCCGGGGCTTTTCCTGCGTGGCTGGTCAGAGCATCCGAGCTCGGACTGCTGTCCAGAGCGTCAGAGTGGTGCACTGTGGGATAGCTCCCGGAGCTATTAGCGTCGAATTCCATCCACACCTAGCCTAATTCAACATGGCCATGTCAAATTTAGCGCTACTCCCCTCGTTGGGGAGGAGTACAAAAATCGAACTAAAGAGACCTCTATGTCGAACTAAATAGCTTCGTTGTGTGGACGGGTGCAGGGTTAATTCGAATTAACGCTGCTAAATTCGACACAAACTCCTAGTGTAGACCAGGCCTTAGTTTCTTGTGTTGGGTTCAGGGAACTCTCCTGAGCACATGGTGACCTCTGGTTTACATACCCTAGTTTCAGGACTTGTTGAAGGGGGCAACCCTCTGATTCCTATTGGACACATGCCAAGTGGAGCCTTAGACTTCAGCTTAGTTTCTCTGTTCCTTCTATTGGTATCCAGGGGATGGCATTAGTGTATATCAAATTTCCTTAATCCTTTTCTTATCAGAGGCTTTTTAAGTTTAATTCATCTCAAGGACAGTATTTCATTATTTGCCCCCACAATCAACTGTGACACACCCCCAACCCCCACGCTTTAAGCAATTTTTGTTAATATCCCAAAATTATACCCTGGTTTCTATCTTTTAAAGTGTCTCCTTCCTTGTGTCAGACTATCTCTGTTACTTCTAGAGTACAACAATTCTTTACAATGAAAATCAACAAAATCCTTATCGTCTTCTAAATGTGGAGGACATGCCCTGTACATGCTTTGGTTATATTAAGAATTTCACATTATTTGGGACTTACAATAGAAGGAGACATTTTCCACATATAGATGATATAGCTCTGACTCAGGAAAACAAATATGCACATTCCACTTTGGAGCAAAGAGAGATTATTCATGGTATATGTGATTTACAAGGAAACAATGTATAGTTTATAATTTGGGGTTTTATGAAGAGCAGGATTGTGTGCATATAATTACAACCAGAGCTCAAAAACACATGCACGCAATCCTGCTCTTCATAAAACCTTTGCTGGCCTAATATATCCAACTATCCAAACTAAAAATATTTTTTAGATGGAACTAATAACTATTGGTTTGCTTTAGAGAATACATTTTTAATAAGGACACAGTTGAAATATGTGAACAAAGTGGCACAGCAAGTTAGTTCATCTGTGAACTATGAAGATATGAACTGCTGGTTTATGCCACCAAGGAAAATGAGTTGGGCGCTTGATTCTGCGTCCATTGAGGTTAATGGTGAAGGCCATTAAATGGATGCCTAAAGTTAGGCTGTTTAGTCTATATTTGAGCACTTAAATGACTAGTTTTGCACAAGTGCTGAGGACACAGTAGCTCCCATTGACTTCAGTGCTGCAGGCTTAGGTCTTTTGGTGATCTTCCAGTTCCCATATATTCATATCACAGAACCATTACAGAGTATTGAAGAAATCAATGGCCTCAGCAGTATTTGCTGAGGAGAAGCCCCATAACTAGTACTGCAGAATACAACTAGTGAATTGGCAGAGCTGTGCAGGGAACTTGCATAGCATCTGCTGGTACAATGCTTGGTTATAGTCATGGTTATTAGTTCTCCCCTTTCATGAGCACTGAATTCACTGTGATTTTAATATTTGTATTATTCTAAAATGTAAGAGCAGCCAGATGTTGTATCACAAATTTGACAATATATTTCAGTCAATAATTTCATTTATTTTAAAAAGAAATATTACATTTCATTAGATCATGCAAATGATTCCACACCTGAATAACATTCTGTATTTGAGTAGTCCCACTGAATTCACTCTAATTAGACCATCCACTTGTAAGTTTTTTGCATTATCAAAGCCATAACTTGTGTTATCTTAAAAAAACCAACCAACCAACCTTGTGATGCATTGTGAGTAATGGCTCATATTCTCATATATCTTTCTTTTTCAAAAAATTAAGAGGCAAAATGTGAAGCAGCTTGCAAATTTTATAGGTAGCATTATCTCTTATCAAAAGTCAGAAAATCTTTACTACTTGGCCTTGGTTTTTTTATTTGTTTTTTTTAATTTTCTTCTTCTAACCCCTAGTGTGTGTCTTGAACTCAATAACCAGTTACAGAATTTGTAATCAGCATATTATTTTAATCTGCCTGACTTTAGTGTCTGGCCTGAAACACAATTTACACACACAGGAGTAAGATTACCTTTTTTTTCTGTTGATAGAGGATTATGTAACTTAACCAGCATGTTTAATTTACTTTAAAGATGGGTAAATTCCATTGTTTGGTCACTAACTCTAACAGACAAGATCAATGACTTTTTAAACACAAAGCTTCATTCAAGCTTGAACAGAACTATTGAAGATTTCTCTATCATTAATAATTTCCTTTTATTTTTAGTTTTATTGATGGCATTATCTTAAACAAACTGACCTTGCAGGAGACCAGTCAGGTCACAGACAAGTGGAACAGCAGTATTTTAGCGGATACACTAACAAATCTCTTACTGAGTGACACATTTAAAGGGATTAAAAGAAAAAAAAATAAGGGAGGACTTCCAAAATCCCAGCTATAGCATTGAAACCAAGTGTCATCTCTGCAGTTCTGTCAGACAGGATCCTCAGGCTTTGAACTATAAAAGGGTTATGTTTATCTTGACCTTAGATACAGGAGATCAGCCAAGACAAACATGTAGATGTTGGATTCACTGACCTGAGTTGAAAGTAAAATGCTTAATAACTCCTAATTTGGAGAGGTTCCTCTGGCATCCTCTTTCTTCTGCAGTTTGTCATGATTTCCTTGTCAGAAGGGAGGCAGTCACTTCACTAAAATCCTTCTGTAGGAAGTTCATACAATCTGTATAAGTGAGATCAGAAAAAGGTCAGGGAAATTACAGTATCTGATGCTGAAATGCTCTGTGAAATACTAAGTTTAAAAGCAATACAGTATTTCAGGAAAATGACCTTATTAAAGCCAAAACTAAATAATCTCTTCTAGATATGCAGAGCAATAGCTACTGTTTGTTTCTTTCATACCTTTTAGGCCTCTTCTGGGGAGAAAAAAAGAACAGAATTAAAGGACTATATAGAACTACAGCTACCTCACTGAAGTGTTTTCATTAGATCATAATGTAGGATAAAAATAAACCAAGATCAACATGGAAGTCAAATGTATTTTGTATAAGGAGAAAGGAAGCAAGACTTACAATAGCAGCCTACCAAAAATAGTGGGTAATTAAGACATTTTAATTTATGACACTCTCCTTGGGATCCACGCATTTTAAATAACAAATGTTTTATTGTACAAGGAGTTGTTACAGTAGTTTCATGCCATTAAAAGCAAAAGGATTGGCGGATTATTCTGGCAGAGTGTTTATGTATATGTAAACTTCTAAAGAGGGTGAGATGTGTTGGAAAATATTCTATAGAAGAAATTATCTTGGTATGGATGGCGAATTTTATAGGTGAAGTGGAGACCTCTGCTCTGATTGCCTTAATCTTCTTAGAGATTTTCTGTATATAGTCGAGTATTGCAAGAAGGACAATTCAACCAGAAAGGAAAATCTTTTCTAACTGGTGGTAAAGAGTGTAATCCAGCAGTCCTTACATTAACAGTCCCATTGACGTGAGTGGGCCTACTGCTATAAATATAGACTGTCAAATTGGGCCCTAAGATGGCATTAAATGTGGGAATTTAGTAATAACCATTATTTTTTTTCAACATCTTTATTTGAGGCATGTGTCAGTGAATCCAGGGGCAGCTCTATGTATTTTGCCACTCTAGGCATGGCAATCAGACGTCTTTCGGCGACATGCCTGCGGGAGGTCCACTGGTAACGTGGATTCAGCGGCATGCCTGCGGGAGGTCTGCCGGTTCCACGCCTTCAGCGTACCTGCTGCCGAAACCGCGGGACTGGCAGACCTCCCGCAGGCATGCCGCCGAATCCGTGTTACCAGCGGACCTCCCGCAGGCAAGCCACCAAAGGCAGCCTGACTGCCACCTTCATGGTGACCAGCAGGCCGCCCCCTGCAGCTTGCCACCCCAGGCATGCGCTTGGTGCGCTGGTGCCTGGAGCCACCCCTTAGTGAATCATATTGTATTTAGATGAGATAAAATATTTAAACATCTGTTTTTTAAGATCCAAACAGATACACAATGTGAAGGTAAGCATCAATTATTGTAAACAGTTTAAATAACTTATAGAATCATAGAACTGGAAGGGACCTCAAGAGGTGATGTAGTCCAGTCCCCTGCACTCAAGGCAGGACTAAGTATTATCTATACCAGTCCTGACAGGTGTTTGTCCAACCTGCTCTTAAAAATCCCCAATGATGGAGATTCTACAACCTCCGTAGGCAATTTATTCCAGTGCTTTACCACTCTGACAGGAAGTTTTCCCTAACGTCCAACCTAAACCTCCCTTGCTGCAATTTAAGCCCGTTGCTTCTTGTCCTATCCACAGAGGTTAAGAACAACAATTTTTCTCCCTCCTCCTTGTAACAACCTTTTATGTACTTGAAAACTGTTATGTCCCCTCTCAGTCTTCTCTTCTCCAGACTAAACAAACCCATTTTTTTTTCAATCTTCCCTCATAGGGCATGTTTTCTAGACCTTTAACCATTTTTGTTGCTCTACTCTGAACTTTATCCAATTTGTCCACATCTTTCCTGAAATGTGGTGCCCAGAACAGAACACAATACTCCAGTTGAAGCCTATCAGTGTGGAGTAGAGCGGAAAAGTTACTTCTCATGTCTTGCTTACAATACTCCTGCTAATACAGGAATATAATACCCCTCTGAAACTTAGATAACAATAAACATGCGCAAATCAATTAGTTATTGAACTTTGGAATCTTTCTGGATAAAAGGTGTGCTGTGTGAGGAGGCTGGTAGCAGTGCATTATATTTTAAACCTAGAAACGCTTTTTAAATCCTACTGTCTGTCTTACTGTTCTCAATACTACCGCTTCTCAATATTTCTATTGATTTTTGCAGGAGTTCTGCCTGTGTTAAAGACTGTCGGATTTGGCACTCTACTAGCTGTAATTCACACTTGCTGCTGCTTATGAATATTATTTCCCTGCTGTTAAAATTAAGCTAAAGTAAACCAAAATTACTGGAATGCTTTTTGCTATTATGACTTATTTTGCCTTTGTTCTTTTGGGTTTCTTTTGAAGTCAGCATTGTGAAGTCATTATAAAACATTTATTTAGATCTTCAGGTTTCACTGCTAGGTTTAAATATTTTAGACAATTAACAGCTAATTAAACTGATTTTATTGTTTGCTTTTTATATATTGCTGGATTATTCCCCTAGCTTTGCTTTAACGGGGTCTGCTACAATAATGTGAAATAATGTTAGAATGCCCAGCAAATATCTTTCCCAGTTGTCACCAAGATGCTGTCTGCCCAGTATAACAAATGTCAACATGTCAGTCAGATGAATAAATGTCTGTGGCCTGCTAGACACAGCTGTTGAACTAATGAGGTGTTTTGTTGTATTTTTTTAAAACAATTCTGCTGGCAAGGCTCCTTGAATAACCAATGTTTAAAATAGCAAGTAGCTCTTGCTAACTGCTTTTACAGTGTTAATCTGAAGATATCTAGATGACAAATTACTTTTAAAAGTTGGCAGGATAGCATTTTAAGCTTATACACAAATTTGGTGCAATTAAAAACCTTTCCTGAAACAACACTGAGGCGCCAAACCTGCTGTGAGCTCTGTGTGGGTACACCCTTGTCCAGCCAGAGCTCTTTGCAGGATTGGGGATTAAAGGCCCTATCATGGGAGGTGCTCAGTGTCCTCAAATCTTATTAGACTTTAACATTATACAGGAAGTTGAGGGACTGAGAATCTTCATACAACTGGGCCCCTAGTTTGTCATTTTGGAGTCTCTCTCATAATAGTAATGATTATATATAGCACCACAGATTATCTCAGTGCTGTACAGTGTATTAAGATAGTTTACAATCTAATTTAGGCTGATATGCTCTAGGATGACAGTTCATTTAGTAGCAGGTGCAGAGACAATGCTGCCGAGAATATTAGTGCAGGAAGATTTTATGACAGTGTATTGTTAAGGGGGGATTTGGACTTTAATATCCCATACTTCATTTTTTTCCTAAAAACTATTCATGAGTTATACTTTTTTTTACTTATTTGTAGTGTTTGAATTGTATGTGTACTCATTGAAATAAATGACCTTCAAGACCAATGATATGAAATTATGAACTACCTCAAACAGAGGCTGGAAAATGTACCAAACTTTTCATAAATATTATTAAGGAAAAACCTTCAGATAAGGCCATTGGATCTCACTGCTCACTCCTTACTTCCAGTATGCAGTGTAGTTGTAGCTGTGTTGGTCCCAGGACACTAAAAAGACAAGGTGGGTAAGGTAATATTTTTTTTTAATTGGACCAATTTCTGTTGGTGAGAGAGACAAGCTTTCCAGCCACACACTGCTCTTCTTCAGGTCTGGGAAAGGTACTCTTGGCATCACATAAAAATGCAAGGTGGAACAGATTGTTTAGCGTAAGTAGTTAGCATATATTGTAAGGGATCATTCAAGGTAGAGTGGTCTGTTAACACCCCTGCAGCTATAGGACAAAAAGAGGGGGTTAGTGGGTTACAGTGTGTTGTAATAAGCCATAAATCTAGTGCCTCTGCTCAATCCAGGATTTTTTAGTGTCTAGCAGAGTAATTAAGAGTTCTTAGGCTCATCTTTTGAACGTGTTGTGCAGGTTTCCTTTGAGGATGTGGACTGATAAGTCAGATATAAAGTGATCGTTTTGTGAAAAGTGTTCACCCGCAGGCAATAGGGTGTTCTTGTCCTACCATTTTCCTGTGTGAATTCATTGGGCAGTTAGTTCTGGTGTCACTTTGTCACTTGGGGCAGAATGAGACAATGAATCAACCTCAATTATAAACACTGGGAAAACTATTAGAGCCTGATTCTACAGCTTCTAGCTCTTGTGTTTAGTCCTATTGAAACAGAGACAGATATCAGGGAAACTGCTCTCTCTAATGCTCCCAAAAGTCTCATCAATCTTTGTGCTTTATCCCAAAATTAAATGCATAAAAGTCTAATTTATAGGGTTATCTATGCTTTGAATACAAGTTCTGGACGAAAGGTCTTTTCTGGTTCAATCTTTTGCCTATTTAGGCTAAAATTCAGACTCTATTCTCTTCCTTACTTTACCACCACCATAAAATAATCCTGGAAACTGGACTGGAACCATTAAACTCATTTCAGATGTTGTAGGTATAACTGGTCATAAATTATCAAACAGAACATTTTTTCTGACAGAAAATGTTAGTCAAAAACAATGTTTTTAAAAGGGTGTTAATTTCAACAAAATTTCTTTAAAAGAAAGAAAAGAAAAGAAAAAAATATAAATGGAACATTCCAATAAGATCAAAATGGAACATTTCAACCTTTTCAGAATGGGATGTTGTAATTTTTCATTTTGAAATACTTTTTTTTGTCAGCTTTTAATATTTTATATTATATGATAAAATAGTCAATATTGAAACAAAATGTGCCAATTTGGAAACAGTTTTTTATGGAATCCTGTTTTGTGGGAAATTTTCAAAAATTCTTGTTTTGAGTTCATTGCAGAACAGAACAAAATTTTTAAAATCATTGAATTTCCTGGAAAATGCCCTCCCCACATCTTAGGCAGTAGGTCCGTTGTCCAGTTGGATGGAAGAGAAGAAAAGGGGTGACACCACTCTCCAGCTCACAGCACAAGGGGCAAAAGTGGAAGAACGGTTTACCTGTCCTGAGCCAGGAGGAGGAAGCCATGCAGAAAGAACAGGGGTGCGTGCGTGTGTGTGTGTGTGTGTGTGTGTGTGTGTGTGTGTGTGTGTCAGAGACCTCTCTCCCTTCCCCCACAGCTGACTGGAAGAGAGTGGGGGGTACTTATACCCCATGCAGTTTCTGTAAAGCTCTCTTTCGCTTTGACTGGCAGCAAATGGAAGCAGTTAAAGGGCCAGGTTTTGTCATGATTCACTGTGGTTGTTATACTTGATCACCCCTTTTCTTGGAGGGGCCTGGAAGGATTGTTTTCCTCTCCGCCAGGTTGGCCAAGATGGGGGGATTTTTTTTTCACCTTTCCAGCAGCGGGGTTTGGACCTGGTGAGGTGAGGCAAGCTCCCATTGGCCAGGAATGGTGAACCGAAGCCACTGGGAACTGCACAATAAGTCACAACTTATTACATAAAATATGTGGCAGGTGTCCAGTGCAGGTACTTGTGGAATGGATACAGTGATCAGATAAAATTAATAAAGGATATAAAGGAGTGTCCTTTAAAGAAGCTGAGTAAGGGAGTTTGGGGCTCTTACATCTGTTACGGCAGGGAGTCAGCCCACCTCCTTTCTAGCCTCTTTACCTCATATGAAGGGAGGATGGAGAGGTCAATAGTGGGATGGCTGGGGCCAGGTTGCAAGGTGGGAGGGTTGTTGGCAGCATCCCAAGAACATGGAAAGGATTATGGAAATGATGGTGATCTGCACTGTACAATTTATTTACTGGGTACTCCCAGATATTTAAGAGAATAAAGTTGTGGCCTAATCAAACCACATCCACTGCATGCTGTCCTCCTTCTGGCATAGCCAGATGGTTAGATTCTTTCCCAGGTCTAATTTAGGTCACCAAACAGCCACTAAGGGATAACAACTTTTGGTGACTACTTAAATTGGATGGGATTTGCAATGGTGACATGTAGAAGTGGACGGGCTCTATACATCTTTGGTACTTATATGTACAAATTCCTAAACAAGCTGCTAACATGAAGGTTTTTCCTGGATGTTCAAATCAGTTAAGAAATGTACTTAATATATTAACATGGCTTTACAATTTGTCATATGTGTGTCTGATGGTTGTGCATATTTGATATACTTACATACACTTTGGATAGCTTTGGGGATTGGTAATGGTATGTGGCAAACCTTTAAATGAAGCACTTCCCCAGGAATAAGTCCCATAAATAAGATATGAAGCAAAGAAATACACTCACAGCCTGTGTTCTGAGGGAATGCAGACAGAAAAGGTACCATTCATTTTAGATGACAATTAAGATATTGAGCTCAATTAAGAATATTATTTAAACAACGTACAAAATAGATGGAACTATCTTGACAGAAACTTGAAGATTTTTTTTTAAAAAACTGGCTTGTATAACTTGCAGATCAGGAGGTGGATTGCAATGGTGTTTTATCTTCATAGAGTAGGACTGGGTAATTGAAAAGTCAGATTTCTTACAATATTTATAACTCTCTGCAGAGCAACATCAAGAAAGGCAGGCCCTTTGCAGATGCAATTTCTAGGAGGACTGATTATCTCACAGAGTTAAGTGTTGACTCTGGGAGTTTATGGGTTTTTAGCTAAGGCTCTCTGACAACCTTGGTTGAGACACAACAGGGAAAGATTATTACCACCACTGGACATTCATAGAGAACTCATAAGGAGATTGCACATTTATTTGTACTGCATCTGCATTAAGCATTAGATTTTATCCTATGTCTTTTCTCAGGAGTTATGTCAGTTCTAATTATTTTCAAAGCATAATTACAGGTGTGTGATTATGAAAAGCATAGAGAGAGGACTTCTTGCTAGTGTATGTTTGTTAAAACTATTATATCTGTGACTGTTGCACTAGCTATAGAATTAGATGTGGAAAATCTGGTATCTGTTCTATACCTCCCAAACATGCAGGATTGCTGTTTATTCTCCACTGTTTTGCCAAGTCTAGTTGAAAGTGTCTCAAGTGATTGATGTTCCACCTGTTTCCCTGAGTGACTATAATATAGTCTAATAGAGTTTGCACTAAGGATGAATTTCCTGAATGCTTACTTTTTTTTTCTTTTTGGCTCAGTTTTGTCTGCTTGTGACTAGTCATAGCTCCTTGATCTTCCGTAAACAATTCTTCTCCCTTCCTACTGTTTGCACCAAAATATACGTGTGTATATTCTGACACATTTGTAACTGTTATTTTGACACAGTATCACTTGCTTAAGCTTTTCAAAAATACAGTATTAGTCATATGAATGTAAATTTTGTGGTAATAAAAAACGGAGCTCTTGTGCTTCCATACACAAAAAGCAAGATATGTACTTCATTATTGATTACTTGTTCTAAATTAAGCAAAACTAAAAACAGGAAAGAGCAAAAGTAAAGCTTGCACTTGAGAGGACTGTGCATGTCTCATTCTGATGGGCTAGAAACAAGTCTGAGGACAAAATGTCTGCTGTACTGTATACATACAGAAAGAGAAATTTAAAGTCTCTGTACTTAGAAAATGAAAAGTGCTCTAGTTTCATAGCTACATACATTTCATGAATAACTTTCATATTGATAACAAACATGTATTCTGAGGACAATCCAGTGATTTGGAACGAAGAGGGGCATCTCATAGCACCAGCATCCTCATATGAAAAGAACCCAGACCAGTTAATCTTCTGAAATCTCCATAGGTTTCAGGAAGCCACTATGAAATTTTCAATACACAGATCATCAAATGTGTAATGGAGCATACAGGTCCTGTGGGCCAAAGACATCTTCTCTCTTTAGTAAACGCATTCCCTAAAGTGGGGCTAGGGGGAAAGGAAGCAACCAGGAGGTGTTAATTGCTTCATTCCCTCTGCTATGATTATGGGACAAGGGGGAGGGCAGCTGTTGTTGGTCTAGGACTCAGTCAGGGAGAACAGGTGGATCTTACTCTCATAATGAAAGAGACTCTTCTCAGAAGGAAGAGAGAATCAGAGGAAATACTTGGCTGGTGACTTCAAGATTTAGGGCAAGTACTCTATTATGTATATCTAGTCTGGATTATTGTCTAGGGTGGGAGGGGAGCTGAAAAGCTTCTTTAGAAAACAAACATCCTCCCCTCCCACCCACAGGCTCAAAATGGGCTGTTTTTCTTGAGACCAGAAAAGACTGGTGTGGTTCTCTCAAAGTTTGAGGCCAAAATCTTAGGTCTCATATAAAACTTATTTACTGGGAGTATAAAAAAAAATTCTTCAGTTAATATTTTTATTTTTTCCCTCATTCTGCAAAACTTTTGTGGCACGAGGAAAATCATAAATACTTCTCATGCATGCGGATGCTTAAGCAAAGTTGTTTGGGTTGGGTCTTTTCAACTCACTTCTCTTGTGTAATTTTGTACATTTGGAGCCCCTGTGAATGTTTTCAGAATGTCAGTCCAGACCATTTGTGATACCTGGGTCTCTTTGTTTACATGTCTTGTCTCTATGGTACTGAATTGTAAATTTGTGGCACATTGATTCTCCTTTTTCCTTTCTCATTCAGGTGCTCTCCTCTCTTGGTCTGAATCTGCCTATAAGTCTTTGAGTCTGTCTTCCAGACCTGACTTGAAACGACTTCTCTGCTACTAGATACATTTTCTGCATGAGCCTTTCTCCTCTCTCTCCTTCCTCCCACAACCCCCTTGCAAAATATTTGACCTCACAAATATTTTGACCATGCTGTTATACTATCAGTGCTCTGTTTGGCCCCATCTAACTTACAGAATGTGTTGTATTTAGAAACAGTTTTGAAAAATTGATATTACAATGGCTCCAGTTAACATGATTCTGCTGGTAGGGTGGATGGAGTCTGAGGTCATAATCCTGCAATATTATGTGTGGATGAATCCTTGTGCCTGAGCAGAGCAGCACTGAAGTCAGTGGGCTTTGCACAAACACAGAGGTCTGCCAGTGCACAATGCATGACAAGATGGGAGTCTTAGACTGTCTTTTTTGGAAGTCTGTTTGTGGAGAGCAGGAAAAAAAATAAAATCTATATGTATGGATATAGTAGACAAATGAAACATGTTTAAACTGTTTACAGTTGTAGGCCTATATAATCACCTACATAAGATTTTGATTTTTTTCACTGTCTAATTTCAATCAGGGTACTATTAAGAATGCTTTCAGGTTTACATCACAAATTCAAATCCAGCCCAGGTAAATTGTGACTCATTAATATCTGATATTGCTGGCTATTGCATATTGAATAAGTAGTTTCTTTGTCTTTCTAATGGCTAAGGGTCTGATTTTTCAGAGGCATCAAACACACACAGTTCCAACTACCTTCAAGGAGAATTGTGTATGTTTGGTATTTCTGAAAATCAGACTCTGAGTCTGTCAGGAAACAACTAAAAGTGGCCATGTCTGGTAGAGGCCAAGGACTGAATGCCTATTGATGCCAAGTTACCTTCCAAACACCAGCGGTCTCCCACTAGGGTGACCAGATGTCCCGATTTTATAGGGACAGTCCCGATATTTGAGTCTTTGTCTTCTATGGGTGCCTATTACCTCCCAACCCCTGTCCCGATCTTTCACACTTGCTCTCTGGTCACCCTATCTCCCACCAGGACAGGCTTCTGCATCTTTACAGGGCAGTGTGGAGAAGTTTGCACTACTCCTGTGTGTTCTGCACCTTTTCTGTAGTGAGAGGTCACTTTCTACTGCTGTCCAACCACCACTTTTCATATGAACTAAATTCACTTAATCTCCCCCACCACACATACTTTTTTATTCAGTACATTGTCTCCTCTTACTCTGAGCATTACCCACTTAGTTCTGGTGTTTGAGATGTCAGAATGAAGGAGAATGACAACATGCGCATTGCTCATGATAATAAAAGTAAACACATCAGTCCTCACAGGAATGGCCAAACTGATGGACCCTCTGAGCCGCGTACAACAATCTTCAGAAGTCCAAGAGCCAGGGCACGCCTGCCAGGGCTCAGGGCTTCAGTCCCACAGGGGGCCCCTCCCAGCTGGGCAGAAGCCGGAGATGACGTGGTAGCCCCACTCGGTCACATGGTGCTGCTGGGCCACCTCCCTGCATAGCAGCTGCTGGAACTGGCAAGCTGGGAGCTGCAGCAGTGGGGAGAGACAGCTGCAAATTGCTGGGAGCTGCAGGGAGAGCTGGTGCTTTTGCTGCTACCTCTCCTCATGGAGCGAAAGCAGCGGCCCTCCCTGTAGTTCCCAGCAGTTTGCTGCTGCTTCTCCACAAGGCACTAACACTGGGGAGCTGCAGGGAGGAGCTGGTGCGGGGGAGAGGGAGAATGTGACTCAAACTGTTGGGGTGGCCGCACCTTTAAATTTTGCCTCCCCACTCTTAGCAGGCACCAGTCATCTCTTGCAGAAGGCCCTAGCCCCACCACCCCATGGCAGGGCAGAAGCCCTGAGCTCCCCCGTGGCCCGCCAGGCTGGTAGGCAAGGAATGGGGGGGGGGGGTTGGGGGCAGGGCCGGCTCCAGCGTTTTTGCTGCCCCAAGCGGTGGGGGGGTGGGGGGAAACGTGATCGGCACTTCGGTGGCAACTCTCCCGCCTGTGCTTCATTCTTCAGCAGCAGGTCCTTCCCTCTGAGAGGGACTGAGGGACCCACCGCCGAATTGCCGCTGAAGAGCCGGACGTGCCTCCTCTTTCCCCTGGCTGCCCCAAGCACCTGCTTGCTCAGCTGGTGCCTGGAGCCGGCCCTGCTTAGGGGGCTCCATGAAACACACTTTAACTGTAAAAGAGTTTAGCCACCCTTGCTCTAATACCTTGAAGCCTTTCAGGAGTCCCAAATGAGTATTTTCAACTGCAGCCTATTTCTTGAGGGGAGAGGAGTGTTTTACTTCAAAAGAACTGTTAGGTTGGTAGAGGGACGGACACTTATATGCAAGTAAGGCACAAAGTATTTTGACATTAAATTTAACATTTTCAGAATATTATTAATTTAGCACTATTCTGAGCATCTAAAGAGTGATTTAAGTGCTTTGTTGTTAGATGTCTTTTGATTTGCTCTGAGACAAGAAAGAGAAATCTAATATTTTGGGCTGTCTTATACTGTATAATTGTCTTCCCTTTATTTCCCTACTTTTTTCCTCCTGTTTAATTTCTCCATGGACTTTAGTTCAGTTCTGACTTGGAACATGAGCTTTTAAAATAAAAAGGAGTGTTTGCTCACCAAGCAGATTTTTCCTATCTTTGGTGCGCAGTTTTGGCAGAAAGTCCATTATAAATCACAGCTTAGCCCTGAACCTGATCTCATGGCAGGTTTACTTACAATTGTGTAACTCCATTAACTTCAGATATGCCACACCTGATTTACACCAAGGTAAGCAAGGTCATAAATCATAAACAAAAATCCCTAAAATTTGGGATAGTTCAGATTTTCATCCACAGCTGTCCCTGAGAAGGGAGTCCAGGAAGGGGAGCCAGGGCTACAAGGTGGAAAGGAAATAAAGGAAGGAGATGAAAGAAAATAGCACTCATGATATACCATAGAGCAGGGATCAGCAACCTTTGGCCCGCGGCCCGCCAGGGTAAGTGCCCTGGTGGGCACGACTGGTTTGTTTACCTGCCGTGTCCGCAGGTTTGGCCGATCGCAGCTTCCACTGGACGCGGTTCACCGCTCCAGGCCAATGGGGGCTGCGGGAAGTGTGGCCAGCACATCCCTTGGCCCGCGATGCTTGCCACAGCCCCCATCGGCCTGGAGCGGCGAACCTCGGCCAGTGGGAGCCGCGATTGGCCAAAAGTGCAGACGCGGCAGGTAAATAAACCAACCCGGCTCACTAGGGTGCTTACCCTGGCAGGCCGTGTGCCAAAGGTTGCCGATCCCTGCCATAGAGAGATGCTAAAGAAGTGAGAGCCACAAAACTGTGAAGAAAATATTTATTTTTCATTTACTTTTTGATTGATGTATGAATCAAGAAGCTTATAAGCAAACACAGAAAAATTTAAAAACAAAAATCAATTCCATCCACATTTGCCCGGCAATCGTGCCACGCCTTCTCCCTTTGTCTTCAATAAGCCAGATGCACGCAGCAGGGACTGCTGCCTCAAAAGGTCTGAATCACCTGAAGAAACCTGTGTGCCAATATATTAAATAATAAAATTGTGGTAGAGGGTAGTGGGAGGGAAGGATGACATGGTAGTTTTTCTTTTTTGGGGGGGCGGGGAGGCCGGAAAATGCTTCCAGATTGAATTTACTTAGTGAAGAGCTCAGAGCAACTCCCACTTTCCATTTGGGATTCATAACCTTCAGCATACTCAGCTGCTTTCCTTGGCATCTGTCTTTTCCCCCCTCCCATTTGAATGAGAGATTAGATACGGAGGGGGGAGAGAGAGAAACACCAGCTTTCTTCCTAGCCCCCAGAGCGGCAGCTGGCTATATGCTGTGCTGAATAGAGGTTGGAATCTGTATATACCTCTCTAGTAAATGTTTTGGGTGGATCCTTGAAATCTCTTGGAGAAGCCAGGATACTAGATCTTTCCATTCTGTGTACACCCTTATGGAAGAGCTTTAATGTTAATTAAGTGACATTTTAGTAAAATTGAATCGCTGCCTAGTAATTTTAGGAATGTTAATTGTCATTACACTTCAATGGCAATGCAAAGACATACTGGGCCTGCTTTTGATCATGCACTGTTGTAAATCAGGTGTAATTCTATTAAAATCAATGGAGTTAGGATGGAGTAAAACCAGTGTCAGAGAGATAAGTATCAGGCCCATTTTGCTTTTATATAATTCCACATATTGTGCAGAGTATGTTACTACACATGTACTACCTCTAAAAGGAGAAATTGTTACCTTTCAAACTGTTTGATTATGAAGATCTTTAAATTAAACTTCTAGTAAAATTGCCACTGCATGTGGGCAGTAGAGGGGGATAGTAAACGGCATTTTTTCTCCTAGGAGGCATAGTTCAGGCTGCTGTTGCAGAGGTGTGTCTCAGGATGAACTTCAATTTTAAGGGGTTTAACTCTGCTATAAAAATGTGCTCTAGGCTGAAGTTGGACCAAAGTAATATTGTTGCTGCTTCTGCTATTGATGTTGCACTGAAAGAACTACTTAGTACCTTAAATAAAGTTTGAAGGCAAAGCTGTGGTGAACAGTACAGGCTTACTGGATTGCCAACAATGCTTGCTTGCTACTGTGCAGCCATAACTTCCCCAGTGATCCCAGACCCCTTTCTCTGCAGGAGTGGCACTGAAGCCACTTGTACAAGTGTCTCCTAATGCCTGATTCAGACAGCACCTTTGGAAGACAACTGCTCATCTTCACCCTTCTGCTCAGAGAAGTTGGTTTGCCATCTTTTTGTTAATTTAGAATAATGGCAAAGCTATTAAAACAGAGAGACTCGAGCAGTGGTTCTCAAACTTTTTTTCCGCAGACCACTTGAAAATTGCTGAGGTTCTCGGCGGAGCACTTAATGATCTTTCCAAATGTTGTTTGTACCATTATCTATCTATTGTAAAGCGCTTTGGATAAAAGCGCTATATTTTTTTTAAAAAAAGCCTTTAACATTTTTTTGTTCTACAAATAAAAGCACACAACTCATATTTTAGTACAGTAGTCTTATCTTTCTAATGTGATGGATGTGCCCTCTCCCCCACTGCAGCAGCCCCCAAGCTGGGGCTGGGAAGGAGGGGAGGTCTCTCCCCCGCCACAGCAGCCGCAGAGCTGAGGCTGGGAAGGAGGGCTGTTTCTCCTTGGCAGCCACAGCCCTGGAGCTGGGGAAAGTTGCTGTTTTCTCTGGCCACCGCAGCCCTGCATGTCCCAAATTCCCTCCACCCCCTCTTCTCACCCCACTGCCCCCTCCCACCTACCTCTTGTTCCCCCAAAGCCCACCACCTCACCTTACATGTGCATCTTCTCCAGGATTCAGGCACCTAATTAGTGGATCCATGCCTGTCTGGCTCCACTAATTTAGGTGAGTAGCCCTTCATTGTCTCATGTGCAGCCACCCAGACGCTCACCTTAGAGGGAACTATCTGCAGACCACCTGAATGGAGCTTGCAGACCACTGGTGGTCTGCAGACCACAGTTTGAGAACCTCTGGACTAGAGTGTTTGTGCTACTGGTAAATGGCACTTCTACAGAAAAAGGGATTTTTTTTGTGGAGGGACAAATGTCATGTTTAAATGGTATTTTTAGTGCACTTATGAGTCATTTTCCTTTCACTAATTGTCCTTTCACTGTCACTAGTGTAGCTCTATTGAAATCCATTGATTTCACAGGAATGAAACTGGAGTACAAGAATCAGGTAAACAAGATTACTTATTAAAGCTTGTATCTGGGAGATAATTAGACTAGTAAAAATAATAGTCACTATAGTATAGCTCATGAACATTTTGGGGGGAAAGAATGTCAAAATGTTGATGGGGACAAAACAAAGGATTTCCCCCTTCTTTTTTTTTTTTCTTTTCCTATTTTGCCACTGAAATGGGGGTGGAGGGCAGGGAAGGAAAACAGGAAGAGGGAGATATAAGTGAAAATCCAGTCAACAAACAATTTTTGGTTTTGAAACTTGAAAATAAAATATAATTTTCATTTTCCCCAGTGTTTTTCATTAAAGACTCGAAAATTTCCACAGAAAGTTGTAATCTTTTAAAAGGTCACTTTTTTGAACAAATTATTTTTCAATGTACATCTCAACCAGTTCTAGACATAATTTAATAAATAAGTCACAAAACTAACTTTACTAGGCTATGTTGCAAGAAATAGTATGAGGAGCTAATAAAAACACAATTTTCTTCTGCACTAGTTCTAAAATTGCTCCTTTTCTTTCTATTTCTATTGCTAAAGCCTTTGCCCACACTATAGGTATTTCTTACCTGGGCTCCTTAACACCTTGAGTGAGCTCATTTAATTTAGTACATGGTTTCTACCTTTGTACCTTTCTCCCACACACATTGCCGCCTTCCCCTTGTGTCTGTCCTCTGCTCTACACCTGCTTCTCACATCCACCCCTGGGACCCATTATATCCCTCCACAAAACACACTCTAATCACTGTTTGGTTGTGTATGACACTGTTCTCACTGTGGCAATGTTAAGTTATCTGCAAAGCAAACATATATAGCAATGTACATATTAAAACTTTAGAAAATTGATGCAAAAAAAAGAATATTACCTGTAGTAGGTATGTACCAGCTGTTCATACAGAGAAACAGTGCTAACATTAGTGGACATATTCATTTTTGTCCATCTAATGCCCATTGTAGTAGTACTCGGAGGTCATGCTCCAGAAGTCATGGTGGTGTGAGCTGTATGCAGGCATTTTAAAAAGTAAGAGGATACATTTCAGAGAAATATCATTCTCTTTATATAGATCTGGATGTTTGTCTTGTGGTTGAGGAATGGAACAAGAGCTTGGGTTGCTTTGGTTTTTCTTGGGTAACTTTAATGCCTTAGGTTAGAAAAGAAACATAAATCCACTGGCTCTTTTTCAGGCTCTTGAAGAGTGAAGTATGAAAACACCCAAATGACACTTTCACTGGAAATGTAAATTAAGAGCACCATGTTTATTCAACTTTAAAAATATGTTTACACAGGTTGAGGAGCATTATTTAGTAGTAAATTACATTTCTGCTGTGCCTACACATTATTATTTGTCAGCTTTTCTCTCTAGATCTCTGCAGAATACCGCCTATTTCATTAAAAGTTCAAAGGTCCAGATTCTTCTAGGGAATAGCCTAGGCTTAGCATACTGGACAAACAATAATACAAGAAATAAACGACGAAAAAGGAAAACCCTCTAGGATTTTTTTTGTTTTATTTGGGTTCTTGTGCCTCAAAATGCCATTCTGATCTTGCTTACATGAGTCAAGGTCCATTGACTTCAATAGAGTTAGTCCTGATTTACATTGGTGTAAGCGAGAGCAGAATCAGGCCATATTTCATTCATCAATAGCTCTCTGTTAAATTCATAATATTTAAACAGATTAAACTCTTGTTTCATAGAAACATCTAGGAATCATGTAACTATAGACACTCTTTTGTCATCCAGAAGAAGGTAGGCCTTTGTTTAGCTTTGCATGAATTGATGTGTAAGGCAGTTTGAGTTACCAGTGAAACTGTTGCTTTCCCTCAGCTTAGACAAATTGGGATGGAGGAATTTCCAACTGCTCTTTAGGAGTTCTGGTCTCAGGGGTCATTAAGAGCTACATCAAGGCTCACTTAAATAACACTAATAGCAGTGGTTGGTTTTCTAATCCTGAGGTTGTATACAAAGCCAATCAAGTATTGTTGAGATCCAATAGGATGCTTCTGATTGAGTGTTGCTCACATACCTAATTATGATAGGCTATCATAGTTAGTTAATGACATTGGTATCTATTTTTACATACTCTTGTGTATGATGTAAGACCTGTGGGTATTGAGAACATTTGCATAAGACACAAGGATGAATAATCTAGAAATCTATATAAATAGATGTGGGTAAAATCCAACTAGGAGACCCAACATAAAATTGGTTTTAACTGTTGGGGTGGAGAAGCCAGTTAATATGCAGTGTTTTTGTTAGCATTGTAAGGCTTCTTTATCCATGACAAACTGAATTACAGTTTTTCTCATCTGCTTCGTTGTTTCTTATCCTTATATTGTTCTCCCTGGCAGCAAATGCTCCATAGCATTTATCTTATTTAAGGGTTTTGTTGGGTTGTTTTTTCTGGTGTGTTCAGTTTTTGGCTGTTTGTGCACTATTTTCCTCTTGCTAAAAATCATTGAAATCATTGTGAATTTTGTGCCTGCTAAAGAGGGGGCAGAGACAATGCTGTGGAAGGGCCAAAATTGAGCCTGTGGTCAGGAGTATTCATCAGTGCACTTGCAACCTTTTAAAAATGGCCAAACTCATTTATTTGCAAATTTAAAAATCCATAAAAATTGTTTCTGATATCCACATTTGTAAGCAAATTTTAGGTCAGAGTGCATTTTAAGATTCAATTATATAACCCTCCTGAAAAGAGAGGTTTGGGGTAAAAATGATGACAGACCTTTAACCCGAGAGGCATGAACAGCACCACTATAATAATGTACAAGATTGCAAACCATCAAGAAGCAGTGGGAGAGGGTAATCTTGAAGATAAGGAACCTGATCCTTCTAGGTGCTGAACACTTCATTGAAGCTGTTTAGGACTCCTGACTTCTGTATGGAGGAAGCACATCCCAGGATAGGATCCAAAGCATTGTGAGAATTCAGCAATAACTGATTTTGCATCTGGCTTACACGAGTGATGTTTTTGGAATTAGCCATCAGGATTGTATGTAGGATCACAAAGCGGAAAAATGGGAAAAGGTTTCCTGAGGTTAGATTGCAAATTGAACACAAAACAGAGCATTTCTGTCTTGTTCTGGTCTTTTTAGTACAGCAAGGTCAGATACCCTACAGTACAATGCAACACTACTATCACATTGCCCCTCATGCCAAAGTATCCCAGGGAGCCTTAGAGATGGGGGGGGGGG
Organism: Mauremys reevesii; assembly: GCF_016161935.1. NCBI lineage: Eukaryota > Metazoa > Chordata > Testudines > Geoemydidae > Mauremys > Mauremys reevesii. Next base: position 91,608,562 of record NC_052628.1, on the reverse strand, counting down.
AAAGGGGGAAGAGGGGAGGTAAGCTTCTTTCTTGAGGTTCAATGGTTAATTGAATATGCAAAGTGTAGGAATCTGTTTAAGCAATGGCTATCCTGACTGGGAGGAAATTGGTGGTGGGGGGGAACGTTCAAGTGGATGTAGAAACATTTGGAAATGCTGTCAGGGAGTTACAGGTGGGAAGACAGGCTGGAATTGGCTGAGAAAATATAAAGAACTATCTGTTGGAAACTATTTTCTGCATGTGGCTGAAGTAACATGAAATTTGTTTTTAAAAAATTGGGCTTTTCTCCAGATTGCCCAGAGCATTGAGTTTCAGTGCGTCCCACTATTAAGCTATCACAGGAAATGCATACAAATATGGAGATTTTGAAATGAAAAAGTAATGTTAACCGTGCTTTGTGGTACCATGTGAGAGAGACTAGTTTAATTTCTAAGCCCACTATCCCCTCTGGGCCATCAGAGCACTGAGAAAGGAGATCAGTCATCACCAGGAAGAGGGACTTGCTTTCCAGCAATCTTCAGATTGAGTAAGGAGCAGTATGGATAGGGTCTGAAAAGCCCTATCTAGTCTTGCTCAATTTATTGGGATCTTGGGAGAACTGGGAAGGGGAACATTTCCAGTGAGGACCAGGTGAAGAAGGGGTCTCTATTGGGGAGAGGGTGGCAGCAATCAATTCCTATCCTGATATTCTTGGAAATCTTCACTTGATTTCTTTACTTTCTGTGGCTTGTGCCACCAGAATCTGTTGCAATCCAATATTTTAAGTGGATGAGAAGCAGACATTGGGTCTCTTTCACTGTTGTCTCACACCATGTGTAGCCATATTCATCAGTGCAAAGTGGACATAAAACACTACTAAATCAGAATAGTGTCATTTGACACACAATTTGCACCAGTGAAATAATTACACAAGGTGTAGGCAGGGCCGGCTCCAGGGGTTTTGCTGCCCCAAGCAGCCCCAAAAAAAAAAAAAAAAAAAAAAAAAAGTTGCGATCTGCGGCGATTCAGCGGGAGGTCCTTCGCTCAGAGCGGGAGTGAGGGACCCTCTGCCAAATACCTTAAAGTGCCGCCCCGCTCCGGAGTTGCTGCCCCAAGCACCTGCTTGGTAAGCTGGTGCCTGGAGCCGGCCCTGGGTGTAGGGCAATGGTGAAATAGGCCCATTCCCTTTGCACAGTTTTAACGTTTTATCTTTCCTTGGGGAAACTGCCAGCAGATTCCACTTCCAACATTTAAGGCTGAGAGACAGCGCTTAGGATATGAAGGGAAAGATTTGTAGGATGGCCCTGGCCTCTCACCCAGGACTGCTGCTATCATGGAAAGCATATCCGGCAAGTAATGCAGTTTTTCTTATCTCTACAGCAGATTTTCTTGCTCTTTTGACAGTGTATTTGATGGTGGGTCTGGGGGAGGAGATTGAGGAAAGAAAACTGACAGTACTTCGACTGGCAATGTTCAGGAGTGTGGTGTGTTTTGTCAAGCTTGGCAGCTGACATTGTGATGTTTATTATGCCTTTTATACTGAGAGAGGCAACAATATTCTGTATTTTTGTGAATACTTATTTCTGATTACAAACAACTGGCAATTGGGAAAAATGCAATTTCTTAAGACGCAAAGTGCAGTGTGGCTCTCCCTCTTGCACATCCATTTTGAACTCATGTCAACTCCACAGGGAGCTCTCTCTTAAGAGGCACTGCCCCTGTAGACTTACCAGGAGGACTACTTCACATGTAAGGCTGATGTGCCTAGACAAGAGAAGCATGGCATCTCTGTAAGCTTGCCTACACACAGGTGTTTATTGGATGAATAGAAACCAGAGAAGGAAGTCAGCAAAGGTGACAGCATGAGCAAAAGCAAAGGTGGTTACAGATTCTTCAAATTTGTCTTGGGTTGATGAACTAGAAGAATCTCCAGAAGTTTAGAGTTGCACCCACCCTTTTTGAGTTTGTTTGAGATTCAGAATCAAATTTGTTACAGACAATTATCTCTACAGCCTACTTCAGTAGATTCAGACTACCCTGAGATACATAACAGAGAGAAAAAATGGGAGGGAAGGTGGTGAAGTGCAAGTCTTGTTACTTTAAATGTGGTGGTATATATCAAGGCATAGTATCTGAAGTATAGTACAGATTAACACATCAGCAATGATTTTTTTTTCCTGTTTACTATATTCAAGACCTTTACTATCAGTGCAGTTAAAATGAAATTGGAAGCTATATCCAGTATGCCAAGAAAACCTGCACAGACATCTCAGAATTTCTAAGTATTTAAAAATAAAAAAGGAAACACTTAAGTCATCCAGTCCATCTCTATAGGGCTACAGCAACTGTTCCATACAAAACATTTGTAGTGTTTTGTCCATTCTAGTTTTAAAACTCCCAGGAGAATGGGACCTTATCCCATGACTGCTTACTTTGCTGAAGAGGCTTTGATGAAGGACCTTGTCAAAGGCTTTCTGAAAGCCCAAGTATACTATATCCACTGGATCACCCTTGTCCACATGTGTTTTGATACCCCTCAAAGAATTCCAATATATCGATGAGGCATGCTTTCTCTAGAAAAGCTGTGTTGACTCTTCTCCAACATATTGTGTTCATCCATGTGTCTGATAAATCTGTTCTTTACTATAATTTCAACCAATTTTCCTGGAACTGAAATTAGGCTTACTGGCCTATAATTACCAGGATCGCCTCTGCAGCCTTTTAAAAAAAAATCAGAATCACATTAGCTCTGTCAGTTATCTGGTACAGAGTCTGATTTAAGTGATGGGCTCCTGGATCAGTAAGAACATAAGCAGCTAGATACAGTGATGGTCACCATAATGTGCAGTCAAACCACAGGCAAATTACTGTAGTTAGAAAACAGGAAGACCTTTTGTTTCATACATTTTAGCAATAATTCACAAAGAAATGACATATATAGAATCCTTCATTTACACCCACCCACACACCAGTAGAAAATAAATATATTTGAGAAATTTGTCAAATTAGAAATCTGAAGAAATTGAGGCTGTAAGGCTAAGAAAAATTAGAACATGTAAATATGTCTAGCTTCACTGAGCATAAACTTCTACGAGGCTGAATAAGGGGAGGCTGGGCAAGCTGCCGCTTTGAGGAGGAGAGACACTAGTCCCAGCTAGGGAAGTGAAGGTCCTCTCCTGGATCAATAGCTGGTTAAAAGATAGGAAACAAAGGGTAGGAGTAAATGATCAGTTCTCACAGTGGAGAAAGGTAAATAGTGGGGTCCCCCCAAGAATCTGTACTGAGACCAGTGCTGTTCAGCATAGTCATATGATCTGGAAAAAGGGGTAAGGAGTGAAGTGGCAAAGTTTGCAGCTGATGCTAAATTACTCAAAATAGTTAAGTCCAAAGCTGACTACAAAGAGTCACAAAGGGCTCTCACAAAACTGGGTGACTGGGCAAGAAAATGACAGATGAGATTGAGTGTTGATAAATGCAGAAGTAATGCACATTGGAAAACATGATCCCAACTATACATATAAAATGATGGGGTCTAAATTATCTGTTGCCACGCAAGAAAGAGATCTTGGAGTCATTGTGGATAGTTCTCTGGAAACATCTGCTCACTGTGCAATGGCAGTCAAAGAAGCTAACAATGTCAAGAGCCATTAGGAAATGGATGGATAAAACAGAAAATATCATAATGCCACTACATAAATCCATGACACAGCCACACCTTGCATACTGTGTGCACTTCTGGTAGCCTCATCTCAAAAAAGATACATTAGAATCCGAAAAAGTACCGAGAAAGGCAACAAAAATGTTTAGGGGTATGGAACAGTTTCCATGTGATGAGAGATTAAAAAGACTGAGACTCTTCAGCTTTGAAGAGAGACAACTGAGGGGAGACATGATAGAAGTCTGTAAAAATTAGGAATGGTGTGGAGAAAGTAAGGAAGGAAGTGTTATTTTACCCCTTCACATAACATACGAACTAGGGGTCACCCAATTAAATTAATAGGCATAGGTTTAAAATAAACATAAGGAAGTAATTCTTCACAGAACACACAGTCAACCTGTGGAACTTATTGCCAGGGGATGTTGTGAAGTCCAAAAGTATAACTGTGTTAAAAAAGAATGAGATCAATTAAAAAAGGATACATCCATCAGTGGCTGCACAGAACCTGGGCCTAGGTGGTCTGGCCTAGTCCAGCTAGGCTGAGGTCTGCAAACTATGGTCTGTAGTCACCCAGGAGGATTTAGAGGAATCACAAGAGCCAGGTTCTGTAAGCAAGAGTAAGGGTCAGAGGAAGGTTGGAGTCGGAGATTAGAGATCAAGCAAAGTCTGGCATTGCAGCAGGCCAACATCTATGTGGTTGCCCAGACAACTTCCTAGGGTTAAATATGGTGCTTGACCAATCAGAGGTCTTCGGGTTACCGTCACTCTGGATCTCTTGTGTGGTACTTCCTGCATTGCCTATTGTCTATAACACTTCCTGGCTGTGCTCCTGGTGGCACTCTGGGAATGTCAGCTGTCCCAGGCTCTGCAAATCCAGGTTCTAGTTCCCAGGTGCTTATATCAGCTGTTAGCCAAGATGGTCAAGGATGGTGTTCCTAAATCTCTGATTGCCAGAAGCTGGGACTAGGTGACAAGATGGGTCACTTAATAAATTGTCCTGTCCTGTTCTGTTCATTCCCTCTGAAGCATCTGGCATTGGCCACGGTCTGAAGATGGGATACTGGGCTAGATGGACCATTGGTCTGGTCCAGTATGCCTATTCTGATGTTCACAAAGCAAGTATCTATTTGAAATTCTATAAACCGTTGAAAATCCATAGCATGAGTTGCAAGCCTCAGATGTGTGCCTCTTGAATATTAGTATATTGTGCTATGGATAGCTTAGTTGATTTTTTTTTTTGTAAAAAAAAAAAAAAATTTATTGCAATATGCAATGTATTTTGAAATAAATTTGGAAGAAATACTACATTTTATTAAGCTATACGTGATTCTTGGAAATCTATTCTCTTCCAAGTTCTTTATACTGAGAGCAGAGAGATTTCTGTATTTTTGGAAGACAACTTGAGGTTCGTTAGTCACTTATTCTTTTCAAAAACATTGACTCTTGTGCTGTTTGGAGAAGAGCTCTTTTGCAAATCCAGTTACAAAGCATTTACTTTCAAAATATGACACTGCATTTTTTAAACAAAGATTTTTACATATAAAGAAAATATTTTGAAATCTTTTTCCTGAAGTATGGCTATCTGTGTCAGTTGTGATGTTAGTGTATAGTATGTAAATGTGGCATTTGGTCTAATGCATCTTTTTCATGAAAAAAATTACTCTAATTTTATTTTGCCTCAGACTGTGTGTGTGTGTGTGTGAGAGAGTGTGTGTGGTGAGGGAGGAGGTAATTTTTCACAAAATGATTATCTAGTTTGGTATTCAATCCCAAATGTAGTATATCATAAATAATTGGAGCAATATATTCTGGATAACATTTACATTTCTGTTGTTCACTTGCACAGGGTAAACACATTTAAATGGTGTAAAAAATATCCAACTGCTCTGGAAAAAGAACTGCACAGTTAAAACCACATAACAGGTACAATACAGCATGGTCAGTGATAACACAGGCTTCCCATTCCACTTCAGCAATGTGCCCCAACCAATTTACAATAATTCATTCTCCATGGCCATTCAGCCTTTCTTCCTAATGTAGAGGTTGCCAATAAGGATACCAATTAGTACCAAACATACTTATGGCTTTCTGTGCTGCGACCATCGATTGATTAGGAACTGGACTAAGCACACCCACTCATTTCAAATTAGTGTTCTTTTTGGCATCAATAATCCAAATATTGTAAAAGCTGATATATTAAATAGCATATTTGTATTTTTTAGAATTCATGTACAGAAATATAACCAATGAAAGGCACATGAATTAAGAGGTATAGTGAGCTAGCTGTTGCTAAATCTGTCTGATTTTTATGACATATTACATTTCACATAGGTACCAAACAGCCACAGATGTGGTCATGCTGAACTTAGACTTCATGCATAGGCGGCAGGTTATATACATCTGCGGTGCCCGGGCTCCAGGAATATTCAGGGCCGGGTGCCCTGCTCCAGCAATATTTGGAGCTGGGTCTCTCCCCCGGCCCTGCCTGGATCGGGTCCCCGCCCTTGCGTGTGTCCCCCACCCCACCCCCCCGCGTCCCTGCCTGACAGAAATCAGCACAAGCCTCTCCCCTGCCTGCTTCCGCTGTCAGAGATTGGCTCCCGGCAGAACTGCTGTCTGCTGCCCCAGGGTCCTAGTGCCTGCCCTCTACTAATGGCAAGGCAGGCTGCCCTTACCCTGCCCTTCCACCCTAGCCCTGAGCCTCCCCAACGCCCCAAACCCTCATCCCCAGCCAGAGCCCTCATCCCCCAGCACCCTGATCCTCTGCCCCAGCCCTGAGCCCTCATCCCCCTGCACCCTAATCCTCATCCCCAGACAGAGCCCTCATCCCCCCTGCACCCTAATCCCCAGCCCTGAGCTGCCCCACATCATGAATCCCTCATCCACAGCCCTCACCCCACACCCCAGCCCTCTGCCCTTAGCCCCCTCCTGCATCATGAACCCCTCATCCTCAGCCCCACAGCCCTCACCCCTGCACTCCCTCCTATCCCCAAACTCCCTCCCAGAGGGTGCACCCCCATCCCCTTCCCACCCCCAAACTCCCTCCCAGAGCCTGTGCCCCACCCCCAGCCCAGAGCCTGCACCCAAACTCCATCCCAAAGCCTGCACCCCTCACCCCTGCCTGCACACCCACCCCCTGCCCCAGCCCAGAGCCTACACCCAGCACCCAAACTCCATCCCAAAGCCTGCACCCTGCACCCCTCCTGCATCCTAATCCCCAGCCCAGGATCTGCACCCCAGACCTCCCCCCACCAAGCCCCCTCCCAGAGCCTTAGGCATGTGGGGGTGGAGTTGGGGGGTGGGTTCTGGGCACCACCAACATTTCTACAAACTTGCCACCCATGGCTTCATGATATAGTGCATGGAAACATTTTGCATTTTCAGGGGGCATACAAAGTGACCTGGTAGGTCTTTTCTATCTCTAACTTTTGGAAGTCACTTTAATTGCTTGTTCATCTGTGATTTTGTTGTTGTTCTTAGGGGTCCTCTATATTAGTACTTTTTTGTTGTTGTTGATTTAGTTAATATAAGTGACAACCTGCTCATAAGGTGACAGGTCGTATATTTACATTAGAGACTACAGCAAATATATGTTCTGTGTTTTTTCACTATTTTCATATAATCCATTTAAATCAGGGCAACTTCAGTTATAGTTGTTCTTGTCTCTGTTTTCTTTTCTCTGTCCTGGTCAGAAGCAGACAGTTTTATATCTGTACAGTGTCCCTGAAGCATATAAGAAGAATTTTGAACCACACTATGTATTGATTTGGTAGGAAATTCATTAAACCAGTCTACAAAGCTTCATACTGAGTTTATGATAGGAAGATCTGATACCAGAGGTTCTTATAATTAAGAGTCTCAGTAAAGCACTCTTTGAACCACAGTTAATACCCTGATCTGTATCTTTTTTCTTTGAGGAAAGTTATATAGTTCTTGCTATTTTAGTATTTACTACTCAACTTGTTTAATAAGAAGACCAATGTAGCAGCAGAGATTTTCTTATAATTAGTACAGGGATCACCACAATTTAGCATAACTCAGTTTAGGAGACAGGTCATGGCTGCTTAGAAAACGTTTACACAAATAATTTTAACTAGTTAACAAACAGGTCATCAGCCATTCTGAAGCAAGCTGCATTAGTATAGTTCCAGGGGACAATGTCATAGCTCCTGAGATTTACAGTTTGCAAAGGTATTGTAGAATATGTAGGCACAGCAGAGAACTAGATTCTTTTTAGTCTAGGCAGAAACTCCAGTGAGGTATTTACCCGTTACTGTCACAAGTGAGCAGTGTTTGTTGACAAAGTCAGAACGAATATCAGGCAGATATTCCAGATGACTCCCTCCATTTTTTTGTTCCTTTGTGATAATTAATTAAAGAATACTTGTCATCTGTGACAGTCACAAGTATCCCAGATAGGATTTTCTCCATTCTTTTTATTCACAGGGAGTGAGGTTGAGCTATTCAAAGCAGGAGGCTTGGTGACAGGGGAGGCAGAAGAGAATCAGAAGAGAGCAAGTCTGTCAAACTCACTTTCTCATGGATTTTACTGGTGCATTTTCCTTCAGATTTTGTAGAAAGTTGACCAGAGCTTCTGTGACCTGCCGGACATGTAGAATGAGGGGCTTACTTTTCACATTTGGATCCATCACCCTTCTCTCTCTCTTCCCCCCCCCCCCATCTCATCTAGCTTGACTATTCTGGAATTTATATTGCACTTATCACATCTGAATTTCAATTTCCAGCTCAGTATGGAATTTAAAAACATGGAAAATGAGATGGAAAGTGGACCTTTGGGCTGTACCTGAATTCCAATGCCTTTATCTGCTCCTTCCCATTGTCTTCATCTTGAGCCAGTGTCACTTTCATCAAGATAACCGTGCTATGAAATATGCACATTGCTTGCTCTAAACAAAAAAAAAATCTTGATTTGTGTGACAGCCTAGTCTCTTGTCACCCCTGTTTAAATAAACTGAACACTCATAAAATCCAGGGAAGAATGATCAGAATCAGAAGAGATCAAGGTGGAGTTTTGAAAACTGTTTAGGTTCAAGGGTTGGTGACATGAGTTCCTGGTCCTGAAGAATAGACAGCTATCATCAGATCAAAAAAGTTGCCTTTAGACTCTTACCGATGGTGGGTTTGGGCCATCTGGTCTTCTTTTTTTTTTCTTTGTTTTTTTGGTGGTGGGGGGGACTGAATCTTGCATGGAGTTGGGTTGTAAGGCTGCCCAGAAGAGCCATTAATACTGGAATAGCTTATGATTGATTTTTTCCACACACATTCCTGTGGGAAAGCAGACCATGATGCTGGTAGGTTCTTACAAAATCCTTGCATGCAATTCCAGTGAGGAATTGGGACTGCTGACTGTTTTATGCACAAAGTGTGAAGCTGAATCCAGCTCAAGTTGAACAAGTGAAAAGTCATTGAATCCTGTAGACTGCTCTGCCCATGTGTCTGAGTGGCTTCAACCCTAACCCCCACATGGTCCCTGTTCCACTAATATCCTTTAATAGCCCCTCCAGGGAACACTGTTCCAGTTCCATTGATCCTGATACATCTTCCCTATTTTATAAAGATTTTAATATAAATATTAAAAACAAATAATTGATGCTCAGACCCCACCCCCTAGCCCTTTGGCCAGAGGCTGCTAGCACATAGCACATTGGAGTCTCATCTTTGCCAGGGACTCAGCTGGTTACAAAGCCTTTTGAGATATTTGGGTCTTCTCAATAGGAAACCACATAAGTAATGACCTCTCTGTCTCCCTGCCCCTGTCTGAGTCTAGCAAAAACGCTCTCTGTATAAAGTCTCCTCCCTTCCTGTGGGACTGGCCTCCAGGTGGTTCTTTCTGTCTATGTTCTGTGATGCTCTCTGTAGCTCTCTCTGAGGGTTGGGTCTGCTGGCTTGTAAGTGCCTCGTGTCCCTTCAGTTCATTTGTCCCTCTTATGTAGTTGCCACATATGACCTGGATGCCACTGCACCCCTCACAACTCCTTTAGTCCTCTGCTTGTGTATGTGTGTAATGGCTGGATCCTCACAGGAGTGCCTCTCTCCAGAGCTAGTAGGTCCTTGATTGACCTGTCATACTCCAATGTCTGCTTTCTTTGATTGCTGGGCATCTCCTTTCAGTAGTAGGTCTCCCCTCATTGGTAGCAGGGTTTTGACCCCATTAGTGCCCACATCTGATTTTTGGTACCCCTGAGATGGGGTATTCCTGTGTGCCAAAAATGCTAACAAGGGGTATGAACCAGAAGAAATAGCCTTGCATAACCGTCTCTTAGCTGTTTTTACAGCTAATTCCATCTTATCATTACTCTGTGGGTATGCCGGAGAGGGAGTATGGGGTCAAACTCCCATTTGCATACACATTCCTTGAATTCTTCTGTGGCAAATTGGGGTCCATTGGTGATGAATACAGAGTCTGGAATGCCATAGCTCACAAAGTGGACACCATAGCTTGCCAATCACTGACCTGCTTCTGGTATCAGGCAGGGCATCGACCACCCCCAGAATGGAACAGTAGTCCATTGCAATGAAAAACAATACTTGATTAAAGGTAAATAGGTCCACTCCCACCTTTTCCCGTGGTCAGTGGGCAGCTCATGTTGTAAGTGTCTCTTTCTGCTGGCGCTTATAACATGAGCGGCAGGTGTCATACCTTTCTATGAAGGAGTGGAGTTGTGTATTCATTCCCAGCCAGTAAACACACACTCGAGCCCATCTAAGACCGCTCTCAATGCACGGATGAGAGGCATGTCTTTTTTTCGTGTCATCCTTATGTAATGAGATGGGGACAACAGCTCCGTTCTCAAAATATGATTCAAACCTGCACACTCAGCTCATCTTTATTTTGAAAATCTGGTTCTATTCCTACTGGTAGTTGGTTTTTGTGTTCTGGGCACCCTGCTAGTATTGGTGTCTTGACTTCCTGTAGCTGGATGTCCTTTACCATAGCCTCTGCTTCACTGTTGAAACTGGGAGATAGTGCAGCATATGAATGGATTCAATGTCCTGATCCCTTTCCCACACCTCACTCATGTTGGGTATATATGCCCTGCTCATGGCATCAGCTAACAGCAGTAGTCATCCTGGACAATCTCTGACCTCTTTGGTAGTGTTGGAGATGCATAAACATGCGCTGCAATCTCTTTGGAGCAATAAATAGGGGCTTTCCATGACCATCTCTAAGGGGTTGTGATCTGATTGTACTATTACTGGGTGGTGATAGGAGTACTGATGGAATTGTTCTACTCCAAATACCACAGCCAGAAACACTTTTTCCATTTGGGCGTACCCCATTTGGTCTCTGACAGAGCTGTGGTGGCATAAGCTACTGGCTGCTCCTGCAAAAGAGCTACACACAATCCTTTCATTTATGCATCATATTGGAGTCTCAGTGGTTCTGCTGGTTGGTTGTACTTCAGGGTTGGGGCAGCAGTTATTTGTTTTAGTGTATCAAATGCTGGTGGTTGGGGAACTGCCCAGTCCCACTCAACATCTTGTCTTGTGAACTGATGTCTGGGTTCCCCTACAGCAGCCAGGCGTGGAGAGAACTTGGATAGAAATGTTATCATCCCTGTGAAACGCTGTAACCCTTTCACAGCCACTGGAGTTAGCATGTCTGACTGCCTTGATCTTGTAGGGATCACACCTCTGCTGTGAGCAGGTGTCCAGTGTGTGTCACCTCACGCAGTTTGTCACACTTTTTCTGGGTAGAGTTTTATGTTCTTGTCCCTGAATCGCTGGAGAAAAGCCTGTAGTTTTCTGTCCTAGTCTTGTTCATCTTCTGTATCATTGCTCCTTTCCCCTACAATGATATTACATGCAATTGTTTTCACTCCTGGCAGCCCTTACAGCACTTTGAGTCATCTCTGGAACACCTTTGGGTGTGGGGCTTACACCCACAAGCATGTGCAGCCATCTGTAGCAATCAAATGGTGTCGCAAAAGTTGTCAGCATGCTGCACACTTCATCCAGGCCTTTGTACCAAAACCCATACCTCACAGCACAGACTATAAAGATTCTGGCTTTGGAAAGTTTGGGCAAGATGTCACCAACTGTGGGCAGTGGATAGTGGCATCTTTTCAATGCCTGCTTCAGTGGCTTTGGGTCCATGAAGATGTGCAATTTGCTTCATGGTTTCTTTATCACCACCATGCTGATTACCCAGCTTAGATTGGCCTCTACAGGTGCTATGATACCCCCAACTCTGCAGATTTTTGAGCTTCTTGCAGACTGGATTTTGTAGTTCCACTGGAATTTTCCTTTGTAGTAAGCACACAGGTTCAACTGTGGGGTCTACTTCCAGTCTCAACTTTCTTCATGGTATCTGTCCCCTTTGAAAACATCCCAATATGCTTTTGAAATTGTCTCCACTGTTCATAGGACTCTCCCTTTTCCTTATTGCATTGCAGTTATAAAGTTCTGAAGCTGTACTCTGATCAGATCCCTGGCTTGTATGGCTGTATATTCCAAGAGGGGTCTGTCTCCAGTGGACAAATGGAATCCATTTCTTACCAGAATGGGGAGGCAGCAGTTAAAGGGGGGTGGGGGGGCACATGACTCTCCATGTGACTCCTCCCCGCCCTGCCCCCAGGGTGGCTCCCATGCTGTCCCCATGATCCACCCCCCATTATCTGGCGGGGCTCTGTCCTCCTCCTGCTGTGCCAGAGACTTCGGAACTGCAACGGTGAAAGGAGCAGAACATGGGGCCGCTGGGTTGGCCCCATGCCCGCAGCTCCTCTGGTGCAGCTGTACCATCCTAGCCCTTCCACGCAGGATCTCCTCCATAAGGTTGAGCTATTCAAAGCTACAACCGCAGCGGGGAAAGAAGCAGAAGACCGGCAGCTCCTCTGGGACCGCTGTACCTCCCCAGCCCTGCCCCTCCAGCCCTGTCCTCCAGCGGGGCTGCTGCTGTACAGATGGAGCCAGAGGATAGACAGCTCTGTGGAAGGGCAGGGGCTGGGTGTTCTGCTCCTTTCCCCGCTGCAGTTCCTGGGAGAGCCCTGAACCACAGCTACTCTGAGGTGGTTGTACCACCCCCAGACCTCTCCTCCGGTGGGGCTGCTGTATAGATGGAGGATACTGGTGTGGAAGGGCTGGGGGTGGTATGGCTGCTCCGGCAGAGCTGCTGGTGTGGGCCTGCCCAGTGGCCCCACGTTGTGTTCTTCCTGTGTCTTTCCAGTACACCATACCAGCTATAAATGTCTTGCTGGTATGGCGTACCGGACTGTACCACCCTACTTGCACTGCTGGTTGTCTCTCTGCATGTACTTCTGGGGGTGTTATGTCTCCTAGGCTTTTCACTCTCTCTCAAGGCTTCTGCTGCATACCCAATGTCTAAACCAGGGCTGGCTCCAGGCACCAGTGCAGCAAACAGGTGCTTGGGGTGGCCAACGGAGAGGGGCAGCACATCGGGCTCTTCGGCAGCAATTTGGCGGGATGTGTCTCTCTCCCTCTCGGAGGGAAGGACCCACTGCTGAATTGTCACCAAAGAACGACACGACAGCCGTCAATCGTGGGGGGGGTCTTTTTCTTTTTGCCACATGGGGCGGCAAAAATGCTGGAGCTGGCCCTGGTCTAAACGTGTCTAATGTGGTGAGATTGCATTCCCAGAGCAACCACTCCTGTAGGTGGTGATCCCAAGTGCTGCAGACCATCCTGTCCTAAATCAGAGTGTCTATCAAGTCCCCAAAATTGCATGTAGCAGCCAGTGTGCATTAGGCAGTATCACCCATTAATACACTATTTCATCTTTAAGTGCAAGTATAATTGCACTATTAAGTGGTAATTGCTTAACTAATCATTTTCTTTAAATAAATGTTTGATTTGATCATTTAAAGTGTTGCCTACAGGTCCTCTGCTAAATAAGTTTTCTGTAACTGACCTAAAAGCTCAAACGTAAAAAAGTAAGTGGGGTTTTATTGCACCATTATCTTTAACAACCTCACATTAATTAAAAACATTTCAACTTAAAGGTTAGAAAAGCTTACACAGCTGCAGCACTGCAGAGAACTGACAGCTCACACACTGCCAGCATTTTTCATTCACAAAGTGAGAAGTGGAATGCAATTTAAAATGAACAAGAGAAACTGTGGACTGCTCTGTCCATGTTGTTGAGTTGCTTCCAGCCTAACTGCCCACATTCCCTGTTCCACTGTGTTCTATCAATAACAATCCCTTCAGGGAACATGGGCCCTCCAGTTGACTCGAGTTCCACTGATCATGATACATGGAATACCTGCCTAAAAGATCCTTTCGGGTAGCTCTGATAGGGCAGTAAGCTGTTGGCTGTTCCTTTTCTGGTTGTCCCTCTCGAGAGCATGACTATGATTTCAAGTCCCTGTAATGCTCAGTTCCTGTTGCTCAGTCCTCAGTTCCTTTTACGATGTAAATTGAGAGAATCATCCTTCATCCCATCCGTCTCACCCCAAGGTAATAAGACATAAATTGGATGCTGGATTCCCTGCTATATCCCTCTACATCTGCATTCTGGGTGAAGAGTAAGAATAGATTTTGAAGGAAAGAGGCTGTTATTTGTGAAACCTATCAAAGCATTTCTGTGATTCAGACATCATAGAACATTTTGAATGTTTACCTCTGTCCAACTGCTTATTTTTATGGACCAAATTCTTGCTCCTATGAGGTAAGTGGCCAAAGACTGCCTCTGTTCTGTGTCTCCTTGCCCAACTAACCTAGGAGGAATAATGTCAAAGGACAATAACGTCAAACTTTAAGTATTTTAAGAGTGAGATTTCCTGTAAATACTTGTGGACAATGCAGGGCACTCTTGCAGCAAACATGGGGGAAAGCTTTCTCCTCCCCAGGAAGAGGCATGTACTGATCCAGCTGGCCTTTCCCTGTGCTGCTGCTAGTGCCTTGTCATTTTTTTTGTCCTTCTGTGTTTCATGTCCCAAGAAGAAATACTAACCCCTTCCACAAAATCAGTGGAAGAAAATAAGCTTATGTGACATTACTTCCTTCAAGGATTCCCCACAGCCTCTCTCTGTGCTAGTATTATCTTGCCTTTCTGTAGTCCCAGTGACTGTCCAATGGGAGTAGAATCACCAGGGAGCACCAAGGGTTCATGTTCTGAAGTATCTCAGAATAATCTATTGTGCCGTATTTTTTCTTAGTGTTATTTTAACCTGCTGGTGGAGCTCTGAATTGTTTCAAATTCACTTTTTTAAAAAGGGGGGAGGGCGGGGAGGGGAGAGAAACTCTTATTAAGCTGCATGCCCGGCAGGAGCATGTAACTGAGCGTTGTTCATGAATTAGGAAAAAGCTTTTTTTTTTTAGGAAGTGAGCACCAAATACAACTGAAGTGAATGTTTTGTTTTAGGATCATTCTGTATTTCCGCTGCTGAGTGGTGAGGAATTCAGTGTGAAAGGTCAGACTGTCCAGGAGTACAAATCTCTGATATGAATATAAGCAATATTTTACTGATGATGCTGAACAAAAAATCAGTCTGTTTGCTCTGGCTATGCTCTAAAGTTTGCAGAAAGACCTTATGAATACTTATTCTATTTTCTTCTAGACAAAATATGTAGTATTGTAGGGCAGTAGTTTTCAAACTTTTTTTCTGGTGACCCGGTTGAAGAAAATTGTTGATGCCCGCGACACAACGGAGCAGGGGATGACGGGTTTGAAGTGTGGGAGGGGCTCAGGGCTGGGGCAGAGGGTTGGAGTGTGGAGGTGGGGGCTTCAGGGTGGGGCCAGGAATGAGGGGTTCCGGGTGTGGGAGGGGGCTCTGGGCTGGGGCAGGGGATTGGGGTGCAGGAGAGGGTCAGGGCTCTGGGCTGGGGGTGTAGGCTCTGGGTTGGGGCTGGGGATGAGGGGTTTGAGGTGCAGAAAGGGGCTCCAGATTTGGGGAGGCTCAGGGCTGGGGCCGTGAGCTTATCTCAGGTGGCTCCTGGTCAGCAGGGGTGCAGAGGCAGGCTTCCTGCCTATCCTAGCACCGTGGACTGTGCTGTGCCCCAAAAGCAGCCAGTAGCATGTCTGTCCCTTTGGCAGAGGCGGGCAAGCAGCTCTGCGTGGCTCTCGCCTGCAGGCACCCCTCTCCCCCCCAGCTCCCATTGGCTAGGAACTGGCCAAATGAGAGTGTGGAGCCGGTGCTCAGGGCGCGGGCAGTGCATGGAGCCCCCCATCTCCCTCCCCGCCTAGGAGCCGG
Organism: Mauremys reevesii; assembly: GCF_016161935.1. Taxonomy (NCBI): domain Eukaryota; kingdom Metazoa; phylum Chordata; order Testudines; family Geoemydidae; genus Mauremys; species Mauremys reevesii. The sequence goes on along the minus strand of NC_052628.1, from coordinate 91,592,751 downwards.
ACCTGCTGGCCACTCCTAGGGCACAGCATGGTGTTGGAACAGGTAGTGACTAGCCTGCCTTAGATCTGCAGCACCGCTTTTAATGGCCGGGTCGGCGGTGCTGATCAGAGTCGCTGTGACCCAGTGCCTTACATTCCGCAACTCAGTTCTAGGTCACAACCCACAGTTTAAAAATCACTGCTGTAGGGAATTACAGAGGGAGGAAGGGGGCAAAACTCCAGCATGTGATACTTGTACCTATTTGAAGTGAAATGTGTTATCCCGTGAATTAATAATTTGAGGGAGCGATCAACCTCTTTGAGCCTTGTACTGTTTTCTGTTGTTGTCTTCTGTCTCAAAGTGAAACTCTCACTGATGTTAGCTGAAGTTCTGTGTCTGGACTGAGTACAATAATAAAGCTCATGAGATTCTGTATCAGGTAATACAAATGCAAAAACTTGGCTAAAAGATGCCACACAGAACTCATAGCCTGAGGGGAGGAAAGGGGAGGTTAAGGTAGTTTTAAACCACCTTTAACAGTTAACAAGTGCCAACTTGTTGGTGAAGAAGTTTCTGTTTTAGGAAACACAAGCTACCCCAGAGCTGGGTTACAGAGAATATTTTTTTGCTGGTTTATTCCAGATTGACCAGCAAAGAGAGGCCTTTTTTTAGGTTCCACAGTCCCAAAATACAGAGAAATTATACTATCTGATTTGCCCAAGGCTGGCATCTCCTGTGCTTTGTGTTTACCATGCCTTGTTGTCAGTGAAAATTGATGCTTGCCAACTGTGTTTTAAAGGAGTAGTCCTAATTGGAATGCATCTCTTTTAAAGCCAGCAGGTCTGCAAAGACAGCCAGCATCCTCTAAAATTGGAGTCTCCTGAGACCATAAGAAAATTGTTTTACTGTTCCCGATAAGTGTTTGTGTGTGTGAGAAGTCGTAAGTATTTTTAAGTGGATTTGTTTGGGTGGTTTCAGAGCAGTGTTCCACAGTCCTCTGAGAACAGTTTCATTTAATTGAGTTGTAGATGATGCTGACTGTGTGCAAATTTTCTTTCTTGGTTTAGTAGAGAGAGACCTTGCTAGCCAATTAGCTGCTTTTATATTCATTTCATGTTAATTCCACTCCTTTCCATTTGTATTTTATTTATTTTTAAAGAGCTTCAAATGTGTTCCATCCACATGGAACAACTTGCAGTTCTGGGGGCTTAAACTCTAATCATGTATGTGTGCTAATATTTTTAAAAGGTGAACTATTTTGTACTTATTTGTATAAATCAACATTTTAGTTACACAAACTGACATAATTGGAGCTATCAAGTTCTGTCTTTAAGGCATAAATTGATCACCTGCACTGTCAGGAAAGAATTTTGCCTCCATACCACACATGTGACAGTGTCTCCATTTTGTGACTGGCCTCAGTGAGGATAAGAGCTTACTACTTGCTGTGCCCACAGCTAAAGTACCTCTGCCAAAAAAAAAAAAAAAAAAAGCCACATTAAGTTGCCAAGTGGATTTTGCTGTTGGCAAATGGGTCTGGTTTTAAAATTGCCACTTTAATTTTGCATCTTTTGTAAACTATGCCAATTTTTGCATTTGTAGCAAAACCAAAGGTCCCAGATTTTGTGGTCCCTTATCGCTTGCATGCCTTTCCTCTCTACCTTCTTTTCTTTGAAGTTCATCTTGAACACTCACTTCTTCTAAAGGCTGTTCCTGATTAATTCCTTCCACAGCAAGTCTTAAACTAGGCAACTGAAAATCTCCATTTGTTTAACCATTTAAAAAAAAATCAAACAGATAGTGGAATTATTAATATATGTGTAGTATGCATCACTGCTCAGTCTTGCTGCTTTTGTTTCTCCCCATTCCTGCCTTCCTACATAATACTCTCTACATGTATGTTATCTACTCATGGCAGGCCTATTAGAAGCGCTACATCAGCACAGCTGTACCGATGCAGCTGTGTCGCTGTAGCATGTCTGGGGAAAACGCTTTATGCTGACGGGAGAGTGCTCTCCCATTGGCATAACTAGCCCACCTCCGCAAGATGCAAAAGCTGGGTCAGTGCTCTCCCACCAACATAGCACCAGTGTGGATAGCGCTTAGGTCTCTGTAACTTGCAGCACTCAGGGGAGTGTCTTTTTCACACCCCTGAGCGATGTGAGTTAGATGGACTTAAGCAGTAGTGTAGACCTGCTCTTAAATTGCAAACTCTTAGGAGCAGTGATCTTCTCTTCATACCTGTTTGTAAAGCACCTACCATTCTGCTGTTGCTATACAAATCACACATAATGATGATGTCAGTGACTCAACAGAGTGCAGAGGGTAAATAATTGGAGAAGTAAACACCAAAAAGAACACTATAAATCACAAGGGAAAAATGTCTTAGGAGCTCTGAATATACTGTATGCACTTAGACATTTTTTACTTAAACTGTTTCATGCTTTGGGTGACTAAAAAACATTAGAAGTTATTTGATAAATGCTCCACAAGAAACTGTTCTAATGTCTGCCACAGGATGCACGAGATTCCCAACAGAACTGACTTGGGCCTTTGCATGTAGAAGTATATAAGTTTAAAGGACTCATTTACTGTATAGAAATTCTTGACTACTAGGATACATTATTAATTGATTTGGTTATATCTGAATGAACTCAGAGGACATACTAGTCATCTGGGCCTTAAAAGTCAATTTTTAAGACAAGTGAAGTAGAGTAGCAAAACAAAATACTTGCATCTGTCAGTAGTTTAGTCTATCCGAAATATAGGAGGTTTTTCTCTTTAAAATGTACAGTATCTGCAAAGGCAGACCATTTTTGAGCTATTAGTGGGAGTGCTGCTATTTGTTGCGGTCTGTAGATGACTTTGTTCCCCTTCCCCCACATTTAACATCTAATAAAATATTGTTGATAGGCAGTCTTCAAGTATTGGAGATTAGGTTTGTGTCAAAAAATACATTTTACCTGAACTTCTAAGCAAGCACGTTTAATCTTACAGTAAAAGCATTTAAGAGAAAACATATTAAATCAATAAAAGAAACCTACACAGATGCTAAAACAGTTAAGAGGTCACACCCAATCCCAACCTAGGGCTCTGGTAGGTTTTAGTCCTTCAAAACCCACAACTGGTTTATCCCCGTAATTACAAGTTCATCTGTTTTAGATCCAGAATAGAGATTGGGCAGCTCGGGTCTTTGATCTTTGCCTTCTGTAATAGGTAATCAACAGCAGACAATGACTCTCCTCAGGACATAGCTTCAAAAGGCAATGAAGCTGTGCATTTGTAGCTTGGCCTCAGGAGAAAGGGTGTAACTGAGGCGCTCTGTCATATTGTATTTGACCTATTTAAATATCTTCTTCTAGTTTACCTTGAAACTGTCCCTCTTACCTCATTTATAAACTGTTCAGCACAGAGGAGATCATCATTCACAATCTACACTGTTTTAGTTGTAGGCCTGTCTAGTCTCCCTATTTTATTACTTTATGTAGATGGATGTGCAATTAAAGCTAGCTGAATAATTTACATACAATAATACAAAAGAGTGAGCATTGCAGCCATTGAGAAAAGCCCTGGGGCCCATATGCAATCAGCATTAGTTACATTTGAATTCTTTGATCATGTGGAATATACTTATGAAATGTCAAGAGAGAGTCGATATACAAAGCAAATTTAATTCTTCAGAGCAGAATTTTAAATGGACATAGCTAGAGGGTGGATATGCACCCCTGTACAGCATATTAATGATTTAATTCTTATGGTCTTGTACTTAGTGTTAGCTGCCCTGCACTTATGGCCATGTTCTGGCTTTTGGGAATAAATAGAAACCATGCACATGTATACAAAACCAAAATGTGACCTTTGGAAAGTGCAATGGTATTTTATACATGCTTCACTTTGTTGATAGTTCACTCCAATAAATTTAAGAAACAGAAGTAAAGTAATGGAAGGTAATGTCCCATCTTAATAGAGTGTGATTGTATTCCTGTTATAAAATTGAAAAGCTGGCCATTTTATTATGGTATTATTAGAACCAAAGATTTTATATGCTGATAAAGGGAATATTCAGAAAGCACTTTTTGCTTCTAGGTAGGGACTGTTCCTATCCTGCCTTGAATCTAATACCAAGAGATGCTTTAGTTGAATGAATTTGCACAGGGTACATTAGGTAATCAGAGTAGTTGAAATAGCATTATATGGACATATGCAGTGAATTGTTGCACTGTCTGTTAATCATCAAAACTGCTTTTAACTAGAACTGGTTGAACTTTGTAATTGATTGAAAAACGAATGGATGACTTTTCACAAAAAGTTTCCTTTCCACTTTTCTAGCTGTTATAGAGCTGGTAAAAACAAAACAAGATTTTGAATTTTGACCCAAACCCTCTAAATTCTTCATGAAAAACTTTGTGGAAAAAGTGTGTTCCCATTATTCAAATTTTTAGGAAACATACTGGTGTAAATTCTTGGTAGAAGTGCAACATACAGAAGGGAAATGCTATTATGAGATACAGTGATTGCCTTTAAAAATTCAACATTTACCAATAATTGTCATGCAATGGTAAATAAAGACTCTGCAGCTATTCTAAGTATAGAGAAATGCTTTGGTATTTTATGTACCTGTGTGGGACAGCTGTTGACTTTTTAAATGGACACCACCCTGCCATTACACATCTGTGCACACCTGAGGCCATGTCTTTTAAAACCACCTTGTGAAAAATCTGTGGCTATATACATGCCAGTTTATTTATCATCTGTACTGCACACAGGCAGCATGGAGCAGACACATCAGGGTAAAATCCTTCCACATTGAAGTCAATGGCAAAACTTCCATTGACTTCAGTGAAGCCAGGATTTCACCCCAGGTCTCCTATCACCTGAGCTTGCAGAGAATTTCTATTAGCAGTGCAGTAGTAGAATGCTTATTTTTTAATAAGCCACCTACTTAACACAAAATCATTATGATGGGTAGATTGTGTTTGACCGTTACATGCATTCACAGGAAGGATGCTGTAAGGAGTACTGTCCCACATCACTATTTACACAGCACTAGGTGTTAAATACACAGTCTAGCCTAACAAAATGTTGCCCCTTCTATAATGGGCTGAACATCCTCAACTAGGAAAAGGCCCAGTGTGTGTCAAATAATAAAAGACAAAAATCTATTGGAAAGTTTGTTTTTTAATCTTCCTAACCCTATGTAGTAAGATTCTGGAGCGCTGAATAACTGTTATAATGGTTCCTAGCCCAAACACACTATTCTGGATGGTGCAGGGGCATGTGACTGGGGGCAGAGGATATTGCCAGGGCATCTCTGGACTCAAGCAGTCTCTGGGGCTATTGCTGGTTGGTGTGAGTTAGAGTAGCCTTCAGGAAACAGTTCCACAAAAAGCAGCCCTATGACTGGGGAGTGCAAATATGGCTTAAATCCACCATTGTCTACCCCACCTCCAGCTGCAGTGAGTTATATTCCTCGTTCACAGCTGAGGATCTGTCCCTGTGTGTTTTATCAGTAATGTTTATTTAACATTTAATATTAGAAGTCTCTGTGTGCAAGGCCAGGCACACATCTGGTAATACACTCAAACGTATTTCATCATGAATCATCTCATTTAAATGTTGTTGTTTTTTTAACTACAGGTTTTCTTACTAATCTTCAGCAGCTAGTCCTCCTTGACTGAAATTAAAATAAAATGTTGATGAATCTTTTTTTTTCAGCTACAGTTATCTACTTAGGATATGTTCCTTTTTTGGCTTGCAGTGATTTTTGTCTAAAACATACCTTGTAATTTATAAATCACATTAGCTTCTATTCTGAAGTGTTGAATACTGATCAAAAGCAAGAGATAAAATGTTGAACTGAAAATGGGTCACTGAGATTCTTCTCTGTTATCTGGGGCACTTGGGATTCCAAGAGATTTTGACAGAGTATGTGTTAGGGTAGTGAACTGTTCTTTGATGGTGGTTTTTGTTTTGTTTTGAGATGTTGAACCTGGAAGTTAGCTGAAATCCTCAGTACACACTGTCCAATTAAATTAATCTGACCAAACCAGATTTCATCAGGCTTTCCTCCGAATTGTGAAGTCTGATCATGAGGCAGAAGGTGAACAGAGGGAAAGATTCAGGAATTATGAAAAAAATGCGGAAAAGAAGGGTTTCCTCTTTAGGTTCATAGCCCTAACGACACATTACCTAACAGACTCTTCCGTATCCTCAATAAAATATGTTGATACAATTTTAAAAGTTATATAATGTGAGCAACGCAATCAGCCAGGAAATTTGTCCACATGTGAATCCATGTGACCTCAGGACATTGCAAATGGCAAAACAGGAGTGGAGGCAGATAACAATAGAAAACAACTACTTTTTTTGTTGTTAGAAATTGTGATCTTGAGTTATCTTCTCTCCAATACTAAGGGAACACTAAAAAACCTATTAGGTTGGAACTTCTGGTGTCTTATTACAAGTTACGTACAAGGGCACAGTATATAGGCAGCTCTCCAACTCCTTGTTTCACATAGCCCAAGCCTGTATTGTGAAGTTATTTTTCCTGTGAGCCAGCATATCCTTCATAAATAAATAAGCAAATATACTATACAGTACCTGTTACCTTAGATTTGTTTCCCTTTCTTTTTACAGCCAAACTACTGTACCATACAGTGGCATTAAGTACAATATCTAGCCACCAGTGCTAGCCAGTACTTGTTGCCACAGAGGAAGATAACAATAAACCCCCCTAGCCAACTGGATAGACCTCCTCACAGAAGAAAATATTCCTACCTAACACCTGCAGGTGATCAGTTTGCATCTTGATACATGAAATCTGATTACCTTTAATTTTAGCTTATATAACTACCAATGTTTTAAAAGTTCATAAAATTAAACAGCCTTTTTTAAAAAATGCAGTCAGTTCTCTGACTGACAGAAAATTCTACAAATTGGCTATATATTGTGTAGAGTAGCAGTGCCTTGTAATTGTGCTGAATTAATCAGTTGTTAAATCTGAGTCTTGTATTATGGGATAGGGCAAAAGGGGAGAGAGACTATATTTTTATTCTATTATACATTTTTCATGATTTTGAATACACCTCTTCCCCGATATAATGCGGTCCTCAGGAGTCAAAAAAAATCTTACTGCGTTATAGGTGAAACCGCGTTATATCAAACTTGCTCTGGCCTCGAGCATTTCCGTTTTTAATAGTCAGCAAATCATTTTTGTTAGAACTAACATGGTGTATGCAGTAAATAAATCTGATCTACAATGGTTAAATTGTATCTCCTTTCTTTAATTACAACAGTTACTTTATAAGCTTACTTAAAAGCAGGGGCAGCTCCAGGCCCCAGCACGCCAAGCGCGTGCTTGGGGCAGCATGCCATGGGGGGCACTCTGCCTGTTGCCGGGAGGGCGGCAGGCAGGGCTCCGGCGGACCCTCCGCAGGCACGCCTGCGGGAAGTCCACCGGAGCCGCGGGACTGGCGACCGGCAGAGCACCCCCCGCGGCATGCCGCCATGCTTGGGGCGGCGAAATGTCTAGAGCCGCCCCTGCTTAAAAGATACAGCGTATTAGCAACACAGGTACTAAATACTGCTTAATGCAACCGTGTGGGTTAGGTTTTATCATACATCAATTGTTTGGTTTGCATGTAATACTTAGGAAAATGCAAAATTCCCATAAAATATCGGAAAACACTTTTAATTATAGATCCTTACAAATTGTTGTAAAAAAGGATTTAGGTATTTTAGCAAATAGGAGCATGGGCCACTTTGTCACTTAACCAACTATGTTATACGAATATTATTAAGTAATATGAACTGTTAACTATTAAATAGTTTGAAAACATTTTGGAGATGGGAGTTTTTAACTTATAGAAAGGTTAAAATGAAACTTAAAAAAGGTAAAGTAATCAAGTTTTAGAGACATTGATAAAATGGTAAATACCTTTTTTTGGTGTACAAGATGCTTTCTTATTTAAGATGCACCCCTTAAAATTTTTTTAATTTAAAAAAAACTTGTTATACTTTGTTGCTTCATGCTACTGTGTGCCTTTTTGCCAGATCAATTATGGATTTTAATTGCAGTATTTGCAGTCTATCCACATCCTGGCTTTCTAGCCACTTAAGACCAATCTCTAACCCTACAACCGCATCAGCAGGTTTGAGCGGTGGCTCCGAGGGTTCTTCATCACTATCCTCAGGGTTAGACACATTTTCTGAGGTACCAGGTGGTTGAGAGGCAACATTATGAATTATATCTACATCTATAAGTCGTTCATAGGTTGGACACATACCATCCACCTCCATCCACTCTTTAATATCAGCTATCCCACTTTGAGCCATAAGTTCCCTGTAGATTCGTTCTGCCTCTATGGATTCTTCTTCTGTAAAACCTTCAAATTTGTTCTCATCTTCGTCCTCTTCCTCATCTTGTTTGTTGTCGCTTTCAGTGACAAAAGCACTTTTGAGACCACAATGCCAACATTTCTCTGTCATTGATGGAGTGATTCCTAGCCAGGCTGTCTTGTTAAATACATCCAGCAAATTCAATTTCTTGATTACATCCATTATGCTACTGTTGTCCTCAACAAATTTCTTTACTAAGGTCTTTACGATAGTTCATTTTAAATGTGTCTATAATGCTTTGATCGAGGGGCTGTATTTTGGATGTCATGTCCTAAGAAAGGTAGCTTACCTTTATCTTCCCATCTTTGCTGGTTAAGGTCTCAACCGGAGGGTGGGTGGGACAGTTGTCAAGTAGGAGCAATGCCTTTGGCTCCAGGTTTTGTCTGTGTCGGTGGCTCCGGACAGCTGGTACAAAATATTTATTAAACCATTCTTGAAAATATCCAATGTCATCCAGGCATTTTTTCAATGGCGATAAATGAATGAAAGCGAATCCATGTTGTTATGGTGGAAAGCCCTAGGTGACCTGGATTTGCCTGTGCACAGAGGTTTAAGTTTATGTGAACTGGTTTTATTCATGCAGAAAAATATTGTCATTCTCTCTTTTATCACCTTAAAACCTTTGGCCTTTTGTTCTTTGGTCCTAGAAGCAAGTGTTCTATCCAGCAGCATACAGTAACATAAGCCAGTTTCATCAGCATTATAGATTTGCTCCAGAGCATAGCCACCCTCTGTGATGATCTCTTGTAACTCTAGCGGGTATTCGTCGCAAGCTTTTGTATCTGTGGAGTGCGTCTGTCCTGAAATTGTGACTTGTTGAATGCCATGAGGTTTTTTAAAACGATTAAGCAATCCACTGCTAGCTTTAAATTTGTTACCTTAATGTGCAGAAGTGGCCTCACCCGAGCATCTAAAATCGAGATCCTTCTTCAATTTCTCCACTTGTTTCCTTATAATGTCACCGGAAATTGGCATGCCAGTGGCGCGTTCTTGGGTAAACCACATAAATACTCCTCTATCTAGTTGGTTATCCTGGGCAGTTTTTTAGGCACTTCCTTTTCAGGCCTTCACTTTCATTCAGTTCAACTAGCATTGATCATAATTTTTCCTCATCTTTGATCCACCCTCTTAATGTTGATTCCCCCACTCCTAGTTCTTTTAAGACCTTCACTTGGCTTATTCCTGATTTCAGTCTGTCCAAAGCTTCCAATTTTTTTTGACTGTCCGTGCTTTTCATTTCCATGGCTGTGAACTACTTGCCATTACGTCAATGGTATTTTAATATTAATGCTAACAATTTTTTAATTGTTTAGAAAACGTCACCGCAGAGTTACAATGTTTCCAAAATACAACTAGTGAGACAACTTAAGCTTAGTCTATACTGCATACAATTTAAAAACAAGATTAAAATAGGTGGGAGAGATGAGAACGCCTAATGGGACCATGGGCAGGCAACATATGTCTACCCTTCCTTTCTCATTGTTGCACATTCGTTCCACCACTTTGATACATGCACATTTGTACAATGTACTGTATGTATGTAATTTGATACAAGCCACATTTTAAGAGCCAAGGTGCTGACCATGGTTGGTTTCGTAACGACTTTAGACTGGCAAGGTGGCAGCAGGTTAGTCAATGACGAAGTTAGATTGAACTCTACTTTTTGATAAATTAGTCATGATTATAAATACAAAGGCCATTTTACAGCCATTGAAAATTAGCTACCACCTCGCACATGGTTTTGTTGTCTGCAAAACGAATTTAAACTTTCAGTGGTTTTAAACTATCAACAGATTTAAACTATCAATGTGTTAACTTTTAATTAAGACTTGCAGACAAGCCTGTTTTTTATGCAATGAAGATCGGAGAGAAAGTTTAAAAATGCTGTAAATGCGATCAGCTTTGTGTTTTGACTTTCGATCCAAGGCAGGCTTGTAAAAACATACATACTGAATATGTATGTGGTAATCATTAAATGTATAAACTAGGATTAAACAGAATAAAAGTATGTTGTAGATGAGACAGAAAACCATTTTTGCTTTACTGCGTTGTATCCAAATTTGTGTTATATTGGATCGTGTTATATCGGGTGTTTTATATAGAGGTGTACTTCAAACATATCTCCTCTAACTCAACTCTTGTCTAGGCTAAATAGTCTTAATTGTTGTAATTTCTTGTCATATGTAACTCAGTATCCCTAAACTATTGTCCCTGTCTGGACCTTTTCAATCTCAACTGCATTTTTCCTAAACTGAAACAATGAAAATAAGATGGTTCCATTGAAGAGTGCTAAGTGTTCTTATCCTGTGCTTTAATCGCAAGACTATCCTTCTTCCCTTTATTTATGAAGACATTCTCCATTCTCACATTCTCTATAACTTTTTTCACATATGGCCCTACATTTCTATGATTTTGTGAGTATGACCCAATGGTGTCCTGGGCTGGAACACCCATGGAGTTGGCACCTATGAAACTAATCAGACTATTGTTATAGCAGTAATAAATAAATATACTGTGTATAGGATAATAGCAACTGTTGCTATTATCCTATACACAGTATATTTATTTATTACTGCTATAACAATAGTCTGATTAGTTTCATAGGTGCCAACTCCATGGGTGTTCCAGCCCAGGAGCACCCACGAAAAAAAATAGTGGGGGCTCAGCACCTACCGGAAGCCCCCTCGGATCAGTGCCTCACCCCCATCCTAGTGTCTCCTACCTGCCACAATCAGCTGTTCAGCAGCATGCAGGAGGTGCTGGGGGGGGGGAGGAGCAGAGGCAGGAAGAAGTGGCATAGGGGTGGGAAGAAGCGGGGTGGGGATTTGGAGGAAGGGGTGGAGTGGGGACGGGGACTGGGGCGGAGCAGAGGTCGAGCACCCCCCAGGATCTGAGTAAGTCAGCGCCTATGATCAGTTTTGTACCCTTGATACAAAGAGAACTATCTTTTGAGATAGGTAATCCTCTGGGAGGGGGCTGGGATGGCAGATATACTCTTCGGAGTTAATAATTTCCTAAAAGGGTTCTAACATTTGTAAAGCCTCAGGCAGCTCATGAGGAAAACATCTGACTTGTAAAAGACAAGGGACACTGGCGAATTGTGCGCCTTTGTCTCAACGCCTGCAGTTTTGTATACCCCTGAGATTTTAGTCTCTTTGCATAAAGGCTGGTAGGGGCTCTACTACTGCTAATTTTTTAGTAGTGGCAATAGCACTAGTACCTAATGTTTAGTATGGTACCATGGCCTAGAGGAAACTTTCTGGTATATTTTGGTTACTTCTAAATTACTTCTGGGGTGTAAGGCATAAAAGCTTAATCTAGCCAGCTTGGTGATGGGTGGGGGGGTCCCTAAATCCTATTTTACTTGTTAAATGTTTACTGATTCTTGTAACTTTGGTCAAACCAGACTGCAGTAATAAAGAGAGGATCTTTTCCTTTTCCCTTCCTCCTTATCTTTCACCTCAGGTATCTTAAAAGTAACCGCTACCAAAAGCCATTTAACCTAATGTAGCTGTGCCAATTTGCTTATCTGTTGTATCCATATCCTTTGTCTTTAGACTGTAGGCCCTCAGGGTTGGGACTGTCCCTTTTTTCTGTGTTTATATGTTCCCTGACACAACGGAGGTCCAAGCCCAGTTGTGGCCTTTGGATACTACCACTATATAAATATTCATTATTGATAAGACACTAAAACCTGGGGATTCCCTTGGTATAGTGAGAATACTCGGGGGACAATGTAGCATATTTATTCTGATCTCTCATTATTCTGCCACCTGAGTGCAGAGGATATTCCTAGGAAAAGGGGGCGTGTTTTATCGCTTTTTCATCTTTTACAAAATATTGTGTCTTAATAGTCATGAGATCAATTCCCTGTACAGCTTTTTCTGAAGGTAACTTTTTGAAAATGTAATGATTTATGTCTATCTCGAGATGTTGTTTGAATATCTGTTCTAAGAATGTTATGGTTACAGAGGTGTGATTTTCCTGTATAGAAACCATGTTGGTTTTTGATCTTTCTTGTCCAGTCATAGTACTATTTCATCCTTCATTAGCTTCCCTTGATCTATACTTACTGCTTCTCTCTTCTGTGGGAGCCTATCAATAAGAGAACAATCACCACAACAGATTCTTGTAATTCCTATGGCCCTCTCTTTGCAGTTCATTGATCATCTGTGATATCCATAAAAAATAGAAATCAAGGCTCAGAGCCAAAAAATATTTCTTTGTAGCTTGTTCACAACTTTTAGATGCTCCTTCATTCACAAAGGATAGAGCTACGCACAGCTGACTTTTACATATGGGAGAATGGCTGCCAGATTTGGTAAATGGCCAACTTCTTTGTAAGTAGATAGGGCAACAAGTCCAGGACACAATGCATCTGGTTTTGACAGTGTCTGTGCTGTGGGGTGAATGACGAGCTGCCTGGTAATCTTAGTATCACTGAGCAGGTATTCTAAGGGGCTGCATTTTAAGTGTCATGCAAATCTTGGTTAAGTGATTTTTTTTTCTTTCTGTCTGTGCGTGCATGGAGAGCTATTTTTGTACTTTGATAAATGTTAAAGCCAGAGGGGATTATTATGACAATCTAATCTGACATCCTGCATAACACAAGATATGGTATTTTACCAAGTAAAGTCACCAAGCCCAGTTAGTTAAGTTGTTATATCTTTTTTCTCATGCACAGTGTCTTTAGTGCCGTTATATTACTATGGAGTACAATTTAATTGGCTATAATAAAATGCAGACAAATATGTTGCACAGTGCTTAACAGCAAAAAGTAGTCTGTACATGTAAATACCAGTAAATGGTATAATTTACAAAATAGCATTCATGAAGCATCTGTAGACACTTAGACATTGTGCCTAGATAGTGGTTTTCATCCAGAGCACCTTACAGAGGCTAGGGGAAATGTAAATATTGTTGGGGCAAATGTAAATAGCTGCAATGTCAAGTTTCAGGGAGAAGTAATCTCTTTAAATAGCATAGAAATGAAAGGAGTCTTTTAAAAAATAGTTTGGGTTAATGTATATCTGTATTTTCAGTTGTGCTAAAATGCAAGGCAAATCTGCTGTGTATTTTGAATCTGGGGTTGATACCAAAGGCAGATAGATCTGAATCTAGGCACAAAGGAAGAATGGGGGGGGGGGTATTTTGTGGTAGAGGGAGGAGACTTGAAGGAGGAAGGCACTTGTAATTGCAGGGGAAAGGCATCTCATAGTCTATATTTTAACCCTGTCTTTCAAGTTTCATTTTGGAGATTGTAACAATGGCTGAGCAATAATCTTCTGCAGATAGAGATTAATAGTGGAAATTCTGTCAGGTACCTAAATGAATTGGCACAAAACAGAACCACTTGAACAATTACTGTAGCCCAACTCATTTAGTATAGATCAGGGATCGGCAACCTTTGGCATGCCGCCCACCAGGGTAAGCACCCTGGTGGGCCAGACCAGTTTGTTTACCTGCTGCGTCCGCAGGTTCGTCCAATCGTGGCTCCCACTGGCCGCGGTTCGCCGCTCCAGGACAATGGGGGCTGCGGGAAGCGGTGGCCAGCACATCCCTTGACCTGCGACTCTTCCCGCAGCCCCTATTGGCCTGGAGCGGCGAACCGCGGCCAGTGGGAGCCACGATTGGACGAACCTGCGGACGCAGCAGGTAAACAAACTGGTCTGGCTCACCAGGGTGCTTACCCTGGTGGGCGGCATGCCAAAGGTTGCCGATCCCTGGTATAGATGGTGTTTCTTATTTATTAATACACTTATATTTATACCCTTACTTCACAAAGTTGACATCAAAGATATTTATACTGTATGCAAGAGATTTAAGTAAGATGCACTTACACACAGACAGTACACTGATGACTTCTTATTGAAGACGTTATATAATGTTGGTGTTTTATAACATAACTCCTACGCTCCAACTATTATTTCAGCAGCTATTCATTTAGCACTACTAACAATGGGTCATTTTTTAACCTAAGTCTGAACAAAAAAGCCTTTGCCTGCTGTAACTAAACACATTTCAGGGACTCTCTAAGTGCATCGCTAATGATGTGTTTTGGGATAATTCTGTGTATTAGCGAGGAGTGAACATCAAAAGGATTTAGAGGTTTCATTCAGCTAGGGAAAAATTTGAAGGATCCTCCTTCACCTCAGCAAAATGTAAACCACCACTGCGGGGGAAGAGAGGGGAAAGACTCATATTTAAGGCTACGATTTAGTCATGGGTATTTTTAGTAAAAGTCATCAACAGGTCATGAACAAAAATTCATGGCCCGTGACCTGTCCATTACTTTACCCCTGACTAAATCTTCACTGCTCCTGGGACGTTGCTGCTCTGGAGGGCCCCAGGGGGCTGCTACTCTGAGGGGGAGAGGTGCTGTTCCGGCAATGGGGGCTGACTGCCCCCACAGAGCTGCTCGCTGCTCCAGCCGTCCCTGGGACTGCTGCGCAGTCCCCAGGGCCATGGACCTCTGTGTGGTCAGTACCCAGGGCCAGGTGCCTGCAGCTGCCTGAGCAGCAGCCAGTGTGGCTGATCCTGGGGACTGCCTAAATGGCTGGACGCTTCCGCTGCAGAAGTCATAGAGGTCTCAGAAAATCACGGAATCCGAGACTACTGTGACCTCCGTGACAGACTCACAGCCTTACTCATATTTAGTGCATCAAACCTAATCAATACACATTTAAATGGGGAAACATTTAAGTAGATTGACACCAGAGTGATGGAAAGAAAGGGTGGTCTTGTCATAAGTGATCGTCTCAATAGAATCGGTGTTTTCTCTAAGCAATTATACCTAGCAGTCTGGCTAGTTCTCTCCCCCCCCTCCCCCCAACACACGAGTTCTCTCATTATTTTTCACATATCATGAAATCTGTTCATCACAGAATAGATAATCCGCACACAAATAATCATCATAATGTAGAGATGTGAATAGTGACAGGCTACTTTGGCCAGAGTCTTATTTCTAGCACCCAGTCTAAATAACAGTTGAGTACTAGTGTGATGAAGTGGCCTCTTCACACAGGATTGGAAGGGGTTAAGATGGCCAGGCAGGCCAATTAACTCCACAGGCTGCACCTGGAGGAGGAGCCAGGGAGCAGGGAACTACTTCAAAGCAGGCTCAGCTGTGCGGCAAGAAGCAGGGCCTATATAAAATGAGGTAGTTAGCAACAGACAGGTTCTGCTGGGAAAGGCTGCAGGAAAGCAGGCAGAAGTCACCCCCTAGAAAGAGGGAGGAGGGTTTTGGAGCTGGTACACCCAGAGGGAGAAGGAAGGGGAA
Organism: Mauremys reevesii; assembly: GCF_016161935.1. Classification (NCBI taxonomy): domain Eukaryota; kingdom Metazoa; phylum Chordata; order Testudines; family Geoemydidae; genus Mauremys; species Mauremys reevesii. Next base: position 91,577,096 of record NC_052628.1, on the reverse strand, counting down.
CCAAATGTGGTAGGAAGCAGTCAAGGGACCAGTGGTGGCTGGGAGAGGAAAGCCCAGAACTGCTGACCTGAGGGTCCCTGGACTGGAACCTGGAGTAGAGGGCCGGCCCAGGTTCCCCTACCAGACGCTGAGGGAGCGGCACCGGAGGCAGTGAGAGGGAAGACTGCCTAGGACTGCAAGGGAAAAGGGACTTTGATACCCCGGAAGGGGGGAACACTGAGTGACCTGGCTGGAGGGCTAAGTCATAAAGAGTACACTGCGATTCCTGGAGTGATAGAGGGTCTGCAGAGAGAGACAGAGTGACAGCGTGCAAACCACAGAAGAGGGCATTGAACTCAAGAGCTAATCCCCAGAGTGACCAGAAGGAGGCGCCAGACCAGTGGTGAGTGGTGTACCCTCTGACAGCTAGTCAGGACCCCATAATGGAAAGAATGAAAGAATCCTCCCCCACTGGCTGACACTCCTCCCTAGCAGTGTTCACAAATCTAGTGCACTTTCCCTCTCTTACCTTTTCTATAGAGTGGGCAAAGACTAGAGGATTTTCCTACTGGTGGATCCTGTGGCCCACTGTGTGGGCTCACGAAATCCTGTCTTCCATGTACAACAGAATACCACCAATTCCACGCCTTCAGGAAAGCAATTTTTATCTCTTATGTCTTCCAATGCTATTGAAACATTCACTCAACATACAAGGGTTATCAGTCACATCTTCACAGTTTTCCCTTTTCTATAATTAACATTATATAAATAATACTGCATGTTACATGGTAACATTAATTTTTAGCAGTCAACCTCTGTAAAGAGTCTAATGGCAACTACTGCACTCCTCTCAATCCTAGGATGCGTAAAAGCTTGCAAGGATCTCTATTAGCCTGGTGACACTTACAATGTCTATGGAAATTTATTGGAATGTTTTTGTTTTTACCTTCTATACCATGTTTGTTTTGAGTCAGATTAGTTGTTCTGTGGAAGCAGGAGTCCATCAAATATTTTTTTTTTGTTTTGGTATCATGTTTTTTTGAAAGCACTTATTTTGTCACTACCTGTAAATGCACAGATTCTGTACGCTATCTGTACTAATGAGAGATTGCTGCAGGCACAACATGGTCCATGTAACAGGGTGGGCTGGAGAGCCTGGGGCTAAGCCAGCCTGATTGCAGAATGAGCCCTATCTGAGGGAAATCAGGGAGCAGAATGTGGCTGTAGTAAAGGGGGAATGAGTCAGGCTTAAGTGATGATAAAGCCCAGCTGGGGAGAGAGCCAGGCAAAAAGTTCAGAGTAAGGAAAACTCTCCAGCTGGGACTCTGACCAAACAGAGAAGAGACTGGGGAAAGCTACCCAGGCAGGGAGGCCTGGGGGAGATCCTGACCAAGCAGGGAAGAGACAGATCTCCTCAGAGGAAAGCTTGAGAGGCTGGATAGGAAGTAGCCCCGGGAAAACTGCAGCACAGGTAAAGGAGCAGAGCAGACCTAGCTGGTCAGTACAGGGCCCCAGGCTGAACCCAAAGTAGGGGGTGGGACTGGGTTCCCCTACCAGCCCCAGAGAAGGGAGCACACAAGCCCACTACAAGGGTTATTGAGCCCAGAAAAGGGGCTTACTGGCTGAGCTGAAGACAGGCTGAGGAAAATCCCTAGAGAGGAAGAACAATTTTTGTTTGTGTTAAACATTTTGGGGATTTTCAATTTGGATAATAGTGGCCCCAGAAGGGGTGAAGTTAACATGATGACTCGGCCAGAGGGCCAAGTTACTGGAAGAGGAACTACCATAGGAACCATTAGTAGAGGGTGCCAGCCCAGTGAGGGAGCAGCTATGCTGTGCCTAGCCAGGAGGTGGAACCTAGCAGAGAGTGGATTCTATTACAGGCCAATACATGTAAAGCTCTGTGTATACATATTCTGCCTCCCTATTGCAGAAAGATTTCAAATTAGATTGAAAAATGTATCATTATTTTCTTCTTTGCTGCTGTTGGATGTTCAGGTAATGGTTAAATAAGTTAGTCCAACATCTTGGTCTGAAGTGATGAAGTCTAGGGTCATTTTTACCTTCCCCAGAAGGGAGCTCCATAGTCTTATGCACATTGATGCGACAGCTCTACCTTCTGCTATCATTTGTTTGACCTTTTGAGCTTGATAGTTTCATAATGCCTGTGAAACACAATCATCTAGGGAGGGCATATCCCTTAGCGAGAGTCACACTTTTTGTTGGTCCAGTGTTATAGAGGGACATTTTGGGGACCACCCAGACTGGTAAGGGGGTTCTTTCACCACTTACCCTGTAACTTTGGCGGCATTAATGCTGTGTAGCTGTGGTTCAGATCCCTGACACCAGTAGCCAGCCCACAGGCATAAGGTGTGACTCTGGCTTTCACCAGCCCAGTTATACTTTGCAGGGAATGCCAATAGGCCATCCAGTCCCGAGTCTCCCCAAATTCATTATCAGTGAGTTCTTAAATACCAGACACTCAGACCATTCCCCTCTAGTTTGTCATCCCCAAAGGCATGAAATCAGACCCCCTCAGTTATCAGCTCTCTTTGACATACGCACTTCACAGTTTGCATACCAGAGGCCTGCTTGGGATAAAAATAAAGTTTTATTTAATAGAAAAACCACCAATTCAAAGATGAAATCATAAGGGAAAGCAGAAAAAAAGAGAATCAAAATGAAGACACAACCTCAGGCTTTACACTATCATATTACATAACATTCCTTTCCTAATGAATTACCTGTTGCCTTAAAACCGTGCCCCAACATATCCCCTAAATATGCGAAGGATCCAGTGTTCATGGACAACCTCCTGCCTTGAGACTGTCCTCTATGTTCTGCGCTTAAAAAAAATATCTCCGTCCCAAGCTTGCTTTTAAAAGCCTGTCTCTCTGTCTCCACCAAGACTCCTGATTTGATGTTTGGGAACCCCCAGGATGTTCTTCTCAATTTTGAGTTGTCAATGTTTTTCCATTAACTTTAATGGTCCAACAATATCCTTTCCTGGGCTGTGGACAATAGAAGCCAGTTGAATGTAAAGAACTGGTTTAGGAGGTGCCCCTGCCTGCCAGACTGCTCACCACCCTACTGTGAGGTGGAGTTGAAGTTGCAGCACAGATTTTGAACACAGTTTTCTATTTACTCAAATTGAGAGCCACAGGCTGTATACATAACTCATAATGTAGTGTTCTAAACTCAATCAAGTTTTCATAAAAGACTTTACTCAAGAGGACACATGCTTGGAATTAACACAATCTTTTATGAGGAGCCAATGTAGTGAGTGGAGCATTGGGGTGGGCAGTGCTATTCAGGAGGAAAGTAAATACACTTTAGATCAGTTGGGGCTAGGGTCGCCCGGGGGGGGGGCAAAGGGGGCAATTTGCCCCGGGCCCCAGGCTCCGCAGGGGCCCCCAAGAGAACAGCGGGGGCTCCCGCCTCCGCCCCTCTCCTGGAGCCCTAGCACATCAAGCGGTGTCTCCCCGCCAGGGCCCCTGATCCCCGCGCCGCGCCGCGTGGGGAGGGGGCGGGGCTGGGAGCTCCGTCCTGAGCTCTGCTCCCTCCGCTGGGCCCGGAGCTCCCAGCCCCGCCCCCTCACCACGCGGCTCTGAGCGGGACGGAGCTCAGGCCCCGCCGGAGACACGCTGCGGCTGTTCAGCCGAGGCGCGGAGGCTGCGCGTGAGGAGGGAGCCGGGGGTAAGAGGCTGGGGCCGGGGGGGTTGGCTAAAGGGCAGGGAGCCCTGGAGACAGTCAGGGCAGAGGTTGGGGGAGGGGGCAGGGCCTGGGGGGGTTTGGATTGTGGGTGTTGGATAGGGTCAGGGCCGCCCAGAGGGGGCGGGGCAAGAGGGCGCAGGAGCTTCTTCGCTCCCGGTCTCCGCCGGTGGGGGGTCCTTCTGCTCCGGGGCGGAAGGACCCCCCGCTGGCGAATTACCGCCGAAGCGGGACCCGCCGCCACGTGCAGCCCGTCTTCAGCGGTAATTCGTGGCGGGGGCCCTTCCGTTCGGGACCCGCCGAAGTGCCCCAAGACCGGGCTGCATGTCGGCGGCGGGTCCCGCTTCGGCGGTAGTTCGGCGGCGGGGGGCTCCCGCCGCGGGTCTTCGGGGCACTTCGGCGGCGGGTCCCGGAACGGAAGGGCCCCCTGCCGCCGAAGACCCCGGGCCCCCGGAATCCTCTGGGCGGCCCTGGTTGGGGCTTCCTTTAAGGGGTCGGCACACCATCCCAAAGTACTGCAAGTTGCCATAATGGAGCCTAGAAAAGGCATGAATCACTATGACATGAATCATCCAATAGTGTAGGACACAACCTTCTTTCCAGGGGCAGATTAAAGAAAATGTTACTGACAGCTGTCGCTATTCTGCCAAGTCCTGTGACCCCTAATAAGGCCACACTTCCTCTCCCTTAGAACCATACTGTGTTTTTTGACTTGCTTTAGCACCCTATATATTTGGCACTTTGCATTATTTTTTATTTTCACCATCTCATGTTTTCCTCCTCTTTGGCTGCCTTCTCAAATCTAAATTTTTGAGAGGATAAAAATAGCTTTAAAAATTTATTAAGTGCTCATCTTCCATTGAATATTTATGATGATTTACAGAAGAATTCAAAACAAAATTAATACCAAAGCTGGCCCAGAAACAGCCAGCCACCATAGTAAAAGTATCCCAATGAAGAGCTGGCAAAAACAGTCATTGATGCACTTGAACGAAGCTCTGTGGAGAGCCACTGAGCGGTTCTGAGGGATGTTCTGTGGGAGACAGTTCCAGTGAAGGGTGGTCACTAAAGTGAGAATGCCCTGATCCCAGCCCAATCCAGGTGGAACATCAGGATAGAGAAAAAAAGATGCTCAGGCTGATTTCAGTTGCCTTGAGGGGAGGGATAGCTCAGTCGTTTGAGCATTGGTCTGCTAAACCCAGGGTTGTGAGTTCAATCCTTGAGGGGGCCATTTAGGGATCTGGAGAAAAAAAATCTGTCTGGAGATTGGTCCTGCTTTGAGCTGGGGGTTGGACTAGATGACCTTCTGAGGTCCCTTCCAACCCTGATATTCTATGATTCAAGCACCATCCAGTCTGCAGTATTAAAAATTTAATACAGTAACATTCATACCTGGAAGTGAATCTGTTGATAGGCTGGTAAATAGTACCCATTGTCCTTGTGCCTTGCAAAAGGGCATCTATATTCTGCAATATAAGTGGTATCTGGATCAATTTGAAGGGGAGATTAGTTAAGCACAAATAAAAGTCCAGCTTGGAAGTGCTGAAGCTTTGTTTAAACCTACTACTATCCAAATCAGAAAGAAAAGGGTTAACTTTCCAGGAACTAAAAGATGGTAATAGTCAATATATCGAACTTTTGCTCTGAGTCCTTTCATGCTGAGAACGTGACATTCATTCATTCTCTCTCTCTCTCTTCCCTCCCCCCCATTGTCCTTGCTTTCTTCTCCTGCCATTAAAATCCTCGCCCCCCCCCCCTATCATTATGTGCACAGCAAGAGATGCCAACATAGTAATTATGTTATGGTCTGTTTTATGTTATTGGGCCTTTAAAGTATATGTTAATACAGAAAACAATATTTCTCTTGGAATATTCACAAGATTACCACTGGGAAAAACACAGATTAAAAAAAAAACAAAACCTACTTCATTACTTAATGTAATTAAAAAAAAGATAATGTTTTAGTACATGCTGTTGTAGCCCGAAGTTATGCATGCAATTAACAAAGTCATTAATTAGTGATTAACCATCATTTAAAAATTGCAGATAACCAGAGGGTCAGTACAGAATAGTGCCTTGTTGCTTGTCTTTAGTCATGTTATGCTGCTTATGTTAAGTGAATTAATGGACTTGAGTGACCTATTCTTCTGTAACACTAGAATATACTGAACTGTTCATCAGCCACTTCTAGAGAATTCCAAACGGAAGCTTTTATGACCCTTGAAATAATCTACCTAGCTTGAATCTTTTTCAAGTTAATACAGAAATATGTGAGACCATATTCTGCCATCAGCTAACTGCAGTCCAACTCTCATGGAAGTAGCAGAATCTGCTATGCTATTATGCTGCCTAACAGACCTCATATGTAGTGACTCAGGGCTCCTCCATAAAGTCATTGTGATGTCAGGCATATGAACTTTGTAGGAAGAGGCAGGATAATTACAGTTGAGTCATAGGAACATCTTGTTCCCTTCAATAAGGAATATAGGAGAGGATGATGTGTGCTTCGACAAGCAGAGGGAGCTAGGAGCTGGGATAGAGGAATCCTACAGGCAAATCCTAGGAAGTCAGGTTTTGGGAGAAAGCATCTCCTCAGGGGTTTATGTTCTTACATAGTTATATGAATTAGCAGTTGAGCAAAAATCCAGGAAAGGGGAAGGTGTGAACTATTTAGAATGTGTGTAGATTTGTTCAGAGCATGGTGGGAACTCAGCCTGCTTACAGAAAATGACAATGTAGCTGACTGACTTGAATTTTCTGATAAAAGCACATGTGTTGAGGTTTGAGTAATGTTAGCAACACTTGGTTGATTTAAACTCTAGTTACCTAGTATCTGGCCAGGGCCCTGTGTATATTCTGGTTAGGTGGCCATGCAAATTGGTACATAATTGTCATTTTGTATTTGCAGCATAGTTCTGCTCTAGGGGTCATGTGACGTTGAAGAAGAAAGCTGTCTGATTCTGAGCACCCTGTGGGGTCATCCATTCTCTCCTCTCAGGAGCTCAGACGGGGCCTTGTATGTGGCAGGTTTTTACTGGGGGGGGGGGAGGGAGGAGGGAGACTTAAAGCTATGCCGTTATAATAGTAATACAAAGTGCCACTTATCCAAGTTCCTTTGGGCTGATTCCATGCTTCTGCAGAATTTACAGCAGCTAAGCTAACCCAATAAGGTGATGTGAGTGGAACTGGTGTGTGTGGGTGGGTGGAGAGAGTGAGTGCCAAGTAACTTTGTCCCCAAATTACTAAAAAATATACTCCTGGAAAAACAAATGCCTTGTGAGCTAAGTATCAGAGGGGTAGCCGTGTTAGTCTGGATCTGTAAAAGCAGCAAAGAGTCCCGTGGCACCTTATAGACTAACAGACGTTTTGGAATATGAGCTTTCGTGGGTGAATACCGACGAAGTGGGTATTCACCCACGAAAGCTCATGCTCCAAAACGTCTGTTAGTCTATAAGGTGCCACAGGACTCTTTGCTGCTTTGTGAGCTAAATTATTAATGGTTTTTCATGATTTAATGTCGGGTATAATTCCACTATCTGTCACAAAGGGTGGTTTGGGTTTTTTAAAAATATTTTAAGGAATGTCATGACTCACACAAGCAAAAGCACTCAATTATTAATGATGTAGACTGTATTCCACAAAGAAGATAGGAATTGCAAAAGCAATCAATGAAAAGTGTTCATTCAGCTGCAACCTCCTTTCTAATGCAGCTCACATGGAGATTACATCTCCTAGAAGAACAAGATTGATTTCCTATAGTGGGCACTGTTCTCTGAGCAAGTTGAAACAGAAGTTAGGTGAATCTTGTCCAAAGTTGGTTTTGGTTCTAAAAGTAAGTGATTTTACTAAGATTTTATGTGTGTATTATTACCAACTTTTTCTTGGGGAAATTCAGTTAAAACCAGAATCTATCCAGAATTTAGCTGAAGAAATTATTAATACAATTGGACTCTTAATAACATTTCAGTAGCCTCAGTTAAACTACATTTTGGCAATAAAGTCCTCCAAACCCTGGGCAATGCTTATGCAGCTCTTCAGTCTTGCCAACTGAAGTTTACTGCTAGTGAAGTACTGCCTGATTGAAAGATTCTTCAGAAAGTAGCTTCTTTTCTGGTCTCTTGTGCTTTTTTTAGTTCCTGAGGAGCTGCGGTATAATAGCCTGTGATTCTGTCAGAAGGACAGTAAGCTTCTTTCTCCCTGGCTCAACCTTCATGAATTTCAGGAGGCTTTCACACACCAGATGAGCCTATACCAGCATTCACCAGCATTTTTCTGCATCAGTGCAGCTCCATCAGAAGTAGCAACAATGGAAGCTCTCCTTTAACTCTGCTTGACTCAGTGGTTTGAAAAATGCTGGTGAATTTTCCTAGTGTAAAAAAAAGCCATTGAATTCCTTGAAATCTAAGACCATCTCTCTGGGGGTTGCTTTGATTCAGGTCTGAGTACCTGTTAGCTTATTTACACGTGGGCTGGTTTTAGTTGCTGCTTCAGCTGTTGCACATGCAGGTAGAGTAATAAGTTTTAAATTCCTATTTATTTATTAAATCCTCTTTATCACCTTCTGTCCTCACAGAGATGATTCTTTGTTTTCCCTTTTAAACCTCTTTCTCACTTTATTTTGTGAAATATCATTCCAGTTCCACAAATACTTAAATACCTGAGCTCTTTTTAATTAAAAAGTCTGCATCAAAGTGGCATAAGCATGCCACACAATTTATTAGTTCCCCAATTAAAATATTATGTATATGTAGTCATGCGGCTTCTCAACCATTAATCTTCTAACATTAATCTCTAACAAAGTATTTGGTTCCATGTTTGTAGCTAATATACCTTATGGTTTATATTAAAACTTAATTAAGAAAAAATCATGATTAAACATAATTTCTTTAGATTTTTTTTATACTATAACCACTTTGTCTTGGTTGCCTCGAAAGTAAGTTATTTACCAGTCTAACTCAATGAGTGTATGAGAGATCAGAATCAGCATGTATAAATTCTATCATTCTTCTCACTCATTAAAGATACACTTCAGTCTTCAGATTCCGTCAGTCACCCAAAGAATAAACACAGCAACTGAGTTAATTTTGAAGGTTTCAGTCTGACACAGGAATAGGTCTGACTTTGAGACCGAATTTTATTTTAAAAGTATGTTTAGCATTATGGGTTTTTTTTCCCTGAATACCCCACTGGCCTTTGGTATTTGAGCCATATATCATGTAACTTTACAATTAGATTATTTAAAAAAATGTTTTGAAGGTCACTTATAAGGTTCTCTTATAGGGAGAAACTATGAAGAACAACTAATATATCTTTCAGTCAGTTAAGTACGTCACAGCAGATAACATTGCAGTGGCTTCTGAACAGAGGAATTAAGAAACAGTAGGTAAAAGCAGCTATTTTTAGCATTTTAAGGGTATAGGATTTGAAAGGAAAAGGTTTTCAGGTGCTAGAGGGAAAATGAAGAACACAGAAGTCACTTTTCTGTTAAAAAGAATCTATCTGGATGCTGAACCAGAGAACAAGAGCTCTCAGACGTGAAAACAAAAAGGGAAAGGGCCTGAACTTTGAAAAAGAAAGAAGTAGAACCTTAGGGCATGGCTACATTTACAGATGTGCAGCGCTGGGAGTTAAAGCTGTCTTCATACAGCTGTGTAGGGAAAGCGCTGGTGTGTGGCCACACTCACAGCTACCAGCGCTGCAGTGTGGCCACATTTGCAGTGCTGTTGGGAGTGGTGCATTATGGCAACTATACCAGCGTTCAAGTGGCAGCAACGTGCTTTTCAAAAGAGAGGGGTGGGGTGGAGTGTGACAGGGAGCGGGGGAGAGAGAGAGAGTGGATTTTTTGAGCCGACACTGTGTGTGTCAGCTCCCTTGCCTTGCAAAAATCTGAACATTTCCTCGACCCCTCATTCACTCTTAACTGCAAATAGCCTGCAGACCAGATAAGCAGCTGCTCCAACGGACTCCCTTTCTCCCCCTTCTCCCCCCCCCCCCGTTTCTCTCCTCAAGCAAACAGCATTCATCCCCTGCCTGCCTCATTCACAGCAAGGTAGTGGGTTATCTCAATTGATTGTTCACAGTCAGTTACAGATTGATCACAGCAAACAAGAGCTGTGTTTTTTTTTGGATAAGCAGCTCCCGGAGCCCCGAGTTCACAACAAAACAAAGAGAGGCATCATAACAAAACAAAGAGAGTAATTTAGTTAAAAGCATTGTGGGATATCTCCTAATACCCTGGAGGCCAATCACAGCGCTGGTGTGTGGCCACACTTGACGAGCAGCGCTGCATCACCAGCGCTGCACTCGTTATACCCCAAGCAGACCAAGTGTACAGCCAGCGCTGCAGCCAGGGAGTTGCAGCGCTGGATGTGCCTTGCAGGTGTGGACAGTTACTAAGTTGCAGCGCTATAAAGCCTCCACCAGCGCTGCAACTCTCCAGTGTAGCCAAGCCTTTAGAAATAGAGAGCAAGACAGTTGTGAAGATGGAATTTAAAGCAAAAGAACATAATCAAATGGTTCTGGAGTGCCAAAGAGTCTGTAAGGTTATCTGGTCTTTTTGGCCCAAACACTACATCCTTATAATAGTGACATGACAGTATTTTGAGACACTACTGTAGATAACAGTAATTTTTTTTGTAATTTATTTAGTAAATCATTTTTTATTGCTCTTGGAGGACTTCCCCTTCAAAATGTATGGTAATGACTCGTTAAGCACTAAAGGACTTCAAATGTCCATATTTCCTCACCTCTTGTGTCTCTACATAATACTGCAGCTCTGAAGCAGCCATGCATACTGGTAAATCTACACTGTGTTTATATACCTGTTTTGTGCTTCTAATCATAAAAATGTGAAATTACATTACTAAGGCAATATTATAATATGTACAGATGATTAAGTCTTAATTTAATTGCAAATAGTGTTTAAAATATATAATTACACCAGGAAATGTGTGTTTAATGATTCACACATGTTCCCACTTCCTGATTTCCTTATTAGTTTATTATAATCTTAATTTTCACTCTTGTTTTAATTGGCACTCTTGCCTTCCCTTTTCCCCTTTCCCCTCAGTTATTTATATATATATTATTTCTGGTCCCCCAATCTGTCTCTCCTTAGCACCAAGTTTCCTTTATCCAACAAAATACCCTCTGTAGTACTTGAAACCTCCTCACACACTGAGAGGATCTTCAGGTCCAATTGTTTAGGGTATAAAATCTGAGACAAGAAGGGAACTGGGCTAAAAGTGACACATCATTAAAAGCCTGTTTTTATGTACTTGTGTTTACAGCCCTTTTCACTGTATGTTTGCCTCATTTATATTACAAGCTTAATTATGATATTTTTGCAATAAGTTCATGACATGTTCATCTGGCCAGGTTGCTATCAACAAGGATGAGTTGTGGCCACATAGCAACTTATTACACATCACAACCAAGTGTCAACTGTGAATGTTATAGCTAACATATCACCTAACCATGCATTCTGGGGAAATCTGGGCCATTGTCCTTAGGGCCACAGCGAGAGAGAGAGAGAGAGAGTGCATGAAGATATGTTTAATGAGTTGCACCAGCACTTTGTGGGGGTGTTGTCACACACAGCTGGGAGAAAGGAGGCTTGGTCAAAGCAGGTTTTGTATATGGGACCTTCTAACCATATCTACATGTTCCATGTGCTGTACAAGTTACAGGAAGACACTTATGTGCCAGCCAAGGTCTCTGGGAAGGGTGAATCATGGTTAACTGCAACGGATTGGAGTATTGTGTGTGTTTGGTTAAAAGCACATTTGGAACCAAGGTCAGTTACTGGTTATAAACTCTGTTTAAAGTTGCATTTTAGATAGGACTGCCAACTTTCTAATCACGCAAAACCAAATACCCTTGTCCTACCTGGCCCCTGCCCCCTCTCCGAGGCCCCGTCCCCACTCACTGCATCCCTCCTTCCCCTCCGTCGCTTGGTCTCTCTCCCCCTCCATTCCCCCCTCACTCACACATTCACTGAGCTTGGACAGGGGGTTGGGGTGCAGGAGGAATCCAACTGGGAGTGTGGGCTCCAGGGTGGGGTCAGAAATAAGGGGTTCAGGGTGCAGGAAAGGGCTCCAGCCTGGGGCAGGGGTGTGGGACGGGTGAGGGCTCCAGCTGGGAGTGCAGGCTCTGGGGTGGGGCTGTGGCTGAGGGGTTTGGGATGCAGAAAGGGGCTCTGGGCTGCAGCCGAGGGGTTTGGAGTGTGGGAGTGGGCTCAGGGCTGGGGCAGGGGGTTGGAGTGCTGGAGGGGATATGAGGTGCAGGCTCCAGGAGAGTGGGTATGGAAGGGGGTTCAGGGCTGGGGTTGGGTGTGGAAGGGGGTGAGGAGTGCAGGCTCGGGGCGGGTCAGGGCTGTGGCAGGCAGTTGGGGTGAGGGCTCTGGGAAGGAGTTAGAGTGCAGGAGGGGGTTCCAACCTGGGATATGGGAGGGGATTTGGGGTTTAGACTCCAGATGGATGGTGCTTATCTCAGGTGGCTCCTGGTCAGCAGTGCAGTGGGGCTAAGGCAGGCTCCCTGTGGCTCTTGGAAGTGGCCGGCATGTCTGGCTCCTAGGCACAGAGACAATGCTGTCTGGAGCCATCACGGTCCCTTTTGAACAACTCTCTTTAACTTAAACAGGGGGAGGCCTTTGGCACACATGTATGAGAATTTGCCCTGGGTAAAGCAGAAACACGGGAAATACAGTACATAAATCATGTTTATTATAGTAGTGTCTAAGGCCAAGCAAGAATGGAGTCACTTTGAGCTAGGTGCTGTACAGACAAGATTAGCTGACAGTTACTGCCCCAACGAGTTTATAATCTACATAGATCAGGCAGACACAGGTGGGGAAAAGGGTGCAAAACACAAGCAGAGTGAACAATGTGATGGCGGCAAATATCAGCAATTTTTTTGGGGGGGGAGTTAGTTAGGAGGGGATCAGCTAAATTGAAATAAAAGGTAAGAGAAGAGGGTGGGGGACATGGCAGCGGGGAAGAAAGTAAAAGTGGCAGGTGTGGAGTAAAGCTGAGGTGAAGAGACTGAGAAAGAGTGGGAAAGATGGAGCAATCAGCACAGGGCTGAGAAAGTCAGAGACCATTCTACAGTTTTGACTGAAATGTGCATAGGTGCAAAAGGTCTCTGGCTTTGGCTGCTTCTGTTCCTATGGGCTAAAGTCTCTGGCTGGCTCCCTAGTTCTCCCCCCAAGGCTACATGGTCAGGGGGAGAGGAGACGCCCCTGGGATCCTAGTGCCCTGGAGTTAGATCTCCCCAGCACAGTTCTGAGTCTAGAGATTGCTGGGGGAAATTGTTTAGGAAACTGACAGTACAGATACTGCCCATCTTAGGTAACATAGGAGACCTTATTTTTATATATACATCAGTTGTTGCATGGTTGCTTGAAAATTCATCTAGTGATAACCTAACAGATATCAACTGCCCCTTTCTGCTAGTGAGTTTGGAACTGCATCTTTATGCCAAGTGCTTTTTCTTTTTCAGCTTCTGAAAATGGTCCATGACAATACATTTTATAAGTCTTACAAACGAGTGGTTTATAAAATAGAGGTGGATTTCCTTTAGATCAGATATCACTTTAAAATGGCATATGCTTATTTGAAGGACCCTACTGCAAATTTGCCAAGTATCATTAATATCCCTAATAGTGCAGCTGAAAAATTACTGATTTGGGCCCATAATCTTCCAATGTGCTGTGTGAGAGACTGACATGAGAACTGAGTGCACTCTGTAGTTTGTGGGATTGGACCCTTTCGCTACTTAACATATTGTATACGTAATGATTGAGATATTAAGGAATTAACAATGTGTTCTTAGCCCAAATATATCCTCATCCCATCTCAGAAGCAGAAATGCTACCCACCTACATCAATGGGTCGAGGAATTGAAAGGGGGACAGGCTCCCTAGCAAGGGAAGGAGACACTTGCCAAGGGACAATAGGTAACTCCTCCCCCTGGGAGTCTGACACCCATTCACCAGCTAAGGAGGAGAGATGCTGATTGGCCAGCATGCCTCAATTCCCAGGATTTAGCCCAGTGCAGGTGCCATATGGAGCCTCTTTCAGCTCTACTCCAGCAACCCTCCCTACCCACCCGAGCTAAGAATGAGAACCTGGCCTGACAGATGCTGCAGGTCTAGTGGGTCTAGCTGATTGCCTGTTTAAGGCATCAGGAAGGATTTTTTTTTTTTTACTCCGTGGGCCAGTTGGCAGAGGACCAGGGAGTTTTTTTGCCTTCCTCACAGCACCTTCAAGCCACAGAGGGTTGAGTAGGAACATGCTTAGTACCTAACTGAGGTACTGGGGTGGAGTTGTTTGTTTGTCTCAGTTTCCAGTGCAGTTAGGAGAATAAATTGAACAGTTCCCGAAGGAAAAGACCTGGGATTTTGGTACTGGGCCTTGGGCTCATCTGATGGGGGTGAGACCTTGTGGCCCTCACAGGCCAAGATCTCCACCCTGCTGCTCCCTCTGTCCCCTTTGTGGGTGGAGCAGAGTGCCAGGACTTAGAGATAGCTGAGTCCTGGGGAGTTGGGTGAGGAAAGCCTATCCCGCGTTAGGGGTTATATGGTAAGGAGCCCTGTAACCCCTGCACTGGAACCAATTAAATGCCTGGTATAGGAGAGTATGGGTGATGGATGGGTAGCACCCCTCCCCTTTGTTAATGTTTAATAAAAGTTATAGCCTGATACTTATTCCATGCTTTTGTCCGTCCTCATTTTGCCGCTGTGTCCACATCAATATCTGCCTGCACTGTAGTGTGAGCGGACATTAAACAAACCATGCTCTGTTACTTTGTGAGGACCAGAAGAGATGTTTCACACAGCATCAGAAAGTCAGAGAACACATTAAAAATTAAAATCCAGCAAAACATTATTGAGCAAAAGTGGATGGGGTGTGACTTTGATAGCTAATGAGAACTGCATATTTACAGACTAACAGCTCACTCTGAAAATTATAAAGTGAAACGTGACTCAATTTTGCTTCAAACCAGTGAGTAGAATTGTCAACATTACATAGATATGGCTGTGGATACTGTGTATCAGTGTGTGACAACAGTCTGAAAAGAGTGACATCGACATCTGGTGTCAAAGTATGCATTCTCATAGTTTAAACTGATTCCTTTGTCAGAGCACCTCCAGCATTTAAGCAAAAGAACTTTTTTTAAAAAGACATTACTCCTTTGGTTATTTGGTGTGTTTCTGATCTCTCTCTCTATTCTACCTTACAATCCATTCTCCTACTCTAACATTTTAAATTATTTTTCCTGGGGCTCTCCATGGAAGGGAATCCAAGATGTTTTGGGGTCACAGCGGGGAGTGAATGCACAGAGTAAGGGACTGGCTGTCTCCACTGCACTGTCCATTTCAGAGCCATAAGATTTCTGTGCAGAAACATCAGTAATTAATACATATTGGTGCTGCATTCATTCCCTTTGAGTCCCATATGACTCTGCTTCTGCAAAGCCGCAGAAAGCTGCAACCAATAGCAGCATAACTCCTGCAGGAGCCTTGTTGCCATCAATGGGGCTGTAAACTCTGGTAACCTCAAAGACCATACCCTTGGTGATGAGTTTTTCTCTAAGCTCAGCAAGGGTTACCTTGATGAGTAGTTCCTGCCTATCTGGCTCATAGCTTAGGGTTTCAGTTCTTTCATAGGAACAGACGGTTTGCCATGCTGTATAAGATCCATCTAATCTGATGCACTGCCAATGGCAGTGGACAATACCCAATGCTACTGTGGAAGGTGAAACTACTTTCCATATAATGCATAATACCGCATTAAAAATAAAACAGTAACAGAAGAAACCAAGAATGTATTTATGTATTTAATTAGAAATTAGAGGGGGGCAAGTCACCACATGGAGGTGAACATAGACATCCTTGCTTCTACATGGAAAGGTGTAGGTTCATCTTCCTCCACAGCATCATCCCCTTTTCTCTAAGCCCCACAGAGGGCTCTATGCCTAATACAGCAGGGAGGCTGAGTTCCAAAGAGGAAAAATAAACACTTTTTGCTAGAGCCCTACCACAGAGGTAATTGAACAAGCAGAATAAGGTTTTGATTGCCTTCTTCACAGCTCCCTTTTCTTAAGAGGATAGCTGTCCCTGAGAGATTCAGAGCCCTTCAGGCCACCTTCCTATCTATCAGTTAACTCCTCTAGTCAGGAAACAGAAACAATATCATGTGATTTATGCAACAAATCACAGCTAACCCACAGAGATCAAGTATCTAATACTCACAGAACTGTTTCTGATTAATCCTTCTATTAAAAATTGATTTGAGTGAATTAGACAAAAATCACAATCTATTCTCAGACACTGCGAACACAGTCTAAATTATGTAAATTATTCATTGATGAATTATTTGCTCATTTATGAGAAGTTAGTACCATCAGTAAAACCAAAAGCAACTAAACCAATAGCATTTATGCTGTGTGAGAGTCTTATAATGAATACTGGAATGACTGCTAAAGGCTGTAATCACTGGAGTTTAAATTTAAAATGCAATAAGCATAAATGTGACCTACTGCATAGGTACTAAGAGATTACAACTTTTAACAAAACTGGAAATGATTCTACATGGCTGAGATAGTTCATAAGCTGTAGCTTGATAATGAGACAATAGTCAAATACTTTGCAAAGCATTCAAACAGAGGGATTTGCTGTAACATCCAGAAAAAGCACAGACAAACTCGTACAGTGGACCTGAGATGAAAGTATTCCATAAGCAAGTCTGAAACCTGTCTAAACTAGATGATTGTACCAGAAGGAAGCAAAGATGCTATTCTTCAGTAGCCAAGATAAGATGGCCAAATATGAAGGCAAAGAGGATCCTTTGCCACACAATGTCAATAAACAAAAACAAAGATGTCCAAAATGCGGCATATGAAACATGAAGTACTGTAAACATTTTCTGTGATACAAGTCATGACTTTACATGAGTAAAATAAAGGGTAAATTCTTAGGAAAAATTTCTGAGAACTCAAACCTTTTCCTCATTTAGGATATGTCTACACTACCACTTATGTCAGTATAACTTATGTTGCGTGGGATGTGAATAAGCCACCCTGCTGAACAACATAAGTTACACCAGCCTTGCCACTGGAGTTTTTTGTTGCTCGCGAAGCTACCACTGCTTGTTGGGATGGATTAAATTGATGAGAGCGTAAGCACTGACTCCATGGGTGCTCTGGGGGGAAAAAAGAGGGTTGCTCAGCACCCACCAGCCACAGTGGTTCTACTCCGAGGTTGGCCACCTGATCAGGGCTGGCAGGCGGGCCTCGGGGGAGGGGCAAAAAAATCTAGCTGGCTTCAAGACTAAGCTTGATAAGTTTATGGAGGGGATGGTATGCTGAGACTGCCTACAATGGCATGTAGCCAATTTGCAACTACCAGCAGCAAATATCTTCAATGGCCAGTGATGGGACACTAGATGGGGACGGCTCTGATTTATATAGAGAATTCTCTCTCAGGTGTCTGGCTGGTGGGTCTTCCTCAGATGCTCAGGGTCTAACTGATCACCATATTTGGAGTTGGGAAGGAATTTTCCCACTGGTCAGATTGTCAGAGACCCTGGGGGGGTTTCACCTTCCTCTGCAGCATGGGTCAGTTGCAAATTTAAAGTAGTGTAATTGGTACATGCTCTGTAACTTGAAGTCTTTAAATCATGGGGACTTCCATAACTCAACTGGAGGTTATGTTCTGTTACAAGAGTGACTGGGCAAGGTTCTGTGGCCTGCAATATGCAGGACGTCAGACTAGATGATCATGATGGTCCTTTCTGGCCTTAATGTCTATGCGTTCATGAGTTTGAGAAATTAAATGAGTCAAATGGGAAAACTTTCTTGTACTGAGTACTGTATAGCACAAACATAAAAATCCATTTCTTCTAGTTGAATGTGGATTCAGATAAATATGATGGTGATGTAAAGTAATTGGGGAATTATACTCTTGACAGAAGTGACATTGTTTATTAATCTATTATATTGCAAAATAAATTAAACCTTTGAGAGCTTGGATTTATACCTTGTTGCAAAGCCAATATTTCTTTGGAACCTTTCCAGAAAGATCAAGGAAAAAGCAACATCAAGACTGGATCTAGATCTTTTTGGAAAATTTTACAATATTTTGAAAATTAAGCTGCTTCTGGACTAAAAAGAATTTTATGTGTATTATGTTGATTATCAGGATTTAAAGGAGGCATAAATAGATTTTAAAACAGGACACCATGCATGAGTTTGTCCATATTTAAAAATGGAGCAAACAGATAAGAGAACAAAATAATATTTATTAAATGAAAAACACTGTTAAAATTAAGACCAAAATTATGCTTCCTAAGAAATAAATTTGTGATTCCATTGCTGCCTCATTCCATTGCCACCTCATATATAAAAAGGGGAAATGAGTGTTGTTAAACAAGAGATATGAATTTGTTTGTAATTTCTTTAAACTTTCTCAGTTACCAGTGGGCTTCGTTAATCTCCATAGAAATGGAAGTCTTCAAAGCTTGTCTATCTTCAGTTTTAAAACTGTTGTGAGCTACAGTGAGGCTTTACAATGGACTTGAACATTTTCCACAACCAATTAGTAAAAAGTTATTTGTTTTAAGGGGAAAAAAAATTTAAAATTGATGAAAGTGTATCAGAGTTCTGCTATCCTCTTCTGTTCCCCAGTCTCCAATGGCTATTTTGCTTTTGAGACATCTGTTCAATTCTTAATGATGATGTTGATAAGGTCAGTGCCTAATTTAATGTATTCACACTAACAGTTATGCTTTTGAAGCTACAAAGGTGTCACAGAAGTTGTGATGCATGAATTTCTAACTCAGCCCTTGACCTACTTTCCTTTGAGCAGGAGACATACTATTTGCTATATTTTTTTTTCGTGAGTGGCATATAACTTAAATTTTTTAGCTTCTCTTCCATTTCTTCCAAGGAGACTGCTATGCCTGGTTTGGAAATAAGTTGGTCAACAAGTTTGCAAACTATCAGCATGTTTCTAATTTTCTTTCTTTTTATAATGAAGTTTTTTGAAGATCATAGCAATTCAGCTGCGACCATAATGTTGTTTGAGCCAGCTGTCAAAAAACTTTGTGACTGAGTCTTGTAACAACACTAAGGTCTCTTTCACCTGAGTTTGCAACAATATGCTGAGAGCTATAGATTTACCATGATATTCTTTGCTGCTGCTGTTAGATCTTTCAGTGGTTTCTGACACTGGAGATTACAGTATAGCTTTTGTGGATCATTTACAGAAATTTGGCATATCTCTTGGAGCTTCCCTAAAATGGTTTTTCATGGGTCTTTCCCTGTGATTTCAGCTTATAACCCATGGCAAATTGCTATTCCAACACTTGTTAATAGAGCTGTTTGAAAATTGGAATTTCCATTCCATTGGAAATTAAGGTATTTTAACATTTGTTTTTTACCTGAATTGGGGTTGGGGGGAGTCAAAATATCAAATATTTTGGCCAGAACAAAAAGTTTTAAAAAATTCTATTGTGAAATGTTGGGATGTTTTTGTTTTGAACCAAAATGTTGAAGTGAAATGTTCCAAGTCAAAACATTTTATTTTAATTTGTTGAACAAAATCAAAACATTTTGTTTCTGCTCACTGTCACAGCATCTCATGGGAGTTGTAGCTTGGATGCCTCAAGCCCCTGTTCTCTGGGGGTCCCCAGCCAGACTACATCTCCTAAAATGAACCACAATCATGTCGCCTCCCATATTTCACTGTAACAGTTCAGTAAAAGGGCACCACAATGCATCTTGGGAGATGTAGTCCAGGGGCCTCATTCTTCCCACATCCTGCTCTATGTGCTGGGCTGTGTGGTTGGACTACAACTCCCATGAGACATTGCAGCAACTCAGGAAGACAGTCTATAGTTGAACTGGCTCAAAATAAATCATTTAATTTTGGTTCAACAAACTAAAAGTGTTTAAATTTGGGTTGACCCAAAACAAAATACTTCATTTTGATGTTCCTGACAGACAAATAGGAAAAATTGAGCAAAATCAGAATCTTACACAGGAAAATTTATGTATATAGATAAATACTTTGCATTTCTATAGCAACTGCCATCTAAAGACCTGATTTATTGATGTATGTAAAACAAACGTGCAGCACCATGGAGACAGGTATATCCTCATTATCCCCATTTTTCTGGTGTAAAAACCCAGCCATAGAGATTTTGTGAACCTCTTTGACAACAGCGTCCCTGATATCCTCAATTAAGAGAATGATTTTTAGGCTTTGCCAGTCTCCAGAATGCTTCCCAAAACCAATCAGCATTTTTTCTCTTATCTGAATTGGCTTTCAGCCAGCATATCTAGGAATAAAAAATACTTTTTGTTTTCTGAACTCTTGTCCACCTTTTAATGATCAGGAATCCTATAAGATTGAATAACATTCTCCATCAGATGGATGAGGAATTATTCACACTACGACAGCTGAAAACTGTGGTGAACTTTTACCAATTTTTCAGTTTAACAAAGCAGGTCCCATTTTCAAACAAGTTCCTAAAATCTCCTATCCCTTCCACATTTGGGTACTAAAATCAGCTCTTAGGCATACAGATATTCATTTTAGGTCCTCCTGTGCCGATTTTGTGCGCACATGCAGAATTGGGTGCCAGAATTTAGGCATCCAACTTCTTAAAACTGAGCTAGCTAGCTGATTCATGCACTCTAATAAAAGTTGGAGAAGTAACTGGAGAAGAAGTGCTGCTGCCACTTTGAATGATTGTGTACCTGCTTTTTACTTTATTTTTTGAATGTATGCCAAGGGCACTGGAACACTCATTGAGGTGCAGCTCTTAATTTAAATTAATTAAATAAAATAAATGGTACTTTGGGCTATCCAAACCCACTGGAACTGTTTGAAGTTTGGGGTCTCCTTCAAACATTTTTGAAATACACAACAGTTACTCTTAATTCAAATCATTGCTTAACAAGATAAATATAATTATTGTATTTTTAATTAAATGGAAGCTTGTGCTATACAAATATTAGATTCTTGCCGGAAAATATTTCATGCCCTTGTCCTACAAATTTCTGAAAGATGCCAAACCATCAGTTCAAGCTCAACTTGTCTAAAACAGAGCTCTTAATCTTCTTCTCTCCCCACCCCCACCCCCATCTTCCTTTGCTACCTCTTTTCTCTGTCGCTGGACCTGTCACTCAGGACCAGAATACAGATTTCATTTTCAATTCTGACCTCTCTCTGAGTCCTCAAATCCAGGCTACATCTAAGTCTTGCAGATTCTTTTTGCATAACATCTCTAAGAAACAACATTTTCTATCCACCCACAGAGGCAAAACTCTCATAGTGTCTTGTCTAGATTACTGCAACATCCTTTTTTCTGGCCTTGACAAATGCAACACTTCTCTGCTCATATCTATTCAGAATGTTTGCTGCAAAGATAATTTTCCTAGCCCAGAGCTTTAACCATGGTATCACTCTTGTTGCTTCCCTCCACTGACTCCTTCTGCTTTATTGTATCAAACATAAGCTACTCATTTTCATTTTCAAGGCCCTTCGTGACCAATATTACTTCTACTACCAAGGTGAAAACTTCAAAACTAATTCATTATCCTCCTTCAGATCCTTCCTTAAAACTCTCTTCAGCTGCAATGCCTACAAAAAAAACCTTGACAATGGTTAGGCTGCTGGTGTTCTGAGATGCTAGCACGCTAATCCATGCTATCCCATTTGTTTCCTTGTACTCCCCTGTTGGTGTGTCTGGATCCATCTGTTGTGCCTTGTCTTATTCGTAGATTGTAAACTCTTTCGGGCCATAGTGCCCAGGGTGTAGGCAGCCATGCCTAATAGTTAGTCAGGAGCCTGTAACCAGAAACAGGGTCAATGTTGGGTGTCAAGCAGAAGTTCAGAGCTGGAGACAGAGCCAGGTGTCAAGCTAAGGGTCAAAGCCAAAATCAGTGTTGGCATAAGGTGTAGGAGCATGGACCTGGAGTGAGGCAAGAAAGCTGGTACCGGGAGCAGACAGAGGTCTGGGATAAAAAGGACAGGCACAGGGTGGGAGGCAGGGCTCAGAAATCAGGCAAGTAGGCACAGGGTCCGTAGTAGCAGCCAGATTGGGATTCCTCTCTATTTGCTCAGACAACTTTCTGTGCTTCTTTTTGGTTTAAGTAGAGTTTCCCAGCCAGTCCATGGGGTTGGATCTCTCTCCCAATCAGGATCTTTGTGTGCATGGCCCTTTGAGAGCTTCACTGGTCCCCTTCTCCAGTTGTTCATGTGAGCAGCTGGACGGCAGCCCTGGGCTGAGCACTGCCTGGGGACACATGGGCTGGGCTCTGTGGCCCACCTTTCCTCACCGGGGAAAGGACTGTCTTTGTTCTGTGTTTGCACCGGGCCTAGCACATGACTAACTCCTGGTTTACATTGAGGTAAGGAAAGAGTCAGGTTCTACACAACGCCCTCTTGTGAACCTAACAAACTGAAGTCCTGGTCCTGCAAAGTGCTGAGTGCTTTGAATTCCCATTGACCTCAGTGGGTGTTGCGTGCCCTTTGCACCTTTCTTATAGTCTATGGAGCTACCTGGCTGATCAGGACCTACGATTAGTCAAATCAGAAACAATTGTGCTATTTTCATCTGCTTTTTCTCTTAATTCCAGGTATATGCTAAAATAGATTTGTGCAATACTTTTTTGTTAATGTGTAACAAAAGTTGTCCCACTGATATCAGTATTCTGGTAAATACCTACCAGTATTCAGCACATGGGAGTTATGGGGTTCTTGCTATGTATTTTTCAGTAGGATTATATGGCACAGCATATTCACTCTGAGTTGTCAGTCTGTGATGTGACTTGTTTATGAATATTAATATCTGCTGCCTTTTACAAATCAAAAGCTTACCAATGTCTACAACAGAAACTTTGTTTAGTAACCTTGAGCCATCCTTGCTCAAACAACATTACGAAGTTGAAATCAGTCATGAAGCTGTATGCAGAAATGGGGAGAGAAACTTTCTGTCCTTCCTCATATTCTCCTAGAAGTTCTACTTATTGTGAACTGTTGTCAAACAAATTAAAATACTGGTACTACAGTGCCATCTGCTGAAAAGTAGCAGTGACCCACCAGAATGTTTTCAGGCACTCCCATGCAACTCCTCCAGGTTCAGTGGGTAAATTGCAAGTTCCCACAAGCACCCACAACTTTCCAGTGATGATTACCTGTTGGTTTTCAGTGGATTGTACAATAGTTTCCCTTTGTCAGTTCTAAGAAATATCATCTTCTACCAGTATTTCCATGACACTATCCACAGGATTTAAACAGACAAAGAGCATAGACAGTGGTGAGCTGGAGCAGGTTCCCACAGGTTCTCAAGAACCAGTTGCTAAAATTAGCCCTCTGTGGAGAACCGGTTGTTAAAGGGCCAGGGGGTGGGCCGGACCATCCTGTTGCTCCCAGGATTCCCAGCTGGGGAGGCTGAGGCTCCCCCGGCCCTTCCCCCGCTTCCCCCCAGCTGCAGCGTGGCCAGCCGCCGGCACCAGCTGGGCAGCTCATCTGAGGTCTGGAGTCGTCCTGCTGCCACTTTTTGAATGGCCCAGCAAGGTGGGGGGTGGGGCGGGGGAAGGCTGCTGCAAGCTCCAGGGCTGGCCGGAGGGGAGGGGGAAAGTAGGGCAATTGGCCCAGGCCCTGCAGGGGCCTCTGGCCCCACGACGATCTCTCCCTGGCCCCTCCCCTGCTGCCCCCCTTAAATCAGAACTTTTTATAGGGAACCGGTTGTTAAGATTTTGGCAGCTCATCACTGAGCATAGAGATAAAGCTAGAATTATGGCAAAAACCAACAAAAGCAATTATTACATGTTCCTACACTTGTCTCAATGAAGCAGCATTTTATGTAACTTCAGCCATTTATTTGAGGGCCCTCCAAGACTGCCTTGGAAACAAAAGGGCAAGTTAGGGACAGTGGTGTCCTCTGTTGGTTTTTCAGCACCCTTGCTTTTGTTTTTTTGCATCACTAATGTTATATATGAATTCACTTTCAAAATCCATGTTAACTTTTGTCTCCTAAGCTAGTCAAAGACCTGGTCTACACTAGGGTGGGGGGTCGAACTAATGTACGCGACTTCAGCTACGCGAATAGTGTAGCTGAAGTCGAACTACCTTAGTTCGAACTTCTTACCTGTCCAGACGCCGCAGGATCGAAGTCCATGGCTCCCCCGTCGACTCCGCCACCGCCATTCGCGGTGGTGGAGTTCCGGAGTCGACGGGAGCACGTTCGGAGTTCGAACTATCGCGTCTAGATTAGACGCGATAGTTCGAACTCCGAGAAGTCGAACGCTACCCGTCGACCCGGCCGTAAGTATGGACGTACCCAAAGACATCAGCTAGCCCAAGTAAGGGGCCTAGTCGTTTGCAGGGGCCCAGGTTATGGCTGACCCACTCAGCCCTGCAATCTGTTCATGTGCAAAGGAGAGAGCACATGTCCTTTACAGAGGGTGGCCAGAATTGCAGTTCCTGTGCTAAAGGAATCTAAGTGCAGGCCAGGAACTGCATCCTGCTTGCACCACCTCAGCACACAAACCACTTTAAAAGAGGAGATGATGGGTAGCAGAAACATGGCCCCAATGAACCCTCCCACTGGCTAACGTAGCTAGTCAGCCACAGAGGTGAGCAAACATTGTGCTACAAGTAATGGCATAGTAGGTAGGCTTCCTATGTGCCAGGAAGCTCCAGGTGGCATAAATGTGTCTCCCAAATTTCCTCCTAGGACATGCTCTGGTTCCTAACCCCTCTTATCAAGGGGGATGTTTTAAGGGCGCAGTCTGGCATGGAACTCGAGTTCTAAAGCTAAAGCAGCTTTTGAACTGTGAAGGGAGGGGGGAGTCTGAAATTGCTAACTTTTGAATACTTCTATAACTGAAGACTAGTCAAAACATTCTCCCTCCCCCTGAATTTCATAAAATAATCTTGCTCAGAGAGAAACTCTATAAGCAAGAAACTTGGAGAAGTAACATGCTAAGTGCTGAAATGTTATGGGCATAGAAAAGAAAAACTGACTATGCCTTAATATTATAGGAGTGCAAATGTAGCCAGTGTAACAAAACAGCTGTAAAGGTTGGGGCCAAGATTTTAAAGAGTGCCCAAAGTTTGAAGCCAATGTGAGCGTTAGCATCTTTGAAAATCAGGCCTTTTAGTTAGGTGACTAAATATGGTTTAGACGACTAATTTTATGCATTTTAATTTTTCCCCTCTAAAATCTTTACCATAATGAAATGCATTTTCTACATTGGTAGTTTTTGCCCATTACTAGATAGACCTCTCTTAAAGATGCACTTCTTGGTGTTCATTGTGTAACACAGCAAACTCAATGGTTAGTCCCTAAGAACAAGATTCTAGAGCCCAGTACGCACTTATAATGTAGTTCTGAAAGGTAGGTTTGAGCCATCATGAGCTCAAAAATTAATGTTCCCCATAAAAAATATAAAAATTCAGACTCTTGCCGTTCACTCTTCATGTGGCTCTAGCCTTTGATTTGTCCTACTGGCTTCATTTTCTGTTTGCATAAATTCAAGCAAATACATGTTTGATTTAGTTTTAAGAGAAGTAGTTTTGCTGAGCTGCTCTTGATGGCAAACATAAAGCCATGTCATTTTCATTTTACTGGGAAAAATAAATTTGCAGGTTGTTTTATGTTAAGCAAACAAACCCACACATTTTCTAAAATGAAGTATGCAAATTCTTTCTGAATAAATAGAATGCTGCCATAGTCATGTATAAATCTTAACTATTGATATGGAATATAGTGTCAGTTTAAAAAAAATGTTCAGTAGGTATTCCAAGATAAAACAAAGAAATTAGTTATGCAAATTGTTTCACAGAGTAATACTGTTCATGAGAGGTAAATATTTTGTTGGACTTCTTCTGTAAACATTATGCCTTGCCTAGTGTCTGAATGCAGACCGCAGGTAGAGTGGCTTTAGATTAGTCTTCATTCACCACCCTCATGTAGCAGAAAGTGTCTCCTTGCCAGGCCTGTGTAAGCTGGAGTCAGGTTAGGATGGGGCTGTCCGTCTCCATTTATGGAGCTCCCCTGCTCCTAATACTCCACAGAACTATCATGGAAGGACTGCAACCACTGTTTAGCCAATAGCCCTAGGCTGTGGGGACATAAATTTCACCTCTCCAGCTTCTCTGTAGTCCCCCTGCATAGAGCCCACATATGCCATATCTGTGTGGGTGGAATTAGTTTCATTTTTAGGTGTTATAAAAAACTGTTTTAGTTTTGAAGATGATTATAATGTCAGCTGAGGGACACTATCAACTACGATGCTTTTACTATCTATTATTCGTAGCCATCTCTTAAAACTTAAAATAATATGTCTTGCCTTGCTGTTCATCTGTTTGCACCCGGGAAATACTGCATTTTTATTGTGCTAGAAGAATGTCTTTTTGGGCATGTAGCGGTGTCCCTGCTGGGCCCACCTGGCTCCTGCCTCTGCTGGGCTGAGAAAGTCACTCAGAGTCCTTTGTTGCACTGCTCACCTGGTGCTTTATTTTACAAGTAGTGTTCCCACCACCGTTTCACCACAATACACACAATCCCTTTCTGCTTGTCTACCAGCAGGAGAGAGGGGACAAGCTACTTCTCCCTTAGTGCACCTTCCCGTCTTCCCAGCTCCTCGTGGCTTCTTTCCCCTGGGGCTTTTATCCAGCCCCCGCCTGATGAGGCAGCAGCTGTTCCAGCTTCCCAATCAGGGCCAGGTGATCCATCCAGCTCCAATTCACCTCCCCTAATTGGCACTGGAGTGACAGAGGGTTGGCTAAGCAGCTTTCTGCTTAGCACCCTGTCACAGGGCACTTTTGCGTGATAGCCTATTTAACAATTGAGTGATACCTGTATAAATAGCAAAAGTTCTCAGGCCCCAACTTCCTAGAGCAAAACAATTGATCTGATTGGAGAAACCCATGTACTTTATTAGTTAAACCTAGGGTTGCCAGCTTTCTGATTGCAGAAAAAGAAACACACCTGCCAATTCCCCAAGGCCCTGCCCCTTCTCTGAGGCCCATCCACCTTCCCTCTGTCACTCACTCTCCCCCAGCCTTGCTCACTCTCACCGGGCTGTTGTAGGGGGTTGGGATATGGGAGTGGGTGAGGGCTCTGGCTGGCAGTGCAGGCTCTGGGGTAGGGCTGGTGATGAGGGGTTCAGAATGTGGGAGGGGGCTCCAGGCTGGTGCAGGAGAGGACAAGGGTTCTGGCTGTGGGTGTGGGCTCCAGGGTGGGGCCAGAGATAAGGAGCTTGGGGTGCAGGAGGGGGCTCTGGGCTGGGGCAGGAGGTTGAGGTGCGGGAGGGGATACAGGCTCTGGGCTGGGGGGGTGGGCCCTGGGATGGGGCCAGGGCTGAGAGGTTCAGAGTGCGGGAGGGGGCTGAGGCAGGGGGTTGGAGTGTGGGAGGGAGTTTAGGTGCAAGAGGGGGATCAGCATGTCAACAAGCAGCCGGCATTTCCCTCTGGCTTTTAGGTGCAGGGGTGGCTAGGGGGCTCCGCATGCTGCTCCGTCTGCAGGCGCTGCCCCCACAGCTCCCGTTGGCCACAGTTCCCAGCCAATGGGACCTACGGAGCAGCTGCTCAGAGCAGTGGCTGCTCTACAGACAGAGGCAGCCCCTAGGAACCGGAGGATATGCCGGCCACTTTTGGAAGCCACGCAGAGCTGGCCGCTGGGGCCAACTGGACTTTTAGTGGTCTGGTCGAAAACTGGACACTTGGCAACCCTTGTTAAACCCCTGACAATTAATAACAAACAAAACAATAAAAACACAGCACAAAAAATTACACTAATTGAATATGATGCAAATCACATTAAAATTGAATAAATTAATATTGCATCATCAGATTAATGTAGTAACACAAAAAACCCCAAATATTTTGTATATATACTTTATCTAACAATTTGGGGAGGTGGCTGTCTCTTTAACCATCATCCCCAAATAGCAGGTTATTATCATTGCCAACTAAATCTATACTTGTACTCCAACCAATGGACTTAAAAAAAGGGAAATAAATTCCTAGCTAAAAATAGTATTTAGATTATAACTCTCATACCAGTTGAGAACTAACTACCCAAATCTTAGTGATTAGATGATCATTCTTTCCCTCTTCCCACCCCCCAAAAAAGTGTGTGTGTATAATCAATGTAAGATGTTACAATACAATTTATAAGAGAGACAAGTTATATTAAACCCAACTTGTTATATTTAATTAACAAAGAATTTCAGGTGATGGTTACACTTTAAGGCTAGTAATATGTTTCCCTGTGGTTCATAAATGTGTGACCCCTCTTCAAAGCAGCAAAGTACCTAACCAAGGTGCTCCTAAACTATTTCTCCAGGTGCCATCTTCATGTGAGTTCTACTGCTGAGTCATGCACTCTCACCTTCATATACCCACATACCCTCTCTCAAGCTTTCTGGCACACACAGGCAGCTGAGTGACTTCTTCATGCATATTCTGTAGCCTCTGAACTTCAGGAACCAGAGTGAGACCAGGGAATATTCACGTTTAAACCACAACTGTCTATTAGGTACATAACCAGAAGGCTCCTCCGGACTTCGAGCATGCAGAGCCTGATGAGACACCCCATGAGCTGGGAGGTCTACACATGACTAGTTTGAAAGAGACAGTACCACAGTATAGTACATCTCCCTTTCTTCATTCTTAAAATCCCTCCCAAATAACTTCTCAAACCAAGCCATGTCCTCAACACCAGGCCTGAGACATGAGAAGTATATTACAGCACTGCTGACTGCTTGCTATTTAATTTTCATCTGCATGAGTCAGTTTGTCAGCACTTGACCTGTTGGAACTCAATCTGTTTCTGCATGTATTTCCTATATAAAATGTTCATACAAGCCTTGGTATCATGCTGGCATGCACATCTGATGTCCACTTATTGTGAATTTACTTTCTGATGGTTCTGATACAACCTGCGTCTCAGAAGACGGCCGTGTCGATTGTGCCTGATGGTTTCTGGTCCAGGCACTGTGGTGTTCCTCCTATGATGCTTACGATTTAGATGTCTGTTGTGTATTTGTTGTTGGGTATCATATGGTCAGGTCTTAGGTACCTTTCTCCTGTACATGTCTCAATGTGATATGACCTTGGCTCCAGACCTGTTGCTCCCACCCATGTTTGTTGCCAATCTAGTGTTGTTTCCATGCACAGTGGGTCTCAAGGATGGAAAACAGTAGCATAACTGTCCAGTCATAGTATTCTTTTCTGTTTTTCCTGTAGCTGCTTGAATATAAAGAAATATAAAGTTTAAACACAACTACCCTGAGTGTACCTGCATTGTGGAGACAGCCTGGTGATAACTCATTACTAAGTTTAAAGAGACATTACTACTATGTACTACATCCTCACTCCATCAAATATAGTTAAAAATGATGGATGGCTAGTGAAGGACATCTCCCTCCTAACAAAGACGAAAGGGGGGCGGGGAAGAGTGATAAGTGGTTTTTCTAATTTCTTAATCTCTTTTTAAACTCCTCTGGAATGTTCGTTCCCATGGAGTGTGGTCTTCTGGGATTGGCTCCCCTTTGTTTTCTTCTCTGTGCACCACAATCATTACTGATATAAATTAGGGCTGTTGATTAATCGCAGTTAACTCCCATGATTAACTAAAAAAAATTAATTATTAAAAAAATTAATCACGATTAATTGCAGTTTTAATTGCACTGTTAAACAATAGAATACCAATTGAAATTTATTAATATTTTGGATGTTTTTCTACATTTTCATATATATAGTGTTCTATGTTGTAATTGAAATCAAAGTGTATATTTTTATTATAAATATTTGCACTGTAAAAATAAATGAAAGTGTTTTTCAGTTCACCTCATACAAGTACTGTAGTGCAATCTCTTTGTCATGGAAGTGCACCTTACAAATGTAGATTATTTTTGTTACATAACTGCACTCAAAAACAAAATAATGTAAAACTTCAGAGCCTACAAGTCCACTCAGTCCTCCTCCTTGTTCAGCCAATCGCTAAGATAGACAAGTTTGTTTACATTTACAGGAGAGAATGCTGCCCTCTTCTTATTTATAGTGTCACCAGGAAGCGAGAACAGGCATTTGCATGACACTTTTGTAGCCAGCATTGCAAGGTATTTATGTGCCAGATATGCTAAACATTCATATGCCCCTTCATGCTTCAGCCACCATTCCAGAGGACACTCATTTAAAAAAACCCTAATGCGTTAATTAAATTTGTGACTGAACTCCTTGGGGGAGAATTGTATGTCCCCTGCTCTGTTTTACCCACATTTTGCCATATATTTCATGTTAAATCAGTCTCAGATGATGACCCAGCATGTTGTTCGTTTTAAGAACACTTTCACTGCAGATCTGACAAAACGCAAAGAAGGTACCAATGTGAGATTTCTAAAAATAGCTACAGCACTTGACTCAGGGTTTAAAAATCTGAAGTGCCTTTCAAAATCTGAGAGGGACAAGGTGTGGCACATGCTTTCAGAAGTCTTAAAAGAGCAACACTCCGATGTGGAAACTACAGAACCCAAACCACCAAAAAAAGAAAATCAACCTTCTGCTGGTGGCATCTGACTCAGATAATGAAAATGAACATGCGTCAGTCCGCACTGCTTTGGATTGTTGTTGAGCAGAAGCCTTCATCAGCATGCTCTGGAATGGTGGTTGAAGCATGAAGGGACATATGACTCTTTAGCACATCTGGCACATAAATATCTTGCAATGCTGGCTACAACAGTGCCATGTGAATGCTTGTTCTCATTTTCAGGTGACATAAACAAGAAGCAGGCAGTATTATTTCCTGCAAATTTAAACAAACTTGTTTGTCTGAGCGATTGGCTGAACATGAAGTAGGACTGAGCAGACTTGCAGGCTCTAAAATTTTACATTGTTTTATTTTTGAATGCAGTTATTTTCTGTACATAAATCTACATTTGTAAGTTCAATTTTGATTATAGAGATTTCACTACAGTACTTGTATTAGGTGAATTGAAAAATCCTATTTCTCTTGGGTTTTTTTGCAGTGCAAATACTTGTAATCAAAAATAACTATAATATATATTTGAAAATGCAGAAAACATCCAAAATATTTAAAGAAATGGTATTCTATTATTGTTTAACAGTGCAATTAATTGCAATTAATTGTTTTAGTTGCTTGACAGCCGTAATTTAAATATAAAGGGGCACATCTCTGGCAATAGCATTACTTTGAAGATGATTTAGTACATATTGCTCTGACACATTTGAATGATTGATTATTGCTGGGATTTTTACTATTTATTTCAAAACAGGATTTGGGATTATGAAAAGGCTAGATGCTGAATGACTTTGCTCGCAACTAAATTAGGTATTCTATGTCACGTTTGAGACACTTGGACTTAATAGAAGGTTTGAGGTTTCCTTCTAAAAAATTCTATCCTGTGATACACATACACAGCTCTCCGTGAAGTCAGTGGGAGCTTTTCCTGTGCATCCAAGAGGATATGATTCTCAATAGTGGTAAATTGAATTAAAAGAGTGCCTATTTTCTCTAATTTGAGATGCCAGCTTTGAAAGAATCTCTATTTTAGCTGTTTGTTTCTGACAGGTAATCTCAGTAGAACTAGAAACAAACCTGATGTGCTGTCCATTTCAAATCTAATACATGAAAGCCAAGCCAGTCATTATCTTGGGAGATCTGGAAATCCAGATTGAATAAGAATAGCAGCAACTGAGTGACAATGAATGGATTGTTAATTTCCAATGCCAGATTTGTTGTTCAATTATTATTTTATTGAATGTTGCTATACAATTAGCAGTAAATCCCAATAATTTCACCAATGTTAGAATGCCATAGTCAAAAATAATACCAGAACTGGTGTTGGCGCTTTAAGGTGGGGATACCATGCAATTTTACAGATGCTGTCTCGTTCTCTCTCACTCCATGATTACAACACAGTGCACAGAAATGGACTAGTGATGTTGAGGATGGATCTTCAAAATTATCTTTGGTATTTAAAATGGGCTATACCTGGAACCAGCTAGAGCGAATGGCCCAGGATAGAAGACTATGGAGATCTGTGGTTGGCAGCCCATACCCCGGTTGGGGTGACGGGCATGAATGAATGATGAATGAATGATTTCCGCAAATATTTGGATAGTTCTTAGTTCATACCACCACATTGAGGTAGGCAGATAAGTATTAAGGGGAGATCAAGTCAGAGAGTTTAAGGTGAAAATTCACATAATTGCTAGTTTAAAAGCTGGAAACTTATTAAATGGCTTGACTGAAGAAAAGCTGAGAACTAGTCACTTCCATTGACCTCTATGGAAGCTGCAGGGCACAGCACCTTTGAAAATCAGACTATTAAGTGCCTCTCTCTGAACACCCACATATGAAAAGTTTTTGGTCTATGTGATTTGGCCGAGGACCAATACAGAGGCACTGTCAGAGCTGGGATTAGAATTCACGAGTTCCTTGCTTCCAGACCCAGCCTTAATCCATCAACTGCTTCTCACGCTACCTCTTGCACTAACTCCCTTTTTTTGTCAGAAGACACATTGGCTGCTCAGCAGAAGAGTGATTCAGTGGCAGGCAGGTGGCTGGCAGCCAGAAGGGAACTTGTGATGGTTCCAGTATTAGGCATGCAGCTCAGATTGCCCTTGCACCCTGTAACAGGATGTCACCCTTTCTGAATCCTGCTATTCTGCTGGGTATGCTGGCAAGTAAACCAGGTAGGGCTCATTCATTCTCATCCAGGGTATCAAGGTATTTATGTGCCTTTCTGGGGCAGAAGAGGGAACTAAGAGCAGTGAGAAATCCTGGGAACAAATCAAGTTTGGGAGAAAATTGGAGTGAGGTTCATGTTGTGTTTTTTAAGTTACCAATAAAGGCAAACCTCAGGCAGGGGTAAGTTTTAGACACTAAGCCACAGGGGTGCTGGAACAGTTTGTATAGTGGGGGTGCTGAAAGCCATTGAACCAAACTGGAAACCCTGTATGTGATGGAAACTATTTAAAGCGGCAGCACCTGTGCTAACCAAGGGCGGGTGTGTTCTGCATTGAATGTGGTGTTAGTACTCTACCCATTCACACTTTAACCAAACTCCAAAATGGTCTGTCGCTGCCTTCCCTCTTCCCAAATGGAGGAAACTGCAGCTATAGGTTTTCACAAGACACAAAGGCTAGCCTTGAGTAATGTGAAGAATACATGAATTGCTAGAATAATCAGAATGATAAATTATCAACTCCAAAAATCTGCTTATGTTTTCCAGTCTTTCCCCACAATGAAAAAGGCTGGAGGTTTGATTTTCCAATGAAACCTAAAATTAGTCTTTGACATTGATAGGCTGTCAGAAGTATTTGTGAGGGGCCTTCACCACAGGCATCATGGGGTCCTAAAGACTGGCTCAGGAGCTACAGCCATATATATTTGTTTAAATATAAGTACAGAATGGGAGGAAAAGCTTGTTTCTCTCTCTGTAATGTACAGTTTGAGGGTTTTTTATTATAAACTAAAACAAGACCCACCTTTTTTGTCAATATGCTGGCAATGAACTGAAATAATATTTTATAACACTTATAACTTCCATAGTGCTTTTCATCTTCACAGGTGGGCTTCTACAGAGTCAAGAGGAGGAGGAGAACAAAGCTATGGCTTACATTCCCTCCCACCCATCCATTTGGGACCAGCTGGGTTTTATTTCCTTAGACGCTGGAGGTGTAGGGGGATAACTTCACCCTGAACTGTCTCATATTTAGATCATAAAAGTCTTTGGGGCAGAAACTGTGTGTGCGCACACGCATACGGTGCCCAGCACAATCGGTCCCTGATCCTTGATCGGAGCCTCTAGATGCTACCACAATATAAGTGAATAATAATAATAATAATCTATTATTTAGGGGTGTAAAAGAATCTTGGTAAAGTAAATAGAAATGGAAATAAAAATCAAAATATTGCCATAAATGAATTTTTTTTCATTTTACTGCAGACTGAGAAAATTGTGTAACCAGTATTGAATTGAATTGTCTCAAAACTGGATGTAGTTTATCAAAGTAACGCTCTGGCACAAGGAAGAAATGTGCTTATAATTATTTATTACATCAGTACTTAGACTGAGTTCCTGAATGCTCCTAGCACCACAGAAATGCCATCTGGATTTTATTTTGGTCTGGTGCCATCTCTAAATTGCTCCTAATATACATAGAATAACATAAAAATGTGGTCTCTGACAGTAATCCTATCAATGGTTCTTGTTAACAATCCTTTTAAATGTTCACACCTTATTAATTATTTAGATTATGTATAGGGTAAGATAAGATACTATTGTCTGAAAAAGGAAGAGACTAGCACATGTTAGTGACCTGAACTGAGCAGAGTCCGGCTCTTTCAGACTTTTGAATGGCCTCCTAGTTGTACTTTTGTTTTTCTAATGTGCTGATTTGTCACGTACATACAATGGCTGTAATCCCCACAACCAAACCTGTCTGTCATTTTCCACTGAATAATACACAGAGAATTAAAAAAGTCTGATGATGAGTAGGATCTCATTTAAACCACAAAGAAAACTCAGATAATTGTTTCAAGTGCAAAGCCCTGCTACAGAGCAGACTGCATTCAGGCCCTCCCCATTGTCCAGGCTCAGTGACCTGGAAATTAGAACTACAGTACTAGCACTGGGACTTTAAGCATTAGGATTTTCAGTACAGGAAATGGAACGGAATCTTCGGATGTCTAGAATGAGACTTCTGATCTGTTTCTTGCAAAAGATTCCAACTAAAATTTTCCTCAGATTGTTAAGGAGCACAGCCTGCTGGATGACAATTTGATTTTGTTAGACTAAACAGTTGTTAAATTAACTGGGCAGAACAGAGATAAATTCCCTGCCCTGATGACAATTGCCACATTTTCCCTGTAGTCAGAGGTGAAAGCACCAAGAGAGATGGTTCAAGGAGTTTAAGTACTTAGTGATCTGAACTTATATGGGTTCTGCAACATATTCATTGCAGTATGGAGTTTTCAGCTCACTAGAGTACTGCCTATCAAGGGGCAATGGATAGTAGGTGAGAAACCAGGTCACTTCTTTCCAGTGGTATGGAAAGTAAATAGATGCTTAACAAACAATTTTGGCACTTGTCCCAGTCCCCATATGTTGCTGCCACAGCATATTGGAGCCATTTAGGGGGAAAATTCCCCTGCTGCAGGAGCTGCAGAGGGCTAGCATATGCACCCCTGTGATGATTCCCCAGAGCCCCCAGCATAGAGGTTGGGGGGGTCATAGCTGTAGCATGTAGTATTATGCGTTTTCTGGACTGCAGGATAACTCTAGGAAGGCTGCTGTACAGCCACTGGTGCATGCAGAGGCTGGCCCTGGTGGTGCAATTGTGGCTTACAGCCCCCTCCAACCTCAACTCCCCACTCCTACCCTGTGTCTTTATAAACTGCATCTTTCAGGAGTCACAGCAGACTAGCCCCCTAGTATGCGGTCAGCTGATTGGCCCACAAAGAGTCTCCTCAAGTCTCTTTCACCTCACACACTTCTCACATCTTCATGGATGCTCAGAAAATATGTATTTAGTTCAACAGATCTGGACCTTAGTGTAAAATTACGTTTTCCACATTATTTTCTCCTGACAACCCACAACCTCCGTCATCCAAATGTACCCAACTCCATTAAACCACTTTGATCAAATTTAGACTTACAAACCACAGGCCAAAGTGTGCACTGATCTATACATAGGGCAACCAGTCCAGTAAACTGTTTCTGCTGCATTTTTTACATCCTTTGTGGTTTTGATTTTTTTTTTCTAGCTTGGGATGGGCAATGTGCCTGCAGTGCGTGCTAGTTTACCTATCACAGTGCTTTTCCTAACACAGCATGTCAGCAGATTTCCTATCTGATGGAACTGTGCACTACTGAAGAAACAGTTAAAAGGGCATCAGAATATATCACATGCCATTCTTACTAGCACAGGTGCTTGCTGGTTTTCTTTTAGTAAAGCCTATAAATTCACTTTCAGGGTACTGCTATGGCTTTTACATCCATATAGAGTCATACTAACTTAGGAGAAATAACACAGGTAAATAGCAATAACTGACAATATTTTACGTTTAGATCATTAAGCTGCTTTTTAGGCTTGCATTTCCTTAGAGAGGAGACTCTTTGAGCTCTGCCTCTCTGTTTCATTTTATTTTAAGCATTGAAATGTGCAATCTAAATATTGCTGAGAATGTAAAACATTTATAACAAAATGTGCAATCCTCGAAAATAGAGTGGATGTCCCAAATTCATCTCTAGTGTAACGGTATTTAAGTCACAGTTGTATTTAAGTCAGTGGAGTTATACTAGGCATGGATTTGTCCAAATATATTTTTGATTGTTACTTAATGTGCTATAACTGTTCTGAAGTACAGCACTTCTATAATTAATTGCAAGGTACTTATACATTACTGAGCATGTCACTATCCAAAACATATTCATAAATATTGGAATAAATCTTTACATCACATTAGCTGACACATTTAAAATACAGCTTTACTATGGGGAATGATAGAGAAAAATGTATAAAACTAAATAAGACAACACTGTTAATGCCTGAAGTTGTGTATTCCTCGATATAAGAAAAATGTGAAAAAATTGTAGATCAGATAGGAATTCAAATGAATAATAGTCAGAAGTATAAACATAAGGTAGGGGACCATACAGTGTCCTCAATCTGCATGTGCAACATCTATTGATAGCAGGTTTCAGAGTGGTAGCCGTGTTAGTCTGTATCAACAGAAACAACGAGGAGTTCTTGTGGCACCTTGGAGACTAACACATTTATTTGGGCATCAGATGCATGTTAGGATATAGATATTCAGGCCTGTCTGCAAAGGCCTATACTTTAAGAGTTTAGGTGTATTCTTACCACTTAGCTAATTATAGAGGTATAAAAGAAAGAAGGAATCAAAATCACTGCCTGCCGGTGTAAGGGCCTTCCCTTACTGTGACAGTCTGAGGCCCTGTTCTTAGGCTAAGGCCTTCGGCTAAGCAGCAGAGGCCAAGCATAAATTGGGAAGTGTATGATCACATTGAAATAAGGTGCTATTGGGCTGTTAGGAATACAATCCTGTCCTGATATTCCTATCACCTCCAGAGAAAGGGACAAGCCTAGAAGATGTAAAAGGAAACTTAGTTTGATAGCATCCTGTCTGGCAAGAACTCACTTATCAATAGCTGGGATGTGAAATCCTCGTTTCTGTATTGTTCCATCACTGTAGTCTCACTTCTCTGTCTGGTTCTGTGATTGTTTCTGTCTGCTGTATAATTAATTTTGTTGGGTGTAAACCAATTAAGGTGGTGGGATATAATTGGTTAAATAACCATGTTACAATGTGTTAGGATTGGTTAGTTAAATTTCAGTAAAATGATTGGTTAAGGTATAGCTAAGCAGAACTCAAGTTTTACTATATAGTCTGCAGTCAATCAGGAAGTAAGGGGGGATATGGAATGAGGGAATTTGGAATTATGTTTCGCTAAGGGGGTGGGAATGGGAATGGGGACAGGGACACAGGCAAGGTTCTGTGGTGTCAGAGCTGGGAAGGGAGACACTGAGGAAGGAAACTGGAATCATGCTTGCTGGAAGTTCACCCCAATAAACATTGAATTGTTTGCACCTTCAGACTTCAGGTATTGTTGCTCTCTGTTCATGCGAGAAGGACCAGGGAAGTGAGAGGGTGAAGGAATAAGCCCCCTAACAACATGGAGTGAAAAAAAAAACAGTAAGCAGAATATATATTATATATTATAGCATATGAAAAGATGGGAGTTGCCTTACCAAGTGGGGGATCAGTGCTAATGAGCCAATTCAATTAAGGTGGAAGTGACCTATTCTCCGCAGTTGACAAGAAGGAGTGAATACCAAGGGAAGGAAAATCACTTTTGTAGCTGCTTCCCGGCTAGAGCTCGAGGGCTGGTTAAAACATCTGGAGGGCCTGATGCGGCCCCCGAGTCGTAGTTTGCCCACCCCTGCTGTAGAGCCTATGCACAGAGATGGGGCAAAACTGAAGCATTCTCAAGTCAGCTTGAGTGTACCACAGGAAAGGAAGAAAAGGCATGTGTATATTAAGTTCCCATGTTCTGAGCTTGTGAGTACATACTTTATTAAAGAACTTGCCTGTTTTCCTAGTGCTTTATACATATACATTGCAAACTAGAAAATGAAAGTAAGAGAAATGATACAGTGATACAGTGAGTCAGAGAAACATTTTAATTCTTCTCAGTTTCATGGTCCAAGTCAAATGTAATCAATCATCAGAAAATAAAAACTTCAGAATTCTACTGAGAGGTGCTGTGTGGTTGGACATTCTGCATTGCATTGATTTTTACAGATATCTCACAATTTTGAGATGCAAAGGAAATAAATGGAATCAGGGAAACTATGTATTATTTGTATTAATATGGAGGAGGCATATGGTGGACATTCCAGTTCTGCTAGGAATTGATGATAAACTTTCTGGTTCAAGCAGAACTTGTTCAGCTAGGGATTTTAAGTGAAGAATAGCAAACTTAAGGGACATCCGAAAGGGATAGGATCTATGCAGGAGGCAAAGGAAGAAAATTCCTCCAGCATGTCTTTGTGTTAAGCAAGCTCTGCTCTCTGCCACTCGGCACTGTGTATATAGTAGAAGGCTCATAGAAATGTAAGGCCAGTGTGTGTGTCAAAGTCCTGGTGAAAAGAACAGGAGTACTTGTGGCACCTTAGGGTATGTCTACACTACGAAATTACTCAGATTTTACAGAAGTAGATTTTTGGGAACAAATTGTATAAAGTCGAGTGCATGCGTCCACATTAAGCACATTAATTCAGCGGTGTGTGTCCATAGTACCATGGCAAGCATTGACTTTCGGAGCAGTGCACTGTGGTAGCTATCCCGCAGTTCCCACTGCCCATTGGAATTCTGGGTTGAGCTCCCAATGCCTGATGGGGCCAAAAATTTGTCACGGGTGGTTATGGGTAAATGTTGTCGGTCAACCCTCCCTCCATGAAAGCAACGGCAGACAATCATTTCACGCCCTTTTCCCTGGATTGCCTGAGCAGATGCCATAGCTTGGCAAGCATGGAGCCCATTCAGCTCACCACAGCAGTTATGAGCATTGTAAACACCTCACACATTAACGTGCAATTTATGCAGAACCAGAAGCTGAAAAACCAGGCGAGGAGGTGACAGCAGCGCGGTAACGAGAGTGATGAGGACATGAACACAGACTTCTCTCAAAGCGCGGGCCCTGGCAATGTGGACATCATGGTTTTAATGGGGCAGGTTCATGCCATGGAATGCCGATTTTGGGCCTGGGAAACAAGCACAGACTGGTGGGACCACATAGTGTTGCAGGTCTGGGACGATTCCCAGTGGCTCTGAAACTTTCACATGCGTAAGGGCACTTTCATGGAACTTTGTGACTTGCTTTCCCCTGCCCTAAACCGCAAGAATACCAAGATGAGATCAGCCCTCATAGTTCACAAGCAAGTGGTGATAACCCTCTGGAAGCTTGCAACACCAGAGAGCCACCAGTCACTTGGGAATCAATTTGGAGTGGGCAAATCTACTGTGGGGGTTGCTGTTATGCAAGTAGCCAACGCAATCACTGAGCTGCTGCTATCAAAGGTAGTGACTCTGGGAAATGTGCAGGTCATAGTGGATGGCTTTGCTGCAATGGGATTCCCTAACGGTGGTGGGGCGATAGACGGAACACATATCCCTATCTTGGGACCGGACCACCATGGCAGCCAGTACGTAAACCGCAAGGGGTACTTTTTAATGGTGCTGCAAGCACTGGTGGATCACAAGGGACGTTTCACCGACATCAATGTGGGATGACCAGGAAAGGTTCATGATGCTTGCGTCTTCAGGAACTCTGGTCTGTTTAAACGGCTGCAGGAAGGGATTTACTTCCCAGACCAGAAAATAACTGTTGGGGATGTTGAAATGCCTATAGTCATACTTGGGGGCCCAGCCTACCCCTTAATGCCCTGGCTCAAGAAGCCATACACAGGCACCCTGGACAGTAGTAAGGAGCTGTTCAACTACAAGCTGAGCAAGTGCAGAATGGTGGTAGTGTGTGCATTTGGACGTTTGAAGGGTCACTGGCAGAGTTTACTGACTCGCTCAGACCTCAGCTAAACCAATATCCTCATTGCTATTGCTGCTTGCTGTGTGCTCCACAATCTCTGTGAGAGTAAGGGGGAGACCTTTATGGTGGGGTGGGAGATAGAGGCAAATCGCCTGGCAGCCAGACACCAGGGCGATTAGAAGAGCACATCAGGAAGTGCTGTGCATCAAAAGCTTTGAAAACCAGTTTCATGATTGGCCAGGGTACCGTGTGACAATTCTATTTGTTTCTCCTTGATAAAAACCCGCCCCCTTGATTGACTCTAATTCCCTGTAAGCCAACCGCCCTCCCCCCTTCGATCACAGCTCAGAAATAAAGTCACTATTGTTTAAAAACCATGTATTCTTTATTAGGGAGATAACTCACAAGGTAGTCCGGGTGGGGTGTGGGAGGAGGGAAGGAAAAGGCCACTTCAATACTTGTTGAATGACAGCCTTCTGTCCACTGGGGTGGAGTGGTTGGGTGCCTGGAGCCTACCCCCCCCACACACACATGTTCTTGGGTGTCTGGGTGAGGAGGCGGCTATGGAACATGGGGAGGAGGAAGGGCGGTTAAACAAGGGCTGCAGTAGCAGTCTCTCCAGCTGACATTCATGAACCTCCACCAGATGCCGGATCATGTCCGTTTGTTCCCGCAGTAGCCCCAGAGTTGCTTCGTACATCCTCTGATCTTCCTGCCGCCGCCTCTCCTCATGTTCACTGGCCGCTTTCCTGTCCTGTGCTATTGTGTCCCTCCACACTTTCTGCTGCGCTCTTTCAGTGCAGGACACCTGCATGAGCTCAGAACATTTCATCGTGCGTTTTTTTCGCCGCCTTATCTGAGATAGCCTTTGGGATAGAGGATGGAGACTTGAAACATTTGCAGCTGTGGGAGGAAAAAAAGGGAGAGAAGTGTTTAAAAACATACATTTTACAGAACAATGGTTATCCACTTTCACGGTGAACAACACTATTCACATTACCTAGCACATGTGATTTTGGTACAAGGTCATTTTTTGCATCTTATATTGAGTGCCTGCGGCTTTGGTGTTAGAGATCAAACATGCCGGGCAACAGAATTCAGCTTGCAGGCGGCCATGGTGAGCCATAGTCTTTCGGCTTCTGCAACCTTCATAACAGCAGCACCCTCCTTTCCCGTACCAAGCAAAGCCCATTGAGTTGTCCATTTAGGGCTGCGGTTTTCGTGTTAACATGCAGCAGCAGAAACCAAACTAACCTCCCGATCCTTTTCTCTGCGATGGCTGCTTTAACCCTCCCCTGACCGCACCGTGTGGCTGGTTTCAGGGAAGATCCCTGCTAGCCAAACGTGAACAGCTCAGTGCCAATGCCGCTCCATCACCCGCTTGGCTAACTGCAGGAAGGATTTCTTTTCAGCCACAGGCAAACAGCCCAGTAGGAACGGCCACCTATGAGTGTCCTCTTAATTCAATTCCCGTATTTCAACCAGGTTGCCATGAACGATATCACTCTCCTGAGGATAACACAGAGAGGTAAAGAACGGATATTGCTTGAATGCTAGCAAACACTGGGACCCTGTGCTGCCAGGCTTTTGTCATGCAATGATACCGGATTATTTGCTACTAGCATGGCGTGGTCAAGTGTCCTACCATGGAGGACGGAATAAGGCTGTTCTCCCCAGAAACTTTCTGCAAAGGCTTTTGGAGTACCTCCAGGAGAGCTTCATGGAGATGTCCCTGGAGGATTTCCACTCCATCCCCAGACATGTTAATAGACTTTTCCAGTAGCTGTACTGGCCACAAATTCATCCCAAGTCCTCAGGGCAAATTAATCATTTAACGCTTGCTTTTAAACCATGTTTTATATTTACAAAGGTACACCCACCAGACGTCCCTTCATGGTCTGGGATACCGCGTTGGGAGGGTATTTCAGGCAAGGTGAGAAAAAGATCCTGGCTGTTGGGGAGAATAGTGTGCTGTGTGCTCTCCTCAACCACCACCACCTCCTCCTTCTCCTCCTCATCCCCATCCGCAAAATCCCCAGGCATGGCGACTGAGAGTACCCAATCATCAGAGTCCACGGACAGGGTTAGGGGTGGGGTAGTGATGGCAGCCCCCTCAGAACTGCCTGCAGCTCAGCGTAGAAGCAGCATGTCTGCGTCTCTGTCCGGGAGCGTCCGTTTGACTCTTTGGCTTTCTGGCTCCTTAAGTTTCAGCTCCTTGTCTCAGCTCCTTAAGTTTCACGCGGCACTGTGTTGAGTCCCTGTTGTGGCTTCTGTCCATCATAGCCCTGGAGATTTTTTCAAATGTTTTGGCATTCTGTCTTTTGGAACAGAGTTCTGATCGCATGGATTCATCTCCCCACACAGCGATCAGATCCAGTCCCTCCCGTACGGTCCATGCTGGAGCTCTTTTTCGATTCTGGGACTGCATGGTCACCTGTACTGATCAGCTCTCCATGCTGGGCAAACAGGAAATGAAATTCAAAAGTTCACGGGGCTTTTCCTGTCTACCTGGCAGTGCATCCAAGTTCAGATTGCTGTCCAGAGCAGTCACAATGATGCACTGTGGGAAAGCTCCCGGAGGCCAATACCGTCGAATTGCGTCCACACTAACCCTAATTCGAACCGACAATGTCAATTTCAGCGCTTCTCCCCTCGTCGGGGAGGAGTACAGAAATCGATTTTAAGAGCCCTTTATGTTGACAAAAATGGCTTTGGTGTGTGGGTGGGTGCAGGGTTAATTCGATTTAATGCTGCTAAATTCGACCTAAACTCGTAGTGCAGACCAGGCCTTAGAGACTAACAAATTTATTTGAGCATAAGCTTTCATGAGCTACAGCCCACTTCATCGGATG
Organism: Mauremys reevesii; assembly: GCF_016161935.1. Classification (NCBI taxonomy): domain Eukaryota; kingdom Metazoa; phylum Chordata; order Testudines; family Geoemydidae; genus Mauremys; species Mauremys reevesii. The sequence goes on along the minus strand of NC_052628.1, from coordinate 91,534,434 downwards.
CATAGAATGGAACATATAGTGAGGAGATATCTATACATACAGAGAAGATGAAAAGGTGGGAGCTGCCTACTGTAAGAGGCTAATTAATTAAGGTGAGGTATTATCAGCAGGAGAGAAAAAAACTTTTGTAGTGATAATCAAGATAGCCCATTTGAGACAGTTTGACAAGAAGGTGTGAGGATACTTAACATGGGGAGATAGATTCAATGTGTGTAATGGCTCAGCCATTCCCAGTCTCTATTTAAACATAAATTGATAGTATCTAGTTTGCATATTAATTCAAGTTCAGCAGTTTCTCGTTGGAATAAGCTTGCCTTTTGCTCATTTTAACATTCTCCAGTTATTAATAAGAGAAACTCATTTATGTAAATTGTTTCTCAAGATTTCTAGAGCATAACACATTTAGTGTGAGCTATAGTGATGGCATGCTGAAGCAGCATTTTCCCCTGTAGGGACTTCAACTCCCTGATCATTTTTGACTCTCTTCTATGTATGATTGCCATCTTAGGGGAAATTTTTTCCCAGCATGCCTTCCTGGGATCTATCTAACCCTTCCAGCTGCAGCAACTTGCCTCTGCCAGTTCTAAAATGGCCATTTTATAGCTAACCACTGTGTCTTTCTCTCTTCCAGCAAGATAGTATTCTTAAATTTTTATGTCTTCCTTTTCTAATTCCTGAGGAGATGGCACAATACTATTTTCAAGAAAACCTCACAAATTTTCTTAGCTCTGGCTCCCATCCCCTACATAAATAAATTGTGTATCTTACACACACACACTGTTAGGCAAACTGAGTTTTATTCTTTTTAAAAATATTTATCCCAGTATTTCATTTCCCCTTTTCAATCCTTTTTGCATTTTTCCTATTCTCTCCTCTCCACCTCCCCCCGCCCCACCCAGTGAAGTCTTCCTTTTCAAGATTTTAAACTTTTATCAGTTTGGATTTGGGGGAGGATTCTTCATATTAGTTTTCTCCTCTGAGAGAATATGACTTTGTATAACTGCCATTTAACTACGTTACATGTCTCTGGATATTACCTATTGTTTTTCTATAAGTTGAATTGTTCTGTTCAACTGAATGTGCTGATAATACATGTATCAGTATTTTAGATGAAATTTTCACTTTCCCTATCTGTATATTCATAAAGAGATATAATGTATTCACATTTGAATAATCCTCATTTGTAGTGTGACCAATTGCACATTGTGACTCCCTATCCCCTCCAAAATTTCATAAAATACATATGATGGAACAGAAACCAAAATATATCAACACAAAAAAATTCAGTTACATGATATCATGGACAGTATTTATTACATACACTATAAAAGCAGTGGCTGGAAATGTTTGATTTACTTATATACAGTACAAAAAGTAGAGGTCACTATTCCTGAAAGGCAATATTTGTCAACAGTTACCATACTTTCACCCTGTACTTGTAATGGGAAATAATTATGATATCTCAAATACCTCTGAGATTGATGCTCACCTTTTCCATTACAACAACTGTACCTTTGCATGATTTAAAATAAATGAAAAATATATTTTAAGTAAATCAGCTATAGATTTTGTTACTTCAAAAAACATCTGGACATAGAGGTCTGCTTTATGACTTATACATAGTTACCTACTAACTATGCCAATATTGGCTACAGTTTCACAATATAAAGTGTCACAATACCAGAGTTCACATTTTCAATACTTTTTAACTGTACCACAACTTAAGAACATAGCACTTTTATGAACCACACAAGAAATGCAATATTTTCTTTTTACATAAGAATAAAAACTGGGGTGGCGGGAAATCTATATATAGTCCCTTTGCTGCTCCATTCCTCCAGCCCAGCCATGCTTTGACATAGCATGACCTCTGTACTGTTAGTTTAAAGGCCCAGTGAAGTAGACACTTACACACATGAGTAAGTGAACACACATGAGTTGTCCCATTGATTTATTGACTTCAGTGGGACTATTCACTTGAATACAGAACGACATGTCTAGGTGTTTTCAAACTCTGGCTCTAATACTGTAAAATGACAAAAAAAAATTTCCTAGGTAAGTTAAGTGATTATTCAAATTAAGTATACAAATGAAAAATAATTTTAATGAAATATACTTTCAACTACAAATTTGCTTTTAAGAGTGTGATATAACTTTTAACAGCCAATTAAAATTATAAAAATTAGTTAAACAATTACCTCCTTTTAATGTTTCTCCATTAAAGTGACAGAAATTCTTCTCTTCCTTAGCATATTTTACCATTTCATTTTTATGACAACCTTCACACTGTTATCAGAGTATAATTTTTCTCTTATCCTCATCAGCTTTCACTTTTCATTCAGACTGTGCTCCAGGTTTTAGTCTGTGTTGGATTTTTTTTGTTTTTTGCCAATTACTCGTACTTGATTCTGTCCCTATAGTTTAATCCTTTGTTCTTCTAGTGTAGTTATCATGACCCTCAACATCTAATTTATCTTAAACTAATTTTCTCTGCTACTCCCCTGGGTGATTGTATTCTAAAAGAAAAACATACGTGGGAATCATACCTGTCTTTAATAGAAAATATAAGTAGAAAACTTCTTTCACTCATTACTACTTTCATTTATATACCCTAACAGTGTATCTAGGACATGTTAGTAGGAAATGCTTCAAAGAATTTTCCATCTCTATAATAATACTCACTATCAAGGACATCTGTCGTTAGATTAAATTAGTCTGCAGGCTTGGGGTCCTTTTGGACTCCTCAGTGCTATTGGATGTCCAAACAGCCATGGCAGCAGAAAGCCTCCACCTCCATCTGTGACTATGTAGAAGTTTTGCATGCCATCCTATCAGATAAGGATTTAGCCATGGTGATCCACCTATTCATGACCTCCAGGCTTGACTATTACAACTCATACGTAGTAATGAAGTCTGAAAAAGCTCCAACTGGTGCAAAATGTGTAAGCAGAAGCTATCTGCCTCTCAACACAGGTCAGCCCCAAGCAGAAGAAATCCACTATTTTCATCACCACTTTTGAGCTCCATATGGATAGGATCATTTAGTTGGCTTCAGTACATCAGGTGAATGCTTCCATTTGATGTAAATTAACTAGTTCCAGTGGAGAAGGCTGCCTCACTTAAAACCTAAGTGGACAAATGCATATATCTGTTCCCTAAAAGGGAGTTGAGGCATGTGTCACAGCCCTTTGCCTTATACTGTTGTTGTTGCTGCTGCTGCTGCTTCTCCTGGGAATGCTAAGCATCTACTCTAGACAGTAATTTAGAGTCCATATCAAGGGTCTTTCTGATCCAGGCTTTATTTGAGGAAATCATGGATGGAATAATGAAAATCCATGGATCGTCCCTACTAATTCTGAAGCACAGTTAAGGACGACCAGCCCACCTGATCCCAGCATGTGAGCCGCCAGGTTTTGTGGTTAGTGGAGGGTTTTCCTGACAATATTGTCCAGTTTCACCACGAAAGATGGGTGCTGAAAATCATTAAACCTGATAAATTTACCCCTTGCAGCAGTATTGATCTCCCTGTAGTGAAAACAAGCCCTATGTATGGATGGTTAGCTACTGCAGGGTCAAATTCTGATCTGTATGACTACCACCGAGCTCAGTGGGAGAGATGTATACTTTGGGGGGCAGAATTTAGTTCACCACAACTCTTTTGAATGGTGCTGGTTCATTCAAGCTTGTTTTGGTGTACCAAAGATTTTCAGTTATTGGGGCGGGGGGAAGAAACTTTTTAAATTATTATGCTTTTTAAAGAATACTATTGAAATTTTTAACAGCAACATTAATGTTGAAAATGTTGAAAAAACCAATAATATCGCTCTTGTGCCAGTTCATTTTTTTTCATGAAAGTAGAATGTCCAGTCTCCTCCTACACGTTTTAAGAGAGAAGAATAAATAATGCAGATGGAAAGGGTCACCTTGACAGGAAAAAAAAAAAACCCCAACAAAAGACAAGCCCCCCCCACACCACATGCATATTACTGGATTAAAAGTCTGTCAGTAATTAAAGAATGAGAGAGGGTGAATAGATTTATATTTTTAAAGGATTGCTTTAAAGGAAAGCTTTGTCTCAAAGGACTTTATTCTCAAATAACTCTGGGTGCCAAAACAAGGTCTTATGTATAGCATTCAAAGCATCCCATAGTTATTAAACCCAACTAAATTATGGCAATACAAAACATGGCTGTGAATATATATTAGAAAATAGAAGATCTAATTTACAGCTTTTCACTCTTTAGTTATAAATTTTAATGTGTTAGACAATACGTTATATCCTGTGCATTTTAATCTCTGATATAAAACAATAAAATAGAATACAGGAAAAAAGATGGGAGAGATTCTACATGAAGTTCTGATGTAGGAAAAATCAATTGAGTATAAGGTGTATATAAAAACAAATTGTAGAAAATAATCCATCAAAAACAATTGAAACTTTGTTCACAGTAAGTTGTGATCAGATTTCCCAGGTAGAAAATATTTTATCCCAAGGAGACATTCCTATCTCAGTCCTGCAATCAGAATGCCCTAGCAAGACTCTCAAGCGGAGATCATTCATGAGTCTTGGGTTCTGACTTGAGAATATTGTACACTTAGCCCTACACATTAAGCCACTCCAGCCAAAGAATTTAAAATTCACTTGACATCTAACTGCCCTAGCAGCAGAACATAAAAGTGAAGCAATGCAAGCATGGGCATAAGCTGTTTTCAAAGCTTTAACAAAGTTTTCTTTGCTGAGTAAATCAGATTCTTGGCATGCTATTTGCAGGTTTAACTTACCTATATAGCTTTTGAACTCTGCAAAATAAGTCTAGCAATGGGAGGTTAAGAAAGTAACTGATAAAATAAATGTGTTGCAGTGGGATATTAACTTTCCTTTTCTCTTACCAGACTAAATTACAGCAAATGTCTCTCAATTGTCCTGCACAAGAGAAAGAAAGCATTCATCAAAGTTAATCTTTTTGTTAATCTTAAAATTAGTTTGTAATAAGGAATTTCTCTGTTTTAAGGGAGTTCTCTCTGTATATATTGTTTTCATGAGCGTGGGATTTTAGAACCAGGATCAGAACTGGACGTTGGAGAAATTTGAATATTGATACCAATTTTGCAGTCAGTTCACTCCTGTAACTGGCAAAGACAAAATCCTTGATGTGAAACTCTATTCTCCATCTTTGAATTATTGGCCTAGTTGGCTCTGTCTGGATTTGTTCCTTTGGCGCTCTCTGGCTTTTACTAATACTCTCCCTCCCTTCCTGCCCCATACAAACTAACTTGTTTCTTTATAGTCTCATGTATTTTACTTTTGCCACTAATAAGAGTTCTGGAAATATCAAGTGTCTGTGAAACTTTGCTTAACCATATATAAAGCTCTCCTGTAGATGGCTGAAGTTAATAGACTTGTAGAGGAAGAGAAAAATCTACTGAATTTCTCTCACTCGTGTGTGTCTTGATTTTGCTTGCTTCAATAAGTAAATTTGTATAGACCTGGTCCTGCAGTCCTGATTCTTGTGTAACTCCCGATGAAGCTGATGTGACTCTTGCCTCTATGAGGACTTCGGTATAAGGCCATAAATAAGTGAAGTTCAGAATAATTAGGGGCTATAAGAAGAAAGGCATGGTCTTCTGCCAAGTAATTATTAGTGTAACATTGCCTTAACTACAAGAGTCTGTCTTATTTCTTTGGGTGAAAAGGGTGGGTTAGAGAGAGAAAGAGAATGGGAAATCTGAATGTGGTTGGATTGGCCCAACTTCTGTGAAACATTTTCCAAAGCAATAACTCCATTGCCTATGGACATTAATGCGGCAGTGCTTGCTGGTTTGGGATTTAGGCAGTGCTATCTTATTGCTGCTCATCACTTACTTTGGGGTTTGATTTTACTCACCCTTCGTAAACATGATCCCCAACATTGCTCTGAGTAGCTACACCTAGGCTCATACCCATTTCCTATGATGCAGATTTGATGCTGTTGATAATGGGTTTGATGATGCACTTCCCTCAGATGTTGTTCCTCTTTTATACTCCTCCACCGGGTGAGCAGAGTGGGCCAAAGGGGTGCCCATTTTTCTGGGGCCTCCCCAATTGGCGAGGGCCCTAGGCATAGGCCCAGTTGGCCCAGTGGCTAATCCGCCACTGACTGTGACCCCCACCTTCCCCCAAAATAATCTTGCAACCCCCTGCAACTACATTTTGGGTCAGGACCTCCAATTTCAGAAACAGTGGTCTTCCCCTGTGAAATCTGAATAGTATAAGGTAAAAGCACAGAAAATATCAGATTTCATGGTCCGTGACACGTTGTTCATGGCTGTGAATTTGATAGGGCCCTAACTATAGTCCTTAGTAAAATATTGCCTTAAAGGGGCTAATCAATCTGCTGTTTTGTGGATCATTTTAATCATTTCTGCACCTTCCTTTTATAGTGGTGCAGAAAGCTGGATTTTCATCTCCTTGGATGAACTTCTGTTACCATTATAGCAACTTGCAATTTTATACTTGGAATGGAATGCTTTGTGTTTGGTTTTGCATGAAAAGCAATATACTGGGGAGCAGGTATATTAAATGTGTGGTGGAATCTGCCTTTTTGTTCTCTTAAGTGAATTTAATGCTTGTATAAGCATTCAAATCAGCAGCTCTGGAATTGAAGTTACCTATTTATCCATAGAACTGATACAGCATGGGCAGCAGCAAGCTTCCCCAAACCACCCCATGCTCTGCCTTTTTCTTTCAACCTTGGGACCGCCTCTCGGGAAGACAGGGTACGTGACTTTCTATGCTAAGTCCATCCTTGGTCTCCTGGCAGAGTGTCAGTTGTGATGGTGGGTTTTGAGGATGATGTGGATACTTTTCCTTTGAGAACTGGTAATGATTTTCAGTCACTGTCCCCCAGAACTGTGTTTGAACTGGAGACCAAAAGATGAACATGTTGTTATCGAATTACCAGTTCCCTGAGCCATCCAGGGTTTGAGTTTCACCTCTTTATTTTAACCACCTGCTTAAATTGATGGAATTTACTGAACTGTCTCTCTTCAAGTTCCCAAGATGGACACTTGTCATGAGATACAAGGCATCATTCCTGTCAAGAGCAAATTTAGCTTTAAAGCCCCAATCCCACTTCAGGCTCTGTCAGCATAGACCATTGTACCCACAAAGGGTGCCAAGCTGACTGAAGTCCTTGTCAATTTTCACTGCTCCTACACAGAACACTGACCTGATTTTTGTCAGTTTCACAATCTTCCCATGGTGTCATTCTGTTGACGCTCAAGAAAGCTCTTATCCTGCCTGCCTCCACTGCAGTTAGCTGCTCACAGGAGAGGACCACGTGAAAATAGAGACTGTGAAAGTGCTAGATTAGCTAAGAACATAAGAATGGCTGTACTGGATCAAAGGTCCATCTAGCCCAGTATCCTGTCTTCCGACAGTGGCCAGTGCCAGGGGCTTTGAAGGGAATGAACAGAACTGGTAATCATCAAGTAATCCATCTCCTGTCTGTCTAGCAGAGATGTATTGTGGCCTTCGTAGCAGCCAGAAAGCTAATGGAAGGGGTAGAGTAGAAGGGGGTGGAAGGCAGGGAGAGAGGCAGAGAATTTTTTCCCCCTTCCAGCAGCTGGTGAAGGAGGTTTCATATGTAGAAGCTGTTGAGCGGGGCTCAGAGAGAGCACTCTTCTTGTTCTCTTAACACCTCCCACCCCTGGCTGCCAACCCTCTGAACTATGGGGGCAGGCAAGGTTTGGCTTTTCACCTGGGCATTGCCCCTGGCCAGTAACTCCTTCCCTCCTCCCTTTCATCCTTTGTTTCAGTTGTTAGCTAGTAGTTTATTTTTGAGGATATTAAGTATCTGATAAAGTTTCCAAACTAAGCTACTACCTTAAGACCAAAACAATGAAGGGACATCAGTATCTAGGGGGCAGTGCCCAGCTAAGTATGAGTGGGTGCATGGACTGGTGTTGAGTGAGAGAGATTTATGTGATACGCTAGAAAAGAGAAGTACCATTTTGAGAGACAGAGGGCTTTTGTGGGAAAAGATAGGAATGAAAATATTTAGAAGTCGCTAAAAAGCCAGGATGGGAAAGAAATTATAATGCAAGAAAGAGAAAAATAGTAAGTTACATTTCTTGAAATGTACATTTCTTGAATGTTGACTGACAGTATGTTGCATTTAAATAGAGTATATAAAAAATATGCAACTCACTCCTTTCAATTTTAGGGACATGGTCTTTTGGGGAGCATGGCAGCACTGGTAATTTTCACCTGGCTGCAAGGCTAGTAGGTGTTGTGGTACCGTGGGAAAAACTACAGACCAGAACACCCTCCAGTTATTGGTTCCTTATGTTTATGGCCATTATTTTCATAATAGCTAATTAAAACTGAATTGCTTAGTATATAGAAATGATTGTTTTCCATTCCTGTTAAATGATATTAATATATTTAGGATTCTACTATATGGGAAAAACATGTACTTCTTTCTCTCTGTAGGTGATACTTTTCCTCTCCTAGAATAATTAGCTGTTTCCAGGTCAGCAGGTAAAAAGGCTGAAATAAATTGTAGAATCCAGGATTCTATTTGTAATATCTTTTAACTACTCTGTCTTCGGCAAACTGAGACCTCAATTTAGAAAAAATATCTCTATTCAGGGAAGCACTTATGTGCTTAAATCCCATTGAGTCAATGAGACTTAAGCATCTACTTAAATGCTGTCCTGAACAGAGATGAGTTTAAGAGCATATTTAAATGCTTTCCTGAATTAGAATCTGAAAGAAAAACGCTGAGAATTCTATTTGATTCATTATAAAAGGTTAAAGGAAGCTCCCCCCCCACCACTGTAACCCACACCTTAAAAGGCAAATTGTATTTGCAGATTGGAAGCCGCATTTTTTACCAAAGATAAAATGAGGGAATTGTATGGTATGTGTTCCTCACATCACCACTAAGTGTTTGCAAGTAAACAGCAAATTCTGTCTTCAGATATTCCAACACAACTCCTATAAACTTTAATGGACTTACAAATGTTTGTCTAATGGGAGAATTTGATCCAGTGTTTTCATGCTCACCTCACTTTGTTGGACTAATAAAAGTCACCGTTACATGAAGGGCCTTATTCTGTGAGGTGCTGACTGCCTGCATCTTCCATTGACTTCAACAGGAGTCAAGGACACTCAGCATTTTCAAGATCAGGAGATGCTAAGACAGAAAAACAGTGACCTTCCAATTAATCTACAGTATTACTTGTGCATTAAATGCCCTATAAAAGTAACCCAAATGTTTGTGAAATGTCATAATTACTACTATTTTGTTACAGCAAAATACAATTAATAATATTGGTTTTGGCTTAATGAAGCTTACAGAAGTCTGTGCCAGAGGTAATTAACGAATGGTTCAAATGGCAGTCTGCAAGGCTTTGAAGATATCTGTGGGAAATAGGCTGTTCCGTTGTTCTTTACTACCATTATGTATTAGAAGTGACATTACTAAAAACAAGCTAGTCTCTCTGGTCCAGTAGACCAATTAAGGCATTCACATTTGTCATCCCATGACTGCACAACTGTTAGCACTACTTTTATTCTTATAATGGCTTCAGGGAAAGATCCATAATTTTATGTGAAATCTTTTGATATCTCTGCTTCAGCGGGGAAAAATCTATAAGAAAAAGGATAAAATGCTGTCTGGGAGGAGTGAAGAGTAAAAAGAGATTTTTTTAAAAAAAGTTTGACAGTCAAAAAGGACAAATGTCATTTTCATGTGCTGCTTAGTCTGAGTAAGTTAAACTAAGGGCTGATCTACACTGACATTTTACATTGGCATAGCTACATCCCTCAGGGGTGTAAAAAATCTTGAGAGACATAGCTATGCTGACCTAGCCCGGGTGTAGACATTGGTAGGTCAACAGAAGAATTTTTCCCTTGACCTAGCTACTGCCTCTCCAGGAGGTAGATTAACTATAGCAATGGGAGAACCCCCTCCTACCTCTGTAGTGAGTGTCTATACTGAAGCGGTGCAGCTGCTGTTGTGTCATGGTAGTAGTTTAAGTGTAGATAGACCCTGAGGCTATATCTACATGGCCGTGCAGGCTTTGGGAGGTGTGAATTGCAGGGCATAGCAAAATACTGCACTCTAACTGCCCCATGTGGACACTGCTGGAGTGAACTGAAAAGCAGCCGGTTCATGTTACCATAGACTATGTTATCACAAGTAGGTACTTCTTAGTTCATGCCAACAGAGTCTACATGGGTAGTTAGAGTGCAACATTTTGCACTCTGCAGTTCACAGCCCCATAGACTGCACTATGGCTTAGGGTAGACAAGCCCTAAGTAAAGAGGATTAGATGTTGTTGTGTATTTGGTTGTCATGGTTTCTGTTGCTATGGCAACTGAGTTAGAGTATTATGGTCTGTAAATAAAATGGTGGTTTTGTTAGCTGTCTGCTCTCTGGCCTCAAGTGATTTCTTCCTAAACTGGCTGCCCCCAAGGATATAACAAGTGGCGACGAGGGTGAGACTCCGGTGCTGCTCCAGTAACAGAAGGAAGTAGAAGTCAAGGTAAAGAACAAACAAACAAAAAAGCTGCTTCTTTGCACTGACTGTGAAAGTGAAACTAAAATCATGGCTACTCTGACCAGGCCTCTGGAGCCTTTTGATGAGAATACAGAGCAGTGGCATGTGTATACTGAGCGTTTTGAGCTTTTTTTTATTGCAAATGACATTCCAGAAGCAAAGAAGGTGCCAATATTCTTAAGTGTTGTAGGAGCTAAAACCTACTCCCTGCTACACAGCTTACTACACCCTGTTAAGCCAGCAACTAAACCTTACAGTGACATTGTGGAAATCCTGGGGTCCCATTTTTCCCCAAAACCACTGGTAATTGCTGAAAGATATAGGTTCCACAAAAGAGACCAAAAGGAAGATGAAACAGTTGTACAATTTGTAGCCATTCTATAAAGCTAGCAGAACACTGTGAATTTAAAGAAATGTTACATGATGCCCTGCGTGACAGGTTAGTGTGTGGCCTGTACAGTGAAGCTATACGGAAGCGCCTACTGACAGAGGCTCAGCTTACCTTACAGAAGGCTGTTGATATTGCTGTCTCCATGGAACTGGCTACAAGGGAGGCACAATACATCGGTGCACCCCCTAGGGTGCAAAAAGTGTCACAAGAACCGACCCACAAAACTGTGCAGAGTCAAGAATGTTACCGCTGTGGTAAGCCAGGACACCAGGCATCAGAATGCTGGTGTAAGGACCTGGTGTGTCGACACTGTGGCAAAAAGGGACACATTGAGTGTGCCTGTAAACAAAAGAAAAAGAGGCCTGTGGTCTGGCCGACAAAAAGAGGAACCTTGCATACTCTAGAGCAGACCCAGGATGATCAAGGAGACACCTCATCACAAGAGGAAGTGCCACTACATGTTTTGTCTTTGGCAGCGGGCTCACATGAATACTGGGTAACCTCCTTATTGGAGGGCAAACCTATACGCATGGAACTGGACACCGGTGCAGCTGTCTCGCTGGTCTCTGAGACTGTGTATGAAGAAAAGCTACAGCATCTTCCGCTTAAGGCAACAAAAACTGTTCTGAAGACGTATACGGGAGAAGCTGTGCCCATGGTCGGCACTATTGATGTTAAGGTGGAGCTCAATGGACAGGCCGCTAGATTGCCACTGTTTGTGGTGAGAGGTAACTACCCAGCCTTAATGGGTAGGTCTTGGCTTGGGAAGATTCAACTGAACTGGGCAGAAGTGCACCGGATGACTAAAGAAGAAACCAGTCTAACCCCTATACTAAGGAAACATGCTGCTGTTTTTGGAGATGATTTGGGAAGTATGAAGGGAATCACTGTGACATTGAACATTAAACCTGGCAGTCCACCAAAATATCTGAAAGCCCGAACTGTGCCATATGCCATCAGGCCAAAGGTTGAAGCAGACCTGGAGCGCCTGGTCACCAATGGAGTCCTAATACCAGTTACCCATAGCTCATGGCCACTCCTATCGTTCCAATAGTGAAGAAAGATGGCTCTCTCCGGATTTGCGGTGATTTTAAAGTCACTGTCAACCCAGTGTTGTGTGCAGAGCAATACCCGCTTCCCGCATCGATGACCTCTTCGCAGGCCTGGCTGGGGACAAAAGTTCAGTAAGATTGATCTGAGTCAAGCATATTTACAGATGCGTCGATGAAATGTCCCAAGAGCTGTTGACTATTGTGACTCATAAGGGGCTTTATCGATACTGTCGCCTACCCTTCGAATAACATCGGCTCCGCCCTGTTCCAGAGAGCTATGGACCAGATCTTGTGTGGCTTGTCAGGAGTTCAGTGCTATCTGGATGACATCCTGGTCACTGGAAGAAATGAAGAGGATCACTTAAAGAATTTAGAGGCTACCCTACAAAGATTGGAAGAGTATGGCCTACGAGTTCGCAAAGACAAGTGTGAATTCTTCAAGCCCTCTGTTGAATATTTGGGACACATCATCGATTCTGCAGGTCTTCATAAGGCCCCTGCAAAAGTTAAAGCTATTGTGGAGGCTCCCCCACCTCGAAATGTAAGCCAGCTGCGCTCGTTTCTAGGACTACTGAACTATTATGGAAAGTTCATCTCACAGTTAGCCACACTGCTAAAACCACTTCACGAGCTCCTTGGGCAGAACAAGGCCTAGAAGTGGACTGAAGCCTGTGATGTTGCATTTAACAAAGCTAAGGATGCATTGTTAAATTCTGAAGTTCTAACGCACTTTGATCCATCCTTACCCCTGCAATTGGCCTGCGATGCCTCCCCTTATGGAGTGGGAGCAGTCGTGTCACACATTATGCCTTCGGAGAAGAGAGACCTATTGCTTTTGCTTCACGCACTCTAAGCAAAGCAGAAACTAACTACGCCCAAATCGAACGGGAGGCATTAGGAATTGTTTTTGGAATTCGGAAGTTTCATCAGTACCTCTTTGGGCGAAAGTTTACTCTTCTTACAGACCATCGACCTCTGACGTCAATTTTTGGACCCTACACAGGCATTCCCCCATTAGCTGCTAGTCGTATGCAACGTTGGGCATTGTTACTTTCAGCACACACATATGAAATTAAATATCGGAAATCCACTCTGCACGGCAATGCAGATGGCCTCTCGAGGTTGCCTTTGCCGGTCAAACATCAAGATAGCGCCCAAAAGGAAATCTTCTATTTTGAACAGGTAGAGAATACACCCATCACTGCTACTCAGATAAAGAAAGCAACTCGCGTTGACCCAGTATTGTCCCAAGTTATGGACCTGGTGATGCATGGAAAATCTCGACAAACCTCTCCGGTCTCATCCGACCTTGTTCCCTACATGTCCAAACGGATGGAGTTATCGGTCCAATCTGGTTGTTTGTTGTGGGGGAGACGTGTCATTATTCCACCACCACTGAGATCACAGAAGTTAGAACAGCTACATTCCGGTCACTGTGGAATAGTGCGCATGAAGGAAATTGCACGAAGCTATTTTTGGTGGCCTGGATTGGACAGCGCTATTGAAGAGAAGGCAAAAGCTTGTATGTCATGTCAGGGTGTGAGGAATGCACCCCAGTGGGCACCCCTACACCCATGGGACTGGCCTGAAAACCCGTGGCAACGTATTCACGTTGACTTTGCTGGCCCCCTTGAAGGAAGCATGTTCTTGGTGGCAATAGATGCCCATTCTAAATGGCCAGAAGTCTCTATAATGCAGTCCACTTCTGCAGAGAGTACTATCCAAAAACTACGAGGACTCTTTAGTCGTTTTGGTCTGCCAGAAGAACTTGTGAGCGACAACGGACCGCAGTTCGTTTCTCAGGAGTTTCAAAATTTTATGAAGGCAAATGGGATACACCACATCACGTCAGCACCATATCATCCGTCCACCAACGGATTAGCTGAAAGATTTGTGCAGACAATGAAAAACGCTTTGAAATCAGCAAGGGGACAACACTCCATTCAAAAGCGTCTTGATATCTTCTTACTTTCCTACAGAAACACCCCTCATGCTACGACCCAGGCATCCCCAGCCTTTCTAATGTTGGGACGACAGCTGCGCACTTGCTTTGATCTGCTGAAACCTTCTGAACCCCGACAAACTGTGCAACATCAGCAGCAATATCAAGTCATCAGACGGGCACCCAGAGCAAAAGATCGAACCTTTAGCCCGGGACAGCCAGTTTTGGCTCGGAATTATACTTCCAGAGCTAAATGGGTCCCAGCCACAGTCATCACTCAAACAGGACCTGTTTCCTACACAGTCCGGACTGCAGAGAATGTTACCTGGAGGCGACATGTAGATCAGCTGTTGCCAGGTCATGCCAGTCCTCAGGACCCATCTGCAGTTGAGGGGTCTGACTTCACCTCTTCTGGTGAGGCACCGAATCACGAGTCACCTGTTCCTGACTGTTCTCCTCCATTACTGCCGGCGGCTGAGATACCCCTCTGCCCAGCACGAGCTGATACCACCTCCTCACCCGTTCGTGCTGCGGACCCTGAGCCCCTAGTGCTTTCGGGTGCAATAACACCAGAAGTTCGCCGTAATCCACCTAGAGACAGAAGGCCTCCTCATCGGCTGGATCTCTAGCTAGGGTGAACCCACGGTTATGGGGCAAAATAATCCCCAGGGTTTAGCCGGGAATGGAGGCAGTCTACCCTCCTTCTCTAGTCTAGTGTGTGTGTGTTTGTTTTTATTTAGGGGATGTTCTTATTGGGGGGGAGGAATATGTTGTGTATTTGGTTGTCATGGTTTCTGTTGCTATGGCAACTGAGTTAGAGTATTATGGTCTGTAAATAAAATGGTGGTTTTGTTAGCTGTCTGCTCTCTGGCCTCAAGTGATTTCTTCCTAAACTGGCTGCCCCCAAGGATATAACAGATGTGGTCAAAAAATGCCTGCTGTAATAACAAAATAAGTTGATTTTTGCAGTTCTTCATGATTTCTGGTAAACTTAAAGGGTCAGATTCTGAAGTCTTTACTCAGTCTTTTGCCTGACTAAGGGCTTAAGGATTTAGCTCATGCATAGTCATAGATGTGAAGGCCTTTACTTAATCACAGATCCCATAAACAAAATAATTTTTCCACCACAAATCTCATATAGCAAATATACATTTCTATTTAATATGAATCAGACAGCAAAAGCAAGATGTTTAGTAATTGTTTTTAATTATTTTCTTTTAATAAATACTTCTATAACAAACAAGTTTTAGGATAAATTATTCAAAAGTGCTTAAGTCCCATTTTCAAAAGTGAATTTTAAGCTCCTAGGTGGCTGTCACATTTGAAATTAGGACTTGGGATGCTAGGTCACTTGGGGTATGTCTATACTGCAATTAGAGGGTGTGACTGTAGCTCAAGTAGACATACCTGAGATAGCTTTAATCTAGCTCGCTCAGGTACCAAAGCTGTGAAGCCATGGCAGTGTGGGCTGGACAAACTTGCCGGAAATGCTGCGTAAATATTCATAAGACTAGACCACATTGAAGCATGCATTGTTACAGCTCCACTGCTCCGCTACTCAGGCTAGATAGATGAAAGTTAGCTTGGGTATATCTACTTGAGCTGCAATCATTCCCACTATGTGATTGCAGTATAGCTATACTCTTAGGCACTTTTGAAATGTTATCTATAGATGCATTTTGTTCTATCCCTGTTTAATTAGGCACTGCTGTCACATGCATCAGACCCTAAGACTATAATGTAACTAACAAACCAAGGACCCATAACGAATGCAATGGGAACTGGATTGGGCATACATAAAAATGGTATTGTAAAGTCATTTGGGGTGTATATAGCACTTGCTCCATGCTATTTATGGTAAGCAGTGCAGCCAGAGCCATAATTAGGCTAGAAGAAGCATAAACAAAATAATTGGATTGTTACAGAATACTCTTTTACAAGCTTCAAGATATGAATATACACAGTACAGAAGCTGCCCTGCAATATGGCTGTCACTGCCATTTCTTCTTGCAAAAATATTAGTATAATTATTTGACAGCTAAAGAGAAAACAGGTTTTATTTTAACTTGCTTTCTGTTTTCAGAAGGCCAACACTCATGATAGGTACAGTAAATTGTTACTCTTTGTGATGAAAATATCAGCTGTTAATGTGTGAGCCAAAAGGAGCTACGTAATGGCGTGTTTTGTCGTTGGTTTTCAGACATGTAGCTGCAATTGTTAGGTTAACGTAAATAGCAGGCCGGTGTTGTATAACATGTAGTTGAGGGCATAAGGCAATGATGGTAAAATGGAAACAAGCTAATTGCTGTAAATTATGGAAATTGTTAAGCTCATAACACTTTAATTGCTAAAAGTGGGCTTCTTCTGTAGAGTTACCTTTGTTAGGGTTTCAGTAGGGATGTTAAAGAAACAGGTTCTGTTACTGCAATTGAATTACTGTTTTTAGAAAATATTTGAGGTATAATTCATTTCTATTAAAGCAATACAATTAATGTTACGTAGTGGGCTTGGGGAAGGTTGTTTTTGTTTGTTTTGTTCTGAGGGTTTGTATATATTAAAATTTTTGTTTAGAAACAAAAACAATAAACTAAACAGCAAGGAGCATGTCTTCAGCTATCATCTGGAGATACCCTTTTAGATAAAGTTAATACCTTAGCTGGTATATGGATGTTTGCTTCTTTGATTATTCTCTGTACCCAGGTGTGTCAAGAATCTTATAATACTCAGTAGTGTAATGACAGCTAAGTGTGCTTTGTCTAAATTTATACTTGCAATTTCAAGTGTGGGAAAAGTATAACACTTTTGTTTAATTTGTTAGATAACTGTAAGGCTTGCATGGACAGACAGTGTTGCATGGTTGTTGTTATAACCTAGCCCACTACCAGGGGCGGCTCTAGCTTTTTGGCCGCCCCAAGCAGTCATGACCTCCCGCGGGCATGACTGCGGAGGGACCGCTGGTCCCGCGTGGCTCGGCTGGACCTCCCGCGGCTGCGGGCGGCTCGCGGGTCCAGCGGCTCACATGAGCTGCCGCAGTCATGCCTGCGGGAGGTCCAGCCGAGCCGCGGGACGAGCGCCCCCTCCGCAGTCATGCCTGCGGCAGGTCCAGTCTTCCTGGGGCTCCGGTGGACCTCCCGCAGACATGACTGCGGCAGGTCCGCCGGCCCAGCCTGCCGCCCCCCCCTCGGCAGCAGGGGACGCCCCCTAGATGTTGCCGCCCTAGGCACCAGCTTGTTTTGCTGGTGCCTAGAGCCGCCCCTGCCCACTACCACTCTAAACAGTCACTAGTTGGTTAATACTCTCTTGTGCAGTGTTTCTCCCTATTCCCTTTTGGACTTGAGCACCCTTTCACTGTGTTGTGGCCAATTGTTCTATTGCATAATGTGGAACCTGTGTCAGGTAATGACTGTCACTGGGAAATAGAACCAGTCTTGAATGGTGTGTCTAGTGAGCCAGAAATATACTCCAAACTCAAATAAGCAATTTTTTAGGGTTAAAAAAAATACATTTTAACTCCTGTTTCCCCTTAGTCTCCTCTGCCTCAAATATCAAGGAACTATTCAGGCCTCTGATGCTAGCCATGTTTAGAACTTGCTCAGAATAAACACACTGAACAATTCTCTAGGCAGATTACCTGAAAAGCCCTGTGTAAAGGCCATATGAATCATTCATGCTATAAACTAGGGCCTGAAAGATTTAATGTGGCAAGAACACTGTCGATTTGATTGCACTGAAAATTAATTTTGCAGGCTATTAAGTCTGCCTGGGCAAACAGTTAGTTATTCTCTTGTCTTCTTTGGGACAAAGTCAATAGAGTTTAAGGCTGAATTCAATCCTCTGTGTTTCCAGCTAAATGTTAATCTTTTATAAGATCAATCAGAAAGAAATTCTATTACTAATGAAGGCTAAGGATATGTTTTTCTGTCTTTTGACTGGCTTTTATTTCAAAGGTGATTTTTTTAAGTAGTTGAAATATGTAAAAGAAGGGGAATAAAAACTTTGTCTAGTCTTGTGTGCTCTGCATAGAGGATTCTAACTGAAGAGCTCGGTGCTCAGTCTTCAAATTTTCAGTGGATCAGTATCTGTGATAATTTTATAGGATTGTTTATCTTTTTCATAGTGCTGGGTATGCTTCAGTCATTGCTTTAAATATTTTAAGAATGTATTGGAATGGATAATTCTTAAAGCCCAACTGCTACAGAACACACACTGTTATGAAGCAATTATACATTGTCTGGAGACTGGGGCTTTCCCTATTAACTAAACATATTCTGGGTCAGGCAGACTTAGGGTGACCAGATGTCCTAATTTTATAGGGACAGTCCCAATTTTTGAGTCTTTCTTATATAGGCTCCTATTACCTCCCACCCCCGTCCCAATTTTTCACACTTGCTGTCTAGTCACCCTCTCTGTGGCCTCACCAAATCTTTTTTTTTAAATATGTACTCAATAGGTGTTTTCATGTATTTAGCTGTTTTACGACTTAGTCCTGCCTTCCTTGTACATTTGGTTCAGTGGAATTTAGGAGCATGCAAGAAATTCAGGCAAACTGGCAAACCGTGGCAAACTGTGAGGGAAATTTAAAAAAAAAAAAATCCAAGGTACCCAGGTGGTTACACAAAATTTCAACTGCTTGTATGGCTGTGCAGTTAGATTGTGCACTGACAGACAGGTAAAACTTTGACAATTATTAGCAGTGTTGCTGTTTGTTCCTGCTCCATTTCCCATTTAGACTCACTCTGGGGGCTTAATTCTGCAGTTGTTGAGCTCTCCTGTGAGGAAGAGCATAGGTTCTCTCATTCTTTGAAGTCACTGAAAGCTGAGAACACTCAGCAGCTTGCAGACTGAGCTCCTACTGATAAACCATTTCTCATCTTCACCTTGGAATTCCCATTCACCTGCCCTGACCTGTTTGTAACTTGATACAATCCTTCAAAAAATGCAGGGAATTTAGAAAGTAACCCCCCAAAAATCCCCTTCATATGCTCAAATATTTATTCATAAAAATGTATAGGGCCTGATCCTAATCGCTCTAACATTGATGTAATTCCGTTGACTTCCTTCCATATAGTTATTCCTGAAATACCCTGGTGCAGGAAGATCAAGATCAGGATTACAGAGCTTGATTTAACATCAAGAGTGTGCCAATTCCATCAGATAATGCAGAAGATCTATGGTGGGAAATCATCAGTCATCCAGTAAATAACTGTTGGGAGCTATTGTGTGGCAAATTTATTATGGCTCAGATCCAATTCTCATTGACTTTAGCAGGACCGATTTTGGTCCCAATCTGTTTGGTAAATGCAGATGTTATTTTTAAGTTTTACTTCAACTTTAAATTCAGAATTAGAGTTTCTTTGATATTCACTCTGCTAAATCCTTCCTAATTCTTTGCATCAAAGTCAATGGGAGTCTGCCTGAGTTAGAGCTTAATGCAAACTCAGGACTGAGGGCCAGATGTTTAACAGATATTTAGGCACATAAAGATGGAGATAGGTGCTTAGTGGGATTTTCAAAAGTGTATTCAAAAATCTGAACTTGAGTCCTGAACCTACTGAAGCCAGTAACAAAAATACCATTAGAAACCACGTCAAATCCTATGCCGGGACTTTAGGATCCCCCCTTAAATAGCAGGAGTCTTAATCAGAGCTGTACAGCATGACTACTTTTATTTTTGTGAGTATTCAGGTGTTCAGGGTGGAGAAGACATTGCTATTTCTGCCAGCAAACTTCATGGTGGAAGTTTATAAGGTCACAGGCTCTTTGCTTTTGCAGAGCAAACAAGTTTTTCCAGAAGAATAAATCTCCTCTGCCACACACTATCCAGAGAAAACTCCAATTTGTTTTTGCCAAAATAAATGAAACATCTGTGGAATGATTTTTTTAACAAATCCATGAAATTTAAATTTTCTGGTTTTGGCTCATCTCTAATAAGCAGAAACAGGTGAATATTATTGCCTAATTTTAGCTGACTCGAACATCATGGGTTCAGAAGCTTGACTCAGACATCGAGTTTATATTCACAGAGAATGTGAAATAAGGATAAACTTTGAATACTCTATAAAATTCTGATGAATTACTGACTGCAAGTACAACTGCACTACAGCCAGGACTTCAAAGTGATGAATATCAAATGAAGGCAGATTTTCCACTTATTACAGAGTGCTGATATGTATATATAATCATACCTGTACTCCATCTTGCCTTTGTTTTGAAAAGATTTTCCGGAAGCTAGGAGCACCTTGAACAAACCCTCCCTGCACTGCTGTGCCAATGATTCTTGTTTTCATTGCTGAAGATAGAAGAACAGTTTAACTTTATAGGAAACTAAGGGAGAAATGTGCATAAAGCTTACTTAAAGGTGAGCCATGGGGAACAATAAGTATTATGAAAACTCATAGCTCACAATAGAGGAAACGGGATAATCTTGTTTTCATAACAAATACATGAAGTCCAGTACTTTATATAAAAATTGAGTGCATTTCTAAATAATTGTGATGGGTGGACAAAAGTCCTCATTGGCTTAGGGTGAGAAGAGATTAATGGTCTGTTAAGAGACAGATTTAAATCTTCCTGTTTCCACAACATTGGCCAGAAGTGTCAAACCTATGGTATTGTAGTTCAGGAAAAAGAGGACATAAGGGGGAGGAGAGAAGTTTACACCAAGGCTTGAGGCTTAGGGTATGTGTACACTTTGAATTGAAGGTGTAAATCCAGCTCAAGGAGACATTGCCTGCTCTAGCTCTGATTGCCCTGGCATGCTAAAAATAGAAGTGTAGCCATGGGGGCCTGAGCAGTGGGAGGGGTTTGGTGCTCCAAGTGTGTACTTATGGTCTCAGAGAGGATTGTACTGGGGTGGCTATTCCCTCTCGCTGCTCGTGCCACCACTAGCTCAATCAGAGCTAGCACGGGTATGTCTCCTTCAACTGGAAATTTACACCTTCTAACTCTAGTATAGACATACCCTTGGTGAAGCAAGGATCTTCCCTGGGGAAGACATTGACTATGCAGTGGGTGAGAGCAACTGACCCATCACTCTCTAAGAAGAGAGAAGACTTGGATAAAAAGTAGATAGAAGTTAGGAAATAGTTTTCCTTCTGGAACTGACCCCATCCCATCCCTGACTGAGGCGAGCATACTTTTTTGTGGAACATTGTGTTTGCTTGCTCTGCGTAAACAGGATTTTCTCCCCAAAACCACCCACAGGCATGTTTAGTGACCTGACTCTTGCACAGTAACCAAAGTGGATATTTTTCAGATTGTGAAAGTAGAACACCCTTAAGAAGTGTGTGTGTGGAGAGACTGACTTACACGCATGCGTGAACATATGTACACATCACTGTTTGCGTTACTCAAAAACTCTAATAACGAATGGATGGAACATATGTTGCTAATTCCTTCTCAGAAGCCACAGTCACGTGCGAAGTTTCAATTCAGTTTTTGTGGTGATGAGCTTTAAAAATGTCAAAGCTTGTCTGATGGCTGCTGCGGCTGCTTTTTCTTATTTTTAAGTCTTCATCTCAGCTAGCTGGAATTTTAATATTACTGTGTAGTTCATGGCCAAACCTTTAGGAATTCATTAAAAATATAAACTGAATGCAAATTATTCTCATTACACGTGATGCATACAGAATAACAGGTTTCCTAGGTACATTTCTTTATGTGTAATACCTTTTTCCCTCACCAGACTTCATACTTTCCTACAGCACTTGAAAGGCTATTCAAGTTGAAGTCTCTGAGCCACTAACAAGGAAGCTTTGGAGGGAATTGCAGTAACAATCTGAATCAGATGTTCAAAAATGGGTTCAGATATTTTTTTAAA
Source organism: Mauremys reevesii (assembly GCF_016161935.1). Classification (NCBI taxonomy): domain Eukaryota; kingdom Metazoa; phylum Chordata; order Testudines; family Geoemydidae; genus Mauremys; species Mauremys reevesii. The sequence goes on along the minus strand of NC_052628.1, from coordinate 91,512,682 downwards.
AAAATTTCTCCTTCCAGTAATCTTATCTCATTTTTATTCCACGTTGAAGTTATATCACTCATATTTTTTTTTTAAAGAAAATGGTTTGCATTTTATAGCCAAACATTCTGAACATAGTGTCACACACACTGGCATGTCCCTCTCTAGGGATAGGTCCACAGAGGATAAGATTCTACTTTTAGCAGTTGACGATGAGAAACCTGGGACATCTTTCTATGTTTTACTGCAGTTAATAGGAAATAGGTACAAAGTCTATAAAGTGTTGGTCATATCCCCAGACAGCTGGGGAATTCTCCCAGTGTAGGAAAATCCCAAGAGGCCGTGGCAGAGGTCAGGGCAGAGGCCGTGGCAGAGGAAGAGGGGGACCTAGGCGATAACTTCTCTCACACCACAGATACATGTTACAAAATTCTAAGCAGTCTGATATTTTTTGTACAGGTTTTGTTTACAATGTCGATTTTTAATAAACACAAATGTGGAAAAAAAATAACAAAGCCAGTCATGCCAGAGGTGTGGTTGGGAGAGAGGAGATGTGTTTAGAGTGCTACTGTGCTCGCCTCAGTCATTGCAATATCCTATTTATTGAAGATTCCCAAGGCATGCTCCAAGCCCACTATGTATCCACCCCTCTGCATTGCTGCAGATATGGTAATGCAGAATACATCTTCCCAGTATGCAGCAGGCAGATACACCTGCACAGCAGAACCACAATTCCATTGCCTGCAGGGAGAGAATTGCCCTTTAATAACGTCTAATGGTATAACTAATGCTTCATGTAAAAAAGGTGTGTGTGTGTGTGTGAGAGAGAGAGGCCTGTAATTTCTCTGTACTGCACCTTTGAGTTTGGTAGGAGTTCTTCCTGTGTGCGAACACATCTGTTTTTGTTACCAGACTACAGCAGCCTGTATAGAAAAGATAGTGGTTTCTCTTGGACATGTAAATTCAGTTTTGTTGGTATTTTCCTTTTATCTAACATAAGCTTGATAAAGCATATGATTGCTCTTTTTATGGTGGGGGGAAAATAGAAGAATCCTCAAAGTCTATACCAATGGTCAGTCACAGCAAAAAATAAAATAAAAAAGATGTGATAGTCTCCCTTTACTTTTTTTTTTTTAAGATTTGAATCTTAAATTCTTTTCCTTAAGAATATTAGTCGACTTTATGCAACAATGAGGCAGAACATTTTGTTTTCTTGCAAATGACCTTTAGGTAATCTAAAATATGCTATGTTCTGTTTTTATAATACAGCATAACTATTAGATTAGGGTTTAATGAGTGAGAAATGAAATCCTGGCTCCACTGAATTCAGTGGTAAAACTGCCATTGACTTGATTAGAGCTAGGATTTCATCCTAGGCTTCTGTAACATACAGTAATATAGCATCCTACCTACAGCAAAATTACCATTTTTAAACCTATTTTAAATTTGTACAAACAACTTGAAAAATTGTTAAAAATACTTTCTGATGAGAGTGAACAATACATTGAGCACAATTAATCATACAATTAGCAAGTTATTCCTGGTAGTGAACTTCAGCTATTCTATTTAAAAGCTAAACCTGTTGTAGGGATGCCATTAGGGACAGCTTAGTATCAAAGTTTATTGAAACATATGAACGACTGTAAGATAAAAAATTTCTGGAAATATTGACACCATGAGCACTATAGTAATGTCACCCCTTAGTAACCCAGTGGGGAAAAGTAATTATTTTGTTCAACCATTATTTTCTGTGAGAGAGCAACAAATCAACTAATCCACTTCACTGAACAGTACTTAACGAAGCTCAGAGGCTTCAATTAACCACAGTTTATTAAAAGTACTAATCTGTATTAAATGAAATCCTTCAAGAAATCGTATTGAAACAATGCGTAAGTAATAATCAGCAAGTCCTGATACAGGAGCCTGCTGTGGCAGGTAGCTGGAATGCACTGTATAATCAAATTCCACAAGATTTAAACCAAACAAAAATCAGAAAAGCCTTTTAACCAACTTTGTTTTCCATAGCTAAATTCTTATACCTAGCATATTGAAAATTACATATTTTTAAAAATGCAATTAAAATCAGTATTAGAAACTCAAGTCAAAACAAGAAAGTAAATTAAAACTGCTTAAATACCCCACTATGAATGACCTCCATCATACCGCTTTGATCTCTTGGTTTGCTTTTCATGTTTCTATCGCATTGATATTCACTTTATCCAGAAGTTGTAATAAGCTGTGTATAGTTAATTCCTTTTCAGAACCATCAGTCACATGGGAAACTTCAATTTACTTACAGTGCAAAGATCTCCAAAGAATTTAAACAAAGTCTAGTGCAAGAAAGATAGGGTATAAAATGAACTTTAGTTAAGCAACTGCATAACTGATTACCCATACCAACTTTTTTAGGGTTCTTTTAATTTCGATTGCTTAACTAAAGTAAAAGGACACAAGATGAATTTGGTTTTATAGACCTTTATTCAATATCCTTACCAGAAGCTAATGATATAGGATATAAAAAGGCAAAAATGGTATTGGACTAAAATTTGGCTAAAACTAACTAGAAAATTGGTCAATACAACCATTCAGATTTTCAGAATCAAATCACATAACCACAACAGTAATTGAGGATAAGAGTTATTTTCTTGGGAAGGTGTCTTTGATTAGATTTTTGACCAAATCCCTCAGAATAGAGCCTCACTTGTGCCAGTTAGTTATCAGCTCCTGTAATCCTGTGTTGTTAACACACCAGAGGAAAAACAATCCAAAACTGGTTCACAAGAAAATCTGGTCAGTTATGTGCCAATTCACCTGTGCCTCCTTTCCAATAGATCTATAGTAGTCAACCCTTATTATCTGTTTCCTATTGAATGATATTAGCCCCAGGATTTGGCTGACACTTCTAATGTGTAACAAACTCCTACATTTATGACAGATTCTACAGACTAGGTGCAGTTTAAAAAGCTGGCACACTTTTATGTCTATCTACACCTAGAATGATCTGTAATCTTTAACAACAGTGACTTGTTCTGTGTTTAAGACTACTTGACAGCAGTCTTGTTTGAAACCTGTTAGAAAACAAAGATCCACTGTAACTCTGACAACCTTTAAAACACATTCACAAGCATATACACTTCCTTACTAATTAGATACTCCGTTTCAGAAAGTGGTCAACTGACTGATTTGGGTCGATGGGTTGCCATCCAGGCGAAAGTCTGTGTTACTTATTAACAGATCTTTGCTAAGCCATCAGCTTTCAGCTCAGTTATCATTCACAGCAGGAGTTGACACTGCAAACACAGGTGGAGCGAAGGACAGACTGGCTGTATGCAGTGTTGTTGCAGTCTTGTCAGTCCCAGGATATTAGAGAGGTAAAGTGAGTGAGGTAATCTTCTATTGGACCAGTTTATACCACTGCAGGCCTCTACATGGTAAAAAGGCCACCCACAGCAGCACATGGAACCCCCAACCCTTACCCTCTCAAAGTGCCTAGAGCCAGCCAGCAGATTCCTACGAGTAAGGAGATTGGCTGGCGACAAGGTGCCACTCAGAACAGAGCTCGGGACCTGCCATCCTTGGGTGCAATCCCTGCCACTTGACGCTTGCCTTCCCCTGGGTTTGAATTCTCCGTCAGTCCTTTCTCCAATAAACTCCCAGTTTATAGTGGTCTTGCAAATCACCCAATGAGTGTGTTGCCACTGTATGACAATCTATTGTTGTCTAAGGCAGCCTCAATTTGCAATATTTGCAAAGTTGGTTAGATCATCAGGCTCAATGGGTAGTGATCAATGGCTCCATGTCTAGTTGGTAGCGGAGTGCCCCAAGGATCGGTCCTGGGGATGGTTTTGTTCAATATCTTTATTAACGATCTGGAGGATGGTGTGGACTGCACCCTCAGCGAGTTTGCAGATGACACTAAACTGGGAGGAGTGGTAGATATGCTGGAGGGTAGAGATAGGATACAGAAGGACCTAGACAAATTAGAGGATTGGGCCAAAAGAAATCCGATGAGGTTCAACAAGGACAAGTGCAGAGTCCTGCCCTTAGGACGGAAGAGTCCCATGCACTGCTACAGACTAGGGACCGAATGGCTAGGCAGCAATTCTGCAGAAAAGGACTTAGGGGTTACAGTGGATGAGAAGCTGGATATGAGTCGACAGTGTGCCCTCATTACCAAGAAGGCTAATGGCATTTGGGGCTGTATAAGTAGAGGCATTGGTTGCAGATCGAGGGACATGATCATACCTCTCTATTCAACATCGGTGAGGCCTCATCTGGACTACTGTGTCCAGTTTTGGGCCCCACACTACAAGAAGGATGTGGAAAAATTAGAAAGAGTCCAGTGGAGGGCAACTAAAATGTTAAGGGAGCTGAAGCACGTGACTTATGAGGAGAGGCTGAGGGAACTGGGATTGTTTAGTCTGCAGAAGAGAAGAATGAGGGGGGATTTGATAGTTGCTTTCAACTACCTGAAAGGGGGTTCCAAAGAGAATGGATCTAGACTGTTCTCAGTGGTAGCAGATGACAGAACAAGGAGCAATGGTCTCAAGTTGCAGTCGGGAAGGTTTAGGTTGGATATTAGGAAAAACTTTTCCACTAGAAGGGTGGTGAAGCACTGGAATGGGTTACCTAGGGAGGTGGTGGAATCTCCTTCCTTAGAGGTTTTTAAGGTCAGGCTTGACAAAGTCCTGGCTGGGATGATTTAGTTGTGGATTGGTCCTGCTTTGAGCAGGGGGTTGGACTAGATGACCTCCTGAGGTCCCTTCCAACCCTGGTATTCTATGATTCTATGATTTTTATTGATGTATTTTAGACCTCTCTAGGGTTTCCTCTAATTCACTCAAGTTTCCAGTTTATGCCTCCTACTTTGGTGCTCTCCATCACCCCATATCATGGATGTTTTGAATTATTTCATTTTTGGAGTTTACACTGATATGAAGCCATACCACAGAGGAATTATTTTCTTCCACAGTGCTACAATGTGAGAATTTATGGTTTCAGCAACTGCCATTTTCAACCAAAAAGCATTTCATCAAAGGATTCGTGACCACTTCAGATGATTACAGCATCCAATCTTACTAATTCTCTTCTTGTACTACTATGGCATACCTCTATCTCAAGATCAAGGCCAACTCCTTGTTTAAGACAATTTGGATAGAAAAAAGATTAACAAAAATTAAAGATGTAATGCAAGATGATAGACTAACCTGCTTCAATTATATGCGTAACAAATATCAGCTACCGCTGACTTCACAGTTCTTTCTTCCAGCAGCCATGCTCAAGGATTCATGCAAGGATAGGGGACACTTGGTCTGTTTCGACTCTGTCACCTTTAGACCAATATGCTAAGAAATAAGGAAACAAAGTCACTTTGTAGGAATCACTTATTGGTGGCTTAATGCTTTGCATTAGCCTCTCAATCTGAGTCTCAAAGAAAAATGGGAAGAACTCAGCCCTTTCTATCACAACAGAAACCTGGGAAGATATCTGGCTTAATGTGAAAGATACTTCAAGTTCTTTATCTTTGCGATTTCTTCCAGAACAAGATATTGAAGACACATTACTGGACTCCAGAACATTTGTTTTTGAGGCTAGATTGGCAACACAGTGAATGTTGGAGCTCCAAAGAGCCACATGCCAACCTTTCACACATCTTCCATATCTGTCAAAAAAGGCATGTGTTCTGGAACACTGTATTCCGTGCGCTCTCAAAAATTTTAAGTGTTGCTATCTTTCCTTCTGCAAGCTTGTGTGTTTTAGGGGTGCTGGATTAGTTATTATCAGTTAACATTAAGAAGTGGCGAAAGTTGAGAAAATGGAAATCTGCAATTCCTGCCTCATACACAGACTGGCTTAGTGAGCTCTTACAACTGCATTAATAGAAAAATCTACTTTAATAGAAACACTTGGGGAAAATATGAGGATGTCTGGTCACACATGCACTATTGCATGCTTTTGCAGTTTAGTATATATTAGTACCTGATACTCATAGGTTATATTTCCACTTATCTATCTATGTAGTCACTTTAATAATTGATGCCATACATGATCTCTCTGGGTTCAGGGGTTTTGTTTTGTTCCAGGTTTTACAAATAATGAGCATTGAATTTTATTTATATAGTATTTCCATCTTGTGCATGTATTTATATATGTTTGTTTATTTTGTTTTTATATAAAATAGAAAGTTTAAAAAAAATCTTAGCCAGCTCTAGCTTCAGTCTTTTGTCCTGTACTGTGACTCATAGCTAGGGTGACCGGATGTCCCGATTTTATAGGGACTGTCCCGATTTTTGGGTCTTTTTCTTATATAGGCTCCTATTACCCCACATCCCCGTCCCGATTTTTCACATTTACTGTCTGGTCAGCCTACTTATAGCACATAGGAGCATATAGCTCTAAGACATGAAAGCACATGTGACTATTCTGCCATAGGTATTTCCAGTGTTAGGCTTCAATCCTACAAGCTGCTCCACTCAGGCAGACTCTCTGAAGTCAATGGGCTCCATAAGGAGCAGAGGGTCACCCCTGCAGACCAGCTTGCAGGGTCTGAGCCTTGTTGATAGCTACCTGTGTATGTTGATGGTAGTGTAGACTGTTAAATTGTAAATCTAGTATTAATTCAAAAGGTAAAAATAAGCAATGTTTACCATGTGAGCTGAAAGAGGGACTTCACTAGGTTAGTCAACACAGATCTTATTCATGTAGCTATTATTGGGGGAGGGATAGCTCAGTGGTTTGAGCATTGGCCTGCTAAACCCAGGGTTGTGAGTTCAATCCTTGAGGGGGCCACTTAAGGATCTGGGGCAAAAATTGGTCCTGTTAGTGAAGGCAGGGGGCTGGACTCAATGACCTTTCAAGGTCCCTTCCAGTTCTAGGAGATTGGTATATCTCCAATTACTGTGTAAAGTTGAATCCTTAAAATAAAAAATACACAAGAGGAGCCAAAAAATTAAATAGATTCTTTTTTTCACTGTATATATAACTGAGAGTCCTGCTGATTTTTTAAATATTAATACATTAAATTGCATATAAATTGATATTTCAGAATGGTACTGCTAACTCAGGATAATAACATTAATATTTTACATTAGTTTTATTTCATACCATTTTATTGTTTGAGCTTCAACAGTTTTCCATGTTCATAGAACTGAACATGTCATTGGTTTAAAGGGTCATGGTCAAGATAATAGTCAACAATTTTTAATTCAGTACCTGTAAACTGAAACTTTCATTCTGGATCAAATGAGGACAAGTGAGCACAGCTATTTATTTTTCCAGTTATTTTATTTGTATTTCTTTTGCTATGTACTTCAATGAGTTTTTTGTCTCCAGATTCCCCTCCTGCTTTGACGCTACTGTAAAGTTTTATATATGAACTCAGAATTTGTCTATTTTTATATTAAAAGTTATTTTATTCCAGAATAAGGCCCTAACTGAAGAAAGCATGCTTAACTTTAAACATACTTAGGTCACATTAACTTCAGTTGGAATTAAGCATGTGCTTATGTGTTTTCCTGAATTGGGACCTAGTATAGAGGAGCAAATGGGGTATAGAGTAATGAAGTCTTGTTAGCAAATATTAGCAAAAGTAATAAATGCCATTATTAAAATTATATCAAATAAAAACATGTGTGATGAGAATCACATTTGTCACAACTTTTTGCCTAAAAGGGAAAGGATGTAAAAAAGCTGAATGATTTAAGGATACATGCACTCTTCCATAATGTGAAATATATGGTATATGTAGATTTAAGTTTAAGTAAGCTCCAGTACTGTGTATTTCCCTATGTGAAAAATCCTCTCTTTAAGGGAACGCTGTTAAGCTTTTTGGATTCCAAATTTTGACCCTTTTCTTTCTGACATTTTATGAAGGACCTTTTGTCAAAGTCAATGTAATTTAAAAAATGTATGTGAAATAGATGGATCAATGAAGATTTTTGAAAGACAGAATTAACACAATAATGTATCATTGCCAGGAGAGACAAAGTAATATCAAACAACCATATGTAATAAATAACTGAAGGAATACACTGGACGGAAAGTATTTCTGTAAGATAACAGATTTCAATTTCAGGCTCCCAGGATGTGATTATGATTCCAACCAATAGTCAATCAACAAAATATTTTATAAATGTATATTCCCTAGCAGCAGAAACTCTCTCCCCGCGCCCCCTTGTAAACCTCTCTTTTGCGTCTTATCCTGACAAACATAAGCATGAAATAGAATTCAGATCAAACAGGAAAAATTGCTAATTTATAAATACGTTACTAATATTCAAAAGATGAATTTATGTAGTGATGATTAAGCGGGGGAGGAGGGAAGGTGCTTGCAAAAAAAATTTTTATCTGAACCTATTCCAAGAATATCTGAATTACATAATGCCCTAATTATTAATTTTAAAAAAAATCTAAAAATAGACACAGATTCAGTGTAAGTTCTAACTGGGACATTGTGTCCACAATTTACACACACAGACTTGCTGAACCATAACAGTATTAAATGTGGCACTTAGATCACTACACAATTAGACATGCTTCCCACATGACAGTACTGTACCTGCAAAGCATAAGGAAAGTGCATAAAAGCAGTTTGTACTATTCCCAAAATCCAAATCAAGTTTCATCTGGACAGTTGCAAATTACTCATCCACTCCAATTAATGTTAATGTTCATATTCTCTATACATTTCTTCATCTGTTTTGTTCACAGCTAAGCAAAAATACTGTGAACACTAGCAAGAGATTATTTTTTAGAGGTTTATTTTTTAAAAATGTAATATCAAGATGAATTCAGTAGTAATGCTGTTAGTTATGGTTGTTACCACGGTTTTACTCTAAATCTTACTTGTTATGCATTTACTACAACACTTTAAAAAAGTGCACCCGGCAGAAACTTGGTATGCAGATCCTTGCCCAAAAGTGATATTTTTTTCTTTTGCAAATTATGTTAAAAAAACCAGATGTTAATAAAATGTATTAATTCCATTGTAAGTGAAAAGTAGCACCACAGTACCACTAACCATGCCTCTTAAATCTAGTTCCTCTTCCATCTCTTCTTATTGTAGCATGATTAGCCTATTGTCTATCTAAAGCCTCTTCCGGTTTTAAAAGACCTCCTTCAACTTTGTTTGCTCTCATACACTTTGATACAGAAAATACTTGTGATTGTGCTTAACTTTAATCACCTGCATAAATCCATCCCTATTCAGCAAAGTGTTTAAACCCCACTGAAGTCAACTGGAATTAAACACATGATGATGGGTTTTGGTGAATAAGAATAGATTTAAGCATATGCTTAGAGTTAAGTATATGCTAAAGTGCTTTCCTGTATTGGTGCCAGAGTTAGGGTTTGTTCTCTCCAGGATACATCTTAAGGTCACCATCTTAATGAAATTGTATGGTTCTGCTCCATATACAATGGCTCACTTTGACAATATATGTGAAACTTCTTTAGTTTTCTGCCAACATGTACAAGAGATGTTTCCGCTCACAAGAATGTTTGTTGAACTATGGCTTGAGCAATCACTGCAGCATTATGTTCATTAATGTTAGCGCAAGATATGAGATATATTTTGGGAAAATATATTAAATTTTAAACATAGCTAACTTAATTCACGCTAACTCTTCAAGAAATGTCATAATCATTTTTCCTTATCATGCTTTTGTTGTATGCACCATATAATAAAGTTGTCAAAACCTTGTGTATTTACAAAACAGAATAATGGCAGTCTTTGATATACTTAGGAATGGCAGCAGTGGTGATATTTCAAATTGTCCACAGCTCTGTGACCCTCTGCACTAATAGTCAAAATATGGAGGGATAAAATGGAGGTTTATCAGGCTTAACTCTACTTTGTTTGAATTTAGTGTGTTAAAGTAGACCTTTCATGTGAAGTTTGCTTTTTCTTTGTGTGAATTACATTTAAAATATTTAAAGTGATGATAAAAACCATCATCACTTTTCTTTTACTCTTTTACTGTTAACAGAAAGGGGAACAAAAATAATGAATGGTCCCAGCGTGAAGATTAGGAGGATGACTTGCTAATGTCAAAGGATGTTAGATAGCTGCTAGAGCTAATTATGAATGGCTTCAGCATTTGAGTGTGCATTAAAGCTACAGTAGATCTTCCCTCCAGAACCATATATTCTGTTTTATAACATTACGTTTTATTTTTCTTTGAAGTTTAAAGATCTGTAATTTTTGTATTCTAATATGTCAGTTGGGTATGAGCCCTGATAATACATGATTGATTGAATCTATATGAAATCTATTGATAACAATGGCTAGGCAGATGGCAAACTAAGACTATTGCTTATGATGCAAAGCATGCTTGTCTTACTGTTACCTCGAGGATTCTTCATCCCCCTTTATCCACATTTGTCTGTTTCATGCATCTTATCATATGCCTACATGTTGAACTCTGTGCGATAGAAGAGAGTCTTTTCTTTTGTTTGTGTAGCATTTTGCACAATGCTGCTTTGATCCTGATTTGGGTTCTTAGGCTTTACTCTAATACAGGGGTAGGCAACCTATGGCACGCGTGCCGAAGGCGGCACGCAATCTGATTTTTAGCGGCACTCACACTGCACGGGTTCTGGCCACCGGTCCAGGGGGCTCTGCATTTTAATTTAATTTTAAATGAAGCTTCTTAGCCATTTTAAAAAACTTATTTACTTTACATATAACAATAGTTTAGTTATATATTATAGATTTAGAAAAAGAGCCCTTCTAAAAACATTAAAATGTATGACTGGCACGCAAAACCTTAAATCAAAGTGAATAAATGAAGACTCGGCACACCGCTTCTGAAAGGTTGCTGACTCCTGCTCTAATACAAGGGCCAGATTTTCAAAAGAGCTCAGCTCCCATTTAGGCACCTAAACTTAAGTGGCCAGATTTTTTAGTTTTTACTGAGAACAGTGAAGAATGTTGGGTTCTGACCACTTCAAAAATCTGATCACTTCATATGCGTCTATGTGGGAGCTAATCACTTTTGAAAATCCAGTCTCAATTATGGCCACCATGTACTTTTGAAAATCTGGTCCCAAATAAATCATAATAGTAACTATAGATTACTCTTCTCATCAGTAAAAACAATGAGGACTTCTTGTGGCACCTTAGAGATTAACAATTTTATTTGGGCATAAGCTTTTGTGGGCTAAATAAAACCCACTTCATCAGATGCATATAGTGAAAAAAACAGTAAGCAAAATATATATTATAGCACATGAAAAGATGGGAGTTGCCTTACCAAGTGGGAGGTCAGTGCTAAACGAGCCAATTCAATTAAGGTGGAAGTGGCCTAGTCTCAACAGTTGACAAGAAAGGATGACTAACAAGGGAGGGAAAATTACTTTTGCAGTGCTAACGAGGAATTCCTGTTTTTTTTCACTCCACGAATCTGATGAAGTGGGTGTTAGCCCGCAAAAGCTTTTGCCCAAATAAATGTGTTAGTCTCCAAGATGCTACAAGAACTCCTCATTGTTTCTGCTGATACAGACTAACATGGCTACCACTCTGAAACCTGCTATCAATAGAAGTTGCACATCAGGGGCAGCTCTAGGCATTTTGCCGCCCCAAGCACTGCAGGCAGGCTGCCTTCGGCAGCTTGCCTGCGGAGGGTCCACTGGTCCCGCGGCGACCAGCAGAGCGCCCCCAGTGGCTTGCCGCCCCAAGCACGCACTTGGCGTGCTGGGGCCTGGAGCCGCCCCTGTTGCACATGCAGATTGAGGACACTATATGGTCCCCTACCTTACGTTTATACTTCTATTATTCATTTGAATTCCTATCTGATCTACAATTTCTTCACATCAGTGGCATTTTAGATAATCAAATACGTATACAAATGGGCAGTAAATAGCAAATATGTTCTTTACACAGTACTAAACTGTTTCTAATTACATAAAAATGATTATTGATAATGTCATAGTTCTTAGAGAGGAGAGATGCCAAACTTTGTTTAATAAATGTAGCTCATGTTCTTCTCTAAAAATCTGTTTCTAAGAGCTTGTTCCTAGGAATACATTTTTAGATCTGCATGCTGGATTTACAGTATTCCTTCTAAAGCAGTGGTTTTCAACCTTTTTTCATTTGCAGACCCCTAAAAAACTTCGACTGGCGATGTGGACCCCTTTTGAAATCTTAGACATAGTCTGTAGACCCCCAGGGGTCCGCAGGTCACAGGTTGAAAATCATTGTTCTAAAGGATATTTTTGATGGGTAATTCTGCCACAGGCACTTTTGGAGGAAAAATAGTTCTGCCAAAAATATACGAATTCGCTGGGGATAAGTCTGTCAGAGCTTCAGATTTTCTCATGGTGGACATTTTCTATCACTTCATATCATACAAGCCAGTAACTGGGGATGAGTATAGGAGAGGACCATAGGAATTGGTGCGTTTTTTATTTGTATAGTGCCATAAATGTACAATGGAGATAGTTCAAGTAACTTGACTCATTCCCAAGCCTACCCAAAATAGACAATGACTGACATTGCAAAAGAAAAGGTGTCCGTTATAGCTGATGACTTGGCAGGAGTGGCTGTGGAGAAGCACCATTCTACTGGAGGCATTCTGACTGTGGAGTGCACATGCCAGCAGATTGTCTTCTGTTGCAGTGCCAGGGGTGCACTGAAGAATGGTGCTTACAATTTCTTTTTGAATATGCAACTTCTCTCCATGTCAATGGCAGTCCAAAGAAGGTGCAAGCATGAAAGGGATGAGGTCATGGCCCTCCCTCTTTTGGAGCATATTGCCCTCCTGACCTTGCACAAGGATAGAACGACTATCACTAAGGTTAGTGACTGCCCCCTGAATGGGTGCTCAATGGGCTGAAAGCCTCTCCCACCCAGCCCATTTGTACACCTGTTCTCAAAATTGTGGAGCCTTCTACTGGCTGGCTGTTGCAGCAGAGGGTAATATATTGTCCAGGAATCAGCTGGCAGATTTACCTGCAGAAAGAGGACATGTTCATGAATTTTGTGGGTGGAATTTAAGAATGCTGAAAATTTGGCCCTCAGATTTTTAAAATTTTTGCATCAAAGCTAAAGTTATTTTGTGACATAAGTGTCTCCTAGTCAACCTGAGGTTTCCATTGTAAGCCTGAGCTTCATTGCCTTACAAATTCCCTTTTGTGATCACACCCCATTTCTGTAGTAACCACCCCAAAAAGCAATGGACCCCTAATGCCTGGACATAGCTGTAAATCTTATACCCTGGATTAGGAAAATTTCAATAAATAGTAATTCTGCTTTAAGATTGTTAAACAAAAGGCCTTTAAAAAAATAAATGTATGGGTCTTTTCTTCCCCCCATTTTCCTTTTATTTATTAAAAATGTCTCATTTCTGGGATTATCAGCTTTGAGAGCTGTTTTATGCTTTTAGTTTCTAGTGTAATTTGGTTTCTTATGAATTTGGTAGTCATAGCCTAGTCCATAGAGTATTGGAGCATTTGATCTGCAAACTCATTTTCTGCAATATCTTTCTGTAGTTTCCTTCTATTGTAGAAATCTCTCTACTGCTCTTTCTGCATTGAAGGCCCATTAATGTGCCCAGTCACACACAAAGTCAAAAATGAGTTACTTTGGCAGGCAGTCAAAATCTGTGTCTAACAACCTCCAATAGACCAAGTAATGTCAAATTAGTCCTGCATCTCACACAGAAAACTTATGGGGATGGCTTTGTTTTCTCGTTAGCAATCAGGCCACATCATTAAAGTTCTTTGAAAATAAAGAAAAATGAATATGAAACTGAAATATTTCTACTTTTATGCTGCTTGAAATATGTGCTTGCAACTTGCCCCCGTCATAGGTTTATTCCCCACTCTGAACTTTAGCGTTCACAAGATGGGGACCTGCATGGGCTCCTCTAAACTTAAATCCTAGTTTAGATCTGGTGTAAAGCTGCCACGAGCCAGGTTTTAGTGTCTGGCACACTCTCTCTGTTCCCTCAAAACTTTCCCTGGGGAACACAGATTCAAATTCCTTGAATTTTAACACAAAGGGGAAAAAAAAACATTCCCCCACCTTCCTCCCCCTCCTCTAGTCGTTGGGAGAGATACCTTGATTCAAACTCCTTGAATCAAAACAAAGAGGGATTCACTTCCCCCCCTCCCTTCCCCTGAGAATTCAAACAAGGGAAGAAATCAATCAGGTTCTAAAAAAAAGGATTTTATTAAAAGAAAGAAAGAAATTACTCTCTTATTACTCTATCATTACTGTAACACCAGGATGGAAAAAATTACAGGGTCTAACTTATAAAACTGGAGAGACTTCCCCGCCCCCTTCCTCAGAATAATCAAAGTAACAGCAAACAGAAATAAAGATATTTTTCCAGCAAACACACAATTGCAAATGCAGAAATTAATTATAAGACTAATCCGCCTTTCTAATACTCACTATACTGGATAGTAGGAAATACTTCAGGAGAACTTGGAGATATGTCTGGCCTCTCTTAGATCCAAAGAGAGAACAAAGACCCAAACAAAGACACAGACAAAGACTTCCCTCCACAGAGATTTGAAATTATCTTGTCCCTTGATTGGTCCTCTGGTCAGGTGTTCGTCAGGTTACTGAGCTTGTTAACCCTTTACAGGTAAAAGAGACCTTAACTATCTGTTTATGACACCCCCATTAGTAAAATTAATTGGATTTGTTCTCTTAGTATCATACTGTAACACTACCCATATGTCAGATCATGCTACATACAAATAGAAGATATTCTTACATTTTTCCTACTGTTGAAATTTTCTTAATTTACAGTTTGTGAGCAAAGTGCTCAAACTATAAAGCACTCAGTATGGGGGGAGGGATAGCTCAGTGGTTTGAGTATTGGCCTGCTATATCCAGGGTTGTGAGTTCAATCCTTGAAGGGGCCACTGAGGGATCTGGGGTAAAAAAAAAAAAAAAACTGGGGATTTGTCCTGCTTTGAGCAGTGGGTTGAACTAGATGATCTCCTGAGGTCCCTTCCAATCATGATATTCTTTATATTTTAAAAAAAAAAAAGGAACTCTTCTCTCCAAATCTTTCAGTTGCAGGCACTATACTATATCTCAGGACAGATAATAGGTTTAGCAAGAAGTATAAATCTTTTCTATGCTATTTGAAACCAATGGTGTTTTCAATATCAATAGACAAAAATTTTAACCATGCTTATGTACATGGTGATGTGCAATAGTAATTAATAATAAATTATAAACACATTTCATCCCCAAAGCTTGGAACATACTTCATAAGCTAAACAAACTGATAGACTAACATAAGTACAGGTGTATTCAGTCTTCTGTGAAATGCAGCCACTTATAGGGTGGAATGCAGCAGTTGCATGACAACATAATTCCGTAGGTTGCGAAGAAGAATATTGTATGTTTGGAGCATCTCTTATTGTTATGTATTGTATTGCACATGGCTGGAGAATTCAGAGGGTTATCCTTTGCATTTGAAACTGTAAGCACAAGTTAGGCAAACAGAATGTGATTATTGGAGGTATAAAATCCACTAGTTTCGAGTTCACTTGGTGTCAGAATGGTGAAGCTTTTGGGTTTGAGTGGTAGGTATTTTGAGGTTTACCTTTAGTTTCATCTTGGTGCAAAATTCCAAGGGAAAGTAGAATCAACAGTTTTCCCACATCTTGTGGGGGAACCTCTCAGCAGACCCACAGAACACCAGAGCCATCTTCAGGATCATCAGGCTGAATTGTCAGGAAACCAGGTTTTTCTTCTACTCCTGCCCCTAGAAGCCATTACTGAAAGTGTTTTGCAACAGCATGGCCATCTGCTCCTTCTGCCTGCAACTGGCTACTCCTTTCCTCACTCTGTCTACAGCCATGCACAGTGAAGAGTCAGCAGAGAATGTTGGGAGAGGTAGCATCAGACTCCCCCTTGCTTTGGTGGGGTTTGAGGTGATTTCAAATGAGATGTACCAGGGCTGGGAGCAGACCCTAAGTGCCTGGGGAGAGAGTGGAAGAAGAAAACCCCAGGTGAAAGAGAGGCTGGCGCTTACCACATGGGGGAAGGAGAGGTTCCCATGGGCAAGGAGAGAAGAAAGTGGGGGGGGGGAGTTCACACGTGCATTGGCGGAGGATTTCAGAAATCAAAACAGACCAAAAAATCCAATATATACTCTTTTTTTTTTTAAGAAAACTTATGCCCAAATAAATTTGTTAGTCTCTAAAGTGCCACAAGGACTCCTTGTTGTTTTTGCTGATACAGACTAACGCACATCTACCACTCTGGAATCCGTCATAATTATCAGTGTAGACATTCTTAAAAATACCATTTTTTCCTTCAGAAAATTTTAGACCATAGCTGCTTTAAACAGATTGTTTATTGCTCCTTAGAAACTCAGGAAAGTACAGAAGTATATCACTGAAACTAGCAAGAATCCAGTGTTAAAAGTCCATTGACCAAATTGTTCCCTCCATGTGGCAAAACACAGGAAGGAGTTAAGGGAAAGAAACATTGAGGATTTCTTTGCATTTCCTCCACTTCATCCCACCAGTTGATCGCCACAGGGACTGAACTGCTGGTTTGCCCCCAAATCCTGTAGATCCTGGTGGAGGGAGGGTGTCCATGGGACACCAGGCCTCTGCACCAATTCTAGGACCTACGTACATGCCTGCCTGCATGCTCCCATCCCCCCCCCCAACCCCTCTCCCCCATCTCTCTCTCACACACTTGGGGCAGGTCTCATAGGGTACGTCTACACTGCAGATGTTGAATTACAGTTGCCATGTCAGCTGACTCTGGCTCATGGGGCTTAGGCCAAGGGGCTGTTTAATTGTGATGTAGACGTGTGGGCCCCGGGCTCTGGGATCTTCCCCACTGTTGGGTCACAGAGCCCAGGCTCCAGCCCGAGTCTGAACATTTACACCACAGTTAAACAGCTCCTTATCCCGAGCCCTGCGAGGCCAAGTCAGCTAACAGACACCAGCCATGGGTTTTTAATTGCAGTATAGACATACCCTTAATCACTCTGCCTCCATTTACTCTTCTGTAAAATGGGGCTAATAATACTAACTCACAGAGATGCTGAGGATAAATTAGTTCATATTTGTATAATACTTCAAAAATACAATGGGCAATAAAAATATTAAGTAGTATTACATGGCACCAATAACTAAAGCTGTAATATTTTTCCATTACTTTGTGACAAGAACTCTGTGGGATATGGTGGTGTTTAAAATTGCAAACTGTTGAAGAAAATATATTTTTTTCAGATTCTTCTTACATTACTACATTTCTTCCAAATGCAATGTAAATGTTACATTGGGATACTTGTGATGATAAATGGCCAGATTTTGTGCCCTCCTACTGTGTGCTGAATACAGCTTGATTTTCATGACAATTGAAGATTGTTCTTGGAACAACTCCGATGATAAAATTTTCTTGGTATCAAATAGAAAAGGAACAGAGAGTACAGAAAGCAAGCTACAGTAAACGAAGGTTTAATGTCTTGGCCTCTATAGTACTTCCAGTAACAACTGTCCTGTAAAAGTTAGAGGAATATTGCAATAGTCATTTTGGGGCAGACTAATGTTCCAGTTAGTGAAGTATCCTGTCTCCAACAACAGCCAATGCCCAATGTTTCAGGGAAGACACAAACACATCATATTGCACTTAATTGTGCAATAGGGAAAGAGAAATTTCTCTTGACTACAACTAATGATAAGCTTATTCCCTGAAACATCTGAATTGCTATAGTTTGTAATTTTGCCTGAGCTAACCTAACTGCAAATACTGTTCTTATTAATGTTGAGTAGGGTTTTCAAAACAGCTAAGGATATGTCTATACTACAGAGTTACCCCAAGGTTTGAACTCACACTCAAGCCTAATCCCCCTCCCATCTACACACAAATTGTACGAACCCAGGGTTTAGACCCCGGGTCACAGGACCCCACGGGTTCTGAGGTTGAGTCAAGATGGGATCTAGAGTTCAAGCCCTAGTGCTTTGCAGTATAGACACACTCCACTGGACTTGAGCTGTGGGAGTCCATCAAAAGTATTCCAGAATCCCACAGGCTTTCTTTGTCCTCTGGAGAGTCAAATTTTTCCACACTGTACAGTAACTCCTCACTTAAAGTAGTCTTGTTTAACATTGTTTCGTTGTTACATTGCTGATCAATTAGGGAACATGCTCATTTAAAGTTGTGCAATGCTCCCTTCTAACGTCGTTTGGCAGCCACCTGCTTTGTCTACTGCTTGCAGAAAGAGCAGCCCATTGCAGCTAGTCAGTGGGGGCTTGGAACCAGGGTGGATCAGCAGCCCCCCCATCAGCTCCCGCTATCAGCTCCCCACTCCCTTAAATTCCCTGTGCAGCAGCTGCCCAGCAGGCTAGCAATTGCAGCTGTCCCTCCCCACACTGCCATGTGCTGCTGCTGCCCTCTGCCTTGTAGCTACTCCCTGAGACTCCTGCTTGCTGTGGGGGGGGGAGGGCAGGAAGAGGGGCGGTAATGTCAGGGTGTCCCCCTCCCCCCTGCTCCTGTTCCCCGCTTACCCCATCTTCCAGAGAGCAGGGGGGATACATGACAGGGCTCAGGATGGAGGGTGCTTGCGGCAGCAGCTGCTACAGTCTCAGCAAGCTGATGTAATTAACAAGGCAGTATACTTAAAGGGGAAATGCGCCTCTCACTCACACACATACGGTGTGTCTCTCTGTCTCAGTCTGCGATGCTGTCTCCCCTCCCTCCCTTCCTGCTGCCTTGTAGAGTGCGAGAGTTAACCCTTGAGGGCTCAGCCAATTGCTAGTTCATCATTTAGCAGTAAGGCATTCCCTGGGAAATATCCCACCCTCTGACTCCGCCACCTCAACCAAGCTTCACAATCATCATCACTGTATACCAGTATTAAATTGTTTAAAACTTATACTCTGTGCATGTGTGTGTATAATATAGATATAGATAGATATACAGATATATATTCTTTTGTCCGGTGAAAAAAATTCCCTGGAACCTAACCCCTTCATTTACATAATTCTTATGGGGAAATTGGACTCGCTTAACATCATTTTGCTTAAAGTCGCATTTTTCAGGAACATAACTACAACCTTAAGTGAGGAGTTACTGTACCAAGAACAAAAGGCTAGAGCTGCCACACTTTGGAAAGGCTCTAGGAAGTCTGGGAGATTGGTGGTTGGACTCAGGCCCACATAATTCAGGGCAGATATTGGATCCCCAGGTTGGGACCCAGAGTTCAACAATTCATAACCTGAGGTTACAAATGAGTGTAGACAGTCAAATTGTACATTAACAAACCTGCTGTCTGCTAACTCATATTCTACTAACCCTGGGCTCACATTGCAGTGTAGACATACTCTTAGGCCTGGTCTACACTTGGACTTTAAGTCGAATTTAGCAGCGTTATTTCGAACTAACCGCTCAACCGTCCACACCAGGAAGCCATTTAATTCGAACTAGAGGGCTCTTTAGTTCGAATTTGGTACTCCACTCCGACAGGTGGAGTAACGCTAAATTCGACATGGCTAGCTCGAATTAGGCTTGGTGTGGATGCTAATCGAACTTAGTAGCTCCGGGAGCTATCCCACACTGCACCACTCTGTTGACGCTCTGGACAGCAGTCCGAGCTTAGATTCTCTGGCCAGCCACACAGGAAATGACCCGGGAAAATTTGAATTCATTTTCCTGTCTGGGCACTTTGAATCTGACTTCCTGGTTGGACATCGGGGCGAGCTCCGCAGCACCTGCAACGATGCAGAGCTCTCCAGCAGAGGAGTCCGGGCAATCCCAGAATAGAAAGAGGTCCCCAGCATGGACTGACTGGGAAGTCATGGATCTGATCGCTGTGTGGGGCGAGGAGTCTGTGCTCTCGGAGCTGCGCTCCAGCAAGCGGAATGCAAAGACCTTCGAGAAGGTCTCGAAAGCCATGAAAGACAAAGGATACAGCCGGGATGCGATGCAGTGCCGTGTGAAAGTCAAGGACCTAAGACAAGGGTATCAAAAAGTCAGAGCGGCAAACGGACGCTCCGGAGCCAAGCCCCAGACATGCCGCTTCTACGAGGCACTGCATGCCATTCTAGGTGGGTCTGCCACCACTGCCCCACCAGTGACGGTGGACTCCAAGGACGGAATAGTGTACCGGGACAGTTCCTCCTCGATGTTCGCCGATGGGGAAGATGAGGAATGGTCTTTGGAGGACGGCGCAGGCGACAGCGAACCCACTCCCGCTTTCCCTGACAGCCAGGATCTCTTCATCACCCTCACAGAGATCTCCTACGAACCCTCCCCTGCCGTTAACCTGGACTCAGAATCAGGGGAAGGATCAGGCGGTAAGTGCTATAGACGTGTAAACATTTATTTTTTATAAAATAGGCATAGAAAAAATAGAAATACTATATAAAAATTTTTCAATGTAAAACTATATAAAAAGTAGGTCCACACATATAGGGATTGAACAATAATCCTCTTGGGACAGTTCAACAAAGCTCTCAAAGAGGTGCTCGAAAAGCCTCCGCAGGAGGTTCCTGGGGAGAGGTGCCTTGCTGGGTGCTCCGTGGAAGCACACTCTTCCGCGCCAGGACATCCTAATGTACATAGGAACCATCGCCTCCACCAGCATTGCTGCATATGGTCCTGGTCTGTGCAGGGCTTCTCTTAGCATCCGCTCTCTCTGACTCCGAGTGACACGCCTCAGGGTAATGTTGTTCTGGAAGTGCTGCATCTAATTAGGGCAATTAGTGTACTGTTACTATTGTGAATGGTAGACTTTTACTTTGCATAAGAATGACCCTCGCTTAACAGCCACGTGTTGGAGGCCACAGAGGAAAAGCATACAGTGATCTTTCCCGTGCACTGCCGGGAGGGGCTGGAAAAGGCTCAGACTTTATGCTTTCCAGATTGCCTTTAGCGGGAGGGCACAGCTATCCATTAACTGTTAAGCAGACTCTACTGTAAGGCTTACCAGGACTGGCTGCTAGACGGATTCAGCTGTCCCTCCCCGCTTGGCGTCCCTCCTGTGCAAGACCGCAACCACTGAAAGCGTATTCCGAAATCTCGAACTTGTCCTGAGATCTCGTGAGACTAGGTGCCCTGTATGGTCTTGTTCACAGAAACTGACTAGACTGTGTTCACTGTTCGCAAACATGTATCTGTTCAAGGAAATCACTTACTTTTTCGCATCACACAGCTTTGGCTCTTTCCCGGACTGCCCCGGCATCCCCCTCGCAGAGGCTGGCTCAGATTAGACGGCGAAAGAAAAAGACTAGGGACGAGATGTTCCAGGAACTGATGGCCTGCTCCAGAGCAGAGGCGGCAGAGCAGAGACAGTGGAGGGAGACCCTGTGTCAGCAGCATCGCACACACATCGAACGGGAGGATAGGTGGCGGCAGGAAGACCAGCAGGCGACTCAAACGCTGCTTGGTCTAATGAGGGAGCAAACGGACACGCTCCGGCGCCTTGTAGATGTTCTGCAGGACCGCAGGCAGGAGGAGAGAGCCCCCCTGCACTGCATCTGCAACCGCCCTCCAACGCCAAGAAGTCCTGTCCCCCCCTCACCCAAAGTTACAAGAAGGAGGGGCGGTAGGGGCCGTGAGAACTGTCACTGCACCACAGCAGAGCGCTAATGTACAAGACACCTCTCGCGCTCTAAATTTGTAGAAGTTCTTCCCTTACAGGATCACCCAGTCCCAAATCCAAGTTTCAACCCCCCACTGTGTATAACATTATTAAAAGCGGTTTGCTGTTACTCTCTGTTTCCGTCACGTTTCTCGTGTCAGAAGACTTTGTGTGTGGTGGGGGGGGGATTTTCAATTGCAGTGCATAGCCCACATTACCAGGGTACAGACTTGGGGGCAGGGTCAACTGCAGGGCACACACAGACTGCAGTCACTAGGCACCAGGGTCAGTCTGTGTGGTGTATGCTGCCCCGGGTCATTCGTTGATGTGTATGCTTGTCCAGGGTCCTGGCGCCTGCCATCCCCGAATGTAAAGGCAGGCTTCCCTTACCATGCACTTCGACCGTAGCCACGAGCCTCTCCGCTGCCCTGAGCCCCAAAAAGAGCCCTCATCCAGGGACAGATACTCACCCTTCCCCCACACCCCTCACCCCTTCCAACACCCAAACCCACAGCCCACAGCCATCATGCAAACCCCTATCCAAAGACGGCACCCCTCGCCCCTTCCTGCAAACCCACCCATTCCTGCAAACCCACCCCTACATGCACAATCACTGTAAACCGTCCCCCACCCCACAGACCTATGTAGGAGCAGGAGGCTGTCCGTCCTGTATTGGACAAGCGGTCTGTACATCAGTGCACACCGAACCCAGCACAGTATGCTTCCATGTTTCAACCCAGGAACAGAAATGCAAAGTCAACGAAAGATTTATTATTAATTACTGTTACATTTCATTAGTTTTAAAACGTGCTTTGGAAGTGGGGGAAACTTGGAGAACCGGGTTTGTGAGCTCAGATCTAACTCGACACATACAGACACAGGCCCATGATCAGGCTCTCTTAAAATCAAGTGGACAGTCACAGGTTACCCTGCTCTGCGAGGAAACTAGCTTTCAAAGCCTCCCGGATGCACAGCGCTTCCCGCTGGGATATTCTCTCGGCACGGGTGTCTGGCTGATCGTAAACAGCAGCCAGGCGATTTGCCTCAACCTCCCATCCGGCCAAAAAGGTCTCGCCCTTGCTCTCACACAGATTGTGGAGCACACAGCAAGCAGCAATAACTACGGGGATATTCTTTTCGCTGATGTCCGAGCGAGTCAGTAAGCTCCGCCATCTCCCCTTGAGACGTCCGAAAGCACACTCCACGACCATTCTGCACTTGCTCAGCCGGTAGTTGAAGAGTTCCTTCTCACTGTCCAAGGCGCCTGTATAGGGCTTCATGAGCCAGGGCATTAGCGGGTAGGCCGGGTCCCCGAGGATCACTGTAGGCATCTGCACATCCCCAACCGTTATTTTGTAGTCCTGGAAGAAAGTACCTGCCTGGAGGCGTTTGAAGAGACCAGAGTTCCTGAACACACGCGCGTCATGAACCTTGCCCGCCCACCCGACGAAGATGTTGGTAAAACGTCCCCTATGGTCCACCAGTGCTTGCAGCACCATTGAAAAGTAGCCCTTTCGGTTAATGTACTCGCTGGCCTGGTGGGCTGGTGCCAGGATAGGGATGTGTGAGTCCCATCTATAGCCCCAGCGCAGTTTGGGAATCCCATCGCGGCGAAGCCATCTATGATGACCTGGACGTTTCCCAGCGTCACTACCTTTGAGAGCAGTTGCTCAACGATTGCGTGGGCTACTTGAATCACAGCAACCCCCACGGTTGATTTGCCCACGCCAAAGTGGTTCGCTACTGACCGGTAGCTGTCTGGTGTGGCAAGTTTCCAGAGAGCTATGGCCACTCGCTTCTGCACACTCAGGGCTGCTCGCATCCGTGTGTCCTGGCGCTTCAGGGCAGGGGCCAGCAAGTCACAGAGTTCAAGGAAAGTGCCCTTACGCATCCTGAAGTTTCGCAGCCACTCTGTTTCATTCCAGACCTGCAGCACTATGCGGTCCCACCAGTCCGTGCTTGTTTCCCGGGCCCAGAATCGCCGTTCCACACCATGAACTTGACCCATTGCCACCATGATCTCCACGGCGCGGCGTACCCTGCTTTCTGAGAGGTCTGCGCCACTCTCCTCACTGCGCTGCCGGAGCCTCCTCGCCCGATTTCTCAGCATCTGACTGTGGAAAAGGTGGACGATAAGGTGCGAGCAGTTGACAACGGACATAAGTGCAGCGATGATCGCAGCGGGCTCCATGCTCGCAGTGCTGTGGCGTCCGCGCTGTAACCGACCAGAGAAGGGCGCGATCAGATTTCCCGCCGGCGCTTTCAGGGAGGGAGGGCGTGATTGACAGTTCAATGACGACAGTATCCCAAAACCGCCCTCGACACATTTTTTCCCCCAGCAGGCATTGCGAGCTCTACCCAGCATTCCAATGGGCAGCGGGGACTGCGGAAACTGTGGGATAGCTTCCCACAGTGCACCGCTTTGAAAGTCGACGCCGGCCCCGTTAATGTGGACTCAGAAGTTCGAATTAGTGTATTTAGTATGGATACCCAAATTCGACTTCATAAGGTCGAATCCACAAATTCGACTTAAGTAGATTCGAAATAGTCCTGTAGTGTAGACAAGGCCTTAGTGACTTTGGATCACCAATCCCACTGGCTTTCAATGAGACTGGTGATCCCAAGTCACTTAGTTGCTTTTGAAAATCCCACTTGTAAATATCTGACCCATTTTTTAAAATGTGCAAAGTTATTTACTTTAGAAATATTCTGGTGTCTGTCCAGCTGCATTAGCCCACTGTAGAACAGATGACAAACTTCTTTTTCAGCACTGCTTCTGCCCTGCTGAAGGTTTTTGCTACCATTGTCCAGGGGAGATTAGAGAGATTGCTGGTAAAACCAATGGGGAGTGTCACAAAGCAGAGTTTACCAGAAATTATCCTCCTTAATGGTGCTGCTTAAGGGTTCCGTGTTAATTATTTGAGCTAGTTTGAACTTCGAATTCTTAGATCAGCAGTAAAACATCATTGGTACCTAGAAGATTACCTTCTCATGGAACTTATTGTCCTGAGAGATTTCTGCTGCTGACTCTTTTTAATAATCATTGTCATCTCCCATGAGAAATTGATATTCAGCTCATTACTAACTACTGTTCCTGATTTTAGGAGTCCCAATTTCACTTCATTAATGGTGAGCCGGGTTTTAAATTCTAATAGCATTTATGCTGTAGGTTTGTAAATGAGCAGTGTCAGCCTTTTAAAAAGCATTGATCAAGAGAATAGAGTGCTATTCCATTGTGTAATTTACACAATATAAAACAGCAAACAAAATAGCTCTCTGCTGTGAATTTATGGACTATTCTCTTTATTACTACTCATATTATAGGAACAGCTACAGTATAGGTAGTTTATGGTCTCATAATGTGATAATGTTAAAGCATCTCCATAAGAGCTCCTACAGATAGAGCTGTTGTTCTCTGTTGAATCAGTGGCATTTGTAGAAACTTTCCAATGCAATATCTTGTGAAAAAATCCCCACAATGTCACAGGTTGACACCAGGAGTAGTTAATGCATGTTGTAGTTTATACTGATGATTTATTATTTCTGTCACTACCCAAAGGTATGATATGCACCTCCCAAGATATGATTTCTGCCCCCAAGACGTTTACAAACGAAGGCCTAGGTCCAGCAACTTTAAAACCTAAGTAGCCCTATGAAATCAACAGGACTATGTGTGCTTAAAGTGCCTCACTGAGCTGGGGCCTAAATTAGAAACAGTGCAGAGTGGATGGGGAGGGAAGACAAGGCAAGTCTGTGGTAAATGTAGCCTGGGCACTGAGGTCAAAAGGGCCCCAATGAAAGTTTGGAGCTTGGTCTTTCAGCGTTTTGATGAGCACTCTGACTCTGATCCAGCAAAGTACTTACACTTCGAAGGGAAGTTTGGACGCTTATGCAGACATCCAAACCTTCTGATCTCTGTCTTGTCCCCCTCGCTTCTCTTTGTCCCACTCTTTTCCCTTTCTCCTCTCAGCCAAATCAAATCCCTCTTTAAATCCCCAAATCATCTTACTCCTCTTCTGATTCTCAAACCTCACTCTTTAACCCCCAACAGACTCTCATTCGCCAGCTGTTTTCCTGACACTGGCCCCCTGTTCTCCAAAGGCCCTCACTTTGGTTGGTATCACACTGAAAAGATCTCTCCATGTTTCACACTGTCTGTTTCACTCTGACTAGCTCCTCTAGTCAAATCTTACATGCAACAGAGATTCCCTTGGTCATAGTAACCCCAGAATGTAGTGCTCACTTTGTCCATGGGAGGCCTCTGGGTACTATAACACTTTGTGAGAAATTTCAGGTATCACCCAACCTTCCAGAGATTACCAGACCCTAGTGGAGTTCAATAAATTTGGAAGGTGTATCTGGGACAAGAATAGTGTGTGTGTCTGTGTGTGGAGGGAGAGAAACTCATCCAAACTTTTAAAAATCAAAATAAAAACTTTAAAATTGGGTTAAGATTTGGGCTCATTCTTATTTATTTCTCAAAACTAGTCACCCATCTGAAACGTATGATTGCTTTCTTTGTGAAATATTCAAATGTAAAATGATGATTTATAAAGTTCTCCTTCTGCCTCAATGCCAGACCATTGCAATCATGCTTTGATCCTCAAATTTGTAGTCACCCAAGTCAAATATGTCATTGACTTTTAACTAATACAAGCATACCGCAGCTGTCCCTGTGTTTGAAATTCAAACATTTAGGTTTATGCAGTGATAAATTCGTGAGAGTTGAGCAAGAAACAGTTGCAAAACCTAGGTTCCTTGAATAAATGCCATTGTTGATTCATTGTAATATGTTTATATTTTATGTAGATTCTTAGCTGTTGCCCAATAAACATTCTCGTTTCATTCTTTAGAGATTAACAATATCTCTTGTGTGGTCAGTTTCCAGTTTAGTACACTGTTTCTTTTGAAGGATTTGTTTTCCTGAGTTCAACTTTCAGAATCACACTTTCACAAGCTGCCTTTCTGAAAATAAAATACAATTAAAAAAAGAGCCTGTCAGGGCTTGTGCCAGTTAAATCCAAGCTCTCAGGGGATTTGTTTTTCTTT
The DNA here is from genome assembly GCF_016161935.1 of Mauremys reevesii. Taxonomy (NCBI): domain Eukaryota; kingdom Metazoa; phylum Chordata; order Testudines; family Geoemydidae; genus Mauremys; species Mauremys reevesii. The sequence continues at coordinate 91,486,088 of NC_052628.1, read as the reverse complement.
TGGCGTCAGATTAGATGTTCAAATCAAGCAGTGTTTTTGGGCTGCGGATGAATGTCTATAGAACTCTTAATGAGGCTAATCCCACAGCAGCACATTCCAAGTAGCTAATGGGCGCAAGTTCATTGCTTACTTTAATATCTCTTGGGTCAGAATGGAGTGAATGCCTTGCGTAGTGGGCAGTCATGAGTGTGTTAGCAGAATGACCAGCAGCAGTGAAATGTGGGCAACATAATATGCTCTGGGACTGCCTTAGACACCACCTAAATTTGATGCTCAGGTAAAAAAATATATATACTTTATATATTATATAGATACTTGTCAGCCTTTGATCTTTTTGTTGTTGTTGTTAGTTTTGGGTTTGTTTTTTTTTTACTTTTTAGAAGAAAGTAATATTGAGTCCAGGGAACTAAACTAAAAGCAAACTAAGTCTGAGGATAAAAGATGAAAGATAATTTATTAATTAAACCCATTGAATTAATTTTGGGTTTGCTAATTAGCACTGAGAGACCGTGTTTGTGGTATAATGAAAAGCAAAGACAAGCTGTATCATTTGCTATTTTATTAATTCATATAGCACATCATAATTCATGTAAAGTTTAGACTGTTCATATCTGACTTGCATAACAATATTAAAGTTAAGTTTCCCTAGTAACTTATCTCTGCCTTTGACTCTACAGTGAAGACCATGTTGCAAGTAATTTTATTATCCTTTTCATTTCTGCAAATTATCTGTCTCAGGAAGTTCTTGGCTCAGTGCAATACAACTGGATGCTTTCTTTTTGGGGTGGAAGGTGACAGTGAATTATGAAAAGATAAACCATAATATTTGGTATTGTGCCTGTGGCAGTCAGGGTAATAGATCTTTTAAGACCTAAAAAGTAGAAAGCTTTCTTCTGCTAGAGTGAAAACAAGATTTTATTTTAATTTGCTTTTTTAACAGTTTTCCAAACATTCTTTGTGTTTTTTTAAATGTAAAACAGGCATAGAAACTCAAGGGCATATTATTATATTTAACATATCTCCTTTTTCTTCAAAATCTCAATTGGAGTTATGAATAGGCAAATAAAATATTGTAATTTCTAATACATAAAATTGGCCTACTATTTAAACCTTTGTGAAATATGTGCTTGCTCATTTATTAAAAAAAAAAAGTATTGTTCTATGAAGTCTCTTTTGTTGTTCATTTTCTATTTGATTTTGTTGTTGTTTAGATAGTTCAGGAACTGAATGTATCTTTAAAGAAGGTACTTTAGGCATATTTTTAATTAGTGAATTCTCCAAAGTCTGATGTAAATTGTTTTTTCTGGATTTATATGAAAAAGGCAAAGTTCTAGGGAATCCTGCCATGTTACCGAGAGAGAGAGAATTTTGTGGGGGTATTTTGTATTAGGAAATTATTTAGGAAGTCATCCAGAAATGTGGCATGTAACAGCTATTTTATGCTTTCCAGAAAGAGTATAGATGTGTCAGGCACTTACTTAAATGTTAAAATAAATAAGTAAACTTAGCATGACTGAATTTCCCTTATTTTGAGAAATGTTAACATGTATAACAAAAGTGATTCATAAATATGATTCTACTTATGTTGACAAACCCTTTCCTAAGGCAATAGTAGAAAGTGATACCTGAATAATAACTGTGGCTTTGTAATTGTAATGTTTTAGTAAAACAAAACAATGTCCTGCCCCAAAATTTTGAAGTTCCCCTCTTCATTGTCCCAAGTTGTATATGCCTTGGATTTCAACTGCTACAAGTATTCACTGTAGGTAAATATTCAATTGAAGTTTTTAAAAAAAGTTCACATTGAAACCCATTAAAAACCTAGTTGGCTAATACGAAGATGGCTCATTACGTGTGAAAACTCAATTAAATTACTAAGCTGAAAATTGGCCAATTTAATATTGACTAACAGAATAGTAGGGCATACAAAAATATGGTTCTTATGCATTTTATGTACTTATTTTGATTGTATTTCAGAGCCTTTCAAGTATCTACCGGAATTCATAACTAGGGTGACTAGATGTCCCGATTTTATAGGGACAGTCCCGACAGTTGGGCCTTTTTCTTATATAGATGCCTGTTACCTCCCACCCCCATCCCAATTTTTCACACTTGCTCTCTGGTCACCCTATTCGTAACAGAGAAAGAGAATAATGTCTGTTTTAAAATTACACTCTTTTCTTGGACTTCCAGGATCTTTACAAAATAGTTTTTCTCTGTATATTTAATATGCGCACCTTGCCCTAGAGCTCCATATCATAGCAGCCCTTGTTCCACCCAGCGGGAAAGGAGTGTCTGCCATAGCTCCATCTGGAGTTCCTTAAATCCTCTCTGAGTCCTGGCTAGTGGTAGTCACTTGGGTTGCCTTCTACTCTTTATGATGCCTCCTTCCATAATGTAAAATCCTGACTTTTTTTTAAACTGTAATCTGGTAGATTGGTTTCAAACTAAAAATAACAAGAGTAAAATATATAACTCCCTCAGCTAAATAGTCAATGATTAAGAACAAGGAATCAGTTCCTAGTGAAAAATGCAGAGAACAGTTTTTATTCAATGTGAAGTAATAGATTTGAGGTGATTTTACACCACTGCAGAGATGTAACATTGTTTTTAAAGTCTGCACATGTGAAAATTCATGTAGTCCGAAGGATTTTCTCTGATTAAACTGATTTGCACACATCTAAGAAACATGGGCCTCAGGGATCAAAATAAGTTGCAGATATTTTGTGTTGCAAGACAGTTGACAGGAAGTGGAATATCAAGCAGTGATGACTTCTCTCATCCTATCTATGTCACACTTCATTTCCTAGAGGCAGATTTTCTTTTTTTTCCACTCTTTTTTATATAGTCATCACATTGCTTAAATTTGTCTGAAATTCACTTCATGTTCCTTAAACATCATCCACTTGGTATAGTATGTTTCATAAGTCATTGCTCTCTTTCACCTGTTTGTGATTAGTATTAATATCCCTGTTTCTGTTGTGTAACTGTAAAAATATTATTTTATTCTTTGCATATGCTTTATAAGATTTACCTTTAGTTTTCCTTCAGTCAACTGAATATTAAATGATTAAGTTCTATCTGCAGGAATCCATTGGGTAATTTACCAGGACACCCACTCACTTGATCCATCAAGAACTACCCAGATAATTAAAAGGAGTTCAAAAACTCTGAAGATAGATTTCTCTTTTGTTCAAAAAATAAACAAACCACCACACCTCTTCATTTCTATCAGGGAATAAGATCATACTGAGAGAAAATCTTTTACATTACTGAGTTCATTCGTGGCTATAAGCTCAGACAGTATAAAGCAGCATAGCTTAATTTAATTTGATGGAGCTACATCAATTTACACCAAATAAGGATCTGTCCCTTTATATTTCAAGCTTCCCTTGTTTCACAAGTATCATTTCCTGCTTTGTATGTGCTCTTTTCTCCAAGACACTTTAAGTGACATTATGATATGCTGTTTAACCACAGTTTCTACAATATGTTGCAGTGGATAAATAGTGGATAGCCATTAATTTATATTTTAGTGGGTTTTTTAATTTCAAAAAATGTACTATACCTCAAACATAGCCGCATTAGTTTAAGTAACCAAGTACTTTAAAAAACTGTTTATAAATTGAGGACAGGTTGTTTTCTTGCCACCTAGAAAACTTTGATCAATTATTTGTTTTAATTTGTTGTGCTTTAATGATTACTGTCATGTGAATGTAGGCACAAATATAAAATGTATCTGGCCAATAAACGTGAAAATATTATAAATTTACATATATTGAACTTTTTATTGCTATGGGCTTGAAAAGCACCCAAATTCTGATGGAAAATGTTTACTGATACAGTATGTTTGCATGGTCAATAATTAAAGATTTTCTCCATGTTTGAGTTATCTCTTTAATGAACAAATAAAGATTATGGGATTTTTACCCTCTCTTTTTCAGGCTCAGAAATCATGGATAGAGAGAGCATTTTACAAGAGAGAATGTGTTCATATCATACCCAGCACCAAAGACCCCCATAGGTAATTGTATTGCTATATGCTACATATTGTATTGTATTGCTACATACTATGAAAATGAAACTGTATAATTACCAAAAAAATGACTGCATAGATAATATTTTTTTTCCAAATCTCTGAGTATGCTGGACAAAGATTGGTTTATATTTTGGAACCCTCAGAGAGATGGATTTCCATGAGGCATGGCACCAATACTTTATACACTGCAGAAGGTGTCAATTGAAAAACAAAACCTAAATTTATATCAGTGTTTCATTTCTAACTTGTTCATTTTCTTGGTGATGTATTCCAGTCCCTTGAATATTTGTACTCTATATTAGAGACAGAGGGGCTAGTATTGTAAGGGACTGATAGATATGAGCTTCATGTATGACTAAAATATGTTGATGTCAGGGCCGGCTCCAGGTGCTTGGGGCGGCCAAGGGTGAGGGGCAGTAAGTTGGGCTCTTTGGCGACAAGTCCCTCGGTCCCTCTCGGAGGGAAGGACCTGCTGCCAAATTGCCGCTGAAGAAGAAAGCGGCGCGGTGGAGCTGCCGCCAGTCCCGGCTTTTTTTTTTTTTCCCCAACCGCTTGGGGCGGCAAAAACCCAGGTTGATGTCCATGTGAAAATGTTTTATTTTGCTTAATGTAGTCTGTGGGAACGCATAGAATGTATTGGTGGGCGGGGGGAATCTTTGCTTTTTTTTATATATTTAGAACAAATCACTTTTTTATTTAGTTTTTAAATAAAAACAAGACATAACAAAGGAGAATCACAAGTCAAAAAAAAGTCATATCTGTATTGTAACGGTATCTTTCCTAGACATTTCAATGTATTTGCTACAAGACAAGACTTCTGGCCACTCTATAAAATCACTTCAGCCTGAAAGTGACTTTCTAAGACTTTGCATTGCATACAAGAAGTGTCTTTAAATATAGCCTGTTGCATTTTAGGCTAATAAATGCAACTAATTTTTCCTTTACCCCCGTAGGTGTTGCTGTGGGCGTCTAATAGGTCAACATGTTGGACTGACTCCAAGTATCTCCATTATTCAGAATGAGAAAAATGAAAGCAGACTCACTCGAAATGACAACCAGTCAGAGAAGTGGTCCATCAGCAAGCACACTCAGCTCAGCCCAACTGATGCCTTTGGGACCATTGAGTTTCAAGGAGGGGGTCACTCCAATAAAGCCATGGTAAACAAACCCTTTCTTAGAATACTAAATAATGCTACTAACCACAAAAGGCATTCACAAAGTATCTTCCTTCTTACTTAATTCGTTGCTATAAAACCGTATGTTTTCTAGGTTTCATGGGTCATGGAAGGAAGAAGATAGTTGGACTATAACATAAAATCAACTACAAAGGCTACAGGAAAGGGGCTACTGGGTATGATGATAGAGGCACCGTCATTGAGTCATTAGAGTAAGGGATAGGATGTCTGGACTACCTGGATTAGGTTCCTGACATTGACATACTGAGTGATTAAGGGCAAGTCAGTTAATATTTCAGGGAAAGTTATATTATATGCTATGTGGTTTCTTCCAATTCACACCAAAGTTCTATGGATGTTTTTCATGGGGAGGTGAATAGTGAAGTAGACCAATGTCCTGTGATAACAATGCTGTTTTTTCTGCAGTGTTGTTCAGGTTGGGAGTGGGAATACATCTAATTCTTTATCCTGTGCTTAGCTGTATCTTCCAGAAATTATGTGCATATCCTCTGGCAGTACCTATTCTGCCAGTGCAACACCAACTGTTCAGGTGTGCTTCCAGGTACATTAGTAAATGTCTTAAATTCCTAGTTCCCTTTGTCCACCCTTCTAGTATCCCCTAGAGTTGTACTATAACTAGGGCTGTCGATTAATCGCAGCTAACTCACGTGATTAACTCAAAATTAATCGTGATTAATTGCAGTTTTAATTGCACTATTAAACAATAGAATACCAATTGAAATTTATTAAATATTTAGGATGTTTTTCTACATTTTCATATATATTTATTCTGTGTTGTAATTGAAATCAAACTGTATATTATTTTTATTAGAAATATTTGCACTGTAAAAATGATAAAAGAAATGGTATTTTTCAGTTCACCTCACACAAGTACTATAGTGCAATCTTTCTCGTGAAAGTGCAACTTACAAATGTACATTTTTTTTATTACCTAACTGCACTCAAAAAACAAACAACAATGTAAAACTTCAGCATCTACAAGTCCCCTCAGTCCTACTTCTTGTTCAGCCAATCATTAAGACAAACAAGTTTGTTTACATTTACAGGGGATAATGCTGCCCTCTTCTTCTTTATAATGTCACCAGAAAGTGAGAACAGGCATTTGCATGGCACTTTTATAGCTGGTATTGCAAGATATTTATGTGCCAGATATGCTAAACATTCATATGCTCCTTCATGCTTCAGCAGCCATTCCAGAGGACATGCTTCCATTCTGATGATGCTCTTTTAAAAAAAAATTGTTAATTAAATTTGTGATTGAACTCCTTAGGAGATAATTGTATGTCCCCTGCTTGGTTTTACCCGCATTCTGCCATATATTTCATGTTATAGCAGTCTCAGATGATGACCCAGCACACATTGTTCAAAACAACGAAAGTTGTTAAAAACATTTTCACTGCAGATTTGACAAAACACAAAGAAGGTACCAATGTGAGATTTCTAAAGATAGCTATAGCATTCGACCCAAAGTTTAAGAATCTGAAGAGCCTTCCAAGGTGGGGTGTGCAGCATGTTTTCAGAAGTCTTAAAAGAGCAACACTCCAGTGCGGAAACTACAGACCCATAGCCACCAAAAAAGAAAATCAACCTTCTGCTGGTGGCATCTGACTCAGATAATGAAAATGAACATGTGTCAGTCCACACTGCTTTCTATTGTCATCGAGCAGAACTCATAATCAGCATGGACGCATGTCCTCTGGAAGGATGGTTGAAGCTTGAAGGGACATATGAATCTTTAGCACATCTGGCACATAAATGTCTTGCAATGCCGGCTACAACGGTGCCGTAAGAACGCCTGTTCTCACTTTCAGGTGACGTAAACAAGAAGTGGGCAACATTATCTCCCGCAAATGTAAACAAACCTGATTGGCTGAACAAGAGGCAGGACTGAGTGGACTTGTAGGCTCTAAAGTTTTACATTTTTATTTTTGAATGCAGTTTTTTTAATACATAATTCTACATTTATTCAAGTTCAACTTTCATGATACAGATTGCACCACAGTACTTGTATTAAATGAATTGAAAAATACTATTTCTTTTGTTTTTTACAGTGCAATACTTGTAATCAAAATATAAAGTGATCACTGTACACTTTGTATTCTGTGTTATAATTGAAATCAATATATTTGAAAATGTGGAAAACATCCAAAAATATTATATAATATTAACACTGTGATTAATTGATAAATTTTTTTAATCACTTGACAGCCCTAACTATAACTTCTTCCTTCTCTATTAATTCTTGCTTCCTCCTCTTTTTCCCTTTCTTTGACAAACATCCCCCACACTTCCTGGCTAATTCATAACATTGTTAGAATCCTGGTAAATCGCTGTCTGTCACTGTCTGGCATGTTTGGTAAACTTTAAATATATTTTATTTCTCTTACATATTGGACAGCATGCCTGTCAGAGTCAGTAAATCAACATGTAGGCGGATTTCAAAGGATTGGAGGGTTTGGGAGTTAGGTGGGAGTTAGGTGTGTAACTGCAATTTGTGCCTTTGAAAATTTCCACCTGTATCTGTTTCTGAGATAGTAATTCTGTGAAATATCAGAACACAGTGTCACTCATGTTGAGTAGATATAGAAGCAGATAGACCCACAGGGAAACACTATAATTTTCTAACGAACCTCTAATGCCCATTCAGTGGCACCTGAAAATTGATAAAGTGAATCAACTCATATTCATTCTAACAGAAAAGAGCATACAAATATGTCTAGTTTAGTAAAATGAAATAAGATTTGTCTAAAGGGAATAAATCAAGCCACCCATTTCACAGTGCTGTATATCACATTCAGTGGAAGCAGGATGCTTCTCACCAAACCTGTGCAATTCAAGCACTCTAAAATATGGCAAGGAACAAAAAATTATACTCATCAGTTGTAAAGTAGAAAGATTATTTCCAAGGAAATGTAATGGGAAGGGGGAAGTTTCTAGATCTGAAATTAGTCAAAATTTTCTTTGGTTTTATAAAATGGTTAATCCTGTTAATACTCAACAAATTTCACCCTTCAAATGTATATACAATATTTGTGGTGTGGCCAGTATTAGCACAGGTAGACAGAAAATAACAGGTTTTGCAAGTTTAAGCAAAATCTTCTTTATAAACATTTCCTTGAACTCAATATTTAAGTTAAGGAATATCTTTAGAGTTTCAGGTTTAATTTCCATGGTTTTTTTCCCTCTTACAATCAAAATAAAGCACACATTAAAAAAAGAAGAGACTTTATTAATATTAATTATTTTTATTGTAATTAAGCACAATGTGCTCAGCACTGTACCAGACATAAAAATACAGACAATTTTACCCACAAAGAGCTTACTGTCTAGCCATAACAGAAACACACTAGACAAGATATACTGGAAAGCCCAGAAGAGGAAATAAGTAGGATTTTATTTTAATAAAATGAAATTTTATATAAACCTACAACAACAAATCAAAACTCAGAATTTGCAGGACAGAGCTTGTAGCACAGCTCATTGGGATATAGTTACCCAGCCTCCATGTATTAATCTCTCATCTATTTGCTGGCACCATCCTTCTGCTGTTTTATCAAATTCTTTATATATCTTTTAAATTGTTTTATTACCAAAGGCCTTTTGGCACTAAATACAAATCTTCCCCTACCCAAAAACTAGCTACATGGCTCAATCAATAAATTGCTGAGTTTCTTCAAAATGTTTGGGGTTTTATTTGCCAGGGACCACCACTTTGCCACATTGCTGTGGTCCTCTGCCCACATGTTCTGCTCCTGAAAAAGACCTCCCTCACACAAAAAGGAACAGTAAAGGGCTGGGAAAGAGGCTGAGCCATGCTAACTTCCATCATCTTTTGAAAGAGGTCAAGGGCTATCAGAAGAATGGAGACAGGAAAATTAAGTCAGTGTCATCAACAGATCTCCTCCTGGGTGGAGAGAGAGACCATCCAACAGATGTGCTAGCTAGATTTGAGAGATGCAGTAAAAGGCACCTGTTTGAAAACCTTGAGAATCCCTCTTTAATGAATGAGGTACCTGGTTTACTGAGTAAGTAATTTTGAATTTAGGTGGGCTCCTACTGAATTATAAAACAGTACATGATATGCCATCAGGTTTTATATCAACCCCAAGAATACACGCATGCAAAACGTTGCTTGAATGTCAGTTACTAATTAAACTCCAAAATATGAAAAATGAATTGACTGAACAAAGATTTTGGGGGTCTGGTCCTTGGTAGACCAGGTGGGAACAACCATGCATTGCTGCACTGTGCATTGAATTTAAGGGACCAAATTAAACTGCTGTCTTGAATTTATCCTCTTCTTTTTAACACACAAATAATTCTGGAACCCCTTGCATTAACTGGGACATTTGAATCCTATACAGATTTCTAATTAACTCTGCTTTGCTGAACTAAAGTTGCTTTGGTCATGGTTATACAAGGTTGGATGAATGATGGCTGCTTGAAAGGTTCACAGTGAATTAAATATATTAGTTCTATTTTTAATAACTTCCTGCTTATCCAAAGTGTTCAAATGATATTTCTAACATGCTCATTGAGTGGCTAGCATATGTTTGCAACTGCAGAAGACAGAAATTTTATTGCTGTGGAAAAGGCTTAGTGTCCTTTACATTGTTCTTTCATGTTGAAATGCATCATTGTGGCTATGAGGCAGGTAAACGGATTTGATAGATACAGCTTCTCATATGTAGCTTCAATGTGTTGTATTTTATTAAAGAGTCTTGGAAATCAGCCACACCTAAAAATATGTTTTAGGTTTTAAAAATATAGGAGACTTGACAAAACTGCACAGAAAAGATCTTAAAAAGCCATTAGTGCAGGGAGAGAGAAACAAGGCGGGATAATCTATAATCCTTTGACATTAAACCATGAAAAAGACAATGGGTTTTATTTTTTGACATAGCAAATCGTTGATATTCAAAATACAGTAACAGCATTTGAAATAATAAGGGTTCTGGAGTAAAAAGTGAATGAAATACACAAAGGCCTAGATCGGGGTGGGCAAACTACGGCCTGTGGGCCACATCTGGCCCATCAGACCTTTTAATTGGGCCCTCAAGCTCCCGCTGGGGAGTGGAATTGGGAGCTTTCCCCGCTCCAGTGCTCCAGCCGGGGAGTGGGGTCGGGGGCTTGCATTGATCTGCTGCAAGTGGCTCCCAGAAACAGGAACAGCCAAGGGGCTCTGCATGCTGCCCCTGCCCCAAGTGCCAGCTCTGCAGCTCTCATTGTCTGGGAACCGTGGCCAATAGGAGCTGTGGGGATGGTGCCTGCAGACGGGGCAGTGTGCAGAACTGTATGGACCTGCCTCCAGAGGGTGGGTGGACCGCTGTTTCCAGGAGCCACTTCAGGTAAGATAATAAAGTAATAATTGGAGATATACCAATCTCCTAGAACTGGAAGGGACCTTGAAAGGTCATTGAGTCCAGCCCCCTGCCTTCACTAGCAGGACCAATTTTTTTGCCCCAGATCCCTAAGTGGCCCCCTCAAGGATTGAACTCATAACCCTGGGTTTAGCAGGCCAATGCTCAAACCACTGAGCTATCCCTCCCCCAAGCACCGCCTGAATCCTGCACCCGAGCCACCCCATGCCCCAACCCTCTGCCCAGCCCTGATCGCCCTCCAAACCCTTTGATACCAGCCCAGAGCACCCTCCTGCACCCCAAATCCCTCATTCTCAGCCCCACCCAGAGTCTGCACCCCCAGCTGGAACCTCACCTCCCCCATGTGTGCCCCAATCTCCTGCCCCACCCGAGAGCCCCCTCCCGCCCTCCGAACTCCTGCAACTCAAACCCCTCATCCCCAGCCCCACCCCAGAGTCTGCACCCTGAGCCGGAGCCCTCATCCCCCCCATTTGCTCCAATCCCATGCCCCAGCCAGCCCTCCATACAATTTCCATACCAAGATGTGGCCCTCAGGCCAAAAAGTTTGCCCATCCCTGGCCTAGATCCAAAGCCCATTGAAATCAATGAGTGCTTCCATTGACTTTCTTGGGATTTGAAAAAGGCCCTAAAATATTTAAAAGAATATTAATAAAGACCCTATTCTGCTTCTGTTAGCTAATGAGAGTTTTCCTCTTGTTTATAATGAGACATGGATCAGGCCTTTTGCTGTGAGGTACAAACAGCAAAGGATTCAGAGATTCAGCTTAGTTTAGAAAAGCATCTGAAACTTTGGACAGTTAATTGAGGTAGGTAAAATGGTCATGTTATCATCCAGTTGCCACTACTGATAAAATACAGGAGGAAATGCCAGATTGCGTTGCAGAAGGCAAAGTATTAGGGAGTATGTTAATCTAGGGAACATTCAGAAATACTTAAGTGTCATGTCTGTCAACAGCAGAATGAGTCTGTGCAGTGAGTTTGTAAGTTTCTCCGTCAAATTATCATTGTTATCAACAATCAGCCAGGTACAATTCACACCGCAGTTTAATTATATGTACTCTAATAGAGGCATTGTGGTTGGAGAACTGTATGGATCAGGATATTAAAATTTTTACCTCCAGATTACTACTGTAGTTCAATTCTAACCTAGGTTGGGCTATTTTGCAGCCATCTAGCTGTTTATTGGTCAATGAGAAACGAGTTTGAGTTTCTGACTAACTCCTTGATATGAAAATAAAGCATCATAATCACAGCTAGTATTAAGTGACATTCTCGTTGACATGCTTAATAGTCAAGCCATGGATTAAATGGACATGGGAACTTGAACTAATCTTTCATCCTATGATGTGGCCTGTCTAAAGTGGTTCAGTGGGGAGGCAAAGCACTTGGGCAGGTTGCTGTGGTGAAGCTTGTACTTCTGCTTCCTATATTGTACCTGTTCTGTTGATAAATAGTGATGCTGTCAGTTTGGCCTCTTTCATAAGCGCCAAATTCTCTTCTATAAAAATATAAACACTTATGGAGCTGAAAAGTGGATATCAGCCAGAGAGACATGGGGAGACTGATGGAACTGAGCAGTGGTTTGGCTCAAGTTCATCGTTAAATTTAAAAATCTTTCCGAGCAAGTGGTGGTGAAGGAAGTCAGGAGTGGCAGCAGAATCTAAACAGAAAAGGGAAAAAGTCAAATGTTCCACTACAAAATTGAGAGGGATAAATTATTAATATGATCAAAAATGGTTTTAAAAGCATTTATTCATAATTTAGTGAGTGCCTTGGAAGTGATGACAAAAGAATTATCCCATTCACATTAAATTACATCTGAAGTAATTACAAAAGAATTATCCCAGGCACACCAATCTGAAAATGCCCCCCACAAGAGCTAAAATGAATAAGATAAGAAGTCGACACATTTCTTCTCTAGAAAAGAGAATCCAATATTTTAGCCGCTTGGCCTTTTCTTAGGGGAGTTTCTAAGATTTAAATTTCCTTTGCATTGCTGGTTCTTCCTGTTGAGAAGACCCACTCAGATTTGTTTACTCACATTTCTTCTTATAATGTAAAATGGATCTGAAGGTTATGCTGATAAACCATGAGGGGTAGGGGAAAGAAATATATTAGTGGAAGGCTCCAGAATAATTGTATGTGCTCTAGCTCAACCAGAAGTTATGGGCTTGATGCAGGAAGTACTGGGTGAAATTCTATGGTTTGTCTTATGCAAAAGTGTAGTGTAGGTGAAACTAATGGGCCCTTCTGGCCTTAAAATGTAACATCAGTCAGTGTATAATAATTTATTCTTCATTAAATCCACACAAGTGAAACAAGTTGAAAGAGGAACCTTAATTCAGTCATTTCCTAACTTCTGAGTGCTCGACTTTGCAACCCTTAACCTTAAGTTAAAAGCAGGCATGTCCACTACAGGGGCGGCTCCAGGCACCAGCGCAGCAAGCATGTGCCTGGGGTGGCAAGCCGGGGGAAGGGGGGGGCAGTGTGTCAGTCGCCGTGAAGGCAGCAGTCAGGCAGCCTTCGGCGGCGTTTCTGCAGGAGGTCCGCCGGTCCCACGGCTTTGGCGGCAATTCAGCGGCGGGTACACCAAAGGTGCGGGACCGGCAGAGCACCTGCAAAGCCACCGCCGAATCCGCGTGACCGGCAGGCCTCCTGTAGAAACACCGCCAAAGGCTGCCTGACTGCCATGGTTGGGGTGGCAAAAAACATAGAGCTGCCCCTGGTCCACTATTACATATTTTGTAGATGTTTTTCAATACATTTGTCTGGAATAAAGAGAGTTCTAAATGGAAGTATGATACCAAGTGCCCCTATGGCCTTGGACAAATCACTTAACCTCTCTGCCTTAATGTCGTCATCTGTAAATTAAGGATAATATTTATCTATTAGCACCTGACAAGGGTGTTGTGAGGATTGATTAATTTTTGCAAAAAGCTTTGAAGAGGGTAACCTCTGTGAAATTGCTAACTATAAATGTCATGGTCTGTAGTTTCATAAATTGCTTTTTAAACCATCAAAGTTACGATTAATTAATTTTTTTGTTGCAAAAGTTATACGTTTTTAAATATTTTCTTGGTGTTACACATCATGAGTCATAAGCAACCTTTTTCTTTATCCTTGCCCTTAATTCTGCAGTATGTACGTGTGTCTTTTGACACAAAGCCTGATCTTCTTCTACACCTGATGACAAAAGAATGGCAGCTTGAGCTCCCCAAGCTTCTCATCTCTGTGCATGGAGGCCTTCAGAATTTTGAACTTCAGCCAAAACTCAAGCAAGTCTTTGGGAAAGGTCTGATTAAAGCTGCCATGACAACTGGAGCATGGATATTCACTGGAGGAGTAAACACAGGTAACAAGCAACATTAAAATAAGAGCTTTGTGGCATCAGGGAGGCTTTCATCATTTTACCATCATGATTTAGAATCAGTCCAATTAAGAGAAGCTGAACCATTTTATGGTATCTTTTTTTATTATGCATTAACAAGAAAATGCCAGAATAATACCTATTGAGCAGCTCTCCAAGAATAAAAGGTTTATTAAAGCATGAAAGGCAGATTGTGAAGTCCAAAAAATAAAACCTGCTGTGAGACAATCTGAAGTGTTTTGTCAGAGGGGAGTTTGTGAGACTAACATCAGTGGGCCCAGGTACCATTTATGGAATGGGGTGATCTGCAGCTAGCAGCCTGAAAGGGTAGCTAGTTCGTAGTTATTACAAACAAGAAACTTTCCACCTCATTAAAGGAAAATATTTGTATCCAAAAAAAGAAGAGGCAACTTTTATCTTTCACTTATAAGAACAAGTCAAATGTGACAGAGAAAAGAGTTTTTCTGTTTTCTGTGCCTGGGGAGGGGGGGGGGGAGCCTTTAATCTGAATAAATGTCATTCCCCACCCCCGTATGGATTAGGAGTCTGATTTTTTTTCAGGTTTTTTTTTTTCCAATTGTCCTTGCAGAAAGAGAGATAACATTTCAATTTATATGCAAAGTTGAACACATCCAAATTTTAGAGCCCTGACATGGAGTTATTTTCTACCTGTCCACATGAGTTTTACTGTCATGGAGAGACTGAAATGATGGGGAAGCAGGAAGTGGGGGCAGGGAAATGAGGTGAGGCAAAACATTCTACATATGGTGAATGATAGTATGTAAAGTTGAAGTATGCACATGTGAATTGTTGTGGAACATTATCTGTACCTGGGTCAGCACAGCTACACTACATCAATATTTCAGCATTATTTAACCCTTTCAGTGCCTTTGGAGAGTAGCATATTCATTCTCCCACATTGATAATATGGGCCTGATACAAAGCTCATTGTAGTAAATGGGAATCTTTGCATTGACTTAAGTGGGATTTGGATTAGGTGCTACATATACTGAAGCTCAGTTCAGAACATGCCTAATGAGATTACTTTGTTTTTTAATATATATTGAATTAAAGGTGACTGGAGTAATTGTTAGCCCAGTTTCCTTTGTTTTTTGGCTGTCTGGAAAGTTTGTCTTCTACTTAGCTTTCCCACACCTACAGCAGAAACACAAGGAGGTGGAATCTCTTGATATTTTTTTTTAAACATCCCCAATGCCTCAGTGGGAGGAAGAAGGAAACTAGAACAAGGGTTGGCCTGTAAATTGGGGTGGTGATAATTTTATTAGATGTTCAGATAATGCTATGTTGAGTGTGGCAGATATAGATAGAAAATCCTAATTAAAAATGCATCCGTCTGTGGACCTTTCGACCATATTGCAATAGGTTCACCAACTGAGCATTGCAAACCAAGCTGCAGAGATGTCTTCACAGGACTGAATATGAAATTGTGTTTTGTAGAATAAGACTGGAGTTTAAGAGAAAAAGCTGTATGTACATTATAGCATTTTCAAAGTGTCATAATTGTAGCTGACAACCAAAAAAAATCCCAAATTGATATAAACAGGTTTTTTTTCCTGTGCCAAAAAATTATTCATAGTCAAATAAGACTGTTAGAACAACCACTGCTGTGTATTACCCTAAAATCAATCCTGAATGTTCAATGACTTCTAATTACAGCATAAAGTATACAGAGTAAAGCAGAAGAGAGCTCTGGGGTCAGATTTTTAAACAAGATAGGTACGCAGTTGTGAACCTAATCTCTGCTTGCAGTTACCATAGTTGCATTTGCTACTCAAAAATTCTGCACATAAACTCATTGTTTTGGATAAAAATTCTTTCCAACATTTCCTTTCTGAAGAATATTAGCAAGCCCTATTTAAACGCAAGGTATGACTATTAACCTGAAGTGTGTATATACATTAGCTGCTGCCACTCACAATGTACTCATAATATGGCAGTATACACATATCATACATGGAATGGCAACTAATGTTGTCGTTGCTTAGACAGAAAGCTAGGTGTAAGTTAATAAAAGGCATAATAGAAAACCCCCTAAAATGTTGCTCTCAGAGTATTAGTATTCACGACATAACATAGATAATGTATGCCTGACTCACCCCTATATCTTCTTATAAACAAATTGCTTTCAATATTCATCTGGTATCAGAAGCTGTATTCTCTAGAAAGCAATAGCTTTTTGCAGATAGAGAAGACCTGCTCTGCACCATCAGGATTTGGGATCACAGATTCATTTGGCTGAGATGTGTGCATTTTGCCCTCATCTGCCAGACAATGTGGTGGCAGCCCGGGAGATTAGAAGATTAGATGTCAGGTTTTTTTCACTGTTGATTTTAAATGAGTATAAGAGGGTAGTAGCTATGGGGAAACTTGTGGTTATTGTCTGACTGTTGTAATGCTGCCCATGTCACTTTAGGATTCATGGAACCAGAGTATGGAAACAGTAAAGAAAACTGGTTTAAAAAAAAATCAATCTAAGAATGTAATTTGGAACCAGTTATCCCCTCAGTGAGCACAAGTAGATTTTAAATGCATTTTATGTAAAGTTGTCAGCAAACAAGAGCAAGTGACATTAAATTCTACGTGCTGTTGTGCTGCTGTTAGCTGCAGTCAGGTGATAAAAGTAGCTCTTGATACAAGCTGTGTCAAAACTATTTGGAAAGTGAGCGTGGAAAGCAGAAAAGAGAGCCTGAGTCCAAGAGCAACTGTCCGGCCTGGCACATTATCCTGTACATGTGCAGGGTACAGGAGTTAGCCCAGGAATGTGATTAAAGTAGCCAGAAGCTGCTTTAGACCGTGGAAACAGTAATCAGAGTATGCTAAGCCATGGGGCAGTCATTTTGTGTGCACCAGTCTCTACTATCTTGCGCTCCCTGCTGGCTTTTCCCTGGCTCCCTATGGGAAACTATCTCAAGTGACTGGGTTTGTGGTTTGATGGGATGGTGCCACCGCTGTCTACAGCTGTGTGTAATGATGCTTTCACAACATTTCCATCAGTATTTCAATCACCTTGCTCGTGGGTTACATGCCTGAGAGGTTTCAAAATTTGAGGGGACAGTCATGCAGGCCACACATTTTTTCCCCTTTTTTGTGCATTTCTGCATACTTGGAGAGGATAGAAGATATACACACCACACATTTTTATTAGTGTGTGTATGTATCTGAATACAGATGAGAAATAGCAAAGGTATGATTGTCAACGTCTTCATTTTCATTGTTAGAGTTGTGCAATTTGTTGTTTACATTATTTTATTCAGTAAGGTTGTATGTAAAATACACTGAACTAGCAAGGCACTATATATAATCAATCTACATCATTTTATTATGGCCCCAGTTCTGAAAAAAACCACTTAAGGAAATACTTAACTTTAAGCGCATGCTTATGCACTGTGTTGAATAGGGATGGGATTACTCACATGCTTAGAGGAAAGCATACACTTAAGTGCTTGGCTGATTCCAGACCAAAGTGACCAAAAATGCTGTGCTTTAAATTTTTGATTATGTGCCTGTTTCTTTTTTTCAGGAGTCATTCGGCATGTTGGAGATGCATTAAAGGATCATGCCTCAAAATCCCGAGGGAAGATCTGTACCATTGGTATAGCCCCCTGGGGAATTGTAGAGAACCAAGAGGACCTGATTGGCAAAGATGTAAGTCCTGGGGGATCTCTGTCATCTACAACAAAACTGTATATTCTGGGTTATTTTTTCCTTTACTTTTTCTCAGTGCTTCTCAGATAGAAGTAGTATTTGTAGTGAAGCTGCTTGGTAAAAGGCAAATAGTCAGGCATTTTCATGTTCTTAAATTTATATTTTGTGGGAACATAGCAAGATTAGAACAGGAAATCCATCCTGTAGATTATGTAAGGCTCATGAAATAAGGCATTCCAGTTCTTTCTAATATATTTTGTATGTTTTTTTCTTTTCAAAAGAAAATACAAGGAATTTCTATTGAAAATCTACTTTAAAAGTTTATTAAAGTTGCACAGTAAATCACTAAATGTCAGAGAATGCCAAAGCTAAGGTTTCATGCACAGTTTGAACTCTGCCCTCTTTTGCAAATGTACTATGTTGTGGTCTTGAATTCAGTAATTACATACTATTTCCCAATTAATATATATTATATATCTATATCTATATCTATATCTATATCTATATCTATATCTATATATATATATATATATATCTATATATATCTATATATATATATATAATTATTCCACAACCTTGGAAGGCTCATATTATATGAATTCTTTATTCATGAGCCAGGGCTCCATAGAAACCCTGCCTCACATATCTTCTAAGGGGTTCAGGTAACATTTACCATGCATCTTTCTTCATGTCATCCTTTTTAGGGCTTGATCTCTCTCTATCCCTCCCACCTCAGGCTCTCCCTCTCTCATTATAAATAATATAATAGCTTTATAATCTGCCTGCTTTCTTAACTTTGCCTCATTTGAAATGTTTCTACCTCTTGTTCCTGAGTATTTTGAATGAGAACTTGTGATTGACATTTTGGGTAAATGTTGAAATCCCAGTCTATATTCTACTGGAATTGGTTTATGTATTTATAACAACTGTATTACAGAGTACAGTTATTTTATCTGAATTACTTTAAATCTGTGTCTTCCCACTGGGATTTATTGATTTACACCCAGTATAGAATGGGGAAAGGCATTCACTTATCAGTTAAATTGAAAGGAATTACAATAAGAATAAAAAAGAGTGAATTCAACTGGAATTTATTGCAATTCACTAAACAGCATGTAACCACAAGAAGGGGAGAAAATCATGGGGTACAACTTTGTACTGTCTACACAGCCTCCGGCCTTTACATAATACAATACTAGGGCTCAATCTGCCAAGATATTGAGGGTGCTCAGAGCCTGGTTGGAGATGGTCACCAAGGAGAGGGCTCTGTGGGAATAATTCAGAATCCTATTGTGACATAATCGGGAATTCACTTAAAAACTAAGCCAAAAACCATACCAGCCACAGGAATAAAACATTCCTGGTGATTTTGAGTGCAAGGCTGACACAAATGCTGGACTTCAAACAGTCAGTCTTGACTTAAATTGTGTGAAATGAGTGGCAGAGTATTGTTTTGGAATTTAGGGATGAGCCAAGAAAGTAGTAATACTTCAAAAATTAAAAATGTCAAAATGTTTGAGAATTGTAGGCTGGCACAGCTATTCTGAACATTTTAAAAGGATACCATTGAGTGACAAACAAGAGGGTTTTTTGTTGAACTTTGCCATCAGTTTACAACCATGCAACTCCACTGAAGTCAGTAGGGTTGAGACAAGATAGGTGAGGTAATATCTTTTATCAGACCAACTTCTGTTGGCATGTACAAGCTTTTGAGCTTCACAGAGCTAAAATATTTATGGCCTTTGAAGTGTATGTATAACAGACAAATTGTAACTTTGTATCTGAAACCTTCTGTTTCCAAACTTTGATAGTTTAGAGAAAATGGAAACTGGATTAACCAATGAGAGAGTGCAAAATTAAATCACTTCTGTTGCTACCCATCCCTAATGTATAATGTTACCTTTATTTTATTGAACGGTTCCTAGAAATTCTTGCTCTTTGCATTTTTTGGAGTGTATGCATGTCTGTCTCTCTCTCTCGCTCTCCTTCTCTCACTCTCACTCACACACACACAGACACACACACACACAATGTGGTTCATTGTTTTGGAGAGAAGTAATTTAAGGAAACAAAGATTCAGGCAAGGAGAATGACCTATAATATAGAAATCAGTATCTGTATATTAAAATATGGTGAATGCCATAAAACTTACTGAAAAAGAAAAATATCATGAATAAAAAACGAGAAGAATAATATACACCTTGGCCCATTATCATGTAAAATAAATCATAGTAAAGCAAGAAAAAAAAAAGAAAAATTAGTATCTCATATATATAATATATATAAAACAACCTCAGAACAAATCAACCAACAGTAAAAGACTTATTAAACTCCAGTATTTATTGTGGCTCTGTGTATGTTCATTATGTCTAGTTAAATTAGTATCAAAATGGAAAAAATTGTCAAAACATCCTTTCATTGGGTGGAGCAGGAGATACTATCAGCAGCACTGGAGACAGAAAATTTGCTTCTGCATGTGATATTTACAAGGGTGAGAATCTCTCACATGCTGCATTTGACTTGCTCAGCAAGTGTTTTCAAAATTATGTAACACTCCTGCCAACACTCCCAGCCGTCCTTTGGGCTGGAGGTTTGTCATGATGGATTAATGGAGAAGTCAGACTCATCACTGCAACTATGTCAGAAGTCTCATATTGTAAATTGTTTTTTTGAAATGCTACACGTTAGCCTAGGCCCCTATGAATTCATTTGTCTTTTCTCCTTTTGATGCCTACAGTAGACTCTGTCCCTTTCACCCTTAAATAAATTAATGTCATAGGAAGAGTCATTGTTTAAAAAAAAATTATCACAAAAGCTATGAGCCATAAGCTACTCAGCTAAAAAGCCCCATTGATTTCAATGGGAATTCTGTGTGAGTTCAGACTTAAGTAACCTCTTGCTTTAGACTGCAGACTCCACCTTTTGGGTCTGCCCTCCAGCTTCCTCTGCTGTTTCTCCTGCTTTCTTAACAGGTTGCCAGGATGGGCAGGGCCAGGGTCTGAGATGACTCCCTTCCTCCTTTTCCCTGCCCACTCCTCACTAGCCTCCGCACACCTTACTCCTTTCCTCTACTCCAATTAGAGACACAGCGGGAGCTGAGGCTGGAGCCCAGAGCAGGAAGTGCTAAACAGATGTCAGGGAAGGAAAGAGTCAGAGTAGCAGTAGGAGTGCAGCCTGAGTGTGACGTGCTAGGAGAAGGAAGAAGACTCATAGGGAGTGGAGAGAACTGGTGGGAAATGTTTTGGAAAGTTCAACGTAGATTTGGAAAGTTTTACACTAGTCAGCCATTTTTTAATTATCTGAATGTTAAATGGCATTCTTCACTGAATATACTGTTTTAAACACTCAAGTCATTAAAATTAATTTTATTAAAGTACAAATGTGATACATATGTAATACTGAAGGAGGGATACATGCTTTGCCTTGTGCAAAGAAATATGATTTGGAAATAATAAAGCTTTGGCTGTTGAAAATAACATTCGGAGCTTGCACAGCACATCAATTTCCTTAACTTTGGGGACTCACTGTATGGGATGGTGCACAGATTCTTCACACTGAAGAGGGAGAAGAGCTCTTCTTACTTCTTATAAACCACATCTATATGGCCAAAACCCCACGTATTCTGCAGTGCTGGACCTAATTCAGCTGTTAGGTTTCTAGATTCCATGACACAATCGTGCACCAGACTAAAAATTCTCTGGTGGTTTCATTTAAATGAAAAGATTTTCAATTAATTAAATATTAAAATGAACCATACAATCAGTACAGTGGCACCCATGTTCTGTTAATATTAAATCCCACTTATCGTAAACTGCCCCCATATTTTCAGTTTTCGGTATGTATCAGAATTCTGTCTTAAAGCATAACTCAGTCACTGAGGGGTTGTTAGAGGGGCAGCTGGAGTTTTTGCCAGTTGGGCAGGAGGATGCTGGGGCTTTTTGCTCCTGTGAAGCTTTTGGAGGCAGTTTGGGATTGCAGGATAAGCACATAAAATGAATGTTTCTGCTAAAATGGGCAGCAGTTAAATAATTAAATAGTGTTGACATTTAAATTACCTGTCCTAAGGTTTCAGACTTAACAACCTTCTGAGATGAAAGTACTTGTTCACACCCCCAAAACCATTGTTCAACCTGTCTGCAGACTCTGTAAGGCAACAAAGCATCAGTTTACACTTGAAAAAATGAATTTAGGGCTAGAAACACATTTTTTAAAATGAAAGCTAATATTCTGGAGCACAATTCTGTGGCAAGTTCTGCAGTCATGATCTACACAACTCTGTATACTCTCAGGAATAATGTTGGGCTACCAGGCAACCTATCAACTTGTGTGAGGCTAGTGGCATTGTTGTTCAAAATGTAATGGTGGTTTGTCCTCTGATGTGATTCTTGGTGGTATTATTATTAATTCAGGTATAATTCCTATTGATTTCAATGGGAGTTCTGGGTGAGTAAGGAATGAATAATGGCTTAAGGATTTTCCCTTTTGGCTCTGGAAGTCCATTAAGATACACATTTTAGACCAAGGGAAGGTAGTATTAAATTTGTGTATTTTAATTCAAAATACATTTTTATTGTATAGCTCTGGGGTTGCCTAAATAGGGATATTCAGGAAAATGATGTGATTAACTAAAGGTCTGCATTTAAAGTGCATTAGTTGAACCGCCTTAAGCCTCTGTGTGGACACTCTTATTCAGAAGTAAAGTGGCCTTCATTTGATTTAGCTTAATTTACTGTTACTGAATAAGAGTATCGACATGGGTTTGATATGGTTTAAACAGCGTTAACAATTCATTTGAATTTTAATTTCCCAAATATCCCTGTCTAGACAATCCCTGAATAAAATGATATCTCCAACATCCTATGATGTGGCAAAAGGAGAGTAGAAAGAGTATCAGGAGTACATGGACTGGACTATTTTGTGGAAATTTTAAGTCCACAAAACTTAAACTCTTTGAAGCGATTAAACTCAGAGTTCAAGTTGAGGTCCAGTCTTGTTGTGCTAAATCACTGAAGTCTGGTTATAGGTTTGTAATCACATACTGTTCCATGACTGCACTGAAACACTGCTAGATGTAAGCACAGCAGGGAGGAAGAGTTTCAATGTTCTCTCTCTTTTTTCGTGCTTGTATTGGTTTCATCCAGAACCTTAATATAGCCTTTTTCTAAAAGTTGTTTTTTTCACCCCCTTATTAACTGATCTCTGATTTGCACTCAGCAACTGTTCTGTGGTCAGAAAAGAAGCACAGCAGAAATTCTGGAGAAAGCAGAGTAATTATTATTTTAGATAAGGGATGTTACCCAGTAAAGAAGAGACAGTTGTGGTTGGATTTATTATTCAGTACTAACACAAGAGCAGCCAAGTCCACAGTATAAACCTTAACTGAATCTCGGGCCATTCACAGTAAGAATCATCACATGAAATAAGAAATATAACCACAAACAAAGCTACGGTGCAAAATTCTTCACAACCATAAGAATTTTTTTCTTACCAAGTATTTTATGTTCACAAACTGACTATGTTCTGAATTCTGAAACCCCAGATGCTGAAAGCAGAATGGCTGCGGCTTGAAAGCATTTTCAGTAGCACACACTCTGCATGGGCCTGACAGTCTCAGAAATCTACTGTTTTGTATTGTTCACGGCATTTAAAACAGACAGTGGCTGAACAAAACTGAAGGCTCTGAACAGATGACTGCACTGTACTTGAAGTTGAAATGCACCATAAATATTCTGTGTGATGATGCTAGAGATGAGCCAAAACTGGAACCTTTTATCCAGCCCCTAAATTTAGGTAGGTTGGATTAAATGGAAGATGAATCCAAACCATCCCTAGTTTTCATTTTACAAAAATAAATCCTGGCTTCCTCGGCTCATATCTAGCTAATATCCCTGGTTTTAAGGGTTTTTCAAGACTACGATTTCACATGAATTATTATTTTTATTTGGGCTGCTTCACTGATGGATTCTGTTACCTATGACCTCACTTCCCGTGCTTCCTTGAGAACTAGTTGAGAGTCCTGCCTACCTGTGCAAGGTGAGGGAAGAGGTACCTTGCAGCACCACCTCGATCTGCCAGCACATTCATGCATCTCAGGGTTATATGCAGAGCCATTGGGTCAAATTCTAATCTCAGCTATGTGTGTGCAACTTCAGTGGGAGTTGTGTTGGATCTCTGAGGAAGACGATGGCACATTATAGTTTGTAATCCACAGTTAGACATTTCTGTCTTCACTTGTAGTTTGTGGACTATTTTCTTAATTCAAGGAGAATCATATGTTTGATAAGATTAGGAGACAGACCAAATTGCCTCTAATTTTTAATGTATTTATTTGTTTTTATTTTTATTTTTTGTAAGATAATGCAGCTTTAACATTCAGGAAGAGTAAATATGATTTTGCAGTTTGTATACTAGGAACCAAAGTCAGAACATAAAAAGAGAAGAAAAACCTTCTGTTTGCAAATTACAGACCATGTTTGCAAATTACAGGTCATGTGTTTTTTTTCCTTTCTCTGCCTTTCTATCTCTATTTAGAAACCAAGAATATACACTTTTAAAGTAAGTTATTGCAGCAGTTTTCTTAACAAGACAAAAAGGAAATATACATTGATCAGCATGTCATTCAGAATATATCACTTTGTAATACTGTATAGTATCCATTGCCATCAAATTGTCACCTATTATCCTTTTGTTTAAGATTTTCTGGTATATTTTGTTAATATAAAAGCAAATGTCCACCAGGAATATGTTGCACCTAAGCCTGAACTTCAATCATTGGAAAATAGGTGAAAATAAGCATAGTTAAGTCACTGAGTCCTAGTTCAAGATATTGGGTAAGATTTTCATCCCCACTATGGCTCCCCTAACCAGGATAAAGGGGCTGGAGCAATGTAAAGGGGCCTTTAAATTCCCAGTTTTAGCCAAGGGGGAATTCCCCTAGTGTAGGACCTGAGGGAGACAAATGCAGGCTGCCTTTAGAGAACCCCCTAACAAGCCCTGGCCTGAGAGGTATGAGAGAGGAGGGACATATTAGCAGTGAGGTTACAGCAATGTAGCACTGCAGAGATTTGGGGCACTAACACACCCTGGGCTATCTAAATTACACCAGGAGCTACTCCAGCCCCCAGAGTAGCCCAGGATCAGGCGGGTGGAAAGGTGGCTTAAAGCTATATTTGCATGCCTCCTGCCCCTTGCTTCACTTAGAGTTGTGCCTCTAATTGTAAACTATAGAATCTCACTCATTTTATCTTGGAATGCAACAAGTTTGGTCTAGGTGATATACCCTCTCTTGGTATGTGTAGATACATAATGTGCAGTGTTGTTGTAGCCATGTCGGTTCCAGAATATTAGAGAGACAAGGTTGATGAGGGAATATCTTTTACTGGAGCAACGTCTGTTTGAGAGAGAGACAAGCTTTCAAGCTACACGTCGTTTTCCCATGTGAGTTCATTCAGGACAAAAACACCATATGACCTATGGGTGAACACTTTTCACAAAGCGATCACTCTATATCTGACCTATCAGTCCTCATCCTCAAAGGAAACCTGCACAACACTTTCAAAAGATGGGCCTGGGAGCTTAAATTCATAACTTAGCTAGACTCTAAAAGTCATGGTCTTAATAAAGACACTGAATTTATAACTTGTTATAACAATCTGTAACCCATTAGCCCCCCTTTTTGTCCTGTAACTACAGAGGTTTTAACGGGACACTTCACCTGGAATGGTCCCTTAGAATGTGTGCTAACTGCTTATGCTAAACTATCTGTTTGATCTTGTATTTAGCTGTGACATACTCAATACCTTTTCCCCACCTAAAGAAGAGCTCTGTGTAGCTCAAAAACGTATGTCTCTCACCAACAGAAATTGGTCCAATAAAAGAGAGTGCCTCACCCACCTTGTCTCTCTATATACGGAATAGTAATAATACTGTATGTATATGTAATTTCTCCCTGCCCCTGCTCTGCTGAAGACTTCCCTGTCTCCTCTGTTGTTCATGTGACAAATCATGGAATCATTAGTGAAAGAATTAACTGAGGCTTTTACTTGTCATTCAGGTATGGCCTTATCTGCCCTGCACAGTTACCTTGAATTATAACTCAAGTGTTGCCCCTGACTTGGGTCCCGACCACACATGCCAACCCTTAGCTTGAGTTTGGTGGGGTTTTAACTCAAGCTGGCTGGTCCATAAAGGTGTATAGCCTACAGCTTGAGGTAGCACAACTGAGCTGCTGATGATACCACTGTGCAGTAATTCAATCCCTCTATGCAGTTTCAGTGTTTTTCCCAGTGTGGCCACTCTCACCTGAGCTAGGCTAACTCTAGAAGAGCTAATTCAAGTTTAGACAACTCAACTTAGACTTTGTCTTTATGGCAGAATTATCAAAAGGTTTTATTCCATTTTCGTAATACTGTCTTTTAACTTACCCAGGAAACATGAAGAATTGGAAAGAACAAAAGAAATGGAAATCAGCAAGGATGATAAACTGAAACTTTGTGGTCTTGCTGCAAAGCCATGCTTCTCCAAGGAATAACCACAAAGCATGGAGTTTTGCTGTCTCCGTGTAGAATTTTCCTTAACTTTCAAAGAGGATTGGCGTATCACTGTGTAGGCTCTGATCTTTATTGTAACAAGAAGTATCACAGCTAGTCAGTGAAGAGCTGCCAAAGTCTTAAGAACCTGTTCCCTACCGGTTCTTCGGCAGTGGGTCTTTGACTCGCTCTGAGTCTTCGGCGGCACGTTGGCGGCGGGCCCTTCAGAGCCGCCGAAGACCCAGAGTGAGTGAAGGACCCGCCACCGAAGTGCCGCTGAAGACCCGGTAGGAAACCACCCAGTGAGTACAAGCCCCCTGTCCGTCCCTCCCATCTGACCCCCACTCACGTCCTGCCCCTGACTGCCTCCGTCAGAACCTGCAACCCATCAACCCCCCCCCGCTCTTTGTTCCCTGAACACCCTCTCCCGACACCCCCACATACCCTAATTTCCCCCAGAACCCCACCCTCTACCCAACTTGCCCCGCACCCTGTCCCTTGACTGCCCCCCTTGAACCTCCGCCCCCTCCAACCGCTCCCTGCTCCTTAACCAACCCCTCCTCCCAGCCCTGGCCCGGCCCCCTTACCATGCCGCTCAGGGCAGCATGTATGGATGCCATGCGGCCCGCTGGAGCTGGCAGCCCCACCCCCTTACCATGCCACTCAAAGCAGCAGGAGCTGCAGAGATGCCCAGGAGCGGTCCAGAGCGCTGGTGTCTTGGCATGCTGAGGCTCTGCGAGAGGGGAGAGGGCGGGGGAGGGGCTGGGGAAGCCTATGCAGCCGGGAGCTCAGGCAGGCCAGATGTGGCCCGTGGGAGGGTGTAATGACAGAAAAACCTCCCTCTCCCAATTGCCCACCCCTTTAACAACTGGTTCTGAACTGGCTTCTAAATTTAACAACCGGTTTGCATGAACCAGTGCGAACTGGCTCCAGCTCACCACTGCAGCTAGTGAACAGGGTCCTTATGGCACCTTAGAATCTAACAAATTTATTTGTGCATAAGCTTTTGTGGGCTATAGCCACTTCATCAGATACATGGAGTGAAAAATACAGTAGGCAGGTATAAATATATAGCACATGAAAAGGTGGGAGTTGCCTTACCAAGTGGGGGGTCAGTGCTAATGAGGCCAATTCAATCAGGGTGGATGTGGCCCATTCCCAACAGTTAACAAGAAGGTGTGAGTATCAACAGAGGAAAATTACTTTTTGTACTGACCCAGCCACTCTCAGTCTTTATTCCGGCCTAATTTGATGGTGTCAAGTTTGCAAATTAATTCCAGTTCTGCAGTTTCTTGTTGGAGTATGTTTTTGAAGTTTTTTTGTTGAAGAATGGCCACTTTTAAGTCTGTTATTGAGTGTCCAGAGAGATTGAAGTGTTCTCTGACAAGTTTTTGAATGTTACAATTCTTGATGTCTGATTTGTGTCCATTTATTCTTTTGCATAGAGACTGTCTGGTTTGGCCAATGTACATGGCAGAGGGGCATTGCTGGCACATGATAGCATATATCACATTGGTAGATGTGCAGGTGAACGAGCCCCTGATGGTGTGGCTGATGTGGTTAGGTCCTATAATGGTGTCCCTTGAATAGATATGTGGACAGAGTTGGTAACGGGTTTGTTGCAGGGATTGGTTCCTGGGTTAGTGTTTCTGTTGTGTGGTGTGTAGTTGCTGGTGAGTATTTGCTTCAGGTTGGGAGACTGTCTGTAAGCAAGGGTTCTAAAGTCTCCAAAGGTCTGTGAGATTGAGAGATCATCCTCCAGGATAGGTTGTAGATCCTGGATGATGCACTGGAGAAGTTTTAGTTGGGGGCTGTAGGTGATGGCTAGTGGCATTCTGTTACTTTCTTTGTTGGGCCTGTCCTGTAGTAGGTGACTTCTGGGTACCCTTCTGGCTCTGTCAATCTGTTTCTTCACTTCCCCGGGTGGGTATTGTAGTTTTCAGAATGCTTGATAGAGATCTTTTAGGTGTTTGTCTCTGTCTGAGGGATTGGAGCAAATGTGGTTGTATCTTAGGACTTGTCTGTAGACAATGAATTGTGTGATGTAGTCTGGGTGAAAGCTGGAGGCATGTAGGTAAGTATAGTGGTCAGTAGGTTTCTGGCATAGGGTGGTGTTTATGTGACCATTGCTTATTTGCACTGAAGTGTGCAGGAAGTGGATCTCTTGTGTGGACTTGTCCAGGCTGAGGTTGATGGTGGTGTGGAAATTGTTGAAATCCTGGTGGAATTCTTCAAGGGCCTCCTTCCCATGGGTCCAGATGATGATGTCATCAATGTAGTGCAAGTAGAGTAGGGGCGCTAGAGGACGAGAGCTGAGGAAGCACTGTTCTAAGTCCGCCATAAAAATGTTGGCATACTGTGGGGCCATGCGCTGACTTGAAGGTATACATTGCCCCCAAATCTGAAATAGTTGGGGTGAGGACAAAGTCACAAAGCTCAGCCACCAGGTCTGCCGTGACATTATCAGGGACAGTGATTTCTAGTTTTGTGAGCTAGTTGCATACCCATTTAGTGACTGTTTGGAAATCTGAATTTAAACTGAAACATTAATACTTCAACAGTGTATGATAAAATATGTGTATCTGAAAAAGTATAATAGATTTGAAAAGTATGAACATAGACTAGCTTCCTTGCTTCCTTATACAGCTGTTTTTTATGATGTCAGTGCATTCATTTCGGTGATGTTGGCCAACCTAATAATTTCAAATGATGATTTGTAAGCGAAGTCTAAATGAGTTCTCCCTGACAGGTAGTGATGAGCTGAGGGCTAAGGCTTCAGGGCCAGATTATATTTACATTCACACCTAATCTACCTAGGTATCCAGCAAACAGAGCTGTGTTGTCCAAGTGATAGATTTTGGCTGGGGTTGGGTTACAAACCACTTGAATGAGATGAAATGTTGTTCTTATTGTATGAATAAAGGGCAATAGAACTGTACTTAGCCTGTGATGATTTGAAGGCATCAAGAGAGAGGGTGGGGACCTGTCCTCTCCACTGTTTAAAGACAGAGCTGATTAGGCTCCAATAGATAGTCTTTTGTTCTGTTAAGTGACCACTGCAGCCAAAATCACTGACAATCAGGTC
Organism: Mauremys reevesii; assembly: GCF_016161935.1. Taxonomy (NCBI): domain Eukaryota; kingdom Metazoa; phylum Chordata; order Testudines; family Geoemydidae; genus Mauremys; species Mauremys reevesii. The sequence goes on along the minus strand of NC_052628.1, from coordinate 91,456,826 downwards.
TAAGTGCTTAGTCCTGTTGTGGGGACAGTGTTCCTGTGGGTACAGTGTTTTTGTGTAAGAGACAGCCCAGACTGCACTAGCAGTGAGGTTCCGCACTGAGATCTCAGCTGAAATCACTGAGAGCTGGTGGAACCTCAAGAGACCAACTTGCAGAGGTCACAGTGGTAGGTGACAGCAGAAGGTGACTGTGCAGGGCCATTGGCAACAGAGTGGTGGAGTGAACGGTGGCACAACGAACAGCCGTGTCCAGAGCAAACTGTGCCTTTTTGTCCCCCACCTGGGAGGTGTACTTACGTGAAAGCACCTCTGAACTCTGAATCTCCACTGACCAAGGACAACACCGGTGAGTGGAGCATGTTAAATAAACATTTGTTTGCTGGACTATATTTTAGTCACTTTGCTCCAGAATGCTAGATTTGTGACTGGGAATGGAAACTTATATGTTTCCCAGTAGGCCAAGATTTTTAAAATGCAGTATTTGCCAAGGTTGTTATCTCACATTGTTGCTATCTTGGGAGGTCATTATGTTGGGGAGTTTCTGTACTAAACATTTTTATTATAATTAATTTTTACATAAGAATGGTCATACTGGGTCAGACCCATGGTCCATATAGCCCAGTACCCGGTATTTCAACAGTGGTCAAGGCCAGGTGCTTCAGAGAATGAACAGAACAGGGAATCATCAAGTGATCCATCCCCTGTTGCCCATTCCCAGCTTCTGGCAAACAGGCTAGGGACACTCAGAGCATGGCGTTGCATCCCTCTCATCCTGGCTAATAGCCACAGATGGACCTATTCTCCAGGAATTTATCTAGTTCTTTTTAAAATCCTGTTATAGTTTTGGTCTTCACAGCATCCCCTGGCAAAGAGTTCCCTGGGTTGACTTTATATTGAATGAAGAAATACTTCCTTTTGTTTTTTTTAAATCTGCTGCCTATTAATTTCATTGGGTGACTGCTAGCTCTTGTGTTATGTGAAGGATTAAATAAAATTTCCTTATTCACTTTCTAGTCAAGATTTTGTAGACCTCTGTATCTACTCAGTACACTAACACCGGAACAAATCAACATACTTATTCTATCTACTACCCAAGATCCACAAACCCGGAAATCCTGGACGCCCCATCATCTCGGGCATTGGCACTCTCACTGAAGGACTGTCTGGATATATGGACTCTCTACTCAGACCCTATGCCACCAGCACTCCCAGCTATCTCTGTGACACCACTGATTTCCTGAGGAAACTACAATGCATTGGTGACCTTCCAGAAAACACCATCCTAGCCACCATGGATGTAAACGCTCTCTACACAAACATCCCACACACAGATGGAATACAAGCTGTCAGGAACAGTATCCCTGATCATGCCACAGCACAACTGGTTGCTGAGCTCTGTGCCTTTATCCTCACACACAACTATTTCAAATTTGATGACAATATATATCTCCAGATCAGTGGCACCTCTATGGCCCCACAATATGCCAATATTTTTATGGCCGACCTAGAACAATGCTTCCTCAGCCGCTACATTGATGACATCTTCATCATCTGGACCCATGGGAAGGAGACTCTGGAAAAATTCCACCAAGATTTCAACAGCTTCCACCCCACCATCAACCTCAGGCTGGACCAATCTATATGGGAGGTCCACTTTCTAGACACCATGGTGCAAATAAGTGATGGTCACATTAACAGCACCCTATACCGAAAACCTACCGACCGCTATGCCTACCTTCATGCCTCCAGCTTCCATCCCGGGCACACCACAAGATCCATTGTCTACAGCCAAGCACTGAGGTACAACCGCATCTGCTCTAACCCCACAGACAGAGACCAACACCTACAAAATCTCCACCAAGCATTCTCACAACTACAGTACCAAACAGATCAACAGAGCCAGATGTGTACCCAGAAGCCTCCTACTGCAAGACAAACTCAAGAAAGAAACCAACAGGACTCCACTGGCCATCACATACAGTCCCCAGCTAAAACCCCTCCAACGCATCATCAGGGATCTACAACCCATCCTGGACAATGATCCCACACTTTCACAGGCCTTGGGTGGCAGGCCAGTCCTCGCCCACAGACAACCTGCCAACCTGAAGCATATTCTCACCAGTAACTGCACACCGCACCATAGTAACTCTAGCTCAGGAACCAATCCATGCAACAAACCTCGATGCCAACTCTGCCCACATATCTACACCAGCGACACCATCACAGGACCTAACCAGATCAGCCACACCATCACCGGTTCATTTACCTGCACGTCCACCAATGTAATATATGCCATCATATGCCAGCAATGCCCCTCTGCTATGTACATCGGACAAACTGGACAGTCTCTAAGAAAAGGGATAAATGGACACAAATCAGACATTAGGAATGGCAATATACAAAAACCTGTAGGAGAACACTTCAACCTCCCTGGCCACACAATAGCAGATCTTAAGGTGGCCATCCTACAGCAAAAAAACTTCAGGACCAGACTTCAAGGAGAAACTGCTGAGCTTCAATTCATCTGCAAATTTGACACCATCAGCTCAAGATTAAACAAAGACTGTGAATGGCTTGCCAACTACAGAACCAGTTTCTCCTCCCTTGGTTTTCACACCTCTACTGCTAGAACAGGGCCTCATCTTCCCTGATTGAACTAACCTCGTTATCTCTAGCTTGCTTCTTGCTTGCATATATATATATAAAATTTCCACTACTTGCATCTGAAGAAGTGGGTATTCACAGCTCATGCTGCAAAACATCTGTTAGTCTATAAAGTGCCACAGGATTCTTTGCTGCTTTTACAGATCCAGACTAACACGGCTACCCCTCTGATACTAGACCTCTATCATATCCCCATTAGTCATCTCTTTTCTAAGCTGAAAATTCCCAGTCACTTTAATCTCTCCTCCTGTTTCATACCCCTCATCATTTTAGTTGCCCATCTCTGTACCTTTTCCAATTCCAATATATATTTTTTAGGATGGGTGACCAGATCTAAACACACTATTCAAGGTGTGCACGTACCATGGATTTATATAGAGGCAATATGATATTTTCTGTCTTATTATCTATCCCTTTCTTAATGATTCCCAACATTGTTTGCTTTTGTGACTGTTGCTGCACATGGAGTGGATGTTTTCAGAGATCTATCCACAGTGACTCCAAGATCTCTTCCTTGAGTGTTAACAGCTATTTCAGATGCCATCATTTTGTATGTATAGTTGAGATTGCTTTCCAATGTGCATTACTTTGCATTTATCAACATTGAATTTAATTTGCCATTTTGTTGCCCAGTCACCCAGTTTTGTGAGATCCCTTGTAGCTCTAGTCTGCCTGGGATTTAACTATCTCGAATAGTTTTGTATCATCTGCAAATTTTGCCACCTCACTGTTTACCCATTTTCCAGATCATTTATGAATATGTTGAACAGCACTGGTCCCAGTACTGACCCCTCAAGGATACCACTATTTATCTCTCTCCATTCTGAAAACGGATAATTTATTCCTACCCTTTGTTTCCCATCTTTTAACCAGTTACTGATCCATGAGAGGACTTTCCTCTTACCCCATGATGGCTTACTTTTCAAAAGTCAATTTAAATTAAATACTATTTTTTTTAAATGTATATATTTTTAGAAATCTAGACCTGTTATGCGTTTTGGTGCAACTTGCATTATTCTTACGTTAAATTTGCATAATCCTAACAAAACATTTACTTTATTCATATCTCTTTTATATATCTCATTGGTCTAATTTTAATTCCTGGGGAAACCACTGATCAGGGATACTGTTCCTGACGGCTTGTAGTCCATCTTTGTGTGCAATATTGATGTAGAGAGCTTCTATATCCATAGTGGCTAGGAAGGTGTTTTCTGGAAGATCACCAACGGATTGTAGTTTCTGCAGGAAGTCAGTGATGTCTCGAAGATAGCTGCGAGTGCTGGTAGCGTAGGGTCTGACCAGAGACTCTACGTAGCCAGATAGTGAACTAACTGCTCATGCTTTGTGTAATCTCACAGTAGGAGATCTCCTTATTTACTCATTTCTTATTTTGATTAATATTATGGTTCAAGTTCTTGTATATCCAAATCTTTTGTTTTAACAGCAGACATGAAACCAGAACATTTCCTTCTCATCTGCATCCAAGCAGCATTGCTGAATCTGTACAGTGCTATACCCATACCACCTTGAACTGCAGCTCATTATCCCTCTGTCAGAACATTACTATCTGAAGATGCTTAACAGTTTCAGAAATCATTGCATCTTATTTTGAGGTGCAAACTACAGGTCTGAACAGCAAAATTTCCTTTGCCAGCAGGCTGAATTTTTCCCCTCTTTATAATCATGCAGTAGGTAGGCAAACTTCTTTCCCCTCTTCTCAGAATTACTTTCTTTTCCCTAACTTTCTGGTAGATAGCCCATGAGATACTGCTGCAAGACAGCAGATAATAGTAACCAAACTCTGTAAGGTTTCTTTGGTCTGAAAACCTAGCTGATGAGTCTATTTCAACAAAGCATTAATATTTATTAATATTTACTTCTCTGTGGAATAAATGCTATATGACTGAGGGAATAAAAAAGAAAAAATATAAAAGAAACTACAGCCAAAATCAATCTCCTATTCCAGTACAGGGAGGAACTGCACAATATTGGCAAGCCACCCTCCTGATCTTTTCTCTCTCCCTGGCAAATGCCTAACTGAATACAGCTCTGTGTGATACTTTATAACAATTACAGAGGTCTGTAGGCTTTCTTTTGTCTTCAAAGGACCAACAAAAGTACTGTAAGCACTGACATTTTAGGAACATAAAAAGAGCCCTCTGGCCAGGGAATTTCAATCAAGTACTAGTATTTATAAACCTTTACTTTTCCATCATAAATCTTTTTCAATAACAAGAGAAAGGGGGACTTCAGATTCTTTCTAAATGCTTGTCTACATGGAGAAGCTATTGCAAAATAAACTAGGGTGTGAATTTAAAGCACAGTAGCTATTCCACACTAGGTCCCCACTTGGACAGTTTTTCTACACTGAATGCCTTTTTGTGGATTAGCTTAGTCCACTTCCAAAATGGAAATTTAACTGCAAAAAGGCACTCTGTGTGTGGAATAAGCATGCCACTTCAGGAGCTAGTGTGGAGTAGTTATTGCCTGGCTATTTCCCCAGGCAGACAAGCCCTTAGTTAATGGCAGACTTTTGATGCCCATAGGTGTCCTAGAGGCAGCACAGAAAACATACTGAAGACAAGCCCTCATCCCAAGAGCTCACCAGCTATTGTTATCCACCATGTCTTATACTATTATTTGATTGTCCCTCCTACTGTGATGCATCATGTCACATTAATACAACTATAAGTCATGCTGGACATCATTATCTTTTAAAATGATAAATAATCTACCATCAAAGTTGTATGTTATCCATTAAATTGAAATTTTTCCAAATATTTTCCTTTTTCTATACAGCTGAGTAATTGTACACATGTTTAAAGTACAGCACTATTGGAACAACTAGGTTACTTGTATAATTTGCAGGCTTGTATATATTAACCATTATCTTAGCTGATTGACCTGGGATGACATCGCTTACATGGCTATAAGTGTGTATTCTTCTGAGGGTGAAATTCACCAATGTACAGAGTACCTGCACAAGGCCTTTCCCCTATTTTGAGGTCTTAAGTGGGATTTATCATTTAAGTGGTGGAAAGTTCTTGCCCTGGCCCTCTACATAAGTGTGAATTTCACCTTGATTTAAAGGGAAAACAAAGTGGAATGAAAAGTTTGAGCAAAGATAGGGCAAACAATAGAAGGTAGACTAGAATTTTACAGAGAACAGTTTTCATTCTGTTGGTGAATGCTATGAAGAAAGAGTGAGGCACAGAAATACCAGAGAATGAAAACTCCTTTCTGTTGGATAGATGGGAGGAAAGAGAAACTCACAGATGGCAATGGCTATTGAAGCACAGAGTGATGAAAATAAGGTAAGTAAGGGGTATACAGTTGTGCAAGTAAAATACAAAATGTAGTGATTGCTCTAAAATTCTTTAAGGTGACTGAAAGGTAACTCTCTTCAGTCCCATTGAAAGAGAATATCCTAGAGTTCTTTTTAACAGTGCAGCCTTAGTAAGTCATTATTTACCAAAAAATACCACACCATTGCAAGTGCCACAGTTATTTCCTATGCCATGGAAACTGCAATATCTCAAATACTATAAAGTAGTAACTATTGGCAAACAATTACTTTTTAATGGTGACCTCTTTACAACTCCGCATAAATATTTTGTACCTCATGATTTACTTTAATCAGAGGGTGTTTGCTGTCTTGTCGTATTGAGCATTTTCTGTCTCTATAATGCAGGTGGTCCGACCGTACCAGACAATGTCCAATCCTATGAGTAAACTGACAGTACTCAATAGTATGCACTCCCATTTTATTCTGGCTGACAATGGGACTACTGGCAAATATGGAGCAGAAGTGAAACTTCGTAGACAGCTGGAAAAGCACATCTCACTTCAGAAGATAAACACAAGTGAGTAACATATTTCTCTATTATTGTATAAATGACAATTATAGGAAGGACACTGAGAATCTAAGTAGACAATTGTTCATCTACAAAGGGCATGGGAGTTTTTAGTAACATGGTAAACATGAGTTACTGTATGTAAAGTAAACAAAAATAACATTTTAGGTGTACAAATGTACAAGTAGAGCTCAAATAACATAGGTTGAATTAGTTTCTGGTAGTTTGACTATAGTGGCCAAAGCTATTAGGGTTCATTCCACAGCAAAGTTAGATTGAGTCCAAAATTTTTCTGTCATGGTATGTATATTTTATATCCTTTAGAAAATTAAAACTCAGAAAATGTAGGCAGCTGTTCCATTTAGCAAGCAAGGAAGAAAACCAGTTGAATAGCAATTGAATCCACAGCCTCTTTGCTGAGAACTTTCAACAAAGGTGCATTTTAGAGCCAACTGTGGTGGTAGCTTTTATGATATGGATACCTGAAACTGGAATGAGTCCACAAAATTCATTTAACCAAGCAGCCATTACATGGTAATAGAGTGTGTTGGAAAATTTTTGAGGCATCGTATTTTCATCAAAAAATGGCCCATTTGTCAAAACTGGAACTGTTTGAAAAACAGAATTGGGTTCAACAAATTTCTCAATTCAAAAAAATGCCAAGAAAAAATTCAAAATTGTCAAAATGTTTTATTTTGGAATTTTCTAAACAAAAAATTATGAAATTTAAACTAATTAGACTGAAAAAGGAGATTCAATTTCTATCTGTTTTAAAATAAGTGTTTTGATTGACCCCTCAAAAAAATTAAAATCTTTTTCATTTCATTAATATTTTTGCAATTTTGACATTTCATCTCAATTCAAGATGAGAAAAGATTTTGAACTCTCATAAATATTAATGGGACAGAATAACCATTTCCCGCCCAGTTCTAAACAGTAGTGACTTTCATATATTATCAAACGGGGCTTAATTCAAACAAGCCACTTTGGGGTGAAGGCCTGTATATCAAGAAGGACCTTTCATGTTAAAGTTGAAATTCTTGTATATTTATACGGACATTACAAACTAGAAAACAAATGTTATTTAGCAGTTCAATATAGCAACTTCTGAAGAGTGAAGTATGCCTCAGAGCTTCCAACTTCACTGCAAGATCCAACTGTTTTCATGCCAAAAAAGCCGAAATGGGAAGTATTTTCTAGATTATTGCTGTTTCCAGGCTTACTATTTTCACCCATCAGTGGGCTTCTCTTTTCTTCTCAGGTGGCGGTATGTATGTATCCTCAGCCAATAGGCACAATATGATCTAAACATAAGTTAACCAACAGCAAAGCATCATGTTCAACAATGGTACAAATAATGTAATCTGACTATATCAAGCTGTGGCATAAATAATTACTTTTGAGGACTTTTGAGGAGATTCAATCTATATAGTACAACAATCACATGTTAGGGAAACTTCATGTAAAAATAACTTTATTGGAATTGTTGATCCCTTTTCACTTAGATATTTACCTTAGCTCATTTTAGGCAAAAGATTATTGAAAGGCATTATTAGTATTAATGAATTAACTTTAAAAGCTTCAGCAGTTCAAGTTAGATACTTACCTGACTGTTACCAGAATCTCCTAAACTATGGAGGACCTCTCTCCTTGATTCCCCCCTGCTGGAGCCACCCCATCCAAAACTATATAACCCTTCCCCCTCCTCTTCCGTTCTTGTCCACACATTGGCTGATCTTCCATTGTGGCCCCAACTCATCTCTCTCTGACTCTTGCCCCTCAGTTGATCTTCCATTCTACCTCTACTACTTCATATACACACCTTCATATACCTCTGTCATCTTATACACACACCTTTAAAGATAAAATATAAAGATGACTTGGCCCTGGAACATCTACTTGAACTTTCAGCTCTGACTCATAATGCAATTCGGAGCAATCTCTGCTGCCAGCCAGATTATGCAAGGTTTCAAAGTGGAAGCATCAGAGACTCAAATAAAAACAGTTTGGCCTTGCAACATATCTTCAGTGGTAGAGGGATCCAAAAGCCAGAGGTAGTGCTGGTAAGGCAACAGGAAATTTGGAAGAACTGATGGATGGGAAGGCTGCTGAGTGGGAGTTCATGGGTCATGGTGCAATGAAGTCTGGAAAGTGGGTGCCTTTACAAGCGGAGATGTAGGACTTGCAAGTAACCTTCAGCAAAACAAAACATAGTGTACTTGAGTTTGTTTCAAAAGGAATTCTGAGGTTTGCCAAGCTTAATTATTAAGGTTACCATATGGATGAGATAAGATAAAGAACACCTGCACAATTGGGTCAAACAGATGGCTGCTCTCTGATGCCTTTCCCTTATACTTCTAGCAGAAAAAGCAGCATAGTGGACACCTTTACCGCTTGCCCCAGGATGCATAGTGGCACTGCTCTGAAGGGACTTAAATCCGAACCAGAGTGTGCACAATTGTGCATGTATGCCCATATTTACAGTTTTAAATAATCAGCAGCCTGAAGTGGAAAATGCTCCTTGACAGTGTCAGGCTCCAGTCCTCAGAGACAGAAAAGTCAGAAAAAGGCACGTTTTTGACCTGATCACAAATCAAAAGAGCAAAGGGCTAGGCAACAGCACAGATTCAGGATCTAATGAACAGTTGGCAACCCATCTCAGCCACAGATAGCAGGATTGTCATTTTATTCAAAACGTGTTATAAAAACTCTCGACCTTTCCCATCTCATACAAGATCTACATTTTGAAAGTCTTTTAATCATCTTTGCCTTGATTCTAGGTCCTTTTTCAATGTATTGAACAGTAGTTTAGAGGCTCAGTAATGTAGACCACATCTAAACAAAGGCTTTTAGTTCGCATGACCTCCTAAAGTAGCTGAAAACTAGATCATACACAAATATATTAGGCAAGTCAAAGGGGAGTAGAGATGAGTCTTATTATTAAAATGTAAGAGGAGGCCTCCAAATGTGCCAGATAATTCTGAAAATATAAACTAGTTCTCTCATTAAAGTGACATTATTCTTGATCACTCATCAGTGGCTAATATGCCTGTACTGAATGTAAAGCACCGTGCTTAGTTTAGGCTCTGCATAAATGTATGAAGCACAATTAGGGAAATATCCTCAAGGAATATTTTCTTTGGAAATCAGTAATTAGTACTGTTCCTGAGATTTAGAAAGCCTTGTCCACCACCGCCACTTCCCCTAACCCCACTTCATACCTCCTTCATTGCCTCAATTCTGAATTTCAGTATTTGGCTCCATTAATGGTTCAGAAATTAGAATGATGTTTTCAGACACGGGGAAAGTTATCCAAAGTTGGTTTCTGTTGTGTCTGTAACTTGTGGCCCAGCACTCAGGGTCATATACTGGCTATATCAAAGTGAATTGTGCATGGAGTCAGAGATCAATATATGGGCCTGAAAATGTGCTTAGAGCAAATCTTGCCTGTTCCCCCACCCCCACCCCATGAGTGGAAAAAATACTTTAAACATAGCCAAGTTACCTGGTTCTGCACTGAGCAGACCTACCCTGAGGACAATTGTCACTGAAGTCTATAAAAGTGGAGGTTGTTGATCACCACTCCATACCTGAGAGGTGTGGAGCTCTTTCAGGAGAGAGACAAAGAGGCTAAAACTGTGCCTTTCTTGTTTAGGGGGGAAGTTGGAGGGATCGGTTGGACAGAGGGTAGGGAGGGGAGCTGTCTTCATTCCCCTTGTCCATTCATCCACCAGTTACTGGGAATAGGTTATTTTCATTCCTGATGGGCTCCATCTTCTCACAGACACAGATCCATTTTTGAAGCTGCCATCCAGGAACTCTCTCTTTCTTGGGACATGCTGAGGTATTGCATCTCCTCAGCTGCCAGTCAGTTGGAGAAGACCCACCCCATTTCCATCTCTGTGCAGAGTTGGGAAAATATGGTGTATGTTCATGGTTTCCTTGACCACATCCTTGATTGTATATAGGTTGGTGATCACGCCACTCCTTAGTCAGAGGAAAAGGGTTAAGACAGAGTTTGACCACAGCATGGCTGCCCCTGTGCAGAATTCTCTCCTCAGGTTATGAGCAGGTGTCTCTGAGCTGCCTGCTAAACTTATAACCTATTCATGCAGCATTACAAAGACAATTTGTCACAAAATAGAAGAGATAATTTATACCCAATTTGAATGCAAAAGAAAAACAGTATTTTTCCATTATATTTTAAGAACATTTTATAAATGGATTGTAAAATTATATTAATAGCTTCCATGAGAAATGTTTAGAGAGCAAAGTTTCCCTACTCAAAGGGTAAAAGGCTTCATGGACCTATAACTAGAGTTCAGTTCTCTTCAAGCTGTGATGCAATGAGTAGACTATTTCTACAATCAAGCTGTGATGCTATGGGTAGACTATTTCTACAATAGAGCTGGCATTTAGGTTCCTTAACAGCCAGAACTAACACAGGCAAGTCAGACAATTTCTAATTCAGTGTTGTTATCCCTCACCACTACTACTTTACTGATTTCTGGTTCAGTGCTTCTAAAATGCACTTAATGCTGAAATATCTCTCATTACAGTATATACATCACAGATGTTATCTGACTAGATCAAAATACTGCAAGTTTTGATTCTGAACATTTGGATAACCTATGGCGTGGGGGTTGTTGCCAAGAGATAATATGGTACCGCTGCAATTACGTTATGGCAAGCTACATAGAAATGCTTGAGTTCCACTCCTTTGGAACTCAAGCCAGTGACTCAGGTGCCAAAATAAAGATTTAGGTGCTTAAAATATGCTGAGAAACATGGCTAACTCCACTATTCAACAGGTTGGAATTACGCAGGCACTGGTACCTGAAATATATATTACTACAGCATGGAAGCTATCTTGATTACTACTCTTCTGAAATTCTCATGCATGCCTCCATCTCCTCTTGGCTACTGTAATTCCATTTTTAAAATCCATCTAAATTTTCAACACTTCATTTTGTTCATATGGAGGATCACATCAGCCCCATCTTCCAAAATCTTAATAATTTCTTAATCATTTCAGAATCCATTACAAATCTTCCCTCTAGTCTTCAATATCCTTTGTGGACTTTCTTTCCTTGTCTCTCCCTCACTTCGTCTCTCTCTCCAGGCCATCCCTCTCCAAATACCAGACCCACTCTTCTTTCACTTTTTCTTGTAGATGATATAGCCTTCTAGTAAACAGACTTTCACCTTCAGAAATTGTCTCATTGTGTCATGACATAGGTTCCGTTCCTGGTTCTGTCACAGACTTCATGTGTGGCCATTAGCAAGTCACCTAACACTTCCATTCTTTAATTTCCCTATATGTAAAATTTAAATAATACTAATCCAGAGGAGCGTTTTGAGGCTTAATATGGTAATGTTTACAAAATACTTTGAGGTATTTAGATAGAAGACATAGAAGTGCCAGACATTAACTTCTTCTTATACATCAAGATCCACCTCTTCCCTGGTATATGATCCAACTTCTTTGCTTAAGACAATCAAATCTCACTAACTGAGCCCATTCTGCTTTTCCCATGCTTAGTTATTCTCCCCAATACCTGGGCATTTTACCTCTCCTCATCTTTGTGTAGAAGCTACTGTACCTCTGTGATATGTTGTTATCTGCTGTATATAGTTGGCTTGTTTATATGTAGTTGACTGCGGAATGTTGTTTGACATTTTAATGGTGCTATACAGAATATTTTGTGTTGCCTGAGAGAACATGGATCATGTCTGAAGGATAGAGAGAAGTAGGTTTCAAAGGTGCCAGTTTACAAAACAAATCAGTTGAAACAGGTGGGTTAATTTTCCTTCTCCCCAAATATTATTTTGTTAACAAGCATCAGATTAGAGATCGGTAAAAATTAAATGATCCTGCAGAAATAAGAGCACAGCCAGGTCTTTGTTCCTGTTCTGGGAAAATATTAAGGGACAACATGGAGGAGAGCTCAATCCATCATCTGACTCAAATGATGTACCCACTGAACGGACATTGGAGTGCAGTGAAGCATCTAATTACTTAAAACGGCCTATTGCAAATCATCCAATTATAACATTCCCAGACATTAATGAAGCATTTCTATTAAATACTGATGTGTCAGATATGACTGATGGTGCATTACTACTTCAAGTTTCACTATGGCTTTGGAAATCTAGCTGCATTTATCAGTCATGCCTGAAAATTACTAAGTAGTGGTGGTAGACCTAAAAAAAAGAGTTATCATCCACAGTGCATTTAAAAATTTCAGGCACTAAATTATTCATGTTTGCTATCTTGAGAAATAATAAGTTTTCTATTGGTTTGAGATAACTACAAGTGTAACACAATGCAACTGGCAGGTGTTGTCCATAGGCTGTTTAAGCTTTGTTGGGGAAAAAATCATCCTAATTGGTTGACACTCTGTAGTGTACACATGTTACAGAAAGTTCTCTGGGTAATTAAAAGAACACTTCAGTAGTACTCCATATTTTAAATAAATGTTATCCAATGTTTACAAAGTCTCATGTCAGATATTCCTAGCTCTATTTTCCACCTGATATCTTGGTGCCTATTTCTTTGCATATTTATTATTCATAATCACTATTGTTGTGATCTTATTGGTTACTTAAGTCGTAAGGTATTGCTATTGCTCCCTAGATTGGTTGGCTCTCAAACCCATCACCTCAAACATGTATACAGTATTTTTCCTGTCCTTGAATGTTCTTGTGGGAAGAAAGGGGAAAAATTCACTCATACAAGGGCCTAATCCTCAGATAGTGTAAATATGGGGCAGAACGCCAGAAAATCTGTCCTACAGATATTTATGGGAAATGAATAAAAGGTGTTGTGACTACAGTAGGAGCAAATTCTCAGTTTTTATTTGAATGGATGTGTATAAATACTTTGTCACCAGCTCTAGTTAGTATTCTTATTAACTGATACCCTCACCTGGGTTTCAGAACCTGGAAACATAACACAGAAAATGTATGTTTAATTATAGAATATCCTCACATACGCAAGTATTCCAGCAAGCAGACAATTATTGTCCTTGCTTTGAACGTGCTCATATATATGATATTTATATATCATAAACTCAATACGGCAAGTATGGTGGCAAGCCCATATACTATACCATTCTTGCCAGCTATATTTCCTTTTACAGTTAATGTTGTTCTTAAAATCTAAAAGGAACCCTAAAGCAGAAAGGGCATATAGATTTATGGAGCCTGTCTTCATTATGAATCAGTACCTATGAGAACTGAATAGTCACTTCAGCCTGTCTTTTGTTTCCAGTGAGTGTAGTGTCTTATTTGGAGACACAAGAAATCTCCAGATGAGCAGAGCATACATGGCAGCTACAACCGTGGTTAGTGTTTATTAAACATCAATCATTCAGGCATTTTGAGATGCAGTTTGCTATCCTATTCCACAGGTTGCCCTCAACAAAAGGGAAATGAGCATTTTCAATACCAAGTAATTGGGTTTTTATAATTGGAAAAGGCAAGTAAATATAACAAATACTCCAGTGCTGCATGAAAGCACCAACTCTGCCAATTTTGTGCTCTGTTCTATCACCAAATGTTTGGACTTAATTCCCAGGGAACATTTTTTATTTAGTTTTCTATTCAGTATGCTTTATAAGAGGGATAACTGACCCTCATGGTCGCGATAAGTGCAGAAAAGGGGGCTCATGAGACATTTGCAAACCTGATTTGTGGCCCTAAAGACTCTCCATTAGCTTTGGAAAAAAATCTTTGCTTACATTTACTTCACTTGCCTGTTCAGTATAAAGTGTAACTTTGAGCTGGGGGGCTTCACCTTCACAAGAGATGAAGAAGAAGAAAAAGAAGAAAAGGATATATAGATATAAAGCCTGGGCCCTAATCTGGTCATAATAGATAAGAAAAACAAACAAACAAAGCCAGACGTGCAGCTTTCTTTTATTAAAGTTCTTTGCTCTCAGTAAGAGTAGCTACTATGTTTCTCTTCAGGAAAAGCTGATGGAGCATTTTATATCTGCTGGGAAAATAGATTTTTAAAAAACCCCAAAAGCTGAGCTCAGTTTTAATTTTTTTTTATTTCTCCAGAAGTCTCTGAAATACAATTAAAAATAAGGAACCAAAGAAGCCAGTTAATACACTGGAAGATGTATTTGAAACATTTGCATTAAGCTAGTGGAAATAAAATCAAAGCATGCTATATTCTGTGTGGGTTTTCAATCAGAATGCTTTAGTTAATTCATTTATGTAGCAACTTTCACAAACCTAAATGTGCTTTGTGGAACTGGACAAAATGCTTCTCTCTTCAAAACCAGAATAGAGCAGTAGAATGGAAGGTATGGTAGGTCCTTTAGCCATTTTCCCGGGGCAGGCAGGCCAACACAAGGGACTTAGGGGAACATGCTCTGCAGTGCACGTAATTGTTGCGCCAATTTCAGTATATGTGCAAAGGAGGCTGGGTCACACTCCTGAGCCAGCAGACCAGATCTTCTAAAGAAAGTTGGGCCCCAGCCACTAGTGAATACATTCAATGCTTTCCCAGCTTGGTGTTCAGTGTAAAAGATAGGCCAGGTTCCTATCCAAGTGTTGCACTGTGGAGGGGGAAGTTTTTTGTACCCTCCCTTTTATGCAGGGGCGGGAGTTTGCCCTATATAGAGAGTGAAATAATTTCACCCCCACCAAAATGCAGCAGCCATTTTGTAAGGCCTGGTCTACACTAAGGGGGGGGGGGATCGAACTAAGGTACGCAACTTCAGCTACGCGAATAGCGTAGCTGAAGTCGAACTACCTTAGTTTGAGCTACTCACCCATCCAGACGCCGCAGGATCGAAGTCCGCGGCTCCCCCGTCGACTCCGCCACCGCCGTTTGCGGTGGTGGAGTTCCGGAGTCGACGGGAGCGCGTTCAGAGTTCGAACTCCGAGAAGTCGAACTCTACGCGTCGACCCAGCGGGTAAGAATAGACCTACCCTAAGGTAGTAGCTATTGTATTATATCATGGCTACAAATAACATTACACAACACTTTAGGGACAGAGGAAGAGGATGAAGAATATCTTAACCAATTAAAGCCACCATGGGATTTTAAACAATAAAAGTTTAATTATCCATATTAGAATTTAATCAGGATCTCAGTGTCAACACCTCTATTCTCATGGACTCGTTAATGATCACAAGTGATCAGGATCTCAGCTTTACTTCTCATTAGTAAACCAAAACTCCAAGCCAGCATCCCCAAGCACCCTTTTGAACTATTTGTTAAACACTGACTCCTAGGGCATGTCTACACTGCAGCTAGGAGCATGCCTCTCAGCTTGGTCAGACAGACGTGCTAGGTCTGCTTGAGTTAGAGTGCCAAAAATAGCTGTGTGGACATTGTGGCACAGGCGGTGACATAGGCTAGCCACTTCAGTATAAGTCTGCCCAGACCTCTGTGTCCAAACTCCGGTAGCTAGCCACAGTGTCTGCACTGCTGTTTTTAGCTGATTAGCTTGAGCAGAACTAGCGCATCTGTCTGCCTGGGCTGGGAGGTACGTTTCCAACTGCAGTGCAGAAATACACACAGAAAAAGCACCATCTACTGAATCACCAATTCCATATCCTGCAGCACTTTGTGTTTTTTTTTTCCCTGGGAAGTATGTCTTGCCCATGTCTTACTCTGCATAGGGTAAGCTTGTGATAACCTTACTCACATTTGGTAGTGCCTTATCCTAAGAATAGTCCCACTGGCTTCCTGGAACTTCCCATGCAATAAGAAACTGCTAATTGTGAGTGAAGTTAGCAGAGTCTGGCCATGAACTTGTAATTACTAACTAAATCCGTAATAAGGAGGCTACTGTGGCAAATGACAGAACACTGCAACATCAGCCTGTAGTTACATTAGAACACTGCAACCAAAGAGCTTTCTAAAAAAAATTTTTAATTGTTTATAAATAATAATCCTTAAACTTTTCTTATTTTTTCTTGTTTTGCTTCTTGCTGTGAATATTGCAAAGTCCTAAGAAATAGCCCCAGAAAGCCAACCAATTATACATCAAGGTTTGCAAGTTTCAGGATGCGGGCGGGGGGGAGGAATTGGGAGGGTTGATCTGTGTTTACTCCCTCTCAGGTGCTTTCTTCTCTTTATTTACATTTGTGGCATAGTAGTGGTAAGAAGCCTCCTTTTCTTTTTTTAAAAAAACAATTCAGTGCCCTTTTCAGAATAAATTATGATGCCAAACAGTAGACAAAATATCCCTGCAGGAACTGAATGAATGCTTTGTGAGGGAGTGCACCCATTCCATTGGTGCTCACATCTTAAATCACAGCACATTGTCCCAATTTACCTTTTGGTCTCAGTGCTCACATAATGCTTTTCACCCAGGATATCAAAGTACGCTGAAGAGGGTGCTAGGCATCATTGCCCCCATTTTTACAGAGGGTGAAAATGAAACAGAGATTAAATGACTTGTCCAAGTTCACATGACAAGTCATTGTGAGAATGAATGGAACCCAGATCTCTTGAGTTCCAGTCTTGTGGTATAGCCACTGCACCATGCTGGCTCCTTTTAAAACTTGGCTGGTTTCAGATATTGTTGTTTCTGCAACACAGGCATAAGAATCTCTTCAGACTAGAGATGGCAACAAATACAATCCAAATCTGAACTTTTCCTGAGACTAGGGTTGTTTCAATCCAAGCTTTTATTTTGTCACCTTATAAGATAGGGGTCAGACACAACATTCAGCTCCAATTCACAGTTTGAAGGCGTTCAGCTCCGAAGTTTTGCTCTGTACCTTTTACTTCATACAATCAATGAGCTAAGTAACCAGGACTGTGTTAGAGTGTTAAGCAAGGGCATCAGTCTTTCTTGTTTAATAATTCATTCTGTATGTAGTAGGGTAGTTTATTTCTCAACAGGCAGAGTGAAGAAACTAAACAGCAAGGTTGGGGTGGTTCTGGTTGTGTGGAGAAGGGAATTCCAACAATGTTACATGTCTACAGTATCTATTCATGTGACCCGTGGACTTCCCTTTGTCATCCTATGCCTGAGAATATATGAAGGGGGCTGGGAAGGCAAAGGGACGTTCAACTGTCATCACTGGCATCTTTTTTTGACCATTGCACCATCATCAAATGCATTGGAATGTTCATTTACGTTCGATTTTCTTTTCACATTCTGTGCAGCACTTGATGCATTTCCATATGTGTGTAGTTAGTTAGAGGTACGCACAGATTTATTTTTAACAAAGGGACCCACTGTAAATTGGAGCTGTCTGAAATGTTCCTAACAAAACTAAGAACCATCTGAAATTGCCTGGTTTCAGGTTTCATTACAACCTGGAAGCTTGGGCCATGGTCATCAGAAAATTCAACATGGTTTGTGAATCTGGCAGTGGGAGCTGATGACATATGAAAGGGAGTAGAGAAAATGGATTTGGGAAAGGTGTGTTCAGTCTGTGTACAATGCCAGGTAAAGATCATAGTGTATGTCAGTCAAAACAGGGCAGGCATTGTCTACCATGACTACCCAGAGAAGCCTTCATCAGAACGTGGGTTCAACTTTGAGCAGAGACCGCCTGATTTATAGTTTTGCCAGAATAGTGTACAAAATGTGTAGTTGTGCATGATTTGGATATGAAACTAGGAAGAACTAAGTGATTTCAACTCTATTACTTTGAAATTTAAAGTTTGCTCAAACTCAAAGGACATAGCAGGTAATGAGGGACCAACCAACTGGAAGATTGATTTGATTTATTAAATTAGCAAGTTATTAAAATTGTTCAGAAAAGGATACAAGGGGCTCAGAATTCTGGTTCTTTTTAAATTATTTTTGCCTATATAGGCTCTTATGTGCACCCGTCACTGTAGTATCTGAGCCCCTCCCAAAAGGAATAATCATCATAATCGCTCTCTATCAGACCTTTCCAGTAGATAGGATGAGTAAGTAACTTAATTAGTTACTGTGTAAGAACTGTTGAGGGAAAACTAACTTGAAGAAATGAGTTTGAATTTTGCTCTGGAGTGGGAGTGAACATTCTTATCTTAATGAAAGGTATAGTCTTTGTCAAGCTTCTGTCAAAGTTCTGTCTCCTGAGCTCACAAATCTTCCCCTGTTGGTCAATAATTTAATTGTTCTGATGGAAGGTGATGGTAGCAGAAGGAGAGGCAATCTATCAGGATACTAGAGCCTATCCCATGGAGGGCTTTACTATTGAGGGAGACCTTGAAACTGGGCTCCATATTCATTGGACAGCCTGTGCAGAAAGCAGAGCACTGGGCTGGAGCACTCTGTGATTTTTGTTGCTAAGCAGATTGACTGCTATGTTTTATGTGTTTTTCAGGATGTGAGACTTCATTCCTAGACACAATGAGCTGTAGTATTCAAGCCTGGAAGTCATGGATGGGTGATCATTGTGGTAGATCTGTGTCTCATAGGAGGGGATACAATCTCCCTACTAGTCATAGATGAAAGTGGACTTCTTTTGTTGCCATAGGTATTTGGACTTCCAGTAGCCGTGAAGTGTCCTAAAGGAACTTAAGGTTACAGACCAACTTCACAATCTGAAGGCAAATGCCCTCAGTATAGAAGATGTTATGGAGGGACATGTTCAACAACTTGGTTCCTTCTTCCTACCAGCATTACCGCTGAATTTCCTGGGTTCAGCTCTAGGCAATTGCTCTGCATCTAGGTAATAATCTGAACTGAGCTTTGGGAAAGCTTGGGAAATGTTGTTTAATGTTGACATAAAGGTGTGTGTTATCTGTATACTACTGGCACGACAACCCATGTGGTCTAAAATAGCTTCATATGGACACTGTATAGTACAGTATCAGGCAGAGGATTGAGATTTGAGGGTTTCTGGAGGGCTCCAAAGATGGAAAAATGGTTCCCTATAATAACCTTTTAGATTTAAGGAAGGTCCTGAGCCATTTCAGGGTTTTCTCCTTTACCGCTGCAGCCTCTTTGAAGTGGTACAGGAATATCTTGTGGTAAGTGGATCAAACAGCACTTAGGCCCAGCAGGATGAGTGTGGATGCATTTGCTTTTTCTGTGCACTGGTTTCTGTCTTTTAGACCCCTTTAAATCTGTTGCTCTATTTAAGGGTGCTGTGAGAATATCTTTTTGGCATATTCTCTCTAGAGAAAGAGGGAACGGAGTTCATAACGTGTTGCTGCAGGGCAAAGGAGTTCAGAAAGTGAAAATTCCTGTCTCAGGCTTTTTGATTTTATGTTAGGTGTGGACTTTTGTTTCATATGATATAAATGCTGCCCCAAGGCACACAACGTATTTACCTGTTTATTGTTTCTGTTAAAGTACCTCTCACTGTGGTATATGAGAACTGCACAAAATTAAAGAGCACAAATGCCCAGAACAAAAGGAAGTGGTTTTGGAAGTCACAAAACACATTTGTGCAGTTTGTTTGTGTCAGCGTTTGCTATTGAAGCATGCCACTGAATATTATACTAGTGTAACCCTGACAGACCCCAGTTGTCAGCCAGTGAGATCGAACCTCTCTCTCTCCCCCACCCCGTGATCTCAGTGCCACTAGATGGAACAGAACACCACACCCAGGAGGTGTGGGGGTTACATTAGCTCCAGTGCTTTTGTAGTGGTTGCAGGGCTCTAGATCGGGCTGCCTGCGAGGAGCGCCGAGCAGCGGCGCCGCGGGCGCCTCCTTCCCGCGGTCTCCCCGGTCCCGCCGGCTCCGCCCCCCGCGGCATGCGGCGAGCCCCACCGGAGCCGCGGGGCGGGCGGACCACCGCGAGAGCTCCGCCGAGGGAGCTCAGAGCGGCGGGAAGGCGGGACTCGCGCGTCATGCCATGCGCAGGTCCGTGTCCCTCCGTCCCGCTCCCCCGGACGGGCATGAGGCGAGCGCGAGAGAGCCAAATGCCGCCCGCCCCCGCCAGCGCCCCAAGCGCCTGCTTGGCGCGCTGGTGTCTAGAGCCGCCCCTGAGTGGTTGCATCCAATCCCCACTAATAAAGTAATTCAGACCTAGTGGTTAGCCTACACAAGGAAAACATTACTATATCTGCTAACTAGAGCTGTACAAATATCTGCTGTTACAATTCACAGGGATTATCTAGAACATTATTATTTCAGTTTTAGTTACCATGGGTCCCATAGCCCTGAAGTTCTACATAGAGTTTCAGGCTAGAAAAATCCCCAAATCCTAGTGTGACCCAGATATGTCTGAGCTCAGACCAGGTTTGATCAAAAGCTAGTCCATAATTGTCAAAAGCTTTGAAAAATGGGTGAACTTTTTAATTAACCTTGATTGATCTTTCCTAATGACAGCTAAGGGGGATTCTCCTTTAGTGCAAATGGGAAGGGGCCACTGGAGTAAAAGATCCTGAATTCTAACCTCCTGTGTTTGGATAAAAGCTTTATAACTGACAAACATAATGGCTATATGAATGCAGAAATAGACTTGTTGCTCTGACATACACAAAATCACAGCAAAGATAAAGATCCAGATATGTGTTTAAAAGAGAAGTCATTCTGGCATTTGCATGCACAAATTGCAACTGCCACGCACATTTTTATTATATTATATTTATTTATTTCACTTTTAAAGAAAATACGTACCTGCCTTATAATCTGGGTAATTTTAAATATATTACAAATTTACAAAAAATTTACCTAAAATAACCAACCTAAAAACCTAATACTGATTCTCCAGAGCCCTCCAAATCAAATGTGGATATCCAAAGATACATTTGTAATGCAGTTGTTGTAACTGCATGAACTCATTTGTCTATTTATGGATGAGGAGATTAAAATAAATTTCTCCTCCTAAATGTCACCTAATCTAGCATCAAATTGTTTACTATGTTATATTGCTGTATTTGTGACGTTTCCCCTTCTGAGCCTCAGTAAACATTTATAACAGTGGTTTATTGATGACTCATGTAGTTATGTAGAACCACCACTTTCAGAGGGTAGGACTCTGTTTTATGAAGAAAAAATAGTATAATATGTTAAAAGCAAACTCAGTTCTGCTTGTTCTCCCACTCTGCGTGTTGCCTTGGGACTATGCAAACCCGTGGTCAACTGCAGACAACATTGCAATTAGCTTGCTCTACAGAGCAACATAGGTACTTGCTGCATACCTGAGAATTTGGGTATGTTAAGAAGGCAGGAAGCAGCAGTACTGAGCTTGATCTGAAGTGACTCTCTGATGGCACAGGAGAGTACGTGCTCCCTGAGCTATGGGTATCAAAGTTCTGGGACAGTACGTGCAAAGGCAACTTCTGCATAGATTAAGAGAGAGACAATTAAGTGAAATCAGCGACCTAGCTAACGGGAGTTTTGCGAGGGAGTTTACAGGGTGAGAGTGAGGGGGGCTACATACACTTTACATTCCTTAAACTTCTTTAATGTTAAGCCAAAAAACACCCCCTGATAAAAACAAAACCAACAAAGGAATGAGCTGCAGGAATAAAAAGAGAATGCAGGCAGAAGTCCTGCAACAGAGTGGGGGCTACTCAAGTTTATTGCACCCAGTGCAGCATGTATGATTACCTGCCTTATGGGCAAGTGGCATATGTCTGCATTCGGTGCAAGGAGCTCCTGGTCCTCAGAGGCTGTGTATGGGCTTTGGAGACCAGGGTGGCTGATCTGGAGAAGCTATGGGAGACAAAGAGGTACATAGATGAGACTTTTGGGGCACAGTAGAATGGTCCCACCCCTGGTCTGACAGCCTCTGTGCTGTCGAGGAGGATGAAAGTTTCAGGAAAGGAGAACATCCAACTGGAGCAGAGGGAAACAATCTCATAGTTGGGACCCTCATTCCAGATGATGATACCTTGCTGTGGGAGGGAACTCCAGTTATTAAGAAGAGACAGGTATTAGTGATGGGTGATTCGATCACTAGAAACATAGATATTTGGGTATGCGATGACTGGGAGAACCTCATGGTGACTTGCCTGCCTGGTGCGATGGTTGCGGATCTCTTGAGATGTCTAGATAGACTTGTGTATAGTGCTGGGGAGGAACCGGTGGTGGTGGTACCTGTAGGTACCTTTAATGTTGCATAATGAAAGCAAAGAAAGACTATTCAAAAATTCCTAAAGCAAGTGGCTTGGATATTTAGTACCAGATGTACAGGCCTCAACTCCACTTGCGCATGCTCTTTAAAAAGTCTAACACCTGGGAGTATATTAGTGGTGGCATTTCTACTTGCAAAAATCATTAGGGCCAATGGATTTTCCAGGTAGAAAGGCTACTACTTACTTACATGGTCCCAAGTGTTAGACTCTTAAAGGGTTAATTTAAGTGTTAGTGTGCATACAACTGTTTGTACCTGGACAGTGCAGAAAAAAAATGTGTGTGTGCACCATTTTGTGCATACACAAGGAGAGACTGGGTAGAGAGGCTCACCTGAAAAGGTACCCCTTAATATCCTTTAAAGTACATGTGTAGAGTGAGTTTTCTTAAAATCAAAGATTGGTTTAAATGAAATATTCTCCTATTACATAAAGTTTTATACAGTGAGGTTCTCTGTTTAATGAACTCATTTGTTCCAGAATTTCCTACCTTCCTGTGCTACTTTTACAGATAATATTTAAGGTTGCTCCATCTAATAGTGAAATGTTCCTTTATTAAAGGAAGAACTTACCAGGATTTTTCAATAATATTAAGGAAAATTATTTTGGGACTTTAAGAACAGGAGAACAGCCATACTGGGTCAGACCAAAGTCCATCTAGCCCAGTATCCTGTCTTCCAACAGTGGCCAATGCCAGGTGCCCCAGAGGGAATGAACAGAACAGGTAATCATCAAGTGATCCACTCCTTGTTACCCATTCCCAGCTTCTGACAAACAGAGGTGAGGGACACCATCCCTGCCCATCCTGGCTAATAGCCATTGATGGACCTATCATCCATGAATTTATCTAGATTTTTTTAATCCTGTTATAGTCTTGGCCTTCACAACATCCTCTGGAAAGGAGTTCCACAGGTTGACTGCATTGTGTGAAAAAATACTTCCTTTTGTTTGTTTTAAACCTGCTGCCTAGTAATTTCATTTGGTGACCCCTAGTTCTTGTGTTATGAGAAGGAGTAAATAACACTTCCTTATTTACTTTCGCCACACCAGTCATGATTTTATAGACCTCTATTATAATCCTCCCTTAGTTGTCTCTTTTCCAAGTGGAAAAATCCCACTTTTATTAATCTCTTCTCATATGGAATCCATTCTATACCTCCAATCATTTTTGTAGCCCTTTTCTGAACCTTTTCCAATTCCAATATATCTTTTTTGAGATGGTACAACCACATCTGCATGCAGTATTCAAGATGTGGTCATGCTATGGATTTATATAGAGGCAATATGAAATTTTCTGTCTTATTATCTATCCCTTTCTTATTGATTCCCAACATTCTGTTCACTTTTTTGACTGCTGCTGCACATTGAGTGGTAACAGCTAATTTAGGCCCCCTCATTGTATATGTATAGTTGGGATTATGTTTTCCAATATGCATTACTTTGTATTTATTAACATTGAATTTCATCTGCCATTTTGTTGCCCAGTCACCCAGTTTTGAGAGATCCTTTTGTAGCTCTTTGCAGTCTGCCTGGGACTTAACTATCTTGAATAGTTTTGTATCATCTGCAAATTTTGCCACCTCACTATTTACCCCTTTTTTCACTAAACATTAAATACCACCTCCTTTCTCCTGCCTTCTGTTGGGTCAATATAAGAATGGCCAATTCAGATCAGACCAATGGTCCATCTGGCCCAGTATCCTGTCATCTGACAGTGGCCAATGTCAGATGCTTCACAGGGAGCAAAAAGAACAGGGGAATTATTGAGTGATCCACCTCCTGTCATCCAGTCCCAGGTTCTAGCACTCAGAGGTTTAGGGACACCCAGAGCATGGGGTTGCATTAGAGTTGCCAGGCATCCAGTTTTCAGTGCTGACCAGGCCACTAAAAGTCCAGCTGGTTCTGTGGCACAGGGGTGGCCGGGGTCTCCACGTGCTGCCCCCGTCTGCAGGTTCTGCCCCGCAGCTCCCATAGGCCACAATTTATGGCCAATGGTAGCTGCAGAGCTAGCTCTTGGGGCAGTGCCTGCGCCACAGGCAGCGTCCCCCTGGCAGCATCTGCACCAAGGAGCCAGAGGAACATGCTAGCTGCTTCCGGGAGCCACACCTTCAGCCAGAGCCCTTACCCCCTCCCGCACCCCAACCCCCCTGCCGCAGCCCAGTGAAAAGGAGTGAGTGAGAGAGAGCAAGCAACAGAGGTAGCGGGGGTGGAGTGAGCGGGGGGCAGGGCCTCGGAGAAGGGGTGGGGCAGAGGTGGAGCTTCAGGGCAGGGGTATTCAGTTTTCTGCAATCAGAAAGTTGGCAACCCTAGGTTGCATCCCTGATCATCTTGGCTAATAGCCATTGATAGAGCTCTCCAGGAACTTATCTAATTCTTTTTTGAATCCAGTTATAGTTTTGGCTTTCACAATATCTCCTGGCAATATCTCTGCAGTTTGACTATATGTTGTGTGACTATATGTTGTACTTCATTATATTTGTTCTAAACCTGCTGCCTATTAATTTCATTGGGTGACCTCTGGTTCTTGTGTTATGTGACAGGGTAAATAAGACTTTTTCTTCACACCATTCATGATTTTATAGACATTTATTATATCTCCCTTTAGTCATCTCTTTTCCAAGCTTAACAGTTGACGTTTTTTTAATCTCTTTTCATATGGAAGCTGTTCATTTCCCCTAATTATTTTTGTTGCCCTTCTCTGTATTTTTTCAGATTCTAATGTATCAATTTTTAAGATGGGGCACCCAGAACTGCATGCAGTATTCAAGGTGTGGGTGTAGAATTGATTTGCCTGTATATAATTGCATTATTATACAACTACCTCTTTATCAATCCCTTTCCTAATGATTCCTAACATTCTATAATTTTTTGACTGAATTGTAAGCATAATTAGACCTGCCAATAATCCCCATTGTGCTGAACTCAATGATTGTTCAAAATATTGACTATTTAGGCTATGCAGATATTGCTAGATGAGAAAGTAACTCTTTAAGAATTCAGAGGCACACAAGAAGAGAATAATTTGTTGAAATAAGAGCTTGTTGGAAAATGGTGAAAAAAAATATTTTGTTGAAATTTTGAATCATCAAAAAAGTTTCAACCAGTTCTATGGGGTGGCTGCAAAGTATCAAAATGAATTTAAAAAAAATATATTTTGCTGAACATTCAAAATGCATTTATCAACTCTATTTGAAACCAAGGGAGGGTAGGATATTCATGACATAGGAGATAATAGAAGGAGAAATACCTGGTTTACTGCAGCCAAAATAATTTACGAACGCCAAAAAAAAATACTGATCTTTGGAAGTGAAAGGATCTCTTTACATCATGATCTGTAGCGCTTCCTCTAAAAGTTCTGTGCCAGTATTGGAGGATCAAGTAATGGGGTGCCTACTCACAAAGGGCTTTTTTGTAGTTTGAGGATTGTGTTAAATAGTTCAATGTTTCAACAAACCCACAACCAGCTAACACAATGCTGAATACGTGTCCCTGCAAAGTCATATTTAAAACATTCTATTAGTTAACACAACTTGTCAAGATCATGTTCTAATATTTCCCAAATTGCCTGGGTCTTGGAATCTTGACCTTGAAATGCATTGTTCATATGGGAAGAATGACAGCATTGTAAAGGCTAGCTATCAATCTCTGGTATATAAGGTGGTTATGAAATGGTACATTGATCTCTTTAGGAGATTATTATTCCTAAACAAACTCCCTCCTACACTATGAAGTTTTTCACTATAGCCTCTCTATTTGTTACCAATTCCCAAATATTTAGAGGCTAAAATGAATCCAAGGTTTCCTTGGATTATGTAAATCTAATGAAATCAGCCTGTGTCTTGTCTACCTGTACTTGAAAGGAAAATCTCCTTCATATGGGCAGCTAAGTTATTATGTTAATGAACAAGTGAAATGGACTACAGTATCACAAATAACAAAAGTGCTGTAGGGGGCTTCATAAGGGAAATGAGAATTCACTGCTTTCCACTGATGATAGTCTTTTCTACTGAATTTCTTAGGTTGTAAAATGTTCCGGGCAGGAACTGACTTTCTGTATATATGGAAAGTCCCTACCACATTATGGGTGGCACTCTAATGCAAATAATTATTAATAATAATAAGAAACCCATAGAGCCAGGTTTCAGAGAAAAGGAGCTCAGAAATCTAATTCACCTCAGTAATCCTCTCTATGCTATTGGATCTGAAGAAATGTCAATCGGGGTTTTTTAGAATAAATTGGTTTTAAAATGTTGCATCCAAGTCTGAGATTCTCCCCAAAAGGATTACATTAATTTTTCCCTGCAGCAAGTGCCAAATGTATTGCTCTCCAGAACTCAAGAAGTCTGTGTCACTTTCCAAACTATTTTCAGTTTATGTAGAATGAAGAAAGCTACCAAGAAAAGTAATTCATCTGTTTGCTAAAGCAAAAGAAGAATTTACAGAATATCCATAACAAAGCCCACAGAAAATGGGCTTGTGTATAAATCTTTTCTTAGATGCAGGATGTTGCACAAAGGAACCTTCAGGGTCAAGTGTAAAAGTTAGATTTTAATCTCTCAGTCATGCATATTTGGTATAGAACAGAATTAAGGTTAACAGGAAAGTCTAAAATATATGAGAGTCTCATCTCTTTAAATGCCAAAGGAAAGGAAACAATAAAATATCACCTAGATTACTACTTTAATTAGGAATGGGCTTTTTTTAGCTAAAGTTGTTTAATTGTATTCATGCTGGAAGTGTTTCACAATCAGGGGAAAATAAACAATGCCATATGACTAATTGCAGTGAAACTCAGCTTGGACACTTGCAGAAAACTGTTGTATATCAGTCAATAGAGATTTAAAGAAATACACATTTGGTGAATAACATTTTGAATAACAAACTGATGAGCCAAAAAGAGATTAAGTTCTTCAGATAAACTATTTGTTGAAAATTATTTGCTCAGCTGTACTAAATAATCATCATCATTCAAAAGGTTAAAATTAGCAGATTGATCGATATCCAGAATATCTCTCCAGAACTGATCAGTTCTTCCAGCAGGGTGAAGGAAGGTGCACAAATCTGTTTGAAGGCTTTATTGTCTGATAAATTTCTCTTGTTTTCCTCCTAACCAAATTATGAACTTTGCTTTCTTTCACATTTGAGAAAGTAAGTTTTCCTCTTGTGGGATCCAACCACAGAGTGAAAGCAGTGTTGTTCCAGTGTTACTACATTCTAATTGGATACAGTACAATAAACATTTGATTCAAAAGACTGGCATATGTTTGAGTATTGTTACACAGCCACTGTAAGAAATGTCTCCTCATTCACATTATGCACTCTTTAAAATGATGTCATATTAACCCCATTCCGTGAAAGAGATCAGCTAAATATTCTCCTCATGCATACTCTTCTGTTCAGAATTATATGTTTCCATTTGTATGCAACTGTCCTGAGCCACAAATAAATGTGTTCCTTTGCAGAATACATAGTTGTAGTAACTCTGATTTCTCTGGAATTATCCATCCTTTAAGGTATTACTCAACATTAGTAAGTGAGAGGTCTTTAGATATCTACTGTACCTTTTCTCCATGACTGGAAGATCATTTTCCAGCTGGAGAGTTCTATGCTGCAGAAAAGGAATGTTGGTGCAAGGAGGAATGAGGAAAAGGCATCTGAGGTGGATCCTTGCTCAAGAATCAAGGAATTCATTTCTTGAGAAAGTAATTGTAGAGGAAGGAATATATAAAACATCAGCCATATACTGTAGTATAAGAAGAAAATAATGTAAATAAGCAGAAGAGAACACTGATCCTTTCAACCTTCAGAAAGCTTGCCATTGCTATACTAATCAGAAGACTAGAAGTTGAGTCCAAAAATAGTAGCCTTAACAACCTTCCTTTTAATTTGGTGAGAGAATTTTAACAACGGGGTTCTCTAATAGCACCTGTGAAGATGTCCAGTGATTAAGTAGGGATGCTGTTCAGTGGGAAATATACTTTGCAGTGTCTCTCCTTATTGGTGCTGTTTTGTTGGCAGTCAATTGCTGTAGTACACAAACAATTTTCTTGAATTAGAAAAAATTCAATAATATTCCTGTTGTCATCTAGTAACAATAAAGAATTAGGAACACTTAGATGTCAGCCAGTCTTCTGATGTCAGATGTGTAATATTAAATGTATCAGGGTTCCACCAATTCTTCAACAAGAAAATATTTCTTATTTTAGCTGATTATATTTAAAATGTGTTTTTATTCTTAATTTTTAAACTAACTTTTAAGTGGTTTAATGGTATGCATGATAAAAATAATTGTATTTTTCCAATCATGGAAAGGCTGTCAAAAATATATTCATTCCTGGCTTAAAGCCATTGAAGTGAATGGATGTACACTAGGCATAATTTGGTCCATCATACTTGCGTCTTTTTTTATGCAAGGTTCTTAATCATCCTCTGTCATTCAAATCCCTTTGGTAGACTCTCTTCTATAGCAATACTTACGAGAACTTAACCAACTAATAATGATTAGGGTAGAGAAGCATTTGGGGATGGTTTACAGTATACAAAGCAGATATGGAGCTATTTAGCTGTGTGCTAATCATACTGTTAATCACTTTGCTTGTATACCTTTTCACTCACACTTCATCTTTTAGCCTGTTTGTCATTTTAGACTATAAGTGTGTCAAGGGAGGGACTGGATCTTCCTGTATGGCATGCACAGGTCCTACTGTGTTTTGGGTGCTACTGTAATATAAACAAAACAGTAATAATAATTTAAAGCAAGTTTTTATTTATAACTATATTATATCTACTTATAGTTATAAAGCACAATAAACATAACATCTCTTTTAAATGGTAGTAATAATAAGGCACATGGATTGACAGCAGATTATGGTTTTAGTTAAGTATACTGCAGACTGTCCTCGGAGACGGTAGGACAGCATTTGTGTATGCTGAAATAGATAAAGGTAAAGTCAGATCAAGTTTTAGTCTGCCCATTTATGCATGTAAAATGGCTGGTGTCCCTGGTCAGACTACATCCCCCCATGATGCACCATGGTCTCTATTCTAGGAAGTGGGAGGTGGTACATCATGGGATTCGCTGGCCATCATGGGAGTTCCGGATCTTGGTGCATCATAGGAAAGGTAATCTGGCAAGGGATCCTGGCCAGTAGAATAAAATGGGGTCATGAGTCAACTGACCTACAACTCTCCTGATCTCTTGTGGAAGTATTTCCTGATCGAAATATTTCAGTTTGTGGGCATTTGGTTTTTTGATTAAAAACCTAAATTTTCCACAGAAAGTGAACACTTTTCACACAAAAATCTCCCTTGTTTTTCATCAAAAAGCAGTTTTGACAGGAAATTTTCAGTCCTCTATTATATACCCCATTTTAGTTATCACCAGCCTCCATTGATTAAGAAGGACAAGCAGTACAAGTTGTACAAATAAAGAACCTTTTGTTAATCATATAACACACAAAACTCTTTTTTCACTCAGGTGAGTCTGGTCAAACCACATCAGTCTCCTGAATGAATACAAGTGTTTTCTCTTTTGCAGAGAGAGCCTATCTATTTGCATTACAGATGTTGAGAATGAGGTCATATTACGTCTATATTTGGTTGACTGCTACTGGAATATTGTTTCCAGTTCTGGTGTCCACACTTCAAGAAGGACATTGAAAAATTGCAGCAGGTTCAAAGAACCACCATGAGAATGATTAAAGGATTGGAAAGCATGCCTGGTAGTGAGAGACTCAAGTTGTTCAGTCTGTTTAGTTTAGCAAAGAGAAGGTTATGGGGTGACTTGATCATAGTCTGTAAGTACTTACATGAGAAACAGAGATTTGGTAAAAGAGGGTTCATTTGTCTAGCAGACAAAGGTATCAGAGGATCTTTTCAGCTAGAAGCTGAAACTAGACAAATTCTGACTAGAAATAAAGTACCTTTTCTTTTTTTTTCTTTTTTTTTTTTTAAACAGTGAGGGTCATTAACCATTGGAACAACTTGTGGTAGATTCTCCATCATGGGAAATTTTTAAACAAAGAGTAGATGTTTTTCAGAAAGGTCTGTTCTAGTTCAAACTGAAATTAACTTAGGGAAGTCCTATGGCACGTTACACAGCAGGTCAGACTAGATGATCACAGTGGTCCTTCCGGCCTTAAAATCTATGAACCTATGAATCTCTTAACACCATTTCTTGTAAGAGGCCAATATATAGTTAGTATGCAGTAATTTCAGTTTGTTTTTTCTTTCTTTTGTTGTGTTTTTATTTGGTTTGCTGGCTTTGCGGTTTTGTTTGTTTTTGTTTTTTGGGGTTTTTTCTTTTCTTTTTTCCTCTTTTCTTTCTTTTACTCCAGGAATTGGGCAAGGGGTTCCAGTGGTGGCACTTATTGTGGAAGGAGGGCCCAATGTTATCTCTATTGTCTTGGAGTACCTACGAGACACTCCACCTGTTCCTGTTGTGGTATGTGATGGCAGCGGCCGGGCGTCTGACATCCTTGCATTTGGTCACAAATATTCAGAAGAAGGAGGGTGAGTCATTTGCTAGGAAACATTAATGAAACAAAATAATTCTTAATGTGCATGGTTATTTTTTGGTGCTAATATGGAGGCTGGGAAACTATTAGCAACATAACATAGTACCAAATACTTCCTCAAGTCACAGTTTCTGGCACTGATTAGAGTACTGCTTAAAGATATTAAGATATTCAATGCAAAAGCTGCCTGGCTCCTAGATGGGGAAAACCAATGCAAGACTGTAGAAACCCTGAAGAATTGTATTGGCAGGTCTACCACTGGGATAAATCCTAGCTATATAGCATGAGCAGCTGCATATAGGCATACACACTATACTGAAAGTCTGGCATCAGCAACATCTTACCATTGCGGGTCAGGATGTCAAACACGGAACTGGCTCAGCGGATACCATGAAATATATGCTCACTGCAATCAGAGCTGTCTTATGCATACTATAAATGGTGGTATGCTGTCTACTAACTCTAGCTTTTGGCACAGCCCTGCCCTTTGAATAATCATAGTCCCTAATTGCTCACATTGGCCAAGTGTATCTACTTCTTCCTGTACTCTGTGCAGGAATTCCATCTGTCCACCTGTATTCATGCACTGCTGCTTTTGCAGTGGTTTTAGTATGTCTTCCCCCTTTTCTTTTGCTAACTTGAGGCAAGGCAAGACCAGTATTTAGATCATGGTGTAGATTATTGCAAGCATGTTTTTGGCTGAATTGGGATCCCAAGTGTGTCTAATGATTAAGTGCATACATTTTTAATATAATGTGTTCTTTTCCTCTAATGGTGACTAACGTATATGAACTCATACTGGCAAAATTAAGTCTGAAGACTTAATAACCAGCAATAAAAACACTCTCTCATTCTAAAACTTAAAGGACTAATTCATGGTTTTCCTCTACAGTTCCCTCATACTGCTTTAAGGTGGTTCAGTTCCGGGGTTCTTCTTGGGGCTGGTGTGCGCATATGTGTGTTTGTAAAATGCACATCAGCAACAGATTTATAAAATGAGAGCATATGTATAAATAAAACACACTGTAGACTTTAAACAAAAGTAAAATATGCTTTAATAGTAAATATAATTATCAAGAACTTCTTTTTACATTTAAAAATGTTCTAATGGGGAATGAGGGATCAAAGAATGAGTTACATTTTTATTAGTCTATTTTCATTACAAATGTTGAACAATTTCTATCATCCTCATTTTAATTCAGACTTAATTTGTTGTGATCATGTCCTAGTACCATAAAGTGTCCCCTCTGCACCAGTTTAAATAAATAATATTCGTGGGGGGGGGAAGGTTGTGTGTGAGTGTGGGGGTTAATCTTTAACTTGTGATAATTCTACCATATGTTCAAAATAATGTGCATATGCAAGATTTTAAATTGGCTAGAATTATTTGTTTAATTTGTCTTTTGGTTGTGTTTCATAATGAGGCACCCTAGGAATATAGGTGCTATAGAAAGTAGATCAGGCAGGTATTTTCAAAAGCACTGAGTTGGCCTATCTCTCCTCCTTCAAAGCCATGTTAAAACTTCCATTGGAGCTCAATGGGAGCAAATTCAATCCAGAGTAGAGCGCTTCTGAAAATCCCACCTCATTATTATTTATGATTATGATGCCCTTTTTTAAAGGCTGGCTTATGATGCCCTTTTTTGAAGGCTGGTGAAATTCCCTGTGCCACATTTAAAAGGTCAAAGAAACATGCGTTAGCAAAGTTCTAGAAATTACATATGGAAAAGACCAGTCAGACCATCTCCTCCATCCCTCAGCAAGTGCAGGTTTGTGTGCTAAAGTAAGGACCTGGTCCTGCAAGCTCCCACCATCAGCTCCCTCAAAGTATATTTTCAGATGCTTTGGCCAGTGTAGTTTTAAATGTCTCTGGTAATTGGGCTCCCACCACATCCCTTGTGGAACCTATTCCTCAGTTTTAATAGAGCTCATTCTTTGCACATCTAACATTACTTTCCTCTGCTAAATTCTATCCCATTACTCCATTTTTCTGTCCTAAACAGTTTCCATCTCCCTCTTTGGTATTTATACCCTTCCAATACTCATATGTCAAGTCTTCCCACACACACCCATAGTCTCATTTGTGTTTAAAATAAATAAACCTCCAGAAATTGTTTCTGAATTCAGCCAACAAGCAACAAGAATCTCATTCAGCTACCACAAAGATAAGAACCTAAACAGAAAAAAATGGAATCACATTCATGTGTCATAATCCTTCATTAATAAGGAAAGCAAAACATGGATGTGATTGGGAAATAATATTAGTTTGCCTGGAGTCATAACAAGCAAGCCATTTTTAGTCTGAGGTTCTCAAGCCTGGTCTTCTCAAATATAGCCATTCCCCTCCTGCCTGTGATTCACAGTTCATTGCTTGATTTGACCATTTCCCAGGATTTCCTAGGTGACAGCTGCAGTATTAGCATATTTAATAAAACACTTGAGGCTGTCCTAATCACACTAGGTACTACAGGCAAGCATCTGCTTCCAAGTCTAAACTGAAGTTGGGACATACTGTTTTTTAGGAATAATAAGTATAAAACTCCAATATTGTGCTCATGAAAACTTTTTTCAAAAGTAAGTTATACTTTAAGTAAAGTTTCATTCTGTTCGGATTTTATTAACCTTTGTAATTTTGTTCAAATACCATTTAAAATAAGGCACAATAATAAGAAGAGAAAACAAAACAACTGCCAGCAGAACACACTTCAGACAGAAATTGCAGTGACTGCAGCTACAAATTTTTCTTTTGGACTGAATCTCTGAGTAAATTAAAGCAACTTTGTCCTTCAGAATACAAATGTATTTAGAAGGTTCAAGTTACATCCTGAACTCAATTCTCCTCTTTTTTTCTTTTCTCCTTTTACCCAGCCAGAATGTAGAATCTAAGAAACACTCGAACTCTGGCTGCTTTCTGCAAAGCTGTGTACTTCTGCAAGTCATCATGCTAGCAATATTTTATGGGCTTGGCACATTAACATTAGTATTATCAAGCTGTTTGTTTCAGTGTTCTAAATGCCTAATCGCTGCAGGCAACAAATGCACTGGTTTTATACACACACAATATATGTGCACACTGGGCAACGCTGTGAAACGCTCTCATGTTTTTTGAGGATATGATCACTAACATTTCTTTTGAGCTGTTTCCATGGGTGCAGAACCAGGGCTGAGAGTAAAGGATAAAGCATAGTCCTCTTTGCTTGAGTTTCAATCAGTGTGGCTCCATTCTTTCCTTTCTGAGAGATCCCAGAGTGTAGAATTGTTCAATTGCTTATCTGCATGATGGACCCTTTTGCATGGGCTTTCTCAGGGTTCCATCTTGTCTCCTGTGTCTCCCATGATTCACATTTTCCTGTTAATTGTCTTTTGATATTAGGAAAACATTTGCTTTAAAACGTCTTATTTAAGAATTTTAATATACAAATAATATAGCAGGGAGGTGCAATCTCTCTCTCTGCAGATGTAAGAATTTTATAGAGAAGATAACCATCCTTGAATGACCACTGACAAGGTCAAAACTGGAGGCTGTCCCTTGTTGTAGGTTTGGAGCTTTGGGATCTGCCTGGAATGTCTTCTAATAAACAGTTGCTCAGTATAAAGAGAGGAAATTTTGCACAATAAAACAGATTCTCAGCTTCTTGTGCATTCTGACATAAGCAAAACTTTGGCTGCTGTGTTAGGAGATTGTTTGGCTGCACAGTAAGGTCCCAGACTTGCACTGTGATGAGAGCTGGACCCAATGCATTCCATACTTCATAGAACCAGGCTCTATTTTTATTTCCCACGATTGCATTGGTATATTTTAAGAAGAAATAGATCAGAGAAGATCCTGAAATGCAGCCTTACAATAAGAAATAACTCTGAAGGTAGGTCAATTTTGTGACCTAATTACATTTTTCCTCGCAATAAAAGTAACCGCATTAAAAAGTTGTGGTGATAAGGTGTGTTGTGCTTCTCATTAAGCTGAGTTTAAGAGCACTGTGCATATTGAATCTGCATTTTTTTAATGTATCTGTTGCAAAATTCCACTTAATGCTGTCATTGGTCATCACTTTATGACCTTGATTTTGAAAGTTTTTCAGCAGTGCATGGAAGGAAGAAAAAGGTGATTGTACTACAGCATAAAAAGTTTGTTGTACTACAGCGTAAGTGTAAAGAGAGACTTCTGGGAGGCATAAGCAAGGCTAAGCTCTAGGCGTAGTCATCTGCATTAAGCAGTAGCAAGACCCTTTCATTCATGTTCCCTTACTTTCAGGACATGGTAGGAGATGACATTCTCTAAGGAGACATAGGCTTAAATCCAATCCTACTTATGTTATTGATATCCTTAGCCCTTATACCATATTCCTGCTACTAAGCAGGAGTAACTTGGTGACTGCAATGTCATTAATGCAAGATCAGGTTCCTGCATGCTTCCTCTTGTCCTGCTCCTCATATTATCCTTTCCAAATATAGGAACTAAAGCATTTTTGTTTATAGGCACTTGACTTCAATGAGACTATTCACCTGCTTAAAGTTAAGGACATGCTTAAGTGTTTTGCTGGAATTGGACCCAGGATCATAAAATCTGTATTAGCCCTGAATTGTTGAAGTGGTTAAAATAGCAGTTAAATTCTGACCTTCCACCAAGTAAATCCACAAAAACTTTTGACTTTGTAATCAAACATATCCTCCCATTCCCGTTTCCTGCATGCATGCACACACGCTGACTGAAGCAACTTTAAAGTGCGACTATTTATAGAATCATGCATACTGTGATAATGGTGTGCAGTCTTCAGGCTCTGTTGTTAATTAAATCCTGCATTTAAAAAATGATTAGATTAATGCTCTCTCACTGCTTAAACAAATGTTTCCTTTGGAAGAGGAAATGGTTGTAATAGTTGAATGTAATCTACCAAATCTAAGTGTTATAATAGTGTCTTAACTATTGCTTCAACTCTACACTTAAGGAGGTGAGACCCTCAAGGAATTCAAGTTAATGTAGTAGTAATGTGCTTTGTGGCTAGTATTCATAAGGAACAACACACAATATGTATGTGTTCCAACTGAGCTCTACACCCTCTACTGGTGGTTATTAGGGTTTTGTATAGTCCCCATCACTGTACACTTTCTTGGCTTCCATCACCTGAGGAACAGTGCTGACTGATGAGTACAGTTTAAAAACCAAGTAAGAAAAATTCACTAAGGCGTCTTCATTGAGAATTTTAATTCTTATTCTCAATAAGGTGGATCATAATATAGTGATGACATGTACTCGGTACAACTGCCATAATGTTTAGGTATTGTATCTGAAAGGGATTTTGTTAGCTAGTCAGTGCCTGCTGTCATGAACCATCCCAGAGTGCTTCAGAAACAATAAACTGTACATGTAAGAATAACTTCTCTGATGAAATGCAGCCCCTTCTGTTGTGGGAGGACAACAGCCAAGCAAACAGCGGGGTGGGGGGCAAGAAGGAAAACATTCAGCAACGGGCCTCAGGCAAACCCCTGCTTTTATTAAAGTGGCTAAGTATCTTTAACGTTCAAGCAGAGTGAAAGAGCAACTTGGCTTATTAGGTCTCCTCTCAAAGACCAACACAAAGCAAAATACATGGAACTCAGAAGTATGAAGAGTTAAGTGAGTCCTACTGGAGTGCAAAAGTGTGGCTTGTTTGTGTTTCCTGGAACAACCAAAACACAACTAGAAGAGACTCTGGCTGCATTTGTTTAATCCAGTTTAATAGTCTAGAAACACATAAGTGTAAAAATCCCCTCACATCTCCAGAACTCCCTCCACTGGATCCTACTCAGGAAACACCTTTCTGTTCCCCAGAACCCAAAAAGGAGCCCAGTAAGTCTGACTAGACTCACCTACACATCAGGTGCAGGTAGGCATTCTAGGGCTTCCCCCAGTTACCTTCCACTCAGAGGCACTCCCAGGTGGGCCTCTGAAAAACTGGCCAAACCCAAAGCTTTTGCCACTGTCCATACATGGTTGAGTTTCCAGTTCAGGTCATTTATGGGTCTGGAGGGCACATCATGGCTGTGGGCCCCTTTCAAGAGACACAAAAGCCTTGTAAACCCAATCAGACCCTTATTTAATGCACTGTTGCAACACACTGCAGTGGGTTTTTTTTCTGTTCTACATTTTAGCGTGGCACAAACTGCTATATCTATCTAATGTGTACCTACATGATGATGATACCCACGTTTTCCTTTCATTAATGCAATTCAGCCACTAAACAAAGTTGCTTAATTCAACTCACTTCTCTGAAGTACAAGGTTTACTATGACCACCACGTCTCTTGTAAAATACTGATATAAAGGAACAGATGAATCACAACAGGTTGGGGGAGGAGAAAGCTGTATTCATTGCGCAGTCCAGCCTCATAAGTAGTAGGCTAGAGCTGGCAGTATTCATTGCACATCATCGGTACTGAAAATACTGGAGACAGCTGACTAAATAATGTAGAGAGCTTCAACTCTGTGATGTGATTTAGTGTAGTGTATATTATCCTGTCTGACATTCGGCATGGTTCAAAAGAGATTTCCATGTGAGAAAGAAGTATGCCAAAGCCTCTCATCTGTCTCTATTGGGTCAGCCAGAGCAAAGAAAGGAGCTGTTCTTTGAGACTTATTTTCCAGGTTGTATTAGGAATAATTAAAATGCAGATTGATAAAGGCAATTAAAGTTAAGCATTTTAATTGTTTTGGGTGCCCTGTCTAGATGGATCCAATATATCTTGTGATCATCTTTCCTGGGGGAATATATACATAAAGCTCAGTCCCCTGCTTGCTACTGATGCCTATTTCATATCTGACTAGGGTTTCCAATCCTCTAGATTCTCATGTGATGAAACCTCCAGGAATATGTCCAACCAGAATTGGCAGCCCTATATCTGACAGAAATTTAGGTGAGAATGGTAATAGGCTTAATGTCCTTTAGGAATCATGCCGATGTAAAAGATTAATGTATGTTTCATCCTAAACTTGCTCGTAGGTTTACTGGAACTAAATATGAATGTGCACCATGGGAGACAGGCACCTAAATACCTTTGAGAATCTGAGTCTTGTTGCCTTATCTGGAAGTCAAATGGGGTGGAGACTAAAATGGAATGAAAGACTGGACCCTTGATCTATGCTGGAATATGCTTTGAATGGAACACTGTGTTTAGCCAAAATCAAGTCATGTGCAATATTTTGTGAATAAAAAATATTTTTCTTTCGCAGATCATTGCCATGATGAATAAGATGTATGTAATTTACATTGTGTCTTTGCTCTTGGGATGAAATTTCACGCTATGTGCAGGATCAGCACAAGACCAATGTGCTACATAAGTCCCACGTAAGCACTCAAGATAGGATTTGTGTTTTCTATATACCTTGTGTTAGCCCTCTGCATAGGTGTGAATCTGATCCTTTATTGATACCAAAATATTGTCTATTATCAATCTTGACAGAGACTTTTAATGAAATCATTTCTTCCAGTCTCTCATTTTTACTACTAGATTAGGGTGACCAGACAGCAAGTGTGAAAAATTGAGATGGGGGAAGAGGTAATAGGAGCCCATATAAGACCCAAAAATCGGAACTGTCCCTATAAAATTGGGACATCTGGTCACCCTATACTAGATCTATTATTACTATTTTAAAAAATTAGTTGAAGAGTTGTTGTTTAGCAGGGAGTGCATTGAACCTTGCAGAAGTTTTGAACACAGGAGTAGCATCAGGATTTCATTTCCATGAGATGATGCGTTTAGGAGCATTGTGGGTATGATACTTATTTATTTATATATATATATATATATATATATATAATCAGTAACTGCTATATATGAGGTTTTCCTGGTGTTAGTAATAAAGAATCATAACTGCAACAGTTGTGACTCATCCTTCACCTTTTTATACTGCTATTAGATCAATAGAGTCCCTAAGGCAAAGTCCACCCCACATCTGCAAAATAAGAAAAAATAAGTGGTACCATATAGAACTTTGTGTAATGTGATGTTCTAGGACATGATATCATGTACTGAACACACTGATTTCCTACAATGAAATCCTGGCCCCATTGAAGATAACGGCAAAACTCCCATTGACTTTAGTAGGGCATGATTTCACTCTTAGTGTTTTAAAGTGAAAGTTCCAAAACCTGACAATAATTTGATGACCTGATGAAGATGAAATATTTTCTATTGATATATTTATGAAAGTATCAGTATTAACCTTGCTCCAAGAAAGGTCTGTTTAGGAACATTGAGGCAACTTGCATCTTGCTTTAAAATTATTTATTCTATAATACAGTATTTTGTTATACAATAATTGTATGAAATATTCCCTTCTAGTTAAGTCAAATATAAAATTAGGCATGGAAGGATTAGATTTTTATCAGTAAATGTTGGTAAACTTCCATTTTACCCTACACATACAAACCAATGAGAAAATATTTCCGCTGATCAAAATTGACAGGCAAAGTCAGAAAAATGCTGCTTGAGAACTTAGAGTTTGATTTTAGGATATTTACTTTCTGTATTTTGACAAGTGATGTCGACAATTTGTGTTCTAATGGTTATAAAGTTTTAATTTTTTGAATCTCAACGTCTGCTGCCACTAAATAATTATTGTCTGACACGCACCCCCATAATGTTCCAAAACAGTGAAAATTTAAATTAATAAAAAATGCTGAACACCTGTAATTTTTCACAACTGTGAAAATTTAAATCAATAAAAAAATTTAAAAGTTTAAAAATAAACATTGATATTAGTCATCAAAAATATAAATAAGTAAAATTAGAATTCTTCCAGACCTGTATATAATTTCCAAGGAAATGCACTGGATAAAAATACATTAATTTAAGCTGTTGTAAAGGATTATTTTTCTCTTATTTTTTAAAATCTTACTACTGTATAATATTACCAGTGCTTTCCAGGTCAATAGCAGTTTACATGTTACTCTGTACTGTAGTAGTAGCTGGGTGAAATTTTTCAGCTAAAACTTTTTTTCAGCGACAATGCAAATTTGGGGTGATGGAAACATTTCATGAGTTTTGTTTCAATTAAAAAAATAAAAAATCTTTGATTTTTTTTAATGAAAATGACTTTTTATAGCCAAATTTACTTCACTTTTATTTTGCATAAAAATTAACATAAAATACTCAAACATCATGACAATTTTTATTTCAGTTAGAACAAAACTTTTGGTTGACTTCAAATGACTTTTTAATTCAATTTTTTTTAATATACCCAGTAATCAAAAAATGAATTATTTGCACATCTCTCAGTTGCCATGGCCATGTGATGTGTTAGTTTTCATAATTATCTATATACTACTTTCAAATATAACTAACTGATATCTTGGAAAAAAGTAATATAATGCTCAGCAAATGATACTTTGCTACTTTTACATTTGGTTATCTGTTGGCATTCATGGGAGAAAGAAAATGTAAGTGTTGGAGAGAAAATTAGGCCAGCTTACAAAAAAGCAGCACCACAAAATGTTGTGTTTATTTTACTTTGGCTCTTATACTTCTCCCATTAGCATGATTTCTCAGCACTTGCTCCTATATTTTTTTTAATGTACAGAAGTGAAATTTATCAGTCATATAATGTCAACTCTTTAAGAAATATCACACACATTAGACATTTCCTTCCAATGAAGGAAATATATATATGTGCTGGGATGGAGGATTTCAGTGTTATGCTAGATTCATTGGAAGGTAATGTTTAAGGTGTGTGGTGTTTCTTAGAGTTTACATTATATATTACGTATCAGAGGGGTAGCCGTGTTAGTCTGGTTCTGTAGAAGCAGCAAAGAATCCTGTGGCACCTTATAGACTAACAGACGTTTTGCAGCATGAGCTTTCGTGGGTGAATACCCACTTCTTCGGATTATATATTACATCTATTAAAAGCTATGTCATTTTGAACACATTTTCATTGTATGTGCACAAATAATCCAATAACATCAGATTACTTTAGATCTCGGTTTTAAAGAACTATAGAATGGCAACTTCTGTGTGCCTTGTAACCGCCATACCACACAGAAGGAAATTGTGCAACTTGAACAAAGCTAGCATTGAAAGGACACTGTCCTTTCAGTCTAAATTATTCTAATGCATCTTGACAGGGTTCCCATTTGTAAATTCTTGCCATGAAGAACCATCGTTTCTGTTTTGTTAAAAGTGTTTAAAATACTAACTTGGACTTGTTAAGGTACTATAAAAATCTTAAAATAGGAACATTGACTAATTTTAGCCCTATTAACCTTAAGATTCCAATCAATTATAGAATTAAATATAGGGATGGCACATACCTACTTGGATCATCTAGCTTAACCCACCAAAGAAGAAGGAATCTATACTACTTTTTCTCTGTAATCTAGCATTCCCTTAAAGATACTTAGTGATCATGCCGTAATTATTGAACATCACAAGATAAACAGGCCCTTTATCTGGTTGATCTGACCGTCAAAATAATTTTCCTAATACTGAAGTTAAATGTATCTTTTTTTTTAATGTCATCCTACTAGATGTTTTAACACTAGTGTCCAGTGGGAATAATTCTTTTGGGGGTCCTTTATGCCCTTCATTTAGAGTTATCATATTGCCTCTTAAGCTCTTGAACTTTGAAAAAATGACACTTAAGTTTTTCAGTCTCTCCTTGTGAGCAGTGGAATCATTTGCAGCAAGGGATGGACAGGGGGATGGTTAGACAGGTATTGCCTCCTGCCTCAGGTTTGGACTTGTCCTTGCTGCCCAGAAAGACATCTTTCAAAACCATACCGCTAATTTAAGGTGGAGCTGGAAGACCTTAAATATCAAATGATATAACATACTGAATTTTCCAGATCTGACCGTACTGCAGTAACTTTGAAAACCAACTTCAGCTTGTTTACAGCTATGTGATAATCACTCCACTTTCAGCATTTGTCCCTAGAACTATTTTCCAGTGAGAGATGCCAGAACCCAGGCTTCTTGAATCTATTTATTTCATGAGGGGTGATATCTACCTTTCTGTCAGTCTGAGGTTTTTCTATAGCTCCATGGTATCTAAGCAATATTTACTTTTGCAGTTGAAAAGAGCGCTTAAAGTGAAACTGTTCAGAAACCCAACAATACCACAGGAAACCAGGTCTTGCTATTACCTCCCTCTTTCCCCAGTTTTTCTGAAATGGCACATCTGAAGTTTTTTGGTGGCTTGCTTGTTTTAGTGCAGTGTTGGAGGTGGGAAGGCAAGAAAATTAAATACAAAAAATACAGTGAAATAATATTAATGGGTTGAGTTTTATCTTTCGTCTGTGATGCAACACATTGCACTTTAAAGAACTACAGTATATATGAATGGAAAGTTCACCTACTGTGGTAATGTCTAGGTAAACCTAACATAATCAGAGGACAGTCTTAACTCAGTTTCTGTGCTTTTGTTACTTAGTCAACCCTTTACATTTGTTTAAATGTTGCTTTTTTTATTTGATTGCTTAACAGTAATAAGATTATTTCAAATGGATTTTTTTCATATATTGATTATTGGATTATTTGTGCACATACAATGAAAATTAACCAGAAAAAAATGAAATAACAGTAAACAGAATCCTAATAATGATCAAGAAAAACAAGACACAGATGTTTCCGTAGCAATAATCTACTAATAATGCTTTGCTCCCAGTTGATGGATTATACATTAATAGAATCTGGGAATTTATCTGTTTAACACACAAAAGACCCCAAAACACCACTCTCAGGTAGAGTAAATGATCAAACCAAAGAGAGTAGGTAGGAATCCTAAAGAAAATTAGACACAGAAGAGAGTAGAAGGTCAGCAACGTCATTCTCTGCCTTGTCCCTGAAGCATCGTGCAACAACATGACAGATTCTTCAGGGTTCAAAGAGATTGTGAGGCAGTAGGGCCGGTGCAACCATTTAGGCGATCTAGGCAGTCACCTAGGGCGCTAGGATTTGGGGGTGCCATTTTCTTCGGCAGCGGCCGGATCTTCGGTCGCTGCTGGCATTTAGGCGGAGGGAGCTGGGGCAGGGGAGAGCGGGGA
The DNA here is from genome assembly GCF_016161935.1 of Mauremys reevesii. NCBI lineage: Eukaryota > Metazoa > Chordata > Testudines > Geoemydidae > Mauremys > Mauremys reevesii. The sequence continues at coordinate 91,413,775 of NC_052628.1, read as the reverse complement.
GGGCCGCCTGCAGCAAGTAAGGCGGGGGGGTGCCTCAGGGTGGGGAGCTGCGGGAGGTCCGCCGAAGCCACGGGACCAGCGGACCCTCCCCAGGCAAGCCGCCGAAGGCAGCCTGTCTGCCGTGCTTGGGGCGGCAAAATGCCTAGAGCTGCCCCTGAGAGTCAGAGAATGTTAACCCATGACAGCACAGAGGGGCTTAAATTAACTTAATGCCTCTTAAGCTTCCACACAGAGGGCTGTATTTTTAGAAATGGGTGCTAATTCGTATACGTGAAACATGCAGTTGTTTGCACTAAGCAGGTAATTCTGCATGCATAATTTCCTATGATTTTCTTGCAGATGCCAGTATAATTACCTATTTTGTACATGCTATTTTTAGCATGTGCATCATAGGTGTATATATATATTTTAAATTAACTGATTATGCAGTTCAGTTGTGTCCCAGTACAATCAAGAATCCTTGATTTGGGCAGCTGCTAGCCCTTCTAGGGTCATAAGAAGGAAATAAGGTTTAGTCTTGAACCAAATTATTTCACATTTAACACAAAGCTTTATCTGACATTGCTATGTATGCTTTATTAGAAAGAGAGAGTTACTAACCCTGCTATTTTTGTTTCTATTTCTGATATAATTATTTCCAGTTTGCTGCATCACCCAGGCACTGAATAGGAAGACACTGAGGCTGACTGTAGGCCCAAACCACTCTGTTATAAATAGCACATTTATAAGCACGGAAAATTAAGTGACAGATCACATGATAAATGATACAGACAACCAGTTTGCAAACTGTCATGCTGCAGGAAGACTTGCCTCTTGGTAATTAGAAAGCCATCCCATGCCACTAATCAGGGCCGCCCGGGGGGGGCAAGTGAGGCAATTTGCCCCAGGCCCCGCAGCGGTCTGGGTCTTCAGCAACATTTCAGCAGTGGAGGGCTCTTCAGTGCTGGCAAAGACGCGGAGTGACTGAAGGGCCCCCCGCCACCAAAATGTCGCCAAAGACCCGGACTGCCGGGTGAGTACAAGCGCCGCAGCTCCCCCACTTTTCCCCAGGCCCCCTGAATCCTCTGGGCGGCCCTGCCACTAATTTTTAAAAAGAACTGCCATTAGTTTCATTCAGAAGTTTGCTTAAAAAAAAAACTATGGCATGGATAACTTTAACATAGGAAAGACAAATGAAGGCTGCTTTGAAAAATTATGGACCATACCCTGAGAGCCTTATTCTGTTTTCGCTCAATGCTTACTGAGACAAATTCCTATTGACTTCGGGGAGTTTGCCTGAAGGAATGCTGACTAAATTGTCAGTAAAACCTTTAGGATTTGGATCTAATTTTTTTTTTAGAAATTAACCATAGTTGGGGTAGGGACTAAAAGAGTTTTCAAAAGGTATGCTAGGTATATCCATAGGCCACAGCATCTCATTACAGCTTCTGAATTGGTTTCACATACTTCACATCTTTCCCAGTAGGGGTACCAGATTTTTTAAATCTCTTCAAGGGGCATTTTTAGCAATATCCATTTCACTTTACCACACATTTTTCTCATTATAGGATGGGAATAACACATGTTTACTAACCCAGCTGAGTTCTGAAATACATTATTAGAATATTAGCCCCTTTCCACACCGTTTTAGAGCGTAAGACCCTTGTTTTTAATTCAGTTTTTACTAAAGCAAAATTCCCTTTGATTTTTTAAAATAGTTTTGCCTGAATAGGGGCTTCAGGGTTTGGCCCTGTATATTTAAGCCACATATTAACTTGCAACAAAAGGATTATGTTCAGCTGTAAACAAAAAGATGTGCTTCTGTGTATTGGAGATTAGCTGTTTTCAGTGGGTCTGTAAGGAAATGATAGCTGTGCGCTAACAGCAGTGGTGCATTGGGTGCAACTCAGACCACCAGGAATGCAGAAAAGTTGCCTCACATTTCCATATGTGGTGGCACCTTACTACAGATGCTTCCAAGCAGTGGCCCACATTGTGCCTCCAAAATCCTTCATGTATATGGAACCCTCAATGTAATGTGCAGCTCTCACCCTTTCCACATGGAAGGAGGTTCAGCTGCCTCCCCAGCATTATCTCCATCCCCCTTCTTGTGCGGCACCCTGCAGATGGAGCTCCATACGATTTGGATCTGCATAGAGGGACTAGGCAGGCTGGTATCAGGAATGAGTGGCCACAGAGCAGATGCAATATAGGTTCACTATATGTAGAGAACAGCCAATATTCCAGTGGTTCAGGCACTTAATCCTGGGTCTCCAAAACATCCCTGCTAAGTCCCTGATTCAGAGCAGAGTCTTGGCCCTGAGTCTCCCATGTCCCAGGTGAGTGCCCTAAGCTTTGGGCTATTGGCTGTTCTGGGGTGACTCTCTTTCTCTCTGGCTTTGGTGAGAAATTCCATCCAAGATCTCAGAAACCTTCCTGATGCAAGTTTTGGTTTTGATAAATCAGCATTTTGCACTTAAAAACACTTTATGGAAAAAATTCCAACTAGCTCTAATGATGAGATGATTCAAACTCCATTTCGCAGTGATTTTTTGCAGATCTTATTTATTTTTGCACTTCTTTACTCTTGGGGGGAGAATGTGATGCTACAGCTTTACATGACAGTCGCAAGCCACATGAAATGGGTTTCAGTGTTTGTATATCCCAAAGCAATTACCTTAAGCCAGTTTGACTATTATATACTCTATCTCATTACAGTTGCTGCAGGGGTTTAAAATCATAAACCTTTGGTTTTATCTAACATAAAATGGGAGCTGTGAAGATTTTCTGGTTATAATACTCCATATTTGATTAACATTGACTTTTACTAAAAACATTGACTCATCTAATAAGATTAAAAAAACTACAACATTTTAAATGAGCAAACTGTTTTAGTATAGAGTATTTCACACTTCAAAAGATACATTTTCTAAATTACTGAACCCACTAATTTGTAAGGTATTTAAGAATAACGATGTTGCATCCAGAACAACAGATTAATGGTTTCCATTATCAGGCGCTCTGCTGTTAAGAACCTTGGTTGATGTTGCATGCAATATTATTATTTCACTTTGATATTAAGGCATTATTGAAGTATTAACATTTGCACTAAGTTAAAAATGGTTCCTTTAAATTTCTAAAAGCTTCAACTTGCCAAAAGCAAGTCTTGTATATGGCTTCTTGGTTGGATTCAGTCAATGGGGAATGTGCTTTGAATCTTCCCTTCCTTATTCAGTGATTGTCTATTTCTGGAAAGAATCTGCAAGCAGAATTTGGGATATAAACAGTTAAATACAATATCAAAGGTGTTCATAAGACTTTTTTTCCTAACGTGTTGCCCCTATTTTCTCCAAAATTTAATCTCCGTGATGAGGACAACTACTATCTGAAGATCCATTTCTTCCAATACCAATACATTCAGAGTTTACTCAATTATGTCAAATTTGTATTATCGAGAAGTACTTGGTACCTTCTATTATGTTATTGGATAATCAGGATTATTTTATCTAGGCCATCAAAGCTGTGGTTTCAGATATGATGACTACCACAGAATATCTTGTGGCACCTTAGAGACTAACAAATTTATTTGTGCATAAGCTTTCGTGGGCTAGAACCCAGTTCATCAGATGCATGGAGTGGAAAATACAGTAGGAAGATATATATAAGATCTTTTCATGTACTCTGTATATATATCTTCGTACTGTATTTTCCACTCCATGCATCTGATGAACTGGGTTCTAGCCCACGAAAGCTTATGTCCAAATAAATTTGTTAGTCTCTAAGTTGCCACAAGTACTTCTCGTTGTTTTTTGCTGATACAGACTAACAGGGCTACCACTCCGAAACAGAATATCTTGAAATCTTCTGAATTTGTTAATTTCTCAGCTGGCACCTGAAAAAGATATAGTCTATTACAGCAGTCCTGACTTTGGCAAGTCTCCCACTTACTTCAGTATTATAGGCTGCTTTTACCACTGCTTCTGTAAATTGTAATAATACAATCACTCATTACTAAAGTGTCATAAGAAATGGTGGTTATTACAATTAAACATCAATTCTATCACAATATATTGCCTATGGGCTATACCTGGAATAACTTAGTCTTTACTTAGACAAAACTCCTACTGAAATCAGAACTCAATGAGGGCTGTGGAATTTGGCCCTATGAATCTTTATTGAGAGGATTCAGTAATACCATATTAAGTCAGTGACCTCATCATTGTTGCACACACTTAAGTGGATGGTGTGAAAGTAAATGCCATCATATCAGTAATATAAATTATAACAAATTTACATTTAGAGGTATTTGTTTATTCCAAAAGCAATCAGAACCATAACATCTGGGAACCTTGCTAGATTAAAAATAAACAAATACCAAATTTCTTAAGTCATCCCTACAGATGATTTACAGTGCCTTTATCTGCCCTCCAATAAGTCCTTACTGTGGCTTGATGGTAATTCGTTAAAAGCCAAGTTAAATGGGTAAATTTTACACTGCATCTTTAAGCCACTCTATCCCAGAGGATTCCAAAGCACTTTGTTAACCTTACACACAGGATAAACATGAATTACTCCCTCAGCTACTGAAATGTAACCATCTCCAGTGTGGAATGTGGCTTCTCTTTTAACAGTGAAAGATCAGTGCTCTACAACAATTTAAGACAGGAAGAGAAAAGGAATGCAATTGAATTTGAAAATGGAATTGAGGTAGACATTAGAACTTGGTAAACACCAGTGGAATCAACACCTTTATTCTGGCAAAAAGTGCTGGGGGGGCGGGATATGCAGTGAAAACAAGCAGTCAATAATTCAGTTTTAAATTTCATCTGAAAGATGGAGCCTTCAGCAGCACAATTGACAAATGATGTTTAAAGATAAACATTTCAGAAGTGTCCCACTGAGACTCCTAAGTCACTTAAGGTTATGGCTACATTGCAATAAAAAACCTACAGCACTGAGTCTCAGAGCCCGCATCTGTTGGCTCAGGCTGCAGGGTTAAGAACAGCAGTGTAAACATTCAGGCTTAGGCTGGAGCCCATGCTCTAAGGGTATGTCTACACTACGAAATTAGGTCGAATTTATAGAAGTCGATTTTTTAGAAATCGATTGTATACAGTCGATTGTGTGTGTCCCCACTTAAGACCATTAAGACCATTAACTTGGTGGAGTGTGTTCACAGTACCAAGGCTAGCGTCGACTTCCGGAGCATTGCATTGTGGGTAGCTATCCTATAGTTTTCCTGAAGTCTCCGCTGCCCATTTGAATTCTAGGTTGAGATCCCAATGCCTGATGGGTCAAAAACAGTGTCCCAGGTGGTTCTGGGTACATGTCGTCAGCCCCCCTTTCCCCCCCCCCCCGTTAAAGCAACAGCAGACAATCATTTTGAGCCTTTTTTCCTGGGTTACCCGTGCAGATGCCATACCACCGCTCAGCTCACCATCACCGTATGTCTCCTGGGTGCTGGCAGACTTGGTACTGCATTGCTACACAGCAGCAGCTCATTGCCTTTTGGCAGCAGACGGTGCATTACGATTGGTCGGTCAGGGGCGCCTGGGCAGACATGGGTGCTCCTGGAAGAACTCAGTCAGGTCTGTCAGGGGCACCTGGACATAAATGGGATTGACTCCAGGTCATTCTCTTTTTAAGTTTTGTCTCCTAGAGATTCAGTCCTGCCTGCAATCGTACTGCACCGTCTTCTGGCGAGCAGCCAGGAGACGAGGATGGCTAGCAATTGTACTGCACCGTCTTCTGGCAAGCAGTCATACTGCACCGTCTGCTGCCAGCCTAAGATGTAAAAGAGAGATGGAATGGATCAAAACAAGAAAGAGACCAGATTTGTTTTGTATTCATTTGCTCCCCGCCCCCATGAATAGTGCGGGGAGGGATACTCAGTGGTTTGAGCATTGGCCTGCTAAACCCAGGGTTTTGAGTTCAATCCTTGAAGGGGCCATTCTGTTTGACAGTTGTGTGTGTTTCTCCTTGATGCAAACCCACCCCTTTTGTTGATTTTAATTCCCTGTAAGCCATGTCGTCAGTTGCCCCTCCCTCTGTCAGAGCAACAGCAGACAATCATTTTGTGCCTTTTTTCAATGCAGACGCCATAGCATGGCAAGCATGGAGCCCGCTCAGATCACCAAGGCAATTATGAGCACTGTAAACACCACACGCATTATCCTGCAGTATATGCAGAACCAGAACCTGCAAAAGCAAAACCAGACAAGGGCAGCACAGTGACGAGTGTGATGATGACATGGACACAGACTTCTCTCAAAGTATGGGCCCCAGCAATGTGACCATCATGGTGTTAATGAGGCAGGTTCATGCCATGGAATGCTGATTCTGGGCCCGGGAAACAAGCACAGACTGGTGGAACCGCATAGTGTTGCATGTCTGGGACGATTCCCAGTGGCTGCGAAACTTTCGCATGCGTAAGGGCACTTTCATGGAACTTTGTGACTTGCTTTCCCCTGCCCTGAAGCGTAAGAATATCAAGATGAGAGCAGCCCTCACAGTTGACAAGCGAGTGGCGATAGCCCTGTGGAAGCTTACATTGCCAGACAGCATCAATTTGGAGCGGGCAAATCTACTGTGGGGGCTGCTGTGATCCAAGTAGCCAACGCAATCAAAGAGCTGCTGATATCAAGAGTAGTGACTCTATGCAGGTCATAGTGGATGGCTTTGCTGTAATGGGATTCCTTAACTGTGGTGGGGCGCTAGGCAGAACCCATATCCTATCTTGGCCCCGGAGCACCAAGGCAGCGAGTACATAAACTGAAAGGGGTACTTTTCAATGGTGCTTCAAGCACTGGTGGATCACAAGGGATGTTTCACCAACATCAACATGGGATGGCTGGGAAAGGTACATGACGCTCGTGTCTTCAGGAACTCTGGTCTGTTTCAAAAGCTGCAGCAAGGGACTTTCTTCCCAGACCAGAAAATAACCATTGGGGATGTTGAAATGCCTATAGTTATCCTGGGGGACCCAGCCTACCCCTTAATGCCATGGCTCATGAAGCAATACACAGGCAGCCTGGACAGTAGTCAGGAGCTGTTCAACTATAGGCTGAGCTAGTGCAGAATGGTGGTAGAATGTGCATTTGGACATTTTAAAAGCGCTCTGGAGCAGTTTACTGACTTGGATAGACCTCAGCAAAACCAATATTCCCATTGTTATTACTGCTTGCTGTGTGCTCCACAATCTCTGTGAGAGTAAGGGGGAGACATTTATGGCAGGGTGGGAGGTTGAGGCAAATCGCCTGGCTGCTGATTACTCACAGCCAGACACCAGGGCGGTTAGCAGAGTACAGGAGGGCGCGGTGCACATCAGAGAAGCTTTGAAAACCAGTTTCATGACTGGCCAGGCTACAGTGTGAAAGTTCTGTTTGTTTCTCTTTGATGAACCCCTGCACCACCACCCCGGGTTCACTCTACTTCCCTGTAAGCTAAACACCCTCCCCTCCCACCTTCGATCACCGCTTGCAGAGGCAATAAAGTCATTGTTGCTTCACATTCATGCATTCTTTATTAATTCATCACACAAATAGGGGGGTAACTACCAAGGTAGCCCAGGAGGGGTGGGGGAGGAGGGAAGGATAAGGCCACACTGCACTTTAAAACTTATTGAATGCCAGCTTGCTGTTGCTTGGGCAGTCCTCGGGGGTGGAGTGGTTGGGTGCCCGGAGGACCCCACACCCCGTTCTTGGGAATCGTCCCAGACATGCAACACTATGGGTTGGGTGAGGAGGCTATGGAACTTGGGAAGGAGGGCAGTTGGTTACACAGGGGCTGTAGCGTCCGTCTGTGCTCATGCTGCCTTTCCTGAACCTGAACCATGCGCCGGAGCATATCAGTGTGTTCCTCCAGTAGCCTCAGCATTGCCTCTTGCTTTCTGTCACCAAGCTGATGCCCCCTATCATCTTCAGCCCGCCACCTGTCCTCGCATTCATATTGTGCTTTCCTGGACTTTGACATTGTCTGCCTCCATGCATTCTGCTGGGTTCTTTCAGTGTGGGAGGACTGGATGAGCTCAGAGAACATTTCGTCACGAGTGCGTTTTTTTCACCTTCTAATCTTCACTAGCCTTTGGGAAGGAGAAGATAGTGTGAGTGTTCAAACATTTGCAGCTGATGGAGGAAGAAAAAGGGAGAGTGGTAGTTAAAAAGACACATTTTAGAGAACAATGGGTAGACTCTTTCACGGTAAACCTTGCTGTTAACATTACATAGCACATGGGCTTTTGGTACAAGGTCACATTTTGCCTCTTATTGAGGGTATGCCAGTTTGGTGTGAGAGATCATTCACGCAGGGCGGGGCAACAGAATTCAGCTTACGGGCAGCCATGGTAAGACACAGTCTTTTGGCTTCTTTAACCTTCATAACATGTGGGAATGGTTTCAAACAGCAGTGCCCTCATTTCCCGTACCAAGCAGCCATTTAAAATGGGTTGGCAATTTAAAAAGAGGGGCTGCAGTTTTCGGGTTAATGTGCAGCACAAACCCAACTACCCCCCCACACACACACATACATCCCCAATTCTCGGGGATGATCGCTTCACTCCTCCCCCCACCGCGTGGCTAACAGTGGGGAACATTTCTGTTCAGCCACAGGCAAACAGCCCAGCAGGAACGGGCACCTCTGAATGTCCTCTTAATAAAATCACCCTATTTTAACCAAGTGACCATGAATGATATCACTCTCCTGATGATAACACAGAGAGATAAAGAACAGATGTTGTTTGAATGCCAGCAAAGACCGGGACCATACGCTGTGTTATACAATGATTCCAGACTACGTGCTACTGGTCTGGCATGGTAAAGTGTCCTACCATGGAGGACAGAATAAGGCTGCCCTCCCCAGAAACCTTTTGCAAAGACTTTGGGAGTACATCCAGGAGAACTTTATGGAGATGTCCCTGGAGGATTTCCGCTCCATCCCCAGACACGTTAACAGACTTTTCCAGTAGCTGTACTAGCCGCAAATGCCAGGGCAAATTAATCATTAAACACACTTGCTTTTAAACCATGTATAATATTTACAAAGGTACACTCACCAGAGGTCCCGTCTCTTCCTGGCAGGTCCAGGAGGCAGCTGTGGGTGGGTGGGTGAATCCAGGTCCAGGGTGAGAAACAGTTCCTGGCTATCGGGGAAAACGGTTTCTCCACTTGCTTGCTGTGAGCTATCTTCAACCTCCTCCTCATCATCTTCCTCGTCCCCAAAACCCACATCCCTGTTGCGTGCTACTCCATTGATGGAGTCAAAGCATAGGGGTGGGGTAGTTGTAGGGGCACCTCCTAGAATGGCCAGTGCATCTGAGTTGAGAGTGCTGTCCAGAGCGGTCACAAGGGAGCACTTTGGGATAGCTCCCGGAGGCCAATACCATCGAATTGCGACCACACTACCCCAAATTCGACCCGGCAAGGTCGATTTCAGCACTAATCCCTTCATTGGGGGAGGAGTACAGAAATCAATTTTAAGAGCCCTTTAAGTCGAAAAGCACGGCTTTGTCATGTGGACAGGTGCAGGGTTAAATCGATGTAACACTGCTAAATTCAACCTAAACTCATAGTGTAGACCAGGGCTAAGACTCTTCCCTCCGCATGGGGTCTCACAGCCAGGGCACCAGCCCAAGCCCAAACATCTACACTGCAGTTTTATAACCCTAAACCCAGGGCCGGATTAAGCTTTTGTGGGCCTGGGCAATGGAGCATGGCGTGGGGAGGTCGGTCCCCAGAGCAAGAGGCTGGCCAGGGGTATGGCATGGAAGGGGTGACCCTGCTCCACCCAGCCCAGGGGGAGGGCACTATTTACAAACCAGCAGTTGCCAGGCACACAATGGCCCACCTGACCCTGCGCTGCCAGCATGCCCCTTCCCCTCAGGGGTGGGCCCAGGCTGCACCACACATTCCTCCCCACCCAACACCTCCAGACCCGCTATGCCCAGCGCCCCCCCTGACCCTGTCACAAATGCACAGTGCCCTGCACACCACCACCCCTTGCCCACAGCCCCACCACAACTTCCCAGCACCCCACACACAACCCCCACTCCATAGTGCCCCAACATACAGATCTTCCCTGCCCCCTCACAGCCCAGCACCCCCCCCCCACACACACACACACACACACACCAGAGACCCACTTCCTCATGCCCTGCCTCCCGGCCGCACTCACCAGCCCGCTGGGAGGCGATTGTGTCTGCTGGGCTGAGCCGGCAGCACAGCCAGGGCTGGTCTCAGGGCAGGGAATCGCTCCGGCCCCTCAGGAGTGGTGTGATCAGCCAAGCCAGGGCCTGCCCCAGCCAGACTCCCTCAGGCCCCACTTGCCTGCAGGGGCCCAGCCAAGCTCCTCCCTCCCCGCCCACCAACCACCCCCCAACTGGCTGAGACTGGCCTGGCTTCTGCATCAGTCCCAGGTGGCTCAGCTCCAGGGAGACAGGTGGGGCCCCACGGGTGGTGGGAAGCAGAGACTGCCAGGAGCTGGGGGTGCACTGGGGTCCAGCCAGGAGACAGAGAAGCTGGAGGGTGGGGCCAAGGGCAGACAGGAGCCCTCAGCTGGCTGGCCAAGAGGAGCAAGTGGTGCAGTGGGGGGGAAGACAGCAGCCATGTGGGGGGTCTCGGCACAGTGCAAGCGGAGCAGGCTGGGGCCCCCTTCTGAGCATGGGCCTGGAGCCATTGTAACCCTGGCACTGTCTAAACCTGCTGACCAGGGGCATAGACATACCCTTAGGCACCTCAAAAATTTTACCCTTCTCTTATTGTGGCTACTAGTTGTCTCAGTACCATGCTCATTTTGGTTTCTAGATGACTCAGACTTAACCAGAGCAAAAAATGGTGTTCAATATAACAACATAAAATCCTACTTTACAACCAGTATTTTAAATGTATTAATATTGGGAATTATGGTAGCTCTTTTGGTGTAATTTTATATGGTATGTTATGGTTTATTAAATACAACAAAAATATTCACTAAAAAAAAAAAGAGTCCCCAAAGCTGAACCAGCTGAACCCTTCATTGAGTTCTGCAAAGCCACTGGTAGAACTGTATGTTCAGCTCATCCTGACATCCCAGTCAAAGCCAGGCTGTCAATTTGCTTTCATTAAGATATCCCTCATAGCTGGTAGCCTTGAGTGACTTTCTGTCAGGCGATATCTTGCAACTGATATCTTGGATTTGAAATCAAATCTCAGAGGTGAGGGACCACTCCACTGTGTTAAGGGCAGCATGTTTTCTCAGCATAACATTGTATGTCTCTTTAATAAATCTCTGCCTTTCAAACTTTTAACACTTTTGTTTTCTCACTCTTACCTCCTTAGCCATTCATTTGACACTGCAATCCTTTTCAATGCCAGTTTTAATTACACACTTCTACATTTTCTCTGCTTTTCTGAATTTCAGACTTATCAATGAGTCTTTGAGGGACCAGTTACTAGTTACTATCCAGAAGACTTTTACCTACACTCGAACCCAGGCACAGCACCTCTTCATAATCCTCATGGAGTGCATGAAGAAGAAGGAGCTGGTATGTGAATGGTTTTCTAGATCTGAAGTCGGGGACCTGAATGCAGTTCTTCCTCATGACTGGCATTTTCAAATGTCGCTCAGAGAACTGGGTGTGCAAATCCCTTAGGCAGCTTTGAAAAATCTTTCCCCATGCATTCACTACCCTTTATGATTCCTTTGATTTCTGGAATACTTTCTATTGATCTCTAGTCTTATTTACTTATCAACTTAAGTGCTGTATTTACATCATGCATTTTATCAATTGTATGGGCGCAGAAGTGGCTTCTCTGTTTTTACTTTGTGAATAGTGTTATGCATATTATCTGATGTCCATAATGTAACTGACAAAACAACAAGATGAACCTGCCAATGTCTTTAATAGATCTTAATCAGACGAGCACTTGTTGATGCTGTCTTGCCATCCACGCCATCTGTACACATATAAAAGTGCCATTCATGCTGATGAGAGCTCTGCTCCCATTAAGTCAGCAGGCTTGGGCCTTTAGCTTTTAGCATTTATTCTTGTTGCAAGTCATAACCAAGCAGTAAATAATTCAGACATTCCATGCAATAAATTTCAAGCAGTTTGGGCGGTAATAAATAAGAGAAACCTGCAGCAAAACAGCAAATGGTGCTGGTATTTGGAAACAGTAGCACTGTAGGGCCAATTCCTGCCTTCATTTACACCTGTACAATCCCAATGACATTCATGATTTTACAGAATGGGCCAAATTATACCCCTACCTTAAACAGTTCACAAAAATGTGTAATGGGAGGGTTGGATAATCATAAATACAACCACGGTAATATTGTGGATGATTTGGTTTGAACGTTACTGATTTAAAGAAGTCACTATGTTTAAAAATGCATTTTCCTAATCCAGCAGATCTGCTCCCTGTGTATATTCTACCCCTGGAAGAGCCTAACACAGCTAAAAGGACACCAATGTTACCCTATTTCATGTATCATCAGCCACATTGTTTATTAAATTCCTATCAGTTACACATGTGCAAAACCACTGAAGAGAAGCACTGCCCAGCTGTCAGTAAGAGCACAATTTGAAGATAGGGGGTTGCACAAGTGCCACTACAGGCATAATTCACCCCATAGAACCTTTATTACAGGTGGTGGTGTGTGAGAAGGAGAGAACGGAGCTTGATTCCGAGACCCCAGGTGAGTGTGTAGGGCTGTCCCTTAGAAAAATATTTTTACTTGTAAACTGAGCACATTTAATATGGACATCATTAAGAGACCATAAGCATTGAACCCCATGAGGCCACTTTTACAAAGTAACTGTACATAATAGAACCATTCTTTAAATACTGGTTAAGTTACTAGCCTAAAATCTGCTAAAAACTTGGAGGCAGTGTGGTCTAGTAGATGAGCACTGGACAGGGACTCAGAAGACTTGAGCTCTATTCCCAGCTCTGCCCCAGGCCTGTTGACAAAGTCACTTCACTCTGTATCTCAGTTTCTCCATCTGTAAAATGGGGCTAATGATGCTTACCTCCTTTGTAAAGTGCTTTCAGATCTACTGATGAAAAAGTACAATGTTAGAACTAGGTATTATTATTGTTGTTGTTATTATTAGGCATTTAAATGGGCTGCATATACTAAACTCTATTAGCCTTGATTTTTGACAGGCTTACTGAATGGAGACTTTCATTTTATAACTCAATCCTTCCTCTAAAATCCATTGTAAATTCACATTAGTCCGAATGTATAAATTCCTGCAATTTTAGGTTGCAGACACTTTGAAATACTTTGCTCAGATCAACACTTTTGAAAAGGACTGATAGTTTGATTTAAAATGTATATATATATTTTATTATAATTTTTTCTTCTGTAGTTACTAGCAGCTTCATACCCAGCTGAGCCTGCTTATTTCCATTTGAAAATCCAAGCAGGAGTGCCACCTATGAATACCCATGTAGCAGTAGTTTGCAATTGTGCTTCATAACATCTGTGCTTGTCATCTCGTCATTAAATTATTGTAGATACTGTACATAAGCTACAACCTTGATGATTAAGGTGTCAGTATTGCACAAATGCTCACCCCCATTCCCTCCTGCATGCGAAGCAGAGTTGTCCCATTCCTATAGCAAAACTACAGAGATGCCAACTTTAATACAAGTGGAGTTGCCAGATATATTGCTGCCTTAGTCTGCTGCCCTTTTACTGCTGCATCTCCACTTCTGCAAGCAGCACCGCTTGCCAATCATTAGCAGAAACAGCTTCCTTAGGAAGACCCAGATCAACTTTGCAGAGCTTAAAACCTACAGGCAAGCAGATAATGAAGCTTCCCTGGCAGAAATGCTTGAACTCTAAATGGGTGAGGGCCAGGTTTTCCCCGTTGGATCAAAACAGAGCTCTCACTGAAAACATCTATTTTTTAGAGGGAACCATTTGGCCTAAAAAACGAGCAATACTGCACACACACACCCCAAAAAAAGAGAGAGAACACAAAATGAAACAAAATATCAGTGAAGGAGAAAAAAAAGAAATAGGTTGAAAGGGAAAGGCAAGGTCAAAGAGAAGAGAGAGAAGAGACAGGAAAGCCCAAGAAAAGGAGGCATAGATGGTATGAGAGAAGCCTGCCATAGAAAGAATGGATATAATGTATAGACAGAGAGTAAAAGAGGAGATTTAACAGAGAGAAATTACACACACCCCCATTCTGAAGGATGATGTACATTTTATGGTATTTCAACTCTTCCTGCATTTTAGCAGTGAAGCAAATTTTGGAGTATCCTTTAACAAGTTTATTTAGTGCATTTTATTATGCCTGTAAGAAATGCAGAGATTAGAAGGATCTTCAAATATGAATTAATATAAGGGAATTAGAATTTTTAAAAAATCCCTTAATCCCAGTCACATCGTGTGATGTTAAGTCACACAGTTTTTATACTGTTTTCTTTCTCATGAACCTGGCAGCCATGGCTGTTCCTTATTGGTATGGAATCATTCCAGAGGCCAAAAGAAGCTGTGGCACATAAGGCTGCCCCATAGAGCCCTGCTGTAGCTAAGGGCTGTCTCAGACCACACGATGAAGAATTAGGCAACGATGTTATAGGAGAAGATCTGCCTTTGCATGTTCATGAATACTGTGAGACTTCTTTACATCTGTCTGGGGGCATTTGTGGCACACAGCTGCTTAAATCCTGTCTACAAGCACTATCAAGGTCAGCTGTACCATCATACACCTCACAACAATAGAGGCATCCTTGGAATTCTTTGGTGCCTAGCCTACACGCTGTACTTCCCTCAACTCTTGATTACCCAAATAGCATGAGGGGACAGATAATCAGGAGTTTGGATTATCAAGAGGGCAGGACCCATTCAGCAGCAGAGTGGCCTACCCTGCAGTTGTGGGCTTGTCCTCCTCATAATCCTCGCAGTCCTGGCTGAGGGTCTCTGCTTTGCTCCACTCAATCACTTCCTTGATAGCAGGGCTGCAGAGGGCTCCCTCTGCTACTGCAGGGCTGGTGACACCTGATCCTTGTAGGCACAGAGGGCAGGCTGCAGTCCTGGTGGGGCAGGGCAGAGACCCTTCCCCTCCAGCCAGGGCTCTGCTCTGCCCTTCTGGGACCACAGTGATAGGGTGTTGCTGGCCTTGCATCATGGCAGGGAGCCCTCTGCAGCGCCGCTGTCATGGCCCCACTTGCTCACTCCTGTGACAGTGCAACTGCAGAGGGCTCCCTGCACTGCTGCAGGATGGCCTCTCCTGTGGTTGGAGGTTAGTCCTCCCCCTCCTCCTCACAGTCCTGACTGGGGGTCTCTGCTCTGTTATCTGAACCTCTGCATTATCTAAATCCCTTCCTTGTCCCCCAGAATGAGATACATGAGCTGTACGCTGCAGCGGGCTTATATCTCATGCTGAGAGAAGGAAGGGATTCAATAATGAGGAGGTTCAGATAATAGGGTTTCAGGTAAATGGGAATATACCATACTCGGTATTAATACATAGATAAATGAGATTAGCAGGAACCTTGAGAACAGCCAGATAGAAAATATTCACTATCACATACATAGAAGGAATAATGGCTACTCCATTACTGTGCTATTCAAACTGTGCCCTTCAGACACTTGTATGTGGCATTTGTCGGTATACTAAGAACTTCTCTAGCTCTGGCTAGCCACATGCAAGTCTATAGTCTCTCAACACTCCTATTGAGGCAGCTGTCATCATAGAGAGCAGCCTACTCTGAGTTTTTGAAATCCTCCTAACTAATGTACATACTTCAAATTCTCACTCCCCACCGCTGGTTGTGCCATTTTATATTATAATAATACTAATGTGCATTTATAGAAGAGTGGGCACGAGCCAGCACTCCGGATCCAAATTCACAATTAAATCTTAATTCTAGTAAAAATGATGGAATCTAAATGCTCGGGACTTTGGGAAAGTTCAGATTCAGATCTGGATTTTGTACCCTCAAGTATTCAGATCCTGGGTTTTGATCAGACCAAATAGACCATTACAGAGCTAACTATGAAGTTGGGATCCAGGCATTAAATCTGGGATTTTTGTTCAGGTCCATTTCTGATTCCCATCACAGATTTCCTTACAGCTATATACCTATGCCACTTCTGAAATGCTGCAACTACCTCTCTGGCATGGCTTGGCAGCCAGGGAGACAGTTGGCACACAGATAAATGTTATCTTGATTTCAAAACATTGCCATAGTTACTATAAAACTATACATAATGTGCAGTCAAAAGTACAGTGTAAACAAACTGGAGAAAAAAAGATTGTGTCTAATCTTTCAATTATGGTAGTCTAGGCTAGGGTGTTGCTTTTAACAATGATAGGTTTAAAAAATCTTCAGATAAAATTGTGATTTTTAAGTGAATGACTTCCTTTTAAGACTCTGTGTGTTGCACTTTTGCAGAATAATATTGACAGAGGAATCAAATGACTTTAACAATATATTCCCTTGAGTGGGTGGAGACCTCACCAACCTTGCACTACCAGCTTTTCTCCCCTGCTGCTCACCATTTCCACATCTGTTCCAACTCTTTTCCTGCCTGACCTCCTGATTATATGTTTAAGGCAAAACATTGCCTGATAAACTGATTTTAGATTGGTACTCAAATATTTGCCCAGAACAAACAGCAGGAAGCTATAAGGGCTTGTCCCTTTCAGTGGAGCTCAGAAGTAGCACAAACAGATCACAGCTCCTTTTTTTTCTCACCATTTTTCACTTGGCTAGATGATGTGATGCTTTCTCAGGATGTCCAGGACTGAGGTCCTCTTGTTACCCCCCTGCCTCCAGCCAGAGAGAGACTTGCTGGTGCTTAACGAGGTGCCAGCTCCCCAACACTGCCAGTCTGTTACCCACCCAAGGGATCTCATCCGGGCAAGGATAGCCCTCACTTTGTGTTGCAGGTTAACAGCAGGTGCACCTCTGTCCCAGACCCCTTTCAGAGTTCTTTTGATATGCAGCCCCTGTTACTGGCTACTGAGAGAAGTACCATGTTTGCCACCCCAAGTAGCACAGTGTACATAGCAACTTGTTTGATTCAACTGAGGATCAGCTCTTGTATAATATCACAGCTCTGAGATATATTTACAGTGAAATCAATCATGTGTGTATTATCAAAGGGTAAGATTTAAGAGTGTGTGTGTGTAAGGACAATAATGGAAATAGGTTACATATAAAACAAAATCATAACACTTTCTAGAAACTAAATTTAATGTTAACAGGCTAAGCAACAATCTAAAACCTGTCTGTTCTCACCCAAAGCCTTCCTGCAGTATTTCCAACCAAGGTTGGTTGGGATCCCATTTTCATGAATGTAATCACACTGCCTGATTACATCCCCAGGTGCAGGATAAAGTGTCCTTTTACCTTCTCCTTACATCTCCTCAAATCCATTGTATGTCCCTGGAGTCAGGATGACTCTAGGGTTTATGCCCTGGTGTGGTGACTTCATATGCAAATAGGGGGCTTCTATTGTGATGTCTTATGATGCTTAATTTACATTTGAACTGAGGCAGACAGATGAAAATACATCATTTGTCTGGCAACAACCTGTTTGTCAACCCTACCTGGACTCACACTTTAGGAACATATTTTCTTTATATGTTTTTACATAATATCTGTACATACATTTCACAACAATATTTATGATCAGTGTGATGCTGGCTTTCATTTAACATCTTACATGATATTCTTTATGGATAAACACTATGAAAGCAGTGTGCTAGGTGCAGTGAGTTTCTCAGGCATGTCAGACATTACTGTTATAGTCCACTCCCTTGCCACTGGGAGTCATAGATGCACTTTGTGGTTGCTGAATTCATAAGGAGCAAACTATAGGGCTCTCAAGAGGCTCACGTCATTACAGTGTGCTTACAAGCAAACAGACACACAAATGGGCACAGGCAGGAAGATATGCTGTAGCATTGAGAAACTCACAGATGCAGCTGAAGCACAGATGGAGAGAGACAATAGAAAAAAAGAAAAACAGGCTTTTGCCATTTAAACCCATCAAAAACAAAAAATATTTCACTTTCAAAAACCTGTTTTTCTAATGCATATGCTTTTAAAAAAATAATACTATTGGCAGGAGAAATAGTTCAGTCTCAGCAAAAGTTCCCTACCTCCTAGGGAATGAGACTTTCACTGTTTTGAACTACATTTCTAAAAACATGTCTGATTTATATGCTCAGAATGTGCCATTACAAAATGAGTTATTACATGTGCAATTACATGTTCATTTGGTAATAAATTAGTTCATTTACCGAGGACATGCTTGGGAGCAGAGTGGTCTATTTAAATGTGTAAATGCACTTTCAAAATGGAGAACAAATTCCACTTCTCTGATCTGCAGGTTTTGTTGAACTGGAAACTTAGGTGTGCAATACTGCATGTACCAGAGCATTTTCAGAAGTGCAATTGAATTGCACTAGTGTATAATAAAGTGGCTGGAAATATTTTCTAGAAATTCACCAACTGCACACTTAGCATGAACTCTGAAAAATCCAGCTCTGAGGTGCCCAAAG
Organism: Mauremys reevesii; assembly: GCF_016161935.1. NCBI lineage: Eukaryota > Metazoa > Chordata > Testudines > Geoemydidae > Mauremys > Mauremys reevesii. Next base: position 91,395,291 of record NC_052628.1, on the reverse strand, counting down.
CATTGCAATAAGGAGAGCTGACCAGAGCAGGGTCTGAAAGTAGGGATACAGTCTGAGTGCCAAAAAGCACCATTAGCTAGTAATCTTCTATAACTTTTTATGACTATGTCAAGAAGATAAGGTCAGACACTTTTCTGAATGGCTGTTAGTCCACTTCTTCAAAAGGTTTTTCTAGGATAGATTTTATCACAAAACTAATTAATATTTGTAAAGAAGTTTGAGGATGCACCTAATCCTAGTCCATTGAAGTCAAGGGGAGTTGTTCCACTGATTTCAATGGCAACAGGCTTTGGCCCCTAAAGCACAATTGGCCTGATCCAGTGCCTATGGAAATCAACGCAAAAAGAATCCCGTTGACTTCAGTGGGCCTTGGATTTGGCCCTATATGCTGAAATATAGGCACGCAGGGTAGATCTACACTGCAATATAAACCCAGCTTTCGAACTCAGGCTCAAGCCTAACACCCCTTCATCTACACACAAATGCCACTAACTCAGAGCTCAGACCCAGGATCCCAATGGGGTGGAGGGTCTGAGCCTGAGTCAAACTGAGACCCAAAGTTCAAGTCCTATTGCTTTGCAGTATAGATGCTGCCCCACTGGACTCATGCTCTGGGAGTCCATCAAAAGTATTCCACAATTCCACAGACTGACTTCCTTTGTCCTCTGGACGGTCAAGTTTTCCTACACTGCACCACAAACAAAGGGCTAAAACAGCCATATTTTGGGAGGGAGCTAGGAAGCCTAGGATATGGGTGGTTGGACTCAAGCCCCCATAATGCAGTGTAGATGCTGAAGCAAAGGCTGGGACCTAGGGTTCAACAATTCCTAATCTAGAACTACAAATGAGCATGGATGCTAAAGCCCTAGGTTAACAAATCCAGGGTCTGCAAACTCAAATTCTACTAGCTCTGGTCTTACATTGCAATGTAGACATACCCACAGATCCTTGGTGACAAGTAACATAGAAATGCACATACATGAATGCTGGTAAAGGTTAAATGTTGTTACTACTACCAAGGACATTTTATGGCTGAAGTAAAACCCCTGAGTATTTCAAGTGACATCTTTTTAAAATGCTGAGAGTGCCTTAGCTGAGTGAGTGGCACCACTGTAATATTACTCAGTTATAAAAAGAGTTCATGTAAGGAAGAAATTACAGATAGTAGGCACTGGTTTGCATCCACTAAGGTGACATTGGGGAATGGGCGGGCGGCTTGTACGGTGGCGGCGGTGTCATGCTCTGGGCCGCACCAGGGGCGGCCTTGTCTGGATCCTCTGTGCCAGAGACCACAGGAGGTGGGGTGCACATCGAGCCCCACTACCGGCAATTCCCGGGGCTGACCCGCCGGCAGGTGATCCATGGCAAACTCCTCAGTGGCTTCACGTGGTTCTGGATCCTGTGGCACTTCTGGCACAACCTGGACGCGGTGCTGGGTCACTTTCCTTACCCAGATGCTTTGCAATGAACAGATGAGGAATTGGGGATCCCTCCCGATGATGAAGAATAGATTTACAGCTCCAGCTACCAATGTGTCCTGTGGTGGGATCTCTGAAGAAGTTGAGGCTTTGGCTCCTGTATAACTGTTTCAGCAAATCCACATTGTAAATAAAAACTCAAGTTACAAGCTAAAAAAAAGAGAAAAGAAAAAAAAAAAGAAGAAACTGATTTGTGAATCCCAGGAGCACGTTTCCAAGTTAAGGAGCCACAGGAAGAGATTTAATTAGTCTCTTGCCAAAGGGAAACAAGAGAATCCCATCTCTATTTGACATCCATGAATAATGAAACATTTTTTTCTCCTCTTGCCTGTCATGTTTTCATTTACTTTAGTGGCAACCATTGCGCTGCTATAATGAAGACTGGAGCTAGGTTCCCATTATGATCCCCCTTATTTTCATTGTGTATAATCTGACAATAAAAGTTCATTCCAAACTGACACTTGGCACACAAAGTGGTTGTGCCATTTGTTATTCTAACATTAACAAATCAGTGCATCATGCTGGAATACTGTGGCACAATGAGCTGAGTTCAGAACAGAGGTTCACTCTGCACTGATTTTACTGGCTGTGTGTTGGCTTTTCTCTCAACCAGAGATGGATCCAAACTTTTCCAAAATTCAGAAATGTAAAGATCTAGGGTACTGGTCTCTCGTGTTGTGAAGTTCACATTCATACCCAGATCCAAATTTTTCCATAGATCTGGGATTTAGGTGCAGTCCATCTGTTATTTATATAACTCAGATGCCAGTAAAGTGGGTTTTAGCCCACAAAAGCTTATGCCCAAATAAATTTGTTAGTCTCTAAGGTGCCGCAAGGACTCCTTATTGTTTTTGCTGATACAGACTGACAGCTACCACTCTGAAACCTGAGTGATGTAGCTCATTCTTTTCCATTCACACCATGGAAAAAGTCTAATTTCTTTCCTTCATAATTGTTGCAAGAATGGTGATCATTGTCTTTGGAGATTTCCATTTTGTCAGACCAAGAAGGAAATCTTTCTTGGTAGGATAGATTACAAAATTAAATGGTACAAGCTATGATGCAGGTAGCTGCCATCACGGAAAAGCTGAAGGAGTATCAAATGAGATAGCTGGGTCATTTGAGACAATGAGCTGTGGGATATGTTTCAGATAGAACAAGAGCTAATAGTGATGGGACAAGAAGACCCAGAAAGATCGTAGATGGAAATGAAGAAGGGTGTTGTCAGCTTGGAAAACATACTTGACAAAAAACATTTGGAAATGAAGAACAAGAGCTACCAACTCCAATTGATGTAACTAGGTGAAGAAGAAAATCTATCTAGTTTCAGCCACACTAACAGCATTTCTAGGACAGATACTAGCAATGACCTGACCCTGTGAGGTGCTGAGCACAATCTGCTCCCAGTGAAGCAGGGACCAGACTTATTGAGTTTACTGCCTAATTAGACACTATTCACAAACACAATTTTCAGCTCGTTAGCACATGTCAGAAATGTCATTTATTTTATCTTTATTATTTTTTGGTCAATGAGCTTTTACTGCTTCATGAACCTATTGTATCTTTTTCCTCCCTCTGGCACTTTCCCAAATGGTTGAAATATGTATTTAGTTATAGTTGTTTTTAAAAAATCAGCTTTCAAGACCAAATTAATGAATAATTTATCTCAGCTAAAATTCTTGATAGCTGATGACATTTTTTTGTACTGGAGCAGGAAGAGGAGGTGCCATATTTATGAACAGTAAAATCTGATTTTCTGGAGGATTATGGCTGCTCTGTTGAGCATATAATTTGGCAATGAAGATCTGAAGAGGGAAAGTAGCTATTCTAGGCAGCTAGTGATTTACTGGTTGCTAGAACAACTGGTCTGTAGTCTATAAAAACATTCAGTGCGATTTCCAACATGAAATTAATTGATTTTAAATTAATCTTCTGCATCTAATGTGAGGGAACTAATCTGCGAGGTGATGAGCACTTCAACTCTAACTTTAATGCAAGTTGAGGGTGCTCAGCACTTTGCAGAAATTAGATCTTAGGTACAGGCATATAGCTAAATCTATCCCCACCCAGGGAAACATTGAAGCATGTGCCCAAGTCCCATTGATTTCAATGAGATTTATTGCCTGTTCCTGCCGCCCTTACTCACATAAGCAGGTCTTCCTTACACCAGTGGCCATACTGAATTCAATAAGACTATTCTAATAAGTAAGGACTACCTGCGTAAATAAGGGGTGCAGGATCTGCCTAATGGTGGTTCTCAATATGTTTTATTTCCTGCCAGTCTTATTTGGTTCTTTTTTCTTCTGGAGACGCGCTTATTTTACTTGTTCAAAATTGTAGGCTACTTGTAGGTCTGTGCCTGTTTTCATTAAAGTCAATTCGGCTGTGCCATAGACTTCACTGAGGGCAGAATTAGAATACTAGGTCTTTAAGAAACAGTTTGTTGCAATTTTACTTATTTTCATTTCATAAATTCTGATAAGTTTTGTGAATGGAACAATGTGCACTGAAAAAAGAAAAAAGCAGTCATTCAGTTTGCAAGGTAATCATTGTAGTATTTTTATTACAGCAGTTGCTTTGCAACTTGAAAAAAGGGAGAGGGGAGAGAGATTCCCATAAGCAAAAGGTACAAGAATGTTAACCTGCAGTATAAGTTAGGGTATGAAATTATGATGGTTTCATGAACCTCTGTTACCCAATCCCATTACTGCTGCCCCACGATTAATATGTAAAGACCAATAAAAGATAATCCTTGTTAACTCAAGAAACTTTGAAGTGCTAAGTAAAATCTCTGGCCCATTAACTACATTCAATATGATATGCATTGCTCATACATTTAGTTCAAATGAAGTTAGCTCATAATAAGTGGGTTTGATCTTGTAGAAACCATGTTCTTTTTTTCCCCACAAACTCAGTGACAAAAATTACAGTTGAGAAAATTAAACCGTTTCTGTTGCCACTTACAGTACAGATTTGCAAATACACCCTGTGTCTCTTGTAGTGTTAGCAAACATTTCAGGAGAGACCACTTTCTATTACTTATCTTGTTTATCTGTAACTTCAATAATGAAAACTTAGGCAAACTGGTACTGTGTGTGTGGGTGGGGGGGGGGGACATTTTACATGAGGTGATGCAGAAACTGGCCCATTATTGAAACTATAAATCTGGGAGGGTTTGGAACATTGTCCAGTTTATATGGTGTGTTCATTGTTTATACATGTGCCCAGGCATCTTAAATAATTATTCCAGACACCTTCTCTTTATCTCTTCCAGCTCCCTCATGAAAACGTACTGTTTCAAGCAATCCCTTCTTCTCCTTTCCTCTACTTATCAGTAATCCTCTCATCCTCATCATCTCTGTCCTGATCTGTTTTCCTGTGTTTGTCTTTCTTATGTAGACTATAAGCTCTTTAGGGCAGGTAATATCTCTTATCTATAGCCCCATGCTGCACCTGCACAAAGCCCTATTGTTTATTACTTATTATTTGTATTGCAATAGCATCTAATCATGAACCAGGCCCCTGTTACACTAGGCATTGTACAAACACTTTAGGCAGGGCTGTGCATGGACACAGCAATCTATTCCCATGCGCTGTGCTGCTAGAATGAGACCAGTGTTTGGAAAGTGCAAAGTAAATTTCAACACTACAAATATATTATAATTATTAACTGGTCTTTTCCAATTGCTAACTGATCAGTAGTTCAAAGGACTGCTAACCAGCTTGGAAGGTAATAATTCATAACTATGTTTGGTGATATGTTCCTGCCTCAGCCAGTCTGATTTCATTATCAATCAAAATATAGAATATATACACAGACACATTTTGTAATGCAAAATAATCTGCATACCCATGTAATACAAGGGTTTGTTGGTGATATTTTAAAAAGCAAGCGCAGAGTTTGAAGTTTATGGCAGAGCAAGGGAATTTAATTTGGCTCTCCCGAGTGTCAGGATAGTGCCCTAACAACTGAACCCTCCATCCTCTCCTGCTTCTGAAGCTAGTGCTTTCAGTTTCAGTTAAAAGCAGACACATAGCTGCTGACTCCGTCAATTTCAAAGCAGTGCATGGGATGAATGCAGACAAAATTATTTAAAATAATGAATAATATATCTTCAGTACCTACAGCTATAGGCATTTACTTAGAGTCTTACTCCCTTAAAGCACCAGAACTTCAATTCTAGATCTCTTTGGTTAGCCCTTAATCCTGCTCTTGGCTTCCATATTTAAATCCTGCTCCAAAACCAATCCAATTTTACAGTTCTTTAACAGGTGTGGGAAAGAGACATTATGGGCCAAGACTCTTCCAATGAAAGCCCAGTGTGGAGCTAACTTGCTTGACTTGTTTTTACAAGCACATATAAAAAAAATTTCTTGCTCAAGATTGGTCAGCAAATGTACCACAGACCCAGAGTGAGGTAACAATAGGAGCATATTTATTCGGGTATAACCCACACAGAAATGAACTACTCAAGAATATGCTGCCAGAGGGTGGCATACAAGACGATCATAGAGAGCTCGGGTTCTAAAAGATACAGTATCTCAAACAGTACACAAATGGGCCATCACTACAACAAAGTCTTGGCAACTGAACCTAAATATCTCCATCCATGGAAGAGAGGCCCATTGCTTCATTGTCCTCTGAACCCTTTCCAAAGAATGCAACAGCCTAACAGGGCAATAATTTCTGTTCACACTTTCTCCTGTAAATAAATTCTATAGAAGGCTTGTTCCAAACATGTCCTGGAAGCAATGCCTGACTTTTCTAGAATAAGTGGAACAGTGTGTGAGAACTGTAGCCTCCTAGTCTCTTTGGGGTTAGTAATCTGCAATATGTCTGTTCTAAACCCATCAAAATTTCTGTTATTTAGAATTCAGACTAGCTTCCAAGAGGTAAAGCTTCAATATTTTATTCACTATGCCACTCAATTCCCATTTTACCGTTAACCTATTTAAGTCACTTTTTGTTTGTAGAAAAACCTGAGAAGGAAGCTTGATTTTGTATATAGTCAGGGCATCTGAAGAACACACTTTCTCTCTAAACCATAAGAAATAATGGATGTTCCTTCAGCATTTTAAAAATTAAACAAGATCATATTTGTTTGACATTCTGTCCCTGAGTCAATGTGATGAAAGAGGTCAGGAATTACTGTGCAGTTTTAAATGACTATTAGTGTCTCTTCACCTAAACACGCTTTACTTCCCCAGCTCTCCTTATACAATTTCTGAAATTCCTAGCTCTCTGTGGAAGCACATTCCTTGTGTTTGTATTCATAAACTGCTGATGTAAAAACATGGCTTAAAGAATAGGAGATGGAGTCAGGATGTCTAGAGTCTATTCCTCTGCTATGCCACTCCCTTGCTATGTGACCTTGAGCAGGTTACTCAACATGTGTGTTTACCTTTTCTCCTCTATTTAAAAAAAAAAAAGAGAGAGAGAGAGAGAACGCTATGTACAACCTCACAAAGAAATTGAGACCTAATTCATTAAGGTTGGTAAAATGCTCTGAGATCCTTGCATGGAAGGATACAAGTGCAAAGGATTGCTGTAGGTGTTATTTTCACCACCATCTGTTTGTCCATATGTGCTAGTCAAAAGGCTGGTAGCATTGAAGGAGTTAAAATGAGAAATATAAATTTTGGTGATCTAAATTTGGATACAAATGTGTTCGATTGAAGTGCTTGATGGCAGAAATATAAGTTCCAGAAACAGAGATGTAGTTGCAGGAGTGTTTCTCACACACCCAGTCATAGGGTTGTTGACATATCTGTAACTGTATTGATCCACAGACAAAATCCTCCAATTACAGAGGAGAACAAAGCAAACAGTCACACTTTTGTATATTTCAGAATTTTGACTAGATCTGTATGTGTTGTGCTTTGAAGAACCATTGCCCTACATACATGAATTAGGACTTTTTTGTCATTGTTTGTGCTTCTGTTTTTCTCCACATCATCAGATGACACACAAAAACTTTCAGATCAAGGAAGAATATGCACAGAGTTCTCATGCTATCAGGTAGAGGGAGAAATTGTAAATTCAGAACTTTTACAACTAATGTTCTAACATACTCCCCTTGCTCCTCAGCCCCTTGTCCACCCCTCCTCTTTTGACCTCCAAGCCTGGATCATTTCACTCACCAAAAATGGCCACTGACTTGATCTGATTTTCCCTAAACACTTTGCTCTTTCCATTGCTAAATTCTCCTAATCTGACCACCATCTTGTCTTCTCCAGCATCACCCACTCAGCATGTTAATCTGAGCTGTACCTCTGTCTCAGACAGTTTTTTACCCCAGTTGCATAGGATTATTAATTGCCACAATTCTTTGTATATAGCTGACCACCTTAAATGGCTTGCTTAATTAAACTGATTCTGCTCTAAGTGTCAGGGGAATAATCAGGCAGAATTAGCTGAATTATAAATGCTAAGACATATTGGAGAGATTTGACTATTCTGTAGAACCTGTTCTAGCATGAGAAACGTAAGAGTTTCAGAACATATAAATAATCCTGCCTGCTCCACTGCTAACAGTGCTGACTTTTCTTTCAGATGTATGTAACTATACGACAATGACATACAGTTCATGTGTTGACGAGAGGTGACAGAAGGCACTGGCAATATATTCAAAGACAGAGGGAACAGAAACATCATTTTAAATTAACGTTGGCTCACTGTACATTTCCCCCATCCCCAATAGCCATACTAAAATGATGGTGGAAAAATATGACCTCTGTCCAAAAGGATGAATAACCTGCCGTGCCTTAATATGTGGTATATGATTACAACCCATAGACGGAGTACTACCGGCTGCTCGCCTGTGCTTGTCACTGCTACTGCAGTTTAGCCTGTATCCTCAGCTGTCCCTAGGTCTGACAGCAGGCACAATAAATCCGAGACGTAAAGAATAAATTTGCTCCTGTGCTTCTGGGCTCTCCAGAGAGACAGAGTAAAATGCTTTTCTGTGTGCTGCTCAGATGTTATCATTTCCTCTCTTTTCAAATTGACACCACCTAGAAGTCTGAGTTGATTTCAGTCCTTCCCTCTCCTCATTGGGTAGCTGTGATTTACCACATAGCAAAAAAAAGAGTTAAAATATATATTGTAAAAATTGGGCTGCACTGCCACGCTGGGGACACCCATTCATTCCCAAGCTCCTCTCGCTAGCAGGTGCCGCAGGCATAGCGGAAGTATGCACTCAGGTGCTGCGGGGAAGCAGCACTTTGCTTTGTTCTTGAGCCACTCCTAGGGTTGCTAGCAGCCCAGGTTGTCCTAGGATCTTCCTTCTTTTGAGGTAGCGGTCCCAGGAAATCTGTAAGGGTGCTCGGTAAACACTGCCAGCTGTCCAGTTTTACGGTCCCAGGATCATCCCAGGTGTCCCATTTGTGTGTTTTGTATCTCGGAGGCGGCAATCCTAGCCACCCCTGTGACAGGTGTATGGAATAGTTACAACAGGTTCCAGAAGTCCCGAAGGAAGGTCACTGCGATGTGGTTAGGGAAGGGATTAAATGAGTCGGTGGCCCAAAGAACCTTTGTTTCTTAACATTTACTAACAACAAATCTAGTCTCAGTCCATGCTCCTGAGATGCAGAAGTTGGTATAGGGCTGTGGCTGCTACACCTAAGTACTGCTGTTTCTGCTCCCTCTAGAGATGAAATACACTCCACCCACACCAACCGTGAACTTTCATGTTCTGGCGGTGTATGGAGCAGCTGGGGAAGGGGGGATTAGGCTGGAATAGTGGCTGCGCTCCCTCTGTGCCAATTGTACAAGGTACTGGGGCTAGTGGACCCACATAAACATGGCTCTATAGTGCATGCCCTTGCCTTTCCCCACTATGAGCTTCTGCTCTATGCTATACAGAGTCTGTCCAGACACTTTTATGCAGCTGTTAATGCGTCTCCTGCAGCTGTTTGCAGCACATGATATTCAAGCACTGTGTGATTTCATTTTTAATCTAAATTATTAATCGGGATGCATCTACTATGTTATTAACCAATTGTAGTTGGTAAAATAATACACTCATTTGGCTGTGAGAATAATATTTTTATAAATATTTCCCCCGTCATACTGTTTAAATATGAATATATAGCACTATAGTAAATGAAACAATGAAGTCACACTACTGTGGCTCTTTTGGGTAATGCTGATTGCTAATTTAGCTCCTGAACCACTGAGTTCAGAGTACCATAGCCCTAAGGTATAGCATATCTTAAGAAAGGATGTGCCTATATTGAGCAACAAAATGTTTGCATCAAAAACATGAGAAATTTATCTGCAAGTTTTCCTTGAGAAAATACCCATTTTGTTGACATTTCACATAAAGTAAAATTGTGTGACGAAACATTCCCTCCCTACAACATACATTTGTTGTGTGTATATATATATATATATATATGTAACAAAAATTATCAGTTTGGAGTGCTTTTTGTTATGTAATTTGCTAGTGTTCTATAGAAAAAATCCAAAATATTCCAGCAACACTGTTGTAAACTGAAATGTTTTCGACACTTAACACAAATTTTCAAAACCATACTATGCAACTCTGGTCTGTGTGCCTTGCACACAGGGACTGCAAAACAGCAAGTATGTGTTGTACACACACACACACACACACACAATCTGGGAAATGCTGTATATTTAACTCCTGATGTAGCATATATTCTTTTGGGGATGTAAATCATTTTTGAATGTTCACTATTTGCCAAGATGCCCTCAGCTAAAACAAAACAACCTACTGTATTTTGCAGAATTGCAATGCAGAATCACAGTGAAGGCTGCTAAGCAGTGGGGCACATCATATTAGATAAAACCTACCATGATGAGGCAGAACCACACAGAGAAGGGGAAGAAAAAGGGAATCAGTCAAGGAAGAAAGGGATTTTCACTAGGGAGAAAAGAGTGCTGATTTTAAATGATTGCTTTGGCAAAGAATTCTGGAGTCAGGGCAGGTTTTTTTTTCTTAATTGCTTTCTATCCTGCCCCTTCCTGTCTGTCCCCTTTTTACTTGGTTTCTACCTGCCTTGCCTGAAAATGAGTTTACTACCCTGCTGGACTGTAATCACAGCTGGCAAGTATCACAGTGTGCTGTGATCATTGTGCTTGCAGTGACAGTCTGGCTTGGCTCAGTGACTTCCCAGCACTTTTTCCTCGGAAGGATTAGAACCCAGCTAGCTGTCTCTAGAGGTTAATCCTGGTCACATTAACGTGTATTCAGTAAAATCCACACTAGGGGAGAAAGGGACCTTCGCAGGACTTTTCTTTTCCTAATATTTTTAGGGGTGAACCCTGGTCCATGTACATGGCAGGTTTTGTGGGAGCAAAGAGGGGAGAATCCTGTCTGGCACTGCATTTATTCTCTGGCTGCTATTGTGTGTCCTTCCCCGTCAAGCTCATATAGGCATTTGGCGAGTGGATCCACACTGTATGACTTCCCATTGTCTGCCCCTTCTCCTGCCCCGTGGCAGTGTGAAAGGAGCCCTGCAGAACTGTGTTCCGTGCTGCACACGGGACCTTTTCCTCACCCAAAGAACGTTACTGTTGATCCTACACAATGAGAGGGACTCTGCTTTCATAGAGACTGGATATTTATTCCTTCACTAAAGTCAAATATGCATCATCTGGACTGAAAATACATATTTTGCTCTTTACATAGAAAAAAACAACAAGGATGCAGCAAGGGGACTATGCATAGAGCTAGACTCAGCAAGCATCCAGGTGCACATTACTGCTGCTTTTGCAGCATGTTAGTGCCACCCATCGTTGGAAATGGGGAGGCTTTGCTCCTGTTTCCAGGTGTCAGATAGGATTTGGTCCAGAAACTCTAACTGCATTATTGAGCAACCCTCCTCTTAAGACATTTTTCTCAAATGGGCTATTTGCTTTTGTGAAGACAAGAAAAAATGATTTAAAAAAAAGAAAACAAATCCTCCCTCACTTAACAAAGGCTTGTGCTGTGATTGTAACTTGCACTTGTTCTGTAGCAGACCTCGTGCCTCAACCTAGTGCCTGGAAGAGTCATGGCATGTGTAAACGGGTCAACTCACCCCTGCCACGCCTCCTGCTGGTTGGTCTCGGAATTTCCCACAGTCCAGCCCTGGAGCGCCCTCGGCAGGCTGGTGATCCCCCTGTTCACAGGCCCCCGTGTCCCTCCCTGAACCCGGTGCCCCTTTCACTATAATTGGGTCTCCCCCCTCCCAGGGGAACCCCCACCCTACTATCCCCACTTTGCCTCAGTAGTGGCCACTGACAGTCATGGTCTAGCCCCACACCCTGGGGCAGACTGCAGTATCAGCCCACTCATCACAGGCAATAGGGGTTTGGACCTGCTGCTTTATCCTACCCCTGGGCTGCCCTCTGCAACTCCCAGTACCTGTGGCCCTTTGCTAGGCTGCAGCCTGGGGCTTTCCAGGCTGGAGCTTCCCTAGCTCCTCAGCCTGTTCCCAGACCTGCTTCACTCAGGTATCTAGCCTCCAGCTAAGCAGCCAAGCCCATCCCTCTCTGAAGGCAGAGAGAGACTGTCTGCTCCTGGCTTCCCTGCCTTCTTATAATCCCTGTTCAGTTTGGGGCGTGGCCTCCAGCTGCAGCCACTTCCCTAGTCAGCTCAGCCAAAAGCCCCTTCCCAGGGCTGTTTTAAAGCCCCACCAGGCGGGAGCGGATAGCCACTCCGCTACAGCATGTCAATAAACAGTATCAGCATTTCCAGAAGATGGAAGCAGCAGCAACAACAACAAAAGACAGCAACAATCATTTTTTCTTTAAAAGAACTCAGGTTAACAGAGATCCAAACAGCCAGCTGCAAATGAAAATAATGTGGCTCAATCTAGAGGAAAAATGAAGATTATTTTTTTTCTCTTTCTACCAGAAAAAGAACATGATTTTTCAGGGCCAAAAGAAACAATTGAGTAGATAAAACAGACGTTTTCTCTCTAATAACGTTTCAACCATGCTTGGGAGAATGGAAAACTGTTTAAAGATGAGGATCAAGCCAGGTCAGCATAATGTGAAATCCTGAGTCTAGACTAGTAATTCGCTTTTTCCAGTTAGCAGATGAATGGCAATACCAGTCTGTACAATATTGTACATCTTTCCCTTCTTTCCTCTTAAGAAATTAAAAATAATGCAGTCTTAAGTACAGGCACCCAGTACTTTTTTTAAATATAATTTTATATTTATTGTGTTTAGCTCTATAAGTAAATGCTTTAGAATGTATGTTTCCTGTTTTTAGGGATGTTCAATTGTTCTCTCTTCATTCTTGTAGGACAGAAATCAAAGCTATTTGCTTTCTGTAGTTCTGTGGTAGGCTTTAAAAAAGAAAAGGCAAAGGGTAAAATCGTCATAAGCCTAAGGCTCATTGAAAGAGAATTATACTAAGATTTCTAAATCACTTTAAGCACTTTTGATAATTTTATCCTAAAACATTTCTGAGGAACTGGTAAACATTTTGAAATGTACAGGGGAATTCCCCGACTGCCTAAGAGTTTTGGTCAGCACCAGGAAAGTTGTCAGATGGTAACTCTTCACAGGTTAAATTGACAGGTCTCCATTAGACTGGTCATGCAAAACAGGCAAAAGCCACAGCAGTATCATGGGAAAGTGTGTGCTCTTCAAATGACCTTTAAGTGCAGTTGCTCTTTAATAGCATTTGACAGATCTTTTAAAGAACACACCACCACTTTTGTCCCCAGTATTTGTCAGCCAATATACCAGTGGGGGAAGAAAAGAAAGACCTTTCCTGCAAACAGTTTACAAATGATATGCAAAAATTATAACCTTAATAAATTAATCAAAAAAAGGAAGTTTATTTGGCATCTATACCAGGGGTTTCATTTCTAGAAATGTCCAGCAGAGCAGAGGCAAAATCACAGAACAGTTTAAAAAAACAAATTATCCACACTATAATCTGGAGGATTATTTCCATAGCTAGACAAATGAGAAATCAAGCTTCCTGCCCCAAAGAGCTTAAAATATGAGAGTTTCACCTGGGTGTGGCTGCCACTGGAGGGTGTACTCCACAGAAGAGATAATACAGGCAGAGCTGGATTCACTTTTCTGCTTCAGCACTGTTAGTGTCAGGATGAGGAATGATGTGTCTCTCTTAGCACCCTTGGTCTATCCAGTATCCTCTCTGCACATAACATGACCTCATGGAATTCCTTCCCTAGTGTCCAGAGAAAAGGGAAATGGTACAGCATAGGCAGCTGATCCTCCTCCATTCTGCATGGGAAAGAGGAGATCCAGGCCAACACAATCAGATACAGTCTCATGGTTCTCAATTAGAAGGTAAATAATTTAAACATATATATAATACACAATAGACTGTTCCATGCAACACATATGATTTAGGGGCCTAGGCAATTAACTTATCAACATAAAATAGAGTAACAATATATTGCATGATGTAACCAAATGATGATTACTAATATATAAAGAATGTGAACCCCAAGGAGGCAGTGGCTCTCTTTAAAGTGGTCCATAGGTGAAATAACTAGAGTAATGGAATAAAATTTTAGAAAAGAAAAATGTAGGTCAACATTAAAGAACAGTGTCTCTTGTAGGCCTATCACTTAAGTACTCATTTTAGAGTTGCAGTAGCAATCCAATAGTTCAGCTTGTGACTTGCATTCCCTTAAATAAAACAGCATTTGATCACTCCCAAAAAAAGTTTAGCTATCTTTACACACCTCAGTGCATGGATGTACAGTTCTTTATCTTAGTGGGAGAGTCATGTATGCATATCCAGTGAGGGAAATACTGTGATTACCATTAGAAAGACCATGTTTGCTTCACTGACATTTACCTTTATCATCTGTACTTAGAGTGGGTTACTCTGCAAATGTCAGTGCAAATTTAACTACCCCAAGTGGTCAATGAGCTGTTTTAATAACTTTTCAGTATACTGAGAAGATTTACCCCACTAGGCTAGCTGGAAATAGTCAGTAGCAATCAGGAGACAGACATTAATGATATTTTAAACTAATATTCTATTCATCTGTGAGGATTTTGGGAGCAAAAAGGTATGGGCCAAATCCTGAGATTTTTTCTAACTCCTTTCTTAACCAAAACCCTCATCCTAGTCAATGGCCTGTTTCAGAAAGATGCTTGACAAGAGTAACTCAGATTTATTTCAGTGTGTGTTATGGGGGCTTTGCACCTCTCAGGCTCAGTGAGAGTTTTGCCTGAGTAAAGACTTCAGGATTTGGCCCGACATGCTCATCCCCATGAGTGTGGGAACTGAGGGACAACTAAACAATCCATAGCCCTGCAGAGCATATGTAAAAATCCCTAATTTATGACCCTCTCTTCACAGCCACTCTAAACAAATATAAACCTGGAAACAGTGCAGTTCATCTTTGGCCCCTCATCCTTTATCTCTGAGAAGGTGAAAACAGCCCTTAGTCATGGGTATTAGTGCAACTCCTGATTCCCACCCAGGCATGCCTCCCTTACCTCTCGCCTCCCTGTCTCTCCCAGATATTATTTTGTGGGGCTTCGTTATCCTTTTTGTTGTATCTCAGAGAGAGCTGATGTATTCCAAATAAAAGCTGACAGGAACATGCAGCCCTGTTCTTTAATTAAACAGCCTATGAATTACAGCAGCCCAACAGAAATCACACGGCAGCAGGATACAAAAATCATCTGTGCTACTGACAGTTTTTCACACATTGCTGATCTGTTGTTGGATATAGATGTATAAAATACTCCTCCAAACCAATAATTATTATTTTTTCCTCAAACCTATAATTATTACCTCAGGAAAAATTTAATCTGAATCCACCTGGTTTGATGACGACAAACTGCTGACACTGGCTAAAAAAGTCTTGGGTCTGTAATGAGGACTCTGCACATAGTAGCCCAGATTTCTGGCATTTAATTCTGTCAGAGTCAAAACTATTTAAACATTATCTTTTGGCCACGTTAGAACAAATGCTCAGTTAGCAAGGACAGAGCTGAATTTAAACACTTCTTAAGACACCCATCAAAGGACATAATTGTTGTCAATTTGGCAAAGGTAGCTTGAGGTTCAGGACTGGAATAACACAGGTGAGATGCATAGACAGAACTGCTTGAGGAAGCTTTCACCGTGTTTGCGCACAATATAGCCCTATTTTAACTCCTCTCTTTATATGAGAGCAATAGTCACCTACTAGAATTAAGAGGCAAATTTACATCACAAGCTTTCACATTGTAGTCACTAAACCTAGAGCTACACAGATGCATAAGAGATTTCAGGATCAATTATCGCAGATATCGAGAGCCCACAGTTAAATTCTGACTGTTTATTTGGGACACTAAACAGGAGGTGAGTTGTCAGTGAGCTCTAACAGGGAGACAAGGTGACTTGGGGCTGGTCTACACTAAGGGGAAAAATCGATATAAGATACACAACTTCAGCTACGTGAATAACGTAGCTGAAGTCGAAGTATCTTATATCGATAACTTACCCGTCCTCACGGTGCGGGATCGATGTCCGGGGCTCTCCATGTCGACGCCGCCACCGCCGTTCGGGGCGGTGGAGTTACGGAATCGATAGAAGCGCGTTCGGGGATCGATATATCGCGTCTAGATGAGACGCGATATATCGATCCCTGAAAAATCGATCGCTACCCGCCGATACGGCGGGTAGTGTAGACGTAGCCTCTGAGGCTATGTCTACACTACACAGCTTTTAGCGACATGGCTGTGTCACTACAGCCGTGCTGCTAAAAGGCATGCAGTGTAGCCCCAGTTTGTTGGCTCTCCTGCCAAAACTTCCACCCCCCAACGAGCGGCATTTGCATTCGCGGCAAAATTTTTGTCTTTTGGGGGGGGTTAACACCTCTGAAAAACAAAAGTTTTGTCATTCAATTGCCAGTGTAGGTAGGGGAGAAAGAGAGAGGTTAGTTTGGCTCACTGGAGTAATACAATATGGCACCCTTCAAGGGAACTGAGTGATGACAAGTGAACAGCTTTTTGGAGGAAGTACTCAATATTGCTACAGGGAATTGGAAAAAGTTGACATAAAACTGATGCTATGACATCTAATGTGTTAGTAGATAAATGCACACAAGCTGGAGTGCTTGTTGCTGCTCTTATCACACGTGGGGGGGGGGTGAAGGGTGGTGGGGAGCAAGAGTTTTACTCTTCATGCAAGGAGAGAGCAAGAGAGTTTGCATTTGTAAATGTTTAACCCAAGTCTTAACTAGGACTTAATTGGTCTGAAAGAATGTGTAACTAATTTGCTGCAGTCTGAAATCATGGTGCTAAGTAGGGTTGTGGTTTGAATGGTAAACATCAAGGGTCATTCTCCATCAATTCTATCCTCTGCTTATAAGCCTACTGCACCAAATTCATCCCTGATTAACTCCAGTGCAGTAGTAATTTTGACCCATTAAATCTAATTTTAATTTAACAGAAGGATATAATTTCCTCTATAATTTTGGCCCTGTAGCTCTCGCTCAAAAGATTCTGGCTAGGTTATGTTGTATGGTCATTAATGCCATTTACTGTGGTGAATTATATGGCACAGAAATCCTATTCATGTTAATGCCATCTAATATACTTACTGCTCTATGACTATGGCTAGATAATCACTTTGCAGCCATTGTGGTCTTTTGAGATCAAATGTTGCTGCACTGATTTAATTTCTACGTGAGCGAAAACTGAACAAGTTTCTGACAGTGGCATTGTCTTCTAAATTGCAGATTACAGTATTTCGCATGGGATCGGAAGGACACCAGGACATTGATTTAGCTATCCTGACAGCTTTACTAAAAGGTAATAGAGTTTCACTGCACAGTGAGTCCATAAAAAATCCAAATGGTTTAACTCTGTCTCTGATGTACTGCAACCCTGCATTTATTGACAGTGTATAAAGTATCTAAATGGTAAATTATAGGAGGAAACAATAAGTACTTGATGCTTCAACTACTTCTCAGACTGCACAATCCAATGCATGCATTAACATTTAAAAACATCCCCTGTGTCTTCTCCTTGAATCCTTAATCTTAACCAACGGTACTGTGTCAGAAGAAACATCAGTGTGCAAGGAAACAGAGACCTAAAGAAACGCAGAGAGAATATTTAATGTCACTACAATGCAAGCATCTCCATGCTCTGTAAAACATACTTGATAATTTGTCTCAATTTAAAATGGTCTGTTGTAAATTAGTGTTTGTAATACACTCTTAAACAATTGCTGATTGGGTCTACTTTTTTTTTGGCCAAACAATTTTAACAAAAAGGAATGTGGTGCATTGTTATACAATTATAGGTGAGATGTACTGTATGGTTGTGTGTGCTTACTTTATTATATTATGATGAATCACCAAGTAATTCATCAAATGACATAGTCTCTCTATCAAAAGTTGTCAAAAATACAGTCTGCAAGCAGCCATTTGTCTTTTGTGTTAGTTATTCATGTACGCTGGGGACCCAGCAGAATGATGGACTGGATAACATGCTGTAATACAGTGGTGACCCTTAAAATCTTACCGGTTACCTTAGATAATGGTCAGTGTTACAGGTAGATAGCCATAGTATTTGCAGTATTCAGAGTCTTCCTTATAATTAAGGCTAAGATTTTGTCATGGTTATTTTTAGCAAAAGTCACAGACAGGTCACGAGCAATAAACAAATATTCATAGAAGCCATGACCTGTCTGACTTTTGCTGCTGCAACTCCATGGTTTTTCCCACCGCCGTGGTGGCTGGGAGCTGCAGGGTTCTCTTCCCCTTTCCCCCCGTTCCTCCCATGACGCTGTCCCCGGTCGCTAGATCCCTGAGTAGGGCCCGCTGAGGCAGCTGTCAACTGTTGCTGGAAACCTGCAGGGGGACCCTGCAGCTGAAACCCTGCTGAAACCCGCTGGCTGCCAGCTCCAGTCCCGCAGCCCCAGGGGCTATAGCAGAAAATGTTATGAGATCTCTGGATTCAGTGACCTCCATGACATAAACGTAGCCTTACTTACAATTAGAGAGGAGTACAAGTGGATACTACAAATAGCGGTAACCTCATCTTAGGTATCTTAGGTAAAATTGGGAATATTTTAAAGAGAAACTACTCTACATCTTTATCTCTAACATCGGTGATCTTTTGAAGGGAAATAAGATACAGCAGGGAGATACTGGGCTAGATTCTTAGTGGATTTACTTCCAACTGAGACAAGTGTAAGTGAGATCTGGGCTACTTATATAGGTAATGATCATATACTTGGAAAACTCCTCATTCTGCTCAATCAATCTGTCTGTAGCCCCATAATAATCTAAGTCTATTCTTCTATTCCGTAAATTTAAAAGATTGCATTATGACAAATCAGCTTTTTATTCGCTTTTAAAATATTTTCACATTTTGATTTACTTTAGATCCAATCCTGCAGACACTCATACAATTAGTCTTAACTCACGTGAGCCATTCTACTGATTTCAGGGTATGATGCATCAAAAAGGTACAGGTAGATCGCTACTGAGCAAGATCTGCTTGCAAACGCAAAACTAATTTAAACAAACTGGAATTCTGTGGCAAAATAGAACTACTTGCATGATTAAGTGCTATTCACCTGAACTTGTGTTTGGAGGATCTAGCTCTCCATTTACAAATATCCCAGCTTTGTAAAAATAGGGAGTTCAAATAAGTATCTACAACTGTTGTCACTCAATTCTTTATCACAAACTGAAAAATGGAATAATGTTTTTAAACAAAAACAAAACAAATAAAAGGAAGTTCTTCTTCACGCAGCGCACAGTCAACTTGTGGAACTCCTTACCTGAGGAGGTTGTGAAGGCTAGGACTATAACAATGTTTAAAAGGGGACTGGATAAATTCATGGTGGCTAAGTCCATAAATGGCTATTAGCCAGGATGGGTAAGAATGGTGTCCCTAGCCTCTGTTCGTCAGAGGATGGAGATGGATGGCAGGAGAGAGATCACTTGATCATTGCCTGTTAGGTTCACTCCCTCAGGGGCACCTGGCATTGGCCACTGTCGGTAGACAGATACTGGGCTAGATGGACCTTTGGTCTGACCCGGTACGGCCTTTCTTATGTTCTTATGTTAAACATCAAGCAGTTCTTTTAAGAATAGTTCTGGAAATATTTATGGCATGAACGGTGACTGCCATATGTAAACAGCACACAGGGTGTTACCATGTTCCCCAGTACCAGCATTTCTGCCATCTCACTTGCTACAAACTTCAAATACACAACTCAACTTCTGAGTCCATTGTGAAGAGGGTCCGCATTTCTCTCTCACACACCATATGAGCTGTCATTTATATAGTATTAAAATTCAAGGAGCCTAATAAGAAATGAATGCTCATATGGTGTGCAGGATGGGGTGCATCTGTTATACTGCCCTAATGTGTTAAAGTATGCAGATAATAATGAGCCCTTCCCAGTGTTTTTCCGTTCCTACCAGAAATGGTTTGAAAAGCAGTAAAATGTGATAACATATTTTTTATGGTCTGATGTTTGCATGGAGTCCCAGCAATGTGTTCCCTTAACAGATAACAAGGCCAGTTAAATCACTGTGCTGGAATAAGAACCGGAAGGTTAGATGGTATTTTGGGAGTGCCATTCTGCTGCCTAGGAAAGTGTCCTACAATTGTCAGCAAGCTGACCCCTATTTTCTGCATTTGGTGGCCTGCGCTGCCATGTGGGAGATTGGGTGTGACTAAATTCAGTGTGGGACTAACAAAGTGCAGCTTTAATTTGTTAATGGGAATTGTGCTGCTTATTCCAGGGCTGAGTTTCCCCCTGGTCTCTTGCCCTGCAGGCTGAAAGAATCTGGGCTTGTGGGGAAAGAAGAGCACTCAGCCCTACCAGGGAGATGAATGCCTTATGATAAATAGCAGCTCCTTTGGTTGACAGACTGGCATATTGTGAGAATCAAAAGATGAAGAATAGTGACTGTGACATAGGTTATAAAGCAGGAAGAAGTATGGGAAGATCTTCCTGGTTCTAACAGAGATGCAGATAGCACCTCCTCTCTCTCCCAGCCCCATGACTGACCAAGTCTTCAGGTTTGGCTTGACCTAAGAGTTTTGCTCTGCTTTTGATTTTTGATCATTGAGCATGATTATAAGGCACAGATGAGACAATATACAGTGCAAGTATCCAGGCACATGTCTGATGGTCATTCATGATGGGATTTTACATTTTGCCTACCAAAAAACTTGGGGTGGGGGGAATCTCTAAATGATGATTCTTTTGTTTTATCTCAGAGCCAAGCAAGGCATTTATATTTTACCCACCCCACTAACTTTTCACATGCCCAAGCAGAGAGTATCTTACCTATCCTGGCATTTTAGATTTTTGTTTGGTTTTATAAACAAATGTTTCCTGCCAACCATGTGTAAGAAGAGTCTGCACAGAACAGTAAACTAGCAATGTTCTGTTTAAATATTTTTACTATTTAAAGACCAAAGCATGGAGCACATGCAAATATGTGACTTTAAAAATATTACTCTGGGTTGGTGACTGCCAACCAAGGAAATGAACAGACATTATGTTATTACAGTGGTAGATGTTTCTTTATGTTTAAAAAAAATAGAAGCAACCAACCAAAGGCTTTTCTAATAACATTTCTGAATCTCTCTCTTTATTTGTAACACAGATGCCATTTGGTTTGTAGTTAACATGAATATTTTGCTGCTACTCCATAGTAACAAGTGTAGTTAAAATATCAAGGCATTATGGACATTTTCACACAGAATTAAGGAAAAGAAGTTGGTCCAAGAAACCAAAAATCATCCCTTGCTTAAATAAATAAAAATCGTAAACCCGGGAAATAAGTGATTTCAAAATGTTATTCTGATCTTAATGATTTTAACAGGATCCTTCCACTATACTCTGCCTAAAGTGTGAAAACTTGACATTTGCTATTAAGGCAATCCCAGAAACTGCAGTTCTTCATCCCTGTTTGTTAGTAGGACACAGATCAGCTCTTTAAATTTGACATTCTGCTTTTTTCCAGGTATTTTTCCCAAGGTTTGAATCCCAACATATATTCCCCAAAGACTTCAACCCCAGCAGTGCTCCTCCTACAATGTAATTCTCTGTGCAGCCAAAGAGGATGATTTTTAAGCCAGGAAAGGGTCATTCTCTATTTAAAATGTTATTTGCAGTACCAGCTCCTGCTGCAATACTAAGTTTGTGATCAAGATATATACCCTGCAGTGGTCCTGTCTGGTCCAGAATATCATTTTTGCAAGTACCACCTATTCATATCTTCTCCTTTCTCAGTAAATGTAAAGGTGTTGGCTCTTCATCCATACTGGTATTATAAGACACCATTTTCATTGAAATGATCTTCTATGATCTCAGGAGGAGGTTGATCCTCTGAGGGTAATTTATTTACATCTCTTTCGATGCTTTCCTGATATCCATGATTTTGTAGCATGCTGAGGGCAGCACTGACCTTGTAAACTGGAGTATTAGTAACAGGATGATGACCTTGTAAACTGGAGTATTAGTAACAGGATGAAATACAATAGTGAGAAATGTAAGGTTATGCATTTAGGGATGACTAACAAGAATTTTAGTTATAAGCTGGGGACGCACCAGTTGGAAGTAACGAAGGAGGAGAAGGACCTAGGAGTCCTGGTTGATTGTAGGATGACTATGACTAGGCAATGTGATGTGGCCGCTAAAAAAGCTAATGCGGTCTTGGGATGCATTAGGCGAGGTATTTCTAGTAGAGATAAGGAGGTGCTAGTCCCGTTATATAAGGCATTGGTGAGACCTCATTTGGAGTATTGTGTGCAGTTTTGGTCTCCCATGTTTAAGAAGGATGAATTCAAACTGGAACGGGTACAAAGAAGGGCCACTAGAATGATCCGAGGAATGGAAAGCCTGTCGTATGAAAGGAGACTTGAGGAGCTCGGTTTGTTTTCCTTAACCAAAAGAAGGATAAGAGGAGATATGATTGCACTCTTTAAATATATCAGAGGGATAAATACCAGGGAAGGAGAGGAATTATTTCAGCTCAGTGCTAATGTGGACACGAGGACAAACGGATATAAATTGTCAGTCAGGAAATTTAGGCTTGAAATTAGATGAAGGTTTCTAACCATCAGAGGAGTGCAATTCTGGAACAGCCTACCGAGGGAAACGGTGGGGGCGAAGGACCTCCATGACTTTAAGATTAAGCTAGATAAGTTTATGGAGGGGATGGTATGATAGGATAACGGGTTTAGTCAATAGGTCAATAACGTGCCACAATGGTAATTAGTACAAAGGGTCAATTATATGATATTGTTAGCCTTTTTCCAGAGGGTCTGGCTGGAGAGTCTTGCCCGCATGCTCGGGGTTCAGCTGATCGCCATATTTGGGGTCGGGAAGGAATTTTCCTCCAGGGTAGATTGGCAGTGGCCCTGGAGGTTTTTCGCCTTCCTCCGAAGCATGGGGCAGGGGTCGCTTGCTGGTGGATTATCTGCTACTAGAAGTCTTTAAATCATGATTTGGAGCATTCAACAGCAGAGTCAAGGGAGAGAATTATTTTAGGAGTGGGTGGATCGGCTTATGTGGCCTGCATCTTGCAGGAGGTCAGACTAGATTATCATAATGGTCCCTTCTGATCTTGAATTCTATGATTCTATGATACTTCGCTCAAGAGTTTGAAGAGCTAAAATTTTCAGTTTGAACACCCCATCTTCAATCTTGTATGCCATTCAAAAGTTGCTTGATTTCTGATTATGAAGAGGATGAAAGAAGAGAAATTTTCTACATTCTAGTTTCTATCACCTGTCTTCTTGTTAACATCAAGCTTCTTGATCGTAAAGGAGAACAGGAAAATGTAGGGAATGTGTATGACTTTTTTTAAATCAATGTGTTCCGCCAAGTGACATCTCCAAGTCTAAAATAATTTTCAGTTGTCTTTCTGCATGTTTGCATTCACGGTGAATGACAGTTCGGACCCATTTTTTGTAGATGTGCATGTTTTAATTAACTTGAGTCGAGAAGTTTAAGGCAGTTATGCTAATCAGTTTGCTTCGTTTTTTACTAATAAGCAAATATGGACCCAAACTTTGAAGATTGGACCTGAACTGTCCTGAAATTCAGGGGTGTTTGGATACAGGCTTTTAGCTCTGGCCCATCTTTACAGCTATATCAAGAAAGGAAAAGAGGGAAGGGAGAGCAATTACTGGCTGATTTGTCACAATGTCATTGAGAAGGATTTTGTAACCCTGGCCCACCACTCACTGGGTGCTATATAAATGCTAATTAAAATCCCACCACCCACAATGAGGTGTTCATAGGGAATGGTAGGAGGGTTTGGAGCAGAGCAGCATCAATTCTGGCCTATCATGAGTCTTGCTACCAGCTCGTTGCCTTTTAAGATGGAGTCAGATACATTTCCTTATAGTGCAGGAACAATCTTGCCTCAAACATTTCACATGTTTAAAGCTTGTACAGAGTTTGAGAGACTGTTTCCTTGTTTGTTCTAAAGAGCCACAAAAAACGTGCACTTTGCTTAATCATGTCTTCAGAATCACCTTGCTTTAAGGTGATCTCCAATAAGGCAGTGAATGGTATCCAGACCAGTCTTCGGGTTATATTGCCCAAGTGCTACAACAACACATTGTTCCAAGACTCACTTGAACATGTGGGAAGTAGATTTGCAGTTGTATGATTTTGTGGTAAGTTATTTTCATGCTACAGCCCATGCAGTCTACATTTGCCTACTTTTAACAACAGTGGCAATAGATTTTGTGCTGTTAGAGCTGCTTTTTCCAAGAAGAAAGTATGAGACAGGAAAGTTAAAAGCAACGTACTGTGATTAGTACTACAAATGCCTGGTTTTTGTGGTGTATCAAAGATCCTCAATTCATAATACACTCTAAGGGAAAGGCTGAGTCCTGCAGGATCACAAGGCTGTTGCAATGCCTGAAGAATGTTGACAGCACTGTCATGTTTCCGTCCAATGGACACCTAGGGCTGCCCAAGTCCTTTCAGTGTCTGAATTGTTAATATTTTGGAAGAGGCACACTGTATGGTATATACTCATTATGACATGACTGCCACATAATTCACTGATATGTTCACTGAACCATTTGCTAGGCTAATGCAAACCTGATGCCTGTGCACTCCTCCAGCTTGTGAATAAGTCATGATTCATGCTTACAGAGCATCCATCATGTAGCATCTGATTGTCCTGGAAGGCACAGTGTGATGGGTCTGTCAGCCATGAATTCACTGCACATTTGACACAAAAGGACATGGCATTAGCTCAGTACAGTATGTTTCAGAGACAGGCAGGAGTCTGTTAACTGCTCCCCTATTTATTAATATAATTGTTGTTGTCATTTTTTTTGTTAACTGCCAGTAATGTTCTTTAGGCTGTGCAAGATACAAATGCAGTAGGAGACAGAGGAGTTAATGTAGATTGTTATTTTTCTAATCTAACACCCTTCAGCTCTAATGAAATGATGGAACAGAGAGAATGTTGGACATGAAGTTGTGCTTAAAAGCATCAGGGAAGAAGTGAGTCTTTTGGATTCTCCTTCAGACATGGTTATCTGGACAATGCAATGTCTCCGGGGCACCCCCTCTAGATTCTTGACCATGAACATTAAAAAAGAGAGAGAGAGAGTATCCTAGAGAATCCATCACAGGTTTTACACTGAGCACTGTGCCTCTAGGAAATTCTAGCTAGTACAGGATACTGCAGTATGTGTCCTCAACAACACAGGCTACCACAAGCACATCAGACAAGTCCTCTGTTCTCTCTACTGACTTCTCATAGATCATCAAGTTAAGTTCAAGGTACTCAATGGCCTGAGCCCAGGATATCTAAAAGATCACCTAAAACTCCAGGATGAGGACTGTGGTTTACAACTCTACTCCCTGAGCACAATGGAATTTTCTACCATAAAGGTAAAGCTCATCTGTGCTGGAGACAGAGCTTTCCAAGGGGCCAGTCTAAGATGGAATTAACTCCCATGGATATTAAGGACCCTCACAGACCTCACCACCTTCCACTTCTTCCCCTTTTCTACTATAAACCCACAGCAGTGTGTACATTAAAAAACAAAAACCCTTCCAAAACAAAACATCACACTGTAAAGATAATTTTCCTTGTGATCAGAGGATGAGAGGGAGAATGAACCACATGTGACAGATGTTAGTTATGTGTCACTACTGGAAGGCACTCAGACCACAATGATAAGAACCTGAATAGAACAGAAAAGTGTCCGCTGCAATAAGAGTTTGGGAACACGCCTGCTGACAAAGGGGGGGGGGGGCAAAGGGGGCAATTGCCCAGGAGCCCAGGTGATTTTAAAGGGCCCTGTCCCCTGACTGCCCCCCCAACCTCTGCCCCATCCAACCGCCCCCTGTTCCCTGTCCCCTGACTGCCCCCTGGGACCCCTTACCCCTTATCCAACTCCCCGCTCCCTGCCCCCTCCCAACTTCTGCCCCATCCAGCCCCTCCCTGCCCCCTTACCTTGCCACTCAGAGAGGCAGGAGCTTGCAGCCCCACCACTCAGCCATAGCCAGCCACGCTGCCCAGCAGGAGTGGCAGGCCAGATCACTGGTGGCGCAGCACGCTGAGGCTGCGGGGGAGGTGGAACAGCTGGGGAGGGGCCGGGGGCTAGCCTCCACAGCCGGGAGCTCAGGGGCTGGGCAGGATGGTCCCACAGGCCGGATGTGTTTGCCCACCTCTGCTCTAACCTCAGGCTATACTACTTCAGTTGATCTCAGCAGAACTGGAGCATCCTTGCTTCAGATCAGAGGGAAGAGTTGGCTGTGTTCTCCATCAAGGCTCTGTGATTCTGGAATTCATCCCTCTGTCTGATCCACCAGACCCAAGATCTGTTATTTCTCAGAGTGACCCTGCAAGCCTCATCTTTCCTCTCAGCATTTGTGGAGGAGGCCTGCTGAGGGCTTGACAGGTCTGTTATTTACATGGACATATTATTAGAATGGAAGACCAGTGAAGTTCAGTCATGTACCACGGAATGCCACAACATGGCCAACAAGCACATGGGAGCCAGAAATATGGGTGGTGTGAGAAGATTGCCAGTGATGGACATAATTGAATATCAAGCCAGACCACCCTAAGGACCTTGCCAAAGATTAATCTGAGTGGTGCTTGATCTGCAAGGAAGCCATATCCCTTTGGGATTTGCCATGATGATTTGTTTGTGGGAGAGAGGGATTTTTATCTGGCAATATGTATTGAATTCACATCTTTACACATCATGGCACACAGGGCCTCATCCTGCCTCAATGTAGTCAGTGACAGTTTTGCCACTAGTTTTGATGGAAGCAGGATCAGGGCAAGAGAGCCTGGGATTGGAGTGGTTTTTTTTCTGTTTACTTAAATAGAATTATAGGGACCTTCTTCTGCCCCTCCCAGGTATAAATACACTGGATAAGATTCTGCTCTTGTTTTTACATATGTAGCAACAAGGGGGTCTACTTCAGTGTGGATCCATCTGCATGAATGAGGGAAGATTCCGAGCGAGCACCTATTTCTGTCTTATTTACGGGAGTAGTAGTATTGTTTCTTAATTATAACTTCAGTGATTTACTCTGTTGAAGTTCTCATTTTCTTTCCCCTTTTTTTCTTGTTTGCATTGTTTACCTTTATGTTCTGGCTCTTTTCCTTAGTGATATGAAACCATCCTGTGTGACACATAATCACAACTCTTTAATGTAACCCTTGAAGAAAAATAATTGCTTTAGACAAAAAAATATTTGACATAGTCTTGCTTCAAGGGGGAGACTGAAAAGTTCAGAATTAAGAAATTAAATTGTAGTTTAATCCCTCTTAGGGTGGACTTATCCTTCACACAGAATTTTAATGTCCAAAATACTACATAGTACTGTGCTTCTGATTTCAGAGGGCTGCTTTCTTCTAGAGAGGTGCATGATTTTGTATAGTAACTAAATGGGAACAGAACCATTTTCAAGTACTTTAAAGCCATTAGCTGTGCCCAGACAGTGGGGACTAGTTTTCGGTATAATGAGTATAAAATCAGAAAAGAAGTTAGGCCTTGTCTACACTAAAGGGAAAAGTCGATGTAAGCTATACAATTTGAGTTACATGAATAGCGTAACTCAGATCAATGTAGCTTAGATCTACTTACCACGGGGTCCACACTACAAGATGTCGACAGAAGACACTCTCACGTCGACTCCCCTTACTCTTCTTGATCAGGTGGAGTACAGGAGTCGACAGGAGCGCGATCGGCAGTCAATTTAGCAGGTCTTCACTAAACCCACTAAATTGACTGCTGATGCATCGATCGCCACAGCATTGATCCTCCAGTAAGTGTAGACAAGCCCTCAAAGTGTTAGACCAACTAAAAACAAGCCTTAATACAAGAGTTTACTTCTGCTCCCTACCAGCAAAATCAAAAGGCTCTTATTTATTTTGCTGATCAGTCCATTAATACTAATTCTTATTGTGAATACTGAAGTTCAGATATTGTTTTTGGTTACAAATCAGCTCAATAACCCTGAAGTCCTTAGCAGAACATTAAAAAAAAAAAAACAGCAGATCAGGAGTGTCCCACAAAATCAATTAAAACTGAAGTAAAGAACTCTGCCTTTCCAAAAACAACAACCGTCTTATAAGCCTGAGCTGCATACTCGCTTACTTAAAGAAAGTAATATTACATTACATTTCAGCTATATGTCATGCTTGCTCATATGAATTTCTCTGCTGTGGGACTTGGTGTTTGTCCATACTGGTAAAAAGGTATAATGCAAGCATTTTCTTTGTGGGTAATGCAAATCCTTATTATAATCCAGAACCCTCAGGTATCCGACACTAATATGCATAGAAAGTGGAGGCTTCTTAATACATAATCAGTCAAGGCAGGTACGAGACTGACATGTCTGTAGATTGGGCACATGCATCTGCGTATATGATTTTGCAATTGGAGCAGCAGACAGTCAGGACAACTGGGTTCTATTTCTGGTCCCTATTTGAGTGGATATTATACTTGTATTTCACAAGGGTGCTGAGGCATAATTTATTAATCTTTGCATAGGTGAAAAGTGCTATATAAGTATTTTATTGCAGGAGTGCAGGGGAAGGGTTATGTCTGCTGATATAGGGCCCAGTTCTGAAGTTCTTACTCAGGAAGAATTGCCATTGACTTCAGTGGGAGTTTTGACTAAGTGAAGAGACTTCATATTCTAGTGTTGGGCCATTGACTGGGTCTAAAGTATGCCTTTTTTTTTCCTCCCTGTCTGTTTATATATAGGAGCTAATGCGTCTGCTCCAGACCAACTGAGCCTAGCTTTGGCCTGGAACAGAGTAGACATCGCTCGCAGTCAGATCTTTATTTATGGGCAACAGTGGCCGGTACAGTATATACCATCTTCTACAGAAATGTTTAAAATCTGACATTAAAGTGAATGCATTTAAAAAAAAACAGACTAATATGGGGTTTACAACATACTGAGAAATGTTCAAATCCAACTCAAGTTTCCCTGGTCAGAGCTACTGAAGACAGGATAGATCTTCTGCTCTTCTTAAAGGAAATGAGGCCATTTAGTGACGCAGCTAGATCATTGCGTCCACTGCCACACCTTCCATGAGATAAACAACAAAAACTAAGCTATATTAAAATTTGTTCTACAAACTGCCAGTGAGTGTCTGCTGCAAACCTTTTTGTATGCAAAAAACAAACAAACAAAAACATTAAACTATAGTTATGGGGAAAGTGAGATTTTTTTTTTAACTTTTCTAAACATCCACGTGATGTATGCTAATACTTATGATGATCTGTCATGATGTAGTAAATTTAAGTTAGATACCTATCAGGTGTCATAAGACACAAACTATCACAGTGTGAGACCCCCAGAGCAATTGCATCAAAGAAAATTGCCTATGTTTAAATACATTTGTTGCATTTTTATTTTAGATGTATTCTCCAGTTCTTGCTACTCACAAAGATGGGATTTGCAAAGGAGCCTTGCTAGCCAGTTTTTCAGTTAACCTGAATATTTCTCTTGTATTCTCTAATGGAAATAAGCATGCAAAACACATGCAGTAGCTACTGATGTCTTTCTCCATCACAAAATCACAGTGGCAATCTGTGTAAAATTTATTGTGTACATTCAGTTCACAAGCTAAAAGCTGTAGGTACGAGGTACCTCCCAGAAGAGAAGAAAGCCAGGACTGTGTGTATAATGGATGTGATATATCCGTTGCATTTGGCCCTTGTTGGAAATGCTGTTTAAAAATATATTTCTGCTTCCCTGGTTTCAAACCCTTCTTGGCTGCTTGTGTGACAATATTCACTTAGTAGGAATGAGCACAAAGTGCAAAATCAAAAGAAACAAAATGTTTGTCGAGAGAGTGAAACTAATAATGAAAAGCTGACAAGGATAGTGACTTGGTCACCTGCTACCTAAGAACTGAAAGGTTCAGTTCTTAGGTCCTGATCCAAATTTATTAGAGTGTATTGATCTTAGCACACTGATCTTTTCATTTTTGTACTGATACTTTGAAACAGGGAAACCAAAATAGATTTAAAAATGTGATGATCCCCTTCTAAGCTTAACAAGCTAAGGGAATTCTGTCAAAACACCAAACCCTCCCCATGCTAGAGTGACAGTAGCATCTAGAGGCTTTCCTCTAAACGCAGGAACAATCTCAGTGAATCCTTTCCTTTGCAGGTGGGATCCCTTGAGCAGGCAATGCTAGATGCCCTGGTGTTGGACAGAGTGGATTTTGTGAAATTGCTCATTGAGAATGGAGTAAGCATGCATCGGTTTCTCACCCTCTCCCGACTAGAGGAACTGTACAATACGGTAGGGCCAAGCTAAGGCAAATTTTCTGTTTGTTCATGTGTTTGTTTCACCACCTGCCCATCCTAAAATGACACAACTGCGCACAGCACTGCCAACACCTTCTCCAAAAATGAGTTACTATTTTCTTATATCACAAGCCAACATTGCTTTCTTGGGTTTGACTCTCTTATCATGAGAATTCACTATTGCTTCCTGCTTACTCTGTCTAAATACACATCACGAAGTGTGGTTAAATAAAGGTCACTGAAGTTGCAGATGGAACTGGGTATTTGCTGGGAGTTGTAGTTCAGTATGATAGACCTTGGGCTTAGACAGGCCATTGGTAGGGAAGTTGTGGGCAAGGTAAGACCTGAAGGACAGTGCCACATGACTCCAGATCCCTAGAGAAGATTCATTGGTTTAGTTAAAAAAAAAAAATCTTTGAGTTTTTCAGTGTTGCTAACTCTTGTGATTTTATAGCAAGGTTATCAATATTTGGTGTTTTTCTTAAAGCTGCAAATTCTGAATAAGTTATTAACTGAGAATGAGAGGTTTCATTAGAAAAACAAATTTTCTAGCCCTTATGGTTGCAGAGAAAAGCTTTCAAATATGTACTCGTAAATACTCCAACACCAGAAAGCTTATAAAAAGAACCCTACATATATTGTTTTGTAAATCTTGTGATTTTTAAGAAAAATCTCATGATGGGGGGGCTGACTCATGATTTTTGAAAGCTTGGAGTTGGTAATACCATCATGCAAAATTTCACCATTTTTGCAATCCCAAAATTTTCCAAAATTAATAGTTTTTACTTTTGCAAATTTTATTTCCAAAATGTCTTTCTCCAAAAAGCAAAAGTCCTTAAAGCAAATGTTTGAGTATTGCACTGCTCTAGTTGCTTACAGCACTTCCCATACCAACGCTCACCTCTGTCACCCTCCTCACAACAGCATGCCAAAAAAACTATTTGGGTGCTGTTGGGGAAAACTCCCAATTCACATCAGTGTCTGGTTCAGATGATTTCTATTTCAGTCCAACTGAAAGGAGTTGTGTCATGATACAAGGATACAAGGCTTTGTTCTGCCTATACATTTCAAATCCATGCCCTCACTGGGCATGTCTGCAGTCTGCACACTGGCACTCTGTCTCTGCTCCCACCTACAGCTCCTCTCTCAGCTCCCAGAACCACAGCATCCTCTTTGCGACTCAGCCCTATGGCTAGGTCATCGTCTGTTTCCCCCTTCCAGGGAAGGGTATCTCTGTCCAACAGTCCAGCCTCTTCCCCAGTGGCAAGTTGGGGGGACACAGGCCCGCCCATTACTCTGACCCAAACCCAGGGACACTGTAAATAGCAGCCTCCTGCTTCTCCTCTGTAACCTCCAATCAATGCTGCTCTATTTCCCTGGGCCACTTCCCCATGGCCCCAGCACCTTCTTTGCCCTCACTTCAGGGCACTCTGCTGCTCAGTCCCAGCAGCAAGCCAGGAGCTCCCTCTCTCTCCCCCTGTCCCTGCTAGCAGCTGTTCTGTCCAAGGAACTTACAGTTCTCTCAGCCCTCCAGGGATACAGTCCTTACTCCCTGGGCTCCCAGCAGCCACTGACCCTATTCTGTCCTGCTGCTCTCTTTTATCTGAGCCTGTTGGGCATGGATTGGTTGCTCCCTGCAATTCCTCCCTGATTGGCTGTGCTTCATGCAGCCACTCTGGGCCACTCAGAGAACTCACGTCCATTGCTCCTTCTGGTGCAGGGCATGATTAACCCCTTGTATGTCTGTGTGGATTAGGTACCCCATCACAGGCTGTCACATTATGGGCCTCAGGGGCATATATTACTAATTTACTTGTGGTGGCCAGAAGTTAAGTGTTTCCAAAATATCAAACACTAAAAGATTTGACTCAACTCATACACATAATAGAAAAACAAGTATCTGTGCTGCCCTAAAGCCAAAGGTACAGACCTGCTCTTTGATTGGCTTGTTCTTTGACTGTCTAACCTGGGACATGTCTATTAATTGAGAAGAGAGAGCCTGAGAATTTTCTGAAGATGTTGGACGAAGCTATGCTGTTGTAGTTTATTTGAAAGGAATGGGTAAATTTGTGTGATTGAAGTGCTACTGATAAGTAGGGGTGTGCATATGTTTGGTTGGGTGGTTAACTAGGAAATCTTTACATGAATGGAGCACCTTCCAGATTTTACATTTTATCTCCTACGTGGCTTCTGTATAAGGCAAAAATATTTGATTCTTCTTCATCTGTCATTTACAGAGACATGGACCATCCAACACTTTGTATCATCTAGTGAGGGACGTCAAAAAGGTAAGAGTCCAATAGACGGTAGGTTGGAGGTAATGTCATGATTGCTTCTCGTAATTAGAGACAGTCTCTGTTTTGCATGAGCTTTCAGAGCATTCTCCTGTTCCTTCCCGTCTCCCTCTCTGTCCATGCCATTTCAGTCTGCATTGTTTGTTTGTATTGAATCTGAAACTCTTGCACACAATGCACAACTAACCAGTTACTGGGCTTGCTGTCTCAGTGGTTTTAGATGCTTTGGATACAGTGCTTTCGCTAGTGGAATTGTAGGCTTTTTCATGCCATGTGGATTTATGCTGTTATCTGTATTTTTCCAGACCCATGACTATTTTGGAAGCTAATGTCCATGTTGTCAGTCAATCCCTGAGACTGTAATAGATCTATATTTTTTTGTGCTCGATCCTAGTCCACTGCAACATTTCCAGTTCCATCTTCTGTGATATACTGTAAAAGCTGTAAAGTCCTCCATCACAAACAGCATAGAAAAAGGACTAGTGCAATAAAGCAAGAAGACAGCTTGTCTCTCCCCCATTATCAGAATTTCAAGTGAGTTTCAGGCATCTTGAACTATAAAGGTCCCAATGGGGCTAAACCAATCCACTTTCTTTAGAAATATCTTTGGGAGGGGGGAGGGGGGAATTGACATGGGACCAGAAATAAATGAAAAACCAGTATTTTCTATATGCAGATGGTTCAAGCAGGGAATTGTGACCCTGTGCTGACCCCATCACCTTTAATTTTCTTTCAAAGGGTGTGTGAACTGCAGACATTCTCAGTGCACACTGGTGCCTATGTTTCTTTAAGTAACTTGTGCCTCCAGAAGGTAGATGCTTTTAAGGGGACTTTCTGTATACAGATTAACTAGTTAAATAATAGAGGGAAGAAGGAGGGAGAATTTTTGTCAGGGCACAAATCAAATTTGTGGTGTTCCTTTCATCAGTGAAAGCTAGACAGGGTTAAAGGGGTTCCGGTACAGTAGACATTAAAGGACTTCTAAACATCACAGTGTAACAGCTGATGTTTGATGCAATGCTACTATGTTAAATAACGTTATATAATAATTATATTAAATAATAGTGGGGGGAGGGCAGGCCACAGCCCCATTGGTTCTACCACACCCAAATAAAAGCAGCTAATGGTGCTGTATGCAATTGTATTAAAGGATTAAAACAGTGAAACCCCATCCCACCCCAGAATCTAATCTTACTTACCCCATTTTAGCCCCATTCATTTCAGTGTTACATAGGAATTACACTGGTGTAATGGAAAGCAATCAGAGACCTTCCAAGCCCGCCCCCTTTATTTTAATTATTCATGATGCCCCTTCTCCACCTCTTTCCTCGCACCCGTGACCTTTGGCCAGAAATGTAATGGCAAAAGGGTCGTTTGTATATGAGGTAGAGGAAGGGCTAGTTGCAGTGTCCTGCATTGCTTTCTGGAGGAGCTGGGTAAAAGTGGACCTCCTCAGGGGCTATTGCTTGTCATGGAGGTACCATGCTTGGTTTCTGAGGGAACTTCTTGTTGGTCACCCTATGGAGTTGTGACAGCAATAGCTGCAGCCTGGAAAAAGAGTCACAGATCATCCCTTCTGCTTCATACAGATGTAACAATGTCTGGCACTGAGTGGGAAGGCAGAGTTAGGACTGAAATAACAGACAGGCATGGATAGAACATAATAAACAAGTTGGCAAGAGTCTTTTGCTGGGGTTTCCCAACACAGAAACAAAAGAAAGCAAAAGCTTGAAAATTGATTAGAAATATTTGAAGAGGTTTGGGTCATTTTAGTTTTGTTGAGAAGGGGTCTACAGTATCATCTGCAGAGTAGGCATCATTAACTAATATACAAGTGTCAATGAGGAAATATGAAATATCTGCAACATATTTGGAACTGTTCGCATGCATAAATCCCTTGGATGGAGCACAGTACTCAGATTAAGCCTGAGTGCATCTAGGCTGCCTGCTTCTCTGTACTTTCTCTGTGAGGCGCAAGCTAGTAGTACATTTTGTTAGTAAATGTGTGATCATTTTTGTGTCTTCAAATGTTTGGAATGATTATCATCTGTCTTCTAGATTAAACAGATTCCATTTCAAATTCCCTGGCCGCCTCTTTCTAACATCCTTCTTCAGAAGCAAAGCATTTCAAGTGTCAAAAGGTTGTGTTATAATAAGGGTAATTAGAACATTGTTTACCATGGTTTCCCAGGGCCTCTAATCTGAGAGGTGTTTTTAAAAGAGCCGTATAGTGAAAAAGTAAGTGTTTTATAAGCACTTTATATAAACAGAAGACTTTTTCATAAAGCAGTAAGAAACTAAATGATTTTTAATATATTTTAACAACAATATGTATCCCCTGTGATTAAAAAATATGCAAGGTATTGGAATTTTTCCTAAAATATATCCTATTGGGCTTTATGTTGTTGTTTTTCCTCGTGTAGAATCTTTCTTTCTTTAACACCTGCCTGTATGTTGAGCAAATGTATGCTCTAACTGGAATACAGCTAATGGCTTAGAATACAAACAGGCCATGAGCAACCATTCACTAGTGCTCATCAGAAATATGCCCCATTGTGGCCTATTCTTTTCATTTTGTCAATGATGAAAAATTCCTATGCCATGCTGGCTGATATCTGAGATTGTACCACAGTCCTGCACCTGAGCAATCAAATCCCTTACTAGTCAATCGATCAGTCAGGAGATTTGACACGAATTTAAATACAAATACATTCTGGAAAATAACCTCTCAGTGGAGCATAGCATTATTTTACAGCGAAACGGTTCACTGTGTATGACAGAGGCAAATTGGTGTGTAGACGCTAGTCTTTTAGTTTAGATAAATTCTGAAGCCAGATAGTTAAACTTTCAATCTTAATGGCAGTCTCTAAAACTATAAACACCAAAGAGATTTGAAATCTGTCACCTCAACCTGGTACTTCCAGGACTAACCCAAACTATATGCATTTTATTTCATAGATAGAATAATTTGTAAATGTTCTACTGTAAAATGTGAATTATTTATATCTTCTGTATCTAGCCAAATTACCGATTCAGAAATAACTGCTTGAAAAAGAAACATGAAAACAATGTTGAATTTGCCATAGTATATTAAAATGTATCACCCCAAATCTCTAAGATTTTTCCTTTCATTTGAGAGAGATTCATGGTTTACAGGAGTTCTGATAGTACTATTGGGATTCCCTTTAGAACAAACTGTTATGCAATGAGGAAGGTACACAGTCTTATTTATGGAAGCTTGTATTTGTTTTGTGGATTCTGATTCACATTCTCCTGAGAGTTTCCAAATATTGTTGTGGAGATTGTTACCTCAAGGTAGCTGTTTACAGTCTAGCCCTAAAAAAAAAAAAAGCTAAAAGAATTACAGCCACAATCAGGGTTTGAATTCTAAATGTATCAATTAACAAAGAGAATACTCTCTCCTTTCTAATTACTATGGTTTATGGAGAACTGTCCATCTCCCACTTTTGATGCCCTTAGTTCAGCCACTAAAAGTAAAGCTAATTCTGTTTGCCTTATTCGCACACACAGCCTCACTGATATCAAAGGGACCTGTGTAAAGGCGAACAGAATTTTTCCCACAGTGGTCACTTTCATCACATTGTTGTTCAAATGATACACTCAAAATAAACAGCAGGAAAAGATGGAGTTGATGGTGTCTTGACACTATTTTTGTGGGCAGAGATTGCCCTCTACTGGTCACTTTTAAAAAAAATAAGATTCTGCCCTACCTTTGGATCCTATTCATGCAAAGTCATGCAGATCAGCAGGTTAGTATTTTTCATTTCTTTATTCTTAATGAATAGATGTTCATCCTGCTCATTAGTTATATATACATTCAAATTTCACTGCTATTAGTTCTAGAGACAGTTTCTGGATTCCTGTATTACCAGGGAACTGTGAAGCATAGTTTTATCTATGAAATACTATTGAACTCTTAGTATAGAAAATGAGAAATGGTCGTTATTAGTGAAAAATAAAAACAGTTCTGACCTAGTGAAAGGAATCCCACTGACACGTTCGAATTTGAGAGGGGAAGAATAGTGCATTGGTGTCATAAAGCTTACTTCAGGATCATTGCAGACTATTAGACTACCATTGGCTCAAACTGTCCTCTTTCATACCTGTGTTGTATAGGTAAGTTCCATGCTGTCTGAGGATCAAGGGTTGTGGGCAGCTTGTATCATTGTGCTGCCACTGCAGCCAGACTTGGGGTATGAACTGAGCCTTATTGTTAATCAGTTTATTTGCTGCAGCTTCTGCTACAGTATTCACAAGCACTGACTTAAGAACAGTATGTAGTTGGCACTATAAATAGTTATTATACACATGAGAATATTTACAATAGCTTAATGAAACCTAATATTGCCCATTACAGTTAAAACAGGGAGCAGTTTCATATCTACTATAGAATGGACATATTTGCTACATGGGCCTGATCCTGCAAGCGCTCTGGCACACTTTTCTTTCCCATTGACTTTAATGAGACTATTCACTATATAAAATTATTCCCATGCTTAACAGGATTGAGCCCTGCGTATGTATTATACAATGTGTGCTTTGGCTATTGTTTTACAAGGTTTCTTCAACAAAGTGTCCATTGTTAATTAAATTGACTGAAATTTTCAAAACTAAGGGGATTTAGGCACATCTTCCATTAATGTACAGGTAAATGTATTGGGAGATGTCTAAATCCCCTAGATTGCTTTGAAAATCTCCACTATGATATGATAAAGTATTGAGTTCAACATTATAATATGCTATTGGATATTCTATATTGTGTTTACTTAAATTGCATTGTGATAACTAATATTTACCACTGAACATGTTTCTACTGCAGAACATTCATTTATTGAGGTGTCAAAAAAAGCTCCTATTGAAGTCAATGGGAGTTTTGTCAAGAGATTCAGTTCTCATTAACTTCAAAAATAGTTGGTCCCATTTCTGCCAGGAAATGAATTTTAACCTTTCCCTTTAGAACAGTTATAAAACAGCTCTACATAAGTCTCCTATATGGCACTTTGTCATTGGTTCCTGTTTACATGTGATCACAAAGAGAAGGCTAGAGCCTGCAGTACTTACTCAGGTAAAACTCACATTGGTTCAAACATTCTGGACAGAGAGAACCATTTTTTAAAAGCCAATCATTTTAATTTTTCTTCTTTTAATGAGAAATGTTCATTTTTCATTACAGTGCTCAGAACACAAACATGTTATTCGGTTATGATCACATCAATAGATCATGCCTATTAGGCTCAATCTTTTGTAAGGAGCAGTGCAGAGCCACTGTGTAGTCCCCGTTATCAGTGCTGACCCCTTCAGACTCCCCCATAGTGTAAACACACCGTTTCCCAGACCTCCAGCCATGCTGGACATTCTGGTCACAATTTAACTCTCAGAGCACATGGTAGGTGTAGCACAGAACACATACAGACATTGCACCAAATTGTAACACATTACTGATCTTTTTTTAACAGCATGAGAAATACACAGATCTATACAAAAATAATAAAACCCTACCTGCATTTCCCTCCTCAGTTTTCTCATCGCTTCAGAGCATTCTTTCACCTGAGGTCAGGGCTGTCTGGGACCATCCAGGATCTTTCATAATCACAGTGCCTGGCTTGGATTATGAAACATGGAGCCTTCTCTCCCACGCTTGCCTCCTCAGACCTTGGATGATCCATTGACTTCCCCTCTCCTGCCCAAACTTCCTGCGAGTGCCTCTCTGAGGGTTTTTTCCCGCTGTGAACCCTTTAAAACCTTCCACTCCTTCTTTCAGGTGACTCCTGGATCATCTTCCTTAGGTGATCCCAGACTCCTAGCAGGTGACCTCGTTGCCAGGCAGCCTCTCCCCTGACAAACCATTGTTCTGTGTGGGAGCCTGCCTATTGTCTAGGATGTTTATATTTAAATGGAGGCTCATCCTAAATTAATGTCCCTCTATTGTCTGCTCTGTGTCACTACACCTTGGAATTTCAGTCCAACATGGAGGCAAAGAGAGACCATAGAGAAGGCAACTAGTCATTTTCAAAATAGAGTTGGTAGCTTGGCAAAGATACATAGAGTTCAGAATCTCACACAGAATTTATAAATTGTACACAAAGGTTCTTAAAATCATCACAATCTGTCCCTCAGAGTGTTTTATGATGTATGCTTTATTAATCTAAATAAAAAAACACATCTGCATAGAAGTCAAGTAGATGTACAGAACCTCTACAGACCTCTGTCTGCAAAAAATTCCTGAAGAGAAAAAGAAGGAATATTCATAAAATTAATTATTTTGAATTAATAACCCAGGTGTAATGATATTAAGAAAACTACAGATGAACTACAGTCCATGCTGCATATCATTATAGCAAACATAATGGTTTTACTAGAGGTACATTAAATAGTAGTATTAAGATAACAATTGCAATTTAGCTGCCTTATTTTAGTTTTACTATAAAAGCTCTTGTTGTATTATAGCATATTTTTCCCTTGGATACAATTCTGTGTTCATAGATGGGCTAACTGATCTCTTAGGCTTAAGTCCATGTCTAATTAACCCAGAATTGTCATGTTTCCTATAATGATATACAGACTGACTGTAGCTAATCTAGAGTTTTTTTAATATTATCATCAAAGTTGGGCAAATTATTCATAATGACTAATTTTCTGAATTATGCCTCTTTTCTGTTTGTGAATTGTTCACAGGCAGTGGTCTGTATAAAAAAAGCCAAATATTTTTGTGTGGTGGCATCTCTTACTTAGTCCCTGACTGCTCCTCCACTCTATGAGTGGACCAAAGCTTTCTCTTGCTGAGTTCCCTTATGGAGACAGAGAAAGGCCAAATGCCAGCTTTGTGGGACTGTCCTTCCATCTCTGGAATTTTCCAGGAACTCTTCCATGGGAGACCTGGGAGGGCACTGCTCTGTGGGATTTTGATGGTGGGGTCTAGTGAACAAAGGTGTGGAATAATAGGACCTGTCATTCTCCAGGCCATTATTCTATTCTAGTCTAGTCTATGTATACTTTTATACCATGCTCATCACAGTAGTATCTGAGTGGACCTCACTTTACATTCAGAGCAAAGAGAACTGTTTTAAGGTCTGATTTCATAACTTCACATGCAGTAAGCTGCATGGAACTCATGATCTTCGGGTCATTATTAGCAGCACTGATAATATGGAGTAGAAGGGAATGGGTCAGGGAGCACACAAAGTTGGAGCCATAAATATTCTGTATATTGTTGGCCTTTTCCATTTAAAATTAAAGGTGTTTGATGATGGCATGGAAATTAATATGAATTTATTCCAGGACCAGGAAGGGTAAGAAACAGTGGCGCAATGGGTCAGAACTGGTTTTTCAGCTCAACAGCACCCAGAAATTATCCAGGACATCAAGGCGTCATTTTTCAAAGCAGTGTATGACAAAGGAGCTGAGTAGCCCCCATTGGCATTAATGGGAGTTGTGTAGCAATAACCCTGTGCTGAAAACTTACCCTTTAAACCAGTGGTTCCCAAACTTGTTCGGCCGATCGCGCCTCCCAGTGGCCGTGGTTCACTGCTCGAGCCCAATGGGAGCTGCTGGAAGCGGCACGGGCCAAGGGTCATACTGGCCGCCGCTTCCAGCAGCTCCCATTGTCCTGGAGCAGTGAACCGTGGCCACGGCAGGTAAACAAATCGGCCCGGCATGCCAGGGGCTTTCCCTGCACAAGCAGCGGAACAAGTTTGGGAATCACTGCTTTAAACTGTCTTAAATCAAGTCCACAAGAGGGCAGTGTGTTAAAAAATCATCGAGTTTATATATTTACTCCTAAAACTCTAGATAAAACAGAACTGGATAAGAATCAGAATTACTTGATGCTCACCACATTCCTGGCCTATGTACATAAAGCAAAAAAAATAGGCACTTTTTGAGCCAGTTTCATGTTTTCTACAAAGCAGATGATGACATACCTCCTTGACTCTAACAAGTTTTTTAAAAGACTCATTTCAAGCAAAAGAGATTTAAGTCCACATTTAAGTGGGCACACCTTACTAATGAAACTTTTCCCCCCCTTCCTTTTATTTGATGAGTGCTAACTATTAAATAATGCAATGTAGGGAAGAAACATGCTTTTAGGAAATAGAGATCACAACTGAGGAGCTGCAAAGCCTCTGTTTGCAAATGATTTAGAGCAGGGGTTGGCAACCTTTCAGAAGTGGTGTGCCAAGTCTTCATTTATTCACTCTAAGTTAAGGTTTCGCGTGCCAGTAATACATTTTAACATTTTTAGAAGGTCTCTTTCTATGTCTATAATATATAGCCAAACTATTGTTGTATGTAAAGTAAATAAGGTTTTTAAAATGGTTAAGAAGCTTCATTTAAAACTACATTAAAATGCAGAGCCCCCCGGACCGGTGGCCAGGACCTGGGCAGTGTGAGTGCCACTGAAAATCAGCTTACGTGCCGCCTTCGGCACACATGCCATAGGTTGCCTACCCCTGATATAGAGCTTCCTTCACAATGGACTGAAAGAGAAGGCAGCCCAAATGGGTGCCAGTGCAAACATATTCAGCCGAAGAGATGCTGTGTGTGGAAAACATATTTCACAGAGAGACTAGAGTTCAGCAAGTGTGCTTGACCTTTAGGGAAATGCTTGGTCCTCACGTTTTTTGTTCTGCAGTGGTGTTTCTTGTTTCCCCCAGCAGAAGAAATTGAGTACTATTTTCTGACATTATTATCTTCTGTTACTACCAAGGATTACTGCACATTCTTATTTACTTATGTCTTCTTTCCAAGCGAGAATATCCAGGTTTCGGTTGGATCTATTTTAAGGTGAATTAATTAACCAGCATAATACATTCCTATGTTTCTTAACTAATTTGTATTTGTTTTACTCTAATATAGTTAGAGGAAACACTGAATGGTATCTGTACTAATCAGCTTTGTCTCTTTGTTTCTTTTCCTTTTTCTTTAATTTGATAGGGTAACCTACCTCCGGATTACAGGATAAGTCTGATTGATATTGGCCTGGTAATTGAGTACCTGATGGGAGGAGCTTATCGTTGCAACTACACCCGAAAACGGTTCAGAACCCTCTACCACAATTTATTTGGACCCAAGAGGGTAAGGAGCTGTATTTCTTTACCAGTAGTATTGCGATTCTGATGTCAGGCCCACCAATAGCAATTACGGGCCCCAGGGCAGAACAGTCAATGGGCCCCGACACGCACACAAGCTGCGCCCCCACTGACATTTTCACGGTGCTGCGCCTGCACTGGCTGATGCCCAGCGAGCTGCTGGCTGCACTGTTGGTCCCTAGTGAGTTGCCGGGTGCACTCTTCCGGCATGGCCAGGGCTTCCACATGCCCGCCCAGTAGGGCTGCCAACTGTCTAATCGCACAAACCCAAAGACCCTTGCCCCGCCCCTGCCCCACTCCTTACTGGAGACCACGCCCCTGTCCAGCCCCTTCTCTGAGTCCCCACCCCTACTCACTCCATCCCCCTCCATCCTCACTCACTTTCACCAGACTGGGGCAGGTGGTAGGGGTGCAGGAGAGAGTGTGGGGTGCAGGCACTGGGATGCAGTTTGGGTGTGGGGGGAGTGCAGGCTCTGGGTGGGAGTTTGGGTGCGGGAGAGGGTGCATGCTGCAGATTCTAGGAGGAAGAATGGGTGGGGGAGGGGTGCGCAGTGTGAGTTTGGGTGCGGGAGGGGGTGTGGACTCTGGGAGGGAGTTTGGGTGCGGGGTGCAGGCTTTGGAAGGAAGTTTGGGTGCAGGAGGGGGTGAGGGGTGTAGGTTCTGGAAGGAAGTTTGGGTGTGGGAGGGGGTTCAGACTCTGTGCTGGGGCAGAGGGTTGGGATGCAGGAGGAGGGCAGAGAGTCGGTGCTTACCTTTGGCACCTCCGAAAACCGACCGGCACACCCCTCTGGCTGCAGCTTCTAGGAGGGAGCCAAGGGGGTCTCCGTGCACCACTGGCACCTCCCCCACAGCTGCCATTGGCTGCAGTTCCCAGCCAATGGGAGCTGCAGAGTCAGCACTTGGGACGGGGGCAGCGTGCGAAGACCCTCTCCCCAGGGACTGCAGGGACGTGCTGGACACTTCTGGGAACAGCGCAGAGCAAGGGCAGGCAGGAAGCCTGCCTTAACCCCACTGCACTGCTGGCAGCAGCCAGGGGCCCCTGGGCCCTTTTAAATCACCTGGGCACCTGGGCAATTGCCCCCTTTGTTTCCCCCTGTCTGATGTGGTAATAAGAAAAAAGTGCTGGGAGTCAATTCAGTAAGGGGCTGAATTTTGGTAGATTTCTTCCCATCATAGGAGTTATAAGAGGAAGAATCAATACATGCATGGCATTTGCTGCTAGGATGCAGCTGCTGTTGGCCTGAGTCTAGGATAAAGATTGTTACAGGGTTCTAGTTTTTTAAAAAGCAACAATTCTCTCTACTGATTAGCAGTTCATTATGATCAGGGTTTTGTGCATAGCAGAGCAGCTGCCTCACTACAACCTAGGGAAAGTCAGCTCCTGACACTAGCTATTTTATGGGCTGGCTGCAGAAATTATTAGGTGAGGTTCTTTGGCCTGTGTTATGCAGGAGGTCAGACTAGATGATCATCATGGTCCCTTCTGACTCTAAAATCTATTAATATGAATCTGTGAATGGTTCTGATACAAAGCCTTATGAAGGCAATGAATGTCTTTCCATTGACTTTCATGGGCTTTGGATCAGCCCCTGTAATAGGTAGTATATTGCAGTTAGATTGAAAAAAAAATTGAATTGAGAGAGAGAAATTTCCCTGGTATGTGCTGAAACCTTTTTAAGTGGCATGGAGATTTCAGAACTGGAAAAATCATAACTCTAAATGGGCTTGATCCTACACTCCTTGAGTGCAAAGGGTGCAGGTTCAAGGCACAATTTTGTATTTTTTTATGTTATACTGCTGTGAATCTGGAGTAATTCGTCAGTCTTTATAAAACAAAATGATGTTCATTCTTGTCTTTAATGAAGTCTCTCCAGATTCACAGCAGTGGAACTGAAAGCAGAATTTGGTTGTCTTCCATGAAGCTTCTAGTTATAACGACTTCTCTTAGCTTACTCTCTAGCCGACACAGATATTTCCCATATGGGTTCACTTTCTAGAGACATATATGAGTATGACACTGATGATCTCATCCTAGCAGACACTGGTCCTGATAGTACAACAGCTGCTATGAAATGTTTTCATCCAAAGGAAAACTGGAGTCCTGCTGGGTTTGTTTGGGGCTTTTTTGCCAATTCCACCCTGGGGATGGCTTTTTTGTCATTTCTTTTTTTTTTTAAAAGTAGCAAAATGCACTCTTTTCTCTTCAGAGAAATGCTCCCTTCCCTCAGCCACTCAGTGGAAAAACTGTATAAATTAAGGCCTTGTAAACCTTGAGCCAGATTCTTGGTCCCTTTGAATTGCTGAAGCAGTGGAAAAAAAGGGGTGTATATCTGCTCTATGAGGAGATGGGAGAATCCCTGAGAGATATGTAGAGCCAGCAGAGTGC
The DNA here is from genome assembly GCF_016161935.1 of Mauremys reevesii. Lineage (NCBI taxonomy): Eukaryota > Metazoa > Chordata > Testudines > Geoemydidae > Mauremys > Mauremys reevesii. The sequence continues at coordinate 91,351,276 of NC_052628.1, read as the reverse complement.
CCCCTCTTTTGCAGCTTCTTGTTAGGGGGGTTGTCAGATGAAGGGTACATGTCCAGAATGCAAATGAACTCCCGGGATCCTCAATGGATGGAATGGCCCCTTAGTGTCTGCTGCATCCAGCACAAATTAGAGCTGCTGTAACTTATGGTAGGGGCCAAACTTATGCCAGGAATCTTAGGGGAGAGGGGATACGTAGGATTATATAATTTTGTTTAAAATGTTGTTGGTATGGATAGGCTATATAATGGTTTATTAAACTCTCTTTTTGTACAGCCAAAAGCCCTGAAACTTCTGGGAATGGAGGTAGGTGACATGTAATAAATCTTAATGTTACATTCTCTTCCCTTTCTCACCAAATTCAGCAGCATTATACTATCTGAGACTTCTTGTAATTAATATATTTTAAAAGTTCCACAGATTTAGAACGAGAAGTTAAACACACACAAGGCTGTACTTTCCACCAAAGTAAATTGTTTATATAAATGCAAATAGAAAATCAGTTTCTCAGTATGCTTCCCCATAGACAAACTAAAAAAAAAAAAGGTGGGGGAAGTAAATCCTGTCGTCTCCAGGTCTCTGTTGGTGAAATTGGTACATATTGTTTTAAATAGTACAGTCTATTTGAAACCAGTATCCCAATCCAACAACTATAAAAATAGAAAGCTGTCAGAGAGGTCAAACAAATATAGTATGTGATGCCTAGTTCCCATTGACGTGGCTGAGGCTTTTGACTTTTTCTTTTCCCTTTGTAGAAAAGGCTAGAGGCAATTGTTTGGGGTGCAGGGAAGCACAAAATCCTACTTTGCCACTCCAGAATCTATAAATAGCAACTAGATGCCTTGCTGTCCTTAGCCAAATACCTGCTCCCACATCCGACAGCAATGGATAGATTACCACATTACATGAATGTTTCTGCTAAAATAGGGTCAGATGCACAAACTGTTATTCATATTGAGTAGTGCCTTGCTCCACAAATAGTCCTGTTTACTTCAGTGGAACAACATGAGGGAGAAGGTACTACTTAATGTGAGTGAGGGTATCAGAATCCAGCCCATGCCCATCAGGGCATTTGTTAACAATTAGATTGTTGTTTTTAAGTTTCAGTGTGAGCACCGTACTTAGTTGAATGTGAGTGGTTTGCACTTTTCAGAGTAGTTGTTTCAGGCTGTCTGTTTGCAGACTCAGCAAACCATTACTGCACTGTTTCATATTTCCTCAGATATTGAAGGTTTTCTTTACAACTATATGGGAGAGAAGCTTCTCTCTTTTAATGAAAACTTCAATTCTGGGGCATAATTCTGTGTCAAGTGATTGGATTCTGTAGCAAGTTTTGTGGCAACCTAATTATGGAAAATGTGGAGCACTGAGTATAGTTTTTTTTTTTTATTTTACATGCTATTTAGGCTGGAATTCTCAAAAACCCTCCACTTTGTCCTGTCTGTACTCCCAATACCATCAATGGGACCACTTTCACAAATCCCAGCCTTAATTATTTTGTAAATATCATTGGTTTATAACTGTTACTTTTATGACCACTTTTTAACTATATTTAATTGTAAACAATATTCAAATAAAGATTTTCAAAAGTAAAATATCTTTACTTGGGAACTTGAGATAGAATGGAGGGCATTAGTGTAGTGCAATGTCAATCTTCAATAACCCAACATCCTTCAGCCTCTGTAATGCTGTACACTGGCCCTTCAGAGAGCTGAGGTTTTGTATGATAAGTTTCACTTTCCTGCTAACACAAGGAGCAAAGTTCAGCGAACACAATCTGGGAACAAAAGGACAAAGGAAAGCTATAGGACAAGATGAGAGGACGGAAATAAACAGGACGGGCAAGCAAGAAGAAATAACATGGAATTGGAGGGGGAAAAGGGAGAAGAAAGGACACAGAATTGAAGGAGTGGGATAGTATGTGAGGAGAGAGAGGTTACCCCACTGATAAGATCAGGATGGGAGATCACTAAGAATGAGACAGAAGTGGGGAAAGGACAAAACAATACCACGCTACCATCTTTTGATGAAGCATCCTCCAGCCTCTCCCTCATTGTCCTTTCTAATGCAATTAGAGTGAAAAGAGGTGAATGTATCCACCTCAATGTGTTAAAAACTCAGAGGTAAATGGACATACCAAAAGCTTTAATGTAAAGGTGGTTTTCCCAGGAGTGACCTGGGTATGTTATGATAGTGCTCTGCACTACCACAGGGAAGGGCCAGGTTAGATTGACATTCCCAGTTTCCCATTTCCGACCAGACAGGAGCTGGGAGTGTTGAATCATCATTTCATATGCATCACATTTATTTTGTGAATTATTTTTTTCAGTGAATGTGAAATTAGTTATGTAAGTTTGTGTAGAGAGGAGTAGTGGGAAGCAGCAGAAATTCTCCTCCTAGAAACTCAGAATGTGGGCTGGTCACAGTGAATAATTAGTCAGTCTAATCAGCAATTAAAAGAAAGTAAGTTACATGAACATGAGTGTGCCTGTGGCGAGGGAGTCAGCTTCCTCATGTTGTGCCTTCTGTATCCAGTGTAAACTGATTCACATCATTCCCTAGAACCACACTTTCTCCTTGTTTGACAGGATGACGTCCCTTTGCGAAGAGGAAGGAAGACCACAAAGAAACGAGAAGAAGAAGTGGATATTGATTTGGATGACCCTGAGATTAACCATTTCCCTTTCCCCTTCCATGAGCTGATGGTGTGGGCTGTGCTGATGAAGCGTCAGAAGATGGCCCTGTTTTTCTGGCAGCATGGGGAGGAGGCTATGGCAAAGGCTCTGGTGGCTTGTAAACTCTGCAAAGCCATGGCCCACGAGGCATCAGAAAATGACATGGTGGATGACATATCCCAGGAGCTGAACCACAACTCCAGGTTGATTTCCTTTCATGCATACTTTCTGGGGAGTAGCAAAGAGAGGCTGCTGAAACTGCCAGTAATCAGCTTAGGAGTGGCTTGCTTTAACTGCTAAAAATGTAGGGAAAATGCAGTGCCCTCAAAGCCAAAGGAGTGGCTTTTAGGGAGCACCCATGCTAACAGAGCCCTTCTAAAAACCGTGCTAACAGTGCAACTTCTGAAATGGATAGAACAGGAGCCAAAAAGGTGAATGAAGCCTCTATACTGACTATATGCTTTCCTCCATCTTGAGGCCACCAGAGCCTGAATGTGATTCTGTTGAGTCACTTTTCCCATCCCAATGAAATACAGTTCAAAATCTACTGAAGTAGTACCCAGGTGCAGGAAGTAACTAATCAGGAGATCAGACTAGATGTCAGGAGGTCAGACTAGACCATCATCATAATCCCTTCTGGCCTTAAAATTCATGAATCAAAGACCAACAGGAATTTGAACAATGTTTGGACACAGGTTAATAAAACCTCCCCTTCAGGGGTACCTGACCATGAGATCATGAACAAGCAATGGGGGCCTGGATTGCCTAATAGCAGATAGACAATGGGCTTCAAGGAGAGAACAGCAGCCAGGCAGGTGAGAGCAGATGTCTGGGAGCAGTGGGTACGCAGTATTCTAAATCAGGACATTTATTTAAGTGCCTAACTTTAGGCACTCAGGTTTGAAAACGTGGGCCTCCATGTACAGCCAGCACCGCGACTGCATTTCATGGAGCTGTCACTAACAGTGTACTTTCCACAAAGCAGACTGTGCTGGCTAATGAGAATGTCCTCTGTTGCAGGGATTTTGGCCAGCTGGCGGTGGAGCTGTTGGACCAATCGTACAAGCAGGATGAGCAGCTGGCAATGAAACTGCTGACCTACGAGCTGAAGAACTGGAGTAACGCCACGTGCCTGCAGCTTGCGGTGGCAGCCAAGCACCGAGATTTCATTGCTCACACTTGCAGCCAAATGCTGCTCACAGACATGTGGATGGGCCGGCTCCGGATGCGCAAAAATTCAGGTCTAAAGGTCAGCACTGCCTTAGTATCAATTAAGAGCAAGAGCTCTAAGGGATGGCAAGGGGGCTGACACCAAATCAGCTACAACTAGATGTACTAATAAACTAATTGCTGGTCCTGTGTTATTTATAGTGACATGACACAGTGAAAGCAACAAAGAATCCTGTGGCACCTTATAGACTAACAGACGTTTTGCAGCATGAGCTTTCGTGGGTGAATACCCACTTCTTCGGATGCAAGTCATCATGACACAGTGCTCATCCCTGCTGGCCCAAATCCTGAGTGCCTTACTCAGTCCTTGGTTAAAACTCTCCAAGATCAATAGGACAGTTACTGACATAAAGACTGAGCAAGGGCTTCAGGATTTCTCCCTAACTGAAGACTTCAGGGTCTGGCCGTATTTAAAAAAAAAATCAGTTAATAAATTAAAAGGGTGTGTGAATGAATTTATTACTAGTGAAAGGTGCTGAATTGACAACCCTGGAGTATGATCCTCAGAACAAGCAAATGCAGCAGCAGTGCAAATACTCCTGCAATCCCAGGTCAAGCTGCCTCCTACCTAACCTGGACAGACCACCCCTAGGGGATGTGGAGGATAATTCAATCAAGCCCATTTAATACTGAATTTCTCTGGCAAAATAGCCAGTGAGAGTGGAGTTTTCTGACAGGCATTTTTGTCCAAGAGGAACTGAGCTGTGGTGCATTCACCTTCAGCACAGTATTCACTAGTCAGACCAAGAATTGCCATTTTTAATTATGTTTTGTGGTGATATTCCCTGACGGGCATTCCCTCGCCTGTATCAGGTTTACATGTGAAAATCGACACTTGCTCTGACTGTTCTATTGTGCTGCAAAAGCATGTATCTGAGAAAATAATTATGAACAGCACAAATATAAATATATCATTATCGCACTGGAACTAATGCACTATCAGTAACAAATGAGCGTCAGTAGCTAATAAGATTCTTATCTCACTTGTGTCAGAGCTCTGCATGAGTACCTTTCTTTCTAAAACTAGGACATGTTCTTACATTTTGGAAAGTCCTCCCTCTTAGCCATGTTTTCTGAATCCATCTGTGCCCGGATCCCCTTGCTCTCCCTGGGGGGCCTGACCCTCTTGCAAACCTGACTTTTGAGATGTTCCAGTTGTTCATTATTCAGTAGATCTTGCTTACTGTAGTGTAGTGGATCTATCCATTTTCCCTCCTATGCCTTGTCCTTTACAGTGTGTACCTCTTCAGCCACACAGCAGACCCCTGGCCCTATCCTTTGCATAATAAGTACCTCAGGGTGATAAATTCCATTTTCCTTTTGGTTTGTTCCAACAGCAGCTCCTCCCAACTGTCCACACTCAGTTTATTGTTCACTTTATTTATTCTGCTTTATTCCATAAACCTTTATCCTTTATCTTTCCCTCCCTGAAGCAACTCTCTTTAGGCAAAAGAGAGAACAGCATAGACTTTGTCATGCACCTTAATGGAGTATATGGCAGCATTGGGGGTTGGGGGGTGTACTTTAAAAGCAGGGCAGCTCCAGTCCAGAGACCTGGATTGACCTCTGCAATGCACTAGTAAGCACCAGTAGACAAAGCAGGAATGTTCTCCCTCATGGGATGGAAATATACTCTCCTCACATATGCCAACAGGCCTACTACATAATTTAATTGGCATTACTGGAGTTAAATTCATTGGAGATATGTATAAAATGATTTTTCCATGAAATGCTGGCAAAAACCAAGCTTTGGTGTGTGTGTGGTTACAGATGGGCCTAAACCACGATGGGTGATCCCACACAACCCAGGTGTAGTGTGTTGCATGTATAAGAAGAACGTAAAATGGATGTGCAGCACAAGACAGCGAATACAGGAGAATATGAGCTCACATTGATGGGAGCAGTGCTGCCAAGTTACAGGAGTGAATACCTAAGCACATAAGTTGCATACTTTTAAGTCTGTCTCCTCAGACTCACTCATGCCATTGTCGTGACCTATTCTACCCTATGCACTTCCAAGTAAGGGACCACAGGGAACTTACTAAGCCCTGATCTACACTACTAAGTTTTGTTGACCTAGCTGTGTCAAAAATATCACACCCCTACCCAACATAAAGCTAAGTCAACAACGTCCCCAGTGTAGATGTAACTATGCCAACAGAGGAGTGCTTTCATTGGCATAGCTAATGTCTTCTGGGGCGGCAGTATTACCATCCTGGCTAAACTCCTTCTGTTGGTTTATGCTGTGTCTCCACTAGTGGGCTCTACCAGCATAGCTATGCCAGCACAGGCTCTGTACTGTAGACACGGCTAACACTTACTGCAGAGAACTAAGTCTATTGCCTAATATTTTTTGTCTCACATTAACACTGGAACACTCTACTGTGCAATGTGCAAAATTTTTCAGGTTCAAGGTTCAATGCTTTTGTGGTTCCGCCTACTACCTAGTATGGTAATATTTTGTAGTGTTCTAGCTTGTAACAATATGTATGAGATGAGCAATTTAGAGTTGTATGAAATAAATTATTCAGCACCATGAGTTAGCCATATAACTTCTATTAACATTGCAAGGCATGCTATGCTTAGTTTCCCTACAGTCCTCTGTAAACATAATCTCAAATGACAGATTTCCAGGTGCCATTGAAATTTACACACTGGAATGTTTGATTCCCAGATTCCCCAAGGGGCTTGTTCCATTTGATACTAAGCTACCACCATAATCATAACCTGTTAATTGAGATGATATTATTATTATCATTATTATTGCTTTAGGTAATTCTAGGAATTCTACTTCCTCCTTCAATTCTCAGCTTGGAGTTCAAGAACAAAGATGACATGCCTTACATGTCTCAGGCCCATGAGATCCATCTACAAGAGAAGGAGCCAGAGGAAGCAGAAAAACCTGTAAAGGAAAAGGAAGAGGAGGACATGGAACTCACAGTAAGGGCAAATAATACAAAAGCCAGCCTAAGTTCTGTCAATTTACTATTCCGACCTCTACAGGAACTGCAGACTAGAATGTCCAAGTTTAGTGGATAAATGCCTCCAAAAATCCTCTTTCCTCAGCGGGACTCAATACTTGCGTTGCAATGCTGAATCGCCAAATTTCCCTCTTTGAGTCCTGATGTTGCCTCAGTGCATGACAATACTGCCTCATCACATTGTGATGTGACGTCATGTATTGACCAACAGCAACGTGGCATTGTCTGAACTAAATGTAATAGACTTGCAGGATTCAGAACACACCCAAGAATGTTAGGATGAGTAGCCTGGATGAGACTGAGCACTAGTCTTTCATGTGTTCAGAAGGCAGGGAGAATGGAAGTTTCCAAAACTTGGATGGGGACTGGAGGTTTTTTCCTTTTATCTGTTCTCGTTAAGCAGAAATTAGTGTACTGGTAGGTGTACAGCTAAGATATGGAAATCTGTCTAATCAGAATTTCACCTCTTTGAGTCCCTCACTCAATGCTTTCTCACGTTGGTGATTACTTACTAGCACACATGTGGAAGTACTTAGAAAGGATTGCACAATCTAGCCCTGGATAATAACAGGAGTTCGGTGGAAGGGGGTTACATTTGATTGTGTTCTTCTGTTTTTTTATAATGAATATTTTATTTGCTTAATTTAAAATGTTAGAATTGCACAGTGTAACCCGGAATGAATAATTCATACCACAAAAGGACTCGAACCATTGAAATTCCGATGATTAGACAAATCTCCACAGTTCCTTGTTTGTATCAAGCTTCATGGGCATTTTTTATTTGGCCAAGGTAGGGGAAAAATTGCAAATCCCATCATCAGAGAGCTTTGAAGGGCTTTAAATCCACCCTGGTCTTCCAGGGCCAAGATGCAACTGAGACACATCAGTCAAAAAGAAAAGGGTTCTTTCTGGTTATTTTTTTTTTAAAAAACAGCCTATTTCCCACAGGCAAACAGCAGGCGCTGCCCCCAGGACCCCATCTGCAGGCAGGCAGAAGGACCTGCCTACAGGACCCAATATGCAGGCAAGCGGAAGAACCAGTCCACAAGACCTGCCTACAGGACCTATTTGCAGGCAAGAACCTGGCCATTGGAAAAGACCAGATGCCAGCATAGCATTTGATGGGCTGTTTTCCACTCATTAGCTACTAATTACAATTAATTATTGCTGGCTTCTGCTCAGTTCATGAAGTGCTTATTCAAATCCAATAAGTGCTTCACACAGTGCCATGTTTATGGCATTGGGTAAAATATGGCAATGAGGTAAATACCATGATCTCTCTGTGAACATCCTGGCTCTCTGTTTCTTGTCTCCAATACTCATTTCCCTTTAAAAACTTTCTGATTACCACTACAAAAGCACTATACTCTGAATGATATATTCTTATCTGCAGGCCTTAGGATTTAAGCTTTCCTTCCTCTCGCCTCTCAGCCTTCTGACAGTCCTATGGCTCTCCCCTTTCACTGACTCTGCCCCCCTGCTCCCTGATATGCAGCACACACACCACTGATAACCCAATTCAGGGAGAATGAATTGACTATAGCTTTCTCTACAAAAAGCAGGAGCAGGGGGACCCAGCTGATCCCATGGAGTCCAGCAGCTCTTGTAATATGGTCTTGGGCCCTCTGCTGCTGAATTCAAATGTTTTTTATATGTCCTTGAGTTGTGAGCTATAGAACACCCAGCTAATTAATTTTGCATCAATCAACAGCAGGCAAGCTGCTGGGACCCACAGTGGAGATGTAGGAGATTTGCAGAGACTGGGACCTTTCTGGATAGTTTCAGAAGAAAGACAGCATCCCTGTCAGGAGGCTGTTATATCTAGTCCTTTCCCAGGCTTCACAAAAAGTGACATTTTCTAATTATGAAAAATAGTTTGGTTTAAATTTTGGGTGAAAGTTATGCATTGGTTCTTATTTTATCTGAACTGCTTCACCCCTGGGACAGGAGGACCCCAGAAGGATTACTCAAAAAGCTCTTTCATGAAGACCTTTTTTTGGTCACACTTGATATTTAGGGTACATTTTAAACCATCTGTGAGAGTAATAAATTATTAACAGATGTTTTCATAAACGGTTAATCAATTGTTATAGAGTCCAACAAGTTGCTTCTAACCATAACTTGTAACCATCTACAACACCATGTACGGTCTTATCACTGTCCACAACACACACCACTCGGGTCTACAGAATGCTTATAATGTCTATTAGTTCTTTATAAGTGAATCTTGAATATAAAGTTGCCCTCCTTTTTTTAAATGGCTAGTAGTACAACTCTGTGAATTGATTATTACAGAATAGGGTGTGTTCTATGTTTTCTCTGCTGCCCCAGAAGACTAGGGGGATTTTATCACCACCCTGTGATGCACGAAAAGGACTGTGTTACCGCCATGGCTTACACTTATGCAAAGTGGGTGTAAATCGCTACCATTCTGATCTGATAGCATTTTCCATCCAATCTGCACTTGTTCTGCACAGGAGTAAATGACCACACAAGGTGCAAAAGCAGGGAAATAAAGCCAGTGTGTATGACTCGGCATGTTTTTATGTGTTTACACTGCTTTTTAACAGGTTTTTGTTTGGTAGTACCCAGAGGGACAGTTATATCAGGAGAGGGAAATTGAGGGCTTGTGTACATGGTGTGGCAGTGCACAATACAGGAGTGTGATTTCTAATGTGTTGCACCCTGCTGGTGCGCACTAAAGGTTCCCTAATGTGGCTTTAATGTAGTGTCATTTGAAACAGTATTTCATTAGGGAACCTTTAGTATGCACCAGTAGGGTCCATACAGACCAGTTAATGCACAACACATTGCTGTGCCTAAGAAATCACACCCTCATAATGTCCATTACCCTATCCAATAGACAAGCCCTAAGTTATCATCCATAGTACATGTCACTAGAATGCTGAATTTATACATTGTAAATTACTTGTTATTTATTTTTGCTTTTTAAATTTCTAACAGGTGCATAGGTGTGCCAGGCACAAATCTCATTAACACTTTGGTGATGGGCAACAGGATTTCCTGATATAACATGCCCACAAGAATGCATTTACTAGAGCTCCTCTTTCATCATTGCAACCCCAGCACAAAAAGGGTTAACAAGCCATAGGATTTGTGCATGGAACTTTCACTCGCTAATCCTTAATACTTAAATTTGAGGAAATACTGCATGGGGGGAGGAGTGGCAGGAGACTAAAATCTACAGGAGTCCAACTCTTCCACGGACAGTCTTATTTCCAGGAGCAACATATCACATCACAGTCATTTGTTCAGGATTTTCTTTGTTTAGTTCTAATTTTCCACATCAAATAGAGAGTCTGCCCTTCTACAAGTAGTAAGAGTGCAAATAAAAGAAACATGTTTGGGCTTAGGACATTCCCCTTTTCAAAAAAATCTCAAGTAGGTTAGTTTTTTGGATATGAAATGATTCAGGCTCTTTCTGGAACTAAAAAAAAAAAAATACAGACTGAAACCCTAAAGCTACAAAGCTTTGAAAGTTAGCTTCTCCGTGGGGTCAGCGCTGCAGTGGTACAGATGAGAGCTGTGAGATAGCAGGGCGGTTTTCCCTGTTTTTTTTCTTATTCATGATAAAGACCAAGTGAACTGGGGAAAATGAGCACAGTTGTCCAGGAAAGGTTGGCAAAAAAATGGTTGCCTCTTTGTGCCAGGAAACACTGAATGGTTGTCTGTGAGGGAAATTGTTTTCCCACAACCCCTGGACACATTTCTGTGTCTGTCCTCCCTGCTGTCAGCAACTCTTAATCTGACTTGAGTAAACTGCTGTTATTGGCAAGCAATAGGAGCAGCTGAAAATGCTAAAGGGGGGTCACTGAGCTGAACTTAACACCTTTGCCCTGGCCATGCCTTAATTCACCCCCGCTCGTACACTTCTGCTCGCTCCCCATGACTCAGTTCAGGGTGAATATATAGGCTTGCTCACATTGCTAAGCACTATGGGTGAAATTCGCCCCAGTGCAGAGAACCAGCACAAGGGATATGCACCACTTATGTCTCATGTAAAAACCATAATTTGGGGACTTAAGTAGTGCATTAGCCCATGCTGGTTTCTTGTACAAAGATGAATTTCACTCTAACTGCAGAACATTTCTGCACACTGTGGAAACCTCTGTGTACAGCTGCTGAGCAAACACTAAGAGTAAGTCTTACACTGCATTTTGGAGCGAACCTCATAGGCCAAGTCAAAAGATGGGCTGGCGGGATCACACTAGTGTGCTAAAAATAGCTGTATAGGCAGAGCTTTGGACTTTCAGCTTGGGCTGGAGCTTGGGCTTTGAAGCTCACCCCTCCCGTTAAACTCCTGCCCAAGCCACAGCTTCAAAGTGCTGTCTGCACAGTTATTTTTAGAGTGCTAGTGGCAAGCCCACTGGCACATCACTGACCATTTTTTAAATCAAGATTGCATGTTTTTCTATACGATCTGCTCTAGGAAGAACTTCCCCAAAACGATATGTATGGTCTGTGTTATACAGGAGGTCAGACTAGATAATCATAACGATCCCTTCTGGCCTTAAAATCTATAAGTCTCTTGACCTAACCTGGGGGGTTTGCTCCAAAATGCTGTGTAGATATATGCCCAGTGCTAGTGCTTTGGCTCTGCTTATTTCTTTCAACAATGTTCAGCAGATGCTGCAGAATTGCGCACGTAGAGCTGCAGTTAGTATAGATCAGGGTCTAGAAAACGGTGTTCTCAGTGTTCAGAAAAAGGAACTATTGAGCACATGCAAAAGCTGGTTTTTACATGCTTACATCTCTGGGGTTTTTAGCTATTTTTGTCCGAGAAACAATGAAAGCATCCATTCCAACTAAGCACCGTTATCACATGGCCATCATTTCCCTCTGTACTGTGGAGATGGTTGTGTGTGTATGCGCGCACGCGTGCACGTAGATGGATATTCAGTGAGCTATGTTCCATTTTTCCTCACCAGTTTGTAGATACTAAAGTTTGTAAATAGCGTGTGCATTTCACTAAAGATGAGTTCTGAAAAGCCTAAGCTCATATTCAGTGGGACCAAAATTCCTGTTATAAAACAAATGCGCAGTATATATATACTGCTACTACTAAAAAACATATTTTAATTTGTAAGTGCACAAGCCAAATGTTTCTTGTTGCTGGAACAACTCTAAACATAATTACAATGAAATAAAGCCACATGCCTAAAAAAATCCCAGAACCCTGCTCACAAAATCCCCATGTCCCACTCAATAATGTACATGTAGCACACAACATAAAACTGCAGGCCAAAGGGAAAGCAAGTAATGAGGATGCTGCAGATATACTGCACTGTGCGTGTTGCCCTGAAGTCAGGACTACCCCGACTGACTCATGGCAAACCACAGGCAAAGTTTTACATTAGAAAATGAGATGCCATTTACACCAAACAGTTTCAGTGTTGTCTCACTGCTTCTCCTACCTTCTTCTTCCCCTCAGAAATAGACACGTTTGTTCACATTCATTGCTTGCAACAGCACAGTGCAAACTGTCCATTGACTCGGGCTCTTTCTATAATATTTTTAATGGGAAGGCTTTTCAGATTTGTTAATACCATCATGAAATTAACATCCTGGGACATTAGGTTAAGCCTAATCCCTAGCAGTTTTAAAGCTATTCCCCATCTGCTCTGTGGTAGATGGTTATTTTGAAATGACTGTAACATGGTTAACCTCAGCATCATTATCCACAAGAAAACAAGAATAACTAGGCAATAAAGCAGCAATAGTGAAATAAGAAATGAACCTAAAGCAAGGTACCGAACGGGACCTTATCACACTGACTGCTGGGGGAATACAGGGCCATTCAGAGTCGCACATTTATAAAACTGTGAAGGGTTTGGAATTTGTTAAACAGTCACCCGCCCTGAAACACTGCCCAGTGCCTTAGTTAAATCTGCCAAAGCCCTTTTTCACCTCTCCCTCAGAACTCTTGAGCACAAGCAGGCAACAGAGCTAGAAGCCCCCAGGATAGGCACTGCAGATTTATGTAGCACCAGATATCAGTTTTCCCCATAAACACTCAGGAGGCAGAGGGAAGTAAGCAGACAAATGATTTTCTCAGGCAGGAAGAGCAGAAATTGTTCAGAGCATCTCAAATCACATGCAGAAAACCATCCTCTCTCATGACCTGGGAAATAACTCTGTCCCTGTGTCCCTCGGGCAAGTTGCCTTTTGTAATGGGAAGGGTTAACAGTCTCTATTAGTATTATTACATTCAGTGAATGCTGCAGATAGAGTCTGCAAGGAGTGAGTCAGTCTGCTTAGCTAAAGTGAATCCTGCTACCATTTTCCTTTGTTCATTAACCACTTCCTCCTTTTATTCTGCTATGTCTCACCCAAACTTCTTGTGACTTATTTTTTGAGTCTAAGTTGGGTGCCCTGTGTTAATATTTAATACCAGTTGTTTTAAACACATTTGGTAATGCCCCTAGCGTCTGGGATAGACACAATGAGCTAATGGATAAATAACTCTTCTAAGATGGAGTGCGGTTTTAAGAGGGAGAGAAAAGACTCAGCTTCTACTCTGTCCTTGAGTCTTAGATCTTTGTTCTTTTTCTATAGAGACTTACAGTTAGCAGGTACTCAGTCAAATACAAGAAACTGAGCAACCACATGGCAAATAGCAATAACACTGAGAAAACTAACATGAATCAAATAAAGTGTAAACACTACAAATGGCAGCAAAAACTTAGATACCTTAACAATAAGTACCCTATAAATATCTAGACAGACAGAAATAAATACATATGTTCATGCCTTGATTGAATTGTTACAATTTATTCTTTAATAAGGCCAAAAAATGTAGGAAAGGCTTCCCAGAAGATATCACAAGGTACAGTGCTTGCCCTTAAGAACTTGCATTCTAAATTATAGATACGACACAATAATGTGGGGTGTCAAACAGTCCAAACAGTATGGGAAGAGAAAGGACTAGGGTTGTCGATTTAATAGCAGTTAACTCACGATTACTCAAAAAAATTAATGGCAATTTAAAAAAATAATTGTGATTAATCACAGTTTTAATCACACTGTTAAACAATAGAATACCAATTGAAATTTATTAAATATTTTGGATGTTTTTCCACATTTTCAGATATATTGATTTCAATTACAACACAGAATACAAAGTGTACTATGCTATTTTATTACAAATATTTGCACTGAAAACAAAAGATATAGTAGTCTTGAATTCACCTCATACAAGTACCATTGTGCAATCTCTTTATCATGAAAGCACAACTTACAAATGTAGATTTTTTTTGTTACATAACTGCACTCAAAAACAAAACAATGTAAAACTTTAGAGCCTACAAGTCCACTGAGTCCTACTTCTTGTTCAGCCAATCGCTAAAATATCAACAAACTTGTTTGTCTATATTTACGGGAGATACTGCTGCCCACTTCTTATTTACAGTGTTACCTGAAAGTGAGAACAGACGTTCGCACTGCACTTTTGTAGCCATCTTTGCAAGGTATTTATGTGCCAAATATGCTAAACATTCATATGCCCCTTCATGCTTTGGCCACCATTTCAGAGGACATGCTTCCATGCTGATGACGCTCATTTAAAAAAAAATGCATTAATTAAATTTGTGACTGAACTCCTTGGGGAGAATTGTATGTTTCCTGCTCTGTGTTTAACCCACATTCTGCCATATATTTCATGTTATAGCAGTCTCATATGATGACCCAGCATGTTGTTCGTTTTAAGAACTCTTTTTCACTGCAGATTTGACAAAACGCAAAGAAGGTACCAATGTGAGATTTCTAAAAAAAAGCCACAGCACTCAACCCAAGATTTAAGAAGTGCCTTCCAAAGTCTGATTGGGAGGCGTAAGGAGCATGCTTTCAGAAGTCTTAAAAGAGCAACACTCTGATGCAGAAACTACAGAACCCAAACCACCAAAAAAGAAAATCAACCTTCTGCTGTTCGCATCTGACTCAGATGATGAAAATGGACATGCGTTAGTCTGCACTGCACTGCTTTGGATCATTATCGAGCAGAACCCATCATTACCATGGATGCATGTCCTCTGGAATGGTGGTTGAAGCATGAAGGGACATATGAAGCTTTAACGCATCTGGAGTGTAAATATCTTGCAACTCCGGCTAAAACAGTGCCATGCAAATGCCTGTTCTCACTTTCAGGTGACATTGTAAACAATAAGAGGGCAGCATTATCTCCTGCAAATGTAAACAAACTTGTTTGAGCAAGAAATAGGACTGAGTGGACTTGTAGGCGCTAAAGTTTTACATTGTTTTACTTTTGAATGCAGTTATTTTTATACACAATTCTACATTTGTAAGTTCAACTTTCATGATAAGAGATTGCACTACAGTACTAGTATTAAATGAACTGAAAAATACTTTATTTTTACAGTGCAAATATTTATAATAAAAAA
The DNA here is from genome assembly GCF_016161935.1 of Mauremys reevesii. Lineage (NCBI taxonomy): Eukaryota > Metazoa > Chordata > Testudines > Geoemydidae > Mauremys > Mauremys reevesii. The sequence continues at coordinate 91,335,976 of NC_052628.1, read as the reverse complement.
TAAATATAAAGTTAGCACTATATATTTCATATTCTATGTTGTAATTGAAATCAATATATTTGAAAATGTGGAAAAACATCCAAACATATTTATATAAATAGTATTCTATTATTGTTTAACTGTACGATTCATTGCAATTAATTTTTTTTACTTGCTTGACAGCCCTAGGAAGGACAAAGATGTTACAGCAATATAATAATCTGGTTATTCAGGGAAATAGAATGTAAGAACATGAATGTTATGAATTAATATTATAGATTAAGGAAAGTCATCAAGAGGTTATTTAATATAGGAGTGCCCCAGCAAACATCAGATATAATATCAAGAGTTTAGGGGATTCAGCCGTAGTTTACCTGCATCTTCCCAAAAGTACCTTCAAAATTTTCAGCACCTGGAAGAATGGCACAGAACTATAATGTCATTAGCCTCAGAAATACAACCTCCCATTGCAGAAGGTAAAATTCATTTTTGACTTGGCTTTCTCCTCAGTATAGTCTACATACACACACAAACAAACAAACGAGATTGTAATGTTTATTTTTAAATATCTAGGAATTGCTTAGCTATTATGGTGGTGGGCCATATCGCATTTCCAGCAAGGCACTTTAAGCACATAAATAATCCAACTGAAGTCAACTAATTACGTACACAATTAAATGCCTTGCTGAATCAGGACACAGGAAGGAAGGACAGTGTCATTAAAGTACAAATGCTGGATTGGGAGAAAACATCTCTGCCATGACATCCTGTGTGACTTTAGACAAGTCACTTGACCTCTTAGTTTCTTAGTTAGTCTTAGTTTCCTCCTTTGTAAAATGGGGATAATAGCAATACTTGCAAGGGTGTTTTGAGGCTGCATTAATTCATGTTTAAAATGCTTTGAAATCTTCAGAAGGAAAGTGCTATAGAAACATTAACTGAAAGCATCCGGGCAGCACCAGCCCACTTAAGTAAGACAATAGTATCAAAATACTTGACTTGCAGGTGTCACTATATGGAGAAGTATCAAAATCTGTGCCTGTCACAACAAATGTAAGAGTGGGAACTTGCTTGCAGCATGAAAACTCTCATAAAATTCCAGCTACTCTGAGTCTCCTATTCAGAGAGGAGTAAAAACAAAAGAGCTATTCTACAGTCAGTATTACAAATACAAGAGGACGCTTCTCTCTTTTTTTTGGCCTTATTTCTTTAAGGAAAACAATGCCGTTCTTCAGAGGTTATAAAATCATTTAAGATTCAGTGAGTAATATTTATTGTAGTCATTCTCTCTCTCTAAGGTCGAGCATGAATTTCAGACTAGCTCTACATGTAGACAACAACCATTGTTGTTGTTTAGTCACCATTGGTATTGTATTTATTGTTGTTTAGTCACCATTGGTATTGTATTTATTGATGTCTTATGTATTTATTTCTAAAACACCTAGCAGCAGATCCTCTGTTGGTGCAAATTGTAATAGCGTCAATGAAATCAAGTCATTGAAGTCAATGGAGCTATGGCAATTTACACTATGTGGTAGATCCTCAGCTAAAGTGTGTTCAGCATTCTGGAAAATAACCCTGGAAGAAGATGCAATCCCTATAGCAAGGAGCTTACAATGTAAAGCCTCATTCCTGCAATGGACTCCAATGGGCAGGCCTCTGCATCCATATGGAGATCACTGCAGGATTGTGGCCTAAATAAGATACAACAATCAAAATGAACAACAACCAGGATCGTTATTTCTTATTCAGTAACCTTCAACACCTGCTTTCCTCCTTCCTGCGTTTCGCTTCCAGTATCCACCCTCTGATCATTTTCCTATAACAACTTCTATTCTAACCTTCTCTGCTTTGCACATAGCTACATAATAGAAAGTGACTGTCGGGAGAAGAGAAATCAATATAGCAAAAATCAGAAATGTCTCCCACATCTTATTTTTGTCCCAGAACCAACATGTGAATGGAGCTCAGTAGTCACATTGGTATTGACAGTTCTGAAGTGTGTGGCTCCTTCAGCTTACGAGGGAACAATTGGGAAGCTCCAGTTCAGATCATACCATCTAAAAGAGGTTGTTTGCAAACAAAGTAGTTCGAATCCTGCAGCTACATGGGCCCAAGAGGGATGGGTCATCTGATCCGATCTTCATGTTAAGATGAAGATATCAGAGAATCAATTAATGTGGCTCCTTTTGACACTTTCAAAAATAGCAATCCCCCCTGTGGGATCCAATTAAGGTGTAGTTCGTAGTTCACAAGGAAATAACTACCTTTCTTGTTACAGGCAATGTTGGGCCGAGGGAATGGAGAATCATCAAGAAAGAAGGAGGAGGAAGAAGTTCATAGCAGACACAGACTGATCCCTCTTGGAAGAAAGATATACGAGTTCTACAATGCACCCATAGTTAAGTTTTGGTTCTACACGGTAAGCTATCTTCCTCATAATAAGTCATTGTCACTCTGTTGTTCATGTATCTGTCTGTACTGGCACAAATTTTCAGAGGACCTCCATTAATACATTCACAAATGCCATTTGGGGAAGTAGACTGGCATTTGCAAATCCAGTAGACAGTATGTGCATATACAAATGGTGATTTACGTGGACAAATGGGTGAGCCTGTAAATGTTGTAGACATATTTTTAGAAACAGCTGTCTCTAAGTACTATAATAATAGAGCCAAATTCTGAAGTCCACCATCAGGTAGTACTCCCATTGAATTTGTTGTTGGACTCAGTGGGAGCTTTGCCTGAGTAAGGACTCCATAACTGGGTCATAATTAATTAAAGTAGGTATCAGCTACTACAGCAGTGTACTTTCTTAGATCATTCTTGTTTTGTTTGGCTAATTTTCATGATCTACCTTCTGCTGAACCCAACCCCAATTTCAGCAAATCACAAAAAAGAACTCCCTATTTCGGGAGATGATCTGAAAAAAAAAATCATGCTTTCCTGCTGAGACCTTAATGATACATATATAAGCAACACAAACAGCTCGCTGTCAGCAGAGATCAAACCATGGTGGGGAGCAGATGCTAGTAACTCACTCCAAGCTGGCAATTGTCATCCAACAAGATACTATTGAACTGTAGCTAATAAATGTTAATCAAGTTGATGAATCTAAAAACTGCTCATCAGCAGTCCAGTATCATTATGAGTATCAATGTGCATTATTCCTACAAAGAAAATTCTTTCCACTGTAAGCAAAATGAGTGTCCTGGCTTGCACTACTATTTCAATCCTGAAATGGAAGAGGGAGATCAATACTACATTTTCATTTAGACCTGTTTCTACTATTTTAAGTCCTGAGGGAGGTCAGGGTCACTTATTAATGGATCTTGGCTAGATTCATCTTCCAGAGCAAAGTAAGGCTGTGGGGCCTGGCTGATTGGACTTGAATGAGAAATGCTGCAAAATGAAAGAAAAGCAACTTCCAGGTAAGGGTTAGAATAGCTCTGAAATCAGTCTGACTCATTTTTTAAAAAGAAGTATAGCCTAAAAATTATTCAAAAGAAATCCCCAAAATCTTTGTATCCAGGGTTCAACAAGCAGGGAAAGTGTCCATGTCAATTACACAATTGTCAGTATGAATGGCATATAAAATCATTCCATTATTCTGTGCCCACATCTAATACCATCATTCTTAATGTATATTGGAGTGGGCTAAACTCAGCGTCTTGTGACTGTTACTATTGAAATGGATGTTGTATTTTTACAACACTAATATCCACTCATTCATTAAAGGGACCCAATTCAACTTGGATTAGTGGGATTAGTTGCCAAGAACAGGCAAGATCTATCTAATAGGTACATTTTAACTCAAAAAAGACATCAAGAGGTGGGATCAACTGGCTTTCAAAGACACTGTCCCTATGTTGTTTTGCATGGGGAATAGGCCCATCATACTTTGAAGCTGTTCTTTCAATTAGGTAGCAACATTTTCAGTCCAGCCAGTCCCACTCAGATTGGACGTCTGTTGACTCAAAAGGACTAGACCCCAGAGCAGGTCAGCCTGGCTCTCCCTTTCCTTCAAACATGTTGAGAAGATCAGGTTAGCTCTAGAGAAACAATCTAATCACCAAATACAGATCTGAAAGAAGGGATGAGTCCATTTTCTCCTCCTGTTGTAAGTAGAAGAGGTAGATTTTAGCTGTGCTCATAATTATGGTCAATTTAAAGAATTTGTCTAGGTGGTTTCCAAGCCAGTGACTGAAAATAAAGCCAGCACTCAGTACTGCAAGCCTTATGCTTTCACACACTTCAACAAATTGTTTGTGTGAACTAATTGAATAGAGCAGAACTATGGACCCAATTCTGTTAGGTGCTGATCATTATCTATCACCACTGAAGTCACCACTATGTTGCTTCCAAAATACACAGTCCTACTATGTTGCTTCCTTTTGACCTTGTTACAGCTTAGGCAATAGACTTAGAGACTTAGACACAATAAAAAGAAAGAGAAACCTACTTCTTGAAATACAAACACTTGTAATAAGATGTCAGCGTTAACAGAACACACGCCTAACTCTCTATGCCTGGCACTGAAGATGTTCTCTGAAGAGTTTTACCTAAAATATTCTGTGTTATAGAGCTGTTGCTCGAACAGTGAGGTACTCACAGGGAAAAGAGAAGGGAACTGAGCACTGCAAAGTCTGACCAAAGTCAAATATCCCTGCCACAGAATTATTCCACAGTGACTCCATGTCAGTCGCCAAAGTTCCCTCACCAAAGGCTCTTAAGCAAAGTAAGCATTAATAGGATAGGAGGGAAGGTCTTCCCATGGATCAGTAATTGGTACAAAGACAGGAAACAAAGGATAGGAATAAATGGTCAGTTTTCACATTGGAGAGTGGTATATAGCAAGTCCCCAAGAATCTCTACTGGGACCAGTGCTATTCAACATATTCATAAATGATCAGGAAAAAGAAGTATACAGTGAGGTGACAAGGTTTGCAGATGATACTAAATTACTCAAGATGGTTAAGTCCAAAGCAGACTGAAGAGTTACAAAACTGGGCATCTGGGCAACAAAATGAGAGATGAAATTCAATGTTGATAAATGCAAAATGATTGACATTGGAAAACCTAATTCCTAACGATACATACAAAATGATAGGGTCTAAATTAGCTGTTGCCATTCAAGAGATTGTGGAGTCCTAGTTCTCTGAAAACATCTGCTTAATGTGCAGCAGCAGTCAAAAATGCTAACAGTGTTAAGAACCATTAGGAAAGGGATAGGTAATAAGACAGAAAATATCATAATTAAACTATATAAATCCATGATATGTCCACACCTTGAATACTGCATGTAGTTCTGGTTGTCCCATCTCAAAAAGATATATGAGAAGTAGAAAAAGTACAGAGAAGGGCAACAAAAATGATTAGTGGTATGGAACAGCCTCCCTGAGAAAAGATTAAAAAGACTGTGACTGGTCAGTTTAGAAAAGAGATGATGAAGGAGTGATATAAGATAGAGGTCTATAAAATCATGAATGGTGTGGAGAAAGGGAATAGGGAAGTGTTATTTACCCCCTTCGCCATGAAATTAATAAGCAACAGGTTTAAAAATAAGATAGGGAAGTACTTCTTCCCACAATACATAGTCAACTTGTGGAAAGTATGGCCATGGGGTGTTGGGAAAGCCAAAAGTATAAGTGGTTCAAAAAATAATTGGATAAGTTCATGGAGGATAGGTCCACCAATGGTTGTTAGCCAAGATGGTCGGGGCGCTACCCCAGGCTCTGGATGTCCTTATACCCCTGGTTGCCAGAAGCTGGGACTGATCTACCAGGGATCGATCAGTCGATAATTGCCCTGTTCTGTTCATTCCTGCTGAAACATCTGGCACCAGCCACTGTCAGAAGACAGGATACTGGGTTAGATGGACTATTGGCTTAACCCAGTATAGCCATTCTTATGTTCATAGTTTCTCCTAGTTGGCTTATTGGGGGTGCTTCGTTTATTTGATTTGTTTTTTTATAAATGGCCTGTGTCCCATACTAAAAAAAACAAACCACCATCTTTTTTCGACCCCCTATAGATGATAGGGCAGATAGCAGAAATATGAAGGGAGAGGACCAGAGCAGTTGTGCTGTGAAGCTTGGATAGAGGTGAGGATAGGTGGGTGAGCAACAGAAGCAGTTAGGCCAGAGCAGTAAGGATATAGATGGTCAAGGTGGTAGAAACAGTATGTATGATGACTAGACTAGATGCAGTATTACTCTGAGTCAGGGCAGGTAGTAGTAGTCACAGTTCAGGATAACTCCACCTGTATTCCCCCCTGTTGTCCACCAAGAGCACCCACACTAGGCTCCTGACTCCTCAGCTGTCACCTCTTTTGGGCACAGACCCACATCTCTCCCCCTCCTCAAAGGTTTTTCCAGGTTGCACAGTTCTTTGTCTATACTATGATATCCCCAGCAAGCCTAAGAAACCAGTGTTTGTGCTTTGCTTTCTCCCCAGAGGCTATGCCCAGTGTATTGCCCACAGTCATAAGTTACCACACAGCTCTTTATAAGCAAGCATGTTTATTCCTAAGGTGAAAGCATTACAGAGAAGACATTAAAAAATTAAAATAACCTATGCACATGCTAAAAGGCTTACCAGAGGTTGCACCAACTCCAACCTTAGGCTCTGGTAGGTGTCACTCCTTCAAAACATGCAACTGGGTTTTCCCCATGATTATAAACTCTTAACTGTCTCAGATTCAGAACCAGAACATCAGCTGGGTAGATCAGCCTCTTTCTTTAAACAGCTCAAGTCTTTGATCTCTAAATCCTGGAAACAAGTAACCAGCAGACAGTTAACCTCTCCTGGAGGATGTAGCTTCAAAAGGCTGGGTTTTTGCATAACTGGAGGTGAGGAATTTGCATTAATCTCTCCCTAGGCATTTTCCAGGAAATCTACTTTGCATTTATTTCCCCAAAAAGTCTATTTTTGGCACAATTTAATTATATTCCTTTAAACTCCACACTTCATATCACATCTTCCCCCTAGAGAGGTTACATACAATTCCTTCCCATAGTATTACATAAGACAATAAGGTTTTCCAAGAATGTTGCAGGAAATTGCCATATCTATCACAGCATCAACTTGGATACAGGGGATCCAGATTAAAAGGGTTGTGCATTAAGGGAGAGAAGGTCAGGGTGGGTCTGAGGTAGAGGAACTAGGTCAGAATGATTGTGTGTGTGGACAAGAAATATCAGGTGAATAAAAAGCAATAGGTAGGAGGGAAATGGACTGGATTGGAAATGTTCACAAAGGTGACTTAGGAAGTCTAGCTTTGATAGTGGCCTCCTGGAGAACCATAGAACCATGACTGATCCCATCAGGCGTAGTGAAGATCCACGTGAGCTGTGTTAACAATGATGGGAGTGGTTATACTTGTGAAGCAGCAGTAGCAATGGAGAGGAGACCTCCAAGCATTTATTTTAGATCTTCCATTTGTTATGCAGATTCAATTTGCATAGCTGCTGATGATGTTCTCCTCTCTGTTTTCAGATAGAAGATCTTTGCAAACTGAAATTAGGGTTTTAAAGCCACCTCAGAGGATCTGACTATGCTGTATAAACATTAGTTAGTGGTTACTGATGTCAAAAGAAATTTTTGTTTCATTACAGTTGGCATACATCGGGTACCTGATGCTATTCAACTACATTGTGCTAGTGAAGATGGATCGCTGGCCTTCTACACAGGAATGGATAGTTATTTCCTATATTTTCACACTGGGAATAGAGAAGATGAGAGAGGTAACATTATCCTGGATGAGCCAGAAACAGAAAGGAAACACAAATACTTTTCACATTTTTTTATTTGTTTGAATTATGTTTCTCTGAGTATTTTGTTAGGTGGACTTACCACAAAGTTTCCTTTTTTCCAGAAAAGCAGAAGGGATGTTGAAATTTCTATTGCTACATTTCTCCATTTTACTGTTTTCTTAGGGCTCTTCACAATGTTCCTCATAGGCATGGCCACTGAAGTAGAATTTTGGGGCTTGTTGTTTACCTTTAGGTGTGTGTGGAGGAGGTTAGAGAGAGGGTTCCAACCAGAGCCCCACATCTAAATACCCCCAAACTGTCTGAAAGCTTGGCTCTGCATTCAATATTTGCAGCTGTCCTATGTCTCCATAATGTGCTGAACCAAGACTCTGCATCCAAACATCCTGAGTTCTGGGACCATTCAGACCCATAACCAAACACTGTGACTCATTTTTTTTTTGAAGGGGGGGTTTCTCCTTCTTTATGTAAATGTTTGTTCACTAATTACATCAACTGATGACAGGCATCTCCCAAAAGATTTGAAAGCACTTAGAGAAAAAAGATGAACATCATTCATGAGTGCATTCAAAATTCTATAATTACACTGCTCTACAGCGAAAATGCTACTGAAATAAATGTAGTCAAACTTTACTAATTCTGGGTCACTGAGAACGAAAATGATGCTTAAAATTGTTGATTGGCTCTAGATTTCAAGTTATGCTATTGGGTCAGTATAAACGACCCTTTACTTGGGAATAGCGGAGGATAAGTGAGTTATAAAGGGAAGGGATCTCAATTTAAACCAGAAATGACTAAAACACATCTTTGACTGGATCTATGAATAAATCTATGACTGGGTTTGGACAGTACTTGCTTTTTAGGCAAAACAATGAATGATGCAATCTGAAGCTGGTATTGCATCATACATGATATGAATTGCATCATGTTATTCCTAGAAGTCATGGATGATGCAATCATAACGAAGCTTACATCATTCTGCTGAACAAATTGCCCTATATCAGCTCTAGAAATCATACAGTGTCGTGCTCTCTTATTTGTCAGTGTTTGATTTTGCAAAGGGACACATTTCTGTTTAGCCAAAGTGAGCAGAGATGCCTCATACTTGTGTGAACAGTGCAGATAACTTCTGCTATGTTTGTGGTGAAGTGACTTTTGCATCACAAAAGCGCAGTATAACCACTATGGTTAAGAAAGCCTATCACCTTTATTTTGGCTGTAAAATTGGAGATCAGGACAAGAGGCGGGCCCCACACATATGCTGCAACACTTGTGCAACAAATCTTCGCCAGTGGTTGAACAGGAAAAGGAAATCTATGCCTTTTGCAGTGCCAATGATTTGGAGAGAGCCAACAGATCATACCAGCAATTGTTACTTCTGCATGGTGCCTCCAGTTGGGAAAAGTGTGTCAAAGAAGAAAAAGTGGACTGTGCATTATCCAAACATTCCATCAGCTATACGCCCAGTACCCCACGGAGAAGAACTGCCGGTTCCTGATGCACCAGAATCATTCTCACTTGAGTCAGACGAGGAAGAGGATGAAACTTCTGGTCCTGAACCATCGATGTCACAGGACCCACATTTTCTCCCATCCTCCTCCTCTGAACCACACCTCATAACACAAGGTGAACTGAATGACCTTGTCAGGGATTTGGAACTACCCAAGAGTAAGGCAGAGCTGTTGGGCTCCAGAATACAGCAGTGGAATCTCCTGGCAGGTGATGTTAGGGTTTCCATGTTCCGTGACCGTCAAAAGGATCTTGTCCCATTCTTCTTCATGGAAGGTGATCTTGTAGCCTGCAACAACATTGATGGTGTGATGGCAGCCCTCAACATCGTTCACGATCCAGGTGAGTGGAGACTGTTCATTGATTCATCGAAGACGAGTCTTAAAGCTGTTTTACTGCATAATGGCAATGTTTTGCCATCGATTCCAGTTGGTCATGCAGTCCATATGAAGGAAACCTATGACAACATGAAACAACTTTTGAGGTGCATAAACTATGACCAACATCAGTGGCAGCTTTGTGACGATTTGAAGGTTGTTGCTCTCTTGCTTTGGTCTGCAGACTGGATACACGAAGTACTGCTGTTTTCTCTGCCAATGGGATAGTCGTGCAAGAGATTCCCGCTACATCAAGAAAGATTGGCCACTCCGACAGTCATTGGAGCCTGGGAGGAAAAGTGTTCGGCATCCACCACTTGTTGAATCAAGGAAGATTTTGTTACCACCCTTACACATCAAGCTGGGTCTGATGAAGAACTTTGTCAAGGCCATTGACAAAACACAAGCAGCTTTCAAGTACCTCCATGGAAAATTTCCAAGGTTAAGTGAAGCTAAGATAAAGGAAGGTGTCTTTGTTGGTCCTCAGATTCATGAACTTCTTCGAGATGATGCATTTGACCATGCACTGCGTGGCAAGGAAAAGACAGCATGGAAAGTCTTCCAGTTAGTGGCAATACATTTTCTCGGAAACAACAAGGCAGACAACTACAGGTTGTTGGTGGAAAACCTCCTCAAGGCATACAAAAGCCTTAGTTGCAACATGTCACTAAAGATACATTTTTTGCACTCTCATCTAGATTTTTTTTCCACCGAACTGTGGAGCAGTGAGCGACGAGCACGGCGAGCGATTTCACCAGGACATTGCAACAATGGAGAAACGCTATTGGGGCAAATGGAGCCCATCAATGCTTGCAGACTATTGCTGGACAGTGACAAGCGATGCTCCATTTAATGAATACAAGAGACAAGCCAAGAAGCGCCGAGTAGACACTGAATAGGACTAAACTATGTACATAATAGTTTTTGGCCTTTTGTTTCATAATAAATTTTATTTATATAACCCTTTTGCTGATTTTTAAAGTGTTACATAAACAAGACAGGTGAAATATTATCATGTAAAGCAACCATAAACACATGAAAGGACCTAGGTTTACAATTTATGATTAAAACTCTACTATCTACACAATATACATAGACATAAAATGTAAAAACTTAAATATCTTAGAAACAGTAGCCAATCCGTTGTTTTAATTGTCATATTTGAATTCAGCACATCAAAATACATAATAAATAGCACATTTTATCTCTGAAGCAGACGACTTCTCAAAAATTGTAGACCAGTGTTATATGAGAAGCAGAATTGTTTTGTCCTCTTCTGTCCCCTGTCCCCCTGCAGCTATAGCTGTGCCCTTTTCACTTGGCCTAATACAGGTTTATTTCTGCAGTGAGAGCACAGACCAAATTCAGCCCTGATGGGAGCAGGTGTATCTCCCATTGACTACATTTGTGCCCCTGGGCTGAATTTGATCTCGTCGTCAGACTCTGCCATCCATGTTTGCATTTTCACCGGCAAACCTATTTAAGTGCTTTTGAGGACTAGTGAAAAATTCATCCAAAAGCAATTACTTAAAAGTACAATGCAGGTTCAAAAAATTTGGGCTTTAGTTTTAAATCAAATGAATAGAGAGTTACAACATGGTGGAATAGGACAGTGATTTTGTGGGCACACACCCCATCAATCAGCCACCAGGGGGCTCTGCAGCACTGATAAAAAGTTGCAGAGAATTCAGTGGATGAAAACAAATGCTGTTAAATATTTTCTGTGAATATTTGTTCCATTTTTATAATCATTCACTTCAACTGTGTGTGCACTTTCCACAAACATTTTAGGAAGACTGTTTATGGAAAAAGAGTTCTAAGTGAAGGTTGGAGATTATTCACAGAAAACTAGACTACAGTTTGTCTAAGAATTGTGCTCACCAGGTCAGGGAGCGAAAACAGACCATATGACTATGCTCAAACGTACTCAAATTCCAAATGTAGAATACTCAAAACAAATTACTTGCAAACAAGCTAAAGGCAAGAAATTATTCATATAAATTGTTTGGTGAATAGTTTCAAATGACAAACAAATTCAGGGAAATTGTAAACTCCTCACAGATGATTTTGCAAACAGAACAGAAGCTAAATTCACAGAATAAGTCATTTTATGCATTATTTTCCCAACTGTGGAACTCAGTCTCCCAAAGCTATGTTCAAGTAGTAACATCAGTGTTTTGGATGAAATGCATAATCAAGGCCCTTGTGATCATTAAAGATCCCTGGCTCTTTTATGTGTAGTTTGGGAACACTTTTCTGTAGTTTCTTTAAATGAGATTTTTTATTATTATTATTAAACACCTTTCTACCTCTCTTCCTTTACCCTTTAGTTCAAAATTGGATCATTCAGTTTGGGAAATGGAAAGTGAACAGTGAATTTTTTGTCACTTATAGGGGATTTTAGAAAGATATATTCACAATGTGCTAGTTAAAAAAAAAGAGTTATTCATTTGTAAAACAAAACCAAATACATCACAGATGAAGTTTGATTGGCTAGACCACAAGGTATCTAAAGATGGGTCAGAAGCATGTACGGGATTCATGAAGGATGTCATAGCAGGGACTTCATCAGATTTGCTTTTGGCCTTCATAAAATATGAATGTTTGCCATGTGTTTTCTATGGGGCTTAAAGTGAAGATAACATAGATCCCCTTCTATCCTTCTTTCATGCCCTTCAGATATTGATGTCAGAACCTGGGAAGCTGTTACAGAAGGTAAAAGTGTGGCTCCAAGAGTACTGGAATGTTACAGACCTCATAGCCATTCTCCTGTTCTCAGTCGGAATGATACTTCGTCTGCAGGATCAGCCATTCAGGAGTGATGGGCGAGTCATATACTGTGTTAACATAATTTACTGGTATATACGTTTGTTAGACATCTTCGGCGTGAACAAATATTTGGGACCATATGTTATGATGATTGGGAAAATGGTAAGATAAGTTTCCTCATTCTTTCCATACTTTCTTAGCATTTGCTTGATTTTATTTGTTTGGGTTGGCGGAATTAAATCACTACAAATCACTAGTATTTTCCTATGATCCTTGCAATCAGTGCCTTTATCTTATGTCAGCATCATGGCAAACCCACATCCTCCAGATTGGCCTCATATGTAAGAGATCAGCATCTAGCTCTTCTCCAGGCTTCTACAGATTTTTATACGGGAATCTTATATTTTGTGTGGCAACCTCAGAAACCCCCTTTCAACAGCAAAGTTATCTCACTAGTTTCTGTGCCTCAGTTTACCCATGTATAAAGTGAGGAATAATAATTCTCACCTACCTTGAAGACATGCTTTGAGATCGATTTAATTAACTAATATTTTTGGAAATGCTTTCAGATCCTTACAAGAAGGATGCTATAATAAGGGTGGTGTGCTCATATATTGTTAATATTTATTATAATGGTGGTCTTGCGATAGCTTGCTGCCCCATAGCCTCATTTCCTTTTGTCTCCCATCCCAGGGGCATCCTGCTGACTAAAGGCCTCCTTAGTTCTTGCCCAACTGCACCTTTGACATACTACCTCTCACTTTCTTCTACTAGGATCACTTCCTGTCTTCCCCATCTTAGGCCTCATATCTGTGTTACCTTGATTTTCTTCTGTTCCTTCCTGGTGACGTCCCCAGTTGCTTCTGCAGAACTTTGTCAGGATCATGTCACATTTTATCTCTGGGGAAGCACCAAAAGGAACCCTCCCTGTGAGAGCTGAAAATCCATTCACGTGACCACAGCAGCTAGAGTTGCCAACTTTCTGACCGAACAAAACCGAACACCCTTGCCCTGCCCCTTCTGTGAGGCCCTACCCCACTCCCTCCCTCCCTCCATCACTCGCTCTCTCCCACTATCGCTCACTCACTCATTTTCACCAGGCTGGGGAGGGTCCCTTTTTGACCAGGTGTTCAGTTGAAAACTGGACACCTGGTAACCCTAGCATCTGTAATGGAGTCACATTGCATGTACATATTAGGGCATTAATGTTAACATGTTATATCTAATACAACACATATTCAAGTGTACTAAGTTAGAAATGCTGTGACATCCACAGCTTTGAATTTCCCCCCTTTTGTTGGTTTAAAATTTCAGCTGTAACATTGCATTAATGTTGGATATTTTGCATCTAAAGCCAGATTCTCAAAAGATAGAAAGTCAAGTCCACATACTAAAAGGCACCTTCAGTAGGTGTCCATGTAAAATAACTGCATGTAAATGCCCACGCGCACTGTATGAGTATGTATGTGACTAACTAGCCTCTTAAGTGCACATATATCAGATTTACATGTTCATGTTTTGTGTAGACTTGGGCTTCCATTTTTCAAAATTAGGCCCCGTCATGTATTCCAAATGTTTAGACTATATGTTTAAAAATCAATATTAAAATATCACTGACACATAGCAGAGATGGGCCAATTGAATATTAAATGTACCAGATAACACAAATGTTAATATTGCCTGATTAATATGAGGGCAATACTCAGTAAACCTAATAGCATCCACATTATGGTTCAGAAGTAGTCTTTTGCCTATTGAATCTGCCATGGAGAACACTTTATACTTTTAGCAGCAGACCCAGTCTGTAAACTACAGTATAACATCCCTCTCTCCTTGTACCAGTGGAGACGGGGACAATACCTGCTCCCTCCTCTGTTCAGCTAAGAGTTAGACTCACTTCTGGGCCTTGGATTAGGGGAAGCATATAGAACCCTACACTTCAAGGCAATGAGTGCCAGAGACCCCTAGACTTAAGATACACCAGTGCAAAATACTGGCTCTCTTCCTGCCAGAGTCACCAAAATAACCAGTTCACCCTCTCCTTAGTGTGTTACCTTCTTAGGGTCCGAACTGATAGCAAAGAATCAAAGGGAAAGACACATTTTAAGGAAAAAAGAAAGACCACAACAGAAACTGTTGAAAAGTATTTTTTCCTGCAGAAAGGCCTTAGAGAGTCTATGGATTCCTTCAGGGGAGACAAGGGAACCGTGATTACAGGACAGTGAATAAAGAGATCTCCCAGAACTGCAAAGTCCAAATAGAAAATACTCAAGATAACAACTGTCAGGGCCGGCTCCAGACCCCAGCGCGCCAAGCGCGCGCTTGGGGTGGCCTTTTGCCGGCAGGGCAGCAGGCGGCTCCGGCAGACCTTCCCCAGTCCTGCCTGCAGGAGGTCCACCGGAGCTGCGGGACAGGTGGACCTGCCGCAGGCATGACTGCGGAGGGTCCTCTGGTACCGCGGCTCGGGTGGACCTCCCGCAGGCATGACTGCGGAAGCTCCACCGTAGGCGCGGGACCAGCGGCACGTCTGTGGGAGGTCCCGCGGAGGCGCGGGACCGGCGCCCGCTTGGGGCGGCGGAATTCGTAGAGCCGCACCTGACAACTGTTGCTGCTGCAGATTACTGAAAGGAGAAAACAAGCTTCCAGACAGAGAGGAGAGAGGAAAAGATCAGACAGAAACCATTGCAATAGCTCCTGCCCCACCTCAGTCTAGTTTGTCCCAGATTGTAATTCCTCCTTGTGATGATCCATACCAGCACTGCAGCTCAAATTGCCTGTCTCATATAAAACTACAAAAGAATGTCAAAATAGCCATGTATTCCTCTGTTTGTCACTGGTACCATACACAGCCACATTTTTTTACCCATCTGCTCAGCAAAGGCAGCTTGGAGACCAATTTGCTACTGGACAGATTGTCAGACCTCTACTAGCTGAGGCACTGGCAGTCAGCATATGATGAATTGACATTAAGGTCACTGAATCCAATTCAGCAGTGACATAAATGGTAGTGTATGTTGCACCTTGGGGGTAGCAGGACCTGCAAATGGGCATAAGTAGCAAAATAATGTAATTTGCACTTCTGGGATATCCCTGCATGTGTACAAGAAGAGTAACCTCCCACTGCTTTGGTATTCTGTGGGGCCAGATGCATCCCTGCCAGAAATGGGTTCGACACCCATTGCAGGCATTGGGAGTTGTGCCCACATAGCCCTTGGAGCACTGGGGAAGGCATAAGTTAAAGTAGGGGGACTGCTTTATCTTACGCCCTTCTGCTATTTGATTTTCATACTTTATCCCTGCACTTCAGCATTTTTGACATACCCATTTTGCCCATACAGTGAATGCCCGATTGGTACAAGTTGCACAAATTTGCCATAACATCCATTTTCTGGCCACCTTATACCCAGTGTGTAACTGGCAGCCCCGTTCATATCACTCATATACTTATGTGCAGTTGCTTGCTCCAGGCTGTATTTGGGTCACCGACTACCTTTTTGTTTAAATCACGTTTCATTTTCGTTTTCTAGGTTCTATCTAATCTCCTCTTTCATTTCATGTGCCTGGGAAGTACACAAGTAAAGCATGTGAAGGATCTACTTGATTAAACGTATTTCTACCAAGCAAGCCTTATCACAGCTACTGTATTCTCCAAAAGGCCCATATTTAGTATAAACTGTACCATCATCCTATTTATATTTATGTGGAATTTTAAATCATAAGCAAAGTTTTAGACTCTTCAGACAAGGGGCCTTACTCCCTCAAGTATTTCATTACTTTCAATGTGTCAGAGGAAGGCAAATTACTATCTCTTCAGCTGTGTCTGTACAGAACCCAGCACAATGAGGCACCGATTGTCACTAGGGCCTTTAGGTGCTGCCAGAGGATTAATGATAAGTGTTACCACTGGATTCATTAAAAACAGTGCATAAAATTGTGCTGGCTGAAATTAAATCAGGAATGGGAGGAGGGCACTGGAGGTATAAAACAAAGAGGATGGTGCCTTTGAAATGGCTGGATTTGCCATTACCTTCTTACTTCAGTGACTGAATGTGCACATTTTTTAAATCTACTTTTTTATTTTTAAATAATGATATAATTCTGTACTTTTCACTTACAGGTAGGATGAAATGTCTCTGACATGGTGTCATGAGATTAAGAGGTGTATCAGACACTTTTCCATACACAGACTAACATCCAAACTGTGTTTCATTTGTCAGCAAGTTAGAAATTGCTGTGGGGCTAAACTTTTCTATATTTATAAATCTATTAAATAAATATATTGATACAGGAACAATTCACATTTTGTCAGCTAACTGAGCTTTTTCAAAGAGATGATTAAACTGTTGAACAATCAAGTTAAACTAGCAATTGGAATTTGGTACAACAGGCAAACACACCCTAATCCAATCACCAGTAAAATCCAAAGAAAGACTCCTATCAACTTCTTTGAGTTTTAGATCAGGCAGATTGAGAGGGCTGAGCCTAGAGATGAGACATCATCTTGCTTGTGGATGAGACAAAAACAAATGAACTCTTATTTCTAGCAACAAGAGCCCCAAACATCATGATTGCTGATAAACAATATACCAGAAGGTTAAAAAGGTTCTCTTATGGTAACATCCAAGATAATTGTCAACATGTTTGGTTACTTCCCTGACATTTTGGTACATCTGCCTGAAATCAGTGCTTGAGTTGGTGGGGGAAAGGGATGACATGCTCCAGCTTGGTCTCCACATGTTTTCTTTCTGCAGCAGTAGAGGAGCCTTAATCTGGTCTCTAAAATTGCTTCCCCATATTTTTCATACCACAATATGTTGTTAGTTAATTTATTATATTTATTTTTTCAGTTTACATAGCACCTATGATGGATATTCTAGGCATTCCCAAGGGTTACTCTTCCTTTAATATCCTTTCTTGGGGTTCTCATCCCTATTGCTAGTGCAACATCTGTCCCCAACCCCATGCCTAAGATCCTATCCAGTACCTACTGGGCCTGATGTGTGTGTATTGGGGCACTGAGGAGATCCCTTTTTCCTAAGCACTTCCCTGAATGCACAGACATTATAACCATGTGGTAATGAGTGATTTGCATATGCTAATGAGACACTGCAAAGGGGAGATGTATAGGGCTGAGCCCCTATGATATTTGCATGTTATCTTTTGAAAATTCATGCTTCCCTGAGTCCTCTGACCTCTGCTGGTCACCTCCAAACATGCTGGTCTCTGGTCCTTCTACGGATCTCCTATCTCACTGGTCACCACTGTGCCTGTCCATTATGTTGCACTAATGAACTGTTATGCCACTCACTATTCCAGTGTGACCAAGAGAGGTTGAATCCTTATGCTAGCGCCAGCCTCAGTTCCTTTCCCCTGGGACATTGTCTGCTGCTAGCTAAATAGATAACTACGCCCATGGCTGCCTGTCGTTTTTGTAGACGCCACCTGTAGCATAAGAACAGTGCTTCATCTTGCAAGTGTGGCCCAAACTGGGCTGGGCAGACATCAGTGAACTTATAGTAGTTGCAGGCAGCCTGTGCAGCTAAACAGTTGCTTATAATTTCAACCCAGCACACACACATTCATAACAAGCTTTGAAAATCCCACTGAAAATGAACTTGGCCAATCCAAGCACCCAATTTCCCCACTCACCACCTTTGAAAACTCCAGCTCATATGTACAAATTGTATCCTTAAACTTTAGAGTTTTTCATTATATCAAGGTTGAAACATACCCAAATAATTTTCTCTAACTCGTTTCCTTTATCTCTATTTCTCCCTCCTGCACCCTTTAGATGATAGACATGATGTATTTTGTCATCATTATGTTGGTGGTTCTGATGAGCTTTGGTGTCGCAAGGCAGGCAATTCTTTTCCCCAATGAAGAGCCTTCGTGGAAGCTGGCAAAGAACATTTTTTACATGCCCTATTGGATGATCTATGGGGAAGTGTTTGCAGACCAGATAGACCGTAAGCGTGTTTATGATTCTCATACTCCAAAGTCAGGTACCCAATTTTGATCAGGTGATGTCTTACAAGCTCATTTGTATGTTCTCAATAAATGGCTCAAGATAGGGGACTCATTCATTGAAGAAGATATTCACAGAAAAGCTATTACTAGTAGTGGCTAGTATTGGGGTACCAATTTCTGTATTGCTAAATTTTATCTTTTATATGTATATACATACATAACTTTGTAAAGTGATTGATTCTTTTTAAATGCTTAAGGGTGTTGGGGTGAAGAAAATCTAGGTATCCATGAGAGTTCATTGGTATATTTAGGACATAGCACTCCACTCCTTTTCCATCCATTGGTTTCATTTTGGAATGAATACATCAGTTTTGCTCAACTTGGTATTGAGAATCCAGTCTGAAAATGCTGAGCCAGCTCTTCAGCTGGTAAGTCGGCATAGCTGTACTGAACTGAATGGAGTTACACTGATTTACACTAGCTGAGGATTTGCTCCATCGAGTTTTGCTTTTACTGAGACCTGTTCACTGCTACCACCCTTATGTTAAATCATGTGATGCAACCCTTTGTGGACGGAGGATATATTACTAAAATTTTGTTTCATTATTTATTGAGAGGTGAGTGTGTGCTCAGTTCAGTGCAAATAGAATGGAAGCCATCACTTCCGATACATTCTCCTAAGGATTTATTTGGCTGGCAATCTGGAAAATGCAAGTTTCTATTTAAATTAAACCTCCTGGTGCCAACAGGCGAAGTATGGCAAAGGAGATAAGTGACCATGTGAAATGATGCAGAGTGAGGAATGGAAAAAGCTAAGAACCATCTTTTTAACAAACACTGACATGCAAGAGATGCTCAACCCCTTCATTTCTTCCTAAATGTGCATAGGTCTTGGAAGTACTTACAAATGAATATCTCTACTAATGGTAGAGAGAACCCATTGAATCTATATAAATATAGCAATTCAAATACTAGGTTCAGCCTTAAGGAAGAAGTGTGCTTCCATGATATATCTTGAGCTCATTCAAAATTGAAGAATTTAGAATGGTGTTTTGACTTTCCCTAGATTGTTTAGATCCAGATGATAAACTTATCTGCATCACCATTCATCCCCTTTAATGCCCTTTAGATGTAGACTGTGTGCTCCATGAAAGGTGACTCAGGAGAGCTCTATTTGCATTCTTTCTCATCATGTCCATGGAACCCTATGCCAAATGCAAATAGTCTCCTTTTATGTTACCCCTCCATTATGTTCTCAAAGGCAACATGGCATTCAAGCAAATAAATATCCTGAAACCCAGAGAATTTCTCCCTGTATTTACCTTTCCACTTGGTTCCATCTTTTTTTTCCTCCAGAAATCCATTTTACTTCCAAGGGTATAATAATTGGGGGCTGATATTATCCCTTTAAACTGTGGCTCACTTTTACAAATGGAATTCTGTCTGTCCCTCTACAAGTGGCCATTTATTGATGTTGTACTAAGAAACTACCATAGTGCAACAAGTGCGGCAGTCTGGCTGGATAAGAGGATTTTTTTTTTAAATGAAGTGCTGATTGTAGTTTAGAACCCTGCAATCGGAGAGAGATTATTTTAACATGAGTGGAGTATGGCTTTTGGGTATCTGTAACAGGCTGGCAGACTCTCTGTCCTTGCATAGGGATCCAGGGCTAATCTAGTGAATCATCCTGATGTCCAGTGCTTAAACCTTGCATAAAAATGCAGGGTAATTACTGCTGAGTCATAAAGGCAGGTGCATTATCTTAACTCCAACCAGGTATAAAAGAGTTGTTTTGTCCCTCTCCCTGAGGAAATTAGGGGTTTTAACAGATGAGGTCCTTCACAGAAACTCTAAGAGCAGCCCCTACTTCTTTCTCTGTGAGTAAGAGAGAGAGACAGACAGACAGACACTGTGCAAGGTATTAGAGTCTGCCATTCTCTTTCAGTGTTTTTCAGTACATCACAAAATATATGTTATCCCATGGAACGGAATGAAGAATGCACTAATTAACTGACACACAATTGTGTTTTTTTTTATATTGTTATTTTTTCACTGTTTGGAAATTTACTGCCATATATTCTCCACACTGTTCTAAGCTAAATCAGCCACTGTATTCTATTTAGAATGACTGTACTTTCTCAAATGTGATTCTAAGAGTGTCCTAAAAGCTGTTGTGCCATCTCTAAAATGTAATCAGATTTCACAACCTGTGGTTTTACTTTCCTCTTCATATTACACTGAAAGGATTGCTCAGTTTTATTATTATATTTTTTTAATATTTGTATTTTGGCCATGAATTCCAGATTCTGCCAGAGTGCTGATCTCTGGCTTGTTACACAATGGAGCTGCATGCTAGAGATTACTCGTGTCTATTTGAGAAATGTACAAAAAGTGTATGTTACTCTAAAATGTTTTTTTTCTTTTATCTCTTTCTTTGGATTTGTGAAGCATGTTGTAAAGCTGGCCAGATCCACCTCATCAACTGGCAGCCTGTCCATCCAGTAGATCTGCTCTTATTTTTAATTTTATCTCAAAATACAGCACTCTTAAAAAACTAAGCAGTCATATTTTTCTAATTTACTGTATGGACTGTATGTGTTTATATATATATATATATATATATATATATATATATATATATATATATATATATATATAATCAATGAATACCTGCATTCATCATTCATGTGAAAAAAAATTCTCTTAGTTGAAATTTTTATAGATGCTCAACAATGCACTGTGGACATTGAATCTCACTAGCAACTCAAAAGTGGGGACAGTTATACCCTGACTTCCGGGAATTAATATATAACCCAGTGGTATGCACTATTACATATACAGTATATAAATACTATATTCATATAGATTATTGGCTAGCAATCAGTCATAAATAGGGCCCTACTAACAGGGCCACCCACAGGATTCAGGAGGCCTGGGGCAAAGCGGGGGAGCTGCAGCGCTTGTACTCACCCAGCGGTGGTCTGGGTCTTCAGCGGCGGGGGGCCCTTCAGTCGCTCTGCGTCTTCAGCAGCACTGAAGGGTCCCCCACTGCCGAAATGCCACCGAAGACCCGGACTGCCACCGGGCCAGGGCTCACGGGGCCCCTGCGGGGCCCAGGGTCTGGGACAAATTGCCCCACTTGCCCCCCTCGGGCGGCCCTGCCTACTAAATTCACAGTCCATTTTGGTCAATTTCATGGTATAGGATTTTAAAAATCATAAATTTCATAATTTCGCTATTTAAATCTGAAATTTCATGGTATTATAATTTTAGGAGTCCTGACCCAAAAAGGAGTAGGGGGAGTTGCAGTACTGCTATCCTTACTTCTGCGCTGCTGCTAGCGCTACACTGCCTTCAGAGCTGGGCAGCTAGAGAGCGGCAGCTGGTGGCTGGGAGGCCAGCTCTGAAGGCAGAGCTGCCACCAGCAGCAGCAGCACAGAAGTAAGGGTGGTATGGTATTGCCACCCTTACTTCTGCACTGCTACTGGCGAGGCACCACCTTCAGAGCTGGGTGCCTGGCCGACAGCCAACGCTCTCCGGCTACCCAGCTCTGTGGGTGGCAATACGGCGACCCCTCTCCCCACCCACACACACACAATAGCCTTGTGACCCCTTCCGCAACTCCCTTTTGGGTCAGGAGCCCCAGTATGAGAAACACTGGTCTCCCCATGAAATCTGTATAGTCTAGGGTAAAAACAAACAAAAGACCAGATTTCACAGGGGAAGATCAGATTTCACCATCTGTGACGCGTTTTTCATGGCCATGAATTTGGTAGGGCCCTAATCTTAAAGGAAAAGAAATAGAGCAAAACTTTTAAGATTGTTTAAAACATGTTCACTTTTTAAAATAAGTTAAACAAAAAGATAAAGTTAGTCCTAAAACTGAAACTAGAAAGCAGTTTCTCTCAGACAGACACAATCTTGTTTATTGCAGAAGGACGGGCTGGATGAGACAGGGAATTGGTAATAGAATTTCACTTTTAGATTGCCATTTCTAATCCAGCTCAGACTGGCATTGATTGATAGTGACTCCCAATCAATTGCTGATTAGTTGTTTCAATGCTTTTCTAGTGGACTAGTGTCCTCATCATAAAATCTACCATGGCAATTTGCACTAATTGGTACCCTTGTTGGAAATCTGAGCAGAGAACCCAAAGATTGAATTGCCACAAAGAATTAATAGTTTTCTGATCCCTAGAACCCATCCCTCCAGAAAAAAACAGGTTGCGGGTGGGGGGGGGGTGGAGACGGCATCAAAGGAAAGCTTGTGATACTGTTGTCTATAGTGTGCCTGTTCTATAAACAAAGGGTGAGTTTGGCAGGTAGTCTTATATGTGGTCAGATAGTAACTGTAAAATGACAACTTGATGGACAGCAGTCACCATTAAAATCCAACACACAACATTCTTAGAATATGAATTTAGAATATGGAATAACTGTGATTGCTGTTGACAGATATTGACTTTTTAATGGCAACCCCTGTATGTTGGCTCATTGTCTTCTACGTAAAATTTGCTTAGTGTATAGATCAAAACAAGATTTTCTTTCCAACTGACAGCATTTCAAAAGCAACTAAAAATCAATCTGGATTCTTTCGGCTCCCTACATCCCCTTATGGAAAAATCCCATAGAATTGTAATAGACAATGATGGAACCTGATTCTCCTCTCATACCTAACAAATCTTTATAGGTTTTTGAATCGCCGTATAGAATGTAACAAAAAATTATATCCCTTGTATAGAATTCTCTAGACGAGAGGGAGAATTCTGATCTCAACTCCCCAACCAGGGGTTAAAGGAAGTCTAGTGTTGGGCAGTGGTTGGTGGTCCGCCAGGTCTATGGCAACAAGGTGGGAAGAGAGTTAACAAGAACTTAGTCTAACTGGAGAAAGGCATTCTCACTGTTCAGGAATACCAACTGCTACACTACAGTTCTTATTGGAGCAAGATGACTAGAAGAATATAGAATTCTATAGGATGGTTAAAATGAAATATAGAAAGGATATATTTTTCCTTTAAATTCTATGGACCCAGTTCACATTTACACTTTACACCATTCTGGTTGCCTAACAGGGCCTTAAAGTGAGTATAAATTGCATCTACATCCACTTGAAAGCCACTTAACATTGCCAAAGCACAATAAAAGTGCCCGATATGAATGAGAATTCAAGACCTATAGATTTTATAATAATTTGCATTGAGCCTTATTATATTTCTGTAGACTCTTTTCAGTTTCAGCCTTCTTGCATTTCTATGAAACTTTCTCATAAGGGCCATCACCCTTATTCTAGAATTAGAACTAACAGTAATTTTGTACAAGATGGAATGAAATGCACCTTTGCTCTTCTGTGACTATACTGTACGTTAACTATGCATCACTGACAGATTTTGTTAATATGCTAGATAGACATACTGGGTGAGATTCCTACAAGGCCTATGTACCCTTGTGTGGGGTTTTTTCTTCTCTTGTTGCAAATAGGTTTATTGTTTTTAATATACGGAGAAGGAAGGAACTAGAATTAGAGGGATCAAGTATAGAATAAATAGACTTTCAGTATAAAATGTGACTAAAGCACCAACACTGCAAGGCACAACAGATATTTGGAGGAAATGTTTTAGCAGAACCCAGGACAAAAAGTAAAATACAAGAACGTGGTTTACTTGGTCCTGCCATATCTCAGGGTGCTGGACAATGTCCCTTCCAGCCCTACATTTCTATGATTCTGTATCAGAACAATACTATCTATTAATGCTAAAACAATCATTTAAAATAATGAGGTATTGTTGCAGTTCCCTGACAGTTTTTTTCCCCTAGTGGATAAAGCAAGGATGTGATAATCAGGACTCTCAGATTTTAGTGCTTTCTCTGTCTCTGAATCACTGTGCAGCCTTAGGCAAATCACTTGTCCTCTCTATGCTTCATTTTCTCCATTTGGTAAATCAGGATAATAAATACCTAGTTCACAAAGTTGTTTAGTGTTTAATTAATTAACGGTTATAAAGTGCTTTAAGATCCTTGATGGAAGGCTCTGTGGAAGTATTATTAAGATGGAAAAAGCACCTAGTTAGCCATAAAGATGAGGATATAAGTACATTTCAGATTTCTGGAGCATCCACAAGAAATTATTATTCATTACTTAATATTCAAATCTTTGTCTTCATCTTGAGAAATGTGACTATATGTACCCATTAAGCAGTTCCTTCTAACAACATATAACATACCTTGAATTGTAGAGACCTTATCCATTTTTAAATGAAAAGCTTTTATACAGAAATTGGTTTTGCTACTAAGTAGTACCCTTCCCTCTTTTGGGACAGCAGATGGGGGAGGAGATTTGCAACTGTCCTTTCATAAGCCCTCAGCCAAATGCACATTAAAAATTAGCAATGCCCATGTCATGTCTAGTGTAATTATATTAGAGAAATAGACCTTGGAGTAAAGATAGCCCTAGGCCTAAATTCTGCAGATGCTTTAGGCCTGAAACACTCAGAGATGTGGGTTACAGCTGTTTGCTCTCATGTGATGAGCTGGCCAGGAAAGAGGAAGGGCTGGGGAGAGAAGAGGAAAGGCTTATTCAGGAAGCTGCAGAAGTGAACATGGAAAGGGAAAATAAGCATAGGAGGGGATTATGAAAGAAGAAACAAAGGATGCAAAAAATAACTGTTTCTACAGATGTCAGGTTCTAGTGTCCTAAAATTTAGTGAAGTTGCACATGTGTAACTGAAATTAGAGCTGGGCCCTGAAGAGCCAAATAGTTAAAAGCATAGCTCTGAGATCTATGCTCAATGTCCTACTTTCATTTAATTGGTACCTAGGTATCCAACTAGTCATGTGTATGTGCAGTCCCCTGGTGTACACATGCAGTTGAAGTAAAAGGCCTTGAATCCGCAAAACACTTAACATGCTTAAGTACTATGCTGAATCAGGGGCCACAGCGTGCACAAATGTAAGCACACAGTCTGAAGCAAACATTGCAACTCTGTTTTGAAAATACAGCGAGGAGTCCTAGTGGCACCTTAGGGCAGGTCTACACTAAGGGCGGGGGTCGAACTAGGGTACGCAAGTTCAGCTACGTGAATAGCGTAGCTGAACTCGAAGTACCTTAGTTCGAACTACTTTCCCGTCCAGACGCTGCGGGATCGAAGTCCGCGGCTCCAAGGTCAACTCCACCACCGCCGTTTGCAGTGGTGGAGTACTGGAGTCGACCGGAGCGCGCGGGGAGTTCGAACTCACCGCGTCGACCCGGCAGGTAAGTGTAGACTAGCCCTTAGAGACTAACACATTTATTTAGGAATAAGGTTTTGTGGGCTAAAAGCCTCATTGTTTTTGCTGATATAGACTAACACGGCTACCACTCTGAACCCTGTTTTGAAAATGTTTGTCATCGTGATCTAATTCTGCCTTAAATGATACAAAATAAATGCATTTATCAAAATCTATTTTTAAATGGCCGAATAGAACTTTGATGTTTTCTTATGCCAGCATTAGCATGTATATTTATTGTCTAAAGAGAATGCTAATTGTGTTAATATTATTTTAATATAATCTCTTTTAAACACAGTTATGCAGTGTAGAACAACTAGTCACAGATTACTCTGTGTTTCACAGCATGAGAGACGTCTGTGGTACTGGAATCATTCCACCTGTGCCTCCACGCTTCTCACTATCCCTAGGGTGTGTTTTTGTAGCATATGCTCACACTGGACCTGCACTTCTCATTGTGTTGCTGCAGATATCGCTGTCACATAGATTGGCCATTTCAGACCACAAATTGAAGCACAGAGTGTTATGCTTGCTATTTGTAAGTATGTGATTACAGACTTCTCAAGGAGCTCAGATTTTGTGGTACATTCCACCTTTCAAGTGAAACACCCTCTGTTCCACAGCAACACTAAAGCAGGTGATGGTCTATGCATCAGAGACAAGAAAAATGACCTTTGGCTTAGGGGAGGCTGCACTGGACTGGAAGCTAGGAGACCATGAGTTCTAAGGTTATCTCTTGCACTACCTGCTGTTCATATTTCTGTGCACTTCATAGCCATTATTATGAGCATGTCCTCAGACCTCTCCCTTAGCCTACCTAAGAGGGAGACAAGTATCATTCTCCCCATCTCACAAATAAGTTAACTGCGATTTGGACAAGATCACACCCAGTAGAACTAGAAATAAAACCCAGGTCTATATGTCGATAGATCCAAGGCTGAACTATGCTGCCTTTCAGAATGAACATACCAAATGTATGTACTTGGCTAACCTGTCTTCAACCACTAAACCATGCTTCTCTCCCAGGGGCAAGAACAGAATCAATTAATTCTGATCCCTCACCATCCTACTGTTGTCTAGCAAATAGTTGTGTAACCTACTGACAGTGTGTCACTTTGCCCCCAAAGCAGGCCCACATGGAGGCTGATACATCTTGTTCAAGTGGTAGAGGGCCGTGCTGGTGATCTGAAGGGTCAGGGTTCATTGGGCAGGATTCTTATGGTTGCATATAGTAGAATTTCTGTTTTTCTTGTTTTCTTTTTAAACAACTGCGTCTATTTAGGAAGCAATAAAAATAACCCTTAAACAACAATAGTTTAAAACATTGTAAACAGTCAATTCTGGTGTAATGTGCAACAAAACACAGATGTTCCATATTTGGGTCATTTGTCACACAATTTAATTGTTTCAGGCAGATCTGAAGGCTGAGAGGTATGCTTGATTATAGCAGGTTAGCTGCCGGTAGAGTGCCACACAAAATTAATATTGAGTTGTCACTTAAAGGCAGCTGACTCCAACACAACAGGCATAGGCAGGAAGCCTTTGGAAACCAGTATGGGGAAAACCAAACACCCATGTATGTGTAATTCCTGTGGCATGAAAGGGGTTGGAGAGCTGTTGTCATGCTAAGTCTAATTGTCCATCGTACTGTATGGCATAAACTGACAGGGCTGCATTAATGGCATTCTAAATCCTCTGAGAGAGGTCTTTATTAAAGGAGGCTGGAGAAATCCTCTTTGTCTAGATATTTAAAGCTGGATTTTTTTAGTTGAAAATCTTTTTTTTAAATTAGAAAAATAGGATAAATGTAGCCAGAGTTTAGGCTAAGCTTTTGATTTCCCTGATGTATGGTACGAAATGCGCTTTTGAGAAATTTCTGTCAGTGTGATAGAGAGAGATTATTCTTCCTCCGCAGCTATTCCTCAGCATCCTTCATGTGCTATATCAACTGATTATATGTGTTTATTCTGTTACTGATCTGGAGTCTTTATAGGGCCAAGTTATGAATTAGGCTTTGTATCCTGCTGGACTATCGTAGCTTGAAATCAATGCATGGACATAAATCAATGCTCCCCCCCCCCCCATCAGAATTTTAAAAGCACTTTATTTCCTGATCCTGATAAGTGCTGAGTGCCCTCAACCTCCCTTGAATCGAGGCTGAGACCAATCAGCACTTCACAAAAAATCCTCCACAAGTCTCAAGGCAGAGCCCTTGATGCCTACATGAAACTACAGTTTGAAAAGCTAAAGGAAACATTAAATAAGCAGCTAATTGAAAAGATCTGTAAATAGCATGTTGTTTGAAGAATTATTCTCTTTGAATTCATCCAAGAGAGAGAGGGTTTTTTTTCCCCTCCTGTATGTGAGGAAGACTAATAATGATCATTAGCATATGAACATGCCCACAAGCACAGCACAGCATTTACAGAAGGATGTTATTGGTGTATGGGGTATTGCTTGTTCTGGCAATGTAATGCCTTTTCTGTGGGTGGTGGTTGTATATTTTACCCTGGGATAGTAAGTCAAACATTCACCTCTCCCATACACTGCATCAAGTACAGTTTTGATAGTATAACATCTTCACATACTGCCCAAACAAAACAAGGTCTCAGGGCTACTTGATACCACATGACTAACACCACAGTATCATCCACAATTGATTCCAGTGGGCTTTGGATCAGGCCCAGAGTAAACATTCTGAAAAGAAATAATACTAGATTTATACATCACAGATTTGTTAATATTTTTTTTGGGGGGGGGGGGGATTTTCAGAAGCACTCGGTGTTTGCCTAACTCTGCTCCCACTGAAGTCAGTGGTAAAACTCCATTGACTTCACTAGGAGCAATGTTAGGCCAATGCGGAGTACTTTTGAAAAATCCCACCTTAATGGAGGGAATGATGGAAGGTTATTGATAATGTCCATTGTGTCTTTGAAGGGGTATATGTAAGCCACTTCTTCAGTGGTTTCCTTGAAGAACCCAAAAAGATGCTTACTCAGGATGAATCTTAAGGTATACGAAAGTTACATGCCAGCATGAAACGGGTCAGGCAACAGGGTGGCAACAGGCCACCACATGTTACCAGGTTCACCACTTTTAAGTTGCTCAAGGAACCAAAAACAAGGAAGGAGCTCTGACACTACATGCCTTTTCCCTGACAGCTAAGGCACCTTTTAAAACATGGCTGCCAAAGCCAACCTCGGTAGGTAGACAGCAGGCATGTCATGTAAATAAGGAACCTGCTCTTCACAAAAGGCTACTCAGCATTTCATTTCTCTTGCTGCTGATCTTCAAAAAGCAACCTTACCAAATACTACAGTATTAAATGGATCAAAATAATGTGGCTGCTATCATATTTTAGACACTTATTTTTTGACATTGTCATCATTAAAAGCTAATCTGAATAAGGTAGAGTGCTGCAATGGGTTAGACAGACTACATAGATGGCTTGAGACCAAAAGGCCAACCAGAATTATGAACTGAACTCACACTTATAAATGGGAGTCTCTGGCCAAAGCATTATCAGAGAACTTAAAAAGTAATATTTTATCCCTCCTCCCACTACTTCCAAAAAATGAGTACAGAGTATATGTGAATCTAAATCGTTCAAAAAATAAACAGGAAGCAGCTCCACTGCCTCCACGTTTCTATACATGGTGCAATAAATACTTGATTGTTTCCTGCATTATTCTAGGCAGGCAGCCAAAAGTCCTTTATAGCAGAGAGTCATTACTAACATTTTCCATGGTGGTTCTTAGATTCTTGTGTACTGCAATGGCTAAGTAATTTCATATATTACCTTTGTGTTATTGATTTGCAGTCCTGTCTATCAATTTGCAAAAGCCTAAATATTTACTCCCAATAGAAAATAAATGTTAGCTCATAGGAATAAGCATTTTGTTCAGTTCACATGAAAACCTCTAATTACCACCAGTACATAGCACTATTTCAGAAGCAGCTTGACAGGTCAGTGAGGGACAGGCAGCTGCAACTAAAATCACTCAAACCATATAGACTTCCTGAAATTTCTCAGGGAAAATCTTGATGCTGCTAACAGAAGAGCATTCAATATCAAGAGCAGTAGCTTGTATAATCTGTAGTGAATTTGACAAGTGTTTGATCACAGCATGAGGCAAGTGCATAATCAAACCTCTTGGGGAAGCATCATCCCACTGTGCTTTGGAAGATTTTTGTGTGTGTGTGTTGGGGGGGAACCTTCTTCATAAATATTTAAATGCTTTTGTAGGTTTCATTCTCATTTGTTTGTTTTATACTGTTTCTTCCCAGCTCCCTGCGGCCAGAATGAAACCAGAGAGGATGGCAAAATAATCCAGCTGCCCCCCTGCAAGACAGGAGCATGGATCGTTCCCGCCATCATGGCATGCTACCTCTTGGTTGCAAATATCCTTCTGGTGAACCTCCTCATTGCTGTTTTTAAGTGAGTGGCACAATGATGCATGTGGATGCAGGGTGTTATGATTGTAACATTTCCCTGGGACCCCTGGGTTGTGAGGCACTCGCCACCACCTGAAAGAAAACCTGCTTTTCACCTTTCTGGTGACCAGTCCCTAATCACAGACCTTAAGAACATAATTTTAAGTACGATATATACACCCAACTCCTTATACAACATCCATGCATACGTTTTGCAATGGTTATGATGACCAGTGTGATACAGGCTTTAATTAGAGACCTTATATGACATGCTTTTGATGAACCCATGGGATCCCTTTATTACATCCAAAGTTCCTTGGGTCACTGTGATGATTTGGCCAGCATGGAGGCCTTTGCAGACTGCTGTGCTGTAGACTGGGGTTTGGAATCAGTTTCAGGGGAGATTTATTATATGTGGGAGTGACAGAATAGATTGTCTCCAGGCAGGGCTGGATTTAGGGGCAGGCGACTCAGGTGACTGCCTTGGGATGTCAGGCTTAGGGGACGCCGGACTTGGGATGCTGTTTTTGTTGTTAGCAACGAAAGAGAAAACAGAATGTCTGAAGTAAAATGTTTCAGGTATTAATGTTAGTACATTTCAGTTATTCTTAAAATTAAAAAGTTTCTATAAGCTTAGAGGAAACAATGTTTTTTATTGGCTTATATATGACATGAATAAAATACAGTTTTATAGATCCTAGCATGCAAATTTATCCTCTGACATGACAGGGATAAATCATGCATGCAAATAGTGCATCAAAATCATGAAATGGGCTACAAATGCAACAAAACATAAGGTATTCAAAATTGTAACAAATGGGGGGGGGCACTGAAGACGCTCCTCACCTTGGGCGCCATTTGGTGTAGGTCCACCCTGTCTCCAGGGTATGTGGTGGCTGTATAGTTCTTCAGAATTTGTGGTATCCAAACTACAGAGATCCATTCGGACAGAGAGCAAGGAAGTTCTGCGTTCTAATCTCACCTGTGGCATATGTTCACTTAATCCTTCATTGCCTCATTATCCACATTTTATGTATGGATCAAATAACACCCACCTCATGAGCCTGACTGCTTGTGAAGTGTTAAGTATTGATATTCTGTCATTCAAAACCAGCATATTGTTGGAATTACTGGTACAAGCATTGTGCTTTCTTGAGGAGATAACAGTTAATCTTGTCCTGTTTTTTATGACGGCCTTTGACACTTTGTGAAATCTGTCTAACTGGGTACAGTATTATTATGTGGGGAAATACCCAAGGATGGTTTCAATCTCATTTTATTTTCCTTTCCCCCCTCCCCTCTTTTCTTTTAGCAACACATTTTTTGAAGTCAAATCTATATCCAACCAAGTGTGGAAATTTCAGAGGTATCAATTAATCATGACATTTCATGAAAGGCCAGTCCTACCACCTCCTCTGATTGTTTTCAGCCACATGACTATGATTTTTCAACACCTCTGCTGCAGATGGCGGAAACATGAAAGTGACCAAGATGAGAGAGACTATGGACTAAGTAAGGTTCAACAAGCTCACACCTGTAGATAAAAAGCATGACTTTCAAATTCATTTGGTGGTCCTTAGAGTTTGGAGGGCATGTAAACTGAACTCAGCTCTACAATAACCTTTTCAGTGAGAAACTACATACGCACACAAACACTAACTGAAATTAATCATTTAATTATATCTCCCACCCTTAGAGAAAACCAATAGAATGTGTTAAATTTTCCCCTCTCCCTTACCACTGCTCAATAGACAAACATACCCTTCTTCCTTCCACTTGACAACAGGGAACCCTGAGACTTAAAAGTTTTGAAAACAGCACCTGACCCAGAAGAGATGCTAAGAATTTAAGTAAAATTAAGGACCTTTGTTTGGGAGATGTTAGAAATAGGAGAACTTGCCCAAACTTTTCCCAAATAAAAAATGGTTCAAATTTGGCTAAGGTCCAGGCCTTATTTCCTTGTTTTAACTAGTTCATTAAACCGTAATAATGATTTTGTAAAAAAGATAGGACTACATTTTCAAAGTGACATTCATCCAACTGCTAAAATTCACAACAATAGTTTTGTATGCACAATATTTATCTGCCTGACTGCTGGCTAAGTGCGCTCATTTAGTAGCTGATTCTCATATAAGTGTATGATGTAGCAGCCTTGGGGACTGCTTTTGAAAGTTTCACCAACAGTCTACAATAATAAAAATCAGGATTTTGTTTCTTATAAATTTGTGCTTTGTCAGTGTTACATTCCTCCTGTCATTCCCACAGAACTGTTCATAACTGAAGATGAACTAAAAAAAGTGCATGATTTTGAGGAGCAGTGCATAGAAGAATATTTTAGAGAAAAGGATGATAGATTCAATTCTTCCAATGATGAAAGAATCCGCGTCACTTCTGAAAGGTGATTTTTGGTTTGGTTTGGTTCATTCTGTATCAGGAGTGGGCAAACTACGGACTGTGGGCCACAGCCATCCCACCAGCCGATTTAATCCGACCCTTGAGCTCCCACTGGGGAGCGGGGTTGGCAAATGCTCCACACGGTTACTGGAAGCAGCGGCATGTCCCCCTCCAGCTCTTATGCATAGGGGTAGCGAGGGGGCTCCACACACTTCCTCCAACCCAAGCGCCACCCCTGCAGTTCCTATTGGCCGGCTGAAGGGCAGCGTGCAGAGCTGGAGGGCGGGACATGCTGCTGCTTCCGGAGCTGCTTGAGGTAAGCGCCACCCGGAGCCTGCACCTCTGACCTCCTCACGGGCCCCACCCTCCTCCACCGCTGCCCTGATCCCCTTCCTGCCCGCTGAACCACTTGGCCCCAGCCCAGAGCACCCTCCTGCACCCCAAACTCCTCATCCCCAGCCCCACCCCAGAGCCTGCACCTCCAGCCAAAGCCCTCACCTCCCCACCATGCCTGAAGCCCCCTCCCACACTCTGGACCCCTCCCACACTCCTGCACCCCAACCCCAATTTTGTGAGCATTCATGGCCCGCCATACAATTTCCATACCCAGATGTGGCCCTCAGGCCAAAAAGTTTGCCCACCCATGTTCTATATAGTATGTATCTTTAAATGTGTTCCTGTTACCATTGCTACTCTTTCTTCCTCTCCTTGCTAAGGGAACTGCTTGAGGCCACTTTTTAAATTATTCTTCACAAACTGCAGCTGGTTGGAAAATGTTCAAATTTTTTTACTACAAATTTTCGTCTGGATTTTGAAACTATGAAACATTTAACCAGCTCAGCTAGAAAATAACAAATCCATGCATTCTTCTTATAGCCGAGTTTTTTAAATCATAGCCCTGAAACACAAGTGGTCAGAATATAACCTGGAGGTCCAATGTGGCTATTACGTTCTTTAAGGCAACCTGTAACTTTAGCACTGAGGCGTAGCCCATTTAGAGTGGTCAAGAGAACTGGATGTCTGGACCTGTGCAGTGGAATGGGAGTTTTGCCATTTACTTCAATGGGATCAGAATTTCACCCATAGAGTTTATGGACTCACTCTCTGTGTATTAAAGATGAAGGCAACTGCAATCAATTCCATTTTATGTAAATTCTGTGCAGCCTCAGGTGCCTGGCAAATTCCCAACATAGTTCTCTGATCTCTCTCTTCTCTCTCTGTTTAAATGGGTGTTTATGTAGTCCTAATAACCACTGTATCTGAGCAATTTAGTTAAGTTTGAGCTCCCCGTCACAGATCATGTCTATTGACTCAAGGCATTGTTCTCAATAAATATTTCAGGCCAACATCCAGTCAGTCTATTCATAACTAATTCATATGAGCCAATGAAAACTCTAATTCCTTTTGGTTAAGCTTTTCTTAAAGAGACAAAGAGAGTAATGGTTGTGAATTCATTTCAAGAAGAAACTCTCTTCCACTTATGCTGCATCCTCACAGCACTACATCTGATGCAACCAGGTTAAAAAAGTGCTTTCTACCAGCATAGAAACATATTTTAGTTTTATTTCAGCTTTGAAAGTAAGTCCAGCTAAGAAAAGGAGTAGCATATCGTATATCCCCTTAACCATCTGCATTCCTGGCTGAGAACTGTATTCTCAAACAACACACTTTTACGAAAGTACATTAAAGAGGGAGGATAGTCCAGTGATTAGGGACTAACACAAAACATAGAAGACCCAGGTTTCATCTCAGCTCTGCCACAGACTTTCTTTTGTGACTTTTTCGCAAGTCACTTAGCTTTTCTGTGCCTCAATTCCCTATCTGTAAAATGGACATGACAGTAATTTTCTTCCTCACAGGGGTGTTGTGAGGATAAATACATTAAAGATTTGAGGTGCCTAGATACTTATTGTAATATCTTAAATAAAAGACATTTTTGAACAAGAACCACAGATCTGCCCCAGTCCATTCCCAGCTATATTGAACACGGGGAAAGTTTGGATCTGGACCCAGATTCTATCCAATTGTTCTGACCCAGAAACATAAATCTAATCCCTCTACTCTTTCCCCAAACTGAGGAATGTTCAAAACTCGCTCCAGATCCAAGCTACATAATTCAGGGCCATCTCAACAGAAATCGTTAATAAGTGGCAGGACACTGAAGCTGTATGTTCTTACATACCCTCTCACTTTTCTATCACAGTACCTACTCATTATTCTATAGCAGAATACATAGAGCATTACATCCATTAAAAACTTAAATTATAGGCCAGGTTGTCAAGTCCACTAAATCTACTTTGTGTGCCATAAAGTGGCCGTGAATCAGCCAGAGAGGCCTGTGGAAAATTCTTCCTGAGTTAGGGAACTCTCTCCCAGCAGGAAGCAGAAAGAAGGCAGCTCTACCACCTCCTGAATAAGCCACTTCTCCCTCTCCCACCCCTAGCGTGAGGGGGACGGGGGCATATGAGTAGCACAGCAGAACTCCGCTATGCCCAGTCCTACAGTAGTGTAAAATCCCTACAGGACTGTATGCTAGTGGTGTAAGTTAGATCTGCTGTTCTGACTTGCACATAGGCCAGATGGCTCAGATCAGGCCCCTGACAGCCTCCCCAGTCAGACTCTGTTGAGCATCATTGCTCACATGTGCTGTACACCTCATTCAGGACTGATGCCTTTGCTTCTTAACATTTTGGGTTTACACAGTCTGTTCTGTGGCCTAGCTTGAGAAAGGACAATAGTTACATGCCATAGGTGCAGGCAGGCTAGTTATGGGGAATGAATGAATGAATTTCCTCAACAATGCTCTAAGAGGAGATGCGCCCCACCCCCTGGGGGGAGCAGAGGAACATTTGGGGAAGTGAGCAGCAGCACCAGGTGGCTTGAGCCAGTGACTCCAGGCAGTTAGCTGAATAGAAAGCAGAAATCTGGGGGGAGGGCATGTGCTCCCCCGCCACACGCATTGTCTCTGACTGTAGCATCCAAAGGCTCCAATCAAGATTGGGACCAGAATGTATTAACTGGTGCACAAATATGTATTCAGACATGGTCCCTACTGTTATGCATCAGCATACACACACAGGAATCATACAAAAACATAAATACCCTTGCCGGAAGGCTGCAACTTAACGCTACTTTATTTCCTAGAATTCAGAACAATAACACACAAGAACCTAAACAATCAGAGAGAAAAACACCAGGCTACTCCCTAAAACAAAGAGGCACAACTCACCCCGCCTTACCATACACTGGCTATCTACAAACTGACTTTAATTGCATGCTTCATTCCATAGCCCTCCATTAAAATCAATGGCAAAATTCCCCTGGACCTCAATGGGATCACCACTTGTTCAGTACCTTCTGTATCCCTAAATTTCAAAGTTAGATATGTCATCATAGAACAGTTATTTTAAAGGTTGAACGTGTGCTAGTGCATTCAGTCATTGGCTAAGAAGTATATAAAACTTGCATTTTAAAACCAGAACTTTTTATTAAATTGTTAAATTATATGGCAAAATTCTCCTGGATTCCAATAGGAATTGGTAGTTTGAATATTCTCTATTATGAGATTATATCTTGTGCTTGAAGTGGGTTAGGCGTTTTGCTCCAAACATTTTTGTTTCCTTTGACTACAAGGGGTGGTTTAGTGGTCAAAAAACAACTTGGGAAGAGTGATGTTCCTCCAAACCACAGCTTCAAATCTCAGCACTGTTTATTTAGCCATTTGTCTTTCCAAGTCTGATACATATAGTACTGAACAGTTTACTGTGTGTTGCTCTTTCAGACAAGACTTCTGAAACTAAAATGTTGCCCACTCTGCATGCCCATTAAACTGGGGTGCAATCCAGACCCCATTTATGCAGTGTTTTCCACCTCTAATTTCTATGGATCCACAGATGCCGACTCCGTGGGTGCTCCAGGGATGGAGCACCCACGGGGAAAAATTAGTGGGTGCTCGGCACCCACTGGCAGCCAATGCCTCACCTCCTTCTCTCCAGTTCCCCAACATGCCGCGTCCCCGCTCCTCCGCTACCCTCCCAACGCTTCCCACTGCTCTGCCACCTAACATCTGTTTGGCAGCCCTTAGGACTTTCCGGGAGGGAGGGAGAGGAGTGGGGACATGGTGCACTCAGGGGAGGAGGTGGGGCAGGGGCGGGGACTTGGGGAAGGGGGTAGAATGGGGAGGGGAAAAGAGTGGGGAAGGGGGGGTCAAGCACCCACCAGACAGAGGGGAAGTCAGCACCTATGTATCGGTCTATTGTACTGAATCTACGAAAGTATTTAAAGGTAACTGATAAAACAGTCATTTTATCTCATCAGCTAAAAATAAACTGCAAAGCAATTAGACTAGATCCTTAGACCTGTATAAATTCTACTTAGCAAAAACCCAAGTAGGGTCAGGGGCAAAAGTGGGTTGTATTCCACTTTCACACACACAGCCTTAATCTTGGAGCCAGCCATAACCCAGGTTGGCCTGTGGTACAATTTATAGCAACTTCATCGCTGCCCCTAACTTTTGCCCATCCGCAACAGCACCCAAAGCAGCAGTTCTGGCAGCTGGGGATTGCCAGAGCAGAGCACCACCTCATTCCTCCTGCCATCACTCTACATCAAGGCCTACAAGTGGGTAGCATAGAACTGGTTATTCTGGTTCTACACCACTACTGCAGTTTGCTATAAAAGGGGAATCATGTTGGCCACTTAATCCATCCTTAACTGTGCTTTTCAGCAGATGGGGTGGTATAAAAATTAGAATAGAACAGAGGATTTGACCTGGACTTTTTAAGCCCTATTCATTCCCATACATTGTTGGCAGGTTAATAAATAGACCTCAATAATCACTCCTCTGAATATAACCCATGCATTCTTCTTTTGAAGGGTAGAGAACATGGCCATGCGCCTGGAGGAGGTGAACGAACGAGAACATTGTATGAAGGCTTCACTTCAGACTGTAGATGTCAGGCTTGCTCAGCTGGAGGATGTGATAGGACGAATGGCTGCAGCCTTAGACAAGCTGACTGGTATAGAGAGAGGGGAAACTACTAAGATACGCTCTAGAACCTCCTCAGACTGCACAGATGCAGCCTACATTGTGAGACAGAGCAGCTTCAATAGCCAGGAAGGGAACACTTACAAGCTTCAAGAGAGTATAGATCCTGCAGGAGAGGAGTCAATGTCCCCAACCTCTCCTACCGTCACACCCCGTCTGCGAAGCCACTCTTTCTATGCAGTGAATATGAAGGACAAATGTGGGTTAGAAAGGTTGGAAAATATTTTTAAAGAAAAGTCTGTGAGCCTGCATCGAGCGAGTAGCTCGCACTCTGTATCAAAAGAAGCAAAAATACCGTTAGCCCCTACAAGCACTTTGTCAATTGCCCCAGACTCCAGAAGGCCTTCGTCTTGCATAGATATTTATGTTTCTGCCATGGATGAGTTGCATTCTGGTATAGAACCTCTCGACAGTTCAATTAATATACTTGGTACCGGAGACCCATCTCTGCAGGCTCAAATAGCCTCTTCTGTTCTAGCAAACAGTGTGTATATTAGCAGTACTCCCAGTGACAGAATTTCTGGCAGGAGCATTGATTGTGAGGAAACCTCTACAATGGAAACACGAGTGTTTTCTTCAGACTATTCACATAGTACAGATAGCCAAAACCTCTGGGATTCAGACCCTCCTTTGTATCAGACCTTAGAGCGATCTAAAAGCAGTCGCTATCTTGCTACTACCCCATTTATTCTGGAGGAAACCCCAATCGTGAAGTCTCATAGTTTTATGTTCTCTCCTTCTCGGAGCTATTTCAGCAGCCTTGGGGTGCCAGTCAAAACAGCAGAGTACACAAGTATTACAGACTGCATAGACACCAGATGTGTCAGCGCTCCCCAGAATATTGCAGAAAGATCCAGTTTTCCCGGAAATCATGGAGACAAAGTGGAGGACTTGGGATGCTGCCACCCGGAGAGAGAAGCAGAGCTAAGCCACCCAAGCTCTGATAATGAGGATATTGAGGCCAAAGACAAAAAGGGGGCTTCCTTATCTCCTCAAGAGAGCAGCACAGCAAGAACACTGTCCAACAACATACCGCTTCCAAAAATAGAGAGGGCCAACAGTTACTCAGCAGATGAGTCCAGCATGTTGTATGCACACACAAGGAAAAGCTATTCTATCAGTGATAAACTTGACAGGCAGCGTAACACAACGGGCCCACGAAATCCATTCCAGAGGAGTAAGTCATCCAGGCCGGAGAGTAGAGGAGACAACTTGTCTATGAGAAGACTGTCTAGAACAGGCGCTTTCCCTAGCTTTGAAAGCAAGCACAGCTAGACATGCATAACAGGAGGTCTAAGAGTCATCTGCTCTCCAGTCCATTTTCCTTAGCAGAATAAAATAACCTCACACCGTGATATGTCAACTAACGTCAGAGTCTGTCACTGGTCAGGTTAGCACTTTGTTAATCTCATTGTTGCACACTGAGTTACTGGATCCTGACCAAGTTGATATTTGCACTTAAGGAAAGAGGGAGGGAGGAAAGCTTTATAAACACTTAAATTAAAAAAAAGAAAGGAAAAGAAAAAAACCATCCTCACAAAGCCTTGAGTAGGTTCAGAAATCTGCCTTTTACTAGAAGACATCCTAGGATTTCTGGTAATTATTCATGAGTTTCTAGGACACAGGGCTAAATTGGCAAAAAGAAAAGCATACAAATGAGACACTCTAAACTGATTTCTTTTTACATCAGTTCCATCATTGCAATGACTGAGGAAAAGCATCATT
Organism: Mauremys reevesii; assembly: GCF_016161935.1. Classification (NCBI taxonomy): domain Eukaryota; kingdom Metazoa; phylum Chordata; order Testudines; family Geoemydidae; genus Mauremys; species Mauremys reevesii. The sequence goes on along the minus strand of NC_052628.1, from coordinate 91,296,740 downwards.
GTAGTCTATAGAAACAAGCTGTAAGCAAATCCTAAAGCTCCTCCACTGCTGCAACTAATCATTGTAAAGATAAACAAGGCAACAATCATATAGTTCACCTGTCTCTTTTTGTATTGAATTCTAGTGCCACAAAGTGTTTATATTTTCAAGATGGGAAAGGAAAAAGAACTGCCTTTTGTATTGCAATGTAAATGAAGGAAGACTTTATGTAAAAAAAAAAAAAAGAAAAAAAAATTGTCAGGTGGTTTCCTGTACTAAACAGGCATTGTGGTACAGTTGAGCCAAGCTCAGGATGAATGTAATTAAGTGGAATAGTATATATTTATTTTTTTACCACATTTGTCATCAATATATTGTCTCAATAAATTAAATGATGTCATGGAACAGTAAGAATAATGGGCTGAGATGCTCAAAGCAGATCAGGAGTGATATTTTCACTGTTCTTTGCAAAATTTCCATTTCTTGCATTAATTGTTTTCTGCCCTCCCAAATTGCTACCATGTTTTTCTTACTATTCTACTGTCAAGCTGCTGATTTTTCACATCATTCACCCAACACAAGCATTAACATTTTACTTATTGAGACAGTTGTATCTGAACACTCAAAACATACCATACAAAGTTCATCAAGCAGTCTGATTTCAGATTACCATTGTTTAATGGAAAATGGCAAAGTATCTCAAAACAATAAAAAAGATTTTAGAGGTAAGCTAAAGCACCAAAGTGAAAGCCGTTATGTGTTAACAACAAAAGTCATTAGTTGCAAGTATGCTTCCATTAAAGAGCAAGATAGAACAAACCACAACATGCATTTTAATAAAAATTCTGCCCTCAATTGTGTGTATGGGACCCCAAATGAAGTCAGCAGTGATACGTCCTATGCATCTGAGTGCAAAACCTTGTTCATGATGTTAATAAGGTGTTTCATACCCTTATGATAGCCATCTCTTGGTCATATAATGGAGCCTTAAAAATAGTAATTTTATCACAATTTCACATCATTTTAAACCATTTGTTTAAAAAATAAAACAGCCTCTAAAAAAAACTACCGTATTTTAATTTTATAGTTAAAATATAGGTTTTGGGCCTATATCCCAGAGCCTTTTAAATCCCAGCTCTGGGCTGCCCGGGAGCCCAGAGCCTTTTAAATCCCAGCTGGCGCGGGAGTCAGAGGGCTCTGGGCTGCCTTTTAAATCCCAGCAGTCAGAGGGCTCTGGGCTGCAAATCCCAGCCACCGCCGGGAGTCAGAGGGGTCTGGGCTGCCCGCTGCAGCGGGGAGCCCAGAGCCTTTTAAATCCCAGCCGCCCGCTGTTTATACCCGGCGTATAAGACGACCCCCGATTTTTGGTTTTTTTTTTTAAATATAGAAAGTCATCTTATACGCCGGAATATACGGTATCATACGTGTGGATTCGGGTCCTTTAACATGGGTGGGATTTTCAGAGTTACCTATAGGGCATGCCCATTAATTTTAGTGGGAGTTGGCCATGAAAATCAAGAGGCATCTTTGAAAGTCTCAGCCTAATTTATCGCTAGGCATTCATCCCAGGGGTGCATCTAAGTGATAGGCAGCAAAGCCCAACCTCAAATATCTGACTCGCGAGAAGAGGCAATGAGAGTGGGGAAAAATGGTGAGCAATGACTCACTTTTTGGAAAGTTGGTGAAATAAACAAATGCAACATGTTGACTTTAAAACACAAAATGTATTATTTGTTAGTGCACTAATTATTTTCTTTTTGTACTTTGTTAAATCAGTCCTTCTGCGAGCTAGGCTCAGCTTGATCCACATACTGTGTTTACTTGATTGCCTTGAGGTCCATGTACTGCTTTTCTGTCATGTGTCACTGATCAAGGGTACAATTTCTGACCTGTCACTCAGTGAATTACAAAGTGTGCTTGTGATGGGCTGATTGTTAAACAATAGCTTTCCCAGGACAATGCCATTTTTGTTTAACAGTCTGCTTCAAATGTGCCAAGTTTTGTATCAGTTTGTTCCTAAGGTTTCTCTAAATTAGCCTTTTTCTTTATTGCTTTTTTAATTTAAAGATGTTTTCTGAAACTATTCAGAGACTTTTCCACCTTCATCAATATGATTAGCATGTACAAGAAGAATTAATTTGAGACACCCCCCATCACTTTATTAGTTCAAAGTGTGGAGATCCCCTCTGGGTGATTCATTATTAGTTTGTTGGGGTAAAGGGGTTTCCCAATCCAGGAGCTGTAAAATAATTAGAATACAGCACTTTATTGACCTGGAGCATAAACTCCAGATGTGGTGAACCAGGACACTTTAGTTACCTCTTTTAATTGCCATTATATATAAATTCCACTATAAAAAAGTCTAATTCCATAATGTCAAAACTGTTCCTGAATGTTTCCCATTTACCTAAAATAAGGTTTCTATAGCATGTATTATGATGGCTGGGAGAGTATTTTATTTATCTTCACTTGTTAACATCAGTGGGATGAGGATTCTGCCCCCCTCTCAACGATGAATGGTTCAGGTTGTTATAACTTCTTTAGCGAAGATAAAAAAATAACTCAACCTTCATCATCTTATAACTACAGCTTGTGCCATATGATATATTATGTATTGAATGATATCTTATTAAATATATATATATATAGCCCATGTATAATCCAGTATGGTTTTGACATGTGATCATATAGTGAATGTTACAGGGCAGCTTTAACAATACATTATAAAGTCATACTTTTAAATCTGTAACATTCAATAAAATAGCACATGTTGCATTGAACATTAAATTCCACTATCCAAGTTGTTAGCATACATATGGATTACGCATTTGTGGTCACAATCTGTAACTGCTGTATGTTTCACATGTCCTTCTGTACAGCGCCACTGTAAATGTTTGTATGAGCTGATGTATAAGTCTCTAATGAGCCACTGTGAGCTGTGATTGGTGAGTTGTGATAGTGTGAAAGATGAACTGGCATGTTATGCAAAAGATAAGATAAATGAACTTTAAATAATATTTTGAAACTCAGTTGACTTAGCTGTTTGTTTACATATGCTGGCCAATTAAGGAAGCAGTGTACAGTATTTTATAAATATTTTCATATAGTAATCTGTTCTGTTTAAGTGATGCTATTCTATAGTTGGGTGTACACTTGTCCTAGGTATTGGCTTATAGCATATTATTCTTCCACAACAACGTGATATGACTGAACTAGTTTCTCTTCCTTAAAGTCCAGTCTTTTTTTGTGTCAATGAAAATGCATGCATTGTTCCATAAACTTCTTGGGACTACTATGAGGCGTAACATTTTATTATTGCCTGCCTGTAATGATGAATCCAGTTAGGAATTTAAAAAAATCAAGTTTTTGGACTTTTACATTATGTTCAATCTTTAAGCAAACTAAATAGATTTTTAATTTTTTGTAAACTACACTTCAAGACATCAAGAAATTGAAGTACTAAACACAAAGGTGTGAACCTACAGCAGTGCTGAGACATTTAGCTCTCTACTTTGGAAAAGATAAGGTGTTTCATTACTGTTCTTGGCACACCTGTCTGGTAACTAATGGCAGTGAGGTACAAATTGCTAAAACATAACAACCAGTGAGAAAAGGCTCATTAATCCACATGGCAAAATCGCTCTAGACTCCAGATAATTAATGTTGATTTAAAGACTTCTAGTGAAAATGAATCTGTGTATATGGATGGGATGGGTGATTTCGTTAGGGTGGGGGTGACTTGAGATGTAATATTTGTAAGAGAAGTAGAATATTTGTTTCTTAAAAACTGTCTGGCACCTGGAAAATGCAAAAGTAAAGCATGTCTGCCAAGTTTGAACAGTAAAATAAGTGCCATTCACAGGTCAGGGTGTCAGTCTAATTCAACGGTTCTGAACCGGCAGCCTGCAGCCCGCATGCAGCCCAATTAGCGCACAGCTGTGGCCTGGCCCAGCTCAGCTATGTGGTAAAGGCCGTCCCACATGCCAGGGTCTGCGCTGCCCCACTGCTCAGCGCGGCAGAGTCGGGAGCCTCTGGCTGACCCCACGAGCTCTGTGGTCCTGGGCAGCCAGCCTGCCCCACATGGCAGGGGTCTGGGGTCAGGGCAGCCACCAGGCCCCACAAGGTCCCGTACAGCAAGGGTCTGGCTGCTGCTGCCCTGTCACCTGGCCCCTGCAGCCCAGGTAACACATTGTGGGCCACACATACGGCCCACAATGTGTAATAAGTTGAGAACCACTGGTCTAATTCCTGCAGTTGGAACCAGGCCTGTTCTCTCAAAAGCAAAAGTTATCAATTTACAGATTTGGACGGAGCTCACTGAAAATCAAAAATCTCTCTCTAAACTGTTTGTTTAAAACAAGAAAAAAAGTCTTCTTGTATTTGCTCAGGCTATCACTTTAAGGGGATTCAACAACCAAGAGTAAGGAAAATATGAGGTGGTCATTCTTGGATTTCCAAAGTAGGGGTTGTGATGATTATGAATTCTTCCCCCCCCCCCCGCCAACAACAAAGAGAAAAAGGAAAACAAAAATTGCATTTTTGCACAAATCAGCCCATTTGAGACAGCAAAACCATGTTTCCAGATTAACGTACATTTATTATAAGACAGCTAAGTTAATACTTTTTCTAAGAAAGGAGCCTAAGGGTATTGTAGCATGAGTTCTCCCTCACCAATCTCACATAACCAAGAGCACGTTCCAAAGAGGGAAGTTGGGCAAAAGTAAAGGATATGGCGGAGGTGGGGAGTTATAGTTAGCTAATGAATTCCTTCATTACTGTACATTAGAATTTATCCTCCTTTCCTCTCTGGCATAAATGAATACATCACAACACTACCCCTGCACGTGAAAGCAGTGACCCTCTTCACTCCCGTGACTGTTATGTTGCTTTATAGCCAACTATAGTGGCATTTTGGAGAGCAATACAGCATGTTACATCCTTCCCCTTTCCAAGGTAGATTATTGGGTAGATTCTGATCTTTGTTACACTGGTGTAAATCTGCAGGAAGTCTACATCAGTGGACTTACTGTGTATTCACTGCAGAATAAGAGAGAGCAGAATTGGGCCCTGAATTTCCAACTTTACATCACTTCTAGCCATTACACACATTGTCCTTAACCAGGTTTCCAGCAGGCAGTCTACTGAATGAGCCACTGGGGCTGCCTAACTTCAGTTCAGATAGACTGTGAAACCTAGTTATCTGCTGCGCTTTCATTTTGAACAAGGTTCCACCAAGTTCTTACTTCAAAAGGCTCTTGAAGAAAATGGTTGGTTATGATATTGCTGCTGTTGCTGCTGCTGGTAGAAAATGGTAACTTTTGTTTATATGGTAGTAGGGGGGAAATGGCTATGAAATATGACAATATGCGTGCACAACAGTTACCTGTATTAAAGGTATGTCCTCCTTCCACCCCTGCAGCTGTCTTATCTGAGGAGAGTCTATATGCTGCTAGTGCTGTCTGGAACAGTGTTTGCAATATTACTGTACTAATAGCTATGTAATGATGTAGTATTTGGGTTATCATTTGTAACTGTTATACCAAACATTTATAAAAGGAGGAGGAAACAATTAAAATGTCATTTTTAAATGAATTCATATAAATATGATGGTTCTGAATTTTGATTTATTCAAATATATATATATAACTAGGGAAAACACTACTTTTTAAAAGGTCTACTGGATTCACAATGCACTTTTAGACTATGTGGTTAGATATATAATGAAAAAGCGGAAGTTGGCTGTTACTACAGTAGAACTTTCTTAAATTTCTGTAACAAATGTTTTGCAATAAAAAAGGATGTAGTTCAAAACATTTCTACAGCTTCCAGTGCATTTATTTGCCGTCATCTGTTTTCAACATCACGCTGGACCATGATGCAAGTGGCAGCTGCCTTACTCCAAATAAAAATCTGATTGTTTTGTCTTAGCTAGAACTGAAGTAAATTTAAAAATAGAAGTACTCTCCCTCACAGCATTTTATAGATGTAATAAAAAAAATCAGACTGGTTTAATAGTTCTCACAACCACTTCTGGTTCCCGGTCATCTCGATTTTTTAAAATCTAGCTTTTAGGTCCAGCTGTTCTTTATTAGTTCAAACTCTATGGTAGGTGCCCTGACACAGGTAGAACTAGATTTACATATAGCCCACATATTATAGACACAGTAAATGAAGAGAAGTGAGGTAATGTCTCCTATTGGACTAACTTCTATTAGTGAAAGAGCTGAGCTTTCAAGCTTACACAGAGTTCAGGCCAATACATTGGCCATCAATGTCTGGAAAGGATGTAGAGAAACTGGAAAGGATCCAGAGGGAAGCAACAAAGATGGAATGCAAGCCCTATGAGCAAAGGTTGAAGGAACTGGGTATGTTTAGTTTGGAAAAGAGAAGATGGGGGCGGGGAGAGATAATATGATAGCAGTCTTCAGATACTTGAAAGGCTGCTATAAAAAAGTTGTACTCTTTTGCCACTGAGGGCATGACAAGAGGCAATGGATTCAAACTACAGCCTAGCAGATTTAGATAAAATCTCAGGAAAAGCTTCCTAACTGGAAGAACACTAGGACAATGGAACAGATTGTGTGGGGAGGTTGTGAAAGCTTCTTCACTAAAGGCCTTCAAAAGGAGGCTGGGTAGCCATCTGTCTTGGGTGGTTTAGAGAAAACAAATCCTGCATCTTGTCAAGGGGGTTAGACTAGATGACCCTTGGGGTCCCTTTTGATTCTAAACAACATTACCTCACCCAGCTTATGTCTCTAATATCCTGGGACCAACACAGCAAACCATAAGATTACAGAGAGACTTGTCAGGAGGTATGATGCCCATAATAGGTTATAACAGAGTGCAGGAAGCCAGGTCACACAGCTTCTAATCCTATCTTTGCTATTAACTTGCTATTGCATTTTAGGTAATTTACTTAATTTCTGTGCCTTGGTTTCCCCAGCTGTAAAAATAACACACTCACCTTTTAATGTGTTTTTGGATTTTCAGATGAAAAGCTCTATGTAAGTGCAAAAAAATCATTTATTGTTGACAATATGAAAGAGTATCATTTACTATTAATAATTATTATTGCATTATATGCTACCAGAAATAGCAAATACTTGCTTCTAATCATGAAGCACAAGACCATGGGGTAATGAAGCTAATTGACTCCATGCTGCACCATTCATCTTTGTTTTGTAACTCTATACTGTAGCTTTGCACTGCCAGTGTGTGCCTAGGAACAAGTATGTAGTAGCTTTGCCTAAATTTGGCGGGGGGGGGGAAGGGTCTGTCAATGATACCAAGCTGTGTCTCTATACCCTGTGTATCCTCATTTACTGTGCCTGAGTGATGTGTATACCTGACACTTCCCAGTTCAGGTACCACAGATCAAAAATGACATTGAAAACAGTCATGAAATGATACTACAATTTTTAAAAAGTGAAGCGTGTTTTATCCCCTGCTTTGTAACCTTAAATGGTATCAACCATCCATGAGCATGAAGCACCTTAAGAGCAGTTAGATGCACAACATTAGGTGCCTTCTCAGCAGAATTATAAGGTTAGGAGTATGCAGTGAATTAGAGCAACACGGTGGGTGAGGCAAATCTGTCGCTCTGACCCTCAGAAGTTGGTCCAACAAAAGATATTACCTCACCCACCTTGTTTCTCTAAAGTTAGGCGTATTTAGCCAGTTCAGCCCTATAGCTGGAAAGCCCTAAGCACTTTTTAATTAAACACATATTGGGCTATATACACCAGGGGTTTATATCGGTTTCTGCTGGCACAAACCCTAGCAGAGAACCTCGGGAAGAGGTTTTCAGCAACACAAGATACCATAGCAACCCCTTTGCTGGAGCCCTGTGGCTGGCACAGTCCCAAAAGTTGCATGAGAAGGGTCACATGAACAATGTGCTGATTCAGAGAATCCCAGCTCCCATCTCCACAAAAAAGGCTGAAAAAGCAGTGCTCAGACTAGGTTAAGGAAGGGAAACTGCCAGAACTCCTGAGCAGAGCAGAGGGTGAAAAAACAACCTGCCCAACCACACTAAATGCCTTTTTTAGGTTCCAAAGATCTCACTAGTGCAAGGATTTAAATGTTATCCTTTGAACAGTGAAGGTGAATCTGGCTCACTCATGTTTGAAGAGGTGAATGTCAAGAGTTACTTATTTGAGTGGGAACTATCAATATAGACAGAGGTTTTTTTTCCTTGAGGAATAATAAATGCTGGTGTTTGCTAAGTCAAGGAACTGCTATAACTATTCTGATCGCCATTCTGAATGGCTTTGTCAGAAAAGTTGAAGCCTCTGTGTTGTCATGTGTGTAACAATTTTCCTTTGAAAACAACATTCGAAGGAGGGAGGCACTTAGAGTTTTAAAAAAACTACATCACTCACCCCTTAGGAGATTAATAAATAATTCTCTCTTATGGAATTTGCTGCATCCATTCTGGATGCAACCATTTACATATGAGTACTGATTGGCTGACACGGTTCTATATTTCAGTTTTGTGAATAAGCAGCATTACTTTCAAATGGAAAGTCAATGAGCAGGAATTAGAGTCCTCTTGGGAGTGAGTGGCAATGGCAGGTGCTCAGTATCTCTGAAAATCAGGCAACTTAGGTGCCTAAAATTAATGTTGGTGCCCCACTGTCAGACAGCTTTCAGCCCATAGTAAATCCTGATTTTTTTTTTCAGGTATATAACTACAACAGGCTGCAGAGATGTTTATGATCATGAAAAGCTTTCGTTACAGAAATTTTCCAAAGTTCTTTGGCGATAATCCCCAAATAAAGTGATCCTTGAATGGTTTAACCATATTACAGGGTATTTATTAATACAAAAAGTTTGTCCTCCAAACTGCCAGAGACATGTCAATTCCAACAACGTTGCAAGCAGCTACCAAAACAGTAAAAACCTCAGCAAACCCTATTCTATTCTGCAGAGCCTCAAAACAATTATTTTATAATGAAATAATTTTATGTCATGCAATACATTTTTAATTTTAGAATATAGTTATTCCTGTTAAACCAAAAATCTGCTGTGCAACCATAAGCCCCTCACTTCACACCTCTGCATTTGTCTCCCCCCATGCAAAATAAGGATACCAATGTTCACCTTCCTGGGTGGAGTACTTTGAAATCTACATAAAGTCTCCTATTGACTTCAATAGTCTTTGGATCAGGTCTTGTACCAGATGAACTAATAATAATAAATACTAATACTTAAGTCCTCCTCCTGAAATATTACAGGGGATTGCTCATTTCCCTGGCTGTTTACTTGGGATTTTTTTGTTTTTGTTTTGCCTCTCCAACTGTAGTGAAGCATAAAAGAAGGTTGCAGACACATGAATTTCTCATGCCAAGACTGCACTTACACATGGATCCCATATGTACATTTGTATGCAAACAAGGTTTTATATTGTAAGATTTAAAAATTAACTTTTATTTTGCTGTTTTAAAGTTTCTCTCCTGGATATTATTTTGTCTGGAAGGGACTGTGAGTATCTGTGTTTCACTTTGACAAAGTGCCTATCTTTGGTACCAATGACATTATTCAAATTAAAATCTAGTTGACTTTTGTTGTGGGGTTTTTTTTAAACTTTCTGCACTTCACTCAGCTTGCACAATTAAACTAGATGGTCAATTTAATTTTCCCCCCCCCCCCTTCCGATCTCCGTTGCAAATACTTCAGGGGAATGCTTAAACTGAGGTCTGCAGTAGGCCTTTGGACAATTGGGCATTTGCCCAACCGACCATTATCATGTGCTGCAGTGCCTGTTTGCTCCCTCCTGTGAATATGCACAGACAGATGCATTCCCTCTTCCATTTGCCTGCCACAACATGTGCAGCATCTCATCTGAAGACACTAGGAAAAAGCACCCTCTGCTTTCTACTATTCCCCGATGCTGAGTTGCCTCAAAACATTGCACATAGCAGGAACCAGCACCATCCACCTCTCCCCCAAAATGAGACTGAGTCTCCTTTATCTGACTTGTCTATCCGGGATGGTCTAGACAGTATTTGGTCCTGCCATGAGGGCAGGGGACTGGACTCGATGACCTCTCGAGGTCCCTTCCAGTCCTAGAATCTATGAATCTATGACTTGATAGCCATCAAGCTCAACGCAGTTCTGTCTAGATATACGTATTTCATTCATCAGTGGGGCATTTGACCTCTGGCAGCCTCCTGAGAGAGCAAAATGCCTGACACCTCCACAGAGACTGAGTCTATGACTCTTGTGAGTGCCCCTCCCTAGAGCCCCAAATCTGTTGGCCCCTTATGTATGTCCAGTGAGCTTCTCTTTCCCCATTAAGGGTGGGGGTTACCTCGGTTGGATGGGTCAGTGGCGTAGTTTAGTAGGTTTGAGAAGGTGAACAAATGATGGGTGGAATACGTATATCTAGACAGAACTGCGTTGAGCTTGATGGCTATCAAGTCATAGATTCACATTTATAATAGCACATATCACTGCAACCATTAGTGTTTTTCACACTGCTGGTGTGTTTTAAATATCCCAGCTGCATTAGAGCCTGAAGAACCCTCTACTCCAAAAGTGAGGCTAGCACTCGAGGATTTGTCTGCAGCCAGTGGATCTGCTTTACCTTACACTATTTCTTGATCCTCACTATTCGTCTCTGCTCCTTTCCCTCCTCCCATCCAGCCCCAGTCACTTCATGTTTGTTTTTCATGCTGCTTAGGCTCTGCTCCATATTCTGCCCTGTTGGTTCAGTATCCCTTTTTCTCTGTGCCTTTTCTCCAGCCTCTCACACAATAATGGCTGACTTTGGCTCAAACTTTTGACCTCACAATGTTTGAGGTCAAAAGTTTGAGCCAAAGTCAGCCATTATTGTGTAAGTTTGAAATTTGACAAAAGAAGGTCCTCTAGTTTATGGGGAAAACCTCAACACACACTCTTTTAGGTATTTTAAAACCATGAAAGTAATTTGGTGAGGGTGTGACTGTAGCCATACTGGCATGCTTAACAAGCAGCCATCACCCATTCCCACACCTTCCTCAGAATGGTGGCCACTTTCTCTCCTTCCACCCCAGGAAAGGTTTACAGAATAAAAAAACAAGTTCCTTTCTATTTTGAGTTTTCTAATCTACACAATCCTCATAGAGGCATAGATTATTAGGGTTGGAAGGGACCTCAGGAGATCATCTAGTCCAACCCCCTGCTCAAAGCAGGACCAATCCCCAAATGGCCCCCTCAAGGACTGAACTCACAACCCTGGGTTTAACAGGCCAATGCTCAAACCACTGAGCTATCCCTCCCCCCATCTGGCCCAGGTGTTGTGAGTTGCCATAAGTGGCAGTTGAAGGAGCTCAGTATATTGCAGCAGCACTTTATATTATAAGGCCTCTCAGCTGCAGCTGATTAGTGCACCGTGTATCTCTGGAGGAGAGCGTATGCTTAAAGCTTCCTTTGCAGTCCCGCAGTACTCAATTGGCAAAGTGGCTGCAGCACTGGGGCTGGGTTCAGACCTTTATCCCTAAGGAACTATCATCTGCCTGAGCAATTAGTCATTAAATAAGGAGACTAACTTCCCAGATGTAGACTGGAGAACAAATGCTACTAAGCGTGGTAGGGCTCAGTTATGCCTGAATATGATCGGATTTCGCCAACAAATACTCACTGATCCAACAGGAGGTAATCCTATTTTACAAGTGGATTGAGTTTTAATTAAATGGAAGGGTAATCAAACAGCTCAGTAACTAAGCTTTTAGATTTCAAAAGGGGCTGACACTGAGAAATTAAAGTAACTGGTTAGTGAAGTCAACTGGATTGATACACTCAAGGACTTAAATGTGGAAAAGGGTTTGTAATTCCTTTAAATTAGAGGTGTGAAAACTATCTGGAATTTGAAGCCCAAGCCAGGGAAATAAACTTGTAAAGCAGGGCTTCAGATCTAACAGGATGGGGGGGGGAAAAAACCCAAACTCAAGCTCAAAAAAGGATATTTGGATTAAGATGCGCACCTACGAGGAATGGAAAAAAGATTGCTTGGCAAAGAAAGCTACATTCTGGAGCTCAAAAAGTGTAGGGATAAAGTGTGGCTCTCCAAAAGTCAAACTGAGTTAGCTATTGGAAAAGAAATTCAAACACATAGAAAAAAGCTCATTAGCCTTACAAGAGAGCAAGAAGAGCAGAAGTGGAGCCTCAAGGATGGGCTAGAGATTAAGGCTACCAAGGTATGGCCCAAAACCTAAATGAACACTTTTCCAATAAGGATGACAATGTACAATATGGGGGAAAGGCTAATGAGAATGAATGTATAGAAATGGATATTACTGCATTGGAGGTAGAAGCCAAATCAGTGAGCTTAATATCCTCAAATTGGGGGAAACAGCTCATCTGCCCCAGAATACTGAAAGAACTGGTATGTGGAAATTGCAAGGATGTTTAATAAATCTGTCAAGTTGGGGATGATTGGAGAAGAGCAAATGTAGTAACTACATTTTAAAAGGGGCTGGAGGAAGTGACGTGGGCAGCTCAAGACCATGAATAAATTTAGGCTGGAAATTGGAAGAAGGTTTCTAACAATCAAAAGAGTGAGGTTATGGAACAGCCTCCAACTAGGAGTAGAGAGAGGGGCAATCAACCCAACTAATTTTAAGATGGAGCTTGTTACGTGTATTAAATGAATATGACAGGGCTGCTTGCAATAGCAGGGGAATGGACTTGATGACCCAGGAGGTCCCTTCCACTCCTATGTTCCTTAATACAAAAAAAAATCCAGCAAGAAATTAGTATCTCATAAAGGAGAAATCAGCTACTCTTCTGTAACCCATGCTGCAGAGATCACTCATACACAAGCAAAGGGTTGGCTTAGGTGATCTAACAGGCTTTCTCCCTCTCTACTTTCTAGGGAACAAATTAGCACATTCCAGGGTGCAATCCAGGCTAGTGAGGGATTCTGTCACTGCTTGGTCTGCAACCTTGGGTGCCTCACAATGCTTTGCTGTGTAGCTCCCGCTTGGGCTGCTCACAAACAGCCTAACATTGTGTATGTCACGCTGTGAGTGCCTGTGTATAGCTGCAGCTATGGTCCAGCAACTCTGACCCTGTCAGCAGCTCTCCAATCACAAAGCTTCCACCAGCCTTGGTTACTACTTTCAGGGTGACTCCACCAAACTCACTGTCCCAAATTTTCCCAAAGTAGTATGTTCTGCACTAGCCAGCCCTCTTCTGGACACTTCAGATATTGTAGGTCCATTGCCCCTGTGAGGGGACAATATAAAACAGTTTACTACTTTAATTGGTGTTACCAAACAACTCAGTTTAAACACAACACTGGATTGGTTTTGATTAAAGAATAAAACAAGTTTGTTTAATTACAGAGAGATAGGTTTTAAGTGAGTACAACTATAAGGCATTAAAGTCCAAAATGGTTACAAGAGAAATAAAGATAAAAGGCTTTCTAGTAACTAAAATTGAAGCTAGATTTGGTTCAAGGTGAAATCATTACCACATTTTTCCAGCAATAGGACTGACCAAATTCTCAGGTCAGAACCCCTCCCAAAGTTCAAAAGCCAATTCCTCCGTCTTCTCAGGTGCGAAAGACTAAGAGAGAGAACCAGGGGTATTTTCACCCCTCACTTTTATAGTCCAGTCACCCTTTGAAATGCATTTTCCTGACAGTTACCCCTAGAGAAAGTTCCTGCCCACTGTGAGGACAGAGACAGAGTCCCATAGTGAAAGAGGTTCCATGTCGTTGTTTGAAAAATGCCGACAGTATTTCTCCTCCTCCCCCAAAAAAAACTTTGAAAAAAAGATCAGTTTTCAGTGAAAAACTTTTGATTTGTAAAAAGAATGAAAAAAAATGAAGAGCTCTAAGCAGAAGCATGAATCATAACCCCCTCGTTTCTAATTCACAAAAGTGTACACATGAGACAATTTAGGAACATAAGGCAGTGGGAGTTTTGAGTGCTCAGGGACTGAAGGCAAAAGACATCTCTGGAATAAATTCAGGGTCATTTGACCAGCACATGTATTTTACATTTCTCAGTTAGCCATATAACTTAGAGCAATGTTATGCATTAAATTAGTGATACATCTATTTATTATTAAAAACAAAGTTGATGCATCTTAGGAAGCTGTCCAGAAGTTCTTGGTGAAGGGCTAAAAGTTTAGCACTCTACTGCAGCTTTTCGGACGTCCCAAATAAGGGACAGTGGATAGCTAGGCTACCCCAGGACCAAACTAGGGACTCAGAGTCACAATCTAGTCCTTGATTCTCAGTTTGCTTTGGAGGGAGTAATTTGTGTCAGCCCTGTAACCGCTACAGATTGACAGCACAGCTCTGCTAGTGGGGGAGTAGCAGCCCTACGGAGGCCATTCTCCCTCATGCACTACTGCTGGCAACATGGGAAACACATGCACAGGAACAAAGCAGCAGGATTTTAGCCAGGGTCTCAATTATGACCTCAGAGACTAAGTTCTCTGGATATTTTCTGAACTTATCTTGATGGAAAATCAGACTGCAAAGCTTTCAAAAAAAAAAAAAAAAAACAGGCTCACTCATGAAATGTCCAATCATTTACAGCTGGTTACACACTGATAACATTTACGTGCAAATAACCATTTCATGAAACACCGCTGAGCTACTCAACAAATTTGTAACATGTTGTTCAACCAGCTCCATCTTGAGTCAGACTGAGCAGGAACCAGGCCGCCCAGTATTTCAGTGCCTCCAGTTCAGGTCCTGGCCAAGCGTTGTGACAATACTGTGCCAGATCCTCAGCCGGTGCAAGTCAGCCTAACTCCACTGACGTCAGTGACACAATGCTGACTTACACCAACGGAGGCTCTGGCCCATTGTTTTTAATGAACCTTTTAATGAACCTTTTTCAAGTGTCCAAACGGGTTTCTGGTTTGTTTTGGTTTGGTTTGCATTTTAGCCATAAGCCTGTGTCAGTTTTTATGGTTCCTGAACCAGTCTGTGCAGTCTGCTTTCCAGTCATAGGAGAAGGCCTGGTTACCGCCCAGCTGCTGCTGCCCTGCCTGCATACACCCTCCCTGAAAGTAAATGGGAGTGGAAGCCAGCGGGTGCTTTGGAGCCAGATCAGCTACAAAATCAGGGCCTTAAACAATGGAAGGCAGAAAGTTCACATACCACCTCCTCCCCCTGAATTCACCTCTCTGAGATTGGATTTGTTTAAAGATCCAGGTTCAAAGTTACAACTTTTAACTGCCCCCACAGAACATTTTGTAATATCATATTAATCTTTAAGACTTTGGAATATTCATAGGCAGTGACAATCTTAGGTAGTATACTTGGTAATATAAGCTCCAATTCAGTACTGTATTCAAGCTCATGTCTAACTTCTTCAGCACAAGCAGTATCTTTGAAATCAATTATCCCTACCATGGAAGTTAGTGAGACTAATATGCTTAAGTACCTTGCTGAAGTGGAGCTGTAGTCACTGCTGTTTTCTCAACCTTATTCTGCACTAAGGGCCTGATCTCTATACTTACCCATGCCAATAGTTTACTCATGCAAGTAGGACCACTGATTTCAACTTAATTATTTATATTAATTTTCTTGTCTTAGGACTCAAGATGTAACTGCATTTTTTTGCTGTCATAAATGAGCCTAGTCTAAGCCAAAGCCAAATAATACATAGTGTGACAAGCTAAAGATTATGCTTGGGATTTTCAAAAGCCCCTAAGTAATTTAGGCAAGCATGTCCCATTGAAAAATCAAGCCCAAATCCTAAGGCACACAGGGCAAGATTTTCATATGTGTCCAAGTCACACAGGCAAAACTAAGAACATTTTAAAAGTTTACATCCAAAAAAAGAAATAGAACTAAGGCATCTTAAATAATAAAACTTAAGTAAGGAGAAAAATTTGCTAAAAAGGACAACTTTATAATCCAATTTCTTTTTACCGTACCCTGTTCCAGAAGGGCAGCCAACCTTGTGTGTCATTTTTTAAGCTAGCTCTTTTTTCCATGGCTAAAATTCTATCCAAGGTTTTTTCTGCCTTTAGGGAGAAGTCAGCTAATCGATCATTTCTGCTTTGGGTGATATGAGTGAGCTCAATAAGTAAATCCTATTGGTTTTAGCCTATTTTAATAGAAATTGTGGCCTAGGACAGTGGAACAAACCCCTACTCTTTACAACATAGATGGGATCGAATCAAGGAGAACTTTGCTGTCATGGAGAAGGTAGGGGCAGTACAATGTTATCTCCCACTGGCTAGGATCTTCCTTTCCTCTTCTTAAAGACAACTTTTGGTATAGGGGGGTCAAACCTGAAGGAACGGATGAATCCTCATATATATATAATGCCACTGTAACTTTTCCTCTGGTATGTTCTATTCCCTTCTTGATAGATCCTTGAGTCCTAAACACATTTTTGAGCACTGCTGTGCATTGAGTATACCCATCCATGAATCAGGACCGCTAGATCTTGTCTCTGAGGGCTATGCCAGTTAAGTATAACTAATTGTATGTGTCATTTCAGAGCTTTATTTATGCCCTTTCAACACAAACCTGACTGTATAATAATGAGGATTACTGGCATCAAAAATGCTGAACCATTAAACAGACGTTTTGGGAAAATATTGTACTGTGCATGTTAGAGAAATGAATATCAGTATTTCAAACTTCCTTCATCTGTTAATTTCTGCCCCGGCCCTTACTCTGGGTCTTCAGCACACAGTTTAAAGGCCAGGCTCACAGAGCTAGAATTTGGCAAGTTAAGAACTAATCATCAGGGTGGTACACAAGTAGGAGATTTCACACCTTACTTTGCATTTCTCGGCACTGAATTTCATCTGCCATCAAGTTGCCCAATAACCTATTTTTGTCAGATCCTTCTTGAGTTCCTCAATCCCTGACAGTTTTCACTACACACACTACAGAGGCAATGTGGGTGAGTAATATCTTCAGGAAGAAGAGCTCCGTGTGGCTCAAAAGCTTGTCTCTTTCACCAACAGAAATTGGTCCAGTAAAAGATATTACCTCACCCACCTTGCCTCTCTCATATCCTGGGACCAACACAGCTACAACTACACTGCATTCACAACATACTGTCATTTTGTCTGAGTGGCCACTGGATGTCACTGTTTCTCCTCTGAAATGCAGCTTCAAGGGCACATTTATCTGGCTCCAAATAATGAAGTTGGGGTGCTTAAAGACAGGGCTGAATGAACCAATAGGCCCAGGCATAGCACACAATTTTGAGGCTTCCTCTACACCGATATAGAAAGAGCAGCCTCTACAATGACTGCAATCATTAGGGTTGCCAAGGCAGCAAGGAGTCCTGTGGCACCTTATAGACTAACAAACATTTTGGAGCATGAGCTTTCGTGGGTGAATACCCACTTTGTCAGATGCATGCAGGACTCTTTGCTGCTTTTACAGATCCAGACTAACACGGCTACCCCTCTGATAGAGTTGCCAACTTTCTAATCACATAAAACTGAACACCCTTGCCCCACCTCCTGCCCCAACCCTGCCCTGAGGCCCCCCCTCACTCCACCCCCCTCCCTCCATCGCTTGCTCTCCCTCACCTTCACCAGGCTGGGGCACGGGTTCGGGATACAGGCTCCAGCCAGGCAGCACTTACTTCAGGCAGCTCCCAGAAGCAGCAGGCATGTCTGGCTCCTAAGCGGAGGAGCCAGAGGGCTCTGTGCGCTGCCCATGCCTCCAGGTGCCAACCCTGCAGTTCCCATTGGCCACAGTTCCTAGCCAATGGGAGTTGCGGAACTGGCACTCAGGGGGAGAGTGCGTGGAGCCCCTATGGATGACCCTGCACATAGGAACCAGACAAACCTGCCACTTCTGGGAGCTGCGCGGAGCCAGGGTAGGTAGGGAGCCCAGTCTGCAGAGCCTCCGGGGTCCCTTTTTGACTGGGTGTTCCAGTTGACAACCAGACACCTGGCAACCATAGCAATCACCCCATTCGAGAGGCAGGTGAGGAAGCAGAAGCAATGTGGCATGACTAGTAATCAGGAAGGCCCTGAGGAGCAGCATATGGTCAGCTGGCACACAGTTAGCAGCAGCTCTAACAGTGCTGGACAATGCACAAGATAAGCTGCAGCAGAATACTGACAGTGCACAGTAGAGAAGTTGTTTGCCAGCTTGCGGGTGTGGGGCGGGGGGTAGAGAAATGGGATGAAGAAGCAATACTCATGAAGACAAGAGGGGAGTGGATAGGAACTGCAGAATGGGCTGAGATGTTTCTGTGAAAAGAAAGTGTTGCAATAAGGTGGGAATGGTGTAACCCTAATATTTCTGAGCTGCTCCAAGTGAACCTTGTTAGCAGTGTGCTGTAATTAGAATTACAAATGCTATGGGGTGGAAGCCAGAGCTTTAAAAGGAAAGTATTGGATGTGTGATCTATTTCCATTTTCCACATTCATCACAATTTTCACTTCTTACTCCATAACCATGAGTACTTGCAATAATAGCATCACTGCCCAGGTGTCATTTATTACCAATTTTAACTATAATTTATAGGCAGGGTTGATAGCATCACCTACTATTAAGGTTGCCCACCACTTCCATTTATAAGACCCTGTTTGTATTGTTTATAACTTTAACTGTTTGGTCTGAATTTTCCACACTATCTGCCTCAGGCTGAAGTTTTTTGGAAAATTTCAGCCAAAATGGATCAGCTGTTTCCAAAAATGAGGCGAAGGAATAATATGGCATCTGTGCAATCCAAATTTGGCCCCTTTGCACATATGCATTATGATTAGAGCTGGTTGGCAATTCTCCAGTGGAACCGTTTTTGCCTTCCTCTGCCACATGAGGCCTGTGCAGGTTTAAACTAGGGTAAATGGTGATTACTGTATAAATTGAAGTCTTTAAACCAGGATTTGAGGACTTCAGTGACTCAGCCAGAGGTTATGGGTCTATTTCAAGAGTGGGTGGGTGAGGTTCTGTGGCCTGTAATGTGCAGGAGGTCAGACTAGACGGGACCATTGTGATCTTCTGGCCTTCCAGTCTATGGGTCCATTGGAAAATGCTGATTCAGCAGAATTGAGACATTCTACAGGAATGTGTGTTATTTCCATCAAAATTATGACCGGAAACCAGGAAGATGTCCAGTGGAAGCCTGTCTCATCTGCTTGCTCACTTTCCAGGGCTTCTAGGCCCCATGCCAGACCACCTGGTAGGCCGCCAAGGTGCCAGAGCTCCCAGGCAGCCCACCTGGAGGGCTGCCACAGAGCTGGAGCTTCTAGTACTTGTAAGGTCCCCTATTCCTTACAGAGAATCTGGGCCCAAGGGTTTGTTTTTGTTGTTTTTTTATTAAATTTCCCCTCCACCCCCTGCTTTTGTTCCTTTCTGGTGCATTCAGGATAATAAAAACAAAAAAAATATATAGTATGCAAATAAAATGCATAAACCCATTAAACAAGCAACACTTGGTTACATTCCTATATAGCCTGCTCCTGTTCTCACTGCAGTCAATGGGAGATTAGTCATAGATTTAACTGGGAGCCGAAACAGAACCAGCACTTCTGAGGCTAAGGTATTCAAGCACTACCCCAGTGCAAATAATAAAGCAATAAATAGTAATCCTGCTAAAGTTTAACATCTGATACTAATGCAGTAAGAGAGGGCAATATTTTATTTCTTAAGGTTTTTCTACATAAGTGATGAACTTATGGTAAACAATTATCATGATGCAGAGAACAAGACATTGATGTTCTTACCCTCTGAACAGACCAGAGACAAAAATACAGAAGTGAGGAAAACACTCTTCTTAGTTAAACTGGTATCAACTTGGAGTAATTCTATTGAAGCCATCCGAATTACTCAGAGTGGATGACCCTATAACTGGGAGCAAAATTTGGTCCTATAAATAAACCCACCATTCCATAGCTCATCAAGTTAGAAGTGCAGTGTGCTATCTGCAAAGCTGATACTCATCTAGTCTGGCCTTCTGAAATTCCCATCCAGATCCAAATAAGATCTAAGGTCAAATTCATATCCTTCCTGGGATTTGGTCTTATGGGTACCTCAGATAAGAGCAAAAGGATGTAAACATCAAGCTAAAATTAACCCCTAGGCCTAGCTTTTCTTGGGTATATGCTTGAGGTTTACAAGCTGCACCTGTCCCAGTGAGTCAGCAGGAGTTACTCCACAGCTTTATTCAAGGTTATAACTCAGGCCAACAGCATGGGTCAACATAAGAGCACTCAATCTCTGTGCAAGGTCAGAGATCCTGCCAGCCTGTTAGAGACATTTAGAGACAAATGCTGCCCTTGCTTATAGCTATGCAACCCCAGTAAACTTGGTGGTGTAACAAGAATTTGGCATTGAAGTAGGAGTTACAATTACTACTTATTTCTAGTCCCAGCTCTTTTTTCACTGCATCAAGGTGCTATAGTGATATAAAATAAATATTGTATTATTGAGGCCAAAATTTTCAAACCTAAAGTCAAGCAAAATAATAATACCTGTTTGGTTTTTATGGTGTGCTGATCACACAGCTCTGATCAAGTCAAAAAAAAAAGCACTACCCCTGTTGGCATACACCACACCATCGTTGTTCACATACACCTCTACCTCAATATAACGCTGTCCTCGGAAGCCAAAAAATCTTACTGCATTATAGGTGAAACCACGTTATATCGAACTTGCTTTGATCCACCAGAGTGCACAGCCCCGCCCGCCCGGAGCGCTGCTTTACCACGTTATATCCGAATTCATGTTATATCAGGTCGCGTTATATTGAGGTAGAGGTGTATATCAAACACACATGCATGACATCTCTATTATTCAATGACTAAAGCATGATATAAAGTGCTGCCTATGTTAAACTGAGACTTCAGTAGGCTGCTAAGGGATCCAACTGAGTACTCAAAAGTTCAAATTACATTTGTCACATATTCGCCCACATGGGGGTTGCCGCCTCAAGAAGCTGGTACATCAAGAAAAATACACCACAACTACTGTCCCATGTAGCTGGTATGTGGCCCTTGACATGGCAGCGTTTCAGAGGAGAAGCATAGCTTCCAAGAGCAGAGGTGGAAATGGAGAACAGTAGTGAAAGGGCTAAGATTTGGATAAAGTTCTGGCTTGGGGATACACCCTGAAAGCAACATATTAGCTTTTCTTTGCAATTAGATTCCCATAACTCCAGTATGTTTGGGTCAGAGGCTGTCTTTGAAGTCAGCTTCCTACCATGCTGTTGATTAAGATATATTTGTTTTGCCAGGTCTCTAATATGAAACACCTCTATAAACATGGTATTACAGGGCATCTTTAAACAGATTGCTGAATGTCTTTCTTAGCTTAGATTTGCCTGGACTTAGATGCACAGAAAGAGTATGGTTGTGTTCAGCATTTCATAGGCCACAAAGCTGGCTAACTGTGTTCTGACAGTCATCATCCACATGGTGTATCCGATATGTTTATGGCCATGTGGTTTTATGAGGTTTGTAGCATTTTCTGTACAGATACCACCTGAAAATGTGATATCATGCTCAGATGTGGCAACTCTTCCCTGAGGGTTATTGTTTACATGTTCAAAAAATTATTTCGAAATACTGTCAACTCCATCTCCTCCCACCAATGGTATCTAAGTGTTGCAATACCTAAGTATTTACTAACTTTTTTTTTCTACACTTTTCTAAAGCAGACAATGTGACAACAAATTTTATTATAGCCTTAATGGTAAAAAAAACACCACCATTGGAAAGCATGGAAATAATCAAGAGAGAATATGATCACTTGCCATCAGTAACATCTGCATAGGATCTCAGATTTTAAGGACTCCCTGCTCTTTATATAGTTGTCACTCCTTATTAGTAGTGGCAAATAATTTGTAATGACTACAGTAATTTATTTGATGGATGTTCCCAAATTGTCCATGAACAGATTGTGATTTACTCCAGTTTCATTGTTTGAAATTATTTGTCACATAATTTCAGCAAATACTTGTATTTCTTTACATTGTTTGCAAGGCAGTTGTATTTGCAATTCAAGCTACACACACAGGTCATGTGGTATGTTTACATTCCCTTGACTGAAGTAACTCAGATTCAGGTTTCTGGTGTGAATAACTGCAAATACAAATTTGAAATTAATATTATGTAAATACTCTGCAATTGTCACTTAAGACTGTCTGTTTCAAATAATATCTAAAATAACCTCACTTGCTTGTATGTTCATGGAAATCAAATATAAGGTACACTAAGAAAGTCAGAGTCTTATTCCCCTTCTGGTGTCCAGGCCATATAAAATGATTCTGAGTCTGCCCTCACTGGAAGCAGTAGCAGTTGGGCACAGATTTTTAAAGGCCATTATGCCCTTAAAGATGTAAACAGGCATCCATGGGAGTTAACCACTTAGGAGCTTTTGAAAATCCCAGTATGTGCCTATCTTCGACTTTAGAGGCCTAAAGATCTTTTAAAATCTGGCCCTTAGTCCTTTAGCTCAAGTGAAAAAGGCTTTTAGCAATGAAAGTCCCCTAGCAGGCTCAGTTACAAAAAAACACAAAATGATCACAAGCAGTTAAAGCAAATTATTTGAAAAATTTAAATTTGTGGAACTTTTTCTATTATTTGTTTAACTCTACAAAAGGGTCAGCACAACAACCCTGTTTTAGTATGAACAGTCCACTGTTTCCTAGACAGCTGTAAAATCTTTTAAGAAACGAAGCAGTAAAATGAGCAGCAACAAAGAGGCTGCTTGATTTCCTGTTCCTGAACACCCCAGATACAATTGCACTACTTGGTTTCCTGGTATCCTGCTTTCAGCAGTTCAAAATTATTTGGGATAATGAGTTGTGCTGGTGCTATTTCATATTACAAACACACTAAAGCACTCAAAAATCAGGAAATACCAAAATTAAATCTGCCTGTGCAATCTTAATTTGGCCCCCTTGTGCATATACATTATGAAACAGTGTTTAATTAGATGATATATACTATTTTTTTCCACAGGACCCTTGCCTCATTCCATGCACAAAATGGACAGTGCTCACTTAATGAGCAGCTATTCCATATTTTGTTTGAACAACAAGGAAAAATGTATGACCCTATGCCTTATTTACTACACACTACTCAAACCCTGCTCTGAAGATAGAATTACTAATATCCTCATGGCCTTTTCTAATGGCACTCATTACAATGATATCCAAAAGCTTCACAAACATTCATGAATTTATTTTCACAAAAACCCTGTGTAAAGAGGAAATGTATTATCTACATTTTACAAATGGGGAACTAAGACGCAGAGATATCCACTGATTTGGGTGCTCATTTTGAGATGCCTAGGATCTGATTTAGTATTACATAGCACTTTATATGTTCAAAGCACAGCTCCCGTTGACTTCAGTTGCACCTTTGAGTGCTCAGCACTTCTGTAAATGAGACCACGTGTCTCATGTTGGATACCCAGAAAATGATGAACGTGCAATTACTGACCCTCCCGCATGGTGAAAAGTTTGGTGTAAGTGACTAGCCCAGCATTACACAAGAACTCTGTGGCAGAGGTAGGGGTAGAATCCAATTCTCCAGGACAGCATTCTCTTCCTACAAGCCTCTGCCTCATTCATAGGCGCCGACTCCATGGGTGCTCCGGGGCTGGAGCACCCACAGGGGAAATGGTGAGTGCTGAGCACCCACCAGCAGCCCCCCCATCAGCTCCTCCCTACCACCTCCAGTGCCTCCCACCTGCCAGTGGCACCTCCCCCTCTCTCCCAACACCTCCTGCCTGCCGTGAACAGCTGTTTCACAGCGTGCAGGAGGCTGGGAGGGAGGGGGGAGGAGTGAGGATGTGGCACACTCGGGAGAGAGGGCGGAACTGGGTGGGAAGAGGCGGGACGGGGATGGAGCTTGGGTGGGAAGCAGCAGGGCAGGGGTGGGGCCTTGGGGGAAGGAGTGGAGTGGGGGTGGGGCAGAGCCAGGGGTTGAGCACCCCCTGGCATTTTGAAAAGTCGGTGCCTGTGGCCTCATTCACTACACGCCTTCCAACTTCTGTGACAAATGGGATAGAGGACAGACAACAGTTTCCATCACTATCCAACCCTGATTCATACCCAGAGCAAGCCCATCATCAGAGGCGGCTCTAGCAATTTCGCCGCCCCAAGCACGGCAGCACGCCGCGGGGGGCGCTCTGCCGGTCGCGGGTCCCGTGGCTCCGGTGGACCTCCTGCAGACGTGCCTGTGGAGGGTCCACCAGAGCCGCGGGACCAGCAGACCCTCCGCAGGCAAGCCTGCGGGAGGTCCACCGGAGCCACCTGCCGCCCTCCCGGGGACCGGCAGAGTGCCCCCCGCGGCATGCCGCCCCAAGCACGCGCTTGGCGGGCAGGGGCCTGGAGCCGCCCCTGCCCATCATCATGTGCACTGAATGAGGCAGGGATCTTGTGGGGAAAATAGTATGTTAGCATGTGATTAAAGACAGTTTATAATGCATGCACACATCAGGGCCAGATGAAAGTTACACAGGCAATCTTAATTCTGGCATTTCCTACCTTTTGAGGGCTTGCATCTAGTGACTCTCAGCCCACCTCTGTGGCTCCCAGCCCCAGTCTCCTTGCTCAGCCAATTGCACTCTCCCTCCCAGTCCCAGTTCTCTCTTCCCCAGCCTCCAGTCCCAGTTTCCACCACCACCCACCCCAGGCACCTTGTCCCAATCTCCTCCCACTCCATAGCCCATTTGACTTTGGTCCCCTCTGCAGTTGAATCAGGCAGCTTCCTCCTCCACGTTGCCTGGCCCAGCAGGGGATCATTGAGAGCACAGGAAACCATCTCCCTGGAGCCCATAACCTGCAGCAGTTCAGAGCTACAACTGCAAAGAAAGTTCTGCTCAGTCCTAGATGGGGAGCATGCCCAGTGCACACGGAATCTTAGGGAAATTAGCTGCTAAAATCAAAGCCTGCACTGAGCATTTGCAAACTGTGTTTTTGTTTCGGTTTCTTTTGTGTGAAAAGCTTATAACTTGACCAAATTTGGCTGATTTTCCCAGAGATAGCAAAAGGCACATCCCTGACACAAAGGCCCTGCACCAAATTTCAAGCTTCTGATCCAAAGCATAGGGGTGGTAGAGATTTTCAACAAAAGGGTCACCAGAATCTTTTAATGTTGGCGAAACATATTTTTCCTTAGCCTCTTTCTGAAAAATGGCTGAACCATTTTGGATGAAATTTTCCAGACAAATGCAGCCCCAGGCAAATATCCAGCAGGGAATATTTGGGAAACAGTTAAAGTTTGGCAAATCTATAAGCAGCTGAAAACATGGTCTTGTAGTCGGAAATGCTAGGCAACCTTAATAATAGGCAATGCTACCAACCCTACTAATAATGAATCTAGGGTTTTTTTCACTCCACCTCCAGGGTTTATTTAATTGAGGCATTTCAAGGTAAGGCCAAAGGTGAGGGCAGTATCAGGCTATCTGACAAAGCACCAAGCCTAGCCAGTCTGATAACTGCTTATATTTTCTGTTAAGAATCTTTTTTACTATAGTCTGATAATCCTTTGGAAATGGTTATCTTCAAGTCAGTTAAATATTAAAAGATCACCTTCTGGCACACTTGTATCAATGAAATGGTGACACAGCATTCAGATGAGCCTCTGATAAGGATATGTAAATTTTCACAGTGTTTATCAACTGAGTGATTGTTCACATAGCGATAGTTCACACAGAGAGCAAAATGCTCAGATGTCATCTGAAACAAAAACACTGGTAACAGAAACATGGAAAGAGAGATAAAGAATAGCTACGGTGGATTTAGCACATTGCCAGAAATATGAAAGGCAACAGACCCAATTCTCCTCTCACTTACACTTTCTGCACAACATATAGCTCATTTAATTGCTGTGGAGTTATCCTAATTTCAGTGAGATTCCCCAGAATCAGGCCCAATGTATTTCTTTATGTAGGTAACTAGGTGCACCAGTTTTAAAGAGACACTGTCAACTTGAAATGTATCAGTTTTTAAAAATTATTTTAAAATAGTTTTGAAGACCCTAATTGCTCTGGAGTTCCCCCATATCATTTTTGCAATTTTACAATGTCTTAAACAAAAAATTTCCTCCCCTGTTGCGTGATAGACCCTCAAAAAAGGAAATTGACTAACAGACTATACACAGAAACTAGTCAAACTGATGGTAATCTAGGTCAGTGGTTCCCAAACTTTAACAACCTGTGAACCCCTTTCACTAAAATGTCAAGTCTCGCAAACCTCCTCCTAAAAATGAATATTTTCAGGGATTTTCTTCTTTACCTGAGTATAAATTATACTCTATGATCTTGGAAATATAAAATTTGTTTTTATTATATGCTTAGTACACACTATTTATTATTAATTATTATTTATCATTACAGTATTTTTAGTACATTATGAAAACGGCAACACTCTTCCAACATCTCACTTTCATAGCTTGTATCACTTTGAATAAGCCAGTTATAAGACAAAGCTCCCATGTTTCATCAAGGAGTGTCAGATGTGAAACAGCATGAAGGTATTTAAGAAGCCAACTCAAAGAGTTCCTCCTATACAAGCATCCAGGTCTTGAGCAGTCCAGGCAAACAACGCATGTTACAATAAAGCTTAAACTTGTTCTTCATAATAATTTTAAAAACAATACTAGCTGCCCATTTAATTTTAAAAACAGCAAAAAATATCCACCTCCCTTTCCATTTCTTATAAGGCGTCTTGAAGTTTAAATCTCCTCAGTGTGATAGATATGCTCGCTTTGATCTGCTTAGCTCTTGGAAGTCCAGGGGCTCCAGGCTGCAGGCCACAGCTGCCCGGGGTCTGTAGGGATAGCTTTGTCTGCCATTAGGGAATTTTTTCCTGAGAACCGCCTGTAACATTTCGCAAACCCCCAGGGGTTCATGAACCCCAGTTTGGGAACCACTGATCTTGGTGCTACACACAGTAAACAAATTGGAAAAAAAAAGCACCAAAACTTATTTCCTAATCTCTTCTATTTGTAGTAAATCATAAATGTAGCTGTTCTCTGTAACAAACAGTAGGAAAAATGTTTGCAGACGGAAGTGTGACTTCTAAATTGATAGAACCGCTTTAAATTACCAAATGTTTTTAAAGTGATAATCTGTTCTCAAAGCCTCTGGTTTTATCCAAAAAAATCACAGGAAGCTACAGTCTCCTCTGAGTTATACCAATGCAAAACCATAAACTTCAGTGAGGTTGCACCAGCCAGGGTAATTTAGAGAAGAATTTAAATCTGGGCCTTCTAACTAGGCACTGGGACATCAGTGTCTAGTTAGAAGGCCCAGATTTAAAGGAGAGGAATGTGTACTGAGGTTCTGAACTGCTGGTAAAGGGCTGGCTTTTCCCTGCAATTTAGAATGTTATTTGCAGTTACAAATCATGGCACTTTTAGTACTAGACTTTCATGATTCTATCTTTTCACTGTCCCATCTAGCAACAGGATAAAGAAGAGAATCAGATACCAGCATGGCACAAAGAATGCTGCTCTTTTTCAGGCCCCAAGAGTGTTTCAAGAGTGTTCTGAAAGCAGCTTGTGCCCACATCGTGTATTGTTTATTATCCACACTTTGGGTGAATGACCTGGTATCTTGTTTTTGTCTTTGTGTGGTATTTTAAGTGAGCAGGGCTTTCCATTCTCCATGTTTCTCAGCACGTATGTATTTAGCACAGTCTGTCCCGTTTGTGTAGTATTGGAGAAACCTCTGAGGTTTAAAGAGAGATTTTGGCAGGGAGGGCAAAAAAATGTATCAGAGTTAAACATAAATCCATTTAACATCCTGTACTTTTCCAAGATTACCTTGTCACTTGTTCTATTTGTTAAAGATATTTGGCTCATACAGGAATTTTTGGCACGATAGCTTAAAAGGCTTTAATTCAGCCTCCCTTTGCAAATTATCGAAGGTTAGGACTATTTGCAAGGGCATATGAGGGTTTTAAGCTGTCATCTTTATTTCTGGTGTAATCAAAGAGACCACTACATGTAATTATTTGCAGTTGTAAATGAAGAATCATGCAAAATTGTGCCTGTAATTACTGGAGAGTACAAATATTGCAGGAGCAAAAGGGAGATTTGTATTAAATATGATTATTATTATTATTATCATCAACAACAGGCTTTCAGAAACTATTCTTCCTACTACTTCAAACTTCACTATGGCCATCCCAAAAGTATCCCTGAAAATTAATGCCATCCAAAGTCATTAACAAGGCATGGTAGGAACTCCATAGTTGTAACTTGCTACCCATTTTAAGGCTTGTTTTGGCCAACTTAGTTGGGGTGGGGGGGAGAAGGAGAAATCATGCCTGCCTGGAACAACTTCTATCTGATCTCTGGTCAGAAGATAATTTGTTTTGGTTTTTTTCTTTTTAAGTTTCAGGTTAATTAGAAGAAGGATTTTTCAGCCATAGGATTTTGATAGACAAATTGGAGTTTATAAATGCCCTTGGCCAAATAGCTTTAGTTCAGAGCAGCGGTGTGATTTAAAAAAAAAAGTGGATAAACTAGCCTAAACTCCATATTCCCCAAAGGAGAAGTGGGGAAACTCTGTTTACCCACATTTATCCTTGACTACTCTACTGCTTCAAAAAAGCTTAGAATCCCACAGACAACAGTGCTTGTAAATTCCACAGGCCACACAGCTCAGTGCCAAGATTTAGAAAGTTAGGACTCTAAAATTAGGTTCCTAAAACCATATTTAGGTACCTGAAGAAGTACCTTGATTTTTCAGAAACGCTGAGCACTCAGCAGTTCCTGTTGGCCTTTGCTGGTTCTGGGAATAGTGCACAATCTGTCTCAACAAAATTCCAAATTATGGTGGTTTTGCCAGCATTTCTTGCCACCACTTCTGTAGGTCTACTTCAAGAAATATATAGGCTATGCCAACAACACTGGCAAATATCCCTATACCCAGACCCAGACATCCTAAGAAGACCCACACAGAGAGCGTGTCACAGAGCATACAGATGACAATTTATATGCCAAAGTCAAGAGAGAAAATGTTTGGAATTAGAGAGCCTGTAGAAGAGAATTTGAACTTCCTGCCTCAGGTGATGCATTGCTAATTAGAATATGAAACAAACCTATTCATATGGCTTAATCAAAGAAATATTTAAGTAATGCAGCCATCATTATAATTTATGGTAACAATTATAATTTATTAACATTTGAATAAAAACAAAGGCTTTTTGAAAATTGGAAATATTTGTTATACTATATTAACAAGTATTAATATAAACAATAATCAAGGAGAACTTCATTAGACTATTGTAGTTTGAAAAACTGAATATAGACAAAAAAATCAATAAACTCAAAATTAAGGTTCCACAGACAATCTTTATGTTGTCAAATACCTTTGGTATCCTTGGCCTATCTACACATGCATTCCTGAGACACCTTTATAAATCTCAGATCAAAATTCTACAGTTCTCAGTATGAGCCATACAAGGGCCACATATGAGAAAGCCATCCAATCACTGACCCACCTCCAATTCAGTCTACTTTTCAGCCTGCAGTCCAAGATCTCCTTTGCTGAAAGTGGGATCCAATTCTGAGAGGTGCTGAGTGCTCTCAGCTTCCATTGCTTTCCACACATAGATGAACAACTTGTCCGTCCCCCAACCCATTTGCCCGCTGAAGTCAAGGAACAGCAACACTTTCACTTCTTTCTCTCACCTTTACATACCACTCACAAACAAACACCACCACCTTCTTCCAGCCACCATCACAATTTATGCCATGACCCCCATCAAAGTTATTCACCCTCTCTCTGCTGACAAGACATATCTATCTGCTTATCTCATTTGCCATTTTCGTGTGGATCTGAGGTCCTACCACCCCAGGCACCAAAGCAGACATTCCCTAATCCAAACCTGTTAGAATTTGGGAAAGAGGGGTCAAATTCAAGCCCCAGATTCAAACCTATATCCTTCACTGTTTGTTCTGGATTGGATCCAAAACTGGAAGGGGCTTATTTTCCACATATACATTAGCTGTTGGCAAAAAAAAATGCACAAGAGCAGCTATTCTTACAAGATTTAAATGAAAAATGGTAGACAAAAATGTCACAAGATTCACCTTTGGTCCAAAATATCTTGAGCTTGCCATGCGGTTAGTCCTGTTTCAGCCTGTAACCCAGATACCAAACCCTGACCTCAGCCTGTTTGGGATCAGAAGTTAGAACCTGAAAATGCTTTCTTCACCCAAATCTAATTATAGCCTGGTTCCAGGTACACTTGAGCTTCATTCTAGCCTAGAGTTAACTGCCATAATGCTGCTCGCTGTACAGAAGCCAGCTTGTTACTTATCCAAGTTATAGGTCATAACTGCGACATGTCTCTCTTTGGAGAAGGAGAGGAGAATTCACCCAGATGCAGATGCTGTCAGTAGGGCTAAGGATCCTAACCTAACACTAAGGTCTAATGATGGCTGTAGGGTATGGATGTGAGCACTGGAAAGGTTCTGAATAAGACTTAATAAGGACTAATAAGAGGTTCTGACAGGTTCTTATTAAATCAGAAGCTTTCATAAAACTGTCAGTTATATGATCCAAATACAGAAAAAAGAAGTCACATTTACTTCCCAATATACTTTTGTCAGGGTCATACTTATATTCCCTGTCATAGAAATGGACTTTTATACTATTAGGGCTAGACAGTGCTTAAGGCTCGATTCTCCACTAACTCCAAGCACAGCTCAGGTGGTGTGGAGAGCGGACAGTGGCTTTAGCATACCAAAAAATCTGTCTGTTTCGGTCACAGTACCCCTGTTCAGGAGCTGCTGCTGGTACACAGCCACTTCCTCTCCAGCCACGGCAGCACAAGCCATAACTTAAAGTTCTTACAACCTTTCCCTTATTTTACATCAGTGGATTTAAATGAAAGCTAAAACAGGAGGCAAGGGGGTGAAGCAAGACACAAAAGCTGTTTAGGTTTTAAAGTACTGTTTTCAGGGCTTACCCATCAGGCGCCATTTTAAAAAAGGTATTTTTGTTTACATTGTAATAAACATGAGACAGTACCTCATCCATCATTACAGTTCCTCTGGGTGGCATCGGCTTGTCATCACCATAGCGACCATCTAGCTGCAAATATAGTGTCATATAATTTATTTTGTGATTGGGGATCTGCCCTCAACAAAGCAGGCAGAGAGACAGTCATTAAACAACTACTCAGCTCAACAGCCACTCTTGGTGATGTCAGGCTGACATTAGGCACAGCAACAGTGACAGCCAGCAGTGTGGCAACGATTACACTACCCCAATGCAACACTACTGCTGGCGTCAGTGGATCCTGACCCCTACCATGTGACACCAATATTAACCCTTTGTAGCCCTAACCCATTTTATGTGACCAGAGCTAAACTGGAAATAAAGACCATTCTCTTTCCAGCTATCTTGTGTGCGCCCAGGGGCTATGGAGCACCATTTAAAGTGGGCAGGCATGGGTGGAAGGGGGTCCAGTTCTGCCCCTGGGGGATGGGAGGAGCCAGGGGAGGGCTGGAGAGCAAGCCTGCATTGCATTCACAGTGCAGAAACTCCTGTTTTGCAGAGCTGGGCCGAGCTTCCCTCTTAGGCCCATAGGCTCTTGCCCCAGCATGCAGGTGAGGCCTTCCCTACCCCAGTAATGCCCAGGGGACCGCATCCCCGCTTCCACACCCCAGCTCCATGGCCTGTGTGTGTGTCACATTGTCAAGCTATGGTGTCAGAAGAAAACAATCTTTGGCAAAAATTGAGAAAATAAAGCCAGCTGAATCTCCTGATTGGGAAGGGAACCTGGCTGAGAACCGTTGAAGGTAGTTGCAGCTAGAACTAGGTGAAGTTTTTTTGGCTGAAACTTTTCTCAGTGAAATGTGCAATTCAGCGACACAAACATTTCATGAATGTTTATGGAGAGCACTTCTCAAATAATGTGGGGCAGCACAGGAGAAAGAAGGAGGGTGCTTATCCAAAAATTTTACAAGTGAGCAGTGGAGGCTGACATCATGAGTCCATTGGAGGTGCATCAACACCTTATTTGTAAGTGAAAAATGTTAGGTGGTGTACAGAGGGACCCTGAAAGGCCTTGCAAGTGAATACAAGCAGCTTATTGTTGATGCGATAGAGAAGGGAGAGCCAGTGGAGGGATGCAAAGAAAGAGGTGACATGGTCAAAGCAATGGGTGAGGAAAATGATCTTTGCAGCAGCATTCTAAATGGATATAAGTGTGGCAAAGTTGCATTTGTCCTAGCCAGAGAGAAGGATGGTGCAGTAATTGAGATGTGAGATTATCTGAGCCATGAGGAGAGAGTTTTAGTAATGGATAAGAAAAGCTGTATCTTAAAGATATCATGCAGAAAGAATCAACAAAAGATTTAGGGTGTTCCTATGCTTCAAGCCGGAGGTGTAATTTCCTGCTCGAGAAGACATACCCACACTAGCTCTGATTGAGCGATCATACTAAAAATAGAGTTTACCAAAGGCAGCATGCGTGGCAGGGGAGGCCAGCCGCCCCAAATACACATCTTGGACAGGTGCATACTCAGAGCAGCTAGCACCTCATGCCATTGTAGCTACACTCTATTTTTAGCATGTTAGGTTGATAAGAGCTAGCATAGGTATGTATATACATTTTATATTGTAAAATATATATTTTAAATGGAGATATCCTATCTCCTAGAACTGGAAGGGACCCTGAAGGGTCATTGAGTCCAGCCACCTGCCTTCACTAGCAGGACCAAGTACTGATTTTGCCCTAGATCCCTTAGTGGCCCCCTCAAGGATTGAACTCACAACGCTGGGTTTAAGCAGGCCAATGCTCAAACCACTGAGCTATCCCTCCCCACTATATCTACTCCAGCTAGAAATTATACCTCTAGCTTGAAGTGTAGGCATACCCTTAGACACAGCCGGACTGCAAGGACCTAGAGAAATGTTCAGGTCAAAGACAAAACATACATCATGGGTCTGAGTGACAGACAGGATGATGGTGTTGTCAGTGCTTAATTTGTGCCAAGACTTGCCAGGGCTGAGCCCCAGTGCTCCTAGCCCTAGCAATTCCTAGCCCTGGCACCTCTGGGCTTCCTGCATCAGTTATAAATGTAAAAAAATTGCTTGAGCCCCAGCACCTAATTGCTTGAGCCCCGGCACCTCTTTCATTACAAATTAAGCACTGGATGTTGCCCACAGGGATCGAGGAAGAAGGTAATGAGAAAAACTTGGGGGAGGGCAGGGGAGATTAGGAGTTCTCTTTTAGCTATGTTGAAATGTCAGAGAGGCAGGCAGAGATTTTAGTGAGTCCAAGGTTGATGCAGATCTATTTGAATTAAACATAAAATTACCATACTTCTGTTTAGTGAATTGCTTCTCACATTATTTTGAAATTAACCTCTTACAAACACATTGCGTAGCTATACAGTGTGCTGGTCCATAGACTTGTAACATCCTTATGAATGTCCCAGGGTTCCAATGGAACGCTGACAACAGCAGGCCTTCATTTCCAGTTCAGCAGCTGCTGCAGCAGGTTAATACTACTATTCTAGCTCTTCTGATGCTTGTGCACCTTCCATGTGGTGCTTCAATACCAATAACCCAACCAAGAGCAAAGCTAGCCTTGGGGATCCCTCCTTAAAGTTACACCATGTTAGGATGAATACTCAAATACCAGCTGAATTGCTGCCATCAAATCCCCTCACAAAATGTGGCTGTGAGGAAGCTATGTTCTGCAAAGCCCTTCTCCGTCACTGGTGGAGTGAGGCTCATTTTCAATTCCCTACTTCAGAAAAGAAACAGAAGTGTGTTGTGGGGAAATGTGGTAAAGTAAAACAAAACCCAGATGCTTAGCAGTAACACATACAGTTAAAGACAAAAAACTATTAATCCAGCTCTGTGAAACTAGGTTTCATTTTGTTCTTTAAAACATTTTATAATGTAGCTTTTTTTTTAGTAAATTTAAACAGAGCCAAAATAAATACTTCTGATGAAATCAAACCTTTTGGGAGTTGGGCTTTTTCTTTTCTTTTCTTTCTTTTTTTTTGGGGGGGGGGGAGAGGGGGAAAGAGGTGTTGTTCTCTCTCTCTCTCTCTTTCCATATATTTATGTGGTTCCTGAACCAAAGTGGGCTGGAGAAGTTCAACCTCAGTTCAAAGAAGAGAACATTCTGTACTCTGCACAAAAGGCAGGACTGCTGTAAAACAAGATCAACAACATGATCTCAGCAGCAGCACTACAATAGAGACACTTTCAATACTCAAACTGTCCAAAGGATTTCTCTATTTACATTTTTTTTAAAAAATCACACACAAGGATATGTGATCAAGGTCAGTGAATTAACTGACTTTCTACCCTAGAACTAAGTTGTTCCATTTCCTCCCCTTCTCCCCCAACAAATTTGGGAAGATCCCCCCGCCAGAGTTGAATCATAGCTGAAGTATTTCCAAGGAAACAACCCCTCCTCCCTTCAAATTTCCTCACAGGCGCACTGCTCAGGGTTTGATTAATGTAGTTCAATATTTTCTGCCAGTGGCACCTGAATGCTAGGTTTTTCAGCCAGATCCTTTGCTGATATAATCCCAACAATTTCAGCAGGACTGCACAGGGTAAATATGCACAGATTCCACCCAGTATGTGCATTATACTGAAGCCAAAGTATTGCCACTTTAATGGGGAAAGGGCTCCATTTGGTGTTCTTTCTAAGCCTCCTCCTAGGTGATAAACAGTATGACTTCATCTCTCAACCTGTTTACTGTTTAAGACGGTCAATAACAGAATAACTCACAAATTTGGCAAGCTTTGCTAAGAAGCTACTGAAATGGGGGGAGGAGTAAAGGGAGGCATAGATTTGAGGGGATGTTTTTGTCTGTGTACTAAGATCTGACCCGTATCTGTAAATCAATGATTCATTATTTCACAAGTCACTGGATCTAGCTGAGTTTTAAATATGGAAATGTGCAGATTTGAAATATAATCATCTGATCCATCTTTTCCTCTTTCAGATCCAAAGCAAAGAGGCAAGGGTGAGTTTAAAGTCCACAAACATTCCACATTAATAAGGACCTTAAGATATATTCCTGCATAGTAACCCATCTCAAAACAATCTCAACACTGGACAAGGTGTCAGTAAAGCAGTCACTGTGGATTCCCACTGCCAGAGCTGTGAACAAAATCACTGGTGAAGAGGTGGCTGTCAGAGTAAGAGATAGGAGGCAAAAGGTCCTGCAGTGGTCATTCTAAAAAAAAGCATGGAGCAGACAGTAACTGAAGTTGTCCAATAAGGAAACAGTTTTGAGCACGGAGCTGTTGACTGTGCAGGGCATGAATCCAGGGCTTACTCTTGTGGTTTATGATGTCATCAGAATCCCTCTAGGCAATTACAGACCATCACTCAACATCAGGGTTAGTTCAGACAATGCTGCCAAGCTTGTGGGTGATGGGGGGCCCAGGTCACAGGGATCCCCAGCCCAGCAGATGCAGGTTGAAAGGCTTATGTGATGTTTATTGTTCATGCACTAATGCTGTCCTGGAGAGCATGAGCTCTTTCATTCAGATTAAAAGTTGTCAGGAAATAAATTGAGCCACTTGTGGCATCAGGATGTCTCCATCTTTGTCCCCGTCATTGCTGAGATACATTGCAGGTTCCCCCTTTCTCCTGTTTAACAGGAAATCATTACTTCCCTAACACACACTCCTGTTCTGGACACATTATTTCTTCTACCCCCTGCCCATGGGACTGAAACCCCTATCAATTTGGCATAGGAGTTTGAGGCAGGTTGGAGAGCAAAAATCATATAATGAATCATGGGCCTCAGAGCCAATGAGTCCAACTGAATAACTTAACAGATGATCCTCTGACTTAACTGAACTGGCCCTAACCCATTACCTGTTTGTTCTCTGTGCGTTACTTATTGTGCTATTTTTATAGCTATAGAGCTGTACGCTGAAAACAAGCTGGATCGCCACAGGATAAGATCGAAAGAACATAAGGAGCACTGAAAGTTTGCTATAGAATGGGACAGAGCCCTGGATGCAAATTCCTGCCACTTCCATATGTTCATCATGTGCTGTACCTGACATCACTGTCCACTTGAAATTGTCACCCACTTTGCTCTATCATCCATCTCTATCGCTTTATGTAAATCCACAGAAAGACTCTGATCATTTTTAGATGGAAAAAAATCCTTCCCTTCCCTTCTCTTTCCTTTCCTTTCCTTATTTGCATGGATTAAAGTTCATATGCATGTTGCCAATGCATTAGCAACCAATTATTCATAATTAATCTCTTGGTGTAACCATGTTTTGATCTGAGCTTCAAAAGAATGGATTGCACAAAGCCTTTTCCTTCATCTTTATTTTACACTGATAATATGCTGCCCCATTTCTACAGACACTTGTAAAATAGAGGGTTTTCTTCATATTTACATGTTGGCAAAAAAACACCAAACACTGAATATGTTTTCCTTAGACTGCTCTGCATTGTCTTCTTCACATAAAGTACATTTAAAAGGCAAATATTTACCCTGCCTAAATAAAAGGTTCTATACTGCTTGTGTGCGTGTGCAGCAAAGGGAATTTGCCAGACAGCTGCCAATATTCAGGACCTGTACACAGGCTGGTTTAGCATTTGTATAGCTATGAACATAAGAAACTTGTAGTCTTCAGAAACTCACCTCACCTTGCTGAGCTGAATGTGTGACAGATGGGAAAACCATTATCCAAAACCGATAATGGATTTCTCAGAAGAAAACTTCTCAGTTTTCCAATGTGCGTCTGGGTTTCAGCATTTCTAACAATGTCATTACTTATATTCAGCCTTCCATTCCCAAAGCTCCCAAGGCATTTTATATGCTATACTCCGCAACAGTTTCACTCATTAAATCCTTATGTTGGGTATATTAGAGGGATGTGAGGTAAGATGCAAAAGCAAGAGTTGATCAATGATGCAATGTTTGCTGAAAAAAATTGAGATTTTTGGAGGAACTTGAAGGAAAAGTGTGAGGTAACCTGATGCACAAAAGGAGAAAGGTTGCTACAGATGTAGGGATAGCACGCAGCCATGAAGGGGTTAATGGACAGACCACTTATTTTCCCAGCTGTAATTCAGTGATGACTAGCAGCTGGGTTAAAAGGCTTCCACTCAGGCAGAGAGGGATGGTTGCCAGAGAGGCTGGGACTATCTCAAATAGGTTCCGCAGCAGTAGCCTGGCATGGAAACACCCAAGGAAGAGATGCAGAGGCCTGCCACAGGGAGAGGGGGGTGAGGTTCCTGAGAAATAGTAAAAAGGACATTTCTTTCCCTCCTACCGTCTAAGGGAGGGAGAGAGAAGGCCAGACTTCTGGAGGCCCACATCTGATTTTAGAGAGTTTATATAGGGACAAGGACTAGCCAGCAGAGACCTAGAAAGCTGGGAGACTATACTCTTAATCGTCCAGGATATAAGAACAATCTCTTAGGAACAAGTCCCTTCACAGATAGTCATTAATATAGGCACAGAGTGACAAGTGGGAGAAGATGACAAAGGTTTTGCTAAAGTAGGCAGAGCATGTGAGAAGAGGTATAGTGGTGGGCAAGGCCTGAAAGTGAGGATGGGACATTTGGATTTGATGTGAATTGGAACAAGAAGTTAGCAGAAGGACTTCTGGACAGGGGTGACCTGTTTAGAATGGCAAGCAAGGAAGATTACTTGAGCTGCAATGTGTTGTGTGGACTGAAGCAGGAAGAGACTGGGATACCTGAGAAGAGAAGGTCACAGTTGCCACCGGAGCAATACGGAGTGTGAGGGCCAAACTATTAGTAGACGAAAGAAAACGGCAGACTTGGAAATTTCCGATACTTTTTAAAAAGAGGGGAGGCCAAATCTCTGACAGCCATTCAACAATAGTTAGGCTGTGAGCAGCAAGAATGCCACCTCCCCCTTTTCCTCATCAGTGCTATTTTAGCTCCGATCCCAGGATTAAATGTTTTATTCTGGGAGACTCTTTTTATTGGCCTGGGCTCCCAAATGAGAGATCTCTTCTTTTAGCTCTGCTTTACTATCTTGTCAGCTTTGATGGTATTTCCTCACCACCATGTGCACAATACATTCTCCTCACCTCCCTTTGTCTTTACTGTTACAAATATAGAGACTTTATCCCCACCCCAACACTAAATATAAGGTACTCATAATGAGGAAGTTCTCCACATATCCCCATTCTCCCCTTATTTCCATAAAAAAGGAAAAGGCCAACTGCAAGAATGCCTTCCCCTTTGTTGTCCTCTTCTAAGAGCATACTCCTCCCATATAACCAGAACCATAGCACATAAGAGAGTAAATACAGCGCAGAATTTTAAGTAAGATTACAATTCCAACACTATTATTCACCAAGTGGATGGTAAACAAATGTCACAAAGGGTTCCTAAAATGTACTGTGTGTTCCAGTGATGTATCCCCTCTTGTACTATAAGGCTCTACCAATATCCAAGTCTAGGAGCCATATCACAGAGGTGGAATCACTACATCTCGGAGTGCCTATGGCCCAAGATTGCCCTAATCCCTCCCTGAGACTCATAGGAACTCAAAGAGAAATTGGCATAATCTCCTGACTAAATGGTTGATGATTAAAACAGTACAAAGTCATCAGGTCCCTTATCCTGAATGAGAAAGACTTTGTTCCCCCCCCCCCCGAAAAAAAACTACAGCGTAGAAGATATAAATACAAAAGAAAAAATCAGGATGTTTCCGTCTAATTCTCAAATCAGAAAAAAAAAGAAAAAAAGGAAATTCTCCTCCCTGCCTAGCTGTCCATATGAATTTATACACACTAAAATTCTCATTTCTAATGGCCCAGGTATGGAAAGATGAAATGACCCATTGCGCCAAATTAAAGCAGAGCGAGTTTACATATGAGACCCTGAGGGGAGAGTATATCTTCTTCCATGCTGATAGCATGACAGATATTAGAAGCCATGTATTACCTTCTCTACATTTCTGCTTTTCTACGCCAAGGTCTTTGTCTTAGCACATCATTTTGATCTGAGCATGAAGAAGAGAGAGGCTGTGTGGACCCTCAAAAGCATAGGAATTCATTCAGCCACACAGACTGAATAAATGCCTGCGTAAATGCCAGGTTTCCTCATCCCC
Source organism: Mauremys reevesii (assembly GCF_016161935.1). NCBI lineage: Eukaryota > Metazoa > Chordata > Testudines > Geoemydidae > Mauremys > Mauremys reevesii. The sequence goes on along the minus strand of NC_052628.1, from coordinate 91,257,758 downwards.
ACCCCTCCTCCTTTGTCCTGGGCCCTCCTCTTGTCTCATTAGCCCTTAACTTGTGCCAACAACAAGAGCAAAAGAATGATTGCAACCTTAGCAGTTTAATTCTAGCCTAGCTGTTATGCAATAGGCTAGACCTGAAATTCTTTAAGGCAGGGCATTAGGGATGCTCGAGAAGGGACTCAGGAACTGTGCTTGTAGGAGTGACTTTACTCTGCTGCAGTGGTGCCCTACTCCTTCCAAGCTACTGAGTCAGTTTCTACTATTAAATCTTACCTAGAAACCTTTGTCCTTATTGTATAAAGCAGTTTATACGTGTATTTCTAATACACATTTTCCCACTGCACTGTACCCTCTTCTTCCAGATGTGTTTGCATACATAGAAGGGAGATTTAACTGATACCCCCACACTTGGGAACACTGCACAACAAAGTGGAGAAGCAAACGAGAATTTTCACCTATCTCCAATAGGAGAAATTGCTGTTGCTGTTACTTCTGACTTTTAACTAACATCCCATCAATTTGGGTTTCTTCACAACCATCCGGCAGAAAAGGCTCTCATGAATGAGCTAGCTTAGGTGCACTGTGACTACGGTGCAATGGATGCAGTTCAGACACCAGCTGGAATGAGGAATGATTGTCATCAGTCATTTCATAAATTGTGACTAAGCTGAAAACTTTAACAGGGGATGGAATAGGCTGGTCATATAAGAGAAAAGAAGTCATTTATATTGATTGTGAGGAATGTTGTAAGATTTTTGTTGGGGCATACTATATTTAGTTTGTTCAGGTAGCCAAGAAGCTTACCAGCTCCCCTGTCTGTAAATATGTAGACTGTTGTCAGCAAGAGGCCTGTGGTTAAAAAGAGGAAAGATTTTCTCTCATCTCTTTGTAATGTGCATGCTGGTCCCAACACCTGTGGGGCACTGCACATCACTTGTAAGAACAGTTTCAATATATATCAAATCTGTAAAATGTTACATATTGAAATTCTGTGTGTATTCAATTGCTACATATATGTATGTCAGTGATCAGGGGCTTAGGTCAACAAAAACAAATACTTTATCCCTCTTCTCCGTTACGCATACAAACCAGTTGTAAACTGCTTTATAATGCAAAACTGTATGAGCAAGCAGTAATACAGAATAGAGTCTGTGTTCATCAGGCAATGCCCACACAATTTAGATGTGGATAAAACAATCAAACTATTATTTTTTAATACAGATCATTTCACTAGAGAAGAGCAGCACTGTTGTAAGTAATTGGAACAAATGGCAATTTCTTTGTAGCTGTCTCCACAAAGCTGCATTAATGTCAAAGACACTCTGGCCTGCTCCAGTAATAGTCAAGATTCATTGTTACTAGTGCTGATTTCACAGTCTCATGAAGCCTTGATTAATGGGCTGCTGGCTAAAAAAGTGTCACGTGGAATGAAGCAGGATAAATGCAGGTGTGCAAAGGAGAAAGGGGGAAAGACCAGGAATAGGACAGCCGCAGAAGAAAGTTTCTGGCTAGCAAGCAAGCTCTCAGATCTACAAAAAGATACCGGTAGTACAGCAGCAGCTTGGACAAATAAGAAAAGGTATTTAGCATTTTAAAATATTTCCATTATTTTAATTAAATAAAAATCTTGTAACCAGATCACCTCCTGCTTTGGTCCAGTCAGGTCTTACAAGACAAGTTATTATGAGCTGAGTCAATATTTGGATGGGAGACTTCTTAAATGCTACAGAAAGTTGAGCTGGTCATTCAAGAGGCAACATTCCTCCATCTGAGTCAGAACTGAAAATGTGCAAGTATGGGGCAAGGGGGTGCCGTGAAGCTGGAGTTGCCATTTTTTGGATGAAATGGCAAATTAAAGTCCTGTTCACATGCAGTAACTGAAACTTACCATTGCATTCCTCATACAAGAAGGGGTGCTAACCCCCATCTCCTGTCCAAATTCCAATTGAACGAAGACACTCTACCTACCTAAATTGCTCACAGAGTTGCAGCTGAATAGAAGCATTCTTCAGTTCCTGTTCTAAACTGTTGCTGTGCTGTTTCAGAATTGCATGTTTCACTTTTGTAGAGAGCTGGCTGATTCCCAAGCATAGGGGTTTGGGGGGGCGGGCGGAGGGGGAATGGGTTTTTTTGGATGGCACCATATAAAAATAAAATTATCTATGGAATCCTTTGGCACTCAAAAGAATCAGTCATTAAATCTTAAATGCTTACTTACATGAGCTTGATGCCTGTTTCTTGGCTACCTAAAGGATGCTGGGGTTTTCTTCCTCCTCAAGTTTTTATTTTCCAAGTGAGAAATACCATAAACTGCAGACAGCCTATTGGTCAGTGTTACAGGACATGCTTCCATGCATTAGCTGTCATCATTACTAGCAATTCTCCACCAGAAAAATATATCCAAAGGGACCACTCAGTGTCCATAAGTCATAATGCAGATTGCTCTCTCTCATTTTTGATTGCTTTCATTAAAAAATAAAAATGTCAACTTCAAAAAACTGTCTATGTCTTATTAATTTCAGAAGTCAGCTTCATCTGCTACATGAGATTGAGTCCACCAGTTAGTTTCCATGGAGGATTACTATCATTTGCAAACAACATATTGAGTAGCTAAAAGTAAAGTGACTTGTTAGATGTTTTGGAGAGATTCAATGTTCACTTTTTATTGAACATTTTAGGATATTGACATTACTTCTAATTTTGTTTTTAAAGAGCCAAGAAAAAGAATATTAAGATGCTATAAAGTATTGTGTTTGTCTTGGCTCCATAGCCCAGATAGCATCAGTTACAGGAGCAAAGGTGTCACCGCATACATTAGTTCATATATAGGAAGTTCTGAGTCCACCCAATCCTCCTTCCAAAAGTCTATGGCCTTGATCATGCTCCCACTGACTACAGTAAGAACAGGCTTGGGACTTAACAGAGCATCCCATGGGGAATAATCTTTGAAACTATGCATTAATTCCCATTTATCCTAAAGGGAGTGAGGTGGATTTTTCCACTGGAGGCTGTATCTTAGGAACCAAGAAGCATTTTTATTAGTGAATTTTATTGTTTGTATCACCTAAAAATAAACTGTACCGCATAACCATAGCACACCATTGAAATAAGGGTTGATAACATCAAGATGCCTGGCATGTTAAACTATTCTAAGTAGAACTGTTTTAAAAAGCTATAAATCTTTATACATAGCACTGAAATTATCAACCATACAAAATCAGAAGAGCAGACAACACAAACAGATGGAAACATCAAGTGATCAGACTTCTGGCTGCAAAACAAATTGCTTGGGAATGTAAATGGCATGCTAACCTTTTAAGAGAACTCTTGACAGGGTTGTTCCTAACCCGAGGACACTAGTTAAAATCTGGGTTTGTACATTCCAGTGTAACAAAAGGAGGCTAAAGGGCATGTTTCCGGTATCATGCATCTATGTTAAAAACTGATCCAATATAAATAAACCAACATATTTTACTAGTTTACCCAATCATGATGATCCACAGAAGATCCATTGATAAAAGGATTATATTTGTGATTATCACTGTATTCACAAGTCAGAGAGAAAAAAGTTTGACAAAACTAACATTTTTCATTATTTATGCATAATCATAGAATCATAGAATATCAGGGTTGGAAGGGACCTCAGGCAGTCATAATATCCGCCATCCTTTTAAGTTTCTCTAATCTTAGGTTCCACAATAATGAAATAAAATAATATGCAGAGATTGCTACAGAATTGGCTGATATGAAACCTTTCTGTTGCCCACAAGGACTGCAATAATTAATCAAATTATTTAATAGTAAATTAATGTTTTTGAAGGGTGCTGGACTGGCTTCCCTAAAACTGAAGTCCTGTAGATCCACAACACAGGCAAAAGGGTATAGAGAAAACTACAGTAGAACCTCAGAGTTACGAACAACCTTGGGAATGGAAGTTATTCATAACCCTGAAACGTTTGTAACTCTGAACAAAACATTATGGTTGTTCTTTCAAAAGTTCACATCTGAACATTGATAGCTCAGTGGTTTGAGCATTAGCCTACTAAACCCAGGGTTGTGAGTTCAATCCTTGAAGGGGATACTTAGGGATCTGGGGGCAAAAATCAGTACTTGGTCCTGCTAGTGAAGGCAGGGGGCTGGACTCAATGACCTTTCAAGGTCCCTTCCAGTTCTAGGAGATTAGTATATCTCCAATTATTATTAATACAGCTTTAAAACTTTACTATGCAGAAGAAAAATGCTGCTTTCTCTTTATTATTTAGTAGTTTACATTTAACACGGTACTGTACTTGCTTTTGGGGGTGGGGGGTGTCTCTGCTGGTGCCTGAATGTTTACTTCTGATTCATAAGCCTGGTCTACACTAGGCGTTTAAATCGGTTTTAGGAGCATAAAACCGATTTAACGCCACAACCGTCCACACTAGGAGGCACCTTATATCGATTTTAATGGCTCTTTAAACCGGTTTCTGTACTCCTCCCTAACGAGAGGAGTAGCGCTAGTATCGGTATTACCATATCGGATTAGGGTTAGTGTGGCCGCTGATCGACGGTATTGGCCTCCGGGCGGTATCCCACAGTGCACCACTGACCGCTCTGGACAGCAATCTGAACTCGGATGCAGTGGCCAGGTAGACAGGAAAAGCCCCGCAAACTTTTGAATATTTCCTGTTTGCCCAGCATGGAGCTCCGATCAGCACGTGTGGCGATGCAGTTAAAAATCAAAATAAAGAAAGAGCTCCCGCATGGACCATGCGGACGTGATCGCTGTAAGGGCAGGCAAATCTGTTCTATCAGTGCTCCGTTACAGAAGACGAAATTCAAAATCATTTTTTTAAAATCTCCAGACAGACGCCATAGCAGGGGCTCAGCACACTGCTGCGTGACAAGCGTAACGGAAAGCCAAAGAATCAAATGGACGCTCATGGACTGGAGGACTCAAGCTATCCCACAGTTCCTGCAGTCTCCGAAAAGCATTTGCATTCTTGGCTGAGCTCCAAATGCTTCTAGGGTCAAACACCGTGTCCGCAGTGGGTCAGGGCATAGCTCAGCAATTTACGCACCCCCCCACCCACCCCCAGAAGTGAAAGGGAAAACAATCCTCTCTTGACTCTTTTACATGTCACCCTATCTTTACTGAATGCTGCAGATAGACGCGATGCTGCAGCCATCAACACTAACATCCTCACTCCCCCCCCCCGCCATGGGTGGCTGATGGTGCAATACGACTGATACCCGTCCTCGTCATCAGTCTATTGGCACATGGGGCAGTGCAAAAGGGCTGGTAACCATGCCGACTAGCATCAGTGAGGTCAATCAAGGGCTCCTGGCCCTAATTTTTCCTTGTAGATGGTGCAGTATGGCTGGTAACCATCCTCATAATAGCAACAGGGGGCTGAGCTCCATCAGCCCCCACCCTTCATGTGTAAAGAAAAGATTCAATTGCCCCTGGACTAGCAGAGGGATGCTGGGCTCCTCTTCTCCACACTCCTTACTGTCCTGTCTGGACTATCATAGCAGCTGGAAGCTGCCTTCCACTCATTTCTCACTAACAAGTCACTGTGTCTTATTCCTGCATTCTTTATTAATTCATCACACAAGTGGGGGTGCAATGCTATGGTAGCCCAGGAAGGCTGGGGGAAGAACAGAATCAACAGGTGGGGTTGTTGCAGGAGCACCCCCTGTGTATAACATACAGCTCATAATTTCTGTGGGATCTGACACAGAGCAGCTGTGCTCTCTGGCTCTATGATACAGTGGTTCTCTAGTACACTTGCCCATATTCTAGGCAGGACTGATTCTATTTTTAGATACCAAAAAGGAGGGATTGACTCAGGGAGTCATTCCCAATTTTGGCTTTTGCGCCCCTGGCTGATCGGCCAGGGACACTTATGACAGCAGCAAATGGCACAGTGCAAAAGGACTGGTAACCATGACCATCTTATTACCAATTTATGGTATGGTAGATGGTGCAGTATGGCTAGTAACCATCTCTGCTATCATGCAAAAGCAAAAGCATGCTGCTGTGTAGCACTGCTGAATCGCCTCTGTGAGCGGCATCTATTACACATACGGTGACAGTCACAAAAGGCAAAACAGGCTCAATGATTGCCATGCTATGGCATCTGCCAGGGCAATCCAGGGAAAAAAGCCGCGAAATGCTTGTCTGCCGTTGCTTTCCCAGAGGAAGGAGTGACTGACGACATTTACCCAGAACCACCCGCGACAATTATTTTTGCCCCATCAGGCACTGGGATCTCAACCCGGAAGTTCCAAGGGGCGGGGGAGGCTGCGGGAACTATGGGATAGCTACGGAATAGCTACCCACAGTGCAACGCTCCAGAAATCAACACTAGCCTCGAACCGTGGACGCACACCACCGATTTAATGTGTTTAGTGTGGCCGCGAGCACTCGATTTTATAAAATCTGTTTTACAAAACCGGTTTATGCAAATTCGGAATAGTCCCGTAGTGTAGACGTACCCTAAATGAGGTGTGTGATTGACTGGTCAGTTTGTAACTCTGGTGTTTGTAACTCTGAGGTTCTACTGTAGCTTCTTACTAACAGGTTTGCGTGCTATCAACATTTCTAACAATTTCACATGATAAAGCAAAACTGGCACTATTGGGAGTGGGTATGAGTGAACCCTGGCTGACTCTGAGCACTTCTTTGCACTCCTGTATAGCCCTTTATGCAGAAAGACTACATTATTCAGCATTGCAAGTCCCCCTTCTGGGGATCAGGACACAGGGCTTAGGATGGAAGCATCCAAGAATTTAAAAGGCCCATTTCTACCGCCAAGACGGGTATGTCCAAGACAGGAAGTTGCTAAGCATTTAGGCCAGTTATTGAAAATGTTTGACTCCATCTACATTACAAATTGTAATTGTATTATAATTAGTTTAGGAAACCACCATGTTGCAACTGAGCCCTCTGATTCAGTTGCATTTCTGGTATGGATGGTCTCCTGAAGAGACACTAACCCTAATTTAAAGTTGTTAGAATCTAATGAGATGTTTTATAGATTCTAAATGCTGAAGGAGGGAAATTTGAATTCTACTATTTCACTGTGGTGGATTAAGAGAACAAAAAAAATAGCCACTATTTTTGGAGTTACACACACACACACACACACAATGTATTTTGTGTTGGTTCAGTAGCAACAACAGTTTAGCATTCTCAGAGCTGTAATGAGTTTAATAACTTTATGCACAAAAAGTTTTAGAAGGATCAAATGCCACAGGGTCACGCTAAAAGTAGCATACCCACAAGGCGCCACAAAATTCCCTTGCACCAGCTTACAGCTGCTGTGTTGAATTTGCTTCACCTGAGGAGCAAGTCTTCACAGCTGCCTACACAGCTTTTAGAGGTTGGGGTTTGTTTTTTATTATTATTATTATATCATACTTGAACAATGCAAAGCAATCAAAAGCTTGAGAACTGTATTCTCTGTCTTAGTCATCCTATGTTTTGTTTTCTGTACAGTATTTTGAAATATGGATAGCCAAACTGGTTCAAAATAAATTAGAACTGTTTAGTCTGGGAGTGTTCCTCTGAGAGACAGCATTGCCCGGAGGACACAATGCACTGTTGGGGATCTGGAAGTCTTACACTCCAATTTTGGCTCTGTTACTGACTCCAGAAGCTTGGGCAATACATTTCTCTGTCTCAATTTCCCTATTATAACATGGAACTAATACTTACCTACCTTACAGGTGTAGTATGAAGATTCATTAATGTTTGTGCAGGATTTTGAACTTGTGAAATGATATAAGAAGTGCTATGTGGCAACATTCAAAAGGAACATCTTTTCAAACTAAGATACTCCAAGTTAATTTCAAACAGGCCAAGAGACATTAACATGTAAGAAGCACCTGCAGAAGTACATATCATGGACATTTCCTGGTTCCTTACAAAAATTAGAGACAGAAAGGACCTACTAGATATAATAGTCCATCTCCTCGTGATAATACAGGATTGTTCAACCACCTTTGTTCTGCTGTCCCTCAAGCTAATTAATTTCACTGTAATTTCATGTATTTGGATTGTTTTTTCCAGTCTCTTTACACAACTTTTTCCAGATATAGAATGTGACAAATATAAGACTGGAAATTAAATAAAATCTGCCACGCTATGGTCATTTATAAGTTACAGGTATTTGGAAATTGGATAGGTAAAAATTAATTGGTAACCATGGCAAACAAAAGTCTATCTAGCTATGTAACTACTAGGATTTCATTTTCTGTTTCCTGAACCTAAATTTCCAAGAATCTGCTGTCCGTTGCAATTTTGGAAAGCAAAGTTGATGCAGCATGTTATGCACGTGACCCATCTATGCACTTTCATAGATACTTTCCTTTTGCTCTGTAATATGTTCTTATTTCTTTTTAGCTAAAATAAGGGCTGGCCTACACACAAACGTGCACCAAACAAAACGTATGAATGAAAACAAAATTTTGGTGCAAGACTATGTAGGTACTTTCTTACTTGGAATAAAATGACTACGGCTGATTTAGCTGAAGTTCGTTTGTTGCTGTCTTTAGCTAAAAAAAAAAACAAACAAAAAGAGTCTGGTCACTTATTTTGAAGCCAATTTAAGTGACTGATTAAACTAAACTGATATAAGCCTGTTGCAAACCAGTTTAAGTGTCCCATTTAAGTTAATTTGAAAACAGATTTTAATTAAATGATACAACTTGTGTGTAGGAAAGACTGCAGAATGAAAGTATATGGTTGCTCTCTGCATAAAGAAAAAAATATATCATATTTAAACAAAGCTAATACTTCAGCATTTTGCCAAGATCAGATCTATCCAAAGGAATGTTTTGGTTTTTTTTAAGCAAATGCAGCTATTATGAAGCTTATTGTGAACTTACAGCTGCACAAGCCACAGTATATAAATGTGATTATACTAAAAATAGGCTTAGGCAACTAGTGCTACAATTAAAGCATGAAGTAGGGTCTCTTAGCAGTCTTTTGGGAAGATATGTATTCTAAAATCTACATAAGCTTCCTTGAAAGGGACATCATTTTTTTAAAATGGTGTGGGAAGTGGATAAGAGGAGAGCAGGTTAATATGTGGAATAATTAACCCTTTGTTTGTTCTCATGCACAATCCAAATCCTAAAAACCTACTCCCCTTAACACCTGCTGACCCGCTCAACTATCAAATCCTGCATCCCTTCAAAGAGAATTGCCTCTCATGCACATTTCCCTGTGGCCTTGTCTACACTAGTCTATGTGATGTATTGGAAACTTACAATTACAAGCTCTTTTTTCAATTTGTAAGTTGTTTCCTGATCCTGCTCGCAAGCTAGGGGACTCTGTAGAGAAGAGTGCACTAACTCAGAGTCAGTCAGCAGAGTGACAGCTTATAGTAAAGGCAGGTGGGGTTGTGCTTGGTCTAGGGTTCTTGTCAGTTATTTTGAATTCTAAGAAATAAAGTAGCATTTTGTTGCAGCCTTTCAGCAAGTTACAGAAAAATTAGATAAAAATGTGTTTATGCCATAAATGCAAGTCTTCTGGGGGAAAATCTCCCACTGTTGCACTGTCACTAATGTAGCTCCACCTCTGGTAGCAATCGTAGAAGCTGTAGTGTAAGTTAGGCACAGGCATTTCTACCACTGTAGCATCTAGACCTGCTCTCAGCAGGCTTAGATGACACAATGGTAAAAAATGCCATAGGCCAGCCTTCAGTAGTACTCCAGCATTCCCCCCCTGGAGGAATTGCACTGGTGGCAGTTCAATGGTGATAGATTTGGATGCTTCTCCTGATGTAACCTACAGGAGCAAGCTTTCTGGGGCGTATTAGAACTGCTTCAAGTAGGTAGACCTACTGGATAGAAACTAAATGGTGTCAGGGACTCTGAGTACACTAGAAGTGCAGCAGGCAACAATTGTGATGAAGTGTTACAGCAATATAGTACCACTACTGCTTTTTGCCCTGGGAGACAGAAAGTGACTTCTTACTTCATAACTTCCCTTTCAGTTTGACCACCCTGTGCTCATCTGGGATTAAGGCTAAATGTGACCTAGATCACGAACTCATGGAGGTTTGCACAATGTTACAGGGGGGTTGCCAGAAAAATTTCCTTAATGGCAGCCAGAGGACCCCAGGCATGGGAGGCAGCTGGTGGGACCCGTTGTGGAGCAGACAGACCGAGCCCTGTGGAGCACTGAGCTTTGGGTAAGGTGATATAAGGTGGTCAGCTGGAAGGACGCTGCTTCTGGACTGGGAACAAAGAGGGGTCTGGGCCCACACAGATGCTGGACAGACCCAGATGGACTATGCTGACACTTTCTAGGCTCAAGGCCTCTGAGAACTTCCTGTGCTGTGTTCCAGATGAGCAATAAACCTCTCTGTTTTTACACTGGCTGAAAGTCATTGCAATCTAGAGATCAGGGTTGCATTACTCTGTCTGGGTGTGGAGGCCGTGGGGAAGTGGCACGGGCCACAGGGACATGCTGGCCGCCACTTCCCACAGCTCCCATTGGCCAAGAACGGTGAACCGTGGCCACTGGGAGCTGCAGGCGGCCATGCCTGCGGACTGTCAATGTAAACACTGTCTCGCGGCCTGACAGCAGATTACCCTGACAGGCTTGCGTGCGGCCTGTGAGCTGCCCATCATTGCCCTGGGGGGTCCAGGGTGAGTGGACTCATGGAGGGGCTCATGGAGTGAGACAGGCATGCTGAAGGCTCAGAGGTGCGGCCAGAGGCCCTAACCCCAGAGAGAGAGTGTAGTCCTCGGGGAGGGCTGTCACACTGAAGGGGGTTACTCCCAGGGACTGTACAGAGCAAGAAAGCACAGGTCCTGAGAACCTGCAGCACTGGGTCACACCAATGGTCCATCTACCCCAGTATCCTATCTTCTGACAGGGGCTAGCACCGTATGCTTGAGGGAATAAACAGAACAGGGCAATTTACTAAGTGATCCATCCCCTGTCATCCAGTCCCAGGTTCTGGCAGTCACAGGTTTAGGGAAACCCAGATCATGGGGTTGCATCCCTGACCACCTTAACTAATAGCCGTTGATTAACCTATCCTCCATGAACTTCTCATTCTTTTTTGAACCTAGTTATGCTTTTGGCTGTTCCCTGGCAATGAATTCCACAGATTGACTGTGCATTGGGCAAAGAAATACTTCCTGTTGCTTGTTTTGAACCTGCTGCCTATTAATTTCACTGGGTGACCCCTGATTTGTATGTTATGTGAAGGGGTAAATAACATTTCCTTATTCAATTTCTCCACACCCTTCATGATTTTATAGACCTCTATCATATCCCCTCTTAGCCATTTCTTTTCCAAGCTGAACAGTCCTACTCTTTTTATTCTCTCCTCATCTGAAAGCTGTTCCATACCCTAATAATTTTTGTTGCCTTTATCTGTACCCTTTCCAATTCTAATATATCGTTTTGAAAGGGGATGACCAGAACTGTACGCAGTATTCAAAGTGCGGGCATACCATGGATTTATACAGTGGCATTATGACATTTAGTCTTATTTTCTATCCCTTTCCTAATGATTCCTATGCTTTTTTGACTGCTACTTCACATTGAGCAGATGTTTTCAGACAACTAGCCACAATGACTCCAAGATCTCTTTCTTGAGTGGTAACAGATAATTTAGAGCCCATCATTTTGTAGTTATAGTTGGGATTATTTCTTTCCGATGAGCATTATTTTGCATTTATAAATATTGAATTTCATCTGCCATTTTGTTGCCCAGTCACCCATAATTGTGAGAGCCCTTTGTAACTCTTCACACTCTGCTTCATCTTAACAATGTTGAGTAATTTTGCCATCTCACTATTTACCCCTTTTCCAGATCATTCATGAATATGGTGAACAGCACTGCTCCCAGTGCAAATCCATTGTGAAAACTGGTCATTTATTCATACCCTTTGTTTCCTATCTTTTAACCAGTTACTAATCCATGCCAGGACCTTCCTCTCTTATCCCATGACTGCTTACTTTGCTTAAGAGTTTTTGGTGAGGGACTTTGTCAAAGGCTTTCTGAAAGTCAAAGTACACTATATCCACTGGATCACCCTTGTCTACAACTTTGTTGACCCCCCTTAAAGAATTCTAATAGATTAGTGAGTCAGGATTTCCCTTTACAATAGCTGTGTTGACTCTTCCCCCGTCATATTGTATTCATCTATGTGGCCGATAAGTCTGTTCTTTACTATAGTTTCAACCAATTTACCTGGAACTGAAGTCTTACAGCACAAGATCATAGCAAATGCCCTGCCAGCAGTCCCATCTCTTTTAAAGTGATGGGGTACCATCCTGATTGCCTCTGGTGATCATAGCTGTAGCAATATGGGGAAGGAAGTGGGCTCAGGCAGGAAGAGCACTGGGCTTTATAGTGTAATGCCGGGGGTTGGGTGAAATCTTGTTGAAGCTGCCCGGTGTAATAGCCACCCTTCATTCAGGACAAGCGTAAGAAACAGTTAGGCTCCTTTTGGAGTAAGATAGCTGAAACAGCTACTGAAGTGGTAGGTAAGACTGAATGCTAATGCAGCAGGCTGGATATTGTTCTTGATGGACGCATGTGTGAGAGCAGATGAAATCAGAAACACCACAGAAGTAGGCAGAGAAGGCAGCAGAAAGCCAAGGAGATTCCAAGAAGCACTTGTAGTGTAACCCTTGAGAGAAAGCTAATAGCTTTTTGGCTGGAAAAGAGAGGGAAAAATATTAAGCAAGGAAACTGTCTCCTGTGCGATTCCTACTATGTTCACGGAACCAGAGCTGTGTGTATACTCTTTGTGAATAAACATCATTTCATCAAAGAAATACTTAGCTCCACCACCAATTTCTCCTCCTAACAGAAACCACCCACAAGACCCCAAATATTGGCTAACCACTCAGGTCAAAAGGGCTACTGATAGATTTGAACTTGAGTCTCTAGGGGTGATCTGCAGAGTTTTTGCACCAAATTAACTAGAGACTGTAAGAACTGATTTAGTTAAATTAGTGCAACCCCTTCTGAGGATGCAGTAATAGCAGCATAAACGCATTTATAGCAGTATAGCTCTGCTAAGTTGTTCGGGTGGGCGAGGCTATACTGATAAACCCCTTCATAGTGATATAACTGCATCCTCCCCTCCCCCCGAGGGAATTGCACCAGTTTAACTAAATCGGTTTTTCTACTGTTTTACAGACATGGTTCAAAACTGCGTTGAGTCAGGCAAGGGAATATGAAGCCACGCACTCTGGGGTTAAAAATGAGAGGGCTCCCTCCCAGGAGTCTGAGTGTCCTGGGCTCACACAGCTGGGCTTCAAACCTTTGCACATCACCCCTCCCCCGAAGACGCAGCGTCACCACCACCTCCAAGCAAGCCTCATGCCTGCGAGTGTGTGTCGGCGGAGCGCCCCCGCGGTGCGTGGCCAGGGGAGGGCGGGAGGACACGCAGCGGGCTGTCACGCCCATTGCAAACCGCAGCAGTAAACAGCCCCAGCCCGGCTCGGCTCCCTCCCCGGCTCCGGGCTGCGCCTCCCCCACCCCCCGTGTGCTGTGGCCGCATGGGGATGAGGAAGCGGCGGCTGCAGCTCCGCAACGGCCGGTAGCGCGGGCTCCCCCTCAGCCAGCCCCCGTCACCGCCACAGGGGCGCGGCAGGCTGCGGCGGGGGCTGAGCCGGAGGAGAGGCCGCGAGGGGGCGGGAGCTGAGCGGGGAGGGAGAGGGGAGGGGGAGCGGGGAGTTGAGGGCATCTGAGGTAAAGCGGGGAGGAGCCGGCGCGAGGAAGGGGTGGGCGGGAGCGGAGGCGGCCAGGCGAGCGGGGGAGGCGGATGTGGGGCGTGCAGTGGGAAGAGGCTGAGCAGGGGGAGCGGGAGGGGGAGCCTGGTGCCCGCTAGTAGCCGGCCAGGGGAGCGAAGGGGCGCGAGCCCCGGCTGTTTTGGGGGGCGGGGGCGGCGATGGAACACGGTGTGCAGCAAACCAGGGCTCGCACAGGCGGCGGGCAGCCAGCCCCGCGCCCGCCGCTGACAGACGGGTGGGGAGCTCCCTGGGGCGGGGGCTGGGCGCCCCCGGCACACATGGCGAGGGCTGAGCTCGCGCTCTTCGGGCGGCCGCCTGCCCCACTGGTTGAGCTGGGGCTTTACAGCCATCCGAGGCGGGTGTTATACCCCCAGCCCCAGCATGTTCCTGCCAATCACTAACATCCTCCACGTTTGCTCTGTTACTGCCCAGCCCGGCCGTATCCCCTCTCCCTCAGCCGGCGCAAAAACGGGGTCCCGGGCAAAGCGCTCAGGAGCGGGTTAAAGCGGATTCCGCTGCGGAGCTGCCAGGCGCGCCCCACACCAAGCCGAGGGGACAAAGGGGTGGCACATGGACACTGAATGACATTAACAGGGATGGTGGCCCGGGGCCAGAAGTCAGCCAGCAACCTTAGCTGTCAGAAAACCCAGCAGTTGTTCCCCTCCCCCGCCCTTCTCTGTCTGTCTCTGAGGTGTAGGTGCTAATTTCAGTGCGGCTCACGTGGGCTTAGGCGCCCTGAGCTCCGTGCACGAGCTGGGGGCGGGCTCACCAGCCCCCAATCTAGGGCAGTTTGTTCAACTGCAGTAAAGGGAGCTCGATGTTCCAGCAGCGAAGGGATTTCTGAGAACTGGGACTGTGTCCTCAGATGAACTCCACTCCTCCACCGCCTCCTCCCTTCTGCTGCCTGCAGAACAGCTTTAAAAGGGCAATGCCTGAGCAGCCTGGCTGCGTTACACGTACATCTGCAGCCTGCAGTGCAGTTTATTAGTACTGTCCCCACCGAGCTTCACTCTGCAGTGAATGGGGCTGGATTGAATTTATACAAACCACGGGGTGGGTTAGGAAATAAGCTCTATGACCGCAGGTGTGGCCTTTTCTCTATATAAATTGTGCAGTCTTTGCACCAATTGAATTGTGCTGCATGCAGGAGCTATAACCTTTCAACTCCTTCACTCTACATCTACATTGTATTTTATTGTTTCTGCAATTCTGCTATATTGTGTATTTTTGTTAAAGCTCCTTACTGTAACAGCAGCCCCACTGGACATGAACCGGTCAGACCATTACATTCATGGTTTAGTCTCCATATCATATATTTTCTCCTTTGCATCCCCTCTTGCCCCACCAGCAATGCCAACCTCAATGGCCTCTTTGTTTCCAACTCCCACTCCTGTCTCCCTGCTTTCTTCCTTGCTGCCCTCTATGCTTGGAATGTTGTCCCAGTCCTTCTGCAGCAGGCCTCACCCTCTGCTTATTCATATCCCTCTTGATGAGGCATCTCTTTCTCCCCCTTCCCCCAGAAGCCCAGACAGAAAAAAAATAAAATAGAAAAACCTATACTAGCCTCTTCCCCTGGCCTGATAGGGTATGTCTATCCCAGGGAAACATATTGTGTTAGAAAAAAATATGAGCCAACATGATTTAGCAACCAGTGTAGACAAGGAAAAGTCATGTTTAAAAAGATGTTAGCTTATCAGAGTTGACCCCAGGGATGGAGGTTCATCTAGGGTTTACCTCAACCAGCTCACATTTTTGACAGTGTTAAATGTTGTCTACACCAGGGTTAAAAAAAATGCGATCTATAACTGGAGGGGTTCTCCCACCCCCAATGGCTCCAGTACAGTATCTGTCACAAATCCCGGTACCAGGGGCATGAAGTACAGGCCCACAGCATATAGTACCACAGGCTTCCGGATGTCCATAGAACAGCCCAGGGAAGCTGCTATAACTTAGCAATTTAAAGCCACCCCTATCCTCAGGTAGATGTAGCACAGAATCTCAGCTCATGTTTTTAATCACGAACTATTTTCCTAATCTAGGCATGACCGGAGTATAGACAAGGCACTATTGTGGTTTATCTTATGCATCTTTTAGGCTACACACTTACATTAGGAAATATTTTCCAGAAAAATTTAATCCATGGGAAACCTAGCATAGGCTTACCTCCAGTAGCTTCTCATTTTCTCCAAGGGCCTCCAGCATTCTTACCATCATGTCTGTTTAACTTATACAGTGGTAAAAACTGGTCTGGCTGTGGGAGTTTAGGATTCCCACTAATGTAGACACAACCTTTCATCATAAGCTTCTCAAGGCAGGGAGTGTGTGTGTGTGTGTGTGTGTGTGTGTGTATTACAGTGGTGAGCACATTACGGCTTTTTTTTTTTAAATTGAGACTCAGGAATATAGTAGACCACTATATAGATAAAAGTCACCTCATTCAACACACATGATTTGCCAAGTTACAGTAGGTTAATCCATTTCATTCCAACCCCTCTTCGTATCAGTTTTTAAAGACTTGAAACATTTCAAAACCTTTGCATGGTTCCTACATAGATTGCCACTCACAAATTTGTCTGAGGAGATAAACTTGTAGATCACATGGACATTTCTTCCCTCACATATTCTGAAGCCATGAAGGCAAAGTTGCTCACTCCTGCTTTACATTGAGCTGAATGCTGCATCATACTGTGAAGTGTTTGCTGCTTCCCCTTTGCCCCGTCCTGACAATGGTCTCCCTGATAAGGCATTAGAGTATGGATCACTTGTCCTGACCTGAATCCTTATCCATTTCTTCACTCATTCATTGTGGGGTCACCCTTCTCCTCTTATACACTCCTTTACAGCAAACAGCTCCTATTACTGTGCACTTCCTCTTGGTCAGAAGGACAAGCAGCATCCCCAAACACTGCACTGTTAATGACCTCAACCCTAACATGAATAGAGTTGCTTCTCATGAAGAAAGAGTAATTTAGCACAGCTGGTGGCCTGTGTGTGGCTGGTTTACAGTGTGAACACCTGTCCATTACACACTGATTCAAGGCCATAAACATCAATTTGGATTTGAACTTTGATCCTTAAATATACCATTTGCCCATTAAAGTTTACAGAAGTTTTGTTATTAAGTTGTATCCCTGCAAACTAAGATAGTCATCCTTGGTAACTGAAAATATTAATGCATTTTAAGTATTGTAACAAAATAAATCAGGCACTTCTAAATTCAATATTGAGTTACAGGTCAAATTGCATGGATGTTTTGTAAGTCACATTTAAGGTTTGTTTGCCTGGATGAAAACTGCTATATAGATACAAGATATTAATACAGTTACATTCAAGCCATGCCCCATATCCTTGATTTCCTGGGAAGAAAAGGTTACAAACAGAGCTAGTATGCCACACGTAAATCCTACCATTTGGAAAGACATGACAATAATGACTACTCAGTTCCAGAATGTATCTATCTACTTACAGCAATTAGTAAGCCTTTTGAGTTTGGATTCATACTTTTGCCTTCATGAAGAGAACATGCATTTTGGAGGCATATTGGAAATTATTAGACAGCTCTATGTATTCCATGGCTGCTGACTTTGCCACAGAATCTTCCTTTGCCTTAGAACAATATGGCAATACTTCAGCTTAAAAAGTTTTCTAGTTGTAAGAAGGGTGGACTCACCAGTAGAGCTCCCCTCTTGCAGCTGGCTCTCCTCCACCTATGGCCCCTAGCAACAGTCACTATGGTCTTTCAGTGGTCTGCTTCTTCTTGTGACTGCCGGTCAGCCATTTTAGTCCCACTCTTTCCAGGTGAAAAAGCATCCAAACAAATAATAATCCTCATCCTTACATCCAGTCTTTGGCCCTCAGTTCCAGGCCCCACACTCTCAGAGATTTTAACTGTCATTATCCCCTTATGTCAGGGGAGCTTTACACCACTTTTCTAGTGGCTGGTAGGGGAACCGAGGCCCACCCTCTATACTGGGTTCCAGTCCAGGGACCCTCAAACAAGCAGGCAAGGTCTGCTCTGTCAGACACCTTGCAGCTGCCTCTCTGAACTCTTTCCTACCATTAACCTTTCTTCAGACCTTTCCCCTAGCCATTTCCTGGGCTCTTTGTAACAAGCAACCCTTCCCCAGGCTTCTCCCTGGAAGTGCAGTTCTTATCAACATGTCAGGGTCAGCCCCAGGAGCCTGTTCCAATCCTGAGAATTCTAGGTATTCTCTTTATAGGCTTCCTCCACACCTACAGGACCCTTCCTGCTCCCCCAGCATATGCGCATGCTCACTCTTGTGTGCTCTCTCTCCCCTACTGCCACCACCATTACTGCAAAGTTCCTCCTCCTCTCCCTACAGTCCCCTTCTGCTGTTGCAGCAGCCTCCCAGCTGAAACTCATCATTAAGTGGAGCTGGTCCATCTCCAGGTGCAGCCAGGGGGGCTTGAGGCCAATTAAACCACCTTAACCCTTGCTGAGCTAGGATGGGGGTATATACCCCCATTTGCACTAGTCCTTATGCTTGTGAAGACTCCTTCCATCTGTGAACAGAATATAAATTAATGCAGTAATCTTCCCAAGTCTGCAGAACACCTGAAACAATAGCTCTAAGAGCCCCTTCCTTTAAATAAGATGTTATGCTGAAGACTCAATTTAGCAATGTATATGTTAACATTAACTATTTCACTTCTCACCAACTGTAGAGGCAGCAGGCTTTGATTTGCAAGGGCTCTGGCTGAATTACATTTTGGGAATGTAGGTGTGTGTCTAGTAAACACTAGAGATTGACTGAAGCAAGAGTAGCCAGCTTGGGGAAAAACATCCTGAGTACATGGTAAAATTGGTATTCATCCCCTTGATAGTGAAATTTCACTATCCAGGTGACTCCTTTGATCCTCATCCACCTTTAAATGATCCAATAACAGCTGTAGGAATCAGTGTTTTTTTCCAGTTATGTTTGGCTAGAAGACTAGAGCCCTCATGAGAGTTAGCCCTACCTTTATCTAGGGCCACAGCTGAAGATTTATTCAGCTAGTATAGAACATGGCTTCTATTTACTTAATGGTATTTCTTGCAGAGAGATAGCAGCAATGTTTCTTACTTTGTGCTGACTTCCTAATTATTTCCAGGCTCAGTTAAAGAGATTGCTTTTAAATCTATAAAGCCCTTTATGGTTTGGGTTCTGTCATTTTAAGGAAGCAGGATGGTCTATAGTTGAAGCACTGAACTAGGATTTAGGAAACTGAGGTTCAAGCCTGGATTCTCAAGAAAGTATTTAGATACATAACTCATCTTTATTTCACTGGGAGTTGGTCACAGACTTTGTTTAACCATGGGCACATAACTCAATCTCAGTTTCCCATTGATAACAAAACTTCCCTGTCTCACATGGTTATTTTCATAAATAAAGATCTTAGAGACAATCGGATACTACATTGAAGGGGTGTGTGGAAAAACCTACTCACCACAGGCACACCCCTTCATGTCTGGGCACAGCAGCAGCTTCCCTCCTTTGGTGCTCTCTGAAATTGCAGTGATCTGAGTCCAACATGCCAATGATCTGGCACCATCACACCAGAGGTGCAACTCAACTTTTGGGCCTTCCAGCCCTTAGCACCAGGGTTTTCACATCCCTACCCTAGAATGGCTAATAGAGGAACCCAGAGTCATCCTGTTCTCTGGGTTCCAGCCCAGGGACCCTGTATGAAGCAGATGAGGTCTGTTTGTCCAGACCCTCTGCTAGATCCCAAGGCTGCTTCTGCCCATGGCCTGGAGTGAAGCATTTCTCACTGCCTCTTCCCCAGCTGACTCATCTGCAGGTCCCAAAAGAGAGGGGATCCAAATTAGTTGTTGAACAAAAGTAATGTTCTATACCAGCCCTACTTGCCCCAAAGCAGCTCTGATACTTAAGAGTGTTTAACTAGGCTCTAGCCCCCACTGGTCCTTCCTTCCAAGCAGTCACTAGTTAGGCTCTGGCCCCAGCCATACATTCCTTAACAGGGCTTACTCAAGAGCTTTACTCCCCCTTACATTCAGCCACTACTAAGTTGGGGCTTTCCTCTTTTAGCTGCTTGCTCCAGTTTTTATACCTTTCACAGGTGTAACAGGGTGGGGCTGATTGGGCCCACAGACTCTCATTAACCCTTTTTTGGTCAGTGTGGGGTCTGTGTACTCAGTCACATGGAAGCTATGTAAGTACCTTGATAGATATTTCAGAGACTGCTTCTTTTTCCTTATGTTTTCCCCTGATATTTAACTCAAGATGGGGTACACCAGCTATCTTACCACAAATTTAAATGTTAGGAGCTGATGACAGGTTGTTCTCTAGAAAGAAATCATCCCTTCTAGTCTGAGACAGCCCAACTTAGCTAACCTTCAGGGTATGCTGAAAGGACTATCTGTTTGCTCAGACTTTTGCCTGATGGGGTCAGTTGGAGAAGAAGAATATGTACATTGGAAAGGGGTACACAGGATTTTCTTTCATTTAAATTAGTTTTTTTGGGGGGTGAGCCTCTAACAGACATTGGCTCTGGTTGCTAATTGTGTTTTGTATTCGCAACAAAGTATATTTACATGTGCTTACAGACAAATGATAAACATGTTTTATAAATTAAAAAGTAAACATTCTCAATAATAGTAGTAAAAGCAGGTGATATAGCAAACATTGTGTTACTTGTTGCCATACAGTTAATCACATGGAGAAGATCAGCATTATCTCTATGCCATATCCCATATTGTGCAGATGACCCTGGATTTGTTCAGTCACCAATGGTTCATCAAGTTGTTCAGATACCAAAGAGACAGTCAAACATTATGATGAGGCATGTAGTGTAAACTCGTACATGGATGGATGGATAGCTAGAGACTAGAAAATGATTGGATAGGTTCTCAATGTCAGTTAAAGGATTATTGGTAATATTTTAGCTGTATATCAGATTTGCACCATCACCTCCATGAAGAGGACATTGTTAATAAATTCCACACAAGGGAATATAACTTTTACAAGCCTTAATGGGTGTTGATCTCTGCAACAACCACCACCATCACCTTGGTAAACCTTCTCTACATCAGAAGGTGACGTGGTCAAACCCAACTATGGTAGCAGATTCATTCACGTCTTGGTTTGATACTATCTGCCCAGGGTGAAAAAGACTGGCTCCAGCATGGGTGATTTTCCAGGCAAAGATGGAAAATTACTCAGAGCACTCAGTCAAGGAGACTCCTCAGGCTACAGTTTGGATGAACCAGTCTCAAAAATATGTATATAAATATGTACAGTAGCTACTTGTCAAATAACTTTGTTATTTTTTGTTGGGAGGAGATATGATCTATTTATTTTGTCAGGTTATATTTCACTTGTTTAATTAAAAATACGTAAGTCTTTGAAGGGAATTAAAAGATGTTGAAAAAGAAACAGCTGAAATAAGTAGCTTTAATACTAAACTTTTATTAGGCTTGTCGGTGAAGGGAGACAATATAATACCTCTAATAGCAGCAAATAACCTGTAAGCATTTTAAATGGATTCAAATGGATTTTTCAACATCCATAAGAGATTTCATCACTCACACCATTTACCCATAAAAGCATTCCTTGGATACAGTGGGCACCCTTAGAAATTTGTTAGGTGCCTTAGTTAGATAACTTTGTCCCTTATTTGCTGTATTTTAGGTACTCCCTATAGTATGTTTGGGGAAGTTTACATAATACAGTGCACACTGAAGTAACTTACCTAAGACAAAATTAGCATATTTTAAGGGCGACCCCTCTATTGGTGTTATTTAAAAAAAAGAGGCCAAAGAACTATTTCTAAAGTCTCATTTCTTCCCCTGAGTCCAAAAGAAATTAGCCAAGCATTCATTCACTGGATCATGCCGTGTTTCTCCTTCCTTGAGTAATTGTACATTATTGACCTTTGCCCTCTCCTTCCTCCTGCGCCCCTTCCCATTAACGCGTTGCCTCATTCTTTGTTTCCTATCTGAAATTAGTTTTTATGTTCCTCTGTACAGGGATCATGTCATTTTCTGTATATAGCTGTTAGACTCTTAGGCTCTGTAAAATCAAATGATACAAATATTTCGGGTTCCTGATCCTGGACATTTTAAGCATATCAGAAATCCAGCAGAATCCTGCCCTGGTTTAAAAAAAACCACCACCACCACCCCTCCCTGGAATGGAACTTATGGGTTTTTAACTGGGGTGGAGAGGTGGCTCTAGGTCAGTGACTGTACAATTATTGTCGCCCCTTTACGTCTGCAGTCTGAACTCCTACGACAGCACACTCTCGGTCGGGTCTCCCACTCCAGCTCTCTAGGTTTACAAGTGTTGAGCCGTGTTTGGAATTTCTTTCTGATTGGCTAAGCCAATGTTAGTGACATCAGCCAACTTACTTTCGATTGGCCGGCTGGTTGCTGGGACTGTAGGACTTCCAGCTAGGCAGTTAACCCGGTAAGTGCTGGAAAGCCAAACTTGGAAAGCTGCTAGGCAGAGAGGGCTATAGCTAAACCACAAGGAAAGGGATTTAGTCCCACCGGAAAGCAGCAGTGTTCGGCACCCTGCGAGATTAAGCTGCAGTCAGAAGCAGCTCGCTAAAGAAAGTCTTATTAAGCCTGGAGCTCAATAATAAGTGATTCCGATTATATATTTATTTCAGATTCCTCCCCCATCGCCCTTTTAAATCGCAGCACTCGGACTCCCGGAGTAGCACGCGGCATTGGGAGGGAATATTAGGATTGGCCGGGCTCCCCGTTTATAGACACACCTCTCATGCAAAAAGGCTCTTCTGACTGGAAGGGGGAGAAGGTAAACAGAGTTGAATCACCCTCCCCGCTGACCAATTGGTGGGGGGCTTGGAACCTTACGTGATGGGATTCTGCGAAATTGTTACTGAGCAAGAGCATGCCGGAACAGTGAGGAGCGGCAGGCGAGGGGGGAGTGAATCAGGCAGTGGGCAGAGGGGGGGCAAGTGTCTTGTAGACCTGGAGCTTTGTCTGCTATTTCAACAGAGCGTCTTGATGAGTGGGTGAATGTGCAGGGAATTCTAACGAAGGCAAAGCGGCTGGGTGCATTTCCAGAGCTCCTCCTGCGATTATTATTTTTTTGGGGAGGGGGGGGGGACACACCACCTTGGGTCCTTTTAAAACGCTGGATTACTTGAAATTACCACTAGTGACAGTATTTCCAAGAGAGAGCCTTATTATAGCCCGTCAATGTGCTTGTCATTGGGAGTGAATTGAAATCTGGAGTTTCTGGTGATCACGGGTAAGGGGTCTAGGCGTGCAAGAAGCCCCAGTGTAGCACCAGATTGTGGATGCTGCCTTTGGAGTCATGGATTGTTATATAAAGATCAGTGGCTGAGTTCGACTCCTTGCTTGGATACTAACGCACACCGCCCCACCCCCTCGCTACTGATCTTGCAGGCTGAAGGCACCAGTGTGCTGATTAAAAACCCCGGGGGGTACGACAGAGAAGTTTCGGTGCCTGGATTTTGGTTCTCTTCTTTGGTGGTTACTCGTCTGCAAAATGTCAGCAGTTGCCTACATGGATTTTGTTGCTGCTCAGTGTCTGGTTTCCATTTCCAATCGCTCTGTGGTACAGGAACAGGGGGCTCAGGATGCAGAGCTACTGAAAATGCCTGATGAAGAAGTGACCAAGGACCTGAATGACCCCAGGGATGCCTGGAAGGATTATTGCACATTGGTCACAATTGCTAAAAGCTTGTTGGACCTGAACAAGTACAGACCCCTCCCAACCCCTTCCATCTGCAGTGACAGTGTAGAAAGTCCAGATGAGGATGTAGGATCAGACAGCGACGTGACCACTGAATCTGGGTCGAGTCCTTCCCACAGCCCAGTGGAAAGACAGGATTCTGGCAGTGTGCCCAGCTCGCTCTCTCTCCTCCACAGTGGAGTTCCTGCAAAGGGGAAACTAGTCACTGAAAAGAGACACAAGTGTCCATACAGTGGATGTGGCAAAGTCTATGGAAAATCCTCCCATCTTAAAGCCCATTACAGAGTGCATACAGGTTAGCTGTGGTCTCTCAATTGCAGAGGGGGCTGTTGGGGTTAATTCAGTGTTGCAGAGCAGCATTGGTTATGCAACACTGATTTTAAGTATGAACATTATCCTTGTTCTTAAATGCTGCAAATATAGACAAATAATGTTAAGGAAGTTGGTTGTCCTGGTTTGAACTCCTTAGAAATTATTTTACTATTTAACCTGTTTTCCTCCCATCCTCCATTTTTGTGTCTCATCCTTGTTGTTATTAGCTATGAATGCAGTGGCTTTCTGGCTACATTCAGTCTATGAAAGCACAGTATGTTACTGAAATTATATGGAACATTTAGGGTAGAGAGCAAAGGGTGTTCTACTGGTTTGTCATGTTACTGATATATTTTTCTCTTCCCTGCATCTGTAACACTGTGGTTTACACTGGGAAGATCAGGCCGGTAGAGGAGCTGTTCAGTCTAAAAATGGTATAATCTGCTTCTATGAGAGTAGCAAGAATTAACCAAAAATTGCATGGAAGCTGCACGCCCTGTATGCAGTAGAGCCTTTTAGGGACTGTTCAATGTTCTTTTAGCCTTATGCTTGTGTTTTGTGCTTGCCAAGCTGGCTTTATGTTTGGCCAGGAGTCTTCATAGAGTTTTAAAATAACACTGCTTAGTACAGCATAGAATTTTGACAAAATAGGGGATGATGAGTTAGCCTCTGACTAGCTACTTACCCAGTTAGATTTCAGAGCTTCATTTTATTCATCCTGTGTGTTAGGACTTGTCCCCATGAGCTCTGCTGTGAGATTAAGGGCGTGGCCAGTTTCTGAGGTCGTGGATTGATGACGAATTTTATGAATTCTCATAAGGAAACATGTAAAGTTTAACTCCTACATGAATCGGAATCTGAAAGGTCTAGTAATTAATGAACTAAGATCTGAAAAATAGACAAGGAGAAAGGCAGTGAAAACTCCGCCTTTAGAAATGTAATCATCCTTGACAAGGCAAATATACTTGTGATTAGTAAGCACACTGAAGGAAAGTTGTTAGGTGGTTAATATTCTAATTTAGAAAGATGATTGACTGATATGAAATCAGACTTGCTGGTATAAGGCTACAGCACACTGGGTCCTAAATTATATGGCAGCCACCTTCATTATAACCATTTATATTCTAACACTGCTTTTAGCAGAGTCTCTTTGGGAAGGCATTGAGCATATTTTTAATGAGCAAATGTTTTTAAGGAAATGCTCCCCCACCCCCACCCATAAACATAGCAAGAATAGAGGGGAAAATTCTCTGCTGATGTAAATGGGCACACTTCCATTGACTTCAATGGAATGTGGCCCATATTTTTCAAATACAAGCACATGAGTGCGATACACACTTAACTAGAAGGGCAGCTGCTTTGAAAGATCAGATGTTGGGTAATTCTCAACCACTGTTTTTAACTTTCAAAGCTAAGTGCATTCCATCAGCTTTACAATTTGTGTTTTCATAGCACCTGTTCACCATCATTTTAGTCTGCTCCCACAAGGGGGCTGGATGTCTCAAAATACTAGTAATACAGGGTTACAGTGCTATTAATTTTTACATCAGTGTTCTGATGCAGTATAGGTCAGTAGTGGCCAAAAGTAAATTACCATCATATTATGGCTTTGGTGGCCTATGTGAAATGAATTGGTAGTCCCAGTCTAGTTTCTAATGAATGGGTTTCCACATCACTCTCCCTTTCTATCTCTCACACACACAACATAAACTCCATCATGACAAACTTGCAACGTTGTTGGCAAAATCAGTGAAGAGACTAAGGACTGAATGGACATTAGAGGGAAATTTCAAAAGCATGTAAATGACTTACAGCCAGGGCCAGGTTCAGGCACCAGCTTATCAAGCAGGTGCTTGGGGCAGCAACTCCGGAGAGGGGTGACACTTTCACGTATTCGGTGGCAATTTGGCAGAGGGTCCCTCACTCCCGCGAAGGACCTCCCGCTGAATTGCCGCAGATCACGATCGCAGCTTCTTTTTTTTTTTTTTTTTGGCTGCTTGGGGCAGCCAAACCCCTGGAGCCAGCCCTGCTTACAGCCAGCCCTGCTTACAGCCCAAATCCTTAAAGGTACCTAGGTGCTTAAGTCCACCATTTAGGCACCACTGACACTTTCAAAGTTGCCACTGAGCTGCCACCTAACTCCAGAGATGCCTAAGTCTCCTAGCTGCCTTAGTTTCCACTGGTCAGCATTTGCAAAGCTACCCCACAGTTAATGAGCTGCTCAGAGATCCAGCTCAAGCCAAAGCCCCAAAGTGAGATTAGATGGGGGGGGGGGATGCCTATCTCACTAGTGGGGCCTGATCTGGTAGGCATGCTCTGAACATGTCTTAAGACCTGATACTTGTTAGACCCCACAGCTGAAGGCAGGTCACCAGTAGGTGGAAGGACAACAGAGTGCCCATACAAAAGACATGGGGGCACAGGGAAATGTAGAATGTGTGAGAGAAAAGTATCAAGCGAGAATAGGGGAGAGGGACACTATTTTGGTTGGTAGGACATGGCCTACCTAAATGGCTGGTCTGGCTTAGGTGCCTAACTCCAGGAGAGGGCCCATGGCTGAGGATCCTGGGCAGCGGGAGGCACCTATCTCTAGGCCACATGCAACAGGTCAGCCACTTAGGTGCCTAAGCCCCACCCCTCCCCTCAGCATTTCACTCCTGGCTAGACTAGACAACTCCCTGGGTGGCTGACTGGCTTTGGAAAATCTCTTCCTTAGGTGCCTAACTCTCCCCATGCATTGTACAGGGAGCCTGAGTGTCTGGCTGCTTAGGGTTCAGGTGTTCAAATGCTGAGTGGAGCAATACCTAAATACCTTTAAGGATCTGGGCCTAAGTCCCATGCCTTCCAATGGGACATGCTCCTAAGTCACTTTGGCACTTTTGAAAATGTTACCCTTAACCTAACTTTTGACCCCCTCCAGGTGGCCTATTTAGCCTGGGGGGATGGGTCACATTGACAGGGCAACAAGGATACTATTGCATTGTCCATGCTATTCCTGTTCCATAGAGGACATCAATCTCCAGTAGTGTCACAATGGGGTTTTTCACCAGGACTAAATTCATAAGACTAGATATGCTAATATACACAAACTAGCTCAAGTGGTTTAGCGAGTGAGGTAGTATGGCAAAATGTTAACCTAGCAGTAAACCCCCACCCCCAAAAAACTTCTATAGTAATTCCGATGTCCACAGGCTCTCCACAAAAACTGTAAACATGGTAATTGTAAGCTTTTTTTCCCTTCAAATTGTCATACAAGTCCTTTTAATTCAAGTGTCTGAATAAAACCATTACCACACATGTAAATTGCAATAGGAGACACAATGCTTGTGCATGGGGCTGTTTAAAAGTTGCTGTAAATAAGAGTTGTGTGTAAGTGTAAAAGTAGAGTCTCAAAGGAAATCAACATAACTAGAAGTTGGAAGTTTACCTTCCAATCGTAGCATCTCTGTTGTAGATTACTGTGTTCTTTTCTGAACTTTCTATAATAGTGGTGGTGGAAAAAGAAGAAATTTTTATCACAGGAAAATACACCGCAGGGCACTGGTGTAATAGTTATACACTAAGAGCAGCTTTATGAAAGGAAATGGCTAAATCTGAGTTACAGTTAAACTCCCATCAGACAGGCTTTCCCTTTGGCCTAGCGATACTACTTTGCATTGCAATGAGGGAGACCTGTCTTGTGCTCTCCATGCTGAAGGGCTACTAAAGCAGCATGCTTAGCTCAGGCAGCGCAGGTGAACAAGGAGAATGGTTGTGTGTCATTCAACAGCAATCCCTGTGGTTAATTCAGGAACCTCACAGATTGCCTATGGGAGCAAGGAAAGGAGTACAGTCGTGCTCAGCTTGTTGGGTTGGTAGTCATTTCATAGAACCTTATGGAGAAGGGAAAGTCCACCTGAACTTCCATTTATCTTCCTAGTAAAGAACTTTGTGGATAGAATGTAGTCCTAATTTCTAAGCCTCAACAAGTGAAGTTTGTAGGAGGAAAAAATATTCCATTTTCCCACTTCTAGCCCATAGATACAGACAGAAACTTGAGAAGATGGGAAAGACATTTGTCACAAAACTAGGGTTTGTTTTTTTTAACTCTGTCTTTTAACTTACCCTAAGGCCTGTGTGGTGTCCTCCCTGACATTTCAGGTCCAATATTTACTCAGAACTATGGTAGCTAAATATAGGTGAAGATTTGCAAATTTCTGGCTTGCAAAAGACAAAGAAAATTACAGTATCATTTCCAGTTTGTTCCCAGAGCTCAGGTATCTATCCTATTCTGAAGTAGACATCAGCTGGAATAGCATTCTGGGTGTTGACATGCAGATTAACATACTACACATTGCTTCCAATTTCCTATCACCAGTATTGTTATAACAAGTAAGTTTTAAAGTGGAATAGGGTTTACCTAAGTCATGTATGAAGTGGATACCCATGGGAACCTAGTAAAGGTTAATGCTAATAACAGTGTACTGCAGTTTTCAGTGATTAAATAACACCACAAATATTCAGCTATATTCTTTAGTAATAAACTCTCTGCGCTTTCCAGTGTGAGCAGAGTTAACTTTAGCTGATGGAATAGTCAATGATACTCCTCATCAGGAGAGTTACTTCATGAATGGGAGAACAGAAAAAGCTGGTGTAGCCTCCACAGTGCATCCAAAATCTGTACCTATAAATCAAGGATTACTCCAGTCCCGTCTTTGGAAGGGAGACAAAACAGATAAGTCCCTAAGGGAGATCAAGACAGTACCCTGGGCAAATAGGATTCTTGAATTCAGCACGAGTGTAAAATACACCTGCCAGATTTAAAGTCATTCCAAGAGGGATACATTCCATAGCCACAGTGAGGTATTTCTTGATTGGATTGGCCAGGGACATAAATAACTACACATTGTAGAGTTAACTATCCATCTTCAGTGATTCCATCCTTCATTCATTCCCCCCAAAAAACCCATTCATCTCCATGGTTTCATGAACCTTTAAAATCAACCTGGTATTTCTTAATGTGAACTTGTTTTCCAGGGCAGAGATTTGATTTCTCACTGCCTTTGCAGCCTTTAGCACTTAGTTAAAGTAGATGCCCATCAATAGTTACTGCCATCTTAAATTTTTCATGTTTATCTTATTCTCTCTATCTTGGAAAAATGATTTCAGAACGTCTACTCATTGTACCTGTGGTCTGTCTTTTATTAATATCCCATTTCACCCATGCATACCAACTAAGCAAGTTCAAAAAGTTTAGTGACCACTCATGTATGTTGATAGAAGATGAGGGATGAAATACCAAACTAAGTTACAAGAAAAGGGGGACTGCATGATCAGAGATTTCTTTTATTTTCTTAACTGCTAGTTCAAAACCAGCCCCTCTTGCAGAGACCAAAAGTAACCATCTGATGATTGGTTGTCTATGGCCTGCCTTATGACTCATGCTCAAAACTAGCTTGAAAATTAATATTTAATTTTAGTGATGTCTTGGGTTTTAGACTGGAACATTATTAAGAGCGAGATTACTATTATGAATTAGCACCTATGAAGTGCTTGGAACTTTCCAAATAGAAGAGAGAGCCTGGCCATATTCCCCAAGGATCTCACAATTTAAAGACTGTCTCTCTCTTTGTCTTGAGGATAAGGGAAAGATGCAATATACAATTATCTTTAGAATGTGTATACAAATAATGAAAATAGGACATGTACAATTATATCCAAACTACTTAAGAGTTGATGTGATCAGTGGCAGCTTTCCCATAAGCATCATGATAGAGGTGGGTCTTCAGGAGACACTTGAATGTGGCAAGGATCTGGGTCTTCCAAATGAACTCGATAAGGCTATTCCATGCATAGGGAATAGCATAGAAGGTACAGAAACATAGGCGATGCAGTTGCAGATAGACGGGCAGTTGAGACTGAAGTCATGGTGCAGTGGAGAGGCCAGGTAGAAGTGGGTGGATGGCTGATTTAGAGTAGTACAGGGCATTAACTTGAAAATAGTCTCTGTTGCCAATTTATATTTTGAATGAGGGTAGAGCTAGGGTTTATAGGCTTTTAAGAGTTTTTAATAAAAAAATGGAAGGTGAAAGGAAGATGTAAACAAGGAGGGTGAAAGAACGCCAGTAATTGGACAAATGGCAATTGGTGATGTTGTTTTCCCCCCATATGGCAAGAGAAGAAATGGGCAGCAACATATGTACCAGGAGGCCAATTCTGTGAGCTGTTACAGGATTAGTAGAAGCCTACTCAGTTAGGAAACCCAGGCAGACCAGAGGCCCTGAGTGCTCCATGCAGCAGCTGCACTTGCTCCTAAGATTTGGCTGTAAATCCTTGTGTATATCAAATATTCATAATGAACAAGGATTTCCCTGTATTATAAATGCTTGGAAGATACAGATCCCCTTGAGAGTGCTGTAAAGTGCATGAGGTATATACATTCTCTGCCTCCTCAATAGGGCCTTAGAGCAGCCCAAGTCAATATGTGAGTCAGAACCAGTCCAACAGTGCTAGAGTTTTGTAACAATATAACAGCAGCTATGCCCTTAAACTCCTCCTTTGACATTTTGCCCTTGATGATATTCCGTGATAGGTTAAGGGCGGAGACATGGAGCCACAGGTCTGAGTTCTACTGTCTGGGGGGAAGGCAGGGAGCAGCATTTCTGTCACAACAGAGACACAACTGATTGATGTTGCAACACAAACTACATCGTGAATACAGGCCCCTTATCAGTTTAGGCTGCTCCTGACTGCATTACTTTCCCATTTATTTTCTGAACTATCCCTAGTTTGTCAGACAGCACAGATGTGTATTTTAATGGACAAAGTTTGGAGCATTTTCTTGGTGCTTTTGAGTTTCAAATGGAAAATCTGAAATCTAACATTTTAAGCTTCTTATTCAGTACACATTACACAGGTAGTGCATTTATAATATGGCTGAAGATCAGATAGCAGTGCTCAAAGGGCATCTTGATAAAAATGTGTGAAACCATTATTCTCAGGGATTTATAAAAATGTGAAAACTCGTATTGTTACCAGACTGAATGGACAGATTCTCTATCCAGGAGAAAATTATTTGTTTATAATATTTGATAAAATTTGATTACATTGCTTGAAAGGCTAGAAGGTTGAGCAAGTTAAGCAAAAAATCAATCACTCATATTTTCAATATGCTTTTTCTGATGCTTTTTTGTATTTCTGTTTTTTGTTGTGGTTTTTTTTTTAAAGGAGAATTAAGTATTTGTTAAATTTCACATTTGGAAAACTACCAAAAAGTATTAGTGATCACACTACCCAAATCAAAGCAAGGAAAAGCACATTTAGAAGGGAATCAGAGAGCAACAAAGTAGCCTTATCTCAACTGCTTTACTTCATCCTTTCACATCAGGATGTGAAACTCCTGTTGCCAGCAGAGGACATATTGGAAGAGCTGACTCTAATGGTTATTGCACCTTGTTGTGTCTTGGTACTGGAGAACATTTGGTATATTTCTTCCTAACCTGATTTTGTCCATTTGTGTGTGTATCCATTAGGATCACTGTTGGTGAGTACATTCACCTTCAGTTCACCGAACTGCAATACGGCACCATCCTCACATTCATAAACTGTCAGAGCTGCCAAACCTGAAAGAGAGGAAAGGGTTGGGAAAACCAAGTTAAGTTTAAATGGCCAAATCCTAGGATAGTACGAACAGAGCCCATTTCAAATAGTTTTATGATTGTCTTAATCCTGTATTTAGATGCCAGCCAAGCACTCTTGTGCCGGAATGCTCTGGACTGCGTTGCCCACACTTTTTTGGGGGAGCCAGAATGGCGTTCCAGTACTGCTGATAATTGTAAAGTAAACCAATGACCAAAGCAGTGGTTATTGCTTTCATTCTTCACCTTGCACTGTGTGTGGTTGGCACCTATGCAGCAAAAGGTGCATTTGGGATTTTTTTTTTAAATGGCTTGAGAACTGATGCTAATTATAACGACTTGCACCCTATAAATGCCTAAGACATATAGAGTCTCAGGTTGTCCTGTAGAATAGTCTAGTACACTTTACGTGATGAATAATTATTCAACTAGGGAATTCATAGATAATAATGAGAATTCTTTTTTTTTTTGCTTCTGAACATAGGGGCAACAGATGTTAATTGGTGCAGTCAAAGATGTATTGAAGGAATCATAGCAATACTGAGATTAAGTTCGGTGGATATGTGTATGTTGTGGCAATGGATCTTACCCATACTTGAGCAATTTGAGAAGCTAACTGCCATTTAAATCTCCCAGCACACCTGTCATGTGTCTGCCCACAAAATTACTATCTACGGGGCACAGGAACATACCACACTGTGGGTTGTACTTGCTCCAAGCAAGGCTAGCTACTGTGTTGCCCACATCACTGTGAGGCTCCATGGGTACAGTGCCACTGTAGATACAAAGTGCTGGTGCAATAATCTCTATGGTGCAAATTGTCCTCCCATCACTGTCTCACAGAGCACTAGCCACTACGTAGGGGGTTTGTTTGGCCTAGTTCTTCTACCTTGTTGGTACAGGATCAAGTTTTCTGGAAGTCCCTTGCCTACATATATAGTACTTCATACTTTTGATCTCATTGTGTACTGGTTTTTTTGCCAGCACTCATAGCTTTGCGGTCATTGTGTGTTTCAGCAAGCCAATTTTGGAACATATTTCAGAAGGAAAAAGCTATTGTGCAGGAATGCTGCCAGCTGGCCAGGAGCAGATACCCAGGTGCTTGAGAGATTCAATTGCAGTTGAACTCTAATTAGGAAAACTTTTTGGATTATGACTGAGTGATGCAAATATAGTGCATGGCAGGGAATCACCCACTTGGAAAGACACTACCAGGAGAAAAGTAAAAGGGCCTGAGATAACTGCAGCCAGTCTGGGGTAAGGAGGAAAACCTGCCTTTTTTCCCAATGAATTGGACAGTATTTTTGGCACTCATCCATCTACAGAGCCTGAGGTACTTTGGATGGCACTGTGACACCTAGCACCTGGGCCATCAGGAGAAGAGGAAGGAAAAATATTCATCATAGCCCAGTCCACAACAAGGGATGTGGGCCAGGACCAGGAGGTGCCTGAGACCATACCAGGATTCCAAGACCTCTTTGGAGAAGCTCAAGATCTGGCTACAGCAGCCAACCAGGTTGGGGGTGGACGCAGGAAACAAAGGAGCACGCAAGGTACATTGGATTTTAATATTTTCAGCAATCAGGATTGGTTTTGCATGCTTGGGGGCTGTGGGAACATGTTCTTGGGTTCTTTCAAACACCATACTCTTACTGTGAGTGGTTACAAGATCACATGGTGCTAGAAGACCCCATTCTCCCTGGCTCTGCCACTACATCATAAGTGACCGCTTTCTTTACCCTCCCTCCCCGCTTCAGCTCCCCCAGATTCTGTCAGGAGGGACAAGCCCCACCATAATTCTCCACATTTGGCTACATAGCCAGGTGTCCCAAGTAAGGGCAGATGTTTCAGGCATGCAGTGAACTGCAGCTGGCTGAGACATGTCACAGGGCCAGGCTCAAAATGGAGGTCAAGCAAGGAAAACCTGTTCCAAGAGTCAAACAAACCCTGACATATACTAAATGTAAAAGCAAGGGTATTATTACAAGAAACTACATACTGGGTAGCATGATCCCACCATGTACATGACATCATCTCAGTCAGCCCATGTATTGGAAAAAGGCATCTGTTTAGCTATCCACTCTTATCAAGCTGTAATTATAGTTCATTCTGCCTTTCTATTTAACATATGAGACACAGGCAAAAGCATTACTCA
Organism: Mauremys reevesii; assembly: GCF_016161935.1. Classification (NCBI taxonomy): domain Eukaryota; kingdom Metazoa; phylum Chordata; order Testudines; family Geoemydidae; genus Mauremys; species Mauremys reevesii. The sequence goes on along the minus strand of NC_052628.1, from coordinate 91,224,212 downwards.
ATAACAAGCTGCTCTATACTAACCATCAGTGAGGGTGTGGAATAATGACTATGTCAAACTTCACTGTGGTCAGCCAACAATGCAGGACAGAAATCTAGAAGAGATAATGTATTTTAGCCATATTTTTCCACAGTCCTCCATGAGTAATCGCTGAAAGTCTTTGAGCATTGATTTTTACAAATCTGAGCAATCAAATTAGGGGTAATACTAATTTCCCTATACACCCACAGAAGTTCACTACACCTCTTCAGTCCCAGAACATATCCTATATTTAGCCACGAGAACAACCCAAGTGTAGGATTATCAACTTTGCTCCTAACTTGTTCAAACCAACCGGTCCTTTCCCGTTCTGGAATCCTCAGCACAAAGATTTTCTCTATCTCCTGTTTGCCTGGATTAAGCAATTTTTTAGTCCCATTGAACTACAGCCACCAAGCCCCACCCCTGCACACATTGTTTTCGTTCCCGCTGGTTAAGAATTGGTTTTAAATTAGGGAGAGAATGTTAGTTTATATTCTTATCTTAAATAGTAAGAACAGAGCTTCTTGCTGTAAGAAGGAATTGGAGTGAGAAAGGAACCAGAAGCAGTTACTTCTATTGCATTCCTTGGTACAGACAACCCTGGAATGTCATTAATTAGCCTATTAACATTCTTCTTATTTCTGATTTCAGAGGGCCCGACTGCACCCAGGCCCAGTGTGGAAATGCTGGCACATCACAGAATGGGACGGCAAAGGCATCAGGAATCACAAATGATTGAACACTTGACCACATTTCTCACTGGAAGGAAATGGAAATGACTCACAGAGGGGCATGTAAAGGGACTCTGATACAATGTTTACATTCAAGGAGGAAAAAGTGGGTCGTTTTTTGGAAAGACAAGACCAATTTAGGCAAGAGGACAGAAAACCAATGATGGAATGTATATGGCAGGATAGTGAAGTGATGCTGCTGGATCAAGAGGTCCATAGAAAACTTCAGAGAATACATAAAGCAAAGGCAGCTAGCACTATTCTCCCAGCACTTGTTTGCATTGTACAACCACCTCAGCATGATGCTATGGTACAGAACTGCAGCCCATACTGGACTGGCTCATCCCTGTCTGCTCCCTCTGCTGTGGTTTCCTGGCACTCTGGTGGTGAACAGGACAAAGAACTGGAGTATGCGGGACATACATTTTGTGGCCATATAGCCCCGTAAACCAAATTTTTGTGTGCTTGGGTTATTTTTCTCTGGTTACTTATTGGAGCTGGCCTGAATGTTTGTGGTTTTAAATAAAGTAAATTTGCACAATTTATTTCAGTGTTAAGAATCCATAAAATATACTTTTAATTTACCTTTGTTACATCACCACTTCATTTTGCCATAATATTCTTTACCCAGACTCAAACTGATATGTGCATACATAAAGTGAAACCCACCATCAACAAAGGAAACAAAGATATTTAAGGGCAGCACATGCTAACCCTTCAGGCTTGAACAGGCAGAATGAACATTATCACCATACCCTCTTTACGCTACCCTGGCAAAAAGTGTACAAAGCATCTTTGATTCATTTGGTTCACGTGCCTGGTACAGCCAACATTAACAAGTGTTACAGATTCCGGTAGCACTGCTTGTCTGCCTGTGCATAAATTGTTGCAAGTTCCTCATTCAACAGACTCTTAAACACTTCACTGTTGCTTTCACAAATGTTGTGCAGAATGCAGCAGGCAGATATGATGTCCACTGTTGGTGATTGCACTATCGCTGCACATCAGCAAGCACCTCCACCTTGTTTAAATGCACACTCCACTAGCACAGTCTCTGTCAAATCAGCTATTTAATCACCATTTCTCTGGGCTTTGAGTATGACTTCATGGCCAAGGGGAGCAGTGGATTTGCAGGCTCACAGAATCACTGAAAGCCTAGAAAAGAGGATGGTCCCCTTTCTCCTACCTCTATCTGCTCTTCAAGAGTTCAAAGTTTTAACATTTTCTTGTATCTTGCACTAAGCTTATCCTAACTTCTGCATCAGACCTGTGTGGAAATTACTTTTCTGTCCCACAGAAATTTTTGAGACTTCAAAAATGTTCCCATTCTGCATCAGAATATACCTGAAATTTGAAAATTGCTTCCCATGGATAGGGAAGAGACACTGACTATCAACTGGTGGTTAGGGCATTTTTGGTATACACAGGTAATGCAGGCACACCACATATTGCCTCTCCTGCAATACTTGGTGATTTTATTTTAGAAGCTCCAGCAGAAAAATTTCTGGTGAGCAAAGAGTGAGCTCTGCCATTTCAGCCTGGCTTCCATTTTAAGTTCATGCCCTGGTTATTGCTGAGCTTCCCAAAGAGTTATGGGATTTTGACCTCCTCTCCCACAATTCTCTTGGAGTCCCAGAATGCATTTCCAAATGTCCTGCAAGCCAGTGCTTCAGGACTTTGTGCCAGAAGGTGTGAGATAGGCATTGAGAGGGCAGTACAACTGAAACCCTTGAGGAGAGTGCTGTACAAGGATCTGAGGTAGATCTAAACCCAAAACAGGATGGCTAATATGGACACTCTACACCAGGGGTGTGGAACCACCCCCCCCAGGGGGGCCTCAAGCAGGTTTCAGGGGGTCTACCAAGCAGGGCCAGTGTTAGACTCACTGGTGCCTAGGGCAGAAAGCTGAAGCCCTGCTACATGGGACTGAAGCCAAAGCCTGAGCAAACTTAGCTTTGTAGGGGACCCTGTGGCATGGGGCCCCAGGCAGTTGCACTGCTTGCTACCCTCTAATGCTGGCCATGGCTTTTATACACAGAAAACCAGCTATTGTGGCACAGGTGGGCCGTGGAGTTTTTATAGCATGGGAGGGGGAGGAGGGCTCAAAAAGAAAAAAGTTGAGAACCCCTGCTCTACACTATGAACTCCCAACAACCCCATTCTGTAGTATAGAGGCAACCATGGCCTGTGTGTGCATGCACAACAGACCTATAAAATTAATGTCTCCTTTCAGGGCAGTAGTTGTTTAAAAAGGCGTTCAACTGCACTTGGAAAGATAGAGTGGGGAAACAGAGAAACCTGGAAAACCATAGTCAGAGCTCCAAGGGTTAGAATTACTCAAATAAGTGGCTTTCCCCCCTCTTTCCTAGTGCTCTAGAGTGACTCACTACTTTTGCTACTCCTTTTATCCTTCTTCCTTGACCAAGGGCCAGGCTTTTTCTGGGCTAATTCTAAATCAAGATAGTTTCAGAGAGTCATGTCCCACCTCATGGACAACATAAGAGTCCTAGAGTCCTAACATATCCTTTTCAGTCTGGGGCAGAAAAGTCTGACAGGTCTCAAGGCACGCTGTGTAGCTAGAAGACTAAATTTCATAATATATTATCTGAGTGACTGTTTTCATCCATTAGACTCGGCTTTTACCACTTTCCCTAAAGTCATGCATTCCAGTCACAAAGCCTAGAAAACTAGTAAGAGACTGAGCAGAGATTCTAATCTGGGCAAAAGAGAATACCCAGTCACAGCAAACTCTATCACTTCCGAGCTGGTGGCAAATGACAAGACTTCCAACTGCGGCAGAGCATTCAGCTGTGCAGTTAAAATGGTGATCGGAAGGCTCTGAATGTGGACATGAACCTGATGGCTCCTTTTACCAATCAAGAGCTTGACCTGACTATAGATCAGCTGCATCCTGATCAGGCTCCTGGTCTAGATTACATCCAAGTGTTTCTTTCTCACTTTGGGCCAATTTCCAAAAGCTGGCTATTTTGATTTTTGAATCATTGTACCCAGGTGCAGAACAAAAACTGTAGGTGTACCTAAGCCAGGGGAGCCATTGACAGACCCAGAGAGCTGCTGACTGAATTCTCTGCTGTGTGTTATTTACATGCTGTTGGAGAGACTAATCCTAATGTGACTTAGTGAGGTAGTCTAGGTACCCTCAGCTGCCTCACATTCACGATGGAGTCAAGATGCACCCAAGAGCAGATACTGAGACATAGAAAACACATTTGAGTCAGGAAAGGAAGTTGGCGTAGTCCTTATGAATCTGACAGCAGGCTATGACACCATGTGGCACATTGGGACGACTGCCAAGCTGCTGCAAATTATTCCTTGTAGGCCAATGGTGCAGTTTATTCAAGAAATGATCAATAACCAAAGCTTCATCCTGCAAGTTGGGGAGAAAATCATTCACCCTACCTGTCAACACAATGACCTCCCAAAAGGGTCGGTTTTGGCTCCTCTTTTGTTCACTGTATACACATATGACCTTCCTGAAACACAGGGCAAGAAGTACGTGTATGCTGACTACATCTGTATTGAGGGCCCCAGAAATGACTTCCACAGGGTTGAAGAGAAGCTCAGCCAACACATGGCCATTTTGACCATGTATTCCAGCAGGGTAGATGAATTCTCAACGAAACCAGGACAACAGCAATCACTTTCCATTTAAACAGTTGTCTTGCCAATCAGTTCTTCTCAATCTGTGTCCCAGGATGGCTACTGAAATTCCAGCCAGTTATCAAATACTTAGGCGTAGCAGGACATACTGACCGCACCTGAAACTCCTGAAAATGAAGATCTCTTCCCATACTGCCTTGATACGAAAACTGTCAAGAGGCTCCTGGGGAGAAGACTCTTTGGTCCTTTCTACATCTGTATTGACCCTGCTGTTTGTTGTAGCTGAATAGTGCTCCATGTTCTGGGGGAGCAGTTGCCACATTCAGCTTGTTGACATGAAGAATTTGTCATTCATATTATTAGTGACTGCTTGAATTATACACCAACCTTCAGTCTGTATATGCTAGCACACATAGCTCCTTCAATGAAAGACTATTAAGTCTGACAAAACTAGCCTATTACATCTCTGGCTGGCTGATGCCCCATTCTCAGATCGGAAACAACATATAGTGCCAACTCAAAGGTCTGCTCATCTTCAGAGGAGGAGTCCCGCTCCTGTGAACTGGGGATTTTACACCCCTGCTAATCTATCAACACCTCTTTGCCAAGGCAACTCGCACACTTTTGGACAGGAGCACTACATGCACAGAAAGTCAGCGTCACCAAGGTGCTGAAAACTACATCATAGATAGAACAGGAGTACTTGTGGCACCTTAAAGACTAACAAATTTATTTTAGCATGAGCTTTCGTGAGCTACAGCTCACTTCTTCGGATGCATAGAATGGAACATACAGACAGGAGATATTTATACATACAGAGAACATGAAAAGGTGGAAGTATGCATAACAACAGGAAAAGTCTAATCAATTGAGATGAGCTATCATCAGCAGGAGGAAAAACAACTTTTTGAAGTGATAATTAAGATGGCCCATAGAAGGTGTGAGGAGAACTTAACATAGGGAAATAGATTCAATTAGTGTAATGACCCAACCATTCCCAGTCTCTGTTTAGGCCAGTGTTAATTGTATCTAATTTGCATATTAATTCGAGTTCAGCAGTTTCTCTTTGGAGTCTGTTTTTGAAGTTTTTTTGTTGCAAAACTGCCACCTTTAAGTCTGTCACTGAGTGGTTAGAGAGGTTGAAGTGTTCTCCCACTGGTTTTTGAATGTTATGATTCCTGATGTCAGATTTGTGTCCATTTATTCTTTTGCATAGAGACTGTCCGGTTTGGCCAATGTACATGGCAGAGGGGCATTGCTGGCACATGATGGCATATATCACGTTGGTAGATGTGCAGGTGTACGAGCCCCTGATGGCGTGTCTGATGTGATTAGGTCCTATGATGGTGTCACTTGAATGGATATGTGGACAGAGCTGGCATCGGGCTTTGTTGCAAGGATAGGTTCCTGGGTTAGTGTTTATGTTGTATGGTGTGTGGTTGCTGGTGAGTATTTGCTTCAGGTTGGGAGGCTGTCTATAAGCGAGGACTGGCCTGTCTCCCAAGAACTGTGAGAGTGAGGGATCATCTTTAAGGATAGGTTGTAAATCTTTGATGATGCACTGGAGAGGTTTTAGTTGGGGGCTGTAGGTGATGGCTAGTGGTGTCCTGTTATTTTCTTTTTTAGGCCTGTCCTGTAGTAGGTGGCTTCTGGGTACTCTTCTGGCTCTGTCAATCTGTTTTTTCACTTCAGCAGGTGGGTATTGTAGTTTTAAGAATGCTTGATAGAGATCTTGTAGGTGTTTATCTCTGTCTGAGGGATTGGAGCAAATACGGTTGTATCTTAGAGCTTGGCTGTAGACAATGGATCGTGTGGTGTGTCTGGGATGGAAGCTGGAGGCATGTAGGTAAGTATAGCGGTCAGTGGGTTTCCGGTATAGGGTGGTATTTATGTGACCATCGTTTATTAGCACAGTAGTGTCTAGGAAATGGACCGCTTGTGTGGATTGGTCTAGGCTGAGGTTGATGGTGGGATGGAAATTGTTAAAATCACGGTGGAATTCCTCGAGGGCTTCTTTTCCATGAGTCCAGATGATGATGTCATCAATGTAACGCAAGTAGAGTAGGGGCATTAGGGAACGAGAGCTAAGGAAGCGTTGTTCTAAGTCAGCCATAAAGATGTTGGCATACTGAGGGGCTATGCAGGTACCCATAGCAGTGCCACTGACTTGAAGATATATATTGTCACCAAATGTGAAATAGTTGTGGGTGAGGACAAAGTCACAAAGTTCAGCCACCAGGTTAGCCGTGATATTATCGGGGATACTGTTCCTGATGGCTTGTAGTCCATCTTTGTGTGGAATGTTGGTATAGAGGGCTTCCACATCCATAGTGGCCAGAATGATGTTTTCTGGAAGATCACCGATGGATTGTAGTTTCCTCAGGAAGTCAGTGCTGTCTCGAAGATAGCTGGGAGTGCTGGTAGCATAGCGCCTGAGGAGAGAGTCCACATAACCAGACAATCCTGCTGTTAAGGTGCCAATGCTTGAGATGATGGGGCGTCCAGGATTTCCAGGTTTGTGGATCTTGGGTAGCAAATAGAATACACCTGGTCAGGGTTCTAGGCATGTGTCTGTACAGATCTGTTCCTGTGCTTTCTCGGGGAGTTTTTTGAGCAGATGGTGTAGTTTCTTTTGGTAATCATCAGTGGGATCAGAGGGTAATGGCTTGTAGAATGTGGAGTTAGAGAGCTGCCTGGCAGCCTCATGTTCATATTCAGACCTATTCATGATGACGACAGCACCTCCTTTGTCAGCCTGTTTGATTATGATGTCAGAGTTGTTCTTGAGGCTGTTGATGGCATTGTGTTCAGCACGGCTTAGGTTATGGGGCAAGTGATGTTGCGTTTCCACAATTTCAGCCCATGCACGGTGACGGAAGCAATCTATGTAGAAGTACATAGTACAAAAATACATCATAGATAGGTTCTCTTTCCTACCAATGCTTCCAAACACAGTATGTAAATTCAGGAGTGCATCACTGCACCTTCCTCCTTGTCTATATGATTATACCTCTTGGACCAACCTCAACAGACTACTCTCTGGCTTATCCAGAGTTACCACAACTATGCAACAACTTGGCCTGGTTTCTTCCCTACACTCGGCCTGTGGGACAGCATTGCAGACAATAACTCATGTTGTGGAAGCATACCCAACCAGACCTCAGAAGGGCAGTTTACAATGCCTAGCCTCTATTGATACAGAGGCTATCCTCTGCTTCCAGAGCCTGGACATCGAGCTCTGACATCTACATATGATAGAGAGACACTAAAGTCTAAAGCAGCGGTTCTCAAACTGTGGGTTGGGACCCTAAAGTGGGTCACAACCCCATTTTAATAGGGTCGCCAGGGCTGGCTTAGACTTGCTGAGACCCAGGGATGAAGCGTGGGGCCAAAGCCCCAGGTGGCAGGGCTCAAATTACAGGTCCCCTTCTTGGGGCAGAAGCCCTTGGGCTTCGGCTTTGGCCTCTCTGCCCAGGCCAGAGCTTTGGTGGGCTCAGGCTTCGGTCTGCCCCGTCCTGGGGTCGTGTTGTAATTTTTGTTGTCAGAAGGAGGTCGCAGTACAATGAAGTTTGAGTACCCCTGGTCTAAAGCCACCATTTTCTGGCCAGATCTCAGAGAATCTACTCCCATCATCCTTTTCCCTGAATTCTTTGCTTTTGACTTTGTCAGTAATCCTCTCCTTGACATCTTATCCTCAATGGGCCTTTGTGATACTTTCCTCTCCTGGTTAACTTTTTTCTTCTAGCTATTCCTTCAGCTCTAACTTCTTTCCTCTCATGCCATCTTCACTGATTAATTTTAGGGATTTTGATATCTGTGAATGCAGCCTCTGGGTGCCTAGGACACCTCTAATGGTTATTGCCCATTCTTGACATCTTTGTTTTTGAAAGTGTTCAGCAATGTATTTTAGGTTAAGGTAATGGGTTTTGCTCCTTACACCCAGATGCACATCAGTCCATACTGCTGGATCTGACAATAAAGGGACAGTAACTTTTTAGCCTAGGAAGTTGAATTGAATTGACTTGAAGCAGCCAACCAGGAGATTGAGCAGCTTTGTTTTTCTCTATTTGGAACTGTGTTGGGGGCCTGGGTTCCCCTTTGGTTTCTTTTCTCACACCTCCAGATGACTTTGCTTAGTGAAACAGGAGTACCAGAAGAGTGTGTGTATTCAAAAATAATCATTGCATTTTTGAGGGGTGTTTGTTGACATGCTTCAGAAAGGAAAGAGAAAGTCAGCTCAAGTTTGTGGATACACCTCACACAAACCAAGTTCTAGTTATTCTGTTCTATAGAGCTCTTTATATTGCACTCATTACCACAGGATTTGCATGCCTATAAGTTGTCCTATACAAATACACTGGCCGATACTCCACTGGCAGCTGTCTTGGTGAAAATTAAAGATCCCACAACACTAGTGTTCTAATCAGGACTCTCCATCTCAATTTAGAAAACCAACAGATTTTAGGTCCTGATTCAGAAAAGCAACCCTGTTCAGGACAGCACTTAAGCATTATATGAATAAAGTTAAGCATATGCTTAAGTGCTGTCCTGAACATGTTTATGAACTAGTGGTGGAAACAAATTGGCACTTTGTTTGCTTACATAGTCACTGTGCATCTAAGGTGAAATCCTGACCCCACTGTAGGCAATGGTTAAACTCTCATTGACTTCACTAGGATTTCACCTCAGGTATTTAGCATCATTGTACAGTGCTTTAGATAAGCCAAAGTATGAAAGGTAGTATTATGGAGTTGTTGATCTTGACTCCATAGTTTAAAAATGAGTCAGAAGTTTTAAGTGTAAGTTTAAAACCATTGTTTAGTATAAATCCCATTAAGATGGCAAACGTCCAAAACATAGACTATAAAGATTAATACTATTTATATTTTTAATGGTAGTTTGATTAAAATTGGGTTATTACAGAGAATAATCAGCTTAAAATTATCCCCTTTTCTGAAGTTTTACACTGGATTGTCTCACCTGTTTTCCAACAACCTTTGAAAGAAAACTAAAGTGCCCTAGGATCTGTGCTTTGCACCACACATTGCTCTTCATGCAATGATTAATACAGTATCACTTATACGTAAGTGTCCTTCATTGGCATCATAATTTTAAACTTTTCTCCAAAACTGAAAAGAAATGCATTACATTAAACCTGCTGTAATGGTCACTTGTGGGTGGGTGAGAGAGAGAGAGCTAGAAAGAACGCAAGCCATCCCTACCCAATACTCCTCTAACCTAGGGGGAAGCTCCCTGAGCTGGAAAAGAGGGTATCATAAATTCAAATGTCACCTCTATTGAATGTGGTTTATATTCCCATGAATCTTACCACCCTGATTATCAGTCAAGTCCTTGAACCCCAATTCTAGAAGGCAAGTATGAGCTGGCACCTCATTTTACAAAATATGTTAACAGAGACATTGCAGAAGGTCACTGCAGGTACAGTCAGAAGTAGAAGCCAGGATTAACAACGGCAGACTCAATTAGCATCCCTTCGCCACACAGCCTTTCTGATTGAATGTGCTTTGGTTGGCCTGTCTTTAATTCCTAGACTCTCTTTTCAAGACGCAACGATAGACCCCAGGATTCCTGCTCTCCAGTATGCTATTGTTGTCTGGTAAACAGTTTAGTAACCCCTTATGAAAGTGTGTGTCAGGTCCTCTTGTGAGTGACCTAACTGAGGGTAGCAAATACTCCTGTAGCACTAGCGATAGAGATCTGGTTTGATGGTTAAGGGTTCAAATCTTGCTGTTGACCTGTGTGAGGGGATAGTCTGGTGGCATGTGACAGTCCATCTTTCAGGTTTTCTTTTTAAATATAACTGGTTTATTTAATTTACACAAAGAAGATATCCCATAACACATTTATAATTTACTATAATCTGTACTATTGGAATATGTAAATTATAGCATGACCTCAAAATACAGAGATTTTGCATTTCAACCATTGGCATCTCTCCCTTGGGGACTAATTCACTGAAGTACATGAAACCTGTATAAAACACTAGGAAGTTAACACACAAAGGCTTCAGTTGGTGACAGATGAGGTTGCTTCAGGACACACCCCACCAACTGACCACCTGAAAAGTGTGGTAATAACAAGGTAATGGAAAAGTCTCCTGCATTTCTTGCCACTTTCACAAGGCCTGCAGTGCTGTCAATAACACACTGCAATGCTCCACAAGGTTTCATTTCCCCCTCCACCAGATACCCACAAGCAATATGTACCCCCACTTTCACCAAACGTGTACTCTAATGCAAAGCCTTAAGAGTCACCTCAGCAGTGTTAAGGCAGAAAAACTTCTCAACTATATGGAATGTATGGCAGTCAGATGGGCTCATCTGCTCATACAACAGCTTCAGAGGCCACTTGAGATTTTGCACTGGAGTTTGATAAAGTCAGGGTATATACTGGTTTTTGGTATCTGTTGGAGGGAGACATGAAACCGTATGGAGCATTGCAGGGTGTTATTATAGCATTATATGCTGTGTGAAAGTGGTAAGAAATGCAGGAAACTTTCCCCCTTAGCTTGTTATTCCCCATTGGTGCCGACTTTGTGATTTCCCAGGGGGTGCCCCGCCTCTTCCTGCCCCTGCTCCGCCCCTTCCCACCTCCTCTCCTGAGCATGCCCCACCCCCACTCCTCCTCCTGCCCCCCAGCACCTCTTGCACACCACTGAACAGCTGATCACAAGCAGGTGGGAGGCACTGGGGGGGAAGGGGAGGAGCTGATTGGCAGGGCTGATGGTGGGTACTGAACCCCCACTATTTTTTCCCCGTGGATGCTACAGCCCCGGAGTACCCACCGAGTCAGTGCCTCTGATTCCCCTGCTTTTCAGGTTGTGAATGGAATACCTCACCTTAACTGTCATTAAGCAACATATGTATATGTTTATTGATTTGTGTAAGCTCTGTGATATTGTTTGGTATTGCTCTGCTGTCATCTTCTAGATTCCTGTTTTTCCTTCTAAACTTTCTGGTTTTGTCATCATTACCTTCCTACAGGTGAGCGACCATTCCCGTGCACATGGCCCGATTGCCTTAAAAAGTTCTCTCGGTCAGATGAGCTGACTCGACACTACAGAACCCACACTGGTGAAAAGCAGTTCAGGTGCCCTCTCTGTGAGAAGCGGTTCATGAGGAGCGATCACCTGACAAAGCATGCCCGTCGCCACACTGAGTTTCATCCAAGCATGATTAAGAGATCAAAAAAGTCAAGCTCCACCTCATTTTGAATGATGGACTGCACTGAGGGGAAAAAGACATTGGTAAAGGCATAACTGATCAGCACAAGAAGTCTGCCACTGTACAGTTAATATTCCCTACTTGCATTTTTAAAGCACATGTAGCTGAAATTTAAAATAAATATTTTGTCCCCCATGCTGATGACAGTCTTAAACGAGTGACTGGTGAGTGAGGTTGGGGGCAAAGATGGGGATCAGAGTAGATGATTCATTTCTTTTGTAACTTAAAGAATCAACACTGGTGTATATATGTCTGACTGGGTGGTCTGACCTGTGACTCCACAATAGTGATTCCAAGGTCTTTGTGATTGCTGTGTCATAAACATGTTTTGTTGAACAATGTAATGCTGCTTGTATTTAAAATTTGTTTAGTAAAACCACTTTCCAAATCACTTAAATAATTCTCAAGTAAAACTCCATAGCACACATTTTAGAAGTGGGTTCACTTCTATCTCAGAATGATCCATCATTTAAAGACTGTTAATACATTACATGTGTTACTAATAATACCTGATTGATATACAAAAGTACGTTGAATTTATACTAAAGAAAACTGGGTCTAATTTTTCTTTGTATGAACTATACTTTTGAATGTTTTTCCCAATAAAATTTGTGTACAACTTAAGCTGATACTTTAAGCAAAAAAAAAAAAAAAAAAGGCAAAACTGACTTTCTGATATCATGTATATTTAGCTCTATTATTCAGTAACCAGAAAAAAATAAGTCAGCCTAAATAATGTGGCAGGAGTATGAAAGGAGAAATACACTTCTCTGAATTGTTCCTATAATTTCATTTGACAATATATACCGTACTGTACTATATAAATGCCACTAACAGTGCTTTATTCTGCTGTTTTATTTGAATGGATGCACAACAGCAACTACCATCTTTAGAAACTGCTGCTTTTAAAAAAAAAATCCCTTCATACACTTGCCTTAAAGATTTATTCTCTTCGTACACTTGTTCAACTCCTATAAATTCCAGTGGGAGTTGTGTGTGCTGTGGAGAGACTAGATCTTTCCTTAAGAGCACTCTGTGTTAATGGAAACAGGTAAGTCTCCTTTATCTTTTCATAGGTGTTATATAGAGTTGAGGGGGAATCATGAGATAATTAGAACTACAATAAAGAAGGCATGTCATATTATTCCTTATGACATGAGCCTCACTCCTAGATACCTTGTATAGTACTTGTGTGTCATATACAACATATTTTATTATAATGGCAATATTACATTTATTTAAAAGCTATGATTTGCTCTTTAAGAGGAGTTAAGACATCATTGAAGGAAAACTTAAGATCATTTACATTATCTGAGTTTTCCTCTTTGTTAAGTTAAAAGCATGAACTTTTAAAAAAAACGTATTAAGGATTTTTACCCTCTTTATCCACTTGTATGGTGGAGAATTATGTTTACACACTTTTCTTTCCAGAAACATTCTTCTGGTCTTTTGTTTTTACCCCTCCTTCAAAAGAAGGAAGGTGAGGTGCAGCCCTATTACAGACATCCAGGGCCAAATTCATCTCTGAATTAACCACATTGAAGTCAGTGGTGTTCAACTGGGGATGTTATTTGGGTCCTCTTGTAAAACGTTGTATATAAAATCTTGTTAGTACACCTGCAGCTACAGTTATCTTCTTATTGTTTCACCTGATAAAAAAAGCTTGCTTCCTAGAAATAAACAAAAATCGACTCAGAAGTAGAAAATTTTCTTCTACAATTATACCTGGCTTCCAGCTTTAGAGATCAGTTTGTCTATAGCATTTTTACTTGTGTAGTTCATTAGAAATTCTGTCGATGTGAAGAGAACTGCTTTTAAGGCATTAGGGATATTGAGCAGTCTGTGGAATAAAAAGGGAGGCGTTTTCTTCAGTGAAGACATCAGGAAACCAAGCACACTTTCTACCTCCGTTTCAGCTTTTTGAAACAGTTATTTTAAGAAACAAGCATTAATTTCTGGTGTCCAAAATAAGTTGTAGGGACATTTGTTCTTCCTAATAAAATAGGTAGCCTGGCTATATCTATTGACCCAGTATAAAAAATGTATTCTGCTTACCAGTGCTGTAACTGCTGCCTTGGGGTCAGGACCATGTGGTAGCCCAGCAACTCACAAAGTAATATTTTTACACTCGTCCTCCCCTTCTCTGTTAAAAAAAACAAACCTTAAGAACAGAGTTTAGAGTCAGTTCTACCATCCAGCAGCTGTTCTATGTGTACTGTTGCCATTATGTGGGACAAGTGCAGTACTTAGCAAATTAGGGACTGATCATGCGAGATGCTGAGTGTCCTTCCCTACTATTGACTATGTTGGGAGCTGTGGGTAATCAGCACCTCTTGAAAAAAATCAAAAAACAAAAAAAAATCAGGCCATTTAACTACCAGTAGCAGCTTAAATATGGATATAGGTGTTGAGCTATAGGCAACCAAGCTGGAACATTTGGGGCAGAACGTATATTTAAACAAATGTCACTAAATTGTTTTTCGTGTTATAAAAAAAATGTAAGGTACTCTCACGGGTACAAAAATGGAATGTATAAACTCATGTCTATATTTGTGAGAAGATCCTGTCTATAAAAATTCCCAAACAGAAACCAACATTCTAATTTGCTTTAATACATACTGTATCTCAGTCCAGTCCAGATGGGAATAACATGGTTCATTAACCACTAACAAAATACGTTGAGTAAGTTTTTGGTGGGTTTTTTGTTTGTTTTGTTTTGTTTTTTGAGTGAAAGCAGACAATGGATTTAACATACAAAACAAATTGCAGGATAGTCATTTGTATTTTAAACTGAATTTCTGTAAGAGACTGTTGCAGGTGTTGGAAAAGAAAGAAAAATCAGGTTCTCTAATACTATATGTACTTGTCATACTATTCGGGAAATACTTAATAGTGCTGAAGTTAGGACAGCTCCTCTCCTCAGTTAAGAAAGCCCTTCACTATTGCATAGAGAAGCCAAGGCTTTAAAGGTATAGCTATACAACATACTACTTTTGTGAACAATTTTTGATGACTTACATAAACAATTCTGTTTTCAGTTTGCAGATGGACTTTGTTCAGTACACACCAGACTGGACATGTTCTTCAAAAGGCTGTTTTACTACAGATTAATGATCTGTACACTGTAAAATACCAACCTTTACAACAATTTAATCAGTTTTATTTTTGTACAGTATTCGTATCCTTTATAAGTTATTTCGCTGTCCTGTTTTGTAAATCACATGAACTTGTAAAAAAAAAAAGTAGGCATAGATGTTTTTGTACATATGTATATAAATTGTCCAAATAAAGAAAGGAATAAAAAAATTATCTTGTTGTTATGTGACTGCAGAAAGGTCAATTTGGGTGACTGAAAACACTTCCACTACTGCAGATGAAAAACATCTATGTGTTCTGCTCTCTGAAGACACTGAGTTTTCAAAGCTGACTCAGCCATTTAAGCACACACCTCCCAATTAAACTACAAAGAGTGGTGTGGCTAAATCCCTGTGTCAGTTTTAAACATTTCAACCTTTGGTAGTGACTAAGGAGATTGGGTCTTATTTCTCTACTTTTTCAGGGCCAAATTCTCCCCTCCACTAATATAAACAGACGGGAGCTTAATTACAGTGTAACCTGCTGAGGAGAAAGAATACCAACTCTTCAGTGTGAGAAGCTTCTCTGCTATAGCTCTATGGTGTGAGGGCTCCACAGATGTTTAGAGGATAGGTGCCGGAAGAAATGCAGCTGGGAAGCAGCCACTATTCATGGCATTCTCTCCTCCTCACCAGTCAGATACCCAAGGCACTGGGCTTTTGCTGATATCCTGAGATCTGTGTGGTTCTTGAGACATTCTCTAGTTTAAGAAGTAAAACCCCCTGTTCGTTCCATACAGAGAGGGAAGGATGGTGGATCCCTGCTCCTAGATGCACGTTGAAACTCAGTCAGTGTTGGTAGTTCTTATGATTTTATAGTGAATTTCAAAGACCTTACTCAAAGAGTAGCTGTCAATGGTTTGCTGCTAAACTGGGAGGATGTATGTAATAGGATGCTGCAAGGGTCTGTCCTGGGTCTGGTACTACTCAATATTTTCATTATTGACTTGGATAATGGAGTGGAGAGTATACTTATTAAATATGTGGATGATACCAAGCTGGGAGGGGCTGCTAGCACTTTGGAAGACAGAATAAAGGTTCAAAATGACCTCAACAATTTGGAGAATTGGTCTGAAAAAAATCAACAAGATGACAAAGTGCTACAATCAAAGAAAAAAAATCAAATGCACAATTACAAAATGGGGAATAACTGGCTAGGCAGTAATACTCCTGAAAAGGATTTGGGGGTTTTGGTGGATCACAAATTGCCCATTAGTCAAAAATGTGATGCAGTTGCTGAAAAAGCTAATACTCTGGGGTGCATTAACAGAAACGTCAAATGTAAGACACACAACATAATTGTCCCTCTGTACTCAGCGCTGGTGAGGCCAGGGCTGGAGTATTGTGTTCAGTTCTGGGTGCACCACTTTAAGAAAGACATGGAGAGAGCCCAGAGGAGAGCAACAAAAATGATAAAAGGTTTAGACAACCTGACCTATGAGGATAGGTTAAAAACCTGAGCATGTTTAGTCTTGAGAAAAGACAAAGATAACAGTCTTCAAATATGTTAAGGGCTGTTATAAAGAGGATGGTGATCAATTAATTTTCCATGTCCATTTAAGATAGGACAAGTAATGGGCAAGGGAGATTTAGGTTAGATATTAGGAAAAACTTATACTTATAAAGGATAGTTAAGTACTAGAATAGACTTCCAAAGGAGGTTGTAGAATCCCCTCACCGGAGGTTTTTAAGTACAAGTTGGACAAACACCTATCCATGATGATCTAGGTTTGCTTGGTCCTGCCTCAGTGCAAGTTGCTGGACTAGATGACCTCTCAAGGTCCATTCCAGCCCTACATTTCTGTAACTATATGGTATTATTTGGTGGTTTCTTAAAGGCCCAGCTTCTAGAGTCATGTGATTATCAGAAAAACTCACCTTTCATTGGGGGGGTGGGACCTAAAAAGTAAGTCTTCTAGCTCTCAAGATTGCAGAGAGAAGCTTGAACATGAACATCAAAGGCTTAACAAACCAAAGACAAAAGAAAACAACTCAGTATTTATTATATCAGATCGATTTTTAAGCCAATTTCATGATTTAGGAGGCCAGATTCATTATTTTTTAAAGGGTTCAGGGATGCAGTTCCTTGCTCTTTCTGTAGGTTTCACCCACAGAGGGGAGAATTTGGCCCTAAATTAAGGGGCTCTCAAGCAATGCACTTTACTAATTGTTTCTAGAGGCACCAACCTGGCACTGAACTGTTCCCAAAGAGAAATGAATTGGATCGTCATAATCGGTGTGTAAATTGATTCATTTTTGAAAGTGATTGCTTCACTGTTTGTGTAACATGATAATCCTGGGGAGGTCATCTGTAACAGGGATCAAACCTGCATCTAAAAACATTACCCGTTACTGCCTGAATTACAGGACCCAGCTCTATTAGTTCAAAGACTATACAGAGTAAGAAACCTATATATGGTTCAGCCACTAGGGTAGGACAGAGAGCCACAGTGAATCAGCATGGGTTATAGCCGCATAGCAGGACTTCTATGAACAGTAAGACTATGGGCAGAGAGTGACAAATAATCTTTGTTTTAAAAAGGCTTATTGTCCCTGACTCCACTATATAAAAAGAACCAAAGGAGTGGTTTGGTTTGGTTTGGTTTGAAATAGAAATTACGCAGAATAAAAGCGTAACAAAGCAGACTTTTTTTTAAACTTAAATTTTGGAGAGCAGACTCTTTCTAACAATTTGGGACTCCCTCTTTAACAATAAGGAGGGGGGCATTGTAACAAGCAAATAACCTGGCTTGCCACAAACCTTGAAGGATAACTTGGCATTTATATTTTCCTCTGTGTAGTATCTTTAAAAAGTATCCTGAAAAACCTTCTAAAATAGACACATTGAACAGATGAAGGGCCACACTTGGCAGGGATTTCTACTCACTGCGCCCTTACAGAGTGTAAAGTCAAGGCAGGATATTGCTCTTCATTTGCAAATTTAAAATTACAAAATAAAATTTAGAAATAATTGATTATTGTATCCTTTGCTTACCTACCAAGACCTGAGCTCAGGGGTCTGTTTCCACATTTCCATTGTGACAGTAGATGACATCACTTAATCTTTCCCTTGATAAGATAAACATACTGAAAAATGGGAAGGAGTTCAGAAAGGAATAGCTTATGTGACCAGCAAGCTGGAGGGATTGCTATAAGAGGGGAAATAAAAGATTTTAAAATACATAGACTAAATAAGGGATGTTATCTTTACTTATTAATATTTAAATAATGTCAACACAAGAAAGAATAAGGATTATTTAGGTGGTACAAGGAGTCAAGGGATGAAGTTGTACCTGATCTACATTTAAAAGTTTTACTGGCATAGTTATATTGGTTAGGGGGTGTGATTTTTACCAATATAGCTATGCTGGTAAAAGCCCTGGGGTAGATGAAGTTACACCAATATTACTGTGTTTACACTACAACATTGTTATACTGAGGTCTGATCTACACTTAACATTTAGGCTGACATAGCTACGTCAGTCAGGGGTGTGAAAAATCAAGCTATGCCATCTTAACCTCTAGCGTAGATGCAGCTGGGAGAGGCGGTGATCCTACAGTGACAGAACAACCCCTTCCATTGCTGTAGTCTGCCTCTATACGGTGGGGTTATGATGGCATAGCTACAGTACCATAACTGTGCTGCTATAGTGCCCATAGTGTAGACACATCCAGGTTTTGACAGTGTAACTATATAGGCAAAACCCTCCTAGTGTAGACAAGGCCTTAATTTCAGGAAAAATCATCCTGACAATGACTTCTACTAGATTGTGGAATATTTTCTCCAAAGGAAGAGTAATGGAAGCCTCATTGCATGAACCATTTAAACACAGCCTGGACTAACCGCTAGATAAGAAGAATATCTGGGAGCACTAGCCAGAACACTTCGTTTAGTCTTCAAAGTAAACTCTGAACTGGCTCTGAATACAGGCCAGTTCAGTAAGAAAGTTCAATTTTTCCATGGAGGAAAAAAAATCTTTTGTTTCTTTCATTTATTTTTATTTATGTTGAAAGAAAAAAAAATGCAGGAATCACAAAATACGCGAACGAAAGGATCTTGCTTAAATATCTGCAGTCGTTTAACAAGACCCAAGAGTAAATTCTTACCTGCCAATAATATTTCTCATAGTGCCATAGCATGCCAGCCCAGACAGTGGGTATTAAATCCTTCCTGCAGTAAACACAGGAAACAAACAAACTGAACGGGTGTCATCATTCTCCTTCAATGGGATGCTGCAACCAAATACTGCAATCCACAGAACTTTGGCCCAGATTTTTAAAGGTATTTCAGCATTGTTGCAATCAGCGTTGCAAGGACTAACTGATTTAGGAGCCTAAGACTCATTTTCAAAAGTGATTCAGGCACTTAAAAGCCTAAATCCCATTGACAGTTAGTGGGATTTTGGCTCCTAAGTGCCTAAATACCCTTGAAAATGAAATTTAGTGCAGCATTACCTAAATACCTTTAAAAATCTAGGCCCTCCTGAACAATGAAACAAGGATATCTAGCCAGGTACCAGAGAAATGGTAGCGTATAGGACTGTGAGCAACCTAACTAGCAGATAAGTTATTCTTCTCCTTCATTCCTATTATGCCAACCCAGACAATGGTAGATGCAAAAATCTCCTCCTCCAAAACAGACATTGGGAGGGTGCTGAGGGAGAAACTAGAAACCACTGACTACCTCAAGCACATCGAAAGCCTATGCTGACATATAAAGTTTTGAGCAGCCCTAGTTTCCAAAGGACAACTTGTTTCTTTTCGTGCCTGTGCATGGGGACCTGCAGCCTCAGGGCAGGAGAGGGACAGGATGGAGTAGTACTTTTAGGCAAGCCGTTTGAGAAGCTAGTACATTTATATACGTTTGGTCTGTTTTTATGTACTAGCCATTGCTGTGGTAGCCTTTAATTGTTTCCAGACTGGAAGCCTACGTCAGCGTGACTTGAAAGGCTATGAATAATGACTCTGCTGAGAAAACAAAGACAGGGAGAAAACCGTAACAACATCAGTCATAGATGCCATGGTAGGCGTGAACATTGCTGTGCCTGTTTTACTGGACCCTATCAGAGTGCCTCAGACTCTGCTTAAGGGCTGGTCTATACACACTTCTTGTACCCATTCAACTATTTTGCTTAGGTCTGGTCTACACTACTAGATTAGGTCGAATTTAGCTGCATTAGGCAATGTGGTTACACAATCAACCCTAAAGGGCTCTTAAAATTGAATGCTGTACTCCTCCTCAATGAGGGGAGTAGCACTAAACTCGACCTTCCTGGGTCGAATTTGGAGTAGTGCAGATGCAGTGTTGTGCAATTCGATGGTATTGGCCTCTGGGAGCTATCCCAGAGTGCTTCAATGTGACTGCTCTGGACAGCATTTTCAACTCCGATGCACTAGCCAGGTACACAGGAAAAGTCCTGGGAACTTTTGAATTTCATTTCCTGTTTGGTCAGCGTGGCGAACTCGGCAGAACAGGTGACCATGCAATCCCAGAATCGCAATCGAGATCCAGCATGGACCAAATGGGAGACACTGGATCTGACTGCTGTATGGGGAGAAGAATCTGTGCAGGCAGAACTCTGAACCAGCAGAAGAAATGCTGATATATATGCCAGAATCGCACAGGGCATGGTGGAGAGAGGCTACACCAGGGACACACAGCAGTGCCACGTGAAAGATAAGGAGCTCAGACAAGCCTACCAAAAGACAAAGGAGGCAAACAGTCGCTCCGGAACAGAGCCCCATACATGCCGCTTCTGTGATCAGCTGCATGCCATTCTAGGGGGGTACCCTACCACTATCCCACCACTGTCCGTGGACACCTGCAAGGGGGGAGTCTCACGCAACACAAGGAGGATTTTGTGGATGAGGAAGAGGAGGAGGAGGAGGAGGAGGAGAATGCACAGCAGGCAAGTGGAGAATCTGTTCTCCCAGGCAGCCAGGACCTTTTCATCACCGTGGAGCCAATAACCTCCCAGAGTGAATTGTTCCCGGACCCTGAAGGCGGAAAAGGCACCTCTGGTGAGTGCACATTTGTAGCTACACTACAGGGGTTAAAACAATTGTGTTTAATGTTTGATTTGCCCTGAAGAATTGGGATACATTCGCGGCCAGTACAGCTACTGGAAAAGTCTGTTAACATGTCTGGGGATGGAGCAGGAATCTGCCAGGGACATCTCCATGAGTTCTCCTGGAGGTACTCTGAAAGCCTTTGCAGGTTTCTGGGGAGAGCTCCTTTAATTTGCCCAGTACGGCAGGACACTTTACCACGCCAAGCCAGTAGCAAGTAGTCTGGAATCATTGCAGCACAAAGCATGGCAGTGAATGGTCCTGGGTTTTGGTCACATTCATGCAACATTTGGTCTTTGTCTTTGTCTGTGTCAGCCTCAGGAGAGTGATAGCATTCATGGTCACCTGGTTGAAACAGGGGAATTTTTGTAAGGGAACAGTAAAAGCAGCCGATTCATGCTGGGCTGTTTGTGCTTGGCTAAAAGGGATCATCCTGGAGAATAGCCATGCGGTAGGTCGAGGGGTGTGCTGCACATCCACCGCAAAACTGCAGCCCCTCCTTTTAAATGGCAAACCCAACCAGCATTGCTTGCTATGGGAAAGGAGGGTGCTGCAGTCTGAAACCATTCCCACATGTTATGAAGGCGGAAGAAGCCAACCCCATGTATCCCTTGGCTTACCATGGCTGCCGGGAAACCAAATTCTGTTGCCCAGCCGTGTGTGATGTGTCACTATAACGGCAGGCACTCAATATAAAAGGCAAAATGTAAGCTTGTACCTGTAACCCTTCTGCCCATCTGAGTTGGCAGCAACAATGGCCGGGTTCAGTATCCAGGGATTCCATTTCAATAACATAATGCAAAAGTGGCTCGAGCCCCCACCCAGTGTCCTGGGACAATTACATACCACCCCCCGGGCGCCTCTAGGAGGCAATACTTCCCCTCTTGCAAGTACGGAGTCTGAGTGTAGCAAAATCCTTTTAATAAAGGAGGGAAACAATGAAGCATTATGTTGGGGAAACACCAAAAACAGGATTCATAACACAAACCATGAGCAAAAGACCCACCCCCAAGTAAGTTTGGCAGTATCCCTTTCCCCTCAGGGTCTTAAGTCCAACCACCCAAAAGATCACCCCAAAGTCACAAAAGTCCAACAACCCGAAAGTGTCTGTCAGAAAGTCTGGTCAGTGCAGCCCCCGAGTTCAAAAGTTTATCTGCAGAGTTTTACCTCCCCCAGCCTGGGTGGAAATGGGAGGGGGAGAAGGGTGTGGGGGGTGTTAAGGGGCACCTTACGTGGTCTGAGGCTGACTGCCCCGCCTCTCCGTGGGGTTCTGCTGCCGCCTTCACCACGAGCCGCTCCACTCCACCATCCATCCTGTGAGCCGCTCTGCCCCACTTCACTCCACTCGCTGTCCCATGGGCCGCTCCAACTGTCCCGCAAACTGCTCCACTCTGCCAGCTGCTTAGCAATACATCTTCAGGCTCCCCCACTAGTTAACACAGCACTCAGTGATCTCAGCTCTTAGAATTTTAGCTCTTTAGTGATTTCAGCTTGTAGTAGGGGAGCCCCAGTGCTGGTGCACCATTGGCCCAAAGTGAATTCAGCACAACAGCCTGTAACTAGACTCTTGATAGAATCAAATTTAGCTCTGATATTCAATAGTGGAGAGAGGAGATGGTGCAATTGGTGTTTCAGGCCCCCAAAAGGGGCCTATACCATCAGGTACAAATACCTGTCCCCAGCCTCTCTCTCAATTCACGGGGTTTTGGAACCTATGTCCCTTGTCTAGAGAGTGCTACATAGTTGATGGTGAGTCCCTCTGTCATAAAACAGTTCCACTGGTCTTGATTCACATAGATCAGGGTAACAACACTTTATTCTTCCTGCCCCAATAACAGATAAACTGGGGATCCCTCAGCAGCCAAAGTGACCATTTGGGCGGCTGTGGGCTCATGCTAGGTGGGGTGGGTGTGCCTATGCAAACAAGACCAGCCCCTGAAGTTCTTTTCCACAACTTGCCACAGTTCACCACCAGAAGTCAGGGTAAAGCTCATCCTGACTCTGCTTACATACCTAAAACACATGTGCTGTCTGCTGTGAATTGCTTGATTCACTGTGAAAGAGTCTCCCTTTTGTTCTCAGAAATGTATCTTCTTAAATTGTACTCTTCCTTTTTATCCCCCCTGCAGATGAAAATGTTTCTATGCTCCCTGTATCAACTCCGTCCCTGAGGTTATCGCAGATTAGAAGGCAAAAAAAACGCACTCGCGATGACATGTTTTCAGAGCTCATGCAGTCCTCCCACACTGATAGGGCACAGCTGAATGCATGGAGGCATTCGGTGGCAGAGGCCAGGCAAGTGTACAGTGAGCATGATTGGAACACGCAGGAGGAGATGCTGAGGCGAATGGGGGAGCAAACAGACATGATCAGGCATCTGGTGGAGCTGCAGGAAAGGCAACTAGAGCACAGACCCCCACTGCATCCATTGTGTAACCACCTGCCCTCCTCGCCAAGTTCCATATCCTCCTCCCCCAGACGCCCAAGAACATGGTGGGGGAGAGGCTCTGGGCACCCAGCCACTCAACTCCAGGGGATGGCCTAAGCAACAGAAGGCTGTCATTCAAACAGCTTTGATTTGTAGTGTGGCTATAATAAGCAATGTGGCCTTCTCCTTCCCTCCTCCCCCACCCAACCTGGGCTACCTCATCAGTGATCTCAATTTTTTTTTAATAAAGAATAAATGAATGGATTCAAAACAATAGGGACTTTATTTCCTTTGCCAGCTGTGGTCGAAGTGGAGAGGGGGATTGGCTTGCAGGGAAGTACATTCAACAAAGGGGGCAGTTTTGCATCAAGGACAAACACACACAACTGTCACACCGTAGCCTGTCCAGTCATGAAACTGTTTTTCAAAGCCTCTCTGATGCACAGCGCACCTAACTGTGTTCTTCTAATTGTCCTGGTGTCTGGCTGTTCAAAATTGGCTGCCTGGCACACAGCAAGCAGCAATAACAGTGGGAATATTGGTTGCGCTGAGGTCTAACCTACTCAGCAAACAGCACCAATTCCCTTTTAAACGTCCAAAGGCACTATTCTGCACTTGCTCAGCCTATAGTTGAACTGCTCCGTACTTCTGTCCAGGCTGCCTGTGTACAGCTTCATGAGCCATGGGAGCAAGGGGTAGGCTGGGTCTTCAAGGATAACTCTTGGTATTTCAACATCCCCAATGGTAATTTTCTGGTCTGGGAAGAAAGTCCCTTCTTGCAGCTTTTCTAACAGCATGGAGTTCCGAAAGATGCAACCGTCATGCACCTTTCCCGACCATCCCACATTGATGTCAGTGAAAAGTCCCTTGTGATCCACCAGTGCTTGCAGCACCATTGAGAAGTACCCCTTGTGGTTTATGTACTGTTTGGCAAGGTGGTCCGGTGCCAAGATAGGGACATGTGTTCCATCTATCGCCCCACCACAGTTAGGGAACCCCATTGCAGCAAAGCCATCCACTATGACCTGCACATTTCCCAGAGTCACTACCCTTGTTAGCAGGTTATTGATTGTCTTGGCTACTTGGATCACAACAGCCCCCACGGTAGATTTGCCCGCTCCAAATTGATTCCCGACTGACCGGTAGCAGTCAGGCATTGCAAGCTTCCACAGGGCTATTGCCACTTGCTTCTCAACTGCCAGGGCTGCTCTCATCTTGGTATTCCTGCACTTCAGGGTGTGGGAAAGCAACTCACAAAGTTCCATGAAAGTGGCCTTACGCATGCGAAAGTTTTGCAGCCACTGGGAATCATCCCATACCTGCAACACTATGTGGTCCCACCAGTCTGTGCTTGTTTGCCAGGCCCAGAATCATAGACAGGTAAGGGTTAATTCCTCTTTTACCTGTAAAGGGTTAAGAAGTTCACATAGCCTAGCTGACACCTGACCAGAGGAACCAATGGGGGGGACAGGATGTTTTCAAAGAGGGAGGAGGGAAATCAGTCTTTTGTCTGTTCAGTAAATTTGTGCTGGAGTGAAGGATCCAGGAATCAGCCATCTAACATTTCTTAAAAGTAGTAAGTATTTAGAGAAGGAATGTATTAGATTATTTTTATTTTATTTTGTGACTTCTTTTGCATAAGAGGGAGAATCAAATTGGGTTTCTTTTGTGTAACTAAGTTTTTGCCCAGAGGGACATTCTCTGTGTTTTTAATCTGTTGTCTGTGAGAGTAGCTTGCATGCTAATTTCACAGAGGTATTCCTTTCACCCTTTCTTTAATTAAAAGTCTTCTATTAAGAACCTGATTGATTTTTCCTTGTTTTAAGATCCAAAGGTTTTTTGGATCTGGGCTCACCAGGAATTGGTGGGAGGTGAATCAGTCTCAATCCTGCCAGGAAAAGGGGGATAAAGACTGGGGAAATATTTGGGGGGAAGATAGAGTTTCCAAATGACTCTCCAATAAACATTTGTTTAAACTATTTGGTGGTGGCAGCTACTAGATCTAAGCTGGTAAATAAGCTTAGGGGTTATCTCATGCAGGTCCCCACATCTGTACCCTAAAGTTCAGAGTGGGGATGACACCTTGACATACTGTTTCAACCTGCCCCAAAGCTGCCATAATATCCCAATTGCCACATCCCATGCTTTCAGAAACGTCTGTGTCCATGTCCTCCTTACAATCGTCCTCGTGCTGGCGGCTCCTAACCAGGCTCTGCATACACTGCAAGATAATGCACGAGGTGTTTACAATGCTCACAACAGCAGTGCACAGCTGAGCAGGTTCCATGCTTGCCATGCTATGGCATCTGCATGGATAACCCAGGAAAAAAGGTGCTAAACAATTGTTTGCTGTTGCTTTCAAGGAGGGAGGGAGGGAAGACTGATAACATGTATCCAAAACCACCCACAACAATGTTTTTGCACCATCAGGCATTGGGAGCTTAACCCAGAATTCCAATGGGCAGCAGGGACTGTGGGATAGCTACCCACAGTGCACCACTGTGTGAGTCGATGTTAGCCACGGTATTGAGGACGCACTCCGCTGACCTACTGCGCTTAGTGGGGACATATACAATCAACTGTATAAAATCACTTTCTAAAGATCGACTTCTATAAAATCAACTTAATTTCGTAGTGTAGACATGCCCTTAGGGATGCATTTTTTTAAACCAAAATAGTTGAAGTGGTACAACCCCGAGTGTAGATGCTCTTACAGTGGTATAAAGATGCTTATACCGGTATAGCTTATCCCTACAAACTTTATGGGAATAAACTATTCCAGGATAAAGCACTTTTATACAAGTATAACTGCATCCACATTAGGGATTGTACCACTTCAGCTATGCCAGTGTCAAACCACCATAGTTAAAGCAGTACCAAAACTGTGAGTAGACAAGCCCATAGTGAGGAGGACTAGTGGGACTGGAAGCAGGAAGGGAAGTTCTAGCAGGTGGGTCCAGATTCCCACACACTTGAAGCCCATTAAAATACTTCTGTGACACTGGTGGGATGACCTGAGGCCTAAACAAACCTCTAGGCTGGGGCCATCGGATACTGCTTGTGTTGGTGATGAAGACGTCCCCAATTCTTCTCTTTCCTGGACACCTTCCTTGGACTTTCCCCATGCCCCAGCTATCCATTGCCAGCATCCCTATAAAGTATGGGACTTTCCCTATGCTGAGGCTTTGGACGGTGTTGCAGGTGGGTCCCTCTGTCCCCACTCAGACTTATCTCAGTTTGTTTTCCTCCTTGCTGGGAATGACTCATAGCACTTATATCCAATGGAAAGTCGGCAAGCCTCCTTATCTTCAACAGCTTCAAGTGCTCCAGTGGTAGTGGGAACTTCTTTGCTCTGAGCACTCCAGAGCTCAGTAGGCCATTGAGGTTTTAGCCTCCATCTCAGCTCAGCTGTAGAGGACAAAAGATTACACCATTTCCCATAATTTAGGGGCTTTTCAGTTAGATATACAAGGCCCTTTTTTATATCCAGAATATGCACTTTCTGCTCCTTCAGGGTTTGTGGGGAGAAGCAGAAGGAGAAAGAAGAGACATCCTTGGCCATAAGATAAGGAGAAGGATTTATCGAAGAAAAATGAGGTATTATCTTGATCACTACTTTGTTTTGCTGAAAGACTAGGTAGCGGTTCCTGATGGCCACGAATTCCTTCAGCCTTCTAGCCAGGAAAATTGTTATGAGGGCAGGCTGCTCTCAAAAAGCCTCTTTTTAAAAGCTCAAAGAGAGGGTTATGAGAGCAATAAGGGGAAGTCTGAAGGGCCAGAGAAAGCCACCTTGGTTTTAGCTTGGTTGCAGCCTTCAAAGCATCCATCTCTCTCCATAAGAGCTCCTACCCTATGGACAATTTATCTATATTATAATCTTGGAGCCCTGACCACAGAGGCCTGGCCCTCAAGGCAGCACAATCCTGGTCTTTATGTAGACCCTCCAAAATTAAAGCTAGAAGTTTTCCATTATCTAAGTGCTAACCCTGAAGAAACAGTCAATGGGCAGTGATGGATTTCCAGATATTCATGCACCATTGTGGTTGGCACCTGTTCCATTCCTGTATGACTTTTTTGAGCATGGTCATTTGAACAGGCCAAAACATGGGGGCAACTAGGATCCTTGTGCAGGAGATGTTGAGAGGAGGGTTTATTGAGGGGACCATCAAGGGTAACACTTAAAAGTTGGTGGGGTTTTCTTTGTACTTAGTCCATCGCCTATTTGGTCTGAACAAGGACAGAGCCCAGAGTTAGAAGTTTCAAAGTATGCATAGTTTTCTGGGCTAATCCAGAACCAGTAATATGATCATCATCCTATCCCTTGGTACTGATGGTTTGTTTAATTTTCAAGAGCACCTGGGGCAGAAAAAGCATAGGCTTAACTCCAAATAGGTGAGAGTATTTGTTCTGAGAACAAGGTAGTCCATGGTTAAAGCGAGCAAATGAGGATTTTGATGTCCACTTGCGTGGTCATTATGTCTATTTAGAGCATCCTCATACTTCTACATGATGAATGCAGTTCCCTTTCCCCTTATGGCTGTTGATAAACTGATCTACTATTGCTCAGAGTATCTTTAAAGACACTATGCAAAATGAAAAAAAAAGTTACATAAATTTATAAAGAAAATATGACATTCCAATTGTCTTCAGTCCTCACAAACACCAGAAACATAAGAGCCCAAGCGTTCATACTTATTGACAAAATAAGTTGTTGAGTGTCTGTTGATTTGCTCAGACACATTTATGGTAATGGACTGAGAGCTGTCATCAGCCTGCAATTTTCTTACAATTCCCTTTACCTTCCTGTTACTGTTATATTTCATTATTTGTTCAATGTAACAATTGCCCATCTGCAGCAAAAGAAAACATCTCTGCCATTTTTAAATGTCTCAATGTGTTTGAGCTAGAGGAAATGACTATTTCAGAAGCCCTGAAGTAGTAGATTTCATATTAAAAGCAAACAAATGCTTAAATCTCATGGAACTGAGAAACCTTTGTGGAGAACAAAATAGAACTAAATGGAAAGCAAAATATTAAAAGACTTTTAGTGGGTTTTAATTATTATGCTAAAAAGGAGATGGTCAGGTTGGTATGATTTACTATACCTTTTTCCACCTGTTTCTGAATTACAAACTAGTATAATGTGCCTTCTAAAAAAAAAAAAGACATCTCCCCTTGCTCAAGTAGATTTTGTGTAACAAACAAAAAACCTATTGTCACCATCAAACAATCCTGTATTTTTGCACACCTCAGAATTAACAAATGAGTAACCAGGAATGATGGAGAAGGGAAACTATAGTTTCTTTTGTTTGAAAAGCAAACAAAAAATACTTAACCTGTACACTGACTGACCTTTCCAGAGTGGACCCAAATTCCAAAGTTCAGAGCAGGATACAAACTTTTCAAAGCTCAGGATGCTTGGAGATGGAGATTTGGTTTGAGATCTTTCTTGTTATGAACTGAAACAGAAGGGTAAGTACAGTACTAACATTTAAAAGGTAATTTGCCAGATCCTCAGATGATGTACATTAGCTTAAATGGAACGATGCTAATTTATAACAGTTGAAGATTTGGTACAAAATTTAGCGTTATCATATTTATGTCTAATTGTTCTTTTCCTCTGGGGTATTTAATGTAATGGATGTGGGAAGAAAAATGAACTTTCTTTGCAAAGTGGGAGCTAACATTAGGAAATGGGAGAGAAAATGGGCCAAAGAACCCAGTCCACCTACACTTGTTACTCTTTCCATCCTTTTAAAAAACTGTTAGGAAAATCTAAAAATTTTACTGCATATTAGATTAGTCTGTTCAAAGAAAACTCCACCACGTTGTCTCAATCCAGTCAAATCACTGTTGATAAGCCGGGAATCGCTTCTTACTGTGAGTACCCTGTGCAATGGAGCCTGTCATTTTAGTTACAAATACATTTGGCATTGCTCAATCTTCCTGCCTCTCACAGCCATCTTGTCTGTGACTGAGACTGCGTGAGACCCAAGTGCTAATGGAGATGAGACTGGAACAAGCAGAAAAACTCTAACGTTAGTGTTCACAATCCAAAGCTTTTAAAATAAAACTGAAATTATTAGAGGAGGATGGAGGTGTCACGGAGTTTGGGGGAGACAAGGCCATGTATCCCCAGCTTTCTGCGATTCACCGTGACTCTCGGCCAGCCAGTAAAACAGGTTTATTTAGATGACAGGAACACAGTCCAAACCGGTCTTGCAGGTACAGACAACAGGACCCCCTCACTTAAGTCCATCTTGGAGGACCCCAGGGAGGCCAGAGTCCCGTCTGGGCTCCCCTCTATTTTCCCAGCCAGCTCCAAACTGAAATTCTCCAGCCCCTCCTCTCTGGCCTTTGTCTCTTTCCCGGGCCAGGAGGTCACCTGATCTCTTTGTTCTCCAACACCATCAGCTGGCATCTTTGCAGAGAAGGGGCCCAGGCCATCAGTTGCCAGGAGACAGAGTGCCAGGCATTCTCTGTGCAGACACTATCACAGGGGCCTTCTTGGGCTCTGCAACAATCATACACCCTGATCCTCCCACCTAGAAACCTAAGAAATGCATAGGGGAAACTGAGGTACCAACACAGTATTCAGAGAAAACATTAAGAACATTCCCACTTCGTCACATCAGGGTATTTTCTTACTTACTAATCAGTTTGCTCTTAGACCCTCTATTGCAATCCCAGAAAGCAGCTAATGTTTTCTCCTTCCAGCAGACGGAGGTGGGAAAATGGAAAATTTCTCAGTATCTTTTTTTTTTCTGTTGGAACACTAGACTCTCATGCCCACCTCTCACACACGATCAGGTCTCCCAAAGTCCCTCTGACCATCACGCCATGACTTGATATTTTGCCACAAATGTTTGTTAAATAACCTAAACAAACATCATAGTGTTTCTCTTGTTTTTTGTTCTTCCTATTTCTCTTTCCTTCCTTCATTATCTAATTTCCCAGGCTGCTTTTCCCTACAGACAGCCCGTTTTCTTTTCCATGCTCCCTCTCTAATTTTCTGACTTTCTCTTCCCCTTTTAATTTCACTCATTCCTGTCTCTAACCCCATCCTGGCTCCCTTTCCTTAACTCTTCCATGTTATTCCATGCTACATCATCTGTTCCTTGAGGCTTCCTTTGTGCTCACTGTGTCCTGTTACCTCAACCTCATCCTGTTCTTTCCCAAGACCCCTTTCCATCTTCTGTGACCATTCCCATGTTCACCTCCAGATAAACCAATCCTCTGCTTTTTCCACCCCTCAACAAAACTTATCTCATGTCTCCCTCCAACTTACCTGCAGAGTTCTTTTCTCCAGGTCCCATAGGAGGGTCTTAAGTTTGGCAGATGCCTCCCTCCTCCCACAAATGAGCAATATGCCATAGCTGCCAAGTATTGTGCAGGTCTATGTATAACAATGTATGGAAATTATTTGCAAGCATGAAAAACCCTATTACATAATTTGTATAAGACCATAAACTTCAGTTTAAGGTGAATACACCCTGCCCCGTGCAATGGTGGGCATAGGTCATCATGCTGCAGAAACCTGGCAGTTAGGTGGGTGCTGAAGAGTGTCTGGGGCGTAGGTGGGTGTTGGGAGGGTTGAAGATGGAGTGGCTGGGGATTGTTGAAAGGGCTGAGTGGGTGAAGGTCGTGGGGGGCAGTAACTAGGAGTTTAATTTACAGGCTGTGTCAAGAGGGGACAGAAGCTAGGAACTGCTGAGCTTGTGGGGTGTGTGTGTAGGGGAAGATGGGGTGGCTGTGTGGAGCATGAGGGTAGATGCTGGCTAAGGGCTGATGGAAAGCTGGGACTTGATGTGGGTGGGATTGGGAGGTTGCTGTGGAGGGAAGCCTGGGCCAGAACTGTCCCCATCTTACCTTCCGTCTCTACTGTTGCCACTTCCTGCTTCCACCATTGCCGGCCTACTCCTCATGGCTGCTCCTTCCTTGCTCAGGTCCAAAAGGCACCACAGAAGCTTCTGGAGGTCTTAAGCTGCAGTTGCATGACATTTAGAATTTGTCTACATTTGAAAGTTAATTCATATTATAGTAAGGTGTGTATTTAAAGAGCAGTGGCTATTCCTGAATAACTCCAAGCCTAGACAAGCCCTTAGCCTGGGCTGTGGGAATGTGCATGTGTGAGCGTCACATGAGATGCATAGCAGTCAATGCAAGTCCTCTTGCAGCGTACCTGGTAGAGCTTTTTGAAAGTCAGAATTCTGCAGAAAATTCCAGTATTTTGAAATCTGTTTTTGTTCCAAATCGGAAACATCAAATTATTTTGTGGACAGAAAATTCTGAGTTTTCTAACTGAAGTTTCATTTAGACATTCCCAAATTGCCAGATTTCATTTTGGCTCAGTCTAACATTAATCTACGTCCCCATGAGCTGCCATAGTGCCTCATGTTCCCATTTTCCTCTATGGCTGGGCTCCCTTGCCAGACATTTCACATGATGCTGACCATATGACTCCCATGATACATTGTGTCAGTTCAACCTATGGGAGTCCATGATGCATCATGGGAGATGGGCCATGCTCCCTGCCCAGCCTATAGAGAAGAACAGGAGCCTGAAGCACCCAAACTACAATGCCCATGAGGCACTGCAGCAGCTGATGCAGGCACAGATTAATATGGAACTGACCCAAAACTAAATATTTCAATTTGGATTCAGCTGACTGACCCAAATGGAGAAATATTGCATTTTGAGTCAGGGAAACAATCATCTAGGCAAAAATCTTTGATTTTGCAGAAACATGCATTTTCCGTTGAAAAAAAATATTTTGATGGAAAATCCCTACCAGATTTAAGTACCTGGCACACAGCCAGCCAGCAAGCCCACGGCTGAGCTGATGAAGCACAGGAGAGGCAAGAGCTAATGCAACTTGGTATGCTACCCTTTTACACAGAAGGTGCCAGGCCCAGCATTCTGGGGCTGCAGAGGAGATGCTGGGAAGACAGCATCCCACTTACCTCCCCAAAACAGGCCCCTGGGACAGGTTGTATTGCCCCCTCAGCCCATTCCCAGAAGCATAGTTGCCCTCTCAGGAGCAGTTTCTCACCCAGCAATACATTTTTAAAAATTAAATACAAATTAAATAATCTAAAACAGCTCCCAGTTTAGCTTTTACACTAAAAAATTAGTTGCAAATGGTGTAAAGGTGTGACACTGCAGCATGGAGACTTTGTAGGGAGAACCGCAGTGCCCTTTTCCCTTCCTCAGTTGGGTGTTCCATCTTGATCTCCAAGGGATGTCTTACTATCTTTTACAAATTAAGAGTGAGTTGGGAGAATTTAGAGTATTTTATTTCATTAGTGCTGTCCATGCCCAGTAGCCTATGCCAGGAGTTTCCTGGATAATCACCCAATTTTGAATACAATCTATGTGAAAGCTTTTCTTTTTCTGTTTCTCCAACTTTGCTTCCTTGCCCTGTAAGATAACAAAGTAACAAAGCTCTATGGAATACTGTTTCCAGTCCCCTAGTGACGAAACATGGAATGACCTTCCCAAAACCCGAAGGTGGAAGGGGATCTCAAGCACCACTTCTATTTGAAATGAATGGAAAAAAATAAACAGCACTCTTTTTTGAAAGTAGGTTCCATTTTCTGTCAAAAATGAAGGGCTATTTGAACTCCCTTCCATTTCTGGTTTGTGAGGGGTACTTTATTAAGCAGTATTAAAGCCTACATATTACCTGCAAATATATTTATCTAATATTCTCTTTGTCCTCTCTGATCCCTCCACCCCCAAAAACACAACTACATTTACAATGAATTGCAAAGGTTTTCACAGCACTTCAGTCCCTAAAGTTGCTGGTCAGCAGGAGGGGAGAGGCGAAAAGGTTGCTGGTGGATAGGGAAGAAGATGGTTAGAAGTGTAACTGCCTCTGCAGCTAAAACTTGTATAAATGAAATAAATTATAAAGCAAAGGTAGTGAGAGGGCAATGGTGGGTTTTGCCTTTTTTTTTCTTTCAGATTTTGAGTGATAGTTTCAATGGTGAAGTGTGGCTGCGAGACCAAAAACACCCAACCTTCCAGAGAGAATGCAGCTTTAGACAGACTATATTCCTAACCATAATAGAAAGAATAAATACCAGGAATTAGTTGTTCAGGAGTTACTCTGCAAATGTTCACTTGTGGTATGCACCCACTTACTCCTGCCCTCTACCATTGAGCTTTAGAAATGTTCTGGAAATCAATATTGATTTGGGCTATACAAGCACATTCCCAGTAGATGCTACAAAAGCACTCAAAAGTCCTCAGTTCCTTCCACTTAACCAGGTACCAAGTCCCACAAGGCTAGAACTCAGAAGAGGGAAAGCTGGGTGGTTAGCCTGAATAGACAGAGACAACACTATCTAAAAGACACAATTATTACTAATCTTTCTTCTTGTAGGTAGCATCTGCATATTCTTTACTTATGCTGCTTTCTAATACCCAGGAAGATGGGCAGTGAACTTCTGGAACAAGTTTTGCAGAACTGCTCTCCAAAAATGAGAAACAGAGATAGATGCCAAGTTGAGGGATATGCTGTGTAAGTGTGAGAACAGGACTCCAAGTAGAAGCCCTGCAGATTTCTAAGATTAAGACATCACAAATACAGACTATCAATTGTTGCCATAGTCCTAAAAGAATAAACCTCAAGCCCTTCAGCTTCTGTCACCCTAATGTATGTATAACGTCTCAATGTGCAGCTTAATCCACATAGGCACTGAGTAGAAATGGCATCCCTCTTACAATGATCTTCAAAGGGTAAGCAAGATTGCACATTTGTTTTTAAGCAAGTAAATTCAATATTTGGGGAAAGTCAACTCAGTCCTGGGGAGACAGACCATTTGTAACGACCAAAGGTTAAGCTTAAAAGCCTGATCTTCTGATGAGGTGCACGGACAGAACCGTATGCCCATACAGAGCCCCACTGAAGTCAATGGGAGGCTTCCTGCATATACCACTGCAGGAGTATACTGCACATAATGAGTCTCCATACTCATTCAGTCCCTCTGCCAAATATTATTTCTATTATATGGACACTGGTCCTCAAGGAATTGACTAATTCCAAGAATTCATTTCACATTCAGGTTGATGTCTGTTGATTACTTTTGATCCACAATGACCAGGATTCAAGCCAGTTATCTAGAGGTGTACAGTTCTCTATTCCTTTACCAACTCCCTCAGTCCCACCCTTCTTATTAAAAGGGACTCTCCAGTCAAAAGGTGTTATTTTTAAAAATTATGGACATTTTAGAACTGAATTTTTCAGAATCTAGTTTATGTTTTGCTGTTTATGCTATTAATTTTTTTACATTGCTCTCATTTGGGAGAATTAAAATAGTTATGTGAGCTTCACTTTCAGGTTCTCATTTGCTTAGGACAACAGTGCAAACACTTAAGTGGAAAGGATGTCTGTTTTAAACAGTACGCTACTGAAAAAAAACTTTTCTTTGGCATTTAGCTTTATAAAAGTTTTATGCAAAACCTACATCCAGGGCTAAATTTGACCTGACAGTGGCCTGTTAAATAAGGCTTTAATTTCTAAAATGTGACTTTTGTCACATTGCAAATTAAGTAGATGCCAGTCAAACTAATACCATCCTTCAAATGGCTCCTTCAGTGGTGAAAATAAAGATGTTACATATTGCTGTAGATTTTCAGAGAACATATGGGAATGGCTCATTTTCCTAAAGATTAGTTGGAAAAGGTAACTGACAGCAGTCTTCCAATTTTATACAAATCTGTACCTTTTACAATTTTGTATCACAGATTAGTTAAGCAGAGAAGAATTTCAACCAGCTGACATATTCGATTTCAGGAGTTCACAATTACTGTTGACAGCTGTAACTATTAAACATTTATACTTAAACAGATATGGCCAAAACCCCACCAAGAAGCCAGCAAATTTAACAGCTATGTCATCAGAGATCTATCCTTCACTGGGAGTACAAAACCATGCCAAAGAAACTAGAGCTGTTAAGAATAGATGAGTTCAAGTGTAAAAACCTACAGGAATAATTTCCATACCCACCACCAAAAACAAATGACATTTAGCTTGATGTTACTTCCAGAAGCTATCCTTTTTGTAGCTCTCCAGAAGAGAGAACACAACTGTTTTTGAAGAGAAATACAAACAAGGCTACTGGCCCAAGTACAATTTTTGTTTAAAAAGCTAAAATTTGTATTTGTCCATATGGAGAGGGGAGGAAGGGAAGAGGTAGTGGTGTGGGTGTGGTGTGTGAGTAAAGGTTTTGGGATTAGGAATCCACTCCACCCTGCTGAAATAGAGTTTAAGGGGAAATGTTAATATACATAATACTATAACGTCTAGTTACATAGTGTATGCTATTTTATATTTAATAACCACAAGAAAAAACTGTGATACAAGGCTACACCACACTAATTGAGAGTCTGGTGACATCACATACCCTTCTGCCTCACTCATGTAGTTACCATCTCAATAGAACCACTTCAAAGCTATCCACTGTAACTTTATCTTCAAGTTACCTGTGCAATGTATTAACCTAATATACATCACAACTTTAGAAAACTTCAACAAAAGTGGATTTGACCAAACGTAACTCATTTGGAAGAAATAAACTGACAGCTAAAATTTCCTGATGTGGTATGTTGGATATAGCAAAGTGCAAAAGATCCAGGTTTCTAGGGGCCCTCCCATTAAGACAGCCAGTGCGAGTTAAAAATGAGATTTTCTTTGAAGGAATAGATGTCTAGAATAGATCTAAGAAAATATTACATATATTTGAAGGTAAGTTTCTAAAAAAAGAAGCCCAGCTCTTCATTGTCAGTTCTCTGCAGGTTTCCCTCTCAGATTCAACCACTCTGTTTTCATAAATACAGTCTCACAGACCAGTAGCTCCAAAAGACTCTATGGAATTCACTACTGATCCATTTGCTCAACTTGTCGACGTCGCCTACGGAATGCCTTTAAGTTCCATTTGGTTGGTTCTAGCATAAAAGGTCCATTGTAGACAAACAACACTGTCATTTTTTCAGCATAGGTGAGATTCTGCAGGAGCTGTGAAAAATGAAAAAAAAAAAAAAAAAAGTCACACTGAGCAACACCTCTTATACCAAGCATCGCTTTTGTATTAGTTAAAATAGATTAACATTTCCCCCAAAAAACCTTTGCATGGTGCTTTTACCATTGTTTGCCACTGACCACATATGCATGTCTCCCAGTGCCTGGAGAATCTGGGATAAGGAAATGAAAGGGTAGAAATAACAAACACCACCACCATTTTTCCACTCTAAGGCCACGTCTACACCACAGAGACTACAGTGGCAAAGCTAAAGCACCATAGCTACTCCAGTATAATCCTGTAGTGTAGATGCAGCCTAAATCAACGGAAGGGGTTTTCCATTGCTGTAGGAACATCATCTCCCCGAGTGACGGTAGCCAGGTCGACAGAAGCATTATTCCGTCAACACAGCTGCATCTACACCAAGGGTTAGGCCATCATAGCTACATGGCTCAATTTTTCAGACCCCTGAGCATCGCAGTTATGTCATTCAAAGTTTTAAGTGTAGACCAATCTTAAGTTATGCCAGACACTGAAGTTTAGGTGACCAATGAAAAAAAGTTGGTTTTTGGTAGATCCCTTGACTGCCATATAATCAGATAATTGGTTCACATCAGCTAACATCTAAATAAATTAAGTTTTGGGATGTAGGAGAATGTTACCTTAATACCTTAACTGGTGATCAAGCAATTTACCCTATAATCTCTCCTAATTTCCTGTAGTGAACAGTGTAGGTACTTGCTGAGACTGCATTAAAGAAGACAACCCCATTGGTCCTTTCAAACCAAACCTCCCAATTCTGCCAAAGTACTACAGATAAACAAACTTGTAAATAATGTTCCTTCTTGGGGCTGTTGTTTGGGTCAGAACAAATGTAAACCATTCAGCTGGCTGCCACAGGCACAGACAGTATGTTCCCTGGTCAGTTAGTTCTCCGCAGCCCTCCTTCCAGAGAGTGCAGCACAATCCCCTTTCAGGCTCGGTAAGCCATCAGCCTTGTGCTCAGGCTTGAATAGTCTTTCCTCCCTAGGTGCAGGGTTGTCTGCAGCCCTCCTTCCTAGGACTGCAGCACTGGCCTTCCTAAGCTCTCCCTAAGCCCTCAGCCTGACTGTTAAGGTAAGTTGTCTCACCTTTATCTTTCTCCTTGTTTGGGCTACATAATTGCCTTTTAATCCTTATCCCTGTCTCTTGAGGGTCCCCTAGTTCCCAGCAGTGTGTACTTCAGCTTGTTTGTACAATCGATCCTTCCAGGGAACCACAAGTCCCAGAATGCCTGTTCTTAAAGAGGCTGAGCCTTGGAACAGAGTTGGTTGAGCCCAGGCCACAACTATCCTTAAAGGAGACAAACTGCCCTGTTATAGTATTTTTATTTCATCCCTATCATAGTCTCAAACGAACAAACCAGAAGACATTTATATAGCACCTATATCAATACTATTTATTCTTTTATCAAAGAAGTTGAGAGAGTCTCTCTCTCTCTCTCTCACACACACACACACACACACAAATGACTCTTTTTGTTTAGTTTTCAGTTACCCACCTTTGGTGTAATAAAGAAATACTGAGAAGTGCTCTCTTTACAAGCAGTCTTCACAACCATTTCAAAAACTCTCCTCTCATTGACTGGGTCCATTCCCTTAAAAAAAAAAAAAAACATATATACTTTTACAGTCCCTCTGGTCACTCTATGAACTGTGGAATGAAGTCTTGTTTCACGCACTAGCAACCTTACCTGATTTATTTCATCTACAACCCTGAAAGGACATCTGTTGAGTTCCTGCAGAGCCATCAAGTACAGCATAGTCGAAACACTTCTCTCACCTCCACTCTGATGGTGAGGAGTCAGTTCATGCAGTTGGGTATTACTACGGAATTTAACTCTAATTCGAATCCCATATTTGTCATACTCCTCCTGTGAGAGTAGGCAGGAAATGTTAGACATCTATAGCTTCCTATAGTGTATCCTATTTGACAATGCAGCAAAAGTGAAAGGAAACCATTTTATATATGTCTTACATTAGGAGAACGAAGTGTTCAGGATCAGTTATATATAAACTCTTTCATTCTGTTTTAAACTATGGTTTCTCTCTTAGCATTGATCTATTCTTTTTACAGATAGAACTTTTCTCTAACCTATTCCCCAGCTAACCGATTTGATGTGTAATTTTAAAAAGGGCAAGTTACTAGAATTTTTGTTCTTATAATTACTTTTTTCCCCTACACCCTTGTTAGTAAATTATTGTATAGCAAACAAAATATTGGCAGCAAGGTGCTTTATAAATAAAACCATAATTGAATACAAAAGTTAGTGTTTCATGAGAGGTTCTGTTGTAATAATTGGTCCTAGAAATTTACCCTAATTGTGAGCTCAACAGGAAAAAGTGACTGAACGTTTATAAAATGTCACAAAAACCTGTAATAATAAATGTTGATGGGAAAAGGTGCAAAAAGGAGACAGCAGAATTGAATTAGTTTAAACAAAAAGGCCTCCTGATTTAACTCAAGGACTGCATTAAGATTATACCTAGTAAACATTCAAGTGTGGAACTGAAAATCAATTGCCCAAAATTGTTGTGTCGGAAATTAGACCTACTAAGTGAACAAAATAACGAAGGGTAGGCTATTCTGCCCATCACTTCTTTCTGGGGTTCTTGAAAAGAAAAGAGTTTTGGGGAAAAATTAGCTGAAGAAGCTGTCTGCCAACAACTGCTCTAGCGAGCCTCACCATCATGGCTGCCACCCTAACCATTTCTTGGGGTCCACTGTAACAACGCTGAGCTTTTGTCACCCTAATCCCAAGACATGTCCTGACTAGACTGGGCCAGAAAGAAGGACCCACATGAAATCACCTCCACCGGCTTTGGCTGAACCCCAACCACTACCTGTGACGTGAGACTTTGTTGCCCCTCCCCATGTGTCCCTTTCCCTTCTCCTTCCCCATCTTATTTCATCTCTTCTCTACCCCTTTCATTTTGCCTTCTGTTTTAAAAGAGTATGGCTTAGCTACCCCAAACTGTATATCAGGGGTAGGCAACCTACGGCACGGGTACTGAAGGCGGCATGCGAGCTGATTTTCAGTGGCACTCACACTGCCTGGGTCCTGGCCACCGGTCCGGAGGGCTCTGCATTTTATTTAATTTTAAATGAAGCTTCTTAAACATTTTTAAAACCTAATTTACTTTACATACAACAATAGTTTAATTATATATTATAGACTTATAGAAAGAGACCTTCTAAGAACGTTAAAATGTATTACTGGCACGTGAAACCTTAAATTAGAGTGAATGAATGAAGACTAAGCACACCACTTCTGAAAGGTTGCCGACCCCTGCTGTATATTTTGCAATTCTCCTGTAAGCCAGTGACCAAAAAGGCAGTCAAAAGCAATGACCTAAACAGCCCCAGCTAATAATGTGTTTTTCCAGCAGTGAGAGTCAACACCAGAAACAGAAGCTGCATTTTCTATTTTTGCTGATCTTTTCTTTCCCTCTGGTGTGTGTGTCTTCTTTTGTCTTCTAGGAAACAACGGCTTTAGCAACAGCAACAATAATACCAGCTACAAACCATCTCAATTTTTTCTCCTTTCCCCCTAAAAGGAGTTACCACCATCTAAGAGACTGTCAAACAAGGGAGGTTTCCTTTCTAAAAATCTCTCTACACCTATGATACTAAGCATTTGTGAGGTTGCTGTATATACCAAACCCCAAAAGTTCTTTTAAACTGTTCAATGTTGGGCAGTTTCAGGGTCATGTCAACACCTTTGACTC
The DNA here is from genome assembly GCF_016161935.1 of Mauremys reevesii. Classification (NCBI taxonomy): domain Eukaryota; kingdom Metazoa; phylum Chordata; order Testudines; family Geoemydidae; genus Mauremys; species Mauremys reevesii. The sequence goes on along the minus strand of NC_052628.1, from coordinate 91,184,172 downwards.
TTTGGAACCATGTATTTCATTGGAATTAATACAACAGTTCCCAACTTACCCACAGAGAAGACCCTATTTATTGTACCTGACTGATCACACCAAGCCACAATCATTAGTCAATGGTTTTCACATACTGCATTGATACACTGTGATCTGCAAATCTGGGCTGGTGATTTCTGTTCATCTAAATGGATTTTAGGATAAGATGGACTTGAAGCTGTTCATTTAGGTACTATTAGAAAAATAATTCTACTTCATAAGGTTTTTTTATGTCCGCTTGTCCAAGAGTCCATGTACTCAATTAACACAATTCTGTGTTTCTCATTCTTCATTTCTCTGTCAAGAGCCATGATCTTTTTTCAGAAGATTCTATTAATATCATAATGGGTTTTACGTGATTATACGTTTAAAAGCAATTTTTAAATTATGCCTCTTCCTCTTTTTTTGAGCCTTTTTTTTAGAATGGTACCAGCTGAACGTAAACATGATTTCATATTTGTGCATACTCATTTCTGTTCCTCGGCAGTTTTACTGTTGTTGCAGACAAAAGATAATTGTTAATCGTGTATTATACCATGCTGACTTTTGCACAATAAGAAGTTCTGTAAAAAAATTTAAATGAATGGAAAACTTCTTAAGGATAATTTCCTTTCTGTTAGCAGTGTCTCCCACAGTTCTGGAATCAGGATTGCTCTTCTCTGTGCAGCTCAGAGGCGGATCAAGCGTTTTGGCGCTGCACAGTTTGGCCACACACCTTTTGCTCCTGCTTACTTCCAGATAAGTTATTCCTAAACTTGCATATCATTAAAAAATATTCCAGAGATCATGAAATAACTATGTACATTAGACCAAGAGGAGGATCATGTGGTAATGATTCTACTTAATATCTGATCCTTGACTCATGACTAAGGCTGAGAGTTTGTCACGGAGGTCACAGATTCTGTGACTTTCCGTGACCTCTGCAGTGGCCGGTGTGCCTGGCTCGGGGGCCGCCTGAGCAGCTCAGGCAGCCCCTAGGCCAGTCACACTGGCCACTGCTGGGGCAGTCTGGGGTCACTGCGTCCCCCCCCCCCCCGCCACTGCCCAGCAGCGGGAGTTTGGCTGTAGGAAGGGGCAGAGGCACAGGATGGGGTGAGGCAGGCTCTGGCCGGCGACATTTCCCCTCCCTCAGCTCCTAGGTGGAGGCATGGCCAGGCAGCTCTGCGCATTGCTACCACCCCTGCAGCTCCCATTGGCCACGGTTCCTGGAGCTGAGGAAGGGGGAATGTTGCTGCTTCCAGGAAGGTGTGGAGCCATGTAGGGAGCCTGCCAGCTCCCCCCGATCCAGCAGTGCCCCCGGACCACCCCCCCAGCACCCGGGGCACTCTTAGGCCGCGCCCCCACCCCCAGATTTAGTCAGGGGTATATAGTAGAAATCATGGATAGGTCATGGGCCATGAATTTTTGTTTACTGCCCCTGACCTGTCCATGACTTTTACTAAAAATACCTGTGACTAAAAACAGCCTTACTCATGAGCCGTCCAGGGTGGGTAGAATTGTGGAAGATGCTGCAAGCAGAAAGGAAATTATTGGTAATAAATTTTCTATTCTGCAGCCCTCATTCCACCCAGGAGGTTGCTAACAATTTTGTGGAGTGTGCCTTGATCCATTTTGGGATAGGAATCTCTGATGATTTGTAGGTTTCCACAATACGGAGTCTAATCCACCTAGTGATGGAGGACTTGGAAGTTCTGAGTCCCTTGCATGTCAGGTGAAAAGACACAAATAGGGAGCCCTATCTCCTCATGGATTCTCTACACTTGAGATAGATTTTTCAATGCTCTTCTGACATCTAAGGTGTGCCACGTTGTTTCAGTTGGATGCTGTGGTTTTGGACAGAATGAAGGAAGCACAACCTTTTTGGAGGCATGAAAGGAAGAATTTACTTTAAGTAGAAAGGAATCAGGTGCCCTGAACACCACCTTGTCCTCATAGAAAAGGCAGTAAGTCTCCTTGTCTGGCAGACATGACAGCTACTAAGAAACAAGTCTTAATGGATAAATAAAATGCTGAAACTGAAGTCAGAGGCTCAGAAGGATGACTTGTCAGGGCCCTCAAAACTTCCCATTTTGGGAAGAGTGGCCTGACCACTGGTCTGGCTAATCGGATTGCTTAAGGGAATCTGGCTGTCTGTGAATTGTCTGCTAGGGATCCCAAGGATCCTGTGAACAGCATGCTATTAAAGGCAGACAGCTGATGCCCAATGGTACTGTCCTGAAGGCCTCTGTCTATACCAGGGGTATATAGTGGTGTGCCAAGTCTTCATTTATTCACTCTAATTTAAGGTTTTGCGTGCCAGTAATACATGTCAACGTTTTAAAAGATCTCTTTCTATAAGTCTATAATATATAACTAAATTATTGTTGTATGTAAAGTAAATAAGGTTTTTAAAATGTTTAAGAAGCTTCATTTAAAATTAGATTAACATGCAAATCGCCCTGGATCGGTGGCCAGGACCCGCGCAGTGTGAGTGCCACGGAAAATCAGCTCTTGACTAGCAATTAAGCTGCAGCATCATCCTGTAATACAGAATAACTAAGTCGATACAATTTTTTAATGCTAAACAGCAAGCAACCATGAGCTGTTAACTAACTACTAGAACTAAAAGGACGAGGAAGAGCCAAGGTTTCTGTTTCCATCTACTGCAGTGATCAAAAAGGAACTTGGGGTAAGATCAAGGCTGTGGTTCCTTGTATCCCCTTGGTTCTTGTGATGAAGCATGTGGGTGGCTCCAACAGTCATTGCTCTTTCCAGAAGGTTCTGCTTTGACAGAGAGGGTACATGCACATCCAGAAAGTTGGGATCTAGAAAGGTTTAGACATCCTTAAGAAGAATCCGATAGACAAACTAATCTTTGAAATAAGTGGATTACTCAGCTCCATCTGGCTTTGAAAACTTCTGATAAGACTGACTGTTATACAGCTGGTGGTCCTACTTTCATTTGGTTGAGACACAAATTAGTTAGTTCTGGTATTTAAAGAGAAGTTCGATTTTCATGTATTATTAGTTATTATTCATAGATATGGAAATGTAATCATACCTCATTTTCTGTATGAAGATCAACTTCACCAGCACACTGCATAGAACTAAAAAAACTACTGAACTTTTCATTAATTTGTTCAACCAGCTGTTTCAAAGGTGTTAGCCACCTTTCTTTAACCTAAAAATAAAGAGACTAATGTAAAACAACCTCTGAAAGAATTTACATTTGAAGCTATAATTAACAAAATACCAAATTTAACGATTACTGTAAAATTTACATTAAAAATTGCCCACAAATCTCCATACCTACCTTCATAGATCAAGTAACCACCCAAAACAGACCAAGAAAACTGTTATATGCAGCCAGGCACTCAGATACCACAGAATATGGTCTGAAGAGAAAGTCTGGGATATACACCTTAACACATTCAAAACTTTCACCAAACAAGGACACTCCACCAGAGGAGTAGATCGCATCACTTGGGCCACCCAAATACTCCAAGAGATCCTGCTTCAATACAGAAATAAAACCCACTCCAAATGTACACCTCTAGTTGTTACCTACCACCCCATATTGGAACCCACACAAGATATCATCGCACAACTACAACTCATGTGGCCGTTAAAAAAGCTAATGCGGTCTTGGGATGCATTAGGCGAGGTATTTCTAGTAGAGATAAGGAGGTGCTAGTCCCGTTATATAAGGCATTGGTGAGACCTCATTTGGAGTATTGTGTGCAGTTTTGGTCTCCCATGTTTAAGAAGGATGAACTCAAACTGGAATGGGTACAAAGAAGGGTCACTAGAATGATCCGAGGAATGGAAAGCCTGTCATATGAAAGGAGACTTGAGGAGCTCGGTTTGTTTTCCTTAACCAAAAGAAGGATAAGAGGAGATATGATTGCACTCTTTAAATATATCAGAGGGATAAATACCAGGGAAGGAGAGGAATTATTTCAGCTCAGTGCTAATGTGGACACAAGGACAAATGGATACAAATTGTCAGTCAGGAAATTTAGGCTTGAAATTAGACGAAGGTTTCTAACCATCAGAGGAGTGCAATTCTGGAACAGCCTACCGAGGGAAACAGTGGGGGCGAAGGACCTCCATGACTTTAAGATTAAGCTGGATAAGTTTATGGAGGAGATAGTATGATAGGATAACGGGCTTAGTCAATAGGTCAATTAAGTGCCACATTGGTAATTAGTACAATGGGTCAATGATAGGATATTGTTAGCCTTTTTCCAGAGGGTATAGCTGGAGAGTCTTGCCCGCATGCTCGGGGTTCAGCTGACCGCCATATTTGGGGTCGGGAAGGAATTTTCCTCCAGGGTAGATTGGCAGTGGCCCTGGAGGTTTTTCGCCTTCCTCCGAAGCATGGGGCAGGGGTCGCTTGCTTAAGGAGTGGGTGGATTGGCTTATGTGGCCTGCATCTTGCAGGAGGTCAGACTAGATGATCATAATGGTCCCTTCTGATCTTGAATTCTATGATTCTATGAACTACAACTCATACTCGATGGCATGGGCGGCGTGGAGCCCCATTTCAGGGAGGCTAGACCCTGGCTCCGCCCCTCAAATCCCCCTCCCACCTCCCAGCTGGAGACCCCCACTCCCCCCGTGACCAGAGTGCCCCAAGACTCCCTTACCCCACCCCACAGGGCCCAAGCCCCGAAACCTATTCCCCCATCTGTGGCCAGAGGAGCCCCAGGCCAGCCAGAGCCCTGAGCACCCTCCCAAACCTGCTCGGAGGAGTCCCTGAGCAGCTGGAACCCCCTGCACCTGTGCCTCCCCTCTGCAGACCCCAAGCTGCCCCACAAAAATTCAAAAGCTCTTCTCTTCTTCTCTCTTCTGGAAGGAAGAAGAGCTTTTGCTATGCCCCATGCAGGTTCTGGGGTGGCTGAGGAGGCGGTATGTGTTACTCAGACAGCATCCCGGGTTCATCAGTAATCCCCCTAGAGTCCAGTGAAAGTACTAATAAACCCAGGAGCACATACTGCTGCCTCAGTTGCCCCGGAATCCGCATGGGGCATAATAAAAAGCAAAAATTTCACCCGCTAAACCTGCAGCCGGGGTTCTGAAGCAGCGGCTGCGCTAGGGGAGGCAGAGCCTCCCCTGACATATTATACCCGCTGCCCATGCTCAATGGGGACCCCATCCTGAAAAATCTTTCCTGAACCCCCTCTTCTGGCCTTCAAACAACCCACACAACTTCTCCAAGCTCATCATCAAAAGCAATCTCCCCACAGATCAGGCCACACTAACTCAAAGCAGCACCAGACCTTGCCAGAATAGATGCAAAACCTGCACATACATCTGCACTGCTACAATGATCAACACCCCTACAAAACATCTTTCAAGAACCCTGGGTCCTACACACGTGGAAAACCTCATCCAGTATACTAAAATACCCCAATAGCAACTATTTGGGTGAAACCAGACAATCAATACGCTCTGTAATGAACTCACACAGGCAAATGATAAAAGATAAAAACACCCTATCATTTGTGGGTGAACACTTTTCACAAAGCAATCACTCTGTATCTCACCTATCAGTCCTCATCATCAAAGGAAACCTGCATAACACTTTGAAAAGATGAGCCTGGGACCTTACATTCATAAAACTTTGCTAGATACTAAAAATCATGGAATGAACTGAGACACTTGATTTATGGCTTATTATAACAATCTGTAATCCACTAACACCTGCCACCCCCAGCTACTTCCCCGACTTCCTTTCCTCCCTATGACTGGAGGGGTGTTAACAGGCACTTTATCTTGAATGGTCCCTTGAAATGTGTTAACTACTTATGCTAAATTAACAATCTGTTCCACCTTGTATTTAACAGTGACACTCTGAGTTAGGGCTTGTCTACACTGGCAATGTTAAAGCGCTGCTACAGCAGCGCTTTAACGTGGCTTGTGTATTCGCAGCAGAGCGCTGGGAGAGAGCTTTCCCGGCGCTCTAAAACAAACACCTCCAAGAGGGACGTAGCTCCCAGAGCTGTCTACACTGGCACTTTACAGCGCCGAAACTTGCTGCGCTCGGAGGGGGGAGGGGTGTGTTTTTTCACACCCCTGAGCGAGAAAGTTGCAGTGCTGTAACCTGCCAGTGTAAACAAGCCCTTAGTTTCCCAGATCTGAAGAGCTTTGTATAAGCTTGAAAGCTTGTCTCTTTCACCAACAGAAGTTGGTCCAATAAAAGATATTACCTCATCCACCTTGTCTCTCCAACATCCTGGGACCAACATGGCTATAACACTACTGCATACAGCGGTTGCCAACATTTCATTTTTCCTAGCATCAAAACTTGAAATGTCTTTTAAAATGAATATGGTGCATTTTAATAGAAGTATATGCCCATTTATGTTTCTCCTACATTCATTATACTACAGTAATGATTTCATATATTACCTGTGAAATGTTTTGCCTATAGCTCTCCAATTCGTTTTTCTTTTCCTCTAGTTCTTCCGTTACTTGCTGTATTTCTTGTGCCCTTCTATTATATTCTTCAACAACCTGTCAGGAAAAAGCATCATCCTTCAAAAATATAGTCTTTCAAATTGACAAAATAGATATTTATCAATTTAAATCTTAACACTTGTTTACATATAATTAAGTAGTGTATGCTTATACATTTATACATTAAACAGGACATACTGGTCTCTCTAAAGCAAAGAGCAACTAAGCCATGGCTGTATTTCAGGTTAACCCAACTATTTTTCTCTAAACAAAAGGCAGAGAACATGCTGTTCCTTTGGAAGAACCTACTTAAAATTCTAATAGATTCAGAATCTGGCATTTATAGCACATTGTTCCTGCTGTCTAGCTTATTATTACCAAGAGTTCTAGTACAGAGTGGGAAGCAAGTACAATACTGGAGGAAACATACTGAAGCATTTAGGCCTGTGAAGCAGGAGGCTCTTGATTTCTCTTCATTCAGTAAAGCATCAATTTCATCCAATGTGCTTGGAAGGTCCTGGAATGCCTACAAGAAGCAAAACAATCTATTCATTAGATAGTTTAATGTTGAGAGAGGCTTGAAATATGACTAAAAAGTAGCAAGAAATTGGACAATCAAGGACACGGCTAGTCACTAGATCACTTTTTTAAGACACAATCCATTTAAATTTAAGTGGCTAGATTATCTCCTGAGAAGTGCTTGCTGTGGGGGGATGAGGGAGGGTTGTTGGGAAGCTAACTATGGCTCCCTAATTCTCTGCCTGTGCAGGTATAGCCCCAACCCTGGTGCAACTGCTCTAACCTTGTCACCTGGCAATGGTCCATAAGAGCCCCACTACCTGAGAACTGTTGGAGTGCAATGGCACTCTAGTCATGCATCCAGAAAGGGGATGGTAGTATAGGAGCTGGCTATGCCAGATGAGAGCTTCCCCACACAGGAGGAATACTCAGCTGCCCAGATACATCCAGGATCTGGGCCTTTCATGTTGGAATAGGAAGGAGAATCTGGCCCAAATTTCTTTCCTGTAGAGTGGGAATTTTGATTAATTAATTAACCTGATAAATTCTCTCCCTCCCCTATTGTGTATACAGAATAACAAGAAAAAACCTTTTTGTGATCATGGGATATACCAGTTTTCAGAACAGTGTAAAAATGAACTAAACTTAAAATACTATTTAATTCCTGGGGGGAGTGGTAGTTAAGTTTATATAGCACCTGCTTTACAGACATGGTCCCTATTCTTGAGAAGATGACAATTTAAGGGCACAATGATCATGCAAATCGTTACATGAACAGTTCTTTATATTGAAATAAATGGCAATACTGATGCAAGCCTTATTTTAGAGATGCATAAACAAATGACGGGCAAAGGGGTTAAGTGGAAGACTGAATTAAAAATAAAGAAAAAGGGAAACTTCTTTTGAGAGAGGTGCTTTCCAGACAAACATTCACCTCCTGCCCAGAAGAGATCATAATGAATACATGACATAACAAGGGAAGACAAAACAGAAAGGCCGAGGTAGCGTGCAGGGTGGAGCGGTCAGAGACAAGATGAACATTCAAGAAAGTTTACTTGCATGTATTTTTTAAAGCATTTATAATCAGGATGATTTTAAAGTGAAGGAAAAGGCGGAGGTGGCATTAAGGCGGAATTGGAGGAAGGGGAAGAGTTAATAAGAGAAAAGAATGGAGGAAAGGACAGACAAAAAGAGGCAATAGGCCGATGGAGAGGAGATAGGGAAGGTAAAAACAAAGGGAGGGAAGACTGTAGAGGAACACCGTGGGCAGGAAAAGTGAGGGCAACAGCAGAGGGAGGAACTACAGCAGGGGTGGGCAAACTTTTTTGCCCGAGGGCCACATCTGGGTGGGGAAATTGCATGCAGGGCCATGAATGTAGGGCTGGATCAGGAGGTTGGGGTGCGGGCTCCATCCTGGCACTGCTTACCTGGAGCTCCCTGCCTGCCTTAGCCCCGCACCGCTCCCAGAAAGGGACGGCACCACATTCCTGCGGCCCCTCGGTGGTGGGGGGGGGAGGGAGGGAGGGAGGCAGAATGCTCCGTGCGCTGCCCTCGCCTGTGGGTACCTCCAAACCTCCCATTGGCTGTGGTTCCCCGTTCCTAGCCAATGGGAGCTTTGGGGGAGGTACCCACAGGCAAGGGCAGCACGCAGAGCCCTCTGCTGCGCCCCCTCCCTCAGGGGCTGCAGGGACGTGGTGCCAGCCACTTCCAGGAGCGGCACGGGGCCAGGGCAGGCAGGGAGCCTGCCTTAGCCCTGCTGCGCCACAGGTGTCGCAATCCTGTGGACCGGATCTGGCCCGTGGACCGTTGTTTGCCCACACCGGACTACAGCAACCGGAACAGGTGGAAATTAGTGCAAACAATCAATCAACAGAATGTCCAAAGTTCAGGTTATAGAAGGGTTCTAACTCTGTTCTGTGTCCAAAACTTCAATTGGAGCTGCTGGGTGCTTAACATTTTTGAAAATTGGACCACTTATTTAAGCACTCTTTTTGATTTTCCAGCCTATTACTCCCAATATCCCCCTAGAAAAACCTCATCATATTACGCACATAATCCCAGGATAGAATCTCTCTAACATTTTTCTGACTTTTAATACATTTTCAAGTTATGGTGTTTAAAATATTTTCCTGTCACAGAATGAAGTTTTCCCCAACATATTTTGCCTCAACATACTTCCAAAAGAACATGTCTTACAAACTCCAGATTTGTTTTATTGAGAAGTGGGTTTTGTTTGTTTTTAAAGGGGGTGGGCAGAATTACAAAGCTATATAACAAGGATCTTGAAAAAAGGGTGCACTTGCCCCTTATTAAAGTTGTCAGGAAAGAGATTAACCAGAGGATCAAAACAGGGATCTAGTGGCATGATCCAAAGCCCATTGACTTCAGTGGACTTTGGATCAGGCTGAAAAGCAGAAAGGCAGGGTAGAGCCCCTAAGGGGAAGAAGAAGTGCTTGCTCTGTCTTGCACTCCACAACTGTAAGAACCTGGGGCAGGAAGCAAGGAGAAATTGGGAACTCACCCTTCTGGCTTTCACAAACGGATTATTTTGCTTTAGGTGCAGGTGCACTAAAAGAGCATAGTTCTGAATATTATAAATGAACAGTCTTAGGTAGCGAAAGTATCTCTTCATGTTATACCATTACACCAGGGCCGGTGCAACCTATTAGGTGACCGCGCTAGGATTTGGGGGCATTTTCTTCATGGCGACTGTGGCAGTCGGATCTTTGGCTACCCTGGTCGCCGCCGGCATTTAGGCAGAGGGAGCTGGGGCAGGAGGGCGCGGGGAGGGCCGTCTGCAGCACGTAAGGGGGGGAGGGGCGGCACGCAGGGAAACTCCTCGCCCCAGCTCACCCCTGCTCCGCCGCCTCCGAGCACGCCGTCGCTGCTTCACTTCTCCCGCCTCCCAGGCTTGCGGCGCCAATCAGTTTAGGCACCGTAAGCCTGGAAGGCGGGAGCAGCGACGGCGTGCTCGTGGAGGAAGCGGAGCAGGGGTGAACTGGGGCGGGGAGCTGCAGCATGGCTCCCCGGGGGGTGGGGGGAGCTACCGCAGGGGGGTGCCTCAGGGCGGAGGGAGGTGTGAGGAGCTGCTGCAGGGGAGGTGCCTCAGGGTGGAGTATTGTTTTTAATACTTACAGTCTGAAAGTCTTTTGGAATTTCTTGATCAGGGCTGAGATTACACGCATGTCTAGCTTTCCTCATCAGTCCCTTGCACTTCTCCAAAAGAACACGCTTTTTTTCACCCAAGTCAGAAACTTGTTGCTAGTATAGAAGAAATAAAAAGATGTTTTATTTTAAAGAAAACTCCATTGCCTTCAGTTACAGTCAACTGATCTGTGACCCTGCATGAAGTTCAATTGTCAGAGAGAGAGAGAGAACTACAGAAGGAAGTTTAATGACAAAAATGATCAATTTCACACACTCCAACTCCACCATCTCCATTAGAACTAGCATACTGGATGTAATCATGTCAGATTCAGAGAGTTGGTTTGTGAAATCATAGCAGATTGTTTACAGGGGTTGAAAATAATCCCTCCCTTCAAAAACAACTATCTTCTGGCTTTTTTAAATTTTTGTTTTTTGTTTTTTTAACTAAAGGGATGGCAGAGCTGAGTGAATGAATCAAACTGAGCGCACAATTGTAAAATATATGAATGTGTTTTTCACAAAGAGAGCCACAGTTTTGATCTCTGCCTAGGTCCAGATGTAGATCTCTGCTTTAAAATCTGGTGGTGGAAGAGATGGACTATTGCAGCGTTCATAGAATCATAGAATCTCAGGGTTGGAAGGGACCTCAAGAGGTCATCTAGTCCAAACCCCTGCTCAAAGCAGGACCAAACCCAACTAAATCATCCCAGCCAGGGCTTTGTCAAGCCTGACCTTAAAAACCTCTAAGGAAGGAGATTCCACCACCTCCCTAGGTAACCCATTCCAGTGCTTCACCACCCTACTAGTGAAAAAGTTTTTCCTAATGTCCAACCTAAACCTCCCCCTCTGCAACTTGAGACCATTACTCCTTGTTCTGTCATCTCCTACCACTGAGAACAGTCTAGATCCATCCTCTTTGGAACCCCCTTTCAGGTAGCTGAAAGCAGCTATCAAATCCCCCCTCATTCTTCTCTTCTGCAGGCTAAACAATCTCAGTTGCCTCAGCCTCTCCTCGTAAGTCATGTGCTCCAGCCCCCTAATCATTTTTGTTGCCCTCCGCTGGACTCTCTCCAATATATCCACATCCCTCTTGTAGTGTGGGGCCCAAAACTGGACACAGTACTCCAAATGAGGCCTCACCAGTGCTGAATAGAGGGGAATGATCACATCCCTCGATCTGCTGGAAATGCCCCTACTTATACAGCCCAAAATGCCATTAGCCTTCTTGGCAACAAGAGCACACTGTTGACTCATATTCAGCTTTTCGCCCACTGTAACCCCTAGGTCCCTTTCTGCAGAACTGCTGCCCAGCCATTCGGTCCCTAGTCTATAGCAGTGCATGGGATTCTTCCGTCCTAAGTGCAGGACTCTGCACTTGTCCTTGTTGAACTTCATCATATTTCTTTTGGCCCAATCCTCTAATTTGTCTAGGTCCCTCTGTATCCTATCCCTACCCTCCAGCGTATCAACCACTCCTCCCAGTTTAGTGTCATCTGCAAACTTGCTAAGGGTGCAGTCCACACCATCCTCCAGATCGTTAATGAAGATATTGAACAAAACTGGCCCCAGCACCGACCCTTGGGGCACTCCACTTGATACTGGCTGCCAACTAGACATGGAACCATTGATCACTACCCGTTGAGCCCGACCATCTAGCCAGTTTTCTATCCACCTTACCGTCCATTCACCCAGCCCAGACTTCTTTAACTTGCTGGCAAGAATACTGTGGGAGACTGTATCAAAAGCTTTGCTAAAGTCCAGAAATAGCACATCCACTGCTTTCCCCTCATCCACAGAGCCGGTTATCTCATCATAGAAGGCAATTAGGTTAGTCAGGCATGACTTGCCCTTAGTGAATCCATGCTGACTGTTCCTGATCACTTTCCCCTCCTTTAAGTGGTTCAGAATTGATTCCTTGAGGACCTGTTCCATGATTTTTCTAGGGACTGAGGTGAGACTGACTGGCCTGTAGTTCCCTGGATCTTCCTTCTTCCCTTTTTTAAAGATGGGCACTACATTAGCTTTTTTCTAGTCATCCGGGACCTCCCCCGATCGCCATGATTTTTCAAAGATAATGGCCAATGGCTCTGCAATCTCATCGGCCAACTCCTTTAGCACCCTCGGATGCAGTGCATCCGGCCCCATGGACTTGTGCTCGTCCAGCTTTTCTAAATAGTCCCGAACTACTTCTTTCTCCACAGAGAGCTGGTCACCTCCTCCCCATACCGTGCCGCAGAGTGCAGCTGTCTGGGAGCTGACCTTGTCTGTGAAGACAGAGGCAAAAAAAGCATTGAGTACACTAGCTTTCGCCACATCCTCTGTCACTAGGTTCCCTCCCTCATTCAGCAAGGGGCCCACACTTTCCTTGACTTTCTTCTTGTTGCTAACATACCTGAAGAAACCCTTCTTGTTACTCCTAACATCTCTGGCTAGCTGCAACTCCAAGTGTGATTTGGCTTTCCTAATTTCACTCCTGCATGCCTGAGCAATACTTTTATACTCCTCCCTGGTTATCTGTCCAATCTTTCACTTCTTGTAAGCTGTTTTTTTGTGTTTAAGACGAGCAAGGATTTCACTGTTAAGCCAAGCTGGTCGCCTGCCATATTTAGTTTTCTTCCTACACAACGGGATGGTTTGTTCCTGCAACCTCAATAAGGATTCTTTAAAATACAGCCAGCTTTCCTCGACTCCTTTCCCCGTCATGTTATTCTCCCGGGGGACCTTGCCCATCAGTTCCCTGAGGGAGTCGAAGTCTGCTTTTCTGAAGTCCAGGGTCTCTGATCTACTGCTCTCCTTTCTTCCTTGTGTCAGGATCCTGAACTCAACCATCTCATGGTCACTGCCTCCCAGGTTCCCATCCACTATTGCTTCCTCTACTATTTCTTCCCTGTTTGTGAGCAGCAGGTCAAGAAGAGCTTTTCCCCTAGTTGGTTCCTCCAGCACTTGCACCAGGAAATTGTCCCCTACACTTTCCAGAAACTTCCTGGATTGTCTGTGCAAGCGTTTCTTTATTTTGCATCATGCCTCCCAACTAGCACTAGTTTTTCTACTAAACATGACAGAGCCATCTAGTAAATAGGATTTGCATTATGAGGAATATTTAAGTTGAAACTATACAGTACAAACAGATTAGCTGTATGTTAAATAGGAAATAATGTATTTTTCTTCATCTCTCATATGCTACCTTTACTATTACAGGCAAAAGATACTAAGTAACAGTTTCATAGTAATGACTAAGCAAATTTAGAAAAATAGTGCTACATGTGTCTGTCAATCAAAGCTAGAATCTCTTTACATTGTAAACTCCTCGGGGCAGGGACTAAGATCTTGTTTTCACTTTTGTTGAAAGCACAAATAGTCAATTATATCCAATTTTCATGTAATTTTCATACATTTACACTCCTACATAAACCAGGAATCACATGGGACAAAAATGGGACCAAAAATGTATTAAATGTATACAGTTAACTAAAGACTCAATATTGTGTATTCTACTGGATGAAGTGTCTGTTTCACATTTTAAAAATATACTGACAACCCTACCGAGAGGGTACTTACAATAAAACTTGTTTAAGTTACTCTCTGTCAATGTAATTAGATTAATTCATATCACTGTTCTAAATAACATAACACAAGTAGTAGTAACAGTTATACTTAAGACAAATGCAACCTCAATTCTTGCAGGTGTTCAAGAGTTTGGCATACATATTTTTGACTGACATTTTCTACACTAGGTATCAATCCAAAGGAGAAGTTTTTCTTCCCAAAGCATGTGTAATATACATTCAAACATTTAGGCTCTGCATATGGTGGGGGCAGGGAGGAGGTTGAGAGAGTCAGACAAAAACATATTCCATAAATCCTGAGCAGAAGTGTTCACCTGCATAGCTTGCAAACTTGGCTGTTTTACGGACAATAGTGGTTCAGTATTTCTGAAGTTAGACAAAGCTGGGCAAGTTAACCTCAATATGCTTGTTGTTTCACCCTCTGTAAAATGGAAATCATATTTCTCTATCGCCCTTAAAGAGGTGTTATGAGATTTAATAAATTTTTCTAAAGTGTTTTGATATCTTCAGAAAAAAGTGCAATAAAACCACAAAGTATAAAAATACCCACAGAGTTAGGGACCTTCCACTTAAGGACAAAATAAATGTTCATAAAATTAGTTCAACAGTTATAAAGTTATGAAAGTTTAAATCAGCATGTTAAAACATTCATGCTAGGCTTTTTAGATTAATTCAGTGCTAGTTTGGTTTGAGACTCTGAATCATATCAAGCTCTGTTGTTTGTATACTGAGGACCATGTAATAGCTACTGTCGAAGAAAAACTAAATTATTTCCTGGCCTCCACACTACCTTGAACGTTAGTCCATTCAGCTTTTAATAGTCAGAATTTTAAAATTTCTGTACTAATTTTCTAAAAACTAGGCTAGTTTTGTAGATCTCATTGCAACTTAAAAATCAAGCAAGGCATGACAACTATTTTGAAGTCTTGCGACTGAAAAAAAAATCAAGCAAGGCATTAAAGACTGCATATGTAAAGTTGTAAAGAACTACCCAGTCTGAACAGGTATTTTATAATGATATAAAAAGTTCCCCATTTTAAAGTAGAAGCATAGGAGAAAGTTAAGATGGAATTTTCAACCCTCTATGTAGGTATTTTTAAAGCACAAATTACTGCAAATTCTTGGCATTAATTCTACCTTTTTTTAGTTCTGAAAATTTGATTTCTCTAATGTTGTGTTAATGCTTTGGGGGGGGGGGCACTGTGTGCATATAGACAGAAAGGAAGAATTCATGATGGTGTGGTGTAGCATAAAACTTATGGTCATAAGTTGGGGATGGCCCAATTACTCACAAGCCAAAAGTGAGTTACACAGGTCACTCAAAATGAGTGTCAATGAAACCTACATCCCTCACCACATCTGCTCCACTATGTGTTTATTCATGCTATATGTTACAGAAAAATATTTAGGAACATTTTAGTGAGTTTTCAAAATGTAACCGGACTATTTTTTGTATCCCAATACTTTAAAAGCCAATTGCCTTCATTACCATGAGTCCAAACGTACGGGGTTCAAAAGAAGCCAAAAAGAACCTGTGAAAATGACATATCGTTTTTCTGTAAATAAAAATGTCAATTTTATAGTCTGTCATCTCTAGCAATTCCAAGGCTAGAAGCTCCCATTTATAACTCTGCAGGGCTGCATGGAACAGGCCTTAAAGCGATGTTTTTAGGCACATCACTGAATTTTGCCATCACTGAAACATATTGGGGCAGGCTGATTTTTTTAAAAAGAAAAAAAGTAGGTGTTTGAAGCTGTTCTGGGCTACGAGTGTTAGAATAAATACCAGGATAAATGGATTAGTAGGTAGGTGAGGCATTCAAATGTGTGTGATAAATTCATTTATCATATGACTGATATTTATTACCTGGCTATCACATGAGATGGGTATTTTCTCACACATGCGTAAGTATGTATATAAGTACATACATGTGGAACCTTCTATAGACCCATCCAGTTATGATGTGTTCGAATATTTCATGGAAATGCTAACATTTGGCAAGTACAGTTAGTTAATCCCACCCTGTATATAAGGGATGTGAGAGTGCCCCTCTGGGCACAGGGAATTACTGTCTGGAATAGATGGGTCCTAGAGGGAAATTCTAGCTTAAGGGAGAAGACTTAGGGTGAGCTATGTGTTACTGTTATTTCAGCTGACAATATAAGAACTAATTCAGGAAGAGAGGTTAGTTTGGGCAGTGAGGGAGAGAGTTCTATGCTAGAGTGGCGCTAAGGCATAGTTACTGAGAGGCATGCTACTGGATACTAGAACCCTCTGGCATTCTATTTTCATAAGCAATTTGTATTCTTTTATGTTCATAAGCAGTGCAATTGTTTTTTTGGGAAATGAGAAACTAGTCAAAGAAAATATAGTAACCAGTAGCCAATATTTTCCCATGCATGTGTGTTTGAATGCATTCTTAGTGACAGTATTTAAATAATTAAAGATGGGCAATTCATACAGAAGGAAAACAGAATTTGCATTTTCTTCAAACTTGGCCTAAAAGAAAAAACAACAACGTACATACTGAGTTTAATACCAATCATTTAAAAAAATTACACCAAATGAACCTAAAAATTAACGAGCTATCAAAGCAAGACAATTAACAAGTCTCTTTCAATCATCATAAACACAAAGGCGACTGTGCCAATTATCCAATGAGCAGATGGGGCTAACAATCCTCCCTACTGTTCAATATGGGTCATAAACACGCACTTGCTTCTCATGCTCATTAGACAAATTAAATACAAAAAGTTGTTAAAATAATACTAAGGTTCTGACTTGAGCTGCCATGACAAACAAAAAAACCCCACAAATCTGTTGCTACTAACGTGTCACATTCTGAAGCATACACTTTGGGAAGGAAAATGCATTTCAATCCAAGTGTCTAAAATATACTCAATGTGCTGCTATTCCCACGGAATCCCAGTGCTGACAACTCACACATGAACATATGCAGCCCTCTTTCCTCTGGAAGAGGGAATGAATTGGGTTTTATGGGCCATTCTGGTCTTATAACAATATTTTAAAGACTAACAACTTTTAGTAAAAGAAACATTATTAATAAATGCAATATTAGCAAGAGTTCCCCGGATTTCTCACAGGAGCGGCACCAGAAATTTTTCACATGGTATGCAGAACTGAACCACTCTCACTTTAACTCAGCACGGCGCCACTCAAGTTTGGCCCATCCACCCCTCCATCATGACCGGGACAAATCTCAGCCAGTGGCATTGTGAGTCACTGTGCAGTGTTCCAGTGTCACTCAGGTTGGGATGCCTGGCACCGGAGCAGCTCTACCCCACCAATGGTACGCACTATGTGTAATGTGCATATGGCTGCAGGCACCACTGGTTTGGATTTTTTTTTTATTGTCCCCTGCTCTAATCTTCACGAATGGCAGCAAGAGTAACATGTGATCTGTGGCTGTCTGTTGATTATTTGGCAATTAATTTGATGTTTAATCATAATGTGTAGGTTTTAATTTAGTTTCACTACATAATTTCTGTAATACCTCATACTAATTACTACTTTGTGCACCAGTCTCTGTACCTTTGCCTGCAGTTTCTTGAAAACTTTATATTATTTCAACTTTTCTGCTGCATGCAGTTGTCAAACAAGTGATATTGATTCAGGTCACAGGTGAACTGAAAATATGGGACCCCTCTTGCACACACAAATTCTCACTTTGTACTTGCAGGATCAGGTCAGAAATTATGAAAGTTCTCATGTCTACCATATATGCTAAATTCCTCCATACAATTAGTTTATGTGAAACATTTAGCGCATTACTTTTAAATGTTAGAAAGTCAGAGTGTAGGAGAAATGGCAATGGGGAAGAAACTTGCTCCCACTCATTCCGCTAGGCCTCCCCAAAGGTAGGAGTTTAATAAAAAGGATAAGGAAAACAGCTATGGAGAACTAGGGTCTCAACCCTATCCTATTTGAATGTGCTTTCCTCCAGATCTTCATCAGATCCCATTTGGGTCAGTCCACTACCAAGTGTCAGTTCTGGGAGGTTGGCCCCAACTGGAGCTACTCACTGGAGGAAGATGACATTTCTAAATGACAGATTGGGCCAAAGGGGCCCACTATGCAGGATATTATGCCAGTTCCACACTGTTTAAAATGTTTAGGGCACATCTTCACAGAAGAGGCAGCCATCTTGGTTAGCATGAGGATGCAAAGCTCCTTTTCACCTGGAAGGGAAAGGGACTGGAGAACTGATGCAAGCTTCAGAAAGCACAAAACCTTAGCAACAGGAGTAGAGATACCTATTACTAAGAAAGAGAACAGAAGCAGCCCATTCCTGAGTGCAGAGGCCTCCGGGCAAAAAGTATGTTTTCAAAGTTGATTTACCAATACATCAAGAAATAAAAAGCAAAGCTTACCTCTAAAGCTCTTAGTTGTACAGTTGCTGCTTTATAATCAGATTCTAGTCTATTCTTCTTGGAATTCACTGTAGTGCTCTGAAGAACCAAATCCACTTTGAGGATGTTCAGTGTTATGCAATTCTGCAGAGCAAAAAACCATAAATCGCCTTTGTCGTGAAACACTCGAAACTGATACATTGTCAGCAGCATCAGGCTTTGCAAACCAGCTTACAAGATATCAATTTTTATACAAAGTTTTGGACTCCAGATTCAGCTCTCCAACCCAATTTTGTTTTCAGTTTGTTTCTTGAAGCAGCAAGGTGCTTGTTTGTTTAAGAATTTCTTGTCTCTCCCACACAAGGAAGCTAAACTTCTAATTTATTTTGTAGCAAAAGCAGAGCTTTGCTGGTGTGCACGATGTGCAACTAAACATATATATTTGGTTTTTTTTAACATTACTTACAGCTGTGAAGGTTATGTAAACAACATCTAGGCAAATGCTCTGCTTCAAAAGTTACAAAAATTATGAAGTAATTTTTTTAAAAACCTAAGATTACATTATTTGAAAAAGCAGCAAAGAGTCTTGTGGAACCTTATAGAGTAAGAGACGTTTTGGAGCATGAGCTTTCGTGGGTGAATACATCCGACGTGGATGCATCCGACGAAGTGGGTATTCACCCACGAAAGCTTATGCTCCAAAACGTCTGTTAGTCTATAAGGTGCCACAAGACTCTTTGCTGCTTTTACAGATCCAGACTAACACGGCTACCCCTCTGATTATTTGAAAAAAGTGTGTAATTTTTAAAGGTTACAGCTATTTAAGGAAAAACAAGAGCTAGAGTTCTGTAACAAAAAGAGGGAAAAACAATTACTTGTTGTGTCACGCTTTGGGGTTCACCCAGGCCAACAAGGAGTTCACACTCACCACCTGCTTTGCAATTCTGGTTGCCTAGAATACTATGCTGCTGTGGCTCACAGCCCTGACACCAACAGCCAACATACAAGCATGCAGGCTTTCACCATCCAGTTACTCTTTGCAGAAGGACCTCAACAACCCTTCCAGCACCAAGTGCTCCCCCAAAACTTCTTTCTGCAATATCTAGTCCTTCTCACTTGAACGCTCACAAAATCTTATGAAGTTCACTGCTCCTTTAAAGAGACCGTACATAGCAGCAGCCTGTTAATTTGGTTGAGCATTTTACTTTTCAGTATGAAACACGGTACTGAGATGGTTGTGTAGCCTAGACTGTTGTATAATCGATATACATTCCTGTGACACATAATTAACAACTATCATTCTTCCATGCAGCTGGGCAATCAAATACCTTCCAATATGTATTGCTGAGGAATAGAAAGTATATTAGAGAGCCAGTTTGCTATGGGGTAGCGGGAAGAGAAAAATAAAAAATACTCCTCCACACAAGGGGTTCACAGGTCTATAACTGTACATGCCACTTTAGTTGTGCTGTTTATGAGAAGCAGAGGAACACTAACTACATGTTGACTGATAAACACAGTCATCCTAGAGTGTGCTGTTGTTCTTATAAACTGATATTTTTAAATTTAATTTAGAAAATTGTTCATAAAAATAATATTCCTTTTGAAAAATTAGTTGCTTAATAACAGCATATCACCTATAAAAAATACTTTTTAAAAGTAATTTACAAACCCTGGGAGCCCACCGTGCCTTAAAATTGGTTATCTTCTGCAATTCTCTGTGGTTTTCAAAGCTGCTTCAGCCAGATGATCCTACATGATCTGTGAAAGACTCCAACCACTGCCATTCAGGGCTTATCAATACACTCCAAAACAACTCATCTGTTTGACATGATAAGCAGAAACTTCTTTTAATGCTGGCTACTCAATGCAGTAGAACCAGCATTATTTCACAGGCAACACCCAAAAAAAAAAGGATTAGAGGGGTCGCCATGTTAGTCTGTATCCACAAAAACACTCACCCCCAAAGGTGGTAGGAAACAATTGAAGACTTTCACAGAACACGGAAGACCATTTAGCACAAGCAGCCCCCCCAAAGGTCCTGGGAATTGAAGAAGATAACTAAGGACACTAGGAAGTTCAGACTTGAAATTAGACGAAGGTTTCTAACCATTAGAGGAGTGAAGTTCTGGAACAGCCTTCCAAGGGGAGTAGTGGGGGCAAAAGACATACCTGGCTTCAAGACTAAGCTTGATAAGTTTATGGAGGGGATGGTATGATGGGATAGCCTAATTTTGGAAATTCATTTGGCAACTGATCTTTGATTATCAGCAGGTAAGTATGCCCAGTGGTCTGTGATGGGATGTTAGATGGGTTGGGATCTGAGTTACTACAGAGAATTCTTTCCTGGGTGCTGGCTGGTGAGTCTTGCCCACATGCTCAGGGTTTAACTGATCGCCATATTTGGGGTCGGGAAGGAATTTTCCTCCAGGGCAGATTGGCAGAGGCCCTGGAAGTTTTTCGCCTTCCTCTGCAGCATGGGGCACAGGTCACTTTCTGGAGGATTCTCTGCAGCTTGAGGTTTTCAAACCACAACTTGAGGACTTCAATAACTCAGACATAGGTTAGGGGTTTGTTATAGGAGTGGGTGGGTGAGATTCTGTGGCCTGCATTGTGCAGGAGGTCAGACTAGATGATCATGATGGTCCCTTCTGACCTTAAAGTCTATGAGGAGTGGGAAGAATATCTACTCTGATTATTAAAACTTAAGGATTTTATTTTATGGTTCTCTACCTTTCCCAAAGAAGTGGCTATTACCATTTATACAACAAAGGTGTACACAATATTTATAATATGTATGACTTATTTGCTATTCCAAGGAGTTTAAAATTATTGAAGGGCCACAGACAAATTGAAAACTAGTCAGTTCTTTAAAAACCCGAGTTCAAAGTAATTTCAGCTACTGCACCTGACCCCCCGTTGATTTTTGTGATTTTACAATTGCATTTTACAATTTGTAAAAAAAGGGCGGGATATGTCTCAGGTGCTGTGTGAAAAACCCACCTGAAGTAGACAAATTAACTATGCAGAGGAAACACAAATGAAACATGCACAAATGCTGTCAAAAAGACAAAAACAAACAAACTAGAAAAAATTACAGAAAAGATTTTTCTTTTTGAATTATCATAAACTGGGGTATTTCTTGTAGGACCAAGAAAATATGTTCATATAGAAGTAACAATAAGAAAGGGGTCTAAGGAAAATAAAATTAATTGAAAAATGTATATGGGGATAGAAGAAATTTGGTGAAAAGGTTATATACTGCACATATGTTTGCTAGGCAATTTCATGGGCTGGAAGCCTCTTTAGCCAGGAAGATGGCAGCTTTTATCCAAGTCAGTTTATAATATTTAAGTATCCATGTAGTAAACTGTGCACACCAACAACAGAAAGTGGAGTGAGTTTATACGGGCTATGTTCAAACAAAGCACATATTCATGTAGCAGAAGTACCGGTAAACGTAGCTCTTTTAACAATAAAAACCTACATTTCA
Source organism: Mauremys reevesii (assembly GCF_016161935.1). Lineage (NCBI taxonomy): Eukaryota > Metazoa > Chordata > Testudines > Geoemydidae > Mauremys > Mauremys reevesii. Next base: position 91,162,605 of record NC_052628.1, on the reverse strand, counting down.
AAACGCCTCCCACTATTGAGGCAGCTCCACTTCTCCCCCCCCCCCACCGCTTTTTTATTTTTAACGATACTAGCCCTTCACGACAAGGAAAATGTGTATAAAGCTAAGAAGGAGCCATACCTTTATGAGCTGCATTAATTCTGTAACAAGTTTTGCTTTTTGGACATTAATTTCTTTGATCCTAGCATTTGTTTGTTGAGACTCCTCTTCTAGATTGATGGCATCTTGCTCCATCTGTTTCAAACTATGAAAGAAACCAATTTATTATTAATACTGATTAAATCATGCTGAGATACCCAGGTTCTTAATCCCAAAGGATCCATCATAAATGAATACATTGAAAATTAGAAGAGGTCCAACTGCCCTTACTAAATAAAGAAAAAGGGGAAATGATTTTTCTGCCTCTTGACTTCCTCCCCCTCCCATCCTAAAGGATTCTGTAAAAAATTCAGCAGAAAATGTTATCTGTAAAAGGGATCTCATTCTTTACTATGGTTCTAAAACAAATCTTACATTCCTCCTCCATTTCCTTTTTCTATTGTCTGTAAGCAGACTAAATGCAGGTCAGCTTTCCAAAAAAGGTGATAATGTTGCTCTATGGATTAGAACACCATCTCAAACCCAAAACTGAATTTATCCTATTTCAGAACTTAGATTCTTCTACATGATAACGGTACAGCTATCAGATACTGTCTTTTGACTGTTAAGACAGAGTATGTATCACTAAGAGTATGTCTGCAGTACAGATGCTACAGTCACACAGCTATGGTGCTGCAGATGTGCTGCTGTAGCACTGTAGCGTAGACACTTCCTACACTGACAGAAGGAGTTTTTCTGTTGATGTAGGTAATCTACCTCTCTGAGAGGCAGTCGCTAGACTGATGCAAGAATTCTTCTGTCAACTTAGCTGTGTCTACAGTGGGGGTTAGGTCAACCTAACTATGTTGCACAGGATGCAAAAACTTTCAGACCTGAGTGATGAAGCTAGGTTGACCTAAGTTTTAAGTGTAGACTAAGCCTAATTTTAGAGTAAAGACTCTTCCAACATCCTTGTCATTATCCCCAAACCAAGCATTTTCAACCCAAGGAATTCAGAATTAAGATTACACCTATAAGAAATCTGAACGGGTTAAGGCAAGTAATGCACAATTAAGACACTTAAGTAATCCTAACTGTACCCTGTAATGTCGTTATTCAGTGAGCATATAATTACAATTAAGGCATTTTAGAGTGTGTTCCCAAAAAGATTAAACTGATTTTTTCCCCCTTCATCGCATCATTACAAGGCAGAGTTAAGGCTGTTTTCTTTCATTTCTGTTATATGTATTAATTTATGAAAAACAGCTACTTATCTTCTCTTATTGCACTCACTGCAGAAGAGAGTTTGGAAATTTTGGCCTATGTTTTTAAGCCTGGTTTCCCAAAGTTAAGCACTTAAATAACAGTGGCTTGATCTTCAGAGATGCTGAGTATCTGCACTCCCACTGACTTCAGAAAATTTAGCCACTTATTTAGGAGTCCAGTTTCAAAATTTTGGTCAAATATTTTAAGAGTTTTACACATTAGCACAAAGCTTCAAAAATCCTCTTTTTACTGACAAAAAATATTTTCTCCACTATATGATAAACCTTAAGAAAAAAAGTGACTGAGTTTTCTGGTACTGAAGCAGTGCAACATACAACTGATTAGGAGATCTGAATTAAAGAGAAACTTCAGGATTTTGTCTTCACTGGACTAATGGAGATTAAGCAACAGGATTAGTTTCTGGGAGGAAGGTTTAACTTGCTATAACCCATTCTGGCTGAACAACAAAGCAGAACTGAATCTGAATTTAGAAACCACTGTCTATACTTTATCCTCTAATGATGTCCTAGGAAAATGAAGCAACACTGTAACACTAAGATGCAAGGAGGCTACATGACCACATTTAAGTCAGTGCATTTATCTTTGTAGTACTTGCTATAATGTACTTTATTTCCCATCTCATCAGCAAAAAAAGAATATAATGGTGTTTCATGAGAGTACTAAGATAATATTTGAAGATGAACCCTTTTAGGGTTGAGGCTTCAGTTTGGTTTTTCAAGTGTTTATGAAACAAAGACCAGATAACATCTCTGTTGATCATGTAAAATTGTGTGATAATCTTGTAACAGACCAAAACACCCATGGGAAACTAGATTAAGGGTTTGTCTATACACAAAGGTTGTACTGCTTTAACTATATTGGTAGTTAAAGTGTACAACCACATAGTGCAGATGCATGTATACCAGTATAAAGGTGCTTATATCAGTATGCTTATTCCTATAAGGGAAAATAAATAAAACTATTAGGAGTATAAAGGTACCTTTATACTGGTATAACAACATCCAGTATAATTATTTTATTTTAATCATCCTCCTCCTCGCCCTTCTCATTTGTATCAGAAACTGTTTCACCAGTATACAAAACTGTGTGTAGACCAGGCTTAACAGAACTAATATATCCTCACTGGTGACCTCAATCACAGATGAACCTACCTATATTTCAAAAGTGAAAGGTGTGAGAATCAAGCCTCTGCATCACCTATACCACCCCATTTCTGAAGCCCAGCTGCCAACTAGTTCTTAAGAATAAATTATATCTTATCAGAATCAATGGGCTAGGGGTAGCCAAGACACATTTTAGGGATTGCTTGTTATTTCCATTTTGTTATTGAAATGGCCCTAGTCACCAACATACAAAATCATAACTGATGTTAATACTTCAGACTTATTTCTGTATCTTAATGCTGTCTCAGCAAGAGAAAATATTTGCAATCAAACAGGCTCATCAGAAGTCATACCTATCATGTTTCATACTAATTTTTGATTCCAGTTGTTTCCTTTTGTTTTTTCTCTCCAAACGTTCCTTCTTTTGCTGTCTCAGCTCATTATCTTTGCGTTCCAGACCCTTCTGCCTCTCAGATAATGTATGCAATTGAGAATCTCGTAACTGGAAAACTCTATTAATATCCTATAGTAAATAGTGACACAAAAAATCTTTAATATTCTCATTACAATCATACCAGATCCAGGCCAAATAATACAGTTTTATTGAACAAAAAATTGGCAGTATTTCAATCTATGTACTTCAGAATTTTTTTCTAAACACTAAAATAAAACAGCCTACCTTTAGTTGGTTTTCCAACTGCCTTCTTTCATCTGCATCTACTGTGACAGTGAGAAACTGCGCTGGTCTCAGGGATGTGTTACTAGAAATAGTTTGGTTTGTATAAGCAGACACTCTCACTGAATACCTTTCTTCTGCTGTGTAGATTTGCTTAAATTTGGTTTCTTGTATGACCTAAACATGAAAAACAAAGCCATTTGACAAAAATCTTATGTAAGGCTCACCTATTCTGAACAAGGAAGATTATTTTCAGAATAGGAAATAAACTAAATATGATTTGGAGTGGAGATACTAAAATTAGCCAAGTTTCTGGTGTATGAACATGCATTGCATAAAGGAGATTCAACAAGTTTGTTGCATCATTGAATTTGAAGTTTTTGCCGACTGAATTAAAGTAGCAATAAAAAAAAATACATCACACTCATTCTGTGTTGTCATACAAAGTAAAACAACTTCTGTGATGAGTGAATGACTCCTGGATAGACACAAAACTATATAGGTAGTTCTTTCAGATTTTTGGAGAAGAAAGATGCTATATAAATGTCTATTATGGTATTCCAAAGAGTTACCGTTTGAGGTAAGTCCCAAAGCAAAACTGAGACTTTGGTTAAGAACAGATACCTGAAAGGAGGTGTGGAATTTATCACTGAATTTATCATTATTCTTTTAAAATCTCATACCTTCCCTGATATCTGGTACTTCATGATTCACTGAAGACACTCAAGATGGAGACATCAGAAATAAGGGAAGCCTCATTACAACCCATGGTACTGCAATATTTCAGAAGGATTATGTGACATCGTCAATGAATCACGATGAATCAAGAAGTTCCCAGAATGGAAAATAATTAGAAAATTATTAATTAAAAATCTCTGTACAAAATTCTCCCCACAACCTGGATACTGTGAGGTTACTGAGTACTGAAATCTGTGCTTAACTAAGTCTTCATTTTGCTTTGCAGTTCACCTTAAGGTTGAGAGGGCAATTCCATTCTAACTCTTTTTTCTCCTTCAGGTCTATGAGTAAACCTTCCCATGCTTGGTCTGAGCTCAAAAATTAATTTGTTTGCAACATTTTAGTAAAATTAATTTAAGTATTAGAGTTATTATGAGAGCATGAGGAATATCACACATTTCACTGAAAAAAACAGTTGTGGTGCCCAAATAACTCAAAACAGCCAATATAAAATTCACATAACATCTCACATAACTGTGGTCCACACAGCAGAGGAAAGAAAATCAAGCCAAGTTTAAGTGAAGGAAAAAGTTTAAAATTATTAATGTTTGAAATTTCATGTTTGTGTAACCACAGTAGAAAAGTTATTAGCTCCTGTTCTAGGCTACAGAAAGTATCATTTATGACTTCAAGTTGTATAAAATATTAAAGTGCTACAAGAGGAGTTTTTGTTTCAAAATAAATAGCTGATCACATAATCAGTAGGTAAATTATTGTTGACATTTTGGAACTGGTGGGATTCTCTCACCTGCCACCATGAGTAATGAATTGGGAGTGTGACAGTTCCTTGTCGGGGTAGTGGGGAGAGAGAACCACTTGATACTTGAAAGCATTCCCTTCATAGATATTTTAAAACTGCTGTTCTACCCCAGGTATATCATGAACACATTAGGTTGGTGAACTGGGGGCTCCTTTTCATCCATACCCATAGGATGAGTTGCCAGAAGAGGAGAAAAAAAGTTTTTTGGACTTCTTTCACCTTCCAGTAAGTGCCCCCAGAGGATATGCAGAGAAGTGTCATTTCTCACATGGGAAGCACAATTCCCAGCAGAGTTGAGGAGCAGCTGCCAGCTCTCCTCGGCTAATGCACCCGAGATGTGTTTTGGACATAGACGTGCACTCCAGCAAATCTTAAGCACGTAACAAGTGAATCCTCTTTCCTCCCCATCAAAAGGATTGGCTTCAAGACCAGTAGATAGCTCCTTCGAAATAAGGAGGTGAAGGGGAATTTCTTATCTTCTGCCATCTCATCTACCCTGCTGTTCTCTCCCTAACATATGAGAGAGGAGAGAGAGAGAGATAACCCCTCTCCCACAAATAAGGGACTAGCTTCCCTGCCTGCAGACCTTATTCCTTGAATGAGCATTAATTTTCCCTTTCTCCCTATTGAGGAGAACAGGCTCCCTTAGAAAATGTGAATTTCCAACCATAACCCAGAAGAAAAAGCCATTTTTCACTTTGGAATTCCATTCTCTGTGCAAGGTGAAAAACAACTGTTCACCATAAACAGAACTACTGGTGCTGAAGGGAGTATTTCTTATTACAGTTGCAAGTGCAAATCTTAAATGCATAAGTCAGCACTGAGTGAGATATGGAGGGAAGGAGAGAGAGAGAGTGCGTGCGCAGGCTTCCCAGGAAGGTGACTCTTTCTGTCAGCCCATTTAAAACAAGTCTAAATTTCTTGTATCTCCTTTATCAAAACAAATAATACAATGAGGAGGTTACAAGACTATATTAGATACAAGACATTTCAAGCAGAAAGTACCTTCCAATTACTGCTCTCAATAGTTCACTGTTTCAAGCTGGGGTCATGAGATTTCCTAGCTCCAAAATGAAAACATTTATTTTAAAATTTGGAAAGCTAATAAATGTTTGTAATTTATTTTACTTTAAAAGTACCCAGAAACTTTCAGGCCTGGCCACCCAAAAAGCTTACTTGGTTACTACAAAACAGATTAATAGTTTTGACTTTTTACCATAATAAACCTCTGAGTTTTAGAGATTTGATTAGTGCATTACTAGGGTACGATGAACATTTAACTTCCTGTGAAGCACTGCAACCAATAGTTTGCTCCAATGTGTTAAAAATCTACTCATTATGTAAGCCACTGGTCTTGGTTTTCTCCCCACTAAGTAGGTGAAAAGTTTTATTTGTATCCAAAATGAACTTTTTTCATGTCGATTTTGCAGCAACTTTCTTAAATATGGTCTTCAGAAAATCATAGTCCTACTCATGTTATTTAGCACCTCTCACCCTTTCAATCATGCTTCTGGTCTTCTCAGTTCCCACAGGGACATCATGAACACGATACTGGGAACAAAGGTAACTCATCACAGGATGAGGAGCATCAAATAACTCTCGCAAATAAGAGAAAACACCATATTGGCTGAGGAAGAGAAAAGGTGAAAATCACAAATAGATCTTTAACCAGTTTTGTTTATGACAAGTTAGCACAAATATTCAGAAAGAAAAAAAACATTAGATCTTGAGGTAAGAGTTTGATTTGCAATAAAAAGCATGGTGCACAGCTACATCATTTTGCACTAAGACCAAAACATTCAATGTTGACAATAGTTTTAAAGTTAAGTATTTTATTACTTACTGCAATTCTTCAACTGATCTTGAAGGTCTATTTTCAGCACATGACACAGTGGGTGCACATACAGCATTAACTTTTAATTTCTGATGGTCACGCACCTAAATGTTACACCAAACAAGATATTCAGTAACAAAAAACAAGAGTTTTGAGTGAAATTAAAATGATACTAATGTATGAAAAAGATGTATTTCATAGAAGCAAACATTTCCTTTATATTGACTTAACCTCACAACCATGCATTTGAAATTATTCTGACTCCCACATGATAACCAAAGTTATTTACATCCACTGAGGCTTTCTTTCTCTCTACATTCAGTTAGCAGAAAACTGTGGTCAGTTGGCCAGTTGAAAGAAAGAAAAGAAGAGTCCTCCTTATGGTTTTTTCCCCCCCATTAATGATCAATCTCCTTTGCAATTTTGCGTTGGAGACCTTCAAAATCCTGGACAGAAATTAGTTACTGTAGCAAGATCTTTTCTGCGTCAGCATCTGGGAAATATGTAATATAGATGTGAACTAACCCCTCCAGAGGTTTAACTGATCTTTTTATCAATTCCTTAAATATATACATTTTCAATTTCAATTTACTAGACAAGACAAAATATCCAGTAAAAAAGGTGTCTCAACAAAAAGGTGAAAGGAACACAAACCACTAAAACATATGCAAGCATCCACAAAAACCCACAGCTGTGGTGCCCCAACCAGCTGAGTTCTCCAAAAGCCACTACCTAACTACTACCATGTAGGAAAAGCTTTTCAAGAAAATACATTAGTCAAATCAACAGCAGTCATTCAGAGCCCACTGTCCCACCTAAGTAGCTGAGCCAGGTATGAGTCAGATGCACAAGGATGCAAGAGCAAAAAATCCTCCTCTCTGGATTTTGAAAAATCTTGCTCTTTTATTTAAATTATGCAAGAGAAAAGTCAGGTGGGAGTCTGCATATCTGTGGTCTCAGTACAGTTTACAAAAAAAAACCAACCTGATCTTACCTAGCAAATGTATTATTACATAGTGCATAAATTACTTAGTGGTCATAATAAGTATGCGCTAAACTGGAGGGTTCCTGCATCAACATTATTTATTTTAAGCTACATTTTTAGCATGTTATATGACTGAGTACTTGCCTCCCGAAGAAATATTTCCATATCTTCTTGACTTTCAAAAACAAAGGCCCTCATATCATTTGCTGAAATGTGATTTTCAACATATTTAGCATGTCTATTGTCTTTCATGTTTATCTGCTCAGATAAAAAGACAAAGGAGGATCATGGAGTGATGTAATATAATTATAAAAGTAAAACACATTAAAAACAATAAATAACATAAGACAGGTAATATCCAAGCCAACATTTAATAAAACAAAGGCAATACTTTGTTCTAAGGCAGGGGTAGGCAACTTATGGCACGTGTACCAAAGGCAGCACGTGAGCAATTTTCAGTGACACTCACACTGCTTGGGTCCTGGCCACCAGTCCGGGGGGCTCTGCATTTTAATTTTAAATGAAGCTTCTTAAACATTTTAAAAACCTTATTTACTTTACATACAACAATAGTTTAGTTATATATTATAGACATATAGCAAGAGACCTTCTAAAAACGTTATAATGCATTACTGGAACACGAAACCTTAAATTAGAGTGAATAAATGAAGACTCAGCACACCACTTCTGAAAGGTTGCCGAACCCTGCTCTAAGGAAAGGTGGAAATATCAGAAAACTCCAGATTCATCGCTAGGATATTCATATGCAGTTCTCATTGATTTCACTAGTAGCCAGTGAGCACATCTAAACATAAATATAGAAACTCAAGGCCCTGTGAGGAGACAGATGATTTGGAATTTACTAGAAGTTAATCTGGTTTTCTCGAAAGAATTCTCAGACAAAACAAATCCATTGTTTAAGATGAAGGAAGGTTTTTGTACCTCGGTAAAATATGGTAATACTAGGAACATATCAATACACTAAAATTATATCATACTATTAGCTGTAAAAGGATCAAGATATGTTTGAGAAAACCAACACACACTACTATATAACTCTATTAAATACAGTGGCAATTGACCAAAGTTTGATTGCTTCCACTAGTGATTTCAGAACTGGTGAGCTAATTTTAATTGATTTTAAAGTTTCAGATGTTCCTAAAACTCTCAAAGAAACAGGATTAAATTGTACAGTAGAGATTAGGGGGGAAAGATTCAGATGTTCATGAACACTGTGAAGATTAACTAGCCTTGAAGGAGAAAGGTAATGGCCCTCAGATCAAGATATCTTTTTGATTAACTTGACCTGACAACGCTATATACAGTAGGAGCGAATGATCTGGAAAAGGCAAAAATAATATTTGATTCTGATAATGCAAAACCATTTCTGGCATTTCCAAAACTAGCACGAAGCAGCAAGTTTAGAAGGATTAGTTAAACTTAGTTACTGACTTCTGAGTACCTAAAACTATATAAAATGAACATTACTGACAACTATTAGCAATAATAGGAAAGTCTGGCCAAGAAACAAACCAAGACTGAGCACAGACTGAACGCCTCTATGCCTGCAGCTAGATGTAGAAAAGAAGCAAGTGAAGCAGGTGGGGAGCAAAAGTCCTCTTAAAACTTCTGTTCTGAATATTCAGAACTATGAGAAGGCTCGCATATAATCCCAACCACCACTGCTTTCTTAGAAGATTCCCAAATTTCAGAGGAATACAAGAGGGATATATCTCACCAGCTGGAATCTGTAGAGGCCACCTTGAAGGGCAGTTCCATTGGAAACCTATATGTTGGATGGCTGAAAGCACTCTGTGTTCATCCATGTAACAACATACCCAAGGTACAAAGGAGTCTAGTAAAACTTTCACACTTGTTATATTACTTGCATGAAAAAAATTACACATCTTAACCAGCTGCAGACTTTGATTTAAATGAACTCCAGTTTGCTAACTCATTGTAAAACAGTAGATAAGCTAGGGAGCCTCTAGATTTTAGGTTTATAATAGAAATAACAACCAATCCAAAATTTAATTTTTTTAAGACACACTATTAGCCACTAATTAGTATTATACTCAAGCGAATTTTCTTACTGCAAGCATCATGGGTTCACAGACACTTCTTTTAAATCGGTCTTTGTTCTCCCTTAGCCACAGAAGAGCATTGTGTGTGTCTCGGTATCTCCCTCTGAGCTTATCTTCCTTCAGATTCATCATATTGTTAAATTGTACAATGCGATCAGTTACTCCTGTAATTTTGTTTAAGAAAGTTATATTAAGTCAAGCCTACACATCACAACTAAAGATTTCTAATGTTTAATAATGATAGTGCTACAGTATTATGGTTAGGAAAGAGCGTTTCTTATTTTCATACACTTATGACCAGTATCTCATCCATTCTAAAGCATGTACACTATTAAAATTTTAAATCCCAGAGCTATGTGAAATAAACAGAAATGTGCTTCAAAACAGAGATTAACAATATCCAGGTATAAATATTAATATTCAAATTAATTTTTGCAATGGGCCTATTCTAGGTGCAGAGACATTCAAGTAAACAATTGCCAAATAATACAGCCAAAAATCCTGGACTGCCACTATCTTAAAAAAAAAACCCAAACCTTCTCCTCCAATACTAGAAAAAGGGAGAAGGAAGAGAATGAAATGTTATACTTGTGGGGGGTAGGGTGATAAGAAACTTCTATTTCAGTACTTTTCTATTTATTTATTTGGTGACAACAGAAGAATGTTGCTGTAATGCAAGAATGGTGTGGGAGGGTTCTTGCCACCCAAGAGAGGAAAGGGAGAACTCATTCTCCCTCTGAAGACACACAGAAGAAGCATTCTTCATGTCATCCCCTTTTGGGAGGGACCTTGAGGTTTCCACATGATAATAAGAAAAAAATACTACAAAATCTTCCAGGAACACACAGAATGTTTTCAATCTATAGTCTCCAACAATGGGGAAGGAGGACAGTCTTGTGCTTAAGACACTGGACTGGGATTCAGGAGACAGGGTTCAATTTCCTATTTTTCTAGACCTCACTAAGCAGGACAATCAGTCTCTCTGTGCCTCAGTTCTCTATTGGGGTACTGCAAGGATAAATCCATAAATACATGAGAGGTGTTTTGATACCATAGTGTTGGGGCCATACAGACAAAGAATGTGTGGAAGCAAGTTAATCAAGAAGAGCTCTAAAAAGATAAATTTTAATTCTAGCTCTCAAGTTACATCAAGACAGAACTAACACAAAAGGCCAGGCTAATATTAAAAAGTGCAGTGTAATTCGTTAAGGATAGGAAAGGCTGGCCTCCAAGTTCATCTAACAAAGGCAGAAGAAGAAACAGTCACTAAAATATTGCCATTTTACACACAGCATCTTGGCACCATGCCACATTTAATTCTTCTAGTTTAAATGAATACCATCAATTTAATAAAATGACCATTTCTGTCTGAAGTTTTTTTTAACTTAATGTTACAAGTAACATCTAAATTTACTATAATAAAGAAAAACCCTTCTGTATTTTGTTTACTTTATGCATCTGATGTGACTGAAAAGTCAGTTTCAGCATTTCTCCTGTACAGTCTATCAGTTTTCCTTTCGTTTGTATGGGGCTTTCACATAGTAAGAGAGAAAAAATAATTTACATAGAAAAATTCAATTGGAAAAACATACAGACTGGAACATCTGTGAGGAGCACGTTTATTGAAACTACGTGTAATCATTTCTTTTTGAAAGACTAGTTTTCAAGTTGATGGTGTCCCTTCAAAAACAAGCTATCCCTGTCACTTTTACAGGCCTTGAACAGATGAAAGCACTATAGAGATGTACTAAGGTTTGAAATGATCTAGTGTCTCAGTTAAGTCACTTCAACACAAAAAGATTGCATGTAGTAACCATTGTAGGGAAAGAATCAAGCAATCTCACTTTTCTTTTCCCTCTCTAGGTTCTCTCTCTCTCTTCGCAGATCACTCATTTCACCATCAATATTTGCCTTTTCTTCTTGCAACTGTCTCAGCTCATTGTTAATAGAATCAATTTGTGGTTGAAGATTCTCAGAGTTTCCTGTACTGTTGAGCTCATTCTGCCAGTCCTCTATCATCTTACGAGCGTTGTGTATTCTCTTCTGTCGATCCATTTCTTCATCGTTTTTTATTCTCAAAGCTTGCTGAATTTCTTCAATCTAAGAGAAACACAAATGTTTTCCCAGAATGGCATTTACAAATGAATTTTTGCATATACAACAAAAGGCAGATAATTACAAAAGATTGTTGTAACAGATACTGAAATGCTGATGTAGTCAAGCAGGTTTAAAAATATAAGATCTCATCCTTGCTCAAAAACCCACCTAACTCAAATTGGTGCCTTTTAAAGAACAAATGTATTACAATCCCAATGTTTAAACAGATTATTACAGATTCTTAGCCCTGGTCTACACTGGAAGGAGGGCTCGGGGTGGGGGGGGGGTGAGGGGGGGATCGACCTAAGATATGCAACTTCAGTCAGCGTAACTTAGGTAAACTTTACCTGGCTGTGAGGATGGCGGCAAGTCAACTGCTGCCGCTCCCCCGTCGACTCCACTTCCGTCTCTCGCGAGCTGGAGTTCTGGAGTCGACGGGGAGCGCGTTCGGGGATCAATTTATCCGCATCTAGATGAGACGCAATAAATTGATCCCTGATAGATCGATCTCTACCCATCAATCTGGCGGGTAGTGAAGACCTGCCCTCAGATATATGTTTATCTAAAATTATAGTAAAAGTTGCATGCTACTGGATATTTTGAGAATTAGTACAAGATCGAATAAATTCAACATAACAAAATGGAATATGCAACTTGAACTCTCCCCCTTATGTTTAATTTTCATATTCATTGACTGAGTGCTTAGATAAGGAACCTTAATGTTGCATTAACAACTTTTTGCATTTAATTTTTTTAAAACTGTATACATATAGAAGCTCTCTGATTAGCTAACACAAGCAACTATTCTGTTTCTTCATCTGGTTAGACTTAAGGCACCAGGGTACAGTGGATAACAGTAAGTGAGCATAAGAAAACATTCTAATGTAGCAAAAGTATTCAACAAAAGCAAAAATTTGTAATATGCATACTGTATACAAAAAGTACATTCCTTATAATAGAACATTGCATCTAACTTGAGAAGACAGCTGTTCCATGACAGTGCTCTGTTCTACTGATAAACTTCATTTTCCTCGGGGATAGCAATTTTAAGGAACTCCGCAAGTCTGAGTGCTGAGGGTGCTGGGAGATGCAATGAATCACTGCATCTCCTGGATACTCTGTCCCTGTTGCCTCCGAATTTGACTCTGTACACTTTGGAGGGGGCTGTACCAATCAGATGGGGGTCCTTGGAGGAGTGGAGGCTGCAGACAGCTTGCAACACTACATTTCATCTCCAGTTGAACTTTCCATCCTGAGTGGCTGAAATATGGGTGTCACTGATGGAATCCAAACAGTGACTCAGCCACAACAACACTAAATTCCACAATATTTACCTGAACACTTCATGTGATGTATTTAGTATTATATCAATGCTCCACAGCACCTGCAAACAAGAATTAAAAAAAAACCCACACACTTTAAGGTTTTCTTACTTGTTTGTCTTTCTTTTCCATAGCATCTTGTTTTTGTTTACATTTTTGAGAAGTGTCTTTGATTTCAGCAGTCTGCATACAACAAAATTAAACGAAAAAAAGCAGGAAATTAGCCATAATTATTTTGTATATGTAACTTTTTTTAAATAATAGGAAACATGCAAAAATCAGACTTTGGAAGGACATTCTGTTTGGAGCACCAAATATTTACCTACCATAAAATTTATTTTGACAAAAGCTGCACATTCATCAGAAGGAAATTGTTTCTAGACACTAACAGTTGTTTTATTTCATTGTAATTAGTCTAACAATGTTTACTACATTTATATTGTCTATAGTTTGTACAGAACTTATACTTGCAAGTGGTTTAGGAGCTACAGAGCTGCACATTTGGATATACTTGCCAATAAAGAAAGGCTCACAACATAATTCTGAAATTAAAATCACAATGCTCTTTAAGGATTGTAAATAAAAGAATTACATTTAGACTGTTATATTTTAAAAGGTGGCCTCCTTCTCTGTCTCCAAAACAACTTTCCCAAGGAAGATCTAATTGACTTAGTGCTCAACTGTTACAACAATCCCAGAGTAAGTGGCAGTGTATTGTTGCATTGTCCCAAGAGCAACCCAGGAGAGAATCTGGGACTCAGGGAATAAGTCTCACTCCCAGGTCTTCTGCAGCTCAAGGAAGAGATTAAACTGTACTGCATCTATATTCTGCACATCTATGCAAGCTGACATGCTTGAGAGTGAGATGGGGTATTGAGCCAATGTCTCTCCCCTGCCCCCACTTGTGAGAAGAAAGGGTGTGTGGCATGGCAGCTCTGTAATCTGTTCCCTGACTGAGATGCTATCTGTCACGTGGGTAACTAGTGAGGGGCCATAAGGAGGCAACTTGCGTTCTCTTAAGCCACTCCACCGCCATCCTAGACAGGCCACACTTTGGCTTCGTAAATCTTTCTTTTAAAAAGGCATTTAAAAGGGACCCCACCAATCTGAGATTTAATGAGGTTTTTTAAAAAAATATACTAAAGTAGTTTCAGGTACTATGCATGTCTGAGTCCTTCTGGCAAATTTTGTTATTTTAAATCACATTTTCCTACTTATTAATTTTTTAAAATGTGTCTAACACTCCCCTGCAACTGCATTCAAGACCCATGCAAACAAGAGAAGGAAGTAATTGACTATACAGGGAAAACAGTGAAAATGACTACACACAAAGGGCATAAACTCCATTGATCTCAATGAGTGTCTTGAATTCAATGAGAGTCCTTCCAGTGACTTCAATGGGCTTTGGATCAGAGTCAAAGTACTTTCAAATTCACAGAGTAAACAGGAAAAAAACCCTAGAAAAATACCTCCTCTACTTTTTTAACAATCAGTTATTGCACTTAGTAAGTGACGATAATCTGAGGAGTTGCTTGCACAACAGTTGGTAAAAAGTTTTCAGATGCAAAAGTGGATTTTTTTTTATGTTATGGTGCCCCTTTAAAAGAAATAGTAAGTGTTAAGTAAAACAGCTAAAGTAAGATGTATTTTGGATACCTGAACTTGTGAATTAATAACAGCACCTGTGTGACAACACCACTGTCTAGTGGAAGTATACTGCACTGACACACAAGGATTCATCTGTAATCCCCACCTCCCTGAGCCACCAGAGCGGGGAGGGGGAATCACACTGGCATATAGGGGAGTGATGAAAAAACTCCTGTGGCAACTGTTTGGTGAAACTCAAACCAATAAAAAGAGGGAAGAACAATTCAGAATTCTTTTGCCAGAAGGAAGATCTGACAAATGCAGGATGGTAGTGAGCATCAGCATACTGGGATCAGAAAGAACCTGGAAGGATGGCAATGGATCCAGAATTTAGAAAAATTGGGAAACACAATCAGAAGTAGGGTGTCCAGTTTTGAAAGGAGGAGGGAATCAGGAAGGAGAGATGCTCCTAAAGTATTGTATTTTTGGTTGTAGTTAGGGAAAGATGCACAAAAAAGTAGGAGGAGAATGAAATGGGTTTTGTCTTGTTTTAATGCATTTAATATATGCTCACGCAAAATAAGTTCTTCATCCCTCTGTGTTCTACTGGACTCTAAATTCTGACAGAGGTATCAAAAAACATTAAGGATGATTTATCAATATTTTACAGACAAACACAATTTCTCTAAAGAACCAGAAGAATGAAATATCTGCCTGGTATTATGAATGAAATGAAAGTACTGTATGGCTGCATATGGATGGGAGTTTAAAAATACTGTATTGGAGGCACATCACAACAGGAAGATACACTTCTACTTGGCTCCCTCAGCAACTGGTATCTAGCAAACTTAAGAGTTAAATCTTACCAATAACTTATTTATTTTGAAGATAATATTTAAGACTTCAGCCAATCCTACAATGCCAAAGATTAAGAAGAAAGCCAGCTATTAAGATTTCATGTGAAATTGCCCACTGCTGAGATGAAGGATCTACCATCTTACTGTGAAGCAATTACTGTTTCTGCTCCTGCTGAAAAGTGGACTAAATCAAAGAAAACCTGCCTTGAAACGTAATTGAAAACGTAATGCCTGTTTCCAAAATGTGCAAGAGGCAATAGCCATTATGGATGGGGAAAATGAATTCCATCAACTTCAGAGTACTGCAACTGGAAGCTGAATAGACAACAGTATTGAAATTAGACCCTTCAGTGCAGAAGCCACTACACGATAAATGACCAGAAAAATGACTTTTGGGGCTAACGTTTTAAACAGATCTCTCTACCTGGCTTTCACATGGAAATACTAGAAACGTATTGCCCTGAACTACAGTAGTTACCTACATGATAGATAGCATGTCAGTCAGGGAACAGGTTACAGAGTTGCCATGCCACACCCCCTTTCTTCTCACAGGTGGATGGAAGGAGAGAGAATGGAGGAGGTGGTGGGGGAGGGAAATTGGCGCCACACCGCATTTCACTCTCGGGTATTGCAGCTTGCACAGATGTGCAGGATATAGATGCAGTACAGTACAGGGACTACTACAGATGATAGAATCTTTATTGAAAGAACATAGTCCACTGCAGTAAGAGAAATACCAAAGAACCCCACCTATCAACTACAAAAGCTACTACACCTCTACCCCGATATAACGTGACCCAATATAACGCAGTAAAGCAGCACTGGAGGGGGGGGGCCTGCACGCTCCGGCGGATCAAGGCAAGTTTAATGTAACGCGGTTTCACCTATAACGCGGTAAGATTTTTTAGCTCCTGAGGACAGTGTTATATCGGGGTAAAGGTGTATTTTTAAAGCAGGGATAAGGATAGAATCTTATGTGAGATATGCGAGAAATTGTCTTTAGAAAGTCATATTGTGTTCTTCCCTAGACCTAAATCTCAGTATTCAGACAGAGAGAGGATTATTAGTACTAATTTAAGACCCCAATCCTGCAGCTGACTGTACACATTTGGTCCGAAGCACCTACACATAGTCATTCACAGGATCAGGGCTTATTACAATATTGAAAATATTGATGCCGTAATCCTCTTTCTCCCCACCCAAAAAACCCCTCAAGTAGGCATTCTAGAGAGAAATATTTCTCTTCTGAACAGTTAGCTGCAAGACTTTAAAAAAAAAAAAATCCAAACCCCTCAACATTTTCAAGGTCAGCACAGGGACACTTGATATCAACTGGAAAATTAATTCTAACTAGCTTATGACAGACATTGTTAAATCACATGTACATTTGATTTACATTCATATTTTATATATGTGAATAACCAACTTTTTTTTATCTGCCTTTCAATTTTTTATGACCGAGAAGAAATATATTTTGTATTAATTTGTCAAATTTTTTTTTTAAAAATAGGTCCAAACAGCCTCCTCCTGTGTAAAACCCTTTGAAGCTCTCCAAGGGGAGGAAGACTCAGCAAGGTTCCCCTCATGGATTTTTCCCAAACTGTTCTAGGGGGAAGGCTTTCTCTTAACTTGCAAAATTAGCAGGATTTTATTCCTCCAGATCCTGCGATTCCACCTAAGGCACAGGGTCTTCCCACGCATAGACAATCTGCTTTCATTCCAGCTCTCCAGTCTCTGATCCTTCCTCTAACTTCACCTTCCTTGTCACCCCCTTAGAATAGGATTCTTAGCCAGAGCAGAACCACAGAAAAGTTAATGTAACATCAGATGCATTAATTTTCCTACAGATTTGCTTTCAGACTTGCCTCCTTCGAACCAGAGATGTCCAATACTACACAGGGCTTTTTGCAGGCCTGGGTGGAGCAGTCGGGACACAGACATGAGCATGCAGAGCGAGATCTCAGGGAAACAGTCAAGCTTGTAAATGTTTGATACTGATGTCAGGCATAAATGGCCTGAAGAAAATCCTATTACACAACTGGTCATAACATGCCTGAAACTGAAATAGAACTTTAAAGTTGGACTGCTTCCACCCATCGCCAAACTGAGGATAAACAGAAGATCACACAGTTCTTGGACCAAAAGTATGGATTTATATTGCTTCCCATAACAAAAATAAGTGTCAATCCTTTGATTACAATTATGGAATAACAATGTTTTCTACACATAGATTGTTCATCTGAACATTGTAATTGAAAGGAAATTCAAAAAAGTTAGATACACTATATTGATATAGTGAAGAGATTTTAATCTTTAAGAATGTGTGCAGTTTCTCTGACATTTTAGGAGATGACAGCCATGTGAAGTAGCCTGTGTTAATGTGTACTATTAAACTGGCTGATTCTTTAACATAAAGCAAAAAAGAATGTGAGCATGGTCTTCCCATGATGGTACAAGCACTTTAGTTACTGCCCCCACATCTTCTTCTATTGATGCCAGTGAACATTCTCTGGCAACAAATCAAGGAGTTTTCACATGCCAAGAAAAGGCAGGGTGAGGGTAGAGTGAAAATCAATTACCAATCCCCAAAAGGGAACTACTGGCACAAACAAACAATCAGTAAAACAATATCAGTAGCTCTATGGCAATACTTACAAAATACTAATCCTGCAACTGTGTTATGACAATGAGAATTTAATTTGATGATCAGGAATTATTCAATTTGTGTGGTCCCCATTAATGTAATATATAACCCCTCCACACATACACTTTTCCTCACAACATAGCAACATTAATACCTCCCCCTTACAAATGGAGCACTGAAACAGAGATAATGAGGGTAAATTCCTGGCACCATTAAAGTCAATGGAATCTTTGCCATAGACTTTCGTGGAACCAGGATTTCATCCTAAGTGACTTGCCCAAGATCATACGGAAAGCGTATGGCACAATCAGGCACAGAACTAATCTCTCTTAAGTTCCAGTCTGTTGCCTTAACCACCAGACCATCCTTTCTTCCCCAGAATAGAACAGCGCTCCTCAATCTTGAAGAGCGCTGTCATCAAAGCGAGTCTTAGGCCTGGTCTACACTACGCATTTAAACCGGTTTTAGGAGCGTTAAACCGATTCAACGCCATACCCGTCCACACTAAGAGGCCCTTTATATCGATATAAAGGGCTCTTTAAACCGGTTTCTGTACTCCTCCCCAACGAGAGGAGTAGCGCTAATATCGGTATTGCCATATCGGATTAGGGTTAGTGTGGCCGCAAATCGATGGTATTGGCCTCCGGGCGGTATCCCACAGTGCACCACTGACCGCTCTGGACAGCAATCAGAACTCGGATGCAGTGGCCAGGTAGACAGGAAAAGCCCCGTGAACTTTTGAATATTATTTCCTGTTTGCCCAGCGTGGAGCTCCGATCAGCACGGGTGGCGATGCAGTCCGAAATCCAAATCCAAAAAGAGCTCCAGCATGGACCGTACGGATGTGATTGCTGTATGGGCAGGCAAATCTGTTCTATCAGAGCTCCATTACAGAAGACGAAATTCCAAAGCATTTTTTAAAAATCTCCAGACAGAGGCCACAGCAGGGACTCAGCTCACTGCTGCGAGACAAACGTAACGGAAAGCCAAAGAATCAAATGGACGCTCATGGAGGGAGGGAGTGGGGACTGAGGACTCAAACTATCCCACAGTTCCTACAGTCTCCGAAAAGCATTTGCATTCTTGGCTGAGCTCCAAATGGCTGTAGTGTCAAACACATTGTCTGCGGTGGTTCAGGGCATAGCTCGTCAATTTACCCCCTCACCCACCTCCAGAAGTAAAAGGGAAAAAAATCCTCTCTTGACTCTTTTAAATGTCACCCTATGTTTACTGAATGCTGCTGATAGACGCGATGCTGCAGCAGTCAACGGCAGCATCCTCGCCCTCCCCCCCCCCATGGGTGGCTGATGGTACAATATGGCTGATATCCATTCTCATCATCAGCCTTGTGGCAGATGGTGCAGTGCAGTAGGACTGCTATCCGTCCTCATCATCAGCCCGTGAGTGCTCCTGGCTGGCCTCCGGAGAGGTCAGCCGGGGGCGCCTGGGTAAAAAACTCCTGATCATTCCTGGTAGATGGTGCAGTACAACTGGTAACCATCTTCATCATAGCAACAGGGGGCTGAGCTCCATCAGCCCCCGCCCTTCATGTGTAAAGAAAAGATTCTGTTCTGCCTGGACTATCATAGCAGCGGGATGCTGGGCTCCTCTCCCCAACACTGCTTAATGTCCTGTCTGGACTATCATAGCAGCTGGAGGCTGCCTTCCCCTCATATCTCACTAACAAGTCACTGTTTCTTATTCCTGCATTCTTTATTACTTCATCACACAAATGGGGGGACACTGCAACGGTAGCCCAGGAAGGCTGGGGGAGGAGGGAATCAACAGGTGGGGTTGTTGCAGGGGCACTCCCTGTGAATGGCATACAGCTCATAATTTCTGCGGGATCTGACACGGAGCGGTTGTGCTCTCTGGTTCTCTGATACACTGGTTCTCTAGTACACTTGCCCCATATTCTAGGCAGGACTGATTCTACTTTTAGATACCGTAAAGGAGGGATTGACTCGGGGAGTCATTCCCATTTTTGTCTTTTGCGCCCCCGGCCAATCTCAGCCAGGGGCACCTATGACAGCAGCAGATGGTGCAGCACAAAAGGACTGGTAACCATCATCTCATTGCCAATTTACAAGGGCATGGTAGATGGTAAAGTACGGCTGATAACCATCTCTGCTATCATGCAAAAGCGAATGAATGCTGCTGTGTAGCGCTGCTGAATCGCCTCTGTCAGCGGCATCTAGTACACATACGGTGACAGTGACAAGAGGCAAAACAGGCTCCATGGTTGCCATGATATGGCGTCTGCCAGGGCAATCCAAGCAAAAAGGGCGCGAAATGATTGTCTGCCGTTGCTTCCCCGGAGGAAGAAATGACTGACGACATTTACCCAGAACCACCCGCGACAATGATTTTTGCCCCGTCAGGCACTGGGATCTCAACCCAGAATTCCAAGGGGCGAGGGAGACTGCGGGAACTATGGGATAGCTACGGAATAGCTACCCACAGTGCAACGCTCCAGAAATCGACACTAGCCTCGGACCATGGACGCACACCACCGATTTAATGTGCTTAGTGTGGCCGCGTGCACTCGATTTTATACAATCTGTTTTACTAAACCGGTTTATGTAAATTCGGAATAATCCCGTAGTGTAGACGTACCCTTAAACACACCAAATAATATCAGCACAAAATCCTGTGTTAAGGCAATATCACATCACAACACATAAATTGTAAATTAAATCAATCCAACCATAACAGAATTCTAAATTAAATCAACTGTAAAACAATGTTAGAATATCACAGTGAATATTCGATTACTCTCCCATTTGGAATAAATGATTTATTTCCTCTACCACCTCCTTACTTTTTTGCTGATAGGAACACAGATGGAGTACTACTGAACTACAGGCACAGTTTAGACCTACCTAATTTACACACACAGGCCTCGATCCCACAATGGAACTACTCACTTGCATAAAGATTAGCGAGTGTTTATAGAATCAGGGACTGGATTTGTTAATCTGACTTCAAAAACAGATGTACTGATTCAAGTATAAACAACGAGGAGTCCTTGTGGCACCTTAGAGACTAGCAAATTTATTTGGGCATAAGCTTTCGTGGATTAGAACCCACTTCATCAGATGCATGGAGTGGAAAATACAGTAACAGGTATAAATACACAGCACATGAAAAGATGGGAGTTGTCATATCAAGTGGGAGGTCAGTCTAATGAGACAATTCAATTAACAGCAGGATACCAAGGGGTCAGTAGGTTTTCGGTATAGGGTGCTGGTTATGTGACCATTGCTTATTAGCACTGTAGTGTCTAGGAAGTGGATCTCTTGTGTGGACTGGTCCAGGCTGAGGTTGATGGTGGGGTGGAAATTGTTGAAATCCTGGTGAAATTCCTCAAGGGCCTCCTTCCCATGGGTCCAGATGATGAAGATGTCATCAATGTAGCGCAAATAGAGTAGGGACGTTACGGGACGAGAGCTGAGGAAGCATTGTTCTAAGTCAGCCATAAAAATGTTGGCATACTGTGGGGCCATGCGGATACCCATAGCAGTCCCACTGACTTGAAGGTATAAATTGTCCCCAAATCCAAAATAGTTGTGGATGAGGACAAAGTTACAAAGTTCAGCCACCAGGTTTGCTGTGATAGTATTGGGGATGCTATTCCTGACAGCTTGTAGTCCATCTTTGTGTGGAAGAATGTTCATGTAGAGAGCTTCTATATCCATAGTGGCTAGGATGGTGTTTTCTGGAAGATCACCAAAAGATTGTAGTTTCCTCAGGAAGTCAGTGGTGTCTCAAAGACAGGTCAGAGTGCTGGTAGAGTAGGGCCTGAGGAGAGTTTACATAGCCAGATAATCCTGCGGTCAGGGTGCCAATGCCTGAGATGATGGGGCATTCAGGATTCCCAGAATAAATGAACACAAATCCGATATCAGGAATTATAACATTAAAAAACCAGTAGGAGAACACTTTAATCTCCCCGGTCACTCAATAACAGACCTAAAAGTGGCAATTCTTCAACAACAAAAATTCAAAAACAGACTCCAACGTGAAACTGCAGAACTGGAATTAATTTGCAAACTGGACACCATCAAATTAGGCCTGAATGAAGACTGGGAGTGGGTGGGTCATTACAAAACCTAATTTTTCCCATACTAATTTCCCCCTACTGTTACTGACACCTTCTTGTCGACTGTTTGAAATGGGCCATTCTCATTTCCACTACAAAAGTGATTTTTCCTCCGTTGGTATCCTACTGTTAATTGAATTATCTTGTTATACTGACCTTTCACTTGATTTGGCAACTCCCATCTTTTCATGTGCTGTGTATTTATATCTGCTACTGTATTTTCCACTTGATGCATCTGATGAAGTGGGTTATAGCCCATGAAAGCTTATGCCCAAATAAATTTGTTAGTCTCTAAGGTGCCACAAGGACTCCTGTTGTTTTTGCTGATACAGACTAACACAGACAGCTACCCCTCTGAAACCTAATTCAAGTATGTCGCTCAGTTAGCTGGTTTGACCCTTTTCCATCACTTTTATCATTTCTATCACCTCCTCAGCTTTGGCTCCCACATTTACATAGCACATAACCCATAATGAAGAATTTATTTTCTGTACAAGTTAAAACAAAGATGCTTAATATATTTTCCTGTGTTTTTCACACAGAGCATAACTTTTTCATTAATACAGCCCTATATTTCTAAGAATTATGGCAACAGTTGTTCACAGCAGAATTCCTTCCTGCTTTTAGAAATCAGTTAATTAATTAAAAATGAGAAAATGATTAAAACTTAGCAGGATAATACCAAGCTGTGCAAATGCAGCTTTGCATTTAACAGTATGGAGGACTGTACAGCATTATGAAAATTAATCTCAGGCTTCCAGCTGTTAAATTCCCTCTAAGGGAACACAAACTTTTACAATAAAATTGAAAATAGTTCAATTTGTTTTTAAAAAAAGTTAAGACATTTTGAACCACAGAAGCAAAAAAACAACAAAAACACTTAACCTTTCCCCCACCCCAAAGAAAAACAACAAACAAACAAACTTTGAGCAGTATTGTGGAGCATGAAATCCAAATATACTTGCATTTATTTATTTATTTGTAATGGACTAGTTTAGCAAAAATGTTTTTGTTGTCTTTGAAGTAATATAACAGTAGACTCAGCCTTTAACAGAAAATGATAGCATGCACTTATCTGTTAAAAACACATGATAAAAGAGTAGAGCTAATTAAACTTTGTTACAAATAATAGTTGTTAAAAACTTAGGTCCCAATTCTGCAAGTTCCCCCATGTGGGCAGACATCTTCAGGTGTGTGTTCATTCAGGCGGGAGTTGTAAGCAATCAAATAATTTGGACAAATAATTTTCATTATATCAGTTATTCATTAACTGTTTGCTTTGCCTATTTGTTATTCATAGACTCAAACTGTAAGGCCAGAAGGGACCACCATGATCATCTAATCTGACCTTGTGCATATTGCAGACCACTGAACCTCAGCCACCCAGTCCTCCCTTGTAATAGCTCTATAAACCTCTGGTGAGTAACTGACATCCTCAAATAATGATTTAATTTAAAGACTTCAAGTTACAGAAAATCCACCATTTAATCTAGTTTAAACCAGCAAGTGACCTGTGCCCCAATGGGCAGAGGAAGGTAAAAAAAAGTTCAGGGTCTCTGCCATTCTGACTTGGAGAAAAATTCCTTTGTGATCCCAAATATAGTGATCATTTGGACCCTGAGCATGTCAACAAAACCTACCAGCCAGACACTTGGGAAAGAATACACTGTAGTAACTCAGAGTCATTCCCCTCTAGTGTCTGAGCTCCTGCAGTTGGGGATATTTGCTACTAGCAGTTGCAGATGGGCCACAGGTATTTTAGACCAGGGGTCAGCAACCTTTCGCATGCTGCCCATCAGGGTAATCCTCTGGCGGGCTGAAGGAGCCTCATCCTGAGTCTGGCGTGACGGACCACGTACGTGCACACTGACATATGGCCCATGAGTTGCAGGAAAACCCTGGCTTTTGTAACTGGGAACCTCGTGACCGAGTTGATGAGACCCTTTAGGGTCTCGAACCTGTCTGGTAGGAGAGAGGCCCTGGCCGACACTGCATCCAGGAGCGCCCCAATAAACTTGATGCATTGGACAGGGACTAACGTGGACTTGGTATTGTTTACAAGCAGGCCAAAGGCGGTGCACGTTAACAGGAGGAGCGGTACATGATCCCTCACCTGCGACCGGGAGGTGCCCTTGACAAGCCAATCGACCAGATATAAGGAAATATCTGGACCCCCAGCATCTGAGGTAGGCCACTACCACCAACATGCATTTTGTAAACACCCTGGGGGCAGTGGACAGTCCAAACAGAAGACCATAAATTGGCAATGATTGTGTCCCACCACAAACCGGAGGAAGCGCCTGTGCCCCTCGAATATGTGGATGTGGAAGTACACGTCCTGTAGATCGAGGGCAGCGTACCTGTCCCTGGGATCCAGGGAGGGGATGAAGGAGGCCAGGGAGACCATGCGGAATTTGAGTTTCACCATGTGCTGATTTAGGCCCTGTATGTCCAGTATGGGTCTGAGCCCCGCCTTTAGCCTTCGGGATAAGGAAGTAATGGGAGTAGTACCCCTTGCCTGTGAACTCCTCGGGCACCGCCTCTATTGCTCCTAGTTCCACGAGCCGCCCCACCTCCTGCTCGAGCAGAGCTTTGTGAGAGGGGTCCCTCGGGGCGCATGGGGACGGAGGGTGGTTGGGCGGGGAGGACGTAAACTGGAGGGTGTAACCCTGGGAGATGGTGTTGAGGACCCATCCGTCCGAGGTGGTCCGCGACCATTCTGGGAGGAAAGCACATAACCGGTTGGAGAAGGGAAGCTTTATTGGGGTTGGATCCCTGATAAGGACTGGCGGGATGCCCCCAAGCGTCCCATCAAAACTACCTTTTCCTTGCCGGCTTGCCCTTAGAGGTTCCAGCCTACGAGGGCTTCTCTTATAGTCCCGCTGCTTCTCATGGGCGGCCTCGTACTTCAGGAGGGCAGCCAGGGTAGAAGTCTGCTGCGGCTTAAATTTAGGTTTTGCCGGCGCCAGGACATATAGGCCCAGTGTCTGGAGGGTCATGTGGGAGTCCTTCATGCCACGCAGCCTTGTATCTGTTTCCTCTGCAGACAGGGCTTTCCCATCAAACGGGAGGTCCTGCATGGAAGACTGCGCCTCGCTGGACAGCTCAGAGAGTAAGAGCCATGACGCCCGTCTCATGGACACCACTGAGGCCATTGATTGTGCGGCCGTGTCCACAGCATCTGAGGCAGCCTGTAGGGGAGCTCAAGCTGCCGTTGCCCCTTCCTCCATGAGCACCCTGAACTCCTTCTTATCATGCCCCTGGAGGGAGTCCTCAAATTTGGGCAGGAAGCCCCACAGACTGAATTTGTACCGGCCCAGGAGAGCCTGATGGTTCGCCACTCGTAACTGGAAACTCAAAGACAAATACATTTTTCTTCCGAAAGAGTCCAGTCTCCGAGAGTCTTTGTTCTTTGGGGTCGGGGCTGGCTAACCTTGTCGTTCCCTGATGACCAACTCGACCACCAGGGAGTTGGGTGCCAGGTGGGTATATAGGTACTCATGCCCCTTAGCGGGTACGAAGTACTTTCGCTCAGCCTTTTTTGATATAGGGGCCAACGAGGGCATTGTTTGCCACAGGACATTCAAAATCTTAGCCACCCCTTCATGGAGTGGCAAGGCCACCCTACCCGGTGCTGATGGGGACAGCACATTAAACAGGGAGTCCACAGGCTCTTCCACCTCCTCTGCCTGGAGGTGGAGGCTTGCTGCCACCCTCTTTAAGAGGTCTTGGTGGGCCCTAAAGTCCTCCTGCGGTATGGAGGGGGGCGGGGCCGCAATCGCCTCCTCCGGGTGGGGGCGAAGAGGCCAGGGCGGTGCTCTCAGTGTCAGCCAGCACCAGAGGATCCACCCCCTGGTCGGACTCCAGGCATGGTGCCGAGGACGTGCGTCCCACCAACCCCTTTGTCAGGGGTCTAGAGATGGATGCCGACAGAGCCTCCAAAGCTTTGGCCACCGAGCGAGCTCCCACCGGGGGCTACGTCGGAGGCCACGGTGCCCACTGGTACCACTCGGCTGGCCATGATGCTCGGTGCCCCTGCACTTGCTGTGGCACCGCCGGGGCTGGCTGTCCGGGTTGCCCGGTTTGGCTCGTCGAAGGGCGGCTATGAGCGGAGACCTGGCTGGCGTAGGATCCGCTGCTGTCTCTCAATCAAGAGGAGTGGCAGTACTGGGATCTTCAACGGTCACGGGACCGCAATCTTGACATGGAGGACCGGTACCAACGGTAATAGCTGCTCCACGAACGGCCTCGACAGGCGGACCCACGACAGCAAGACGACGGTGATCAACGCCCAGGGCTGCGATGTCTCGGCAGAGACTCGGAGTGGAAGTCCGAGTGGGAACGGCATCGACAACTGTGCCGTGACCAACTGTGGTACCTTTTTTGGGACGAGGACCGACAACAACATCTGCCGCAGTCCTGTCGATATCTGCTCTCTGAGGAGGACTGGTGCCACGAGTTCCGGATGGATGGAACTCAGCCCGACAGTCTAGCTGGCGTCGGGGCAATCCACGTGGACTCTGCCCCAAGTGGACACTGGGCAGTGATCAGCATCGGGAACGTTCCCTTGACTGAGACCGGTACTGAGCCAGGGGCAACTGTGGAGATCCCAGCGGCGGCTTGCCTCTGGAGCGCAGGATCGACATTGGCGGGGCTCCGGGCACCGGCATGAACATGACGTCCTGGGCCACTTGGAGGGCTTTGGATGTGGAAGGCATCCGGACATCTGGGGAGGCCTGTTCCGAAGAGGCTGGGCTACTCCACTTTACGTGAGTCGGAGGCCAGGGGATCGAGGACTGCCCGACATGGGCCTAGCCTCTTTCCCAGACTTCCCTCGGTGCCACTGCAAGGAAGGAGTCTTGGTCCTCTTGGCGTGTCCCGTGGATGGGGAGCAGTGCTTATTGGTCGAAGGCACCGGCTGATCGCCGCATACTGGCACCGCAGTGCCCAGTATCAGCTCAGAGCAGCGTGCCAGGGTCAGGGTCAGCGCCAACTCCATCAGAATGGCCCGGAGCCTAATGTCTCTTTCCCTTTTGGTCCGAAGCTTAAACGATTTGCAAATTTTGCACCTTTCGTTGATGTGGGTCTCTCCCACATCAATGAAAGGTGCAAACAGTCTGTGTGCAGGTCGCTCCTCGGCACAGAACACCGACAAGAACCACAAGACTTAAATCCTGGGCTCGGGGCATGCCCCAGCCTGGGCTCACTGACTAACTAAACCAGCTAACTAACTACAGGTACTAAATGAACGAACAGTTCTGGGGACAAGCTAGAGCGAAGCAGAGCAGTTCTGACGCACCTTCACTGATGGCAAGAAGGAACTGAGGGTGGGGGGAGTGCGCAGCTCCTCTTATACCACGCCAGGCAGGTGCCGTTCCAGGGGCCGTGGAGGGCGCTCCCCCCCTACGGGTAGTGCTAGGGGAAAAACTTCTGGCACCGGTGCACGTGGCGAGCATGCACACCTACTATGGAATACACATGAGCAATCACTCGAAGAAGTAGTTAACAAACACCAATTTTAGTGCAAAGGCAATATTTAGTTGCATACCATTATGTTTCAATAGTTACCAACTAAGGAGAATCAATCTTTCTTTCGGAAAATAACTAAAAAGTAAAAATGTAAAATGATTAAACCATCAGTTTTAATCAAGGTTTCCTGATCACTGATTTAAATTGTGATTAAAATTGGTGATTTAGAATGCTTTAAGTCAAACCACCCTGCTCACCACTTTTTAAAAGAACAAATAGCAAATAATGAATACAGTACATCTGATACTCGGGCTAAAATACATGGAGGAGGACCAGTTACTATCTGACAAACTCTATCATATAGGTATTCATAATAGGGTTAAATGTAGATGGAGTAGCAGCTAAGGAAATCAGTAAGGCCAAAATATTCAAAATTGGATGCATAAAGCTAGCTACCTAAACTAAATTGGCCTGATTTTCAGGAGGTGCTCATCAATCAGAGTTCCCAAATTAAGAAATGAAAGCGCTGCAGGTGCTTGGCACATCTAGAAAAAAAATCAGGCCAAATTAATTAGATCCCTAACTTTATGTACCTAGGTCTGTATATGTTGGCCTAAAGATTTTTAGTATAAGAAAACCATATGGCTGTGTCTATTCCTATGGTGCTTTTACAGTAGTGCACCAAATGTGATCATGGAAAGTGAACTAAGTAGTACCTAACTCCACACAGCCATATTTAATTTCCTTTTAGGGAGGAGAGGCACAAAGAACAGAGCAGGAAAAATGAGGGCAAAAATACTTTCATTAAAATCTCTTCTAAAAACATGCTCCTTCTACTATACAAAAATGAACATATTCTGATTGCTTCATATTCCATTTTCAGCTTTATTAAACACATGGAATGTCTAAATACTTTAAACCGAGAATCCAAAATACATACCTTCTCTTTGATTTTTATATCCAAATTCCTCCATTGCTTTTCAACTTCTTGGATTTGCTGTGTCATTGGAGACTTTGTTTGTTGTAGTTTTTTTAATTCTTCCTTTGCATGGTCACGGTTTTGTTTCACCTCCTCATGCTCTTGGCGAACGTTTTCATATTCCTTGCAAGAGTTTCAAGCAAAACAATGAAAGCCTTTTATCTTCTGAGTTTAGCTGGATACACATATTATGCCCTTGCAATGCTCATGTTTAATTCAACAAGAATCATGCAAAAAGTCTGTTTTACAGTGATGGAGTTCCAGTACTGGTTCAATTAACTTGCTAGATATGGATCAGCTTGACCCTGAGATACAATGACCAACCTATTTCCTGCTGATCAAAAGCATGCAATGGCATTTGAACAATTTTGCTTTAAAGTATGAGTGTAAACATCCAATTATTCTGTGAATATCCTGACTTGTGTGTGTGTCCTGGACAATACTGAACTTGGGGAGTTTGTCCTGGTTTCGGCATAGCCCAGCAGTTGACAACTTCAACCCATCATTCCACTGCAACTCCCAACACCAAGATGAACTTGGAAACTCTACTGGTATCTACAGGACCCTGAAATGTGAGTTCAAGAGCAAAAGAGTCTGAGGTACTCCAGACTCTGGGGCATACAAAAAATGGAAATGCTCATATTAGGATTTCAGACTATTATCTATTGCTTTTGCTGTATGTGTTGCTGCCTTTTCCCACCTGGATATTAATTTTTCTACTTGTAAACAGAGAACATTTTTGTATTGCTGCCCAAGTTACTTTGAAACATTCTTTGTCAACCCCTTCCAAAATGGTCAGTCTCAGAACAGCAACTTAATCCCCTGGTGACACTGACAGATAAACAGTTTGCTCTCCAGTTATTTTGTTGTTTAAGATTATTGCAGGGACAGATTCAAAGTCTTGGGATGCACCTCACAATGCCACATCCTTGCTGGAAACATCTAGATAGCCTTGGCCTATGGACAATGCAGCATCAAACGTTGAGACCCAAAGGGTATATAAAGGAGCCATGGGCCTGCCCTGCCCCTCAGTTTCTTTCACTATTTCAAAGTACACTAGGAAGGCTCAGAAATAGTTGGGAAGGAGGATTGATCATGTCAATTAACCTACACAAGCTAGCACCTCCAAGTTATTCAGTTATAGGTGAATATTGCTTTTTCAAATATTTTCTTAAGAGATCTATTCTCTGTGAATCTGATTAGCAAAGATTCTTGTAAAGGTGGGTAGGAGGACCTAACTAAACAAACAAACATTATTCTACCAAGTTGAGTGTCAGATCTTAAGATAAATCTAGAATGACATGTATATGTATGAACCACGTCATAGCTCTACAGATGCCAAGTATGGGAATGTTTCCAAGAGAAACTGTGGAGATTACAAATAAGCAATGGAATGTACATTAAGACTTTTGGGAATCATAACCCTCACAAGATCATAACACTTTGTAACTACACCGCCATCCCGCTATAACGCGACCCAATAGAACATGGGTTCGCATATAGCACAGTAGCAGCGGGGCTCCAGCGGTGCTTTAAAGGGTCCGAGGCTCTGGCTGCTGTGGGGAGCCCAGGGCCCTTTAAATCACCGCTGGAACCCTGCCGCCTCTACCCCAGGGCTACAGCAGCGGGGCTTGGGCAGCGCTTTAAAGGATCCAGGCTCCCCGCAGTGGCCAGAGCCCGGAGCTCTTTAAATCACTGCCAGAGCCCTGCCGCTGCTACCCCAGGGCTGCGGCAGTGGGGCTCGCTGGCGGGTTAAAGGGCTTGGGGCTCTGGTTGCTGCAGTTCCCCACGACCGCATTATATCAGGGTAGAGGTGTATATATATTCTCTATGTAGGTAATTTTATAAAGAATCTGTAGGACTACTTGATGGGTTTATTTCCACTGAAGGTAGTAGCTAAATGCTCTTTTTACACCTAGGCTATATAGTGAAGTTTTCCCCAGCAATTAATGTAGTTTTGGGGGGAAAAGAGGAGGAAAGTCAAACAGGTGGTTAATAAAGGGATATCAGAGTAGATCCATAGATTTCAAGAATGGGAGGGGCCATTATGATCATCTAGTCTGATCTCCTGCATAACAAAGGTCACAGTAATACCTGTACTGCACCCAATAATTTGTGGTTGACCTAAACCATGTCTTTTCTAAAGGTCATCCAAGCTCCACCACCACCACCACCAGCATTGCAGTGAGAGCTCATGTTCAGTTAGTTATGAATAATGACTGCCAGGTCATTTTCAAAGTCACTGACTTCCAACATAGTCCGGCAACCTGTAAGTATCTAAACTACCTTAGATAATCATTTGGACTACGTACAAAATCACCAGTGGATCTTTATAGAGAAACTTGATAAAGTGAAACAGTAGTCCAATAAACCGAGTTCAGCCTGATACTTGAGAGGTTTTTTTGTGTCAAAAGATAATCAAATATCATCAGAATAGTAGTAGATGTTGGGTTAATCTGGTTTTGGGCTGCCCACACAGAGAATCTCTTACATTTTGCAGCACGTTTATCTAGCAGAGTGTTTACAAATCTGCATCAGTATCAGCTGCACCTCCAAAACACACTAATGATTCTGTCCTGTTAAGATTTTAAAATCCAAACAGGAAGTTGCAAGGATTTTTAGTCCAAGTGTAGCATGCTGTCATTTTCTGTGAAAGAAGAGTGGGAATTAGTGAAAAAGAGGATGGAAGCTCCAGGTTAGCCCCCAGTTGGAGTTATTGATATTGGATATACCAGAAGCACCTTTTCTCCATCCTCTCCAATATTCTGTTATTCTCAGGATCAGCGGTATTGGAGTTAAGGCATAAAGAAAGGAAAGCATGAAAGGAGAAATAATGTCTTCCTCTTTTGAAGACAGTGTATGGCATCCTCTTTCATTGCCAATAGATCTATCTGTGGGATTTTTTCCATCTCAGAAACAAGGAACGAAGCACTTTGTACTTTCAAGACCATTTGTGCTAGAAGGTGAAATTTCTGCTGAGACTGTAGACTAATGTACTCTATATGCCTCACAGGCCAACAGTGTTAAGGACACGATTTTAAATGCACTACCTTCTCAAGGAATAGCTTTATTACAAGAAGCAGATCTGGCTCAACCCTGGTAGATGATATAGTTCATCTTCATGCTACTGCCTGCTAAATATTTGTATTACCTGATCCTGTATTTGACAGATAACAGCCTTGAGAGCCAACTAAACCACTTGTCCCAGTATAATGGTATGTAACCTGGCATCTGCCAAGTTACAGAATTTGAATTGTGACTTAACTAAGTGAGCATTCCAACCCATGGCAGAGACATTACTATACTGGGATTCAGTGGTTGGAAAGGTTCGGGTCTTCTCTGTTCAAATCCACTATGCAAGTGAGTTCAGTGTTCTGAGGGATAGCCACTAGCAGGTAGGGGTCAGGCTGACTGCTTCTTGTCCACCTTCAGACCCAAATATTCAGGATGGCAAAAGCATAGTCAATGCTTTCTACAGAGCTCTCAGGAAAATTTAAGTGTGCAGGTGTGTCTCAGCTGTGTGAATCTACAAAGGCATAACTCAAAGAACCATTTATTTCTAAACGTAAAAGTCAATTCAGAAATGTGTGTTATAACAAACAATTAGTTTTCCCCTTAGTCTCTATTGATTAGCCTTCAAAGTACTGCCCCAATAACAGTGATGTCAATGCTCTTTCCTGATTAACTGTGCACAGCCTGTAGCTGTCCTGTTTAAACAGATACTTTTTACGCCTTAACCGAGTTATCCCCTACCACTACAGGAGAAATTCACTTCACCCACATAAAAGAAAAGGACAAAGTTCATCCTCCACTGCCAGGTTGGAAGGCTATAGCCCATGTCCTTCAGTAGCTGTCCTTTCATAGCATTTGTACTGTGGGTTGGGACACCTGAGTCACATAACTATGAATCCTGTTGCCTTTCCTCAAGTGTACTCATCAATGGCTGGCATGGAGGCTTCTTCCTTAATGTACAGGGAGCTTCTCTGTGGTTGCTACACCTGCAACTCCCCTCATACAGCGCCACTACATGGCTAACCTACCGTAGAGGGCCAGGCTTTCTGCACCCTCTGTAAATTTCAATCACTGTAAATGAGATCCAAAAATTTGCCACATATACTTCATTAATTAAAGTTTCCTTTGTGGGCTTAAATGAATGGCATGAAAGCAGAGTAAATATAATAATGACATAATGCCTCAAAATTCTAAACAACCCCAGCTTAATTGATGGCTTTGATTCTCCAATTCTGAGTCAGTTTTGAAATATCACATTTTGTAATTCAAAATAATTCAGACTCTTGTGGACATAAGAAGGTGGCTATTAAAGCAAGCCAAAATGATTTACCTTTAACCCAGCACATCTCTTATTTATTTTGATTTCTTTAAAGCACTTATCTCCAGCTCTAGGCACTTGTATGACAAAACATTTTGTGAAACTCACTGCAAGACTTACTTCTGAAGCAACAAAAAGACCCATCATTCATTATGCTGTAGGGCACAAGGTGATCAGCTGCTTGGAAATACCACTACCCCATGATACAGTACTGAACGATTGGTCTAGCGGAGGGAGTCACTCTGCCTTCCTTTTAAAGCATGAAGTACAAGCCATTGCTGGAAGCAATAGGTGCAACTAGGCAAAAGCTAAGTGAGGCCAGGGGTAGAACACAATGTTTCAGGACAATTATATACTTTCTGTAATATTGGTAGTGCTTGGGCTATTCTGGGGTGGAAAAAACTTATTTCACTGCATAGTAACTCTCTCTTTTTAAAAAGATGGTGGGTTTATAATAGTTTTTCAGAAAAATTTGAAAAAAAAAACAAACTTACCATCCACGGTCTTTTTCTCTCAAGCATCTCTATTAAATCTAGATGACGCTTGCGTTCATAGTATCTCTCCACATCTTGCTTATACCGTTCATTTCTTTGCTTCATTTTCTCCAAGAAATTAGTTTTCTCTTGCAATGAATTCTGTCAGAAAATATATTTTACACTATTTACTTTGCTCTACTAAAATAACTAAATACAAAGGGGTATGCAGAAATTATGAAAAGTATGTCAACGAGAAGAAATTAAGAATTAGACAGAAGTGTAAGAACAGTAGCTTTTTGTGTTTTCATTGCAACTGAATTTCATTTTTCAAAAAAGGGAGAGTCAAACCACTAGTTATAGCCATCAGTACTGGAAGATGCACGAGAACTTTTCCCACATAATTGTGCCATGGAAACTCAAGTTTGATATAGGTAATGAGATGCAAGGTGAGTGAGCCAATAACTTTTATTGGACCAAGTTCTGTTGGTGAAAGAGAGACACTTTCTAGACTACAAACTCAAAAGCGTGTCTCTTTCACCACCAGAACCTGGTCCAATAGAAGATATTACCTCACCTGCCTTGCTTCTCTAATATCCTGGGCTCAACATAGCTACAACAATGATGCAAATAATAACAAGTAATAAGAGTAATTCAAACACAACTTAATCTTTAAAAAACAAACATTTTCTGATCAAACAAATTATTCTCTACTGGTCAACAGGAGAGGGGGGAAACTATTTTTCATTATTGCCTTACACATTTTGTTCTTTCTTGAATGAATTCTTAACTGAACAAAATATCTCTACTTTCACTACTAATTAGAAGAGATATTTTATAACTATTAGTTTTGCACCTCTATATAATTCCTTTATCTATCTTATTTAGTTAGATTAATAGGTTATCACAGAGACTATAAAGATATTATATGGCAAACAAAGTGACATTTAATTATTAGCTTGGTATCTCCATAGTACCTAGTCAATGTCACTGTTTGTCATATAATATTCTATCCCTTAAGTTAGGATCTGTGTGCATGCCCCCATTCAGCCCCATTTCCCTCACCATTTTTATTCTTTATAACTAGAAAATAAATTATGTAAACTTTATTCAGAGGACAGGGAGAGCTGAGATAGGGTACTGTTATGCTGTTAAGCATTAATGGGTGTAATTAATTAGTTGTTTGATCTACAGACAATGGCATAAGTGATTGAAGCTGTAGCTGTACTAATGAGATGGCAGAGGCTTCATGTGCACCCATTTTTTCCCTTTGAGTTTTCAAATTTTCCCCCAAATCAATAATGTTCTGGACACTTATGCCTAGAACATTCCCGGAAATTTTGGACATGACTGGATGTGGCGTTCAAATATTATTGTATTACATACAGAAGACAAATGCCACTGAATTGAGTTTAAGGCCTTTGCAACCGTGGCCAGTTAACTCTACATTGACAGGTTTCAGAGTAGCAGCCGTGTTCGTCTGTATCCGCAAAAAGAACAGGAGTACTGGTGGCACCTTAGAGACTAACAAATTTATTTGAGCATAAGCTTTTGTGGGCTACAGCCCACTTCATCAGATGCATAAACATACAGCAAGAAGATATTTATACATACAGAGAACATGAAAAGGTGGAAATAGCCATACCAACTGTAAGAGGTCAATCAAGATCTACTAGGTAGGTACTTACCTCAAGTTCTCTCTCTCTCTCTCTGAAGTTTTTTAGTTCACAGTGGAATTGGTACATTTCTGGTGGGCCAACTGATTTCTCTGTAGCTTCAAGAAGCTCAGTCTTGGACAGTTTTGCAAATTCCCCAACTTTGTCCTGCAAAGCAGAAACCAAAAACCAATGTCGTCACAGGTCTGTTATAATATTGCAAAAAAGTAATATTTTATTGCAATATATTGGCCTATCTCAAGCTAATATGCACATACAACATAGAGTTACATGTCAGACAGCTTTGGAAGTTAGTTAACAATTTTTTATTAAATGTGCACCTCAGTTATGTATTACAGCCAGCCCTGTAACTCTGTTATAGTTAGCATATGATCTATTCATATGCATATAGTTAGCATATGATTTAGTCATAGTTTTCCTTGCTGAAAAATCTAATTGTTATCAAATTTTGTCCATGGCTTTCTGAGAATCGCTTTGAACACTTCTCCAAACAAAAACAAAAACACCCTGGAAAATCTAAGTGCTCAAAATTTCACTCTGCCACATTCCCAGAATTTGTTCTAAGGTCATTTTCCTGCTAAGGTCTAGTCTACACTGAAAAACTGATTTTAAACAAATATTAGCTACTGCATTAATAAACATAGTTTAAAGACCACCTGATTAAAATATGTCGGCCAGCATGTTTTAAAAAAGACGGTTACTCACCGTTGTAACTGTTGTTCTTCGAGATGTGTTGCTCCTATCCATTCCAATTAGGTGTGCGCGCCGCACGTGCACGGCTCTTCGGAAGATTTTTACCCTAGCAACACCGGCGGGCAGGCTGGGCGCCCCCTGGAGTGGCACCGCTATAGCGCTAGATATATACCCCAGCCGGCCCGTCCGCTCCTCAGTTCCTTCTTGCCGGCTACTCCGACAGTGGGGAAGGAGGGCGGGTCTGGAATGGATAGGAGCAACACATCTCGAAGAACAACAGTTACAAGGGTGAGTAACCGTCTTTTCTTCTTCAAGTGATTGCTCCTATGCATTCCAGTTAGGTGATTCCCAAGCCTTACCGAAGCGGTGGGGTCGGAGTGAGACGTGGCAGAGTGTAAGATTGCTGAGCCGAAGGCTGCATCGTCTCTGGATTGCTGCACCAACGCGTAGTGGGAAGCGAAGGTGTGGACAGAAGACCAGGTGGCCGCTCTACAGATGTCCTGGATGGGGACATGGGCCAGAAAGGCAGCAGACGAGGCTTGAGCTCTCGTAGAGTGAGCGGTGAGATGGTTAGCTGGTATACCAGCAAGCTCGTAGCATGCTCGGATACATGCAGTGACCCAGGAGGAAATCCTCTGAGAGGAGACCGGCTTGCCTTTCATACGCTCCGCAACTGCTACGAATAGTTGGGGCGAACGCCGGAAGGATTTTGTTCGCTCTATGTAGAAAGCAAGGGCCCTGCGGACGTCCAGGGTGTGAAGCTGTTGTTCCCGACTCGAGGCGTGAGGCTTCGGGAAAAAAACAGGAAGAAAAATGTCCTGGTTTAATTGGAAGGCCGACACCACCTTAGGGAGAAAGGCCGGGTGTGGCCGAAGCTGAACCTTGTCTGCGTGAAAGATGGTGTACAGTGGACCAGCCGTCAGGGCATGAAGCTCGGAAACTCGCCTCGCTGAGGTTATGGCGACGAGGAACGCTGTTTTCCACGACAGATGGAGCAGGGAACACGTGGCCAAGGGCTCAAAGGGGGCTCTCATGAGCCTGGTCAAAACCAGATTCAGATCCCAGGACGGAGTAGGACGCCATACTGGCGGGAACAAGCGATCTAGGCCTTTGAGGAAGCGGGAAACCGTCGGATCGGAGAAGATGGACCGGTGACCGACGGGCGGCCGAAAGGCGGATATGGCCGCTAGGTGCACTTTCAACGATGAGACCACGAGACCTTGCTCCTTAAGTGACCAGAGGTAGTCCAGGATCGTTGGTATATGGACGACGAACGGATTCAGGTCTCTCTGATCGCACCAGATTGCGAATCGCTTCCATTTTGCGAGGTAAGTCGAGCGAGTGGAGGGCTTCCTGCTCTCTAGCAGGACTCGCTGGACCGCCACCGAACAGGCACGCTCCACGTGGGTCAACCACTCAGGCACCAGGCTGTAAGATGGAGGGACTGCAGGTCCGGGTGGCGGAGCCTGCCGAAGTCCTGCGTTATCAGATCCGGCCACAACGGGAGGGGAATGGGATCCCGAACGGAGAGCTCGAGCAGCAGCGTGTACCAGCGCTGCCTCGGCCAGGCCGGAGCAACGAGTACGAGGTGGGCCTTGTCCCTCCGAAGCTTCAGAAGCACCCGATGTACGAGCGGGAACAGAGGGAAGGCATATAGGAGGTGACCCGTCCAGGAGCAGAGGAGTGCGTCCGACAGGGAGCCCGGGGTGCGACGCTGGTAAGAACAGAACTGGTGGCACTTCCTGTTCTCTCTGGAGGCAAACAGGTCTACTTGGGGAAACCCCCACCTGCGGAAAATTGTGTACACCACATCTGGACGCAGCGACCACTCGTGTGAAAGGAACGACCTGCTGAGACGGTCGGCCAGCGTGTTCTGCACTCCTGGAAGATAGGACGCTACCAGGTGAATCGAGTGGGTTACGCAGAAGTCCCACAGGAGCATCGCTTCCGTGCAAAGTAGGGAGGATCGGGCCCCACCCTGCTTGTTGACATAAAACATCGCCGTTGTGTTGTCCGTCAACACCGCGACACAACGCCCTTGGAGACGGGAGCGGAAGGCTTGACACGCGAGGTGAATCGCCCGCAGTTCCCTGACATTGATATGTAAGGAGAGCTCTCGGGGCGACCAGAGACCTTGGGTGGGCAGGTCGGCTAGGTGTGCCCCCCACCCTAGCTCTGAAGCATCCGTGGTCAGGGTGACAGATGGTTGAGGAGGGCGGAATGGGACTCCGGCACACACCACTTCTGGGTCCAGCCACCAGGTGAGCGAAGCGAGGATCGGCTTCGTGGGCGTGACTACCATATCCATGGAGTCGCGGTGGGGCCGGTACACTGACGCAAGCCAAGTTTGAAACGGGCGAAGGTGCAACCTCGCGTACAGAGTGACGAACGTGCACGAAGCCATGTGGCCCAGGAGGCGAAGGCAGGAACGCACCGTTGTAGTTGGAAAGGATTGTAGGCCCCGAACTAGGGAGACCAGAGACTGATGCCAAGGTTGGGGCAGGCAGGCCCTGGCCAAATTGGAATCCAGGACCGCTCCGATGAACTCCACCCTTTGCGATGGAGTCAACATTGACTTCTCGGCATTTATCATAAGTCCTAGGCGCTGAAACAGGGCTAGGAGCGTGGTCATGTGACTCGCTACCAGTTGGCGGGATGGTCCACGGACCAGCCAATCGTCGAGATACGGGTAGACGTGTATCCGACGACGGCGGAGAGCCGCGGCAACCACTGCCATACACTTGGTGAAGACCCTCGGCGCTGTGGAGAGGCTGAAGGGGAGCACTGCAAACTGGTAGTGCATGCTGTTGACGACGAAACGCAGGTAGCGTCGATGAGGAGGGTAAATCGCAACATGGAAATATGCGTCCTTCGTGTCGAGGGCGGAAAACCAGTCTCCTGGATCCAGGGAGGGGATGATAGTCCCCAGGGTCACCATGCGAAACTTGAGCTTGAGCAGGTACCTGTTGAGCTCTCGGAGGTCGAGTATGGGTCGTAGACCTCCCTTCGCCTTGGGGATTAGGAAATATCGGGAATAAAATCCCTTGCCTCGCATATCGCTCGGCACCTCCTCTATGACACCCAAGCTCAGCAGAGACTCGACCTCTTGTAAGAGGACTTGCTCGTGAGAGGGGTCCCTAAAGAGGGACGGGGCGAAACGAACTGAAGACGGTAACCGGACTCTACCGTGCGTAGCACCCAGTTGTCCGTTGTAATCTGGGACCACGCCGGGAGGAAGTGGGAAAGACGGTTGAAAAATAACGGGGAAGGATCCGGTGAAGAGACTGATGGGCCGTCCTCGGGCGTCCCATCAAAATGCCTGTTTCGGCCCTTGAGGGGCTTTAGAGGGCGCCTGGGACTGGGTACGCCGATTGCCCGATGGTCTATGGCGGTTCAGTCTGCCTCTGCGTCCATTATCAGGCCTCGACCTGGACTGATTAAATGGCCGATAGGGCTGCTGCCTGAAGGACCTCCGCTGGGTAGCAGGCGTGTTCATGCCCAGGGTGCAGATGGCAATACGGCCATCCTTAAGGGTCTGGATTCTGCAGTCTGTTTTCTCTGAGAATAGGCCCTTGGTACTGAAGGGCAGGTCCTGCAAGGTATACTGGACTTCTGGCGGCAAGGTAGACGACTGCAGCCAGGAGATCCTCCTCATGGTCACTCCTGATGCCAAAGTCCTGGCTCCGGAATCTGCAGAGTCCAGTGAGGCCTGGATGGAGGACCTGGAGGCTTTCTTGCCCTCTTCTAGCAGGGCAGAGAACTCCTGCCTGGAGGATGTGGGAATCAACTCCGTAAACTTAGAGAGGGCCACGAAGTTGTCGTAGGCATAGCGGCTAAGGAGAGCCAACTGATTGGATATCCGTAGTTGAAGGCCGCCAGCCGAATAGACCTTCCGGCCCAACAGGTCCATCCTGCGCGCGTCCTTGGACTTCGACGCTGGCGCGGGCTGTCCATTTCTTTCCCGGTCATTCACCGACTGCACAACGAGGGAGTCTGGGGCCGGGTGTGTATACAGGTACTCGTACCCGGTCGGGGGCACTGAGTACTTTCGCTCCACGCCTCGAGCAGTGTGAGGGATGGACGCAGGTGATTGCCAGATTGTAGTGGCATTTTTCTGAATCGTGCGAATGAAGGGCAGGGCCACTCGCATCGGGGCCTCAGCTCCAATCACATTAGTAACCAGATCCTCGTCCTCAGTGACCTCTGCGACCGGGAGGTTGATGGCTTGTGCCACCCGACGGAGGAGGTCCTGATGGGCACGCAAGTCAATCGGTGGGGGATCCGATGATGAGGACCCCGCCACTGCCTCGTCCGGCAAAGAAGACGAGGAATGGCCCTGACCCATGGCTTGTAACTGTGGTTCGCCCATGGGGTGCGAAGCCTCCGCCTCTACGGGATGTTCCGCCGGTACAGGTGGCGGCGGAACCTCAACCGGAGGTGATGGAGGGGGCCTGCTGACAGTGGCTTCCGGCACCCTGTGGTCGGAGGGCCTGGGTCGCTGGAGGGAGGGGGCGCCTTGAGCCTCGTGAAAGGCCCAGGTGGTCCAGAAGCCCCATTGCTGTGGACCGTGGTCCTGTCCTTGGGGATCTGCCCGGTGATCTCCACCACTGCCCTCGTGCGAGGCGACCGACGGTTGGCGGGAAGGCCACGGGGGGGCAGAGGCGCTCAGGGACTGCGCCGTCGATGCCACTAGTCTGTCCGTGGACAGTGCTGGGGACCGGTGCCGATCGTCGCGGTACCGGGAGCGAGAGCGGGACCGTCAACCGCGTGAGTACCGGGAGGTCGACCGCGATCTCGACCGTCGTCGACGGGAGCGGCTCCGAGAACGGTGACGGGATCCGGACCTTCTTCGGTGCTGACGTCCGGAGACCGGGACCGGGATCGCCTCCGGGAGTGCGACCGGTACTGCGATGAGGAGCGGTACCGGGACTGCGACCAGCGCCGAGACGGAGAGCGGTACCGTGATGGTGACCGCTGGAGCGCTCCGTGCTGAGGACGACGGCGGAGCTGATGGTGTCGACACCGCAGGGGTAAGCGCCAATTCCATTAGGAGCTGCCTTAATCTAATGTCCCGCTCCTTTTTCGTTCTAGGCTTGAACAATCTGCAAATAGGGCACTTATCTGGTCGATGGGCCTCACCAAGACAACGCAGGCAGGAGTCGTGAGGGTCCCCAATAGGCATGTGCCGCTGGCAAGCCGCACAGGGCTTAAACCCCGGTGTCTTGGGCATACGCCCGCACCGGACGGGAAAAGAGGGGCTAAGCCCCCCTAATTC
Organism: Mauremys reevesii; assembly: GCF_016161935.1. Lineage (NCBI taxonomy): Eukaryota > Metazoa > Chordata > Testudines > Geoemydidae > Mauremys > Mauremys reevesii. The sequence continues at coordinate 91,121,556 of NC_052628.1, read as the reverse complement.
CCCTTAATCTACCTAATAACTTACTTAACTAACTACTACTATATACACTAACTACAAAACTAGAACCGAGGTGAGCTAGGGATGTGGAGGACAAACAAGCACTCCACTGTTCCAACGGCCGTCACGGGCGGGAAGAAGGAACTGAGGAGCGGACGGGCCGGCTGGGGTATATATCTAGCGCTATAGCGGCGCCACTCCAGGGGGCGCCCAGCCGGCCCGCTGGTGTTGCTAGGGTAAAAATCTTCCGAAGAGCACGGCGCGCACACCTAACTGGAATGCATAGGAGCAATCACTCGAAGAAGAATGACTTTTTACCCCTAGTCTAGATAGCGTCTAATTAAACTTGTCTGTTCTCAAGTTCAGACATGCTAGGAGGCCAACTACCTAGATGATGGAGCTCTCTGCTACTTTTCTTTTCCCAAACATACTCAGGTTCCCCTTGGCTTTGTTCTGAGAATGTATCATATATTTAAAGATACTTAATACTTTAGATTATTTTTCATCCATAGACTCAAGGCACTTTCCAAACTAGGGCAAATATCATGACCCCCAATTCAATGAGATACAGGGGGGGAAAGTAATTTGCCCAAGATCACATAACAAGCCTAGTGCAGGCCTCCAGCCTCCTAAACTTGATCCCTATCCATTGGACCATGCCGTCTCCAACACATGCTCTCTTTTTTATGGAAGATTACCTAATTTGACAAAATCAGTGAGCCTTAAAACATTATGCATGCCATACACACCCGCACACACACAAAAATATTAAAAATCATTCATGATGCAATGGTTAAAATTGGGGTTTTTTTTGTTTTTACCCTTTCTGGCCTTCCAAAGAGCTACCTCTAGTCCCTCTACTGAAAGGCCACATTTAAAAAGTCACAATCCCCTTCTCCCCACCCCCATCCCCAATAAATTAGTACTCAATTTGTATCTATTATTGTCTTTCCTACCTGAGGAAGAAACTGGCACAGATTGCCCACTTGGATATTTAAGGCTGCAATCTGCTCCTCTACTATTTTCAGGGTTGAAGGCTTTTTATTGACAAACCACACTGATGCATTGTTTGCTACATGAATCTCACGTGTGATAATGAGATTTTTAGGAGTCTTAAACCTGATTAATAGAAAAAAAAGATGTTAAGTGTTTACACTTATAGCAACTTTGGAAATATACATACAGACTGCACTGGTAACACATCTTGTTGCTTTAAATAAGAAAGCTCCAAAATTTCTGATGGCAATGACTCTATCACTAGCAAGTGAATAATAGGTTTCAAATGTTAAAACAAAAATTACTGGATACTAGAGATAGCCAAATTCAGGAATGTAATAGGAACTGCTGCATATTATCTAATGGTACAAGGTGCCGAGTTAATCCTACAAGCCATTACTCACAAAAATAATCCCTGATCACATGACTAGATCCATTAGTTCCTGAAAAATCTTCACTCAACTGAAGCCAATGAGATCATTCATGTGAGTATACTACTCATGTGAATGTATCAGTGTAACTGTTTCAAAAACATGTGTGAACAGTAGCAATATTAACAAGTTCTAAAGTATAGTAAATGGATTTTTTAAAAACACACAGCTATAGTTTAAAACATCTGAAATGTCTCTGTTACTGCATAGTACAGATCTAGATGTGTATGTATATTCCATATGTACTGTACTCATTCCTGAGGAAAACAATAATCTTATACTACTAAACTAACAATTATTACTTAGTTTTTATTTTCTGTTTAATACACTAAAAGTACAGTATACCAGATACCTCACAAATAAATATGCAAACAAGATCCCTGTACTGAAATGCTTACCATCTAATTAGCAAAACAGGGGGGATGAGATGTATCAGCAAGCAAATAAGCAGTGAAGTCAGCATTCGATCTTGAAATTGCCATTAGTTTGGTTTAGTTTATTTTTCTACTGTCTATTCAGTTAACACTTCTTTAAAAGGGGAGAATTAGGTTTATAAGGCCTTTTGGAAAAAGTTTATTTTAAGCAGGGACTTAAAGGAGCAGAGCTTGAAAGAGAAGGTGGGATTCCAAGCTTGAGGGGCTGCATGGAAAGCAGCACTAAGATGTGAGTGGGATAAGGATGTGAATACCTTTTTCGTGAAGCCTATGCCTTTCCTTGTAAATGCCTACCATGTCATTAATGATATTCCATTACCGTCACAGTCAAGAATGCTTCACCACTGTATACATGATTATTTTGATTTTAGTTATGATCCTAGAGTCAAATTCACCCAAGCTGGCACAGAGGGGTACACATTTCAAGTTCTAAAGGGCATTAGGTGTCCCATCAGTAAGTAGTCCCATATTTGATCACTTCCTCATTCTAATCTTTCATCTGAAAACTTCCCTGTTAAACAAAGTACTGAATTAGATTTAGACTTCTGCAGCTAACACAGCTAACGGTCTCCATAGATCATTAGACCCTCTCCATACTTCAAGTGAGATATGATTGGGTTACTTAATCTATCTCCTTTGACCTGCCTTACTACTTCCCAGAGAATAGTGTGACCTGGAGACCCATTGCAGCACCAACTGCCCCAGATTGTCTCACTTTGGCCCTTTTCACAAGACTGAATGTCCAATAATATAGCTTTGTATTTGGGAGCCTAATCCCATTTTATCTTGATCACTGTATTGGACAGGGCTCATGAAAGGTCTGTCCTCTGTCCCACTTCTTATCAAAACAGCATCTTTAAATACTATGCTGAGATTCACAAAAGGTTATATGCTGCAATACAGTTAATTTGTAAGACAGGTAGTATCTTTATTAGATTGATCTTTTCTAAAAGATTTAGGCTAGATTTTCAGATGTGCTCAGCACCCACAACTGGGATCAGGATTTCAAAAGAGCGTGGCTCCCATTTAGGCATCTGTATGAACTGGCCAGGTTTCCTAACAGGCTTAGCCCTGGGTGTTGTCAAATTTTCAGAAATCTTCCTCCATGGTGGGTGAGCATTTGAGAACTCAGTCAGCCACTTCATTTGGGTGTTAAATGGGAACTAAACAAGTTTTGAAGATTTGAGCCTGGAAAAGCATTAAGGGGATCTCTTTAAGGCTTACAGGCATCCTTTGACTTTGGCAGTATAGTCAATGTGTGTCCAAGATCACCTCTTCATTGTGTGTTTTGAAAATCCTCTCCCCTCCATTAAGTAAAAGATTATCCTTGGCCACAAAGGTGGTCTAAGTAATTCATTTCGGCAGAATTTAAGTTATTTTGAAGATCTAGCCATTGAAGCTGATCATTGCCCTAGTTAACCTTCAGAAAGCTGTCTTCACAAGTCCACAAACAACATTAGTATCCTCGTGCTACTGACAACCTTGCTGAACAGAATGACCAAATTCGTTAATGGGTCAGAAATTACTATTAAGATCCCTGGAGGAGAGTAATTAAATTGTCAAGAATCACTTTTACTCTGCTACTTGGGAGCACTAAGAACAAGCACAATAGCTATTTGGGATAAGGGTAAGGTGGGAGAGAGAACTCAGAAACTGAAGAGCTAGTCTTCACTTCCCGCACTATGCTCTCACAACAGCCAGGAAGCTCCAGGACTGCCCGGGGGGGGAGGCAAGTGGGGCAATTTGCCCTAGGCCCCACAGGGCCCCCCATGAGAATATAGTATTCTATAGTATTGCAACTTTTTTTTAAATGGAAGGGGCCCCCGAAATTGCCCCAGGCCTCCTGAATCCTCTGGGTGGCCCTGGGAAGCTCTGGGTGAAGGAAGATAATTCCTTCTCCCTTGCAGCCTACAAGGGGAGATACATCATGGAGAACAATGAAGGAATTCCAATTGATCAGAAACTCCTAGCCACAGACAGATGTAAAAGGTGGAGTTCCACCACCAATTTCTGGGAACAGCACCCTCTCCGTTTATAGAAGAGGGGAAGGAAGGAAGGAAAGATTTTTACTAGTGCTTTGCTGGTTCATCCCCATACCTATATTTTATATTAGCCTTTGGCTATTAGATAATCCTCTGGATAGTAGGCGTCTAAAATGTCTCAAGCCCTGTATGCACCATTTAACCTGATATCTGGTTCTCTGCATTTGATCTTAGATAGATTTTTCCTACACTTTTGTTAAATCAAGAACATTACAGAAATGTATAACTTTCACAGAGTAAACTGGATATAATCTACAAAAGATACTATTCTGGACTCCAGTGATCCTATTCATCCTTTCGCTGATATTTCACTTTGTGCTCTAATTGTGGTATGCCATTAGCCTGTCCCTTCCTCTCCCCATTCATAAAATAGCATTTTACTCTAATGGGTAAGTAGCAATTCTACAAAAAAGGTCATTTTTTTTGGAGATAAATGCACCCAACCTACACATACCTCTCTCATTTGGAAGCTTATTTTACATATGTTTAGATGAGGTATAATCTGGAGCTGCCAAGTAATGCTATAGATCTACAGGTGAGATGAAACAGTGGTTCCCAGAATGAGGAAAGTGTCAATTTTTTTTGCACAGTTCCAGAAACACTGCAACATGACTATAACTAAAGTTTTAGTTTAAGTTAATTTCAACGCCTTAGTGTGGTGTTTACTGATCAAAGGTACCAAAGGAAAGTGTACAGAGATTTTTTATTGGTTTTGCATGGGCAAGTATTTTTTTTCCCAAATGAAGCTGTCTAGATGTGGCAAAAATCAACATTCTGCAACATAACGTGAAATGTTTTCACATTGCATCTTCTTAATTGTCAAAATACATATCACACGTAATAACAATATTTCTATACTTTCAATTAATTTGCTGACCATCTCAATCTCACACTGACAATTGCATGCCATTAGTTTGTACCAGGTAATGGGCACATATAAACATACATGAATTCCTAATTTAATGCTTCTCCATTGTAAGTTTTACTACATACAATGTATCATCTAGTCTGCCCAATGGAAGATGTTAATTTGTAATTGCCTTTGCATGTACCACTAGCCTTTGAAATATTCTATAAACTAGCTTTTTAATTCAGTGACACTTATACACAGGTCAGTATTACTGTTAGATGACAATACACAGCTTCATACAAGGCTTCAGTCAAAGTGCTCACTAAACAAAAATGGTAATTTTGATAGTAACATTTAGAACTAATTCACATCTAATTTAGCACACGTCTGTATACTTGTACAAAATGAAAAATGGTGGCAATGTTAACAATATACTTTGGGAATTTTATTTCTATAGGAAAATTACAGTATATGAAGACATGGAAGTACAAGCCCCTTTAAGCGTCCATCAAAGATGATGTGCCACCAATGCTCTGTCACAGGGGCTGCTTTCAGAAATATGCAAGCAAGTTGAATTTGGCATGTCAGAGTTATACTGAACCAAGGAAAGAAAAACAGACTGAATCTGATCAAAGACCATCACGTTCACCTGCTTCTATTGCCACCACAGCAAGCACGTCCTGCAGCAATTGGTCCTGTTGCACTGTTTGCTTGAGAAAAACCATGCAAGATAGACAAGAGAGCAACAAATCTAATGGAGGCAGCATTTCAAAGAGGAGATGACGTTCTGCAGAATATCTGTGGAAGACTTAATTGCTAAGGATGCAGTTTATCACTCAACATGCCTTTCTTCCTATTTGAGTAAAATGAATTAAAGCAAAACCATCTAGTTACACTGCATCAATATTCACCTTCCGACATTGCATTTCATCACCTGATTGAAGAGATAGACAATAATCTTATGTACCAGAAGGCTCTTCTTTTGTTTAAGCTGCTAAAAAGATATTAAGCTCTGCCTTCTTCAGATGTAGAAACTGCAAGCTATTCTAGTAGCAAATTACAGACAAAATTAGAAAAACACTATGGTTCTGTAATTTCATTCCATGCACAGCATGGACAAGGCAAGTCTACCATTGCTCTGTGGAGAACAGTAACATTAGCTGATACTATTCAAGCTGCTAATAATCTGAAGCAGGAATTCAAGTCATCCAAAGATTTTGGGGATGTTCTTTTGGTGAGTGAGCCTGATGAACTACTTTCAAACGTACAAGTGGTTTTGCATAATGCTGCTTCAATCCTTTGGTCTGAAATAGCTGAAATGAAAGCCTCAGAATATTATCCAAAGCCAGATGATTGTCATTTACCGAGGTCAGCTACTTTTGTGCCCCAATTGGTATAGGAGTTTGTCCTTTGGTTGATAAAGAGGTATTTAATTCAGCCAGCAATGAATATCATCCTTCAGAAGATACTCAAAGGTGCTTCTCAATTGCAGAGTGCATATATTTAACAGTTCCACAATTATCACACCATGAATTTGGGTCATCCAATTAACTGATATACTACAGCTTCATAATTGATGCAGAATCCATGATGAGCTGAGGTGGTCTATCACTGGTGCTCCAAAAACTGAAGGAGAAAAACTCCAGGTGGTGTGTTCATTCCAAATGGAGTTGTACCACTTGATGCCACTGTAATTCTCATCCATTAAGGAGACGATAATATAGGGAAGGGGTGGCCAACCTGTGGCTCCGGAGCCACATGCGGCTCTTCAGACATTAATATGAGGCTCCTTCTATAGGCACCAACTCCTGGGCTGAAGCTACAGGCGCAAACTTTCCAATGTGCTGGGGGGTGCTCAATGCTCAACTCCTGGCTCTGCCCCCACTCCACCCCTTCCTGCCCCCTCCCCAAGCCTGCCGTGCCCTTGCTCTTTCCCCCTCCCAACCCCGAGCCTCCTGCACAGCTCAAAACAGCTGATCAGGAGGCACGGGGAGGGAGAGGGAGGCACTGGCAAGGCTGCTGGGGGGCTGCTGACATATTACTGTGGCTCTTTGGCAACGTACATTGGTAAATTCTGGCTCCCTCTCAGGCTCAGGTTGGCCACCCCTGATATAGGTATGTCTACACTGATGGAAAGAAGGCCTTCTACTCAATGGCTAGAGTGGTATTTGAAGAACAGTCTGCAGATATCTCTTATGATGCTGGACTACCATTGAACCATGGGAAAGAAAAGACACTTTCTCCAGGCAATCAGAATTTCTTATGCAATCTGAAACATTTGAAAAACCTAGAACACCTCCAGAACAGAATACGCATGAAAAAGTATTTGAGAAAAACTCATTACCTACAAATGAACACTGGCTGAGATCTCTCCTGTGGTCTTTTAAGACTACTACCTCGTGATGTCCTACCAATACCAAATGACAATGATATTGTGAGAGAGACAAGGTGGGTGAGGTAATATCTTTTATTGAAGCAACTTCTGTTGGTGCGAAACTTTCAAGCTTACACAGAGCTCTTCTTCAGATCTGGGAAACAATCAACTAACTAATGAACGCATATTTCAAGGGATCATTAGTGTAAGCTTGAAAGTTTGTCTCTCTCACCAACAGAAGTTGGTCCAATAAAAGATACTACCTCACTCACCTTGTCTCTCTAATATCCTGGGACCAACATGGCTATAACACCACCGCATACAACAATGGGTGATACAATCACTTGAATGTGAACAGTATTTTGGACTGGTTTCAACCACAAGCTTGCACCAAAGAGCACCTACACGGCTGGTGCATATGCACTAACTCTAGCTCCAAAGAGCAAAATATGCCACATTTATAGGCAAGCGGCAGATATGATTGATTTGGTTGACTTAACGTACTACTGTGGATGCCAAACCAGCTGCCATGGCCACAGTCTACACCAAAAAAAATACTGAAATGTAAAGAAATGTCAGCAGCTCTAGGACAACAGCATTCTGTTCAGACCAGGGATTCAGACCACTTATGTTGTTGCTCAGCAAGTGAAATGGACCTTCCTAAATGAACTTGGTACCAATGTGATTCGCTTATGTGTTTTCACACCCTGTACTGCTTTATTGCATGTCCTGGAAAATTTTGAGGAGACTCAGGATTGCTAGACCTTGTTGATTCTGATGTACATATAGTTTGCACTGCAGATCAAATGCTTGCTGGCAAGCAATTCAGCCATGCTCTATGTGGCTTGACTCTAGCATCTGAGGCCTGGAGCATGCTGTATAAATGTATTATTAGATTTTGTTTTATCCTTTAGATGGTTATTGTAAGGCTGTGAGGTCAAAGAAATCCAATTTTATGGCCTGAAATATACAGAGTCATTAAACTAACAGAAAAGAATGCAAATATTTTGCAGTGGTCATTTTAACATGTTGATGGTGTCACTGTTTACCCCCATTTCTATGATAACAGAAATGCCATATCTCTCCTTAAAGTAGACACAAGCTTTCAGATAATGTATGACTTCAAGTTAAGCATGTAGACAAGTGTTTGCAGCAGAAGTTAACATTTTTATTATAAACTATTTCTAGTGACAAAATCTTACTTCCAAAACAAAACGTATAAGTATAGTTTAATTGTTAAGTGATTAAAAATAAATAAATACTGGCCAAGTTTTTCAAAAACAGGATGTTAAAGTTATGCTTCTAAATGTTTAGGCACCATATTTAGGGTGGTATTTTCAAAAGCATGAAAAGTAACTTTGGAGCACAATTCCCAATGACTTCAAACCCTGATGAAGGAGTATAGCCTACTCAAAAGCTCCTGAGCTGTTTTAACTTGCGGAAGTTCAATGTATCAGATGGCAGAGTTGGTTTCAATGATCATACAAGGGCTCTTTGTATCAAATTTTGCATTTGATTGAATTGTTCCCCCAGTAAGGATGTTACTCAGACCCTATACTTGTCATTTTCAGCACAAATTTTTGTAATGTCAGATTTTTCAGTAAAAGAAGTCTCCGTAAATAACTTGCTTTAGGAAGGGCAGTACTATCTGTCCCTGAGATTTTATTACATTTAAGCCATTTGACAGGCTATTTTTATCACATATAGCATCTGCATACCTTGTTCAAATAAACATAACTATGCGGAGAATAAACTAATTGAGGTTTATTCTTCCAAGAAGATTCACTTATCCCATCAGTAATGCACAGGGTTTGCAGTCTACTTTTTGACTAGCCTCAAATGTCTCAAGTCCACTTCCACTGTATATATGCATGTCCCAATTGTGCCACTTTCCTCTGCCTTTCTTTACCTTCTTGTACTAAGATCTACCTTGATTAATTTTGATATGGTGCTATTATTCCTTGTTCTTTTCTTACCACTTTCTGCCTCTATTTACAATATTTTGTATCATCAGAAGCTGGGGATCTATCATATTCAGTTTCTTTCTCTTCCTCTTGTCTATGTATTCCTTGAATAGCCTCCTGGATTTTGCTAATTCACTCTTCCTGTACTACCCACACTGTGATAGGCCTCTCTCTGAGACAGCATTCTCTGCATGACAGCAAAATTCTCATTCTCTGATGTGTTTGGAGAGACTTCTGTTTACACCTGCATTGGTGACTGCATTCGTTTCTTCTCACCTGTCGGGTTTTAAGAAGAGAGTGTCCCTAAACTATGCTGTACTAAGTGTCCGCCTTTCATTCATTTGCCTGTGTAACAGGGTAGTCTGACTCCTTTAAGGGAAGTTTTGTTCCAGGAAAAGCCAGTTCTGTTCTAAAACTTGGAATTGTGGGATCTGCATTTCCCCAGAAGGAGACTGAAAGAAGTATTATGATAGAGGCTGCTCCATAGTAGCTTACCAGTGAGAGACTGGCTACTCAGTCTTCCTGCTTACTTGAGTCTATCACTTGACTGAACTACATATTTTGTTACCAATAAGTGACATGGCAGGCAGAATTGTAGAAAAGAGATCTTTATTGCATATGCTGAATGGCCAGAGTTAAATGTTGAGGCTCTAGAGTTTCTGGGCAAACAGCTTAACCCCACCTTGCCTTCTTGAGCCTGGTGCACACGCAAGTAGGTCTTTGACCCTCTTCACCAAGTTCCATACACCCCTTGCATTTTCCCCATGTTATGAGCAAATTAACATACATAATTAACTTCCAGTTCCACTTATACTATACTGCCTGTTCTTAAAGGGGTTAATCCTTAGAACACGGTTGGCTAGCTCCATTCCACAAGAAAACATAATGCTCATCTCTGTTATAAAACCACAGTATCTTGTCTTTAAACTGTATGTTACAACATGTAAATCCTCAAACACACCAGAAGAGGAAACTAAGACATACAAAGAAGAAAATCTCAAAAAAAATCTACTTCACCCCAGTAGATCTTTTAAGTCCCACCTTTTCCTATTATTGTTCATTCACCTAAGGTGTTGTCTGGTATTATATTGTCCAGGTGAAAGACTGTTGCACCATCTTTAACAAACAAAACACACATCTACACCACCCCACACCTTGTTTCTGGTAATGCAGTCCTTGCTATCTTCCTTTTATATTATCCTACAAATTACTCATGGAATCTTGTTATTAGGATGATGGTTGTACTCTGTTTCCATGCTCAGGAGAAAACAACAGATTCCCTTTCATTAGCCATGATTTCCCCCATTACAGTTTCTCTCCTTTGATTTAAAAAGGAGAGCAACAGAACCTCATCTTGAGCTAAGGAAGCAATCATTCCATATTTCTTCTTTCTTTCTTTCTCCAACTCTGCAACAAGATTCCCACCCATCACCAAGCCATGCAGATGTTGGCAGGTCAGTTATTCCTTGTCCTAGAACCAACTTCTCTACCAAGGTTCACTGTTTCCTCAAGATCTAGGATAACCTCCTTCAGTTCCCCGCTCCCACTAGCCTCACAGCTGTCACCTTGGCATCTCTTTCCCACCCAAGCAATGTTTTTACTAGTTTATCAGCTTCTAATATCACCTCCTGTGCTTGGTTTCAAAGAAGTCTCTTCGGAATGGATCAGTCTTTGTTCAGCCATCCCATCCAGGTTTGAGGCCAACTGTTTGGTCCCTTTTAGTCTACAGGAAATGTTATGCTACCTTTTATTACTTTACCCTGCCTCTCCTCCCTCCCTATTCTTCTGTCTGTTATCTTTTCTGTTTGTTTGATGCAGTCTAAGTTCTTTGGGGCAAAGACCCAACAAGTACTATGCAAAGATATGTTGCAAGGTAAGGTTGGAGAAAGGTTCCTGGAGAGTTTTACTTTTATTTTTTATTAAATATAGAACAATTTGGATATAATTACATGTTATATTAATGGTTATAAGTGTTTACATAAAACAGCATTTGCATCACAACATTAAATACACCAAAATCTAACATGATTAATCAAGGCACTTGCTTTCTATATACAACTTTTCTTTCCTTTTCTGCATGCCGGGAGCCTCCCTTAAAGATTAGGCAAGCTGCAGCAGAAAATGACAAATTGTTAGCTAGCTAATGGATCATCTCTTACAAACCAGTTATCTGACACTTTAAAATTTATTATACTAAGCTTGTGCTTCAAGAAAGTACTCTTTACACACCACAAATCACCAGTGCCTCAACAGATGCTGTCTACAAAACTTTTTACAAATCTGTTTATTAAAACAAAAACACAAGATAAAGTCAGCAAAAAATGGTTTTAGTACTTACAGTTCAATTTCAACCAAGCCTTTTGAGCACCCTCGCTTTACATACAGACCAACCTGCAGAGCAAAAGTTACAGGAACCAGTATTTTAAAATATTAAATAAAAAATGTATCTATTAAAAATATATTTAAAAATCAGACATAAAAATTTAGATTTAATGACTGATTTGGAATAGGTATGCCAATAACTAGTACCAATTTACAATGCTGTCATGCATACAATTCCCTCATACGCAGTTACAAAAAAGATTATGGCTGGGCAATCACTAGAGAAATCCTGTTACGAGGAAATTAGAATTTTATACAAAACTACTGCCTCCCTCCCTCCCTAAAGCGTCAGTTTCTTCTACAGGGGAAAGAGAGAGTATGGCTCTTTTTTGTCTAAAGAGCTCTACAACAGTTTTTTGTACTTCATGATCTGCTCCAAGACTGATGCCTTATAATACACTGGCCCTTGAATCAAGTTACACAGAAGAAGGAATTTCAGACTAAGTCATATTGCCTACTGCTAGAAAATACAAATGAATGTGATTAAGAGATGAGTACACTGATTTGGCCCCAAGCCCATCTATTTTTACAAAAAACTGAACCCCTTGGGCATGGGGAGGAAAAAGTCATTAAGACGTCTGGAACACGTAAAGGGATTCAGCCAATTCCTGACAGCTGTATAAGCCATCCATTATCACTAAACCAACTTTAAATATACCCTCTTAATTTTCAAAAACACACATAAAAAGGTCAAACCAACAAATAAGTAGATTAGAAAACCCTACTGCCTATTCAAAAGGTCCACTTTCAATATATCATAAATACACTACACCTTTATAAAGGAGAAGTGTATTATTAAAGAAAAAAATGAAATTGTATTCACCTGTAACCAAAGTTCTTAAAGATGGACTCTACATATTCATATTCATGGAATACGCTGACAGTGCAGCTCTGATGGTGGAACCTTCTTTTAGCAGTGCTCATTGGAGCATTTTATTATCAGGGCTGCAATGTCACTGCAACATATGAACAGGATGAGCAGAGCCCACCCAAAGAAATACATTTAGGGATTCTCTACACATGGAGTTGTTCCCAATTAACCCCATATGTTGACATTCTTACTCCGGAATAAGAATTGTTCCTGCTTAGTTGAACATATATCTAAAATGCATTAAGATAAACAGGTACAAGGCACTCTTTCTGGATTAAGAGTGTTCATATTGCCAATAATGCTGTCAATAACACATTTCAACACTCTATAAGGCTCTACACCAAAAGCATTATGTACCCCAAAATCATCTAATTTGCTCTCTAACACAACACCATTTGATATCAACCATCAACAGATAAGCACCTCAGACTTTCACAGATTCCATGCATTTTGGAAGTTCTGATGAAAAAAAATACTTAAGTGATTAAAGTAGTAAAGTGAAACACTAAAAAGTTAGAAAATGTAGTAATTAATACTATTCCTACATGCTTCAATTTCTCTAAGTAGGCTGTGTTAGTTGGAAAATTTAAAGAGGTCCCAACAAGAATCAAGTGCTTCCAGACTGAACACAAAAGCTCAGTCAGGTTGATAAGCAGAAGACCAACGTTACAGCTGCAGAGCTCTTTGTAGAGCTACAGCAGAGCTGGACAATTAAGAGAGGTTTTGTTTCTGCAGCAGATTGACCTGCTGAGGTATTATTATCCACTTGGAGTTTACAAACCACCAGGATTACGGTTATTCCTGCTGGACTGGGCCCTAAATTATTAAATTAAATGTCTAGATCTCAAAAATTCGCACTCACCTTGTCCGCACGCCCTATGAAAGAAGGTTTTCCTGCCAATCCCAGACAAATGGCACAAACAATGCTTGACTTTCCTGTTCCATTAGCTCCTACTATCATGTTTAAATGGGGTCCTGGAGATACTTCACAATTATCATATGTTCTGAAAGAAACCATCATTTTAGGCTAATAGACAGCGATATAGACCAGAAAAATCAATCACAGTTTCATGCAAAACAAGCATATTTGCCTCAGCGCCATTCTGACATTGTTTAAAATATGATAAAGCAATACTTCTAAGATTGAAGTCTTTTCTAAATATGGTTTTCTAGAAAAGCTCAACACATGGCAAAAAAAACCTAATCCCATATCATTTAACACGGTGTAATGAAAATATACCAGCTGCAGCACATATCTATCCTTTACCATGATGACTGGGGAGAATGAAAAGCTTAGAGTAAAATCCTGGCTCCACTGAATCAACTGCATAGCCCCCTCCCCCTTAACATCAATGGAACCAAGATGACATCCTTAATATTTCACCCGTCAAAATAAAAAGCAAAAAAAAAGGTTAGTCTTTTAGGGAAAACATACAAGTTGTGGGGAGGGATAGCTCAGTGGTTTGAGCATTAGCCTGCTAAACCGAGGGTTGTGAGTTCAATCCTTGAGGAGACCATTTAGGGATCTGGGACAAAAATCTGTCTGGGGATTGGCCCTGCTTTGAACAGGCAGTTAGAGTAGATGACCTCCTGAGGTCCCTTCCAACCCTGATCTATGAATTCTGCAAGGCTGATTTAAACACTTTTTGTTCAGTTGATTGTTTCTAAGTCTGTCAGATTCAACTCAGGTAGGCAGAGGGCTGCCTCCTGTAGTTGCAGCTCTTAGAAGGCATAATCTGTACTAAAGGCCTGTGTGATACCACAGCAAGCCAGATCTAATATCTGCAGCATAGTTCCCAGCTTCTGTCAGTAGACTGAAATTTCCAGTCCAATATGAAATTTGTGATACATTCATTTAGTTACATCTGAGAATTGTAATGAAAACTAATATTAAAGAGCTCTTTGGGGTAGAGACAATGGTTTTGTTACATGTTTGTACAGTGCCTAGCACAGTGAAGTCATGATCTATTACTGGAGTTCCTAAGCGCTAATGCACTACAAATAATTAATACACTTAGTACGATCAGTACTGTACCTCCTGTGCCATTTATTTTTACATTAAACTCAATACCTTCTACTGTCCGTTCATTTTCAGTTTTCCAAACGCCAAAGAGATTTTACTGACAACACTTAGCCACACTGTAGAAGAGCTCAGGGATAAGTAATGGCTTTTCTTCATGTATAGTGCTACAGCTACACCACTGTACCACTTCACTGCAGATGCTACTATGTCATCGGGAGAGCTTATCTTGTTGGTGTAGTTTGTCCACCTCCCCGAGGGGCAGCAGCTATGTCCTGGGAGAAGCTCTCCTGTCAACACAGCACTGTCTACCCAAGGGGCGGGGGGTTAGATTGCAACAGTTATACTGACAGTAGTCTGTAAAGCAGAGGTTGCCTAAAGGATTTGGCTGCTGGGGCTTTTGGCACCTGAAGAGGAGTGGGAGACAGGCTGTGGAGCAGACAAATAGTCTAAATAGTTCTTCTTTAAATGATCAGCAGTTGACTACTTCAGGCTGAGGCTTAAACTGCCATACTTTAGGTGTCAGTTTCAGGCCCCAGCCATAATGCTAAACAGTTTTTCCCGGAGGTGTGGAACACGAAAGGCCTGGGAAGGACACAGCGGAAGCTAGCCAGTACACGGCACTTTGCCCAAGCTGTTTGTGAATGACGGCCAAGTGCTGTCCAACACTGAAGGTACAGCCAGTGACACACACGCTGCCCCAGTCTTATAAGACGGCCAACACCCAGCCACTCTAGTCTCATGACGCCACTAGTGCAGGGGTAGGCACCCTGCGGCACATGAGCTGATTTTCAGTGGCACTCACACTGGCCAGGTCCTGGCAACTGGAACCAGGGGCTCCGCATTTTAACTGAATTTTAAATGAAACTTCTTAAACATTTTAAAAACTTTATTTACTTTACATCCAACGATAGTTTAGTTAAACATTATAGACGTATAGAAAAGGACCTTCTAAAAACGTTAAAATGTATTACTGGCACGCAGAACCTTAAATTAGAGGGACTAAATGAAGACTCAGCACACCACTCCTGAAAGGTTGCTGACCCCCTGCGCTAGTGCGAGGAACTAGGCCGGCCCCAGTAGCCAGAGCCCCAGCAGTTAGAGCCCCCCCCCCCGGGGGGGGAGGCAGAAGCCGCAACGGCCAGCGAGCTCTGCCCACACGTCTGGGGGTGGCAGGCCCCCGCGTCCCCACACCGGAGCCGGGCTCCCTCCCACTATCGCACGTGACAGCAGGGGCGGCGGGACGGCGTCGCCAGCGCCCAGAGTCCCGTTTACAACCCAGGCCGGACCGGGCGAGCCTGGCGTGATCCCCTGACTCCCGGAGCTGGGCCCTCAGCCGAGGGCCAAATACCCCCGTCCTCACGGCCCAGCCCCACGGCCGCAGTCCCCCAGCACGAGCCGCCTCCCCTCGCCCCGGCAGCAGAGGACGCCGCACTCACAAGAAATTCTCCATAGTGACCCTGACTATAGAGCCCTCCACGAAGGGCGACCGCGGCTGCCCCCGGCCGCTTCCCTCTGGCCCGGCAGCCCCCGAGCCTCGCTTACTCCACCCGGCGCCGCTGTCGCTAGTGGCGGCCCCGAGTTTCCGTTTGCCCGGGGCCGCCATCTTTGCGCCAACCTGAAGCGCCGCCCACCACCTGAAACTTTTGTCATCCGCCGTTAAGATGAAAACGAGTCCGACACGCGCGCCCTATTCCCATTGGTCGATAGAGTGGGACGGAAGGGGAGAGGCATAGTCCATTGGCTAATGAAACACCAGGCGTCACGTGAAACGTCACTGGTTGAGAGATGGCGGGGTGGGGCCAATTCATGACTTTCAGTTCAGTATGAAGGGTCCGTTCGCGCGAGATCGATGGGAGGAGCCTTCCCGCAAGCCGGCTTGGGCACGTGGTGCATTTGTGACGTTGATTGTTGCGGGCTCTCTGATAGGGCTTCTCTTTTAGGATTTTATATGGCGGGGGGGGGTAATAGCGTCCCAACTTGAACCCTTGTCTGTGCGTAGACAGCGCGCCTCATTTGCATACGACGGAATCACGGAGGTTTGTCCCCCACCTTACAAGCAAACTGCCTACGCCTCGCAGCCTGCTGTGCAGCCATCAAAGACTACACTGCCCAGCACGCAGCGCGGCAAGGGCGCACCGCCGTTCCCTGTGACCGGCGGAGCATTGCATGCTGGGAGGCGTAGTTCTCTCGAGCCTCCTGCCCCTCCCCTACTCTGAGGGCTGCTGCTCTCTGGTTTGGGGTGAGAGGCGGTCTCTGTTTTCCCTGGCGGGGATGACTGCCCCATGCGCTAAGCAGGCTCAGCCTTTCGGGCTGGGGAAGGAGGGCAATTGCTCACCCCAGCAGCTGCCTTTACCCAGGGGCACGAGGCAAGCCTGAAACTGCCTAGACCGGTCTCCGACACTGGGTTTCTGGATTAAAGTGGTGACAGCAGCAGCCCTTGCTGCTGTGCAATGTGCCAGGGCAGGCCCCAGCAGGCTGCTGCACCGCTTGTCCGATGCTGCTTCGGTGGAGGTGGTCAGTTACGCTCACGTCACGGCGCTGACACCTGTGGGCAAGGTTATAAGTGTTGTATAAAAATGCTAGACTTCTAAAGACTATGATGGGTGAACTGGAGTGCCTGGTAGTATTAGGTGAGAATATTGATGTAAATGAAACGTGGTGGACTTCTGATAATCCATGGGACACTAATACCACTGTATAAAATATATAGGAATGACAGACTAGGTTGCACCAGGGGAGAAGTGGCACTATACACGAAAGAAAGAAGAGAGTCAAATATAGTAAAAATCTTAAATGAATTAAACTGTATGCTAGAATCTCTATGGATATAAATTCCATACTTGAATAATAAGAGTATAGCAGTAAGAATATACTACCACCCAGCTGACCAAGATGGTGATTATAACATGCTCTGGGAGATTAGAGAGTCTATCAGAATAGAAAACAGTAATAATAGGGGATTTTAACTAGCCCCATATTGACTGGGCACATGTCACCTCAGGACAGGATGCTGAAATAAAGTTTTTGACACCATAAATGACTGCTTCTTGGAGCAGCTAGTCCTGGAACCCACAAGGGGAGAGGCAATACTTGATTTAGTCCTATTAATTTCATTAAGGCAGTCCTGTCGTACCATGTGCCAGCAAGAGGATCTTCAGGAGGGAAGGTGATCTTATATTTGGAGAAGCAAGGGGCAGGAGAGAAGCTAGGAGCAGGGCTCAGATGATTTAGGGTTAGTCAGATGAAGAGTTCCTCGCATGGAGATAGGCTATCAGCTGGTCTCTTAGTATTGTTTGCTGACATCATATCCGTTTACATTTTGAATATAGCTCAAAGTGCCATTTTTAATTCACTCCTCTATCCCCTCCCTGATATTTGAAATTGGGAAGCGTAAAAAGTATTGCTATTACAAAAAAAACATATTAAGGTGATTTCAAACTGAGGATGGTGTTATTGTCTTTTCCACAAGATGGCAGCATAATCTAGCAATTCTTCCACAGAGAAAGAATTTTAAAGGCATAGGGGATATACAGTAATTAATAAACAACTCCTTCAGGAATATGCATGATTTAGCTATTTGCAGTCAACTAGGGAACAGGGGCAGAGATAACCAGCTTCCATTTTGAAGGCTAATTGTATGGAAAATTAGTCATAGGGATTGTTCCTAAAAGTCATTGGTTATTCAACATCCTTTCCCCCACTTTTGAGGAGGACCCTCAATAGATTCATGTTAGGGATGGGTACGGGTATTCCACCATCACTATTGGAACTGGCAGGATTTCCACCAATGGCATTAGGGTTTCTGGAAGTTCCTTTCCTTACAGCTGAGCTGACACTCTCAGCTGCCAGTGTAGCTTCCAGCCATAAAGAGTGGGGCAACTAGATTAATGAGTTACATGAAAGTAAAACTGGAGTAAGAGTGGTGAACCAGGCCCTTATGTTAAACCAAGATTAATCTAATACTGGGCCAGGATCTGGTATCATTTACACTAGTGTAAACCCAAAATAACTGTATTAAATTTGATATAAACTGGATTTACACCAGTGTAACTGATAAGAATTTGTCCCTCTTAAGTAATAAAAATATGCAAAAAGATGAGGTAATAGAACATACACATACAAACAGCAAAATAAAGAAGACAATATTACAAACAAAGGGACAATGGAAAGGTCTGTCCTGCTCTCAGGACAATGCCAGTTTTACTGCAATACAATTTGTTTCCAGAACAACCAAATATAAACCATTGAGTGTTTGGGATCCCGTAGTTGCTTTTGAGGGCTGTTTACAAAGGTATACTGGAATAGTCCACAGAACTGGGCTCATAGCAGTTCCATGCGGATTTATTTTTAAGGCTTCTGAAGAGATTTTTATATGTCTGATTTATATGACATCACAGTTTACATATCAGCCTCAATTCTTTGCTTTGCTGTGGTCCAGTTATGCTGCTCCAGTGATGCAAGGTGCCATATAATAGATGAAACTGGCCTCCAGGTCCAGGATATTCCCCTGGTGTACGTGGTTTCCTACTTGGCAGAGACTGATGGAATGACTATACTGTCTCCCTCCCCTATCACAGCATAGAGACTCGCCAGTTGGGGGAGTATTGTGCATGCTGCCTCTATTCTTAATTGGCCATGGCCATCAAAGGGTCATGTGCTGCCCTGAGGCTGTGAATTCAGGAGGCACAAAGTGGCTTAACGGCACCTTTTCTCTTCCCAGTGCAGTGGTTTTCAATCTTTTTTCATTTGTGGACCCCTAAACAATTTCAAATGGAGGTATGGCCCCCTTTGGAAATCTTAAGACGTAGTCTGCCGACCACCCACTGTTCTATGGTAACAACAACATTTTGTGGACCCCTTTGACATAGTCTATGGACCCCATGTTTAAAATCACAGGAAGGATTGGTTAATTAACACATCTTAAGATTTTTGTTTAATGTATATATTGTATTCAACAAAATCAAATCCTTTGATTGTGCCTCCAATGTTAAAAAAAAATACACCAAAAACCCAGCTGACTGGAGGCATAAGGTAAATCTACACAGCAAAAATAAAAACCCTGCAGCAGCGATTCTAAGAGCCTGAGTAAACTAACTCAGTCTTGCATTATGGGGTAAAAATAGCAGCATAGATGACTTTTGGGCTCGGGCCGGAGCCCAGGCTCTGAGACCCACCCCTATCACCAGGTTTCAGAGTCTGGGCACCATCCCAAGCCCAAACATCTACACTGCAATTTTGAGCCCTGTAGCGCGAGCCCCACGAGCCCGAGTCAGCTGACGCAGGCTATGAGATTTGCTGCCTCAAGTCTTTTGTGCAGTGTAGACTGATAGAGGGCCGTATCTTCAGATGTGGCCAAGGAATGTTCAGTGCATGTTGTGGAGGTGGGGGTAGTGGATTGGACTCTAGATGCAAATTAGAGCAGCCTGAAGGTTATTCCAATATGCACCAGGTGCCAGCAGTCCCAAAGGACCGTTACAGCAGCTGGGGATCACGGGTGTACAAGAGAGCATTGGCCACTCCTGTTTCCTGGGCCACATACCCTGTTTCAGCAGCCAGAATGGGGATTGGAATAGGAACTGTTACAGTGTCTACATACAGAATCCTCCTGTAGCTGGTTACATTGGCTTTTGGGCTGCTCTGGGCTCCTGCAGTGCCAAATGTACTGGAGAATCCAGCCCATAATTTGTTCTGAAAATTCTAAGCTTGTTTGCATATTATCATGGCAATAACTAGAGAACATAGTGTTTGAAGTAGAGCAATAAAATAAGACATTATTCAAAATTACATTTTATTAGATAGTTTGGTAATTTTAAAACAACCATATTGTAATACAAACACACATATGTCTTAAGAGTTAACAGATTATGTGAATTAAGTTTCTTTTTAACATAAATGCAAAACATCTGTGGTTGGGTAAAGTATATAAAAAGTGTGAGTGTAGAAACTGACATTTAAAAAATGAGGCCTGCAGTCCAAACAAAGAGTGCCTCCTCTATTGCATACAAACCAATAGCAGTGTATTTTAATATAGTATTAACTTACACTGAATCACACTGGAACATTGATGGAAGTCCTTTTGTTATGCACATGGATGGCAAATAGATTCATTATAGTAATTAGTCTGGCAAAGAATAGTGAAAAATCCATTCATATGGAACATTTAAAGTATTACCAGTAAGAGACTACATTTTCCCAAAGAGATTTGTCATCATGAATAATTGCTTTCAATGTGTAGGATATTATTAATATCCAATATTATTTACTTATTTCAAAATATTTATGTCTTGAAATAAAAACAAAACCCACTTTCTACCCAACACAAAACATTCATTGAATGCAGATTTAAGATAACACAATATCTGATTTTAATTGTGCCCTTTTTACCTTCTTCTCTTTACCTATGCGACAAAAAAGATTTACCAAAAAGCATTAGTATTTTATTGCTTGATCTGTGCAAAATGGGAAGCCTTTATATAATAACTAATATCACATGCAAAAGAGAAAAAATCCAATAAGAACAGTCTAAGAAGCCCTGAGTCAGTAACTTTGTTACAAAGGCCAAGGACAGGAGTGTGCCGAGTTCTTCCTATACATTGGTGACATATTCAAAATAGTCCAGTATTTATCGTTTTATACAAAATGGGGGAGGGAGAATTGTGTAGTTTCTCACATATAACTTACATGGTGCTTCATTCATTTCAGCAGAACTTACTTAATACTCAATTTCATTTAAGTCATCAGAATCCCCGGATGAATGCTGAGTAATTTCTCCCATTTCTAGAACAGAAAAGAGGGAAGAGTATTAAATGTTTGTTTATCACTTTTACATACACAGAATTGAATTGCCGTGTTGGACTTTGAGCAAGAAACTGGGCTTACACCCATGTGCCATGGGATCTTTACTTACCACAAGCTATCAGGACTCTGGTTTTACATCTCATCCAAAAAATGGCTCCTCCAGCAGCACAGTGGTTCTTAACACCACACTACTGTGGAACTGATTCAGTGTTGACTCAGAAAAATAGCACCGACTCACTAAAACCACTACCTGTAGTACCTAGGTGTCTCCTAAGAGAATTATAAGTATAAAATTTACCGTTACAGGGTCCAGCCTGGAACAGAATATCATCTATAGCAATGTCACTTCTTATTGACACTCCACGAACTGCTTCAATAATAATCTGTAAAAACAACCCATATGGTTTTCATAAATATCACAGCTAGAAAAAAGTAAATCTTTTTAAAAATGCAAAACCCTGATGCAGGCTATTTTAAGATATAATGCAACCCTAATGCTGTTCTAAGAAAAACTTATATGTTCAGTGATTAGCATATTTTAATATACTTCATTCTAATTGGTTAGAGAACTGGGATGCATGTGACACCCAGAAAAGGCCAATCAAATCTCAGAATATGGTATGGAACTGTTTTGTCCTAAGGATGACTGATAAATAATCAGTTAGTTTTAATGATATAATGCTTCTCTTGTTTTTTCATTGCCTGAGTGTTGTCCTTATCACCAGGCAAGTTGTGAGGGCAGAATTTTTTGATAAACCAGCAAGTTCTTCTTCTTACTCCTGTAGTTGAATTTAGCTCTTAATAAAAAGCAAAAATTTTTCTAATTAATCTCTAGATATTTAAGACAAAATGAACCCACCAGTATACGTTTTCTATTAATAGTTAATGCATTTTGGGGCTAATCTTGCCTCCAATAGACATTAGAAATGTTACCACTGACTTTAATAGTAGCAGATGCAGGTTCTTATTGTACACACCAGAGTTAAAATCCTGGCCTCATTTAAGTCAATTGCAAAGCTCCATTGACTTCAACAGGGCCAAGATTTCACTCCAGAATTACTGAGGCACAGCCACAAGAGGAAACACAGCAAAAGGGGTCTCTGTGCATTGTTACAAATGTTTTTGATAACAAATAAAAAAAATTTGTTGTTTAAGTTCTAAGTGTATGAGGGATTTTTTTTTTATAAACCAAATATAAGCTCTAATACCCTTGGGTAGCTAAATTCTTCTAAGCAGCCTATCAACAGAGAATTCTTGTCAGCAAAAGTATGAGTTCTCCTTGATAATAAGCAATTGTCTCTATTCTGGATAGTTTACAAATTGAATTAAGCATTGCAAAGGAATACAAGGTGGGCATATTTCGTTTGGTTGTGTGTATGCATCTTCTTGTTTGTTTCATTTACACAAGGGCCAAGATGGAGCAATTCTGGTGAAAGCCAGGAGGTCCTGAATAGTAAGAGAGAGTGATAGGATAGTCTATTTTTCATCCAAGTTACATAGTTTTAGAGGTCCCTCTAAGAAGGCTGTTGGTTAAGGAGTGTGGAATAACTGAATCTAAAGATGAGTTGCCAGATGAGGTCACATAATAGATGACCAATGGTTGGACAGATGAAATTGTAAACTAAGGGATGTGCTCCGAGACCCATAGAATGTGCATCTTAACCAAGAGAGATGCATCATTAATGAGTCTAAATTTCAATGAATTGAGAGTTTATTGATCTATAGTGACGGTGAAAGAGAAATCTAAAACCAGCTGTGGAGAAGAAATACAAGCAAAGATTAACAGAAATAGTAAAAAGGGACTGAAAGATTTTCCTCCTTTAAGATTTGTATGGGCATATCTATGCAATCAAGGTATTTGGGTCAATAAGGGTCTAAGTCATTTTTGTTGTCATCTTCTGTAAATCAACATACAATTAGATTTAATAATCATTAGTAGTAAAATATTCCAAGTAGCACAACCTTGTCTATTACATCATCTTCCAGTTGTTTCACTTCCTGTTATAACTTGCACCAGTTCATTTCTAACCTTCATATCTGGATATTCAAAACTGGGGTTTGGTTCAAATACATCTCTAAATTTAATGTCAGTGGGGCCCAGACTTTCATAATTATGCACACACTTTCATGGCCCACTTGCACATGCAATGTAACTGTATGAGCAAATGAGCAGTTGGACTTGCACAATCAATTAATGTAATTACATGGGCAATCATGGTAATTTTGGCTTCAAAAAAGGCATGCAAATATGCCTGCAATGGAAAATGTGCAGTTCAGAAAATCTACATCTATCAAGAATGAATATTATTAGGGTCCGGTCCCATGAGGTGCTGAGGGTCCTCAAATTGCACTGAAATTAACCTGGAGTTTAGGGCAGATGGCGCCTCTCAGGACTTGGCCCCTAATTGGCAGTTACATCTTCAGCTCAAGCTTTGTGCCAAACTCAGAAAGCCACATCCTTGAAGAGGCCTTGAGAATTGTACCGTAGAGTTTTGCAATTATGCCAACTCCAGAGAAGGTTGTTTTGCAGTTGGAGAAAATAAAACATTTATGAGCTTGAGATAAAAATGAGATCTAGAAGATATAGCTAAGACCACTCGCAAGAAAGGGTGGAACAATATCATTTAAATTAATATATACAAAAACAGACATGATCAGTAATATAAATTGAGACATTCATGTTTGCAACCCACTTATGACTGTATCTGGTATAGTCCCTCCCTCTTATAAACTGGGAAAAGTTCTCCAGTATTTCACCTTGCTCAAATGAAATGCCACATGCAGCACCAGTCAGTGATCCTGAACAAGAAGCATCTCAACACTTCCTCTGTCATGGACAGAAGAGGACTCAAGCTCTGAATAGACTCATGAATTTGATTTCCTCCCTCCTCTAAAATCTCCAGATCTCATTGAAACCCCACCTATGTCAGTTTTTAATCCTGAGTTCAAGTGGAGCCCAGTCTCTGAGCTAAAAAATGAATCCCAGAGAACAGTGCAATTTAATCTTCCATGTGGCTCAGTCTTTTGCTTACCTGATGGTATTTATCACATTCATATTCTATCAGTCCCCTTAGCCATGTGATGCTCTGTTCACCTCTCCTCCTCCATAAGAGGGTTTCTTCACTATCACTTTCCTTTTTCACATAAACATTTAACAATCCAGTCCCAGCTCCATGCATGTGATAGAAAAATGTCAAGCACTGCTTTCCGGAGATCCCTCTTAGTGACCTTGAAGTCAGCCGTGCTTTCTGTCCATAGATCATATTGGATGCCTCTATGTACATGTAGTATCCTTAAAAAGATACAAGACCAAATAGTAGTAAAACAAAATGGTTCTTTCTCTCAGTATGTTCAATAATAAGCCTGTGTGTGAAACCTGTTTAATAAATGTACGCTCTTGCTCACAATACAGTTCAGAAGTGGATGACTCTGTGTTAGTTATCTAGTAAAGCAGAGTATATGAATGATTAATGAAAAATAATTTTAAATTAATATATACTAAATGAAAAAAGTGTACACAAAGAAATAATCTAACATGAATGGTGATAAAGGGATAACACTGGAAATAATAAAGGCCTGAAGTATATAAATATGGAAATATATATTTAAAATATACACTTTAAAATTTTTGCTTATGCAGTAGAGTCGTACTGGTGGAACTGAGCGGAGATTTTTTACCTTGGTGTATAGTACTTGAGTATAGTAAGAAATACTGATTTAGATCAACCTCTAATAATTCAAATAATGCCATGAATTTAACAGAAGTAGAGATTTAATTATGTTAATATATGGACCAAATTCTGCCTTCAGATGAATGAACAGGGATCTTTCTGACTGCAACTGTTCTTAACCCAGGGGTATGGCATGAGAGAGGCAGAATTTCACTGATCTGAGAGTTTATTGATCTCCTGGAGTACAATGGGAGTTGTGTACATGCATCAGAGGTCAAAATTTGGCCTATATTTAGAATTGCTGCTTTTGATAAATCTAACGCATAAAAATAAGTCTTTGCCACAGAAGACATCAATCATGTGTCTGTTTCAGTGAACAAGATGTAAAGATACAAGTTGAGAGAACTTATTAGCCAGAGTGCATAAAGGATTATGCTCTGAAGTCTGAATTGTGGGAAAATTGGTTATTAATTGGCAGAAGACAAACGATTTTTCCTCTGAGGGCCATCACACAGCTATTTCAAGCTGGAGCATACTGATATATCAGAATACTGGGAAGCTTCCCAATGTCCCATCTGTTATGCATGCAACTATATTGCATGTTGAGGCACACACTCCACCAGTAACTGGTAAGTTAAAATTTTGCAGCAGCTGTTCCTGTGGTCCCACTGCTCCCTTCTTGTCATGTTGGCAAGGAAAAGCTGCCATTCCACCCCTATGAATAATAGAGTTTACAACACTTTTGGGGAGACAGGGAATTCTTAAGGATCAGTGAGACAGGAGGAGAGCACAGAATGGCAGGAACAGCTGGTAGATGCTCTGAATGTCTTTGATGATATTCAGAGTCATATTATCTAAAATCATTCTGAAGAGGTCCTCTGTGGCCAAGATTTTTTTTCTTTTTTTTTTTTTTTTTTTGGTGGTGAGTGGCAGCAGGAGAGAGGAGAGAAGATGAGCAGGGGTGGAAGAGTAGAAGAATATCTACAGCTGCGGATCTTCAAACAAAAGCACATTCCCTGTAATCTGTCAGAGGAAATTCCCAGGGCTATTATACAGAACTGAATGCATGCTGGTTACAGAAATTTTAACTATTGTTTTGCTTAAAAATTATTCTTGAAGTAAAAATCCATCCAAACTCAGAACTAGTGTCATTAGAGTAAGTTAATATAACAAAGCAATGAAGTCCTTGGTTTCAGTTTTGAGAGCCAAATCAAGTTATAAACTAGCTGGAATGTCTAGATCAGATCTAGATTTCATTATCCCGTGTTTGTAAAGTTCCCAGTATATTTGGGTGAGCTAAATAAGTGAAACAATGATCATCATTTTGAAAAATATTTTTATGTGACAGAATTAAGACTGACAGACCAAAATTACTCTCTTTCAGCCCCTTTGAAAATCAGGACACCATCCTCTTGGCTGTCTCAATGGTTAGTGGTTTATACAACCAGACAATAGAGCTGAGTTCAATTTCTGCTTCAAAGATCATGAGCACTTTGAAAGAGCACACTCATTTCCTAGGGTGGAGAATCTCTCTACAATGTCTCCTTCAGCAAGTCGATGGGCTTCAGTCTTGGGAAATATGGGGCCTGGAATATGTACTAGAAAGGGGATAATAGATGACACCATGTAGAAAATCCGGCTGGGGGAAAAACAGTAAACAAATCTGCACCCTACATTTCTTTATGACAGTGGTTTTCAACCAGTAGTCCACAGACCCCTAGGGGTCCAGAGACTATGTCTAAGATTTCCAAGTGTCCACACCTCCATTCAAAATTTGTAGGGGGTCCACAAATGAAAAAAAGATGGAAAACCACAGCTTTATGACAATACAGCCTGGTTATGAAACAAAACAAAGCTGGCAAAGCTGATTTAGTGTAGATTACTATATATAGAAAAGGAAGGCTGTCTAGTACAGTGATAGTCTACACATACCTATACAGGTACCACAACCACATTTAAAAAATATTCAGTCAAATGGGATTTATAAAAAACACTCGGAAAAATATTTACCCTGTCTTTCTGGCTGAATTCATGCAAATCTAGTTTATGCAAAAGAATTGGGTGTTAAAGATGGCAAAGACCTACTGGTATTAGGTCATTAGTTCATAGCCTGCCAGAGTAGGATTGTTTCCTATGCTACATTTTCTAGCATTTTTCCCAATTTTAAATGGACCAAGAAATAAGGCTTCTGTCATTTCCTTTTGGAAACTATTTCACCGTATTGAAGGCATCATCATTAAGACATTTTTTCCTGTTATTCAGCCTAAATTTTCCCTTTGCATAATTTAACCATAACAACTGCATCAAATATGCTCAAACTTATAACCAATTTGGTTGCTTCCATTTTTCATTTCTAATATCATAGCAGGAGTTTGATTTGAGCTTTGGCATTCCTGAAATGTATTAATACTTCTGCCTACATGTAGCACTGGCTAGCATTGATTGTGGGAGAACATAATTGCTTTGAAGACTGAAAACTACAAGTGAGGTTAAAACTCTTCCATGTATATTCTCAGTTCAATGCTCAGGGCTTTGGCCATGTAGTCTACATTGACATGAAGGGAAATTGTGTAGCTGAAGCTCTGTAAACAATCAAGAATATTCTCCTCCTCCATTAGCATCTCTTTCCTTTCCTGCATTAACACAGAATTTTCCAATCCTGCCCAGGATGTAGCTACTGGAAGGGCTTTATTAGGAAGTGGAAAACTGATGCTCTGCTGAGTATACATTTCTTCTATGCACAAATATCCCTCTAGATAGAGTGTGATTAGAGAGAAGGCAAGGCTCTTATTCTTTTGTTAACTAGAAACAAAATAGTTTTGCAGGTGCTCTTGAATGCAGCTGTATAATACTCTACCTACTCAATTGAAACAACTATGTTTAACAATGTTAGTATGGTTTAAATTCAGCTGTACACAGACTGAGTTATAACCATGTTTGGCAAGTCATTTTGGACAATCCCAAGCTGTGTTATAATCAGGCTAAAAATATGTTCATCATAGCATCAGAATTGTTATAATTCAACTCAGCTACTGAGTTTAAGCTTTATTGCACGCATTTCAGCCCTGTGCAAGAGGCCCAACAGAAGGCACCACTTAAGTCTGCTAAAGTATTCGGAGAGTTTAAGCAGTTATGAGCTGGGTGAAACCTTATTAAGGGTTGAACTTATCCTTCAGTTGATATATCTGTAAGCAAAAACCCTACCAAAGACAAAAGGTGTGCATGAAGCTGCCCAGGAGTTTTTGGCTGAGGCAGGGATGGGAAAACGTTTTGGCCCAAGGGCCACATCTGGGTGGGGAAATTGTATGCAGGGCCATGAATGTAGGGCTGGGGCAGGTGGTTGAGATGCAGGAGTAAGTGTGGGGTGTGGGAGGGGGTGAGGTTTGCAGGAAAGGGCTCAGGGCAAGGGGTTGGGGTACAGGAGGGGGCTCAGGACAGGGGGTTGGGGTGCAGGAGGGGTACAGAGTGCAGGAGGGGGCTCAGGGCAGAGGTCTGGGGGCTTGGGTGCAGGAGGGATGCGGCAGGAAGCTCAAGGCAGGGAGTTAAGGGACTCAGGGTAGGGGGTTGGGGTGCAGGACAGGGGCCTCATGGCAGGGGGTTAGGGGTTCAGGGCAGGGGATTGAGGTGCAGGAGGGGTTTGGGGTGTGGGCTCCAACCTGGTGCCACTTACCTTGAGTGGCTCCAGGGTGGCAGCAGTGCGCAGCAGGGCTAAGGCAGGTTCCCTGCCTGCCCTAGCCCTGTGCTGTTCCCAGAAGTGGCCAGCATGTCCGGTAGCAGCTCCTGGGGGAGGGGTGGGGCAGCCAGCTCTGCTGCGCATTGCCCTTACCTGCAGGTACCATCCCTGAAGCTCCCATTGGCTGCGGTTCCCCATTCCCAGCCAATGGGAGCTGTAGGAGGTGGTGCCTGCAGGTGAGGGTAGTGCACAGAACCCTCTGCTCTCCCCCAGGGCCCACAGGGACGTGGTGCCAGCCTCTTCTGTGAGCGGCACGGGGCCAGGGCAGGTAGGGAGTCGGCCTTAGCCCTGCTCCGCCATGGGGCTGGCGATCCCATGGGCCGGATTAAAAGCCCTGACAGGCCGGATCCAGCCTGTAGGCCATATTTTGCCCTCCCCTGGGCTGAGGGATGTGTTTGTGCACACACACGTGTAGAGATTATATAGAAACTGAGGTTAGACAAAAAAAGAGCAGCCTGAAGGAGCAGCTGAAAGCACAGTGGCTGACCCTGGAAGAAACCTCAAAAGAGGATTTGGGATCAAGGGTGCAGGCTAAAGAATGCTCTTAGTGCTGCGAGTGAAGGAAGCTGTGTCCTGCTATTTGATTCCCTCTGCGGTTCAGGGACACAGGACTTTGTACATTCTTTGTAAATAAACAAAGCTGCATCAAACAAATACCTATCAACAATTTCCACTCCCAACCAGAACACCTACAGGGCCCAAACTTTGATGAGCTGCTTAGGTCAAAAGGGGGCCACATAGTACATAGGCCTTAGGCTGGCCTTCGGCACAGTGATGAATTTAATCCATTATGCTGCAGACAGCAGAATTACTTTTAAAGACTTACACTGGTGTAAGTGAGCCATAACCCATACTATATTAAAGCAGCCAGGTGACAGCAAGCACATGAAAAGTCCTGCTAATTAGATTGCTCCTGGTGAATTGATGTAAAAGGCAATGTGAGGTGGAATTCTCTTCTTCAGGACAAGCAAGCTTTAACTTAGACACAAGGCAAACTGCTTTATAATTTAGGTCTGGTTAGGGTTGCCATAATCTTTTTCATGTTTTTGTGAATCCTTGAATATTTTAAAAAGTAAAAGGACACTATGAGTCCACTCTCTCCTGTTTGAAATTACTTCTCTATAATTAATAAGCTAGTTAAGGGCAAAAATTCTAGTGCCTGCACCTTTGTTCTCTGAGGTAAACAGCTATTCTGTGTATTTTATAAACAGCTATTCTGTGTACTTTATAAACAGCTATTCTGTGTACTTTATAAACAGCTATTCGGTGTACTTTATAAACATAAACATAAGGCATCCTTCAGATCAAGCAGGGAGACAATATATTGGAAAGTTTTATACTACTAATTTTCTGACTCATGGAAAATACTAATATGCATCCTGTTTAATATAGCCAGTTAGTTATCTGATTGTTTTGGGTGGAGAACATGCAGTAACCATTTAGGTTGGTCCTTTTAGTCTCTTGTTTTAGTCTTCTGAGATCTAGGAGGGTAGAATCCTTCAGATTTTGGAAGTATAGAAAAGGAAATAAAAACACTTCAGATGAAAACAGAGTTGCCAGCCATGGAGGATGGACTTGTTGGGGCTGAAATTTCTCCCCTGTCAGGGCAATTGGGGGTCAAGAGATACAGAACAGCTCCCTTGATTCCCCAGGCCCAAATATCCATAGGGTATTTTTTTGTTCCTCATCTCTGGTCTCTTCTCTCGTCCTTGAAGCAAGGAGTTCATGCAAAAGGGCTGAGTGCCCACCCCTTTATCTTGCCTCTTTCCCCCCTGTGGAGGCCTCACAGAATCTACTGCAGATCTTTAGTGACTGTGGAATTGGGTCAGAGTCTAGGCTTAGTGTGAAGTATAGACATACCCTGTAACTCCCACATAGCTGCTATATCTTCAGAATCTGTGAAACTAGTGCTAAGCCCCATATGAAGGGATAAGGGGCTCCTTTCTCTTATATAAGACAGGGCCAGGATTTGGCATTTACGGTCAAATTCTTACTTTGTCTGCACGTATGTGTCTATCACTGAAATCAGCATAGCCCTGGCATACACATACAAGTTCTAAATTTTCACTTAGCTTTTACAGCTTTCAGTCACACCCTGGATCAAATCATTAGCTTGCCTAAAGCAGCATAGCTCTACTGAAGTAATATAAAATAGCTGTTTTGAAATCAGTGGAGGTATGCTGATTTACAGCAGCTGAGATTTTCACCCTCTGTGCATATCCAAAGCCTGTTGCAGAAAGAAGAAAAATAAATTAATAGAAAAAAAAAAAGCAAAACCTACTTTATTTGCATTTTGAAAACACCACGTTTTGTCTAGCATTTATGTGAACATTTATTATAGTAACTAGAAAGTGTGTTTAATACTGACAGACCAGAAAGCCAAGCTCTGTTTAGCCACAGAAAATTTAGAGCACAGACACTGGTAGTTTGCACTTCCTCATCGATATACCCAAACACTGTTCTGACGGACTACTGCAAGACGGGAAGGGTCCGTTTCTGCATTTCCATTCAATCACTGATCTCTCTATTACAAACACCAACTAACAAAGGTTGGAACTCTGATGCTATTTGTGTTGTGAACACCTTTCGCCTCTGACAGCCAACTCATTTCACACAATCCAAATAAAGATGAGAAAGAGAATAAGAAACAGAGCCTATCATCTGATCCTTCAGTCCCATGGTTGATACTGTCCAAGAAGTTGCCTCAGTCTCTATATTATAAAATCTTATGTTGAGAGATTTAAAAATACTTTGTATCATTCACTTAAAATTAATTTCCTTTTTAAACTAAAGTCTGCAGTAACATCCCACCCCAGCACAGAGAACAGGCAAGTCAAAAAGGTAATCTCTCAATGTGCATGCATTAGCTATCATTAATGGAATATATGCAAGAACATCCAGAGAAAGACAGATGCCCGAGTTCAAAAATGAAGGGAAAGACTATGCTCATCACATGGTGTTAGAAGCACCCTTGACTAAGCTGTGTTAAAAGTGGCAATGATGGCTGCCCTAAAGCAGACTGTATGTTCAAGAATGAGGAAAGGTGCTATCTAGTCCCATGTAATCCAGAGTAAAAGAGGCAAACCAACAAGTAAAGAAGTGGCCCAGAAAGAAGAGGCTGATACTGCATTACTCTGCACTAAATTCCAAGGGGTCACTTACCAGCAATATCCCAGATGCTGTAAGTGCACCCATATGCTATCCATGTCTCCCATGTTCACTATTATACGATTTCATTTGACTTTACCTTAAAATTTGTAGTGCAATTAAACTGCAGCAATCATCATCACACATATTGATAAAGGGATGAGGGCTGTTAGCAACGGGTACTTGATTTGTAAGAATAAGTCAAATGATGAGTGAAATTAAAAATAATTTGCCTACCACTGAGAAGTCTCTATGAATGGGCACATAACAGAGATTAAAACATTATCTTCCCAAACATAGCTTATCTGAAAGATCCTACTATGAATATAACAGATTTCTTGCTTGTTTGTTTTTTCAGATTTTTGTTCTGAATAACTATTTTGGATATGAAGGGTAAAAACCTTTTTACTTTCCTCTAGAATATCATTTCAAAGGACATTCATTTAACTGTCACTCTGCTCTGAAAGTTCAATGTGAAGTTTAACTCACCTACCCCAGTAGTGTGGTCTCCTTTTGGTCCAGTGTAAGAAGTGGGAGTTTGACCCCTCCTCCTATGCCAACTGCTTCGGTTTCTTCTCTCCTGGGTAAATGCACACTCATCCTTTTCAAAAGTACATTCTCCAGGAAAAGATGACCACATCTCTGCAGTGAAAGAACACTGAGTTACATCTGAAACTGTATGGTTGGATACATTACTTATATAATCTATTTTATCCATCCATTTACAATGTCTCTTTATGCATAGCGATATTTATGATATACACACAGTGTACGGGAGAGAGCGAGCTCCAAATTGGACCACCAGGTAAACCCTCTATTTTCACAGCTTTGATCCTACTCTGGATCTGAATTTCACAATTTGGACCCTTCTCTAACATCTATTAATATTCTTTTAAACAACCCTGCTGTTCACCTGATAGGTCATCCGCTTGCTGTGGCCCTGATCCTGCAATGGGATCTGCTGGTGTCAGGGCCGGCTCTAGGTTTTTTGCTGCCCCAAGCAAAAAACAAACAAACAAACAAAGAAACTTTGAGAGCGCAAGAATGCCAGAATGCCGCCCCTGAAATTGTGCCGCCCCAATCATCTGGAATGCCGCCCCGGGAATTCGGCCACCCCAACCACCCAGAATGCTGCTCCGGGAATTCGGCCGCCCCAAGAACATGCTTGGTTTGCTGGTGCCTAGAGCCAGCCCTGGCTAGTGTAGGCCCTTCCACCAGTGTGACAACCCAATGAGTTTAATGGGATCTGGGCATACATAAGGGACTGCACTAGTAGATCCTACCATACGATCAGGGCCTATGTTATCTGAAGTCAAATGGAAAAGATTTAGCCTGCTGAGACCACAGTATAGGATTCTATGTTTCCTTTATTTCAGCTGATAATATCACAACAACATGCATTCCCTAAACTACTTTAGCTGTTTGGAATATTATTGCATGATGCAGAAGAAACAGACAACCCAGAATTCAGATCCTGGCAGGAATGTAAAAGGAGGAACTGCCTTTCAGCTATTCTGTTTTAATTTATTCATGAATAGTTTAACTTGCTTTTACCCTAGACTCTCCCTTTATTCCTCAACCACTCTGGCCTGTTGGGATATTGCAGACGTTTTTGCTTGTATCAGCCATGAGTCCCTACATGTGAAGTAAATAATCCATATAGGAATATCAGTTTAAGTATGTAAGCAACATGATAGTGTCTGTGAAAATTCTGTCTAAAGTACAGTATAAGAAACATGTATTTAGTCATATACTGATTGGATTTTACTGCTCCTTCTCCAAGCCACTTTTCCCCTTTTTATTCAGCCTGCAGTGGTGGGAAATGGGAGTAGTACCCACTCCTAGTCTCTCCAAACTGCCCCTTATATCCTAATCAAAATAGCTCAGGATTAAAGTAAAATCATCATAAATACCAGTACAAAGGTTGATTCTGATTTTTATTGTAAAGCAGACTTTTAGGACCAAATTTAGCTCTGGATTACGCACATACAGCATCCACTGGAGACAATGGAGTTAATCAGGATTTACTCTGGTGCCAAAATTTGGCTCTCACAGTACATCAGTGAAAGCAGCTTTACTTCAGTACTTGACTGACATCCACGAACACCAGTGTTAAAGCTAGCTATGGAATGAGAACTTAATATAATTTTGTTAGGAAAATGGACACAAAAGAAGGCTTTTTATAGCAAGGGCTGAGATTGGACAGTGGCTGTAGCAGAACAAAAACGTATCAGATTTCAAATGCACATTGTCTTACCAGTGGTTTGGCAGCTTCCCAGGCTCACTGATATGTCATCGAGTGCCACCAGCCCACAGTCCCAAAAGCTTTTGCACCAGCTCAAAAACACCACCTGCAATTTATGAAGAACATGGGTCTCAGGTTTATTTAGTGAAACCTGGCATTGTAAGCAGTCCTGAAATTTTAGACTTTTCTTGGTGCATTAATAATTTAAGTGCTGAAAATTTTTTCCCAATAATTTTTGTCATGTCAATGTGATTAAAACATTTAAATTAACTGATTTTTAGACATAAAAATATCTGTCAGTACCAATAGAATAATTTTTCTCCATTTAATTTTTTTAAGCTAATGATCTCTGTCTAAAAATAGATGCCACTAATTTAAGTTCTCTCCACACACAGTTATCATTTTATTAAGGCACACATCTTTATTAATATAGGAGAAAGAAAATCTCTACACTTGGATCTCACTTCATTAAATTTCCTCTGCAAGAAAAAAAAACAGCACAATTTTAGATTGTTTTCTATTAAACTAAAAGAAAATTTTCACCCCAAGAATGGTTAGAGTTGAATCAAAATATGGGCAAAAAGGCATATTACAGGTTTGACAAGATCCATGTTATTCTACAATTTCTGAAAATGAGGAAATATAATATAGCCAAGAACAGAAGGTTTTTATGATTACATTCAACTCTGATAAACTGAAAAATTACATACCGTATTCTGGTTTTACAGTCTAAAAGTCTAGCATTCAGTGTGGTTTCATGCAAACCACAATATTATAGTGACTGTACACATCACTCTAGAGCACTGGGATTTTGAGTTCTCTGGGTCATGTACACAATGCTCTGGTGCATTTAGCCAGCAATTCAGGGGCAGACGCAGGCCTCAATGCAGGGAAACTGGTGTTTCCAGAAGGTTGCTGTAGAGCAGGCAGAGAAGGGGACTCCACATCCCTCTGAATGGACTCTCCACTTACTTCTCACAGGCCAGTGCAGAGTGAGGGTTAGATGGGGAAAGAGGTATGACTAGTTGGTCTATAATTACATAAATCCAATGATCACCAACTATCAACTAAGAGGGGTTGCAGCTCTTATTACAAACAACTCAGGGACCATAATAGCAACTGTAGAAATGCTGACTGGCTGTTTCACACCATGCCTGTGCATTGTGAGGATGGATACAATCCTTCACAACTCCTGCATATCAGTAGATTCCATGCACAAAGCCTGTTTACTTGTGTAACAAGTTTCAAACATTAAAGGGACATTTTCTCCTAAAGAGAAACATGATTCTGGGGGAATATCCTGAATGACATGTGCTGCTGCGATACATTAACATTCCATTAGTGTAATGGATGTACTTGGTACATTCAACAACTTAGCAACAGTCTTCATATGCTATTACACAAGAGGGACTCCTCAGATGAAAATGTTTTAGTGCCAGCTCTTTCATACTGTGGGGACAGTCCCCACTCCTAGGGTCTAAAACTCTTCTCTTACTTTTTTATTTATAGTCTTGAAAATAAGAAAATATAAACTGCTGCATGGGATTTTCTGTTAGTCTTTGTATGCTTCTTCCAGCACCAACTAAAGTTGCTCTCACACACGCATCGCAGCAGCAAGCACAGAGCCGGGTTTCTCCTCCACTAACTTCTCCTGACCATCGGGGGCTGCTGTGGTGTCAGCACTGAGGGCAGGGAGATTTCTTCTCCACTCTCAGAGCTGCAGGTGCCTGGCTAGGATGGTGCCAGTGTGTGAGGAGGAAGTGGCAGCAGCTGGGATGGAGTTAAGAGAATGGAACGGGAGACAAAATGGGCGAAGCAGTCTGGGAGGGACAGTGTACTGCTGTGTCTTTGCTCTCTGAACAACATGGATCAAAAGGGAAAAGCTTGGGGGCAGAATAAGAGAATGGGGGATTGGAGCAACAAGCTAGGGGAACAGGGTCCCTTCTGAGCCCTTGTAGCCCCATTCTACAGCCTTCCCCCCACCCCTCCCTCTCTCTCTCTCACACACACACACGCACACACACACAGTTGCACCTTGCACCCATGCTGAATGTTCCAGTGAGAATGCTGCTTGAGGACAATACAAAATGGCACTGGCATGATTGGCAAAAATAAAGCCATTGGGAATTAAAAAAAATGTTATGGATGCACCAGGGATGTAAAATGTTAACAGGTTAATCGATAAGGATGAGTCTTATTGGTAAGGTATTCCAGTTAACATTTAAACTCTGCTGCAGGATCCCAGCTGTCACGCTGCCCCACACCCCCGCCCAGGGTCCCAGCTGCTGCACCCTCCCCCCCACCCCCTGGGTCCCAGCTGGTGGCCACAGGTCCCGACTGCCGGCCCCACCCCCAGGGTCCTGGCTGCTGACCCGTGCCCAAGATCCCGGCTGCCGGCCCTGTGCCCTGGTATGGGGCAGCAATGGAGTCCCCAGCGTGGGGCCGGCAGATGGGACTCCAGGTGCCGGGCCAGCAGCGGAGTCCCCGGTTTGGGGTGGCAGGAGAGCCCCAGACACACACGATGGCAGCCGGGACCCCAGATGCACAGGGCAGCAGTGGAGCCTAATGGTTAAACATTTAACCGGTACCATTTTAACAGTTTAAACGTTTACTTTTTTTAAACGCTATGGGATGGCCACCAGAAAAGGCCCAGGTATGCTTCAAAAATAAAGACATACAGTACTGGGCTTATAGAAATTAAATTGCTCCATAAAATGGGATTCTCTACAAACCAGATCATATTACTATGCAGCCTGAGGTTGAAAATGCTAAGCATGCTCCATAGTGCCCATCTGGGTACTGAGAAGTGTAAGAGGAGTCCAAGATGTCCTATTTTGGCCAGGCACGAATTCTTCCATGAAAAATAAAGTATTCAAGTATGTAATCTGCAATCAATCCAGCAAACAGAATGCAAAAGAACCACTGAAACCATGTGAGATTCCTGATTCCTCGGATCAAGGTTGGTGCAGAACTATTTGAATTAATCAAAAAAATACAAAGCTTATTTGCTGTACATATTGCTGCAAAGCAGTAGATGGGCAAATACTAAAAATTGTGTATCTGACCGTAACAGAAGTAATTTGCTGCCATCGTTTTTGGGAAACTTTTCAAAGCTATTCCACTGCAGGGGTCAGGACGAATTTTTCCCCCAATGCACAATTGGCCAGATGTATTCTGAGGAAGGAGTAGGGGTGGGCTTTGCCTTCCTCTGAAGTGGCAGAGCATGGCCACACCTAGAGATGGATGATCGGGCAAGTGTTCTGAGATGATACAGAAAATCCTCTTCCTAGACGCCTGGCTCTTTTGTCTTGCTGACATGCTCAGCATCATACTCATCAGCAGATTTGGGGTCAGGAAGGAATCCTGCTCTGATTGAAGTCAATGGAAAAATGTAATTGGCCGCAGCTTTAGGCCCAAAGTGTTGAAACATTGTTTCACTGTTAAGAATTGTAAAATCTGGACTCATCCATTCACATGCCACTTTCTTGAAGTTGGAGCTTGGGGGTTTTATGAAAACCATCTCTGTAGCCAAAAGTCATCCACACTGAACTTTTTATTTTATAGTGATAGATGTTAACATATGCCATAGTGGTTATATATGTCATTGTGTCAATTATTCCAAGGCACTGCATTTTTAATGAATAGATTGTTCTTGTTTCTTGATAATTGTCTTATCATTTGTTTAATCATATTAGGATGAAAACTTTCTCTCTCCATAGCAAAAGGTTTCAAAAGCAGGATTGGAAAGAGATTGGAACCCTGCTCTAGTCCACTATGCATTGAGCTGTTGTGACCCCTTGTGATGAGGCCATGACTTAGTGGCTAGGTATGTTTCTCATGGCTGATTCACACTCCAGTACAAACTGTTAATGCCTCAGCTGCACATTTGAAGTTCCCTGCTCACTTACAATTTTTGGCTTATGCTGAAAATTAGTTGTTATAAAAAACCATGTATATACTTTTAATCACTTTTCACTGTTTTTAACAGGACCTGTGGTGCCTGCTAATATAGTAGTTAAACAGGGTAGTGCCAAGTTGCTTAACTATGTAATACTTATTAAAACCTGCAAATGCATTATGAACAGTCAAATAACCACACTTAAATCTTTAAAGAATACATGAATTCAATTGCCTGGCATTGAGCAATTTTTACTGTTCAAAAGCATTTTATATTCAAACACCCGTAGTCCCAGCACTACAGATTGTTTATTTTGTGAAACATATAGTTGTGGGGCATCACAAGGGGTCACAACAGCTCAATGCATAGTGGACTAGAGCAGGGTTCCAATCTCTTTCCAATCCTGCTTTTGAAACCTTTTGCTATGGAGAGAGAAAGTTTTCATCCTAATATGATTAAACAAATGATAAGACAATTATCAAGAAACAAGAACAATCTATTCATTAAAAATGCAGTGCCTTGGAATAATTGACACAATGACATATATAACCACTATGGCATATGTTAACATCTATCACTATAAAATAAAAAGTTCAGTGTGGATGACTTTTGGCTACAGAGATGGTTTTCATAAAACCCCCAAGCTCCAACTTCAAGAAAGTGGCATGTGAATGGATGAGTCCAGATTTTACAATTCTTAACAGTGAAACAATGTTTCAACACTTTGGGCCTAAAGCTGCGACCAATTACATTTTTCCATTGACTTCAATCAGAGCAGGATTCCTTCCTGACCCCAAATCTGCTGATGAGTATGATGCTGAGCATGTCAGCAAGACAAAAGAGCCAGGCGTCTAGGAAGAGGATTTTCTGTATCACCTCAGAACACTTGCCCGATCATCCATCTCTAGGTGTGGCCATGCTCTGCCACTTCAGAGGAAGGCAAAGCCCACCCCTACTCCTTCCTCAGAATACATCTGGCCAATTGTGCATTGGGGGGAAAATTCGTCCTGACCCCTGCAGTGGAATAGCTTTGAAAAGTTTCCCAAAAACGATGGCAGCAAATTACTTCTGTTACGGTCAGATACACAATTTTTAGTATTTGCCTGACCCCTGCAGGCAACAGGCTAATGCCCTGAAGTGTGAGATTTGATTATAATCATTGTCTTAATACAGAGCTGCAAGTGTTAAGAGAATGATGAGGGCAATGCAAGCAATCCTGTTCTCCCCATGGCCCATAAAACAAGGGGATAAACAGAGGGACTCTTAGATTCAGACTCTCAAGGCCAGAAGGGATCATCCAGCCTACTCCCCACCCCACATACATAGTCTGTACAATTTCTCCCAGAAGATGAATGAAGGTGTATCTTTTTTTAAAAAGCGTAATCTTGTTTTAAAGATTCCAAGCAATGGTGAGTCCACCACCTTCCCTGGTAAACTGTTTCAAAGTTTGATTCCCTTCCAAAGGATGCTACAAAGTTGCATCTTATTTCAAGGCTAAATTTATTTAACTTCAACTTCCAGCTATCAGATCTCGTTATGCTTTAGTCATCAAGGTTGAAATCCCCACCCAAACTCTTATGCTCAGATCTCTTTTCTGTGTGTAAGCACCTATACACAGCAATCAAGTCCCCACGCTACCTTTTCTTTGATAAGCTGAATACGGGGAGCTTCTTAAGCCTGACTGCATCAGGTTTGTTTTCCAGGATCTGACTCACTTTTGTGGCCCTCCTTTAAACTGACTAGTATTTCCACATCCCTCTTCAACTGCAGACACAATAACTGGACACAGTACTCTAGCAGTGGTCTTACCAATGCTTTGTAGAGAGGCAAGATCACCTCCCTTGGTAGTCCCCTTTTTTACATCCACAATTAACCCTTTTTGCCACAGCATTGCATTGAGAGCTCATATTAAGATGCTTTTCTTTGACGATCCCCAAGTCCTTCCCTGAGTCACTGTTTTCCAAGATAGAGTCATGTCCTACAGGTATAACCTGCATTCTTGATTCCCAGATGTATTACTTTGCATTTGGCTCTTTTAAGAGACATTTTGTTGGACTGTGACCACTTAACCGGGCAATTCAGATTACTCTGAAAGAGTAACCCATCTTCCTCATTATTTACTACCCCACCAATCTTTGTGTCGTCTGCAAATTTTACCAGCAAAGATTTTCTATCGTCATCTAGGTCATTAATAAAAATATTAAATAGTACTGGACCAAGAACTGATCCTCGGGGAACCCATTAGAAACAGCCCTGCTCGTCGATATCCTTCAGTAACAACTACATTTTAATATCTGTCAGTGAGCCGGTTTTTAATCTATCTAATGTGTGCCCTGTTAATTCCATATAAATGCAAATTTTTAATCAAAATGTCATGTGGTATTAGCTCAAATGCCTTGGAGAAATCTAATTATCCTGAATCAAAACAGTTGCCTTTATCAACCAAACCTGTAATCCTGTCAAAAAGAGACAACAGGTTTGTTTGACAAGACCTACCTTCCATGAAACCATGCTGACTGGCATTAATTATATTTTTCGATATACAGTTACCCATTAGATCTCACAGAAAGCAGTATGATGTAGTGCTTTTACAATAGGTATTGGCCAGTCAAGGATTTAACTGAGTAAGTGCTCAACAATTCCCCCAAAAGATCCATTTATTTTAGTTCAGCCTTTTAGCTTTACCCAGCAACAAAGACTATCAAATGTGCAGTTCTGTCCCAGTGTCTGTATGTGTACCTTTAACCTTGCTAAATTCTACCCTTGGTTTCTGAAGTAGTGAGTGACATGCTGCTGCCACGTGGCTTAATGTTTCCATGGCTACTTTGCTGGCTTATGCTCAGGAAAAGTGGATTTTCCAACACAGAAGTGGCATAATGCAGTGTGTGCAGTTGTGTGGTGTTCTCTTGACTAATTCTGTGTTTCTGAAACCTTTCATTAGTTACATTCCTTGTGACATTGTGAGGAATGGGGTAGAAGACATTTTTCTTTAGCAGACCAAATATATACACCCCTTACTTGTCCCTAACGTCTTTAATTGTAATTTTGCCCATTTAAGCATGCTTGCAGCTCACCTGTCAGTTGGATGGTATCAGACGTTTTTCAGTCTTTTGCTTATTTTAATTTCAGGTTTGGCCTCTAAATCTGTCCTTCATACTGCACCTAGATCAGTGGTCACCAATCGGTCGTCACGATCGACTAGCCGATCCTAGAGGATCTCCCAGTCAATCACGATCTCCAGCGGTGCAGTGTGGTCGCCCCTAAGGCAGATTCCCTGCCTACCCCGGCCCCATGCTGTTCCCGGAAGCGTCCAGCACAGCCCCTCGGCCCCGGGGGTGGGAGGGCGGGAGGTCTCCCTCTGCGCGCTGCTCCTGCCTGCAAGCACTGCCCCCCGCAGCTCCCATTGGCCGGGAGAGCTGCAGGGGTGATCCTTGCAGAGAGGGGCAGTGCACGGAGCCACCTGCTCCCGCCCCACGGGCGCATTGGCCCCTTCCAGGAGCGGTGTGGGGCCAGGGTAGGCAGGGAGCCTGCCTTAGCCTCACTGCACCTGCCAATGACTGGGAGCCGCTGGAGGTAAGTGCTGCCCGGCGGGAGGCTGCACCCCAACCCTCATCCCTGAGCCCCCTCCCAGAGCCAGCACCGTGTACCCCTTCCTGCACCCCTACACTCTGCCCCAGTCCAGAGCCCCCTCCGGCACGCAAACTCCCTCCTAGAGCTTGCACCCCTCACCCACTCCTGCACCCCAACCCCCCATCTAGGCTCAGCCCAGAGCCCTCTCCCACACTGCAAACCCCTCAGCCATAGGTGCTAACTTTGTGGGTGCTCTGGGGCTGAAGCACCCATGGGGAAAAATTAGTGGGTGCTCTGCACCCACTGGCAGAGAAGCTCCCCCCTCCCAAGGGCACTGTGTCCCCGCTCCTCCACCTACCTCCCAGCGCTTCCCACCCAGCCACCGCCAAACAGCTCTTTGGCGATGTGCTGGGAGGGAGGGAGGAGGAGGGGGAACCTGGCACGCTCAGGGGAGGAGGCAGGGCCAGGGCACAGATTTAGAAAAGGAGTTGGAATAGGGGCAGGGAAGGGGCAGATTTGGGGTGGGGGCAGGGGGGGAGTCAAGCACCCACCAGCAGGAGCAGAAGTCGGCGCCTATGCCCTCGGCCCCAGCCCAGAGCCTGCACCCCCTCCGGAATGCCAACCCCCTGCCCAGCCTGGTAAAAGTGAGTGAGGGTGCGGAAAAGTGAGCAATGGAGAGAGGGGGGTGATGGAGTGAGCAGGGTGGGGGTTTGGGAAAGGGGCAGTGCCTTAGGGAAACCCACGATCTACCCCGCCCCTTCCCCTAGATTCAAAAAGTGATCTTGGGCATAAAAAGGTTGGAGACCACTGACCTAGATGATGACTGACTGTGATCAAATTTGAGCCTTGCAATATTTACATTTATATTAATTTTGACTTAATTTCTTTTCACAGGGTAATTCTTCCCTACACAATCCCCAATGAATTAATGCATGCCATAGAGGAGAGAAAGAGGGCAGAGTGCTCAGCTCATGTTTTCTTTATTTAACATGACAGAGGATGAATATATTTATTATTTCAGTCTAGAATTATTAAAATACCTCGAGTTTGTCTGATATCCTGGCAGTTAAATTAGGAAACATTACTGGATGCAGTCAGTCGTTGTCGTCAATATTCTTGAAGTTAAAAAGTGCTTTCCTCCTTTACCTCTGCTTTTTGCAGTGAGTAATGGGAGAGGCCCAGGACATTATTCAAGCATCTGTTTACAAATCTTTGCATCAGTTTCTCAAAGCATGTTTGATTTATGTTCCAGTGCTTACTTAATTTCCTTGGTCTACAGCATCAACAAAAAAATCAATGATCAAGTCTTGTAATTTATCAGCCACGTAACAGTAATTGGTACAGAAGACGACAAGTATCAGAGGGGTAGCCGTGTTAGTCTGGATCTGTAAAAGCAACAAAGAATCCTGTGGCACCTTATAGACTAACAGACGTTCTGCAGCATGAGCTTTCGTGGGTGAATACCCACTTCTTCAGATGCAAGTGGTGGAAATTTCCAGGGGCAGGTTTATATATGCAAGCAAGAAGCAAGCTAGAGATAACGAGGTTAGTTCAATCAGGGAGGATGAGGCCCTGTTCTAGCAGTTGA
Organism: Mauremys reevesii; assembly: GCF_016161935.1. Lineage (NCBI taxonomy): Eukaryota > Metazoa > Chordata > Testudines > Geoemydidae > Mauremys > Mauremys reevesii. Next base: position 91,078,542 of record NC_052628.1, on the reverse strand, counting down.
GGTGTGAAAACCAAGGGAGGAGAAACTGGTTCTGTAATTGGCAAGCCATTCACAGTCTTTGTTTAATCCTGAGCTGATGGTGTCAAATTTGCAGATGAACTGGAGCTCAGCAGTTTCTCTTTGAAGTCTGGTCCTGAAGTTTTTTTGCTGCAGGATGGCCACCTTAAGATCTGCTATTGTGTGGCCAGGGAGGTTGAAGTGTTCTCCTACAGGTTTTTGTATATTGCCATTCCTAATATCTGATTTGTGTCCATTTATCCTTTTCCTTAGAGACTGTCCAGTTTGGCCGATGTACATAGCAGAGGGGCATTGCTGGCATATGATGGCATATATTACATTGGTGGACGTGCAGGTGAATGAACCGGTGATGGTGTGGCTGATCTGGTTAGGTCCTGTGATGGTGTTACTGGTGTAGATGTGTGGGCAGAGTTGGCATCGAGGTTTGTTGCATGGGTTGGTTCCTGAGCTAGAGTTACTATGGTGCGGTGTGCAGTTACTGGTGAGAATATGCTTCAGGTTGGCAGGTTGTCTGTGGGCGAGGACTGGCCTGCCACCCAAGGCCTGTGAAAGTGTGGGATCATTCTCCAGGATGGGTTGTAGATCACTGATGATGCGCTGGAGGGGTTTTAGCTGGGGACTGTATGTGATGGCCAGTGGAGTCCTGTTGGTTTCTTTCTTGAGTTTGTCTTGCAGTAGGAGGCTTCTGGGTACACGTCTGGCTCTGTTGATCTGTCTCCTTATTTCCTCGTGCGGGTACTGTAGTTTTGAGAATGCTTGGTGGAGATTTTGTAGGTGTTGGTCTCTGTCTGTGGGGTTAGAGCAGATGCGGTTGTACCTCAGTGCTTGGCTGTAGACAATGGATCCTGTGGTGTGCCCGGGATGGAAGCTGGAGGCATGAAGGTAGGCATAGCGGTCGGTAGGTTTTCGGTATAGGGTGGTGTTAATGTGTCCATCAATTATTTGCACCGTAGTGTCTAGGAAGTGGACCTCCCGTGTAGATTGGTCCAGGCTGAGGCTGATGGTGGGGTGGAAGCTGTTGAAATCGTGGTGGAATTTTTCCAGAGTCTCTTTCCCATGGGTCCAGATGATGAAGATGTCATCAATGTAGCGTAGGTAGAGAAGGGGCGTGAGTGGACGGGAGCTGAGGAAGCGTTGTTCCAGGTCAGCCATAAAAATATTGGCATATTGTGGGGCCATGCGGGTGCCCATGAGCGGTGCCACTGATCTGGAGATATATATTGTCATCAAATTTGAAATAGTTGTGTCTGAGGATAAAGGCACAGAGCTCAGCACCCCGTTGTGCTGGGGCATCATCAGGATACTGTTCCTGACAGCTTGTATTCCATCAGCGTGTGGGATGTTGGTGTAGAGAGCCTCTACATCCATGGTGGCCAGGATGGTGTTTTCTGGAAGGTCACCAATGCATTGTAGTTTCCTCAGGAAATCAGTGGTGTCACGGAGATAGCTGGGAGTGCTGGTGGCATAGGGTCTCAGTAGAGAGTCCACATATCCAGACAGTCCTTCAGTGAGAGTTCCAATGTCCGAGATGATGGGGCGTCCAGGATTTCCAGGTTTGTGGATTTTGGGCAGTAGATAGAATAGCCCTGGTCGGGCTCTAAGGGTATGTTGATTTGTTCCGGTGTTAGTGTAGGGAGTGTCCTGAGTAGATGGTTCAGTTCCTTAGTGTATTCCTCAGTGGGATCTGAGGGCAGTGGCCTGTAGAATTTGGTGTTGGAGAGTTGTCTGGCGGCCTCCTTTTGGTAGTCAGACCTGTTCATGATGACAACAGCACCTCCTTTATCAGCCTCTTTGATTATAATGTCAGGATGGTTTCTGAGGCTGTGGATGGCATTGCGTTCTGCACGACTTAGGTTATGAGGCAAGCGATGTTGTTTTTCCACAATTTCTGCCTGTGCACGTCGGCGGAAGCATTCAATGTATAGGTCCAGGCTGTCATTTCGACCCTCAGGAGGAGTCCATGTGGAGTTCTTCTTTTTGTGCTGTTGGTGGGAGGGTAACTGTGTATCAGTGCGCTGTTCAGTGTTGTCCTGAAAGTATTCTTTGAGTCGGAGACGGCGAAAGTAGGCTTCCAGATCGCCGCAGAACTGTATCATGTTGGTGGGGGTGGCAGGGCAAAAAGAGAGTCCCCGAGATAGGACAGACGTTTCTTCTGGGCTGAGTGTGTGGTTGGATAGATTGACGATATTGCTGGGTGGGTTAGGGGTACCACGGTTGTGGCCCCATGTGGCAGGTAGGAGTTTAGACAGCTTACAGTTGAAGAAGACAACATATTTATATTTAATAGAAACACAAGCATGCAAGTAATTTGCAATGATGATTCAAAACTCATCTCTGCCATGATATAGAGTTGGGTTTTAGTTCACAGGTAATATTGAGTTAGGTTGAATGATTCCCTGTTCTCTTTTTCTGTACCTGTACCAGGAGGATTGAGGGTGAAATCTGTATATATGAAGTCTACCTGCTCCTAGAGGGGGAGAGGAAATGGTAGGACCTGCTGTAAGTCTCTTTGCCAAGGAGGAAACAGGCAGTAACCCTGATCTTTCAAAAGCACCTGACATAGAAGCCTGCAAAAGAAGCCTTAAGCCTAAGAAGCGCTAGGCAAAGGACCGTTCGGGAACCCTCCATGAAAAAGGCAAAGCTCTGAGAAACAGGAAGAAAATCCAGCCAGATCATGATGTAGCAGAGGAAGCTGGGTTTTTCCTTTTGCACTGTTTGTTTACCTCAGAAAGGAGAGCTTTGGTTCAGGTAAAGAGCTAGACCACCCAATCAGGCAGGAAAGTGAGGCACACTGGCCCAATCTGAGGATGGGATGGTAAAACTGTGCCCTGGAAGCAGGTTATGTTGCCAGAGACTGACATGCAGTTTAACCTGCAGTAGAGCTGACTATTTGATCAGAGCCTAACAAAACCAGAAATTTTTGTGCTGTAAAATGCAATTGTACTATACACTACTGTACACTTTTGTGAATTTGAAAATAACTTTCAGATAATGTTTTCAATTATGTTGCTGCTGAGCACTCCCTCTCACTACCCAGCAATAAGTTTCCCTAGTGTCAGTGGCTGTCCCCCAAGCTGATGACTTTGTCACTGACCACTGCTTAGACTTTGGAAAACACACTGCTGTGCAATGTACTCTAAAAATAATGGCATGTGAATGGCTGGTAAACTCAAATCCATCAAAGAAATCTGAACCAAGGATTTCAAAAATTATCAGGGATTTTTAAAATAAATATATTGTAAACCTCAAGACTATGAGCAAGAAAAAGATGTTTTTGTTTTAAAACTTAAAGTATGAAGAATTTAAAAATATTTGGCATTTAGTCTCAATTTTTAAAACAGAACCTCCAAGTGCTGAAAAAATGTTAAATTAGCAAAGAAGGTCTGAACTATTTCATTCTGCTGAAGGGCCCAGTGCTGAGAAGTGCTGAGCACATTCTGGAGAGTGCAGAATGCCCTTAATTCCCACTGAAGTCTAGATGAGGCAGTTCAGCCCCTCACCGCACACACTCAACATCTTGCATGATTAGGTCCCTTAAGCTCAATTCTACTGAAGTCAATGGAAAGCCTGCCATTGACTATGAGGAGAGTTGGGATGGGCCTTACATTAGTAGGAAAAATTATCAATATCTCTTTGCACTATGTCAAGTTTATAATCTTGCCAAATCCAAATATTGCATTCTGATACAAATAAAAATGTGCTAAGGTGTAATGAGCCAGTTCATAATGTTTTCACAAAACAAAAGGTTGGGCCTGATTCTTCACTCTATTACACTTGTGTAAAACCAGTGTAACTATGTTAAGATAAAGTTTCACTAGTATAAAACTGGTCTAGCAAAGGGGAGAATCAGGCTAATTGGCTCAAGGCTTGTCTACACTGAGAAAGTTGTGTCAGTTTAACTTTAATAGGTTTTTAATCGAACTGGTGCAAATAGCTGTATGGACATTTATTTCAGTTTAGCCCAGGTTTATTTTGGTTAGCTAAAATGATAGAAATTGATATATGCTTAACTGAAATAAGTCACTCAAACCACAATAAGAATGTCCACACAGTTTAACCAAGTTGTCTTTAAAAAAATCACACTAAGTTGAATCAGTGCAACTTTCTCACATTACAGATTACTCAGATAAACTGTGTATGCAAATGCTATGGATTGTAAAGAGCAAAATAAATTGATCTGAAAAGCTGGTGCATATTGACTTGGGAAAGCCTGGTAACATCAGCTAGTAACATTTGGACAAATATTTCTGAAATGCACTTCTGTCCAAGTACAAATAGATTGCAGAAATGAAGAAGGAAAATGGGAAGCTCACAGAACAAATTAAAGCCACATCTATATTCAATGGATTACATTATCCAGCAGAGAATGCTGTCTGTAAGGAAAAGTAAATAGACTAGTGATACGTTATGAGTCCCCCAGAGCCCTGCTAGATTTCCCATGTCCTAATATTATGAGTTTGTTCCCTCTTTAATAAAACTGTTTGGTTCTTAGATTTTTGTGGGGGTAGGGGGTGCACAGGGGGAGGTTTTGCCCTTGAACAGAAGAGTACTGTCCTATATTAACATGATAATATCACAAGCTGTGTTAGACACACAGAACCTCTTGGAAAGCAATATTAAGTGCAGAGAACAAAACTGAGCAAGCAAATAAATGTCAGTTAAGTAGTGCAGAACAACTAGGTTGGCATAATGGAGATAAAATATTCAATCTTCATCTAGCTGCTGTGATGAGTGTAGGAGGATTTATATTTCCTAAGTTTTTAAATGATTATTTTCTCTAACAGTTTTTCTAAGGTGTTATTTTCAAAAAAAGTGTACATCAAATGTCACAGAAAAGTGGATATCAAATACTGATAACCATATTTTGAGAAATCTTACGTTAATTGAAATTGTAACCATGGATTCTCAGAATGGGATTTTCAATGGCTGACGTTTTAGGGTCATTTTCTTTGTTTTTGGGGTGAGGTTAGTTTCCCTGCTGCTTTAAGTTGAACATCCACAAGGTCTCATGAAACAGCCATCACCCTTCCAGCTCAGAGACTGCGTGGGAGTTACATGTTAGGTAGTCATAAGGCTTTATGCCCTTTTTCACTTGATGTTGGCTGGAAAACTGCCCTTTATAAATGGTGACTTGGCTGTGATTGTCCATGCTTTCATGACTTGCAAGATGGGATTATTTCAACTCTCCATATTTAGGTATACAAAGACATTGACAAACTTTGTTAACCCAGAATGCAACAGTCCAGCCGATCAGCAACACCAGCCACCAAGTGAGCATCAGCTTGATGCTGTGTGTTCTACACTGGCTCCCTACAGCATACCAGATCAGGTTTAAAATCTCAGTTCCAGTCTTCAAACACATCTGTGGAACTGGTCCAAGGTATGCAAGGTTTTGCCCTTGAACAGAAGACTACTGTCATATATTAACATGATAATATCACAAGCTCTCTTTTTCCGTGTTAATGATCTCCCCTGGTGGTTGTGTTTCTAAGGAACTAAGAATTAATCTATATTCCCATCAACTTAAAGGGTGAAGCTCATGAAAGCGGGAGACAGGGATTTCAGTGAAACAGTGTGGCTTGCCCCTTAAGGACTAGACGTCTGGGGCCAACCAACCATAGTTACCAAGGCAGCACACCTGAGCAGGGATCTGCTGATTCCCTTATAAATGGGTAGCAAAAAGGGGCAGAGGAAGAGTTCTCAGGGAGAACAGAATGAAGTACAGAGGCTGCTGGAAGTGACTAGGCTCCAGCAGGGCTGCCCAGAGGATTCAGGGGACCTGGGGCAAAGCAGTTTTGGGGGTCCCTTCCATAAAAAAAGTTACAATATTATAGAATACTATATTCTCGTGGGGGCCCCCTGTGGGGCCCGGGGCAAATTGCCCCACTCCCCCCCACCTTCTGGGCAGCCCTGGGCTCCAGTGGAGAAACCTGGAACTCGGGACTGAGACTACCAGCAGGAAAGACCTGGAACAGACCTGATAAGGAGGTAAATAGATGGACTTGAGAATTTTGGTTTGAATGTTTGTTAAATTAATAAAGTAGAATCTGAGAAGGGCTGTGAATGGACAAAAGGGTTTGAGAGTTATTGAAGAAACACCTTGAAAGAGAAAACAGATGGGGGGGGGACTGCTTGCAGGGCTGCCCTGAGGGGGTGCCCTTGAGATGGCAGGCCTGTTGAAACTCAGCAATAAGGACAAGGTTTTAGAATTCATTCCTGGAGAATAGAATGATGGCTAAATTCACTGCCCTCACAATGGTGTGTGAAACTTACTTGTTTGATTTTGCTTTCCCACAACTATAACTAAAACCAACTATGATGAGGCGTGAAGAAGGAAGAAGAGCAGAAATGAAGACAAGAAAGAAGAGGGAGGGGGGAAGGAAAGGTGAGAAGAAGAAAATAAAAACTCAAAGTGACCTCTGCTATGCTGGAGGGAGGGGGAGAATTAGGTCACTGTTCGGTGAGTTTGGTTTTAAATCCATGGAACACACTCAGATACTACAGGGATGGGTACTATGATAAAACCCTGTGTGAATGGCTAGATAATATTAAAATGTTAGCTTTCAAAAGCTGCTCAGAGGTTTGGAATGTTCTATCAGTCCTAGCAGCACTGCTTTAACTGGGCAGAATTGAGGTGAGTAGGTTAACTTGAGTTCAAAAGTTTCAACTTAATCTAGGGATGTAGAGTTTATTCTATGTTAAATAAAATATTCTTTCCATGGTTACATGCACACAAATGTAAATTCAAGCTGTGTTGTGCATGTTTGGAACACATTTGTTTTAAGTGGATTTACCCACTGTGGTGGGGTGGCTGTCCCACCCCTATGTGAGAGGGGGCTAGAGTAGGCCAGAGAGGCCGTGCAGGCTGGCAGCATTCAGGAGAGGGCTTACTGAGAGCCAATCAGGGCCAAGACTGGAGACAGCCAATCAGGGCTCAGCTGGGCCATACATAAATGCTGCCCAGAAGAGCAGGAGGCAGTCTGTCCCAGACTTTCATGGGGGGAAGGTCTGTCTCCAGAGCAGGAGACCAGCACCTGGGACATCTGAGTGCTGGGCAGGCTCGGGGGAGTAGAAGGGAATTCCAGCCGCTACCTGCCAGGCTGCAAGCCCTGAGGGAAGGGCCTAGCTGGTGCAAAGGGGCCAAAGGTGAAGTGGTCCAGGGACAGATGGACAAGGGGAGAGAAGGAGAGCAGGGAGGCTGCCACTAAAGGGTCCCTGGGTTGGGACCCAGAGTAGTGGGTGGCCCTGGGTCCCCCCCACTTCCCCCTTGTACTGCACCTGACCATGCAGTAGGGTGGCTAAAACAAACGGCAACTGGCCCTTGAGACAAGGGGCTAGACTTTGGAGGTTGTGGTTAGTCAGAGGCCAGTGCAAGGACTGTTGCTAAAACACACACATCCCCAGAAGGGGGTGGGGATGGACTAGGGGGCACTGCTGGAGGGCCGCCAAGCAGGGAGCAACAACACGGGTCCAGACAATGGACAGAACACCAACAGCAGAGGGTGCTCCCCATGAACTGAGCTAATTCCCGGAGATAACCAGTAGAAGCACCACGGTGGTGAGTCCCAACCCCGTCACACCCCCGCACATCCCACCACATTTAATCCACCCTGTCACATTAATACTGAGATAACAGATTTGGAGTCAATTTCACTAAAATGAAATGCATTTCAAAGAATCCAAACAGCTCAATGTCATTTTTCATGCTACCATAAACAAAACCTTAATAAGATGATGGGTTTGATTCATGCCCATAAATGCCAGGATCTCCCCTCTGACCTCCTCATCCTCACATTTGTTCATAAGCATTGCAAAATTTGAAAATGGTAGTTTTTATGTACAGAACCATATGCACTTACACCACGAGCTAAGGACAGAGTAAGAAAGGGCAACTGAAGTTCCTTCCTTTTCTGAGGTTAAGTCCATCTGTTAACATTATTCAATGTAAGCTTTGTGTTCTATTTGAAGTATGTATATTAAAATTTATGACTTGCTTGGGTGATTCATATCCATCTAACATTTGGCATGATACTTTCAAAATGCCTTCTGGACAGCGGCAAGCTTCCTGCTCATGGAATTCAAGCCAGCAAACCACTCCCAGACTCCAGTTTGCTAATTCAAAAAGAACCGTTAAAATTATACAAACCAGGATCCTCAAAAGTAGAGAGCCTTTTATTAGGCTGAGACAAGTGCTAGCTTCAACAGACAAATACCACTTTGTCCCCAAAATTCATCAGAAAAATCTCAAAACATACCTTAAGTTTTGGGGAGTAATGTTTGAACCCTACATCATTCCTTATAGTGAGGAGAAAGATGAAGGAAATATGCAATCAGAAGTTTTGTAACTATCATTTTCTGGCAATAGGAGTTTTATAACTTTCAATATTCTCTGGCCAAAGAAAGGAACAGCATAAAGATCTGAGTCTCTGACCTTATTTGCCATTAAGGGGCATCCAAGAGATTACATCACCAGAGGCTGTTTGCTATTTCCACAGACACTTACTTAGCCAACCTATTAAGTAACATCCATCAACCAAAAGCTTGATCAAGCAAATTACCATGCACATTTAAAAGTTCTTAACTTTTCAGTCTAGACCTGTTCTGTCTCAAAAACATACATGCATCAACTATATTTTATAAATAAAATATGCAGAGCTAGTCACAGTGCCTATTAAGATTGCCCATCTCCCATAAGACAAGACCTTGTTTTCAGTTACTTATATCTTTGCCAAACTCTAACCATTTGGGCTGAAATTTTCCCTGCCAGGTTTTGGGGACTGGCTGGGCAAGAAGACTGGGTCTGGGAGAGAAGGAAAGATTGAGACGGGGAGTCTGGGACTAGAATGAGAAGCCTGTGGAGTGGAGGCTGGTCCAAGGACTTATGGATGAGGAAGAGAAAACTGAGATGTGACAGGCTGGAGGGGATGAGGCAGAAGGGATCACATACTGGGGGGAGGGGAGGGCCAAAAAAAAAAAAAAAAAAAAAAGAGAGAGTCTATACCTCACAAAGTACTTTCCTCCATAGCCTGGAATGGAACCCAAGATTCCTGTGTCTCACCATTCCCCTGATGTCAGCAAATATCTGATGATGTACTAGCAAAGTCTGTGCCTAATCCTCCTCTAGAGCTGGTCCACACAGAAGATAACCATCTATTGTTATCAGTTAAATCTGTTAGTTCAAATGGCAGAGGTCTGTGTGATGGATCTAAAAATTCCATCCCTGCTGATGACCCATGTGTCCATATGATGCTACATAAAGGAGTTTTTCTTCAGTTTGCTTTAAAAACAAACAAACTAGGAAATTACACACAAATTGTGTAAAAAGAGCAGTAAAAGGTTTCAAAGCCTACCACTCACAAGTTAGGAAATGCCAGAATTAAGGTTGCCTATACCACCTTAATTGAGCCTTCTTTGTGTGTCTGCATTATGGTAGTCTTTAATTACTTGATGACACATTGGGTGACCCCTGCATCATCCAGTGCATCGAATGGAGTTGCTCTGGGAATGAATCGGGATTGTATAGTAAAAGAAAATGTCTGTGGGGCCCCTGCTTGGTTTGTTGCAGAAGCTAGAAGGTGCGTGGGTAAGGCAGTTGAATACTGCCCTGGAGAACTGGATTCTATTCTTGCCTCTAACACAGAGTTCCTGTGTGATGTTGAGGAATCACTTAAACCAGACATATCGTAGGCGGTCACTAATTGTGTGTTCCTCATTTTCTGGATACCTAACTTGTAGAAGTGCTGAGCACTCACAGAGGCAACTGAAGTCAATTGGAACTGTGCTTTGAATACATAACATGCTGTGTAATGTAAGTACTCTGAAAAAATCAAGTCCTAGGTGTCTCAGATTGGGCACCCAAATTTAATGGATACATTTGACCTTAATCTCTTGGTGCCTTAGTTTACCATCTATGAAATGGTGATAATAATAGCCCATCATCTCACGAGGGTGTTATGAAAATAAAGTCATTAATGTTTGTGAAGAACTCAGATGCTATAGTTATGAGCACCATAGAAAAACCCATGAGGAAATTAATAATTCTGTCTTCATAGCAGGCTTTGAATAGTTTCCAGTAAATGAGGCCTGGGGCCATCCACTGAATAATAAAGAACAAAATATTGAATAGCTACTCAGTAAATGAGCACCATCCATCGTGTGTCCTGAGTGAGGCAGAGGTCCTGTCAAAAGAAATAGTATGTGATTGTGTAATTAAAGACTCTAATACATATGCATAAGGAGACCAAATTAAGCTTGCAGAGGCAACCTTAATTCTGGCATTTTCTAACTTTTGGAGTATTTGACTTTGCAACCTTAAAGTTCTTTTAATATAGTTGTGTGTGTGTGTGTAATATTTATACACATGTATACATATGCCTTGTGAAGGCATTATAGATATTGTCTTCAATAGGCTATTTGTCTAATCAAGAATTTGTAAAACTAAACTATATATGGCCATAGAGAAAGCTGTAAAGCAGTGGATTCATTTTACAATTAAGATATTCCGTTTGTTACTTATACAGCAATGACAACTACTGCATCATTAAGATTGGGCTTACAGTGGAAATTAAGTTGCAATTTTGCCTTCCAGTCAACAAAAAAGTCATATCAGCCTTAAAATGAGTAGGCTGAGTCTACACTCAGGTAGGATTTTTTTTTGCAATTTTAAGTAAATTGGATAAAGAGTGCCTAAATTATGAAACCCTCAGGATAGGTATTCTCCACAGCTCAGAAAATCTTGTGAGAGGAAGACAGAAATAAACCTTAAGTTCACAGGACTAACATTGCTAAGGCCTACTGCACAGAATAAAAATTTAGCTGATTGCAAGTCTAGTTTCAGAAGTCATTAACTTCTGAACATGTAATACTGCTCTACTGAGCTGAATACAGAACATCAAAGAACTGCTGAAGACCCAAGGTTTTGTTTAAAAAAAAAGTAAGCCTCTAGTCCTTTCTCTTGCAGATAGATGTGTCCCTATGTAAATCTATCAATGGGAAAAGGAATACTTTCCCACCCAAAAACTTCTCTGGGCAGTGACTGAGACTCCTAAGACTTGCCAGGAGGCCAAGGAGCCTGAGCCTTCAATTGCACTTTGGGTTTCTCCCACCCCCTGCAGGTTTCAGGAGATCCAATGGAAGATAGGAATACTCCCTTGATCGCTTCTGAGCCAGTCTAACCCTGTCTACAGACATCCTGGAAATTATACATGCAAACTGTATTTTGGTTATTTATTTGCTAATCAAGTTTTTAAAAGGTTTTTAAATGCATTAAACAATTTTCCAAACAATTTTAAAAAAATCAAAACGAGTTTCTAAAGATTTTCCAGATAAGTCATATTAAAAGAAATCGAACTGGGAATATATTTCTTCCATTGTCCTAGGAAAATTATCGGAGCCATTTTCCCATCACACCATTTGAAATATATCATGGAATTTTTGCATTGTTTTCCATATTAATCTGAAAATGCATAGAAGAATCTCATTACTATTTATTGTGACTTTGCAATTATAGCAGTCATCTGACAGAGCCTGATACTCTGTAGTTAAGGTTGAGACTTTCAGTACAAAAACCACTTTTCACATGTTCATAAGATTATTATTTTTAAATTCTTCTTTTGGGGTGTGCTTGGTCTCAGCCCAAGGAGAAATTTTTCCTAGAAAGTTTAAACAAAATAAATACCTTTAGCCATTTAACTATAGGAAGGTGAAAAAAAAAACATTTTCCCATTGTAGGAATGTTTTAAGATGCTGTTAGCTTACGCACAACTCAAATGGCTGAGTTTCAAAATCTACCCTGTGTATGTTTTTGTTGGGTTTCACACATGCACAGTAGTAATTTTTAGCTCTCATTTGAAGTGATTGTACTAACAGCACTACAGAATCAAATCTGCACTTTTTTACTCACATAAATAGTTGAAGTAGTCCCATGCAAGTGGTTAATGGGACTGTTCGCAGAGGAAGGAACTACTCAGGTAAAGATTTACTAACCAGACCCTTTGTTAGTATCATAGCTAAAAACCTATGTAGAAAGTTTCACAATAGGCAGATTTCAAGGCAGAAGATTCCTTTATGCTTTTGTAGAGCTTGTGCTCTCTCCAGGAGGGAAGCCATTGTACACTAAGAACATAAGAACATAAGAAAGGCCGTACCGGGTCAGACCAAAGGTCCATCTAGCCCAGTATCTGTCTGACAGTGGCCAATGCCAGGTGCCCCTGAGGGAGTGAACCTAACAGGCAATGATCAAGTGATCTCTCTCCTGCCATCCATCTCCATCCTCTGACGAACAGAGGCTAGGGACACCATTCTTACCCATCCTGGCTAATAGCCATTTATGGACTTAGCCACCATGAATTTATCCAGTCCCCACTGTGTCTGATAATATGGATAGTGCATTGCAGTACTCAACTCTCAGGGGAGCAAAGACAGAAATGAGTAGCAAGATCTGCATCTAAAAGATGGGCATACCCCTAATCTAGTGCAGACTGAATAAAAATATGCTGGCCTCACCTGTCAGAAGACCCTTGCACTGCAAACCTACATAACAAATGGCAGCTTGCTCCCTCAGTTAAGAACATTAATATAACCCACACCAAATCTTACAGTTTCTTCCCGTCATCTAATGTCACCTTAGTCTTGTCTGCTTGAAGCCTCAGCCAGTTAGCCTTAATCCAGGCCCCAGTTACATACATACCATTCTATCACACTAGCCTGGTCATTTGCCTCCTGGCAAATGTCATCAACATATTGAAGGAACTATAACCCATGTCTCCTCACAGACACTTTTTACAGCCTGGTATGTACCTTGAACAAGAGTAGTAGCAAAAACACATCCGCTCAATACTCAGCACTTATGCCCCGCGGGGTCTCTTATGCAGTTACACAAAGCTACTCCACAGTATTACTCAAAGAAAGGATCAGAGCCAATCACAGAAAGCAATGGAGCCAATCACAGGCAAGTCTATCTGCTACTTGTCAGGAGAATGGACATATTAGCACACTGACAGATCTACTGGTGCCAGGCAGCAGGGTACTGTTCTCATCTATTGCATGGGGAGTGGTGTCCTAAACCTATATCACCACTGTGGTTTCTATAAACTTCCCAGACCTAAAATTAGACTGGCTGGAGTCAAGGAAATCTGAGGCCTCAAAATATCAGCAAAGTTAGCCCATGAAATCCTGCATTTGGGCACTAAAACTGATATTTAGTAGGTGCATAAAGCAGACGTCTATCTGGGTGCCTGTCTGGGATTGGAGTCCACATATGAAATTGGGCATACAGTCATTGTGTATACACACACCACACAGCTTCCCCCCCACCCCCCCACACACGTATTCAGGGCTATATGGAATTAAATTGACTGTTTGCTAAAAAGAATGGCAATACCATGTGGCAGACTTGTAAAGACAGGACCATTTTAGGGTTCAACCAGCAGCATCTCATCTTGTCAAATTTTCATGTCTGTACCACAACCTCTTAAAGTTTTAAGGAGCACTGTAAAAGTATTAATGTAGGTCAGGATCTATGACTGCCTGTCTCCTTCTGCATTATCATACTGTTCCTGAAGTTCAATTCCCTTCTACTACTGGTTAGTTGTAGAAGCATCAGGAAGGCATTAACATTGTTTAAGTTTACTATCAAACTCTCAAAATCTAAAATAGTGTCATCCATCTTTTTCATACCATGATCCAACATTCAGCTGCTCACAACTGGTTCTCCTGAAGTGTCCCAAAATCCTTTGCACCATTTGCAATGATGTTCCAAGGGTATGTCTACACTACAGCTGGGAGATGTGATTCAGAGCTTGGGCAGACATATGCTGGCTCTGTTTGAGCTAGCTCTCTAAATATAGCAGGGCAGCTCTGGCAGCATGGTCAGTAACTTGAGCTAGTCACCTGAGTAGAATCCCACCTGACCCTCTGTGTACACACTCAGGTGGCTATCCCAAGCTGTCACCATGGCCACATTGCTATTTAACATGCTAGCTTGAGCAGAGCTAGTGTGTGTATGCCTCCCAGTGCTGGAAATCACACCTCCCTGATATTGTGTAGACAAACCCCAAGAGAGGAACAGTGATAACTGATGCAATGACTTCTAGGCTGAATTTGATGTGAGGATTCTCTAAGTCAAATTAACGTTGGGGGAAAAAGAGAAAAGTAGGAGTGTGATGACCTGCTTGAGGGTTGGTGTGGATGGGTCTGAGTAAAACTTTGTTAATTCACCTATTTTTGGTACAAACTCCAACCAGATTCCACAAAACCTTCACCAATGTCTGAACTTGGACTGACTTCTGAGTTCAGGTTGAAACTTGGTAGTTTTGACTAAGAAACTAAGAAATTCAGCAGTTTGAGCAGAAATTTTTGCTTTTGAGGTTTTGGGCTTGTTAAATCTTGAAAATGAGAATGGCAGCTGCAAATCCCCTTGTAGCGGGGTGGTCACCCTGCTCCGGCCCTGAAGGGGTTAAAGCAGCCCTGGAGAGGGCTGTGGCTGGAAAAAGCAGCCACAGTTGGGGACCATGTCCCAATCAGGCCACAGCTGGCCCTATAAAAAGGGCTGTGGGCCAGGTGCTCAGAAGAGAATCTCTCTCTAGCTTCTGAGAGAGAAGGACCTGGCTGCCAGGGAGTTGAAGGGTACCTGAGGTGGAGCAGTGCTGGGGAAGGGCAGAGGGAGCTGGGGAGCTCCAGCCTGGCAAAACCCCAGGCTGTAGGCCTTGCTGAAAGGGGCCTATGAAAGGTACTGGGACTACAAAAGTCTAGCCTGGGAATAGGCAGAGGCAGCTGGTCTAACCCCCCTTGCCGATGATGAATGGTTTACAGACTGCAGTCTGCCCCAGAGAGCAGGGGCTAGATGGAGACTGGCATTAGCCACTGGGGCAAGGTGGGGATAGAGGGTGGGGGTTCCCCTGAGAGGGGGGACCCAGAATGTGGGGCACTGCCAGGGGGGCATGTAGAGGGGTTCAGCCGGGGCTTGTCCCCTTCTGGGGCGGCTGGGAACCAGGCCGCCTTGCAATAGGGCAGCACCCCAAGATAAAGGGGCCCTGGGGTCTGGGTGGGACATGGGGGCCTGCGGTAGGTGAGACACCGGCCTGCAGAGGGCGCTCCATGCTGGAAGAGCTAATTCCCAGGACGACCAGCAGGAGGCACCATGCTAGTGAGGCGTTGCCCTGCCACATCCCTGTGAAGCAAAACTAAAATGATATGTACATGGAGCCCATGAGAATCAAATCCACCGAGTTGCACACAGCTATAGCTGTAACTCAGACTAATATCCTCTGGAATAAAGTGAGCACCAGGATTACTCAGATGGCAAACTTCTTGGGGCAAGGATTCTCTCTTCATTATCCGTATGTAACGTGCCTAACATAATAGGGCACTGATCTTTGATTGATGGCCTGGAGGCACAACCTCAATACAAACAAATAGTAGGATAAACCTGCTAACAAGTGCCCTAAGATTCTGACCATCTGCTGCAAGCTGATTGCCCTCCACTCCATCATTGACTTCACTGGAAGCGAACGACTCTCTCAGCACCTTGCAGTGTTGGGCCAAAGATGATTAACATTCCCTCTAGAAAGGAAGTGAATCAAAAATCTCCATCTACACCTTTGAGAAAAACACACACAAGAAATGCTGGTTGTTACCTTGCAAGGCATAGGCTTTTTGAAGGTGATTTCAGCTTGAGTCCAGACTCCCTTTGGGGATTCCAAGACAGACCAGATTTTCTCTTGAACCACATGATTCTCCTCAAAGATATAAACAGCCAGGGTGTCGCTCATTTTGAAAAATCCATATACGGCATAATAAAACCGCAGACAATACTGCAAGTTTCCTGGCAGCGAGGGGCCATACAGACGTCCAATGTACCCAGGCTGTGAGGTAAACTTTGTATTCGCCAATAAGTAATAACCTGTGAAACAGTGCAATTATTGAGTCTTTCTAATAAACAATTCACAAAGCCTATTCACAGGTAAAAGAAGCTTTAGTCATTTCAGCAGATTTTGGTGCTAATGAGAGTTTCCACTAGCAGGTTAATAAATTATATAAAACCCCTGTTTGTAGTGCTCAAATCAAAATCCTAAATAAACTCCCTGCCGTTACAAATTTAAGACTGCACATGGCCAGATTCCAGTCTTCACTGGAGATTAACACTTTGCAGAATTACCTTAAAAAACCCTCAATTTTATAGTATCCTGCTGACTCAATTTCAGGGCTACCACTCCCTTATCAGAGGAGGTAATGCTAGGGCACTTGGCACGTTATTCACTGCCAGGTCCTCACTAGATAGTTCATACAGAAGATGCAAGCCTCTCTGGTAGCTGTGGTTGAATGGTGGTGAATGCTACACAAAAAGGTGCTATATGAGCAATGTCAGAAACCACAATGTAAAAAGGATATTCCCCAAACAACCATATATCCCGAGCCCCTGCCTTGGAGAGGTAAGAGCACTACTGGTATGCAATTCTTGCTTTTTGAATCAGTAGGATGCTTGAATAGAGTATATATTCACGTGCCTAACACCTCTCCTTATTAAAAAAAAGTTACACAATTCCTATTATAAATTCCTACAAGTAGTTCATTGCATGCTTTGAAAAATAGTATGGGACAGATCCTCATTGGGCATACATTTGTGTTGACTACCTTCTGTCTAAATAAATTTCTCACCCCAAAGGTCCTTTGCAGCATTTTCCACCAAGTCTGGTTGAGATCCCATTTTTATGAATGTAATCACACTGCCTGATTACTTCCTAGATGCAGGATAAAGGGGTGTCTTCCTTGCCTCCTGCATATACTCCCACCCCAAGTCCATTTTCTTTGCACACAGCTAGGCTAACCCCCATAGCTTGTTTTTCCCCCCTTGTTGCTCCTTTTCCGTTGACTCTCTATGTAAATGGGTCTTCTATTGTGTTGGCTTACAATGCTTAATTTACATTTCGACAGATATGCATCTTATCTCCACTCTGGAAGAAAACCTGTTTTCCTCTTTGGTTGTGACAGATGTTAAAATATATTTTCAGTACATATACACAACTCTTTAACTATCATCTGTACAGACATCTTGCAACAATTCTGAGGATCAGTATGACAACTGTTTATTAAAGGATGCACATGACACTCTCTGGTGAAACAGAATGTACATGACAAACTCGGGAGACACCTGTACTCTGAATGCACCCACTCTGTGGCCCTTTGCCAGCTGGCACTAACAGGTTCTTGGGTTACAGAACTGCCCCTGGGGCAGCATCTCTCTGCCCTACTCCCAATGCAGAGCAGTATGTCAACTGCATAGCCTGTTCTGGAATGAAGAGTAATTTAACGTTCAGATCCCGTTGGACTTTTCCAGTTAAATGAACTTTTGATTTACCTAATCCAGTAGTGTGATCTCCTGTCCTATACGCATTAGGCTTTACTTTCACTCTGCTCCAGCCAGGGCCATCCTTGTGATCCTGATAAAAATGACACAGATCTTCCTCAAAATTGCAGCTTGCCTCAGCAGGATTGAAAGAAAATCCTGCAAAAAGATAAACATACTGTAGTATGCATAAGTATTTGAAGAACAAGAATGCCAAAATGTATTCTAACTCTGTTTGTTCATGACTAGTAATTGTCTTCTGCAATACACTCAAGCAGATACACACACACACTTTATACATATGGCACATAGTCAGGCTGACATCAAACTATCATTTTTGTATGACAAATGGATCCTATTTTCTTATCTTTTGCCAATGGGGGAATATACCTCTTTCATAGTCCCCATAAAAATAAATAGGCAAAAGATGGAGAAATTTTATTTTCTTTTGACTTCAGGATGTAATGCATAAAGACATCCAGACATTTTTTCTGTCCTACTCTATTCAAAAGATATCCAGATAAAAAGTGTGTGTATAATATTTAGATTTCCAGTGTGATAAATCTTAAATATTTGTCTTAGAAGGTTATTCATTCATTTTAACAAACCCTCCTTTCCTAAAGGTAAGTGTGTGTGTGTGTGGGGGGGTTTAATATTTTTTATTTATGGCTACTGACATCTGGAGCTTTGCTCAATTCACATTAGTATTGCATGTTTGACTGCACAAAGGAAAACATCACTATAAATGGTGTAATTTATTAAAGAGTTGAGCTAATCTCTTCAGCCACGTTGACGGCTTTTTGGTTTTCCTGCTGTGTGGAATTCAAAGGCCAGAATTTTAATCTAAAAATATCCCCACCCAGCAGGCTGCTTCTAAGAAAAATGCTTCTCTCTCAAAGATATTCACAGATCATTTTTACAAGTTATTGGGGGGGGGGGGGAAATCAACATGTGGCAATCAGGTGATGTTCCTATAGGTGGTAGGTCATGTCTATGTGAGCTCGGTGGTGGCCTGGCTCAGTCCTCCCTAGCATTACAGTACAGTAGCTAATACAGAGATTGAAAAGTTTGCTTGCTACTGCCAAGTAGGAGCTTTCCCATAGTAAGTGTGGGGATCCATGCTATCAATTTCTGCTGAATCTAAGCTTTAGTTTAGCAAAAAGGAAAAAAGGGTTCTAGCCCTTGTAGTTGTAAAGATAACCTTCTGAATGTGAACCACATGTAAAGTAATGCAGTTCTATCATCCGGAGTCTTCAGACATATAGTTTCCATGCCTCTACTACTGCTCATGGTTTTCCCAAGCTACAGAAGACTGAAAACAGACCAGCCCTATCAGCAACCAACCCTATTGCAGCAGCTAGGAGGGCGAGGGAAGATTAATGTTTTGGAGATACTACTCCTTACAACAGCTGGAAGACCCTGAGTAGAAAGGAAAAACAGAAAGCAAGTGCTCCTCCTCCTTTCCAGCAGACAAACAGGGCTGTGGTGGCTTTAAATTTAACAGATACCTACAAGCCAGCTGTGAAAGATGGAGGTGTCAAACAAGGTACAAGAACAGCACTTGGAAAGAATCCCTGCACCCTGACTCTGGATGCTGATTTAACTCAGCTTTTCATTAGGGCATTGGCCTGAAGAGCAAGGCCCCATCTTTTGAATCAGCCTGTGGCTAGTAAGTTTAGTCCTCTGACTAATGGGTGGCTGGTAGATTTTTGAAGACCTGAGGTAATATTTGTGCACTTTTGAATTAGGACTCCTAGAAAAAAAAAATCAAACTTAATGTCACTATTGTACAACAAAGGATTTCAGATGGAGCTGACACATACAGTCCCCTGGACAGCTGGAGGCAGAGAACCACTAAAGCCAAGCAGGAAGAGAAAGCAATTTCAGAAGTACTCAAAGCAACTAAAGATGGAAATATGGGAACTGGTGACAAGACTGAAGTGTTAAAATGTAACTGAACATATTTCAACAAAACACCAAGGAAATTACTGGCATGAATTTCTCACACAGAAAAACTTAATAGGCCAAAATCAGACCTGGCGTAAGTGGATGTACGTCCACTGACAACCTAGAGTTCCATGCACTTACAATGGATAAGAATTTGCATCAGGATATTTAGAATAAACTGTTTGTGGTGTTCTAAAAGGTAACAGACTGTATTTAGCCCATCAAGTAAACAACATCTGAAAGTTAAAATAGAAAAGGACAATACATTACAGCATAAGTAATAAATGCATCAAAGCGCAACATTATTGCAAACATAATCAAGAAATCAAAATACATAAATCCCAAGCATAGACTGTTACAAAAATGAGTAAAACCAGAACAGGAGGAGAGAAGATAGTGATACAAAAAACTACATTCAATAAACCAAGACTGATAGATTAGCAACACATCTGGGACCTCAGTCTCATGCCCTCCGCAGAACACATCTTTAAGCTGTGCAGATAAAGTCTGCAAAGACCATGTACAGATGTAAAAAAGGAAGAAACTGTTTTCCACTAGATCAGTACAAAATGTTTTTTTTTTCCTTCCCATTTCAAAATAAGTCAAAATTGTGACCAAAGGTTTGATAGGAAATCGTTAATCATTTTGTTAGAATGTTACTTAGCAATGAAAAGCAACATTCAAACTAAACAGTATTTGGCTAGTCCAGGGACAGACACTGTATCTGCCAAGGGCTGAATCCTGGCCCTAACTGCCCCGCAACAACAATCATTCGGATCCAGCTTAGTTCTGTTGTTGTGGAAACCTAATAAAATCCTGACAGAACTCCCCTCTCAGAGGCAACTAGTCACTCCATCAACTGAGGGAAGTGAGTAGGCCACATGACCCCAAAAGGTATCTTCCAATTTACAACTCTGAAATGGCATACCAGGCACGTAGAAGGATAGGACATGTCCCAGTGTTAATCATTGTGGGAAGGATACAGCCCTTGCCAGTCACCTGTGGCCTCCTCCCACATAGCACCTTGTTTATTTAATTTTGGGCACCTGTCCCAGTCCCATGCTCCCTCAGAGGCATGCTGTACCAGCTTCAACCTCTGTGGTAATTTGTTTAACCTCGGAGATAGAATCGCAGCATTCTAACTAGTATTCCTGTTGCAGCATGGAGCATGCAACTTGTCTGGGAGGAAGGGCAGACCATTCTATTTTGGATCAATTGCCCAAATGAATGACATTCTGTAAATATGTTGTAAAAACATTCATAGATTCCAAGGCCAGAAGTCTGACCTAGAAGTCTGTCATAGAAATTCCTCTAAATAATTCCTGTCTGAACTAGATCATATCTTTTAGAAAAACATCCAATCTTGATTTCAAAATAGTGGTGGATTCTCCATCACTGACAACTGTTAGTAAATGGTTCCAATGGTAATTACCCTCACTGATAAACATTTATTTCCAGTCTGAATTTGTCTAGCTTCAACTTTCAGTCATTATCTTGTTATATTTTTGTCTGCTAGATAGAAGAGCCCATTATCAAATATTTGTTCCCTTTGAAGGCACTTGCAGACTGTGGTCAAGTTACCCGTTAACCTCTTTAAACTAAATAGACTCAACGAGCTCAGTCTATCACTAGAAGCATGTTTTCCAATCCCTTAATCATTCTTGTGGCTCTTCCCTGAACCTTTTCTAGATTTATCAACATCCTGCTTGAAGTGTTGACACAGTGTTCCAGCAGTGGTCACACCGGTGCCAAATACAGAGGTAAAATAATCTTTATTCCTACTCAAAATGTTGTGCTTTAGTTTTGAAGCACTGGTGATCTACAGATTCACAGATTTTAAAGTCAGAAGGGACTACTATGATAATCTAGTCTGACTTCCTGCATAACTCAGGTCATAAAACCCAACCTAGTAATTTCTTCATCAAGCCCATCACTTCTATTTGAGTTATAACACACCTTTTAGAACAATATCCAGTCCTGAATTCAAAACTTCGTATGATGGACAATCCACCATATCCCTAAGTATGTTGTTTCAATGGCTAATAATAAATAATAATAATAATAATACCTAGTTCATATATAGTGCTTTTCATCATCAGATCTCAAAGCGCTCTACAAAAGGTAAATTACCCTCACTTCTGATCTGCATGTATCATTTATTCTACAATCCCATTTTATTTCTTAAAAGGAGGAGGAGCCCAGCGGCATTGCTAAATTGCATGTCACTAGTATATTCCAAGACTGACAAAAGGAGGCAGAGAAAGGGAGAAAAGCTATGGAAAGTAAATACCCAAAAGAATTCATACCTGTCTGATTGCTGCAATAATCTGGAGAGAAAGAAATGTCATCAAGAGCAACGTAGCCTCCCTTGGCACTATTGAAAGCAACTTCAAAAATAACCTGAAAAAAATAAATGGCAATTTATTACTTATCTATTGTGTATGTCATTACAATGTGTTAACACAGCTTCACCATCTGGAATTCTGATCAGATTACTTAGAAAAACTACCAAACCTCTTTGAGAGGATAGTGCAGGTATTGGGATTAATTTAGTTATATCACAGAACACTGCGAGTCAAATCCTGGTCCATGCACATGAACAGGGGGGAAGTCAGGAATGGAATCTTCTTCTCATTCTGTGAAGCATCAAGAGTCAGCAAAGAATAAACACCTTCTACTTGATATTTCTTTTGGATATCCTTGAGATTTAGAATAAATAATAGAGCTCAATTTTAGCTTTGAGAGACAGTTCTGTTAAGGGGGGTTGAGGAGGAGTAAGATCTATGCTGTGGTTGCTAGAGGCATCCTATCTGAACAGGGGAAAGGAATAATGCACCCCAGAGAGTACACTCAGGTGCATTAGCTACCACAACTTTTAAAAGTGCATTTATTTTCAAATGAGATTGCAACGGGGTAGGCCACGATAGAGGGCAACTGTGCCTATTAGTCACCCCTACCACTTGGCTTGGCCATTTAAATGTTCAGAAGAGTTCAAAAGATACATATAGAGACCTAAGAGTCCTGGGAATAAATGGTGCTTAGGGAAGGAATCAGAAGACTGTACCTTTAAAGGCCCAAATCCTGCAGAGAGGGCAGGGCAAGGAAGGGGTTAGAAGAAGGGGAGCAGTATAAAGACTTCCTCCTCCATCACAGCAGGCAGATGCTGACAGCAGAAGTCTAGCCTGACGAACCCTCCAGACTGAAAGGAGTACCAGGAAAGGTGTTCAGCTGAGGGGAGCTGGCACAAGGCCTTGCAACTGACTAATCTTAGGCAAGAGGCGTGAGGCACACCCCCAGCTCCAAGGAGAGGGCTGAGGGGGAACTCCTGTTCATAGGAGAGAGCTACTGACTGCCTTGAAGAAAGGGGCAAAGAATTGCTAGCAGTACAGTCCGTCTGCTGCAGAGAGGAACTGAGACTGGCCTGTAGGAGATGCCTCCCGAGCTAGTCCCAGGAGAAGCTGTGAGGAATCAGAGTCAATGCAGGTACAACAGAGCCTGCTGATCTTATGAGGATGCTGATGTGTGAAGTAAAGGGAAAATGGTGGTGGGATTGAAGGAACAGTCCTTAACTGCCTAAATAAATGTCCCCAGGCTGGAATCCAGAGGGGAGGGCAGACAGGGTTCCCAGACCAAGAGGGGAAACTCAGGCAAAGATAAAAGAAGCCAAGAATATCAAGCACCAGATAGAGGTCAGGAGATGGACTTTGAGTTTCCTATTTTGGGGACTGTTCTATTAACCCTAGAAGGGAAATGAACTGAACAGAGACCTGGTAGGAGGACTAGGCCATACATAACAAACCAACAAAAAGGGGGTGCTAGACTGAGACACTGCCTGCAATGCCACACCTGGACACTAGGAGGCCCTCTGAAGGTAAGAGACATGATGACAGGGATACACATGTTCTATTTCAGTGGCTCTCAATCTTTTACTGGTGACCCCTTTCATAAAGCAAGCCTCTGAGTGTGACCCCCCCCTTTATAAATTAAAAACACACTTTAACATATTTAACACCATTATAAATGCTGGAGGCAATGCAGGGTTTGGGGTGGAGGCTGACAGCTCACGACTCCCCATATAATAACCTTGTGGCCCCCTGAGGGGTCCTGAGTCCCAGTTCTATTTGATTTTATGACATAGTAGAGAAGAAGCGGTACATCGGCAGCACTGACATATGGAGCTGAAATGCAAACTGTGAAAGATATAGCTATACTGCACAGGTATTTGATTGTCTTACCTCCATTGGGTATGGTGCATCAAAATTAACCTCTGCTAAACTCCAGTCTGTATTCATTGTACTGTCTATTTTCCAGATCTCTTCATAAAAGCCATTTATATCTCTCATATAGAGAGTAAAAACAATGCCGCTCTCCTGCTGAAGTTGGTAATAAAATGATAAGCAGCCAGACATGGGGGTTGTTGTCTTAGGTGAAACCAGCTGGGCCACTTCTTGGAAATGCTTGACATAAATAGAGTCCACATACATGTAGTGACCTAAAATATATATATAAAAACTCTTGAATATACATAATGGTGAAAGTGACAATTAAATAGATGTATCAATAGATGTGCAGAAATTTGATATGCTGCTCATCTACATCATACACATTGGATAACTACTATGATGGCCCCCTTAGAAATGCTAATAGTAATACTCTCTTCACTTGAGAGATTACAAATGTTGCTTCCTTTTCTCTTCTCTCCTCCTCTTCTGCATAGTCCTATGAATGGCATATTGGTGGGTTGTGATTTTGAGAGACTGGGATTCCAGAGGTAAATAAACCAATCACAACCCTTACCTGTTGCCATCTCGAGTCATTTAAGCCTTCAGTTTTACCTTAGATTGAAAAAACATCTGCTCTCCAAACTCACAAATGAAAAGATTAATAAAACAGACACTTACCATGTCCCAGTCAGATTAGAATGGAAAAAGTAGGTTACTTCCTGCACATACACATGATGAGAGATTCTCAATTAGTGTAAATTGATGTATCTACATTGACTTCAGTGGATTTATGCTGATTTACACCAGCTGAGAATTTGACCCTTTATATGTATTTCTGTTTATCTGAACTGCATGTGCGTATGCCTACATGTATATTTACATTCTCTTTCTCTGATGTACACCCAGAGTTGGCACAGTTATAGGACATAAAATAATATAAACCTCATCTCTAATCAGTATATAATGGAAAAATTTTGCTCAGCAGGTTGAAAATATATACAACAGTGGAGTAAAATGCCACAGCCACAGAGTTAAAATTTTAAGGGTTTTGTGTTGGTTTGTATAAACTTGTTTGGTTTGTATAAACTTCATCTTGGACTATGAAAAGGGCTAACTTGGCCATCACTGCCTCTTTTAATAGTCTGGCAAGTTCATGCCTCGCCACCATCCTCCCAACCTAGGTTTCATTTCGACTGCAGTTGGCTTAGAGCATTATTGATGCTTCATTGTTTCCAGGCAGTGTTACAAGTTGTCACAGCTTAACTTTCACAGTTTGTGGCAAGCTCATCCACAAATGGTGAAAGATTCTCAACAATGAGTCACCAAATGTAGGCTACTGAAAGTGTAACATATTAAACTCAAGTTAAATTGGTTACCAATTGTTTAGCTGTCTGGGGGCCGAGCAGTATTAGACTGATACTCTGTACTCAACTCATACAATTGTGGGAGTGGAGGGTGAAAGGTACAGTGACATGAGTTAAGGAAGTGTCATCCATCACTTAATTTCCTGGTTTTTTGTTCTGTCGCACACTTCACATTGTTTAGGATCTGAATTATAAGTCTTGCCTATTGCTTCCCTTAGAATGCCCTCAACTTCTTTCTTGTAACATCAACAAGGAACTACAAAGTCTGCCCTGTCTTTGCTATTATAGTGTAAAAGAGGCACTTCGAACACAGTGGTGAGCAAAGTTTTATGTGCAGGGAGAGATCTGAAGGATCCTCTAAGCCTTTAAAGTGCTTTGTGTTCTATGACCTACAAGAACAGAACCCTAGTTAAGTTAAAGAAATAAAAGCCTTCTAACCCCATCTAAGTCGATGTCATAAATGAGTTGTGTTTCATCCCCTATGCTTTCTGCTCACTGAATTCTTCCATTCAGTTTCAATGATAAGCAAATGCTTGGAATATGTATGGGTCAGCATTACAAGGATGAAAATGTTTCTATAACTGGCAGCACGTTGTCATATACCATAATTTTAAAATCCAGACAATGAGTTTTTACTATCTGTAAACGTATAACAGTTGTCCTAGATATAATTGTGGGTGGTTTCTTTTTTCTTAAACTGACTACAGAGAACAACAATCATGTATAAAGATTTCAGAACATTTCTTAACTTTTTCAAGTTAACTGAATCACTGATGAGTTTTAATCTCTTCTTTCATGTCTTTTTTCTCTACAAATGACAGTCAGAACAGGATCCCAATATAAGATTTTTAATGTGTGAGTTTTACACAGATTTTATACCTGAATCATAGTCACTGCTCTAAATATAACAGCATTACTTTCTTTTGTTGTACTATCAAAATCAGTAGATCACATGAAAAATCAATAAAGTCTGTTAAAACGGCAAAAGTAACAGATTTCAGAGTAGCAGCCATGTTAGTCTATATCCGCAAAAAGAACAGGAGTACTTGTGGCACCTTAAAGACTAACAAAATTTATTTTAGCATGAGCTTTCGTGGGTCCATGGGCCCATCTTAATTATCACTTCAAAAAGTTTTTTTCCTCCTGCTGATGATAGCTCATCTCAATTGATTAGACTTTTCCTGTTGTTATGCATACTTCTACCTTTTCATGTTCTCTGTATGTATAAATATCTCCTGTCTGTGTTCCATTCTATGCATCCGAAGAAGTGAGCTGTAGCTCACGAAAGCTCATGCTAAAATAAAAGTAACAGACTGCACTATGATTTGAATACGACACCTGCTCTATTTTTAGAGCACAAGTTAGAGTTTAACTAGCTTTTGCATTCGTGTTCCTTCATTCAAGTTACACGGGTACTTTTTAATTTTCAGAATCTACAGCCAAAATTTGTAGAAGAGTTTGCTAATTTTGTGTGCCCCAGTTTTTCAATGCTCAAGTCAAGATACCTTGTGCCTGATTTTCAGAAGTGCTGAAGACCTGCAAATCTCATTGGGGTTGCATCTTAAATTCATCCAGAGACTAAAGCTGTTGCAAAATGCAGCAGTCTCCTCTAGTCTAATGTTACAACCTATAAAAGTGGTGACAGATATCTTGGTCTTGTTTCCCTTGTAAGGGGGGGGTATTTATTTAGAGCAGGACCCATTTACCAGGATACCAGTTCTTGGAGCAATGTATAAGACATTCACTTGCCTTCTGAATTTTGGGCCAAATCCATATGGAAAATACATATGAATATGTTCAACACAGCCCACTTAGAAATGGCCACTCAGCCTGGTATAATTCCTAATACCTGCTGAACAGAGCTTTTGGTAATACATACGGCTTTAAGGAGAATTAGATCTTTTAGTCTCTCTTACCATTAAGGGAGGAAAGTCAACTTTTTCCCCCATGCCAAGTTCCTTGTATATTTAAAAAGGAAAACACATCTGTTATATGTCTGAGGCAACTGCTTCACAAAATATCTCTAATATTTACAAAGCAGTGTCCAAGTAGAAGCTTTTTTCATATCAAAAGCAACTCAGACTTCTAACTTTTCATTAAAAAAAGTTTGTAGCAATTTGCTGTTCTTTCAGTAAGCTATAAGGCCCTTACATCTTCTCAAGTCTGGAGTGGATGAAGAGCGGAATGTAAAATATGAACAGAACATGAGACTAGAGTAAAAGAGCACAATACAAAATGAGGAAAAGTTGCCATGAGAGCGATACTTAAGGCCTAATCTTTCAAAGACTTACACACATGCTTAGTTCTACACACTGAGCAGACTGCTCTTAAACAGTGGCGGATTTAGAGTTAGTGGGGCCCTGTGCTCAGCTTCATTTTTGGGGTTCCCCCCTTGGGACCCAGCCATGAAAAAGAACATTCTCTTATCCCACCCCCACCCCCCATTTTTCTTCGTCCTCATATTATAAGTAATGGGAAGTAAATTAAAATAAAGTGAGGTACCTTGATTGGGGAAGGGGGTTGTGGTTCAGGAGGGGGTGCTGTGGGTGGGCTCTTGGAGGAAGTTTGGGTGTGGGGTGCAGGCTCTGGGCTGGGGCAGGGGGTTGGGATGGGATGTGGGAGGGGCTGACGTGTGCGGGCTCTAGGAGGAAGTTTGGGTGCAGGCTCTGGGCTGGGTCAGGGGCTGGGGTGCAGGAGAGGGGGCAGGGTGGCAGCACTTACCTCAGACAGCACAGCTCTCAAAGTGACCAGGACACCCCCCCCCTCCGGCAGTACCTCCTAGGCGGGGGGAGGGGCAGGGGGTCTCTGCGCACTGCTGCCCACAGGCACCATCCCTGCAGCTCCCATTGGCCACAGTTCCTGGCCAATGGGAGCTGTGGAGTCTATGCTCGGGGAGGGGGCAGCGTGATGAGACACACACACACACACACACAGGCCACTTCTGGGAGCAAAGCTGTGTGGAGGAAGGGAGGCAGAGTGGGCAAGGAGCTGCCTTAGCCCTGCTCCACTGCTGCAGAGCCACCGCCTCCACCCCAGCCAGGGGTGTGCAGAGACATGCCAACAGTCGGACGTTTTCCGGGAGCAGTGTGGGGCCATCGGCCACGGCATGCAGGCAGCCAGGACTCGGGGGCAGGTTGTCAGATATTTGTCTTGCATTTTTGGGGGGGGGGGCCCTGTGCCACCGCACAGTTTGTTTCATGGTAAATCCGCTCCTGCTCTTAAAGCAGACTGCTCACAGTGCACAAAGTTAAGTATGTGCCTAAAAATCTTTGTAGGATCAGGGCTTAAATCACTGAACAGACGAAAGGGTTTTAGTCTCCTATTAATGCTGCAGATACAATTGATTACAGAACACATCAGTGATAATAGGACTTACATATGAAAGTTACCTGACCACTGAAAGTAAAACAGACCCAAAAGAATGATGGGAATGAAAGAAAATGAAGACAAGAACTTAATGAGAAAGAAACAGGATCAAAACTTTTAGAATCATAGATGTTAGTGATAGAAAATGCCTATTAAGTTATCTAGTCCATTCTCCATCTGCCAATGCAGGATTGTTCCTTACGGTATTTTCTCCAATACTTTGTCCATTCTTGTTTTAAATATCTCAAGCCATGTGATCCCACATTCCAATGTGAGAAACTTAGAACAGGAAAATGTTGGAATGAAAAATAAATGGACTTTTTTCCAGTCACATACAATATTAAGAAGTAGATGAGGGGAAATACCTCAGAGAGTACGTGAAACACAACCTAGGAAAGGAATGGAGAATAGCTGGCCTTTACACCACCTTTCTGTCCCCCTCAGCCTAGATCTGAAGGAAGTAGCCTCAGGAGGAGTGGCAAAAAGGGGAATTATGAGTAGCAAGGACCTGGCCTCCTAACTTTCTCTTAAAGCACAGACCTTCCTTTGCAGCATATTTTCCACAATATTATTTGCCAACCATTTATTTTATTTTTCATTGACAAAATGGTAAGCAAAAGTAAAGAAGTCTTAGTTTATCTTTTGATCATGTGACCTGGTTGGGTCCTTTAGATGCTACTGCAAGCTAAAAGTTAGATGCTTTTGTGGGCAAAGATTATTATTAGTTTAGATAATCTACTTGTTGCTTACCCAATTCGCTGTTAAGCGTGTGGTCTCTGGGAAAGATGGATTGCGAATTTCGAATATTGCCTCCACCAACAAACCAGTTTACATTGGGGTTCCATTGGTTCATGAAGCCACAAAGATGATTTTCTTCAAAGTCACATTCTGCAATTGCAGATAACATCAAGATCACATATGTTCATTACAGAAGCAGCAAGAAAGGCTATTGTTAAGCATCCACTTTATTGTCTTAGTAGAGACCACATATTAGCCTTCTGTAATCTAAGAAAAAAAACAGCTACAGGGCTTACTAGCTAGCCAAAGGAAGCAATGTAAAGTGCTATGCTACCACAGCCACTGACCCTTGATGTGTGCTATGAAGCAGTGTGTCACATCCTGTTCAATCCCACTTGTTCTTTTGACATTTGCTAAGGTATCTCGCTAATTGCTGAAAGTTAGCACCAATTAAAATATTGCAAATGCCAAAACAGGGACTCAGTGTACTACTTTCAGGGCTGTCAGACCAGAGCTCCCACTGGTGAACCACAGTGGGTCCAAGAGAGACTGGAATGGAGCTCAATTAAATGGGGTGTATGTGCAGGGAGCTACAGTGAGGGGCTGGCTGGGGTCTGTAGTCACATAGCCAGGTAGACAGGCTAGGAAGGGCAGCTGGATAGCTGAGATTTATAGCAGTGACTGTTGTAACTGGAGCTGGGCTGGCACTGTAAAACGGAAAGGCCCACTGTCTATTGAATGTTCATTGCAGAGCCAAACAGATGTAATGATTATTTTTAAACTTCATGTTTAAAAAGTAGCCTGCCCAAAGAAGAGTAAAGTATGTGTGAATTATCAAGCATGTGAGGCTTGTGATAAGTAAGTTACTAGGAGCACAATAAAATGTTACACTAAAAGATAACATTTCAAAGTAAGCGTTATTTATACACACAAGAATGGAAAAATGCTGATTCATCCACCACTACATTTACCTAAAAATTTAAATATTTCCTGCTCATTGCAATTGTATTACTTTGGTAGGGATCTCTGGGAAATATCATGGGGAATTAAGGGATTTAAATTCCTACTTTAAGTACAATAATCAACACAACTGTAACTATGGAACTGCTCGGACATCTCCATAACGAAGCATGAATGGACAGTTAGTCATGGGATTGCAGCTGTTATGTCCAATATTTGCAGCTGTCTAGCTTTCTGAGTCCTACAGTAGATCTTGAATGTGCAATAGCCCAGAAATATATAAATTTAAGTGAAGCTCTGTGTACATCTGTAGGTCTGTATGACACACACAGTTTAAATATAGTGAACATTTTACATGGACTATGATAGACTATTCTCTATTAAAAATATGTTTTGTTTTCATCTATGCACATGGGGGGGGGGGGAAGGATGGTACTTACCAATACAATATCCACTAGTTATTTTAATTTCAAAAACTGCTATACTGGCAGAATTATCTTGTCCCAGTACACCTTCCAGTACAATCTGGAAAATATAAATACAATAGTATAATTGGGTGCTAATATTTGTTACTATATCAGATCTCTAAACTTTAAAATTTGGATATTAGAGTAGCTAAATAAATGTAGTGGTCTCGTCCTGTGTTTAATCACTAGAGGTGCCCTTGCTGGCAGCCCAACAGAGAGACCAAGGATGGAATGGGCACGGAGACTGTATTGCTCTCTTTCCTCTAAGTCAGTGCTAAAGCACATTGATTGGTAGTGAGAGGAAGCCTACATTTTACCCACTATGTTATACCTGTTTTGCAGATTAACAGACTTCAGACCCATCTGCTGTTGAAATGGCACCTTCAGATGCACATTAAATTTAACTATAAAGAGATAAAACACCCACAGATCCTCTCTCTCTCTCAAAACTTCACACAATTATGGCTACTCTTAAGTAGGATGGGCTGAGCAGGCCCAGGCAGAAGACTCCTGCTTCCCCTGCTCTAATACTCCTGCATGGGAGGCAGCTATGGCTGCAACTGCTCCAGAAGCAAATGTCCAAAAGAGACGTCTGATCAGAATGGGAACAAGGCCATGGCTCCAGCCCCTGGGCCCCAGCTAATGCTGGCAAGGCAAACTCTTAGGGGTTCTGCGTACTACTGCTGGTATATGGCTGTATCAATGTGCCTCCCATTCCCCCTGGAGGCTATTGGGGAAAAATTCAACTCTTAGGTGACTTGAACAGCATTTCATCACAGATGAATTTAACCTACACAAGCATGGAACCTGCTCCTGCTTCCACTAAAATCAATAGAACATTTCTCATTTACTTTCCTGGGGACAGGCTCAGATATAGAACTACCACTGCTGGAGCAGAGCACCTCCCTCCAACCTCAGGCTCTTATGCATGTGTGTATGCACAGTTTGGGGACATTAACGGGGAATGACCATCCTTATCATTCCATCA
Source organism: Mauremys reevesii (assembly GCF_016161935.1). Classification (NCBI taxonomy): domain Eukaryota; kingdom Metazoa; phylum Chordata; order Testudines; family Geoemydidae; genus Mauremys; species Mauremys reevesii. Next base: position 91,047,127 of record NC_052628.1, on the reverse strand, counting down.
CCAGGTCTTTATTGTTCCCAAGAGCCCTGTGACAAAGACAAGGTCAAAAGCAGGGGCCTAGTGTAGCTACTGCCACCATTCAAGGCAATGACTTTTTCAGGGGTACTTGCTGAAGTTTTCTAAGCTCGTATGTCAGGGTACATCTTCACTACCCACCGTATCGGCGGGTAGCAATCGATTTCTCGGGGATCGATATATCGCATCTCATCTAGACGCGATATATCGATCCCCGAACACGCTCCTGTCGACGTCAGAACTCCACCAACCCGAACGGCGGTAGCGGAGTCGACATGGGGAGCCGCAGACATCGATCCCACACCGTGAGGATGGTAGGTAATTCGATATAAGATACTTCGACTTCAGCTACGTTATTCACGTTATTCACGTAGCTGAAGTTGTGTATCTTAGATCGATTTTCCTCCGTAGTGTAGACCAGCCCTCAATATAAATGGAGCCTGCAGATGGTTCTCATGCAGTCACTCAGAGAGGTAGTGATATCACAGGGACCTGGAGAAAAAATGCTTCTAGATGGTTCAGTGAGAGTTGGAGGCAGCTAGTGAGGTAGTGTCGGAGCTAGCAATAAGCTGGGAGCTTTGAGACCAGACTGTAAAGTGAAGAAAGCTATTGCCAGATACTCTATGGAAAGGAGCTTGGTTTTTGGTACAGCCCTCTAACCCTCTGCTCCTTTGAGGGTAGGGGAGCAGAAGCAAGAACCAGTGAGCATGAGTGTAACAAAAGCTAAGCAGCTCTCTAAAGAAGAGTGGTGACTGGGAACTAATTACTGATCTGAGGACATAGCTGATTTATCCAAGTGGGGTAAGAATTGATTAATTTGGGGAGGTTACTAATTGATTTCATTGGTGGGGGACAGCATTAATTATTTGATTTTAGGGACTGAACATATATGGAGGTCAGCATTAACTACTGGATTTTAGGGATAGAATTAATTGATTCGGGATAGCAATCTATCTCCAAATCAATCAGTTTTAAAATGCCTAGATGCCCTGGAACCAGCAGCTAACAGGTTACAGGAAGGATTAATTCTTTCATCCCCTGGCAGTTACATAAACTGAGTATCACGCACTCTATAGGAGTTTTTCGAAAGACCTTAAAAAGTGAGGTCCTATTTGCACCAAAGACACCTTTTGTGAAGTAGAGACCTGTTTACATACATGCAGTTCTATGCCTACTCTTTCTGTCCAATTACCATGCGTGCTCAGATCAGATATTTGCATACCACTCTGGCAGGTCCCCAGCTTGATCCCAGGCTTATTTGGAAAATTGTCCCTGACAATTATTCAGCAATGATGTATTAATCCAAGGGTAGGCAACCTATGGCATGCGTGCTGAAGGCAGCACATGAGCTGATTTTCAGTGGCACTCAGGTCTGGGGGCTCTACATTTTAGTTTAATTTTAAATGAAGCTTCTTAAACATTTTAAAAACCTTATTTACTTTACATACACCAATAGTGTAGTTATATATATTATACACATACAGACCTTCTAAAAAAATTTAGAATGTATTATTGGCATGCAAAACCTTAAATCAGAGTGAATAAATGTAGACTCGGCACACCACTTCTGAAAGGTTGCCAACCCCTGTATTAATCTGAAATCCTTTGTGCATCTAACTTCCACTGAATTCAATGGGAGTTTTGCATACATCAGGCCTGCATGTTCAGGTCCCTGAACATGTAGCATAGGAAAGTGGGTGAAAACTACAGTCTGGATTCCAGTGAAAAAGCTTTCATTTTCCACCAAGTTCTCCTTCTGTGTTCTTACTACTCAGGGATTCTCCTACTGAAAACAATGAAAACCAAGAAAAACATCAATGTTGTTTGCAGTGTTGTTGTAGCTGCGCTGGTCCCACGACATTAGAAAGACAAGGTAAGTGAGGTAATCTTAGTGGACTGACTTCTGTTCATGAAAGAGACAAGTTTATGAGCTACACAGAACTCTTCTTCAGATCTATGACAGTTTGTTGAATAATACTGATTACTTTTTCCAGACCTGAAGAGCTCTGTGCAGCAAAAAAGCTGGTCTCTTCCACCAGAAGAAGCTGGTCCATTAAAAGGTATTATCTCACCCACCTCATCTCTCTGGTTAACAGTCAGTACATTCCAGCACATGCACAGTAAATCCAGTACTATCTTCTACAATTGTGCTTACTTTGTACTTTTTTGTGGTGTTTCTTAAATCAAGACTGGCTATGAGCCAGCTATCTGAAGGCTCCTTGGCTGACCACAGTAAATGATCAAAGCTCTCTCCTTGTAACCTCAGATACAGATTTAGCCTGGTAGGATCAAATGAAGTCTCTGAAGCTGTTGCAATCTGATATATAAGCCTGATGCAGCTCCACTCTTCAGAATGTAGTTCAGGACTGGTAAGTACTGCTTTTTCACCCTGAGTTCCCCAGGAAGTATCCACAGAAATGTAATGGCCTAGGAACACAAACACACACACAAAAAATAGGACAATAAATGTCAGATACTTTACTTGTACATCACTAGATAAAAGTATTCATTTTAGGGAAGAAATGTTGTATAGAGGTTAGACCAGGACACTGAGCCAGGACTCCGACATTTAATTTCCAGCTCCTCCACTGACTTACTGTGAAAGACATTTAATCTCTCCGAGACCAATTTACTCATCTGTAGACAAGATATAATCTACCTTACAGGTACTGAGAATCTTAATTAAAAGTTTGTAAAATGCTTTGAGATCCTCAGATAAAAGATGCTACAAGTGCAAAGAATTATTTTTTTTTAAACAAATTTTGGTTATTTTACTCAAGTATTGTCCTTTAAACCTATAGTTTTATGGAGTCATTATTTATATAGATAATAAAATTGATAACCTACAGGAACATTCAATCATTTTCTGGACAGAAACATCTCTAACTTCATTTTATAATTCAATTTTTTTTTAAATAAAAATATAGTTTAACTGACACTTAGTGAAATCTAAGCACGTCTCGTAGTTTTGCAGTAGAACTTGAAATAAGCTGTTGGCAGTTCTTTCTAAGGTTACTACTGAAAATATACACTAATATGTACAAGTATCCTGATTCAAAAGTAATCCCCAAAGAGCCAAGGGAACTAGACTTGTACTTAAAACTAACTACATGCTTAAGTGTCGTTGTTTGTTTGTTTGGAATGGGACCTAAGACACTAACCTAACATCAGGAATAAAGATCCACAAGGCTACATGTGGAAGCTGAAAAGCGATAAAAAACAAACATAAGGGAAAAGAAAAGGAGATAAATCTGATGCAAACTAGAAACCCAATCCTGCAGACTTTATTTACATAAAAGTAAGACTAAGATTTGGAGACTACAAAGGAATAAAAAACCAAAGCAAAGAAAGCTAGTAGTTAGCAAAACAGAGAAACAAATTAAGAAAACTTCAAGGAAAAGCCAGTGTTAGAGAGTCTGTTTCTACAATATTATCTGGCCAAAACGAGTAGATAGCACAAGATCCCATGAAACTACCCTGTGGCCAGTCTGATGCCATCTTCTATATTTGCATATCACCTAGACCGCCTGTAAAATGATCTTAGGCAATTTACTGGGAGCACATAAGGGACAAATCTTATTCCCGTCACCCACTCCAAATGGTTAGGCTGGGAGCCAGGGCTCTTTCTGGGGGCAGGGCTGGGAAAAGTTCTGACAGAGTGAGTGGCTCTTCAGAGCTGCTGCCTCTTCACTCCCTTCTGTCCGTTTTTTCGCTCAGTGGCTCCACATAGCTACAAATTCAGGACCCCATTCAGCAAGGTATCTAAAGGAGTGCTTAACTTCAAGCCCATGAGTAGTGTTGAACTTAAGCACATATCTAAATACTTTGCTAAGCTGGGATCTGAGTGAGCACAGCCCAATTCCCAAGATCCTGACTGTGCAATGACAGGGGAAAAATTAATCCATCTCACATTCAGAAGGCTTTGGCCCTTTGTACAGCAAATAACCTAGAAACACAGAGCTCAAGTCACTGCCCCGCCATCTTCTTTGTTCCACTCCTGTAGCCCAAAGGGGATGGAACGTGGTGGTCCTGTGACCCCAGCAGGTGTAGAGCTGGCATACACAGCTCCTAACTTACCCTTCCCTAAATGCCTGGCACAGGCTACACATCAGGGGCAGAGGTTGGTGAGTAAGTGTGGCTGAAGTATAGTGTGCTCCAGCTATCCTCTGCCAGCAAATAATCCATTGGTCACTGTTACCACTGGTGCACATTACAGCATCCACCAGGCAGCTCCCTGACACCCTCTGCGGCTCTGAGTGGCAACTCTGGACAAGAGAAATTCTGGCCTATAATGTATATGCTTGCACTGTACGCTATTTGGGAGTTGCTTACAAATGTTGGCTGTTTGCCTGCCTTCAAATAGCTCCTCAATACTGCCATTTATTTTGGTCAAACATGTGGCTGCTGCTCACACATCCAAAGCACAACCTATTGAAAAAATCTTTGTTGTATTTTTAGGAATGGATTTTTCACATCTTGCCATGATCTCTCCTTGCAAGACAGATATCTACAGTATACAGTTTTAGTCCCTAGGCCTTGGAATATGTTCATTATGGCATGTTAATCACGGGTGACTTGCTAATGCAACAATATGTAAAAGAAAAACAAATCAAGGGCCACATATTTAAAAATGGACAACACTTGTGCTTGCCATATAGTGTGTGCAGCTAAACAGGGAACTGCATATTGTAACAAAGCTTCAAGCCTGTATTGGTGGGTCCCGCGCTTCCTAGCAGATTCAGTGGCCTCAGAAGCCCGCTAAGGCCCTCAATATGACCTCCCTTTCCCAGTATGGTGGCAAAGATTACAGCTTATTGAACTACTTTTCATCACAGGCCAGTACAGGAGGTGGGAAGGTGGAATACCCACAGTCTCTGTTGCTCCTTAGAGCTCAGTAGGCACAGTTTGGTCTCCTGCCTAGACCAAAGTCTGTTTCTCCTCTCAAAGGGATCTCTGTAGAGCATGGTGGGGATAAGGGGGGGAACCCAGGCCCACCCTCTACTCCAGGCTCCAGCCCAGGGACCCTAATGGTAGCAGCTGTTGGCAGCTTTCCTCCTCCACTGATGCCACTTTGATTCCCTGGGCCACTTTCCCATGGTCCCCTTTTCCAAGCTTCACCCTTACCTCAGGATTCAGTAATGCTTCCTCTCCTCCAGCTCCTTTCACCTGGGCTCCTCTCAAGAGAGCTGGACAGGAGAGTTTTCAAAGCAGTATAAGTGGGACCGTAATTGGTTCCAGCTGTCTCCATTAGCCTAACAGCCTTAACTGACCTTTTGTCAGATAATTGAGGTCAAGTGCCAGCATTAGCCTAATGACCTTAACTGGTTAAACTAGCATCAGGCATCTTGATTGGCCTAGAGTAGCCCTTGTTTGGCTATCCAGGGAACAGAGCTCTACTCCCTCTGAGGCTGCTCTACCTGCCTTCCACTCTCGTGAGGCTGGTTTGCTGTCTGGTTGCCCCCCCCCCCCCCGGCTGCTGTTGCTGCTGTGGGGAGGACCCTGCTGGGAGTGCAAGGCCCCACTTTTTCCATTGTTTTTGGGGCCCCCCAGCTGGGTTGCTGCTGCCTTTGCCGCTGCTGCTGGGGAGCTGTTACTGCTGCTGGAGCTGAGGAGGGAGTAGAGGAGGCTTTGCTTTGTGGAGGGGGGTTTGTTACATCCCTGCTTCTCTGGTAGTAGGTGCCCTTGCTGTGGGGAGCTGGGGGAGTGGCCTGGAGCCCTCCCCCTAGTCCGTCCGCTCCTTTACTGCCACCACCACTGCCCCCTCCACATTTCCACCTGCCTTCTGGCTCTGTTCTCCGCTCTCCAGCCTAGCGGTTTGCTCTGCCCCTCTAACCATCCAGAGGACATGGCGGCAGCAAACAGGCATTTGTTTTTCAGATACCTGTGGGTGCTCGTTTTCCCTCCCTTCCTTTGGTCTTCTCCTCCCTCCCCTGCTCTGTTTGGCCGGTGGGCACCCTTTCCCTCTGCCTCACCCACTGCCTTGTTCTTGCAGCTGCTTGCCCCCTCTCTCCTTGCTGCCTGCCCCACCCGCCCCCATTTTGGCTGCCCTGTTTGCTCTGGTTTGTCCCGGTTTGCTTTCTGATCTTTGCTTAGTTTGTTTGCCCCACCCTTGTCCCGTGGTGCAGGCCTGGTTGCCAGCCCCATTCCTCCCCCTTTTTTGGTTTGGTTGTTTTTGACCCCACCCTGTTCTTTGCTCCATGCCTGAGGCACACCCGCTTTAGCCCTCCCCTGCATTCCGCCCCCTTGCTTCTTGCCCTCCCTCCGGGTCAGCCCTTATTGCCTGTGTGCCCACGTTCCGCTGTTGGCGTTTGAGATTCCCCCCTTCTCCTCTTTTTTCATTGGTTCCTTCACTGATGCACTCTCCTCCATGATATCTTAGTTTTCCCTTCTTTCCCTTAGTGCAGCCAGGGGAGCCGGTTTCTTTTTCATCTTGTGCTGGAGTTGTGTTCCTTGTTTCCCTTTGTTCCTTTCTATTGGTGCCCCCCCTGCCCTGCTTTCAGCCTAGCGGGCAGGGTGTGGTAGCCACTGTTCCCCTCCCTCCCCTTCCTTCCATCCCCCTGCTCTAGTGGTTGTCCCCTTCCCTCCCTTTCTGTGGTGGGTGATTCAGGGGGTGGGACTTCCCTGGACGCCCCTGCAGTTCCCTTTCGGTCCCCCTCCCTATACCCTCCCTTGCGATGGCCACCTCGACTGCTGCTGCTGGGCTGCCCGCCATTGCTACCATTGAGGCACTAGTGGGCACGGATAGGGGCTCCCAAGACTCTGCTGTTGCTGCCGCGGCCTCGGCTGCCTCCACCTCTGAGACCACTCCCTTGGCCGGTGGGAAAGGCCGGGGGATGCAGAAGGGCAAGAGCCCTGCCCGGAAGGTGAACCCCCCCGTGGCAGTGGTTCCTTCTCCTGCTGCGGCCCCGTCACCGGCCACAGCTCCCTCTTTCCCTTTACCCATTGTTCCCTCCACCAGCTCCGGGGGTGCCGCTCTCTCGGCCCCCAGGGCGTATGCCCAGGTGGCTGCGACCCCTCCACTCGCTGCCTCGCCGTCTGCTCCAGCCGCCTCCCAGAATACCATTCCTGGCAGCCGGGGCCCCTTTTCCACTTTCACCAGGGAACATGGGGTGCATTGCTCCTGGTGCCGGCCTTGCCCCACGTGGAAACCTACGTGCAGGCGTTGGCGCGGGTGGTGGAGCCCACGGCCGTGGTGGCGGCCTCTAAGATGTTTGGGAAGGTGGTGTTCTTCCTGGTGTCAGAGGCCGCTGCCCAGGAGGCGGTGGAGAGGGGCTTGGCGGTGGGGGGCGTTCACGTCCCCCTTAAGCCTTTGGAGGACCTGTGCCTTTGGGTGGTTCTCTCTTCTCTCTTCCTCCCCAATGCCGCCCTTTTGCCGTTCCTCTCCACCCTGGGGAGGCCCCTGTCCGTCCCTCAGCCCCCTTTCGTTGGGCTGTAAGGACCCCGCCCTCCGCCACGTTTTGTCATTCCGCTGGCAGGTGCAGGTTCAAGTTCCGCCGGCGGCACGTGACGGGGAGGCGCTGGAGGGGTCCTTTCTGGTGCCCCATCGCGAGGCCCAGTACTGGGTTTATTATTTGTCGGGGGTGGCCCGGTGCTTTCTCTGCCGGGTGGCGGGGCACGTCCAGAGGGACTGCCCCCTGGCCCGGCCTGGAGGGGCATAGGGGACCCCCGATACCCGGAAGGGCGTCGGCTCTATCATCGCCGGTGGCCCTGATCGCCTGGTCCCTGGGGTCACACCTCCTCCATCCATGACCGTTGTCATCTCCGCTCGGGTCTTGGGGGAGGCCCCCCCCCCGACGTGCCCAGATGAGCATGCGGGCCCCGCCACTGAGGCAGGTAGTAGACCACGGCCCGCGGAGGAGAGGGTGGCAGGGCCGGTAGCAGGACTTGAGCGGGGCTTGCTCAGGGGGAGTTTGTTTCTTTCCCTGTTGTCCAGCCCTTGTCTTCCCTTGCCCTCGCTCCCTGGCCCTGATCCAGCTGGCCAGCCCCCCTCTTGGGGAGCTGGGAGCTTGTGCGGGAGAGATGCCGCAAGCGGGGAGCACGGGCCCAGCACCCCCTCCTCGTTGGCGAGCGGGAAGGGACCCCCTGTAAAACTATGAAGGGGGTCGCTGGTGCTGGGTGTTCCGTTGACTCCCCTGCTGACGTTCATTGTTTGGAGTCAGCCGAGGTCGCTGCAGCTGCGGAGGCGGGTAGTACCATCTCTCCTATGGACTCCCTCCCTGAGGGGGTTCCAGGCAGTGCCCCCACTGCCCCGATGCCATCTGTGCCCCCTGTCAGCGCCGCAATGGCTACTGCCCCGGCTGCTGTCGAGGGGGAAGCTGTAGCGGCGGGTGGGGACTTTGCCTCTATTTTTGCCGAGATTGAGGCCCTGGGCTTGACCCCAACCACCGAGGGAGTAGATGCTCCCCCTGTTGGAGGGCCTCGGTACAGGCGATTGCTATCTGGCGCCCACACTCCTCCCTTTCCCTCCGTCTCAGGTGGTTGCCCCTGATTTGGCCTCTGCAATGCCCCAAGCCCTGACCACCTGCCTGGCCGCGACTGGTAATCTGGCTGATGCTGCCATGCTCATTGTGGCGGCGGCCGATGCTGAGCGGCCGGGCTCTAAGCCCATGGGTGCCCTGCCCCATGAGATGGGACCAGAGTTTTCGCCTCCCCTCAACGCTGTAACTGAGGGTGCCTCGTTTAGTGAGGCACCTGAGGCTAGCGCTGTGGAGGCACTCCATTCCCTTGCTGTCCCTTCACCTGCCGTGTCGGGTCAAGAGGCATCATGCTCCAGTAGCTCTACCGCCCAGGCCCTAGATGTTGCCCCCGTTCCCTGCCCCGACCCTATTCCCATCCTGGATCTGTGTCCTGTCCCTGCCCCTGACCCTGTTCCCGCCCTTGTTCCTGTCCTTGACCTCTCTTCCCTCCCTCCTTCTGTTGTTGCCGCCCCCAAGATTACCTCCTTTTCTTTTTATACAGGCCCTCAGGAGGCGGTTTTTGTTTTTCCTTCTCCCAGCCTATCTGGGGCTGCAGTTCTCCCACTGCCATTGTCCTTGGGGCCGAGTGTTGTGTCAGGTGGCGCGGTGCCAGACGGACGGGCACTGCGACGGAGCTTTGATCCCTGCGTGCCCGTCTCTATAGACCATAGGGCTGGCAGGGGGGGTCCAATCGGGAGATGCCCCAGGGTCCATGACCCCGGTCCCTGTCACGCAGAGGAGCGAGATGCACTCTTTCTTGGAGGACACTCGTGGCTCCACGAACAGAGTGCATCTTGCTCTTCAGCGCTGGGGCAATTTCCATCTTGTTCTCCAGACCGTGAGGGCCATTACGGGGGAGGGCAAAGGGACCGGGAAGTGGGATGCTGCGGCTTACCAACGGACCCACTGCTTCCATGACGCCCTGCTAGCTTTCAGGGTTGGTCACGGTTTGCTGTGGGGTCCAATGGGCGCCGCTAGCGCCCCAGACCGCGAGGATCATCCCCAGCCCTCTTTATGTTACCGTCCATCTTTGCCACTTTGAACACCTGCGGCTGTAGGTCGGGTCTCCGCAGGTGTCAGGTGCTCTCCTTCCTTCAGGAGAGGGGGGTACTCGGTTATTTTCCTGAAGGAGACCCACATGGACCCAGCCGCCAAGGCGAGCTGGCAGCTGGAGTCGGGGGACGGGGTCTATTTTAGCCACCTTTCAGCCCGTCAGGGTGGGGTGGCGACCGTGTTCTCCCCGCACCTACAGCCCGAGGTGCTGGGGTTTACCGAGGTCGCGCTAGGTCACCTGCTGCACCTCTGGGTTTGGATGGAGGGGCTAACGTTGAATCTTGTCAATGTCTATGCCCCAGCATCCGGCCCGGTGAGAGCGTGCTTTTTTTGGCAGGCGTCCGCCTTCCTCAGTACCTTGGATCCTCGCGAGTGCCTGGTCCTGGGTGGAGACTTCAACTGCACCCTCGAGGAGCGGGACCGCACGGGGATCGAGCCGAGCCCGGCCGTTGCAGACGTCCTCGGGGAGATTGTAGTCCATCACTCCCTGGTAGACATCTGGCGCGACCACCACCCGGACGATGACTCTATATTCACTTGTGTCCTGTGGAGGAACACCGGTCGAGCCACTCCCGGTTAGATCGCATTTACTTTTCTCAATGTCATCTCTCGCAGGCCCACTCCTCCAGCATTTGTCCGGCCCTGTTCTCGGACCACCATTTGGTGGCCGTGATGGCCTCTCTTTCTTTGGAGAGGCCGGGGCCGGCCTATTGGCATTTCAATAACAGCCTGCTGGAGGATGTGGGGTTTGTGGCATCCTTCCGGGAGTTTTGGCTGGCCTGGCGGGAACAGAGGCGTGCCTTTCCCTCAGCGCGGCAGTGGTGGGATGTGGGGAAGGTGCGCACCCGGCTCTTCTGCTGTAGCCACACCCGGGGCGCCAGCCGGCGGAGGGATGTGGTTATAGAGCAGTTGGAGCGGGAGGTATTGGAGCTGGAGAGGCATCTGGCCGCCAGCCCCGGAGATCCACTCCTCTGTGGAGCACACTGGGAGAAGCGGGAGGAGCTCTGGGCCCTTGACAATCTTTGGGCCCGCGGTGCTTTTGTATGATCCCTCATCCACCTCCTGCAGGAGATGGATCGTGGCTCCCGCTTCTTTTACGCCCTGGAGAAGAAGAGGGGGGCGAAAAAGCACATCCTCCGTCTCTTGGCAGAGGACGGCGCCCCCCTCATGGATCCGGTGGAGATGCGCAAGGGGGCCAAGGCCTTCTATGCTGGCCTTTTCTCCCCGGATCCAACCGACGCCGATGCCTGCGGAGTGCTTTGGGACGGACTCCCGACGGTCAGCATGGGCGACCGAGACCAGCTGGAGCTGCCTCTCACTCTGGCCGAATTCTCGGAAGCCCTCCGTCTCATGCCCACTAATAAATCTCCGGGCATGGACAGGCTGACCGTGGTGTTCTAACGCATGTTCTGGGACGTTCTCGGCCAGGATCTTGCCATCGTCTGGGCCGAGTCCTTGGAGAGCGGGGTCCTCCCTCTTTCGTGGTGCTTGCTTTATTGCCGAAGAAGGGGGACCTTTGAGATCTCCGGAATTGGCGTCCCGTCTCGCTCCTCAGCACGGACTATAAGGTCATGGCAAAGGCCATCTCGCTGCAGCTGCGGTCCATCCAGACCAGACCTACACCGTCCCGGGCCGTACCATCTTTGACAATCTTTATCTAGTCCGGGATCTCTTGGAGCTTGGGTGCAGGGATGGTCTGTCATTCGCCCTCCTGTCCCTGGATCAGGAGAAGGCGTTTGACAGGAGACGGGTATCTCCCGGGCACTCTGCAGGCTTTTGGCTTCAGACCCCGGTTTGTGGAGTTTCTCCATGTGCTGTATGCCTCCGCAGAGTGTTTGGTCAAGCTCAATTGGACCCTGACTGCACCTGTCAGCTGCGGGCGAGGGGTGCGTCAAGGCTGCCTGCTGTCGGGTCAGCTGTACACTCCGGCCATGGAGCCCTTCCTTTGTCTCCTTCGCAAGAGGTTGACGGGGTTGGTGCTCCGTGAGCCGGATGTGCGGCTGGTTCTGGCAGCATATGCCGATGATGTGCTCCTCGTGGTCCAGGACCCAGACGACCTGGTGCGGGTGGAGGCTTGTCAAGCTGTTTATTCGGCGGCCTCCTCCGCCTGGGTCAACTGGGTCAAGAGCTCTGGCCTGGGGGTCGGGGCCAGGTGGCAGGCGAGCCCCCTCCCATCCGCGCTTCAAGCCATTCGGTGGGGCGCAAGTCCACTGCTCTATCTTGGTGTTTATTTCTCAGCCACGCATCCGTCTCCGCTGGAGAACTGGCACGGTTTAGAGAGCAGGGTGACTGGGCGGTTGCGGAGCTGGGCGGGACTGCTCCGGTGCCTCTCCCTCCAGGGGAGAGCACTGGTGCTTAACCAACTGGTCCTGTCCATGCTCTGGCACCGACTCAACACCCTGTGCCCGCCCCCGGTGTTCCTGGCCAATCTCCAGAGGTTGGTTCTGGGGTTTTTTTGCCTGGGACTGCACTGGGTCTCAGCAGGGGTTCTCCATCTCCCCTTGGAGGAAGGCGGACAGGGCCTGACGTGCATGCGCACGCAGGTCCATGTCTTCCGCCTCCAGGCTCTGCAGAGACTCCTTTTATAGTGCAGGTGGCTCAGCGTGCAGCACATTGGCGCACGCCTTCCTCCGCTGCCTGTGAGGGCTCAGATACAACTGGCAGCTCTTCTTTCTCCATCCGAGAGGTCTTCCACGAGACCTCTCCAAGCTGCCGGTCTTCTACCAGGACCTCCTCCAGACCTGGAGGCTGGTTTCAGCAACCAGGTCCTTTGCGGCCACCGAGGGGGTAGATCTCCTCACAGAGCCCGTTACACAATCTCCATCTTCATGTGCAGGTGGCGGAATCCTCCTCGGTGTGCCGGAGGTTGGTCCTGGCGGGAGTCACCAAGATCGGAGACCTCCTGGACTATGACCTGGGGAGTTGGGTGGATCCCCAGGTGCTCGGTCGACGCATGGGGGGCTTTCCACCCTTACAACCCCCTGGCGCGTACTCCAGGAGATGGAAGTAGCCCTGCCTCCCACGGCTCGGTTCTTCCTCAAGCAGGTCCTGCAAGAGGGTGAGCCCCGCCCGTCCCTCACTCCGGGCCCTCCGGACCTTTCCATCGGCCCCCTGCACCGTGCGCCTTTCCACCCGCATACCTTTAGCCAGCTGTATGTCATGCAGCTGGTTCGTTTCCAAACCACGCCACAGGACCATCTGTACACGCTCGTGCTGCACATGCTTCACTACCCCACCCTCGTGTCCTGCCCAGACACCAAGTGGTGGGACCTTTTACCAGCAACGGCGGGTGGGGAACCCCGGTGGGACAGTTTCTATTCCACCTTAGTCCTGCGGCCCGCCGGGGATATCAGCTGGCGGCTCTTGCATGGAGCTGTGAGCACGGGCGTGTACTTGGTGCGGTTTACCACTGTCCCTGACGCCTGTCCCTTCTGTGGCATGAGGGAGACCCTGGCGCACACGTACCTTCAGTGCGCCAGGCTGCAGCCTCTTTTCCGGCTCCTCCAGAACCTCTTATTGAGGTTCTGGCTGCACTTCTCCCCACATTTATTTCTCTATGCATACCCAATCCGAGGCCCCACGAAGTCGCGGGACCACCTTGTCAACCTCCTCCTCGCTTTGGCCAAGGGTGGCCATTCGTAACACCAGAGAGGGGAGGTTGGCAGAGGGGGAGGCCTGCGACTGTGGGGCCATTTTCCGTTCTTTCATCCGTTCACGTATCCGGGCAGAGTTCCTCTGGTTAACATCCGCTGGCTCCCTTGACATCTTTGAGGAGCAGTGGGCGTTGTCCGGGGTTCTCTGCTCGGTGTCCCCATCAGGTTCCCTTCATTTAGCCGTATGACCTCACTCCCGATCCTGTTTTTTTCATTGGTTGTCCCCCGTACTTATTTGGTATCACAGACCTGTGGATCCTCCCCTTAGGTTGTGGGGAGGCCCTTTAACAGTGGATGGGCTTTGCCCACCTACTTCCTGGATACCAACAGGACTACCCTCGTATATCCTTCTGGCCTAAGTCCGTCACACTATATAAAAGATGCAGTTGCGTGTGTGTGTTTGTTTTTATCTCTTCTTACCAAGATCTAGAACAGTATTATGAAATGTTTATCTAAATGATTTTTAAAAAGACAGAAATTCTATAATTAATATACCCTCTGAAAAATATTATCATCTTATCTCCAGCAGGTTTGTCCTTACTCTAATCCATTCTATAAGAGAGATTGTAGTTCATACACAAGAAAGTTATTAAATACAATCCTGCTTGTGAAATGTGAATTGTTTTAATCAGGGTGTTTCCTTTAGTATACAGTTTGCCCACTGTCCTTCAAACTGCAGGAAGAAATTTGGTATAAAAATATATTCATGGATTTTTACCTGGTTTGAATGACCAGCTTGCATGTATGTAAAAACCTGTTTTTACATGTACAAAAAGAAAACTTTAGGTCTGACTCTGATCTCGCACTAGATTTACATCATTGTAACTCCACATATTTCAGTGGAGTGACTCCTGATTTACAGTGATAGTTGACATTAGTAGGCTCCACATTCAGAAAATGCATGTAATTTTTTTAAAAATTTGAACAGAATGATGCAGAAACATTGCTAGGGGTTTTGCTTTGTATTGAGTTAACCAGCAATATCCAGATCAGGCACGGAATTTGATTTTCAAGATGGTCCTACTTTTGCCCAGTTTTAACACATGGATACAAAGAAACATATAATTCAGAGTCCAGACATTGCAATTGCTGTTTAGATTTCAGTCCTATTTTAGTCTAGAATTTGTGAGAAACCCCAAAGGAAACACAACCTCCCTACGGCTGCAAACCATAATACTCACTATTTTGTGTTTTTCAAAAATAGATTAGTATAAAGAGAGGGAAAAATACATTCAAATAGAGACCTCAAATTACCAGCTACATGGCTCAACTGCCTTTCTAACTTGAAAACTTACTTATAAGTAGACGAGGGTCTACTTTTCTCTCATAAATGGTAATTTGTTTTAAAATGTCCTCTAGAGACACCAGTCTAGATGTTTATGCTACCATAAATTTGATTCTGCTCCCTAAATACATGATACACTTGTTCTCATTTGCTCTAGACTCTGCGAAAGTGAACGGCATATTTGATCACAAAGCTGGAAAGACTGTCTCTTGAGTCAGGTCTCTTTCAGAGTAATTTGGCCAGTTCATTGTTATATGCTAAAGCCCTTTTGCAGCAGAGGTGATGAGACTATGAGAAGCTCGGTTCTATAAGATGCTGAGCACTCTGAGTTCAGTCCAGCAAAGCACTTCAGAACATACTTAATTTTAAGCATTTTAAACATTGCAGGATTAAGCTCAGACACAGATAAAATTCTAAACCTCTTACAAATGAATGGTGGCACTGACTAATATGCTGCCATTGCAGCATAAGGACACTGTCCAGCAGAAAGGACTACAAGGACTTGGTCCAGAGCCATGGTGGGAGAGAAGTTAAGGGGTGTTCATGAGGGAAAATACTCCCCCCAAGAAAAGAGGGGTGCATATGCAGAGTTGTCCTTCCTCCAGCCAAAAAAGAAGAAAAATGTTGCCGCCCGAAGTTCACTTCTGTTTGGGGAAACCTTTGGAAGCGGCTGAACTTGGTAGATCTCTTGTTAAAGGCTTATTGCGGAGACAACTTTTAAGGCAGAGTTCTCATTGAACCTAATTTTATTTTCTAGCATATTATATATACAAATATTCCTCAAAATCCCCTTCCCTTCAACCGTACAGAACATTTCACTTACTAGTAATCAGAGAGAGTTATCAGCATGGGCCAGACTGTAACAACCATATGTCCTAAATAGCTGCTTCATCCCATGCACAGACCAGAGAACAATGACCCAGTCACAATTCCTCACCCCTTGCTCTGGGTGGGGAATATGGTATTTCAACTATTTTCTTGGAGCAGTTACTCCCCATTGTGCCATTCAGCCAGCTACTATGGCTGCCAAGTTGGTGGGAGGTAGCAGAGCGAGAGGTCCTCCAACTCTCCATCCTCTCCCCACCCACTTGCAGGGGGGGGGAATATCAGGCAAATAATTCCCCTTTTTCACTTGTGGCTGGAAGACAGTCTAACAGGGGAGAAAGTTCATCTTACCCTCTGTATGTCCAAGCAAGGGCAGTGACAATCTAGACCTACAGCTGTAGAAATAAATCCTGCAAACCCAATTGATGTCAGTGGGACTGCTCACGTCAGCAAAGTTTGAAGGACGAGGCCTTACTCACTCACGGGAATTTAATGTCTCTGACCTTGCTTCTCTAATAATCAGTTTCTTAAAGACTGACATTCAGTTTAAATTGATTAGGCCAAGGGTAGGCAACCTATGGCACGCGTGCTGAACGCGGCACGTGAGCTGATTTTCAGTGGCACTCACACTGTCTGGGTCCTGGCCACCAATCCAGGGGGCTCTGCATTTTAATTTAATTTTAAATGAAGCTGCTTAAACATTTTAAAAATATTATTTACTTTACATACAACAATAGTTTAGTTATATATTATAGACTTATAGAAAGAGATCGTCTAAAAATGTTGACATGTATTACTGGCAGGCGAAACCTTAAATTAGAGTGAATAAATGAAGACTCGGCACACAACTTCTGAAAGGTTGCTGACCCCTGGATTAGGCCATAACCTTGCCATTTTTTCACACAAACACTGCACTTCTAGATCACAATGATTTTATCTTTACTTAGCAAATTTCAGTGTTTCAGTGCTATTATATTGATGCCCTTTAGATTTTACTATATCACTAAGCACTGGTTATAGCAGCATTTTTTTTGCAGCATTTGTTCCTCAAAACAGTAAGAAAATTACACTGATTGCACATTCTGTGAGTAACATGAAAGGCAGGAAGCCAGATATTGTGGCTAACAAACTAAACTACAGGCCATTAAAAAAGAGATTACAAAGCATTTGTAGGAACTAAAAATTACCAATTCTACTGATGTAACAGGGTGTAAACATTTGGAACTATAACCACAGATATGTTCCACCCTTCACAGGCGTTTATGTCTGGTGCAGCTGTTCATTCAACCTAGCAACAAGAGAGTTTTAGGGGGGAGGAAAAAAGTCATGTGACTGTTTCCTCTGTTCCTTCCATACAAAAATTAGAAGAGGTATAATTCATCAAAGTTTCTAGGATCAAAAATTTGCTCTATGGATATCTCCTTTGGCATAACAATATCTAGGGTGGTTTTTTTTTTAACATACCATTCTATGGCCAAGAATAAAAGAACAAAGTAGATACCGTTTCTGTAGATGTCTACACCATTTTACAAAATATGTATTGAGCTTTGCTCTTCCTGCAACAATGGTTAGCTAACAAACACTATTTCCCACAGCCATTCAGACATCATTTTGCACAATGAAGTTTGCACTGTGAAGACAGTGTTTAGATCTGGTTTAGGTTAAGGTTCAGGTTTGATTTGATAGCACTGAAGTCTTACTGGCTGTTCTCATGAGATTTTGGCTGAAAAGAGCAGAAGTTTCATGAGATTAGATTTAAGGTGTTCAGCTTCAAGATTCCATATTTGGTCCAACCTTTTTTCAAGGAAAAACTGGGTTTTCGCCTAAATTAAACTGTTTGCTGAAGTTGTCTGCCTTCCACAAATATTTTCAATATTTCCACCAGAAAACTGAACACCTGAAAACCAAATACTTCTGGCTGAAAACTGAAAGTGTTTTGGTTTTCAGCTTTCCAACAAAAAGTTGAAATTTTCTGCAGGAAAAAAAAAACACACACCCCTATTTTCCAAGCAGCTTTACTTATTTTAAGACACTTTACCTGTAGTTTTTCATTTTACAAAGTGAAAGGACTCAGCATATTAGCACAAAAGTAGAGCCCAATAGTTAAACAAAATGACTATCCTGGGAGAAGACAAATATCTGTGTGTACATTGCATTAATATTGATCTTCTCTGAGGAAAATAATTTATACCATACAAATCCAATAAGAAAAGGGGGCTAGAGTGAGGAGAATCATCCAGTAGATTCAAAGGCAAACCATCTATATATTATTTTCACATGCACCCAGACTTTCATGCCAAGGTTAGAGAATCAAATTTAAATTGTAACTATAGCAATCTCAGCGTGCCCATTCAAGGTTTGACTCCACTGTGCACTGCCCTTTATATACAGAAGCATGCCTATAAGCAAACGCTAGCCCTAACGTAATGAAGGTGAAACCTACATTCCAAAAAGTCCACAAATTATAGTGTTACTGTTACTACTGCAATGCAATTTGACTGCATTTTGCATATGTAGTATTTTCTATTCTTGTAAATTGTGGCTGAGTGTATTTCTGTTTAGGTTGTCACATTTATACCATAAAATGTGCATGATGTGCAGGGTGGTCAAATTAACATTGTGGCAGGAACCTTAATTGTCACTTGTACTGACTTCTTTGTCTCTTAATTGTTTATCCTTAAAAGTGACTATGAAAAGAACTTCGTGGGGTTCCATGTTTATTGTCTTTCAGTGACTGAAACATTTTGGATGAAGCGCCTACTGCACCATTCTGACTGCGGTGTATTGAGTTCCTGCCTGCCCACAATGGTGAGTCACTGTCCTGGGTGCAGTGGTACAAGTAGAAAAGGTTTAAGGCAGAGGTGGGCAAACTAGGGGCCGTGGGCCACATCCGACCTGCGGGACCCTCCTGCCCAGCCCCTGAGCTCCTGGCCCGGGAGGCTAGCCCCCAGCCCCTCCCTTGCTGTTCCCCCTCCCCCACAGCCTCAGCTCACTGCACTGCCATCGCAATGCTCTGGGCAGCCGGGCAGCGCAGCTGCAGAGCCCATGGCCTGACCTGGTGCTCTGTGCTGCACAGTGGCATGGCTGGCTCCAGGCTCCAGCCAGGCAGCACAGCTGCCTGTCTTGGTGCTCTGGGTGGCACAGCTGGAGCGGCGCCAGCCACCAGTGCTCCAGGCAGCGCGGTAAGGGGGCAGAGAGCAGCTGGGGTTGGATAGAGGGCAGGGGAGTCCAGGATGGTGGTCTGGGGGAGAGGGTGTGGATTGGGGGTGGGGCGGTCAGAGGGCGGGGAACAAGGGGGTTGAATGGGGGCAGGGGTCCTGGGGGAGCAGTCAGAAATGAGAGGAGGGGTTGGATGGGGCAGCGAGGGGCTGTCAGGGGTAGGGGTTCCTGGGGTCATCAGGGGACAGGGAGCAGGGGTGGTTGGATGGGGCAGGGGGGGCAGTCAGGAATGAGAGGAGGGGCTGGATGGGGTGGCAGGGGGCAGTCAGGGGCGGGGGGTCCAGAGGCAGTCAGGAGACAGGAAACGGGGGGTTGGATGGGGTAGGAGTCCCGGGGGGGGCAAGAAGCAGGGAGGGAGTTGGATAGGGGGCAGGGGCTAGGCCATGCCTGGCTGTTTGCGGAGGCACAGCCTCCCCTAACCAGCCCTCCATACAATTTTGGAAACCCGATGTGGCCCTCAGGCCAAAAAGTTTGCCTGCCCCTGGTTTAAGGCCTTCCTCTGAAGAGATGTGCTCCTACTACTGCTAGTAGTAACTGGTATATTTACTGCTTTTTGTGCGTGGGCACAAGGCACTTTTGAAGCATTGCTACTACCAGCGATGGTAATGCCTTTTTGCCTTGATCTATCAGCCCAACTGTAACAATCTGGCAAATTCAGTATATGCTGCTGTTTTCTGATTTAAAACATCTGCTCCGCTACAATGGTCTCATTGGTGATACTTAATTGTAGAATGTTCGGCAACAATTGTGACCTCTCTTTGCTCTCCCTCTAGATGTCCGAAGATTCTTACATCATGTGCAGATTATACCAGATTCTCTGTTTGTTCCAAATGCAAGCATATGGGTTTGTTTTCTTTTATAACAGCCTCATATACTGTTATATTCGTCTCAAGTTTTCCTTTGTTGTTGTGTTTTTCAGCTGTTACATCAGCTTCAGGGGCCTGGTGTTCAAAGCATTCAAAAGTCCTTTTAAGTTGCTCATGTGTGTATTTTGTTTGTCAAATCGGTTATCTACTGCAGTAAAAGCCTCCAGATATGTTGAATTTTCCAATTTATTGCTTCCAATAGCTCTTTCAAGAAGCCATCCCTGTGATTTTTTGTTAGTACATTTGAACAGGATGGGGGTCAGATTCTGAGACCCCTCTGTGATAAGGGTTTTTGAATTGGAAGGGAAATGGTTTAGTAAAGTATTTCCTTTATTCTTTGGCATCTTAGAAAAGTTTCCATTATCTTATATGCTTAAAAATATTTAAAAATTAAAAAGCAGCTAAAAAGGAAACATCCATGCATTCATTTGTTCATAGTGCAGTTCTCTCAGGTGCTGAACTCCACTTCTTCTTTGAATTGTGTTTTTGACAAGGTGTCCTGGGCGTTCTTACTAGACAATTGTTTGTTCTGCCATATACCAGTACAGGATAGCCCTAACACCTCTGTGAGAAATGTTAAATGTTTCTCTTTCATCTATTGTATTTCAGTTGATTGTTTCCCTCTTTTATTTACACAGATGCACACCATGACTGAGTCGGATATGTATGTATGAAATTATGAACTCCATCTTGTATTATGTGTTGAACACATCTAAACTTGCCCAAGGCACTCCTACTCAACTGCATTCCAGACAGCGACCCTGCCTAGGAAGGGTACATAATACCTCGCTGACTAACTCCAAGAAGCCATAAAAGCTGCAATCTGGGGCCATTAACTTTGATCATACGTCAGCTGTTGTGCCCCGCCCTCCCCAACAATGAGCTCCTGTGGAGAAAAAACATGTAAGGTGCAGGTGGGGGAGCATAACTGTGGGATCTGTGGCTTCGCAGTTGGGACACCTGGAGCAGGGGCGGCTCCAGGCCCCAGCACGCCAAGTGCGTGCTTGGGGCCGCTTGCTGCGGGGGGCGCTCTGCCGGTCGCCGGGAGGGCGGCAGGCGGCTCCGGTGGACCTCCTGCAGGCATGCCTGCGGAGGGTCCGCTGGTCCCGCGGCTCCGGTGGACCTCCTGCAGGCACGCCTGCGGGAGGTCCACGGGAGCCGCGGGACCAGCGGACCCTCCGCAGGGAGGTCTGCGGGAGGTCCACTAGAGCCGTGGGACCGGCAACCGGCAGAGCGCCCCCCACGGCGTGCCGCCCTGCTTGGGGCGGCGAAATGGCTAGAGGCGCCGCTGACCTGGAGCAGAGACAGGGCCCCCCTACTTAAGAGCAGGAGTGAGATCAGATATGAATGTCATAGGTTTATTCCCCACTTTGAACTTTAGTGTCCAAAGATGGGGACCTGCATGGATCCTTCTAAGCTTAAATCCTAGCTTAGATCTGGTACTGCTGCCACCAACCAAAAATTAGTGTCTGGCACACTCTCTGTTCCCCCAAAACTTTCCCTGGGGAACACAGATCAAAACTCCTTGGATCTTAACACAAAGGGAAATAAACCATTCCCCCACCTTTCTCCCTCCCTTAGTTGTTGGGAGAGATTATCTTGATTCAAACTCCTTGAATCTAAAACAAAGAGGGATTCACCTCCCCCTCCTCCTTTCTTTCTCCCACCTATCCCTGGTGAGTCAGACTAATCCCCTGGGGTCTCAAACAAGGGAAAAATCAAACAGGTTCTTAAAAAGAAAAAAGTAAAAAACCATCTCTGTAACATCAGGATGGAAGTTTACAGGGTACAGCTTATAAAAACTAGAGGGACTCTAGCATAAATACAAGTACAGAAAAGAGGTAAAATATTGGTCCAGCAAACACACATTTGCAAATACAGAAATTAATCAAAGGACTAATTCGCCTTTCTAATACTCACTATACTGCATAGAAGAGAATATTTCAGGAAGCTTGGAGAGCCTGGATATACGTCTGGCCCCTCTTAGATCCAAAGAGAGAACAGCCCCCAAAACAAAGAACACAAACAAAGACTTCCCTCCACAGAGATTTGAAATTATCTTCTCCCTTGATTGGTCCTCTGGTCAGGTGTCCGTCAGGTTTACTGAGCTTGTTAACCCTTTACAGGTAAAAGAGACATTAACCCTTAACTATCTGTTTATGACAATGAAGGAAGGTATGCCTCAGGACTTTTGTTGTTTTCAAAAATCTGTAACTCTAGAGTGCTTTGAGATTAAAGGGACTATGGTTAAGAAATTCCTTTGCTAAGCTTGGGTTCCTTGATTTCTTGCCACATTGTCCCCAAAAGGGTTAAATTAGAACTAGAGTACATAGGCTAGGTGGAATTTTGAGGGAGCATGTGTAAGCAACTGGAGAAGGGGGACTCATGAGGTTTGAGGCACTGATTTCCAGGGTTTAGGGCAGATAGATGGAGCCATTCCACATCCTAAGGCGGGAGGGATAGTTCAATGATTTGAGCATTGGTCTGCTTAAACCCAGGGTTGTGAATTCAATCCTTCAGGGGGACACTTAGGGATCTGGGGCAAAAATCAGTACTTTGGTCCTCCTAGTGAAGGCAGGGGGCTGGACTCCATGACCTTTCAGGGTCCTTTCCAGTTCTATGAGATATACCTATCTCCATATATTATATTATTAAAAAGGAGTAGAAGCAGGTGGCTTGGAAACACATTGGACCCAGTGATTGGTGGGCAGCAGATTAGTGACTTTACAGTGGGGTACTAGCCCAGATTGTAAAACATGCTGCTTGTCTCTTTGCCCCACCACCACTCATAGTACTCTTGATTTTAGTTAGGAAGGGTTTTAAAAAAAGACACTAAAAATTAGGCTTTGTTACCACACTTATCTTCCAGGTCACATGCGTAGTTAGGACCTGCTGTGTTGTATGGCTGTCACTGTCATATGTAACTGCTTTTCATGTACCAGAGACAGTGTTAATACAATTATGTAATTCTTCCCTTCAGGTTCAACGATGTAAGGAATGATAGTTACCCATTAAAGTTTACTTGCTCTGCATGAATAAAATTGTTCTTATACCTACACATAAACAACTCACATCAGCCCCAGTCCAGCAAAGTGCTTAAAGCATGTAGCTAACATTAAGCAAGTGAGTTGTCCCATTGACTTCAATGGAACTACTCATGTACTTAGAGTTAAGAATGTTCAGAGGCAGCTAGGCTGCATATAAACACTGAAACCCAAAACTGATTTTAGGAGGAAAAGACTTTTTACTCTGACCCAGTTAAAGTGTAATCTCACCCAGAATGTGTGTGTCAAAAATATGCTGTTCAAAATGGGCTTTCTGCATATCAAAATATAAAGGGGGAGTTATAAGCATCTGTCTATGAAACAGGAACTAACCCTTCTTGTGCATGTCTGAGTGAATGTATGATTCATGTATTCTCAGGATTTCAGTTCCAAAATTTTGCGAGCTTTGTATTTTTTTAATTATTTTTTTGAGCTAGGACTTTTTAGGATGGTTGAGATAATGCCTGTGGATTGACCCATGACCTCAATGTCTCAAAATACCTATGGATCTGCTGATTGATTGGGTATATTTTTGGATCCATGGAAATCCAAGCCTGAAGTTACTGGAATGGGGAAGTTCTTCATTTGCAGAAAGTTGACCTAATCAAACCACATCTGGTGATGCCAGTGACTTCAGAAGGAGTGTCCCATTCTGATTCACCAAGAGGAATGAATCAGCCAAGCCACCATCTTCAAAAACTGAATGAAAAGAAACAACCCGACTGCTGTGACTACTGGCATACCTGTTTCTGGAACTGATTGCTAGCCACTGGCTGTGCAATTCCACCAGGCCTGACAAAGAGGTCTGTGCTTGCTCCATCGTCCCACCCAGACAGCCAAGGGTAGGAGCCCAGTATAATTTCATTTAAGTATAGTGGATCCAGTGCCTTACCTGTTCCCTCCAAGAAGAAGATATTCTTTAAACAGCTCACACTCATGCTTTAGCTCCGTGGTAGATTAGACCCAGGGGAAACTGAGCAGCAGGGTTTTGGTCTTGATCCCACTCCTGTCAGTGATTTTATAGTTCTTTCTAAAGGAGAGGAGTAAGGACTGATGGCTGAGTATGGTTAAGTAGAAAATGATAAAACTAGCAAACCTAGAGCCAGAGCTGGCCTCTGGAGCCTGGGAAACCTATGGCCGCAGGGCCCCTTGATTTCAGGATTTTATACATATCAAGGCTTATCCTACTCTTCTTTCTTTCAAGTTAACTCCACTCCGTTTTGGTAAGGAGATGGCTTGCAAAATATAAAAATTGGAATTCAATAGCTAGGATGAAAAGTTTGTCACTGTGAATTTATTCCAGAAACTCACATGATTCCCCAGACAGTTTTCCAAAATTGGCCCAAGGACTCATTCAATTAAGCCCTTAGATTTTTCAGGAACTCCAGCCACATTTGCAGCTATGGGATTACTAGGGGTCACCCTGAGACCTGGAGAATCCTTAGCATTCCACCGGAGTGTAGAACCATCTATGAAGAGGCTCTGTGCCCCAGTGGCTTCCCCCCCAGTAGTGGCTGTCCCTGGTATACCCCATGAAGGGGCATCCCAACTGCCAAGGAGGGCTCTGTGGAACAGGTAATACAGATCTTGAGAAGACAATGTGGCCCAGGATTTATATTCATGGGGCTCTATCAATTAATTATAAGGTCCTTACTTGGGCAAATTCGCATGGAAGAGCAGGGAGAAGAAAAAGCAGGTGGAAGGTGAATTCTGTCCATTACACATGAATTTGTGATCATGGATGGCCTTAATCCATAACATTGTTAAACTTTTGTTTTCTTTTTCCTAACACAGCCAGGCTGATCCTCCTCTAGCAACCAAACATAAATTTAGTGAATTAACTAACTAATGTGCTAGCCCTTAAATGTAAACAAAAGTTTAACTGATGCTGAAGATGCTTTTACAGTTTCACATGCATGTCAAGATTATCCTTTAAGAAACAGCTTTGCTGTATATGCCAAACTTTGTGTGGTCTTTCAATAAAAATACTGCATTAAGTTCTATTCTGAAATCACTCCTTAGGGCAAGAGTTATATTTGTCTATGAAATCATTGCAATAATGTGTACTTCAAGAGTTATTCAGGATAAGGCCAATAATTAAATTATATCACTTTTAGAGTCAAAGTTTAGTAAATGTGCTGCAAACAAATACTTTATAAACTAAGTCCTCACATATCCTATATAGTCTTGCAACTTCCACAAGCGCAGTGGACTTGGTACTGAAAAACTTTGGCCTATAATGTGCAGATTGGTTTAATTAACGTTGTGATGGGAAATGGAATATGCCAGAATGTTGACTTGCAGGTTCATTATCTTCTGCACTTGACAACTCTGGCTGGAGCCCTGGCATGTCTGACTGGATCACTGACAATGACTCATCCTTTCTTTCTGGTGTCAAGAAACAGATTTTCAGTTCTCTAACTATGCTGTCAATTCATCTTGATAGGCAAAGAAAACCTGCCTGCAGCTTTCCATTGGCCTGATGAGTCAGATATTTCTGTTTTATTAACAGCAATCTTTTTCAAAGAAACTTGCAGTATTGTTTGCCTGGGGTGATCTGAAGATAATCTGAACACACATGGATGTTTGATATTCAGCTCATTCCACCCATCAGTGTGTGTTTTCAGATTATCTCCATAATCTATAGTTAAGATGCAATTTACACACACACCCACACACACGCCTGCACGTAGCCTACCCCTCAACCTGTAAATTAGGGTGCAGAGCTGTAATGCAGCTCCTCCACAATCTCTATTCTAGCCTACAGACTGGAAGAGCAACAGCCGCCCATCTGTGCCCTGATGTAGAAGATTCCTGCCACTAGATCCACATAAGCACAGCTCTCATTCCCTCTCCCCTAATGTGTGTGCAATGCCCCCTTCCTACAGCAGCCTCTTTGGGGATGGAGCAGAAACCACAGCATCCAGTGGCCATTTCACCCTGTCACAAGGCTCAAGCAGCATGAATGATTCTGTACGGGCCCACCATAAATGGTTATCAACTGAGAATAGAGCAACAATCTGGCAGCTAGCTGCTTAACTGGAAAAAGAGAAAGGGGCGCAAAGCCAACCAGAGGAGCCCGAGAGCATGAGAACAGAATGTCAAACTGGACACTGAGTTTTCTGGTTTTTTGTCAGGTTGGGTCCTAGCCTTAACACTGATTCAATTTTCTTGCCCTTTTACATTGTTGTTTCCCACTTCCTCCTCCTCTTGAGCTCAAAGCCATGAGTAAATCAGATCATGGGCTAGTTGCCTGCCAAATTTCATCTTTGAAAAAAAATCAAAGCAAGTTTTCATGACTGTTAGAAGCCCCAAAAACATGTTTTCAATGTGTAATATGGACATAACCTTAACTACTGAAGCACATAATCATCAACCATTATAATCTAAAGGGGGAAAAGGCAGTGACCTGTATACCAGTCTTCAAAGCCTCCAGACCATAACATTACCAAGATGCTGACTCAAGCTGACAATATGTACTGCAGTATTCCAGATCTCGTGCCTTTCACCACCATGGCTAAGCTCATATGCTCACTGAATTGTCTTAGTTATAATACAGATTTTAACAAAACAAGCTATTTTGGTGAAGGAAGGAATAAGAGACACTATCAAATACTTCAAGAATGCACCTTTGCTGAATATTAGTTATTTATGTAGTGCCAATAGCATGCTAGGCTTTCAGAGAGAAATAGCATATAGATCAGAGATGCAACACAAAGCAAGAGGTTGAACTGGGTTACTTAGCATATCCTGTTAGTATTTTTTTAATCACTTCTTTGACAAGAGGACTAGAGTTTATAGGCCTCTTACAAACTTAGGGGGAAAAAAAAAAAAGCCCAGTCCTCTCTTACACTCTGGCAGCATAAAGGGGCCCTACGGGGGTGGAACTGGCAACAGGTGTTCCCTAAGCAGCATAAAGCTGGTGGAATGTTTCTAAGCTGGCTGTCCTTGCAATCTCCAGCATAGGCAAGATGTGCTCTAGCTATTTTCAGCTGCAGGGACACCCATGTATGCCATCACAGAAGAGAATAAGTTGACCCCTGGCAGAACAAACAGAAAAGTGACTGTGGCAAAGTTGCTGCCCCACTACATCCCAGTGCTGTATATGGCATTGCAACAGATGTGCCTCAGTTTCCCCCATGCCTTCTTCGGCCTATTTCAGCCTTTTGGTATGACCTTGCCATCCAGCCAAGCCAAGCAACAGGGGTCCAAAGATCTGCAGGCTCTCAAATTGTTTAACTTAAGTCTAACAGAAAATAGGAAAACAATAGAATCTTCAATACAGCTAGGCTCAGCTAGTAGCCTTCTTTTCAGGCTAGCCCTGCTTCAAACCATCCCAAAAACTGATCCATATTCCTGCCTTCCACTCCTAATGCCCAAGGGAGGGTGGGGCAAGTAGAACTCATCCTTCCCTCAGCCTACAGGAGGAAAACTCCCAACTACCTCTCACTTGGGTCTTGTTCCTAACCCTTCCTCCAGCAACACTTTGATCCTTCCTTTATGAAGGCCCAGCCCCTCCCTAATTGGGTTTGATCACCAGTTATGCCTAATGTCCCTCCAGGTGCAGCCCAGTCAGTTAATTGGCCTCTCAGGCCACTTTAACCCTTTCATTGTGTGTGTGTGTGTGTGTGTGTGTGCGTGCGCGCCATCACAGTGACTTTATGTCTATATCATTGGGGGTCAGGCTGCAGGTCTGTTTAATTGTGGTGCAGACTTTCAGGCTTGGGCTGGAGCCCTGGTTCTGGGGCAATTCCCCATCCTGGGGTCCCAGAGCCCAGGCTCCAGCCCGAGCCTGAATGTCTACACAGTGATTAAACAGTCCCATAGCCCAAAGCAGCTGACATGGGCTAGCCATGAGTGTTTAAGTGCAGTGTAAACATACCCACAGAAACTTTTGTCCTCCCCCATCCATGTGCCAAGCACAGCTCAATCAGAAGAGAGAAACCAACCCCAAATGTCTTTATCGGTTTTATCTTCTATTTGATAAATGTAGTTTCACACATATGAGAACATGTTTGTATTTACTCCTTTGTGTCCTAATATTACCTGAATATCAGCAATATGCTGGGGATAATGTATATTCAAATCCTGCATCACAGCCAGTCATGGGAAGATAAGGGTATAAAAAACAAATTAATGACTTTTTTGCTTAATTCCTTTGTGATGGAATACTGCATGAAAACTCTCTCATGTGAGACAAAGGTTGTGTCTAGCTCTTTGATAGTTCCATAGTAAACATCTCTGAGCACAGAACTCCAGAGTTCAGAGTAACTGTCATGCTAAAAATATGACATATTGGCTATGTGCTTAGCTTGCTGTTTTACTGACAAAATACATCTACTGGAACCTGAATGCATTGTAGGGTGTCTCTTCTGGTGTTCAGCTTTTTGTTACTTGGCAGGGAGGAAGTGCTTTTGTTATAGAGTTGTGTCTGAATATATCAGATGTTAGTCAGCGAGATGATTGCTGTTCTAGTTGCTATGTTGGCATCACTGGCTGGATATAACTACATTGCCTAGAAACTACTGTGTTTCTAACAATACGTACAACAGTGAGAACACCATTTCAGACAACTTTGGAGAATTACAGCAGAATTGATACACAGGGTGAGAGCCTCGTCCTCCAACTGCCCCCTTTACATTAGGTAAAAGGGCCAAAATTGCATAAATGGAACTTAAAAGCCCCACTTCTGGCCAGGTAAGAATTCCCCCAGTGCAGGAATTAAAGCAGACAGCCACAGTCCCTATGGATTAATCTCTAATTGTTTAGATTATGCTCACTACTGGGATTTCTGACTGCATTCCCCATTATCCACACACCTGCTCCTATACTGTGTATAAGCTTTCTTCTGTTGATGTAAGATGCTGACATATACTAACTACCCTTTCTGCACTGCAGAGATGTGATCTCTCACATCAGAGTTGATTACTTTCATAATTTATCTGTTGGACCTCCAGGAGTCATAAATGAGGGTGCTTTTACATCAGTAAAGTAATCACTACCCTTTTCTTCTATGGCATATCTGCTCTCACTGAAAGCTGTACCTATCTTTACACTGAAAATCTGTGTGAATTTGATGGGGCAACAGGGTATAAATTATGCTTCCTTATTTAGAAGCAATCCTTGGAGTATTCCTCTTGCTGCCGCCCCTGCTTTTTTTTTTTTTTTTTAAACCCACACACTCTAGAGAAGACAAGATGGCTAATGCTCACCACAGTACTTTCCCAATTAAATTATAACTAACCTGAGATGCATCACATTGTGCATGCAAGAGTTTTGACAGCATCAATTCAAATATTGTCCTTTTTCCTGCTGAAACCAAACTGTAGGAGTATCTCATTATCAACCTGCCTTGAAAGTTTTCCCAGAAAAATCAGAATTTTACTTTTATGCTTGCCCTTTTATAATTACTTCAATAGTGCTGGGAGCTATAATACAATGAATTTATACCAAGGGTGGCCTTTTAATAAAGATTCACCATGAAGGAAAAATATACTTTCTACTCCAGGATATTTACAAGCTTTTCTTTTAGTTTGCATTTAGTTATCTTATGTGTTAATACAAGCTCTGCCAGCTAATTACTAAGACTATGTCTACACTATACCCGATGTTGGCAAAACTTATGCCACTCAGGGGTATGAAGATCCCCCACACACACCGCCCGAGCAACATAAGCTATACCAAGATAAGTGCTCAGGTGCACAGTGCTATGTCAGTAGGAGAGCTTCTCTTGTCAACATAGCTCCTGGTGCTCTCAGAGGTGGGGTTTTATATAGCAGCAGGAGAGCTCTCTCCCATTGGCATCGAGCATCTTCACCACATGCGCTCAGCAGCACAGCTGTATCGGTACAGCTGTGTTGCTGCAGCGCTGTATGTATAGACATACCTTTATTGGCAATGGAACATGGAAGCCCAGGTGACAGACCACACAAACAGACAATAATCCTAATAATGAAACATGTAAACAAATAGAAAACAATTTCCACTGGAACCAAACAGCATCCACCATTCTTGCTGTACAATTTTTTTTTGCCAAGTAAAATAAACCTAGTTGAATCATTCAATATAAAAAAAAATCGAACGTTACAATATTAAGAACCTGATAATGATGAAAAATCTCCATTGTGAATTTCAAGTTTAAGACCAATAATTGATTTTAAAAGAGGTACAAATAATATTAGATTGTGACTGTACAGGTAATTGTATAATAAGCCTTTTTATTGGGGAGGAAATGGGGAGTCCTAGCCAATTATTCTAACACCCAGCAGTCACAGCCCACTGAGCTGAGATAGGAATGATGCACTGACTTTCCTTAAGCTATTCGGACGTGTCAAAGAAATAAAAATGTCCATGTTTATACAGCATTTCAGAACACCGTAATTTTAGACCAGAAATGTATTTGCAATGGCTGTAGGCAACATCAGAATCAATTAGTTTTTACATATGGGTGATCACTTTGTCTTGATTAGGATCAAGTGGGTTGTGCTTAATTCCTCACTGTTTAAAATAACAATTTGTCGGTCCACTAGATACAACTTATTTTACCCCTCTTCTCTGTTGCTTACTGGAGTAGCCATATAGTAGTTGCAGCCTACTGCTCTTTGTCTCCCTCTGCCTCCAGCCATCTTGCTGCTACCAGACTGAATTCTCGGCTGCAGATGAGCTGTGGCTGGGGAAGCTGGGATGAGATGAGGGCACGGAAGTTAGGTTTCTTCACCCTTATGCTCCTCCCCCGAATCCTGCAGCCAACTGTAAGTTTCACTGGTTGACTATTTGCTGACACTATTTTGAGAGGCCCAAATGAGGAGCCAGGATCTGTGTGAACAAAGAGAAGTTTGATGTTGCATTCTGTTTTGTATTCCAACGGGACTGCTCTTCCGGACATCTCTCTGACAACAAGTCAGCTGTGGATGAGCTAACTAAAGCCTTGTAGGTTTGAGACTCTCTATTGCTCTGGACTTCTGACTGAGCACTCCAATAGGGCTGTGTCTACACTGAGAATTGTAGGTGAGTCTCCCACCATTGGTTTAGCATCAGGGCAACTCCAGGAGTGCTAGCAATGGTGCAAGCACCAATGGAGAGTCCACAGACACTTTTATCACCATGCCATTCAACACTGCTCTGGGCAGGTCTGGACTCTGTGACTGGAAAAATGCCTGTTGCCTTCCTCCACTGCTGTTTATACCATTGCTAGCACAAGTGAAACTGCACTGGTGCTAGAGCAACGGTGGAAAAATTGCCTGTAAGTCTATGTACAACATGGCTTAGGAAACTTTCACCTGCCAGCAGCAGTGAGCACTGCATTACTATGGGCACTCTGCACACTGCCACTTTCCCTTTCAGGAAGAGCTTTTCATGGTTCAGTGAAGGGCTGTTTTATGCACACACTGCAGCCTGTGATGGCAGAGCCCCCAAGTTAGAAGGGGCCCCACAAGGGAGATATAGTTATTAGAGCTGTCTAGAGGACAACAATTCCCTTTTGCGGCAATTTTCAAAGTTTCAAGATTTGGTTTCGCTCTTCACTGGAATGAAAACAAAGCTTTTTGAATGTTTTACCAAGACAGAATTGTGTCAAGACTTCTGGTTTTGGATGGAAAAGCTCATGTTTTCAGTTTGAGTCTCTCTCATGTCAGAAGTGACCAGAGAGCCCTGGTCCTCAGAAATCTTTCAAATGAAAACTTAATCAAAACTGATACATCTCAGCTTTGAGGATACAGCATGTTTCCATGAAATTTCATTTCATGAGAAACATCCTGACCAACTCTGATAATTATATATAGGATTCTCACTCCTCCTCCAGGTCATAAAAGGAATGACTAAGAAAACTGTGCTACACATTTCCTTGGGTTCACTGGAGAGATTGCTGACCACCCCAGATCCAATCAGGCAGGACTTTTTGCAGCCAGTCAGTGGCATTTAAGATGTGATAGAGCTACTAATCGGGGAACTACTTCGTCAGCCCCTCCCCACTACATTCCCCTTTCTCCTGACCAGGTAGGGAAAGATCCTGAGCCAGGAAATGGCTGGGCTCTGTTGCGAAGCAGCAACTGCATGGCTAGCCAGGAGCTGCAGAGAAGCTAGATGCAGAGGAATCCCCAGGATATGTATGCATAGCTGCATGTAGAACAGGCTGCGACTGCTGGACATTATAGCCAGGTGCAGGTCTGCGTGGACTTACGGGAGAGCAGCAGCAGCTGGGTAGGGAACCAATACAGAGGGGCCCCAAAGTGAAACACTAACTGAGCCTGGCTTGGAATCATGCAAAGCATCTATATGCTTGACTGGAGAGGGCAGCCCAAGCCCTGAAGAGTTCAGACTCTCAGTTGGACTACCCAAGGGACTTAAACAAGAACCACTATTGCTCACTTTGAACTCTGTTTAAGCCTCTGTACCTAGGGTATTTGCAACCTTTCCCTTTTCTGCCAGTCCTAGTAAAATACCTTTGCCCTTATTCATGTGTCTAAGTGGTTATCAGGACCCCCCAAGGCTAGCACCTACATGGCCTAGCTACTGAAGCACCTCCAGCACTTGTCTCCAAGTTAAAAGAACAGGAGTACTTGTGGCACCTTAGAGACTAACACATTTATTTGAGCATAAGCTTTCGTGGGCTACAGCCCACTTCATCGGAAGCATGCAGTGGAAAATACAGTAAGAAGATATAGATACACACACACACCCACACCATGAAGCAATGGGTGTTACCATACACAGTATAAGGAGAGTGATCAGTTGAGGTGAGCTATTACCAGCAGGAGAGAAAAAAACTTTTTGTAGTGGTAATCAACTGCTGCAAATGGACCATTTTGATTACCACTACAAATTTTTTTTCTCTCCTGCTGGTAATAGCTCACTGTAACTGATCACTCTCCTTATAGTGTGTATGGTAACACCCATTGTTTCATGGTGTGTGTGTGTGTGTGTGTGTGTGTGTGTGTGTGTGTGTGTGTGTGTGTGTGTGTGTGTGTGTGTGTGTGTGTGTGTGTGTGTGTGTGTGTGTGTGTGTGTGTGTGTGTGTGTCTTCCTACTGTGTTTTCCACTGCATGCATCCAATGAAGTGGGCTGTACCCCACGAAAGCTTATGCTCAAATAAATGTGTTAGTCTCTAGCTACTAAGGCAACACAAGTACTCCTGTTCTTTTTGTGGATACAGACTAACACAGCTGCTACTCTGAAACCTGTCTCTGAGTTGCGGAACACCTGGCATGCTACTGCCACCCTAGGAATCTGTTAGACCAGTGGTTCTCAAACTTTTTTTTTCACGGACCACTTGAAAATTGCTGAGGGTCTTGGCAGAAGACTTGATCTTTCCAAATGTCGTTTGTACCGTTAGTTAACAGTTGTAAAGCACTTTGGATAAAAGCGCTATATATAAAAAAAAAAAAAAATTAACTTTTTTTGGTTCTGCAAATAAAAGCACACAACTCATATTTTAGTATCAGTAGTCTTACCTTTCTAATGTGATGGATGTGCCTTGTCTCTCCTGCCACAGCAGCCCCCGAGGTGGGGCTGGGAAGGAGGGGGATCTCTCCCCCACCACAGCAGCAACAGAGCTGAGGCTGGGAAGGAGGGCTGTCTTCCCTGGCAGCCGCAACCCTGGAGCTGGGGAAAGTCGCCTCTTTCTCTAGCCACCACAGCTCTGCACGTCCCAAATTCCCCCCATCCCCTCTTCTCACCCCACTGCCCCCTCCCACCTACCCCTTATTACCCCCAAGGCCACCACCTCACCTTACATGTGCGTCTTCTCCAGGGTCCACGCCTTTGCAGCTCCACTAATTAGGTGGGTGGCCCTTCATTCTCTCATGTGCAGCCACTCGGCGCACACCTTAGAGGGAACTATCCGCGGACCACCTGAATGGAGCTTGTGGACCACAGTTTGAGAACTTCTGTGTTAGACAACAAACACCCATAGCTTCCAGTCAGATACTTGATGTTTAGATTGGGGGTCAAGGCCCTCTGCCTTCTTGCCTTACCTGCTTCTCCCACCACTGGCAGCTCCTCTAGGGCCTTCTTGATAAAGCAGCCTGGGTGCTGCCCAATACCCCAGGCCTGAATCTGTTCTAGGAACCCCTGGCCACTGCTGCCTGAGGCCCAGATGCTCCCCATTCTCCTTAACTGGGAGCTGCTCTTGGGCCTCTCTCCAGACACTGCTCACTATGTCTGCCTCTCCACTGCACTCCTCTCTATTGCCCTACTCTGACTTTGCAGCATTCTCCCTCATAAGAAGGGGCCAAAAATGGAGACTCCAACAAAATGAGTCCACAGAGGACTTGCATGTGTCTGAACTAGCCATGGTACAAGGAACTCCACATCACAGCCCTTCACTCTTCTGCTCAGAGAGTGTGAGCTTGCCATTTTCACCTCCCCAGGTGGTCCCCTATTCATGGAGTGCCCACCCTCTCCAGGTCTTTTCAAACCCCCACATCTCACAAAACTAAAGAATGAGTGAGCCAAACCGGAGGAGTACACACTGAGAGCAGTCGGGTTAAAAGTGAAGGATTGTGGAGGACCTCTTCTTCTAAGAATGCTGGACTGTTTTCAGATTGGCCAAAGTGGAATTTGGCCTGGAAGTGGAATTTCCTGTCAGAGACATAGCTAAAAGGAAGGATCCTCGCTTACATGTGCTGAGCAAAAACATCTGTCCTAATGCAAGGCAGATACGCCATTGCTTGCACATTATGGACTCATACAAAAACTATGCCCTTCAGCTTTCAGAGGTGGACAAAACCCTCTGAAAACCACTGGAGTTCCCCAATTTGGACTTCATCAGCCAGTCCTATGCCAGGAAGATCAAAATGACAGGATCATCCCCCAATCTATGGTTGGAATGATCATCCCCAATCTCATCAGACAGGATCCTGGAAAGCCTTGGTCCTAGACTCAGAATTGATTATTCACTTACCAGTACCAGCCTCGCTTCATCCTGTATCAGGACTCTTCCACTTCCGCCCCACTAATCCAGTAGAGGCAAGCAATTACCTTTTAATCCCGACTCCAAAAGGCACAAATTCTCTCTGGCCTTTTGAACAAGTCACTTGAGAATTCCTAACAGGTGGCTTCAGCCTGCCTATCCCTGACAACCACAGGTGCATTCATACAATACACAATGATAAGGTCTGGATAAGTCTGAACCATTATCCCCTGAAGGGAGTTTCAGAGTAGCTTAAGTTCTGCTGTCCCTTTGATACAAATCCATGGCAAGATGGCCTCCTTTTAAACCTGTTCTACCCCCTGAGCAGTAGGGGAAGAAAGACAACGCCTTCATTCTTGGGTCTATAGAAGTGGTACCACAAAACAACATTCTGGGAGGCTTAGCAAACTCCATATCTGCAGTTCCGGAGCTGAATAGGGGTTGCCAACCAGAGGAGCCAACTTTTCCCAGCACTGGTGGGTGCTCGACCACCCCCTCGCCAACTCTACCTCTGCCCCACGCCCTCCCGCCCCTTCCCCGCTCCCATTCCAACCCCTTCCCCAAAGTCCCCACCCCAACTCTGCCCCCTCCCTGCCCCTATTGGACTCCTTCCCCAAATCCCTGTCCTGGCCCCACTTCTTCCCCAAGCACACTGCGTTCCCGCTCCTCCCCCCTCCCTCCCAGCGCTTGCTGTGCGGAAGAGTTGTTTTGCAGCAGCAAGTGCTGGGAGCTAGGGGGAGAAGCAGGGACATGGCGCACTCAGAGGAGGTGGAGTGGAGGCAGAGGTAAGGTGGGGGGGAGCTGCTGGTGGGTGCAAAGCACCCGCCAATTTTTCCCCGTGGGAGCTCCAGCTAGGGTGACCGATGTCCCGATTTTATAGGGACAGTCCTGGTTTTGGGGTCTTTTTCTTATATAAGCTCCTATTACCCCCACACACACCCTTTCCCGATTTTTCACATTTGCTGTCTGGTCACCTTAGCTCCAGCCCCGGAGCCCCCATGGAGTTGGCGCCTATGTTGCCAACAATCAAATTTGAAACCCCTAAATCAGTTCATAACCACACAGCCATTTTGGATAGATGGCTTAAGAAGCTGAGGGTCACATAACACAAAGGGAGTTAACTAACACAAACAGATCTGGCCAAGCCCAAATTATGAGAGATAATGAGTAGAAGACTCATTTATTTTGGAAATGAGTCTTCTACTAAAGGAGGGTGATTGTTTTCATAGTGTGATCTTATAACCCTCTTTTGGCTTTTACAGCTCTGCAACTGTGTAGTCTACTCCCAGTTAATCAGCCCTCTGTTTTTAGTAAGAGAAAAAATGTTGACACTTACATTTGACTTTTACTTACCCCTACTTGTATGGAGATCCAAGCTACACCTCCCTCTAACATCACTGCCATATATGACAGCCTCCCAGTGAAAAGTTCCCTGTTCTTTTTCAAAAAAAGTGCAATTACTTCCATAATAACTCCCTAGCTTGACACTTAGTTTATAATAAGCACTGAAGTGGCTATATTTAGAAAACTATTGATATAAAACCTCTCCTGTTTCCTCTCAAGTGCATAAATGTATTCTTAGGAAAGAAATCCCTCTGGAAATCTCTCACACACTTAAAGATCAGAACAATGAACCTGAATAATACACCCTCAGTAATATATCTGCATATGAACAGGTTAAAATATATGTATTCAAACTAAGCCTGTTAATTCCAAAACTTCAAGTAGCAAACAAAACAGCTTGGACTGGCACATATGAATCTGCAAGCTCCATACAACAGATCAAGGGTCAGCAACCTTTCAGAAGTGGTGTGCTGAGTCTTCATTTATTCACTCTAATTTAAGGTTTCGTGTGCCAGTCATACATTTTAACATTTTTAGGTCTCTTTCTAGAAGTCTATAATATATAACTAAAGTATAGTTGTATGTAAAGTAAATAATGTTTTTAAAATGTTTAAGAAGCTTCATTTAAAATTAAATTAAAATGCAGAGCCCCCTGGATTGGTGGCCAGGACCCAGACAGTGTGAGTGCCACTGAAAATCAGCTCATGTGCCACATGCCGCGTTTGGCACGCATGCCATAGGTTATCATAGTCCCCTCAAAGACACTCGGGGCTGGTCTTTGGGGTCCAGGACAACCATAGGTCCAATGATTTTTGTGAGGACTCAAAATCAATTCACAGCTTTGGGGATTAGTGCTGATGGCACCATGGATGCTGCAACCTCCTTACAAACCCACTGCCTGTGATGAGCTAGCTCCTCTACTGAATAGTCAACAGGGCCTGAGGCCACAAGGATCCATAACATGAGAGGAAGTGTAGTCTAGCATACTAAGCAAGGGACTAATCCCAGCTCTGAAACTAACTTTTCATCAAGTTATATAGGCCAAAATTGTCAGTCACCTACAGTTCTAGTAAGGAGATTTTACTGGAGTGTAGGGGCAGTTTGGTACCTATTGGAGAGCAAGGTTATTTTACACATTCTTATTAAGCAATATGTAGCAATGGGACTATATTTGTAATTCTCTCTCCCCTATTGTTTAGAGCTTTCAAGTTGTCACAACTTGCCCACTGCTAGATTGCAAGTGATGCAGGGCAGAGAATTTGCCTGTCTATACATTCTATAAGGCAGCTAACACTCGGGGCGGGGGGAAAGGAGGGAATAGTAGTCATATACATGAACTGCAAGTGTTTGCCAATTTAGGGTTTGATGGCCCTAGAAACTTAAGTCCTATTTATTTACAGAACAGATGCACCACAGAGAGCAGAAATGCTGCATCTGCTTCACCAATGTGCCTCCAATCTCTCTTGAAGGATTGAGAGGATAGTTCAGAGACTATCCCCATTTATTCATCAGCCTCTCTGCTAAACAACCAAGCCAATTAATGTCAAATATGACAGTGATGTTGGTCATGTGACTTGAGATGAAAACGCCTCAGTTTGGCTAAACAGCTATTAGATCAGAGGTGGACAAACTACGGCCCGCGGGCCAGACCATTGAGCTCCCAGCTGGGGAGGCTATCCCCTGGCCCCTCCCACACAGTCCTCCCTCCCCCACAGCCATGCTGCCACGTGGGCAGCACTCTGGATGGTGGAGCAGCGCGCTCCTGCCAAGCAGAGCGGCAGCGTGTCTAGCTGCGACTGGGCGGTGCGGCTGCCAGACATGCTGCTCTAAGCAGCATGGTAAGGAGGCCGGGGGGTTGGATAAGGGGCGGGGGATTCTGGGGGAAGTCAGGGGACGATTGGATGAGGTGGAGGTTCTGCGGGTGGGGTGGTCAGGGGACGGGGAACAGGGCGGGGAGGTTGGATAAGCATGGGACTCCCAGGGGACCTGTCAAGGGGTGGGGCTGTGGATAGGGGTCAGGAGATGGGAAACGGGGGGAGGTTGGATAGGCATGGGGTTCCAGGGGGGCCTGTCTGGGGCAGGGGTGTGGATAGGAGTCAGGGGACTGGGAGCAGGGAGGTTGGATAGGGGGTGGGGTCCTGGAAGGGGGTGGTTAAGGGTAGGGGGGTCCCAGAAGGGGGCAGTTAGGGGACAAGGAGCAGGGGGGTTGGATGGGCTGTGGGCTCTGAGGGGGGCAGTCAGGGAGCGGGAAGTGGGAGGAAGTGTATAGGGGGTGGGGGCCAGGCTGTTTGGGGAGGCACAGCCTTCTTTACCCGGTCCTCCATACAGTTTTGCAACCCCAATGTGGCCCTCAGGCCAAAAAGATTGCCCACCCCTGTATTAGATGGTGTCTCAGTCAAGGAGGCTTATTTATGGAATGAGCCGCCAGGGAGATTAAACAGAGCAGATTTATTTTCTAAAGGTTTCCCATTATAACTGCAGTGTGTAAATCACCATACACAAAAAGACATCCCCAAGTAGAGGTTACTAGGATCTTGGAAGGGTTCACAGCAGAATCCTCTAAGAAGTCCATTATGGAGAATTCCACATAGACTTACCTATGTCACACCTGGGGCATATCTACACTGCAATTAATCAATCCCAGTTATTTTACATGTCTCTATGAAAACCAAGAGGTCATAATCTCCTGAGGTTTGTGCAGCACAGAAGAAACACCAGAACCTGCCTAGAAGTGCCAACCAAAACCTCCTGCTTGAGGTGCTGCCACATCAAATTATACCAAGGAGATGGTGCCACACAAGACCTGCAAACATCCAAAATGGGAGATGTGGCCCACTGAAATACGGAAGGACTCAGGGAAACACCAAAGTGTTATTTTTATTACCTAGCAAAGTCAACATTTCTTATTACAGAAAAAATACCCCAAGGACCAAATTATCACCTGTGCAAAAACATACAGAAGGGGAAAGTTCAGGCAAAAACTCCGTAAGAATTAATTTGCAAAGGTTCAGACACATTCTCCCCTCTCAGAGCAAGATTGCTGGCTCCAAGGAAGCTGAATGGTATGGCCTCTTACCCACATGGATCCCTGAATACACCTGCAATTTCACTGTGTGGAGATCCAGCTTAACCATAGTGCTCCCTAAGACACAACTCTCCCTCCCCTTGCAGCATAGAAGCTGTGCTGCCATTGGTTCCCTGGCTGCACACTATCTCACTGAGGGGACAATAGCTACAAATGGTAACTTAATGATGCTATTAGCTTTAAGTTACATGGGTCGTTCCATATGAAAATCCCCAGGGACAACAGGAGATATCACAGAACAGCTGCTCTCCATTTCTGCCCTTCTAGAAACTCCATCCAAAAGTATGTGACACGCCAGCTATGGAGATTTTACATGGAAGGGTGTTAGTGGATTTATGAACATGGGCAAACTGTGCAGGTTCTCCTCCCCCCTTGTTCATTATTTGCATTATAGTGGAGCCTAGAAACCTTATTGGAAGACTCAAGACCCATCACAGTGTGGGGCACCATACAGATAAGTAATACTGCCCCTTTTTGACCCAAGCAGCTAGTCAAATTTCAGGGCCCTAGGGATGTTCTAGTTGGAAATAGTAATTGATGGAATCTGGAATTCTCTTTGACACATCTTGTTTATTTACAAGGATTTCACAAAGTTCTGCTTCTCCAAGTGTGGGAAGAACTAAGAACAAGAGGAGCGGTTTCAGCCCCCAAGCCTCTTTAGCCAACAGACCTTGGCCAAAAATTCACTCTAGCTTTTCTCAGGGTCACATTGTGCTCACAGGCTACTGCCTGGCTTTCTTGCTTTTTGCCTTTGCCTCCTCTGTTCTTGCCTCTTCTCAGTTTCTGTGTGTTCTGTTCTCTCACACCCCTGGCAACAGAACCAACCCTGGCAACTTCCCATCTCCAACCCCCACATGGGGCTAGCTTCTGCGCAGACTCTAATAGGCCTGTTTTAGGTGTAGTGCCTTAACCTTACAATCGTTTTAAATGAAGAGCATGTTCACACATCAGTTTGAATGAGGTTTTAGCTCAATCCATAACAAGGTTTCACTCAGCTCATAATCACAACTCCACCTCAGCTTCACTCATCCTCCTGATGAGGCCTTAAATGGTGGCACAATTTCCTGGGAGAGAATCATAGAGCAGCTCTGCTTAGTGCAGCACAGAGAACCATGGGATATGCCCCCAGAAGTCCTCATGACACACAGGGGAATGCAGCAGCACCAGTGAGGGCACAGTAACTCAGGTAGGGCTTTGCAATGTGGCTGCTCACAGCCAGGCCAGGCTAACCTGGATATCTATCACCCAGGCTAACTTCACCACAAACATACTCACAGACTGCAAAGGTACAAAATAAAATAGGATCCCCAGTTCCAGACAGAGTAGCATCCTATCTGCTGAACTTGGCCCTTTACGATACTACTCTACTGACTACAAATGTTTTAGCTCCTAAATGGCATGGTCCATGCTGGGAGACAGCAAGGTTCAGCAAGTGGAATACTGGTCTGAATCAAGAGACTTGGTTCTATTCCAAGCTCTACCAGTGGGGGTATCATTGGGCAAGTTTCTTGACTAATCTGCATGTCTGCTCTCCAGCTGTAAAAACAGGGATAGTTCTAGATCTCTGTAAAGTACTTTGAGATCTGTGGATGAAGAGTATTTATATGGTAACCTTAACTCTTCCCCATGTTCAGGCTTCAAAAAAGAATGAGACAGCACTTCCCTGTGTACCACCTTCAGGCACAACCCTGCTTCATTCCTTGTCTAGCCTGCACACTAAATGAGGAAGCAGTTCGGCATACAAAATAAGATGTAATAAAATCTTTAAAGATCATATTGTAATATAAAAAAGTGAAAATTTGAGACAATAATAAAAAAGTTCATTTGAAAGACCAAAATAAAAATGGCATATAGAACGAAAATGCTTGGGCAACCTTAAATATAGGTATCACTGTGCAGTCACCTTTGCACAACCTATTTTTGTAGACCTCTGGCCTTTCCACATATTTTGATTGAAAAGGGTAGACTATCACCCTGAGAGTCTAAAGGAACTCAAAGGCATTACACAGTGCCGTAACGTATTTTTAATTGCTCAATAATTGGATATTTTACAGTCCAAATTCTCTGAAAGACTTTAGATTTCCATTTGAAACACCAGTTAATCACTGTGATTCATGGATTTCCTGATATTAAAAGTTGCAAGTCTTCCAGTACTGAACAAAGCATTAGTAACATGTGTAGATTACACTTTATCTAGGAACACATCTATTTAAAACATGTTCAAAGTGAGCCAATGTAGTTACTCTACCTACCAGAGTAATACATCCCTTCACTCTTGATTTATGTTTGCCAAAATAAACATGTTGAGAAAATAACTATACGCTGTATAAGAATTACCGGGTATGTTGTGGATGAGGGAAAAAAATCACCCATAAGTGGTGCTTTAAAGTTACAGGATTCTTTAGTTTGATTCTTAGGTAGACACTACAATAATGTGAGTGATGGTAGCAACCAGACTCGAAAATGTTGGTATGCATAAAAACAGGAGAGTATTAAGATACAAAAAATACTGTGTCCTCTAAAAAGATATAATAAACTACGCTCAAATTGCACTGATGTTGCTAAGCAACCAAAGATGACAGCATGCATTTAAAGGGTCAGTCAATCACACTTCTGTCTAAAACATCTTTATTTACTATTATTACAATACCTAAGATATCTAAAACTGAAAATATACATTTCTTTATTTTTTTCAATTTGTTTACTTGGAGCGTTTGACAGCATTTCGGGTTTGCTTTGATATAAGTCAGCCAGTTAGTCAATTTTCAGTGTTGTTTACACTGGTCTTTCACACAGCAGTCAGGAGAGAAAAACATTTAAAATAATAGTGAAATGTGACAGTAAAAACACAAACATTGGCAGGAGGCCTCAAGGGGAGAGAGCTGAACTACTTTTAACTTATTTTTTGAATCTGTCAAGATTTCAAGTTGACAGTGGCCCTTTAAGATCAATAGGACACCTTCAGTTTAGTTCAGCTAAGCCTACAAATCACAGCCTCTAAGATCCGCAATGACTGCAAAAAGCAAGAGTCCTGTGGAACCTTATAGACGAACAGAAGTATTGGAGCATAAGCTTTCGTGAGTGAATACCCACTTCATCAGACTCAGACACAAGGCAAAGACAGCAAATAAATTCTGATTAAGTAACAGCAATAATAATGTTTGTTACCTGTGTAATGTAACATGTTTCACATTTTCAGGATCTGGTATTACCAATAAGGGTTCAAACTGATTACTCTCAAAGCTGTAAGCACTTGTTTCTTCCCCACAAATCCTGGCCTAGATGAGCTCCAGGATTACACGGTGGAGACCCACAGCACTGGAAATGCCACTCAGGTATTAGGCCGCAGCAATGCAACCTCCCCTAAGCTGACATGGCTTTTAGAGAGTATAAGCAAAACCCAAAATGTGTGCGACGCTGGCTGGCAAGGCTGTGCGGCTAGAGCAGTCAGGAAGTACACTAACTCAGCAACTTGTTTCTAAAGATCCTACCAGCACAGCTACTGGCACCAGTTTTACTGAATACCCTACATCCCAAAGTTCCTAAATATAAAGTCTAGCTGTTTGATTAATTTATGTTCCTCGTTTATTGGGAAAATTCAAAATATTTCTACTATTTAAAAACAAATGTGTTTGCATGTTTATAAATTTTAAACCAATAGGTTTTAGTGAGTTTCAACAATATTTTCAAGTTTAGCACAGTTTTTATGTATTTTATATATAATTTAACTTATTTTTTAAAAGTAGAACAATAGCTATATGTCACAGAGCTAAAATTGTTTTCTGACAATGGAACCTATTCATCTCCACTGGAGTCAGTGGTGCAGTTAGTACTCAAAGTCCTATGTCTCAGTCCCCATAGTCTATCCATAACTCCTCAACCCTTTTACTGCAAAAAACATACACGTCTTTGTTTTTACCCATGTACACAAAAATGTGCCTCACAAAAAAAAAAAAAGTCAACAGGCATCTACTATGTGGTAGAGAAAGAATACTTGTATTAGTTTTATATGTTTAATAAGAGGATGTTTTGCAACATTGTGGCATTTTGCAAGGTATTTGCATTAAGATTTACAGTGTCATGAGACAATGGTAAAAAAATAAATCAGAGAAGAAGCTGCTTTGTTCTAATATTTAACAAGGAACTTCATTAGAATAAGAAAAACAGTTTTACTTATCTAAGAAGCCTCTCTCTCTCCTTTACTATAATACTTTGGCCTCTAGTACCTTTCCCCAGCCCTCTTTTAGGCAATTTCCTAGTACAGATTTAAAGAAGCAATACACACATCCTCACATTATACTATTAATTATAATCAATGATAACCTTTCCAGTTACTTGAATACTCCAAATCAATGTATATGGCCATATTAACCCATTTTCGTTGTTTTGTTACAAATAAAGTCACAAGAGAGGCAAGGTGAATGAGGTAATCTCTCTAATTGGACCAACTTC
The DNA here is from genome assembly GCF_016161935.1 of Mauremys reevesii. Taxonomy (NCBI): domain Eukaryota; kingdom Metazoa; phylum Chordata; order Testudines; family Geoemydidae; genus Mauremys; species Mauremys reevesii. The sequence goes on along the minus strand of NC_052628.1, from coordinate 91,003,922 downwards.
TGTTGGTGAAAGAGACGAGCTTTTGAGCTTACATACAGCTCTCCTTAAATAAAGTCAAACATTTTGGCACATGCTTCAGGGATATTTAATAAACAAGAACTTTAAAAACAGCTGTCACACTTATCTTGCAGTCATCCTCACTGTTTCAGTGTGAACAAGCTAAAATAGGTTGTTGACTCCCAAAAATACTTAATTTGTGACAACTGTAAAAGACAACATGATCCTGATAACTGTATTATATTGAGGAGGAGAAGGAATGCTTTGAAACTTGTCTCTCATATTGTGATGTACTGATAGCAATCTGGGATTGGTTTATTCATCCTAGAACAGATGGAAAGCCAGCCTTACCAAAGGTTTCACACATTGCCTGTTGTTGATGCTGAGAGTCTCTTGTGAATGTAAATAGTACTTTGTTTTTGTTGATGTTTTTCTGGGAATTGTATCTGAAGCTGAGCTAATAGTAAATTAAAAATTCTATTGCACAGAAGCCTAGGTCAACAAGTGATATCTGGGCAAGTAAAAGTTAGATTTGTTGCACATCAGATAAGGACAACAGAAGAGGCTGCAAACAAGACTGAGGGGCATCAGGCACAGCTGTACTGAGGGTATGTCTACTTTGCAATTAGACACCCACAGCTGACCCATGTCAGTTGACTTGGGCTCCTGGGTCTTGGGCTCGGCGCTGATGTTTAATTGTGCTGTAGATGTTCAGGCACGGGCTGCAGCCTGAGCTCTGGCACCCTCCCACCTCACAGGGTCCTAGAGCCAGGGTGCAGCCCGAGCTGGAATGTCTACACCACAATTAAATAGCCCCTTAGCCTGAGCCCCTTTGCCCAAATCAGCTGGAATGAGCCAGCCTTGGATTTTTAAATGCAATGTAGACATACCTTGAGCTGCCAGTCAGAGGGGAATGTGTGAGACTGAGGGCTTGGCTACACTTGTGAGTTAGAACACATTAAAGCAGCCCCGGGCGCCCTAACTCCTGACATGTCTACAATGGCAAGGCACATAGAGCGCCCGGACTCCGTGGCTGGAGCGCCCCTGGTAATCCACCTCCATGAGAAGCATAATGCTTGCTGCACTGCTAGTGTGGATGTGCTGGTTTATTAATGTGCTCTGACTGGCTTCCAGAAGTATCAACAACATATAGAGATATACCTAGCTCATAGAGCTGGAAGGGACCTTGAAAGGTCATCAAGTCCAGTCCCCTGCCTTCATTAGCAGGACCAAGTACTGTCCCTGACAGGGTTTTTTTTGTTTGGGGGGGGGGGTTGGTTTGCCCCAGATCCTAAATGGACCCCTCAAGGATTGAACTCACAACCCCAGGTTTAGCAGGCCCATGCTCAAACCACTGAGCTATCCCTCCCTGTCCTACAATACCTATTCCAGCCACTCTGGTAATCACTTTGAACTCTACTGTCCTGTCCTCAGGTGACCAACTGTCAGACCCACCTTTTAAAGTTTCTGGGAATTTTGAAATTCCCCTTCCTGTTTGCTCAGCAATGTGTGGAGTGCTCTCAGCGCATCTTTCCAGGTGACCATGCCTCCAGGTGATCCCCAGTACGAAGCAATGGCAAGGTGCTGGACCTCATCAGTGTTTCGGGGGAGGAAGCTGTCCAGTCCCAGCTGCGCTCCAGCCATAGGAATTACAATACCTTCGGGCAGATAGCCAGGGACATGATGGAAAGGGGCTATGACTGGGTTAAAGTGAAGGAGCTGCAGAATGCCTACCACAAAGCGTGGGAAGCAAACTGCCGCTCCGGTGCTGCCCCCATGACCTGCCATTTCTATAAAGAGTTGGATGCGATACTTGGGGGTGACCCCACCTCCACTCTGAAGACCGCTACAGACACTTCAGAGCCTAGTTCAACAATGCAGGAGGAGGAGGAGGAGGAGGAGGAAAGTGGGAGTGAGGGTGCTGAGGAGGAGGGGGGACAGCCCGGCATCCCTAGATGCATGCAGCCAAGAGCTGTTTTCAAGCCAGAAGGAAGGTAACCAGTCCCCTTAATGTCAGTGAAATGCCCACGGTGATCCACAAGCGCCTGGAGAACCATAGAGAAATACCCCTTCTGATTTATGTACTCTGAGGCCAGGTGGGCTGGTGCCAGAATTGGAATATGCGTCCCATCTATCACCCCTCCACAGTTAGGGAAACAAATTTGTGCAAAGTCAGCCACAATGTCATGCACATTACCCAGAGTCATGGTTCTTCTGAGCAGAATGCAATTAATGGCCCTGCAAACTTGCATCAACACGATTCCAACAGTCAACTTTCCCACTCCGAACTGGTTAGCAACCGATTGGTAGCTGTCTAGAGTTGCCAGCTTCCAAACTGCAACATCCACCCACTTCACTGGCAGGGCAGCTTTCAATCTCGTGTCCCTGCACCTCAGGGTGAGGACGAGCTCCTCACACAGTCCCATGAAAGTGGCTTTTCACATCCGAAAGTTCTGCAGCCACTGCTCGTCATCCCAGTCTTGCATGACGATGTGATCCCACCACTCAGTGCTTGTTTCCCGAGCCCAAAAGCGGCGTTCCAGTGTTGAGCATGTTTGTGAATGCCACAAGCAATCTCATGTCGTATGCGTTATGCGAGTCAAGATCGTCAGACTCCCCACTGTCAGTTTGTAGCTTAAGAAGTAACTCTACTGCAATTCGTGACATGCTGGCAGCAGTTCCTCAGCAGTTCGGGATCCATTCCCGCAGACTGAAAGGGCACGCAGTACAAAAAACATTGAAAGATGGCACCAAAAGTGGATGGAAGCACAGGAATTGCTGGGATATGAAGTGATGCATCATGGGGCATTGAGACAGGACCCAGAATGTCCTGCACCCACCCGCCCCCTTCCCACAAGCCACAGCGCCAGAATGGGAAGAGGTGCTCTGTGGGATAGCTGCCCATAATGCACCGCTCCCAATGCCGCTGCAAGTGCTGCAAATGTGGCCACACCAGTGCACTTGCAGCTGACAGTGTGAACACACTGCAGCACTTTCCCTGCTGTGGTCTGGTTTAACTCACAGTGCTCTATATCTGCAAGTGTAGCCATGCCCTGAGTGACAGAAGAGAAGAGGAGTGAGCTGCCTCAGGGCGAGGAGGAGGAGGAGGTGGAGCAGAGCAGACCAAAGAACTGAACTGCTAGTCAGAGGGGAGTGCACAAAGAAAAGAGAAGTTGAGCAAAGCAATTTAGGCCAAATTGGCAATCAGAGGGGACAGGGATGTCAGACACATAAACTATATCTAGGAGAAGGAGGTGGACTCAGGAAGGAATATACAGCTGTGCACATGTGAGGATGGACCTCAGTTTGAATGTTATGTTTTTTTCTGCTGCTGTTCTGCTCATAGGTCTGTGGTGACTGGGAAGGCAGAGATTGGGTCTGGGCTTTTCAGCTACAGTCAGGTAGTCCAAATGCAATTATTTTTGCCAAAAAGGCAAGCAACCGTTTAATTTTCCAACCAAGTCAGTGGTGGCTGTGTTGCAACTCTTAGAGTTTTATAAACTTGGTTGCTTTAATCTTGGATTAAGCTTTCCACTCTCTGAGTAGCATTACAGATTTTTTTATAGAGAGGGTTGCATAGTATGGTAAAAATGTCCCATAGTATGTCCCAGAAATGTACTACAGACAGCTAAAATTACTACTGTGCTAACAGATCTGCAACTCAGCAAGAGAATGAATATATCAGATTTGAACTGCCTTTGCTGACATAGCAGACTCAGAGTCTGGGACAGCTAGAGGTAACATACAGGGTAGCAAAACAGCTGAAGATGTTGTGGTGACCAAGGTGGAAGAACTCAGATCAACACACATAGGCCTGAATTTAAATGGTGGAGCTGTGAATATGGGCTACTCAAATGGTGTGCAGGTCAAGTTTAGACCAGATGTTGCATATGAATGAACATAAGAATGATGATATTGGGTTATATTGGACCAATGGTCCATCTAGCCCAGTATTCTGTCTTCTGACAGTGGCCAGTGCCAAGTGCTTCAGAGGGAATGAACAGAACGGGTAATCATTGAATGATCCATCCCCAGTCATTCACTCCCAGCTTCTGGCAAACAGAGGCTAGGGACACTTGGAGCATGGGGTTGCATCCCTGACCATGTTGGCTAATAGGTTCATCAATGGCTATCTCCCATGAACTTACCTAGTTCTTTTTTGAAACCCTGTTATAGTTTTGGTCTTCACAGCATCCTCTGCCAAAAAGTGCCAAGGTTGCCATACGTTGTGTGAAAAAAGTACTTCTTTTTGTTTGTTATAAACTTGCTGCCTATTAATTTCATTGGGTGACCCCTGGTTCATTTCTTGTGTTATGTGAAGGGGTAAACAACACCTCCCTATTCACTTTCTCCACACCTGTCACGATTTTACAGACCTCTATCATATCCCCTCTTAGTCATCTCTCTTCCAAACTTAAAAGTCCCAGTGTTTTTAATCTCTCCTAATATGGAAGCTGTTCCATTCTGCTATTCATTTTTGTTTCTCTTCTCTGTACCTTTTCCAATTCAAATATACCTTTTGTGAGATGGACTGACCAGAACTGCACACAGTATTCAAGGCGTGGGTATACCACGGATTTATATAGTGGCACTATGATATTTTCTGTCTTATTATCTATCCCCTTCCTAATGGTTCTTAACATTCTGTTGGCTTTTTTGACTGTTGCTGAACATTGAGCACATTTTCAGAGAACTATCCACAATAACTCCAAGATCTCTTTTTTGATGGTAACAGCTAATTTAGAAACCATAATTCTCTATTTTTACATGGGATTATGTTTTCCAATGTGCATTACTTTGCATTTGTCAACACTGAATTTCATCTGCCATGTTCTTCATGTTGGTGCGTACTATCTCGTCCACAGCCTTGTGCTTGCTATTCTGGTTCTCAAAAAGATTATCCTCATCTTAAAAAGTTTAAATTTTGAAAAACATTTTCAACTGTTATTATTTAAATGACACATGACAACAGCAACTTTAGCTCTCTGGGACAACTATGATCTATTTCAGACATATCTGCTGGGCATGCTGATTTACTAATCAAGCCAATGTTCAAATATGGTCATCTGACGGTCAGCCATTTGGAACATACTACAGAAACTGAGTCTTGGACTGATGTAGCTCAAGTTGTAGCATTCGTAAGGGGATCAAAACAGGAAAATTGATGTGCACATTGTAATTCAGTATGTACTTAATCTCTATTCTGACTGAAGTCTCTCTTTTCAAAGACAGAGTCTCTTGTGTGAATTTTTGCAAAAAAAACTAGAAAGTTCAATTCTGGAACTCACAGCAGCTAAAACCAATCCTGTCTTTATGTCCAAAAATTTACCCTTAGAGATGACCAACGTGATGGGGTAAACATTTCTGGATCTGTAGAGGAAAAGCAGCAGATCAATCAAATCTAGATGCTTGAAGCTGCATTGACCATACAAATGCCAGATTCCCCAGACTACAGCAAGCACCATTCACGTAGCTCTAATAGTTTGGCTCCACTCAATTCATTATGGAAAAGTACTAACTGAAAGTCTACTAGCAAACATTACACAGGTAAGTGTAGAGGAGATCCCTACATCAGTAGTTGCCTTTAAAATTGCTGCTAAATACCACTAAATCCACAAATGATGCCTGTGTGCGCACACATTTAACAAAGCGTTCAACCACCAGACTACTTGCCTTTCAGAATATATTGCTGTGAATGGAAACAATGTTCTCATTGTCTTGGAGCTCTGCAATGGTAACACAATGGTGATCAAAACAAGCCCACACCAATATATGCAACACAGCACAGTCCAGGACTAGGTGCAGATATGAGTCAAAGGCCCAAGTGTGGATGCTTTTCAGCTCTATTAAGTTGTTTCCTGCTGATTTGAAGGGACACCAGAACAAAACACACTCATTGACACAGGCAAATTGAACACAACAGCAGTAACAGGTAGTGCCTATGATAGATTAAACTAGAGCTATTCTCGACAAAAGTATCAACAAATAAAGTAGCTCACAGGCATAACAAGGATGGACCCTGATTCTTGAGTCTAAGGAAACTATGATTTATAATTTTGCTATGAACATGCTGTGCTTAGGGCCAGATTACAGCTGGCCCTTGTGAAGGTTAGGTTGCGGGGGAGGGAGGCAAAAGAAGGCCAGAAAGCTTACTCCATTGCACCATCTATGCAATGCAGCTACAATTGCAGTCCTTGCACTCTTCTGATTGCAGAGACTGTTCCCTTCCTTCATTCCAGGTGGACCTATATCCCTGTCTCTACTGTTCCAACCACAATTGCTGTCTGGCCATGAACAGGAGCACTCCCTGAACCTTCCTAAGCCACAATGTCTCTTGGAGACATCCCACACAGTCAACACAACTCTGCACCACCCCTAACAAGATCCTGTGATGTTGAGTCACAGAGGATTCTGGACAGTAAGGAGATAAAACTTTCTTCTACTAACAAAAAAAAATTGTATTTCAGAAAAAGCATGTTCTTTAATAAACTTCCCCTTCTGCCAAAGAGTTAATTGTAAGCCTAAGTTATTTGTAAAATCCTACTACACTACCTTTAAGGATTTGTAATATAGGTAACAGTACCCCTTATTGTAGAGAAGTCTGATTTCATCAGTTCTGTTAACATTATAAACCATAAGAGTAAAGCTCAAGTGATTTGATCATATTATCAGAACCTCAGCATGGAATTACAGCCTAGGTCAGAGCTGGCCTTCAGGGGTCTGCAAAGCCAATGTCCACGAGGTATCTGAATATAAACCTGGGCTGAATTTGCCCCAGAATGCTATTAGTGACAAATATTACCGCAATAGTGAATTCTAATTCTGACTAAATATCACTTGTATTGGTGAATATGGACTTGCCTTCTGTCTCTCTCATAAACTAATAAGGAGAATGATATTTGTCTCATACTCCTGAAAAGGAGTTTTATATGCAAATACCTGTTCAGAGACAAAGTGCATTCAAGGATATTTATGGTAAAATGGAAGTAGATCCCTTGCAGACTTTTTTAAAGTTACTGAAGGTCACTACTAGCATGTTGGCTGATGCATGCAATTGAATAATAATATTTAACACTCACATAGCTCATTACATCTTCAAAGCACTGTACAGACATTAGCTAATCTTTTGGTCACCAGTTTATGTTTTCAAACAATACATTGTGTAATGCAGCCTCTTTGCCATGCAACAAATTCACAACTGTTTTCTTTTTCGCATTCTTAACAATATAGAAACATTAAGCACACAGTGGAGTCCTCCATTATTCATACACATTACATTGCAAACTGAACTGGAACACTGGGAACTGTGTTGCTGGACATATAATGTTATATTTACTCAGCTGGGGTTCAGTTCTCTAGGGCTTGCACATTACTGAACACTGTACACTCTCCTCTGTACTGGGTAGACACTTTTAGAGAGAGGGTTTGTAATATTTTGAGCCAATTTTAGTTTTTATATTATTCTTTACCAAGTGATTTTTAGCAATACATGATAACAGTTTGTGGCATTTACATTTGGGAATGTAAAATTTTAGTAGTAAATGACCTCCCCAGAACAGCTATCAGATAGAAAGGGAACGTTGCTGTTTATAATATTAGGCCCCAATCCTACATTTAGATCCACCTGTGCAGAATTTTAGTCCCACACAGAGTACCACTGAAGTCAATGCAGGTTCATTTGGGCACAAGAATCCATCCCATTAATCCTATTGCAGGACTGGGGCCTTAAAGCCCAATTTTACAGTCCTTTCTCAGGCACAACTCCTGTTGACTTTAACACTGAATATTTCTGTTTGATTTTCCAGTGGGACTTTTGCTAAAATTAGGACTGCAGCACCACTCAAGCTCACTTGTCAAAAGATCAGGTAAAAAGTTAGACTTATTTAAATGGTAAAACTGTATGGTACTCAACTTATTTTCCAACTATCCCAATGTGATCCTTATCTAACTGACCCACCTCAGAACTCTTAGCTAGTTAAAGAGAAGTCATAAGCATTTCAAAGGGCAGTTGCATCCATGCCTTCCCACTGATCTAATTGGGAATACACAGGTATAAACCAGAGCAAAATTTGGCCCCTTATGTCCAATCTGGGTCTGGCTCTTAAGTACACATTGGCTTCATTGGCAGTTGAGCAAAAGGCTTTCAAGTATGGAGTGGAAATTTCTCAGTGGGATTTAACTATGCACATATCACCTAAACTGCTTGGCATGATACCATATTACTGAGAGATTTATAGGATGAAAGAGCTGAAAGATTTTAAACAGCTAGTCAAGTAGTCCCTATAAGGGTATGTACTCCAAATAGTAAATGCTACTTTAAAACAATAAAAGATTTTAAACAACCGAAAATAAATGAAACAAGTCACAGTTAAAGTTGCCAGTCCCATCCTTAACTTCCTCTGTCGTGCCAGTAAACACACAACTTATTCACACTCTGATCAGACACACCTGGGTTAGTCTGCAAATATCAGCTCCCAGTACTGTATCATGGAGCAAAACAGTATCTGAGACAAATTGGTTATGTACACCTGAAAGCAAAAGTTGGATGAAACATTTTAAACTAGTTTTGGTTACAATACAGAATAAATTTCAGACAGGCTAATACCCTATATGCCAAATGTCAGCCTGGAATGTCTTACTACCACTGAGTTACAAACTCCTGGAAAAAGGATTTATAACGGAAATATTGACAGAGCCCTACCTATTAAAAGCATTACTACCCCAGCTGTCCCCTCCCAGAGTGAACTTTACAATCCAGTTATATATTCCTTAATAAAAATAGTGATTTCCAGTGACAGAAGCTTAGCTGTAACTGCAATGTTCAGGTAAAATAAAGAGTGTTGCAACCAATCAAATGAGTGCTCTATGAGCAGGGCCAGTGCAACCATTTAGGTGACCTAAGCAGTCGCCTAGGGCGCTGGCATTTGGGGGGCGCCATTTTCTTTGGCAGCGACCGTGGCAGCCAGATCTTCGGCCGCCCCGGTCGCCACCGGCAGTTAGGCGGAGGGAGCTGGGGCACGGGGGGTGCGGGGAGGGCCGCCTGCAGCAAGTAAAGTGGGGGGCAGCATGCAGGGGAACTCCCCGCCCCAGCTCACCCCTGCCCCGCCTCCTCCCCGAGCACGCCGTGGCCACTTAGCTTAGGCGCCGCAAGCCTGGGAGGCGGGAGAAGTGAAGTAGCCACGGCGTGCTTGGGGGAAGAGGCGGGGCAGGGGTGAGCTGCTTCACTTCTCCCGCCTCCCAGGCTTGCGGCGCCAATCAGCTTAGGTGCCGCAAGCCTGGGAGGCAGGAGAAGTGAAGCAGCCACAGCGTGCTCGGGGTGCTCGTGCTCATGGGCGGAGCAGGGGTGAGCCAGGGCACTGTGGCTGTTTGTGCTCCAATTTGGTTTCTTTTTTTCTTTCAAGCACCATAACAGTTACTCTTCATCTCATACTGTTGTCCCTGCAGGGGTTGCTGCCAATGTCTCACTGCTACTCTGGGCTGAATCATCAAAACTTTACACAGGGCTTCCTGTCAATCACAAAGAGGAAGTGCTGCTTCCAAAAGAGCCAATTCAATGAGTGATGCTAACAGACAGAGTAGTGGTAGCAGAGACTGTTAACATTGCTTCCATTTGGCTCTTAGGAGCGGCATTGTTTTGTACTGTTATTTTAAATAGTTAGAGAGAGGGATTGGAAATACAAAGAGAAAATCTTCTAGTAGTTGGAAGGCTGAAAGGAGAGCAGACGAGAGGATTTATCTATAGGTATCTATACTCACCACTTTATTATACCTGGACCCTGTTTTGGGGATTTATGTCGCCACCATAACCACAGCTAATAGGGCTTCCTTTTATTATGTGAATCCAAATTTAATCCTATGTATGGCATGGTACCCACTGCCATACCCCAATATAAATATTTTCACTTCTCAGTTATACCCAAATTGTGTTTATTACATAGAGCACGACAAATTCTGCAATCATTACTCTGGCAACACTGCCTGTGAAATCCATGGGAATTTGGACTGTCACATACTTTCCCAATATAGCTCAGTAATACAATGTCAAAAATAGTGACTTGCAATTTTTCCTATTCAATTGTAGGTACCAGACAATGGACCAAAAAGAATATCGGAACACCAACAATACTTGGCAATCATGTATTACTTTTCATCCAGGGATCTCAAAACATTTAACAAACATTGCTAAATACACCTCACAACAACCCTATGAGGTATGCATAGTAATGATAACATATACAAACATCACTTCTCCTGCCATAGAAATGCAGTCACTTCTGGGATGGAAGAAAGCATGTGTTTAATATAAACAGCAATATTTCATAGAGGTTTAAGACACAATGCTTCATATATAAAGGTAGAGAAAGAGAGTAGGCAGAGCCACAACTTTAAGGAGATGACTTAAATTAGGTCTGAAATACTGATTTTGTAAAAATGAGTTTTTCCTCAATAGAGAAACCAAAAATAGTTAAACCAATAGAAAGTTACCATGATTTCTGTAAGATTCCCATGGAAACAGGTATTTTAAAACAAATTAATCTCTCTCTGTAGTGCCTGTAAACTAAACATTACAAGACTGAGAACCAATGAAACTATAAACAAAAGTGAACAGACCTCAGTGGTATTCATGTAAAAGAGTTAAACAGCATCAATCATGAAAAGTACATTGGAAATTTAAGATTCTTGCATTCTTGATACTTTTAGTTTATTGTAGCCTAGGTATAGAAATGTATTTGTTCATTTTTAAGCACAGTGCATCCCTGTAAATACCAAAAAGCCATCCTTACCTTCTTCATTTAAAATCCATGGCAAAAATATATAGTCTGATTCATAGCCACAAGTGCTGTCTTCAAAGGCACAAGACCCAGCAGAGAGCTCAACAGCTCCAGCAAACAGCAAAACTGTAGGGACAAAGAAAGCTCTGTTCACACAGATAGCATTGCATTGCACTCAGAATGAAAAGAATGGTGAGGGAAACTACATGCTTCTCTGCAACTTGGGCAAGCAGGTCTCATGCTCATTCACTCATGGAAGCACCAGGAATAAGGACAGCATATGGAACCTGTTGAATTCAACACTCCTTTTTCACTTTGATATCACAGGTTACATTATAGCCCCCAACAGAAAGATGCTGCCTCACTCACACCTTCCAAAGTGAGGCTGCACACACAGGACCTTTACAAGCACTTCACTGCTTTCACAAGCAAACAGCCCACAAAGGCAAGAAAGAGATTAACAGCAGCAGGGACTAAGTTTGCTGGTCCCTCCACCCAACTTCTCCCCATATCTGGGCCCCCTTACCTTGCACAGTGAGGAGATACAGCAGAAGCATAGTCGCCCGTCCAGTGAGGAAAATAATACAGCTCTTTGGGATTGTACTAATAGAGGGGAGAAGGGGTGGGGGGAATAAATGAACCCTCTAGGGACTATGGCAAATAAAACTTCCAAAGCAGCAGACAAGTTCCTTCAGTGTATGTGTGTTTGCACCAAGCCTCCTTATGTGCTCAGGACAAGACACCAGAATAGAAGCAGGCACAGCGGCAAAGATGAGCTGAGCCTGGAGAGGGAAACCTACCAGCTACACAGCTGGTCCTTGGCTCAAACGAGGATAGGGAGGGGCTACTCCAGGGCTCTGTGTTCCTCAGGCACTGCAGCTTATAACAGAGTTCATCTCCACAGCCACTCATTTCTGGAATAGAAAGGAAGAGTGAAGGAAAGACTGAACATAATACATGCAATTTAGGAAGTCTGCAAAACAGAAAGGGGGACGAGGGGTTCTCCATGGGTGCTATGGTCATTTTACAAGTAGGTAAGTTGCACCATGCACACAGACCAACTTCCCACAGCTGCGTTTTGTCCTTCACTAACATTATTCCGATGTCCCCATATCTAGTTAAAATGGGATCTGTCATGTATGCTTTTTTTTCTTAACATTAACAGTACTGGAAGATGGAATTTCCTTAAATTAGATTGCTTGAAACTCTGTAAATTTATAGCAGAAGGGAAAGATTTTCCTATTCAGCACTATTGAATGTTTCCATCTGTCTGTAATGCTTACATCACATATGCAGATATGCCAAGCAGTTCCATGCACACGTTCATAGCATGTTTAGTCACTAATAAGACTTTTATGGTGTCACATTGAAGGTTTTGTTTTTAAATGATGTTTTCCATATAGAAATAATACAAGCCATGCAGTTGAATAGATCATAAGCAAACATTATATCAGAAAGATATGAACCATCAGACATAATGGTTAATTGTGACTGTTTGTTTGTTACAGAATTTTTGGATGTCTGTCAGACACAGGAGCATTCTGGGAACTATAGTTCAATAACCAAGCCAGTATAACGTGGCTCAAAATCCCTTTATTTCTATTTTAATCATTTTCCATTATACAATCTTTGTTGCATCAACAGTTGTTTTGAAACACAGTTTTTCTATTAAAAGGTTTGGGAAAACATCAATTTTAAATTATCAGTTGTAAGGATTTCTCAGGTTGTTGCTAGGAAATTTAACTTCAGTGGTGCGTTTAATTAAGTGATTTGAATAATTTGAACAACATAAAGAATTAGTATACTCTGAACCACAATTTGTGCTGACTTACATACTGTGCAATTCCATGGGCCTCAGTGGAGTTGCACAGTATGTAAGTCAGGTTACATTGTTAATCTGTATATGTGGGAGAGGAGGTGTTACTGAAACAAGAGGAAAATGCGGAGGTAATGGAGAGGATATGTGAAATGCACTTGCAAACCAAATTCTGCCAAGACTTAGGTAATGGCACAAGTTATATACAAAGCTGGTTTGGGAACATGACCTTTGTCTAGATCAGTGGTCTCCAACCTTTTTATGCACAAGATCAATTTTTGAATTTAAGTGCAACCCAGGATCTACCCTGCCCCTTCCCAGAGGTTGTGCCTTGCTCACTCCACCCCCCTTCGCTTCGTTGCTCACTCTCCCCCACCCTCACTCGCTTTCACCGGGCTAGGGCAGGAGGCTGGGGTGAGGCAGAGTATTGGGGTGCAGGAGGGGGTTTGGGGTGCACAAGGGGGCTCAGGGCTGGGGCATGGGGTTGGAGTTCTTACCTTGGGTGGCTCCTAGTTGGTGGTGCAGCAGGGCTAAGGCAGGCTCCCTGCCTGCCCTAGCCCCACGCCACTCCCAGAAGCGGCCAACATGTCCCTGAGGCCCCTGGGGGGGCATGTGGTTCTGCGCACTATCCCGTCCCTGCAAGCGCCGCCCCCATAGCTCCCATTGGCCGCAGTTCCCCCTTCCCAGCCAATGGGAGCTGCTGGGGTGGTGCATGCAGGCAGGAGAAGCACGCAGAGATCCCCTGCCCTCCCCCCACCAGGGGCTGCAGGGACGTGCTGGCCGCTTCTGGGAATGGCGTGGAGCCAGGAAGGCACGGAGTCTGAGCCACCAGACTTTTAGTGGCTGGAGATCGCAATCAATTTTCAGGGGCTCCAGGATCGACCAATCAATCACAATCTACCGGTTGGTGACCCCTGATCTAGATTAATCCTTTCAAATGGAGTCTACAGTGTTTCCAAGTCTCACAAATTTGTCATAAGTATTGCAATATTTGATGCTTTTCTTAAAGTCCCAAAGTCCGAGAGGCATGTAATTGGCTGGAACTCTTGGCTTTCATTTGGGGAGGAGAAAAAAAAGAAAAAAAAAGTACGATTTTAGCCCTCATAGTTGTGAAGAAAAGCCTGGAAATCTGAACTCCAAAGGTACAACACCAGAAGCACCTCAGAATTGTTATTTCTAAAACTTTCAGGATTTTAAAGACAATCTCATTATTTTTAGCGTCTGATTCATGATTTTTGAGCATTTGGACTTGGCAATACTGAGTCTACTATATCAGATGTAAAGATAGACACACAGATGCACACATTTCTTCCTGAGTTTCTTAAAGGTGATATACAAGTATATGGGAAAAATATGTAAAATGACATTTATGTATTAAACACCTCAAATACCAAGAGGTAAGAGGGGGGCTTTTAGAACAAAATGCAAATGACAGCTCATCTGCTCCGGATGGTGTCCTAAGTTCTTCATAACCACCATGTAACCTTGATGGACCAGGCACCCAGTCTACGAGATTAAGGTAAATGGTGATTAGTTTGTTTTTTGCAGTATGGGGCTGTGCACACAAATCGTAATTCCATCCCTCCTGCTGACTGTATCCAGGGGCGGCTCTAGGAATCCCGCCGCCCCAAGCAGGGCGGCGCGCCGCAGGGCACGCTCTGGCGGTCGCCGGTCCCACGGCTCCGGGGGACCTCTTGCAGACGTGCCTGCGGAGGTTCCGCTGGTCCCACGGCTCTGGTGGAGCATCTGCTGGCATGCCTGCGGGAGGTCCACCCGAGTCGCGGTACCAGCGGACCCTCCGCAGTCATGCCTGCGGGAGGTCCGCCGGAGCTGCCTGCCGCCCTGCCGGCAAAATGCCGCCCCAAGCGCGCGCTTGGCGCGCTGGGGTCTGGAGCCGGCCCTGACTGTATCATCAACTGCTTCTTTTATATTTTTCAGTCTTTGGCTTCTTAGAAATTTGTGAAACTGAAAACAGACATCTGCCTAGAAATATCCCTCACTGGTGCAATACATTGGATATTTTAACTATAAAATGAACAAATGTGCAATTCTGCCATCTTCATGCTGGAAATTGGATATGACTTGTATGGCAGACTGACAATGTCCTGTAATATTAGGGTGACCAGATAGAAAGTGTGACAAATTGGGACATGGGGTGGGGAGTAATAGGCGCCTATATAAGAAAAAGCCCCGAATATCATGACTGTCCCTATAAAATCGGGACATCTGGTCACCCTATGTAATATTCTGAACAAATCTTATGAAATTAACAAACTTTATGGCAGAGGTCAGCAACCTTTCAGAAGCGGTGAGCCGAGTCTTCATTTATTCACTCTGATTTAAGGTTTCGTGTGCCAGTCATACATTTTAACATTTGTAGAAGTCTGTAATATATAACTAAACTATTGTTGTATGTAAAGTAAATAAGGTTTTTTAAATGTTTAAGAAGCTTCATTTAAAATTAAATTAAAATGCAGAGCCCCCCGGACCAGTGGCTAGGACCGCAGGTTGCCTACCCCTGCTTTATTGAATTAAATTAAACTTTATGGAATGAGGGTTAATGCCTTTTGGGCACATTGTATTAAAATGTAGGTTTGTATGTGCTACTGTGGCTTTGTATGTATCTTCTCTAGTGGAGGTGCTAGTGTACTTCTTCTGTGATCGGCCCTTTGAAGCCACTCCCCCGCAAGAGGTTTGGAAATACTAGTTCAAACTGGATTCTCCAGGGACCAACAGACAAAGAAAGAGTTTTTGGATAAACAGCCTGGTTTTAAACTGGCTCGGGGGTTCTTCCTGATCCAGCAAATGGCGAGGACACCTGGTCCACGGAAGGCCTCAATCCTTAGGGTAGGGTTGGAAGGACTGCGTATTTGTCCTGAGCTGAAGCTGTAATGAACTTTAAAAGCAGCAAAGAGTCTTGTGGCACCTTATAAACTAACAGACGTTTTCGAGCATGAGCTTTCGTGGGTGAATACCCACTTCGTCAGATGCATGTAGTGGAAATTTCCAGGGGCAGGTATATATAAGCAAGCAAGAAGCAGACTAGAGAACTTGTAATGAGCTTGTCACCAGAAGGAATCCCTTTGGTGGGAAACTGAAGGGACTGCTCCCACCAGAGTCCATGTTAGGGTGATCTCTGGTAAGCTTGTTAGCATGTGTGTAGGTTCTTTTATGGTTTTTAATATGTTTTCTCTGTACCACTTTTTTCCTCCTTTCCTCTGGAGGAAACATAAACAAATTTCAGACAAATCATTATGAAATCAGACAAATCAGAAATTAGACAAATGCAGGGGCGGGTTTTTGTTTTTTTGGGCGCTTCGGCGCCCAGCGCGCGCCGGCGAGGCGAGCCACAGGACAGGGGCGGACCGCGCGGCATGACTGCAGAGGGGACTGCTGGCTGGCGTGGCTCGGCGGGGCTGGCCGGACAGCGCGCCGGCGCGGGCGGGCGGCGGGCGGCGCTGCCGCGCATGTGCGCGCTGAGGGGAGGAGCCGAGCCAGCGAGCAGCGCCGCCCGCGCGCATCATCATGCGGCAGGGCCGGCCGCCCCCCGCGCCAGCCCCCCCCCCCCCCCCCCCGGGGATGCCCCCTAGATTTTGCCGCCCTAGGCACCAGCTTGTTTTGCTGGTGCCTAGAGCCGCCCCTGGACAAATGAGAACATAAATCAGACAAATCACTATGAAAACTTCTATTAGAGGGAAATTTCAAACAGAGAACAACCCAAATGAGGCAGTGGTTTAATTATTAGAATTCCCATGGAAACAAGTGCT
The DNA here is from genome assembly GCF_016161935.1 of Mauremys reevesii. Taxonomy (NCBI): domain Eukaryota; kingdom Metazoa; phylum Chordata; order Testudines; family Geoemydidae; genus Mauremys; species Mauremys reevesii. The sequence continues at coordinate 90,987,570 of NC_052628.1, read as the reverse complement.
GGATTGGACCATAAATCTTTGGAGGTGGAGGTTGACCCTTAGATAAAGCACAGGACTGGGACTAGGAGACCTGAGTATTATTTCTGTATTTGGCACAAATTTCCTGTGTGACATTGAGTAAGTCATGTACAGGCCCTGTGACTCAGTTTCTCTATCTGTAAAAAGGAGATAATATATACCCTTACTAACACTGGTATTGTGAGGGTTTATTCATTAATGTTAGCAAAGTACATTGAGTTCATCAGACAAAAGGTGCTATAAAAGTGCAAAATATCCTTGGGGTTACACAGTTTTAGTCTTTTGTGAATCTAATTCCTTCTCTGAAAACTGATGTAAAGTAGAGATGGGCCGAACCCACCAGATCTTGCATCCGAGCCACCAAACCACCCTCCCCAAAATTGGGGTTCAGGGTGCAAAATCTGAACCCAGATCTGGATCTATCTTTTGTAGCTGGACTAGTTCTCTATAATGGGGTGAACCTAAGTCCTACTCACAAAAATACACAAACTTAAGGGGGAGGGAGGAATAATTCAGAAATAAGATGGGCACACATCACAGTCTCTTTGAGAATTAATTTGCTTAATGTACAGGGTTATATTAATCATTTGTTTGCTTAGATCATCTCACAAATAAGGCGAATTTGAGATCTTGGAGTCATTGTGGCTAGTTCTCTGAAATCATCCACTTAATGTGCAGCGGCAGTCAAAAAAGCAAACAGAATGTTGGGCATCATCAAGATAGGGATAGATAATAAGACAGAAAATATCATATTGCCTCTATATAAATCCATGGTATGCCCACACCTTGAATACTGTGTGCAGATGTGGTCACCCCATCTCAAAAAAGACATATGGGAATTGGAAATAGTTCAGAAAAGGGCAACAAACATAATTAGGGGTATAGAATGGCTTCCGTATGAGGAGAGATTAATAAGACTGAGACTTTTCAGCTTGGAAAAGAGGCGACTAAGGGGGGATCTGATAGATATCATCTATAAAATCATGAGTGGTATAGAGAAAGTAAATAAGGAAGTGTTATTTACTCCTTCTCATAATACAAGAACAAGGGGCCACCAAATGAAATTAATAGGTAACAGGTTTAAAACAAACACAAGAAAGTATTTTTTTCACGCAATGCACTGTCAACCTCTGGAACTCCATGCCAGAGAGTGTTGTGAAGGCCAATACTATAACGGGGTTCAAAAGGGAGCTAAATAGATTCATGGAAGATAGGTCCATCAATGGCTATTAGCCAGGATGGGCAGAAATGGTGTCCCTAGCCTCTGTTTGCCAGAAACTGGGATTGGGGGACAGGGCATGGATCACTTGATGATAACTTGTCTGTTTATTCCCTTTGGGGCACCTGCATTGGCCACTGTCAGAGGACAGGATACTGGGCTTGATGGACCTTTGGTCTGACCCAGTATGGCTGTTCTTATGTTCTTATGAATTTCAAACTGATCTATCAGAAAGAAAATGCTTCTCTTTTGACTGGAGTCTCTTTGCCTGCCGTCTCTAGAGTTGAACACCTAGGCAACAGCTTGGTTTGCTGGTGCCTAGAGCCGCCCCTGGTGCTGACAAATTCAAAACAACTGTTCTGAGTAAAGCACAGGGAAACTCCAAAGTTAAGTGAAGTAATAGTATTGAAAGGAAAATACCGTTTTTTCCTAAAGGTTTTTGGATTCTTTCTCTCTCTCTTTTTTAAGTGCTTACCCTCTTTTCTGCCAGGCTTATTTACTAACAGTTAAATCATAAAAAGGATCCTTGCAGTTTTATACAAATATTTAGAGCCTCCATTACAGAAATGGTATCACAAAATATTTCTACAGGAGATTTTTTCAAGTCATCCGGCATGGAGGGTGTGGGCTTACATAGAAGGTTTGGTACAAAAATGTAATGGAAACTGGTTACCCAGCTGGTTCTCAACTTTATTTACTTTTGTTTCCATCACAATAACCTCTGAAGTGCTATCCATCCTTAAACAGCCTGGATGCTTAGGATATATCCAAAGGCTAGGTGTGTGCCCATCAGACCAATGGCTCTGCAGTCGTGATTGGTGAATCACACTTTCTAGTTGTCTGAGGAGCTCCTTCAGTGACAAGGATGAAGAATCTGTCCAAGCAGTGACACTTCCTGATACTTTCAGTCCAATCCAGAATTATTTTAGAGTTCACACAGACTTTTTAGACAAAATAAACTAAACAAACAAAACCAAGCACCTGTCTGTATCTTGTGTGGCTGCTTTCCCTCTCTCATTGTCTGCTGTCTCTATGGTATAACTATAATTTTATGTGCTGACTACACCAAAGTTGGAGGGTTAGCAAACCCAAGATCAAACTGCAAAATGCAAGAAAGATTAGAGTAGTGGGGATAGCAGGCAGAGAATGAAAGGCATCTCATTAAAGCAAGTTTATTTTAATCTTGTCTGCTTAAATCCTGTGTTATATTTTACCCCTTCTACTGTTTGTGTAGAAGGGGTAAAATACACACACACACACACACAGGAGTAGAGTTTCTACTATGAATAAAATGTGTATGATTAGGATTGAGAGACTAAAAGCAGCAGCTCTCCATACAAATTGCTCTATCTTAAGAGCTGGCCTATAGTAAGAGGTCCACTGTCTTAGTGTAGGGGTTTTATACACCTTTGGGCAACTACACATCATGCTACTCAACTCGAACCTGTGTCTTACTTAAAATAATGTAGTAGTACTATATAGCCTTCAGTGTACGTATTCTTTAACATTCTACAGTTTGATTCACATGGTCCTAATCATATGCACCATGGATTCTGGATTTTCTGATGATCACAAAACCCTTCAGAGCTAAACTCTTCAGAGCCCTACACTATCTTCTTTCAGGAGATATCTGCAGTGAATCATTTTAGACAGTTGACTGGCTAAAGTATCTCTTACTAATCTTTGAAATAGATAGATTTGTTCTCCTTGTTTTGAAGAGCCAAAATTAAAAAAAGGATAATTAGTTCTTTTGGCATATAATTTATCGACTTGGGCAGAGATATCCAAAGTTATCTTTAGGATTCAGAGGCCCAACGTACATACATTTTAATTTTATGGGAACTGGACATCCAAATAGCTTGGACGGTGTTGGAAAAATTGCATCCTTTCAGGGTATTTTTATTTACACACACACACACACACACACACACACACACACACACACACACACACACACACACACACACACACACACACAGAGTCAAGTATTGTATCTTTCTGCCTTAAATCCTCTGAAGTCACAGCTCCTACCTCTTAATGCTAATAAACTAATGAGGTTGTCTACTTCATGTCAGGGAGCAACATAGCCACACTTGAGTTATCTTAGCTCTTTTCACAAGTGAAAGCAAATGTCAAAAGACTTATTATGCAGTATATATGAGCTTCTCATGTGCACTAATGTGTTCTACTAATGGTAGGGTTCCCATGGTTATTTCTTCATGGACTGTAAATGGTTAGGCCTCACATACATTTTCTCCCATTTAGGAGAGAGAACATGGGAAATCTAAATTAAACCCACAGGGACAAATTAATCTTTGTTATAATTCCATTGATTTCAGAGGGCTTGGTCCAAAGATAAATTTGGTCCATAGGCCCTGATTTGCCTCCTGTTACATTCTTTCATTATTTCTGATTTAGTCCAGTAGAAGAGAATCAGGAGCATGATGATTAAATCCTGAACTTCTCCAAGCTTCATCCTGAACTTCTCCATATTGATTCCTAGCTACTGATGTTTGTTTTGAAGTGGAAAATACATTTTAGAAAAGATCTCGCTGCATGCACGGGCCAGAACTTTCTGCTTGTGCTCAGAGCTTGGACATCAGTATTATTCTGAGCTGGAAATGCATGTTGGGTATCTGTGTGCAAATTAGCATGGTTCATTATTTTGTGTCAGCATCCCTTTGTCTAATATTAACATTATAACTATGCATTATTTATTTTTACAATACCATGGATGTGCACGGCACTTTACAAGCAAAATTAGGCAAATGGCCAAGACAGATTACTTACAATTTTTTTTTAAAAAGAACAGTTTGAGTTAAGACCATCTCATTGTGCACATAGCTAGACTATGTAACAAATCTTCCTATCACCGGAACTCTTATCCTCCCCTTTACAGTCCCTCCATTTATTTGCTACGCCCATTTATTGCTTCTCATCTTAATTTAGGGACATATTCTGCCCACCCCCACCTCCACTCCGTCAACCACTCTGTAGTAGTACCTCACTCTGAGCAATCCCACTGATTTTAATGGAGCTACTTGCCGAGTAAGTACAACTCCATGTAAGGATGACAGGTTCTGGCTTTAGGACATGTATGGATTACTGTTACACTGATTATATTTAACTCATGTTAGTCAGCCTGATTGTTCCAACTGTCTCTTTACTATATAGCTCACAGCACAATGGGGGCCTTAATCTTCAGTGGGGCCTCTGGGTGGTACTATTATACAAATATCCAGAGCTGTGCGTCACTGTAAACAGGATACAACTCGATAGGAGCGCTCTTAAGGAAAACAAGCACTTCTCTTTTGTTTCAGTAACTAGTAGAGCTAAAACTTCCCTATTAGGAGTTCCTTATAAACAGGCCCCATTATATTTATTCACTGTTTACTTGTCACATTACCTTGGAGTTAAATTCATTCCGAGGAAACAAGAGAGAGGCTTAACAGTAGTCACTAATAACCAGTGATTGTGCTTATTATATTTGTTGCCATTATCTTATTTGCAGTTATTTTGGAAGGAGGCAAGAGAGGCAAATAGATATAAGCAGTACTATGGAGAAAAGGTTTTGGCAATGTAGCTCTATTTTCTATGATCACTATCATGTCATACTACTTGCAGCAAACTGCAGTCACCTATTGAAGCATACTGACAGCTGCCACTGCTGTTAGTAGCATCTGGTGCAGGTGTATGTCATTATTGTGGCAACATCTGGATGCTTTTTATAGCAGCTTTTTAAAGGAAATTTTATCCATTCTATTGGCCTGATTCTGAACTAGGTTTTAAAGGCACATCTACCCTGAACAGCCTGTTACTGTTTAGTACTAACAAAGTACATGTGTCTGGCATGTTAACTCAACATAGTGTATCCTGCTTTAGCACATTTGCTCATTTTTCCCTCTCTGGTGATTTGCACTCATGACACTGAAGTGAGAACGGAGCTCTCTGCTATTGCTAATTTGCTAACGGGTTGTTGGTAGGAGCAGCTAAAGAAGAGGAAAAGGGACCTTGAGCTCTCTGACAGAATTTGCAATGAGTCTGTTTCTGATTCACCAGCAAACATTGCCAGATATCAGTCATGGGGAACCATGCAGCTGCTGCACTTGACAAGATTACTCAGTATCAAGATTAGTCATACAAAGCACCTCAAAGCCTGTGATAAAACTGGAGTAAATCTACCCTTTTAAACTGGAACACTATCTAGAAATACTGCTGTAAGCCTCAATAAGAATTTTATTTGTGGCATAACTGTACAATCTATACTCCAAGTTTTTTATATTTATACACACACACACACACAGCTATGATCATAGTGTAGAAAAGGCCATGAGGGACAAGCTCATAAATGGCAAAGTCACACAAGAAATCACAACCTATAAAGCTGTCTCTCACTGACATAGAAAAAGGTTCCTGGGGCCCATGTTTACATTAAAAACATCAGCCTTCCTTATTTAATCAGTTTTCCAGACCTTGTTTAGATCTTCAATAAAAGAGTGCCAACAGCTTGCAGCCTGGAAGGAGAAGGATTCTGCAGCATATCATGATGTCACTTCTTTAAACAGAAGTAAAGGAAACAATCAAAAAGGATGTTCAGAAGAGGAATTATTTAAATAACTTGAAACCCAATGATCTGATTGCTTCTTTGTTTGTTTGTCATAACTCTACTGGCACCAAAACTGGCAAGTTAAACAAGAAACAACTGCTTCCTGAGTGGAAAACCAAACTGACTCCAGATAAATATTTAAGTAAAAAAGCTCCTGATTCAGTTTTAAAACAAATTAACATTTCCGAAAAGACACAATATTTGACTTTCATGGATTGTTGTTTTTTAAACCAGACATGAAGTACCTCAGCATTGGCTAGGGGCCTTGACTACTCCCAGCTATTCAGGTATTGGCCTGTATAAGTGACTTGAGCATTTAATGCTATTTTTTTAGGGGCAAGTTCTCCCTTTCCTCTGTGGTCACAGAGGGTCCCTGAGGCTGCAGGACCATTGCAGTTTCTCTGTGTGGGATGCAAGGGGCAGGAGTTGAAGAGTCTGTACCGGGGATCCTTGCCTTCTTCATGCCACCAAATCAAACTCTGCAGGATGTTCCATACATCCACATGCACTGGGGTTTGCAGACCAGAGGCACCAGTGGATCTGCAGCCTACTGAGGCTCTGGGGGATGGGCAGTTGCACTGACATCTAATGGCTCGCCCCACAGCCTAAGGGGAACAGTCACCAGTCTCAAGCATCAAATGATCATGGGGGACAACAAATGAAAAATCAGGGACAGAAGTCAGGGTCACAGGGTCAAAAGCAGGGAGCCAGAGCGGGAGACCAAGCAGAAAATCCCAGACAGCACCCACTGCTCCTTGAAGGCGTCCAGGGAGCCAGAGGATGCAGCCTAGATGAACTTTGCCCGGAGACATGACCTCATGGAGGAGCAGAAATAGGCCCTATAGTCACAGAGCATCTCCATGTCTAGCATCCTCCTCCTGGTATGGTGGATGGGCACCTTGGCCAGTACCAGGAGCAGGTTGACAAGTTGGTTTCATGACTCCGTGGAGCCACAGATGGGTGTGCAAATAGGAGGAGGTGTGGGAAAAAGTGCAGCCAGAACCTGAGAAGGTTCTGGAGGCGTCGAAAAAGGGGCTGCAACCTGGCACACCCGAGACTGATGTGCTTCCAGGGTCTCCTTCACACCACAGAAGGGGCAAGTGTCAGGAAGGGGAGTGAACTGTGCAAGGTACACGTCCATGCTCACAGCTTCATGAAGGAGCCACAAACTAATATCCCCAGCAAGCTGGTACCAGTAGCTGCAGAAGCAGCCAAAGCTTTGGCCATTCAAAGAACTTTCTACAGTTTTGACTGGATTTTCTCTGCCCAGTGCTGATTGGCTGTTTGCTCCAACCCTGCCCCCTCCTTCACAATCTCATCACCTCAGCTTCACTCCACATCTGTCCCTCTTACCCTTTTCTCTCCTGCCCTGTCCCTCTCAACGTTCAATGTTTCCTTTCCCACCACCTTTCTTTCTATTTAGCTAATCCCCTACTAACTAACCCCCCTCCTCACCCCTCCCAAAAACTTAATGTGGAACCAACATGACAATTACTGCCATCACACTGTTTGCGCTGCTTGTGAGTTGTATCCCTTTCCCCCAACCTGTGTCTGTCGGTCTATTTATATTGTAAGCTCTTCAGGGCAGGGACTGTCTGCCCACTGTTTGTACAGCCCCTAGTATAAGAAGGTATCTGCTCTTGGTTGGTTCATAGGTCCTACAATAATAAACATGAGAATGATTAATAACAACACCAGCATGAATGCCCCCACAGAATGGGAGCACAGGAATGGCAGGGGCTATTGCAATCTCAAGGCTGTGGTAGCTGCTGCAAGGAGGATCCTCTGCTGCCCATGATCGCCAAGGATGGATTCCTTTCCCCCTCAGTTCCCAAGGATTCTCCTTGAACAAACCCCTGCTACTTGTACAGAAGAGGAGGAAGACATTAACAATTAAAACTCCAGTTTGGTATTTTTGGCTCCGTTTCTAAACAGGTCTAGTTCCCACACCAAACCACAGAGCATGCTTTCATTTTTAAACCAGTCACTGTACCAGGAGCTCCATTCTTACAGAGTCCCATACTTGATGAACATTGGTTAAAAGGATCAAGTGTTCCAGACCAAACTCTTCCCTTCAGCCTAGGGAGGGATAGCTCAGTGGTTTGAGCATTGGCCTGCTAAACCAAGGGTTCTGATCTCAATCCTTGAGGGGGCCATTTAGGGAACTGAGGTAAAAATCTGTCTGGGGCTTGGTCCTGTTTTGAGCAGGGGGTTGGACTAGATGACCTCCTGAGGTCCCTTCCAACCCTAATATTCTATAACCTACTCTACATCTGGATTCTCCATAAGCACTTTGGAATTCAGAAATGTTACCCCTGACCAGCCATTTTTGGTCATGCAACCCAGTTACTCTACTTTATAGTTATTTGTTTATATGTGCAATGGCAAATCTACTATGGTAAATCTTCCGTATAGTCTGTGACTTCTCTGTCACTTAAGACAAAACCATGGGGAAAATGTTGATTCTTCCACACCACCACAGTTATTAACAACCTTGTAGCCTATTGTTATTTATATAGTGGTAGTGCCTAGGAGTCCCAGTCATGTACCAGGACACCATTGTGCTAGGTGCTGTACAAATGCAAAACAAAAAGACAGTCCCTGCCCCCAAAGAGTGTACAGTCTAAGGAAGGGACAGGCAATAATAAAAAAACAGTATGGAATCTTCAAAGAGAAGATAGGGCTTTTATGAAAGACAGAAGAATGAAGAAGAATCAAAACAAAGTACTGGTTCAACTCCTGAAGTCCTTGTTCAAGTCAGTGGAACTTACATTGGCCTCAACTAGAATTTTGTCTGAGTAAAAGTTTCACTTATAGACACATTATTATTAAGTAGTAGTGATGCATAAACCTTTCACATTTGAAGGGTTTGGTTCAGAGAAGCTTATCCAACCCTAACTTGGTTAAGAATTTAGGCTGAAAATATTTTTGAGAACTGACTCTCTCAAATGATTTCCAGTTCTTCCAGGTTTAGAATGGATCAGAAACATTGCAAGATTACATTCGTTTTCGTCACATTATTTTTTGTATTTCTGCTTCTGACTCCAGCTGGAACTAAAGAGTACAGTAGACAGTCATGAAATTTCAGATTAACTTTTTGGTTCATCAAACTTTGTCAAAACCCATAAAAATTGTTTTGGTTTGATTTTAAGTGAATCTTCAGTTTTATTTTATCCAAATATGTTCATCTATCTCTAATAAGATGATTTATATTAACCTATGTTCTTGCCACCTCTAATATTATATTAATTATATATTCATTTATTCAAATAAAAACAATAATAAACACATTGATCACTGACCTGTTTTTAAGGGCTTCTTTAAATGTTTACTGGGTTGTTTACATGGGGAAGTTATATCGGTATAACCTAACGTGAAATTAAACTGATATAGTTATACAAGTTAACCCTATTCACCCCCCCACCCCCATTCATGTAGACATGCTTGTCCCAGGATGAGTGCCTTTTTTCAGTTTAACTTATGTTGCCTGGGAAGAGGTTTTGGTTTTTAAAAATTGTTTGTTTCACCACTACTGAGAGTCACCACCACCACTGGATATCAGAGTATGAGTCAAATGAGAAGATATGGTTATTTTTGTTTCTAATAATCTAAAAAGAACAAAATATGCTGGGCCAAATTCTGTGCTGATTTACATCCCATGCAACTCTGATAAAGATATCGCAGGGCTGTGTGAGTATAAATTTGTACCTTGATAGCAAAATAACATAATCAAATATTTTACAAAATAACTAACTCCTGTTTCCAGGTGTGACCAAACTAGTAATCTGTACATCTGAAACACATCTTGTCCAAGGAACAGCCCACCTTTTCTCTCTTCTGGAGTCCATGTAACAACCTCTATTATGGAGGCTTTCATTCATATACCAACAGCAGAAGAACAGACTAGAGCCACTTTCTGGACAATAGCAACTTCACAGCTGAGAAAACTGTATAGTGAAAACAAGAGTTGCCATAGTGAACAAATGTGTATAAACGCATAGCCCACGGTTAGTTTCTTCTTTAGATAGAGTGACCAGATGTCCCAATTTTATAGGGACAGTCCTGATTTTTGGGTCTTTTTCTTATATAGGCTCCTATTAGCCCCCCCACCCCCATCCCGATTTTTCATACTTGCTGTCTGGTCCCCCTATCTTCAGATGACACTGCTTTGGCGATCTTGAAAGGAAACAAAAGAAAAAAGCAAAAAAGAGGGGATAAGTGCAGAGATGAAAGACAAAGAGAGATCATGAAGATGGGGAGAAAGTAAAAAGAGGACGGTATGGAGAAAGCTATGAGGAAAATGAAATAGGGGTGAAAAGAGAGACTGAGCATTGACCATTTTTCAGGTTTGTAGGAAGGTGTATCTAGAAATCCAGGGAGAGATCCTCAGTCCTGCTCCAGCCCCCACACTGGTTAAAAGTTACAGATGCCTAAAGTGTCTCCGAAGCCCCATACTGGCTGCAGGAGGGGGAAGGCACTGTAGAAACAGCTGTAAGCCTTACTTCCAAGGACCCCTTCTCAAGGCCTGGAGCAGGGGGCAAGCTGCCTGGAGCAGGTGGGACTGGGGCCAGGAGGTATGTGTCAGATTCAAAGCTGCATCTGTAAGGTTGTGGCACTACTGTCACCCATAGAGCAGCCTCATGAGGCTACTCACTGTAAATTAGACATGGCCGGGGTTGGGAGCCACTACACACACTCTGCCCAGAATCTCACGCCCAAGATGTTGTCCGTTTCTTCGTCAGCGCACTCTCTCCTCTTTTTCATATCCTTCATTTGCCAAGGGTCTCAGTTTTTCCTCTTGAAATAATTATTTCTTTCCAAATAAATAGAAAATGAGGAATACACTGTGGGGGCCTACATAAAAGTAGATGATGTTTTATAGCAATAGCAGTTCTAGAAATCTGAAAATACACATCTCTGAAATAGAGATGAGCCTGCAGCTGAGATCTTTGCTTCTGCTTTATACTGGCTTATGCATAATCTGTTTATTTCAATATATTTTAGGTGACCAATACTTCTTGAGGCAATCTTCACTATGGAGGAGCATCCAAAAATGCATGAATCAGAAAATCCTAAAATACAACAATATTGCTGAGATTTATATAGCACTTCTATCCAGAGAAACTAAAAATGAAAATACAAACTCACTGCAAAGCAAAGAATATCCCATCCTGCTCACGCTATAAAGAGAAATTCATAGAGAAGCAGCTGAAGGCTAACCTCCCTACTCCTGCACATACCAGGAGATTTTTAATTATCACAAGCAATGAGAACCTTATCTTTACATCACATCCATGCTACAACACCTCCAGTAGCTCCCAGCATGGCATTCTAGTAAATGGACAGAACTTAAGGCAAATTTATATCAATAGGAACTGTTTAGGAAAGCATTGACACAAGGCTTTTACAGCCTGTTCATACTAAAAGTCAGCATTTAATAGGCTTTGTAAAACAAAGAAAACCTCTCTAATGCAGCATCTGCCTTAACCGGGTCCACTTATTTCAGTGTTGGGTTTCTTTTTTTTAGTTGTTTTTTTTTTTGTCCTGACATTACACTTATTTTGTTTCCACTGATGAAATGTTGCAGCATTCAAGAGGTGTGAAGGATCATAAGTGAGGTGATTATTTAGTGGTTAAAGGAGATTATAAAAGCAAGGAAGGATAAGGATGCCAATGGTGGTGGTTATAGGTATACTTATGTTTTGTGCAGGAAAAACCATGTTGTATTAAAAGATGAAGGAGCTTGTATTTTATATTTTGTTTCATCATTTAAGGCCTGATTCTGCTGTCCTTTACCCCAATTTTACACTCGTGAAACTTCATTGACTTACACCAAATTAGGATTAATTCTATTTAAGTGTGAGAAGAATCACCCCGGTCTATGCTTACAAATTAGAGCAAAGTTTCTCAAACAGGGGTCACCGCTTGTGTAGGGAAAGCCCCTGGTGGGCCGGGCCGGTGTGTTTACCTGCCCCATCCACAGGTCCGGCCGATCACTCCTCTGGGCCAATGGGAGCTGCTGGAAGCGGCACGGGCCGAGGGACTTACTGGCCGTCCTTCCCACAGCCCCCATTGGCCTGGAGCAGCGATCCACAGCCAGTGGGAGCTGCAATCGGCCAGACCTGCGGCCAGGGCAGGTAAACACACTGGCCTGGCCCACCAGGGGCTTTCCCTACACAAGTGGCAACCCCTGTTTGAGAAACCCTGAATTAGAGTGATCTACCTACATCGCTCAGAGCTGTGAAAAATGTCACACTTTGTGCCATAGGTAGGTTGACCTAACCCCCACTATAGATGCAGCTAGGTTGAGGGAAGAACTCTTCCATTCATTTAGCTACTGCCTCTTGGAGAGATGAATCAACTACTTTGCTGGAGAAACACCTTCCATCAATGGAGGAAGTGTCTACACTCCAGCAGCATAGCTGCAGCTGTGCTGCTGTGGCGCTTGTAGTGTAGATATAGCCTCAGGTTGCTTACATAGAAAAACTGTATAGCCAGAGGTGAGGGAGGTTGGGACTCAAAAGAAGGAGTTACATGCTTCAAATTTTAGAGGCAAACAAATATTGCCACCTACTCTGATTGCTGAGTGTCAGGTTGGGTCCATGAAACACACGTGTTCACAGAACGCTTTCGTTATCACAAATTAATTGTTTTTTAAAAGTACTTCTTTATAAGTCAGTGATGACAGCAACATGTTCATGCAGGTTTAAGTGTTTAATCATCCAGAATTGCCTAGTGTTAACTGTAGTCTCATGAACCATATGGCACCTCTTCTTCCATCCATTTTCCAAAGGCATGACTGAGGCACAAGACAGAGACTGTCAAGACAAATACAGAATCTGGAATTTCAGAAGCCCTCATTCCTGCTTTTTAAGGCTAGTCACCAGACCAGACTGCCTCTTCTAATTATTTTTATTTAGACAAAAATCAAGAAATAGATATATGTCTTGTGGTTGTGGTTTGCACTGTCAGCTGAATTGATGCATGTCTGAAAACAGTGACGCTCCTATGTGTTGGGCAACTCACAACAAGCCAAAAATATCTAACATGCAAGTAACGATCATTGTACCAGACACAGTATTTATGTTTTTGCTTTTGTGATGAGTAAAACAAATTGAAGTCATAAAAAGAAAAAAAAAAGACAGGTCTGTGGTTTCTTTGAATAGCTTGAAAAAGAAAATCCACCGACCGATGATGACAGCAGTTGATAAAGTAGAGGAAGCGATTAATTATTGATAGAAATTGCCACGTCAGAAGATTTCAATGCCATGAAGTTTTTCTTATATGGTTGATTAATATGAGTAGCATACAAATACAGGAATGCCAATATGAATTGTGCTTTGCTCTGTTTGGAATGTACTTTATTTTTAATTCTAGCATAATGTTCTCATTACAAGATGTACCCTGTAACCACAAGCTGTCAAATTCTGCACCAAGTGTCAGGTTCCAGACAGATTTCTATAGTTGCTAAATTATCATCTCTAGCAGCTAGGAATCCAGCCAGCCTCCTTGTCTGCACATGTGGCCTACAAATGACAGACAAACCCCTTTGTTAAGAGATGGCAATGTTACTTATAGCCGCTCTTCTGGTTGCTTCCCCCCTACCAACCAACATCAGAGTGAGAGTGAGCCATCCAACTCTCATCCAGGCCCCCTGCTATCCCAAAACTGGGCTAGGAAATCCACTATTCTAGTTGGATCATATGATCTGGAGATACAGAGCTGGGTGTCATCAGCATACCGAAAGCATAGCCACCCCCATATCCTAACAAATATTTTCAGGTGATGGAGCAGTAGAGTCGCTGAAAGCCATTGCCATCTGGTTGTTTACACAGTATGAATTAGTGGTGCCAATCCATGTCATAGTGGACAGCAGACTACATCACACAAACTGCTATCATAATCAGAACGAACAGGCAGTGAAGCCAAGGATTGAATGGACATTCAGAGACTGTACTGCTCCATCACCGTAGAAATGTTCCCATCAGGTCAGGTTTGAGGCGCGTTGGAGAGGTCAGTAAGAGGGAGCTGGTGCAGCATGTACTGTTCCTGTTCAGTGGATAAAAGACAGAATGGAAACTCACCTACTATATCAGGAGCATTAAATTCACTCCTCCCCATCTGACCTTCTCTCCCCAATCCATGTCCCCTCTCTGTTCTCCTGCCTAATTCCTCTCTCACCTCTATTGCCAGATTGTGAGAAGACCAAAGATCCTTTGATGACTGGGGGTAGGATTTACTGATGCTATACCTCTTGTCAGTGCTTCAGATCAGGCCACTCAGACTGCTACACCTGGATCTAAAAATACTTAGCAACCAGAATAGAAGATAATCGCAGGGTTTCTCAAACAGGGGTCGCCGCTTGTGTTTACCTGCCCCATCTGCAGGTCCGGCTGATCGTAGCTCCCACTGGCCGCAGATTGCTGCTCCGGGCCAATGGGAGCTGCGGGAAGCGGCGCAGGCCGAGGGACTTACTGGCCACCCTTCCCACAGTCCCCATTGGCCCGGAGCAGCGATCCGCGGCCAGTGGGAGCCACAATCGGCCGGACCTGCGGACGGGGCAGGTAACACACTGGCCCGGCCCACCAGGGGCTTTCCCTACACAAGCGGCGACCCCTGTTTGAGAAATCCTGAGATAATGTAGCCTATAACAGTCAAATGCAAATGTTAACTGGGACACTTTGGCTGCAGGGGCTTTTCTCCCAGGTTTAAAGGGACAGCTACCAGACAAAATGCCGGGAAAGGCTCATAGGAGGGTGTCAGTCTAAACTGGAGCGGTCAGTAGTGACAGAGTATTTACAAAGAATGTAGTTTGTAGGCCAGGGGCTCAGAGCCCAAACTTTGCGAAGCAGCGATGTGGGGGGGAAAGCATTCTGAGATTTCCAGAACTAATATCTGATGTGCTTTATCACAGTGGTAGTTATGTTCTTCAATTATCTATGACATATATTTATACAGTTCAATATTAAACTAGGTGCTTGTGGGACATCAATTGTTTCCTGTGCTCAGGGCCGCCTGCGGAAGGGAAAGTGGGGCAATTTGCCCCGGCCCCCGCAGAGGCCCCACGAGCCTGGCCCGGCAGTGGTACGGGTCTTTGGCGGCAGGGGACCCTTCAGTCACTCTGGGTCTTCGGCAGCGGGGGGCCCTTCAGTGCTGCCGAAGACATGGAGCGACTGAAGGACCCCACTCCCCGCCGCCAAAATGCCACCGAAGACCCGGACCTCCGCCGGGTGAGTACAAGCGCCGCAGCTCCCCCGCTTTGCCCCAGGCCCCCTGAATCCTCTGGGTAGCCCTGCCTGTGCTTACAGTTCACTACTACCTCATCACAACATCATTTACAACACTGCAGAGTTTGGTCCTCAAAAAAAAGTATTTTACATTAGACTTAAGAATAAACTTGTTTTATTCTAACTTTTGCATCTGTCAGGGATTTTTAAAAGGGTCTTGTAGGTAATCTAGGAAGATGAAAGTGACTGGAAATAAAGGTGGGAAAAGTCTAGGTCTTCCTTGATACAGCTAGTGAAACAAAATTATGATACAGTAAACTAATGATGTTAACATCTGAATTTCTTTTGTTGGGCATTACTACTTCCATATTGTTTACGACTAACTTACATATTATTGAAGAGACAAGTATATCTTTTTCTAATATGATGATGCTATAAAATATTGCTCTCAGAACAGTTAAAGAAAGGAAGATCCAAGAGATGATAATAGAAATGGTGCTGAGGGAGATATACTGTGATGGTATATTTCTGAAATTTAAGTAGTTAAGAATGTCTTTTTATGGCTATGCTTAAACTTCCTTATAAAATACCATACATATTTATATGCCAATAGCATAAATTGTGAGAGCTGAGTGTTTGCTTGTTAAACTAACTGATTATTTAGGCCCTGGCCCTGAAAGCTGATCTCTGCAGAGCCCCATTTAAGTCAATGGGTATGGATCAAAACATAACCCATCACATGTAGTATGTTGTTCTTTTCCTTTATACAGATAACTCCGAGTTTCTCTGTTATCTCCCTTAACATGGGCAAAGGGTAAATCATAAAATACTTACAAAAACCTCTCCCTGGGGTATCTCAGAAATATTGCTAAGTGAGCTGCTGATTGTCCAGGAGATTAATAAATGTTTTTTCTTCTGTCACAGAGAGCAGTCATAAAATCATTAAGAGAAACACCCCACTTGCCTTGCAAACCATCTGGATAAGACTCCCCCCTGAAGTTAATGGGCGAAGGGTTTCGTGCATGTAGCACATGTTAGGAATTATGCAACTTGAATCTGCTTTTTGCACTCAGCAAGGCATTGGAGGCAGTGCAGAGGAGCTGCAGAGCAGTGTCTTCAGGAGGAATTTTGACTGACTCCCTCAAGGAGCACACAGTGAAGCAGGAAGCATCACCACTCTGGGACCCTCATGCCGCCACACAGGCCGCTGTCAGAGAGCAAGGCCTGCACTCTCCAAGCATACTGGACAGCTGGATGGAGGCTTCTGACATCTCACACTCCCTACACGTCCTACTGTGTACCTGCTCAGAGGCTCAGAATGAATTAATACAATATATATCTTATCTCTTTTCATTAAAACTTGGACTAATTACATCCCCTTCGTTCCTCAAACTACTTCCTAAGAGTGTCTTATTTTAGCAGTAACAATATTGCAGCTCCTGCATTTCCTAGAGCTTTAAGCACCTCATTACAATGGGCTATTCTTTAGATAGCCATAATACACATATTCATCTTTCAGCAGCTGTTGCTAGAATTTTAAACATAACCTTCTTTAGAATTGCTCAATTCAGCTAGGCTGTCTCTCAGTAATGGAGTACTCTATTAAATAGCCTGTGAAGTGTGTTTTTAATTTTATCATGGATTTGGTGCCAGAATAATTCATTTTTAACATCCCCAAAATACAAAATACATAGGTGATTTTCAGTATGATTGTATATTCTCCAGAAGAGGTCTGAACAGTTAGAAAAATTGCATCTAAAATTATAGAAGAATTTAAAAAAGAGTTATCACTTGCCACTGGAATCCCTTCCAAGAAGCGGAGAAAGGAGTTGCATGTGCAGTGAATATTATATCAACTCAGCTTTTATGTCCCTAAACTGCTGCTGTATTCTTTCACCAGCCTTTCTGCAGAGCACAGAGGAAATCAACTCTCTTTCCTTTTCCCACCCCCTAATATTTAAGAGGCGCGGTGGATAACTGAATGGTAAAGCATGTTTGCAGCTCAAAAAAGGTTGTTTCCCATCCCAGTAACAAAGAAAAATCTCAGTTTAACCTGTCTTTTGTCCTCCTTATTTTCAGTCCTTTGATGTAAATATGACTGTAACCGATAAGCAGACAGCTATGGTTTTCTCTCCCAGCTTGATCCAAAGAGTTGGGATTTATGAGGCAGATATAATAAGAATGAATCATATTATTTGCTCAATTTAGATTGATAACCCCTATTTGGTAAATCAACAAATTTTGTTTTTCAAATTAGCTTAAAAGCAAATGACATGCACATTATCCAAAACATTATGGGCTGGATTCTGGCTGGTCCTTACAGAGATGCACAGTGGGGGGTACAGAATAAAGAGCCTCTACCTCTCCTTGTGTGATCGGTATCAAGGCCAGGAAGAATTGTTCTACTTCCTAACCACTGCTCTGAGAGTTCATGGTGCCCAAAGGGATGATGGCATGGTGAGATGAGATACTTCTTAAGGGGTGTATCAGTGTGTGTATCCCCTGCCCCCGTGCACCCTGGAGACTCATGGCTTGATTCTGAACTCAGTTACACAAGTGTAAAATGAGTGTCACTCTATTGGCTTCAATGAAGTTACTCCTGACTTACACCAGTGTAACTGGGGAAGAATCAGTCCCTCGGTATCTATAATGCATTTCAATGTGTTATTGGTAGACTAGAATCAGTATGAAGTCCAAGCAAAGCAGCCCTACCAGGCCAGAATTGATTATCAGCCCAGGAACTGGGCCAGGATCAAAAGTGCAAGGGAAAAAAATGAAAAAAATAACAAAGAATAACAGAAGAAGCAGAATTTCCATGAAATTCCATGAAAGTCTATGTAATCATAAACCCAAATGAATACTTTAACCCAAAATAAAATGCTTGCTCATCCTCTTACTTACATCAGTGTAAATCACAACTCTATTGATATGAATGGAGGTGCACTGGTGTAAAACTAGTGCAAGTGAGAGATTCTAGTTCATAGACTTTAGTAAAAGTTATTGGTACTAAAGCATAAAGGTACTGTCTTCCTGGTAGATAGGCTGAAGGTTGTGTGTTCAAACTGAATGAATAACTGTAGGCACTCTAGTCATTACTTCAAGTATGGAAAAAGATATTATCATGCGGCCTTTGTGTTTATCAAACTCTGGGACTATTGCCCTTCCCTGAAATCATGTACCTTTTAAAAAAAAAGCCATGGAGTGGATAGGTATTATGCTATATTATTACATTTTTGTTCAGTGAATTAAAGGAGACACTCAGAAAATTATTAGTCATCAAGATTAAAATCCTGAAAGATTAATATAAGAACACATAGTATGCACCATTGAAAACTATAAATTCAGAGATAACATTTCCAGTAAGAAATAAAATAAGTTAAAAGTAAATGAGATGTTGTTAGGAATAAGGAAATAGAAAAAAATTTGAAAGTTTGAATTATAGTGAAGAGTTCAAAAGAATGACGACCAGTTCATAACTGCCATACTCAACCTGCTCACTAAACTAAAACTATTCTGAAAAGCCTTCTTAGACTCCTGCCAAAATAGACTATGTCACTCTGAACAAGCCAGCCCTCCAATGGAAAAGACCTGTCTAGAAGCTATGCCATGATCAACAGTCTTCTTGCCTAAAGACCTAGCATTTAACAGTGCCAGGCTAAGAAGTTATTTACTTTTTGTCCTGTTGCAGACAGCTACTGTTTAGGAGTACAATCTTTTACAAGACATGGAATACAAGCAATATCCATTATTTTCTAGAGAAGATCAGATACAGGATCTGTTGGCATACAATATAATTGACTTTTGCAAAGAGTCTTTCATACAAAAGTATCCCAAAATACTTCACTGAAATTATGTGCCCACAGAAGCCACTTGCTGCATCTTTCATAAGTAGAAAAGTTCTCCAAGTAACTGCCAAAAGGCAAGGGAGCTACATGGAGTGAAAGAGTGGTCCAAGAAGGAAGAGTTTAAAATTCTTTCAAGTCCAAAGAACAGAAAGGAGGTACAACAAACAATGGAAAGATAAAATTTCACAAATGTACTGTACTAAAAGTACAAACCACATGTGGACTCTGGTCCTGATTTCAGGTATATTGGTGTAAATCAGGAGGAGTAAGTCAACTGAAGACAGTCAAATTACAATGTGTAAAACTGGTGGGAGGAGAATCAGGCCCAGTAAAGTTACATTGGTACAAAACAACTGTAAGTAAGATGAGAATCAGGCCCATTTTGTTTAGATTACAAGTCCCTTGAAGCAGGGTCTTTGTGTCTTGTACAGCTTAACAATGAATAATAATAATAATGTAACATGTTAAGGACACAGGATGAAACATAGAATCATAGAGTGTGAGAACTTTTTAAATCAAAGCAAATCTCACCTATGATATGCCCTAATTTAGAAGCCACAGACAGTGACATGGATTTAAATAAGGAACTCCACAGAGTACTACCAACTGTCTGCCCCCCAAAGGGTGCCTAACCTAGCACTTAGGTGAGCTGGGTGAAACATGAAGAAATCAATGTGATACTTTTAGGCAACCCCATGGAACCTGCAGCCAGCACCCTAGTGAATCACAGATATCAGCTAGTACTTAAGAACCCAGAAAGGAAAGGATAAATTAATAATAAACAAAGTTAAAGACTGAATTACACAATTCTATAAAACTTCAAAAAGGCCTGATAAGACTGCATGGGGTATTATAAGAATGTTGGCATAAGGCAGAATTAAGTACCAAGCCTTTTCAAGTCTGTCTCATGGTGATGTATTTCTCCTATTTTGTTCACAATTCAGCTCTGAATATTAACTAAGTTTTTCCATTGCTAGCTACAGAATGATGAAACAACAAATCCAGTGGAGTAAATGAAAAATCAAGGGAGTCAAAGATCAGGTAATAATAGAGAATTACTGTAATTCTTAAGTTTGAGGGGAGGGTGGGAAGAGGAAGCAAAACCAGACCAGGATCAGAAGACAGTTCCTTGCAGAAAATGTATTAATGAATGACCAAAGCTTGCTCCCACTAAATTTGAGACTGTAACAGAGGCAGGATAGGGCCTTTGGCCCCTTAGAAATACAGCTAATGTAAATGAAGCACATTCATAAAAATCAGGGGCAAAGTAACAGAAAATTCTATTTTCTGGTGTTATCTGGGGCTAGAAATGAGAAGGCAGTGTTATAGCACCAGAAGAAGTTCAACAAACCTTGAGAGCATCCAACCCCAATAATCAAACTGCTTAGCAATTTTTACCATGATAGCCAAGAGTCATTTCTCAAGAGATGGAAGCAAGGATCTCTGACTGGCTCAGTGAGTTATTCACCACAGCTCTGATAGAAAAGCTTACTACCAGGATTCAGGAAGGAATAATTGCAGGAGGGTAAGTGGGGAGGAATACAAAAATTGGATACCCACAAAGAAACCACCCTTCTTTTCAGCTACATGAACCTAATTCTCAAATACACCCCATTGGCCAAATTCATTCTTTTTGTAATGTGGGGAAGAACTTGGCTCTATGTTTTGCTTGTTCAGTGTCTCAAGAGCTGTTCTGAATCTAAATTAATGGAATTAATGACTAATCTAGGGGATATTTATTCTGAAAACACTTGTCTCTGCACCTCTTTTATAATTTATGCTTATTTCTTTACATATCATGGACCAAATTCTGATCTCAATCCCATCTGGGATAATTCAGTTAGCCCATATTGTCCTGTCTCATAGCAAAAGCCAGTCCTTGGGATCATAGGACTCTTCTTGGCAGTAGTGGCTCTGGGAATCCCAAGGGAGTTTGGGAAAACCATGTAAAAGATAATACAGTTTAGGACAGGGGTGGGCAAACTTTTTGGGCCGAGGGCCACATCTGGGTGGGGAAAATGTATGCAGGGCCGGGGCAGGGGGTTGGGGTGTGGGAGGGAGTGTGGTGTGCAGGAAGCGGCTCAGGGCAAGGGATTGGGGCAGAGGAAGGGTGCAGAGTGTATGAGGGGGCTCAGGGAAGGAGGTTGGGGTGAAGGAGGGGTGCAAAGTGCAGGAGGGGGCTCAGGGCAGGGGTGCAGGAGGGTTCGGACTGCAGGAGGGGGCTCAGGGCAGGGGTTGGGGTGCGGGACGGGTGCGGGGTATGGCAGGGGGCTCAGGGCAGGGGGTTGGGGTGCAGGACGGGTGCGGGGTGCATGAGGGGGCTCAGGGCAGGGATTTGGGGTGCAGGAGGGGTGCAAGGTGCAGGCAGGGGGCTTAGGGCAGGGAGTTGGGGGGCGGGGTGCAGGAAGGGTTCAGGCTCTGGCCCGGCGCTGCTTACCTAAAGCGGCTCTGGGGTGGCAGCGGTGCGCACCGGGGCCAGGGCAGGCTCCCTGCCTGCCTGCCCTGTCCGCAGCCCTGCGCCACTCCAGGAAGTGCTGCAGCCCCTGGGGAAGGAGTGGCGAAGGGCTCCGCGTGCGCTGCCCTTGCAGTGCCTCCAGGTACCTCCTCCGAAGCTCCCATTGGTCGCAGTTCCCCATTCCTGGCAAATGGGAGCTGTGGGGGGCAGTGCCTAGAGGCAAGGGCAACGCCAGAGCCATCTGCCCCCCAGCCTGGGGGCCACAGGGATGTGGTGCCAGCTGCTTCTGAGAGCGGCGCGGGGCCCACGGCTCCACTGGGGGCAATCCCACAGGCCAGATCCAAAGCCCTGAGGGGCCGGATCTGGCCCGCGGGCCATAGCTTGCCCACCCCTGGTTTAGGATGTCCATTTTTAATGTAAGTTTTGCCAAAGTGTAAGGGTAAAAACTGCTCACCCTCATCCTCTGGACCATCGTAGCAGATCTTCATCACTTACCCCAGCATAAATCAGGAGTAATGGCACTGAAGTCAATGGAGTTCCATGATGAAAAACGAATATGAGATCAGAATAAGGCCCATTAGCTTCAATAGATTCACTCTGACTTGAACTAGTTTAACTAAGGGCAGGATATGTACATATACCATCGATATGAAGTCATTAAAAACAAAACAAAACAAGGCAGGTGGCTCCTATTTAAACACATTTCACACACTGAACAGCATGTGGGGGAACTGCTTGCAAAGAAACACATTCCTGGGTATGAGTTGGGAAGGAATCCATAATGGTTATTGAAAGCATCCTGCCTCACCACATCCATAGCACCATAAAGGCAGATAAAGATTCCCACCCTGGTGGTGGCCTACTGTGATTTATAGCTGAAACAAGCTGGGACTAATTAAATCTACTGTTCCATGAATAGGCCATTTTCATTACCTCAGGATACATTTTTACAGGCTCAAGCTCTAGATCTTCTAATGCACTTTAAACGCCATGAAGCTAGAATTAAGCAAAGGATTTTTCTTTCTTCCTTCATCAGCCATGAATAAAGTTGTGCAAGGTCAGAAAGGATACAGCAAATTCACTCAGAATATCACCTCAGCTATAGATAAGGTGAATGCAACTTCACTGGAATGGAACCTTAAATAACTGCTAATGAACATGTTGCGTCTGCGTGTTTCTCTTTGTGATATGTTGGCTTTCATCAGAGACAATGGGCCAAATTCTCTGAGCTACTCTAATATAAATCCACAGTAATTCCACTGATATTAAAAGGAGGAGAACAAGCTGCAGAAGGAGCTGGTTTCTTTCAGCAGGTGCACTATTATGAAACTTTAAATTGTTTTCCTTTAGTTTTCATTCAATTTACATAAAACAATTGTGGTTAACCTTAGCAATCTTGTACTGTTTCTGCAACTGCTAATCAGGAGCTGCACAGTGTAGGGCTGCAAAGAACCAATTTCCTACACCAGCCAAAAGCTCAGGTGCTATTGTAGTGTCCAGTCCAACTTCCACTGAAGTCAATTCGAGTTGGATCAAGTCCTTGGAGAACAGTTCCTTTAAAAGTGTTTTTCCATAGGCTGATTTGCATTTGAAAAAAGGTTTCTGTGTTAAAATATTTTTTAGAGCCTTCAATTAGCACACAGAAGAGTCCTATCAAGGGGGCATCTGCAGTGTCGGTTTCAGACCAAGATTTAATATTGGGGGTTTTATGGGCCTTTGAAACTGACCCCAGAACAATTGTCCATGTTTACAGTAGTGAGCTTTAACATGCCACTGGGGGTTGTTTCATAGTCACAAAGAAAAGAAAAGAAACTACAAAATTCAGAATTCTGCCAGAAAAATAAGTAGGTTAAATCAGGCAGATGTTTAATATTAACCAAAAGAATGGCCAGATTCATGATTTTCTTTTTCCTTAACAGCAATATCAACAAACAAGTTTAACCTCACTGGAAAAAAATCATCCTCTACCCACTTAACTATTCAAGTGCTGGATCTGTTAATCAGTTCCACTTCTGTGGTTATTAACAGCTTCAGTTCTGTGCCTCTTTATCATGTCAATAACAGTGGGGCAAAGCACATCTCCCATGCTGCTCCCTATACCTAGAGAATCCGTATGCATTCATCTTTTTTACTGCAGCATCTACTGAACATGTATTTAAAGCCCTCTGCAAAGTCTTTCTTCTCCATTAATAGTGTATGTAACAAATATTCAGTGTATGTGGTTGGGTTTCAAAGGTTTGGTAATTTTTAGATATTAATCTAACATCAGAGGACATGCAGGGATGCTTTATTCATTTTTATCCAGTTGTGTTTTTTAAAAGAAATGCAATGGGCCAAACACAATCTAAAATTACCATGTTTGGTATAAAAATAGAAACAGTTATGTAAATACAGAGACAATAGGTAATGAGAGAAATGTGGCTATGTTTAATCATCTCAGCAAAGCAAAGCAAAGCAAAGACAAAGGACACAAAATAAACTCTTTAGTTTAATAAATGGAAAAATTTATGTTCAGCACATAAAAAGCTCTTACTATAAAGCTTTATTCTTTTTACCTAGTTTTTCAGAAAAGACGAAGCTTTGTTATGTCTTTATAATGAAGACCTGTTTCCCAGGTTACTTCCTGTTTGGATTACTTAAAGGCTGATGATGCCACATTATACATTTTTAAAGACTGATGATACTATCCTTAAATCTGTTTTGACTAGTAAAAATTCTGCTTTTAATTGGAATCAAGGTTTGGGAAGAGAAAATAGTCTGCTGTTTCTAGTATCTGATAGGGTAGATTTGGTACATTCCAGTGGGGCTTGTGTCACTGTTTGGGCAGACCAGCCTTGCTATCAGTGTGTAATTAAATAACCCACAAATGAAGCCTTTAAGACTGTTCTACTCTATTATTTATTTATATTGCAGTAGTGGCTGGGAGCACCAAACTAACAAGGCCCCACTGAGTGAGGCACTCTACAGACGGCAATACAAAGACAGCTCCTGTGCCAGGGAGCTCCCAGTCTAGCCAGACTCAAGAGCTGTACCTCACTTTCAGACTTTCCTAACTAAGCTATCAATGTCCTCGCTTCATAGGTTTGGCTCTGAACAGTAGCTTACAGCTGTTTTCTTATCATTTTGTTATCGTTCTGTCTAACGTGAAATTCTGGTTTCTGCTTATTAGGTGGAATGGTAAATTAATGTGTTAGGATCGGATCTTCCTTGCTGTTACACAGTAAGTTCACTGGAGTTACTCTAGATTTACAAAAACATAAGAGAGATCAGAATCTGGCTGCTGGGTTCAAATCCTGAGTAAGTTACAAATGAAATGAGTTTGGTGGCCTCATCCAGCTTTATGAATATTTATTATTTGGATTACAGTAACACCGAGAGGATTGGGCCCTGTTGCACTGTGCAAACACATAGTAAGAGTAGTCCCTGCTCCAGACAGCTTAAAACCTATATAGTCAAAGAAAACAAAGGATAGGAAGGGGGGGAGGTACAGAGAGGGGAATTGATCTATTCAAAATCACGTGACATATCAGTGACAGAGCCAGGATTAGACCCTGGTCTCCTGAGTCCAGCAATTTATCGACTAGAACTCACTGTCTGTCCCAAGATTTGATTTTAGTGTTGTTGCACTGATGTCAGGATATAATGTAAACAATTGCCATGATTCACTGTCTGTGCTCAAGAGAGGCCCAGAATTCTCATAACAAGGGTGATGCAATAAGGATTGCGATGCACTGCCAGAGCTCTGTAGAAAAGCTTTGTGCACCTGCCTGCTTTACGCATGTCTTAATCCAGGGCTATTAGACCTTTGGCATTCATAAACACAAAGGTACCCAATAGATTTTATAGGGGGTTTTTAACCTCCCTTTAGCACTTGCTTTTACGGCAGTCTTTTTTGTACTGCTTTACATGCTTAAGAGTCCGCGTACCTGCTTTTATATACACTGCAGGAAGATAAATTCACCAAAACACTTTACAATGTTCAGGAACATGAACAATTCAGACAATACTGTCTTATAGCACCAGATGGCTGGATTTCTGCTGATAGTGAATTACAGTGTTTCATAAGAGATGATAGAAGTTTTCTAATTTTCCACTATGCAAATACAAGAGCAGGAAAAGAGACACTACTTTCTCTCCTGAACTAGCTTTATGGAATCATCTGTGACTCTTCTTCCCACAGATAGTAGCACATCATGTCAGCTAGACATGATATGAAGTGATCTAATGACTGAACAAAAGCCAGTATAAGAACTGATTGTTCATCTTAATTCTTCATACACTAGTGTGTCAGATAAAAGTGACTGGCATTGCTTTCCAAGTATTTTTGTTATCAGGCACTGATATTTCTGCATTTACACCAACAAAAATGCTCTGTTGCAGCCTATGAACTTAAGTCATCAGCTCACGAAAGCTGATTCAGCTATACAGTAGAACCTCAGAGTTACGAACACCAGAGTTACGAACTGACCAGTCAACCACACACCTCATTTGGAACCGGAAGTACACGATCAGGCATCAGCAGAGGAGAAAAAAAAAAAAAAAAGCAAATACATTACAGCAGGGGTTCTCAACCTTTTTCCTCCTGAGGCTCCCAACATGCTATAAAAATACCTCGGCCCGCCTGTACCACAACTGTTTCTCTGCATATCCAGTAGTTAAAAGCCAGGACTGGCATTAGGGGATAACAAGCAGGGCAACTGCCCAGGGCCCCACGCCACAGGAGGGCTTGGGCTTCAGCTTTCTGCCCTAGGCCTCAGCAAGTCCAACGCCAGCCCTGCTCTCTAGTTTATTTTGGCAGACCCCCTGAAACCTGCTTGCGGACCCCCAGGAGGCCCCAGATCCCTGGTTGAGACCCACTGCAGTACAGCACTGTATTAAACATAAACTACTAAAAATATAAAGGGAAAGGAGAATTTTTCTTCCGCATAGTACAGTTTCGAAGCTGTATTAAGTGAATGTTCAGTTGTAAACTTGAAAGAACAACCACAACGTTTTGTTCAGAATTACAAATAGTTCAGAGTTACGAACAACCTCCATTCCCAATGTGTTTGTAACTCTGAGGTTTTATTGTACTGTAGGAAAGATTACATGCTTCTGGAAACTTAAACCATGCACTTTTAACCAAATAAGAATTGGTATGAGTGTATGCATCCCCAGATGGCTTAATGCAAGGTTGGATCCTTTCCTGATTGAGCTGGGGAAGAATTTTAGAGGTCTTTGATCAGAAACTGGGGTATCTATGAGGCCAACAGTTCTGTTAAGGAGCACCGTTAGGGAGAAAGCAAGACTATAAGGCCTTATCTTCATAACACCTAGGTAAAGGGGGGAGAACTCCACTACAGGACTTCTGTTGGGGGTATCCCCTAATTATAGAACAATGAGGTGAACAGGATAGCAAGCTCCTTCACATCCTCTTCTTTGAGAAGAATGGGTGTGGGGCTAATGTTTCCAACCATACTCCCCACCTGAGGATTTGTGTATATACCCTGTCCTTGAATTCATTTTATTTCCCCGCTTAG
Source organism: Mauremys reevesii (assembly GCF_016161935.1). Classification (NCBI taxonomy): domain Eukaryota; kingdom Metazoa; phylum Chordata; order Testudines; family Geoemydidae; genus Mauremys; species Mauremys reevesii. Next base: position 90,960,681 of record NC_052628.1, on the reverse strand, counting down.
GGACCTATATGCATTCTCAATTCGCATAAGAAGCTAATTTATGCACTCTACTTCCCTCCACTCCAGGCTTTTCTGCAGCTTGCTCCTGCAGAGTTGTTCCTTTCTCTTTTTGGTCAGCCCTCTGCAACAAAGCCAGAATCCTTGGCCTTCTGGGTGTTGCATGGCTCAGAACACCGTGGATATTTTCTTCTTGGATTATATTTTACAGTTGCATAGTCTTAGCAATAACAACTATGGATTTCTTTCCTATAAGGAACAGCTGCTTTTCATGATTTATTTCTGTCTCTCGGGCCAGTACACCAGAAGATTCAGACGTCTGCATCCCCAACATGGATCTAATTCTTACAAACAAAATGGGAATGTTTCAGCAGATAGGATTTCTTTGGAAGAATTCCTACTATACACTGTAAGCAATAATGTGGGTAAAATGTGTCATTAGGAAGTCACTACAGGGTCAAGGGAAACTCACTGAAAATCTTAGGTTAATCTGCATGGGTTTCTTTTTAAAAACATATATTAATGACATTTTAATAGTTTATAGGCAGAACAACAAATATAAAGACTAGTTAAACACACATCTGGAGCCAGATACTCCATTTTTTGTGCACCAAGTTTGCAGTGTGTAAGGCAAGGTGATTCAGACTCATACAATCCAAACTAGTGAAATATTCCAGAAATTACAGCCTCATAGAATCATATTTTGTTGGATTTACCCAATCCACTTTGCAAAACTACATAATGAAACTATCTGTTGCATAGGAGGTGCAGAAGGACCACAGTTCAGTCCAGAACTTGGAGTAGCAGCCACGAAGGGGATGTGCTGCCAGGGGCGGCTCTAGGAATTTGGCCGCCCCAAGCACGCCGGTCCCGCGGCTCCGGGGGACCTCTTGCAGACGTGCCTGCGGAGGGTCCGCTGGTCCCGCGGCTCCTGTGCACCTCCCGCAGGCATGACTGCGGAAGGTCCGCCGGAGCCGCCTGCCGCCCTCCCGGCAAAATGCCGCCCCAAGCGTGCGCTGGGGTCTGGAGCCGGCCCTGTGTGCTGCACCCCATGACTTGTCTGGTGATTGTGTGGGATGAGTTCTAGACTACCAGATCCTGCTGCTTTCTCCTAACAAAACCTGAATAGCGGCACTCTGCATGGAAGGCTGGAGCTCTTCCTTAATATTGTTTCTAGGTGCAGCACACACCCATAACCAACCAATGAAACTGAATAATTGGGGTGCACAGGTATACCCCATCTTTCTTATTGAATTCTAAATCCCATAACTCTTGTATTCATTGCATATTGGCTCTTCATATTTTCCTGTTTTGTGTTGCACATGCACACTGCGGTTCAATAGTATGAGTACAACCTTCTCAGCCCTAGTATCACCATGCTAGGCAGCTTGTCCCTTATCCTATTGTGCTCCATTGGAGGGGCTATTCCTAGGCAGTAGCCTCTCTAGCAATGGGGATTAGTAATTCAACTGCATACTCACAAGTGGGGAAATCCATCTGCACATGCTTTAAAACTGACCTTCATTTTTAATTGATCAGCAGTGCAACCAGTTGCTGGTGAAAGTGGGAACAGGCTAAAGTTTGGGGTAGAGCTTTCTCTCCCTTCGCAGAGGCATCCACAGGAGATAATTCAGTTAGAAGATTTATCTACTTATTATCATGCATGCAATGGGAGATGGTTGTATCCTTTGGTGCGCCGGAAGATGGTCCTGGCTGGTACCACCAGTTTTGGAGACCTCCTGGACTACGATCAGAGGGACTGGGTGGACCCCATGGCACTCAGCCAGCACATGGAGCTGCCCACCCTCTCATGTGCTCCAGGAATGAGGGCAACCTTGCCTCCTGCTTCTCCCACTTTCCTCAAGCAGGTCAATCTCCCTGCCCATCCCTCTCCTCTGGGCCTCCGGAACTCATTCAGCCAATCCACCTCCAAACTGCACCCAGAGAACATCTGTACACACTTGTGCATCCCACCATCCACTTCCTCATGTCCTGCTCCAACACCTGCTGCCACCTGAGAAGTGCGAGAAACCCCAGTGGGCCAGCCTGTAATCCACTCTGGTCCCATGATCTGCCAGGGATATTAGTTGACGACTCCCCATCAAGTCATGAGAATGGGCTCACAAATTCCACTGAGGGGACAGGCCTTTAGTTCTGGGCAGGACTAGACCCACTTAATCCAGTCCTGCAAATAATACAAGAGAGATGTAAAGAGCATACAGGGTAAAACAATGAAGTTAGCTTTGAGAGAGAGTATCCCAACCCCTACCACACTAATTGATGCAGCCTTTAATAATACGATGTATTTACATTTTGAAATCATTATTCTTCATGAGTATTTTTTAAATGTCAAAGTAAATATTAGATAAGATACTAGACACACTTAAGGAGGTGCCTGTTGTCCAATAATTCTCTATTAAGGTTATGCTGACACCTATAAAATGTCTTAGGACACATTTCTGTGATTTATGACATCAGCTGAGCCCTATTAACAGATAACTATTGCATTTGGTAACTGTTTATTGGTTTCTAATTATACCAGCAACTTTAGCAAAAGAATCTACAAAACCTTGACTTCTACCCTGACCTAAGAGAACAATAGAAATACACATATGCTACTTTGAATTAAAGAAACATTTTGAGGATGAAAATGTTCTATTACGTTTTAAAACTGCCAATTCAAAATTGTCATTTTCTAGATTTGATTATTCCACCAGTAAAAAGGATTTCTATTATGTTTGTTCTAAAAAAGCAATAATTCATCTAAATGACAGAATCCTAAATCTCAGGACCAACCCTACTACAATAAACTAAGGTGGGTACACAGAGTAGAGGGGGAAAATCGTTAACCACTTCAGTGTTTCCTAATTTACCACCTACAGTGTGCACAAGTGCTGCCCATTAGCCTTGGCATATCCACTTTGACAATGGAGCACTAGCTTTTAAAGTAAAATTTCTAGTCTGAAAAGTAACTCTAATAATAGGATTGTGGGGTGCAAGGCTGGTTGTCTCAATTATTTCCATATCAAATGCACTCAGTTTATGAGTAAAAAGATGCTTTGCTACCTTCTGGCCTTGGAAACGCAATAGGGGTGCTGTGAGTCAAGTTAGGTTTACTCTGTTGCATCGTCACCAGCAATAAATGTTCGGCAGGCCAAATTAGTCCTTTGGCTACATCTGCCAATCCAGTTATCTTCAAATTGTGCCGTCGCTCACACCTCTGCAAACCCTCTGAACAGATATAACTGACTGGAACTTAATAAACAAGATACTGGCACAGAAAGAAATGTGGCTTATCTGTGGCTCAAGAGTGCTGGGCACAGAGGAAGAGACAGAGAGAATGGATGCAAAGATGACTTGGAATCCTAATCTATGAATACACACAGGGTCAGATTTTAAATAGTACCATAGTCCTCTGGGACTACTCACGGGGGAAGGTATTACTCAGAGTAGGGCTGACAGAACTGGAGCTATAGCGAGCAAATCGAGTAAACATTGGCTTTTTTTCTCTCTCCTCATTATCTCTTTTCAAAGTAGAACCATACTTTAAAAGATTACAAACACATCATACTCCGGCAGAGACAGCAATAACACAAGTACGTAGAGACAAAATTAGAAAGACCAAGGCATAAAATGAGATTAAACTAGCTAGAGACAAAAAGAGTAAAAAGAAAACATTCTACAGATACATTAGAAGCAAGGGGAAGACCAAGGACAGGGTAGGCCTGTTACTCAATGGGGGGCGGGAGGGAGGGGAGTGGGACACGACGGACAATAACAAACACTGTGGAAATGGCAAAAGTGCAAAATGACTTTTGTTTCAGTTTTCACCAAAAAGTTTAGTAGCAATTGAACATATAACTTAATGAATGTCAGTGAAAATAAGGTAGGATCAGAGGCTACAATAGGGAAAGAACAAGTTAAAAATGTCTTAGACAAGTCAGTCTTCAAGTCACTGGGGCCTGATGAAATACATCCTAGAATACTCAAGGAGCTGACTGAGGAGATATCTGAGCCATTAGCAATTATCTTCAAAAAAGTCATGGAAGACAGATGAGATTCCAGAGGACTGGAAAAGGACAAATATAGTGCCAATCTATAAAAATGGGACTGAGGACACCCCAGGGAATTACAGACCAGTCATCTTAACATCAGTACCGGAAAGATAAGGGAGCAAATAATTAAGCAATCAATTTGCAGACACCTAAAAGAAAATATAGTGATTAATAGTCAGCATGGATTTGTTAGGAACAAATCGTGTCACACCAACCTAATAGCTTTCTTTGACTGGGTAACAAGCCTGGTGGATAGGGGGAAAGTGGTAGATGTGGTATATCTTGACTTTAGTAAGGCTTTTGATGCTGTCTCACATGACCTTCTCATTAACAAACTAGGGAAATACAACCTAGATGGAGTTACTAAAGGTGGGTGCATAACTGGTTGGAAAACCATTCCCAGAGAGGAGTTATAAGTGGTTCACAGTCAAGCTAAAAGGGCATATCAAGTGCGGTCCTGCAGAGATCAGTTATGGGTCTGGTTCTGTTCAATATCTTCATCAATGATTTAGATAATGTCATAGAGTGTACAGTTATAAAGTTTGCAAATGATACCAAATTGGGAGAGGGTGCAAGTGTTTTTGAGGATAGGATTAAATTTCAAAATGATCTGGACAAACCGGAGAAATGGTCAATAAGGACAAATGCGAAGTTCTCCACTTAGGAAGGAACAATCAGTTTCACACATACAAAATGGGAAATGACTGCCTGGGAAGGAGTACTGCAGAAATGGATCAGCCAGGGTGTGTGTGTGTGTGTCATAGTGGATCACAAACTAAATGAGAGTCAACAGTGTAACATTTATGATGTTGCACCCCATAATGCTTTATAGAAATTTGCTTGTGAGTGAAAATATGACATAACTGAAATATGTTTTATGCTAGATGTGCCATGTAACATGTCTTTGCAAAGGTTATGATCTACTGAATATATTCATCCTGTTTGTATGCATGTATCATTTTTATATCTGAAATTATGAGTGTTGGCTCTATGTTTGTATTTAAAGTGTTTACTGTAGGAAGCACATAAGGCAGATTTTGTCAACACAGTGTGAAGGGGTTATTCAAGTAATTGGGAGTACTTAACTAACAGTGGACTTTGGAAGCTGCCAATCCACATCTGAGCTTTCCTGGGAACATTCAAACTAACATGTAAACAATGGTGTCGGCCTGCAAAAAGCTGAATCATCCATAGACATGTGACTTGCCCAGGTGGCTACAGACTCCATCTTGCTGCTGTAATTTTGCACAGGAGAACAAAGAGGTTTCCACCCACAAGAGAGAGAATATAAAAGGCCCTGGAAACCCCTCCATTTTGTCTTCAGCTGTATCAAAAGATAGCCTCACCACCCCAAAGAGATGCCTGAAAGAAACTGGAACAAAGGACCCAGACTAGGAAGGAATCTAGTCTGTGAAAGAAGCTTATTGGAACATCTCTAAGGGTGAGATTTACCTGCATTTAGTTTCCTACTGTATTAGGCTTAGACTTGCATGTTTTTGTTTTATTTTGCTTGGTAATTTACTTTTTACTGTCTGTTATTACTTGGAACGACTTAAATCCTACTTTTTATACATAATAAAATCACTTTTTCCTTATTAATTAACCCAGAGCAAGTAATTAATACCTGGGGGAGCAAACAGCCATGCATATTTCACTATCAGTGTTATAGAGGGTGAACAATTTATGAGTTTACTCTGTATAAGCTTTATACAGAGTAAAATGGATTTATTCGGGGTTTGTACCATTGGGAACGGAGTATCTGGGTGCTGGAGACAAGAGCACTTCTTAAGCTGCTTTCAGTTAAGCCTGCAGCTTTTGGGGACATGGTTCAGACCTGGGTCAGTGTTTGCAGCAGGCAAGCGTGTCTGGCTTAACAAGACAGGGTACTGAAGTCTCAAACTGGCAGGGAAAATGGGCTCAGAAGTAATCTCAGCACATCAGGTGGCAATCCCAAGGGGGTCTCTGTGACCCAACCCATCACAACATTGTTGCAAAAAAAAGCAAACATCATTCTGAGATGTATTAGCAGGAGTGTTGTGAGCAAGACACGAGAAGTGATTCTTCTGCTGTACTCTGTTCTGATTAGGCCTCAGCTGGAGTATTGTGTCCAGTTCTGGGCACCACATTTCAGGAAAGATGTGGACAATTGGAGAAATTCTAGAGGAGAGCAACAAATATTATTAAAAGTCTAGAAAACATAACCAATGAAGGAAGATTGAAAACAATGGTTTTGTTTAGCCTGGAGAAGAGAAGACTGAGAGGGGACATGATAATAGTTTTCAAGTACATAAAAGGTTGTTACAAGGAGGAAGGAGAAAAAATGTTCTCTTAACCTCTGAGGATAGGACAAGAAGCAATGGGCTTAAATTGCAACAAGGGAGGTTTAGGTCAGACATTAGGAAAATCTTCCTCACTGTCAGGGTGGTTAAGCACTGGAATAAATTGCCTAGGGAGGTTGTGGAACATCCATCATTGGAGATTTTTAAGAGCAGGTTAGACAAACAACTGTCCAGGATGGTCTAGATCAGGCAACCTCTGGCACGTGGCTTGCCAAGGTAAGCACCCTGGTGGGCCGAGCCAGTTTGTTTACCTACCGTGTCTGCAGGTTCGGCCGATCGCAGCTCCCACTGGCCGCGGTTCGCTGTCCCAGGCCAATCAGGGCTGCGTGAAGCCACGGCCAGCACATCCCTCGGCCCGCGTCGCTTCCCGCAGCCCCCATTGGCCTGGGGCGGTGAACCGCAGCCAGTGGGAGCTGCGATCGGCCGAACCTGTGGACACGGCAGGTAAACAAACTGGCCCGGCCCACCAGGGTGCTTACCCTGGAAAGCTGCGTGCCAGAGGTTGCCAACCCCTGGACTAGATAAAACTTAGTCCTGCCTTCGGTGCAGGGGACAGGACTAGAAGACCTCTCGAGGTCCCTTCCAGTCCTACAATTCTATGAATGGGTTAAGGAAACAGACTCAGTTTCAAGCTTTCAAGGAAATATGGAAAACATAAGGGAGGAAAAAACTTTTAAAATTACAAAAATGTTTGTGTCTCCTTAGCTGCATTTTGACTAGTTGAGCTGTCAATATTTCTACTTCCCAGCTTAATAGCAGTCATTTCAGCTGGTTATTTTTCTTAAGGTGTTCATTTTGCATCGCAGAAATGAAGTATATGCAAAAGCGGATTATGGATGACAACTCCTACAAGTTAAACAAACAACTTGGCTTTTCTTCTGTGTTCATTTTCAGCTCCAGTGCTCTGGATAGCAGAAATATTTACTTATAAAAATTTTCCACTCTCCTCCTTCATAAAGATTAACAATAATAATAAATAATAACACAGACCACTGTAATTGATAGAACTCAGAGCAGGATTTGACCCTGCTTCTTTGGCCATCTGTAGCACTCTTCTTCTGTATATTTGTACAACGAAGTACCAACCTGTTTAGATAAGATAGTAATTCCTAGAGAAAAGAGTTAGATTAACATACGATTTTGGCATCATTACTTGGAAAGAGCAAGTGATGGGGATCTATTTCAGGTAAGGAAAGCTTATGTTCATCATAGCAATTAGAGCCACTTTGAAAATAAGCATTTTTCCTGCACTCTAGCTATTATGGGATATAAGATGATCCCTTAGGGGCCATTACAGCAAGCCCCAGAATTTATTGAAAGCCACGTTTGACCTTATGCTCTTGGGCTGCATTGAGCTCAGCACAGCTGTAGCCCAGAATCAGGGCAAGCAGGTGCACCCAGAGAGCACACCTCCTGGGCTACTGAATACCTTAGGAATATCTTCGTGTTCCATTTGAATCTGTGTTGTGTTGCCAAAAAATGTCCTAAAAACTGCACTAAATCTTACTTGTGAACTATGGGCCATATGCTCCTGCTCATGCAGCATGGAGGGAATGGAAAGGACCAAGTATCACAAAGAAGAGTCCTCACATGAGGATTCATGGTATTTTCTTCTCCACTGAGAGCTACCTGCCTTCCCTTAGCAGTTACTTTAATCATTTCTGGTCTGCTCAAGAAATGGAGGGGTTGGTACTGGTGCCATAGGAAGGCAAAGTCTAGGAATGACCCATTGTTCATGGTGTATTGCCCTTCAAATCCTTTAAAAGTAACAATGCATAAAACATCTTAAGTTACTATTGACTGGAGCAGTAACTCCCTGGTCATGGATCTGGCCCTGGTAAAGGGGCACGTTCTTATGGAGAGACCCTGCATGACATGTAGCCAGGATGATGGCAGGGAAATCTGTGGAAGCTTGGGCCTACATGGGATTCTTCTCTGTGGATGGCAGCATGCAGCCTTTTGTTTGCTATTCCCCATCCCACAATTGTTAGGTAACCATATGTCCCATTTTAAGCCCTGTCCTGGCCGGCCTGACTTTTTTGGAAAAAGTGGGCATTTGTCCCATTTGCTCTTTGGGAAATATGGTCACCCTAACAATTGTGCATCTGCTATCTAAGCATCCAAAAGGGGTTGATTCCACAGTGTGATGCTAGCCTAGGACCCATAGATTTCTTTCCTTTTTGTGCCTTTTAAGTTACAAAAATCACAATTTGTCAGTATGTGACCAAACCCCTGAGAGATGCACTCCTTGAGGACCAGACTTCAAAGAGAAACTGCTGAGCTCCAGTTCATCTGCAAATTTGACACCATCAGCTCAGGATTAAACAAAGACTGTGAATGGCTTGCCAATTACAGAACCAGTTTCTCACAGATCCAGACTAATCTGATCCTTGAGAGCCAAGATTATTCATAAAATATCAGAGCACTAGAAACACCAAAGAGTAAAGAGTCTGATCCCATCATCCCTATTAAATAAACATTTGTTACTACCGCTGGATTACATATAAGAAGGGATAGTTATTACAGAAACAGGAAACATTGCCCAGAGAGACAGACACATTAAAAGTTCCTGGTTGACAGCAGAGTTCATGTACAGATCTTTCAAGGAGAACACTTAATCCTTACAAGGCTAAAGATATGGGCGGCGATTTCCCTATTGTGAGTGTCATGGGGTGACACTGTCGTTTTAAGAGGGCAGAGGCCAGAGCAACCTGTGACTGGGCAGGTGACCCCCAATTACTCTTAAAAGAGGGCACCTGGGCCCTAGAGGGAGGAAGCTGTAAAGGGACTGCAGAGAGTGAAATGGCTCCTGCAGGGAAGACCCTTAGACATCAGGAGACTTTTGAGACAGTACCAGTGTGGGGGAGAAGGGACTGTGCCCAGCTTCTAGGGAGAAGACCATTTTTGGATTTTCTTGAACTTTAATCCAGTAAAACCAGACCCTAAGGAGTAGTATTACTGAATGGAAAGAAAGGGCCTATCTTCACTGTGCTTCACTCCAAACTATGGGGGTATGAACTGCAGAGCACACCAAAATGTTATGATCTGTCGTATGTTGGCACTGCTGGCATGAACTAAAAGGTATTCAGTTCACATTAACATAGTTGTGTTTGAAAGAGGACTATGTTAATGCAAATGAGGTAGGTACCTTTTAGTTTGTGCCAGCAGTGTTCACACAGGGCAGCTAGAGCACATTTTGGTGCACTCTGCAGTTCACACCCCCATAGTTCACACTATAGTGCAGTGTAGACGTAGCCAAAGACTTTGTGGAGTTCTTAAAAGGCCTGAAAGAGGAAATGCTCCCTTCCCTGCCCCCCCAGCCATAAACGGACACTCAGATGGTTACAGCCTAGGTTTGCCAACCCTCCAGGATTGGCCTGGAGTCTTCTGGAATCGGCATCAATCTCCCAGTGACTATTGAAAGCAATCCAGATTTTAATAGGATATTTTAAGAAAATGACATTACATCATGTTGGGGAAAAAAATCTCCCGGAATAGCTTCAGTCAGACTTAGCAACGCTATGACTGCCTGTTAGAGTGGGACACAATCACCAGTCGAGGGAGATTTGCCAGCAATAACTGAAACAAGCCTTAATGACAGAAGAGATAATCAACACTGCTTTCCAAACAAGCAGAAGACCAAGACTTCACACTCAGTTGTTTAAAAAGACAACTGGCTCTCTTAAATTTTGGGCTATGGTTTCATTCACAAATAAATTAAAATGAAATATTGTTTCTGCTATGAATGTCTACAGGTAATTTTCTTTTGAGGATTATTGTGCCAGGGTTTCTCAATCATATTCTCTTCTTTCATATATTTGACTCTCACTTGGTCTTATATTTAACTTTGTCCTAGCTTTAATATTCATTAAAATGTCACTGTTACCACCTGTTTGAGAGAGAGAGTCAGATACTATGTAATTTATTTCAGTCAAGTAGGAATTCTAGAGCATAAATAATATTATGGATAATGCAACAAAGAGTCCTGTGTCACCTTATAGACTATCAGATGCTTTGGAGCACAGGACTCTTTGTTGCTTTTTACAGATCCAGACTAACATGGCTACCCCTTTGATTATGGATAATGTCACCTGCCAACACCCAGGAAATCATAGCCAATAGGTCACTGCTTACATCTAGCTAAAGAGACACAGGCTGGGAATGGGAAAAGAGGGAAATGGAATGAGGGAGAGAAAAGAAGACAAAGAGATCCTAGCATTTACTTCTCTTCCCCCAACCAGCACTTCTTTTCATCCTTACTACTAGCAACAAAGAAGATCTTAATCCCCCTCTCGGGCCTGGGGGATGGGATAGCATAAGTAGGATCTTTACCCACTCTCAGGCCTGGGCGAGGAGGCCAGGGGATCCAGAAAAGCTGCTGCAGATCCAGCAGAGAGCTGCTGTGCCTCAGCCAGCCCTGAATTCACAGGGCTGAATGTTGCAGGAATAGTCCAACCCTGTATTTGCAGGAAAGGAGGAGGGACACCACCCTGATACATCAGTTCAAAATAAAATAAAATCACAATAAAATAATAATTTCATTTATAACCAGGGGGATCAGCTCAGGCCCACCTACTGGCCACAGCTGTGGTATTACAGCGAGAGGAGAGAGGCAATCACTCAGTCAGGTCATTCCCAGGCCAGTTAGGCCTTTATAGTTCAAAACAAAGACTTTATTCTACCCTTGGAGACTGATGGGGAGTCAGTGCAGATCTCAGAGAACTGGTGCCAGATGCCTCCAGCAGGACCTCCTGCTCAATAAGTGAGCAGCTACACCATCTTCAGTCTCCAAATAGCTTTAAGGTTTAGCCCAATGTGGAGTGCGTTGCAATAGTTTAATCTGAAAGTAACCAAAGGCATGAATGCAGGTGGAAAGATCTACACCCGAAAGGAAAGGTTACAACCTCCTAGCCAGACACAGATGGTAAAAAAACTGGGTAACCATTGTAACATGATCATCTGACAATAGGTGGATTAAATTTTGAAGCAGCCAGAGATGTAAGGTGCTCTTCTTTTCCTATTCACGAATTACCAGTCTTAGTAAAATTCTCTTGTAGACTGTCAGTTTGTACATTGCTATAATGAGCCAGTTCTTTCTTACCACTAGGCCAGGGAGTGCAGTCAAAGCACTCAAACAGTATTAATGGTGGTGGCTATAGCCTGGTAAATTTGGCACCTGTATGGTCAGATGCAGTTCCAAGCAGATATGTCTGATTTTTCTGTAGCTTTGCCTCTAGAGAACTGAAAATGTTTATCCCTTCAGATTTGCCATCTCTAACTATATGTTTTCAGACATAAGGGTTGGGATTGTCTTTCTAGCCATGAGTTCTAACATAGCACTTTCTAACTTTTGCAAATGAGTGATCAACTCCTTGAAAAAAATGATACTTCAGTCACCACGGCGATTAAGTCCATCACGAAATTGTGTGCCCCCAAAACTACCTATCTTAATTGATCACCTTAAAAATGCTCCTAACTTGGCCTACATCAGCCCGACTCAGTTCTGCAATATGTTCCAAATGGGTGACGGTCAAATGATCATTTTGATCACGGCCTCCAGTACTCTGGCATGACTAGTTCCTTCTAAATAGCTCACCATTGCCCTCTGAGGCATCAGCATGAGTTATAGTTGCATTGTCTTTTGGATTTAAAAAAATAAAATTTTAGATTGGCTTTTCAAAATAAAACCAAACTTTTTAAGGTTGGGTGAAGATCAGAATAATCTTTGTTGAGATCCAGAATAGTAATCTCAGGATTGAGGTTGATGCAATGCACAGCAATGCAATTGAGAGGACTTGGCACTCAGCTCATTCAACAATATTCACGGTTACATTATCTAAATCCTAACCATTGTGTTTTGATATGAGCTCTTCTACCTTGATTGCCATAACTCCTCAAGCTATCCTAATTCCCTGTGTGTTGCCATCAGCTGTCCTAGATTCCAATCTACTATGTCAACAAAGAGAGTACAATGCTTACTCAGCTTCAGACCTGACAATGGGTCCATCAACATTCACCCTAGCTTTCTCGTCAATATTCACTCTAACTTTCTGGACAATATTCACTCTAGCTTTCTGGTACTTCTGAGACAATCCCCAGCACCCAAAGCCAGCCAACTTTTTTTGTCATGGCCCAATTCAACAGCTGGGTTGCAAGAAGAAACTGTGGGTGGTTTGTTTTTTGTTGGGTTCTGCATAGAAAAAGATTGATAACTACTCTACTAGATAGCCAGCAGTGGGTCACTTCCAGCTCTCACAATTTTAAGGCTCTCTGATACACCCACTCAAAAGATCTTTCCTGTTGATTTCTTGTTTGAAGACCTCAATAAACAAACAGAAGAAAACATGTGCTTCCACTGGAGCTGTAGAAAGCATACTCTGTGATATCACATAACAAATATTCTTAAAATTGCTGTGCTATACTGTGTCTGATTTTTTCATTGGTATCAGGAAAATATCCTGATTTGGTAAATCAAACTATGATGGAAATCTGCTCATAACACTTGTGGTGACAGTCAATAAATATAGTTAATCACTATGGTTGCAAACACAAATGCCATTTACAGAAATGTGGTTGACCAGAATAAAAGAATTGAGAAATAGAATAATTTACTGCAGTATTAGATTGAAATGTGAATTATTTGAGAAAAAGGTGAGCCAATGAGCATGAACTGATTCAAACAAAATTATTAATATAACTTTATAGCAATAATACCTGCTGTCACTCATCAGCTATACTGCCTCAACTCTGCTGCATTTCCTTCTTTTTATATCTGTCACCCTCTCACTTATGATCTATGCAAGGAAATAACTTGTACTGTCAACAACTTCTGTGTAATTAAAAAAAAAAAGTAACTGGAAGAGTCAGTATTAAACTAACAACAGATTTTCTGCTGGAAGCATTCAGCCATGCTACAGTTGTCAAGCTGTTAGTACAGGGAAATTATGGAGGCAGCAGAGAAAGAACTCTTGTCATTGTTATAAACCAATGACTGCTATTAAAGAAGCAGTAATTCCCTTTAATATGCTCTTCTCTGCAAACATACCACTTTAATAGAAAGTTAACTGGCTGGGTTTCTTCTTCACCTGTGAATTGTCAGAATGGACATTCAGGGTGGGATTTTCAAACGTGATTGGCGTTGACCTAGCTCTGCTCCCAATGAAACTATTGGTGAAGCTCCCACTGACTTTAATGGAAGCTGAGTTAAGCCAACACTGAGTGCTTATGAACATATCTAACCCTCAGACCTGTTCCTGCATCACCGGAGTCCATGTGAAATTTGCAATTGACATACATGGGAGCAGGATTGGCCCTAACTAACCACATCAGCTCTTTATTTTTGTAGTGAGGGCTGTTTAAAAATAAAACAGCTGATGCTGTTATTGGGTCTGATCCTGCCCCGTGAAAGTCAATAGTAGTTTGCTGCTGGGGTGCTTTAATGGGATTACGATTAGACCCAGCTCTGTATTTGTGATCCAGGTTTGTGACAAATAAATTAATTAATTAATTAATTAAATAAATAAATAAATAAAAGCAGCCATACTAATGCATATTGTCTTTTTCTGTCAATATAGTAGATACAGTGTAAGCTCACTCCCTACTCTGCCCCTTTCTATGCTACTTACAAAGCAGAGCGCAGTGTAGCCAAACTGGACATATTAGACTACACCCTGGAATGAGCACAAATTCTTGGAGCATGACAAGAATTTAAAAGTACAGTCAGCACCAGAATGTGAATTCTAATGTCAGTGTAACCCAACAGTATCATTTAATATAAGTAGGAGGGATTATTGTTTAGAGAAGGATCCAAAACAGGAATCAGAAAACCCCAAACTCTGGAAAAGTTTGGATCTGGAGACAGTTTCATTGCTAAGGCCTGTTTGAGTTGTTTTATATTTTTCCAAAAAACATACAGAACATATACCAGTATCCTCCAGGTAAGGGCTTATTTCTCAAACATGCCCCTGGCAAACATGCTTCAATCAGGCCTGTTTTGTTTTCCTGAGGTGGTAGTTTCCAGAATGAAAAGCACAGGGTGATAATCAGGCTACCCCCATGCCAACTTTGCAAAGGTCTGATGCCATGTTCCTCCCTGAATCAGCTTACTCTGCACCTACATTTCTCAATTCTTTGTAGCTCTTAGTTTAGAATGCAGTTCATGCCAATCCTGAATGCTGAGAGAGAATCACCAGTAGTTGTTTACATTTCTCAGTGCTGACCTCCATTAAATATAAGGGATCATTCAAACACTATCATTGTTTCCCAAACACAAAAACTGCAAAAGGCATTAAAAAAAAAGAAGGAAAATGTTCTGTCTATGTTAATTCACATTTTGTTTCTTTCCTTTCAGTGACAATTTATTTTAAATGATACCTTGGATATTTCCAAGTCACAGTCGATACCCATGGAAATATGTATGTCATCCACACATTTACCAGATGAGTTCACTGTGATTAATGCTACTGTAAGAAATCCCAAATTAATTAATAATGATGAGATGTTTAAAATGAAACATTACTTTGCTTTTGCTAGGTTCATAATCAGTAGAAGGAAGTAGCTCACGCACAGGGCATATTTGGTGGTAATTGGAAGAATGATACGCAGCAACAAAAATTATTAAAAATCTTCAGCTCCAAGTGTTTTGCAGGCTTTGCAGAAGCCAAAACCAATTAGTCTTTTATCTTTCAGGAACAGCCTGGGAAGTGTGATCTTAATTCAAGCTCAGCATGATTTCTATGCCATTGAGAATAAGGGATGGTGGCAGTGATGGTAAAATGGGAAGCTGCTGATCAAATCTCATTTGAGTTTTAAAAGCTAAATGTTTGGAAATGTTCCAATAATTTGAGATAATTACACTTACATCTCTCCTGATTTCACAGAGGCATATTACTGCACCTATGCTTGATATACAAAATATCATAATATAAAAGGGTACCATGTTAACCTTCAAAGTAGTTTCATATCCCCAGATATATACAGTGATCAAGTACTGTATATTTGGATTATTAATGGTAAGATTCTTCCTATTTCTTACGTTACAATGACAGAAAGAAGCCAAGTGATCAAAAAGAATTCTAAGATGTTTGTGTGAAAAGCCCTAAATGAAATATACAGCATGTAACTCTGGGTGGGGGGAGAAAATAGTTACATTTATTCCATTTACTTGTAGAATTTAGGCTAATCTGTCTGGATTTTTAAATCTACTGGGATAATACCTTCCTGAGCAGTCCTGGATAAAGGAAATGTGGTTGAAGAGAGAAAAAGGGTGGATTTATTGTTAGATTATGTTTGGAAATATCTGAAAATAAGTCTTAGCTGACATTTGTTAACTTGTTTTATATTATTTTAACTTATGCTTCTGTGCAGTTGCGATGGGTGTGTTGGGCAATTGTAGGGGTTGGGCAGCTGCACCATCTGGTTGAAGCTGTTGGGTATGATAGCCACCTTCCATTCATGCTAAATGAGGGAACTAAATGCTCTTTTGCTTAGTGATAGGTGAAACCATGGAAAACCACCACCCACGGACTAAACTGCATGCAAGCCTGAGCAGTGACTAAGCCAGGAAGTCCAAGGAGTTTTCCAGGGGTCAGATAACAAACACAGGGGTTGGGGGTTGATTTCATTATGGAGGAGGGGAATGTGCATGCGCACAGATGTGTGTGCAAGAAAGAGAGCGAAGAAGCATAAACATCACAGAAGCATGCAAAGAAAGCAGCAAGAAAGCCTGACTGCCAGCCTGAGAGGCACTTACAGCATGACCCTTAGAAAAGCTAAAAAAGAATTTTTGGGCAGAGTGCTGGCTAGAAAGAGAGATTCTGAGCAAAGAAACTCTCTTTTGATACTTGATTCCTGTGTTCAGGGAAACAGGAGTTTGTACATTCTTTGTAAATAAACAGGATTGCATCAAAGAAACACCTACCAGAAACAGCCTACAATACCCTGAATATTAGCTAATGGCTAGGGCTAAAAGGAATAGCAGGTACATACTGAAAGAAAATGAGAAAGAAAACACATTAAAGACCACCTACAGAAATAACAGTCAGTACAATCAATAATAAATAATCCCCAACTTCTCAATAATAAATAAATAATACAACTAATAACTTTCAAATCAATGTTTACATTTTGTTTGTATGAATATTTTCTGTGGTGGTTTTTTATTTTGTTTTGTTGGTTGCTTTGCTAAAAGTCACAAGCATACGATACCTTTAATACAAATCTGATTTCTGTGCTGCTAGAAATTCACAAGTAGTATGGAATTATGAAACCGAGCCAAAAGTGGATGTTGGTGTGAGTGCACTTCTGAGAATGAAAAATAAGATGGCAGTGAATCCCTACCTGTGTTTGTGTTGGCTCTGGGGATGTGGAGGAAGGTGAGAATAGGACAGCATCCTGATGGAAAGCTTGCCAGACTCAGAATACAGTAGTATATTCAGAAATAAACATTTAACCTGTGTAGAAAGAAGAGGGAAATGTATATTGAAAAGGAAAGGATCCTCAAATACTACTAAGCAATTCATTTTAAGGGCTACTTTAACTACTAAAAAACAGAGTTTTCAATAATAAAAGCCTGCTTCTCTGACTACATTTAATAAGTAACCCAAATGACTCAGTTAGCCCCAAGAGTTTCATTTTAGTTACTATGTAGAAACAATACTTATTATGATATTTTGGCTTCATTCCAGAGTTCATACCTGGGGTGATTATTATAACTTAAATGGCAATTGTATGTAGTTTATACATGGGTGCAGGAATTCTAAGTCAATGTATAATAAGACTACACTTGGCCTAAACCTAAACTCAGATACATAAATGTGTATCACCCAAATGTTGAACAGTCTGATGCCCACACCGCAGCCTGTAGCTGTTAAACTCTAGCTCTTTGGGAATTTGGCATCCTCCAAAAAATATATTTGAATAGCAATCTATGACTCTTACATTTGTGCTTGACGGTTCCCAAAAATGAAGAAGGATTTTTAAACTGTATCCCAGTTTCTTTCTTTCTATGTGGAAGCATTCCCTGGCTTCAACAACAGTATCCTCCAGAGCAATGGAGGAAACAACCACACCCCAAAAATATTACTTACAAGGGCCAGATTGTAGCCAGCTTCTGCACAGGTGCAAAAGGAGCTTCCAACTCTTGTAAACCCTATGCAGCAGCCAGCCACAGTTATAATCCTTGTGTTCAGACAGTGTAATGACTGCTCCCCACTAGTGCCCAAAAGAGGCAGGGAGAAGCTGTGGCCATGATGCTGTGGCTCCTTCCTCACCAGCCAATGGAGTTGGCCAGCCATGAAGAGGAAAACACATTGCACCCGCTTATGGGTAGTAGTATAGGGACATATGCCTGTATGCCTGGGAGCTTGTGAAGGCAAAATGCCTCCCAGAATTCTCACAGGAGTGGAGTGGCTCCATGCTGATCCCAATATGGAGCAGTATCTAAAGACATGATGGAATCCTACATCACTATGGGAAAAAATCCCTAAGAGAACAATGTATAAATCAGTGGAAACAAGAAGTTTGCACTGAGCTAGACTACCACAGATCCCTAACCAGAAACGTCACTCTGTCTTAACCCAGTAAAATAGGCAAAATACAGGTAGACAGACTCAACAAATACAGGATCAGCTATCACAAACTGGACATTGAAAGTGGGAAGTACAAAGCATAGAGTGGAAAGATAAGGTGAAATCCTGGCCCCTTTGAAGTCAATGGAAGAATTCCTATTGACTTCAGTGAGGTCATGATTTCATGACTGGAACAGTATAAAATGCGTCAGAACAAAATCAAGAGACATTTTCTGCTCCATTTCGCCGTGATATTAAGGTGTGATACTTTCTGAAATTATAAGAAATGATAAAAGACTTTTCATCAAAAAACAAAGAAGCAAAACTGTATAACTCTTGAGAACAGGAAAGAGACAGTAGAAATAGTCTTATGCTAACTATCAACCTGCCATTGTATAAGAACCTGATCCAACTCCACTCAAGTAAATAGAAATCTTTCAGTGGGATTTGGATCAGGAGATTAAATGTGATCAAAGGTAATAAAACCCCAAACACAGGACAGATGCTTGATGCAGAAGTAGTTGTGACAGATACTATACTCACAATAGGGCTGGTTGAAAAAAATGTTATGAATTGTGTGGTATTTTTTCACATAAATTAACTGAATTTCTCCCATTGTGTGCCCCAATTACAGACTAGACAAGTAATATGTGGACACATTTCTCAACTATATTTCACAATTTTAAATAATAAAATAATTAATATTTGTTCAGGCTCTCTCTTTGATGCTCTGACAAAGTTAGTTATGCCAATCAAATATTATTTATGTGATTTGGTTCCTTTCCTTGCAATTCAAACAAGAATTTCAAAATAAGTTTCCTGAATGTAAGGTACTTCATGTATATAGTGGAATAAACATCGCGTGTAGCCAATGTACATTCACCAACACATCATTCTAACACATCTCACAAGTAACTTACACTCAAATGTAAATCCAGCATTCAGCAGGTAAACCTGTGACTATCACTGCAGGACTGTGGGACCATAAACTAATCAATGGATTACATTTATCCAGGGATGTAGTTTTTCCATCTATGATAATATCATGGACAATAATTTTCATTTAGTAATCTATATATAATCAAAACAAGCTATCATTGTAAGTAAAAATACCCTTTGGGTCAAATTCTGTCCTGTCATAATTCCATTGATTTCAATGGGGTGATGCCTGCAATTAATTTGGTCCATTTTATTTAACTATTTCTGAGCATTATGTGTGAGCTGGAATGGACACAGACTGGAAATTGCTTATACAGAATGTGACAGGGACTTGCATCATTTGGTGGCATGTGGCACAATCTGCAGTGAAATGACAGGCATGTCACATGATACCTTTTCAATGCGTCATGTCAATAGCAGTTGTCTGACAAGCCTATCACTTGGCTGATTTGCTTGCTGATATGACACTTCATGCTGATCAGTGCTATTAGGTAATGGATGCAAACTAAACTATATTACTGCTGGCCAGTCAATCAACTGAGAAGTAAGACATAGCAACTCTCTTCAAGGCAGAAATATCAATATTTCAGTGAGAGAGAGAGAATTCCATTGAAGCTGATATTCAGGAGAGTCCATGATTTCTACCCCTGCTAATTTCAATGAGAATTGCCTTGACTGATACTTTGGTAACCAGTTATATATCTTGAGAATTCACAAGTAAAAATTGTTGGGAGTGAAGCAATAACTGGGGAATTTTTTCAAATGCTCCATCTGTGCACTGCAGAAATGTCTTATATACTTGTATTTGGGTTGCTTTACAAATAGGTCATCTCTAAGACTCTGCAAGGAATTGGCAGGTGGAACTTTGCCTACTGCAGATTTGTGAAAATGGTATATTTTTATTAATTATTATTATTATTTTTAGTGGAGCAAAACCTCCATGAGAAGTTATTGGAATGCTGGAACATTTCCTCTTTTGCCATTTTAATCAGCATTGTGCATCAACAATGAGTGGAAGAGGATTATACGGAGACATCAGTAAAATCAGTGTTGTTCTTCTCTAACATGTAAACTTAGATGCTTAAGCTCTGACTCCAACATGTTCCAGCCAATGTCTCAGCTTTGTCTGTTTTGCCTGCAGGGGTCCTAGAAAAGTCTCCAGGGCTTTTATAATAACATCTGCTCTACCAGTTCTTGAGGGAGCTTGCTGACGTTTCTTTTCAATGTTCCATGGTAGTGTATGGTGGTCCATTCTAGATTTAGGCCCTTGTCCATATCACCTGTCTTCACTTTACTCCATGTATTTTTAAGTCTTCATTTGGATATTTCCATTAATACAGTCATTAAAGTTCATATGGAGATGCTGTGAAATTCTTAGATGGCCAGTATCCTATAAGTAGTCAGTAAAATTAGAAATACCATCATCTTTTATTCTGTGTTATTGTTTTAGGTAAGATATTTATACACTTGAATGGGCTTTGAGCAATTTATCTGAGGGAGGCCCCCTTTTACGTCTAAGACTTCCACTGATCTAAATGAAAAAATCTTTCAAAAGCATTTTCAAATTTCTTATCTCTTTGATTGGTGTTGTTAAGAGCTGATATTGCTTCACTTAATAATAAACCACCAGTGCATAGAAATACAGCATATAGCTATTGCATATGGTTTTGATATCCAGAGCAGTGATTAATATTTGGCTGTGTTGCCTTTAGTTTCAACCTGATATCTACAAAGTAATTTCTAGTCTATATGTGGGTACTTTATCCAGAGCACAGTCATTTGGATACAATATATATTTTATGGGCAGAAAATGCTTGTATTAAATCACTGTATTGTAACAAAAGGACAACTCTGAACTCTACAATGCTCTCTATTTATAAGTAGTTCCTTTTGTTCTGTGTGGACTTTCTGAACTGTTCTTAGCCTAATTTTACCTACATTTGCTTTTGTTTTTTCCTGTTCAGTTTGTTTCACTGACAGGCAGCTTTCCTCTGCCTTCTGCCAGTTTGAACATCTGCAGTACATGAATGGCGCCAGGACAACATCTGCTGGGATGCACAGTTTCTTTTGGGTACTATTCAGGGATATTTGTACGTGTGACCCTTTTAATCCATGTCAAATGTACTCCTTGGAGACTTGTGGTACTAGGTCAGTAACCCATGCTTACTGGTGTTTGGATCTGTTGCACTAGAGGAATTAGTTTATTCAGCAGAATGCAGGCTGATATTCATGACTAATTTGAACAAACTTGAAATACATATTATTGTTAACTGAGTATCATATTCTGTTAGAAACTTGTGCTCTTTATCTCATGAATTCTGAGATGTCCTAAAGGCATCCTCTAACACCTCCCTGTCTGTCTAATGAAAAAACCATACAAAAGGGGGAGAGAAAGAGTCAAGTGCATATAGAATCATTAGTCATTCATCTACACCCGCAAACAGAAAAACAATAGAATTACATGAATCTGTTTGTTTCATTAAAATCATCAAAAGCCTTTGTATTTACCAAGGCTGATTTTAATTTCTACCTCAGAGTCAGAGTTAATGAACTGTGTGGAAATAGATTGGCTGTGCAAGATTTACCACACAGAAGGAAAATCCAGTTAAAGTCCTATGGGACCGAAGGCCTTAACTCTCTCTCCACTTCCACAGCTGAATATTTTATTCATTACCTACTACTACTGAATCTGGAAATTATTCTATTGAACTGTCTTAGTATTAGAATTAATGTCCAATCTCAATCTAAGGACAAATATAGTGGCTAGTTGATGCCTTGATTAAAGTTGCTTTAGACTTTCCATATCAGTGGCACAGCAGGTGGCAATCAGGCTACACAATCAGGTCAGACATCTTTGCAGCATTACACTGACATCTCTTTTTTATGATATTGTATTGCAGCATTACTCCTGGCCTCCCTTGCTTCCACCTCAGAAGAGAGAGCTTACATCACCTCATTGTTATGCTTATAAGAAGCACACGGGATCTTTTTCCAAGGGAAAAGGCAATACACCGCATTTATTGACGATACACTAAGTAGCATAGTATCAGAGGGGTAGCCGTGTTAGTCTGTTGGCAACAAGAATTTTCAGCTCTATCCTAGCTGTTCCATTAGAGCCAGCATGAGCTTTGCAGTGCTTTCTTTGGATGGATGCAAGATCTTTCTTCCAAGAATTGGAATTCAATTCACCCAAAAAGCTGCAAATGCAACGCCTGTTATATTATGCTGCCACAGATTCTTTTGTTTTTTTAAGTAGCATATGCATTCAATCACACCACACATACACTGTCCCACCAGTCGATGTTATAGTTACCAGTCCAAAGTCTGGATCAATCTAGTGGCCAGCTAGGTTGATCACAGGTAGGGAGGAGCTGGGTTCTGTTGGTCGCAACACGATGCTCCGGGGAAGTCTTGGCAGGACAAACCCAAAGTTTCATGGCCAGGCACCCTGTTTATATAGTGATTTTCCTTCATTGGGACCTATGAGTTCTGCACCGTCATGCTGTAATCAATTGTTGTTTGACAAGTGCTTGTTTTCTTAAATTGTCCTCCTCATCCTTTATCTTGTTCTTTAATCAAGTTCCTCAGGGAGTTATCCCAGGCTGGTTTTGATCACAGCTATCTTGTCCCCATTGATAGGTGCCTGTCTCATCTTTAGAGTCATCATTCTGCCCTCCTCTGACATTTCAATATGGGTGTGTTGCAGCCTCCTGGCACCTGTCTCTGGTTCCTCCATAGACCATCTGGTTCAGCAATGGCCTTCACACTTATCTCTGAACACACACATTCACACACAAAACAATTAATTTACACAGAACATTTTGATCAGAAACATTAAGTTGCAATGCAAAAGAAAACAATCATTGCATTCTTTTCCTTATTTTAAAATGCTAAACCTACAACAAATTGGTGACCCTCAAATTGGTGACCCTCAAAATCAGCACAGAGACAGATTCTGGCTGATGTATCTCTACCAATGGCCCATTAGGCCATTCCTTTCTGCTATTCAAAAAAGGTGGCTGGCAGGACATGATCAAATCATACACCAATACATTTAATACATGCTACATTATTATTCTTATTTTTTTATCCTTCATTCTAAATTATACAACATAAAATCCTACTACTACATCACCAATAGCAGGTGCCTGGCCTCAGCGGTTTTCATTGCATGCATTTTGTATAACTATCCACTTTGTTTCTAGATTAAAGATAAAGGATGAGGAGGACAATTCTGAAAAGAGGACTGAGGGCCACACGCAAAAAAAATCTCATAAACCTGCACAGTCACATTCATATTTGTCACTGTGCATACAGATAACTCGTTAGTGCATAAATAACCAGTTGCACACGCAGTCACAGTAATTATATGTATAAAGGTTAGTGCATTTGAGTGCAGACACCTTGTTTTCTAACCCTTTAATCATTCTTGTGGCTCTTCTCTGAACCTTCTCCAATTTATCAACATCTTTCTTGAATTGTAACACCAGAATTCCAGCAGCAGTCGCACCAGTGCCAAAAACAGAGGAAAATAGCCTCTCTGTTCCTACTCAAGATTCCCATTTATACATCAAGAAATGCAGTAGCCCATTAGGCCAGAGCATTGTATTGGGAGTTGTGATGAGGTGTCTAGCCCACAGAGGTGCAGAAAGGGTTAATCTCAGCAAGGAGCAGTGAAAGTGAATCCTCCAAGCAGCCATGAGAGACTGTGTGAGGCACAGCCATATCAGGGAGGAGTTGCAGGGAGCAAACCAATCTGGGCCCGGCAGGCTCAGATAAGGGGAGCTGCAGGGCAGAGCAGGGTCAGTAGCTGTTTGGAGCGCATGGAGTGAAGGTTGGGCTCTCAGCAGGTGGAAGGAATACTAGCACCATGGACAGCGCAGTGCTTGAAGGCTCTGAGGTAAGGGCGGAGTAGGTGCAGGGGCATGGGAAAGAGGCCTGGGGAAAAAGTGATGAGCAGTTCCAAGGAGAACAGCATGAGGCTGCTATCAACAGGGTCCTTGGGTCAGGACCCAGAGTAGTGGGCAGGCCTGGGTCCCCCCCTAATAATTGGAGATATACCAATACCAATCTCCTAGAACTGGAAGGGACCTTGAAAGGTCATTGAATCCAGCCCCCTGCCTTCACTAGCAGGACCAATTTTTTTTTGCCCCAGATCCCTAAGTGGTCCCCTCAAGGATTGAACTCACAACCCTGGGTTTAGCAGGCCAATGCTCAAACCACTGAGCTATCCCTCCCCCCAACACTAGGGAAGTGGCATCATTATTGGACTGCAATACTAACCCCCAAAGGGGGAAAACATGGATGTTGACATGGCCAGAGGGCAGAGCCATGAAGAGGACACTGCCGTTCCTGAGGCAGCGAGAGGGGTTGCAGGCAGATGCAGAGACAGAGTGATAGTATGAAAACTGTGGTCCGGGAGGGTGTCTGCCTTGAGCTAATTCCCAGAGTGACCAGGCAGAGGCACCAGCCCAGTGAGTGATATGCCCTGTGACAGGAGCTCATATCCACCACAACCCCAAAGCTTTTTCACAGTCATTGCTTCCCATGATAAACTCTCCCATCACAGCAACAGTGTTCAGCTAAGATCAGTGTATATATAATCTGTAAAAGATCCACAAAATGCTTAATCATAAAAATACTCAATATATAGGAAACCTTCATACAAGGTTCCTACTCAAGATTGGTATAGTGCAACCCAATATAAAGAGATCACTTGCAGAACAATGCATCTACTGTAGCAAGCATTTAAAAATATTTATTGGAATATTTGGAAAATAGTTAATACATGACATACAATGTGTCTATTTCAGATTCTATTATAACTGCTTAGAAATTATCTTCATGTACGTTTGACGGTATAGGATTAGTTACTCGGAAGACCTGTTGCTTTATATCCACAGTAGCATATATCCCACTCTCATCTTGCCATGTGTTGATACCATGTCTTCTGTAATCTGCTGTGTCAGTAAACTGAGAGTGACATTTTCTATGAACTATAGAATAACCATCTGGTTGGGCTCC
The DNA here is from genome assembly GCF_016161935.1 of Mauremys reevesii. Taxonomy (NCBI): domain Eukaryota; kingdom Metazoa; phylum Chordata; order Testudines; family Geoemydidae; genus Mauremys; species Mauremys reevesii. The sequence goes on along the minus strand of NC_052628.1, from coordinate 90,935,760 downwards.
AACCTGTGGAAACAAGAGAGATTATAGTAGTTCATTCTTCAGCAAACAGAAATGTTCAAAAAACATGCTGCTTGATAACATCTTGCTCATATTATGGTCAAACTTTAACCTGAAAGAAATTAAACCACTTCACAGAATATAATTTTATCTCCTAATTAAATGTCTGGTCCCAATATCTGATTCACTCAATTGTTGACCACAGGATACGTATGGTTTAGTGGCCAAGATCGGTGAACTTGGAAGACTGATTTATTTCCTAGCTTCTGGAGATTATTTTTGTAATTAAACTAAACAATGATAAAAGTATTTATTCTTCAAATGCTGGTACCTGTAGATATTCACTGTGGGTGACTCACAAGCAGTACTCATTGAGGAGGAGGGTGTGAAGACCCAGGGTACACCACAGATTGCAGGACTGCTGTACCAAAGGATGCTAAAGAAGCTTGGACCAATATGTAGTTTTTGGTAAAGGTGTGTAATGAGCTCCGTGTCACTGCTCTACAGATTTCTACAAAAAGTATGCCTTGCAGAGAAGTAGTATGTCCTCCAGTTGAGATACCGAGATAGTGTGTGCTCTAGTTGAGTGGGCCCGCATACCTTGAGGAAGAGGAATTAACATCATATCATAACACAGTAGAATACAGCCTGCAAGCTATTTTGGGAACCTTTGAAATGAAATTGCCTCCCCTTTCATCCACTTGGCAAAGGAGATGAATAATCTCAGGGATTTTCATAAGGGCTTTGTCCTTTGATGGTAAAAAAGCCAAAGCTCTACAAATATCCAGGGAATTGTTTCCCAGCCTCTCTAGTGTCATGACGTTCAGGTAGAATACTGCTAGATGGATAGTCCAATTCACGTGGAATCTGGAGGGAACCTTTGCAATGAATTTGGGATGTAATCTTAGGGACACTTTGTTATTATGGAACACCATGTAGGGAGGGTCTGCCATAAAAGCCACAAGCTCCCCAACTCTCCTAGCTGAAGTGATTGCTGTTATGAAGACTACTTTCATAAATAGACAGAGAAGGGAACAGGAGGCCAAAGGCTCGAATGGTGGATTCATAAGTGCCAACAGTAGGAGATTACAGTCCCAGTTAGGAATTGACACTGATACTGGAGGCTCTGACAAGACCCCTCAGAAGTGTCATGGTCATAGGGTGGGCATACACCACACATTTATCTACTGGAGAATGGAAAGCGTTGATTGCTCCCAGTGCTCACACAATGAGCTAATGGATAAAACCAAAGACTTCAGGGAAAGGAGATATTCCAATATGGTAGGAATGCCAAAGTCTAATGAATGTATGTGGCGATGCTGCCACCAGATGAAAAATCTCTTCTACTTGGCAGCATAGTATTTTCTCATGGAAGCTTTTCTGCTGTGGCTGAGGATGGATTGGACTTCCTTGCAGCAAGACTTTTCTATGCTTGTCACCCATCCAAATACCAAGCTGTGAGGTGGAGGGAGATCAGGTTGGGATGGACGGTTTTGCCTTTGTTCTGAGTCAGAAGGTTCAGCAACACATGGACATCTGGTAGATACTGGTGAACCAAAACTGTCTCAGCCATCACGAAACCACTAGGATCACTGTCAATTTGTCCTGGGTGATCTTCTTCAGGACATCATGTAGGAGCGGAATGAGTGTGAATGCATACATTAGTGGCTCTGACCACTGAACCATGAATGAATCCCCTCTGGAATTGTGCACTTGAGCAACACAGGAGCAATAGGCTGGACATTTCTTCTTAACTGGGATGCAAAGAGGTCCCATGATGGGGGTCCCACTGACAGAAGACATTCTGCACCACCAAGTTGTGAAGTATCCACTCACAGTCTCTGTGGAAGTGGTCTCTGCTGAGGCTGTCTGCTACAGTGTTCATTACTCTGGGAAGGTGCACTGCTGATAGGGTGAACTGGTGTTAGATGCACCAGTTCCAGAGCTTGTCTCTTGTTTATGTAGAGTACTGCTGTTACGTTGTCTGACATGATGTGAACATCTGAAAGGCAGAAACCTTTTGCAAGCCTCATGCACTGCCCGAAGATTGAGTAGACTGATGTGTAACTGGGACTCCTGTTGAGTCCAAGAACCTTGCACTCCTTGGATGCCCAGATGTGCTCCCCAATCTGGAGGGAAGGGGGCAGTCTGTGATTAGATTCTTTGTAGGTGGAGGGGAAACAAAGGGAACCCCTACAAACACAATTTCTTTTTTCCCCACCAGATGAGAAGACAGAACACTCTGAGGGATACTAACTTGTCTAAGATATCTCTATTCAGCATGCAGAGCCATGCCTGAAGGCAATGAAGATGGAGCCTGGTGAAGAGTGTTTTGTATCTGCAGGGAGCCATTTGTATGAGCTCAGAAATGAGCTGTCATCTATGGACTCAGTCAGAGTTAGGTGATTTTTGAGATCCCTGATTGCAAGACCCTGTCTTTAGCTAAGTAAGCTTTGGGTGAAGTCAAGTCCAGAGTTGCTCCAATTAATTCTATAATCTGCATGGCGATTAAACTGGACATTTCTAGGTTCATTTGAAGTCCCACAAATTGCAGGAAACTGAGTATATTGTAAATTGAACTTCCCCAAATGACAGTCCTGTGAGCAGCTAGTCATCAAGGTTAGGAAAAAACTGGACTGCCCTGGCAACAAAGTGTATTGCTACCATCGAGGACTCCTTTGTGAAAACTCTTGGGGCTATCGAGAGGCCAAAAAGAACCCTGTACTGGTAATGTTCTAGTCTCACCAAAAAGCACAGAAAATTCCAGTGAGATGGGTGAATGTCTATATGAAAATAGACATCCTTCAAACTGAGAACTGCAAACCAGTCGCCTTTGTTGAGGAAAGGGATGTTGCAATAATTGGGCCTACAAATTTACCCTAATTGTGAGCAACTGTAAAAAGTAAATGGAAGTTCATGTCACAATAACCTATTACAAACATTGATGGGAAAAGGTAAGAAAGGGAGACAGACTGAATTAGTCCAAACACAAATGTCTACTGATATAACTCCAAGACTTTGTGAAGATCATGCTTGGTACACAATAAAAGTGGGAACCAGAAGTCAGTGATGAAAATCAGTGTGTTGGAAACTAGGCATAATTCATGGACAAAATAATGAGGGGATGGGCTATTCCACCCATCACTCCCTTTTGAGGTCCTTAAAGAAAGAGACTTTAGGGAGAAAAACTGACTACTGGAGTGATCTTCACCATCATGGCTGCCATCCCCATCATCTCCTAGGACCCCAGGCCTACATCATCTTGATCTTAAGAGATGTCCTGTCCTGACCAGGCCAGTTAGAGGGACCCATTGCCACTTCTGGATCCCAAAACACCACCTGGGATGAAACAAGATTGGACTTTAACAACAACAGCAGCAACAACTCCAGCCCATCTCAACTAATTTCTTATTTTTCCCCAAAAAGCTAGTTATTGCAATAATCTAAGAGACTGTGAGACAAGAGAGGTTTTACATCTAAAAGTGCTCTCCAGCTAAAGGGGAAAAGGAAAAAGGGATGTTGTTAATATGAAAGCCTTATGTAATACTTTATATTTTCAAAGATTGTTTTCCCTTCTTGTCTTGTTTGATAAAACTTTTAAAGTATTTTTAAATGATGCGTTTGCCATGGTATTAATCAGGCTGAGGTCTCTGAATACCAAAACCCAAACCTTGCTTAACACTGTTTAATGTTGGAAAGTTACTAGACTATTTTTACACCTTTAACCCATATATTCCTCCTAAATTAATACAACAGAGATTATGGAATCCAGAGTGGTCATCCTGAATCTCAAACAGCATATGAAGACATTCTGCTGTCTGAGATATAGAATGGTCTCCTTCTTGGAATGAGGAAGTATCTCAAATAGAAACCCTTCCTCCTGTGTTGACGAGGCATGGATTCTATGGCTCCTAACTGAAGGTTAGGATTTTATCTCCTGTCTGAGGAACCTGTCATGAGAGGGATCCCTGAAGAGGGACAGAGAGTGGGGGTTTAGTGTAGGAATGGGTCTTGGAGATTAATTCCTTTCCATCTGTCTGAAGTAACATGTTGCCATTTTGAAAAGAAATGGAACAGGTGGCCACTGAAGGGGGTGAGACTGTATGGCTACACCAAGACTGGTTTGTAGCTCTTGAAGGTCCCATCAAAATGACTTCTTGGCATGGGATAGCTGGTGAGGGGGAAAGCAATGGTAAGGGGTGCATTCTGCCTGCAGTGGTGTAACTTCTGGTTTCCTGGGTGGTTCATAAGCTCATTGATGGAAGAAGGGCTAGGGAACGAGACACTGTCTATGACAGTGGCTTAGATTACTTTCCTCCAAGTAAATCCCCAGCAAGCAAAGGGTAGACCCAGAGTCTTTGAGAGAGTGAAATGATTTGTCTATTTTTTTTTTGCTGAACATAAGGTTACCCTTGAAGAGGAGGTTTTCTACCATCGCTTGGACTTCAGTAGGAAACCCCAAAGACTGAAGCCAAGAAACCCACCTTATAACTACTGAAGTTTCCATGGAGCGAGAAATGAGGTCAGTTGCTTTGAAAGACGTTTGGAGGGACAATTAAGCTATTCACCATCCAGAACAGTTTGAAATTGTAGCCTGAACGCCTGAGGAAGCTTGCTAGCAAATGGAGACACCTTATTATAATGAGTCATTTCAAAATCCAGAGCCTGGTAATTTGCTGTCCGGAATTGTAGGCTGGCAAAAGAGAAGCTCTTCCTCTCAAGGAAGGTCCAGTTTTCTCCCTGTTGAATGGGGTAACCAAGGCTACTGCAATCTGTTGTGCTTGGTACTGGCTTGAACTACTAGCAAAGATGGGACAGGATGGGGAAAAATATTCTGCCTCTTTAGATGAGACAAAAGTATCTCTTCTCAGTCTTTTTTGGGGTTGGGGCACAGTTAACCACAGTGTGCCAAACAGCTGGGGCCAGTTCTAATATGGTGCTATTGATGGGAAGTGCCACCTTACCAGGGCCCATAGTTTGGAGGATGCCCAGAAGCTTGTGAGTAGGGTCCTGAACTTCTTCCAGAGGGATCTGTAAAGCCTTCACAAATCATCTTCAGGAGGTCCTGAAATTGTTTAAAATCATCAGGTGGCGAAGGTGAAACCATCATCACTGCTTTGTCAGGAGACAAGGAAGACAGAGTTGCAGGTGGATCAGGCAGTTCCAGCTGGTTGGGGTATTCCTCCTCTTCACAGTGCTCCTGGATGGGAAGGGTGGGTAGGTTGAGGCTTTTCCCGCTAAGAAGAGTTGTGTTCATATTCCTGCTCTGATCCCTTGGAGTCAGGAGGCCCAAAGTATCGGACCCAAGGGTGCCAATAAAGCCCAAATATAGGATTGTATGGGTATAAAACCCCATAGTGGAGGGCACCACTGGTCCCAGGCCTGCTGATATGTTTTGAGGCAGGGAGAGGGCACCCGTGCCAAACCTTGGGACCATTGGAGTGGTCAGTGCATCGGCCTCAATCTCGCTGGAGGAATAAGGGTCCTTGGCATCTACAGGCAGAGCTGTCAGTACCTCATGTCTTATGCCATGATTGGTAGATTGAATTGGTAAGTGGCACACTTTTGGTGCCCAGAGGTCAACACTCCAACTGGTGGAAGGGACCAGGGAGTGGTGTACCTATGGTGTAAGTATTTCTCTGGAGATCACTGGAACAGAAAGTAGCAGTGACTCTGAGTTGATGTAAACCCTAGTTCCTCAAGGATAGCATAGCTGGGTCCAGCAGAAGAGTGAGGAGGGGCTCTATGTGTTGGTGGATTGGACAGTGCAGATTCAGTGCAGGAGGTAGCTGTTAGTACTGCTAAGTCCCTCTTCCTCATGTAGTGTGGAACGGCCAGTGCAGAGGGTGATCACACTCTCCTTTCCTTCTCTGATGATGGAACCAGAGCCATCCCTTACATAGGCAGTAGGCTGTGGGTATCCCTGGCTCTCAGTATTGGCCCATGTTCATTGGGAGCTGCAGACCCATACTGGGGCATAGAGTCTCATCTGAGTTAGAGGAGGCAGATATGTTAGAGGGTTTTAAGTACAGATTTCTACTGCTTCTTATGAGTGTTTCCTTTTACCTTCTTCCAGCCACACCTGGTAGAGTCTTTAAATCTGCACTCTTACCATCCAGGACTGCAAAATGCCATGTCCAAAAGGATGCTAATGGCTCAACCCAGAAACCCCAAGGTTGAGCTGTGGCCTTAGAGTTCCATCAGATGCTTCTTAACCCAGAATTCTCAAAATTGCACATGAATGGAATAGACAGTCCCCAAGGAAGCACAAACAGCAGGTTTAGGGATCACTAACTGGGAAGACTTGGGGGCAAGCCAGGCAGGACGTAAAGCTGAGGCTTTGAGGCATAATAGGTAGTCTGAAGAGTGGGGGTGGCCTGGAGGATACCTCCTACCCCCAACACTACTCTAACTAGCTACAATAAAATAAAACAATTTACCAAAAAAAAAAAAACCACCCAAAAAACTGAATAGAAGGCAGGAACACTAGGAAAGCTGTGGATGCTACTGAAGTTCCATCTCAGCCCATAAGCAGTAGAAAGGAACTAGAAAGGCAGTTGGTTCACATCACCCCTTATGCCCTCAGTTTGGAGCACATGAAGGCACAGGAAAAGACCAATGGACACTGCTAGTGAAGAACTGAATCTTTCAGTCTCAGGCATATGTGTAGCCATCGCGAATACTTATAGGGACCAGCACTCAAAGAGCTCAAAGGACTCTTTTGTTTCAGAATTTACAATGTGTTAAAAAGCAAACTATGGTAATTATTTTTGTAACTGTCATTTTTTTATGAACATAAATAGCATCCATTCAAAGGAGTAATATCACTAACCATGTTTTCATTTCTTGGAATTGCTTCATAATGTATCAAGGCAATTGTTAGAAACAAAGCTCAAGGAAAAAACAACAACAGCAATATTAATTCCTTCTGTGAATTTGCCTTAGTAAAGGAGCACTATCTGGGATATTTATTTGCAGTCTGTCTTACGTGGACATCTAGTTTAATAAAACAGGGCACCATATCATTATTCACACCCCAAAGGGAAGCTTACTTCTGTCGGAACAGGCCAGGGTTATATTTGACAGGGATATTGAGCACAAGATCCTACACTGATGAACCAATTTTTGTTTGGAATAGCTATTAATTTTACAGCAAGCCAAGGATGCTGAAAATTAGATGACCAGAGCTGCTGAACAAAACAACAAAGGATTAAAAATGTTTTGTTTGATCACAGAATCAGAGTACTGAGCTTTATTAGAACTAGAAGGTTAGATGGTATATGCATGGGCAGTTATTGCCTAAGGGCTTGAGAGAAGGTATAAAACAGTAAGTATAAAACTACAAGTCTTAAAAAGAGACATCTTATTTGAGCTTCTCTCCTGCTGTATAAAATTACAAAACAGGCTTTCAAGAAGTCTTCATTATTTCATGTCTATCTTTTGCTCTATGGAGAATTCATTCCTCATTGTTTCTTTGCTTTGAACAGTACTGAAGAAGAGTTTAATTCCTTTGAATACTGTTAAACTAACAATCATATTTCTTGTTTGATGGATATTGCTATCCTGTATCTTTAAAAAAATGTTTTGACTAAGCACCTATATGTAGGTTTTTAAAGTATATTTCATAGGCTATGGTCTGTATCAACTTTTTGCTTAAACCTGTTTCTTTATAAATGTAGAAAACATAGCAAATGATACAAAGCAAATACATTATTTAATTATATATATTTTTCTATAGGTGTTCATATTAAGAAAGTTTTTCTGCTTCCTTTAATCAACAAAAAGCTTTCATAAGGAGTGTAAATACTTGTCAAAGATCCTACCAACTGCCCTGTTCCAGCTCCCTACCAAGACTGCTGTAATGGAAATCCAAGCCTGTGCTGCTCTGGAACCCTGGGGTGTTTCAAGCTCCTATTGATTCAGCAGGCTGCAGCACTGATTCCTCTCTACACCTCTCTGGCACATTTCCTGGGCACTGACTCACAGTCTGTTACCCTTTCTAGGAACTGGGGCGTCTCAGCCCACTGCTTCGGGCCCCAGGAGCAGCACTGCATGACCCCTGAGATATCCCGGTAACTCAAAACACCCCCTTTTCCCAAAATTCCACCCAAAGGAGTGAAGGTTCTGGTTTACAGTTTAATAACTCTCTCTCTCAAGGCATGAAGTAAATGTGAAGCAGTCAATAAACATAGACTGTACAAAGTATAACACCTTTATGCACAGGGGCCAGCTTCCTCATTTCCCCAGGTGTGCTTGACCCCTGCTTGGCCCCAGGTCCCGCCCCCATTCCACCCTTTCCAAGGCCCCACCCCTTCTCACACCCATTCTGCCCCCTCCCCCAAGTGCGCTCCGCCCCCTCCTCCCCAGCACCTCCTGCACATCACTGAACAGCTGATAGCAGCTGGCAGGAGGCCCAGGGAGGGGGAGGTACTGATCGGCAGGGCCACCAGCAGGCGGGAGGCACTAGGCGGAAGGGAGAGGATCTGATCTGCGAGGCCACCAGTGGATGCTGAACACCCACAGTTTTTTTTTCCATGGGTGCTCTAGCCCTGGAGCACCAACAGAGTCGGCGCCTATGCCTTTATGTTCTTTTATACTTAATTGTGTCATGCACAGGAGAGTATGGATCATACAAAACAATGTGAGTCCTTGGGAAACCAGCTGGATCGAGGCACGCAGAGTTCCCACCAAATGCAAGCTGCTGCATACTAGCTGGTCTCTTCCTCATGCTTCTGTGACATTGCCCACTCCTGCCCCACCCTTCCTCTTTCTGCCTCACTCCCCCTATTCCTCTGTATTTCTTTATTTAAAACTCCTCCTGGTCACCTGGTCTCTTTTGTTCTATTCCTGGTAACTTTTCATTGCTCCTACCTTCCCGCCTCCTTTCTGGAGTCAGCTAAAACTGTTTTCTAAGAATGCAGCTCATCCACTGTCCCAGATGTTTGCACCTGAATCGGGTCTTTAAGTCCTAAGCACCTCTGTATTGTATTGGTCTGGTGCATACATGCTACAGAGCCCGTCAGCAAAGGTGGACCCACACACGTACAAGCACTCAAGACAGATTTTCATTATGCAACTTAACAATATCAATCAAAATTCATAAGTTGTATAGATATAGCCCCACTATTACATACCATTCTATTGTAGGTTAATATATTCTTGGCAAATACAGTAATGCAAACTGTCATATACCTAATGAAAGAAAAATGGCCAGTTAAGCATGGCCAACATCCTAGGGGTAGTTTATCAAAACACTCAGTCAAATGACAATTGACTTGTGTGTGCAAACACTTTACAGAAAAAGTTATACTATTTAAAAAGAGTATATGGCCATGATTCTCATCCTACTAAAGTCACTGGCACACAAAGTAAGGCATCCAGACCATAACATGAACCCTCTTTTCCTTCCCCAAGTTAAATACTGCATTAAACTTTCCATTTTTGGTGCACAAAACAGAAATTTTACCTCAACTTTTATTTATATCAATATGTGATTTCTATCACATCCAAGTGAAAGGTTTCTACATTTATTATAAATATATGATAAAATGCAAACAAGCTAAATCACTTGTCTATGGGCTTGCTCCTACATTTCAATGGGTCAAGAGAGTTTTGCCATTCACTTCAGTGGGAACAGATTCATTTATGTGTAATTTATTCTGTTTGGGTTTTTGTTCCCCTTCTGCCTTCCTCTGAAGCACCAGAGATAGCCACAGCTGGAACTGGAATACCAGATGGGCTGGGCTGGTGCAGAGAATTCTCTCTTTCTCTGATGCTCTGTTGGTGAGTCTTGCTCACATTCTCATTGTAAAAGTGATTGTCATTTTTGGAGTCAGGAAGGAATTTTCCTCCAGATCAGATTAGCAGGGCCCTTGGGGTTTTTCACATTTCTCTGCAGCCCGGGGCATGGGTCGCTTGCTAGGATCATCTGGGTCAGTCTCACGAAAACAATTGCCAGCAATTGCAGGAGCCTCCATCATTGGTGCATCTTGGTACCTTCTGTTCTCTGCCTATGGTGCACAATAGGTTACTCTCCTGAGGGTTATAAATACTTTAATCCAGGTTATTGGGTTCAATGCAGGAATAAGTGGGTGAGGTTTGATGGCCCGTGGCATACTGGAAGTTAGACTAGATGATCTGATGGTCTCTTCTGGCCTTGAACTCCATGCCTCCATGATTATGATTTATACTTATCCTTTTCCTATTGAACACAGAATATTATAGAAATTGTTTTGTTGTGCATATTGCATATTTTTTCCTGACTGCCATTTTCACCTTGTTTGGGCATGATGTGCTAAGCAAAATATCATATAATTTCAATAAAACTGTGCCTTAGAACAGGACAAACAAGCAAAAATGGAAGTCTTTCAGGATCTGATGCTAGGCCTGTGATAAAAAGAAACTTTTCCAGGTATTTATAGTAAGTTTTTGTTCAAAGGTGGGGAAGTTCTGCTATAAATAGTCTGTTTATACTAGTTTCTTTCCTATAAAATTTCTCACTGCTGCTATTGCTGGTTCAGCTGCAATATCGTGTAGACAGAACTCCAGGCAACCACTGGCATTTTAGCTAATGGGTTGTCTGACCAGTTGAACATACGGACAGACCAGAATTGGGAGGTACAGAGGGTTTGCAAAACGTCTTAATCAAAGTTGCAGTGTGCTCAGTGCTTCTGAAAAACTCGGAAAATTATTTAGGTGCCTAAATATGAATTCAAAAGACCCCCCCCCCTTTTTTTCCAAATCTGGGCCCTAAATAGCTGTGATATGTATTTCATTCAATTATTGTAGTTGCTGTAATGCATTGCAAAGTCATGAAATTATGTGGTACTGCATCATCTTCTGGTGTCAGGATGCAGTAGGGGGAAGAGAATGGGGTTGAGAGGCGAGGAGGTGTCTAAAAGGTATTCAAGTGCCAAAGTAGGCCCCTGGCCCACTCAAGCATAAGTGTGTGTGTGTGTGTGTGTGTATGTATTACATATACAATATATTATATATATTTGGGCAATGTGTGGAGCTGTAGGGGAGGCTACCTCTCTGGTGAAAAATGGCCGGTTAAGCATGGCCAACATCATTTATGAGATGACTAGATCAAGACAGAGAACCTGTATTGATGTAAAAACAACAAATAAAAAGAGAGGGCTTAGGGTCCTTCCTCAGAAAATTTTTGAAACTCTTGATGCAATTCCTTGCATTATAGAAGATTTTAAACTTGCCAGAGGAAAGTTGTGTTTTATTGAACTATCAACCAACATACACCAAAGCTGCCAAATCCAGCACACCCCACCAAATAAAAGCAGAGCAATGTGACACTCTTGGTTCTCCCAGGCCAGTAAGTAGGTCAGCTGACAGCTGCCTTGCAACTCTGAGTGCCTTAATGCAATGCTATGCTTCTGCGTCTGACAGTTCTGACATCAACAGCCAGCATACAAGCAGGCAGGTAACGCCCTAGCTTCCACCACACAGTTACTCTTTGCAGTGGGACCTCAACAACCCTTCAAGCCCCAAGTTCTCCCTCCAAAATGTCTCTCTCTGCAGTGCTAAGCACCTCTTACTGTAGCACCCACAAAATCTTATTTCACTGCTCCTTTAAAGACAGTACAGCAAAGCTTATTACCTAAACTTAGTTAACTTATTAACTTAACGTTCCACTTCAGTCAAAACACTGAGTTGGATAATGGTAAAAGTAAAACAAGTTTATTAAAAAAGGGACATAGGTTTAAGTGATACCAAGAAAAGGAATAAGAATAGAAATGGCTACGAACAACAATAAAAATATTTTTCTAAGACTAAAACTCAACAAACGAATCTTTTGTTCAAAGAAGGTTCTCCCCACAGTCACTCTCCCAGCATGGCTAGCCCATTCTTTAGCCAGGACCCAACACACAGAGCTCAAAGCACTTTGTTTCTCTGACTCCTTCGGTGAAGGATAACTTAGGCGGCTCTCTCCCCTTCTTTGATAGCAAAGTAAATCTTTCAAAAGTATTCACTGAAAAATAAGCCCAAAGTTTCTCTGTACTTCTTGGATGTAGATGTCATGCTGTCTTCTCCACCGCTTCTTAGCTTTGTTTACCTTATATGTAAATGTACCTTCACTGTCTCTGCCTGATGACCAGGCTTGTCAGATAGAAACACATATTCCTTTGTCTAGGGCAGAGTGGGTTTATACATTGCTTGGCAAACAAACACAATTCTAGCACATATTTATAACACTTTGTACGTACCCCATTCGTACATCATGCAATGATTTTGGGACCAATGTGTTACCGGTTTGTATATGATTTTTCCATGACACCTTTTAGATACAGATTATGACAACAGTGTGTTAAGTGTAGAGAGTATGTCAGGCCTGACAAGAGTTGCTGAAACAATGCTGAACCACCAATGGGCCTCTATGTCCCAACAAGGTTATCACCATTCCTATCTCAATGAATACTCGGCTCAATTAATCAAGCTTCCTCCTTATACCATGTCACCCAAGGGACCAGAGAGGCCATTTTGTTGCTCCTGGGATTTTTTCCTCTGGGGTGAGAGGTGCTGAAATAGTATCTCTTCTTCTATCCCCTTGAAGCTTTCAGTGAGATTCCCCTCTTTCCCTGGAGAGAAGGCAATGCTTTTAAGAGGACTCATCTTCATGTAAAAGAGGCTATTAAAGGACATCTCTTCTTTCCTTAGATGTTGTTCCACATATTGGGGGGAAGACTAGAAGCCCCAGAAACTCCACAGCCAGGTGTCAGGTCCTTCTGCTGCTCCTATTTTAGATTCCCATGGATGGCAAATCCTCGATTCACCAGTCAGTGAGATGGAGCAATCAGCACTCCCTCATGTTCCCTCCTCATTTTAACCTCTACCTTTTATTCCTATAAGTGGTCCCCTCTCGGTCAGTGCTGAGGTACGTTGCTAGGGCAGTGTCCGAGAGCTTACACATGCACATGCTGAACCTTTTATACAAACACCAGACTTCAGACTCCATGTCTGACAGGCAAACATCTTTCCCAAACAATATATTCAGATTACAATAAAAATTTGTTAAAAGTATGGAGGAGTCTGAGAGGGTACAGTATGTTCCTCTGTGCTCAAAACAAAACAAAAAAAAAAACAACTTTCCCAAAACATTTGGTTTGCTCTCCAAAAAACTGTTATTCCTTTAAGTTTTAATTTTATTTTAATTATTCAATTCCAGTTTTTTATTTGTTACATTACACACAGTAACACAATTCTTTCACTCCTTGTATCAAGAGAACACTGATACTCATGCACGTGGTGGTGAAAAAAGAAGATACACAGAAATAAATTCTTTAAGCTTTTATCATGCTGAAGCATCAAGTTTAGCCAAAGATGGAAAGAAAGTTATAAATATCTTATTTTCCACAAAACACTGAGCTTGTGTGGTAGAGAACCAAGAAAGGACAGAAAATAGCTGTGGAGGGAAATCTTAAATAAACAGTTTGCTAGCAAGTTATGGGCAAATTAAGAACGGTGTCCCTGTAGTATATAAACTCAAAAATAAATTATAGCTGTTATAACTGTCTCACTTCATTACTGACTCCCACAGTTATATTGCTAATGGCTCTATGCAAATATGAACAAATCAACATTTCAAAATCAGCCTCCTCTTTTCCCAAGGTTAATTAAATGCTCTAGATATAAAGCTACATGTAAAACATCACTGTAAAATAAGACTCTTCTGCTCCATATACTTACATATGGCGTATAATCATATGGAGGAACATAGTCTATACGGTATGTTGTATCCAGATACCTATGATGCACAAAACAAACAAGTAGGGTATATGGTATCACAAATAACTTTTATTTAAGGATAGTTTATTTTATAGATAATGGAAACATTATGATAGCGCTTTTTGGAAGTTTAAAGTCTTGTCAAATCTGGTCACAACAGATTAGTCCAAAAAGACTGTCCTTCACTTCGTGAATAAAGTTGACTGAGCAAATGTATGCTGCAATTTACTTCCCTCTTTCTACTTGGAAAAAAGGAAATTCCAGGTCAGAATCCACAGGCAGACTATTTTTATATGAATTTAACTGGGAGCAGTCCTTATACTGAGCCATATAGTGCTACATTTTCAGACATGAGTGTGCAAAAATTCACCTATCTATTTGCATACTCTAAATCTATATAAGCAAATACTGAGATGTGCACGCATAGAGTTAGAGCTTTGCATGCACACACTGATGTGTATGCACAGGCCTCCATTTGCACATTTGAGTACTTACGCCAATAAGCTTGCCACATACATCTTTCAAAATATGGCCTGATATCTTCCTTTGTAAGATACTGTAACTGTAATACAAAATCTTTCTCTATTATAGCTTTAGTTAAAAGGACATCCTTCGTTTCATAAGAGATACGTAAATTAGGAAACAGTAGAGAGGGTAACCATAGGTATTATTCACAAGGGCAAAGTGGAGCAATTCCTACTACAATCTTCCAATTCAAATTTAAATCAGCATTTTTTCCTACAGTTGAGCTATGTTTATGTGCTGTAGCCTGTAGGATTATCAGTGTTGTTAGAATACCTGAGCTTTTTCCACCCACTGTCTGTCTGTCAGGTGCAGTGCTAATGCACCCCAGATTTTGTTCCTGTCAGTTCAAAGGAAGGAGCACTCACCTTAAAGTACAATGGGGAGAAATCATCAGCAGACTTATAGGTACATAAAAAGCAGAAAATAAATAGGTTCAGGACATAGGACTTGTTCTGTAACATAGGAGATTCAGCTGCATAGAGTTTAGGCAGGCACCATTTAACTATTTAGGTACTATATCCAGCAAGGTGGAACCCTCCAGAGCATGCTCAGAAGAGTCTTACAATGAGGAGAGACCATTCTTGTAAGGTCTCTGGTGGTATATGGAAAGTGGTTAGAGAGTGCTGGATCAGTGTAAAAAAGCTGTAGGATGTTTTCAGGTGGCTGTCAATGCATTTGTTTAAGGCAGGAGTTCTCAAACTGGGGGTTGCAACCCCTTCAGGGGTCTGAAGGTTATTACATCGCGGTCATGAGCACATGCATGAAACAGAGAGCAACTGCTAAAATAAATATATAATTTAAATCTAGTATTTTAGAAAATTACACACACCTTTCCATCATAATGTAGTGTATTTACTTCAAAAAGTATTGTAAACATATAATGCAGCGATCCTTGCTCCTAATACCAAATATATATTTTGTTTATCACCACTTTAAGGAAATTGAACTGTGGGGATTGTAGTTTAGTGCACACAGGTTTGTTGTCTTGAGACTGAAAAGGTGGGACTGAGACCACATTAGAAGGCTTGATTGTTCAGCAGCTGAAGAACTGAACTAGACTGTAGACAAATCATAACACAGATTGGCACAAACTTTTTTTTTTAAAAAGCAATCTATAATTTAACAGTCTGATACACTGGTGGGGCAGTGCTGGGCCACCCCAAAATTTACCTTAGCCCCCCTGTAGCCATCCCTCCCTATGCAAAGGTCAAATGTTATGCAGGGAGTAAGGGTGGAATGGTATAGCATTACCACCCTTATTTCTGCAGTTCTGTGCTGCCGCTGCCAGTGGCACTGCCTTCAGAGCTGGATCCCCAGCTAGTAGTGCCACTCTCTGGCCATGCAGCTCTGAATGCAGTGCCGCTGCCAGCAGCAGCACAGAAGTAAGAGTGGCAATGGGCACTAAGTCTGCTGTGAAAAGTGATACTGAAAAAGTTTCTTCACACCCCTCCCCCAATATTAAAAAATAACTTTGCTGCTTATACCAATCATTCGATAAAAATGTGTTTTAGTTTTAATTTTAAAAACGGTGAGAAAAGGTAAATTCATTTTAAACAATAGGGTTATAAATTTAGCATTTAAAATAGTTAAATATAAAAAATGTGTTTTTAATTTATAAGGGGTGGGGGTCACAATCAGGCTTGCTGTTTGAAGGGGTTGTAGAGAGCTTTCACTTCACCCACTCCCCTGGTTCTTGTCACGCAGAGAGAAAGCAGAAAACCAGAAGTCCGAAGCACAGACAATGCAATGTTTATTGGGGTTAGTTCCAAGCAAGCATATCCATTGCTCTACACGCTGGCACAGCCTGTTTCCCAGTGTTCCGTCCTAGCTCTGATGCCGCAGAGCCTTGCCTGTGTCCCCATTCCCACCTCCTCCTCCTTAGCAGGCCCAAATATACCTGCAGTGCATGCCCTAGTCACACCCCTTACAACTTATCATAGGCGTGTGCACGGGGTGTGCTGGGTGTGCACAGGCACGCCCTAATGCAGAGGTGGGCAAATGGCTCCACTCTCCTGGCACAGCAAGACGTCGGCCCCTCCCCTGCATTCCCGGGCCGGCTCCGCCCGCCCCCACAGGTCTCCCCGCCTGCCACCCCCGCACGGGTCTCACCCCCAACCCAGGAGCATCCCCACCTGAAAGAAAGTGGGGGGGGGCTCTCCTGTCCCATGCCTGCTTTTGCTGCACATTCCTGCTCAATGGCTGTCTGCTTCCCCAGGGTCCTAGTGCCCCCCATACCCTAATGGCAGGGCAGGCTGCTCTTCCCCTGCCCTTCTGCCCTAGCCCTGAGCCTCTCCAATGCCCCAAACCCCTCAACCCCAGCCCTCATACCCCCGCACCCTAATCCGCTGCACCAGCCCTGGGCCCCCTCCTGCATCGGGAACCCCGCATCCCCCCACACCCTGCCCTAATCGTCTGCCCCAGCCCTTAGCCCCCTCCTGCATCATGAACCCCTCATCGAAGCCATGCCACTTCAGCGCTGCCCAGGGCCGCTCCTGGATGCGGCTCACTGGGCTCTGGGGGAGGGGAGGGTAAGCAGCATGGTAAGCCCCTCTGAGCTGGGCACCCCTGGACCCCATCCCCCCCTAGCTCTGAGCCCAGCCCCTCTGAGCCAGGCACCCCCCGACCCCATCCCCCACAGCCCTAACCCCCAGCTCCAACCCAGCCCCTCTGAGCTGGCCAGCTGGGCACCCCCCCAACCCCATCCCCCCCGCTCCAAGCCCATCCCCTCTGGGCTAGGCACCCCCGATCCCATCCCCCGCACCCCTGACCCCCCGCTCCGAGCCCAGCCCCTCTGAGCTGGGCCCCCCCAGACCCCCGTCCCCACAGCCCTGACCCCCAGCTCCAAGCCCAGCCCCTCTGAGCCGGGCACTCCCCGACCAAGAGCCCAGCTCCCCACCCAGCCCTGAGCAACAGCTGTGCCACCCCTAGGCAGCAACAGTCCATTGGCACCAACCATCACCATTACCCAGCGACAGCTCATTATGTAATTGCAAATGCATTTAATGTTTTTAAATAATGTATTTTGTGTATTTTCAAATTATTAAAATAATTTTTGAATGTATGTCACTGGTTATTTTTTACATTTCCAAATACATGTTACTGTAGTATTGCAACTTTTTTTCTGGAAGGAGCCCCCGAAATTGCTTTGCCCCAGGCCCCCTGAATCCTCTGGGCAGCCCTGCTGGCGGGACCTGAGCTCCTCCCACTCGGCCGCAGCTCACAGCCCCACTCCCTTACTACGCGGCTCTGAGTGGGAGGAGCTCAGGCCCCACTGGAGCCACCACGGCGCTGCAGCGCTGCCCAGAGCCGCTCCTGGATGCGGCACGCTGAGGCGCCGGGGGAAGGCGGAGGCGAAGGGAGCCTCCGACATTCTCATGGGGGTCCCTGCATGGCCCGGGGCAAATTGCCCCCACTTGCCCCCACTCCGGAAGGCCCTGCATCCTCAGCCAGAACCCTCATCCCCCCGCACCCTAATCCTCTGCCCCAGCCCTGAGCCCCCTCCTGCATCATGAACCCCTCATCCTCAGCCCCACAGCCCTCACCCCTGCACCCCCTCCTATCCCCAAACTCCCTCCCAGAGCCTGCACCCCTCACTCCCTCCTATGCCCCCACCCCCAACCCAAAGCCTGCACCCAAACTCCATCCCATAACCTGCACCCCAGACCCTCTCCCCCATCCAAACTCCATCCCAGAGCCTTAGGCAGGTGGGGGGTGGAGTTGGGGGGGGCAGGTTCTGGGCACCACCAAAATTTCTACAAACCTGCCACCCATGCGCGGGGCAGCATGTCTGGCTCTGCGCAGAGCTAAACGTGCTGCTAAGAGCCTCATGGTAAGGGGTCCGGGGCCAGTGGGATTGGATAAGGGGTGGGGGCAGTTAGGGGACAGGGAGTGGGATCCTGGGGGAGTGGTTAGGGATGGGGGGGTCTCTGAAGGGGGCAGTCAGGGAGCAGGGGGGTTTGGATGGGGCATAGGAGTCCCGGAGTCTGTCAGGCGCAGAGGATGGATAGGGATCAGGGCAGTCAGGGGACAGGGAGCAAGGAGGGTCCTGGGGGGGCAGTTAGGGTGTAGGGTCTCTGGAGAGCTGGTCAGGGGACCAGGAGCTGGGGTGGTTGGATGAGTCAGGAGTTCGGGGGGGGGCGGGTCTGTCAGGAGGCAGGGGTGTGGAGAGGGATTGGGGCAGGAAGGGAGCAGGGGGGGTTGTATGGGTCGGGAGTTCTGCGGGTCCTGTCGGGGGCAGAGAGTGGTTGGATAGGCATGGGAGTCCCAGGGGTCTGTCTGGGGGCGAGGGTGTGTATAAGGGTCGGGGCAGTCAGGGGACAGGTAAGGGGTAGGGTTTTAGGGGGGCAGTCAGGGGACAAGGAGCAGGGAGGCTTAGATAGGGGGTGGAGTCCTGGGGGGTAGTTAGGGGTAGGGGTCCCAGGAGGTAGTAGTCAGGGGACAAGGAGCGGGGGGCTTGGAGGTTCTGAGGGGGGCAGTCAGGAGGCGGGAAGGAGGAGGGAGTGGATGGGGGCAGGGCTAGGGCAGGGCTCCCTGGGTGCACACCCTAATGAAATGTGCTGCGCAAGCCTATGCAACTTATGGTCATGTTCCGTTCTGGAGGGTCATGAGTCTGGGGTCTTTGTCCCACCTCTTTTGTAATCCATGGGAGGGGTAAGGAGTGAGGTTGTGTTCTGGCCAAGGCCAGGCCTTTCTTTGGCTTTTAGGGTGTCTTATGCCTCCTTCCCAACTCCCTTAACCCTCCTAACTGGTTGCTTGACCTTGGCTTGAGAGAGGAGCCAGGCAGCCTTCCAGTGTATGCTCATACATTACACTCCCACTATACCCTGAACACTTTAGCTCTATCCCTCATCTTTTTTCATTGTACTAAAAGCTGTGGGAAATGCTACACACAGTGTCTTTGTTCATTGTTCTTCACACACATTACTATAAGATATAAGAGTATCAAAAAGTCAAACCCAAAATTCTATCTCAGGCTGACAAACAAGCCTATATACTAATAGCGGGTGCCAATACAAAAAGTTTCAGAATCACCGGTCTAGGGGATCCCAATGAATAATGTTGCCTTCTGTCCAGATTGAGGACTTGCCTCACAATTAGTCATCAGAGAGTCACCTGGGAATAGTAGCCCAGATCTTTGCTCTGTCCGTCACTTATTTGTGCAGTTAAGAGCACACAGCCAAGAGAGTGAAATAGAAGTTTAGTTCGGTCCAAATACTGTTGGTCAGTTTTTGGATGGAAGAGTGCAGGCTCATATATCTTTTAATTTAAATGACGCTCTTCCAACAGCTTGGAGGAAGAAAGGCATGTCAGTTTAATAATTTGGTGGCATTATGGCAATAGAACGAGAGGTCTCTAGAGGTAGAACGCCTGGAGACAGGTCAGGGACCTTGCCTTCTACATACAGTCCTAAACCAGACTCAGGTACAGTTCAGTCTAGCTATTGCATGCGGCAACTAGACAGAGATAAAGAAAAGGAGAAAGGTCCAGTTTAGTAGCTGAGCTACATCACTAAACTGTATCTATGGAAGACTGACTCATAATATTTAAATGTGTGTTATCGGACAGGACAAAGGCAATGGGAAAAATGTCAGCCTTAAGTGATGTAGCAGAGAAGTTTTTAACTCTGGTGGGATGGAAAATTCATAATGAGTGATTTATTCAGTTTCCAAATTGTGATTTTCTCTAACAGAGTTGGATTAATTGGCTGAAGTGATAATTTTGGTTCAATCTTTAATAAACAGTGGTTTGTATTTCAGATTCCACAACAGGGTTCTTTGCTAAAAATGAGCAAGGCCTGAGCTAAAATCTCCAAAAGTATAAGTGCTAAATTGCACTTGTACATGTTTAATTTTGATACACAACTACTGCAATTTATACATATTTGCATATTCAAACATAAAAGCACATTTTAGCATGAGCACTTTTGAAGATTTAGCACTGGATCATTTCTCTTCTTGATGGAAAATGTTCTTTTAAAATTATGCCTGAAAACTGGCAGGAAAATGTGATGGTCATGTGAAGTGGCCAAACAAATTACATTTAGCTCCTGACCTGCCCATCCCTGACCTTCAATAAACTATACATTTCAAAGATACAAGTCCAAAGACTACTTTTCCATTTTCTCCTACTTACTTGAAGGACACTTTGGGCACTATAAATAAAATAAAGACTGCAACAGCTGCTTTGATCATCCTCACCAAACATTACGTGTTGGTCTTAAAGTATACCCTCTCTGAAGATCCTACTCCAAGGCAATGACTAACTTTTTGAAATGGGTTCAAAGCTATCATCAAAAGCAGATGATCCAGTTGAAATGAACCTCTTAGAAAATGTAGCTTTTAAAAAGGAATCTGTACAGTAAATATCAGGTTTGTGGATTTGGCTAGCTTACCCACCATTATATGCAACAGGGCTATCATTGCCTCAATTTTTTATTTCCTTTCCTTCTATTTAAATATATATATATATATATATATATATATATATACATACCCACAGCTGCGCAGCTACTTTTTTTGTTTTGCACTTAAAAGCAAATTGTGTCCATTTTGCTCAAACCAGCAATAGACAAGTTTGTTGAGAGAGAATCACTTCTCATCATGAATACACTGATACGTATTTGAATAACCCACAAGCAAGGCAAAGCAATGCAGGAAATTCAACAAAATGTAACTCACAAAGTTCCTGACTTATTTTTAATGGGGAGGGTCTTATGGGTCCACAGAGGGGACATGGTCCTGCACCCATGCGAGTTTACAGAGATCGGCAATGAAATCCTGTGTATCTCCAGGCCTCTGTACTATTCCCCGTTCCCTCAACGTGAAACCTGGAAACACAGCTCCCTCAGATTATTGCTATTTGTATTGCAGTAGCATGTAGGAGCTCCAGTCATGGATCAGAACCCATTGTGCAGATATCATTATGTCAGGTACCATCTGTATATAGCTGAGCCATATCAATGTCCATACACAAGGATCCATACACCAGGCTCCCCTAACCTAAGATGCCACTCTTCTCTCTCAAAAGAGCTTCTGAAAGGGTTGAAAAAATGTCACATTGGCACCCACCTTCCTCTGACAGATTTAGGGCCAATGGAATAGATTTTTATCTGCTTTCACCTCCACTACGTTGCACACAAGTGACTCCAAAACTTTCTTTTAAAACAGCTTTTGTTAAGAGTGAGGGCCAGCATTTGGAAATGTAGTTGTCTAAAGTAAGACACCTAAATCCATATTTAATACCTAAATAAAATACTTGATTTTCAGCAATGCCAAGAATCTACAGCTCACACTGAAGTCAATAGGACCAGGGGATGTTTAGTATATCTGAAAAAATCAGGCCACTGATTTAGGTACCTAAATATGGATATACGTTACTAGCTTTATGCATCCAAATTCAAAATTCGGGGCTAGATGTTCTTCAACTGTGATTGGCTAGGAATAGCACAACAACAACTTAAAGTCACTTCACCATATACAGATTTACAGAAAAAGTTGAACCCAGAATCCAGTTCAGGTTCTTCTTTTTCAATGAACTGACACATAAGAAGAGGCCTTTGACTTCAACAAGGACTTCATTTCGCCCTCTGTTTAATCTAGTACAATAAATCAGGTAAAGTCTAATAATAGCTGGTACAGAGAAAAAATACTTGAAAGCAATAATCAGATTAGAAATCAAATTTTCTGAAAAATAAATCCTCAGTTTATGAAGTTAATCCATTACTTTCTAATTTGTTTATAACATTTGCAAATGTTATGTATCTCGCTATTCTAATCACTTGAATAATTTTTCCCCCTCAAATTGTTAGCTTCAACACCTCAGCTGATCTCAACTATCAGGACAGAATACAAACAGAGAAGTGGGCTCCAAAGTAGCCAGAAAGCAAACAATAAAAAAGGCATATAGGCCAAATCAGTACCTGTCAACACTTGCATTGAGAAGAAAACAATATCATCCCTAGTGACTTGCCTACACAGTGAAGAAGGGTGACAGAATAGGACCTTGGTCCATCAAGACAGAAGAGCAATCATCCAACGATACTTTCTCAGTCCTTTCAGACAGTAAGGGACACAGCCATTTAAATACCATTCTGGAACACTCCTGGGGTCTATATCAATCTGTGTCAATCAAATATCATGGTCAATGGTACAAAACAGATGCCATGAGCAGATAATTAACAGAGATGATTGGGGTGCTTCTGTTCCATATTCAGGTTTCAAGACTGGTTAAAATGGGAACTGGATATGTGAGGATTCCAAGTACTACAGCACTGCTTTGACAGAGTCTTTTCAATAACCTTCCCCAGAATAGAAAGGTTAGAGAGAGGGCACTTAATGACAAGTTATCAACATCAATAGATGATTTTTTGACCAAGGACTTAACAATTGCTTGTTTAAGAGATCCTGGCACATTGCGTTCCCTAGGACGCACAGATTATCTCTACCACTAATGGATCAATGTCTACCCATTAGATTTAACTAGCTATACAGGGCATGTAACAAAATTATAGGTCAGAGCCTGAAGTTCTTCAAACACTTCAAAAACTTCAGTAAGCAAAATTGACTGAAACTCAATACAGAGGAGGTCTTATCTGCACTTTGCACCGACCTCCCTGACATAGAGCTGCTATCATGAAAGCAGTCTATCTGGTCTACGTGTAATTAGCTACATCACGCATTTGCACACCTATCTTGAGTATGGGCAACAGTAGATTGGAAATCTAAATTTAAAAAAGGAGCTAAGTATTTTAAAAAATACCTTAAAATAATAAAAAGTTATTTATTATGAACCCGATCTGTAATCCAATTTTTTTGGATTGCTGAATACCAACAAGAAAATGTGATGTGACTGACAGTGCACATGTCTGAATAAGATCAAACTTTAAGAGCACAAAGAAACATAGAAAGACAGACCAATCACTGAACATCATAGTTAGTCATATAGAATGTTAGAGGTCTCCTTTGACATTGTCTGGAAGTTTTCCAATTTTTATTTATTTTTATTTTTTTTACAAGCAAGTGGAATACTTCAAGTGTTACTATAAAAGTATTTTTCCCTAAGGGTTAATTTGATGTTGAAATGTATATTATGATTACAGTCTTTCCCACATAACATGAAGCACTCATTTTCAGTCCATTGAGCAAACTCATTCTTATGCATTATCTTTTTTAAGTTGGCATTTAATTTTAACAGCTACATAGTCAGTGAGAAGCGGAAAAAAAAACTACATTCAAGAGAGCGGATTCTGAAACACTGGAATTAAAGTGTTTTTACCATAATTAGCATTCTATCTGTATACATCTATCTGTATGGTAAATGAGAGACATCTTAAAGTTATAAGAAAATTACATGGAGGACTGGAATCTGATATACTTATAACTCAACTGTATCTCTATTTCCTTGATTACAGTTTGAGTATTTTAATGTTATAACATATGGAAACTCCTAAAACTACTATCCCTTTGCCCTTCCAGACAGATCACCTTCTCCTGCATTGTCCTCATGTCCATCCCAACAGATCTTGTAATAAAATGCTTTGGCCCTATGGATATGATGAACTGCTCCACTGCCTTTACGCTTGGGATCACTTGCTTTGTTCCTTTGGGTTTCAAAATCTCTATCCTATGCTTACATCAGACCTTTCATTTATAATACTCAGACTTATATTGCCAGGCATCCAGTTTCCCCAGTACTTAACCCTGAGGCAGCAGAGGCTGATTTCACATTTTACTTTTAGTTTAACATTGTTATAATTGGAAGTTATTCTTGATTTACCTTTTAAACAAAACTTAAGAGTTAAAAGAATTCCATGTTTGATAACCATGATGTCTTTTCCACATCAGATGCTATCCCAGGTAAAATCTTCATTAATTGGTAGTTATATCACTGTATCACTCATTTCAGCATGAAAACCCTTAAGGAATATTGTAATTTTTTTAAAATAAAAAACTGACATTCTAAGCCAAAGTTCTCCTTTACAATAAACCCCCCAAAGTATGGTATGCAAATACACAACAACTTCAACTCTATCTCCATATCTCCATCAGATTTTAATCCTTACTCCTCATTTTATATTTGGAGAAGACACTATACTTACACAGCTTGTACTGAAAAAGCGAACCACAAAGCATTGGTTTTATAACTGGTTTCATAAGCACATTACTCCAATCCTAAGCCTGATGCTTTATTACCACATTAAGCTTTGCACTTTCTATGTAAGTGTCACAAATGCCATGTCCTTAGCCTAAATGAATACTTTGGCTCAGTTTCCAATAAGGATGATAACCTAGAACATGGGGCAAAGGCAGAATGGCTAATGATCATGAGTGTATAGAAATGGAAATTACCACATTCAAGGCAGAAGCTAAACTCACAGAGCTTAATGCAGTCAAATTGTGGGTCAGAAGGGATGGGGAGAAGATAATTCCCCTCCCAGAATACTGAAAGAACTGGTACATGAAATTGCACGTCCGATAGCAAGGATTTTTAATAAATATATCTAATCAAAGGTAGTACTGTCTGACTGGAAAATAGCAAACATAACACCTACATTTAAGAAAGGGAAAAAATGCAATCCGAGCAACTATAGATCAGTTAGTCTGACCACAATATGCAAGAACAAATTTTGAAGGAAAGAATAATTAAAGACATGGAGGTAAATGAAAAATGGGATAAGATGCAACCCACCATCTGCCTAACCCTATATGATTCAGAGTAAGGTATTGATATTTTGTGATCATTAATTAGATGAATCTTTGTAATGGATGCATAAAATTGCATCAGAGATTCTGGTTATTCTCATGGCACTACAGAAGCAGAATTGCAATTGTTTAGATGACCCAACTGTTCATCTGCATACAAGGGGTCATATTGGGATGGCACAGACCAGCAAAGTGAGATGATACTTTTTCCCCTGCAGGCTATATTTTGTGCTCTAAGCCAAAATCATAAAAGGTAATTAAGTGCCTACTTCCCATTGAAATTTTTTAATATTGAAAAATGACATTTTTTCTCCAACCTCATTTTCAGAAACAGTTGAATTGTTTTGGCTGAAATTTAAAAATGAGCCTGAAGCAGACACCGAGCATAAAAACATTCATCTCACATTGTTAACGTTTGACAAACATATAGATAACAGAAAACAGGGTCTTATAATAGAAAGTGTCAGGCAACCTTAATAATGGGCAGTACTACAGCCCTGTGTATTGTATGCATTGCTCTTTTTTCTTAGATTAAAAATTAGTGTAATTATTTTACCAATATACTATTACTACCGTAAATAAGGTTACTTGAGTCACTAGCTATGCTGGAAGTGAAAACCATATATACTAAGCATAATATGTCTGAACTAAATACAATAATTCAAGAAGTAATTCTCAATTAGCTAATGTAAAAACAATATTTTAGTGATCTTTTCAGACCCAGACACTCTACAAGCCACAGAAAACAAATGTAATTTATCCCTAAACAGCACATCACTATTTGCTGTTTTTTGGGGAGGATTATACTAACATTTGAAAGTGATCTGAAGGGTGTCTTGGCAATACAGCTCCAACTCCTGTTTTGGGCAGCCCAGTCTCCCTGCAAAAGAAAAGATGATTTTCAGAAAATTAGCATAATCATAAGTAGTTCAATTTTTCAAACTTATTCTATGCAACCTGGCAGAAGCAAGGTTTGAATGGTCAACATTTAAAAAGAACTCTCTCAGAGCTGTGAAAAACATTTGCATAGGTCATTAAACCAGCAAATAGCACATTTTTGCCAGATTCACAGGGGAAAAAACTAGCTTTGCACTAATTTTTTTATATATATTTTTCACCTATGATCAAATGCTATTCCTTTTGCAATAGAGGAAGTTGGTGCAAATGTTAGCATACAAATTATAGCTTGTTTGTATGTTTACAACTGCCATCTATGGGCTAGAATGTATACAGCCGTCTCCAGTATTAATTAGATTGTAAAGGTCCTACTTTGTTAGCTGGAGGAGGACACGTGACAGTTGGAGCCTACTTCTGGAACCCAATCTCAAAAGAGGGGATTCACAGCATGAAGAAGTTTCAACTCAAAAGTTAATAAAACTTTAATTCTGGAGTGGATTTCCTGAGGTTTGGTGGAAGGATGTGTAACCCACACACCTTGTGTGTGTAGTGTTCTGTCCCATCTAGTGGCACCGACACCACTTAGAGAGAGATTAATGAGTCTGCTCTACAGCCTTAGCTAAGGGCCACCTGGCTTTTAACTCATGCAGTAGAGACTCATGCAGTTAGCTCCAGAGGCCCCAGGTTCGATCCTACCCACCTGCCAACGACTGGGGTCTGTCGGTGTTACAGATGGAGTACATTCCTTCAGGCTCCATCCCACTCTCCTCTTATCCACAGATTGCCAATCCCACAAAGGACCTTCTACATGATCCTAGGACAGGGGTCTGGTGCTGGCATGGGGAAGGGAGGACCTGGACATGGAGATTTCCCTTGGCATGAGGATGTGGGGGACAGGGTGGAAATGGTCTTATTTTATCATTCTCTGTAGTGAAATTCCTTCAAACACAATATCAGGGTTGGAAGGGACCTCAGGAGGTCAACTAGTCCAATCCCCTGCTCAAAGCAGGACCAATCCCCAACTCAATCCCCAAATCCTTAAATGGCCCCCTCAAGGATTGAATTTACAACCCCAGGTTTAGCAGGCCAATGCTCAAACCACTGAATGGTCCAACACAAAATTCTATCGTGTACACGATAAATATTAAAATACCTGTCAATAACACCATCTTCAAAATTATCTTCATTCAGCATGGATTTACGAATCTCTATTTCCCTATATCCTTTATTTGTACACGGTTGAGACAAATGATCCTGGTATGTGGTGATCCATGTCTGGAAAATAGCATAAAAGGACAAATATCGTGAAAGGGGAAAGAACAGTTTTCAGTATATAGGCTATTTTCAATCTGAGATACTGTAAAATTGTTTGTTGCTTGTTAATTAATTATTATTATGGATGCTATATTTCATAGCCTTATTTTGCTTTGCAAGTGTTGCATAATGTTTAGTTCTGGCTAGGAGGTCTAAAAATAGTGCTCTATACATAGGCAATAGCTAGGTTTGACCTCCTTGCCAGGTCTCTTGCTGTAGGAAAAGTGCTATCTGTAAACTGTAAAAAGTGCCAATGCTGTAAACTTTCATATACATAAGATGCAAGTATAATTTAACTCTGTTCAGAGCAAGGTCACAGAGCTTATAGAACTGCTGGAAAAGGGCTGTAAATTTTATTATTGAAATGCATCCTTTGTACAAGTATCCAAGAGTATTCAAGACATAAATCTCAACCTATTTTACTTTGGGACCAACATTTTAATAAGTTTGCAAAGACCTTTTTTTTTCCATTGTGTAAATAGGGGAGAAGAGAGAGTACAAGCTGGTCACATTTGCTCATCATTTTATTAAAATGGTCAAAGAAGACTTGTTAAACAAAGACTTATTCAATAAGGGACAAACTGACAGTCAGTCTGCCCGTTAACTTTTTTCATTCTCATTTTTGACACGGAATGGCATTGTTATTGTTTAAGAAAACCCTCTCTTACATTTTACCAAATGAGATTTCATTCAAATCAGCTACATGAATAGGTGACCTTATAACAAACATAAAAAAGTA
This sequence comes from Mauremys reevesii, assembly GCF_016161935.1. NCBI lineage: Eukaryota > Metazoa > Chordata > Testudines > Geoemydidae > Mauremys > Mauremys reevesii. Next base: position 90,907,848 of record NC_052628.1, on the reverse strand, counting down.
AAATATACCACCATATTATTCATAAAAGTGCAGAAAAATGTCTAAAATTTCATCTTAATCAGCTCTCAGTAGTTCAATAAAAATACAGAGAAATTGTACTTGTATTCCCAGTTTCATTTGTAATTGGCTAACACATAGGGAAAATGTTCAGTGATAATGCATTCTTTACATAAGTGTTCAGCTGTATTGATATTTGCACGAACATCCATTAAATAAAATGACAGCATCTTAATTGAAATTTCAAGTCTATTTCTTTAAAATTCATTGTTTAATTCAATAGTTAGAAGTAATAATGCACACTATACAATTCTGCCTAGTCATTGCTATATTCAATCAGCAAACCAACGTCTGTTCAGCATTTGGGATTTTTTAACCTCATGTACCATACTATTTTGAAGTATGGTACCACAGTGAAATTGTTAATGGAAATGTATGCTTTGATAATGGCCTATCACATCGAAAATCAATACCCTGGCCTAGTCTCAGAATCATTAGTAGGGAAACAAACAGATTCCATTAACATTATCACTGGAATACATACATCAGATGTTGTGTATCTACCATGAAAAATACAACTTAGTTGTGATATGGAAGTAAAATATCTTCTAACACTTAATACAGAGTCTTAAAATTATTACGTTGTGCTTTCACACAGCCTTCATCAAGGGAGTGTTCCTCTCAACTGCACCTTCTATATGATGCTCTCTTTAGAGTCTCACATGATGAATTTAAGTGAAAACTTAGTAACTGTTAATTTTATGTCTTCAAGTTCTTCTATATAAGTGTGAACACTTCAGTTTCACTCCTCCCTGAATAGAAAGCCCCTCCTCATAGGCCTGGTCTACACTGGGGGGGGGTCGATTTAAGGTATGCAACTTCAGCTACGTGAATAGCGTAGCTGAAGTCGAAGTACCTTAGCTCGAATTACTTACCCATCCTCACGGCGTGGGATCGACGTCCGCGGCTCCCGTCGACTCCGCTACCGCCACTCGCTCCGGTGGAGTTCCGGAGTCGACGGGAGCGCGTTCGGGGTTCGATATATCGCATCTAGATGAGACGCGATATATCGAACTCCGAGAAATCGATTGCTACCCGCCGATCCGGCGGGTAGTGAAGACGTACCCTTAGAGATACTGAAAGGAAAGGTGTGATTGTTTCTCTTTTTCATCTTCTAGGCAGCTCTTTCTTTAAAAACCAAGTGTGCTGCATTTAGAAATTCCCTACAGCCATAGTCATAGTTCTGTTTTCCTGCTGCAGGGGTAAGTGGTGCCTGTTTTTTCTGTTGGGGGGGAAGATCCTTGCCTATGGCAAGTACCAGCCTCAGCTACTTAGGGACTGCTGTGCATAGTGCTAGATGAAAGAGTGGGGTTGGACTTATATTTCTGCCCAGATATGGAATATGAGAGGGAAGGGCTAAGCCCACACTACTCTGGAGACTTTTTTGGAAGCTGCCATGGAAGAAGTAGGTCATCAGGAGCTTGATGTGATGAGCATAGAAAGCAATGCTTGAGAATTAGAAGAGGAAGGAGACATCCATATCCATGCTCTTCCGAATGCCAAGCCTATTTGACCCCATTTCAGGGAAGAACTATAGTGGAGAAGGGGCACGTGGGTGCCCATCATGAAAAGGAAAAGGGAGTAGCTGAGCCTATGTTTTCAGGAGATCCAAAGGGTCTTGGCCATTTTCTGGATGGTGGTGCAAGAAACTTCCAGTATGAAACAGGAGAGACAGCAGTTGAAATCCTGGCTCCAATGAGGTCTGTGGAAGTTTTGTCAGTTGAAATCAATGGGGTAAGGATTTGGCCTGGAATATCTGAAGACACCTGTAATGGCCAACTTCTTAAACGTGCAATGAGAATGTCATCAAAATCTCAAATATTCTGTCCCCATCTATTGACAAGGAGTGCAATCTAGCAGCATTTGTTTAGACAAAACAGAAGTATGTGTTATTACAACACTGGTAATTATAGCATAGTTTTGTTTAGTTGGGATCATAAGGTTGGCTGCTTTTTAAACTACAAGGAAGCTTTTTAATGGACCACTCCCCACCCCCCTCCAGAAGGGTGAAATGTATTTTGGTTGCCATAGCACACACTTGGCACGGTTACCTCCACTGAGCACTGTGCTATGTCCAACTAAAACACCAGCCTAATATATGTTAAAATAAATCTCTTAATGCACTGACAAAAAAGTATTTGTGCACCCCCTTGTGTTATAGAGAACTGCTCTACAACATTCATGTTTTTCTAATCTACAGTTACATAAATTTCAATTGTTCCCTTGTAGGAGGTGAAGAAATTACCACCTCTTGAACTACAGTGGAATTAATAATGTCATATACAATGCAATTCACCATAAGATACTTTCTAGTACAGCTGGCAGAAAGAGGTTTAAAACAGTTTTTTGCTCTCTTCACTACCAAATCAAAACCTTGGATGGCTAGCAGTAAATCAAATTAAGTGTAAAAGAAAGACATGTCTCCCCAAGGCAAAACACCCTGTAAAACAGTCAGCATTCATAACTAAAAAAAAGTCCAGTGCATATATATACTGCACACAAGTCTACAATAAGTGTTGTACCACACTGTTTAGTTCATAACAATTTTCTACTGTTGTAGAAAAACTAAAAAAAGAATCTCTGGTCCTGGTGGACTGTAACAGCAGGGTTTTTTCTTTTTAAAATTACAGCACTTTTACTGGAATTTGATGAACAGGAAATGTGTGGTACATGGGAAGGCCTCCTCAAAATGAAAACAGTGCGCCATTGCTATAAGTACTGTACTTCTGTAACTTTTCGTGCCTCTCCACTGCATGGAAATTTAAATAATTCCATTGCAGATGAGGATTTTACTGAGCCAATAGGATTGACAGGACCCGGTTCCAATGAAATCTCAGTCAGGCTTCCACATAATTTTTCCAGAGACTGCACAGTTTTGAATAAATGAAGAAGCTGGACACAAATAGTCTTGGTCATCACATTTTTACCATATTTACTGTACTTATGAATATATTCTTTATTAATAGCCAGGAGTGATAAGATATTTAATGATTCATGATGAAGGATAATACCATATTTAACTGACTCATATTTAGTATTTGGGAATGGCCAGGTTTAAATAGGATTAGTAGTAGGCATCCTTCAGTCTTGAGAGACCATGGGTATGCACCCCTGAGAGGTAAAAAATTTTCTCAGTTGGTTTTATGGCAGCCGCAGCTGAGGCTGAAGAGACCCACTCGAGAGAGACAATCTCTGCCACATCTGGCACATTTAAAGATGATGTTTTGACCCTTTGCACTCTGCCTTCTGCAAGCTCTTTTCTTCTTTGCTAAGCTGGATGGCTTCCTCTCATAACTCCGGAGACCTTTGTTAAATTCTTGTTTCCAAAGGCTGCAGTCTTAAGTGTGATCTTCCCAGTTGTCCACATCCATGTCCATTTCTTCAAGGTCTCACTTGCACACATCCTTGAAATGCAATTTTGGGCATCCTTTGGGTCTTTTTCCAGATGCCAATTTGCCATAAAGAATGTCCTTTGGGATATATCCATCATTTAAGTTGGCACACATGCCCAAGCCAGCAGAAACATCACTGTTTGAGGAGTGTTTGCATGCTGGCCTGCTTGAGCACCTCAGTGTTGGTAACTCTGTCCCTCCAGAAGATTCCAAAGATTCAATGAAGGCAATGCATATGAAAGCGTTTGAGCCTTTTTTCCTGATGGCAGTAAGGTCCACATCTTGCTCCCATACAAATGTGTGCTGATAACACATGCACAATACACAGACGCTTTGTGCATTCTGTCAGTTTGTTCTTTTGCCATACCCTCTTGCTCAGTCTAGACATTGTTGTGGTGGCTTTTCCAATGCAGATGTTGAGTTCCATTTCAAGTGAAAGATTGACTGCGATAATGGAACCCAAGTATGTCGGCACGTTCACCACTTCAACTTCATAGTTGTTGATATTGAAGGAGAGTGCTTCCTCAACTCCTTGGCACATCATGTTCATCTTTTTTAGGCTTATGGTAGGCCCAAAGTCTTGGCAGGCTTTCGAAAAACTGTCCATAAGGTTCTGGAGATGAGCTTCTTTGTGGGTTGTCACTGCTGTGTCATTAGCAAAGACGAGGTGTTGGATAAGGGCATCCCGAGTCTTGGTTTTAGATCTGAGTCTCATAAAATTGAATAGCTCTCCATTAGATCTTGTGTGCAGGTAGATTCCTTCAGTTGAAACCTTGTTTCAATAGCAAGGAGAAGAAGATCACAGAGTTGGGGCAAGTACATAGCCTTGCTTAACTCTGCTACAAATCTGGAAAGCCTCAGAGACTGAGCCGTTGTATTGAATTGTGCCTTACATGTTTTCATGTAAGGATCAAATCATGCTTAAGGACTTTCGGGGGCATCCAATCTTTTCTAGAAATGCAAATAGTCCACTTCTACTGACAAGGTCAAAAGTCTTTGTGAGATCAGTGAAGGCCACGTAAAGGGGCTTTTTTGTTCTCTGCATTTCTCTTATAGTTGTTGCACTGGGAAGATTATGTCAATAGCAGACCTTTTAACTCTGAAACTGCACTGTGATTTGGGATAGACTCTGTCTGCAAGGGTCTGAAGTCTGTTCAGGACAACTCGGGCAAAGGCTTTTTCCATAATGCTAAGAAGGGAAATCCATGATAGTTGTTACAGTCACTCCTGTCTCCCTCTCCCCTCCCCCTTTTTTTTTTAATATAGAGAGTGATGATGTCGTCTCTCGTTTCTTGTGGTACTTCACCTTCTTTCCAGCACAGGTAGAGCAAATCATGAAGTTGTTGCAGTAGAATAGGTTTTCCGCATTTTATGACCTCTGAGGGTATTCAGTTTTTCTAGGGGCCTTTCCATTGGGGAGTCCATCTATGGCAAGGCTAAGCTCTTTGACAGTTGGTACATCGTACAGTTGGTTCCTAACAGGCAGGCTTTTGATGGCATTGATGGGATAAGATAACATAATCCTGATACCTAAAAGAGAATTCTCAGTAAAAGGTAACTACCACGCAATAATCAACAGCAAGTTACCCTGAGCCCAACTAACTGTTGCCCTGCACTTAGTGCACAGTGAGTGAAAAACGGTATCAATGGTTAGTATTTTGCACCCATTTTGCAGTGGTATAAATGATTGCCCCATATGCAGGACAACAAAGAATCTGGCTCCCTCTACAAGAGAATTTTAAACTTATTACAGGCTTATTGCTACTTTTGAGACATAGTTCTATGCTATTCTGCTGCTTTTTAGACATTATACCAACACTAAAATTATATAAAAATCTAAGTGAAGATGACATAAGTAAATTCAAACATATTATTACAACATAAAGATTGAGAATTTAAGGTCTGTTCCTGCTCTCATTGAAGTCTATAGGAGTTTTGCCACATGAGCAGGATCGGATTTTTAAACACATAAAAGTCAGAAAAGAAAAATTATGGCTCCTTCTGTAACTGTAATTTGTTTCCACTGGTTATATTCCAACTCCTCCAAAAACTTTGCTTTTTTTAAAAATTAGGATACTGACAACAATATACATATCTACCATGCCATTTGTAAAACCCAAGAATTTAAAACCAAAGACATTCTAAATTTCACTCACCCCAAATAACAGACATGTTATCAAGTACAAATAAATTAATATTTCATACCACTACCACAGCCTTGTAGTTGTTTGTTATGATGTCATATGATCAGCTACACATTCCACACTTCATGCTGGAGTTCTTGTACTGAATATGCATCACTGCATATCTTGGATAACAAAGTATGCAGTTTAATTTTGGAGTTTGGTCTGTTAGTGCAATCTGGGGTTCATCGTTGTGAGTGTGCAGATTGAGAGAGAAGGTAGATGCCAGGCTTGTGAATTGAGGGCTGAGAGGAGGATCTAAACTTGGAAGATTAACTCATAACAACAACAACAACAATAAATAATAGTAATAAAGATGTTCTGAAAAAGAGGGTACTAACTACACTAACTAGACTCCTGTTCTAGAAGTGGTGGTACGGTTGATTAAAGGTTTCTGGAGAAGGAAGCTCTAATAAAGTTACATCTAAGCATAGGATTTCATTAAAGAAAAATTTTTGTTTACTGCTGAAAGAAATTGATTTTAGTTTTATTTTGTCTGTGCCAGATCCTTAGCTGGTGTAGATGGGCATAGCTCCATTCCTGATTATTTTAACCGAACTAAACTCCTTTTAAGCCAATAGACATTCTGGTCCACATATTTTAAAGCAATATTTGCTGTATTATAATATATAGTTCTGAAAATTTAGCTTCTTTTTATGCCTGTATGCATCCCATAATTTTGTTAGATTTGTAAATAAGCATTTTTTCATTTTTCTTACTCTGTTTTCCTTATTTTTAATTTAACAATAAGTAATCAGGAAGGGTACAAAAGCAGAAGGGTGGGAAAGAAGTCTAACATGACTGACTTTGAAAAACACTAAAAACATCATAGAGGGAACCAGGAAGGTAGACTTTAGACAAGGAAAAGAAATGTTAATTTAGTGGTATGGAATTTAAATATTCTTTTATTATGTTTGTCCAATAGGTCCATGCTGGAGACCAATTCAACACATGCCTCCAAAACCAAAACCAGATGCAAGCCCTAATGATAAATACATAAACAATATTGAATAATTTGAGCTAAAACAAAGAAAAAATATTTACCCCATCCACAGTTCCAAATCTCGAGTAGGTAGATTGACATAAATTCTTTGAACCCAAAGGAACTTCATTTATATCATAATCTTTAGGTTCAGCCTCTCTGTTTTGGTGCCTTTAAAAAAAAGTTTATATTTGTGAGACGACAAATGTAATCATGATCTCTTATTTTGAAATCAAAATTTCACTGGATATAGTGAAATTCTCCACATTTATGCATATCATAGGCTTGGCTCTACTGTACCACCCAATATTTTATGCTACTATTATAATCATTAGTGCAGTTGCTGGTTGCAATAGTATCTTGTTGCACCTAGAGATAAGAGTGAGATTTACCACTGAAAATAAATATATTTAATAGTAATACTAAATATAATTAAATGGAAAAAGTTAAAGAAAAAATTGAACAGAAAGAAACTAGGAAAGCAATAGACATGTTGACTGAAGTTTTACATCAACAAAACTACAGCATATCAGCTAACCTATCACTACCCCTTTTTCCCCTTTGAAAAACTGTTATAAGAATCCAAAATGACATGAAAAAAAGATAATGTAATTTTAGGTCAAGGTATCTTTTGATAAAACAATTAACATTTTAAATCAGAAAGTTTCTATATTTAGTGAAATAAACACTATGCAAATTATACAAATAATCCTGCATTACATACTAATCTGTTTACACCAGGCAACGAACTCAAGCTGCCTGCTGGTGAAAAGCATTCACTAGCTAAGGCAAAGCCAATGTCAGACAAGTATCCAATTCCCTCCCTCCTGCTCATGCCTTTGAAATAATTTATTAGCAAACAATTAAATCTGAGACTGAATTTCCATACCTAGTCTAAATGGATTCTGTTTGCTCCCCTGAGACTGGTGAGTGTGATACATTAGAAGAGATTTTCAGTCACAAAGATAGAATGTTATGTGCCAAGCACTGTTGTCAAAAATCCATTTTTATTTACATCCTGGAGAGCACCTATAAAGGTTCAGCCAATACAGCACTCTATAAAAAGTTCTTCATGGTTACAAATGATGGAGAGAATTTAATTTTTGTGTCAGGAACTAGCATTTAGAAGTATAAAACGTTCAATGGATACTTGGATTTATTATTGAATACATTTATCTATTCCTAGAAAACTCTTCTAGATGGGGGAGAAATATAACTGCTAGTCTTCACCTTACTGTCATTTTAGCCACACAAAAAGGGATTATGCAGGGACACCTTTTGGATACATATAATCAACAGAACTGCTAAGGGATAACTGTAAAATACAAAAAGGCAACTTTGAACAGCAGCAGCAAAGTGCAAGAATGGATGAAAACCCTAAACAACATATCCCCTCCCACCCCCCCACCTTTCCTTCTCTGGTGAGAGAAATAGCTTAAATTGGTGTGGGTGAAATCCTGATCCTATTGAAGTCAATGGGAGTTTTGCCATTGACTTAAACAAAGTCAGGATTTAACTGTGTGCACGTGTAAGAGAATTTAGTTGATGTTAAGGAGATTTAGATCTCGATGTCATCTGTATATTGATGGCATTTTAAAATGTGTTCTCGCAGTTGCTCTCTCACTAGCTTTATATAGATGTTGAATAATGTGATGGAGAGAACTGAGGCCTGCGAGACTCTAAGGGCTTTAATGAGGAGGAACAGCTATCCCAAACCATCCTCTGAGTCCATCCATGCCTACACAGAGCAGCAATGCTCACTACAGGGATGTAATTTCTAAAGCACACTAATGTACTGTGCACTAATTCTCTGTGTAGACGCTTCTGGTGCACACTAAACAATCTCTCCCACACTTAAATATAGTGCTGTTTCAAACAGCACTATGTTTAAGTGCATTAGGAAACTTTTAGTGTGCAACAGCAGGGTCTACATGGACTAATTAGTGTGCAACATTTTAGTATGTTTTAGAAATCACATCCCTGTAGTGCACATTGCTGCTCCATGTAGACAAGCCCTATGTGTTTTTACAGGGCCTACCATGATGAGATCCTGAACCTGATTGGGGCCTGCAGGCACTGCCATAACATTAAAAACAATTATACAAATCAGGGCAAGATATTTTGGGTGGGAAATTAATGTTGCTTACAGCCTTTAAAATAATCTCTCTATATGCAAAAGAGCTTTAAAGACAGACAATAGGAAAGTATTCCTGTCCAACAAATGTTTATTTAATTGGAAAAATGTCACTACCTACATTCTTATGGGAGTACAGTACAGTATTCTATTTGAATGTTTGTCTCCCTTTTAATGGCTGTGGACTCACGAGTTGTTTTCAAGCTTTGCTACTAAAAGATTCTTTTACTAGGATGGATTCTTTCTTTTCAAAGAGACAAGACAGATGGTCCACACATGCCTCTCACAAGCTGTTCAGTGGAAGTCCAAGCTGAAGGTCAAATTGTCATTTTAACTTTTTTTTTTTGTATTAAAAAAACCCAACAATGTCAATGTTCAAGGGTCTGACTTTAACAAAACAAAAACAAAACAAACAACTTTCTCCTTTGTGGCTAGCTATTGCATGGTGTTTACAGAATTGTGTGATGATCATTCTAAGTTCTTCAGGAAAGAAGAACTTTCATACATGTCTTTAAAGCATGAGCACACTGATGGCTCTGTATAAATACATAAAAAATAATAACCAGCATATATATTCAAGCCTAAGAACAATGGGATAAAGGGAGAGGCAGACCAAATTCTGAAATTCTTCCTTTTGTTACTTTAGGTCAGACCCTTGGTATTATTTTTTTAATGTTATGGTCTTGATCCAACTTCCAATGGATTTAGTGGAAACAATCCCATACTCGTACTTCAATATAAATTTGATCTGGTCCTATAGTTGTCGTTTTTTAGTTCAGGAATTCCTGAGCATTTCTTTCTGTATTTCTTTTTAAAGTCTGACATCTAAAATAGTGGTTTTCAACCTGTAGTCGATGGACCCCTGAGGGTCTGCAGACTATGCCTAAAAGGGGTCTGCGAAAGTTTGTCATTACCATAGAACAGTGGCTTTCAACCTGTGGTCCAGTGACTTGTGGGGGTCTGTAGACTATGTCTAAGATTTCCAAGCTGTCTGCACCTTCGTTTGAAATTTTTAAAATTAAAAAAGGTTGAAAACCACTGATCTAAAAGCATAACAAGAAAACAAAACAAAAAAGGCAAACTTCTTTAGCATTTTATCTGGTACACAGGTTCTGGTTTATATAGAACATTGGTCACCAACTGGTCGATCGCAATCAACTGGTCAATCCTGGAGACTCTCCAGGTCGATTGCGGTCTCCGGTGGTGCAGCGGGGCTGCTGCTAAGGCAGGCTCCCTGCCTGCTCTGGCCTCACGCTGCTCCCGTGGCTGGGGGGCGGAGGGGGGGGAGGCCAGGGGTCTCTGCGTGTTGCTCCTATCTGCAAACACCACCACGCAGCTCCCATTAGCCGGGAATGGTGGCCAACGGGAGCTGAGGGAGTGGTGTCTGCAGAGGGGGCAGTGCACGGAACCATGTGCCCCCGCCCCCCCAGTTGCCACAGGGGCGTGTTGGCCCCTTACAGGAGCGGCATGGAGCCGGGGCAGGCAGGGAGCTTGCCTTAGCCCCCCACTATGCCGCCAACTGAGAGCTGTCCGAGGCAAGTGCTGCCTGGTGGAAGCCCGCACTCCAACCCCCGTTCCAGAGCCAGCACCCCATACCCCCTCCTGCACCCCAAACCCCTGCCCAGCCCTAAGCCCCCTCCCAGAGCCAGAACCTCATACCTTCTCCTGTACCCCAACACTCTGCCCCATCCTGCAACCAAACTCTCTCCCAGAGCTTGCATCCCTCACCCGCTTCTGCACCCCAGACCCCTGCCTCAGCCCAGAGCCCCCTCCCATACTGTGAACCCCTCAGCCCCAGCCGAGAGTCTGCACCCCCCTCCCAAACCCCAACCCTCTGCCCCAGCCCAGTGAAAGTGAGTGAGGGTGGGGGAGAGTGAGTGATGGGGTGGAGGGATGGAGTGAGCGAGGCAGGGCCTCAGGGAAGGGGCAGAGTTGCTCTTAAATTCAAAAAGTGATCTTGGGTATAAAAAGTTGGAGACCACTGTTATACAACATGAGCTGAATTAACTGTTATTTTCATGATAATAATATGATAAAACATTAAGATTGGGACTTTTAAGGGTTAAATCATGCAGAATGACAAAGTTAAGGCTACACATGCAATCTGGAACTCTGATCTCAATTTCTATGCACCTTACAGAGTCCCCAAACGGCCCTGTCAATTTTCAGGAACATATTTGACTAGATTTCCTACTGTACAGGCAAATTACCCACCCATACATGTGCAGCAAAAGCCTTCCTTTTATATACACCTTTGTTTTAAACAAGGAGTGCACTGCTAATTAACGAGGGCTATTCCTAAACCAAATTGCACCCTCTAGTCCCCCAACATTTTCAACTGAAGAGCATCTTAAAACAAGAAAATGCTGTACGAATGTTGGATAACAGAAACAGAGTTTCCCCACCAACCAGTTTTTGACTGGAATGCCTGGACGAAAAGGGAGCCTGGCCGCTCCAGTCAGCACCGCTTACCAGGCCATTAAAAATCAGGTAGGCGTGGAGCTGGCACACTTCCTATCTGGCTCCACATGGCTCCCCAGAAGTGGCAACATGTCCCTCGGCTCCCAGGTGGAGGAAAGGCCACAGGGGTCTGTGCACTGCCCCCACTCCACCCTGAGCGGTGGCTCTGCAGCTCCCCTTGGTCGGGAACCGTGACCGATGGGAATTGTAGGGGCAGCACCTGCGGGCAGAGGCAGCGGGCAGTTGCCTGGCTGTGCATCCACTTAGGAGCCGAGGGACATGTCACCGCTTGCAGGTAGCCACCTGAGGTGAGCGCCGCCCGGAGCTCACACCCCAAAACCCTTCCTGCAACCCAATTCCCTGTCTCAGCCCTAAGCCCCCTCCCACACCCAAACTCCCTCTCGGAGACCACACCACATACCCCCTCCCATGCCCCAAACCCCTGCCCCAGCCCAGAGCCCCCTCCCACACTCTGAACCGCTCAGCCCCAGCCTGGAGTCCCCTCATCTCCAGAGCCCGCACCTCCAGCCAACGCCCTCACCCCAACCCCCGGCCCCAGCCTGGTGAAAATGAGCGAGTGAGTCAGGGTGGGGGAGAGCAAGCAACAGAGGGTTAGGGATGGAGTGAGCAATGGTGGAGCCTCGGGGAAGGGGCGGGGAGGGGGCAAGGGTGTTCAGTTTTGTGCAATTAGAAAGTTGGCAACCCTACCCATGGTCAAAAACGTTTGAGCTGCTTTTCCCTCAAAATAAATAAATTATCTTTTGGGCAGAGACCAAGTGTAGAAATGAATATTTCAGAAATAAAATGCAGCTGAAAACAGCAGGAATCATAGAAAACTTTATGCAACCTTAACTCTAGTGATCATTGTTATCCTGATACTGTATAATACTTCGTCCACCAACATCGTCACTTGTCAAAAGGAGGGAAAAAAGATACTTCCAAATTGACATGCCATTGTAGCCAAGTCTCCTGATATTTGGTGTTTCTTTAAAGCCCTAGTCCCTGGAATCAAGTGATTATACAGGGGTCTCAGCTTTCAGAGAAAAGTGTGTTCTAATCCTCATGGTTGCAAAGAAATGCATGAAAGCATGAGCTGAGTGTACCCTAAGCTCAGAAACCAGAAGAAAAATAACCCCAAATTTTTATTTTTTGAAAATTGTCATGATTTTTAAGCCAATCTCATAATTTTCTAGGCTTGACTTGACAATTATTTTTACTGGACTGAAAACATGAAATCCTATAAATACTATGGGAAAATCTACACTTGGAAGATTTCCAGTCCTTTCATGTGTGGGGATGATCACATTTTAGCAGGGCAAAATTCTGAAAACATTAATTGAGAAAAACTCATTGAAATCAACAGGAGATTTTTCAACTACGGAAAACTTGGCTTCTTCTTGGCAACAAGGCTTCCTAGGTAACTCTAAAAGCATTTGAATGTTTCGGTTAGAAAATAATAGAATATAAAAGTTCAAAGAGAAAGTAAGTAGCAAATCAGGAGAGTTCTCTTACGTGTATTACCTCATCATTCAGACCCTCATTATTATTTGTATTATCATAGTGCCTAGTAACCCTAGTCATAAACCAGGACCAATTGTAAAGGGGACATGTTGTAAAACCAAGGCAACCTGGTCACTCGTAATCATTAAAGATCCCATGACACTATTTTTGAGAGTAAAGATGTTAACACCACATTCTACAGGCCACTATCCTCTGATCCCACTGAGGAGTACCAAAAGAAACTATACCATCTGCTCAAGAAACTCCCTGCTATAGCACAGGAACAAATCTACACAGACACACCTCTAGAGCACCGACCAGGGGTATTCTATCTGCTACCCAAGAACCATAAACCTGGAAATCCTGGACTGCCCCCCCACTCCATCATCTCAGGCATTGGCACTCTTAAAGCAGGATTATTTGGACTCTTTCCTCAGACCCTATGGTACCAACACTCCTAGCTATCTTTGAGACACCATCGACTTCCCAAGAAAACTACAATGCATTGGTGATCTTCCTGAAAACACCATTCTTGCCACTATGGATGTAGACGCTCTTTACACCAATTTTCCACACAAGGATGGACTACAAGCTGTCAGGAACAGTATCCTGATGAGGCCATGGCACACCTGGTGGCTGAGCTTTGTGACTTTGTCCTCACCCACAACCATTTCAGATTTGAGGACAACTTACACCTTCAAGTCAGCAGCACTACTATGGGTACCCGCCTGGCCCCACAGTCAGGGGCGGCTCCAGGCACCAGCACGCCAAGCACGTGCCTGGGGCAACAAGCCACGGGGGGCGCTCTGCCGGTCGCTGCGAGGGCGGCAGACAGGTTGCCTTCGGCGGCATGCCTGCGGAGGGTCCGCTGGTCCTGCGGCTTTGGCGGACCTCCTGCAGGCGTGCCGCCTGCCATGCTTGGGGTGGCAAAATACCTAGAGCCGCCCCTGCCCACAGTATGCCAACATTTTTATGGCTGACTTAGAACAATGCTTCCTCAGGTCTTCTCCCCTAGCGCCCCTCCTCTACTTCCGCTACATTGATGACATCTTCGGCCACAAGAAAGAGGCCTCTGAAGAATTCCACCTGGATTTCAACAATTTCCACCCCACCATCAACCTCAGCCTGGAACAGTCCACACAAGAGATCCACTTCCTGGACACTACAGTGCAAATAAATGATGGTTACATAAACACCAACCTATACCGGAAACCTACTGACCGCTATACTTACCTACATGCCTCCAGCTTCCATCCAGGACACGTCACACGATCCATTGTCTACAGCCAAGCTTTAAGATACAACATTTGCTCCAATCCCTCAGACAGAGACAAACGCCCTACAAGATCTTTATCAAGCATTCTTAAAACTACAGTACTCACCTGGGGAAGTGAGGAAACAGATTGACAGAGCAAGGCGGGTACCCAGAAGTCACCTACTACAGGACAGGCCCAACAAGGAAAATAACAGACCACCATTGGCCATCACGTACAGCCCCCAGCTAAAACCTCTCCAACACATCATCAACTAACTACAACCTATTCTGGAAAATGATCCCTCACTCTCACAGACCTTGAGAGTCAGGCCAGTCCTTGCTTACAGACAGCCCCACAACATGAAGTAAATACTCACCAGCAACTATACACACCACAGAAACACTAACCCAGGAACCAATCCCTGTAACAAACCCTGTTTCCTACTCTATCCCCATATCTACTCTAACACCACCATCAGAGGACCCAACCACATCAGCCACACCATCAGGGGCTCATTCACCTGCACATCTACTAATGTGATATATGCCATCATGTACCAGCAATGCCTCTCTGCCATTTACATTGGCCAAACCGGACAGTCTCTACATAAAAGGATAAATGGACACAAATCAGACATCCAGAATGGTAACATACAAAAGCCAGTAGGAGAACACTTCAATTTCCCTGGACATTCAATAACAAAATTTAAAAAGTAGCCATCTTTCAGCAAAAAAAACTTCAAAAACAGACTTCAAAGAGAAACTGCAGAGCTACAATTCATTTGCAAGCTTAACACCGTTAATTTGGGCTTGATTAGGGACTGGGAGTGGCTGGCTCACTACAAAAGCAATTTTCCCTCTCTTGGTATTGACACCTCCTCATCAATTATTGGGAGTGGACTACATCCACCCTGACTGAATTGGCCTTGTCAACACTGGTTCTCCACTTGTAAAGTAACTCCCTTCTCTTCATGTGCCAGAATATTTATGCCTGTATCTGTAATTTTCACTCCATGCATCTGAAGAAGTGGGGTTTTTTACCCACAAAAGCTTATCCAACATATCTTTAATTGCTTTGATGTTGTTTTGGATTTATGCAGTTTCACAGAACAATGTGTGTATTTCACTCTGAGTAATGTAATATTATTCCTATTATGTGTCTTTTTTCAGTATTTTATGATGCATTACTGTGGGCTTACTTGTATGTCCTACATTTCCTTTCCTGTATTCCTATAAGGCTATGGTATTTCATAAATACCTGGTGTTTATATACTGATTTATTTGGTATCAAGGGCATCAGGTTACATTATGCAGGATGAAGAGCTATGCCCTCCAAGATGTAATTGTACACGCTGTATTCAGCTGTTGCTACTTTCTAATCAGGAGTATGTTCAATCTGGTAGTATGTAGAATACCTTCTAGTTTTGATATATGTAATAAACTGAGATGTAAAAAGGTTTTTAATTTTTAATTTTTTAAAATCATAGTAGGATTTGGGCATGAGAGTTACAAACTTTCATAGTATGATTAAAAGAGGAGCAATATGCCCTGAGTAGTCTGTATTGTCAGCTGGGAGGTATATGTTCTAATAGCAAAATAACATCAAAGCAATAAAGATATGTTGGATCATTTTGCTCTGAATTTGAATTTCAGTTATAAAAAAAAATTGGATTACATTAAGTAGTTAACTAATTTGTTACTTTAATTTGCTTAGGGTACTATTACAACAATTTATTTAAAATGAAAAACTGTTCTAACTATTACAGTTTCCTTATTTTATACTAAATAAATAAAAGTGGACCCATAGTAACAGAGCATAGTTTTAATGTATTTTAGATTTTTAAAAAAATCACTTTGTTAAAGTTCAGTTTAATAATAGAAATGCCAGGGGATAGATAATATGATGAATTATTTCTAAAAATAAAAGGATTTCTCATTATTTTCATTCTGAAGAACAAAACCCTTTCACTTTATTTAACGTGGGAATCAGGATGGCTTTCTTATTAGCTCACCACTCACCAAAACAAATAGGTTTGTTATCATACTTCTGCACATCACATCCAAGGCTACTCCCATCTTTTTATGACCTAGTTATTTAATTTCATTTTTTGCATTACTTAAATAAGAATCTGACATTATACATACATACAATTATTAAGTGGTAAGAGATCCCCTTCCCTGATGTTTTTGTTATACTCCTTGCCAGAGCAACAAGAGATTATGGGCCAAATTTTCATATATGCAGATCCATATAGAGAAAATACAAAGTGCATCTGTGATTGCATGCAAAATCAGGTAAACGCATGCACAAACCATTTGATACTTAATTAGCTTTTGCATGTACAATTCCTCTCTTTGCACACACATCTGAAAGTGTATTTTTCCAAGCAAGTTTTTTGTATGTGAATCAGAACTCTAACTTTAAAAATGTATATTTGCCTCTCACTCTGAAATCATTAGAGACTATGAGCTAAATTCTTGACCCCACCTACTGTAGAACCTCAGTTACAAACACCCCGGGAATAGAAGTTGTTCATAACTCTGAACAAAATGTTATGGTTGTTCTTCAAAAGTTTACAACTAAACATTGATTTAATACCTCTTTGAAACTTTACTATGCAGAAGAATGCTGCTCCCCCCCCTTTTAGTAATTTAATTGTAACAAGTACTGTACTGTATTTGCCTTTGGGGGAGGGGTGTCTATACTGCTGCCTGATTGTGTATTTCTCGTTCAAAATGAGGTGTGTGGTTGACTGGTAGTTTGTAACTCTGGTGTTCTTAACTCTGAGGTTCTACTGTACCTATGCAGAGTTCATGAGGAAATCAATGGTAGTTACATCAGAGTATCTGAAGGCAGATTTGGCCCATATTCTCTCTATAATTTCAATTAATGCTAAATAGGGTTCCCACCTCCTGGCAAATTTTAAAGATAGGCAGTTATGGCCAATGGGAGCTGTGGAGCCGGCCCTCAGGGCATGTGCAGCTCCCTCCCTGGCCACCCATGAGTCTAGGGGCTGCAGGGACCTGGCAGCCACTTCTGGGAGCCACGTGGAACTAGGGCAGGCAGGGATTACCTGCCTTAGTCCCGGGCTCCTGCTGCACCGCCAGCTACGGTCCCTTTTCGATCAGGCATTCCAGTCAGAAACCGGATGCCTGGCAACCCTAATAGCCTCAGGAAACAGTGCTTTCACAGGTACGGGCCCCAAGTTATGGAACTCATTGCCAGATGAAATGAATTATTAACCTCACTACATTCAAGAACTAAACACAACCCTCACCTCCTTTCCTCCCAACACTTTCCTGCAATAATAATCTCATTCTCATGTATTTTAAAAAACCCTAAACCTGCCTCTTGATGGCAAACAAGACAGATATGATTGGGATTTTTACCTTTGTGAGGAAATGAGATACTTGATGGTGGAGGCTATATAAGTATTTAGACAGACAGATAGGATAGATAGAAGTAGGGAGACTGAGGAGTGAATGGTAGATTCAGTAAACATTCCAGCAGGAGATGCTTTCAGTTTTGCTTTCATTTCTTTTTTTAAAATGACAGCCTCAACCTCCATTTTCCCATGCACATCTCAGCACCACCCACTGAAAACATCCTTGGGATCCTCTTTTCCTTTCATGAGCCGCAATAGGCATCCCTTTTTTTTCCTCTTTGAAAATCTGGCCTCTATACGTGTATTGGATAGGGGGATTTTATATTGTTGCCCAATATGGCTTTCTGCTTCTGGTTTGTCTGCTTTCAAACATGAAGGGACCAAGAGTACAGCAGTTTTCGGTATCTGGTGATTTTACACACATGGATCTTTAGAAATTTTCCATACCTTTAATTATTACTTGGCTCATAAATCATAATGAAGTTGGCAGAACCACTCTACCATGAAATGGGGGAGGGGACTCCTTAATTCTAAAGCTTTTCTTCCATTTAAAATTCCATCTTTAGTTATTCTTCTTACATACTGCTTCTGTTTATGATGTCAACATATTACATTTACAATAGTTTTACTATAAATTGGTTTACTTCAGATATGGAAAAAATGGTAGTAAATAGCACATTCTCTCCTTACAATACACCTGAACCCCGATATAACACTGTCCTTGGGAGCCAAAAAATCTTACCGCATTATAGGTGAAACTGTGTTATATCGAACTTGCTTTGATCCACCAGAGTGTGCAGCCCGTCCCCTCTGGAGCGCTGCTTTATCGCGTTATATCCAAAGTCATGTTATATCGGGTTGTGTTATATCAGGGTAGAGGTGTACATTTCACATCTCAGACACATGGATGAATCTCTCACAAACATTTGCAGTGCTTAACTTTGGGAATGCTAAGTAAACTGCCAAATATCAAGGCAGGGACATAATTTACTATCCCAGTGATTTTCAGAAAAGCTTTCAATAACAGTGCTGTGCTCAAATCCACACAGTATAGAAAATATATATATGGAAATGGGTACAGGCACAAATGCTCCTGAATTTACTCATGACACAATTATGACTACAAAGATGTATCAGATTTTAAATGCGTATGAGCCCGTATGCATAGTGAAAATAATTAGGCATGAACCAAAAATAATCATAATACAAACATGGAGAGATAGAAAGGCAGGCAGACCAGGAATGAGTGTGGATAATATAATAAAACCATCTGCAAAATAGCCAGCGGCAGTTAAAAACGGCAGATGCATATATATTGGGGCTTTTAGTATAAATCAGTTGAGGGCTCTATGGTGTCTGGTAGGCAATGCCCAAGTTGTGGGTAGTAAGGAGACACACCACTTGAGGGGGAACATAGGGAAGAGTGCAAATTGCTACACCTCTTTAAGGGCTAGACAGAATATAGCCCATAATTGTTAGCGCTCTCTAGAGATCTACTTAGGTATTTACAACCCACTCATCATGGCCACATAGCTAAACCCATTTCAAAAATTCTAGTAATCTGAAAACATTTGAAGTTTGATTCTTTCCCCATTTTAGGGGTCCCCATATTCCTCCCCCTTCTTCTTCCTTGCCTCATTACTAGTGTATTAGTTACTCATTTTGGGGAGCTGGTCATTATTGTGAGAAAGCCAGGATGAAGCGTCTATTTCTCCTCTGCTTAGGCGTTCACAGGATTTATTCCACCCCCTCCATGCACCACTGAACCAGATCTATACCACCCTTAGATTTCTGTAATTATTTAAATGGTGAGCCACTGGGTCCTAAAATATCCCATATGCTTACTGAGAGTTTGGCCTTGACAGCACAGGATTTTGGATATAGCTATTTTTAAGAGTATAAATTCAAATACTGCAATGTTCTAGAATACTATTTAAAAAAATAAGCCAATTGCTCCTAAAAAGATCCACTTTTTAACAACAAAAATCAGAAAACAAGAAAAAACATGAAAACTTACCAGCTTGGGCACAAAGGAACAACTCTCTACATACAACAGTTGTATTGCTTTATCTTTAAGGCTCCTTTATACCAATATAAAACTCCTCCATGTGCAAGGCCTTACTAGTTATAACTATTTTAGCAAAAGAACCAACAAACCACAGTCCTAACCCAACCATAGTACGAACACTGTGTGCAGACCAGGCCAAAATCTACTCACCTTCCTTTGCCAAAACTCACCATAATCTAAAAAGCCAGAGGAGTGACTTTTTGCAAGGGTGTCCTATATATAGCATAACACTCACTAGGGTGACCAGATGTCCCAATTTTATAGGGACAGTTCCGATTTTGGGGGCTTTTTCTTATATAAGCTCCTATTACCCCCCACACCCTGTCCCAATTTTTCACACTTGCCCTCTGGTCACCCATAACACACATCTCTAGGAGGTGTGCAGTACACAAGGGAGAAGTGGATGTCTTTTTCCTGGGGCATTTTGCTGAGTACCACATATGTTCACAGACCCAGGGATACCGACAGTGGTGCCCTCTTACCAGCGGTATATTAGGGTGGGTCTCCCATATTGCACGCAATGCGAGCGCAGAGTCAAAGCCCCCTTGCGCTCCAACACATCTGGGGGGCCTATGTCCATCCTCAGGTGGCTCCCTCTGGAGCTGCAGGACTTGCTGCACTGTACTGACCCCCCCGCAGACCAAAGCACGCAGCCTCCCCTCTCTCCCGTTCACACACAGGGGCTAGTCCACTCCAGCAGCTCAGCCCCACTTCGCCACAGAAGGCTCCTTGCCGTCAGCCCCCTGGGGTAACGCTGCGCCCAGCTCTCCCTCTCAGCACAAAAATAGTCCCTAAAAGATTCTACTTCTTGAGGCCCCAAGTCTCTCCGCTACAATCAGAGACATTCCTACGCAGGCGCCGCCTAATCCCCTTGGTAACGAGAGACGCTGCGAAGAAGGGGGTGGAGCGAAGAGAGCTTTCCGCGCTTCGGCCGGGACTATAAGGCTATGGCCTCGGAGCTCTGAACCACCGCCCCGCGGAGGACTACATTTCCCAGAATACAACGCTCCGCTTTGACCCGAGCGAACGACGGAGCAATGCGGCGCGTTGCATGACGGGAAATGTAGTCCAGTAAAGACGGACCTCTATTAAACAGGTGACAAAAAACGTGACCTTGTTTTAAAAGGGGCTGAGGGTAGTTGAACCCTCTCCCCCATTTACCGCAGCACCTCGCTGCCTAAATCTCTCCCATCTGCCGAGTCTGGAGGGCACAAGAGGCAACAAAGAGTGCTGTGATGACTTCCAGCTCCCTATGGGGCCAAGCAGATATCATTACCTATGTTGTCTGGTAGCACCCAGCTAACCCAGTCATGGACCAGTACCCCCACTGTGCTAATTCCTGTACAAAGAGGCCCTGCTCCAAAGAGTTTACAATCTGAGTTAACAGTATTTCTGCTCTGGAGACCAGACAGGCAGGGTATGTCAGAAACAATTTTGCACACACAGCACTGAATAAATAATTTTGGTTTTGCTCCTGCTATGGTCGCAAGAGGGGCCATTCAGCTATACAGATGTCCGTAGAAGCTAAAGGTGAAATCCTTGTCCCATTAAGGTCAATGGCAGACCTCCCACTGACTTCAGTGGGGTCAGGATTTCACCCTAAAGATTTGCAAGAGTAGAGCTGACTCTCACAAGTAGTTTAAATAGTTTAGAACTTTTTTGTTGATATTTTAAATCGTCACTCCATGTGGACAAGTAGGTGCATAAGTATTGTGATTATAATTTTAGCTCATCAGATGATTTAAAGTTAGCTCCAGCAAATAAGTCCAAAATAGTATACATAGTTCCACTTACTTTCTATGCCCTCAAATCGTCCTTGTAATAAATCTGTGAAACTAGCATTATTCCAAGGAGAGTGTAAACATTCATTTACATAACAGGATTCAGATGAGAAAATGGTAACCTCACCTAACAATATCATGTTATTTCTGTTTCTGCTATTACTGGTATCACTTCACTTTTTTTGCAGGTTTTTTTTTTTAAATATATTGTCTAAGTCTTTGAAGAGAAGACGCTTTGCTCTAATTTCCTTCTCTATATAAAGCATGGTTTTATTCTGAAAAGTGTTGGGTAAAAGTGACATTAAAGGGTTCCATACCCATTTTGTCTCCATTATTTCCACATTAAATGTGTTTTGTTTACAAGCTTTAAAAAAAAGTGTTTTTTCTAACTACTGGCCCTGCAAACGAGAGTCACTCTGCCCTTTGTGCATCAGCATCTGTAATGAGAACTCTATAGGCCAAAATATTGCAACTGTAATACCTGTGCAAAACCATTTATTTCACCAGTAAATGAACTACATTGTCACTAATAGGGTAGCACTGGTGTAACAGACTGGAACTTGGCACAGAATTCTATTGTCAAAAAGGAAGAGAAACCTAGTTCAAACTCCTTTACCTTCTTAGTTATGTTGGCCCTGCTGGAATAATGGGAATGAAATGTAATGGGCACTTACTTTTTGTCATTAAAGTGGTCAAATAAAACCCTGAACACATTCAGGGTGCAGATCTGTTGAGTAAGATGCTTCCATTTTCATTCACTTTCCAGATTAGAGCTGCACTTTAAATATTTAAACATGTTGCTGACTAAGTTAATTAACTTTGTTTGCCCCATTGAACAGCTGAAAAGTGTGTATTTAAACTGCTCTAATATTCAGCACTTAGTATACTATGTACTATATGTAACTGTGACGGGGTGGGACAGCCCCGCACTGGTACAGCAGGGGTTAACCCTTCTTTGCTAGCAGAGGAAGCCACGCCCAGGAAGCTCTGCTGGGCGTGTTCCAACTGGCAGACCGGTATAAAAGCCTGCAGGTCTGCTCAGTTGGGGCTGACCACTGGGGGAGAAGGATGCAGATTGTCAGCTCCTGCTGAAGGAGAACCAGCGTGCCTGGACTGGGGCGTCAGCCGAGCAGAGGCCGTACCGGAGACCCCGGGGACGGAGGGGGATGCCTGCTGGGAGGGACCTACGGGGGAACCGCTCCCACAACGCCGACATCTGGCTAGACAGGGTAGGAAGTGACCCAGGGGATCGTTGAGACTGACAGCCTTAAAGCTGCAGCACCGCTCGGCGTGTTGCGGGTGGATCCCCGCTGAGTGGGGGGGGGGGAAAGCAAGGAGAGCTTGCCACAATCAGGGCCCTGGGTTGGGGCTCGGCGGAGAGGGCGGGCCCGAGTCCCCCTACCCCACCCCTTGAATCCCGCTCCGGAAGGTGGTGTCTATGGACTCCGGCCGCTAGGCTGTGCTACCCTGCTCCGAAGAAGGGGGTTGTTGGACTCTGGCCGCTAGGCCGTAATAAGCCGGTTACCAGTAGCAGACCGAAGAACAAGGGAGTGGTGCGGCGCTTGGCCCCAGCTCGCCCCTGCCACCAGGGGGTGCTGAGGTACCAGACCCGTCACAGTAACTAAGAGAAAAATAAAGTACACAGCAATAATACAGTACAGCAAAAATGTCTGGAGCATCTGTCACCTTTGTTACTAAATTTTTGTTGGATAGAAAAATATAACCAAAATAAAACTTTAAAAAATAGAAGCAGTTGTTGAAACTGCACCTTGGTACTTGTGCCTCTGAAAATACAGAGCAAGGATGGCAATCATATTCACAGTTTTGAAACCAATGGACATAACAGAGTACCCTTGTAAAGTGAACTGCAGGAGTGGGGCTTTTTTATTTTTATGATTCTATCAATTAATTATCCCCACTATAAATTATTATTTGCATGGACTTAATTTTTAAATTATTTTTGTGTTAAATAATACTTTCATACAGGATTTCTGGCATGGTACCAAGATGACTCAGGTAGATTAAAATATTAGTCAAAGGGAGGTAAAAAAAGAGACTTTCAGTTCTGCAAGGAGGTTTTTTTTGTTACTCTAAAGTCTTGAGGACACTTATTTGTACAGATCTCTCAAATTGCCACATCCCTGCCAAACATGACATTTCAAAGCTCCCATGGGCCCCAGTTAAGCCCAAAAAACACACCCTTTCTAGGCTGACCACACAATCAGACTCCAAACTCATCTGGAAAGAACATGTTTCATATACAGGAAATATGTTAAGTATGTGTGTACATGTACTAAAATTTATGAAAGGGGTCACCCTCATATTAGTGCAGCACTAGCTCATAGAAAAATCAAAATGAGAAACGTGCTACCTGTGCATCTCTCTCCAGCGCCCTGCATAAGTAATTTTAAAAACTTAAATAGATCACATTATGATAAAATTAATGTCATCTATGTACAGAGGCAGATCACATTTTTAGAGACATATAAAATGAAGTACTTAAAACAGAGAATTTAAATCTTGAGAAACTGCCACATTAGAGAAGAGGTATACATTCCAGACTGCTCCAGTTCTGACACCAAGTCCCTCTGTGACCTTGGACAAGCCCCTTAACTCCTTTCTCAGCTTCCCACCAGTAGAATAACACCTAAACCACAAAGGAATTGTAAGGATTAATTACATATTAGTAAAACAATGCAAAAATGAAAACCACTATGTAAATTCATAGTCATCATCAAATTATTACAATGTTAAGGTAAATGACATTTTGGGCCCAACAGACCTAACAGTATCCTTTTATTTAATGACACTGATTAATTGAAATAAATACAAAAGTTTGATCTATGACATAACTCACACTGAGAACAATTTATCATACATAAACAATGTGCGTATTACTTTTATCAAAAAGTAGTTTTAGTCTTTGAGAAACATTGTTCCCAAAATTAAGAAGACACAATAAAAAGGTTAGCAAGTTATTATAACTTGATTTAACCAGCCCCACCAGAAATGGATACTAATACTGCTACAAATAGTTCACTTCCCCCTCCCCAAGAATAAGAGGTAAAATAACTATATTCTCCTAAATAATCAAGCATTACCATAGGTAATTCCAATAAATAAGCCTGGAGAAGTTTTTTTTTAATTGTGAAAGAAGGTTAATTAGTATAATTCATTTTGCAATCAGTCTTGAAATATTTGGTTTCAGAGGTTTTGCCTTCAGGACCTCTTGCTACATCCCCAAACGGCGTTGAAATATCTCCTCCATTATGTCATCAGTATATACATAATGCTTATTTTCTTTCTTGGGTACCAAGGTCCATCTCCCAGATTTCCTGTGATAAATTCTACGGTATCTATTATAAAAATAAAAAGGGTGGGGGAATGTTTTATTAGGAGAAAAAATGCTGAATTTAATAAACATCACATACAAGATAATTATAGAAATACATGTTTTCATCCATCAGTATGTATAAATTAAAGGCCTCAGTCCTGCAAACTCTACTCACACACTAACTTCTGTGGGGAAATTTGTGTAGTAAAAGGGCTACAAGATCAGACCCTAAAAGCCTGCAAAAATGTAATTAGTCTCTATCCTTTTGTTTACAATTTAAGTCAATGGAGCTTCACCAATTTACACCGAGGAAAAGACTGACATCAAGTGATACAAGACAGAATATTCACACATACCCATTCCCCCTCTACTCATATTCGTGCTCACACACTCAGCGAGGCCTATGTGTAGTGACTTTTCTGAGACTAACTTCAAGACATTCTGCAGAGTCAAACTTAGTAAAAAGCGACAGAGTCCTGTGGCACCTTATAGACTAACAGACGTACTGGAGCATAAGCTTTCATGGGCGAATACCCACTTCGTCAGATGCACGTAGTAAAGGTTCTCTGTGCTGCAGCTGAGCAATTATTGAATAAAGGAGTGACTGAGGTGGGCAGGGGATCCAAACACAGCATAAAATTGACCGACAAAAATACCATGTGAGGAACGTCGAAAAGCAATTGGTTGCATTTACTACTTCTCTATAGCTTCTTAGGTCGATCCCCCTTCTACTCCCCCCAGCGTAGACCTGGCCTAAGATACGCAACTTCAGCTACACGAATAGCGTAGCTGAGTCGGCATATCTTAGGTCGATTTACATGGCCGTGAGGACGGTGGCAAGTGGACCACTGCCGCTCCCCCGTCAACTCCGCTTCCCCCTCTCGCCGTGGTGGAGTTCCGAAGTTGACGGCAGAGCGATCGGGATTGATCACTACCTGCCGATCCGGCGGATAGTGCAGACGTACCCTAAGTGAGCATCATAGGTTCATACTAGCTATTACAGGCTGAGACTGTGGCTGAACCATGCACTTTTTGAGCATACTTGTCCAAGTGCTGAATCGTTTCTAGCTGTGTGTTCTCTCTCTCTTTCATGCAAATTATGTAGAATCCTGAACTTTGTATTAACATCAGAAAAAAGCAAATTCTCTGCTGGCATAATTCCCCTGAACTCAGCAAGAAATATGTGTAATGCTGTAGGTAATAATACAAGCTCATTTCTTAGAGCAAATGATAATTAACTGCAACTATTAACTAAAAAAAGAAACAACAGATTAGTGAAGTAACAGACTTACATTAACTGATTCTGTTGATTGTGCATGGTTTGCCGGTTCAAATGCATATTGTAATCAATAGCAGCCAAAAAACATCTTGCTCTGTACACTGTATAGGTGTATTCAAATCTTTTGGGAGCATACATATGCACATGCTGCTGAAACTGTTCCAGATCAAATGTGGATCTTTATAAAAATAAATATGATTTGTTTTTCAAAAACATCTTTAGCACATTACTAACATTATCAGGAACACACTCTATATAACTAGCACATAAATATTAATGAAGTGTAGAAAGACTTTTATTAGCAAGTAACTTTTTTCCTCTTAAATTACAATTGTTACATTTAAAATTCACTTAGCTTCAACTGTGTTACATAGTTTAGTTCATTACTAAATGAGAGTGTATATATGCAAAACTACCTTTTTTGGCACACAGTCTACATTCATTTTTAGTAGGAAGGGAAGAGAATAACTTGGAGGAAACAAAGACAGCCTAACATCCACAATTCAAATTAGTTATACCTAAACTGTAGAAAGTATGGGATGTTTCTCAGAAACTTTTTATCCAAAATTATTCTGCACATTTCAGTGTGAGGTTTGCTTCCCTTTTCTAGCCATTCCTTTTCTCTTTCATCCATTTGAGGACCATGTTTGCACCGTCCCTCAGTGATGCCGTTTCCACTAGCCCACTGATGTTCATTGACCACATGATGAACTAAGCCACACCACATTCCCTACAATGTTAAGAAACCATGATGATAAAATGTAATTCACTGCAATAAAAGTGTATTGGAATATCACAATTTGACTCTAAATTACAACTTACAATAAATTTTTCATATGAATTTGCTTCCTTGCAGCAAAACCAGAAATAATTGACAATATCTGAACACCATTGTAAAAGACGGCGACAATCTTTCTGTCTGCTAGCCTGAAAAATAAAGGCATGCATAACTATTAAAAACAAAATGGCGTGCGTGTGTGCGTCCTCTACTTATCTACTGAAATTATATATAGTAAACACTTCTGTAGGCAGAGAGTGTGTCTTCCTGTATTCTGTACAGCACCTCCAAATACTGGCCAATACCATAATATAAACTATCATAATAATAACACAGCAGAGATATTGGAAATATAAGCTTTCCCACATTGCCCAACTGATGTGCCCAATATAGAAAAAAAAACACCTCTAATGATGAGAGATTAGTTCATCTCCAAGCCATTAATTTTTTGCCTGTATCCTGAGACCGCAAAAATGGAGGCCACTTAGGATCAACCATGGTGGGTTTTCTGCTATGGACAATGAGAGGCAGATCCTAAGTTGATGTAAATTGCCATAGCTCCAATGACTTCAGTGGTACTTAAAGTGAATAGAGCTATGACAAGTTACACCAACTGAGGATCTGCCCCATAGAAATTAACTGAGATCATCATAGATATTTCACAGAGCTGACCACATATCCACTAGAGATAACAGGTCAGTAGTAATAGAATGCTAAAGACTCTATATCTTACTGTCAATCCCCGAGATATTAAACCAAATATTGTGTTATGAATGTACTATGATCAATTTTATTATACCATTACAAATAGCTACAAAATATATAGTTATTCTGTACTCAGAGAAATGTTACCTCAATTAATTTATTTCCAAGATTTTTGGCACCACACCATATGTCATATGAATGGATTATACAGGGAAATTTCTTTGCTGTGGATAAAAAAAACCAAACATGATAATTAGATTAATGTTTCATTGCTGTTCAGTTTATTCACAGCCCCTGTGTAAAATTAAACATTTTATTTTTTCCAGATTCATTTATCATAATTTTCCCCAAACGCACATTGGCAGAGCATATAAAACACAACTGATTTAAAGCTCAGTGATCACTACAGCAGTTTAACACACCTGGATCATACACAATGTTAAGCACAGAAGCCTGCTGAACACAAATGTCTGATAGCAGAAGAGTATATAATTTTTTAAAAGTACATTTTATAATGCCAGTTAAAATAAAAGCAAATACAATTTAGTTTTCAGTCCTTTTTGGACAGCAATATGAAAACTTAATTGTAAAAAGATTGTTTACATAATTATACATAACAGCTCCTGCAACTTACAAGCATCAGCACTCTATCAAGATTCAGCACTTCTAGTGATTTTTAGAGGTATCACAGATTTCCACCCGCATTAGACACTGTACCCAAAAAATATAAGATGTCTACTCTGAAAAAAATTGCAATATTAATTTGGGTTCTAACAGCAGTGAAGACATGGCTTTTTAATAGTTTAAGTTCAAGTCTCTAGGGGAGCCTGAGTTTGAATTTAAGATTCTCATCCAAATTAAAAAGCCAAGCTGCTGTGCCTTCACTGCTATTTTAACCTGAGTTAGCTAACAAACATACTTTTGGGGGGGGGGGGCAGCGTAGGCATATTGACAGAAAAAAAAAAGTTAGACCTATTATTCCACTTGGGGATTCTGACAACATCTACAAACCATTTTAATTTTTTTCCCAAGATTTACATCACCAGAACCATTGGATAGATTTTGACTAGGGCTGTCAAGTGATTATAAAAAAATAATGATTAATTACTGTTAAACAATAATAGAATACCATTTATTTAAATATTTTTGGATGTTTTCTACATTTTCAAATATACTGATTTAAATTACAACACAGAATACAAAGTGTACACTGCTCACTTTATTTTTTAATTACAAATATTTGCACTGTAAAAAAGAAATAGTATTTTTCAATTCACCTCATACAAGTACTGTAGTGCAATCTCTTATCATGAAAGTAGAACTTACAGTAGAATTATGTACAAAAAAATCTGCACTCAAAAATAAAAATGTAAAACTTTAGAGCCCACAAGTCCAATTAGTCCTACTTCTTTGTTCAGCCAAATCGCTCAGACAAAGAAGTTTGTTTACATTTGCAGGAGATAATGCTGCCTGCTTCTTGTTTACAATGTCACGTGAAAGTGAGAACAGGCGTTCGCATGGCACTGTTGTAGCCAGTGTCACAAGATATTTACGTACCAGATGCTGTAAAGATTCATATGTTCCTTCATGCTTCACCCACCATTCCAGAATAGATTCTTCCA
This sequence comes from Mauremys reevesii, assembly GCF_016161935.1. Lineage (NCBI taxonomy): Eukaryota > Metazoa > Chordata > Testudines > Geoemydidae > Mauremys > Mauremys reevesii. The sequence continues at coordinate 90,878,932 of NC_052628.1, read as the reverse complement.
TGCTGATGAAGGGTTCTGCTCATTAACAATCCAAAGCAGGGCGGACTGACGCACATTCATTTTCATCATCTGAGTCAGATGCCACCAACAAAAGGTTGATTTTCTTTTTCAGTGGTTCGGGTTCTGTAGTTTCCGCATTGGAGTGTTGCTCTTTTAAGATTTCTGAAAACATGCTTCACCCCTCTCAGAGTTTGGAAGGCACTTCAGATTCTTATACCTTGGATCAAGTGCTGCAGCTATCTTTAGAAATCTCACATTGTTACCTCCTTTACATTTTGTCAAATCTGCAGTGAAAGTGTTCTTAAATCGAACAGCGTGCGGGGTCGTCATCCAAGACTGACATAACACAAAATATATGGCAGAATGTAGGTAAAACAGAGTAGGAGATACACAATTCTCCCCCAAGGAGTTCAGTCACAAATTTAATTAATGCATTTTTTTTTTTTTAACCGAGCGACATCAGCATGAAAGCATGTCCTCTGGAATAGTGGCCAAAGCATGAAGAGGGCATACAAATGTTTAGCATATCTGGCACATAAATCCCTAGCAATGCCAGCTACAATAGTGCCATGCAAACACCTGTTCTCATTTTCAGGTGACATTGTAAATAAGAAGCGGGCAGCATTAGCTCCCATAAATGTAAACAAACTTGTTTGTCTTATTGAGTGGCTGAACAAGACGTAGGACTGAGTACACTTGTAGGCTCTAAAGTTTTATTGTTTTGTTTTTGAGTGCAGTTATGTAACCAAAAAAATCTACATTTGTAAGTTACACTTTCACAATAGAGATTGCACTATGGTATTTTAGTTAATCGCGTAAGTTAACTGCAATTAATTGACAGCCCTAATTTTGACCCTTATGTATGGCTTGAAATACATTATACTTTAATTATGTAACTAGTCAGATAACACAAAGTAATATAGTAGAAAAGTAATACAGAAGTAAGCCTTAAAAGTACATTGACAACAACAGAGTTTTAAAACTGGTGGAAAAATTTCTGTTAAAAATGTTTTTCAAAAGCAAATTGTATACTTTTGATTAAATTTTTTTCTCACAGAAAATTGCAATTTTTTGGCTGAAAAACAAAATATCTTGATTTAGGAATGCTCCTGCAGTACCTCCTTGGAGATATACTTTGGTTGTCTCATGTCCCCATTCTTTTGTATGGGCCACACTTTCAGCCAGACCACACAATGCACCATGGCCAGAGACTCCTATGTTGCAATACACCCACTTCCTCTCTCCAAGTAGGAAGACCTCAGTACACCATAGGATGATGAAATGGTCTGCCTATGGGTATTTAGAGGAGAATGAGAACTTGAGGAGCCAAAACTACAGCTCTCATGAGACAGCGCAGCAGCAGTTTTAATTTTTGAATTTCTGCCAAAAATAAATACCATAGAAAGCCTCCTCATTTTTCAACCATCTCCAGAAAAAACTTTTTAGAAACTTGAAAGTGAAGTGTCTTTCCTTACTGATTATGTCCTTCCTATCTGGGAAATATTGATTATTCCTACCTTGTATATTTAAGAGACTGACATTAAAATGCTGTTTTTTATTTATTTCCTTGTTTATACACTAGTATCACTGATTAGTTCAGCAGTGCTTTATGAACAGTGTTAAGTACAAATGCTGGAAATCCTTTCCTACAGAAACTGTTTTATGGAAGTCAATGGGACTACTTGTGTGAGTAATAATTACTTATTTGTTAAAAGCAAAATCTGGGCTGCTAGGACCAAACTCTCTCTCCAGATATCTATGGGCAATTCCAACTGACATTACTGGGAGTTGCACTCCCAGTTCTGAGGGAAGAAATTTGACCTCTAGCTAGTAAACTAGTGGAAGCCAATAGTGGACAGCAACATTAGTAACCATTATTTTTGCATTAGTCACACAAAAAATGGAACTGCAGTTTTCATTCTTCAGAGATTGGTATAATGGATTTCTTTTTAAAAATACAAACTGAAAATCCAATGGATATTTTCAAAGAGATGATTTTTCAGGAAAGTCAAATGTTGGGCCTAAATTATCAAGACATACTGTTAGAACTTAGAGTTTTGTAGAGCCTTAGTAAGAAGTTAAGAATGATAATTACTTATCAAAGCAGAGATCTGAGTGTGTGAATCAGTAACCACTTCTTTGACTATTAGTTGTTCATCCAACAATTTTTGTAATCCTCTTCTAAAGGCTTCCTTCTCCATAAATGGGGAGTTCAGTTGCGTTTTGCGTTTATCCACTATTTCAATAGCTAAAATTTGTTTAGTTTCTAAATCCATGAATGAGTATACACAATACTGTGCAGAGTGGCCAGGGCCATCCATGCGTCCATCTCCTGCACATTAAGAATTAAATAGAAAAGTTTTATTCTGAGAGAAATAAAATCGAGGTTACCTATTTTAATAAATGTAGTAAGAATATTTTTTAAAAAATTAAGGAACAAATTTGGATGAGGTATCCAAAAAACAATTAAGTTTTGAAATGCTTTATTTACCCATAAGGACTACTTCCTTCCCATGTAGTTCCTCTAAAATGTGTTGCTTCATTCGACACCAGAAGGATTCTATAGTTGGGACAATAAAGTGACGTTGCATTCTGAAGAATGTACTTGCACTTATGAATGTCAACTTCATAAAGTTTGCCATTTGTGAAATTTTTCCAAAATTGTTTCCTGACAGTATGATTGCAGCAGATAAAGCAAGGTCTCCTGCATGGGTCTGTCCTTTTACCAAGGGTTGAGAAGACCATTCAAATGCTATATGTCCTGCACTACATTTCTAGACGTGTTGAAAATTAAGCAAAAGAATAAAACAAAAAGAAATAAGTGAGGCCATGTACTTATTGTTTGCATTATAACATGCCATAAGACTAAAAATTAGATCTAGAAATATACGGATAGTTTTAAGGGGCACTTTTAATTAAAAAAAAACAACACACTGATAACCAACTATCTTACATATATTACTATCAACTCCTTAAAAATGAAATAACTTTAGAAATCCAATGAACTCATTACAATTTGTTTTTTATTTACAGTTTACATGTGTCTCAACCGGAACAATGAAAAAAAAAATCAATGAATTCATTTAGCTTCTTCTAAACAGTCACCTTCACTTTTCCAGTTCTTAGTGTTGCAACGCCAAGTTTTCAAAGAGACTGCAGGAATAATATTTGCTTATTTCATTTTTTTTATTCTGGAAATATTTTTTTATCGATCTTCAGTTTTTTGAAAGCTTGACTTTACAATATATACATTTTGGACCCTATTTAAATATGTCCACTCAATGACAGGATATTATATATGATAAAATAAGACACAGAAAATCTCACATCAGAAAACATAGGGACTTATCCTGCATATCTTTACTCACGTAAGTAGTCCTTACTCATCTGAGTAATCCCATTGGGCTCAATATGATTACTTGAGCAAGTGAGAACTATTGACCAAATTAGGATATGCAGAAACAGGTCCGAGGATATTAAAAATAAACACTGAGGTCTCACTCCTGCAATTAGACCCACGTGGGCTGACCTTTGTGGAAGTAATTAATTTCAAAGGGATACTGTGCAGAAGGCACGGGGTTTCATTTAAGTCAGTGAAACTCCACAGGACTCTGCACATGTTGATCTGATTGCAGGATCAGGACCATGGAAAATTAAACTACTATTAACACGTTGAGAATTAGTTAGCAAGAGAGAGACACATTTACAAGGTATATTACTCACCCATATCAAATGCACACAGGAGGAAACAGGCTGTACAGAAATATCAACTTCACCAGCACAATACATACACTTTGGTATAACAATTTTTTTGGCTAGTTGAAGAAGGGATCGTTCATAAACAATGTGAATTTTTTCATGAGAAATATCCTGGGTGTCATCCAAAGTCATATCATGAGTTGTCTCCTCAAAGGTTTCTATAAAGTCACCTTGTGACCCATCATCACATTCATCTGTAATACCCAATATATCCTCTGCTATAGACACATTTTTCAAGTGTTTAACTGAAGAAAAACTAAACAAATGCAGACAATTACAATGCATTATAAATATAACACATGAATTAAGACAGTTATTTAGACCCTGAAAAAAAATGGGTTCAGGTGTTGCTGTTTTTTAAAAAAGGTAAACGTAGAAGGAAAAAAAAAAGATTTTCGAAAGCCTAATATGAATTAGTTTTTTAAATTTAAATAAGAACAGATTAAAACACTACACTGCAGAGCTTCAGTGCATAAGAATTAGAAAGTGAACATTACTATGAATCAGACCAGTCTAAGTCACTAACAAGCTGTGTAACATTGCTTAATTGTAAAACAACTTGGATGGATGGTAAATAGTATATACGACCTTTTTTATTTAGTACTTCCAGTTTTAGTACACTGTGATACCAAATATAACAACAATATAGTATCTTAAAATACACTTACCTTTTAGAAAGGTCATATTCATTATCAATAGTACACTCTTCCCCTGAACTTTCTGTAGATTCATCCTCTAAATTTTCACATAGCAATCTGTTAAATAAATTTAGCCAAAAGAAGCAACATTTTAAAATAAGAGATTCTTCACTCTGTAGCAAACCATGGATATACCATATAATCAAGATGCAAGTTTCTCAGCTACTTACATCATCTCATTATATAAAATAATAAAGCAAACCATCCAAAAAAACCCACCATGCCTTCAGATGTGAAGCATTGGACCTCTGCAATGCAAATTGTACAACACTGAACTTTTAGTATAGACACTTTCCATAGTGAATTCACACATGATTTTAAAGTTTTGGCCAAAAGAACTGTACGCAATAAGTTAATGCACAAAAGAAGTCCCGTTCATAAATACTTTGAAGGACAGGAGGGTCAATCACTGAAAAGTGAGTAAATTATAATCCATTAATTGGACAACAGAACTATTTATTCTGATCTCTTTTGCACTGAATGTAAATGTGCTTTAAATTTCATTGTCTTATTTGAAAATTAAAATTAGCATATAGAATATTTATGGACTTCCATACACTTAACTCAAATTTGTAAAATATTATGTAAAATTCCTAATATAATCATAGAAATGTAGGTCTGGAAGGCACCATAAGAGGTCATCTTGTCCATCCCCCTGGGCTAAGGCAAGACTAATATCACATTATCCAGAATTACATGAGTCCTAGAAGGCAAAGTCCTTTTCTTCTTCTCATGCAGAATGTCCTACTGAGTTGAGGCCTGACTGCAAAGGATAGAGCAACCTCCACTTTCTTGGAAGACACAGCAGAATGGACTAATTATCTAAGATCAAGGATGGAATTCCAGGCAGGCCTGCTGGCCTTCTGTGGCATTTTGCTAGGGAGGTGATGGAGAAGGGAGCGATTCGGAGAGATTAGAGATGTGGGAGAGAAGAAAAAGGACTCTAATGTTCAGTACTTATGTAATTATTTGTATCTTCACAGTGCTGTATAAATCTTTATCCATAGGCTGCATTAGTACAAATTAAGGACTCAGACCTGCAAGGTGCTGAGCTCCCTTAACTTACAAGGAAATTGACAGGACTCATCCTACAGCTTAGTTTGCTCAATGTCTTGCAGGACTAAGATCCTAATTCCAACCACTCACACATACATCAACCTAGCTTTGGCCCACAATAGAGCAGTCCCACGAGGAGAGTGGCACCATGGCCTAGAGCAGGGGTTCACAAACTCCGTTCAGGGCTTGTTCAGGGTAAGCCCCTGGTGGGCCACCGCTTCCTGCAGCTCCCATTGGCCAGGAACAGCGAACTGCAGCCAGTGGGAGCTGCGAGCGGCCGTACCTGCGGACACTCAGGGTAAACAAAGGGTCTCGCAGCCCGCCAGGGGCTTACCCTGAACAAGCCCCGAACCAATTTTGGGAACCCCTGGCCTAGAGGAATAATCACATGAATGGGAGTTATTTCACTGACAACTGTTTTTTATTTTTACACAATTTCATGGAAAAAACAGAAAAAAATAAAAAAAGATTTTAAGTCACCTTTCAGTGCCTGCTATTAGAGAGATCTCTGGCACATCCTTTTCTGCATTTAATGTTGAGTTTCCATCCGCTTCCTGTATTTTCACTTCTGATTCCTTGCACACATCTCGGTTTTCATAATTGTCATATCTATATTACAAAATAAGATGAAAGTATCAAAAGTAAACCAATCAGAATAAAATTCACATTTCTGTTTAGATAATGATATTTAATATATAGGACATTTGAATTACTTACAAGTCCAGCAAAAACTTGGCAACTTCAGCATGTGAGAAGACATTAAGCGTTTCCCTAAGTGACATCCATCGTCCTATTTGTTCTCTTATACATATCCTCGATTGAGCCCTTTTTCTCTCTAGACTCTTTCTCCTCCTCTTTTTTTCTAATGGGGAATATATGGTGGGTCTACCAGGTCGCCTTGGTGGTGGTGATGGTGAGGATGAAGAGGATGATGATGACGACATTGCAAGCTTTCAAATGATAGAGGACTAAAGTTTAATTTAATAATAACATTCAATTTTAGTCATTACAGGCTATATAATAGTAGCAAGTTATAATTTTTGGAAAATGACAACAAAATACAATAGATTTGTGGTGTAGAGTTAAGGTTAAAATCTTCATTTATAGCCAAGTTTTACCCTCAGATAAGTGAGCATAACTCCCTTTGAAGTCCATGGGAGATATACATGTATATTGGAGGGCACAGTTTAGCCCTTATGTTTTAGGTACACCTCTACCCCAATATAACGCTGTCCTCGGGAGCCAAAAAATCTTACTGTGTTATAGGTGAAACTGTGTTATATCGAACTTGCTTTGATCCGCTGGAGCACGCAGCCCTGTCCCCCCAGGAGCTCTGCTTTACCGCATTATATCCAAATTCATATTATATCGGATCGCGTTATAACCAAGTAGAGGTGTATTAGATTGGCTATTAGAATAACAAATGTATAACTTGCTAGTTTTACATATAAATGAGCAAGTGCACATTAACATGACTGTTGCTCGTTTGTATGTCAAACTAAAGAACTGAAGGGAAGGGAACAAACAGTTAATTATTTTAAAACAACAGTAACCAAAGATTTGAATGTAAAGCATATTAACCTGTGTTAAAAGTTCTTATGTGCACATTATACCAAACGCCTCTGTCCTGTAAATACTTATGCACTTGTTTAACTTTAACTTGAAGTCAATGGGATTATTCACACATGCTTAACTTTAAGCAAGTGTTTGCAGGATCAGGCTAGTGTCTGTGTGTATGCATGACCTGTATGGGTTACTGACTTGAGTGAGCAACTGGACTGGCCATTCAACACCAGCAGAAAAGGAAGTGATCTCAACTCCAAGTGGACAATGCAGTCAACATTGTATATCAAGTGTGAAACTGATTCAAGTGCTACCATGCCAGGGCCCAAATGTTCTCTCTCAGGATCTGGATAACTCTAAATACAAATAGTTACTTGTATCCTGCAGCAGAAGGATGGCCTGGACTGTAACACAGCTCAAGGCAACAAGAGGATAAATAACCAGGAGATGAAAATGAACCATATTAAAAGGCAAATGTTATGCCTTTTATATTAATATTCTCAAATTCAGACAATGACAACAGTTAAGCCTAAAATTTTTTTGAGGCAATAAAAAGTAGGCTGAAACATGACATCTGGTATGCCTGTGGCAGTGTAAGTTTGCTTGTTTAATGGGTGGTTTTTGTTTGCCTATGGAAATTGTTTTCACCAATGAAAATCTTGGAGTAAAAAAAGTTTGTCTGTGACTACTTATTAAGAATCCCAGAACTCACACTGTTTGGCTGTTTTGTGATAATATTTTTTACTTATGTAGATCAAACTGTTTTTTCTGATTTGTTTCGATAATGGTTTATATTTTTGAGACATTTTGAAAAATGTAGGGTTTAGGTTTAGGATATGTTTTATTATAATGTTTTAGGTATTCAACATCACTTTACTGCATGCAATTTATAATATTTTTCAACATTGTACTTACAGAGAAGATGGATTGTATGGAAGCTGCATGCAAAGTGACCACAGGTAAAGTAATGCTTAGTATTATTTACACCATACCTTGAACAGGAAAAAAGATAATCATAAAATATTCTTAAAGCACAACATTTTTTAAGAGAACAGATAAAACAGTATCAAAAATCCCACCCCCCCTAATATTTAATGGACAGGGCAAGCAAGAAGAGTGTTTAAATTCTGAGTTTGTCATGTACAGAACAGGTCCAACAGTAATGTTGCCTTCTGGTGATGTGTGCCATAGCAAAATATACTAAGATTCTATCCTATAAAAATTATCAGGTTTTCTCTTTTTTTATAAAACTGCTAGTATTTTCAATATATTTTACTACAGCAACCTATGATTTCCTTCCTCAAGTAAATATCATTGCGATGCCAATATAAGCTGTTGACACAAAAACATGTGATCCGCAATCCAATTATTTCTCTCACTATAGCCCACAGAGAAGTAAACAAAAGGCACTCGTTTGTTTCTATTACATCCCAATAAAATGTTTCATATTTTCCAAGTTAATAGTAATATTGGAAAATAAACTTGATCGTCAAACTTTAAAAAAAAATTGAAAGATTAGAAACATCTATTTGGTACCCTAAATAAGATTTTAAAGTGACAGAATTACCTAGCTCAGGGGTTCTCAAACTTCCTTGCATCACAACTTCCTTCTGACAACAAAAATTACTACATGACCCAAGGGGGGAGGGGACGACACCAAAGCCTGAGCCTGCCTGAGCTGAAAGCCAAAGCCTGATCTTCAGTCCCAGGTGGAGGAGCCTGTAACCTGAGCCTCGCCACTGGGCATCAGCCCGGGGGGTGGGTCTGGGCTTCGGTCCCAGCAAGTACAATGCCAGCCCTGGCGACCCCATTAAAACAGGGTGGTGACCCACTTTTGGGTCCTGATCCACAGTTTGAGAACCACTGAGTAGCTATTTAAAAGAATTCTCAACTAGAAGCATCATCAGGGCCATTTAAAGTCAGCAAAATAGACAGACCAGCCAAGTCCTATTTTGAACTAATTTTAAGGGCATTTTCAGAAGGGTCTCACTTCAGCGATGAAGATGTTTGCCGATATATAGCTATGATTCCCCCCACACCTCCTTTAAACAGCTTGGGAAAGAAAGCCTGCGTGTGAAACAAAAACCAGCGCGCACGAAGCAAGCGTTACAAGAGGCAGGGGGCCTGCTGCAAACGCGTATGCTTGTGCTCATTAACCTTACCCACGCGAGCTACCCCCTGATGTCAATGGGACTACTCCTGTCCGCAAACAGAAGCACACAGATGTTTGCAGAGCAAGGGCTGCAGGCTGCGCCGCGCCCCTCCTCCAGAGGACACACGGGATTTGGTTTTTAATTGTCGGTACAAGCTACAATACGGCCTCATCCTCGCAGGTAGCCGTCTCCTCCGGATCCCCGCGTCAAGCCGCCACATGCCCTTGCCTGTGCAGTTGCGGTGTCAGGCTGGTGCCAGGGCGAGCTCCACCCCAGGCACGCTAGGCACACCCGGGGGAGGCCCGCAGGCTCAGGACGGTTGGCGGAAGAGCCCAGGCGGTTCCGCGGCTCTTTTAAAGCCCCGTTGCTCTGATCCCGGCCGTTGGAGCGCGGGGGGGGGGGGGGTAGCCTGGCTGAGCGCGGCGAGCCTGCCTGCCTGTCCCGCCGCCCGGCCGGGGTGGCCGCCGTTGCCAGGGAGCGGTTCGTTCCTCCTCGCTGGGCCGCCGACCCGGAAGCGCTTTAGCCCAGCCTCGCTCGGTGGCGGGGGCCGAAGATGGCCGAGTCCCCGGAGGAGGTGGCGGTGCTGGTGCAGCGGGTGGTGAAGGACCTTAACAACGCCTTCAAGCGGAACCCCCACATGTGAGTGCGGCTTGGGGACTCGCCGGGCTGCGGGGGAGAGGGGCGGCTGCCGGGCTCCAGCTTCCCCGGGGCAGCCCCCCAGGGGTAAGTGGAGACGCCGGCGCCGACTAAGTCTCCGTTTGTCCCGTGCGGGGCAGGGGCAGCAGTACCCTCAACTCTGGGGCCGCTGCTGCCCCGGCCGGGGACAGCGCCCGGCCTCAGCAAAGTGGGGGTGAGCCGCCCCTCTCGCCAGCCCCTCGCCCCGGCGTTGGACGAGCACCCCTGGCTGGGACAACCAGCCGGTGAGTCTTGCCCTGGTCCAGCATCTTCTCTGCGAGGGGCTCTGAGCGCTTCCCAGACACCGCTGCTGACGCCTCTCCCCACCCCCGCCAGGGAGGTGATCCCAGCATGGCAGCTGGGGAAAGTGGGCTCCAGAGGGGTAAGGACCCTACTCCAGGAGTCCCCTTCTCACCTGTCTCGCCCAAGGTCGCACAGATGAAGTCAGCTGTGGGTGGCCTCTGGATCTGTTGACTCCCCGAGGCGCCGGCCATAATTAGGTTAACGTCTTTCGCAGTCATGTAAACTTGGCTTATTGCATCAGTTTCGACATACCTGAGGTCGGTAAGGTTAAAGGGACACCGTCCGGTTATTATTCTGATGGCTTTCCTAACCTCAGTTATTAAAAACATCTCTGATTACTGAAACAGGACAAATTATAAATATTTAATTTTTGCATCACTATTTATGCTTTTTGATTATTTATTTGCTCATCTTGAATAGTAGAAAGTATTTCTTCTGGGATTGTGTGTGGCTCTTACATACCATGATGATAGGCACAATATAAAAATCATAGATCTTTCCACTGTTGTTTTTTATTCTGTTGGATTGACACAGTCTGTTGTGCAGCACTGGGGTGAAATAGTCCATTATTTGTAAACATAATATGAGAGAATTTATTTGTGTATTAAGTGGGAGGAATCTTCCACTGGATATTTTTTTTTCTAAATGCATGGAAACATTCCCTTTAATGTTAGATAATGTTAAAGAAATCTAAATTTTGAAATGACCGTGCCTCCTTGAGGCCCCAATCCTGTAATGGACTCTACCTGGCTCAGGGGTCCACTCACATAGCGTTTATAGGATTGGGGCTGAAGCTCTGTGTAGCTCAAAAGCCAGTCTCTTTCACCAACAGAAATTGGTCCAGTAAAAGATACTATCTCACTCTCCTTGTTTCTCCAGTGTCCTGGGACCAGCACAGCTACAATAACTCTCCTCTAGGTGACAGAAATCCTTAGGATTACATAAATGTGGTTAGCGGCGTTGGCAGGTAGCTAGGCTTTAAACCATAGCATATGGGTGCTGTCAGAAATAAGCCTTTTTAAAACTAGATTTAGCCATCCACTTTCCCTTTAGGGTTGTGAGGCATAATGCACAGTAAACAGTTAATGTTTGTCTGCAACCTAAAGAAGGGCTCTTGCTTCTTTCACATTCTACGCTGTCAAAACTCCCTTTGATTTCAGTGGTACCAGACTCAAACACTTATCTTGTTAAGATGTGCTGCTGTTGCCGTCTGCCTTCATGGAGAAAAGTAGGTTAGAAGTAAAAGTTTGTGCGCTTTGATACTGACCTAACATAGCACGCTAAAGTGTGATCCCTGCAGGTCATTATTGGTGGGACAGTGTGGGAAAGCTACTGCTGCTGTTATAACTGTTCTATAGATAAAGAAGGGACTTCTGTGCCCAAGATTGTCAAGCTTCTTAAGATGAACATAGGCACCTGCCCCCCAATGCGTACCCTTTCTGCCGTGAGAAGGAGACCCTAGCACGTGCTTACCTCCAGTCTGCCAGGTTGCAGCCCATCTTCTTACTCCTCCAGAACCTTCTGCTGAGAATCTGGCTTCATTTTTCTTCACATTTCTGGGTACTCCATCCGTGGCCTCACCAAGTTTAAAGACCTCATCTTGGCCAGTGCTAAGGTTAAACTAAGTCCCTGGACTAATGGATGGGTGATGCTCAACAGGGTCGGTGATCAGTGATTGTGGAGTCTTCTTTCTTTTCCTACCCTTTTCACACATTCGGGCAGAGTTCCTCTGGACAGTGTTCACCAACTCCTTCACAGAGCAGTGACACTGCCCAGGGTTCTCTGATTCATGACCCCATCTGGTACTCTTCTTTTGAACCTTTGATCCTTACACAGTTGAGTGGATGGGCCCTTCATTCTGGATAGGTCAACACCCACCCTCTCAAGAATTCAGGTAGGCTTCTTGGGCACTAAATTCACTAAGAGACAACAAAAAGTAAAGTTCTAAGCTGAATGTAAAACTGAATTGTTGTCTCTCATATTGGGTTTTTAATTAATTAGGAGGAAAAGGGGTTTTGTTTTTTTTTAAGCAAACTTACTTTTTATTTCTTATGTAATTAAAAATCCAACCTAAGACTCATGTTGATTTGTCTTGCTGAGTCAGCCTAATTTTTTTACTGAAATATAAATGTCTCTGCATATTATGTTCCATTCTTGAGCATCTGTATAACTTGTAAAATGTATTGCAAAATTTCTTTGGCCCCAGACATATGAACACTTAAACTTGTGTATGACATTACTCACAAGTAGTTCCATTGAAGCCAAATGGGGTTGCTCACATCAGCAAAATTATACAAACACTTAAGTGTTTGTAAGACTAGGGCCTTAGTTTTTACAAAGAGGTGTCCTGTCCAGCAATCTTGGTGATGTAGGGCAGTGGTTTTCAAACTGCTGGGTCGCGGAATGTAAGGCACTGGGTCATAGCGGCTCTAGTCAGCGCCACTGAAAGGGCTGTTAAAAGTCCTGTTGGCGGTGCTGCCTGGCTAAGGCAGGCTAGTCCCTACCTGTTCTGACACTGTGCTGTGCCCCAGAAGCGGCCAGCAGCAGGTCTGGCTCCTGGGGGGCATAGAGCTCCACGTGCTGCCCAATCACAGGCTCTGCACTCCCATTGGTCGGTGCCTGCGGGCAAGAGCTGCACGGAGGCGCTTGCATACCTCCACCTAGGAGCCGGACCTGCTGCTGGCCACTTCCGAGGTGCAGCGCGGTCTGCAGTGCCAGGACAGGCAGGAAGCCTGCTTTAGCACCCCCTCTGTGCCACTGACCAGGAGCCACCCAAGGTAACCCCATACCCCAATCCCCTGCCCGAGCCCTGAGCCCCCCCCAAACCTGGAGCCCGTTCATACACCCCTAATCCCTGGCCCCATCCCAGAGCCTGCACCCTAAACCCCTAATCCCTGGCACCCTCCTGTACCCCAACGCCCTACCCTAGCCCTGAGGCCCTCCCACAGCCCGAACCCCTCATCCCCAGCTCCATTTGGTTGCAGGCATCAACAATTTTTCTTCAGTGATTTTCAAACTTTTTTTTCTGGCTACAGTTGATGATGGGTGAAGAGGAATACTTTTTCTGTCCCAGAAAGTTGGGAACTATCCTTGTCCTAATTCTGCTCTCCTGTTTTGGCTTTGTTAATGTGATGTCTAACTGAAGTCTTGACCACTTTTTTTCTAGGCAAAATTCATTTGCAGTATTTGGCTTGTGGTCATGCACTGGACTGGAACTCAGGAAATCTGGGTGCTATTGCTGGCTCTGCCACAGACTCCTTATGTGACCTTGCTCAATTCAGTTTATCTCTGTTGTCTGAGTTCCCCACCTATTAAATGGTGTAATAGTACTTCCTTTGTCTGTCTTGTCTGGTTAGATTAATAGAATTAGAGGGTGGAAGGGACTGCAAGGATCATCTAGTCTACCCCCCTGCCAAGATGCAAAATTTGTTGTGTCTAAACTAGAGGTCTTCAATGTGTGGGGTGCACCTAGAGTGACCAGACGTCCCAATTTTATCAGGACTGTCCCGATGTTTGTTTGTTTGTTTGTTCGTTTTGTTTGTCCCGCGTCCCGACCCATGTGCGTCCCGACCCATGTGCGGTCGGGACACTGAACAAACAAGCAATTTTGCCCTCCTGGAGGGACTCTCGCCCCCTCCACCCCGACTCCGCCCCCTCCTTCCCCTATTGGATCCCTCCCCAAATCCCCGCCCTGGCCCTGCCTCTTCCCCAAGCACATGGCATTTAATTTCCTCCTCCCTCCCAGGCTTGCAGCTGTAATGGTGGCACAAGCCTGGAGGGAAATGGGGGGGCTCCGGGGCTCTGGACCCTGGCAGTGGTGGGGGAGAGTGGCTCAGGGCCGCGTGAGTGGGCCAGGTAAAGTTTATTGGCTCGAGGGGGACCCCGGCCGGCTCCTCACCCCTGTATGGGGGTAGCGTCCCCGCCCTGCGCCAGCATGTCTCACCGGCCACCGCAGGCCAGGTAAGGAGCCGAGTTTCCCGTCTCCCCCCGGCTGAGCGGCATTCCTCCTCCCTCCCAGGCTTGCAGCTGTAATGGTAGCAGGTGCGGCTTCCAGTTCCTGGAGCTGGTGGTGAGTATGAGCTCCAGCACCAGGCAGGCAAAGGGGGCTGGCAAGGGGACTGCTCCCCCAGGAGGGAGACGGGGGGGGCTCAGCTGAGGAGCCAGGATGAGGGGGGAGAGCCGATAAAACTTTACATGGCCCACTCGTGCGGCTCCAAGCTGCTCTCCCCTGCTGCTGCTGGGGTCCGGAGCCCTGCGCCTCTCCCGCTTGGCTGCGCTCCAGGCGCGGCTCCTTCCCGGATGGGTGGTGGGAAGCCCCGCATGTGCCTGAGGCCGCGGGGAGGGCAGCGGCCGCGGTGTGGCCGGGGCCTGCTAATTTCCCCGGCCCCTGCGAAACGGCTTCCTCTCCCCCCGCCCCCCCTGCATCCCAATATTTCATTTCTATGATCTGGTCACCGTAGGTGCACCCCCTTCCCCTCCGGAGGAACATAGAGTAACATTTGAGAGGATGAGGTTGGGGCCCAGACCAGCCCACACAAGGGAAAGGAAGAGAGTGCTGCCCCGTGCCTGGGGACCCAGCCGCCGGCCCCATTACACCTGTCCACATCCCCCCTCCTGGAGCTGTGGCCTGGCTCCTTGTGGAGGTGGGGTATACAGGGATGGGGAAGTGGGGGCGCAAGGTAAACAGTTTGGGGACCACTAGTCTAATCCATCCAAGACAGATGGCTATCTAGCCTCCTTTTTGAAAACGTCCAGTGAAGGCGCTTCCACAATCTCCAGAAGCAATCTGTTCCATTGTCCTATTGTTCTTACAGTTAGAAAGAAAAAGTCTTCTGTTTCCAAAATTAAACAAATACAATGGATTAATGAAAAGAAACTCTAGTTTCACCACTTGCCTGCCCAGAGGCTGCCCAGTCAGAGAGCCAAGAAGCCTGGGCGGCTGGCCTCTGCTCCCAGCTGGGAGCGGGGAGCAGAGAGCCTGGGCGGGGCAGTTGGGCTCCCAACAGTAAGCCGTGCTCTCACTGCCACTATTCAGTTGGTGGAAGTGCTCCTGCTGAGGAAGCACACCACTGACAGCAGGAGGATAGTATGGACATCAGCCACTGCAATAATTATTGCGTATATATATATATATATTGTAATAATTATCTAATATAGGTCAACTTAGGGCTGTAGTGTAGACATTCCAAAACTCTGGATGTCCCTTCCAATATTTAAAACTTGCTATAATCTACAATAACACAGCTGCTTAAATTGATGGCAGTCTAGTCTACTTGCATTCCAAAACACAATTTCAAACTTACATTAATTCTTCTAACTTGTGGTAGCTTGTATAGTTATTGGATAAACTGATTTTAAATTGAACTATAATTTTATTCAGTTCTTTATACTGACATCCATATATTTTACACATTTATTTGCTGGTTTACATTCTAAACTTGGTATGTCTTATACTCGCTTATTCAACCGTGAACAAGTCCTACCTGTTTGTTGTTACAGTATATAAAGTAGTCTTGCAATTCTTTTTGCCTGGAACGAATTTTTTTTGTTTTGTGGAGTGGCTGGGAGGTTGAGTGAATAAATAAGAGTGTCTTTTTATTTTATTTTTTGTTTTTGTATATTTTTTTTCCTCCTCTCATCGTGGTAAAAGGTTGACATGTAGGGTTTGGAGGGGCGGGTTTTGAGCATATGCTGGTAAACTTGCATGACAGGCTTGCAAGGTTTATGACGTATATCTTGTCCATATGAATAAATATAGTATATAACTTGGTCTCCTGCTGAAGCCAAGAATATATATTCCCTCAATGCAAGGTTGACAAAAGTTTGCTCAAGGGCCACATCTAATTTTCATATACTGGAACAGAGATTCAGCCTGTGGAGACTACACACTCCAGGATGCAAAGCTTTATCATGAATCAAGTTGCCTAGCTAGATCACTTCAATGATCTGAGCTGCCGAGCACTTTCTTCTAAAAGATAAGGGGATAGCTATGGGCTCTGTTGTAGATGTCTGAGGTCCTCACATTTGCAACCACTGCCTCTTACTTTATGTAGCTGGTAAAAAATTTACCCCATTGCCCTCTTCATAGAGTCTGAGAGAGATTTTAAGAAGCTTATTTGTGAAATTAATTTTACTGCATGAGGCATTTAGTTAGGAAGGCATATTTAAGTGGGATGTCTGGGAAGCTTCCAGGTTGTGTGTTCTCACATCTGAAGTTCAAGAACCAAGAAGGCGGGCAGAGGTAAAAGACATAGAAATCAGAAAAGGGGGGGAAATATGGGCTAAGTGGAATGGGAGAAGTAGGCAGACTGTTAACTAATAACTGGTAAAAGCAAAAAGTCTAATTATATTTTACTTGTGTCTTATTTTTAAGAGATGAAATTGGGTTAATACCCTGTCCTGAAGCCAGGTATAACCGGAGCCCTATAGTCCTGATGGAAAACAAGCTTGGCGTGGAGAGTTGGTGTGTCAAGCTTCTTTTGCCATATGTCCACAACAAACTCCTCCTCTATAGACAAAGAAAGCAATGGCTGAACAAAGATGGTAAGTTACTTAATTGACTGAATTCCTGTATGTTTCCTAGTATGTAGCTTTTGATCATCTCTGATACAACACAGTCCACTTTAAATGTATACTTGGTAGTGTATTGGAATAACCTAGTGAAATGGGGAGGGGGAGATGAAATTGCAAATTGTTTCTACCTAGTTGAGATTCCAATTCATGTTTTGTCCCCAAGCTGTAAGTGGTGTAGAGAGAGAAACTATTCCTTTGCCTAATTCCGGAGAAATGTTACTGTGTTGGAGGGAATTTTATCTAACTCTCCTTGGTCAGAAGACTGGTGATATATAGCTCTTGGTGGAAGATGAGTGAGGGATTTTCAAGGCTTATAGGACCCAAGGGAGAAATCATTTATATAAACAAATCAATATTCTAGAGCTCCTGTTTGTTTGTTTTACTAACTCACTTTCGCAAGTTTCTAAAGATATTGCTTACTTTGTATAGTTTTAACATCCTTTTTAGGAAAAGGGCTGTGAAGTTCTGCTTCATTTGTGGGAGTGTCACAAGGTGGTCAGCATGATTTAGAGAGGAGGGATAGCTATGAAATTTGACAAATGACTTTTATGGATAAAGTCACACTGTTTTTCTGTAAAACAAAGTTGTGTTTGATGTAAGCTATGGATGAAGGGTAAGATCTGTCTAAGCAATGTGAAATTTCCCATTGTTATTCCATTGAAACATAGACTTGTCTCTCTGTGAAAAATTGAAATATCATATACCTCTTGTAAATGGACTGAAAACTCTGTTCAGTAGATTGGTACAGCAGCTTGGATGTTACCACCACAAATCTATTGCATTGTGAAGGGGAACCTCCTTTGAGTTACAGGATCATGATAATATACTTTAAAAATGTGAACAAGAAAGGAAAGAAGGACTGTGTTGAAAATGGTTTGCTACAGTGGCACGAGAATACTGCAACATCTTAAAGGTGTATCATCATCATATCACCTATGATATGATGATAGACTTATAAGATGCACCCTTTCTTGCCCCAAAGCCAGGGAAAATAGAAGTGTGTTGCAGCATACCCTCATGGCCAATGGATTTGAGCTGTTTCAAACCAAAGGGTACAATGAACTCCAAAGTCCGTGGCCTCTCACAGATTGTGCCTTGCTGGCAGCACCCTCTCAGTCCTGGTGGTTGTAGCTGTGACGATTACATGGGCACAAAGGTAGCGTTAGGTAGGTTCTGAGATATTTAGGACTTTTTTTGGTTAAAACCATTACCTTTAAATGACACTGGGAAACCAGTAGGCAGCTGATGCAAATCCTAGAATGCAATAGTGGTCTCCTAATGAGATATACCACTTACTAAGTGAGCTGCTGTACTCTGCACCAGTTTGAGTTTCCAGGTAGATTTTAGATGCATCTCCAAGTAGGGTTTGCCTAGATTAGGAAAAGAGATCTATATTAGCTAAACCCAATTTTTCACTAGTGTAGACACGTCTTGATTTAGGTGGTTGAAGTCCACCGTAAGAGCTCCATTATTTGTTTTACATGAGGTGTAGAACTGGTTGTCTTCAGCCTAATGTTGGCATGTTAGTCCCTTTTGAATTGCTAGCTCTCACAAGAGCTTCATATATACTCTGGATAATATGAAGGCAGATGATTGAGCTCTATGGGACTCTGCCTGTGAGCAGTCTAGAGGTGGAGGATGATGCCCATAATTAGGGCTCTGTGTTTGTCACAGAAGTCACGGATTCCATGACATCCTATGATCTCTATGGCTTCTGCAGTGGCCAGTGTGGCTGACCTGAAGACCACCCAAGCAGCTGACCCAGGAGCCAGCTGCTCAGGCAGCCTTGGGGACAGCCACACAGTTGCTGCTGGCGCGGCTCTGCAGCCAGCCGCACCAGCCTCTGCTGGAGTGACCCTGGCCCCGCTGCACCAGCCCCTGCTCTGGCAGCCCCAGGCAGCTGGCTCCAGGGACTGCCCTAGCAGCAGCCGATGCAGCTGGTCCTGGGGACCGCCTGAGCAGCAGTCCCAGGGGCAGCCGGAGCAGCTGCAGCTCCCGGCAACGGTCCTGGGGTGGTTGGAGGAGTAGCAGATGGAGCAGCTATTGTCCTCCCAAGGCTCCCTCCCCCTGCAGTGGCCAGAGTAGCCCCTGACCCCCTGTGCCTTCCTCCCAGCAGCAGGACCCCCAGGTCTTTCCCTGACAGTGTCCCCTTCTCCCCCCCCGCCCCCACCCGCTATGAGTCAATTGGGGTATTTATGGTATAAGTCATGAACAGGTGACAGGCTGTGAGTTTTGCTTTGTTTTTGTTTTGTTTGTTTCTTGCCCATAACCCATTCATGACTTTTACTGGAAAATACCCGTGATTAAATAGTAGCCTTACCCCTAATGACTTTTCAGGTTTATTTTTGTGGGGAGGGAACCTGACCTATTTCAGTTCACCCGTAGTCTCTGGCAGGTGGAACTGGAATATTTTGTGAACAGTGGCATTACGTGCCAAAAATTTATCTAGCAGAATGAGTATGCGTGTACTTTCCTTGTCTCTGGATGGGGGAAGTTATCTGTCAGAACAGCAGGTGCCATCTCTGTCAGGTTTCAGGCCAGGTTACTGTGCAGAGGAATCTGTGGTACCGGTAGCTAACAGTCTACTAGTGTCTGTAGTGCAGTCTTTGTGACATCTGCAGGGTGACAAGAGTCAAGGCATGTCCGTACTTGGAGTTGTCTTGCCACAACTTTCTATATACTCTATAATCAGAAATAGAAGATTTGATATTGTCCAAACAAAGTGATGGTTTCTTCATCAAAGGCCACATAACCTCCCAAAAAAAAAAAAAAAAAAAAAGGCTGGCAATATGCTATCTCTAAGAAAGACACTGACAGTTTCCACCAGTCATGGGCCACATTCTGTCCTGATGCACGATGAGTTCATTGCTGCTGGATAACCGCAGCCCCACTACTGATACCCAATTCAGTTGGCAGGTTATTGCCCAGAATGAACTCTCTTCCAAGCAACCAATAGCATTTAATACAGTTCTCATGATGTGCTGTTGGGATCAGGTAAAAGCATCTGTATTTGTTTCTGAAAAATGGGCTTTCACAAAGAAATATCTGCTTTTATTCCTGAGCTTGAGACTATCGTGGCTTTAGCTGATCAGAATTAGGGAGACTGGGATCCTTCCCCACTGGTGCAGTAGGCTAATCATGACAGGGATGCAAGGAGACACACAGACATGCAAACTTCAGCAAGCAGGCTGTTTTTTCCCAACCCAGAAATGGAGGTAACTGGGTTCAATGGAACTTTCCAAAGTTTGAAAGGAAAGATTAAGGTTTAGGTAAGGGAATATATGTGCATAGGGATTTTTGATCTGCATATTATTTACGTTTGGGTGAATGAATAATAAATGGTTTGTTTTGAAGAAGCTGTTTTGGGGTTATCGTAGTCAGCTTGCTGGTCACAGGTCCCCAGAGGAAAAGGGCTTACAGGTTCCAAACATGAAATCCCCAATGGTGTTAACCTGGTTAGGAAATGGGGCTGCCATCCAGAGATCCAGTCCCAGAGTGGTTGGACTGCAGGGTTCCTTCCTTCTGAGACGGTGCAGAAAGTCATTCAAAAGGGACTCTGAAAGATCTAAAATGTAGCTTGCCTTGTAACTGTGACATCAGTGTAATGCTGTTTGACAATAACAAGATCTGGATCATTTCCCTGGGTGCATTAGGATCCCATCTAGTTGCTACTGATGCATTCTGATCTGATAGAAACTGATGACCATATCTGATCTCAAGCTGAGAATTTGAGAACTCTTCTAAAACTCAGTAGAAAACCATTTATGTTTTTGTATTTAAAATTCTAAGTCTGACATGGTGTCAGAAACAAATGTGCATTTGAAGTGATAACTGACTTAGATGGACTAGTCAGAACATTGAGTTATCGTACACGCACCAGTGAAGTGTGTGTGTGTGGATTGTCTGGCAGGTCTTTAACATGCAGAATTTCCTGATTGGACCTAGATTGTTATAGAAAAGTCCTTCCCCAGAAAAGCCACAACATTCAGACAAAAGGCTTTCTACATCTGTAGTCCAAATTAAACATATAATGCAAAGCTTGTTTCATTTTTGGACATAAGCAAGAAGGCAACCATTGGTTCTTATTTAGCCTCCAGCTCCCTTCTAGCTAAGTTTGTCCTATTCTTATAGAATCAGGTGCTTTGTTGCAGTGAGGCTCATATCTGCAAACAATATTTGCTCATTCAGTTATTCTTGTTAGCAGTGTTTATGGCTGGAAGTTGAAGTCTTTTAATTCTGTCTCTGATAGAGCCTATCTGAAGTCCTTTCATCCCAAAATACAGACCATAAAACTGTCATCTTACAAATATTTCAGCAGTGTGAAATCCAGGTTTTTGTCTTTTTTTCCTCTTGAAGAGAGACTCCCTTCTCCATTGTTTTAACAGAAAGAAAACACAAAAAGTGCCTGGTGTGAGATGGTCTGCAAAATTTTTCAGGTTTCTCCAACTTTAAAGTGATTATCTGTATGTTCTCAAGACTCTGCTACATTAATGACCTGCTTTATATGCCAAACTGTGCTTTAAGTGTTGGATGACATGCTTTACCCTTAACTGAACATTGCCTTTGTCAAGACAGAGAAGTTAGGCAGAAATCATAAGCTGAAATGAGTGAGAGGATGAATGCTGAAGGACTCAATAATCCCATGATTGAGTTAGAGAAAGGAATTTGTTTTCATGTAGCTTGTTATACACAATCTTCCAAATGCAGACATTACTTGACTTAGAATCTAAACTGTGATATCTTCATATACTAAGGCCCCACTCGGCACTTCTTACTCAGGCAAAACTCCTTTTCACTTTTAATAGAACTTTGCATGGGAGGCAGTTCTCTTCTGGTTATAATGCCAAGTATAGATTTGGTGCTAAAGTCATTATTAGCCTCTTGGGTGGGAAAAAGTTTGACAATTGAAATTATATTCCAGTCTTTTCCAATGGGTATAATTGGAAGTCCCGTAAACTATCTTAAATACAGGAGTGAAAATAAATGGTTCTTGTTCAAATATCAACTCTTGCAAGTGGTAAATGATACGTAATGATAATTTGCTAGCAGGATCTCATAAGAAGCAAGTACATTGTAATGAGTTATTGATTATTTATTGAGACAATTGCTTAATCTACTGCTGGTCCTTGTTACATACTTGGATAGAGAGAAGGAAATTCAGAGGGTTTTTTGGAATCCAGAAAAATAGGACAGTGACTAAGCTACCTTGCCATAGTTTTAGTTTAGTAAGATTCTTTCTCCAACTTCTATGGAAAACTGAAGGTTTTGGTTTACTGCCAACTTGAAGAAATAAAGTGTGTAATAAACATACGATTTTTTTGGGGGGGGAGATCCCTCCCATAATGTTTTAGATTTATGCATGTATACTGAATATACTGTGTGTAGTGTCATCACAAATTGTTCCGCTGATTACTAGAGGTTATTGTAAATATCTTCAGTGTAAATGGTCTGTTACCACATACTGTTTAGCATTGTATACTTCACGGTCGTCTTTATTCCAACAAGGAATAAAAGGAGTGTCTCTGATATTTTTAATTACAATTGAGCGCATTAATATGTAGAGTGTGATTTCAAGATGGTGGTTTAGGCATTACAGGGCATCCAATAGTATGGTTCTGGTTGGGAACTGGTTACTGTTTTCATTGCAAATGCTTGTTGCTCAAAAGAAAGCAGAAGAATAGCTTAAGGTAACTATTCAGAGAACCGGATAGTAACAGTCTTGGTAACTGTGGCCCTGATTCTGCATGGACTTATGCATGTGTGTAGCCTCATGCACATGAGTACGTCCAGTTGGTTTCAAAGTTAAACACTTGTGTCTTTGCAAAATCAGAGCCCTAGTCTTAGTGTACCATAATTCTAAAAGTGTTGTAATCCTTTTTCACCGCTGAACAGATGTACCTTTTTGAAATTAAAATGTCATGTTTCTGTAGATTTGTGGTTTCATTTTTACAGTTGTGGGCTGAAAAGTATGCGTGTCATAATCTCTTATTTTCTGGTACAGCCAAATAAAAACCAAACGTACAGAATCTAGGGCCACATTCACTTCTTGCAGCTGAAGAGACTCTCCTGTCTGAAAGCAGCCCTGTGCAATAAGCAAGTATGCTGCTGCATTCTGCATAAACCTCACGCAGCAGCAAAGACCTGCTAAAAGTGAATTAAAAAGTAACCAAAACATCTGACCGTAAGGCATGTCTTGCTGTTGCAGTACTGTCACAGGATAAATAAAGGAGCAGCAGAAAACCACTCCTATTTTGTCCAATGGCTGACACATGGCTTTCCATGGAAATAATGGCAAAAAATGCCCCTAAAATTCATAAAGGGAACCATAGACTCAAAACCCTCACTTCTCAAAGAAAAAATTAGCTGCTATTTTTTTGCAAGTAATGGCTAAGATGACTCTAAGTGAAGGAAGTGTACTTTTTCTGTTTGTCCTCTTCATTCATTTGACAACACTTTTTGTATAGTTTCACTCTATTCCCTGTATAGTCAATTGGCTTGCCTTGTTTATGTGGGTTTTTCACATGGCATTAGGGGGTGAAATGTTTTTAACATAGTAAAATGTGATATTTTTTTATTTATTTTTATTTTTTTACAATCACAAAAAATGACAGAGGTACAGAAGCGTCATGTCTGAAACTACTCTACCTCTTTATTTATTATTCCATTTAAACTGAGTAGACTTCAAGTTGGTGGTGGTCCTGATCCTTGACATAATGAGGTGCACCAACCTGGAAATTTGTCTGATGCATGATTGTAATTCTTAATAGGATTAATTAACATGAGTTTGGCAAGTGCAGTCACATCAAATATAAACAAAGTTTGTTTTTTAAACTATTTTTAATGTCCGATTTAGCTTTGCTAAAATTTTGTTTAGAACAGTTGACCCATTGTATAGTGAGGCTACGTAATAATTACACACAAAAACAAAATTGCAACCTTAGCAGTGATTTTTAAAGTCAAGCACTCAAAAGCTAGGAAAAAGCCAGAATTAAGGTTGTTTGTGCATCCTAGTACCAGTATCCTGGCCCAGCCAATCCTACTTTTCCCCCTTGAGGCTTGTGAAGTCCCAATCTCTCCACTCACTTTCCAGTTTTCCTCCCTGTCCCCACACCCAAACATAGTTTCCTTGACCAGTCAGCCCTAGTCTCCCTCCAGCTCCTCATGCAGTCTGTGCTTTTCCCCCCCACTGGCTCCCAGTCATTCCCCTCCTGGCTTCCGAGCCAGTTTCTCTCTCCTCCTCCTTACCAGACTCCTTGTCTTAAACTAGTCCTTTCCCTTCCCTTGGTCTGTTTTTTGTCCCACATGCATTTGAAGCCAACCGGGGGTCACTGAGAGCACAGGAGAGACATGCTCTCGGTTCCTGTGCCTGGCCCCACCTCATCCAACCCCAATTACCAAGCAAGTTCAAATTGCAGGTTTTTTTCAGAGGCTTATAATGTGGCCAAATTTGGGTGGATTTTCATAAGGACAGGAAAAAGGCACATTCCTGACGCAAAGTGCACTCCTTTCCAAATTTCAAATCTCTGCTCCGAAGTACAGGGGCACTAGAGTATTCCTTTTTTTTTTTTTTTTTTTTTTTTTAAATATTGGCAAAATATATTTTTTTCTTAGCCTTGTTCTCAGAAACAGCTGAACCATTCTGGGTGAAATTTTCCAAAAACTTTCAGCCTGAGACAGTTATCCAGCATGGAAAATTCAGCCCAAATGGTTAAAGTTTGGCCAAGTTACAAGCAGCTGAAAACAGGGTCTTATAATGGGTATGTCAAACAACCTTAATTATAGGCACTGCTGTCTGCCCCACCTACAATATTACTTAAAGAATGGGTGAAGGGGGGAAAACACACCATACCACGGATGAGTCACGTTGCAGGAATTGGTAATACCTTAGGTTAAACATTTATTTATTAATGTACAAAATAAGATCCTCTTTCTTGTCTTGAGAGGAAAGGAGGTTGCAATTTATAATACTTGAACATTCAAGAGATTTTTCTGTTTTAATAATCACAGATTGGAGAAGCCATCAGAGGAATTATTTGAAAATCCCAACTGCCCAAGTGGGGGAGTTATGCTGGTTCACGCTTAGCAGTGATGTATGTCCATCTCTGTATTTTCTTCCTTACAAGAAATGACCGTTTTGTCATCTAGTAGGTTGCTTAGATGAATCTTGCATTTGTGGTGAATTTACTTTAGAAGAGTCATCGCCTCTATTATCTTGATCTATTTTGAAAGAGGATAAGGCTGACATGTTTGTATAACGTGATTTTTAAGTAATGGTGGTGTACTCAGAGCTTTTGAGTTTTTGCCTTTTATCATGTCTGGAACTATAAATAAATAGTATTTTTAAAAATTCCAAATATTTTAAATATTCCATTCTCTTATAATTGCTTCTCATTTTTGAGATGCTATTATGAAAAAGGTGTGTCTGAAGCAGACACAACTTACTGTGCACCCTGAATTGGTTTTGTTGCGTCTCTTGATGCTTGTGGTGATCTAGTAATGGATAAAACCAGCAGGGCTTTTGCTAAGCCTCGTTGGTCAAGTTTTGGGTTAGCAAAACCATAAGGCCTGTAACCAGCAAAGTACTTAATCACACGTTTAACTTTAAGCACGTGTAATCCCATGTACTTTAATAGGACTATTCACATGCTTAAAATTAAGCATGTGCTTAAGTACTTTGCTGGATCAGGGCCTACGTGAGCTGGTTTCAAGTCCCAATTTGCCCAAACCACTAAAATCCAGATACAGGGCTCTGGCTCATCTCTAATACAAAATTTTTTTTTTCCCAAGTTTTATGTAACTGTGGGTGGTACTGGCTGCACTTGAACATATTGATAAGGTGGCCAAGGGATGAACTGATTCACTGCATCAGGCTCCTAGACAGGAGCCTTGATGGCCAAGGCTATGGAACTTCACATGATTAAATTCACCTTTCTCTGGCAGAAATCCCAAATGAAGGGTGCATCTGGTTAGGCTTGCACAAAGAATTGCTTGTGGACCTCCCTGGGCCTTGGGGGATTAATGTTCCCCATTGTAGTTAATCTAGTCAGTTGATTACTAGTTTTCTGTATGTTCAGTCATCTTAATTGAACCATCTATGGATTTAGTTCCCTGAAGATACCCCTTGCTTTTTCTCCCCTTCCCTAACTCTTTTCTTAAAACAAATTGTATCCAGTGCTTCTCCTTCATGAGGATGCAGCTGAACTGAAAATACTTGTTTTGTTGGCAAATTACTTTGGTGTACAACCTTTTTTAATATATTATCAACAGTAAGGAATCTAGACTAACAGTCTTGCGAGCAAAAGCACTGATAATTTTGCTTGTATTTTGGAGAATATCTGTGTGCTGCTGCTTCTCCTTACCCAGCTCGTTTATATTTAAGAATTGTAATGCTGGGGAAGATTAATTGACCTGATTTTGTGACTTTTGGAAGCAAGAGTTAAAGAACCAAACCTGAGACATTGCGAATTATCATTGTGTTTTATGAGAGGCTGCACATAACACTAAGCTTTTTTTTTTTTTTTTTAACCTAGGTAGGCATCAAACTAATTGATTAGTGCAGCAAAATACAGGAGGGAAAGGCAAGGCTAGAATAAAATAACTCTTCTGTTTGTCAGCCACCCACACAGCTCCTTCCAGTTTTATTACATCATTAAATATCTGTAGAAATCTGCAGTGTCTAAAGGGGAGTAAGCAAACAAATGTTTATGGATATGTCTGTATTTCTTATTTCGTGATTAGTCATAGTATCTCCTTCTTTGGAGAGGCAGCTTATGTAGAATCATTTAAAAAGTATTTTCTGTTATTTAGTTGTGCAACTTACTAAATGAATTTGTGATGTTCTCTGTTCCCCCACAACTATGGATTAGGATTTTCCCCTTCCATAGGTGCAAGTTTTGTAGTGATTGTTTAGTTACATGTAAAAGTGTGCGGCATAGAACAGCTATAGCAAATTGCTATCCGCAGTTCAGAGTTCTTAGACCAATGTAGTTATGCTATTCCAGGAGATGATTGTAGTTTTGAGTGTTAAGATCTCAATCGACAATTTTTCAACAATTTTAAGAACTCTTTTTGTGTGCGTTTAAGTCACACAGTGTATTTTCAATTTTAATAACTAAATGGACTAGAATGCTCAAAGATCCCATATAATCTCTCTGTTTCAGAACTATCCAATAGCTTTTAATTCACTTAAGAATATTTGTCTTTTTGAATCATAGTTCTCCAAGGGGAGAAGAGCCATGATTCCAGGTTATAATAGTGGAGTTTGTAGATATCTGTGAACCCAAGAGATGGGACTTAATTTTAAGTACTTAACATGGAAGGAGAAGAAACTAAACCAACTGTGTGTCATCCTTCCAGTTTTAGATACCTCTTTTTCTCTGGACTGGAGACATAAAGAGGGGAGAAGCATTGATGTTTTATTTTACCACTGTTAATCATTCATGGATTATATATATATATTTTTTAATCTTTTAGAATTGATAGATATCACATGTACGCTGCTGCTACTAAACCCAGACTTCACCACTGCATGGAATGTAAGGTATGTCACACTCTGCAAATGAGATCACAAAGAGCTTGGCCAGCTGCCTTAAGTCTGAGTCTGCCATAAGCTTTGTTTTAAGTGGGATTTAACATCATAATGACTGCTGTTTTGATAAGATGTGCTGAAAGAACTTTTACAATCTTTTCCTTCCTGATTTCCTTTGTAGCTAATCTGTTGCATTTCACAGTACAATGATATATATTTTAGATACAAATTAAAGGTTATGCCACTTTTTCTGAAGAGATATGCAAGATAAAGAATATATTTTACCAAAGGACCATTTTACTGGTCCTGTTCATGTATTGGTGAACATTTTTATCTTAGATCAAATTTAATGTAAAACTGCATCTCTGCTTGCTAGCATATTTCGAGTCAGTGTATTGTATGAGGTTACCCCCAATGAATAATTTATGTGAACTATGATTCTTTGTTTACATTGTATTAAGATTAGCATGGGGCAAAAATTTTATTGACAGGTAGCTTCTTTCAATGTACTCCATTAAGATAATATGTTAAATGCTTAGATTTTGCAGCGCTGCAATTAAGCCTCCACCAGGCCTGGCCGCAGGCACTTCAGTGGCCTCACCTCAGCGCTGCACGTGGCTATACCTCTCCTCACTGCATAAGGATTCCAGCGCAGCGCTGCTGCCAGCAGCGCTGGTCATCATGGGCCACACACCAGCAGCCTGATTGGCCTCCTCAATAAGGTGTATCCCAGAATGCTTTTATCCTCTTTTCTCTGTGTTTTGTTGTTTCTTTGTCTCTTTTTTTTGTTGTGTTAGCCAGCAGATCGAGCTCGCTTTGCTACCTAAACAACAAAATGAGGCAGGCAGGCAGAGAGAGGCAGCCAGAAGTGAGTGAAACAGAGCGATGAATGAAACAGAACGATCTATAAAAAAAAAAACAACTAACAACAAACAAAACAGCAAGCTATGCTATCCTGTGAGGGATCATGGCAGAGGAAGGGGAAACAGGCTGTTAGGCTGTTGCTGTTTTTGTTTTTTTTTTCCAATCTCTCTTCCCCTCTCTGTCACACAGTACCACAGGACACAGTGAATCAGGGGGCAGTCTGTGTGTTGGAGGCAGGCTGCAGGCAAGCAGTTTTAAAAGGGCTCATAAACATTTTGTTTTTTTTTTTTTTTTCCAATTTTAAGCTAACACACAGGCTCCAAAAATCCCTCTCTCTCTCCCCCCTCTCCCCCCCCCCACACCACCCACCACCCCACCCCCTCTTTTGAACGTTGGGTGCACTTGAATGATGGGATAGCTGCTGATAATGCAGCACTCCCACAGCGCTGCAAATGCAAATGTGGCCACCACACACCTGGTAGCTGTGAGTGTGGCCACACACCAGCGCTGCTCCTACACAGCTGGATGACCAGCGCTGCAAACTACCAGCGCTGCAAACTGTAAGTGTAGCCATACCCTCATCAGATTTTATATTGCTCAGGAGCTAGGATGTCACACTGATCAAGACTTCACATTTGATCAGCATTTGGTTCACTCTCCCTGACAACAGGTAATGCAAATGAAGCTTTGCTCTAAAGAGCATTTCCATTCTTGCCTGACTCCTGGGGCAGCTTAGGGAGCACTGAGCAGTCTGATGCTCTTAGGACAAGTCTACAATTGAAATGCTGCAGCGGTGCTGTAGTTCTTCAGTGAAGATGCGACTATACTGACATGAAAGCTAATTCAGCTCCATGAGCAGCAGTAGCTGTGTCGGCAGCAGAAACCCTGCCATCGACCTAGTGCTGTCTACCCTCGGGGCTAGGTCAATACAGTCAAACCTCGCAATAACGTGCCCCGCGATAACGCAGATTCAGATATAACGCAATCATAAGTTGGCTCCCCTTTAAGGTTGTAATACTGTTCACGTTTTGCCAGAATACTTTTTTTTTACAACATTTATAAATAAACTGCATTTTTCTGGTCTTGTAGGATAAAGTAACTCCTGGCCATTGCAGGCCCATTGCACTTAGTAATTGGGTTGTACATGTGTATGGTGTTTGCCTATTAACTTGTTATTAATTTCCTATATTTTAAAAAATATTTTACTGTTATGGATACACGAGTTCGCAATCGCAAATCGTTTTCTGCCCAAGAGAAATTGTACGCCCTGGATCAACTAAAGAAGGGCAAACAACAAATTCGCTTGCTAGAGATCTAGGAATTAGCGAGTCCACTCTGCGAGGGTGGAAAAAAGAAGAAAAGCTCCGTAGCCTACTCTGCATTCTGGAAGCGGAAAATGGTTTACAGCGTAAAAAGGTCAAGTTTGCTAATGACGAAAGCCTAGATTCAGCCTTGTACCAATGGTTTGTCCAGGCTCGCTCAGAAGGAGTTCCCATTTCTGGCCCTATTCTGAAAGCGCAAGCAGAGAAATTTGATCACCTTATCAATGGAAATGAATCCAAATTTAAGGCGAGTGACTGGCTGGACAGATTCAACAAAAGGCACACTATAAGCCAAGTTCTTGTCTGGGGAAATCGGCTCAGCTGCTAAAGAGGCTGCCGATTCCTACCCAATTGAGCTTAAAAAGTTGCTGGAGGAAGGTTGCTACACAGCCGATCAAGTTTACAACTGCAGTGAGACTGGTTTATGCTTTAAAATGTTACCCGATCGCACCCTCGCAACCAGGACTGATAGTCACAAACGAGAAGGCTTTTAAGCAGAGGGAGGACCGAGTCACTCTCTTGTTTTGCGTCAACAAGTCTGGCAGCCACAAAGTCAGACATCTGATGATCGGAAAAGCAAGGTCTCCCTGATGTTTTCATCATGTTAATATGAAGGCCCTTCCCTTTGAATACACCAACAGCAAGAATGCATGGATGAATAGCTCCATATTTAAAGACTGGTTCCATAAAACTTTAGTGCCAGCCGTTCGGGCTTATTTGCAAAAACTCAAGCAGGAGGAAAAAGCTCTCCTCCTGCTGGATAATTGTTCTTCCCACCTCCCCAGCCCCCTCCCCCCCCCAGTGGAAAAATCTTGTCAGTCTTATCTCCCGAAGAACACTACATCAGAAATCCAGCCACTGGACCAAGGCATCATATCAGTATTTAAGCAAAACTATTGTCGCGAAATGATCAAGTGGATGGTAGCGGATAACAACTCTTCCATCGACACATCACTGGTGTCACTCAACTTGAAAGAAGTCTGTCACCTTGGCAGGAAAGCCTGGGATGCTATCTCTGCACGTTGCATTGAACGATGCTGGATAAAGGGTCTTGGTCCTGCTTTTCCGTCATCTACACACAATGATGGTGACGATGACGAGCCTGAATTTACAAGATTGATTGAAGATGACGTACATTTAGCCGAAGAAGCATTCAGAGAATATGAACTCGGTCATCATGATATCCTCAACTGGTTTTCAGCAGATGACATCTGCCCCATATATGAACACATCTCAGATGATGAAATTGTCACAGATGTCAGCGGGAAGAATGAAGCTGCACCACCAGAGCCTGAAACCAGTGGCGCTAATGACGACGATGATGGCACCTCAACTCCCCCACCAAAAGTGTCTGAGGCAGTAAAGCACCTAGAAGCCAGTTTGAGGTGGCTGGAAACTCAAGATGTGGACAGCGTCAAAATCCTCCAACTCAGAAGCATTCTTGACTTTGCTAGAAGCCAACAGTCTGCAGCAAATAAGCAGAGAACACTAGATAGCTTTTTTTTTTTTTTAAGAAGTGATGAAATTTAAAATTATGGAGTCATGCAACCGGATTGACTTTGCACTCTGTGCAATGATTAGTATAGTCGATTTCACATGTTTCTTTCATGTACATGTAATTAAGTTACTACTTTTGTGTTTAAAACATGCTGGGATAACCGTTAGGTTTTTTGTTTTTTACAAGACTTAAACTGACGGGCTTGAAATGGTAAATTTTCGTAACCCCCGCTATAAAGCGACCCTGCATTTATTGTCATCGAATTTTTTGGATCCCAATTATCGCGTTATAGTGGGGTTTCACTGTATAACTGCATTGCTCAGGGGTGTGGATTTTTCACATCCTTGAGTGACGTAGTTATGCTGATGTAAGTTTAGAGTGTAGACCTACCTGGAGATCCCTACCCACTGCAGACATGAGGAAAGGGGCTACTAAAATGAATGCACGTACACACTCTTTTCTTTCCAGCCACCTGGGAAGAGGAAATTCAGTGCTCCTTGTCACTTAGGCACATCATAATAGTACTTAGCATTTTATATTGCTTTACATGTAGGTTTGTAATTACTATTGTGCTCATTTTATAGTTAGGGAAACTCGGACAGGAAAGTAAAGCTATTTGCTCAACCTGACATAGGAAATTGTTGGCAGAGCCAGGATTAGAACTCAGGACTTGATTCCACTCCCTGTACAGCACAGGACTTCACCAGGTGAATTAGAGTAATGGTCTATTTAGTCAACTATGCAATCTCGAACAGTGGCTAATACTGGATACTTCACAGGAATGTGTCATATCCACATAATGAACAATTTATAGAATAACCTGCTCATAAGGGAAGTTTTTTCCTAATGTCAAGTGAGTAGTGGTTGGCTGATGCCCTGAATACTACATCCCTTTTATGAAACTGGAAGCTATTATCCATGTCAATGGCTTACCCCTTTTTGAGTTCTACTAACCTTTTTTTAATTTCTCCTAAGCTCTGGGTGTCAGTAACATTTTGAGGTAAAGAGTTCCACAGGTTAATTATATGTTGTGTAAAAGAGAAAGAAAGGATTACTATTTCTTCTATCCATTATTAAGGGCAGTTTTCTGCCTTTTAATTAGATGTCTCCTTGTTCCAGTATTGTGAGAGAAGGTGCTTGATTGCCCTTCATTGCTGCTACTGCTTCTAGCCTTAGTCCCCTCTATATGGAGGTCAGCTTTTTGAGTCCTTCTTCTCCATTCCAGTCTGTCTTGAACTAGTTTCTCAGATACTCCACAGCTAATCAAATCTTTTTTGTATAACATCCATCCAAATAGTTCTGGGTCTTCCAACCCTTCTCTTACCCTCCGCTTCTAAGTTTAATAACCTGTTTCCTCTACATACTTCTGATCTTTTCACATGCCCAAACCATCTAAGCTGGGATTCCCTCAGCTTTTTTGTAATTGGTACCGCCTTCACACCTCCCCCTAAGTCATTCATTACAAACATGAGATTGACCTTTTCCAGAGCTGTCATTGTTTTAATTCTACCTCCATCAGGATGTCGCACCTTGATAATTTTGAGACTCTGATATTCCATTTGCTAATGGCACTGCTGTTCATCCAAGCTGAATATCAGCGTGAGTCATACTATGATATTTAGACATACCTCTCAATGGGAGGAGGGATGTGGACATGCCCTGTCCCAAGCATATCCTCTGATTTATTTTTTTCTTCAGTCCACATGGGAACTGTGCAGACTTGACCATCACTTAGGATAACATAGCCCTACTTCCCCAGTGCACATAGAGGAGCAGCAGGGACTTGCCTCCCTTTTCCTGGGAAGCAGTTCCTTGCATTCCCCTGAGCACAGAGACCGCAATTGATCCCCCTTGCACAGGGCACAGAAGCAGGGAAAAGCTCTTTCCATGTTCTTTCCACCCTCACACAAGGGCCAGGGACAAGTTTAAATAATTGTTTGAGGGGGTTTAAACAAGAAATTGCAGCTTTAAATCTAGGTGGTTTTAAATATTTAGACATAGAGATTTTCTCAGTTCAATTGGTTTCTTGCTGTTGGAAAAATAAAGAAATCAGCCCATTAAGACTGTATTTGTGGTGAATAGTTGTCAGATCCAGATAAAGAGAGTATTTTTTTCCCCAGCCTATAATATAATTATCCAGGTTGGTGCTGTGAACTGATTTTTGAAGTGTCATTGATTAAAGAAAAGGGAAATAAGGCAGTCATAGTAAAGGGTTGGCTATCATGAGAAAAAGGCATCTTTGGGTATTCTTGAAATGATAAAATTCATGGGGCTTTTAAACAGAAAAACCAACATTGAACCCATTCTGTAACACCATATGTAAACTTCTCAGGTGTTGCTATAAGTAATGTTCTCTGTAGCTGTATTGCTGCTGCTGAAAGTTGAATCCTTTTTTTTTTTTTTTAATGGAAGTATATAAGAACATAATGTGCATACTGGGTCAGAGTAATTGTCCATCTAGGCCAATATTCTGCCTTTTGACAACAGCCAATGCCAGATGCATCAGAAGGAATGAGCAGAACAAGTCAGTTATCAAGTAATCCATCCCCTGTCATCCAGTCCCAGCTTTTGGCAGTCAGAGGATTAGAGGGGACAAAGCATGGGATTGCATCAGACCATCTTGGCTTATAGCCATTGAGGGACCTTACCTCCATTTTTTTTTTTTTTTAACCCATTTATACTTTTGACCATCACAACAGCCAGGGCCGGCTCCAGACCCCAGCGCGCCAAGCAGGCGCGTGGGGCGGCATTGTCCCGGCAGGGCGGCATTTGGCTCCGGCGGACCTTCCGCAGTCATGCCTGCGGATGCTCCACCGGAGCCGCGGAAACAGCGCACCCGCCACCGGAGCCGCGGAAACAGCGCACCCGCCGCAGACACTTCTGCCCCGGCCGCGGGACCGGGGAAGGGCGGCGAGCGCGCTGCCCTGCTTGGGGCGGCGTAATTTGTAGAGCCGCCCCTGACAACAGCCCCTGGCAATGAGCTGAACAGGTTGACCATACATTGTGTGAAGAAGTACTTTGTTATGTTAGTTTTAAATCTGCTGCCTATTGTGTTATGTGATTGGGTAAATAACACTTCCTTATTCACTTTTTCCACGCTATTCATGATTTTATAGACTTCTGTCATATCCCCACTTAGTCATCTCTTTTTCTCTTTCCTGTCTTTTTTTATCTCTCCTCATATGGAAGTTGTTCTATACACTAATCATTTTCATTGCCTTTCTGTACACCTTTTCCAATTATAATATCTCTCTTTTGAGATGGGGTGACCACAACTGAACACAGTACTCAAAGTGTGGGCGTACTATGGATTTATATAGTGGCATTATGATATTTACTGTCTTATCTATCCCTTTACTAATGATTCCTAACATTGTTAGCTTTTTTGACTGCCACTACACAGTGAGTAGATGTTTTCAGAGAACTATCCACAGAGACTCCAAGATCTTTCTTGAGTGGTAACATTTAATTTAGATCCGATTGTTTTCCAATGTGCATTACTTTTCACTCATCGGCATTTAATTGTATCTTCTATTTTGTTGCCAAGTCACCCAGTTTTGTGAGATCTCTTTGCAGTCAGCTTTGGACTTACCTATCTTGAGTAATTTTGTATCATCTGCAAACTTTGCCACCTAACCCGTAAACCTTTTTAAATAGATCATTTATGAATATGTTCAACACATAGATCCCAGTACAGATTCTTGGACGACCCTGCTATTTGCCTCTCTCTATTGTGAAAATTGACCATTCCTACTCTTTGTGCCCTATCTTTTAACCAGTTATCTGACCATGAGAAGACCTTCTCTCTTTATCCCAGCACTGCTTAGTTTGCTTAAGAGCCTTTGGTATGGGACCTTGTCAAAGGCTTTCTGAAACTTCAGGTACACTATATCAACTGAATCACCTTTGTCCACATTCTTGCTGACACCCTCAAAGAATTCAGATAGATTGGTAAGGCATGATTTTTCTTTACAAAAGCTATATTGACTCTTCCCCCAACATATCTGATACATAGCTGTACATGATAATTCTGTTCTTTATTGTAGTTTCAACCAGTTTGCCTGGTACTGAAGTTAGACTTACCAACCTGTAATTGCCAAGATTGCCTCTGGAGCCTTTTTTAAAAATCGGCATTACATTAGCTATCCTCTAGTCGTCTGGTAAACGATAGGTTACAAACAACAGTTAATAGTTCTGCAGTTTCATATTTGAGTACCTTCAGAACTCTTGGGTGAATATCATCTGATCCTAGTAACTTACACTAACTCCTCACTTAAAGTTGTCCCAATTAACATTGTTTCATTGATGATCAGTTAGAGAAGATGCTTGTTTAAAGTTGCGCAATGCGCCCTTATAACATCATTTGGCAGCCACCTGCTTTGTCCACTGCTTGCAGAAAGAGCAGCCCGTTGCAGCTAGCTGGTGGGGGCTTGGAACCAGGGTGGACTGGCAGCCCCCCATCAGCTCCCTGCTCCCCTAAGTTCTCTATGCGGGGCAGTTCAGCTGTCCCTCCCCCCGCTGTCATGTGCTGCTCCGGCTCTCTTCCTTGGAGCTGCTCTTGGGAGCTGCCTGCTTGCTGGGTGGGGGAAGAGGGGTGCTAATGTCAGGGTATCCCCCTCCGCCCCTGCTCCTGCCCCCCACTTACCCCAACTCCATAGAGCAGTGGGGGGACACGACAGGGCTCGAGACGGAGGGAGCTTGCCAGCAGCGGCTGCTGTCTCAACTTGCTGATCTAATTAAAAAGGCAATGTACTTAGAGTGGCGTCAGCGTACTTAAAGGGGCAATGCGTATCTCTCTCTCTCTCTCACACACACACAGGTTGTGTGTCTGTCTGCCATGCTGTCTCCCCTCCCTCCATTTGTGCTCCCTTGTAGAGTGTGAGGCTACATTAACAACAATGAGTTAACCCTTGAGGGCTCAGCCAAGTGCTAGATCATTTAGCACTAAGGCATTCCCTGGGAAATATCCCACCCACTTCCACCCTCTGGCTTCACCACCTCAACCAAGCTTTGCAATCATCATTGCTATGTACAGTATTAAATTGTTTGTTTAAAACTTATACTGTGTTATATATGATAGTCTTTTAATATAGTCTGAAACAGGGGAGAGTGATGGGGAAGGAGGAGAAGAAAGAAAGGGGTGCTCTCTTCTCTGTCCCATCAGTTAAGCCATCCTATGCCATACTTTCCCCTTTTTTCCATCCTGTTCTGAATTAGCTGTCCTAATTTCTCATTTTTTAAAATCTGGTTGTTCTAGAAGTAACTGACTTCATTCACTAGTGCTGTCACATTGACATCTTTTAGAATGAATTTTTTCAGCCTCCTTTCATTCTTTAGTTCTTCACGAGCAATTAAGTCAGACCACTGTGGAAATGTTAGGCATTTTTTCTTTGCTTCCATTGTACTACTCATGCTTATTTAAGCATATGCTTAAGTGCTTTTCTAGATCAGGGCCACGGTGCTCAGGATTGAGCTTTATGCCAGCAGCATCTCATTGCTATGCAGGTGTCTGGACTGATATGAAATCCATATAGCTGCAGGCTTCTCAAAAGATTTCACTATATGTGCCTGTCTCACAAGTGTGCAGGGGAGGGATTGTGACAGATGGGATGAGAATTAAGGTTTGGGAAGACTTTTTTACTAAATATTCTGTTATAAGAGTAACTAAACCTACACTGGTCTAGCTTTCAAGTTTATTTTAAAAACAACCCTACAATACACTTCTAATGGATTTTTTTTTTGGCCTCTAAGTTAGTGATACCTAATACCAACCTTAACGCCTGTTTCAATCTATTTATATGTGTGTAGAGAATTATTTCAATAAGATGCTTTTAAAATATAAAACAATAGTGATGCTACTGTCTTGAAGCACAATAGTAATTTCATGAGTACTTTTCTTTGTCGCTTTTAATTGTCAACAGGAGTTGCGTTTATGTGATCGATGTCAGTGTAGCTTGCTTGTGCCTAACTGTCTTTTTGAAATGTGTATATCTTATGGGAAAGCTTTGGAAGATAGCTCTAGGGTGTTTAAAGTTTATTCCTAATCAGTCAAAAAATTGTTTTGCATGCTAATGTTAGCACATGTTAAGTTTTCTACTGCAAAATATTGTGCAACTCAGGAACAGATCAACTTAGTAAAGTTGTGTCATCATTTCAAGATGAATTACCACAGACAGAAATATAGACCGTTTGTCCAATGCAAAATGTAGAACACAGCTTGTTTTCAAAGTAAAAATCTATCTGGTTTCAATAAAATGGTTGCTTCAATTTTTGAAGTTTTTGTAATTTTTAAAGTTTATATTCTGGATATCATAGTTGGTTGTATTATGTTTCAGAGAAAATGACATGCATCCTTAAAGGAAAAATTAGGTGTACAAATGGATTTTTTTTTTCTTTCACAGGAAAGAACTAATATTATCTGGCACTTTAAGTCCAGTTAAGGATTTACATCTTGGAAAACTGGCATTAACTAAGTTTCCGAAGAGTCCAGAAACATGGATTCACAGGTTTCTTTTTTATTTTTTCTTCCCTTTCTCCCCCACCAAAAAATATGTTTTTCATACTTCTGTCTGTGTTTGAGGTAGGGAAGGTGTGGATGGAAACAGAGCAGATTTCCAAACCATCTACTGTAAAATTCATTGCTTTGATTTTTTTCAAAAGATTCTGATCAACTATGTCTAGGACTTAGTGTTCAAGTCAAATATGTGTTTCTGCATATTACACGGCTTTTAATATAACTACAGTGGTGTGTAATTTTTCTTCATTTTGTATTTCCAGTGTGACTGCTTGAAAATTGCCATAAAATTAATGTTAGGTTTTCCAGATTTTATTTTATTTATTTAAAAAAAAAATTGCCTTTAACCTGTTTATCTTGTAGATCTGCCAGAGAACCAGGATACGTTAAAAATATTTTTTTTGTAATTGTAGCTAGGTTATATCCCATTAGTGTACTGTAATATTTTTCCTTATGACTATATTTTCACCATCCATAGGATTATGCAGTGACAATGTCTCCGTTACTGAGCAATAACAAAGAAAAGGTATTTTTTTAAAAAGGCAACCCAGTGCTTAATCAAATGCACCAAGTCCCAAATACCTTGGGATGGCTCCCACACTCCTGTCTGGTGAGTGGGGCTGGTGATGCCTGATGCCTGCAGGCATATGGTAGGGGACGACTGTAGTTCTGGCCCAGCGGAGCAGAGACCCTAGCCAGATCTGCGAGAAGTTGTTGTTATCGTCCGTGGCTGTGTAGGAGGTCACCCCACTGCTGAATGGCTCTGTCCCTGACCAGAAGTTCCTCCTCATGGTACTGCCCAAGGATCTCTACTACAGGCCACCAGGACTCCAGCCTTCCCCATACCTTGTGCCTTCAGGGATCCAGTGTCACTGGCCCTGTGACCATGCAGGGAGCCCTCTGCAGCTCTGTTGTCACAGACCCATCCACTCACTCACTATCCAGGAGTGGCAGAACCATCCCCAGGCAGAAACTGTTCAGCAGTGGGGTGGACTTCCCTGTGACTAGGGGCTCATCCTCCTCCTTACAA
Organism: Mauremys reevesii; assembly: GCF_016161935.1. Classification (NCBI taxonomy): domain Eukaryota; kingdom Metazoa; phylum Chordata; order Testudines; family Geoemydidae; genus Mauremys; species Mauremys reevesii. Next base: position 90,840,396 of record NC_052628.1, on the reverse strand, counting down.
TCCTGGCCAGGGATCTGTGCTCCACTGGGGCCAGGACAACTGCAGCCTCCCCTGCATGTTGTACCCTGATGTCTTGGGCTCCTCAGCCACACAGAGAGACCCCTGCAGCCACTGTGTTAGTACTGCCCTATCCCCAACCCTACCTGCCACAGCTGTAAAAAAGAAAAAGAAAATCTTAAAAGTAAAAATCAATACAAATTGTCAAAATTAAAAAATTGAATTCTGCCAAGCTTAGTTATACACATATGCACGCACACATCCCTTTCCTGCTATTTTGCTTTAATAGTGTTGGCATGGAACCAGAATTGAAGAATTTAACTGGTTTTTAACTTTCTAATCTTGCAACTTCTTTTCACCATCTTTACCTTTTTCACACTATTTGACTGCTTTGTTTTATGTAACTACATTATACAGAATGAAAAGGAAGGTAGATGTGATGGAGAGGAGAGAAATAAGTTGCAAGTGCCATGATTTAGCAATAGCTGCCTCAGACTCCTTCATATTAGACAATGCTGGACTGTTAACTGTACCATGTAATATATTATGTACCTGAAGTCATGTATGTCATTCTCGAACAGTGACATTCTTAAGAAATAAAGAAAAGTCAGCTGTTCCTTTACACACATTTCTGCCCTTCACATTTAGTGTTAAAAGTCAGCAAGTTTCCGCTGTTGTTGATGTGGGTCATGCACACCCTAATCAGGGGGAGAGACATTCTTTAAAAAAAAAAAAGGGGGGGGGGGAGAGTGTGTGTGTGTGGGGGGGGGGGGAGAATGTAAAATAACAAAAGTTGGCAAGTTGGCAGAAAGACTGTGGAGCAGATGGAGTACCTGAAACCATTTTTGTTAAACCATTTAGATTTCAAGTTGATGATGTCACTCAATGAGTTTTAAATAATTTTGTAATCTTATGAATAAGCTATTTTCGACTGGTTAATTTTAATTTTTAAAGCTTTATTAAGGAAAGAGTTCGCCTTTCATCAAGCAGATGGAATGACATTGTGTTGGCTCACTTTCATTTCAAATGCTACCAAAGTGGACAAAAGGGTGTAACTTTTTTGGTCTCAGATGTTAAAACTTGTAGGGCCTGATTGAGAGGTCCACTCAGCTTTCCATAGAATCCCCTCTTGCAGCACTGTCTGTCTGTTTATGTGCTGCTGTTGACCTTCCTATGTCTGCAGTATCTTTTTTTTAATGAAAGATATTTGAAATGAATTTGATCAGACAAATATACTTTTTAGCAGCTTTACTTTGACAAAAGGTTGTATAAGCAGTCAGTACATCTATTGCAGTTTTGAGGCAGTGACTTTCTTTAAGTGCAGTTCTACTCTAAAGTGCCTATTACAAATAAAATGCAATGTGGGAATCTGTTTGTCTCAGTGATTCCAGGTCAAATGTGACTAGTTTCCTAGTAAAAAGGTGTTTTTTCTAACTGCTAACCCAGCAATCTCTGCCTGGGACCTCAGAATTAAGCTGGGGTTCTTTTATTTATTCCTTCTATATCATCACCAGTAATAAAGGGTACTGCAGGAGAAATTGAAGCCACATTGATGCCTGTGTACCTCTATTGCTTTCAATGAGTTTGCACAAGTGTAACTGATTTAAAGTTACAGTTCCGTTCAGGGCCGATTCCCCTGATTTCCCTGGAATCGGGCCCTGTGCCTACGCCTAAGAGGGCCCCGCGCCTTAGGCGTCTTCTTTTTTTAATTTTTTTTTTCTTTTTTACTCAGCCGGGGTGCGGGGTCCGCTCCACGGCTTCGGCAGCATTTCGGCGGTGGGGGGTCCTTCAGTGCCACAGAAGACCCCCGTGCCGCCGAAGCTCTGGACCGCTGCCAGGTATTCAAATGGGGCCCCGCCGTTCATAAAGCTGGCCCTGGTTCTGTTAATGATGCACAAGAAGAAATAGAATCCTATTCAATTGCTCTTTACTGCTTTTTATTCATTAGCCCTGCAGAGTCAGTACAGCAAAGTCTTTTTTTCTTTTGTGACTAAAGTCAGCAGATATGACTGAATCCATACACAGGGTGCAGATCTGTTGAGTAAGAAGGTATTTTTACATAATCTCTTTTCAACATAAAACCTCACTTTAACACTATGGATGTCTTGTGAAAAGTGAATTCTTCAAAATCTTATTAAATATTCCATGATTTTTTTTTTTTTTTGGCAAATTTTGTATATTCAGGTTTTTGGTAACTTTTTTTTATTGACTTCCTCAAATTCTCAACATTATATATGACCAGTAACCGTAAATGAACAAAGAGATCTGAAGTTTAAATACAGTAACACCTCACTTAAGGTTGTAGTTATGTTCCTGAAAAATGCGACTTTATGCGAAACAATGTTAAGCGAATCCAATTTCCCCATAAGAATTAATGTAAATGGAGGGGTTAGATTCCAGAGACCTTTTTTTCACCAGGCAAAAGACATTATATACATATACAGTACAAGTTTTAAACAGTTTAAAACAAACAATTTAATAATGTACACAGCAATGAATGATTGTGAAGCTTGGTTGAGGTGGTGAAGTAAGAGGGTGGAATATTTCCCAGGAAATTCCTTGCTGCTAAATGATGAACTAGCGCTCTGCTGAGCCCTCAAGGGCTCTGTTAATGTAGTCTCACACTCTACAAGGGAGCATGGACTGAGGCAGGAGGAAGGAAACACAATAGATGCAGGGCAGTAGCTGCAAACACTTCCCTGCAAAAACTGAACATGATGATGAGCCCCCACCATCCAGCTGGAGTGCACCGCTCCCTCCTGACAGCACATGCACGGCTTCACAGGTGCTGACTTTCCAAAGTGCTGGGGAGTGCATGCATGAGTGAGAGAGATGTGCATTGCCCCTTTAAGTACGCTGACCCCAGTTCAAGTACGTTGCCCTTTTCAGCAGATCAGACAGGAAGCAAAAGCTTCCAGCAAGGTCCCTCTTTTCTGTCCTTGAGCCCTGTCCCCCCTCCTCTGTTTTGTGGAGAGGGGGCATAGAGCAGAGGGGCAGGGACAGGAGCAGGGGGTCATCCTGATATCAGCACCCCCTTCCCCTAGCAAGCAGGAAGCTCCCAGGAGCCTCTCCAAGGCAGAGGGCAAGGCAGGAGCAGCACAGAGCCACATACCTTACAGGAAATTAGGGGAGCTTAATCCCCACAAGGAGGGGCTGCTCTTCAAGAGAATCCTGAAAACAGTGGACAGAGCAGGCAGCTGCCTAACAACATTATAAGGGAGCATTGCGCATCTTTAAATGCGCTTGTTCCCTAATAGATCAGCAGCATAACAATGAAACCATGTTCACTGGGACAACGTTAAGTGAGGAGTTACTGTACTCTTAAATGTGTCTATTAACTGAAGACTTCCTGTATCTGAATAGCTCACAGGTTTTATGTTTAGTCTGTTTCTTCCCCCAACCTCCAGGATACCATGAATTAAAATGATGGAAAACTCCACGTATGTTGGTTAATTTTATAGTGAAATAAGGAACAAAACAAAATGTTTTTTCTCTTAAAACTGCTTTTGCATTGTTAACCTTCTACACCATTTAACCAGACGATGGGTGCTGCAACAACTAATTCAGGAAAACTCCTTGCCAACTCTTGTAACTAAAGGGAACTTGGGAACAGTGCCTGTGGAAAGAATTCAACGATTAGTGCAGGAGGAAATGGATGTCTGTTGTGAAGCTGCTGGGAGATATCCAAGCAACTACAATGCCTGGTCCCACCGTATCTGGATTTTACAGCATTTGGGAAAGCTGGATGTCAAGGTACAATACTGGAGTGTATAAACACCTACGCAGAATTTGTACATTTTAAATCTGGATCATCGTAAAGCAGTGTGCTGTGGGAGAGGTGAATAATTGTCTCAGTGGTGTTAAACTGATGTACACAATTAATGCTTTAGGAGAATAAGCATTCCAGGGACAAGGACTGTTCTGTTGCTCTGTCAGACTCTTATCATGTAACTGGCACCCATCTGTTGGTGCTTAATTGATTAGAGGGTAGATGGGAGATGAAGCAGAGGACTGAGCATAAATTCTGTGCTGGTATAATCTGTAAGAGCCCATTAGACTAAAAGATATTATGCAACAGATGTCATTCCAATACTCTAATATTCCCCTTTTTTGTTTTACTACCAGTGTTCTTTCATGTCATTTTGTGATGTCAGAATGTGTGCATAGAGGACTAGTATAGGATAAAGAGGCCAAGCAATTTAGAAACAGAAAAGTGGTGCTTTATAAGCATTTTCATGAGATCCAAGGACACCCTTCATCCCAGTTTATGCTGAGTTTAATAAATCAGCATATACATCAGAGGCAAAACTGACTTACTGGCCTTAAATATGCCTTATCAACTTCAGCAGTGATGTCTTGTGAAAATCTTTTAGTTGCACTTCAGGCATGTTCATATGGTTCATCCAAAAATGGAATGCACTCAAGGCCTACAGGAAGGTGAAGTTGTTGACATGATCTAAAATTAGAAGTACAGTTTTCTAATTACTTTTACACTGTGATTTCTCAGCTGTGAGGTGAGTTCAATGCCTTTATTATGCTGATGCTCTGACCTTCCATGGTAGCTGTTCCTGACTCTGCATTCTTTCACTACCATCATCCCATCTGTGTGGTGGGTTTTTTTTTGTTTTTTTTTTTTTGTTTTTGTTTTTTTAGGGGAGAGTGCTGACTATGTAGAACCACAAAATCTGTTCTGGGCCTATCACTGGCAATCTGGGAGGTCATTTTGCTTATGCTTTTTCACCTGAGAACATTTGTAAAGATCTGTACATATTCCATAATAACCTGAAAAGTGTGAGGTAGTCAGACAGTCCAGCAGCTCTCTCATCTAACTCTCAAATAAAAGGTGGGTGTGCAAAATTCAGAACTACGAAATTTGGGGGATTTATTCATCAGGAATTGAGGACTCTCAGACAAGCCCTTGATGGCTGTATCTTTTTGTCTTTCAGTGCAAGTAAGTGGAACATAACCATTCTCCCCTTTAATTGGCAGCAGTTGTTTGAAGGACAGGGCACCATCTCAAATGCTTTTGCAGCTGCTGTTCTCATAGCTGTAGACTTTCAAAATAGGTAAAGCGAGAGGCTGCAGCTTGACACACACAGCTCTCCTTGGATTTAGAATTTGTCTGGTGTTTTCATTCGTGTACAGCTATGTGAATTGCATTGAGCAATGGCAATTCACAAATAATTATGGCCATGAAGGAAATGCAGATCACACACCAGCTTTTTATTTTTTTGTTTAAAATTTCTATTCTGAAATTCCCTCTTCCCTTTGCCTTCCATCCATCTTGGCAATCATCCCAGTTTCCCTACTGGTCTACTTTTAATCCTTTAGGAAAGAGCTTTATGCTTATCCCAGAATCCTTTGCAATAATTGCTGATGCAGCACTTCAGAGGTATCATTGCCATGCTGCATTAGAGGTGTCTGTGGGAACTAGGAGGGCTGTTAAAGTTGGGGGACTGGGAGAATAAGGGAGGTTTAGAAGTTTTAGGACAGACCTATAATCTAGGGAATGTAAATACACACAATTATAAAAAGGACATTTTCAGTTTGGTGTATTTGTGCATGAACACCCTGAAAAGAATTAATAGGGGGGAAAAAAGACAAATGGAAAAAGGGAGACATGACACTTCCCCTCCCACCCCTATAAAGGACCAATATTTTGTAGGTTTTTTTCTAATTTTGTATCTTTGATCAGTTGTAATTCACTGTGAGTGCCAATTATAATATTTAAAGGTAAACCTGCCTGATTGTGACCAAAAATTAGGTAGCTAGAACTCTTCATATTGGTGTGTTTTTTACTCCACGACTACTAGCACCTGCAGTTTTGCATCCAAGTTAAGGCTCCTTTAAAAATGCAGCCCAAAATTATTATTAACAACATTTACATACTGTAAACGGTCCTAGAAAGCTATTGGGTTTTTAATTATATTTTTTCTAAATCTAGAACATTTTGAAGCTCATTCTAAAACACTTTATTCTTGGAAGCGTATAAAAAAAATCTCAGGGTAGAGTTTGGCCCTAAATTTAGGTGGTGTTACGAAATTATAACCAGAGCTTCAGTCTCATTCACTAAAAGGTAAATATTGTCTTTCTTTGATCCTAAAAATCGCACTTTAAAAAAAAAAATAAATAAATAAAAAATAAGAGCTTAGAGTTTACCCAGTAACCCTACTACAGGCTTTAACTATATTATCTGCTTGCAGAATTAAATCATTTTGTACACAAGACTCACAGTAAGAGAGTAACTCAAATGGCTCAATCCTACAGAATATATGTGGTGGTCTTCGAGTGATTGCTCCTATGCATTCCAATTAGGTGTGCGCGCGCCGCGTGCACGTTCGTCGGAAGACTTTTTACCCTAGCAGCACTCGGTGGGTCGGCTGGGCACCCCCTGGAGTGGCGCCGCTATAACGCCGAATATATACCCCAGCCGACCCGTCCGCTCCTCAGTTCCTTCTTACCACCCGTGTCGGTCGTTGGAACTGTGGAGCGCAGCTTAGCTATCCTCCACTTCCCTAGCTTTTCACTCGTTTTTCCTATAGTTATAGTGTATATAGTTCAGTACTTCGTGTTATAGTTAACTTATTGTTTTTTGTAGTAATAGTTAGTGTAAATAGTTAGAGGGGTTGGGGCTTAGCCCTTTTCTCCCTCCCCCGGGGCCGGGCCCATGCCCGGCTCGCCGGTGTTCAAACAGTGCTCGACCTGCCGTAGGCCGATGCCCACAGGAGACCCGCACAGCTCCTGTCTTAAGTGCCTCGGGGAATCCCATTTGGCGGACAAGTGCCGCATTTGCAAGGCTTTTAAGCCCCGAACAAAGAAGGAGCGGGACATTTGCCTTAGGCAGCTCCTAATGGAAGCGGCGCTCACTCCTCCTGCACCGACTCCGCCGCCGGCACCAGGAACAACTTCTGCCTCCGCGCCGGGAACCTCCGGCACCGCAAAGACCCCGCACCAGCCGTTGGCTCATCCACAGCACCGGTCACTATCCCCGCGGGGGAAGAAGCGCAAGACTCCTGCGGCACCCGCGTCTGGGGCGCAGTCTGAGCGCACACCAAGAGCGGATTGCCCGGCACCTTCATCTGCCACGGCACCGCCCACGACTGCACCGTCGATTCTGGCCTCACAAGGGCCGTTGAGTCCGGTGTCCGTTGACTCCCCGGCACCCGCCGCGGTAGAGCTTATTGTGCCCTCTACACCGGAGACTTTCGCAACGGCTAGAGACCTGATTGCCCTCACGGACCCAGGACCGCCTCAGCCCCCGGGACCGCCTCAGCCCCCGGCACCGCCGGTGCGGGCCCCTCGGTCTCTAGGCAAGCCAGCCATGATGAGGCACCCCTCGCAGGGCACCGTCGGGCGCCGGCGCTCCAGGTCACGCTCCCGTGAACGATCGAGATCCAGCCGCCGATCACGGTCACGGCACCGTTCCCAGTCCCGGTACCGCTACCCATCAAGGCACTGGTCCTATTCACGGCACCGATCACGGTCCCGCTCTCCGTCCCGGTACTCCCGGCACCGCTCTCGCTCCCGGCACCGATCCCGGCGCCGTGTCTCCCGTAGCAGGTCGAGACGCAGGGACTCTAGGCATCGGTCGACCTCCCAGCACCGCGCTGGTAGTAGGTCCCGATCTCCGTCGCGGTACCGCTATGACTCCCGGCACCGCTCTCCGCTGCGACGTACAGCGCACGGACGCTCTGCCTACGCAGACCCGCGCTACTCAAGCACGGCTCCGCCATGGCCGTCCAGGCACGCCTCGGCCTCTTCGCACGCTGGCTCTGCCTATTATGGGGACTCAGACAATAATAGCAGGGGTTCCCAGAGACATCACGCCTCGGACCACGCTCCACAGCAGTGGCCCTTCTGGACGCCTTGGGCATACCATCAGGCCCAGGGCGAGCCCACAGTACCACCTCACCCGGTGGCTGCAGAGCATCGCATGCCAGAGGCAACGATTAGCAGGCCTCCAGTGACCGATACTGAAGACGTTTCGGCGCTGGTTCCGGAGGCCCAAGCCTCTCTGACTCCAGATGTTGCCCAGGACCAGGAGCCACTTCAGGAGCCACTTGTTCCGGGCCTTTCCTCTTCCTCTTCCCTGGATGAGGCAGTGGCTGGCACATCCGCGTCTGGTCCATCCCCGATTGACCTTCGTTCGCTTCAGGATCTCCTCCGGCGTGTTGCACAAAATATCAACTTGCCCGCCGAGGAAGTGCCAGAGGCGGAGGACCCGGTCGTTGATATTTTGACGGCGGAGACCCCCCACTCGGGTGGCGCTCCCCTTTATTCGCACAATCCAGGCCAGAGCAGATACCATCTGGCAATCCCCGGCATCTATCCAACCGACCGCCAGAGGAGTTGAGCGCAAATACATGGTGCCCTCGCAGGGCTACGAGTACTTGTATGTGCACCCCCCTCCCTCATCATTGGTCGTGCAATCAGTCAATGACAGGGAGCGACATGGTCAGCAGGCCCCTGCGCCGAAATCTAGGGAGGCCAGACGTATGGACCTCTTGGGTCGCAAGGTCTATTCTGCAGGGGGCCTCCAACTGCGAGTAGCGAACCAGCAGGCCCTGCTAAGCAGGTACAATTATAACACCTGGCAGTCAGTGAGCAGGTTCTCTGAGCTCCTCCCTCAGGACTCCAGACAAGAGTTTTCAGCATTGTCAGAGGAAGGCAAAAAGGTGGCCCGTACCTCGCTGCAGACTCGGCTGCTCGTAGGGTCGCATCCGGTGTAGCGATGCGACGAATTTCGTGGCTTCAGGCATCGGGCCTGCCGCCTGAGCTCCAATATACGCTTCAAGACCTACCATTTGATGGCAAGGGCCTAGTCTCTGAAAAGACGGATTCCAGGCTTCAAAGTCTGAAAGACAATTGGGTGATTGTGTTCCCTCGGGATGCATACCCCCCAGACTCAAAGGCGGCACTTCCGCCCTCAGCCTCAGCGTCCTTGCCCCCCACCAAGACCGAGGCAGGACTTTGCGAGACATCGAAGTCGCTATACGCGCAGACGACAGTCCAGGCCTCAAGGGGGCAACAACAATTCCGGCTCCGCTAAACCACCCGCGGGCCCGAAACCAAACTTTTGAGGGTGCTCCCGAGAGCAGCGTACCGATGACCTCCGAGGACCCATTTTTGTTTTACAACCGTCTTTCCTTTTTCCTCCCTGCGTGGTCCCACATCACTTCCGATCGTTGGGTCCTTCGCACGGTGGAACTGGGATACCACCTTCAGTTTCTTTCAACCCCACCCTCCCACCCCCCTTCCCTGTCCCTCTTCAGGGACCCCTCTCACGAGCAAATCCTCTTGCAGGAGGTACGCCAGCTCCGCTCCATCGGAGCTATAGAGGAGGTACCAGAGGGCTCAAGGGGCAAGGAGTTTTATTCCCGTTACTTTCTAATCCCCAAGGCAAAAGGGGGTCTCCGACCTATCCTGGACCTGCGAGGCCTGAACAAGTACCTGAAGAAGTTAAAGTTTCGCATGGTATCCGTGGGGACCATCATCCCTTCCCTGGATCCCGGAGTTTGGTACGCGGCTCTCGACATGAAAGACGCATATTTCCATATTTCTATATACCCACCGCACAGACGGTATTTGCGGTTTCTGGTGGGCCGCCAGCACTTTCAGTTTACAGTCCTCCCCTTCGGCCTCTCCACGGCCCCGCGGGTGTTTACAAAGTGCATGGCAGTAGTCGCAGCCTTCCGCCACCGAATTCATGTCTTCCCATACCTCGACGATTGGCTAATCCGAGGAACCTCGGCCGCGCAGGTGACCACGGCAGTAGACGTCATCAGACATGTTCGACGGTCTAGGACTCTTGCTCAACGTAGGGAAATCCACCCTAGTATCTGCGCAGAGAATAGAGTTCATCGGGGCATTGCTAGACTCCACTCTCGCCAGCCGGTCTGCCCCTGCCTCGCTTTCACTCGATTGTCTCTCTCATTCAGACGCTCCAGGACTTTCCGACAACCTCGGCGCGCTCTTGCCTCCGCCTCCTCGGCCACCTGGCAGCATGCACGTTTGTGACAAAGCACGCCAGACTGCGCATGAGGCCTCTTCAAACTTGGCTCGCCTCGACATACCGTCCGGGCAGAGACGCCATAGACATGATACTCACCATTCCACTGAGTGTCCTCACCTCCCTCAATTGGTGGAGGTCGCAGTCCCTCGTGTGCTCGGGCCTCCCATTCCATCCGCCGCAACCCTCGGTGTCCTTAACAACGGATGCGTCGTCCCTGGGTTGGGGCGCACATCTGGGGCGACTTCGTACTCAAGCCCTTTGGTCTCCCCAGGAGTTGGCGCTGCACATAAACGTTCGGGAGTTGAGGGCAGTCCGCCTGGCGTGTCAGGAGTTCCAGGCTCAGCTACAGGGTCGTTGTGTCTCGGTCTTCACGGACAACACAACGGCCATGTATTACATCAACAAGCAAGGGGGAACACGATCCTCCCCCCTCTGTCGGGAGGCGATTCTGCTTTGGGACTTTTGCATAGCCCACTCCATAGACACGGTAGCATCCTTTCTCCCTGGAGTCCAGAACACCCTGGCGGACCAATTGAGCAGATCCTTCCTCACTCACGAGTGGTCCATCCGCCCGGACGTCCTCTATTTGGTCTTCCAAAAGTGGGGGTTTCCCCTCATAGACCTTTTCGCCTCCCATCAGAACCGGAAGTGCCAGCAGTTCTGCTCCCTGCAGGGTCGCTCCCCGGGCTCCCTCTCGGATGCGTTCCTGCTTCCGTGGAACGGTCGCCTCCTTTATGCCTTCCCTCCGTTCCCACTCGTCCACCGAGTCCTCCTCAAGCTCCGCAGAGACAGGGCTCGGTTGATCCTAATTGCTCCAGCGTGGCTGAGGCAACACTGGTACACGCAGTTGCTCGACCTCTCAGTGGCAGATCCGATACCCTTGCCGCTCTATCCAGACCTCATATCCCAGGACTTCGGCAAACTTCATCACCCGGACCTACAGTCCCTTCATCTGACAGCATGGCTGCTCTCTGGCTAAACGAGTCGGAGTTGCGCTGTTCGGACGCTGTACAGCAGGCCCTATTGGGGAGTAGAAAGCCTTCTACGCGAACAACATATCTCGTCAAGTGGAAGCGCTTTTCTTGTTGGTGCGCTCAGCGGGATTTCCTCCCGGATCAGGTGCCCATTCCCATTATCCTGGACTACTTATGGTCCCTTAAGGAGCAGAACCTGTCGGTCTCGTCCATTAAAGTGCATACTGCTGCCATTTCCACCTTCCATCCCGGAGACGCAGGCTCTACGGTCTTCTCTCACCATATGGTGTCCAGATTTCATAGGGGCTTGGAACGCCTGTATCCTCAGGTCAGGAGACCTGCCCCTACTTGGGACTTGAACCTGGTGCTAGCTCAGCTTATGCGTCATCCCTTCGAGCCTTTGGCCACCTGCTTGTTGCTGTACCTCTCCTGGAAGACGGCCTTCCTCGTCACCATTACATCAGCCAGACGAGTTTCAGAGCTTCACGCATTCACTGCAGATCCTCCGTACACTATCTTCCATAAGGACAAGGTACAGCTCCGACCGCACCCAGCCTTTCTCCCGAAAGTGGTGTCTGCATTCCACGTCAATCAGGACGTTTTCCTCCCTGTTTTCTTCCCGAAACCACACTTGTCACGTCGGGAGCAGCAACTGCACACCTTGGACGTCCGCAGGGCTCTCGCATTTTATCTCGAGAGAACTAAGCCCTTCCGACGGTCTCCTCAGCTCTTCGTGGCTGTCGCTGACCGCATGAAGGGTATGCCCGTCTCCTCCCAACGAATTGCTTCTTGGGTGACGTCTTGTATCCGGGCATGCTATGACTTGGCGCAGGTTCCCGCTGGACATCTGACTGCCCATTCCACTCGGGCTCAAGCCTCCTCGCCTGCCTTCCTGGCCCATGTGCCCATTCAAGAAATCTGTCGGGCCGCTACCTAGTCTTCCATCCATACCTTCGCGGCGCATTACGCCTTGGTTCAACAATCTAGAGACGATGCTGCCTTTGGCTCAGCGGTCTTACACTCCGCGACGTCTCACTCCGACCCCACCGCCTAGGTAAGGCTTGGGAACACCTAATTGGAATGCATAGGAGCAATCACTCGAAGAAGAAAAGACGGTTACTCACCGTTGTAACTGTTGTTCTTCGAGATGTGTTGCTCCTATCCATTCCAGACCCGCCCTCCTTCCCCACTGTCAGAGTAGCCGGCAAGAAGACGGGTCGTCTGGGGTATATATTCGGCACTATAGTGGCGCCACTCCAGGGGGCGCCCAGCCGACCCACCGAGTGCTGCTAGGGTAAAAAGTCTTCCGACGAACGTGCACGCAGTGCGTGCACAACTAATTGGAATGGATAGGAGCAACACATCTCGAAGAACAACAGTTACAACGGTGAGTAACCTCCTTTTTTAGGTTACGTGGGCTGGCTTTGTGGTGGCTTGACCTAGTTAGCTAAAAGGCCATTGTAATGGGGTGGAGTACCCTGCATGCAGGTCTTTCTCTTGCTGACTAACTTTTGTCTGGTATTAGGATCATGAAATGCAGATTTCTTTTTGCCGGCTCTATCTGACATCTGGTCAAGTGAGATTTACTAACGTCAACCTAGGATATAAAAAAGGTTAGCATTATCTCTCTGGGGCATAGGGAACCAAGGATAGGGCAGTCCTGCAGGAAAAGGTTCTCAGAATGACCAAACACAGGAGGAAGCTGAGATTTATGTGGTGGCGGTGGTGTTTATAGTAACAAAGGCAAATGTTAGGATGGGGATAAACTCACTTCATATCTGTTGTATCTATTTTCTGTTTGGAGCAGTATGGAAGCTTCCACCTACTTGTCTTACCATGAAAGACAAAAAAGAGAAGCTCTCACATCAGAGCTAGTCAATCAAGGAGCTGCAGATACCTTCTTACATTTGGTGAGCTGGGGAATAACTCCTCTCTTGTGATGGATGGTAGAGGATGCATTGAACATTATACCCTTAAACACAATTGTCTTGTTTGGTGATCAGACTAAGCATAGTCTTGGACTCTCATAGCTAATTGGATGGTAACAAAATAGATTATTTAGCCTTCATCAGTGCTTGAGTTCTTCTGCCTCCAATTCCTTCTTAAATAGCAAGCATCTTCCACTGTTGTGGAGTGTATGTTCTACAGGGAGTGGGGTTTCTAGGTAGGTCTCAAGAGTCTAGGGGAACTTTTTTTTTTTTTTTAATTCTTTCATTTTAAAAAAATAAAAGTTTGATCATCTCATAAAATTAGTCAAATGCAGAGTGTGCAGCACTGGCACAAATTACTTAAAAGGCTGGGTTTTCTTAAATAGTTCTTGAGGTTGCCATTGCTTTTAGCAAAGATCTTTAAAACTGCAGATAACATCTGCCAGAGAGAGGGAGGATGGTCTTGTGGTTAAAGCATAGGACTGAGAGTCAGGAGTTCTGGCTTCTATTCCTGACTCTGCCACAGATTTTCCTGTGTGACTGTGGGCAAGTCATTTTAATCTCTCTATGCTTCAATTTTCTTATCTGTAAAATGAGAATGTAAACTCTCTATATATCTGGCATGTAAATACCTTGCAATGCCAGCTACAACAGTGCCATGCGAATGCCTGTTCTAACTTTCAGGTGACTTTGTAAATAAACAAGCAGATATAAATGTAAACAAACTTGTTTGTCATATTGATAGGCTGAACCAGAAGTAGGACTGAGTGGACTTGTAGGTGCTAAAGTTTTACATTGTTTTGTTTTTGAGTGCAGTTATGAAAATAATTATACATTTGTAAGTTGCAGTTTCGTGATAGAGATTGCACTATAGTACTTGTATGAGGTGAATTGAAAAATACTATTTCTAATCTTTATGTTGCAATTATTTGTAATCAAATATAAAGTGAGCATTGTATACTTTATATTCTGTGTTGTAATTGAAATCAATATATTTGAAAATGTAGAAAAACACCCGAAAATATACCAAATATAAATTGGTATTTTATTAAGTGCAATTAAAACTGATTGATTGATCGCACCTATTTTTTTAAGCTAGTTACATTTGCCTTGCATTAATTACTTGCATTAACTGCAATTAATTGACAGCCCTAATTATTTGGTTTCTATCACAAGCTATAGTCTAGTATTTAGAACATTATTTTACTGGTTGAAATTCTTTCCAAAAAATTTTATTAAATCCCTTTTTAGCAGTGTTTGTATCCCTCAATGAGTAGCTCAGCAAATCAAATACATTCCACCAACATCTTCCTATACAGCGTGGTTTGCTTTTTTTAAAAGTAGCTCTCACTGTAAATCATCAATAGCCATCGATCTGTAAACATTCAAACAATGTCTTTTCCTTTTAGTGGAACAGTGCACTTCCCATATTTTGGCCCTCAAGTCTTTTTACCATATTATGAAAGATTATGGAAGTAACTCCATTGTTGAAATGGCAGGAGACTTTCCATTGCAAATCCTATTTTTAAGATCTGCAAGTGAGCATATCTCCCATCTGTTTCGGAATGTTACTCCCCCGAGTAAGGGGTGAAGAGAGACCAGCCTCTGCTCAGGAGTCTAAGTTTTCATTACTCAAAACCTGCACCTGATGTTCTCCCTCCCATTGAATATCAGTGGACTTCCTCTGATCCCAATCCAGCCACAGTATCTCAGACGTTCTCTGGTAGCGTTACTACAGACTGATTAGGCAATCAGACGTTAGGAATGGCAATATACAAAAGCCTGTAGGAGAACACTTCAACCTCCCTGGCCACACAATAGCAGATCTTAAGGTGGCCATCCTGCAGCAAAAAAACTTTAGGACCAGACTTCAAAGAGAAACTGCTGAGCTCCAGTTCATCTGCAAATTTGACACCATCAGTTCAGGATTAAACAGACTGTGAATAGCTTGCCAATTACAGAACCAGTTTCTCCTTCCTTGGTTTTCACACCTCAACTGCTGGAACAGGGCCTCATCCTCCCTGATTGATCTAACCTCGTTATCTCTAGCTTGCTGCTTGCTTGCTTATATATACCTGCCCCTGGAAATTTCCACTACTTGCATCCAAAGAAGTGGGTATTCACCCACGAAAGCTCATGCTGCAAAACGTCTGTTAGTCTATAAGGTGCCACAGGATTCTTTGCTGCTTCTACAGACTGATTGTATCCTGAATTAAATAGTATTCCTGTTGGTTCTAAATTTACTGGCCATTCAGTGAAATGAATGACTCAATGTCCCTCTTTTATATGGCAGCATGATAAAAAGGAAGGACTTTTCACTATATCCTTTATAATCACGAACACCTCATTCAAGTGCCCTGTAAGGTTTTTGACAAGCTAAATAAACCCTAGTTCTCAGTTTTTTCATGCTATCCCAGACAGTGAATTTATATCATATTTCAAGTTCTAGAAGATGAACACTGGATGAATGTGAAGTATTTGGAATCGTTCCTCCTGTGAAGGAGTTTGGAAGACTTTGTTTAGTAGTTTGCCACTCTCCCAGTAGGTAGAAGCAACTCCTCTGTTAGACTAGATTTTTTTTTTTAAGCTGTCACTCTGAAATCGCATGGGGGCCTAAAGAGGACGATCTAGTGCTAGACCCCTTCCACAGGTACTTCTTTCACACCCTTGAGGAAGGTCTCTGAGGCCTGGTCTACACTGGGGGGGGTGGTTCGAACTAAGGTACGCAAGTTCAGCTACGCGAATAGCGTAGCTGAACTCGAAGTACCTTAGTTTGAAGTACTTACCCGTCCTCACGGCACGGGATCGAAGTCCGCGGCTCCCCCGTCGACTCCGCCACCGCCGTTCACGGTGGCGGAATTCCGGAGTCAACGGGAGCGCGTTCGGAGTTCGATATATCGCGTCTAGATGAGATGCGATAGTTTGAACTCCGAGAAGTCGATCGCTACCTGCCAACGTGGGCGGGTAGTATGGACGTACCCTGAGACTCCTTCCTTTGTACAGTGTGAAAAAGCTACAAATGCTTTTGTGGTAGATGGTAAATACTCAAATCTTAGTTCTTCGAGTACTTACTCATGTCGATTTCATTCTAGGTTGCACACACCCATGTGCACGGTCATCAGTTTTTTGCCTTAGCGGTATCCGTAGGGCCAGCGGTGGCGACCCCTTGAGTGCTTTACTCATGCTTCGTCCCTACGCCCTCTCAGTTTCTTCTTACCGCATGTGGTGGTTATTCGGAGCACTTTTTCTTGCATAGCATTGGCTAGCAGTTTTGTCTCCTCTGACTTTGAGCCTTCGGGGCTTGTTTGTTTATAGTAGCTAATGTTAAGTAGTTAAGTGTAGTTAGAAGTTAGTCCCAGTGGGGACTTCACCCCAGGCAGGGCGTACCCCAGTCTCTAATGTTTAAGCCCTGCATGGACTGTAACAGGCCTATGTCTGTAAGTGACACCCCCCCCCCCCCACAGCAGCTGCCTGAAGTGCTTGGGGAAATCGCATGTGACAGACAAGTGTCATATTTGTAAAATTTTTGACCCAGGACGCAGAAAGAGCAGGATATTCAAATGCAGGCTCTCCTCATGGAGGCAGCCTTTCGTCCAGCTTCCAAGCCATCTCACCAAGACTCGCCTAGTACCTCGGCCTCAGTGTGCAGCGCACAACTGGCACCAGGCTCCGCCCCTCACGGCTCCCCATTGCCGGTGCCCAAAAAGAAAACAAAGAAGCATGGCTCCCTGGTACTGACCAAGAAGGGCCGTGGGACAGCAGGCAAAGGACCAAGTTCGGGGCCGCCTGGCCAATACAGAGCCGTGTGAACGTGCCTTCCTCGTCAGGGCCCTTAGCCCCTTAAAGGATCCACCACTGACTCCTGGGAGTGGTGGGGGACCCAAACTCCTGGTGGCATCAACACCTTCCCAAGCTCCCCCAGCTCCAAGAGAGCAGAGACCTCTGCCCATGTTGCCAGCACCATGCATGCCGCAGGAAACTGCAAAGGTTCCCCATGAGGGCAAGCCAGCCGCTATGACCCCTCTGGGCAGTGGAGCACCACCGATTCCCGCAAGACAAGGCAGCACTCTCCTCCATGCCGCAGATCGCTGGAGTCGCAGCACAGATCCTTTGGGGCTTGCCCTAGATTACTGGCACCGCAATCGCGGTACCCGCCGTCTCAACACAGATCGCCTAAGGGGAGGTGCCAATCTCCATATTGCCGGCACATCCTCAGTGCAGATTTTGGTTGCCTGCCCTGGGGGAGCACTCCCCATCGCGATTCCAGTCCCTCCTGGCACCAGTCCCTAGGTTACCACCACCAATCCTCTCACTCCAGGTACTGGTCTCCAGCGATGACCATCACCAGGCAGATGCAGGCAGCGACGGCCCCACCATGGTCACCAGAAGGGAATTCCTCCGGCATGAAAGGCAGTTCAGCCCCCCGCCCAGACTCCTCTGGTGCAATTGTGCTCCTGAGGCCAGGTGGCCTTATTGGAGCACGTGGGGCATGCCAGTCATGATGATGCCCCCTTCACACCACTCACCTGCCATTGCGTCGGAGCAAAAGTTGGCAGTACCGACGGCACCGGGCTTGGTATATGAGTTGCGCTTGGAGGTCAAGGTAGAGGAGACTGCACTCACCTCTACCAGTAGTAAGTCACCGTCTTCATCCCCAGACGAGGCGGTCACAGCACCCTCGAGGGCCAGCCTGCCTGGCGACTTTAAAGAACACCAGGCCCTGCTTTGATGGGTGGCCAAGAACTTGGGCCTAGATGTGGAGGAGATGGCCACGCAGGCAGACACCTTGCTCAGCGTCCTCTCAACCTATACCAGTGCATGACGGGGTCCTCAAAATTCCCAAGACCCTCGGGCAAACCCTGTCTTCCATCCCTTACCTCCAAAAGGGCCGAAAAGAAGCACTTTGTCCCAGCCAGAGGGTTCGAGTACGTTTTTGTACCCACCCATCTCTGTGCTCACTGGTTGTCTGTGTGGCCAATGAAAAAGACAAGCAGGGGCACACCAGCTCAACTCCCAAAAATAGAAGCAAAAAACCTGGACCTTGGGGGCGGGGGGGGAATTTATTCCACTGCCAGCCTACAATTCCAGATGGTGAACCATCAGGCCGTCTTGTGAAGGTACAATTTTAATTTATGGGACTCCCTCCATAAGTACAAGGAGTCCCTCCCACAGGGTTTAGCTCAAGAATTCAGAACCCTAGTGGAGGAAGGCACCGTGACGACTAGGTGCTCCCTCCAAATAGCATGAGATGCGGTGGACTTGATGGGTTGGATAGTCATGTCGGCAGTGGTTATAAGGCGCAGCTCCTGACTATAGACCGCTGGCCTTTCCCAAGAGATGCAGACTTTGATCCAGTACCTCCCATTAATGAGAATGGTCTCTTCTCTGAACAAACAGATGCGAGACTGCATGGGTTGAAGGATACTCGGGCAACCCTTCGCTTACTGGGCATTCATATGCTGCAGTTTGCACGGAAGCAGTTCCGGCCGCCCCTGCCGCCAAGGCCTTGGCAGCCCGTCAGGGATCTGCTAGGAGAAGGGATAGAGAGGAGTTTTAGTCATCACCACCCTTCTTCTCACCCACACAGCCTGGCCCGGCAAAGCATCCCGGGGGCCAGAAGCGCTCATTTTGAAGGTGTGCTTGAGAGTGACATCCCAGTCAGTTCCCCGGATCCACCCTGTCCTCTCCTCAACCCTCTTCGTCTCTACCGTTCGGCCTGGTTGTGGGTCACCTCAGACTGCTGGGTGCTGGACATAGTATCTCGGGGCTATACCCTGCAATTTTCAGCCACCCATCCCTCCCACTCTTTTTCCCATCCCTCTTCAGGGACCCTTGTCATGAGCAACTTCTCATTCAAGAGGTCTAACACCTCCTGTGCCTGGGGGTGGTGGAGAAGGTCCCTCGGGACATGAAAGGAGAAGGTTTCTATTCCCGCTACTTCCTAATTCCAAAGGCAAAGGCGGGCCTCATACCCATCCTGGACCTGCATCACCTCAACAAGTCTCTCAGAAAGTTGAAGTTTCACATGGTCTCCCTGCCCTCCATCATCCCCTCCCTGGATCCAGGAGACTGGTACACCGCCCTCTACTTGAAGGACACTTATTTCCATATTCCCAGGTCAGACGCTTCCTCTGTTTCATAGTGGGTGGGCGCCATTTTCAATTCACAGCGCTGCCCTCTGGCCTTTCATTGGCCCCCAGGGTGTTCACAAAATGTATAGTGCCAGTGGCTGATTACCTGAGACGCTGAGGGGTCCAGGACTTTCCGTATCTCGACAACTAGCTCATACCTGCCTGCGGCTATTGGACCACATGGCTGCCTGTACATACATGGTCACCCATGCTCGGCTCTATCTCTAGCTCCTGCAAGCATGGCTGGTGTCAGTCTACATTCCCAACAGGCATGACCTGGACCACATCAAGTCATCCCTGGATTGGTGGTTGGACCCCAGGTCAGTGTTGGAGGGGAGTCCCCTTTGCGTCCCCATCGCTAACCCTGGTCTCTGATGCTTCGGACCTGGGCTGGGGAGCCCACCTGGGGGAGCTGAGCACCCAGGGCCGCTGGTTACAGAATGACGTGGCCCTCCACATTAACGTCAGGGAACTCAGAGAGGTTCTCCTGGCCTGTCAGGCATTCTTGTCCTACCTGAAAGGCAAGTTGGTGCAGGCAGGGCCGGCTCTACATATTCCGCCACCCCAAGCAGTCATGCGCGGGAGGCGCCCCGGAGCCCCGGGAGCAGCGGACCTCCCGCGGGCTTGACTGGTGAGGGTCCGCTAGTCGCGCGGCTCGACTGGACCTCCCGCAGCTGCGGGCGGTTCGCTGGTCCGGCGGCTGCGGTTGAGCTGCCGCAGTCATGCCTGCGGGAGGTCCAGCCGACCCGCGCGACCAGCGAGCCGTCCGCAGTCACGCCTGTGGGAGGTCCACTGGAGCCACGGGAGGAGCGTCCTGGTGGATCACCTAAGTGGACCTGTTCACGTCCAGGCAGAACAGAAAATGCCACATGTTCTGTTTGATCTGGTTAATGGACAGGGGCTCCCTATCAGGCACATTTCTCATTCCATGGTCGGGGGCGCTGATGTATGCCTTCCCACCAGTGCTGCTGATTCAGAGTCTTTGTGAATATCAGGCAAGACAGGGCGAAAGTTATCCTAATAGCCCCCGCGTGGCCTTGCCAGCACTGGTTCGGCACGTTGCAGAGTCTTTCAGTAGCCACCTCTCTGCAGTTGCCCCTTGGCCGGAGAACCACAACAGCCTTTTGCATCCGAACCTGGCGGCACTGCACTTGACAGCTTGGCTACTGCATGGCTAAGCACAGATGAACAGGCATTCTTGGCCCGTATCCAGCAGGGTAGCAGGAAATCCTCCATCAGAAGACTTACCTGGCCAAATGGAAAAGATTGAAGTGTTGGGCCTCAGAACAGCATATTCGGGCCCAGCAGGAGATCCTATATTATCGGCTGCACCTCAAACTCCAAGATTTGTCCCTGTCATCGATCAAGGTCCACCTGGTCACTATCTCGGCTTTCCATCTTCCATTCTAAGGTAGGTCAGTCTTCGCTCGTGACATGACAGCACGGTTTTTGAAACGTCTGGTGTGTCTCTACCCGAACATCTGGGATCCAGATCTTCTCCCTCCTCCCCCAATGCATCAGATGAGGCGCACAGGCTACACAGCCTGGACGTCAGGATGGTGCTGGCCTTCTACATAGATAGAACAAGGCCGTTCTGTAAGTCAAAACAGCTGTTGGTTGCAATGGCAGACAGACTGAAAGGTTGTCTGGTGTCTGCTCATAGGATTTTGGCCTGGATCATGGCCTGCATCCGCTACTGCTATGAGCTGGTGAAAGAGCCTCGGGTGATGATCGTGATGGCACACTCGACTAGTGCACAAATGTCGTCAGTGGCCTTCCTGGTAAAGGTACCAATCCAAGGGATCTGTAGGGCTGCTACCTGGTCGCTACCTACACGTTCACATCTCATTACGCTGGTTTTGACAGAGCAGTGCTGCAAGCTGCAAGACTGTGAACTCTGAGCCCGCCTCCATTGATACTGCTTGTGAGTCACCTGGAATGGAATCAACATGAGTAAGCACTCAAAGAAGAAAAAACAGTTACCCACCTTTCATAACTTTTGTTCTTTGAGATGTTTCTCATGTCCATTCCATTACCTGCCCTCCTGCCCCTCTGTCGGAGTTGTCGGCAAGAAGGAACTGAGAGGGCTTAGGGCCGGCAGCACCTGATATACTGAAGCGTGAGTGCAACACTCAAGGGGCACCACAGCTGGCCCTACGGATACCAATGTACCCCACCCAAGGGGGGGAGAAGGTAAGAACCCGCAGGGATTGAGAGGGGCTGGGGCTCAGAGTGAGGCACAAACCCAGCCCCCTGCCCCGCTTCCCTCCTCAACCACCTTCCTGGGCTACTAGTGGGGCCCTCGGTGCCCCAAGAGCAGGGACAAGGAGTGGCATCTTAGCTCCCCCTGTGACGAAAAGCGGAGGACCCACCATACTAAAATCGGCCATCTTGCCACACCGTTTTTTCCAAGGTTCGGAAGTCTGGCTCACAAATACAGAATTAATTATTTTGTATGTAACAATGTCATTTTAAACATGTTCTTTTGCCTATGCGTTAGTATTCTAAATTGGAAAGTCCTGTATAATGAGGTAATTATTTTGGGAAAATCTTTATTTAAATAGATGCTTTCATTTTAGCATTGTTATTTTAAACTTACCATTTTCTCCTAGGAGGAACTGTGGTAGTGGTGACAGAGTTGGCAGCAAGCTTAAAGGAAGGAGGATTATGGGGGGGAAATTTGATACGAGAAACAATGTTGGTAAATTCCTTATTTATATGGATTGGTTAATTTTATACTTCTTATTTTCAGATTCTCCTTGATGAACTTTCTTCTACTAAACATTGGGTGTCCATGCATGTTTCAGACCATAGTGGATTCCACTACCGTCAGTTCTTAATAAAGTCTTTGATTGGCAGAACTGTGACCGACAATTCTATACTGGTGCAAAATCAGCTGGTAAATGAGCCAATCCCCAGTCTTCCAAAGGATGAAAAAAATGAAGCGTCTGAAGCTGCTTGTACAGAAGAACTGAGGGTAGATCTCCCCAATCTTCTAAAGGAAGAGTTGGAGCTCTGCACTGACCTTATTGATACCTTCCCTGGGCATGAAACGCTGTGGTGTCACAGGTAAGAGGGCTTATCAAATAAAACATCCCTTGGAATGATTTTATTGCTTTAAAACTGAAGTCAAAGGGCAAAATGTAATTCTGATTAAAGACCTATCTTGGTTAGTAAAGACTTGTTTCCTGCCCTATGCTAAGCCTTTGATTTTTGATTTCCACACCCATCAGAGCTATTAAATAGAAAACTTGACTGGACTTCAGTACCTTGTTGAAATAAGCTATACACATTGTTCCATAGGACAGTATCATCTGGATAGAGCCTGGATTGTTAATCTATCTCCTCGCTCCTTACATTTAAATGACAAAAGATGAATTAACTGCACAGAGTCTCCAAATGTGCTTGGCTAGATAAAAAACTGTGTAGTCAAAGGCACACTAAGTAAATTTTCTCTGAAAACTAACTTTAGTTGAATAATTGCCCCTTTTCTTCATTCTTGGGTTCAAGTTTGGTTCTACTCTGATCTGGGACTGTAAAAGTGGTATCTTATTGCTCCATGTTTGCTTTCCATTATTGATATCAAATTTGTTAGGTTAGAAAGTCTTTTTATTTACACTTACAATCCTGCAAACCAAATCTGGAATCTCAATATCCAAAAGGGGTCTTCTCACACAGCATCACTATACACCTCTGCCCCTATAGAACACGACCCGATATAACACGAATTCTAATATAACGCGGTAAAGCAGCGGGGAGCCCCGGGCCCTGCTGCTTTACCACATTCTGTCTGGATTCGTGTGGCGCCCGGGCCCTTTAAATCACCGCCTGAGCCCCGCTGCCAGAGCTCCGGCGGTGATTTAAAGGGACCAGGACTCCCCATAGTAGCTGGAGCACCGGGCCCTTTAAATCCCTGCCGGGGCTCTGGCAGCCAGGCTCGGGCGGTGATTTAAAGGGTCAGAGGCTCCAGCCGCTTTGGGGAGCCACGGGCCCTTTAAATCCCTGCCTGAGCCCCGCTGCTGGAGCTCTGGCAGTGATTTAAAGGGCTCCCCGCAGTGGCTGGAGCC
This sequence comes from Mauremys reevesii, assembly GCF_016161935.1. Classification (NCBI taxonomy): domain Eukaryota; kingdom Metazoa; phylum Chordata; order Testudines; family Geoemydidae; genus Mauremys; species Mauremys reevesii. The sequence goes on along the minus strand of NC_052628.1, from coordinate 90,817,287 downwards.
TCTGGCCTTTTAAATCACCGCCGGGGAAGCAGGTCCAATCCGGCATGGCGTACCAGACCAAACCTGATACAACGCGGTCTCACCTATAAGGCGGTGAGATTTTTTTGGCTCCCGAGGACCGCATTATATCGGGGTAGAGGTGTATTTTGCCCTTGATAACAATTGTGCAACTCCATTGCCTTCAGTGTGTTAGTACAGCTGTAACTGATAGGCCTTGTAAGTTGAATGTAGTAAACCATTCTCCTGATGATACAAAAGAGGGAGTGGAATTCAGTTCACTCTTTCTTAAATGTGCTGGCTGGTAGGAACAAAAAATAGCAAAAACTTAATTTGAACATTTTCACCTACTCAAGAAATCCAAATTACAGCACTTTATGGTTTTCCCTGACATTTAGTGACATGTCAGTTCCCATAAACACTGGGTGAAATCCTGGCCCCACTGAAATCCATGAGAATTTTTCCATTGACCTCAGTTGGGCCAGGATTTCACACTGTCAACATTCAGGTTGTTCCAACACTAAGTGAATACAGCTGGCCTGAATATATATATATAAAAAAATTTTAAATGGAGACTTTTGTGACAGTTTTGACTTGGTTGAGTAGAAAATTTCAATAAATCTTTTGGGGGGGAGGGGTTCTTTTCCCCTATTGCTCACAGGTTAACATAGTCATAGTGGGATTTTTCCAAATTGAAGATATAGACTTTGAAGAGTTTTATTTTATAAAATCTTATTTTTTGAAAATGCAGAAAAATGTGGTGATAGCAATATTTGAAAAGTGAAAAATCGGTCTATTTTGAAACCCAGGTGAACCAGAACCTTTCTGAAAACTTCAAAATGTTAGCAAAAATTGTTGTTGATATATTATTTTGGCCCCACTGTCTTATCTGTAGTGTACTGCTCACTGTAAAAGCTCAAAAGTCACAAAAAGAAACAAGACAGGGTTGAGGCACATTGGTAGAAGCTTGCACTGCTGCTACTGATCTGGCAGCTGTCATGAACATTAAGATTATTGTTGTGGTTTTTTTTTTTAAACCTAAATATTTAGTCTCCTATCAATTTAATGAAAGAGATCACATTCATATTGCACTGAAAATATGGAAAAATGTTGAAAAAAGTTACTGTGTATATGTAAAGTATCAGAGGGGTAGCCATGTTAGTCTGGATCTGTAAAAGCAGCAAAGAGTCCTGTGGCACCTTATAGACTAACAGGCATATTGGAGCATGTGTATGTGTAGACGTTTCTCTGAATCAAATCCCTGCTTATGTTTGTGGCAACTTCCATCCTGACATCAGGGTTTGAACTGGGAACCTATGACCTGAAAGCATGACTTTTTATCGCTTGAGCTGAAGAATAAGGATTTCTAGCTGAAAGTTGTAAGCAACCCATATCTTCTGTGGATCTGGTACAGAGTGGAACACACAACATGTGCACTGATCAATTGGTTACAAGTGCACACCTGCAGTGCGAGTTGGTAAACGATGCTAGTTTTGTGAAGATACTAGATTAACAGAAGTCTCCTGAAGACAGAAGTCTTCTGTTTTAACCTGGGGACAGGTACAGCATGGGCAGGAATAGTCCACTGCATGGACAATGAAAGGAAGCATGTATCTCCACCTGGACTTAAGGAACTTAGTCTGAATTCTCTGTGCTTGAAGTCTGCTGAGCTTGTTGCTCAGAATGTCAGTTGTGATAGTGGTTGTAGTGCTCTGATGTTTGCATCACAAGGAAGTGATGTGAAACCACCTACTCAGCTGACAGGTATGTCAAGTACCAGCTGTTGAACGGTAATAATTTTTGGTTACTATTCAGATCAGAGAAGTGAAAGGCTTCATATTCCATGCCTAACAGGAAGTCATCCCTTTTCCCACTTTGCAAAATAAGCTGATTTTTGTGGGAAGTTTTGCTCAGAGGGCACATTGAAATGTAATTTCAATTACTTTAGTATCTTTAGTTGTGGCAGCAGTTTGATTTTTTTTTTTCAGTGTGTAACTTTTTTTTTCTTTTTCCCTCCCCTGATCTTCCTTTGAAGACGGCACGTGTTCTACCTTCAGCACCGTTTAAACAACAAACTTCCTCTTCCAAATGTACAGTTGACATCTGTGGACGGCAGTGATGGAACTTTGAATAATTCACACCCCAGTACAGCAGTCAGTCATGTGACTCATGCCATGGATGTTGATGGTTTAAATGATTCAAGCAAACAAGGCTATACTCAAGAAACCAAACGCCTGAAGCGTGCCCCTATACAGGACTCTCTTGGCTTGGAAATGGAATACAGGTTCATTGATAACATTTTAGCAACTTGCAGAGACGTAGAGCAGGACAGGTTTGCTGCTGAATACAGGAAATGGCTAGTTACTTTTCTAGGTCAGTGAAGGAAGTTTACAACCTTCAGGTTCCTCTTTAGTGCAATATTCTCGTATCAAACACATGTATGTCACGGTTGCAAGTGTTGGCTACCCATATGCTTCTCACCTTTCTTTATGGTCAGTGCTAAAATTCATATACAAAGTAATATTTCATTTTATTTATTAAAAAAAAATCTGGCATAGCTTTTTATTAAGCAAATGTAGTTTGCTTTTTTCTTTAATCCTTTTTTTAAAAAATTACAATATTTTACATTTTTACTTGTGGCAACTTCATATCGGACCATTGTCCTGTTTAAACTTTTTTTTATCTTTAATGTGGATTATGAATATGGCCATACCAAATCCACACCCATGAAAAACATGTCACGGACCATGAGATCTGGTCTTTTGTGTGCTTTTACCCTATTCTATACAGATTTCACAGGGGAGACCAGCGTTTCTCAAATTGGGGGACCCAAAAAGGCGTTGCAGGGGCGTCCCAAGGTTATTTTAGGGTGGTCATAGTATTGCCACCCTTACTTCTGCGCTGCCTTCAGAGCTGGGGGCTAGAGAGCAGCAGCTGTTGGCTGGGCGCCCAGCTCGGAAGGTAGCACCCTGCCAACAGCAGTGCAGAAGTAAGGGTGGCAATACCATACCATGCAGTCCTTACTTCTGCGTTGCTGCCTTCAGAGCTGGACTCCTAGCCAGTAGCCACTGATCTCCAGCTGCTCAGCTCTGAAGGCAGTACCACAAACGCCCCCCCCTATGGTTCCCTCCCCTCCCCGCAATTCCTTTTTGGGTCAGGACCCCTACAATTACAACACCGTAAAATTTCAGATTTAAATAGTTGAAATCATGAAATTTACAATTTTTAAAATCCTATGACTGAAATTGACCAAAACAAGCTATGAATTTTGTAGGGCCCTAACTATGAACAATGGGGCTTTAAAAAAACAAAAATTGAAAATTATTTTGATCCAAGTGGAGTGTCTGGAAAACAAATGGGTGGATCTGTCACTGTAACATGAACCACCTTCCAAATTCTTCTTCTTCTACCATAGTGAATGCTGGTAATGACTCTTAACCAAAGCCGGTGGAGTCAGGTTTTTTCAATAAGAATTATTTCTTCTGAATTGCTAACTGCCTGTCAAAGATCAGGCTGCAGTGTTTCTGCCTTCAGTTCCCCTTTCTTCATTATTTGTAAGGGCAAATATGACTACAGTACTGGAATTGTGCTTTTTGTTATTGTCTGCGGTATTTTGTTTGCCTCGCACATCTATTGTACGTGGTTGATATCAAAGCCTACTAAATTGACTTTGTCAAGTCAGGTACTCACTGGTGGATGCAGGAAAATGAACCATGTTTCACACGTGCAGTGAAGAAATATGGTTAAAGCTAAATGCAGGATTTGTTAGCAAAGTTCTTTCTCTTTTATGTCATACTTTTTTTATTTTTACATCAATAAGCCAGAGTTAGACACTCGCTATTTACATTTCTGAATGTACTATGTACACTACAGAGTCCCACAAAGCCCACTAAACCGCACATGTTAAAAAGCTATAGAAAAACTAAGAACATATGAGTATCTTAGATGACGGGATAAAAAGGAGTTATGCTGACAGTTTTAGTAGTGTTTAAAATGTTCAGGGTCTCCTCCCCTCCATGCTTGTGCGCTGCTTCCTCCCCCTAAGCAGGGCATCAATTTCATTTTTCTTCTCTGTCAGTGGACATTTTCCCATCCAACCCCTCAAGTGTATGTGTGCTGGAAGGACAATTTATACAGTTTCAGAGTAGTTTTGAACCTGACTTTCCTTTTGGCTACCAATGCATGTATGTATAAATACTTGTACTGGCATTTTCTCATTTTACTCTACATGAGGGACTTCCAGTGTAGCTACATCAGTATAATCATGCCAGTGCGAAGCCCTCATATAGAAGCATTGTGCCCAGTATAAAGCAAATCTTGCACTAAGGCAACTTTTTACCCCTGTTTCAAACAGAGCAGACCAGCTAAGAGGATCCAGAGCTTCAGGAGAGATCCTTTGCCACAATCCCTGTGTTTGTTTGTCTTGTCTTGCATCAAGTGCTTCCCCAAGGTGATCGGTATCCTGCTGCTGCTCTTGCTGCTCAGAGAATACTATGAGCAGTAGAAAAGCACTAGAAATACACAGGATTCCTGTGGTCCCACATCCCTTTTGAGTCTCCCATCATTGGAGTTACTCTTGCATGTTGAAGGGTAAATAGATCTCTTGTATGGTATGTTTGGCTTTAGCAATGTGGTTGAATTTAATGATCTTTTGAGAAAAGGGCAACCAATAGGGTCATTCAGGAAACAGCAAGCATTGTTTAAACAAGGTCTCTAAATTTAAACTCCTCCTGGATTTCTAACTCTGCAGAAATTGCTGCCTCCTATGACTTGAAGCTTCTGCTCATAGATACTCTGTGGCTACAATGAGTTCACAGAGACATTTCAAATTGTACGTACTTCTTGGTGACTGCTGGGTGCCCAAAAACTGTGACACCGCCTACCACTGTAGTTTATTACAGATTATATTGTTAATCCTAAAATTACATTTAAAGTAATTAATTTTGTCTCTTTCAGTTTTATCTTTTCACAGATTACATGTTTAATAGAAAGGTATTGGAGGGCAAAAAGTGAGGAGAATTTGTGCCTTGTGAAGTAGAAAATGATTAATTGGGGGGTGGGTGGGAAGAATGCGGTCTTCTGCTTGTACCATAGTGTAAGATTTTTGGGGGGGAGGAGGGAGAGACTGTCAAGTGTGGGTGATAAAACATGAATTGAAATCCATTATAAATTTCTTTTGGACTGAAGTCTCAGTTAGCTCCCTAGAGCTATATAGTAGAAATATTCTGATACTGAATTTGACAGCCCTTCCATCATAAATACTTAAGGTCAAACTCTGTCCTCTGATATTTGTGTGCAACTCCTTTTTGATGTCACTGGGAATTATCCATATGTGTATGAAGACAGAATTTGGTCCTTATAGAACTATATGTATTTTCATACTTTAAAGGTGCTCCAATAGGTCTTGGAGTAAAGTGTTGTTGGTTTTGTGGTGGGTTGGTTTTTTTTTTTTAAGCTTTAAAGGGACACTGACAACTCAAATTGTAGATTTTTTTTTTTAAACTTTTTTCAGAAAGTGTAAGTCTGATGAAAATATTTCCATGATTGCTTTACATTAGTTAACAAAATAACCATTTCTTGCAAGTTTGCAGTACACAAACCTTGCAGTACTGAGGACCCAACATTGGGTGGGTGTGGAGGGGGAAACTGTAAGAAAAAGTGAAATTGACTTCAATGAGTTACATTTTTTCCAAGCTGAAAGAAATCTAAAAACTAAACCAACAGCATCACCAGTGAAAAGAAAATACATTTTTAAAAATTATTTTCATCTTAAAAATCTAGGGTGGTGTTCGAAACCTAGAAAAGGAAATGTATTCACTTTAATAATATTTGTTTAAGATGTCAGTGCCCCATAGCCTTTTATCCGAAGTGGTTAAAATAATTCTTTAGGAGTATATTTTCAGATTTAGAATTGTGTGATGTCTTGTAGCCATGAACTTTTACAAATATGACCACTTAATTTAATTTGACTGGTTTCTCTAAAGTCCTAATTGGGGGAAGGAGAAATACAATAAATAGCAGTAAAAATTATTAGACTTCAGGCTATTGGTAATTAACATACATAAAAGCACAGCTCCTCAGTATTAAGTAACACTGTATTCGGCATTTACTGTGTCATAGGTCAGAATATTTTAACTCCATAATTAAATGAGGAGTTTGCTGGGTAAAACACTTGACTGCAGCCATGTAGCACCAAACACTTACTCATTTTTGTGATTTTTTTTTTGAAAGGTAATACAGATATAAATCTGGCTTTATCCAGCACTAAACTGTCAGTCCTTTTTAAGTTTCAGTAGCTGTTAATTGTGTACTTTGTTATATTGTATGGCATTTACATTGGTGCAAACCTTTTTTTATGCACTAGCTCAGTCTTATAGCAACATCTTTGCACTGGAAATTAATTGAAGGCTTTGAGAAATGAATGTCATTTGGACCTCTAAATGTGGTTAATGATATTTTCAATCAAGTCAAAATGAACAATCACATTTTTAAATGATGTGTAATGTTCTCTGCTGTAATGTGCATTACCTAGTATTGCATCAGCAATTGGTTTTTCTGGTGGTGTAATCAGTAGGGCAAAACATACTGATGACTGTAGTGATGGATGACTACAGTGCTTGGCTGAATGCTTATAGTCTTAGAAATATTTTCATTGTTTTAATAGGGGACAATTGAATTGTCAGTCCAATAACTAATTTATTACTAGTTGTATAGTTACCTTATATAGCACTGGTTTATCCAATAAAAGGGCATAGTGAAGAATACAGTAAGAAAGTTTTGGATTCTGTTTTTTTCAACTGAAACTAGCTAAAGCATTTCAGTGTTTTGTGTTAGAAATTTATGCATGGGGTATTTTTTCATTCTTCACCTTAAAGATTAATTAAATTACCTACTTTAAACAGTACTATATAATCTTGACAACCAGAATCAGAGTCTTGAAGAGGCCTTGTCTACACAGTCAAATCTCTTAATGTGTATTTTAAAAATGAACAAAATACAGCAATTGCAGAATAATTTAACATTTGGGCTACAGGGATTTCATGATCAAACTTCTGGACAAGGCTTTTTTTTCCCACTTTATAAGCCTGTAGTGCTGCTTCCACATTACAGAAGTGATCCTGAGCTTTTTGGTCCTTTATACTATAATTTAAAAAATAAACTGTCAGACTCAAATCTTCTACAGCAATAGTTTTCAAACTTTTTGTATAGGTGACCCCTTCACACAGCAAGCCTTGGGTTTTGACTCCCTCCCTTATAAATTACCCCCCCAACCATTTTTAATGTAATTTATTGAGGGCTCAGAGCTCTCATCCTCATAGAGCTGACAGCTCAGGATCCCCATGTAACCACCTTGTGACCCCCTGTGGGGTGAGAACCCCTGTTCTACAGAGATCTGGAGATCAATGGAGTGAAAGGTATATGCGACTAGCATGTTTGCTATTTTCCCCTCTATATGATCTTTCCTTACAACTAAGTCTTATCAGCTTCGAAGTTAAATATAAAGAAACCCCCCATCATTTTCAAATGCTCTTAAAATGCAGTTTAGTAACAAAAGAAGGCCATTGTATTCTTTATAGTGTGTTTCCTTCTCTTTCCCATTGTGCTCAGACAATGGTTCATTCTGAGCTGCTTGTCTCCTTTTCCTGAACTAACAAAGAATGTAATGAAGCTATGGGGAGGTGGCCTCATTTAACATAAGGATAACTTTGACTACCTCCCAAAAATGCTCTGATAATGCCCTTAAGTGGAGTTCATCAGGCTCATTCACAATCTCAGGCTAAACCCAGATCCTCATTTCAAGAGGTGAAAAGCAAAAGCTTTATCTGTTAGGCCATTTAGTTTCCCTTAAGAGGGGTGTGTGGGGAGGGGAGTGGTGTTTGTTTTTTTGTTTTTTTAACTTAACAAATCTAGAGGAAATAAAATAAAAATTCAAGTAGTTTTTATAGTTGGAAAACTATATAATTTGCATAGACTCTCATCAATTAATTCCTCTAACAGAGTATTGTATTGCAGTCAAATGGAAGAAACTAGTGCTTCTAAGAAAATTCTTTGTGTCAGTTTATGCTTTCAAAATGTTACTATGATCAGTGATTATAAACCGGATACTTCCTTGTGGCTTTTACTTAGTATGTAACGTTACTTCTCAGGGCATAGATTATTTTCGTGAATTAGGGTAAATTTTTTACAGTTTATAGTCAATGGTTTAAAAAAACAAAAAAGTATAAGTGATAAACATATAACTGGCTCTTAACATTTTTAGTCTAGAATAGTATTGTATATAGTCACTTGCTAAAACTGTAGCTAGGTACCTGCTTTAGGCCTGCCTTTCCCATTTGCCCCCAATACTCATTTTCTGTACACAAACTTTACTCTGTATCTTAAATTGCTATCGTGATTTATCAGGAAACTAGGGGCTTGATCCTGAAAGTTGCTGGGTACCTCCTGTGTAGCTCCCAAGTATGCTCATGTCCAATTGATGTGAATGGGAGTTGAAGGCACTCAGCACCTCCCAGGGTCAGGCTTTAGAAAACCAGGGGAAATTTATTTTGTATCTGTTTACATATTATATATTTTGACTTTTCTAAACCCTGTTTTGACTCTGAACACTAGAATCAAACCTGTTTTATGAGGCAAAAGAGTTTTATTTATCAGTAAGCGTATGTTTAGGTACCATACAGCTTGACTATAGAGCAGAACTCGTAACTGAAAATTGTTTGTTCAAGCATTCTTATCTGTACTGTATGGAACCTGATCATAATTCTCGTAAATAGATGGTTTTAAAAACACTAACATATCTGTATGTTTTGCACACTGGATTTTCTGAATGGAATATGATTATGATGAGGCAAGGTAGGTTTTCTTGGAAGACCGTTAGCAGTTCACATGAGACATGAATGTTAATGCTTAGATACTACAGATTGGTTTCCTATACAGACGCATTATGAATGGGTAAATATATAGTATAGATTCTCATTGTCTAGTACTGCAAGTGTCATAAGTGATATAAAGTAAGAAACATTTTCTTCTGATACAAGGCAAAATATACGTACTGTGATCATTCCCATTTGTTCAGGTTATTACTTAGTGAAGTGGCTACATTTAATGCAGTGTTCCCATTTTGTAACAGTGTGCTTGGGAATGTTGAAAAATGGGAGAGTGGTTTTAGGTAGCATGGGGATCCATGGTACTGCAAATATGTAGGTCAGTATTGTAGTACCTGTGTGAACCACTGTATAATTTTATAAAGCCATCACTTTGATCTCACAAAATTTTTACCTAATTAGGGGAGATGTACAGGAAAAAAATTGACTTTTATGGCTGTCATATTGTTAGAAAAAATACTGTTCTTTTATGTAAGCAACTTTTAGCCAAAAGATTACATTTTATCAGAAACTTTCATATTTGTTGGATATACAACTATCATTGTCATAAATACTCCGCAAATTGATTGTTTGGTGCAGATAAATTAGATTAAAAATAAGGTTGATAGCAATAGGGATAATATGGTGACAAAAGAGTATAAATTGTATGATGGTGGGAATAAAACAACGAACATAAATTGTCGGTGTTGTACAAAATAAATATAATAAGGTAAGTGCTGGAGGAAAAATTACTTCTTTACAAGATAAATTCCTTTAAGAGAATACTACTGTAGGTCAGTAAAGAGAGAAATTCTTGAACACAATCAGAAATAAGAAGCCAATTGTGAATAAATAATCCATGATATGTGCACTACAATAACTAGGAAGAGAAGGCTGTTGTGCCCTGTATAATCCCTTCTTGTAATGAAGGGCCAAACTCTCCTACATTTGGGTTACTCTTGGATAAGGTACTTGAGGCTTTGCGAATGGCAGTTCTTCTGTAAGGGCTGTTTGCTGCCCTGTAGAAGATACTGCGGGTTACACTACACCACCCCTTAACCAGTGAATATTCCAAGATCTCTGCCAACTTCAGGGATTGCTGAAGGTAAAGGGTATTCTCAGAGATTCCTTCTTTTGCCACTGCTGTCCAGCCCATCTCACTTCCACAGGCCCCTGAACAGCACAGCTTCTACAGGAGTTATGTTTCCAAGGGCATTGCCAACCTTGGATGCCCTGAGAGACTGTTCCAAACTGTCAAGTGGGAGCAAAGAGCATAAATTACTGCATACTGGGATCTGAGGTTTGGATGGGAGAATCTTGTGGTCTTTGGCGAGCCTCCCCCATCTATTGACCTGGAATCCCAAAGAGCACACCTGGAGAGCATTCCAAGAGAGGCATGTTGTGAATGAGGTGCTTCATGATCTGTGGGTACAAACTCTCTTGCATACTCCTCTCTGCTTCCTCTTGTGGAGGAAAGGCAACTAAGTAGTTATAGTGAGTGATTGAATACAATCATGAAACTTTATCTTTGGGTGTTGTACTTCCTAGTTTTTGGTATTTCCCAGTGGGTGCTTTTTTTTAAAAATATCACATTGGACAAGATTTTCAAAAGTGCCAATGATCTTGGATGCCTCCATTTTTAGGTACTGAGCTTGAGAACTTCTTTTAAAAGGGCCTGGTTTTAAGAAAACGTTGAGCACCGTCTGAAAATCTGTTTGGAGGCTTTCCACCCTTGGCTGCTGAAAAGGGAGACTGAGAGGATCTGAAAGAAATTGTAAATATATGAGTGCAGTGTTGGTGCACGTAACTTTCAGCTTCATTATTAAACTTGGGGCCCTTTTAAGGGGTAGTAATAACTGGATAGAAGCAATATTAGGCCTGATCCTGCAAAACTTCACTCGTGTGTATGGGTGGCAGGATCTGGCCCTTAATCTGCTACGGCAGATAGGGCCTGTTCCTGCTCCTGTTTAAAGCCAATGGCAAAACTCCCTTTGACTTTAATGGTGCAGGGTTGGGCCCATACTGGAGATGAAAGATGATAAACCACTACCTGATAGTTTGACAGTAAAATGTTTAGTGTGATGAATTATGAATGGCTCAGCTGTCTTAAGTGAATTGTTTTATGCATGATAGTAAACCAGGCTCTCATGGAAAACAATATTGTTACTGGTGTGGTATTGATTAGTTTGTATCATCCTTAAGGAAAAAAATTAAGGTTGCTAGCTCTTATTGGTCTTAAAAGACAACTGGAGAGGGATTGGGGGTACTGCAAGCTTCCTGTATGCAACAGCTGTAGAAGCAACTGAACTTTGTTTGTTTTTAATAGCAGAAAAAGGGTTTTTGACAATTGGCCTGGGATTGCTAGGAGGGAAAGGGGAGTAATTTAAAAATCTGAGTTAAAAACAGTAATAAGTATCTTTAGGACAGTAGTTGCTAGTTTTATCTGGCATCTTGCCAGCCTTCTTCCTTAGGAATACTCTGATATCATGTTCTGCTGCTAGACATACAGTAGAGTTCACTGTGGACATCAGTGTTAAGAAACTGAAATGTGGTGGGAAGGATTTCATATAGTGTATGCATGTGTGTGAATCATAGAATAAGATGCATACAAGTCTTAAACCTAGTTTTAAGACCGTATTATTGATGGACTGCATAAAGCTTTGACATCCAAGTTCAATGTTAAATGCATGCTGTGGGAAGTTGGATGTATAGAGGGTCCTGGGCATTAGATACCTTTTGATTTTTATCTTGGCTGCTGGGGATTTTAGCAAATGTTAATTAACTTTAGAGTTACTGTTCTTAAAGTAGACAGTAAATATTTTATTTTATGGAGCAATAATAAACTGCACAGATGTCTTTGTACTTGTCATCTCATAATCACTCAATTAGGTAGCAGTGGTGATTTTCTTTTTTAAATGTAGCTACTTCAAGTTTATTTGAGAACTTGAATCATGCTGTAAGAATCTAGTAATGGATAGTTTCTTCCACTGAAGTTAGCCCCAACACACCTTCTTCATGTGCTCTACATGTAAGAGGATCCTACTGGGTATAAATTTTAATGCCTTTATAAATTCAGATCCCTTATACATTGAGCTTTGTTGAAATTCTGCACCATGTAAAATGATGTCTGTTTAGAAACATAAGACTGTATCCTAACATTGTTTTCCAGTTGTGCACGCTAAATTATATCTTGTTTCTCTCAGCTATTTTGTATTGCATGCTAATTATATTTTTTTACATTATCCTAGTAATACAAAAGTATATTAAACCACCCATGGAATTCTAACCATCCTATGCAGATGTCTTCCAAAATTAAGGTACAATTTTAGTGGTGGTGGCTGGCAGAATGAATTTTCCACTTATTTATCTGTAGACTTGTTTTTATATGTACTAGTGAGAGAATATATAAGCACAGCTATAAGTTATTGTATTTCTGTAGAAAATGGAAAATAGTGTAAAATTGTTTTTTGCTAAATGTTGGCAGTTTTTAAATAAACTTTTCATCTCTTAAAAATCTGTGTTTGACACCATTTGCAGATATATGGGAAAATATGGTCCCTACATCACAGCATTTACAATCTCGACCTAGATTATTGATTAGGGAGACATGTTTATCTCCGAACACAATGAATTTGGACTGCAGTGTGAAATATGTAGTCAAACAGGCTTGTTTAGTTTATATAAATACCGGGAGTCTGTTTACACATATGTAACACTACATTTGAAAATTGCTTATCTAGCCCAGACATAGCCTATAAACTATCCTCGTGTGCAAATATCTGACAGAATGTTGAAAAACAAAGAGACTTCAGTTGTTTACTTTCTAGTTAGTATTTTTAGTTGCCCTATATGAAACTGTATATAATTAAAACAAGCATACCCTCTTTCCGATCTGCCAGCGTTTCTTTCTTGATCTGCAAAATGTCTCCTATTGAAGCCTTTGGTCTTTCTTAAATCTAAACTGTCAACTATGCTAGATTATGCCACATTCAAAAGAATTATCACTGGGTCCATAACACTGTATTTGCTTATAATCTAATGCAAATCAGTTCCGAGATCCAAAACATGAAACCAGTTAATTCTTTTTAAAAATGTGCTTTGTCTCACTAAGATTAAAGATAGGGAATAATATAAAAGTATGGTACTCTGATCCCATCTGATTGTCTTTTTATGTAACAAATTCTGCTGCATAAACTTGATGAAAATACATGATAAATAGGCTTCAGATGACCCCACTATCTGAATTTCATGAAAATATATTCAGGCATGCATATCTCTCTTTTAACATAGTCATTCTACAAATACACATGGATTAAAACTTGGATCACTTAAATTTGTTTTTATAGCTATATATTTATAATGCTCATCACATTTGAATTGTAATTTTGGATTTTTTTTTTAATTTGTCTCCCAAATGGGTCAGAAGTATACTGTCCTTTATGTTAAAGTGCCATTCATGGATTAGATTTCAAGATGCTATAGTATAGTTTCCAGGCCTTGACAAATCTGGGCAGTTCAATTGCTGTTTAAATGATACTTTCATTCCAGTATGGTAACAATTATACTGACATTACCACAATTCCCATGTGCTAATAGTATTAGCAGGATGCTTTTTGGGACAATCTCCTGGACTTTTTTTCTTTTAAGATATATGTTTTTTATTAGGTTATCCCAGTATAACGTCATATATAACAGATTTTTCATAAAGGTAAGTGATCACATTTTTTATTAGAAAATTACAATTCACATAACCTGAGGCCAGTAATTCTCAAATTCTCTTCTCCTCCAGTACCAATCCCTTGAATAATCATCCCTGGTTTGGTATCAAGACTGTAAAATACATACCATGTTACTGTCAAAAAGTAGTAGACAAATGCAAATAAATTGGCTTTAAATGCAATGGATGTGGCTGCTTGGTTACATCCCATATCCATGCTTTGTGCTTGCTCTGTTCATTCACTCTCCCCTCATTGACTGGTCCTAATAAACGTGCTGACACCTTCATTGCTACCTCGGTACAGCTAATAAGTACATAGACACCATAATCAGGACCCCATTTTTTTAAGTCCCTGATGGACAGTTTTCCTTGCTAACAAACATTAAAGGTTAAAACTGTGTTCACCCACCAAACTTTAGCATTTGCAAATGTGATTTGTAATTGACTTTATAACAGCAGCGGGCTTTTTATTTTCAATTTAGTTAGAAGAGCATCTGAAAATCCAAAACGATTCCTGGACTAGGCTACAGTATTTTCACTGTTCTAAGACCAACAGTTTGAGGGCTGTTCCATTGGACTGTATTGTTGAGTCCATACCACAATGGTACCAGGGCAAACCCATATTCCTTCATGGGGGGAAGGTGCGTGTGTAATAATCTATAGCAGTAAAACGTGCAAAAAGCAGAAAAAAGCAAATCTGGATGATTTGAGGGATAAATAGGATTGTAGATCCTCCAGCTTTCAGTCTCTAGTTCAAAGCCAACGCAGGTTACCAATGATCAAAAGTAAGCCGCATCAGAAAGCTGTTTTGTCCTGTGTGAAATGAGTTATGACAGTCTTGTTTTGGTTGACAAGCCCATCTAAACCACCCTCACAACCTGCTTCCTAGCAGGTTGCACAAGCTAGTTGTACCCAGATAGCTCAGGTGTGCTTGTGCAGCCTGTGCTGGAGCCCTTGCCACCATGTCCTCAGTGCTATTTTTAGTGAGCTACCTAGATTACAGGTAACATGGCATATCTACGTGAGCTGTCATTCATACCCCCAACTGCTGTGTGGATGTACCCGGAGTTACACTGGTGAAAACATTCCCAGTGTAGGGCTTGCAGAAACCCAGTTGTCATCCTAGTTTTAAATTAAACCAGGTTTAAAACCTATAAACCGTTTTCTATTCATTTAAACCTAGTTTATAAATTACAGGAGCAAACTAAATCTCAGTTTTAAACCTGGTTTAAACTAACAGGAGTTACCACACATTAAGTGGCAGTGATTTAAAATCACACCTTTAGTTAAAGTGGTGCTTTTTTGTTTGCTGACTAGGCATAGAGAAGCCCACAGTTCTGGGAGTGGATTATAGAGAACTCTGGCTCTTCAGTTGTAATGAAGATCATCTCCTGAAAGAGGGTGTTGGGGAGAGGAGGGTGAGGGGCTTGGCCAACTATGCTTAACACTGACACTGAATAGACCCCAGAGTTCCTTTGTTTCAGGTATAAACTGGTGGCAAACTAGCTCTTACTTATTTTACAAGTTATGGAGTGGGTGCACCTACTTGCCTACCCTTTCCAAAGCAGTTGGGTTGCTGCTTCGTTTAAAATAATGCAACATGACTTTTTTCCCCCAGACAGACAAGTTAATATCTTTTACTGGACCAACTTCTATTGGTGAGATAGACAAGCTTTTGAACTACACAGAGCTCTTCCTCAGGTCTGGGAAAGGTACTGAGAGTGTCACAGCTAAATACAAGGTCTAACAGATAGTGTAGCATAAGTAGTTAGCACATATTCTAAGGGACCAGTCAAAGTGGTCATAGGAAAAAAAGGAGAGTTAGTGGGTAACATTGTTGTAATAAGCCACAAATCCAGTGTCTTTATTAAGACCATGATTTTTAGTGTCTAGCAAAGTTATTAATTTAAGCTCCCAGGCTCATCTTTTGAAGGTGTTGTGCAGATTTCCTTTGAGGATGAGGACTGATAGGTCAGATATAGAGTGATCGCTTTGTGGAAAATATTCACCCAGTGAACTCCGCCCCACCGTCCCTCCCCCCACAACTTTTTGTTTGTGGAGAAACAAGCAGGGGCGGCTCTAGCTTTTTTGCTGCCCCAAACACAGCAGGCAGGCTGCCTTCGGCGGCGCGCCTGTGGGAGGTCCCCGGTCCCGCGGATTCGGCGGCTTGCCTGCGGGAGGTGCACCGGTCCCGCGGCTTCGGTGTACTTGCCGCCGAATCCGCGGGACCGGCGGACCTCCCGCAGGCATGCTACCAAAGGCAGCCTGACTGCCGCCCTCACGGCGACCGGCAGGGCACCGCCTGCAGCTTGCCAAACCAGGTATGCACTTGGAGCGCTGGTGCCTGGAGCCGCTGCTGGAAACAAGTTGGCTTTTTTCAAGAAAGAAAATGTTACCCAGAGGTGGGGAAGGCTTATAGAATCCCATAACATCTTATTCTGTAAAGCCTCAGCCCTTGTTCAGTGTAACTGAAAATCCGACCGCTTTCAAAAGGCTTCAAGAGGAACAGATTTCTTGGTTCCAGCTCAGTTGCTGCAATCCCCATAAACATGGCCTAGTCAGCTTAGTAGTGCTTGACTTTAATGAATTCAGAAATTAAAATATGCTTTGCAAACTCCCCCATCTGTAGTGGCACTGCCTTGCCACTGAAACTGCAGTGTCGCTCCACCTGAGAAATCTGAGGGAGGCAGGTGGGTGGTAGAGGTGAGTAATAATTTCCTGTGGGCTAAAAGGGAGGGGAAAACATAAACAGAATTATTCCTTTTCTGTCTTGTGCAGATCTTTCGTCTTTCTCAGTTGGCTTCACATATGGCAGGGAAAAAGCAGATTGCCTTCAGTTATTTTCTCTCAAATCGTAAGCAACCCCTTCCTGAGGTAGAGAATGTATTTGCATTAGTGAAATTGACACCGCCTTGTGAAAAATAGGAATTACAAACTTAAAGTGCTATTTTACCCATCATTCAGCCATGCAGCCTGAATTCTGCCCCCTCCCATCCGTTAGGAATGGTAATAGGAACAGAGAACATCACAGTCAAAAATGCCATTTTCTCAAAATCTGCTGCCCTTCACAAAAGGAACGTCAAGCTAAAGTGCTTTATCTAGAGCTATTGGATATAGTAGCAGATATTGCAGTGCATTGGAACAGCTAGTTGGTGACCAAGGCTGCTGGGGAGGAGAAAAGGAAACTAAGTTTAAAGGTTCCGTAAACAGGAAGGAGAGAAGATGTGCATTTCCTTCTTGGCCCCAATAATCTCACCCGCCTCTAGGGTGACCAGATGTCCCGATTTTATAGGGACAGTTGTGATTTTTGGGTCTTTTTCTTATAGAGGCTCCTATTATCCCCCAACCCCCTGTCCTGATTTTTCACATTTGCTGTCTGGTCACCCTATCTACAAACACCGAACACTTTTTTCCAATTATTTCTCTGGATGCTAAAAGCCTGAAGTGTCCCTACCCCTGCTCTGAAAACTTTCTCCAGCTTCCAAAATGCAGCTGAGCATTTTCAGCTCACAAATCTTAGGCACACTGAAAATAAGTGTGGAGGCAGTGTGAAATACTGTGAAATTAATACCAAACTAAATAACAATGAATTCTGTATTGATTATATTCTTTTCTATGCTAAACACCTCTTTAAAACTTTAGTTTATACACTTTCCAGAAGGGCAGTACACTGGTAAGCATAAAGAGAGGGGGCCTCACTCCTGTACCATTTATCAGAAATGAGCCCTACAGCTGGGCCTGGGCTCAGCTAGCTAACCACAGCTGAAGCCCCTCATGGGGCTGATTGGCTGAGCAGCATTGCCAGGACTAATCTTAAACCCAGCAGTACTACTTGGCCTGTGGCTGCTCAATGCTTACATTCACAGCTGCGACTGTTACTGGGCTTGCATTGTTCCCAGTCTTGTTACTTCCCTGCTCCAGCCCTGTTCCTTTGCTTGGTTTGACTCCTGGTTCCTGACCTCAGGCAGGTTTATACTCAGCACAGCTCAGCCATGCCTCCACTGCCGCTATCCGTGCTACCATGGCTATGCTGCTATTTATACTCACACTAGGTCTCATTGAGCTAGCAAAACTGTGTACATGAGCAAAGGAATCACACCCCTAGCTCATAGAGTAGATGTAGCCTCAAGCACCATGTAGGAATGTGCCATGTCCTGCAGTGGCAGAAGATCTGTTGACCAGCCACACACTTCCCACTGCACACTCCCTAAGATGCACAGTAGTCGCATTCTCCTGGGTGTCTCCATCCCTCCCCAGTCTTAGAGTGCCAATACATTGGGAAGGGCTAGAGACAGGTCTTGGAGACACAGAACTCTGAGCCATGATGCATAACATGGGGACAACCTATCAGGTAATTTAGGTCTAATGTGTTGTCTAAAATATGAGGTCTTTCCTACAAACAGAACAAGCAAATTGCCTACAGATAGAGGAAAAAAAAATTCTAGGGTAGTGTGGGAAGGCCTGCATTGTCACTGCCCATTCTGTATTTGATCTGTAGATAAAGAGAAGAACGTGGTTATGTCTACATTGCCTAGTAAACCCAGATCTATGGCACCCATGCCTGCAGACTTGGTGCTTCCAAGTCTGCCCTTGAGTGGTCACACTGCATTGAAAATCCAGTCCTCATCTGGTCCTCACAGCCATGGTGATGCAATACTGTGCTATGCCGAGTTGAGTCAGACCTGCTTTTGGGGGCATATCCCAACATACTACCAGGGTTCCTAGCTGTATCCACTCCAGGGCTAGGTTCATAGTGGAGTGTAGGAGCATTTGTCTATCCTGCAGGATTTTACTGGTCTGAGCCTGCCATCACATGCGGCCAAGCCATTCTTGGGTCTACACATTGTCAGCAGCCAGAGTTATCAACATGGATCCAAACCCGGTGGAAGAACTTCCCCAGCTCACACTTTCACTCCTATTTTGGGAATCAGTCCGAGCACCTAGGAGATGCTGGTGGACATTTTGGCAGTGGTATTTGACCTACCGAAGGCACCACTTGGAGGGTGATAGGGACATGCCAGCTGAGCCCCAGCTGATGCTACTCATGCCGATTGCCATAACTGCTCATTCTCCATATATATACTGATGGTTCTGGACAGGGCCACAAACACCCTGGTGGGATTGAGTCATCATTTGGACCTACGATGACCAGAAGTGGCTCCAGAACTTTTGCATTAAGAAAGTGACCTTCCTGGAGGTTTGTGATCAGTTTGTCCCAGCCCTCCAGTGCAGGGATGCACACATGTGGGAGACAAAGCCAGTCCAGAAGTGGTCACTATACCCTTCTGGACACTGGCTGTCCCATACTGCTACAGGTCCGTAGTTAACCAGTTTGGAGTTGGCAAGACAACGTGAGGGTTGTTGTGGCAGAGGTTTCTGAGATGATCAGGACTCTGGTTTACCCAAAGGGCTTTACAAATGTTCCTGAAATAATTGCTGCTTTGAGAGAATGAGGTTTCCAAACTACGCTGAGGCCATTGATGGGATTCATGTGCCTAATGTTGCAAGGAGCACATGAGTACATTAACCGCAAAGGGTACTACTCCATTGTCACCTGGGCCCCAGTCAACCACAGAGGTGGACACTAAGGTGGGATGCACTAGAAAAGTGCATGATGCCAGGGTTTTCTGGAGACTGGGACTTTAACTTCATGGACAAGCTGGGACATTATTTCCACTGAATTACATTGTTACAAATGGAGTCACTCTCCCCACTGTTGTTCTAGGGACCCACTTCCCCCTTATGAAACCATATCCTAATTATGTTGGCAAAACTGATGTCGCTGAGAGGTGTGGAAAAAACACCCTGCTGAGCGACATAAGTTTTGCCAGCATAAGTGCTCATGTGCACAGCGCTATGTCAGCGGGAGAGCTTCTCCACTGAGAGTGCCCTGCTTGTTTCCTCAAAGAGTGTGTAAGGGGTTACCAGCAAAAGTGCTCCAGCTGGGCTCACCCACTGCAATGGAACAAAGAAAGAGAGATGGTTTTGAAAGTAACCAGGTGCCAAATCATTAAATCAACATATTGAATTGCTGGCATGAAGTAGAGAAAAAGGCTGGTCCAGGGGTTAGGGCACTAGTCTAGGACATTGGAGACTGGAATTAAATTCCCTACTCCACAGATTTCTTGTGTAAGGCTGGAGAAGAGAATAATAGACTGGGACACATCAGGATCCCCACCTGAGAGGAGGAGCCTAGGTAACAAAATGGAGGAACTACAGCTACTGGTGCAGGAAATGAAACCGGATATTATAGGGATAACAGAAACATGGTGGAATAGTAGTCATGACTGGAGTGCAGGTATTGAAGGCTATGTGCTGTTTAGGAAAGACAGAAATAAATGCAAAGGTGGTGGAGTAGCATTGTATGTCAATGATGAGGTTATCTGTAAAGAAATAAGAAGTGATGGAATGGATAAGACAGAGTCTGTCTGGGCAAAAATCACATTGGGAAAGAAAGCTACTAGAGCCTCCCCTGAGATAGTGCTTGGGGTGTGCTACAGACCACCGGAATCCGATTTGGATATTGACAGAGACCTCTTTAATGTTTTTAATGAAGTAAACACTAATGGGAATTGTGTGATCATGGGAGAATTTAACTTCCCAGATATAGACTGGAGGACAAGTGCTTGTAATAATAATAGGGCTCAGATTTTCCTGGCTGCGATAGCTGATGGATTCCTTCACCAAGTAGTTGAAGAACCAACAAGAGGGGATGCCATTTTAGATTTGGTTTTGGTGAGTAGTGAGGACCTCATAGAAGAAATGGTTGTAGGAGACAACCTTGGTTCGAGTGATCATGAGCTAATTCAGTTCAAACTAGATGGAAAGATAAACAAAAATAGATCTGGGACTAGGGTTTTTGATTTCAAAAGGGCTAACTTTAAAGAATTAAGGAAATTAGTTAGGGAAGTGGATTGGACTAAAAAACTTGTGGCTCTAAAGGCGGAGGAGGCCTGGAATTACTTCAAGTCAAAGTTTCAGAAACTATCAGAAGCCTGCATCCCAAGAAAGGGGGAAAAATTCATAGGCAGGAGTTGTAGACCAAGCTGGATGAGCAAGCATCTCACAGAGGTGATTAAGAAAAAGCAGTAAGCCTACAAGGAGTGGAAGATGGGAGGGATTAGCAAGGAAAGCTACCTTATTGAGGTCAGAACATCTAGGGATAAAGTGAGAAAGGCCAAAAGCCATGTAGAGTTGGACCTTGCAAAGGGAATTAAAACCAGTAGTAAAAGGTTCTATAGCCATATAAAAAGAAGAAAACAAAGAAAAGTGGTGGGATCGCTAAACACTGAGGATGGAGTCTTATGAAAGGAGACTCAAAGAGCTTGGCTTGTTTAGCCTAACAAAAAGAAGGCTGAGGGGAGATATGATTGCTCTTTGTAAATATATCAGAGGATAAATATCAGGGAGGGAGAGGAATTATTTAAGCTTAGTACCAATGTGGACACAAGAACAAATGGTTATAAACTGGACAGTAGGAAGTTTAGATTTGAAATTAGATGAAGGTTTCTAACTATTAGAGGAGTGAAGTTCTGGAACAGCCTTCCAAGGGGAGTAGTGGGGGCAAAAGACATATCTGGCTTCACGACCAAGCTCTGATAAGTTTATGGAGGGAATGGTATGATGGGATAGCCTAATTTTGGCAATTGATCTTTGATTATTAGCAGGTAAATATGCCCAATGATCTGTGATGGGATGTTGGATGGGTTGGGATCTGAGTTACTATAGAGAATTCTTTCCTGGGTGCTGGCTGGTGAGTCTTGCCCACGTGCTCAGGATTTAACTGATTGCCATATTTGGGGTCGGGAAGGAATTTTCCTCCAGGGAAGATTGGCAGAGGCCTGGAGGTTTTTCAACTTCCTCTGCAGCATGGGGCAGGGTCACTTGCTGGAGGATTCTCTGCACCTTGAGGACTTCAAACCACAATTTGAGGACTTCAGTAACTCAGACATAGGCTAGGGGTTTGTTACAGGAGTGGATGGGTGAGATTCTGTGGCCTGCGCTGTGCAGGAGGTCAGACTAGATGATCATAATGGTCCCTTCTGACCTTAAAGTCTATGAGAGGGTCCTTGGGGAGGGAGGAGTAATGGCCCAGCTCTATCCACTGACAACTCTTGAAAAGAAAGAAACCAAGGTACTAGAGAATTACCCCATCAGCCATGCAGATGTCACAGGCAGGTCAGTAGCAATGCCTTACAATCAACAGTGAAACAGCCTCTGATAGAGCTAATAAAATGAGCCTGGACACCTGACCTTGGAACGGTGGGGGTGGGGGGATCTACCACCAAGGAAGTGTTGTATTTAATTTAGATGGACTATATGGGCCCAGGAAGTTAACAGTGTTAATATAACCCAGTCACTGTCCAACATTTACCAGTGTCAAACAAGGTTCAGGGTTTGGTATACAGAGACCTCAGCCTGGTTACTTCCCTGGCAAACACCACTGAAAATCCTTTTCCTATTTATGAAAAAAACAGGAAAGAAAGAAAAAAGGTTAAAGCATTGAAATGTAAAGTAAGGTTTCCATTTAACAATATCCCTTGCTCTTTTTCCCTTTAGCTGGAGAGAGTTTTTAGGACAACCTCACCCCACCCCCAGTTTGACAGTCTTTTATGGTATTAAAGATGGTAGTAACTGTCTTTTTTTTTGTGGGGGAGAAAGAGAAGTTAGTAGAGATGGGCTGGATTGTTTTGTTAAAATCCAATTCCATTTCCTAAGAAGACAAAACAAGACAGCACGCACAAAAGGGGAAGAGAAAAGAACAGCAAAGACAGAAAATGCAGCTCCTTTTTCTGATGGTGAAACTCACTCCAGTGGTCCATTTTCCCCCCAAAGTCCCTTTTTTTTTTTTTTTTTAAGGATCCCAAAAGGGAGTGATGTGTGGAATAGTCCATTCTCTCATTTTGTCCTCCAATTAGGCCTAGTTTCCAAAATGCCAATTGTGGTTCTACACCTTTCTTGTTTACCAAGCATGTTCTTTACAAAGTCATTGAGTTGTATCAGCAGGTCTTTTTGTTTAGACTAATTCAGTTTTTCTGTCAGCCTTTCATGCCTTGTGTTATGAACATCTTATGAACTTTTACATACTTTTTACAGTTGAGCTTACAACTGTATTGAATTGAAAATTCAATGAAGGCAGCCAACCAGATACAGAGGTGGAGTTTAAACCTACTCACACTCACTCAGACCCCTTAATGTTAGATCTACTTACAATCACTCTTTCCACGTGTAAGGGAACTTGCCAGTGTAACTTACACATTGAGGCGTTAGAAGAAAAGGTAAGTTAAAGTACCACCCAGCCAACTTGAACTTACTCCATTTTACCTTTCTTCCTAGCTCCTTGGTGTGTAAGTTACACTAACTTATACAACTGTATGTGGTCCTAGAGCAGGTGTCAATAAGTCTAAGCAGGATATAGTAAGCATAAGAGGATGTTCTCATCTTAGGAACCATCTCTGAATTAATTTAGCCCAGTAAGTTTGCCCTCCTGTTTGGACACTGCTCCCAATAAAAGCCACCAAAATGATCTGTATCTAGTTAATGTTGTATACAAAATAGTGTAAGTGGTACATTTAACAAAAGGATAAGTACCTGAAAGGAGATAATTTGGGCTCACTGCTTTGTTCAGAAGACCAGAACAGTCCTTCTGGATGTTATCATTGAGGAGAAATAACTCCTGTTGCCTCTACCACAGCTGCAGATGAGGTCATAGGGAATTCAGGAGAGGATTTGAATGCATGATACAAGGGATGCTTATGTAAGGGAAGCTCTATTATGTTTTGGGTTTTTTTTTAAAGAAACAAACATAGACAATACTTTAGCAATTCCACTTAAAGGAACACTTTCAACTTGAAATATAATCAAGTAACAGGAAAAAAGTAAAAAATAATTTAAAATTACTGCTCCTGCCCTGGATTCCCCTCTCCCAATTTTTGTGGTTTTACAATTACATTTTATTTTTTACAGATGGTTTTCTTCCCCCTGTTGCTGGGTGAAAGACACAAACAACCGGGGAAAGTGACTAATTCACTATTCAAGAGAAAAAAATGAACCCATACATACACAAAGGGCTGCCAAATGCACACTAGATTAGGTGTGAATTTTAAGATGGCTGTGTCCGTTTAATATACCTCATTACAACTTTGAAAGCTGCCTTCTTTGGCATGCATTGAAAATCAAAGCTGAATTTCCTGAGTCCTAAAAAGCGTCATGAAACTGCAAGATGGCAGATTCCTATCTGATTATTTATTCTTTTATTATACTTAAGACATTTAATGTTTTTAGTGATTTACTCTTCTTTGTAATTAGATGTAGTGATTAGGATGTATTGCATGTTATATTACGCTGCAATTTTCATTTAATACACTCCAGAGTGCTTCTTCATTGCCACAAAATGTCAGTATTGCTATGGATTATGCTAAAATTCTTCAAAATAAAATCTTATTTAAAATAAAATATTTCTAGCCCTCCAGGCACCATGAATGCTTCAAAGGAAAATTAAGAAAGTTCTACTCCTTCAAGTTACTAACACTGTAAATGGACATGCTGGCTTGTTCAGGCTTTGGGCAGACAGACTGCAAAAACAGCAACAAGACAGATGTGAACTTTTCCGTTCTTTTTAATAGAATCCTGCCTGGTGAAAGCCAAGATCTGGGGATCTGCTTAGTGACTTGGGATCAGAATCGAGGTTTTGTGGAAGTCCTGCAAGGGCAACACATTCAACTCCTTGGGGAAAAAAAGCATTTTGTGTTGCATGAAGCAACACTGCCAGGGTTGAAATGGATTTGGGTTCAGGCTGCTTGGGTGAGGCAAGGGTCATCCTAACATGGGGCCTTCTAAGGGTGATGGCAGGAGAGGTCAAGAAGAGGGACAGGGAAGAAGTCTGTCAAAAGAAAAAACAAAATCAAACCTTTTGTGGTCTTCTAATGCCATCTTAACTGACAACACCACTCCAGTGCTAAATACCATGCCAGATACATCCATCTTCTATGCTTCTCCAGCATGTCTGGATACATCTGGCATGATGTCGTAACACATACCTATCACTGGAAATGACGTTACTGAGCACAATTCTGTCGGAACTCAAGGACTTTCTGATTAGGGCTATCAAGCAATTAAAAACATTAATCGTGCGATTAATCATGCTATTAAACAACAATAGAATAACATTTATTTAAATATTTTTGGATATTTTCTACATTTTTCAAATATAATTATTTCAATTACAACACAGAATACAAAGTGTACAGTGCTCACTTTATATTTATTTTTGTTACACATATTTACACTGTAAAAACAAAATAATTAGTATTTTTCAATTCACCTAATACAAGTACTGTAGTGCTATCTCTTTATCGTGAAAGTTGAACTTACAAATGTAGAATTATGTACAAAAAACCCCTGCTTTCAAAAATAAAACAATGTAAAACTTTAGAGCCTACCAGTCCAATCAGTCCTACTTCTTGTTCAGCCAATCGCTCAGACAAACAAGTTTGTTTACATTTGCAAAAGATAAGGCCTGCTTCTTGTTTACAATGTCACCTGAAAGTGAAAACAGGCATTCGCATGGCACTGTTGTAGCCAGTGTCGCAAGATATTTACATGCTAGATGCGCTAAAGATTCATATGTCCCTTCATGCTTCAACCACCATTCCAGAGGACATGTCCATGCTGATGATGGGTTCTGCTTGATAACAATCCAAAGCAATGCAGATCAACGCATGTTCATTTTCATCATCTGAGTCAGATGCCACCAGCAGAAAGTTGATTTTCTTTTACGGTAATTTGGGTTCTGTAGTTTCTGCATCAGTGTTTCTCTTTTAAGACTTCTGAAAGCATGCTCCACACCTCGTCTCTCTCAGATTTTGGAAGGCACTTCAGCTTCTTAAATCTTGGGTCAAGTGCTGTAGCTATTTTTAGAAATTTGGTACCTTCTTTGCATTTTGTCAAAATTACAGTGAAAGTGTTCTTAAAATGAACAACGTGCTGGGTCAATATCTGAGACTCCTAAAACATGAAATATATGGCAGATTGCAGGTAAAACAGAGCAGGAGACATACAATTCTCCCCAAAGGAGTTCAGTCACAAATTTAATTAATGAATTATTTTTTTAATGAGCATCATCAGCATAGAAGCATGTCCGCTGGAACAATGGCCAAAGCACAAAGAGGCATATAATCTTTAGCGAGTCTGACACGTAAATATCTTACGACACCAGCTACAACACTGCCATGCAAATGCCTGTTCTCACTTTCAGGTGACATTTTAATTCAGAAGTGGGCATCATTATCTCTCGTAAATGTAAACAAACTTGTTTCTCTTAGCGATTGGCTGAACAAGAAGTAGGACTGAGTGGACTTGTAGGCTCTAAAGTTTTACATTGTTTTGTTTTTGAGTGCAGTTATGTAACAAAAAAAATCTACATTTGTAAATTGCACTTTCAGGACAAAGAGATTGCACTACAGTACTTTTATGAGGTGACTTGAAAAATACTATTTTTTATAATTTTTACAGTGCAAATATTTGTAATAAAAATAATATAAAGTGAGCACTGTACACTTTTTCTGTGTTGTAATTGAAATCGATATTTGAAAAAGTAGAAAAACATCTAAAATATTTAATAAATTTCAATTGGTATTTTATTGTTTAACAGTGCAATTAATTTATATATATTTTAATCATGATTAATTTTTTTGAGTTAATTGCATGAGTCAACTGAGATTAATTGACAGCCCTACTTCTGAGCAGCAGCCAAAGGCTGAAACACAAAGATAAAACAGTTAGGTGTAGTTTTGGTTTGAGGCCTAGAGGGCTCATTAATAAAATTGCTCTCAGCTAATTGGTCCAATAGCAGAGCTTGGAAAATGTTTCCAGTTCCAAGAGCATTTTTACTAGTATGCCACTAAGCACTTTTGCAACAGTCTTTCCTACACAATTCTAGCAGCAGACATTTCACAGACCACTTGAGTTGGAGATTAATGCTTTATGACATTTGAAAGCTGGAATTCCATATCATTCAGATTGCATAAAGCATTCATTTCTGTCCTTTGAGCTTATCTGACCTTAAAACTGTGTCTGGCCTACATTGGTCCCTTCAGTCTATTGGGGCTTACCATTCTTTGTTTGTTTGTTTATTGCATTGGTCCAAACCTAAAAATAGCAGTGTAACTTTCAATCCCTCAAACTACCTACAGGTTGCCTATTTGCCAGCTCAGTGGATTTAAGCAGCAAAAAATGTCTGAACTGCCATTTCTAAGGTTTTATCTAGGTTAATGGGTGTATTAGCAGATGTGGAACACAGCCAGACTGAATCCAATTAACACATCTTACAGGGTATAAATTTTCCTGTAAAGAAAAAAAGTAACACTTTCAATTTACTTTTTTCCTTAGTCCCAGTCATTGCAATGTAATTATGCAACATGGGCTAGATTCTCCCCAGTAGTGAGGCTACTTTGCTGGTACACTGCTGGTACAAAATGGCCCTAAAGCTGGCATAACAGGCTCCTAAAGGATCACCACAATGTAAAGGGATCCTCTAGCATTGTAGGGCAGCGGTAGCAGCTTTTCTACAGCACTCCTTCCCTGTGGGTGGCATGGGGTACTACATGAGCTGCTATGTTTTCTCTGTGCCACCAGAGGATTAGTATTAGGCCTGGCTGGGTAAAAGAGATGTGGCCAGGCTTCCTTACACCCTGACAATTCCCAACTGCCATATTGGTTCCTTGGGGCCACTAGCAGCCAGCATAATATACAACGGGCTTCAGACTGCTGATAGTGACATCAAATGACCAGTTTGGTACACAGCTGGCCTAGAATTTGTGGAATGCAAAGGCTCCTTTGCCTCTGTTGAGCAGTGTATACCTAGGCCACAGCTGGGGATCCAAGTCCTAACATTGTTAACTGACAGTACAATGTACACACAATTCTTAAATTGAAGTGCATAGGGCTGCATCTTTAACCAGTAAAATAACATATACGTGTTTAAATGAAAGGCACAGTAGCTTAGAACATAAACATAAGAACATAAGAATGGCTGTACTGGGTCAGACCAAAGGTCCATCTAGCCCAGTATCCTGTCTACCGACAGCGGCCAATACCAGGTGCCCTAGAGGGAGTGAACCTAACAGGTAATGATCAAGTGATCTCTCTCCTGCCATTCATCTCCACCCTCTGACAAACAGAGTCTAGGGACACCATTCCTTACCCATCGTGGCTAATAGCCATAATGGACTTAACCTCCATGAATTTATCCAGTTCTCTTTTAAATGCTGTTATAGTCCTAGCCTTCACAACCTCCTCAGGTAAAGAGTTCCACAAGTTGACCGTGCACTGTGTGAAGAAGAACTTCCTTTTATTTGTTTTAAACCCGCTGCCTATTAATTTCATTTGGTGACCCCTAGTTCTTGTATTATGGGAATAAGTAAATAACTTTTCCTTATCTACTTTCTCCACATCACTCATAATTTTATATACCTCTATCATATTCCCTCCTTAGTCTCCTCTTTTCCAAGCTGAAAAGTTCTAGCCTCTTTAATCTCTCCTCATATGGGACCCTCTCCAAGCCCCTAATCATTTTAGTTGCCCTTCTCTGAACCTTTTCTAGTGCCAGTATATCTTTTTTGAGATGAGATGACCACATCTGTACACAGTATTCAAGATGTGGGCGTACCATCGATTTATATAAGGGCAATAAGATATTCTCTGTCTTATTCTCTGTCCCCTTTTTAATGATTCCTAACATCCTGTTTGCTTTTTTGACCGCCTCTGCACACTGCGTGGACATCTTCAGAGAACTATCCACAATGACTCCAAGATCTTTTTCCTGATTTGTTGTAGCTAAATTAGCCCCCATTATATTGTATGTATAGTTGGGGTTATTTTTTCCAATGTGCATTACTTTACATTTATCCACATTATATTTCATTTGCCATTTTGTTGCCCAATCACTTAGTTTTGTGAGATCTTTTTGAAGTTCTTCACAGTCTGCTTTGGTCTTAACTATCTTGAGCAGTTTAGTATCATCTGCAAACTTTGCCACCTCACTGTTTACCCCTTTCTCCAGATCATTTATGAATAAATTGAATAGGATTGGTCCTAGGACTGACCCTTGGGGAACACCACTAGTTACCCCTCTCCATTCTGATAATTTACCATTAATTCCTAACCCTTTGTTCCCTGTCTTTTAACCAGTTCTCAATCCATCAAAGGACCTTTCCTTTTATCCCATGACAACTTAATTTACGTGAGAGCCTGTGGTGAGGGACCTTGTCAAAGGCTTTCTGGAAATCTAAGTACACTATTTCCACTGGATTCCCCTTGTCCACATGTTTGTTGACCCCTTCAAAGAACTCTAATAGATTAGTAAGACACAATTTCCCTTTAGAGAAACCACGTTGACTTTTGCCCAACAATTTATGTTCTTCTGTGCGTCTGACAATTTTATTCTTTACTATTGTTTCGACTAATTTGCCCGGTACCGACTTACCGGTCTGTAATTGCCGGGATCACCTCTAGAGCCCTTTTTAAATATTGGCGTTACATTGGCTATCTTCCAGTCATTGGGTACAGAGGCCGATTTAAAGGACAGGTTACAAACCCTAGTTAATAGTTCCGCAATTTCACATTTGAGTTCTTTCAGAACTCTTGGGTGAATGCCATCTGGTCCTGGTGACTTGTTAATGTTAAGTTTATCAATTAATTCCAAAACCTCCTCTAGTGACACTTCAATCTGTGACAGTTCCTCAGATTTGTCACCTAAAAAAGCTTAGCATTATTTACAGATCAGGAGTGTTTGAATATTTCAGATTCGTCAAGTGTCTTTATCTGCATTTCTCACCAATTTCCCTGTAAAACAGATTAGGAAGTGGGAGTGTTCAAAGGTGTTAATGTAATGTTCTGCAGAGTTTACAGATTTCTATTGGCTTTGGTTATATTTACAATTTTTACATACCATTCTGTTCAGTTTAAAGGGACAATATCAACTTACATTTGTCCAGAAAATTAAATGTTGTAGAAGCAAGGCTCTATAAAACTTAAAAAATGCTTTCACATTTAAAAAAAAAATTAGTGAAAATATTTTTACATAAGTAAACAAAACCCAGTCATTGCTGCATGAAGAACCTTAAACTAAACTAAACTGTAAGTAAAGGGCATAAATAGTGACAATCAAATTGGAGATATAAAATTATTTCACACTTAGTAATCTAAATTGATATTAGTAATGCAGGAAAAACTCTGCTTATTTAAAACATATTATTTCTCAGTTGAAAATATTAATTTTTTCTCCATATATTTGCCAGTGATAGCTGGTATTTAAATTTAAGAATAGGGCCAACTAGAGTAGAAAACCAACACAATTCTGCGGGATATACATAGATTTTGTATAGACTCAGTCTCTTGCATAGCTAGTAAACTCTTTGGAGTGTGAACTGTCTTTTTATTATGAGTATATAGCACCTAGCACAATGGGCCCCATACTTGTGATTATCTAGGTACAATTGTTACGGATCTAACAATTAATACCACTTCTAACCGCAATACTGCTGATTTGGGGTGAGAATCCACAGCAGATTTCTATTGTTACTGCTCATCATGATAGTTGAAAGTCAAATACTTAATTTAATCTCATGCTGTAGAATGGGAAGTACTATTTGACACCTCATTTCTCTTCTGTGCACCAAACAAGGACAAGAGGTGGAGGAATAATAGCACCAGTGGCATTTTGGCTACGCAAGTAAACCTGCAATGCTGTCTCAGGTTCTGCTGTACAGCTGCATGGCTTGAACTGGGTAGGTAAAGTAGTCACTTGGTTGCCACTACCATTACTTTCTCCTTGCCTTGGTGATACCCAGGGGCCTACAGGACAATGCCAGTGCATTTTACTGCAGTGCTAGTACTGTCGAGTGACTGTACCAGCATCTCCTCAGGCTCACAGAAAACCTGAGCCCTACAGGCCCATTCGTGTCCTAAGTGTGAGAAGAGAGGGAGGCATTTAGAATATAGAGTCTTTTTTTTTTTTTTTGCTAGTCAGTCAACACTGAAATGCTACTTTTCATGCTGGGATCTAAGAAAACATGTTGTTTGTTTATTTTTTGAGAGAATTTAACTGTTTTATTTGATATAATGGTTAAAGCCTCAGGGTCTTACGTGCACCCCCTGCCACTGCTGAATAGTGTTAGGTTGTAAGAGCAGAAGAAGATGAAGCATACCACGAAATGGCGTATCTTTCTTCTGCTCCAACATGTGCCCCAGTGCCATAAGGAGTTATTCTTTCTCTCTCCATTAGTACATAAAGCTGGGAGACATCTCCAGGAGGGAGGAAGAAAAAGAAAGAACAGGCACATTAAGTCAATGAGTAAAGACAGCAAGCAAGAGTGAAAAATGAAATGGAAGAAAAAGGGCTCTCTATAGCGGGGGAAAGCTGTGACTGCTATAGTCTAAGCAGAAAGCACCACAGCACTATATTTGGGAGGTTTTATAGGTGTTCTCTGCAAAATTGGACTTTTGCCGTATTGTACAACATACACTTTTGCACTATGCACATATTTTACTATCATTTTGCATTTCTAGGATACTGTAGTGAACTGACTAGGGTGGACAGGTATAATTGTGATTTACTGGATGGAATCGGAATGGCTCAACTGTGTGTCATAGGCACTGCACTACTACCAATTAACAGAGAGTCTCCATTAATGGTAGGTGCTTTGGAACAGGATAAATTAAATTCTATTTCTACTGCTGATTAAATTCTGAATTAACATTAGCACAGTAACAACTATTACATTCCTAGATAGGTACTGAGTAGTTATTTTACTTTTCTTCCAAATATCTCAAAGCACTTTACAAACATGACTTAATTATCATAGCTTATGTGGCAGATGGGGAATTATTATTAATTATTATTATTTTGCACTGAGTTTCAAGCATCTTTAAAAATCTCCCCCCCTTTAAAAAACGGAAAGTCTCAGAGACCTACCTGGGCATGAAAAAATGAATGCGCACATACCACCCTTCCCCCCCCTTGCCACATTTATAAACACAATTAATATGAGCAAATATGTAAATAACTAGTGGCGCTTCTTACAAGTAATTTACTTGATTTGTGCACAACTCAGGCAAGGGTAGACTCAAATCCAGTTGCCTAATTGTTTATGGAGTTTTGGCACACGTATTTTGAAACAAATCCGCCCCATAGACAGTTGTCAATTTCCCCCATTCAACTGGCATTAGTCTGTAACGCAACTTGGGTTACTGTGGTGAGGGTTTTGGTGGGGAAGAAGTGGAAATTTGGTGTAAGGGGTTGCTGTTGACATGAGCGTGGCTAGCTGCCTATCTTACTCCTATCTCCATCTGCTGCTCCTGTGGATGAGAGAGGGGCCAGGTTGCATCATGGATGCATCTGCTGCTTCTGCTCTTGATGTGAAAGGAGCTGCATGCCCGCCCCTGCCGCGGATGCAGGAGGGGCTGCATGCGTGCAGGAGGTGCATCTGCTGCTGGCGGAGGAGTAGCCGCTTGCACCCCAGGCTAGCGAGCCGCTCAGCCCGCTCCCCGTCTGGCTGGGCGAGCCAGAGCCTCCGTCTGTCCCCGGGGCAGTCATCACGCGGGGGAAGGCGGGGCAGGGGCGGAGCAGCAGGCGGGGGCTGGCCCGGCGCTGCGTGCCGGTGGCTGCAGAGCTGGAGGGAGCAGCGGCAGGAGGAGCGAGGAGGAGGAAGATGGTGGAGCTGGAGGTAGGAGCCGCTGAAGTGAAGGCTCGTTCCCCGGCTGGCTGCCCTGCTCCCCGGGCTCAGCTGCACCGCGCTGCCTGCTGAAGGGGCCTGCGCAGACTCCGGCCGAGGTAAAGAGGCTTCTCCCTGTCAGCTCCCCAGCCAGCTGTGGGAGGGGGATGCTGGGGCTGGGCTGAAGTGAGGGGAAATGAAGGAAGGGGAAGAAAGCCGGCTGGCCCCAAATGAATTTGCATTTGGTGCTGAGGGCAGGTGCTGAGCCCGCCTGCGGATGGGGGCTCGCTTAGAAGCCTGGCTGCAGGAGGGCCTGGCTGGCCGCACAGGGCTCGGGGTGTGTGTGTGTGGGGGGGAGCAGGGGATGTGAGCTAACCTGGCTGACATAGACAGGGGGTTATGGCATGATTCTTCCCCTCCCCCCAGGATCTGCTGGCAGCTGAGGATGCTGCGACTGAAAAAATGAGGTGGTGGCAGCCGCCAGCATCAGAAGTGCACAGTGTTGTGGCAGGCACTTGCTGTGTGGAGCATGCACCAGTGGGGCGGGGGGATGGGAGACAGCAGGTTTTAGGAGTGTGTGTGTGAGAGCGAGAGAGAGCGAGCGCACGAGATTTGCATGTCTCCCTAAGCTGCAATGAAAGATACACAGATATATTAATGCCCCAGGAGCCAGGTATTGCTGCAAACAGTGTCAATAACAGTAGTAATTATGTGTGGGGTTTTTGTGTGTGAGGGGAGTGTATTACTCTATGAACCCTTTTATGTTGGTGTGTGTTGTTACTGGAGCTAATAGATTACTTTCCTTTGATTGAGAGTGTGGGAAAAGATGGGGGGAGGGGAGCGGAGGGAGGAGACTAGCAACAGAACGGGCAACACATGGTCCTGGCAGAACAGGGGAAGAAGATGACATCTCCTGCAGAAGATGCTGCTGGTCTCCTGAAAGCTCCTGCTTTGGAAGGAGGTTCCAGGAATAGGAGATTGAGCCCATCCCTGGTGCATCCCAGGGTCTGTCATTTGCCTCTGTAGCTCTGTGTCTGAATTGGGATGGGGATGACAAGCTAGTATTGTCAAATGCCACTTTTAGGGAGCAGAACCCTCTTGATCTGTTCTTGTTCTAAGCACCATCTTCATAGATCCTGGTGCAATCGGGCTGTGGCTTGGTTAAATCACACTCTCAGTCATCGCAGATATGTATCTTTCACCTTCTTTCTGGGAAGCTTGGTTTTTCCAGTAGCAATTCACTGAGGCTTGTTTTGCTGTCGTCATGTGGAAATCTGCGTTTAGGGAGGATACTGGGGCTTAGGCCTGAGCTTTCAGAAAAATGACCTGTCTTTCAACTTCTTGTGGTTTTATTAGAATGGGGGCTTTCAGCTTATTATAATGTGCACTACAGATCTTTAACATTGTCATAACGGCCCATGAACTAAAGCAATGGGACAGAAAATGGACTAGAAGGCATTGATGTTTGCCTGGCTCTGCATATATTAAGGATGAGCTAACAAGGGGGTGTGGGACAAACAAGGCATGTGTCATTAAATTCTACCCTCATTGTACATTACTTTATACCAGGTAGTTAGTTAGAACAAATACTACTATTTAATACCACTTTGTTAACATGTTTCATAGGGTCTCAATTAACATGCTTTGGAAAATATTCCAGTCACAATACTTTAAATTTCACTGCATTGCTGTCAAAATCTGAACTGTGTGCCCCTGTCTTTGCAGCCTGTGGCTGTCATACTTCCAGAAACAAATACACAACATCTTGTCATCATCAGTGTTTGAGAAATAAAGGGTAAATCTTTTTATAGATAACCAAAAGTGAGGTCATTTGTACCTTTCACTTAAATCTATGAGTCAGTTTAGAAACTCTGGGTGTCAGAAATCTGCTTATTATTGTTTCGTATTTCATTAATTTCCAGTGCTTCAGATGAGGCTTTCTCTGCCCAGTCAATCCATAGCACAGCTTTTATTTTTCCTCTTCTACACTTCTTT
This sequence comes from Mauremys reevesii, assembly GCF_016161935.1. NCBI lineage: Eukaryota > Metazoa > Chordata > Testudines > Geoemydidae > Mauremys > Mauremys reevesii. The sequence goes on along the minus strand of NC_052628.1, from coordinate 90,783,004 downwards.
CATTCTGATTTGGAATATGTTTGAAATGTCAGTGTATGTAATTATCAGAGATTTAGGGATACATTTTAGATAGATGCAATCTTTTAAATGTTGGGTCTATGTTCTTATGTTAGTTCTGTGGAACTATTATCTAAAACTATAATCTAAAAAATAGTCATTATTTTTCCCCTTTCTGAAGCTCTTCTTTGCCACTTAAGAGCAAGCTATTTTTTTTTAAAAAGCATTGTTACCAACCAACTTGTGTGTGTGTGTATGTATATGTATGCTGAGAAGTTACATTTCTAGTAAACTGAAATGAAGGAATATGGGAAATTGTACAAATGCAATAAATAAAGCATTTTTCATCCATTTTGAGTTTTTAAAATTAATTTCTAATTAGCAAGTATAAAGTATATTGAGAGCTTGGTTGAAAGAAAGAAGAGCAGCATTGTGTTTACTGGGAAAAAAGCATGAAGTAATGAAGCTGTGAGTCTGAATTGATTTGGTAAGTAATGGGTAGGCAAGGCTAGTGGTATGTTATGAATCCTGTAATTCACTGGACTGAGTTATTGTACCTTTTTTTTTTTTTTGATTGTAGCTTGCAGCAATACATTTTGTTTTGCAATAATGTGCTGTCTTCACTTAAAATAGCAGTAATGTGTTTCTGACTATTATTCCATCTTCTAGCAGATGCAAAGGCCAGCCTTTTAGAAGGCCGTTAAAGAAAAAATATCCATGAATTGACCCTTTGGTTATACAGTGAAAGAATGCCAGGAGAGGTGGATTTTATTGCAAGGTGCTGGTTAGATAGGAAGGAGAGCTGTTTTGAAAGGGGAGAAGAGGAGAGGCAGAAATCCTTTTTTAGGCTTCCTTCTTTCAGTTTCATAATTACTTAACTTCAAACCAATTCCACTGTATTCTGTACTTAGTGACTTCCCCCCAAATATCTAGCTATAATGGGTTTTGTGATTCACATTTCAGGAGGATGTGGGGGAGATCTGTTTAATATATTTTTTTTTAAATTGTCTCAGGATGTATTTTCACTATAGATTAATAGCTCGGAAGGAGCCATATGTTCTATGACACTTAGGGTGACCAGATGAGATGAAGAAAATATCGGGACATATGGGTAGGGTGGGGAGGTCCGCTGGCGGAGCAAAAAAAAAAAAAGCCAAGTGTTGCCAGTGGAGTGAAGCATCAGGACAAATTGCGTCCAGACTGAAGATCGGTCGGGACGAGGGACAACCACCCAAATATTTTATCGGGACGGCTGGTCACCCTAATGACACTGGATGCAATGGCATGATGTAGTCAGGTTTTGTTTGAAATCGCTAGAATCCCTGGAACCAAAGGTGAAAATCCTGGCATGTTCAGTTCAGTGCTTCATTCTTCTGAGACACATAAATTGAATTACATGTAGTTCACAGCGAATGGATCTTTAGGATGAAACCTTAAAAATGGTGGTCTTGTGTGCTCTATGCGGATATTAAAGATTCCATAACACTCTCAGCAAGAGAATGTTTATTCCTTTGTCTCCTTGGCTAAAATATGTGGGGACCCGATTGAAAACTATGAGAAACCCAGAGTTTGATTTATCTCTATCTGGTGTTAGTTAATTCAGGGCTCTTTGACTTCAGTGGGACAAGAAATAGGCTTTTGATTTCTCTGATGTCAGCTCTAATACACGTCTGTAGCATAAAATAATATTTACCATAAAACCCACAACAAACTTCAAAAAGTTTCTGATCAGCTTGAAAAATTACACTTCTGTTTGAAAATTTTTAACCTGTTGTTAAAAGTAACACCTCTAGTAGTACTAGATCTGAAAGGGAAGAGAGGAGAAAACTATTTCTCACCTTATTTGTGTATTCAACAGTGTTTTGTGTATACTCAGTTTCACTGTTTTAGTTTTCCCTTGTATCTGACTGGGTCTTTAACACAGCAACAGGGCAGATATATTCAGGAAAATATGATTGTAAAACTACAAAAGTTAGCAGGAGGCAATGCACCCTACTAAGTTCACTATGGTACTGTGTAAGTTTGAGGGCAGGTTTAGAACCTGAAACTAATTCTGAATTTTTAAAAATGATTATAGATTTCAAGTTCACAGTGTCTCTTCAAAATGAGAAAACCAAGGAAAATCAAAATGAAAGCTGAAGCTTTCAACTCGCATCTTTATGCCTAGGTATCACAGGTCAGATTCTCCTTCTCTTATGCATATTTTATAGTGGACTAACTGCATTTATTTGATGGAGTTAACCCAGAGTAAATCAAGAGTAAGTGAGACGGGAGCCAGGCCCTACTACGTGTTTCCAAACAATGGATGATCATATATATCCTATGTGCTGAAGTATGTAGGGTCAATATTATGGTATTAGTTAAGAGAGATTTAACTCTGACTCCTAGCTCCTTTGGATTTAAGTTAGACTCTTAATGTTACAGGAGCATGTTTTTGTGGTAGTGGTTTTATTGTATAAAAGCTGCAAGTCTTTTAATTAATATGAGGTTTGTAGGCTACTGTCTGTTCATTCACTTCCGAAGTGGAATAAAATAGATTGTGTGTGATGCAGATGGTATTGGGGTTAGGAGTGTTTGAAAACAAAGGATTGATTAATCTTGCTTCATAGTATTGATCAATTTGATAAACCAGCTGCTAAGAGCAGTACAATAGTATTTTCTATTTTCACTATGAGAACTTTTGCTCATACAAGGCTGCATGTTTGTTATTTTTACTGGAAGGGCTTGGGGAAGTGTCCTTGTGTGCTGCTTCTAAAATGGAAAATAAGGATTTTCCTTTTACATTTTCCATGAGTAATGAATATGGAGACTTCCATGATGGTGATGGCATTTCTCCTAATTCTAAAACAATCTTCCTATGTTTTACTGAAGTTGAAACAAGGACAAATATCATTATAGAGTCATAGAAATGAGGGATGGAAAAAGACATTATAGGTCACCTAGTCTATCTTGCTGCCAATACAGGATTGTTCCCAACAGTACATTTTCTAGTGCTTGGTCAAGTCTGGTTTTAATGTCTTGAGTCAAAGGGCTTTCCCCACTTCTATTAGACTATGGCAAACTCTTCCAGGAGATCTAACTGTAAGCAAGCTTTTCTTGATAGTCCGTGGGATTGCGTAATTTAGACAGGAGACTAATCAGAAGGGATAAGATAAAAATATATAAAATAATAAATGGTAGAATGTTCTCCCTGTCTCATAACAAAAGCATATGGAGACGTTCAGTGAGATTAAAAAAGGTGGTAAATTTAAAACTGATAAAAAGAAATACTTTTACCCACAATGCACGTTTGGACTGTGGTGGTACTTGTTGCAGGAAGTAATTGAGATGAAAAACTTAGAAAGATTTGAAAAGCGGATTGAACATCAATATGGATGACAAGAGTATTCAGAACTAGTGGTTACATACATTTTGGTAGAGATACTAAATCTCATGCTTCAGAGTTTAATCCTTACTAGTTAAAGACTGCTTTAGGAAGAGTTTTCAGGTGAGGAGCAGATTATTCAACATCCGCTTAATGTGGTTTCTTTCTCCTTCCTCTGAATCATTGGCTGCTAGGCACTGTCAGAGACCGGGTATTGGAAAAGATGGACTGTAAATCAGATCCAGTCTTGCAGTCCTATCTTCCTAGGTGCTCCTTCTCCTCCTACTTTCACATCGTTACTCTTAGCTTCACTTCCATTCTACTACTCTAACTTAACTTCTTTTATCACCAATAAAGATTCTGCTTCCTGCTTGAAGTTGACACTTTCCAGGGAAACTTACGTTAAGACAATCCAAGGTCTGAGGTACACATCCCTTGCAAAGCCCATGTTGTCTTGTCCCTGCTGTGGCTCTGTTCCATTTGAAGTGGTGGGAGCAGGGCCCACCTACACAAGAACCACCTGCTGGGGGCAGATGGCTTGCCATTACTGCTCCTTGGACGGACTAGAACAGGGGTCGGCAACCTTTCAGAAGCGGTGTGCTGAGTCTTAATTTATTCACTCTAATTTAAGTGAATTAAATTACATGCCCGTAATACATTTTTAATGTTTTTAGAAGGTCTCTTTCTATAAGTCTATAATATAACTAAACTATTGTTGTATATAAAGTAAATAAGGTTTTTAAAATGTTTAAGAAGCTTCATTTAAAATTAAATTAAAATGCAGAGCCCCCAGGACTGGCGGCCAGGACCCAGGCAACATGAGTGCCACTGAAAATCAGCTCGCGTGCCGCCTTCGGCATGCGTGCCATAGGTTGCCTACCCCTGGACTAGAACCTCCCTCATTCCCTGCCTATCACTCCCTGTCCCATTCCTGAGGATGGAGGACATGAGTCCCTCCATCCCAAATACAGGACTCTCTTTGTGTGTGGGAGAGCTCCCAACCTCTTGCCACCAAAGCAGAAGGCCCTCTATGGTGGGTCATCTGAATGCCCCAATTGAGGGCTCTGAGTAGGGGGTCACCCTGCTACTATCACGTCATCAGAGTCCTCTAATGGGGTGACTGAGGTCCCCCCAACAGCCCTCTGCTCTGAGGTTATGGTAGACCCCCTTCCAATTCTGGCTTCTCTAGTGGTAGCTGGGCTCTCCCCTTCTTTGCCACCCTACCAGCAGCAGTGGCAGTCAGGCCTGCTCTCCCCAGTGCCTGAAGAGGATGGGGAGCAGCAGCAGCTGAGGTTCCTCTTACACTGCTGCCCAAATAGCAGTGGCTACCCAAAGGCTGAGCCACTGGAAGATTAGTGATGGTGATCAGCTCTGCACCCACTGCCATCTGAAGAGCCAGAGTCACCCCCGCCTCTAAGGTAAGCAGAGCTGCAGTGGGAGGGGCTGCCCCATCTGGATATCTCGTGGTCCTGCAGTAGATGTGTCATGCTTTAGGGCAGTCTGCTCTTCATGGGCTCCAGGCTGATGTGATGACATTACTAGGATATGATCACATTAGCTCCGTAGCCGGGAACTCTAGACACCAACCCTGCTTTCAGGTACTTGTAGGTGGCTATCACGTCCTTGACCCTCTCCATGTTGTCCTTGGCTCCTTGTTTACCTGTTAGGAATGTTTGCTCATAGGTCAGCTAGTCAAAAAAGAAAAAAGGAAGAAAAATATCACTGAAATTTTAGAACGAACAATCTTTTTTTCATGTATTTTTCAGTTTGTTTTAATGAAATATACTTTGTTTTTAACCAGGTCTGTTGTTTCAGTTGTAAGGTTGTTGGGGGCAGGTACTCTTTCATATTGTGTGTTTGTATGATGACTGATGCAAAGTCGCCCGGATCTCAGATGGGACCTGAGGTGCAACAACTATATAAATAATAATCAGTCCTCCTTAGACCAACTAACTGGAATAACAGAAGGATTTTAAAATCAATTAACAGCAATATATAAAAGAGCTCAAACAATAGATGCCCGCCTACAATACATGGAATACCCAAACTCAACTACTTAGTTCTTGTGTAAATACGAATAAAAGGAGAATTTTACATTTTTAACACATTTTAAAACCCTAGGGCAGGAAAGCCAAGTTGTTTTTTTAACATGTGTTATCTGGTCAAGATGAGCCCTAGCAGGGGGAAACACAATTCACACTGTCTATACTAGGTTGTTAACACTTATTTGCCAATACATTTTTAAAATGCACCTTTTATCATAGTCTAGATAAAACCTTTGAAGAGAAAGGTGAAGATAATGAAAATAGAAGAGACACACTCAATATACAGAACAGAACTTCTGAGCCTCATTGGAGGAATGGAAAACCCCAAACCAGTGATCTGCTTTTTCTGAATGGATTCCAGAACAACTGGATCAGCAAGTAAAAGCTTTAAAAATACAGCCCATGAAGTGCTAAATGTGGCTGTGAGAGGTGGCCCTCACCTCTGACCTATAATTATAAGCCTACAAAACTTTAAAGATAAGCCATCTATTTTATAGGCTGTCGGGGGAAAGAAACAAAAAGCTTACTTATTTAGAAGGGAAAAACTGACATTTCCCCAGGATTTTTATCACATAAGAACATAAGAATGGCCATACTGGGTGAGACGAAAGGTCCATCTAGTCTAGTATCCTGACAGTAACCAATACCAGGTGCCTTGGAGGAAATGAACAGAACAGGTAATCAAGTGATCCATCCCCTGTCGCCCATTCCCAGCTTCTGGCAAACCCCTTCTTACACTAATGGGGTGACTGCATGCAGAACACAGGAGGTATTCAGGGTATTAGATGTATTATCTGAGTCTCAGTAACCCTCATGATGATTAAAAGAAACATCAACTTTCATGTTTTAAAAACCCTGAAGAAGTTCTGAATTTTGCAATAACTTAAGAGCAGAAGAACTCAGTTAAAAAAGTCTTTGAGCAACTTCTTGTGTTAAATTAATTCTGGTTTGAAATTAAAATTACAATGCTATTTGTTAAATGAAGGATTTAAGCAGTTAATTTTTCTTATTAGTTATATGGTATATGCTTAGTTTCAGTGATTACATTTTAATTAATAGGGAACTTCTCTGGTAATATATTTGTATGAGTACCTAATTTTATGGTCCTGACTGAGAGGAGCCTATGCTATCCCTATGGCCTATGTACTGAATAAGGGGATCTATGGAAAATACCACTTATCTTCTTTTCATGTAGATAGAACTCAGTGAACATTTTCAATATCGTATACTTTCATTATGATCCTGATGTTCCCTACTATTGATCTTTCTACCTGACTAAAACTGCAAAGTAGGGCTAAACTCAGGATTCTACTCTCACTCAAGGACATGGCTTGCCTTGCTGATAATGCCTAACATTTAAAAGGTTCCAATGACATAATTCAGATTTTTTTTCATGGTTAATTTTATTTAATGTTAAACAAAGTGAGTACATTTCATAGGTCTTGAAAAACTTGCTATCCTAGAAATATACTAAGACTGTGGAAAAAGAAGAGAGAAAGAGAGCTGTCTGTTAGCTTGCTTCATTGTTTTATTATCGACAATCAGCTGGGAAGCACTAAGAGAGTATTACTGTATACTTAATAATATTGGTTCAGTTATAGCTTTAATGCCTGGACTCCTGTTCTGTCCTTAACCATGACCTTATAATAACCAGTCTTCTCACTTTACCCTCAGCAGGGTACTGTATATAGTTTTAATGTATGGAAAAACATTAAATTTAGACTTTTCATTTAATGATTCAGGTGGCAACGTACTGGTTACTCAGTAGTTTAACTGTGGGAGGGGAATCCAGAAATTTCTTGTCTTTATATTTCCTCCTAAAGACAGAGTGGGACTGGGACATGTATTTGCTGCACACTGTGCTACTTGGTGAAGAGAAGTAGCCATATTAATACATTGATTTGTTCTCACTGGGGTGGTTACTTCAGTTTATTGTAGGTGAGAAAGGACATTCTTTTGCATCCTGGCACACTGGGTATATGTATGCCCCTTCTGCATATCTTGATTTTCTGTCAGATTTATTCATTAATTACTCTTACCTAATACACAATGAATTCTTTCTTAAAGGAGATTTTAGTGCTGTGTTAAAGCCCAAATTAGATAAAGTAGCCACATATTTTGGATAATATTAAGCAATATTGTGAACTAAGTGACAGTGGGGAAGTTGCCACACAGTTGTAGAAAATGTACATTAGAGGAATAAATACTATCCAAAATAGCCCTTCTACCAGAGCAGGCATCTTTCAAAAGGAGATTGAAATCTCTGCAGCAAAAAAATGATCAGTGGTACTTTCCAATAAAATAAAGCTCAAGCTGAAGAAATTGAGTTGCATGATGACAATATTATTGCCTTTAGGGAACAATCTGCTATCATACACCACAGTTTTTTTGGGGGGTGGGGGTGGGGGAGGAGCTAATTTGTATGTTTTCGAAAATGTCCTTGCCATTGTATTTGTAGTAGTCCAAGGAATATAAGATCAGAACAACTGACTTGAAAAAGAAAACTGCAATAGATGCTATCACAACTTAGGACAACTGCATCTGTTTTTACCCTCTATAGTCCAGCAAGGGCACTCAGCCTAGGCTCCAGGCTCTTCAGCCGTCACCTCTTTTGAGTGGAGACACGCGTCTCTCTCCCTTCTGAGTGGGGTATTTCCAGACTGAACAATTCCTTGCCTTCACTGTGCTATTCCCCAGCAAAAGACAGACTGTCTTACGCTGGCCTTCTTTGCTTCTCCCCTCAAAAGACAGTGCCAGAGGTAAGTCACCACATAACCCTTTCTAAGCAAACACATTTATTCTTAAGGTGACAGCATTACAGAGAAAACTTATTAAAACAATAAAAGAGCCTATATCCATGCTAATAAGCTTACCAGAGATCACCTAAACCTCACCAAGGGTTCTGGTTGGTGATTAGTCCTTCAAACCCCACCCAGGGTTTGATCCTGTGATCACAAGTTCATCACAGCTTCAGCTCGGAACCAGCATGCAAGTCCTATGATGCCTCAATGGGACAAAAACTTCCACCTCCTCCCTAAGGATTGGGGGCCCCCCTTTTTCCCCAAAGGTCCTGTCTGTTTGCTGGATCAGAAAGAAGGCCCAGAGTCAGTTTTAACTCAGGCCGTTTAACCAAAAATCCATTCTTTGTCTGTTGTTTCTTAGCGAATCTGGTTTAAAACAGTATATGCAAGCCTTGCTGGAAGTAGCAGAGGTGTTGCAACCTGAGTGAATGGGCCTAACCACTCCCCATTGTTCTTAGTTGCTGGAGGGCTGTGGTTCTCCTCCCTCATGGAAATACATACAATCCTTCAAAAGTACATAACCATTGACATTTTTGTACAATGAGCTCCTAAAATACTTCACTCAATAAGGTTTGTCCATGATATTATGTGTGTCAAATGCATTTTTTAAAGTTGTATTAGGAAAACAACAAATGCAGATGAACTCCTACTATAACACAAATATGCAGTTTTTTGGATAACCTAAAAATCTTTCTGACTACAGAAGAACAAAAGTACAGTTTGAAGTAGAGATATCAACAGATGAAATTTAAAATGCTATAAGAAACCTACCAGATGGCAAATCTCCAGGACTAAAATGGTTTTCTTGATGAGTTCTGTAAATCTTAACACTATAAACTAGTGTATTGAATACTTCACATGCTCCATCATTCCTTTGAACAGAGAAAATTGTCCAGTTCCTGTTTGGAAGCCATTGGAAAAACATAAAAATCCAGAAGACAGTAGATACAACCCAGTCAGAAGAGGTGCCCCTAGGCACCCATCAGACATGAGACTTTTTAAAATTTTTCCATGCTGGTGGTTCCCAGTAGCATTCAGATATCTGGGGTATAAATGTTGCCTAGTTTACCTAAGTAAGAATGCTAAATTTGCATCCCCTTAGTACATCAGTATAAAAATTTTACAATTTAAGTGATATGCTGTAAAGTCATTTACCCTTCGTTTGAACAGCGTGAAAGAAACAAGTGAATTTTAATGAGCTTACAGAAAGCGGGAATATACTGCTTATGGAGAAAAGATGAACAGTACAAAGAAAAGACTTCTCTAGACAATTGCATTAGCAACTTAAAGTTATGCTGGTTTCCCAGGGGCTTCCCATTAGTGTCACCAAGTGAAGAAGAGGCAAAGCACCAATATAGTTTGGTGGGAAGGAAATTAGGCTTGGGGGTTTCAGTCCAGCTACAGTATTTTGCAGATTCTATGGAGGGGAACCCTATCGTAAAAGCATGTTTCGTGGAGGTGTCTCTTCATTTACTTTCTTGAAAAGAAAGTAAGCAGGTAGAACCCTGTGAATTTGACTGTACTAATGGGTAAAATGTCAGTGAGCTTTCAAGGCTGTGTATGTGTTTCTACAGTACTTACTGATAGCATTGCAACTAGAATGTTTACATTCAGATGGAATAAAACCCTGACGTGGGTCCCTCACTTGCTGGTCAGTGCTACTGAAGATCATTTGTGTTCAGGGTATTATTGAAGGAAAGAGAAGAGTGAGACTGAAAAAAGGAATAGGCTATTTAAAATTAAAACTTATGTTGTCTAAGTTCCATTTTACAAAATTTCATCATGGTAAAAAAAAAAAAAGACCAAGTGTTATGGCAATGCAGTAATTTTAAATATTAGGTCAAAGGTCATTAGCATCTTTCTGACACTGAAACCTTTCCCCCAATTTTTAGTACAGAAGAGTGTCTGTGCTCTGATAACCGTGATTAGTTTTGAGCATAGGTATTGCCACTTTGGGACCTGCCTCTATTAATCCAACCCTGCTCTCCAAGTTAAAATATAAAAATTACGTGGAATTGGGGCTAGGAGAAACGTCATGTCTCCTTGTGTAATCAAACCCCTCCATCTGTTCCTTTTGGTTGTCATAGTGTTGTTCTGGTAAACTACTACCTCCCACACTTGCTGGTATTTATCATTAGGCTTGGAAGGTTTCAGGTTTTGTTTTTTTTAATCAATTATAATAGAAATGTACAAGTAGGAAAAGTAAGAAAAATGCTGTCTGAGAACTCAGGAGTTAGATTTAAGGTTATTTACTTTGTATATTTTGACATGATGTTGACAATTTGTTCCTTAATGGTTATAAAGCTTTAACTTTTTTAATCTCAATATCTGCTGTCATTAAATAATTGTTTGACTCCCCTGTAATTTCCTGCAATTGTGAAAATTTATTTGATGAAAATGCTTAAAAATAAACTATCTGTCAAATATAAAAAAAATCAAATCTGCCAAGCCATATTTGTCATACAGCACCAGACACGTTGCCAGTGCTGGAGAATACAGGAAGACATAGTTCCTGCCCCATGGAGCATACAGCCTAGGCTTGAACTTTACAACTCTGAAGTTTGTTTAACTGTTTGCCATCGAATTCACCCACTCAATCTCCTGGGAAAATCCCAAACATCATGGCTGCAACTTCTTAAAAATGAAATTAATGGAATCTGTGACCATCTTGAGCAGGTATAACATCAGGATGCACAAAGCTCTCCCACATCCTGACTTGCCAAGGAGTAAGCCCCTAGCTAGAGTCTGGTATACAAAAAAAGTGGATGGGCTATCCGTGAGATGCAAGGGCAACACACCAAGCTGAAACCCGGTCTCCATTGCAGGGTCCTGGATTGTTTTCTGATGAAGATCTCCACCTTTCATGATAACCCCTGGGTAGCAGGTGTAGCAGGTGTCGGATAAATGTGAGCTCTTCCTATTTCCTTTGTCTGCTAAATAGGATCCATTTCTTACGACAACACATTGACTGTTTTGCAAAAGGATAATGGGAGAAACATGGTACGCTGAACCTTCTGAAGCCTCTGGGTTTTTGGATTCTCCTCCGGATTGATATCTCCAGTGCTTGTTCTGGCTGATGCTCATAACTTTACCAAACAATAGGAAAGTGAATTCATGTGATTCTTAGCAGTTTCACTACTGCCCACTTGGTTTTGAATAGCTGGAGTGGAACTGACCAGAAACTTGCCAATTTCAAACTGCTGCTGCTGGAGAAAATAGAAGCGGCTGTAGAAATAGTTTAGGGTTCTGTTTGCAAACTCAGGAAAACACCACCGAATTGGTTCATATTTGCAAGTTTAAGATAATAATAATAATAATTAATAATGTCTCCTCTTCTTCCCCCTCCTCCCACACTCAGATGCCTGGAAGGGAAAGTTCCTACTTGCCATTGATGAGCTGAATTTTTTTTCAGATTCTGCCTGACATAATTTATCTCTACTTGTAACCCACAGCACTGTAATGTAATGAATAGATATTATATACCAGATATTTGTTAAGGCTATATCCTCATCTTGGTGCACAGCCTCAGTAAACTTGCCATGCACTAAAAAGGTCCATGAAGGAATCTTCCCTATTATGACAAAGAGATGCCTCACAGCTGCTACTGTAGCCTTGGGGCAGCATTATCCTCAGCTTTTACTGACCTCCTTCCAGAAGGAAGACAAGTTGGTGGATTAAAGTTTTCATGAATTCACCAGCACTGATTTCAAGCCTCCCTCTGAATTTCACTCTCCTCATGGCCCTTTTAAAGGCTCGGTAAGGTCAGCAGTCTTTGTCCCTTAATTTTTAGCCTTTATTTAGAAAACAAAAGTAGAGCTACAAATTTGTTACTCATAGTTTCCATTTCTCTAGTTTTATTCCTTTTTACCCAGTGATATGGCATGAAAAATCTGACTTTTCATTCCTCACGGTATTCTCCTTTGGACTGGCTGTCAAGTTTTGATTCTCAGAAATGAGTTAGAAATTTTTCAAATGGTACTTCTAGACATCACTGTACATGATCACAACATTTAAATGTGCAGAGTACCTCTGACCTACTAGGGCTAGAAAGGCAGTACAGAGTCACATTTTATTCTACTTCTCTTATATTTGGAACCATAACATCATTGGAGGTACTCCAGAGATGTTAGGACAGCAGATATAAGAGGAGGTAGATAAATTAGAGAATTAAATGGAGCCAGAAAAGTTAGAAACAGTACTTAAAATTAATTTGTTGTGTATAGTGCTATGATTGGAGTTTATATATGAATTAGAGCAGGAACAAAATAAATTGTGAAAAAGTGCTGGTAGGGTAAGGATGGTGTAGTGACTAAATCACCAGACTGGTAGTTAGGACATCTGGGTTCTGTTCCTGGCTTTGCACAGATGTTCTTTTGGAACCTAAGCAAGTCAGCTAAGTTCTCTGTGCCTTATTTTACTCATCTGTAAAATGGGGATACTGCTTACCTACTTTGCAGGGGTTCTGGGAGGCTTAAATGCTAGCATAATATATTGAGAGCCTCAGAATTGGAGTTTACGCCATTGACTTCAATGGGACCAGAATTTTACCCACAGATTGCAAAGTGCGGTCATTGTTATTTTCACTTTTCCTTTTTTCATCATGGGGAGGATGTTTCTTCCTCCTCATTTACCCTTATTCCAGCCTCTTGAACTTCTTCCTAGCTTGTCTATATGACCTGAAATGTCCACTTGTAAGTAGGAAACTTTCCCTGTGGAATGTGTTTGTTATGAGGTGGGGTGTGAGAAACAGGCAAAGGAAGACGAGAGAAGCTGTAGAGATCTCAGAGAAGTATGTGGAGGTGGTTGGTTGTATTTCTTTTATTTTGTACATTTAATTGGTTTTAAAAAATTCCTGGAAATCCTGTAAGAGTTCTGGACTGGGTTACAAGTAAGAGACGCACTAGTGCTTAAAGATTGGCAGACACTTCATGGGCTACAATTTGGGAGCCACCGGCTTAATGTGTCTAAATGAATCTTTTTGTCCCTTTTCGTGCTAAAGACTTGGCAGTGTGCGGTTGCCACTCTGTAAAGCTTTGCTATCCAAAATAAAAGAGCGTCTGTTCCATATTCTGTAGCATTTGGGACGTGTCTGTTAAATAATTCAATTTTTCTGGATTAATATTTTTGATATAATGAGGAATATATCCAGCTGGACAGCACATGTACACATTTGAGTGTTGGATGAATCAGATGGTATGAACTTTTTCTGTGTTAGCTAGGAAGCTTTTTCATTGACTTTGTAGAAATAGAGAATCCCATTGTGACAAACATAAACGTAATTTCTAATGTTGTCATCTAATCATGCTAACTATGTGGCCTGTTGCACTATTAGGTAAATAAAGGAAGTTCTTGCATTATTACTACTGTGGTTGTGTATGTGCTTGATACTGCAGTGGGCAAGATTTTATTGATTGCTACCAGTGTTCTGGTAATGTATCAATGTCTACTAAACCTCCTTTTTCCTCTTGGACATTTTGTACTATTTTAGAAGAAAATAATAGTGGTCATGAGCAGAATTCAGAATATTATTCCTACTTACATAAGTGAAATTCACAAAAACAATGTCACTAAATGATGTAGCTTAAAAAAAAAAGGTAAATATTGGAGAGTCAGAACATTTGTAATTAAGATTCTAATATCAATCATCTACTAGATTCTGGCAACACTCTGCCTGTAGGCATTTGACATGTTTCCACGTGTTCTATCTACCTTTCCATTTCAGTCCAAAGACTCCTACTGTCATGATTTAGACCAGGGGTCGGCAACCTTTCAGAAGTGGTGTGCCGAGTCTTCATTTATTCACTCTAATTTAAGGTTTCGCGTGCCAGTAATACATTTTAACGTTTTTAGAAGGTCTCTTTCTATAAGTCTATAATATATAACTAAACTATTGTTGTATGTAAAGTAAATAAGGTTTTAAAAATGTTTAAGAAGCATCATTTAAAATTAAATTAAAATGCAGAGCCCCTCGGACCGGTGGCCAGGACCCAGGCAGTGTGAGTGCCACTGAAAATCAGCTTGCATGCCGCCTTCGGCACTCGTGCCATAGGTTGCCTACCCCTGATTTAGACCATATATACTGGCAGATGAACTGCCATTCACTGATTGTTTACATCCCAGATGCCGGACCTTCCTCCAGGTCTGCTGAGAGACAATCACACTGAGCCTCATCCTGTTGGACAGTGGTTTGGCCATAGAGAGTCTTTCTTGCCTTTGCATATTGTAAAACTTGCTGCTTAAGCTTAGTGCTCCCAAAATAATCAGTGTAAACAACTAGAGAGAGAGGGTATGGAAGAGGGGGGAATAGCCCTCCAGGTGTCTCTGAGCAAAGAAGAAGCAAATCAGACCGTGTGAAGGACTTTCACTTTGCTTATGTTAAATCTTTGTAAAGTGATACTTTGGCAGTAAGTGTTGCATAAATGCTTAGAAAAATAGAACACTGTACTCTGCATGCTCCCAGCATGGACTGGAAACCCCAAGTCTGTCCTCTTGACCCGTCCAGTATGGGTCAGTTCCCATGTTTCCAGACAGGTTGAGCTCCACTTTCTCCCAAAACCTCTACATTAACTTGCATCCGAAGAAGTGGGTATTCACCCATGAAAGCTCATGCTGCAAAACGTCTGTTAGTCTATAAGGTGCCACAGGATTCTTTGCTGCTTCTACAGAACCAGACTAACATGGCTACCCCTCTGATACATAAACTAGACACCGAGCTCATGAGGCCTCACCGCTCTCCCAATAATGCTGGAGCTCCTCCTGCCCCTGCAAAGGTGGTGGTAGGTTAGAACATCAACAAAGAAGCAGTTTTGTTCAGCTCTTTTAATTCAGATATTCAGTAGATCAGACTTATGGTAAGTTTGGGTGCTTTTTACATGTCAACTGTTGGGCGTTTGGCTTGTAGATGAAAGGTGGCCAAGGGTAGAGGGGTCTGAGTTAAAATTGGTGTTGGAACCTTAACAGCAAATTTCCTAATTTTCTAGCATTAAACTTTAACATTCTATTAATACTTATTTTGTTAAAAGGGATGTATTCTTTTGTATCCATAACCTTTGGTTTGTATCTCTCTAACATTTTTTGTCTGGGAATATTCTTCTAAAGTCTGCTTAGAGGATAGGGTGGTTCTAAATCAAGTATGAGAAGAATGAATGTTTAGGCCAGTAGTTCTCAAACTTTTGTATTGGTGACCCCTTTCACACAGCAAGCCTCTGAGTACGATTTCCCCCCCCCCAATTAAATTTTTTTTTAAAATATTTAACATTATAATAAATGCTGGAGGCAAAGTGGGGTTTGGGGTGGAGGCTGACAGCTCGTGACCCCCATGTAATAATCTCATGACCCCCAGTTTGAGAACCCTTGGTTTAGGCTGATTAGACACATCTCCTTTCCCCCCAAGCCCCAGTCTACTGCTAAAAGGACTGGAAGACGTGACTGTGGACATGTGTAGGGGAGAAAGCATTAGGAATGGTGGGATGAAATTCTGAAAGAAAAAATATTGGGGTGGGGAAGAAGCATCCTGACTAAGATGTATTAGACTCCCTAGGGAAATAGTCTCCCTAGGGAAGTGGTTGAAACAACATTGCTAGAGAATTTAATAATAGACTGGTCAGACCACTGGAGAAAATACTATAAAGAACAGTGTTCAACTGAATGATCTAACAGGTCTTTTCCATCTCTGCTGTCCGTAATCAGGGATGATTTTATTGTGTTTTATAAGCCTTTGTCACCAGATATCAATTCAGAGTTGCAATCATTGGGTTTTTCCATGAATTACGTGCCTTTTGGTATCTCGTAAATTACCTTCCATTTTAGTTTTGCTCTTGAAACAATGCTTAATTCTAGAATCCAAGTGCTGATGTAATTTGTTTTTGTTGTTGTTCTCTTGATTTGTGTATATATTTTTAAACTTTACTACATTTTATTTAAAATACTAGGACTTTCCATTCTGTCTAAGGGAGATTGCAATAGTACGGATAAGTCAGAAAGACATCTAATTGGGGATTGGGGATCTTGCAATGCTGATGTAAAAAAAAATCAGTGGCATTCTTGGCTCTGTATGTATCTCTAACATTTTTATAAACACCTGTTGGCATCCTATATGTAGTCCTGTGTGCACCTCTTGTCCCCTCCCCATTTTTTTTAAGTATGGAAAAATTAGAATTTATAGAAAGGCAATTTAAATGATAAGGAAAGGACATACAATGAGTAACTAAGGGAGCTTAATTTACATAGACTGGATGAAAGGAGATTAAAGGGAGACATGATAATACTGTTCAAATGCCTTCAAGGAAATAATATCCAGGGTGGAAGGGGATTAGTCACGTTTTCTGAATGTGGTAAGACAAGGAATGATGGCCTAAAGCTGAAAATGGGGAGAGTTTCATACTAGACACCTGGAGAAATTGTTATGATGAAGCTAAATTAGGTGAAACAGTACTAGGGGTTATGTTGGGAAATGATTTGTAGGACGCAAGGGGTCAGATTAGATGAGCTGAGAGCTTTGCTGGCCCTAGCCTCTCTGATCCTGTGGGCATTCTCCAGGTGGTG
Source organism: Mauremys reevesii (assembly GCF_016161935.1). Lineage (NCBI taxonomy): Eukaryota > Metazoa > Chordata > Testudines > Geoemydidae > Mauremys > Mauremys reevesii. The sequence continues at coordinate 90,766,253 of NC_052628.1, read as the reverse complement.
GGGAGGGTACATTTTACTAAAGATATAAAGTTTGTCACTGTTGTCTTTGTGGGTTCATTAACTTCTCCGCTGAGTGACTTGTGCCAGTTTCCCACAGCCATCTGTCTATCTTGGTTCTTTTGCAGCTACCTATCACCATAGTATCTAAGCTCCTGGAGCAGAGTATGTTACCTTTTGGAGCAGTTTCAGCCCTATTAGTCCAGGCTTAAAAGACAGATACTAAGCATCAAGCTCAGATCTGTGTTGTGTGATAAAGTAATGAATTACAACTAGTCTGCTGGCTTGGCACCAGCTCTAGTAAAAAATGAGGAAATAGTTCTAGAGCATTTTACTGCATTGGCTAAGTCCATAAACATTTTTTAAAAAAATGGAACAACTTGATTTTTCTTCCATCTTCAAGCATGTAGTAATCTAACAGATTCTGATAAGGTTTTTGCTTTATATGCACCAAAGAGGGTGCTGCATGTTCCAAGCCAACAGAGAGTGAAATGTTGCATACTTCAGAACAAAGCAGAATTAATCTGGAGTATGCAAATAACACAGGAATAGTTGTTTAAAACCTCCCCTTTGCCTTTTAAAACATTGTAGGAAATTATTTAGGTTCCCAAACCAAATAATTAGAGACAGAAGCAGAAGGGTGATTTTTTCCCCCATTATTGGTAGTGTTGGAGGGATCATGTCTAGGTTGGAGAGGATAGTTCAGTCTCCCTGGCCCATTCTGTCCTTGGCCCCTTGTAGTAGGTCACTGACTCACCGCTGCGGAGCCTCCTGCTGGTCATTCGGGAATTAGCCCAATTCCAGTACTTGGAGCGCCCCCTGCTGGCCAGCATCTCTCCTGCCTCAGGCCTCCATGTCCCTCCCGGATCCCAGTGCCCCTTACTTTGGGATTCTGCCCACCACATTGCCCCCACACTCTGGATCTCCCCTCCCAGGGGAACCCCCAGCCCTCTAAGCCCACCTTGCCTCAGTGGCTACTGCCAGTCATCATCTATCCCCCTTTCTCTGGGGCAAACTGCAGTCCATAATGGCCACTCATCATTGGCAAGGGGATTGGACTGTCTACCTCTGCAGCCCCAGTATCTTCTTGGGCCTTTAACAAGGCCTGAGCCTGGGGAGTTGCCAGGCTGGAGCTCCCCGGCACTGCTCTGCTTCCAGTACCCTGTAGTCCCAAGCAGCTAGGTCCTTCCCACTCCAAAGCTGGAGTGAGACCCCTCATCTCCTGGCTCACAATCCCTCTTATCAGGGCCAGCTGTGCCCTGATTGAGGTGACCACACCTGTCGCCAGCTACCTCACCAGCCTCCCTCAGCTGCTCTTAATCCCTTTTCTAATTGGGCCCCAGCCACAGCCCTCTGCAAGGGCTGTTTCTTACCTCTGCTGTCCTGGAGTGTGGCAGCCACCCCACTACACACCTCCACTGAGATTGCCAGCAAGTTTTCCACCTGTTGTGGTGGTGGTTTTTGTGATGTGGGAGTCTGCTCACTGAGAATGGGGTAACTTGTTTCATATAATATTTTTATTTATTGATACTATTAAGTCTTTCAATCATATTTTACACATGCCATACCTTCCTTAAATTGTGGTCCATAATTGAAGAAGTTAAGGTGGAAAATCAAGGTGTGGCCTACAGTTTTGTTCAGTATATAACTTCTGGAAATCTTAAAGGGGTTATGTGTATTAACCCTTCATGTATCATGCAGTGTAGGATTAGTCTTTTTTTTTTTCTATGAGTATTTTGTGATTGAGAAACACCATTGGGTACATTATCAACTCCAAAACCCTGTCTGTCTGAAAATGCATGATCAATTTTTTTTCATTTGTTATGCATAACAACCAAGATTAATATGATTCAAAGATATGAGAGGGTCTTTTTTCAGTATTATTTAGTGCATTTGACAGCACTTTGTAGATAGTCAGTCAGTTTCACCTGTTTGTGTGGGTCTTTCACACAGTAATAGTGGAGAGAAAAACATATTTAAAAACAGGAAAATGATTGTAAAGTTCACAAAAATTGGCAAGAGTACTCAGCCAGGTACTCACTTGTTAGTATTTGAAACTCACTTGGTAGAACTTATTAAATTTCAGATTCATAGTGTCTATTAGTCTAAAAATGAGGTTCAGTGTATTAAAAATTAGGGATGTAAAATGTTAACTGATTAACCAATAAGCACCAGTCTTACTGGTAATGTATTCAGTAAATGGGCAGGGGGCTGAAGCTGGGGCCGGCAGTGGAGCTCCAAGTAAAACGTGGGGGTGCTGCAGCACCCCTCACACTCCTAGTTCCTGTACCTATGTTGTGAACTTGTTAACAGTTAAACATTTAACTGATACAATTTTACATGTAAATGTAAATAGTTACATTTTTTAAACACTATTTACATCCCTATTCAAAATTACAAGTGGAAAGTCTGAGAAATATGTAGTATCACCTTGAGAACACTACGTAGCCCTTGGATTTAGGTAATGAAAATAATTTTCAAGGAGTCTGGCTAATTTTTCTTTCTTTGTGCATCAAAACCCGTAAGCAATGAGTTGAAGATGCATTGTGATTTAACATCTGGGGAAAACAGTTAGTTGATTTGCTTTAAAATAATTGAAATTAAAGGTAATGTCCCACATGTAAACATTTAGGTTTTTTTGGATTGTAATTATTATGTATTTTCTGTTTACATTTTCACTAATTGCTTACTTTAGAAGCTCTGGTAGAAATGCCCCACAGAGTTCAGTGCATTAGTATTTTCAGAGTAATGAATAGGCCAGCAGTGCACAACATTATGGAAGGTTCTGAATAGCAGCGGAGACTATGCTTTTAAGCAATGACATCCAGAAGCATTGAGGTGGAAATTAGTGAAAGTGAAGGGCATTATCTACGTTATTTGTTCTAAATTTAGCTAACTCTTCATGAAGTAAAATTTCTTTCCTGATGACCCCAAGTTTATAAACTTTGGCAACAATGCATTAGTGCAGAGGGGGAGGGGGGCCGCAAGGCGGGGCGCAAACTATGGACCATGGGCTGCATCTGGCTTTAAACTGGCTCTTGAGCTCCTGCTGGGGATTGGGGTCTGGGGCTTGCCCTGCTCCGGCGCGCCAACCAGGGAGCAGGGTCGGGGTCCACTCTGTGCAGCTCCCAGAAGCAGCGACATGTCCCCGCTCCAGCTCCTACGTGTGGGGCAGCCAGGGGGCTTTGCTCCACACACTGCCCCGGCCCCAAGTACTGCCCCTGCAGCTCCCATTGGCTGGGAACTGCGGCCAATGGGAGCTGCACGGGTGGCGCCTGAGGACAAGGCAGAGCGCAGCAGAGCTGCCTGGCCACGCCTCTGCATAGGAACCAGAGAGGGGGACATGCTGATGCTGCTTCTGGGAGCCACTTGAGGTAAGCGCAGCCTAGAGCCTGCACCCCTGAGCCCCAACCCCCTGCCCCAGCCTTGATCCCCCTCCCGCCCTTCAATCCCCTCAGTCCCAGCCCGGAGCACCCTCCTGCACCCCAAAGCCCTCATCCCCAGCTGCACCCCAGAGCCTGCACCCCAGCCAGAGCTGTCACGCCACCGCACCCCACTTTTCCTGCCCCAGCCCGAAGCCCCCTCCCGCACCTTGAACTCCTCATTTCTGGCCCCACCCCAGAGCCTGCACCCCCAGCCAGAGCCCTCACCCCCCCACACACACTCCAACCCCAATTTCATGAGCATTCCTGGCCCGCCATACAATTTCCATACCCAGATGTGGCCCTTGGGCCAAAAAGTTGGCCCACCCCTGTATTAGTGGGTGATGGGAGGGATTGAGAAACTAAGATTGTTAATGGCCTAGGAGTGCTTACATAGGACATCCACCTGTAATCAAAGTATTTCTCTGTTCCAACCAATTCCTAAACTTTTCTTCTTCTTTTCCCCTCTAGGAATATCAACTGAGTCGCAAAGAATGATTCAGTAACAATAAAACTGAATGCCAAGGCCTTTCCATAATTAATTATTTATATTTGTGAACAGAATGCTATGATACCCACATTGCTAGAGGAGCAGAGCAATTACATTTTGATAAACTTTGCTTGTGGTCGTGGTGTGTTGTCCTGTACCCAGAACTTTATTTCCAGTTGGAATATTCCATTTGTATGTGAATATTTCACCTGCTGGTACCTAGCATTTTTGAAGCAAAAACCTTATCTAAAAGTATTAGAAAAGCCTCATTCCGTGATTACAAACAAAACTATTTTTGTTTACTTATTGCCGTCAAAATCCTAGAAAAATATCTAAAATATTTTAATTTTTAACGCACACATCTTGGATGTCTAGGAGCAGAACTTCAGCTGGTGTGAATCTGTGGAGCTCCACTGAAATTATGTCAGTGATTGAAAGCTATGTTGAATTAATTGCAGCTATGTCAATTGAGAATCAATGCCATTAGAATGATATATCCCATAGAATTTAATACACATTCTTTGTTTTGTGGTTATCAGATACCTTATTTGTGTATTAAATTAAAATTTCACTGACGCGTTGTAGATATCTCTGAAAAATATTCTATTTAGAAACAATAGTCTACTTGGAAACAATTCTGCTATGTCACTTTCTAGGCTTCTCTTTTCCTGTAGTTCATTACTTAAGTACATTGGTTTTTAAACAGAATCAGTTTCTTAGTTCATTTCTACTTGAAGCCATAGGACCATATTCTGCTCTCAGTGTAAATCCAAAATAACTCAGTGGACCTGCACTGTGGATTTACAGTAATGTAACTGGGAACAGAATGTGACCCATAGCTGTGGCATCACAATTTGTTGTGGATTTTAGGGTCAAAAATAGAGGATTCTTACTGCAGGCTCAGAGATATAAGATGCAGGAAGAGTTGAACTAAGAAGCAAATATGCAATTTAGTACCAATGCTTTTAGTAATCAATAATGAGGGAAGAGAAATTTATGCTGCATGAGTAGAATTGTTTATAAACTATGTCTATTTTCTTTTTCAAAGTCTATCTTCAGCTGAGAAAATGACCCTATTACTATTCTTTCTCTCTCATTTACTGTTATGTCTATAATTGTGCGTGGTATAGTTAGGCTCTGATCCTTCTCTCACTGAAGTCAGTGGGAGTTTTGCTGTTGATTTTTTGACAGGAGTGGGACTAGGTTATATATGAGAAAACAGAAAAAAACAATGGTTATCTTGGAAGATGGCCATAAATGTTAAAAACAATATATTGAAACATTTCCATTAGAAACAACTAAAAGTAGTTCTAGCCAGAGCTTTGGAGCTGTGCTCCGGCTCCTCTCCAGCTTCAGGCAAAAACCTGCAGCTCCACTGCTCCGGAGCTGCTCTGCGCTCCAGCTCTGGGCTCCGCTCCAAAGCCCTGGCTAGCCTAATATTACAGTCTGCAAAGGTCAAACCATCTTCTGGGGAATGTAGAAAATATGGCTCAGAGCTGGATCATATTTATAAGGACTTAGGTGGGGAAAAGCATTATAATTTGGATTTAGCTATTCCTACTTAAGATAATTTCAGTTTGGCAGACAGTGGATCTAAATCTAACTTATCTAAGTTTTTTTTTGTTTGTTTTTTTATTTGCTGACTTTTTAACATCTTTGTAAAGCCTCTGAAGTGCCTAAAATATATAGGGGTTTTCCCCCTGCCCCCTTCATTTATGTAATGTAGAGAAGGTACCATAGCCTGTTTAGATCTATAGCCATATATTGTGCCCAGCCATACAGCATGAAAACTGTTTTATGGTGACCCTCTACATCTTGAGAGAGAAGCTTTGTACGTGCTGCCAGAACTTGGAGATAAAATACAACCTTATAATATTCTCGGTTTGGGTGTTCATTATACCATTGTGCTAGCAACTTTATAGTTATATTTGAGAAGGTATGTTTAAACACCTTTAAATTTAAAAAAACACATGTGCATCAAAGCATGAAGAACTTCATATTTTTTCTCCATCCAATGGTGGCAGTTTGGGAGAGTCTGGCAGAATTCCATGAGGCTATTTTTACTTATTAAAGATGGAAGGAACATGTTGTTGTTTTTTCTAGTTAAAGGTTAACTACAAAGCTAATATGAAAATTGTGCTAAACCCAGATTTATGTGCTGCATATTCTCACTCAACCAGCTCTTGTGTATATAGGGTGGGAAAGCATTCAGCACAGAAATAAGCTTTTAATTGATCATTAAAAAAAAAAAGTCCTTTCCTGTGAAATTTATTGACACATTCTCTTTGGCTGAAGAGATCCCAGAATGCATCCTTCTGTGACATTCTAGATACCAGGAGTTTTACAAGGAAATATCCTAAAAAGGCAGTTATCTGAGAGTGAAACTTTCAAGGGCAAGTGACAGCATTCTCACTTCTCAGGGTGTATTTGGCTGTAGACCTCTCAGTGCCATGATATCAGGCCGAGCTTGAATGTTCAGAGCACAGTGCAAGACTTTCCTTGTTAGCATAGCTCTTCTCTCTTTGAAGATGGTTGTTAGAGAGCCTAGTGAACTATTCCTCCTGTAACCCTGTTTAGGCTATGGCTACACTTGTACTTCAAAGCGCTGCCGCGGCAGCGCTTTGAAGCGCTAAGTGTAGTCAAAGCGCCAGCGCTGGGAGAGAGCTCTCCCAGCGCTGTCCGTACTCCACCTCCCTGTGGGGAATAACGTACAGCGCTGGGAGCCGCGCTCCCAGCGCTGGGGCTTTGACCACACTGGCGCTTTTCAGCGCCGCAATTGGCTACATTTGTCCTGTGTAGAGGCGCCCAGGAGAAAGTGGATGTAATTACGAAAGAGAAAATGTTGTCTGTTGGGCAGGGGTAGTGGTATTAGTATGCAGTTCTTATAAGTGAGATCTGTTACACTGTGACATAGTGAAGTTCTGGGAGTATTGTCACTTGGCACATTTAACTAGACAGAATGAAGTCCTATAAAACATATTGTTGGGGGATAATCCTACATTGGCAGAGGAACGGACTGGATCATTTTTTCATCTCTAACTTTTATGTACTGTGGTATTTGCTCCCCATAATGTCAGTGTGTGTGTGTGTGTGTGTGTGTATAACACCTCTCAAATGTGGAAATGGAACTGTTTATAATCTGAGTATATGTCTATACTACTTGCCGAATCGGCGGGCAGAGATCGATCCAGTGTGTGTGTGTGCGGGGGGGGGGGGGAGTCGATTTATCGCGTCTAGTCTAGATGCGATAAATCGACCCCTGAGCCCTTTCCTGTTGACACCTGTATTTCACCGCTGCGAGAGGCGTAGGCAGAGTCTCTGGGGGAGTGGCAGCAGTCGACTCAATGCAGTGAAGACAACGCTGTGAGCACATCTAAGTACATCGACTTCAGCTATGTTATTCACATAGCTGAAGTTGCGTCCCTTAAATCGATCCCCAGTGTAGACCGGGCCTCATCAGATACAGCATGAAACTGTTTAACTGGGGACAAGAACTAAAGCAGAAGTGTAACTGTTACATTCACAGTAAACTTAAAATTTGAGCCCCTGTTAAAGTTTTATATTGGAAAAATATTGTGCTTCATTTTTTTCTTTAAGTTCAGCATTTTCTTTGCATAGGTCCCAGTGAAGTTATGTAGCATCTCCTGAATGTGAAACAGAAATGCTGGATTGTTGGCCTTTCAGTGGCCTAAACTAACACATTAGTCTCTAACTCTAGTAGTTGGTTACATTGGTTGCTAAAATCATGATAGAAGTGGGAGATTGAGACAAGATGTTAATCAAAATCGGGTGGATAAAAATTGATTTTTAAAAAAATTAAAAATACAATGATTTTGATTTTGTTATTTAAATTATACATTTAAAAAAAATAAATCAGTTTAAAATGAAATCTGAATTCAATACAAAATATGTTACGGTCTAAACTTACAATTTAGTTGTAAATGTGGAGCATGTTTTAATGAGAATAGTTTATGTATCCAAAACATTTAAGATTGTTTTGTTTAATAAAGATAAATTTTATATGCTGTTTTGTGTATTTATTTAATTAAATACCAGTTACCACCCTAATGCAGCTTGAAACAGATCATGAGCAAAAGTTAATTATCTAGTAAATTAGCAATATATAATTCACCATTTTCTAACATACTAAAATGTACAGTTAATAAGAATCTGAAAACATTAAGCTATATAATTGCACAAATAAATGTATGTAGTTATAATGTACCCTCATACATAGCAAAAAGATGTACCAAATCTAGTACAAAGGCTCTATTTAGTTGTAAATCAACATGTTTTAAAAGTTATATCAAATGACAATGTACTTTTCTATAGAAAATAACTGAAGTACAAATGAAAAAATTGATTAAAATCAGTGATTTAAATGGCGGCTTTCCACTTGGTCATTTAAATCATGATTTAAATTGCCTTGATTTAAATCAATCCACCCTGATCAAAATTATATTAACTAGCAGGTTGTAAGCTAAGACCTCCATTTCTGGCAGTAAACGCTGTATACAATTATAAAACTGGAAGATCCATCTTCTTACGCTTTTTTTTTTTCCAGGATTTGTTTCTAGCCCTGCTGATGTATTGGACCTTTACAGTTGTTGCTGGTTGCTTGAACTAGCAGCACTTTTTTGGTATAGGTTTGGGATTTAATTTGGCAAGCCCTAAAACTTGGACTAGTGTAACTTCCATTTCCTGATACTGCAGGGTAAATTTTCAGTCACAAGTCTCCCAAACTCTATGTTCAAATTTGAATGCACATATGGAGGGCAAGTAGAGATGTCTCTGAAAATGTACCCGATATCTTTCCTGGATATGACATTATCCAATCGTATAAGGCTGTCAGACAGCCAAGTCCTGTATGTGTATTACAGGAAGTGCATCTTTAGCCCTGTTCCTTGAGCCACCTTGTACTCTGATGGTCATGACAAGTCAATGGGGAAGGAACTGCTATCAAATAATTGTCCTTTTTAAGTCTATCCATATTGCATTTATTTGTTTAGTAACTTGCTCTCACGAAATTGCCCCACATTTAGTCTACAGTTTTTAACACCGTTTGCCCTTGTTTGGTACCATTGCCGTTTCCATATAAGCTTCAGCTGGGAAATAATGAAATGTTGTAAAAGCCATCCTCAATTTAAAGCCACACTGTGAAGTAGTTTATGGAAGAAATGGCTTCTAAAGTAAGATGTATGCTGCATTCTGCAAACAATGTGACATATTAAACAGTGCAAGCTTGGCATTTTTACAAAATCTTTTAAATTAACCATTAATCAGTAAGGTTAAGGTATGCAAATAACCTAACGTGCTGTATAGTTGACTGAGGTGCCTCTGCTCTCAACACCCATATTGTTTATCCTCCGCTGTCCCAGATCCATCATAGCTGTATCAAAGCAATGGGTGAAATTCTGATCTCAGTTACATTGGTTTAAAATTGGATGAGCTCCATTGGCTTCAAGTATCTTAAAATATTCAACTCCTTTTTGTTTTTCTTGTATTTCTCTAATGAAACAGTCATGCAGAAAATGAGCATGCAGGAGTATAAAGCAGCAGATTTTTGATAACTCCCTTTTAATATTATATCAGGCCAGATTCAGAAATGATCAGAATCTTAAAGATGGGTTTCAGAATATCTGGCTCAAAGAGTGGTTAATTGCACCTTTACTCCAAGGATGTGAGCCATCACTGCCCCCTCCTCTGACTCCCACTGAGGGAGAGCACTTTATCTGCTCCCATCACTCACTGTGAAAGATCCAGTGAAATTCCTAAGTCTGTACTCTCTGACTATGCCCCCTTCATGGCTTGTGCCACTGGCTTTCTGAGCTGCATCAGTCTCCAGCAGTCATCTCAGCATAATGGAGATTGTGCTACTGTACCTTTCTGACCTGCATCATGGGATGTGCCTGCTTTACTGACTTTGGCACTTAGATTGTGTGCTTCTTTGGCATGACCATGTCTCCCTCAGGTTTTACCACACCGAGCACACTGATGGAACTTGGTAAATAACTGGGCTATCTGCTCCTTGGTCAAATTGTTCTCACCTGATCCATGTGCAGAGTTCTTCATAGGCAAATCTTGCCTCTTCTGTGTCTAACGGAGCTCTGCTACTGTTAGTTTCAATTTAACCCTGTTAATCTTGCCAAATTAGTGACACAAATATATATAATATAAATTAGGTTTAAGTGCTGTATATTGAAAGGCCATCTTGATTTGGAAAAGGACAAGGCAGCCTCCATTTTGTATCAGGTTCTTGTTCCTCTATACCAAGAAAGGGCGGGAAAACAGGACTCTGGTGTTGCTAGGCAACAGATTCCTATAAAGGTGAATGGGGGGAGGAGTTAGGGGCTCTTGGACTTCTGCTTTGCTGTCCAATGCAGTCTCTCGTGGTGCAGTACAGTCTTTGCACTGGCTATTGGCCTGCAATAGCTACTTACTATTCAGTTTGGGTTGGTTTGTTCTTTTATTTTGGGAAACAAACCTCCATACACGGACCTGGTCTGATTAGTTAGATCAACCTCACACCCACAGGTGACACAAAGTGGGATAGGATGGGAATTAAGTTAGGGTTACTTACCTGTGTGTTACATCTGTCATCCATTGTCGGTGTCCATTGCAGGCTTCAGTTATCCAGATCTTGCAGCCTCTTCACCAGTGGTGTCTGTAAAGGTAGAAGAACCTCCTCGTATAGGGTGACCAGACAGCAAGTGTGAAAAATCAGGACATGGGGTAGGGGGTAATAGGAGTCTATATAAGAAAAAGACCCAAAAATTGGGACTGTCCCTATAAAATCGAGACATCTGGTCACCCTATCCTTGTATCATTGAGTGTATGTGTGTGCATGTGTTTATTTCGAACCTCCAAAGTTATTAATCCATTCCCCTTCCCTCCTTTCCCCTTAGTAAATAAAGTGTTGTTTATTTTACATTTGTGTGTGTGGTGTTTATCGGGGTCAGCTCTAATAGATGGGCTTAAAAGAGGGACTCAGCGGGAGGTAAACTGTAAGGCTCCCTGAAGTCTTCTGATCAGATCAGCCTAGAGAGATAAATCCTTACATTACCTCCATGGCACTCTCCCTCCACACAACCTAGCAGACCCCTTTCGGCACATCTGGTGTTCATGTTGAGGGAGACTGGATGGAGTTGAAGGGAAGTGCTGGGCTGGGCATAGTGCCTGATGGGATGAATCGTGTCCAGCATCCAGCTCCATAAACCTTACCCTTATCTTATGGTCACAGACTATCAGGGTTGGAAGGGACCTCAGGAGGTCATCTAGTCCAACCCCCTGCTTAAAGCAGGACCAATCCCCAGACAGATTTTTGCCCTAGATCCCTAAATGGCCCCCTCAAGGATTGAACTCTCAATCCTGGGTTTAGCAGGCCAATTCTCAAACCACTGAGCTATCCCTCCCCCCACCTAGGAATCTGGCCTGGTGTAATATTAAAGGAAAGTTATCAAAAATCTGTTGCTTTATATTCCTACATGCTCATTTTCTGCTTGACTGTTTCATTAGAGAAATACAAGAACAACAAAAAAGGGTTGAATATTTTTAAGATACTTGAAGCCAATGGAGCTCATCCAATTTTAAACCAATGTAACTGAGATCAGAATTTCACCTATTGCTTTGACACAGCTATGATGGATCTGGGACAGCGGAGGATAAACAATATGGGTGTTGAGAGTAGAGGCACCTCCATCAATCCTGCATTGCCACCTGGGTAACACTCTGGGCAAGAGGGAAGTCTCTGCAAGTTTCATTCCAGAGCAGCTATGCTGCTTGAGTAAATCATTGGGAGCCAGAGCTTCCATATATATGTATGACAACGGTGTGAAGGTGGGGCTTCTTATTTCGAGAGGGGGAAAACCTTGTGCCTCACAACCCTCCTGTAGGGAGAATATGGAGTATCTCTCTGAGGTACTCCCCTTGAGGAATTTTCACCCCAAAGTCCCCTCCTGTGGGATTTGGGGGTTATACAGACGACTAGTATTTATATTATCCCTCTCTTTTCCCAATCTCTCTTGTGTTGATAGAATTTTGTGTGTAAGTATTATAGTTGAGGCTGGTCGTGCTGCTTGTTATTAAGGTTGCCCAACACTTCACATTATAAGACCCCTGTTTTCAGTTGCGTTATAACTGCCAAACTGTAACTGTTCAGAGGCTAAATTTTTCCAATACTGGGTGTTTGCCTCAAGCTGGTTTTTTTTTGGGGGGGGGGGAATTTCAGCCAAAATGATTCAACCATTTATTAGAATGAGGATAGAGGAAATTATGGTGTTATGCCAAAATTATGGTGAAAATTTATGGTGAATGAGGATAGAGAAAATTATGGTGTTATGCCCACCAAAGCATTTGGGCATGAGAGCCTTTAAAAGAAAAGATTGCCTATATATATATATATATATATATATATATATATATATATATAGGCAATCTTTTCTTTTAAAGGCTCTCATGCCCACATGCTTTGAAGCAGAGACTTGAAATTTGGCAGTGTGGCCAGCCTTTGTGTGAGGGATGTGCCTTTTGCCATCTTTATCACAATCTCCCTCAGTTTGGCCAAATTATAAACCAGGGATCGGCAACCTTTAGCACGTGGCCCGTCATGGAAATCCACTGGCGGGCCAGGACAGTTTGTTTACCTGCAGCGTCCACAGGTTCGGCCGATCGCAGCTTCCACTGGCCGTGGTTCACTGTTCCAGGCCAATGGGGGATGCGGGAAGTGGCGCGGACTGAGGGATGTGCTGGCCGCTGCTTCTGCAGCCCCCATTGGCCTGAAATGGCGAACCGTGGCCAGTGGGAGCCACGATTGTCTGAACCTGTGGACGCTGCAGGTAAACAAACCATCCTGACCCACCAGTGGATTTCCCTGATGGGGCTGCATGCCAAAGGTTGCCGATTCCTGTTATAAACCTTTGAAAAGTGCAGTTTGCACATGCTTGGTAGTGACTTCTTATATTTTAACAGCTAAATTCTCCAAAGGTTTTGTCTGCATTGGGCATGCTCTAGCCGAGGGCTGAGCAGCACTTTCCCTTGAATTAAATGTTTACTGGTTATGATAAACAATTTGTTCCACTTTGTGTTTAGCTGTGACACTCTGAATACATCTCCCAGACCTGAAGAAGAGCTTTGTGTAAGCTTGAAAGGTTCTCTCTCTCTCACCAACAGAAGTTGGTCCAATAAAAGATATTACCTCACCCATCTTGCCTCGATTATCATCAGGACAGGCATTTGATCGGGCTTCTTCGTGTTTCTGCATCTGTTCCATCTTTGCTTTTCATGTGTCTTTCCCGTTCCCCTCATAAGCTTACTACTGCATTTTCTTTACTTTATGGGGTTGGCAGTCCAGAACTCACTATCAATGTTGGTAGTCCTGAAAATACTGTACATCAGTCTATTCACAATATTCATCTTATTGCCAACATTGTTTTCACCCTAGAATAACAGACTAGTGATGATTATTTCTGCATGATCGCCCCTTTCATACAATACATCACAGCATTTCCTGCTCCCTGTGCCTGGCCTCTCTGTTTTGTTATATGTAAACTCTTAAGTGAAATTTACAAGAATTCTGTCCTAAGATTTTTCTCAGAGGAAGTAATTTAAACATAGAAATATATTTATACTGGAAACTTTGACCTTTTAGCTTTCCGTGCCCTCTTTGACTTGCCCTGTTTTGCACAGGCAATGCAGAATTTTCAGGTCAGTGTCTGATCTATACCAAGTGCTGTGATATCTAGTTAAAACAGGGCGGATTAAGGGCAGAGTTTAAGCCTTAATTTTTATGTTTTTTCATGAGTTTGCATTACATCCTTAATGTTCTTTAAGAGGTGTGATTTGTTTGTTTGTTTTTGCATTTACAGACTGTTGCGTATCCTTCTCAGGATAAAAAGGATAGGACAGCGTTACCACTGCAAGCAGTATTGCTATCTGCCAGCTCGCACATATTGGGCAAGATCCCCTGTTCCCAGTTAAGTCAATGGAAATTTTTCCCTTGATTTATGTGTGAGCAGGGGCAGGCCCTTATTCCCATAAAAGTGGTTATTGAGCAATTGTGATTACAAATCCTTAGTTATTCAGATTAGATTCTTTATCACAATCTCCCTCAATTTGGCCAAATTAATTCTATTGCAGCAGTCAAGGGGCAGGAGTGCTGAAGTCTATGGTGAGCAGCTTGGTGAATCCACACTATAACTTGCCAATTTTTGCAACATCATCATCTATCTTGTGATGTCAGCTTTGTTCTCAAAGCTGCTTGTGATCTCAGAAAGACTTGGGTTTACCTCTAGATTTCTGCCCTTCTTTACCACCCTCTTTATTCAAAATGGCTGCTGTGTCCCATTGTTCTTACCCAACTGGTGAATAGGTCATCTCAAGAAACCATCATTTGTTGTTAATGAGCTTGTCAGTTACCACTTGTCATTTGTCATGTACCATAGTTACCCAAAAGCTCCCTTCATTGTGATGGGATAATTCTTTTTCCAATTTCCTAGACCCCTGTCAGTCTTGTTTGAGGCCTTAGTACGATATGGAGAATACATTAATATAATTGATCTTCTGGCAGCAGACAAAACTTAGAGGTCTGTGCTGATTGTATTAGGCCTATCAGCATGATATGAGATGCCTTTAATACCATTTACCAAGAGATCTTGCTGAATTGCTTGTTCAGATTTGGAAAGGGTGGATTGGTGTCGTTTTTTCTGGAAAGGTGGTGTTGGGTACTGCTTGTTAATCCTGAGGGTTACTCTTCATTAAGTTTTCACTCCCAGTACAATGAGGATTATGATGCATTTAGGGGCTATTTCACCATTAGCTTGCTGATATTACTTAGCTCTGTCTCCTTTTTCAACCATCCAGGCAGCAAATGAACCGATAAGATGAAAATGATGTTGGCAGGGAGAAAAAAGCCTTGATAGTATTGATGTGCCACCACTTGTCAAATAAATTTGCATTCTCAGGCGGCTTATGGACTTGCAGCTGCAGTGACTTGTACCTAGAGCTGGTCAAAAAATTAAGAATTTTTCAATAATTTTTTTTTTAAAAAGTCTCTTTCATTAAATTTCAGAATCTTAAAATGTTTTGATATGCTCTATTTATATGTTGTTTTCATCTGTAGTTAACAAAGAGGTTGAGGCTTTCCTCTGCTAAATCATTCCTTTGCTAAATCATTCCTTACTGCAATCATCCACAACTTTACCACCTTCATGTTGGACTATGTTAATTCATTAATCTTGGGGATACCTTTAAACTGCTCAGAAGTTTCAGCTAGTAAACAAGGTTTCTACACAAGTAGCTCACAAGTAACATCTTACCAATTTGAGCAGGTTGGTATCAGCATGTTACATGTGTGTTCTCTTCTTCCCATCTACTTCTAGATGTAGTTCAGGTTGTTTGTTGTCAAATGTATAGACCTATGTGATCTGGGACCTGGTTACTGTAGAGACCCAACTCTCTGTAAACCGTGATCAACAAATCTATATTTGGTGACCATTCCTAGGTGTCCACTCTTGGGAACTAGAGCCAAGAAATGAAATCTGGGCCCCACTGATGTTAATGGGAGTCTTGCCTCTTACTTGAATGGGTTTCACCCATCGTATACTTAGTGGAGGATCCCCACCTGTGTAACATGCTCCTTCAGATAGTCTGTCAGAGCCTGAGTTAACAATCAGAACACATGCAAGATGCATGTTTTTTGCCTCACCTTGACAGATAAGTCTAAACTAAGGCATTGTCTCACTTTTTTTCTACTTTTTTTCACTTTTTTTATGATGGATGGTTGGTTAATGATGGTATTGCAGTTATAAATTAGTGTTTGTTTTCTGTATAATGTTCCTATGTACTAAAGTAATGAGTCCTCTCTGTTATGATGATAAACAAAAATAATATTTACGTTTGTGATGTTTTAAAGCATAGGATCATATTTTGCCAGATCTAATTTGTGTGAACTTATTTATGCCCTACATTGATAGGACATAATGTTTCTAGAGGTGGTTATAAAGCTAGAAAGATGTTAACTAGTTTAAGATAATGTTGATGGCATATCAAAGGGTTGACTTTGAAACACAGGATAAAAGTGAAGAGGAGATCATATAATTCAAGAGCGTTTTTTTTTAAAGTAGTGTGAAAGCTTTACAAATATAACTATTAATTTCTATTCTTTTGCTGTGATATTTTCAAGGATAATTAGTGACCAAGAATTAATTCTATCATTCTCCCTCTGGTCGAGGGATGGATTTATTTTAAAGATTGATTAGTTTATTTACTCTTCTAGACTTTTCCCTGCTTGTGTAATAGAAGATAGGTATGTATCTTTGTCCTGGGAATTGTAGCAACCACTGTTTCTGCTTCTTTACCTGTTTTTTGGGGGGAGGGAGGGGGTATGAAAAAAGCTGACCAGTTTTTAAATTTCTTCTTCAGTGCTTATGCCTAGTGGGAAGTCTAGGTGAACCCCATTAGGGAAGGGAGTTGACTGTCCTTTGAATGAAGTGTGGTGTGAACGCTCTGCAAGGTAAAAAGAGCAAAGGGTGCTAAATCTAGGAGAGGCTATGGGTATGGCTACACTTACAAATCTGCAGCGCTGGTAGTTGCAGCGCTGGTCGTCCAGCTGTGCAGGGCCAGCGCTGCAGTGTGGCCACATTTGCAGCATTTGCAGCGCTGTTGGGAGTGATGAATTATGGGCAGCTATCCCAGCATTCAAGTGGCAGCAACGTGCTTTTCAAAAGAGGGGTGTGTGGGGCAGTGTGACAGGGACCGGGGGGGGGGGGGGTGGATTTTTGGAACTGACACTGTGCAAAATCAGAAAATTTTCCCACCCCCTTACTGTTAACTGCAAACAGCCTGCATCCAACATACTCTCTTTCCCCCCTCTGCCCCCTCCCCCCGTTTCTCTCAAGCAAAGCAAACACTCAACCCCTGTGAATGACTCCTTTTCTCGCTGCTGGTCAAGCAAAACGCAAACACTCAACCCCTGTGAATCACACAGGGAGGAGGATCTCATTTGATTGTTCACAGATTGATCACAGCAAACAGGAGCTGATAAGCAGCTCTGGTAGAGCAGCTCCGGTAGCAACGGAGCTCCGGAGGTTCACAACAAAACAAAGAGAGGCTGCATAACAAAACAAAGGGAGTAATTTAGTTAAAAGCATTCTGGGATACACCCTTATACCCTGGAGGCCAATAACAGCGCTGGTGTGTGACCACACTTGATGACCAGCGCTGCAGCACCAGCGCTGCAATCCTTATTCCCCATGCTGAGTGAGGTATACGGCCAGCGCTGCAGCCAGGGAGTTGCAGCGCTGGAAGTGCCCTGCAGGTGTGGCCACTTACTAATTGCAGCGCTGGAAAGCCTCCACCAGCGCTGCAACTCGCAAGTGTAGCCATACCCATGTGTTTTGAAAAACATTGTAGGAACTCAGGGGATCTAGGACCCACTTAGGAAACTAATTATCAGTCTAATTATTGCCTTTAAATGCACACTGTGAGTCAGGACATTTTATGCCCAAAGCTGTCTCTAGAAATCTTGCTGACCTCAGTTTATTCAGATTTAAATTAATGGTAATACTTTCTCACAGGAGTTACTTTACATTATCCACTAGATTTCCAGGGGATTCCCAAGAACAATTTAGTATGTGATCTACATAAAGTTAATTTATAGTTAAGCAATAAATTTGAGGAAAGAATACTACAGAACATACCAAAAAGAAACATATTTTGCCCTTAGAGTAACAACTGCCACATAATCAGTATTGCAAACCTAATTACAGATTCATCGAGTCATCTGTTTATAGTCACTGGATTAAATTAATCCCTGTTGCAACTCCATTGATTTGAGTGAAGTTACAGCAGGGTTGAATTCAGCCCATTTTTTAAAATGTATGGGAATAATAATCCCAAATATTTTACAGCATGTTCACAGGACTACTATCTATGTTGCTATCTTATTTATTACTACCTGCATAACTCTTGGTTGCTTTGTCTTTCTGATTGATGTTTTTTCCTGCATAAGGACTTGATTGGGATATGTGATCTGCACATACCTAGCACAAAAGACTGAAATAACATACAGATTTGAGAGAATAGCAGCTTCCTCTTCCTCCCCACAACTTGTGCCTGTCTCCTGTTGATCTGCAATAGACAACTTAGGGCTAGTCTACACTAGAAGCGCTAGAGCGGCGCGGCTGCAGCATGTCTGGTGAAGATGCTCTATGCCAATGGGAGAGCGCTCTCCTGTCGGCCTAGTAAAACCACCTATGTAAGACGTGGTAGGTATGTTGCCAAGAAAAGCTCTCTTGCCGACATAGCGCTGTCCACACTGGTGCTTAATGTAGTGTAACTTATATCACTCAGGGGGTGGCTTATTCACACTGCTGAGTGACATAAGCATATGTACAAGCCCCCAGATACTATGTTGATAGGTGCCTTAGAAATACCCAAGATGCAAGTTAGGACACATGCATACATGTCAAAAGTACTTGAGGATCCTGGAAAAAAGCCTGTTATAATTAATAGTGGAAATGTTAAGCCTATATAGGTAAATTTTAAACACTAATATACAAATAATTGCTATCTATAGCCTAATTCATGAATGCTAGGTATCTTTTATATTAGCTAGCAAACATAACACATACGAACATCCTCCTCATATTCCTAGGCTCTAGGGAGATGCGATTTTATACCTTTTTCATCTAAATATGAAATTCCAGGACATTATGTGAGCTTCCCTGCGGGAGCCTAAGTCAATTTCACTTCTCCACATATGCAGTGTTTTCACCTGACACAGATACAATATGGATATTAAGTAAGTAGTCTGGTGTGTAGGTGTGAAACGTGGGGCATGATTGGGAGAGGACAGGCTTGCTGTCAGTGGGTTGTGATTTTGGCTTGTTTCACGTCTGTTTGTGAATCCTTCAGGTTGTGTCATTTAGTTTAAGACTAGAGCATAGATTCCTACAAATTAAAATGTCAAACCTGCAAAATGTAGCCTTAAAATAAAATACCTTGCAGGCTGTTTTCACTGTCACTCACTGACTCAGGTGCCATTGCTAAGCTCTCACCTTCTGCTCCCTGATGACTGTATTTTACAGAAAATGTCCAGGGTGATTCACAGAGGAAATGAAGAATTTTATAAAAGATTGGGTTCAGTGCAAAATACTGTCAGATCTCTGAGTAGTAAAGAATCACAGTATATTTTAATTCATGTCACAAATAGAAGTTAAAAATTTTTTTTCGTTTCATTTAGCTGTTTCATAATAGCTTCCCTGAGAGAACCCAAATGGAAATTGTGTGTGCAGAAAGTGAGAATGAATTGCGTTGTTTTGAGCACTGGTTTTCAGACACAAATGACATGCTCTATTCTACTCAGGTTCTTAAACCGAACCCATCTCTGTAGTGTCTGACTGTCTTAGAGTTAATTCATAACCAATGTGCATAGTATCTCTCAGCAATTCTAGATGCTGAACTTCAGTGTTTCCCAAGTTGGGTACTGGGTCATCTTACCTCCAACTGGATGTCAGCGTTGTTTTAACTTACAGGGGGATCATGGCATTAAAATTATGGAAGTGTTTCAAATGAGATAGGTTTCTGTTCTTTGTGAGAATTGAAATTAACACATAGTTATGCAGGTAAAGTGAATGACCATTGGAAATTCAACATCCATAGAATCATAAAAATTGTAGGGCTGGAGAGGTCATCTAGTCCTGCCTCCTGCACTGAGGCAGAACCACGTAAACCACGAGCTCTGAGCATGAGCACTTCAGTTTCTAACTATCACGCTTAACTAAGGGGTAACCCTTCTTGTAACCATGACCCCTGCTATTTCACTCTGCCTCACACCTTTATTTTTCATTGTGCTTCATGTTTTTCCCAATTGATTTGATTTTAATTTCTTGTTTTAAAAAGAAAATGGATTCTTGCAATATTAGATATGCATCAGAAATAACATTATAAGATGACATTATAAGACAGACCTGCCAAATAGCCACGTACACAAAGAAAAATTATAAACTTCCATCCACCCAAAATGTAGGCTTTCCTGCACAGGAGTGAGTCTCCACTCCAGTACACTAGGCTTAGCTGGGCTGAGACAGCTTTCCTAAATTTGGCCCACTGTTTTTGATAGTCACTGCTCCAAATGTAAGACTCCGTAGGAGTCATGAGTATTTGGACAGTCAAAATGTGGGTGTTGGTAGTTACATGTTTGAGAAGCCCTGCTGTACTTGATTGGTGGGTGTAGGAATGTTGACATGTGTCTCAGTGAATTAAATAGCCTACCATTTGAAAAACACTGCATTTTCATTTGTGGCATACCTGATAAATTGTGACATGTGACAGCTGAAAAGCCAGCTTGAGATATGCCTTTTACTAGCAGAGGCATACTACGTGTTGCAAAATGTTGCAGTATGTTCTGTTTAACCTGTGTTGTTAGCTATAAGCTGGTATATATAGCTGTGCTAGATAGTGCTTACAACAATAAAGAATGAGACAAGGTGTGAAAAATGAGGGAAATCCTATCAGGGGCGGCTCTAGGCACCAGCGGGCCAAGCGCCCGCTTGGGGCGGCATCCTGGGGAGGGCGGCATTTGGCTCCGGTGGAGCTCCCGCCGGCATGCCTGCGGCAGGTCCACCGGAGCCCGGGACGAGCGGACCTGCCGCAGTCATGTCTGCGGCGGGTCCCGTCTTCCCGCGGCTCCGGTTGAGCTCCCGCAGGCATGACTGCGGCAGGTCCGCTCGTCCCGGGCTCCGGTGGACCTGCCGCAGGCATGCCGGCGGGAGCTCCACCGGAGCCAAATGCCGCCCTCCCCAGGATGCCGGAGCCGCAGGAAGAGGGGACCCGCCGCGGGACTGGGGAAGGGCGGCGCAGCGCTCCGCGCTGCTTGGGGCAGCCTACTTTGTAGAGCCACCCCTGAATCATATGTAATTGTATGCTTGTTCATATGCTGGATTTTCTTTGGCACTGATCTTGGTTACTGTGAGAGTTTGACTGGGAAGCACATTCTGGGCTGGAGAAACTGTGTGCATCATTTTGTACTATAGAGTAAAGAAAGGAGTAAGCATGCCTGTACGTAGACATAGGTGTTGGTTATACACTGACCTCTTTTTGTAAGAATTAAAGATATGGAACCCTTCCCCACAGCCAGATACATGCACATGAAGCTGCCAAAACAAACAGAGGCGAGTAAGCTGTGCTGCCCTCTTAGCACACAGCTACGCTTCTATAGTTCACAAGCTGCACATGCTTAAAAGTTTAGTAGAAGTATTTCTGAAATATATGCAAAAAGTAAACAGCATAAATGATGATGAAAAATCAATCTTTTTTTTTAATTCTGTGTTTTTAATAATCTAATGAGGATTTTTATCTTAATAGTATCCCTTTTGCGTCGTTAGTGTAACTAATTTCCTTTCACATTCTTATCCTCTCCATCCTAACTACCCCTGTATTTTTCAGTTACTTCATTTAAAAGTGTGTGTGTGTGTGTGTGTGTGTGTGTGTATATATATATATTCCAGTCTGAAAAGTTGTATTCCTGAATCTTATCTGTCTTTGAAAGATACATTGCTGAAAGTGATATGCCCAAAATTGGATCCACTAGTTTAGAACCTGATTCTATCACCCTCACTCATGTTGTTTAGTATCTTGCTCTGTGAGTAGGCCCAGTGATTCCAGTGGAACTGTTTACAAAGTGAGGTGGTACTACACATAAGGCTGGCAGAATTGGGCTCTTAAAGATTTAGGCCTTGATGCTCAATCCACTTTATGTGGGTAGATCCTTATGCAGATACAGAGTCCCGTTAAAATCCATAGGGCTCCAAGCTGGCACAGTTGTCCACCTGCGGGATAGTAGGATTAGGGGCCTTACCTTGTCAGAATACGGGTCAAACTGTGACTTTGCTGTTTGGTTTGTTTTGAATGTAGTGTGTGTGAAAGATATGAGATGGACAGTCCTGGACTCTGAAGTCTTTTGGTTTAAAAAAAAAGAGAATAGGTATAGCACAGACCGCCATGTTGTAAGCTTTCCTGTGGTATCCTGTTAGTATGCCTCTAACTCATAATCACCTCTAGAGATAAAAGTGTAGTTCAGTCTCCTTATCCCCATATCCATTTCACTTTTGGCCCTTCTGCTGAGAATGGCAATAAGAATGCTAGTTGTCCTGGTTTCACTGAGGTGTGGTCATCTGTCTACTGGGAACTGGACTGAGATCACCACTTTATTTCATATAAGTCCCTGGAGACTATCAAATGCTCACAGTTTTGGGTTATGACTAGTGGTGGACAAATTCTGGACATAAGTTATTTTTTCCCCCTAAAAACATTGTGAAATTTATGGAATAAATTATTCGATTTAATATATTTTAGAATTATTCAACTGGCTGTAAACTGGATGAATGAGGCAGGGAGCGGGAGGAATTCAAACATGGTATTCAGAAATATCACATAATTTGTTAAATAAGTTATTTGAATATTATGTGGTCAATTGTAATCACTACCTACTGGGACTGGATTTTAACTGGCAGCCTAGAAGTGAAAGCTCTGAATCCTGTTGCCCTAAATTCCTAAACCATCTATTGTGCTGTCCTCTATTTGAAATATGGAATTTGTGTGACAGGTTCCCTTTCCCCTGGGGGTACCACTTGGAACTGGGATACCAGTGAGTCCACCTGACCCACCAGCCTGGTCCTTTCACCCTGTAATCCTGGGACAAGCTGCAGACACAGTCCTGGTCTTTCACTTTCATCAGCACACAGACAGGTAGGGACACACCCAGCTTTTGTAACATGCAAATAGGCTTTCTAACTAGCCCCTGCACAGGAAGGCTTCAGCTAAGGAACTGCCCAGATACTCAAGTGCACACCCCCCCCCCCGATGGGTGAACCCAAAATTACACCATCTTGTGCTGCACAGAGAACTGTACAGCATAAGCTCATGAAATTTGCCCCTTCCCTCAATGTGTAGAGGAATATACAAGGCTTTGTGCCCCAGTTATGATGTCCTCACACACTGGTTTAAGACAAAACAAAACAAGTTTATTAACTACAGAAGGTAGATTTTAAGTGATTATAAGGGATAGCAAACAGATCAAAGCAGATTACGTAGCAAATAAAACAAACACGCAAGCTAAGCTTAATGTACTAAAGAAACTAGTTATAAGTAGCATATTCTCACCTTAAATGTTGTTTTAGGCAGATTGCAGAGGTTCCTGAAGGCCAGCTGCACTGGCTTGCAGCTTAAAACTCTAGGTATTTCTTTCACAGGCCAGACAACCCTCTAGCCTGGGCTCAGCCCTTCTCCCCCAGTTCAGGCTTTGTTTCTTAGGTGTTTACAAAGGTCATCTTGGGTGGGGAGTCAGTGGAGAAGAACGAACCCGGTGATCTCACTCCTCTGCCTTAGTTTTTGCATATGGCGGAAACCCTTTGTTTCAAAACTTAGTTCCCACACCAGTCAGTGGAAAAATACTAGTATTTTCATGGTTTCCAGTACCAGGTGACTTGGTCACATGTCCCTGCAGCCATAACTAGAGACTGTTTGCAGTGTCCCCAGGAAGACTTCCCAGAAAGGTGGAAGATTAGCATCTGCAAAGACCTATTGTTCTCTCTGATGGCTCTTCCTCACAGCAAGCCATCTAGACTGATTTTATTCTGTCTGGTGGTCATTCCCCAGGTGTAAACACACTTGTAAAAGATACATAGTCAATATTCCTAACTTCAGATATAGAAATGATACATGCATACAAATGGGATAATCATGTTCAGTAAATCATAACCTTTTCAATATCTCTCACCTGCCTTATCTTGCACAAAATACATCATAATTATGTCATTCTCATATGATAACAATCTCTCTATGAAGACTATGGAGGCATAGAGTCACAACTTGATCCTTCTAACTTCTACTGGTTTGACTATTGGCTTGCTCATTGAACTGTCACATTACCTTCAGCGGGTACCTACACGTGGTATTAATCACTTTGCACAGTCGGAAATATAACCTCAGAGAGAAAAAATCATTACACGTTTGTACTCTGCCTATTGACAGAGAATTGGGACAGACATATGCAGCTATGCAGAAACCAAGTATCCTGGGATTTTGTCAAGTATCTGGGAGATAGATTTTTATCTGTAGACCTTATTTGGAAAGAGAGTGATAGATTTTTCAGGATCCAAAGAAAAGGATTAAAAAATTAGATACTACTTAAAGTAGGTGACACTGGGACTGATAACCTTAAAATTGTAAAATGGGCCTCTGGTGCTTGGCAACTAAAATGTTACTGAGATTTTTGGGGTTGGGAAGTCCCATGTCTTGAAAACTTTCTTTTTTCCCTATTCAAGATGTTTAAAGCAAATCCTGTGACTGGAATCTCAATCTCATCATCTTTTCTCTTGTTGTTTGTCATCCTATTCAAATCAAATAGTCTATTAGTCTTAATAGCTCACCATTATTGACACCAATTTAATAAAAAGGAGTCTCATCTGGATTGTGTTAGCATTTTCCAAAGTAATTTTCTAAAGGAAAAAATGCATAGTGTGTGGCATTTAAAACATTTTAAAACATCAAGTCACCTTGCATAGCATCACATTTGGGACCCAAACCTGTGGCTACTCCACATGCTGGGAGTTTTTCCATGCTTCGTAGCTGCAGGACAAAATTCAGAGCTTTCGTGGGTTTTGAGTCAGGCCCTATGTTGGCCTGGATGCTTTCAGAACAGAGCAGCCTTCTATTGCTATTTTTTTATGGCAATATTATCTTGTATTCACTGGAACTTCAGAAGTAATAGCCGCTAAAACAGTAGTCCCCAAACTTTTTATGTCACCCCCTGCTTACCCGTAATGGTCAGGGGGCAGAGCCGGAGGCTGGTGGCAGAGCTGCAGCTGGGAGCAGAGCAGGACTGGATGGCGCTTCCTTTCCGCCCCCTGTGGGGGCTGCCCAGGTCCCACCACACTTGCCCAAACATTCCTGCACACTCCTGGGGGGCATGCCACACAATTTGGGGACCATTGCACTAAAACTACGCCGTTTATTAAAAAGAAAACCTGATCTTTTACTGGAGATGTCAGCATAGGGAACATTGGTTCTGGGTAGTATATTTTTTGAGAATGAGATCCATCTAAATTATTTTTAGTACAGTGAAATTGAATGCTGCTTTTTTTCTCCCAACTGAAAACACTGTTTAAATCTTTTAATCCAAGAATAAAAATATTTTTATATCAGTAACATTTCACAAGCAAAATCTGTCTACTTGTATAAAAGAAATGATCACTTCTCTTAGCTTCCAAAAATAATACAGTTTATAGATAGATAAAATGTAGGCGGGACTTTGCCAATAAACTAACAACTGATATTCTTAATGAAACTCAGATGCCCTGATCCTGCAATGAGTTCTGTAGGTTTCAGAGGGGTAGCCATGTTAGTCTGTATCAGTAAAAACACCAATAAACACCACCCTATACTGGAAACCTATTGACTGTTATACTTACCTATATGCCTCTGGCTTTCATCCAGACCACATCATATGATCCTTGGTGTCTACAGCCAAGCCCTAACATACAACCACATTTGCTCGAATCCCTCAGACAGAGACAAACACCTCTATCAGGTGTTCTTAAAACTACACTACCCATTTGGGGAAGTGAGGAAACAGATTGACAGAGTCAGAAGGGTACCCAGAAGTCACCTACTACAGGACAGGCACAACAAAGAAAGTAACAGAAAGCCCCCAACTAAAACCTCTCCAGCACATCATGAAGGATATACAACCTATCCTGAAGGACGATCCCTCACTCTCACAGACCTTGGAAGACAGGCCAGTCCTCGCTTACAGACAGTCCCCCAACCTGAAGCAGATATTCCCCAGTAATTACATGCCACACAACAGGAACCAACCCCTGCAACAAACCCTGTTGCCAACTCTGTCTGCATAGTTATTCAAGGGACACCATCATAGGACCCAATCACATCAGCCACACCATCAAGGGCTCATTCACCTGCACATTTACCAATGTGATATATGCCATCATGTACCAGCAATGCCCCTCTGCCATGTATATTGGCCAAACCGGACAGTCTCTATGCAAACGAATAAATGGACACAAATCAGACATCAAGAATTGTAACATTCAAAAACCAGTAGGAGAACACTTCAACCTGTGTGGCCACTCAGTAACAGACTTAAAAGTTGCCATTCTCCAACAGAAAAAACCTTCAAAAACAGACTTCAGTGAGAAACTGCAGAACTGGAATTAATTTGCAAACTTGACACCATCTAAATTAGGTCTGAATAAAGACTGGGAGTGGCTGAGTCAGTACAAAAAGTAATTTTCCCTCTGTTGATACTCACACCTTCTTGTCAACTGTTGGGAATGGGCCACATCCACCCTGATTGAATTGGCCTCGTTAGCACTGACCCCCCACTTGGTAAGGCAACTCCCATCTTTTCATGTGCTTTATATATTTATACTTGCTTGTGTTATTTTCCATTCCATGCATCTGATAAAGTGGGTTATAGCTCACGAAAGCTTATGCTCAAATAAATGTGTTAGTCTCTAAGGTGCCACAAAGATTCCTCGTTGTTTTTAAAGAAGGAATGGTTATACCACTACAGCTTGCTCCAAGGTCTCAAAAATAACAATACTTAAGAGGTGTTCAGCTCTGCATCACAACATACAACTTTCTCCTGATTGTTTTCCTTTTGACACTTCTCATGGCTTTATAAACATACATGATTTCAAGTAGATGTCCAAGTTTTTCAAAACAAAAATAAAGAAAACGCCCAAAACAACAAAAGACACACCAGAATTTGACAGAATGTTTTATAGTTAAATTCATGGTCTCTATATATAGACATCAAAGTCTCTCCATCAACTGTGATGTGTCTAACTAGCAATGAAAAAATTTACATCACACATAATTAAGGTGCTTGAATGGTGTTTAATTACTGCTGTTACTGTAGTCAAGTTTTTCTTATATATCAAGAATAAATTTCCAACAAATTCATGACTGCCTTCAGAAGAGGATTGGTGTCAGGGAGAAGGCATCTTGTTATTCCAAAACTGAAAATTCAAGCAGACTAGGTTCTTTTAAGTCATTTTGTCCCCACCCCAAAAACGAAATCATCTTAGGAAATACGGTGTGACTTTTCCTTCTGGTTATATTGGTTTTATTTCAGATTAACTGCTTCCTTTCCTCTCCCTAATCGTATTTCATGGGGTAAATACTATATAATTAAGAATACCCTATACAAATTTTGTGTTTTGTCTTCAAAGTTGATTACAAAATCCCTTAATTAATACTTGCAGCACTCCCGGTATCCAAGTAAATTCTATATCTGCTTATTGCCTTTGAAAGTAGGGCTTAGGGCTTGTCCACCTAGCCCCACAGTATCGAGTATGGGAGTGTGAATTGAGCATCAAAGTGCTGCACTGTAACTCATTCCTTAAAATAGATTTCTAATGTCATATGGATTGATTAGTGTCTTCCCAACATCTGCCAAGAGCAGATGATGTGTTTGTATTTTATTGTGGTATTACATTAACCACTTTATATCCAACAATGGATTTTTTTGTGTGCCTCTAAATTAGCTTAGACTTGTTGCCCAGATTCACACTGGGGCTTGGAACTGTGTTTGAAACCATTTTCAAATATGGTCCTGGTTGGAACATGGTTTTGGGTTTATAGTTACCAGGAATCCAGCCATCATGTTGACAGTCTGTGTTGAAACCTGGTATGAGGTAGCATGCAGCATGGCTATATAAATAAAAGTTCTCAACAAAGGAAAATAACAATTTAAAGATCAAATACACGGTGTATCTTCACCTTTGATTACTGGAATTAACATTCAGGAAACACAGCTTCACCAGAAATAAATTGATTATCTAGAGATTTTCTTTCTTCACGTTGACTGTTATTCGTCAGCCTGAGAACCACCGGTAGTTGTAGCGATCTTTACTTCTGACTGTTCAGGAATAACCAAAACAGGGAACCACCTGCAGTTTCTACCAAGTTGAATTTAAAGCAGCGCATCAGAGTTTTGCTGTCCTCTTTATGTTCCATCCTTGATAAGTTTTAAGGTCCTGTTTAGATAGGGCTTTCAGGTATGTTTAGCTGTCATGCTGATCACATACATTGCCATACACTTTGTCACACTATTTGAACAGCTAGTGTGCGTAGGGTCGTACTGTGTTATGAGAGTTTTTGAAAGATGCCTAATCCCAGATAGGGCCCAAATTCTGAGCTCCTGCTCACTTTTTACTCAGTCCCTGTTCAGGGTCAGAGGCTGAATAAAAAATAACTAAGAACTTCAGGATTCGGCCCTTAAGACAAGAACACTAGTCTTGTTCATCCTGGCTGGCGAATCAATATTATAACCTGGCTGGCAACAACTGAGTTTTCACTTTGCTTAAGAAAGATGTTTGCAGTGGTTGGTAAATATGATTCAAAGTCCCACAGAGAGTGCCCCCCTCCCCCCAAAAATCAC
Organism: Mauremys reevesii; assembly: GCF_016161935.1. Classification (NCBI taxonomy): domain Eukaryota; kingdom Metazoa; phylum Chordata; order Testudines; family Geoemydidae; genus Mauremys; species Mauremys reevesii. Next base: position 90,737,881 of record NC_052628.1, on the reverse strand, counting down.
ACAGTGCTATAAAATAACTGGTTCGGTGTTTAAGCCTCTGCCGATATATTCTAGCAAATTTTGCGCTTTACTGACCCATGAATTTGGCCTATATGATTTAGAGACGATGCATTTCTGCCTCCATTCTTTGATATTTTTGATACATTATGCAAATTTTTTACAAAGTTGCTTGAGACAAATATTGAGCGATTTTTTGCTTTAAGCACTCATTCGCTGCAACTACAATATACTGCCTCTTTGTGACATCCCACTTAGATTATTGAGTTGTGAATTCTTACAACACACAGATTCTGTTTTCATGCAGCTGTTGCCTTAGTAACAAGGAGAAGAGAGAGAAAATATGACTGACAGAGATTTTTCTATATAGAATATTTTTCAAAGTCTTCCAGGTGCTATCAGTGAGTATTAACCCAAAACCCGATAGATGAATAAAAGGAAAAATACTTAAAGAAAGAGTTGAAGTTTCATGAGTGAAATAGTTTTGTCTGATGATGACATAATGGAAATAATTTGATTTTGGCACATTGCTGCAGAAATGACAAGAGCCTTTCTCCCCACCGAATGCTGTGTGTGGGTCTGAAGTGCTGGAAGAAGCTTATGTAGTTAGTTCAAAGGTGAGCGTGACTATGTTGCATATTGCTGCATTTCCTCAAATGCCTGCCTTTCTCTTTCTATCCTCTGGCATTTTGTACCATGAAAAGGAAAGAAAATGACATCGTTGGAGTGATGGGAATTTCTTCCTTTTTTTTTTTTTCTTTCTGCCTCAGGATCCGAAAACTGTGGAGAAGTAGGAGGTTGAGTTTTCCTTAGCAGAGAATGAACATCCTCCCCCTCCTTTGTGATTACTGAGGGAAGGCTTTTCAATTAATTTCTTTCACATCTTCGTTGTCCGGGATTTTATGTGAGACAAGAAGTAGGTTACTGTATATCTGTAAGGAAATTTCCCCTCCTTGCTTTCCCAAAACTACATCAGTAATCCTAAGGATTTAAAGAATTAAAAACATAAAGAAAAGATTCTGTATAGCATTTGGGTGAAAAATATAATGCCTTAATGCATGTTATATTGTTCTGATGGGATTGAAGGAGTTAATGTTTGAAGGAAAAGAAGAGAACGATATGATGTAGTGCACTGATGGCAGGACCGGGAGTCAGGAACTCCCTAGCTGTATACCAGCTGTGCCACCATGACACCGAGCAAGTCATTTTGTGCCTCTTTGTACCTCATTTTTCCCCATCTGTAAAATGAGGATAACACCACCTAGATCATTGGTGGATGCAAGTATAAATTAATTAGTAAATATATTCGAATAATGCTTGCATTATTATCTAAGCTAGTTAAAAGCTGGGACTTCTGTAAGAGTTGAGAGAGATTGTGAATTGTGGGCAGGATGTTGCTTCCACTGAAGTCGGTAGGAGTTGTAAAAATTAGTGACTAAAATGTTAGATTTGTCTGCAATGCAACCTAGTAGTCTTCACCACTTCCTAGGTTCAGCTGCAAGTACTCGTGTTGTGTTTTGTGGGTGTTAGTTATGCTTTTAATTAGTTCTTCCATGTTCATCATTGGCCAGAGTTTTTTGGAAGTAATGGGTTTCCCACGGTGCTGTGAAATCAGTTGGGTTTAATTTGGTTTTCCCAGTAAGGAATTCATCTTCAAGGATGCTCTGCCTCTTGCTCACAAGAGCTTAAGCCTGGACTGTCAGCAGTAGCATTCCTGTTGATCACAACTATCTCAGAGGGATGGAGAGACATTTTTAAGATGGCTCTGTCATGGCCCAAAAAGGCTTTTAGAAATTACAACTAGCACTCCCAGTGCTAGCCCACTGGGGGCCCTACACAGGAATATTCCCTCCCAACTCATATTAATAGGGGGCCCTAAGCAATTGCTTAGTCTGTTTATGCCTAGTGTCAGCTCTGACAACCAGAACCTTGCATTGTATCCTGCAACAAATCAGGAATCAATGGAGCCTGTGCGATCCTGGCATGATGAATTGCTGTTGGTATTTTCCTTGCTTAAGACGCAGCATAGCGTCCGCACATTGCATACCTAAAGGTTGATGAGTTACTGTGATGTTTATAATACCCATATTTCAGTACTGTACATCTATTTCCAGTAACGTTATTTGAAAAGTAAAAGCAGGCTGTTTTGCAGGCCCCAGAGTCAGTACAGGATAAGACCCAATGTCATGTTGCATAGTGCCTAGAAAGGAAAAGTATAGAGCTTCTTAAGTGTGAAAATACTAACACTGGTTTTGCAGTTCAGGTGTTGTCATGGTAAGTAAGGAAGAAACATCAGAAAGGAATAAAGGAAAAAATAGTTTGAGAATCCAACTTGTACTGAAATTAAAGGGAGACTCTTAGATAGCTTAGGGCCAGATATATTAATTTGTCTTTCCAGTGCTTCTGCATTGTAAACATCTGATTTAAAAAGAATTCCCTTCTTCTGTCAATGAAGAATTTAAAATACATCCATTGTCTATATAGGGAAAGCTTAGTGTTTTGTGGCCTACTGCATAGAGCAGCCAGCAGAGGGAGTGCCAGTTAACTGACAAATTGCATCTCTGGAGCTGTGCTGGTATTTTTAGCATCCTTTTGGATACTTGTGTGCAAACAAGTGAAAGAAAAACCAGATCTCTTTCAGTTTTAGCCCCTTTGGAAATACAGAACTAGATAAGTTCATGGAGGTTTGGTCCATCAATGGCTATTAGCCAGGTTGGGCAGGGATGCAGCACCATGCTCTGAGTGTCCCTAGCCTCTGTTCATCTGGAGCTGCGAGTGGATAACAGGGTACAGATCACTCAGTGATTGCTTTTTCCCTCTGAAGCACTTGGCATCGGAGGGACTGTCAGAAGACAGGATACTGGAGTAGATGGACCATTGGTCTGATCCAGTATGGTCGTTCTTACATAAAAATTAACTATAATAATAAAAAAGTTTAGTACAGAAACTCCCCAAATTAACGACCTCTCGAGATAGCAATGATGTGAGATAACGATGTTGACAAATAATGCATTTTTAAAATGTTGGCCTATTAAGAAACATATATTGATATAAGTTTCTCAGTCACAAATCTAACATTCTGAAGTGAAGTCACTAAAATGTAGTCCAACAAACAAATATTCCTTTAACCTGTCACTTCTTCTCCCTCCACCGCACCCCACTCATAGTTGTTGTCCTTGGTCAGTGGAGACCCAGAGTACAGAGATGCTTTTGTGACATGTTTGGTCACAGAAACCCCCTTGGGACTGTCACCTGATATGCTGAAGTTACTTCAGAGCCTGTTTTCCCTGCCAGCTTGGGACTCCAGAACCCTGCCTTGTTGAGCCAGACATGCTAGCCTGCTGCAACACAGACTCAGGGTCTGGGCCATGCCCCCAAAGCTGCTGACTTTAACCAAAAACAGCTCAGCAGGTTACCTCTCCAGCACCCAGACACCCAGTTCCCAACGGGATCCAAACCCCAAATAAATCCGTTTTACTCCGTATAAAGCTTACACAGAGCAAACTCATAAATTGTCTGCCCTCTATAACATTGATAGAGAGAGATGCACAGCTGTTTGCTCCCCCAGGTATTAATCACTTACTCTGTGTTCATTTGTAAACAAAAATGATTTTATTAAGTATAATAAGTAGGATTTAAGTGGTTCCAAGTAATAACAGACAGAACAAAGTAAGTCATCAAGCAAAATGAAGCAAAAACACGCAAGTCTAAGCCTAATACATTAGGAGATTGATTACAGGTAATATCTTACCCTCAGGGATGTTCCAATAAGCTTCTTTCACAGACTAGACTCCTTCCTAGTCTGGGGCCAATCCTTTCCCCGGTACAGTCTTTGTTAGTTCCAGCAGACATCTCAGATGGTAAGCAGGGGCTTTCTCATGACTGGCTGCCCCTTTGTCCTGCTCCACCCCTTTTTATAGCTTTGGCACAATGTGGGAATCTTTTGTCTCTCTCAGTGCCCACCCCTCCTTCTAAATGGAAAAATACCAGATTTAAGATGGAATCTAGTATCATGTGATATGGTCACATCTCCAATGAGACCCCCGTCTCCATTTTTCTAGGCTGGCCTACCCGTACACAGGAAGGTTTGCAAGTAAACAGAGCCATTTACAGATCATTGATTCTGCAGCACTCTTAATGGCTTCCACTTAGTATGTTTACATCAGTAAAACAAATTTATATCTTATTCTCCTAACTCCAGACATAGAAATAATATATGCAAACAAATAGTATGAACACATTCAGTAGATTATAAGCTTTGTAATGATACCTTACAGGAGACCTTTTGCATAAAGAATATTCCAATTACATCATATTCACATTCATAAGAATATTTTCATAAGACATATGGAGTGCAATGTCACAGCTTTCACATGAGTTCACCTCCCACCCTGGGTGGTGGGGGAGGAGAAGGCACCTGGCTTGTTCTTCCAGCCATCTCACTGCTTGCTCTGGCCATTGTTGTTCATCGTGCCACCGTTCACTCCACCGCTCCATCCCCAATGGCCCTGCAATGTCACCTTCCACAGCCATTTGCCACTGTGACCTCTGGTCTCTCAAGGTTCCACCGAGCTTTCAGTGATTTCAGCTCTCGGGGCGGGGGGGGGGGGGGGGTGTCATTCACTGCTAGTGCAGGCTGGGCTGTCTCTTCCACAGAAACACTGTCCTGCTGTAGGTCTAAGCACTTAGACAAGATTATCAGTGCTTTCAGCTCTAGTGGTCACTTAACAAACCAAAAGACTCTCTATGGAGCCTATCAGCTCTGTCTTTTAACAGGGGAGAGGGGCAGCCGCAGGTCAGATAGTGCCTGTGACTGTTAGGCAGAACCCACACCACCAAGCAAAACACTTGTGTCCCATCCTCTCTCTCTCCACTAGGATCTGGCATCCGAACCTCCTGCTTAGGGAGTGCAGTTCAGTTGAGGGTGACCAGTGCGTAATTTGTAATGAAAGAGGTGCCAGGGTTCAAGCAGGTTTGTTACTTTCATAACTGATTTGGCAAGCCCGGAGGCCCCAGGGCTATGAACTGCCAAGCCTAGAGGTGATGGGGCTCAACCCTGGCAAGCCCTAGCACAAATTAAGCACTGAGGGAGACCCCCTCATTACGGCAGGCTAAGCACAGTTCTGCTGCCCTTTACTAATGCAATAAAATGAACATTTCATGACCCAACATTCAATACCAAAGTGATTTGTATCCCAACACCAGCCGAAGTTGATCACTTGGCCAACACAGCTCTGTCTGCTGGATACCTAGGCAGAGTAGGTGTGTTCATGTAAATACAGTCTGGTCCTGAAGCCTTTCCACCCACCCCTTGGCTCATCACTAGCTGTCAGGAGACAGCTCACTCAGACCTTGCTTACAAATCATAATTTGAAATTATTAGGTTGGCCAATATAGCCAAAACAAATGTGCTGACATTGTCATAAACAATAGCTGTATGAGGAAGCTAGTCTTTGTTCATACTTTTCAAACCCATTATGCTTTCTTAGGTACAAATATTTTATCATATACTGCATATGCTATTAAATGTTTTATATATTTATTAAGAGTATTCATGTTTCAATTTCAATTCAAATTTCCAACCAACGACTAAATTGGCAACACTGCATGTAATGGTTGACCACTGGGGGGGTATTGGGGAAATTCAGGAGGGGTGTAGGGAAATCCCTGCCTGTGAGTGTAGTGCTTACTGTCCATTAATGGTCTCACTGTGAGGAAGCACTGTGTTGTAGTGATGGTGGTGGTGTGTTTAATTATTTGTATTGCCATAGCACCTAGGAGCCCTAATTTTAGAGCATGGATTCTTTGTGTCAGGGGCTGTACAAACACAGCACAAAGAGACAGTACTTGTCTTGAGAGACTTACAATCTATGCCTTCTGCTAAGTATTTTAAGGATCAGACCCTTAAAAGGGGCGAATTATGAACAATGTAGGGTCATATGCAGGCACTGTGAAAGAATTTTCTAACACAGTTATTCCTAAAACATTTCCTTCAATAGCTCAAAGGCAATTATTGCCGCAGAGAACTAGGGGCCTGATTCTTCAAACTTCTGCATGCTTAGTCCTGTAGAGAGGTCTGCAGCAGTATTCAGTCCCAAAGCCAAGCAATCTATGCCTTCTAAAAAGAAAGCTAGTTTTGAATATTCTAAACACACAAATGTCTTAATTTTCATAAAGCGTGAGAAACACTTAGGTTTCTCACATTCAGATTTCTCAGCAGAAGCCTAATTGGGCCAGTTCCAAAGCCCATTGAGCTCAAGAGCTTTTTGGGGGAGGCTGTTTTCAACAGTGCAGGTAATTTCTCCATATCTGACCAAGGGAGTCTTTCACTCAAAACTGGATTTTTTTTCTTTAAAAATTATGGTCTCATTCAACATGAGCTCAATGCAGGAATTATTGGGTAAAATTCTTTGTCCTGTATTATGTGGAAGGTCAGACTAGATGACTGTAATGGTCCCTTCTGGCCTTAAAGTCTCTGTGTGCATACATGCGCACTAAAGCTTACCTTTCAGTGAATAAGATCTTTCCGCTCAAAAGGTAATTTTGTTCATAAAGTAAATAATGAAAGTGCCTTCTCAACCATAACTAAAGTATTAGGCTGGCACCGTTCTAATGCTGTGGCCCCTTTTCAATGTGGTTAATGGCATGTTGCAGGCTTCTGGTTAGAAAATACTGAAGGCAATGAAAGAAATATAATTGGAGTTGGAAGGATTTAGTTAACAATTTCAACAGACACAAAAACACACTTCTCCCTCAAATATTATAATTTTTCTTCCTATCTTACTATCTCTGTAAATGACAGTTATGGACATCTTCTTTCATTGGTTCTGGATTGCAGAAGGAAATAGGCAGTTGCTAATATTGGGTGCATATTATCCAATCCTCCTTGTAAGTCTAGCTTTTCCATACTGCTGGATTGCTCACAAATTAACAAGATTGAAAAGTCTCTGCTTAGTGTATGTGGCTGAAATAGCAGGAGTGTTCCCAGGTCATGGCTGTTGTGCATTAACAGAGCAGTGTAGGGTAGTGGGGAAGTTTCTAAAACATCTGCCTGCCACATTGGGCTATATTTTCAAAATATAAACTCTACTTGTGTGCCTGCAAACTTGCATGTAAAAATTTGCAGCACTATCACTTGTGTGTGCAAATATTTGAGCTAAAAAATTGCACAAGTAACTCTTGTACGTGTACAAATTGTGTCCTGGTTCCCCTTTGAAAATTTGGCTCACTGTCTAGTTCTAACAATTGCCCTTTTGCCCTCCTAAGCATGACACTGACAGAAAAGACTTGCAGAATTTAATAAGGAATGGTAATCTTTCCACAGAAATTTTAAACCAAACCATGGTAGTCTCTAGCAGGGATATAATCTCTAGTCAATTCTCTAACTTGGTTAAAGAGCCATAGAAAATACATAATTCCTCACTGCATTCTCAGCTTTTTGGAGCATCTTCTATAGAAACTTATTTAATTTATGTAGAAACCACTTAATGGCATCTTTGTATAAATTTAAGAGCATTTTTCCATAGGGCATACATCACATCCCCATTAATTTTGCCTTAAAATGAAAAAATAAAAGAGAAGGTGCTTTAATACACTGGAAGGAGACTGAGAGGTGGAATCAGATGAAAGAATTTTTATAAAGTCACACTTGGGCAAAGGTTAAATGTTTAAAAGAGAGGGTGAATGGTAGATTTGCATGATCTAATACAGAGAAGAGGCCTGGCATGGCTTTTCATGTGACTTCAAATGCCACTAGAGAATAAAAATGTAAAGTTTCAACACGGTGTTTAAGCTTAGAGACTGAAAGAAAGGAGGCATGGTAGAAAGGATGATCCTTTCTTGGAAAAAGAACAAAAGGATAAGTGAAATGTCTTAAGTTTACCATTCTTTAGTTTATAATATCCATTTCATCCAGATTCAGTGGAACCTTGTAAAGAGGCTTCTTATTTTTCTTTTTATGAAACATAATAAAGCAAAGTAATTAAGATTTTCAATTCCTGGAGGGGATAAAAGGGTTTCTTTTAAAATATGTTTGCTTATTAATAGGGCCCTACCAAATTCACAGTCCATTTTGGTCAATTTCATGGTTGTAGGATTTTAAAAATAATAAATTTCATGATTTCAGCTATTTAAATCTTACAGTGTTGTAATTGTAGGGGTTCTGATCCAAAAAGGAGTTGTGAGAGGCTCGCAAGGTTATTGTAGAGGGGTATTGTAGTGGTACAGCTACCCTTACTTCTGTGCTGCTGCTGGAGACAGCTCTGCCTTCAGCGCTGGGCAGCTGGAGAGCGGCAGCTGCTGGCCGGGATCCCAGCTCTAAAGGCAGAGCTGCTGCTTGCAGAGCTGGACCCTTGGCCAGCAGCCACCTCTCTCTGGCCACCCAGCACTGAAGGCAGCACAGAAGTAAGGGTGGCAATACTGCAACGCCCCCCCCCCCATAACCTTTGAAGCCCCCCCGCCCCCTTGCAACTGACCGCTCTGCAACTTTCTTTTGGGTCAAGACTCCCAATTTGAGAAATGTCGGTCTCCCCCATGAAATCCCTATAGTATAGGGTAAAAGCACACGAAAGACCAGATTTCACTGGAGGAGATCAGATTTCACAGTCTGTGATGTGTCTTTCATAGCTGTGAATTTGGTAGGGCCCTACTCATTAATAATTGCTGAGTATCTGTGAAAATAGCTATTCATTCTGAAACTTTCTGCAACCAAAAAATCAGGAAAAAAGTAAATACTTATCTTCTTTAAATTATTTAAATATGTAGGTATTAATGTTAAATAGTAACGCATTTCAAGGTTATATTATTCAACATTTAAATTCACACTTGAAATATATTTTGCCTTATAACTATCCACAATAGATGTTACATTTATAACTTAGCTATAACGGCACTCACTTGTGTGTTTTACTAACACGTCAAGGTTTAGTAAAGATTAAAAATCGTTATAAAGGTGTTTTTATAATGCACATTGTTCTGCTAACAAAAATTAAAGAGTACGACATAGAGAGAAGAGAAAATATTACTTCTGCAAATTTTTGTCTAATTTGCTGTCCACTGTCTCTTTCAGAATTTCATAATTTGGAGCTGTAGCTCCTTCTGTGTGTACCTTGATCATATTTAGGCTTGTCAGAAAGTTATTTCATAGGGTTTTTTTTTAAATAATTTTGATGGATAATATTGTTTGTTCTTAAACTTTTTAAAAGTTTGTATCTATTTACATTTTCAGAGTTGTGCAAAACTATGGGGGGTCAGGCAATAATTATTTAATGACAATAGACATTGAGATTCAAAAAGTGAAAGCTTTATATATATAAAACACAAATTGTCAGCATCACATGTCAAAATATACAAAGAAAATATCCTTAACTCAGACTCTAAGTTCTGAAGCAACATTTTTCTTACTATGCCTAGCTGTGAATTTCAGTTATCACCAATGGAAGTATTTTTCATCAGTTTGTGTGTGCCCATTTACCAACATTGACCAACTAAAAATCTAATCCTTCCAAGCCTAATCATATTCAACAATCTCCTATTTGCTTAAGCTAAAATTTTGTGATACTTCTGTGTGTGTATGTATGTGCACATCCTTTGAAATCCTGACACACTGGACGAGATCCTCAGATGATATGTGGGGAATGGGGAATAGGTGAATTTCTGTTATTTGAGTCTGGGGTTGGACTGGCTCCTAGCCAGAGGCTTCTCTAACATTCATCACCTGGAGTAGGCTCTCAGGGGCTATTCCACTGTCCCAGGATCTCTGCAATGCTGTGTGCTCCAGTCGCTCTTGCTCTGAGCCCAGGCACACTCCGAAGCACCCATTATGCGGGCTAGGGGTGGGTATTGTGCTGCCAGTTATGCTGGCATCATACCACCCAAGGATTCCTTGATGTAAAGGGGAATCCCCAGTGGACTGTTTGGGCCAACTTTTGTTCCCCTTTGGGCTGCCAGATCCCTTAAGAATAGAATTAGACGAACATCCTTAACAGTGCACATCACTCTGCTTATGAGCAGGAAAAAAAATTTGCTCAACTCTGTAATACTCTGAAAGAGTGAAATTCACCATGTGCAGGGTCTAGGCACCATGGAAATTCAACTTGCTTGTGCTGACTCTCTCCACAAGAGGTGAATTTCACAGTAAGGGATATGGTGGCAAACTTGAGCCAATTAAAACTAGACTGGACAAAACATAGGGACATGTCTTACAAGAAAGAATCCTGCATTTTCAGGGAGATGTCCTAATAAATCTTTTTTGTCTCAGGATAAAAAAACAACAAACCTGCAGCAAGGAGTCTCAGATCCTGGGTCAACTGACAGGCTCCCACTGTGAGGCTAAAAATAGCAGCGTAGACATTCCCGCCTGGGCTCTGAGACCCAAACCTCTCGCCCAGTTTCAGAGCCTGGGTTCCAGCCCGAGTGGGAACATCTGCTCTATTTTTAACACTGTAGCATGAGCCCCATGAGCCCAAATCAGTTGACCCAGGCTCTGAGACTTGCTGCCATGTTGTTTTTTTTTGTTGTTGGTTTTTTTTTGTTTGTTTGTTTTTTGAAGTGTAGACTTACCCTCTGATTTCTGTTAAATGTTCTTTGTTTAACAGGACTTCTTGTATTTTGAAAGAAAGGAAGGGGGAAGGAGATGATTTCACCTGGCAGGTCATAAAACCTATTTATGTGTACTTAGCTCCTTGTCGTCTAATTCCCATATGACCACAGCTTTTATTTTATTATGTCGCTGTCCTGTGTTATAGTTCATTTTAAAGTAATGTCTGTGAAGTTCTGCTTTGCGTGCGTGTCTTGATACTGATGCATTAAGGTTTTGGCTCAGTGTGATGGCTAAGGAGGTGAAGTACGTGTTTGAGAGAATCTCTTTCCCCTACCTTCTCTGCCCTGTGTAATTGTGTTCCTGTACATCCATTTTCTTAAGGGGGAAAGGATAACAAGAGCCTGAAATGCTTCATATTTTTGGCAGAGTGCATCTGTTTTGAATGTTATTGGCCTGGCTGCTCTTGTAACAGTGTGTAATGTGATTAGCTTCAATTCAAGTTTTTACCTATAGTGACCCCATTGGTTGCAACCTCTCAGCCCCCTCGCTCTGATCTATCTGCTTTTGAAGAAACTGTGGTATCTATGCGATGAACCTTATGCTCTGACTGTGCTCAGCACATTTAGTTATGCCATTCGGTTTTGTTATAAGCTGCACATGTGAAAAATGCCAGTCTTCATTAAGGTTTTAATTACAGTGAGAGAACAGATTTGGTGTTTAGCTGTGTCTGGACAACCACTTCCACCAACAGAAAATCGACTGGTTTTTGTATTGAAAAAGAGATCTGGATTAAGATCCTCCTTATTGCAAGAGAAAGATGATGTGCCTATATGTTGACTTTTTTCCTTGTTTAAAGAACTCTGTCTTCTCTCCTAATCAGTTCTGAAAATGAACCTGTTTATGTACCTTTCACCTGTGGAATTACTCAAGATGCTGAAATTAATTGTTAGTAAACCAGCTGAGGAAAAATCCTACTGTTTGGTAGCCTGGGACAAGCAAAAATGTGGTACATGAAGGTGAAACATGATTGCAGCTGCTGACTTGTGGTTGAAAATCCTAGATGCACTGTTGGCTGGTGCATCGCATCTGATGCTGCAAAGACAACTACCCTGCCAGATTGTGGCAGAAATGGATGAAGTGCGTATTCAGCTGCTAATTTATTTCCTGGCCACTTCATATTGCATTTTGGGAAGATTGTACATGGCTTATAGTGGGTGTATTCTCCCCAAAGCTGAGAATGGGGTGCAACTCTCATTTAGTAGGGGAGATCAGGTCCATTTTAAGCATTTGGTTAGTCACGTGAACCAGTCAGCACATCTGGGGTTTCTAATGCAGAGTGAGTCAGCAGCTTGTCCTTGAGATGGAAGAGGTTATAGAAGAAGATTGATCTGCAGATCCCCTTAGACCTGGATTGGTGTATCTGAGATAAAGAAATAACAGCTAAAATTCTTCTATAAAATACAGCAGTAAGAGTAGCAGGGGAGACTATAAAGAGGAGCTAGACGTTTGTAACTTCCTTTTAGTCTGATCTTCTCCCTTCCCCCTTTTTTGCATATAGTGTTTTCCCCATTCTTTGTTCCGAGGAGGGGGAGGGAGAGCACTAAGAGTGAGAGTTTATGTAAGCAGAATCAGATCTTCCCAACAACGTTGAATTCTAGAAAGTCTGGAGTTTGAAGCTACTGTAAAGTAGTTATTAAAACAGGATTTTTATAAATCTAATTTTGTTGTTAGTTGTGGTGTTAATGGAGAGATTTTGTTCATGAACATATTGAGCTACATAAAGAGACTTTGGGGTTCCGGTTCAGAGTTTTCATCTTTTCTCTTCAAGAGTTAAAACTGTCTAAACATAAATGCTCTCATTTGCCTAAGTTGTTTCAGCTCGGACCTTTGAGTCTTATTGGCACTGAAGTGAGAGAGAAATCGTATAGTGTTAAAACCCGGGTCTCGGCAACATAATCCAAGCATATGTCAGATCCTTGAAAAGGAGCGCTAGCTGTGACAACAAGGAAATGTTACTTTTGTTGTTTGAAGGGTGAGGGAGAAAGGGAAGAAACTGAAGAGTTTGTTCCTAATCAGTTTCTTTCCCTTATAATTTTATTTTCCCCACTCCTACATACATAGCCCTTTCAAGCCTTTCTGGAAAGAGTCATTAGCATAAACAGTGTTATTGAGTATGTGCTTAAGTGTAAACATAATTAAAATAAGAGCGGCTGGCCTTTTATTTTTGAGGTGCTTGTTTTTCTGGGCTTTAAGCAAGTCCTTGAAATGGGCTTTATTTTGTTTTTTTTTATATTCTTTATATTGAGTGTCTTCAATAGTTTGGGCTTGTTTTACGGCTTGGGTAAGTGCAGTCACATACATATCAGTACACAGATGAAGGTTATATTTTGCTGTAAAGCAGGGGTTGGCAACCTCTGGCATGCGGCTCACCAAGGTAAGCACCTTGGCGGGCCGGGCCAGTTTGTTTACCTGTTGCATCGGCAGGTTCAGTGGACCATGGCTCCCACTGGCCCAGCCCCTGGCGAGCCGCGTACCAGCGGTTGCCGACCCCTGCTGTCAAGTCTTTTTCTGTATATCTGAGTGTTAGAATTTCCAGACAATGGGACATTTTAACTATTTCCTAAAACACAAAAGATAAAGAAGTTTATATTTGTCTTTTCTTAACTGGCTTCATTAGAATAATTCAAGAATAACTTCACTCTAATTAGTGGCATTAAATCACTGTTAAACTGGTGTGAGAGGAGAATCAGATCTTAATTGCCTTTATATATCTGAATCCTTGTGATATCCCCTCTTATTAAACTTAGTATGAAGTCTGCATGCTCAACCAATATCCTAAAAGGTATTCTTTTACTGAATGTCTGACCCAGAGTATATCAGGGAAATGTATTGGTGTTTCAATGTTCCTGTCTTCTAAGGCTTTCCTAACAGGGTCAGTTTCACTCCTTTTCGCCTGTGTTCCTGAATTTAAACTTGGGGAAAGCTAAGACTCAGTAGCATTTTGTGCAGAAGGTATCACTTGCCTGACAACTGCTAAAATTCTTTCGTTGTCGCAAATGTCTGTGACAGTAAAAATTGAATTCCTGAACTCTCCTTAAGGTTCTTTTAACCCTGCATTGCATGTTTGCTCTCCCTCATTCACATATAGGTATATTTGATTGTCTACTCTGTATCCAATTGCAAAATTTAAGGTACTCAGCTTTCAAGGAATGGCATTGAGCCACTTATTCCATTCAACCCAGGGAGCCTGATCAGTCTAATACTGTAATTCTCCACTCTACTACTCACCTGCAGAAGTTTTTTCTTACATATTTTGGCAGAGCTTTCTTTGGTTATTGACTTGGTCTCAACAGCGTTGAAAGGGCTGTCTGTCTTTGTCACTTATGACACCAGATTATCACATTCTGTATCTAGTACAGATTGTGGTGTGGACACTGTCAAGGTTTTTGAGAGACTGTCCTTAAAACTAACTATGCCCTGGTGCCTCCTGCACTTGGTTAGTCACTAGTGGAGGAAGGTGCTTTTAAAGAAACCCATTGGCCTGTGTTTCTTTGTGTAGAAATTCCTTTTTTTATACTGCTTTAGCGAAGTTATTTATTCAGATGTGTTATTTTTCAGTTTGGAGGAGCATTTTATTTCCCTTGCTGAGAGAGTATCCTGGGAGACATGCTTTCCCTTTGGCTGTTGGCAAATAGAACTGGTCAAAAAATGGGGACAGTTTTTGTGGAAAGCGTGTGTGCATGTATGTATTTTCCCCCCTAACAGTATTTACTGATTTAGAGTTTCCCTTCTCCGTGTAATTTGTTAAAGGTACAGAATTGGGAGGACTGAGTGGCTCAGGGGACTGATAATAGAGCATAGAGTTTCTAATAGATTGGTCACTGGATGAATTGTAGCCCAGTTCAGTTGTGACCAAAAGTCATTGCTGTATGATGGCTGTTCAATGGTAGACATGGATGCAGTTGGCAGAGTCTCTGTCCAAGTGGACAGATGACCAGATAAGTCTGCCTCCACTTTTGGTGCTAACTGAAGTCTTATTGGTAGATTTGGAAGAAAAATCAGAGACTGAATGGAGATAGGAGACAGTTCTTACTCAACTCCAGATCAGGGTTGATGTACTCGGTTGGGTCAGTATGAAGAAAACTGCATAGCTGTGGCCTGCAATTTTCCTGTTGAAACAGGACTTTGCTGTCCAGGGCTTTCATTAAAACACCTTTCACCACCATTAATGTCACCTAAATGAAAGTGGAAAGTTTCTTTTAGAATAGCTTAGAGCTCAGTGTTCTCCGGCTTATTATTTATGTGGAGAGGCATGGGGGTGAAGGAATTAGTTTTAACCAATATGAATGTATGTGGTGGTTGTATTTCATTATTAGTATATGGAGACACTATCCTTTGCATACAGTGGTTACCGTTAAAAAGTTTGCATTTTTCCAATGACAGGCTACCAATAATCGAGCAGCTACTAGCAGATGAGAGATTAATTCTTCCTTTCCTTTTAACCATTTGTACTAGGAAGCCCCAGGAGGATTACCAGAGAATCATTTGGTAATAAATATCCAACAGTTTGTGATATTTGGTTATGGATTGCATTTCAGTACTCTCTAATGACTGGATATGTCTGCCATGTATGCATAAAATCTCCTCTTTCACCACAAATTCTCCAACATTTATCATTTAGCCTGACTGATGATAGGTACTTTTGAAACAGTGTGTTAAATAAATTTTCTTTTATTGTGAGATTGTCTGGTCCTTTTTTTTTTTTTCCAGATCAAACCCCATTCCTCTGGGGTAATTTGTTTATCCACATCCTTTTCCCGGCGTGTCATTTATGGACACTATTTTGTTAGGAAAGCTATCTGCAAAGATTGATATAAATTAATTATAATTGTTTTGTTTTCTAATTGGCCAGATGCCACTGCTTCTGTTAAGGTTAGCTTTCTGTATAAAACAAGTTTGCTAGAAAGTTGAGAAACATAGTGTCTGACTTGAAGGTACTAAGAGAGAGTGGTCCAGTTAAAGTTAGTTTTGATCTCCAGAAAGCTTCTTTACTGAATTGCTGGCCAACCATGTGTATTCAATGGCTCTCCCAATCTTTGAAGCTCTCTGGTTCGTGATTTGGGTTAAGATCTGGATTGTTTGCAATGGGTGTTATTGGTGAGGGAAAAGAACTGACCTTATCTCTAGTTCTATCCCAGATGCATAGAGTAGTCTTTGCTAAAGGATGTGTGTAAATTTCTGGAGGGCATGATTTTTATTATTAATCCACAGTAGTCTAGCAGTGTTTACACTGCAGCAATTTTCTTGTTCAATAAAGACCCAGTGTTGGGCTGGGTTATATCCCCCAATCCACTACTGCTTTGAGCTGGCTGGCTTGATAGTACCATAGAATATTTGGAACGGGTAATCCATGATGTTTAATGGGTCTGTACAAAGTATCTGCTCTCACTCTCTTGGTCTTTTTTTATTCATTATAAATTCTAACAACATCTCCTGGATTCTTTCCAGGATTTTATCTGGGATAATCACAGGAAGATTTTGAAACAAGAAAGATAAGATTGGCAGAATATTTGTTTTGACTGTGGCTATTCTTCCCAACCAAATATTGCTTACTTCCCCCAGCACGCCACATCTTTTTTTCATTTGCTGAAGTAGTGGTTTGACGCTTAAATCATAGGCTGTTTGAGATTTGAATTCCCAGGTATCTCTATAAAATTTGTCACTCATTTATATCCAAATGTTTTCTAGAGGAGTGACCTTTCAGATTTGGGATAATTTAATGCAAATCCAGATGCTTTCCCAAAGTCCTGGATTTCTTTATAAATTAATTTTAGGGAACTATCTGGTTTAGAAAAAAAATATGTCATCTGCATATAATGCTGTTTTCTGATGTGTTCCTGAAAGTTTTATTCCTGTGATGGATCCATTCTTCCGCTATGCAAAAGGCTCTATGACCAGTGCAAAAAGTAAAGGAGACAATGGACATCGCAGCCTGTGTAATTCAGAAAGGGGAGGTTTAACCACACTAGCTTGTACAGCTGCTTTTGGGCTGGTGTGAAGAGCGGTTATCCATATAAGGAACAGGGGGCCAAAGTCCATATGGGACAGGACTAGAAACCGAAAACTATGCTCTATTCTGTCAAAGGTTTTCTCTGCATCTATTGATAATAAGAAAAATTGATCTTTTATGTGAATGATTCCAATTACTCTCTGGATATTGTCTGACATTTGTCTATCCTTAATGAATCCAGTTTGGTCTGAATGTATATAAGCTGAGAGTGTAGCCTGTAATCAGCTAGCTAGTATTTTTGCTAAAATCTTGTCAACAGAGATATGGGTCTATAGGAACTGCATAATGTAAGGCTTTTTCCATCTTTAGGGAAAACAATAATAGTAGCTTCTTTCATAGGTTAGGGAAGTTCATCCCCTACTAGATAGCGTTGAAGGAACCTCTCAAGGAACTCACTAATACCTCTTTAAATACCTTGTAAAATTCAGTTGAAAAGCCTTTAGATGCTAGAGTTTTACCACTTTTCATACCTCCTATTGCCTCTAGGATTTCTTCTTCTGTTATTTCTTTATCTAAAGTTTCTTTATCAGTTTTGCTTATCTTTGGCCAGTCTGCTCCTTCCAAATATTTTTGCATAATTTCAGAGCTTGCAGTATCTGAGGTAGAGAGAAATTTTTGTAATAAGCAGCAAAAGTAGCACGTACTTCATTAGGGCATGTATCTTTTGCTGATTGTTTTTAATTGGTGGAATAGTAAGTAGCTCTTGAATCCCTTTAAGCTTTCAAGCCAATAGCCTATCACTTTCAGTTCCTTTTTACTAAAACTTCTGCTTTGGTACATGCAAGGGCTTTTTCGATGGCATCTGTTATCAACATATTCAACTTCCTCTCTAATATTAGTTAATTGTCGATATTTTTTCTGAACCTGTATTGTTATGTATTGTTATCTCCTATTCTAGTTCTATTTATTCTTGAGCTCTTTCTTTTTTCAATTGAGAGGCTCTGCTCATCAACTGACTCCCAAATACTGCTTTCCCTGCCTTCTAGAGGAGTTCTCTTTTTGTATTGTCTGTATCATTGAACTGTAAGTATAGAACAATGTCCTTCTTAATTGCTGCAACCCACCTGGTTTTGTCTTGGAGAAGCAAGTGGTTCTTCTGCGAGTGTTTATTCATGTCCATTCCATGTTAGGTGTGTGAGCTCACCACATGCACTGGTGCTGGAAGTTTTCCCCTCAGTGGTATCCATTGGGGACCGGCTCTGGCACTTCTGGAGTGGTGCACATATGCGCCAGGATAAGGGGCGCTCCCCCTCACTTCCTTCAAACTGCCAATAACGGTGCTGGAACATCTTTTTGCTTCGGCAAGTGCTCTTACCCAATGGTTCTTCCTATCGTTCATCAAAGCTGCTTGAAGGGTCTGGGAGAGACCCACACTAGCAATAAGTGTCGCATCTGCAAGAGCTTGAAGCCAAGAACTAAAAAGGAGCTGGTTATAAGTCTAATCATGCTCCTCATGGAGTTGGCCCTCGCACCAGTCTCCGAGCCACCAAGATGGGACTCTGCTCTGAGCACAGCGGCATCGGTTCTAAATTTACTTCAGGCACTGACCTCCCAATGCCGATCCCAGTCCCCTGTACCTGCTAAAAAGCAAAGGAAGCACACTGGGAGAGGGCATTCCCCGGCATCCCCTACTGAAAAGGGAAAGTCTGGAGAGTAGCATAGGCCTGTGCGAGACCGTACATCTCCAGAGCCCAGCCAGGCTTGTCTTCCAGGCTATCGACAGAGACTCAGCAATTAATCCAGGACCTCACTTTCCATGGCTTAGCCCTGTTTGCAGAATAAACAGATATGAGATTACATGGTCCTAAGGACGCTAGGGCTACTCTACGTTCCCTGGGTCTCTATACACCAGCCCCCGCTAGAAGGAGGTTCAGACAGCAGCAACCTCAAGACCAAGCGGTCAGACCTGACTGGAGCCCTACCACAGGAAGGGCAAGGGCTATAAGCACAGTCAAGGCCAACAACCAGCCCCTTCCCACTCGGGCTCCTCCTGCTACCCTCCTCGTAACAAGCGGGTGTTCTGAGACTGCGCCTGAGGCCGACCTCCCCATCTGCAGCCAGGATCCTGCACTCCTCATTTTCAAACTGCCTTTTTCCTTTCCTCCCCACTTGGAACACTATAACATCGGACCGGTGGGTCCTCAGCACTGTGGTAGTGAGGTAAACACTATTTCTACCTGCCCCCACTTCCATGTCTCTCTTCAGGGACCCTTCTCGTGAGCAACTTCTTATCCAAGAGATGGAAGCCCTCCTGTGAGTTGGAGCCGTAGAGGAAGTCCCCTTACACCTAAGAGGAAAAGGGTTCTACTCTTAGTATTTTCTCATTCTGAAGGCCAAGGGGGGTCTGAGCCCCATATTGGACCTGTGAGACCTCAACAAATATCTCAAGAAGTTGCAGTTACGCATGGTCTCCCTGGCCTCTATTATCCCCTTCCTGGATACTGGTATGCCGTCCTCAACTTGAAGGACACATATTTCCATATTGCCATTTTCCAAGGGCACAGAAGGTTCCTGCGGTTTGTAGTGGGGCAAACCCACTACGAGTTCGCGGTCCTTCTATTTGGCCTGGCGACAGCACCAAGGGTATTCATTAAATGCATGGCAGTGGTCGCAGCCTACCTCAGGCACCAGGGCGTTCAAATCTACGTGTACCTTGACGATTGGCTCATCAAGGTTCGTTCCTGGGTACAAGTCCATCGCAGTGTCCAGTTGGGGCAAGCCACATGGTGAGCACTGGGTCTCTTGATAAACTAACAGAAATGCACATTGGTCCCAGTGCAAAGAATAGAGTTAATCGGGGCAGTTCTGGAATTTGTCCGAACCAGAGTCTTTCTCCCAGAACCCAGATTCAAGGCAATATCTGGTCTCATCGCCCAACTCACCAGCCACCCTATAACCACGGCCAGGGTATGCCTCAGACTGTTAGGGCACATGGCAGCATGCACTTACATAGTTCTACACACATAATTACGTCTCAGACCTCTCCAGATGTGGCTGGCATCAGTGTACTCCCCAGCTGGGCACCACCTGGACAGAATCCTCACAATTCCGCTGAAAGTACTTCCTGCTCTGGAATGGTGGTCCAACCCAGTTAACATGTCTGAAGGAATAACCTTTGCAACCTCGAAACCCACAATGGTGCTAGTGTCAGACGCATCTGACCTGGGCTGGGGAGCCCACCTCGCATTACTAAATACCCAGGAGTTGTGGTCCCGGGAAGAGTTGACACTGTACATCAGGGTGGATAAAAACCAGTGATTTAAATAAATAAATAAAAGATTTTTTTATTTAAATCAGATTTTTTTTGATAAAATGCTTTTAAAATTCTATCTAAAGATAGTTTTAATTAAGATACATTATAGCTCAAAGATATAGAATCATGGAATAGGGATTATAAATTCTAATTCGATAGTATGAGCCAATATATTCATGTTACGTTTAAGAAAAGTTTTGTGAATGAGTTCCAATAGTTCATGGATTAGGGACCCAATTTTATGGGGTTCCACAGGCTTCTGTATAGATTATTTAGGTTAATCTTTCCATCCACCCAATGGGACTCAGTGCTCAGTCTAGAAGATACCATCAGAGATACTTAGTTTTGCAGTTCTCAAACTGTAGATTTGTGTATTCAGAGATAACATGCTTGTTAACAGCAGAATGTTCTAAATAAATAAATAAATAATATCTAGAGGTGAGAAATAACAGACCTCAACCCTATTGTCCCTCTGCACATTTGTGTACATAGAGTCAATCCCTTACCTCTCTCTAAAAGTGCAAAGTTTCAAAAAGTTCAATGAATAGAAGATTGTTGGGGGCGGAATAGATCTGGACAAGGAGAAGTCTGGAGATAAATGTGAGAAGGGAGGGACATGCAGTAGAAACAAAAGTGAAACTGTTTGAGCAGCATATTCCAGAAGTCTTGAGGTCTTTCTGACTGTAGCCTTCATTGATTTGAGATCTACCATACCATTCTCTCACTAGAAGGGAAAAAACCTATAATGTCAGCAGGCCGTAAAAGAGATCCAAAATGCAAAAAGTGCAACAAGGAAATGCAGGGCTTGGTTGCCAGAATGAAACAACATCATGAGAAGTGTCCTTCTCAGGAGGAAGCAGTGTTGAAGATGATGAAAAGAATATGTCTGAAGATGCAAGATATTCAGGTCGGTAAACTTCTTTTATTACATACTTCTTTCTTAAGGACTGCCTGTCTTCCTTCTGGACTAGTCTTGAATTCTCATGTTTGAGCAAAAAATATAGTTGTTACTCTATGGTACTATCATTTTAGATGCAGTTGTGATAAAAAATAAATAGCTGAAATAGGCAGATCGTCCTTTTACAATTTCACCTTTAAAGTAGTACTGACCGTCAGTGAATGCTAAATGAGTAATACTAAATGAGCAATATGGTAATAATAATTAAATAAGTGCATTGATTTATTTTGTTTAGGAGAATCCATCCTCAACATACAAGGATTCTGAAGACTATCCACCTTCAAGATCACCATCATTTTCTATAGTTTCAGAGTTATCTGCCAATGATAGTGTTTCAGTCACATCATGTATGTCACATAGCCACAGTATATCACCCGTAGCAAAAAGGGAAAAAAATCTCCATCATCCAGAAACAACCATAGATAAGCTTGTGATAAGAACCAGCAGAATACAAAAGAGGTAATTGACGGGTTTCTTTATGCAACAAACTCTCCTTTCCGTATGATTGAGAACCTACACTTCATTAACATGGTTCAGTCATTAAGACCAGGTACAGTCCACCCAACAGAGCAGATGTCGCAGGCAAATTTCTGGATAAAGTGTATGAAAGAGAAATTGAGCAGTGTGCAAGAGGTCTAGAGGGTAAAATTGTTAACCTGAATCTTGATGGGTGTTGCAATGTTCACAATGATCCTGTTGTATGTGCTTATGTGACAACAGAAGAATGGAATGTCTTCCTTACAGAAACAACGGATACATCAGGAAATGCACACACAGCAGAATACTTACAAGAAATAGCAGTAAATGCTATAACAAACTGTGAAAAAAATTTCAAATTTCTAGTACGCAGCTTGGTCACAGACAATGCTGCAAACGTATCCAAGATGAGAAGAAATTTAGAAGAGAGTGAAGAGAGTCCTAAGCTAATAACATACAGTTGTAGTTCTCATTTGATGCACCTCCTAGCCAAAGACTTCAGTGTTCCAGAAATAAAGGCTAATGTTGTTGAAATTGCAAAATACTTCCATAACAACCACTTTGCAGCAGCTGCTCTGAAAAAAGTGGGAGGAACCAAGCTAATTCTTCCACAAGATGTGCGATGGAACTCAGTAGTAGACTGTTTTGAGCACTATATCAAGAACTGGCCTAATCTGATGACAGTTTGCGAACAAAATCATGAAAAGATAGATGGCACTGTCACAGCCAAAGTTCTCAACATTGGGCTTAAGAGAAATGTTGAACACATGCAGAGTACCCTGGAGCCTTTTTCTGTAGCCTTGAACTAAATGCAGGAAAATAGCTGTTTTATTGCGGACGCTGTTGAAATTTGGAAGGAACTGAGTGAGATCTTAAAAAGAGAAATATGTTAAATTACAAGCATTAATAGTTACATTACAAGCATTAAAAAAATGAATGGGACAAGCACTATCTCCAGCTTATTTTCTTGCAAATATTCTCAATGCTTGGTACCAGGGTCAAACCGTAACTGCTGAAGAAGAGGAGTTGGCTATGACATGCACATCCAGTAGTCATCCCTCCATAATGTCAACTATAATAAACTTCAAAGCTAAGGGTGAACCATTCAAGAAATATATGTTTGCTGCTGATGTTTTAAAGAAAGTCACATCAGTGAACTGGTGGAAGTCACTTAAGCACTTGGATTCAGAGACTGTTGAAGCAGTAATCTCACTTTTAACAGCAGTAGCTTCTTCTGCCAGTGTAGAAAGAATATTTTCTTCCTTTGGACTAATTCATTCCAAATTGAGAAATTGTTTGGGACTTGAAAAAGTGTAAAGCTTGTTTTTCTTCTCCAGATTATGAACAAACGGGAAAATGAAGGTGAATACGACTGAGTTAGCTGCAGAAACCAATCTTTTTAAGTTTCTCATGTTGACCTGACATAGTCGATTTTATTTGTTTATTTATTTATTTAATTAAATTTCATTTAACTATTTTAGTTAAAAACAATTTTAACAAAAACAAATCTTATTTTAAAAAACTTGAATGTTTTTACTAAATTCAAAAATTCATATGCTTGTTTTGTTAAAATATTATATGTTTGCTGTTGAAGAAAAAAATCCAGAATACATAACGTTGTTATTTTAGTTAAAACAGTTTAAATGTCTGTCTGGTGATGTTCTCCTCCTAATACAGCATGGTTAAGAAAATCCTCCAAATATTAATGATTAACCTGTTGAACTGGAGATAGCTCACCTCCCAATGCCTTCATAAATATGTGCTTCAATTACCTTTGGTAAATGAAATAACCAAACAATCATTCATTTTCTGATATAGCTGTAAACTAATCTGAAAAGTTTTCAAAATAAATCACTTAAAAATGTATAGTGTGTACCTTCTAAAAATGAAACCTACATCTATCTCTGAGTTGTGAAGAATATGTATTAAGGTTACAACAACCAACAAGAGTGCACTTTTATGTAGAAATCCATGATTAAATTGAGTCTTCCTGACTAGTGATTTTAAATCAATTTGATTTAAATCAAATCCACCTTGCTCCACATCCATGTCAGGGAGCTCAGGGCCATCCATTTGGCTTGCGAAGTGTTCCTCCTGCAACTATCCAATCAGGTGGGACAGACAATATGGCCTCTATATTCTATGTCAACAGGTAAGGAGGAGCACGATTCTCGGACCTTTGTCGGGAAGCCATACACATCGAGGTTCTACATCTCCCTGGTGTCCGAAACACGCTGGTGGATTGCCTCAGCAGGTTCTCCCGCAAGTGAGCCCTCCACTCGGAGGTCGCCAGAATGATCTTCCAGAGGTGGGGAACTCCGCAAGTGGACCTGTTTGCCACCAGACGGAACAAGAAGTGCCACTGGTTCTGCCTCCTCCAAGGGCTCGACAGCGGATCATTCTCCGATGCTTTTCTACTGTCTTGGGAAGGCGACCTGATATACACATTCCCGCCGGCCCTCCAAAAAATCAAAAGGGACAAAGCCAATGTCATGATCACCCCCGCAGGAGCTTGCTAGCTTTGGTTCGTCATGCTCATGGACTTGGCAGCAGCACCCCCATGGATGCCTCCCAACTGCTCAGATTTACTCTCTCAGGATCATGGGAACCTCACCTCTCTCCACCTCATAGCGTGGAGTCTGTGTGGCTGAACCCAAAGGAGGAGCAGTCCTGCTCCGGTCAAGTCAAGCGCGTTCTGTTGGAGAGTAGAAAACCCTCCACTAGAGTGACTTACCTGGCAAAGTGGAAGCACTTTTCCTGCTGGGCATTAGAGTGGAGGATCTCCCATACTCAGTCCTCTCCTCAGTCCATTCTGGGCTACCTGCTTCACTTGAAACATCAGGGCCTAGCTGCCTCCTCGATCTGGGTGCATCTGGCAGCCATCTCTCTCTTCCATCCCCATGTCCAGGGCAGATCGGTATTTGCGCATGAAATGATGATCAGGTTTCTTAAGGGCCTTGAAAGGCTTTCTCCACTGGTCTGGGATCTGCTGCCCCAATGAGACCTTAACCTAGTCCTCGCTAGGCTCACTTGCCCTCTCTTTGAACCTCTGGCCTCCTGTTCTCTTTCACATCTGTTGTGGAAGGTTGCTTTTCTTGTGGCTATCCCTTCAGCGAGGCAAGTCTCTGAGATTAAAGTCCTCACGTCAGAGCCCCCTTACACAGTGTTCTACAAGGACAAGGTTCAGTTGTGTCTCCATCCCGTCTTTCTGCCAAAGGTGGTGTCGCCTTTCCATATTAACCAGCACATTTTCTTCATGGTGTTCTGCCCAAAGCCTCACGTGTCCAACGACGAGAGGCATTTGCACACCTTGGATGTGAGACAGGCTCTCAGAGGCTTTCATCTTGAATTACTACCAGCATCCGTACTTGCTATGAGTTGGCGCAGGTTGTACCTCCACCGATAGTGACAGCCCATTCAACTAGAGCTCAGGCGTTGTCAGCAGCCCTCCTGGCACGAGTCCCTATCGAGGATATCTGCAGGGCTGCAATGTGGTCGTTGGTGCACACCTTCACGACCCACTACGCCATCACCGAGCAGGCCAGAGATGATGCAGGTTTTGGCAGAGCTGTGTTGCAATCAACACATCCATGAACTCCTACCCACCTATGGAGTCACCAGAGTGCTTGGGAGTCACCTAACATAGAATGAACGTGAGCAAGCACTTGAAGAAGAAAAATGATTACTTACCTTCCGTAACTGTTGTTCTTCAAGATTGTTGCTCAGGTCCATTTCATGACCAGCCCTCCTTTCTCTCTGTCGGAGTTCTGGCAAGAAGGAATGGGGGGAGGGGGCAGTGACGCCCTGATACCGGCACATGTGCGGGCCACTCCAGAAGGCGCCAGAGCCAGTCCTCTACAGATACCACTAAGAGAAAAACTTCCGGCAAGCACACACACCTAACATGGAATGGAAATGAGCAACGCATCTCGAAGAACAGCAGTTACAAGAGGTTAGTAACCATTTTTTCATTTTCCAGTAAAGTAATCTTTGAGACCCAACCCAGCTATTGAATATTACTTCAACTCGTGTGTGATCTGACATTGTAATAGTGCCAATTTCTGCATATCCTGTCTGCTTCATTAAGGATTTAGAGATCCGCTTTAAATCTATTCTGGTATATAACTGATGTTATATACCAGAAGGGTATGAGGGTGTGAATACAATGTTTAATCTCTTTCCTCAGGGTGTAGTTCTCTCCAGCAATCTGAGAGGTTGAATTGCTGGCACAGAGAAGTCAATGCTGCACCTGCTTCCCTATCCCCCAGGTCTTTTTTATCTGTCCCAGTAAAGGAGTCGGTGTGCAACTGAAGTCTTCTCTAAGTATAATTTCCCCTTCCCCAAAGTGATGCAGTGCTGTAAAGAAGTCGTTAAAAAAGTGTTTTGTGTTTGGTTGAGAGCATGCACTGAGCCAACTGTTGTTAATAACCCAGCAATTGTGCCCTTCAGCAATATAAATCGTCTCTCCTTAGCCTTAAATTTATGTTTATTGTCAAAGGGTACCTGATTAGCAAATATTATGCCCACTCTTTTTTTTTTCGTTTTAGCTGAAGCAAAATATGTCCGTTGAAACCCATTACCTTTTGTGCCCCTAATTTGCCCCTCCTGAAAATTAGTTTCTTGAAGTAAAAATCATGTGTGTGTGGTTGTTTTTAAGGTCTACCAGGGCTTTTTTCCTTTTAATGGCATTTAGCCCTTTGACATTCAAAGATGTTACTTTAAAAGGAAGAGACATTGAAAGTAACTATTTAGTTTATTGAAAAAAAATCTGAATTGATTGAGATTCTTTAGCTGTTTGATGGCATGAACCCTTGTGTTGCCAGTGGCTCTCTTGTTTCTAATTAAGTTTCATTTGCTATTGTGTGCCTGAATATGGCTTGGTTTCTGTCTGTAAACTTTTGTATGTAATTCTTGTATTAATCTCCCCTTGTCTCCACATTTCCTTCCTCTCTTCTGCATTCCCCTTACTCTAAATCCACAAATGAACTACCAGCATAACATGTAAAACCATCTCCAAAGGACTGTGCTCTGCTGAACCCGAAATCTCTGTACTCTCCCCATAAGCACTTGGACTGCTTCTCTTGCAATCCAAACGAGGTACATTCTACACCAATGGGACCTTGAGCCTCTCCGTTAGGGATGGATTTCCATCTGATCGTTTGCGTTATGGGGAGGGGAGGATTTACACAAAACTCTTAAAGGCTCTTCCCCTTCCCCTCTCTATTTTCTCCAGTCTCCTCCAACCCTGAAATCCCCTAACTCCCCAATTATTTTTCTATATTTCCTCTGTTTTAAAGAACAGAACAAAACTATTACTGATCACCCCAATTAAATTCAACTTCATACTATTTTCTTTATAACATTAACATAGTTATTGCTCAGATTAAGGCTTTCATTTTAATTGTTCCCTTTCCATTTAGCAGGAGAGAGTTTTTAGAAGGAAAAAAATCCCTTCTTTGACAATGTCTTAGATGGTATTAAAGTTGGTAACTACTGTTGATTGGGGGGTGGGGTGGGGTGGGGGGGGCAGAGGAGTTATTTGAGATGTTCTGGAGCTGCTGTTGTTGAAGTCCAGTCCCGCAAAGGTAGAAAATGTAGCTTCTGTCTCTGATGTTGCCTCTCACTTGCAACCTTACTGCTGACAAAACACAGGCATGATATGTGGTTTAATCAGCTACTCAGACCTGGCAAACTTGTACCAGCATCAGCTGTTTTGGGCATTTTATTTAGCTGCCTCTTTTTGGGCACAGGCTTACAGCAGTTTTGCAAAATGATTAAATGTCTAAAAGTTGATATACTGCCTTGTGAAGTCGGAGCTGCCAATCTTCACCTGCTCTAAATTCATATTAAAAGGGGCTAGGGTTGAACTGTATAGGCATTGAAGAGTCTATCTTTCTAATAAGCTGTTACATTTGAAAATGGCTGTGATTTTAATATATCTTCCCTTTCTACCTCATGGTGTTTTGCTTGCACTTGACAAAGGTACAGAGAAATTGCTCAAACAAACCAGTATTTTCTAAACTTTCTCTAAATAATTTCAGCGGATTATCAGCTGCGGTAGATGCATTTATGAGCATACTTTTGAACGATAACAAAAAGGGTGAGTCTGGATTGTCAAACAGATCAGCATGGATGCTGAAGTACCAGCAAATGTGTAAAACCTAAAAATCCAATTGTGAAAAATGCTAGTTGGTACAAATATAATGAAACCCAGGAACTGCATTATCCACTGCAAATGTAATCCTGGCATTTCTGAACTACAGAGCAGAGAATGTGTGACTCATGTAGTTTTCATTTGAATGAGCATTATAACAAACAAAACAAGACTTTAGGAGTAGGTCTAAGC
Organism: Mauremys reevesii; assembly: GCF_016161935.1. Taxonomy (NCBI): domain Eukaryota; kingdom Metazoa; phylum Chordata; order Testudines; family Geoemydidae; genus Mauremys; species Mauremys reevesii. The sequence goes on along the minus strand of NC_052628.1, from coordinate 90,710,240 downwards.
AGTCATTTTAAAATTTGAATCCTGGAATTCAATTTAAATTCCCTTTAATTAAGGGTTAGCGTGTGACGTGTTCTCTAGGGACTCGGCTGCTAAATCTTATCACTGGAAGTAACCTCTCCCACCATGGAATTTTATACCCTGGTTGCAGCCAAAATAGACTTAGAATGAGTGGGAAAATGGAATTTTAAGTGCAGGTTGTGTCAAACATTTACATGTATGTTACAAATAGTTCAGTTCACTCCCAATTCAGTGCAGCTGGTACAATTCACTTTCTTGTCATTGCATATTGATCTCAGTAGCTATTAATACAGTGTGTATCGTATTATCTATGTGGAAATTACCAGTCATTAACTAGGCCCAGATGCCATCTTACCTTCCTGTGGAAACTGCCAGTTTTTGCTGTGCTTTTCTGTCTTTCATGTACCAATTTAGGCCTGAATGGATTCATTCAAATGGCTTGCTATTTGAAAGATCATTCATCCATATATCTTTTGAATATTCCACTGCCAATTTTTGTCTCCTTTTTGTGTATTCAGAGGTAGGGGGTGGGTGTGTGTGTTACCTTTTTGTGTATTCAGGGGTGTGTGTCCCCCTACTTCCCTGTGGAGTTAAGGCATGAAGTGAAAACCTGGTCCCATTGAAGTTAATGAGAGCTTTGCCATTAACTTCAGCAGGGCCAAGATTTCACCTACAAAATGCTGATCATGTACTAGTCATCAAGTCCTATTTTCGCAATAATGCTGTCACAAATATGGAACATTATACAGCTCTTCTTAGTAGGTGACAGAACACCCATTGGTTTCAATGGAAAGTGTGCAATGATTGAGGCCAGTCAGGATTAACATTATGACTGCAAAGTCCAGTAGGAGGAGGGCAGAGCCATTTTTGAAACACATGTGCCATCTTATAATTGGTAAATGTGTCAGGAAAAGTAATGCATAGGTTTATGGATTTAAAGTGCTCTCTGTTTTAAAAAAAATTATTTGTTATAGGATTCATGAAGGAATAACAGTGACAGCAAGTGCATATTTTATACACACGCATGCATGCATACACAGATAATAGTGGGTATAACCTCTGCAGTGAAGGTTACGTAATTGGTTCCTGCCTATTTTCATTATAATTTAATGAGACTTTCACTGCTGAAACTGAAATTTTCAGTGGTTGGCCTTTGCCCAAAGATAACTTTTCTCAGAAAGTTTTGAGCAAAAATGGGTCATCTTTTTTTGAGTGGGCTGTATGTGGAAGAAAATGCACATTCTCCATAATCTTATAAATAGCTTTGCAGCCTCAAATTACTGCAGATAAAAGCTGAAATTTGGCAGGAAAACAGCATTCACTGAAAAGTACCACCTTTTAAGTGCTCTGATGAAAAGTGGTTTTGATTTCAGTTATGACTAGTGAAAATCACTCTCCATGTGTGCATACTACATTTTGAGTGGGGTTTTCCTATGTTTGTAAAGTTAACAGCTAAGGAAGTCTGTGGTGCACATGGTCTGAGTCAAGGAGTCACTAAGCCCTGGTCTACAGTGGGGGGGGGGGGAAGGAATCGATCTAAGTTACGCTAAACGTGTGTGAAATCCTGACCCTATTGATGTCAGTGGCAAAACTTCAAAAGGGACAGGATTTCACTGTCTCAGCCTTTGGAAAAGAGGGTTCCTGCACAGGACTTAACCACTTAAAGGAGGGGAAAGTGATCAGGAACAGTCATCATGGATTCACCAAGGGCAAGTCATGCCTGACTAACCTAATTGCCTTCTATGATGAGATAACCGGCTCTGTGGATGAGGGGAAAGCAGTGGATGTGCTATTTCTGGACTTTAGCAAAGCTTTTGATACAGTCTCCCACAGTATTCTTGCCAGCAAGTTAAAGAAGTATGGGCTGGATGAATGGACGGTAAAGTGGATAGAAAACTGGCTAGATGGTCGGGCTCAACGAGTAGTGATCAATGGTTCCATGTCTAGTTGGCAGCCGGTATCAAGTGTAGTGCCCCAAGGGTCGGTGCTGGGGCCGGTTTTGTTCAATATCTTCATTAACGATCTGGAGGATGGTGTGGACTGCACCCTTAGCAAGTTTGCAGATGACACTAAACTGGGAGGAGTGGTTGATACGCTGGAGGGTAGGGATAGGATACAGAGGGACCTAGACAAATTAGAGGATTGGGCCAAAAGAAATATGATGAGGTTCAACAAGGACAAGTGCAGAGTCCTGCACTTAGGACGGAAGAATCCCATGCACTGTTACAGACTAGGGACCGAATGGCTGGGCAGCAGTTCTGCAGAAAAGGACCTAGGGGTTACGGTGGACGAAAAGCTGAATATGAGTCAACAGTGTGCCCTTGTTGCCAAGAAGGCTAATGGCATTTTGGGTTGTATAAGTAGGGGCATTTCCAGCAGATCAAGGGATGTGATCATTCCCCTCTACTCAGCACTGGTGAGGCCTCATTTGGAGTACTGTGTCGAGTTTTGGGCCCCACACTACAAGAAGGATGTGGATAAATTGGAGAGAGTCCAGCGGAGGGCAACAAAAATGATTAGGGGGCTGGAGCACATGACTTTTGAGGAGAGGCTGAGGGAACTGGGATTGTTTAGTCTGCAGAAGAGAAGAATGAGGGGGGATTTGACAGCTGCTTTCAACTACCTGAAAGGGGGTTCCAAACAGGATGGATCTAGACTGTTCTCAGTGGTAGAAGTTGACAGAACAAGGAGTAATGGTCTCAAGTTGCAGAGGGGGAGGTTTAGGTTGGACATTAGGAAAAACTTTTTCACTAGTAGGGTGGTGAAGAACTGGAATGGGTTACCTAGGGAGGTAGTGGAATCTCCTTCCTTGGAGGTTTTTAAGGTCAGGCTTGACAAAGCCCTGGCTGGGATGATTTAGTTGGGTTTGGTCCTGCTTTGAGCAGGGGGTTGGACTAGATGACCTCCTGAGGTCCCTTCCAACCCTGAGATTCTATGATTCTATGACTTGAATAATTTACCTATTAGCCTATGGTCTAAACCTGATAGGGTTCTAGCAAGCCCTCCACAATTTTTAAGGCATAAAACGGTTCTGTATTACTTTTGTGTTAATGCATTTAATTATAACAGTCAATTAACTTTCTATTTAATACGTATTTAAAATTTAACTTGCATCTCTTTTGCTTTTCTTCACCTTTTCTTCCCTTTCCTGACTCTACTCCACTTTTTCTTCTTTTCTTCCCTATAACTGATCTTGGTACATCTCCACCTGCCTTGTTTTCAGGGTGTGTTTTCTCTTTTCCTGCCCCTGTTTATCTTTTTCCTGTTGTTCCCCATTTATTTTTCATTGCGCCAAAGTCCACAGTAACTCTTTTTTAAAATTATTTTTCCAATTGAAACTTACATTCTGCAGCAATTGATGACAGTGACCCAGTGGGGAGGGAATGGTTTCAGCTCTGCTTCTACTCAGGTCCAGAAAAGAAGCTGATGAAAAAACGAGAAGAGGAGATTGAGCCCCAGGAACTGAGGGAAGCTAGGGGATTTGGAGTGGGAGCCATTGAGGCAGAAGACTGGTTAGCACAGAAGACTTTGTGCCCTGCTTTAGGTTTTCCACAATGTAGAGAAATGTATGTTCTGGATTTAACATTTTCCAGGCTCTCACCAGCTCTTGTGGAAAACTTTACATGCACAGCAACTTTAATTTTGCATGTGCAACCTTTACTTTACTTTCTCGTTTTCTGACCTTTAGGTGCATAACCGTGCAGCCTCAGTGTTCTCAAACTAAAGTTTTAAAAATGGAATTATTATTATTATGGTGGATGCATTTCTAGGTTGCTAGATTTTTGACACTCAGTGACTGGGGTATTTCCATGGGCTACTTGGATATCTTTGGGAAGTTATCTCGTTTATTGTCTTATTGACTTGTCACAGAGAAAGAGAAAGCAATCAGGTTTCCCAAATAGGTAGTGAGTTAACAGAGGGAGGTTGCCCAACAGTAGAGGAAAAAATCATTAGAATTCCATCAAAGGAGTCATTGCAGATACTATAAAATTCTCAGCCAGTGAATTACCTTCATTTTGGTGATAAATTTAAGGGAACCCCCTTTTATAAAAGGAAAGGAAAGAAGAAAAAAGCCCATTGAAGGAATAGGCCTGGTAAAGAAATATTTTGTGTTCTCCAAAGGTAATAAAACACACTGACATACTTTTAAATAGTTACATTCCTGTTGTTTTGTTTTGTTTTTTAAAGCAAATTATATAAGTAAAATTTCCATTGTGCTAAAAAGGCATAATACAATGTAAAACTGAAGGACTGATAACACTGCTGGTGCCTAGCAGAAAGCAAGCAGCTGCTTTGCAAAATTCCCTCAGCATCTGTGCGAATTTACCTTGCTCCTGAGTTCTAACATCCCTGCTCTTCCAGTCCTGGGTCCTTCCTGGGATAGTGTGATTTATGATTATGGATAAATATGCACTAAAAGGAGCTAATCTTCGAAATACCAAAGTCCTATTTACCTACAAAGTCAGCCAGGCTAGTGCACTAAGCCACTTCGCCTGTAAGACACATTGAGAAATAGGTCCATTGAATGATTACATTTTCTGTGCTACAAATGAAAACATTTAATAATACAAGAACTGTGAATATCTGTGATGGAAACAAGCTTCTTAATGTGCAAAAGCTCAATGCCCTGAATCCAGGTAGTTTTTCATCAATCACAGTGGAGGGAGCACATGGGAGCGGGTGAATAAATTCTTGATTTCATGTAATCAATACCTATCCTCATGAGAGGGAGGATGTATGGGCAGATTCAGTGTAGCTTCAAACGAGTGAAAAAAGGCTTTTTTAAATATGAAACTGAGAGCTCTCACAAAAGTAATGCTGAATTTAAGGAAAGCCATATTTAGTATAGAGCAAAATGTTTCTGTGGCACTTGTTTGTGTGTGTTATGGAAGAAAGGATTTAAAATGTAGGCACTGAAAGATTATTTTTACCTGGACATTTGGAGTTCTGTTCTCTCCTCGGTGCATGTATTGCTCTCATTAGCATGTTGATTGACGTTATCTTGCATTGAGATGACAGCACACCCTTTAGTGTTAAGTGTATCAATGTTTTTTTGTTTGTTTGTTTGTTTTTAAAAGTCTTTGATAGAAAATAGCAGAGAGCTAAACTGGAGTTTTATCACAATTTCTCTATGAAACATACAAATGTTTTAAAAATGGATAGAGATCTATTTGTTAATTTTTTCGTTTTACAGTTGAGAACATAGCTTAATGGTCAGTGAGAAACCAGTTGCACCAGCAATCAGACTCTGATTTCTCTGTTATGGAGACAAATCCATCCATCAGGGTTTGAGTGCAGAGCTAGGAGTGCTTAGAAAGCACTTTCCCATATGCGCCTGATTATTAGAGCACAGCTGCTCCTCTGGGTAATTAATGTGAGAATGCTGCATTTTTCAGAAGTGTAGCATGTCTTTATTTCCAGGGCCATGGGACCTCTTCTCTTCTCTCCCGTCCTGCAACACTGTGGCATTTCACTTAAAGTGGGTGTTTAGAGGCGAAGTTTTTTTTCTTGTGGGAACCTGACGAGAACAATCAGAAAGGCTTGTATCAGCCTGGGGAGAAACTTGTTGCTGGCACCAGAAATCTGATTATTCATTGTGCCCTCTAGCCACCAAATGTGACTCTTCTGTGTTGGCTCGAATAAAGTTCTGAGCTAAGGACCTAGGGTAACATTTTCAAAAGGGCCTAATATTAGGGAGGGAGAGGAATTATTTAAGCTTAGTACCAATGTGGACACAAGAACAAATGGATATAAACTGGACACTAGGAAGTTCAGACTTGAAATTAGATGAAGGTTTCTAACCATTAGAGGAGTGAAGTTCGGGAACAGCCTTCCAAGGGGAGTAGTGGGGGCAAAAGACATACCTGGCTTTAAGACTAAGCTTGATAAGTTTATGGAGGGGATGGTATGATGGGATAGCCTAATTTTGGCAATTAATTTGGCAATTGATCTTTGATTATCAGCAGGTAAGTATGCCCAGTGGTCTGTGATGGGATGTTAGATGGGGTGGGATCTGAGTTACTACAGAGAATTCTTTCCTGGGTGCTGGCTGGTGAGTCTTGCCCACATGCTCAGGGTTTCGCTGATCACCATATTTGGGGTCGGGAAGGAATTTTCCTCCAGGGAAGATTGGCAGAGGCCCTGGAGGTTTTTCGCCTTCCTCTGTAGCGTGGGGCACAGGTCACTTGCTGGAGGATTCTCTGCAGCTTGAGGTCTTCAAATCACAATTTGAGGACTTCAGTAACTCAGATATAGGTTAGGGGTTTGTTATAGAAGTGGATGGGTGAGATTCTGTGGCCTGCATTGTGCAGGAGGTCAGACTAGATGATCATAATGGTCCCTTCTGACTTTAAAGTCTATGAGTCTGAGTCTAAATGCCTTAGAAGCCTAAGGGTATGGCTACACTTGTAGCTGTACAGCGGTGCCGCGGGAGCGCTCCCGTGGCAGCGCTTTGATGTGTGAGTGTGGTCGCGGCGCCAGCACTGGGAGAGAGCTCTCCCAGTGCTGCAGGTACTCCACCTCCCCGTGGGGATTAGCTTACAGCGCTGGAAGCCGCACTCCCAGCACTGGGGCACTGTTTACACTGGCGCTTTAAAGCACTGTAACATGCTGCGCTCAGGGGGGTGTTTTTTCACACCCCTGAGCGAGAAAGTTGCAGCACTGTAAAGCGCCAGTGTAGCCAAGGCCTAAGTCACATTGAAAGCCAGTGGGGCTTGAGCTCTGAAGTAACTTACTTACTTGCTTTTGAAAATGTTACTCCCAAGGTAGTGTTTTTGTCAGTAAGACCTTGTGAAATAGTCACGATGAAATTTTAAAAAGCTTTACATTTGTGGTTTCCATATTTCTTTTTAATTGGGGAAAACCGAGATAATTTTGCAAAACTAACAAAACCAATAAATGTCACAGGAATTTTATGAGTTTTTCAGTGAAAATGGGACTGGTTTTGAGTGAAAATTCACTTTTAGTAAAAAAAAAAAAATCATATATTTGAGTGAAATGGAAAGCTTTCAAAGTGTCAACATATGAAATTTTATTTTGAGATCTATTTTCATATCAAAACAGTTTCACAAGCTTCACTTTCACAAAAGCAAAATTTTGAGGCCTCAAAATAGCCTATAACATTTCAAGTGATATTTTGTATTTTTAAAATAATTGCTGTTTCTTACAGCTGCACCTATCAGTGATTCTGTCTGCTGTACTCCAGAATGTTGAAATTGTTTTTGGACTGTGTGCATTTAAAATGGAAGTCAGTTATTAGATATTGTCTGAGGTCCTGTGTAGACGAACAGTTAGCGTGCAGCAAACTGGGAGTAAGTCTACCTTGCCATGCACTAACTGTCCATCTAGATCCTTCTGCTGCACACTAAAAGTTTCCTCGTGAGCTTTGATCTACTCCACTTGAAACAGGAGTAGATGAATAAGGGTCCTAATTCCACTAACTTTGTGTGACATTGAACAAGTCTTTTAATTTCTCTGCATCTCTGTTTCCCCATCTGTAAAATGGAGCCAGTTGTGTTTACTCACATTTGTTAAAGCCAGGGGCGGCTCTACACATTTCGCCGCCCCAAGCACGGCGGCATGCCGCGGGGGGCGCTCTACCGGTCGCCAGTCCCGCGGCTCCAGTGGACCTCCCGCAGGCGTGCCTGCTGAGGGTCCGCTGGTCCCGCGGCTTCACCAAAGCCGCGGGACCAGCGGACCCTCCACAGGCACGCCTGCGGGAAGTCCACCGGAGCCGTGGGACCAGCGGACCCTCCGCAGGCATGCCACCGAAGGCTGCCTGCCTGCCGCCCTCCTGGCGACTGGCAGAGTGCCCCCCCGCGGCATGCCGCCCCAAGCACGCGCTTGGCCTATTGGGGCCTGGAGCTGTCCCTGGTTAAAGCACTTTGAAATCTACAGATTCAGGGTGGTGCTTTCCAAAGCACTTAGTGTTGCCTTACTTTGTTCCCGTTGAAATAAGTGACAGGTGTGCCATTGACTCAATAAGAGCAGAGTTAGGTTAAAACTTGAGGTGATATTTTCAAAAGCATGAAGCAATTTCGTTAGAGTTATTTTGTGTCCATAGTTAAGACCGAAAGATGTCCATTATCAATTTCAAGTTTCCTTGACTAATGTGGATCTAATTTTCTGTGTTTTACAGATTTTCTGTCCTAGAGTCATAGAAATCATACATGGAAAATACATTCCTTTGTCACTGGAGGATTCTTGCCCACATACTTTTGACTAACACTCCTGCATTTTCTAATATTTCTGTTGAAAAAGTGTCTTGTGTGGTGTAATTTTTTTTTTTTTTGCTGTGTTTAAGATCCTTTTAGAAATAGGGTTATTTTTGTATGTGGTATCTTCACCTGCTCAACCACTTTTCAAGTGATTTCTTTACAAATTGTTATTTAACAAATAGTTAGCAATTATATTATAATTTAATATTAAACTTATTCTTTAAAGTAGAAGTAACATGCATTGGAGGCGAAGAGGAACATGCTAGATTCACTCAGGCCTTACACTGGCTTAAACTCTGGTGGTAGAAAATTTGTCTGAAGATCAGGGCCAAGATTATTTTTCAAATGGCTGATTCTTTTGGGTGCCTTATCTTTTCGGTTCCCACTTTGAGACATATGCACCAGCTTCACTAAATTTGGCACAAGTTCTACGTTATATGCGCGTGAAATATTTTGATTGATATCTGACATAAATTTATAGTACCTTCATATTACAAATGTTCTAGTTAATGGGCAGCTTTTCCCCTTAGGCTACATTCTTGTTAGCCTCCCACCCTGGCTTTTCTGTGCTCTGAATAGTTATTTATTATTTATTTGCAGGCCTCTCTAGTAATTATGTGATTGTGTTTGTTTGGCACAAAAAAATCGATTAAATGAAAATGTGATGTGTGGTTTCATATGGCAAGCGTCATGGTTATGGATTTAATTAAGACCACTCCTTATTTTAGAAAATACACTGAGACTAGAATACTGCAGTGTAGCAGAATCCTTGTGTTGTTTACATTGCCACAGTCCCCATTTGGTTTGACTCACTGGGCTCTGCTTGGTACAGGACCCCAGGGAGAGAGAATGGTGGTCAAAGGTGATATGCTCCCTTTATGCCTTTCCTATTTCTGGGACTGGTTTGGGGGGCCTTTTGTATGCTAGCACAAGTTGACTGCTCCAGTTTCCCCTATGGCCACAAGAGCTGCCCAAAATGCCACCAGGCCAGAGAAGTGGTGGCTGGGCTGGCATAGGAATCCTTGAGAGTTAACTAAGCCAGCTTTGTGGCTCGTTTATGCTGCCGGACTGGTGGCGGCAGGCGCCAGCATCTGGTGAAATATTGTCAGCTACAAAATGCTTATAAATCATAAATCACATTGAAAAATATTGCTTTGTCTCTTGGTCTGCCTTCTGAGTTTTAAGCCCTTTAATTCCCAACCAGGACGAGGACCCCACTTACCCCGTTCATAGTGTCATAGAGTGTCAGGCCAGAAGGGACCACTAGATCTGATTTCCTGTATATCACAGGCCACCACCACCAAGCACCTGCACACTAAACCCAAGAACCAAAATTAGACTGAACTATTACAGCCCACAGGAGACAAGACTGCTCTGTACCATAGGGAGAGAATAGGAGGGACTGAGGTGCACCAGTGCCCAAGACCCCTGCAATGAGAGGGAATTGATTAAGTGAGGTTAACATCGGCAAGTGACCCACATTCCATGCAGAAGAAAAAGGCACACACAAAAAACCAAACCCAAGGTCACTGTCAATCTGACCTGGGGAAAATTGCTTCCCAACCTCACATATGGTGCCCGGTTAGACCATGAGCATGTGAACAAGAACCAGCCAGCCAGCACCTGAGAGAGAAAATGCTCGGTGCCACCTCAAACCACTGGCCCACCCCATCCAATGTCCCATCTCCAGCCAAGGCTGTCTCTGATGCTTCAGAGGAAGTAGACCAAAAAAACCCCAGAATACATTGGGGGTGGGGGAGGGCAGGAATCTATTCTTGACCCCTGAAGGCCATTGGCTGAAGCTCTGGAGCATGAGCTTTAGGAGCATGACATGAACCGGAAGTGAACCTCAGGGCTACTGAGCCTTGGCTCACATCATCACAAGCAACTTTTCTAAACTCTGGGTTGGGAGAATGGTCATTCTTTTTCTCCTCATCCTCTTCCCCTATCATTCTCATGCCTCTCTCTCCCCTGATGCTCTTTCTTACCCTCCAGCCCTCTTCCCCTGCACATCCATGTGCCCCATATATTAAAATGTCCCTCACATCTTTCCTCCCTTTCTTTTCATTCTTCTGCCCCCTCATATTTTCCCTCTTTGCTCCCCATAATATTTTGTTTCTTGTTAGACTCCCTCCCTCTGTGCCTTTTTGCTGTTCTCCACTGTGCTTCTCCTCCCCACATTTCCCTGTTCATCCTCTCTTTCTCTTCTGCCTTTCACATTGCCATATCCCTCCTGCTATCCCATCATTGTCCAGATAACCACATTCTACACACTTACAGTACTTCCCTGTCCCCTTGCTGTCAGGACAGCAGCAGACCACGAGCAGCCCTTTTTAAAAAACAAAAACAAAAAAACACAAACAATTGAGACACAATATTGGGAGAGCTGGCAACCATGCTGACTGCTAGTGTGCTAAGCTGTGAGTGCACGCTCTCGCTCTTTGAACAATGATAGAATTTGTTTGTCTAACAGAACACAGAAGATAGATCTGTGCTTAGGTGCTATATGTAATAAAAACAGAAACCTTCCCATTTTTGCATTAGAAGGGCCAGATTTTGGTTTCAACTACTGCAGACTTGCACCAATGTAACTCCATTGCAATAATTAGAATTAATAAAATTTTACAGTGGTGTATCTGAGATTAAATTCTTTCCCATAGAATATATCTATAAAAATGTAAATTCTACAGTTTCCCTGGGGTCATGAACCACAGTTCAGGTGTGTGATGCTGGTGTAGATCCTCTGCATGATTACCTTCCACTGACTCTGGAGCCAAGAAGGCCATGTATGTGTCTGCAGGGGAAGAAGAGATGCCTTTTGTTGCCACAACAGTATTTATCAAATCACATCACTTTGTAAACACCATGGTACTTAATAATCAACTTTCTTTTCTTTTTTTCTTTCCAGCCTCAGTAGACAAAATGTCAATAGAATAAGTGGCCTACATTCCAGACCTGGCCATGAACCATTTGGAGGGACCACCTGAGGGGAAGGTGAATGACGAACCAGCAAACGGAGAGGTGAACGAGTCAGTGGAGGCTGACCTGGAGCACTTTGAGGTGGAGGAGGAGCAGCAGCAGTATGCCGCTCATTACCCGAGACATGCCAATGGCAGCCAAGAAGGACAGTCTGGGCAGGAGGAGGAGGGGATGCTTGCTCGGTCAGCCAGTACAGAGAGTGGCTTCCACAATCACACTGATACTGCTGAAGGGGATGTCATAGCCACAGCAGAGGATGGCTATGACACAGACAGAGTCCAGGAAAATGAGGATGAGAGCGCCTACGCAGTGCAGTATAGGCCTGAGTCTGAAGAGTACACAGAAAATGCCGAGGCAGAGCATGCTGAGGCCATTCAGACCCGAACTCTACCTAACCACTTACACTTTCACTCCATTGAACATGAGGAAGCCATGAATGCCGCCTACTCGGGGTATGTCTACACTCATGGGCTCTTCCACCGAGGGGAGGATGAACAGTATGCTGAGCCCTACGCCGACTATGGACTGCAGGAGCATGTGTACGAGGAGATAGGAGATACACCTGACCTGGATGTCAGGGAGGGACTACGACTCTATGAGCAGGAGAGGGAGGAAGCTGACAACTATCGCAAGGAAGCTCTGGGTGCCCGCCTTCATCACTATGATGAACGGTCTGATGGAGAGTCTGACAGCCCTGAGAAGGAGGCAGAATTTGCTCCCTATCCAAGGATGGATAGTTATGAACAAGAGGAAGATATTGATCAAATTGTGGCTGAGGTCAAACAGAGCATGAGTTCTCAGAGCCTGGACAAGGCCGCTGAAGATATGCCAGAAGCAGAACAGAACTTGGAATGTGACCATACTCCCGGTAGTGGGACTCTCGAGAGCAATGGTCAGCTCCCAGCTGGCTCCAGGCCCACGGTCAACTCAGGAGAGTCAGTGCAGAGATACAGCAAGGAGAAAAGGGATGCAATATCTCTGGCTATTAAAGATATTAAAGAAGCTATTGAGGAAGTGAAGACAAGGACCATTCGTTCTCCTTACACCCCAGATGAACCAAAAGAACCCATCTGGGTGATGAGACAGGACATCAGCCCAACCAGGGATTGTGATGATCAGAGGCCACTAGATGGAGATGTAAGTATATGAAGCTATTGGCTCACTTGCTACAAGTAAAGGAATGAGGAATAGGTAACATACATATGTCTGTCTCTCTCTCTCGTATACACGCACACACGCATGCACTCTCTCACATTCATGGTAAGGTACACTATGCTTGTATGGCTCATTCTGTTCCTGTTAAATATTTAAAGCTTTACCTATTTTAATTCTGTGTTCTAAAGGATGCATAAGTAGTGGACCTATGTATTATCGATGGGCCATGTTAACCCTTCGTGAAACACCACAGAAGTCAGTAGAGTTACACCAGAGATGAATTTGCCACAAAAGGTTTGATTGCTCTCTTGCAGAAACAAGTGATATTAAATTTTTCCAACATTTGTTGACTAACTGGTTGGTTAGAATGGCTACCATTCAGTTTATCTCGGGCTATCAGGTTCTGCAGGCTCCCATCAGTTATGGGCTTACCAGCTACAAGAAAGTGCAAATTTACAACACTATTAGTTTAATTGTAAAATTGAATCACCCTCATGTATGAACTAGACGTTAAAGGCCATCAGAAATCCAGAAACTTTTAACTTGTAAGTGAATTGCGAGCTGAATCATGTCACATCACACAATGCCAATCCTGTGTAACAAAGAAGATTAATTGCAATAATTAATTTGTATTATCCCAATATAGAGTCAAATACTGGCAATCTTATTCCTGCTTGTGGTCTCATTGCCTGCAGTGGAACTACTTGCTTAAGGAAAGGTAGAAGCAGGATTTGGCAACTAATGCCTAAAATAAATATAATTTCATGTTAACATCCTGGTCTTACAAGTGTTTTCTAGCTTTGTATGTATGGATTCCACATACAGTCACTGGAAACTCTTAAAATTATATCTATGTATCTGTTTCTTAAAAGGAACAGGGCATTGGGAGCTGTGGCTGCTCAGCACCTCTTAAAATCAAGCCTGTAATACTTTATAGAGTGTGTCATTGTACATCAATGGGCATATGACACTAGAAATGTTTTATCCGGATACATAAAGCTAAGGTGACTCATTTTAGCATGTGTTGTAAAACACTAGTTTATTTTTTATTATGTGAGTTTTTAAATCCTCCAAAAAATCATGATTATTTCTCTCCCATCATCCAAATATATGCCACATTAGTCCACGCATCATCTTATTACAGCTTTTGGGCAACAGATTCTTTGTGTTTTCTTTCTGCCATGACAGCAGTCACACAAAATACTCCTTGTTTTCCTAGCGGCTTCAGGTTCACTATCCTAAAATACCGATGATGGCCTCAAGCACATTAGGTTGAAGGGATCCTGAAAGGGGCTGAGTTCTTCCTAATAGGTGCTGAGCTTGCTATGCTCCCTTAGACTGTGTTTCTCACGAGGATTCTCAGCACTTTGCAGAACTGGACCATGTATGTTGCACTTGTGGATCCTAATATGGTGTACTTGTATAGTGATGAAAGCAGGTGTTTCCCTTGGTCCTTATTTGTAGCTGATATTACAGTGCATTAGACTGTGAGCTTTTTTGTGCAGGGACCATCTTTTGCTTTGTGTTTGTACAGCACCTAGCACAATGGGTCCTGTACCTAACTGGTGTCTTTCAGTGCTGCTGTAATACAAATAATAAATGATGCTGATAGTAGCCATATGACAACTGGATGTTGATACGCTTGCAGGCAGCCTAAATTCTGAGAAGCAGAAAGCATGACTCAAACTAGCAATGTGTAAGGTCTGTGGCAGACTGATAGACCTACATCCCACTTGAAGAGAATGTGGGTTGGATTTTTTTTCAGTAACAATAGTCGCTGCTTCTTGCATTGTTTGTGATGCTTCACTCAGGTATCACTTGGCACACACAGAAGTCTGAGTAAATCCATCTTCTTTAACAGAGAGTGCATTGAACTGCTTAGCAGCTTGCTGAACAAAATGGGATTGCCTTCACTAAGTGATCACAAGGGATCAATTCTTAAAATAAAAATCCTGTAGAACCCTATTTATCAGAATGTAGAATTTTTTTCCAGACAAACAAGATTTTGGAAAAATTAGGGGCTTTTCAATATAACTGATGCATTTCAAAGATGTAACTCAATTTCATCTGTAACTGGTTTTCAGCTAAGAGGGGATTTGATTAATGGTGGTTTTATTTTACTTAGACTGATTTTTCAGAAGTACTGAAAATCTCACAACTCTTACCAAGGTCAGCCCTTATTATGTTGTGTTCTTTTCAGGAAGATCTATTTTCCCTCTCAGCTCCTTTAGAAATCAGCTTTCATTTCCCAAATTACTCTTTCTTGGAAAATGTTTGCAATCATTTTGTGCTGTTAACCAAACAGTGACCAAACTTTAGGATTAGAATAATAGACTTGTGTCACTTAGCAAGCAGTTCTCTGAGAGGTGATAAAGCCATGGAGACAGCAGAATGATCTGCAGGTGATGGTATTAAATGTAGCAGATTTTGCTTTTACCTTTTTTTTTTTTTTTGGCAAGGGAAGGTAAATGTCACCCTGCAGTGTTGAGCATTTGGATGATAGTGTTGAGACTGGATGCTTTGTAGAGGATAAAGTAGAAGGGTTCAGCAGTAGGGATAAGACATTGGCTCACATTGGGGTGCTTAGAGTGGGGTTCAACTAGCCAGCAGTTGGGAAGAGGGATGGAGATTATCTGAGGTAATGGAAAGGATAAGCAGCTAGTAGGGGGATAGAGGAGACGCTTGAGGGAAGGACCACTTATGGATGTGTGTGCCTGTCTTCAGGATACTCAGGGTTAAATCTGGTAGCAAATTCCATTCATTCATATGTATTTTTCCCAAAACAAATGCTTAATGTTATGTATGAAAAACAGAATAAAAATGCCAGCAGTCCAGCTCTTATGAGCAACTCTACAATAACTAGCTGTTATGGTCATGTGATGTAGAGAGGAGGAAAAAGATTTTTTGTTTGAAACTTAAACTGTATACTTACAAGCAGTGAATAAAAAAAATGAATAAAATACCCAAATTTCCACTTAAAATGGAGTGAGCCAAACTGTGTGCTGATATACACCCTATGCAATCCCATTAACTTCAGTGTGCTTTCACAGCATGTGGGCCCAGAATTTGGCTCCAGTAAATTTAAGTACAATGAGCTAAATTTTCTCACACACACATGCGCACACAAATCGATCTGCACTTCTGGATGTCCAACTTCCAGTGCAGCTCCAGGCCTTGGGTTTTCAGGAGCAAATCAGGTAGTTAGAACAGCACACCCATCTTTGTTTTTGGACCTCAAAAGAAATGCATTAGGATTTCCCTCGTATCAGCGCTTGTGTGTTTGGCAATTTCAGTATCTTTCTTGCTTCTATTAGCAGAAACCCTGAAATTTTCTTCAGAATGTACAGCCATATCTGATTGCTAGACAGAGCTCTTTAAATGCCTCCTGTTCTACTCTTTTCTTTTCTTCTTGAGCCTGCACAGTCACTGCAGCTGTGACATCAAGTAATTGAGACACTTCAAGGAGAAAACTGTGGAGCAGCAGAGTTAGGTTTCTTGCTCAGAATGCCTTGTCTCATAGGTGCAGATCATCCTGTTCTGCAGTAAAACCCGTGGCAGGGGCCTCTACAGGAAGAATGCTCCACCTGCATTCCCTCATGAAGACTCTCACATGTATATATCAGAGGGGTGAGGGTGAGCAGTGAGTACTGCCTCAGTCCTGGTAGACCCCCCAGAGATGCAGGTAGATTGTGGACATCTACAGACGCATTCTATCCCAAAGTTCCCTGGCAGTGTCTCTCCAATGGAGCCAAGTTGGCAGGGACTCCCCTAACTGGCTATGGTAAGGGAGGTGTCACGGAGACAACTGACCCTGCTCCTCTGCACAGTAATGGGGGACAGCTATGTCTCAAGGGTCCCCTCAGTGCATGGATCTCAGAGGGCAAACGTGGACCATTTGAAGAGTGATCTTGCATGTGAGAGATTTTAAAATCCAGCAAAACACTCTCTAGTGTGTAATTTGTGTGGAAGACCCCATAGCACATCTTAAAATCCAAAATAGTAACAAGGTCCTCAGTTGAGGGGGAGTGGGTTTACTGGATCTTGCTGCGGAAGGTTGGCACAGGCAGGTTGTTTCCTTCCAGAAGAGCACCTCTGTCTCCTCTTGGCCAAAGAAAAGGAGCATGCTGCCCTCTCTGCCTCTTGTCACTGGAGGTAAGAAACAATGATTAGTGTCAGACTGAGGCCCTCCCGTTTAGAGGGGATTGCTCTCTTCCAACTGAGTCACACATCCACAGTGCACCGTAGATCAGTAACCCAAGTATTGTTGACAATTAAGCATTTTTGGCTGTGGTGTTTCCATATCAGGGGCGGCTCTAGGAATTGCGCTGCCCCAAGCAGGGCGGCACGCCACGGGGGGCGCTCTGGCGGTCGCCGGTCCCGCGGCTCCGGTGGACCTCCCACAAGCACGCCTGCGGATGCTCCACTGAAGCCGCGGGACCAGCGGACCGTCCGCAGGCATGTCTGCGGGAGGTCCACCGGAGCCGCCTGCCGCCCTCCCGCGGCACGCCGCCCCAAGCGCGCACTTGGTGCGCTGGGGTCTGGAGCCGGCCCTGTTCCATATCTTCAGTTTCTCAGACTTCTCAATCACTGGTGTCCAAAGTCTGCATTCATGAGACCTTTTCCTTTGCACGCCATGTTCAGACAGTGAGGACTACTCTGAAATTGATATTGGTTTTCGTATAATGATAAATTACACAGGTGGATAGATTCTGTTTCACAAAACCAATCCAGCCTTTGAAGACAAACCTTTTAGGTACAAGGGAGATGAGCTGCAGAGTTTCCTGTCTGTCTGCTTCCGGGTCATAGACATTTTGTTTAAAACTTAAATTTCTATGTCGCTGGTTTTTGTTAGTTCTGGTAACGCCGACACTGGAGCAGTTTCACAGAGATGAAAATGTTTCAGTTTTTCCACAGCAGGAGTAATCTATTAATAATGAGGAAATAGAGAAGTCTGTTTTAAATAATTTAAGCACGTTTCAGGTACTGGCTGAACTTTAAAAGAAAGAAAGAGAAGGAAAAGTGACTATATTGATGTGATATTGTTAGTGCTTTCTTTTCTAAGCAAAGGAACCGATTTGAGAAGTCAAGACTTCAGTGGGCGGCCTCTAGATATTATGAAGTCTTAAAATTATACAGCAAGCCCAGTAATAATGAACATTTTAATTGGAAAGGCAGAAGGCTTTTTGCTGCTTCATCAGCCATGTAGGAGAAGGGAGATGTTTATCAATTATAGTGTTGGAAGACAAACACTCCCTAAAACAGATCAGGATAGTTCAGTGAATATTTGATTCAGTTTTTAATGTGAATCATTTTTGTGTTTTTATTCAGTTTTTAAATAATTTATGGAAAGATAAAGGCAGCTGTGAGTGATTTTTCTACACTGTAAACGAAAGCACTGCCTGTGATGCTTACAGTTATGAAGAAAGTCTTCTGAAGACATGGACAAGAACTGAAGTAATTGCTTTAGATTGACACATGATGTGCTGCAGTTGAAATTCAAATACAAGTTAAACTCAGGTTACAGACATTAAAAGAGGAGAAAATCTCACATAATGAGAGAGATAAATAGCCAGAATTGAGCCAGTTTCCAGGAATTCTGCAATGCCAGCCTTTGGTGTGAAGTACCCAGTCCACTGGCCAGATCTGACCCTCTGATTGTATTTCTTGGTTTCTACAGAATCTGTGTCTGTTCAGCAATCTGAGCTTATAATTTTTAAAGGGAAGTTTCTAGCCTTTGTGGGTTGCAAAGAAAACCTTATAGATGTGAATGAGTGGAACCTGTGCATGCAGTGTTGTCATAGTACTCTGCACAAGAACTCCTTTTCAGAGGCAGACTAAGGTCTCCTGGGACAGAGCAAGTTGGGGGGGCCCCAGTGACAGAATTGTAGCCCTGACCCTCCCCTTCCACCTACTGTCCCACCCCATTCTGCCCTTCCCCCATGGCCTTGCCCTTGTTTATCCCATGGTCCTGCCCCCCCACCGCCCCACGATCTTGCCCTCCTTTCTACTCCCTCTTCCTCCACTGTGGCCCCAAGACTGGAGAAGTTCTATCCCCCTGCCATGGCCCTGGGGCCACAGCAAGGAGTGAGAGCTCCTCTAGCCCTGAGGCCATGGCAGGGAGCGAGATCTCCAGTCCCTGGGCTGCAGCGGGGGGGTCCGGGCGCTAGGGCTTCTCCTAAGGACTGGGGTCGGGGCGATGGGACTTCCCCTGCCTGCCCTGCAGCTCCTACCAGGACTCCAGCCTTCCACCACCCCATAGTGGATTTCTGCTGCGGTGCCCATTTTTCCGGAGCCCCCCAATTGGCCAGGGAGCATCTGCAGCAACAGGTGCAGCTACATTTATTTCATTGTGATTATTCCCACCAAATTTACTGGGGCAAATCCTCAAAATTCTGGTCAAAATTATACCTGCAAATGTGTTTGCACAACTAGTTTTTAGGAGTGTTCTGTGCAGGCAGTTGCATGTATTTGGTAGGTTGTTATGGGCAGTTTTCAGCAAGGCCAGATTTCTGAAAATTTGGTTTGCCCTGTATCTTTATTTTAATGTCTAATCCTATGTGCCTGCTCCTTAGCACCTGGGGGAGGAGTCACTGAGAGTGCATCAAGCAGTGCATATCTTTGAAAGTGCAACCATTATGTGAACATTCAGATAGGCACGGATGCCTTTTTTTCTTTCCTTTTCTATTATTGTTTTTAAAACAAGAAAGTTAAATGCAAAATACTCTTAATGCAAAAATATGAATAAAAATTCAAAAGGATGAAAGTCAGGACACACAGAATGCTGATTCCTGTGCCTGACATAACTTAGCCATATAGCACATACTGTACTATTTTATTACCAAGTATCAGGGGGTAGCCATGTTAGTCTGGATCTGTCAAAAGTGACAAAGAGTCCTGTGGCACCTTATAGACTAACAGAAGTATTGAATCATAAGCTTTCGTGGGTGAATACCCACTGCATCAGACGCATGTGGTGGAAATTTCCAGAGGCAGGCAAGAATCCTGTCTTCCTATGGCAATATATGAAAACCTGTAGGAGAACACTTCAACCTCCGTAGACACACAATAGCAGATTTAAAGGTAGCCATCCTGCAGCAAAAAAACTTCAGGACCAGACTCCAAAGAGAAACTGCTGAACTTCAGTTCATTTGCAAATTTGACACCATCAGCTCAGGATTAAACAAAGACTGTGAATGGATAGCCAACTACAAAAGCAGTTTCTCCTCCCTATGTGTTCACACCTCAACTGCTAGAAGAGGGCCTCATCCTCCCTGAATGAACTAACCTCGTTATTTCCAGACTGATTCTTGCCTGCATATTTATACCTGCCTCTGGAAATTTCCACCACATGCGTCTGACGAAGTGGGTATTCACTCACGAAAGCTCATGCTCCAATACGTCTGTTAGTCTATAAGGAGCCACAGGACTCATTGTCACTTATTTTATTATTGTTACTGATATTTAAAATGCAATACTATAAATGTACAGAGTACACGCAGGTACACGTTGCCTGCCCTAAAGACAGTATTTATGTAGGTATAAAAATCTACAACATGCATTGTAATACAAGAGTACTTCTCCACAAGGGGCCAGAGCGACCATTGCTGAATAGGCCCAAACCTTGCATTTCCTGATGTATGACTGTTTAAATCCCCAAACCATGTTAATACATTATTACTGAATTTTAATGAATGTAAACAGCCAATGTAATTATCTCTGAAGATTTCCGAAGAGATATGCACTTGGAGCTGGAGTCAAGGGACCTTCCTTGTAATATCCTGGGTTGGATTTATTGGATGATAAATTATTTCCTGGAGAAATTTGCAACATATATAAGTAAATTATACAGCTCAATACACATGAATATGTTTGTTAGTGTTGTTGTTGTTTTAGCTGTCTTTTAACAATATCATTACCTTAACATAGTAAAACAAAACCATCTAAAATGCATACTGTGGATGAGTGATGGAATAAGGAACTTTTCACCTATAGGTTTCAGTCTCCAATCCAGTCCTGATAGGAAGTTTTCACCATCTAACAGCTGTATCCTGGTCTGTGTGATATTAATTAATGGTTTTAGTGTAGTTTTTAATGGGCAGGGTACAAATCACCGTGGAGATTAACTGACCCCTTGTTGGCAGTATCAGCAAAGAGACTCACATTTGACCAGATCACAGTATTAGACTGAACTGTTCTGACTGTATTGGGGGAAGAAGGGGAGCTGTTGCAGTGAGTGTCTGATGTCTCTGATTACCATTTTCCATAATAATCCCCATATTCCACATACTTGTAACTTTCCAAAGTGTTCATATTTTGGACTGAAATTTACATGATTACTGTCTGCCCAAAAGGGATTCTTCTTGTTTTGGGAAAGTTCACACAAAATCTCTTCAGCTGTTTTATGTTAGTGAAAAGAGAAGTGAAAAACTAAACTTTTCTCACTGTAAAATCAACATTATTTTTAAGTTACGACAGCACCCAATGATTTGACACAAAATGTATATTGTAAAATGTTACAGAATGCACAGCACAATGGAGTTAATATTGCTGTTGATACCCTATTTATTTTTTGTATAGCACTCAACTGTACTAGGTGCTTTACAGAACAAATAAGAGGAAAAGTTCCTGCCCCAAAGCTCTTCCAGAGGTTGAGGAAGGACCAGGGTTACAATAATAAGATCATATGGTTACCCCTCTGATACATATTTTTAGGGTTCTGTTCAGGGTGTTGGGGTGAGAGAGAAAGATTACAAATTTACTGCTCGTAGGCAATATGGCAGAAGTGAGTGAGTTTTTTAGAGATTCAAAGGCCCAATCCAAAAACCATAAGTGCGAAGAAAATGCAAGCTGAGACCTGGCAGGTTTCATCTAACCCCCTTGAAGACTTTGACATAGAAAAGTTGACCCTTGATTCAAATGCACTACTGAATTTTGCTTTGATCAAATATTTGTGGATCCCCTCCCCAAACCTGTGTGTGACAGTGCTAATAAGCTGTTTATGCAATCTCTAGATATACTGCTGCTAAGAATGGGTATACAACATTACTTTTCTAAAACAAGAGCAGTTCGCTGTGACAAAAGAAGCTCCAGTATTCCTGATCTATGTTTTTATGGGATATTCAGTTACATGGCAGGTTAAGCTGGATAGGTGTGACACAATGCAGTGCTGTCGCATCTCCTATTACCAGTTTCATTATTAAATCCAAGCACAAAATAACAGTGAAGCACTAGCTTATTCTCAGGTTGCAAGTGGAGGATGCTTTAGTTACAGCTGGACAACACCAAAAGCTTAAATGGAGAATTTCTGGATGTACCAGGCTGAATATCGTAAAAGACAGGTAGGAAGAGAAGTGGGGATGCTGCTACTTTTTTTTCTATTACTCCCTTTTATACAGCCATTCACAATTGTAATGAACATTAACGTTGATACAATAGATGAGTGTACATAGTTTAAAGATTATAAGAGCAGTGCTAGCATACATTCTTTTAAAATGTTATGCTATAAACGATATCACTTGGAAGAAGCTGAGCAAACTGCCCTTCCTGCTATTTCTTATTGAATCTCTCTTTTTTGTCCTAGCATATGAGCTACCTATATATTGTAAGCTTCACTCCGTATTGTGCATTGTACCTTTTCCTTTGTGATGCTAAATAAGCCAAATATGTATGAGTCCCTCCTAGACTAAACTACCCCTGTTTTGGGGTAGCTAACGTGGCATACAGTATAACAAGCTGTGTATTGCATGCAGTCCGTTCTATTAATAAATTGCTTTAGTGTTTTCAGTCAGACTGCAGTCATCATCATAGAAAAAAAATCTTACAGCAAGAATGCAAACATTCTAAATAGAAGGCATTTATATGGTCTTTAATAGATGAATACTTCCAATACTTTTTAGATGTGCGTAGTATAATATGCGTTCACCCATACGTATTTGTATGCTGATAACTACTGGAGCAACAATGCAAAAAAATTTAAAATGTCTGAACTCCTAAATGTGGATGATACACTAACAACTAGGCTTATTTATGAGCATGCATTGACAGCATTTTAAAGAACTATTTTGGGGACAACATTCAGTGCTTAATATGCTCTAAGTGTCTTTGTTTTGTTTGTTTGTTTGTTTTTTTGTTTTAAAACTCAATCCTACATTATTTGCTCACACAAAACTCCCACTGGCATCATTGTTAGCTTGACAGCATTGCACACCTGTTATGTTGTTTTAACACATATAAAAACAGAAACAGTAATGTTCAATTAGAAAAACAGGAATGGAAAAACAACACAGCTGGGTTTAAGTTGCTAGTGGAACTGTAACTTCTGCATTTGCTGACTTAGTGTATGACTCTTAACTGTATAACTCTCTCCCCATGTCACTTGTCTGAATGTTGGGGAGCTTTCTTGGGCAGGGGAAACTCCCCCCCACCCCCCCACCCCAACCATGGTAGCAGAGCTGCATAGCCGAGAGTTCTTCAGCCTGAAGGCTCAAGTATCTTCCACAGCTCTTGGTGTCCATTTTTACAAAGACTCTGCACCTGTTCTTAATCTCTGTCTCCCACTT
The DNA here is from genome assembly GCF_016161935.1 of Mauremys reevesii. Classification (NCBI taxonomy): domain Eukaryota; kingdom Metazoa; phylum Chordata; order Testudines; family Geoemydidae; genus Mauremys; species Mauremys reevesii. Next base: position 90,687,313 of record NC_052628.1, on the reverse strand, counting down.
CCTAGTCCACACTTTTACTCAAAAACAAAGCAAAACAAAACAAAAATAAAAAAATTAAAGTTTGTACTGTACAATCAACTTTCTGGAGCAAGATCTATTGGATGTGAAGCCAAGGACTTCTGGCTTACCTAGCAGCAGAGTTGGCAGTTTCCTGGGAGAAACTAATTTAGGACAGGGTGCTGGTAAATACCATCTTTAAACCCAGTTAAAACTGGGAAACTGGGGAAATTAATTGCATCCATGTCCAGCAAATTAGCATAGAATGAATCTTTTCAGACTTTGGTTATATCCATTCAGAACAGTGGAATAGGTTTGGTCTATCCACTACATCAAAGTTGGTCTTCTGTATAGGCAAATAGACCTGGGCTAATTGTCTGCAACTCTGCCTGCTTTTGATTGTTTAATGCTTCAAGTCTACAACAATGAATTATTGTCATTTTCATACAATCAGATGTTTGAATTGTGTTTATATAATATTAAAAACTGAAATTAATCATGACCTGTATAACAACTTTGAGAAAATATCCAACCAAAATGTACACAAACATTCCAGTGTTAAGTATTATAATTTCATATACAAGTATTACACCCACTGCAGTTTTACTTCAATTTAGGGTTGTTCAAATAAAATCTATGAATCTACTGCTTTATGTAACCACAATTTGAATATGTAACTAAAACTAAGTGTAATGTGGTGTGCATTAATTAAACATTTTTTAAAATAGAAAATGCCTTTAAACTGGGACTAGCTAGATTTTCACGGAATGGTGAAAACCATGATTTGACCTGGTAAATACTGCCTTTGGTAAATCCTATCCCATCCCTACCTAGTGAAGATCTTTAATAAAGGGGTGTTTTTAGTTAGTGCTTCGTGGTACTTTATTGCTCACCTGTGAGAGGAAACTAGCAGAAGCTGATTTTTATACCACAATATTTGGTAGGACCTCTAATTCTGTCCTCATATTGGGTGTGTGTATATGATTTGAACTAATGTTATTGGGGGGGGTGTGTGTGTGTGTGTGTGTGTGAGAGAGAGAGAGAGAGAGAGATAAGAGGTTAGACCTTGTAGCCTAGGATCTGCATGGGTACCCTTGAGTTGTAAGAAGAAATGTCGTAAGTACCTACTGCTTGTGTAAGAACTGCCTTTTCAAAACATAGTTCTGGAAAACAAGTTTCACCTCATTTGGATGCAGAGGGAATCAATTCAAGTTCCTCTGCAGAGTCCGACTGGAGAATTGCTAACATAGTTCCTATCTTTAAGAAAGGGGGAAAAAGTGATCCGGACAACTACAGGCCTGTCACTTTGACATCTGTAGAATGCAAGGTCTTGGAAAAGGAAAAAGTTGTCAAGGACATTGAGGTTAATGGTAATTGGGACAAAATACAACATGGTTTTACAAAAGGTAGATCATGCCAAAGCAGCCTGATCTCCTTCTTTGAGAAGGTAACTGATTTTTTTAGACAAAGGAAACACAGTGGATCTAATTTACCTTGATTTCAGTAAGGCATTTGATACGGTTCCACATGGGGAATTATTAGCTAAATTGGAAAAGATGGAGATCAATATGAAAATTGAAAGGTGAATAAGGAACTGGTTAAAGGGGAGACTACAACGGGTTAAAATTGAAAGGTGAACTGTCAGGCTGGAGGGAGGTTGCTAGTGGAATTCGTCAGGGATTGGTTTTGGCACCAATCTTATTTAATCTTTTTATTACTGACCTTGGCACAAAAAGTGGGAATGTGCTAATAAAGTTTGCGGATGACATAAAGCTGGGAGGTATTGCTAACACAGAGAAGGACCGGGATATCATACAGGAAGATCTGGATGACCTTGTAAACTGGAGTAATAGTAATAGGATGAAATTTAATAGTGAAAAGTGCAAAGTTATGCATTTAGGGATTAATAACAAGAACTATTGTTATAAGCTGGGGAGGCATCAGTTGGAAGTAACAGAGGAGGAGAAGGACCTCAGAGTATTGGTTGATCACAGGATGACTATGAGCTGCCAATGTGATATGGCTGTGAAAAAAGCTAATGTGGTCTGGGGATGCATCAGGCGAGGTATTTCCAGTAGAGATAAGGAGGTGTTGTAACGTTATACAAGGCACTGGTGAGACCTTATCCAGGATATTGTGTGCAGTTCTGGTTTCCCATGTTTCAGAAGGATGAATTCAAACTGGAACAGGTTCAGAGAAGGGCTACTAAGATGATCCGAGGAATGGAAAACTTGTCATATGAAAGGAGCCTCAAAGAGCTTGGCTTGTTTAGCCTAACCAAAAGAAGACTGGGGAGAGATATGATTGCTCTCTATAAATATATCAGAGGAATAAATACCAGGGAGGGAGAGGAATTATTTAAGCTCAGTACCAGTGTGAACACAAGAACAGATGGATATAAACTGGCTATCAGGAAGTTTAGACTTGAAATTAGATGAAGGTTTCTAACCATCAGAGGAGTGAAGTTCTGGAACAGCCTTCCAAGGGGAGTAGTGGGGGCAAAAGACATATCTGGCTTCAAGACTAAGCTTGATAAGTTTATGAAGGGGAGGGTATGATGAGAGAGCCTAATTTTGGCAATTAATTCGTCTTTGACTACTAGCGGTAAATATGCCCAATGGCTTGTGATGGGATGTTAGATGGGATGGGATCTGAGTTACTACAGAGAATTCTTTCCTGGGTGTCTGGCTGGTGATTCTTGCCCACATGCTCAGAGTTTAGCTGATTGCCATATTTGAGGTCGGGAAAGAATTTTCCTCCAGGGCAGATTGACAGAAGCCCGGGGGGGTTTTCGCCTTCCTCTGCAGCATGGGACACGGGTCACTTGCTGGAAGATTCTCTGCACTTTGAAGTCTTTAAACCATGATTTGAGGACTTTAATGGCTCAGACACAGGTTTGATACAGGAGTGGGTGGGTGAGATTCTTTGGCCTGCATTGTGCAGGAGGTCAGACTAGATGATCATAATGGTCCCTTCTGACCTTAAAGTCTATGATTCTATGACAGTATGTCTGAAATAAGGATTCCAGTGAAAAGAGATGTGTTGGTCAGAGATATGGCTGCCCCTAAGCAGATCATAGCCATGTCACAATGTAATGACATTGGTTGGCCAAAGAAGAAGCAAGCAGCACGGGTGTGTGTGTGTGTTAAGTTAGGAAACTAGTGATCAAATGTGTTAAATATCTGGTGTTGCCTGCTCAAGGTGGAAAACTTGAATTGGCTGATAAAGTTATGTAAGGATCCAAACGTGTGTGTGTGTGTTAGAGGGGACTGTGTAAGATTCCAATGTTTGCTCAGAACCCGACAACACTATTGTACCTGTGAAAACTTATTTTGTAAGTACATTGAAAGGTGATTTTGAAATTGGGGCTCTATGGGTCAAATTCTGTGCTCACTTACAATTTATACAATTCCATTGTAATCAACCCTATTGATTCCACCCTTTGTATTTCTAGTATAGTAGTTGTCCTAAAATCCTTTCCAGTTTTGCCTTAGAGAACTAGATTTGGCTTCCTCAGTATTAGCAGTGCTCCCTATTACTCCCTTTTAGGTAGGATAATGGTTTCCAAACCATGGTCCACAGAGAGCTGGTTGATCACATCATGTTGGTTCTCTTTGCTATTCTCTTCAGCTGCATCACATTGAAAAGAGTTAAAATACAACAACTGGTTACCTAATATTACTTTCCCATGTAAGCAGTTGCTGTTAGTGATTGGCACATGCCGGTTACATGACCATAACTGAGAGCAAGAAGAAGGTGGTCCATGAGACAGTTTCTCCATTAAAGTTGGATTCACAATGTGAAAAAAAATTAGAAAACTTGTAGTCTAGAGAATACTACAAATATTGAGGTAACATTTTGGGGCAGGGACAATTTCTTCCGGTGTTTGTACAGTGCCTAGCACTATGGGGTCTTGGTCTGGGGCTGGGGGTCCTAGGTGCTGTCACAATACAAATAATAAATAGATGTTATCATCATTATTATTTATTTGTTAAGGCTGTCAAGCGATTAAAAAATTAATCACGTGATTAATCATTAATGATACAATACTATTTAAATATTTTTGGATGTTTTCTACACTTTCAAATATATTACTTTCAATTACAACACAGAATACAAAGTGTACAGTGCTCACTTTATATTTATTTTTATTACAAATATTTGCGCTGTAAAAAACTAAAGAAATAGTATTTTTCAAATCACCTCATACAAGTACTGTAGTGCAATTTCTATCATGAAATTTGAAGTTACAAATGTAGGGTTATGTACAAAAAAATAACTGCATTAAAAATAAAACAATGTAAAACTTTCAGGGTGGATTTGATTAAATCAAATTGATTTAAATCATGATTTAAATCACTAGTCAGGAAGACTCAATTTAATCGTGGATTTCTACATAAAAATGCACTCTTGTTGGTTGTTTTAACCTTAATACAAATTCTTCACAACTCGGAGATAGATGTAGGTTGCATTTTTAGAAGGTACACACTATATATTTTAAGTGATTTATTTTGAAAACTTTTTAGATTAGTTTTACGGCTATATCAGAAAATGAATGATTATTTAGTTATTTCATTTACCAAAGGTAATTGAAGCAGATATTTATGAAGTCATTGGGAGGTGAACTATTTCCAATTCAACAGGTTAATCATTAATATTTGGAGGATTTTCTTGACATCCTGTATTAAGAGGGGAACATCACCAGACAAACATATTTTATTCAACTAAAACAACTTTATGTAGTCTGGATTTTTTTCTTCAACAGCAAACATAACAAAACATATGAATTTGAATTTAGTTAAACATTCAAGTTTTTTAAAATCAGGTTTGTTTTTGTTAAAATTGTTTTTAACTAAAATGGTTAAATGAAATTTAAATAAATAAGTAAATAAGTAAATCGACAGTGTCAGCCAGGTCAACATAAGAAACTTAAAAGATTGGCTTCTGCCGCTAACTCAGTCGTCTTCACCTTCATTTTCCTGTTTGTTCATAATCTGGAGTAGAAAAACAAGCTTTACTACTTTTTCAAGTCCCAAACAATTTCTCAATTTGGAATGAATTAGTCCAAAGGAAGAAAATATTCTTTCTACACTGGCAGAAGAAGCTACTGCTGTTAAAAGTGAGATTATCACTTCAACAGTCTCTGAATCCAAGTGCTTAAGTGTCTTCCACCAGTTCACTGGTGTGACTTTCTTTAAAACATCATCAGCAAACATATATTTCTTGAATGGTTCTTATTCCCAAACTGGGTCTCTTTTACGGCCTGCTGCCGTTATAGGTTTTTCCTTCTAGTGAGAGAATGGTATGGTGGATCTCAAATCAATGAAGGCTACACTCAGAAAGACCTCAAGACTTCTGGAATATGCTGCTCACTTGCTCAGACAGTTTCACTTTTGTTTCTACTGCCTGTCCCTCCCTTCTCACATTTATCTCCAGATTTTTCTCCTTGTCCAGATCTGTTCCGCCCCCAACAATCTTCTATTCATTGAACTTTTTGAAACTTTGTACTTTTTGAGAGAGGTAAGGGATTGACTCTGTGTACACAAATGTGCAGAGGGACAATAGGGTTGAGGTCTGTTACTTCTCATCTCTATATATTATTTATTTATTTAAAAACATTTTTGCTGTTGACAAGCATGTTATCTCTGGAGAGACAATTCCCGTTTGAGAACTGCAAAACTAAGCATCTCTGATAGTATCTTCTAGACTGAGCACTGAGTCCTATTGGGTAGATAGAAAAATTAACCTAAATAGTCTATACATAAGATTGGGGCCCTAATCCATGAATTATTGGAACTCATTTACAAAACTTTTCTTAAACATTACATGAATTATTGTCTCATACTATAGAATTAGAATTTATAATCCCTATTCCTTGATGAGATGTCTTTGAGCTATAATGTATCTTAATTAAAATGATCTTTAGATAAAATGCTTGTTGAGGAAAAAAATTATCAAAATATCCAATTTTAAATAAAAAAAAATAATTTTTTTTATTTAAAAAATACAATTTTTTTTTATTTTTTTAAAAAATCATTGATTTTTATCCACCCTGAAAACTTTGTCCACTCAGTTCTAGTTCTTGTTCAGCCAGTCACTCAGACAAACAAGTTTGTTTACATTTTCAGGAGATAATGCTTTTTTTAATCGTGATTAATTTGTTTTAGTTAATCACGTGAGAACTGTGATTGACAGCCCTATTATTTATTATTAATTATTTTATTTAATTTCTTAAGGCAATTGAAAAATGGTTAGAAGCAACCATGGCAGCCTGCTTCTGTTCAGTTTAGGCCAACCCTTCTGGCAAATCGCTCCTGAGCAATTGTATGTACACCTGCTTTTTAAAGAGGCAGATTATCTGACTCTGTTTGCCACTTGTCAGTTCAGAATGAATAATCTTACTAAAGTTGCATCCCCACTTTCTGATCATGCCCTCAGGGTTTCCTCACTCATCTCTCTCATAACAATTTCCATCTTGACTTCATGCTTTTTGTCTTGTTTTTTTTTTCCTTTAAAAATATTAGGCTGAATTGTTTGCAACCTTCAATAAGCAAATAGGATAATTTGTTTGCATACACTACTTGTGTGGGGAGATGTGCTGTAATTGCAACTTAATTGAATGGCTGGCAAGAAAAATCAAATTAAAGTCACAATCGTTCATGCCAAACATCATAATTTCCCCTTCCCTTCAGCTTCCAAAATCATGTTTTCATGTCACGCTCTTTTGGTGAATGTTGTTTACCCCTGGATTTAATTTGTTAAATTTTCAACTTTTTTAGTTTATGGACAAATGAAACATTTAGTTCTCCCCATAAATATATAACTGTTGAGATAAAAAAAATGGAATATTGAGAGTTCTGCATGTTCATTACCATACGAAACACGGGCTGTAACAGTGTAAACAGTGTTTGGCTGCTCAGTTGTGTTTTTCATCTTTAATTCCTTATTCCCACTTCCAGATAAAACCGAGTGAGATTTCTACAGTGGTCACTCAGTTTTTTATTTAATTTTCTTTTCTTACCATATCTAGTCTCCATCTCCTGATTCCTCTTCACCCCGTGGTGCTGAATCGTCAAGTAGGCAACATCACCAAGATGTCTGTGGTACAGCAGAACCTTCCACTAATAAAGAGGTAGAGTGCAATCTTTTTAAGAGACACAGTCCGGTTCCACTTATTGCTCATGTCTTTATATCTTCTTCCCCTTCCTTGTATAGGAAAAAAACAAAACTGGCATAAGTTATTGTTATATTCTCCCTCGTGTTTTGTGTCTCTGATTGAAACCCTAATTTAACACTGCTGTTTCTGATGGCATTTTTTTTTTTGCAGTGATGTTTGTGTAACAGGCTTAGGAGAGTTTATTTATTTAAGAGCAGCCAATATCCCCTCTGTACTGGGGCAAGAGGAGGCAACATTTTCTTTTCCCTCTCTTTGCAGAATGTCTTGCTACAAAGGAGGTTACATTTCTTACGTCATGTCTACACTAGCACTTATGTCAGCAAAACTTTTGTCACTCATGGGGTGTGAAAAAGACACACCCCATAGCGACATAAACTTTGCCGGCGTAAGTGCTCATGTGCACAGGGCTATGTTGGCGGGAGACATAGCTCCTGCCAACACAGCTACTGCTGCTCATTGAGCTGGTTTTATTATGTTGACAGGAGAGCTCTCCCGTCGGCATATCGCAGCTACACAAATGATCTTACAGCAGCACAGTGTATTGGTACAGCTGTGCCTCTACAAGCTTGTAAATGTAGACATGGTCTTAGTCAGGATGATAGGCCTACCAAAATAAATAAATATTAATACAGCACTCTTCCTATTAGTGTTGTCCCCTGTTTTATCAGCAGGGAAGTAGAATCGTTGAAGTGTGAAGTGATTTGCCCAAGTCCAGGCAGTGATTCAGTGGCAGGGCTGGAAATAGAATCCAGGAGTTCCTGACACTAGACTCTCAAAAGTGCCTCTATCTTGCAAAGACTTATGTACATGGTTAATTTTACAAACTGTGAATAGTCACGTTTTTGTCAATGGGACAACTGAGAATGTGGAAAATTTATCATGTGCATTTAGTCTTTGCATATTGTGACTGGGGAACTATACAAACAGAAAAATTGCAGTTATCAGTTTTTATTTTCTAACTTGAATAAACATAGTGCAAACAAAGGAAATCTTCAATTATAGAAAGCAGACACCATCTAACTATCAATTTGTATTGTGATATCTATGCACTAGCCAGTTTTCTACCGATATAGAAATTGGCTGAGTCTCACTAGAAATATTTGTTAGAATTGAAATTCCAAGTAATAAATAGTCATATCCATGTTTTCTTTGTTTCAGATTTGACAAAGAAAAAGTATAGGCCTATGATTTATGAATTATTTTTTTAAAAAATCTTTATTTACATCTTGGGAGGTGATGGCTTTCAAAAGGTTTAAAGCTATACCAAAGTCTTTAAGAGTGTTAGTTTTGTGCTTTTATCTGTGATACTCTTTGCTCATTATAGCCTTTGGCTTTCATTAAAGTACAGATTTAGTAATTTCACATAATCCACTTTTGACTACTAACAGTTATTAGATATTGTTAGTCATAGTCCAGGTGTTAGTGAAATAAAATGCTACCCATTTTAGTCTTGAGCATTGGATTGCATACAGTATCGGGGTAATAAACTAGATTTCATAGCAGGATATGTTGCAGAACTCATTTCTCAGGGTTGTTGTTTTTTTTTTTAAATCAGCATTGCATTCTTCTGTACATTCCTTACAAATAACAATAGTAAGAGTAAACCTCTTTGCTTTATGGGAAATAGTTATATGTCTGAACAAAACTTTTTAATTTTAAAGAAACCTAATGTTTTGTTGACCAGACAAAAAGATTAATCCAACAAACATTACCTACTTATTTTATGAAATTATATTTTATACACCAGGATTTAAAGATACATATTTCTATGTTTAAGTGACATCAGGTGATGCCTTCTGTTATTTCTAGTACTAAAAGATTCCCAAATAAAACTACTAGAATTAATTTTTTTTTTAGTTTAACATTGTTGCAGTTAATGAATGTGTTAGACTTTTAATTTGATGTTAGTTTACTCAACTTTGTCCCAAAAGGAAACTCTGTGGGGCAATCAGATTCCCCGATGGCTGACCAACATGAATTGATTAAAGTTAAAACTAACTACATAAAACTTCAGACAATCAGTCGAGTCCTTGAGTCTGTTAATTAGAAAAGTGTATACTTTAAAACTGCACTTGTATGGATAAGCTTGTTGTTTTCTGAAACACACAGTCGATCTGTTCTCTGCACCTGTCAGAAGGCAACCAGTCAAACTGTTGTGTACTGCACTGACAGCAATCAGATACAATGATCAAAATCAACCTCTATCGTGGGTTTAATAAAAATTAGTCATTGTAATAGACAGGATGGTCTCAGAGCAGCCTCTCCTGCTTTGACAATAAATGTTTCCCAACACTTAATTTTCCTTAAATGTGTTTAGCAGCAAGAGGCCATTATTCAGGGACAGCTTTGTCCCCTGTTGGCTTTATCTCTCAGAAGAAGAAAGCAAGTATTTCAGGGTTGCCCTGATATCCTTATATCATGCCCTGATTAACCTTTTTTCTGCCACGAGCAGTTGTTTTTATAGCAAGCCCAGTATAATAAGTTGTAAAATACAACTACTCATAGAATCCATGTAGTAAGAAATGGAAAAGATTTACTGGGTAATTTAGTCCATCTTCTTGCCTCTTAGGTGCAACTGCCTGACTGTGAGATTGGTTTACATTTTTACAAACATAATACCTGGCAAATTGCTCAGCATAAAAAGGGATAATAGATTTACTATGTACTGTAAGTGAACATTCAGAAGCACTTGTACCTCATATGAGATACTGGGCTTGATCCTGAGCTCTCACTGATTTTCCACTACTATAATTATATTGAGAAATCAGTGGAGTGAATGCTCATGTACTTCATTGTGGAATTAGGGTTAGGCATACCAACATCTCGTAATCCTTCGCTTCTCCAGAATTCTTGTCACAAACATATGTAATAGCAGCACATATTGCAGTGCATCATATTACCCTGCATACTTTGACATAGAAATTGCCTTTAACAAATTTCCTCATATAGGCTTATTTCTAAATGTAACTAAATGATGAGTACACCTCTACTCCGATATAATGTTGTCCTCGGGAGCCAAAAAAATCTTACTGCCTTATAGGTGAAACTGCGTTATATCGAACTTGCTTTGATCCGCCAGAGTGCCTAGCCCCGCCCCCCATTCCCTCCTGGAGCACTGCTTTACCGCGTTATATCCGAATTTGTGTTATATCAGGTCATGTTGTATTAGGGTAGAGGTGTATTACTGCAGTTAGAACTGGTAGGTGTATGAAGACTTTCATTAGGCCTTTTTCTAGAAGTTATAAATGGAAAGGTCCTGTTATTTCATCTAGTCAACCTCTCTGCAAATGCAGGATAAATGATTTTCCATTAGTCAGTCCCACCTTTTACATTTGTTTAAGCTGAGACCCATCAGTTTCCCTGCCAGATATCAACAATCAAAGGATAAATCCAGAGCTCACAATTTTCAGTGTCTAAATCACGTTTTTATTTGTGATTTGAGTGTTTAATATAGCATAACTGTAATAACTACCTTTTATTTTAACAAATTGAGTCTGTATATAATTTTTTGGTCTAGCGTTATGATAATATTGCAAGTCCTTTTAAATATTCCCAGATTTTTTTTTTAAATTTGGAATTCCAAGTACTTAGAAATGTGATTTATTGGGCACTATTCCTGTTGTTCCTATATAGATCAGAGCACCTCTTGGCACTCAAAAATGTGCTGTGTAGTACCAGACTCAGGGTAGAACTGCTTAATATATGAAAATGGTAATGATATAGACTACACTTCAGGATAATAACTCCTTAATAATTGCTGATATTTTGAGAACATTTAAAATTTTTCCTAATAAGCTGTCAGCTATCCCTCACTAATTAATTGTCACTGTGTTTTGGGGTTTTGTTGTTTTTTGTTCTTTTTGCATGGAAGGCTTTTTAATATTTGAGCTTTGTTCTGTTTGAAATCCTGTTTGTCTTAATTACAGTCCAGAAAAAGTTTGGCTTCATTCCCAACCTATGTTGAAGGTAAGCTGTGAAAAATGTAACATTCAGTATATAACACTGTTTGTATTATAATATAATTCCTTTGTACAAATGAAAATGCAAGAAGTCTATGGACTGTGAAGGTAAATGTTAACTAGGGCTGGGTGAACTTGTTTACATCAAATATGAACCAATCCAGAATTTGAACCAACCCCCAGAACTATATTTTGGAAGTTAGAAAAGCTTAATTCTCTTTTATTTTGTAATGTTTCATTAGTGGTCTCAGCCCAATTCCTAAGGGATGGGTGACAACATCGCATAAGGCACCACTGGAATTTTCAGTAATCCATAGCACCATTCTTGGAAATCACAGCACACTGGATGTGCATGGAGACTGAACTACCCTCTGATGACGAAGGATGGAGGTCAGACTAGATCATAATGGTCCCTTTTGGCTTTAAAATAAAATAAAAGCATCAATGGTCTCTCCAGGGTTGAGCTTTATTGACAGGGCTGTGGTGGTGGTGAGGAACGTCCATTGCCCATGCTGTACCTGCCCTGTGGATAAATAATTTTTTTTAAATTATATATATAAGGTTCACCCATCACTAGAATTAACATAAGCATATACATACTTGAATATTCTGTGTGTACACCTAAATATTCAGCTGTATGCCATAAAACATAAATAATATAAAGTAATGATAGCATGGAACAAGCAGGGACATTCTAAGTTAATTTTCTTACTTTGTCCTTAAAACTCTTGCAGTTGGCTTTTTGATTTATATAATGATGAGAGTTGAAGCCAACATCAGATTTCTGTCCTGGGATTCCTTGGATTGTTTTCCAGTATGCTGCATTTGGAAGGCTGTACATTAAAAATACTTTTTTACAGAATTTCAGAGAGCTGATTCAGTCTTTGAGGTAGATACTGTAAGAAAAATAAAATGTCACCACTTTAAATTTTATGACAATAAAATGTTGATAACTTTACAAAAAGTGAATTCTCACAAAAGTAAATGCTATGTATATTTTAATTAAATTTGAACCCAGATTTTTCTTTCTTGTAAACCGATAAGCAATGTGTTATATTAAGCTGCCTTCGAGATCATCATGAGAGGTTAAACCTTTAAAGAGGAAAATCTAGTTCTTAGCAGCTGAAAGATCCAAGGGGAGAATATTGCTTCAATTTTAAAGTGATCAATCTGAAAAACCATAGACCATATAGATATTATAGAGACTTGTCCTGCAAGGAACTGAATGCCTCCTGATCAGCATCATAAGCTTGCACTGATGCCAGTGGGAGTTAAGATTTCTCAGCAATTTGCAGGACCAAGTCAGTGGTATATATTAGCCCAAGTATAAATCCCTTACTTTGCACATCTAGCATTAGAGCCTATAGCAAGGAGAGTTTCTTCGTCTAAATCAAAATTATCCCTCCTATAGAGATCAATCCCTCCTGTATGACTTTTGTGAGTAGGTCTGGCATAAAACTATATACTCTTCAATGTGAGGTGACAGTTTTTAACTCCACTCTGGGGAAAAAAATCATACCTATAAAATGCTCTGAGGAGATTCCACTGCTCATCATTCCAATTATGGTCAGTGCTTGAAAAAGAGAGGTGATCGTGGTTAATATTGAGTTTATGTCCCTGTTCTTTTTATTTTAGACTCTAGCTAAATGAGATGATTATCTTAGTCAAAGACATAAGGATATTGGAAGTGGAGAGAGAGAGAGAGAAATGAAAAGGCTTTGTATTTTTTGTAGGAATTAAAATACATTGTTTATTTTGCTCTAGTTAACCTTGTCTCATGGAGCAAATTATTGTGGAAGGCAGGTTGGATTAACAATTGCAATTTCTATTGTAGAGATGTTGAAAGCACTTTGCTCGGTGTTTTTGTTTGCCTTGATTGAAAATGTTGGTTGTCCTGCCATCATGCTAACTCTAAATAGCTTAGAGCAGCATTTATAGTCATCAGATGCAGGCTAAGTAGTGCAAGTGCTGTTTCTCTCCATAGTATAACATAATTTTGCTCAGCAATTTGTTTTCTGTGTTATAGTTCCTGGACCCTGTGATCCTGAAGACTTAATTGATGGAATTATTTTTGCTGCCAATTACCTTGGCTCTACTCAACTCCTTTCTGACAAAACTCCCTCCAAGAATGTGCGAATGATGCAGGCTCAGGAAGCTGTCAGCAGAATCAAGGTGAGGAATGTATCTTGCTGTTCATATGATTGGTGTTTTCAAACTGCAGATGTGGGTGTTGCATGCTTACCCAGGTATTCCTCCCTTATTGTTATATATTGTTTCAAAGGTTAAGTGCCAGTTTATCCTTTCTTCTGAAAGAGATTCATCTCATCTGTTTGGTCTGATTTTGGGACTTGAGTAGGAAGGAGAATGGACTGGATAATTTGGTTTAATATGCTTTCCAAATTCTAGTAATCAAAGCTTATGGTGATTTAAATGGTGGTGTAAGTTATATCATAGATGTAAGACGTGAGAAAATAGGTTTAGAGGGAAATTTATATTATGTATACTTCTTTTGCCCACGCTCTAATTTGGCATTCAGGGAAAGTTATTACTACTTTAACAGTCACACCCATTTTCTGACCACTTCACAGGTAGGCAATCCCAGCAGCCAGAATGCTGTAAGAAATAGTTCATGTAACCTCGGACACTAAACCTTGGACCTATGGTGAAAGAATAAATATTGGCCAGATCACCAGGCTCATTCTCTAATTTTAAACTGAAGATGCCATAAATTATTTAATTGCCACTTGGCCACCTGAGATGAACAGTTGACTGTCTCATTCTAAGGAAGGTAGTTCTGAAAATGCAGGACTCTCCTAGTACTAGTCTACATTGTCAGCACTGGGTGTGTGTATGTGTATTGTGCTGTGCTGTGCTTTGTCTCCAAAATACTTTTCTAAAAGGATGCTGTAGTTTTGAGAGGCACTTTTCCCCACTGCTGCATAATGGTATTTCATATTGCTTACAATAATTCAGTTACCAAATATCTGATCAGAAAATATATTTTCATCAGTTCAATATTAAAATGTTCACAGGTCGCTGGTATCCAAAATGATGAACACCCAATACAGGCTGTGTTTAATAACATTGTAAATGGGGCTGTTATTAAGGTTGCCCAACGCGTCCCATAATAAGACTCTGTTTTTAGTTGCTTCTAATTTTGCCAGGATTTACTCACTTGAGCTGAAATTCTGCCTCAAGCTGAATTTTTTTCTGGAAAACTTCAGCCAAAACTGTTCAATCATTTCTGAGAATGAAGCCAGGGGAAAATATGTTGTTGTGGCCATGTTAAAAAATTCTGGTGACTTCTCTTGGAGAAGCTCTAGCGTCCCTGGTCACGCTTTAAAGTAGGGACTTGAAAGTTGGCAGAACGGTGGCCTTTCTGTCCAGTATGTCCCTTTTGCCATCTCTGTGAAAGTCCTTCCAAATAGGGCAAAGTTATAAGCCTTTGAAAAATCACAGTTCACACATGCTCAGTAGAGACTTTGATTTTAAAAGCTACAATTTCAGAAGATTTTGTCTTAATTGAGCATGCTTCACCTTCTCACACTTCCTATTGCTGACGAGACTCCACCGAGCAATGGAGCATGCCCCAGCCTAGGGCTACATAGATTAACTCAGATTTTCCCTGTGATGGGTGCTCCAAGCCAGGCTTGGGCTAAGAACTGGAACCAAGAGCAGGGTGCCTGTCTCTTTTGTGCTTTCAAAGACCCTCTGCTGGCAACCAGGCAGCATGGAGGAGAAATACCTCCTTTAAATGCAGAAGGGACAAAAGCTGGACTGATGGGAGAAACAGGAGTAGATTGGGAGTCTGCTGAGACTGGGAGAGAAATGTGACTCAGAGTTGAGGGGGGAGACTGAGGATTGAGTGCAGGTGGGCCGGCTGGGGCTAGGGAGAGAAGCTGTGGAAGTTGCACCCACCCTTCCCACGACCCCTGCCGCATCGTCTTTGCCCGACTTCCCAGTCAATGTCTCAGGATGATGCTAAGGCACACCAGGAGCTGTTTAAGAGGGTGGCAGCGAGCCTGGGCTTACAGGCAGAGGAGGTTAGCAGAACCCTCTGATGGCCTGTTCGACATTCTGGCTGCAGTAGCCCCATCCAGGGTGGTGCTTCCTGTACATGAGGGGGTGGCAAAGCCCTCTGGCAAACCCTTTCCTCCCTCCCGCCCATTTCCAAGTGGGCGGAGAGGAAGAACTATGTCCCTGCTACAGGATCTGAATATTTGTACATTCCCCCGCCCCAAACTCTCTTGTGGTATCTGCGGCCAACGAGAGATAGACAGGGTCAACCCGGCCCTACTCACAAGAATAAGGATGGAAAGAGGCTTGACTGGTTTGGGAGTGAAGGTTTATTCATCTGCCAGACTCCAGCTCAGAGTGGCTAACGGCCAGGCCCTCCCTGGCAGATATGATTTTAATGTTTGGCAGTCTATCGCCAAGCTTGTGGACATGCTGCCTGAGGAGTCCAAGACAGAGTTCCTGGCTATCCTAGAGGCGGGGAAAACGTGGCGAGGACCTCCCTCCAGGCCGTTTCAGATGCAGCGGACTCGGCCACGAGGTCCATGGCCACGGTGGCGATGAGGCAGGCATCGTGGCTGATGTCTTCTGGGCTGGCTGCGGAAGCCCAGCTCTCACTACAGGACCTCCCCTATGACAGCCTGGCCCTGTTTGCAGAGCAAACAGACACAAAATTACATGGGCTGAAGGACTCCAGGGCTACCCTTCGGTCCCTTGGCCTATACACACCAGCCCCTGCTAGAAAGAGGTTCAAGCTGTAGCAACCTCATAGACCTGCTAGTCAGGCAAGATCGGAGCCTTCTCATAAGATGGGCAAGGGCTACAAGTGCCGCAAGGGCTACAAGTGCCACCAGGTGGGCTCAGCCTTACAGTCGGGTTCATCCTGCTTCCCTTGAGGGAGCAAGCGGGCATTTTGAGGGTATGCCCCAGAGCAACATCCCAATCTTCAAACTGGCTCCTCCCCCTCTTTGTTTTGCCAATTGCGTTTCTTATTTCCTTCCCGCTTGTGCTGCAATAACTATGGACTGGTGGGCCCTCAGCATGGTGGCAGTGGGGTACATCCTGCATTTCTGCCCCTCCCTCCCACTCCCCTTCCCTGGCCCTTTTCAGGGACCCTTCTCACAAGCAGCTGCTCAGATAGGCAGTACAGGCCCTTCTACAAGTCAGGGCTGTGGAGAAAGTCCCTGTGCATCGAAGGGGAAAAGGGTTCTATTCCCAGTATTTTCTCATTTTGAAGGCCAAAGGCAGTCTCCACCCTATTCTGGACCTGCAGGACCTCAACAGATATGTCAATAAGTTGAAGTTTCGCATGGTTTCCCAGGCCTCCATCATTCCTTCCCTGGATCTGGGAGACTGGTATGCCACCCACGATTTGAAGGACACCTATTTTCATATATCAGTATTCCAAGGGCACAGACTTTTCTGCATTTCATGGTGGGGACCACTCACTACCAGTTTACGGTGCTCCCTTTTGGCCTTGAAATGGCACCAAGGGTGTGTGCCAAGGGTGTTCACCAAGTGCATGTCGGTAGTGGCCGCTTACCTCAGACATCGGGGTATCCAGATCTACTCGTACGTCAACGACTGGCTCATCAAGGGCTGCTCCAGGTCCCAAGTTCAGCACAGCGTCAAAGTGCTGCAGGACTCATGCCGAGCTCTGGGCTGTTGATAAATGAGCAAAAGTCAATGTTAGTCCCGGTACAGAGTATCAAGTTCATTGGCGCAGTGCTGGACTCTACTGATGCCAGGGCGTTTCTGCTGCAGGATAGGTTAGACTCCACGTCAGAGCTAATTGCTGACCTCTTTGTGCACCCGATCAGCACAGCCAGAGTCTGTCTCAGGCTTCTAGGCTACGTGGCAGCATGCACCTACATGGTCTGCCACACAAAGCTCAAAATGCGGCCCCTTTAGCTGTGGTTGTGTTGCAGTCTACATGTCTGTGAACTCCTGTGAACGCCTCTGGTGTTACTGCTTGGGAGTCACCTAGAATGGAATGGACGTGAGCAAGCACTCGAAGAAGAAAAGACAGTTACCTTTTTCTTGTAACTCGTGTTCTTCAAGATGGGTTGCTCATGTCCATTCCATAACCCACCCTCCTTCCCCACTGTCCAAGTTCCCGGCAAGAAGGAACTGAGGGTCAGGGGAGCTGGCTGCGCCTTTTATAACACGGCATAGGCGTGCCACTCCAGAGGGCGCCAGAGCCGGTCCCCTACGGATACCACTGAGGAAAAAACTTCCGGCACCAGGTGCATGTGGCAATCTTACACACCTAGAATGGAATGGATATGAGAGAAACCTCTCGAAGAACACCAGTTACGAGAGAAAGGTAACTGTCGTTTCCTGAGTCTTGCTGTTCCTCTGCTGTGAGCAAATCTCTGTGAAACCCGCTGAAAAAGTGTGTCTCTAATCCCCCTCTAGCGCTAGTCTACATAGAGGATGACAACTTGCTGCTATTATCTGTTATTCCATGAGCAAAAGTGGCAGAGGTCTGTGTGGATCAAAAGGTTCAACCTTGCTGGTGACTCAGGATGGAATTTCTGTTTGTTTCTTTCTTTTTTTTTTTCCCTTTCAGTTTTGCTTTTTTATAAATCTAGGACATTACACACACAAACTATGTTAAAAGAACATTATTAAGGTTGCAAAAGTAAAAACTCAAAAGTTAGGAATTGCCAGTAATAAGATTGTCTGTGCAACCTTTATTTGCCCTCCTCCTTTTGTGTATGCATTATGATTCAGTCTTTATTTATATGACCACATATTATTTTTTCCACAGGACCCCTGCATCATTCAGTGCTCATTTTGAATGGTACGCACTTAATGTGCAGCTATTCAATATTTTGTTTTTTCCTTGTTGTTCAGTATATGGGCCTACGCCTTATTTATTATACACTATTCAAATCTTTCTCTGAAGACAGAATTAATTTCCTCATGGATTTTTCTATGGCACTTATCCATACAGTATCTTAGTGCTTCATAAACATTATTTAATCTGTCTTCAAACACCCCTGTGAGATGAAGGGGAGGTATTATTGCCATTTTACAGATGGGGACGTGAAGCACAGAGTGATTAAGGTCAGAAGTATTCGCAAATTGTGGGTGCCCAATTTGAGATGCCTTAGGGTCTGATTTTTCAGAATACTTTACTTCATTCAGAGCATCATTCTTATGCCTTCCTACCCTGGGAAACATTATATTTTTACTGCAATTTACAAATGGATGTGTCATGACCTGCCCCTTTCTGGGCACACTCCTTGTTCAACCGTGATGTGTCTGGGTTGCTGGGTCAGTCCTTTTTCTCCTCTAAGCTTCCTCTCAGGACACTTGCCCACAAGTACAGGACAATCTTGGCTGTTTTTCTTAACTGTATTTTGAGGACCTTGCAGATCTCTTCAAAACCCACAATCTAGCTCCCCAACCTCCTCTCTGATCCTGCCCCCCCTTTCCCAGGAGCCAGACGACCACCCTTCAAATTCAAAACCCTCCAGAGTTCCAAACAAGAAGTCTGGATGGAGCTTCTGTTCAGGAGTCCAAGCTTATGTGTGTATGTTCAGCCAGTGGCATATCTTCTTTTTGGCCTTCGTCCCATAGCATATCCCATCATGCAATTATGCTTAACAATGTCTATTCTATAACATCTCATCGTACAATTTCAAAATTAATATAGTTCCTTCTCCGCAGGATGGTTTTTTATTCCCTAGTTCTTAAGTTCTGTATTCTATCTAATTTATGAAATTTTAAAATATTACATTTATTAGTGGTTGTCATTTTTAAATAAATAGTCCCATAGATATAGAATTTGTTTCCTAGTGTTCTTATTCATAATTAAAATATAGTATTAACTATGGCCAAATTCTGCCCAATGCCCCATACAACCCACTTGGTGCTGAGGTACCTATTTGACTTACTCATGGTGAACACCAGGCCCGGTATTCGTACGCCCAACAGGTAAATAGGCACACAGTTACTCACTTTGGTGACATTTGCTCCAGTGTCGAGGCCCACATAAAGGCTCTCATTCCATTTAAGACTCACCTAAGACTTTAACATGGGACCATGGGAACTTTCACAAGCTATGAGGTGAATTTCAGAAACCATTGGCTACTTGTAAAGAGGACTGACCTGCAGGGAACATATTACACCAGTGCCCCTATCGCTACTCTGGCTCCCTTTTTATTTCTAGGTGAAATTTAAAAGGGTGGTGTTTATCTATATAAAGCCCTAAGTAGTTTGGGTCTGAGATTCCTTAGAAATATTATATCTTCCCTGGCTCTTGCTATGAAATCCTGGCTCGTTTGTAGCTTCTCTGTGATAGACGACCCACCTGAATCTCTGCTGCACATTTCTTTTGTGGTCATGGAAGGATTTGGCCCAAAATTTTGAAGTGTCATTTAGAAACTATTGTTAGTGTGTGTCCTGCTCCTCGTTCCTTTTATAGCACTGACAGGTTTAGTGCAGTAAAGTGTTATGTGCACACACTGATACCAGACAGACAAAACAGCTTTTTAAAGATTTGATTAAAGTAGAAAGGCAAATGCATTGTGAACATCCTGTAGTTAACCTACATCCAGAACCTCCTGATGTCTTTTCCTGTTAAAAGGTGTAACAAAAGTTGTGAATTGATAGGCTATTTTTAAAAAAACTCAAGTGCCTGAAGTTAGGAACATAAATAAACGACCTGATTTTTCAAAGATGCTGAGTGCATGGAGCTCCCATTGAAGTCAGTGCCTCGCTTCAGGATCCCAGGTCTGAAAATGTTCTTTTTTGTTTAATGATCCTTGATAAAGTTTTCCTGTAGTAGAGAGAGATGGCTTTTGACCACACATTTCTCAACTTGTCCTTAGATAGATTTTGCAGATCTCAGACACGCTTTTGCATTGCTCATGTATCTTTCTTGTTATATATAGACATAATTTCTTCCCAGGTTTTTTTTCCCTTCTAAGTTCACCCAGGTTATACAATTGAATTGCTTTAAAGATATTCATCTTAACATTGGTGACCTGATGGGGTTGTTGCTATTTACACGTAAAGACACTTTTCCATTTACTCTTGTCCATCAATAGTCCATCATCTTATGATTACGCAGAATGAAATATGGATCCATAGAGTATCTTTAATAATACAGAAAAGCTCTCTTTAGATATAAAGAAAAGGAATTACATTAAAATCATCCATTTAAACATCTGGTTGACTAGAGGAGATTTTTAAAACAAAAATTATTTTAGAAGTATATTTAGTATTAATGAAAGGTACTGGGGCGACAACTCTGGGGAATGAAGTCTATTTATTCATAGTACAAAGGCAACATGAGGGGCTCTGATACAAGTGGTGAGCACAGCATAAATGCTTGAGTAGGTAGATGGAATGTGAGCTGGTGCAGTGAAAGCCTCCCCTTCTTATCTTATCATCCCTGACCTGGGAGGACCACTTCTAGTGATGATCGGTCAGTTCAGTCCCTCTGGGGAAAATTCATCTTCATGTACCAGGCCTACGCACAACTTAAGTCCTCAATATAGCGCTTGAATGGAACTTAAGTGATACCCAGACTTTGTGTGGGCCCTCTGCTCAAGTATGAATTTCACTCTGTTCATTAGTTTGCACATCACTTTGAGACTAAGATGCATTATATAAATGCTAAGAATTATTATTAATTCTTTGCTGAAACTGCAACAAAGGTAGTTTCAGCAAGGTGGTGTTTTTTGTGATGCGGACAGCTGTCCACTGAACTAAGTGGGACCATCCAGTAATATTTTTGTTGACCTCTGAATCTAAAGGTCCAGTTATGCAAAAACTTACTAGTAGTCAATGAGAGCTATTCACAGAACTAAAACTACGGCAGGTGGGGTTTTCAAGATTTGGCATTTGTTAGCCAAGACTTTCATTCATTACCAGAATGAGATAGAATTAACTGAGTGACCTAAGAGTTGAAAGGCTCTGTTAGTCCCTTTACTAATCTCCAGCGCTAGCCATCCCTCCCAACCTAAGCAGATTTTAATTGTTGTTAACATCTGGAATAAGAGGCTGAATCTCACAGCCCAGAAAAAAAACAGTGATTAATTGTTAGATTTCACTAGCAGATTTGATCTGTGTAGGAGGCCTGTGCTTTTTTGAATACCAGTTGACCCCATTACGGAAAGGAATTGACACAATCCTTATCTGAGGATAGTTTAAAAGCCTACCCATTATTATTTAAGTGCCATCAGTGTGCTTACAAGACATAGGAAGATGCAGTCTCTGGCACAAAGAATTTACAATCTGATATAGATATAATGTTTATTAAAATGTGTACAGATATTGGTAGTCAATATAGCTGCAAAATGTATCTTTCTTTTAAAAAATAATTGTAATGAATTTTTTTTAAATTGTAAACAAATCATAGATAGACCAAATACATCTCAATCAAATGAAATACTTAGAACTTGTCTTTCCTCACTGTATTTATTAAATAATATTAAGTTTAGACTAAGATTGTCTTATATTTTTGTCGTACTCATGATGGTGTGAAAAGAACAGCTTGACTAATGTAGCTAGAATTACTTGTATAGTATGTCTGAACTTGTCCGATACTATTTCTTGCATAAAAGGCATATTGGTGTTATGTTTTCATGGACTTTTTTCCTTTGTTTAACAGCTACAGATTCAGCCCCTTTCATGTTCACCTTCTCTGAAGTGTTAATCATTTCTTAAACATGAATGTGTGTTCCAAGCCATTACATTAGAGTTTTGTTAAATGTTTGAAAATAGTATTCCAAGAAGGTAAAATAAGACAGCAGTCCTGGTGCTGCTCCCATTAAGTCAAGAACAGAATCACAAAGTGCATAAGAGGTTGCTCTGGCTCACCTTTCATGTACCGTATCTGCATTACCTAGTTCTGACTCAAGCAGACTTTTTTTCATTTCCCTTTGTGAGTGGCATACTCCTTCTTTTGAGAGATCTAGTACCCTGCAGTATTGAAAAAATTTGACTGCAGAGTAGCTACATTTTTGAACACAGTTAAAAAAATATGCCAACTTGAGGCATTATTTTAAGTTTTTTTATTTATGCGGCTGTTACTATTTCAGAGTAGTTTTATTTTCTCTGAATGCCAGTGACAATACTTTAATGTAAAGATTTCATCATGAGCCTGTTCACATTGCCACTACCAGTAGTTTTCATTTACCAGAGTTGAATATGTGTTTTAGTCTGTAAAGGGTTACTGCAGGTGATGCTAAGATGTTTGATTTTGTTTGTAAATAAAGAGCAACATTTCAGTATCAACTGCTACCTTCAGATTGGTTTAAAGCACAACCTGCAGAGTTAATTTGTGAGCACCGAAGACAAATGTTCAGTGCATCTGTGATTCAGGGTTCCTGTTCTGTGGTCCTAATAGTTATTAGTTATGTATTTATAGATAAAGCCTGGCATAATAGACCACACAGCAAACACATTAAGTTAATTACATGTTACTACTGGAACTAAAATGGAAGTCTGCCAACAAGGTGAGCATCATACTTGTCCAATAAGCAAGTCCACAAGATAAGTCACCAGAGTCTGTGGATTTTTTTTTTTTAGTACATCTGGAGTTATTTGCAGAAGATTTTTAAATGCTTGATAATGGAGTGACAAGAATTATGATTATCACTGTGTCTCATTAGTAGCCTATAGAATCTCTTTTGATATTGAATACTTACATGTTAATACAGTAAAAAGCTCCACAACAGCAGACCATTTTCAGGTAGATCATCTGGAGAGTATGCACCCCTACCCAGGGAAGATGTTTGGGTATATGTGAGTGGCATGGAAAATGTCCTTCTGCAATTGGCATGAGGAATTGTGGTCCCCAGATACCTGAGTCTAACGTTAGTAAGCATGTGGGGGTGTGTGCATTGGGGTAGATGGGTTGTTCAATTAAATGTTTTTGTCATTTTGGTTTTTTTAGGACCATTTAACATTTTAGACATTTTTTCCCCTTTATAAGTCTGTACGTACATGCAAAATTAAGTAACCTGAATCTAAGACCTTAAGATCTGAGAGAGTTTGAATATTAAGGCTCTGATTTTTCTCTCACTTACATCAGTTCTGCACTTGTGTAACTCCAGTGACTTAAAAGGAGCGACTAGTGATTTGTACAAATGTAAATGAGAGCAGACTCTGGCCCTATGTTTTTAGCTTAGCTGTCTTTTTTGAAATTAAATAAAACTAATCCTTATTCTCTCTCTCTCTCTTCTGGAGCAGGTTTACTTTTTTAAACCTATTGTGTTAAACGTGAATCTTTTTTTTTAACCAGAATGAAAGAGAGACATCCAAGCAGAGACTAACCTAGACCAGTTAGTAGACAAATTTTGGACATTAGTGTGTAGATCCCTGCTTGACTTGAGTCTCTGCAAATTCTTCTCTAACTATTCTCCTATCTCTGTTTATTCCATGCTAAGCAGATGGCCCAGAAATTAGCCAAAAGCAGGAAGAAGGTGCAGTACAACCTCCATCAGCTTGATGTTATGCTTGTTTATTTTTATTTTTATTCTATTTTTTGCCTTTCTTACTTTTGATTTTGTGTTTTTATTTTCTGCATCCAGCAAGTTTTTGTTCAGATTTATTTCAGAGTCACCACACAAGTTGACATTTCCCCAAAATCAGTTGCCTGGTTGGCCATTTTTTGTTGCTTATCATTAGCCATTTCATGTTAGAACTAGGGTAAATATTGGATTTATCAAATGGAAACAGACAGAACCCAGAAATACCTACCAAATAAACAGGAATGACATGGTAAAGGTTTTAATTCTGTAAAATGGCATATTAAAAAGAAATTACTCTGATCCCTTTCTAAAGACTATTTTTGGTTAACTTACAGATGTGTCAAATTGCTGGATGCAAAAAAAAAAAGTTTCCATACGTACACTCACTTTTTGCACTGAGATTACTAAAAGATGAGTCAATTTTGTTCATGGAGTTCTTAGGTGTCGTGGAACAAATCTGATGCATTTTAAAGTACAAGCATTTGCTCTATATGTTTACAAATGTACATCTTCTGGAGTGGGTTAGTGCTTTAATATTCTGCTGTCTGACCATAAAGACCCTCTTACCAGAACTGCATTATAATTGCTTAATCTGCACCTACTGTATACATTTTTTCTCACTAGCCTGAGCAGTCACTGTAATAATTAGCATCATATAGAAATCCTGCAGACAAGAACTGCCCTTTGTCCTGTACATTGCTCACTCGAAAAGCCTTTTTTAATGTGGTATTCATGTTTAAATGAAAATCATTTTGATTTCCATGGAATGATTATACAGTTCATGCTGCAGTGGGTTATAACTTCATTTGGTCAGAAAGAAGAGGGTAGGGAGTTTGTATGGAATTAACAGTTTTACAAATAATATTGAATCTAACACACTTTCATCCCTATATATAGTTTCCATATCTTTGTGTTTATCTTTTAGCTTCTGCAATTTAATACTCTGTTTTGCATTGCTGTTCTGGTGACTGTGTCTTTGTGCGCCCTTGTTTGTGATCTAATATCATTATTAAGGCTATTCTCTGATGCATTTGCTGACTCTAAACCATTTTATTTGCAGGCCCCAGAAGGTGAATCTCAGCCCATGACTGAGGTGGACCTCTTTATCTCTACGCAGAGAATAAAAGTGTTGAATGCAGACACACAGGTATAGGCAAAGATGTGCCCTTGCCAGGGTTGGATCTTGTCAGTATTGTAATAGTGGTTCACTCTCTATTGAACTGTTATTGAAAGGTATCACAGTACAGCATTGCAGACAGTCTAGTGCCATTAATATGTCTGTTATCAGTGTCTCATAGATATTTGTCACTATAATACTTAGAGAGTTTGGCTGAGGTAGCTAATTCCAAATTCTTAATTCTTGGTGTAGTGCATGTTCAAACCCTCTGAACTGAGTCTTTTTGTATTTGGAGTTCTGTTACCCAGTAAATATAACAGCCATTAATTTTTTTTAAAAATGGGAATTTCAGTTCATTTGGTGGAACTGACACTGCTGGTTCCCTTTTCTTTCATATCTTTTCATACAGAATACATAAAGTTAGCCTGTGTTTGTATATTTACTGCCAGTTGTTCTTACATTGTTAGTATCTATTTGCATGATATCAAAACCATACTAAGCATTTGCTCAAAGCAAGCACTGATCTCAGAATTTCTCTTCCTCAGGAAACTATGATGGATCATCCTCTGAGGACCATTTCCTACATTGCAGATATAGGGAATATTGTTGTGCTGATGGCTCGGCGGCGAATGCCTCGATCTAATTCCCAGGACAATGTGGAGGCATCTCACCCTTCTCAGGACGGAAAGAGGCAATATAAAATGATTTGCCATGTCTTTGAATCTGAGGATGTAAGGAATTATTTATTTTATTTTATTGGTTATGCTTGAGAATATGAGAACCATTTGTCAGGATAGGATTGAAGTCTGTGGTTGATGGTCTTGTTTGATTTTTAGTTACATAAAAAGAATTCATCTAAAAAGAGGAACTCTTCTGCCTTTTGCATATTGGGTCCTTTTGGTTGGTTGTCATGATTAAATGAGAAACTGTAGTGGCAGGGTATACATTGTCCATGCTTATTCAATTTATGAAAATCTCAGTTGAATTTGTAGATTCAGGACCAGAGTCACCATTGTGCTTTACATTGCTTTGAAAGTTACAAAGCAGCTGTAAATCCATTTTAAGTAGCCAGTTAAACAGGGTTCATGACAACGTGAGGACTGTAGAAGGCAGGTTCTGTGGTCCACCATTAGGTGGCATACTAAGTTGTCTCTGTTATCTACCATTGGGCCCTCGCTGTTCTAGGCCCTGACATCTGGGGAAGATACATCAGTCCACACAATTCTCTAGTTTTATGTAATTTTTTTTAACTAAGCTAAATAACTAAAGAAAAAATGTAAAATAAAATTAAACACATGGGTAAATCAAATTTAAAATAAAATTTGTTAATATCAAATAATAAATTTATCTTATCATGTTAATTAATACCGCATAAGACAACAATTTTGTGAACTGTATCTAGTAATGTGGGAAGTCAACATATCTTGTTTAGCTGTCAGCCTGCAGAATAATAGGGCATTTTCAATTTCAGTGGCAACTGATATACTTATTTCAGTCAGATGACTGCTACATGGAGGGTCAGATCACTCCTATATTGAAATTAATGTTTAGACTACAGCTCCTCTTCCAGTTAATATAGCCTGCCCAAATTATGAGTGGTTAGGTGATAATCAATTTATTTTCCCTGCCCCTTGAACATAGGTTTATAGGAAACTTTCCAAAACAATTCAGAATAACACATCTGGTTACATTTAGGTGAAAATAACACACCTCCCAACCCATAACATATATGTCTGTGAGATCTTTTAGACAGTGAGGTTATTTAAACCAAGGTCTGTTTTTTGTCTTTGAGAAACTATTCCATAGGCACCATTCTCAGATAAATTCTGTGGGTTCTATCCACATGCACAGACCTGCTACCGGTCATCTGCTAGAGTTAAAAAGAAAGACAAGTGCAAGAATGCTGAGGTAGAAGCATTCCTCTACTAATGAAAATCAGAAAAAGAAAACAAACAAAAGTGATATTTATACGGGTGGTTGAAAAAAGATCAGTCAGTGGCTTTCTTGGCTCATCTGGTTAATGTCAGTGGACTTGCTGGCTGGTTATAGGCTGTTTGCTTATAGATGTCAAAAACAGGTGTTGAGGATTTCTAGACTCCTAACGCAGAGTGGCCAACTGAGGGAAGAGAAAGCATAGGTCTCATAAGAACATAAGAACGGCCATACTGGGTCAGACCAAAGGTCCATCTAGCCCAGTATCCTGTCTACTGACAGTGGCCAATGCCAGGTGCCCCAGAGGGAGTGAACCTAACAGGTAGTGATCAAGTGATCTCTTTCCTGCCATCCATCCCCACCCTCTGACAAACAGAGTCTAGGGACACTATTCCTTACCCGTCCTGGCTAATAGCCATTAACGGACTTAACCTCTCTTTATCAGGAATGGTGGCATCACATGGCAAGAGGACAGAAGCAATTTTTCTTTTCCTTCAGCTTATGAAGGTGATGACCAGGCTGGTTTCTACTCCTTAGAACTACTTCTTAGGAGTTTGTTGGCAAATCAGAATGGGGTAGTCCCCTTCTGAAGTCACAAGTGTCACCTAATGAGGTTTGATTAGGTCATATTTATGCAGATCATGATCATCCCCCCATGAATAAATGTTGTCTTGGAAAGTCCTAAATGTCAGGAGATCCAAAAACATATCAACAGTCAGTCAAGTGGTCTTATAGTATTTTGATACATTTGAGGAGACATGATCAACGGTCTTGGGTTACATGACATTTTTTCAACCATTCTACAAAAGTTCTGACTTAAGAATCCAAAATAAATTGGAAAAAATACAGAGCTAGCAAAAAATTGTAACTTTAGCTATTAGAAGTAAAGAGCCCTGACACTCCACAGGGTATATTATCTTAATCTTGTGTCTGTTGGTGTGTATTATAATCTCATTTTCGCTTCTCCAGTTAGGTAGCCCCAGAAGCGTTTAGTTTTAGAATGATCTTACTCTACCCAACAGCTAACTGGCAATCATTACATCATCAAACACTGGGATGCTGGCCAAAACTTGTCCCTGCTTTAAATTGCCCTAATCTGTTCAGGAATATAATGTGCAAATCCTAGAAAGACTGACATGTTCGAGCAAGAATCACAAGAAACTATGTGACTCTTTCTGCTGCTTCTGCAGGAGCAATTAAATAACACATAATTTCTTCCAAATTATAGTACTGTGATCTACGAACTCTGTGCCCAAACAATTAAAGTGGTGTTTTAGTTTCAGCTCCATTAAACACAGGAAGGTAGGGAATTAAATACTTAAATGGAAAAGGACAATCAGTAGGGAAAGAGTTTATTTTTGAGTTTCTAATAAGATATTTTAAGCAATGGAGACTAAACTATTGATAATGGAACAAATTTTCAAAAGAGCTCAGTGCCAGATTCCCAACTACTCAGCATCACAGTTGGGGCAAGATTTTCAAAAGAGCTCAGTGCCCAAAATCTAGCCATTTATTTTGGTGCTTAAATGAGAGTTGAACTCTTACCAAAATTTGGCCCAACATACGTGTGTGTGTGCGCGCACATGTGCGTAATTGTGACTGCATCCTCTTAAGTGCCAGTGATCATCTGTTGTCACCTGTTTGAGAGTAGTTTAAGATAGTCAATCTTTATGAGATGGACAGTAGGTAGCAGATACAAATATAAGCAGGGTGACTTTAAAAGAAAAAAAGAGGAACAAATATTCTTGAGTCATCTTTTTCCTATAGGTGTGTTCATCTAATGCTGGCTTGTAAGAGAATGGTACTGCTTGTGGTTAAAGGGCAGAGCAGCTCAGTTGTTGCCTGTGTTACCCAATAGGCATCCGAGAAGCTAATGTAATATAGTGTTCTTGTTCTCCAGCCTAACTGTCAAACAATGAAGGAAGGATTTCGTTGTGTTTACTTCAGCAGTTTTCATCAGTGAAAGGAAGGCCCACTATTCTTGCTTTTCAGTTGTAACGGCTTGCCTTGCTGGGTTAAATAATTGTATAGGTTGAGGATAAGATTATGTTGGGGGGGTTTGTTGTTGGTTGTTTTTGTGTGTGTGTGTGTGTGTTTAATTTTTGTCAAATGCCTAGAGCTTGGGATAGAGGTTCTTTTTATCCATACAGAAATCAAAATAAATTAATTCAGAACAAGTTGGAACCTGGTCTTTAGTATTGTAAATGATATTAAAAGAAAAAACTGGAATTAATTCAAGTGGCTTAATTAATATGGGGGAACTATTTACAGCATGATCATAACTGCAAGTGTCAGCGAACAAGACCATCAGCAATGCTATATATTTGATATTTTCCTTTCCTTTTTGGGGGGAACTGCTGCAGGCACAGCTGATTGCACAGTCCATAGGTCAAGCCTTTAGCGTGGCCTACCAGGAATTCCTGAGGGCAAATGGAATAAATCCAGAAGACCTGAGCCAGAAGGAGTACAGCGACCTGCTCAACACTCAAGACATGTACAATGATGACCTCATTCATTTTTCCAAGTCTGAAAACTGCAAAGATGTATGTCCCAGTCTTCTGATGATAGTAGCATTAGGCTGGTCTGTCCCAAATGCAAGCTAATACTGGGAGCAATTAGAAAGCCATTAGCGTTTCCCACAAATGACTTTCATCAGGTCAGGCTAGAGCACTTTCCTCCCCAGTAGGACACCCAGTGGCAATTCTGTTTGAAGAGGTGAACAGGGAACCGTCAGTTCATCCGTGTTACAGTGATTTGCCATCTGTTCTGTGCTGTTTTACCAAACAGTTTTCAAATACACAGGACACTGCACATCAGTTAAAGGAGTTTAAAACAAGCTGTTGATTTAACAAATAACAGACATTTTATGGCGACATTAGGGTTGATGAAAGCATTTGTTTCCAGGTGTGTTTTAAAGGAGTATATATTTTTGCTTGTTTTATTAATAAAGATGAACCAGTGTACCATTGCAGTGTACAGGATATGTAATCCAGTCTGTAATCACCAGCATATTCTCACTGTCGTAGTCCTGCCTGCACCACCCCATCACCACCACCTCCTGTGAGGCCCTGGGGTCTAGGTGGTCAGACCTGGTGGCTGGAGTGGTGGTCGAAGCCGGTCGTAGGGTCGAGAAAGAGCCGAGGACAGCGCTGAAACTGGAGACAGTCCATGGGTCAGAGTCCATAGACAAGCCAAATCAGGATCAGAGTCAGAGTCAGGAAGCAGGCCAAAGATCGAAGCTGGGCTGGAGTGAGTCCAGAGGCCTGGGGGTCAGGAGTCAGGGGCAGGGCTAAAGCAGGGTGAGGAACAGAGCTGGAGTAGCCTCAGGACAGGGCATGGACAAAGCAGGGGGTAGGAACAGGCACAGGGATAGGATCAAGGGCAGGCTGGAACTTTAGGGAGTCTGCAACGTTTCTAGGCACTCGGAGGGTTCCAAGCTGAGTAATGCTGTTGCACAGACTAACTTGATATGAAAGTGAAATACCTGTGCCTTGGGGCTATCTGATCTGGGCCCTGCCAGGGAATAGGCTGCTGCAGCATGCTAGAGGGTTGAGTCACTGCAGGTTCTGCTGGAGGGGTGAGTCACTAGCTGAGTGAGCAGCCCTGGTCCAGCTGCAGGTTTGCCTTATTCTCCCCTGCCCCCTCCCCGCCACATTAATATGTTGATTTATTTCAAGCTAGAAATAAATTAGAAATTTGTTAACACATCTGTTTCATTGCTTTTGCCTTGGAGTGAGAAAGAGAGAGGTTGTGTGTGTCTGTGTTGGTGTCTGTGTATATCGGGTGGGCAAACGTTTTGGCCCGAGGGCCACATCTGGGTATGGAAATTGTATGGCAGGCCATGAATGCTCACAAAATTGGGGGTTGGGGTACGGGAGGGGGTGAGGGCTCTGGCTGGGGGAGTGGGCTCTGGGGTGGGGCCAGAAATGAGGTGTTCAGGAGTGGGAGGGGGTTCTGGGCTGGGGCAGAGGGTTGGGGTTCGTGGAGGATGGGGTGAGGGCTCTGGCTGGGGATGTAGGCTCTGGGATGGGGCTGCCGATGAGGGGTTCAGAGGGCAGGAGGGGGATCAGGGCTGGGGCAGGGGATTGGAGCATGAGAGGGGTCGAGTGCAGGCTCTGGGCGGAGCTTATCTCAAGCAGCTCCCGGAAGCAGCAGCATGTCCCCACTCCGGCTCCTACGCGGAGGCGCAGCCAGGTGGTTCTGTGCGCTGTCCTATCCGCAGGTGCCGCCCCTTGAGCTCCCATTGGCCGTGGTTCCCGGCCAATGGGAGCTGTGGGGGCAGCACTTGGAGCAGGGACATTGTGCGTAGCCCCCTGGCTGACCATACGCATAGGAGCCGGAGGGGGGACATGCCACTGCTTCCGGGAGCCGCACGGAGCCATGGCACAGCAGAGTGGTGGACCCCTGATCCCGCTGCCTGGCTGGAGCGGGACAAGCACCGAATCCCACTCCCCAGTGGGAGCTCAAGAGCCAGATTAAAACGTCTGAAGGGCCGGATGCAGCCCCTGGGCCATAGTTTGCCCACGCCTGATGTATATGTATGTGTGCACAT
The DNA here is from genome assembly GCF_016161935.1 of Mauremys reevesii. Lineage (NCBI taxonomy): Eukaryota > Metazoa > Chordata > Testudines > Geoemydidae > Mauremys > Mauremys reevesii. The sequence continues at coordinate 90,656,073 of NC_052628.1, read as the reverse complement.
AGGCTGTATTCTGTAGCTGATGATAATATGTGTTTGAAACTGTATTTCTATCTCCTAATTCAGGTTTACATTGAAAAGCAAAAGGGAGAAATTCTAGGTGTCGTGATTGTGGAATCTGGCTGGGGATCCATCTTGCCCACAGTTATTATAGCCAACATGATGCATGGAGGACCAGCAGAGAAGTCGGGAAAGCTGAACATAGGGGATCAAATCATGTCAATTAATGGTACCAGCTTGGTTGGCTTACCACTCTCAACATGCCAGAGTATTATAAAGGTACAGGGAATGTTCTTAAATGTTACACATTTAAAAACTGTATGGGAATAGTGGAAGACAATAAAGATGTAAATTAAGGACGCTCTCTAACAACACTCATAATTTGCATGTTTATAGCAGTTTCTCTCCGATGATCTCAAAGCACTTTGCAAACTCTAATTAATTAAGCCTGGTAGGCCCCTGTGAGATAGGAAATATTAATAGCATCCCCATTTTCGAGGGTGAAATGAAAATGCTGAGCTTCGACTTGCTTAAGTTCACACAAGATGTCTATGGCGAGCTGAGAATAGAAGCTTGGCTCCCCCACTAGTCCCGTGCCTTAACCACAAGACCAGCTTTGCCACCTTGGCCTTACTTTGTGTTTCATCATTCACAAAGCTCATAACTATTCAGAGAAAAAGGGCCAGATCTTGAAGCCAGATCTTAGTCTTGAGCAAAACTTCCGTTGAAGTCAATTGGAGCTTTGCTTCAGTAAGGACTGAAGAAAAGGATCTGGGAATTTGACCCAGAGTGCTAAGACTGATAAAACAAATGTTGTAAATTGGACAATTTATATTTTTAAACTATAAAACATACAGTATTTGTCTTCTATATGATTATGGAGTTAACTTGTGAATATTTTGAAGTGTTCATTTTTATTTCAACCTAGTAACGCTATGGGACATTTAATTGGGATAACTTTCCTCTAATTTACATAAGTATGTGATTGCAAAAAGCAGGCACGTCAAGTGGAAAAGAAGAACCACTGGGGTACCTGCAATTTATAAGAGAACGGGTATTTAATCATTACTGTTTCATGGAAAGAAAATGCTGCATCCATTGAGAATGTCAGAGGCACAACTAAAATTGAAACAAATAGCTACCCTACAACTTGCTGCACCACATGGTTTGTAAGTTACATACTGAAATGGTACATCTGACATCTATTGTCATAAACAGTTAGTTAAGGGTTAAGGTTTTTTTCTACCTGTAAAGGGTTAACAAGCAATACCTGCGGACACCTGACCAGAGGACCAATCAGGGACAAGATAATTTCAAATCCCTGTGGAGGGAAGTTTTTTTTTTTTCTGTTCTTTGTGTGTTTAGAGAGTCTCTCTTGGGAGTTGAGGGAGTCCAGACATCTTAATCAAGTCCTCCCAGGTTTCTGCAATAAATTCTTCTATTCAAGCTAGTGAGTATTAGCAAGGAACTAGTATTCTTATACTTTTATTTCTGTATTTGCAATTCTGTGTTTTGCTATAGAATTTCTTTAATTCTGTACTGTTATTGCTTTTACTGAGAAAGAAAGGAGGGGGAATTCTCTCTAGAGATTGATAAGTTTAGACCCTGTGTATTGTTCCATCTTGGTTACAGAGACAGTTACTTTCTTTTTATTCTTTAATAAATCTTTTCTGTAAAGGACTTGGTTGATCTTTCCTTGGGTGGATTCTCAGGGAAAGGGGAGGAGGGAGGCATCCCTCTGTAGTTGGATTCCGGTATCTCTCCTAGGAAAAGGGAGGGAGAAGGAAGCAGGGGGGAATGGTTTATTTCTCCTAGGTGTAAGAACTCCATGGATTTGGGGCTCTTGGGATCCCCAAAGATTTTGGGGAAGGACTGTGTCCCAATACACGTACATTATTGGGTGGTGGCAGCTTTTACCAGATCTAAACTAGGATTTTAGTTTAGGGGAACCAATGAAGGTCCCCATTTTGGAACCCAACAGCTCTAAGTGGGGGTGAGACCTATGACATCTATAAATTCTTCTGTAGAACAACCCAGCAAAATGCCAAGTAAAGCTGGATTTTTATACTCCTTTTTGATGAGTTCTTGCCAGGTGATTTTCATTAAATTGTTTTGAAATAAAATTATTTTTGTCTAGTAGTTCACAAAATAAATGTCTACGTGCCCCTTCCAAATTATGTGTAGGCTGTGGTTGGTTTCTTAGCAACTGAACTAAAAAATTGCTACAAAGATTTAAAATATGTGTATCTGAAAATGAAAACTCTGCACATAGGTAGGTAATAGAAATACTTGAGATACTCAGCCTAGCACGTAAACATGTAATGTGTTCTGACCATTGCTCTGATTACTGGCCTTGTCTGAGTGCAATAGAGTCAAACCTGGGTAAAAGCAGCCTGATTTCCTGGAAAAAACATAATTTGTCCAATAAATCAACTTTCTGCTGCTTTTTACCTTGGACACCTAGAAACTTGGTGTTGTAGCTGGTTTATTCCCTTTACCCAGGCCCTCTTTAAATGTAATTACATATTCCAAGCTCAGAATGTTTCTTAATGATTAGGACAAATTCAGCCCAGGATTATGCTGACATATTCATGACCCTTTCAGGTTGAAGGTCTACCCCACAGATGGAGGAAGGTTGGAGCAACAGAAACTGGCTTCATCCTTCCCCCTGGAAGCCCAAAATTGGGAGGATCTCACCAAGATGGAAGCCAGGGCTTGATTTAGCCTCTGCTAATGTTGAGGCTACTAAGGAGATCACAGCTGAAAATTGTCTCCTCCCACCTGAAGGGAAAGGGGGTGACAGCAAAAATAGCCTTTTGTTTCCAGGGGCTAAATCCCTACCTTGAGGGCAAGGGTCTGTAGCTGGCATAGGGAGGTGCAATTGTTCAGGGAGGTGTAATTGGAATTCCGTAACTAGCTATGTTGTTACCAGACCTCTTACTGTTCTCACTTTTGTTCTGCTTGTTCCCCATCCCACACCAGTTATTTCCAAAAATGTAATTATTTGCAGGCCTGGCATATAGAATGTCTACTTCAGCACATTCCTCCTCCTCCTCCTCCAGAGTCCTTCCAAATGGACGGCTTGAGAATCTCCCTGGTTGCTTCTCCAACAAGAGCACCGTCACTATCTCGTCGCTATGGAGATCTCTACTGACACATGTGCTTCGGTCCCTTTTTTGTTGCTACATTTGGCTGTTGTCATGGGGACTGCTGGCCATTAATCTTGTCCTTCCAATGAGACGATGACCCATAGATTGCTGAAAAGAACTGCAAACTTACCTGGAGCTGTTCATACATCAGTTCTGAATCACATGCAAAAAAAGGAGATATATATTATATATATTGCATGTGATTCAGAACTGATGTATGAACAGCTCCAGCTAGATTGCTGTAAAGCTTTGCAAACGTATGGGTCATCATCTGCTTGGAAGGACAATTTTAATGGCCAGCAGTATGTATATTATCGGCTAAAATAGATATTCAGAGAATGCACAAGGATCTTAGCATTGCAAAAATTCCTTAGCATGCAGTGAACAGGACTACCTTACAAACAATTGGACGTTTATGTGAATAATGAGAATACTCACAATTACATTAGAGAGGAATTTTTTTTTTAAAATGAGGGATCCAAACCTTCATACTAATCAACCATAAAGTAAGTGCTAACTGACGGGATTAGGAAGAAACTTCCTGCATGGAATGGCTATTCCATATCTTATGTTGCTTTCATCTTTTTCTCAAGCATCTGGTGTGCATGGACCCCTGGACTAATCTAGTATAGCACTTTTTCTATTCCTATTGGCATGGATTCCCAACATATAAAATATTATGAACTGACTGTGTTTAAGGGATGCATTATTTCTGTAAAATTTAGAAATTGCTTATTAGGAGCCCGCGTTCCTTTTTTTTAAAAAGGAGCATGCAAAAATACATGTGCAATTCACACTTGGAGTTGCAAACACCCATACTTGCCACAAATGAATGCAAACTGGATACTTACTATCAGGGCCGGCTTTAGGAACTGCGGGGCCCATTCGGTGGCGGTCCGAATCTTTGGCGGCACTTCGGCGGCAGGTCCTACTCGCTCCGGGTCTTCTGCGGCACTGAAAGACCCGCCGCCGAAGACCCGGACTGCCGCCAGGTGAGTAAAAATTAAAAAGTAAGGCGCTCTTTTTTATGGCGTGGGGCCCTCTTAGGCGCTGGGCCCAATTTGGGGGAATAAGCCTAAAGCCGGTCCTGCTTACTATTTGCTTGTTTCTGGGTATGTAGTCCATAAAGGCCGATTGCCCTATGGTATGTAGATGATCACTGATTGTGATTAGTGCATCACAGACAGTAAATAAAATACATGGAAGTAAATGGAATGAAGTAGAGCAAAAAATACAGTGGGCCTTGTGTTTTGCTGAGAGCCAGCTGGCTGTGGAACTGCCTCTTCTCACTTCATAATCTCATTTGCTTTGGTTCCCAAAGCAGCATGCCCACTTATAGCCAGCCTGTGTTGGCTTGATTAACATGCCATGCTGAGTGCAGTGCTATGCAGAGAGCAGAGAAATGAAATGCCCTGGCACTCTTTCCTCACGGTTTTTCCTCCCACCTCTGAGCGGGTGCATACAACTGCCATAAATATAAATAGGCAGTTAGACATAGTTGTCAGGAAAATAGACCCTCTTGAGGCAATGGGTGAGAGGATTGAATGGATCTGTACTTAACATAAGCTCCTAAGTAAGCACCCCTTTCCTCACTTAGAATGGAATTGAATATAGCCAGTTTCTTTCCTCCATTAAAGGAGAAAGAGAAGTTTAAGAGGCTGTTTTAAATTGCACTTGATTGCATTTGCATATTAGTAGAAACAGTAAGTATGAACGCCATTAGTCAAACAGGGATACTTTGGTTACTTCCCCTTAAAAAGAACAGTGGGTTACGTCTGTAGCTCAATAAGGATCAATTAACAAAAACATCTTAGACTTAGCAGATTGGCTTCGGGCATCTTCTCCATTTCTATTAGAACATAGAGCACCGTCTGACTTCCAGCTAACCTGGTCTCTAAAGGGAAGCTGGTTGATTCAGTTCTACTGGAGATTTGTCCTCTCTCCCCTCCCACGCCACCCCACTTCAAGCTTTTCCCCCAACAGATAGGTGAATGAAGATTTCCTTCTCATTTTTGGCTTCTCTACTTGCTTGGTAATGGACTACAATGCCCATTGGGATTGTTCCAAAAGCCATTTGCCCCCAGCAGAATGGCACACACACTCAAGTACTGGGTCTTGTAGAGAGAGGCCCTACAAAATCAGCAAGAATAAACCATATGTAAAAGCTTGGGGATTGTAGTATAACTCCCTGTACAGATCAAGAAATCTTTTCAGACCCTGAGTAACATCCTAGTCCCATTGAATTCAATGGCAAGACTTCCATTGACTTCAATGAGACCAGGATTTTACTCTTTGTGAGTAAATTGGACAGACACTGGAATGTTAAAAGTAGGGTATTTCTCTCAGGCATTAACAGAGCTTTCCTTTTGTGTTAGGAATTGTGATTGTTGGAGGTTGTCTGGGTGTTGCCTGGATGTTTACACAGTATTCTAGTGTAGAGAAATGTATGTTCCATTCTGGACACTTTACAGGGAAAAAAAAGATACTTTAACTCTGGGAGAAAGACAGAGATGATTAGGTGGGTTGAACGGTGAGAACTTCAAACTGTATGAGGGTCAGACATGCAGTCATCTTCTGTTTTGATAGTGCCTTGCTGTGGTTAACCAAGATTGCAGGGTGAATGTGATATTCTCAGTTTAGAATGAGGGAGTCTCTGAGCATTACTTATACAAGCATTCAATGGACAGGACTTAAGTAAGTTCTGCCTTTTGCATTACGAAATTGAATGCAGAAAAGCTACCTGTTTGCAGCCATCTTAAGTGCATATTTACTTTATTTTTGCAACAAAATGCATGACAGTTTTCAGCTTAATTGCACAGACCTACTTCTCCACCCCACCCCACCCCCGCTTTCTGTAGAACAATGTTCTGTGTTCCAAAATAAAGAACTTGCTCACAGGAGGTCTAATTTCTTGGCAGTTTAAAATGACCATGTCAAAATGTTGACAACTAGAGGTTGACATTGCATCATTCAGTTAACAGGTTGTCATATTGCTTGTATCTGGTACTTATTAGGAATCCTACTTTGTAATGATGAATACACAGCAAACTGCTTGTTCAGTATTATTTCCATGTTAGCATTCAAACTATTGTTTTATTTCAGTGCCAGTTTTCAGCTGTCTCAGGCCATACTTGTCATAGTGTGTATATATATATATATATTTTTAAAGGGTTTGAAAAACCAGGCCCGGATTAAACTGAATATAGTGAGATGTCCTCCAGTAACCACCGTCTTGATCAGAAGACCTGACCTCCGATATCAGCTGGGTTTCAGTGTACAGAATGGGATCGTAAGTCGCTTTCACAATCCTTAGGTTTCTACTGTGATGCTTTTTATAGCTGTGAAATTTTTTGGCAAACCTCTCACCTCACCAAGGTCTATGCACACATTCTGATTATAAGACTTAAAAACTGACTTATTAGAAAATTTATTACCTCCCCTATGGTCAATCCTTCTTTCCAAGTCAAAAGCAGGAAAAGATACTTTGTCATATTAGAGTATAAAAAGTCAGCCATAGGAATAACAGATCTTTTAAGCTAAAGAACCAAAAGGTGTATGGGGCAGGTTGTTCACAGGCTGCATTAGTCGTATGTCTAACTGAGCCAGAAAGAGTCTTCTTTTACAATCAGAGAAAGTCAAAGACATACAATTCTAAATCCTTTAAAGACTATGGACCTATGCAATCTCCTAAATTTTCAAAGTGCCAGTGTCCAAAGGGTTAATACTAGTAATTTTCAATGGCCAACTTACTTTGTTTGTTTTTATGCACCATGGGGAGGAGCTGTTCATTATTATTCTATAAGCTGAGTACTGACTTTGTAACAGTTATTCTAGTCCATTTTACCCTGATCTGTGTTTCACTGTATTTTAAGAACTCTTTTTACACTTTGGAGACTTGTTTATTTAAATATTGAGTTTGTCATTTGTGAACAAACTTCAGTTGTTTTACAATTTAACATGCTTAGCGTTGATAACTTTGTCCTTTCCCTTCAAGATCTGTAGCCTTATGAGAGGAGGTATAGCAGAGCGAGGAGGAGTACGAGTGGGCCATCGGATCATTGAAATCAATGGACAGAGTGTTGTAGCAACGCCCCATGAAAAGATCGTTCACATTCTCTCAAATGCTGTTGGTGAGGTAGGAACTGGATAGATGATATTACACGCTTCAGCACCATTGCCTCGTGCTGCCTACCACCATCCAAATATAAATACTGGAAATGAGAATAGGATTAAACCAGGCTTATTGTAAACGTGTTTTCATAGTTTTTAATAGAAAGCCTGCGTGAGAGGTGCTGAGTGCCCACAGTTCCTGTTAACCTCAGCAAGGTTTGCAAGAACTCAACACCTCAGCATTGTGCTGCAATAAACCGTAGCATGGGCATGAAAACTCACTGGTTACGTCTTTCCCTTGTACTATGTCACTGCAGCTACTTTCTTCTTCTCATCTCAGGCCACTTTCTCCCTTACACATACATACCCTCTAAGCATGAAATCACACAAACCCTTTTATTTCCAAAGCATTGCATCACGTGTATGAGGAGCATTGACTGCCTTGTTTTGTTTCCACCCAGATTCATATGAAGACCATGCCAGCGGCCATGTACAGATTGTTGACTGCGCAGGAGCAGCCAGTTTACATCTAAGGCTGATACCTCACCTTCACAACATGCATGGAGGATGTTTCTCCTCGTCAGTGGTTGTGTTTCTAGTACTGCATTTCTGTGTCTGCAGAGACATCTCTATCTCTGTCTTCTCTCCAACATTTTGCTGTGTACAGGGAAAAAAAATTCCATGAGACTTTTTTTGGTTGCATCTTTTTGCATTATGTAATTCCTCACAGAGTAGAAAAATTAGTTATTCACAGCTAGTTTAACAAAGGACTGATTGCACTTCTTCAAGCTCCGTCATCAGTCATATATCTATGGCCATAACTCGACAACACAAATACATTAAGTATTACTAAATTAGAAAGCTTGCTTTACAAATAGATCAAACCACAGGGTAAAGTTCTCCTCTTGGACTCCACATAGAAGATTTTTGACTCCATTAATCTGTTCTCTGTGTGTGCACTGAGCGTAACATTACCAACAAAGAGTTCAACATACACAGGGAGAGCAGAGAACCAAGGGGATAGTTCTGCCCTAAAGGAGGAGTTAAAAGTCTATGAAGAATGAGTTAATGAGTAAGTGATGTTGTGGTAAAACTCATAATTCAAATGCACACCTTTTAATTGTCTTTAAGGTTTATTCTTCAGGATCGTGTAACCTCAAAGGTGGTTTGTATGTTGCTGAAATGTGTAAGAGTGTCATTGTTTCACTAGGGCATACTAGAGGAGGTACTTTCACCATTTGGTCTCCCAGGTATAAGAGTCTTTTTTTTTTTCCCCAAAAAAAATCTTTTTCTTCATTTTTAGATGCAGGATATCTTTTATATCCCCCTCCCTACTCAGAGGTAGGAGAATGTTAAGTGGCCTATAAATATACAGCAAGAATTATATTTTGGGGGCTTCTGCTGAAAATCTAAATTTTTAAAGCTCTTAAATACACAATTTCTCATTGTTGTGTGGGTGAATGTGTTTTGTGTGTGTGTGTGTGTATTTAAAACTATGTGCTTGATATTTATGAAATTTGAACAAAAATAGGTCTACATACAGTTGTAAGTAGTTTTGTTACTCTGAGCCAGTATTAACATATCTTTGGTCCAAAGACTGTTTAATTTTAATTACTTTTTTTTTCTTTAGCTCATGATCTGGATAACAGTGGGGGAGGTGGGATGGGAGTGAGGAGAAATTAATTTATTTGTAATATATATACATATAAATATATATATATATAAAGTTAATCCATGGTTCTCCATTTGTAGAACATTAAAGGGTTTTTATGTACTTGTACAATGAAGAAGAGGGTTCAAAAACATTGTGGGGTGCATGATATCAAGGATTTGCGTGGTCTATAAATTTTGGAGAGTGGAGCTGGGGAGGAGGGGAGAAGATAGTAATAGTAGTAGTGACTCTCCTCCCTCCAGAAGGAGAGACCTCTCTATTCCATGTAAGGTAGTTCTGTTCCATTAGTCCTATGTACTCACATTTAAGCTCATATATTACTGTGAATTTAGACCAGTCAGATGCCTTTAAATTTATCAAAAGTAGCAGCTTTTGCTGCATCTTATTACAACACTTAGGCTTTGGCTACACTTACACTTCAAAGCGCTGCCGTGGCAGTGCTGCCGCGGCAGCGCTTTGAAGCGCTAAGTGTAGTCAAAGCGCCAGCGCTGGGAGAGAGCTCTCCCAGCGCTGTCCGTACTCCACCTCCCTGTGGGGAATAACGGACAGCGCTGGGAGCCGCGCTCCCAGCGCTGGGGCTTTGACCACACTGGCGCTTTGCAGCGCCGCAATTTGCAGCGCTGGAGAGGGTGTGTTTTCACACCCTGCTGCAGCGCTGCAAATTTGTAAGTGTAGCCAAGCCCAAAGATTTAATGTGATGAAAATACTGGAGCAGGACAAAACAAAAATCTCATCCCTCTGTTTGTGTGTGTGTGTGTGTGTGTGTGGCTGATGGCCACTAACATCAGTTTCTCATTTAATGAGGGATATAAGCACTGTGGTTGCAGACTGGAGATGACATTTGGAATTGTCTCCAGAGATTTCATAGCTTAGATATACACGTGTGTACATTTCCGTTAATAAGTGAGCTGTGAAAACTCTGCCTTTGTCTGATCACTTAGTTCCATCTGTGATCAGGGGCCCAATTTTTCCTTCAAAAACAATGGACTGAGTGGAGAGAAAGAAGATAAACTTTTTATTTCAACTGGCAGCAAATACTGGAACTATTTGAGGGAGATAGTGGAATGGTGAGTAAGCTGTTGTAGTAAATGAATATGTTTTGGTGTAAGAGTACTGTACAATTACTTGATGTACAGCAGTTCTTGTTGTTAGGTAATCAGATCCCAATCTCTGGAATAACAAACTTTACAAGGGCATGGTGGTATTATTCCAGATTAGTATTTGCTCTGCCGTCAGACAGATGCAAATAGATTGTGAATTACGTGTGAGTAGAGATTTTATTGTCAGGCATCTGGTTTATGAAGGTCATAGGAACACTTTTTTTCATAACTTCCCATCTGTATAGTAATATATGTAAATATGATATATACCATGTATAATTTAGAAGATTATATACAGTGCAGCCTTTCCATAAGTTGCCTGAGTGAAAAGCTACTCTTGAAGACCTGGTTACCACATGGCTGGTTCCCAACTTTAACTCCCATATTAATTTTCTGCTTTTGTGGCTCTAGCCAACTCCCATTGAGGAATATCCATCGACTTCAATGGAAGATGGATTAAGCCCTCAGTATGCAAATGAATATAGGGTTGTAACAGTGATTGATTCTTAGTAACTAAGGGTCCTATCCTGCAAACGCATGTGTGCTTAACTTTAGGCACCTGAGTAACCCATTGACTTCACTGGGACTGCACATGTGAGTGAGTATAAACTAAGCATGTGAGTGCAGGATTGGGGCCTCACTGAGAATGTGAATTGTTCTATTACAATAGACGTATTATGATTTCTAAGCAGGGACAGATAGATAGTGTAAGCACTCCTAATGTAAACAGTCCCACAAGTGCAGCCTGGAAAGGGAAAGCGTGTTTCAGAAATACAATGAACTCAAAAGGGAGAGTTGACACCTCCGTAGTCTGTTGTTTTTTCCACTGATGTTTAAAAGATGTTAGAGCAGCTGTTTATGTTAGTATTTTAGATGAGTGAAATCCTCCATGGGTTGAAAGAAATAACCTACCATTTTACATTCCTTCTCTTCCGTGAAGGTCCTGCAAAGCTGTCCCTTCACTGTTTAGTACAATATTACTAACTTTTCAGTGTTTACATTAAGGATGAAATGTCCTTTAATTTTTTTTATTGGTAGTTTCACACTTATTTGTTTGACTCTCTTTATAATTTAAGGCTTGGTTTGTATTTCTTGAGTGCAGATTTTTTTTTAATTTTCTAAATGAAATCTGTTTATGAAGATGGCAGTGTGGGTGAGATTTCTTGTATATATTTAGCACAGTACTTAGAATATGAAGTTTTACTATTGTTCTGTAAAGAGGGTGAATAGAAATTATTGTAAAGCGTTGGGGAAAGTATAGTATTGTATTTGTAACAATATTGTTCTTTGTAAACACTAAACTCAATCTCTATATATAAATATAAATATATATATATAAATATATGTGAGCCTGGAATGTTGATACTGCACATCTACTGAATGTAATTCCTCTGACGTTTTTTGTCACAGGTCTCTGACCCTCTGTCTGTAACGCAGCTCCAGTGGTTTGATTGATTTTTTTGCCAGCTGTTTTGTTGTGATGTATTTACTGTGCTACATTCCTTTATTTAATGGAGCGCTAATGTCGGTGAGATTTGCAACAATAAAAAACAAAAACAAATTGGGCATGGCTGAGAGTTTGCTGATGTGATCACCAATATTGACTCAATATTTCGGGGGGGAGTGCTTGATCCCCACCCCTGAGCAGTTTAGTTAAGATGACCTAAGTCCCTGTGTAAACAGCACTAGTTCAATGAAAGGTGGATTACCCATGCTGATGACAGGAGAATCCAGTCAGCACAGGTAGGGTCTACACTGAAGGGCTACAGCAGCACATCTGTGCCGTTGTAGCGTTTTAAATGTAGATAAACCCTAAGTCTTCATAGAACGTTTTATGTGCAACAAATTCTAATGAGAACTTGAATCTGCAAAAGTATTATACACCAGAGAGACTGTAGCAGAAAAATTGACTTTGCAACTTCAGACATTGATTCACTAATGTTAATGTGAAAGTTCAACCTTGCCTTTACCTGTATTGGATATAGGCCACAACACCTCACGTTTTGGGCCACAGAAGATTTCTTCTTCCATTACTTCATGGACTGGAGATCCCACTCTTTATCCTATTCACCCTCTCTGCCGTGGCCAGAGGCCTCGCCCAAGCTAGCAGTCAGATTTTACTATGTATATCCGACACAGGTGACAGACATTCCAATACCTTGCAACAATCTAGGTGAGCCTGAGGTACCACTGTACCTGATCTAGGACGGAAGGGAGCCTGCTGGTTATATCCTATAACAAAAACCTGTAGTTTTATAATTCACATATGCGAGGGGGGAAACATTTACTTTTCTTTTGTGTGACAATTGGAACAAGAGTAATCTCCCACCATTAAAAGGAGGATGGGTGTGACAAAAGAGCAGAGCTAAGATTAAGCTTCATGGCATACTTCCAGGCTATATTTAGTCAAATTACAACTTTCGAATGAGATTCCCTATTTTAAAAACGTTGATATTTACAACCTTAAATCCATCATAATAAAGGTTTTTTTTGGTTTGTGATTATACATATTTTGTCACTGGAAATGAAGGAACATTTCCTTTAAGTTGTAAAATTGAAAGCTCACAGTGTTCTTTAATCTTCCTAAACCTCATTAACTTGCTGCTATGATATCTCATGAGTTTTGCATGAGTTGCGAAGGGTCAGTTTACACTGGTAGGAATACATTTCGCTTTTATACCTTACACAAGTAGGAGTGCAGGATGCTCGACTTGTTTGTGGATAGGCATCCTCTGCAGATAGTACTCATTCCTGTTGAGATACTGCAAGGGCTGTAGAATACAGACTTCATCGATTTCAGGCGAGACCAGTGACTTTATTAGGTCATCCATTTATGTGCAACTGAGAGCCATTCATGTGAGGGATCCAAGGAATTTTTGTTATCTGCAGAGTGGGCTACTGATAAGATTGTTCTATAGCAAATGGGATTAAGTATAAAGAGGTTATCCATGAAGCTGTCTGCTGACTCTTCTGGAGAAAGACAGTACTTCCTAAGAAACCAATCAATCTGACAACCAGCGTTTCTGGTAAGGGTATTTATATCTCATGGACTGAAGGACAGATTGAAATGATCTCATTTCACATAGTTATCCTACTTCAATAAGGTTTTTGTTATTCTGAAGCCAAGAGCCATCTACTAGAGCCATTGCATTCAAGCCTCCTTACAGTGTCCAGCATTTATAACCGTCAGTGCTGCTCTGAAACTCATCAGGTGAGTTGTCGCCATGCTTTGGAACTTCTGTAGCTTTCTCTAATCTTCTTTTCATTAATTTTCTGATGGAAGAACTTGGATCTTGCACCTTTTACATCCTTTGCAGGCACCTTTGTGTTGTTACTGTTATAGCTCCATGCCATCCAAATCCCATTTCCACTAGCAACAATCCCATATAAAAAAATATTTTATTCAAAAGCAAAAATTGTAAAACTGGATTGAGGTTGAGAGAATATATCAGTAATTTAGGGCAAAATACATTCCCTACCTGCTGTCGTTATCCCGGACAGAAGTGTTATAAACCCAGAAATTCAGAGCTAAAGTTAAACTTAAAAGAAACCTAAACATGTAAGGTATAGAAATGCACAGTTAGGCACCCAAAGACCCTGGACTCCATTGTAGTGACACAATTGCAATAACTGTATGATTAGTGTTCATAGTCCCAGAGTACGTTATGTTGATTTTTAAAGACCCTTTCGAATTTTTCTTGTTCCACATAAAATCTCTTATTTCAGAGAAACTCAGAAAGAACTGCCCTCTTTCAAAATGGCCATGATTTCTTATTTGTTCTCAATTGAACTGAAGCCACGGACTGTCCTTAGGGAAGATGGCAATGCCCTAGGCCAGAGGTTCTCAAACTGTGGTCCGCGGATCACCAGTGGTCCAAGAGCTCCATTCAGGTGGTCTGCGGATAGTTCCCTCTAAGGTGCATGCCTGGGCGGCTGCACACAAGAAAGTGAAGGGCCACCCACCTAATTAGTGGAGGCGTGGCTCCGCTATTTAAGTGCCCGGACCCTGGAGAAGACGCACATGTAAGGTGAGATGGTGGCCTTGGGGAGAAGAGGGGGTACGTTGGAAGGGGCAATGGGGTGAGAAGAGGAGGTGGGGGGAATTTTGGGATGTGCAGAGCTGCGGTGGCCAGAGAAAGAGGCGTCTTTCCCCAGCTGCTGGAGAAAGACAGCCCTCCTTCCCAGTCTCAGCTCTGTGGCTGCTGTGGCGGTGGGGGAAAGAGGGAGAACCGCCCCCCAGCCGCCACCTTCCCAGCCCCAGCTTGGGCTGCCCCAGAGGGGGAGAGAAGGAGAGACACCCCTCCTTCCCAGCCCCAGCTGGGAGTTGTGTGCTTTTATTTGTAGAACAAAAAAATTTTAATTATTGGGTTTTTTATATATAGCGCTTTTATCCAAAGCGCTTTACAATAGTTAGCTAACGGTACAAACAACATTTGGAAAGATCATTAAGCGGTCCGCTGAGAACCTCAGCAATTTTCAAGTGGTCCGCGAAAAAAAAAGTTTTAGAACCACTGCCATGGCTGATATGAGATAAAAGGGCCCATTTTAACTCATTAACAGCTATACTTGTAAATTCTTAGAAAATTCACTCAATGCACGGACCGTAAGTGCTGTATACCTGGGGAAGATGCATTGTTATGTATGAAAGATATAAACTGTTTCAATGGTGCTCTAAGTGTAAAACTCAATTCAACCTTAACTCTTGTGCCTCCAGAATATACTTTACTCTGCAAATGGAAAAAAATCAGTTCCTCTGTCTTTTGTGGACACCCCTGTCTCAATCAGCTGTGTTGATAACCTAATACAACTCCTTTTCTGGGAACCACCCATATCTCCTGAATTCCTCGTTTGGAATAGTGAAACCCAATGGCTATAAAAATGCTGCTTCTTAGACTCTGCCAAACTATGCATGAACGATTTGTACTAATATTTCTGTTCTGTCTCTGCAATAACCTTTATGCTGCACTCATATCTGAGCACCTTGTTGCAGATGAGGAAATTGCAGTAGAGAGAGGTGAAGCAAGTTCCCCAAGGTCACACACAGGGTTAGTAGTAGAACTGGGAACTCTCTGACACCCAGTCCTATGCACTACCTCCTGCAGCACACCGCCTCCCTTGCTGAGCTGCAACACAGATATGTGAAAGATCTTTTGTCATAACAAGAATATTTTGGGTGGGTTTTTTCTATTTACTGTATATACTCGTTCATAAGCTGAATATTGTTGGTAAAAAAGTGACGCATCAAAGAGCGAGGGTTGGCTTATAAATGGGTCTATGCCAAAATCTGATGATTTTAAACTCTATGGAATCATTGAATTGAATATCTAATACATTGTTGTTTTGTTTACCTGGAGCGTCTGCAAGCATGGAGCCCCTCAGTTCCTTGTGGCCGCTGTTCCCAGCCAATGGGAGCTGTGGGAAGTGCCACTTCCTGCAGCTCCCATTGGCTGGGAATGGCAAACTGCAGCCACTGGGAGCTGAGGGGCTCCGTGCCTGTGAATGCTCCAGGTAAAGAAAACATCCAGGCCTGCTAGTGGCTTACCCTAATGGGCCAGGAGCCAAGGTTTGCCAACCACTGAAATACAGGGTCGGCTTATGAAAAGGTCATACAGTTTTTGCTATTTTTACCTAACCATCTTGTGGGGGTCAGCTTATAAACGAACGGGCTAATAAACAAGTATATACTTCTTCAGCACAAAAACTCTCAGATGTTCTCCTCCTGTCTTACCTGCGCTGGGATGTTTTAAAGCTATTAAACATGTTTTATTACCCTGGTCTCTCTGAATTTAACTTCAGTTCTCTCTCTTTCTAGTGCTAATCACATTAGTCATTACCACGTACAGCTGAATTGTGCTAGGATGCTGTTATGCACATAGGGAATGAGCCATATGTCATCTGGCTATTGTAGCACCAAGGACTCTCCAAAGTGCTATGGCAAGGTTGGTCTTGTGCAGCAGAGGCTGTAATAGATGGCCTAGCCTGCAGCTTTCACCTTTTGGCCACTAGCTGCTGCATTGCTGAACTGGCTGTTCAGGTAGCAGCAACCCAAGCTAGGGAGTGGCAGGGCGTAAAATATAAATGGAAGTTGTACTGACATTTTGCATTATCCTCACAGGACAGGGGCTGTCTCTTTGTGTCTTGTACCGGGGCTAAGTAGATTGTCAGCGTTCACTCAGTAAAGTGAAGTAGTCTGTTATGCTTAGTCAGAGGCAACCCTGAAGATTTAAGAGCCCTGCCCCCCCCCCCCCCGAACTCCTGAGGGGCATCTGGCATGACATAAGGGCCTGCTCTTACTGGACTCAATAGGACAAACTCTGACTTCAGTGGGGCGGGAGCAGACCCTAACTGAAGCCCAAATGGGGTCCATCAAAACAGCAGGATTACCCCAACATGCTGGTACAATTCCCATCGGTGATGCATCTTGCAGTCACGATGCTGCAGGAGTGTGTGGGCTAAAGAGAACAATTCTTTGTGGTCTGTTTTTAATATTTGTGTAGCTACAGTTAGCTCCTTAGTGGCTGTTCACTCCGTTAGTCCTTTTTTCCTTACTGCCTAGGGTAACTGGGGGAAACTTTCTTACTGTATTCAACACCCTTTGTTTCCCTTGGTTCCAATGCTTTTCTGTAGTGTACAGTTGCATTAGGCTACAGTTCTTTCTGACCATGACATGCATGCCTGGTGCACAGAAGGTTGCAGGGCTGCTACTAGCGGGTCAGAGTTCTCCATCATACAAGAGCTGTGTTCTCTTTAAGATACCTTAACGCACAGCCAGGTACGGCTGTTACTACCTTGGGTGAGGTATGTTACACATGGCGCCGGAGGTGTGTGCGGTTTTTCCCCAGTTCCCATCTTCTTTCTCATCCCAATACTCCCTGCTCCCTCCGTAGCTGTACCCTCCTTGGCCTTTCTCCACATTCACTCTCTTTCCTTCTCTGCTCTGTTGCTCCCCATCCCTTTTATTGCTGCTCTTTTCCTTCTCTCTCCATGTATTCCCTCCACTTCAGTCCTTGGGGGAAGGGCATTTTTTTACTCCCTCTTCACATCTAAGGAACTGAGGCAAATGCCTTTGCCTCCCCAGCTAAGGGGAGAAGCCAAGGAGAAAATGGCCTCCTTTGCATTTATTCTCACTGTGTGTGGAGTGCAGGGGTGGGCCTGTGCTGACTGGGCTTTCTGCTCCTCCCTATGGGAGTGGGAAAATCTGGGGAGAGGGGGCAATCTAGATCTCTCTGACCCACCCCCCTCAGGTGGAAGGAGGAGGAGGGGAGGCCATATCAACTTGAATAGCTGAAATGTTTCTCTGTGTAAATATAGCATCCAGTTACACCTTCACCCAAACAAATGCCCATTGTTCCAACTGCAACTTTATTTTATTGGGAGTCAGGGAAGGGGGGGATAGTAGTTTTGTTCTTTTTTTTTTTTTCCCCCATTTTGATTTAACAAAAATGTTGAGAATAGCTCCGGTTCTGAAAAGGGAATTTATTTGACCACTTTAATAAATGCCCCCTTGTGGTCACAGAGAGGCCCATTTGTAGCTTCAACCAGACTGTAAGAAAAATGTGTGTATGAGATTAGCTGCTTTCTTAAACTCAAAAGAGCTATTAACTGTGGTTACAGAGGCCTGGTCTGAGAGAGTTTAAAGCAGGGCAGCGTTAGCAGATTCAGATCAGACTCATAAAATGACGTTTAGCATGTGCAAGTATAACCTTCTCCTGGAAAAAGTTAAAAAAACGAAACAACTGATCTCTTCCTGAAGTTTTTCTCTATGCCAACAGCTGCACTGTCTGTTTCCTCTTCTAAGCCCATATGCAGTAGTAAAGTTAGCATAAAAAATATCTAAGATGATAAACATTTCTCTCTTTTTACTTAGTATTTAGTCTGGCGTCTAACAATGGGTCAGAATTGTATGATTGCAGTTAGCTGTTGGACAGTGTGGAGCTCTTGAAATCCATGAGTATTTTAGAATTTCTGCAGAGGTAGTTAAATGAGTAACAGTCACATCCGACACCTGAAAAAGAGAACCAAGCAGCTGATCCAGCCTTATCTCAAGTGTCCCTTGACTCTTTATTCTCTCTAGCTGTAGCTCACCTCTTTTTCACCTTCTCTTAACATGCTACATCATCTGGCCGGTCCTCAATAAACCTATTCTTATAGTTTCATGACCTTCCATTTTAGGATTTATCTTTAAATGTTGGACAGAACAATGTGCTAGAGTGAGTTTGGAAAAGTGAGTCTCTTCTCCCTGATAGTTCTTAAATTGTATACACTGTTTTAGTAGGATTTCTGCTATCTGGTGGCTTTACTATGTACTGATTGTTCTGGGGAAGTGCAGTCTTTAGTTTTACCTTTTTTTTAAAAAAAATCTGTCTTTTCCAACCAAAATGGAGAAAAGGGGGATCTAGTGGAGAAATAGAAATTAAAGCCTAATCAATGTGGCTCTTGATTAAAAGCAGGCAAGGAGGTGTCTGGCTAAACAGAATTAGGAAATGAACTTTACTAAACTGCTGGCAAATGTAGTTGAAAAATTATGGCGATTTGGGATGTAGTCAAAGGATTTGAGGAAAAGACGTGGTACTGATTATTTAGGGGGAAAGTTCTGGCAATTCCTTACCATTAACTTCAGTGAACTTTGGCATAGCCTAGCTAAACTATTGTGATTGGCATCTTTCAGTGTTCTGCACATGGGATTGTGAAACAGGAACTTCTGGTATCCAATTCGAGCTCATATACTGACTCCCTCTCTAGATTTGGGTAAGACACTTAACTTCTGTGCTTATTTCCCCATTTGGAAAATGCGGATAATTCAGAACACCCCAGGACAAGGTTAGGTGAGTCACTTTTAGCTAATATTTGCAAAGGAAGTTGAAGGTAAATAGCATAGTGTAAGTGCTAAGAATGTTCACGGTTGGGTAGATGGAATACCTGCTGGCTTAGGTCTGCGTGAGACTCCATGTAAACAAATCTAGGAAAAAGGAAAGGATTGCAGGCTCCAATTTCTGTATTCATTCTAATGCCTTATGGGA
The DNA here is from genome assembly GCF_016161935.1 of Mauremys reevesii. Taxonomy (NCBI): domain Eukaryota; kingdom Metazoa; phylum Chordata; order Testudines; family Geoemydidae; genus Mauremys; species Mauremys reevesii. The sequence continues at coordinate 90,637,025 of NC_052628.1, read as the reverse complement.
TGGAGGTGACACAGCATACCATAGATGCTGCTAGAGGGGAACATTAAACCAAAATCAACTTTGCGATGGAGTATCGAGTCTTCTGTTTGAAGTCTATAACTGAGAGACGATGAATTACCTTTTTTATGTCTGTACAGCACCTAGTGCAAAGGGGCCCCACCATTTAATGGAAATAACAATAAAGTAGGTTGCATATTATAGTATTACCAACCTCAAATGTTTAAATATCATGAGATTGGCCAAATTCTGCTCTCTGGGCAAAGTATGGCGCAGTGAGGTTCTGCAGTATTCAGGGGGACAGGTTCTTCCTCTCAGCTTGCAATGCACAATGGTCAAAACCACCTTGGACCTTCCATTCTATTTCCTCCCATCACTCCTATGCAGAGGGGGTTGGGTGATAGATTTGTAGATACTCCCTGGCTCCATTTCTGCGCTTCAGACAACTACTCCTACCCTCTCATTCAGCCAACTCTGCAGTGTTAAGGACTTCCCATTCTATCCCCCCGTCCCTAAAGGGATAAGAGAGCAGAACTGACCCTGGGCTGTGTATCAAGGAAGTCACAAAAAAGAAGCTATAAACCATGAGAGGTTAATTGCCACCACAACATTGTATTTTCTTTTGACTGAATAAAGCAGGCCACACTTCTGTCAAACTGCATTTGTGGTATTACCTCAATTCCTTTCTTGCTACCAATCCTTGTCACCCTGCAGTACTGAACCTAACAGAGCCTATTAAAAAATACTCCATTCAAAATGGGCCAAAGGTCTTACTCCTGGAAGGCACGCTTATGGTAATCAGAAATTGCCCTTGAAGCCCAGGTGCTCCAGTACATGCACATCTCTATAAAACACAGTGAGTGGTGCTAATCATTTACAAGTGAACAGCTTGGGGCAAAGTTAAGTGATTAATGACCTAACAATTATGACTTTGACACTAGACAATTGCTTTCAAGGTGTTCATAATTGATTGGTGCTACAGCTGTTGGAGGTATGGTGGGGATAATTTGTCCCATTGATGACTATATCTTCCCACAGCAAAATCGAGGGCACAGTTTTACTGCTTGATAATTATTATTAAAAAGGTAGGTGCTGATTCTGCTCTGAGTTTCAGATGGATGCAGGGACCTGCCTGAGTGCATCAGCTGCTTTCCCCAAGCAGAAGGTTCTAGCTAGAGATCAACATTAGCATGAACAAGCTGTGTAAAAAAAACACTGATTCCAGATATACAAATTAAACAGTTTATTTATTAACTATTTCTCTTCCTTCAAGCAAGGATCAACTCTTTCATCTTCTAATCAAGCTTAATTAGCACTTACAGTGTAAAGCTTTTAGTTTTTCCCAAGGAAAGTGATTTAATAGTTACCCTAAGTAAGGCTTTATCATTTCAATAACAGCAGAAATATTTAATCATCCGACTTAAAGGACAACATGTATCTTGCTGCAATACAGGAAGCTGTAGGCTGCTATAAATAGCCTTGATGCTACAAACAATAAGCCTTATCCAAAGCCTATTAAAGCCAATGGAAAGATTCCCAGTGGCTGTAGAGGGCTTTGGATCACGATCTGTATCCTTCCAAAATAGAGAAATGGGGCTAAATTCTGTTCTTAGTTGCCAACATAAATTCAATAGAATTTGCCAAACTATTAGTAGTCAGCAATTTTACAAATTTAGTGCCCTTTTCCACTCATGAATTATTTGCAAACAACAGACTGACTCATGAATTTGTACATTATTCAAAATGACAAATATTTGATGCCAGTGTATTTCAGCTCATGGATTGCTCATGAACTGTTCACTGTGCTTTGAGTATTTGCTGTTGCTGATTCACTATTTGTGCTCTGTGACTGAGGTCACCAAAAGCCCAGGATAGTGTTTCAATTCCCTGACTAAATGACTGAAACCCAAAGACTTTTCAAGATGGCAGCACAAAACACTTTCACCAAGGCTACTTGTGAAAGTACATACTGTTCTGCAGTGTTTGCACAGCTCTAGTATGGAGTAAAGCCATAGGGCGCATCACTGCGGGTATAAATTGGCATAGCTCAGCTGAACTCAACTGAGGAGCTGTTCCATTGACTTCAATGGTTTCATTTCAGATTTATACAGACATGAGAGAAGAATTTGGACCATACTCCCCAATAAGACAAAAATGAATGAATTTATGCATAACCATGCCTACCTCAAAAGTCAAAGTATAGTCATTCAACTTTAGCCACTCTATAACATGTGGTTTAGTAACAAGAATTAATCAATTCCAAGAACTGAAAAACTACAACAGTGCACCAAAACAATGATCCAGGAATATACTAATTGCACCTGGATATCCTTGTTTTAAAGCCAGCTGGGAACAAAGAGAAAAGTTTTCTAGAATTAACTTTCTCAAAGAGTCTCCAGTGGGGAGTTCCAAAAGCGTGAAAAAATGTATTTGTGATATTCCCATCAACCTGCTTGTCAGAGATGATTTTCCAGCCCTGTTCATAGAATCATAGAATCTCAGGGTTGGAAGGGACCTCAGGAGGTCATCTAGTCCAACCCCCTGCTCAAAGCAGGACCAAACCCAACTAAATATGTTGGTTTGTCTCACCCAGGAACTCAGATAAGCAACAAGACCAAGTCAGAGCACAGTTTCCCGTACAACTCCAATGAGACTATGGGGCCGTTCGTGCTCTAGTCTCTGGGTTCTCCTCTCTGCTACCTTGTTTTCTGATGTAGTGAAAGTACTCAGATCACCACAGCTCTCCAGGTGCAGCATCCCTGGGTGTCTTCTAAATGGGAGTGTATGTGTCCTTGATGTAGATGGCTGAGCTGGAGTCATAACCTTCAAAGAAATGGAAAAGAGTTAAAATTCATTTCTTTTGGTTTCTCAGTTGTTGCTTTTAAAAATATATTCTACTGAAGTCACCCCTGGCCCAACTTCCTGGGGGTAGGAAGCTGTAAGCTGTAGCTTTCTCTAATATTTCTCAGATAACCACATGTACTTTTCAAGTACATAAAAGGTTGTTACAAGGAGGATGGAGAAAAATTGTTCTTCTTAATCTCTGAGGATATGACAAGAAGCAATGGGCTTAAATTGCAGCAAGGGCGGTTTAGGTTGGACATTAGGAAAAATTTCCTAACTGTCAGAGTGGTTAAGCACTTGCCTAGGGAGGTTGTGGAATCTCCATCATTGGGGATTTTTAAGAGCAGGTTGGACAAACACCTTTCAGGGAGGGTCTAGATAATACCTGGTCCTGCCTTGAGTGCAGGAGACTGGACTAGATGACCTCTCGAGGTCCCTTCCCATTCTGATTTTATGCCAGACTTGCTGACAGTTCATTAATGTATATCATGATGTGGCAGGGACTACATTGAAAAGCGTACATAGGCCCCATCACTGATGGGGCTTGGGCCATGGGGATGGGAACATCTTCCGCCCCACTTCCCACAGCATGTGTGCAGGATTAGTGCATTTTCACTCCTGGTCTTCCCCCCCCCCCCCCCCCAAAAAATTTCAAAACATAGGTGTCCTGATATTAACTCACCCATAGTGCAAGATAATGTTCAGTAATGGTCCAAGAGTGATTATTTGCCACTTTTCTTTATTTCTAGCCTTCCCTTCTTACAAAAGCTATCACTTCTACCACCAGCTAGCTTTCAGACCAGCTCTGAGAAGGAGATCTCGTCTGAAAGACCCATTCTTACGTAAAGATTAAAGCTGCAAGAAACCTTTGTAAAGAAAACTTCCTAGTTTCACAATTTTGGCTACTTCTGCCGAGTTTCTCAAACCTTTCCTTGAATTTGAGCCAAGTTATGGCTCTGGGTGAAACCATCAGCCACGTATCAGCATCAAAGTGAAGCTAAGGAAATTTCTAAAACACAAAGTGAAATGCTTAGGGCAAGAACCCAGGAAAACCAAAGAGCTGCATAAACCCCATGTGAACTATAACCATTGACTTGCCCACCATTTTAATAAAGAATCACTTGTGCTGTAGATCCATCAACCTTAACACTCTGTGTCTCCACGGTACCCAAGGCATTTCATGAGAAAGTCTCTGGTCTGTATGTGGATTGTATCAAATTATACTAAAAATTTCTGGGTGCTCATCCTGTTACTATAAAGATGTGTTCCGCACTGTCTGCTTTTCCTCTAGGTTACTTTGTATTTAGTTCAAGATTCCCTGAATAAATAACAGAGAGAGGTCACTTCTGGTAGGGTTTTATATCATGTATTTCTTGAGTAATTCTCTACCTGATTGCTAGAAGTTACAATACACAGCTGCTCCCCTGAGAATAAAGGATAGAGGGAAAGAAAGATAGTCTTGAGGCAGAAGCCAGGGAGTCAGGAGATTGTTTTATGCCTTTCTTGGCCCTAGATATTTTGTTATGACTCCATGTGCCTTGTCAGCATGTCTTTTGAAACTGAAGCGTGCTGATTGTTGATGTTGGACTAGTACAGATTTATGTGCACAATTTCAGGGGGGAGGGGAGGAGGAGGGGGGTGATTTGATAGCTACCCCATTAGTTTTCTCACAGGCTCTGTTTCACAGACCTGCAGCAGCCCTCTTCTCTCACTGACTGGGAGGAGTTAGCCTTCTATGCTGTCGATCAGTGAGGCTGCAGTATATGCTCAGCAGCAGTCTTTGCCATTTCTGACAGCCCTGGAACTCAGAAAGGAGTGCCACATATACCTGGCCTTGGAAGGGCTGTGACTGGTAGGGAGGAACCAGGCCAAACCACCTTGGGGTGCTCACCAGAGGGGCAGACTACTACCCTATATTATCTAAAACTGGGACAGCAGGGCCGTGACTGCTTTGGAAAGTAAGGGGGTTTGCTTACAAGTCTCCCTCTCTAGGTGTCTGTTTTGGTTCTGTGATAAAGGCTGAGTAATAGAGGCCACACCCTCCTTAAAACTCTGCTTTTCTGTGATGCTTATAAAAAAAACTTGACAGTGGTAAAGCTGTTGTGCAGAAAGCACTGCTTACCATACTGCCCAATATTGGCTCATTGTTCCTTGTACTCCCGCCTCTGTCAGTATCCACCTGTTGTCTCTTGCCTTACACTTAGATTAGAAGCTCTTTGGGGCAGGGACTGTCTTTTTGTTCTGCGTTTGTACGGCACTTAGCACAGTGGGGTCCTGGACCATGACTCGGACTCCTAGGGGCTATGGTAATACAGATAAATACAAATCATTTTGGAAAGCTGCTGACAGTTCCAGCCCTGTTTGAGGACTTGGGGAAATAAGGATGAGTCTGGGCCTCTTTTTATAATGCAGACGTATTTTTGCATAATGTGATTTGCAGCCGAGTTGTAAAATACAAATAAAGTCAATGTGAATTAGCCCACTGGCTTTAAAAATGGCACTGGAGTTCCAGGAAGGTGTAGCAGAAAGCTCGCACTAGAAACAACTAGATTATAGAGAAACCAAGAGGCTTAACTATTTTACAGTAACTTGTAAAACGTGAAGGTAACAGATATTTTAGTTATGTTCTTAGATGGTGGCAGTAATTAACATTTTTATGTCTTCACTACATTCAATTAGCTCTGGACACATAGCACACTGGATTTTATTTTATTTTTTTGCAATGCGGTAATAAATTATAATTGCAATTTACTCTGTTTTATAATCTTCTACAACCTTTTTTCTATGTGAAGTATATTATTTCTCATGTCTCTTTGTAGTCCATGTTTCTGCCACAAGGGATTTTGCCCTGTTTTTGGGGGTGGGGAGGAGGCTAATATTCATCTGCCTCTTAATTTTATGTATGCATGGTGTTCACACTATTTTGAGAAATGTTTTCTTGTTCCACTTCCCCTCCCCTGAATCTTGGTTAGCTCTGTGTTTTGCAAATGTACTTTAGATACATCACTGCTTGGCGTCTCATTCTTTCCCAGAACCAACGTGACATACCAGCAAACCCTGCTAGAGGCCAAACTCTGACTCTTGCTGCTATCCAGAGAATGCAGCTGTAAACTGTACCAGTGTTTTGTGTGCTAGAGAAGCCAATTAACAAAGTGAGGAAATATTTAGGTCTCCAGTTCATCCCAACTACAATAATAAGCTACCTGCTCCAGGAAGCTGGCGCTGGTGATGGCTTCCTCCATGTGTTCTTCGTCTGACTTTAGAACAGATTTGATATTTTCCACCAGTTCGTGTATGTCAGGGGTCATACTGCAGGAGGACTGCTCTAGGAACCTTGCCACGAGCAGCTTAGTGTCTATATATGACTTGTAGTCTACCAAAGACCGGGGTCTTGCTCTCAAAGCTCTTGCTCTCAAACCTTTTCGCAAAATGACAGTGGCCAGTTTTGGTTTTAATTCAGTCTGAGTTGCAGCTTCACAGCTTAGTACCGGACCTGAAGGCAAAAACAAAATAATCAAAGCCCATTTACTTTACCTGGGCAGTTGAAAAAACAATGTCAAAATGAGATGTCAGCACTGACAGTAATTCAGCACTGATACATTGCACAATGTGACATCATGGTAACTACAGAAATTTAATTATTGCCATGCTAGCACCAGTGGTAACATGCATCAATTCCCCCCTCCACCCCAGATACATATTTGTGCTTTGTGTCAAATTTACTCCAGGTAGAGAATGCACATTAGAGTGAGAGAAAAATGCATAGGGAAGAAAAAGAAATATCTTGGGGCCTGCAACCAGGTGACAGGGATCAGGGCCACATTGTAGCTGCTCCAAGCCCATACTCCAGCCTGTGGGTCGTGTCCTTCTGTCATCTTCTTAGGGCTGCAGACCCCTCTTTTCTCTCCTAGTTATTGCTCTGGCAGCTATAGTTCCCAGCATGCCCTGAGAGGAGAGGGTGGCGCGCAGGAAACTCTATGCAACCTGGGACTGATCATCAGGCTGTTTCTCCCTCTGGATCCTTGGGCTCTGGAGAGTGGAGGCAGACAGGTGGCTGGCAAGGGGGGGCTCTGCAGCTGGGCTCTGGGGGGGAACAGGGTGTGGGTATCTGGGCTGGGGGGCCCCCATGGTTGGACTCTGGGAAGGAGCGGGGTTTGGGTGTATTTGCTGGGGAGGCCCTGCAGGCGGGCTCTGGGGGAAGGAGGTGTGGGGGTCTGGCCTCAGAGGTGGTCTCTGGGGGTGGGGGGAAGGGAGCAGAGAAATAGGAACTGGGTTGTCACAGGGGTTTCTTTAACTCTCTACTCCTGGGAGAAATTTTGTGTGTGTCTGTATTGTTACAGACATACTTGCTGACAGGTATTTTGAAATAAATTAATTGAAACTGGGTGATTATGTATTGTTATTTTGACAAATAAAATTTGCAGAATTTTTGAGAATTTTAAAATATTCTGAGCAGAATTTTTAATTTTGGGGGGCAGAATGCCCCCAAGAGTAGCATGTTAATGGGCTGTGCCTGTCAACATGAAACAAGCTCTGACTGTTTTTAAAGAAAGAGGGCTTCTATAAGCCTTATAACATTAATTCTACTCTGTACGACATAGGAATCATGGGACAAGGCTTGTTTGCACAGTGAGTAGATGCATAGCAAGCCAAGGTGTGAATCTACAGTGCACTAGTTTGCCACACAGTAACTCACCAGGGTGGACCCTGCTACAGCGGCGTGAAAGTTGTAGTATACTAAGCCGCAGTCTGGCACTTACACTGTGCTGTAGCAGGGGCCACATGGTGGGTTACTGCACAGCAAGCTGGTGCATTTGCCGTGCAGTAATTTACCAGGTAGACACATCCACAGATTAACTAAGCTGTTGCAGTCTCTACGCCAAAGGTCCTTCATGGGATCTAAGTACTGTTCAGGGCCTGTATGATCTCTTCTAAACTACAGTGATTTTCACAATTTGTGAATAGTAGTTCCCCTTTCTAACATAAGTACCACTGATTTTTCCCCCACTCCCACTGTATTCTGATACCACTAAGACATTGCAGCTGTTCATTTTGACAAATGTATGGAAAAGAAAGCAACCTGAGGCCAGGCATAAGCAGACAGACAACTAATGCCAATACATTCATAGCTCCTTTGTTTATTTTAGGTACTCCTGCAAGCTACATTGTACCTTTCATGTTCTAATGCATTCTGTGGTTTCTTCTGTGGGTAATAATAATCATTGATCAGGAAGATTGCTTATGACCCATCCAGATTTTTTGTTAAAAAACAACCATACATCCTGTTGTTTTTTTAATTTACTGAAGATTCCATTCCCACTGACTTGGGGAGAACTTAACAGGGAAAAAAAAATCTATTCCAAGGCATGTTGTGTAAATAAACATTGTTACTACTGTGTTTTGATGATGAGAAAAGCACCCCCGGGTTAATAAAGCAGCTCTGTAATGTGAGCATTATGCCAGGGATAACAATAATTCCAGGAGGAACTCCGGTACCTCTCATCAAGGGAGCTTAAACTAAATGGAAGTGACTTCCCTAGTTAGTGCGGCAGCTGACCTCCATCTCTGCAGCAGCTGAGTACTTCACTTTCAGGTGGTTCAAGGCCACACTGTATAGAAACAATTACAAACTGGGTTCCTGATGGCGTGGTTTTAAGTGCCTAAAAGCGGCTTTTATGTGCAGCACAGAGCATCCCCTGCTTCCACCATATCTAATCTGCTATTAATAGATGACTGTTTCATGCCATTTAACCATTGCTTCAGGAGCACTGTGAAAGAAGGGGAGGAGGAAAAAGGATGGAATGGAAAAAATGCATGCAGGAGAAAAACATGAACCTGGGGGGAAAAGATGATCAGATGAGAATATGCTGAATGCTATATAGACTGGTAAGTACAACACAGTGACAGGTTCCTTAAATGCTAAAGACAGACAGAAATTGCAGTTATTTTATTATCCTAAGCAAGCATCAGTTATTAAAACCCACACATAATTTATTTGTGAGAATTTAATATGCATCAGCAGCTCCTGGTAGAATTCCAGCAACCCAGACTGAAAGTTGGGAGGCTGTAGTTAGTGGGGATTTTTAGACCTGCAAAGGGGAATGAGCTGTAGCAGCACATCCCAGAGCACCCAATCCTGCAGCAGATGTTCATGGAAACAGTAGTGTCTCCTTAGGTTTGGGCAGGGCTGGATTCACACCTTACGCGCCCCTAGGCACAGCATCTTCAGCACGTGCCTACTGCGCCTAAGTGGAAATCTGGACCTGGGCTTGAGACCAGTGAGAATGTAGATGCTGTTAATGAAAGGGTACTGAGGTTATAAGGTGGGGAAGAGTGAGTGGGCAGGAGTGAGTGGCTCAAAAATTGCTGACATCTCTGTGAAACAAAGTGCGTAAGATAGAACATGCTCATTAGCTGCAATTATCACTTAAGTGAAAAATAAATACACTGAAAGGGGAAAAACACCCAGTATTTTTCCCTTTTTTACTAGTAGCTACAAATACCAAAAAAAACAGATGTAGAAGCTAAAAGTGCTAATACACGTCTTTGGAAGGGTGTGTACATGTTTGCTCTTAACTCATATACTTGTTTTCTTGTGGGCTCCCCAAAGCCTCTCTATGATACATTCAACATCTGGCAGATTGCTATATCAAATTCAAGGCATTGGCATAGTCTGACAAATACAGCCTTAAGAAAATGAGTGCAATGCATGATAGTGTTGATATAGCAAATTAATCACCTCTAGGTGGCAAGCCGTGTAGCACAGGGTCGCTTTTTGATCTCTTCCTCAGAGGGTTGAAGACTTGCTTGCATGCAGGCTTTTGTTCTGCAGGCACTGAGCTTGGATTTGAAGTTGAAAGGCTCTCTCTACTGGAAGAGTCAGGAATATCCCCACCTACTGCATAACAGGTAAAGATGAAGGAAAAGAAACCAGAATAAACCAGTTATGAAATATCCTCCAGCAAATAACAGATTAAACTTGCACTTAAGGGACACATTAATGATTGCCATTGATCTCAATGGAAGTTGCAAGGCTTGAAGAAAGCACAGGCTTTGGATTTTTCAACTCTAAAAATATTCCTCATAGGCCTTGTCAAAAAATGACCCACTTCTTAGAAGCAGTGTCAAACTCACCAATGGGCACAGTTGAACTGCTGCCAAATTGTTTAGCTGACAGTTAAGACCAGAACAAACTGGTCAGCACCCCTGGAAGATACCAAGATTCAAACCTTCTTAGAGAAAGAAAAAAAATACTTAGCTGAAGTCCTGCATTTCAGTGGCTATATCTGAGTATGATGGCATTTGACGTATTGTGGGAAACCAGAGAACCCAATACTTGTGTTTACAGATCTGTATTAACAAGGCAGCCATTTGCACACCAGTTTGCTATGTTTTAAAATCCAGTTGCATATTCTCCTTAGTTAAGATACAGAGAGCCCAGGAAAATATTTCTGTTCATTCATTTTCTTTCCTTCTAATCAAACATCAGGTCCCCTGCTCCATGGACTCATATGCCACTATAATACAGACCATATGATTGTGACAGCAAGTGGTGCAATATATTATGTTGCAGAGAATTTGAAAGGGGATGCAGATGGATATTTTTCCTGGATGCTCATTTTGTAACCATCTCTGACAGCAATTGGTACCTTGCAAGGAAACAAAATATTCTTGTCTGTGTTGGGGAAGAGAGTAAATCTCTTTTTCAGAACGTGAGAAACGGTGGTTCATCACTTTGTCTGGATAATAGAAAAGCCACAGTGATTGAAATCACTGAAAAAGCAGGGGGGTGTTTTTATTTGTTGACTGTAGTGTCTGGTCCAGTACGTGATTGCAGCCTAGGAAATCCAGATATCAGCAGGAAGCAATGAGGTGAAGCATAAAGGCAGTTATCAACCTGGAAAGCTGGAGTGGGGACAGCTCAAAAGCGAGAGACAACACAGTAACAAACTAGAGCAGACAAGGAATCAGGAAATGGGTAGAATAGAATCAAAGAGCCAAGCCCCTCCCTGGTGTAACTGAGCTGAAGCCAGTGGAGTTACACTAACCTTTGAGTATTACAGTACACTAATGATCCTACAATTTGCAAGAGTGTTACTGCGGTGAAATGTGTTTTAAATAAAGGCAGCGCTTAATTTGGTCTGGTGACTCTCTGATGTCTAGTTATCTGTAATCTTAGTTTCAACCTTCTAAATCCCCAAGGTAAAAAGATTACAGTAGCTAGAAGTTGGGATGACAGCAGAAGTATACTTGCTTCTAGGATTACATGGTGATGAAGGGTAACTGCCACATGTCATCAGCTGTCAATAAAGGGCTTGAGCCTGCTCTCGCAGCTATCAGTTGGAAAACTCCCATTTACGTCAGGAGGAGAAATCTCAGGCCCCATGGGCCAAATACACACTAGCTGGCCTATGGATCTCCGCTGCACCATCTGGCAGTGCTTCACTGCTGCCTCCCTCAGAGGCTCTGCTGGGGGTGGGTAACTATTTCCACCAGGGACTCCATAGCTGAAAGGGGAAGGGACAAATCAGTCTCGCTGGTGACGGCTGCCAAAGGAATGAACTGAATCAGCACATGTCCCAGCTGCCTTAACCATGCCCTCTTCCCTGCCAGTAACACCCACTTTTCTGACTGTGCTGAGTTTATATTGGAAGCAGCTACAGTATGGCAGGCATAAATGCAGCATTATGTCTATTTGTTCTCCTCCGACAACTGAGAGCTCATACAAAATCATTCCACTCAGATTCTTTCATGAAACTAGCAAACCTCATTAGATTACATCTTCCTCTGTCTGCACAACAATAAAGAGAAGGAAGGTTACCCTAAAGCACAGGCCCCCACCCATGGAATTGACACCTTTCTTTATCAAGACAGGCAGGCACAGAGCCTCGGTGGTATTTAGGCAGAGTTATGGAAGTTACGTGCCTAAATACCGTTGATCTGGGCCTCAGTTTCCTGTAGTATCAGAACTTACAGACATTCTGAGGTTTAAATGGCCAAGACACACTAATAATCACAGAACCATGCAGATTAGAACATGTGCATGTGACTACAGATGTACTGGGTCTTACAAAGTGGATTTGAAATATTAGCAAGAAGTTGATTACAGCTTCTTTTCCGGAGACACTGCAGGCAACACACAGAATGATCTTTCATGTAATGTATGCCAATTGCCTATACTTAAGGGTACGATTTTGTCATGAGTATTTTTAGTAAAAGTCATGGCTGGGTCACGGGCAATAAACAAACAAAAAAAAATCTTGGAAACTGTGACCTTTCCCTGACTTTTACTAAAAACATCCCTGACAAAATGGGGAGGGAGGAGGGTCCAGCATCCTGTCCCCGCCCCCCTGCAGCAGCTGGGAGCGGCAGGGACCCTGTTGCCCAGTGGCTGGGAGGGGTCCCCCACTGCCTGCGGTGACAGAGGAGCTGGAGGGGGGGCCCCCTGCCCTGGCCACTGAGCAGCTCCAGGGTCACTCTGCTGCAGCTGCTGGTAGCTGGGAACTGCAGGGAGTTTGGGGGGCACTGCCAGCGGCAGTAGCAGCTGGGGAGATGCGGGGGGGACCCCTACAGCCGCTGAAAAGCTCTGGGGTTCCCTCTGTTGCTGCCACAGGCTGGGAGCCATGGGGAGGGGCTGGCTGCTCGCGGACGCTAAGCAGCTGTAGGGGGGGCCCCCTGCCAGTGGTGGCGGCACCTGGGGAGCTGGGGGAGGCCACTGCGGCTACTGAGCAGTTCTGGGGTCCCTCTGCTGCTGCTGGCTGGGAGCTGCGGGGGCGGGGGAGGGGGGTCCTGGCTGCCTGCGGCGGCTGAGCCACTGCAGGGGGGACCCCTGCCAGCAGCAGCAGCTGGGTAGCTCAGGGGTCGACAGTGGAGACGGCAGCCAATCAGTTGTGGGGGGGTCCTGCCACCTGCAACTGCAGGAGAGTCCCCCGCTGCTCACGGATGCTGGGCTGCTGTGGGGTCCCCCACTGCCGGCAGCAGGTGGTCAGCTGTGGGGCCCCCCAGTGTCACTAAGTCGCTGGAAGTCACGGATTCCATGACGTCCATGACCTCCATGACATAATCTTGGCCTTACCTATACTATAGTCTTCTTGTGCTCTGTTCTCAGAGCTTGGTTGCTCATTATGCAATGAAGTTCCAAGATCCTCACTCAGTTCATACTCAGGCAACATGCCATTGGAAAGCAATAGGAGTTTGCCTATGTAAATACCTCAGGATTTAGCCTCATGCGTCCACTACCAGTCTTTTGTATTTCTCTCTGTTTGTCTCACTGCTACACAGCATGTCTTAGAAGAACAGAACAGCTTGTTTTCAGAGGTTCCAGACTGACTGGTACGTTTATGTCTAGATAATACTTAGTCCTGCCTTGAGTGCAGGGGACTGGACTAGAAGACCTCTCGAGGTCCCTTCCAGTCCTCTGATTCCCACTGCTGATTGGATGTCAGCAAGGGGTGTAGATGAACTGGTACTGAATGTGGTTTAACTGCAAGTTAGACCAAGACAAACCACAGCCAGAGTTGATTTAGTAAAACGAGGTTAAAACCTACTTAGAACAACCCTCAACCCTGGTTTTCTAAAACATTGTTAAATAGAGCTTGTCCTGGCCTATACTGTTGGTCCAGCCATGTTCAACTGCACCCCTTGCTCATGCTCATTGTCAGCAATGGGCAATTTTTCCAGTGCAGACCAAGCCAAAGAGGAAGTCCCAGTTTAGAGACATTGCACTGTAATGAGCCACAATGGGCTATACATACCACAGCAGTATCCGGACACCACCCATGCCATGGCACAGACAGGGGAACACTGAGGCTAGATATTTATAAAAAAGGAAAATGCTTTTCCACCACATTGCTCTCTAATTCAATTGCTAATCCTGGCTCACTCTCTAGTGTGTGGATAACAGCTAACTTGCCTGCATTTTAAAGAACATTACTTTTTTATGTGCCATTCTGTATCTGTAGGCTTGTAAATCTGTGCCTATCCTCAAAGCAATAAGCACATAGCAAGATACTGCTGCAGCTCTGTTCAGTTACTTTTGGTGTGAAACTCTGGGCTAGATAGAACCTTTTTAAGCAATCCAAACTATCAGTCTAAGTTACCTTGAGAGACTTGTGTATCGTTTGGTTCTGGTGGCCCAACGACAGCTTCTGCCACATCTGGAATTTGGAATGCACCTCCCTGGCATACACAATTAGCAATAGTAAAAACTGTTAATCTCTTTCCTTTGAAAAGTTCTCTTTGCACTTTACAAACATTTACCATGTAGAGACAGCAGCATCTACCACAGTGAAACCACAACAGCTTAACAGTGCACAGCAATGCTTTATAAAAATAATCACATACTGTACGTATGTATTCCTCTGCAACAACCAGACTGATACATTTCTACAAATGACATCCATTGTCCAGTTCAGACAATATTATTATACAGTTGTTTTAGGACTAGATTATACCTTGCAGAGCTTCCTTGAAACATTTTCATGTGAGAAGAATTTAGGGCAGCAGTGAGGCTGTGGGTGAGGACTCCCAGCCCCACGGATCTCCAGGGAAAAGACTACCCATTCCCACTGAGGAGCTGTCCCACCATGCTACCCTTTAGGCCCCTTCCCTCTGGGTACACTGCCTTGCTTGTACATACAATTCCTTAGTGAGAAGGTTGCTGGTGTGGAACCTGAGTTACTACTGTTTCAAGCAGTGGCAACCATTGGTATCCCTAATTAGTGAGCGGGAATGTTGTGGAGAGCAGCTCCTCCCCATTCCACCCCCCAGAAACCCCATGGTGCTACAATGCTGTGGAAGGGCCTTCAAAGGCTCTGGGGGAAGTGGGATCACGCAGCAGAGCTCGAACTCCCACCTCCACGTCTGCCCCTCTCCAGCCATGATTTCACCATTTCTGCTGTACTCTGCATGTACGAGCAGAGGATCGTTCTGTTCTGTTTGCCGATCACTATTTGCACGAGTAGTGGTACAGGTGTCAGGAACAATCACATTCAATTACTAGTGCTTAACACTCCAAGATCAGTTTAATTCACTCCTCCACAAGGCAAATCCTTTCCTTAGCCTGGTGCTTGCATTACAGAAGACTGCCACGAATGACTGCAGAGTTATATTGACCTAAAAAGGAGCTACAGGAAGATGTGGACTTTGTTTCATTATAAGATGAGGAGGGCTGTGAGCAGCATACCCTGCTTTACATGAAAACAGCTGCTGTCACTAGCAAATATGCTAACAGCAATGAGGAGAAATATGTGAAAGGCTAATGGATTTATGTTTAGGAATGATCCATTTGAAAGTTGTATCCAGTTTTACTTGCTCTTAAAAAATGCCCCCCACAAATGCTTAAGAATCCAAATGAGGGAAATGTCTGCTGGATTTCCCACTATCTGCAAAAGTGAGTCTGGTAGACTTTAAAGGTAATAATTAGAGATATACCAATCTCCTAGAACTAGAAGGGACCTTGAAAGGTCATTGAGTCCAGCCCCCTGCCTTCCCTAGCAGGACCAATTTTTGCCCCAGATCCTTAAATGGCCCCCTCAAAGATTGAACTCACAACTCCGGGTTTAGCAGGCCAATGCTCAAACCACTGAGCTATCCCTTCCCCCATATGTGGTGATACAAAATTATGTAACCCAAAGGTACTATCCTGCTGTTCTCAGCTAGAAAACTACTAGATGTACAAATTCAGTTCTTCTAGCTCTCAGTTCAATCTTATTTCTGTCGTAAAGAAAGGTTGCTAGAATCCCATGGACTGTACCTGCTCACAACTGATCTGTCTCACCACAGCTTCATATGGAGGAGGGGGATCCAAAGGACAGAACACTTCAACTCCTTTCATTCTAGCTCCATAAATATGTGGTAATGGAATAACATCCGATCCAAGCATCCTAGGGAAAATAATTTTGTATTATTCTCCTCCTTCATGCAGCTTTCTACCTGCAAAAAGATATGATTAGCTAGAGAATTTCATTGGTTCTGCTGTGCAGGCTCACAGTAAAAGTTAATGAACTCAGAGACCAGCAAGAGATTTTTCCAGAATGCCATGGGAAACTAATGTCTGGGACTCACCCCTCCAGAATCTTCACAAGGACTTTGAAACAGCCAAAGAAGAGACTGCCCCCAAGAGAATCCCTCTCAGTTTAATACTGAATCCATTTCATGCAGATATGAGAGTTTTGGGTCCAAACATTCAAAAATAATCCTCTCGGGTTGAGCATCCAAAAATGGGGGCAGCCAAACTTAGATATCTGTGATCTGAATTTAATTCTAACTGAAGTCAATGGGAGTTCAGCAACTCTTAAAGGCGCTCATGATGACAAGCCTTAGATGTTTAAATACAGGCACACAAAAACTGGCACCAAGCTTAGGGTCTACTTTTGAAAAGTTAGGCCCTGAAACTAGTCAGTAAGTAAACACAGATATGATTGATGAATCCTATTAGCTCATTGTTGTCTTTGATGCACGGAGATCCCAGTAACCCAAAAGTACAATAGAAATCTCGATCAGCCCTTCCCTCCTACATTTCCCTTAGAGATAGCTAAGCCAAAATAAGAGAGTGGAGCTCTGTTGTCTATGTCTGCTGAGTTTGTTGTTGTAAATGTTACTTTTTATTGCATGTTGTTATCCTGACATATTTAACATCTGAATAAACAAACACTAGTGACTGACATCTCAAGGGCTGGTTTCCTCACAAAGCACTGACTTTGAGAGTCACTGGGTTTTGAAATCTCCACTAAAACCCATATTTTCACTGACCTCCAACTGCTGTTCACATTTTCTATTTCTAGATTGTGGGACCATAATTTTATATCACATGCAATAGCTCACCCAAAAAAAAAAAAAAAAAAAAGGAATTCAACAAGCATCCCCTATATGGTGCATGTACAATAGAGTTTGTGCCTAAAACAAAACCAGAGTCTCCAGATCCAGTCCAAACTTTGTGGCTTGAGCTGTTCTAGCTGACTATGGCAGAGAAATATGCTGTATATGTGACACATCTCGCCCTACATTTTGGGAGCCTGGTTGGCGGGGGGGGGCGGCAGTGGGTTGTGTGGGACAGGTAGGGGATGAGAAATGTCTGTGAAAGTGTTATTGAGGAACTCCAGATGAACTGGAGCAGGAATGGCAATGCCTAAAAATAATTGCAGAGGGGAAAAGAGGAACATAGTCAGCTGCTTGCAACATGGGAGGAAAAAGAAACTTAGGCATCAGTTGGTGAAGGTTCATGGTCAAGGAGATGAGAAGGAGGGAAAGAAAAGCAAGGTGGCTCCTTTGCCAAACCTTTATAAAACTAAAAAAGTTTGGGATCAGTTCACTTTGGGGAAAAGCATGAAGTTCAAGCTGGTTCTCATTTTAACCAAACTACTGCAGCCATCCCTAAAAATAATGAGTTGTCATTATGTTGAACAATGGAAGGGAACATTAAGAGGCTAATTTTACATGATCTCTGGGCAATTCTCAGGTATTCTATATGTACAATGAATCTGGGTATGTTTGTTTTAATATCACCCGTGATAATGGAACGTGTGTCCCCTGTACATTTATTTCGTGTAAGGAAAGGCCTTACTGAACCTTTCAGTTTTATTCTTAAACTAATCTAATCTTATCTAGTGAAGGTGTTCCTATTGTGTTTGTTAATATAGCGTCTTGGATTCAACATTATGTAAAATTTTACTTGGGGGACATAGGATTAAAAAAGCATTAAAAAAAGAGTTCCTCTGTTTAAGCAGTTCCCATGAATGCTGGGGGGCAGGTTCTGTGTGTTTGTTTTTTAGTTTGTTCATGATTTATTTATTTATTTTATGGTGGTGAGAGGAATTCAAATAGTAGTGACTCATGGAATTTGTTTCAGTTTAAGTGAGGAACTAGGATCACTATTCATCTTTCTATTCTAGGCAATATTTCCCTGTCCATCAAGAGAGATTCCTTCTATTCTCCTTTACCAGCTTTTGCATGACAGTACAAATGCCTGTCGTCACAGGACTTGCCCCAAGATTTTAGTGAGGTGGAGAAGCCATCAGACTATCTCAGTGAGGGCATCAAAGGTGGAAGACATTTACAGGTTAAGATGTTCATTTTCAGTAAAATCTTACGCTAAAAATCACAAGGCAGGGGTTGGGGTAGCTTTCTGAGTAGGGCCTACATGAGGGTAGAAAAATAATAGTGTACTGGGCCCAGCACTTTTTTGGTATGGGAACCCCATGCTCATTAGGGCTGGTACACTGCTCCCAGACTATGACATAGTTCTCTACTGGTTGTGGCTTTAGAGCAAAAAGGTTTGGAACCTTTGTCATCTCCTTCCTCTAAAACAGTGGCTCTCAGTCAGGGGTACGTGTATTCAGAGGTCTTCCAGGAGGTACTCAACTCATCTAGATCAGTGCTTCTCAACCTGGGGGTTGCAGTCCCCAGTGAGGAATCACGGGCTAGGTTTATGGGGGTTGCAAGTGCAGTGCTGACAATAGCAGGTGACACGCAGAGCAATTGCTCAGGGCCCCATGCCACAGGAGGCCATGCAAAGCTAAATTACATGCGGGCAAAGGCATTTAATTTGAACAGGAAGTGTCCTCAGTCTTTGCTGTTGGAGCTGTTCCACTTTATTTAACGACAATTTGGGGCAGCACAAATGTCAGGATAACACCTAAGTCCCTTAGTGCTAAGACAGAGGGGAGTTGAGACAGGGTCAACTTGTTCCATATTACAGGCAAACATCACTGTGACTGTAAGGGGGCTGAGAATGAGCATGACTCAGGCAAACAAGACTGAGACCAAAGAGGGTCTGTTCAGTTCAGTTACCACAGACACATTGGTAAGTCCTTGAGCATGGCCATGCTTTGTGAATGCCACAAGCACTGAGATCAGGGTGGGGAATGCAGAATAGTCACCATTCATGCATGCCAGAGCCTGACACCCAAAACCAGGGTGGGGAATTGAGACCAAGCAGTCTCAATTCATGCCCTAGACACAGAGCCCTGAGACTGAGGGTTGGGGTGTCCAAATAGGTGTGTGAGGGGCATTCTGGAGCTCCCCTTTCCCCTGTGCTGCTGCGGGGAGGGGGCAGAGTGAGAAGAGCTCTAAACAAGCTCTAGCAAATAATGACAGAGTGACTGGGTGCTGCCAGACCATTCTGTGCTTCCATTCACTTTTCTGTGTGCCTTCTCCACATCTTCAAATGCTTTACTGAATGTTTGAGCTTTCTCCAAGATGAGTCTCATCTCATCTTCTGGGAGAACATCATTGTTCATGCAGTGGCCAAGTACCATTCATTTCAAGCAATTCTTTGCCTCATTTATAAGTTTGTGGATTCTACTGCCATGGTTATATGCCTTCCTCTTAGAGCATGGCTGATGACTAAAGCACCATAGATCAGTGGGTCTCAACCAGGGAGTACCAGGGCCGCCCGGGGGGGGGAGGGGGGGCAAGTGGGGCAATTTGCCCCGGGCCCCACAGGGGCCCCCATGAGAGTTTTTCGGGGCCCCTGGAGCAGGGTCCTTCACTCACTCCAGGGGCCCTGGAAAACTCTCGCGGGGCCCAGGCCCCCGGAGCTTCTTCCGCTCCGGGTCTTCGACGGCAATTCGGCGGCAGGGGGTCCTTCCGCTCCGGGACCCGTCACTGAAGTGCCCCAAAGACCCGCGGAGGGGGGGTCCTTCCACCCCAGAGTGCCCCGAAGACCCCCCCGCCGCCAAAGACCCCAGGCCCCCTGAATCCTCTGGGCGGCCCTGGGGAGTACTCGGCTTATCTAGATCAGTGTTGCTTAATCTGGGGATTGCAGCTCTCAGGAGGGGTCATGGGATGGGTTTAGGAGGGAGTCACAAGTGCAGGGCTGTCATTAGGGAGTGGCAAGCAGGACAACTGCCTGGGGCCCCACAGCACAGGAGGCCACGCGAAGCTAAGTGACGTGCTTTAGCCCCAGGTGGCAGGGCTTAGGCTTCAGACAAGGCTCACAAGTGAAAAACAGGCTCAAGTATCACACTGAAATGTAAGTACAATATTTATATTCCCATCAATGTATTTTATAATTATATAATACAAATTAGAAAGTCAGCAATTTTTCAGTAATAATGTGCTGTGTCACTTTTGTATTTTTATGTCTGATTTTGTAAGCAAGTAGTTTTTAAGTGAGGTAAAACTTGGGGTGTGCAAGACAAATCAGACTCCTAAAAGGAATACAGTAATCTGGAAAGGTTGAGAACCACTGCTCTAAAAAGCCAGGGACTGTTATCTCTTTAACTCATGCTGGCTGGAGGTTCAAGAGCTGCAAAACTAAATTTGAGGATGGCGTTGTCATACTCTCAGTTCAACCATGTCACTGGGACATTGACTTCCCAGAATGTCTTTAGATTTGATGATCAGGGGCGGCTCCAGGCACGAGCACGCCAAGCGCATGCCTGGGGCGGTAAGCCACGGGGGGCGCTCTGCCGGTCACGGTGAGGGCGGCAGGCAGGTTGCCTTCGGTGGCATGCCTGCGGATGGTCTGCTGGTCCCACGGCTTTGGCGGGCCTCCTGCAGGCGTGCCGCTGAATCCGCGGGACCAGGGACCTCTCGCAGGCAAACAGCCGAAGGCAGCCTGCCTGCCGTGCTTGGGGTGGCAAAATACCTAGAGCCGCCCCTGTTGATGATGGTGGCAAGTCCAGTGACCATAAAAACAACATCAGTCATCAGGATGTGGACTGAGGTTTGAAAATGCATGATGGGTTTTTAATATCATGAGGGGGTTTTGTTTTTTTTAAATAACTTGATCTTCATTGTGAGGAATCCCTCCAACCCCCAAATAAAATTTAAAGCCAAACAGCAATGGAGTTAATGGCCTCATGAGCAAGAACTCCCTCCAGCCCCTAAGTGCGCACCCAGAAAAATATCATCTGGGTGTTTCCTTTCTACCATATTCTTCCTGTGAAAGGTTCCATCTAATCTAGAACAATTACTGCTATTATGCTAATCTTGAAAAATTACTTAATTACTATGTCTGCTTCCTTGTAAAACAACAAGATTACAGGTAGGAGTAAAATATACTGCATCTGTAAAGCTAGTTTGTTGTCTGTGTCTGGCACTAAATAAGAAATTTAAAAGGTTTCAGGGAGAGCACGTCACATGGATGTACAAACAAAAATCCACTGGCTTCAAAAACAATGGATTTGGCTCTGCATTTTGAAGGGTGGAGGAGGATGTGTGCTCATTCCAAATGTGTTCTTGGCATGCATTTTGGTCTCTGCAATGCTTCCTTTATACTAGAGGTATCTCTGTTTTGGAAGTTCCCCAAATGTGCTTCACTGATGGCATTTCCATCGCCTGGAGGTAGCTCCTGATCTGTTCACTTCTGAACAAGGCTGATCTGATTTTGGAAGCTGAACCACTGTAGTTCCGGGATAGAAAAGCAGGTCACTGAGCCTGCTTGGCATTCAATACACAAACAGGGGGAGGGACAGGGTAATGGAGGAGAAAAGGTCAGGTCAAATCTAAATCACACATTGCTGGACACAGTGGATCTGATCTAGGGTGAGTCATGTTTCCCAGTCTCCCAAGACAGGAAATTAAATCTGTCTGTTGCTTTCTACTTCTGAGCTCATTACACCATAAAAAATGCAGCAGAACTTAACACAGCCCTCGTAACACCACAGACCCTTTTCATCAGCAAGTCATGAAATTATATTTCCATTTTCTGCTAGCCTGAAGCCCATCTCTAGAACAGATTAATAGCAATAAGAATATTTTATTTACCTAATGAAAGTCTTTACTGTAGAATGACAAAAAAATAAAACCTCACAATTCTGAGACTAAAGGATCTGAAGCTCTGCCTGGAAGTGTTCAACTGAATACAGGTGCCAGAAACTGCTATTTTAGGGCCTGCCCTAATTTCCGCTCAGAATATAATTAACCTAGTTTGCTTTTGCCTAAGACACAAAAGTTATTATACA
The DNA here is from genome assembly GCF_016161935.1 of Mauremys reevesii. NCBI lineage: Eukaryota > Metazoa > Chordata > Testudines > Geoemydidae > Mauremys > Mauremys reevesii. Next base: position 90,615,276 of record NC_052628.1, on the reverse strand, counting down.
CACACTTGTGAAAAGTACACGGGATCATCCCATAGGATCTTTAATAGCTACAAAGGTCACAGCCTTGGTTATATCTAACATCTCCAGCAGTTCTCTACCCTTTAGTGCCATACTGTGACCTACCTTAAACTGGTGTAATTTGGTGAGGAATTTCTTCCATACTCTAAATCTGTGACTATTACAAATATTCACGGGTGGGTTTTTTTGAAACATCTGTGATATCTATTACAGTAACTCCTCACTTAAAGTTGTCCTGGTTAATATTTTGTTGTTATGTTGCTGATCAATTAGGGAACATGCTCATTTAAAGTTGTGCAATACTCCCTTCTAACATCATTTGGCAGCTGCCTGCTTTGTCCACTGCTTGCAGGAAGAGCAGCCCATTGCCACTAGCTGGTGGGGGCTTGGATCCAGGATGGACCAGCAGCCCCCCTATCAGCTCCCCGCTCCCCTAAGTTCCCTGTGCTGCAGTCACCCAGCAGGCTATCAAATGCGGAGCAGGTCAGCTGTCCCTCCCCCACTGCCATGTGTTGGTCCTGCCCTCTGCCTTGGAGCTGCTCCCAGAGACTCCTGCTTGCTGTGCAGGAGGGGAAAGGGGGGGCTAATGTAAGGGTGTCCCTCTCCCCCCTGCTCCTGCACCCCACTTACCCCGTCTCCATATAGAGCAGGGAGGGGATACGGACGGAGAGAGACAGAGAGAGCGTGGGGCAGCAGCTGCTGTCTCAACTTTCTGATCCACTTAAAAAGACAATGCACTTAAGAGTGGGTCAGCTTACTTAAAAGGGCAGTGTGCATCTCTCTCTCCCTCTCTCTCCCACACACACAAGGTGTGTGTCTGTCTCTGTCTCTGTCTGCTATGCTGTCTCCCCTCCCTCATGTTTGTTCAGCCTTGTGTGAGAGGCTACATTATCAACAATGTGTTAACCCTTGAGGGCTCAGCCGAGTGCTAGTTCATCATTTAGCAGCAAGGCATTCCCTGGGAAATATCCCTCCCTCTTCCACCCTCTAACTTCAACCAAGTTATCTCAACCAAGCTTCACAATCATCATAGCTGTGAACAGTATTAAATTGTTTGTTTAAAACGTATACTGTGTTTATATCTATATAATATATAGCTTTTTGTCTGGTGAAAACAATTTCCCTGGAACCTAATCCCCAATATTTACATTAATTCTTATGGGGAAATTGGATTCGCTTAACATTGTTTCGCTTAAAGTTGCATTTTTCAGGAACATAACTACGTTAAGTGAGGAGTTACTGTATTTGTATTACAGTAATGGCTACAGGCCTCAAATAACATTGTGCCCCAGGTGCTGTATGTACAGAGAGACAGCTCTTGCCCTGAAGAGCTTACTATCTAAGATGACAAAGGGTGGGAGAATGGAAGTAGTATTGTCCCCATTTTACAGAAAGGGAACTGAGGCATGGTGAGATTATGACCCTAATCCTACAACAAGAAGCATAAACTGGCTTCTGGGGTGGAAACCTACAAACAAAACTGAAACTTGCTGGATTTACTATATGATTTTTAACACACTTTTTTAAAAAAGGCAACTTATATTATTATGGGTCTGAAGCTAACTTACTAAAGAACACCTTCCTATTTTCTCTTTCCAACCTTTACGCATTGGAAAACTCCCTGGTAAAAGCCACACAGCTATTACTTTATCCTCCTTAAGACTCACTTCTGCTGTAATGCCTTCTAAACCCTGCCTAATGAACATGGGTAGGCAGTGATGAGATATGACTGTTCCTCTCCCCTTTCCTTCCTTCTCCGACTCCCTGGTACTAACTCCTCCATGTCTGCCATTTTCCCTCACCCTACCGCTACTCCCCTCAAAAAAATTAAACCAATAAAATATGTATCTAACAGAAGGTTGTGCCTGTTCCACATCATGTTCTTTTGACTGTATGTTAGATCTCTGTCCCCTTTGTCTGGTTGGGTCTTTTATATTATAAACCCTTCAGGGCAGAGATTGTATCTTTATCTAAGTTTGACAGCCCTGGAAACTGAAATCCTCTCTTTGTGCTTGGGAAAGGTGCTTTGCAGGCAATAAAATGCAAAGCTCTCCACTGACCTGAAATGACTAATCTCTAGCTCTATGGCCTACAGTAGGCCTCAGGACATGCTGTCCTCACAGATCCTCAGGATTGTCCATTTGGTGCCCGGCACATCTTGGGAAAGGGACAACACTGGTACCTTTGCAACTTTCTGATCCTCACGCTGCCAGGCTCTGGTCCAGTCAATTTAGGGTAAGTCTTCATAGCTCTTATTCAGGATTTGCCCCTAATCCCGTCCTGTCCACACAAAAAACCCTTTCTCCCAAGTTTGGTGGTGCTTTATTCTGGGCTAGCTGGCTCATCTGAAGCTATAGGCTAAAGCCCAAATGCTGCTTTCGCTGGGGCTGGTAACCTGCCCACCGTGCAGTGAGGATGCAGGCTAAACCACTCTTGCGCTGACAGCCCTCCTAAGCCGTCACACAATTCCATCCATGGGCCCAGAAGGACAGACAAGTTCTCCCACAATTCATTAGTGAGCATGGAGTGATTCATCTTACTGCAGCACTGAAAGCTATGAGCTATCACCCCAGAAGTCCTAGAGACAAACAAGTGAATGCAGGACCAGTGTGGGCCCAGTAATGTAAGTAGGGCTTTGCAGTGCAGCTCACACCCAGGCTAGGCTAACCCAGGTACTCAGGCCTGGGTGCCGATCATGCTAGTTAATTCTGCAGTGAAGCAATCTTAGGGCTACTTTAGGATATACCAGCTGCAGTGGCCCCCCAAAGGGGACAGTTCTGGCAGCCAGAGATCTCCAGAACACAACGGCACTTTTCCCTAGTCACATTCTCTGCATGAGATGGAGCTGTGAAGGTGGAGATCAATGCTGACTAGCTGAGCTGTCTTTAAGGCTACTCTGTGCGTCAGGAGTGGTGCAAAGCAGTTGGGTCTAGCCCTCAGTCTGGCCTGGCTCAATTAAGAGTCCTTACATCATCACAGATGTTCTCGATAATGCCAAGTTACAGTATTTCTCTTACTTTGAGACAAGCTCCTGCAGGCGCTTAGGTGAAAACTGCACATTTATAGCCTCAGGCCAAGTTGGAATTACAATAGCTATATTGCCCTACATCATCCATCCTTTCAAAAGCATGGCAGTACTGTACAGTGAGTTACAGCAAGAAATGTCTTTGAGAGGATGCGTTTAAGCACTGTTCCATAAGATAGTGTTTCCCAACCAAGGGTCTGCAGCCCTCCCAGCCAGTTTGAGGGGGCTGCAGGACCCCATGGCTTAGCCCAGTGCCCCAGCGTCCTTGTGGGGCTGAAACCATGAGCGGACCCATGGGAAGCCCCGAGCCTCAGCGCTCCCCCTGGCCCTAGAGTCCTGAGCACGGCACCCCCAATGGGGCTGAAGCCAGAGCCACGGGGCTGAAACCCCAAGCACCGGCACTCCCCGTGGGGCTGAAGCTAGGAGAGGCGCCATAGGGCCAAAGCCCAGCACTCCGAGCCCCAGTGTGTCTAAAGCCCCAAACCCCGGTGCCCCCATGGGGCTGAAACTGGGAGCAGAGCCGCGGGAAGCCCCGCGCCTCAGCCATTCCCCGTGGGGCTAAAGCCCCGAGCCCTGGTGCCCCAGCAGAACTGAAGCCAGGAGAGGAGGCACGGTGCTGAAGCCCAGTGCCCCAAGCCCTGTTGCTCGTGTGGGGCTGAAACACGGAGTGGAGCTGTGGGGCTGAAGCCGAGAGCCCCTAACCCCAGTGCTCTCCATGGGACTGAAGCCAGAGCCATGGGGCTGAAGCCGGGAGCCATGGCGCTCCCTGCAGGGCTAAAGTTGGGAGTGGAGCCATGGGGCTGAAGCCCGGAGCCCAGAGCTGCCCCTCCCCCACAGCCTGCAGTCTGGCACCCCGAGCCGCCCACTCTGTGGCTGAAGCCCGAAGGCTCCCATACACCCGGTGGCTTAAGCCAGGAGCCCTGAGCCCCCCTCGCCCTCTGCTGGGCCCTGGAGTTTTTATAGCATGTTTGGGTAGGGGGGCTCAGAAAGAAAAAGACTGAGAACCCCTGCCGTAAAAGACACGTAGAAAAGACAATGGTTTCGTGCTTTTTACCTGCGGTTCATTCTGGGTGTGCAAGAGTAGAATGTAGCAAAATATGATGGAGGTGGCACAGGTGGTACAAAGTCCTCAGGATCAGAAATGCGGCCTTGTTCCTCAACTTCCTCTACAGACACCTGAGATTCATCCTAAACAAACACAATCTCTGTTAACCAACAAACTTCTCTATGTTGGTGTAATGTACAAATAAACAGGACTAAATTATACAGAAGCTCTGGCTACTGGTTCTGCAGCTCTATGATCATTACTGCTGTATTTTATTAGATAGTGCCTTGCACTCACTTACTATGCAGGATCTTCTTGTTGCAAATATCTGCAAGTAACGCAGGGCAGCTGCTACCAAGCATACTGTGGTTGTCAGAGCGTTGAGGGCACACAGAGCAAAGAGAACTTTCTGAAGAGCAAAAAGATTATGAAAGTTATACATCAAACACCAGCAAAAGTCGAGGGAGGAGGAGGAAGAGAACAGTAATAATCTTTACAATCTATACTTTGACTCACTTCCAGATGATCTGTGGGATCTGGCTAATTTCTAAGGGTTTATTAGATTCATGGAATATCAAGGTTGGAAGGGACCTCAGGAGGTCATCTAGTCCAACCCCCTGCTCAAAGCAGGACCAATCCCCAACTAAATCATCACAGCCAAGGCTTTGTCAAGCTTGACCTTAAAAACCTCTACGGAAGGAGATTCCACCACCTCCCTAGGTAACTCATTCCAGTGCTTCACCACCCTCCTAGTGAAATTTTTTTCCCTAATATCCAACCTAAACCTCCCCCACTGCAACTTGAGACCATTACGCCTTGTTCTGTCATCTGCTACCACTGAAAACAGTCTAGATCCATCCTCTTTGGAACCCCCTTTCAGGTAGTTGAAAGCAGCCCTAGGATCCACTAGGGGGCACAGAATGAAGGAGAGGGGGAAATCAGAGAAGTTTCAGGTTGCTGAAAAGAGGGTCAAATCTTCTCCAAGCAGGAGTTCTGGCCCACCTCACCAACTTGCTGTGGGAACCCTTCCCTCGTTCCTTGGGCCAGGAACTCACATGCTTTCCTAACTAGGCCAAGAATCAGGAGAGAGGAGGAGGTGCTTGTCAGCAGCATAGTCTGCAGATCAAGAACAAACTACACTGGAGCCGGAAGCAGTTTCTGGGCAAGGAAATGGGCTGGAAGTCAATGGGAATTGCTGTATGGCAAAGGGCAACACATTTTAATACTGTATTTTCTCCCTGTAATGTAAAGATTCTTGAAGCATTAGTTCTTTGGTGCTGCTTTCACAGTACCTTGAGTAGAAGGTGAACAGCGCTACATGACTGGACTGGGTATAGCTTCAATGCATTCTCTTTCTCTGTGCATTTGGCTGGGTGAAATTCTTCACAGCAGAAACAAATCTTGCTTTCACCCAGATCCACCTTTAACAGTAAAAAAAATAATGTGAATTATGATTTAATTTACAGAGCAATTTCACACAACACATCTTGATGTCAAATACACAGCTGGATATGCTCTACAATATATCTGACTGACCTAATCATATGCATACAAAATCAAATCTGCATAGTTCAGTATGCCAGTGATTTATCTGTTCCATTACCATCACATTAGACATATTTGTTTCTCTCTTATCTAAACCAATCTTTGAATTTATCAATGAAGTCTTTTGAATTTACTTTATATTTAATCACAGTCTTATTCTTCACAATGACATCAATATCTAAATGATCTCCTTTGATTCTACGCTAGCAGGTTTACTTTTGGAGCAGCTAGCCTTTTTTTAACTAACACATAATCCATATTTTGTATCTGTAGTATATGCTCCCATTGGGCAGTCAATAGCACAATACTACACCAATAATAAATGTTTCTGACACCCGGAACAATATTTCTTTCCTTGACAACCCGGTAAGACTATATCTATGCTCCATAATTGTGTTTGGAACTTTCAGGTTCATTTTGTCATCTCAATTTCCAAGTAGAAAGGCAGGTCTCTTCAGTGCTTTTAATTAACTGCCTAACTCGCCCCAGTCACAACTTTGGAGGTATTTCCCCATGTGTACCAGATCATATGTCCAGGACTTTTCTGAGCTGCAGCCTATGGTTTCTTGAAGAGATGAGCACTGAGATTCTCAATAAAGCATTTAAAATGTCTTGTCTGAATTATTATTCTCCTCCGCAACATATCTCTCAGTGGGTTGGGGATTGTGCAGACTTTGACCACCAAACTGCTTGTAAGCACCAGAATCTGATGCCATTACTCCAACTCATATGTTCTGGAAGCTGCACTGGCTTCCTGTGAAGCAAAGGATTATATGTTAACAATAAAATCTAGGGGGTGGGGAATCAAAGTTTTTATAAGCCCCAACATATCAACACCTATCAAATCTGTGGGATCTCCACTATCCCATACACTTCGGTTTAGTTTAGATCATTTTGCTGTTTCTTTACATTAATGAGAGCTCTTTTGCCTTCTCCCGCTCTTTCTACAGAATGCTTTCCCCCCCCCACACTTTTATAGTCATTGTTCTGAGTATCTGGTAAAACAAGTCAATTATTAATATGTAGTTTATTTGGTCGCACCTTTTCATATTTTATTTTCATGAGTTCTACTAAGTGTAATGGACTGAAAAAAGAACGCTGTCTTGTACGTCACCTTAATTAAATATGATTTTCCTAATTTATAAGAATTAGGCCTGATTGCTCTTTCATGCTTCTCAGACTGCTTATCCTCTCCAGATAATAAAACAAACCCTTTATCGCAATCATGCTGTTATCCACTATAAGAAATCAGTATACCAGCCTGTCAGGATTCTGTTCACCAACATTTCGGAGGCAGAGGTATCTCTGGGATTCCGTCCCACGTTCTTTTCTAAATGTGACTGACCAGCTCCATGTTGAATCAACTTGTACTTCAGGCTGTGAAAGGCAGGACATGGCTCCTACTGTGTCCAAGAAAGCCACTTCTGGGCCAGCCACAGAGGTTTGCTAAAGAGCAAGGGGCATCCTGTTGCCTAAGGACTGAGCACAGTGCCTCCTCAGCACGACCAGCCCATGGACCAACAGCCTGAACTTGGATCATATGCATGCATGGCAGCTCCTGATGTGGCCAATGCAATGACTGTTTCAATAACACACTTTTAAATAATATTTCCCCATGTCCTATAGTTATTAAGATTTGTGTCCGACACTTTTCAATAGCCAATTTTATTTATTTTAAACTAGTTTTAAAGAGCTCTACCCAGTGATATTGTGACACTGGTAAACCAAGTGCCAGCTCTGGCCGAGGCCATAGGTGCTGGCTAAGAACTGACAAACTCACAGCTGGAAACCAAACCAGCTCACCTGTATGTTAGTTTTGGTCAAAATAGGTATGTTTTATAAGAATGTATTTAGTGTTTAGACTCTGTGAAATGCTTGTAAGTTGCTGCATGCATTAATCTCGCTTGTAATGGCTTTATTCCATGCTATAAGAAAATATGTCACACGCTTAAAGTTAAGCACATGCTTAAGTGTTTTGCTGAATCAAAGCCTAAATTAATATGTAATATTTTTATTTTTGCTATTCTGTGGTTGCACTTCACAACATCTTGATTTGCTGCATAGATTAATCTATCAGCACACTTAGGAAGCCAGCAATGCCAGCTGCAGTACTTGACATGTAGTCAAGAAGAACACAGAGTTACCAAGTCTGCTCACCAGGTCACATCTTGGTACACTGGACACAAACTGAGCACCTTGACATCCTAGGATAAATCCAGCCAGGTTCAAGAGAACACAGACGACAGACAGCAAAACAAACAGGTTAACCTGAAACAGAAAAACATAGTTAACAGCAATGGAAAAAAGATAATGAACTATAGTGAACTAATAAGTGAATTAATTCTGGCTATATTGAAGTCAAGGGCAAAACTCCCATTGACTTCAGTGGGGCTAGGATTTCATCCCTTCATCCCTGGTATCTCATCCAGGGCCGGTGCAACCATTTAGGCAACTTAGAATCTCATCCAGGGCCGGTGCAACCATTTAGGCGACCTAGGGCGCTGGCATTTGGCGGGGGGGCGGCATTTTCTTCAGCAGCGACCGCATCTTCGGCCACCCAGGTTGCCACCAGCATTTAGGTGGAGGGAGCTGGGGCAGGGGGGTGCGAGGAGGGCCGCCTGCAGCAAGTAAGGGGGGGGGGCGGCACGCAGGGGAACTCCCCGCCCCAGCTCACCCCTGCCCCGCCTCCTCCCCAGCACGCTGTGGTCGCTTCACTTCTCCCGCCTCCCAGGCTTGCGGCGCCTAAGCTGCCGCAAGGGGGGCACTTCAGGGCGGAGGGGGGGGAGCTGCCCCGGGGGCTCAGGGTGGAGGAAGCTGCTGCGGGGAGTGGGGCGCCTCAGGGCGGGGGCGCGGGGTGGGGGAGGGCACAAGGTGGACGTTTCGCCTAGGGCGCGAAACATCCTTGCACCGGCCCTGATCGCATCAAAAAGGACTGAGCTTGTCAATTATTTTGGACATGAACTTTCTGCAAAACTTGTTGTCTACCCCTTTTTCCTCAGAGTCTGTACAGCAGCAGACTATATGCCCTGCAGGTCAAGTACAGAGACCTATAGGTACAGTATTATTCTCTTATTAGCACTGCAAGAAATAGTTGGTACCTTTGGTGTACAGTACAGTTTAAAAGAGCTGAAGAAGCTTTTGAACCAGCTTTTAAAAGGTTATTTTTCTACTGGTGGGAGAGAGAGATTTTCAGTTGAGTCCTGCAAATTGTCTAAAAGCCCTAAAAGGCCAGCATCCTGACTAGTTGAAAGATGTTCCTGCAGGTGCAAAGAGTGATTTGTAGAGTTCCCGACTTCCATTTTAGATTAGCCTCTCAACACAACTGGATCATTAGGAAATTTGAGGCGGAAACATCTTGCAGCACCATTTATTCAACACGGGCAATTTTCAAAACTGTTTTGCAGGGCAAATACTTCAAAGTATCTGACGTAATGCAACTAGGAAACAGACATATTAAAAGAATTTCAGTTCTAATATTTTATTTCCTTTCTACTACCAAAAATAAAATCTCTCCAGTCACGTAACAGACAATGCTTCTGATCTGCAAAACCATCATAAGAACATAAGAAAAAATCATCTATTTGTTTTCCACCCCAATACTGAATTGATTTAAACATTTCTTGTAACTAACTAGTGACCGACCTGGCTCCAGAGAAACCCAGAGAGAGAGGCAGAACAGCCTCCTGCAGTGGGCGGGTGGCGCCGGCGGAGCCCGCCCGGCCCGCAAGGGGGGGCCCGGGGCAAAGGGGCGGGACAGGCCCCCTCAAGCCCCCTCAACCGCCCCCAGCGGAGCAGCGCTCCTGCTCCTGCTGCTCGGGCCACCCGCGGCCGGCCGGCAGAGCCCAGTACCCCGGACAGGTACGCCAGAGCCCGGACGGACCACCCCTCAGCCAGGTACGGACTCGAGCGGACTACCCCCTCCACAGACTGCCGTGGCCGCGAGCTGGCGCAGCCCCCCTGCCCGAGCCCGGAGCTGTGACCGCCCCCCGAAGGACGAGTCCAGAGAGCCGGGCAGCAGCCGGCAGCGAGCTTTCGAGGAGCCGATATGGGACCCCTGCGAGCCAGAGCAGGAGCAGGAGGAGAGGGAGGGAGGGGGAATGCCGGGGGTAGCAGAACCCCCCTGGCTGAGGGCACTGACGGTGCATGATGTGTGTGTGTTGTGCCAGGATCCCCACTGACTGGCCAGGGCGCCACGCGCCGTTAGGGGGCTGGGCTGGGAGACAGAGGGTGTGGGCCTGTGTCCCCCCCCACCCCCCACACGGGGGTGGCAGCCCCCTCCTACCAGCGTTCATGCACTGGCTCCTTGAACTGCTGCCTGCTCCAGCTCAGTTCCCCCGAGCCTGCCCTGAGCCTTTTGCTTTTTGTTTGCTGCCCTGCCCTGCCTGGCCCTGGCCCTCTGAACTGATGCCGCTGCTTGGCTCCTGCTCCTGAGCCTGGCCCTTGAACTATATTTATTGCCCCCCCTTGGGGGGCTGGCTTCTGTGTGGCTCAGCCTGAGACAAAGACCTGAGCCCCTGGGACTATTATTTGTTGCCCCACCCTGACCTAAGGCTGGGGATTACCTGAGAACTACTTTTGTTTTGCCCCGCCCCTGATTAAGGGCCTGGGCTTCCTAAGACCCTATTACTGTATGCTCAGCCCTGCTGTGCTGAGCTGAGCTGCTGCTGCTGAACTGCTGCCTGCTGCTGCTGACTGCCCCGCGGCTGGCTGAGGCTTGGTTGTGTCTGTGTTGCTGTGTGGAGCTGCAGCTGAGCTGCTGCTGCTGCTGCCCTGCCTGCCTGCCTGTTGCTGGGGGCTTGAACTGGCTGTTGTGTGTTTTGTGTGTGAGCTGTGCTGAGCTGAGCTGTGTGCTGACTGTTGCTGCCTGCCTGAGCTGAGGACTGAGGGCTTGTGGCTACTTTGTGTGACAGTGTGTTACCAGAGCCCCCTGCTGCTGAGCTGCTGCTGCCCTGCCTGCCCTGGGCTGGGGCTTGCTGGGGCGGCTGCTGCTGCCTGCTCTGCCTGTAGTGGGATCTGAGATCCCTGGCCTCTGCTGTGCTGCTGTGCTGCCCTGGGGCCTGGGGGCTTACTGGGACTAACTGCTCAGCTCTGCTGCTGGACCGGAGCCTACCTAGGACCTAGTGTGTGTGTGCTGTCCTCTGGGCTGCTGGGCTGGGACTGAACTGTGAACTGTGTCTCTTCTCTTCTGCTGCTTGAGGGGCAGAACCCCAAAAACCCTTCAGAACCCGGAGACTGATAGGGCCGTGTAGTGAGGCGGCCTGGCTCCCGACGGCCCCTGAGACGGCACGGCCCCTACCGCGGACTATTACACTAACTCATTGCTAAGGGCTGCGTTGAATCAATGCCCACTTCCTATACATTCATCTAGGTTACCTGAATTACCTCAACTCAAAACTGAATCAGAGAATATAAAAGAACACATAGACATCTTATACAAAATATACTTTTAAACTCCAATTGCTGCAGGAACACTGGAAACCTAGCCAATTTAATAAATGAGTTAAAAAGTAGTTCCATGTAATATACCTGCCCTTGAGACCTCCTGCCAGTTTTTATAGTATTATATTTGAATTTTCCTATTTTCACTCCACTGTTGCCATGTGAAACATACACACAGACACCAAGCAAAACTGACTCACTACACTGAGAAAACAAAGTGACTCTACAAAAAAAGCCTTGTTCAAAAAAAGAATTTAGGTACCTAATGCCATTTTAGGTGCCTAAATCCAATATTTAGACCCTCAAAATCCCTGCTCTGCTGCCACCTAACCCTGTAAGCTCCTAAAGTCCCTAAGCTCTTAAGTTTCCAGGAATAAAGTCCCTTAAGCACCTAAAAATCTACCCTGGGACATAAGCACAGCCACCTCAGTTCAGGTACCTCGCTCACACCTAAGCCCCTATGGGATCCTCAAACTAGGCATTGCCTCACCTACCTTACCTGCAAGGCCTGATACAGTAGACATGCTCAGAGGCTGCCTAACAAATCAGGCCCCAAACAAAACAGCCAGAGGAGGTGGTGGTGCTGCTGCTGCCACTCCACTTATAACCTTTAACCCAGTGGCTAGAGGATTTACCCAGGATGTGGGAGATGTATTTGGTTTCCCCCTCTGCCTGATGTGGAATAGGGATTTAAACACAGGTCTCCCACTTCTCAGGTGAATGCCCTAACCACAGGGATATAGGGTGTTCCGGGGCAGGTCTGTCTGGGTCTTGCACATCGTGGGTCAGAACCCTGACCATTGGGCTAAAAGTTACAAGGGGGTGGGCACCACCCCCATTGTTTTTAGCAAGAAAGCATTTAGGCACCTTACTCCAGGAGAGGCTTCCTGGCTGTGAATCTCAAGCAGAGAGAGGTTTCAGAGTAGCAGCCGTGTTAGACTGTATCCACAAAAAGAACAGGAGTACTTGTGGCACCTTAGAGACTAACAAATTTATTTCAGCATAAGCTTTCGTGGGCTACAGCTCACTTCGGATGCATAGAATGGAACACACAGAAAGAAGATATTTATACGTACAGAGAACATGAAAAGGTGGAAGTAGCCATGCCAACTGTAAGAGGCCAATCAATTGAGATGAGCTATCATCAGCAAGAGAAAAAAAACACACAACCTTTGAAGTGATAATCGAGATGACCCATAGAAGGTGTGAGGAGAACTTAACATGGGGAAATAGATTCAATTAGTGTAATGACCCAACCATTCCCAGTCTCTGTTTAAACCTAAGTTAATTGTATCTAATTTGCATGCTATTTCGAGTTCAGCAGTCTCTCTTTGGAGTCTGTTTTTGAAGTTTTTTTGTTGCAAAATTGCCACCTTCAAGTCTGTCACTGAGTGGTTAGAGAGGTTGAAGTGTTCTCCCAGTGGTTTTTGAATGTTATGATTCCTGATGTCAGATTTTTGTCCATTTATTCTTTTGCGTAGAGACTGTCTGGTTTGGCCAATGTACATGGCAGAGGGGCATTGCTGGCACATGATGGCATATATCATGTTGGTAGATGTGCAGGTGAATGAGCCCCTGATGGCGTGGCTGATGTGGTTAGGTCCTATCATGGTGTCACTTGAATAGATATGTGGACAGAGCTGGCATCGGACTTTGTTGCAAGGATAGGTTCCTGGGTTATTGTTTATGTTGTATGGTGTGCAGATGCTGGTGAGTATTTTCTTCAGGTAGGAGATAGTTGTCTCACTCCAGCCTGGATTTAGGTACCTCAGGAGCTTTGAGATGTGGGGCTTAAGGAACACTCCTCTCTTCAGCATTTCCTATTGGCTAGCTTAGGCAAACCCACGCCTAGCTCATCGGCTTCTTTGAATCCCATTCTTAGGCAGCTAACTCTCCCCATGCATTCTCTAGGCAGCCTGGGCACCTCACTCAGGACTGCAGATTCCACTAGGCAGCAGGGCACCTAAAAGATAAGCATTACAACACTGCGTCTAAGTCACCTTTGTGCATCTAACCCAGCATGCTGTCAAATATATATACACACACAAAGAAGGGGGGGGGAGATGCCAAATAAAACTATCCCTTAAAATGGGGTTAGCTATAGCAAGTTAAAAAAAAGTAGAAGTCTTTTTTTTTTAAGCTGTGTCACTTAAGACCCTTTTTGTGAAATGTGTCCATCTAAAGTGAGGTCATTCAGATTCTATTGCCTTTATTAAAATAAAAAGAAACAAATGACATATGCTTCAAGGAAAAGTCTAAAAAAATCAAGAATTAAGGTTTCTTAAATAAATACTAATAGTTAGCGCTTAAGTAGCACTTTTCAGTCATAAATCTCAAGACACGTTACAAAGGGAGGCAAGTATCATTATGCCCTTTTAATAGATGGGGAAACTGAGGCACTGAGAGGTGATGTTACTTGCCCATGGTGACAAACCATGAAAGACCTCAGAACGAGGTCAAAAGGAGAAAAGAGAAGGTGAAATAGTATTCATTTTCCCCTTCAAGCTCAGACACAGAAGATATTCCACCCCACAAACAAAAACAATCCCAGTGATCTACAGGCCTCAGATGAACGCCATGCCAATTTCCTAGAGCAACTAATGGACCGGCTGTTCAGCATGGTACTGGAATCTGCCAGGATTCATTGTCTTCAGTGACCTTAACTTCGACACAGACAATGCCAAGGATACATTAGTACTCAATTGCTTATTCGGCATGGAATCCAACTGAGCCATCATATCTTAGTCAGTAAAAGCTTAACCCTTTCCTCATAGTTTCAAATGCAGGTTTCCAGTTTCAAAAGGAGTAATGAAATTCAGAAGTTAAAAATAATAATTAAGGATCAGTCAAAGAGAAAAATCTTACTCTCTCACATGTACAAAAAAAGTATACCAGCATGTACTTTGGAAAGTCTTCTCAATAAATCCTAGTTTACATGGAGACAGCTCTCATCTAGGTTTGGTACATGTATATAATCTTCTTATGTCTACAGAACCTAGCTACTATATCCAATCTGCGACAGTGAGATGTTCTGTTTACAATGGCTGGAAGTTCAACTTCACTAACAGTCACCTGCATGTAGAAATAAGAGTTTATCAAAGCTGGTCCTGAGAGGAAGCAAATCCATTCACTTCCTCCTGCTCCCTGCACAGCTTGGTGTATTTTACCCACTGTAATGCTCCATCCCTTTTGCAAGCATTAAAACACCACAACAAAAAGTGTGCACTCCAAAAACCAGTGTCCAAGATTTATTTATTTTTTTGGAGATGAATGAGCATCTCTTGGTTAGAAGGAGCATCAGGAAGCAGTTTAATCTTGAAGATAGTGAAGTTTGATTGATAAGTTCCAGAAAGACATTTGAAATACCCTCACTTCTTAGTATTTCTTGGCTTAGTACAGGACCATAACTTGACTTGGGTTAAAGGTGGGTTGGAGCAAATTTTTGAAAGTGCCAAGACACTTAGCTAATTGATTACGACTTTCAAGCAAATTATTCTATGACTGTTTACTGCTAAATTTAACTTGGACTATGCAGCTACCCAAGGAAAAAAGAAGCCCTTTATATGGGCTAATTGGACCCTGGATCTCAGTACACAAGGGTAAGTAGGGCTATGCGTCAAAACAAGCACCACTTTCTCAGCAGTCAGAGAAGGCAAATTTATTTGAATAAAGGAGAGTTAACATATGGAAGACACTAGCGAAGATAAACAAGCTATTTTAAAAGTCAAAATACATGGGACCAAGTTTGAACTGCAGTGATAAAAATAGAAACAGGCCAAATTCTGGCATCAGCTGCATGCCCAGTTTGGCCTACTGCCCTTAATCCTTTTAGTACTAGATATGCATGGATTGTACAAAGCTGTGAAAAGTGTTGTGGTACTTTTGTATGCATTAGACTATATGAAAATAAAATGCATTATATGAAGGCCTTGGTTGAATGATTTTTCTAGCAAAAAAGAACTTATATACACAGGATGGATCTACATGCTCTCAGTCAATGAGGCCGGTCCTGCTCTCACTGAAGTCAACGAGAGTTTGGCCACTGACTTCAACAAGAGCAGGAACAGGCCAAGTGACAGAAATATCTTACAAGATAAGGCCATAACCTGGCAATTCACCATGCACAGGTAGCCTGCTGTACCGGCATAGAGCCGCACTGACTTTCACACACACAACATATTGCTGGATCAGGGCCTAAACAAGCACTTTGATAGTAAATGAAATAAAAATGCTTCTTCCATAATCATTAAGTATTATACCAGTGTAAACAATAAACATCCTTCCAAGGAAAACAAGTCAATGTATTCATTTTCTTTCAGATACACAGCTGCAATAGCAAGCACTAATTTTATAATCTTGCTAATTTTCCCATTAGCCATGGGAACTATGAGCGATTATACAGAGATTTGTGATAAAGCTCAAGACAAAAAATACTAATTTAGAAGTATAAAATAATTTCTTTTAAAAGCAATATTATGCCATATTTTAGATGCAGTAGCTAGACTCCTAAAATCCTTTGGTAAAGAGTATTTTTTTTTAATGTGGAATAATTTGAGTAAATAAAAATGAGTTCAAACTACATGTAAAATACTTGAGTGTCATACATCTAAATTATATTTATTATTGCATATAGGAATCAGTCCTGCAGCTTTTATATGAACCTAACTCCCTTTGATATCAATAGGCGTTCTGGATGGCAGAGGAGGAAGGAGTCAGATTTATACTTAACTAATTTAGTAATATTTGCAGTTATTTACTTTCTAAATCTAGATGAGCACAGAGCACAAAAACACTTCACCCTGTCCCCCAATACTACAAATATTTACACATATGCTTAAGTCTGAGCTCCTACTCATGTGCTTAAAAGTTAAGGGCTTGTATAGGCATTTGCAGGATTGGGGCCTATGTCCATAGCTTCCATTTTCACTGCTTCTCCCTCCAGTTAGTAAAGTGCCTACATAGCTAAGGGTAAGAAAGGTGGCATCTATATCAAATAAACAGAATTGTTTATTTAGTTCCACTCTGTTCCTCTGGTTCAAATCTCTTCAAGGCAATGAAGATGCACAGATGTCACAAAGAGCATTTTTTGCCCTGCAAAATCTTTATTATTAAAGCTAGTCAGGAAATAATGTTTGTTCCTGTGAAATATTTCAAACACATTTCAGCAAAGCTTTTCTTCAAAAATTTTCAGGTTTTCATAAAAAAACCCAAACCCCAAAGTGTTTCAGTTCTGTTTTTTTTCAAACACAAACTTGAAAAAATGTAATCAAAAGCAAAAGCGTCTTGCGGAGATTTCTATTTTGATGAAAAAAACAAACCATTTTTAATTGAAAATGTTTTGAACAAAAAAATTCAAACTGCTCCAAATTATTAGTTACACTGCAAAAGTTGGAAAGAACTCAGGTTGACTTTCAGAACTTAGACTGAGTTTGCAGGGTAAATAGTTAGAAAAACGTCTTTTTTTACTTGTATGCTGACTAGAGTTAGCCAAAACTTGAGATTTCCAGTTTGAAATGTTGTTGCATTCCAAATTGGACTGAGACCAAATGTTTCTAAAACTGTAATTCCCCCCCAAAAGTGCTCCAAAAACACTGAGATGCTGTTTCCAAAATGAAATATGTTAACTGGGACAGACAGCTGTTGATAGAAACTGACATTGACAAGAAAATGTCAAATTCAGTCAGAAGCTGCCAAGGTCTGCAGCTCTGACATATATACGATCTCAGGGCTTCCAGACTCCCAGGCCAGCTGGCTCCCAAGGCTACCCAACTCCCAACTCTCTGGAATCCAAGGTTCCCAGCCCCACGACAGTCCACATGGCAGGGCTGTTCCAGAGTCGTGAACCAGGACAGTCCCCAGGGAGGGAGTGCCCTACAGCCCCAGACCGTGGGAACCCTAGGCCTCCAGCAGCCCCTGCCCCAGTAGGTGAGTGAATAGGGAATCAAGGACCTCTAAAGCTGAGCACATTTGAAATGGAAATCACTGACTGGCACTGCATACAGAAGCACGCAATGCCATTTTTTACAGTCACTTCTTAGAAGAACCATAATGTGTTTGGTGGAGTTGCCTGGAGCAGTTACAGCCACCCATTTTGCATCTATACTGTTAATTTCTTCTCCCTGGGCATAGGACTTTTTATTTATTTTTACTGAATCTCACTCCATTGCCTTCAGCTTTAATCTTTCCAGGTCACTTAGCAGTTTGGTTCTGTCCTCTCATGTGTCTGCAATTCCGCCAATTGCAGCATCGTCCATTTATTTGAAGACAGGCTTGTTTTTATCTTGAGAGAAAATTCAAACAATAAGAGTTACAAAGCAGCCACTGAGTATGCAGAGATGTGTGTGATTTTAGCAGTTTATTGTAGTTGCTCGACAAGCCAAGGAAAAGTCTTAGAAAGCATCCTGGACAGGACTGCAACTAACACTATGCATCACAGCTTGAAAATGGATAGATGCTTTCACCAATAGGACACAGACAGCTACAGGGATCATTTGAAAATGCTGCATGAAGCCCCAGTGGCCTATGAGCCATAGATGAAAAACCACTGGCTAAACACAAGCAGGAAAGAGAGAGAGAGAGAGAGAGCGCACACCTAAGGACTGAGGATCTTGTTGCTGCGACCAACATGACGCGTTAGAGATAGGTGTTGACCACACTGCTTGTCTGTTACCAACCAGCTGAGCCACTGATGTGATTTTAGAAAGGAACACTTCAGTTAAAGGTCAAATGTAAGAGTTTATGGCAGGAAGGAGCTCATGACAGGAAGGAATAGTTTCCATAAAGAGGTGAGTGATGCCTAACTCATTACTGTGGAAGCCAACATCTCCAGCCAACTTTGGGGGAAATAACACCCCCCCCCTCAAAAAAAAATCAGGAAAACTACTCATCAAATGCTAAAAACTGAATTGCAAAGATGTTTGGTGACTGAGCCTAAGAACTGAAAGACTCGAAGCTAAAATCACAGTATGTTTCAGACTGCCAAAGCATCCATACTGATACACCACTTAAGGCCTTGCCTACTCTACAAATAGGCCCATCTCCAGGAATGCAGTTACAACATAGGTGTAGTGTGTATAGGAGCTACCTTTTTATTTATTTTTTTACTACATTCCCCATCTGTGCTAAAGCCTGGGTTGCATCGTGATCTCCATGATTCAGGATCACAAGCAGCTCCCATCTAAACAGAGGAATGTGGGAGGGGGTCAGGACAACTGGGCTGCAGATTTGTAACTGAGTGTAAATCAATTCACTCAGCACTAGGCATTCCCTCATGGCCAGGCCTGACATAGCAGCTCTCTCCCTGGTCAGCAGCCCCTGCCAATGGTCACTCCAGCACGGTGGCAGTTTCTCTGTCAGTAACTCAGCCCTCCAGCCAGGTTACCATCTTAAGTCTACCCATTCTGGGGTCACCATTGTCCAAACTTAAAAGTCTAAAAATGTCTTTAACAGAAACAAAATCCTTCCACCCAATCTGAGCAATTCCTCAGCCTGTCTTTGGCTTAGCCTTTAGTTCCCTTGATGGGCTCAATATCCTTTGCAGTGGGCTTGTGCACCCCCTTCTTTGGAGCTGGTAGGGAAACATAGTACCACTGTCTATGTTGGATTCTAGCCCAGGGCTGCTCCTTTACCTGTGCTGCAGTTTTAACTAGGCTACTTCCTACCCAGCCTCTTAAGATCTCTTCCAAGTATCCCAGTCACTTCTCTGGTTAGTCAGGATCTCTTCCCAGGCCTGCCTTCCTGCTCCAAGTTTCCTACCTGGCTCTCACTCCAGCTCTTTATCATCACTTAAGCCTGGCTCTCCTTCCCATTATTGTATTCACCTTCTGCTCTTTGTGGCAAGTTGCCTGATTTCCCTCAGGTGAGGCTCATTCTGTGATCAAGTTGGCTTAGCACCAGGTTTTCCAGCTCCTAGGACAAGCCACCCTGTCACACTGGGTCCCCCTCACAGTTCTGTTTATAGTATAGATGGGGCCTAAGAAACCTGTGTCAAATTTATCCTCATTTGGTCACATACAAATAAAATACTGAGGCAGTGACATTTACCTAAACGTGTTTATAGAAAGGGGAGTTAAGAAAAATATGTGCTCCTTTATAAAATTACCTAAATATTGCTAGGTGATAACTAGCTTCAGAAGCAGAATAATACAAACAGTCATTAGGAAATAAAGATTTATTTTATTAATATGAAAAGAATAAGCCCAAATAGCTCTTTGGACAATTTTTAATTACTATATTTGAGAGCGTCTAATCTACATCAAATTAAACAATTTCATCACCTTTAACATTTGGTTTGGAAGCATCAAGACAACTGCAGCACTTGTTTTTCAAGAACCAAAGAGAATTTTAAAAGCACTTAAAATGGTGTAGTATTATCTGAAGAAACAGCAGCTCAAAGCGTAGTTATGCATAAAAAGAAAGATGATAATAAGCTTTTAGCTTATGAGCATGAGAGAGGGTTTTAATGTTCTCACAACTATAGAAGAAAGAATAATGATCGTCATTAACCCAACAACAACTAATGTTATAACTATTCCACACTGTCCCAAATCTCTTCACATAGATGGTGCAAATGCTAACATAAACTGTGATGCAATACAACCACTAGCAATTCAAAGCATATACCTGAGACTGTCCTGATTTCTCAGATTTCTGGAATGGCACTAGTGTCCAATTCAAAAAATAGCTATATTCTACAGAAGTCTTAAAAACGAACAATGTATGAAATCAATCCATCTGCACTAAAGAACCCATGTGGTATGAATGTTGACGCTTTTTGAACCATTAACTTTCTGTCCTGGATCTTGGGGAGGGTGGGGGAATCACACCTCAATAAAACATACACATACAAAAATGAAAAATACTGAAAAGCCATACTTGTTATGAATGTAAATAAAAGGGTAACTGTGCTGATTCAGTGCTCAGGTACAACAAGAAATGATCCATGTAAGCTACAGAAAGGAGGATATGAAAGAAGGATTAGACAGTAGAAGAG
This sequence comes from Mauremys reevesii, assembly GCF_016161935.1. Taxonomy (NCBI): domain Eukaryota; kingdom Metazoa; phylum Chordata; order Testudines; family Geoemydidae; genus Mauremys; species Mauremys reevesii. The sequence continues at coordinate 90,595,212 of NC_052628.1, read as the reverse complement.
GAGATAATAAGGAGTTGTAGTAGACAGCAATTGCTGTAATCATTTTTTTCAGATACAGAAACACCAAGCTCCTTACAGGGTTGAAATTCTTAAAGACAGATGGCATTTATATTTATTTTTGAAGAAATTTAGTGCTTGTATAAACTGCCAGATTGAGAGCCCTGGATACTGAACTTCTCTATTTATTCACAGAACTGGTAAGACATAGACAGCAGCAGAGCAAGTTATACGCTGTCCCACCAATGTGAGAAAGTAACTCGCTCTACATACCTATTTAGTCCTTGGCCTGTCTTCCTAGACAACCAATGGAGCTGGATTGAGACCACCCCACTTTACCCAGCCCGCCAAAAAAGTATCATGTCGCACTTTTGGTTACTCTTGTCCTGGAACAGAGCTGAAACAGCAATCTAGTGATCAGGGGCGGCTCTACCTTTTTGGCCGCCCCAAGCAGTCATGCGCGGGAGGCGCCCCGGAGCCACGGGAGCAGCGGACCTCCCGCGGGCATGACTGCAGAGGTTCTGCCGGTCGCGCGGCTCGGCTGGACCTCCCGCAGCTGCGGACGGTTTGCAGGTCCGGCGGCTCCGCTTGAGCTGCCGCAGTCATGCCTGCGGGAGGTCCAGCCGAGCCGCGGGACCAGCGAACCGTCCGCAGTCATGCCTGCGGGAGGTCCACTGGAGCCGCCGGACGAGCGCCCCCTCCGCAGTCTTGCCTGCGGCAGGTCCGGTCCTCTCGGGGCTCCGGTGGACCTCCCGCAGGCATGACTGTGGCAGGTCCACCGACCCAATCTGCCGCCCCCCCGGGAAAGGGCCGCCCCACGCGCGTGCTTGCCGCGTTGGGGTCTGGAGCCGGCCCTGCTAGTGATGAAAGGCTTCATATTCTATTTCCAGTCCCCTGAGATGTCAAGACCCATAGACACAAAGAGCTCTTGAGTTAGTTTATATCTAGATACAGCTTACCACCCTGTACATTTATTTACTTCTGTCTAAAGAGTGTGATATCTTAATTTCTTAAATATCTGTGGCAGAACAAAGTCAAATTATAGAAGACAGTCGTATTTAGGGTGACCTCTCCACTGTAGTAGTAGGTTTCAGAGTAGCAGCCGTGTTAGTCTGTATCCGCAAAAAGAACAGGAGTACTTGTGGCACCTTAGAGACTAACAAATTTATTTGAGCATAAGCTTTTGTGGGCTACAGCCCACTTCATCAGATGCATGCAGTGGAAAATACAGTAGGAAGATATATATATACACAGAGAACATGAAACAATGGGTGTTACCATATACACTCTAATGAGAGTGATCAGTTAAAGTGAGCTATTACCAGCAGGAGAGAAAAAAACTTTTTGTAGCGGTAATCAAAATGGTCCATTTGCAGCAGTTAACAAGAAGTTGTGAGGAATGGGGGCAGGGGCGGCTCTAGGAATTTCGCCGCCCCAAGCACGGCGGCACGCTGTGGGGGGCGCTCTGGCGGTTGCCGGTCCCGCGGCTCCGGTGGACCTCCTGCAGATGTGCCTGCGGAGGGTCCGCTGGTCCCGCGGCTCCGGTAGAGCATCCGCAGACACGCCTGTGGGAGGTCCACCGGAGCCGCGGGACCAGCGGACCCTCCGCAGGCACACCTGCGGGAGGTCCACTGGAGCCGCCTGCCGCCCTCCCGGCGACAGGCAGAGCGCCCCCCGCGGCATGCCGCCCCAAGCACACGCTTGGCGCACTGGGGTCTGGAGCCGGCCCTGAATGGGGGGGGGGGGGATTGTCACGGAGTGTGGGGGAGCCCGGCCCTGCACCCCTTTTCCTGGGACTCCCAGTGACTCTCAGCCAGCCAGTAAAACAGAAGGTTTATTGGACAACTGGAACACAGGATACAGCAGAGCTCGTGTTCAGAGCCAGGACGCCTCAATCTGGCCCTCCTGGGGGTTCAGGGTGTCTGGATTCCAGCATAGGTTCTCCTGCAAACCCACCACCCAGGTCCCAAACCGAAAACTGAACCAACCCCCTCCACTCAGCTCCTTTCCTTTGTCTAGCTTCCTGGGCAGAGGTGTCGACCTCCCCTCCCCCCTGCCTAGCTCATGTTACAGGCTGAATACCTGTCTCTTACCTATCTCGACAGCAGGGATAAACATGGGGAAATAGTTTTACTTTGTGTAATGACCCGTCCACTCCCAGTCTTTATTCAAACCTAATTTAACGGTGTCCATTTTGCAAATTAATTCCAATTCAGCAGTCTCTCATTGGAGTCGGTCTTTGAAGATTTTTTGTTGTAATACTGTGACTTTTAGATCTGTAATCGAGTGACCAGGGAGATTGAAGTGTTCTCCGACTGGTTTTTTAATTTTATAATTCTTGACGTCTGATTTGTATCCATTATTCTTTTACGTAGAGACTGTCCGGTTTGGCCAATGTACATGGCAGAGGGACATTGCTGGCACATGATGGCATATATCACATTGGTAGATGTGCAGGTGAATGAGCCTCTGATAGTGTGGCTGATGTGATTAGGTCCTATGATGGTGTCCCCTGAATAGATATGTGGACAGAGTTGGTAACGGGCTTTGTTGCAAGGATAGGTTCCTGGGTAAGTGTTTTTGTTGTGTGATCTGTGGTTGCTGGTAAGTATTTGCTTCAGGTTGGGGAGCTGTCTGTAAACAAGGACTGGCCTGTCTCCCAAGATCTGTGAGAGTGATGGATTGTCCTTCAGGATAGGTTGTAGATCCTTGATGATGCACTGGAGAGGTTTTATTCGGGGGCTGAAGGTGACGGCTAGTGGCGTTCTGTTACTTTCTTTGTTGAGTCTGTCCTGTAGTAGGTGACTTCTGGGTACTCTTCTGGCTCTGTCAATCTGTTTCTTCACTTCAGCAGATGGGTATTGTAGTTGTAAGAATGCTTGATAGAGATCTTGTAGGTGTTTGTCTCTGAGGGGTTGGAGCAAATGCGATTGTATCATAGAGCTTGGCTGTAGACAATGGATCATGTGGTATGGTCTGGATGAAAGCTGGAGGCATGTAGGTAAGTATAGCGGTCAGTAGGTTTCCGGTATAGGGTGGTGTTTATGTGACCATCGCTTATTAGCACTGTAGTGTCCAGGAAGTGGATCTCTTGTGTGGACTGGTCCAGGCTGAGGTTGATGGTGGGGTGGAAATTGTTGAAATCATGGTGGAATTCCTCAAGAGCTTCTTTTCCATGGGTCCAGAGGGTGAAGATATCATCAATGTAGCGCAAGTAGAGCAGGGGCATTAGGGGACGAGAGTTGAGGAAGCGTTGTTCTAAGTCAGCCATAAAAATGTTGGCATACTGTGCAGTCATGCGGGTACCCATAGCAGTGCCGCTGATTTGAAGGTACATGTTGTCCCCAAATGTGAAATAGTTATGGGTGAGAACAAAGTCACAAAGTTCTGACACCAAGTTTGCCATGACATTATAGGGGATACTGTTCCTGATGGCTTGTAGCACCGGTATATTGCAGCTGCGTGATCAGTCCTGAAACCACTCCCTTTATGGAAACTTCAATAGCATTATCTCCAAATGACAAATTATATACTCTGCTGGAGTGTTGACAAAGCAGAATGGAAAAAATGTAGGGCCAGGAAACAACACGAGATACAAAGATTTGAATGGTTATTCTAAACCTATAATTTCTTATTAGGAAATACCTACATGAATGTGAAAAGCTCTGTGAAAATTGCAATGGTATTGCTTCCTCTCAGTATAGTCTTGCAACTCCTATTACTGCTAACAAGAGCTGTGTGCCTAGAGAGAAGAATATACCCCTTTGTGTAAGTTGATAGTGCATTCAATAATTACAGCATTTTTTAAAGGGGAAGGAAATTAACCTTTTTACAAGTATCTCTGTTATATCAAGAGCATCTTGGGACATTTCCCTTTCAACACATTTTAGCAGATACATACCAAAAGTACCACTGGTCTCTTCCACGTAGTTAATCCTATGATTCCGGACAAGATCACCTGAAAGAACAAGAAAACAATTATGCAGGACTGAAGAGCCATGTTGGCAGAGCCCCATTACAGCCCTCATCACCCAACATTAATACATTGAAAGAAGCTGTTAACTTTAGAGTTCTAGAAGGAACTCCTTGTTTAAGAGAGTATGTCTGACTCCCCTCTCACATAGGAGTAACTCCACTGACTTCAGGAGAAATATACCAGTGTAACCCTGCCATAAATGGGTGGAGAATCAGAACCAATGTTGATAAGACACTTCACTTATATAATGTCTTACCTAATAACATAATTAGGTTTCTTCTCATTGTCCTTCTTTTTACTTTTTAGTCCACATACACAACTTTCCAGAAATGTACACAACATTTTTTCCTAATTTTTCAGTAAACTCAACCGCCTCAGCTGATTACAAAACAACATTTCTACTAACTTAGACCCCTATCCAGAAAACCTCTTACACACATGTATAATTTTAAATATGTGGGTAATCCCATTAATTTCAAAGTTATGGTCACATTCAATCATTTCGCTGGAGGGGAGCCAAAAGACAAAGAAATGTTTGTATTATGTTGCCTTATTTTACCACTTAATTCAGTATTTCAATCAAGAGAACAACTCTGAAGGAACTATGGCTAAAATTTATAGACACATACATACACAGCTTGTGCCATTCAGTCAGATCAGGAATAAATCCTGCTGTAGAATTGAAAGGACAACACATTTTAATGACATATTACTGGGGGCGTGGGCATGTGTGTGTGGGGGAAAGCTAGGCAAGACAGAACAGAACAGATTTTCAGCTGTGCCCTGTAGACAACAGAAACTCACTGCGATTTACAGTTAATGGCCCATATCTTCAAAGTAATTTAGGCTCCTAACTCCTATTTAAATCAATGGAAGCTAGAAGCCTAAATTCCTTTGAGGATCTGGGCCAATGTGACTAGGTTAATGAACATAGGACTTCAAGATTATATCCTGCACCAGAAAAGGGTAGGCTAGAGCAAATGGATCTGCACCCTTTAGCACTTTTAAATAAGTAAATACCTTTTATAACTTCAGTGACTTCTGGACTGGTGATGAATCTGGCCTAGTACATGTGCATACATGATTTGGCCAAAACACCCATTGACATTACCATTCCTCTTTCAAAACTACATACATAACTTTGCAGTTTCGTAACAAAATAGTTTGTGAATTATCTAAGTGCAAAATAATCATGTGATGTTATAATTAAAGTGCATCACTGATGTCTGTCACAGTTCAGGGCAACTGAACCATCCGTGGTCCAGCAAGATTAAATTTAGATTTAGTTGGGGATTGGTCCTGCTTTGAGCAGGGGGCTGGACTAGATGACCTCCTGAGGTCCCTTCCAACCCTGATATTATATGATTCTATAAGAGCATCTACTGTTAGGGTCCTGGTTCCCCAGCCATCATCTCTCTCAGGCGGAGACACACATCTCACTCCCTTCTGACTGGAATATTTCAAGGCTGCACGGTTCCCCACCTACACTGTGAATTTCCCAGCAAACCAGACTGCCTAAATATGCCTGCTTTACTTTTCTCTTTAGATGCTACGAACAGCATAATTGCCCACGGTTACTAGGCATCACACGGCTTTTCCTAAGCAAGCACATTTATTCTCAAGGTGAAAGCATAGTAGAGAAAGTCCTTTCTCTAGAGAATCCAGTTTGAATCCCTATATGCAAACCTTTCCAGGTGGTTGTACCTCTCGGGAGATGTTACAACCTGAGTGAATTTGCTGCCACTATTTTTAGTTCCTGGAGGGTTCTGGTCCACTTTCCCCATGAAAATAAATACAATGATTTTGGTAAATTTCATAGTTGAATGTAATGTTATTTTGGAGCTATAGGAACAGGAGGGAAAAGGCATTTTTCCACTGAGCAACGGATTGCATATTTATTCTGCACTCGAGCAATTAAAAAACTAATTTGTTACATAAGTGCAAGCTTGGTTTGTATGCAGTCCTAAATGGGACACTGTTTTAGCCATATCTGAAGCAATCTGGTTTTGAACTATATTAATAAAGTTACAGGTATTTAAAAGGAGGTATAGTGAGCATGGACAGTGCATTTGTTTCCTTACTTCAAGGTCTAAGGCTGTGAATACCTGCAGTGGTAAACACATACATCTATTTGGGAAGGTTAGAGTTGAAGGGATCTTCATCAGGTTTCCACAGTAAATGTGTGTCTCTGTTCCTTTACACATAAGACTTATAATATGGGCTTTCATGCCCTAGTACAAATTGCTATGAAAAATCACTTGCACAGAAAAAGTGAAGTTTAAATAGAAATCAGCAGCAGTAATAACTTGCCTTACTGTCCATAATAAAATCCTAATTCCCTCCCCCTTACAGTTTTTCTAGGAATAGCACTATTTATTTATCCAGTCTTATCAGAGTAGCAGTATTAAAATGCAGGAAAATGCTGCATGCAATATGTGCATATACTATTACAGGTGGGAAGTGTTGTTTCTTATTGTATACAAGGTTTGATAGACTGATTAAGATTTTATAAGGAAAAACATTTAAAATAATCAGCTATAAAATGTCAATTTGGCCTCCTCTTTATATTTGTTTATTCTTCTGTAATAATCTCTTTGTTAAGGTTTGTGCTGCTATTGAAGTAAGACCTATAGACAGTCTAAAATATTATTTATATTACTATTTATTATTTCTGCAAGACAAAATAGTGTTCTAGCTTCTTTACTGAACAGATAAAAATATATAGCTTCTGATAACTGAATTGTAAATTGGCAATGAAGGGTTTAATTTGTTATACAAGTAATTTTATACTTAACATATATATAGCATCTTTTACCTGAAGATTTCAATCTGCTTTAAAACATTAATTAACACTCTTGATGACACACCTCTAAGGTAAGGAATTATTAATCTTCCTATTTTACAGACAGGGAAACTGACATACAGCGAGGTTAAGTAGCTTGCTGAACGTCACACTGCAAATCAGAAGCAGAACTAGAATAGAACCCAAGCATCCTGACTACCATTCCCCTTAGGGTGAGCAGATGTCCCGATTTTATAGGGACAGTCCTGATTTTTGGGCCTTTTTCTTATAGAGGCTCTTATTACCCCCCACCTCCATCCCAATTTTTCACATTTGCTGTCTGGTAACCCTAATTCCCCTGCTCTAATCACCTAGGCCCCAATCTTTCAAGGAGCTCTGCGTAGGAAGATCCCTGCACCCATTTGGAACGTCAATGGCATTGCAAGGGTCTGGCTGTGTAAAACTCCTTGTAGGATTAGGACCTGAGATCACACTTTGCAAGTCTTATTAAATTCAGTAAATCTTCTACAATAAAAGAGAGGAGCTAATCCCTTAAATGCAAAATTTATGCTGAAAAGCCTTACTCCCTATGAATGTTAGCAGCAACAGACAATTAATTATTATTATGTATGCAGTGCCTGAAATGTCTGAGGCACTTTACAAACAACTAGAAGACACCGTCTCTGCCATAGAGAGCTACATAGATACATTAGACAGATATACAGAGTCATAGATTCCAAAGCCGGAAGGGGCCATTGTGATCATCTAGTCTGACCTCCCGTATAACACAGGCCATAGAATTTCCCCAAAAATATATTAGCTAATAGATTAGCTAGCTAGAGAATAGATTGCGTAGATGGTTCTGACATGTAATAGCTAAGAGATTAGCTAGACTGATCAAATGTGGTAGCTAATAGATGGCTAGATGGATCTGATACATAACAGATTAGACATGTGACAGCTAATAGATTGGCTAGATAGAGCATAGATTAAAGCGATCAGATATGTGATAGCTGACAGAGTGGCTAGATAGAGACCAGATTAGACTGAACAGCCGTGTGATAGCTAATCGATTGGCTAGGTGGCACAGGTAGCTCTGGACAGAGCAGGCATCAGACACTATATGAGATGACAGGCTAGTCGGCCTAAGGACGATCCAGGCTTCGCTGTCCCGTCCCATGGCTGTGTCAGCAGCAGCTGTTGCTGCCCGGCCGCCCCCAGCTCCCGGGGCCACTTACCGAGGAGCCCGCCCAGAAGGGACAGGAGTTCTTCACCTGCGGGGAGCCGCTGAGGGACAGCGCCCCAAAGCTCAGCGCCACCATGCAGCAGCCCAGGATGAGCTGCAGCAGCCCCAGGGACAGCAGCGGTCTGGCCGGCAGCAGCCCCTGGGCCCCGGCGGCGGTGGCGGCGGCCCGGCGGGCGGACAGAGGGGAGAGCGCCGCCGGGGGAGGCCGATAGTGCTGGAAGCGCCGGAGAGGCGGCAGCGGCGGGGCCGGAGAGGCGGCGGGGCCGGGAGCCGCTGCCTGAAGCGCGGCGGAGAGCCCGGCCATGGGGCAGCAGGAGCCCGGCAGCACCACAGGCAGCGACATGGGGGGCGGCGGCCGCGCCGCTCCGAGGGCAGGAGCCGAGTGTGGGCGCTCCGCCGGCACCGCAGGCTGCCGCCCTGCTGCTGCCAAGCCCGTCCCCACAGCGCGCTGCTGCTGCTGCCGCCGCCGCCGCCAGTGCCCAGGCTCCTCCGGCCAATCCCTTCACCGCCCCGGGCTGCCCCCAACCCCCCCTTACTACCCCCCCCGTCCCCAGGCTTAACCGCCCCGGGCTGCCCCCAAACCTCCCTTAATACCCCCCCCCCCCGTCTCCAGGCTGGCCCCCAACCCCCCGTCCCCAGGCTTAACCGCCCCGGGTGGCCCCAAACGCCCCTTAATACCCCTGACCCTTAACCACCCCAGGCTGGCCCCCAAACTGCCCCTTAATACCCCTACCCCCAAACGTCCCTTAGCTGCCCTGGGCTAGCCCCCAAACACCCACTTAATACCCTCCACCCTTAACCGCCCCAGGCTGGCTCTCAAACACCCCTCAATACTCCCTCTGCTCCTTAACCACCCCATGCTAGCCCCCAAACATCCCCTTAACCCCGCGCCACCACCCCCTTAACCCCCCTGGGCTAGCCCCCAAACATCCCCTTAACCCCTCTCCACCACTGCCGTAACTCCCCGGGCTAGCCCCCCCACGCCACCTTAACCCTCCCACGCGCCTCCCTTAACCCTCCCAGGCTAGTCCCCAAATACCACCTTAACCCTCCACCACCCCCTTAACCCTCCCAGGCTAGCCCCCAAACGCCCCCTCCGCCACCCCCTTAACCACACTGAGCTAGTCCCCCAAAAAACCCTTATCCCCCACACCATCCCCTTATCTGCCCTGGACTAGCCCCCAAATGCCCCGTTAATCTCCCACCACTCCCTTAACTACCCAGGGCTAGTCCCCCATGCCACTCCCTGAGCCACCCTCAAACACCTCCTTAATCCCCATGCTAACCCCCCTTAATCCTTCTGTGGTACACATTTTGTGCCACCCACCTTAAACTTTCCATGCTAGCCCCCCCAAAAAACCCTCAAACCCCTTAGGCTAGTCCCCTGTGCCAGGCCACCTCCTTAATCTCCCTTAAATCCCTGTCCCAGCCCCTCCACCAAATGCCTATGCCAACCCACTCCTCAGGCTTAACCACTCTCTTGCTAGTGTCAAATCTCTCCCTAGCCCCCACCCCCCAACCTATTCGCTGCTGCCAGTGCTTAACCTGTCCCTGTCCACTCTGCCATGCCAAACACTCTCTACCAAAGAAAGCATTCCGCTGCCACTGCCAAACCCCGCCTGACCACCAAACTCCTCTTTAATGGTGTACCAAACCACGTTCAGCTGCTGGTGCCAAATCCTTCCTTACCCTCTTCTCCAATCACTCCGCTGCCATTGCAGCCAACTCCATCTCTAGCCTGCCCCTTACCTTCTACTACAGGTTGAACCTCTCTAGTCCACCTTCAGGACCTGATGGATGCCAAACCACGGGAGGTCAAAGCAGAGTGCGAGCGGGTCTTCATAGGTGCAGGTCTCCATAGGCGCAGCATCTCCAGGCTTTGCGCCCAGCATGGTCCCTCGCCCAGGGGCCCCACTGCCACCCAGGATCCTGGCCACTGGCCCCCCACCCGGGGGCTCCAATGCTAGCCCCATGTCCTAGCTGGTGGCCACAGGTCCTCTCTTTCCCTTCCAGAGACTGAACACCATGTATCAGCTGTTCGCGGCACTCCAGAAGCACTGGGAGGGAGGGAGGAGGAGTTGGTAAGTGTGGGGCTGCTGGCGCACAAGAGGCATGGGGGGGAGGAAGGCAGGTGGGGGAAGCTTGGCACTGGAGGATGCTCTGCACCCACTAATTTTTCCCCATGGGGTCTTCAGCCCCAGAGCATCCATGGAGTAGGTACCTATGCCTGACCACAGATGTTGCCGAACCAGGGAGTGCCGGATTAGAGAGATTCAACCTGTACTGTCTGCTTCCTCTCAAACTAACCCATTTACTGCTACTGCTTGCAACCCCTTCCCTAACCAGTCCCCCTCCCACTAAACCACTCTGCTTCTGTGCAGTGAGACTGATCACTAGTTAGCATTAGCCTTTCCCTTTTATTGTCCACAATTATTTCTTCTCCTCTATTTTTTTCCTCCTTGTTTCTCTGTGTTGAACCCCCCAGGTCCTTGCTCTTTTTTCCCCTATGGTCAGTGTTGTTACACAGTGAGCTTGAAGTTTTAAAATAACTCCCCTTGGGAGGAGGGATGGGGGAAGCAAGTGGATTGCATTTCACATTGTTGGCTTTCTTCCCAGGAGGAGGAGGTTTGGCAGAGGGTGTGTGTGTACACACACACACAAAATGTAATTCTGCCTGATCACGGCAGGGAAATTTATCTTTCAGGTGAAGTACCTTCAGTATCTCATTTGTGTGTCGGAGCTTCAGTGTGCCATTGCACAGGCTATGTTTGTTCTTCTGTTCAACTTGTTGAAATGTTGGATGAGAGTAGGCTTAGGGCCTGTGTGCTGTTGTTCCAGTTGAGTCACAACAGTTTGAACATGTTGAGCATGTCTGAACGTGACTTAGAAAAATAGATAATCTCAGTCATGAAAAATATAGCTGTTAGCTAGATAGGAAAACATACACTATAAAAGTGTCATTGGTTCTTTTGGCAGCACTTACCCCTTTGTAGAAGAAGATTGTAGGTTCAACACTCAACTAGGACTTTGGTGCAGACCTGATGCTGACACTGCAATGTAGTAGCAAAGAGGGGAGGAGCTGCAGCATTAGAGGCAGTGCCCTTTGGATGAGAGCCTTTTCTGCTTCTTTCTGTAGGTTGTCCAGCTGGAAATTAAAGATCTCCTAGCACTTCTTGAAAAGAGTACATTATAACCTTACTGCAGTGGGGTCTAGATACGTTAATCTTAGTGCCCACATAATTCATGGCGTAATCACACATAAAACCATACCAAAGATAACAGGATCATAGTGGCATAATTACAACAGGCTATATAATCAAAATATAGGTTAAAACAGAAAATTACTTTTTGGTCTAACCCAAAGTTTACTTCTCCATACACACAGAAAACATCAACCACTGCAGCTCATCCAAACCCAAACACACCAATTCCACCTCAGTTTCTAGGCCCAAAGCTATTACACACCCATCTCTCTGAGAATCCTCTGAGCAGCCTTTCTTTCTGTCTCACCACCAACTTTGGGAGGGGAAGTTGGCTGCCTAAGTTTATCTTTACAGCCACATTCTCCTTTTTAGTTCAACAATATGGCACCTTGTGGAAGAGCAGATGAACAGATAACTAACACAATCAAAGTGATTTTGGTTGGGGTTACATTTGCAATCCAAACTCTTCAGCATTATGCTGTCTAATCTCTCTAGATATACCACAAAAACAAAAAGGAGTCCGGTGGCACCTTAAAGACAACCAGATTTATTTGGGCATAAGCTTTCGTGGGTAAAAAACCCACTTCTTCAGATGCACCTGAAGAAGAAGTGGGTTTTTTGTTTTTGTGGATACAGATTAACACAGCTATCCCCTGAAACTAGATAACCACAGTCATCCTTGTGACATCTAAGTGCCTTTACAAATATACAAAAAGTAAACAAGACCTTTGATTCATCATTTTCTTGTCTTGAGTAAGATTTTTTAAAAATGGGTGCCTAATATTACTCTCCTTAGTCCATATTTACACACCTAAATAAGTGGCCTAGTTTTCAAAAGTGTTGAGCAAAATTAACAATTGGAAACCACTGGGTATTCAGCACTTTTGAAAGTCAAGCATCTTATTTAGATTCCTAAATACAGAATTAAGAGACTACATTTAGGCGCCCATTTTTAAAATCCTGGCCCTTAAATCAGGCAGTTCAACCCTACCGCTGTCGCTTCTGTTACATCCTAGTGCTTGAATTGTCTCTTAGGCAAGACAGACCTTGTCTGCAAGCTTCAGGGTTTAAGCCAACCTCTAACTAGTAGAACGGATTATCCCACATCTACCTATTGTGAGGTTTCTTGCACCTTCCTCTGAAGCCTCTAGTGCAGGTCACTTGAAGACATGTTACTGGACTAGACGGACCATGAGTCTGATCTAGCACAGCAGTTTCTTTGTTCTTGTTATCAGTGATAGATGTTAAATTCTGGTAACACTTTCTAATGACTAGCAGCAGGCACTAGAAGAGCTAAGGTTAGAAGAGCCGTGCTAATCTTGCTGCTTTTATTTCTAATGGGACAGGCTGTCATGCTGTTCTGTGGTTATTTTTCAGGATACTTAAGAGATTTAAAATTACTGCCTACCTGTCTGGGGGTTTGTTTTTATGGTACATTAAATATTTCATATTTTACTGCTGTAATGCACTGACTGAGATCCAGGTTATTTTACTGTTGAGGCAGTGTGGTGATGAGGTACAAGCAGAGGAGTGGGAATCAGCAGATTCAAAGTTCCAATTCCAGCTCTGTTACTGACTTCTTGTATGAACAGCTTCACCTTTCTTTGTTTCCCCATCTGTAGAATGATAACAATCACTTACTGCTCTTACAGGGTGTCAGGTGGATTGATTAGTTAAGAAGCTAGATCCTCAGTAGAACCTCATGGAGCTGTGCTGATTCACACTCATTGGGGATCTAACCCAGTGTTTGTACAATACTTTGAAAGTGTTATCTACTGTGTAAGTGCTAACATCAACAGAAAACATCACCTAGTAACAAATCCTTAATTACCAAGTAGATCTGAGCAACAATTTAAAAACCAAGTGCAGAATATATGTGTGTGTGTGAGAGTACTTATAGGTGTGGAGGGGAAAAGGAGGGGGGGATTTACATTGGTGGACAATCTAAAGAAAATGGAAAGTAAAATAACTAAAAGATTGTACCCAGGGTGAAAAATACATTGTTGCCCATTAAAGAATTGCTGCTAGTGAACAGATGAAATTTTTTAAGTTTGCAAAAGCAGCACCATTTCTTTCATCTCTGTTTTTATTCCGCGTCGCTTAGGTTCACACTGAACTTTTCTGCTGTAACATTCATTGATCAACTGCTGCATTGTTGGAGGCTGTCTCACAATAGACACATGCTGACTCATGACAGAAGTGTGTTTATTTAATATCTTATTCATTCTGCTTCTTTCCTCCTCTTCAGGTGTCAATTTTGGAAGGACTGAACACTGACTCTAATTGAAGGAGCTAGAGAAACTCATTGCTACTAATTCACTGCAATCATAATTATCACCCTAACAGATGCGGGCAGGCTGGAAGCTGCACCAGCCCTCCCATACAGTAGAACTCTGGATTAGCTTCTCTGCTGTCAATGGTGAGTCAGTGGCAGGATCACTGGTTGATTTTTTCCCCACTAATCTTTACTGGATATATTGAAATTTTGAGTCATAAATATTCAGTATTCTCCACAATTTATTAATAAAATTAAACACAAAACCTATGGAAGAGAAAATCGTAAGAATTGTGGAAGACCCTGAAAGTTTCCTTTCCGGATGGAATCACCTATATCTTCCTCACATCGTCTTTGGTAGGAATTGCTTCCCCATCCTCACAAAGTTATGTAACATGTTTGTGGTCAAACAATTTGATAAAATTGTTTTTTCTGTCTACACGGGTTATAACACCCCCCCCAACCATGTTTAAACCCTGATGTCAATGAATAAGTCATGCTAGAACACACTTGCCATAACTTATTTTGTAGGGTAGGCAGGGTCTTAAAATCAACACCCTTCTAAACAGCTTTTTAAAAATAGTTTATGAGGAAGTCACATTCCCTGCTGCTGCCCCATCCATGCTCTCCACATACAGTTGTAGGCCTCTGTGCTGCCCAAGTCATTATGGTATGACAATACTGACCCAGCCACCAGTCTTTTTTCCTCTCTTGAAATGTTGTTGCCATCATCAACTATCAGCTCTTGCTTTTGACCCACAAGCCTGGGCCAAATTCTGTTCTCTGATCAGTGTAAATCTGGAGACACTCCCGTGAAGTCAACTGAGTTACTCCAGATTTTCATCGATACAAGAGAAAGGAGAAAATGTCTCAAGGACTCTCACTAAAGTTTGAATAGCTTAATCTCTTTCCCCTCCTCACTCCTGGGTTGTTTTATTTTTTGTTTGTTTTGTTTTTTAAAAGGAGAGACTGAATGGTTGCACAGGAATAGAGCAGGGAACAAAAGTTGTTGGCAGCATTGCAAAAATATTGTGTTTCTACTTGGCATTTTATCAAGGGACAGAGCAGGAAAACCAGGTATAGAGCAAAGAGTAACAAAGCAAAAAACCAGCAATTATATCCTGATGCAAACCTTGTAAGTGATAGGGACTCTGTTCCCAAGGTCGAAAGAGTGGTTCTGCTTGGCCATTGTGTTTTTATCTCCATTTCTAAATATATCCAGCACCTAGGAGCCCTGGAGAGGTCAGGTGACTATTTAACTGGGATTCATTTCAAGAGGTAGCGTAACTGCAGTTGAAACTGGGTTCATCTGAAAGTAGGTAGGCAACATAAACTTGTAAATGTTGCAACAAAGCCAATTAACAGCAGCATGTAAAGATCATAATGTACTGGATTTAAAATGGCTTTACCTGCCCACTCTGCGACCAGTGTTTGATACCACAGTGATGAAAACTGGATGGATGGATGGCAGTAGTTCTTGCTTCTGTGTTAGACATATCTAAAGTTTTTAAACTAGGAATTCAAAGTGCCTATGCTGTGAGGTGGGATAGGGAAGAAGTAACAGGAAACACATAGCTACTGCCCTTCTGGCCTAGCTGGGCTGGATGCTACTCCAGATGGAGGGCAGAGGACCAGTAATTCTGGGTAAAGGCACCCTGATTTCTGAAACATGCCAACACTAGATTTTGTAACAAAAACAGAAAATTTGGTGACAATAGAAAATGCCAAAAGGGCAGTGGGGAGGTTAATAATTAAACTACTGATACAGTCAAAACCTCTGGCTTTTGAACGTTTTAACATTTATTTTATGTGGCCACAACCATTTGGTGGAGATAAGAGAGAGTTGCAATTTAGGTGGTCAGGTGGGGTTTGGCAGATAGGAGAGGGTGTCAGTCCATTGGCTGAGTTTTCGAGTCCTTACACTCAACTTGATGGTGTTTCTCTGTTTGGATGTAATGTAATAATGTTTGTACATCACAGCAAATCAATTAAAAAAATTAAGGGAATATTTTAGGCATCAGTGGCCAGAACACTACTGATTTGGGGGGAAATTGGGGAAAAATGAAAGGTGGCAATAGAGGACACACAGAACCCATGGCATGTACTTAGCAGAGCTACCAGTTTCAATGACATTTGTAACTGTTATTTGGTGACAGTTGTTAACACCTTTCAGCATAATATCACTCATTTTAGAAGGGAACAGGGAGGGTGGCACACAAAGAGCTTGGAGTATGTGAAAGAATGCAAGGAGCCCTTGGTGTGTGCAATGAACTTGACCTAGAGAAGGTACAAAGTTTATGATTCTTCACCCTCTCCTCCCGGCAGTTTTGGGGTAATTATTGGCAACTCGGTATCTTTGGTCTCATGAGTAAGGGTAGGTCTATACTTACCTGCTGGGTCGACGCGTAGCGTTCGACTTCTCGGAGTTCGAACTATCGCGTCTAATCTAGACATGATAGTTCGAACTCCGAACGCGCTCCCGTCAACTCCGGAACTCCACCACCACGAACGGCGGTGGCGGAGTCAACGGGGGAGCCACGGACTTTGATCCCGCGGCGTCTGGACAGGTAAGAAGTTCGAACTAAGGTAGTTCGACTTCAGCTACGCTATTCACGTAGCTGAAGTTGCGTACCTTAGTTCGACCCCCCACCCTAGTGTAGACCAGGCCTTAGACAGGAGCTTTAGTCAGCCTGAAATGAAGATCTTTCTGTCTTATTCCCCCTTTATGGCTTTTGAAGTCTTCTCTATCCCGGCCTTCTGTTACTCAGGATAGTGGTAGTGATGTGCTAACAGGCTTGTTTGTAGTTTTGGGGAGAGGTTGCAGGGTGATCATACTCCCAGCACTACCTGCGTCTCGGAGGAGTGAATAGAATAGCAGAATGCCAGCCACCACACCGCCTCTAGTCCCACCACCCCAGTAGGGCTTTCAAGGTCTAGGAGAGCAGTATTCTGCAGGGTCCCCAACTAGCAAATTCCAGTCCAAACCCTCTCTAAGCACCCCCACTGTTTTCAGTCTCTTTATTGTATGAAAATCATTCTGTCCCTTTAATCATTTTTGTCACCCATTTCTAGTTCAGTTTTATTTTTGCTACGTATTTTTGGAAATGGGACCAGAACTGAAGACAGTATTCTAGATACAGACAGACATAATGGCATAATATTTTCAGGATTACTTTGTCTCATTTTTATACATCATAATAGTGGGTAGTGGGAGGAGTTTGTGCAAAGCTTTGATCGGGCTGCACTAAATTGTGCATCATTAGTACTTTACATTTAAAAACTCCTACACTAAATGAGGAAATAATTGCTACAGTTTCTTATCATGGAAGCAAATTATCTATTACCCCAAACACTAAACCCTAGAAATGTCAGTGTGTTGTCTCCCTACTTGGAATATAAGCAAGAGTTGTTCTTCGAGTGACTGTTCACGTCCATTACATATTAGGTGTGCGCGTGCCATGTGCACAGGCCGGCAGGGGAGCCCCACCAGAGTAGTGCCTCATGCTGCCGACCCGACCCCCCCCTTCGGTTCCTTCTTACCGTCCCTGGTCGTTGGAACAGCTCTCTATCTCTCGCTTGCATGTACCTTAGCATAGTTAGCAGCAGTTAACAGTCATCAGTGGTTGGTAGTTATCAGTAGCTAGCACTTCATAATAATAGATAGTTAAGCTTTCTTTGTTTAGGTGTTGGAAGTTGTCTCCAGCACCAGCCTATGCCAGTTAGTGACCCCCATGACTGGTGTTTCCGTTGCCTGGGGAAATCACATCAGACAGAACACTGCAAGATCTGTAAGGCTTTTAAGCCAAGGACTAAGAAAGAGAGACTTTCACCTCAAGCAGCAACTCATGGAGGCTGCACTGCAAGCTTCTGCCTCGGGCCATCCAGCCTCGGTGCCAGTGTCCTCGGTGCGGAGTGCCCCGGCATGTTTGCGATCTGGCTCCGGTGGGGCACTGCAAACATGCTGCTCCGAGGCAACAAGAAACCCCCCAGCACCGTTCGACCTCACCAGTATGGTTGAAGGGCCAGCCTACAAACCGAGGGTGCTCCCCGCATAAGAAGCCGGCACCACCCAAGCAAATGAGCGCTCAAAAGGGAAGCACTGCCCCAGGACATGCTCCGGCGCCGAAGAGACCCGGGTTAAGCGCCTTGAGTGCAGAGCTCTTAGAACAGCCCTCCACACCAGACACCTTTGAGGCGGCAAAGGACCTCATTCAGTTGTCGGTGACAAGCCCCCTCCCTGCCAAAGAGAAGCCTCTAGCACCGTCTCCTAGAGTGCCATCAAGAGGCAAGCCGGCAATGGTGCGCCAATCGAGGTCACCATCCTGGCACCGCTCCCAGCCTCGGTCCCGGTCAAGCTCGGCCTCTGCGGATTCCCAGTTGCCCCGACCCAGCGGGACTGGAGGGCACTGGATCCCAGCCACCATATGGCACCGGCCCTGCCAGGGCACCGCTCCCCGGCGCCATCACCAGGCTGGCTCCTAGGTGACACAAGATCAAAGTCCTCGGTCCAGAGCAGAAGCCAACGATCCTGGTCCCGGGAGTATTGGTACCGGTCGGCAAGGAGCCGTTCTCCAGCCCCCGGCAGCACCGTTCTACGGCACCGCCTTGGCCTTCCAGGTCGGTGTCCTCGGAATCTGAGATAGACTCAGGCTGCTCCAGCTATTCCCACAGGGCACGAGCGAGCAGGGATCCCCAAGACCTGTGGCATCCCCAATGGGGCCCGCCAGGGCAGTGGCACTTTTGGACACCATGGGCCTGTCACCAACAGCAGGGGCCCTCCTCCAGAGCCTCAAGATCCAGCTATTCGGTGTGTTGGTCCCAGTCCCCGCACAGGCACCCCTCTGCGCCCAAGGAGGCCACGGTATCCAGGCCATCAGACGCTTCTCCGGAACACAGGAGAGCAGAAGCGGCACCGAGCCCGGTGCCGTCCCGGAGGCAATCAGTCTGGTAGGACCCGGATAAGCCCCCAGCATTCGAGGAGGGACAAGAAGGGCTGGAAGACGAGATGCAGAAGGCCCTCTCCTCTTCGTCATCCCCAGATGAAGCTGTGGCAGGCACCGCGGTGTCAGAGCCTCCGCCTAGCCAAGGCCTCCGCCTAGCCAAGGCCAGGGCCAGGGCAAGCTGCAACCTGGCAACAAGCAAGGGTTTTGAAGGTGCGCTTGAGGACAGCGTACCAAGCCAATTACCGGATCTTTCCCTATGTTTCCTGAACCGCTTGTCCCGCTTCTACCATGCGTGGTCCCATATAGCATCAGACTGTTGGGTCTTATGCACGGTACAAGTGGGATACACGCTTCACTTCTCCGCCTTCCCCGTCCCTCTTCAGGGACCCCTTTCACGAGCAACTCCTTATACAGGAGGTACTGACACTCCTCGAGGCGGGGGCAGTGGAAGAGGTCCCTTGGGATCTGAGGGGGAAAGGGTTTACTCCCCTTATTTTCTTATTCCCAAAGCAAAGGGGGGTCTTTGACCCATTTTAGACCTGCGCGGACTCAACAAATTCTTAGTCAAGGTCCGCTTCCGCATAGTCTCCCTAGGCACTATTATTCCGTCCCTGGATCCAGGGGATTGGTACACTGCCCTCGATATGAAAAAATGCGTACTTTCATGTCACTATTCATCCTGCTCACTGGCGGTTCCTGCGGTTCATCATAAGCCATCATTATTACTAGTTTACAGTCCTACCATTCAGCCTGGCGGCAGCCCCCCACATGTTCACAAAATGCATGTCTGTAGTGGCAGCCTTTCTACAAAAAAGAATTTGCAAAGGGATCCCCTTCACCGCACCATAACCCACGCTGATGCTGGTAACAGACGTGTCAGGCCTAGGCTGGGGAGCACACTTGGGGGACCTATGGACGCAAGGCTTGTGGTTTAAGGACGAAATGTTGCTCCACATCAATGTGAAGGAGTTCAGGGCAGTTTGCCTAGCCTGCCGAACCTTGCACGCTGCTTTAGAAGGTCACAGCATGATAGTTCTGACAGACAACACTACCGCCATGTTCTACATAAACAAGCAGAGTGGAGCCCAATCCTCTCCCCTCTGCTGAGAGGCCCTTCTCCTATGGGACTTTTGTATAGCCCGCTCAGTACACCTCATAGCGTCATACCTCCCGGGGGAGCGGAACGAGCTGGCGGACCGCATCAGGAGGTCATACCGCATGCATGAATGTCTGATGAGACCGGATGTCTTGCAATCAATCTTCCAGAAGTGGGGATTTCCCCAAAATGTACCTCTTTGCCACCAAGGACAACAGTCAATGCCCGCAGTTTTGCTCTTTCCAGAACCACAGTCCGGGCTCGGTTGCAGATACCTTTGTGATCCCTTGGAGCGGGAGCCTGAAGTATGCCTTCCCACCGCTCCCGCTCATCCACAGAGTTCTCCTCAAAGTTCGCAGAGACAAGACAATAATGATTCTCATCACCCCAGCTTGGCCCTGCCAACATTGGTTTACGACTTTGCTGGAGCTGTCAGTAGCCCACCCAATTGCCCTGCCCCTACACCAAGATCTCATCACGCAGGACTGCGGGCGCCTGCTCCACCCGAACCTGCAGTCTCTGCATCTCATGGCGTGGAAACTCTGTGGTTGAATGCGATGGAGAGCCAGTGTTCTCTTCAGGTGCGACAAATTCTTCTCGGCAGTAGGAAACCTTCCACTAGGGCCACATACCTCGCTAAGTGGAAGAGGTTCTCCTGCTGGTGTGAACCAAAGCATATACAGCCGCTTCATTCCTCCGTTCCAGTTATCCTGGAATACCTGCTGCACCTTAAACATTAGGGTCTTGCCCCCTCCTCAATTAGAGTGCATCTGGCTGCGATTTCGGTGTTTTCTGTGTGTTTCCCAACCCCATGGTAGCCCGGTTTTTCAAGGGGCTGGAGAGGGTGTTTCCCTACTCACGCCCTCCGGTCCCTCCCTGGAACCTTAACCGGGTCCTGACCAAGCTCATGGGACCCCCTTTTGAGCCCCTAGCCTCTTGCTCTTTCACTCACCTGTCTCAGAAGGTGGCGTTTTTGGTGGCCATTACGTCCGCAAGGAGGGTGTCTGAGTTGAGGGCCTTCACCTTGGAGCCCCCTTATACAGTTTTAGGCCACACCCTAAATTCCTCCCTAAAGCAGTCTTGCAATTTCATATGGGACAGGACATTTGTTTGCCAGTGTTCTTTCCCAAACCACACATGGACCCGAGTCACCATAGCCTACATACTCTGGATGTCCGTAGGGCCGTGGCGTTCCATCTGGAGTGAACTAGACCTTTCCGCAGGTCGACACAGTTGTTTGTCACCATTGCAGAGAGAATGAAAGGACTCCCTGTCTCGGCGCAGTGGATATCATAATGGATTGTGGATTGCATCTGCACTTGCTATCAGTTCACCAAAGTGCCAGCCCCGGCGATCACGGCTCAAGTGTCCTCAGCAGCTTTCCTGGCACAGGTTCCACTCCAGGAGATCTGTAAAGCAGCCACCTGGTCGTCGGTGCACACATTCACAGCCCACTACACAGTCCATCAACAGGCCAGAGAGGACGTGGCGGTCGGCAGGGCTGTGCTTCAGTCAATTGTTCCATGACTCCTACCCTCCTTCTATGGTAAGCTTGTGAGTCACCTAATGTGTAATGGACATGAACAATCACTTGAAGAAGAAAAACGGTTACCTACCTTTTCATAACTGTTGTTCTTCGAGATGTGTTGTTCACGTCCATTATACTTCCCACCCTCCTTCCCCTCTGTCGGAGTCTCTGGCAAGAAGGAACTGAAGGGGGGTCGGGTCGGCAAGGGTGTATATGCACCAGCATGAGGTGCCACTCTGGCGGGGCTCCCTTGCTGGCCCGACGGGAGCCACTAAGGGAAAAAGTTTCCGACATCCATGCATGTGGCTCGTGCACACCTAATGTGAAATGGACGTGAACACCACATCTCGAAGAACAAGTTACGAAAAGGTAGGTAAATGTTTTATTCAGTTGCAGGTGGGATAGATGTTGCACTGTTTAATCTCTGTTCTAACATTTATCAAATAATTACCTCCAGAGAACAAGCATTATACTGCTGTGTTCTTCAGATGACCAGAATACATTATTACCAAAAGAGAAATGACTTTGTTTAGGATTGAGGCTATATCTAGACAATGATGAATATGACTGTGCATTTTTTGCAGTGGAAAATAGAAGAGATGGTAGTGGTTTCTTTACAGTGGAAACCTCACTATGCCCATATTCCAGCATAATGTGTTGATGGGTAATGAAGGAAGACGTTTATATGCTGCTTTGCTTTGTTGTGAGACTATTGTGTGAGTGTTAACTAAGCAAAAAATGTGTACAATTGGAATGACTATATGAGTCAGAAGGTTAAGTTGCCTTGCTGACACAGAGTTGATCATCAAACTTTATGGTGTCAAGTATCAGAGGGGTAGCCGTGTTAGTCTGGTTCTGTAAAAGCAGCAAAGAATCCTGTGGCACCTTATAGACTAACAGACGTTTTGCAGCATGAGCTTTCGTGGGTGAATACTTTATGGTGTCATTAGCTATTTATCTATACAGCATTACAAATGAGTTTGTCACATTGAAGAACAATAAAGATAGGGCCCTAGCTTGACATACTTGTGTAATTTAGAAAACACCCCCACCAACCCATTACCACACTCAATTTATTATCGGATGATGGGGCAGTTGCATTACTTACAGCTGCCATAATCAGCAAGGTATGTATATTCCAAATGAGCTTCAGCACATCTGGTAGGCTAAATTCACACAGGTCTGTACCAGTTTCTGCTTGGCAGAAGTGCCCTGATGGGCAGAAGGCCTTTCTGAGAAAGGAGTTATAGGGGTATAAGGATCTATAACTTCCTCCTTTATTACAAAGACCACATTAGCGTTGCTTCCAAAACAAACAGTATGGGTGGGGAGGCAAGAGTGGCTAGGATGTGCTGATTTAGCACACCCCCTCAGCAACCTCCACTAACAGGACTTCAAGGAAGGGCCCATGCAAACTTACACTCTCTCATTGGCAAGTCTTATGGTCTGGTTTCAATAATTTCTTCAGTTAGTGAAGATAGCCCTAGCAAAACACCTGCTTAAATGTTTTGCTGAATTGGAGCAATAATGCTAATGCAAAAGGATTAATACATTTATTGGCAAAGGAAATGTATGACTTGCAACCTCTAAGGTTTTACCTTTAAAACTCTTATTTAGTCCATTAATTTCAATTCTACACTCATTTGAGCAAGCAATGAGCAATTTTGAATAAATATAAAAAGAAAACAAGGATGACCCAATGGTTAGAGTTCTAGCCTGGATTAAACTTCCAGCTTCACCACAGATTTCCTGTGACCTTGGGTGGGTTCCTTAGCATATATCTGCACGTCAAAGAAAAATCCACAGTACCGAGTCTCAGAGCCCAGGTGAATTGACTGGGGCTTGCGGGGCTTGGGCTGCAGGGCTAAAAATAGCAGTGCAGGCATTCCCACCCATGCTCCAAGACCCTCCCCCTTTACTTTACCAGTTTTCAGAGGCTGGGTTCCAAACCATGCAGGAATGTCTACATTGCTATTTTTATCCCCACAGCCTGAGTCCAAGCCAATTGACCTGGGATCTGAGACTTAGTGCCATGGATTTTTCTTTGCAGCATACACATACTTTGAGTCTTTCAGTGCATCAGTTCCCCATCTGTAAAATGGGGATAACAGTATTTCCCTATCACAGAGAATGTTGAGAGGATAAGTATATTAAAGATTGGGAGGTACTCAGATACTACAGTAATGGGGCTATGCAAGTGCCATAGATAGATGGTATAAGCATACTATCCTTTGGATCTTTAGATATAGTATAGTACTTTAGAAGCTTATTTTACTAATATAGTCTCTCAAAAAGGGTAGGCTTCTCTTTTAAACTATTCTTCAGGATACATCTTGCATCTTTCTAGGTCTTGTGGAGTAAGATGTATAAGTATGCCCCCTCCCCCCAATTCCCTACTTAAAGGTATATACAGTTTCTCGATTATCAAATGAAGAAAATATTAGTTATTATAACATCTTTAGTTCTAGGTTTCTAGCCAATGTAGTTGCTGAAATAACACCAACTAATTGAAGAAGGTTTACAGTGAGAAGTGAAATATTTGCAGTTAAAAAAATAAGCAATTTACAAAGCATAAAGGAAAAAATACACAAGTTTGTGCTAATTATTAACGATAAGAACAAGAAGTTTTCACCTCTAAATAAAGGCATTAGTTGACAGTAAACACTAATACATTTTACAAATATTTCCTCATTTTTAATACTCTGCTTAAAAATATTTCTTCTATAAAAACTCTAAGAGTTAAGAAGTAATCATTGTTTAATCTCAACTTTTTCCTAGACTTTTAAAGTCACACTGAAGTTGGGGAAAACATCTGTTTTCCAGAGAAATTAGGGGAGGATTTGTTGAGAAGACCAATATTATAGCCAAATGTAAGTCCTAGAACAAACTAAGAGTTTGTTCAATTTAAACCAGTATATCTTCTTCTTTTAAAAAGAACTGAGTTAGGTCAATCTGCCATGATACTTGTTATGTTTTCTTGAGACAAAAGAGTTACATGCTGATATAATCTCTCTCTCTTGAGCAGATTTATTTCACCATGACCAGATTCTGGCACCATTACTATGCAATTAAAGAAAGCATAACATTTTACATAAAGCATCATGCTCATAATAAGTAAACTATTAAATATATACCTTCATAATACCACATTAGAACATACACATATTAAACATTTCTAAAGCAAGAACAACTTTGGGTCTGTATACAAAAATTAAGATATAAAACTTAATTAACAGGATCTAACATTGCTTCGTTACCATTCCTGACGTAAATCAAATATACCTCTACCCCGATATAATGCTGCCCTCAGGAGCCAAAAAATTTTACGTGTTATAGGTGAAACCAAGTTATATCGAACTTGCTTTGATCCACCGGAGTGCACAGCCCCACCCCCCTCAGAGCACTGCTTTACCATGTTATATCTGAATTCATGTTATATCAGGTTGCATTATATCGGGGTAGCGGTGTACAAGCATGGAACAGTTTCAGAGAGACCCTGCCCGGATTTGAGGCTTTTCTAAAAGCAGATGACATTTTTCCCCTTTTTTAAAAAATTGAAAACAAAATGACAACTGACATAATATATAGGAAATAAGCAGCATCTAGGGATTTGAAAATCAAGACATCTGCTGTGTGAGTTTGGATAAATCATCTGACTTGTGCCTGGGAGATCTTGTGAGCTCAGGGGCATGCCCTGGTGAGAAAAGAATTAATTTTCATACTAGGTATGATTATTAAGGATGATCATTTTAAGTGATTGTAAGTCCTTTGAAGATGAAAAATGCTGCATCACTGCTGTGACAGTGTTGGATACAATCCAGACCAGTGAGGCATTGTGTTACCACTTTCCCTGCAAGCCTGGGTGCCTAGCAATACTTTGCTGCTGTAGCTCACAGCCAGTCAACAAGCATACAAGTCACACAGTACCTGTGTACTAGACAGCCCTGGTTCAGCAGTTCTGACCCCAGCTGCCTGTCTACACCCCCACTCATGCTTCTACTAGCCTTGGTTATAACCAGCAAGGTGACCCCAACATACTCCCAGTCTTGAATTTCCCTGAAACTGTGCTCTGTAATGTCCTGCCTCGTCCTGGGCAGTTCGGAGAAGTGATATGGCCTGTTTGTTCCTCAAGACACAAAAGCACATCACAGCTTATTGACTTAACTGGGGTAAATACACCCTTTCATTTAAGGGAATAAAGAAAAGGGAATAAAGTTAGAAATGGTTACACGCAAATAAAAGTGAAAACATGCATATAAAACTTAATTTAGTAAGGTACAGGCATTGTTTAAAATGGTTTCTCACTTGCCTTCAGTTGTCAGAGACTTTGACCTGTCCTTTGTTGAAGGACCCATCTTTCTCAGCTTACAAGAGCGGTTCCCTTGTGTTTGTCTAGTGATGGGTGCCAAAGATGGCTTCTGTCTTTGCTTATATTTTGCAAATTTCATTGACTTTGTTTCAAGAGGCAGGATGACCTCATGCTGGTCTTCCCATCCCCTTGTATTTAAATAGGGCTTCCATTGTTTTGATTGCACCATGCTTAATTTCCAGAGCAGACGGATCAATAGCTAGCTTCCCTCCTCTCTGGAAGGAAAGCTATTCCTCCCTGTGTGGCCACAGACTTTAAAACACAATATAATTAAGTATCCATGTTACCTCATATAATGTTTATATATACATTTCACAATTATACCAATCACCAGTGGGTCATTAGCTTTCAGAAAAGACCTGATTCTGTGCACTCTTATAATACAGTAATATTGTATACGATCAGTTGATTCATTGCTTATCACTTGAGGTTCAGAGGAGTAGACCAGCAAATCTTTGAAATGGATTCTTCTAAGGGTACCCCTCAAAGTAAAGTTTATTCAAGCTGTCAGGAAGGTGGCATGGAGTCTGGTGGTGAAGGAAGCTCCATGCGCTCTCTCCTTGTGTTTGCTGAAATGCAAACTTTTCAGTTTCCTGCCATCTCCTCTCCTTGCTGTCTTGATGGTCCTGTTTATTGCTAATATGTAAATTGAGGTAAACACACATTCCTTTGTGTAGGACAGACCTGTTTAACAATTACCCAAACATACCCGCTTTACACACACTTTAGTCATAATTCCAGCATATATTCATAACTCTTAATACCCACCACATACATACATCATGGAAGAAAATTAATTATTAGTGAGTTATTAGTTTTCCAATGATACCTAACCAGGCATATTTTGCACAAAGAGTATTACAACAGCATGCAGGGTGCGAATACAGGATTGCTTAGTGTCACAACCATCTAGTATAGCTAGGAGAAAAACAGGCTCTTGTCAAGGGTAACCCTTCAAGGCCACACAACTCCCATTGATTTCAAAATCCTATAAACAGTTATTTTTGAGTAGTGCTTGACTTCAGTGAGATTTGGGAATGCTCTGGATCAGATCCTTAATATTTATTATAGATGTATCAAGATTTATCTATACCATTTATCATCTTAGCATCTGACACTACAAAGACAACCAGGCACAGCGCTTACTAAAGCGGATCATCCCACTGATTTCAATGGGTTACTCACAGCAGTAAGTGCTAGGCCCAGTAGTAAGGGTTTGCAGATTGGGCCTTGAATACCATATCCATTCTGATTATTACAGAATAGCACTTCCAGTTAGTGTGTCTGTGAGTTGGACTGAGTTTTATTTATTTTTTTAAATAATTATGTGATTCCATTCTGCCAAACAAATAAATATAATTAAATAAGGCTCACTAGTATTATGCAAGTATCAGAGGGGTAGCCATGTTAGTCTGGATCTGTAAAAGCAGCAAAAAGTCCTGTGGCACCTTATAGACTAACAGATGTATTGGAGCATGAGTTTTCGTGGGTGAATACCCACTTCTTCAGATGCATGTTGACAAAGTGGGTATTCACCCACGAAAGCTCATGCTCCAATACGTCTGCTAGTCTATAAGGTGCCACAGGACTTTTTGCTGCTTTTAGTATTATGCAGCTGTTCTGGTGCATCTAGTTTTAGTTTTTCCACTATTAATCTGATAAATCATTTCACAGTCTCAGATGCTTACTTTTATCTTCATTGGCACAACCAATGTTTTTCAGGCTAATTAATTCACTTTCCATACTTGGATTGATATATGTCATCCAAAAAAAAAAAGGGGGAGGGAGGGAAAAGAAGTGGGACACCTTTGGTCTGTCTGCAGAAAGTGTGGTTAATTATTAAAACATAACCCAACTTTTATTTTTTCGAGATGTTTTAATACTTTTGAGACAGCAGAGGCCTCCAAAGTCCATTGTTATACTGAGCAAAATATACAGTAATCCAAATAGTCTCAGAGACAATCTTCTCCTTAGTAAATTAGCAGATTTTGAATACATTCTTCCCACTCCTTCCTCCCCTTCCCAAAAGACCTTTGCTGTGCAAGGCCCTGCATCTAGTAATAGACTGAACCACTTCTGTTACATTCAGGGCCTTCTTCAGCCTTTACTTGGTCTGCAGGATTCAACTTTATGATTACAGCCCTATTCAGTTCATAAAACTTGTAACTGACTACAATGGGAATTTCACCTGAGAAAAGAGTGCTTAACTTGTCCCTTAACCCTGCTGTTTTTAGCAAATGGAGCAAACAACATCCAATTATATCTGTACTATGTGGGCTAAATTTGGAACACTGGTGTCCAAGTTTGACTTGCAAAATATTTATGTGCAAACAGATAATCCTGTGCACAAAACATACAAGTGTACTGTCTGTCATAACATGCAGTGGTGTCATAGGTGCACATGTAAGGCCTGGTGAGGAAGTCTGAAGTCTCCAGTTTCCAGCCACTTTATACTCTTATTTAATTCTTTCTGCTACCACTGCTCCTGAATGAAGCCGTGAGCCAAGTGTGCTTCTCTACCCAAACAGGATATTGATTATCTCTTGGAGGAAATGATCAACAAAGACATCCCTTGAAATGGCTTAGCCTTAAATCCTGAGCCATTAATCATTTTATGGAAGTCTGCAATGTCACTAGATCTGCATACAATGATGCAACTGAAAGCCTGGAAAAATACATACATTTATGTATGATTTTAATGCAAATTTAAAGGGCCAAACTGGACATCCCACTAACCAAATCCATCAATTAACCCCAGATAAATTTATAACTCTTCCTGCCATTCTGTCATTTCTCCCCTTTCATCTCTTTGAGTCAGTGTTTCCTTTCTCATCAATTCTTTCCTTCCCTGGTGTGTTAGGGCTTGCGTACGCTACCGGCCGGATTGATGGGCAGCGATCAACCCAGTGGGGGTTGATAAATTGACCGCAGATCACTCTAGCATCGACTCTGGTACTCCACCTCAATGAGAAGCACAAGGGGAATCAATGAGAGCGTCTCCTGTTGACACACCGCGGTAAGTAGATCTAAGTACGTCGACTTCAACTAGGTGAATAAGGTAGCTAAAGTTGCATAACTTAGATCGATTCCCCCCCCCCCCCGCCCATAATGTAGACTAGCCCTTAGTTTCCCTAAATCTCCCCCTAAATCTCCCCCTAAATCTCTAAATCTGTTGGCCAAACAGAAGGTGGGAACATACCTGCTGGCCAAAAAATGTGGATGCAGCAGAGAAAACCAGGGAATCAAAAGGGCGATTGCAAAGTTTGAGCGCCCAGATAGGTTTTATAAGGAAACCTGGGACATCCTTGCTTACTGGGACCCCATGGCTTCTGCTCATGAAGCTGGGTGCTGAGGCAGGACACAGACTTGCTTGGCTGCCTATTCGAAGCAGCCATAATCCAATGGAGTGCTCCTCTGAGCACAGTTGCCTCATTATAAAAACTGTGTTAAATTGTTAAATGTTCCCCTCCTCCCCTTTTTAAATAATGGATGTTTATCAGGCATGTGAAACTACCTCTAAAGGGTAATTTCTGAGTAACTCAGAAATAAATTAAAATTTGTGGTTTAGAATTAAAGCACCATCTTCAAACTGAACTATAGTGCAATTATATACATTCCATGTTAATAGTAAGAGAATTACTACTTAACCTACCTGCATACTGCCAAGGATATCTCAGTTTGTGATAAGGATTATCTGGCTGGAGTAGTGTCCTGCAGACAATACGGGAACTCTCTTCTTGACTATGCTAAAGGAAAATTGACACCGTTTTTTCCCCACCTCACAAAAATATCAAGGCATAGTTAAGATGATGCCCTCAATCATTCTGTTGTTGCAAGACGTACAAAAAAGTCTAGTTATACATTCAGGGCAACTATCTGAGCCATAACAATAGCAATTCTTGTTTGAAGAAAGGAATACCTGTTTCCATGTATTCTGCCTATTTCTGCTTCAGACTCCTCTTAATGCATTCTCTGTTAATTATTCCCACAAAGTTAGCACATAGTCTTTACCTATTCAGGCCAAAATGTGTTGATTATTAGAAGTTTCAGGTAAACAATTAAAAAAATTAAAATCTGTTAAAAGCCTTTGTACAGATCAGGTGGAATCAGAAAATATTTAATAATTTTTACTAATCTAGCAATCCAATAGCCTAACTGGAGAGGGAAGTGAAAAAAAAAAGTGTAAAATGGAATGTGGAGGAAAAATTTCTAACCCTTTTTTTTTTTGGGAAGGCATTGCAGCATTTTTCAAGGTCATCATTTGACACTTCTCTCCCCCTTAATTTCGCTAACCTTCTTAGAGTCTACAGCAGCTGCTGAGATAAGCAGGACCCTGAAAACAATAATAGAGATAAGTGGTGCATAGTTTGCAACAGCTAGGATTTTCCAGTTTAAATGTTGGCTAGAGGAAAAGAAAAGCAAATTAAATAGCAATTATGTATTAACAAAAGATGATCCAATATACTCAGGCTCACAATAATATCGATCATAATTCTTGCAGAAGCTCTCCATCTATATAGTAGTTGAGCCCCATTGTGCCAACAAACAGTTGAGCTCTTACATTAATATTCTCTCACTGAACCCCACACCTGGAACTAAACAGCTTTTAACTGAAAAGAGTCAGATTCTGACCTCAGTTACACCCACTCCACCTCCGTTGAAACTAGTGGACCAAATTCAATGCTGCTTAACCCTACTGAATAACTCTGCTCCTGAACTGAAATGGTTATTAAAAAAATTAAGTCTCTATCCCTCATTACAGAAAAAAACGTTCAGAACATGAACCAACCAGAAACTGATAGATCAAAGTAGAAACTGAATCTGCACAGTGTCTGAAACAATGCTCCGAGAGGTCTGAACTGCTCTATTTGTCTCAATGGATTGTTAATACTAAAGTCTGATGACAATTTAAAGTCAATAGTAAATGTTTTACTGCTGATCATTTTAGCCAAAACATTAAGCTCATCTGATTACCATTGTTTCTGGATGTAATGGCAGATCTTGAGGTGGGGTGTGCAGTGGGGCAACCAATTGCTGGGGTGGAGAATAACTAATTCAAATCCCATTGTCATCCATACCTCAAGTTTTCTGCCATTTCTGTCCCTTCCATAAGAACAGCCACATTGAGGCAGACCCGTGGTGCATCTAGCCCAGTATCCTGTCTTCTGACAGTGGCCAATGCCAGGTGCTTCAGAGGGAATCAACAGAGCAGGCAACTGAGTGATCCATTCCTGTGATCTACTCCCAGTAGGCTAGGGACAACATCCTTGGCCATCCTGGCTAATAGCCACCGATGGACCCATCCTCCATGAACTTATCTAGTTCTTTTTTGAACTCTGTTATAGTTTTGGCCTTCACAACATTCCCTGGCAAAGGGTTCCACAGGTTGACTGCATGTTGTGTGAAGTAGTACTTCCTTTTGTTTGTTTTAAATCTGCTGCCTATTAATTTCATTGGGTGACCCCTAGTTCTCCTGTTATGAGGAGTAAACAACACTTCCTTATTTACTTTTTCCATACCAGTCATGAATGTATAGACATCTATCAATTCCCCCTCATCCTCAGTCATCTCTTTTCCAAGCTGAAAAGAAAGGAGGGAGGGGAAATGGAAATGTATTTCCTGCTTGGTACCTAACCCTCAAGTGTCTCCTTAGTACCAAAACACCAAATTACCTCATCTTTCTGGGCACCAAAAGACTTAATGGACCCTTACTCAGCTATGAAGGCCTTCTGTGCTCCTCAGTCAACTTCTACAACTCAGTTACTGGTCATCCATACAAGATTTCACAGCACACTGAATCTGAGGCAATCAAAAGTAAATTGAATCCAATATTCAAGTAAATAAATGGTAGGGTCATACAAGGCCTGGAGCTACACACTGAATGATTAGGATAAAAATAAATATTGAATGACTACTCATTCAGTGAGCACTATACACCATGTGCACTGACTAAGGCAGGAGTCCTGTGGAAAAAATAGTATGTAATCATGTAATTAATGCATACATACAAGGGGAAGGTGAATTAAGGTTGCATAGGCAACCGCAAATGACATATCCTAACTTCTGAGTGCTTGACTTTGAAGCCTTAACATTCTTTTAATGTAATTTTTTTTTGTAATATACAATAAATAATACAAAGAATACTGTACTAACTGGGCTGGACTGGTACTGTGTGGGGAGGTACATGGTGCCACATATTTTTGGGGTCTCCCAGAGACTGTATAAAACAAAGGGCCAAGGCCTTTTGACTTCAGACTCAGAATGACTACACTAATATTTATGGGATTCCTCTGCCTATAAAAAGAGGACTAAACTACATTAGAACACATAAGGGACTATAACAAATGAACGGATAGTTATGCAAGGTGCTCAGATACAATGAATGTTATAAAAGCCTAGACCAGTTCAAATCTTTAAATGGAAGAATTAATTATGTAGAAGAGTTTACTAACTCACCATTGGCGATGGTTTTTTTTTTGGGGGTCAAGTTTTGAGCTACACAGTAAACCCTCCCCCCCCCAGCCCACCTAAAATTGTTTTAGTCTATTCCCTTAGTAAAGCAGTGAAATTCTACTGTGTGAAATGTCATGCCTAACAAAACACTATGGTAGTTATATTTTGGTGCGTTTTAAATTAGACCATTTTCTATGGGTAACTGAAAATTTTATAAAAGAAGAAACTTCTCTTTTTATCCCTCTAAGCATTTTTTTCCCCTCAGTGGAGCGGAGAGAGAAATAAAATGCCCTAAGGTTCAAATGCTACATGTTTAAAGTCTCACTGTAGCACAATCTTTTTTCCAGATTCAGCATGTTGAAGATTAGGAGCTTCAGAACACTAAGGCCTGGTCTACACTAGGGGTTGGGGTCCATGTAAGATATGCAACTTCAGCTACAGGCATAGCGTAGCTGAAGTCGAAGTATCTTATTTTGACTTACCTCTCGTCCTCACGGCATGGGATCGATGGCCGCGGCTCCCCCTGTCGACTCCGCTACCGTCACATGCTCTGGTGGAGTTCCAGAGTCGACAGGAGCGCGTTCGGGGATCGATATATCGCATCTAGATGAGACGCGATATCTTGATCCCCGATAAATCGATCGCTACCCGCTGATCCGGCAGGTAGTGTAGACATACCCTAAGCAAAACCAATAGGGGCTAAATCTGCTTTCAATGACATCAACAGCAAACCTCCTGATTTCAATAGTGCAAGACTAGGCCCTAAAACAAACAAGCACCCTAAATGCAATAGTTAATAAAAAAAAGTACAAGGCGTTACCAAAATATTTATTTCTTGAAATAAAAAAAGATAGGTGTGAGATGTCTGTCTAGAATATATCCATTTATTATTTTGTGGTCCATATCAATTTAAAGACATAATTAATTGAATTTCTACATCATTTTCTCAATTTCAACCCTTCCTGGCCTCATACCAGCTACTCTACAAAGGTACACACCTTTCCCCTGTACAGTCAATATTTATGAAAAGCAGTATACTGCTCTATTAGCTTAGAAAAATAACATGCCGGGGAAATTATAGCCATGAAATGGATACAAAAGTTAGGCAACAGAGTAAAACACCCTTTAGTAAATTATGGCTTTGCACAAGTATCAGATATCAATATGAACAATTTAAGACACTTCTTGTTAAAGGCACTTATAGTTCTTTTTTTAATTTAGTTCTCTTGCATTAAAAAGTGTTATGTCTGATCACATTTTCATAACAGCGGAACAGTCTAAAAAGGCAGTTTTAAGTGAGAGAAAAAAGTTTAATTTTTTTTAAACAAACGTTAAACTATGAAAATACCAAGAATTAATACAAGCTTTCAAATGGGTATTGGTCCTTATAAAACAGGCAACAACATTCAGGCAAAAAAGTGATTTCTTTTCTTAGATACTCAAAACAAATAGTCTCAAAAAGTAAGTCCTCCAGTTCCAGTGTGTGGATATGTCCAAGTTCACATAGACCACCCTATGACCCCCAACAAAAATATAACTTTATAACTAAACCAGAACTTCATGTTGGCTGTTGAAGGAAAAGAGTCTCAAAAGAGCATTATAGATGCATGTGCTAGTGAGTCTATAATTCTGTGTCCCTATATCTGGATGGCTGTCCATAATATCCGCGCTTGGAGTTGTCTGATAGCTGCCGACGGTAGTCTTCCTCCTCTGCGTCACTGCCATAACTTCCTCGATTTTCTAGGTAAGGCCTGGCAGGGGGTTTCTGAGGCTCTGGAGGTCTGGAACTAGCACAGCAAAAAACAAGAGTAAAGATGTCAGCAATTTCTGGTCTGAAAAGTGGAGGAACACAAACCTGTAATCAACTGCAAACTGTTCACTAAGATATGAAGACATGCCAATTATATGCTAGCAAGGCTAACCATGACCCTGTCCTTCAGCACTCTGCACACCACTACTCCCTTCTCCCCTCCCCCACCGCTCTCTCTGTTACTCCACTCCGTTACTTTCCATACTGACTACTTGGTGTCCTTCCTCTCTTGCCTTCATGCTGGTTCATATCTTCGAACAGCCTCCTGCTCCCAATATGCCAAGCACCCTCCTACTCCTTGCCTGAAGACTTCCTATATTGATCTCCCCACCAAAGAGGTCTCCACTCCTCCACAGACCTCACAAACATTTCTAAGAGTTAGATGGTAAGCCCTTTTATACAGGGGACTAGTGTTAAGTGGTCTGAAAAAAGTTGTATAGGTTATAAAGCTAATTATTTATATAGAATATAAACAGCGCTGCACAGCACATGTAATAATTCTCTACATAGGAAAGGAGGGGGATTTCACTGATTTTCAGCAGCTATCATTCTAGACTCCATACTGAGCACTGGCAAGAGGAAGCATTTTCCCCCACATTCTTTTAAGATCCTGAATGACTTAGAATAAAGCAACGATGCTGTTTAATAGTGTTGATTTAGCCAATTTAATTACACTTCCTACAAACACTCATTCTAAATTATCAGTTGCTTGTTTCTTTTATCTTCATATTTGGCTAAACTAAATATTTTATTCCTCCCTAAAAACACCACTACAGATGCCATAAGCATACAATTCCTATAGCTTTGCAATAATAAATTCATCAGGGAAATGCTGCAGTGACTGTTTTGGGGCCTTCCCAATTTGATTATACTTTAATCCACCAAAGGAGCTGACTGTAAAAAAAGAAAAAAAAAAAGAAAAGAAAAACCTCAACTCATTAGGGCTTCCCTATCCCCAAAAGAGTTACAAATGAGAAGGGTGAGAGAACTAGAACATTTCCAAATGAAAATCAAAACAGATCCTTCAAATTGTTTGTTGCAAGGTTTTGCTTAGGCGACTGTCCAAATCATACTAGTGAATAAGCATAGTAGAGTGGGTAAGGCACCAAGAGTGGATATCTGGGAACTAATCCATAACTCACCGGACTCAATGGAAACACTCCCATTAACATCAATGAACTTTGGATCAGGCCCATGGTTCTTCTCCTGACTCTGTAGTGACTCACTGTCTCCCGTTGGGCAAGTAACTTAACACCATTTTCCTCACCCATAAAATGCATACAATAATGGACTGTGTAAAATCAGACTTTACCACTCTTACTGATGTTGAGTACTACCTTATACCCCTGTAAGCCGTGAAACTTGTCAAATCACTTTCAAATACTGATTAGTATAACACAACAACAATCCAATCTCTGACACATAAGGGACAGCCTTGAAGGGTTGACGTACAAGTGATCTTGTGTGTACATCTAATTATGAGACATAAAATGAACTGGCACCGTGAATCTCTTAGTAATATATGCTATCTGTGAAATTCTCTCTAAGGAATTCAAGTGCAGTAGTATGGACCAGTCTGAAAAAGAGATATAAAGGAAAGATTCTGAAAGAAAGGCATTGCAGAAGTGACTACTGTCAAGGCAGGTCAGCCCTAGAGCTTCTCATCTTTGACACCGTGTAAATTTCAGGAATCATTGGTAGTGTCAGGGCTTGATGGCACTACTTGCATGAGTAAGAGCTGCATAATTAAGTTGCTCTTGCTGGTGTAGTAAATATAAACCAGAGGAATATTTTCAAGTGGATCTGTCTTACCTCATGGGCTGGGGCCAGTTCTGGTCTGGCTTCTGTGTTTTGATTGGGACAGCATAGATATCAGGGTGTTTCTGGGCTATTTCCAACTTTAAAAAGAGCAGAAGAAAAAAAAATGCCTTTCAGTTTATACAGTCAGGAGATCAGAGACTGAGCAATGTAGCTCAGTTTATCTGTAAAGGAATTAAAATACAAATGGATGACTGGTCTTATTTCCTGCTCCCACACTGAGATAGTTTTTAATTTAAAGTAAAACACTGTACTGCCAAAATAACAGAAATAAAAAAAGAAAAAAGCCATTAACCTATAGTAGCTACTATAGGAAACCTCTTCATAGAACATATTTTATATCCCTTATCTCCCCACCTACTCCTCCCCAACATGTAACTATATATTTTATATAGGAATAATGTGATATCGAGGGCAATTTTGATTCCTAATGTGTATGCTGACTGCTGGTTGGTATAATGGTAGGTTGGAAGGAGAGGGAGAAATGTGCTACTGTTTTTGTTTTTAATGATTTTTTTAAATTCAATATTGAGGGTGCTTATAGCACAGAATGTGTTTGTGTATTATATCTAAACAAATATACAGGACAGACTGAAAAAGTAGGTTACTACCTACCCTGGCATTCTGTGCCTCTTGTAGCTCCTGTATTCTTTGCAACCTTGCCTTGTGATCCATCTTCTCAAATATTTTAACTTTCCCCAGTACAGATTTTGGAGCACTCTCTTGTCTATCTACATCTTCCTCCTCCTCTGCGGCTGGAACTGCTGGCTGAGATGTCTTCAGTATAGGACGCCCAAAGGCAGGTTTCACAGAAACAGGAGGTGCTGCTGCCTTGGATAATACGGCTGAAGTCTCATTGCTGACAGTGCTAGAGCTATTTGGTTTGGATTCATAGTTCTTGGGAAAGTCATATACATCCTCTTTGTTTTGTAGTTTACCCTACAGTATTAAGAACACACTGAAGTTTACACATAGCAGCAACTTCAGCATCTTTTGATGAATCTTTTCATTTGAAATTGGTTATATTGCTTGTGCATTTTTGTATTGCCCATCTTTGCTCATAAGGGATCAGAGCACTGAGTATTTAAGTATATAGGAGCTTGGTCACTGACTTGAATAGGAACAGAATTAGTCACAAAGTCTTACATTGTATGCAGTGTTATAATGAGCAGTAAAATCTGACCAGTCTAATTTAACTCTTTAAAGATTTCTGGAAGGAAAAGAGAAAGAACAGGAAGAATCAGAGCAAGAGGTTTTTCTGGATTATATGGAGGAGAATAGTCTTCCGAGCTGAAACTATTACACAGGACACACGCCTATTCTCCCTGCAATCATCATTTCACTTACATATACTGCTACCCAGCCCAAACTCTATTGCCAAGGCATATTTGAAAGGATGGTTGTTTAACTGTCTAGTAAGTGTATTTTGCGCAACACAGACCAATGTTGGTGTCCACCTCCATGAAGAAAGTCAGAGGGTTGAACACAGGATTTCATTAATAGCTGCAACACCTTTCTTGAAGGGACACTGGAGCACAGTTTGGCACTACTACTTAAAAGGTAAAAATAAAAAAGCCAAGAGGATTTCCTGCCATTCTGCTGCATTAAAATCAAGAAGGAGTGTGTCTGAACTCCTCCCCAGCTGAGACATTCAGGAAGATCTTTGTTTTGGGCTTGGAAAGGGAGCAAGAATGCTGGAATTCTCCTGGGGAAGAGATCAGGAGAGAAATGGGCAGTTTTCCAGCTAGTCACCAAACCCTCTAATGAAACACATGGTACCACTTCTAAATCTCAAGAATTCCCTTCCCAACCAGCTGCCAAGCTCTTTTGACAGCTCACAATCCTCTTCTTTGTCAATTCCCTTTCCTTCCTCTTCCCAAATTGCATTTTAGCTTCCAACAGCAGGTTACCCTAATAGAAGAAACATAGCCCACGATGTACAGCACCAGGTGGGTTCTTTAGAAAGATGAACTCTATCTTCAAATTGATTTCCACAAATTACCTTAGGTGGCTCGGGCTTGAATGCTGGAGGTGGGCTGGGATCTCTAAGTATCTCTCTGCTACCAGCCCTTCTCATTTGAGCTTTTGGTTCTGGGCTGGGTTTTCTTATACTCTACGAAAATATAAGAAGTTAATCACAAGAATATTCAAGTAATTCTTGACTTGTTTTAACCCTAGCCTTGTGGGCCAATTACCAGTAGTCACATGACTGGCAATGACATGACTATCATCACTGTAAAAGTTAACATCTGCACTCCAGGTGACACTATCAATGAAACTAGAGAGTTAGGCAAGCATCTTAACTTTTATGCTAGAATTAATATGACTATCATTCTGTACTGGAGCTAGCATAATGCTGCAGCTGGAATTATACTTTTCTCAGGCACCAATTACAAGGAACATTTTCTATTACCATTTTACAACACACATGACTTTCAGGAAGTCACTGTCTTGCCAACAGTCCAAATATCTTACCTCCTCATGCTGCACAGGCTCAGAAGATCGGCTAATAGAGGAAACACTTGGTTCATCTGACGGCTCATCAAGCTCATTGTCCGTGTATGCACCTCCTTCTCCATCTGTGTCTTCCAAGTCACTGATCAAGCGGCTGTCACAGCTCAGGTAGTCAGCACCCATAGCTGTTAGGTATGACATGCGATCTTCCATGTCGTCATCCATTCCTTCCATCTATAAAAGTGGAAGGATTAGATTTGACTTCACCCCCCATTTTAGTTTGCAGTAACATTTATGGTACACAATACCTAAAAAACAGAAGCACATGAAACTGCAAGAATTCTGGGTCTCCCAGGAACATGAAAATAGCTCCAATAAAAAATTAATATGTATGCCCTAGCAGCAGCTATATGCCTTGGTTTTAATAACAGGAGCAACATGATAAAGTTATAAAAAAAAGAAACTTGTCCTGTACTATTTTTCACTCAGTTACCCACTGCAAAGATTTCAGATTAGTATAACTTTTCAATATATACACGTGTTCAGTATTTAGGGTGATGAGTTTGCCATCTGACCACTTTAAAGGGGAATTATTCCCAGAACAGAACAACAATTTAGCATGTACAGTATGAGCTGTTTGACCACATACCTTTCCTTCCGATACCCATACTGCTTCAACTTGCTGTTGCTGAATTGTATCTTTGAGGCTGCCGTACCAGCTATCATTGGCTGAATTCAAGTTGATGGTAGCTGTAGACATTTAAAAAAAATATATGCATTATTGTTTTCATATATTTCTTCTATTAATTCTAAAACCTCAGTGCACCTACTTTATCCAATATTTTCCATGTGACAAGGTTTTGAGTAATGCAAGAAAATGATATGGTCATTTTTACTAGATCACTTTCTAAAGGACAATGTTTGCACTTTTGTTGGCTTATGGGGGGAAAAAAGGCTGACTAAATGCCAGCCCTTTCATTATTCACTTTTTTCCAGAAAGAGTTTTATTACAGTAGTAAAGTTCAATATGAACATTTCTTTATAATGAAATACATCAAGACAGTGAACTCCTGTCTAGGAAGGGTTTTCACATGACCACAGGTTACTGTACAAGATGATCTCTTACTCTGAACAGTATTAATTTAGTTTCTCAAACATACATATTATTTCTCCTACATCCACCACTCTTTTGGAAGAGGAATTAGATACAGATTCTTGCTTACCTGTAAAAAGATAGGAGCAAGTCTTCTTCAGCTTATTTGCTTGATCGTAAAGCTTCCGGGAACTCTTGTTAGATGTAGGACTTAGCCTTTGTCTCATAGTTTTCACACCCTGTTTACTGTCTGGGTTGAAGAAGACTACAATTGGGAACCACTGGGTATAGTTCAACAGATCCACCGCTTTAGGAGTCACATCCAACAAAGCATGTTTATTCTGTTAACAAGAAGAGGATATGAAGATAATGGAAAATCTCCTGCTGGGGAGATGGTGCAGATGGTCTGACATTATTAGAATTACTAAAGCTGTAGAGCCTACGGATTTGAATGCACAACCAGAGTGTTGTCTGGTAAAGAGCCTTTATTAGCAGCAAGGCCCAAGTCAGTGCTGTAGCTGGAAAATAAAAGAGCTGGGAAAACAAAAAGTGGTCAGTTATGGTCCTCCCAACCAGGGCCATAACTGGCCCAAATCTCCCCCAAATCCCACCACATGCTGGGACAACAACAGGCACCTCCCCCTCTCCTTTCACCTACATTTTTTGGACATTCAAATAGAACAGTATATGAATATAGTATTTAATATTGGGCAATTAAATGTAGCAGAGAAAGGTATAACACGATCCAATGGCTGAAAGTTAAAGTTACATTCAGACTGCATAGAAGATATACATTTTTAACAATGAGAGTAATTAACCATTGGAACAATTTACCACGGGTCATGGTGGATTCTCCATCACTGACCATTTTAAAATCAAAATTAGAAACATCCAAAAGATCTGATATTTTGTGGAAGTTCTATGGCCTGCATAAGACAGGAGGTCAGTCTAGATAATCACAGTGGTCCCTTCAGTCCTTGGAATCTATGACTCAGATACAAATATACTAACTCTGACACTGTGTGCACCTTTCGCACTCTGTTTCCCATTTCTTTATTCCCTTTACTCGTTTTCATTATCTTCCTTTTATTTGCATAGAGATTTTCTTTTCTTTCCCCACCCTCCCTATCTCTTTATTGTGCCCCCGCCCGCTCATCTTCCCTCACCAGAATTATTTTTCCAGTCTTTGGGCTGATATTCATGTTGAGTGAGTAGCCAGGACACAGCTCACATTTTCTCCTGATTATAGCCTCCTACCTATACTGCCAAAACTTAAAGCAAATATCCTCCGTAGGCCTCATCCCATGCAAACTACACTCTGGGAAAGGCTTCTGGGGTGAAATCCTGGCCCACCTAAGTCAATGGGAGTTTTGCCATAGAGTTCGATGGGGTCATGTTTTCACCTCGGCACATATTTCTTTTGCCTACAGGGGTTCTCTCCCCCTCAGGCTTCCTGGTTGCCATCCCTGGACTCTTGAGCTCCAGTGGTAATCTTTAAAAAGTCAGCATTTGCTGACATTTCACACAGTTACTATCGCTATTTCCTATTTCAAATACATAGGTAGTAAGTGTTAAATATTGACTTTGTAATGGCCACGACTGCAGTTGGAGCTTAGGATGCAGGTAAAAGGTGGCCCTGGCAGTTGTAGGGTATGTCTCCACCACAAACAAAGATATAAGTGCATTGCATACCCACCTTTATCTTTAATTCAATTGGCATGGCTAACAGTTGCGAACACGTGGCGGCACAGACTTTATCCTGGACTATCAACTCATGTACATAACCAGAGTCCTCAGCAGGTTTGTACTGGGGCCATCACATCTTCACTACTCTTGTTACCTATTCTAGCTAGGTTAAAGCTAGCGTGAAAATGCCTACCTGTTCTACAATTACACTTCACTTGCAGTGAAGTGTACCTATAGATACAGTAGAGCCAGGAGGACATTTTGGAACATTCCAGCTCTGTTCAAGCACTGGATCCTGGTGTGGTTTAAACTTAGGCAAGTCCACAAATAACTTTTTAAAAAATCTGAACATTTTAATTGGATTAATATGGGGCCAAATTCATGGCTAACATAAGTGGGCTCATTTCTAATGTTGTCTCTGACGCACACATTCATAGGAAATTAATGAAATGAGAAAAAAACAAAAATCAAGTAAGACTGGAGATCCAGTTTCCCCACAGTTCCAGCTTCATTTCAAATGCACATTAACACATTTTCTTGCATATTAATATGTAAGAATTCTTTCTCCAAGTTTTTAGGAACAAAATAAACAAACAATCTGCTTTTGATAGCAAACGTTTTTCAAACAGAAATAGTTTACCTGCTCAATAATTTGCCTCACAGTGTTCAAACGCACCACACCAGTCGATTTCTCTGAACCTGCATCTTTGGGTTCTGTCTCTGCAATGACAACAGATGGTTTTTTTCAGTTGTGAAATGAGTGTTCAAATTACCCTTCCCCCAAAATTCAATGCTGAAGAGCCAAACTGCTGAAGAAAAAGTAATGAATGACTTACTGGCAGTTTGATACAGATCAGGCAAGTCATTTGACAGCTTTTCCATCGCTAGATCGGCAATGGGGCCAAATATCACCACAGGTCTCTTAAAACCAGCTGAAGAAAAAAATATTTAGACAGAAGGTCTTTACATATAAAATCACCATGGCAATACATATTGAAACAAACATGCAGAAAAGGCTCAATTTAATCTTTAAGACTAATATCCTGGAAGTATCTAAGCTCCGTATTATATATTTTATACACACACCCCTTCAATCTTTTGGTTCCCAGTGATTCATGCAGGACCCTTCCTAATGTGAAGGGACTTCATGTATGACTTGCCCATTGGGAAAAGTGAGAGTCATTCACACACACGCTCCCCCTCCAATTATAAAAAGTTGGAAGGGAGAAGAATGAAAAAAAAAGAAAAGCGTAGATAGTCCTTCACATTATTTAGAATCAAGAACAGCTGAGAGGATTCTGCCATTTCAGCATGTATAGTACAATTTCACTAGTCTGCCCTGCAGACTGCCCTCGAAGCCACACTAAATGCCATGAGACATGCTTTTGTAGGATCAGAGCACTTTACAGTGGCAAAGAGCTGAGAGAGTGTTATTATTCTGAGGCCAATGCAAATAACATAATGGTCCTCGTAAGCCAGTGGGAGAGGGCCATATTGTGCTCAGTGACCCCTGAAAGTGTTTTTACTACTTTTTGTTCCTGTTAGCACAGTAGAACCAACACAGCACAGGAGAATGGAAACTATTCTGACTCATGCAACATCAGGAGAATTATTACAGGGACAAAAATTCTTCCCTCCGTTACATCCAGGCAACTCTATTAATAAAGGCAATGGGATTACACCAGTGTAACTGAGGGTTGAATTTGCCCTAAAGAATCATTATTATTATTTATTATTATTGAATGAGCCAGAAAGAACACAGCTAAACTTTCATATCCCAGGTTATGTTTGCAAGGCTGGTAACACTTGGGCAATAACAGCAAGCTGTGAAAAGGTGCTCAGTTATGTAAAGTTTCACTCACCCTCTCGCAGCAGAACTCGCTCGTAGGCTGGGAACTTTGTGCTAACAGATGCAATCGCTGTCAGATCTTCACGACTCTTTTTCAGATTCTTTTTCATTCCAGATCGTTGGCCACGCATTCTCCAGAAATCTGCCCTGTCACTCGAGCCATCTCTTTGGGCATTCTGAACACTGGCCATCTGCTCGGCTCTGAAAGGAACAGCATGGAATCCATTTGAAAAATGCAATCAAAGGGAAAACATGCCACACTAAAGGAAGAACCTCAGCAAGATCCAGGATATGACTTTGTAACTACAGTGGACAACTTGGCAGGTAGGGAAGCAGCAAGGTTTATTGTGCATGAATCAATCCTCTGGCTGCTAAGGCAAATGACAAACGTAATATATGCCAAATAGCTGCTCAAGGAATAGGTGGTGTATGTGGAGATGGAAAGAGAGGAAGCAACCCATCATGAAATGATGGGCAAATTGCCTAATGACCACCTCCTGTTCTCCATCATCTCTTCCTCAGATATCTTAAATTGAATCCAAAAGGTAAAGCCCCCTTGGTCAGATCAGTATAACAAGGAATAGACTAAGGTGCACCACACAGGAAAGGAAAACCAAGCAGGACAGCATACTGTATATATACACACTGAAGTATACTGTAAAGTCACTTTAGAAGCAACTTTAGGAACTTTTGTAGAGGAGAATTGAAGATTTTTTTCTTA
Source organism: Mauremys reevesii (assembly GCF_016161935.1). Lineage (NCBI taxonomy): Eukaryota > Metazoa > Chordata > Testudines > Geoemydidae > Mauremys > Mauremys reevesii. The sequence continues at coordinate 90,551,913 of NC_052628.1, read as the reverse complement.
AAATAAAACTGTGACTATATTGAAAGTTATTTCACTTAGATACGACTTTGCTGCACTCTGAAATTCTTCATTAAAAGCACACCAGATAACCAATCACTTGTTAAAATATGTCTGAATTAACTGGGGTTTGGTAAAAACAAATTTAGCAAAAAAAATTCCCACAACAGTACAGTCAACCTTAGTACTACAAAGAATACAATTAAAATTGTCAAGTCACGAAAACACACTTTCCCTAAGAACATGCAGCATACAGAAAAGTATTAGAGGCTTTTTCCACAGCACTTATCGCTGTAATACCGGAGTGCCTCACATATTCTATTTAATTTATCTTACCCTCTCCTCTCTCATTTGAGGTAGGAAAGTATTATTCCCATATTTCAGATGGAGAACTAAGGCATGGAAAAAGTACACAGCTAGTCCAAGATCTCACAGGAAGTCTACAGCAGAGCTAGGATTAGAACCCAAATCTCACAAGTCTGAGTGCAGTATCTTCGCTACAAGGCCATCTTTGCTCAGCTGTTACCGACTAATTCCATAGTTTTAAAAGTTGATTTTACAATCACTATTGTTATGAAGGGATGGATGGTGTCCATGTTCTTTTCCCCTCCTTCTTCTCCCAAATGTGTTATACAAATGGTGAATAGGGTGGGAATAAAAAGTAGATGGTGGTGGGGAATCTCTTATTTTAAACATTGGGTGGGCAGGCGGGAAATCAATGTACCTGCTTTTATTTGGAATGATGCCCTTTTCCAGTTCATTTCCAATTCTCACAGCCAGCCAGTTACCCAGTTTGCCATCGTACAGTGTATCAACTACTCGGAAGATCTCCCCTCTGGTGAATGCTAAACTCTGTGGAGATTCCTTCTCACATTCAAAGTGACTCCTTATGAAAAACGAATCCCCTCTGCCACAGGCCATGATGTCTCTATACACTGAAAGACAAGACATGACATCATTTAGTTTAACTTTGCTAAAATAGATGTCCTATACCTTGCTGTGACAGTCTTCTGTGGGTGGTGTTTTACTCACCTGCACTTCAAGCCTACAACCTTAAATACTGTAAGTTAGTGAAGGAGAGATTAAGCTGTTATTCTAGTCTAAAAACTTCGAAATTTCTCCTCTTCACCCCCAGGGTGGGAAAGAAAAGGTGAACTGGCAGGTTCCCTATGCCTGCCCACCCTTTTATTCCCTAAAATCTCCCCCACCTCCCACCCTTCATTCCATCTGATTCGCTCTGGAAGTTGTCAACATCATTGCTTTAGTCAGCCAATGGAAGTGAGAGGTGCGCTGCAGAGCAACACAAAACTGTTTTCCCTCCCTCAGGGTTTGCATCCATAGCATTCCCAACCACTGCCAGCACAGATAACTGGATATTTGAACTGATTCCTCATGCAGCCCTGTCAGCTTTCCCAGCTCTCTCCCTATATTTCCAATTTTAAAATAATTTGCATATTACTAAGTGTTCTAGCATACACATGCGCACGCACAGAGTTATATCTAAAACCAAGCAAGCAAACATTTGTATTTGCTTATTGCCTCATGGAGAAAAGCCCTGCATTGCTGACATCTGACAACAATCCCCCTACAGATACCATGGCTGAAGGGGAAGGCAGCAAGAAGTAGCATCTTGGCTGCTGAAGGTAGAAGCTACTGGGCATAGGGGACAAGAACTAAATGGCGGAGGTTCAGAGCTAGCAAGAGGTGCTTATTACAGGCTGGGTGAATGAGTAGAGGAGCAGGGCTCATCTTTGACCAGCTGAGTGGTGAAGTGGCCAACCCACCTCTCCCCCTCCACATGACCAGGATGGGAGTCAGCTGGACACAAAAGCAATAATTTTCTACAATACTTAAAATGAGGGCAATTAAAAAGTGTTTTGAAATGTGAGAAATGAGAAAGAGCATTTGTGAAATCCCCAGCAAAACACAGCTGAGTTGAAAGGCCTACTGTTCTTTTCAATGCCTGTCATACTGAATCATAACAAACATTGTCACACCTTTGGTGCCAGGTGCTTACCTTCATATTTGCTCTGAGCCAAAATGGTCACAGTTTCACCTTTGGGAATTTCTAACAGGTAGAGAACAGCATCCTCCCGCACAATGCCTCTAAAATCCTGCGTGTTTACCTGATGCAAAAGAAATGTTTTAGGAAAAAATTAGTCTAATAAAGCCCTAAAAGAGGAAAGGAAAAGGCTGTTTTCTTATGGTTAAAAAAATATATATATCATTGATACAGAGGTTCATTGGTTTATGCCAATGGACATAGTTATGCAGAAGATGGATTACCTATAACTACGAATGACATCCTGAAAGTGCCCTGCTGTTAAGGGAACTCTGTGAAGGGCTACAAAATGCCTGAATATGGGCATAGAGGCCAGGGTACATAAGAAAAGGTCCATTTCCAGGTAAGGATATATCTGTTTCCACATATTATGCTGTTCTGTAGTTAAAACCCCACATATTCCAAGTATAACTGTTGTGCTAAGTAATCAAGGAACTTCAAGTAATCTGATGCACTGGTGTGCTCCAGATGGTTACAATTCATCACAGGATTGTACCCTAGTTTCAATATCATCCAGACGCATTCTGGTCACCTAGAGTTGTGAGTACATTCCTGTGGTTGCATACATCCTACCCCCTTTTCCATGTGTGTCTCAGCTGTTTATTTGGACACAGAAGTGATGTCCACTCCCTTGGACCAACTATGAGGTGCTAGGGGAAGAGCGGTACTGGAGTGCAGTGACTCCCAGTGCAAGGTCTTTGGGCCAGTCAGGGTCTATTTGCAGGAGGAAAGCTGAGAGAGAAAAAATGAGACAGTGAAGGAGAATCAACACTTCAGAAAAGGAGTTACTATTTCAAAACCTGTTCAGGCCAGCAACCAATTAGAGAAATGAAAACATGAGAAGCAGGAGACTATGGGACTGAGACAGACCCCACTGAAATCAAGTTAGAATCTTTATTGACTTCAGAGTGCTTTCGGATCAGGCCCAATGGATTTAGACGGGAGAGAAAACTCAGGAGGAGGACATGATAGACAAAAAAAAGGAGAGCCACAGTCTTAGAGATTTTTGGGGTAGAAAAACAACAACAAGAGGGAAGCCTATGGAGTTTTGGTAAAATAACAACATCTATCACCTTTTATTCACTGAACTGTGAGCAAAGGAAGGGAGAAAATCATCAGGTCATAGAGGGACAACAGCTAAATGATGTGTGGGAGAGAGGGGAAGATACTCTGGTCTCATGCTCTGTGGTCTGTTTTCTCAGCTGGAGATGGGAAGAGTCACTAGTGAGTGTATCTACTTCCATCTTTGGGCATTTGCGTTGTGTAACATTTCTACCAAGTGCTTCTCCTATTGAATCTTAATAAATTTCAACAGCAGAAGTCAAAATTTAAGAATTCAGATAAAAAAAATCATGGTCTAGAAACAGTGACCTTGTCCCTAGCAATAAAGTAATATGGATGTATGGGTTTTTTCATATTGATAAAAGTAAAGAAAGCAAATCCTTTCACATGGTATCAAGAAACAAGCAGTTTTAGTTGCAGGGCTGAACATTTACACTGATACCTTAAGAATCTGATCTCCTTCCTGTAGCCCCTCCTGGTCAGCTGAGGTGCCTTCTTGAATTCCAGCGACAAATATCCCTACATCATTCCCACCTGCCAGCCGTAGACCCACACTGTCTCCTTTCTTGAATTTTACCATCTTCGTATTAGGACTAGAGTATTCAAATGAAGAAAGAAAAAAAGGCAGGCCAAATATTATACATATGACACCCATCATTTGTAGGAAGTAAACTTAGACATGCTTGCTGTCAATCTCCCTATGGTATTTATATGGCCCCATCACTGTACTATGTGAGCATCTCTCAGTCTTTCATGTATGTCTCCTCACAATACCCCTGTGAGGTAGGGTCATGCTATTATCCCTGTTGCACAGATGGGGAATTGAGGTACAGAGAGGCTAAGTGACTTGCTCAAGGCCACAGAGAAAGTCTGTGACATAACTGGGAATTGAATCCAGGTCTCCCCAGTCCTTAGCTAGGACCCTAACCACTGGCCCATCTGCCTCACATAGAAAGCTGTTTTTAAAATATACCAGTTTAAATGAATTATGAGCAATCACACACAGATTTTTTTCTCCTCTCTACATTATGCAGAATGCAGTGTAATACTCCACCAGGTAATCAATAGGAGAGTCAGATAACATGGAAGTCTTCAGACTTTCTTTTGTTGGCAGAGTGTCAAGAATGCCCAATTGGTCAGTTGAATCAATCCTCTCGTGTTCCAAGGAGACAGCAAGTACTGGAGTAAGTTCAGCTTTTTCTCTGCCAGAAATGCTGTATGCCTGGATGACCTTCACATACTTGGAGGACACTGCCTTTCTGTTATCATTCACTCAACATACCAGTTAGAGCCTGTACCATAAATTCTCTTCAATTGAACCATAACTAAACACTGCTATATAAAATACATTTGTACCCATTATCCATACCTACAATACACAGGACTTGACCCTGAGACAGCCTTTCAGAAGTTTATCAGTTCTCAGATCTTTAAACCCAACTCTCTACTGGAACTATGGAATAAACAGATCTTCAATTCCCCTTCTTTAGGGATCACCCCTTCCATCCAAATCTCCAACTCTCTCCCCAACACCAGTCCATTTCCCCATTTAATAATTTATATTAAAAAAGTTTCCAGGTTGTATTCCTATAAAGCACCTTAGTGATTTCAAATATCAGACTCTAGACAGTCAAAGCTCTACAGGTCAACATTATCACATTTAACTTGAGGGTAGATTAAAAAAAAATAGGTCCTAGGTCCACAGACATTTTGTTCCTGCTTTTCGGTGTGCAGATTCCACAGCTGCATACCGTACACAAACTAGGGATTGAGAAGATACACATTTAGCTGCAAAAATCTCCAGCTTGTATATACACAACTGTGGAATGGGTGTGCACAAAACCAGGCAGGCACACACACACACACACACACACACAACCCCCACTCCCAGACCTTAGGCCTTACTTTATGATAATCCAGCCTCTAAAGTTTTATCTTTTTCAAAGTTATCAATGCCCTTTTTATAATTACATTTCTCTCTGCATATTAGATTAAAATAGAGGAGGTCGTCCATGGACCATGCATAAAGATACACAGCTACAATTGCAATTGCAATTGTGTTTTGTATTTAACTAGCAATCTGCATTTACAATCAGTCTATGAAATCGGGGACTGAACATACAAGTGTAGGGGCATGCATTCTTGTGCATATACATTAGGCCTCCTTTTTTAAAACTAAGTTCATCCTAAATGTTGTCATGTATTTAATACAGAACCCAGGTTATCTTTTCTTGACATAGGACTGTTTAGGGGAAAACCACTACGAATGCATGAAGAAAGCAGCCAAAGAAAACAAAAGCAATATGGATAGATGGTGAGAAAAAACAGGTGTTGAAAGAAGCATACCCGTATATTGCTTCATCTTCAGGACTAGGTCGAAGAAAGGTTCTTGGGGCTACTTTTGGTTGAGATACTGTGTGTAAAAACCACAAAGTTATCTAACTGGACAAACCAGACAGAAAAGAAAGAAAGTTTTTCAGTTACAGGCAGCAGTTACAACAATATCATGTATTCCAGCAAAGAGTGCAGATCTGCAGCCTAAAGCACACGGCACTCTGACTGCAGTGTCCAAAAGTAAAAAGTAACTAAAGAAAATGTCAAGGCAGTAAATTAACTTATGGTTTCAGGCTCATCTCCCAATTATGTAATCCTTGTCAAATGATTTTTTTCCCCCTCCAATTTTCTTTTTGTCAGGAATCTGTTATTCAATCTCTTGCTCCAATTGTCCTCTTTTAAAGGTCTCCCCACAGGCCAGTCAGCCTATTCCAGCCAAGAAGGCTGGATGTGAATTCCCTCTGAGCCAATTTGTGCCAACTGTCAATCAGCTGGGGAAGATATGGATAAGAGATGCCTTCAGACCTTACCTTCCTGGGAGATAACAGAACCAGGATTTTGTCAGTACAATTGCATAGATTCACTTCTGAGGATAAGAGCACTCAACCTACATTTAACCTTTGTGCTTTATCCTGTCCTCTCTTTTCAATGGAATGAAGACTTGGTTATTTAGTTCTTTATTATAGATAAGAACAATTGCAGGCTACTCTGCACAGGAACTGCCATACCAGATCAGACCTGTGGTCCATCTAGTCTAGCATCCCATCTCTGACAGTGGCTAGTACCAGGTGAGGAAGGTGCAAGAAACCCTGTAGTAGACAATTATGGAATAATCTAGAAAGCCATAGGAAAAGTTTCTTCCTAACTCCCTCCAATTTGCGTTTGGCTTAATTCCTGAAGCATGACAGTTTATACCCTTTGGAATTCCCTTCCCCCACCCCCACTTCCCTTCCTGCTAGCTAATGGGTTTTGTTTGGAGGGAAAAAACATCTCAAATGAGACATTTGTAGCTCTGACCTGGCGGGTCATCTTTGTACTTTGGTTCTTTGTTTGTGTCGGTGACGATGACAGCAGCAGCTATATCACTAGTTGATTTAAAAGGCGTGGGCATCGCTCCCATCCTGGACAACCTGTTGGGTGGATCCTCTTTTGTACTTAACAAAAAGAACAGCAAATTGAGAACATTAAAACAAAATTTGGTACACATTAAAAATATCTTCTTTAATAAGAAAAAGAAGAGTAATACTTCCTACTTTGGCTTTTCCTTTAGTTTTTCATTGGAGGAATGAGAGTCGAAATCAGAGTGATGTAATTTTTGGTCATCTTGAGGGGAGCTTGATCGGTTTGACTCAATTTCAGAAATATCTATTGAGAAAATAGTATCTTAAACAGACTTACTGTATTGGTCTTCAATTTCATTGCACATTTATCCGCATCTACTTACTTGCAATAATCTCAAGATACAAAATATGAAATATTTATAAACTATCCCCTCTGGAAAAAAGATTTGTGTGCGCCTGGGGCTAGAAAGAGAAGTGACCTGCACCTCTCAGAGCTTTTGTCTCTCACAAAATATTTCAGGAAGGTTTTGTAACATCCAGAAAGAAATTCCAAGGAGCATCAAAAGCAAGTGTTAACTTTTCCCAACTATTATTAACATCCTACAGGTTTGAGCTCTCGCTAGAAAAACACACCACATAGAGGCCTATCTTTATTGTTATAGAAATAAGAGAATTATAAAATGAAGACGAGATAGTGGTTGCGAAGAACTGAAACCGAATCTTGCATAGTAAAAGATTAAATAAAAAGAAAATGGCTTGTCTGTCATTGCCCTCCACAATTTCTTCTTTGTAAGTCCAGAGGGTTCACTGTTAAACAACATGAAACTGAGCTGTTAAATGTTCTTCAGAGAGAAAAACAATTTTCCCTGTAGCTCACAAATTCAAGCCACAACCCATTCTCAGCAGGAAAAGCTCCAACAAGCTGCACTGAATATTCTCACACCAGAAACACACTTCCTGAATCAATTAACAGCATCATGTTTCCAGTGAGGCACCAGCACCCTTCCCAAAGCAAGAATGTTGGAAGGAGTGGAAGTGTCCTTAGAATGAAATAAAACTGAGCTCATCCCACCATTGTCATGAATTGGGCCTTGCATTAAAATGACTTTCCTTCTAGCCATGGTGAGTTGGGCTTTGCTTTGTTTAGTCAACATTACTCATGAATCAGCTAGAAAGGTCACTGAATGACACAAGGCCTGCTGAGTGACTGAAGGTTCTTCCTACACCAAAGGAAAAGGGTTTGCTGCTTCTTTGTCTTTCTACAAAATAGTTGCAATATAGGTACCAATCAAATATGGTACTTGCATTACCACTATCCTATGAGAAACACTTTATATAAACAGCTTCACTTTCTGTTTATACAGAGAGTAGAACTGACATTACCTTTTGGCCCTAAGACACCTCACCTTCTATTTCTGAGTCACTATCATGCATCGAAGGGATGTTGAGCAGTGTCTGCTTTTTGTCTCTGAGGACTACCAACTGGAGTTTTCCTCGTGATTTCTCAATCAATTTTCGGGCATCAGCTAGTGACATATTCTCTGTCACTGTACCATTAATCTGTACATATAAGGCAGAAGTACTATTATAAGCAAACAGTTAAGAACACAAATGGCAATAAGAAGTCATATCAAAGCTCAAATCTGCACATCCCCTTTCCAGTGAGCAGATGTTCTAATTAGGTTTTCAAATTAAAAAAAAACAAACAAAAACACCTCAGCACAGAAAGAAGCATTGTAATGCATGCTGAAGCTGCATATATGTCTTTGTTCACAACACACCTTGAGTATTATGTCACCTTCATACAGATTACCATCTTTAGTTGCCAGGCCAGTATTGGTCATTTCTTTTATGAAAATCTGACTTCCGAGTCGGAGACCATACTCTAGAAAAGGAAGGGAAAAAAATCCACAGCCTGTAGTTTGGCAGAATGAGTAAGTGTTTACATCTAATAACTACACAGTGTACACATCAACCACAATCACATGCAACACAGCACATTATAGTAAAAGGGAATCAGGCCCCTTAAGAAGCAGAGGTAACATGGTGAGACAAGGATGGGACATCAGTCCTACAATGCCAACAGTCTCACATTTCACTTTTTTAATGACAGGTTTTTGTACCTAATGGGTCAGATTCTCTCCTGTGCCATATTCTGCTAGCGCAGGAGTCTGGGGAGGGCAGTGGGGGTATCTAGGGTGGCATTTATGGTTCCCCGACTCTCAAATGGCAGTGGCTCGTCATGGCACCAACTTAGGATAACTTAGCATAGCCCCTAAGAGACTACAGTATTTGAGGAGTGGAGCCATGGTCCCTCCCCTCCCCAGATAAACCCCCTATGTTGGGGGATAGGGAGGGAGTTGGCTCTCTGGCTTTATGCCAGGACAGTCCCATTGCCAGTGGAGTTCTCAGCAGGACAGCTGTGGCTAGATTCCAGCGCAGCTCCCACAGCATAGAGAGGCCCAAACCACTGTCTTCTATTTTAAAAAGTAAAATATCTGTTTTGAAAGAAGCCTGTTCTAGAATTGTCAAATTAAGCTATTTTCCCATTTTCAACACCATCACATACAAAACAGGCTGCTACAGCTCTGAATGGTCATTGTGTTTTTCTACCACCTGGTAGCTACATACAAACTTCTTAAGCAAAGTCGTTAAATAGATTTTCTCTACTATCTCTGTGTGCATTATCTTTACATATGGGAGCATAATTTTTTTTTTGGTAAACTCATAATGAAAGTGATCCTGTAATGTGCAAAATTCCTCCCCCCTCCACCAATGCTATTAAGATAGATGCAGTGGTGTGTTCCAGATTTAGAAGAACAGGTTTGCTCCTATGGAGAGACGATTTACAATATGCCAAGTGCCCCCATGCAGTGGATTTCTATAAATCCCAGGAAGACAGGATTTATAAAGTGAAATCCTGACATAACCCAGTCTAAAGTGTAGTTTTGTTCCACAGCATATGTATTTTTGTGACACTATTAAAATCACCCCCCCACACACCCACCCAGGCACCCTCCAACGTTTTGCTAAAAGTTTACTTTTTAATTACTCTAATGATGAATGAACTAGTTCTAGTTTGAACCAGAACCTGAGGTGCACCTATCAACCCATTTCACCCAAACTATTCTTTTGGAAACCTCGCCTACCTTCCACTAAAGCAAATAACCTAAACTAAACCAAACACTAAAAGACAGGATGCAGCACGTTCTCTTTAATCTATAAGTGCCAGGTATAAATTTAACTTTGGTGTAAATTTAACCATGTTCAAAGTCGTGGATTCCATCAGAACTGGAAGGGTAGTGAGCTCATAGGAGAAAAGAACGAGAGTGCACAGTGACCCAGAGAGACTAGAGCAGTGGATGGTACAGGCAAGGAGGAAGTCCCATGTCCAAGGACAAAGAGTAGATGGCACCCATACACAATGGTAAGGCAGTGGAGGAGGAATGTAGGTAAACAGTTGTATGTAGACTATTAAAGCCACCCACCCAATAGCCAACAGAAAGAACACCATTTTCCCCTTAAATCTATCCCTTCACCAGAAGCATTTCCCACCTCCCCCCCACAGCTACCTTCATTCGGTTTGATTTTTGTTAGGAGAACACTGATAGGTCTATCCTGGTACTGTTGTCCTGGGTAGTCATGTTGGCGTCGTGGTTCAAGCGAGGGGCTGTGGGAATTCAGTCTGTCTCGACTATGACTCCTTGCTTCCTTGTCGTATCTAGGGTCAGGCTGATGTCTGTAACTGTAATCCCTGGGTGGGCTGTAGTCACCAGCGCCACGTTCATAGCCATCATCCCTGTCGATGCTCCTGCCCCTGCTCCGGTCTCTTCTGCGTTCTCGGTCCAAGCTTCTCTCCCTGTCGATGCTCCTGCCTCTGCTCCGGTCTCTTCTGCGTTCTCGGTCCAAGCTTCTCTCCCTGTCGATGCTCCTGCCACGACTTCCATCCCGGCTGTAGCTGCGTTCCCTGCTGTGGTCTCTGCTGTAGTTGCGCCCTCTATCTTGATCTCTTCGGTAGCTCCTATCAGGGCTGTTTCCCCAGCTTTGGCTGCGACCTCCATGGCCACTATGCCAGCTCCGATCACTATAGCCACTTCGAGCACTCCTGCCATCAAACTCTGCTGGGTCATCCAGTACATCGAAAGCTCTATCATCATGGTCAAGAGACGGGCTTCTCCTTAGAGCGGTGAGCTGCACTTTCCGTGGTCTTTTCACTACCTGTTTGTATTAAACACAAAACAAAGAAGAGAACCAGCACTTCTCTCAACATCCATTTTAAATCATATTCCAAATACTGAAAATCTCAAATGCTACGTCATAAAAGCAAGAGCCTCTAAGCAGCTTATTGTTCAAGAAGCTTTGTTTTCAAAACACTGAAGTGATATGGTTAAAATTCTATGTTGGTTGTTAGAAACATCCCCTTAGTTTCATCCATCTAAACAGAGCAAGAATGTTTTGGTTTTTTAAATTGCTTTAACGGCATAAGTTGATAAACAAAGTAATTTTTTTAAAAAGCTTCTAAAACCTGTGCTGTGCCCAAGCAAACAATATTCTCTAGTTAAGGGAGGTAAGAAACACGTGCTAAGCCTATTTAGATGTAAGCTCTTTGGAAAGGGACTGTACATTGTGTGTCTTGTACAGGGCACAGCATGTTGTCTCCATCTAAATAAATAAATAAATAAATAAATAAATAAATAAAAAGGCAACAACAGAGACATTAACTGTGGTTGGTCATATGGTTAAGACACTGCACTAAGATTCAGGAGATCTGAACTCATTTTCCTGCTCTGCCACAGACAGGCTCCTTGTGTTACACTGGACACGTCACCTAATCCCTTCCCGCTTACTTCAGTTCTCCATTTGTAAAACAGGGATAATACTCTCCTCTCCCCACACACAGTTTGGCTTTTTTATTTAAATTGCAAGCTCTTTAAGGCATGGAAGGTTTTACTGTGTGTGTATGAACTAGTGTATACACCTAGCACAGCAGGTACTGATCTTGGTTGGGGTTATAGGTACAACTATAATGGAAAGAATTAGTAATTGTTAACTTACAATGGCAGCCACTTTCCCACTTTTTCTTAACTGCTGCACTGCAAAAGAATGGGGAACGTTTTCCATTGGGGTCCCATTAACCATGACCACCCGGTCATTTTCTCTACAAAAGAAGTAAATGATGGATTAGAAGGGACATCCTCTAATTTTCAAATTGAATTCCACTTTTGTTCTAAACGTTCTGTGCATTCACTAATAAAAAACAGAACACAAGCTATTCTTAAACATTCATATTAGTTTATATAAACTGGGAGAGCTTAAATAAGGCCACATGCTGAAGGCTTCTTCCAGTTTTAACAATTCATTGATTGTTGGTGGTTTTTGGTTTAAATGTCTCTATGTGTGATTGATTGATGTGCTGACTCCAGGATCAACAATAACTTACAAGACAAGGTGGGTGAGGTGATATCTTTTATTGGACCAACTTCTGTTGGTGAGAGAGACAAGCTTTTGAGCTACACAGAGCTCTTCTTCAGGTCTAGGATGGGTACTCAGACTGTCACAGCTAAATATAAGGTGGAACAGATTGTTTAGCATAAGCATATATTCCAAGGGACCATTCAAGGTCAAATGGCCCATTAACACCCCTCCAGTTAAAGGGGAGAAAGGTGTGTGTGTGTGTGTGTGTGTGTGTGTGTGTGTGTGTGTGTGTGTGTGTGTGTGTGTGTGTGTGTGTGTGTGTGTGTGTAAAATAAGCCATAAATCCAGTGCGTCTATTCAGTCCATGAATACATGGCTACAAGACTGTAAACAATAACTTACAAAATCTGTTAAGGGTCAATGGGTGCATTCTTTTAAACCATGACACACATTTTAAGAATTTTACCTCCAGCAGAGGTTTCCACAGCCACGTTAGAACTACAGCCTTTATTCCACCTGATGCTATGGCTTGAATTGTTATAGCCACAACATTCCACAAATGTTGTCAAGAACTGTTTGCTTACAGTTCTTGGCAAGGTTATTGTACAGTTCTCCTGCCCACTCTGAAAGAAGATTTTTCTGTTGTAAATCAACCGTGCTAGCCAAAAAAAAAAAAAAAAAAAAAATCACACTCTGGACATTAACCACTAGCTAATCTAGGTGAATATGAGCAACTAGCTAAATTTTACAGGGAAAAAAGATTAATCTCTAGGGGGATGTGAACAACCTTTTTTCTGTAAAATTTCTCACTACCACAACTCCACAAGTAGGTCGCCCTAGCATAGATAATGCCATTGGCATTTTAACTTCTGTGTTGTCTGACCCTGGTCACAGCAGTTCTAGATGATACAGTCACTAAAACAGATGGAGTCACTGTTGGCTGGTCTACATTAGCATCCTCACATTCCTACGGCTGGTGGAGCTACACAAGCAGCATAAATAATGGAAAGTTCCAGGAAAACAGATCTAGTGCAGACAATGCCTAAATGAAGACATCATGCAAACATATTAAATGTGGAGGCAAATTGCTTAAGATATTATTGTGTTAAGGGCCACCATTATAATGTTGAAAGCTGTCAACAAGAACACTGTGTATGTGAAGAAGGCTGCCATGAGAAGTAATGTCCTGTTAAAGTTTTTTTTTTCTTAAAAAACACACAAAGACATGCTTATGTATAGAACAATACACTATACCACCATTAAAGTAGATTAACTTGTTTAGGAGATAAAGAAAAAAAGAGGTATGATTTCATTTAAAATATGGACCGTTGACACACAAGTCTACAGAAAGAAACAGCCTGGATCAAGTCGCTGGGGCAGGCTCTCAAATCAAACCTGCACCTTTATCTGCAAAACATTCCAGTCATGGAGGATATAAGGAAGCACACTTACTGAAGTAATCCATCTGCTGGGCCACCTGGGAGGACATCTGAGATAACTATGGACGTTTCGCCATTTTCAAAATGAGGGTTGTCTCTGCCACCGGAAACTGCAATCCCAAACCCTCTTTTTGAATCCTAAAAAATCCCAAACCCACACATACATAAAACAGAACTGAACACGATTACATTTCAACATGGAGACAGAGATTATGATTAAGCCAACAGACTGTCATCCCAGCAACACTCACTTTAGATAGAAAAATGCGGTTCAGATGAAGCGTTGCACAAACTAGAATGAAAAAACAACCCACAAAGTAACCAATTCGAAGTTTCCATTGTGAAAGTCAAAAACCAAGCAGGCATGTCATCCTGTGACCAATAAAAATTATAAGAGGACTCACTGTTTCCTGTGTGATCTCTTGTTTTTCCCCCACCAATGCTAACAATTCACACTTAATTAACTGCGGAGTAGAAAGCTGCAGTTGATTAGAATGCTCGAGACCCTGGAGCAGTTTTTCTAACAATTAACAACTGAACATGCAACGCTAGCTAAATTCTAATTACTACTTCATGAAAGGGACTATGCAAAATTGTTGCTAATAAAATAAAGCTACAAATGTGTACTAAGTGTCTGGTGTCACCATCCACCACCCCCAAGCAGTGCATTAATAGATCATGAGGTATCTATGCCAAACCTGCCTCTGAAGAAAGGGTAGGCTGTCATAACATGAGGCTTTTGGAATGCTTGAATGTGAACCAGAAAAGCATATACTGGGGCAATGAAAGGGGAAGCAAGACTTGTATCTAAACCAGACCACCAGTAAATCCTGAATGCAGAGAAGTACAACAAAGTGTGCAGTGTATATATATACACACACATGCGTGCGCACACACACACACTACACTCAGAGTGTGTGTGTGTACACATACTGATTATTTAGTACAGCTGGAAAGCCAGTAGCATCTGCTATACTTAAAGGAACAATTTAAGTCACATTTCTGTCTGGTTTGTTTAAAGAAAAAATACCTAAAGTTACTTGTTACATCAAAGTTCACTATATAACTGAAACATTAAAGAAAACATTTTTTTCCTCTCTCCATTTTTTCAGTTTAATGTATGTATTTCACAGCCCTTTCTGTGCTAGCCATACTCCCACTGACAGCAGTGGCAAAACTCAGTTATCTCAGTAGGAGCAGGTGAAGGCCAATAAATAGTTTTATGAAGTTGATTGGACTCACTGAGCCTTGGTTGACACTGGCCAGGTTCAGGAGGCCTCCAGCTAAAAACAGCACAGAATTAAGACTTGATCCACTGACAGAGCTAATGGCGCTTGTTATTTCAACAAGCTCTAGATCATTTGGGCAGCAGCCTTAGATGGTATAAAATGACACAACTTGGCCCAATGGGAACAATGTTAACTAAACCATGTTGTGTGTTACAGTATTTTCTATTCCTGTTTTTCCAGTTAAATGTGTACTTTGGTGTGGATATAACAAAGTGTAAATGTACCATGTACCATCAAAGGCACATTGGCTGCACTGCCCATCCCAGTAAACATTACTGTCCAATCCTCAACTATTGCATTTCTTGACTGAATTTAACCATTGTATTTAAGAGTGGGTTTTTGAAGTGGTTTTGCATTTGTAATAATTAGCACAAAATTATTAGACTCTTGCTTTATTCAGGGTACAAGAGGGATGATGCTCTGTGAATGAATTAGGGGTTGTGTTGTGAAGGAGGCTGTTGTCTGTAGGACCTCTGCCTCATTTGAGCAGAGCAGGCACTAAATTGTAGGGTAAGTAAGCTGCAACCTTTAGCTGATCCCTGGCCATCCAAATGGCCTGTGGGGGCCAGAGTCAGGCAGGACAGAGAGAGAACATCATCGGAACTGCTCTATTCTGCTCCGGGGCCTGGAATGTCCAGGCAATGCAGAAGTGTGTGGAACTATCCTTGCAATCCCCAAAATGTACAGAAATAAAATTTGTTTTCAAAAGATAGAAATATCTGACATTGCCTTTAACAGAGGAAAAATGAGAGTTGTACATGTTGTATTAGTCCCACATGTAATAGCAGCATATGCATTTGATAATTATGATTAAGACTAAGGGCAGGTCTACACTAAGGGCGGCGGTCGAACTAGGGTACGCAAGTTCAGCTACGTGAATAGCGTAGCTGAATTCGAAGTACCCTAGTTCGAACTACTCACCCGTCCAGACGCTGCGGAATCGAAGTCCACGGCTCCAAGGTCGACTCCGCCACCGCCGTTTGCAGTGGAGGAGTACCGGAGTCGACCGCGGCGCTTCCGGAGTTCGAACTATCGCGTCCAGATTAGACGCGATAGTTCGAACTCTGAGAAGTCGAACTCACCGCGTCGACCCGGCTGGTAAGTGTAGACTAGCCCTAAGATTTAGTTATTGGTATTTTTAGTAAAGGTCATGGACAGGTCACAGGCAATAAACACAAATTCACAGTCATGACCTGTCTGTGACTTTTACTATAAATACCCATGACTAAATCTGTGCTCCTAGGCCCCACTGCTCCAGAGGTGAGGGCTGACTGCCTCTGGAGGCCTGCTGCTCTGAGGCCCCTGGGGACTGCTCTCCTGGTGGCCTTTGGGGTCGCCGCCCCAGCCACCCCTGGGGCCACTGCTGTTTGGGAAATCCCCAGGGCCTCCCCTGGGACTGATGCTCGGGCGATCCCCAGGGCTGCTGCTCCGGCTGCCCCAAGGACTGCTGGTGCTTGAGTGCTTCCCAGGGTCAGCTGCATCGGCCACTGCAGCTGCAGAAGTCATGGAGGTCACGGAAAGTCATGGAATCCGTGACTTCCACAACCTCCGTGACAGAATCGCAGCCTTAATCATGATTACAATATTTTTTACATCAGATTCTACTCTTCAGTATAATGGAATAAATTTCCATTGATTTCTCAATGTATTTGCAATGCAGCTCCACATCTGAGATTATGAAGTACTCCTGGTAACCGTATCTGCTAACAGAGTTATCTTGTTTTTGTATTATGTTAGTCAATTACATATTTATCTATATTGCATTTAGACCATCACTGCTCAAAACTGAACAGTAATAAAGATGGAATTTTAATGGAGTCTTTTAACCAAGTTTCAGCTCCAAATAGGTTAATAAAAATTGTAGTAGCACATGCTTAAAATAAAAGCAGCAATAGAGAATTTGAAAACTAAAAATATAAACACAAGCTCTCACCTTTTGTAAGGTCACAGTGTACTGTTCCCATATCAGCTCTTCCATGCCTGCGGCCTGTTACACAAAAACCAAAAAGCAATTAACCAACAAGCAACATAAACAAATAACTACCCCAAAATAAAATCTGGAAGATCCCATTTCAGAAACTGTTGAAACAACTATTTTAAGTATTCGATGGAGTCGGCTACAGAACACATTTGTTTTTATGTCAAATGACAATGAGACTAACCAAAAAAAATTGGAGAGGGAATGTATATTAGAATTTAGCAGGTTTATATATTTATATATATTAGAATTTAGCAGGTTTTTATATATATTATAGATTCATAAATTGTAGGGCTAGAAGGGACCTTGAGAGGTCATTGAGTCCAGTCCCCTGCCCTCACGGCAGGACCAAATACTGTCTAGACCATCCCGGATAGACATTTATCTAACCTACTCTTAAATATCTCCAGAGATGGAGATTCCACAACCTCCCTAGGTAGTTTATTCCAGTGTTTAACCACCTTGACAGTTAGGAACTTTTTCCTAATGTCCAACCTAAACCTCCCTTGCTGCAGTTTAAGCCCATTGCTTCTTGTTCTATCCTTAGAGGCAAAGATGAATAAGTTTTCTCCCTCCTCCTTATGACACCCTTTTAGATACCTGAAAACTGCTATCATGTCCCCTCTCAGTCTTCTCTTTTCCACACTAAACAAACCCAGTTCTTTTAGCCTTCCTTCATAGGTTATGTTCTCTAGACCTTTAATCATTCTTGTTGCGCTTCTCTGGACCCTCTCCAATTTCTCCACATCTTTCTTGAAATGCGGTGCCCAGAACTGGACACAATATTCCAGCTGAGGCCTAACCAGCGCACAGTAGGGCGGAAGAATGACTTCTCATGTTTTGCTCACAACACACCTGTTAATGCTTCCCAGAATCATGTTTGCTTTTTTTTGCAACAGCATCACACTGTTGACTCATAATTAGCTTGTGGTCCACTATAACCCTTAGATCCCTTTCTGCCATACTCCTTCCTAGACAGTCTCTTCCCATTCTGTATGTGTGAAATTGATTGTTCCTCCTTAAGTGGAGCACTTTGCATTTGTCTTTACTAAACTTCATCCTGTTTACCTCAGACCATTTCTCCAATTCGTCCAGATCATTTTGAATTATGACCCTATCCTCCAAAGCAGTTGCAATCCCTCCCAGTTTGGCATCACCTGCAAACTTAATAAGCGTACTTTCTATGCCAATATCTAAGTCATTGATGAAGATATTGAACAGAGCTGGTCTCAAAACAGACCCCTGCAGAACCCCACTTGTTATACCTTTCCAGCAGGATTGGGAACCATTAATAACTACTCTCTGAGTGCGGTTATCCAGCCAGTTATGCACCCACCTTATATTGTATTTGCCTAGTTTATTGATAAGAATATCATGGGAGACCGTATCAAATGCCTTACTAAAGTCTAGGTATACCACATCCACCGCTTCTCCCTTATCCACAAGACTCGTTATCCTATCAAAGAAAGCTATCAGATTGGTTTGACATGATTTGTTCTTTACAAATACATGCTGGCTATTCCCTATCACCACCTTCCACGTGTTTGCAGATGATTTCCTTAATTACTTGCTCCATTATCTTCCCTGGCACAGAAGTGAAACTAACTGGTCTGTAGTTTCCTGGGTTTTTATTTCCCTTTTTTATAGATGGGCACCATATTTGCCCTTTTCCAGTCATCTGGAATCTCTCCTGTCTCCCATGTGCACCCACATATGTATGTACATACACTCTGGTAACACCTTGTTCAGTGAATATTCCCTGGGCCAATACAAAATAAATCATAACATATTGCCATTAACTGTCTGGATTCTGAAAATGGACAAAATATTGCAAATTCAAGACCAAGGGCAATTCAGAATACATTCCTAATCAATGACAGGAAATCTGACCTTTGAATTCTACATCATAGTTAATAAGATTCCAGTGTTAAAAAGGAGTATTTACAAGTGGAAACCCCCTCCCCGAGACGCTAATTTAGCAGCAATACATTTTAGGAAGGAAAAAAAAGCATCTAAACCTAAGAAAATAAGAAAAACTCAGCACTGATGTTAGGGAGCCAGGGTAACAGATTTGGCTGGATTACATCTCCCACAATGCACCACGGTCTCCCTTCTTGCTGAGACGCTGTGGTTCATCACAGGAATCACATGGCTGCTGCGCAAAGAGGAGATGTAATCTCTGGCCCATAGAGAAAAATGAGAGCATGAGGTACCCGAACTACCAATCCCATGGGGCACCAAAGTTGCATTTCTGAATGGAAATTTTCTGTTTATGAACAAAAAAGATGTTCACTTCAGTTTTTCAACTGAAAGTAGACACGTTTCATGGAAAGCAAAAATTCCGTTACACAAAAACCCAGTTTTCCATAGAAAAATAGTTTAAATAGAACTTTGACCAGCTTTAACAACTAATCGAGAAAGGGGTAGAAATGAAGGAAGGAAGTACGTAAGTGTAGTGTTTTTAGAAGTACAGTTAACTACAATAAGTCCACCTCTATTAGACTATCCCCATCTTAACTAACTATTTTGAAGTGTACCCAATGTTTCCAGTACAGTTGTTTTATTGCAGCAGCAGACCATTAAGCACACAGTTGTTTCTGTTCTCTTGGATGGTCAAAGACCCCATGAAGTGTCACAGGAAAAGAATCCACACAGCCAATTCTGGGTACATCTGAAGGGTACTAGGTGGTCATGTTTTGCTATGAGGTCACTGGATGAAAAAAAGCTTATAGTCCCTGCTCCAAGCATTATTTAAGGAACACCCAAAATATTCTCCACACGTATCAGTTTATAACACAGAAATACATCTTAACATACACCAATACAAGCATATTTATATTAATAATGCACCAATACTGTCTCTCTAAAAATGGATAGATAATCTAAGTTTTCTAATTCAGAAGTTAGCAGATCCTACAAATCAAGATCTAGAGCTACAACTAGCAAAAATACACTATAAAAGTCAAAGCAGAGGTTTTATAGAGAGGAGCTAGTGTTAAAACCTATAGAACTATTTTTAAACATCTGTCTTCTCATCTAGCCTAGTGACAGAGAGACAGTGACAGAGACAGACAGAGAAAGAGTTACGGAGTTAAAATCATTACTATTAAAGCATTCTTGCCCTGGGTTGAGTAGATTAACCTACTTTCTGAAACACATGGTCAGTGAAATCATCATCTGTCAAATAATGGTGCTTCCAGCTATTCCCGTGTCACCAGCAGGCCAGTATCACTAGACAGTTAAATTGCTGCTGCTAGTTGCTACTTTGTTGTCTCTCTCTACCTTATTCCAACATGTGGGAGAATCCTGTACAGAAAAAATACCCTTGGGAACTGATACATCTTCTGCTCTGCTTTTCTAGTTGGTTTGTTTTTTAAATTATATGCAGTACTGGCTTGGGGGCAGGGGATCTCAGCTGTCATTTCCATCTAGCAGTTTCCCTTGAAAAGAGCCTTAAAAATGTGAGCAGATATCAAGTGATCTCTAAATTTGGAAGGACAAGCAGCTGGGCTCAATTTCTGCAGCAACAGGCTGTGGGCTAGCAGTGGTAAAATTTGAAAGGACTCCTCCCACCAAAGAGCCAAAACATTTTTAGTGTAAAATGAGTCAGTCAGTTAAATTTGGTGTATATTTCAAATAGTCTTACTGCCCCGTCCCTTAAGATTCTGAGGCCGGCCCTGGGCATATGAAGGTGTCCGGTGATGGAGAGGAAAGGAATAGACTGGCCAAGGTCAGAGGAAGCAAGCTGACCTAGGGAGAAGGCTCCATGTTTCAGAACACAAGCCATGCGTTACAACACAAGGACGCTGAACGTACCCTGAGCCGAGCCCAAAGAATATTCCAGAGTGATGAGGAAACGGAGGCAGGGAAATGCATGTAGGGTTTATGACTATTATTATTATTTTTTACAGATCTGTACATGTCTCGTGATTAAATAAAGAGCAATTCTGTGGTAGATTTCTGGGCAAAGTGTCTGTTGTGTTATATGCTATACCCACCATGTGGCCCCTTGAAGATGTAAACTTTGGGAAGAGTTCTGGGAGAAGGTGTGTAAAGATACAGCAGTATTCGGAGGGGCTAGCACTGGTTCCGGGGTCTGGGCTGGAGACCACATGGTCATAGCTGTCAGGACAGGGTGCTAGACAGGATCTACACCTTGAGACTGTGCCTGGACTTTGTTCAGACTCTGGAGGCTGAACACCCAGCAGCAAGGTCTCTTCACAGCTATCTGGTAGACTGCCAGCAGTGGAGCCTGAGCAGATCAGTGTCAATGGACGAGGACAGTCATGCTTAGAAATGTGTTAGCTGGTCGTGAAAACAAATCAGGGAAAGAAAAATCTATTACCAAGACAGGAGAACTAGTTCTGGACATACTGATAAAATTACACAAGCTATATAATGCACAGTATTGAATGGTCACCTTGGTCGTCTATCAGACCCTGAAAACATCTGCATTGCCCTAAATCTCCAACTAATAATCTCTTGAACATTATAAAATGTACTGCTGCTTGCCAGTGCTGAGATGCTAACCAATACTGACAGATTAATGGAAAGAAGGAGAATGAGAGGGATGGAAAGACTACGAATGTTATAAATCACCAGCTGAGGAGCTCTGACTGTATCAGAACTAGGATTTAACCCTCTATCACAGGAACAAAATTCCTGCTTTGTTATAAATCATTATCCTAAGGCAGAAGATGGGTCTCTACTCTAAATGCACCAAGAGAAAAGCACCTTTTATCCTTGAGACTTTTTCATGTCATTGGCTAGCTGGAAAGAAATGCAAAGGGAGACTATGGTATTTGTTTCTTTTAAAAAGTCTCACAGGAACACAATGGTTACTGCATTACCCACACACAGTGAAAGAACTGCTGACAAGAGGCACAAGCAAAAGAAATGAATCCTATTTATCTATCAAATTACTAAAGTTTTCCTTCAACTAGAACTGTAGTGTTTTCTATATAAATGAAACTTACTGTAATTAGCCAGTATGAGTTCAGTAGTGACTTCAGCCAATACAATACTTCTAATTAAAATATCACTATCAGGATTTGTTTAAATATTCCTGGTGCTCAGATACCAAGGTGACAGATGCCTTATTAATAGCTAGAATAGATGGATCAGTAGCCCCTTGATTACAAAACTATTCAGGGGTGGAAATTTTGAATGACAGTTTGCTAGAATAAAAATTACACTGTGTACAGAACATACAACCCTCGTGGATAATTATCACAAATTTATACAATTTCTTATTACTGAGTTACCAAACACACACTTAAACAAACAAACAAAACCCAATACCTGGTGTGAAAGTGTAGGGAGGGCTTATAACAAGATATAATGTAAAAACAACTCACGTGCCCTTTTAAAATCCTCAACTTTTTCACTGCACGTGCCCACATTCTCTGTAGAGCTTGAGCTGTCTTCATTGTTGCAGGGTATATAATCTGTTAGGGGACTCTGTGCATCCCAGTCTTTTCATCAGTTTCCACCACTCAACAATGTTATGTAATTCTAATACAATAGTGGCCTACATACTCAACAAATCCTGCTGTCATTTCACACAGTAACACATCAAACCACAAAGAAGAAAAATCTAATACCTAAACAAACTCCACTTATGAGACACAAAAACCAATCTTAATTAAAGACAATTTTTAATGTCTCAACACAGATTAATATGCAGGAGGTTTTTTAGTTCTAAATAGTTAATACTTATATTTTTCCTATAAGTATACCTGAAACTTTAAGACAAGATGTGGATTTGTGGTTATTTAAAAAGTCAGACTATGCTAGTAATATTTTATATTAATAACCTGTGACTAGAATAAATCTTAAAGCTGAACCCTAGGCCCCAATCCTTCAAATTCTTATGGACCTGACTAACTTTATACAAATGAGTAATATGAGTAATCCCACTAAACTCAAGTGATTACTCATGTATGTACAATTATTCATATGCATAAATACTTGCAGGATTAGGACCTTATTTAGCTCCAGCAAACAAGAAGTGAGTAAAATATTGAAGAGGATCATCATGCCAATCTCTCAGTGACTGCAAATACTGTTTAGTTTTTTCCTGAATACTAAATCAATAAAAACAGGACAAAAAGTTAGCCATACACCCTAATGAGATCACTTTACTGTAAAAATAAACTATCAGTCCATTATCAGTGAACGCTGTAAACTTTGTAGGTATAAATCTGCAAATCTTTCCTCCTAGGCTTTATATGAGAAAGCTTCAGAGAGAGTTAACTTAAACGTCAAACACAGAGAAACAGGCATTTGTGGCAAGTTTAGCACATTCTCTCTCTCACACACACACACGCAAGCTTGTAGATTTCATCTTTCAGTGTTGGAACACATCTGTAAACTGTTGAAGATTCATGCAACATTGGAAAACATCAGGCCATTTTTCCACAGGACAGGTTTAATGCAGAGCCCTGCTTTGCAAGCTTGCCTGTGTAATCTCCTATATTTCTCTGCACTCACCAGGAGGTCTAGAATGGAAACAACATTGAGCTTCCAAGACAACTGCCAACAAGGCATTCTACTACATCAAGGACCGTTCCTTCAGCACCAACAAGGAGAAAGTTGTTTTGTAGGAACCTGGGACTAACAAGCTGGGCTTTACATTCCAAAGGAGTGTGGGGTTACTCAAAAATAACTTCATACTTTAAACAAAAGTTAGTTCACAAAATAGTTTTGAAATTTCATAGTTTTTCCTCCACCAAAACAACTAGTGGCATAGCAAATATAAAGCTGGCCTGATTTTTAAGAAATGCTGTTCACCCATAATGTGCAGCAAAATGGGGGCTCCACCCTGCAGGTGCTGTGCTCTCTGGCCTGACTTGGCAAACCTCTTAATATTAAGCATGCAAGGAGTCCCATTGCAACCATGTGCTTTGCTAGATCAGGGACAGAGTATTCAGTAGCTGGTAGTATTGAGACCGAAGAGTTGTACATGCTCAACAAGTCGGGGGGGGGGGGGGGGGGGAGGGAAAACCAGGCCAAAAGCAAGTAAAATACACATATTCCACCGCACCCCCAGATATTATATTTTAAAAAATCACCAACAAAAATGGTCAGTTGCAAGAAATCCAAAGAGAGGGCACAGGTCTGGGATGGGTAAAAAGACCGACGTCACTAATACAGAATGATCAGAGACCCAAATTCAGAGCATGGATAGACCCACCAAAGTAGAAGAATGGGTTAAATAAAAGTAAAGTGGGAAGTACAAATGATCTGGCAGGGCTTGTGGGAACAGAATTTAAAACAAATAAATAAATAAACCACCCATAAAAACTTTTACCTGTAAATATTGTTTCTGTATCTCTGATGTCGTCTTGTTGCTTATTTTATTTAAACAATAGTCAGCAGGAACAATTACATGGAAGCAGAGATTTTGGCACTCACTGGTAGCCCTGTCTTGGCTCTCCTCTTTGCCCCAGATTGAGTGTCCATAGCATTCCAAACACAAAGTAAATACTAAATAGGAAAAATGTAACAAAAAATGAAATAGGTTGACAGCGCCTAGCCGTGAGAAGTTAAAAACTTGCAGGAGGACCCAGGATCCATCCAACAATAGTAGAACCAGACCTACAAGCCACACCTGCTTGGACCAGGGGGAGCAATTACAGTACAGGGGTCCTTGTTTGCTTGGGTCTTGCCAAACCTTTTGTACAGAAGAGCAACTGAGGGAATGAGAGAGGAAAGACTGATTCTGCCAGAGCAAAAAAGCTTCAATACAAAATGCCTGACTTTTCATGCTTCTGCTGCAAAACAGAGGGATGCTCTTCCCACATATATCAGGAAATAGGCACCCAAAGTCATATGTTGAGTAGGACAGAACAGATTTTTGGACTTGTTCGCCTCCAGAATGAGATATTTTAATATATTCACAATTGGAACTCCCCAAGCCACTGGTAAGAAGGCGCCCTGAAGCAAACAACTTTCCAAGTGATTTATCAACAGCTCCCCACCACCTGTTCTCAGGTGGGCTGTGAAGACAGTCTTCATCTTGCCAGAGAGACCTGGGACCAAGGCAAAGGTGAAAGAAGGAGTCCATTACTGCAGGCGAGAATTCCCCAGGCAAAATTGCCACAGTTAGGTAGTGGATGGCAAGTGGAGATAAGAATCTTGGTGATCCACACTTTATGTAGATTCTAGTTTGGAGCTCGTTTTGGAGACAAACTGATTTACCCATTTCAGGATGTGAAGGTTGCTCCCTGATTCCTTGTGGACTTCTAAATAAACAAATTAGATGCTTGTGAACCTCTTCTCTGAGTGAAATGGAATGAGGATGTGAATGTTTTGCAGGTGATGCACAGTGAGCAGGACTATGTTGCTTTTCACCAGGACTTGGGGCAGCGAGGAGAGGAAAATATAAAGGAGAGGTGGAAGTTCTTGACCTCAGAAAATAAAGGAGAGGAGCCTGCTGTTGGAAAGAAACTGTCTCCATTGATTCAGACAAACCAAAAGCTTCCTCCTTGTTGCCACCCTCTGTTGAGGGGAAAGAGAGTCAGAATTCTTGGTGAGGCTGGTATTTGTTGGTCCTACCTCTTCCCCTGTAGCCAGAGAAGTGGACGGACTGGTTTACCGGATACCTGTATCTATACCTGCCAGGTCTATATGAGGAGAGAGGATACCTGACACCCCTGTTAGGCCTGTTGGAGGCATGGGAGGAGTTAGAGGCCTGAGGTTTTTCTTGATCTCCTGGCGTAACTGTACTCTTTGAAAGATCCTTTAAGGCCTGGTCTAAGGTTTCCCCGAAGAGATGACTCCCATCATAAGGAAGGCCAACAAGTTTGAGTTTGGCTGAAAGTTCCCCACCTGTTAAGGGACGGAGCCAGAGGGCTCTCCTAGCCACTGTGAGAGTTGCTATGTTATGGGCAGCCAGGTGGAGGGAATCCTGGGCTGCATCATGAAGATAGCGGGATGCCAGATCACAAAGGGTGCACACCTTGCGAGATGACCTAGAAACAGGCCTCTTAGAGTGGGGCAATAATTTCCTTAGCCATTCCACCAGTGACCTGGCTGCATACAGGGAGTAAATGGAGACTGAAAGCTGGATGGTAGCAAATTCATAGGCACTCTTAAGAGCCTCATCTACCTTATGTTCTAAAGGGTCCATGAGAACAGTTTCTCCCTCATCAGGACGTGAAGATTTGGTGAAGAGAGATGCTATTGTAGAATCAACTCTTGGTGCAGAGGCCCACAGGTTACTTTTCCCAGCTGGAAGTTTGTAAAGCTTAGCCAGATGAGTAGGTAATATAAACTGAGCATCTGGAGCCTGCCAGATGTTTTTAATTAAGGCACTGATGGATGGGTGAAGGGGAATGGTATCATCTGGCTTCTCCTCCACAAGATGGGGCAATTTCCTTGAGCCACTTCGTGAGGTATAATGTTTTAGCCTGAGTTGCTTCATAAAATATTTGCACAGATAGGGTAGATCCTCAATCAGGAATCTTCGAGATGAGTCTGTTTCACCAGGTGTTTCTTCAGGCTCGGAGGACACCACTTCCCCTTCCTCAGTGAAGTCAGAGGAGACTTGGGTAACCTTGGTAGAGGATCTCCCCTTTACTTCTATCAGGGATTTGCTGGATGAATGTGGTTCATATGGCCCTTCCTCAGGCTCAGAGGACATCACTTCCCCTTCCTCAAAGGAGTCACTTATGAAAGGAATCAGGGACATTGCTTGCACTGAATTCCCTTTGGCTGATAATCTTTTATACTCTCTGAAATCCATCTTCGCTTCCTTTGGAGCTCTAGGAGCTGAAGTAAAAGGAACTGCTTTTGTGCAGGATGGAGTTGTGAAAGCTCTGTGTAAAGTCACTGGTCTGCTAATCTTGACAGGGAGTGCTTGGGAAGCAGAAGGAGCCCTTGCCTTCACAAATGCCTTAGTGATAAGACAGGCACGGTCTGGCAAAAAAGTGGGAGGCAAGGTCACATCTTCCACAGATAATCTTGGAGCAGAGGGAGGAATAGGAGCAGAATTTCCTACCTCCCATGCAGACTTCTGTGCTGCTGAAATAACTCCTTCAAAAGAGCAGCTGACCGGCATTGAGAAGCAGAGTCCCGGATTGCTGAATGGTTCAGAGTTTCCTGGACAACAGAGACAAACTGGACCCATAAAAGTAGCTTGCGAAGGATGATCACAATGGGAACACTTCTTGCCTTTCTTCTCTTGCAGGTCCATTCTGGTTAACATCACAGATGTTGAGAAGAAGCAGCACAAGTAGCAGCATGCAACTGCTTCCCATTGAAGCAGAGAAAACTGGGAAGACGACAAGGCAGGACTGCAAGAAATGACGGCACAGTGCTATATGCAACATGATTGGTGCTGCTACCTGCCACTCAAGCAAAGCAAGAAACTACCTCTCTCTCCAGATGGATGTATTACAAGGGTACACAAGCTTGCAGTGTAAAGTCAATGTCATATCACCCCAAATCAAATAATACATATTAGTTATTATACAAGTATTAATAGACACCCACTATATGGCACTCATTTAGCAACTGAATGCCAGTCCTTGAGAAACAAGACATGCTTTTCACATGGAAAGTAATTTGGTGCACAGAGTTTTGTTCACGTGCACAATCTTTCTAAAGACTTGGCCCTTGGAAAAGCACTTTATAAAGAAAAGTATTATAAATCCCATTTTACCAATGGAGACACTGAGGCATAGGGAGGTAGAGTGATTTAGCCATGATGGACTTGTCTTCACAGGGAGACAAACAAGGTGTGTCCTTAACTCTTTGAAATAGCTTGCTCAAGTTAACTAACACAAGGTAAAAACCTTAGTGCCTCCAAGGTAATCTATAGTTTTCACAACAAGTTAGCAGGTCAAGGTAAATCCTAGGCTCCACCATAGTCTAACTCAACTTGCTAACATGGGTGAAGACTAAAAACTGCGTTGACTTCACTAGGATTTTACCTTGTGTTAGTTAACTTGACATAAAGAGCTAAGGACACACATTTTTGCTTAGTGAAGAGACACCCAATTTCATTGGCAGACCTAGGAACAGAACACAGGCCTCTTTATTCCCAATCCAGTGCTCTAGCCACTGGATCATGCTGCCTCCCAGCTTTCTTCTCTCCCTGCTAGCAGCAAATGTCATCCTGTTTTGCAAAGAAAGGCTGTATCTACAACAGGAAAATTAGGAAGAAACATGAACTCAGGATGGAAGCTGGAGTTAGAGCCACAAAATTTGCTGCTGTTTCTACCCCTTGCTGCAGAATTGTACCACAGAATCCAGGGACTGTGAGGCAGAATTTAGGACCAGACTGCTACAGAATACATAGGGCACAGGCTGTAGTGGACATGGGCATGGGCATCACGCTACTGAGAGCGGAGTTAGATGATACTGAAGTAAAAACATCCAAGTCTTGTTTCCACTACAGCTCCACTGTTGCAAACACTGGTGGAGAATTAAGAAGCCCAACTTTCCTAGGGTGGACAAGGATCAAAGGGTAAAGCATTTCCTATTGAATTATAATCAAGTTTAGGCCTTTAGTGCACTAAGGAGATTTTGCAAAAGTTTTCTAGAGTTGCTAAAACTATTTTATGATTTAGAAAAAAACAAAAAACAAACAAACAATCTAATCCTGTTCATATTAACGAACTCTGCTCTGATCTTTTACACACTGGCAAAGCCAGCTACCTGACTATACTTGCACATCCAGAGTCGTTAACACAACAACATGGGGGGGGAAGCGGGTGCCCAGCATGCAGCATCCCCCCAGCAGCAGCTGGGGCTCCCCTGTTAAGCAGGCCCATCAAACCCTCACTCTGACCAGCCCTACCCCCCTACACCTGGACCTCTCCGACGAGCCCCCAACACCCCGACTCCCATCCCACTGAACTCCAACCAGCTGCACCTGGACCCCGACCGCATCAAGCCCCACTCCCCCAGCACCTGGACCCTCCCACTACACTCCCCAAACCCAGACTCTCCCCTGAGCCCCAACCACCTTCACCTGGATCCCCTGGAGAGTCCCACTGACCCTGCACATGGAACCCCCCAATGAGCCTCGGTGCATCCAGATCTCCCACTGAGCCACCTGCACCCAGACTGCTCCACACAGAAACCTCTCACCCCATACCTGGATCCCCTCACACTGAGCCCCTCCACACTTGGATCATGCTGGGCTGAGCCTGCCCACCCTCACCTAATGCACCTGGCACAGAGGGGCAGGGCCCCGGGGTGTTTCTGGGGCAGGCCCAGCCCTTGCACCGTGTCAGGGTCTGGTGCAGCCTCATTGCCGAGTCTCTGTACCAGGGGAGGTGGAGGCTTCAGAGTGATTTTCCACCTCAGTGCAGCCAGTGCCCTGTGCTCCCCACTGCCATGCTGGAGCCACATTTATTGACAAATAAAATGTGCAGAATTTTAAAATAATGTGCGCATCATTTTTTAGTGCAGAATTCCCTCAGGAATATCCCTGGCATAGTTTTTTTTTTTTTTTGCTGCCACTCAAGACACCTTAAATAAAACACATTAGTGACCAGGCATATAATTATCTGGGGAGAGATAAAATTAGGGCAATTTGGAAAAATATAAGTAAATAAAAGATATTATGGAAATGTTGCTGATCTTGGCTTGACTTGTGTAAAAAATAAAAAAATAAAAAAACTTCCAATAAGAAGATACTCCCGTTCAAAACATTTCAGTCTTACCCACTTTCTTCTAAAAATGTGAAGGCCGAGAGACTCTAAAAGAGTGATATGGAGCAGTCAGCTTGAGACATCAATAGAGTTCTCATTTTCAAAGCCTGGGGGCTGAAAAGCAGATCCATGTAAAAATGTCTCAAGTTTGGTACCCAAAAATCACTAAGAGCCATTGAAAAACTCAGAAAAAATTATTTGCGGTGTTCTTGTTCCACCGTTTCTTATATTACTTAACAGTTACCCTCTCTACCCATCCCCTTTTACCTTTCCATTCTCCACCCACCCACCCCGCCTGGATTAACCTTCCAAAGATGTTTACTTAAACTTTTCCATCTCTGGGGATGTGTATTACTGAGGGGGGAAATAAAATTAAGTCTATAATATTAGATGGAAGAGAAAAATCATTTCCTTCCCTCGTTCTTCACACTATATGTCAAAATTAAGTGAAGAATTTAACAACAGGAGTTGAAATTTTCTCTCACATGGAAACCTAAATGCATTGACAGAAGTGTACTCAGACTCTAAGGTGCCACAAGTAGTCCTGTTCTTTTTTCAGAGACCCAAGGAACTATAGAGTTAAACACTAAAATCCAAAAATAGAATAAGAAACCCCAAATCCCTCCAACAGTCCATTAGCTATCTAGACAACACTTCTGTATACTGTGGGCCTGATCTTCAGCAGGTATAAATCAGCGCAGCTTCTTGTCCCGATCCAAGGCATGTACATTATACACTCCATATTCCACTAGATGGTGCAATGATGCAGCTACACAAGTCAGGACACTGACTCTCTCATATGCAGAGTTATGTTGGAAACTATAAGTGTGTGTATGCGTGTGTGTGTGGGGGGGTAAGTGTGTGTATGCGTGTGTGTGTGTGGGGGTAAAACGTTGAAGGTAACGACAAAGCAGATTTGGCGTAGAATAACGCACACTTTGGTCGGATTTTTCTGCATATTATTTTTGGCCAGAAAACCTCAATATGGTGCTAGTGCAATGATAACTTTCCTTAATTATCTCTGCAAGAGAGTGGACTCGAAATGTAGCTGAGTGAATAGCGTATTATAAAATTATTCAAGCTATAGTCCAGAAAAGAGGCCAATCTATGAACTTTTCTTCTTATTTCTCTACCTAATATTCCTCCAGATTGATAAAAGAGCACTCAGAATGGATAGTAAAATATTAGAGAGTGACTACATTTAATCTGAATAGATCAAATAAATAGAAAGTCATCTTTTTTGGACTAATCTGCAGATTTTGCCACATATTTTTGGGCCAAAAATACAGTGGCTATAATTTAATGGTGAGGTTTTCACAAGCTTCTAAGGATTTAGGAGCACTAGTTCCACTGGTAGACAAATGGGACTTGTGCCTCTAAATCGTTTTGGTACTTTTGAAAATCCCACTCTATATTTTTGAAGTGCCTTTCATCCAGCAAGTGCTCAAGTCCCATATTTATCTCTCCTCTGTCATACTATGTATGGCTGGAGACCAGACGCTAAACCATACATATGTAAGTCGTACAGATTACACCTACACTGCAAAAAAGACCCATGGCAGGGAGTCTCAGATCCTGGGGACTAAAAATAGCAGCGTAGATGTTCAGGCTTGGGCTGGAGCACGGGCTCCAAGACAGGGATACCCACTTTCTAATCACACAAAACCAAACACCCTTGCCCCACCCGTTCTCCAAGGCCCTGCCCCCATCCACTCCATCCCTCATTCTCCCCAACCCTTACTCACTTTCACCAGGCTGGGACAGGGATAGGGGTGGGGGTGGTTGAGCACTCCTGCTGGAGATGTGAGCTCCAGGGTGGGGTGAGACATGAGGGGTTCAGGGTACAGGATGGGGCTCCAGGCTGAGGCAAGGGTGCGGGAAGGGGTGAGGGCTCTGGGATGGGGCCAGGGATGAGTGGTTTGGAGTGTACAAGGGGGCTCCCGTCTGAAGAGTTCGGAGTATGGGAAGGGGCTCAGGGCTGGGTCAGAGGGTTCAGGCTCTGGGGCTTACCTCAGCTCCCAGTTGGTGGAGCAGTAGGGCTAAGGCAGCTGCCCCCGCAGCTCCCATTGGCTGCAGTTCCCAGCCAATGGGAGCTGCAGAGCTGGCACTTGGAGCGGGGCAGCACGCAGAGCCTCTGTGGCCAACCCTGTGCCTAGGAGCCGGACATGCCTGTCGCTTCCGGGAGCCGTGCAGAGCCAGGGCAGGCAGGGAGCCTGCTTTAGCCCCCACTTCACTGCCGACTGGACTTTGAATGGCCCAGTCAGCTGTGTTGACCAGATCCACCAGGGTCCCTTTTCACCCGGGCGTTCTGGTCGAAAACTGGATGCCTGACAACCCTACTCCAAGACTCAACCTCCCCTTACTGGGTTCAGAGCCCAGGCTCTAGCCCAAGCCCAAATATCTACACTGTTATTTTTAGCCTCATAGCACCAGGCTGAGTCAGTTGACCTGTGCTCTGAGGGTATGTCTGCACAGGGATAAAAAACCTGAGGCTGGCCTGGGTCAGCTGACTCAGGGAGTGGGGCCTCAGGCTGCAGCCTGAGCTCTGGGATTCTGGATTACATTTAAATTCAATACTCAAATTCAATACTTTAAACAAAGAAAAAACACAAAAACCTTACCCCACAGCGAAACCATGACCTGAAAGGGTTCCTACTTCTAACTGTAAGCTTGTAAAGCAACTTTTACTTTTTGAAAGAGACCTTGTTCCTTCCAGCACTTACATACAAGGAATAACATTACCTATGGGATTCAAGTACCTACAGGGTATGGGCTTTGGTCTTCATTCTTACCATGAAAATGTGAGTTTGTACCTGGGGGTGTGAGCAGAAAAAAGTAGCAATGAAAACAGAACTCTGGGCATTTAAAATCTGAGCCTATACCTGGGCAGTACTACTTCAAGTTAAGAAATTCACATACAATCTTGTACCCAATTTGGAGGAGAAGAGGAAAAAAAAGACTGAGTCAGATTTTTATTTCTAAAAGAATTGGAAAATGGACATTACTTCAGAAACAGCGGAATTCTACTGTGTGCATATGTGCATCACATACCAGCACAACAAATACCCCATGTCAATATAAATAAAAAACTATTTTACACTGGAAAAATGGATCAGGTTGTATCCAAATATATCTGTGGTGGACACAGATCACACCTACCAGAAAACTTTAAAAAGCCATGACAAAAATGTGGCTTAGTTTGTTGCAGTGGCAGGTCAACCCTCAGTATCCCATGCATTGTATTTCTTTGAGACTCTAACCAAGAACCATTACAGAATCATGCTGTAATTGTTCCTCTATTTCCCCCAACAGGAAATAACCAATCTAGATGTGGAACAACTTCAACTGAAAAAAGCAGCAGCCATTTCAGCCAATAAAAAATTATATCCTGTTTTAAAAAATAGAGCCAAAATATTTTACATTAGTTATCTTTTATAGAGGCTCATTTCTTCCTCTTGAGAAATAAGCCTCTGAGAACTAAAACATTCCCTTTTCAAAATTTTGTTCCTTTGTGTATGGTGGCTTATCATCAGAGAGAAAGGGAGGAACTGATTGTCATAAGTGTCCTGAGAGGTACAGGCTCACTCCTGTGAAGGAAGTAGTATTTTTACAATCTTGGCCATGTTTATTTATGTCCCCATCATGCTGTTGCAGTTGTACAGAAAATAAAGAGCCTGCTTCTTGAGATTTGGGCATGCCAGGTAATACAATATTCAAATGGCTAAAGATCTGACAAAATTAATAGCTTGGCTTCCTTTCTCCCTCTCCCCACCCCCCATGAATATAGTGATGTGTTGGCAAAACTTCAAGATATCTGGAAAGATTTCCTGGAAATTAAATACACTATAATGTGTGTTGGAAAATAAATTCAACCTCTTAAGTAAAAAAGGGGAAAGATCTAAGATTTTTTTTTCTTTGTTTCCTCTTTCTTGATATTCATCCTTATATTTATCTCATCTCGCACCATTATATTATACAGAATAGTATAATATAAATCTCATTTTAAAATGTACTGCAACAAGGTTGCATGATTGAAAGGACACCATAAAACTGAAGTCTAGTTAAATTAAAACGAATGTTAAAAGCAGTTTCAGTTACTGCCTGTGTCTCCCGGTCAATTCTTGTGGTTTCACAAGTATGTTTTCTAATTTTTAAATATTGTTTTACTCTCCCTGTTGCTGCATAAGAGACCCACACATAAAAAATGGGAAAACAATTTAAGGCCCCAGTCCTGCAAACACTTTCACACAAGCTTAACTTCAAGCAGGAGTGTAGTCCCATTTAAGTCGGGATGTAAAGTTAAGTACCCGGTACGTGTTTGCAGGACTAGGGCCTAATTGATCAGGGAAAACAGCAAAACCGACTGCACAGAGTACTGACAAGTGCACAAAGTACACGAACTAAGATAGAAATAAGGACTTTTCCACCTCTCAACTATTTTATTCATAGACATCGTATATGTTACTTGTTACAAGGGCAGGTAAACATGTTCAAACAGGAGCATGGTTTTTAAACAGATGCTATCCTTGAATATAAATGAAAACAAACATGCCTCAGTTAATATAATAGCTCATGGGTGTACATGACCCTCAACAGTAGTTTAGAGTCGTCTCGCTCAATTGGTATGATATCGACTCCAAAAGTAGATTTTCTTGCACAATACGAGTACCATTATATTATGCCTTAAATAATAAACAAAATAATCAACGTTCCCTCTCCCCAAGCAAATCAATATCCAATACTTTAAGCACTAAAACTATAGCCAGCACTAGCACAGATCAGCTACTGGCCAGAAGTTGCATCTATGCAGTTCCTATGACCCTGCATTGCATAAAATATTATCCAATAAATAAAACCACTAGCTCTAAAACAGGGGTAGGCAACCTATGGCACACATGCCAAAAGCAGAGCGTGAGCTGATTTTCAGTGGCACTCACATTGCCTGGGTCCTGGCCACTGATCCGGGGGGCTCTGCATCTTAATTTAATTTTAAATGAAGCTTCTTAAACATTTTTAAAACCTTATTTACTTTACATACAACAATAGTTTAGTTATATATTATAAACTTATAGAAAGAGAGCTTCTAAAAAGGTTAAAATGTATGACTGGCACGCGACACCTTAAGTTAGAGTGAATAAATGAAGACTCTGCACAGCACTTCTGAAATGTTGCCGACTCCTGCTCTAAAAGAACAAGTTGGGTATTGGTGGAGTACTGTAAGTAACTTACTTTTTTTTTTAAGCACAATTCATTGCTAGGATAAAAACCAGGCAGGTCAGCATTTATACCTAATCATCCAGTCATAACGGAAGACAATTCAAAACAATTGTCAGTTTTTCAGCTTGGTCCCAGCCAAATTAGATTTTCTTTTCCCATTAATATTTCTCCTATCCTTTGTTCTAGCTTTATTAACAGAAGAATGATAGGCCATACTCTTCCAGGCATTACTGTTGCTATAAAAAAAAGTGTTCCCCTGTAGCAATAAGAAACAGATTATAAGCAGTCAGTTTAGCTCTCGTTTCTTGGAGGATAAAAGCCTACAGAACAATCTCAAATTCTATATGGTTTGGAGTGTCTTTATTTGAGAGAGTGTTCAAAGACCAACACCCCCCACCCCAATACTACATACTCACCCCAGAACTTAGGGTCACAACATGGTTCTCTCCAAAATATACATACCACATGTGAGGCAGTACCCCAATCACATAGCAGATAAAGACAAAATTTTAGTCAACTTTGTCAACCTTGAAGGTTCTCTCTTTTGCTCAAATAATTCAGAACTTTGGAAGAAAATAATTCTGGCATTTTTGACTGACACTATCAAATTAATTTGTTAATGTCTTTATATGTACTTCGACATGGCCAATTAAAATAATTATGAACAATGGAAGTACACTAAGTCACCTTGCAGAGAGGTGAATTAGAGCAATAGCCACAAAAAACTTCTGCCATTTGAGAATTCAGACACTGACCTCTTTGTCTATTGTATCAACCACTGTAAACTGTTTGTGCTGCAATTGTTACATCTTGGCAACAGCAGGCGCAGTCTAAGCAAAGGAAGAAGATAAAATTGTGAATGTGTCAGTGTGCGAGTTTGATATATTAGCAAACTCTTTACCAAACTGCTAGTTTCCATTGGTCAGCACATTCTGCAAGTATAATCAGCTCTGCCACTCTTTAAACTGCTTCCTGAATTTTCATCTCTTCCTTGGCCTCATCTCACATGGATTTTGTGGTCTGTCGCCTATCAAGTCAGTAGTTCAGACCTCCCTCACCCTCCAAAAATAAAATAAAATAAAATCTCTCAGTTAGCTCTACTTTTCCTCTAAAGGTGTCTCAGGGGCTTGCTCTACACATGCTTCACTGGGATTGCATACGGGGAGTCAGCAATGAACCTGACTCAGGGTACGTCTACTCTACCAGCCAGATCAGTGGGTACTGATCAATTTATCAGGGATTGATTTGATCGTGTCTACACTACATGCGATAAAAATCGATCCCTAATCGCTCGGCCGTTGATTCCGGAACTCCACCGTGGTGAGAGGCGGAAGCGGAGTTGACGGGGGAGTGGCAGCATTCGGCTCGCCACCATCCTCACGGCCAGGTAAATTGACCTAAGATACGCTGACTTCAGCTACGCTATTCGCGTAACTGAAGTTGCATAACTTAGGTCAACACCCCCCCCCAATGTAGACCTAGCCTTAATCATTCATCAATTTAAACATCCACCTGGCTTCTGATGAACCAGTCCATGTTTACAAATTGAGAATTCCCAAAGTGGTGAAAGTTGAGCCTTGTTTTACACACATCCACCAGCTAACTAGGTTTAGATTACACTGATTTAAAAGCTAGATTGGGACCAAGCCCACCCCATACTTGATCATATTATCCCTCATCAAGGCTATAGGTGTGGGGGCTTGGGAAAACAGGGTCTGCATGCCAGGTACTCGCACTCCTCCCAAGCAGGTGAGCAGAGAAAGGATGAAGGGTGTGGAGCTTTGATTTTGCCCAACCTCCTATTCAACATGCCAGCTACCATGAAGCAGGGGGATTAAGTGAACCACACCCTATAAAGAGCTGCAGTATGTTAACTTTCTCCCCCATGAGCAAAAGGGAGCAGAAAAGGAACCACGACTAAATTTCCTCCCCAGGGTCCCTCCTGGAGCAGTGAACCTGCATTTCTATCCTACATTGAGTCTTTAGGCTAGGTAAGAACTAAATCTTCTGAGACAGCATCATAGGAGCATCCCGTTTACTAATTTAAAATTATGTTGATCCTTAAAACTTACACACATTAAATGTTAGGATTCTTAAAAAAAAAATTACTTCAAGGGTTGCCTCCATTTGGCTGATCTTACAACAATATTCCGTGAGAGGCTGTGAGGGCAACTCACCTACATGCTCACTCTGCCAACAGCCTCCTTAGTGCTTTTGGATCAGAGAGAGCGAGATAAGAGTAATGTAACAAAATGGAAAATTCTTGGATTTTCCACCCCTCTTCTCAAGGGACTAGAGAGAAGGGCAAGGGAGGGTAAAGTTCCCTACCAATGGCAAGAATTTTATCCTGCCCATCTCTGAACTGGAATGTTACATTATTTTCTGTTTGTTCATCTTCTCTGGGCTGTCTTTTCAATCAATGTTAGCTAAGCCTTACTTACACTGGGTAGAAGCTATTCACATCAGTAGTATGGGACTACTGGCATGAATAACTACTGCTCACCAGGAATTAGGGTTCCAAAATCACGCCCTGAGAAATGCAAATTAGTGGCATATTAAAATGACATGACTATGGGAAAAGTGGAAATCACAGTGCCTTTCATTTTACAAACCAAAAAAGTACAGCATTTATACACAATTTTGAAGAATGCAATCCTCTGGCCTCAACCCCACCCCTGGAACGATCAGTGAGGAGAATCTCTGATGCAACAGTCCTTGATAAGAAAGGCTGATTATAAAAATAAAAATATATCCTGTTTGAGCTAATGCGCACACAAAAATCTGATAACTCAGTAAGTGGCTCAACAGAAGTATAGCCAAACAAATCAAACATTGGGCCAAGAACATACATAATTACATGCTAAGTAATATTTTTGGAACATTAGAAGTGTTTGAAAACAGAAGTTTAGAATAAAAATGTCTTCTCAACTATGAAGGTAGCATCACTATAACAACATTACGATAAACGGAACAATAAACATAGTTCACATGCGTGTGTTAAGCTAGAAATAGAGCTTATAGAAATGTAAGGTTTCAGTTGTATCTGAATGCAAGACCGTACTTGTTACATACACTATTGATTTGCTTAGCAATCATCATGGTAATAAGGTAAATAATTATTTTTAAACAAACTGATATTGCAAAACATCTAAAAGCGTCCCTATTTTTACCTCTAGAATAACTCAACTAGATTATGGCATGTGAAATTGAGGTTATCCATAAAACCATTTAATTGTGGAACCAAAATATTTCACGTCTCCTGAGATAGGTCCATCTCAAATAAATATTCTGAATTACGCAGAAGAACCCTGGCCATTAGATGCAACGAATAATTTCACAATAGCAGACAGATTTTGCAGTGTCAGCTTTGGAACAGAGAACAAGGTGTAATTTGAGCCAACTGCTGAGCCTGGAAGCAAGCAGCACAGTTTAAAAAAAAAAAAGCCAACAATTTACTTCTCACAGATCTCTTTGTGAAGCCTGGTATGACAGCATAACTGGATGACCCATGTTCCCCTGACAAGCACATGAGACTCAAAATTTCTCAAGCTTCATAAATTACATTTTACCAGATAAAAGCCTTTGAAATGCCTTGTCAACACAGACTGGAGAAGAGAGAGTAAAGGGAAGACTAACATCATAACTCAGTGGTTTGAGCATTGGCCTACTAAACCCAGGGTTGTGAGCTCAATCCCTGAGGGGGCCACTTAGGGATCTGGGGCAAAAATCAGTACTTGGTCCTGCTAGTGAAGGCAGGGGGCTGGACTTGATGACCTTTCAGGGTCCCTTCTAGCTCTATGAGATGGGTATAGCTCCAAATATTACATATCATATATTTTTAAATAATGTACATATGCAGTATAACTGAATAATATACACGCATCTCGCAGCTATATCAAGAAACCATTACGTTAAGACTATCTTGCCATTAATCTCTTTTGTTGCTGTTGACTGTATATCAACGGGACCTCTTGCAAGGCACATACATATATTGTGGATGGCTGCTGAGGAAGCAAATATTGATAGTGGTATGTTTTTGGAAGATGAAGAAATTGGCTCATTTTTGTGCTGCCTGGTTATTTGGTATTACCTCTCTATTTTATTTTTAAAGTCTTTACAGAACAATGTAATCAATGCTGGTAGGAAAAACACAGAACTCTGAGTTTATGTCTAGCGGGTGAAAAGTATTTTCAAAATACTGTTTTAAAATGAATGTATTTGTATTGTAAGTCCACCTATTAATTCTGTCAGGGATTTAGGATTTTGAACAACTTTTTCAAAGACATAGTTCAGTTAATCTGAAAGCAAATTTTAAAAAAATACTACAATATCATTTACATAATACCCCAATGAAGTTGCCTTACCACTGATGTACAAAGACCTTAATATGTTTGAAAAGTGCTCTGGTGCCTCCATTGTTTTCTCTTTTCTCATGACTCATTGTTAGAAATACCTAGAACTGTGGCCACCTTTTCTCTTTTATAAATAAAGATCTTCAAAGGACAAGATATACGCATGAAACTATGAGAAGAAAATTTCAGATACATTCTTTTTAGATAATTTTAAAGAACACAAAATGGAAAGATGATGCCTAAGATGCCTTTTTTTCAAGAGAAAAGTTATTCTGCCCATTAATAACCAGCATATGAGGAATATAATTAACAATGAGTTTTTAAAATATCATAAGTTAATATGCTCATGATAGGTGTCAGATTGATTGCACTGGAGACTTAAGTTTTATTCTCTGTCCACAGAATGGGACAACAGAAACACATGCCTACGAACAAATTTTAAAAGAATCACCTTAATGGGCAAGACGGTAGCTCAATCCTTCCATTCTTTCTGCCAATTATGATGATAGTTTGGGGACATGGGAACCTGCAGTTGGACTGAGACCAACCACCATTACTTAGTGTCTGCCATAAGTCATTACGGTGCTGTGCTGGATTGGAACGATGAGAAGCTTTGTATCCTTGAGCCATCTAGTCCCTTCCTGCTATATATAAAACAAAGAGAGTGCAGTGTATTCAAAGAGTGACTGGCTTTTTAATCATAACTATTTTCCTCTGATGTTGACTCCACATCAGATACTGAAGGCAAAGAAAGTTTGTGGCACAGTGCAAATAAAGATAAAGGGTGAAATCCTGGTGCCACTGAAGTCAATGGAAGTTTTGCCACAGAATTCAAAAGCTCCAGAATTCTACTCACAGCAATGAAAGCAGTACTAAAATTTGTATCCATTTTATTAAACTCTTTTAATCTTTCTCTCCCATCAAACCCTAATTTGCAGTAAATCTCACAATTACACTTAAAATCACTAGTCTAGCTTCGTACATGTTGAGCTCTGAAAATATGAGGACAACAGAAGTGGATGTGGTCCTCCCTGAACTCTGGTCAGTTACAGCTAATCAGTGTTGACGAATTTCACTAGAAGTTAAATATGCGTCAGCAATATACATGTAGTCTTGCTACAAATATAGGCACAGTTTCCTCCTTGTGCTGAAATCCTCTTTTGTGTTGAGTGTGGGATGGGCATAAGGGAGCAAGTTTCACATCCTTGATTCTCATGATGCATTTGCTCAAGCCACAGCCCATCCATGTAAATTAGAACAGTTTTGGGGCTGCTCTGACTTACCCCAGTTGGCGATGATCTCTAAGGGACCATGCCAGTTATGAAAGATGTAGCACAGATGTGGTCTGCCCCTCCCCTAACTTGTGTTCTACACCACAGCTTGGGGGAAGTTGGTGTAGTCATTGGGTATTTGGGGTGTATGCCAGCTGAGAACTCTTCTGCAATCTGCTCTAGAGAAATTCTCGGTTGGCCAGTTAGGGCCACATTCTGCCATCTAAACAGTTTGAAGTGGCTGGAAAAGAGAGAAACTGTTCCATGATTCCCTAAATTAATGCAGAACCCCACAGGCCCCCATAACACCTTGAACATGTGGTATTATTAGGTAAAATAATTCATGTAGCAAAATGGTTTCCTTACATGGAAAAAAAAATCTGAATTCTCACAGGCTGAATCATAATTGTGCTTTCAGAACTGCTCTACAGCAGTTAATCAAAGTTTTCCATCACAGAACTTTTTTCTGAGATTTAAGGGTGGGCTATTGAGCTGAATCTCATCATAGAATGTCTTATTCCAGGAATAACTTCATTTTTGACATTGAATATATGCACAATTGTTTTATTTATTTTAAATGAGAAAGCAATCATTGTGCACAATGCCAATCTCTAGATTTCAGATCCCAGGGCTGCCAGAACAGACACTATGGCTGTGCAAGGTCAAGCTTCAACACTCACCTTGATCTGTGTAGCTCAAATTGAGCCTAGACGGACCACTCCTAGGGATAAGATAA
This sequence comes from Mauremys reevesii, assembly GCF_016161935.1. NCBI lineage: Eukaryota > Metazoa > Chordata > Testudines > Geoemydidae > Mauremys > Mauremys reevesii. The sequence continues at coordinate 90,511,035 of NC_052628.1, read as the reverse complement.
TCAGTCGGTTTTCACAAGGGTTTATAGGTCTATATTCAGTCTAGCAGCACAAGTAACTCTAGTTATTTCTATTACAGTGGCCCTCAGAGACTCCACATCGAGATTGTGCTAGGTGCTGTACAGACATATTGTGAAAGATCATCTCTTCTCCCAAAACTACAAACTTGATTTAGAAAGATGAAACAGGTGGGTGCAGCAGACAACAAAGTGAGTAGGATGGGGAGAATAGGATAACAGTAATGGGAGCATAGCATTACACAGATTACTTATGTATATAATTTGAATATTTCAAGGGTGGTTTTTATTTTATTTTTTTAAAACAGGAAAGAAAACTGAATTATAGTTTATGTGACACCTGATGTGTGTCCACATTACTATACTGACATATTATATACTTATTAAAAAAAATCCTACCACAAAAAACATACAGAAAATGGTCTGAGACTACCAACTGATTCCACAAATCACTAAACAAGTTACTTTTTATTTACTGTGGCCATTGGTCATAGTTTAACTGGGAAACTAGAGATAAGAAACTGTATTTCACTAATAATCACCCGAGCCCCCAAGTCCCACAGTCCATATATACTAAAAACAAAAAAGAAAGTTAATTGTATGACACTTAAGTCAGTTATTTTAGTTTGAGAGAGTGCAAAAAAGCAAATACTTTTGCATGAAATGTGCAAATTATTTTCTTTAAAAAAAATAAATTTAATGGCTTACATGTATAGTAGTTCTCTGCTCCCAGTAAGAACTATTTTTGTCCAGAGCACAAATAATGTGTTTAAAAATATAGAATGCATAAAGTCAAGCAATTGAAATTGAGTCTCAGACCAAAAAAACCCAAACCATAACATATTTTAGAGCATTCCAGGAAGGATGTTAATTACAACAGAGCTCATTAGGGTTTGATTTAAACTGAAAATCCAGGAGTTTCATAATCCTTCAATCCATGCTGAGGCTAAAGAGTTAGAAAATAGATCTACGATTGCTGGAGCAGAACAAATCAGCCTAACTCAGGCCCACAATAACTGCAAACTTTTTTTCTCATATCCACAATTCCTCTCTGTTTGTATAGTTTAAAGCACCATGCAAACCTATAGTGCTATGAAATTAACAAAGCAAATGCATCCTAAAGGGAGTTTCACCACCAGTGGGGGAGGAAAACAGGGCCAGGGCAGCATTTATGTCAACAAACGCAGGATATTGTTGCTACAAAAATTACCATTGTCAACAGTCAAGTAACTTCATAGGCAGCTTTTTATTCTTTGAAAGAAGTATTGCTATAGATGTAACTGTGCCTGCCAACTGAGAAAGTTCCAGCTACAGCAGGGCTGAGCAGATCAGCATCTCTGCTGTAGTCCCCTGAACTCCTTCCAGCTTCACAGAACCCCCTTAAAAGAGAGGGGGGGAGAGAGAAATTATGCCAAAACAGAGCACACTTACCCCGAGCCATGCTGAGAGCTCCCGCCCAGGGTACAGCAAGTGATCTCCTCCTCTGGCCAGCATCTCTGAGGTATCGCACTTGGGAGGGGAGATGCAGACACACCCCACCCCCACCCCGCCTCCCTTTTGGAGTGGCTCGTCTCTTAGCTGCACTTTGCTACTCTAAACAAACTCAGGCTCTTTGGGCCATAATTTCCCCGAGATCCCCCCCGGTGCTCTTAATCCCAGAGCCACGATGCAACTGTAACTAACCCTTCCACAGCCAAGTGCGACCACTCTGGGGCAACTCACTACCATTTTCCGTGCAGGGGTGTCGCTTAACCACATACAGCTCCTGGTTTACAGCAGCAGCTTTACCCTCCGGGGAAGTGGACAAAAGGAGCCCCCCTGAGCTGAATGGAAATCAGGCAGGAAGGGAAGTAGGGATGGGAGAGGATATTTGTTACAGACCTGTTCCCTCCCCCCTGCAGGTCCAATTGGTTTGCTCCTGGTGGAACCCTGTGCAGCTCCCATTGTAACATTTCTTCTTCCCCCTTGGAAGTTGAGAGCGAGCCGCCTGCGGGGAATTAATTGTTCGCTTTACGCCTCACACGATGGGAGGGGGGAATCGAATTAGCCATTCAATGCACCAGCTCCAGAAATGCTGCCCCCTTTCAGATCAGGTGACCCCATTTCTAAGGAAGTTTGCAAAGTAATTAGACTGCTGCGCACAGAGACACGCTGTCCGTCAAGCCCTGGCCCCTGTCACACTGAAGCAAGAAGAATAGCTGAGTCAGAGACAGAGAAGCTACTCATGAAATCCCATGCCAATAATAGGACTTAGTACTATTAGAGCCACCCCAAAAGATGACCTGAGAGCATTTCACAAACATTAACCAATTAAGCCTTACAACGATGCTGGGAGGTAAGAAAGTATTTTCATTCCCACTGGGTAGGGAAGTATTGTCATGCCTACTTCACAGAGGTGGAAACAGGTACAGAGAGGTAAAAGGACTTGCCAAAGGTCAAAAGGGAAGATTGTGGCCCTGTTTTTAGCAGAACATTTACACTCACCATATTAAAAGCCTAATCTAAATTTGATTGGTTATTTATGGGTGTTTCTTTTTAAATGACTAAGTCACTCAAAGTTTTGGCACATCTCTAGTCTATAAAAACATTTCCCCATCTCTGCCTCCCTGAAAAATTCATTGTTTCCAGGACTTCCTTCCCATTGCCGAAAGCTCACTTTGAGTAGCCATAATAGCATCCACTGACTATAATTAAATTTATTCCTCTCCCCTTCCACATCAGGGTATTCTGGCAAGTTCTGTTTTCCTGATTTGGATCATTATACCTCCCTATCTGGTAAAACTTCATTTTTGAGCAACCCATTCATATTCCCAGTGGCTAGCATCTGTGATATTTTTTATTAAGAGGGGAAAAAGCTAATTAATCTTTTACTAGAAAAGGATATGTTTTCAAGATCTAAACAGCCCCTGTGAACAATCTATTTACAGCACTAACTGTGCTTTTTGTCCTCTCCCCAGGACCTGAGGGGAACAGCGGTCTCTCTCTCCTCCCCTGAGGCCTCCATGTTGCTGAGCTCAACTAGCCCTGATCCCCTCTTTGGCACATCCTTCCTGTCTCTTTATCAGCCTTGGTCTGATGGGGTAATTGGCTCCTTCTCCCATTCAGCTGGCCAGCCAATTGTCTGATTACCCCCATCGGCTTTCTCAAGGGGAACTAATTAACATCTGAGTGATTAAAGTGCAGGCTCACCAGTTCACCCCCTGCACTATGTCACAGGACAAATAAGGAGTTTAAAGAATCCCCAGGACTAGATTGGTCCATTAGTAGATGGGAATGGTAGAATTCTCAATAATAATGCAGGAAAAAACCCCAAATATTTATTGAACACTTCTCTGTTCTGCATTGGGTGGGGGAACAGATAATATAGTCTCATCACATGCTGATGATACCACTCTTAATTCCACTACTATCTCTATAGGATGTTAAACAAAAGCTACTAATGTTAGACATTTTAAAATCAGCAGATAACTTGCATCCAAGATTTTAAAAGAGCTGGCTGAGGATCTCAATGTGGATTTTCAGTAAGTCTTGAAGTACTTTTTTTTTTTTTTTTTTTAAAGGGCAAATGGGATGACCTAGGTAATGATAGGCCTGTCAACCTGACATTAATCCTGGGCAAGATTATGGAGAGGCTGACACAGGACTCAATTAATTAAGAATTAAAAGAGGGTAATGTAATTAATGCAAATCAACCTAGGTTTATGGAAAATAAATCCTGTCAAAGTAACTTTTTTTTTTGTTTTTTTTTTTTTTGAGATTACAATTTTGGTCGATAAAGGTAATAGTGTTGACATAATATACTTAGAAGTCTTTAAGCCATTTGACTTGGTATCACATGATCTTGTGACTAAAAAACTCAGACAACATAAAATTAACATGGCACACATGAAATGGATTAAAAACTAGGTAGCTGATAAGTTTCAAATTGTAATGGTAAATGAGGAACCATTATTGAGCAGGTGTATTTCCAGTGCGGTCCCACAAGGATCTGTTCTTGGTCCCTTATACTATTTAACATTTTTAATCAATGTTCTGAAAGGGAACATAAAATTGTCACTGATAAAGTTTGCAGATGACACAAAAACTGGGAGAGTGGTAAATAATGAATAGGACAAGTCACAGATACAGAGCAATCTAGATCACTTGGTAAACTGGACACAAGCAAGCATGGGTTTTAATACAGCTAACTGTAAATGTATACATCTAGGAACAAAGAATGTAGGCCATACTTACAGGATGGGCGGGACTCTATCTTAGAAAGCACTGACTCTGAAAAAGGCTTGGAGGTTGTGATGGATAATCATCTGAATACAAGCTCTTAGTGTGATGTTATGGCCAAAAGAGCTAATGCAATCCTTAGATGCACAAACAAGGGAATCTGGAGTAGGAGTAGAAAGATTATTTTACCTCTATTATAGAGCTGGCGCTAGGCATAAGCAGACTAAACTGATTAGAGCACTGAGAAATTCAAGGGGGCCACCTATTAATTATTACTATGTGGGGTTGGGGCAAAATATTCCTGCTTTGGGTCCCCAGTTGGCTAGCACCGGCACTGCCTCTGTATTTGCCACTGGTGCAGCCATTGCTGGAATAATGTGTCCAGTTCTGGTGCCCACAGTTCTAGAAGGATGTTGATAAATTGGAGAGGGTTCAGAGAAGAGTGAGAAGAATGATTAAAAGGATTAGAAAACCTACCTTATAGCGATAAACTCAAAGAGCTCCATCTATTTAGCTTAACAAAAAGAAGGTTAAGGGATGACTTGATTACAGTTTATAAATATCTATGTGGGGAACAAATATTTAATAATGGGCTCTTCAATGGAGCAGATAAAGATATAACATGATAAAATGGCTGGAAGTTGAAACTAGACAAATTTAGACTGGAAACAAGGCAAACTTTTAACAGTGAAGGTAAATTAGCCACTGAACCTATTTACCAAGGATTGTGGTAGATTCTCCATCACCAACAATTTTTAACTCAAGATTGTATTTCTTCTAAAAGGTTAGCGTTAGAAATAATTATGGGGAAGCTCTATGGCCTATGTTACACAGGAAGTCACAGGTTTCTCAACCCATGTGTTGGGACCCAAAATTGGGTTGCCAGAATATTTCAAAGGGTCATGTGGCAGCAGGGCCGTAACCAGGGCAGGGTGAGCTGGCCAGCCACTCTCTGGCCACCCAGCTCTGAAGGCAGCACTGCCACCAGCAGCAGCGCAGATGTAAGGGTGGCAGTACCATACCATGCCTAGTTATAGCACTGCATGGCAGCTCCCGTCCCATGTGGTTGTCTGGGCTCGCCTCTCTGCTCCAGGGACTGCAACTTCTGGGGTCCCAGTACCACTCAGGTTTGGCCCAGCCATCATGATGAAAGCTGTCTGAGTAGGATCCTGAGCCCAAAAAGATTGAGAACCATTGGCCTAGATGATCACAATGGTCCCTTATGGCCTTCAAATCTATGAGAAGGATGTAGATCCATCAGTGTTTATAGAACACAAAGCTAAAGCTGGTATGGTATGCAGTGAAAGAGCATATTTTCTCAATAGTATATTCAGAAACTTGCTGAAACTAGAAAGGAATGTACAGAAGCTTTGAAAAGGGGGAGTCTGATAGAAATCACACTGCTTGATTCAGAAAAAGGGACTGTAATTTTCTCTCTCCAGCTCTATCATTCAACCACCAGAGCAATACAACTCCAGGAGGATGGGGCAAGAGTTGGTTGCAAAGAACTATAGCTTAAAAAAAAGTTGCTTCCCCCCCCAGGCCTACCCCAGACAGAGAGGCCTGCCTGTTCATATAAGTTGCAAAGATAAGAGAAGACAACAGCTGAGTAATACAGGGAGCGTACAGATGTAATAACACTTTAGAAAAGTGCAAACAGCGGATTACTTTGTTTGATATATGCACATGCTTACAGAGAAAACAATGGAGGATTTCCTGTACACCAGGGGTTCTCAACCTTTTTCTTTCTGAATGTCCCTCCTCCCCCCGCAACATACTGTAAAAACGCCACGGCCCTGCAAGGGGCAGGGGCGGCTCCAGGCTTCAGCTGCGGGTGGTGGTGGTGGAAGGGCTCTGAGTTTCAGCTGCAGGTGGGAGCTTCTGTCCCACAGGGCTGAGGGGGGTCTCAAGGACTTGGGACTTCTGCCCCGTAGGGTGGAGGGTGGCTTGGGGCTTTAGCCCCATGGGGCAGCTTCTGCTGGAGCTCTGGGGTTCTGCCCCATGGGGAGCTGGGACTCAGGCCTTCTGTCCGGGGGTGGGGGGGAGGGATGTGCGGGGGCTCAGGGCTTTAGCCCCATAGGGTGGGGCTCAGGACTCCAAGCTTCAGCTGCCGGGTACTGGGGCTCAGTGTGGCCCTGCTTGGTAGACGCCCTGAAAAGTCTCACAGACCCCCCTATAAGCCGTGGACCCCAGCTGAGAACTGCTACTGTACACCAAGCCTTGTAACCCAATTCTTCTCTAGTTCAGTCTCCAGACCCTTCTTTCTAAACGACTGTTCACAGAGAACACTGCTATGCAGCAGCACCCTGAAAAGGCAAGATTTGTAATGAGGACTTAAATTCAGAACACACACTTATCTTCAGCTCGTTCCACTGCAGAATAAAGCAGAATTGCAGCCAAATGTTTTCTAGAAGCAATGTCCAATCTTTTCATCCTGAGGGCCAAACTTATTTCAGGAAGCCCATCATCCCAATCTCTCATTTTCTGTACTGTAAAAAAGAAGAGAAATCATCTGCACGTCCCCTGCCAGGAATTTATGTGGTGGGGGTGAGGGTGCTAAGGGGAGGGTAAAGAATCCCCAACAGGCATAGAGCATGGGGCTTGTTAAGGGCAGGGATGCAGCATGCTCCAGCTATCCCTAGCCAGCAGGTGGTCCCTTGGGGACCATAGCAGCTGGCACAAGTTAAGAGAAGACCCCATGCTGCTCTCAGCTTCTCTTCCTTTTTTCCCCCCACTCTTGGACTACCCTGGGTGGAGGGTAGCGGATGGGAGGGGAGCCATCCCTTGCTAGGCCCTCTCCTAAGCTCAGGCACAGCTAGTCAAGCTCCTATCTTGCTCTCCCTAGAGCTCCCTTAGCCTGGCAGGTAAGCAGACAATGGAGTAGCCACAGCTACCATTCTCTTCCCTCTTCTGCAGTGCCAGGGATTTGCTGACCCAGAATGTCAGGGAAGGGACAGCAACCCTCAGATCACTCCTGGCTCACACCAAAGTTACTCTGGAGGCAGCAGGGAAAGCAGGGGAGCATTGCTTGCTCCACATCTTCTCCCCCTAGTGATAAATCAAAGCTGAAGCAAAGCCACAGGATCTGAGGGCACGTCTCAGGGAGCACATTTTTAATGCACAGGAAGAAAATGTGTATATTACTCACAGTTGCCCTTGAAGGCCCCAATTTAGTGCCTGGAGGACCATAAGTGACTCTCTGGCCACAATGGGATCCATTCTGTATCATAACTATCACACCTACCCACCCCTAAACCAAAACATAAGGCACTGTCAGCTGCACAAGTAGGGCTTCTCCTGCTCACTTCCTAACACCACGGTTAATTCTCCCTCTCACAGGTCTCAGTGCCCTGGGGACCTGCGAGAGAATATTCTGAGGCAGAGCAGCATGCCCAGCTGGAATGTTACCTAACTCTCCGAAAATCATTAAGTGGGAACACTTGCCTGTCACACCTTACATGGAATACTGCAGTGGGAACGGTTATGCAAGAGCAGAACTACCATTTCAAAACAATAGTAAAGCATTCTCGTTGTCTGTTCTAGAGGGGACAGAAGTGATATCTGTGATCCACAACTTACACAATCCAGTCATTATTTTACATGCCAAACAAGACAAAGAGGCCACCTCTGCAACTCCATATGCACAGGGGCATTGCAAGGAGTGATATTTTAACATCAATCCCATTCCTGGGAGAATTAATCATCACCAAACTATATGACAAGTGCGCAAACAACTCTTTCCATAACCACACCTCCCATTGTGCTCGCTAGTTTAAATACACAAAGCAGACATTGAATTTGACCATGGGCAAACAATCTACATTCTATGCAGCAGCAATTTAGAGAGATGACTTGCTGGAGCACATGAGCATGAGAAACCCATTATTACTTCTGCAAATTATCAAATATTACTGTGAATGAAGGAATTGTGCAACCATCAGCTTCAGCAAAAACACTCCAGACAGTAGTAGGGAGGGATAGCTCAGTGGTTTGAGCATCAGCCTGCTAATCCCAGGCTTGTGAGTTCAATCTTTGAGGGGGGCCATTTGGGGATTTAGTTGGGGATTGGTCCTGCTTTGAGCAGGGGTTTGGACTAGATGACTTCCTGAGGTCCCTAATAATCTATGATTTTAACATTAGTTTTAATTTGTATCTTATAGTCATCAGCATGCACACACAAATATCCCCCATTGACCGGCGACTGGTTATACTAATCAAAACCAAGTGGTTATTTGTTGTGTTATGAATTATACTGTATTTTATTATTTCTCAACTGCCCCTTTCCCCTGGATTTTCTGACAAACATATTTATGTATTTTTACATGCAATATTTATTGTCAATGTCATGACTACTAGGCAGTGATATATAATGATAAAATCAGGGGACTAGGAACACACTTCAGTGAGAGATGCCAGTGTGACATACCAGGGTACAATCTAGACTAATGAGTAGCTGTGTGACCCTTACTCTCTAACCTGAGGTGCCCTTTAAATGCCTTGCTGCTCACAAACAGCCTTCAGCATGTAAGTCGCTCCCAGCTATGTTTCTGTGTGTGCGCTGCACCCAGACAGCTACACTTTAGCTCTTACCAGCCTTAAAAAAATCACCACAGGGTGACCCCAAAACACTTCTAGTCTCGGATTTTCCCCAGAAACATACATGTCCTATACTGCCCAACCCTCTCCTGGACAGTACAAATACATGGAGTCCATTATTCCTTTAAGGGAATAATATGCACACAACTTGTTACCCCAAATGAGGTTACCCAGACACTTCAGTTTGAACACACTGGATTAGATAAAACAACAAAACACGTTTATTAACTACAAAGAGATTTTAAGGGAGTCCAATTACTTCTCCCTGTTTGTCTCTTTAGGTGCAGTGAATGTGATGGGCAGAGAGTGAGAAGGATGCCTAGGGGTGTTTGTCCCTCCTCTTTATAGTTTCAGTCCCTCTCCTAAAAACATTTCCAGCTGAGAACCAGGAGCCAAAGAGTCTATGTGGAAGGATATTCCCTGCTTGTTTTTTCACCTGCTTCAACTTCCTTTGTATTCCCTTCCTGCTTGATGACTCTGTTTACTGCTTAAATGCAAATTAACCAGAGCACACATTCCTTAGTTAAAAATCTTAGCCCAGAAAATCTGGGTTCTATTCCCAGCTTTTCCACAGATCCTATACAATCTTGGGCATGTCAATTGTGTCTCTCAGTTTCCCCTATCCATAAAATGGTGTTAACACATACCACAGTAAAATTATTTAAGATCCTTTGATGAAAGGTGCTATCAATTCTTTTTTAATTCCACCATGCTGTTAAGCTCCCCTCCCCCACATCATAGCTTTTACAGGTTGATGGCAAACAGCATTCCAAATTACACATAAAACAGTTTGTCTAGCCTTAATGATTGAAAGTGACGGATTTATTAATATCTTGGGGGGTGGAGGACATACAGTAGAATGAGCCCTCAGCACTGCTTAGGGAATTAGCTAGTGCAGGAACGCCAAACAGGTACAACATACAAACTACAAGACATAGCATACTGAAGCTGCACTCAGCTTTAACGCTGAGATAGCAGCCACTGTGGAACTACATAGGACACTTGTGGCTACCCCTAGTTTGGCTTCTATGACTACAAAAGAACCACCACCAAACAGCTATACATTTGCAACTCTGCTGGGAAAAGCAGGTTATTCTCTTTCAGTGTAGAGATGCAACACAAATGGAACTGAAAATTTTAAAGTAGTTTAGATTAATATAAGCTTAGAGTGAGAAAGTGTGCTAAACTTTAATATGAATTGTTATGACTGGAACTTGATTACAGTTCACAAAGTGAAAAATTATTTCAGCCACTGTGACATACTAGATTAAAAACCCACTGCAGAGAAATCACTACATTAAGAACAGCATTAAACTTTAAAGAGTAAGATACCAAACCGATCAATTTATTTATAGTGCTAATTTAGAAATCTTTGGCCACTTTGTTTGCATAAGATTTTTAGCAGTGGACCCAGAATTTTCTTATGCTAAAATACAATGCAAAAACATCTTGTTTTGTGTGCTCATGAAGAACTGTATCTCTGCAAAAATAGAGATGAAATGCACAGAGAAGTACAGTGCCAAGCAACTGTTTACTCTGAATAGATTTTCACCTATTGTATAATGTTGAAAAACATGCAACAGCATCCTGAACTATAGCAAATGGGAGAGGCAGTACAGTCTACCATACAAAAGGCAGACCGTGGGCCAAACCCCGACCGCCAGATGCTTTTGAACAGACTCCGAAATCTTTTTATTTACTTATTATCATTATTATTATTTTTTAGTTATTTTCTCTGGAGTCTGGACCTTGACAAAAAAAAATAATAATTGACTACCCCTGGTCTACTGGATAGAGCACTGAACTGGTACTGAGACTTGGAATCTATTCCTGACTCTGCCACTGGCCTTCTAAATGGCCATTCTGTGCCTCAGTTTCCCCATCTTAAAATGGGATTAATGATACTGACCTCTTTTGTAGAATGCTTTGATATCTAGTGATTAAGCTAAGAGCCCGGTATTATTATTATTATATTATTATTAATATTAATATTAAATGCACTGTACTACTAAAAATTCTGAAGAAAAAGAGGAGCAATTTTAAATCCACAATTAATATATGCGCTTCTCTCTGCAGAACCTCATTAAAAAGAGGACCTATTCAGCACTCATTTCACAGGCAAAACTCCCCTGGACTATTTTAGAATATATGACATGAAAACGTTCTGTTTAAAAACGATTTTGTTTCCATTGTGCATCTCCTGTACTCTTCATTTCTCTTCCACAGTTCTTGATTATTAATCACATCTGTGTGACATTAGGATCTTTGTCTCTTAATAGTTCAAGTGAGAGAAATGGCAATGGGGAGTTGATGAAGTCAAGTTCCACTAATATAAAAAATCTTTTCCACAATAATCAATGCTTAAGTCACAAACAGAACAAGCAGACACCATGGGGAAAGAAAGATCCTGCTTTCATGGAGATTACCATATTTATCAAGGGCAAGTGAGAGAAATACAGAAAGTATATGACATACAATAAAAAAAAAAAGCGTTGCTTGTAAAAAAACATCAGTTAAGGAAAAAAACAAGTTCCAACAGGCTTTAGCAGCTCTTTAACCAAGTCCTTCCCTGACAGCATAAATCCATCTTCACAACTCTCTCTCTCTCCCCCCCCCTTATCTGCTGTGTCTCATCACATCATCCCTGCTGATTCAGCACATCCCTGTTGCTATCCTCTCCAAAGCGCAGTGTGAAAATTATAGTTGCACCTAACCCTGCAGAACCCCCAAAACAGCGTGGTGAGGAAATATTACCTGTCCTCCTCTTGGAGATAATATCCCCCCCACCGCATAAAACTGTCTTCTCTGCAGTAGTGGGGGTGTTGTTTCAGCCTGTTCATCCCCAGACTGCTGACTTTGTCTACATCCTCACTAGGGAATTAAACATAAACCACCCTTCCCTTACAATCACCAGTTCATCTGAACTGCTGGGAGCCCAAACGTACATCAGGCTTTGGTAGCTGGATGCATTTTCATGAGTGTGCCAGCAGAAAAAATGGGTCTGGTCACTGAAGCCTTTTCTACAATGGACTCCAACCAGTTCAGCTGAACTGATGGCAGCAGTAGGGGATTTTCGATAGGCTAAACTCCATAATGTAGACAGAACTTTACAGCAGAAAGCAGTCTGCTTTTTTGCCTGCCTGGGTGGGTGCAGGTTAAAACAGAACAGGGTCTTGTTCCTGATGTGCAGAGCACAATGCCTTTCCTTCCCACAGGTGTTTTCAGGATTATGCTCTCAACACATCGCTGGAAAGTGCAAGGATGACATTCCTGCCCATTACCTCTCCACTGTCAGCGTGCTTCTTTCTTTGATGCCATAAGCCATTTTAACAAAACTTAGGTTCTAAATTCATATGGCTAAATGCCCAAGAGATCAGAGGTTTTTGTTCCTAACTCCACCCTCTTTGGCAAAAAACAGAGAGCAGGAGGAGGCAGAGATAGCTCAACACAACTGGATCAAAGTCCTTTACTTGTTCAGGTAAAACTCAAGATTTGAAGGCAGCACAAGTTTCCAGGTTCTCAATAGCCACGTCCATACTGGGCACACTGACAAAACAGAAGTCCCACCAGTTCTAATAGCAGTTCAGCTGAACCATTCTTAGAACTGGTGGAAATCCTTATGTCAGTTTCCCCAGTGTAGGCAAAGCAAATATGTTTTTTGTAAGAAAAGTCCTGCTAGAAAGGGATCTCAAACCCCATTTTCCTATTTGTAGTGCTCAGGCAGAGACTCTCATTTAGCACTATCTATTCTTGCTTCTAGATTATTAAACTAGATTAATCAAAGCTGCTAGTGTGTCAGATAAACAGGCTGGAAGAACTTGTTGGATAGTGTATCACAAGTAACAGACACCCATCACCACAGAACCTGAGCAACATCTTAGGAGTCTCAAGGCCAAAATTAATTTGTATCATGCTCATGTAGTAGGGTATGATGATCCTTATGCTCCTTTAAAGTTACCTTCTGTTTATTCCACATGAAACCAAGCTGAGCATATATTTGATGTTCTCATCAAAAGCACCTGAGACAGGGTTTCAAATGCAATATTTTCTAAGATGCCTAAAAGATACATTTACCTTAATGATGTACTGTGAGAAAATATATGCAGCACAACACTGTGGTCTCTCTGGGTATTCTATGCTATCCATGACTCAGTAACTGAGTAATTCACAATCATTTTGCCCTGTGTGCTTAGTTTAAAGTAATTGATTTTCTCCACACACACCCATACCAAATATTTATGTTGGTGGAAGACATTAACACAAATGAAACTAAACAAGTACTTATCTAATGTTTTGCTGCCAAAATATCATCTAACCGATGAACTAATCCAACCCAGTGCATCGTTATTTACTTGTCACCAACATACTTGATGTTTTGCAGACAAGGTCTCTACTTCAAAGAGCCTGTGTTATGCACTACCAAAGTTTACAATATGCACATATATATTGCTCCTAAGTTATAAGGGAATTCCAACAGAATTACATCCAATCACTGCATGACCACCTGAAGAGTACAGCCTGATAAATCAATTTAAAACCACAGCTGAAGGAAATAATGATAATTTGTCAGCCATCATAAAGCATTAGCTATAACATTTTACAGATTTCAGGCTGATGACTTTTTCCTAACTGACCTTATGAATCTGTTAACTAGTACCTGGTGAGGAATGCTGCTTTTCGACACACTCTGTCTATTCCTGGTCAAGTGTTTTGGGCTTGAGGTATAGCTGTGCACCCAGTCCCACTCGCAAGGGGATGGCAGGGTAGTATTCTGTTTCCTGAAAAATAAGATTGCATTTAAGTCAAGCATAATCACAATGAATGTGTCAAGCTGTCCTGCACTGGCTCAAGGCACGAGCACCAACAGCAGGGCAGACTGTTAAGAAGCCCAAACGGTTGTGAGCCCTATACTTAGATTTCACCAACCAATTATCAAGTGTAAACTCCTCAGGCATTATAACAGCCTTAACATGGAGTCACAGACAGTCCCCTGGGGTACACCGACCCATCTTGCCACTCAGATGAGCCTACGTTTGTGATAGATGGTCCCTTACACCAAGTATCACAGCAATATTCTGGTTACTTCAGTCCCAAATTACTACACCTCTACCTCGACATAACACTGTCCTTGGGAGCCAAGAAATCTTACCGCGTTATAGGTGAAACCACATTATAGCGAACTTGCTTTGATCCACTGGAGTGTGCAGCCCCACCCCCCTGGAGCACTGCTTTACCGTGTTATATCCGAATTCATGTTATATCGGGGTAGAGGTGTAGTAATTTACCCCATGCCAACTGCACTTTAGATCTCACACCAAAGACAACACTTGTAGCCAATCCTGTAATAAACTATCTAAAGATTTATTATATACGAAAAGGAAATGACAGTTATTTACACGGTTAAAGCAGGTAAACAGATAACTACAGTTTCTTAAGATTCAAAAAGTCATAGAAATTTCAATAATAAGCAAGTGCTATAGGTCCCTTAGGGCTAACACTGTCTAAGCATTGGAGAGCTTTTGCTTACGCCCCCAGGGTCCAAACCACATAAAGATATGGTTCCTTATTAGGAGTTTTTATTCCCTTTCCCCCTTCTGCTCTGAGCTGCAGACTCAGCGGATGGGAGCAGGGCTGCCCAGAGGATTCAAGGGGCCTGGGGCAAAGCGAGGGAGCTGCGGCGCTTGTACTCATCCGGCAGCGGTACGGGTCTTCGGCGGATTTTGGTGGCGGGGGGACCTTCAGTCGCTCCACATCTTGGGCAGCACTGAAGGGCCCCTCGCCGCCGAAATGCTGCCGAAGACCTGGATCGCCACTGGGCCAGGGCTCATGGGGACCCTGTGGGGCCCGGGGCAAATTGCCCCACTTGCCCCCTCCCCCCCGGCGGCCCTGGATAGGAGGAAATCTCTTGAATCATTCATCTTAATGGAGGGGTTGGGGGAAAAGAGTAACCAACAAAGTCTTTAGTCCTCTAACATTCCACACTAGTCCATCTAGTATCGGGGGGCCTTCCTTGATGGGCAGGACATAAAACCTTCTGTTGGAGACCAGCGTTTCACACTAGTCTGGCGATTTACACAGGTACAGAGGCTTACAATAGAAACGCTCAAATGTTACCTTACAATATGAATACCGATATTATAAGTGAGATTAGTGCAGGCAGCAACTCACAAGCATTCCATAACGTCTAAACCCTAAGCACACCCCTATCATTCTAATGCCTATTTTAACAATATTAACATATAGGTGAGCCAGACTGGTTCCAGCTATGCATTTGTCAGTGTTCAGTGGAGACAAAGGGACCTTGGAATGAGCTGGCACCTGGCCTGTCAGCATCACAGAAGGGTGATTATGAAGCCTGGAATAGAGACATCCATAAGAAAATGGAATTAAAGCAATTTCTTCTAAGTTAACTTGGCTGCTTGAACTGTCCCTGGCAGTAAAGCGGAAATGTTGCCTGCCTAAGGGGATCTTCAGCATTACTATTATTTGCTATGGTAGTGTCTAATCAAGTTCGCAGCCCCGTTGTGCTAAGTGCTGTATGAACACGAGAGACAGTCTCTGGTCTAAACAGCTTACAATCTAAGCAAGCAAGATAGACAGACTGGTAAAAAGGAAGCATTATCATCCCCATCCTGAGGCAGCATGTATTGATGATGTGACTTGCCAAGGTCACATAGGAAGCCTGTAGCGGAACTGAAAACGCAACCCAGGTTCTCCAAGTCCTGTCCTTTCCCTTGACAATAAGGCCAGCCTTCCTTTCCAAAACATCTTATGCAAGTGATATGCTCAATCTCAGCCGAAAGATATGGTCCTACAGTCATTTGGTGGAGGTGGACCCACCTGTACATGGACTCATCCTTTATCTCTCTTTCTGCTTGATTATCCACAGCCACTGCTGGTTAACAAGATAGCAGCAAGAAACAGATGGTGAAATAATCAACAGAAGAAATTCTTCAATTATTTATTACCTAAAGAATTTCTAAACCATATTTTATTTATCTTTTTAGTTTTTCACCCCACTCTGTTTGAGCAGAGCTATGTCAAGATAGCAGATTTTTAAAAAAGTTAAATAGTCTATGACAGGGGTAGGCAACCTTTCAGAAGTGGTGTGCCAAGTTCACTGTAATTTAAGGTTTCACGTGCCGGTAATACATTTTAACATTTTTAGAAGGTCTCTCTCTATAAATCTATATTATATAAATAAACTATTGTTGTATTTAAAGTAAATAAGGTTTTTTAAATATTTAAGAAGCTTCATTTAAACAGAATTAAAATGCAGATCTTATCAGTTTAGTGTGATCTTTGCCCTCGCTTTTCCTTGCTGAGTTTTCCAATGTGGGCTACAGCAGGGGGCGACTGAAGAGCGCTGGGTCGAGGCCAGGAGCAGAGCCCTGGGCTGGCTGCCGGTACCCCAGGCTGGCAGTGGGCTGAGCGGGGCCGGCGGCCGGAACCCCAGATCAGCAGCGGGATGAGCCGCTCAGCCCACCGCTGGCTCCACTCAGTCCGCTGCTGGTCTGGGGTTCCAGCAGAGGTGAAAGTAACTTAAATTTCTTACAGGTACTGTCATATTGCAACCCCCTCGGGGGGAGGAGCTCAGGGGCTGGGGATGTGTGGCTGTGGGGTGGGAGCACTCAGGGCAGGGGGTGGGGATGTGGATGATGCAGGAGTCAGGGCTGGGAGCCTGGGGGGTGCGGGAATCAGGGTTGAGTGGCATGAGGGGCTCAAGGCAGGGGGTTGAAGTGTGTGTGTAGGGGAAATCCTGGAGGGGCAGGGGCTTGGGGCTGCCCTTAGACAGTCCCAGTTGCAGCCGGGTTACCTGGATGATGGATGGGTCCCTGCCCCACCCTGTTCCTGTTCCTGCCAAGGGAACTGTGGGCCAGCTGTGTGGGGGCACTGCATCAGCAGGCAAATGGGGAGCAGCGGCAGAAGACCCCCTGGCCTGCCGCTCCCTTCCGCTTCCCCCCGAGGGGCCGCAGCTGTGCACGCCGCAGGGATGGCACTTGCCTGTAGCGCCCTGGTATCCAGCCACAGTGGCGAGAGAGGGGAAGCAGCACAGGCTGGGACGCGGACACCTCCAGCGCACCTCCCGCCGGCCCCTTTCACTTGCCTGCCTGCTGTTTAGTCTGGTGCACGGGGCTGCCAGCGCCAGCCTGCTGGAGAGTTCTGGCAGCCAGCAGGACTTCAGCTGGGAGCACGCCACGCACCGTGCCTCCAGTCACAGCGGAGCACTCCAGCATCGGCCAGCTCCGAGCATGCACACTCCACCTTACTTTCACTTCTAGGGGCCGGCAGCCGGAACCCCAAAGCAGCGGCAGGCTGAGCGGGGCCGGCAGGCTGAGTGGGGCCGGCAGGCTGAGCGGGGCCGGCTCCAGACCCCAGTGCGCCAAGCGCGCGCTTGGGGCGGCATCCCGCGGGAGGGCTGCAGGCGGCTCCGGTGGAGCATCCGCAGGCATGCCTGCAGGAGGACCACCGGAGCCGCGGGACCAGCAGACCCTCCGCAGGCACGTCTGCGGGAGGTCCACCGTCGCCGCGGGATCGGCGACCGCCAGAGCGCCTCCTGGGGCGGCGCAAATCCTAGAGCCGCCCCTGGTGGCTGGGACCCCAGAGCGGCAGCGGGCTGAGCAGCTCAGCCCGCTGCTGGCCTGGAGCTCCATCCACCAGCTCCTGCCAGCTGGGGTTCCAACTGCTGGCCCCGCTCAGCTGGCTGCCGGCCCAGGGTTCCATCCATCCAGGCCAGCAGCGGGCTGAGCGGGGCCAGCAGCCAGGACCTCGGCGTGCCATTAAAAATCAGCTGGCGTGCCACCATTGGCATGCGTGCCGTAGGTTGCCAACCCCTGGTTTACGACAACAACAATCTATTTGGACTTGTTTCTACTTCTTAAAACAAGCACTTTCAAAACCCAAATTCAAGATGTAAAAACTGATTGATGGTGTGTGGTTTTTCCCCTGCTGTCTCTTCCAGCTCAAGAACATTCCCAGGGCGTGGGATAAGATTGTTTTAGTCATGGCATGATTTTGCAGCTGCAGGACAAAAGGACACTGCGGCATGTCTTTTGAGCAGTGAAAGACACATTATGAACATTAGTGTCAATTTTATTGTTACAGGCTGCACACATAATATTGATTTTCCAGGAAGCAGCAGGAAAGTTATATATTGGGCTAAAAATTAAAACACCATCACAGCCATAATTTTGGCTCCTTATAGAGAGATCAACAGTTATAAATACTCAGCTGCCATGTAAATCTCATCATTGGTCTACAAAGACAAAGATAAATGGTAAAGAAAATAAATTCGATGGTGCCTTTGATCTTTAAATAAAAATAATTCCGTGATCAAAATAGCATGGGTTATTCTCCTTTAAAATTAAGCTTTATTCTTCCATTTTGTTTATTCTCAGTAACTCTCCATCTACCATGTGGTAGTGCTGCACTTGAGAGTACATCCCACTGTTGATTTTTACTATAGAAGTCATTAAGAGAAATATCGGGTGGGAAAAATTAGAAAACTCAACTAGATAAATGTTCACCAGAGCTGGTGCATGGAGAGATAACCTTGCATTGAACCTTAGCCCCTGGAAAATGATGTACAAAAGGGGAACTGAAAACAATGCGTTTGATTTTAAATTGTGGTTTGAGTTAGTTACCCATGTACCTCAGTCATATCATTAGAAGTTTACTGATCAACCAGTTAATATTTCAAGAGTTTATACACAGGTATTAACCTGTAACTGGAGCAAACTTTTATCAATGTTGATAAATACAAAGTAATGCACATTGGAAAACATAATCCCAACTATACATATAAAATGATGGGGTCTAAATTAGTTGTTACCACTCAAGAAAGAGACCTTGAAGTCATTGTGGATAGTTCTCCTAAAACAGCCACTCAATGTGCAGCAGCAGTCAAAAAAGCAAACAGAACGTTGGGAATCATTAAGAAAGGGATAGATAATAATACATACTGCCTCTATATAAATCCATGGTACGCCCACATCTTGAATACTGAGTGCTGATGTGGTCGCCCCATCTCAAAAAAGATATATTGGAATTGGGAAAGGTTCAGAAAAGGGCAACAAAAATTATTAGGGGTATGGAATGGCTTCCGTATGAGGAGAGATTAATAAGACTGGGACTTCTCAGCCTGGAAAAGAGATGACTAAGGGGGAATAAATCATGACCGGTGTGAAGAAAGTAAATAAGGAAGTGTTATTTACTCCTCTCATAACACAAGAACTAGGGGTCACCAAATTAAATTAATAGGCAGCAGGTTTAAAACAAACAAAAAGGAAGTATTTTTTCACACAATGCACAGTCAACCCGTGGAACTCCTTGCCAAAGGATGTTATGAAGGCCAAGACTATAACAGGGATCAAAAAAAAAAACTAGATAAATTCATGGAGGATAGGCCCATCAATGGCTATTAGCCAGCATGGGCAGGGATGGTGTCCCTAGACTCTGTTTGCCAGAAGCTGGGAACGGGCGACAGGGGATGGATCACTTGATGGTTACTTGTTCTGTTCATTCCCTCTTGGGCACCTGGCATTGGCCACTGTTGGAAGACAGGATACTGGGCTAGATGGACCTTTGGTTTGTCCCAATATGGCCATTCAGATGTTCTTAAGCACAAGACTTATGCCACTGGAAACAGAACAACCCACCTGCCTCTAGCACAAGTTATTTTTGACCTTTTACTCTAAGGTACATTATAACCTCATTAAGATCTTCTTTGCTTTTTATTAAAAAGACCAATGACAGTGTTGTAAACTCACTTCTGTTATCTGAACATGCACTTTAAATTCTAAACTCCTTAAAATATAATACATGCATCATCCTCAACATCTCAGCAGAAGAGCCAAGATGTATGATCAATGCTGTTGGAAAGAAAAGCAAATAAGTAGATTGATGAGGCATTGTCATCTGTAGTTTGATACTAGCTGAAGTTTAATAATAGAGACAAATTTCAAAGATGCAAAAATTATCAGTTGTACAAGTGTTTTTTTAAATTAGCCTACTTTTCTATTAACGAACATTTGTGTAAAACCAAGTTTGTTCCACTGGGCAACACACACATTCAAAGGACAGAGAAATGCAGAAAGAATTTGCCATTGCTTTCCAACACAGCTCCACAAGGTATTCAGAGAAACCACACAATCTGTTTATCAGCAAGTAAGGAGTGGCTGCAAAACTCAAACAGATTAGCATATAGGTGCAGCCATGAAACAGAGGAAAAGTTATAGTTTGTACAATACTAATAATGGGGTGGAACTGTTCCTAAATAGAGTGAAATTTGCATTTGGGAACTCTTCCAATAAGTAACTTGTATCTAAGTGTCCATTTTAAGGCCTTGTCCACAGTTAACTGTTTCATAAGAATTTCCCATTGTTGCAATACCACCACTGCAGCTCCAACGTGGGGACCTCTAGTATAGATGAGGTGCTGAAATCAGTGTAGACACAGCCAAAAGAGACTGTCTTGTCAATTCTGATTTCAGGTTTAGGTTTTGTATCAGCAAACTTCAAAAATATCTAAGACCCACAGGAATGTTTCCATAAGTTGGTCTTTAACAGAAGCTTTTTCTTTTCTTCTTCTTCTTTTTTAAATGTATAAATTAAGTTAACATTCCCCTACAGTGTGTCCAATAAAAAAATTGCAGCACCCGGGTGTAGGAGAACATGAAAATAACTGACTAGAAACAGACTACAAAACTAAACTGAAACTATCTGGTTCATTTACATCCTTGAAATGGAGTAAAATGCAAAAAGCAAACAAATACCAAGAACAGGGAGACCTTAGATTTTTAAAAGCTTTCAGCTTAACCCTCTAACAAGTGTTATTTGCAATACACATCTCTTTTAAAATGTAGTATTTAATTGGTCAGTGCCAAATCGATGTATCCAGGGTTTTCAGTCGAAGATCTCAAGACTTTACATAGGCAACCATTTTTAATCATATTTTTTCATAGCAACTTAAAGGATTTTACTTTACTGTTCATTTAACAAAAATAAGTTAAATGCTGGAAATTGATTTACCTTAAATGTAAGAGACCTTTGATATTCAGTAGACAAAGCAATACTGAATGAAGTTCCCTAAAGAAATTAATGCTTTTCTTTTCCATCTTCAGGAGCTGTGAGATTTCCAACACAGATCTTAAGAAATGTGTTTTAAATATTTCAGGAGAAAAGTAATTAAGGAATAATCAGGCTGCAAAATATTGATTTAATTTGCTATTGTAGAGAGTATGCTCCATCTTATCTATTTAGTTCTTAAATCAGAAGTTTGCACAGAGTATTAAGTGTTACTACTGAGGACACTTCCAAATTACCTGAAAATGGCCATACCAGTCAAGGAAGGCATACACATTTCCCTAGGGAAACAACATTCTGCATCTTTTACTTCAAAACACTATGTATTTTTAAAAGAGATTATTTTTGTATGAATGATTCCTCCTCACTGCAGATAACACAACTTTCTAGGTCTGTGTGCAGCTTTAAGGTAAATGTTTGTCTTTCGCAATTCCTCATTGACCAACTATTCATCACTTACCCTGGATGTTGCCAAAGGTTTGCATGTCTGCCCTCAGGAAGCAGTTCTCTCTTATTAAGGGGGGTAATGCCAATTGCAGCTTCTAGAATGGTTATATATTTCTTGTACCTCATTCTGCCACCAAGCTAAGTTACAATCAGTGTTCAGATGCAACATCTGAAGTCATCTCTCCTCAGAGATCCAAGCTTCTGCCTTTCTAAACGTGCTGCGCATTATAAACTGGAGTAATAAAAATAACTTTTTTGTGGGGGGGGGGAGGGGAGAAGAGACTAAAATAAACTCCTGCCAGATTCCCCTGAAACGTCACTGTTACATAATTCAAACGATCTTTGAATAAAGCACTAATGAAAACGATTCAGAGACAATCATGGTTCTAAGCCTTGCCTGATAACGTACACTCTCCAATTTACTAATCCTGAGCTAAATCTCTGAGGTTTATAATCTTCCAAGTACTAATAGAGTATTGGTGATTTCTCTCTCAGATCAACTCAAGGGCTAGTAAAGATGTATTCACAAAAGTTGATAGCGTTTCAGATACTTCAGAATATAAGCACCTACCCTTTCTCTCTCTCTCTCTCTCACACACACACAAACCCCACAATATATGAGCTTATGTATGGTCTATTCAGCACAAAGTTGGAAGGCAAAGGAAATATGTTCCCTTAAGTGGTGGTTACTTGTACAGAATTAAGCAAGCTAGAGACTCCACTATAATGCCATCTTTTATACCCTACACAGTATAAATGCCACCTCACACAACTATGGAAACCATTTTCCATTTGTTGAAATTATTCCAACCAAGGTAAATTACTGCAGATACCAATACCTTCAGGTATGTTATAAGGGTGGAGAGAGCGGAGGGGGCATGATGGCGCTGTTTCATGTTAGACCGGGGTAGTGCCAAAGCCTGGAGGTAAAATTATCCAGGGGAAATCAAAGAATCATGTTTGACTCCAAAAAGACTTAAGGCTCTAACATTCTGTCTAATCTGTGTGGAGACACACACACACACACAAACACGCACACAGCGTTTGAGTGTAAGTGTATGCATGAGAGTGATTAGATCTTTATTTAAAAAAGGGGATAGGAGGAGGGGAAGTGTTTGCCCTGAAGTCCTGGGCCAAAATCTTCCTTCCTCTCACTGTTATGCAGTGTGCCGTGCCTAATAGTACCCTCTGTCCTTAAGATGCTTCCATTTCAATGGTGTTGGATTTATATGGTCTGCACGGCACTTTGGGATATTTCAGGACGGCGAGCATCTCTTACATTTATACATCATATTATTTATTGTACGGCCACTCCTACCTTCAATCTTAAATAATAAATCCTTGAATAGTCACTGCAGATCTTTACTACTTATTATAGTAATTTCCAGCATTATTGGCATGTCTACAGAGCAGGGTTATGTGCACTACAAGAGTGTGCTTTAGAAATCACACCAACTGGTCCATGAAGACCCTGCGGGTGTGTATTAGAAGTTCCTTAGTGTGCATTTATGTAGTGCATTGTGTTAACATGCACTTGGGATCTTCTAGTGCACACTAGCAGCAACTACATGGACCCATTAGTGCACTTAGAAATCACACCTCCATAATGTGCATTACACCCCCATGAAGACTAGTCATGCTAAGTTGATTTTATCAGGTAGCCTTATTCATAGCACCACAAGATACACAAATAAACTGAATACTGACTACAAGTTTTAAGGTAGCACACAGTCTCAAGTGCATTATTAGATAGCAATTCATTGGATCAGTCTCACACAAACAAGACAAAATTCAACATCCATGGGTTTAGTAAGAGGCTACTAAAAGGTAATGGGGAGGTGGAAGCAATATAATTTTTTTCTTAACTAGCTATATAAATGCATAACCACACTATAATTGCATCTGAATATATTCACATGTGGAGAATATGAAGTGTGAAAATTTGTAATATTTTAGACAAGTTTCTTGTAACATTAAAATAGCAACATGGAAATGAAATTGACACTGCAACAATGTTTTTTCTATATAAAGACCCTCTGCTGCTATGTTTGGTTTTAAAAATCAAAATCTTCAAAAAATTTAAGGCTCTAGATAGGTATATTTGTCTAGAATCAAACAGATTCTGTGACAATTGAATTACATGCCCAACAGACAAAAAAAAGCACTTAACTACAACTTTAAACATCTGTATACAAAATATTAATAAGATCAGGAAAGTGAACTATTCCTAGAGTCTGTGAGAACAGCTAATGCCATGCTGTTTGCATGCATCCTGGACTTCTAATAGCTTTGGCAGCTCTAGTGCCTTTGGCAGGATTGAGCTAAGACAGAATCAGAAAGTGAAATTGACTAGAAATTGACTAGTCTATTTTCACTGCCCCACCTAATGACTGAAATACAAGTAGTAAACAGCATAAATGTTGAAAAGTAAACAAAACTGTAGAACTTCTCTCTGTTTGTATAGTCTACAGTAATATTAAAATGTACTCAAGTGAGGAAACTGATTTTCAAGTAGTATATAGGGTGAAATCCTGGCCCCATTTGAAGTCCATGGGAGTTTTGACATTGGGACTTGGACTTCATTTATGGACTTTTAATTGGAAAGTGTCCTTTTACTTAAGGAATGCTCTGGATAACAAGTTTCATTACAAACAGTTCCCAGGAAGCAATCTTCAAAAACCAAAGTCCTAAGCAAAGTGTAAAAAAATTTTGAAGTCTAAACTCCATCTCGGTCCAGAAGAGTTAGCCTTCAGCCTCCTGATTTACTATCAGCTCATCTTAGTCTGTATTGTGGATATTTTATGCCATTCCACTGGCACAAAATGGCCCTATGCTGGATATATTTGGCCATCATGTTTTTTTTCCCACCTACAAGGGGAAATTCTGGTGGTAAAGGAGTGCTATGGAGATTTGGTCCCATCCCTTCTAGCTGCCAAGATAGGCATATGGCCATGAGCACCACTTCTAAGGGGCTGTGATCCAGCCAGGGTGGAGACATTCGCAGCTGGCACAAGTTAGAATGAAAGCCAAAGGACAGGACTGGTGTACAGCCAGGATCAAGGCAGTATGGTCACAAGCTACTCCAACTGCTTCTTACTCATAGTTAAGTATCTGGTCCTATGAGTACGCAACACTCATTTCAAATAAAGAAGACAGACTCAGATGTTACTAAATATTCTTCAGCTATAGGCAAAAATGGCAAAGGACATAGGCATCTAAAACAATTATTACATTCCTTATTTGCTCTGCAGAAACAACCCCTTCTGTAAAATAGTTTGAGATACAGCCATAGATAGGGATAAACCATATTCAACACCTGTTACAGAAAATGTGCTAGATCCCTCACACTACGAGTCAAACACACTTATAATAAATGGTGATGAGCAATTTGACCCTGTCTTCACTAACCATAGTCACAGCTTAACCATTTTAGTACCAGTTGAACTGCATGGCAGGGAGATAACTAACTGATAATATTAGCCACAGGTTATTTTCCCCAGTGCAGAAAGTGTCTTGGATACAAGACAAGATTCACTTCCTCACATACCCAAAATTAACAGCTTTTACTCTGAGCATGTATGGATTATAGAACCTAATCATGGAAGTGACAAAGAAACAAGCCACCTGGCCCACCTGCACCCTTGTTTCAGTATTAGACAAATAACGATTAAAAAAGAATGTTAAGGAATCTTTTTAAAACTCTGTTTTTTAATAGTTACAAGTCAACATGGGTGCTCTCCTGTAACAATATGCACAGTGCTGATCATATTTAGCTAGACCTGTTGAAATAATGTGGGGGGAAAAGGGCATATCAAAAATCAGGGAAGGCACTGAAACAGAAGATGAGGGCCAGAAACTTCTTTGAATTATTTCATTTATTGGAAATGCTTTTGACCTCTTCTTAGAGAATGTCCCTAGCCTGAACAGCCCATATGGTCCCAGAGATTCTCAGAATCAGCTTATACAAAGTTGCACTAAGGAGGCTAGACACACCATGGCACAGCAAGTCAAATCTGCTGGCTATTAAGCAGAGCTAGCTGATGAAGCAGATGCTAGAAGGAAGAGAGAGAAAACAGCCACTCTTTGTGTACAGCATCACTGCTAATGGCTACATGGAAGGGAGGTTTCTTGGCTGATTTCTCCAATCAGACCTCAAGGAGTAGCAAGTACCTTTCTTTTCAACATGACTACAGGAAACAGGCAGAGCAAATGTAAGCTATGTAGCATAAGCATGTGGAACCTTTGTTAGAGGAATGCACACATTACTGGAGTTCAGACTTAGTTTTTAAGACAACGTGGTCTAAATACTTTTTGGAATTAGTTTGTTTAGTGTGGTGGGTGAAGAATATAGATGAGTAACTCTCATTAAGAGAAGTATGAGCAGGAATGTGTGAATTAGTATGGGAAAAAATCCAAACCAGCCCTGAAAAGTCTGCACTCCTCTGTAGCTGAATGAAACCTATACTGTGTTAAAAATCTGGTTAAAAAAATACTGGTTTGTCCATTTTTCTGCATAGCTCCAATTAAGAAGTATGAGGACATATGACTCAAGACCAAACTGCGCCTTCTTGCCACAGTTAACCTAAATCTAAGCATCTTACGATTTATCATGCTTCCTAAAAGAAAAATATGCAGCTATAATGTGCACAGTTGTGAAGGAACCTTACAAGATCTCAGCTCACACTAAAGGTGCTCATCAACATGACAGCCAGAATTGTGTCAGGAGCTCCCCAGACCTCCTGCCCCATTATAATACAGTTCTATTTTAGAATGTTTTAAGAACAAGCCATGTTCAGATTTGAACTGAACCCTCCAAAGCTATCTGGAAAGGTTTGGAGTAACCACAAGATTTGGATTCTTAGATAAAATTTATCTGAACCACCCACTCTGATGCCTTTCCAAAAACAAAGTGTCAAATACATTTATTTTAAGTAAATAGGGAAAGATGTGTGGAATAGCTGTCACTGATATGTAAAGATGTTGGGTGAGGGCTGCAGAGGCCAAAGGTCAAGACTCATCCTCCATTTTGGTAAGCCAGGTCCTGGGCTGCAGTCAACACTAAGCTCTGGTTGCTGTTGTGTTAGCTAGGTACGGTTTAAATAAAAATAATGTACATGCAAGATACAAGCTCTCCAGGCCTTAATAAGAAGACAGCACACAATCCAAGGCCCCAGCATATTGATACTGTTACAGACTTATCTACATTCCAAAGCAGAACACCATTATAATAGGTAGAGCCCTGAGTGGAAACAAAATTTGTATCCACAAACACGGCCCGGAGATGTAAATATCTGCAGATTTGCACGGCTCTAATAATCAGGTCACCTGACATGAATGAAGTTGTATGGTAGATTTGACCTTAAAAGGGTAGTAAGAAGCTCTAAAGACATCAGGGTTAACAAGTAAGGATATTGTAGAGTTGGCTGGACTCAAGGGATCTGTCCTGGAGCTGTTCTTTTTGAGGAAGAGGCTAGGTTAGTTGAGGGAGAGGGAGTGGCCTGGGGCTGGACAGTTCTGTTTTGGGAAGGGCAGTTCAGATATTTTTTGGATAAAACTCTGAACCTGATGGATTCTCAAACACTTTTTAATATTTGTCCATCACTAGTTGTGAGTCTAAGGACTTGTCAACATTAAGAAAACATGCACAGATGTCCCTACATTGATATAATTACACCAATGCAAACCTAATGTTATTGTGGTGCTGCCATGCGAAACAGCAGTTATATTGGAATAGATTAATTTAGTAGTTACATGGATGCTAATTCTGTTAATATAGACAAGGCCTAATTCACCACATCCCATGTTAAAACATGCCCTTGTATGCCTGTTGTTGTGTGCATTTGTTTTATTGGCGGCTTGGTTGGACTGTCTTGGAAGAGCCATCAAAGGCTCATTGAAGTCCAGTGCATGTTGGGATTAAGATTCACAGACTTTATGCAGTTATCTGATATGAAAAATAGCCATGTCAGAATGACTAAATTTACTTTGTCTCAACTAAACTTGATACTTTCATATCTGTTTAAAACAACATGAATGTGTCAGGAAAAAATATATATTCCAAGCCCAATACACTGTAGCTCTTTCTCCATAATTGTGCTTTTTCTTTTTTAATTGGAATGACTGATAATACTCACAGATGGTGCTTAGAATCGAAATGCTGAGTTCTGCTGCTGAAGTGATCAAAAAGAGACTTACAAATACTGTATTAGAGATCATCTCTCTTCTATTCAGTCCAGAACAAAACACAAGACAACTCCACACAAATGGGAAAATTTCACATTTGTAACAGAATATTCTGTTTTATATGAATGGTTCAAAAGTGACTCCCTCACTCCCAAAGAATAATCTCTTCCTATATTTGGATAGAAATATTTCTGTCATGCGCTTTTAGCTGTCTGGCTGTTAATGAAAGCTGCTGGTGCCAAACATTTTGCCAATTTTGTATTTAAAATAGAACTAAATGAAGATTTGGATATTATTCAATTTCTCATAATTCAGGATGGCTATTGTCCAATTTTTTTTTCTGATGCTGTTGACACGTACTCTTTAAAACAAACAAACAAACCAAAAAACAGTCCAACTCTGTGAACAGTGTCAGCAGCTACATGATATTTTAATATCAAAGAAATCTCTCCTGCTTCTCCTTATGAGACACTGAACTAGGGAAGGGGGAGATTAAGCAAAGATATGGGAGACTCAATTACTGTGATGGTTTATTTTAAACTTAAAGCCTTTGTGAAGGAGTGCTGTAGAGACTGCATTTTGTGCACAATATTATGGTCAGTTTTCACCCATGCTAGGCTCTCAAGATATATTACCCACACAGCCCTCTAATTTTGTACCTATGCTAAGCACAAATTCTAGATTTAACAGTTTTTGGATTAGCAGGGCTATCCGGGGTGTCAAACAGACAGAATATGGCCCACTGTGTTGTATATACTATACAGTGACATCATGTTATAACAGGCAGTTTGGCAACCCCCACTTAGATCATTATATCGAAATCACTCAGGCAGTGAGTTTTCTAAAATCAGATACATTCACAGAAGAAAAACTTCCTTACAAGGATGTGACTAGTTTTAGACAGGTGGGTCAGGTTTATAATTAGCTCTGACCAGCAACCAGGCTGTAGCATTCTTTATCACACAAATACCAAAAAGTATGAAATTCCTTCCCATTTTTGAAAATAACTACTTCCCTTCTCATCCTTATGACTGCAGGCCCCATTCGAGCAAATTTGTTAAACTTAAACAAAACAGTAAAGGCTATTAAATCATCCCCACCTCTGCAACAGTGCATTTTGGCTTTGTCTCTTGTCACCCCAATATTGCAAGCTGCTGCAGATTGGGGCTTCGGAGTGTAAACTCTTCAGAAAAGGAACTAAAGTGCATTGATGAAAATCACTAAATAAGAGCTAGGCATGGTTATTATTTTTCTGTCACGGCCAACACTAAATAACCATAAGCACCAATTAGCAACACATCAACACCAATTAGAAATGGCTTTTGAATAGTTATTTTCAATCCATAGCCAAATGGCAATATAAGTGACCTGAAGAGGAGCTCTGTGTAACCTGGTCTACACTACAGAGTTAGGGCACTGTAGGGCAGCTTATGTCAACCTATCCGTGTAAGTGTCTACACTAAAATGTAGCTCCCACCAACATAACTCACCCACTACATGGAGTAAGGCTTGATCTATGCTACAGAGCCCATCTGCACCCTTGGGCTAGGGCTCTACTCCCACCCTCCAATCCCTCACCAGGAGGCACCCGTGGAGCTCCCAGTCCTGGCAGCAGGGCTAACAGCGGGAGCCCCCACCAGCACCGCTTTGGGGCTGATAGCAGGGTTGAGTTTCACAGCAGGGAGCCTTGGCTGTCAGCCCCATAGCTGGGGGGCTCCATCTGTAAGCCCCACACTGGGCTGACAGCTTGGGCTGTCTGGCCCCTAGCTGTGAGCCAGCACCCACCTGACAGCTGGGGGGGCAGGTTTGAGCCCCCTGCCTACAGCTCAGGGCTGCCGGGCTCCAGCTTCAGTGTCCTACAATGCCCCACTTCAGTTGGTGGAAGTGCTGCTGGTAAGGATAAGCGCCCCACTGACAAAGAGCTAGTGTGAACACGAACCACTACTTTACTGTGGTAGCTGCACATTGAATTAACTTAAGTTGACTTAATTTTTTAGTCTAGACAAGCCCTTAAATACTCCACCTCCATGAGAGGCATTACGCTTAAGTCAACGCAGTGTCAGTGTAGACACTGTGTTGCTTATATCAACTTGCTGCCTTTCAGAAAACATCCCACAATGTCTCACACTGGCAACTAAATTGGTGCAAGGACTCCTGGGGAAGATGCACACCACCAATGCAAGGAGCATAGTGTGGATGTGTAAAAAACTATTCAGTTACTGCCATGGCGTAGTCAACATAATTTAAGTTGACTTAATTTTGTAGTCAAGTATCAGAGGGGTAGCCGTGTTAGTCTGGTTCTGTAGAAGCAGCAAAGAATCCTGTGGCACCTTATAGACTAACAGACGTTTTGCAGCATGAGCTTTCGTGGGTGAATACCCACTTCTTCGGATGCAAGCAGTGGAAATTTCCACTGCTTGCATCCGAAGAAGTGGGTATTCACCCACGAAAGCTCATTCTGCAAAACGTCTGTTAGTCTATAAGGTGCCACAGGATTCTTTGCTGCTTAATTTTGTAGTGTGGACTTGCCCTGAGCTTGTCTCTCTCACCAACAGAAATTGGTTCAATAAAAGATATTACCTCACCCACCTTGTCTCTCAAACCATAAGTGATGGTCATTAAAATGAAATCCCACTGTACAAGGCATTGCACCAATACATTCTAATTAATCTCAATGGGCTCCTTGTACCCATGCTCAGTCACATCCAGAGTTTAATCAAAGTAGATGTGCGGTGGCTTCTATGGGGGCCCAACTTTGGGGTTTAGAAGTTTAAAATACTACCTCAGCCCCTGTCACAATCTCATTTTTTAAATCTTGTCTGAAACTTCATCTAATACTATTATTAGCAATATTGGTACTGTGTAATATTATGTTTGTGTTTAAGATTAGCAAATATTTTAAACCTAGTAAGAAATATAAAGGGGAAATGAGAACTTAATAGGTCTGACTGAAGAAACAGAAAAGTTGTAAAAGTATTTCGGAACCCCTGAATTGCCACACCTTGTTTTAAGATACTTTGACACCCGGAAATGTCCCTGATCCAGAAGTTTGAAGTATGGCTAGAATTCAGTGAGGATGTGCCAACATAAAGATATTGGGAATTCTTTGTATTGCAAAGACATTCTAAATCCCTATTATTTTGCTGTGTGCTTCTCTCCCACCCTCCGAGAAAGAAAACTAACAAAGCCTATCTGATTCCTCAGTGACAGCTCTTCCCACCTAGTATCATAGTCTCCCTGGAAGTACTTAATGTGAGAACAGAAACATATAGGCCCATAATCCTGTTAAAGAAAAGATCATCTGTAAATCAGATTCTCGCTATTCACACTCCCTAGAGGAGTGGTTGGTAGTATGAGCCAGGAAGAAGAGCCTCTCCCTCCTGACGCCAGGGGCGGGCAGCCTGCCGAGGCTTGCCTCCAATTTCACATGAGGCTAAACAGAGTACAATGTGCAGCCAGCCACACACACCCAATCCAGGCTTCTCTCAACCAAAAGGCACACAGGCACGTACACAATAGGGCAGGAAAGCAGAGACGGGAGTGAGCTACAACTTCCCGATCCACATCCGAGATATGCCGGGCTCCGGAGCAGACCTTCCCCACTGGCTGGGGAACGGGAGTTTTGTTCAGCGGCAGGAGCCGGGTGGTCAGTTTCAAGCCTCCCCAAAGTCAGGGGGCTGCTTTGCGCACCTCTGCGCAAGGAACTAGTTCAAAACAGGGGTCTTGACAGAACAAAACAGAAACAAACGGGAACAATCCCTTCCCGGTCCTGCTCCCAGCGGCACCTACGCTGGAAGAGTCCCGGCTAAAGGACAAGCGAAGTGCCTAGCGTACACGCGGGCAGGTGGGAATTACACCCTTGGGCCCCAGGTCCCCCGTTGTTTCTCCTAAGGGCTAAGATCAGGCGGGTGGGTTGGAACCAGAAGCTCCGCAGAGAAGCCGCTTCAAAGGGGGGCCCGAAGGCTCGGCCCCGGCCCCGCTCCCGCTCCCCAGGTGAGTGACATACCTGGCGCTGGCGCCGAGCCGGGGAAACGCGTCCGGAGCCTGATGGAGCGGGGCGCTCGGCGGCCCCCTGCCCGCGCTCGCTCCGGGGACCGGGGTGCGGCTGCGGTGTGTCTCGGAATCAGGCTGTTTCCTGTTGGCGGCAGAGGGAAAGGCGCGAGGGGGGCGGTGTTTAATCCCAGGCCGCGGCGCTAGCAGGCTCCCGCAGGGCAGGTGAGCGCGCCGCTCGGGCTCCGGGATGGGAACGGGAACGGGCCCAGCCCCGTGCAGCGAGCCCCGGGAAGCCCAGCAGGCACCTGCCGCTCGAGTCTCGCCACGCGCGCCCGGCCCAGCCCTCGCTGGCTGCCCAGCAAGCGGGAAGGAAGGTGGAGCCGGGAGCACGGAAGCGCTGCCTGCCCGAGGTCTGTGCCCGGGTCCTGCGCACGCCACCGCGCTGGGCGTTACCGCTCCGCCTGCGTTGGGTTAGCCCAGCTCCTGTCCTGGCCTTCCCCCGCCTGGGCAAATCGCCCCCGAAGTGCAGGGAGCCTGCCTGGAAACTCTCACAAACTTTCCAGCCCGAGCTCGGCTTTCAGCTGATCTTACACCAAACCACAGAGCCGCAGCCGGAGCTGATCTGCTCACTTACCCCAGACTCGGTGCCTTCTCTTCCAGACATTTACTGGCAGCTTCACCCTCTGGCCACCCCCGCGCCTGGCTCTGGCTGGAGAGAGGGGAACAGGAAATACCGGTTCAAAGCCCTGGTACAATAGGTGCGATGAGGAAAGCAACTCCACTCGGAGCTTAGTCACTGTATGGTATCTAATGAGCCACTAATCCAGTCATTGCTTTGACCTGAAACTCACCCTCTTGCTGACAGTTTTGCCTCATAAATTAGGGGAAACGTTTGTGAGGAGTCCCCCCTCCCCTAAAATCTACGTTAAATTCCAAATCATAAATATATTAATTTCAAAAGAAAATATCAGAAAAACAGCCCTGTTTTCCCTGATCTGTGACTATTTGGCTTTACAGCGTAAAAGTTTGATAACTTTTTCGTTAGGAAATGTTTGAGATGCAGTGTGATCCATAGAATGGGGAGGAGAGCCTGGGATTCAGGAGAGGTGAGTTCTAATCCAGTCTCTGCTACTGTCCTACTGTTTCAGAGTAGCAGCCGTGTTAGTCTGTATCTGCAAAAAGAACAGGAGTACTTGTGGCACCTTAGAGACTAACACATTTATTTCAGCATGAGCTTTCCTGAGCTACAGCTCACTTCTTAGGATGCATAGAATGGAACACACAGACAGGAGCTATTTATACATACAGAGAACATGAAAAGGTGGAAGTATGCATACCAACAGGAAGAGTCTAATCAATTGAGATGAGCTATCATCAGCAGGAGAAAAAAAACTTTTGAAGTGATAATTAAGATGACCCATAGAAGGTGTGAGGAGAACTTAACATAGGGAAATAGATTCAATTAGTGTAATGACCCAACCATTCCCAGTCTCTGTTTAAGCCTGAGTTAATTGTATCTAATTTGCATATTAATTCGAGTTCAGCAGTCTCTCTTTGGAGTCTGTTTTTGAAGTTTTTTTGTTGCAAAATTGGCACCTTTAAGTCTGTCACTGAGTGGTTAGAGAGGTTGAAGTGTTCTCCCAGTGGTTTTTGAATGTTATGATTCCTGATGTCAGATTTGTGTCCATTTATTCTTTTGCGTAGAGACTGTCTGGTTTGGCCAATGTACATTGCAGAGCGGCATTGCTGGCACATGATGGCATATATCACGTTGGTAGATGTGCAGGTGAATGAGCCCCTGATGGCATGGCTGATGTGATTAGGTCCTATGATGGTGTCACTTGAATAGATATGTGGACGGAGCTGGCATCGGGCTTTGTTGCAAGGATAGGTTCCTGGGTTAGTGTTTATGTTGTATGGTGTGCGGTTGCTGGTGAGTATTTGCTTCAGGTTGGGAAGCTGTCTATAAGCGAGGACTGGCCTGTCTCCCAAGATCTGTGAGAATGAGGGATCATCTTTAAGGATAGGTTGTAAATCTTTGATGATGTGCTGGAGAGGTTTTAGTTGGGGGCTGAAGGTTACAGCTAGTGGCGTTCTGTTATTTTCTTTGTTGGGCCTGTCCTGTAGTAGGTGGCTTCTGGGTACTCTTCTGGCTCTGTCAATCTGTTTTTTCACTTCAGCAGGTGGGTATTGTAGTTTTAAGAATGCTTGATAGAGATCTTGTAGATGTTTATCTGTGTCTGAGGGATTGGAGCAAATACGGTTGTATCTTAGAGCTTGGCTGTAGACAATGGATCGTGTGGTGTGTCCTGGATGGAAGCTGGAGGCATGTGTGACCTTTGGCAAGTCACATCACCTCTATGTGCCTGTTTCCCCTCCCACCCTTTGTCTATGTAGATTGCAATCTCCTTGCGTTGGGGACTGATCTCAATTGCAGCCTCTACAAATCATACTACTCTTAAAAAGCACTGCTGATTTAACAGCCGTTCACTCTGTTTAGTCACAGAAAAAGTACATTACATAAGAATGGCCATACTGGGTCAGACCAATTGTCCATCTAGCCCAGTAATCCTTTCTTCCAACAGTGGCCAATGCCAGGTGCTTCAGAAGGAATTAACAGATCAGGCACCCATGGAGTGATACATCCCGTCATCCACTCCTAGTTTCTGACAATGGGGTTGCATCCCTGCCCATCCTGGCTAATCGCCATTGATGGGCCTATCCTCCAGGAATTTATCTAGTTCTTTTTTGATCCCTATTATAGTTTTGGCCTTCACAACATCCTCTGGCAAAGAGTTTCACAGGTTGACTGTGTTGTGCGAAGAAGTACTTCCTTTTGTTTGTCTTAAACCTGCTGTCTATTAATTTCATTGGGTGACCCCTGGTCCTTGTTATGTGAAGGAGTAAATAGCACTTCCTTAGTCACTTTCTCCATGCCATTCATGATTTCAAAGATATCTATCATATCTCCTCTTATCATCTCTTTTCCATGCTGAAATGTCCCCGTCTTTTTAATCTCTCCTGATATGGAAGCCGTACCATACCCCTAATCGTGTTATCCTTCTCTGTACCTTTTCCAATTCTAATGTATCTTTTTGAGATGGGGTGACCAGAACTGCACACAATATTCAAGGTGTGGGCATACCATGGATTATATATGGATTTATATATTTTTCCTAATGGTTCCTAACATTTTGTTAGCTTATTTGGCTGCGGCTGCACAGTGAGCAGATGTTTTCAGAGAACAATCCACAATGACTGCAAGATCTCTTTCTTGAGTGGTAACAGCTAATTTAGACCCCATCATTTTGTATTTATAGTTGGGATTATGTTTTCCAGTGCATTACTTTGCATTTATCAACATTGAATTTAATCTGCCATTTTATTGCCCAGTCACCCAGTTTTGTGAAATCTATGTCACCCAGTTTTGTGAGGTCTATGACAGATTAAAACTGATGGAGTGTCTCTAGCCCACATCCCAGTACCAATACCTGATGCCATTCTATCCCTTGTATGTGCATATTTTTAAAGCTCTTGCTATGTGCTCTTATGAATTTGGGATCAGAAGTTATTAAAAACCTCTTAATTTAGAACAGTTTTACTGTTGTTTTTAAAAAGGGCTTTGTTCCTTTGCTTTTCTTTCAGGGTATATAATATTGGCCTCAGATGTTTGTATTTTATTCCCTGCCTTTATTACAGAAGAATTATAAAGGACTTTACTCTGTTTTGCTGGTGGACATGAGCAATCTTTGGGTGGTGACATCATAGCTCTAGGCTGAAACTTCTGGTATCAGTCTTAGGTGAAGCAGCTCAAGTTGCAGGCTAAAAAGCATAATTGAACCCTCCAGCTCTTCCAGACATGATCCTGAAACCTAAACTTCCCAAATCAGCCTATGCCTCAAGCTGTAATTCCAGATATTTCAGCTTTCCGGGTCTTTGCTTAAGTTCTCCAGCTGAAAAGGAAGAGTCAAGACGTGATAGTCCTAATGTGAAGAATGAATTTTTTAAAAATAAGTAGTAATATTTACACATCATAAAGGACCAATAAACATCACCATTTGTTGGCTAGTTTGCTTCACCATTCCCATCTAAGCAAACTTCTCCCAAATCAAAGAGTTTAATCCCCACCAACAGTTTTATAAGAATGTATTGTAGCTGTTGGACTTTACCCTGTACAGGGCTTAATGAACACTTCTAATAATTTGCAGTACAGTTGCTAGTCAGGTCGCTTTGCAGCAGTTGCCAAAAGTTAGAAATTCTCAGAATTCCCAAGAGCATGGGTTCACAGAACTGCTTTTTGATTAAATGTGGTGCAATATGCCATGCAGTGAACAGAAAGAATAAGAAACAGTGTTTTTAATGAAACCACTTGACTTGGAAACTAAGCACAGCAGACAGAAGGAGCCTGCTTCTATTAAGATAACATATCACTGCATTAAAAAATTGTAAAGGTCTTGCTTCTAAGTATAGTCAATCATTAACCCAAATTTAAGTGACATTAATGGACTAACATCCCCCCTCCAAACAAACAAGAGTTAATATAGGTATTGACACTCAGGCTTCAACGCTCTGAGATCGATCCACCAGTGATCGATGTAGTGGGTCTAGTGAAGACCTGCCAAATTGACAGCAGATTGCTCTCCAGTCGACCCCTATACTCTACAAGAGGAGTAAGGTAAATTGATGGGAGAGTTTCTCCTGTCAACCCCCAGCAGTGTAGATCCTGCAGTAACTCGACCCAAGGTATGTCAATTCCAGCTACCTTATTCATGTAGCTGGAGTTGACTTACTGCAGTAGTGTAGACATAGCCTCAGGGTTAATTAACTCATTGTTTTCCTTCAGCTACTTTAGGACTCTAAGATGAGGTTGGATAACCAACTGCAACGCTCAGGCAAAATGGGACCAGATAGGGAGAGTGGAGTCTCTGATTGTCCTTGCTTTCCTGAGTTTGTCCAACCCTTCGCATTACTTGCTTCACATGGTTTTTGGTATCTGATTCTTTTATCCTTAATAAAAGTTAACTCTATATATAATTTTCTGTCTGCAAAGTGGGGACAATATTTCTCTCTCATAGGAATGTTATTAGGATTAGTTAATGGTTTTTAAGTGCTTTGAAGATGAAGAATGCTACAAAGTGTTTTATATAGAATAAGACAAACAGAACAGAAAATATTAATTGGTAACGGGAGCAGAGTCAAGATCAGTGAACTAACATCTACAAAATCATTAATTGTACCATTTTGATTTCTTAGTGTTACACAATTACCCAAACAGATCAAATAATTCAGCAACTTGGAGAGGTTAGCTATCTTGCTGAGGAGCTTGTTTTAAACATTTTCTTTCTCTAGATATTATGCCCATCAATCTTCCAGACAAAGCCCTGGAAAGGAGTGCAAATAACATCTTTCTTTTTTGTGCCCAGCTCAATGTATATTATTTTTCCATCATCTCTGGTATCTATCATCTTCTGTAGGGGATGGGGACCCTTCCAATTTCCGCTCGTGAGTACTTTATCTTGTAACTGCCAGTAATTCAACATTATGTAACATATGCATAGTCTGGGACATGACAACATAGATATGAACAATTTTTCCTTGTTTTAAAAAATCTCAATAGCAGTGTGCAAATCATTTCTATTCTTTATGGACCATCCACATGATAGATCCATTTGTGCGCAGCAAATTTAGAACTTCTTGTCCTCACTTGCAAAGCTCATATCATGCAACTCGCACCTGTCACCGACCTATTTTTTCATGTCCCCTTTTGCCTTGCCCACCTCCAACTGCCTTTGACTTCTTTTTCGCACAGCCTTCTCTGCTCTTCCTATGCTGACCCTTATACTTTGAATAGTCTTCCAAAAAATTGTTTTGTTAAACATCTACATCATTCCCAAGAACTCACTTCTGCAACACCCTACAAACTTGAGTGGTTTATGCTCAAACACTAAAAACTGAGCCATTAACCCAAACACATGCCTAACCCAAACTAACAATCCAATTTTATCTCTCTATCCCATTTCATTACGCTCCCTGCCCTATTTCTGCTTATAAAAGTGAGACCAAATTTTTCAGCTGAAATTTTTTGTAAACATATTCAGGTTTACCAAAACAATTTGTGACTTCATGTCAAATGTGCTGTATGGTTTTGGAAAAAAACAAACCCACAAACATACACACAGGAAAAAAATTCTGAAGTAAAGCTGTTTAATTTCACCATTTTCTGAATGAAATGTTTAGATTTAAAACAACTTTTCATTTTGATTTTTATTTCAATATTTTTTAAAAGGTTAAAAAAAACCTTTGAAACTAAATGTTTTGTTCACCTAAAAAATCCCAAACGCCTCCATAATCCTCCTCCCAACTTTTTTGTTTAACCAAAACCTTGACATTTTTGTTGTGGGTCAACACAAACTGGTCTTTATAATTTTTTTGTTTCAGCCAGAAAATGAAAAAAAATCAGTTATTCACACAGCTTTACTGTGTATATCCTCACTTGTCAGTTTTATACATTATTTAGACTATAAACCCCTCCGGGGTGAGATTTTTTTCATTCTGTGAAACTAGTGGACCTAAAGAAATGATGAACTAATAAATTGGGGCTTTTCTTAACCTTTTATTTTCAGCCTTTTTGAATTCAGAACATTTGTCTGAGAGCATGATGCCACAACCGAAGCAAAGTGAGCAAGAGATAAGAGGAGCTTTAGCACCTGTCCTCATGGTAATGGTACCCATCAACTGTGTAAACACATTGCGGCCTTAGTGAAGAGGGACAGATCAGAGGGTGCAGCAATCTTCTACTTCTTGTTTGGTCTTTCCCAATTATTAGTTGGGCCTGGGAAGCTCTCAGATTAGCACTTGCACAGTTGCTCATACTAACATCCATTAGTAAGATTTTCTACAACTGTAGTCCCATCCCCTGTCCCTCCCTCCAGTCCATATTCACTGTTCTAGTTTTATCTCTGCTCTTCGTAGTGGTGTGTTTTGGTCTCACCAACTCATACTGGTAGCCCTCACTGTATTTCCTTGATTTCTGAAGTAATTTATCAGAGAAGGTTTCAGGTGACTGACTCCCTTTTTCCTTTGGCTGAAACATACACAGCACAGAATCTAATCCAGAACTGGCTCCAATGAGATGTTATTTCATATTTTAATTAATAGTGGCCAAGCGTTGGTATCAAGAATTCAATTTTAATCCTAAATAATAGACAATACCACCTAAGAATACTGTATATTTATTAGATATATTTCAATAACACATCACATCAGTAACAGTATTAGCCAACCAGGCAGCCATGTCATTCTAAACACAAGGAAGTTGTCTGGGGAACTCAGAACCCAAGAAAACGTTGCATTTCAAAATCAGTACCAGGCCTCTTTTAATGTAATGCTAAAAGCTTACATAAATGTGGCTCAGTCTTTCAAACCTGACAGCAAATTTGGGCTCCCTTTTTATGTACAATTTTTTAAAAGAAATAATGGTAATGTTACAGTAAGGCAAATTTTATAGCGGCACACATTTGCATGTCACTTATTAAATTATTTTTTACAAGTTATTTGGTGTAATACGTAGAGTGAATCACCTATTTTTGTCCTCATTTCTTTTTATTTCTCAGCTGGTCAGAAGACTCCAGCTTCTCAGTCCTAAGAATGTAGCAATAACACAACAAGGTTTGCATCAGTGTGAGCCTTGCATTGTCACTTCGCCTTTGGCCTTGTGCCTCACTTCAGCTACATGAGAAGTGCAGCATGAGCTATGCCAATGCAAGAATTGGCATGGGTTATTGCTGTTGGAACAGAACATCCTCGCTTTGCTTAATAATATTAAAGAGTTATATATTTATGCAATGTATGCTTACTCTATGAAGACACTCATAGCAAAAGGAAATGTAGAGAAAGGGATTTATAACCTTTTCTCTACAACTGTGAATGTATCGTTAGACATTTAAACTAAATCAAACACTTTTTCCAGCTCCATATAATTATTTGGACCCCTGCTGATAGCAGGGCTGGTAGCTGGAAGCTTAGCTTAAAAGGATAAGTGTGAAGGAGCAAAGGCAGAAATATGAATTTCAGATTAAATCCTGTGATATTTTAAGAAGAAAATTCCTATTACACTTGTTATAGAAAAGATATTTTTTTCCCCTTGCCTCATTTTCTTTTAAACACAATAGGCTCTTACGTAGAATATTATCTTACTCCCCCCAGTTCATCTAATTGATTTCAGTGGAACCTGGGTATGGGTTCCACAATATGGCCCAAGGTATGTAGCAGAGTTTTCTTTGGTCATGAGATCCCATCTGTGCACTACTGATGAATCACCAACCAACCAGTCAGAACATAGTTGGGGCAACCAGTGTCCAATACCATATTCTTAGCTATGAATTTTGGAGGCAGACACACAAAAAAATCCATATAACAAACACAAATCCACACACGAACACACAAACCCAAACACGCAGAGCTAAGAAAAATATATTAGGTTCACATTATTGTTACACAACATAGTGAAGTTGAAACAAAAAATGAAGACAAAGGTAGAACAAGGTGTTAACCTTAGGAACTATACACCAAAGAGGGGCAACAGGACAAAGTCTTTTGATTTCTTTGAGGTAGACAATGATCAAGTATCACCTTTTCCAGAGTATACTAAGGGAGATAAGTCTATTTTAGTTTTCAATGCCGCTGAGAGTTCCACTGCTAGTAGTTCATGAAGGGACACTCCATCATGAGAATACACCCAGTTTCTTCCAGTCCAGTCGTAACGTTTGGGCCCACTAGAAAACAGAACATGTATACTGTGTGAGCATAGGTCAAACATTTCTGAAATTTCAGCCATCTCCAAACAAACACCAGGAGGACGTGAATTACTAAGTTAAAGAAAGCAGCCAGAAGTAAAACAATATTTAGCAAGAAAGAGGTGTGTGGCTCATGGTCTCAGCATGGACTAGAAGCCAATCATCACCAAATTCTAATTCCAGCTCTAACACTGGTTCCAACATGTGGCCTTGAAGAAATCATTAAGGCCTAAATCCAGCGAAGCACTTAAGCATGTGTGTAAATTAAAACACGCGAGTAGTCCTATGGACTTCAATGGGAGTACTTTTGCTTATACACTTCACTGGATCAAGGTCCTTCTCTCCTTCACTTGTTTTACCTTCTCCACAATCTGTAACAGTGGTAATAATACCTAACTCCTAAGAGTGTTATAAGAGTTGTTTTTAAAGTGCTGTATTAATATAAAGTATTAATTCTAACACAATAATGTAATCTGCAAATGTCCAAAATGAGAGTAAGGAGACCTGGATTCTATCTTCCAGACTCAGCAACCAAGCTTAGGCAGGCTCATCCGCCTTTGCCTCAGTTATGCACCTGGAAAATGGGAAGAATGATTGCAAGGATCTTTAATAAGTATTTATTATTAATGAAGGCAGTTTTGACTTGTCAACACAGAAATCTATGTCTGCCATGGAGGGCATTTGGTGAAGTAGTAAGAAGGGAAGGAGACGATAGAATAAAAATGTCTGCAGAGAATGAAATACAAGGAAGTCTTGAAACCTCTTATCTCTGAAATCATATTTTAGGTCAAATTGCCTTGGGATTAGAGGTGATTCCAGGACAAACTCTGCTAGAAGACAGGCTGTCCTGTACACACATGCCAAACTGCAGTGTCTAAAAACTAACAAAAAAAAATCTGACACCTCAATATTTAAATTATTCACAGTATCACAATGAATAAGCTTCAGGGCATGAACTAAAAATATTAAGAACACACAAAGGTAAGTCAAAATGATTGGGATCTTATAGGGACATCTCTTCTGCTGCATGTGAGCTGATGGCTGTTTTGAGTCAGGATTATGTGCTCCAATTATTTCATTATGTGTTTCTCACTGGTGTGGCCTTTGCAAAAAGCAGCAACTTTTTACTGTTACACTGTAACGTGCAATTCTGGAAGTGGAGACAGCCTATAAAAAGTTAGAATGGGATATGGTTAAGGGCAACTGGACTAAAACAAAATATTTTGATGAATGATGTGAACTGTTTTGAAATGTTACCTAGTAAATATCAAATCATTGTGCTATTATTTAACAAATATAAAATAATAAACATGTATAGTGCTTTACACCTTCAAAATGCTGCACATTTACTACCTTTTAATTATAAGGATCTTTTGAATTCTAACAAAATGCTAAGAGTCTATACAGTAAGTGTATTTCTCACACAAGAATATGAATACATTTTATAAAGCAGTAAAAGATCACGACAACCAAAATAATTAGGCCTTCTTTGTTAAAGACATTTTGCAATGTTTAAAAGCTTTAATTAATGGAGCTGCACAAAAGAGACACTTTGTGCAGGTGGCACACCTTCTTTTGAATGTGCCAATTGTATATTGCCATATAAATGCAGGCTTAGTTCACCTGCATGTGTGTAACAAAGCACAACAGCCTGGAGCTAGAGAAATTCTATAGTGGTTTCCTTTTCTTCCCTCTCTGTCTGTGTTGTTGGCAAAGTGGTCATTAACACTCAACAATTTTACATTTATTGGTAGCAAACACCACAATATTCAAAACTGTTTATCATTAGCAGCATTGCTTGATTCTCCCACTCCATAGCACATCACATCCAGGACACAGATGTTATGAGCATTAGTTACAGTATATGCAGTACACGTTTGCATATAAAAGTTACAAGATCTCTTAGCAGGAGTTGGAAAACTAAGTAAACATGTACCGTTTTCTTGCAGGAAACACACAAATGTTTGCCATACACAGATGAACATAAAGCCAAACCTTTACAAGGGAAAGATTTCTTAGACAAATAAACATATGAAAAATTCTCTCAGGGTCAGGAGCTTTTAGCAGAGGCTATTTTTATTTATTTATTTTTTTGGGTGTTCCTTTCTTCATCCCTTGAACATACTGAAGATGAAAACTACTACTTATATTTTCCACAAATCTGTTATTCAGGAACATGTACTACTTCATTCAGCTAGCATTGGCTCATAAAAGTTAAATAGATCCAACTACAATATAAACTCTCTGACTTCTTAATCTCCAGATACGGATGTAATAGAACCTGAACTTGTGTTTTATTCTTGAGGTTAAAAAAAAAACCTTATGCATAACTTGGATTCTGAGACACTGTCTGCAAGTGTCTAGACATAAATAAAAAGGATTGTTTGATTCTTGCCTATTGCCTCACCAAGATAAAACCCTTTGAAATACAGTATCTTGTTTATTTAAACAAACAAGATTCTGGGAGGAGAGAGGGGTTAACAATAGGCTACAATGGCTTACCTAATATAATGTACACCATTGGTCTTCCAGGGGGTACATCAACTCATCTAGATATTTGCCTAATTTTATAATAGGCTACATAAAAAGAACTAGCGAAGTCAGTACAAACTAAAATTTCATACGGACAATTACTTGTTTATACTGCTCTATATACTATATACTGAAATGTAAGTATAATATTTATGTTTCAATTGATGTATTTTATAATGTATGTGGAAAAAAAAGAAAGTACGCAATTTTTCAACAATAGTTTGCGGTGACACCTTTGTATTTTTATGTCTGATTTTGTAAGCATGTAGTTTTTATGTGAGGTGAACCTTAGGGGGTACGCAAGGCAAATCAGACTCCCCCAAGGGATACAGTAAGTCTGGAAAGGTTGGGAGTCACTGCTATACACCGAAAACAGTTACAACAGGTTGGAAGGCAAATCACTAAGGAGTATTTTAATTACTTAGGTGGACTATTTAAAATAAGATGATTCTCTAAAAATTTCACTTTCAAAAATGTTAATCCTATTGCACAATAGCTTGATCCATTCTTGATTTTA
Organism: Mauremys reevesii; assembly: GCF_016161935.1. NCBI lineage: Eukaryota > Metazoa > Chordata > Testudines > Geoemydidae > Mauremys > Mauremys reevesii. The sequence continues at coordinate 90,467,656 of NC_052628.1, read as the reverse complement.
TAGTTAGTATGTTCTATTTGAATGACCTCTAAGAAAGCTACCTGCATATGTACAGTGAATCTTTATGCTTTGTCTTTCCTTTTTAGCTAAACCATTCATCAGTAATGCCAGAGAGATGAAAGACTCCCTCAGTCTGCTGCTGGGAGAGTGACAGATTTCATTGTAAACTTTTGGTGAGGCCATTCATGGCATTCTTTCAACATATTCTGTACATCTCACTCCCAATCAGAACCAACTGCAAAACCTGAAATGGATCAAACTGCTGTAGAAGACAAGGGAGAGGACACAGCAATCAAGAGCTCCACATTAAGAACTGCCCAAGATCAATAAAAACATCTCTCGGTTAAACTGTAGAAAACATGCTGTCATAAACAGATAGTTAAGGGTTAATGTCTCTTTTACCTGTAAAGGGTTAAGAAGCTCAGTAAACCTGGCTGACACCTGACCAGAGGACCAATAAGGGGACAAGATACTTTCAAATCTTGGTGGAGGGAAGTCTTTTGTTTGTGCTCTTTGTTTGGGGGTTGTTCGCTCTTGGGACTGAGAGGGATCAGACATCAATCCACGCTCTCCAAATCTTTCTGAATCAGTCTCTTATGTCTCAAACTTGTAAGTAAAAGCCAGGCAAGGCGTGTTAGTCTTATTTTTGTTTTCTCAACTTGTAAATGTTCCTCTTTGCTGAGAGGATTTTACCTCTGTTTGCTGTAACTTTGAACCTAAGGCTAGAGGGGGTTCCTCTGGGCTATATGAATCTGATTACCCTGTAAAGTATTTTCCATCCTGATTTTACAGAGATAATTTTTTACCTTTCTTTCTTTAATTAAAAGCTTTCTTTTTAAGAACCTGATTGATTTTTTCCTTGTGTTAAGATCCAAGGGGATTGGATCTGGACTCACCAGGAACTGGTGGGGGAAGGGGGATGGTTAAATTCTCCTTGTGTTAAGATCCAAGGGGTTGGATCAGTGTTCACCAGGAACTTAGTGAAAAAGCCTCTCAAGGCTGCCCAGGGAGGGGAAGGTTTTGGGGGGACAGAAAGTGATCCAGACACTGAAATTTCTGGATGGTGGCAGTGTTACCAGATCTAAGCTAGTAATTAAGCTTAGAAGTGTCCATGCAGGTCCCCACATCTGTACCCTAAAGTTCAGAGTGGGGGAGGAACCTTGACACATGCACACGAACAAAACAAGAAACTCGTACACAGGCTTACAGGGTCCATAAAGAACAGTGTTAGACCATAACTCAAGCTCATTTCTCTTCCAGACAGTTCTTTTGTCACAGCTGTTTAGTCTTCTATGAATAGGCTACAGTCGCGTTTATAGTGCTTGTGAAAACTGGACATCTAAAAAATGGAACACATTTTATTACATTATATATTTTACTGCACTAGTTTGTAGGTCAGCCTGTCCATTTCTGTTGGTCACCACCTGAAGTATAAACAGCAACTAGTTGTTATACCTCTAGGGAAAATCCTATTGGGTGTATGTGTTGAGAAAATGCATAAAATATATGATCAGGGCATTAAATAGTCCCCACGAGGTTAGCAGGCAGGCTTTTAATTTACCTCTGAATTTTCAGACATTTCCTAGCATGCAGATAATTACTTACCTAGTAGGAGAGGACAGCCAAATCTGCTTGTTCGGTGTCTGCCTGTTGATTACATAGGTTCCCATGTCTCCACCTAGTTTAGCTGTTAAAACTCCATTCTAAAGCATAAAGGGGGGAGGAGGGGAGAGGGAGGAATATTGATGTACTGTTACTTAATAAGAATTATGATTTTTCTTCTATAATAAGGCACTGTAGATATGAAGATCAAAACAGCAACTTGTGAGATATCTGCATAAGCATCATCAGTGGAAATTCAAATCCTCCACAATCCGCTATGCCATTCTGCCTCGCTGATGACCAGTGGGACCACCGTTAGATATGAAAACTTGTCAGTCTCCATGGTGACATATATATCATTTGTGTCTGATCTAGACTCTAAGCTCTCTTGATCCGGACTTGTGTGTTGGTAATGCACCATCCACATTGTTAGGACTCAAATAAATAATACTCCTGTGAGCTTTGACCTCTCTTCTGAGACTGCCAGCATGTGCACTAATTAGTGCTCAATTGTGAAGTGGGGATTCTGTCCACTAGAAACTGGATTGAGACCATCAATTAATTTCAGAGAACATTCAACAGCTAGCAGAAAGCAACTATTTTTGTTCACTAACAACCTAAAACCAATTAAAACAGGTGGCCAGAGGCAAGAGACTCCATGTCACATTACTGAATCTCCAAGCTATCCAGGTTTACTGTACTTTTCTGTAACTGTATATGGTCTCCAAATGAGTGGGACAAGTATATTCCCACATAATTTGTGATGAAGTGCCCAGATCCTGGATTATACCTCAGGAATGTTCCACTTCTAACTATATGAGGTTTGTTTTGATTCACTTATGTCAATTATAGAACATTTTCCAAGAAACTGTTTCTTTCCTTTGTACTTCCTTCCATCCATATCTGAATTACAGATTTACATTGGCCTGACATTTTCAGAAGGTAATTTTGGAGGGCAACTATAACTCTTTTGGAGAGTCCTAACTTTAAGGATATAAGACAGATACCACTTGGACTGAGTAAACATGAGAGTGACCTCAATTACACTTAATAGCAGTATCGTAGATTATGTACTGTGGGGCTACTTCAGGTATCAGGATAGCCGCACATTTCTTTTTCCTGACAGCCTCCCCAAATGCACTGAAGCCCACACTGTCTCACAGCACCTTTTGCGATCCCGCAATACCTTTTTCTGATCCAGAAGACAATTGCTAGATCTATTTTAATTTTCTGTAAGTAACAATTTGTTTTGAAATTTCAACAGCATTTTACCTTGTGACCGAGTAGCTACTGAAAGTTCAACATCATTTCATAGCCAAAGCAGCACTTCCTCTGCAACATCAGCCAACCCTTTTGATTACTGTACTGACATCTCACAAGTGATGTGTTAATCTAAAGCCCAGCCCTGCTACTGTCCAAGTTCAGTAAAGAAATAAAGGTTGTTTGATTATTCTATATGGTATAGGGGGAAAAGAAGTGCAAATGAATAAAATACACCTCTGATGGTGCTAATTAATACTGAGTCATTCGATTTCCCTGCCAGTTATTTTATTTTAACGAGCTACTGCTTTAGCCTAATGTGTCATGAGGATTAAAACTAACCTCTTCCCAGTCTCATTGTGAGCTCACTCCTTACTATTTCCCGGTGTTCTAAGAACAGAATGAAATGAAACAGGTAAAACAAGACTACTTTGGAGAGCTCTGAATGCTACAAATTACAGTATTCCAGTTAAATCATTTGCACAAATGTGTTAGTATATTCTATTAGCTAATGTTCAGAGCTATACACAAGTGTTCAGCATTATCCCATAATGCATGCTGTATGTTAAAGTATACTAGTACCAAATAGGGTTCAACTGATCTAATAAGAACACTACAGCAACACTTACATTATTATGGGGCTTCTGTTTTTTTGGGGTTTATTCATTTCATTTTTTCGGTTTTATTTTTTAGCATTTTTTTAATTTTATTGAGATGTCCAAAAATTGGGGGCTTTGAGGGCTCTCTTTCTATATACTGTAAATTAATAACATATACAATGACGTTACTCATTACAGTAGTATATATGGTAATCAGTAATCTCTTTGTAATGGTCCCCCCAGTGAACTTTAATGTAGTACTATTGCAAACAGCACTATGTTATAATGCAGTAGGAAGCCTTCTGTGCGCACCAGCAGGGGCTACATGGACCAATTAATGCACAACACATTAGTGTGCCTTAGAAATCACACTCCTGCAGTCTGCTTTACTGCTCTCTGGAGACAAGCTCTGAGATACAAGTAATCATTTCTGGTGTTTTTTCCAATGTTTAATGGATAAACACCTTTTTTTTGGGGGGGGGGGGGTAATCAGGGGTTAAAAGCTAAAAATCAGAAGCCTTAATGATGTATCAGACATAACAGAGATGATCTTTGCTTTCACATTGTAAATTAAAGAACGATTATCTTCAAACCCTGGTATTCACACATTCATTCTGTACTATTCATGAAACTTTGGAAAATACATTTTAAAACCTTTTTTAAAAGGTTAATTTAATATAAAACACTTGAAAATTAATTTTTCATTTTTGTGCACAGCTAGTATGAAACTACTGCATGCTGTTATGGACATTAATAATTTCTGCTAACAGGATTACTCTCCAGGGAGACTTTTTCCAGCATACCACATATTAACTGAATGGAGAAATTTAAAAGGTCGAATATTACAACTCTGCCAGTTCTTTTCCAAGTGTGCCACCCTGTGGCTTGTCATGTTACTAGTATTTTCATAATTTGAAGCCAGTCATAATGTATATATTAAAACTGATGTAAATAAAAATCCTCCAAACCTTTCAGTAAGTACATGCCAAAAACACTACATTGAAAAGTTACTGGAGAGAAAGGCCATTCAAGTCAGGAAGCATATCAAAAATATTTACTCTAAAGAAAAAACACAAACCCAAACTTTTTGGTGTTATTTTTTCTATTTAGTTTTCAAAATATTCTTTATATTGAATAGATATTGAAAGGCTAATAATCACAGCTTTTCAATATCTATTCAAAACACTAGGAGCTGAATAATACATTGCTATTATTTATTGGAAAAGTTACAGGTAAAATATTAATTGAATATTTGATCAGATCAATTACTTATCAGTTTTGCCAATGCAAAAAGAGGCTAAGGTGTTATTTTCCCATTGTGTATGTACTTCTGTGAGATAAAGAGTGAATGTAGTGCTCAGAAAAGCTGACATTTGGACAGATCTGAAGACTAAAGGCCTCTATACACTGAACACAAGCTCCAGCTGCCCATTTATATGCACCTAAATCCTGATCTGGTGGAGCCAATAGTTGGGAATCTCCACATGGGGATATAAACAGGAAGCAGCTATTATTTCAGTCCAAAGACCAGAATAGTGCAGAAGCTATGTTGTAGCCAGTGGCCTGGGTTAGATTTTATTCTCCTCAAATCAAGCAGTGCACAACAGCATACAATTTGATTGATTCCACGAACTGTAAATAAACTGATAGGTATTTGAAAATAATTTTAGCTACAGTTGTCACTTTTGAATTATCTTGGTGAAAGTGACATGTGTAACACCAGTATCAGAGACCAGTATAAAAGAGACCGGAAACCAATTTCCAGTCTCATGTAATAACGGTTTAACTCTCATAAAAAGAAATTCATCATTTAAATACTATTACAATTCTTTAAATCTTAAAAGTGTATTATATATTTTTTCATCAAAAAAGCTGCCACTCCCTCAGTGAGTAAAATCAAATTTTAAAACTTGATTTTCAGATATATTTAACTTATTTATTCAGTGTGAACGGTTTCTTAAATCTTAAACTTTTGCACTAAAGATTAGTTGAATGATGATATTTCCCCCAAGGAAAAACCCTAGAATCATTACAGCAAGAACAGAAACTGTAAAATATACCCCAAAGGAGACATCGTAATCTTCAGGTGTAAAAGGCTTGTCTGCTAGATCCTCAAAGAAGTCTGCTAATGAGTCCAGTGTTTCTTCAGCAAGTTTTTCGTAAGTAGGCTCATCTAAAGAACTGTAGTGGCACGTAAACAAATCTGAGATTACTAGGAGAAAATACATATTACTTTAGCATGAAACTCTTTCCTACAACAAATACAAAACACGAACAGTATTATCTTGGGAACATGTTAACCATGAGATAATCACATGCGATTGGAGGAGGTGATTTCTCACAAATTGCCGTATGCCACAAACCACCTTATAAATTGAGGTAGAATTTTAAAACCTGAGATTACAGATAGCTAATTGGACTAAGTATGTTTCTTTCCCCAGTTACTTCTGTGCCCAGAACGTTACTGAAGGTAGATCTCTAGATTTTAAAATACAACATTGTTGCATAAGTACTCTGTACATGCAAGTACTGCTTAATCTTTAAGGTAAATCTAAATTTATATTTATAAACATACAGTATGTTGTTTATAGACACATATTACTCAGGAAATAGCAACTGTATGTATAAACAAAGTTGTAAAGATGTCAACATTTAGACACATCCTGTCTACATACAAGTGACTTCCTCTTGTGGATGTCCCCATTCATTCCAATAAAATAATAATTGTGCACTTCTACTGCAGTTTTCTTCCAAGAATCTCAAAGTTTGTTACAAATATTAGGTAAACCTCTCAACACCTCTACTTTACCAACAGAGAAATGGAGGCAGCTGCAGACCTGGAAACCTGGGTCTCTTCACAGAAAAAAAAATTAATTTTGAATCCATCTCAGTGGTGCAATTTAACCTTGTTTGCGCATCTGGGTATTGTGTATGTATATTTATAAGAATACATAATTCAGTGAAATGTTTTCAGTATCAAACAAATGTGGCAACACAAAATAACTAGTTACCATAAAATACTGCAAAGTTACTGAATACTTTGAATTTCTATAGCATCTTTCATTCAAGAATGCATCAGGCCACTTATCTGAGGTACAGTGGGGAATCATTTATTCTGCCTTACAGATGGGAAAACTATGGCATGAGAGGTTAAGTGATTTCCCAAGTTAACACAGGAAATCTGTGGCAAACCTAGAAATAGAATTGAGAAGTGATCATTCCAAGTCCTTTCCTTACCCACAAGACTAGCCTTTTCCCTTACTCATATCAACAATCACACTATATTAATTTTGAGGGCTGCCTCATCTACAGATGGTTTCTCTGGAATCTGTAAGCACTGTCAGAATTCTCATATAAATAATTCAGAATAAAACTTACCTTTTGTCATTCAAAGTTCCTGCATTTCTTAAATTAATAAACTGAACACTTCTGTTTTTAACCTTTAGAACATGGTCTAATTGTTGCAGATGAGAATCCTAAAAATAAATTAAATTAAATGTTAACAAAAGTAATGGTACAAAATGTCAATTTTTGTCATATTTAAGAAACAGAATCCCAAAGCCACTTTTTTCCCCCTAGTTAAAGGTTCATTTGTTATCTTACAGGACCAACAAAGAAGCAAAAACTATCACAGAAATTCCAGTCCATGTATCTATCGGTATTCTTGAGGCACAAATGCATGTTTAGGACACTCTTGCCTTTTACTATGATTTAGTAGGAAAAATGATGTTGTGTTTAAGGCATTAGACTAGAAAACAGATCTGAGTTCTATTCCTTTGTTTGTCACAGACTTCCTAAACAACCTTAGACTCGTCACTTAGGCGAACACTTTCAAAAGTGTCCACTAATTTGGTGCGCCTGAGTTGATGCACCTGGAGTCAGATTACGGCCAGTGCTGAGCACCCATAACCCTAGTTGAAATCAATGAGAGCCATGGGTGTTCATCACTCTTGAAAATTAAGTCCTAAATGTCTAAAGGTGAGTACCCCGAATTAACTGTCACTTTTGAAAATGTTGGTCTTAATCACGGTTTCCACACCTGTAAAATGGGGTGTTGCAGGTATATATTAATAGTTTCTAAAGTACTCAGATACTACAATAAAAAGCCTATAAATAAGCTATGTAAAAGAAAGCTAGAAACTCGCCTAAAGTGGCAGCACACTAACAGAAATATTCTAATTCCCCAAACTAATCTTCACAATTTCACATGTTGGGGATTAATCACCATGCTGCTTGTCTTCAGACAAGCTGAGACCACCACCAAGTATGTTGAATACTGAGCATCCACTCCCTATTGTCTCTACAAAGATGCGCTTATCAGACCTTGTCTAAACTGGGGAAAATTTAGCAAAAAATTCAAACCAGTTAAAACTTTTTGGACCCACAGCACAGACAAGGTTCTAAGGGCTAGAATAGTTGTTAATTGGAGCTTTCTGAAAGCTGTTAATTAGTTTGAAAATTGGTTTAAATTGCTGGGGAAATGTCCTCCCTACAGATAAAGTATTCAGTTTTGGAGGTGATATCTGTGGACTTCACTCTGCTAGAAAATAGCCTGAACACTAAATTCATCTCACACAGAACACTGTAATTACTGTAGTTTTCGGAGTGTCACTGAAGGAGTAATTTGTGAACTGAGGACTGCTGGGTGTGGCTGATCATTTCTTGTCTCAGACCAACACGAGGACATAACAACACTGGAATGTATTTCATAAAGCTCCTCAACTATAGCAGGTCATAGAATAAGACAAAGAGTTTAAAAGCCTCCCTCCCACGATGCAATGGACGGGGGGAAGGGGGCTCAGCAGCATTTCAACCTCCTGCTAACACTTTTTTCTGCTGCGTCTACATGCTGTTACCTCCGACCCTGACTCCCGAGCACTCATGCAGCAGGCAGGGAGCCAGCTTCAAGACAATGACAAAGCATTTCAGGCCGCATAGTCTGACACTCCCCCACCTCTCAACAGTCCCCTATGCAGCGCTTTGCATTCACGGGAGCTAGGAGCGCCACAGCTCCAGCTCCGTCCTGCGGTGCTGCATGATCACAACCCTGCTGGGAGGACGGGGAGAGGGGCTCGGCGACAATGGGAACGAGCGGATTTGAAACAGCTCATGGAGACTCGCCCGGCAAATCCTTCAGCGGTGCCAGAGGCGAGTCTCCGGGGGCGGGGGCGAGGAGCGGCTCCCTGCCCCCAACCCGCACGCCGGGGCCGGGCAGGGCACCGCTCCGTGGGCGCCGCGCGGCTCGCTACTCACAGGCCGGCGGCAGGAGGCGGCGGGTCCCCCGAGCGGCCCCCGGAGCCCCGCGGCCTCGCGCAGGCCCCGGACCGCAGCGCGCGCCGGCCCCGGCCTCCACATGGTGCCGCCGCCGGAGGAGGAGTCGGCCCAGCCCGCCCCCAGCGGCCGCTTCTGCGCGCCTCAGCCCAACTCCCCGGGACTGGCCCGGCGCCGCAGCTACCGCCCTCCAGCGGCGCGGGGGCCTGTCCGCTGCCGCCCGACCCCCGCGGCCCCTTGTTGTAGGGCCACCGCCCGGAGCCCGTGGGGTTATTCCGAGAGCCCCACCCACTCAGTGCCATGGGCCAGCAGCGGCTGCAGCGCCGCTGGGGCTGTGTGTGTCCCCTCACCCCTTCGCCTGCCCTTCGTCACTCCCCCCAGCCGGGCAGCTCTCAGCCTCTCACATTGCCAGTCCAAGCCCCTGGCTTTACTAGTTGTGGCTCTGACTAGTCAGTGCTAGCAGCAGCCTCCCCTCCTGCCAGCTTTGAAGCCAGGTAGGTCTCCCTGAATTAGAAAAGTCTGGTTATGGGGACAGAGGGCAGCATGGGACTCAAGGCTGGTTGTACCGCCCCGTGCACACTCACTCCAAGAGAGCAAAACCTGGGCTAACTACTTAGACATGCTACATTTCCATCTAAACCCAGAAGAGTGGAGATTGAATTTAATATACTCAATTTCATTCCTTTCTGACAGAGTATATGCATATTTTTAGAAGTATGAAATAATGAGAGAGACAGTCCAGGAAAGCTTTAATGCTAGAGAAACTATACATGATTACAATAAGTAGAACTAAAAACAGAAGAATTGGCAATGGCTGGACCACCTATCTGTATTCTCAGAGCTGATCCTGCAGCTCGTGGTTTTTCCCTTGCCCTGCTTCCAGCGCTCATCAAACTACTGGGCACCTCATTACAAGGACCAAAAGTCTCCAAAGGTTTCCATCACTTCTGTCCCCTTCCAACAGCCATAACCACACTCAGCCACACTTCCAGCTTTCATGGACATGGTAAAGGGAGCACCCCAACCTGGACCATACCATGTCTCTGAAGGACACCAGAATCTGGTAGATTGTACTTTTGAAAATCCCAAACACAAAGTGACTTAGGAGCACAACTCCCAGTGACTTTCAAAAACCTTGCCCTATGTAAACATTTCTGGTGAAATGTTCTTAAGAACAAATGCTTCCATCCAGTTGAAGACAAACTGTGGTTGACCCAACTGTGTAAATGAGATGAACTTTCACAAATGTTATCACACAAGACTATACACATTCCTGAAGGAAAAAAAAATCTGAATGTCATTTTTTCCAGATCCTATTGAGTTCAGTCACAATATCAGAACACAGCAAGTAAGATTAAAACCACTGAAGTTCCTCTGTGGAGCAAAAAAAATCTATTGCTGTTACATCAGACTTCAACATGAACACTGCTGCTCACCAGAAATCTGTTTTCCCATCCCAAGAGCAGCTTTTTCACTAATGGTCCAGTAGATGGAGAGCTTGCACTTCCCTCTACTGCAGGGGTCGGCAACCTTTCGGAACTGGTGTGCCAAGTCTTCATTTATTCACTCTCTAATTTAAGGTTTTGTGTGCCAGTAATACATTTTAACATTTTTTTAGAAGGTCTCTTTCTCTAAGTCTATAATATATAACTAAACTATTGTTGTATGTAAAGTAAATAAGGTTTTGAAAATGTTTAAGAAGCTTCATTTAAAATTAAATTAAAATGCAGAGCCCCCGAACCGGTGGCCAGGACCCAGGCAATGTGAGTGCCACTGAAAATCAGCTCATGTGCCATAGGTTGCCTACCCCTGCTCTACTGGATGCGGCAGGGTGTGTATACTAGAATACATATCCTGCTACGGGATTTTAATTGGGTAGGTAGGGGGAAAAAGTGTGCAGTTTGTAAATACTGTTTAAATCAAGGCCTCATCTACACAGGAAAATGAACCGGTATAGCTACTGAGTCTCCCCCTGTAGACACTATTCCAAAATAAAAGTGACATTATTCCAGCATAATTACTGCTCTCACAAAATGGAATAATTATTCCAGGAAAAAAAAAAAGACTCATTCTGGAATAATATCCAGGAAGGGAGTTATTCTGCAATAGATATTCTGGGCAATTTCCCTGTATAAAAAAGACCTTACACTGATCTAGTAAAGGGAAGATGATGTCCCATCTACTAAAATAGAAAGTGTAATGGAAATAAGTATCCCCTCTACAAAAAGACCTTCCCCGTTAAAACAGAGAAATGTGTAATTTCCATTTCTTCCAAAGAGGGACTTTTAAAAAATGTAATACAGTCCCAGCTAACATCTGAATTCTGTGAGGTTGCAGCAGTAAATTGTTATTATTTTGATTTCTGTGTACTGCACCTTTAGATTTCTAGGAGTCTGCTGTCTAGAGACGGCAGCTGCAATTTTATGAAGCAGAATAATTTTGCATGTTACAGAGAAGACATACACAGTGCTTTTTCATAAAGACTTTACTTTTGTTCTTTTGTTGTTTACCTTAACCTGATGTAACAGTTTTCTCAGAAAAATACAATTTACTCATTAGATCTAGAGAAACATAAGCTCCATCTAGATATACAAACACACAGTAAATTTTCAAATGAGACCATAAAAAGCAATGTTTGCTGGAGCCATCAAAGATCTCATCACACTTTTCATAACCATAGCAAATCACCTCACCCTGTTAGCAGCCAGAGTTCCCTACACTGACTGATTACCAACCTCTCATCCTAGAGGTGCTTGCATTTCTGTGCTATTGTGTTTCTGTTGCCTTTTGATTCCAAAGCGTAAATATGACACTCATTTTGGTTCAAGATGGCCCAACCCTCCTTCTTTATATTCTTGTCTCTCCTCTCTTTGCTAAGGGTAATGAGGGACACAGTATAAAGGATTAGCGACATTTAGATGTAGTTTTCATTCTCTGTTTCATCCTCTAACGCTGGTTTTTTTTGTGGTAGTTTCTGTCTGCCCACCCAGGGGCGGATTAGGGTTTTGTGGGGCCTCTGGGCTAGAGCAAGTGGGGGCCTCTCCCCACCCCTTCAGCTTGCAGTTCACCCTCTTCCCTCCCCTCCCCCCACTCCTGCCATGGAAATGGGCTTGCCCTGCTCCACCCGCCCATTGGTCACTGTGCCCACCTTAGGCTTGGTCTACACGATTTACTTCAGTATAACTATGTTACTCAAGGTTTGAAAAATCCACTGCCTTCAGCGACGTAGTTATACTGACCTTAATCCCTCTTGTAGACAGTGCTATGTTGGTGGGAGAGCTTCTCCTGCTGAGATAGCTACAGCCTCTCGGGAAGGTGGATTTATTAAGCCGACGGGAGAGCTGCACTGACGTACATTTGTAGTGTAGCGCTTCCCTGATATCTTCAGTAAATTCCAATCCGTGACTGAGAAATGTTGGTTTCTCTCTGCTTGAGATGGATCAATGAATTCCTGTAGATGAAGTGTCCTTTCCTCATTGTTAGCACTTGCACTAGTCAAGCAGAATGTGTAAATAATGAGCTTGTCAACAACGTTAAAGTTAATGAACTGGCACTTTACAAGACACAGCTGAAGTTAAATGCATCAGATTAGTAGTAATGGAGAATGATTTCAGCAGTCCTGAGTTGATGGTTTCTGCAGCTTCTGGAAGGGTGGTTTTCTTACTCCCTAGTGCTAGACAGACCTCACAATGATTTAAGTAGTTAGAAATTTCTAAACATTTTCAAATTGCTTTCATGTTACCCTTGAATGTAAATTGAACAGTGACTGTACTACAGCTGTTAGTATTAACACCTCTTTGGTTTTGCCTTTAACAAACAAATCCAGTAATAACCCCTACAAAATGGCTGTGTTTCATAAAAGTAAGGCCCAGATTTGTAAAGGTATGTAGGCCTTTCTGTATGCAGTGTTGCACTGCTTAAGGGATTTTGTAACCTACATATTTTCAAAAGGGATCTAGGCACTGAGGAGTCTAAATCACTTCAGATTTAGACTCCTTAGTGCCTAGATCCCTTTTGAAATATTTAGGTTTCTAAATCAGTTATGTATTATACCGAGTGCAATGCCTAAATACCTTTAAAAATCTGTGCTTAAATATGATTTAAAAAATAGCAATTAAAATCATTTTCTTCTTTTTAAACTATTTTTTCAGGAGATTAAACCTGAGTTTTGTTCATCAGTGGACTTACATGGTACGAGTTGCCATAGTTTTGACATTTCACTAGCAGAGTCATAGAAAGATCTATATTAAGGTTTGTTTGTTTGTACTAACCAGGTTAAAAATTTGGCCTATCCATATAATGTTACATAGTTTTCTTCATTTGGATTAACTCCCATACCATACATATAGCACATCAGGCACAATATGTTTCTTTTAAATTGTATGGACCGAAGCATTGTGATATATTTGTACCTGTTTGAACTGCTGTCAAATACTTTAAAGTCTGCTTATATGGCTTTTTCCTTCTGGTACTCAGCTGAAAAGAGATGGTTTGGATAAAAAAACACTAATATATGCATGCCTTCACCCAAAATTTATAATGAATCTTTTGTAAGGTTTAAACAAGTTTTAAAATGAGAAGGGAGGTGAGGAGAATGGTTTCAGTTGTTCCCTTCCTCTGCACTTTCTGGTTCTAACTCGCTATGAAAGTATCTATATGCTGAAAGGTTTCAGAGGGGCAGCCGTGTTAGTCTGTATCAGCAAAAACAACTAGGAGTACTTGTGGCACCTTAGGGACTAACACATCTATTTGGGCATAAGCTTTCGTGGGCTAAAACCCACTTCATCAGATGCATGGAGTGGAAAATATAGTAGGAAGATATATATACCCACTACATGAAAAGATGGGAGTTGCCTTACCAAGTGGGGGGTCAGTTCTAAGAAGACAATTCAATTAAAGTGGGCATCATAGGACACCATCATAGGACCTAACCACATCAGCCGCACCATCAGGGGCTTATTTACCTGCACATCTACCAATGTGATAAATGCCATCATGTTCCAGCAATGTCGCTCTGCCATGTACATTGGCTAAACCGGACAGTCTCTATGCAAAAGAATAAATGGACACAAATCAGACGTCAAGAATTATAACATTCAAAAACCAGTTGGAGAACATGTCAACCTCCCTGGTCACTCAAACAACAGACTTAAAAGGGGCAATTCTTCCACAAAAAAAAATTAAAAAACAGACTCCAACAAGAAACTGCAGAACTGGAATTAATTTGCAAACTGGATACAATCAAATTAGGCCTGAATAAAGACTGGGCGTGGATGGGTCACCACAAACACTAATTTCCCCATGCTAATTTCCATTAGTGTTACTCACACTTTCTTGTCAACTGTTTGAAATGGCCACCCTGATTCCCACTATAAAAGTGATTTTTCCTCCTGTTGATAATAGCCCACTTTAATTGAATTGTTTCATTAGAACTGACCCTCCACTTGGTAAGGCAACCCCCATCTTTTCATGTACTCTGTATATATATCTTCCTACTATATTTTCCACTCCATGCATCTGATGAAGTGGGTTTTAGCCCACAAAAGCTTATGCCCAAATAAATTTGTTGGTCTCTAAGGTGCCACAAGTACTCCTCATTGTAAATGCTGAAAGGCTGTTATTGAATTCCCAGACCAATCTTGCTAGAAAGCTTAAATCTCATGAGGTCTGACCATAAAGTAGAGTAGAGGCAATTAGAGGTGAGGATTATCAAATTAAGAAATCTAAGAATTGCCAGACTGGATCAGGCCTGTAGTCTGATTAGTGCAGTATTCTGTCTCTGACAGTGCCCAGCATCAGAGGATTCAGAGAAAGGTACAAGAAATCTCATATTAGGCAGATGTGGGATAATCTACTCTCCCATTAAAAGTTTGTCTATGCAGGGAAATTACTGGAATAGATATTCTGGAACAGCAACAGCAGAATAGTTTATTAATTTCCCCAGGTACACTAGCCCTACTCTCTTTCTATTCCTTGATGGAGATTAAACTCTGAAACATGAGGTTTAACCTCTCTTCCAAAAATTGGTTAGTGTTTATAACAACTCTGGGTATTCATAGATTATAAAACTACAGGATCATGTAAACCATTTGATCATCTAGTTTGACCTCCTGTGTAACAAAGCCTGAATTAAATCCTGTTTGAACTACAGCATCTCTTTTAGAAAAAACATCCAATTTTTATTTAAAAATTCCCAGTGATGGAGAATCCACCACAAGCCTCGGTAAATTGTTCCAACAGTTAATTACCCTCACTGTTGTTAATTTGCACCTTAGTTCCAGTCTGAATTTGTCTAGTTTCAACTTCTAGTTGTTGGATCCTGTTATACTTTTGCCTACTAGATTGATAGGAGAGGACTGTTCAAATTTTGTTTCTGTAATGGGGTTCACACTGTGCCCCTGAGTATTCAGCCCCTGGGCCTCCCTCTTCAATGACTCAGGGACACTTCAGTCTAATGCAACACCCATGATCTTTATTCTCAAAAGGTTTCCCACCACCAGTTCCCAACTATATACAGGCTTCACAGCTACTTTGCCTACAACTGGGCTGGCCAGCAACAGACTACAAGGAGCCTGCTCCCACTTCCTTCTGTGCCTGACCTTTCTCTTTCCCTCCCCTGTCTCTGGCTTCCTCCCTGCCTTTATAGCGCTGGGCTAATAAGACTGGCAGGTGCAGCCAGGCAGGCACTGGGCTATTTGCCCAGCCCCAATCCATTCCCCTTGATTAGGGCTGGAGTGGCAAGAGATGATTAAGGGTTTCTCAACCAGCACCCTGCCACAGTTTTTCATGTAGGTACTTAAGGACTGAGCAAGTTATTCTTGTTATCCAGATGTGTCTCATTCCTTTGTAAATCTTGTGAAGCTTTTGGCCTCAGTAACATCCCACAATAATGAATTCCACATTAACGCTTGAGAAGCTTGTTACAGTCCTGGGTGATTCTTCGTGCCCCCCCTCCACCTTCCCCACTGCACAGGTCACAGGCAATAAACAAAAATTCACGGCGCATGATCTGTCCATGAGTTGTACTATATACCCCTAACTAAAACTTGGGCAGGGGGCTGTGGATGCTCTGGGGGGCAATCTGAGGGGGTGGCCCAGGACCCTCCACGTGCCTGGAGTGCGGGGGGGCTAAGAACAACCCCCAGCCCATGTCCCTACCCCCAAGGCTCCCCACACACCCAGGGCAGGTGGGGGTTCTGCAACTTCATACCGACTCCCCACAGCTGCCTGCGCAGCTCTTCCCGACCTGATTCCGACTGGGGTGGGGAGTCGCAGCCTGGCCATGGTAAGAGCTGCGTGGGCAGTTGTGAGGTGCCATGGAGTTGCAGACCCTGCATCTGCCCCAGGGTGGGGAAAGGAGGGGCAGGACCCCTGGCAGAATGGGTGAGCTAGCCAGGGGCTAGCCTACGCAAGCCTGTTGGTCACCCACCGCCCATGGACAAACTGGAGAAGAGCCCAGGGGCTGTTGGGCCCTGCCCCCTACCATCACAAGTAATCCCATTATACAGTGCACTCAGATTTGTCCAACTCTCTTTTGCAACTGATTAAGTTGTTTGTCCCCACAGATGCTGTTCCAGAACCTCACCACTTTGATGGTTAGAAACATTCTTCTAATTTCCAACCTGAATTTGTTCATGGCCAGTTTATATTCATTTGTTCTTAAATAGCTCTTCATCCTCCCTGGGATTTACCCCGCTACTATCTACAGAGAGCAATCATGTCTCCTCTTGGCCTTCTTTTTGCTAGACTAAACTAGCCAAGCTCCTCCTGTCATTTCTCATCAAATAGACACTATAGTCTCCTGATCATCCTAGTATCTCTTCTCCACACCTGTTCCAGTTTAAATTAATTTTTCTTAAACACCCTTAGATCTTTGTCCATCCCGTGCTTTGCTGCACATTGGGCTACCCACATTTGCCATCCTTGCCTGTCAACTGCCCTTCTCTCCAAATCTTCCCATTTAAAGTTGAGGTGCTTGATGTCATTCAGAACTGTTTGTTTCCATGTTAATTGTGGTCTTCCTCTCTTTCTTCTTGCGTTTTCTGGCTTCTATTCAAGGGCAGTATTTGGTAAGTGTTCTTTTTCCATTCCCAGCACATATCCCAGCCACTGAGGTCTTCTTTTCTAGATTATTTGTGAGAGGGTGCCTTATCCAGTCATTTTTCTGACTTCATTTGTCTTCCTGTCTCTATATATTATTCCCAATATTCTTCTCAGACATTTGTGATGAAATGCATCCAGCTTTTGCATCTCTTTCTTGGTAAGTTGCCATGTCTCACTGCTATATGTTGTGATGGCGATAACAATTGCTTTGTACACACATTCAGTTTTGTCTTGAGGGAGATGTTTTTGAGTTGCCAGATGTTTTTGAGTCTTCCAAATGCAGCTTTTGCCTTCCCGATCCTTATTTCCTCGGAACAAGTACCACCTTAGCCCATGGTACTTTCAAGATACATAAAATTGTCCACCTTCTCCAGTTTCCATTTTGATTTTTGTCTCTATAATCCCCATTAACATAACTTTGTATTTCTTTGCATTGTATCTCAAACCTATCTTCTCCATTACTGCTTGGTTTGTGCTTTTTTGTAGTCTGTGGGCTTCTTCATTGATAAGAGTGATGTTGTCAGCAAAATCTAGATCAAATAGCCTTGAATTGTTCCATTTTAGGCCATTTGTATCACTGTCTCATTGTTTTAATCCATAGTCGATTACTAGCATAAACAAAAAGGGAGACAGGACACACCCTTTCCTTACAGCTGTCTTGATACTGCATGGCTTACTCAATCCATTTTCCATTTTAATGCAGCATTTTGAGTTGGTATAGAATGTTTATTAAACATAGGTGACCGGAATTGTACACCGTATGCCAAATGAGGTCTTATCAGTGCTTTGTACAACAGCATTTATGCTTCTCTATCTCTATTGGAAATGCCTCACCTAATATATCCTAGGATCGCATATGCCTTTTTCACAGGTGGCTCAGTCATCCTGTGCTCAGCTCACATGCCCAGTATCTCTCTCCTCCTCTATCATTTCCAACTGATGAGCCTCCAATTTGCAGTAAAAAATTTTTTACTATTAGATCCTAAGTTCATGGTGTTGTACTTTGTACTATTGAATTTCATCCCATTTGTCACTCGTTTTCAGGGTCATCCAGATCTTCCTGTGTAATACTCCAATCTTCCTCTGTATTGACAATTTCTTCCAACTTTGTATCAGCAGCAGATTTCATTAGTACACTCCTACTTTTTGTGCCAAGGTAACTAAAAAATATTAAACAAGTTTTTTCCCAAGATTGATCCTTGAAGAACTCCACTAAGTAACCTCCTTCCAGTCCAATAATTCACCTTTCAGCATAACTGAGTGCCTTCTCCTTTAGCCTGTTCCTTATCCATCTTACAATGCTTGTACTGATCTGCCTCTTCCCTAATTTCACTAAATAATTTCCTCTGTGGTACTGTGACAAATGCTTTGCTGAAGTCCAAGAACATTAGATCTACTGCACTTCCCTTACCTGAAAAAAATCAGTTATTTTCTCAAAGAAAGAAATCAGGTTAGTCTGGCGTGATCAGCCTACCTTTTTAAAACGTGTGTTGCATTACATTCCCTTTACCATTTATCTCTGTGAATTATTTTCTCCTTCACAATTTGTTCTAAAAGAGAAGATATTCACCCTGTGCAGTAACTGAGGTTCTTCAATTATCTTTGTTCACACTAAGGGCAAAATCATTAACTAACAAAGTTAAACAAATTGTTTTTTCCCCATATAGAAAACAAATTTCATCAGCGAAATTGTCTAAATTTATCACAAGAAAGGGAGAAGAAGAGTCTTATTTAGCTACCCTCTCTGCAATTCTTTGAAATTATACTGTGGTGAGTATGTTTGGGAATGAAATTGATGTTCTATACTTCAGACCAGATTTTCAGAAGTATCCACCTGCAGTGTTACAAACTACAGCTGCTTTGTGCATGCAAATATAAGAGTTACATTCTATCAATTAGTGTGTGCAAGTATAGTTCATATGCACAAAACTAAGTTTTGAATGTGCTGTCACTCACTGAAGCCTGAGTGCACAAAATTCCAAAGTAATCGTAGAGACTGGGTTGTGTTCTAATGAAGGATAAACTAATTTATTGAGTGGATAAGTGACTAAAAGCAAGAATGAGTGAATGAATGAAGAGGCAACCAATTGTATATGCCAGTTGTCTGTATTGAGACAGTCTTGTTTAGCTAGTATCTGAAAGCTAAAATAATGTTTTGGGTGTGTGTGTGTGTGTGTGTGTGTGTGAATTTATAATTTAAGATTTTTGGAATGAGTTTCCCTCATTAAACATTGCAATTATTGTTACTTAGATTTCTCATCATTTCTTTTACCCCCTTCAGAACAAAGAACCAAGTCAGTCTTTTCATTTATAATTTATAATACCATTTGCCTTTTATATGCTGAACACAAAGTGTTCACAAAAATAGCTTCAGATCAGCAAATTAAGTATGAAAATTAAGACTACTTACCAAAAGCCAGCCAAATAATGTCTGGCTCTAATATCACATGCATCTTTAGCTAATTAATTCCAAATAGATTAGTACAGCTAAAAAGGCATAATCCTGTAGTCAGAGTTCAGGAAATTTAGCCAGTCATTATTGCACATGCTTATTAATTCTTCAGCAGAGAGATTTTTTTTTCTCTTGAGGTTGTGCACAGTATCTTTGAATTTGTCCTGATTAAGCTAAGGGTAAAATTCAACACCCCAACGCAGTGGCATTAAATTCTTAGGGTGATATTTGCTTTAGCACAGAGAATAGCATAAGGCCTATTCACTACTTAAGTCTTCAAAATAGAGCTTAAGTGATGCACAGGTTGCATGTTGGCTCTCTGCATAGGAATGAATTTTACCCTCCATGTCTAATGCTCTGTACCACTGAACCCTTCTGCGTCTTAATCTCCCCACCTGAAAAATGAGAGCAACAATACCCATCTCTTAAAAGCATGTTGAGCCCATGGGGGATGTTCCTATATAGAGTTCAAAGCTTTAATATTTTTTAAATCATGCAAGTCCCACAAGGGACTTAAATCATGTAAGGTAATTATAGAAAGTTGAAAAAAAATCTGTAAAAACCATACTACACTTCATTTCTCTAAACCCTCTGCATGCAGATTTCCATGGTTTTCTACAAGAGTTTCACATGAAAAGGAGTTGTGTGCAGGGTCAGGCCTTTTATTTATAATCTGGAAAAAGCTGATAGAATATTGAAAGCAAATGTGCACATCATCGTGAAATGACTCAACAAATGGCTTATGTGCTGAATAGACAGAGTGCTGCTGATTTGCTCTTTATCACTGTCTGCTGTTCACTGGCTTGAGGCACGTAATGGTAAAAGATATCCTGTGGTATAGTGAAGCCAACACCACCTAAATAATATATCAAAGTAGGAGTTTGGTGGTTTTCTCAGTACTGAAATTTTAGAAGAGGTGCAGAAGTATCCAGTTTTTCAGTCAAGGGAGTATGCCACAAAATCTTGTTAAATGCAAATGATACCTTGATTTACTTTTCTCCCCCAGAATTCCACAGGATTACAGAACAGTATCAGTTACAAGGTCACATATAACAAGCCTAAATTATTCCCCATACATTCCCTAGTAGACGTCAACTATCTGCCTTTTCTTCTGGGAGGTTCATATTTAAATTAAAGAATTTAAATATCTGCGTATACACATTTCTGTGTCCTACTTCTTCACATTTTGTTCCCTATAGGGTGTTCTATCTGCCCAGACCTGAAGAAATAAGCTAAGATGACCCTCTTCTAGACCAGAAAACCTAATATTTGGTGACCAGGTCTTCTTGCACATATTTTATTTTTTTCTGGCAGGTGTCCCCTTTTCAACTCTTATTGATGTGCATAAAATGATCCTTCAAGCTTACTTAAAAGCCATCTGTGCAAACTAAATAGCATCCAGTTACTTATGGGTGAGACATGCAGATTCCTTCCAAACCTATTTTGTAGTAAGATTTTCTCATATGGTTTCAGGCTTTAGAGTGCATTAGAACTTCTCTGGGTCAGGCTTGAACCATTGGCCATCAGGAGTGCTCCACTGGATTTCCTTTCACAAAGTCCATTGGCTACACTGATTGGAAAATCATATCAACAGGAACACAATAATGTACACTTCAGAATGAGAGCCTTAGAAAGAAAAGAATCTTTCCACTAATACTTGTAATCAAACCTGGATTTTCTTTTGTCTGCATTGGATGGCTGTTTCTATTCAAGGGGGAAAGCAGGCATGCTGGGGTGACCGTATATAAAACACACTGAACATGATATGTAATCTTTTTATGTGGAGCAAATTCTCACTGAAGATTACAGCATTTTCATTTATAAAGCCTTTTAAGCGGCTACACAGAAGAAAGCATGTTATTTGAGAATTACACAATATAAAAATGCATCCTTGCATAGACAGGTCACTTTTCAATACATTTCTTTTTTCTGGGGTCTTGCTAAGGATAAGTGATTTGGGCATTCTGTAGTCCTAGAGGTAACTGGAAAACTGACACGAATCTACCAAGAAAAATTAAACATCTATCTGTTTTGAAAAAAGTCTCTCTGATGCCAAAAAACTAGGAATTTTGTTTTGTTATGAAAAAACATTTCAGTGAAATTTATTCTATATTTATTATAGATTATGCAGTAAGCAGGAGGCAGTTATCCCACATATACACATTATATGCAGCAGTTTTGGTCACAGGGCATAGATCTCTCTGTTGCTTAAGATCCAGGGTGCCACTGGGAACTGTTGTCTTCCTGAGAGTGGATAAAGCACAGAGCTAGGAATTAGGAGATGAGGTTCTAGTCCTGGCCCTACCACTGATTTTCTATGTACTTGAACAAATTGTATGACCTGGGTTTGTCCATCCCATCTGTAAAATGGGGATAATACTCACCTACTTCACAAAGGTACAGAGGTTTAATTTGTTAATGTTGGGAAACATCCTCACATGGCAGGTTCTACAGAAGTCCCAGCTCCAGTGTCCTATGCTTTATCCATTCTGCAAGGAATGTGATTTTTGGGAGAGATATAATAATCACCAATAGTTTCCATACACCTTAAAGAGGCATTTGTGAAGTCCCTAAATATGCTCCCACACCAAGGTCTGTATTCTTAGAATGATACTTAGCAGACCTTACCCTGCTATGACTAATCTCTGCTCCTATGTGGAACCAGAATGCTTCTACCTTTTTTTGCCTGGCAATTGTTGCACATGGTGAGAGATCTGCAACATTTATCAAACTATACATGTTGCATCTGTTCCTTTGCCTTTCTCCTTCTAGTAAAATGTTTTCCACCCTCTTTTCTATGTGAGGCGATACGGGACAGATTACCTGTTATATACTGTTTGGCACAGTGTATAAATAATGATTCTCTTAGAAAGGGTCAGAAGGACAAGAACAGGCGGTGTATAGACCAGAAATAGCTTGAGATGATGCACCATAGGTTTTGAGAACAAAATATTTTATTTCTGTCAATAAAACTATAGTTTACAGTAGTATTTACTAAATAAATTATATAATTTCTCTTTTACAAGCAATAAACTAAATCACACATTTCAAAGACAATGTATGTACACAACATAAGGCCTTATTATAAATAGCTTTTTTTCTCATTTCACTAACAAACAGTGAAAATATCTTTAGAGGCTATTGTCCATAAAGTAAGTGCAGACATTTACATTAATCCTTGTTTGAAATCAATTTGGACTTCCAACAATATGGACCTAAGTAATTATGATTCCAGGGGAGAAAAAAGTGGAATTAATTTTATTTACCACTGTATTGATGATGGATCTTTAAATAGGTAAAGCAGATTACATATTTTGCTTGTACACAATCACTGAATACATGCAAATGAAATCATGAGAGTCAATAGGAAAATATCACTTTCAAGTCCAAAAAAGGTAATTGGCACTAGTATAGAAAGCATCTTAAATACAGTTTATGCAGTTCTTCACAGTTTAGCAAGCAACAGCACATGATAGCAAAGTGTGGAATGTTTCATGTCACATCTGTCGAGTCTAGCTATCATTTCCACGATTCAAGGTTCCCATGACATTTCTCAGAGATAAGTTCCATTGATTATTACTCTTTGTCTATTAGGCTCAGCAAATTCTTCTCTTTAAATCAGGAGTGCAGAAAGTGCTCTTTATCAACCATGGTCACTTCTTATCCACTTTTACTTTGATTTTCTTTTATTCCCTATTACTGGAAATAGAAAATAATTTAAGAGGTCAGGAGGTTTTGTTTCTTTATTCTGCACTTTATAAAATAGTAATTGGATAAAATCTCTCTCTGTGACCAAAAGCACCCCTGTAGTCACACCCTACACATTATTGTAATAATCTTTGTGCAAAATATGCCTTGCAAGGTATCATTCATAAACTAGTAACACACTGATCATGAATATTCTTGTGTAATGTATATACAAAATGTATACGAAGAATTATGAATAGTAAATGAAATAACAACCGTGTTTACCAGTCTATCTGGGGAAGGAGTAAACTTGTTTCTCAGAGACAAAGGACAAGCTGACACCTCTAGCCAGGTGTCAAAGTTGGTTGGTAATCACCTGTCAAGAGGGCATTCTCTGGCAACAAAGGGGGACAGAAACAAATCTATATGCATCGGCACAGTTGCAGGGAACATGTGGTAAGGATTTACCTTGAGCCAAGTCTAGCTTGTTAAATTTTAGCTACTAGGAAGTATTTTATCTTGATTTTTCTTGTAACCATTTCTGACTTTGATACCTTTATATTTGTACTCACTTAAAACAACCTATTTCTGTAATTAAATACACTTGTTTTAATTTTAATCTAAACTAATCCGGTGTTGTGTTTAAACTGAACTGTTTGGTAACACCACTTAAAGTAGCAAACTGTTGAAAATTGACCCTTTACAAGACAACAGACCTTTAATATCCAGACTGTCCAGGACAGGGGCTGGAAAGTGCAACACACATTTTTTGGGAAAATTTGGGACAGAGTGTGTCGGCCCTGCAAGTAGTAACCAAGTCTGTTGGAAGCTAGAGTTTGACTGGTGTGTTGCTGACAGGCTGTTGGGATCAGAGTGGCTGGACCAGGGCTGCAGCTATATACAGACACTACACAATGTTAGGCTGTTTGTGAGTGGCCCTGGTTGGGAGCTACAACAACAAAGCATTGTGAGGCACTCAAGGTTGCCGATTGCAGCCTGGAATGAGAGAGACACCCTCCATCTCCACGCTTCAGTAACTTGCAGTATAGTTCTGCAGTGATCCTCTTTTTTTTTTTTTAAATTCACATGCATAGTATTATCTTCTCCCCTGTAAAATAGTATCCCTCTTACATTTATGCCTGTGAATATTGATATACTTAATACATAAAACCAATATTTGCTCTTGCAAGATGTTGGGCAACCTGGATATCACTGAAGTCAGTGAAAGTGAAGGGCATCAGCCAATCACACGAGGCATTTATAACCTTGTAGGATTGATCAGGTCCTTAGAATGCACCGGGGGCAAAATCCTGGTCTCACTGAAGTCAGCTACAAAACTTCCATTAACTTCAAAAGGACCAAGATTTGGCCCTTAGAAAATAACTAAATATACATTCCTCCAGGTGTAGGTTTTCTTATGGAGCTGTAAAGCCTCATGAATAATTAACGCATATGTAAATAATAAAGCTACAAAAGTCACTCATAATATGACCAATGAACATGACATTTAAAATTATATAACAGTTACTCTATTCTATAATATTACTGGAGAAACTCATTTCTATAGCACAAATTTTATTTTTAATATTTCTGTAGGATCAGGTGTGTCTATATTGGGCACTTAAATCAAGGTCAATTGGATCCCCAACAAACTTCTAGAAAAAACCAGGGAAGACCATAATTGACATCACTAGAATTTCTAAAGTGAAAAAAACCCAAACCAATCCAGACTCCACTTTAAGAACTTCTTTGTCCATCCAAATAAAGCACAGAGGGCACAAAAGCCCCATTTTTATTAAACTCTTTTCTAGGTCACTGTTAACTTTAGTTCCAGATAAAGGTATTTAATTAACCTTCAAACAACTCAAGAAAAGAATCTAACCTTGGCAGTGGAGGAAAATGAAAGCTCCTCAGGCATTCTGAATGGCTTCTTATTTAGGAAAAGGCAACCAACAGATAGAAATCATACATTTATTTTAATTAGCATTTTTGGTATCTGGCATCAGGCATATGATCCACGTTACACTACTGCAAACTTTCAGAACTGTGATTCAGTTGTACACTGGAAAATGGTGCAAGCAGAATTTTGTAATCAGTTGCTTACTGAATAGACAAGCATATATATCCTCATCCTCAGTGTTTGGACATGACGTCCTGGCCATGGCAGGCTATGCTGCTATATGTGGGACGTGGGTTCAGTATGCAAAGTAATTTACTATGTAAAGTGAAACTGCTGAATAGGTGACTAGAATGAATTTGAGTGGATGGATGAAGCGGAACTGATGACTGAATAGAAGGAATATATTTTGATGACTGAGTGAAGTGAACCTGACAAATGGATTTTTTTTTAAATCATCAATTTTGCAAGAAGACAGAACTACATAAATCACTTTGTTAGCATGTTTTCATGAGACCAGGATACATGAAGCACAGTTTTCCCATTGATAACTGAGCTAGTGTGTGGCTGAGGGGCAGGGTCTGAGTGGCTATTGTTACATCTTTGGAAAGGGTACAGTACGCATTCTCTCACCACACCAGTTGAACTCGGGCTCCGCCCTCACTTCTCTTAGCCCTCAGAGACCAATAGCACTGCTGGCACTTGCTTTAAGCGGTTCCTGTACTGTACTCTCTGCAACTGTGACTAGCTTCTCCTTGCTCGTTCTCACATCCCCGACCTGAACAGGCTAGTCACAACTGAGCCCTAAACATTTAGGAAAGAAGCTGCACACAGTTTACAATGTGGAAGGAGGAGGATTGACAGGACTGTAGCTGGACATGACTACAGACTGACAGAATTAGTGCTGTGTCACAAAAATGATGCTCATGGTAGTGAGAAGAAAGGCAATTGGGCTGTAGGGAATTGCTGTCTGGAATGCCCCACTCTGGGACCAACCCTATGCACCTCATTTCAGGCAAAACTCCCATCTTCAATGTTCAGGAACTGTTTCTCTTTGAGCAATACCTACGGTGCAGTTGTTGGAGTGACACTGAGGGCAACCAGAGAAGCACCGTTTCCTGCCCATATTGATAATGAATGAATATGGTCATGGCGATCAGAGCTGAGATCTTTGATGGGAAACGCATAACAAGACAAAAGTGACCGACAGCTACAATGGGCGAAACACTGAATCAAATAATGAGTTTGTACTAGCCAGGGTTTGTTATGTAATGGATTTAGAACGTGCTCCATCATTTGAGCATATTTTTGTGCTATTAATTTTTTGTGCTATTAATTTTTTGCATGCATTCATTCCTCAGTAAATTGATTTCCTCATGCAGCACATTAAAAAGCCTCAGGGCACTAATAATTTATGGTTTATTGAAATTTACACAGGCTTTCTAGCACTTGAATCACTTTGCTAATGTATTAATTGTAACCTGAAGTACATTCACATTTAGTAAAGCACATTTTTCTTGTATCTGACTTTGATACAAAGAGAGATGGATGTGGTTATATTCTTTCTTAACTTAAAATATGTCCCGTGGTCCAAACTCTGCTCTCAGATGCCCGGGTATAACTTCAGTGAAAGTCAATGGCAGCCATGCACTCATATTCAAAGGACAAAATTAGGACCTGTGTATTTCAAAATGAACATTTTCCTTTTTAAAAAGTGGCAGTAATAAATGGATAAAATACTTTTAATCATATTAGGGTATGTTTACACTTACCGGGACGGTCGACGCGGCGAGTTCGACTGCTCGGAGTTCGAACTATCGCGTCTGATCTAGACGCGATAGTTCGAACCCCGGAAGCGCTAGTTCGAACTCCGGTACTCCACCGCGGCAGGAGGAGTTGCTGGAGTCGACCTTGGAGCCGCGGAGTTCGCTTCCGCGGCGTCTGGACGGTAAGTAAGTCGAACTAGGGTAGTTCGAATTCAGCTACGTTATTCACGTAGCTGAATTCGCGTACCCTAGTTCGACCCCCGAGCTTAGTGTAGACCAGGGCTTAGACTACAAATGTGTACTCCATTTTAGATGCCATTGCAACAATAGATGGCAGTATTGTGGGGTTTTGGGGTCATCCCCCCTCAAAGGAAGATAATTTTGAGGTCCTCCATTTTTGGGTTCAGAGCCTTCGACACCTTGGGCCTGATCTTCAGGAGGTACTAAGCATCCACAGCATCAGTTGATTTGTCAGGACTGGGTCCACTCCATACTACCCAACCTCCCCAATACACACCTTAGGATTCAAAGTCATTTGTTGAGATTTAAAGGAGGGCTCCAGATGCTTTTGTGTTCAGTTCAAAAAAGCTTCTGCACAACACTGACAATGTCACTTAATAAACAGGGGAGCTTTGGACAATATTGTCCATAGACATATACACTATCCCTGGAATGACTGGATGTGGAGAAAACTACTAGAGGGGAGGCTGTTCTAGATTTGATTTTGACAAATAGGGAAGAACTGGTTGAGAATTTGAAAGTGGAAGGCAACTTGGTTGGAAGTGATCATGAAATGGTAGAGTTCACTATTCTAAGGAACGGTAGAAGGGAGAACAGCACATTAGAGACAATGGATTTCAAGAAGGCAGAATTTAGCAAACTCAGGGAGTTGGTAGGTAAAATCCCATGGGAAGCAAGTCTAAGGGGAAAAACAATTGAAGACAGTTGGCAGTTTTTCAAAGAGAGACTTTTTAAGGGCACAAGAGCAAACTATCCCACTGCGTAGGAAAGATAGGAAGTATGCCAAGAGACCACCCTGGCTTAATTATCTAAAATTAAAAAAAGAGTCCTATAAAAAGTAGAAACTTGGTCAAACTACAAAGGATGAATATAAACAAATAACACAAGTATGTAGGGACAAAATTAGAAAAGCCAAGGCACGAAACAAGATCACACTAGGTAGGGACATAAAAGGAAACAAGAAAACATTCTACAAATACATTGGAAGCAAGAGGAAGACCAAGGACAGAGCAGGCCTTGGTTACTCATTGAAGGCGGAAGACAATAACAGAAAATGTGGAAATGGCAGAGGTGCTTAATGACTTCTTTGTTTCGGTTTTCACGTGAATCGGACATCTAAAATAGTGAATGCCAGGTAGGATCAGAGTCTAAAATAGAGAAAAAACAAGTCAAAAATTACTTCGACAAGTTAGATGTCTTCAAATCACTAAGGCCTGATGAAATGCATCCTAGAATACTCAAGGAGCTGACTGAGGAGATATCTGAGCCTTTAGCGATTATCTTTGAAAAGTCATGGAAGATGGGAGACATTCCAGAAGACTGGAAAAGGGAAAATATAGTGCCCGTCTATAAAAGGGAAATAAGGACAACCCGGGGAATTACAGACCCATCAGCTTAACTTCTGTACCCGGAAAGATAATTGAGCAAATAATTAAGCAATCAGTTTGCAAACACCTAGAAGATAATAACGTGATAAGCAACACTAAGCATGGATTTGCCAAGAACAAATTGTGTCAAACCAGCCCATAGCTTTCTTTGACAGGATAACAAGCCTTGTGGATGGGGGGGGGGGGAAGTGGCAGATGTGGTATATCTTGACTTTAATAAGGATTTTGATACTGTCTCGCATGACCTTCTCATAAACAAACTAGGGAAATACAACCTAGATGGACTACTAAGAAGGTGGGTGCATAACTGGTTGGAAAATTGTTCCCAGAGAGTAGTTATCAGTGGTTCACAGTCATGCTGGAAGGGCATGGGGATCAGTTCTGGGTCCACAGGGATCAGTTCTGGGTCCGGTTCTGTTCAATATCTTCATCAGTGATTAGATAGTGGCAGAGAGAGTACACTTATAAAGTTTGCAGACAATACCAAGCTGGGAGGGGTTGCAAGTGCTTTGGAAGATAGGATTAAAATTCAAAATAATCTGGACAAACTGAAGAAATGGTCTGAAATAAATAGGATGAAATTCAATAAGGACAAATGCAAAATACTCCACTTAGGAAGGAACAATCAGTTGTACACATACAAACTGGAAAATGATTGCCTAGGAAAGAGTACAGCGGAAAGGGATCTGGGGGTCAGTGGACCACAAGCTAAATATGAGTCAAACAATGTAACGCTGTCGCAAAAAAAAAGCAAACATCATTCTGGGATGTATTAGCAGGAGTATTGTAAGCAAGACATGAGAAGTAATTCTTCCGCTCTACTCTGCGCTGATTAGGCTCAACTAGACTATTGTGTCCAGTTCTGGGCGCCGCATTTCAGGAAGGCTGTGGCACTCTTGCAAAAAAGTGATTCTGGGATGCATTAACAGGTCTGTTGTGACCAAGACACGAGAAGTCATTCTTCCGCTCTACTCTGTGCTGGTTAGGCCTCAACTGGAGTAGTGTGTCCAGTTCTGGGCACCGCATTTCAAGAAAGATGTGGAGAAATTGGAGAGGGTCCAGAGAAGAGCAACAAGAATGATTAAAGGTCTTGAGAACATGACCTACGAAGGAAGGCTGAAAGAATTGGGTTTGTTTAGTTTGGAAAAGAGAACACTGAGAGGGAACATGATAGCAGTTTTCAGGTATCAAAAAGGTGTCATCAGGAGGAGGGAGAAAACTTGTTCACCTTAGCCTCTAATGATAGAACAAGAAGCAATGGGCTTAAACTGCAGCAAGGGAGATTTAGGTTGGACATTAGGAAAAAGTTCCTAACTGTCAGGGTAGTTAAACACTGGAATAAATTGCCTAGGGAGGTTGTGGAATCTCCATCTCTGGAGATATTTAAGAGTAGGTTAGATAAATGTCTATCCGGGATGGTCTAGACAGTATTTGGTCCTGCCATGAGGGCAGAGGACTGGACTCGATGACCTCTCGAGGTCCCTTCCAGTCCTAGAGTCTATGAATCTATGTAATTGGAGAAAGTCCAGAGAAGAGCAACAAAAATGATTAAAGGTCTAGAAAACATCACCTGAGGGAAGCTTGAAAAAAATTGGGTTTGTTTAGTCTGGAGAAGAGAGAACTGAGAGGGGACATGATAAGAGTTTTCAAGTACATAAAAGGTTGTTACAAGAAGGAGGGAGAAAAATTGTTCTTAACCTGTGAGGATAGGACAAGCAGCAATAGGCTTAAATTGCAGCAAGGGCAGTTAAGTTTGGACATTAGGAAAAACTTCTTAACTGTCAGGATGGTTAAACACTAAAATAAATTGTACAAACACTTGTCAGGAATGGTCTAGATAATACTTAGTCCTGCCTTCAGTGTAGGGTCTGGTCTAGATGACCTCTCAAAGTCTGTTCCAGTTCCATGATTCTATGTGCACATAGTATCTGACTCCATACATCATTTAAGGCATAATGCTACACAGTGTATATTCAAATTTTAATCAAGTTTTGAGTATACAATACAAGCATTGAAAATAAAGGATTAGTTAGAAAAACAAACAAGCCAGAGGTTTTATTACAAAGCTCATGTGCTAAAGGATTTACCCTTATTTTCAAAATATACAATAAAGCACAGTATTTATAAAATCAAGTAAATTCCACAACATTTATATGACACTGTTGTATTGCTGGAAGAAATTATTATACTACTCAGAATGGGTTCTGTGCGAAGATAAAAGATAATGGAGACTGTTATTTGGACTATGCAGAATGTTTGGCAAATAGAAACTCCCAGCATCACTGGCCCCATCAGATGAGGAAAGAAGGAACAAGGATATTTTAAGGAGGGATTAAACTATTTTGTTGTGCTTGTTCTCTATATTTTTAGTTATATAAGAATGTTTTGATTATCTCTTATTTTGTTGCTTTGTTCATGGTTAATCAAATATATGTTTATACTTAACATTTAGCAAGAAATTTACCTTCGTTATATTATTTTATTTACTAATTAACTGCATCTTCCATAAGAAAAAAGCACACTGATATTTTAAATATGTATAAATTAGCTATTAAAAATTCATGGATTTCATACAAATGCCTCTATTTTTCTGGAGTCTTTAATTAAAAAAAAGTATTTATTTATTTAAAACTAATTAATTGAAAACATTCTTTAGCCATCTGACATCAACCCACCATTCTTACACTACTTGAATATTTGGCAACCACTGAGATTGCCTTGAACTTATTCTGCATGAAGCATGCTTAGTCATGTATTATTAATAAATTCTAAGTTTGATTAATTTCGTATCTGGACTAAAAAGGTTCAACAGGAAAATAAAATAACCAGCAGTATTTTACAGTCAAGTCTTACAAAAGTATTTTAATGTGAAGTAGGACACCAATTAAAGTGATCATATGTCCCAATTTTTCATGTAATGTCCTAGAGTCTCAGGATCTTCTTTTATGACACCTGAAATGTATGTTTTCCCCCCACTTCAAACAACATATTTGGCTTTTTTATAGTCACAGCATATTTGTTCATAAAATATTGTTATACAATGTGGAATTTGTTCTATTTACCAGGAACATTTCAGTGGAACGAGGGTTCAGAGTAATGACTAGTGTTTGGAGTGAAAAGAAAAACTGAATGTCAAAGTTGTTCTTTTGCTCAGAGAAATAATGTTAAATGACACTTGTTCAATGTTTCATGATAATTAACTCATAATGATAAGCTAGTGGAAAAAATCCTCTACTCCAAGTCAGAAGCTGGCAGTAACAACATCAACACTTTTTTTTTAAAATGTCCTTTTCTGTGTCTCTTTCACAACTTGAAAATGTGTCATCACAATTTTCCTGGTTTTCAGTTTTGAAAACATGGTCACCTTAACATTTTGTCATTAATGTGCTTTCAAGGTTGTCTTCTTCCTCCTCCCTCCCCATATGTTCAGAACAGCAGCTGCAAGAGAGCATTGTTGCTATTTCTACCCAGATTTAAGAGTTTAAGAAGCAACAGCCTCTAATGCTGAGTGACTAACCAGGACTTTGGTCGGCAATGGACTTCCAGGAAAAGTGACTGCAGGAGTATGGCACTACACTTCCTTAGCAATCCCCAATATTGGTAGTTTGTCACAGGCATTCGCAGTGCAACATGTAATATATATTAGACATAGCAGACCCAATTCTGATCTCACACTAGCATGGACATGAACCGAGTAACTCCACACCAGTTTAAAATTAGATGAGAATCAGGTCCAGTAGCTATGAACGAATTTCTGGTGGCTGATGCTCATATACAAAGGCCAGAAAACAAATGGCCAAAAAAACCAATATAAAATGGAAGTTCTCTGTCCTGATTTTGGCTTCCCCACAAAATCCATGAAATACTCTGGAGGCTTTTCACAATAGAAGCCATATAGGGGGTTTCCATGTGGGTGTGGTCTATACATTTGTCTGTGTAAACCCCTTTACCTTTCTATGGCATGTAAGCAGCACCCCAAACCTGCAGATTGGATTACTCCTATTCTGGACTGAAATCTCCTTTGCAGGGCTTGGCAACTGCTTGGAGATACAGATGGCAAAAACAGTCAAGACGACATTTGCGGGATTATGTGCACCTGTTTCTATGATGAAATAGTGCAGTTCCAGAAGCTGTCCATTAATACAACACCCAATAAACAAGAGCTCTTGTCTGGAACAAACTCTTTAATTTCTACCAACCCCCGCCAAGTTTACCCAACCATCTAAATTCTGTGTTATACATGATATTGTTCAGAGCTAGATACTCTGCCCTCTCTGTAGGTGGCAAGTCCATTTTATTTTACAGTTTTCCTCATTTATAGGATAAAGACATGACTGATCTTATTTTATTGAAGTCCTAATATTCCTTAAGAAGCTTAGCACTTCAAAGCAAGAGGAGTAAGGCAATGGAGTTATTGAAATGAAGTTAGATATTATAATGTGTAATACTTTAACAGACAAGGTTTTAGAAACTTGTCTTGCAACAAAACCATTGATAAGGATTATTAACCAGCCTGCTAACAAGATAACCTTCAAATGACATTTAAACCGGTTTTCCATTAATGATTGACTTGTGTCAATTTTTCTATGACGATGTTCAACAGATGGTTAAATCCATCTGAAAGTAGTCATCTTTGATTTGTCTAGTTTTCCTAGGAAATGCATGATTAGAATGACCAGCTTTGGTGCTTTGTTCATGAAAACCATTTAATCATGATCCTAAACACAGAAAATGGAAGTGCACTCCGATCTATCAGCTGTGAATTAAGCTGAAAACATATCACTGTTACTTCAGTTCTGAGCCTTATTTTAATCACAGATTTACCATAGCTTCAAACTATATATGATGATCTAATGAGGTCTTCAGAAGTAAAAGGCTTGTGCACACAGACTGCGTCACTGACCCTTCCTTCCTCCAGCATACAACGTCACAAGACACCTGCTGGTCTGGGACATCCATTTGATTCTTTTGAAGTAGTTGGCAGATGCAGAATTAGGCTGTCTACACTATAGCCTATGTCAGCATAATTTATGTCGCTCCGGGGGATGAATAAACCACCCCCCCGAGCGACACAGGTACACCAACTTGTGTGCCCAGCGCCGTTGGCGGGAGAGAAACTTCTGCCACTTGCGGAGGTGGTTATTTTATGCTGGCATAGTGTGTCTTCACCATAGACATGACCTCAGACCCTTATCAGTTGGGTGACATAACCTTGTCTCCATAACTCTTTTATAGTAGAACAAAAGCTTGACGACCATCAGGGCATAGTTTCTTCCTACTTGTCCAGGCTTTTGCCTGAGGGGCAGAGTGCTGTGTACACAATCTTCTCTAAGGAGTAGGATTTTATTTACATTGCTATTCACACTGATCAATACATTTAGTGTTTTAATCAGTTTTGTATATTCACCCAGAGGCAAAGTGATAAGAAGTGTTACCTTCACCTTGAATGGTCACTTACAACACTAACTCTTTATGCAAAACAATCTATTCCACCGTGTATTTAGCTGTGACACTGAGTACCTTTCGCAACCTGAAGAAGAGTTCTGTGTAAGCTCGAAAGCTTGTCTTTCACCAACAGAAGTTGTTCCAATACAATATGTTACCTCACCCACTCTGTCTCTCAAATCTAAAAATACATGCCTCAGAGAGTCATAATGAGAAAGTTTAGCACTTCAATTAAATCCACACTAAGTTATTCCCACCACTGGATTTCCCAGCACATTCTGTCTTTTGTGCATCTTTCTTTTAGACTGTAATCTTTATTTTGGGGTTTATTGTATTTACGTGTCCATTAGCATTTGTGCTAAGGAAATAATTAAAAATAAGCATATTATAGTTTTCTAAGCAAAATAAAATGTTTAATCTAGGCTGGATTTTTAGGGAGGGAATGAAGGGAAGAGGAGATCCCTGTAACTACTGTTTATACCTCTATTTCCCCTGATTTCCAACCTTAGCGAGTGCTCCATTGGTGGTGAATATTAATGTCAACAACAAACCAGCAACAAGGCTGATTTATACAAATAGTAGAGTCGAGTGTAATGGGTTGCTTGATGGACACAAAATTGTCAGTTAAACCAGTTCTATATATACGTGAGCACTGGCTGTTTGCAACTGGTACTGAAGTGGGGAGCAATGACTGTTACATGGGTTGGATTATTAAATTAATTTGGATTATTAAAGGTGTTCAACACATTCAGTTTTGCATCGCTTGAAAACTACTCAGGAGATAGAACATGTGTGTGATAGCACATGTAAAGTGCAAGGA
Source organism: Mauremys reevesii (assembly GCF_016161935.1). Taxonomy (NCBI): domain Eukaryota; kingdom Metazoa; phylum Chordata; order Testudines; family Geoemydidae; genus Mauremys; species Mauremys reevesii. The sequence goes on along the minus strand of NC_052628.1, from coordinate 90,433,126 downwards.
CAGCATGGGGATCTGAAACACAAACCACTGTAACAGGCCTACTGGATCCCGTGGGACAAGAAAGCCAGGAACCATGAGACATCAGGAAATACAGAATCCTAGGATAATCCTTTTCTAAGTGCTAAATGATTGTCACCTTTGGGGATTTTTCATTCTAATCACAGACATATTTTCCTTTTTTCTCCACTGTAATTCATGCCAAAGTTTCACATAAAAAACTCTTGCCTTCATCCTATTAATCTTTTGCCTGCTCCATTTTTGAGGAAATTTCTATTTTCCATTTTAAAAACACAAAACCCCTAGAAAAATAGTCCCAACACAGTATCGTCACATGAAATTGAATGTATTTGGGTGGCAGGGGGAGAGACAGCAAGTATTGATTTTATTACAAAATGCTGTCATCATGCTGGGATTTCCAAACGGACCTGAAAGAGAGATCTGTCCAAATCCCCATTAAAATCTAATTGGATTTCGGTGTCTTTGGGCCTTGAAAATCCTAAACATAGTGATCAGAGTTATTTAAAAGCAGGACTGCACAGACATACATGTAGATAATCCAAACCGTAGGCTTATAAAGGAGTTTCTCACTTCAAATAATGAAATTTGCTATACAGCAACACACAGACTACTCACTGGGAACCACAGCAAAAGAGGAAAGCTGTAACTTCAACATACTTCTGCAGCCAGAGCTGTGTCATTAAGAGTGAAAAAGGAACCACTGTTTATTTTAAGTCCAGCTGTGCAAAACCACTTGTTTTCATCTTCACAAGTATTTGCATGCAGAAATGATAGTTTTCAGTCTCAGAAAACTAAGCTGCAACACTAGGAAAAGTTCAACGTGAGAAGTAAAAAGAGAAGTGCTTTTCCACAAGATTGTAAAAAAATTATTGTTGCTAGGGTATGTTGAGAAATGTTTTGGCATATTTCTTGAAGAATACAACAGTGACTAATCACTTAGTGAACATTTGAATTCTTTAAGATCCTGATTCAGCAGGGTACTTAAGCATGTGCTTAAGTTTAAATACTTGGAATATTTCAGTGGGACTACTGTGATCTTAAATAAATAAAACTAGAAGAAATCATAAATTAAGAAATGAAAGCAATACAGTCTGACAACTTACTAAATAGACATCCAAAACTGAAGCATTATCATTATCCATTTCCAGTGTGCTCTGTTCTGAAGTCAAGTAGATGGCACTGTCTTCTAGGGTGAACGTTGAACTCGAAGGTAACCCTTTACTGGAAATACAGGGGGGATATAATGAACACAAAAGCAAATTACATAGGGGAAAAAAACGTCCTATATACTTCAGCTCTTATGTTTTTGTATTATTTTACAACTCGTTTCCCCCCCTCCCCACTTCTTCGGAGCTATACTTTTTAAGCCGACAAATGCAAATATGGCCAATTCCTTGTTAGCAAAAAGTGCTCACATACAACTAATGTGCCTTCTTCACACATTTCTATAGGTTGGGTTGCATTAAATAAAGTGCTATCAGGAAGAAATGATGCTCTTTCTGAACACCGTAGGCCAAATCCTGCTCAAAGTTACATCAGGATAAATCTGGAGTAACTTCACTGTTGTCAGAAGAGATATTCCAGTTTTCACCTGATGTAACTGGGAGAAGAATTTCCTGCTGTGCCCTTAATTTTTAAATTAAACCCAATGACGAGTGTAATAGCACCCCCACATAACATAAAAGGCTAAACTGTCCAAACAATACTCATTATATCCCCTACTTCAATTTAGTACAAAAGAAAAGAAAAAACTGACATTTTAGCCTCCCACCAATGTGATCAGGTTATACTATGATCAATATATTGTCAAGTTTTTCCTGTTTCACTCATCCTGAATTACAAACAAACAGAGTCCTTACTTTGACTATGTAGCCTATTATTTATTATGCTGAAGTACCATTGCTTTCTTCATTTGGGTTAAGTTAACTGTTATGTGTGAGGGAACACCCATAACAAGATTGCACCCGCACACAATTCAGAGTAACTTAAGTTCAGAAATCGAGGACTGACCATATTGTATTCTGATGTGCAAATATGGGATGCATTTTCAAAAGTATGTCCCCATGCAAAAAAAAAAAAAAAAGACATGAAAACGTGCTAGTGTGTGCAATTAATGCAGTTGTGCATAAGTAAGGCTAATTCTTTATCTGCTGGGTGTAATTAGCTGATTTTAATGAATAATTGTAGGGAGGAAGTGTGAAACTGCAAGTAGATTTTTGCACTTTTTTTGCACGAAGAGCTTGGGTCTTCATTTTTTAAAATTGTCCTTAAGGCTAGGATTTTCAAAAGGAGTCTAAGAGAGTGACATGCCCATCCCTCGCTGAAAGTCAATGGCACTATGGTGCCAAAATGCCAGCCTAGATTTTTGTCCCAGACTTTCAAAGATGGTCATCCTTGCTTCATCCACAAGCATCCCAGGCAACCAGCTACAGTGCTGCCACTCCGGGACCTAGGAAAGGAGGATTCATTTCTTCCTCCCCTGAAGAACTTCCCAGTTTACAGTTTGACTACTTGGGTTGTGCTCTGGGGACAGGTCTTGCTCCTATGTGTATGCCTAAGAAAATGCACATCACATACTACAAGAGTATTAGTCATTGCACTAGTCAGTATTAACGTCTCCTTTTCAGAATCAGTAAAATTAACACTCAAAATATAAAACAAATACAAACAAAATACAAAACAGAACGGATAAAAATGCCCAATACACCTGATGCCATACTAGTATTAGATGCATTCTATTACATTAAGATAGTATTGTTACTTTTGTTATCTAGTGTATTGGGTGTCTTTTCAATAATAAGGCCTTACTCTCTTTCCTTCTGGGCTTATCCAATTCCCACTAATTTCAGGGGAAGTTGGATAAGACCCTCTATTTATATGCCATCTAGTAACATTTCAGTCACACTACTTCCATTTAACTAAAGACAACAAACAAGAAATGAAGGCAGTCTGCCAGGGTAGCACTGGGAGTGCTTCTTGAATGTTGACTATGTTTTATCATCTCACACAAATAAAGCACTGGCTTGAAAGATGTTGTCCCTGGCAAAAAAATGAGAATTAAAGAGAAACAAGAGTTGCTTTAGCTTTTAAAATTCAATAAACTCATGGGGCCTAATTCAAACCTCAGAATGTACAAAGGCGCGCACACACATGGCCATGAAAGGAGGGGAATCACACAGAAGGTGTGGGGTAGCTGTTATTTATGTAAGGATGGGGGCAGGTGTGACTGCAGAGACCAAAGGTCACCTTCCCCTTTGGCAGATAGTGCTCCAGGCAGCTGGGTGTAGAGCAGACTGGCAGGCTGCAGTTCACAGCAGGTTCTCAGTGCTGTTTTGTAATGTTTAAATAGAAATAATTTAAATGATTAAACACAAGCTCTTCATGCCCTAATAAGACTGCGCCACTACACACAGTAGCTTTTCTATCCTGCCCCAAAAAGCTGCAGAGCTCACATTCTGCAAGTCCTCTATGTCGGGAGCTGGAGAGTCAGGGTGTGAGTTGGGTCGGGACATTTTAGCTGTTTCCCCTGGTTAAATCGGCAAAAGATGGTTCTGTGACTACTTGGAACAAAATCTACTTCTACTCAAGTTAGTTTATTGTTTCATTCAAAGCTCCAGAAAGAACCTGGTACTATACTTTCTTTTCTAGAACACACTGCTCTCCTTTCCTTACCAATACATTATTTTCTGCTACAGCCGATGTTGCTATAGCCTCCTGTGGCTAGAGAGTGTTAACACCAGTGCCATGATGCTAAGTGCTATGATTTTCATTCTGGCACTTAGTGAAATTTAACCAGTCGTTTTAGTTACTGTACAGATAGAATCCATTTTAGTAGTTAGCAGCAGTAATGATTTCATCTTTAAAAAAATGTAGAGGCGCTGTTTTCACCTTACAAGGTGCCCATCACCTACACATAGCAAGGAAGGACAATAGTTTCCATGTTATAGTCCCACCATGCAACAGGAGGTGGGTATAAGGCAGCAGTTGAGGGGAAAAGAAAAACAGAGGGTGGAAGGAGAAGACAAAGAGAAGCTACTCTTAATGGTCACAATCCAGTCACCCAGCCATGAACTTTCTATGAGTAGGTCCCTACCAAATTCACAGCCATGAAACAAACACCACGGACCATGAAATTTGCTCTTTTGTGTGCGTTTACCTATACTATACAGATTTCATGGGAGAGACCAGCATTTCTCAAACTGCGGGACCTGACCCAAAAGGGATTTGCAGGGGGTTCCAAGGTTATTTTAGGGGGTTGCAGTATTGCCACCCTTACTTCTGCGCTGCCTTCAGAGCTGGGTGGACGGAGAGCGGCAGCTGTTGGCCAGGCGCCCAGCTCTGAAGGAGGTGCCCTACCAGAAGCAGCACAGAAGTAAGGGTGGCAACACCATACCATTCCACCCTTACTTCTGTGCTGCTGCTGGCAGCAGCTCTGCCTTCAGAGCTGGACAGCCGGCCTGCAGCCACCGCTCTTCAGCTGCCCAGCACCGCTGCCATCATCAGCAGCGCAGAAGTAAGGGTAGCAGTACCGCAACCCCCTCCCCCTTCAATAACCTTGCAACCCCCCCTGCAACTCCTTTTGGGGTCAGGACCCTTACAGTTACAACACTGTGAAATTTCAGATTTAAATTGCTGAAATCATGAAATTTACAAATTTTTAAAATCCAATGACCATGAAATTGACCAAAATGGACCGTGAATTTGGTAGGGCCCTAACTATGAGGCAACAGTAGAGAGAGAGTAGGGGAGAGAAAGAAAGACATGTGTATAAGGGAAAAGATATATGGAAGAGGGCAGAGTAGAGGTCCCAATGATAAGATAAATCATCTGTTTGGGAGTTAAGACCCCAAGGGAAAGAAGGCACCACAGGAGAAAAAGGAAGAGGAATGAGGCAACAGGAATTCCATGAGCCAGCACATTTCTTCCTGTAATTGAACTCCCCAAATGTATCTATGTGGACAGCAAGCTGCCTCTTGCTTCTGTGACTATCATTTCAAATGGTCAAAGGTCATCCCTTTAGCAGCCATTCATAAAAAGGTGACAGCCTCCAGCACAGAGCTGTTTTTTAGATGGGCCTTCCCCCGGCGGTCATAAGATTTCAGTTGATCGGGTCCCATGCTACAGGGGAACCTCACTGTTGTGTGGAGGGATAGCAACAAGGAAATCACCACCCTTCCTTTTTCCTTTTCTTTCTTTCTACAGAAGGTGGGGTAGAAAGTAAAAGCTCGACTACAAATCCTTGAAAAAGGCATGCTCAGAGCTACCTGGTGAACCAGACAATGCACAACCCAAGATAAAGGCTGTCTCAAATACAGTGAAAAAGCTGCAGTGTGTCAATGAGCTGGCCATGTTACAAGAACTAGAGAAACTGGATTCTGTGTGTGATAAAATGGAGTGCAATGGACTTCAATGGTAGGGACAATAGTAACCAACACCAGAAAAGTTGTTGTCAGAAGTCTTTGCAGCACTGATAAAATGTCACCTTTGTCCCTGGATAGGGATGGTCAGGTGCACTCACATTTCACAGGCAGCTCTTCATTTTGCAGTGAATAGAAAAAGGTTATGATGATGCCAAAAAGAGTAACACAGGAACCTGCAGTATCCTTGTAGCAGAACAGAGCTTCTTTTTAATCTACCTTGAAGTTCAGTAACTGGAAAATTATAGAAAATGTAACATACTATACGAAAATTTTAGCTTCTACAGATTAAAAAAATCAGTACTTTGCAAACTTGGAACAGCAGGTAGAAGCTCCCCTTTATTTATATACCTGAGATGTTTGTGTCTTATTTTTAGGTGAAGCATCTGGTTTGGAAATATTGCTGGAAAGGGCATGTGAACAAGGACTGTCAGTACTGGGAAGCTAATCTGTAAAGTGAGTAAAGGAGAAAGTGGAAATTCTGAGTCACCGGCACATTAGTTTGCATTTGGAACCCATGCTGGTGCCAGAATGCAGGCTGCAGCCTTTGCCAAGAGCTAAGTTCTGCCACACATTAAGCTGCAGTTTAATGTTTATTGATAATACTGTAATGTCACTTCAGTAATACACTGTCTGCAGCAAACTAACACAGAACCTCCAAATGGAAATACAAAAGAACATACTGCCTGCACCAATAAGGCTCCTCAGTTGGAAATCAATCTGACGACAGAAACCAGTCATTTAGGTTTACTAAAACTGTTTTCTTCATTGTGTTATGACAATTTCTAGAACAGTAGGAGAGACCATGCAATAGGCTGAAGCTATGTTTAAAGCTAGGCCTACTCTGGTTGTCTTTTCCCTTTAGAGGTATATGATGAGAATCAAACAGGCCTTCCCTTATTGTTTGCTGAGCAACTGGATCCAACTTTGAGAGGTACTGTAATCTGCCATTGTGTTATAGCATGGAGAACAGCTAAACGCCCTCCCTCCTCCTCAGCACAATCTGGTAAGTGAACAGACTCCATTTTTATCTCCTTCTCAGCTAGAACAGATATTGCTTGAGAAAGTAAAACCTTTACCTACTTAGATGAATTGTGAAAACCCTGCCTTGGACATGAGATGCAACAAGTACGTTGATTTTTGTCGTGGTTAAGGATTACTCACATAAATCAGGGTTGTGGGATTGGGCACAAAATGACTGATAGAATACTCAAAACTAAGCTAAACCTATGGTAGGTAAGTAACAGCACAACTCTTACATGCTTACATACTGCTCCTAGCTTTCTAACAAGTGAAGGTAACAATGTCAGACTAGGTCAAAAAACTGATTGCACAAAAATCTGGCAAACCTATTTGAGGGGGAGGGTGGAAATCAACAGATTGGAAATCTGGTAGGAAACCCTCAAACCTTCCAAAATTTGAACACAGACATTTTTATTCTTCAACAAAATCTCCTGTTTTATTTACTTATTTTTATTGAATTGTACTCATCATTTAAAAGGTCCCAAAATTGAAAATTCTGGAAAACGCTAGCCACAGAAAAGATATGGCATTGAAATTCAAGCTTCCCTATGCTGCTGTCAATAAGCTTTGACTCTGGTTTACCTCTAAGGCCTGGTCCACACTAGGACTTTAATTCGAATTTAGCAGCGTTAATTCGAATTAACCGTGCACCCGTCCACACCAGGAAGCCATTTAATTCGACCTAGAGGGCTCTTTAGTTCGAATTTGGTACTCCACCCCGACGAGGGGAGTAGCGCTAAATTCGACATGGCTATGTCGAATTAGGCTAGGTGTGGCTGCAAATCGAACTTACTAGCTCCGGGAGCTATCCCACAGTGCACCATTCTGTTGACGCTCTGGACAGCAGTCCGAGCTCAGATGTTCTGATCAGCCATACAGGAAAAGCACCAGGAAAATTTGAATTCCTTTTCCAGTCTGGCCAGTTTGAATCTCATTTCCTGTGTGGACGTCGTGGAGAGCTCAGCAGCACTGGCAGTGATGCAGAGCTCTCCAGCAGAGGAGTCCATGCAATCTCAGAGTAGAAAGAGGGCCCCAGCATGGACTGACCGGGAAGTCTTGGATCTGATCGCTGTGTGGGGCGATGAGTCTGTGCTTTCGGAGCTGCGCTCCAAAAAATGGAATGCAAAGACCTACGAGAAGGTCTCCAAAGCCATGGCACTCAGAGGATACAGCCGGGATGCAACGCAGTGCCGCGTGAAAATCCAGGACCTGAGACAAGGCTACCAAAAAATCAAAGCGGCAAACGGACGCTCCGGAGCCCAGCCCCAGACATGCTGCTTCTACGAGGCACTGCATTCCATTCTCGGTGGGTCTGCCACCACTGCCCCACCAGTGACCGTGGACTCTGAGGATGGGATAGTGTCGACGGGCAGTTTCTCGCCGATGTTCGCCGATGGGGAAGATGAGGAAGGGTTTGTGGAGGACGAGGCAGGCGACAGCGCTTACAATACCGCTTTCCCCGACAGCCAGGATCTCTTCATCACCCTCACAGAGATCCCCTACCAACCCTCCCCGGCCGTTAACCCGGACTCTGAATCAGGGGAAGGATCAGTCGGTAAGTGCTATAAACATGTAAACATTTATTTTTTAACAAAACAGGAATAAAAACTATATAAAAAGGTCTATGCATATAGGGATCGAACAGTAATCCTCCTGGGACAGTTCTACGAAGCTCTCTGACAGGTACTCGAAAAGCCTCCGGAGGAGGTTCCTGGGGAGAGGTGCCTTGTTGGGTGCTCCATGGAAGCACACTCTTCCGCGCCAGGCCATCAGGAGGTATAATGGGCACATCGCCTCGACCAGCATGGCAGCATAAGGCCCTGGTCTGTGCAGGGATTCACGCAGCATTCGCTCTCTGTTTCTCCTGGAGACCCGCCTCAGGGTGATCTTGCTCGGTGACTGCTGCATCTAATTAGGGGAATTACTTTAATGTTACTATTGTGAATGCTTGACTTTTCCTTTGCATAACAATGACCGTCGTTTAACAGCCACATGGTGGAGGCTGCAGGGGGAAAGCATACAGGGATCTTTCCCGGGGACAGCCGCGAGGGGCTGGAACAGGGTCAGACTTTATGCTTTCCAGATTGCCTGCAGCAGGAGGGCCCTGCTATCCATTAACTGTTAAGCAGCCTAAAGTTTACGGCTTACCAGGCCTGGCTGCTACACGGATTCTGCTGTCCTGCCCCGCTTGTCCGATCTCCAGTGCAAGACCCCAGGCAATGAAAGCGAATGCCGAAAATTCGAACTTGTCCTGAGAGCACATGAGATTAGGTGCCCTGTATGGTCTTGTTCACAGAAACTGAGTAGACTGTGTTCAGTGTTCGCAAACATGTATCTTTGGAAGGAAATCACTTCCTTTTTCCCATCACACAGCTGCGGCTCTTTCCCGAACTGCCCCGGCATCCCCCTCACAGAGGCTGGCGCAGATTAGGCGGCAAAAGAAAAAGACTCGGGACGAGATGTTCGCTGAACTGATGGCCTGCTCCAGAGCCGAGGCGGCCTAGCAGAGCCAGTGGAGGGAGACCCTCTCTCAGCAGCAGCGCTCACACAGCGAACGGGAGGACAGGTGGCGGAAGGAAGACCAGCAGGCGACTCAAACGCTGCTTGGACTAATGAGGGAGCAAACGGACACGCTCCGGCGCCTTGTGGATGTTCTGCAGGACCGCAGGCAGGAGCACAGAGCCCCCCTGAACTGTATCTGCAACCGCCCTCCCCCGCCACAAAGTCCTGTCCCCCCCCCCACCCAAAATCACGAGAAGGAGGGGCGCTAGGGGCCATGAAAACTGTCACTCCACCCCAGCAGAGCGCTCATGTACCAAAGAGCTCTCATTCCCTAAAGTATGAGAATTGCTTCCCTTCCTGGCTCACCCGATCCCAAATCCCAGTTTCATCCCCGAACTGTGTAGTTGAGTATTAAAAACAGTTTGCTGTTCATTACTGTTTCCGTCATGTTTCTTTGCAGAAGACTTTGTGTGAAGGGGGGGGAGGGGTTTCTTAATTGCATAGGACAGCCACCATTAACAGGGTACAGACATGGGGGCAGGATCAACAGCAGGTCACACACAGAGTGCAGTCACTAGGCACCCGGGTCACTCTGCGAGGTGTCTGCTTCCCCAGGTCAGTCTGGGAGGTGTATGTTGCCCCAGGGTCCGAGCGCCTGGCATCCACAAATGGCAAGGCAGGCTGCCCTTACCATGCCCTTCCACCCTAGCCATGAACCTCTCCGATGCCCTGAGCCCCAGCCAGAGCCATCATCCCCCCACACCTACTCACCCTTCCCACACACCCCTCACCCCTTCCTGCAAACCCACCCCTTCCTGCACACCCTCCGCTAACCGTCCTCCCCCCAGAGACCGCTGTAGGAGCAGGAGCCTGTCAGTCCTCGAGTGTAGAAGCGGTCTGTACATCACTGCACACCGTACCCACCACAGTCTGCGTCCCTGTTGTAACCATTGAACGAGAATTCGTTAGTAAAGAAAACTTTGTTAATTAAAAATGTTCCAATAACTATTTTTAAACGTCTGTTGGAAGGGGGGAAACCTGGTGAACGGGGTATGTAACCGCTGAAAAAAGACAATAGTAACTGAAACAGGGGCAGGTTCAGCTTCTCTGTAAAGAGACTGGACAGTCATAGGTTACCCTGCTCTCTGAGGAACCTAGCTTTCAAAGCCTCCCGGATGCACAGCGCTTCCCGCTGGGCTCTTCTAATCGCACGGGTGTCTGGCTGAGCGTAATCAGCAGCCAGGCGATTTGCCTCAACCTCCCATTCCGCCATAAAGGTCTCCCCCTTGCTCTCACAGAGATTGTGGAGCACACAGCAAGCTGCAATAACAATGGGGATATTGGTTTCGCTGAGATCCGAGCGAGTAAGCTCCTCCATCTCCCCTTGAGACGTCCGAAAGCACACTCCACCACCATTCTGCACTTGCTCAGCCGGTAGTTGAAGAGCTCCTTGTCACTGTCCAGGGCGCCTGTATAGGGCTTCATGAGCCAGGGCATTAGCGGGTAGGCTGGGTCCCCGAGGATCACTGTAGGCATCTCCACATCCCCAACACTTACTTTGTGGTCCGGGAAGAAACTACCTTCCTGCAGGCGTCTAAACAGACCAGAGTTCCTGAACACACGCGCGTCATGAACCTTGCCCGGCCACCCGACGTAGATGTTGGTAAAACGTCCCCTATGGTCCACCAGTGCTTGCAGCACCATTGAAAAGTAGCCCTTTCGGTTAATATACTGGCTGGCCTGGTGGGCCGGTCCCAGGATAGGGATGTGAGTTCCATCTATAGCCCCACCGCAGTTTGGGAATCCCATCGCGGCGAAGCCATCTATGACGACCTGGACGTTTCCCAGGGTCACCACCTTTGAGAGCAGTAGGTCAACGATTGCGTGGGCTACTTGCATCACAGCAACCCCCATGGTAGATTTGCCCACGCCAAAGTGGTTCGCTACTGACCGGTAGCTGTCTGGCGTTGCAAGTTTCCAGAGGGCTATGGCCACTCACTTCTGCACAGTCAGGGCTGCTCGCATCCGGGTGTCCTGGCGCTTCAGGGCAGGGGCCAGCAAGTCACACAGTTCAAGGAAAGTGCCCTTACACATCCTGAAGTTTTGCAGCCACTGTGATTCATCCCAGACCTGCAGCACTATGCGGTCCCACCAGTCCGTGCTTGTTTCCCGGGCCAGAATCGCCGTCCCATAGCATGAACGTGACCCATTGCCACCATAATCTCCACGGCGCGGCGTACCGTGCTTTGAGAGAGGTCTGTGCCACTCTCACACTTCACGTCCTCACCGCGCTGCCGGAGCCTCCTCGCCCGATTTCTCAGCAGCTGACTGTGGAAGAGGTGGACGATAAGGTGCGAGGAGTTGACAACGGCCATAAGTGCAGCGATGATCGCAGCAGGCTCCATGCTCGCAGTGCTGTGGCGCCCGCGCTGTCACTGACCAGAAAAGTGCGCGAACAGAGTTCCCGCCGGCGCTTTCAAGGAGAGAGGGCGGGAGTGACGGTTGAATGATGACAGTTACCCAAAACCACCCTCGACACATTTTTCCCCCAGAAGGCACTGGGGGCTCTACCCAGCATTCCAATGGGCAGCGGGGACTGCGGGAACTGTGGGATAGCTGCCCAGAATGCACCGCTTCCAATGTCGACGCTTGCCCCATTAGTGTGGACTCACAAAGTCAAATTAGTGTCCTTAGTGTGGATACACAAATTCGAATTCATCAGGTCGAATCCACAAATTCGACCTAAGTTAAATCGAACTACTCCTGTAGTGTAGACATACCCTAAGATTAATGGGATCATTTAGTCTCCACACCAATTCGATACATGCCTCCGCAGAACTGCAGCAAGTGTGCCAATTAGCGGGACGGGCATAAATAGATTTTTTTGGGGGTGATATGGACATATCTTGTAGGAACTGAATTGAAACCATCAACTTCTTTCATATAGGCCAAATTAATGTCACAGTTTCATCAGTATAAGGGTGACTGGGTGGCTTTGGTGCATTGTAGTGTTACTATCATCTAATACAGATGAACATTATACATGAGATGGACACCAAAATACTCATTACTTGAGTATCTCACAATATTTACCCCTATGCATCAGCACCTAGAATAGCTGCACACGGACAACTTTCCCATAAACATGAGGGTTCTCATGATAGAATATTGAGCTTCCCTGAGGCAGCCTACAGCACATCAACCCTGGATATAAAGTTTTCAAATGCAGGGCTTAAAGAAGGAGGGCAGAAAACAGCCTTGTTTCACAATGGCTAAGTAAAGTAGCAGCTACATGGGCAGTAAAACAGATGTCCTAACAAATGAGCTTTTAAAAGCTGTGGAAAATGCATCCAAATACATGTACATATTTGCACAGAGTCAACTCACTCTTTACGGACCTATTAGGTGTGACTGAATAATAAGTCTAATACTGGGGTGGGCAACCTGAGCCTGAGAAGGAGCCAGAATTTACCAATGTACATTGCCAAAGAGCTACAGTAATATGTCAGCAGCCCCCCGTCAGCTCTGCCCCGGCTCCCAGCACCTCCCGCCCACTGGCAGTCCCACCAATCAGCGCCTTCCCCTCCTTCCCCACACCTCCCGATCAGCTGTTTTGTGGCATGCAGGAGGCTTGGAGGGGGAGAAGCGAGGGCATGGCAGGCTCGGGGGCAAGGCTGGCTTTATAAACTGCGGCGCCCCATTTGAATACCCGGTGGCAGTCCGGGGCTTTGGTGGTACTTCAGCGGCGGCGGGTTTGCTCCGGGTCTTCGGTGGCACCGAAGGACCCCCCACCGCCGAAATGCTGAAGACCCGGACTCCCCTCCGTGGGTGCCGGGTGAGTAAAAATATTTTAAAAAATTAAAAAGGCGCCTAAGGTGCGGGGCCCTCTTAGGCACGGGGCCCAATTCCTGGGAATCAGGGGAATTGGCCTAAAGCCGGCCCTGCTCGTGGGAGGGAAGGCGTGGAGTGGGGGCAGGGCCTGTTGCAGAGCCAGGGGTGGAGCAGTGAGCACCCCCCAGCACACTGGAAAGTTGGCACTTGCCCCAGAGTCGGTGCCTATACAAGGAGACGCATATTAACTTCTGAAGGTCCGCATGTGGCTCCGGAGCCACAGGTTGGCCACCCCTGGTCTAATATACGTCAGCAGTGGCATCATTGCTGAAGCCCAACACTGCTTTTCAGTCTATAAAAAAGGATCAAATTGTATTATAAAGAAACTATCAATGATATTTTATTTACACTCCAATCACTATTAAGTACCAAAGATACAGCTACAGAAAAACAATAAGCAGGACTAACTTTTTTAATGCTGGCTTTGCAGTGAAGTAGATTGACAGGAAGGTTCTTTTGTGCTCCCAGATCTAAGATAATTGCAAACCATAACTTATGAATCAGTAAACATCACGGAAGCAGGAGATCAATTCCATGAAGATGACTGAGTCAATACTTTGATGCAACTTCCATTGTAAATCATAACATCAGCTGGCATACATTTTCAGCACAATAGGGCTGGCACAAGAGACCAGCATTTAAAAACCCACTCAGTGTCTTATTCCCAGCTACAGAAGTGGGCAGCATGTATAGCCTCTGGGAGGCTGGATCTTGATTCAGTTACACATCTGACCAAAAAAACCTCCAGCTCGGTGGTAATGACTGGTCCAGCTGGAGAGAATGTAATCCTTTCTACGGAAGCCAATCAGAGTGAGTTCTTAAGTCACTTGCTCATTGAGTTTAGATGGAGGAACCAGTCTATCACATGACAGAAGCCCTCTTCTTCACTAGTTTATACTCTGCTTTAAGAGGCCATTAGATATGGACTAGCCTTTTAAACCTCAACATTATTGTCTGTCTCTTGCCCCTGGCTTTGTCTTACCCACTGGTCACATCTTTCATTGCGTTAAAAGACCTTCCAAAGCTACTGAACTATAATTTTTACATAAAAACTTTTGTTGGTAGTTTTTGCAGCCTTGGTGGCTTATTACTTGTTACTGAGGATCTCTAATTAAAATAGATGACTTATGACAAAGCATAAACTGTCAGTTTTTGCCACAGATGTTGGATCCTTATTTGATATCTTTAGCTGTTGTTGATTCATCTATTTGCCTTCTAGTATCTACATGGGCAGATAGTATATCAAATATTTCTTTTAAATTTCTTTTAAAAATTCTTCTTACTCAATTAGGGATTTTTTTTTGGGGGCTGTTCATTCACTGAGAGGTTTAACAGTTCAAAGTATGCAGAAGTTATAACAAAACCTAAATATTTGCCTCTAGTTTCTAACATCACCATCAAAGATAATATTTTAATTTGTCAACACAAAGAATAGTTTCATAAGATGAAATATAGAATCACAGAAATGTAGGACTGGAACAGACTACAAGAGGTCATCTAGTCCACATCCCACCTACCCGAGGCAGGATCAAGGATACCTAGACTACTCTGACAGGTGTTTGTATAACCTGTTCTTAAAAACCTCCAGTGACAGGGATTCCACAACCTCCCTTGGTAACCTAGTCCAGCACTTAACTATTGTTATATTTAGAAAGTTTTTCCTGATTTCTAAACTAACTCTCCTTTGATGCAGATTAAGCTGGTTACTTCTTGTCCTACTTTCTGTGGACATGGAGAACAATTGATCATCATCCTTTTTGTAACAGCCCTTCACGTATTTGAAGACTTGTCAGGTTCAACCTCAATCTTCTTTTCTCAAGAATAAACATGACCTCATAGGCCAGGTTTTCAAAACTTTTTATCATTTTTGTTGCTCTCCTCTGGGCTTTCTCCAATTTGTCCATATCCTTTTAAAAAGTGTGGTGCCCAAATCAGCACACAATACTCCAGGGGAGGCCTCACCAGTGCTAAGTAAAGTGGAACAATTACCTCTCATGTTTTACATACGATACTCCTGTTAATACACCCCAGAATGATATTAGCCTTCTTTGCAAGTACATTGCATTGTTAATTCATATTCAATTTGCGATCCACTATAACCCCCAGATAGTTTCTGCAGTACTACTGCATAGCCAGTTATTCTCCATTTTGTACATGTGCATTTGATTTTTCCTCCTTAAGTGTAGTACTTTGCTGCAATATCGTAATATCAATTTCTGGCTCCACAACACCTGCCCAGGCTATGCTAAGAGGAACAGTTCAGACTAGCTTTTTCATGTAAATTTCCTTGGTTAGAGTACATTCAGAATTCTTCACATTCTCTAGGCCTCTCAAAATTGAAAATGATTAATCTTATTTTAAAAACATGAAATCCCTAATCAAGTTGAGATTAGAGGATATTAATAAGCAATTAGACATGGCAGTTATTTCCATTACAAATGTGTCTCCTTGGTTCCCCCTTGTTAAAAAGAGGCCTGTGTATGCAAGTTATTTAGACAGTTTGTCCAATAACAAGTTAAGGAGCTCTCAGTTTTCAATTTATGCAGCCAGATTACTTATGTCTACACTTAAAAAAACCACACACAAAAAAACCCTGTAGCAGCAAATTTCAGAGCCCAGATCAACTGACTTGGGTTCATGGGGCTTATGTTCTGAGGCTTAAAATAGGAGGGTAGACCTTCCCACTCGGGGTGGAACCCAGGCTCTGAAAACTGGCGAGGGGGGTGGGTCTCAGAGCCTGGGCTTCAGCCCGAGCAGCAACACCTACACTGCTATTTTTAGCCCCATACCCCAACCCCTGCTAAAGCCCTGAATCAGTTCATCGGGGCCCTGAGACTTGCCAACCATGGTTCCATCTCCCCTTCCCCCAGTGGAGACATACCCTTAGAAGGCTGATGTATTGACATCAAGAAACATAACCACCTCTGTCCATGCGGCTCTGAGCAGGTAGAAGACTTACCCAATTATTTATTTTGTTGTAATCTGTATTGTCACTTGAGGTCAAAATGACTTTCCATGTTTGTGTCCTTTTTCTATGACCTCTCAGAAAACAGAGTATTTATTAGGAAATGACATATTTGATCAAAGCGATTGCCCTATTTGCATGGTCAGCCAATAAAATAAGGAAAAGGCAAGTGGCATGGTGCATATATATGGCTTAATGGTCTTTCGACATTTGTATTTATATTAATATTCTAAAATTTTGGATTTAGTTTTAAGTTTTACAGTAATATTTTGTTTTTGGTGCACTGTCTCTGGCTAAGTCACTGATAATAAATTTGACCTGCTTGTAGTACTTTGCACTTGCCTATATTGAGTTTCATCTGGTTGATTTCAAACCAATTCTTCAATTTGTCAAGGTTGTGTTGAATTCTAATTCTGTCCTCCAAAGTGCTAGCAACCCCTTCCAGTTTGGTGTCACCCACACATTTTATGAACACTCTCCAATTCATTAATGAAAACACTGAACAGTATTGGATCCAGGACAACCCCCCGCAGAACCCCCCTAGGTTGGTCTTCCAAGTTTGACAGCAAACTATTGATAACTATTTTTTTGAGTACAGGCAAGTCGCATCTTAGGCGCATTTAACATGTGCGAATTCAGCTTTGCGCGGTCGGCAAAAAACTGGAAAAAAAAGAAAAACGATATAAAAACTGCATCTGTAGTGCGGGCGATTCCACCCGCCATTCAACTCAATGAGTGTTTCACTATACGCGGTTTTCGCTTTACGTGCTAACCGCAGAACGGAACCCCCGCGTAAGATGAGACTTGCCTGTAGCTCAGTAGAGCAGTACCATAAACTCACAAGCCAACTAATGCAAGATTTATTGCAAAGATGCATACATTATTAAACATCCTCTAATGTCTCACTGGGTAAAAAAGAGTAAGTTTAAATGGTACAGAACACTCTAAGTGAAGAAAAAAATGGATTTCTTTTCTGAAAGCCCAAATCAATCCTTTGGTATCAGCAGTAAACAGTAATTTCAACTCTTGTATCTGAATTCATGAGTGAGTCAATATTCCTTCTGCTGCCAAAGTACCTCATGAAACAACCTAGACTTCAAGAAAGAAAATTTCAAATTAAATTCTTCCTAGATTGTAAACTCTTCAGGGAAGTGACCATCTTTTGCTATGCATATGTGTAGTGCCTAATTCAAGGAGATATTTGGGCTACTGTAATAAATGTAATACAAATCGAACGGAGGGATTATTAGTTAAGATTACTTGGAAGGCATATTTAAAAAAAGTCTTATCTACTTAGTATTCAGAGACAAACATAACCTTTCAGATAACTGGTCTAGGACCAGTACATTACTGAGACAGATTTCTGTCCATGTTCCCTGCCCCCGGCCCTAAAGTTTAGCCACTAATATTACATTAAAACTATGCTAAGGTTAATGATTATATCATTGGACAGAAGGAATTCTATGCTTTCCAATGGCATAAATAATATTATTGTAGTGCATGTGACTCAGAAAATATTGGACTTTAAAACTATGTCAAAAATTTACATTGGCCTTTTGGTCTAGCAGTACTTTTGTGATACTGATCCAACTCTGTATACATCAAATCCTGGCTTACAACAGTATAATTTTCAATCCTGCTATCACATTTTCCTCTTTTGTATATTAGTTTAGTACAAGGTTTCCTACTACTGAACCCTGTCACCAATCCCTAGTTTCAGTAAAATATTTATCCTCAAGAGGAACAGGTAATTGATATATTCTGGTGACATCATTTGTTTCATACTATAGGCATAAAAAAACCTTTATACATGGGTGCATCAAAATTGAGAAATGTGTTAATTACTGCAGCTGGAAACCTTTTCTAAAAAACAAAGAAAGACAGCGCAGCCTTTCAAATGTGCAAAGCTTTGCAGACAAGATGAAATACTGCCTCAACCAACTTTCCAACCATTCAAACAAATTACTGCCTACTCTTTCAAATCTTCAATTGGTAATTGAACTGAAACCAGCATGTGTATCAGGACTGCTCCAAAAAAACCTATATACAGTAAATGCACAAAAATCTCTTAATGCAACACTTAAAAATCATCAAAAGCCTTGACATGCAAAAGTTCAGGTTTCCATAGTGATGGCTACATAACTGCACACCATATAGGTTAAGGTACACATTCTATTATGCAGTAACAGATTAAGCCATGTATTTAACCAGAAAAATGCTACTACTAAACATACGCGTGAGCAACAGATTTTACATTGCATTAGAATTTTTTGCATTTAATTTTCCCAAGAGTTTCTTAAATTGAATGTTTCCTATGATTAATACTAGCAATTAAATGGTCCCAATTAAGTTGAGCAGGTCACACAGAAGTGAATGGGGTTAAAGTGGAATGAGGTCCCATCTCTGCTGTTGGTCTCATTTTGCTCAATACAAGGCAATGTATTCCCCCTCCCTCTCCCCCCCCCTTTTTTTTTTAAAAACGTGTAGTTAGAAATTTCTTACAATGGAAAGCTATTTTAACTCTCTCCTAGCTTGGAGGAGGGGAGAGGGAGGGAACAAAACAGTTGAGTAGATTTTGCATCTGCCCTCAAATATATTCATTTTCAAAAGAAGTCCAGGCATAAGATGTTTCAGACCAAAACGTGAATGTTTCAGCAAGTTTTAACAGTATAAAAACATGGAGGAGGATACAATATAAAGTGTTTTGCAACCTGAATTATAGTAATTATCATCAGTGATATCTATGTTCTATAGAAACACAATATTAGTGTTTCTCTCTGGTTACCTTACTTTCTTCAAGCTATAGTATAAAAAGTAGAGAGAACATAACAGTCAAAGAAACCATACATAGATGAAATCTTATCTGATAGAAGTGGAGTAAGTTTTACTGTTTAACCTAACACCCATACAGAACTCACAAGGCCAGATTATGCAACTGAATGAATTCATTACATGTGACACAAGTCACAGAAGGAGATGTTGCTTTTTTATTTAGAAAGTGGCTTTTTGATGAAAGGTATGTGTTTCATTATAAAGTTCTTATGAGATGTATTGATTAGTTACTTTTAAATTAAACCTCACAAACAAGTCCTGAAGATATTTCCTTTGTGTTCTCGTTTTAAAAAGATCCTTTGCCTCTGGATCTTGCAATTTTTGTGTAATTTTATGAACTGCTTAGTACACAGGCATGACAGAAGGACAGGCTGAAAGCAAAGACAGTAGGCAGAAGGGGAAGAGAGAACCACTGGGAAACAGAGGAAAAGAGTAATAGAGAAAGGTAGGACAGAACAAAAGAGAGTTGGAACAAAGGAGCAGACAGAAACAATAGGGAGAAGAAAAGAAGCAAGCTAAGAGAGAGCAAACAAGAGAGAAACGAAGAAAGATGGAGAAACCCATCCTACAGACACGCCAGCTTGCCTCCTTCAGAAGGAAGGGTTAGCCTAGGAAAGTACAGCAAGAAATAGGAATTTTCTATGAACAGAAAAACTAGAGACAAAGCATGCAACATTCCTTCCAGTATTAACATACTTCCATATTACACGAAGTTCTCAGCACATTCTGGTTATAGAAATCCAGTCCTTCTTTACCCCTTTACAATAATAAAATATCCTGCTATATTTTATTTCTGTGCCCCCAAGCTACCATTTAAAATATTTCAGTAGGTGGCACTGGACTTCCATAAAGATCATGACCTGACTGAGCTCTATGCAGGTTTAAAAGCAGAGAACGAGTTCAGGTCCTTTTACACAATCATGGCAACGGATACTGCACTTGACCATTTTGGATATAATTATTATGTGTTTTTAAATTTTTGCTGTGTGAAGAAGTTTTAGCACTCTGCTTTAGCAAACAGACAAACAAATATTGCAGTCTCTTCTGTTACACAAACAATGCACAGGATTACATACTAGCATATACATTTTCTAAGGTAAGGTTGAACTCTCTCAAATAACAGGACTCAAACTGAGCACACATGTATGTTATTGACTGTAGTCATAAGAACGGCCATACTAGGTCAGACCAAAGGTCCATCAAGCCAAGTATCCTGTCCTCAGACAGTGACCAATGGCAGGTGCCCCAAAGGGAATGAACACTCAGGTTATCATCAAGTGATCCATGCCCTGTCACCCAATCCCAGCTTCTGGTAAACAGAGGCTAGGGACACTATTTCTGCCCATCCTGGCTAATATCTTCCATGAATCTATCTAGCTCCCTTTTGTACACCGTTATAGTACTGGTCTTCACAACACCCTCTGGCAAGGAGTTCCAGAGGTTGACAGTGCGTTGCGTGAAAAAAATACTTTCTTGTGTTTGTTTTAAACTTGCTACCTATTAGTTTAATTTGGTGGCCCCTTGTTCTTGTATTATAAGAAGGCGTAAATAACACTTCCTTATTTACTTTCTCTATACCACTCATGATTTTATAGACCTCTACCATATCCCCCCTTAGTTGCCTCTTTTCCAAGCTGAAAAGTCCCAGTCTTATTAATCTCTCCTCATACAGAAGCCATTCTATACCCCTAATCATTTTTGTTGCCTTTTTTCTGAACCTTTTCCAATTCCAATATATCTTTTTTGAGATGTGGCAACCACATCTGCACACAGTATTCAAGGTTTGGGCATACCATGGATTTATATAGAGGCAATATGATATTTTCTGTCTTATTATCTATCTCTTTCTTGATGATCCCCAACATTCTGTTTGCTTTTTTGACTGCCGCTGCACATTGAGTGGATGATTTCAGAGAACTATCCACAATGACTCCAAGATCTCTTTCTTGAGTGGTAACAGCTAATTTAGCTGTTACCACTCAAATATACCCCATCATTGGAAAACATAATCCTAACTATACATATACAATGTGCATTACTTTGCATTTATCAACATTAAATTTCATCTGCCATTTTGTTGCCCAGTCAAGCATTAAAACAACCACAGCATCAAAAGAAGACGTATTTGAGAAGGAGAAGAAAGTCTTTGAAGACTTCATAATGGGAGAAATTTTATTTCCTTATAAAATTAATATTTGGCACTGCTTATCTGGCAAAACCACTTAACTGAGACCCCTCTTTTGCCCCTACCCCTACCCCAAAACCATGACAACTGTCAATTCACAAATAGAAGAAAGCCAAAGGTCATTGACTAAAGTATTTATTATACATTATTTGCCCTGCATTAGTCATAATTTTTTCCCTCTTGTTTCTGTTTTGTTGGTGAGGCCCTGCTATAACGCAGGGAGTCCAGTCTACATACAAGCAGTTTCCTCATTCTGTACTTTATGCCAAGTTGCTTCCTAAAATACAGATAAGGAACATGACAGATTGGAATGATATTAAATAATTTAGCAAAGTAATAGTCTGTTACATATTTAAGGGCTGAAAATGGGTCATGTTTGTAAACAAATCTTTCAGTTTTATGTCAAAGCCTGCTTTGGGCTTCCTTTTTATCAAAGAAAGCTCATGGAGTAATGGCTTTGCAATCAAAGTTTCTCAAATTTAAAACAAATCTAATCACCAAAAATATCGAAGTACACCTAAAGTATCAATTTCATTTAATCTTTTTCCCCACAAGGATTGAGGATTTCCCAATGTACCATAAAATGTAGGCAAAATGTAAAACACATGCTTTAGGAGAAAAGAGAAAAGGAGAGCTGCAATGGAGAGGAGGGATTGGCATATTTGCATTATCTGTCAGTAGGAAGTGCCTCGAATCATCCAAAAGGGCATAGTATAGAATTGCCACCTTTGAGGTGCAAAAAACCAGGACATCCAGTGTGATCCAGAGCCCATAAAACTAGACAGCTGTTAGTGTGTTCTGAGCATCCTTACAGTTTTCCAGGGGCAGCTCCCCTAAGAAATGGATGATCCTGGGAAAACTTGGACACGTAGCAACCCCGTGCATTAGCCATTATCGAGCATGATCATTAGGTTTCTTTAAACCTAACAGAAACCATCATGGGCAAGAGGTTGTCTGTCTGTCCTACATACTCTGCTTGGGGGCTGAGCCAGAGCTTAGGGGGGGAATATAATAGTAATTAAAAGCCCTAGGGGACTTTGGCTGAAGAAAATCATGTAAGGCTGGGAGGTGTGCTGGGTATTAGGCCTGGGTCATCAGCACCTGTGGCATTGTGGCTACGGAGCAAGATCTTCCATTTTGAAGCACAAGCTGAGGAGAGGCAGTCATCTAGTAACAGTGGAGGAAGAACTGCTAGCTCGAAGGATCCACTGACTAGACTTCTATACTGCTGACAAGCCAGAAGTATTTGATTCTGGAGAGACTCTTGCAGTCCTATTCCAATTCTATAGGATCCTGGTGGTATGCACTACATTATAGGCTACACTAAAGACTGAGACAATAATTGCTGAAGATGAACCAGGGGGAAAAAAAACGAACAAGTTCATAGGAGTGCACTAAAATACAGCATAGGAGTTATTAAAAATGTAGGATTTTAGCATAGCAGCGAAAAGTTTGTGAATGTCTATATAGGAAGAACATGATGATAGATTCATTATCTAATAGCCTTTATTTAAAAGTTATTTCAGAGTATTTAAAGTATTTTCTTTATTTTCATTAAATATAAATGGTTGTTTACTAAGCAAATCGTGTGGTACCACTGGATTGAAAACAAAGGCACTATTTGCTTCCATAAGAGAAGGTTGATCTTGTTAGGGTGAGTTAAATAATCCTCAGCCATGCCACAGACTTCCTGGGCAAAACCAGGAGGGCTGAAGTTTCTAAACCCCACTAGCCATTGATTTCCCTGCATGGCTGAATTCCCATAATGCGTATGCAAAAGGAGAATGAATTAAAGAAGCCTGTGCCCAAAGTCACAAGGAGGAAAGGAGCTGAAGGCCTTCAGGCCTCTCTCAAGTCAAAAGATACTCAAAGGTGGAGTAGTATATATGGTCGGGATCCTGGGACCAGCACATGGCTGGTGTTTCTCTCACAACAACACAAGCCTCAGTGCTTTTGCTTTCATAACAAACTTCCAAAACTACGCATTTCACTACAAAAGGTTTGGACAAGCATAGTCCAGAAATGACTCAGTCCTACCAGTCTCCACATACATGCAGAAGCGGGCAGACAAGTATACTTCTAGAAGTGAAAAATGTTACCTTGGCCAGAAAAAAATACACACTTGGTAATGTATTTTTACATCATGTGCAAAGATGATACCAAGGCAAACATAAGCATATAGTTACAATGCTTAGTTGTGCATTTCTGCACAATCTGTAGCTGTGTGCATGTACTCAAAATTAGGGCTGTCAAGCGATTAAAAAAATTAATCGTGAACAATCACACTGTTAAACAATAATAAAATACAATTTAAATAGTTTTAGATGTTTTCTACATTTTCAAATAGATTGATTTCAATTACAACAGTGAGCACTGTGCACTTTGTATTTTTTTATTACATATATTTGCACTGTAAAAAATAAAAACAGTATTTTTCAATTCACCTAATACAAGTACAGTAGTGCAATCTCTATCATAAAAGTTGAACTTACAAATGTAGGCTCTAAAGTTTTACATTGTTTTATTTTTGAATGCACTTATTTTTTGTACATAATTCCACAAGTTCACTCAGTCCTACTTGTTCAGCCAATCACTCAGACAAACAAGTTTGTTTAAATTTGCAGGAGATAATGCTGCCCGCTTCTTGTTTACAGTGTCACCTGAAAGTTTAAACAGGTGTTCTCATGGCACTGTTGTAGCTGGCGTTGCAAGATATTTACATGGCAGATGTACTAAAGATTCATATGTCCCTTCATGCTTCAACCACTGTTCCAGAAGACATGCGTGCATGCTGACGACGGGTGCTGCTCGATAACAATCCAAAGCAGTGTGGACTGATGCATGTTCATTTTCATCATCTGAGTCAGATGCTACCAGCAGAAGGTTGATTTCCTTTTTTTGGTGGTTTGGGTTCTGTAGTTTCCACATCCAAGTGTTGCTCTTTTAAGATTTCTGAAAGCACACTCCGAACCTCGTCCCTCTCAAAATTTTGGAAGGGATGTCAGATTCTAAAACTTTGGGTCGAGTGCTGTAGCTATCTTTAGAAATCTCACATTGGTACCTTCTTTGTGTTTTGTCAAATCTGCAGTGAAAGTGTTCTTAAAATGAGTAACGTGCTGGGTCATCATCAGAGACTGCTATAACATGAAATATATGGCAGAATGTGGGTAAAACAGAGTAGGAGATATAATTCTCCCCCAAGGAGTTCAGTCACAAATTTAATTAATGCATTTTTTTTTAAAATAAGCATTATCGGCATGGAAGCATGTCCTCTGGAATGATGATCAAAGTATAAAGGGACATATGACTGTTTAGCATATCTGGCACATAAATATCTTGCAATGCCAGCTACAAAAGAGTGCCATGCGAACACCTGTTCTCACTTTCAGGTGACATTGTAAAGAAGAAGTGGGCGGAATATCGCCTGCAAATTTAAACAAACTTGTTTGTCTGAGCGATGGGCTGAATAAGTAGTAGGACTGAGTGGACTTGTAGGCTCTAAAGTTTCACATTTTTTTACACATAACTGCACTCAAAAACAAAATCTACATTTGTAAGTTGCACTTTCATGATAAAGAGATTGCACTGCAGTACTTGTATGAGGTGAATTGAAAAATATTTATTTTGTTTGCCATTTTTACAGTGCAAATATTTGTAATAAAAATAATATAAAGTGAGCATTGTCAACTTTGTATTCTGTGTTGTAATTAAAATCAATACATTTTAAAATGTAGAAAAACATCCAAAATATTTAATACACTATTAAACAATAGAATACCAATTTAAATGCAAGTAAAACTGCGATTAATCACGATTAATTTTTTTGAGTTAATCGTGTGAGTTAACTGCAATTAATTGACAGCCTTAACTCAAATCCCTTAATTATTCATTACTGTATTTAACATCTCCCCAACCTTATTGCAGGCTGTTCCAAGTTGTGGGGAGGGCAGACTAATGGAGACTACACTTTTGTGGGGAATTTTCAGCTGCAAGAGATACTAAAAGTGCAGGTAGTGGCTTTGGCTGTTAAAGATAAACTCAGAACACAAGCAATCTTCCATATGGCCTTTTGAGCATTTACAAAATACATTGCAGGGAAATTACTTAAGTGTTGTGTCCAAAAATGGTCTTGGAATGAAAACATTTAAGTCTCATTCTCTTTGTAAGTTTTAGCAAAGTTTTGAAATAACGAACAAATCCAATTGGTTCTCTGAGTAGGTGAGCATGGTAATGTTTTGTCTGCACACATCAACCTAAAGCTAACTGCTAGTGAAGGTCTCGTAGATGCAAACCTATTTATTCTTTATTCATGTTCAAGAAAAAGCTAGCAACTGAAAATTCCAAAATATTTCAACCAAAATAGTTGAACAAAAATTTTGCTTTGGTCAAATGGAATGTTTTGTTCAACCTGGGCTAGATTCACAAAACAGCAAAAGGAAGAGGAGGAGGCAGCTCCCTTATAGCGTTCAGCCCAGCGGTTATGGCGCTCACCTGGAATGTGACACACCCCAGTTCCATTTCCCCCTCTGCCTGATGCGTAGAAGGGATTTGAACATGGGTCCCTCACCTCTCAGGGGAATGCTGTAACTACTGGCCATTGGGGTAGTCGGGGATGGGTGTCTCTCATTCTCTCCTGTTGAAGCTTTTAAAATCTGTATAAATAATTAGCCACTGGGGCAGGAGGGCTGGAACCTGGGTCTGCCACCTCCCATGTGACCAAAAGCATCCCTGTATTCACACCCTAGATATTATTGTAATGGTCTTTGTGCAAAATATACCTTGTGAGGTATCATTTAAAAAATTACCACCACAATGGTCATCAATATCCTTCTGTAACATATGAACAAAACGCAAATGAACCGTTATGAATAAAGTGAAATTATGACTACACTGTGTTTACCAGACAAGTCTGGGGGTGGGAGTAAACCCACATCTGAAAGACAAACAACAAGCTGACATCTCTAGCCAGGTGTTATCAAAGTTGATTGGCAATCACCGGTCAAGTGGCCATTCTTTGGCAGCAAAGGGGAGCAGGAACCAATCAATCTGCATTTTAGCAGACAACAATGCGGAACCTCTTTCATTCACCATGAGTCTCCAGATCTCCTTCTTCACAGCTGGAATGAACTTTATCTAGAGATAATCTCCAGGAAAATGCATTTCAAAGGGTGACTGGACTATAAAAATGAGGGGCAAACACACTGCAGTCTCTCTCTCTATTACCCAAGACAAAGGAATTAGCCCTTTGACTTTGAGGGAAGAGTCTGACCTGAGAATTTGGTCAGTCCTGTTGCTGGAACCATGTGTTAAGGATTTTACCTTTAATCAAATATAGCTTGTTAAGTTTTTGCTACTGGGAAGCGTTTCATCTTTATTGTTCTGATAACTATTTCTGATTTTAATATCTTATACTTGTACTCATTTAAAACCTCCCTCTTTATACTTAAATAAATTTGTTTTATTTTTAATCTAAACTAATCCGCTGTTGTGTTTAAACTGAACTGCTTGGTACCTCCAGTTAAAATAGTCAACTGTTGAATATTGACCCATTACAGGAGTAATGGACCGTTAATACCCAGACTGTCCAGCGCAGAACACATGTTTTTGGGAAAATCTGTTTTTGGGAGTTTGTTGGGGTCACCCTGCAGGTAGTAAACAAAGCTGCTGGAAGCCAGCGTGTGACTGGTGTGTTGCTGACAGGTTGCTGGGGTCAGAGTTGGTGGACCAGGGCTGCAGCTATACACACACACACACACACTCAGGGTGTGACCTGCATGCTGTTAGACTGTTTGTGAGTGGCCCTGGTTGGGAGCTGCACAGAGGTGAAAGTAAGCAGGTACGGGCAGGTACGGAGGACCGGTAAGAAAAGGTGCAGTAACTACCAGCAAGAAAATGGAGCATTCTCTCCCTCTCTGACTCCGCCTCCTGGCTCCAGCAATATTGAGGGTCCGAGCCCAGCTCCACAAATGTTCGGGGCCGGGTCTCCCCCCTGGCCCCACCTGCTGCCCCCCCCACGCCTCCCCTGAGTGTGCCCCGACCCCCCTTTGCTGCCCCCATGCACCTCTCTGGGTCCCGGAGCAGAGTGTTGGTCTCTCCCTGTCCCCTGCAGCTCCATGCTGCCTGCCTGCATTAACTGTTGCCACAGGGTCCTAGTGCCCCCCTCTACTACCGCCAGGGCAGTCTGCCCTTCCCCCTTGGAGCCTTTCATTTTCCAGTGGGACTCTCCACCGGTACAGCTGCCCCCCGTTCCCACAGTCACTGCTCTTGCCCCACGCTGGGCAAGGGGCAGCCCCAGTGAGGCTACGGTGAGGGGCAGCAGCAGGGAAGGAGGCACACATGTGATAGGAGCCCCCCCACCCGGCATGGCACCCACCACAGGGGAGGCGAGGGGGATTCCTGGACCTGAGAGGGGCCCTAGGAGCACGTGCAGTGTTTGGGGGGGGTGGAGGGGGAGAAGGAGGTCCCTACCCCAAAGCTCACTGCTGCCAGCAGGGAGAGGGCTGGGGGGAGTCTCTCTCTCTGGCTCCAGTCCCAGGGCAGCCTGCCTGCACCCCAAACTCATCCCCAGCCTTGCCCCACCCCACAGCCCACACCCCCAGCCAGAGCCCTCATCCCCCACACCCCAACCCTCTGTCCTAGCCCTGAACCTCTCCAACACCCCAAACCCCTCATCTCCAGCCCCAACCAGAGCCCTCATTCCCCTGCACCCTAACCCTCTGCCTCAACCCTGAGTCCCCTCCCACACCCAAAACCCCTCATCCCCAGCCACATCCCAAATCCACCCCCAGCCTCATCCCACAGCCCTCACCCCTGCACCTCCTCCCTCCATACCCCCTCTTATCCCCAAACTCCCTCCCAGTACCTGCACCCCCTCCCTCCAGACTTCCTCCCATCCCCAAACTCCCTCCCAGAGCCTGCACCCTAGTCCCCTACCCCAGCCCAGGACCTGCACCCCAGACCTCCTTCCTCACCCAAACTCCCTCCCAGAGTCTTGGGCAGGTGGGGGATGAAGTTTGGGGGGGGGCAGGGGCAGGTTCTGGGCACCATCAAAATTTCTACAAACCTACCACCCTGCCGGCAAGAGCTGGTGCACCATACCAGGGTGGACTGGCTTCCTGAGGCAGCAATTTAAAGGGCTGGAGCCCAGGGCCCTTTAAATTGCTGCCAGAGCCCTGGGGTAGCGGCTGCGGGGCTCGGGTGGCGATTTAAAGGGCCCAGGGCTCCTGCCGCCACTACCACCCCAGGCCTTTTAAATCACTGCTGGAGCCCCACTGCCACTACCCCAGCGTTCCGGGAACAATTTAAAGGGCCCCCGGAGCCTGCCGGAGCCCTGGGGTAGTGGCAGCAGGCCTCTGGTGGCTATTGAAAGGGTTCGAGGCTCCGGCTGCCTCTACCACCCCAGGCTCTTTAAATAGCCACCGGAGCCCTGCCGCCGCTGCCCCAGGACTCCGGAGACTATTTAAAGGTCCCCGGAAGGCAGCGGCAGCCGGAGCCCCGGGTCCTGCTGCTAGCACCCTGGGGCTCCGTCGGCAATTTAAAGGGCCAGGGCTCTGCTGCGGTAGCAGCAGCTAGAGCCCCGGGCCCTTTAAATCGCCCCATTTAAATTGCTCCCGAACCCCAGGGCTCCCAGCCACCTCTGCAGCTGGGAGCTCAGGGGGTGATTTAAAGGCTTTGGGGCTTCCAGCTGCTGCTACCACAGCCCTAGCCCCAGGCCCTTTAAATCCTGATTTAAAGGGCCTGGGGATTTAAAGGCTCCGCATCTTCCGGTGGAGGCCTCGCCCCTCCTCAGGATTCTGGAGTACCGGCAAGTCCTTTAAGTTACTTTCACCCCTGGAGCTACAACAACAAAGCATTGAGAGGCACCCAAGATTGCAGGGCAGCCGCAACTTCTCACTGGTCTGGATTGCCTGGGTCTTCCACCTCCCATGCCAACGGCCTGACCACTAGTCGACAGAGCCATTCTAATTCTCTTACTGGCCCAATGAATAATTATTTATACAAGTGAAACAAGAGATTGAGAGAGGCCTGCCCAGGATATCCCATAGCCCAGGGCTAGGGCACTCTCCTGACAGTGGGTGACCCAAGTTCAAGTCCCTCCTCCACATCAGGCAGAGAGGAGAACTGAATGAGGGTCCTCCCACATCCTTATGGGTGCCCTAACCTCTGGGCTAAAGGTTGAAGGGGAGATGGAGGCAGCACATGTTCCCCACCCTCATTTTGTGAAAGGTGCTGAAGTCGTCTCTGCCCCTGCCCCAATATTGTTCCAAACCATGTGGCAAATTCACATCTAATTCACTAATAGTTTTGGGTCAACCAAAACTGCATTTTTTTGGCAAATAAACTATTTGCCAGACAGACAATTTCTCCCCTACTCTACATAGGACTATGCTGCCCCCCTTCCCACAGTCACTGCTCTTGCCCCACGCTGGGCAAGGGGCAGCCCCAGTGAGGCTACAGTGAGGGGAAGCGGCAGGGAAGGAGGCGCACATGTGATAGGAGCCGCCCCCCCCCCCCCGGCATGGCACCCACCACAGGGGAGGAGAGGGGGAATCCTGGACCCGAGAGGGGCCCTAGGAGCACGTTCATTGATGGCAGGGGCGGCTCTAGACCCCAGCGCGCCAAGCAGGCGCTTGGGGCGGCCGTTTCCCGGGGGGGCGGCATTTGGCTCCGGTTGAGCTCCCGCCGGCATGCCAGCGGCAGGTCCACGGGCCGGGCGAGCGGACCTGCCGCAGGCATGACTGCGGCGGGTCCCGTCTTCCGCGGCTCGGTTGAGCTCCCGCAGGCATGACTGCGGCAGGTCCGCTTGTTCCGGGCTCCGGTGGACCTGCCGCAGGCATGCCGGCGGGAGCTCAACCGGAGCCGCGGGAAGAGGGGACCCGCCGTGGGACCGGGGAAGGGCGGCGCAGCGCTCCGCGCTGCTTGGGGCAGCCTACTTTCTAGAGCCGCCCCTGATTGATGGGGGGGGGGAGGAGGACTATACAGTTATAAGACTGCACAAAAAACCTTGTACGAATGTACATATGGACAATTGATGCACTCAATTCTGAATGCCTTATGCAATATTTACTCCTGCAGAGCATTTATTTATGGTAGTAAATATAATTTATGTGGTAAGTTAATGTATGGGATTGATGAAGCAAAAATGTGGTAAAAAGTGATTAAAATGCTTCCCTCCCCCATTACAGATTTACAAAAGAAACTTGCAAACATTTCATATATGTGAGGAAGGAAAGAAAGCAGAGCACCAAATACTAGCAAAATGAAGAGCTAATTCCTTTTCATTCTACGTAAGCATGTATGACATTCAGAGAATCACAAACAAGCCTATGCTGACCACAATAATGTAACAAGGAAATTATATGAAAAACAGATATTACTTTCAAAACTTATTTGTAAAGAGTCATTGTATATTATAAGAAATATTCATAAAAAGGTGCCTTAGTTCTCTTCCTGTAACGTTTAAATACGGAATACCACATCCCATGAATAAAGGCTTTAAAATAATGATTAAATGTGACATAGCAAATGTGTCCTCAGCTGAAAATTGGAATTGCTCTCCCACTAGTTTTCTACACCCTTTCTACCTATTTTTAGGCACAAGCAATTTCTGAGCATGCAAATAATTTATGCACACAAATTTGTGTTTCCTGAGAATGTACTGCAAATGCAAATTGTTTGCTTAACTTTATATACTAAATTAGGTCTGCAAGACCAGTCTGTGTTGATATGACTCACTGAAAAAAAAATTATATATATAAATGCAACCTCCATGCAAATTAGCAGACACAAATCTGACCAAACAGCCTAGAACAGTTGAATTACCAAAGAATGTATCAGCTTCTTAATTTCCTACAGCAACCATTTCTACTAAACACAATAAAAACTTAAAAACCTAAAATTAAATGGTGTTAAATTAAAAAAAAATCTATTTTTTTCTGCTCTCAGCCACATAAAATATTAATATGTGGAATGTTAATTGAAAACATTTTCACTATTAACAACCTTAAAAATGTTCTCAACATTTTTGTTTGTATCATCTTACTATTAAGTTTGTGAATATGTTCATTTGGCATATGTGTACAAAAGCTTAAAGAGACTGTTGGGTTCGTTTAGGATTCAATATTAAAATAATCATTACAAAATCCAAGAATAGATATGTTTACAGTGAATATTTAGATATAAATAGAAATGAAAATAGTTTTTAGTTTGGAATGTTACATTCACTTGTAATATCACAACCCTAACATTGTAATAGTTGTGCTAGTGCATTGGACCCAGAAAGCAAAATAGATTAGCACCTCACTGAAGTAACAAAAGTGAAGCTATTTATTTTCACTGCCAAGCCGAGTGAAATACAAGTAGTCAAGAAAGAGCATGAATGGATAAATATGTATTAAATCTGAATAGATTTTTAAAATCTAACAACCTAAAAGGTATTATTAGTAGAAAAAGGCAGGCACTCTTAAAATATATATTTTAACCTAATAAAACATCATACTGTTATAAACACTAACCTCTTTATATGCAGAGCATAGATATATTATGTTTACATTTGATAAGATTTATTATGGTCATTTGTCATATACCAATGTGAATCTTTTCATGATGATGACGACTTCAAATCTTCATCATGAAAATTTCATGATGGTATATGGCAAAGATGAGTTAAAAACAAAAACAAAAAAAAACCCCCCAAATCTCCACCATAGCTAGTTCGAAGCCCAGTTGAAACAGGAGGAGGGTTGGTGTCAGGCTGGTGGCTGACCATGAAAACTCACCATAAACTGACACTACGAGTCCTCAGATGAATTAAGAGAATGAGGGGGTATTCTAGAAATGATGCACAGTGCCCCGAGTGCTGAGGATAGAGAAGCCAATGCAAGGAGAAGTGGTGGGATGTCATAGGAAGACACGTTAGCATGTGATGTGACAGAGACTGTGGCACTGAACAGAGCACCTTTTAGGGAGAGGACTTAGAGCAACCCCCCCTTTTGATGGGGTTAACACAAGGAAGAAGATGGAAACTTCAAATGAAAGGCCAAATTCTCTCCACTATATCATAAAAACACAAAGGCTAAAGACAGAAGTTTTCTGCTCCATTTCTCACTCCTGTACAAACTCCCCCAGAGGTGCTGCTCCATGTGTTTTCTACAAGCAGGGGAAGGAACTGAGACGTTTTCCAGCTCAGGTCTTTGGGTCTATGTGTCTGTGTGCACAAACCCAGTAATCCAGCAAAATAGACGTGCTATTCCAACATGCAGATACCTGCATGTATCACAGTAATGAACTCAGCAGAGGACCACTGCAGTTAAAATATGGGCACACATTAATACTGCTTTGTCACATGTATGCCTGTCTGGAGGACATTTTTACAAGGAGGCAGAATTTGGCCCAAACTGGTCCCATCAAAAAATAGACTAATGATCCTAGCATGTTTCCATCATAAATCATGCAAATAGATTATTTTCCAAGCAAGAACGTGTAAAATCTCCCCCAGGGTTAAGATATTTTTTCTACATATGATATCTGTGACATATTTTCAGTAACTTAAATTAAACAAACCATTACCTGCTGGAATAAAGCAGAGTTCCATCATGTTGATATTGTTCATCTACATACAAAGAAGAAGAAGAAATAGTGGTTGCTAAGGAAGCTGCTTCAAATAGAGATGGAGTGCTTGGCACTAAATCTGGACGGTGCCGTGAGCCTAATACTGCATAGGAGAAAATACATATGGTTTTACTGTATATTCATTTTTAAAACTCATTTCTAATACAACTACCAGGGAAGTTATTGTTACTCCTGGGGAAATTCTGCACCCAAATAATTTAAAATTATGTGCACGATATTTTATTTGTCAAAATAACAATCACAACAGTTTCAATTATTTTGGTAATTTATTTCAAAATACCTGTCAGCAAGTATGTCTAACAGTACTGACAACAAAAAAGATTCAGGAAATGTTTTTTGATAAATAGTTTCCTTACTAGGCATATTAATACACAACTTTAAGTAATAATTCATTTAAACTCCAATACAGAAATATATTTCCTGCACCCCTCAGAAGCAGTGCAAAGGCTTGGGGGAGTCAGGGGTAATGGAGGAGCTGAGGGAGAGCGAAGTAATTGCTGGGAAGGAGCCTGGGAGTAAACCTGGAAGGTTGTTGGGTGCGGGAAGTATGGAGCAGATTTTTTTGGTGGGGTGCTGGGGGAGGGATTGTTAGTGAGTTGAGAGCCTCCCCCATGCAGACCCTGGCTGACCCCCAGCCTCTCCCATTCAGTCAGACACATCTGCCCCTGACCCCATGTGTCCCTGCACCCCCACTCCCATTCAGTCCTGGCTCAGTGCTCTCCCTCCACTAGCTCCTGTGCCCACACCCCAGTCTGTCCCCCCCCCCCACTAGCCCTTCTGAACCCCAGTCTATGTACCCCTTTCTGTCCATCCCCCCCGCCCCCCCATATCCCATGCCTCCTCAACTGGCCCTGCAGGCAAGGCACTATGAGGAAAGCAGTCACTGCCCCTCCTTCGCCCCCTCCCCAGCTGGCTGCCCTCTCTTCTGGTGCCTCAACAGCCCTTGGTGGGCAAAAGGTGTATTTGCAGCATCTCCTCAGCAGAATCTATTTTCTGCAAGGGGGTGAGGTCTGCAGGGGACATGAATTCTGCATGTGCACAGCAGCATAGAATTCCCCCAGGCATATTATGTTATATTCTATCAGTATCTAAACAAACACACATGCACACACTAACAATACTAATTTTCCAGAAGCAATCTAACTCATTTAACTGACGACAGTAATAGTTAATGAGGTCTAGTTAGTGATGCAGGCACACTTCCACACCCCTGTAAGCCGCTTTAAAGCCAAAGAACATGCCTACGCAGCTAGCCAAGACATTTAGCATAATCTAGGTTCTCTATTTTGAACAACTGTGGCACAGATACCCAGGTTAACTATTCCAAAATATTACCTTCTTCATCAAGGCTGGAAAAGCTTTGTCCTTCAGTAAGCATGTCATGCTTTTCATCCTTCCATTCTTGGCTAACAGCAGATACAATTTCTTGTGATGTTGCCTTTAGGGCTGCAATGGAACTGCATCGTCTCTTGGAAGGAGAGGACTTTAGAGCTGCATTAAGAAAAGAGTGCAACGAACAAAGCTGGTGAATTATAATGTTTTACTCATCTTTCACAGAGTGCATATAGTTTTACTAACTACAAACCGCTTTCTAAATGCAGATCAAGAATAAATCTAGATAAGAACATTTTAACATATACCAGTTTTATTCTACAGAGTCCACATTAGACATTGTCTCTCAAAGTCTCAATTGAGTTTTTATGGTCTTAGGGCAAAAAAGGCTACAAATGGGATCTGCCTGTTAATTGTTTTGACATTTCCTACACTGCAAGTCATAACTTGAGTATCTGCCTGTAAAAGTCAGAGGAAAAAGAACAGAATGCAGGATAACGAAAAGAAGGAAGAAGAGTAAGTAAAGTTTCTGTGTTTCTGTGTTCTGCGATTGAGTAAGCAAAAAATAATCAAGGCTTTGGGCATTATCTGAGGATTAGGGACAACCTAAGATTGTTTATAGTCTGTGGACATTACTGCTATACTGTGAAAATATTTATCCTGCCTTATGATTGCCACTGTAGTTATGCACATCAATATATGTTTTGGATAAAACAAACGTTTCCAAAATATTACTGACTGACATGTTCACTAATGATGTTATGTAGCTGATCCATGAACATTCCTGATAGTTTATAATGCCGAGCAGGACTTGCCTTGAATACACTGGCATACTAGACAAACACAGGATCAGATCCTCTCCACTATTACTCTCCCAAATTTGGTCCTTTGTCAATGCAATTTCCTCTCCTAAAAGGAGGTCAACCATTTCTGTTTGTGTGTTTAGTTCCCAAATGCATTAGAGCTCCTACATGCTGCCTGCAGCAACTCGCACAGAAAGAGTTCTGGAACAAGATAGATACCAGAAGAACCAACTGCATACAGCTAAAAAGCTGTGACCCTCTTGGAATGAGGAATCAGATACACAGAAACTCAGCACCAAAGACCCAGAGCTACTCCAGAACCCCTAGAGAGGATGTCATAGGCAATGGCTATGCTAACGCTGAACTGGCCTATGCCTAACACAGTCCCTGATGGTCACTAGTTTTTGTCTGTTTAAAAGGCCAGGTAAACTCTTGTTCTGTGCATTAAACACTGGCGTGTGACACTGTAAAAGCATATTGACAGATTTGTGGTTAAGGCGCTGGAGTAAGACTGCTTTCCTACTATGCAAACAAGATTTTCTTCCTACCGTGATCTCCCTGCATTGCAAAATGAACTATGGGATTCAAACCTCCATGGACCCACAATGGTGAGCAACAGAATTCAGCCCGTCCCATCTCAAGATGGGCAACACATTTCCTTCCAAGGACCCTGACTGAAAAGGCCCCCTAATCTCCCATCCATTTTCCAAGCCATCCTCCCAAAATGAGCTACTGACATTGCTAGAGCTCCAAAGCACTATGTTCATACAAATTAATAATAATCACTGAAGTCTTCTAGGAGTCCTACAAGCTTACTTCTTCACACAGGATGCCACAAGACCAAGTGCCAGAAAGAAGCTTCCTACAGATGGTGAGGTTGCTGCCTTTACAGTGCTTACAGCCTCCGCTACCCTGAAAAGCTCAAAGTCGAAACTTTGCTCCTCATCCATAGGGAACTTTGCACTGCCATTAGGATTGCTGGGATGGCCAGCTGACAGCATCCCCAATGCACAATTATTTTAGAAAAGCTACCTGTCCTAATGGAAGCATACTAATAGCTTCTCAGGATTAGCTGGAAGCGAAAGGATAGCAGAGTAATATCATCAGAGACCGTTACCATAGAACACAGCAGAACCTCTGATGAACAAGGGATCCAGCAGAGGGACCAGAGGATTGAAAGTTTTTAGAGACATTCTCAGAGGAAGCTAGCAGCCTTACATAATTTGGCTAAATAGGACATTCTGAATTCTTTATTTTGCAAAAAAATGAAAATGTCCTTAAAACCTTTAATCCATATACAAGTAGATACACAGTCTTGTGTCAAGAACAAACCATGAAAAGAACCATCAGATACACCACACGTTAGAACTTTAGATCTGATTAGTTCTGAAAAGAAAGAAGATGGAAAAATATGATAACTAAGAAGAATGAGCCCAAAAAGGGATAGAAGGCAAATACTCAGAGTCTTTCAACTTAGTCACCAACAATATATGGTCTTCCTGGAAATAAGACAGGAACAGACTGAGAACAGACCAAGGTCTGAGAATAGCCCAACTAGTAACCAACAAAAATGAATATTCCAAGCATAGTCACACTGTAGTCATAGGGAAAGGAAACAATACTGTTCCATGACAATGCCTTATCAGAATGGGCTAAAAGATTTACCATTAATTTGATCACTGTCACCCTTAACCATTACTACCCAGAGATTCTCTTTCCTATTACCTCTCTGAATTTCAGGTTACACTACCTCAGATATATTAACTTACATTTCCCACATGCTGAATAACATTTTATTATTCTCATTGTCTAGATCCCTTTGTCAGGAGAAGGGCTTTTAATTGTGCATTTTCCCAGCACCTTGCAAAACAGAGCCCTGATTTGGGCTGTTAGGTACTCCCATTAATGTATGATAAAGGTCACTGAATTTCATGAGTTCAATCAGATCATCATCCACATTTGGATCTTTCCAAGCATAATTTTTGAATTCTGGTCTGCTGGAGAGTAATACTATTGTCCTTAGATCAAATGTAGATGAATAAAGGCCAGTACAATGTCAAAAATATTGACTTCCAGTGCTTGAATTTTTAATAAAAATAAAACCTGAATTGAACTTTTGATGGAAAGAGCCAGTAAGAACATGGCTTGCTGGAATCAGATTTTACCAGATAATCTCTTCATCTCATAATGAGCTAGTGACTGACCAATTTTCATCTGTAATTGTATACAACCAAAATGGCTTTAATATTATGTAAGCCTAAATCTTCCTGAGGATACAATTACAAGTGAAAAGCGTATTTAACTCAAAGAATTTTAAAAGGTATCTGACATTTTCAGCTCTATCATACCTAAGGTTAATGTGAAAAACTTCAAGGGCCAAATCTTCAAAAGTGACCTTTAATTTTGCTCTGTTTTTTTTTCCAATACTCAAAAGATAATGAATTAAAATTGCATTCAAAAGTAGAGGCACGGTGTGGCCCCTTTGACAACATGGCCCATGCTGGCTCCTTGAACCTCTCAGACCACACTATGAGTAAAGATTTAGACAAGAATACCGCTAGAAGAAAGGAAGACTGATGCTAATTCCATTTGCTGTCCAACCTGCCCCCTTATGAAGCATAGGCCCCAGGTAAATAATAGTATATGATCATGTAATTAAAGATTATAATATAAATGTATATGCACAAGAATGCAGAGATAAGACTGCACCCACAACCTTAACTTAAGCATTTTCTGACTTTTGAGGGCTTCAATTTGCTGCCTTAGCATTCTTTTAAACATATTATGCCATGAAAACAAACTACTACTCTGCATTTCTGCAGCTCATTCTAATTACTACAAAGAACTTTATAAACAAGAATCAACAAAACAGCCCAAGACCCCTGTGTGCTGAGGAAGTACTTTCCCCCCCAGTGTAAGGAGGTGTTAAAAGGCTAAGTGACTTGCTTGTGGTCATACAGCAAGTCTGTGACTGAGTAAAGTATAGCACTTCTGATTCTTATTCCTATGCTTCAACCATATAACTACTTCTTCCCTTTTATGTATTACTAATGGTTACTTACGTTATAGTAGCAACCACCTGCCCTGATCAAAATTGGGCCCTATTGTGCTAGGCATTGTGTAAGCAGAAGGTAGACATGATCCCATCCCCAACCAGCAAGACCAGTCTTCTTCATGTATACTTTGTCACTCTTCTATAAAGATGCTTTTCAACTTTCTTATTAGCATGGGTTAGACTTGGATATTAGTAAATATCATTAGAGTTGCATGACAGCAAAGAGAAAAATCAACTATTTATTTATAAAATCTAACTGAGGGGCCTGGTTGCTTTCTTTTGCATATAGCACATTCTTGATGTGAATAATTTTAAAGAAAAATTCAAAT
The DNA here is from genome assembly GCF_016161935.1 of Mauremys reevesii. Taxonomy (NCBI): domain Eukaryota; kingdom Metazoa; phylum Chordata; order Testudines; family Geoemydidae; genus Mauremys; species Mauremys reevesii. Next base: position 90,395,143 of record NC_052628.1, on the reverse strand, counting down.
ACTATTTTGTAGCTCTGCTCCAAAATTTAGATGCTGATCACATGTACACACACGAGTATCAAAAAACATAAGAGAAATGTTTTCATGAAATTACATTTTGAAAATATTTCATTTTTTTTTTTTTTAACAAAAGCCCTTCAGTACTTAAAAACAAAAACATGAAAAGAACCAGCTTAATTTCACAGTCTAAGCTAAATGAAGCAAACAAGCAGTACATGTAGAGCTTAAGGATTTAATAGAATCTATATTAATTTAACCAATTTTGAATACATGGAGGTCAGACAGCAAAATTTTTCTGGAACAATCATGTTCCAAATTTTGATGAACCAGCAACCCAGACTGGGTACACATAATCCAAGGGCCAGACTGTCCCTCCCAAGCAGTGCTTAATTTGTAATGAAAGAGGTGAGGACTCGAGCAATTTTTTTTACTTTCATAAGTGACATAGCAAGCCTAGAGGTGCTGGGGCTATGAACGGCCAAGCCCAGAGGTGCCAGGTCTCAGCCCTGGTACAAATTAACCACTGCCTCCAGGGTTAAAAGCTGTGGGAGGGCACTTTTTGCTTGTAAATCTCCATAAGGAATTCCTCCAAGATTCTCCTGCATCATCCTGTTCACTCAACCCTTTCCCCCTATGTGGAAAGCCCTTTGTAGGGCCCGGGTGGTGGTGTCCGAGAGGCGTCCTCCATGTGGGGATCTAATTAGGGAGAATCTAGGTCTAAGATCTTAGTAGCAACATATGCCTTAGGAACTTAATTATAACATATGCCTTTTTAGCTTGTGTAACAGGGAGATCTGTCCTTTTTAAGGAGTAGTGGGGATTGGAGCCATCCAATCTGTTTCATGACATTGCCTCTTTAAGGAATAGGTGTTTAAGGGAGCAGCAGACAAGCTTGCAGACAAGCTTGGAGAACCAGAGCCAGATGGTAATCAGGGAGCTACCTCCTGAACAGGATAAAAACCCAGCCAGTAGCTGACTACAGGGGATAGAAGAGGTTCTGTGTAGCGGGGCTGGAACCCAAACACCAGTAGGCCTGGGAAATCTGCTTGAGTCGGTACCCAGCCCCATGCAGGAGGGCTAAGGAATCCCTTAAACAGGGGTTCAGATTTAAGACTCCAGGGACGAGGGTTGGATGAGGCCTGTGGAAAAGACTGTCCAGAGAAGCCATGGTTTGCAGTGTGACTGACTGAGCTCCCTGCCTCACAGGTAACTGGAGGGGAAAACTTGGAACCTGAAGCCCTGGAAGAAGGATGAAATTGGAAACCTCAAGAGGGAAGGGTTTGGACCTGATGGGCCAATGGAGACTGCACTTCATAAAGACTCAATAAACTGAACCCCAGGAAGGAGATGGTTACATTGAATACTCTGGGCTGTGAACAGTTACTGGGAGAACTAGGAGGGAACTGAGGGTGAGGAGCGTACGGGGTCAGGCAGTGCCACAAGGGGGCATGCTCTGGGATTGGACCCTGTCACAGCTTGACAGTTTCATTTTGAGCAATGGTAAGGAAGAAATTGAGTACAGCAGACTTGGAAACAAATCACTTTCTTCCTCTGGGACATTTGCAAATTCTTTTGTTTCTCTTGATAAGTGTGCCCAGACTATGATAAAAGACCTGCTGTACTCTGTTTGGCAGGGCTGTGGGACTATGGCAATATTAATTTGTTCTTCTCTTTATGCAGCACGATTTGGAATCAAGAAACAAAATATCTGATAGTTATTTCTCAAAACCTTTGCTGAAATCCAGCTTCCCACACCCAAATGGAAGGTAATTGCTGGAATGTTATTTGTTCTACTCTAACTTTCTAGGTCTTCCTAGTTTCACTTCTTGTCTGGTTAGAGAGGAATGGGCTCTCACATCTTGTACTTTTGAATGTTATAGATACTCCTGCTATTTTAAATCAGAGAAACCAGTGCCATTTCAGTGGGTAGGGATGAGGGTGATAAATGTGGTTAATAAACTTCCAGCAACATTTTAAATTTAATTCAGCAGAGAGTTTCATTGCTGCCTGCAGTACTGGTGGCCCTCTCTGATTACACAGATCTTTGTATCCTTAGTGAACTATTTTTGTAATTTTTTGGTGGTGCTTTCTCATTTCTTCCCAACTATCTTCTAGTGACATGCCCATTAATCTTGAAATGAGTTAGATGATTAAAGAAAGGCAAAATGAAGGAAAAAAAGAGTTGAAATGGGATTTTAATCAAAGAGGAGAGAATTTAATAATTTAGACACCTCCATCTTTCCAGATTCTCAAACCCCATTTTTGTTCTGCTAAAGCACAATAGAAAAGGAATCAGAGAAGGTCCATCCTTACCAAACTTGTCAGAGTTAGGGCCCAATCCTTCAATCTTCATTTATGTGACCAAGACACATTCAAGTCAATGAGACTACTCACATGAGCCAGGGCTGCAGGATAGGGTGTTACCTATTAGCTCTAAATGCCCTTGACCATCATTTAAAAATAAATCAAAAATGTCCTAATTCCAGAGATACTGGGAAAGCTCCTAGTGGCTTCAATGATTGGAAGGTTTGGGCTCTTAGTGTTTGTAAAGTGCTGAGAGATCCCTAAATAAAAGGTGCTATTCTACAGGAGTGTAACACACTATAAAAGAACAGAGTATGAAGTTGTCCAGAGGGCTTACAATGACAAACCCTTACCTTGAACTTTTTTGAAAACCCTCGAACTCATGAACTTTAAAAACCTGTCTGCATAAAAACTTGGTCTGTGGACTGAAACAGTGTCCTAAAAAGACAGAAAAGGCCTTAAAGTTACACTCTTCATATACAATTCAAAATGAAATGCACAAGAGAAAAACCTGGAATGTTTTGGGTAAGTTATATCATGCTCCGTTTGGGAATTCGTGCAAGGAGATCTAGGATTTTGCCTCCTCAGAGGTTACTGTATAATTACTACACTCCTCTGCCACCCACTTTATTTCACTGTAGTCTTGATAAAAACACCAGTCTAATTATTTTAAGCATTCAAGATAATTTAGAAATACCCCTTTATAATTTATTCGATTCATATTTTACAAAGTCTTGCTCATTTACAAATGTATCATTTCCCTTTTCGGGTAAAAATCTCAACAACTGAAGGCTCAATATTCAAACATGGGTGCCCTAAAACGACCAAATTCCTTATCTGAATGCTTTAATCAAGCACTGATGGGCACTTAAAATGGCAGTGCGTCTAAGCACCCATTTAAGCACTGAATACTGTGGGGCCAAATTCTGCCCTGCATTACATCCTTTGCAACTGGACTGATGTTGATTCAGGGCACAATTTGAATAGTTAATTAACTTTGAATTAGCATTTGGGATGGATTACTCCATCCCCGTTTTAGTTGTATTGTGAGCATAGTTTTGTGTAACCTGGTACAGTGTAGTTATAAGGATGATCTGGTCACCTTTGCATATGTCTCTGTTTTTCTTTTTATCTTTTATTTAAAAAAAATTAAACAATCAGTAAAATAAGATGGACATATACGTCAGAAATCACATAACTAAAATCACTAAGGAAAACGTACAGAAAAAAAAATCACATCTAATTGCCTCGATACCACAGTGATGGGTGGATTATAAACGTAATAGCTCGCTGTCTTAAACAAGAATCAGAACTCTATTATGAAAAATGCTGATAATTTAAAAAGCAACTTACCCCATCATAAACAAGTGCTTTCCAGGAATGTTCTAGCTTCTTCATTAACCTAAGCAATTAAATCAAAAAAACTTTGTGGAATTCCCTCATCTTGCAATCTCAGAATACTCTATTAAGATAATGGCTTTAAATATAGCAAAATATTTTCATTCTAAACTGCTACTTACCTGTAAGACTGTAGGATATCAATAATACCCATAAATAGAAGCAGCTTCTCTCCTTTATGGCTTTTAGCTGGAATGCCTCCCATTCTAATGGCAACAAAATAATTTTATTAGATATTGTATTTTACAGACTTTTTTAATATCACTATTTAGAAGGTGAACTGCATTTACTACAAAAAAAGAAAAGCAACATTAAGGCTAGTTGTTGAATGCAAGCTGCCCAGGGGCTTCTTGCCACCTCACCGGGAGCAGGGGGCGGGGGTGAGGTGAAGGGGGGAAGCAGCCCAGGGCCTCTTGTCCCTGGGAAACAGGGTCCAGGTGCCCTTGCATCTCACCTCCTCTCCCAAGCCATTAAAATCATGAGACAGCCAACATTCCCAGCCGGGAGTGGGGTCCAGCTGCCCCAGCTCTGGGGGCAGCTGGGCTCTAGGTGCCTGGCTTTCTTGTCAATTTCATGGCAGACAAGAGCCAACAGCCAGTGTAAGGAATGCAGTGTCTACACAAAAACTGCATTGTCCTAACCATAGGTGCCAACTCCGTGCTTAATGTGTGCTTAGCACCCACTGGCAGCCAGCTCACACCTGCAGTGCCTGCCTCCCACCCACCAACAGCCCTGCTGATCAACTCCTCCCACCCGCTGCAATCTGCTGTACTGCGGCATGCAGGAGGCCCTGGGGGGGTGGGGGGATGGAGGAGCAGGAATGGGGCATGCTCAGGGGAGTGGGAGGAACTGGGCAGGAAGAGGCAAGGTTGGGTGAAGATTTGGGGGAAGGGGTGGAGTGAGAGCTGGCCTGGGACCGAGCAGCGGTTCCCATGGAAAGGAAGAAGCCAGCGCCAATAGCCCTAACTACACAGACATAAGCCCTATGCCTCTCGTTGAGGTGGTTTTATTATGTCAGTATAGCAGACAAGTTACATGAACGGGTTGAGCATTTCAGTGTGTACACCTCCACTGTTTTGTGGACAAAGCTGTGTAGTGTAGACAAGGCCTTAGAAGCCTACATTCTATTGACTTTCAATGGGGCTTAGGTTTCTAAGTCTCCTGGGCACTTAAAATTTTACCCAACATCCCTACTCGTGTAAATAATGGCAGAGGATTTTTGATGATCCAAAGTGGTCAGAACCTTAGCTTTAAGACTCATTGAAAGCAGGCCACTTCCAATAACAAAGTCCCCACCATCATGCTTGAGCATTGGTTCAGTATAACTCAGGTCATCTTGTATGCAAATTAGAGTGTAATATTGTACACACTGGGCACAACTCAGCTCTGTCTCAACTTATATTCTAGTGCTTCAAACATTTAAAGCTATATATAAATAATAATAATGCCCAGCCCTTATATAGCACTTTTTGTCAGCAGATCTCAATGTGCTTTACAAAAGGAGGTCAGTATTATTATCCCCACTTTCATATGGGGAAACTAAGGCACTGGAAGGTTAAAGTGACTTCTCCTAGGTCACCCAGCAGCCCAGTGGCAAAGCTGGGAACAGAACAGCATTATCCTCCCATTAATATGTTGTAAGTTTAAACCCAGGCTTCATTAGCTTTAATGGTATTTATCTGCATAACTCCCTGGTTAACAGACAGTAAACCCTTTTCAATGTGAAATTAAGTCTCTATTATATTAAGGATTGATTATACAGAATAAGAATGCTGACTAACTCTCTTATTAGCACTGAACATGCATCAAAGATAGAATAATTTGAGGAGCCCTTGATTCTTGGAACAACAATAGTTGAATTTACAGAAAGGGATGATACATATCATCTGTCACAACCTTAAAATTCTCTGTATGTCACAGCCTGTTGTCAGACATTAAGGGGATAGAAGTATTGTCTTTTGGATGTGATATAACCATGGTGATCAGCACCTCTGCTTTATTAAAAATTCCATGGCACTATTTGTAAGTGTAGGATTCTTAACATCAGTGTCCTGGCTGAATTCCAGCCTGGATAATTACAATCTGCCTATCTAAAATTCCTCTGCAGTTTCAGTTAGATATGAAGAGGAGAGTAATATGTTCTAAACTGTAGTGTAGCATTTCTGTAAGCTGTTAAAATATCTGTCTTGTTCCACCTCAGCGGTGGCTGCATTTCAACAGTTGGTGAAACAATTCTTGTGTATTAAGTGAGTACATTTCTTTGGGATGACAGGCCCTACACAAATATCAATATAATCAATAATAGCTTTTGCTCACAGCGCATGACACTGTTTACAGTTAAACAGAGATTATGTGTGGAGGTCTTGTAATGACTTTCATTATATATAAAAGCAGCAAAGAATCCTGTGGCACCTTATAGACTAACAGACGTTTTGCAGCATGAGCTTTCGTGGGTGAATACCCACTTCTTCGTTGCATCCGAAGAAGTGGGTATTCACCCACAAAAGCTCATGCTGCAAAACGTCTGTTAATCTATAAGGTGCCACAGGATTCTTTGCTGCTTTTACAGAACCAGACTAACACGGCTACCCCTCTGATATTATATATAAGTGAGTTCACTATGTGCCGATAAATTGTTCTGAATTATAACTGCAATTGCCATCATGTATTTAAAGATGACGAATAAACTAATCAAAATTTTAATTTTCTGGTCTCCAGTGAACCTTGGTATGCAAGTTTTGAACACTTTTTAGCAAGTATTTAGCTTAATCCTTCAAATCACTCCTATGTAATGCCTTCAAGGATGGGAAGCTACCCAGAGTTAGATTTAATACAACGTAGAACAGTTTGCAGAAATAAAATTTAGAAATTCCCAGTCAATTTTTAACAAGAGATTTTGGGGACTTACGTATTTGTAGCTTCTGTGATGACAGATTCCCCAGACTTTCCAGGACCCTGTATGGATTCCATGGCTGTAGAATAGAGAACTTTCTGTCCCCCATGACGTTTGGCATCAGATGCATTCTGGGAACTTTCCCCATCCTTCTCTTTTGTGATACTGTCCAATACATGGATCCCCAGCAGCAGACTATAATCCATGATTTTAAAGCTTTCCAGCACCTATTAATGAAGAAGGACTGCATGTACTGTAACACACACAAATGACTACACAATTTAATTTCTGCTGTGTAATTCAACCACTTGAGAAAATCCAAATAAAAGGAAAAAAAACCCCATATAGGTATGTCAATATAATGGGTTTGACTAGGACAGTTTGCAAAAAGATTAACAAAAGTAATATTTTTGTACTAGCCTCCCACCTTCTGTCTGAGATTCCCAAATCAACTTACAAATGTTAATAAGCTAACCATCCTAGCATCCTCATTAAAAATGGGAAGCCTAAAGTACATAGAAATGTAAGGCCTAATGTAAGACTATTTTCAGTTGGAGAGTTTGCCTCACAAGCAACTCCATTTCATTTATAGTGAGAAAGTTAATTAGTTGTCTTTTACTCTGAAGCACTATATACATTATTTTTATCCTATCTGATGTACTTATGGATGATCTGCTGTATATATACAAACCCAATGCTGAAAAAAATCCTTGAAGGGCAGATTTTCAAAAAGGAAAATGGGCAGTCAAGATGCCCCACTACCATGAAAAGTCAATTGGATTTGGCACCTAACTCCCATTTGTGCCTTTGACAGGCTCTCTGCAACAGGCCAAAACTGGCCAATATAAACTTTATACTTGATTTTTAACCAGTCTCCTCCTCTGGTCCTACCAATCACTTTGGTTCCCGGACCTTGACAGTTTCCACTTCCCCATTCTTGCAAGTATGTATAAGATTCTAATCTCAGTTACACCAGTATGAATCCAGACGGACTCCATTAAAAGGAAAAACCTCTCTCTCTCTCTCTCTCTCTGAGTCAATTAACTGTGCATAAGATCTCCTTCAGTCCCCCTTTTCACATTTTAATACTATATCAGAATCACCAGCAGACAGGTATGAAAGCCCTGTTTGGCACAGGGATAGCAACCTATTTAACTACCTGTAATCTCAAAAAGAAATATGGAGCAACATGTGTCCTTTTCTTCATGCAGCTCAAGAATGATTTAACACAGCTTTTAATACAAAGATGTCTTACTGTTAACGTTGTAATTTTTGGCACTGAACTGCAAAATTTTATGTCATTTTACCAGGAACAAGAACAATTTGATTTTACAGAGACAACAAATGAAGCACAGTAGCTCCAGGTGTGCCAATTCAGCCAGGCTTATCAGAGCCTGACTTAACTCAGTGTTTTGTGTAAAATACCGTTCATTTATGAAACCCTGTGCACATATCTGCATTTTCAAAATGAGATCAGAAAAGATTTCAACATAGCTGGGAGTTATGTAACAGGGAAGGGGAGCTCCACCGCCTATGAATACATTTTATCTTACCAACCATTGACTGTAGACATGGATGTGGGGAAGCTGTTTTATTAATATGCACATTTCTGAAGTGCCCAACACTGTAATAACTAGAAGGCATACACACATACACACGATATTAGCATCCGTTCTATCCCCATTTTGAAACTCTCTTGCATCTCATGTTACTTTCCTGAATTAAATCACTTTTCTTGGCTGTCTTCAATGAGAAACATCAAGGCCTCCTTCTACCACTGTTGTTAATGGGGGAAGGCTTGCACAAAAAGTCTTACATTGTACCCTAACTGCAGAAACGTCAGGTCTCACTCTGATCTCTGGGGGTAACGCATGTAAAATGACTGAGCAAGTGGTGTGAATATAAAAGGTAACTGAGCAAAGTCAAACACATACATCTTGCAGAATTCTTCTATAAAGGAGGAACAAGTTGGCTTCAAAGTGCAAGAAAAGTGCGTCCACACACTCAAATGCATGAGATGAAGCTATCAGCACCCCAGCATATCCTCTGATCCTGCCAATATAGTCTTTTTGGGCAACAATAAAATAAAGAATCTAGAATATCACATGACAAGATCAGAAAAATCTATTTCATTACACAGAATGTGGGACTGATGGGTCACTAAACACTTCTTTTATGGCACTGGGAATCTTGAACTGCAAAAACAGCATAGTTAAGGAATACAAGATCCTGTATTGTATGAATACATTAGAATACTAGAGTCAGAGGAACTCACACAAGTACAGTTTTCTTTGCCCCTGCCATAGTAAATAAAAGTTCATTTTAAAAACATTTATTGAAGATTTTCATAGGTTGCCTATTTTTATAAAAATAGATGGTACAAGACAACTTGTATGTGTTCCATTTAAAATGGAAAGAAAGCTGAAGCCTAGCATATTGCAAAAAAATAAATAAAAGGTAAATTAACATTTGCCCTCCTGAAAATACTACTCTGGTATTACAGCCAGTATCAGTGTCTACGTAAATTCTGATTTCATCAGCTAAACATGCTTGCGAAGATGGTGCCATTTTCATTTGTGCACTTCACTTTAAATAAAAAAATAAATCAGCTCACATTCTTTTGCTTTAATGAAATCTGTTCTTGCCCCATTCTCTACTCCCTTGGGATTAGATAGTTCATGGTTCCGCTGAATTAAAATCAAGGGTAACACCAAGTTAATATCTGATAGTCTCTTGAAAGACTATGGTGTATATCCAGCTTGCCATTGCAGAGGGATATATTGTGCAATACAGAAGAACTTTTCTAACTCTGACTGAAGCGATCCACCCCCATCTCCTTTTGCCCCTGCTCCTTGAGCTAAACATTGACTAAGTTTCATTGCTGTCTGCGTTTTTGTTCCAGGATCACTAAAACTAACCATGTACTACTTCCTAGCTGCTCTAAATCTCTTGGAAACTGAAGTGAGCAAAGTGACATTTTTTCTTAGACAGACCCTCAGCTCATATTTCATTTTTACATGCAGCAACCTATCTGAACCCTACTGTAGCCGTTTGAATCCTATTCTTGCTCTCTAGACATTTAACTGCATACACCAGCTGAACAGATCCCAAATAAACTGAAATAATAATACTCAAATCTTTTCAGGGTACATTAAAATAGTGACTGCCATATAAATTATCTAGGCTCCAACATATCTGCATGCCTGTTGGTATATGAAACGTGTACATTATGACAACCTCTGTACCTATATATTTGCTAATCAAAGCAGGTAGCTAAGCCCTGATGCAAACTGATCTTAACCATGGTTCCATTTCCTTGTCAAAATGACAATGTTAATATGAAAAGACCATTAAACTAACCAGAATGGGCAGGAAATTAAAAACTTCAGGGCCAATAAGTCATTGTCACCAAATCCTGCAGTCCTTACCTCAGGCAGAACTCCAATTAACTTCAATGTGATTTCTGCCTGAATATGAATTGAGTAAGGACTCCTAGATTTGGCCCACTGTTAAGACTTGAAGGGGAAGGAAAAAAAACAATAAATTAAACTCTGCTTCATTTAGAAAACAACATTTTTCATGCATTAATGTTAATGCAAATTAATAACTTTGGTTACACTCATAAAACTTACATGATCCAGTAAATCCTGATATTTCTATACCTCCAATATCCCAAGAAGTGACAAAGGGCCCACTTCTACAACCTTTACTCATGTTGAATTAGGTCCTAATGTAACGAGAGAGAAACCTCTCAAAGCAGAGATCATGATACTACATCTACAAAAACAGTAAAGCATTGACAAAAGCCTCATGCTTGGTCACGAGGGATCTAGAGATGCAAATGATATCCCCTCTTCCCTAAGAGCACGTTCCCTCTAGGGTTATAAATAGAGAGAGAAAATCTGTCATTTTCAGTTTCAGTCTTCCTGGATTGAAGGGGTCAAATGCATAGCACCAACATAACGAAGCTTGCATTTTGCAAGAACTTCTGGATTTACTGACATTTAGACACACAAGGTTTGCCAAATATTGTGGCAAATTAGTACGAGTTTGGAGAGCGTTAGTGAACAGAAATTACAACATTCATCTAGTCTGCTCATTAGTAAGCTGTCACATTCTCAGGGCACAATCCCAACTAATGAGTAGGTATGTCATCCCCTTCCCTCTAACCTGGGATGCTCTTTACAAGGCTTTGCTGCTGTAACCTCCAGTCTGGAGTGCTCACAAACAGCCTCCAACATGCAAGAGTGAGTGAGTGAGTGAGAGAGAGAGAGAGAGAGTGTGTTTCAGCCAGCCAGCCACCTGGGCCCTTACCAACCTTGGTTATATTGCAGGGTGTCCCCAATACATCCCCAGTCCTAGATTTCCCTCAGAAGTGTATGTCCTATACTGCTCAGCCCTCTCCTGGACAGTTACAAGCCTATATAAAGTCTGTCATTTCATTAATAAAAATGATAACCACACATCTTATTACCCCAAATGGCGTTTCCCAGACATTATAATTTAAACACATTGGATCAGAGAAGACAAAACAAGTTTATTAACTATATAGAGATAGATTTTAAGTGAGTACAAATAATGAGGCATAAAAGTCAGAAACAGGTACCAAAAAAAGTTAAAATGCTACAGATGCCTAACAAACAATATCAGTTTCAAGCAAAGTTTTTCTCATCACATGCTCTCAGCAGTCTTACTGACCAAACTTCGTAGGCCAGGACCCCTACCCCAATTCAGTGGCTGCTTCCTTTGTTCCTTCTGGTGCAGCAAATTGATGGAGAGAGAGAGGGTGTCTGATGCTTTTTATAGCCCTGTCCCTCCTTTGGGGAGCATTTCTAGCTGGGAGCAAGGCAACAGGCAGTCTGTACGGAAGGGAACTCCATGCTATTTCTTTGCCAAGATGCAGATATACTTGCCCTGTCCCTTTTCCCCGTCAAAAATGGCCATTGAGAAGATAATGGTCTATCAACCTTGTTTACACTTGGCTGAGGCGTCAGCTTGCCCTTTGTCTCTGAAGAACTGGTTTGGCACACCCCAGACTTATCTAGAAAACATGCTTTTAGTCATGACTTCAGTATGTGTTTATAACTTCACATAGAATGCTGCTACGTGCATTTTGCCATGATATCACTAATCAGCAAATTATGAGTGTTCAGATGATACCTCACAAGGCATATTTTGTACAAAGATGATTACAATAGTGCGTAGGGTGTGTACATAGGGTGCACAGACCTCTGTCACCTAAGCTTCCCCTTGTGGGGGTTAATACATAAAGGGCTGGCTTCCAGCATAATAGTATCATCTGGTAACGATGCTAATGGTTATGGGTCTGGCTAGAGATGTTGTGAGAACTTCTAGGTCATGGGCCCCAATTGCCCCGTCTATTCTTAACTTGTACTGTACAAAGATTTAACAGGATTGTCAAAAATAGTGTCCAAGCTGGATTTATTATGTGCTAAGAGGCAATATATTGTCAAAAAATATGCCATAAGGAAATTATGAAAAATTCTTCTCCTCCCTCTCACACACACACACACACACACACACACACACACACACACACACACACACATTGCCATTTGAATGATTAGGTTCTCCCTCTGCTGAGCCTTTGAGTTTAGTCAGGGGCCCTGTGAATAACCCTAGCGAGAGCCAACCACTTAAGCTACCACTGTTGCACTAAGCCCATGATAAACCAACTAGCTCTGCCTCTGAACATCACTGTGTTCCTGATGCAGCATGTGCTGTATAGAGACTAATGATGGGGTCTGCATGTATAATATGTGGTTACGGGCTATCACAGCACATTCAAAACTATTACAGTGTAGTAAGACATACTCATAATAGAGCTGCTAAACAAGTTGTTCACAAAAACTAATACCATGACCACATGGAATACAGAATCAACCTTTTCAGATTTTGCTAACAGATCATTTCTTTTCTAGATGTATTTTCTTGACCTTGAATTTAGCAATACCACCAGAGTCCATCTGGTGGTACATCTAGAGACTTGAACTGCTGATTTCAATAGACTTTGGATAGTGACAATAATATAATTGCTAATACTACTGATGAAAAAAATACTTGATCATTACACTAGGAGAAATGGAGGGTTATTTTAGATTTCAGCTGATGTGAATGAGATCAGAATCTGGCCCACAAACAATAGCTGACTACCATGGAAATACACGTTAGGCAAAGGAGAAAGATACAAAGAACTATGGGCTTTACATAAGCCCACAAAATAAAGCAAAATTTGGCTCTACAGACCTCTATCCCTGGTACTCCATAACACTGCAATGGGTACTCAGATGCCGTATGAGCTGTAGCATTTGGGCACAACAGATTGAATTAAGGCTGGAAGAAAATAATGCCTAGATCTTAAGTTCTTCTGAGAAAGGAGTTTTTTGTCCTTAACTCTGAATTTCCTTATTTTAGTAGGTTTAAGTCAGGCCATTAATGTAGCTCTTTTAAAATTTAATTTCCTCAGTCAAGTTCACAATGTTCTTTGCTAATGCAATAAAAGAAAAATACAGACTGTGACAAGCAATACAACTCTTACTGGTAAAAAACAGTATGAAATATCTGCCCTGTTCTTAAAAATTCATGATCACAACTAGATTAACTATTGTTGCTTCTGTAATAGCTATTTTAAATTTCTGGTATCGGTGGGTTAACTACTCTAATACTATGAATTATGAAATTTATGAACAGAGACTACACAACTGTTTGAAGTGTTTAAAGACCGCGCTTTATTTATATATAATTTTGTAAGTATAGAGAATGTTGCCTAACAAACTTGTCTCTTCTTTGTTTTGTCTTCCTAATTCAGTGGCTCCAGAGACAGAATGAGTTCTTAATACTAAATGTTGCAAGTGTACTCAGAAAAGGAAGAAAAATGAATTCAATTATATCTTAAATTCTTTGGGACAAATTTAGCCTTAGAATAGGTGGGCACAACTTCCATTGAGGTGGACAGGACAGATACCTAGTTACTCAAAATCTAAATTTGGCCCTTTAGTTTTGTTTGCATTCCAATTAAAAATAGCAGACAGACACTTAGGCTGGTCAGATAGTATATATCAAGATGAATTTCCAACTAGAAACAAACAGGAGAATGACACAAATTTCCCACTCCCTCCCACTATTTTCTGTCCAGCTCTATTCAGCATTGAAATATTGATTTTCCTTCTTCAGGATGCTTTAAAACCAGTAACTCAATCCTCAACACTCCTGTGAGGCATCTAAGTATTATCCTAATTTTAAATTGGAAAAAATGAGGCAGAAAGGTTAATTAACTTGCCATGATATAAAAGAGAGTAAGAGCAGTCTTCAGAACTCAGACATTTTTAGCTCCCTTACTTATAGTCACATCATCTCTCTTACTCAGCAAAATGGGGGTTGAGGCTATTTGACTCAGAATTTCCCCCAACAGCGCTACATAAAATGTCCCCCTTCTCTCTTTTTTCTGGAAAAGCTAGCACTTGTGAGAAAATAATAAAAAAAACTGTAATGCATCTTCTAGTATGTGTCCCTTTTTAGGTCATTAGCATTTTGATTGTCAAGTTTTCCTCATTTGTACAACAGCTCCTGTTGAAACAGTACATCTAATTACTTAGCATTAGATAATGGCTGTCTTGTTTCCACACTGCCCAACAGACTATTCATGCATAATGACATAATTCTCCCAAATGTGTAAAGATACATGCCATGGCTAAAACTAAACTACTGCATAACCAACAGATACACCACATCAGGGTAAACACCTGCAAATACAAGCCATCTAAAACTTTGATTTCAGCACTGCAGGTAAGTGTGCTTGCCTTGTTTTTCCTTGAGGCCAAAATTTCATCAGAAAGTTCCACAATAAGACCTTTTTGTCTAAACCAAAAGTCACCAGTTGGTCATCCTCAAAAACGCCTTCACATGTCTCTTTTCTACAATGCATGTAAAGCTGATCATCAGAATTTTTCAGGGGATATTTAAAATGCTTAGTACAAAACATTTGTTTCTATACAAGGTGGGGTACACACAAATTCTGGATAAACTGGGTTCAGACAACAAGGTTTTTTTGTAATCCCACAACCATTTAGTAAATCTTTCAGTTACATGATTACAAGTTTTTATACACAAGCATGTTGACAATTACTGGAATCTTTTGCTCACTTTTGACTCAAGTAGGATGAGAAAAACCCCAAAACATAAAATGAGGACATTGTGTGGTTTTACAATCCCCTGTAGGGAATTTTGGTCTATAAACTCACACACTAAATAGATGCTGCTCATCTGGATAAGTTTTGTGCTCTGTGAGTTATAATGTGAACAACAGTAGGAGATACAAGGAGACAGCTTAGAGGGCTAAAGCAGTAGTTCTCAAACTGTGGGTTGCGACCCAATTTTAATGGCGTCGCCGGGGCTGGCATTAAACTTGCTGTGGCCCAGGGCCAAACCCAGAGCCCCACAGCCTGGGGCCAAAGCCCAAGGGCTTCAGCCCTGAGTGGCAGGGCACACGTTACAGGCCCCCACACCTGGGACTACAGCCCTGGGGCTTTGGCTTCCCTGTCTGGGATGGTGGGGCTCAGGCAGGGCTGGGGCTTTAAGCATTGGCTTCGTCCCCCTCTTATGGGATCGTGTAGTAATTTTTGTTGTCAGGGGTTGGGGGGGGGAAGGAAAGAAGGTGTTACTGTGCAATGAAGTTTGAGAACCCCAGTTTAGAGCATGGTGGATGGAAAGGGGCTGGCTGGGGAACAAGACTACGGCTGTGGTGGGTGTGGGAAGTGAGGATGGTTAAGGAATATTGTGGTCAGGTAAAAACTAGTCAGCAGAGGTTTAGGTGGGTGGCAAGTGGATGTCAGGTGTCAAGGAAAGGGCAATAGGAAAGATGGCTGGAAGGGTGCAGGTCCATCCTCTCAACAGACTACCAAAACCCATTGTCCATGCACACCCATTTCCTGCCAGCCTTCTTCCACTGGACAGGTGCTGTTTTTCTGATCTGGTCTTGCTTGATTCAGCAGTGAGTGGAAAAAGTTACCAGGTTCACTGTTTCACTCATCTTCAATCAGAAAATTCCAAAGCTGCTTACAGATGACTCTGTCACGCACACAAAGCATGCTCTTGTATGCCACAGGATGTAAAGATTTCCAGGAAAATCAAGGTCTTGTCATTGACTCTATTCCCTTAGAATACAAGTTTCTCTGTTTCTGTTATCCACCAAAGCATGTTAAACTGGATTAGAAACAACAATCTGGAAGGGCCAAAAGGTCTGCACTACTTCGTAATAAACATTGAGATCACCAAGATATTATTAGATTACATATCAGCTTTCTTTGATGAATTGCTTCACCTGCCTTGCACTCTGTGGGACTGAAAGGAGACAGAGAGGATGGTGTTGTAGTTAAGACACTGGACTGGGACTCCCAAGATAGGATTTAATTCCCAGCTCTACCATATTCTGACCATGTGACCTTTAGCAAGTCATCTACTCTATCTGTGGCTCAGACATCCACTGTAAAATGGAGATGATAATCCTTCCTTTCTCCCATCCTTTGTCTGCGTTGTATATTTGGATTATAAACTCTTTGGGGCAGAGGGTATTCCAGGCGTACATCTTTTACAGTGTATCAGTATAGTGCAGGGGTCGGCAACCTTTCAGAAGTGCTGTGCCGAGTCTTCATTTATTCACTCTAATTTAAAGTTCCACGTGCCAGTAATACATTAACATTTTTAGGTCTCTTTCTCTAAGTCTATAATATATAACTAAACTATTGTTGTATGTAAAGTAAAAAATGTTTTAAAAATGTTTAAGAAACTTCATTTAAAATTAAATTAAAATGCAGAGCCCCTCAGACTGGTGGCCAGGACCTGGGCAGTGTGAGTGCCACTGAAAATCAGCTCGCATGCCTCCTTTGGCACCCATGCCATAGATTGCCTACCCCTGGTATAGTGCCTAGTCAATGATATTCTGAACTCAGTTGGAGCATCTTGGCACTACTAACAATGAAATTTTGCCTAACTTTACTTGGCTTCTGTGTCATCTGAGAACTAGTTCAGGGAAAAACAAACCACTACCACTACTGATTTCTCAAAGGGATCTACTGCTTTAAATTTAATTATTGCTAATATACATACATGGCCAGAATCAGGCCAGAATCATTCCTCAGATATGCACCTACACTCCCCCGACCCACCCAATTTAATCAATCGTTTAAATATTTGTCATTTCATTAAAATGAATCTGATTTTCAGTTCAAATCCATCTTCACCTTTAGCACAAAACTTCAACTTCTCCATCTTTAGCACAAAATTCTCTAAAGACTGCACAATTCAGCTCTCTCCAATGTCTTTGTTATATCATTTCAATGTCTTTCATATCTTAGTGTGTAACATACACAACAAAGCTTCCGCATATTTGGACAGGTCACATTTAAAACAGTTTCTATTAATATTTATGAAAATGTAATTATGTCTATTGGAAATTGAGAATCTGCACTATGCTTTAATAATTTATTACTTGAAGAAAAGAACAACATTGTAATTAATAGCATGATGATTAAGAATAAAACCAAGAAATTTAGGTCACACAGTTATCAAACTAACTGAGCCATTTTCTATTTAACAATAAGAAATAAAGCAATGTTGATTTACTGACCATCATGAAGTAAAGCAGGTTTCAAAGGAAAACCACAAGAGAAATACTAAAATATAGGAAAATACTAATGGCCAATAAGAACAAATTGATTCAGTCTGGTAGAATGCTTTATACTGGTACTGTATACTTGTCTTTTTTAAGCTTGACTATTACACATTGGAAATGCGTATTTTCATTATAGTCTTTATCTATATAATTAACACTGACATTTTTAAAATAAGTTTAGTACACAAAACTGAAAGCTATTCTATAATCTGAAGAAAACAGTTTTTACACTGAACCAGTATCTATTATTCTCCTTCTCAGAGTCCAGCAGTTTGTATAATATATTAAATGGCAAAAAGCTATGTTAAAGGAATACTGAGACTGTAATTTTAAACAAGATCATACAAAGGCAAGAAACACAAAAGTTAAAGATATTTGTCAACTTGAAATCTAGTCATTGAAATAAAAAATTGTTAGAAGCAGTTTGTTGCCCCCAAATCCTCCTTGCTAGTTTTTGTGACTTTACAATCACATTTTTCCCCGCCTTCTAAGAAAACGTTCTTCTCTCCCGCTGTTGCTGTATAAAAACACCCACACAAACCAACAAGAGAAAAACAGAGTATGGATCTATTCCTGAAACCTGATGTGTTGGTGGCCCCCTTGGGTTCAGGGTCTAAAAGACTGCACAGAAGTCCTGTGAAACACACAAACAAAATTAACTGAAAATAAGATGGAGAAATCCGCCCCCCCAACACACACACACTTAATTGAAAGAAATTACAGTAAAATTAGTGTTACTTGTTAAAATCGTAGGTAAAAAAAATTTAAAATAGAACATTTGTCCTGATAAGTTCATGATATCTCTAGAGTACCAATAACAATGTTGCCCCTGGGTATTTTATGGTTTATCTTGTCACAAATTTCCATTTGAAAAAAAAAATTTAAGTGAAAAATGGCCTTTTAATAAAAATTCTTAGTTTTTCCCAAACGCAATTCCCCTTCCCCGCAAAACTAGGGTGAAAAAAAATCACTCCCCTCCCACCGTTTTTCCCTCCTTTCTTTCCTATCCTCTTTCCCCTTTTCAGTGGCAAAGTGGGAAAAGGGGGAGAAAAAGGGGGAAGGAAGAGGAAAAAAACTTTAGGATTTTGATGAAAAATGGACACACAAGAAAACTTTTCAAAATCTGTGAGAAACATATTTACGGTTTTTCTACTAGCTGTACTAAAAATATAAATATGTTTAACTAGAGAAACAACAACAGGAAATGCTACATATACACAATGCAGACAATTTAACATAGCCATTGAAACAATAATAGGACGTCTAGTTTAACATTACACTTCTACCTGAAATGTGTTTATCTACTGTCTCACACAACAGCTAAGACTAAAAGAGCTGAAAGATAGGATAATAAAAACCATAGGTATAGTTCTTGAAATTATATTTTTAACTTATTTTTTAAAAATGGACTAGATTTCAAGTGGGTGTTTAACTTTCGTATTTCCTAATTTATTGTTGAACCTTAAATGTGCATTAAAGTTGATGGAATAGTGTTTGCCATAAGATATATAGACTGTACATTAGGATACCACAAAGGAAGCACATTAGTCTCTGCTAAATTCCTAGCGGATGCCTAAGGCACATGCTTCAGAGTACTTAACTATTATATATATTTTTAAACGAACCTTTCCCCCAAATTACATAAGGGAGAATATCCTCCTTGTGGGTGGGCCCATGAGGCCATGTAGAGCCCCACTACAGCCAAATGGACTCCATGTGGACAGAAGGGTCCAGCCACACCCAGATAGTTGCAGGATTTGGGCCTTAATCTTTAAAATCTTTGTCTGGTCTATTTAGCAGCAGGGCCGAGATCATCATCTGAAATCTGGCACACCTCGTTATTTTTTACTTGCCAAAGTTTTAACTCTGGGGTTTCTGTGCGGTTTCAGAATTTCTGTCAAGTATAATATTTGTTTTAGGACATTGGCTGATCTCTCCTGAAACACAACTTTCAACATTCCCCCCCCGCCCTGTTTGTTTGGGAATAAGCTCATGAATTGTGCCTGGAATGGAATCAGTGTCTACACAATTTGAGAGAGTGCCCTGCTGGGTACGTACATTGCTTCAGGGTTTACACTGCTGAGGACTCTCAGCTCTCTCTTTTCTTCCTGAATGTTTACACTCTAATGAAAAAGAAGTGGTTCAGGAAACATTTATAAATGTGGGCAATTGACATTAGTTTAGTAATGACTTGAAAAAAAAACATTACCCAGTACAATAACTGGCAGAAGGACAAAAGAAAATGCCTAGTATCAGAGGGGTAGCCGTGTTAGTCTGGTTCTGTAGAAGAATGGATGTCCGAAGAAGTGGGTATTCACCCACGAAAGTTCATGCTGCAAAACGTCTGTTAGTCTATAAGGTGCCACAGGATTCTTTGCTGCTTCAAAAGAAAATGCCTGCATACATCCATGTTCTGTTGTGGGGAGCTGTTTCAGTATTGCCAACTCTTGCAATTTTATTGGGAATCTCATGATATTTGGTATTTAGCTCATGGGATACTGGGATTACATGAGAATCTCAACTTTCATTTAAAAATAAAATCAAAAGTTTCTAGACTTCATGATTGCAAACAAAGTTTGAAAACGTGACCCAGGTGAACTCCAAAAGGTTCAAAAGCCAGATAGCAAATACAGTAAAAGCTGTTTTATCCGACACTTCAACCGGAAAGCTCTATAAACCAACATTTATGATCTTCACTGAAATGCCCGTTTATAGTCTGGTTGGCGTGGGGCAGGAATGGGGTTGGGGGGTGGGGGAAGGGGGGGTGCCAGATCCATAGACTGCTCACCTTGGCCGGCTCCCTGCAAGCGGCCACCTGTCCCGGCTGCTCCTAGGCAGGAGGTGCAGCAGGCAGCTGTGTGTGCTGCCCCGGCCTCAAGCACTTGCAATGCAGCTCCCCTTGGCTATGAACCCCAGCCAAGGGGAGCTGCCGGGGTGATGCCTGCAGGTGGAGGCAGTGCGCAGAACCTCCTGCCACTCCTCCACCTAGGAGCAGCCGGGACAGGTGGCCGCTTGCAGGGAGCCGGCCAAGGTGAGCAGCCCATGAATCTGGCACCCCATCCCCGTGCCCCAACCTGCTGCTCTGAGCCTTTTCCCGCACCCAAACTCTCCCCTAGAACCCACGCTCCACACCCCAACACCCTTCCTCTTAGTTAACTGGCATTTTTCCTCACTTACTGGCACCCGCTATTCCCCCCCACATGCCAGATAAAAGAGCTTTTACTGTAAAAAGAATATAGAAATTATTATTTCATAAAACCCTCATGGTTATTAAGCTGATCTCATGATTTCTGAACACTTGTGGTTGGCAATACTATCATTTCCTAAAAATCACGGCTATAAAGTGCAGAGTTTTTCCTTCCTCAAAATAAAGCTGTCTCAGTTCCCATTCAAGAACAAACATATGAGTAGTTGAGTAAATGGTTACTAGACAGCAGTATGCATCCTACCAGGTAACAACAGGGTACTTCAGGGTCTTGTGATTAGTATTTTAGTCCCCCTCACCAACTCAGTTAGGTCTGTCATCAGGATCCCATTGAATCATAGAATATCAGGATTGGAAGGGACCTCAGAAGATCATCTAGTCCAACCCCCTGCTCAAAGCAGGATCAATCCCCAGGCAGATTTTTGCCCCAGATCTCTAAATGGCCCCCTCAAGGATTGAACTCACAACCCTGGGTTTAGTAGGCCAATGCTCAAACCACTGAGCTATCTCCCCCTGCCCCTTTGAAGTTAATGGGAATTTTGATGAAATCCTGGATTAGAGACTTTTCTTTTCTTTTACCTGCAAATTTCAGATTCTAATCTGAATTCAACCCAGATTCAAATTTAAAGTAACGATCACCTGAAATAGCTGAGTTTCACTTCACTCCATGCAAACACAAAGTGATCCATTAATTGTAGAAAAACAGATGCAGATAGCTACTCTTCCTCCCCCTTCTCTCCCACCCCTCTCCCAGTGACATACATCAGGCAAGAATTTGGTTCTAGATACAACTTAATATTAATACATCTTAACAAAAGCTTAAAGTCTGATGTTGCATCATTTGCTACTGTAAATCTTGCATTGTATATTCCCTCACCTTTGTATATAATATGCTGTACACATTATTTAATGGAAAAACAGGTATTGTAATAAGCAATTGCAATAAACGAGAGCAGTGTTTTCTGAAGCAAGGGGTGTGTCTACCTGAGGAGGAGCATCGCAAAAACAAACAATAAAAACCAGAAAATCCTAGCTGGGGTGAGATGGTGAAAGTGGGAGCAGACACACCTCTCAGTAGTTTTCTAGAGTCTCAGATTTGGTTTTTAAAAATGTAACTCCTTACCTCCTATGATTGCAAAAGCAAACCTTGAAAATGTGAGTCACGTGCAACTGACACATGAATGTCTGCCTGAGTTTGCAGAGAGCCTGAAACAATCATTCTGACATGTGAGTAGCCACAACTCTTCAATGAGTCCTAACCCAGATGTCAATGATAATACATGAAAATGCAAACAATGTTAACTATTTCACTGTTAATCAAACCATGCAGAAAGGGAGATGAAGTATCATTCTGAAAGTTTATGTAATCTATTCTAAATGATTGTTCTAACACCACATGGGCAGGACTGACGTGGTAGCAGTTGGCTTTAGGGTGACCAGATGTCCTGATTTTATAGGGACAGTCCCAATATTTGGGGCTTTTTGTTTGTTTTTTTAAATATGGGCTCCTATTACCTCCCACTCCCTGTCCCAATTTTTCACATTTGCTATCTGGTCACCCTAGTTGGTTTAATTTTTCTGAAGGGCAGGTTCATCTTTAAAAAGTTTGAGAACCACTGAACTAGTGTAAGAGAGCATCACAATCTGCATTTTGGTCCTCCTTTTTGTCAACCTTCATGGGTAGGAATAAATGTTATTTTTGGTATGGGGTAGAGGGGTAAAAATCAACAGACGTGGACTGATAAGATGTACATACAAAATATAAAATCTATAATCTTAGGGCTTATCTTCACCACCATGCTAAATCAGCACCACTGTATTGATGTAGTGGCCTCGGGTGAAGGCGCATTATGTCGATGGGAGAGTGCTCTCCTGCCGACAAAGCGGTGTCTACGCTGCGCTAAGTTGATGCAAGTTACGCAGCTCAGGGCCTGTGTTCCCTCTAATTTTTCCCACCCATGTGTGGAATGAATTTTGTTATGGGCACCAACATGGAGGTGATGTGTGACATCACCTCCACATCACCTGACACATCACCTCCATACTGGTGCACATAAAATTCATGTGGCGGGGGTGGGGCCAAGAGATTCGGAGCATGGGAGGGGGCTCAGGGCTGGGGCAGAGAGTTAGGGTATGGGGAGATGAGGGCTCCAGCTGGGGGTGTGGGCTCTAGGGCTGGGGATGAGGGTTGGGGTGTGCAGGCTCTGGGGTGGGGCTGAGGGGTTGGGGTACAGGCTGCCCTGTGGGGGTGGGAAGAGAGAATGAATTCCACCCAGCTCTCTCCCCGCTCCCTCCCGCAGCAGCACCTGGGCTGAGGGAGAGGGAAGTTCCTTTCCTCGCCATGGCAGCTCCAGGGTTAGGTTGGGGCTCTGGGAGGGGCATCTCCCCCTGCCATGGCAGATCTGTGCCGGGGCACGTCCCCCGGCCACAGCAGGTCGGTGCTGGGACTGGTTTGGGGCCAGGGAGGGGCGTGGCTCCCCCGGCCACAGCAGATCCATCCATGCCTGGATTGGGGCCAGGGAGGGATGCGTCTCCCCCCACCGCGGCAGGTCCATGACTGGGCTAGGTCAGGGCCGGGGGAGAGGACTCTCCCCTGCCGCAGCCAGAGTGCCTGCGCAGCGCTTAATAGGCTGCTATGCGGCTGCGCAGCTTAAAGGGAACTTAGCTCACCCCATAGCAACATAACTTACATTGACTTAAGTGGTGGTGTAGACAACCCCTTCGTATTCAAAGACCTGCTTCGCCACCCTTCGTGACAACAATAAATCCTAACTCTGCCTTTAAAAACCTCAGGCTATTTTTTTTTTTTTACAGTTAAATTAAGGTGATGCTGTGAAAACCGATGTTTAGTCCTTACCTCAACATAGACTACATGCTGAGACTGCATCATGATTTGAACTACAGTTCCAACAAGAAACCCCTTCACATATTATAATCAAATTACCGATTCTTGTTTTTAAATCTAATTTTCAGTCTATTTCTGTCTCTTTTAAACAATCTGTTTACCATTTTCTGTACACCAGATTTTTCTTCTCAAAGCTTTGATTGTGTAATTAACCTTTCTGACAATTGGGGGCAGAAAAGAGCATCTGGATTTCCAGATGCGACCCGCTGGTGCACTCTGCATTATCGCTAATGGCAGAAACTCGGGACATGCTCACCGAGGAACGCTAAAGGAACAGTGCCCTTTGTTAGAAAAGTGTCTGACAGTGAGCATGCAGCTGACTGTTAGATCACCCTGTTTTACTTACAAAGCACAAGTCATTTCGGACACTCATTTATTAAACAAAAGGTAGCATTCATGTTCAACAACAAGACTTGACGTACAGCAGCACAGGTGGCAGCAAACAACACAGTGCTGTGAGGGATGCCCTTTCTAGGCCACGAGCTCATTCCACCCATGCTGCTGTTTTCTCATCGAACTGTTAGGACTCCTATAGAATCCAGTTTTCTTCTTCAGTGGACCTCTCAGAACCCTGGGAATCTCTCCCATTTTCTCCTTTGTGCTCACTCCCCCTTTCACAGCAACTACCCTTATGGCAGGAGATCCCTCCACTGTCACCAATGCCATCCTCCCAGTTGGACAGAGGGGCTTCCTAAGAGCAAGGCCAGACATTATTACCCTCCTCTTGAAAAGAACTGCAGTATGTTCTCCTCCCTACCCTTCCAGCCTTGGACCAGAAGAGACCTCCTGACTCATCAAGTCCAGTCCTTGCTCAAACAGGCACTCTGTCATATAATGCTTATGGGATTATGCCCTAGAACTAAACCAGAATCTGCTGCAACTGGGGTTTTATTCACTTTGTCAACTTCTGTTAGCTAATGCACAGATTCATTTAACAAAGCAACATACAGCACGGACAAGCCTGCAGATACTTTTGCACATTTGAGAACAGTACAACAATTATACTTGCTATACCTCAGAGAACAATTAAAAAAATCCTGAAGTACAAAATCTGAGTTCTAATCCTCTTTTTTTTATGGTCTTCTAATAGGAATTCATCACAGAAAGCAGTTTACTGTTACATAGCAACCCATGTCAAATCTCAGCAGCTGGAGATAGAACACTTATGCCATTTTAAAAAAATAACTGGAGTTAGAATCTGTCTATAATTAAATTGCATCAGAAAGCGTCACTGGTTTGAATGATTTACAGAACCAGATTCTGTTCTCAGTGTTCTCTGGTATAAATCTGGATTAAACAAGTCTGAATGTCACTTTAAATATCAATAAGTTTTACTTACTCGGCAATCCCTCTGTAGTGTTTTCATCAGTGCGCTGTACGTTTCTGAGTCAAAATACAGTCCTTCATGCATCTCTTGCAAGAAATCCAAGTCTTTAAATGTGGGGTTGGACTTCTCTCTTTCTTTTCTTGATGCTCTCCGTTTATAGGTAGAGCCTTTCAAGTCATATGTGAAATGCATTTTCATTGCCCGAGGCAAAACATTGTTCATCACAACGATTCTGATATTAATGCCCCCCGACTGAACACAGTATAGTCCATAAAATTTTGGTAAGAGAGTCCTTGGATTCTGGTTCAAATTCTTAAAAAAAAAAAAGTTAGAATAGATTTTTATAAACATCCACATTTTAGAAGGATTTTCACACTTAAGCATATTAACATTGAAAAGGGGGTGTGTGTTACTTTATATTCTAAACAATTCATTTGACCAGTCAGTCATTCTCTCCATACCACTGGCCCCAAACTTGAAAAAGCTAGCACAACCCAGGAGAAAAGAGACCATGTTTAAATGAAATTGAGGGATCTGTGTGACAGAAGTGTCAGGGCCAAAAATCAAAGAAAGGCCCAGGACATGTCTCCCTACACCTGTGCACTGAGGAGGCGAGAGCAGTGGTGTAGAGGGAAGAGACATGGCCTGCTGATTCCATTTTATGTCACTTTTGGCCACGTAGTTCACTCTGTACATTTTAAGCTTCCGACATGACCACATTTCCTCTCTGTACTGCCTTGAAGAGAACCACAGAGTCTTTCATCACTGCACACCATAGGGTTTCTTTGTCCTCTTGCATGGGATCTATTTAAATTAAGTCAATAGCATAGCAGAAACTCAGCATTTTTGCTGTATTTGGCCTTAATGTGCCCTCATGAGAAGGCTCTTGATTGAGTCTAGAGATAGTCTGAAGACTTAGCAGAACAACCCTCTCACCCAAAGATTTTTTTAAGGAGTTTGGATCCCATTTTATTCAAGTCATCTCTGGTTTCGGTTTTGTGAAACAAAAGCCCAACCCAGTGAGGTTTTGCAAAACCGGAGTTACTGTCAATTTTGGCCATGTTTATTATAGCCCAGATTACTTTTTTGCATTCTGAAGTAGACAACAATGATCCTTTTATGACATCACAGTCTGCCAAAATGGAAACTGTATTGTATCCCAAATTCAACAGCAGGCCAAGCATCTAGCAGGAGAGAATAAGAGCTGGGAAGGCAAGAACCGTATTTTAGACACTCATATCTTCAATCACTATCAACATGAGAAACAGGTGAAGAAATAATTTTTATTTTAAGTCTGTTATGGTTAAAAGTTCCCCTGTACAACTAAAGAAAGAAAGTTCCTCCTTAAGAAGCCTCGATACAGGAATTGCAAGAATTAAACCTTTTTATTTTGGTAAATGCTTGTGTGTATAATGTTAACTTTGTGATTGGTTAGTTCACAAAAACAAAGCAGAAAAACCTTTATAATGTGTATTTGTATGATGGCCAACTCAGACATAAA
Organism: Mauremys reevesii; assembly: GCF_016161935.1. Lineage (NCBI taxonomy): Eukaryota > Metazoa > Chordata > Testudines > Geoemydidae > Mauremys > Mauremys reevesii. The sequence continues at coordinate 90,368,920 of NC_052628.1, read as the reverse complement.
TCAAACAGATTATAATGATTAACAACGAAGACTACCAGCTATGATATATTTTCTGAATCTTTGAATGAGTGAAGTCTCTTTACACAAACATTCAAACTCAGTTACTTTATATTAGCTTAATACCACCATCATCAGATAATTACTGTACATTTCAAATAAATGGGGTGGAAAGTGTCCAAGAGTGATTTTTAAATTTTTATTTTTTTTTAAAGAAAGGGGATTGGGAGGATGGGGACACATCTGTTCACTACAGGCCCAATCCTGCAAGGTGCTGACCATCACCTGAGCGGTGTTGGAGGCTTGCCTCTTCATGGGAGCTCAGTAGCTATCAGGAAAAATGCAGCCTCTTGCAGAATTTAGTCCTATTTGTTTCTGATGGTCAGTTTATTCACTTTGCTGACAACTGGCCCATATTAAAGAGACCGTCAACTTAGCTGAAGCCCAAAAATATATCTGGTTAAAATAAATATTTTTTAAAGAAGTTATATGAATAGAAATCTTTTTCAACAAAATGTTGTTGTGCTAATATAGGAAAACCCAACATTAAAGCAGTTTAGAAACTGAAGGGAAATTGACCAGTCTAGTTTCTTTGGCCCCCTTGAATGAAATGCAAAGGGCAAACAAACATAAATGAAGAAAAATAAATTAGGCTTTTAAAAGTTCTTTCCATTTTAATACTAAATTAACCATCTTGATATTGTCCCTTTAGCATTTAGGGTAACAGTGACCTCCACTTTTAGGTTAAATTACTTTTTGCTGGAGAGTGTATGCCCACAATGAAGTTGTTTTTAAAGTGTAAGATTTATAAAAATATTAAGATAAACATTAAATAAAAATCAACAAAAATACTGGAAGACAATCAATGAAATTATTCATAAATAAAAGGACATGTGAAACATGAAGGATATGGAAAAAAATGTATGGAAGTAGAAAAATTAATGATCTGCAGTTACTCACCATGTAGTAACCTGGTAACAGCTTCTGAAGAAACTCAGCCTCTTTGTGTTGAACTGTTTTGATGATGAACTCATCATCACTGGTTACAAAAAATAAAGACCCGCTGGCACCAGGGTTGGATAATTCTATTAAAGGCTCACTGCAGATTGAATACTGAAACAAAGACAAAACGGAATTTGCAGCCAATACAGGTGGTTTTCAATATAAAAATCTTTAAAAAGAATGGCTGGTACAAAGGGGAGGGTGGGGGGACAACAGTAAGGAGATGGTTAAAGTTCCTCGATTCTCAAGCTGCCTCAGCCCCTGCATAAGTCAGAACAGATAGGTGATCATACAACAGTTGAGAACTGGAAGAGCATGGATATCTTCCATGACCCCCAAATTATGGTGAGGAGATAGCCCTCTGCCTCAAGAATACATACTGCAATTTGCCTTTACATTAGATAAAATGTAGAGGATAGAATACTTTTAGCTGATGGGAATCAGATGTCCTATACAGAAAAATAGAAAATCTCTATATTTATAAATATTTTACTGCATCAATGTTAATTCACATTTCATGCCCCCCACTCAACCCTTTTAGTATCCGTCTCCTCTCTAAACCCAGTAATCGAGGGATTTTCATTTGTAATAAACTGAAGGTGGGATTAATATGCTAATAAAAAAAATCTTGGTTAAGAATCTCTTTTCCTCTATTTAAAAAAGCAGGTATATAGTTAAGATCAATAACTTCATACACACTGAAATTGTAGCACAGTAACATTAATAAGGGACTGTCCCTCAAACAAATAAACTACACTTAAAACAAGATGTATTTTAAACTATTTACGTACCAGGGGAATCATTCTTAAAATAGCAGCATGTTTACTGGTCTTTTTACAACTGCAAGAGTGGCTGTTCCTTAACTAGTTGCCCTTTCCACCAGGACTATCAAGAAAAGTGCCTGAAAAGGGCTGAGTTTCATTACAAGAAATCATTTTTTATTAACCAAATCCTGGTATTATTGAATTCAAAAGGAGCTCTGCCACTATTTCAGTGGGATGAGGATTTGGTCCTATAGACATCAATAGATGATGCTGTGGACCAGAGATGTTCAAGAACAAGGGGGTTGAGGTAGGAAGAGGAATGGAACAACAACAACAACAACAACAACTATGATTAGGGGAAAATATAGTTTAAAAAATAAATGCTTGCTCTGAGTTCAAGTGTTTTACCATGTAGTACATATTTTTAAAAAGATAACGCATCAAATTTTCACTTTCATTTTAGTAAATGTTACACTATACACCTTTGAATCAAGAGGGTCTTTACATTATGTTACTATCCACATTTCTAGCCCACCCTGCCAACATATGCAGCCTCAATAGTGAAAAATATTATTGCTATGAGGTTTTGAAGCCAATTATTTGGAAAATTAAAATATAATAAATTACATTATTACATGACATGCATCCAACGAAGTGGGTATTCACCACGAAAGCTCATGCTCCAATACGTCTGTTAGTCTATAAGGTGCCACAGGACACTTTGCTGCTTTTAATAAATTACATTATTACAATAAAATAGGGATGGCCTATAAGGAAAATCACAAATCCAGGATTACATGTTATGAGACAAGGATCTGATTTTATCCTTGGATTTGTTTTTTGCAAAATAAAAGCCTAACTCTCAAAGTTTTGCTCAACCAAACCCTGAGCCTTTTGCTCAAGACTGAGAAGAGAAAAATAGTTTGCGATCAACACACTGACATGCTGAATACCCATGTTTTGTATACTTTCCAGTCACCATTTATTTGTACAAGCTGTTCAAATTTATTTTTTCCCTTCATCCTGCTTCCTGCAGCGCTTCCATACTGTATCATTTGGAAGAAGGCAAAGCTACAACAGCTGTGCCCCGCCAATGCAAATTAACAGTGTAAACCTACTTAGTGTTGCTGAGATACTTTTCCTTCCATTTCTCTCCTCCCCCTCTCTCTTTAACAGGAACCAGTATAAAAGAGCAATCCCACTATTTTCAGTGCTTTATTGCAGCCTGAAAGGAAACTGATTAAGACAACAGAATTTTGAATTATATCTTGTTTAGTAGACAGGGGGTTGAGGTAAGAGGTTGTGAATGGGGAGACTGATTTTATTGTCAACTGATTTTAATTAATAAATCCAACTCCTTCAGAAGCAAATAAAGTAGTAGCAGCGCTAAAACCACTGTAGCCCTTTCTAGAAATACAGAAAATGGTTCAGGTACTTTCTTTCGGCCTAACACTGTGCATGTTATAACTAGAGAGAAGATGGTCAAATCTGGATTGGTTTTAAACAAATTCAAGGCTGAGTATATAACAGCAGCAAAAACTCAAGAAATATTCTCATGAGATTTCTGCCTTTTTTTTTGTCAAGGATTTCAGTCATATCCAAACTGGAAAAAACTGGTTCCAGCCAGTTGTTTCTGACCTCATTATTACAATCCAATCTCCCCTGGAATTCAGGGTTCCACTTGTGATCTCTCTCATTATAATATGTGGCCCAAGAGACTCTTTAATTGAATCCACAGAGAGATGAATAAATCAAAAGGCTATAAAAATGACGTACTGTCTACAGCAGTGATTTGCCCCCATTATAAGTATCAGTGGCTAGCCAGAGGGGAAGCTGAACTGGTGCAAACCTATAAGCCACAAATTCCACCGGTGTAGTTTACTCCTGCTTCAAACTGGGTTCAGTTGCACTGGTACAAATTGGTTGTGACAGCTTTCCCATCTGCACTGGGGTAGCTTCCCTGGTGGCCAGCCACTGATGGCTGAAATCCACAGTGTAGACAAGGCCTAAGACTATAGTGCCTCCAGATCCATCTTTTAAAAAGGACAGGGCAAGGCAGATTTGCCCTTAGACTTTAAGGTCAGAAGGGACAATCATGATCATTGAAGCTGACCTCCTGCACATTGCAGGTCACAGAACCTCACCCACCCAACTCCTGAAATAGACCCTTAATCTCTAGCTGAGTTTCTGAAGTCCTCAAATCATGGTTTAAAGAATGAAAGTTGCAGAGAATTCACCATTCACACCAGTTTAAACCTGCAAGTGACCCATGCTGCAGGGGAAGGTGAAAACACCCCCAAGGTTTCTGCCAATCTGACCCATTGGAAAATTCCTTCCCAATCCCAAATATGGCAATCAGTTTAAGTATTGTATAAACAAGCCTTTGTGAAACCTAAAGCCCAACAAATATTTCCATGTAACTAGTACAAATATCCCAATGGAAAGTTTTACTTTAATTTGAAGTTGGGATCAGTATAAGGCATCCAAGCACTAGCATAATGCTCCTGTATTTGGGTTGCCAACTTTGCAGGACAATATTTTTATTTTAAAAAACTAACTAGGCTAGTTTCACAGTCCAAGATGCGAGAAATATATTAAACTGGATAGAGATGGTCTAGAAATATTCTGATTCTTTTATTAAACCAATTTTGTTGTGTGTGTTTCACTTAAGATAATTGACAAATAGCTTATTAAATTTCTTTCAACTGTAAAGAATCTCAGTTGTTAACACAAGTAAAAATATTTGTAAAAAAATGCAGGTTTTTTAAATTCTACATTGAACCTTTAAGCACAAGGAATGCAAAAAGCTGCTGGGCCTCCATATTGGGGGATACATAGCTCTGAAGTGAACTGGCAACGTGAAAAATGACCTGATCTTGCCCTCTTAACAAATGAGGAAGACACCTTACACAGACCCCTCACAACCTTGCCAGCAGCAGATCTGTAGGGGGAGGAAGATCTTGGACCATCCTTTTTTTTTTTTTTTTTTTTTTGGGACAGTGTTGGTCCCCACGAGGAAGGTCAGACCTGTCTACCTAACAGCAAGGTTGTTATATTTTCACATTCGAGCACGTGCATGAGACACATAGTATGAGTAGGGCCCTACCAAATTCCCAGCCATGAAAAACATGTCACGGACTGTGAAATCTGGTCTCCTGTGAAATCTGGTCTTGTGTGCTTTTACCTTAGATTATACAGATTTCACACTGGGAGTCCAGCGTTTCTCAAACTGGGGGTCCTGACCCAAAAGGAGTTTCAGGGGAGGTTCGCAAGGTTATTTTAGGGGGGGCTGTGGTATTGCCACCCTTATTTCTGCGCTGCTGCCTTCAGAGCTGGGCAGCCAGAGAATGTCAGCTGCTGACTGAGGGCCCAGCTCTGTAGGCAGCAATGCAGAAGTAAGGGTAGCAATACCATGCCACCCCTACTTCTGCAGCGGCTCTGCTTTCAGAGCTGGGCTCCCAGCCAGCAGCCACTGCTCTCCAGCTGTTCAGCTCTGAAGGCAGAGCCACCACCAGCAGTGCAGAAGCGTTGCCATACCACAACCCCCGCTATGATATCCTTGCAACCACCCCACAACTCCTTTTTGGGTCAGGATCCCTACAATTACAACACCATGAAATTTCAGATTTAAATAGCTGAAATCATGACATTTACTATTTTAAAAATCCTATGACTGTGAAATTGACCAAAATGGACCATGAATTTGGTAGGGTCCTAAGTATGATTATTAAAGGCTTCTCTACACTAGAAATGATACAGTGGCACAGTTTCAGCTGCATGGCTGTAGCATTTCAATGTAGATCCTATCTATGCTGAAGGGTGTGGTGGTTCTGTCACTACAGGTATCCTCCTCTCTGAGAGGCAGTAACTAGGTCAATGGAAGACTACTGAGTTACTAAGCTGGGCTGACTTAACTTTTTTATTGTAGACCAGGCCTAAGACTGAAAATCAAAAGGAACAGAACAGAAAGTAGCCTTTACAAGGGTATCAGTGTCTTTTTCAGGTCATCTCTTTTTCCATGTCAAGGTTAGAACAGATGTATGTAAACACTATTTTCTTGTGAAGTACATAAATAAGGCAGTTAGCATATGAGAGCACTCAATTAGAATTCAATTAGCAAAATTCACATGAGGTTTTAAATCTAATTATAATATTCGTGTAGAGATAATTACCTGAACTAGCAGCAATACTCTAGGTATTAAACTATCAATTAACATGGCAGGTTTTATAGCAATCACTTAAAAGCTGGAGAATTAAAAAAAGTTTTGCCAAAAGCTAAATTTATACACCAGTTACAAATTCTAAAAACTTCTACTCCTCTTTAGAGCATTGTTAGCCAGCCCCCTCCTCTGCTATAAACTAGAATAGTGTTCACATCACTTTTATTATTAATTATTATTATTATTATTATTATTAAAGTTCAGGGGAAAATTATAAAATTCTTACCAAGTAATCATCAGGCTTGATACCAAAAAGTTCTCTGAAGTAACGGAAAGCTAGAGGAGCATAGGTCTTAAATCTGAAGTCGGGGTAATGATGAGCAGGGGTCAAATTGCTGCCTTCACTACATTGAAAAGACAAATAAAGAAAACAGCAAATATTACAATACATTTTTTAAAACCACTTCTTTTTGCAGCTAGTTTTCCTTCAATACTTCCCACCATGATCACTGGCATCCTGAGACAAAAGTCACTCGAAAGAGTTTGAAATAATGTAGAATCAAATGTTAATGTAAAAGTGATGCCAGGAAAACAGCAGTCTTGTGTCCTCTCCTCACCCTGAGGGACGTAACCATCATCATCATCATCATCATCAGTCACACCATCAGTGGGTTAAGGTATTATTTATACCAGCATCTCAGCCTTCTATGTCCCCTCAGGCTTTGGCTACACTTACATGTCAAAGCGCTGCCGCGGCAGCGCTTTGAAGCGCTAAATGTAGTCAAAGCGCCAGCGCTGGGAGAAAGCTCTCCCAGCGCTGTCCGTACTCCACCTCCCTGTGGGAAATAACGGACAGCGCTGGGAGCCGCGCTCCCAGCGCTGAGGCTTTGACCACACTGGCGCTTTGCAGCGCCGCAATTTGCAGCGCTGGAGAGGGTGTGTTTTCACACCCTGCTGCAGCGCTGCAAATTTGTAAGTGTAGCCCAGCCCTCAGTGTTACTCTCTCTTGCAAACTAGATCATGGCACTACCGTAGGCTCCCTCAACCCTAAAACTTTGTAGTCTGCAACCAGTTACTTACATAGCTGGCTCTACACCTGGTTTTGGGTCTGCAGGACACATGGTAAAAAACCTCCATTAATTACTGTGCTCAGGTAAAAGTGTTTTTCCCCTACCACAGGTGCAGGCTGGCACAACTGTGGGCTGAACTGGTTAAAGGAAAACAATTTATTTCAGTGTGAACAGAGTACCCTAATCATGACCATGTTACTGGATTGGCTATTCCACAACCCCCGCCTCCCTCCTCCGCTCCCCCAGACACACAAAACAAAGAAAACCCCACCTTTCTTGGGCAGGACATCCCAGAGTGCATTGCCTCATGTACTATGATTCAACTCTGGATGCATATCCTGTGGGAATTCTATCCCATGCTAAGTGACTATGGAATAACTGCCCAGATACATTGATACAAGACGTGTTTCAGCAGCATAGTAGGATGTGTACCCAGACAGTTATGGTGGATAGCTGCTGTGTTAACACAAACTGAACGGTGTAACTTGTAACCAGATACAAAATAGCAGATAAAAGTTGTAATGCAGACAGGGTCTAGGACATAATGCCCTAATTTGATCATTTCAGCCATGCATTGTGTATCCAAAAGTTCATTTACCTCTGCATAAATTTGTTTACAGTAGAAATATCTAACATAAAAGTATAAATAACTAGTAATAAATGTAAATATTTGAACATCCTGGTTTTTTATACTCTAAATTGTTTTACTACCAGAATTGAAACAGATGACCTGAAATATATTCTGAATATATGCACTGAAATTATATTATAATAGTAACATATTGTGATGGAAGAAGTTCATTCAGCTCATCTACATCTATCTTTTATTATCAGGCAAAAATAGAAAAAACTGAGGTTAACTCAATTGTGTGAACTGGAAAAAAAAGTTATTGAGCCTCCACAAAACTGACCCCCAAAACTCTCGAGCGGGAGATCAAAGATAAGGGGATAAAAGGGATAAAAGAACCGATGAAACTACAGGCTAAAAGTACTGTATCAAAGAAAAAACTCTGACTGGCTAGCTAGTCCCTCCCCTGGTTGCTAGCTGCTAATAAAAGCAGCTTTTTCAAAATGAACTATTTTGCAGATTTTATAGGATGTGCAGCACAAACTGTCTTAGATACAAAATCAGTTCCATTCATCTGTTTGTTGCTCCTAAAATGTCATGGCAAAGGGAAAACAGTTATGACTGCCTAACACCACCAATTATATGTCCCTATTTTCCATTGGTTTTAACTTGGCCAAACTTCAACTGTTTGGACTGAACCCGTCCAAGTTCGGTGTATGCCTCAGGCTAATCTTTTGGGGGAAATGTTTAATCAAAAAATGGTTCCCAATTATAAGATTAGGGAAAAACTAAACTGTTTTGTCCATGTTAAACTCTTACCACAATTTCATAAGGAAGCTCCAGTGCCTCCATGCTTTAATTTGAAATATGGGAGGGAATTGTCCTGATATTGGGATGTGCCTTTTGCTGTTCTTATGTAAGAACTCCCAAACTTGGCCAAGTATAAGCCTCTGAAAAAGTCACACATTGTCAGCAAAGACATATCAGAATCTAGCAGCTACATTTTCCAAAGATTCCATCTGCACTGAGCACGGTCCAGCCCTGGTGCTGTCAAAAAAAAAAAAAGCTCAGGATAACTTGCATTAACTGGTAAAATATCTATATCTATCTATACATATATATCATGACCAAGTGTCATATCATAATAAAGTTGTGTGAACTAGAGTTACTCCGCAACATGTCTTTAACACCAAGACACCTGCAAGTCATAACATCACATTGGATCCAAGAGGACCAGTGGCACGGAGCATGCAGCATTTCCCCAAGATTCCAAGGTAGAGTAGAAAATCCTTTAAAGTTGGGTTACAAAAGGGAAAAGAATGATTAGGCTGCATAAAATATCTGTCAGCTTGGCTGTTACTGCCAGTATTGCTACAGTAACTGCATTGGCCCTAGTAGTGGGAAGAGAGGCTATGGATTTGCATAGCGGTGTTTATGAGGACAGGAGAGACTATTTGCATGAGTTCCCAGAGTAGCTTCACACTACCCAAATGCAGAGCAGCCATAGGTTCCCTCGTCATATGCTGGGTGGGCCAACTGCCCTCAGGATCAACTGGCTCAGCCAATTTGTGTTCTGTAAAATGAGCACTCATGCTCACTGCCCTTTAAACTACATCCAGAATCTGGTCCTAAAAATGAATTACTGTACTGTAACCCTCCGTGATACATCACAGTTGGCTCCTAAAAGCAACATGCTGTAAACTTCCTTCTGGATAGCCCAATATGAACAACAAGAGCTTTGCCCGTCACATCCTGTCCCAAAAATAAGTGTGGAGAGGAGTGGAGGCTGGGAAGGTATCTTCTCATCCTTGCACATGTGCTATAATGGTTAGTGAAAGAAAACATTTTAAGCGGTTTAAAGGCACAGTGCAAAGACAAGGTAACTTACTGAAACTGACTGAGTCAAACATGCAATACACACAAGCTTGGGCCAAATTCTGCTTAGATACATCAATGTAAATATTAAGTAATTGCACTGAAATCAGTGGAGTTATTCCTGCTTTACAGCAGTATAACCCAGCCGAACTTGGTCCATTAAGTTGAGTTCTAAACTAACCAACTTTTCTCTCTTGGTGTTTTTACCACATGAATCTCTTACTGTTGGTATCCTGAAATAATACTATGTTTTGCTATGGTTACTAAACTATCAAACAGATGGTGCAGTTTACTTGAGGGGTGGAGAACTACACAGAGGTTATTTCCTTTCTGTTATTGATTAATCATAAAACAATTGTTGGCTATCTTTCCACATTTTTCTTTTACACAATACTGTAACTGTCATATGATTTTGCTTGCTGGAATGCAAGAAGAAGTGTTGTTTCATTGCACTTCAAGTAGTCTGGATCTACAGCATCACACTCCCCATCAGTACCCGGCCTGGGCCAGGGAAACTAATGATCCAACCAGCAGACCAAATTTGGTGATGAATCCTGGTCACGTGGTGCCTCAGGCACATTGCACATATGCTAAAAACACCACCACTGTAACAATGCTCCCACTACTATGATAATGTGGCATCAGGAGTGAACAGAACTCTATGAAATAAGTGACATGTTACTTCATTGCCTGTATCACTCCCATCAGGCCTGGGTGCAGACAAGGGACCAGTCAAAGGGGAGATGAAATGACCAGGACACCCCGTAAAGACAAAGTGCTGCTGCAAGTGGACACGTACATTATATAGCAACATGGGAGTTAAATTAATATTCTTGATGCGGCTACAGCTAAATCACATTGGAAACCTGAAGCTAGTGCAAAATGTGGCTGCTTGCTTGTTAAGCCTATTTTCTCATCATGATCACATACACCTCTTACATAGCTCAAATTTGCCAATGATGCCCTAATCACAGAGAGGGAATAATTCAAATTATCATCAAACTCACCTTAGCCTAAGGTTTCTCCCTAGATTAGCTGTTCCTAGGGTTTTGCCTCCTTTGCCTCAGTCACTACTCCCTTTGCCTTGAGAAAGAGAAACTCCTACTACTTTGATATCCTAGTTGACTAACAATCTGCTGGTGACACTCAGGAATAATCTGCATTGTACTTTCCAATGGGACTCAACAGTGGAGCTCCCTACGTTACTATGAAGGGTCCTGCTCTTGCAATTCATATTAACTAGTACCTTTTTATTCCTACTCAACATCATTTTAGACAGGCAGATAAATATGCAATTTACAAAGAGACAAGACTCAGATTTTCCATCTCCTTATACACCCTAATGCACAGAAATTGTAGATTCAACAATTTGTCTTAAAAGACAAATGGATTGCTACTCCTGAATCTAATGGAGGAAGATCATCATCAATAAATACCCTTTCTATAAAGATCCTTTGTTTCAGTCAAGGTGACTAGCTATATCAAATTCTCTCTTGCTTACTGACTAGTAAAACCAGACAGCAAGTCAAATTACTTGATGCATCTGGCTATACCTTTAATTGATATCTTTCTGTGTGTTGTCTTTGGATGACTGGACAAGAAGATGCTAGTAATTTTTTTTTTTGAGAACACAATAAACTCTGTTAATACAAGCAAGCCAATTTGCTCCTCATACCCCCGTTCCGTTTTTAAAAACAAAAGAAATTTGTCTTATCGCTACCATTAACACAAGAACCACACAGGCATTTGGAAATTGCATTTGTAAGCATGTATGCAGGAGTGTTTTCATTTCAGGTAACTAACCTGTTATGGCTTTCACTTTTTTTTTTATAAATGTCAAACAAACCAAACTGAGGGGGGAAAAAAGGGGAGGGAATGGAATAGATTCTTCCACTTCTGTGCTATTAATTCAAAAACAAGTGCTTATAGTAGTTTTTGTGAAGGCAACTTTCACTTGATATTTAAAAGAATAACTTGGGCTCTGAAGTCTTTACAGATAGCCATGCAGACTCCTACTGGGTACATGCACCGTCTTTGTAATGGCAACATCCTCATCCAAGCAGGGCTATTATTTTGGTTTTTGAAACAGTGAAGGGTTTGGTTACATGACAATATAGAAGTGTTAATTTACTTCTTGTAATCTGAAAAATTCTTGGTGAAGTATTAAACATATTTATCTGGTTAGCATCTACATATTTTCCCCAGAATATATCACACAGAAAAAGCATATACAAAACTCATCAATTATAGACACTCACAAACCACGAGCATGGAACATGAATAATTCCCACTGGCACAACTACAGCATGTGGGGTAAAGACTGGATTTCATCCAGGCAATATGTTACGAAGTTTGAGATTTTCTTTAAGAAAATCATACACTATCAGGATTGGAAGGGACCTCAGGAGGTCATCTAGTCCAACCCCCTGCTCAAAGCAGGACCAATCCCCACACAAATTTTTGCCCCAGATCCCTAAGTGGCCCCCTCAAGGATTTAGCAGGCCAATGCTCAAACCTCCTTGCTCTAGATTAGTTTAGCCCCAAGTTGTCTTCCACATAAACAATGGCTTTACATTATCAGACCAGATCAATTTTTTAAAAAATATGGCTGTCATAGAACCATAGAAATGTAGGGTTGGAAAGGACCTCAGGTAGTTATCAAGTCTGGCCCCCCCTGCGATGAGACAGGACCAAGTCAACCTAGACTATCCTTGACAGGTGTTTGTCTAACCTGTTCTTAAAAAATTTCCAATGATTATTCCAAAGCTTAATTACCCCTTAGGTTAGATTTTAGAAAAAACTTCCAAATTATAATCTCCCTTGCTGCAGATTAAGCCCATTACTTCTTGTCCTACTCTCATCTGACATGGAAAACAATTGATCTTCTTTATAACAGGTCTTAACATATTTGAAGACTTATCAGGTCTCCTCTCAGTCATCTTTTCTCAAGATTAAACACTGCCTATTAACAAATACATACCTTGTTTTAGTGATGTCATTTCTAATGTTTCTGAGGACTGTATTTTATGTTAGAGACAATTTGTGGTCTTATGTTCAGATTACATCTTAGCCCACATGCAAACTGTCCACATGAACACTTAGTTTGCAGCAAGCTGGAGTGTAAATCTACCTAGACTTGCCTGCTGCACATTGTGTGTCCATGTGGACCCTGCTACCATGCACTAGAAGCTCCCTAATGCACTTGAAACAGGAGATCAAAGTGCACTAGTGCAGTGCTTCTCAAAGTTGGGCTGCCACTTTTTCAGGGAAAGCTCCTGGTGCTCCGGGCTGGTTTGTTTACCTGCCGTGTCTGCAGGTTCGGCCGATCGTGGCTCCCACTGGCCGCTGTTCGCTGTCCCACACCAATGGGGGCTGTGGGAAGGACAGCCAGCACATCTCTCGGCCTGCGCCACTTCCCGCAGCTCCCATTGGCCTGGGACGGCAAACTGCAGCCAGTGGGAGCCACGATCGGCCGAACCTGCGGATGCAGCAGGTAAAAAAAGGGCCCAGACCACCAGGGGCTTTCCCTGAACAAGCGGCAGCTCGACTTTTGAGAAGCACTGCATTAGGGAACTTTTAGTGTGTGGTAGCAGGGTCCTCGTGGACACTTAATGTGCAGCAGGCTAGCGTGGGGTAGATTTACACCCCAGCTTGCTGCAAACAAAGTGTTCGTGTAGACAAGCTTTAAGTAGGTGGCTTGAAATGCCCGGCACCCGCAGCTCCCAGTGACTACAATGGGAGCTGTTGAGGACTCAGCATTTCTGAGAATCAGGCAGGTACCTAAAAGTGGATTTAGGAACTCTTATTTTTGAAAATCTTGGTCTATATGTTCTTTATACTTTGTCACATGTGACAGTTTGGAAAAATATATAAGCCATTATGTAACAAGTTTTTTTTTTTTTTTTAAATTGTCGATATCAATGTCGGAAATCCAGATCACAGCTAACAGGAGTATGTTATTTCAAATATTATCCCTTAAATAAGGCCATAGCAATATCTGAAACTGCTCTCCGCACAATAACTATGGTGTCCAGTCTGTGTACAAATGCTTAACGTTGGCACCAGTTATGGAGTTAGAGGTTGGTTGAAAGTTTCTACCTATGTTGCCCCCATCACCACAGGACCTGACTAGCTCACATATTAGTCCTCACATGTTGAGTTGAGGCACAAAGATATTAAGTGACTTGCCCAAGGTCACACAGGCAGTCTGGGGCAGTCTCAGAAATTTAACCCAGATCCTGAATTTCAGTCTAATATCTCAAACACAGGACCATCTGTTCTCACTAATCAGTGTGCACATGGTAATCCCTCTCACCATCCTTACACCACCATATCTGGAATTATGGATCTGGAAACATGGATGTTTCTGAATGAACTGAATGTCGGAGACAGTTGGCAGACTTGACTGTGTGCAAGGATTTGCTTCAGTTGTGGCTATGGCACAGGAAAAAGGTAGAGTCTAGTCTACTACATTAGTTTTCAAAGTATTTTGAACGCCAAACTTCCAGTTGAAATAGTTCATATTCATTTCTTTTTTTTTATTATTATTAAAATATCCTCTCATAAAACCACTGAACTTCTCTTACATTAATAACTTACTATGATCCCATTTGTTTCAGGATAATTCTCTTTTCAAAATAATCCTTATAGTTAGTACATCTAGTAAATGAAGATATGCTCTTAATTTTTTGTTTGAAAAGTCTTACATTAGATGGGATTGTCCTTACCTGGGTAGAAATACACTTTCCACTACATAGAAGTCTTGCATAAGTACATCTCTGTCTGGCTTAGAGGTGAGGTTACCTACTGTGTATCCTATTCCCAGCTGAATAGTTCCTTTAATAGCAGAAGATGCGGTCTGCAAAAGAAAAGCAGCATTAGAATGTCAGTTTACTATATCTGGATTCCTGCTCTTTATCATGAGCACTCTTTGAACAAAACATTTTATTTTAATTAAATCTTTCTTTGGGGTTGGTACCTAGTCAGCTTTATTTTTTCAGGTTGGAAAGCAGATGAGATTCACCTCTAACTGGAGTTAACTGCTACTCGGAAAAAAAAAGATGTAAAGAGATATTGTGATGTAGCTGAGGCCTCAGATCTAAACACATCTTATAAAATGTGCATAAACTGCGATTTTCAAAAGTGTCTCAGGGATTTGGACATGGGAACTGTCCTAATTCCTATAGGAACTGGGCATCCAAATCCCTTCAAGAGTTTTGAAATACCACCTATAATCTTACAGGAAATACCCTCCCAAATTCTGAGGGCCAAACTCTTATGCAGAGCTACTACTGACACTGATATCTGAGCTTCAAAATATAGATTCTAGCTTAACTATAATTATTTTTTTATATATTGGTGAGATTAACAGCATCAGCAAAAGTGTCAACAGTTTAACACTGGTGATCAAGAGCAGTATTCAGTTCCAATTCTGTAGTACAGACTATCATAACTGCTAGCAAAAGAATATCAGAATCAACACCATTTTGATAGTTTTAACTATCCAGGTAAGAAAGCCTTACACTTAACACTTCGTAAGATGCTTAGCCTTTCTATAATGGTAATCACCACCAGAAGCCCCAATCAGGACTGGGCCCTTTAGTGCTAGGTACAGTACATACACACAACACACAGGGCTCAACTTTGCCCTCCTTACATTGAATAACCTGCAGGTTTTGCCATTTACTTACATGGGAGCAGGTAATGGCCTTTACACAGTAATGGCAGTCCTGATTGTGGAGTAAGGGTGGTAGAATTGGGGTCAGAGTGAGAGTTCCTGCCCTGCATAGCTTCTCAAAAACAGGACAAAAGATGGGGACAGGAACACAAGGTTACATAGACCCCAGCTATGTGCATGACTTTCAGGTTTCATTTTTTTTTTTTAAACAAACAAGAAGATAATGACAGTGAAAGACAGCTGAGCAAAATGTCAAATTCTCACTGCAGATGAAAGCATCTGAACCAGCACAATTTAATTGAACTAACTGGGAATTACAGTAGGAAGGGCTCCAGTATCAGATACTAGATGAGTGTTTCTCAAACTGGAGCCGCCCCTTGTGTAGCCGCTGCAGGCCAATGCGGGCTGCTAGAAGCGCATGGGCCGAGGGATGTACTGGCCACCACTTCCAGTGGCTCCCATTGGCCTGGAGCAGCGAACCGCAGCCAGTGGGAGCTGCGATCGGCCGGACCTGCGGACGGGGCAGGTAGACAAACTGGCCCGGCCCGCCAGGGGCTTTCCCTACCAAGCAGCAGCCCCAGATTGAGAAACATTGTACTAGATCTTTAGTTCTCAGGAGTGCATGTGCTATGGTGAATGTTTATTTTTAAATGTGAAATGATGTAGAGATGTGTACTTATTTTAAATAATTAACACTACACACCAGGCAGACCTTGCACTTGCATAACAATTCATAACAGGTCATTTGGTGGAACAAAACAACAGAGTCCTTCTTAAAGTGCTACTTCTACTATAAAAAGTTTTAGCTTGTGGGTTGTTAAGAAGATTCCCATTTCTCTTTCCCTGAAATGCCTTGATTCATGAATGATTAATGCCCTGCATAAGCACTAATTATGTCGCTTCATTTAAGATGGTATTCATGCAGACAGATTCTTGGTACAAAACTGGACATCCATTTAGTACACAGCTGGAAAGAGGGATGGAGACTGAAAATATGGCAAATAATGAGGAACTGCAACTTATTGACAGAGGATTACAGACAAGTCAGGTGGAAAAGCAACAGGGAACCTAAGAGGACATTAACCTTGCCATCACAGTTGGGCAGGAACATGAGCTGTTCCTGAAGGTTTCTCCAAGTGGGCACAAGTTACCATGTATAGCCTTGTAGTGCAGAAGTTCTTAAGCTTTTTTCATACCGTGGACTACATCTTAAAGAAAGATTATTTTCTAGATCACCTCCACTTCCATTCATGATTGCCATCGGGAGCAGAGTTGGTCAGTACAATCAATCCCCATCCCCAGAACAATCACAGCAATTGTTGACATACAGAAGTAATGCCGGGAAAGTATTTATTGGGTTTTTGGTTTATTTTAATACAATTTATAGCAGCAGGAAGCAAAGAGGAGAGCCAGCACCATGTTCCCAGCCAGCATTCCCTGGGCCACTGGTGGCTCACAGACAGTAGAGCCACTGGCATACTCTTTAGTCCAAATTCCTAAAGCAGGGTGGCCCAAGCATGCCCTTAATGGAGAGTCAATACAGTATTTAGAGTTGCATCAGATGACAAAATAACGTGTATTTAAAAAAAAATGTTGGAGTCTTTCAGTACAGGAAAACATTTGTTCCAGTTTAAAATATTTTATTTTGTTCCAGGGTGGATAAAAATCAATGATAAAAAAATTATTTAAATTGGATTTTTTTGATAAAATGATTTTTGAGGAAAAACCTATCTAAAGATAGTTTTAATTAAGATACATTATAGCTCAAAGATATTTCATCATGGCATAGGGATTATAAATTCTAATTCTATAATACAAGATAATATATTCATGTAAAGTTTAAGAAAAGTTTTGTAAATGAGTTCCAATAGTTCATGGATTAGGGACCCAATTTTATGGGCTTCTGTATAGATTATGTAGGTTAAATCTTTCTATAAACCCAATGGGACTCAGTGTTCAGTCTAGAAGATACCATCAAAGATGCTTAGTTTTGCAGTTCTCAACTGTAAATTTATGTCTCCAGAGATAATATGCTTGGTATCAGCAAAAACGTAAATAAATAAATAAATAAATAAAGGTGAGCAATAACAGACCTCAACCCTATTGTCCCTTTGCAAATTTGTGTACACAGAGTCAATCCCTTAGCTCTCTCTAAAAGTGCAAAGTTTCAAAACATTCAATGAATAGAAGATTGTTGGGAGTGGAATAGATCTGACAAGGAGAAGAAGTCTGGAGATAAATGTGAGAAGGGAGGGACGGCAGTAGAAACAAAAGTGAAACTGTTTGAGCAGCATATTCCAGAAATGTTGAGGTCTTTCTGAGCATAGCTTTCATTGATTTGAGATCTACCATACCATTCTCTCACTAGAAGGGAAAACCTATAATGGCAGCAGGCCATAAGAGACCCAGTTTGGGAATATTTTAATGAAGTTCCTCTATGTGTGGGTAAGACAGGCATGCATGGACAATGCAAACAGTGCAACAAAGCAATGCAGGGCCTGGTTGCCAGAATGAAACAACATCATGAGAAGTGTCCTTCTCAGGAGGAAGCAGTGCTGAAGATGATGAAAGGAACATGTCTGAACATGCAGGATCTTCAGGTTGGTAAACTTTTTTATTACATACTTCTTTCTTACGGACTGCCTGTCTTCCTTCTGGACTAGTCTTGAATTCTCATGTTTGAGCAAAACATATAGTTGTTACTCTATGGTACTATCATTTTAGATGCAGTTGTGATAAAAAATAAATAGCTGAAATAGGCATATCTTCCTCTTACAATTTCACCTTTAAAGTAGTACTGAATGTCAGTGAATGCAATGAGTAATACTAAATGAGCAATATGGTAATAATATTTAAGTAACTGCATTGCCTTATTTTGTTTAGGAGAATCCACCCTCAACATAAAGGATTCTGAAGACTATCCACCTCAAGATCACCATCAATTTTCTATAGTTTCAGAGTTATCTGCCAATCATAGTGTTTCAGTCATATCATGTATGTTACATACAGTATATCACCTGTAGCAAAAAGAAAAAAAATCTCCATAATCCAGAAACAACTGTAGATAAATTTGTGATAAGAACCAGCAGAATACAAAAAGAGGTAATTGACGAAAAAAATATCCGGTTTGTTTATGCAACAAACTCTCCTTTCCATACGATTGAGAACCCACACTTTATTAACATGATTCAGTCATTAAGACCAGGACACAGTCCATCCAACCAAGCAGATGTCACAGGCAAATTTCTGGATAAAGCGTACGAACGAGAAATTGAGCAGCGAGCAAAAGGTTTAGAGGGTAAAATTGTTAACCTGAGTCTTGATGGATGGAGCAATATCCACAATGATCCTGTTGTATGTGCTTGTGACACAAGAGAAGGGAATGTCTTCCTTACAGAAACAATAGATGGCACTGTCACAGCCAAAGTTCTCAACATTGGGCTTAAGAGAAATGTTGAACACATCTGATTACCCTGAAGCCTATTTCAGTAGCCTTGAACAAAATGCAGGGAAATAGCTGTTTTATTGCTGATGCTGTTTAAATTTGGAAGGAACTAAGTGGGATCTTAAAGAGAAATATGCAATGACAGAATTAAATTACAAGCATTAAAAAAACAAACGGGACAAGCACCATCTCCAGCTCATTTTCTTGCAAATATTCTCAATACTTGGTATCAGGGTCCAACCTTAACTGCTGAAGAAGAGGAGTTGGCTATGACATGTACATCCAGCAATCATCCCTTCATAATGCCAAATATAATAAACTTCAGAGCTAAGGGTGAACCATTCAAGAAATATATGTTTGCTGATTATGTTTTAAAGAAAGTCACACCAGTGAACTGGTGGAAGTCACTTAAGCACTTGGATTCAGAGACTGTTGAAGTGGTAATCTCACTTTTAACAGCAGTAGCTTCTTCTGCCAGTGTAGAAAGAATACTTTCTTCCTTTGGACTAATTCATTCCAAACTGAGAAATCGTTTGGGACCTGAAAAAGCAGGAAAGCTGGTTTTTCTTTTCCAGATTATGAACAAACAGGAAAATGAAGGTGAAGATGACTGAGTTAGCTGCAGAAGCCAATATTTTAAGTTTCTCATGTTGACCTGGCTGACATGGTCGATTAAATTTTTTTTTAAATATTTAATTTAACTATTTTAGTTAAACAATTTTAACAAAAATAAACCTGATTTTAAAAAACCTGAATGTTTGTTTAAATTCAAAAATTCATATGCTTGTTTTGTTAAAATATTATGTTTGCTGTTGAAGAAAAAAATCCAGAATACATAATATTGTTGTTTTAGTTAAATAAAACAATTTAAATGCCTGTCTGGTGATGTTCTCCTCCTAATACAGGATGGGCAAGAAAATCCTCCAAATATTAATGAGTAACCTGTTGAACTGGAGATATTTATGAAGTCATTGGGAGGTGAACTATCTGCTTTGAATACCTTTGGTAAATGAAATAACCAAACAATTATTAATTTTCTGATATAGCTGCAAAACTAATCTGAAAAGTTTTCGAAATAAGTCGCTTTAAAAATGTATAGTGTGTGCCTTCTAAAAATGAAACCTACATCTATTTCTGAGTTGTGAAGAATATGTATTAAGGTTATAACAACCAACAAGAATGCACTTTTATGTAGAAATCCATGATTAA
The DNA here is from genome assembly GCF_016161935.1 of Mauremys reevesii. NCBI lineage: Eukaryota > Metazoa > Chordata > Testudines > Geoemydidae > Mauremys > Mauremys reevesii. The sequence continues at coordinate 90,349,153 of NC_052628.1, read as the reverse complement.
ATCGAGTATTCCTGACTAGTGATTTAAATCAAATCCACCCTGTTTTGTTCTTAAGAGTGCATCGGGGTGGGGGAAGCACAAGGGAAGATGACAAACTTAGGCCACGCCTACACTACGGACCTTACAGCAGCACAGCTGCAGTGGTACAAGGTCTCCTGTGTAGCTGGTCTATGCCAGTGGAAGAGTTCTCTCCGGCTAGCATAATTAAGACACCACCAATGAGCAGCAATAGCTGTGTGTTTTTTCCCCACACCCCGGACCGACAAAAGTTTTGTCAACAAAAGTGCTAGTGTAGAAAAAGCCTTAGCTCCCCTATCTTACTACTGCAACAGTATATTTATTGGACATTAAAATTCCTTACAGTCTGTGGGAAAATTCCACTCCTCACTTGCATTTTCTCTACACTCATGGTTCCCTTTTATAGTATTCCAGGGCAGTAATACAGTACAAGATCAAGTTTCAAACCATGTCTGGTATATTTTTAAATGCCCTTTCAACACTCCAGTGCAGTAGAGTTAGCAATAAAGTTCAGGGACCTTCAGTATGAAGAGTTCTCTCCTTTTAGAGACTGAAACTGATTTTTCTTCATTTTAGCCTCATGTGAAGGTTCATAAGATATCCCTTAGCCCCTCCATCAAGCATAACTGCACAATGATTCAAGATCACATAACTGGGAATCAGAATATTTTAGAGTACTAGTAACAGCAGTATGAGAACAATCAGCAGGATCAACACGGATATGTATGTTTCATTAACCTTATGCTATGAAACCAATTGGCTTCTTGTCTCATGTTCGAAACTAAGACATACGTTTTGTGTCTGCTATTGAAAATGGTTGTAGAGCCCACCATAATACTCAACTCATTTTCCTCTGCACATATCTGAATCACATTTACATGACCTGTTGGCCACTCCTACTGAGACTCATGCATGCTAATATTTCTGAACATTGTGTTGCTACATACTGTCCAACCCATACTTCTGCCCAGTTGCATAATTAAAATGTTGTTAAATAGCACCATCTGGGCCAAAATCTGCTCTCAGCTATGCATATACAACTCCTGTGACTTTAGTTGGATTGCATATCATGCCACTGCACAAAAAGCAGATTTTTGGCCCCCAATGTTTAATGCTTGATCAACCACTCATCTGGCCTTTTAGAAACAAAGTGATCTGATCAACAGAAATTTAAAATATTTTTTTTTTTTGGCAAGGAAAAAGACTGCTCTGAACCTCGCGGAAGGCAATGTACTTTAGAAAAAAATAATATAATATGATATATATTTGTGTCTCCATGTTTACAAGTAAAAATATATTACAGATAGAACTTCTACGGAGATTTGTAGCTTTTCTAGATGAAATATAAAATGTACAAATGTACTTAAAATATAGGTGCTTTTTCTACATTCAATTTAATTGAAGATAGTTACCACATACAAGGCCTTTCCAGAGCCGGCGCAACCCATAAGGCGACCTAGGCAGTTGCCCAGGGCGCTAACATTTGCGGGGCAGTGACCGCGGCAGCCGGATCTTCGGCCGCCCCGGTCGTCGGCAGTATTTCGGGGGCCTTCCTCAGCCTCTGTCGGGGGTGGTATTTTGGGGGTGGGACTTTCTGCCGCCTAGGGTGACAAAAAAGCTGGCGGCGCTCCTGGGCCTTTCTATACTTATATAGAGTGGCACAGTTAAAAAGAGTTCTCATCTTTTTTTACTGGTAGTTAAGATATTACTAGATCTGGTAGTATCGTACTGGTAAAAAGGTGTGAGAATCTTTTTTTAAATGGCACCTACTGTATTGTACAGGAGGAAAACCACAATGCCAACAGCCACTCCTCTTTCAGGCTCTAGTACAGTCTCTGCAAATGAGAAGACCAACTCTGGAATTTTTGAAGTTGTTTCAGTTTGAGGCTTTTGCAAAGAAAATAAATAAATGGGACAGATGTTCCCCTTCCCTGCTGCAGTACGAAGAGGAGAAAGGGATCAGAAAAAAGCCTAGAAGCCAGCAGAAGGAGCAGAACAGAAGTGGCATGCCTCTTTCCCCAGTATTCAGAGGCAGAGCAGGTGTTTGTGTAAAGCCAGGAAACATTCTCATAGCATGTTTTTGTTTTTTTGTTTTTTTTAAACTGGGGGAAGGGGAAGATAGCATCCAACTATTCAGAAAACTGACTCCCTCACTAGGGCCCTGAGTAAACATTTCCTTAAGTGCTTGCTGAAATTAAGCACATGCACAATTCCCAATGACTTCAATGGGACTTAAAACACATACTCAACTTCACACACATGCTTAAAAATGCTTTGTTGATCAGGGCCTAAGATTTTAACTGTATGTGAAAGAGGTATAAACATGCAGCAGTAGTGAGGATGCAAATGCCAGCAGAGCTCAGGAGCCAGCATGCTATCAGGATAAAAGGGAGACCTTTAGCCCAGCTGGAGGGAATTCTGCTTCACTGTTTGGTTGGAGATTTATGTGGTTGGATCCCCATTCTACATTGGCACTGGAGATCCTGACAACTTCATCTATGAAACCTCCACCCTCACACAGTTAAGGTGCTATGAAAATGTTGTGGTGCTCTACATGCAAGTTTTCCCCTACTACTGGTTATTTTGTGAAAGGTGCTGATCTGGGCCTAAATAATTGGAGAAAAGAATCTTATCACCTCCCCACTCTCCAAAAGGTTTATTCTAAGATGCAAGTTGATTTTAAATATTTGTCTTATTAACGTATTTTGAGAGAGAGAGACAGAATGGGACCAGTTCAGTGTGGGGACAAAGTTGCATTCTATGGAGGCCTGCAGCATTCCACGGTCACGCTGAGGGGATTCCAGGAGGAATTGTGTCTTTTGAGGTAAAAATTCCTCCCAGAGAGAGAATCCAGAGTTTATGTGGCTCCACAGTGCCCCCACTATGGCACCAGACTTCTGCACTGAGCATAGGACTGTGCCCAACTAAGCCCTTTAGAAGATCAATGTGTTCAGTTTGTAGATTAGCAAATTGTGAAAATAGTAATATTAGAGGATGCTACTGTGAAGTCATTTTTCTCAAGTTTTAAGTTTTATCATTGCAAACTGTGATCCAGCCAGATATCTTTGACTGGAATCAACAAGTTATGAAGTTTAAGGTCACCCTTCCCTGGCGTCCCCACGCACAAATTTGAAACCTAACTCCCCTTCCTTCACCTCCCACCACTAGCACCCTCCTGTAAATAAGCAGGGCTTCCATTTTTCAGGGTTTACTATAATTTCATTTTGGAGGCGTTATTTTTAGCAATATGAGTTTTATGTAGATGTCCAAAAAAAACAACCCACCAATGTTTTTCTCTTTGTATATAATGTATATTATAATCTGTTCCTAAAGTCCTCTACTGTACTTGAACATAATAGTGTTTCACTATGTTAAAGCGCTCTAAGGAACCTTTGTGCACACCAAAAGGACCAATTCATGCACAACACATTAATGTACTTTAGAAATCACACCCCTATAATCCTCATAATTGCTCCATGTAGACAAGCCTTTTATACATGTATCCATTACACTTGTTTTTCCAGGGTTTTGTGGATAAACACACACACACGCACAGTATGTATAGGGGTTGGTTGGTTTGTTTACTGGCTAACATTTGAAATCAGAAGCCCTCAAATAACTTGGTTTTCATCCTAGGATGTACTTGTATCCCTCTTTTTTTTGGGTACATATATTGATTTTAAATTTAAAAAAAAAAGTATGCAGTTTTCTTTATAAATGCCTACATTGAAAGTGTGTGTAGGAGAAACCTGTTACTTGGATGCTAAAAAGAGCAACAAGCCCTGACAAAAGGCTATAGAATAAAGCCACAATATCATACAGGTACTCAGTCAGCTTTGTACCTATAGTTACTTTCTCCCTAGTGAAAATATTCTCAGACTTGATATATTGCTAGGTGTATTACGACCTCAACACATAGTAAATAGACTTCTGTCTACCCCACCATGAGCTGAAATCCTGTAACTAGCTGACATGCAAGCAGTTTCTGAATAATACAATAAACAAGACCTTAAATCCTTTCAAATGGGGTATTAAGTCACCACATGATCCTGTGAATGTAATAACTAAGATTTTAATGATATTATGCTGGCTACAGACACAGAGTTTTCTATTTTAAGCTGGATCCGTGGAACTCACCACTATATATTTATGCTGCCTAACATTTTATATAGAGGAAATTATTAAATGGCTTCATTTCAACAAGTTTTGTTAGTGACCTTGTGAGCTGGCTGCAAGGTTACAGAAAAGACGGCCTTCATAAAAAAAGAAAAAATTATGGTTGACATAAATTTAGATTCTATAGTTATCGGAGAAGGCATTGCTTGTTGCTAAATTATTTCCATAAGAATTTGAAGGCTGTTACCTGCTGCCATGTAAGTTAATGGCAAAAACTCCCATTGATATAATGGTGAAAGATTGGCCCTGAGCACAAGACACTATAGAATAAAATATTTCAGATAACTATGAAGATAAATCATTTAAAATAGTAATAGACCCAGATCTGGACTGCAGGCACATCAAAAGGCCACATGCTCCCCTTACTATGTGAAGGGGACATTGACATAGCAGATGTTCTGCACAAAGACTGAAGGGGGAACTGAAGGAGAAGAGATGAGTAGGGCATTGGGAATAGACTCAATTTCATTTTATTTAGATTGCCTATAGACAATCTGTTTTATTTAACAGAGTTATACATGTTAATAGGATATCACCATAAGCAAATAAGTGATAAATAGGATAGAAGCATCATAGAAGATGCTGAATTCAATCTTTTTTCCCCTCCTTTTTTAAAAAGTAAAGAGTTCAATAGCTGAAATAAGCCCCAAGATCCGAACTAATCTCTTAGCGAGTTGCTCCCCTCCTTCTACACTCTGCCAGTGCTGTAAATGATCACAATTGAACGAAATTCCCTCTCTTCCCTGGTCCACTATGGGTATGTCTACACTGCAAAGAAAAACCCGCAGCACCAAGCTTCAGAGCCCAGGTCAACTGACTGGGATTCTTCTATCTTGGGCTGCAGGGCTAAAAATAGCAGTGTAGACATTCAGGCTCAGGCTGTAGTCCAAGCACGGAGACCCTCCCCGGGTTTCAAAGGTCAGCTCCAGCCCAAGCCAGAACATCTATACTGTTATTTTTAAGCCTCGCAGCCCAAGTCCTGCAAGCCTGAATCAATTGATCTGGGCTCTGTGACTGTGCCACAGGATTTTCTTTGCAGTGTACACTATTCTTTCTTCATTTAATTTGTATCCACAGGTCATTTTCTGCAATGACCCAAATAAGCAAGTCATGGTACCAATTATATATATATTAAATAAAGATTGGGGACCATAATTGAACCACATGCCTGAACAGAGTAACTGCACAACCACATTGATATAATTATCACCCTTATTCACCCAATCCCCTTCCTTTTGTGTCGCTCAGTTTTAGATATGACAAAATGAGTGAGATTATAAACTCTCTGGGTAAAGGACATGTCTTCTGGTTCACCTGTGTAGCACCTAGCATGCTAGTGTGTGATACAAAATAACTATTCTCTCTGTGCCTCTGTTTCTCATTATATATATATATATATATATATATATATACACACACATATACACACACACACACACACGAGAATACTTGCTTTTTTCCAACCCTTGTCCGCTTTGTCTATTTAGACAATGAACTCTTCAGGATAGGGACTTACTATGTCGATACACAGCACCTAACACAGTGGAGCCAAGATCTTGTTTAGGACCTTTAAGTGCTGTAATACTATTATTATTAAATACTAATAACCACCTTGCTCTTTATTAGTGCAGTAAGGAATGGTAGGGATAGTTAAGAGCCCAAAGCTGGGCCTTTCCACCACTCACTGTTTCTTGCCCAAGGGCAAGAATATTTATAGGAAAACTTTCAGTGACTTGTTCTGTCCTGCAGCATGACTCCGGTAAGGAGACTTCCAGTGGCCCACTCCCTTCTACCACTGCTGTTGCCCCACTCCCCTATGTTGCTGCTTGTGGGGATTTAGTCAAATGGGCTGATTCTGTATCCCATAACACCCCTATCCTGTATGCCACAAGCAACCCATCCTTCTCTCCTGCTCCCTGCCTGCTTGGTGTTAGTAGCCTGCTTCCCCTGGCTGTTGTATTGCTGTTTTGTTTACATTTGCTACTCTTATCTCCACAATTCAAGTCCCAGAGTTCCAGCAGGTTTATAATAATTCTTAACACTATTCAACTATATTCAGTACATCTTCCTTTAGAAACCCTGGTGCAGTGGTCCCCAACCTTTTTTCGTCTGGAGGGTGCCGCACGACAAGCCACCGAGGACCATGGCTGGCGGATGAGCATCCACTGATATGCCACCAAGAAGCGGCAATGTCAATAAGTGTCGCTGCCGAGAAGCAATGTCATCCAGGGGTGTTGCCGCCGAAATGCCGCCGAAAATCAGCAGCATTTCGGCAGCGATGCCTCTGGATGACGCTGCCTCTCGGTGGCATTTTGGCATATGCTCATCCACTGGACAGTACGCGGGCGCACATAGATGCCCCGGCGGACGCCATGGTGCCCGTGGGCACTGCATTGGGGACCACTGCCCTAGTGTCTATTAAATTACACTCCCCACTGCAGTTTCTGTTAAATTACTTCCCTCTCTGGGGCTCGCATGACATAGGTACAACTCCTAAATGACAGAAGTCCCTAAATGAAGGATGATTTTCATGAAGGTACTTGGTATATAATTTTTAATTGTCAGTGTAATTAATTTAAATTATATCACCACTGCACAATGATAAATCTGAAAAAGGGACTAAAGGTAAAAGAGTCATTTTGCAGGCAGGACTCCCACTAATTTTAATGAAATACTAGAAATTTCCTTTTTAAAAAAAAAACCTCAAAATGATTCGAGTCAGCTCTGAGTCACGTTCATGCTCTAGGAATTTTTGACTACAAGGAAGCATTTGTTCTTCAGTCATACTTACTTACAAGTAACAACAATCTACACACAGGACCTTTTCCAATCCCATGCAAACACCTTTCCCATTCTCATGAAATAAAAACAGCCTTGAAACTTAAGTCAAACCACCTAAGGTCACAGCATGTCGCATAGCGATATTTCCTCTTCTCGTCACCTTTTAAAAGATGTTAGAGCAGTGATAATTTTATTTTTATTATTGTGTTAGGTAGTTGTTGTGTCCAGTTAACTTTACATTCACTGCTGCTACTAAGAGGACATCCAGCTCTGGGTGGGTGCTGTGCCATTGATACAGCACCCATTTTAATTGTTCTTTGCTGGGGGGTGGGTGTTGGGATAAATTCCTTGACTTTGCTGGTCATTTTTGAGGCAGTCACACTTTAGACATTTTTCATCTCATCTCACTGTTGTAACATAACTACTCAAAAATAAATCTCTCCATTATTTTTAAAGGGCCTAAGCTGCATAAGCCTACTGTTTCACCACCATTTGTAACTATGAGTGGCTGCATTCTAGTATCCCTGATTTCAGACTGCACTCGGACTACCAGCAAGGATACCCACCTGTTGTTTGTGGTACTCTTAGATCTGAGACTGCAGTCCCTCATAAACTCCTTTCTCTGACCTTGGTACTGCTGGGTAGGTGGACACTAATACCTGACTTTTCCTCTCTGGAGAACAAGATCACCTTTGTTATTACTGTGGCACATCTGCTGTGTTGGCAGCAAATGTGACTTCCAGACCTACAGGCCAAACCTAATTCTAATTGCAATAAAACAATCTATTGCTTAAGAGTGGGAAGGAAGAAAACATTTACTCTTATCTAATAGATGCAGTTATGGGAAGCTGCAGGGAGTGGTGGGTCAGGAAAGGTACAAAAGTTTAGTGGCAAAGATATAGGGGCTGCTACAAAGGTTAAAGGTCAGCAGTAGCAAGAGGCTATATCTGCCCTCTCCTCATCTCAGAAAGCTAACGTGTTAACACAGTTCTATTCCCTGTCCTTGATCCATCCCTCTTTCCTGCCCCTTAGAATCACATCAACAGAACTCAATGAAACGATGGTGGCTACTCTTTACAATGAGTAATATTTTTATATTGAACATGTAATTGCACTGCAACTTTCTTTCGTTGTAATTCCTACGTCAAAACAATTGCAACATTGTTCTCCTTTTCATATCAATTTCACTTTCTGATATGCTGCGCTGTTCAAAAGAGGGTTGCAAATAGATTTCTTTTAACTGTTTTATGAATGGTGGTGATCACTGCTGGGCAGCTCGGCAGAAAATTAAAAGTTACTAAAATTATTTTCTTGCCCAGTTTTAATCAGAGCATCCTGAACACTGCTAAGCTGGGTAAGAGGGCATCTGAGATATTTGTTCATTTTCGCCATTCTTTGAAAATGTCTACATTTACATTTTTAAGTGTGTTTGTTGATTCTGGGTGCCCAATTTGAGAAAACGTGGGCCTCGCTTTTGGAAGTGCTGAGCACCCATAACTGCAAGTGATGTCATTGGGAGCTGAGAGTGGTCAACACCCTTAAAGAAAACAAGCACTCAAAGCTAGAGGTCACTTGTGAAAATGTTCACCTTAATTTTAATATTCTGGGCTAGATTTATTTACCTAACCCATTCAGTGTTACACAAACAGAGAGGGCCAGGTTCACTTTGGCTTCTATACCAGCTTCCATCAGTGTATCCCCTCTCTGCCCTGTTGGGGCCTGCAGCTATCTAGCACAGCCCAAGAAGTGGTGGGTGATAGCAAGGGATAGGGGACATAGCTATGGCAACTAAAGGATGTGGTAATTTAGTGCATTCACTCTGCAGGCTCCCTCAGCAGGGTTTGTATAGTATCCATGGTGGAAGTTAAAGCCCTCACTCATCACCTTCCTTCACTTGGGTGCTTTCCCACCACGCGTGCAGTGACCCATGCTGGGAAAGGGAGACAAATTACAGCCACAATAAACCTGACCCATTCTGTTTAAGTGCAACATTGAATTGGTTATGTAAAGCATTTGTTATAAAATGCAAAGCAGAAGGAACTGAAGATAAAGCTGAGGTGCAAAGTCTGATTTTAATGTAAAGGTTGTCAGTAAATACATAATCTAGGTATTAGTAAACTCACTGCAACTGCCAGAACACAGACAATAAATGCTTTCCACAGTTGCTTTGACTTCAGCCTTGCCTTTATTATTATACATACCCCACCGTGGGCCAGTGGATTCCCCATCATAGTGGCAAGTGACAGGAGACTCCTGAAATCCGATTTACCCTTCCCTGGGGAGCAGATCTGAGTGTTGCTCTGTGGCTGGGAACATGCAGAAGTTCCATGCCCTAATCAGGGCCTGAGGCCTCCTCTATTGCCTGTTGTACCTCGCACAAGAACCACAGCAGAGGCCACAGAATCCTCTGGCCAATCAGCAGAGATTGTAAACCCCAATGGCTATTTCATGCAAGTGACAACCTCCTCAGCCACCCAGAAGATTGTGTGAGATACCCAGCAAAAGTTCTAATCTAAGGGACTCTGCTGTGGAGGGGTAGGATCATGCCTCCCAACTTGGGCAGACAGACATACGCTAGTTCTGCTCAAGCTAGTGCACAAAAAACAGCACTGTGGATGTTGTGGCATGGGCAGCAGCACAGGTTAGCTGCCCGAGTAGAAGTCCACCAGTACTCGGATGGCTAGCCTGTGCCACTGCCCATGCTGCAACATCCACACTGCGATTTTTGGCACACTAGCTTGAGAAGAGCTTGCGTGTGTCTATTGACTCAGGCTGGGAGACATCTTCCTACCTACAGAGTAGACATATCCTAAGATCTTTTGATAAATGTTTCATAGCTATTTGGCTCACAGAGCTTTCAGGCCCCAAGTGGTGTGTCTGAAGCTTTTAGTTTCCTTAAAATCATACCATCTGGTTTACAGAGCGTACAGAATCCATTGGCCATATCTGCATAGCTTGGGATCTTGAACTGAAGTTATTCAATTTCTTCAGTTTAAAAATTGTGTATTTGTGAAGTTTCTGTATTTCTTTAGCCAAATTATTTGATTAGAGAGATTGCAAATCCCTCAGGTTATATCTAGAATATTTATAAACCCAGCAAAACCAATCAAGAAGTTTATAAATTCAGCCAAAAAACTTAAAATAGGTCCCAGAGATTCAAATGTGTGTGGTGAATAACTCCAAAACGAACAAGCTGTCTAAAAACTAGGGCCATCAAACAAACAAAAATATTGTGATTAATCAGGAGAGTAAAAAATAGTCACGATTAATCAGTTTTAAGTCACACTGTTGAACAGAATACCAATTTAAATGTATTATAAATATTTTTGAACGTTCTTCTACATTTTCAAATGTATTGATTTAAAAACACAACACAATACAAAGTGTACAGTGCTGACTTTATTATAAATATTTTCACTAGCTGTGGGAAAGAATCACAAAATAAACATAGAAACTAAAGTACATAGTAACTAATCACAAAACACTGTAGTTTTATTTTAAGAAGTGGGCAGCATTATCTCCTGTAAATGTAAACAAACTTGTTTGTCGTAGCAATTGGCTGAACATGAAGTAAGACTGAGTGCAGTTATGTTAAAATAAATAAAATAAATAAAAATCTATATTTGCAAGCTGCACTTTCCCGATGGAGACTGCACTACAGAACTTGTATGAGGTGAACTGAAAAGTACTATTTCTTTTTATAGTGAAAATATTTGTAATAAATAATAAAGGGAGCACTGTACACTTATGGGTCACTGGATTTTACATCACAAGTAGAAATTTTCCATGCATCATATTCCTTTTTTGTATGTATTTTATAAATATGACTAACCCTCTGCAAACATTATAATCACTGCCTATTACTCAGAGATGAATAAACACAGGAAATAAACTATTAAGAAGCAAAATACAATATCTAAGGGACAAGCCTCATTTGTGTGTCTTATAAATAATTTTGCTTTTTAAATATTACGTGCTAAATTCAGCCCTTGTGTAAAGCAGGTGCAACTCCATTTACTTCAATAGAGTTGCACCAGAACTGAATGTGGCCGTAATGGTTTGGTTTTATTTTTGTCATCTGAACATTACCATAACATTTAAAAGATTTAGTATGTGTCTGCAAGGAGTCTGTCTGCTGGGTTAGCCTCCTACAAAGCCATTTCAGGTCCAGATTCAGCAAAGCACTTAAGCACATGCTTATGTACTTTACTTAATCAGCGCTTTAGTAAAGTACTATAAATTGTTAGTACCGGGGCCGAGGCACCCCAGTTAGAGAGACAGTTGTGTTGTGCGGGAATGGGGCTGTCACTTTGGGAGAGAACAGCTTTAAAATCCTGCTGAGGCGCTAAAGGAGCCCAGCCAAACATGGCTGGCTGGGAGAGTTGAACTAGTACATCTCTGGGCCAGGACTGCCCACTTTTGAAGTTGTGCCACCAGTTCTGGGCCTGCAATGGTGCAGGGGTTGCAAGTAGCTTGCACCGCTGCACTCTAGCTCTAGGCAGACTTACTCCTGTGAACTGTCATCACCCTGGAGCAAATCTGGCCTGTTGACAATATTAAGGGGAAAAAGCATGAAATCTTACCAGTCCAAACACAGAAGATTCTGACCTCCAAATCCCAGGAATTTATGAACTACAATCTCAAGCACCCTTTGACAATGCATTCCTTAAATTAATATGAAGAATTCACTGCAGAATAACTAGTGTATTAGGTAGTGCGTGTAAAGATTCTAAATCACAAAAATACTTGGTCATCTCTGTACTTTTCCTAGCTAAGAACATATTGACAGCAACAACTTAAAAGTCAGCTCTCAATTCTTCCATAAATAAACAAAAATAAAATCTGCTGATGTCCCAATGCCGCCTTTTATTTCTACTACTCCACTGGAGATTTTCCAGTCATGACTGGTGTCATTTTGCACTAGGACAACATATATGAGTTGCCAACAAAACTGGATCAATCTGATATTGTATGTATACTTCTTTCAAAAAATTAGTTCTAGAATATACACCTGTCAATCTCTGGGAACATATCCTATCATTAAAAGTTAGCTGCAAAGAACTGCAAGAGGCAGCCACAAAACATTGTCGTGGCAAGAAACTGTGGCTAGTTTTGGGATTGGGGGGACAGGGAAAGATTGGGAACCTCTGAGGTAAGGGCACGAGTCCAGACAGAATAGGTACAGCAAAAGAAACACAGGTGAGTTGTGGCCACTAGAGGTTACACTCTTCATGGAAGAGGTACTGATTTCATAAACTAAAGTATTCTCTCTCTACTTACAGTACCTCTCTATGGGAAATACTATATTCTCCTCGTTTAACGGAGCCGTGAACCCAGCCTTTTTCTGTACCCCAGCTTCAAACACCCATCAGTATTTAATCCTTGAGGGATGCTAACAAACAACAAAAAAGTCACATCTATAAAGCCAGCTCAAAAACATAACTGCCTGTTGCTTCTAAGGAAAGAAAAGGGTCTGGAATTTTAAAGCCACCCACATACTGAGAGTGTGGCTGCCAAGGAAAGGAAGAATTAAAATGGAGTGTTTAAAAATCCTCCCCGACTTTCCAACAGTGTTACAGCAAAACTGCAAATGTAGAAAAATTATCATTTGTTATTGGTATTGCAGGAACTCTTATAGGCCAGAGCTCAGTTGTACTATGCGCTGTACAAACACAAAGTGAGGGACCGTCCCTGCTGTATAGAACATGTTGGCAACCAAAAGGAGAGAACTGAATCCAGTAGCCAAGGATTTGTTCACTTTAAAGATATTGATTTTTTCTAAATTAAATTTATATTTTTGTTTTAATTTAAAAAAGCGTATTGTGGGTACCATCATTGCTAATAAGACTTTCGCTTAATGTCACCCACACAGAAAATCAAGGAGAGGAAGCAGCAGCAAGGAAGGTACCATATGTTGATGTAGCACCTAAACAGTCTCTGTTACACTGTGCTACAAATACTGTGTTAATCTCTGTGGTTGTTATTGTAAGAAAGAATTAAAGGCATTAAGTTATCTACTAAACAAAATTACCTAAAAACCCATACAAACCAAAACCCACACCTTTGGCAAAATATTAAGGAGGGTTAATTTGTAGTCAAGAGACACAGTACAAACATTTGAAGCATTTGAGAACTTACTGTACTAGATTCTCGGACAATAGTGTTTTTAGCAACAGAGATCTCTGTTGCTAGGAGCCAAGAATTTCCCATGCTATAGCAAGGTGTGTATTTAAGAAGAGACGTTAATACTGAGTAGTCACACTTCCTGGGTATAGGAACTTGGTATATCTTTTACAAAAGAGAAAGGACTCAGAAGTGAACAATGGCATTTATTTTGTTTTGCTTCTTTGGCCTATTTGGATGAATGTTTGACTTACAACAAGTACAAAGGGGGGAGGGATAGCTCAGTGGTTTGAGCCTCAGCCTGCTAAACCCAGGGTTGTGAGTTCAATCCTTGAGGAGGCCACTTAGGGATCTGGGGCAAAAATCAGTACTTGGCCCTGCTAGTGAAGGCAGGGGACTGGACTTAATGACCTTTCAAGGTTCCTTCCAGTTCTATGAGATAAATATCTCTCTGTATATATATATATATTGAAAGAGAGAGACCTGTTTTCTTCTACTTTGAAGGCTCCACATTAGGAATGCTCAAGTATTAAACTTTCATGCACTACAGACTAAAAAAGACATAGTTGTAGAATCGATATACTGTACTAAACAATCTTACAAAAGGAAGGTTACTGGTCACATTTACCTTTTTATATGTTTTCTCCTCATTTTGTTTTCCAGCAGGGGCATCTCCATTTTCAGTAACAGATGACATCTAAGAGATAGAAAACAAATATTTTTCAAACCATAAATATTAATTTGTTATCCCCACTTGCTAAATTCTGATTTTGAGAGAGGACAGTAGTAAGTTGTTAAATTGTGTAAAGACTCTCCTCAAAAAATTGTTAGTTTAGAGTTTCTTTTAGCCTCTCACTTAAATCAATGATCAAAAGAGCTCAAGATTGCACTGACCTTTCCTGCAGACATCCCGCACTACTAACTCATGCCTAATTTGCCATCCACTCTCACCCATATATATATATATATATATATATATATACACATACATACACACACACACTATATATATATAATGTTTTTTGTAACACTTTCATCCATGTTTCTAACCTCTCTAGGTCCTTCTGTATTATTTCTTTCCTTACTAATATCTGTAACTCTTTCCTAGTTAGTATCCTCAGTGGATATTCAGTAACATTCTTTTTACCCCCTCTTCCAGAGTATTAAAGAAATGTTAAATGAACCCAGACCGAGCAGCATGACCAAGTGTAGTATTGCACTAGATATTTGATAAGTGATCACTTGTCACCACCCTTTGGTTATGGACATTCAGCAACTTTCAAACCCACCTGTCAGTTTTTATATTCAAGCCAACTTGAATAAATTTTTCTTAGTGTCGAAGTTTAGTTAGATTGTAAGCTCTTTGGGGCAGGGACTTTCTTTTTGTTCTGGTTTTGTACAGCACCTAGCACAACGAGGGCTCCCAGGCAGGACCATAATACAGATAATAAATAGTAAATAAGATCTGGAGAACAAGACTGTCTGGACATACTATCAGACTTTTTTTACTGGAATCCAATTAAATGACATCTTCTGCATTCCCCTTTCCCCCTCCTTTAGTCCCTCAACACAATTATCTGAAAGACAGATTCTTGTTTGTACGAGACTACAGATGTAGAAGTCAAAGTTTGACTTCACAACAGATTCTGTAAGACAAGCTTGATGTATGCAATAACTGGTATAAACCATGAGGATTGTGCTTGGGATCTAGATTTGTGACGGCACATCCTGCATGCCCAAGAGACCCAAGACCTGTGGCTAAGTTGACACACTGTCCCCAAAGTTTCAAGGTGATATTTGACATTGTACCTGCTAATTGCAGTAAAGCAACACCAGTTCAAGAATAAATCATATTCCCCCACCCTAGATCACCTGCAAGTATAGATGCCAAGGAAAGGAAGAATTAAAATGGCAAGTTTTAAATCCTGCTACACTTTCCTAGTGTTACATATTAGTGTTATAATAAGAGATATACATACCTTTCTGAACTAAATTGCAAGTCATCTGGAGCCGAGAGTGACTGTCAACCCATTCATTGATGCTGTCAATTTTTCCAGGTCCCTGTTAAAACAAAAATCATTCAGCATTATGTAATCTGAGTTTAACATCTGTTAGATATTGTTTAATGTTTCATATAGAAAGGAATTTTTACTTTCTGAGTAGGTTAGAGCTTTGCAAGAAGCAGGGCAATACAAGATCTTTCTCAAGTGGTTTGATTATTAATGTATATTTAATAGAACTAGCTTTTGCTACACTGAATAAAATCAATATGGTCATCCTTTCTGAGTTCTAACTTGCCTTTGCCCTAGATACAATGTTACTGTGTCATGGACGTCCTTATTGTAAAACATTTATGTAGGGCCATAAATTTTCATGGCATTGTACAGAACATAATTAAGACATGTTCTGTGCCCTGAAGAGTTTGTAAAGCGAACACCCAACCCTGCAACCTTTACTCACTTGAGTAATCCATACTGAAGTCAGCAGGACTATTTGCATGAGTGAGGGTTTGCAGGACGGGGCACTGAATAGTAAATAAATAATAAACTTTACTTCAGAAGGAACTCAATCAGCACTTACTATACAAAGCTTTCTAACTTGTATATAATTAAACTATCATAATTACGTAATTAATATATTATTGGTAGTCTTGGAAAGACTAGCTTTTTATTGGTAAATGTCAATTTCACCCTACACACAGAAACCTGTGGAAATATTTCCACTGATAATTACTGAAATTTACAGATAGGCAAAGACAGATAAATGCTTCCTGAAAACGGAGTTTGATTTAAGGATATTTACTTTTTATATTTGGACATGTGATGTTGACAATTTGTGTTCTAATAATTTTAAAGCTTTAGCTTTTTGAATCTCAGTGTCAGTCATTAAATAATTGTCTGACCTCATCCATAATTTCCCACAACTGTGAACATTTAAATAGAACTTTTTTTAAAAAGCTTAAAATAAAAACCATTATCTATCAAAATTATATTTCAAAAGATAAAAATTGAGGTCTGCCAAGCTTAATTATAGAATAAATTCTGCTTGCTTTCCTCACAAGCAGTACCATTGACTTCAAGCAGAATTACCTTCTTGAATACATAAGGTACATGGGTGCCATTTGGTCCCTCTTTGGTCTCTCTCTCTCTCTGCTGGTAAAATTATACCCTTAAGATGGTAGTTCAGTTTTGTCCCCCCCCCATGAACACATTTGACTTTGCTCTTGCAATCAGTGTAAACATCTCCTTATACATAGCTACACACTTAGAAGTATATCATTTAATTTATCTAAAGTGAAAGTAATTTTTCCTGGAAGGAAAGCCTATCCTTAACTTTTTAAGAAGTTTTCATAAAACAGCAAACTTTTCCTCTTGGAATGGCTAAAGAATTGTAGCACCCACAGATAAAATATGGCTTGTGTCAAATCTACATCTTTGGAAAACTAGTTTCTCCATTAAGAGCTAAAAAAAATTTATTACTCAAATCCTCTGAGAAGGATAAACCTTTCTAAAATCACCCACCAGCATTTTATCATGCATCACAAGTTTTATTTTGCCCTTTAAGTCTTCACAAGCAACTAATATCTTCATTATTAATGTTATTACTTGGCCATATCCTCCCACCACCCTACACGCAGAACTCCCACTGAAGTCAGACAGAGCCATTTAAAGTAGGTTTTGTTTATTCAGGAATGTACATACATGTGCCAACTATTTTATAACAATATTATTAGGCTTCATCTACACTTACATTTCTAACCACAGTGGTACTAGAACCTAGACCTGTTTTTCTAGAAAAATGCTACCATGGTTTCAAATTCCACCAGAAAGACAGCCTAACTGCTACTGGTCACTAAGATAAAAGTGCCTCAGAACACAAACAAACAAGAGCAAGATCCTATGCAACTCCCAGCATTAACCTGAGATAGGATCAGACCAACTCAAAGAAAGTCAAACATCAATATAGCATAGGAATTTCCTCCCAATAAATGTTAGTTGAAGAAAACATTCATGCCGGATGTGGAAGAAAAGCCTGTTTGTGCCCAATATAGCCAGATAAATTATTCAAGAACATTTCATCCATGTGAAAATTATGCCCCTGTAATGTTGCCAAGGTTAGGGAGACAGATGGTGATCTCCTGACTATAGTAACAATTGAACATGCAACTTAAATTTCTATGAAGAAAGTAGAACTTGGCTATTTTTGCTAGTTTCTTCCATTTTCTAAAGCTGGTTGGCCCAGGTAGAACCATTACTGTTCTTGGTCCCAGGCTTGTGGGGGAGCCAAACACCCTTAATTCCTTTGAATTTAATGGGAATTTATAGTGCTCAGCAACTTCAAGAATCAGGCCCCTATTAGCTGTAAAGAATATGATTAGGTTAATTCACTGAACTAATTTGTTATGAAAAACATCCTTATCTCTTTATTCTTTAGAGACCTGTGGTGCCGTTTTGGTACTGAGGTGCTTTGCATAATATGTATTTTGCTGTAATTGTTTCATTTCTACAAAAATACATAGTACATTTATAGTGCAGGGACATTATATCCCCGAAGTGTTTGGAATGTATTCACAGGCTACACTACACCTCTTATTCTTAAAATCCTCTACTACCTTCCCATTTGAAAGAGAAGGAAGTTCCTGGAGAACTACAGTATTTGATCTTAGCATGGGCCAGGCAGTTCTAGGTACATGCAGCTCACTGAGATTAAAGGAGTTTAGGAAACTTTTAAGACCCAGAATTACTTCATGACTCAGTATTAGACCAGGTTATTTATAAAGGTCTTCATTGTGGCTCCTCAGGCACAGTCCCACTTGAAGGCATGGGGGAGGCATGTTATTCCCCAACAGTAATTTTAGGAAGCATTTTTCCAGACCTCTGCAGAGTACCGTCTCTGGCTTCGGGGTCCCCCACCCACAAATCCAAAACTGAAGGAAGAAGTTCAGCTCCCAGAATTTAAATCCTTCATTACTGAAGGCCCTTGGGTTCAAGGTTTCAGTTCAGGCACATCTATTATTAATACGTGTTTAAAATTTGTTTTTTTTAAAAATCTGTGATTTTTTTAAACAGAAGTTATTCTTTTAAGTTAAAAAAATCATTTTTATTGCAACCATTTGTGTTTTATGATTTACTTCACATCACTGGAAAACTTAGACTCCTACACCTTCTAATGTTACAAAACTCTAGTTGCAATTCCAGCGACCTCTGAGATAATAGCACTCTGCACTTTCCCCCTGAAAATACACTGGATGATTTCTGTCAGATTCCTCCACTGACTCAAAGAAGAAAAAAAAAATCCAGTCATGTTGTAACAGTCCCTTTTAAGGGTACGTCTGCACACAAACAGCTGCCCAAGGCAGTGAGTCTCAGAGACAGGGTCTACAGACTCAAGTTTGTGCTATGGCACTAAAAATAACTAACTGTGTTGACATTTGGGCTTTGACTAGAGCACAGGCTCTGAAGTTCAGGGCCCAAGATCCCAAGCTCAAATGTCTACACAGCTACTTTTCGCACCGCAGTGCAAGCTTGGGTCCGTATACCCGAGTTCTGCTGTGTAGATGTTCCCTAGGCAGCTGGAGGGTTGAGGACAACACTGGCTATGGCTACACTTAGCGCTGCCCAGCGCTGCCGCGGGAGCGCTCCTGCAGCAGCGCTTTGAAGCACGAGTGTGGTCGGAGCGCCAGCTGTCCGTACTCCACCTCCCTATGGGGATTAATGTACAG
Organism: Mauremys reevesii; assembly: GCF_016161935.1. Lineage (NCBI taxonomy): Eukaryota > Metazoa > Chordata > Testudines > Geoemydidae > Mauremys > Mauremys reevesii. Next base: position 90,330,333 of record NC_052628.1, on the reverse strand, counting down.
CGCTGGGAGCCGTGCTCCCAGCGCTGGGGCTCTGATCACATTGGCGCTTTGCAGTGCCACAACTTGCAGCGCTGGAGGGGGTGTTTTTTCACACCCTGCTGCAGCGCTGCAAATCTGCAAGTGTAGCCATGGCCACTGATACAATAATCACCTCATGTGTATTAGAAATGGGAGTTGAATAGTAAGGGAAGAGAGGGAATGTGGGCTTCCCAGAGTTTACAAGCAATGGGTATGCAAGTATGTGTTCAGGAAGAGCTCCAGTGCTGTTAAATTTTAATCTACCATAAAGTTGAAGCAGAAATTTGTGTTTTTAATTGAGTGAACACGATGAATGGGGAGAAAGTCACACATAATATTAAAGAATAGACAGTTTCCCTGTTCAGTTTTGTACTACTGCCTGCCTGAATGCATAGAGTATAAAAGTTGTTAAAGAACCAAACAGGAAAAGTAAGAGCCTCTCAGGTACACAGCTTCACAAGAGTTAACACAACAAGAGCTTGGCAATCAATTGGGTAGAGAACTTGCTTAGCTGACTCCAACCAGGCTACGAGGTTTTACTTTTCTCAAGGCTCAGGCCTTGTCTACACAACAAGCATCCAGCATAGACACAGCTTATGACGACTGAAGGAGCTTCTCTGCCAGCACAGTAACATCACGTCCCTGAAAGAGATGAGCTCAACCAACTTTTGTCAGCATAGCTGTGTCTACACTGGGGGTTGTGTCAGCCCAGCTATGCTGGCTAGCCTAGGGGGTTTCTTCCACACACCTGACTGACAGCAATGCTGCCAAAACTTTGTAGCGTAGACTTGGCCTAAGCCTGGGATCAAAAGGAGATCTAAAACCTCAAAAGAGGATAGAAAAGGGAGTGTGTGGGGGTGTCAGATGAGCTGAAAGAGGCTGGCCAGAATGTGTCAGTGAAACAGCTGACAGTCTGAGACAGACCCGGGAGCATGCTGCTGCATTATACGCTGTTTCTTCCTGCCAGGGATGGAGTTAGCTGGGCTGAGGGGAGTTATGTGAAAGACAGACCCACACGACTATGCTTTTTGTTTTACCGTGTTCTACTTGTTTTATACCTTTGAGTAATGAATAAATGGTACTTGGTTTTGAAGAAGCTGTTTCTGTATCACAGCAAATGTGTGCTGTCACAGGCCCTTAGAGCAGTGGTGGCCAACCTGTGGCTCTGGAGCCACATGCGGCTCTTCAGAAGTTAATATGTGGCTCCTTGTATAGGCACCAACTCTCGGGCTGGAGCTACAGGCACCAACTTTCCAATGTGCCAGAGGTGCTCACTGCTCAACCCCTGGCTCTGCCACAGGCCCTGCACCCACTCCACCCCTTCCCACCCCCTCCCTTGAGCCTGCCATGCCCTTGCTCTCCCACCCCACCTCAAGCCTCCTGCACACCATGAAACAATTGATCAGGAGGTGTGGGGAGGGAGGGGAAAGAGCTGATCAGCGGGGCTGCCGGTGGGTGGGAGGTGCTGAGAGCAGGGGTGAGGGCTGCTGACGCATTACTGTGGCTCTTTGGCAAGGTACATTGGTAAATTCTGGCTCCTTCTAAGGCTCTGGTTGGCCACCCCGCTCTAGAGTATAAAGCTTGCAGTTGCCAAACACCATTGGACATGCTAAAGTAGTCATGGTTGATAGACCAAGACCTGGGCTACAGCCTGTAGGGTAAGAGTGGGCAAATTGCAGAACCCCACTCTAGGAGAGGTGGACTTGAGGCCTGCCACTGGGGGGCAGGGCACTAGGTAAGACTCAAAAAGGGACATCAGTGGAGCTAACCTAGTAACCGTGAGAGTACATACACCCAAATATATAAACAATGCTTTGGCTGTATGTATGTACTTAAGTTTCTTGGTCTGGCTAATGAAAACAAGCACTATTACTTTAGTCCATTTCAGCTCAGATTTAAGTCAACAGCAAAACTCCCACTAATTTCAATGAGGGACCCTATTACCAAAAAAAAAAAAATTGGTTCTTGCTGGTTGCCTCCGTTAGTACACTCAGCTAATAATTAGTTCTGTTTTCTTACCATTTCAGAACGTGGAAAAAAAAATTAGTTTTAAGAATCTTCAGTTCATTCACTTTCTATGAGAAAAGAGAGAAGAACCAGATTTCTATCTAATTTATAAACAAAAAGCATGCTATTTAATTGGATTATTTCCACATATAAGCAATGTTGCCTTTCGCAGCTATTGCTAGCATGGACTGGTACTAACCAACCTTTTTTGGGGGGGGGGGGGGTCAGTTGTTTGCACATGTACACCACCAGACTTGCACTTTTTCCCTGATGAATACCAAATCTAGGAAAAACACATTAAAATGAAAGAGTACCACTATTTTTCATCTATTATAATAATTGTAGGTAAGTGAAGTGAGAGCAGTATCCACTTTAAAAAAAAAATCTAACTTTGAAAATTAAAAAATATATCTATATCTAACACTAGATGTCAATGTCCATATAGTATGGTCATTGGTTTCATATAAATGCCATAGACAACTACATACATACAGAAGTATCATCTCTGAGACAGAATTTGGAACAGATAATTTTTGAAATCTCATGAAACACTGGAGGGGACTGTTTTTTTAACAATTTTGCCATCATCATATAATATATCAGAATTAATCTAGAAATCCTGTTCTCATACTTTTGTGCACTTATTTACTTTTGTAAAAACTTATTTACTAGCGGTGGCTACTTTCTAATTACTTCTAATCCTTTCATAAATACTTTCCCCCAGAGGCATTCAGGATCCTGAAACTGGCCTGTTGCCTGTCTGGAATAAAAACACAAGAATTCACACAAAAGAATTCAATACTAGTCACAAGACAAACTTAGATTATCATATTAATCAGCTAGCACTAATAACAAAAGGGTTTCAACATGCAAGATTTGTGCTTCTCATTTCTTAAGTGTGGCCATTTACCAAACCAGCCTGCAAAGATTCTACCAGCAACATTTCAAAGTGAAAACTTCAGCCTTCCTGCTTACTGTTATATACTGTATTTACTGGCTCTATTAGAAGGAATTATTGTCATGGTAAGTCTGCATGTTAAGTGCTTTTAGGTCAGTCACAGTAATTTCAAAGTCACAAAAATGTCAGCTTTATAACTCTATGAAATTTCACTTATTGAACGTTGGCAAGAAACATTTTCACTGCAATATTTTCTGCTCAGTCATACTTTTACATATGCTGCCAGTCATCGTGTAGCTTTGTCGAGACAGTTACTGGATTGTCCAGATCTACAATACACCTCAATTTATTTGACAGCAAGATGCAGCCCTAGACTTCCAGGTTTCATGTCCAAGTGTCACTATCTCAAATCAGAAATCTTTGTGCGTGGGTGTATAGGGTAATAAAAAAGTGGTTTATGAATAAATTGAAAGTATCTATATTTATCCACTCATTAGGCAAAAGGACATCTATGTACCCCTTTGCAAACACTTCAGCTCAGTGGAATTCTGCTTCCTTACCTGATAACATTGATGGGATTATATATCTCACAGCTTTGAGTTAAGAACAGCTATCACATTGGGCTACTATTCTCTTATGACACGTTTTTCCTTCACATTTTTATACCCTCACTTTTACTTTTGAATACAAACCCTTCTGACTCATGTTAATTGTATATTCGCAGAATTTTGGCATGGGTTAACTGTACATACGGTATGACTACCCACAGATTTTTCGTTTCTTTGCATCTCTGTTCATGGGTTCTCAGGCTGCCTATTAGAAATGTTGTCAAAACCTGGGAGGACTAAAATGTAACTAATTCTTGAACTATAAAGGTTATGCTTTCCTCAAAAATAAGTAACTAGATCTCCACACTATAAGCCATCACACAGTAGAAAACAAATCAGTGTACTTCTAAATGTCACTGGGAAAGGGAACAGGAACTGACAGAGACCTTGGTGTTTTTTAATTTACAGTCTACACATTACACTAATTTCTGAACTTCCCAAAAGTAGCTTAATTTCTAATATTACATGTGGCACCTGCCCTAAATTTTCAGTGCTTTTTAAAATTAACAGTATTCCCAGAGAGAAATTAAATGTTAACTGCCTTATATAGTTCTTTTTTCTCTCTTTTTTTTATGCTTACGATACTATGTAAAGCTTAACTGTCCATGTTCTGATTTAGTGGGCCAAACTCACTAGTGATGTGTAAGCAGGTAGAAGTTATACGAGTTATATGTCAGTCAGCAGATGTAATTTAAATTTGTTTAACTCACACACCTGGGGCCCAAAGAGGGCAGAAGGGGTAGCAAGAAAACCAACTAACAGAAGGAGGTAAGATGGTTTATGTTAGAGTAGACCACAAACACCAATTCTAGCACCTCAGCATATAACTCCTTTAGGCCCTGATCCTGCAGTGAGTTCTGCATAAGAGAGGGGCCCACTAGGGTCAAAGAGGCTGTACCTGGACCCAATGGTGTATCCACACAGAGCTCACTGTAGGATCAGAGCCCTAGTGTCCCTCAGACCTACATACAATCCCTTACCAGAACATAATGCCCCACCTCAGGACTTGGCCCTGTGCATAATGTATTTATAAGTCTTCAATTTCAGTATTTCTCTTTCACTAAAACCAACATGGATAAACAGGGATATGCTCACAGAATCCCCTTGTTCGAGTTCTGCCACAGAATTGAAGCGGTTCACAGTAACTTCTCTGCCTCTGAAGGAACTGTCCCAACCTTTGGACACTGCTGAATCCTCTCTGCCAGGAATACCTTATCCTTTGGGTGCACAAACATAAGTCTGAAGAGCCAATTATTTGTCTTTGGAATGGAACTGCTTCAGGACAAAGCATAAATAAATAGTTCCAGCAAGTGCACTCAATACAGTATCACTGGCTGGCATGTGGTATTGCTACCCTCCTGGGCAGTGGTTATTAGAAACAGATTTGTTTCAATGGAAAAAACCAATAGGCTTCCCCCAACCCCTCTCTCCTCTTCTTTGCACCACCTCTGCTCCCTCAACTTGGGTTAGACCCCAACCACTTAATTGGGGATATTTATGGGGAATCTCTTATTGAAATATTGGCAGCACATCACTTGTGGAAGGCAAAGTGTAGCAGGACCACACGAGACAAAGTTGTATAAAGCACTTGAGCCCTTTACACAACATTGCCCAATGGAACCTGCTTTCACTCTGGTATGCAGCAGGCAGTCTGGGTCTCTGTCTTCAGCAGCAGGCAGGGGGCGGTGACACTGCACCCCACATTCTTCAGTGATATTAGTATGATATAATTATGATGTATTTTATGCAAGATAAGGCATGCAAGGTGTCATTGGAAAGGTTATGGTTTGCTGAATACGATTCTCCTATTTCTATGCATCTATCATTTTAGTATCTGAAGTTATGAATATTGACTAAGTATCTATTTCACATGTAGCTATTCCTGGGCAATGCCCACTGGGCAAAATGCTCTCAGTGTAGCTTACTGGCTGGGAAGGGTCCATTGAAGTTATTGAGCCATTAGGAAAAAACAATAGGCCTTAGGAAAAGCTTATCTCCCACCTGGTGAGCCTTCCTGTGAATGCTCCAAACAGCCCGTGGGGGATGGCTGCTCAGACTCTACAGGGACATGTGACCAGGTCACCTGGTGCTAGACTCCATCTTGGGATGTCAGTGTTTTTCCCCACTGACTGGCATGGGAAACAAGCTTTGAAACAAAGGGTTCCCAAAATATGCAAAAGCTAACTTCAAATCTTCTGTAGTTAATAAATTTGTTTTTGCTCTAGCTAAACCAGTGTGGGGGAATCATAACTCAGAGGCAGAAAGCTGTTGCATATTCCTCTCCACATTCAGGGATGGGGCACATTTTATGAGCATACTTTGTACAGTTCCCTGTGCAGCGCAAAATGTTGTAATTTTGAGTTTACACTCCAGAGGGGGTGCATGCCTAAGGAACTGGAAGGTGCCCTAGTTCGGAGGTTCTCACAAGGTCCACAAGCCCTTTGAGGGGGGTCGCGGACACCCCACAGCTGAAATCAGAGCCTGAGATCCAGCACCTCCTGCAGTGCTGAAGCCCTGATCCCTGGCACTCCCCGTGGGACAGAAGCCCTGAGCCCATGGGCAGAGTTGGGGGGGCATGATGGGCACTGCCCTGCCCCAAACTGCGGTACAAGAGCAGGGCAGTCCCAGGGCAGCTCCACACCCCCTTCTCTCCCTGCATAGGCAGACAGGTAGCTAACTACATGTTGGCAAAGGATTCAAAACCTACAAGCCCATTTGGCAAAATCCATTTAGACCTGAGAGATCAGATCTTATGAGACTAGGTGATCTTTGAAGTCTCTCCCACATTAGGAAGTAGTTACACAAATCAAGACAGGAATGGGCATTGTTTAAAAGGAAGCAGGGAACAGCAGGAAGATTTTAATCCTTGTATCTGGGAGTGGGCCATTAGTTGTCATGCCTCCTGAATTCCACTTTTAATGTCTTGAGTTCACGAATGCATGCTGTTACACTTGAAAACTAGCACTAAAAGTGAAGGAAGTCCTGTAACCCAAATCACTTCTAAGGAATGAAGTTACAGCAGACGGAAAAGGAAAGTTATGGAAACATTTCTACACCAGGACCCAGAGGAAACAATGGAGTAAAAGGAGAGATTTAGTGTAATCCCTAATGCATTTAATCTATGCTTTTATGAAACTTTTTAAAAAAAATTAGTTTTTCCATTCATCTGAATTTTCTCACCTGTAATAGACACAGGCCATTTAATTTTCCTTCAACATATTTATGGGAAGCTTCCCCTTTCTATGACACCTATGAAAGGGTTATGTTTGCCTAATCATGTGCACAGAAAATTGTGCAATGCCCAGCTTCCCCAAACCAACAATATTCTGAGAAATTCAGCCCTCAGAGTTCTGTTAATTGACCAAAAAGGGTTGTGATGGATAGAGACTAAGGAATCTCTCTTATTCATAATGTTAAGAGAGGCTAGATGTTTATGTTTGATAGGGCTGCATTTCTAACTTCAAGAAGCATCCATCACACCATCAGTTCCTTCAGAAATTATGATTTCACAGAAAACAGTACAGGGAGGGACTCTGAAACTAAGAACTAAAGTAAAACTAAAACCACACCCAAAACAATGCGCTAGTATCAACTAAAACAAGATGCAGAGTACATTGCAATGTTATGTTTTGGGGGCTTAATGGTTTTTCCAGTGCATGAAATGTGGGTGGGACCCTCTCCTCCCGTCCAGCACCGGCCTGAGGAAAGGGTCTGGAAGGGAGGAATATGTGCTGAAACAGTAGTTGTCGTCTCAGTTCGGCACACGCAAGTGTGTGTGCGCGCACGCACACACACACACAGAGTAGAAATTCTGGCTGAGTCAATAAGAAATCTTTCTGCAGCTCCTGCTGCAAAGCAAACCCCTTCACATTCTTTCTCCCAAAGCCACACAGGTCTATACCTTGATAACCCAGCCAAGACTTGATGTAATATTTATATATTTGACATGAAAGTATAGTGCACTTATTGCAAGGTTTGCAGTAGTGGTAATAGAGCTGACAACACGCTGGGCTGTTTCCCTTAAAGATGCTTGCACCAATAATGACAAACTGGGACATTTCACACCCTTTCAAACTAATTTCCCCTCAAATCACTGTCTTTTTTTTTCTTAAACCACATACTCATTCCTGGGGCAGTCCCAACCCAAAGGAAGGAGGCTGCAGTTTAATTTCAACAAGCTATAAAGTCGGTCCCCCCCAGAGTTATGATATTTAACCTACAGACTGTAGGTGGAAGATAATTATGTTTTGAGTTTCCCTGGCTGATTTTTGTTTCTTTGTTTTTAAAAGAACATGATAATGTAAAAGCTTGCCTTTCAGGCAGGGGAAATAAAGATTTTAGATCTATCCAGGAAGCCATTTTAAACTTTAAACCATTCATATTAAAACAAAGATTCCAGGAAAATAAACAACAATTGACTTTCTTTACAGACTTTGCATGCCAGAAACTCAAAGAAGGGCACACCTTACACAAGCCAGGGATTCTTGGTAAACTGTAAATCTCTACCAAGTTTTCCTCATTAAGCACTTCACATGTATTTCAGAAACATGCTGTTCTGGCTAGTTCTCAAATAACTGCTTAATTAGGACTGTTGACCGTGGCCCTATTGCTACAATGTAAAGATTCCAGTTTTTTGCTTCGGTTTACATTGTGTTATTATGCTATAACACTACACGGGGTAAGGCAAGGGGGGAGGCATGAATACTGGTAATTGCCAAGGTCAAAAAAATTGTAATACTATATATATATATATATATATAGTATAGTACTATATATATATATATATAGTATACTAAATATTGCTGTTAAAGAAAGCTGATAAAACTTTAAATACAGAAACTATAACAAAACTTTCACCCAGGACCCAAACCTTCCCTCAGTCCGCACAATAATCCCACCCCCTTTAACGTCAATGAATATTCCAAATGCAGAACAGTGGCAGGATGCACCCCCCTCAGAGTTAAGAGTTGGATTCTTACATCCCCAGACTAGAAGTCATTCTTTTGGTGACCAACGTTTTACTGATCAGATAGTTTAACTGTATTATAGGTCTTCTTTGATCCTAACATTTACTCTTGATGCTCAAAATAGTGTGTAGAATGGACTCGTCTGTCCACACACCTGAACTATTCAAAGGGGTGAAAATATTTACATTTTTCTACTGATAGATCTCAAGGATAAAATCCTCTCATGACTTTATTCTATCTCAAAACATAAAATGGAAAAACACTCATGATTTTTTCGTTAGCACCAGACTGTAAAATCTTCAGACAAGTATTTATAGCTTATCCATACACCTCTGTTAGTGTCTTGTTAAATCTGGTTTAAAGAGGTGGCAGACTTTTGACTGCAAATTCAGATCCCATTGCTTTTTCTTGTTAAAAATAGTGTAAAAAGAGAAGGGAACAGCAACAGGTGACACAGGAATTCTTTGGTGAATTGCCAAAACAAAGAAATACATGTCTACTTTTGTTAAATTAGCAAGAGGACCAAAAAACATTGGTTGTAACGGTTGAAAAACTTGTTGAAAGGCAAATTTTCAAGTCAGTTCTGAAAATGCCAGAAACTATTTGAACTCTCAGCTGTTCTCTTATCAAGCCCAACTCTTATCCTAACATTTCATTGATGAATAATGAGAAAAATTTTCAGAGTTAGCAGCCACTCCGGGTAAAAAGAGTAGAAAAGTAACTTTGGACTGCTGGGTCATGCAGAAAGTTAACCATTCTTAAGACATCCACACAACCAGCCCAATTCACCAGTTTAAAGTGCTGTTTATCCTATAGATATTTCTTACTTGTGGCATACACAACTCTCTATTGCTCTTGAGGAACAAGAGAGAGACATGTATGCCACAATTAGTATGTCTAAGTTGATGGAATTCATGTTCTGAGGAAACAGAGAGAGAGAATTTACATTACCTCTTAAAAGTCTTTTCTTGGTCATACTGATAAGAAGGTATTAAGACTGAGAAGTTTTGAACCACACAGCTGCAAAGCAACTCCAAGCTGCCATTCAAATTGTTTACTCAGTCTTGCCCAAATCTAACAGATAATATCACTTTCACTTGTTCAGTTTCAATAACTTCCATTAATTTTTATGCCTTGTCAGATCTTTCAGACCCTAAAATAAGTTATACAAAAACAATCTGAAGATTCCTATTCTGTTTGATGTTTTCTGCCATGTTATTCTAGTCTCAGGAATACAGCTCGGCATTTTAGTGGCAATAAAATAGCAACCCTGGGGACCAGAGTTTCTCCCATCAATTCCCAGATTCTTCTTAACAACAACACTGAACTTCAGCCTGCAAAATATACTTTTGAATATCAGATAAGTCAGTCTGTTCTTTGCATGTGTGTTCAAGCCTATGTTTCTATGCTTTAATTTTAAAAACTGCCAAATCTGTCATCCTTTTTCCTCAATGTAGGGTCAAGTCACAAAGAAGTGATGAGCACCTGTAAATACCCACCCACCTCACTGAGAGGTGCAGATGCTCTACACCTCTCAGGAATGGGCCAAATATTAATTAGCAACTGCACGGCAAATAGTGGTGACCTACTATTGTATCTGTGACTCAGATCCTGGCATTTTGTCGATTATGAACATCCCAACAGTCTATTCAGCTATACCATACGCCATTATTGTAGTTGTATTATTCTGCAAAGCATGTAATGTACTTTATTTTAGAATAATCTGCCATAGGTTTTTTGTTTTTGTTTTTTTAAATGGAGATATACCCAGTATGGTAGGAATAAAGCTTCCTTTAGTGTTTGGTTTTTTAAAATAGTAAATAGTATAAAAAGGTACAAAAGTGCTGCATTGTATACACATTGACATATACATTATATGCACACTCCTGAAATCATAGTGTAGAGTGCATTACGAAACACAAGACAAACCATTCTTCTTTGTAATTTCCTCTAATCTTGAGATTTTCTACATTTTAAACAAATATGTACAGTACAAATGCTTTCCGGACCAGAAAAACCTTCTCCCAGCAACAGTCCTGGAGCAGTGATCAAATAGAAAAAAAAATGTGATCCCTCAGAAGATTTATATCATTGGGAAAGGTATGTATTAACACTATGAGGAATTATAGATACTGAATTATATGCTTCCAGTCAGTGATCAAACAAAAGGGAGAAACAAGTTCCCCCCATTCACCCAACCAGACAGGAGGGAAGACAGCTACCTACATGTCTCCAGTTAAATTGAACAAAGTGTAATCAGAAAGAATGGGAGCTCCATTTACATAGGAATCAGCAGGGGGATGGGAAGACCACAGGAAGGGGAAAAAAGGCCATTGAACTTTGGAAGACATAGGTTTAAGTGATACCAAGTATGAGGAATAAAAACAAAGGGTTACAAACAAAAATAAAACTACACTTCTAAGACTAAAACTTACATTCAGTAAATTACAATCTTTGACTAAGCAGGTTTCTAACCTACATTCAGTTCCCAGAGACTTCAGGCCCTGGCCTGAAGGGCCCAACATTCTGTGATTTCAAGAGCTCTGAATATCCTGTCCTACTGTGACAGAGGCCCAGTGGTAGTTCAACACTCTGGCCTCTTGAATCCCCCAAGTGATGGACAACTCAAACATCTTTTGCCCCATCACATCACCCCAAAGTTCATTTTTTCTGTTATTAAAAATGAGGAGTCCAGTGGCACCTTAAAGACTAACCAATTTATTTGGGCATAAGCTTTTGTGGGTAAAAAACCCACTTCTTCAGATGCTTCCTGTTGACTTCCCACCCCCATGCTGGTTTATATGAAAATGGGGTGTCTATTGTTTTGATTTCATAATGCTTAATTTACCTTGGAGCCAAGTAGACAGGTACATTCCCTCCTGTCTGAGGGCAAACCTGTTTCTCCCTGGTTTTGGTCTCAGACTTTGAAGCATATTATCAATAATTCCTCATGTAGTGTTCATGCATACATTTCAAAATGCTACCACCACCGATGTGTTACAGGCTTTAATCTTACTCTACCATAAAAGTATATTGTACACAATCAGTTGATTCAATTGTTTATCATTTGACATTCAGAGTCCCTGTAGACCGGTCAACCTTTGAAATATATCCAGATAAAATTTCTCTCTCCTGCTTGGGCGTAAACGCCATGCTATCTTCTCCTGCTTATTAGATCAATGTCTTTGCCTAATATGTAAATGTACCTTCATCTTCTCTGCTTGATGACCAGGCTGGTCAGACACACAAACACATTCCTTTGTCTAAGGATATCTTCACTTTTGCCTTGGTTGCAAAACAAATTTTAAGACCATAATTTTAGCACACATTTATAACTTACATACACCATACATATATCATGCAAGATTAATACTACTCAGTTAGTTACTACTTTTCCACTGACAAAAGGTAGCATGTAATATATCATGACAATAGTGTATTAACGTGGTTAGTATGTGAGACCTGACAGGAGTTGCTGACAGAGTGTTGAACTACCACTGGGCCTCTGTCACAGTAGGGCAGGAGTAATTTGCTTTTGGGGTAAATTCCTCCTCTTTTCATCCTTAGTCTCCATCTCTTATGATATGAAAATGAAAGAGAATAAAAAAAATGTCAAATCAAATTTGATTATTGTTCTAGGATATCAAGGGTTGAAGTGAGAAGCTCATTTGTATACATTCCTCACACACAAAACACACACTCACACACAAAACACACAAAACAAAAAACAAAATAAACCAAACAAAAAAAACCCTAAACCTAATGGGACCAGGGGGGACACACACACAGAGACTCAATTATTAGGGGCTGCAAACAACAACACAGACACAGATTCCAAACACAGCCCAAAAATAAGATATTATTATCCAAAGATAAAACAAACAGTGACAACACCCTACAATACCTACTCAAACACAAAACACAAAAACAAGGGGCCCTTAATCAGACCCAGACCAGACCCCCAAGATAGACCCAGGAAAGAGATTATTCTTATTATTTAAAAAACAAAGTTCTCCCAAAACCAATCCCAAAGGACATTACAGATTACAGATTAATGAATGTTTCAGATCTTACCCACCCACATATATACAGCCAATTCTTATTAAACTAACTAAAATAAATTTTTAAAAAAAAAAAAAAAAGAGTAAGTAAAAAAAAAAGAGTATACACATACAGACACGAGTACAGTTCTGAGAACAGATCCATGGTAAAGATGGCGAGCTTAAACTAAAACTCCCCTGTATAAAGCATATCAGATAAAGGATCAGACCAGGCCTTTGAGAGAGCACAGAGTCCTTAGGTGAACAATAGGCAATCATCGAGACTTTGAAGTAGACCTATTTCCTAAGCATCACCAGTAATTAGCTACATGGATTAACATAAGACAATTGCCTGTTTTCCACAATTCGCAAGTGACTTGCTATATACTTTAAAGAGAAATCAATACAGTGATATCACTATGTTTACAGTTAGCATTTAAATTTTAAGATCTCTTTTTGATCTCTGAATTAGCAGAATACAGCATAGACAGGAACTGTTTGATTACATTGTTAACCTCTAACAATATATATGTACAGGTTTCAGAGTAGCAGCCATATTAGTCTGTATCCCCAAAAAGAACAGAAGTACTTGTGGCACCTTAGAGACTAACAAATTTTAGGGTATGGCTACATTTGCGAGTTGCAGCGCTGGTGGAGGCTTTCCAGTGCTGCAATTAGTAAGTGTCCATACCTGCAGGGCACATCCAGTGCTGGCCATACACCTGGCTCAGCATGGGGAATAAAGATTGCAGCGCTGGTGCTGCAGCGCTGGTCATCAAGTGTGGCCACACACCAGCGCTGTGATTGGCCTCCAGGGTATTAGCAGATATCCCAGAATGCTTTTATAAATTACTCTCTTTGTTTTGTTATGCAGCCTCCTTTGTTTTGTTGTGAACTCGGAGCGTAGCTCATCCCGGAGCTGCTTATCTACAAACACAGCTCCTGTTTGCTGTGATCAATCTGTGAACAATCAAATGAGATAATGAGGCAGGCAGGGAGTGAGTGTTCGCTTGACAGAAACGGGGCAGAGGGGAGAGAGGGAGTCCATTGGCTGCAGGCTGTTTGCAGTTAAGAGTTAAGGGTAAGGGATCGGGAACATGTTCTGATTTTTCAAGGCAGGAAGGTAACAGTGTTGGCTCCAAAAATCCACTCTCTCTCTCTCGCCCGCTCCCTGTCACACTACGCCCCACCCCACCCCCCCTTTTGAAAAGCACGTTGCTGCCACTTAAACGCTGGGATAGCTGCCCATAATGCATCACTCCCAACAGCGCTGCAAATGCTGCAAATGTGGCCACACACCAGCGCTGGTAGCTGTGAGCGTGGCCACACACCAGCGCTGGCCCTGCACAGCTGGACGACCAGCGCTGTAACTACCAGCGCTGCAGATTTGTAAGTGTAGCCATACCCTTATTTCAGCATAAGCTTTCGTGGGCTACAGCCCACTTCTTCGGATGCATAGAATGGAACACACTGAAAGAAGGTATTTATACATACAGAGAACATGAAAAGGTGAAAGTAGCCAGGCCAACTGTAAGAGGCCAATCAACTGAGATGAGCTATCATCAGCAGGAGAAAAAACCACCTTTGAAGTGATAATCGAGATGACCCATAGGAGGTAGGGTGTGTGTGTGTGTAAGTAAAAACACACAAATTATCTACCAATATGTCCATAAAAGTTGAATTTGGGTCATTTATCGCAGGATGCTTAACCCTTTCTGGCCATATCTCACAACTGGGCAAGAACACTGAAAGGAAAATAAAAATTAGGCTAAGATATTAAAAAATGAGTGCCTAAGGTTAGGCTCCTAACTTCATATTTAGGCACCTATGACCATAACCTGTTTTTCAGACGTGCCAAACACTCAGAATCTACCACTGATTTTAATGGGTGCTCAGCATGTCAGGTCACTTACTCGAGTAAGTAAGCATGGATTTAGAAGTCTGACTTTAGGCACCCAAGTTTAAAAATTATGGTCTTAATGTCTAATTTCAGGTGAGAGAACAGATTTCATTGTCCAATACACTAATCACAGAAGCTCCTTTTCCTGAAGGAAGACAAGACAGCAGTTAGCAGAAGTTCTCCAAGAATCCCATCAGTCTATTTTTTAACAGTCTTGACAAACTAGTTTTAGGAAAATGGTAACAAGCTCTTCTGCCACCATCAGAGTGGAACAGTGCACCATTAAAATGCCTTACCTCAGGACAGTGGTTTTCAGATTCTCTGGTCTGTGGAACAAAGAAGGGTTCACAGACCTTTCTGGTACATGAACAAGTCAATGGGAGGAGAAGAAGAGTGCCCTTTATCAAGTGGCCTACAAACTAATGAAGTTGGAGAACCATTATTTTAGATGATCCCTCTACATTTCTCTCTCTCTCTCTTTTTTTTAAATATAGACAGAAAAAAGTCCAAAGTGAATAAAACCTCACAAGTTAAAGAAAATTAAATTTTAAACAATTTTTATTGTCTAAAACAAAGTCTACAAAATAAATGGTTAAATTAAATCAGTTAAGGAAAGATGTACACACACATTTTCAACAAATAGAGAAAAGGCCTCTGCACTTGGGATGTTTTTTGAGGCTGCTTTCTCTGGTCACTATCAAACAGACATCAGTTTTTCCAACAACTGAGGTAAGCCTGCTTCAGTAACCAATCTTTAAATGTAAATAGGATTCTCTCCAAGGGCAGTCACTTTAATCATTAAGGCTATGATACTCTCTCATGGAACCACATTGATGGTTCTGGTAGATCAGACTACAGGATTGAGGCCTAGCTCCATCACTATCTTTTTCTTGAGGTGAAACAATAGGTTGATATGTGAGCCAAATTCAGCGTATGACTTACAAAAGAATACATTGCTAAACACCGCCCCCCACCCCCAAAAACAAACAAAAAAACCTATAAACCAAACCAAACGCTCTTGCAAATGCACATGTACGGTAATTCTCATGGACTTTTATGGAAGTGAGATATACAGAGAAAGACATACTCCACCTGCTTTTTTAAAATATAGAACTCCAGTCACAGACTTTACCATGTTTTTTCCCCCATGGTGATAAAAATAGATAATGGGTTGTTTTCTATAAGACACTCAAAGACATTACTTGCAGAGTCCCACTGACTAGCAAGAAACCATCCCTGAACATTTTTGGCAGCAAGCATGGTAAAATGAGGTCATTGCTACTAATTGTTGCCAGTGCCTGATCAGTCCATTAATTTCTAAATGGCAGTTCATGGATAACACAATGCACCAATTTTCAAAATAAAAAAGTCCTTTGAGTCAGTAAATGATTTGCATTCACAAATACACCCTATGCTTGATCTGCCATCTATTCCCTTAACATTCAGTATTCGCAAAACTTCAGCAAGTGGCAGTAACCATTAGACAAGAACATCTCACCTTGCCAGCTTGTGCCATTGTACCAATGGCCAGTAATAGTTGCAGGAAATTCTGCAAAAACCCTATATTGTCACTGTTACTAGGCAGTACATCTGCACATTACTGTATTTCTATCAATTAGTCTACGAGTAAATTTTTTTAAAAGTGGCTTAAAATAAAAGAAGGCAGCTCTCTAACAGCTCCAAGTACAAGAGGTGAATGAAGATTTTCTAGTAAAACTGTAGGCAGCCTGACACTTTCAGATTTTGAAAAGAACAGATCAGTTATCCAAAGGAAACTGAGCCTGAGTTTCCCCCAAATGAAAGTGGTTTCTAATTAGCTTCAGAGCGAGGTCTGAATAAGAATCTGTCTAATCTACATAGAAGCCCTCTGAGATTGGTTGCATCTCTCTCTTTATGAAGGGAGTACAACACACACACACTGAATTATCTATAGAAACAGCAAAGAATCCTGTGGCACCTTATAGACTAACAGACGTTTTGCAGCATGAGCTTTCGTGGGTGAATACCCACTTCTTCGGACGCATCCCACGAAAGCTCATGCTGCAAAACGTCTGTTAGTCTATAAGGTGCCACAGGATTCTTTGCTGCTTCTACAGAACCAGACTAACATGGCTACCCCTCTGATACTTGAATTATCTATATAAATACTGTCAGTTAATGCATCCTATTACGCTTTTAAAAGTTAAAAATTCAACTTTCAGCATCTGATGGATTTTTTCCTCTTAATCATGCTGTAAGAATAGTTAAATCCTTTTTTTACTCCACGTGTACGCTTGTGAATCATTAGCTGAAAAAAATAGGTAAAGTATCATCTTAGTCATTGCCTATGAATTTACTCATTTATATTTTCCATAAACCTAACTAAAGAAAAAAGATTAACTGAATAGGACCTTCTCCTTTAATAAGACCAGGATATTCTGACTATTTAAGGCACATCATGTGAAACTGTTGTTGCTGATAGAATTCACCACATGATGATCAGCATCAGGAATGTCAAAGGCTTAAGAGTTATAATAAAACTTTTTCAGCCTTGATTTTGCAGGTAATTTGATTTTTATTAAATTCATGTGGATGCATTGAATACTATGAAAAGCATGTGTGTGTGTTTGTTGTGGGACAAATTTAATACAAATAAATAAAACTGATTAGCTCTTTGTTGTACACTGAAAAAGAGGATATTTACAAAATAGGAAGAGAATCTTTGGAAAGCTACTGAGGGCTAAATAAAAACTGAAAAAGATATTTGTTATTGTCTGGGAGGGAAGCTTAACTAGACAGGGTCTCTCTGCTGAAGAATGAAATAATGATTTTGTTAATTAATAATAATATTATAGCCATAGGTATCAGAGCTGTAGCATTAGCCTCTAGCAAATAAATAGAAAACACAACAGGAAGAAAAACAGCACACAATGCTCCAGATTCTGCCCCATGTTGCATGCCTTTTTCCGCCACACTGGCAGAGACTACAAAGGAGGCAACAGCAGCCCTGGCAGACTCCCCCATGAGAGGGGGGAGAAGTTAGTTTTCCTGAATGGATCTATACTGTAAACCCCCCACCCCCTCTTCCAAACACACACCTTTACAGCCCCTGCCATGTGGGGGAGGCCAATATCTCAGAGTGGGCCAGGAGCATAGCTGCAGCACATTGCACTCTGGCTATTTGGTAATGGCATAAAGGCCCATAGACGGGGGTTACAAATTCAGAGAAGCTGAAGGATACTTTAAGTTGCTCCAAGAGCAAGCCTTCCACTAGCTACAACCAACCTGGTCCTACACTCAGCACAGAACTGGAGAAAAAATAAAGAAATTAAAAAAAAATAAAAACAGAAAATCTGGCACAGTCTCTTCAATGCCTGGGACTTTCAGCACAAAGCACTTCTGCTCTGGCCAGCTTACAGAAAGATGGTTCCAAAACAAAAGGCTCACATCAGCCATGGGGTATTACAATAAAGGGAAAGATACACAGTCTTAACTTAGGAGTGGCTAAAGCAGTCAATTCCTCAAGTTCTTCATGTATTTTTGTTTGGGGTTTGGTCTGGGAGCCTTACAGTGCTGCCAACTCTCCTGTTTGTTTTGTTTGTTTGTTTGTTTGTTTTTTAACTTCCAGCCCCCTTTGAGAATTTCAAGCCAGGGGGGTAACATCCCCAATTGGCTGCCTTCCCCACTGCCCACCTCCTGGAAAAGAGCAGGTAATGAGCGCTGCTGGAGGAAGCGGACAGAGCTCTCTCTCACCACCTGACACCATTCTTACAGGAGGGGAAGGGGGACTAGAGAGAGCCCAGCAGCTCAGGGTTGCCTTGCTCCCTCCTCCCCTCCTGTGAGCAATGTGTCCGTTACTCTCTGCTTCTTCTTCTTCTTCCTCCCTGCAATAGCTGGCCTGGGAACGGGGAGAGGAAGGTGAAGGATCCCTGGAACTACAGGAGAATCAGGGGGCAAAACTGGGAAGGGTCAGAAATGATAGGAGGAGACAGAATTGATAAAACGGGGGGAGGCAGATGTGGGGGCAAGAATTCCTGCAGCATGGGCCAAAATAAAGTTATTCTGTACACTGAGAAAAGTTGGCAACACATTGCCTTTCACACTATGGGGTGGGCTGTGCCAGGAGGAGCTCAAAAATTAAATCAGACCAATATAGCCTTGTTAATATATAGATATATTTTCAGATCTGTTTTATGATTTTTGAACCTCTGGGGTTAGAAATACTGCTTCTAGAATTAGGAGAAGGAGAATACCCGCTTCCTCAAGAGCCCTCAGCTACTTGCCTTCCCTGCTAATATATCTGCCTCAATAAACACAGGTGGGAACCTGCCTTTTTCAGCCAGCAGAGTGAGCAGCTTCTCTGGGTGGGGCAGGCCATTTAGCTAGTACCCTTTCGAAGGAAGCCAACTCTTTACTGCCTGACTGAGCATTGGGTATACATATCCCCATCGGCAATACATTTATGGCTCTTGCAGCTTCCATCATGTATCAGGAGCGTACTATGGGAAAAATCTGCTAGTCACTAGGGTTAGCAAACTTATGGTCCATGGGCAAAAGGTGGCCCTATTCTCAGCACTCTTCTGTGCTCACTGAGCAATGGAAGTGAAAATCTATCATCTCTGGTAACTTTCACTTTAATCTACTCTGCTCATTTCCTTTGTTGTCTGAGTACATGTACAGGCATGCACAGCAGGATACAAAGTAAAACTAGCTAAAAAATCCTAGTTTCACTTTGAAGTCCTCCCAGCTGTATACCAGACAGGAAAGGTGTCAGAGAACAGACAGTGCAACATGGGGTGGGGAACAAAAAGGAAAAGTGGAAACAGGAATCAGGGTAGGAAGAGGGGGGTGGACAAGACTGGCTAGAGACCCTGGAGTGTGGAATCAAAGGAGAGGAGGAAAAATTAGACCAGAGAGTAAATGGATGCGGAAAGGAGAACAAACAGGTCAGGAAGAGGATAAAAAGAAAAAAGACTCTCACCTGATAAAAAGAAAAAGACTATTAATTTTGAACATACATGAAGGACATGACAAATCAGTAAATGTTTATGAGGAAAATAATGTTTTGTTGTGGTAAAGGCGGCAGTGGAACCTATTGAAAATGTAATTTGATCCTTATCCCAAAATGATTTAGATACTCCTGCACTAGCAGAACTGATTCCTGTAAGCTATGGTGAATTAGCGGAAAGAAAGAGCCTGGCATGTACCATGAATCTTGCCTACTCCTCTGTATTCAGGAGGGCCCTGCCTCTGGAACTGGTGGTAGCTCTGCTATATGGAGACAGGAGGCAGGATACCAGCACAGGAATACATATCCCTGTGACGATGTGCCATAGGTAGGGTGACCAGATGAGCTGAAGAAAATATCGGGACACACTGGAGGGAGGGGTGATCCCGTGGCGGAGGGAACAAAAACACCAAAAAAACAAACCAGGTTCTGTTCCTTGGTAAATCCCACCAGACAAATTTACATTCAGATTAGCCATCACTGGTTGATGGGCCATCCATGTGGTGATGGGCCATTGAGGGCAATCAGCTCTTCAGGGAGCCCTCCCTCAGCCAGCATGGAGCCAATGCCTACCCCCAATGATTCAGCAAAACATGTAAGGACATGCGATCTAAAACTCCATCTTTTGCCAATAAATGTCCATGCACATGAACTGAAGTATAAAAGTGGAAGCTGTGTCATCACTTGTCTTCATGCCCGCTTCTCATTTCTGGACTGTGATTTTCTAAGGAACCTTTGGGGGAGGAGGGTGTCATTCAGTCCTTTGTTCAATCTGCTTGGGTGAACCAGAGAGACTTATTACAAGCTAGCAGATTTAACATCACTGCTATTATCCTGACCTGCAAGCTCTGAAATCAATTGTAATGTAGAAGATTTTTTTTTTATTATTAAACCTTTAGTTTAATTCTACTAAAGGAATTGGCTACAGTGTGCTATTTGGTAAGATCTAAGTACGCATACTAACCTGGGATCCTTTGGGATCAGAAGAACCCGATAACCTCTCATCATTAAGACCAAATGTCTGGGTGGTGATAGGGGCTGGATTGCATAAGGAGGAAACTGTTTTGGGCTTTTTGTTAACCAGTGGGTGGGGGGGGAGAAACAGGAGCTCATTTTTATTACTGGCTTGATGAACTCTAATGTTAGAATAACCACCAGTTTTGGGATACGACTGCCCTGTTTTTTGGTCAGTTTGCCCTGAGTCTGGCATTCTCAGCTGTGACCCACACCAGACATGGTCCACAGGCCCAACTATCTGATCTGTGCAAAAACTCTCTATTTGCCTACACAAGATGTTGTGTTTATACCTGCAGGTTTATATGTGCACTAATTGAAGGCATGCTGAAAATTCAGGCTCAAAGCTCACCATCAAAGTTGGGAAACCCAAACTTGCCCTGCCCACTCCCCTCTATATTTGTTTTGCAAAGTCCTTATGTGTTATTCTGTATGCTTTTCAAAACAAATGCAAGCTTTTCAGTACTTCCCTCGCCTCTACCACCATGAACCCCAAACCTCTCTGCAACCAGTCCCCTATGGATGAGCAACCCTACCCCAACAAAACCCATAGGTGTGGACTCCGTGGGTGCACCCATGGAAAAAAATTAGCGGGTGCTTAGCACTTACCAGCAGCCAAGCTTCCTCTTCCCCCCCCCCCCGCCCAGCTCCAGTGCTTCCTGCCCATCAGCGTCTCCATTGATCAACTCTTCCCCATCCCTCCCAGCGCCTCCCACATGCCGTGATCAGCTGTTCCGCAATGTGCAGTAGGTGCTGGGATGGGAAGGAGTGGGGATAGGACACTTGGAGGAGGGGGCAGAAAGAGGTGGGGCGGGGATGGGTCTGGGGGTTAAGCACCACCTGGGTCAATTGGAAGCCAAAACTAATGTGTGCATAAAGATAAAGGAAGAGACAGAAGCCACTTCTGTAACATGTTTTGATAAAGGCTTTATCATGAACATCTCAATGTTTCACACCCTTTCCTTCTCCCCACCTGTGAGATCATAAACAAAATAGTTAACAAGAAAGAGAAAAGATGAAAGTTTGTCTACATTCTTCTTTCTCCTAGCACTTCTGCAAATTTATCCTTCCACTTTAATAATGGAATTATGCCTTACTTTGCAGAGTTAACTTCTCACTCACCAGGCCATCAGCACTTGCAACTACAGATGAGGACACAGACCTATTACTTGTGGGAGAAGACTGGCTGTCTTGGGTAGGATAGCCATGAATAACACCTATGTGAGCATATCTGAGCACAGACCAGGAGTCTGGAATGTTTTACGATCAGCACTGACACTTACTTCTTTTGCAAGTCGCAACTTTTCTGCCTGAATTTCCTCATCTGTAAAACAGAAATTATTCCAACAGAGGTGCTGCAAGGAACAGCTAGTTAATGTTTGGAAAATGTTTCAGAAGATATAGAAGTGCAATAAGCCATCATCATCACTGTCTGTTTGGAATATAAAAAATATATTTACATGAGACCTTTAGCTTCTCTAAAAACAAAGTTAAAACAATCTGAAAACATTAAATTCACTGACGGAGATTCTGGACTGCAACTTAGAACCTTAGAATTATGATTACATTTGCTGAATACTCTTGAAAATGTTCATGTATAATGAGCAAGGCTCAGAAGGAATCAGGTCAAGTGACTTGACTTTGACTTTGTGTGTGAGTGAGAGAGAGTTGTACACACACGTTTTAACCTGCCAGTTTTCCCCTTTGTAGATTTGCAAACATTTGTGCTCCCTACCCCTTGTATTTCTTATAATGCTTGAGCCAATTTGACTACTTTTATTTGCTTCTTGTGTGGTGCACAAACATCAACGAAGAGAGCAATAGTCAAGTAATGGAATGTATCTGTTATGCACCTCAAAGTAGCAGAAGAGTTTTTAATTGTTGTTCATCCAAGAAAAACTTGTGGCTATTATTTTATTACTTATTTTCTTAAAATATTATCAGTATTTATCATATACAGAACATTTTGTATCCAATTGTTATAATTTAAAGGAATGTCGTTTTGGGGTCCAAATTTATTTTACAGTATCCCGGGGACAGGAGGGAGGCTTGTAGGGGGAAGTAACCTACATTGTTTATAAGTAATTGCATTGTTTCTAGAGTCTACTTTATTTGACACAAATATCACTGGCAGAGATAAAACAGTTTCCTCCATCCTCCAAAAAGAGACCCACTTAAGTTTCAAAATATATTTCGCTAAAAACTAAGGACAAACTCTGACCTTATTCAAGCCTACTGATGTCATTGAAACAAAGGTTTGAATCAGGACAGTATTTAGTCTTTAATTAAAACCATATTTTAAGATATTTATGCACTATATTCTTAGCATTCAGATGCATAAATCCATCCTGTTTAAAATCACTTCCTCCCGTGCAGAAGAGTATAGCTAGCTATACATTTATAACATTAAAAGCTTATGTTTACAAAAAGATCAGTTTACTAAATAGTTTGGTAATTAGCAGCCTTCTCTGAGAATCAGGCCCTAAGTTCTAAATATACAGAAAATAATGATCAGTTAACAGTTGTTGCTGAAATCACGTTGGTTGCAAAAGTTCTGTAATAATGACTCTTTCAGCAGCTAATTACAGGCAGCCTGCAAAGGCAACACAATTTTGAGCATTTCGTCAAAAGGCTCATTTAAAAAAGAAATTTAGTGCACAGATTTAAAGGTGGTGAACTTTCCACATGCTTCTATTCATTTCCCTGTACACCAACTTTGCTGATGTATGCACATCTCCAGCTTTAGTGTGTTTATTTATAATGAATGTGATTAAATCAGATAAGAGTATTTTCAGTTTCACCAACAAAAATATTCTTTAGAAAAGAAAATCATGAATTTTTACCCTTATCTAAAAGTTAGTAGCATATCGAGTAACCTGGTTGAGAGAAATACATAAGCTATAATGTGCACACGGAGCCTATGGAAATGACAACAATCCCCGCATACTGTGAAAGCCTTTTTAGTGGTGGTTCTCTGGACTGAACTACGGGAAAGAGGCTGTGGGGGACAACTGTGTGAATCCACCATTCCAGAAGGCCACTTGGGAGGCAGGGTAGAGAGAGAAGTGAAAATGCCTGTACTGATACTCCAGCCAAGATCTAGGAATGGTGGTCATGAAGTACTGCACACAACCTGATATACTATCTCTGGTTTGGACTAAGATGAGGGAGAACATTTTCCCATCCCTGCTAGAGGTCCCCCATGCAAATATCATTTACTAGGATTTCTATGAAGGACCAAAATATCATCCTTAGTTGCAATACGTACTTGATCATGTACAAATTACCAAGTACTGCTATAAAGTAGAACTGTCATGGACGAAATATTTTGGAATTTGTTTTAAGAGGTTCCTCATGTTTAACTCTATCTGTGTTGTACAGATTTCATTGTTATTATTTGATAGTAAAGTGATTAATCTTCAGACGAACATCCAGTTTCAAAAGCTGTTTACAGCGTCTTCCCCACAACACCCAATAATCTACTAAATATAAAGAGGAAAATATATACATGTTCTAATAATGTTGTCTTGTGGTGAAGTAACAATCCATTGTTACTTTCGTTTGGCGAAACATTCAGCACTTCATGGTAACTTGTATAATATATTGTAGGTCCAGATAACATTATAATTTGTGTCACTTCTATCAAATTCAAAGAACTACAGTAGTAAATCTACAATAGGGAACCATCCCGCACTGGCAGGAAAATGGACTAAAGAAATTAGGGATGGAATATGCCTGTGATTCTATAAAGTAGTAATTTATTTGGACAACTTTAACAATGTTTATTCTAATGGTTTCTGAGGTTAGGCACCCATGCTGTAGACCTTAGCACTACAAAAGAACAAAGATCATTTACTTTTACCTTCCATTTATCAGTGCACACCCACAAAGTACTAGGCAAATAGTTTGGTTTGGAATTTCCACTAGGGCTTGGACAGGGAAAGAGCAGAAGACTGATATGAAGACTGGCTTCACTGAAAACAAACCATCTTGTCATTCTAGGTCACTGCTTTACTCCTTCTGTTTCAATTTGTTCCTGCAGGTTTCCATTAAATTGGTATATCATCCAACTTCAGCAGGGAGACAGGGCAAGGAGAAACTGACAGCTTTCTCCAACATGGCTGTCAACAATACTATTCTGCAGGTCAGCCAGCAGAGGACACTTTGGCGTACTGTAACAAGGGTGACTCAGAACAAGCACACCATATCTCTGATTCCAGTGACCCATGCAGTGGAGCAGTGCCCATGTTTTACTTCAGGAATTGAGTATACCACTTCAGGAAAGCTATAACTGCTGAGGGGAAAATGTGCTTTAACGCAGAGCGTGTAAAGTTTACCAGACACTTACTAGTCAAGGCTGAGACCAAAGAGGGGTCCTCCCCACAAATCAGAATTGCAGGACAACGCCATGGTGGGAAGCCCACCTTCCCCCTCTCCTGACTGCCAGGAGGAAGGGGAATTGCTGAGTTCCCATCAGGTTTCATTGACAGACCTCTCTGGTACTGACCTTCGCTAGTAGGTGTCTAGAGATGGCAGTCCCCTTCCTGGCTGCTGGGGGAGGTGGGGTGGAGGGAAGCTTTATTCTCCCCAATTTTGGGTGCTGGGATAGAGTGCGCTACTTTTTCTCCACACTTCACTTCTGGTTACTGGGAAGAGAAGGCACTCCTTTCAACACCAGTCCACGTCTTTCCCGGGCTTGAGTCCTGGTACCTCCTTCTCTACCCCCACAATAAGGAGAATTATTCAGAGTTGAGTGCTCCATTTTTTTCATTCTGGGTGAGCAGAGAGCGTAGTGCAGTGCCTATCACAGGAGCACTACCAGCTGTCTCCTGCAATTTATTCTCCGTCCCAGCCTATGTGCTTCTGGCAGAGAAATGGGAGGGAAGTGCCTATTAATGAACCCTAGCAGCACGAGAGCACAGCAGCTCTTGGCTACATTCAATAGTTCACTATCTGGATTTCACTTTTATAAGAAAGCAAATATATATTTTTCAAGACTGGCTCAAATGTTGGATTTCATCATCTCAGTTATCAGATCCACAGACAGCACGTAAAATTTAGAGTAGCACAGAGAGCTCCTCAGAAAATGAATTCCAATTCTTCTTGGGTTGTGGCTCCATTAAGATTCCACATAACATACAAAACATCTAAAAGTGCCACTGGACCCAACTGAGAAGTCTTGGAGTAGCTCTCAGATCAACTAGACATCTAGTTGTCTCCGTCTATGCTACCAAATGAGCTGCTTGTTTATTTTCATCTTTAAAACAACTCAACCAGGAAAGCAGTATCCACATTCTCAGAGGGTCAAAATAAGGTTGAACAAAAAGCCTGATCATCCTCACATTTCAGAAGAGGAGTGGTTCTGAGTGACTCATTTCATTTTCTAATGACCTCACTTGTCCTTCACAAGTATAAAATATAGTAAGATTTAACAGGCTGCATAATAAACATCTGTAGACTTATTTTTGTCACCTCAGCATCCTAAGGAGCACTCAACTGTCAATCCTTTCTGAATGTAACCCTGTATACAAAATGGACACTTTCCTCATACATTTTCAAGAGTCAGACTTATTACTTAGCAAAAATCCTGTGCAGGAGAGGAGAATGAATATTTAAGCTGAAAAATCAAGGCACATTGATTAAAGAGGAAATATGCAACACAACTTAGTTTGCTCAAAGGTACTTCATAGGGAAGATGGAAATTGTGATCTATGCAAGTCAAAGAACAAATGCTAATATGCAGATTTCAAAACATGATGAAAATGGGGAAATGGAAAAGATAATTTCTTCACATCCACTGCTTGCTTGCGCGCGCGTATAATTTTATACACACACACACACACCCCTCTACCTCAATATAACGCTGTCCTTGGGAGCCAAAATATCTTACCGTGTTATATTGAACTTGATTTGATCCACTGGGACACGCAGCCCCACCCTCCTGGAGCACTTCTTTACTGCGTTATATCCAAATTTCTGTTATATCAGGTGGCATTCTATTGGGGTATAGGTGTATATATAAGAAAAATAGATATTTACTGACAAAAACGGTTTTCTAAATCTTCACATTTGGTGTTCTTTGCATGTCAGGTAACTAGTATTGCTTTGTTGTACAACAAGTAAGAGAACAAACATTCCCTCAATAACTCATGAATAAATGGTTTTGTTCAAAGAAAATCTGGTTGACCATATTAAAAACAACATAAGAACATAAGAACATAAGAAAGGCCGTACCGGGTCAGACCAAAGGTCCATCTAGCCCAGTATCTGTCTACCGACAGTGGCCAATGCCAGGTGCCCCTAACAGGCAATGAAGGAACCTAACAGGCAATGATCAAGTGATCTCTCTCCTGCCATCCATCTCCATCCTCTGAACACACAGAGCTAGGGGACACATTCTTACCCATTCTGGGCTAAGCCCATTTATGGGACTTAGCCCCCATGAATTATCAGTCCCCTTTTAAACATTGTTATAGTCCTAGCCTTCACAACCTCCTCAGGTAAGGAGTTCCACAAGTTGACTGTGCGCTGCGTGAAGAAGAACTTCCTTTTATTTGTTTTAAACCTGCTGCCTATTAATTTCATTTGGTGACCCCTAGTTCTTGTATTAAGGAAAAGTTATTTACTTATTCCCATATCCACTTTCTCAACATCACTCATGATTTTATATACCTCTATCATGTCCCCCCTTAGTCTCCTCTTTTCCAAACTGAAGAGTCCTAGCCTCTTTAATCTTTCCTGGACCCTCTCTAAACCCCTAATCATTTTAGTTCTCTTTTTTCTGACCTTTTCTAGTGCTAGAATCTCTTTTTGAGGTGAGAGACCACATCTGTACACAGTATTCGAGATGTGGGCGTACCCATGGATTTATATAAGGGCAATAATATATTCTCAGTCTTATTCTCTATCCCTTTTAATTATTCCTAACATCCTGTTTGCTTTTTGACCGCCTCTGCACACTGCGTGGACATCTTCAGAGAACTATATCCACGATAACTCCAAGATTTTTCTGACTCGTTGTAGCTAAATTCGCCCCCATAATTTTGTACGTATTGTTGGGTTTAATTTTCCATTGTGCATTACTTTACATTTATCAACATTAAATTTCTTGTGCCTTTTTTTGGCCCAATCACTTTTTTTTGTGAGATATTTTTTAAGTTCTTCACAATCTGCTTTGGTCTTAATTATCTTGAGTAGTTTAGTGTCATCTGCAAACTTGCCCACCTCACTGTTTGTTTACCCTTTCTCCAGATCATTTAAAAAAAAATTGAATAGTGGTCCTACTGGACTGACCCTTGGAACACCACTAGTTTACCCCTCTCTTCTGAGAAATTTACCATTAATTCCTACCCTTGTTTCCTGTCCTTTAACCAGTTCTCAATCCATGAAAGGACCTTCCTTGACAGCTTAATTTACGTAGAAGAGCTTGTGAGGGGGGACCTTCAAAGGCTTCTGAAATCTAACACACTATGTCCTACGATCCCCCTTGTCCACATGTTTGTTGACCTCTTCAAAGAACTCTAATAGATTAGTAAGACACGATTTCCTTTACAGAAACCATGTTGACTATTGCTCAAGAGTTTATGTTTTTCTATGTGTCTGACAATTTTATTCTTTACTATTGTTTCAACTAATTTGCCCGGTACCGACGTTAGACTTACCGGTCTGTAATTGCCAGGATCACCCCTAGAGCCCTTTTTAAATATTGGCGTTACATTAACTAACTTCCAGTCATTGGGTACGAAGCCGATTTAAAGGACAGGTTACAAACCTTGGTTATAGTTCATAACTCACATTTGAGTTCTTTCAGAACTCTTGGGTGAATGCCATCTGGTCCCGGTGACTTGTTAATGTTGAGTTTATCAATTAATTCCAAAACCTCCTCTAGTGACACTTCAATCTGTGACAGTTCCTCAGATTTGTCACCTACAAAAGCCAGCTCAGGTTTGGGAATCTCCCTAACATCCTCAGCCGTGAAGACTGAAGCAAAGAATCCATTTAGTTTCTCCGCAATGACTTTATCATCTTTAAGCGCTCCTTTTGTATTTTCATCGTCAAGGGGCCCCACTGGTTGTGTGTAAACAAACAATACACACAACCACCATTGCATAATATGACTATGCTCTAGAAAACTAACCAGGTCATCTCTAATAACCTAACTTTGATACCCAATTCTGTAGCCTCTGCTCATGCCAGCATGAATAAGGGTTGAGGTATTAATTCAATCTTATAGCATATGCCTAGACTCTACTGTAATTCAGTGTGGGAGCTAGCTGAACCCTGGCTATTCAAGGCTCTGATTAAAAGATAAAATTATTAATATTAAACATTTTTGTCACCGCACTTAATGCAACATGAAAAATAAATTTGTTCTGTATTTGTACAGCACTCAGCACAACGGGCGTCAAGGTGCTACCTCTGCCTTTCTTCATCTGGGTGCGGAGGGTCCTATCTGCAGGGAAACCTGCATGGTTCTTTTTGCAGGGAGAAAAGGATCTATGAAGCTTGACTATTAGGAGATGCATGCTCAGCTGCACAAGCTTTTAGGTGGGGATTGTTTAGTGGCATTAGCGCCAACAGCCATTTCCCTGAACAGAGAGGGGACTCAGGAACCGCAGTGGCTATTGAAACTGTGCAGTGGTATTAGGCTAATCAGAAAGGCAGGAGCACATTTCCCTGTGGCACCCCATAGAGAACAGCCAGCTTAGTTGGGCAATGCTTTAGAGATGTAATTTCTAGAGCACCAGTATATGTATCACTTTCAAGCAAACTGTGTAAACAGAAAATGAGAGCTTCTTTAATCTAAAACACGAACGGAAATTTAAGCTAAACTTCAGAGTCTTATGGTTTTAAGTGTAAGTTTAGCTTGCATAAATTCTTATAAAAAAGAGTGGAAGGCTCAGACTTGTGTGAATTCCTGTGGGCAGAAACCAATGAGTTACAGAACACTCTAGATATTAACAGCACAAACAAACAATCTTTTTATGAAACTTAAGACCTCATGAATTTATAGTGTCCTCTGGCAATTCAAAACTCAGGACTGGATTTCAGCCTCCTGCCCACAGCCCCCAAATCACTCCACACACTACATCACCCCCAGGTTACTCTATCTTCTCTCTAATATTTTGGTGGGGGTGGGGGCTTTTTGTTCACCCTTTTCTCAATACCTTTGGGAAGAGGGTGGCTTGCTGACGTGTTTCCCACACCTGCCTTTTGAACCAGCAGGCCTCTCTCAATCCATGTGAGGTATCTTTAGTAGGAAGGCAAGCTACCAGCTCACCCCAGTGTCCTCCACAAGGACTGACAAAAACCTCCTCCCAGTCCTGCTGCAATTGAGCCATTAAAGCATTAGACCAGGGGTCAGCAACCTTTCAGAAGTGCTGTGCCGAGTCTTCATTTATTCACTCTAATTTAAGGTTTTGCGTGCCAGTAATACATTTTAACTTTTTTAGAAGGTCTCTTTCTCTAAGTCTATAATATATAACTAAACTATTGTTGTATATAAAGTAAATAATATTTTTAAAATGTTTAAGGAGATTCATTTAAAATTAAATTAAAATGCAGAGCCCCCAGACTGGTGGCCAGGACTCAGGCAGTGTGAGTGTCATAGGTTGCCCACCCCTGCATTAGACAGAGGCACATCATTAGTGCCCTGGCACGCATAAGTGGGTATGTCTACATTTCAAGCCGTGGGGGGGGGGAAGGTCTGATTCCCAGCCCGAGGAGAAATATTGACACTATTTCTCATTGCGCTAGTGCACTAAAGTTAGAATCTAGCCATAGCAACATGAGTTGTGGCATGGACTAGAGGCCCTGAGTGAGTGCTGGCCCTAGACACATACTCGGGGCAGTTAGCTTCTGCTGCTGCTCCTCATGCTGCCATGGTTACGCTATTTTTAGCGCACTAGCTCAAAAAAAGCTAGCATGGGTATGTCTCTTCAAGCTGGGAATTACACCTCCAGCTCGAAGTGCAGAAGTACCCACAGTGCTAAGGCATTGCAGCCAACTGAACAGTACCAGTCCCTCCTAGAAAATGGCTTATGGGAAGCAGGCACTTGTCCCCTAAAAAGACCCTTAATCTAGATCAGAAGTGGTGTGCCAAGTCTTCATTTATTCACTCTGATTTAAGGTTTTGCGTGCCAGTAATACATTTTAACATTTTTAGACGGTCTCTTTCTCTAAGTCTATAATATATAACTAAACTATTGTATGTAAAATAAATACGGTTTTTAAAATGTGTAAGAAGCTTCATTTAAAAATTAAATTAAAATGCAGAGCCTCACGGACCAGTGGCCAGGACCCAGGCAGTGTGAGTGCTACTGAAAATTAGCTCATGTGCTGCCTTCGGCACCCGTGCCATAGGTTGCCTATCCCTGATCTAGACGTTGAAGGAGAAATAGTACAGTGGACCTAACCTGGTCAGCCTCCCAAAGGAGCAGAAAGGGGAAGGGGCTGGCTAGTTACCCCTAAAGATCCCAAACAGGTGAAAATGCTGGTAAACCATCTCCTAAAGACATAAGGAACGTGGGTAAAAGGCTACTATATTTACAAGCAAATCACGGTAAGAGGACCGTAGTACAAGTCACACAGCAAGGTGGTGGGACATGTCCAAGTTCACACAGGAATAGTCTGATCTTGCATCCTTTTAAGTCAGGGACAACACTGCAGCCTTAATTAATGCAGGATCAAGTTGCCAAATACAGGTCTAGAACCACAGTCTCCTGATACCCAGTACTCCAGGCTTTGCTGCCTCCAACTGTAATAGTCCATTATCTCCAATGTACTATTCACACAAAATGTGAGGATTTGCAGACTAGCACCCCTGAAGAGCACAGCACTTGCCTGCAGATCTCAGACATGGTTTGCTGTTGCATCACAGGCTTCATCCTGCCAGTTACTAAACTGCCCTTGTAGATGTTTCCCTAACCATGTTACTAATACCACTTATGTTTTTAATAAACTGAAGAAATCTAGCTTATTTTGCTTCATTTGTGCTGTTTACTTTTGCCATTTCATTTAGTGAAAAGATCAACAGTTCACTTTTGTTTACAGTTTCTATTAAGTTTCAACTTTCTCGTTCTGA
Source organism: Mauremys reevesii (assembly GCF_016161935.1). NCBI lineage: Eukaryota > Metazoa > Chordata > Testudines > Geoemydidae > Mauremys > Mauremys reevesii. Next base: position 90,298,811 of record NC_052628.1, on the reverse strand, counting down.
TTCATTAGCATAATGCTACTATGTTTGAGTTGCAAACACTGGATGTAAATATTTCCTCTGCAAACAAGACACTGCTCAATTTTTTTATTTTAAGATTAAAAACAAGATTTAAAATTCAGTTTAGCTTCTGTTTTCACTTTAAAAATTAGCATTGTGTGAAAGCCAATAAAGAACTCAATAGGAAAGAACCACATTTACCTTAAACATCCTATTAACAAAACAATTAATATTTCTTTTATTTTATCTGCAATAGTGATATAAGATCAACTCTCCTACTAGAGGAACTTTATTTGATGTTCCTGTCATTAACCAAGAGACCTAGGTTACATTCCTTTTGTTATGATGTTTTATATGAGCAATCTTTTGATTCTCAGTCAGAATCCAACAAAAAATATCCAAAGGCATCTTTTGTTTGTGACTCAGTCTTTATGAGCTGCAGTCCCATGAGACCTTGGAAAGAAGTAAATATATCTTTCTTTTATCGTACCAGTATCTGGAAATATAATAAAAACAAAGCTAATCCTGTTCTGCAAAAGTCACTCCTGTTCTTTTTCCTGTAATAAAAGAGCAGTTTACATTATAAAGGCCTTCATGCTACAGTCCTTACACATACTTAACTTCCAGAGAAGTCAACTAACTTTTGTGATCATGAGGATTGCAGGATCAGGTAGTTAAAATGCTAGAGGCCAATCTACACCAGTGTTCCAACAATTGTGAACACCAGTAGCTCTGCACTAGTGGTAGCAATAATGGCACATTCAGGAAAACAGGCAAGTGCACAAAGGTCAGAGATTTGGGAGACAATTTCAGATGATATGTAGCAACTACTTGTTGCATAAGAGTTTAAGTTATTCATATATCACACACAACTAGTAAAAGCAAAGTGGGCTCACAACAAACCTAGGTCTGAAAACTCCAAGCTTCTCATAATTTAAGACCTGTACTGTGTCTCAGGTCCACCTCCAATAACAAACAAAAAAAACAAGGCCCTAATCCTTCAAAGTTTTATGCATGTATGCAACTTTACCTAGCTTGGGTAGTTCCATTGATTTCAAAGGAGCTACTCTCAGAGCCAGATTCCCTGTTGGCACAATTCCATTAGTGTTAGAGTTAAGTGAGCAGAGAATCGGACCCACAGTGCATACCGATACACATATGCTTAAGACTGGCGCCCCAACTATTACTTACCCAAAACAAAATAAAGAGCCTGCGTAATGGTTGCAGAATTTGGCCCCAAGTGACATAATCAAAAGTTTTAGAGTTGTTTCATGAGTTTTCCAGTAATTAGTCTTGAAAACATTTGCTATAATGCATTTCTCTTTCAAAGACATAAAAATAAGTACAATGCAAGAATATGGTACTGGAAATCTACTTTATTCACTAAAATAATGAAAAAAAGCAATCACTGACTTAGATTTATGTACACAATAACACCAGGGCTCAGCTTTAATTACAGTTTCCTCTAAATACCTTAAAAGAAAACACTATATCAATGTTCTTTAATCGCCATTGCTTCAGACAGAATATAATTCACACTATTAAACACAGTAGACAAACACACATAAAAGATTAAATCTGCAAGGTTGTGTGCGTACTGCAAGGCTTACTATACCAAACTAAGTAAGGGTATATCTACACTACCAGCCGGATCAGCAGGCAGTGATCGATCCAGAGGAGATCGATTTATCGTGTCTAATCTAGACACAATAAATTGACCACCAAGCCCTCTCCCATCCACTCCTGTACTCCAGTGCCATGAGAGGTGCAAGCAGAGTTGACGGGGGAGCAGAAGCAGTTGATTCACCACGATGAAGACACCACGGTAAGTCAATCTACTTTGACTTCGGCTATGTTATTCATGTAGCTGAAGTTGCTTAACTTAGATCGATTCCCCACCCCCCCAAGTGTAGACCAGGGCTAAATCGTGCTCTGACAGTAGAAAATTATATCTGAATAACAGCAATGACTGTAAAACATACATATGTATTCACTAGGTATATCAGGCTTCTCTTGTTAAGATCTTAACAAATTTTACAAAAGTGGGCTAGCATTATTATCCTCATTTAACATAGAAGCAACCAGTTCCGAAGCTAGGGCTCTGATCTCATGCCCATTGATTTCAGTGCAGGAAGATCAGGGCCTAAACAGCTTGCCTAAACTCATAAAAACATAGGAATATTTAAAAAAAATCCCAAACTTCTGCACCCCCAGCTTTTTCCCATTAGCATTTTTCTTCCTATTTTCCACCGCAGCATTTATCACTGGTGCAGCTCCACTAGTGGTACCTACAATAGAAGAAGTGCTACAGACAGGCTGCTAGCAGCCACCAGCATTTTAACTACTTGACACTGTAGTTGCAGAGCAGGGCTAGATAACATGCTGGTTAAAACACCAGCAGTAGGTCTTGGGTTTCCACCATCATCATCAGTAGTGGCCACACTGACAAAAGGCTCCCTAAGCCAGCCTTAGGTTCAGTGCAAGCCAAAGCAGTTTCACCTTCAGAGAGAATCCGGGCTTGAATAGAAAGATAAAATAATCACAAAGTGTGCAAGTTAAGGCGGTATTAATGTAAATCAATCTCTGGCTGTAATATATCTTCCTTTATTCTTAGAGATAAAAATCAATCCTGTCATTCCCACAAACACAGCCCACTACCTGCTCACCTAAGTAATTGAAGTGCTCCCTTCTCCCCTACCCCGCAACTCAGGGAATTTGACACACAAGATCGATGTAAGCATGGATCCAGAGTCAGCTCCTTCAGCTGGCCTTTTTGGGACTGACCCCACCTGCAATCCACAGGGATGAACACTGCGCCACTGCGGAATGCAGAATTTTGCAGAATTCCCTGTTTCCCCCACAGAATTTCTGGCTGCCACAAGGGGCCACTGGACTCTGCAAAACCCAGACTGCAGTGAGCAGAGAGCCCAGCTTGGTGGGGCTGGAGGCTCCATGCTCCTCACTCTCCCAGGGACGGGAGAGGGCCTGGGAGACCCAGCCAGCTCTGGCAAAGAGTGAGGAAGGGTTAGGCCACACCACTCCATGTCTCCCAGTGGGACAGTAAAAAAGTTGGGGGGGAGTAAAGGCTCTGGGACTGCTGGTGTCTGGGCTGGGGGCTGCTCCATGGCTGGGCTCTGTGAGGAGGGGGAATGCTGGTGTCTGTGCTCTGGGAGCCTCACACAGCCCCCTCCAATTGGAACTGGGTTGTTGTGGGGGTTTCTTTAACTCTCCAGTCCTGTAGAAATCCTTTTTGCTGTTGTCTGCATTGACGACATGCTTGTTGACAGGTATTTTGAAATAGATTACCAAAATAATTGAAACTGGTCTGATTACATTGTGTTATTTTGGCAAAAAAAATATGAAGAATTTTGCAGAATTTTTAATTTTTTGGTGCAGAATTCCCCCAGGAGTAACGGATGTATATAAACTTGTTGCTATCGCTTACCTAGTGGGATGCTGGTACCGTATACAACCACCTCCCTTCTCCATTAGCTCTTCCATACAGTACATTTTCCCTGAGCACTACAGAGAATAACTGATGTTTCCTTGAAAAGTGATGCCCATCTTTTGTCAACAGTAGCAATGACTGTCTGACCTTTTCCCCTCACAATTTGTATATGTAACTGAGAGGGGGAAAAAAGGGTACACTAGAAGAACTGAAAAGCAAGCAAAGGAAACCGCCCACTGATTGATGCGGCCCCCAAAAAAACCCTCAGTTTTAGGTTTCTGCATTCCTTTATCATGAGTTACCACCTGCTTTATAACTGTTTTTTTAGACCATGACTGAAGAGATACAGGATGTAAAAAGCAATGCTGAATTACATGAACTCTTTGGAACTAACTTGTAAGTTGGGAGGATCTGGGAAGGATTCCACAGACTTGTGCTAAAGATGACTACAGTTAACGATAATTATGCAGATGTTCATGTCTGTTTACTAGTAAATGATTGAGCGCTCAGAAAGGTGAGGCAGCTGTTAAAAAAAAATCTCAGTTCACAAATGCTAGCAACAAAAGATAAGGAGGTCAGATTCTCTGGCAAAGCATGGCTGCTTTGTTTCATTACAGCTACACTTTGGCCCTAAACCCATCTTAACAAGTCCATGGAAGATTACCATGCAGTCAGTATTACTCTTGTGATATAGAACTGATGTAGGGACTCTTACACCACTCCTCTACTCACCGCTGGGGAAGCGGGGGTATATAGCAGAGGTGGGCAAACTACGGCCTGCGGGACTGTCCTGCCCAGCCCCTGAGCTCCTGGCCCAGGAGGCTAGCCCCTGGCCCCTCCCCTGCTGTTCCCCTCCCCCACAGCCTCAGCTTGCTCCGCCAGCAGCGCAATGCTCTGGGTGGCAGGGCTGTGAGCTCCTGGGGCAGTGCAGCTGCAGAGCCCGGCCTGACCCGGTCTCTATGCTGCGTGGTGGTGGTGGCGGCAGCGTGGCCCGGCTCCAGCCGGGCGGCACGGCTGGAGTGCTGCCAGCCACCAGTGCTCCAGGCAGTATGGTAAGGGGGCAGGGAGCAGGGGGAGGTGGATAGAGGGCAGGGGAGTTTGGGGTGGTGGTCAAGGGGCAGGAGCGTGGATAGGGGTCGAGGCAGTTGGGGGGGGAACAGGGGGTTGAATGGGAGCAGCGGTTCCAGGGGGGGCAATCAGGAAGAAGGGGGGGTTGGATGGGGCAGCAGGGGGCAGGGATTCCTGGGGCGGTCAGGGAAAGGGGTGGTTGGATGGGGCAGGGGTACCGGGGGGGCAGTCAGGAATGAGAGGAGGGGTTGCATGGAGTGGCGAGGGTCCCGGGGCAGTCCAGGGACAGGGAGCGAGAGTGTGTGGATTGGGCAGGGGTCCTGGGGGATGGGGGGGGGCATCAGGGAACAGGGGGGGTTGGATGGGGCAGGAGTCCCGGGGGGGGGGAGGGCAGATAGGAGGTGGGGCCCAGGCCACGACTCCCTCCCCTAACCAGCCCTCCATACAATTTACGAAACCCGACACGGCCCTCAGGCCAAAAAGTTTGCCCACCCCTGGTATATAGGGGCTTGGTAGTGGACAGGAGCATGATTGGGACATCGATCCAAAGGTCTACATGGTGCATATGTTTTCAGCCCTGTGGAGCGGTTATAGCCTGGTGTCAGAAAGTATATGCAGCAGAAGAAAGCTTGGTACATAGAAAAGCCTGTGTAACATTTCAAAGTCAACTGAAAGCCTCAGGGAACGTGTAAGATGTGCTCAGTTGCAACCTTACTGTGACAGAATTCAGATTTCGAAGATGTCCAACATAATCTAGTACCCACAGATCTTTGTCAGGAGAGGCTAGGAATCATCTCTCTTTCTAGAGAAGATGTCATTCCCCAATCACATCTCTGATCATTGGTGTGGTTAAGAATGTCCATCAATGTACATTACCAAACCTGTAGCTAACATCAGGACTTCCCTTCTCAGAGCTAAAAGCTTAATTATTATCCACCATACATAAAAGGAAACGTACCAGTCTTCCCAGTGCGCATATATAAAATGCGCTCTATAATCAAAACTGTTAAACTAGGTGTCAGACTGTTTACTACAAGCTAGAGCTGCAAAAGCAATGGAAAAAATATAAATGTACTTTATTTGAAAAATACAGAGTTAGTCAAATTGATTATTCTATAAGTAGTTTGGATTGTTTTTGTAAATTGATTATTCTATAAATAGTATTTGACGAATTCAGCTGCTAACAGCTAATGAAGCTACTTGAATTCAAGTGGCAGTGACCTGTATTTCTGCAGCACAAGAGTCTGAGCTTTACCCTTACTTTCATCATGAAAGTAACTCATGGTAGGCTAAATGATAACCATGAAACCAACCCTCTGTGAACATGGATTTGTACAGTTTGTTTTATTAAAGAGAGAGACTTTATTCCCAGGTGCTTCACTGACCAAGAGAAGAGGAGGCCTTATAAACACTGAACACATGCACATCATCACAAAATCTTACCAAATATTAATCTAGCTAGGCACTTGTAGGATTCCCTTCATTGCAGCATGTGAGCACCTTAAAAGTACATCAGACACTAAACAGATTGGACAGTATTTCTCCATGGACAAGTCAAAACAATTACTATTTGTCTGTGCTTGTTTCCAAAACCCTATGAATTAACTACAGTGCACAACAAAAGACAACATACCAAAAGAATAACCAGTACTTCATTAAATCCTTTTTGGCTAACAATAGAAGAGCTCCTCACATTGCTCTGTTTAAGTAGAAAACTAAAGAATGTGAGTTCTGAACGCAAACAACCTTCACAAGGCATTTCAATTCTGTAAAAGTTACAAGAGCTATCTCAACCTAATTATTCATAGCTCTGAGCTATTGGTCTTTTGATTTCCAGCTTGGGAAAGCCAAATCTTAAGCAAAAAGAAAATGAAGGGAAATGTACATAAAATTTATTTATTTTTACACCTACATGAACAGCATGAATAAAATTTAACACTTGGATTCTGTTAAAAATATCCCTCTGAGTTATGTGGAACTACAATTGCTTTATTATATAGCCCTAAAAGCACTAAAATAATGTTGCCTTGTCTCTGAATATGCAATATAGATGAAGTTTCTGCTAAAAGTATGGCATCATCTAAAACTAATTATATTCAAGTCCAAAATCTACATTTTCTTTAAAACTATACAAAACTTCAGTCTTTCCAAAAAAAAACAAAAACAACAACAACTCGTAATATTTTTTCCTCTGTTTTTTATTCCACTATTTGCACTTCAATCCCAAAAGAGAAATGAAAGAGCATATTTCAAGGCACCAGTTCAACACAGTGATCTCCCTCTAGTTTTCTACTGTAGGTTTAGAAATTTATAAGCTATCGTAAGAATTGTCAAACTGGATCAGACCCATGGTTCATCTAGTCCAGTATCCCGTCTCTGACAGTGGCCAACACCAGATGCTTCAGTGAAAGCTGTAAGAACCTTGTAGTAAGATGATGTGGGATAATCCGCCCCCCTCATTAGGTCCCATCCTGGCCTCCAACAGTCAAACTAGCTTGAGCCCTGAAGCATGAAACAAAATCCAAGCCTAGTTTTCCATGGCTCCTGAGAAATACCCACTAATCTTTGTTATTTTTGTTTTCACCATTAAAGGGATTGTTAGATTGGTTTCCCAGTGCAATAAAACTAAAAATAGTCAATAATATCTGGCAACAGATAAAACACACCAATTATTTTATTGAATAAGGGTATGTGTTACATTATCATGCTTCTATTAAAAACAAAACCAAACCAGAAGCTGAGGTCTTCCACGAAAAGGTTTCCTGTTTCATAGCCAAAACATCTTCTGGAATAGTTCTTTTCTTTCTGTTTTGAATAAACTGATTAAATTTGGTTGGACTGATCTTTCCCCCTCCCCCGCCCCAGATCTTTTGTCAGGGGAAAAACAAAAAAAACAATTTCTGGGAATTTCTTTTTGTAAAATAGCGTGTGTGTATGTCAGAAAAAAAATCTGGATTAGTATGTACTTAATAAGCAATAAACTCACAAAACCCCAGTCCTGCAAAGAGATACATACTTATCTTTATGCACTGAGTAGCTGCGTTGACTTCTGTGGGACCATTCACAGTGCATAAAGTTAAGCACATGCATGCGTCTTTACAGAATTAGGGAATGAGGTCCAGATCCTGAAAAGATTTATGTACAAGAGTTTGACTGCAATGGGATTGCTTACATATGTAAAGCTAACCACATGAGTAAGTCTTTGCAGGATCAGAGCCTAAGTAACTTTCAACTACTTGAAAGCCAATTTACAACAGGTGAGTGTGAGAAAGACTCTTGGAAGCACAGAAATGCTGCTTTATTCTTACAGCACGGGGTGGGGTGGGGTGAGTGACTGCATAAAAGAGAACCTTCACTCCTGCCTGCAAATCACAGAGCAGACCCCATCCCACCCCTGAATAGGCTGACATAGAAGGGGCCATAGGCAGAAGCAGCAGAGATTCTAATCAGCATGCACCAAGGTGGATCCACTGACTATGAACTACCATATGGTGGGTGTAGAAGGGCAGCCATCTTTATTCTAACCCAGAGGCTGAGATCAGCTACAGAAGGACTGCATTGCAGCCTGTCCCTGGGGTGAGAAGTTGAATTCCTTCCTTCCATCCATCCACCCACCCAGCCCCCGGTTAGTCATCTGGCAAAAGCCAAAGCAATCAGCCACACAGTCAATTTTCAAAACTCTATGTAATAGGTGAACTGTGCAAAATTCCTATATTTACACAAATGAAACTGCATTTGTGCACACATACCAAATAACTGCTTATGCAAACAAACTTGTGCACACAAATACAAGAATTTGCACATGCAGGTAATGAACATTACATGAAAATGAAGAATTTTAAACTTACAAAATGAGTGCACCCACCTTTTGCACAATTCCTGTGTTCTGTCTCTTTTTCAAAGTACGACCAATGACGTGTACTTGCTGACAAAAAAGTTGCTTTACAGAAATGGAGATTTGTTTGTTCAGATTAATCCTTATCTTGGAGTTAGGGAATAAAATATTAAGATAGATGCTTTTAAAAAAGTACCCTCTAAGTTCCATGGGACTTAGAAACTTTTTGAAAATTTTACCCATGCCTTTGAATTTTTAGAGATTTGTTTATCAATATGGATTATTATTAAGACCTATACTGAACTGTTACTACTGAAATGTGCTTTTTAAAAATTTTATGTTATTTAAAACCTAACTAGGCAACTATAAAAAATAAAGCTCACTATTATTGGCTTATGTCCACTTAGGATGGTTTTGATGTTCTTTCAGGAGCTCTAATGCTATTAAACCATTTGTTTATATGGCTACTGTACTACTACATTGTTTTTATGCCAAATCTTTGACAGCACTTACACCAAAGGATATGCATATCACCATGTATGAGAGGAAACATCAACAAGCCTTACTTTAAGTGCTAACAAATTTTATTCCACACTGACGTTGGATAAACTCTCTTTTTATTCACTCTTGGACACGTAAAATCTTGACGAGAGAGAAAAAACTTTGGCTGGTTATACAAATTGAAAACAGAAGGTTTGACTATGCATGATTAAATTAATAGCTATAGCCCCTTTCACAGCTAGAAAGTTATTACCTTAAGGGCCTGATCCAAAGCACATTGATTTCAATGGAAAGTCTCTCATTGGCTTCAACGGGGTTTGGCTCAGACCCTAAAAAAAGCAACAAACAGAATGTTGAGACAAATTTTTAGCCTCCTTGCAACTTTGGCTAGGAAAACTGGTTTGGCATGAAAATGACCAGATTTACTCTGAAGGAAAATTATTTTTTTCCTGTTCTCTATAACATTACTTTTAAAAGTCACCTGAATTAAAACTGATGACTGTCCAAATTTTCTTTGGGTCCCTGATAAGTTAGTACTACCCCTTCAAACTTTCTAAAAGGAAACCTCTCTTTTTGAAAACTAGTGTTAGCTACATTTGGGGGGGGGGAGGGGGAAGCTTGTAGTTAAGCAAAGTTACTAACAACTCGTGTGTCTAATTATAATGGGAGGGTGTACACAAGTATAACAAAAATGTCAAATGTTCGGCGAGTGTGGCATTTTGTGGACTCATTCCAGTAGCCAGAGATTTCTCATTAAACCCAACTCAGCAAGAGAAAAAACTGAATGGCCTCTGGCATGAGAGGTATAGGGAGTGAAAGTACTGGGGCTAAACCAGCTTGAAGGGAAACTGGCATGAGGTTCTCAGTAGAATTGTGAACATGATCCTGCTCCAGAGATTTGTTACAAAATAAAAAGAAAACTGCAACATTCATTAAGAACCATCCATCTCATACAATGAGTAAGGGAGGTGTCCTGTAGAAAATATGGTCTATAATTCTGTAATACAACATATAGCAAACTGTATATACACAATATGGCAGAGTTAAGGGTGTGCTGATAAATGTCAGAGTAGGAGGTGAGTACTTAACTTTGCAAATTTAATGTTCTTGTGTTGCAGATTTGGTGGGGGGAGGGACTTGTATGAAAATCTCACACTGCACTTTTTTTTTTTAAATATCCCTGATGTTGGTGGGTGAGTAATGGGGGATAAAGAAGAATACTTACAATGACTCCAACTGTGCCATTTTTCCACACCATTTACTGCAAATTAAAACAATACTCTCAGCACATATGTTGGCTGCTCTCGCTCCTCTTTAGTATAAAATTAATAACACTAGTCTGACGATGAATAAATTACACTGCGGTCTGACCGTCTGTGGCATACATGTAAAGCGGATTGGGATTGGGAAATGTGCGACCTTTAGGAGGATGCAATGGTTCTTTGACTCACATTGGAAGGATGAATAGGGAAGGTAGAATGGAATTTCCAATTCATATAGGGAGGGCAGAGGGCTTCTGTTTCTGGATTGTAAAGAATGTGATGAAGAAGATGAGATGTATAGTCTCTTGACCATAGACAGAAGCGGGAATGGGGGAAAAGGGCCAAGTCTGTATAGGGAGGGTAAGAACTGAAGTGTTAGTACCCCAGTGCAAAATGAGCAGATATAAACAGAAGACAACCTGTGAGTGAGTCTATGGGCTACACAGTGGTGATTTGAGAAGCTATGCAGCTCATGTTCAAAATGTATATAACCCGGTGTGAGTAGGTATAAAAGACTTTCTCTGTTTCATAGGTTCATGCTGGGCAAGGATTGAAGGGCAGTTAAAGTTGGTTTTGGAACATACATCTGCACTTATGAAATATTGTATGTATTGTAAGTGATTGTTGGAACTGTGGTTATATTTGAATATACATCTACTTTCCCTTAACTACTTATTTCTATACTTCTAAATGCTGTTACTGAATATTTTTTAGTTAAATTTTAGCTTCTTTGGCCTACATATGTTTAAACTTTGGTGCCAACTAGCCACTAAGGATAACAAAGGTTTACACAGCTCCTTCTGTACTCAAAATATCTTAAAGCACTTTACAAAGTCATAAGTTAAACACTGGTAATACAGTGACTGCAGCAGGCAAATAAAACAGCTATTATGCACTCAGTAGCAGCTCCCAATCCTGCAACATGCTCAGCACTTTGTGGGAGCTGTGCAGCACTCCTATCTCCCACTGAAACAAAAAGAAGTTGAAGGACTCAGTGCCTCAAAGGAGCTGATCAAGCACTAAAAGAGGGAATGTTGCCAAACACACCAGGTTCTTCCCTGAATTCTTTGAGCAGTGCTAAGAGACTTAAGATCCATTGCTTTTTGTATGACTCGGAACCAGAGAGTGGATATTAGTGTAATGGAGCTGCATGAGATAATGGCCTATTAGTACTATATAAACAAACTCTAAACAAACCACCAAAAAGGTACTTTTAGAATTTCTGGTCAATTCTGCTGGTGTCAAAAAAAATCAGATGCGTTGGTTACTTTATTTGGGTATTAGATATGAGAAAAACATAATTCATACATTTCACACAATTTTAAGCACATGTTTAAGTCCCATTTACTTCAATGAGACTTAAGCGCAGGCTTAAATGCTTTGCTATAATAAAGTCACAGACATAATCCTGCATCAACAAGAAACCAATGGCAAAAATCCCATTGGCTTCAACAGATGAAGGATCATTTCCCAAACATATTGATTCTCCACTTACGTAACGAGGGGGCATGGGAGAAAAATGTGGGATGGGAATCAAAATTAGAGTAAAGAAAAATATTCCTAAATGCTTTATGCTTAGTAACTACTTGCCATGTATGAGCTTTGTCTGGGGATTTTAATTATGAAAGCAGGTTTGGAAAACAATGTTTCTCTATACAGACCTTTTTCATTAGCTGTAGAGAGTTCTTCCTGAATTATATTTTTCAGGTGCCTATGACACAAAGATATATGGACCAAAAAACCCCATGAAAGTTGAACGTATTGAGGAAAAATTTCTGTCTAGGTCACAAACTAAAGTTCTTAAAGAAATATATTTAGTCAGAATTCTTTTACCATTATGTTAAACTCAAATTCTCTCAAAAGCCAATGTTCTTTAAATTAAGCTTAAGAGAAAAAAACCTCAAATTCTGCTTTGAACTGAGTCCTTCCTGCATTATTAAAGATCAGCATAAAACATTTACAGAAACATGTAGTTTTTGTTTTGTGTTGTTTTGTTTCTGAAAAGGAGAACTCGGTTTCTTCACCTCAAGCAACATCCTTTTAAAAGTAACATGAGCCAACCGCTACTGACATTTTCTTTAGGAGACCTAATGCGACATATTTATAGATTTTTGAAGCAATAATAAGCAGAGCAAATACACGTAGGTTTGTTTTTCATATGGTGAAGAGGAAAAAACTCTCTAAGTACACTCCAGATTGATATTGACTACCTAAACAGTGCATCAGCTGGTTCCAGGAAGCACTGCTGTTTTAGGTAAACCACCCTGTGATACTCCAAGATAGGTCTGCTATATTTATGAAACTTGTTTCCTGTTTCAGGACATTATTCAGCAAGTTTGAAGTCTTAAATCCATCTATAACAATTGTCTTAGTCCTTCTCAACTCTTCCAAACACTGAAATAAATAATCAACACAGATTCACACCATAACCCCTATCCTATGAAGACTTATGCATATGCTTAATTTTAAGCATGTGAGTAGTCTCATCGAGTTTCAGTTTAAGTTAAGTCTGCAGGATCAGGACCTAATTCATGTAAAAGCCTTGACTTCTCCAACCCCTGAAATTTAACAAAAATTGTTATAGACTTATAGGAAGTTTGTAAAGTTCCGAGATATATGTAGATTAGACTGTATCTTGTGGCATTCTTTTCAAAGAAGACATAATATTTTAGGACCAGCCCTCCATGCATATATCAAATCTTACTGCAATTACCATCATGCTACCAGCCCTATAATCTATGCATGGATTCGTTAAGGTGTGGGTATATAATTAGTATACATTCCCTTGTTCACTAGAGTATTTTCCTCAGTGCACTTATTGAAATTATTTCAGATTTATATTAAACAAAATAAATCATTATTACCTCACTTGTGATTCCCCTACTTAGAAAATCTCTATTTAACAATCTATGTAAACCAATCTTCTATATAGTGTTACATTTTAATGAAGACATCTGTCCTTTTACCAGACTGGTACAGCAAAGGTTGAGATTAGGGAGGATAATTTTCTGCTGTGATTACAAAACTGTGAAGTAAAGAGTTAAATTTTTGCTCTCTCCATGTTAGTATGTTTCAGTTACCAAAAGGCAAAATTCTGGAAAACACAAATCCTTAAATACCTTGAGGATTACAATGACCTAGCAGCACTATAGTGCTTGCGGCACCTAGGGCCTCAATATGAAGGGGTTTGTGCTTGTTGCTGGAAGTAGCAGTACAAATTGTAACTTGTGTAAGAGTGTTAATGGAGTATTATTCTTGTTCCAGAGCATTGATTTTACTGTCTGACACGGAACAAGGTAGCTAACCATCTAAACAACTTCCTAGAACCAGGTTACAATCCACCCCGTCAACCACAAGGCAACAGCAGAGACGGATTAGCACCTGCAAGGATAGCAAATAAACAAACCTGCCTTTGTAACTGAAACAGGGGAACAATTTGTACATTTTCCATCTCCCTTCCCCCGGTTAACCAGCGCAGGGTTCAGTATCAGTATGAAAGGCGTGGGGTGGGGAAACTAAGGCTTTGCAGCATTTGATGTCGTTACACCACCACCCCACTTGTTCAATCCGGATCCACAGCTAGCAATGAAAGTAGGACGGAGCCTTCCCGGTGACATGCAGGGGCCCATGCAAGCCCGCTGTTGCACGCCACCACCCCCTTCCCCACCAGCAGCCACCCATCCCCCTTCTCCACCCCGGTGCCAGCCCCCTCCGGTACCCGGACAGCCCCTTACTGCCCAACCCTCGGGAGCTGCGGCGCCCGCATAGCTCTCCCGCTGCCACCCGCCCCTAGCCAGGCTGCTGCCTACGAGTCCCTCCCGGCTGGCAGCCGGCAGGACCCGGCCCTGGAGGGGGCGGAGGAGCCCGGGTCCCTGAAGGAGCAGCTGTCACAGCCCCGCACCGCCCCCGGAACGAGCAGCCAGGCTGGTCCGCAAGGGGCGAGCCGCGCGCACTTGCCTTTGGCCCGGGGGCTCCGCGCTCCAGCCCAGTTGCACCCCCGCGGTGAGTTCCGGGGCTGCCGGAGCGCCCAGCCGGGGCAGGCTGCAGCCTCCGGCTCGGCTCGGCTGCCCTCTCCCTCCGGGCTGGGCTTCCCCCGCCGGCCCGCCGTGGAGAGGCCGGTCCCGTCCCTGGGCAGCGGTAAGACCCCGCCGTCCTCCTGCTCCTGCTCCAGGCAGGCTGGGTGAAGTTACGCGCCGAGCCGGCCCGGCCTCCCTCCCCTCCAGCCCTGGTGTTCTGCGCGCCTCCCAGACACGGGGCTGCGCCGCTGGCTGAGGCCCCGCCCGGCAGCAGCCCAGGCTCTTCCCCTTCCTCCTCCCCCGCCAGGCTCGCACTGAGCGCCGGGCTCCATCGCCTCCCGCTTACCCGTCGCCAGCCCTCGGGGGGAGCGGGGCTGCCGGGCTGCGCGAGCAGGGGCAGGGGGGTCCCTGCCCAGGCGCCAGCCCGCAGGGCCACAGCTGCACCCAGCGGCAGGGAAGGTTCCGCAAGGTTCCCGCACGTGTGGCCTTGAAGGAAGGAATGTTGGGGGGAGAGGGGGGCACGTTGCTGGGAGGAGATACACGCAGCAGGTGCGTAACTTCACAGCGCCAGGATCAAGGCTCCCGTGGCAGGTGTTTAACACAAAACTCTCCTCCCGGCATCACGCAGCGATGTAGAATATGGCACCCCCTGCAGGCTCGTTGTTGTCTCCGCCTCCTCTCTTGCCTTATGCTTAGATTGTAAGCTCTTTGGGGGCAGGGAATTGGCTTTTCCTTCTGTGTTTGTACAGCTGCTAGCACAAATACAGGACTCTAGGTGTTCCCGTTGTATAAATATTCATAATAAATATAACTTAAAATGCAATAGGATATTTCATGTACTATATATTAGGCCCTTGTGGTCTGTTCATATTACAGTATGATCTAGTGTAGTGGTACAGAAACTTTTAGTCATGGCCCCACCCCCACCTCCGTTGTGCCCCGTTGCCACCCTTACAGCTGCGCTGCTGCCAGTGATAACACTACCTTCAGAACTGGGCGGCCAGAGAGCGGTGGCAGCTGGGTGGGCCGTTCATATTGCTTGTGGCACGGCAGGGCTATTTTTTTAATCCTGCTTTCCTCCTGTGCTGCAATACTCACTCTATTTTTATTCCACTCCTGGTATTATGGCAGCAGGTCCTGTGGGACTCACAGGATCCCAGTTTCTTTATGCCCCCCCGAGAGAAGCTCTTATGTCCCCTGGGTACGCGCCCCACAGTTTGCACACTACTGATTTAGTGGATTGACCATGGGATTAGAATCCAGGAACTCATGACTCCTGAGACAATGGCTCTGGGGAAGCCATTTAAAGTCTTTGTTCACCCATTAGCGCTAGTAATGCAAAGAATTGAGGATTGATTAACGTTTGTGCAGTGCTTTGTTGTGCAAACCATTATAGAAGTGCAACGTTATGAAAATGCTTACATACAGTAATACAAATAGTAAATAATTATGTTTATTTTCAGAAGGAAGAACTATACTTCTTCCCATGATTTCATGACCCCTGTCTGTAAAACCAGATTAAAACTCTATACTTGTGTGAATGTTTGCTGTATGGGTATGTTCCCAAACTCAGAGAAGTTCAGGAGCCATTTTAGATTTCTTTCATTCCCAAAGCAAGGGAATGTCCCTCAAAACTAAAAACATACGTATATTCTGAGGTGATACCTTCAAAGAAAGCTACTTTTTGTGGAGAAGGGTATTCAGCAAAGAGGTACACCCTGAAGCATAACTAGTTCAAGCAAAGCTGAGGCTCACAGCAAAGTCATTCAGGTGAGCCCTATCCACTCTTACAAGGCCCAAATTCTATCCATGAACTTCTCCACCACATCCTTCACCTATCTCAATGATTCTGCCATACCACATAGGAGTATCCATTTGAGGGAGAGAAAGGTACTGGAGAAAGCACAAAGGCAATGCCCAGAATGATGCATGTATGAAGGAAGTTAAAGAAACCAGATATGAAGATTTCCCGTTAAATAGGATGGGTGGGGTAGGAGGAGCTTGCACCAACCAGTGCTGTGATCAAGGAAACATCTTGATTCCTTAGGGGGCTCGGCTTATCACCACAAAATGAGCTATTGTGTCATGTCACTGGAGCATGAACAATTAATGCTATACTACCCTTTGAACGTAAGCAGCCATAATTCAAGAAGCTCTAGATGGAAGATCCCTCTCGGGAGGTTGGGCCCATTTTTATTCCTTGGTGAATGGACCCATACTCAGACAGCACAAACTAGATAATGTTATCTCAGTATTTACTAATGTAAATTAATGACATCAGATATGCTGACTCATGCATGTGGAATTACAGAAAGTGCAAAGGGAACTATACAAAGTGTGTTTGTGTTGAAGACTTTGTATCATTTCAAAGTCCTGCTTTCATTTCTGGTTGTTCCTTTCATTTGGGTCTTTATCTTCAGTAACGCTCACAGTGACAGGCAAGAGAGAGAAGTTGCAGCCTAGGTTTATCCAGTGGACTAGTTATCCAGTTCAAAGTCTCCTTAGGTCAGTCTAGGGAGATACTAGGCAGTAGCTTCGGGGCCTTTCATCTCCCCTTGTTTCCTGTAGAGGCAGGGAGGCCTACCCTGCTTCTGTTAGTAGTACCACTGTCCTCAAAATGCCATGGACCGGAAGAAGAACTGCCAGCTGCTTGCCCTGCACTCCTTCTTTTGCAGTCCCCTCAGAGTGGCAAATTTGTTTCATATTCCACCAGAAGTCTGCAGTATTGCCAACACCAAGCATTCAAAAATCAGGAGTCAAATCACCAAAACATCATCATGAGACTAGGTTAAAAAAATCATCTTACATAAGTTATTTTCTTTGTGAGCCACTAGGATGCACTCACTCCACATTTACAAGCTTTACTCCGCAACAGAAGGCTAGGAAGTTACTTTGTTTAAATAAAGCTGAGATTAATGCAATCTTTTTATTCCAATAACGTGCTGTAAAAAACAAAAACAAAAACAAAAAAACCCCACTCCTGATCAAAAGAACTCTTGATAATATTGTAGGAGACTGGGACGAGGGAAGCAGGGCAGACAACTCTTCCTGCTTGTGGCACTCCAGAGAAGCATCCTGTAGTAGGAGGAAGAAGCTGATGTGATCCTATTTGCCTCAGCAGGAGTGAGGGGGAGCTTAGGCATCTGGAGGATGCCTTTCACCCCCACATGGCTGCATTGTTTGCAGGAATCAATAGTGCTTAGGATCCCCTTTCCCAGAAAGCAGGGGATAGTAGGGATGAAGCCCCTTTCTTTCCACCCCATTAATGCAGAATTTGGGTAGGTGTCCTCCATTCAGGGAGCCCTGGAGTGAAATCCCCTTCCCCACAGGAACAGCCTTGATGTTGCTTTCTGCTGATACCAGTGAAAATCCTAGGGCACTCTGTTTTGGGGTTGGGGGGCATGCTATTCCTAGTTTGGCACAAGAGGCTCTAAACCCCTGAAATAATCTTAATTTTAAGAGGTTATTCTATAGTGCATTTCCATGCCAGATTTCACCCTTCAACACTCAGCTGTATGGCTCTTCCCAAAGCCTTTTTATTTTTAAATAATGGAAAATTATCTCACTCTCCTGATACTAAAAATATCTGAACCATTTCAAAAATATTAACCTGTATGTGTGCTATGTTAATTTTATGTCATTCTATTTTTTAATAAAAAGTGTCATGAGGTACTAAGTCAAATGCCTTAAAGAAATCTAAATATTTTACATCAATACTATTACCTTTATCAGCCAAACTTGTAATCTCATCAAAAACAGATATCTACTTTGATACAATCTATTTTCCATTAATTCATGTTGATTTGCATTAATTATATTACCCTGTGTGGTGGGATGAACCAGGCCCTCAGGCCCCCCTGCTGGAGGCCTTGCAACCTTGCCACCCCCAGTCCTAGAAAAGGGCAGTGGAGAGGTTTCTCCAATCTGCCTACAGTGGCTGTATGGGAAACAGCCAATTGGAAAGGGGCTGCAGAGAGCAGCCAATCAGGGCCCAGCAGACTAATATAAGAAGAGCTGCAGGGCCAGCATGACATCAGTTGCTGCTAGGAGCTGGAGGAGAGAGCAGTAGGACCATGGATAGCTCAGTAATGGCAAGGACTGGGGTGGGGGCGAGAAGTATCTCTTTTCTGACTGCTGGTCCTGAGTAAAGACTGAGTCCTGGGAGGGCTTCAGGAAGATAGAATCTCTAGGAAGGAAGCCCTGGGGATATGACCCCATACTAGGGCCAGAACTAGTTAAAGGGCCTGAGCCCAGGGAGGGCTATAGGGAAAGAAAGGCAAACCAAGGGGTACTGAGATAGGGCCCTCCTGTCAGACTGTTTCCCTGGAAGGGGTTTTTATTTCACATACAGCAGTAGTTCTCAAACTTTTGTACTGGTGACACCCCCCCCCCATAGATTAAAAACACTTTTTTATATATTTAACACCATTATAAGTGCTGGATGCAAAGCAGGGTGTGGCGTGGAGGTAAGAGCTTGCAACCCCCTAAGGGGTCCTGACCCCAGTTTGAGAACCCCTGACATACAGACTGTGTGTGACTAAGCTGGAGGATTGAGTCACTTGAAGAACCTCCACAAACCAAGTGTGTGTGCGGGCACATGCCCTTTGAAAGTCTGAGGTGTGTGTGATCCCATTACACCCGCCTTTACGCAATTTGAGTTACATGAATAGCGTAACTCAAATCAACGTAGCTTAGATCTACTTACCACAGGTCCGCACTATGCAATCCGTCGACTCCCCTTACTCTTCTCGATCAGGTGGAGTACAGAAGTTGACAGGAGAACGCTCAGTGGTCGATTTAGTGGGTTTTCACTAGACCTGCTAAATTGACCACTGATGCATTGATTGCTGCAGCATCGATCCTCCAGTAAGTGTAGACAAGCCCTCAGTTATTTCTCATCAGAGGAAACATACACTTGGTGGAATGGACTGAATTTGTTTCATTGGAACCAGTGGGGCCATGGTTTGTTGAGCCTAGACTCTCCCCTGACCTCACTGGCTGCTTTTAAGAACAGTGTCTGGTTTTATAAGGGATTTCCTTGCTTTATGCTGACTAGTTGCAGGCTTAGTTTTTCTTAACTAAGATGACGATACCTTGTTGAACATTTCCCTCCTGCTCTACTGTTTTTCAAGCACAACTCAGATCCATGTGAGCTCAGCCAAGAGAATCAGTTCTTGACTCCCTTCTGAGGAAAGGAACACACGTGTTTAAGCTGTTGATGTGATGCTTCCCAGTGTGACGAACTGGGAATGTTCTTAATGTTTTCTCTGAATACTGTGTTGGTGCCTCAGTGTCCCCTATGCAGTTCTTAAGTATTTAGGTGGTGGGATAAGGGTGTATGGTTGCTGCAGAGCAAAGGGCCAGTGTACAATAATGCCTGACACTCTGTCTCCTAGCAACTGATGGCCTTGGCCCTCCTCTGCAAAGGTGCCAACTGAAGGTGTTGGAGACAAAGAGATCAGGTGGCCTTCTGGCCCGGGAAAGAGACAAAGGCCAGAAAGGAAAGACTGGAGTGGTTTTCAGTCTGGAGCTGGCTGGGGACAAGGAATGAAGTGCAGACGTGGGTGTCTGGCTCACTGCCCCCCAAAATGGACCCGGCTGAAAGGTCCCATTCGCTGTACTTATACAAGCTCTGTTTTAGACCGTGTTCCTGCCATCAAATAAACCTCTGTTTTACTGGCTGGCTGAGAGTCACATCTGACTGCGAAGTTGGGGTGCAGGACCCGGTGGCTTCCCCAGGACCCAGCCTGGGTGGACTCGCTGTGGGAAGCGCACGGAGGGGCACAGGATGCTGAATGCTCCAAGGAAAGACCCAGGAGGTGAAGCCGTGTGAGCTTCTTGCCCTGGGGACAGTCTGCTCCAAGGGAGAGGAGACGCCCCAAAGTCCAGATTGGCTTGATGGGGGAGCAATTCCAAAGCATCACTCGGGGACTCTGTAACACCCAGGGGTACCCAGAGTTGTATGGCACCTCATTACCACCTGCCTTTAGCATGAGGCAGTCGTGTCTGTGCCAGCTGTGAATCAGCTCCCTGACTCTACCAGCCTCTGTCAACACAAGCACTCCCATCTGCGCCTCTGCAGGCCTTGCTTTCCCTGTATGGGTTAGTGACAGGCACATGCCAACTCCTGAGCATCCCTCTGGAGTGCTCAGCCCCCATTGCACTGATCACTCACAGAACTTTCAGATTTGCTACTCCCAAAGGAATAGTGTACAACAGCATGCAAGATTCAATGCAGGATCATCACTCTACTTAACAAACTGCATATATAATGAAAACTAGTATAAATTTATTATCAAAGAACAGATTCAAGAGATAGAAAGTAAGAATATTGGAAACAAATGGTTACATATAAAACAAGATCATAACATGCTTTCTAGAGCCTTAACTTAACAAACAAGATAGGTTACCTCAAGTCCTTTTCACAGCTTTTGGCTGAGATCCCTCCCCATAAGATCAAGCTGTCTGGCTGCTTGTCCTTACAGATTGACAGAATATCTGGGGAATCATCATCACTCCAGATATAGTTTCAAAAGTTAATTGTCTTACTCCCAAACAGGATAATCCCGACCCTGCTGGTTTTGTTTTTTCCTCCAGCCCTGGCAATTTGTTGATTAGCATTTTGCTCAAACTGTAAGTGGGCATCCATTCTGAAACATACAATATTTAATTTCCACATGACCACCCAGAGTGAGACAAGCATCTCTCTTCCCTCCGCCCGTCAAGAGTAGGTGAATTGCCTTTTGGTGACCTGTCTTCACTCTCAAACCCAGAGAACAAATTTTTAGTATATATACACACATAACTCTTCACATATTTGCTGTATAAACATTTCACAATAATTATAACCCATGTGACACTGGCTTTTATTAGAGACTTTAATGACATTCTTTGATGGACTAGTATGCAGATATCAGACCCTGGGATCCCTTATGCACCCCTTTCCCCTCTGCCTTTTGGCATCAAGAGGACCTTGCGTCACAATTGACCTGATTGTTCTCAAATGAACCAAGGCATTTTTATCCACTTCTGGGACTTAGGATATCTTCAGTTGAAAAAGAAGACTCCAAAGCCAATGATCCAGGCAATTAATCCAGTCACATTTATAGTGTGCTCAGTCTTTTGGATTCCTACCTCCAAGACCTCATCTTCCTAACCATCAGAGAATTCTTCAATTTGTTCTTTTCAATCAGCAATTCCAGTATAAGCTTTCTTTTTGGCTTAACTGTAGAGTAAGCGTATACATCTATTTGATGGTGCTGATGTCAGCCCTGGGACAGCAAGTTCTCAATATATAACTAGTCACTATTTCCTATATTTTGAAGACAATTGGCTAATCTAGGCCATGTCCATAGGGCTGGCTTGGATATGCACATAACCAAAGTAACTATTTTTCAAGGCCTACAGATGGGTAACTTGGTCTGCTGTCAGTCCATCACTTTGCAATTCTGGATGGCCTGTTTGAGCATCTGAATGGAAAATATGCTTACAACAGTGGACAATATTATCAAGGTGCAGATGCCAGTCTCTTCATGGCTGAGAGCAATGACACTGTATCCAGCAGTGTCTTCAGGTTCTGCAGAATGTTGAATTCTGTTTGCATCCAATCCTGCTTCAATTGAATTCAATTTTGAAATTCTCAATGATTCCAGTGGGAGCAATTTCAGGCTCTTTGTGCTGTACAGAAGACATATTCAAGGTAATAGAGTATCAAGAGCTACTATATCAAGGTGAACTATGGAAAGTCAGAAAAATCTATGTTTAAAGCAAGGAAACCTAAGTCCTTCAGGATCCATTCCACTAGTACAGTAACAGTTTCCTAAGGTAAAGGAACAGAATCTTCTGTAGCTGTATAGAGGAGAGATATTAAACAGCACTTCTCACCTTTGCCAAATATTATGCTGTGTAACTACTGTATAAGTAATGGAAACTTTTTTGTCCATTATCTTCTAGTGAAGTGGTTGTCAGATAGCTAGCGGCCATTAATTCCTTGCTAGCTTTTGTGCTATTACTTTGGAAAGGTTCCAAACACCAGTAAAGGGATAATACCAAGAGAAGAATATTTTCCTTTTTATTTCTCCAGGTTCTCACGTACTAGACAGGGATACCCTACTTGACTTATTTTACTGGTTGCTAAGACTTAATTTTGATTCTGTTATGATTAGTTTATTATGTTTATGGAGTTACTCTTTCTAGACATGATCAAATAATTCATAAAGAATAATTTAATCAATTAATTTCATCTCATAGATGTACTGCAGGAAAAAAGCACAGAGTGTAGTTCTTAAATATATCAAAACTTTTTCATGTGTACAGCTAGCTATGTGAAATCTGAGCTATGTTGCTTCAGGGCTGCCCAGAGTGGGGGGCAAGTGGGGCAATTTGCCCCAGGCCCTGTACGGGCCCCGCGAGCCCTGGCCCAGCAGCGATCCAGGTCTTCGGCAGCATTTTGGCGGTGAGGGGCCCTTCAGTGCTGCCGAAGATGCAGAGTGGCTGAAGGGCCCCCCGCTGCCGAAATGCCGCCAAAGACCCAGACCGCCGCCGGATGAGTACAAGCGCCGCAGCTCCCCTACTTTGCCCCAGGCCCCCTGAATCTTCTGGGCGGCCCCGTGTTGCTTACTCATGATTGGCCATATAAGTTAGATGGTATCGATTCTGTGCCTTAATTATATGAGTGTATATCCCATAACCACTTTCTGGGGATGATGTTCAAAGAAAGCAAGTTCAAAATATGCTTTCCATGAGCATTCCTGTTCAAAGAACTCAGATGAATCTTGGTAAAAAATTAACACAAAACTTGGCTGAAGTAAATGTGTTTAAAGACTTGAACAAATAATCATAGCACATCTTTATGCAGCATTCTCCTAGTTCTACTTTTTTTTTAGAAGAAATATAACTGAAATCCTTGAACTAATTAACTCATTATATAATAATAATTCCTTTTTCATATATCCTTAAGCTAGATTGTGGAATTTACACTGAAACTTGGCTTTATAAGAGTGTTACTTATTTACTAATAATGCCCATAACCTAGCATGCATAATAAACTATATTAATCTATCACAAGTGGACTTTAATATTATTGTTTGCACTGTTGTTGTCCCAGGATGTTAGAAAGACAAGGTGGGTGGAAGTAGTATCTTTTACTGGACCACCTTTTGTCCTTAATTGCACTTCTTCTATATAGTTTGAAATACAAAATTATACAAACAAAAAGTATAATGAGACAGGATAGCACCTATATATTTCCCATAACTCTCAGTACTGGCTTTCAGCCATACAACATAATCTTTGTTCTTCTTCCCTCTGAAAGCCACACCTTTTTTTCAAGGGTCAGAATCTGAACAATCTCAGCTGCAACAAACTAGCTCCATTATGATAGCATCTCTCTGAGTTGTCCGTGAATCCTGGCTTGGAATTAGCCCCTGTGAAACCCCCACACTATTGTCTGGCTCCTCTTAGAGGCACCACTGGGGCAGAGGGCATCCCCTCCATTGGCACTGAGGACCTTGTAAACCCTTTCACACTTACACAGGATAAGACATTTTACCCAGTGAGAAAAGAACCAATTTTGTTTTTAAACCCTTCTGTCTAGACATTTGTTTTCTCCCTCTTAAAAATATCATCTAAATTTACCTGAGTCAAGGATGTTTTACTCAGGGTATGTCTACACTACGGGATTATTCTGATTTTACATAAACCGGTTTTTTAAAACAGATTGTATAAAGTTGAGTGCACGTGGCCACACTAAGCACATTATTTCGGCGATGTGTGTCCATGTACCGAGGCTAGCATCGATTTCCGGAGCGCTGCACTGTGGGTAGCTATCCCATAGCTATCCCATAGTTCCCGCAGTCTCCCCCGCCCATTGGAATTCTGGGTTGAGATCCCAATGCAAAAACAGTGTCGCGGGTGATTCTGGGTAAATGTCGTCACTCAATCCTTCCTCCATGACAGCAACGGCAGACAATCATTTCGCACCCTTTTGCCCTGGATTGCCCTGGCAGATGCCATAGCATGGCAACCATGCAGCCCGTTTAGCCTTTTGTCACTGTCACCGTATGTGTACTGGATGCTGCTGACAGACGTGGTACTGCAGTGCTACACAGCAGCATTCATTTGCCTTTGCAAGGTAGCAGAGACGGTTACCAGCTATAGCACTGTCTGCAATTGGAAATTGGTGATGACGTTTATCAGTCATTTTGCACCGTTTGCAATTGGAAATTGGTGATAATGGTTATCAGTCCTTTTGTACCGTCTGCTGTCATGGGTGCTCCTGGCTGGCCTCGCTGAGGTCTGCCGGGAGCACATGGACAAAAATGGGAATGATTCCCCAGGTCATTCCCTTCTTTATGTTTTGTCTAAAAATAGAGTCAGTCCTGCCTAGAATATGGGGCAAGTGTACTAGAGAACCAGAGAGCACAGCCGCTCCGGGTCAGAGCCCCAGAGATCCCGCAGAAATGATGATGCCATTCTAGGGGGTGCCCCTGCAACAACCCCACCCGTTGCTTCCCTCCCTTCCCCAACCCTCCTGGGCTACCGTGGCAGTGTCCCCCCCATTTGTGTGATGAAGTAATAAAGAATGCAGGAATAAGAAACAGTGACTTTTTAGTGAGATAAAATGAGGGGGAGGCAGCCTCCTGCTGCTATGATAGTCCAGGCAGTACAGATTCTTCATTAGACATGAAAGGGGGGACTGATGGAGCTCAGCCCCCATTTTCTATGATGAGGACAGTTTTCAATCCTTTTGCACCATCTGCCGGGAATGACCAGGAGTCATTCTCACTGTTGCCCAGGCGCCCCCGGCCGACCTCACCGAGGCCAGCCAGGAGCACTCAGGGGATGATGAGGACAGTTTTCCACCATTTTGTACTGTCTGCCATCAGGAAAGGAAGGGGAGGGGATGCTGCTGTTCAGCGCCGCAGCACCGTGTCTACCAGCAGCATGCAGTAGATATACGGTGACATTGAAAAAAGGCGAGAAACGATTTTTTTCCTTTTTCTTTCATGGGGGAGGAGGGGGGTAAATTGACGAGATATACCCTGAACCACCCGGGACAATGTTTTTGAGCATTGAGAGCTCAGCCAAGAATGCAAATGCTTTTCGGAGATTGCGGGGACTGTGGGATAGCTAGAGTCCTCAGTCCCCCTCCCTCCCTCCATGATCGTCCATTTGATTCTTTGGCTTTCCGTTACGCTTGTCACGCAGCACAGTGTGGAGTCCCTGCCGTGGCCTCTGTCTGGAGATTTTTTCAAATGCTTTGGCATTTTGTCTTCTGGAATGGAGCTCTGATAGAACAGATTTGTCTCCCCATAAAGCGATCAGATCCAGTATCTCCCATATAGACCGTGCTGATCAGCGCTCCACGCTGGGCAAACAGGAAATGAAATTCAAAAGTTCGCAGGGCTTTTCCTGTCTACCTGGCCAGTGCATCCGAGTTCAGATTGCTTTCCAGAGCGGTCACAATGGTGCACTGTGGGATACCGCCCGGAGGCCAATACCGTCGAATTGTGGCCACACTAACCCTAATCCGACATGGCAATACCGATTTCAGCGCTACTCCCCTTGTTGGGGAGGAGTACAGAAATCGGTTTTAAGAGCCTTTTATATCAATATAAAGGGCTTCGTTGTGTGGATGGGTACAGGGTTAAATCGGTTTAACGCTGTTAAATTCGGTATAAACACGTAGTGTAGACCAGGCCTCAGTGACAGAGATCAGGAAATCTAATCATAGAAGCAGTGAGCATTCAGTGATTTCCTGCATTCTGGTTTACAAAGTAAATCCCTGATCTTACAATGTGATATATAGGGATGTGGAGCTTTGCCCATGTGCATCACAATGCAGGCTAAGGGCCGCTCGTTTTCGCACCCTTGATTTTGTGAGTTTCTAATGGTACTTAACATTACACTGCTATTGTAATTGTGTGATATCTTCCTGTTTTATGGAAATTTTTTTATCTGGCTTTTGCATATACAAATATTTATTTGTAAGTTTTATATGCACAAATTCCAGAGGCCCTGGGAAAAAGTGGTGTGACAGATATTTCCTGCAATAGCCTTGAAAAACATTATTGAATTAAGTTTAAGTATCTTTGGGGGTCTATTGTACTAAATATAAAGTTTATGTATTACTGTGGGCCGTGATTGTATGTAACCTCTCATGGGGGGAGATGTGATATAAGGCCTAGATGATAAAAAGACTATATTGAACAATGTGCCAGACAAGAATGAACTTTTGGGATAATACGTGTGCAGTGAATTTTCTGCGAAATATTCAGGTGCTGGTGAATGCAAATTCCACATCTCCATTTAGGCAAAAACTCAGCTTTTTGAAGCTACACCCTGAGGAGTGGCCATTTGTCTGCTGATCACCTGTTACATAAGGCCAAGATCAAAGGCCCAAGCTGTATAAAGGAGAGACTGAACTATTCATGGTTGTTCTGGTTCTGAATCTGAGACCGTTATGAACTTGTAGCACAGGGAAAACTCAGTTGTGGGTTTTGAAGGACTGACTCCTACCAGAGCCTGAGGCTGGAGTTGGGGGTGATCTCTGGTAAGCTTTTTAGCTTGCATGTAGGTTCTTTAATTGTTTTTAATGTTTTCTCTGTAATGCTTTCACCTTAAGCATAAATGTGCTTGCTTAGAAAGAGCGCCGTTGTAACTTATAACTGAGGGCAATTTCAGCTGTTCTTAGCCTTCTGCGGGAAAGCAAAGTGCAGACACTAGTCTGTTTAGGCAGACGGGCTTGATGGGGATATCACAGTGTAGGCCGAGAACTATGAAGTCTGGAAAAATCCTGGTCATGAGGGAGAGAGACATGGGTCTCCCCAATAGAGGTGAGCCAGGAGCCTTGAGTGGGTGCCCTGGGTCGACCAAGGAAGGGGAATACAGGCATGGTTGTCCTGAACTGTGACATGTGGGACATATGGTATAGTGGTGATTTTAAAAATGCTTTTTTAATCCACAGGAGGATATGAGCACTGAGAGGGTTTCTATAAGCCACAGGGCTCATGAACAGGCCCAAGGATGTTATATCAGTAAATGGAAGCTAATTTTGAGTCTTTCCTGGTTGGAAAATTTAGAAGAGATCAAAATTGTGATGTAAAATGTCCAAAAAATCTTGCAAAATTTTCAAAAGATTTTTCTCCCTTCCATTTTCAATAGCTGTAATAATACTCTGGAGAATTTTTGGAGAATCTAGCTATATCAATCTTCCTCAGGACACATCCAATAATAAACATACATCTGAAAAGCCTTTCATTGACCTGGACAAAGAGGCAAATGATTGACGGACTCGTGGAATGGGTTTAAACAGCAGAATGCAACTTCATTAATTATAACTTGGGAGGAGCACTACATTGCCTGCCCCAGCTCTCACATACCAGGCATTTAATTGGCTCAAATGCAGATAACAAGGTTTTGACCATGAACCGAACAACAACTCGAGGTAGACCCTTCCTGTCTATCCCATGGACTCAGTTCAGTTATGAAACCTCTACCACCCCACCCCCACATATGTGAGCAGGGAGTGACAGAGGGTACAAGGCTAGGTGAGGTGAACCATAGTCTGCAAAGACCAGAAGCTTCTCTACCTCATAAGTGCAAAGTTCAACTGCACGATCCTCGGTCTCATTTACTGCTGGGAGTTGGGCCTTTTAGCCTTTACCTAGACTAGACAATGACTGTAAGTCTCAGTGAGTCAGCAATCATAACAGCATTATATGAATCTCAAATCCTCTTGCTTCTAACCCAAGTGTGCTACTGGGAGGCTGTGAGGAAGGCCAAAAAACCTAACCAGGCTACATGCCAATATAGCCCAATGGAAAAATTCCTTCCTGACTCCCTAAAAACAGGTGATTGGTCAGATCTGCAGCATCATGAGCAGCACAGTTCCTAATCTACAGCCATGGGGAGTGAGGGCAAAGCAGTTTACTGGCAAGAAGCCTGAGATTAGTTCAAACTGACTGCTGCTTGTGCCCCATCTTCAGACCAATATAGATCATCTAGTCTGACCTCCTGCAAGATGCAGGCCATGAACCCGAGCGGGCAAAGACTCTTCAGCCAGACCTCTGGAAAAGGTTAAGAATAACATATCATTGACCCATTGTACTATTTACCAGTGTGCCTATCATACCATCTCTCTCCATAAACTTATCTAGCTTAGTCTTAAAGTCATGGATGATTAGTAAGAAAAGAAACCTTCCTTTTCTCTTCTCCTAACTGACAATTTATAATTTATTGTCCTCTGTGTCCATTACATTAGCACACTGAAAATAATTCCTCTCTTCCCTGTATTTATCCCTCCTGATATATTTAAAGAGTGTAATCATATCTCCTCTTATCCTTCTTTTGGTTAATTCATCCTGTTACTAATACTCCAGCTTACATCCCAGGTCAGCAATAATGACTTTGCATACTACAGATGTTAAACTAACAGGCCTGTAGTTACAATCTCCACCGTTTTTTGCCTTTTCTCCTGCTCCCTACCCCTCTCTGACCTCAATAAGGTAGGTTTCTTTGCTGATCCCTCCCATTTCTTGGGATACATGCTGACATCTCCTGCAACTTCAAAACCTGAAAACCCCCCCCATCTGCCATCTGCCCTTCCCTAAATAATTAGGGCAGTCAGTCTACTTTAACTAAACGCCCTAGTTTAGTTAAGTTAGCCCTTTTGAAATCATACCACCTAGTCTCTCTGATGCTATATTGATATCCTCTCATTTATTTTGAAACGAATTAGCTCATGATGCTATTTCCTCAACAAGGTGCTCACCAAAACCAGATCTAAAATGGCATCCCCCCCCTTGTCGGTTCAGCAATTTGATGAAGGAATTCATCTATCAGGTCTAGAAAAGAAAAGCTGAGCTATTATTATGTTACTAGCATTTTTTCAAATCTATATCCGGGAAGTAAAATCCCCATGATCAAAGCAGTTCTATTTAGTGTTTACCTCCTAAAAACATTAAAGAGCTCTCTATCCGTCCACTATCCCGGGTGCTCTAGTAGTTTTTTTCCCCAATGTGACCATACCCCAAACCACAGACTCTATTATCCATTGCATTGCTAGTTATTTTCATTACATTCACCTCATTATTGATATACAATGCTACTCCCCCTTTTTGCATCGGGTCTTTTCCTACACAGCATACCCCTTCATACCTGTACTCCAGTCATGGCTACCGTTCCACCATGTTGAGCCCAGTTCCTCCATTTTATTACCGCATGACCTGTAGATCTAGTATCCGTCCCCCCCCTTCTTCTAGCCTATCAGCTGTTCCCATCTCCTTTACCCAGGCACCGCTAAGCAGAGAATGAATGGAGTGAGGCTCCCCTCCTGCCACGCATGTGTCTGAACCACTCTCATCCCCTGCTGTCCAGTCAACATTCCTCCCCCACTAATGGTGGTAAGAGGGTATTGTTAAAGGAATTACACATCCATCTCATGCCCCCCCAAAAGCCCTTTCTTAGGCTCCAGTCCTGCAGCGAGCTCTACATAGTCAGACCTTTGTGTTTAAGCAGAGCCCCCAGTGAAGTTAATGGGAATCCATGCCGAGCTATGGCCAGCGGCATGGAAGTCATGGAAGGATCAAGGCCTAAATCAGGCAGAAAGAGGAGTTGTTAACCTGTATGTTTTGGCTACAGGCTCCTGAGTTTCAAAGTTTAATAGCTTCAAGAGGAGATAGCAACACTTCTGTTTTCTTCTATCATCATGTAACCAATTTCATTTGTAATGGGAATAGCTCCTGAAAACACCTCTTTATGTAGGATTATTGTTTTAAGAATACAATTTTTTCAGTAGGTGGTATTGATATAAAATAGCACACCTATGAAAGTGCTATCATTCAAACCACATTTTGAGTCCAGCTTACATTTATGAAATCAGTGAAGTTATCTGGAGCTAAGGATCAAATTTTCTTCATCACCCTTCACTCCATACTCTCCCGGCTGTATATAGCTAAGAAAAAACATTAGCCTTAACTCAGTTTCCCTGCTTTGATGTTTTTATATTCTGACTATTGACTGAACCTAATTTGCTTGTGGCTTAAAATCAAATATATTTATTTATGTTTATATAGGCTGGGATTTTAAAAAGGGGTTAAGGAAGTTAGGCACCCAACTCCCATTGGATTTCAGTGGGATTTGGGCACTTATGCCTTTTAGGTGGCTTTGGAAAAAAAGTATGGTAGGGATTTTCAAATACACTCCTTGTCATTTTCTTTGGAGGTGTGAGTGAGAGGGAAAAGGCAGCATGGTCAATGAATAATCAAAATCACTGATTATTCTTGCTTGTCCTCATGCTTTCAAATACCTCTGGGAAAATAAAAAGTTATGCTGTACAAGATAACCTTCCTTCACACTGAGCATGCTGCACCACCAAGAGGAAAGAA
This sequence comes from Mauremys reevesii, assembly GCF_016161935.1. Classification (NCBI taxonomy): domain Eukaryota; kingdom Metazoa; phylum Chordata; order Testudines; family Geoemydidae; genus Mauremys; species Mauremys reevesii. Next base: position 90,268,296 of record NC_052628.1, on the reverse strand, counting down.
CATGGAATAATGTCTGCAGTCAAAACTCTATAAAAGGAAGCACACTTCAAAACACAGGGTGACTAGTGAGAAAATACCTTCTCATATCCCCTCCTCTCCCTTTCTTATATGTGTGCATTTCTTCTTCTCCTCCTCCTCCTAGTGAGGAAACTATGAGGCTTTGATCCTGCCATTGACTTTGCCTGTGCCCACATGGAGCCCTATAGTCTTCAATAGGGTGAGGGAAGAGGAGTCTTCTTGCAACTGGTGTTTGCTGGATCAGGGCTGTTGATTTCAGAAACAGTGTGTAGTGGATGTTATAGATGAGAAGAGTATTCTGTTATAAATATCTTCTTTTGGTTACTCTTAAATATCTCACAAATGCCCTTTTGGGGTTGAAACTTCACATGCCCAGTCTAAGAATATTCTTTTTCTCATCGCTGTAAAATTTGAGCAAAATTCACAGTAAGTGCAGAGTTTTGTGAGCATGAGGGAAAACACACTGTTTTTCTGCTTTAATAATTTCTTGCAGTCAGTTTAAAAGCAGCTGAACCTTAAATGTAGGCTCTAACCTTCTAACTGGATCTATGCGGGTGGATCTCTGAAACTGTGTAGAGCCCCACTGACTTCCAGGAGTATGTCTAAACCGTAAATTAAAACCTGTGGCTGGCCTGTGCCTGCCAACTTGGGCTCATCACAGGGCTCGGGTTGTGTGGCTGTTTCATTGCAGTGTGACCTTCAGGGTCAGGCTGGAGCCCGAGCTCTGGGACCCTCCCACCCTGCAGGGTCCTAGGACCCAGGCTGCAGCCCAAGCCCAGAAGTCTACACAACAATGAAATACAGCGCAGCCCTGTTTCCTTTAATTTTCCCCACACGTGTGCATAATTCATTTTGTTATGTGCACCAATATGGAGGTGATATATCACACAACAAAATTCATGTGGTGGAGGTGGGGCCAAGGGGTTCAGAGTGTGGGAGGGGGCTCAGGGCTGGGACAGAGGGTTAGGGGTGCAGGGGGGGTGAAGACTCCAGCTGGGGGTGTGGACACTGGGTGAGGCTGGGAATGAGGGATTTGGGGTGCAGTGGGGCTCCCCAGGGCTATGGTAGGGAGAGAGGACTCCTGCCTCAGCTCTCTCTCCCCCTACAGCAGCATCTGGGTGCCTTTCCCCCCAGCCACAGCAGGTCTGGGCTGGGCTGGGGGAGGGATGCCTGTTCCCCAGCTGTGACAGGTCCAGACTGGGTCAAGGACATGGGATGGGTGCCTCTCCCCCAGCCCTGGCAGGTCCAGGCCAGGCCAGGGGAGGGATGCCTGTTCCCTGGCTGCAGCAGGTCCAGGGCTGGGCTGGGCCGGGGCACTACGGCAGGTGTGGGGCTTGGAGAAAGGCATCTCTCCCTGCCACAGTCGTGAGTGGCCCTTAATTGGCAGCTGCACAGCCATGCAACTTAGAGGGAACTTAGCCCCACAGCCCAAGCATTATGAGCTTGAGTTGGCTAGCATGGGGAAGGCACAGGTATCTAGGGTATTTCCGTGTAGAGAGAGCCAAAGAACTCCTCAAGCTGATAAGCCCCACTCATGTGCATCACTTTTCATGAATAGAACCTGAGCACATACATAGTCCTCAATAAGGTCTGTGACCCTTCTTCAGTTTAGATAAACCAAATTGATTAAATAATTATGGGCTTGATCCTGCACTAGTGAAGTTAAAGTGGGTTTTGCCATTGAATTGAATGAGACTGTAATGTCCCAATCTTGCAAAGACTTAGTGCACACCAGCTGGGATGTAAATTCCAGTGTGTGCCAGCATGCCACACACTGTCCATGTAGGCCCTCCTTGCATCAGGGCCGGCTCTAGTGTTTTTGCCGACACACACAGACACACACACGCTATTGCGATCGACGGCAGGTCCTTCGCTTGGAGAGGGAGTGACAGCCTTGCCGCCGAACATGCTGCCCCTGCCACCTGCTTGCTACGCTAGTACCTGGAGCCGGCCCTGGCCGCCGTGCACTAAAATGTTCATAGGACTATAGCAAGGCGTACTATTTCGAACAGGACTACATCAACACTCACTAAAGAATTTTTAGTGCATGTCAGTAAAGTCCACGTGGACACAGTTAGCACCTAACACACTGTCATGCACTAGAATTTACACCCAGCTGGTGCACACTAGTGTACTATGGAAACAAGCCTGTATACACACACTTAACACAGGTGAATAGTTCCATTGATGTCAAGCTCCCTAGGGAGTGGTTCAACAAGCCTCAGAACATGGGCCCCTGATTTATCTGCAGAAACAGTAATGAAAATACTGCATATGTGCAAAGGGGATAAACTAATGTTGTTGAAATAGGAAGTTCAAAGTTTAATGTCTCCCAGCCCTATAAATTCTTCACTTGTAAAATTTAACCATGATTTTCATGAAACAAAATAATGAGATGAATCCATCTTTGTTGTTACTGCAAATGGAAGACAAGTCTTTGCAACAAAATCATACACACACAAACTTGCACAGCAAGGGCTATTTAATTCACAGTAGGTATCAGTCTAAAGCCACTACAAACCCTTGAAAGTTCAGATGGGTTTTATTGTTTGTTTCCTCTGTGCGTCACTACTGTTTTACATCACTTCCATGTCTCAGTTATTTTTCTATTCTTTGCTTTCCTTGCCTTTTAGTTGACACAATTATATTCTTATCAATTTAGTTTGGTTTCCATTTTTAGCCAGGTAAATATTTGGAGAGTTCTATGACTTATTTTTATTTGATTTGTAGCAATAAACATCTCACAAAAGTTGGGGATTTTTCTTGTTTGTTTCCATTCATCTGTTGCTGAATCTTCTGACATCACATACACGCACAGTCTTCTTTGTTTAACATGTGTCAGAGTATTTGTTTGCCTTAGAACCTCAATAATCAAATATGCTTTATGGGTGGAGCCATATTCAACAACAAAAATAAATAATGACCAGGAGTTCTCTAGTGCTAGCTCCCTTGTTTGAACATCTTTGTCCTCAGCAGCATTTCCTCTTAATATTTTAATCTCTCCTCTTAAAGGGACGTTGTCAACCATAAGCCACATTAGTATTATTTCCTACTTTTACTAGAAACAGTATTGCCAACTCTTACAACATTTGATATTTTACTTAATATCACCAGCTCCTAGACACAAATGATTACACGAGAAGCTGAGTTTTCATTTAAAAAAAAACCACCCAAAAAAAAAAACCACACCCAAAGTTTCTAGCCCTTATGGCTGACAAAGTGATCCAAGTGCATCCTGAAGGTTCAAAAACCAGAAGGCAGATAAAAGAACCCAAAGTGTATTTTTTAAAAATCCCATGATTTAAGCCTTCCATCAAGTATGATTTCATAATAATCCTTTGGCACAGGAAGTTAATAAAAACTCCTACCAGTAATTGGGCTAAGGGAAAAACCCATTTTCCAGAGATAAGGAATTATCATGGGAATACTATAATTTTATTATGAATATTCTTTGTTTAAACAAGTGTTGCTTTTAAATAAGCCTGCCTTTGAGATTGTTGTTGTGTCTTTATCAAAGACTTCAGTTTCACAGTCACAGCCAAAATATTATTGGTAAAGTGTCCTTATCTGTGGTGTATTTTATGCACAGTTATTAAATATAACTGGGTTCAAAAAAGAATTAGATGAGTTCCTGGAGGAAACTGTTAGCAAAGATGGTCAGAGATGCAACCCCATGCTCCAGGTGTTCCTAAACCTCCAACGGGCAGAAACTGGGACTGGATGGATCACCAAAATAGCCCTGTTTTGTTCATTCCCTCTGAAACACCTGGCATTGGCCACTGTCAGAAGACGGTATATATTAGGCTAGATGGACCGTTGGTCTGACCTAGTACAGACATTATAATTAACATAAAACATAAAGGACAAATTCTCTTCTCATATGCACATTGAAATTCTGTGATATTTGGGGGACATTATTCATTAAAGGGATAGATGTAAGACTCTGCACCAAACCTGTATACTTCTGGCATCCTGCTTTCTCCTTGAAAGTGTGGATTTTCCCATCCACGTGTCTTCTGTGTTTCTGATGGCAAATCTGTAAAAGGAGGTGTGGTCTGAGTAATAATAGGCATTTGTTGCAAAACAGGTAAGTTACTCTCTTAGCTGGTAGCATGGAAATAAGATCTGGAAATGACAAAAAGTTCTTCTCTTGATGTACAATGTGTAACTCATTAAGGGGCTAGACCTTGCTCCCATTAAAGTCAGTGGCAGAATTGTCACTGATTTGAGTGGAAGTAGAATCAAGCCCAAAGTTAGTGGGGGGTTCTTTGCATATACCTAGAGGAAAATATAGGTTTTAGTGAGTATGAATTACAATTGAGTTTTCCTGGAACAATTTGTACTCGTGAGCCTCATCTGCTGTATAGTCAGCCAATAACCTGTCTGGGTACTTGAGATTTTACACATTTTTTCAGCTAAATCAGAGATCCAAATGCAAGATCCAGCAACAGATTTATGACACTGCTGGAAAGTCGTGGATCCAAAAATAAATGAGTTGATTACATTTATAGATTAGAATACTTCCCCTCCCCACCGCCATCTGTGATAGACATTATTTAGTCAGCAGTTAAATCTTTGCAGGCTTTGAAAACTCAGCTTTCATTTTAAGTGCTCAGGAAGCGTCAATTTCATCCATAAATAAATGGAAACAGCTTCACAGGAGCAATAGACCAAAGTTGTTACCATGTGATGGTTGTTTGGTCACCTCACCTGCATAAAATGAGCTGGTGTCCTCAGTCCTGGAGGCTGAAGTCTATTTATCCACAGAAAATAGAAAGCACAGGCATCAGCAAATGCTTAAACGCCACATTCTACACCAGTGTGCCTCAAACCTAGAGGGAATTTGTGGTAGTTCAACCTCCATGCCCCTTAATCTTGGCCTCTCTGCTATGAGCAACAGTCAGCACCAGCTGTGGTGATGGTTTTTATTATATGAACATTTCAGTTCCGATCTGGATTTTAGATTACCAGCATCCTTTTACATAGGTCCCAGATAGCCCTCAGACGATAACAGTTTGAACTGGTCTTTCCTCTTTAGGTCACTATATCCTACGACCAAGCCCATGATCTATTTTGTTCCTATACATTTCTAGTCAACAGAATTAAAACGGAGGAAGTCTAAGGGGAGAGAGAGAGCATGCGCGTGAACGTCAGGGGTAAACAAGGATTTATGCTGGGAAAGCTGTGAGAAAGAAGCCCGGTTTTGCAGGGGAGGGGGAAGTAATTTAAAGGAATGCTGGGAAAACCTGCTCCCAATCCTATTTTTTAAATTAAGTGATACATATTGAAGTTAGTCTACAGAGCTACCAGAGAGAAAACAATAGTGACAACACTTGCCAAACAAATTGATAAAGGCCAAAATTTAACTTTCCTTTGTGCTCCCAGATAACTGTATATACACAAAACCACATTAACAATTTCAGACAGAACACAAATGAGTGTTGCTCATGTATATTCCAGCAGCTGGATGCAGAAGTGACAGTGCTCAGATATCATACATGTGCAGAGGACCGGTCAAGGCCTCTGTTGCAGGCAGGGCCGGCTCCAGACCCCAGCGCGCCAAGCGCGCGCTTGGGGTGGCGTCCCACGGGAGGGCAGCAGGCGGCTCCGGGGGACCTACCACAGGTGTGCCTGCGGGAGGTCCCCCGGAGCCGCGGGACCAGCGATCGCCAGAGCGCCCCCCAACCCCCGGAGTGTCCCGCCCTGCTTGGGGCAGCGGAAATCCTAGAGCCGCCCCTGGTTGCAGGAGCTACCCTAGGTGGCTTGGGGTGCCTCCAGTGTCTCAGTCAGTTTCCTTTTTAATCAAGTTAATCAAGCTTCATACTGCAGGTGTTTTCACAATAACTCAACCCTTCTGGGAGTTTGATTTATTAACGAAGTTCAAAACACAGGTTCCATCCAGCTTCTTCCTGGGTCACAACCCTTGGTGCAGAGTCCTTAGACTTGTTCTTTCTGAGGCCTTCCTCCCAGCAGGCCTGTTCCCCTGCAGCCTTCCTAATCAGTTCCTGCTTCCCACAGACATGCACTTCTCACGTCCTGTGCTGGAAACTAAGGAGAGCCTCCAGCCCACTTTCTCTCTGCGTGGAGCAGCTAACTCTGGTCGCCTAATAATCAGTCTCTCCCTTGACTGACTTCAGGTTTTCCTTATATCCCCCAACCAGGCCCTGTTGCTAGTCCCTGCTTTCCCTCCCCCCACCTGCACTGAGAGGTAAACTAGTCTCAGGGGAGGTTGAACCCTGGACTCGCTCAAAGGGCCAGCTCACAGGCCTTTTGAAAATTTGTTCTTGTATGAATTTGCTGAAATTCTTCATACAACACCTTGTTTCTGAAACAATAAGTCGTCTTCATCTTCTCTTCCTTTTGTTTATTTCTTCAGGAAGAAAAAAGTTAAGTAGAAATGTTTTGCATGAAATTTTTATTTAAATATAGAATTAAAACCATCTTCCCCTGCACTGTTTGCAGCTAAACTGTTGCAGCACTGGACTAGTGCATGAGAACTGGATCAGACCATGACAAAACAAAACAGACTGACAGGGGAAGATGAGAGAATAAATAAGAAAACAAACAGCAGTTGCTAGAGTAAAAATGGGAGTAGAAGTAGAGGAAGAGAAGGAGAGAAATGTGATCAGAAAAAAAAATATATAGAAGAGCAAAGCATCCTGGTTAGTGAATTGCTCTTTAGTCCTGCTTCTATTTTTATTGCAATGGTCCCATAGCTCTGTTGGTAGAGAGGAACTGCGATAGCTATAGGGATTGGAATCTATGGCTTTGTATAGCTGGTGTTGTTCAGATGCTAAACAGGCCCAAAACTTTCTTCCTTAATGTCAGCCCTTTTCTGAGGACAGATAAAGCAGTTTCACATTAATGTAAATAATTCATAAAGAATTAAAAGGCTGGAGTGATTGGTGCCAGCAATCTGATTAAGGGCTTGATCCCTCAGTGCTTGTACATGCAACACTTCCATTGACTTCAATGGGATTTCCCTGCACTTGTGGGCTATAGGACCAGGTAGTTAGCCAAGGGATTAAGGGATATATAAGACTTGTGCTGGCCTTTTGCACAAGGTGAATTTCATCCTGTGGGTGCATTTTTTGGCAGTATAACCTAGAATCCTGAACTCAGGTCTTGACAGGTAAAAAGCCTTTCGTTACTTTAAATTTGTCCAGATGTGACGAGAAAATACAAGTGATAAAAATTTAAAAAAAATAAAAACTAGTCCTCAGATGAACAATCTGAACATGAGAGCATATTGCAAACAATCCTCAAAATTATACATTATTATTACTGACACACAGAAGTACATTAAGTAAGGTTAGACAGGTAATTAGATTACTAAAATCCTGTTTTGAATGCATATACATGCACACACACTATACACACACACACACACACAGAGTGTAAGTGACTTCACCTTCATATCTAATCTTCTAATTAAGTAGTTACTAGTTTATTTGATGCTAAGCAGCACTTGTTAATAATTGTAAAGCACTTGCAAGTCTAAGTGTGGTTTGCATACATGCAGTTCAAGGATTTTTAATGCAGTTTAGAATTTTTACCGTATGAAACAAATACAGATTAAAACAAAGTTTGAAACTGTCTTTTCTCCCTTATTTTGTAGTTAAACACTTCTAGTTTTTTTAATTTTAAGGGTGAATTCTGCCCTCTGATATGGGCATACAGCTCCCATTTACATCACTGGGAGCAGCATGTACTTATGAGATCAGAATTTGGACCCTTGTTACTATACTTTTTTTTGCAGGATCAGTATAATTCTTCCCCTGCCCACCCACCTACTTATCTAACCCAACAAAACAAGGCCTAAAACTCACCTAATAGCAATGCCCATAACTTGTAAACAAACGGTGTCGAGTCTTATGAAAAATAAAGAGTTCTTCATGTACTAACACCACGTACATTCTTTGGAGGAGCTTGTAGATATGATAGAGAGGTTAAAAATCAACATTATTTCAGTGATTCCAGTTGTCTTTATGAGCTGCAGTACTTTGGCATCAGAGGGGCCAACCAAAAGCATGAATTACAGGGACACAGCACTGAGTCCACAGGCACAACTTTTCTTTGGTGCAATCCTTTACACCTGTAAAAGGTGGATATGAAATGCAACCATACTGATGAGTAGTGTCGTACAGCTACTTTGCACAGGTTAAGAACAAGTTCGACAAACACTAGTCAGTGATGGTGTAGGTATACTTAATCCTGTCTTAGCACAGAGGCTGGACTAGATCCACTAGATGACCTCTTGAGGTCGCTTCCAGCCCTACATTTCTAGTATTCTATAAGTGCCACTGACTAAGTGGTGGTGGAGAATCAGGACCAATAAGAATTATAGATTTAGCTGCCAAGGAGGAGCAGTAATTATGAAAATAGGTGCAGATCTAGAGAGGTTCGCCAATTTGTAATCTAGGGTAAAATTTTCTAAAGCTGTTAGCAGTTGTCCTCCAGTAAATTTACCACTTGATGAAGTAGACAATGCACATGATGATTTTCCAGTGAGCCTTACTATTAAGCAGCAAGATGCTGAAAATGCACAAATTACAGTAGTGGCATCCCTGCTGGGACACCAGTTTTGTGGGAAAGAAGAGGAGTGTTTTCCTAAAGCAAGTAATTTGGGGGGGGGGCGGCACACAAGGGGGGGGGAAGAGGGACACAAACTAGATGGAAAAGTATCATTCTCTTGAACTCTTTCCTCAGTTCTACCGAACAGACACACTGAGCATAAAATGAACGCAGCTATGAATTGAGTGGGGAAAAAACAAACAAATAACTGACTCACCCCTTGCTGTAGTAATGTTACAGCCTTTCTAGACATCATTAAAAGTAAATAATGGAATAATGTTAAGGCACTGGAAATCTGAGACTGTAAATTAGACATTGTTTCCTGGTAATCTGAACATTAAGGAAAACATGCTGACAGAGTTGAGGTCACTAGTAATGTTAGCATAGTGTTGTAACTAAGGAAGTTTTGACATTTTTCATTTATCTGGAAGTGAACTTTTAAGATTATTACATACCATTCTGGTTACTTAAAAAAGAAGAGATATCGGATGAGAGCAGTATGTTGAAAGGGATGAATTTAAGCTGAACAAAAAAAAACAAACAAAAAAACACCCTAATGTACAGGTAGTTACTTTAAAAAGGTTACAAAGATGTGACATGCTCCTCTGTTAACAAAAATGTGATTTGGTTATCATGACCATATGTAACTTACTAGTTTCTCTCAATATATTTATTGTTATTGCTTTACTGAGTTGAAAGAGGCACACACAGGCCCTCTGCAATAGGGCTGGGAATCAGAACTTAAGAGTCCCAATCACAGAAGGCAAGAGTGCTGGTGCTGCTACATATGCCAATAGTTGGGAACCACTGATGAAGTGCATTTCATCCTACTTACTAGATGCTGGGGAGTACACAATAATTCATCCTTAAAGTACATATTACTTGTGGTAATCATTTACTGTACATATACCCAAACACATAGCTTTTATGGAGAGCTTTTCACCTGTAGATCTCAAAGCATTTTACAGGGGTGGGTAAGCATAATTATTTACAGGGGAAGAAATGATGGCCCAGAGAGTCTAAGTGAAATTACTTAGGTCATACCTAAGGTCACACAGCAAGTCAGTTGGAGAGCAAGGAATCTGACTAACGTCTCCTGACTCAAAGTCTGGTGCCTCATCCACTGGGCCATGCTGCCCACAAAACAGGCAACTGAACTACAAAGTGACAACTGCGTTGAGTGATTCTGGTGATACAGTGATCCTCCTAAGAGCAAAGCCCAAAGTCACCAGAAGCATGAAATAAAGTAAGCACCATGGAATTACAATTAGATTTTTAAAAAGATGTTACATAATAGATGGGTGCAAGTCTCTGAGCTTTGCACCGCAGAGACTCCAAGGGCTCTGTCCCTTTGCTATACCTATTGTTGTGTGTCCAACACAGGCACGGTTGCTTCTCCTCTGCAGGGTCCTGTTGCTGCCTGCCTTTTGTTCTCAACTCATTCATGGCTGCATACTCCTGATTACTGCTCTGGTGCACAGCTCTTCCAGTTTCCCTGGAGCAGTTCTCCCTGTGACAGGAGTGGATTTCCTATCAAAGCTGCAGGAGCCTCAGTTTAAAGATAGAAAGAGCAAGTGAACTTTGGTTTGTTTTGCCAAATAATTTATGGGTGTGCTGTGTGATTTATTTTCCAGGGATTAAAGCAATGTGTTTAACAATGAACCATGAAGTAAATTACAGAAGTTACAAAGGGGACTATATGCAGTGGGGGCTGAATCTAGAGGAGAATTACATTGATACACACATTCATTCTGGGGAAGTTTCACAGTGCATATCACCTGTGCAAACTCTCCATTCCACTTATGTCTCATGTAGGGCCATGCAAAAAGGCTGTGCTAGGAGGCCTTCATAGCCCTTCTAAAAAGAACAGTGCTGTGCCAAGCTCAAACAGGCTGGATGCAGGAGAAATTAAGGAAATGGACCTTGCTTGTATAGATCCAGTGTTCCTAGCACACCACATAGGGGGATGTGGAGTGCAGATGACAAGCAGGAACAGAAACTGCAAATGGTCTGCGCAGCCCCTTTTGCACTTGACGCAAAGGCAGATTACTTGGGATGTATGTGGTGGAGATGAATGTCACACCAGACATTGCATTGTTTATTGAAAGTGAACTTATTGGATCAAGTTCTAACCTTGTTTATACCTGTGCACACCCCAACGGCTAATTACATGTGGCAGTTAGAAAAGCGTGGGCATGAGATATGGCAAGGAAGATAAGACACACGATTGTTCTGCTCCCTCAAAGCGTGATATCCACTGTCTGAATCACATACTTCACATTCCAGAGGGTAAATAAATCAATTTGGGCCTTATACTGCCCTCAGCAGGTGCACAGAGTAAACAGTCCTGTCTATTTCTGTAGTATGGTATATTTCATAGTACATTTAGTTACCAGTAACATTCTAATCTATAATTTATCATAGAGATTACTGGGAGAGGTTCTTTGGCCTGTGTTATGAAGAAAATCAGACTAGATGATCATAATAGTCCCTTCTGGCTTTAAAAAAAATTATGAATTTTACTGGATTTCAAGTCACTCAAAACATGAAAAAAAAGGGTTCACATCAAAACAGTTGTTAAAGCTACAGTCATCAGAGCAGCGACTATTCAGGTAAACACTTCGGTCTTAGAACAAATTGTGTTTGTTATCTAGACTAAGATTTTACAGTTTGGCTGCTTAAAATTAGGCTCCTAAATCCTTGTTTAGGTACCTCTGTGAGTAGCTTGATTTTCAAAATGACACTAATTTTAATTGGAATAACAATGGTGATTGAGGCCTATGGAACTCTTCACAGGTTTTCCACAATCAGAGCTATGGAGATGGCATTCCAGGGAGGAGAAAGGGCTTATGGGCAGCAAGTTTTAGTGCCTACTCTACTCACTGCCCGTATCTTACTCTTGCCTTTGGAAATAATTATCTGAATGAAGGCACTGGACCACAGCTAGATTAGAATCTGAGCCTACACTAATGATGCTTATGTAGTGTTGGCGTATCTCCATGTCTGTCATAAAAATAAGTATGGCATGGCTGTGTCTCTGACTAGTCTTTTCACATAAGAAGCTGCATCTCTTATGGAAATTGTCCATTTTGGAAAGTCTCAGATTTCCAATGCCTTAACATTATTCCATAGCTATCATTGAACCTGAAATCCTTGAGATTCTTTTACTATGAAGTTTTTCCTAGCTCAATAATGTCATTTATGACAACTTCCATTGATATAGAAATAGGATGGGCTGGAGTTTAAATTTTGTTATGTCACAGCTGATATTTCTTAGTCTATTTAATGTACACAGTGTGAATTTTCACCTTAGAATATGCTGTCTTTCAGTTGACTATACCTGTGTTTAATTACATAGTATATATTTAAATACAGTATGTGCCTTATGCACTGCAGTATATAATGTGCATTTCTTTCAGTATAACATAGCAGACTGTTGCGCACTCACATGAAATGTTTCATTAAGTAGTTGAATCTAAATATGACTTTTGCCCTTAAAGATTACTGGTATCCTATATGCCTTTTGACACCTCCAGCTGGTTATTCCTTTCCTGTGTTTACTATAAGCAATGCAATTAAATGAGACAAAGTATCACTAAATAATAGACCATCTAAAACAAAGCAATTGAAAAATGTATCCAGATTATAAAAATAAAGCAAGCAATTTTTTAATAATTAAAATCAGTTATCAGAACTGTAGCAAAGTCTTGCTAGTTCATCCCCTCTTTTACTACTGCATGATTACTGAAAATTGTTCTCTGGTGCAACAAAAGCCTAAGGTATAAATGAAAAGCAGATAGTTAACAGTGTGTGAAACAAATTCAGGTCAAAGCAGTAAATGATGCACTGTGGGCTTAATCCTGCGCCATTAAAGTCACTAGTTTTTTTTTTTCCCCATTGAGTTGAGCAGGGGCAGGATCAAGCCCTGTGTGAGGAATTGATTTTTGCGATTTAAGACTATTTCCTCCTGTGTTGACAAAACAAAACGCAGGCACCCTGCCGCAGTGAGTTATGGGGACAGCTTGCAGAACTTGCTGCACTTGAAAGACTGCCAATTAACTGGCAGTGCTTACTGCTACAGAGGGAATTATTGGATACTGTAATCATTAGAATCACCTCGCCAGCCTTGAGTAAAACTTACCAACAGATTCAGTCTCATGATGCCCTTCCCCCCTCTCCCCCCCCCATCAATTTTGACTGGAGAAAAACTAGGAGATAGGAGTGGAGAGAGACATGACCGCTCGGAAATAAATAGAGCAGCTCAAGGGGATATTTGCCAACTTTGGGCATTTTACTGGCTTCAGTGTGAGAAAGAACAAGATATTACTAGCACCATAAGTGTGTACACAGCACTTTCCAAGAAAGCAAGTATGCCAAGCAGTTAACAAAACCCCTGCCCCAAAGAGCTTTCATTGTACAGATGAACAAGTAGACACAAACCAAAATGCAGCAAGGCGTCTGATCACAAGTGGAAGGGTTCCCAGAGCAGATGGGGGTTCAGAAAGAAAGAAATTAGTTTACCTAGGAGTAAAACTTAGGTCAAGTGCAGCTTTTTTTGTTGGCACTGCAGTGTTACCATGAAAGAGGGAATACTATGAGTGCGAATTTACCAACTCTCACTAAGCTCCAAGGGAAAAGCTTTGATTGATGTATTGATACAGAAGAGATTATTAAAGCAAACAAACCAAGGCCTGTAAGCAAGTTGCCAGGGTCCTGACAGATTCTCATGTGACTTAAATTTTAGCAGAGGATCTGGCTCCCACACTTGCAAATTTGTTTAACAGTTTCCTAGAATCCTCTCAAATTCCAAAACTGATGGTAGAAGCCACTAGTTCACTGACTTTGAAACCCAACAGACAAAAATCATTTGTCCCTCTTCTAGGCATGTTACCCTAATAACATTGATGCAAAGATATTGACCAAGATTAATAGGCAAATATCTCCATTGCCACTATTTATTGAGAGACCAGAGAAGGTTTTTTCAAGTCTGACAATGAATGAATAATTCCCAAAGCTGTGGGAATGATTCATGTGGCCCAGGCAAAAGATACACCGGTTATGTGACTGACCTGAGGGAGAGTGCGCCTAGGATCAGATGGAACGGAGCTGCTTAAGAAGAGTGCTGGATAGTGTGGGGGCAGGGTATTGTATAAGATGGATGGAATTTCTTTATAAAACCCACAAGGGTCAAAGTTTTGAACAGCTACTTGGAACCTATTAGCTGTCAGAGAAGCACCCAGCAGAGATGCAGTCAACGCTCTTTTTATTTGTAGTGGCCCTAGAGATGTTTGTACACACACAAAAAATAAATCCAGTATAAATACAAAAGGCTTAGAGAATAGTGCCCTTTATGTGGGCCATGTTTTAACTACTGCTGATCGCCTTACTTCAATGCTTCATGGTATTAAAATAGTTATGGGCATTCTGAGAACTCCCAGACTGGAGTCAATTAAACCAAATCCCAGTTATTAGCATTTAGAAACAAAATATCCACAGATCAATAAAGGAAAAAAAAAATCAATTTGACTCCATTAGTCAAAAAACTTGATAAACACTTAGGGGGTGTTTATTACCTGGCATCCAGAAAAAAGTCATAGTGCAAATTATGTATCTCTGTTGAACGAATTCAAGATTTATTAAAATGGCACAAGCTAATAATATCATGGATTGATAGAATCACAGTAGCAAACATCATCCTTCTCCTGAAGATTAAGTTATTTTAAACACTACGTGACCAGGTGTGCCTGGAGTAGCCCTCAGTGGAAATGCCAAGGTCAGGGCAGGCTGCAAAAAGGAGAGCAGATACCCACCAGTGTTGGGAGTAACACTGAAGTTAAACTCCCCACGCAGTCACAAACTGTGCTTCTGGTCCCCCACACTGGTTATCAAGAAGCAAAGAAATCACAAAGCCCCTTTATTGCATTCCAGTCTCTGGCTCTCAATCAGCACCTAGGTCCAGTACAGTGAGAAGTTATTTAAATAACTCTGCTCACAGCTACAAAATGTTTTTCTGACACCAAAGGGTCAGCCACATTACCAGGTCAGTATAGGTTTGAATCTTACCCCAAAATACACTGCCAGCCAATCTTTTAGTGTCTAAACCAAAGGTTTATTAAAAAGAAAAGAATGAATAAGAAGAGAGTTGTTAAATGGTAAAACAGTCATACAAAGACTATATATCAGGTTCCTAGCAGTATTGGTGCTTGAAAGTCCCTCTGGAACACATCCACAGCTTGGATAGGTCATTCAGTCCTTTGTTCAGAGCTTAATTTGTAAAAAAGTTACTCCAGAGGTAAGAAGCAGGACTGAAGACAAGCAGCAAGCAGGACTGAAGACCAAAATGGAGAAGATGGAGCTGCCTTTTATAGTCACATGGCTTGGGAGCCTTAGAGTTCTGTCCATAGGCATGTCCCTGCCTGCCTTGCTGAGTAATAAGGTGCATCTCTTGCCTTCTCTCAATGGGTCAATTGTAGTCCTTAATGGGCCATCAAAAAGGCTAGGCAGTGCTAATCCCAATCTGTGTGTGTAGGGAGGGGCAGTCTTGCTGCTCCAAATAGAATTGCAATCCTTTAACATTGACACCTTAGTAGGCATTTCTGTTGGCAGTGTGGAACACTGTATGGAATCTGGGGGACATTTCAGGATATCATCAACACCAATGCTGTGTATAAATAAATAAAAGACGACAAATACTGGGAGGGCGGGCTTAGTGCCACCTGAACCTTAGGGAATATTATTCATAGAATCTCAGGGTTGGAAGGGACCTCAGGAGGTCATCTAGTCCAACCCCCTGCTCAAAGCAGGACCAAACCCAACTAAATCATAAATCCCACAGCCAGCAAGCTTTGTCCCCAAAAAAAAAAACTAAAGGAAGAGATTCCCCCATCTCCCTAGGTACCCATTCAGTTCTTTCACACCCTACTAGTGAAAAAAGTTTTCCTATATATCACCTAAACCTCCCCCTCTGCAACTTGAGACCATTACTCCTTGTTCTGTCATCTCCCTCCTCTCTCTCCTCATATGTATTTCCAGCCCCTAATCTTTTTTTTGCCTCTGCTGGACTACTCTCTCCAATTTATCCACATCCTTCTTGTAGTGTGGGGCCCAAAACTGGACACAGTACTCCAGATGAGGCCTCACCAGTGCTGAATAGAGGGGAATGATCACTTCCCTCGATCTGCTGGAAATGCCCCTACTTGTACAACCCAAAATGCCATTAGCCTTCTTGGCAATAAGGGCACACTGTTGACTCATATTCAGCTTTTTGTCCACCGTAACCCCTAGGTTCATGCAGCAGAACTATGGGCTTAGATAATATAAAGGGGCACTCAGTGCTAGAGCACCTCCTTGTGGTTGGGCATGGCAGTTCTCCCTCCATCTGAAGGCCATTGCTGATGGTTGCTTGGGCATTGCAGTGGCCTGGTCTCTTGCCATAACTTGGTCCTTCAGGCATGTCACAATGTAGTCCACTCCTTCTGGTGTAATGAGTCTAACAAATCAGCATCCAAGATCTTGTCTCATGTCTTGTCAACTCTGGGTCCCTTGGTCCTTACTCCTAGTCCTCAGGGCTCTCCAATGGCTTTGTGACCTTCTCTGGCCTCATGCCACCATGTTAGTGGATAGGAGGGAAACCCAGGCCTTCCCACTACACTGGATTCCAGCCCAAGAACCCCATAAAGAGCTGCCAAGGACTGTTTCATTCAACTTTTTGCTACTGCTTCCCAGAGCTTCTTCCTGCTCAGCCTCTCTCAGGCCTTTTCCCCACAGACTAAGTTCCCCCTCATCTCAAGGCCCGTCCCTGGAATCCCCTTAACAAGCCCAAATCAAGTGTATAAACTCAAACCAATTCTCACCCTCCTCAGGCTTCGCCTTTCATACCTTTCAGCTACTCTGGTTCCCCTGCTTTGTTCCTTAACTGAACATCTCCCAGGTGTCTCTCCCCAGAAGTCTAGATCCTGCTCCCTTTTTTAATCAGGTCTTGCCTCTGGAGTCTGCTTTGTCTCTCAGTCTCATTTTCAGACTTTCTGCTTAGGAGAAGACCCTGCTCCCAACTCTCTGTCAGCCTGCTGGTCTCTCCATTCTCTAATTGCTCCCTCTCCCAACAGCCTCCTGCTTTGTCTTGGTTTGTTCTTTGGCACAGCAGGCTCATCATGCGAAGCTACGACCACCACTTCCTTCCTTCATTTTTAGGCAAGATTTTATTTTTGTATATTTATTCTTTCATTCAGTCTAGTATCCTGACAGAAACAAAACAAGGCTTTTTTCTATTCCATTCTCATTAGTTCCTTTAGGGAAAAAAAAGTCTTTTGTTCCACGCTCACAATTTTTATAAAGAATCTTACCTTCCATAGAATATTGCCCTAGAATGCCATAGAACATGATCAGTTTCTTTAGTTTTGCGCACACATTACACATCCCGTCTTTGTCTTAATAAATTTAACTTAACATTGTGCCTTAAATGATAACACTCTAAAAACGTCTACTTTACTTCCTCACCATGACAGAAAAGTGAAGTATCTTTGGTTTTTGAGCATCCATCCTAGAACCTTCACTCTTGTTTCTTTAGTCCATAGCTCTTGCTATTCCCTTGCAAGCTCCTTCATGACCTCACTTTTAAATTTTTGTCTGCTTACAGGTATCTTCATGTCCGCCTCCCCATTTTTAGAGCATGTTTTGCTGCTTTGTCAGCCATCTCATTTCCAGGTATTCTGATATGTGCCAAAATCCATGCTATTGTTATGCAGATACCTGCTTGCATTATTTCCATAGTTAGGAACATTATTTCAATTATGTCATTTCTCCTTTTCAGAGTCCCTGTTCTGATTGTCATAATGCTCGACAAGGAATCAGATAAAATTACAGCTGCAGCCAGTCACACATCTCTTATCCAGGTTAGTACCAACATTATCCCATTAGTTCAGCTGTCAGAATGGTCATATAATTTGATAGTATTTTTAATTTCTGGATTCCAAGATTAGGAACACACAAAGCTGCACCCAGTCTACCTGTGCTGTCATATTTTGATCCATCTGTATAGACTTGACAAAGGTGGCTCAATTTTGCCCAAATTCAGAAATGTCATAATGTTTTTTTTCCTTCCCTTGTTTTTCTCATACAATCCCAAATACACAAAAGGGGGAATAACTGTCCAGCTGTTGTTTGATTTCCCATGACTACAAGTTTTTAATTATCTCAATTTCTCTGTTTTACACACCTCCTTTACCCATTTTTGGAGCAAATCTATGGCAATCCATAACAGTTTGTTTACTAACCTCCCAGTAGTCCTCATAAATCTGTGGTGTACTTCTATTTTTGAGATTCCTTTTTTACTTTTGCCCAAAAGATTAGATCTAAACAGTTTCATCCTTACTTTTATAGGTGCTTCTCTGCTGGCTATTTGCAGCATGCACACTGGCATTATCATTGTGCCACATGCCAACTGCAGAGCTTGGACCTGGAGCAGGTCCAAGTTTCTAAGAGTTGTTTTTGAGGCTGAACCAAAAGCTTGGAAACCATAGTCTAAAATTGGGCTTATCACTGATGTATATATCATCACCACCACCACCTTCATACCGGCACCCTATTTGTTTCCAGCTACGCTTTTAAGTAAGTTCATCCTACTTTTACACTTTTGTATGATATTATCTGTGACCTTTCTACATTAATCTATCATCAAGGAACATCAACTTTTGAACTATCTGATTTCTTTATGGTGAAAAAATTATGTCCCATTCTTCCCTAATTTTCTTCCTGGTTAAAAGCATTCCCTTTGTTTTTGCAAATGAGAATTTAAATCCTCAGAATTTCCAAGTGGGGAAAATGCTTGGAGTGCCTCCTTTGTCTTTTCCACAGCTACTCTTTAGGTCTTTTATGCTTCGTCCATAAAGCACAGTCATCTGCAAAAAGGGGAAATACCTATTCCTGTCAGCACGCTTTCTGGGAGGTCATTGATCATAATGGAAAACAAAATAGGGCAGATAGTACTCCCTTGTGGAGTTCCATTTGTAAGCTAGTAGGTTTTTGATAAAGCTGTTCTCACTTTGATTTGTATTATTCCATCACTTAAAAAGTCCCTTATTCACCAAAATATTCTCCCTTTTATTTCAGTTTTGGCTAGTTTACATAGGAGGCCTTCCCTACATAGCATGTCATATGCTTTTTCAATGTCCAGGGAGAGCATCATAAAGTTCTTAATCTGTAAGCTTTTTTGGATTTCAGTTTCTAATCTCACTATATGGTCACTGTGCATCTTCCTTTTATGAAACCACTTTGTACCCCTGTTATAAGACTAGTGGAATACTTTAAGAATAATTTTATATTTATATTTTTCCCCCACACTTGATACAAGGACAATAAGCCTATAAGCATTAGGTCTTGTATGTATCTTGCCTGATCTCCTAATTGGTATCACCAATACATATTTCCATTCTGTTGGCATCAGTCCTTCCTCCCCACCCCCCAGTATAACCATAATAGATTCTTTAGACTCTCTTCTGAGAAGTGTTAAAGATAGTATAAGTAATAAAATGCTTCACCTGGAGCTGAATTTTTCCTTTTTCTAATGGCTGCAATAAACTCCTCCACAACATTTTTGTTTAACACATCATCAGTGTATGCTCTCCAGCCATTTAATAGTTCACAGTTATCATCCATAAGCCTCCATTTTCCCCCTCCCACAAAGCTCATTGTTTGAGTCTTATCACTACTGACCTTTCGGAATTTTTTTTTTTTTTTTTTTTGCTAAAGTGTCTGCCTTTCCTAAGTTGGAGACTTATCTCAATTTCATTGTTTACAATAAGACCAGGCATACATGTACTTCTACTTCAGATTCCATTCATTCTGTGAATTTACTTGCATGTTTCTGAATGCTTTGAATCTTTGTTCACTTTCTTTTTTTGGTCTTTCATAATCATTTATGCCACTACCTTACATATTCTATAATTCATTAAGTCTTAACTATTCATTGTGTGTTTTGCTTTCTTGTATGCCTTATTTCTTTTCTTGATTGCTAGCTTCCAATCCTCGTGCCACTCGAGAACTGGATTTCTAAACCGGGGGCAATATGATGTTTTGTAGATGGCCAGATCGGCTCCTATAGTTCCTATTATTACATTGTTAGAGAATTCTCCTAGGTTGTCACTTGTATAGTTACTACATATCTATCAGCTTTAACCTTGAAAATGTCCCAAATCAGCTTTTTGAAAATCCCAGTTAGGAACACTTTTGGGGTTTTTTGACATTATCTTGGTCTTAGTACTCAATAAGCATAGGACAATGATTACATCCCTTTCCATCTTCTTTATGACTTTTCCAGCTGCATTTACTAGCTATAGTAGTTGCAATCCCCAGATCCAAAATAGAAAAAAAAAATCCATCCACTGAATTAAATCTAGTAAATGCTCCTGTATTCAATATTACCAGGTTATGCACATCAATAAATTGTTCTAAGCATTTACCATTTAGGTCAGTTTTCTTACTTCCCCATAGCTCATTATGGCTATTCAAGTCTCCCCAAATTATGGCTGGGTTTTTGACATTATTAACTATTTTTCTAGTTCTAAAATAAACTATTTTACATGGATTATAAACATTGTAACTCCATATATGAATTTTTTCTGTATGAGAATCTCAATAACATTATATTCAAATGCTATAGTTGCATTTGCACATGCATTTTGAGTCCCTTTTTTATAAATATACAAATGCCCCTTGTTTACCAGATCCCTCTGGAATAGATCATATCCAGGTAGATTAAACACAGGTTTACTAGTTAGACATGTTTCTTGGACACACATTACATCTGGCTATTTTCCCATTTCAAAGGTGCAGTTAATTACTTCTATAATGAACTCTAAACTTCTCTTTACCTACAAGCAATACACTATCTCCCATATTCTCCTCCCTGATCAGAGATGTGTTATGCTGCCCTGTACATCTACTCTCTTACTTGTGTTTTTCTGTTTTCTGCACTGAGTAGCCTCTGCATAGGACTCTTTTGGAATAATTTTAATATTTGTATTTCTGTAGCCTGTTCTACTACTGCAGATTCTTTATGTGCTGTATTGTGCTTTCCTATTGCTGCATTTTGGTTCTGTTCCTGCTTTATGTTTACGGCACCTCGTTGTTCCCTTACAAATGGCTACCACCAGTAGCGTAGCTGGTGGGTGGGGGGGGGAGAGCAGAGCAGTGGCCGCTCCCCCACTGAGCATCTTGGTGCCTTTTTAATTTTTACTCACCTGGCGGGGCTCCAGGTCTTTGGTGACACTTCGGCAGTGGGCCCTCACTCATGAGCAAGAGTGAAGGTTCCACCGCCAAGGTGCCGCCGAAGACCCGGAGCACCGCCAGGTGAGTAAAAGCACCACAGTGGGTGGCACCTTTTTTTTTTTTTTAAATCACTCCCCCTCTTCCCTCCACCTGGCTATGCCACTGGCTACTATGTGTCTAAACCTTTGACAACTATAGCACTTTGTGGGGTGCGGATAGGGAGGGGAATATATGGTTTAACCCAGAAAGATTGATACCACATTTGGATCCTATCTGGAAGTGTCCCACCTTTAAGTGTTATGCGTCTAGCTGTAGACGGCCATTTTTTCCCTCTCTCTTCTACTAAGTAGCCATTTAACAAACATTATTTCACCTATACTCTTTTTAATATCATCCTCAGACAACCCTAGCAGCATTCCATATATAACCCCCCCACCCTGCCTTCATCAGGAATTTAGGCATTTGACAAGCAACTTTCATTTTCTCTAAGGTTACAGTTTAGAGAGGCTTTTCCAGCTTGCTCCTTATGTGTATGTTCTATCAAAAGATCTCCACCCCACATTCTTTTATCTCTTTGTATGTCACCAACACTGCTTCATCCATTCCACCATTTTCAGGGAAGCTAACAACATCTCTTATTTTCACATCTACTGTCACTGATTTGACAATTATAAAATGGTGACTTTTACCTTGTTCTTCCATGTCTAGGCATTCCTTCTTCAAATCCTGATATTTCTAGCACCTCCCCCCCCCCCTTTCCTGATCTGAGATCATGCCTCATCCCCTGCTTCTTCACCTTCATAGTCCAAGGCAACTTTCTCTCCCCCTCCCCTCTTTGCTAGTTTCAATGTTCATCTTCCTTTCAACTGGCCACCAGCTGCAGTCCTGGACCCAGCTGACTCCTACAGCCCAGACTCACCATCTTCAGCCAGACACCAGCTCCAGCCTACCAGCTGACTCACTTCTCCAGCCCTATCACAGCACCCTTCTGCTACCAGCTTCCTCTTTCTATACACTCTGCTCCTGCCCAGCTGGCCTGCATGATCAGTTAAGCCTCACTCTCCAGGTGCAGCTTGGTGCATTGATTGGCTTCCTGAGCCCACAGAAACCCATTCGCGTACTGTGTGGGGTATACACCCATCACACTGATATAAAATGGGACTCAAAATAAACATTAGCAGGAAGATTTCTTACCAAATCATCTAAAGTCCACTTAAAAAGATTCCATGCCAGCAGTTTTCCTTATCTTAAAAATCTAGAACAAGACAGAGCTATCTCTGCTCCTTATAACAATTAGATACAACCCAGACTTCCCTCCAGGAGACACTGAGCCCATTATATAAAAGTGGGCCTGCAAAGTATAGGGCAATTAATTAAAGGGGAAGAACTGACACATGCTCATACATTATCTATACACAAAGTTTTGTATAAGGTACCAAAAAAGTCTAAGAACAGCTGGTAAGGGGCAGGGGGTGATTTTTATGCCTGTAATAACTGAAATAAACACAGCTCCTCACATATGGACACACATGGAGCTTCATATATTTGCATATTGGAATGTATTTAGATTTATACACTTTAAAAAGGGTGCATATTTATATACTCTGTGCACCCTTGACACAATTTAAAAATACATGTTACAGAACTCCAACACTTAGTAGAATGTACATTTAGTAGAAAATGGTGTACAGGATGGGCTTTCAGATATTTATAACTTTGTTATTCCTAAACTAAAATTTATTCATATATGTCAAAAGCTTTAGTCCTTACTGAAGGCTAAATGTGTCGCAACTTCAAAGTTGTAACTCAGAATGAGTTTTTTTCTAAGCACAAAGCAAGTATGAAAATCGATTAGCCCATGAAAGATATTTTCCCCCATGTTAAAAAAAACTCAGAAATGGTCAGGGGAATTTAACCAATCTTGTAAAATAAAATCACTCTTGTACTGAAATTTTTTAAAGGTATAAGTGCCTGAAAATAGGAACTTAAAATAAGTTCCTTCATATCCTACCTATGTTTCTAGCATGATGCAATTTATAATTAGATAATTTTTGGTTTGAGCTTTATGTGAAAGTATACAAGTAACTGTTGCCAGATATGAGTGGTGTTTGCAGGCATAAAGAAAACACACTTCTTTTCAGTCTCACTAATTTTTTGATGCATGCATGGCATAGAAATAAATCAGTTTTAGGAATATGATTGTGCTATAGGATTTTATTCCATTCAATTACCATTTTAAATATGAAGCAAAAGTCTCAATTCTAATGGAGTGTCAGCTCTGCCTTGGTACTACCAGTCCCCCATTTCAGGGTGTAATGTTGTTATAGTGGAATGTTATCAGGAAATAAGAATATTGCAGTAAAGTATCAAGCTGGGTATTCAAGGGAATAGTGAGAGAATCCCAGATAGAACCTACCTATGATCATCACACAGGGATAGTGCTTACTAATATTGGCCCTGATTCTGCAAACATAGGCTTGTGTTTAACATTTTGTGTGTGAGTAGTTCAATAGGTGTGTTAGAGTTCAGCAAGTGTGTGTTTGCAGGACCGGGAACTAAAGCTGAGCTGCTGTGAAAGTTCAGGGCTCCTTTATTCTGCTCTTACCCTGGAAATAATTCATTAGCATTAGAGCACTTTTTTACCTGTGCTGAAACTCACAGGTGAATTCTAGACTGAAATATCTTACCTGAGTTAAATAGTTATTCCATCCCTACTGATTAATCAACATGTCTACTGTTTATTTTTCTATATTATGAAAGTGTTTTATTGTGGCCAGTATATACATAGAATCATAGGGTTGGAAAGGACATCTAGTCCAACCCCCTGCTCAAAACAGGACCAATCCCTGAGTTGCCCCTCAAAGATTGAACTAACAACCCTGGGTTTAGCAGACCAATGCTCAAACCACTGAGCTATCCCTCCTCCTAAAGCATGTAGAAATGATTTAACCTCATCAATCTACACATATATAGTCATTAGTGGTAAATAAGAGAAACCCTGAGGTGAAGAGGAAAGAAAAAAATAAATAGAATGGATTTCAAAAGAGAAGGAAGAGAGGGGCACAAAATGGCAGGGAAGGGAGCAGGAGGGAGGGGGAGGAACAAGACTGCTGCTGCTGCTAGGTTTTGGAGAAAGTTAATGAGAAATTAGGCGCTTGTGGACCACATTAAGTTTGGTAAACAGAGAGCACAAGCATTCCAAAGTGACCAGAAGGGGGTTGGTGGGATTAGAGGTGGAGGGGAAGGAATATAAAAGAAGGAAGGAAGAGTGGGGCTGGTTTAGGAGCGATGTCACCAGCAGTCTGGCCAGCAGCCCCCAAAAGAGGCAGGTTATCAGTGGCAGAACCTGGAGGATCACATTTCATTATCCCCCTGCTTCCCCAACACTGTCCCACTCCAGCACCCTTGGTCTTTTTTATTGGGGAAGAAGCAAGGGGGCAGAGAAAAAGTGGGTGTCTTAAACTGGGTGCCTCAAATTAGTGGAGACTTTAAAAATGTGGGCTTAAGTGACTTGTGGGAGGAGAGAACAGTTATTGTGGAGAAAGGCTGCATTGTTGCAGGACTTGCTCCAGAAACAGCAGAACAGATGCAAGAGCAGAAGTTGAAGAGCTTAGAGGAGAGCCATGGTTGGTTTTAGGGTGGTAGATGGGGCATCGGGAGCTATTGGCTAAGCTGCCTTTCCCTCACCAAAGAGACTAAGGCTGTTGCAGAGGGACAGTGAGCAGCAAGGAAGGAAGGGAGTGGGCAAAGTGATTGTGCTGGTTCTAACACCAGTAGCCTGCCTCTTTGAAGACCTCGTGGCTGGACTGACATCCCAGAAATGGAGGAGACCTTTCAAATGGTCCTTTCTGCTTTTGTAGTTCAGCCTGCCTGCAGCATTGGGAGCAACCTGTATGTGAGCAGCCACCCATTTGCTCTTCTTCTTTATTTCCTGGAGCAGCCAATGAGAGCCAGGCATGTGGGGACTCACAAGCTATGAAAACTGGGCCCCTAAGTGTCTCAAGTTGGGTACTCAAAATTAATGGACACTTATAAACATTTTGCAACTTAATGATTTCAGCACCTTCCTTGCCTGTAAGATGTGTGCAATGACACCCATCCACGTTCAGAAAGCACATTGAGATCTCTGGATGAAAAAAGCCAGGCAGGAGCTAGATGGTAGGATGATTATTAGGTGTTACTAACCTCAGGAGAAAAATGTTATATTGTGTAAGTGCAATGTGTCATTGATAAAATGCCACCCAGGAATAACCAGTACCTGCTTATTTCAAACCTAGCATTTTCCTACTGCATGACTCTTGTAGCTACACTACCTACCTTATGAGCAGGAAAGGTCCCAGTGGAAGTTTATAATTACTTGCTTAACATGATGTTGTTTCAACATTTAACTTGTAGCCTGAAGGCTCCCAGCTAGACATGCATCACTGCATGCTGAATGAGATTTTTTTCACTGTCAAAAAGATGTCTGATTCAATTTATGGAATCAAAGCAGGTTTTGTTAAGTGTATTACCTTCAGATCCAGCATGACTCAGGTAGAAACAGGAAGATAAATTGAATTGCTTCCCACTGGGTAGGCTGAAGGGTTTCTTTGGGGAGGGTGTGGAGGGAAATAAGGGAAGGGGGAATTATATGTGGGTTTGGTTTTGTTTCTTTGTGGGTTTTTTGCTATATTAATTATTTGAAAGCAGGGCTGCCCAGAGGATTCAGGGGGCCTGGGGCAAAGCAATTTCGGGGGGCCCTTCCATAAAAAAAATTGTAATACTATAGAATACTATATTCTCATGGGGGCCCCTGTGGGGCCCGGGGCCTGAAGCAAATTGCCCCACTTGCCCCCCACCCCAGGCGGCCCTGTTTGAAAGACAAATCTGATCAGAGATAGTCCAACCTTGGGTATGCCCACACAGCAAAACAAGACTCACAGCAGCGAGGCTCAGAGTTTGGGTCAGTTGAGGCTCACGCTGCGAGGCTAAAAATAGCAGTGTAGATGTGCAGGCTGGGGCTGGAGCCTGGGCTCTGACACCCAGTGAAGGGGAAGGGTCTTGGAGCCCAGGCTCCTGCCCAATCCCGAACTTCTACATGCCTGTTTTTAGTCCTGCAGTGCAAGCTCTGCGAGCCAGACTCAGTTGACCTGGGCTTTGAGACTTGCTGCCATAGGTCTTTTTGCACTGTGTAGACATACCTGTAGAGATGACATGTGAAGATTTTAGAGTGACTCCTTTATTTAATGCTAGCCCCTTCCTCAAAAGACAGGCTTCATAGATTCTAGGACTGGAAGGGACCTCGAGAGGTCATTGACCTCATGGCAGGACCAAATACTGTCTAGCCCATCCCGGATAGACATTTATCTAACCTACTCTTAAATATCTCCAGAGATGGAGGTTCCACAACCTCTCTAGGCAGTTTATTCCAGTGTTTAACCACCTTGACAGTTAGGAACTTTTTCCTAATGTCCAACCTAAACCTCCCTTGCTGCAGTTTAAGCCCATTGCTTCTTGTTCTATTCTTAGAGGCTAAGATGAACAAGTTTTCTCCCTCCTCCTTATGACACCCTTTTAGATACCTGAAAACTGCTATCATGTTCCCTCTGTGTTCTCTTTTCCAAACTAAACAAACCCAATCCTTTCAGCCTTCCTTCGTAGGTTATGTTCTCTAGACCTTTAATCATTCTTGTTGCTCTTCTCTGGACCCTCTCCGATTTCTCCACATCTTTCTTGAAATGCGGTGCCCAGAACTGGACACAATACTCCAGTTGAAGCCTAACCAGTGCAGAGTAGAGCGGAAGAATGACTTCTCATGTCTTGCTCACAACACACCCGTTAATGCATCCCAGAATCATGTTTGCTTTTTTTGCAACAGCATCACACTGTTGACTCATATTTAGCTTGTGGTCCACTATAACCCCTAGATCCCTTTCTGCCGTACTCCTTCCTAGACAGTCTCTTCCCATTCTGTATGTGTGAAACTGATTGTTCCTTCCTAAGTGGAGCACTTTGCATTTGTCTTTGTTAAACTTCATCCTGTTTACCTCAGACCATTTCTCCAATTTGTCCAGATCATTTTGAATTATGACCCTGTCCTCCAAAGCAGTTGCAATCCCTCCCAGTTTGGTATCATCTGCAAACTTAATAAGTGTACTTTCTATGCCAATATCTAAGTTGTTGATGAAGATATTGAACAGAGTCGGTCCCAAAACAGACCCCTGCAGAATCCCACTTGTTATACCTTTCCAGCAGGATTGGGAACCATTAATAACTACTCTCTGAGTACGGTTATCCAGCCAGTTATGCACCCACCTTATAGTAGGCCCATCTAAGTTGTATTTGCCTAGTTTATTGATAAGAATATATTGCGAGACCGTATCAAATGCCTTACTAAAGTCTAGGTATACCACATCCACCGCTTCTCCCTTATCCACAAGACTCGTTATCCTATCAAAGAAAGCGATCAGATTAGTTTGACATGATTTGTTCTTTACAAATCCATGCTGGCTATTCCCTCTCACCTTACCACCTTCCAAGTATTTGTAGCTGATTTCCTTAATTACTTGCTCCATTATCTTGCCTGACACAGAAGTTAAACTAACTGATCTGCAGTTTCCTGGGTTGTTTTTATTTCCCTTTTTATAGATGGGCACTATATTTGCCCTTTTCCAGTCTTCTGGAATCTCTCCTGTCTCCCATGATTTGCCAAAGATAATAGCTAGCGGCTCAGATACCTCCTCTGTTAGCTCCTTGAGTATTCTAGGATGCATTTCATCAGGCCCTGGTGACTTGCAGGCATCTAACTTTTCTAAGTGATTTTTAACTTGTTCTTTTTTTATTTTATCTTCTAAACCTACCCCCTTCCCATTAGCATTCACTATGTTAGGCATTCCTTCAGACTTCTTGGTGAAGCCCGAAACAAAGAAGTCATTAAGCATCTCTGCCATTTCCAAGTTTCCTGTTACTGTTTCTCCCTCCTCACTGAGCAGTGGGCCTACCCTGTCCTTGGTCTTCCTCTTGCTTCTAATGTATTGATAAAAAGTCTTCTTGTTTCCCTTTATTCCTGTAGCTAGTTTGAGCTCATTTTGTACCTTTGCCTTTCTAATCTTGCCCCTGCATTCCTGTGTTGTTTGCCTATATTCATCCTTTGTAATCTGTCCTAGTTTCCATTTTTTATATGACTCCTTTTTATTTTTTAGATCATGCAAGATCTCGTGGTTAAGCCAAGGTGTCTTTTGCCACATTTTCTATCTTTCCTACCCAGTGGAATAGCTTGCTTTTGGGACCTTAGTAGTGTTGCTTTGAAAAACTGCCAACTCTCCACAGTTGTTTTTCCCCTCAGTTTTGATTCTCATGGGACCTTACCTATCAGCTCTCTGAGCTTACCAAAATCCACCTTCCTGAAATTCATTGTCTCTATTTTGCTGTACTCCCTTCTACCCTTCCTTAGAATTGCAGAGTCTATGATTTCATGATCACTTTCATCCAAGCTGCCTTCTACTTTCAAATTCTCAACGAGTTCCTCCCTATTTGTTAAAATCAAGTCTAGAACAGCTTCCCCCCAGTAGCTTTTTCAACCTTCTGAAATAAAAAGTTGTCTGCAATGCAGTCCAAGAACTTACTGGATGGTCTGTGCCCCGGTGTGTTATTTTCCCAACATATATCTGGATAGTTGAAGTCCCTCATCACCACCAAATCTTGGGCTTTGGATGATTTTGTTAGTTGTTTTAAAAAAAGCCTCATCCACCTCTTCCACCTGGTTAGGTGGCCTGTAGTAGACTCCTAGCATGACATCACTCTTGTTTTTTACCCCTTTTAGCCTAACTCAGAGACTCTCAACACTTCTGTCTCCTATGTCCATCTCCACCTTGGTCCAAGTGTGTACATTTTTAATATATAAGGCAACACCTCCTCCCTTTTTCCCCTGTCTATCCTTCCTGAGCAAGCTGTACCCATCCACACCAACATTCCAATCATGTGTATTATCCCACCAAGTTTCGGTGATGCCAACAATGTCATAGTTGTATTTATTTATTAGCACTTCCAGTTCTTCCTGCTTATTACACATACTTCTCGCATTTGTATATAGGCATCTAAGATACTGATTTGATCTTGCCTCCCGGTTTTGCCCTGACCCTCTTTTCTCTCTGCCATATGGCCCACGCTCCCTCCTATTTCTGACCCATCTCCCAGGTCTCCATGTTCCCCACTTACCTGTGGGCTTTGTTCACCTGTCCGCGTCGAACCTAGTTTAAAGCCCTCCTCACTAGGTTAGCCAGTCTGTGAGCAAATAGGGTCTTTCCCCTCCTCGAAAGGTGAACACCATCTCTGCCTAGCAGTCCTTCCTGGAATAGCATCCTGTGGCCAAGGAAGCCAAAGCTCTCCTGGCAACACCATTCACCTCCACGATGCACCTGTCTCTGCCCGGGCCCCTACCTTTGACAGGAAGAATCGAAGAGAATACCACCTGCGCTCCAAACTCCTTCACCCATACTCCCAGAGCCCTGTAGTCATTCTTGATCTGCTCAGTGTCACACCTCACAGCATCATTTGTGCCCACATGGATGAGTAGCATGGGGGTAGTAGTCAGAGGGCTGGATAATCCTCGACAATGCCTCTGTAACATCTCGGATACGGGCCCCAAGCAGGCAGCATATCTCCCCAGATGAAATGTCAGGGCGACATCCAAGACTCTAATTTACAGAAAAACCAACAGGTGACCTGTTAACCAAGAAGTATCTTCCTGCATATGGAATTGTACAAAAAATAGTACAGTTGGCTAAGCAGATGCTCAGCTAAAGACTGATCCAAAGCCCACGGAAGTGAATGGGAGTCCTTCCAATTAATTTCATAGCATTTTGTTCAGCCTCCTAATCATCTAACTGCTCCAGCAACTTATATCCAACCCTAATGTTCTGGAACATATGTTCTGCCATTCATTGCATGGTATCCGTTGTATTGATTTTCATCTTTGAGACAAATCTTCCAGGCTGCCAGATAAAATTGCAATCTATATTTTTCTTATGATTCCATTTGCTCCAACTGGCATGCATTATATTTCTACTAATATGTGTTTGCTATTGCATGGGTACGACACTAAATATTTATCATTGACCTAATGGGGATAGAATTAGGTCAAAACTAAATGATTTTGAAAATCCCATCCCTAATTTTTAAAGGAATAACAAAATGTCTTGTGAGTTGGTATCTCCTTTTTTAAACTGAAAGATGAATTTGTAAAATCTGGTGGCATTACATATATAACAGTAAATTCAAAATTCCCTGGAGTATTTTTTTAATCTTAAATTCCATGATGGCTAGTGAATATCTTTCCATTCCATTTTTCTGTTCATCACTAGTATGGGGATTAAAAGGAAAAGCCATGACTCCAGACCAAACTTTATCGCCTGTGGGGTACTCCCCAGTTTGAAAATCTTGGTACTAACTGGAAGGCAGAAATCTGGGGGGTGGGATCACACATGACCCCATCTCCCCCCATACCTCTAAGGGGTGCAAATATACTTGCTCGCCCTGGGTGCTAAAATGCATAGTTATGGCTCAGAGCTCTGTGTTGTTCTGCAGGCCTGAGAGTAGTAATAGATTTTCACAAGCAAGCAGATATCACCTGTATTACATTGAGAGAGCAGAGCTGGTGAGAGCAGGTGCCATTTTCAGCGTCACTTTTTATAATAAAACTACACTTTCATGCACAGTAAACATGTAGTACTCTATATAAGATCAGCCAGAGTCCTCAGTGAACCACTAACTAGCAAAGTGGAATGAGTTAAGGATGGAACTCAAGTGCCTGCTTCTCCTCCACTCAGTTATACCAATTTTAGATTCGTGTAACTTACTACAATTCAATTACTTCTGATTTACCCCAGAAGATAAAAGTCCCGAGTCTTAATTCTGAATTTCTTGGTTATTACTGTATTCAGCAGAAGTTTTTTATTTTTTTAATTTAGGACCTGATCCTGAAGCTGCATCATACTAGCCAATTTAAAGTGAAGTTACATTGAAGTCACTTAATCCATTATATACCTGCCTAAAAGTCTTATTGATACAATATTGATACATCTAACATAGGAAGGAATTCCAGAAATTAAATATGTGCTCTCCGGATAGCTTTAATAAGCACATGCAATAGGTTAGGTCAAAAACTGCACATGAAAAAATATTGCAGGTACAAAAGGTGTACATGTGGGGTAAAGAAGGCTGTTTATGTTTTCTTCAGACAAATTTCTACAGCAAAAGTTGGGCATCTGTATTAACTGCTTTTTCTTTGAAAATCCTGCCTTCATATTCTAAAGCAATCAGTATTTCTGCTATAAAATGTTATTAAAGTTTACAACAGTTATCAACTTAGTGTATGCAATCCTACTATTATAGCAATCCTCGTTAGCTGAATGATATCACTTGCTATTTTGTTTTACTCTTCTATGGAATTAATAACAAGAAGCTGTCTGATGTTATGCAAACACATACTAGGTCTTCGGTTTTTGAAACACTGTATCACCCACAAAAAACTGCACTATTTCATCAGCCTCCTCTCTGCACAATACAAGAAACACATATGATCTTTAGAGGGTTCTGGACTAGGGAAGTATGAGTAAGATACAAACTGCTGAATATTTTCACTCGAAATGTGATTCAGATCTTTATTGATATAACAGTTTCATTCATTTGCATTTTTATTTTTAATATCAATGGTGTGGCTGTACTTTCCAGTTTTAGCTGGGAAGCGGAAGTACCAAAATAGCATGAGAAAAGGTCTTGCTGCCTTTCCAATGCTTGACAGGAAGTACTGGCAGTCTCATGAGAGAGCCTCATCTCATCTGGATTCCCTAGTCAAATCAATGTAGATAAGAAAAACATTAAAACTTCTGGATTTCAAACACTTCTGGCCATCCATCTTGACAGATGAAAGGAGACACAACAAAGTCAGTCCATCAGTGGTGCTTAGGTATGGGAAAGGAGCCTGATGTGTGAGTGACAGACCTTCCCACAGTGGCTACAGGTCCACTCACCAGATGGAGATTGGAGCATATTCTGCTTCCTGACTTGCCTGCGGGCCTCAGCCTGGGCTCTCTGATGGCTCTTCATGGTGACTACATCAGCCTTAATCTGGCTTCTCTAAACTGAGTGATTGTGGGCAGGATTTTCCCAGTTGTCAGTGGGAATGCTGAATTTCTTGAGGCCTTGCTTCACCTTGTTGCTGTATCGGAGGTTTGGCCTTCCTCTGAGTGATGGGCGGTACTTAAGATGGCCATAGAGCACAGCCTTCAGCAGACAATCTTGAGGCATGTGCTCCACATGTCCCAACCAATGAAGCCTGCAAACATCCAGCATAGTCTGCATAGATTGTAGGCTGATTCTCTCAAGGATCTCACTGTTGGTGATCTCTTGGTCCCAAGTAACTCCAGGAATTTTTCTAAGACAGCAGAGATGGAAATGGTTCAATCTCCAATCCTTCTTGGAGTACATAACCTAGCTTTCACAGCCATAAAGGAAGGTACTCAGTTCACAAGCCCTGATAGACGGACACCTTTGTGTTCAGGGTTAGCAAATTGTTGTTCCAGACACAGGAGGTAAGTTTTTGCCAAAAGTAACAGAAGCTTTGTCGATTCTAGCATCAAGTTCTTTATTAAATGAAGCTGGTAAGAATGAGGAGAGCAGTGATCCACATGATCCAGAGCTTCATTATTGACATCGATTTTAGGTGGAATGTTGGTACGTTGTGACATAACTGTTTTCTTGATACTGATTACCATACCAAACTTGTAAAAGAGGGGTAGCTGTGTTAGTCTGTATCCACAAAAACAATGAGTCCAGTGGCACCTTAAAGACTAATAGATTTATTTGGGCATAAGCTTTCGTGGGTAAAAAAAACCTCTTCAGATGCACAGAGTGAAAATTACAGATACAGGAATAAATATATATTGGCACATGAAGAGAAGGGAGTTACCGTACAAATGGAGAACCAGTGTTGACAAGGCCAATTCAGTCAGGGTGGATGTAGTCCACTCTCAATAATCGATGACGAGGTGTCAATACCAAGAGAGGGTAATTGTTTTTGTAGTGAGCCAGCCACTCCCAATCCCTATTCAAGCCCAAATTAATGGTGTTAAGCTTGCAAATGAATTGTAGCTCTGCAGTTTCTCTTTGAAGTCTGTTTTTGAAGTTTTTTTTTGTCGAAGGATGGCTATTATTAAATTAATAAATCTGTTATTGAATGTCCAGGGAGACTGAAGTGTTCTACTGGCTTTTGTATGTTACCATTCCTGATGTCTGATTTGTGTCCATTTATCATTTTATGTAGCGACTGTCCAGTTTAGCCAATGTACATGGCAGAGGGGCATTGCTGGCACATCAGGAATGGTAACATACAAAATAATATCTTTGCTCAGCCTGGTCAGCAATGTGCTTGCAAGAGTCCTGCTGAAAAGGCTCCAAGCCCTTGCTGAGTCTACCCTGAGACCTGGTGTGGGTTCAGAGCTGGACACTCTATGACTGACATGTCCTTCACACTGTGCTTGTTGCAAGAAAAAAGCCGTGAACAACCGGAGATGAGTATTAAAATGGACAATAGTAGAATAGACTCCCTGTAAAGGAGGATTTTTTCTTAATTCACTTCCGTTAGTGTCCCCGGAAGCATGGAGGTTTATATCTATTATATTTTTATCCACACATTATCCATGCAAATGTATAATGCTTTTGAAAATCCTGTTAAGCATTTGAAGTCTGTGGTATCTTGTGGCAATGAGCTTAACAGGTTAATTATGCATAGCGTTAAAAAAATTCCTTCTATTGGTTTGAAAGTTGTTGACTTTCAATTTCCTTGAAAGTCCCTAGGCTTTTTATTTATTATTATTATTATTATTATTATGAGATAGGGTAAAAAGGAGCAACCAATTTATCTGTTTTATTCCTATCAGTGTTTTGTGATATGTCAGTTGTGTGTTCTCTCTAAATAGTCCCAAACTTTTCCAGCTGTCCTTAAACTGAAGTCTCTCCAAGCCTCGGATAATTTCACATTCATCTCTGACCCCTTCTACTTTTGCGACATCCTTCTGGAGATGGAATGACCAAAACTGAGCACAATATTCCAGGGGAGGGCATGCTGCTGATTTTAATAATCACATTGGAACAGTTTCAGCATTATTTTTTATTCTATTCCTTATCCATCCTACTGTCTTCAATGGACTCTTTAGATCAGAGACTGTCTGGATGCGTACATCCAGTACAATGCCCAACCCTCTTGGTCCCCGTAAAATAAGTATTTTGAAAGAGAACCTGGAAATTTTGTTAAAGAACTTGACACACCCATTGCTTACAGCCTATCAAATTGCTATTGCATAAGGTAGAGCAATTCTGAGTCCCCAAACTCTTTCACTTATTGCAATGATGTATGTGAGACCCTGTTCTGCACAATATGTGCTACACTGCTCTCAGAGAACACACAGTAGTGTACACCTCAATCTTTCCAAAACAAAGGTAAATAAAGAGTTCTAATTAGAAACCTTGAGGCAGGGAAACATGCTCACGTCAATCACCCTCAAAACATCCATCCTTACCTCTGAGATCTGCAGTCTTGCTAACACTGGAAACTATAAAAAGGAACATTTTGGGGGGAACATTTCTATCCCAAAAAAGAAAAATACAAAACATTTCAATGTTGCATTTTAAGTCCACAAAAATACATCCGACTGGTGCTGGAGGAGATAGTCTATGGAAATACAAACTGCTTTTGGAGGGACTGAATAGGAAAATGCTAGGTACTTGGCTAAAAAATTGGGCTTGGCTATCAATTAGCATGCATCAGGAACACATTTTAGTTTTAGACCAAATAATCGTGACTCCGTCTCTGCATGTAAATATATACACATATGCTCAAAGGAATGTGAAGAACAGCGTTGGACTATGTTAGTAGAAATATTTCTGTGCATAAACGTTGTGTTAATGTAAAATGGCCTTTAGATGGTGCTATTGCTATACTTTTATTTATCATTGTATAAGTTGCCCGTTCAAGGTATGCAGGGCTCTTACTGCTCCAAACTGTGGTATCCGAAGAGGTACTCTAGCTATATTCACATCCTTGTGACTCCCCATTGTTTTTAACTTGCTTCTTAGAGAAGTACCATGACTCCTGTGGATGCAGCTGCTCATGTTTTAATGCACATGCCTCAACAGTTGCCAAGTTTTTCCAGAGACCCCCTTGATATTTCTTGTGTTTTATTCTTATTGTAATGGGTTTCCCCTCTCCAACTAGCTGGACTGCAGGTGGGTGTGGACTGAGAGAGGCAGTAAATGCTTCAGTCCACACTCACCAGCAATCCAGTTATTGGGAGAAAGGGACAGGAAGAAACCTGCCTCTTTCTCTCTCAGAATGTGGCACTGCCTGTAGCCTCTCTAGGAGAAGCTGGTAGTGCTGCTTGATTGTGGTTTTTCTGGGCAATGTGATCTCACCTCATTCATTCCAATACCCTTGATGTTACATTGTATATCAATAGTATTTCCCAGGAAAAAAATTCTGACATTCAAGAATAAAAATTTCCAAGCGTATCTAGTAAGACTCTTCCAATTATAATGTGTATATATTTAGGCAGTATTAACAGGCTTAGAAATCCTGGCCAGGTAAATATCAGAAACACAAAAACAATCATTACAGCAATCAGCTTTTGTTGACAGAGACCTGATACAGGAATATACTCATCAGATCTCTCTATTTCACTGTGTGAGACCATATTACAGAGTGAGCATCATTACAATACCTATGACACAATAAGACTCATTTTTGTCCTTTTTTTTCATGGTATGGAAAATCATAGGAAATTTAAGGGAAAATATAAAGGAAATAGCTCAAGAATAATGGTTTCTTGTGTTGTTTCCCGTGCTTCCTTATATTGTTATCCCACTGTAAAACGAGGAAGTGTTGTCAGATATGGACAACAGGTGTAATCATATAAATGGAGTTCTCTGAATCTTCCAAGGGCTTTGGGTTCAGTGCAGGGTCAGGGCACAAATGGATTCCTCATGATTTCTCAGGCAAATATTGAATGCACACAACACTTTCTTTCACTTTCTATTAAACACTCATCAAAAAATCCCTAAACTGAACTGTTCTCTAGCCAGCTGGGTAAGTATCCTCTCACTCTGGATACTGGCTGTCTATGGTCTGCAAAGGACAGGTATTAGCTTGATTGGTTTTTCTCTTGCTAACTTGTCAGGGAAGCCAGATAGGATTGGGCCCAAATGGAAACCCTGAATTTAAATTGTATACCTTGGTCTCACCTTTACAACCAAGCTGCCCACAGCTGTAGTTAAACCCAGCTGTAGTTAGAATAGTTCTAATCCCAGTGTGGGTAGGGCCTTACATGTGCTAACAAATATTAGGCTAATGAAACAGCAAGGATGCTGATTGGGTAGAAAGGCAAACATTAGGTGACTTGTGATGGCTCACTTTTTGAATGCCAAACTTGAGACACCTTCAAGGGGCCTGATTTTAGAAAGTGCCTAGCATCCTTTGAAAACCAGGCTTCTTTAAAATGTCCCTGCCACCGTTCTATAGTGATGCCATAGGAGTGCTTGCTATATTGCAGGCCTGCCCGGAACCCTGGGTAATTACTTGGGTAGCTAGCCTGCACTGAAGCCCATGCTGCCATGGCTTCACTGCTATCAGTACCTGAGCTAGCTAGGTTAAAGCTGCAATCACTCACACTCTTGTAAATAGACCCTAAGAGTGGATCTCTGTACAGCAGCCCTTTGGTTCACAACTCTGATAATTCAACAGGCCCAACCCTGGTCTGGCCCCTGTACACTGTCTCGCTCCAGGGACCTGTGACCAGCACTGGTTAAAGCAACTCAAAAACAAGGTCTTCACAATAGAGCATTATTTATTCATTCATCCAAATGTATGTAGCGTGCCTAGCAAAGGGTAGAAACACTAAAGGTCTACATGCATCTTTCCCTTTACCTAGTCCATAATCTTTATTTGCAAGCTTTTGTAGTTTCAGCTATTTCTGGCTTGTGAGAAGCTGACTGCCCCAGCTGCAATTTCTGCCTCTCTTCCTCCTTGCCAGCCTGTCAGCTTTCGCTGACACTCTGGGCTGCATCTCTTAGGTCACCTAAATCTAACTTTCCTTTTCTTGGCCTGGGCTCCTGTAACGACTGACTGATCTGTCTCTTGGCAAAACAGCTGCGTCGTTAGCACTGGCGTTGAGGTGTCACCTCTTTGTACCTATAAACCTGTCTATTGTTTGTTGGGATGTCCCTTATTTAGCCCATAGTTTTACCTTTCCTGCTTGGTTCCTCTAACAAACTCTCTGATCGTACCCCATAGCATAAACATAAACACACACTTTCATGCCTGTATTCATAAAAAATAATGCAGATATTTCCCAGTTTGCCATAGTCTCACGTTGGGTGCCCAAATCCAGTTACTTTTGCAAATTTAGGCCAACAAGTGTGGCTATAATTAGGAACTGTTATTCTTATCTGTGTAATGGCTTTGGGACAGAATAATCATTGACACAAAGGTAGGCTCGCTGCATTTTTTCCAGCACAGTGGACAATACTATTTAGCACCAAGAACAATCTCTGTGTAAACTGAAATCTAAGGTGATTAAACTCTGACAACCTTTTTTGGGTGTCCCACCTTTGCTTCACAGGAGTGACATCAAACCAGAAACATATCAGGAGGTCCAAGTTAACCAAACTATAATATTTAACTTTATTATTTCAAATCTAATGAGAAACAGTGTTTTAATATTAAACCTTCTCATGTAGCCAGAAAATTAGTTGAGAACCTTTTAGGTTATGTCAGCAGAAGATCTTCCAGCAGTTCTCAAAGGACACACTTGAATCCACTTCAGACAGCATCGGCCAAATCCTAGGGCCTGACCCTGCTGCCATTGAGGTCAATAGCAAAATTCTCACAATGGAAACAGGATCGGGCACTTTGTGTTCTGACTCAGCAAAAAAATCTCATTAAAGGCAGTGGGAGTTTTGCCACAGTGAAAACTGGATAAGAACATAGAGTGTGTGTCACCCACCCTAAGAACAGCAGCATGAAGCCTACGCATCACTTAAGTCCCATTTAAGCCCTATTTTGGAGGACTTAAGTAATACCTTGTGCTGACCCCCTGCAAATGGACAAATTTCACTCTAAAATCTTAGTTTAAAAGGAAAAGAAGCCTAATGTGTGAGGACAAAGATTTTCAATGGAAACTAAGTGATGGGATTTTGAAAAGACAGATTTTTTTTTTAAAGTTGACATACAAACTTCAAAACAAAAAAAGCTATTGTTTATACACAGCTGTTTCCTCCCCCAAGGTTTTTTATTATGTTGTTAGACAATGTAATCGCCTAATTGTACGTGATAACACATTCTAACGTTAGGTGATTACATATCATTACATGATTAGATGGAATTGCACAAAATGCTTTAGGTGCAGAATGATGGGCTACGAAGATATTTTCAAGATGAACATTTACAAGTTAGCAGACTATATATTTGAAAATCAGACTCAGAGAAAGTTTACAGATACCTCTCACACAGTGGATGCCATAAAAGTATTTACATATGCCAAACAATAGCACACAGTCGTTTCTTATTCACAGTACAGGGGGAAACAATTGTGTTCTTGACACCATTGTGTGGCAACTATTGGCAAAGGGATTTTTTAAAATGGTGGTGACCCCTGTACCCCAGTAGCCATTCACACTTAACTATCTCTTATCAACACTATTTTATCCATTATTAAAACCCTTATGCCTTGGCAAAACAGGGCAATGCTTCTGACACTACCCTTTTAGGTCCTACAGTCTGTAAGTAATGCAGATTTCCTTTCTTTCTGGGCAAGCCTGAATTGGGTGGGGTCTGAGGTACAAAAGATTTTGGCTCTTATTAAACAAACATTTTTTACTTTTTGTTCAGTGTTTTTCACCTTAATTCAAACCAGTGTCTTTCAAGGGAAATGTAGTTGGTGTATTTTTATAAGACACTTTCCCCAATATACTGGAAGCATGTGCAATACAAACCATCAAGATTCTTGGATTCTTGTTTGAAAGTATTTCTTGCCCTATTTCTAAGAATCCCCAGGATTTAAATATCATAATATTAAGAAACATCCAAACAGAGAAAGAACTATAGGGCCACAAACTATAGGGTCAAACTCCCCACCTTTACTCACATTGAGTAGTACCTTATTCTGCAACTAGTTCCATTGAGATCCATTGAACTACTCAGTGTAAGGCACTACGTAATCAGTGTGGATGGCAAAAATACTTTTATTTTTATTTTTAATGTGGCAACCTAGAACTTTTGTTCTGACAGAGAAAAATGGAAATCAGACCTCCCTATTGCTCCTGGAACTCCCTCATTTTCTTTCAAAGTCTTCTTTAATAACCTATTCTGCAAAGTGCATTAACAGCCTGCCAAAGAAAGAATGGTGCTATCTACGGTATTTAAAAAACTGCATTGTTTTGTGATAAAGCCACTCTCTGGATCCCCACCACACAATATATGAACCATATTGCTTGTCCTGTGTTGCCCATTCTTGTGATTTAATCACTACTCTTGTGATATTTGGTGTTTTTAAAGCCTCAGCTCCTGGAGACATGTAAGAATGTAAGAATCACAGCTTTCATTTATTTTTTTAAAAAAAGGAAGTTTCTGGCCTTCATGTTTGTGGAGAAAAGCTAGAAAGCATGAAGTTAAAGGCATAAAAATAAGAAGGCAAATAAAAAAGATCCAGAATGTATTATCTTTTAAAGTCTCATGAGGTTTGGAACCTGACTCCTGTTTTTTTTTTAATTTTCAGGTTGACAATTCTCCATGTCTGTATAAACCACAAACTTTGAGGGACAGGGACAAAATCTTTGTCATCTGTCTATTTTGTAAATTTCTCACTAAGTAACAACGTAAGTAAGGCATTATTTTCAAGTGAGTCCTTTCACCTACTGGCAGCACAACCTTAATACAGTTTGCTTTGTACAGTCCAGTGGTATGTTCCAAAACATCAGCTAGGCCCTGTAATGTCATCATATCTTACTGGATGTGAAATAGTCCACTTTCAGTTTACAGCACTTAGCTTACTGAACACCACACATTAAGTAGGTTTCACTAAATTCACTGAGTGGGACCCAACTTACTTGTCAAATATGTACCTGGCCTTAATATTGTTTGCATATACAAGAACCCAAATCCACTACAGCTGTGTACAAAAGGACCAGGCATTGATTGCTTCATGCTCTTACTTTGTTACTACTAAACTAAATCCATAGAGGAGGAGGAAGCAATATACACAATGGACTTTTAAATAAGCCACAAATTGCGCAATAATTGCAACTGTCAAATTATCCAGTAGAACATCCTGTTAAATGCTCCACTGCCAACTTCCTAAAGAAAAGTGCTTTTTGAGCTTTTGTCAGGCTGCCATTTGACCTTGGCCCTGGGCCAGTGCCACTCTGCAACACAGTATTAGCTTTTCTATTTCCCACCTGAGCCTCATTAGGAC
Source organism: Mauremys reevesii (assembly GCF_016161935.1). NCBI lineage: Eukaryota > Metazoa > Chordata > Testudines > Geoemydidae > Mauremys > Mauremys reevesii. The sequence goes on along the minus strand of NC_052628.1, from coordinate 90,227,941 downwards.
TAACTTTCTTCCTGTTTTGTAGCACAGAAAAGTAGCCTGACCATCCAGCATGTAACGTCAAGCTTCACTGTACAACTTGAGGCTTTGCCAGTGAGATGGTTAACTGAAAACAGGAGAGGGAAGGAGAGAAAGTGGAGGTTAGCATTAAAAACCGACAACCTCCCCTCAAACATCTGAAAGCCAGAAAAATCAGACCCTAATGAAAACAACTTTAAATCCCATGCCAGTCTCCCATCTTTTCTTCTTTGTTCTCTTCAGACCTACTTTGTAAGATGCACGCTTTTGAACCAAGGACTTTTTCCCAAGACCTCAAGTAAGTCTCTATCCATAGGCTGTGGCGACCTTAACCTGAGAGGAGACACAGCACTTCCACGGTTTACAGGAATATGAAGGTCTGCAAATCTGAACCAGTGGAAAAGGAAGTTCACAGGAGCAATGTGCCCTTCCTAAGGCCCTTAGGAGACTCCCGGGAATGGGGCTCCCAGCCTATTGGCTTCCTGCTGCACCACCATGTCATTTGCTAGTCACAGCTGCACTCCTGAGAGGCCATCTACTATTCTGCAGGAGGGGACCCCTGGCACTGTGCACCTCCTAAGGTGAACAGGAAGAGAAACCTGCTCAATTTCACAGGTGTGGGCTCTCCTCCTTAGGACAACTGGAGCATATGAAGAAACTGAGGGTGCCTTCTGCTTTTCCTTGCAGAGGAGACCCGGGAGCAGGTGAGAGTAGAAAGCAGGTGTAACATGCCTGGAATAGCTCACAACTGTGAGTGCCTACTTCAGGGCAGGCTGTCAAAAGCAGGGTAGATACCCCAAACTGGTGGTATGTTCTAGAATTAGATTTCACCAACCCAGTTCCAAATGTGAACTCCCAAAGTACTACGATAGTCTTAGAGGGTCCCCTTAGACACTCCAGTCTATCTTGCCATGCAGGCAAGCCGGACTGCGTGATAAATGGTCACTTATACCAAAAATCACAAAATATTTAGTCCCAAGAGACCAGTACTCACACAGGTCGATTTGCATCCTAGATCTCACACCAAAGACAACACCGATAGCCAATTCTATAATAAACTAACTAAAGGTTTGTAGCTAAGAAAAAGGAATAAAATTTATTGAGACATTCAAGCAGATAAAAATATATGCACAGGTGAGTCCCAGTCTATAATTTCAAAAGGTAGCAGAGATGTCGTTATCTGCCAGTTTCCCCAAAAGTCTTCTCGGGCTACCCAGAGTAACTCTGGAGAGTTCTGTCTTCTCGTTTGTTTATTGTGTCCTATTAGAATCCAAACAGTCTAGAGATAAGATTTTTTCCCCTTGTGATCATACTTATGGCTTCATCTCCCAGAAAAACAAGTTGACAGTTTGGCTACCACCTGGGCTCTGACTCTGATGAGAGAGGGGAATGCTTTTAGAGTCTTTGATCTCTGATCACCACACAAAATGTCCACTTGCTTTGAAATGTGCAGGAATTAGCACCTTCCTGTTACAGTCCTTCATTTGCATTACACGAGGCTTCTTTCTGTTTGACGAGTCACTTAGATAGAGGGTATCTATAATGTAAATGTTTGCTACTCTATTCTAACAGGATACAGGTAAATAACGACAATGCATGCAACCTCCCATTAGTTTTCATGAGGTTTAAACACCAAACATTCTAAAACATTTAACAGCCACTTTGATCTATACTAATACACAAATGAATTGGCCTGGCTTCCAGCTGTGAATTTGTCAGGTTTTAGCTGATGCTTATGGCCTGGGCCAGAGCTGGCACCAGTGTTACAAATGGCTCCTGCTTTGCATTGCACTAAGGAGTCCTAGGAGTGGTGCCTCATCTTTCCACTGTTGATACTCCCCTGTTACAAACCCATGTATGCTTCACCTTTCTGCTGAGCTTTTTAAAGCTCGAGAGCATCCCAGTATGTTCTGCATGACCCATGGGAACTTTCCAGTGTCTCCCTACCCATGCCGACTGACATTCCTATTGCAGCATCTAATAATTTTTTTAATTGGACCGTGAGCTTCCCAGATTTGGGTGTGTGCACTACTGCTCAACTAGATGAATCTAATCTGCCTCATTTTAGTTCTCTCAGTCAGCCCCTAGGATGTTCTAAACAAATAAATAAAAATTAGAAGAATTATCTTACCTTGATGGCTTACTTTTCAGAGGGGCTGAGCATTCAACCCCCCCTCCCCCTCCCGCTTTTGGACTTCAGAGAGAACTGTAAGTGATCAGCAATTCTGAAATAAGAAATCAGGCCATTATTTTAAATTTCATTTTTAAATGGTTGATGCAATTCACTGCCATTCTGGTGAAGCAATTCTCTTCTGTCCAGAGACCCCTTACTGAAAGCTGAAGTGGAAAGGACGCTTTTAGAGGATTTGGGGAGGATAAGGGGCAGGGTAAAATCATTAAGGTGGAAAGTGAAATTCCATTCATGCTGCCCTCCCTCACCGTACAGCATCAGTCTTCTTAAGCAACATTGGTTGCTTTCAACGCACAAAATATGACCAACCATTTTTACTGGTAGCATCAAAGAAACAACACCATAACAATTTTGTAATAATTAACTTATGATATATCCACAGAGGTATAATTTCTGTTTAATTTTATCACCTGCACATAAAACAAACAGGTCAATAAGTGCAAGGTGTTGTCACCATCAAAATTATTGCAGCAAATATTGTATGTGATCGGAAGGACAACCAGTTCTGTAGATGATCTGAATTACAGTCATTATCTTAGCGGTAGATAGAGGTCATAGACTATTCAATGGGTGTATTTACTTCCGTGTGTTATCTGAAAGATCTGCACACTTTAAACAGCCAGGAGAAGGAGGAATTATTTACCAATTTAGCAAAAAAGGACAGATAAATAAAAGGAATAGGATGCAAGTTAGAAAAGGAAAGTTTGGGCTGAATATCAGGAAAAGCTTCATATTAGTATCTATTAAATCCATTAGCTTGGGGGGGCGGGAAGCATCCCATGGGATATGGGGGAAGCACCAATACTGGAATATTTTAAACTGGACAAAACATTAGGTAAATGTACAATAAAGAACAATCCTGCACTAGCAGGGAACTGAACAAGTTGATTGAATAGATTATTAGATTGCATGTAACAATGTAGGTTAATAGGACAGTAGTAGCATTTTCCAGTTCTGAATGTCACATGGTTACTGTGCCAGGTACACCTACAGTTACACAGTTTAGGACAGCCCCATTATGGTTTTTTGAAGCTCCTAATTGTCTCACTGATCTCCACTCTTATCCTCGGGGTGTCAGCTAGTCAGTCTGCTGACTGTATCTGCAGCCATAATACAGCGTGGCATACCCCTTTGATGCCCAGATCACCACTTGCCCTGTGTCAGAGCTGGTCTAACTAGCCTAGGCATGCTCAACTTTTGCTATACCAAAGGCCAAGTTAGCAACCTTCCAGGAGCCCAGAAGCCACAACAAATATACATTTACATACAGGTTAAAATACAAAATAGATGTGTGCAAACCTCACCTTTGCTCTTCCTTGATGGAGCAATTGCTCCATGGTGAGGAAATTCTTGTTGCCTCCTCCACCTTGGTTTTTCACAAGAAAGGAGTGACCTGCATTAGACACCTGGCTCCAAGAGAGGATTCCTGGCTATGAATCCTGAATGGAGAATGATGTCTCCCTCCAGCCCAGAATTAGGCATCTAGCTGCCGGAGAGGGACGGAGCTTATGCCTCATCCCTCTTCTCAGCATTTCCTGCTGGCCAGTTAAGATGGTTCCCAGATCATTTTGCTGACTTCTTGGAATCCCATTTTCAGGTGCCTAGCTCTCCCTGTGCATTGTATAAGGAGCCTCATCACCTAACTCGGGGCTGCAAATTGCACTAAGCAGTAGCGCACCCAAAAGTTAGGTGTTGCAATGCAGAACAATGCAACATCTATGTTCCCCTTGTGAATCTAGCCCTCTATGTAGACATGTTCCTAGAACTATATTTGCCATAAACTAGCTTCTAGTCTGGGGCAGTGCTGTGTTTGGAGTCTTGTATAGCTATTGGTCTAGACACAACTGAGACAAACAGTGGTTTCTAAGCCTTTGAGGCCCTTCACAATTTAGCTCTGTCCTACTTAGCTGATCTACTATTTTACTGCAACACTAATCCCCACTTTCACTCTTCTGCTGTCGGCACCATTCACCCACCACCAGTCCTCAGCTCCCTGAAATCCCTCTGCAATGTTTCCAAACATCCCCTTATTAGTCTGGGAAAATGCCCTGGAAAATTCCGGTAAAGCCACTACCTTATCCACCTTATCACCTCTGCCATGATGCCAACGAAGCACTGCCAGGTGACAATGATGAGGTAGTAAATGAGTTGAGACTGCCTGCTTATTGTTTGAGAACTTGCTTGCTTTAACATTTCCTCATCTTCACCTCTTTGTCTCTTCCACCTGCTGTGTCTTGTGATAACATAGACTGTGAGCTGGGGTGCGGGGGGGAGGAGAAACTACACTTTTACTGGATATCTGTACAGTGCCAAGTACAAATGGGTTCTGTTCCTTGACTGGTGCTCCCAGGTGGCACTGCCATACAAATACATTCAAAATAGAGTCTCCTCTCTGTACCACCAACAGGATACTGAGCAACAAGGCAGAACATTCCACCACAGTGCTCTCATTGGTGTAGCATGGCCTGATGCCAGGACACAAAGGCCCAGATTTTGCAAGGTATTTAGGTGTTGCATTGCTCGGCCTTGTAAGGCCAAAGTGACGTAGACGGCAAAGGCCCATTTTCGAAAGTGACTTAGCCACGTAGGAGCCAAAGTCCCATTGAAAGTTAAAAAATCTGGGCCATAATACCAGGACACTACCCAAGGCTGATTGAAATCTGATGCCAGGACACTTAGTACCCAGAACTGATTAACACCACACCTAATCAGAGCAATGAATTCAATTTTACTGCATACGATAAGGGATGCAGGAGATGACATGTTATTTTTGTGATATTATTTATATTACCCCTTATAATACAGTGAAAACTTCTATTAGTGAGCTTGGCTTTGCCCCACCTCTTATAAACAGACTTTCACTCGGGCAGGAGAGGGCCCACCTAATAAGAGACCGCCCGTCCCCCTTCACCTACTAAGTGCAGTTGCAGGAGACACTCTCTGTGAGAGGCTAGATGGCCACATCTTCACTCCACTGGAATGTAGCAGTAGCAAGACTGTCTCCTTTTCACACTCGGATGGGTGCAATTGCAGGAAGACAAGGCTTCCGGGTTTCTTCTGCCATGGTATAGCGGCAACTTCTCTTCATCACCTCCTTTGATAGTCTCTTTGGAAGAATCTTTTAGCACCTTTCTGGTAGGCAATAATTGCTGCAATCCAAGGGTATTAACTGGAGTTGATTGGAACTAGCAAATGAATTTTCAAACAGACTGAACTGTCACGATAAGCCAATGTAAGGATATTGAAATACACATTCAGGAAATTCACTCCACTTCCTTATAGGCAGAATTCCACTGCAACTGAGTTAATTATGAGCAAGTTCCACTATGAACCTTTCAACTACACTAATGCAAATACCTAGCTGAACGCTATAAGAAATATGTAAGCAACATTCAGAAGATCAATGTATATTAGTTCATTCTTATCAAAAAAGTGGTAATTTATTTTTATTTCACAGGAAATAACTCAGATTCCAGTGCTAAGATCCTTATATCAACAATTAACAAGCAAGAACACTGCTTATGTATTTGTTGTATTCTATGTAGTAAATTTTGCTAAAATGTTTATTAAAATGTGTGAAAAACACAGTGTATCTTTACTGGAAAGTTAGCTTGAGTGATCTACACTTGAATTATTTCTCTGTTTGTCTAGCTTGAGTGAGAGCAGTCACATGGCAGAATAATACTTGAGTTGCTTTAATGCCCTGTATCCACACTGCCACTCTATTCACTTGTGCTGTCTGCTGTGGGCGCATCCCATCATTCTTAGCATTGCAGTAAACTGAGCCATGCTAGGAATTTTTTGCACTGTAACAACATGGAAGCACTTGTCTGTCCTGTCTGTGCACATGGGTGAAACTGGTGTTAGCCTGACACCGCAGCTGAATCAGTTCTAAGTTTGGCCTCAGTTCCACAAGTTTTTCCCACTGGTAGCAGGGTGAGCATCCAACTTGGAGGAACCTATACCAAACATGGGCTCCACTGCAACTCTCATTCTGACAACAGGAGGAAGCTACAGGGTGTGAGATGCAGTGGCAGGCATTTTGGCAGTGGCTTGACATCATGGGAAAAAGATGGTATGCTTTGTTAAGAAGAGCACATAAGCTGCATGCAGAACTGGAGAAGTGGTGACCATTGATGAAGTTTTTAGTGGGTGATGAAGCCCTCCTTATAATGACTGGCAGTTCTGGAGCAGGACCACAAGCTCAGAATAGTGGAACTACATTGTCATGCAGACCTGGGATCACTAGCAGTGGACGCAGAACTTCTGTGCAAGCAAGACTACATTCCTGGAGAAGTGTCAGGCTCTTCAGCACCAGGACACACAGGTGAGAGGAGGCCATAACAGTTCCAAAGCAGGTTGCTATTGCTATCTGGAATCTGGCTACCCCAGATTGTTACAGATCAGTTTGGTTTTGGCAAGTCAATTGTTGGTTCTGTGACGGAGGAGGTTTGCTGTACAATTATTACTTTGTTTCTTCTATGGGCAGTGAAGGTGATGTCCAGACTAGATGGACGGAATAGGAAGAGAGCAAGAAAATATGACTATGGGGAATTGTGGGAAGGCATTGGAGGACTGGCAGCACTCCAGTGACACTAGCCTGCATTCACGTTACTGAGTGGTCATGTTAGCTGGCCAATTGTGCCAACCAACAACCAACTTGAGTTAATAGCGCCACCGCACTTGAGTGTGGGGTTTTTGTGTGTGGATGGAGGTTGAGTTAACAGGAAGATTCGCATTATAACATGAGTTAACTTTGCAGTAAAAACTGGCCCCAACAGCTCTTTATGTGAATGCTTTGCTCTGTTAAGACAGGCTTTTGCCAACTTTTGCTGTGTGGTCCCTTTGGTATCACAGAAAATGAAAAGGTGACCAACATCAAAACACCTTCTCACAGTTGGTAGAAAAATCTGCCGCATTGACTTGTTTTGGGGCTGGTTCCATTGAATAGATGCACTGATACAGCAGAAGAGGGCTGAAAAGTAAATTTTTCACCAGAATGTATGGCAACTTTGTGACAAAATAAACAAATAAGCATATTATTTAGCAAGAACCCCTAGCAAAGTATTTGAGGTGGTGCCCACACAGGTAAAATACAATGCTAATAAGCAATCATAATTAAATCACTAAACAATACATGAATAGAGTCACAGGGTGAGATTGTGTGCTGTGCCTCCAGGAAGAGGTGAGACAAAGGTGACCTTTGTGCCTTTGGGGTCCTGGGCTGGTCAGATGGCAAAACAACCCAGAGTAATTTAGGAAGCCACAAGAGCTACTGTAATTTGTCACCCTACTTGGGCAGCCCATGGAGGTGTGCAGAATGGCCACATTGGCATGTACTATGACCCCTCCCCTATCCAATATGCCCCTTTCTCCCCACTGGGCATAGTCCCTGTGCCAGGACTTGTGAGGCTTTTATGACCCCTATATACAAGGGCAGCAGCATACAGGGGCTGTAGTGGAAGAAAGAATCACTCTCATAGACTTAAGTCCAGAAGGGATCCATATGATCATCTAGTGTGACAGGCCATCGAATTATACCCACTAATTCCTGCATTGAGCCCAGCGGTGGCTGAACTAAAGCCTATCTTTTAGAATGACGTCCAGTTTTGATTAAGGACGCTAAGCGGGAAAGAGTTGACTGCATTTTTTGGTATGGTATGGTTAATTCTCCTCCCCACTGAAAGACAAAGTGGCATTATTAAACAAATGGAGTTCTGATTATGGAGTTTGTTTTGCCATGTTAAATATTAGCCGGTATGCTCGTAGAGACAGGCACAATGAGCAACATTTTCAACAGTTTTGGTGGCCTAAATATGCAGATAGGTGCCCACTGCCATTTTCTAAAGCACCTGGATGATTTCAGTAGGTGTTAGGGGCCTAGAAGCTTTTGAAAATCCCACGAGGTGCCAATCTGCATCTTTACACACCTAAATACCTTTAAAAATAGGCTCCTAAGTCAAATAGTGCTGGGAGAAAGATGACAGAGTAAAGAAAAAATGATCAACATGGAGCTGAATTTGGGGAAGAGGAGAACCACCAAACTTACACCGCCCTTAGACTGTTTTGTTGAATTTGTGTAATTTTTATTGATCATCGATGTTCCTGGTGTGGAAACTAGAAAGTGAACTATAAGAAATGCCACAGTCATTTAACATTCAGTTGGAAAGAGTGAAAGAAAGAATTCATAATCAGTAGACACACATTTTTTTCTTCAAGCTTTTAACAGAGAATTAGGAACAATGGAGGTTTTTGTTTTGTTTTATTTTTTAAAGAAACCTTCAGTGCTAGAAAGCATTGCCCCAAAGCTGGCGAGGTTGGTGGTTTCTATTCAAACCCAAACCCTAATGTTTAACTCATTGAGAAGTACAGTATGCAACAATGGTTTTCAAAGCTTATACTGGCAAAGAAATGACACAGGAAGAATTTTTCCCTCCTCTTAAAGCAGCCTTATAATTATAAATTAATCCCTAAAGATATTATGGTGACTTCGATGAGTTAATGAGTATCGTATAACTGCCTGCTTCTCTTAATTGTCCAAAGGCCAGTTGATCCTGGAGTGCATAAAACCTTGACGAATGCAGATACGAAGCATAGCGGAGAGAGAAAGTGTGAGCGTGAGAGAGAAAGAACTAGATGCTGTGGTTAACCATGAAGATGCCAAAAAAGTTTTTCTCTCTCTTTCGTATCTTTGTGCTCTTAACTGGCTTCTCAATTATTTGCATGGGAGCCTTTTGCATTTCCACAGGCTCCTCTTTGTGCAGATGTGGGAATAATCTGCCCGTTGCTTATTCTCTGTTACCTTTGGGGTTCTTACTCCTTGTGACTGGGATTTTTTGGAGCATGTACCATGAAGTCAGAAAAAACAAAAACCTGTTCTATATTTTCCAGAGAAATCCCAGCCATAGAGAAACGCACATCAACACCATAGACAGGTACGTACTGCAATGTATGTGTGGGCAAACTGGGTGTTGCATTTTGTAAATGTATCCTCAAGGGAAATAAATGACATAGCATTATATCAAAGAAAAGTAACCTGCAGCTAGTCAAAGACTTTTCATTCTATTTGTATGGGCACAGAACAGGAGCCTGAACATTTCATATGCCGTGGATTGCAGTTAGGACAGTAACAGCAGCAGTTTAGGTGATACAATCAATGTACAGGATATATTCCTGAAAAACTATTCTTAGTGATTACACATACTGGGACAAATTCCTGGGGAAAACAGGCACAACTCCGTTGGCTTCAGTGGAATTACTCCAGGAGCACAGCTGGCCCAGTTGTATCACCGTCATAGACAACAGTGGCTGTGCCAGTGTTTTGGTATTGCTCCTCAGCACAGTCTTTCCAGGGAGGCCAAAACACTGGAATGATTCACAATTCCCTATATGGTCTATGCTTGAGGTTTCTGTGTAAATATCTGTGCTATTTCTGAGTGAAGTCTGATGCTTTTCAATAGACAGTTTCTTAAACTGGTTGGCCCTAGGCCTGGCAAAGTTTGTAATGGGGTCTTTGGATACAAATGACTCTTGCTGTCTGTTGTGGTAACACCAATATAAACACTGACAATAGGTTCTGTAACAGCTCTATAAATACATCGCATCACAAACCCTGGTTAGATAACCAGGACAATATGGATGACACTTAAAAATTTGTGGAGAGCGGAAAATAATCACCATGCAATCAACTTTGGCAGGAAATATACTCCCTTTTCAAATCCGAGTGCCCTTTAGGACAGCTGCTGCACTATAGACAATCGGTGGATGATATTTGCATGACAGTCAGGAAACCTTGTCAATTAAATTCACTTTTGAGGCTGAGGCTGATATTTAAAATTATTTTAATGGCACACTTTAGAGAAAGTCACAGGGTGCTAGATCAGTAAATCTGTTTCATATGTTTCCAGCTGATCTATTCCTTCTTAACCAGATTTCATGATTTCAGTTTATATTTTAAACCTCAGATAAACTGTGACAAGGTGACAAAAGCAAACATATCTAACCAGGCCCAGCTCATATAAATCTCTTCTAACTAGTGACTCTTTTTGGTATGATTATTTTTCAGGCCTGATTTCTACCCTCCGTGCTATGAAGATAGCACTGATCCGGGAAAGCAGACTTTCCCAATACCACTCTCCCTTTCAGCAGGAGACAAAGAGATCTACAACATCCCTCCTCCACTGTATACTGAAAGCAGCATGGAATTCATAGATGAAACCAGCCTTCAGGAGGAACAACCACCATCATACGAAATGTCTGTGCAGCAGCAGCAGCAGCCAACAGCCGAGCATGACTCAAATACAGAAGGAGTCTCAGGCTCTTGTCATGCACCCATGCCAGGAGTCAGTTGCTAATAATATGAACTCTGAAGGGACTTTAAAGGGACCAAAGCATGTCAGTTATTCCAAGACAAAGTCAATGATTAAGACACTGACTATGCAAAGTGGTGTTGGAAAAGACACGGGACAGTGCTATATAATACTACTGTAATATACTAATGGGTGCAACAGTTGCCTGGGGACAGCATTAACCACAATCCATTCACGTGGCATTAGAGAGGTTGTTTGAGGAGGTTCCCAGCATTTTAAAACAAGAACAGCATTCTCTGGCCTTTAAAGAGTTTGCTAATGATATTAAGTATAACCCATAATTGTTGGCTCAAGCCAACATAAGAGCAGCTTGTTTTCACGTTTCAATATTTCACTATAACCACACAAAAAAGTCAGTACCAAATACATTCATTCTACTCTGTTCAATATCTCTAGATGATCTGTTTATGAAAGATTTTTTCATACCAAATATCCAACTGGCTAATTTCATTTTCATAGCCAGTATTTCATTTTCTGCTCACGTCAGCGCATCAAGATCTTGAGCGAAAACGCCCTTGATATACAAATGACTGTACTGTACCTTGATACACTGGCTACCAATGTACAGAAGCCATTATTTTTTACACTAGAAGGAAAATGTTAGTGCTGCTGCTTAATGTACCTCTATTTATTAATTTTAATCTCTTTCTCGCATTTCATCTTTTGGTGCAAGTCCCCATCTGTTTTTCCATTAATATTTGCTGATCTGGAAGACCTGTTAATTCATTAGCTAATAGTTGGGGTTTTGTGTCTGTTGTTTTGTAACAGTTGAGTATTTTTCTACCATGAGTGTTTGGAGATAACTGCTTTACTTTGTGTTATTAGCTGATACTTTGACATTGCATTGAATTCATCTGTTTATTTCAATAAATTTTTTCAAACCACATCTGAACTAGAAATGAGGTTTCCGTACTTCTAGGTGGATACAACACCCAATCTGAGCTCAGTCATTGCTGCACACTGATGAGGCAACCCCAGTTTCATAGCACAGCTCCTGACAAAATAACTCAGATTGTTTGCAGACAAAAGCCTTCTGTGAACCATTTCTTTAGGCATGGTCTTCATAGCTATAAAGTTAGCTGCTTCCATTGCACTGTTCACAAACTCAGTGCCAAAGAAGCAAGGCTCTATTTGGCCCTGATCCTGCAATACTGAGTTCAACTGGAGTTTTGCCCTCTATGACGACAACATGGCCAGGATGAGATGCTTTATCAATCTTTCTTTATGCTCACGTATCAGAAGAGGCAAGAGTAGCCTGGATACAAATCATTGTAGAAACTTAAAACATGGGGGAAAATCAACTGCAAGATAAATCAGTTCTTCCTCCTCAAGGATTATATTCTGATTTGAAATATAGCCTTTCCCTTGGTGGGAGAAGAAGGGAAATGGAGGATGCGACTGAGGGGAATGACAAAGAAATGGGAGGTGAGACATGTTTTCCTTTGGGGTAGAAGTAGTAGGGAGGGGAAGACAGTGTGCCCAGAAAAAGAGGAGAGGGAAGAGAAGAACATAAGGTTAAAAATGGAAATAATTATACAGGAAATGACACATTAAAAGAGGTAGAGTTAAAGGACAGAAAAAAAGGAAAAACAATGGAGAGAAAGAATAAACACATTCAAAAGAAAAGAATGACAGGATAAAACCCCTATAATTGGAGAGATGGAGATAGACAAACTGGATCCATGTAAGAATATTTTTAAATGATTAAAAAGCTGCACATTCTAAAGAAAGAGGGAGAATAAAAACCAGGAGAAATGGGAACCCTTACATGTTATTTCAAAAGCAGTTAAAGGGAGGGTTTCCTCTGTGAAGTGACCATGGTAAATGACACCTTTTTACTCAAGACACCTGCTTCCTGAATGTAATCAGAATTGGAACAGCTGGCTTTAGTGACAAAGATATGTTTTTACTGCTTTTTAGTCATGTTCATACTGCAGGACACTGACAACAGTGGGGTTGGATATGTGTTGCTGAGGGAAGACATTCATTAAATGTGAGGCAAGATTCAAGTTTGATTCTCAACCCTAGGTTGAGCATGCAGGGCTGACAGTTAGAAAAACTGCCTGAGTAAAATCCTGGTTCCATTGAAGTCAACAGGAGTATTGTTATTGACTTCAGTGGGTCAGGATTTGACACTCGCCCCCTCCCTTTTTTTTTTTTTTACTTTTGAATTGAGCACATTTGACCTGGAAATCAGTGAAAAACACACATGGAAGCCCAGAATGCCATTTTCAGTGTCACTTTTCAGAATGGCACACTGTAATTCAATTATTGACTCACTTCTGCTGGAGCTCATGAAGAATTGCACCATTTTTATGTACACCCCCCCCACCTCCGCCCCCCCATTGGATCATAAAGTGGATGGTTAGAATACTGGAAAGTACATATTTATCGATATGTTCCTGGTTCAAAGTGCCCAGCTGAAACAGGCCCGACTTCTAAGTTCCCTTTTATCTGAATACAGGAATAATCCCTTTATCTAGGACAGTGGTTTTCAACCTTTTTTTTTTCATTTGCAAACCCATATAACATTTCAAATGGAGGTGCGGACCCCTTTGGAAATCTTAGACATAGTCTGTAGACCCCCAGGGGTCCATGGACTACAGGTTGAAAACCACTGATCTAGGTTTGATAGGCAGATGAAACTCCATGTGAACAAGGCTTCAGATAAATGGTGGCTTCTTTGAGAGAGCCAAACTAGGGGTCCACAGCCCCACGGGGTGGGGAGGACATGCCAGCTGGCCACCAGTTCTGACTGACCCACAGAGCAGACTAGTAATGAGGCAGAGGACATTTTCCTTGCATCTGCTTTATTGCCCTGTTTCTTATGCAGTTTTGGGCAAGAACTAAGAGTCTGAATTCTTCCCTAACATTTCAGGTGAAATCCAAAAAGGGCTTAAGCATTTTGGCAGCCTTTCTGTGGCCCCACCAACCTCAGTCCATTGCAAGTATTGCATGCAGGGGACTGGACTAGAGAAGAGCAACAAAAATGATTAAAGGTCTAGAAAACATGACCTATGAGAGAAGATTGAAAAAACTGGGGTTGTTTAGTCTGCAGAAGAAAAGATTGAGAGGGGACATGATAATTTTCAAGTACATAAAACCTCTGAGGATACGACAAGAAGCAATGGGCTTAAAGTTCAGTAAGGGAGGTTTAGGTTGCACATTAAGAAAAACTTCCTAACTGTCAGGGTGCTTAAACACTGGAATAAATTGCCTAGGGAGGTTGTGGAATCTCCATCATTGGGGATTTTTAAGAGCAGGTTGGACAAACACCTGTCAGGGATGGTCTAGATAATACTTAATCCTCCCATAAGTGCAGGGGACTGCACTAGATGACCCCTCGAGGTCCCTTCCAGACCTGTGATTCTATTGTAGGCTCTTAACGGCTCCAGAGCCTTTCAAGGACAAATGGACTGCTACTGCATCTTCAGACAGCAACAGGGGTTAAGGTGTGGAGGGAAGGAGGGCTCACCGGGATGTAAGACAAGTTCAGGTTAAGAGGGACTATTTTGCTTGACTCAATCTGTTTTTCATGTATATACTTTCACTGCTTAGGTAGGAGCTGAATGGAAATGATGTGGGTGACCACATGAGTGAATAAATGTCAACAATCTTTTTAAAAGCAGAAAGGTGTTAAATGGCTGAATTAATATTGCTCAAACTTTCCAAAACAAATTCACCTTTGGCATGACCAGCCATAAGAAGTTTTGGGTTAAAAGGGATTTTCTTTATTCATAAAGATATGAACAATTCAAAACAAGGGTTCAGAATGGAATAGGCCTTTTCTGCCCTAGCCTCTTGAACAATAATGCTATAACTATTCCCGTCCTATCACTATACTCAGTGGTGAGATGTGTAGTACCTAGGCGTGAGGCCAAGCATTTTTCTTTGATGGTAACTTACTCATGCTGAAAGAGAAATCTTTTGACATTTCATTGCAGTGATGTGCAATGCATGGGACATATGGGGCCAGTTCCTCAGCTATGTCTGAAGAATAAAAGTTGGGGGAATGGGTGTGGTATTCCTCACCTCTGCACTCTCAAGGCTAGGACTGCTCCATGCAGGGCTGGTCTGCCACCACCATGTTAGCACTGAGTATTCTTTAAAATGAAACATCTTTGCCAGCTTTTGTGCCTTATGTACATTGTTAAATATTTTATACCATAAGCCACTAGTTTATGAGTTAAAGAAAAAAAGGGTTAAGCCTGTTATTTATCTTCAGTAAGTGAAGGGAGGTTACTAATGTGTGATGTCAACAAATAGATGGCACTTAATATAATTATACACAGTTTGACATAATTGAACATAATGACAAGTATTTGCTAGTTGGCCTTTTCCCTGCTATTGCACACAAGTTAATAGTTCTTGTCCTCTCTGCCTTTCCATGTTTTGACTTCTTTCTGTCTTTCTTCTTCCATCTCCCACACTATTTTTGCATGGTCTACTTGCGAGCTGTTTTAGTTTCCACTTCTTTTTGTCTCTTCCCCATCTATCCTCCCTTCCTTGAACCTTTCCCTCTCTCTTTCCAGCTGGGTCCACAAACTCATTTCTTCCCCAAGTCTCCCCCATTCTTTTTCCTCTGGCCTCAGAGGTGAAAGTAAGCCAGTCCGGTCCGATATAGCATACCGGCAAGAGCCAGTACGCTGTGCCGGACTGGACCGGCTTCCACAGAGGTGATTTAAAGGGCCCAGGGCTCCAGACACTCTGGGGAGTCCCAGGCCCTTTAAATCTCCACTGGAGCTCCGGCAGCCGGGCTCGGGTGGGGTTTTAAAGGACCTGGGGCTCCTGCCGCTGCAGGGAGCCCCAGGCCCTTTAAATCTCCGCTGGAGGTCCAGCAGCCGGGCTCGGGCGGGGATTTAAAGGGCCAGAGCTCCGTGGCGGCCAGAGCCCCAGGCCCTTTAATTTGCCCCGGAGCACCCAGCTGCCTCTGCAGCTGGTAGCTCCGGCGTGATTCAAAGGCCCGGGTGCTCCCAGCCACAGCCGGAGCCCCAGGTCCTTTAAATCTTGAAAGGCCCCGCCTCTTCCGGTTGAGGCCCTGCCCCTGCTCAGGACTCCGGTGTACTGGTAAGTCCTTTAAGTTACTTTCACCCCTGTCTGGCCTCCATCTCTTTGTTTCTGGGACCCCATCCCTCTGTCTTGGTCATCCCTCTGCAAAGACCCCTTGATACCTTGCTGCCCACTCCCCCTTATTCTCTCAGAGTTTCTCTTCCACAATAGCTCTCTCTCCCCCTCACCTTTTCATCCTTGCAGGCTGGGAGTGTGTTCTTAAACTACATGCTGTTTGTATGACAAACCCAACTGTTCGGGAAACAGAAGGAGTGTCCAAATAGATACCAGTACAATTATTTCCAAACTGCCATTACCGTGTAGAGGCTGCAACCCATGATGAACCAGCCTAAGCACTTAATCCAACAGTGGGAGTAGAGGGGAGGACAGGCCTTTTTTTAGTCAAGCCACTCACTCTAGCAGCCTTGCAAATAGTAACACCATCCTTGTTAGAGGTGGTGGACATTTCCCCTGACATTAGCTTCTAACAATTTAGCTGTCAACTATTTGCAAGTAAAACATCTCTGTACATTAAGTGCATGATTAATGAGACTGTGATCACAATCTTTCCCTGAACAAATCAAATACAGAGATATACACATTGTGAGTCAGCCTGGCAAAGTTTTACTCGTCATCTTGCACATGACAATGTTTTGGGTGGACAATATCAATCGTATTAATAATCAGTTTTATCATTCTCATCAATCAGTATTACAAAGGACCAGGGAGTAGGTTTTGTGTTGAGGATGGTAACAGTTTTATAAGATAACTATTCAAAATCACACACAGAGATCATCCTATTCTCAAGTGCATTACCCCAGTTTTACATCAGTGCAACTCCATTACTAGTATAACACAATGCAAAATTAGACCCAGTATTTACCCTTTGAGAACTTTCCAATTCTGCTTCATTTTTTCCTAAATCCTGACTGCCACCTACTGTGGCTAATGCTGTCACGCCTGTCCTAGAATGGAGAAGTCTGGCTGGAGTATTTTCTGGATATGGTCAGTGGCAGTTTAGCATGAGGCTTTCCCCTGTCTCTTTCATAGTGGGTGGGTACAGTACATCATGTTATCAGCAATCCCAGTCTTCAGAGGCTAAGACAATGGGAAACCTAAATTAGTATTCAAACTCACCTCTGTCAGGTGATCAGGTCAAAGATTATTTAATCATCTGAGATCTTATAACAATAAGAACTTTTCAAATTCTTGGTTGGCCCATTTTCAGTAGGATTTGCCAAAATATGACGAGCTGAGTGGTTTAGCATTTTGAAAGGAAATTTCTCCCACAGTCTAGGCCAATTCTGCACATGTGCACAAGTCTGAATGATCTAAAACAACAGTGGACGAGTTTGCCCTATATGAAGCACTGTAGGTTAGGTCTATACGAACATGCCCTCTTTAAAGAAGAGTACATTTAAATTTGGACAACCAAACTGTGGTGAAGATGCAGGGACCTTCTGATGCCTTCTACAATCCTTTATAAAATGAATTCAAGCCACGGAATCTCTTTTGACTTATACAAATATTAAATAATACTGTACTAAGATATTGTGTGGAAACATCAGTGTCTTATTTATTTAGAATCAATTAAGTAGATAATGTAATTCTATTAAAGGCGGTTTTATTAGAATGGATGAAAGCCCAGTGTGTTTTGTCAACAATTAGGTATTAAGACAGAAATATAGCAATCCACTTTATTAGATACTAAATGTCATAGCAATTTTTGACAGAAGTGTCAAAAGAAACCAAAGCAATTTCCTTCACTGCAATATTATCTAAATTGCATTGAAATCTTGATGAGTTGCAATATGAATAGTACATGCTGCAAAGTGTCAAATTGCACAAAGCCAACTCGACAAATGATATGACAAGTGACCACACGCTGTTCCCAAGGAAGCAAAACATTCAAACAAGTCACATGCACAAAGTGTTTGTGTTCTTGTTCAGTACAAAGCAATGAACGATAGCTAGAGCTGCAGCAGCATTTCACAAGCAAAAAAACCCACAAGTGTACATATGCTTCTCTGATTCATGTCAAGTCCTTTCTACTCTCCGGCTCTTTATCCTATGATCTCTACTTTAAAGAATCTAATAGACTCTGAGCCCAACTAGTGAATCAGTCAAGTATTTCATTTAATTCATTCCCTCTTCTGTATTACATCCATTCCTGACAAGTGGAACATAGGCATGTATCTAAGAGAGAGATTTTAAAATCTTTCTATGATAACACATTTATGCTGAATTTGCAACAGTTGCCCTCCAAGCCCACTAAGCACCAGCAGGACATGCTTATGAACAGGAGGGATATTGCAAAAGACAACTGATGCCCCCGTGACTAAAACATTGATCATATTTTGGCTTCAATAAAAATAATAACCCTCCTTTAAAAAAAAGGAAGAGTCAAGTTCAGGGAAACCTAGAGAGAGACATGAGTCACACTGCTACACTTCTAAACCGAAAAAAAGGAAGCACTGGCATCTTTCATTGGGAGTGTGTGCAAGTATGTGTGCACAGTTCTACTGCTGCTGTGGACGTGCGTGCTGGCTAAGGGTGTAGATGGGAAAGGAACAAATGGAGTATGCAAATGCACCCTTTGCAAAAACTAATATACTGCCCCTGTACCTCAGACAGGCTGATGATTTCTTTCTAAACCAACAAGAAGCTGACAAGAACCACAAACTGTATTCACCAAAACACATGGTTGCATTGTAGTCCATTTCCGCCTTCTTCCCAAGTCCAAAATTCTTCTTACTTTATCATAACACTCGAAGGGTAAAGAAAATACAAAGGTCAGCCCTTTCTGTCACACTGGCATTTTGCAACGTTCAAGGGTTGAGGGCTTTTTCTTTGGTTTTTTTTTTTTTTTTTTTGGGACAAAAAGATATTGTCGCTATAACACAGAAGTCAGTACACTATTGTCTTTGGCGATTAATGCAACTGAATATGGTCAACATTATACTGAATTTTTCTTCCCACCCCCAAAAAACTTTTAAAGCCTTAGAAGGCACAAACAGCTAACATGTTTTAGCCAGGTCATCTCTCTTCCTTGCCCTCTCTCTTTTGGCCCTGGGTTAATGATCCTTTGTAGATTCAGGTGATGACAGTGGGTCCCTTCCGCCCTGTCCTCTCATGGATCTGAGATATTTTCAATGCAATGGCTATGAGAGGACTCAGCACAGCCTAGAAGAAAAGGAATACAGTGAGCTATGTTAAGAAGAAAAGTCAATGAACACATTTTTTAAATCTGTTATTTATTTTTCCCTTGTTGAACACAGTATTAACTAATAATATGAAACATTATACTGGGTCTAAATTAGCTAAGCTATGCAGAAAGAGCAAACCCCAGATGTTGTAATGATAACTCCACCACATACCAAGAGTAATGTAGAGATCTGTGTGAAATCTTCAATATAAAACCATATGGAAGTCTCAAACCTGGAATTATTTATGGAGCTGAGTTGAAACTATAAACAAATGGTATTTTCATACTCACTGCACTGTTAATCTGAAGAACTCAATGCCACAGATACTGAGGCAGGTATCTTAGTAGGAGTCATAAAATATTTATATGACTAAAACAGTATCACCTGCAGGTGTACTACACAGGTTAAAAAGGTATTCCCCATCCAGTTTCAGTTTATAGATATCTATTTATAACTTTAACAATCTTACAGTTTGTGGCTAAGTGGGGGTGCTTTTTTGTCCAGATGCCTAAACAAAATGAATAAAATGAAAATCTTATCAGGTAAGAGTGATGAAATAACAACATCTCTGTTTATGCTGCCACTGATTTCAACCGAGTTTATGGCCATGGTCATTTATTCAGAAACTTGGCCAGTGATCAGTGGGATATTACTATTCTTTTCCTATCTGGGGATCCACTTCTAATCGCACAATGATTAGACAACAACACGCAGGGAAAGAGTTCAGACATTTTATACAATACATTAATATGAAGAGCATGAACATTAACATTTGTTGGAAAATGCTGCAAAATGAAAAAACAAAACAAGCCAGCTCCTAAGCTCTGTAACTAGGGTCAGCTCATTCCTCTTAACAGCTATACCTGCATTGAAGAAGAATCACCACAAATGTACTTGGGCAGAGGGGCATTGTCCCATCATGGAAGACATAGAGATGCCCACAGACCCCCTGGCTCTTGGAGACCTACAGGGGGCACAGAAGCATCTATGCCCTCTTATTGGCTCGGGGCTCCCTCTGACTGTGCCCCAGTCCCTGGAAGTGGCTTTCTTAGGGCCTCCCTCTCCCAGATAAAAAGGGAGAATTTTTCAATCGGGAGAGGACTGGAAGATAAAAACAGATCACCCGACCCTACTCAGTTTTACCAGCCCATCACCTTCATGAACAATACAATGACAAATTTAAACAAGAAAGCAAACAAACAAAACAACCCACTCACTGCTTTGGTTGAAAGCCTTATTTTAGACAGGATTACCACATTTAAAATGGTTTTCGAAATTTATTTCTACTTTTAAAAAGTGTAAAGCTTTTTTGGTAAAAGTTGAACTCAAAATGACATTAAAAGTGTGCCTGGATACACCACAGACATAAACTACTTAATAAAAACTATTTGAAATGCATTGTTATCCATAAAACAGCATGGAACAGCAAAGCTGTACAGTCCATAAATCAAGCAACCCTTCTATTAATTTCAGTGAGAGTTTGGCTCAGTTAAGAACCACTGGAGAATATATCCCTAAATCCATCATTGCCAGGGGAAAAAATCACACCTCTCACAAACTAGACATACCAATAGATATCTCAAGCATGCACATATCTGACAAGTGACAATGCCCAGTGCCCTTTGCTTGTGGGTGATTTGTACTGGAGCCTTGAGAGATGTGTCATCCATTGCAGAGGCTGCCTGGCTCACTGCATTTTTATTCTGCCCTGTCTTGCAGAACTCACGTCCAACTGCCTTTCTCCATCTCCACGTTCTCAGTTACGTTTTCCCCGAAAACTGCAATCCATTTGCAAAGAATCAGGGCTTCACAGTATTTTAAACCGCACCTGAGGGCTCGTTAAAAGCTCAGCAGATTCAGAGGTTTGGCTTTATGCAAATATTTTCTTTGAACTCAGTCCAGATGGGTTGGTACTATTTTAACTTTGGGAAAAATCTCATCCTTGCAGCAAAATTTCACTTGGTTTGTCAAATGCTGGCAATGTCTGTCCCCCCTTAAAAAACAAATTGTGTGCAAGTCTAATGAAAAATCATAATTATCCCAGTTTAGCTTGAAAAGTTCATGAATCTTAGTAAACCTTTTGGCCAATCTGGTCTGAGTGTCATTTGTAAGGCAATCCAAACCAACATGAGTTTTGCCTTGTTTAGGAATGAACATTTTCCACAGCTCTAAAATTCCCTCTCTAATCTAATGTAAACCTTAGGAGACCATGCTGGCAAAGTAATTTCATCTCTGACAAAACACATACTTTATGTCTCCAGAAAAGTTCTGGAAAAGTTGAAGCCATGAGAGCCCAAAGGGATCTCACAACACTGGATGGCAGATGGAATTCAATGTTAATAAGTGCGAAGTAATGCACATTAAAAAACATAATCCCAACCATACATGCAAAATTATGGGGGTCTAAATTATCTGTTACCACTCAAGAAAGATCTTGGAGTCATTGTGGCTAGTTCTCTGAAAATATCTGCTCAATGTTCAGCAACAGTCTAAAAAGCTAACAGAATGTTAGGAAAGTGATTGATAACACAGTAAATATCATAATGCCATTATATATAAACATGGCACACCCACACCTTGACAACTGCATGCAGTTCTGGTTGCCCCGTCTCAAAAAAAGATATATTAGAATTGCAAGAGGTAGCAAAAAGGCCAACAAAAATGATTAGGGGTATTGAATTGCTTCCATATGAGGTGAGATTAAAAAGACTGGGACTGTTCAGCTTGGACAAGAGACAACTAAGTGGGGGTATGACAGAGGTCTATAAAATCATGACTGGTGCGGAGAAAGCGAATAAGGAAAAGTTATTTACTCCTTCTCATAACACAAGAACCAGAGGTCACCAAATGAAATTAATAGGCAACAGGTTTAAAACAAGCAAAAGGAAGTACTACTTCGCACAATGCACACCAGTGGAATTGGTTGATGGGATATTGTGAAGGCTAATACTATAACTGGGTTCAAAAAAGAATTAGACAAGTTCATGGAGAATAGGTCCATCAATGGCCATTAGCCAAGATAGTCAGGGACAGAACCCCATGCTCTAGATCAGGGGTTCTCACATTTCATTGTATCGCGACCCCTTTCTGACAACAAAAATTACTACATGATCCAAGAGGGAAGACTGAAGCCTGAGCCCCACCACCAACGGATTCAGCCCCAGGGAGGGGGCCTGTAACCTGAGCCCCACCGCCCAGGGCCGAAGCCCTCGGGCTTTGGCCCCGGGCAGTGGGTCTTGGGCTTGCGCCCCGGGTCCCAGCAAGATTAAGCCAACCCTGGTGACCCCATTAAAATAGAGTTGTGACCCACTTTGAGTCCTGACTCACAGTTTGAGAATCGCTGTGCTAGATTTCCCTAAGCCTCTGACAGACAGATGCTGGGACTGGATAATAGGGGATGGATCACTCAGTAATTGCCCTGTTCTGTTCATTCCCTATAACATTGGCCACATTAGGAAGACAGGATAGATGGGCTAGATGGACCACTGGTCTGACCCAGTGTGGCCATTCTTATATTCTTATGAGAGAATGCTCCCCCTTGGGATTCAAAGCAATTTTAAGAACACCAGATAATACAACTTCTTTTACATAAGTTCAAACATTTGCTTTTGTGTTTGTTAGGGTTTTTTTCTTGTGATGTTAGGATACATTTAGCAGGAAGAAAAACAAACAAACCCGTAAGATATTGTGCCAGGCTTTGTATTTATAGGGTCTTCTCATCTTAAAATGTACCCAAGTGAACATGGTAGAACAACTTTATGACATAGGACCAGTTGTGTTTACTCGGACTGCCATCTGCACCAGCCTTTTTATTTCATCTCCTATCAGCCCACAGAAAAACAACAAAAACCCATCCAAACTAGCCAGTTATTAAAAGAATGTTACAGTGGGGCAGAGATCCATTGCCAGTCAGCTATTCTTCATGTAGCTGTTGGAAAGGGTTTAGGGTATTTGACTTACTATTAGGCAAAATGACACTTTAGAGTTTTCCATAATGTTAAGACAGTTACACAAACCCAGCTGCCAACTTCTAACCAGAGCTACAGCAGCAAGAACCAACAGAACTCACTTTTCTGGAACAACTACTGATTTTTCTAAGGAGAGATAGGCAAGTGGTTCAAATACAAAAAGACTAGCCATCATAGGATGACTGAGGTTTGATATATGGAGCTACATGGAGATGGCCAATCTACCAGGTGCTTTTTCTCATGCCTAGCTCTGGAACTCCTCCAGAACTCTCTATTTCCTCAGCTGCCCCCTCCCCAGATTTCCCAACATCATAGATGGGGTATAGTATTTCCCTAATGCATAGGGATATTGTGAGGATTAATTATTGTTTGGATAGTGCTTTGAAAGTGTAAAGAACTGCAAGAACTAAGTATTATTTTTATACTACAGTCGGCCTAGAAGCCCCAGCCACAGAGCAGCACCTCATTTTTCTTCTTGTATTTTAAAACTATTCCCAGTCAAGCTCTTCTCTATCTGTTAGATATGCTCCTAACATGACATTAGTGCAGGAGCAAGTTCCCCTTGTGACGCACAGTACGCTAGAAGTCAGATCAACACACAAATGATATATTACTCAAATGACAGAAGAATTAAGGAATGGACTAAATAAACTAAATAAACAAGTACAAAATAAATGTAATACTAACATTACACTGTAATACTAACATTACACTATAATTAAATACACTGTAATACTAATATTACACTTACACAGCCTGCCTGGTGCTCTCTCTTGCAGTGTTTGTCTCATGATGCTAACTATGCATGAGTGTGCATCTACAAGCAGATTCTGACTTGATCTTGTGCCAAAAAAGCAGAAGTTGTTTGGCAGTTTAATTCACAGTGCACTAGAAGCTCTAAGCAACCTGGCTGACCTTGGTTACTCAGCAGCACTATGCTGTCTTAACCTACAAGAGTTCAGGCTCCTCAGGGCTGGTGAAGGCACTGAGTTGACTTCAGTGAGTTGATGCACTCAGTGACTGAGCAGAGGGAGTTGATATCACCACTGTCTGCACGTTCTGCCTGCTGACGCAAGGCCAGTGTTAATAATGGTGATCTCAAAGGTCAGAAGACTAACTGTTCTTCCCTTAGCTGGAAGTACGAGGATGTGTATGTGGAGTGGGAATGGGAAGGGCAGTGCTAGAATGTAAATTGAGTTCTACTTGGAACCATCTGACTTCATAACAAATGATTCCTCTTTCGTACTTCCAAAGAGCTAGGACTCAAGGTCTAGGATTAATGAGTTCATATCCATGATTCATGAGCTCTTCTATAATCATTGTCACCAGAGGTATTTTTAAAATGTGTCTGGAAAAGAAGGTAGTCTGGAAATGCTTTTTTTTATTTGTTTCAAACTATCCTCAGTGTGGCACACTGTAAGGTGACTTAGTGCGGCATCAGAAGCTAAATTATTTGAATAACATGGAAAATGCTGAGTTATATAAAAGCATGAGCAAACAGCTGAAAACGCCCTACCTCTCACTAATCCTTTTGAAAAGGCCCCTATTATTTAAAAGTAAGTGAAAAACTTTGTATAGACTTTTTCAACCATCCTATATGTTTCAATATTAAACTGTATACCTAATATATGACTTTATAGATTACTCAAAACACCAATAGAAAGGACATAATTCTCTATTAAATTCTACTATTTCTTAGAATTATTGCTATATCTTATTAAATACATAGAAACCCATTGTTTCACCTCTATTCTATTCTATGGAACTTTTCCCAGTAGGGTTTGAAAGAATTCTCTTTCACAAGAAAAACACATGCAAATTCTGTGGTTGCATGCTGCTACTGGATTCTTCTGTAGCTAGTTAGTGTAGCACAGCATTTAATTCAAGTATGTCCCTGGAAAATCCATTTATATTTATGATCCATGTTGTTCTATATTTGTACAGCATCTGTCACAATGTGCTCCAGGTCCACAACTGTGGCTCCTAGGTACAACTTCAATACACATAATAAATAAAAACTGGCAGATATT
Organism: Mauremys reevesii; assembly: GCF_016161935.1. Lineage (NCBI taxonomy): Eukaryota > Metazoa > Chordata > Testudines > Geoemydidae > Mauremys > Mauremys reevesii. Next base: position 90,203,113 of record NC_052628.1, on the reverse strand, counting down.
TGAAGCAATCCAACCCTTTTGCTGCACTGTTTCCTGTACATGCTCTGTACACTACCAGCATGACACTGGTGTTTGAAATAACATTTTCTTAACTGTGACAACAAATCAAAGAGATTCTGCATATGGACTGTAATTTTTTCCCTTTTAGATTTAAAAACCTTATCCAACTTCCATGATTGTACCCAGGTAGCTAGGTAAAGGATAGGTAAATATTAGCCTTCTGTCATGATTTATTAATAGGCAATAAATATGAGGTGAGTCAGAAACTAAAGCTACTTGTGAATATACGGGTCACCAAACCTTATTTTGAATACGTTACACCCACTCAATTGATCTATTATCCTTTTCACCTCGGTTAAATTTAGCATAACCAATTGCTTGGTAAACATAAGAAAAAGAATATGCCAATACATAAAAGTCCAAGGTTCTAGATAAAAGCAAGTATTCACTGCTTATGGCTATTGAATGATAAGGAATAATTTGGCAGAGGCTGCTTCTTGACTGGCTAATAAGAGCCAACGAATTGGTCTCCAGGGCCCAGATCCTCCAAGGTATTTAGGCACCTAACTCCCTTTTGACAGAAGTTAGGAGCCTAAATACCTTTGAGGGTCTGGGCCTTTGCCTTTAACATCTTCTTCCTAGTTAGCCAGAAGAGAAAGATAATATCTTTTACTGGACTAACTTCTGTTGGAGAGCGAAAGAGACAAGCTTTAGATCTCTTCTTCAGGTCTTTAGTGCTATGAATTAAAAATGCTTAACAGAAAGTAATTTTTCTCTAATTTATTTTGGTCACTCACTGAGAATTGTTTTTTTTTAATTAGTGCCTCTGATTCTAAATCTTATGCACCATTGCAAAGGTTACCTTCTGGCTAGCTAGTAGGAGAGAGTGAATGGTCATGGAAGATAGGGTCCCCTCCTTAGCTCCTCCTAGTAAGCCAAGAAGCAATCTTGGCCAATTTATTTCACAGGGACTGCATGCTCACTTTTATCTAGAACTTTGGACTTTTAGGTATCAGCATGTTTCATTATTCTTGTTTTATCCCTTGGACTTTTATGTGTATTGGCATGCTTCATTTTTCCTGTTTATCAAACATTTGGTTATGATAAATTTAACCTTGGTGAAAAGTATAACAGATTAATTGAGTGGGCACACTGTACTAAAAATAAGATTTTAATGACCCTTAAGTTCATTGATAGCTCTGCTTATCAGTTGCACCATTTTTATGGCCTATTTATTAACTGGAGCAAAAGAGACTTTTATTAACCGTTCTTTTGCCTAGCTACAAGGGTACAATCATTGAAGCTGTAACCTTTGAAAAGGAAGCTATAAATGTAAAAGGCTAAAAGGCTGGAAAGGCAACAGATCTTCCTGATGGAAAACAGCTGGCATATTAGGGGCATAGCCAGAGCCCTCCTGTTCTCTAGCTAGTCCGAGCTGAAGAAATGGCTCCTTGGGACTATATCCAGTTTGAATAATTTAGAGCAGCCTCAAGACTGGTTTAAACAATTCCAGGGTTGTGTAGAACAAGACGCCAAAGCAGAGAGCCATCAGGTCCTTCGCAGTTCACTCCTGCTAGCTGCACCTAGATAATACTGAGCACAGCTAAGAATTTTCTTTCAAATGTACCATTGCCAAAGTTTCATGCTATTGAAGTGGAAGAGCAGAACACTGATGACTTCTGATGATCTTGCAAGTGAAAGACTGCAGGTGTCATTGTCATAGTCAAACACAGCTATGCTGATATTATAAGTCCCAACTTTCTGGGAGCTCTTCAACATCAGCTTAATTTAGGAGCAGTATCTGTTTGTCTTCAACACTCCAAAGAGTGGAAAAGATCAATTGATAATTATGTCACAAAAACATCTGAAAGGCAAAGACTGGAACTTGATATGACAGTTGCAATCTTCTTTTATGCTGACATCATCATCTTCATTGTAGCACAAAATCAGAAATGTAAAGAAGTGATTGAAGCACTTCACCATGGATATATTATTCCAGACAGATTTAAACTCACAGCTCTTCTACTACATGCTGTAAATACAGAATCAGAAGAAACACTGGGGAAAAAACTAAAGAATCAAAAGACCACAAATTGGTTGTTCAGACATCAGAAATGACCCAGTAACAGCTAAAAGCATTTCTACATATTGCTACTGATTCTACATCTGGAAAGAAAATTGCAGAATACCATATTGCGTCCAAGTTGCCGAAATGCTATCTGAGAATCCAGAGAAATGTAGGACAGTTAGATATGGTCCTTTGTCATCTGCTCTGATGACAAAAATGAAATGGGAAGTATGAGAGCTTGCCAGGTGCAATCAAACTACATTTCTGACTTAGAGTTGCTCTGTTCCTTGTTGAGGCAATAACACCACCTAATGGTTCTAAAGCACACTGTAGAAGTTAAAAACTCCTGCAAATATCAGCCTTCTGGTTGGTGGATTTTAAAAAGATCCCAACTAGAGCTTGGAGTGGGGGGGAGGTAAAGTTTAAAAGTTCAAAAATATTCTTCCAGCTCAAGTCTCAATAACATAGTGCAACTCTCCAGATGATTGTCTCTCTGTAAGGATGCTGAAGTTTGCACTGAACTCAGGGAGGTTTTTGATCAAATCATAATACCCATTATACATAACAAGGGTGTCTACAAAGGGGCACTCAATTTAAAAAAAACAGTTGAAAAGATTTCAGAAGAACTGACAGATTATTCACTGAGGACAATATTATCTATGATTCAGGGAAAATCAGGATTGATCTATTACCAAAGAACTAGTTTTTGTCCTTGTTTGGTTCTAACAGATTATAAAATTGACAATTCAGAGAGGCTATGGAACCATTCCATTACTTAGCCAACATGACTGGTCCCAAATACAAAGGTCATAGGTGGAGCCCAGAATGGGGAGAAGAGGCTGAAATATGACCGAAGGAACATAATTTTAAATCCTTTACATAGAAATCTGGCTATCTGAAATCCATGTTTGTGAAGGAGATTGTGTGTCAGTTCCTTGAATCAAAATAGTGAAAAACTGTGGAATCATAGAAAAGAGAAAAGTTGAATTAAGAATGTTGTCAACTTTTAAATGAATTTTACTCATCCCCTACAATCAAGTGCATGAGTATGCATTTAGCATGTTTAGTCTGATCTGTTTGAAGCTTTGTAACATGCCAAGAAAATAAGTTGGCAGAAGTATATCTGTATTGAGGTTTACACTAGTTAGTAGAATGCAGACTCAGTTACTGTGTTCTTGTCTTACTTGAAAGCTTGCAATTCTGTGCATCTGCTTTTCTGTGTTTTTTTCCCAAGAATAAGCATGCTTGCAGAGTGAATCACATAGCTTGTTTTGTGTTTCATTTTAACAAACCTTCTGGGGCTTTTTAGTGAGTCCCCACGCCCCTTGAAAATACCAGTTGATTTTTGTGGTCTATGGGCTTAATTGCAACCACTCTAACGCTAGAGGTACAATTTTTCAGAAGTCTTGGCATAAAACTGTTAAGTTTCCTAGAGAATATGTTTTACTTCTGGAAAGGAACACTTGGCATTTGTAGCTGCCATATTAAGCTGGTCTACATCAGATGTTTGCTCATAACAGAGGCCAAGATTTTCAAAAACAGGAGCCTAAAGTTACGCTTCTATTTTTGAAAATCTTGACTATCATGTATGTGTTCTGATCTAACGGGATGATTAAGTGGTGTGGAGGGTTTTCTGCAGGCCACCTGCACTGGGGTGGATTTCATCCTGAGTGAGATTCAGGAATTATTGTTTCCTGTAGAAGTATAACAGATTACACTGAATCCTGAACAAGTAATTTTGCTTAATCTTAAGGGAATCATTATTCCACATCTTTTTGATAGAAATGAAGCCCTTCACACTGTCTTGGTGAATCTTGGTAATATGCATCTAGCAATGTGCTATAAAGAATATATGTGGTTTCTGGAATTGATAATAAGCACATTTTATCTTGGTTTGAATGCTGCTTATCGAAAGAAAAGTGCACTGTCTGGGATGAGAATGTAAAAGGAGAAGAGCAGCAAAACAGTGAAATTTCAGAAGATTTAGAGGATTAGCTTGGTTTGAATGGGAACGTAAAAGTTTGGATGCTTATATGAACCTTATTCAAACTAGCTGAACATCATGGATCTGTAAAACTTAGCTGAAAAAAAACCCCTTGAATATGGTCCTCTCACAAGATTGCAATACTTCCCCCAAGCCTCTTTCCCCCGAGTAACACGGCCGGGGCAAGGGAAGCAGAGTGAGCTGCTCCCGGCCCCCTGCTAATCTCCCGGGCCACTCTGGGACTGCGGGGGCCCCAAAAGTGCCCTCCCACAGCTCCTGTCCCCCAGGCCCTGGAGGGGAGCCCTGACTGGCCCCGAGACCCTCTGCCCCTATCAAACATTGTTAAACATTAAACATTCACCTTAGAACATTTTTTTTTAAAAGGACACAAACTTAAATCCAGCTCAGTGTCTCTCTCCCTTCTCCTCTTACTTGCCTTAAAACAGTTAATACTGAACAATTCATTGTTACAGAAGCTATTCCATTATAAGAAGCACTTTCCCCTTTTGTAATTAAGAGAGTAAGAAAGTTTAATTCAGCACTGAAGACTGGCAGAACATTCCTTATTGTTTTCTAGTGTACTTTATAAAGCATTAGAGAATAAATCATTTTGGTGGGGAGGGTGGAATCATTCTTTTTGTCAGGATGTGTTGGACAGGAAATATGGTCAGACACTTGTGCTTGTTTCATAGACTGCAAAGTTGCTAAATGTACATTGCAGACCTCTCAGATGTGTCCGGAGTGGAAATCAACACTTAGCTCTGTCCCCTCCACTGACATATTTTCACTTGATTTAGGCTCTGCCTACAAAGGGCAACCAACATTGTTTAATACCTATGCGTAAACACAGTTTAATTACAATTGTTACCAATCTGTGCTATAACCAAGTTTGGCTGGGCAGTGTGGAAGGGGTCAAAATGGTGTTTTACCCTAGGTCTTTCCCCCAGTTAAAACACATTTATTAACCCATATCCACTGGCTGGCTAAATCATCTCATAACCTGAGATGGCCACAAGCATACAGTGATGTATTTTCAGAAATAAAATTTGCAAAAAACTCTGTGGAGAGAGAAAACTGTTTATTCATTACTTTAAAATAAATGTTTTGCAGAAATGAAATGGCATTAAAAGAAGCTTTCATTTTATTGTTTAAACTGGAAACTTTTCTATATTAAAAACATGATGCACTTGTGTTTTTTTCTTGGGACTTTTGATCATGTGCATTCCCTGTAATGATTATGGAGGCATAGTAGCCATACTATAGTTAAGACTAAAGCTACTCCCTCATTATAAATCCATTTTTCAACCCCTTTTCATTTAACAAAATGAAAGATCTTCCAACAAATTCACATGCACCTCATCGTACGGTAGAGTTTTCTTGGACGGTTTGGTAAAAATCAGAGAACTATAAACAAAGTATAATATTGAGGGGTTTTTTGGTATCAGCTGGACTCCAATGAAACACTCTCATCCTTAATTCTTTTTTAGAAAACCTTTTTGATTATGATTAAGAGATGACTCTCTGACTACTACAAATTTCTCCCTTATAAGGAATCCAGAAGTTGCTTGGACTCTGTACTTTTCCCAACTGTACTTTTATTGTGAGGAATCACTGTGAAGCATTAGCTAAGTGATCCCCAGACAATCTGCTTGGCAAGGAATTATTTTTTTTTAAATGTTCACTTATAACTCAGATTAGAGTGCTAGCAAAAATTCAGCAGAAGCTCAAAGATACCTGGAGTTCACTTTAAAAACTAAAGCTCATTCCTGCCTCTCTCGCCTTTCCCTGCAGTGCAATAAATAATAAATAATAATAATAATAATAATTATTATTATTATTATTATTAAATATTGTATTTATGTTGCATTAGCACTTAGAGGCCTCAGCCAGGCTGGTGCCTCATTGTGTTAGACACTGCACAAACATATAGTAAGTGACAGTCCCTACCTCAAAGAGCTTATTATCATGTAAATTTAAGCTTCAAATGACTTATAAATAGGGCTCTGTGTCTGTCACGGAGGTCACGGAAGTCACAGATTCCATGACTTTCTGCGATTCCCGTGACTTCTGACCCCAGGGCTGACCCCAGGGCCACCCAAACAGATGACCCTGGGGGCCCGCTGCTCAGGTGGCCCCAGAGACAGCCACACCGGCCACTGCTGGAGTGACTCAGGCAGCCCCGCAGCCAGCCACACCAGCTTCTGCTCGGACAGCCCCGGGGAGCTGGCCCCAGGGACCGCCCGAGCGGCCGTCTGTGGGGCTGGCCCCAGGGACCGCCGGAGCGGCCGCCTGTGCGGCTGGCCCCAGGGACCGCCCGAGCGGCTGCCTGTGCGGCTGGCCCCAGGGACCGCCCGAGCGGCCGCCTGTGCGGCTGGCCCCAGGGACCGCCCGAGCGGCCGCCTGTGCGGCTGGCCCCAGGGACCGCCCGAGCGGCCGCCTGTGTGGCTGGCCCCAGGGACTGCCCGAGCAGCAGTCCCAGGGGTGGCCAGAGCAGCAGCAGGTGGGTGGCCCCGGGGATGGCTGGAGCAGTTGCTGCTTGGTGTCCCCCAGCAGCTGGTGCCGCTGACCCCTACCCCGCTGCAGCAGCGGTCTCCTGCCCCCCTTTGCCCCCCACAAGCTGCAGTCCCCCAACTCCCAGAGCAGCACTTCCAACCCCCAATCCCCAGCTAAGATTTCGTCAGGGGTATATGGACAAGTCATGGACAGTACAAGTCATGGACAGGTCATGGGCCGTGAATTTTTGTTTATTGCCAGTGACCTGTCCATGACTTTTACTAAAAATACCCATGACTAAACTGTAGCCTTATTTATAAACACAGCAAAAGGAGATTGCCTAGTGTCCAATTTTGGGGAGGAGGGGGAAAAAGGCAGAAGACCCCCAGTCTGAAATGTATCTGCTGCTGTCACAGGGGAAGTATGCTATCTAATGAGTTATTTTAAGTTTATTAAATAGAGGGAACCTTTCGCTGGTCTGCTATAAGAGAGTTTTAAGCCAGTACTTTCTTCCCCACCCCATGAGTAACAGGCAGTGTGAATTCCAGACTAGCTTTTCGATCACCCCTGGAATAAGCCACAGTAATGCTCCTGTTCAACAACTTGATTTATAGCACGACAGCCAGTCTCCTTTATAACCGAATTCACTCAGCAATGCAACTGATAGTAAAGTGCCACCTTCCTTACACCTCTCAGCAGAGGGCTCAAGGATCCAGTCTGCATGGAGACTGAACAGGGATGGTCTCTCCACACCAAAACTGAAGCACATTGGGGAGTAATGGGTATAGGGGAGCCCTCCCTATTGCTGCCCAGGCCTCTGTTCTGTGGATAAACAGGACTTCAGGCTCCAGTACTGCCAGTCCCTGTTTTCATATGCTTTACATTCATTTAAAAAAAAGAGAGGTCAAGAAGTCAGATACATTGAAGAAGAACAGAAGCTGCTCTCTCTCTCTCCCTGAGAACAGATATGGCTTGTTCAAAGTCAATCTAACCCCACTCAACCCTACATAAGATTGCAAAGACGCCTGCAGGGACAAGTAAGGACAAAATATTTCTTAGAAATTTTAGATAAAACCTCAACAGTAGCTTCTGGATATTATAGGTAGAGCTGGTAGCACAATCTATCATTAAGGGTGCCTGACGCTTTCCAGTATAAGACTCTGTTTTCAGTTGCTTAGAATTTTGCCAAACTGACATTTTCTGTGCAAGGTGTCTGTCTCAGGCTGATTTATTTTATTTTATTTTATTTTTGTTGGCAAGTTTCAGCTAAAACAGCAGTTTCTGAAAACAAGATTAGGGAACAATACATTTTTTGGTCATGTGAAAAAAATCACAGCTGCTTTGTTGAGAAGCTCTAAAGCCTTTGAAAAATATCAGTAGCAGGGCCGGCTCCAGGCCCCAGCATGCCAAGCGCGTGCTTGGGGCGGCATGCCGCGGGGGGCGCTCCGCCGGTTGGCGGGAGGGTGGCAGGCGGCTCCGGTGGACCTCCCGCAGGCGTGCCTGCGCATGCTCCACTGGAGCCGCGGGACCAGCAGACCCTCCGCAGGCACGTCTGCAGGAGGTCCACTGGAGCCGCGGGACCGGCGACCGCCAGAGCGCCCCCCGCGGAGTGCCGCCGTGCTTGGGGCGGCAAAATTGCTAGAGCCACCCCTGATCAGTAGAGATTTGTTAGAGTTCGGCAGCTAAATTCTTTGCCATGCCAGGCATGCTCCGGCCCATGGCTGCAGGGGCTGAGAGGACTTTCTCTGGAACTGCTGCTCCTTGTAGCCAGGGGCTTCTGTAGTGTCAGGGAACAGAACTGAGAGTAGGGAAAAGGTCTCTCTTGTGCTCTGCATGCCCCTAGTGCCCAGGCAGCATGGAGGAGAAGGAAGCAGCCAGACACAAATGCAGAGGGGAAAGAGGAAGAGCAGAGGCAATAGACTGGGTCATGGGTCCTGGATAAGAAGACTGGGAATGGCAGCTGGGAGCTGAGAGCACAGAGGCAGAGAAGGCACAAGAAGCGAGGAATGGGTGGAGGAGCTTGGGACTGGCTGGGCAAGGAGACTGGGACAAGAAGCTTGCAGAGGAAGAGTCGGATGGTAACTCAGGGGGCAGTGCAGAGACTGGGATTTACTCGAGAAGCCCTAAAGGAGAGACTGGGACTGGTTCGAAAAGGAGATTGGAACTGACATGAATGGCCTGGGGGGGATGAGACCTAGGACTGGGAAAGAGGAGCTGGGGTGGAGGCGGGGGGAGTGGGGGCAGGCGCTAGGACGAGCAGTTGTTGAGGGAGAGACAGCACTGACACAGGGTAATTAAAGACAGTGTCATAATGCATATGCACAAGGTGCCAAATGAAGGTTGCAAAGGCAGCCCTTAATTCTGGGATTTCCTAACTTGCGAGTGCTTGGACTCTGCAACCGTAATGTTCTTTTAATGTAGATTTTGGTGTGTAATTTTCAATAGGTTGCCTAATTTAAAAGATTAATAATTCACAGAAGTATCATACTACTACTACTACCTTCCCCTTTGCCCTCTCCACTTGGTTGGCCTGCACTGGTCTAGGGGCATCCGCCTGCCTTCCGTAGGTTGCAGAACGTTCTTCTTAGCTTACATAATCAATCTGTACCACTGTCACTGCTGTCACTCTGCTGCTCCTATTGTCACCTCTGGAACTGTTCTCTTAAAAGTTTAAGAACAAACTTTCCAAATCAAAACCCAACCTTCTTGACACGTCCTGGAACAGCACCAAGCTTATGTATCTGCTTGGACACAACACTCAGTATGCTTTGCTTTTAATTGGGAAAAACCCTAACATTTTACTCAACACCTTGGAGAGCACCTGCCAGTGGCCTATACAGGGGCCTTACCACAGCTAGAAATGACACTTGGTTGTTTTTCCAAAGCTTAAAGTGGTCCTCATTGGTTTACCTGTGTCTCCTTGTCATGTTTGCTGGGATCCTTTTCATAGCTTTCTGCATAGATCCTGAGGGTAGCTCGCACGCTGCTAGAAGCACTAAGTCTGAAGATGAGCCTCGAAGCATCTGAGAAAATAATTCGCAGTCCCTGCAAAAAGAAAGAGGAATATATGGGTGGCAGCAATGACTTTGCAAAATTATAATCCAAAATCAAGAGCGAGAGAGGAAGGATTATCTCGGTTCAGATCTTGGCTCCTCCTGTTTACTTCAGGCAATTCACTTAATCACTATGAGCCTCAGTGCCCCATCTGTAAAATGGGGATAATAATACTTCCTTTCTCCCACACTTCACACTGTCTGTTTAGACTGTAAGCTCTACAGGGCCACGGTTTTCTCACTAACGAATGTACTGTGCTGAGCACAATAGAAGCTCGATGTCTAGGGAAGCGTCCAGTTGCTACAGTAAGAACAGCAGCCGCAGTTGTAATAATAAAATGATACAGTTTAACTGCTGGTTTTCTGCTGCTGCTGCTTTGTTGAAGCTGTGTTTCTCTTATGTGCCTTCATTACAGGGATATCCCAATGGAACATCATGTAGCAACACTACAGGTGACTTGTCAGGCAGAAGCAAAGTGCATATGCGAAAGCTAGGGGACCATGGAACGTATTTTCATATCCCTCAGGGAATGTGCATGAAGATGTGGTTATGAGTGTCTCAGGGCATGTTTACAAGGGGACCCTCGGGACACTTAAGCCTCTTTAACTAAAGGTGTGAATGTAAAGTGCATTAGTTAAAGCTCATCAAACCTCTGTGTGGATGATCACATTCTGATTCACATGCATCCAACGAAGTGGGTATTCACCCACGAAAGCTTATGCTCCAATACTTCTGTTAGTCTATAAGGTGCCACAGGACTCTTTGTCACTTTTTACAGATCCAGACTAACACGGCTACCCCCTGATACTGGACACATTCTGATTAGTTCACTTTAGCTGCAAATGTTATCCCTCTCTGCTTTCTCCGTACTGTCGCTTACTTGTAGAACACGGATCTAATTCTGATTAAACAGGAATCTCAAATTCAAGGTCAAGGGTGTGATATACACTAAAAATGGCAACGTATCTCTCAATTTCATCCTGATACTTGGGTTTGGTGTGATAAATGGAAAAGATTGGGATTGCCTCATTCCATTAGTTCTCATGGAGATTTAAGTGACTCCCTTGTGCAACAAATCACTCTCGCTTTGAAGTAAAGACAGGAAGGGAATGTGGATGCTAGAGCTCTTACTGTGGAAAACTGTCAGAACACACATTGAAGGAGTAAAAGTTGATGCCTATGCAAAAATTACATGAGTGTAACAGAGTGTGCTGAGTCAGTCAGGAGCAAACTCAGCACCCTGTCACTCAAAGCCCCATTAATATAGGTTAATTGGGACCTAACTGGAAGATTAACTAGGTAGAGCCACAGCTGAGGGGCTAATTTGAGGGGGAGGCAACCCCAGCAGCTGGGAGCATTCAAATTGAGAGGAAGAAGTGCTGAACAGAGAGCTGAGAGCCTGAAGGAGGGCAGAGGTAGGCAGGCCTGGGTGCTGCTACTTCTGTTCTCTTCCCCAGAAGCAAGTGGGGGAACTACCTGGAGGACTGTAAATACATGTAAATAGCCCTACAGGCGGTGTCCGGTTGGAACAACACAATAAAAGACGCTGGTGGTGAAGGAGACCTGAAGTGGTGTAGTCTGTGATTAAGGCCTGAAAGGACTCGCCAGGGAGAGTATTTGAAACAGGTACATCTGTATGGTCAGAAAAGAATTGGGGAAAACAAAGCACAAGGCAAATGTGGCATTTTGACAAAGATATTAGAGCCAATGGTTGGCAAATAGGAGATCAAGTCATGCCTTTGTCATCTGCTGTTCCAGTCCAGAACTCATGTCACAAGTGGCTAACCTGGCAAAATGCTGTAAATAGTAAAATGCCGGCCAATAATGATAAAGGAGCTCTTGCATCATTTATAAGAAAATATGCTATTGACCATGGTGCATCAATTGCGCAGGACATAATCCTCAAACCCAGTCCATGGGATGATGTGTGTTCACTGTTTTTGTCAGGGTTGAAAAGAAAGTTGAGGATAAAAAAATCAAAAGAGCAAGGCCAGCAAACCACACTATAACACACTATGTAAAATACCACCTGACCACTCAGAAGACGTCGTGATACTGATGGAATTAGGGTCTGAGCGTTTGTCTACACTTACAGCGCTGTAGCTACATCGCTGTAGCACTTAGTGAACACACTACCTACGCTGACAGGAATACTTCTCCTGTCGGCATAGTTACTCCACCTCCCCAAGAGGTGGTAGCTATGTCAACAGGAGAAGCCCTTCTGTTGGTATAGCGCTGAGTACACCAGGAATTAGGTTGGTGTAACTGCGTCACTCAAGCGATTTTCCACACCCCTGAGCAATGCAGTTATACCAACGTAAGTCGGTGGTGTGGACCAAGCCTGAGCCAATTACTATTTTCACATCAAATGGAAATACGGGAAGTGTGCAAGTCCTCCTTCACAAGTGCTCTTCCCTCCAAAAGAAAATGCATCTCTCAATTCTGTGGCGGCCTGTTTTTAAACTATTTCCAGCTACCTCACCAACGTGTTTTAAGCAATGACCCCTTCTTTCAGCAATACCTGCCAAGACTTTGTGAAGTTAAACATGAAAGTGGCTGTATTCAAAAGCAAATCTTTAATTTAACTACTTGTGGCATTCAGTTCAGGGCACTGTATTCTAGTAAACAAACCCCTGAGGGTTTAATCACACATCATTCACATGATACTGAACGTTGTATCATTAGATTACAAGCTCCTGGGGCAGGGACTGTCTTTTTGTTCTGGTTTTGTACAGCAATGAGCACAATGAGGTCTTGGCCCGTGACTATGGTAATACAAATAAAAAGATGACGACAATACCAAAAATTTGACCAATCTACAGTGATTGCAAAGTTGCTGTCTTCGTCGTGTAGCTAACTCGATTTTTCATCAGCCCTCTGGGTCTATCACCTCTCCGTTAGTGGGAGTGATTGTTCAGATTAACCCAAGGAAAGGCAAGTCCAGGACGTGGATATGAACGAGGCACATTTTTTTTCCCCTCTGGAATAAACCGGGCCCATGTCAGACTCCAGGCAAGAAAAGTTTCAGATGGTTCCGATTTTTATTTTTGAGTCAGGATGGTTTTCTTTTCCTTTACTCACCCAGAAGTGTTTTTATTATTATTCCTGTTGTGCACCATCGTGCTCTTTGAGTGTGGTACTCACACAGAGACTCCCTCCCTTCTCACGGCCATTTTAACTGGTGTAATTCCATTGAACTATTCCAGATTTACAGTAGCATGAGGAGACTCAGGCTGAAAATCTGGTTGGGGGGGGAAACAGATTTCCCCCCATTTTCTTCTTCTCATTGTGCTGGCTCAAAGAAAGGCAGATGCAGATGTGGCCCCAAAAGATAACCTTGCAGAGGTAGGAATAAGAGTGCAGGAGACAGTGGTGTGCTTCAGCCCTGGCGGAAGCTGTCTGGCCAGCATGGGCTCCCTTAGGCCATATCTACACTACAAAGTTAAGTCGACTTTATGTAAGTCAACACTGAGCCTCCAATTTAAGCAAGTCGATCTCACATGTCCACACTACGCTCATTGTGTCGGCCATTTCACCGACATCAACATGGGATGGTCGGGAAAGGTGCATGACGTGCACATCTTTAGGAACACAGGTCTGTTCAGAAAGCTGCAAGCAAGGACTTTCTTTCCAGACTGCAAAATAACTGTTGGTGATGTTGAAATGCCAATCATGATCCTGGGAGACCCAGCCTACCCCTTGCTCCCATGGCTCATGAAACCATACACCGACAGCCTAGACAGCACTAAGGACCGGTTGAACCATAGGCTGAGCAAGTGCAGAATGGTGGTGGATTGTGCCTTTGAACGTTTAAAAGGTACTGGGGCTACAGAGGGGTAGCCAAGGGTAGGCAAAGGCAGCAGGTCTAAACCCTCCTTTGCCAGTGATGAATGGTGTGTACACTGCAGTCTGCCCCAGGGAGCGGGAGCTAGGTGGTGACTGGCAGTAGCCATATTCTGAGGTGAAGTGGGGACAGTGGGTGGGGGTTCCCCTGGGACGGGGAGACCCAGAATTGTGGGGGTACTGCTAGGGGGCAGCACCCCAGACAACAGGGCACCAGGGTCCAAGGAGGGACACGGGGCCAGAGGACAGGCGGATCACCAGCTTGCAGAGGGCGCTCCGGAGCTGGAACGAGCTAATTCCTGGAAGTCACCAGCAGGAGGTGCCGCAGGGCTGAGTCCGCACGCTTACATCTCTCAATACACTTCACTGCAAGCCACAATGTAATCACAACTGCTGGCTATTGCAAGAGTTGGTTTGCTACTCCAGCCATGATGAGTAAGGCCATGAGGCATGGGCAAGAGATCTTGTGCTGCTGCTTTTCTGAAGACATCCTTGGGATCAAGATTGGAACTTGAGAAAAGCCCCCTTTCCCCTAGCAACCTGGATGGTGCTTGAGGACAGGCACCAGTGTAAAGCCCCCCAAATAGTTTGTTTTTTACAAAAGTGACACCGGGTTGTGGGGGAAAGGAGACAAACAGGAAGCTGCCACCCCACCCCCTTTTTTTCAGTGCTGCTTGCAGTACACAGTGATCCCTTCCAACCACAACACGTCTGGAAAAGCATGGTTGTGTGACCCAGATTTCACCAAATGGGGGAGGATTACTTGTTGAATTGTTTGCAGCTTAACGGCTAGCACTGAAAATTTCCCCATTTTCCCTACAAAAAGGAACAAAAGTACTTGTGGCACCTTAGAGACTAACAAATTTATTTGAGCATAAGCTTTCATGGGCTACAACCCACTTCATCAGATGCATAGAATGGAACATATAGTAAGAAGATATATATATACACACACACACACACACACAGAGACCATGAAAAGGTGGAAGTTGCCATACCAACTCTCAGAGGCTAATTAATTAAGATGAGCTATTAGCAGCAGGAGAAAAAAAACTTTTGTAGTGATAATCAAGATGGCCCATTCCAGACAGTTGACAAGAAGGTGTGAGGATACTTAACATGGGGAAATAGATTCAATTTGTGTAATGACCCAGCCACTCCCAGTCTCTATTCAAGACCAAGTTAATGGTATCTAGTTTGCAAATTAATTCTAGTTCAGCAGTTTCTTGTTGGAGTCTGTTTCTGAAGCTTTTCTGTTGCAAAATTGCCACCTTTAAGTCTGTTACTGAGTGGCCACACAGGTTGAAGTGTTCTCCTACTGGTTTTTGAATGTTATGATTCCTGATGTCAGATTTATGTCCATTTATTCTTTTGCATAGACTGTCCGGTTTGGCCAATGTACATTTGCAGAGGGGCATTGCTGGTACATGATGGCATATATCACATTGGTAGATGTGCAGGTGAACAAGCCCTTGATGGCGTGGCTGATGTGATTAGGTCCTATGATGGTGTCACTTGAATAGATATATGGACAGAGTTGACATCGGGCTTTGTTGCAAGGATAGGTTCCTGAGTTAGTGTTTTTGTTGTGTGGTGTGTGGTTGCTGGCGAGTATTTGCTTCAGGTTGTGGGGGCTATCTGTGAGGAAGGACTGGCCTGTCTCCCAAGATCTGAGAGAGTGAGGGATCGTCTTTCAGGATAGGTTGTAGATCTTTGATGATGCGCTGGAGAGGTTTTAGTTGGGGGCTGAAGGTGACAGCTTGCGGTGTTCTGTTATTTTCTTTGTTGGGCCTGTCCTGTAGTAGGTGATTTCTGGGTACTCTTCTGGCTCTGTGAATCTGTTTTTTCACTTCAGCAGGTGGGTATTGTAGTTTTAAGAATGCTTGATAGAGATCTTGTAGGTGTTTGTCTGAGGGATTGGAGAAAACCTACCTACATACCTCCAGTTTCCATCCAGGACACACCACACGATCCATTGTCTACAGAGAAGCTCTAAAATACAACCGCATTTGCTCCAATCCCTCAGACAGAGACAAACACCAACTTACCAAAAGGTGCCTTCCCCAGCATCACGCTCTGCTGCCAACTGGTCCTGTGAAAGGATGGGCTCCAGGGTTAAAAACAGTTCTTGGCTGTTGGGGAGAATGGATCCTCCACTTGCCTGCCTCATGTTCTTCTCCTCCTCTTCCTCGTCAACAATGTCCTCCTTGTTGCTCAGGGTCACCTGAGAGGTATTCATGGAACATTTTGGGGTAGTGGTGGGGTTGCCGCCTAGAATTGTATGCTGCTCCTCATAAAAGCAACATGTCTGTGGGGCAGAACCAGAGCGACTGTTTGCTTCCCTTGTCTTCTGGTATGCTTGCCACAGCTTCTTTATTTTCACATGGACTGCTGTGTGTCCCTAGTGTAGCCCTTCTCCCCCATGCCCTGCGCAATCTTGGCATAGATGGAGCTCTGCCTGCACAGACTCTTCTCTCCAGACAGCAATAAGATCCACCACCTCCTGTGTACTCCATGCTGGAGCATGTTTGCGGCCTTGAGTCTCCATGATCAGCTGTGCTGACGAGCTCTCCACGCTGATCAAACAGGAAATTAAAATTCAAAAGTTCCCGGGGCTTTAACAGGGGAGCGGCTGTTTCCTGTGTACCTGGCTGAAGTGCAGTGGAGTTGAAAGTGCTCTCCAGAGCGGTCATAGCTGAGCACTGTGGGACACCTCCTGGAGCAAATTCATTCGAATTGTACAATGCAGTGTCTACACTATCACCATGTCGACCTGTGGATGTTGAATCAAGTGCTACGCCTCTCGTGGAGGTGGAGTACAGGAGTTGACTTGACAGGCCACTTAGGTCGGCGGAAGGGACTTGGTAGTTTAGACATATACATTATTAGATCCACTTAATGCAGCTTTATGTCGACCTAAGTCTGGAGTGTAGACCAGGCCTTAGTCAGAGCTTAGAGACCAGACCATTCAGAAGAGGCAGAGGAAAGAGAAAATACAAGAATAAAAGGCCCTAAAAACAGTACTGTTTACTCAGGGGAAAGGGATGGTTAGGTCCCCTTTCTGCCAAGTCACTGTATTTTCTTTCCCTCCCCTAATCCTGCTGCTCTCCATGGCATTGTGTGCAGGGGAAGCTCCTTTTTTCATCTGTCCGAGGGGAAGTAAGTCATTCAGATTTCAGAGAAGAGAAATGGTATTTGACTCTTCCTCTTCCACCAAGACTTGCTTGAGAAGCCAGTGATATTAACAAAGCAGAGCTCCAACAAGCTTAAATATTAATGGAACTTTTTTGTTTGTTCAGGTATGTGCTGAAACATTTCTAGCACCATATAAAGAATTGTTTGTTTGATACTAGTCATTAACTCTAGAAAATATATAATAGGAATAAATCTCACATCAGTAAAGGGTTGGATTAGATGGCCTAATAGGTATTTTCCATCTCTAACTTCTGTGATTCTATTAATAATCCTTTTAGTTACTAGTACAAACATTGATGTCTAGTTTTTCAAATTTCTGGGCAACGTTTATTCACCTAGTATTTTCAGTATGCACAACCTATGTGACAGAACATCACAAAGAGGTAATGTTAAGAAAAAAGGTTTCAAATGGGCTTTTCCAATAGCATGAGAACTTCAGGCAAACAGAGGAGAGAGTAGCATATTAGCCATTTGGTTTCTCTTTACAGAATTTGCTTAGCTAAGACAATTGTAGAGTTCTTGTTGTGTAACCATGGCCCCAATAAAGTCAATGGGAGTTTTGACCAGGATTTCACCCCAGGTGTCCACAAAAATTATTTATGTCCCATTTGTGTGAGCTGCTGAATGCTTTTTGGTGGGTGCTGATTGCCTTCAATTCTATTACCACGAGGAGGAGGAAGATAGATTAAAGAGATCCTTGTGTAACTGGACCTGTGTTTTGGAAGAATGTCAGATACAGAACGGGGTAGCTCAAGGTGTGTAACATTATTGTCATTTAAACTTTTCAGGTTCCAAAACCCCAAAAGTACTGTTACATATATTTGCAGAAAGTGAATAAACTGGGCCACGAGCAGCATCCAAGGTAACGTATAGGTTTAATTCCAAGGAATGTTTGCAAATTCCATTTTACAGTATTCAACCAACTCTACTGACCGCCAGAACCACAAGGCTAGTATGACTGCTTAAATACTCTCCCCGCACACTGTATCATGTGTAGCAGCAACAGCACTGAGGAATGACTGTTTCATTTGACACAGGAGGCTCTGAAAATGCATTTACTCATTAAATCATGGTCTTTGGAAGAAACAGTACTTATGCTTTCCATAACACTCTCTCAGAATCTAATACAAACTGCTCTCCCAACTACAGAGCCTCCTGGTAATGTAATACTACCAGCGTTTCTGGTGCTTGGAATTCTCTCTCACACTCACAGACACACATCTCCCTGTATTTACTTCCTATGCTATTTCCCAGCTATTTTCTTCCTCATTTTGCATTTCCTGGTGACAGATGCTTGAGCACACAGACTCTCACAAAACGGGGAATAACAGCTGATACATCTCTACAAGGCTAGAATTCCTGCAGCACAGCTGAGAATACTAGGAACAGGGGCACTATAAAGACACAGCCAGCGTCTACTCCTTAAACCAACAGGGTTACATGCCAGGGAGAAATCATTTAATAAAGTAACAGCTTTTAGATACTGACTTGCAACATCAAACCAGAAATGACCCCCCAAACTGTACAATTACCAGACAATATCTAAACACTTGAGAGTTTATGTGGTTTGCATCTAGGCTTTGGGCTCATTATTTATAGAGTGTCCAATTGTGAAATGTCGATTCCAACCCTGTCCCTGAAAAGTTCCGGGTGGTTCTAGAACCAACAAGGCTTTCACTCAGCAAGCTCACAGAAAAGAATAAAAGAGCCATTCAGTTTTGATACATACCCTTTATTTTCTAGAACCTCGCCCCTACTGCATCTGGCATGCCATGAATGAAAATATTTAATAACAAATAATCGTTACTAAGTGAAACGTGAACAAGCATGAATTTGAAAATGTTGAAGACTTCAGTGCCTCTCAAATTCTAAAGAAGACTGAAGTTTTGTTTTTTGATGGATCTGAACTTTAATTAGGAGAAATATTAGTTGGGGGCGGGGGAGAGCAAACTGATGAAATAACATACAATATAAGTACTGTGTGGCACAATATTATTCTCCTATCTTACATAAGTGCACTGGCAGATATGTTGTTCTAAATCCAATTGTCTATTATTATTATTGATTATATATTATTTACCTGATCCTGTACAAGACAAAATGAAAACATTCCCCTAGAATGTAGAATTTATAGTCTAAAAGAAGAAAAGGGCAAAAAGGATAAACTGGGAGACCCATAAGATGAAATAACTTTCAGTTATAATAAGAAAGGATTTATTATTGTCATCAATGAGAATAGTATCAACTTGTGAGAAATCAGATGGGTTGATAATTTCCCAGAGGAAGACTGGATGTAATTTTCACACTGAACGTCTGTGGACATTTATTTTAGGCATCCTAAATATGCTAGTGGATGTATATGAGCTGCATGGAAACTCTTCCACAAGAACAAGTTTCATGGCTAAAAAGCTAATAAAATACGAAAAAAATAAACTTTGTAGACAGTATAACATAGAATCATAGAATATCAGGGTTGGAAGGGACCTCAGGTCATCTAGTCCAGCCCCCTGCTCAAAGCAGGACCAATCCCCAACTAGATCATCCCAGCCAGGGTTTTGTCAAGCCTGACCGTAAAAACCTCTAAACAAGGAGACTCCACCACCTCCCTAGGTAACCCATTCCAGTGCTTCACCACCCTCCTAGTGAAAAAGTTTTTCCTAATATTCAACCTAAACCTCCCCCACTGCAACTTGATACTATTACTCCCTGTTCTGTCATCTGCTACCACTGAAAACAATCTAGATCCATCCTCTTTGGAATCCCCTTTCAGGTAGTTGAAAGTAGCTATCAAAGCTATCAAATGTTAATTTCAATGATCTAGCAGACGGGAATCCTTCCTAATGAAGGAGATATTTAAAAGCAGTGGGATTGACTTTCTAGCAGTATAAGGATAAGGAACAGTCAGCCTGTAATGCTCACAGAAGTAATGAAGGTGCAAGGGCAGCTTTGTGCTATACTGTGCTACAAGAGCTAGTTTTAAAAAACATAATCAGAAAATAATCCTGCCTCTGTCACATCAGCTCCAAAAGCCAGTGGGACCAACTGTTTGCTGGCCTACAGTGTAACCAACTGAATCGTCAACGTGACTTCCTGCAGTGCCTCTGAGTTCCTTGAAGGTATCCCATCCAATGCAATGCATTCACCAGCAGAGAATTTGATCCACTGGTTTTGGAGCTGATGTGACAGAGTTAGGCCTTGCTGTGTAAACAGAATTACAACTGACGTGACAGAGATGGTTACTCTTGTATTACATTCCAGTCAAATTAACCATTAATTTGTTAGTGTCTGTAAAGCACTCTGAAGGTTAAAACTGCTACATATGTGCTATTATTTGCTGTATTTCTTGTCATTCTTACAACTAAAGGATAACACAAGCAAGATTCAGGCATGCAAACCTATGGATACATTTCAGTTCAACATTTTGAAGCACTATTTACAGGTGCAATACGTATGGAGGCAAAGCATGTGGCCCAGTAACAATAAAGTACATACATAGCCACACACACGTCAGACCCATATAAAATGGCTGTGGTTTTACTTCCAAGTATTATACACTAATGTGGTTTTATTTGCTCTTCAGCTGACTACTTAAATGTCCCAAATGCACAGCAGACTTCACTGAATATTTTGACAGGAAAAGTCTTATCTCAGAGGCAGCATTGAAATCTCATTCTGAGCAAAGAAGAATTTGGCCTTATCTGTGGGCATGCGAAATAACTTTTTCCAACTTTTCCAGTGTCTGCTTCCTGACTACACACTCAAAAACAAAAAACTCAAACTACATGGATAACCTTTTCCATTCTGAAACAAAGACAGGGGTAGGAAAATATCCAGAGTCGGTTCACAGATCTCTAATTAAAAGGATGAGGAGTTTTCATCAACGGGTTCCGGTACATTGGACCCTCTCATCAATGTGGATAATTTGGATTTTGTCAAATGGTGCCTCTGTATTTCCCAGCAACAATTTAATACCAGAGCACAACTGGTAATGAGGTCTTATTCTAAGACTTCACTATCTGGGCCAGGTTGTGCAGCACCCAGCACAATGGAGCCCCAATAAGGATGGTGCCTTTAATCACTACCAGAATAGAAATGTTTACTGCTACCAACTATTTCTACAAAACATACTACAGTTAATTTACCAGTACATTCTACTGAATTATTATAAGATAACAATTCTCAAAATAAGAAATTAATTTTTGTGATGCATTATCCATGCTTTAATTGTGTTTGTTCACTGACTAGCCATTTTGCAAAACTTTGTAATCAGCTATGGGTTAGCTAGTTGTCCATGTGAATTAGTGAGATTCTATTGTATAATTTTTTTTCTCCTTTTACATCTGTAGAATAGCACTTCAAACAAGCCTCTGAAAACAGATCTGCAAAATTTGCAAGCAAACTCATTAACATAGATCAAAACAAAGCATTTGTGTGCACATGAAGAACAGAATGGCATGTATGCAATTATTTCATTTGCATATGGTAGCATGGTATTATTTACTTATTACAGAGGTGCCTAGAGGACCTCACAGAGATTGGGCTCCACTGTGGTAGGTACATGCACACACTAAGAGACCGACTCTGTCCAGACGAACTTACATTCTAAATAAATTAATGGTTTTTCCTCTGGAAAATTTTGGACACATTTTTAGAGTCTGACCTGTTTCTTTTCTTGTTTTACAGCAGGCCCTTTTTTAAAAGAAATTGATTAGCAATTTTATTTTTATTTCAATGGTAGTACAGAGCTTTTTGACAAAAAATAAGGGCGGAAAAAAGACTGAAAATTGCAAGTAAGTTTTTAAAATGGCAAAGTTGACCAGTTTACCATTTCTGTGATTTTCCAATGGGCTTGGATATGACAACAACAGGCATGTGTCATGTTTCACCAGCAATGCACAAAAAGAGAGTGGTTCAATGGCAGGTGGATTACTTGTATCATCTGGATTCAGTAATGAATGGAAACTATAAAGAATCTGAGCAGAATCTCATGACAATGGTTTCAACAGACTGTAGAGTAGGATTTGCAAGGGCCTGGTCAGGTCAAGATGATTCACAAACCACAATAATTACGACAATCTAGACTTGAGTTTAGCATGTACCTGGACTATATTTGCGATACCCCTTAAGGACATTTTCTGTAAGATTTGATGCAAAGTCCTTGGAGGTCGATTATTTTCCACAGAAGGGTTGTGGGGTCTGACTACACCTATTAAAAAAACCCTAACATGCTGTATCTGGAGATTGAAAGCACAAGGCTGGCACGAGTTGCAAAAGTTAATGTATTTTTTAAAAGATCTGATGAAAATGTTCCTTCATTTTAGTTCATCAAAATCCATGAAACCAGCGCTGAACACTTTGAAAAAAAAATCCCCTGAAAGATCTAGCAGTAAATGAAGAGTTTAGCGCCAATCACATGTGACTGTGAGAAAGGTCCAGAACCGAGAAACCAGTCAGCAGGGAAGAATGTTGGTTATAGGGTCAGTACCAGTGGCTAGATTGTTTCACAAGCAAGTCAAGTCAAGAAGAGTTGCTGAAGAGGATACATGCACTAGAAGATTATCAGCATTTTGTATGACACATACAAATATATGCTATGGTGTGGGATGATCTGATTATATATATTAAGAGACAGTATATTTTTAGGCATAAAAAATGGTTAACATTTGAAGAACAAAGAGAAAATGACAAGGAAGAGGAAAACCCAGAATAAGAGCTCTTGACAAAAATTAATCCCAACGTGGATTTATTTTAATCTAGGAAAGAGAAAATCATGAAAAAAAAGAATATATTTAAATGAGTCACACTTTATATTCACAGTGTCTCTTTATACACATTTCCACCAGGAAATAAAAATATTACTAGTATTGACCATGTCATGAATTTTGTAGCACAAAAGATTTAGTTTGGATTGTAGTTTAAGGCAGCAGATGTTTTCAGTTTGAATTGGAATGAGTGAAAACAGCAAAAGGAAGGATTTTAATTTCTTCTTGATACCATGCTTTGTTCTTGGTGTTCTTAGGCAACTTGCTATTACCTGAGCTCTATTGTGTTGGTAAAATTCTCCCTTGCTTACATCCTACGTGACCTCACTGATTTCAGTGGTGTGCATTGAGAGTAAGTTAACTGTTTTCTCCACTATCGGGTATTCTTAAATGGGGAAAAGTACTGCTATGTTACACTAACCACAGAAAATCATGATTCTACAAATAAAAGATTTTTTTTCTGTCCTTGAGTTAATAACTATAAAAGTATTGTGCATTGTTGTAAAACATTATGGTTCCCCTCTCCCCCATACACACCTCCCCATTATCTTGGAAAAGATTATTTTTGTGCTTTCATACCTGTCTTTTGGTCACAGTGCCATCTACAGGATCCACATATTCAAAGCTGTCTGTTTTTTCCACACGGTAGACATTGTTCCCAACAGCAAACTGCTGATTACTGAATGATTTGTCAATGATCAAAGCCTCCAGGTCTCTCATTATGAAATACGCTGTTCTGGGTTCCAATGCTTCATAATCAAATCTTTAACGTAATAAAAAAAAAGTAGTATGAAGAAATATGTAAGCTCCACCCAGCAGAAAGATTCTGGTTTCACAGAGCATGAGATGCTCACAATTAGTAATTTACAGCAGACATGGAAAATCAGGCATGCAACTGAAGCGCCTAGTGCAAATGAAAACAGCTCTTCCATTTACTTACACACTTTTGTGCTCCTAAGTCCTCCATTCCATGAAATGTGCAAATCTGTCAATTAAGTTTAAGAGAAAACTGTGTGCCCTACGTGGTTAATGCACTTACATGCTTAAAAAGACAGGTCCACCCTCAACCCCTCTCCCCCTTGACACATCTGTGCTCTCTTGTTGGGCCACTAACACAAAGTCTGCAGACCGTGTAGAGTCAAAAAGTCATCTCCTGCTGGGAGTCTGGCGTTAGCAGCAAAGGAATTAACACTAAGAGAACAAGGTTATCAGTTCTGGCCTTCTCCCCAGTCTTGGCTGCCCTTAGAGTTTCTATCTCAGGGCTGTTCAGACCACACACTGAATATTTTCCCTTCAGAAAGCCACTCCCACCTCCTTTATTTTCAGCTGGAATAACCAACCACCTGCCTCAGAGCATTAGCAGAACCCACTTAAAAAATACATGATATACTTTTACATTTGAGATATTATTAGCAACAACAGCAACAACTTGCTTTCAAACAACACCATTTACACAGAGAGAGCCGTTACACGCCATATAAATACCGCACCATTGATACGTAGCCAACTCTGGGCTGCAGGGCAGCAACCAACTACCACACTGCATGGTCAATAGTCAAGGGGTAGAGAAAGAACTTTGCTAAGGAACAAAACGTTTTATGGATTCCTTAATCTCCGTAGGGTAAAAATTCACCCTGGACAGAGGGCCAGCACAAGGCCTACGCACCACAAGTCCCACTTAAGCCCTATTTTGAGATCTTATGTAGGAGTTTAAAAGTGCATAGACCTTAGGCAGGACCATGAATTTCACCCCCTTATAGAGAGTAGGCAGGACATTGGTCCTGTCAAAAAGGCCCACATACAATAGAGTGCCTGGCACTCAATTTATCTCTTTGAATGATGAAGAGCTGAGTAAACCTCGCTGGTTTTTTAACTTATGCTTCAAGCCAGTCTGGTTCAAGTTATAGCTGAGACTTAGACCACTAACATCCCTAGGAACGATGTTCAATCTATGGCAGATTTTCATTCTGTGCACACACCTGAAGTGCTGCTAAACACATTTCACTATTAATAGCAACAAAGCTAATCAAGCCAAACTTGCCCCGGAATTATCCTAGGAACATGCTAACCTACTGTGTTTTGTAATAATTATCTGCACCTGCAATAGTAGTGGCGGCCAAATTTTGTCCAGTGATCTCTGACAATCTCTTCCACACTCTGCTTTCGAGCTGCTATGATTGAAAGCCAGACTAGCACAGCCCAGAGCCCATCCTTCTCTCGGATGTGGTCAGACCCTAAAAAGAAATAAGTAATGCACATTTATTAGCAGATACACCAATGAAAATGCCAACAATAGTTCCAGATGAGAAGCATAGAGCAGTTCATGTCAGTTTGTTTTTTTAGATACAGTAAAACAATAACACAGACATTTTCCAGACTCGTATCAGAGGGGTAGCCGTGTTAGTCTGGTTCTGTAAAAGCAGCAAAGAATCCTGTGGCACCTTATAGACTAACAGACGTTTTGCAGCATGAGCTTTCGTGGGTGAATACCCACTTCTTCGGATGCAAGACTGACAGCCAAAACAATTGTTTAAAAGATAGTAAGGAAGAAAGAAAGACAGACAGACAGATACATCAGAATCCACATTACTAAAATTCAACAAAAGAGGGGAAATTACTTGGCTCCCAAGAGTGTAAATGCTATTACATTCTTAACCATTATGATTCCTGCTAATCATTGTGCAGAATGATATACATCAGGGTCGGCAACCTTTCAGAAGTGGTGTGCAGAGTCTTCATTTATTCTCTCTAATTTAAGGTTTCGCGTGCCAGTAATACATTTTAACGTTTTTAGAAGGTCTCTCTCTATAAGTCTACATTATATAACTGAACTATTGTTGTTTGTAAAGTAAACAAGGTTTTTAAAATGTTTAAGAAGCTTCATTTAAAATTCAATTAAAATGCAGATCTTATCAGTTTAGTGCAGTGGTTCTTAACGTGGGGTGCAAGATACCCTTTCTGGTGGTGTGAGACATGCAAGATTTTTTTAGAAGGTAAATCATCAAAAATACAAATTAAGCACAGGCACATAAGTACAACTATTTTGTTTCATCAAGCCTATGTATTTATTAACATTATACATGTTTTAATGATTACTGTAATATACAAAGTTTTAAAGTTTTTAAGCTAATTGTAGTGTAATATTTTATAAGGGCTGCAGAGTGCTGGGACCAGGCCCTGAGCTGGCTGCCGGTACCCCAGGCTGGCAGGAGGGCTGAGCAGGGCTGGAGGCCCGGACCGCAGCTGGCAGGGCGGCTGGAACCCCAGACCAGCAGTGAGGTGAGCGGGGCCAGTGGCTGGTATCCCAGGCCAGCAGCAGGCTGAGTGGAACCGATGGCTGGGACCCCGGCTGGAACTCCCGACCGCTGCCGGTCTGGGGTTCCGGCTGTCGGCTCCTGCCAGCCGGGGTCCCGGCTGCTGGCCCCTCTCAGCCGCTGCCAGCCAGGGGTTCCGTTCACTCAGGCCGGCAGCGGGCTGAGTGGGGCCAGCGGCCGAGACATCGGCTGGCAAGGGGCCAGCAGCTGGAACTCCAGACCGGCAGTGGGCTGAGCGGGGCCGGCGGACAGAATGAACCCCAGACCGGCGGTGGGCTGAGTGACTCAGCCCGCTGCTGGTCTGGGGTTCCGTCCGCCGGCTCCTGACAGCTGGAGTCCTGGCTGCTGGCCCCGCTCAGCCTGCTGCCGGCTGGGGGTTCTGTTCACACAGGCCGACAGCGGTCTGAGCAGGGCCGGTGGCCAGGACCCTGGCTGGCAGCAGCATGCCAGTAAAAATCGGCATGCGTGCTGCAGGTTGCCAACCCCTGATATACATAACTGGGACTGTTTCCCAGAACTGGGCCAGATCAGATGAGCCAACTCCTAGTAATTAAGCAGAGTACTCCAAATTACAGAGTTCAGCTGCAACTGCATCCCCTTGTCTGCCCAGATGTTCATAATTGCCCTAACATCTGCCTTGGGCCAACCTGCAACATGCTTCTTCTGAGATACATACCCAAAGCAGAAAGGTTATGCAGAAATTGCAAGAGAGTAGATACTGGTGAGAATGAGAATGCAATGAGGTCTAAGAGGCATGCTGCTCAGTTTATACAGATGAGGGCTTCCAGAAAACTTGACTTTATGTTAATAGACGACAGAGACTTGAACGGAAAGACAAAGCCAAGCAGTGCCTGGGAAAGGTGGTGCTAGGACTAACCAGGGCTGCCCAGAGGATTCAGGGGACCTGGGGCAAAGCAATTTCAGGGGCCCCTTCCATAAAAAAAAGTTGCAATACTATAGAATAGTATATTGTCATGGGGGCCCATGCGGGGCCTGGGCAAATTACCCCACTTGCCCTCCCAGGCGGCCCTGGGAAAAATAAACATTTAAAAACCTTCCACATCTCGGCACAAACCCAGTTTTGAGAAAACTTCTTTTCAAGTCACCTTTACAAGGTATCACTGGTTCTCAGCATCAGCTAGTGCTAAAAGGCACTAAAGCTCATTAAAAGGATTGGACAAATATTTTCCGTCAAAACTTTTTTTGGATTGAAAACTAGGGGTTTTTAAAAAGCAGAAAAAATCACAGACAATGTCTGCTTTCCTTCAAAATTTGTTGTGGTTTTTTTAATTGAAAAGCTGAAATTAGTCTGCCAAAACCTGGACATGGTTTGGGGTTTCAGAAGTGTGTGGCCAAATATTTGCTGCTTGCTGTTTTCGATTGTTTAAAGAAACAATAAAAAAATTCTGCTTAAAAAAAATCCAAAACTTTTGAACTACCTCAGCTTGTGACCAAACGCCTGAGCCCATCCAGTCAGAGATTTTTCCAGGTTTCTGATACTCTGCTGGCTTCCTTGATTCATATCTGTGTCCATAACATTAGGTTCATTTAGGTTAGAACATAAGAATGGCCATACTGGGTCAGACCAAAGGTCCATCCAGCCCAGTATCCTGTCTACCAACAGTGGCCAATGCCCAGTGCCCCAGAGGGAGTGAACCTAACAGGTAATGATCAAGTGATCTCTCTCCTGCTATCCATCTCCACCCTCTGGAAAACAGAGGCTAGGGACACCACTCCTTACCCATCCTGGCTAATAGCCATTAATGGACTTAACCTCCATGAATTTATCTAATATCAGAGGGGTAGCCGTGCAGGTCTGGATCTATAAAAAGCAACAAAGAGTCCTGTGGCACCTTAGACACTAACAGATGTATTGGAGCATAAGCTTTCGTGGGTGAATACCCACTTCGTCACTCATGAAAGCTTATGCGCCAATATGTCTGTTAGTCTATAAGGTGCCACAGGACTCTTTGTTGCTTTTTACATGAATTTATCTGTTTCCTAGAGACTGGCTCCATGGCATCCCTCACAAACTGGAGGGATGAGCCTATGTTGTGAAAACTGAAATGCTCAAAATAGCACATGCATGTGAATGGACACAGGGTACTAAAATTAAATTAACCCAGGGGGTCTCAAACTGGTGGTCAGGACCCCTCAGGGGGTCACGAGGTTATTACTGGAGGTTGTGAGCTGTCAGCCTCCACCTCGAACCCTGCTTTGCCTCCAGCATTTATAATAGTGTTAAATATATAAAAAAGTGTTTTTAATTTATAAGAGGAGGGTGTCGCACTCAGAGGTTTGCTATGTGAAAGGGGTCACCAGTATAAAAGTTTGAGAACCACTGAATTAACCCCTCTGGAGCCTCGGGGAATGCAGGGGAGGGGGGTCTCCCTTGGTAGGATTGGGAAGGAGGTAGGTGGTGTTGGATATTGCTCTTCTCATGTGCTCTCTCCCCCATGGCTCTCTTGGCTCTGTCACTGTTAATCTAAAGTGGATAATTTTAAATGAAGCTACCCTCCCCTGACATGAATCTCTCTATGGCACTGAAATTAAATGTAGACTATAATTTGGCATTTGAGAAGTGAAAGAGATGGTAGCCCTAAGGGAAAAGATAACAGATTGGCTCTTTGTGTTAAATAGCTGTCCGCAAGCCTCAAACTGCTGAATGAGCTTTAGGGTAAGGAAGGCTGTGCCTCCCCAAACAGCCTGGCCCTGCTCCCTATCTGACCCCCACCCACTTCCTGCCCCCTGACTGCCCCCCTCAGAATCCCTGACCCATCCTGCTCCTTGTCCCCTGACCGCCCTCCTGAGACCCGCCCCCCGGGACCTCACACCCCCACAACCCCCCCTTCCCGCTCGCTGTCCCCTGACTGCCCCGACCCCATCCACACACACACACACCCCCGCCGAGTCCTGACAGACCCCCGGAACGCCCACAATCCAACCCCCCCTTCCCATCCAACCCCCCAGAACCTCTGCCCCAACTGTCCCCGGGACTCCCTGCCCTTTATCCAACCCCCCTCCCCCGGCCCCCTTACCATGCCGCTTACCCCCTCTCCCGGAGCCTCAGCGCACTGCATCCAGGTACAGCCCTGGACAGCGCTGCAGTGGTGTGGCTCCACGTGACCTGAGCTCCCGCTGCTCGGCCCGAGCCCTGCCCCCTTACCACGTGGCTCTGAGCGGGAGGAGCTCAGGCCCTGACTGAGCCACGCTGCTTTAGCTCTGGCCAGGGCTGTTCCTGGACGTGGCGCACTGAGGCGCCGGGGGATGGGGGAAGGCAGAGGCGTGGGGAGCCTCCAACATTCTCGTGGGGGCCCCTGCAAATTGCCCCACTTGCCCCCCCCCGGGCAGCCCTGGGACTAACTGCAGCATAGCAACTGTTATGTCACCACCTGCTGTCTACACTGGCACTGCACCAAGACATTTAATGGCACAGTGGCTAGGCTTGCTCAGAGCAGGCACCGTCCACAAGAAGCTCTGCCTCCTTTATGAAATCACTGCATAGTCTACCTGCCTACCCTGATTAGACGGCCATAAGGGCAGCTGACTGGACAATCTGCTTGAGGGACATTCCATGTCACTGAAAAACATTCAGCAAAAGCCTCTAGCCCAAAAGCCAAACAGAGAGGATAAAATTCCCTGCGTGAAAAAAACCAAACAGAACATAAATCCTGCAATATCAAGGTCAGTTTGCAATTTTGTTGCTTTCTGCTATATCCTGTAAAATTCTGTGCTTCCATTTAATAAGATTTCTGTCTTTTTGCTACGTTATGAAGGTATATAGTTGTCACAATATAAATTGATGCACTGCTGCTGCTGCTAAGGCCAGGTCTATACATACAGTGCTTCAGAGGGGCAGCTGTACCGATACATCTGCACTGCTGCACCGATACAGCTGCACTGCAGGAGCGCATCCGGTGAAGACGCTCTCCCATCGGAATAAGAAAAGCACCTCTCTGAGCGGCAGGAGCTACACTGGTGGGAGAAGTTCTCCGGCCAACATAGCACATGAAAACAATTACAAGAGGTGGCCACTCACACCTCTCCTGTCCCATTCAACTCAGTGAGGTGTGAATTTCAGATTCTAACTGCAGCCACTTAAATGCTAACATAGTTAAACAGAAACATGGAAATTAAATACAGATAACTACATTCATGTAATGTCTAGGTTGCATAAATGAAATCATGAAAAAAGCCAATAAAAGCAAAAGTTCATGTTTCTAGAAGATACAAAAAACAAACAAACACTCTCTTACAGATTATGGTCAAGTATGTGAAGCTCACTGACATAGGAGGCCAGAGAGTCAGATAACGGAACTGAGTTTAAAAGCTCTTTCAGGCAGGGAATGTGTTTGCACCATGTCCAGCACAATGATAATAATACTTCCTTTCTCCTCCCCCTTGACTGTGTTCTCTATGTAGTACGTGGACTTTTGGGGCTGGGAGTGTCTTTTACTAGAGCACTCCGCACAATGGGGGTCCAATCTTGGATGGGGCCTCGAGGTGCTGCTACTACAACACAATTGTGTCCCTTGGTTAGAGTCCCTCGGTGCTCCCATAATATTGTGTAGGTGTATGCGGTCCTGCTTCAGCGCAGGAGGGCTGGACTTGATGACTTCTCAAAGTCCCTTGCAGCCTTATCTTTCTATGATTGTATAATACAAATATTGAATAAGAAGAATAAATAGGGCAGGATAATTTTATGAGCACTTGTAGCCCTGTAATTTCACATTTCACATCAAATAAGTAGGGCCTTACCAAATTCGCGGTCCATTTTGGTCAATTTCACAGCCATAGGATCTTAAAAATAATCAATTTCATGATTTCAGCTCTTTAAATCTGAAATTTCACAGTGTTGTAATTGTAGGGGTCCGGAGAAAAAAGGAACTGTGTGTGGGGGCGGGAGGAGGGTTGTAGAATGGCAGCTGCAGGCCGGGAGCCCAGCTCCGAAGGCAGAGCTGCTGCCAGCAGCAGCGCAGAAGTAAGGATGACATGGTATGGTATTGCCACCCTTACTTCTGTGCTGCTGCCTTCAGAGCTGGCCCCTCATTCAGCAGCTGCCACTGTCTGGCTGCCCAGCTCTGAAGGAAGCCACACATAAGTAAGGGTGGCATGTAGGGTGACCAACTTTCTAATAGCATAAAACTGAACTCTCCTACCCCACCCCTTCTCCGAGGCCCTTCCCCTGCTCGTTCCATCCCTGCTCCCTCTGTCACTCGCTCTCCCCCGCCTTCACTCACTTTCACCGGGCTGGGGCAGGGGATGCGGGATCTGGGGTGGAGCCGGGGATGAGGGGCTTGGGGTATGGTAAAGGGCTCCGGACTGGGCAGGGGGTTGGGGAGTACAGGCTCCAGGCTGGGAGTACAGGCTCCGGGTGGGGCCAGAAATGAGCAGCTCAGGGTGTGGGAAAAGGCTCCGGGCTGGGGCAGGGGGTTGTGGGAGAAGTGAGGACTCTGGCTGGGGGGGCAGGCTCGGGGGTGGGGCCAGGGATGAGGGGTTTGGGGTGCAGGAGGGGCTCCAGGCTTGGCCCAAGGGTTTTGGGGTGCAGGAAGGGGGTGCAGGCTCCAGCTGGGGGTGTGGGCTCTGGGGTGGGGCCGGGACGAGGGGTTTGAGGTGCAGGAGTGGGCTCAGGGCTGGAGCGGGGTGTGTGGGGGCTCTGGGAGGGAGCTTGGTGCAGGAGGGGACTCCAGGCTGGGGCAGGGGTGCAGGAGGAGGCTCAGGACCAGGTGAGGGGGTTGGGGTGTGGGGGAGGGTGTGGGGTCCTGACGGCACTTACCACGGCTCCCAGGAAGCAGCCGCCAGGTCCCTGCAGCCTCTAGGCACCTGAGCAGCCGGGGAGGCTCCGCACACTGCCCTCATGCCCCCAGGCTATGCCCCTGCAGTTCCCATTGCTCGCGGTTCCCGGCCAATGGGAGCTGCGGAGCCGGCACTCGGGGCAGGGACAGTGCTCAGAGTCTCCCTGGCCACCTATGTGCCTAGGGGCCGCAAGGATCTGGCGGCTGCTTCCGGGATCTGCACTGAGCTAGGCAGTCAACAGGGAGCCTGCCTTAGCCCCGAGACCCCACAGCTCCTCCAACCAGACTTTTAATGGCCTGGTTGGCAGTGATGACCCGAGCCACCAAGGTCCCTTTTTGACCAGGCAGCTGACAGCTACCACTCTCCGGCTGCCCAGCTCTGAAGGCAGCACAGAAGTAAGGGTGGCAATACCACAAACCCCCTAAAATAACCTTGTGACCATCCCGAAATTCCCCTTTGGGTCAGGACCATAGGCACAGACTGTGTGGGTGCTCTGGAGCTGGAGCACCCATGGGGAAAGTATGATGGGTGCTGAGCACCCACTGGCAGACCCACCATCAACTCGCCTCTGCCCTTCAGTGTTTGACATCTACCGGCAGCTCCACTAATCAGCACCTCCCCTTCCCTCTCTGCGCCTCCCGCCCGCCACAATCAGCTGTTTCACAGCATGCAGGAGGCTCTGGGAAAGACAGGCAGGAGCGAGGGCACAGCATGCTGCGGGGAGGGGGTGGAATGGGGCAGGAAGAGGTGGGAGCGGAGCAGGGGTGGGAAGAGGCAGGGCGGGGGCAGGGCCTTGGAGGAAGGGGTGGAGTGGCGGTGAGGTCTGGGGCAGAGCCAGGGGATAGCTCTCCCTGGCACATTAGAAAGTCGGCACCTGTGGTCACGACCCCCAATCTGAAAAATGCTGGTCTCCCCCATGAGATCAGATTTCACTGGGGGAGGCCAGATTTCAAAGTCCGTAATGCATTTTTCATGGCCATGAATTTGGTAGGGCCCTAGGAATAAGCTATTCACCAAAAGATCAGAAAGGAGCCTCACCTTCCATTCCATGTATGTTATTATGGGCTAGACAGGACTGCTACATCAAGTATTAGGCTTTCAGATATTACAATTATGGGCGGGGGGGCTGTACAAACACTTATACAATATTAGCAACAAACAGAGGCAGAGTATACAACTAAATGCACCAATGATCTGATCTGATGTGACAAATCATACATTCCTTTGTTACATAACCTTCTACACAGCATGATTTGTAAGACACATATCATAAAATGTGTACTTATTCATTCAGCAAAATGCCTTGTACATCATCCTATCTGTATGAAAACTGAACTAGATACCAAAGATTAATTGCATTTTGATTTACCGAATACTTCATGTGCATTTTATTGAACCAAAATGGTCCAGTGAAACATGGGCAGAGGAATTTTTGGAATGGCCTCTGTATGTTCCAAGCCTTATGTTGGCATGGCCAGAGCTCATAAATTTCCATGAAGAGGGGTGAGCGTATACATGTATCATTCTTCTGATCCACGTAGCAGCTTTGGCATGTTCTGTGACCTTTGCATGTCCTTCAGGAGGACAAACAGTATGGTGCTTTGCGAACAGGGGCTGCTAACAGGGAGTTTCGCAAGGGAGTTCTCCAGGTGAAGGAGGAGCTAATACAGCATCTGTGGGGTAAGTGACTGTCTGTAGTGTGTGTTTGTTTGTGTTTGGGGGTTACTTGCTGTGTGCTGAGCTTGTGTTTGTCAGTCTGTTTGTTTGGTTGTTTGTTTGAGGGACCGTGTGCTCTGGCTGGCAGTTGGAGGCAGGTTTGAAAGCTCGAAGCCTCTGGTAATTGGCTGAGCCTTAATCAGTGGGCGGGGCATTCACTCAGGCCAGGGCTTTATAAAGCCGTGCACAAGCGACCAGGGAGCTTTGCGACCAGGGGCTGCTAACAGGGAGTTTCGCAAGGGAGTTTGGGAAGGGAGTGGGAACCCCTCGCCAGCCCTAACCCCTTCCCCGTGGCCCCCCCCTCAAACCTATAAACCGAACCACATTCCAAAACTACTTTCCGTAAACCACCCTTTCACTAACTAGGAGACAATGCAGGCAGAAGCCCAGCAGCAGAGTGGGGGCTACCCAGTTTATTGCACTGACTGTCGCATGTATGATTACCTGCCCTGTGGGCGGGTGGCGTATGTGTGCAGTCGGTGCAAGGAGCTCCTGACCCTCAGAGACCATGTACAGGCTTTGGAGGCCAGGGTGGTGGAACTGGAGGAGCTGAGAAAGGCAGAGAGGTATGTTGATGAGGCTTTCCAGGAAACTGTAGAATTGTCCCACCTCCGCTTAGACAGCTCCTGTGCTGTTGAGGAGGAAGAAGGGCCCAGGGAAGTAGAGCAGTCAATGGGAGCAGAGGGAAACCTTCCCGTAGTTGGGACCCTCCTTCCAGATGGTGCTGGGGTTGCCTCTCGCACTGAGGTTGCCTCTCCGGGGGAGGGAACTCCAGTTTCTAGGAAAAGGCAGGTGTTAGTAATGGGAGATTCGATTATTAGAAATGTAGATAGCTGGGTCTGTGATGACCGGGAGAACCGTATGGTGACTTGCCTGCCTGGTGCGAAGGTTGCGGATCTCTCGAGGCATCTAGATAGACTTATGTGTAGTGCTGGGGAGGAGCCGGTGGTCGTGGTACATGTAGGTACCAATGACATAGGGAAGGGTAAGAGAGATGTCCTGGAAGCCAAATTTAGGCTGCTAGGGAAGAGACTTAAATCCAGGACCTCTATGGTGGCATTTTCAGAAATGCTCCCAGTTCCACGCGCAGGGCCAGGTAGGCAGGCAGAGCTTCAGAGTCTCAATGCGTGGATGAGACGATGGTGTAGAGAGGAGGGGTTCACGTTCATTAGGAACTGGGGAAACTTCTGGGATGGGAGGAGCCTATACAGGAGAGATGGGCTCCACCTAAACCAAAGTGGAACCAGACTGCTGGCACTAAATATTAAAAAGGTTGTAGAGCAGTTTTTAAACTAGGAGATGGGGGAAAGCCGACTGCTGCAGAGGAGCGTGTGGATCGGACACAGACTTCTCTTAGGGGAGAGTCTGATGATAGAGAATCTCCAGGTTATAGTCAGGAGCAGAGGAATGAGAAGTATAATGTAAGGGCCGGATCAGATGATAAACAGTCACATAAAAAAGAATCTGGCACATCAGAAAAAGGCAGGCTAATAAACAGGGACAAGTTTTTAAAGTGCTTGTACACAAATGCCAGAAGTCTAAATAATAAGATGGGTGAACTAGAGTGCCTTGTGATAAAGGAGGATATAGATATAATAGGCATCACAGAAACGTGGTGGACTGAGACCAATCAATGGGACACAATCATTCCGGGGTACAAAATATATCGGAAGGACAGAACAGGCCGTGCAGGGGGAGGAGTGGCACTATATGTTAAAGAAAGTGTAGATTCAAATGAAGTAAAAATCTTAAGCGAATCCACAGGTTCCATAGAGTCTCTATGGATAGAAATTTCATGCTCTAGTAAAAATATAACATTAGGGATCTATTATCGACCACCTGACCAGGACAGTAATAGTGATGATGAAATGCTAAGGGAAATTAGAGAGGCTATCAAAATTAAGAACCCAATAATAGTGGGGGATTTCAATTATCCCCATATTGACTGGGAACATTTCACTTCAGGACGAAATGCAGAGATAAAATTTCTCAATACTTTAAATGACTGCTTCATGGAGCAGCTGGTACGGGAACCCACAAGGGGAGAGGCGACTCTAGATTTAATCCTGAGTGGAGCGCAGGAGCTGGTCCAAGAGGTAACTATAGCAGGACCGCTTGGAAATAGTGACCATAATACAATAGCATTCAACATCCCTGTGGTGGGAAGAACATCTCAACTGCCCAACACTGTGGCCTTTAATTTCAAAAGGGGGAACTATACAAAAATGAGGGGGTTAGTTAGACAAAAGTTAAAAGGTACAGTGACTAAAGTGAAATCCCTGCAAGTTGCGTGGGCCCTTTTTAAAGACACCATAATAGAGGCCCAACTTCAATGTATACCCCAAATTAAGAAAAACAGTAAAAGAACTAAAAAGAGCCACCGTGGCTTAACAACCATGTAAAAGAAGCAGTGAGAGATAAAAGACTTCCTTTAAAAGTGGAAGTCAAATCCTAGTGAGGCAAATAGAAAGGAGCACAAACACTGCCAACTTAAGTGCAAGAGTGTAATAAGAAAAGCCAAAGAGGAGTTTGAAGAACGGCTAGCCAAAAACTCCAAAGGTAATAACAAAATGTTTTTTAAGTACATCAGAAGCAGGAAGCCTGCTAAACAACCAGTGGGGCCCCTTGATGATGAAAATACAAAAGGAGCGCTTAAAGATGATAAAGTTATTGCGGAGAAACTAAATGGATTCTTTGCTTCAGTCTTCACGGCTGAGGATGTTAGGGAGATTCCCAAACCTGAGCTGGCTTTTGTAGGTGACAAATCTGAGGAACTGTCACAGATTGAAGTGTCACTAGAGGAGGTTTTGGAATTAATTGATAAACTCAACATTAAAAAGTCACCGGGACCAGATGGCATTCACCCAAGAGTTCTGAAAGAACTCAAATGTGAAGTTGCGGAACTATTAACCAAGGTTTGTAACCTGTCCTTTAAATCGGCTTCGGTACCCAATGACTGGAAGTTAGCTAATGTAACGCCAATATTTAAAAAGGGCTCTAGGGGTGATCCTGGCAATTACAGACAGGTAAGTCTAACGTCGGTACCGGGCAAATTAGTTGAAACAATAGTAAAGAATAAAATTGTCAGACACATAGAAAAACATAAACTCTTGAGCAATAGTCAACATGGTTTCTGTAAAGGGAAATCGTGTCTTACTAATCTATTAGAGTTCTTTGAAGGGGTCAACAAACATGTGGACAAGGGGGATCCGGTGGACATAGTGTACTTAGATTTCCAGAAAGCCTTTGACAAGGTCCCTCACCAAAGGCTCTTATGTAAATTAAGCTGTCATGGGATAAAAGGAAAGGTCCTTTCATGGATTGAGAACTGGTTAAAGGACAGGGAACAAAGGGTGGGAATTAATGGTAAATTCTCAGAATGGAGAGGGGTAACTAGTGGTGTTCCCCAAGGGTCAGTCCTAGGACCAATCCTATTCAATTTATTCATAAATGATCTGGAGAAAGGGGTAAACAGTGAGGTGGCAAAGTTTGCAGATGACACTAAACTACTCAAGATAGTTAAGACCAAAACAGATTGTGAAGAACTTCAAAAAGATCTCACAAAACTAAGTGATTGGGCAACAAAATGGCAAATGAAATTTAATGTGGATAAATGTAAAGTAATGCACATTGGAAAAAATAACCCCAACTATACATACAACATGATGGGGGCTAATTTAGCTACAACGAGTCAGGAAAAAGATCTTGGAGTTATCGTGGATAGTTCTCTGAAGATGTCCACGCAGTGTGCAGAGGTGGTCAAAAAAGCAAACAGGATGTTAGGAATCATTAAAAAGGGGATAGAGAATAAGACTGAGAATATATTATTGCCCTTATATAAATCCATGGTACGCCCACATCTCGAATACTGTGTACAGATGTGGTCTCCTCACCTAAAAAAGGTATTCTAGCACTAGAAAAGGTTCAGAAAAGAGCAACTAAAATGATTAGGGGTTTAGAGAGGGTCCCATATGAGGAAAGATTAAAGAGGCTAGGACTCTTCAGTTTGGAAAAGAGGAGACTAAGGGGGGACATGATAGAGGTATATAAAATCATGAGTGATGTTGAGAAAGTGGATAAGGAAAAGTTATTTACTTATTCCCATAATACAAGAACTAGGGGTCACCAAATGAAATTAATAGGCAGCAGGTTTAAAACAAATAAAAGGAAGTTCTTCTTCACGCAGCGCACAGTCAACTTGTGGAACTCCTTACCTGAGGAGGTTGTGAAGGCTAGGACTATAACAATGTTTAAAAGGGGACTGGATAAATTCATGGTGGCTAAGTCCATAAATGGCTATTAGCCAGGATGGGTAAGAATGGTGTCCCTAGCCTCTGTTCGTCAGAGGATGGAGATGGATGGCAGGAGAGAGATCACTTGATCATTGCCTGTTAGGTTCACTCCCTCAGGGGCACCTGGCATTGGCCACTGTCGGTAGACAGATACTGGGCTAGATGGACCTTTGGTCTGACCCGGTACGGCCTTTCTTATGTTATGTTCTTATGTTCTTATGTGCCACTACAGAAAAAGGGAACGGAGGAAAGAAAAGTGGTGGCAAAAGTGTGGATGGAAAAACTGAAAGCAATGCAGATTCTCCAGAATCCAAAGTTACCAGTAAAAATGCCAGCCTGTTCTGAGTACAACAATAATTCTGTGCGTACAGCAGGAGTCATTTTCTTTTATAATAAAAACAAACCCTACTAGATCATTGGCATCTCTCAAAGCCTGTTGGTCATTCTCTCTCATCTTTTAACACTGCTTTCCCTTCCTCAGCATTTCTATCAGCCACAGGTTGGCTTATTATTTCCATGCATGTTTGTTTTATCCATTGCCCTTATTCCTTTTAGCAGTCTTAAAACCATTACTTCTGCTAGGTGAATGTGTACTTAACTTACTATACCCTCTGATTTTCTTGGCCTTCTACCTCTTAATTATTCCTATTGATCTAGTTGAAAAACATGCAGTGTTTTGGATGAAGCCAATTGCCATTTCCCTCCTCAGTTTGACTAATGGTATCTTTACTTTTGTAACACCAATGTCCCTGGGTGGATTGTTGGCACCGATCAAAGCTGGGACCTCTAGATCTTAATACATGAGCCTGTACTGCCTGAGCTAATAGACCAATCCCTCTTATCCAGGGTTGTAGCACACTCCCCATCGCTAGGTGGCCCACCCACCACTGAGGGGACAGAGTGCCATACCGAGCGCACATGGCTTACACTTCAGTTCACACATTCTACATCATGCTAATCGGTTGTCCAGTAGCCATGGATCAGCATATGGGTAAGGAGGAATATGAGATCTGTACTACTTTTATAACCTAATCAAATTAAAGATGCACAACAACAGCATATATTTCAAGGGCTGTAACACCAGTACTGCTGCTTCCATCTTGCTGAGTTCAACGTACTATGCCTCTAGGTTTAATTCTGTATAATTCTTTCCTTGAAAAACCCTGAAACACTAGTGAATTCTGGCCTGTGCTTCAATGAAGAGATTGGCTGAAAGGCAGGAAGGGCAGCTTAATAGCAGAGATAACACATTTTTGTCTGTCTATTCTCTTTGACATACTTAATTAAAGCAATAACTACTATTCAATTTAAATAGTCCAAATACCATGCAGTTTTACACTGAAGTGTAATCCCACATACAGAATGAGCTTGCAAAGTGTGTCAATGGGTGCAAAAATTGTCCTGTTCTAATAGACCTGGTATTGCAAGCTGTCTGGGGCAGAGACTGTGTCTCTTACTATGCATTTGTACATTGCCTACCACAATAGAGCCTCAGTACTGAGTAAGAGTATGAAGCACTATTTTAATAAATAATAATAATATGCATGAAAATAAATATCTTCTTGTTTTGTCCCAAATTACGCTAGTCAATGCTATCAGGGACATTATTTCTCCAAATGCAATTTTTAAAACCAAAATCAAACTGAAAAAAAAATGTTTAGCCTTAATGGGAAATTATTTTGTTTGCACTTTCCTTGTATCTTACAAATTCTTCCTCTTCCAGTGGTCTGCAGCGTGCTGACATTTTAAGGAAACTAAGATTTTTGGGGCCACATTCTTATCTCTGTTACACCATTTAAGCTAATGAAATTACCGTGGTTTTACACTGAGATCTGCATACACGCTAGGTCTTTTTTATAGCAATAGAACATCTCCACCTCTTTTAGCTTTTCTTTCTGTTAAGCTTGTGGCAGAAAGCCTCTGGTGTTGCTGACATATGGAAGTTTAGAGCTGAAGTATGAAAACGTGTGAAAATGAGATGCAGCATTTGCCAAGGTGGATATAAGCAAGATAAATCAAGTACATAGATTTCCTAATTCTGATTAATAGTTTGCTGATGAAATTTAGATAAGAACTGCTGCTGCTGACGCCTTTCTCTGAACTGTGTCTTGGGTATTACTCATAATACCAGCAAATTACTAACCTCATCTGACAAACTCCCCACACTACTACAAAAATGGAAGAAGTTTTCAATGCATTGGTTCAACTCCAAGATTAGCTGCCAGAAAACAAGTCTGGGAAACACAGCTCTATGGGATGTTTTCAAAATCTTTTGTCCTTTTATAGCAGAAAATTTGCTTTTATTTACTGGCCACTGCGAAATCTCTTTTTGTTATAACACCAGGGGATTGCATTATTTGGGAACTACAGCTGGGTTGTATTACCTGGACATAGAACCATTCACTTTTAAGTGCTGTCAGGTTAGTATGACAATAAATGTGATAATTTAGATGCAGGCCTGTAAAATCCCTCTTGCTTTTACAGAGTAGCAAGGTCATTGTGTTGGCCAACTGGATGGTAAAGTCCTTTAAATATGAAATTCTGAAAACTAAAGAACTGCCAAGTTTCCTATCTCTACAGTGAGATCATTAAGGAGAAAGTCTTAACACGGACTCAAATTCCCAGTGCAAGCAGAAATTGGTGAAGGGCAATGTAGTCTAGGACACTACATAAAAGAGAAAAGGCTCATAGTAATAATACACATACTTATTAATAAAACACTTTGCATTTATAAAGCACTGTTCATTTGAAAATTTCAAAGTGTTTTACAAACAAGTTTCATGTCAGTTCAGATAGATAAGACTTATTAAAATCAATTGGCAGATGGAGAAACTGAAGCAGAGAGATGCAGACATAACATTTCATAACTTGGTTGATGCAAAGCGCCATTTGGGTGCAATCTAGCAGTTCAAGTGGAAACTGGGCACCCTTTCAAAGCTAGTATTTGACTGCACCCAGGTTGCCTGAGCACCCAATGGCTTGAGCACCATGAGGTGGTGGCTCAGGACTGGAGTACATTTTTGGCAGTGCTCAGGGACTGCTGCACAGTTAGTAGGCCAGGATGGAACTCAGGCAGCATCCATCCCACAGGCTGCTCAAGGCAGTTTGTGCACTCTTAACACAGATGGCACCCACAACTACACATGAGAAACAGAGAGGATTTATCAAGGGTTTACAGGATTAGTACCGGGAAGAGGGAGAGTCGGGATTAGGGAAGGATATGGAAAGAACTGGGGGCACACATACTGGTGTGAGGTAAAGGGGAGCCAGTAGGGGTTTGAGAAATCAGGGACAGACCTGGGGAAAGGCTGCAGTACAGCCTCTGACCACACTCAGGCTCTACATCAGAAGAGGGCAAACTACGGCCCACAGCCCCTGAGCTCCTGGCCCATGAGGCTCGCCCCTGGGACCTCCACTGCTGTTTCCCGTCCCCCGCAGCCTCAGCTCACCCCACCGCCGGCGCAATGCTCTGGCCAGTGGGGCTGTGAGCTCTTGTCGGGCAGCACAGCTGCAGAGCCTCGGCCTGACCCGGTCTCTGTGCTGCGCGGAGGCCTGGCTGGCTCCAGCTGGGCGGCGTGGCTGTAGTGCTGCCAGTCACCGGTGCTCCCGGCAGTGCGGTAAGGGGGCAGGGAGCGGGGGGGGAGGGGTTGGATAGAGGGCAGGGGAGTTCGGGGTGGTGGTCAGGGGGAGAGGGTGTGGATAGGGGTCGGGGCAGTCAGAAGGCGGGGAACAGGGGGTTGAATGGGGGCAGGAGTCCCGGGGGGGCAGTCAGGAAGGAGATGGGGGTTGGATGGGGCAGTGGGGGAGCAGTCAGGGGCAGGGGTTCTGGGGGCGGTCAGGGAGAAGGGGTGGTTGCATGGGGCAGAGGTCCCAGGGGGCAGTTAGGAATGAGAGGAAGGGTTGGATGGGGTGGCGGGGGGCAGTCAGGGGTGAGGGGTCAGGGGGCTGTCAGGAAACAGGGTGGGTTAGATGGGGCAGGAGTCCTGGGGTTGGGGGGTGTCAGGGGGCGAGAAGCACAGCCTCCCCAAACCAGCCCTCCATACAATTTCAGAAACCCAATGTGGCCCTCAGGCCAAAAAGTTTGCCCGCCCCGCTCTAAATAATGAAGCAAGTCCAGGAAAGGAGGCCAAAGACAAGGAAGGAAGACAGAGGTTCAGA
Organism: Mauremys reevesii; assembly: GCF_016161935.1. Classification (NCBI taxonomy): domain Eukaryota; kingdom Metazoa; phylum Chordata; order Testudines; family Geoemydidae; genus Mauremys; species Mauremys reevesii. The sequence continues at coordinate 90,161,438 of NC_052628.1, read as the reverse complement.
GGAGAAGACAAGCTTTGTGTCTTTGATGGTGTGTGACCATCAAAGGAGCTTCCTTTCCCTCAGTGAGACACAGTCACACAGTGGGGCAGGATCATCCCTAGCACCCATGAGACTGGGTAAAAGGGAATTTGGAGGGCCCAATCCAGAGACATGATGCCCTCTATATTCCAATCAGAGTCAGCATAGCCCAGGGGTGGGCAAACTTTTTGGCCCGAGGGCCAGATCTGGGAATAAAAATAGTAAGGCGGGCCATGAATGCTCACAAAATTGGGATTGGGATGCGGGAGGGGGTGAGGGCTCTGGTTGGGGATAAGGGCTCTGAGGTGGGGCCAGAAATAAGGAGTTCAGGGTGTGAGAGGGGGCTTCGGGCTGGGGCAGGCAGGTGGGGTGTGGGCTCCGGCTGGGGATGCAGGCTCTAGGGTGGGACTGGGTATGAGGAGTTTGGGGTGTAGGAGGCTGCTTTGGGCTGGGACCGAGGGGTTCAGAGGGTGGGAGGGGGATCAGGGCTGAGGGAAGGGGTTGAGGTGTGGGAAGGGGTGCAGTCTCCGGTGGGGGTGCAGGCTCTGGGCTGGAGCTGAGGATGAGGGGTTTGGGGTGTAGAAGGGTGCTCTGGGCTGGGATTGAGAGGTTTGGAGGGCAGGAGGGGGATTGAAGCAGGGGGTTAGGAGCGCAGGGGGAGGCTCAGGGATTCAGGCTCTGGGTGGCGCTGACCTCAAGCGGCTCCCAGAAGCAGTGGCATGTCCTTTCTGTGGCTCCTATGTGGAGGCATGGCCAGGTGTCTCTGCACACTGCCCTGGCCACAGGCACTGCCCCTGCAGCTCCCACTGGAGCACTGGAAGGGGCCATTGGAGAGCATAGGAGCCGGAGTAGGGCCACACCATGGCTTCCGGGAGCCGTGTGGAGCGGCCCCCGACCCTGCTCCCGGGATGGAGCACCGGAGGCAGGCAAGCCCCAGACCCCGCTCCCCAGCGGGAGCTCAGGGGCCAGATTAAAATAGCCAGTGGGCCGAATCCAGCCCGCAGGACGTAGTGTGCCCACCCCTGGCATAGCCCTTGGAATACATGCACTTGGGTCCTTTGAAAGGGCTGACATTCCACACTATGTTGCTTCTGTGTCCCTCAGAACTTCCTAATGACCTGCAGGGTTACAGACCATCTGTGCTCAGGACACTCATTGGCCAGCACTGTCCTTAGCAAAACCCAGTCTCCAAGGGTAAGTCATGCATATTTACATGCTATGGAGTATGGAAATACTGTTGTTGGTTTTTATTTTTTTACAGCATAATCATGTATTTTTCCTGGCGCTGTTCCTTTAAATTGGCAAGTGACCAAAATCCTTCTCCTTTCTGTGTGCAATCGAAAGTAACAGTTTCTGCTGGCTGTAGTCCTTACCACTCATGAATGAGTCAGGAACCATACTGGCCTGGTTCATTGCCATGTGGGAGGGAGGCTGAACATAAGAACAGCCATACTGGGTCAGATCAAAAGTCCATCTAGCCCAGTAGCCTGTCTTCCAACAGTGGCCAACATCAGGTGCCCCAGAGGGAACAGAATAGGTAATCATCAAGTGATTCATCCCCTGTCGCCCATTCCCAGCTTCTGGCAAACAGAGGCTATGGACACCTGTGCATAATAGCCTATGGTGTCAAGTATCAGGAGGTAGCTGTGTTAGTTGGTATCCACAAAAACAACAAGGATTCCGGTGGCATCTTAAAGACTAACAGATTTATTTGGGCATAAGCTTTCATGGGTAAAAAACCTCACTTCTTCAGATGCTATTATGCCCAAATAGCCTATGGATGGACCTATCCTCCATGAACTTACCTAGTTCTTTGTTGCTATACTCTTGGCCTTCACAACATCCTTTGGCAAGGAGTTCCACAGGTTGACTGTGTGTTGTGTGAAATAATACTTCCGTTTGTTTGTTTTAAACCTGCTGCCTACTAATTTAACTTGGTGACCCCTAGTTCTTGTGTTATGAGAAGGAATAAATAACACTTCCTTATTTACTTTCTCTACACCAGTCACGATTTTATAGATCTCTATCATTTCCCCCCTTAGTAGTCTCTTTTCCAAGCTGAAAAGTCCCAGTCTTATTAATCTCTCCTCATACGGAAGCTGTTTCATATCCCTAATAATTTTTGTTGCCCTCTTCTCAACCTTTTCCAATTCCAATATATCTTTTTTGAGATGGGCCGACCACATCTGCATGCAGTATTCAAGACGTGGGTGTACCATAGATTTATAGAGAAGCAATATGATATTTTCTGTCTTATTATCTATCACTTTCTTAATTATTCCCAACATTCAGTTCACCTTTTTGACTGCTGCTGCACATTGAGTGGATGTTTTCAGAGAACTATCTACAATGACTCCAAGACCTCTTTCTTGAGTGGTAACGGCCATAGGCACTGACTTCCCCTCTGCCCGGTGGGTGCTCGACCCCTCCCCACCCCTGGCTCCGCCCCTGCACTGCCCTCACCCTGCCCCCATTCCACCCACTTCCCACAAGTCGCCGCCCCTGCCCCACCTCTTCTCCGCCTCCTTCCCTGAGTGTGCAGTGTCCCCGCTCCTCCCCCTCTCTCCTGGTAAGATTTAAGCGCTGCCAAACAGCTGTTACGCAGTGAGGAGGGGGAGGGGGAGGAGCAGGGATACAACGTGCTTGTGGGGGAGGAGGTGGGGGAGGTAGGGAACTTGGCTGCTGGTGGGTGTGGAGCACCCACAGAGCACCCCTGGAGTTGGCACCTATGGTAACAGCTAATTTAGACCCCATCATTTTATATGTATAATTGGGATTATTTTTCCCAATGTGCATTACTTTACATTTATCAACACTGAATTTCATCTGCCATTTTGTTGCCCAGTCACCCAGTTTTGAGAGATCCTTTTGTAGCTCTTTGCAGTCTGCCTGGGACTTAACTATCTTGAGTAGTTTTGTATCATCTGCAAATTTTGCCACCTGTTTACCTCTTTTCCCAGATCATTTTATGAATATGTTGAATAGGACTGGTCCCAGTACCGACCCCTGGGGGACAGCACTATTTACCTCTCTCCATTCTGAAAACTGATCATTTATTCCTACCCTTTGTTTCCTAGCTTTTAACCAGTTGATAATCCATGAGAGAACCTTCCCTCTTATCCCATGACAGTTTACTTTGCTTCAGAGCCTTTGGTCAGGGACCTTGTCAAAGGCTTTCTGAAAATCTAAGTACACTATATCCACTGGATCCCCCTTGTCCACATGCTTATTGACCCCCTCAAAGAATTCTAGTAGATTAGTGAGGCATGATTTCCCTTTACAGAAACCACACTCATTCTTCCCCCAACAAATTATGTTAACCTATGTATCTGACAATTTTGTTCTTTACTATAGTTTCAACCAGTCTGCCTGGTACTGAATCAGACTTACCAGCCTATAATTGCCGCGCTCACCTCTGGAGCCTTTTTAAAAAATTGGCGTAACATTAGCTATCCTCCAGTCATTTGGTACAGAAGCGGGTTTAAATGATGGTTAAAAACTACAGTTAGTTCTGCAATTTCACATTTGAGTTCCTTCCTCCCATCTGGTTTTGGTGACTTATTACTGTTTAGTTTATCAATTTGTTCCAAAACCTCCTCTAAAGGCTGAATGGGGGGTTTATCACTATAATTTGTTCAAATATCTTTCAAGTTAAGCAAGAGTATAAGCTATTGGAAGTCAGTAAGGGCTCAGACTTGTGTAGAGCCACCACTATACTAACTCCACAGATCGACTTGTATGTGGTAGGGAAAACTCTACGCCTGTTGGTCACATAGGCTGGTATTTTCAAAGAGGTCTAAGGCAGTTGGGTGCCCAAATCCATTGAAAGTCAATGGCAGTTGGGTGCCTGACTCTCTTAGGCTCCTTTGAAAATTCCAACCACAAGCAAGCCAACCCTCCACCACCTATGCATGGGGCTTTCCTATCAATTCAGGTGCTGCTGAGGTTATTTTGCTGGATCAGTGGCCAGGGGGCCACAAGAGTCCCCTGGGAAGGTTGCAGAAGTGTGACTGACCTTGGATGGAAGAGAGAACCTATGACATTTAGAAACAGGGGGAGGAGCACTAGATGAATGGTATAACATTAGATAGCCAGATGGTTTAAAAATCTCAGGGTCTGGCCACCCAGCTGAAGCCTCAGCATCCAGAGAACTTGGGCGGAGACAAATGAGAGCATATTCTGAAAGGAAATAAACTTCCCAGTCTCCTTTAAAATGCCCCCTCTTTTCCGAGTCCTCTAAGGTCCGAGGACTGTGTAGACTGCCCTTTGGAAAATAGCCACATGAATGCCTGGTGTTTGCTTTTCTATGAAAATCTATAACAGAGAAATCATTCCAAGCATCAAAGAACTTCCTAGAATTCTTACCAAAATACAAAATAATTACAAAAAAAAAATACAGTCCAACTATTCAGATGTACTTCTATGCTAAAACCATTATCCAGAGTCAAGATTATTTTTTTAAAGAAGAACTGCAGTGAGATGCACTCAACACATTTAGGAATAAGAAGGAGACAAACACACAGTGGAGTTTATTCAGTTATTTCTATACCACCACCACCACCCCCTGCCCCATACCTTTAAATGCAAAACTTACAGATTGCATAGATAGATGTTTCACATGTTTGCAGAATGTGCTGGAGCTAGCAATCCTATGTTTCTGATGGGCTATTCATATTTGCTTTGCATTCTGTATGCCACTGACTGGCTTCATTAACTAATGAGGCAGAGGAGGGACAATTTCTTTGGGCAAATATGGCTACTGACTGGATGACATTAAAGTAGTTTTATTACAGAGTTCTTTCTGTCGCTAGAACTACTGGAAAACCAGACAATATCCTAAACAGAGACACCTGCAACAGGTTCAGTTTAATGCACAGATACTCATAATTAATACACATGATGACCATATACACATGCACAAAATCCATCAAATTGCTGGCACAGCCAGTGAAGAAAAATTTGTTTTTGCAGTAGGACCAGGAGAAATTTTTCTGGGTCCTGTGTCGTTCTAGGATGGAATGGTAGGCAGCTTACCCATCCCCTCAGAACAAGTTTGGCCTACTGTTTTTGCTACTGAAACTCTGATATTTCATAACACAGGTTATGTGGCACCCAGATCTTAAAAGTCACCTATCCAAATTTGAACTTTTGAGAGTCCACTGGTCAATCATGCCAGGGAATTAATTTGCTGAGTCTTCCTACCACTGAATGAAAAAGTTTGTGCCCAATATCCACAAGAGAATAAGTGGAGTAAAGGCTCTATGGAAAACACTGTTGCTGGATTTCTTACCGGTGCCAAAGCTTTCTTCTCCACAAAGTGAGCATCGTCCAGAATCCATCAGATTTGAGAAAAACCTCCAGCCTGTTGGTGTTTCATACACAGGGACTTTCAGTGACTTTGCCACCCTAATAAAAAAAAAAAGACACAATAAAACACCATGATTAAGACTGTGCATTCATTTACAGGTGGATGTAAGATTTCACAACAATTGCTACAGGGGAGTGATGTTCTGGGTCTTACCATACCTCAAACACATTTAGAAATGGACTTTGATGTAAACAAAAGGAAATGACTGCAAGAGCATCATGCACAAAGGACCTTTGAGTGGAATTTATTTCACGCAGGGCTTGGTTGTGTTAACCCTCTGGACACAATGCAAAGCTTGTCTTTATTTGTGTATTTGTGGGAAACTCGGTCTGAGGAGCTTTATTAGTGCCCTGATTTTTTGCCAGGGAGCAATGGTTAGTCACAACAATAGGAATGGGCAGAGCAATTTGTTGTATGATCTTATGTGAACATTTTGTAGAGAAGCCTGGAGCATGGGATGGGCACTTGTTATTTTATGTCACACCAAATAAATAAATGCTCAAGCTGCCAGAAATTAAAAAAAAATAAAACTATTCCTTTATTAGCTTTCTCAAATAAAATACAATATACATTCTCCTCCTGGGACCCAACTGAGGACTTTTAAGAATTTAATGTTGCTTCTGTCTTTATTGCTAACTGTGTCTGCTTGTTTTCATTTTGGGTCTAGGATTTTCTCTACTATTTTTTTAAAGAGGAAGAATGGGCTTTGAGAGATAGTCAAGCAATGTGATTTGCTCTAATACATGGCATTATTTCTCTAGAAACACCCTCAACATACAAAGTTAGGTGCCAGTCTTTGAGACACTTAATCCTAGGAATACCTACTCACGTCAGTAAAGTTATGTGCATGTTGAGTGTTTGTAGGACTGGTGTCTTAAACTGTATATACCATTTAAAAAAAAACCTACATCCTTTTATTGCTCATTTTATTTAAAATAATAATCACGGTTACACTGTTTATCTTGTGCATTATCACCTGTTTTCAGGTCCCAATCCCACAGAAGAAAGCAATGTCCAAGATGAGACGATTCATCTTTTTTCAAATGTAGCCACATCTAGGTGAAGAAGATCATTAAGGACCTGAACTTGCAAATACCGACATGAGTGCTTCTTAGCTTGTAGTCAGGAGTGGTGAAATCAATGGGATTGCTCAGGATAGTCAAGTTAAGCATGTGTGTAAAGGCCTTGATGATCAGCTTCACCTAGGTTTAGCTGCATATACAAAAAGATGAGTCTCTTGTCTAGAACAATTCTTTTTTCATTACAAAGTTAGACATAAAATCCCTTTGTCAGGCTAATACCAAAGAAATAATCAACAAGGCATCTCTCTCTGATCAAAGTCCAATTATGTGCTATCGAATAAATACCCTCCAATTCCTGTCACAGAGTCAGCTTCCTGCAGTTCCTTGATGCCAGGGAAAGAAAAGAACTCCAGCCATTTCCAGTGCTTTGGGGTTCCAATCTTGAGCCCCAAACTAAGGCAATAGTCTGGCAGGTCTTCCATGCTCTCTGGCCACCCTGTCCCCTGAGCTCTCTTCAGCCCTCCAGACCACAATCTTCATTATTAAATATTTATATTACAGTAGCACTCGAAGATACCCATTGGGATGGGGACTCTACTGTGGTGGGTGCAGTACAAACATAGAAAGAGACAGTCCCTGTTCCCGAGGAAGGACCCTGGAGTTCAGCTAGTTTTCCACTGGCACAGTTCCTGGATCCTCTCCAGGAAGCAGAGACAAAGATCCCTTAGACAGGCGGAACCAAAAAAAAAGGAAATACAGTCTTTAAATCCCTTCTTGCTCCAAAGGAAGAGCTAGCTGAATCTGTGGATCTCTTTTACTCCAGGAGAAGGGCAAAGCACAGACTTAAAATCAGTTTTCAATGCCCATCTTGTAGCAGAAAAGCACAAAGAGCAGTCTTTCAATTCCTTCATTCCAAAAGGTGAACTAGAATACAGTTCAGCCAGCCAGTCCCTGCCCTCTGGCCAGCAGCCTGTCTATTGAGCCATCCCTAGCAGCTGTCTTTTCTCCCTTTATAACTGCTCCAGGTGCCTTTCTAGGAGGCTAAGAAGGCCCAGCTGATTCAGAGTTCTGTCCATTAACACTTGCCTCTCCACCTAGAACCCTATGGCTTTTTACCTCTGACACATCTCTGTTCCCTTGAAGGGCAGTAGATCCAACAGAAACTAGTGCTCCAATTGGAAGTACAGGTGGCTATATCATACCCCAGCTCTTACAACTCACATGTAAATCAAAGTGATGCATTACTTGTTAAACAACACCAATTAAATTTTAAGGAGTGGATAGCAGCAGATAAAAATAGATTCTTCACATCTGTAAATTGAGTATCAAAAGGTAGAATTTTCAAAAAGTGGTAAAAGTGCTATTGAAAGCAATTAGGACTGATATCCCAAAGGTCAGGTCTACACTTAAAAAGCTGCAGCGGTGCAGATGCACCAGAGCAGCTGCGTCACTGTAGCACTTCAATGAAGACGCTACTATACTGACGAGAGAACATCTCCCGTCGGCATAGTTAATCCACCTCTGCGAGAGGCAGTAGCTCTGTCAGCAGGAGTAGCCCTCCTGTTGACATAATACTGTCTACACCAGGGGTTAGGCTGATATAACTGTGTTGCTCAGGGGTGTTGATTTTTCACACCCCTGAGCAACGTAGTTATAACTGATGTAAGTTTATAGTGTAGACCTGGCCTGAGTCAAACCCACCCAAAATTTCCAAGCTGTTAATTGTCACCAGTTTGCTAGCAAAGAGATCCATTTACTTTTCCAAATTCCCAATTCAAAACTCATTTTTGTATTTATGAATTAAATCTCAAATAAGTGTTTTTTTTTCAGAAGATTCTTTGATCCGGCAATGCTTTAAAAAACTGTATATTAAAATTAAAGGGACACTTCCAATTTGAGATCTAGCCAAATTAAATACAGTTTAAAGTGTTTCTGTTATACATATGCCCCATAACCCCCCCTTGCCAGATTTTATGCTTAAATAATATTTCCTATTTAAAAAAATATTCTCCTCTGTTGTTTTGTGGAAGAGTCAGGAAACTGACTATAAAGAAGGAAATGGCAAAACTTGATATACATAGAATACTGCCAAACACACACAGTAAACAAACTACAGAGAAGTAGTTTGCTTCTCTCTCATCTAATTTAGTTACAGTCATTTTTGCATGTTACTTGCCACAACAGGGCTAACAAATTTCCCTTTAAATTCAATATAAACATTAAAAAAAGATTCCAATCTGCATTTCTCGTCTCGATCAGATAAACACATCAGACCTCTTCCCTTCTCTTCTTCCTTCTTTAAGAGTCAAGCAAACTAAAGATAACGAACAAAAAAAGAGAACAGAAGGGCAAACTCTCGGAGGTCCTGAATTACAGTAGGTTGATATATGTATATGATATATGTATGATATATGGAAAAAATTGTGAAAAATATAAAAACGTCCAAGTCATTTTCATTCTGTTTCAGAACTGAATGGATTTACTTTATTTGATATTTTCACAAAAGGTTTAATCAAATTTTTGCTTCAATCTTTTTTTTTTTAAATGTAAATTTTTTGGCTTTCCTGTCTAACCCTTTTGCATTTTTTCCCACCTCCCTTTTCCACTTGCCACTGAAGAAGGCAGAGAGGGAGGAGGGAAGCAGAAAACCAAACAGACAAAAACTGAAAGCATGGTTCCATTTTTCATTTTACAATTTTGTCAGGAAAAAAAAAGAAAAGTTTGAAAAATATTTTTTCACGAAAATTTTTGACTTTTAAAAAGGGCCTTTTTTATTAAATATTTTTCATCTGAAAAACTGCAAGCAGCTTTAGCTCTGATCTTGTAAGTTACTCCATATGGGCACCTACACAGAGACCTGCAGATATCAGTGGGGCTCCATGCAGGCACAGGGGTCTGTCCACATTGAGTCACTTGCAGAATCAGGGCCCAAGCTGCGCCTGGCATCCTAGCCCATGGCTCCTCCAAACAGGAAACAAGACAAGACAGCAAAAATGCACCAAGAAAGCCATTTCCCCTGAAAAAGCTCGGCCCTTCTTTCCAGAAGATAGAAACCATGCAGAGTACAGCATTCTAATCAACAAGCCTTCTCTTGACATGCTTTACATTTGATGATCACCCCAATCCTAAACTGTAATGGTGAACTGATTAGTGTGGGTGATTAAATAGGACATATTTCTTCCAGCAGTCACCACCAGATGTCTCGGGTGCCACTGGCAAAGACTGCATATGAAGGCCAAAAATCAATTCTTTTGGAGACATAACTTCTCCCACAAGTGACAGACTCACTAAACCTCATCACATTTAAGTAGCACACCTGTAGCAGACAAAAGGTAAATGAATGGCCATGCTCTAATGTTTCTCAGGCACAAAAGCAACTAAACCATTGCACCTCATTGGGAAAATACATTTTACCTGAAGTAAAAAACCCACTGGAGTTCAAGTAACAGTAAGAATTATTCACCAAGGAGAGGGGGACTTGAATGGAGAAGGTACAAGTAGGAGGCTGGATCCTCAACTTGTTTACCCTGTGTTTGATTTAGACTCTGAGTTTCTTGGAGCAGAACTATGTCTTCCTCTGTTTGTACAGCACGACCCACATTGATGGCCTTTAAAATATGCCATCATATGAAGCCGATTATATCATACAGAGTTGAACAGGTGGCCACTTAGGTGAGCAGAAGATCAGGAACAGAAAAATATTTAAACTCTGTTTACTGTGACAATAACTATGGGCTGGGAAGGGCAGATGTTCCTGATTTGCTAAGAGCAGAAAAATCTCTTGAGGCAGCCCTAACAACATCCCAAGGAACTACTGTGCTTGCAAAAGTTTCCAAGGTCTTGTTTCCCCACAGCTAACAGTGTTTTGGGGACAGGAAATTATTTCACTTATGCTATTCCAAATTCCCTGGCCCTGGGATGATCATGTTAGTCCTCCACAAAGGATGAACAGCTTCCAGGACCCCTCTCAACCACCACCCGCAAGTTTCCAGGCGTTGTTATGCTAGTTCAGACATTTCCGTTCACCAGGCCAGCTTTGCAAATAAAGATGCTGATTTTGTTGGCCTTACTTTTATTTTAAACCAAGCCTCTAAAACAAAAAAACGTAAGTATAAAAATTAGTTTATGGTCCGAAATGGTAGATTTGTTTCTTAAAGCTATTTTTCCCTCCTGGTCTTGACTGGCTTGAAAGGAGATAAAGAGGTATAAATAAAAATTTACATCAGGTTTTGTTTTTTCTGTTCCACTGTACTAAACAATAGAGAGAGTTAGACAATGTTAGGTTAAGGAGGCAACTAGGGTGACCAGATGTCCCAATTTTATAGGGACAGTCCTGATTTTTGGAGCTTTTTCTTACATAGGCACCTATTACCCTCCACCCCCTGTCCTGATTTTTCACACTTGCTGTCTGGTCACCCTAGAGGCAATATGGGCTAGTGGATAAGGAAGTAGCCTGGGAGCCAGCAGCCCTGAGTCGTAATCCAAGCCATTCTGCATGACCTGGGGCAAGTCACTCCACCTTTCTGTCTCTTTTTTCCCTCCCACCTGCTATCCATCTAATCTATGTAGACTGTAAACTCTTCAGAACAGAGACTGTCTCACTATGTTACTTAGCACAACAGGGCCTCAGTTCCAAATGGGCATTTAGGGGCTACTGTAATACAAATAATAATAATGTTCAAAATAAATCTCCCCTACTCTTAGCGCTACAAAAGGAGAATAAAGAGATGAGCTTCAATGTTAAGTATGGCTGCATTAGCTTTGGAAGACCACACTGCTAATAATGCATGGCTATAGTTTCATCAAAGGGTTGGGAATTTACATGTGTAGCTCTCAGCATCCATGGGACTTAGATCCCTGTGCATTGCGATGAGAATATGCCTTTTAGACAGCACAGGTTTGAGGAAATGTGGAACTCGTGAGTGTAATTTATTTCCATTGGTGGATCTCAACTTATTTAAAAAATTGAAGTTCTGATGATTCTGGAGGTCTTTCAAAAACATTTTTGAATACCACTTTTGCAGCGACCACAGATTTCTCCAGAAAAGTACAAAGCTCTTCAATGTAGTCTTATCTTTTGCTGTTCACCTCAGAAACAAAAACAAATCTCCGGCATCCAATATCTATTTTCAGAATTGCTGTGTAGCTTCAAATCTGCTGTAAAATGGTCCCATTTTCTACATCCTTGTGTGCTGTCCCCTAAGGGCTGAAGTTCAGAATTATGAAAGGCACAGTGAAACCTGAGCAGCCTCTCCTTTTTCCACTGTCACTTCATGGAGTTAAAGGGCAGTGAAGTGAGAGCCCATAAAATAAGAAACATCCCTTTATGCAACATATAGCCAGCTGATGGAAATAACTGCTCCAAAAGCCATATATTAAACTCCTAGAAGAAGCCAAACAAAAGTTTCTTAACTGCAGTAAAGAAAGCATCAAAATCCCCATCAAAAGAGGAATAACATGTTCAACAGAGTTAGCAAACAAGAATGCAAACAGGAAAATATTTAGAGAAGAAGGAAACACATTTTTTCTATCCAGGAAGTTATTCAACATTCAGAGCCAGAGAACACAATGATTAGAGGAGAAAATTTCCATTGCTTCCACCCCTGCAAATTAATCACTATGAGGAGGTGATCAAGACAAGAACTGCAGCTGGTTCTGGTACAGAGCAGAATTAGAACATTTATTTCGACATACCAAAAATGTTTTTTCCCCTGAGTTACAAGGTATACACATCTGCTAACCAATCAATCTGCATGCAACTACACAGGCAGAACTACATCCGTCAGTCACTGACAGGGGCAAGCATGGCTAGCTGTACTGAAAAGCCTGCCAGTTGAGACAGCTTAAAAGGATACTATCCCCTGTGGACTGAAACTTGCTAATAAGATTAGAAGCACTATAGCAATACACTGAATTCCTACAGCAGAGCATAACTTCATGAATCCTAAGAACATAAGAGTGGCCATACTGGGTCAGACGAGACCAAAGGTCCATCCAGCCTAGTATCCTGTCTACCGACAGTGGCCAATGCCAGGTGCCCCAGAGGGAGTGAACCTAACAGGTAAATGATCTCTCTCCTGACATCCATCTCCACCCTCTGACAAACAGAGGCTAGGGACACCATTCCTTACCCATCCTGGCTAATAGTCATTAATGGACTTAACCACCATGAATTTATCTAGTTCTCTTTTAAACCCTGTTATAGTCCTAGCCTTCCAATCAATCTGAAAGAACCAAACTGGACTTTTTATCTTACAGGCCAAAGAAATACTCCAAACAAGGGAGGTTCAGACCCCTGGACCTTTCAACTTAAGAGAACGGAAACTGTCACTAACTCAATGTAAGTGTTCCTATTCTCTTCCATCTACAAAGTCCACAGATCTGTTAACCAATGGGAATTATATAGCAGTGTGCTTTCAGGGAATCAAACAGAACTATATAGAGAGTTTTAAAATTCCTTTAGTACTGATGGGTCACCACACTGTGATGCATCCTCCACCAAAGGCAGCATTCATTGATGGCTGAATGTGCAGCTTGCAAAATTTTGAGATTGTGTGAGTGGATGACCAGGTGACTGTCCGACAGATATTATGCTATGGAGCACAAGAACTCTTTGCCCAGGAGGGTGTGACCACTCTCAATGAGGCAGCGTTGATGTTGGTTGCTAGAGAGACTCTCTGGCTTGTAGGCTTCATGCCTGGATGCACCGTTTCATCCATCTTGAAGCTCTTTTCTTAAGATACTGGATGGTAGAAAATGAATAAAGCGTTGGACTTACAAAAAAACCTGTATGTGGCAGATGTAGCTCTTGAGGGCGATATGAACATCCAATGTACACCCAAGTTTCTCTCTTGGGTGTGATGGCTCTGGACAAAAAGAGGGGAGCATGATTTGTCTATGCGAAAAACTGAGTTAATTTTGGGGATAAAGGCCGGACCTGTTCAAAGAACAGAGGAAATTATGCTATTTAGTGCAGCCGCTTGACATTTTAACGGTGAAACTATGTCACCCTTGATCTGGCCCTCCTGCAAGAGGGTCGCGATCTGCAATACAAATGGCAGAGGAGGAGAGAAAATACATTTCTCGTTCCAGGGCTTGAACTTCCACCAAGTGCCAGAGTAAGAAGGAATTGTGGAAGCTTTTCTAGATGCCAGAAGAGTGACTATTATGCCTTCCAAGTATCCCCTCTCATGCAAGACTACTCAAAAGTCAGATAGGTAGCCTCAGGTACTGTGGCTCTGGATGACAAACTGGTCCCTGGGAGAGCAGATACTGTCTTAAAGGGAGGACAGTGGGGTCAGAGTGACCCACGTTGAGGGGACTAAAAAACCAGAGCCTCCGTAGCCAGTACATAGCCACTAATACTACTAGCACCCTGTCCCTCTTGATCTTCTGGATAGTTCTGGGTAGAAGGGGGAGATGAGGAAAGGTGTAGAAGGCTTACTGGCCACCTCTGGGAGACAGCATCTGTGCCTATTACCCTTGGGTCCTTCTACAGGGAGAAAAGGGAGGGGACCTTGCAGTCATGTGTGATACAAATAGGTCAATCAGTGGGTCCCTGAATTTCCTCACTAGGAACCGAATCAGAGAAGGGAAATTCATGGTCAAAATCTTTCTGTTTTGAAAATATTTTTGCTGTGCAGCAGGAGCTCTACTAAACCTTCCTGCAGCTAGGGAGACAGAACAAAAAACTGTCAGGCCCTTTGGTTCAGTTGGCCACTCCCTCTCTTATCAGTTACTGAAAGGAAGGATAGCTCAGTGGTTAGAACACCACCTTAGAAGACTCTGTTACAATTGCCTTCTCCAGCACAGACTTCCTGTGGGACCCTGGGCAAGTCATTTAGTTTCTGTGTGCCTCAGTTCCCCAGCTGTATAATGGAGATAATAGCACTGCTCTACCTAACAGGGATGTTGTGAGGAGAAATACATTAAGGATTGTGAAGCCTCAGATACTACAGTGATTGGGGGAGGAGGGCTGGATAAGTCCCTTAGATAGGTAGGTAGGCAGGTCTGGATTTGCCTCTATAGCTGCATGTGGACTGACAGCCCATTGGTTAATGGATCTGTGGACCTTGTTGATGAAAGAGAAAAATTTATGACTATTAATAACACGTGTAGCCATGCAATCTAATGACACTGGTGGTAAAAGCATGGAGTAGTTCAGACAAGCTGTCAAACATGCAGACCCATATCAGGAGGGGACTACCCCATCCTAGGGAGGTTGCCTTGCTAGTGCAATGTTTACTTCTATATGCTACAGTGCTGGGTTTCATTCTGAGAGCTCTTCAGAGATAACAAGTTGAGTGTCCTGGAGAATCAGGCTGTCTCCCCCTTTACCACAGCCCCCCTTGATCATAGGGCATGTATGGCAAACTTCGTTTATTGGAAACCTTCATCCACTGCTTCCTCACCATCCTGACCAAAACACAGACCAACATACCAATTGTAGACACATTTTCTGTCACTCTTCCAAACTATGGAAGACCAATCTCCCACAATCCCCTCTCAAGCTAGCTGAGCACAGCAGTTTAAGGCAGAGGGGCATGGGGATAAATTTGCAAGCTGAATCTTGGGGCCTGCCTTTGGATGGTTTCAGTTGAATAGTTTCACAGGGGGGCCAAATTTGCCTGAAATGGCCCTAAAGCTGATGTTTCTGGGCATAAAATGACCACCTACCAGAGAGTCAGGAAGAAATTCCCCACATTTATACCCGGGTCCTTAAGTAGGGTGTATTGGAGACACTTTTCTGGATATGTTTAGTTGTAGGGTGTTGCTGTCTTCATGCCTCAAATGCTGTCCATTGTGTTATCCACACCACAGGTCTTGTTCTTTGCTCTACTCTAGTTCCTATCTGCTCATGTGCTACAAGTACAAGGGGGGAGGGATAGCTCAGTGGTTTGAGCATTGGCCTGCTAAACCCAGGATTGTGAGTTCAATCCCTGAGGAGGCAACTTAAGGATCTGGGGCAAAAATTGGTCCTGCTAGTGAAGGCAGGGGGCTAGACTCAATGACCTTTCAAGGTCCCTTCCAGTTCTAGGAGATTGGTATGTCTCCAATTATTATTTATGTATTAAGTAGAGAGCTGATGGGAGTGAAGTAAGCTGGTGGCAAGGCAGACCAAGGAAGAAATATGAATACAGAGATATGAGAGGGGAAGGGGGCAAGAAAGTAAGGGAAACAGGCAGCAAAAGAGGGAAGTTGAAAGGTACAGAACAAAGAGTGGAAGAAGAGAAGAGAAAGTTCAGACCAAAAAGTGGGAGAGGTAAAGGGACACACAGAAGAAAGAAGATAGAAACAGGAGGGGGGAAATATCTTGCATCACATTCATAACTTGAGGTGTCTGTGTGCCATACAGCAGCACTAGGAGCTTGAGAGATATGCCCTGAATCATAGTTTTGATCCTACTGTAGATGATTTTCACAAATGCAGATGGAGAGCCAAAGTGAAAGGCAATGTAATCTACACATCAGCATCTGTAACTTACATACCGAGTGGGTAGAAGGGTGGGGCATTACATCAGGAAAAGCAACTGATAAAACAGAATAAGAAGGTTACTTTCCTTGTTCCAACTCTACCTTTCTATCCCTGGGGTGTGTAAATTGCACCAACTTACTGATGTGTAACACACACCATCATTTATGCCACATGCTGCATATGGCCCTAAAAGCTTGAACTGTGGCAAAATGCTACAAACCAGCCCCTCTTCTGTCAGTCAAAGCGGAGATCATAAAGATCATCCATTTTGTTTTTATGGTGAAACTGCTCTTGTGCTGTGAGTATCTAGAGTGGCTTGAGTCCAAATATCCCATTTTAAACAAAAAGTATCAAATAATGATACATTACTCTGTAAAATAATCAGAAATAACATTCTGATAGGTCCCAATTCAGCACAGTTCTTTAGCATGAGATTAGTCTCACTGAAGTCAATGGGACTACTCACATGCTTAAAGTTAGGCATGCATTTCATTACTTTGCTGAAATGGGGCCATAACTGGGCCCATTCCAACCCCCTGTGTCCAAAAGTTAGCTCTGAATTTGGAGGTTCAAGCACATTTGTATTTAGATTTTTTTTTATACCCAAGGTTAATTTTCCTTGTCAGCTTGAACTGAAGCCACTCTATTCATGACTAGCAGAACCCTTGATTTACCTTGTGTATATGCTCTGTGGGTATGAACTGTTTAACAGGAATACAACAATCTTGGGAGCATTCTGGTTAATGTCTTCTCAGACACTTAATGGGATAAACTTCAAACAAGCATTCTCACTTGTCTTGTTTCTACCTAAATGTTCACTACATCAGTAAGACTCCACTATAAAGCTTTCCTTAGACATCTGCATGAAGTATTTGTTAGCTCTTGCTGAACTGGGGGAGATGGCCTTTACATACTGGATCTAAATTGTATGAAGACTATCACCCTAATTATAGTGTACATTTAAGAATCAAGGCTGTTTTACATTAACCTAAATCTGCACCCAATATGCTGCAATAATAATCACAGAAGACAAATATTCTGAAACAAAAGTGACATTTACATTTGACAATTACATATATATTTTTACAGCTCCATTTTTGCAACAAATGAAACCTAAACAAGCTGCTTTTTCATGTGGAAGATAATAAAAGCGGGTTAAAATATGAATAAAACCTATTGTAAAGCTGTACAGTAGAAGAGCTAGTATTGTCTCAGCCTAGCTTGATAAGTCGCCAAATGTTTTATTAAATTAAATACAAACAGAACCATATCAGGCAGATGGAGAAAGGGGGCCAAAGATATTTATTCATTAGAAGAAGGCATCCCTAGAGATTTGAGTGCCTACACAGAGCTGAAAGCCAGGATTCTGATTTCTGTTACACTGGGGTAACGCCACTGAAGCCAAATGAAGTTACCCAGGTATAATGAAGTTCAGAATCTAGTCTGGAAAATTTGATACTGGAGGATGATTTTTAATGGAAAATTCTGATTGCTACTAAAAAGGGAACAGGCTGATGTGGAAACATTGCTTGTCCTCCTTCATCAGCAATTAGCTGGACCCTTTATTTTACAACCAACCATCCACTTATGCCAAAAATTCTTCTTCTTTGGGTTTCATGGTCATACACAGGGCATGCAACTGGTATGATGCGGGGGGATGGAAGTGTGGAGGTGGGAAATATATATTCAACATTCTTTTGTTCTGGTGTAAGAAATACAAATACAGTCCTGCTTAAATTGAGAAACCAGATCAACGTCCATTGAACGTATTTCTCATTTTATTTACACGGGCTAATGAAAACTGACATCTTTCTCTCTCACTTTGCTGCCCATTGGAGACAACAGATCATATTTCATGGAAAGAACTACAAAAGGCCTATGCACAGACTGGGCCTGAGCAGGCTCTCATTTACACTGGGCTTGCACTGACATAATTTCGCAAACTTCAGACTCCCAGTTTTCATGGGTGAACATCCGAGGAGAATCTGGTCCAATGTATTCTTTATGCAGCCATAAAAGAAGTGTAGAGAACACACATAACTCACACATCACAAATGACAGGCACTAAACTAACATTCTTGGAGCCCCATTAAAATCTGACGACTTCTCAAAATAAACCACTGTCAATTCTTGTCAGTCAGCTGGGATCCCTGACAAAGTCTCTGTATCAGTTTACTCTAAAGATAAGAGTCAAAGCCTGGGGAGGACTTTACCTTGATAAAATTCTCTAAATCTGGTAAATCAGAAGACTGATTTTTTTCACTGTAGGTGAAGTACTGAATGGAGTCAAACAAACCCAATTTTGATCCTATTCAGAAATGATTACTTAACTTAGGGAAAGAAAGAAGGATTAATAAAATAATTATTTTAAAAGTATTTACTGCATGTCTCTATCTCTCTTGACTTTTTCAACCTGCAGGTGTCAGCTGCACATTAAAAATATCCTGACAGGCACATGGGAGAGAAGGCCTGAAAATGCTCCTGGCAAATGTACACACGCACCTCATCAACACATTTTTCAGTGCTGCTCAACTCCAGGGAGCCATGGGGTGGAGTGTACAATATGACTGGTTTTATGGTCTGGGTACAGCTTCGGGCCTGATGTTGTTGTACACCCTCAGCTCCCAGCAAAGTCAACAGTAGTTGAAGGTACTTAGCATTTTAGAGGGTAGCCTCTGTGTTAAATTTAATCTAAACTCCAGTTAATAAAACCCTCATTTAGTCAAAAAGGTTTATGAGGACAAATGCCTTCTCTACTATAAACTAAAGATTGATACAAATGCATTAGTTTTTCTTTTAACTTCTTCAGTCTTTCTCCTAACTAAAGATGCTCAAAACACACTTTTAGATTAGGAAAATGACTTCATTAGGAAAAAGGGTCTATATTATACATGTATTGGCAACCCCCTACCTCTTTTCCTCCTCTAGACAAATCCTAAAAGTTTGTAGGCTTCAAGGTAAAGTAAAGCATATCCAAAAATATTCCCAAAGCCAGACATTGTCATTTGCTTCCCAAAGAGTAATTAGCTTTTGGGTGGAATTCCAAAATAGGTGTGAAGTTAGACTTCTTAGTTTTCTATCCTCCCCAATTTGCCCCCAATGTTAAAATCTATGCTCCAGTCAGACAGCATTTTTCAAGAGTTAATATAACGCCTCACATGAGGATGGCAGTTCCTAGGACCCTGCATGGGGTTCCAGGGCTCCTTTATTGAGTCAGCCTGCTGTGCTGTCAAGATCTTAAACGCAGCATAGAGATGAAGGATTATTTTTGCTGACTCACTTTGAGGTCAGATCAGGCAGGTCCTTCCCAAGGTTTAAGGTTTAGAGGGTTTGTTACATGGGGAAACCCAAAAAAATTAATCCAAATTAACTGAAAGTGGGAATTTAAAGTGGATTAGTTAAATTGCATTAAACTCCTGTGTGGACACCCTCATTCAGAATTAAAGTGGGCTTATAAATTTATCTTAATTCACTTCGGAAGTAAATTAAACTAAACCAAATTAAGAATACTTTAAGTCTGAATGTGGGTGTTCACACAGAGGTTTAATGTGGTTTAACTAATCTGACTAACTCACACGTTTAGTTAATTTGGATTAATTTTTCTGAGTGTCCCCCTGTAGACAAGCTTTTAGTCTCTCTTTAACATGGAGGGAATGCAGGACAGGGACAGAAGATCCCAGCAGAATAATGCCCAAGGAACAACTAAGCTCAGGACAAAGATGTGGCTAAGGGATATATTTAGTTTTTACTGACATTAACAATAAAAGCAACATTCCAGGAAAGACGTAAATTTGGAACATATCCAGTGTGTGTATGCGTGTGCACATGCACAAACTGTTCAAAGTAGGATGGGAATTTATGAGTGCTTAATGGTGTACAAGGAAAAGATTGGTTTCTGCTCAGAGAATTCCCTGAGTCTATTGAGTTAAATGTATTTCTATTCAATCCCAACAGCAAATAAAATTACATCTATTTCAAGTATTCACTAATTTCCAATGAGAAGAAAAAATGGAAAGATTCAGTAACACGCTGGCTATGTTTGCAGTGTAATTACAGAATCACAGAAATGTAGGGCTGGACAGAACCTCGAGAGGCCATCTACTCCATCCCCCCGCACTGAGGCAGGATGAAGTATACCTGGCGCCCAAGCTATAGACGCCTACACAACACTTTTTTTTAAGAGTAAAACCTACTGGGCTCAGAAGTCTGACACAGTTTTAGTTTCTGGCTGCTTCACAACAAAAAACATGAAGAACGTTAGCACTAATACTTAAAATATAGATACAAACACTAGACTCCACACACCCCCTCCCAAAACAGCTGCAATTGACCCCCTTCTGAGCATCTGAGGAAGCTAACAGCTGTGGCTAGATTCAAACTCAGATACCCCACATAGCAATGCAATCCACTACTGCTAGTCACAATCAGGCTAGCCCTTCCTGACATGTTTGCTGAGCCTATGTGCAATATGACCACTTCAAATCCTCTCTCACTCTTTCATGAGTGCTTTACAGTCCCTAGAATACCTTGGGACGAGGATTGCAAAATTGAGCCCCATGATGAAGGGTATAGTACTGAGCATAAAAATGCAGACAGTAGATCCTTTGAAAATTCTGGGAAGTATGTTCCCTGAACTATGCAGCTAACTTCTTTCTTTTCTGTTGGTCTCATTTCAGAGTCTTGCCTTCTGACTCTTGTCTTTATTTTCATTTAACTATGTAACACTAATGGGTTGTAAGAAATTCACCGCAGTAGCAACACAGCAGCAGCAGAAGCAGTCATGAGAAATGGATGTTCTACTTCTGGATATTCTCATGCAGCATGTTCCCTTAAAAGGCCACAAGCGTATATACTGAAAGGAGTAGAACTAAACAAAGTCTGCCTTCCCATATATGGTCAAGTTTTACAGTTACACTTCCCCTCCCCCGCCTTTAATTTATTGAGCAAAAAGTGATGGAATGCTGAGTCCTAACACAGAGAACAGATAACCGGAACATTACACTGAGATAAGATGCAAACTACTATCACTGGCAGGACTTCCAGGAGCACTGGACAGAATGAAATATTTGGTAGACAGCGAGTTCTCTTTCCTCTTGTTTTCTGCCACGTTATATTTCATACAAAAATATCATAACAGTTGCATACAAGATAGAAATCTGTACTTTAAATAAAAAACAAGTGGTAGCAGACACTTTATTCCATTACAAAGAGTTTAGAAACATTTTGTCGCACCTTTTTCTTCAAAGTTTCAATTCTAAAACATTTTCTTCAAGTAGCACAAATATACAGAAACAAGTTATGGGGCTAGGATTTGTTACTGACTTGAGAATTAGTAGCTTTGTGGGTTTTTAAAAAAAGGTTTCTAGGATTTTCTTTAATAGCTATTAACAAAGCTTAAATTATGTCACTTTGTTACCATTTTAATTCATTTTCCTTCAGTGGGGTCTCAGAAGTCATGGAAAAATGAGTGCTGTGCCAAATTATCATTTGAACATTTTCTCCTGCCTATCACTTACAAGTTGGGCTTTTCCTGTGTGTAAAAGCTTTCAATAGCATAAACCAAAAATGAGTCCCAGGAGAAAAACAAAGCCATATAAGCATTACCCATCTGTCTCATAAGCAATGCATGCCCTTTTAATGCACAGAAACAACATACACAAGATACTTATTAGAGCTACAAGGAGCATATTCATTCCAAACGCAACCAGCACTAAGCAACATTTGTTGGTTTACACTTCAAGGATATGAGCTTTCATATGAAAGTTTGGCCCTTGGCTTTAAATTTCTAAAACAAAAAAATAAAATAAAAATCTCCCCCTTTCGGCCTTTCGAGTTTATTAAATTTCTCTTGTATTCTGTAATGACAGGTTTGAAAAACTTCTTGCCATCATAACGATCATTTAAAAACTTTGGTGAATGCACTCTCACTAATGTTACTTATATTCATTGCTGCTGTCTACAGCTTATTTTGTGACTATATAGTTCTATATCCAGCAGGGCCGGCTCCAGCTTTTTTGCCACCCCAAGCAGCGAAGAAAAAAAAAAAAGATAAAGCCACAATTGGCGGCACTTCTTCAACAGCTCTACCGCACCGCTTCATTCTTAGGCGGCAATTCAGCGGTCAGTCATTCCCTCCGAGACGGACTGAGGGACTCGCCGCTGAATTGCCGCCGAAGACCCAGACGTGCCACCCCTTTCCATTGGCTGCCCCAAGCATCTGCTTCCTGCGCTGGTGCCTGGAGCAGGCCCTGATATCCAGCACTGGCCGCCTCCAAATTTTCTTACATACAAATACTGTACACCCATATTCAGTCATATGTTACAAACATATCCCAGTACAACACATGTAAAACTGATCCAAATCCTGTACCTAGGCTTTACTGTACCATACACACTTTGTAAAGGGATGGAAAACTAGTTTCTATCCTGATCCCCAGGACCTGGTACCTCTCCATCTCAGTTGCTTAGGGCGGAAATCAATTCACCTGCATAAAGCCTAAGTAAGTTCAGCTCTACAGTCACGTAGTGCTGTCAGAGTGCTAGGGACTTGATTCCACCCAACCCAGGGCCAGCGCTACAGACACACCGGCATTCCTCTAGCCTACATGTATGCCTACACCTTGAGCTGGGGCATAATTCCCAGCTTGAGGAGGCATACTTACGTTAGCACTGATCAAGCTAGTCCACTAAAAACAGAGCGTAGCAACCATGGCGCAAGTGTGGGAGGGGCTAGCCACCCTGCATACGATCCCATCCAAGATGAAAGGCATGTACTTGGGGCAGCTAGCCCCTCTCATGCAACTAACTGCCTCAAGGAGCTAGCAGGGACATTTCCCCTCGAGCTGGAATTTACACCTTTGGCTCAAAGTGTAAATTATACCTTGTAAGGCTGGAGCCATGGGTGCAACCTCTTTGCACCATTTTCCTCATATCCCTGGAACAACAGATTCACGTAAAAGTGGACCCCCCAGCTCCTCCCTTAGCCTGCCACTACTGCCACCCTCGATGCAGGGCTGGTATGAAGGTCCTTTCCACAGTAAGCAGGAGGCGCAGAGGTATCTTGTGTGGGCACTGAACCCCAGTACAATTCCAATGAGTAGTTCCAAAATAGGACTTAAGGGTATGTCTACATTACAAGCATTACATCAGCATAGGTGTAGCGTAGACACTTGCTCCAGTGCTGAAGATTTTTCCATTGCTGTAGTAAAAAATCTGCTCATTTGGGAGCTGATAGCTAGGTCGATGGTAGAATTCTTCCATTGGTCTAGCTGCATCTACAGTGGGATTAGGTCAACCTACCTATTTCACACAGGGAATTAAATTTTTCACTGCCCTGAGTGATGTAGCTAGATCAACCTAGTTTTAGGTGTCAACCAGGCCTAGAGTGATGCAGAGGCCCTAAATGCACAGGGGCAGTAAATGTATTTTCACTAAGAACATTAACTAAGCAGATCAATGCAAGGAGCTGAGATCCTTGGATTCACATTCACAGACTCTGCAGAAGGCTTGGTTGCTACAGTACACGACCCGGATAAGGACGTGAACTTACTGTTATGGTGAAAGGTGATGATGTCCTGCATGTTATGAGACACTCATGTATAAACACTCAAGAAGAAACTGTGACCATATCTAGGGTGTCATTAAGAGGATTGTGTGGAGTCAAACACTCTTTGTCTGAGAAGTCAAACCTCTTCCAAGGTTCTTTTCTATTGCAAAGCAGCTGCATAAAAAGAGGCTTGATGACCAGGCTCACCTTTGAAGTGCAGTCTTGGTGAGCAGCTCTGGGCTACGGTTTCCCTAGGTAAAGCCCAGGGACTGAGGCAAGAAAAGGGAATAGTGCGTTTAAGCAATAAGATTCCAGGAAAGACAGAGACCTAAGACCCCAAAAGACTAAGCACCTAAGGGTATGTCTACATTGCAATTGGATACCCACGGCGGGCTCACGCCAGTTGACATGAGTTCCCACTAAAGGGATGTTTAATTGCAGTGTAAACGTTTGGGCTCGGAAGGAGCCTGGGCTCTAGGATTCTCTTGTCTACATTACCTGCTGGATTGACAGGCAGCAATTGATCCAGCGGGGGGTCTATTTATCGCGATAAATTGACTGCCGAGCGCTCTCCTGTCGACTCCAGTATTCACCAGGGTGAGAGGCGCAGGCTGAGTCAATGGGAGACCGTCAGCTGTCGACTTACCACAGTGAAGACACCATGTTAAGTATCGATTTCCCCTCCCCCTGTAGTAGACTAGGCCTCAGAGATGGGAGGGTCCCTAAGCTCAGGCTGCAGTACAAGTCTGAATGTCTACACCACAATTAAACAGCCCCTGAGCCTGAGCCTGAGACAGCTGGCACAGGCCAGCTGCAGGTTTTTAATTGAAGTGTAGACTTATCCTCAGTGGCCTCTTGGTACTTTAGTTTAGGTTTTGGGAAGACGGAGTTGTCTGCATGCAGTTTGTGACTACCTCTGTTCAAGGAAATAGGACTGTGTACACTTTGTAAATAAACACATTACACTAAGAAAACATGTGACTCTGTACCCTTAAACTTTGCTCTAAACAGGAAAGTGACCTACTAGGCTATAATGTCTGGCACTGACAAAGGGCAAACAACATGGATAAAGCTATCTGCTTGAAAGTGTTCTGGCCCATAATACAAATTAATAATAATTGGAGATATATCAATCTCCTAGAACTGGAAGGGACCCTGAAAGGTCATTGAGTCCAGCCCCCTGCCTTCACTAGCAGGACCAAGTACTGATTTTTGCCCCAGATCCCTAAGTGGCCCCCTCAAGGATTGAGCTCACAACCCCATATTTAGCAGGCCAATGCTCAAACCACTGAGCTATCCCTCCCCCCCTAGGATTCTTGCAAAGAAAACACAGAATCTCAGCTGTGGTCTTTAAAAAAATCTCTGAGCCTGAAATCTTTTGACGGGTTTTATCCTAGAGCAAATGCTCATAACTGAGTTGGGAATGGGCATAACTAACAGAGTTTAGGGGGTTTATAACCATAATAGAAATATAATTTTAAAAATGCTGATTTACTTGTGTTTAAGAATTTAAAAAAAAATGTTTTTGGAAATTACTTCTAGCATTTGAATGACCTCAGCGTAGTAATAAATATATTTATCATTCAACCAAAATGAATTAGTTCATTTTAACGTATAGTATTCTTTTAATTATAAATTATTTTAAATTACAGACAAATCCCTTTTCACTAATATTACGCATTGATCAGGAAAAGTCAGATTCTGCCACTCTTAGTCACACTGAGCAACCTTTGACACCCTGGGTACCCCCATCCATTTCAATGCAATTATTTGCTATGTATGCACTATTCAATATGAGCACAAGTGGGAGAATCAGACATGATAGAACAAGGAATAAGAAAAGAGACCGGGGATGAGATTCTATGTTGTGTCTAGGAGGCACAGCACAGAACTCCCAGTCCAGACTAGGTATGTATGGTCAGGCAGGGCTAAGGTGCCCCCAGCATAACTTAGGCATCCCTGGGGGGGCTCTCTAAATTATGGCAGCCTCCCTGGGTTGCGCTACGGGCTGCATCACTGTCCAGTATACCCACAGGTGCTGCACAGTGCATTCCTTCCTCTATGACTCTCCCACCCTATCCCATCCCAGCTAATTCCCTGTGCTGGGGTTTACGAACAGGTTCTCCTGTGGCAGCCTTACAGCTGGTTTCTGCAGTGCCTAACCCAGGGGAATCCTCCCCTGGCTCCACCTGAAATTTTTAGGACTTCTTTTCATCACTAGAGATCTTTTATGTAGGGCATAGGGGGTGGAGTGTACATGAGGATGCCACCTAATAAAACGGGAGAAGATAGAAGAAGAAAGGAAGGGGTGGAAGAGCTATTGCAATGCACCCACAACTTGTGTAAAATTTAATTTCTTCCTACCCCTTACAATTTAATTTCTTCCTACCCCTTACAATTTTCTAACTGAAAATAGGGCCAATGATAAAAGAAGCAGACAGGACCCAATTCAGCAAAGTATGTAAGCACGTTCAAATCAATGGGACTTCTCATATGCCTAAAGTTAGACATACACTTTAGTACCTTGCTGAAATCAAGGCCACAATGAATAGAAGTCAGCTATTTGATTAAACAGACAAAACAAATAAAAAAATCAAGAAAAATTATTATGTTGTGCTAAAGATATACCTCCAAGGAATTCATCACCTAATCTGGCATCTCATAGACAAACAATATTGCTTATTGAGAGAGAAAAAAAAATCTGATGCCAAGTCAGACAGATCTGTGTAAATAATGATAAGCTGAAAAGCTTTGCTTTTTTTAGAGGAGGGAAAACATTTTTGATGTGTAGAAATGGATTTGAGGGAAACTTGAACAATGTGCAAGTTTATATAGAAAAACAGGATGCTGTGAACACACCCAGAAAAGAACAGTTATTTATCTTATAAAAACTGTGGTTCCTCAAGATGTTTGTCCACGTGGATTCCACTCTAGGTGCACATGCACCTCATGAACATGAGATCAGAATATTTTGACCAATAGTGTCCATGCCCTGAATGGCCCTGTTCCTCCCTCACAGCTGAGAGCATGTAGGGAAGTGTGACCCAACTGCTTTTCAGTTCCTTCACTAACTCAGGATCTGAGCAGATATGGACTCTGAAGGAGCAGGGATGGAGGGCAGGTGGGTGATCTACGTAGACAAAGCATCTTGGAGAACCAGTTACTGTAAGGTAACTAGCTGTTCTCTCCTTCAAGTCTTTATCCTGTCTAAATAATAAAGACGGGTTCTGGAAACATCTGAAGTAAGGGGGTTGTTTTTTTCCACATTTGAGTGTAGTTTGGGGAAGAAAACGGGGAGGTTGATTGTTTGGTTTAAACAAAGGTCTGACACTATTTGGTGATGAACTTAGATTGATAAAGCACAACTTTATCCCTATGGAAAAGAATATAACAGGGTCTGCCATTAGTGCTTGAATCTTGTTAACTCTCCTGGCTGAAGTGATAGCTACTAGGAAGCCAGTTGAATGTGATGGTAGAAAGAATACTAAGGGATGCAGATCAACAGGGTTCCACAAGGCCCATCAGAACTACATTAAAATCTCAGGACAGTGAGAATCCCAAATGGGGGTGGGGGAGGAAATAGGCCTGAACCAGACCTTTTAGAGAGATTTGGAAATAGGGGGATGAGAGAAAACCATGTAAGTTTGGATGCAAGGGTGACATGCTGAACTGGTAGCTAAAAGGACCCTGGTAGAGCTGAGGGTGAGCCCTGAGAGCTTGACCTGGAAGATGTAATCCAGAATTTTGGTCACAGAAAAGTTTCCAATAGGTCTTTGTTGTGAACCCCAGATGGAAACTCTCTTCCACTCTGATCTGTAGACTGATCTTGTAGAAGGTTTCTCGCTTTGTCTCAGGTTTTCTTGGACTTTTATGAAACAATCCCTGTTTGTTGTGCTCAACCAGCCATCTTCCAAACAGTCAGATGTAGAGACATGAGGCCTGGGTGCAGAATTTGTCCCTGATTTTGGGAAAGTAAGTCTGACAGATTGAAGAGAGACACTGATAAACTATGTGGATAGGTGCAGTGGCCTGTGAGCCAATAAAGGGCTATAGGTACTGCTGTGGCTGCATCCTGCCTGATCTTCCTTACGATCGTGGGCATCGGGGGAGAGGAGGAAAGAAAACCTTGCATAAGGAAAGCATGTTGGTACCCTGGGCTGGTACTCAGCCTGGAGCAGAAGAGACAGCATTTTTTGTTCTTGTTGGCAAACAGGTCTATCACAGGGAAGCCCCATCTGTGGAATACAAGCTTGACAATGGAGTCCTTCAGCAACTACTCCTGACTGGCTGAGTGCCGTCTGCTGAGGTGATCTGCCAGCTCATTGTTTCCTATATCATTGCCAACTTGAAATCTAGGCAAGCCGCTACAGTTTCTAGAGCTGGGTCAGAGAGAGAGGGATGAAGTTCCTGTAATTCACTCTCAGTTCTAGAGAGTGAACCAGTTTTGAGGACTGTGCATGGGGTGCAAGACACTTTCTGTGAGGATTTCCCTCTGGAAAAACAATCATCCAAATATTGGTAGATGCATATGCCTTGCTATCTCAGATGGTCTGTCACTATTGCTGGAGCTGTAAGTAGGCCATAAGTAGTAGTACCCTATACTGATAGCTTTCAGTATCTCTGGCATGGTGAGTTCTGTGAGAAGAATCAGCATATGGAGTTATGGTCCAGAACATGGTTCTCACGCAAACAGAAAAGATACTGACTGGGTCTATCAGCTAAGGAATAAGTCTGTCACACAACAGGCATGGGTTGAAGCTGGAGGATTTAGGCTCAGCTATTAGGCAGGAAGGTGCCCCAGCACAGAGTAGCAGTCAGAAGAAAGGGAAAAAAATTTTGAAGAAAAGAAAAACAAAGAAGAGGCTGCCAACAGGGCAGAAAAAGTTCCTAAACAACTAAACTAAACTATGGTAATTAATTATATTTACAAACTGTTTTGATGAAAGAGCATGGTGGAGTAGCAGGTGGGCACTGCCGAGTTCTGTCTCACAGCCACAGGAAATAAGAGGGCACTGAAAGGTGGTTGGTCCACTCTGCCCCATAGGCTTTTTGGTAGAGAGGCACAAGCACATGCAGGGAACAGGCAACAGTCCCAGCAGATGCTGCAGGTCAAAAGATTCCAACCTTGACCACAAAAGGCACATGTACACTATTAGTAGGACCCTCATGGACAAAGATTCAAAGAAGAACAAATAATCCCTAAGGGAAATGCAAAGTCTAACTCCAAAGAACACTGCTTTTTCCTGCTATTCCAAGAACCTGGGAAATGAACCACCACTACTTGGCTTCTCATGAAAATAAGATAACTGGTTCCTTTCCCATTCCCACCTTTGTGCTTCTGAAAAGTGCTTTCCTGGGCAAACATTTGGTGAACCTCCAGTTTTGAATAAGGTCAATTGTTATGCCTGTGTGTACTATAGTCATATTAAGAGGGCTGGGTATAGTGTGTCTTATTTTCTCCAGGAGGGATATGCATAGGTCCCTAAAGCATTAATGGGAATCTTGCAGAGACATCAAGAGGTTGGCGCATAAAGACCAATTTCACAAACACCACCATGTATAATTTCTGCTGGCTAGACTGTGACTAGTCTTTATGCAGTTGTGCAGGGGAGTAGGAAGGAGCAAGGCTCCCCTGTGTGGTAATGCAGGCTTGTCACAATTGCAGCCCTCAGCATTCAAGGGAGCACAGGGGCTGCAGGCTAGATGCTGCCTTCTGAGGAGCAATTGGGTGGGGAGTAGGTAGAGCCACAGAGAGAGTTGGCTGGCCAGGCCAGGAGGGTGAGTGTGTACACTAAATCCCTAAATGAGTGTAGTAAATTACTCCCCATCCCTCCAATGCAATTAAGCCTCCCTGGGGCACAAAGTGCAAATAAATGAAAATACCATAGAGAGGTCCTCTCTACAATACTATATTTCCAGGGTTGCCATTTATCAGTTGGAAAACCCAGAACAAAAACGATTTTGTTAGCTAATAGCATTTTAATCTGTTTCTCTGTTATGAATTTATTGGAAAGTTTTGCACAAAGTGCAGCTTGTGCACGATTTAGCTTTTTCTCCTTGGAGGTTTGTTTTGTTAAGTGTGTGGGATCCCAAAAGGTGGAGTCATTGGGATGTGCCACACCAAACACTATTCTCATGTTGCCTTAACCACCGGTTCACAATTCAATCCCATAATGCATTGACTTTGTTCCCTCTTTCATAAAT
This sequence comes from Mauremys reevesii, assembly GCF_016161935.1. Lineage (NCBI taxonomy): Eukaryota > Metazoa > Chordata > Testudines > Geoemydidae > Mauremys > Mauremys reevesii. The sequence goes on along the minus strand of NC_052628.1, from coordinate 90,131,806 downwards.
GTCGCTAGAAGCGACTCCCCAAGGGAGTATTTCCTTCAGGACAGATCCTGTGCCCCTCTGCCTTATGAAATCTTAATCATTCCCTACACAAAAGCTCTTACAGAATCACTGTAAGCAGCTGTTGACATATGCAGTAACAGGTACATGGCGGTTTCAAAAGCAAGGACACAGATGGAGACAAGGGACAGTATATGTTAATTTGGTAAAAACAAATAGAAAATGAAAACATTGATAGGAATACACAACAAGACAGAGAGAGGTGTTCTGGCAGAAATATCCTCTAATAGCATTTGTGGCTTTCAGACAATAAAACCACTTGGCTCAGAGCTCACAGTTCCTATTATGCAAAATTGCACACATATGTACCGTAGAGCAACAATGGTTCTGATGTTTGAGTGCACAGAGTTCATAGCACAAGTGAAGCAAAATCTGACCATTTGGCAGGGGTGCAACTGGGTACAATAGCTGTTCAGCTGTAATTCTTAAGGCTATTTTATATCATTCATGGACCATTCATTTGAATCACTTCTCAACAGCATTCACTTCTATTTCTGCCCTTAGTTGCAGTCTTTTAACCCCTTACTGGCAGGTAGGGAAAGGATTACAAGAAGAAGTGATGGCTGTGATTCATAAATTCCATCATTTCCAATGCATTTCACATTATCACATGATAATGTAAGTCCTTCAAGAGCTCTGGGCCCATTCCAACCTCTGCAGACCACCTAGGTTGCACAGCACAAAGGCTGCTAGAAGAGAGAAGTGCCCCCCCTTTTTAGCAGCTGTGACCAGCTAGATTAGGTATTCCATAACTGCGCCATTCCCAAGAGCAGTCTGTGACTCTGCCTCAGCTCTATGGCCAAAGACAGGCTCTTTCCCATCCATCTAAAAAATGGCTGTCTTTGCTAATCTACAGCACACCACTGGATTACCTTCCTGCAACCTTATCAGACTCCATTCTCCTATGGCGGACTCCTGTGTCAGGCACAATGTAGAAGTCGATCCAGTGCACGTAAGCAGAGAACAGCAAAGAAGTATGGTTTTGCTAAAGGCAAGCTGACAGGTGTCTTTAATTTCTATGTCAAGGCTTCTTGAAAGCACACAAGAGCCATCCATGCATAGAAGAAACTAAAGAACACCAATACACTAATTCAAGTGAAAGGGTTCCTCCTGCTGAGAACTTGGCAAATATTTGTTATTGTCTATACTGGGCTTTCCTGAAAGGTCACAAAGGCCACCTGGGCATCTGTACTGTAAGAAAACAAAACATTAGCTAGGAACAGTATGTGCATGAAGATTCCTCCCACCTCTCGTAAAATCAGACAGACAAATCATTTTATATTCTATGCCAGAGTCACTCACTGTAAACCCCTCAGATCCTCAGCAGCTAGGGGCACTATAAATACAAAGTGTTTTATTACTATCTTGACAGCACTTTACTCTTATACCTAACTGGCTAAGGTAGATTGAAAACTGGAGGGGAGCTCTCATTGTGCTGGCAAAGGAAAACAGGGAGATATGAGGTTATCTAAACCATGGAGAAGAGGGAGCGCTCCCCCTTCCTCTTATCAGAGGCGGGAGAGTTGTGTTCCCTCCTTTCCACCCCTCCCCCTCTTTACTTTAACCTCTGCTTTTAACTCCAGGAAATCAGTTTTTCAGATAAGGCCATTGGTGCTTTATTTGTAATTCTTAGCCAGAGGAAGTGATCAGAGGAAAAAGACCCCACACTGGGAATGGATGTATGACCAACAATTATTAGTTTGTATAGACATACCATGATGATGCCAGCTGGTTCTAAAAGGAACACGGCCAGGTGTATCCTGATAAAGATGCAGAATAAGTCTGCACAGATCCCACCAAATCCACAATATGTGACCAAAACACTATAGGAAGAGTGCTCTACGCTGAAGTATATTTTAGGGTAGAATACTTTACCAAAAAAAAAACAACCTATAGATTTAGATATACACTTAAAGGTTGGTTCCACAACATCTCTGCCCCACTACCTCTCAAATTATATGGAATCTTTGTTTGTCCATCCTGTGATTCAGAGAGAACAAGGGCTGCCCAGATAAAGAAGAGGAAAACACACTGCAGCTTCTCAAACCTGGGAGGTCTGTCAGACTTGGAAGCAAACACATCAGGAGGAGCAGGAGGAGGAGGAGGAGAGGAGAAGGTAGAAAAACGTGGACACCATTTGAACAAACAGCTTCATGCTTTTGTATAAATTAGCCTGTCATAAATCACAGTAACAACAAGAGCACTGGCAGGATCAGCAGTGTCAGCAAGACCATACTGTACTACTTCATGTTCCACCTGGACTATCTGCCTTTAAATCAAATTAGCCTGTTTATTCCTTTAAGAAAACGTCCTGAGGATTTTAGAGAGAGATGAAACAGACTGGTTTCTGTGGGAATTAAACAGAATCCTTGTGGTGGTTCTCTGTTTGGAAAGGAAAGGAGGAAAATGATTCATAGTCTGTTTAATGAAGTTTGAGATGATTTTAATTGTAACTTGTTAGAAATGAAGAAGTCAAAACTATAGAATGAATCAGCTTTTTTTTCAGGCTAGCATAAAAACAGTGTAATGGGCAGTTCATACCACAAATAAAAAAGGAGATACCCATTCTCCATTGTATGTGGCCTCTCACCAGCAACTTCTCAGTACAGAGCTTCTGCTAGAACTCCCTTGACTCCTTTCATAGCCCCAGCCCTACCAGGGTGGCTGTTGGGCCTCCACAGATTTAGCCCATAGGAGAGGCAGCAGACAACTTCTTGCTCCTAACAAGCATCAAATGTGCAGGGATAGAGCCTTCCTTCAGGGTAAACTGGCCATAAAGCAAAATTTGGCCTAGGGACAACTCTCAAAACCTCTTCAAATATTATTGCTTATCCGCAGTGGGAGACTCTCTAGGCTGCCATCTGTTCTGTTCGTTGGAGAAAACCCTAGTGCTTGTGACAGCAAGCTGTCCATAGTAAGAGTGAATAAGCCTTTGAAGGAGAAGGGCCCTTTGTTTTAACCCCTGTTTTATTCACAAACACACGGTGGGCTGGCATATCAATTTGCTTTTCTGTTACATTCCTTAATTTGTGTTTGTTTTTTGTTATTAAACCACTATTGGCCTTTTTGGCAGTAGATCCATAGGAACACCTGCGGTACATTCATGGTAGCACAAATCTATTGAGAGGTAATAAGACAGGTACAGCATTAGGAAGATTATAGATTAACTACCTATCTGTCCACTGCCATATGCAGTCTCATCGGAATACATAGTGAAATGCTGGTTTTCCCAGCCCATAACAGTCAATGAAAAATGTATGTGGGAAGGTCAAAGGGGAGCATTTCTTAATACAGGCACATTTAATAGTGCAACATGCTAAAGGTTGAGAAAATGCTTTTAGAGAAAAACCACGCTGCTTTTACAGTTAGTTTTAAAAGCAGCTTTTTTGTATTTCCTGTCCCAGCGAGGGCCCAGTCTTGCTCCCATGGGAATTTAACGTGTATAAGCAGACTCTGTCCAAATTCAAAACCTAACCTTGAGCCAGATCAAGTCCATGTTTTCTCGTACATTTACTCTGTCTCAGCCCTTTCCTTGCCTCCTAATTCACGAGAATTTTGAGTACATGCCATGATCTAATGTCCTGAAAGCTGGGAGTGCCCACCCATAGTACATCATCATTCTGGGCTGGAACAAGCTTTCAGGCTCAGCTCTGAGTAAGGGACAGATGGCTGCACCACACTGGTCGCAGCCCAGGAAGGAATTGTGCCTCAGAGTAGCAGTTCCTCCTCTGCTCCACTATTGGTTTGCAGCGTGGTAGAGACAGAGTAATTTACTGAAGTCCCTGGAAAGGCCCCTCACACCCAGCCAGCTATTCTGGCCAGCAAGTAGGGAGTAGAGCTAAGTCTCTGCCATCTCCTCCCCTCTCGCTTACAATGGAGTCTGTGTGTTTCACCAAACTCAGATCCAAGTAGGGAGGTTGGCGGGAGGGGAGGGACTTACTCTTCCTTATTCTACTGCTCAGCAATAAAATGAAAACGTAGCCCTAGTAACATACACAATCCAAAATTATACAATCCTGTCGTATGCTCTCTTTGATTCAGTCCCTTTCTTCCTAGGAGCTGCATCTGTGTAGTACAGCCATTGCAGAACCTAAGATGCACAGTTGATCACAATCCACTCCTTGTGGAAATTTCCAAGATGTTCAAAGACTCTCATTCTCACCTCTGACTAACAATACATTTGGTGGCATTCCCACAGCTGTCCCGGGACATGTTATGAATAAACCCTCATCCTCGGCACAGCTTAAATTGCACAAGCATAATGACAGCTCCCCCTCGCTCCATTGTGATGTTGGGGATAGCAGTGCTAGGATTATTCTGAATGGTTAGATGGTAACAACTAATATAAAGGGGGAAACTCACCCTATTTTTTCATACCATTCACTTCTGTGGAGTTGGCTCTCAAATTATTTTTTTCTTCATTTGTCAGAAAGTAATTAAACCCAAAGCTCACCCTAAAACAGACTAATTGTGACTTCAAGCTGTTCCCGCTCTTTTAATGTGTGATAGGTGACTACAGATTTTAAAAAAAATGATGATGAAATGCAAAAGAACTCGAACAAATTCTGCCTGCTCTGAGTTTTATGAGGCTTAGGCGAGCGTACAAGGGAATTGTCAATAGTTGCCCAGGGAATTCTTGGCCTATCACAGCTGCTTTGAATTAACATTCAAAACAACATTACAAAGAAATCAAAACACCTCTCTCTGAAGCAGGGCGGGAAGTCTTGTTTCCACGTGGAATCTCACACTACAGATATGTTTCTTCAGTTCTGACAGGCTATTAGTTTGCAGCTGAAACCTAAGGAGTGTTCTTGACTAAAAGGGCATGGTCATTAATATATCTGCCTGAAAACTAATCTCTTAAGGAAGGGGAAAAAACTCACATATATCCGAAATGTGCACTGCCATGACCATGGCATGAAGAAATGTGTTCATCAGTACAAGCTAGGATAATGAGGCTGTGCACAGACAGCCAAAAACACAGCATGCCTATCCAGGCAAAATCTAACTAGATGTAACACACTGCACCAAGTAATATCCTTCCTCCATCAAAGGCAACAAAGAGGAGTTGGATTTGCTCCCTTGGAGATATTTAGAATTTATAGATCATTACCACTCTATTTGCATATTTAAGAAACATCCACTGATGAAACAAATTGGATCTGTTGCCAGCATGTTATACAACATCCAATGGTAGATAGATACCACCAAGCAAAACCAACATGCGCTGCTAGAGAAGAAATTAGTTGAAATGAAATTCTCTCTCTCTTTAAATCCTCTTTGACAGGTTATTTTTGTGTAACCAAAAGAATTAGCTCCTTAATGTGAATGACAGCTGGTACAATGAAATTTTACATTTGTTTATAAAGGTATATAGGTGTATATAGGACCCACACTAGCAGCACCTAGTTTGCATCAGTAGTACATTTGCTAACATAAAAGTTTGTGATATCAAGTTTTACAAGGCCCAGTTTTTATACATTATTCCTTGAATGTGCTGAACTGTGTTTTTGAAGGCTTGGTGCAGTTGTCCTTCTGATTAACCAACTTTCTGACAGTAATATTCCATTAGTGCTTCTGCTCAGTCTAATTTAAAACCTGTATACAATTGACTTAGCTGGCATCTTTAAAAATGTACAGCAAGTCTACTGCAGATAAGAGAGAGAGTGTGAGACTGACTTATCTTTCTTTGGTAGTGTGTGCAGGAACAACGTCCTGACTTGCATATATACTCAAATCACACTCACATCTCTACTGAGATGTCATGCACATGGAAAGTGGGATTTTAACCTACTTGCAGTCTTAATTTGGGAAGGGCCCACTCATTATTCAACATAAAGGACATTTTAAAATCAAATGCCATTGAGGGAAGGGTGCTAGAGTTTAGGATTGTCAGTCTCAACAGTGTCCTTTATGCTGGGTAGCTTTTCATTTTAATTAAAGCTAGATAATACTTAAAATATACATGAAATAATACAGAAAAAAGGAATCATAAAAAAACTATAAGTTGTAGAAGTACAAAAAGACAGCAAAAATCCATAGGTAGGTATAATTAAGAACTCCTGGATAGATTTTTGTCAAAGCTATTAATCAATAGTGGGTAGCACATTGTGGGATTGTACTAGGAGGCTTTGCTGCACCATTGCAATGGCACATTGGCACTTGCTGTCTACAGTGGCACTACAACAGCTGCTGAAGCACGCAGTGCTTAGCTTTGCTCAGAGCAAGTGCAATCACAGTGGTAGTGTGAACCTCTGTGCATCATTGCAAACACTTGTGTGCAGACAGATGACATTTTACAGATGTGCTAGAGGGTTGCAATGGTGCTTTTAACACCATAATTCCCTGACCTTTGTTCTTCTGCTGTAACTACTAAACTATTCTGCCTTTCACATCTACCCAACTTTCTCTTTAATATAGAAACCACTTTCACTTCTCCGGAGGTACTCATTTCAGAGAGCATTAGCTAAATGTCAGTGTTCTATTTGCTTTGGATTTGCCAGGTGTGCAGAAATTAGACACTAGAATACACTTTGTTATGATAAAGATTTGGTAAACAGGGTGTACCTTCATTTTATACACAACACACACCAAACTCATGGCAAGTGTTGCCAGAGAAATGAAGCTCGATGTATGGAGTCTCAGGGGGTAGACACTGCCACAATCCTGTTGATGTTGGATCACACTAAAGCAGATGTTTCCTGTCAACTGCTACACTTTCCCCAAAGTACATATTAGTATATTCAAACAATCACTTCAACCAAACATATGTCAAGGACCTCTATTTAAACATCTTAACTGAATTCTCTTGTAATCCAGTGTTCCATTTGTTAGTACTGTATTCCTAAGCAACATTAAATCCTCTGGATTACCGCGTCCTTCTGTTTAAGTTTAATAATGCACAGCGAAAAACTATTAAACAACACAGCCCTGCATACAGAAGAGAACCCATTGACATGGCTGCATCTAACTTTCTAAATCCTTTGGAATGTTTCACATACCATACGGGGTCTTTATAAAATGAAAGGAATGATTCAAGGGTAATTATTTACACTAAATTGTGGCTGGTCTTCATGTAGCTGCACCATAAGGACAGCCGTGATTACAGAGAGGAACTATGGACTCCCCACCACCACCCGTTAGTACTGCCTCTAGTCAAGAATCACAGTCCCCATTTTCAAGATGTGCAGGGATACTACTGAGTTGATCCTCTCCCTGTCTGAGGAGACAGCACGATGGCTCCGCCCCTCCCATAAACTGGACAGTAGAGATGGTTGGCCTATTGAAGGAATATACTTACTCTCTCTCTCTCTCTCACACACACACACACACACACTCTCTCTCTCTCTCTCTCTCTCTCTCTCTCTCTCAGTGCAACTGGGTAGCCCTGCAAGGCCTCCTGGTGCTTTTCCTTGGCCAATGTAACAAGCATTTTGTTACTTCATTATTCAGCTGCATTTTATACCTAATCATTCTAGTTGATACCAGGAAGAGGAGATACTACTTATTACTATAGATAGGCAAACCATTTATGATGAAAAAAGAATTAGCCCAAATTGTCTTTCATCCCCTCAACAAAATCCACACTTTTTTTGTAGTATGGCTCAGTTTAGAAAGTCCCTTTCTTAGGATCTGATTCCACTGAAGTCACTGGGAGCTTTGCCACAAACTTCAGTGGATGTAGAATGAGGCCCTTATTCCTAGCTTCTCTTTCTTACCTTGACACTCTCCCCACTGCTGCTTTTCCTGCTCCCACAAGACCCAGCTACAAACTCTGGCTATCATCTTTTTGACTCCACATTCTCTCTTGACAGGCATATCCAGACCATGATCAAACCTTGCAACTTCTTCCTGCATAACATTTCCAAGATCTACACCTTTCTCTCTTCCCATCCTGTAAAAACTGGTGGAGAGACACTGTATCATTTTAAGAGGTGCTGCAGTTCTGTCTTTTGTTTATGATGGTAGGATAATGAATATGTAATTACAGTCACTGTGCATAACATAAGGGAATACATTTGTTATTCTCTGGTTTTACTCATTGTTTTGATTATAGGGATAAGAGATGGCAATGTTGGGTTATCAATCTAATAACATTTTCATGTAATAGAATATTTTACAAATATTAAAAAGTGTGCTCAACCCTGTTTCTCTATTCCATCAAGTTTCAACCCAGAGAAATTCTTCTCAGAACATTTCTAAATGCCTGAGTAAAGGAAACACTGAGGCAACCTTAACAACAGTGGTCCTTCCAGGCACTGCTGTAATGAAATAATAAAATATAGCACTAATAACCTGGCAAGCCAATTTAAATATGAAATGGCTAGTAGTATGGCTAGCAGCCCTTTGCCAAACCTCAACCGTCTTCTCCCAATGAAAGATGATGCTTCCAACTGAAGAGTGAACTGAGGGAGAAAAAACAATAAAACCCCCAGAGTATTATGATTATAGGTAGTAAGCATTTCATAAACAAGCTTTCCAAAGCCAAAATCTGATTTGGACTTCCAGGCTGGACTCTTGCTCTTCATTGCCATGCAGCCATGTGTTTAATGTGACTGGAAGCTTGAGTTTACTGCAGAATCACCAGTTAAAAGGATGTTATCCAGAAGTATATGCTTTTTGTTGACTGAGTTACAGGTTAAGATTTTTTTCAATTTTCCCTTGGAATTAGCTGAGTGAAATGTCAGGTGCAGTGCCAAAAAAGGTTGCAAAGAGATTTATTCCAGCCTAAATCCAAAAGATTTAGACCACAATATTTTACAAAGGTTTAAGTCAGAAGGTTTTACACTTATTAGGGCCTTCTTGAACAACAGCAAAACCCTTTTTTAAATGCTAATGTTTTCCAGCCAGTGTAACTATTATGTGGAAATATTTTTGTCACATAATTTCATTTATTGTGGAATCATGAATCTCTTTGTTATTAAATCCCAGCTGCATATGTCTGAACTTAATGTTACTAACTTGTTCAAGAACAGGTAGATCTGTTTGTTAGCCTATAACGTTCCTTCTCCTCTCCAAAGTGCTGTTTCTGCTCTCTTAATGGATGCAACAGATGCATTCAAGAAAGATTAGCAACCACTGTAAGTGCGTTACAAATGTGTCCATTTTCCTACCCATTTCTGAGTATGCTTTATTTCAAATTATTTCTGAGCTTCCAATGCTAAAGCTTCGAAGTACATAACACAAAAAAATAAAGACTATTGATTGATATAAGAGATTAGAAATTATTTGATTTCTTGTTTTTTAAAGTGTTCTTCCCTGTTGCTAACAATGTCTTATTGTAATTCTCCCTCTGACAACAAACTTGTTAACCTCAGGACATTTTCAGGCACTGGCAGTTGTCCATATTCAGAAAGAATATGGTTCTGAGTTAGCCTTGAGCATCCTTTCCTCTCAGTTATGTCTTTTATGTCCGCAATATATCATACTAATGACTAAAACTGCAAAACCATGAGGTATTACACACATGTTAAAGGATCAGATTCAAAACTCATTTATACCAAAGTAAATCTGGAATAAATCCACTGATTTTAATGGAGTCACATGAATTTACAATGGCTTACCACTTAGTGGCCATGAGAATGAATGTAACACATTGTAAACAAGAAGCAGGCAACATTATCGCCTGCAAATATAAACAAACTTGTTTGAGCGATTGGCTGAACAAGAAGTAGGACTGAGTGGACTTGCAGGATCTAAAATTTTACATTTTTTTTTATTTCTGAATGCAGTTTTTTGTAGATAATTCTACATTTGTAAGTTCAACTTTCATGATAAAGAGATTGCATTACAGTACTTGTAGATGAATTGAAAAATGATACTACTTTTGATTTTTTACAGTGCAAATACTTGTAATAAAAAAATAAATACAAAGTGAGGACTGTGCACTTTGTATTCTGTGTTGTAACCAAAATCAATATATTTGAAAATGTAGAAAACATCCAAAAATATTTAAATAAATGGTATTCTATTATTGTTTAATTGTGCGATTCGTTTTTTTAATTGCTTGACAGACCTAATTACAACTAGTGCAGGGTGAATAATTTATAGCAATTTCTTCAATAAAGTTTGCTATTTCTTCTGTTAAAAATCACTATCCAAAAATTATTCATGATTTATTTCAGCAAATAATAATAGTTTCCAGATGGTTCCAGTTTAAAATTTGCTTTCCATGAGTATTCTCACTAAGTTTGTTTTCTACATTATGTAAAAGTGAACATAAAAGGGGCATAAACAAAGATTACTTTAAAAAATCTGAATGACTATTCACAGAAAATGTATTATGCTCAGAGGTGAAAGTAAGCCAGTACAGTCCAATACGCTGTGCAGGACTGGACCAGCTTCCCCAGTGGTGATTTAAAAAGCCCAGGGCTCCAGCCGCTGCGGGGAGCCCCAGGCCCTTTAAATCACCGCCGGAGCTCTGGCAGCCAGGCTTGGGTGGGGATTTAAAGGTGCCGGAGCTCTGGCCACTGCGGGGAGTCCTGAGCCCTTTAAAGCGCTGCCGGAGCTCCAGCAATGGGGCTTGGGTGGCGCTTTAAAGGGTCCAGGGCTCCCTATGGCAGCCAGAGCCTCTGGCTCTCTAAATCACTGCTGGAGCCCAGCTGCCGGAGCCCCAGGGCTCTGGCAGCTGGGCTCGGGCGGGGACTTAAAGGTCCTGGGGCTCCTGCCACTGCAGGGAGCCCTGGGCTCTTCAAATCACTGCTGGAGTTCTGCCGCCGCTACCCTGGGGCAGCGGCGGCAGAGCTCCAGCAGTGATTTAAAGGGTCAGGGGCTCAGCTGCTGTGGGGAGCCCTGGGCCCTTTAAAGTGCCGCCAGAGCCCCAAGCTCCAGTGGTGCTTTAAAGGGCCCGGGGCTCCTCGCAGCGGCCGGAGCTCTGGGCCCTTTAAATGCCTGCCCGAGCCCTGCTGTTGCTACCCAAGCGGCAGCAGGGCTCCAGCGGCGCTTTAAAGGATCCAGGGCTCCCGGCAGTGGTAGAAGCACTTGGCCCATTAAATCCCTGTCCGAGCCTGGCTGCCGGAGCCCCCATGACAGCAGGGCTCCGACGGTACTTTAAAGGATCCAGGACTCCCCTCAGCGGCGGAGCCCCGGGCCCTTTAAATCACTGCCATAGCTCTGCTGCCCTGGAGTAGTGACAGCAGGGATCCTGCGGTGATTTAAAGGGCCCGGAGTGCCACAGCAGCCAGAGCCCTGGACCCTTTAATTCGCCCTCGAGCCCCAGGGCTCCCAGCTGCCTCTGCAGCTGGTAGCTCTGGAGTGATTTAAAGGCCCTGGGGCTCCCAGCCACAGCCCCAAGGCCTTTAAATATTGAAAGGCCTCATCTCTTCCTGTTGAGGCCCTGGCTCTTCTGGTTGAGGCCACGCCCCTGCTCAGGACTCCGGCGTACTGGTAAGTCCTTTAAGTTACTTTCATCCCTGATTATGGTATCACATTTTTAGCACAGCAGATTCTCTGTGGTCAACCTCTGATCTCAAACAATATAGATGAAAAGTGTACATTAACTACAAACGCAAGATTCACTTTGTGGACACTGAATTCTGATCTTGCTGGATCAAGGAGGTTTCAGGAGAGATGTGGAAGCTTATTTTAACCAAGACCTACAAGGCCATCGTGTAGCTTTTACTCTTAAGCCTTAACAATTCATATTTCTTATAGTAACTAACAGCATATGACACAGGAGTCGTCTTCTAAGGACAGGCATGAGATCATTTCCTTGTCTTCTGCCAGCACTAATGTTCATGGTATACACTTTAATTACCCCAGGTTTCCTTTCCAGTGCATGAACTCAAACAGTTTTATGAGTGAATACGCAACGTGGTTCCATCAGAGCTGTCCCCAGAGTATGGCAGGCCAGCCCACTAGAAAGGCATAAAAAGGACCAACAAAAGATAGACTGTGCAGAATGAACAAATATATCTCCCACAATAGACAAAAAGTTACGTCTTTTAAAATATTAATTTCTTAAGAATGTCAATTTTGTCTCTATTTACATAAATATACATTGAGATAATAAAGATTAATATTAAACACCGTATTTTTTTGCTACTCCCATGTAGAACTGCACAACTTTTATTTTTAGGTTCTCTCTTGTGACTGTACAGGGAATGCACTCTGCCTTCAAAAAGGCAATAGCTTTCCTAGTTCTATGATCATGCATAGGCTACACAATAGGTGAGTTTCTATAATTTTTTCTTTCAAGTTAGCTATTTAACCCACAGCAATGGAAGTACAGATGCTGTAACCATATAAATCTTGATTCTCTACTTTCTTCCACCCATTTTACATTGGTATAATTCCATTGACTTCAACAGAATTGTTCCTAACTTACACGGTTTTAAATGAAATCAGAATCTGGACCACAGTGAAATCTACATCATAAACCACTTCCTTAAGCATCCCCACTCTTAAAAACCATTTCAGACTATGCACAAAGATTTCAGATACAAGTTTTCTAAAATGCTGTAAAGATTGCCTCTTCTATACAACCAATTTTTGCTGTAACTTGGGTGGTCATTTAAGGCAAATTTCACTGTAAAACTTGGAATCAGTGATGGCTTGGCCATTCATTCAGGAAACTCTTCTTTGGAAAAGGCATTTGTGATACTGCTTGCAGTGTTCCAATGCACGTACTTAGCACGCACATGGAAAAAGTGATTTGCAGTAGATAAAGTACTAACCATTTATTATTAAACCTCAGTTCAACTTTAAAGTCTAGCTTGGAGTCCTAAAGAAAAGGGTTTCACCATGTGCACTCACTAAAGTAGCCCTTTAAAAAAAATCACACATATTAGTCAGGACTTGGGTATCAAGGCAATTGAACCACTGGATCTCAGGGCTCTAGCAAGTCAGTAAGAAAAATCAAGCAATTCAGGCTGTCTTAAGCCACAATGGAAAGTGGCAAACTAGAGGACTCCAGCTTCTAGCACTTGTAGTCTTTCAATCTTCAAGGAAAAACAAAAACAACCCTGAAGCAAAAGCAAACAAACAAACAAAAATTACATGCACCATGTATGCAGTCACTAGACCTAATGTTAATAAACATTTGTAGGAATGGCTGGGAAAATTTGTATATCCTTAACTAAAATCCATCATTATCAACCACTCTGTTTTATTTTATAAATAAGCCTTAGCCCCATAAAAATAACACTGGTAATGTTGAAACAAATTAAGCAGTAACTCACTTGAGACCATCTGGAAACCAATAGATCAAGTAAACATGGTCAAGAATCTATGTCAACTGTTGAGAGTGTTGCTGAGGTGGACTTCAGTACATGCATAGCCTCTAATACATTTAGCTACAACTGGGGTGGGGAAGGGGGGGAGAAGGCAAATGTGTTTAAAATGTCCTAGATATCCTGAACTATAGGTCCAACATGTCTCTTCTCTATTTCCTTTACTGAAACCATAGTATCTCATGATAAAGATAGATTCCATTTTCAGAGACCTACATGAAGTGTGTGTTTGAGGCGGGAGAGGGGGAAAACCTGAATATACTGCATAATTTCCTTAAAGCCTCAACATTTACATACAGCAGGGAAAACTTCTCTGAAAAATCCATCAACCACCAAGGGCATGTGAATTGTCAACTTTAAAAGCCGTTGTCAGTTTCAGAAGTCCCATGAGTAGGGACCACACTGTATTACTATCCTTGGTTTTTGGATAGGCATTAATCTTTTCATGCTATTAATATTTCATTTTTTAAACAACTGTTTCCTGACTAGACACCATTTGGTACAGACAACCACTTATTTGTTTATCAGTCCTAGGATAATATACGTTTGGACACCACCTGTTCAGATTTCAGCTGGTCGGAATAATAAATGCTATATCTCAACTGATTATATATAATCTTTTAAAACGTTCACTTAGTGCTGCATTAGGCCTTCATCTTTCTCTCTCTCTAACCTTCATAAATATTATCAGCAGGGCTGTCAGGTTTAGTCTTAAACCAATATTTATTAGGAAATGGACTAAAGTAATTATGGTCAGGAATTACTGGTAAATGGTTATTTCCTGTTTCCTGCCAGTCTGTTTTGCCTCAGGTTTTGTGCTGTTTCCATCCTAATGAAGGACGGGCAAATTAGACTATTATTTTATCCAAACTACTTGAAAGTTGAAGCAAAATTTTGAGATATGTGAAGGTTTTATAACTTTTAAAATAAGTTATAAAAACAAACAAACAAAATAAGTTATAAAAACTTATTTTTTGCATACTTTTTATTTTCTTAAGTTTTTTGGAAATGGAACCACCAAAATACCACATAAAGTTGCTGGGTATCACTGTATTTCCAGTCCAACCAGAAGCAGGAGGTATCAGGAATATCCGGAGATAGTCTGTTCTTGGATAATTCCCAATCCAGTTTTGCAGAGGCAAGAGACTGTGTAATGCAGTTCTGATTGGGATTACAAATCTGAATTTTTAGTTGTTTATTCAAACTGAAACTTTTAAAGATCCTCAGTTCACTGATACTGACCAAAAGCAGGGATGACTGGCCACAGGGAACATACATAATGCAAAATAAAGGTGCCATAAAATTGGTTTCTCCAGTTAAGCAATTATTTATCAATAAGTTCACCCTAAAAACTTCAATCAAAAGTTGTCAAAAATTTTAGAAGGCCTGATCACAAGATTTCACAGTTTTGTAGGCTGCCATATAAGCTTGGTGAAATTTGTTATGGGTTGTGTTAAATCCTCATTCAAAGATGCTCTTAATTTAAGATAGTTATAAGAGATAGTTAAGGGGCCACTCCTAAAACAAAGTCTAATGGAGTTTGCCCAGAAAGTAGCACCTTGTGGGCATCGGGTTCCACTTGGTATTGTGAGCAGGTGTGTGGGTAGGTCGGGGAGAGAACACACAGAAACTGAGAGCAGACAAGAACAGATAGAGAGGTAGAGGCTAAAAAGCACAAAAGACAAGCAGTAACCTATGAGCACAGCTTTTCCCAGGGTCACTCTAAAGAGAGAGTTTTTGGCCAAGGTGTGTTGGCTAAAGAGACTTGGGGCTATATACTAAAATAATGCTCCTTTTGGTATTAGTTCCTCTCATGTTCAGAGAAGCAGAATTTTGTACATCCTTTGTAAATAAACAAGATGGCATCAGAGAGAATACCACACTCCATCAATTTCTACTTCTAACTGGAAAATCCCCAGGGCTCCAAAATTTGACTAGCTGCTTGCCTTGAAAAGGGGAAAGAATATCAAAGATGGAAGAAGTCACAACTAATGTCAAAACCATGATGATAAAAAGAAAACTTGCTCCCTTACCTGTCCAGTGCTGTGCTGGTAGGCATGCTTCTACCGAACCCTCGAACACCCATCTGACGGAAATATGGAATGCAAGAAAGATTGGCAGCAATAACTGCCAGTGAATCAGAAGGGTTCACAAAGAAACCATTTTGACCTAGGATCATATAGCGGTCCTGAAGAGACAAGAAAGACAAAAAGTGTCAGAGAGAAATCAGGTTGAGTAGCTCATCCCCATGATCACTGCAAGCTTATCATCTCCCTATCAAACCACATCTCTTTCCAGACCAATGAATCAAAATTCCAAGGTGCTCCCTGGTTCCCGTCTCCTACATGGCATTTTGATGGGCTTGTGGCTACTCTAGTGTAAGATAATCTTCTTGCTGATGATATGTACTAGCTAGAGACAGGCAGTTAATTTGTATCAACTGAATACTGACAACAGTAAATGGCTTTTGTACCTCAATAGCCTCTTTGTCCTTTTCTTCCCCCCATTCTCTCACCACAAATACATCCATCTTAAGAGGATACCAAGTTACTGCTGTAATACTTTGCTGTTTACATTGCTGGTAGCAAGAATGCAAGATTTAAAACACACACAGAGCTTGTGATTCAATGCCTGTCTTAAGTGCAGAAAATTCACTTAGCTGAAGCACAAAAGGAATGTTAGAATCTCAGCCAAAATTAACTTCATTTAGTTGCTGGTTACTAAGACAGTCTCCCTCATTTACATATGCTGCATTTTTCCTATCTGAGAAATTATGCAAACACTAAGACAAATTTGGCCAAATATTTAGAGAGTCCTCAGCCTGCCCTACAAATTTGCAGGTGCAATCAACTGAAGGCACAAATTATATCATTTGGGCTTGATTTGTGGGTACAACTGCTATCATCTGTGCATGCAAATAACCGCGTTCTCAAAATTAGGGCCTATTATGCTCTTCAGTGTCTAACAGATGCACTAGCAAAGATGACATCCTTGACCCAAAACCCAGATTGGCTGAAATACTTACTCCATCAGCATCAAAAGCAGCTCCAAATCCGTATTCTCCTCCTTTCATAGCCTCCAGCAGGGTAGTTGCGTATGTTAAGTTTGGGTCAGGAAGTTGCCCACCAAAATCTTCCAGAGGAATACAGTTTATTGCAGAATTTGCAGGAGCTCCTAATTCATCACACAGGACTCTCCTTACATAGGGTCCCATAACTGCAAAAGGAATTTGCCAACCATTTTCAGGAGCATACACACTTCAAATTCCAATATTCACAACAGCATGGAAACTTAATAGAAGACTTAACTAGTGCATTTGCATTGCACACATATCTCTGTCATACCAACTGAAAGAAAAACAAATATTTCACTGAACACTGTGTAATTCCCCCTGCTCCCTTCAGGGTTATCAGTGGGACCTCTGTTAGCTCAAATGGTAGACATCCATGCTTTTGCTACTGAGTAACGCTGTTAGCTAGTAATAGTAGTAGGCTCTTATCCCCTATGTGGGTTGACCACACACAGTTATCATACATACTTAGGCCTTGTCTTCACTAGGAAAAAATAGTGTTATCTAATACATAGTAACCAACTCATGGTAAAATCCTGGACAAAGCAGTTGTAGTTTTAACATGTGTTATCAGGTCAGGGTAAATATTAAGGGAATAAACACATTGGGAGCATTTACATTGACCTGATAAAAAATTAAAATTACAATTGCCTTATCCACACTATCTTACCACGTTAGTTACCACATGCTAGCTAACGTGATAAAAAGCCACTTTTTCCTAGTGTGAATGCATTTTTATTATGCATAGTTTGGCCATCTATACCAGTAACTAAAATTCTGTGCGTGTCATAAGTGACAGCCATATAATCCTCCATTCCTCAGCCACGGAATTTGTATTCAAAAAATCTCTTGAGTATTACCAATGCCAAATCCCCTACCATTAAACCCTAGAAAAAAATCTTAAATTAAAATGGAGCTGTTAAAAATACAAACTGCATTTATTAGCTAGTGATCATGATGCACAGCCACTTGTGAAACTGCTCCTCCCCACCATTCTCTTCTAAATAAAAACAAAATCTTTTAAGCTTAATGCTCATTAAAGGAGTCATATTGAAAACCTTGGAATTTATTTATCCACTGAACAACATCAGTGCAAACTTTCCTGCACCTCGACCTGAAGAAGGTCGTCCAGTCACCATATCCAGCCTTCTGCCTCTGTTGAGACGACCAATGAGTACAAATTAATGTAAATTGTAATTGTATGTTTATTACATCTGTACATAAAAAACCCTGAGACCAGTAACTTGTTTTACATAAATCACCTATTATCAGATGGCAATGAATTCACTAAAATCCTGTAACAGAATTGAGTTAGTCACCTGAAGATGAAAAAGTCATTCTCTCTCTCTCTCTCGCTCTCTCTCTCACACATACACACACACACACACACACACACACACACACACACAGAGTATATCTTCCTTATTCAGAGCCTTCAATTACAGAAAAGGTCTGTATCTTGTAATTTTAAACACAATATGCAATGATTTATAAACCACATTACATTTTAGATGTATCATATTTGTTCAGAAAATATAATTAACTGTTATTATCAAGAGAGCACATTCCTTTAATAAGTTCTCTCTTTTTTAACACGCACTATGATAATTTATTCCACAAGCTGTTTTTGCTACAATGATCAACCAAATCCTGCACTCCTTACTCAGGGAAAACCCCCATCAAAACCAACAGAGCAAATTCCAAACAGGAATATACACTGTCAGTGAATATTAGCACTACATCATAATAAAATACCTTGAAATAGTTTACAGTATTGGGTATGTTTTAACTTTTCTTACCAACAACAGAAACTCAGAGTCCTACCTCCATTCATGGCATCGATTCTTATCTTAAGCTGATTGGGTCCAGTCAGCAAGCTTCTGATCATGTTAAAGTCAAAGATAGTTCGAAGAAGATTGAGGTAGATATCCACTGAATCCACTATTTCAACTGGGGAAATAAAGCGAAAGAAATTACTAGAGTTGACCACATAGACAGATGGATAAACTGATCACTAACCTCTCTCCAAAGACACCTAAACAATCCATTACACACTAAACAAGACCAGATCATGCAACACTTAGGAATCAAAAGCTTGATTCAAAGTCCACTTAAGTCAACTGAAAGACTCCCACTAATTTCACTGGGGTTTGGATCAGGCCTCAAGTCCTGTGTAAATCAGTGGAGCTTTGCCTGCTTAAGAATTGCAGGACCATAATGTATTAAGGGTCTGTATTACTGTGAATGTATTTCAATAAAATACATTACACTGAAAGAAAAACTTCATTTTACATTCAAAATATCTTGACAACTTTTTCAGTTGGCATCAACATATAAAAATGGATCAAACTACACAAGACTGGTCTTAAAGCTGTGAAGGTATTGATTCCTAGAGAAGAACTACACCAAGAAAAAGGCAAGCCATCAACTGCAATTTGTCTTTTCATGTGACTTCCCAAGTCCAAATTTGGAGGGGGGTGGGGGAGGAGGAATTATAGGCCAGCATCCTGCTCTTTCTCCTCTGCTGCCGCCTCCTCCTCACAAACCTAATCCCAGCCCAGTGCAGAGGATGGGCGCATTTGAAATCAAGCCTGCCCTGCATTCACTCTGCAGTGGAAAGTGATGGAGGGGTGGGGAAGGTAGGGAGCTGCAGCATGGGGCTGGGCGGGGGAAGACAGAGCCTGTGCTGGCACCACTGGGGCAAAGATGCCCTGTCCATACACTCCTGCCCGTTACAATAGCAACTCCCTCCCAGAGATGAGAGGGAAGAGAGTGGGAGGGGGAGCAGGACTGGCTGTGCGGCAGAAGGGGGGTTGTCCTACTTTTGTGCTGTTTCCTTTGCTCAAAATAAACAAGTTGAAAATAAGAAACCATAACCTTTTTCTTTATTTGTCTGCAATCTTTGCATGAGTGAATCTCTCAGTATCTGTATTATCTGGTATATAAAGTGCCTGGAGCATCATCCTTAACTAACCAGCAAACAGGGTGTAGATCCTGCCAACTATGCCACTATGATGCTTCCTTGGGGGTACCCAGGGTTGTGAGGCACCTCCCCTTAGGGTGAGGAAGCCTTGTCTGTGCCTGTTGTGGGTCGATTCCCAACAGCACTAGCCTCTGGTAACACAAGCACTGCCTTCCAGGACTGTGCAGGTTAGCAATAGGCACACACCAATCCACCAGACCACTCATAACATTCCCAGATCAGCTCACAAGGGAACAATACACCCCAGTTTACCAGTCACCTTAGATTATGCCTCCACAGCACTCAGATATGTTTATCGTAAAAACAAGAAGTTTATTTACCAAAGAACAGAGATTTAAGACAAAGCAAGTAGAATTAACAGAAACAAATGGTTACATATAAAATCATACACACTTTTGAGAGCTAAACTTAACTAGTAAGACATTCCCCTATCTCATAAAGGGTAGCTCACTCAAAATCTCTCTCCCGGCATCAAACAGCCAGACCAGCTGTGAGTCTCCATTCATAAGACAAGCCCTGCCTGTCTTCTCAGTGAAGGATGCAGAGTGAGTCGTGGTACCTCCAGTTATAGTCCAAAGATCTATAGTTTTCACTATGACTCCCTCCTGCTGATTTCTTTCTTTCTGTAAATTCCCTCTCTGGAAGATTTCACAATCCCCTCATTAGCATTTAGCTCAGACTGCATATGGGCATCCATTGTGAACAATACAATACACAGTTTACATATAGCCAGACAGACATCTCTTTCCTGAAAGAAAACTTGCCTAATCACCTTTTGGTTACCATCCCCAAGTCACCGATCTTAAGAACATAACTTTCAGTATATATCCATAACTCCTTACACATTATCCCTACATACATATTTTCCAATTATGATGATGATCAGTGTGACACAGGCTTTCAGTAGAGACTTCATGACACTCTTTGGTGAATTAGTATGTAGATACCCAGACCCCAGGGATCCCAGTAACCCTTATGCACCACTGTGCCCTCTACCCATTAGTACCAAGAGGTCTCTGGATCACAGGGGAGGAGGCCTGTCTATGGGGCAGAGAGGGGAAGACCCTAAAATTCCTGCCCTCAAGAAAGCCTGAAGCCAGCTGGGAGGAGGGTAAGGGAGTCGGTGCTCTGGGGAGGGTATAGTAAAGGGGCTCCCAGAAAGGGGTGAGCATAGTGGCTTTTGGGTGGAACAGCAGGCGCGCCTCTGTGGTTTCTAACACTCTGTGGTTTTTAACTGTAAAACTCTAGAAAGCTAACTGGTTTGAAGTTCTATGCAAAATTGTCCTCAAGTTGTTTTTTATTGTATATTTAAATTCCAATCTGAAAATTTGCTCCCCTTTCCCCCAAGAAATATCTGAATTGGCACTACTGGCACTGTGACCCTATGTGCCAAGCAGCAATGTCCAGACTGCAGAGCCAGCCCCAGCCCCAGGGGACAAGACCTGCCGTTGCAGTGTGGGTGCCAGCAGGCTTGCCCTGAAACACACCCACACAGGAAGCCTTCCCAGTGCACTAGGCCTGCACCCACCTAAAACCTTCCCATGCCCACTGGGAAATGCTGCTGTATGTGACACACCAAGACCCATCTAGGGAATGGGACTTATTTAACACATCAGGCTGAGCTGTACAGGTATCCCATATACAAGCCAAATTTCTCATTCCTTCATAACTTACAGAACAGTTTAACAACAGGACATCCTACCCAACTTGGCCATTGGATCTACTCTCATGCTTAAAGTTAAGCATGTGCTGAATCAATGCCTTAGATATTAACTAGTACACTTAGACCTGATCCCATGTGGTGCTGAACCGCCTCCATATTTGGAGTCTGAGAGTGGAGAGCATGCCACAGCTTTCAGGCATGGACCTTTTCAGAGGGGGAAGTGTAGTCAAACAACACTCTAGCCGGGGTTATAAAAGTATCCTTCCGGCACTTAAGAATTGTTGAATTGGGGCCTATCTAGCAAATTGCTTTATGCAAGTGTTTGACTGTAATAGAATGGATGCTCACACTTGAAGTTAAGCATGTGCTTCAGTCTTTTCCTGGATTGGGGCTTTAATACACAAACTCTTAGCTTCAGTTTCCCCATCTGTAAAATAGAGATAAGATTTACTTACCTATTCTGCAGGGTGCTGTGAGGATTAATGTTTTAAGGCATTGTGAAGAATAATCTAAGCACTGTTTAAATACTTACATTATTGTCATTCTGCGGCAACTCTTTTTATAAACAGAATCTATGGATTTAGCATACAGCTTGGATAAAAACACAGGTTGGTACCTCGGAAAGGTTTGAATTTGTTCTCCAGATCAAATTCTTGTCTTCCCAGACGAGATAAGTCAACTCTGAGATCGGGACAAATGGCATATTCCTCAAGGGTTTTGCTGATCTGATAGATTTTGTCTGAAACAGCATCTGGGGCAGGTCCTAGAAGACAAACATTAAGAAGCTTTTTTCTGACAATGGCTCACTTTCCAAATACAGAAAGAATCTGTTCTCTATTGTAATTGACTGCAAACAGCTCTGATGTGCTCAAAATAAACAAGCCCAGAAAAAACAGCTGGAGTAAAATACAGATTTTTTTCTACTTAAAGCAAAACACAGAGTTAATACATTTCTGGAAGAAATATAACACTGAAACCAGAATATATTTTTCTGATTTTTTTTTTTACTAATAAAAAACAGCATACAAATAAATCATTTTCAGGGGGGAGGTGGGAGCCACGATCATTTGGATGTACTGCTAAAGAAATCTGCCATTCATTGACACTCTTCAGTAAATCTCAATATGCATGTTGAAATAAAACTGGTATTTCCTGAGTTGCTTATCCATTTTTACAAATGCTGCAAAGATGTGTTTAAAAAGTCAAAAGTAAATTCAGGTCCAGGATAGCAGAGTGCAATGTACTTCTGCTGTCCAACCCAGTTCAGTTTTGACACATGTACGAAGCTCAAATAACTAAGAGTTTTAAATAAATTCCTTAATTTGCTAACATACAGATTGATCTGTAGTAAACATGTTAATCAAATAATATAATTCACATCTCAATTGTATATTAACTGATTTGCTAGTTTTGAAAATTGGGTGTATTTTAAAAGATGTTATAGCTCAAACAGAAGTCATGGGCTTAATGCAGAAATTGCTAGGTGAGGTTCTGTCATTTTCTTATGCAGGAGGTCAGATTTATTATCACAATGGTCACTTATGGTCTTACAATCTACGAATTTATAATATTAAAGCACAGTTCTGAAAAATGATTCTTTCTGCTCCCTTACAGACATTCCTTCAGTACCTTCATACACCTCTTTTACTTCTAATTGCACACCATTCCCAGTAATATTGTTGAATTCAGTGCAGCTTTGCCATATAAATTAGAGTATCAATCATGCCACATTAGTTAGGTGTAATGCATAATATTGTACAAGGGATCGTGGTAGCAGTACACACAATGATTGCTTAACTTCTTGTTATAATACGATCATTTAGCTAGGAAGAGACCTCTGCTCATTTCATTCCAACCCTTCCAGAGAGTCAGGACAGATTTCATTAGTCCTAAATCACTCTTGATAGATGGGTGTCTAGTCTAGTGATAATATTTCCAGCTAAAGTGATCCCACAGCCTCCGCTGGCAGCTTGCTCTCCTGCCTAACTGTTCTCATAGTTAGAAAGTTTTTCTTAATACTTAACCTATATTTTCCCAGCTGCAGCTTAAGCCTATTACTTTTTATTATGCCCTTGTTGACTAATGAGAATAATTGGTCTGTCTCATCTGTTCTTGAGGAGAGTTTTATTTTTAAAGATTAATAAGCTATATGGATTTTGCTTAAAATACCAAAGCATGCAAAAGAAAAAAACTTCAACTGTTACACATCTGTCAGGCAGATTCTGGGGGGAGAGGATTTAAGTTTGCTGAGACAGTCTTCCCAGTGGTTAAGCCATGAGACTTTTGTGCTTTAGTCCTGACTCTCCGACTGACTTGACGTCTGATGTTAGGCAAGCTATTTAACCTCTCTGGGATTCAGACATGGGCTACGCACAAAGTTGCACTGCTTTAGCATCACACCTTTAGTGTGATGCAATTGATACAACTACTGTGCATAGAACAGCCCTAACTTTCTCTATTTCCAACATGAAGATAATACATAGAGCTGGGTAAACATCTGATATTTTGGCTTGCTGGCAGTTAAATAAATAAATAAAAATGTGTTTCAGGTCAAATTAAATGTTTCATTCAAACTGACACAAACATTTCATTTTGATCTTGAGCATTTTTACAAGTTGTGGGGGTTTTATAATAAAATTGACTAAACAAGAAGTTGTTTCAAATTGAAAAGTCAAAATGCTAACGTTTGCAAATGTTGAAACAAAATATTTTGACTTTTTCAGAATTCTTCTCTTTTTTTGGCTACAAACAGAAATTCATGAATCATTTCGGTGTCACCGAATCCGCATTTCTTGCCAACAAATTTCAGTTGAAAATTTTGCCCAGTTCTAATAACGACATTCACTTTTGTAAAGGACATGAGATTTTCAGATGAAAAAGCACTGTAAGTGCAAAGTATTATTAATCATTATTGTGATGTATTATGGAAGTATAAAACAAAGTAATAATATGATCTTTACAGGTGAATTTCCATGCTTAAGAAAATGAGGGACTAGACTGACTGTACTAGCTAAAGTTTCATCTCTTGTCTACACACAAATTATGTCACTTTAACTGTACCAGTGTATTTAAAGCAGTACAACCCTGTGCTTCTACCAAAATAATTTGTTCCCATACAGGAAGACAAGGGCACAGTCCCTTAGGTGCTTTTGAAACTCCCAACCTTAAAGCAAATGCCAAGATATGTACGATGGAAATGTGAGTAGAATAGGACTTTATAATGTTAAGTTCCATAAAGTGGGTGATAGCTCGCCTGGAGCAAGGTGTCTCAGGCTGCAAGTTTTCACTAGTCTTCTAATAAGAAATTAAAGTTAAACTCAAAGAACTGGCCACCTGGCCCTTTACATTTCAAAACAAAACACCCAGTCTGTTGCACCACTTAAATGAAGATGCAGTCTGATGGTTAGGCCCTGGCCCAGACCCAGGCCTGGGGCTTTGGTTTAGGACTGAGATTTTCATCTCCTGCCACAGATTCACCCACCACTTCCCCTTTGATAATGCAAGTGTTCTTAATTTGAACTGGTGGTTCCTGATTGGCTGTGTCCTTCTCCCAGCCCTTCTAGCTATTTAAATCTGAAATTTCACAGTGTTGTAATTGTAGGGATCCTGACCCAAAAAGAAGCTGTGGGGTGGGGTTGCAAGGTTACTGTAGGAGGGTTGCAATACTGTTACCCTTACTTCTGTGCTGCTGTTGGCGGCAGCGCTGCCTTCAGAGCTGGGCAGCTGGAGAGCGACGGGTGCTGGCCAGGAGCCCAACTCTGAAGACAGAGCCACTGCCAGCAGCAGCACAGAAGTAAGGATGGCATGGTATAGTATTGCCACCCTTACTTCTGCACTGCTGCCTGCAGAGCTGGGCCCTCGGTCAACAGCTGCCACTCTCTGGCTGCCCAGAAAGCAGCAGCACAGAAGTAAGGGTGGCATGGTATGGTATTGCCACCCTTACTTCTGCGGTATTGCTGGTGGGACACTGCCTTCAGAGCAGGGTGCCCGACCAACAGCAGCTTCTCTCCAGCTGCCCAGCTCTGAAGACAGCGCAGAAGTAATGGTAGCAATATTGCAACCCCCTAAAATAACCTAGTGACCCCCTGCAACTCCCTTTTGGGTCAGGACCCCCAATTTGAGAAACACTGGTCTCCCCTGTGAAATCTGTATAATATATGGTAAAAGCACACAAAAGACCAGATTTCACAGGGGGATACCAGATTTCACGGTCCGTGATGTGTTTTTCATGGCCATGAATTTGGTAGGGCCCTACCTATCATACATCCACTGACACAGACTAAATACAGTCTAAAAAACAGGAGGACAAATCCAGCAGCCCTTCTGTATATAGAACACCTATTGACTTCAGAGGGAGCTGAACTAACTGAGAGGTGTAGGTTCAGGGCATATTAGATTCTTTTTCATATAAAAATATATATAAACAAAACCTCTCCTAATATTGAAAACTATTTAGCATTCTACTAACACTGAAAAATCCATATAACAGGAAAACATAAATAGTTATAACCATCTGGCTATCCTTATCAACCTATTTCTACCTTTCTGAGATACAGTGATGTAATGTGTTATAAAAACACCTACCTCCATTGGAAACATTAAACTTGACTCCAAATTCTCCTCCAGGTCCTCCAGGACTGTGACTAGCTGTTAGAATAATTCCGCCAGCTGCTTTGATCTTTCGGATAATACATGAAACAGCAGGTGTGGATAAGATGCCATTCTGGCCAATAACCAGTCTTCCAATCTAAATGCACCAGAAAAATAAGTCTAATTACATTTGAGTGATGCTTGCATCTCATCTCTGAATGTTACCAACTTGCTAAATAATTATACCTATATATAATATATAGAAACATGACTCAATTCCCAATGTGGCTGGAAGCCCAGACCTATAATGCCAGTATTTAAGCTATCTCTGGAACAACTACTGTATAACTAAGAATTCTGGGAGTTAATCTGTTAGACCTCTGTTGGAGACAGACAATGTTTTGAATTTAATAGTGTGAAGTAGCCATATGTGGTCAAACTGGCTACTCCTCGTAAACAAATATTTCTTACAAAGATACAAATTATATTAATATATGGTAGGACTGAATTTGACCTTAACTTTAAAAAATAAAAAATGTAATCCTCAGTAAAAATTCATTAACTTCACCTGTGCAATTTGCTGAAATACTTAATTAACTTACACAAATTGTAAAGCATTTTGGCACCAACTATTTTATTATTTAGATAGCATACTTATACCTAAATATACACAAATTAGACTTTTTAGACACTATTGGCCAAATTCTGCTTTCACTTACACAGCTGGGAAGCAGGAGGAACTCCACTGAAGTCAATGAGCAGGATTTGGTCTACAGTAGACAGTAAAGCAGGGGCACCCAAACTTTGGAGGGTCACACAGGCCATTTGCCAAGAACGATATTTAGGCCCCAGGCCTGCTATTGGATACACATAGGCAGAACTATGCACCTACACAGAGCCCCATGGAAATCTATGGGGCCTCACACAAGTGCAAAGGTCAACTTTGTGGATCTGATTGCAGGGTTGGGGCTTTAATTAGCATAATGGAGAGCAGATAGCAACTGCCTTTCACAGAGTGGCCTTTCAGCTGGATCAAGGAGATCACTGTATGCTAGCGCCTACAGTCTCTGTGAGTCATACCTCTATATCTAAGACAAGGACACCAATGCCCTGGCTGTAGAACACTGTGACCTTCATTTGGCCTGCAGGGTCACTCTTTGGCTAGTCCTGTTGAAAAAAGTGTGAACCCCAAGCTACATTTGAACACAAGAAGTTTCTGTCCATTCTTAAAATACAGCAACTTTTTAGGGGGCAGTTATTAAACATGGACTCAACGCAGTCAGTATTAAGTGAAAATCCACCCCAAGGTTACAATTTCAAAAACCTTATTCTCATCCCTAGATGGACACTACAGTTTCAGCTCAATATAAATATAATCCAGGAATCAATCATAAATATACGTACAGGCATTTTATAAAAGAGTTCTAGTCAACGGGAAACAGGCAGATGATAAAACCAGTGGGAGACGTTAATGCCATAGACGAATAATGAGGCATTTGTATGCAGAACATTAAAGGGACGTTGCCGGCTTGATTTTTTTTTTTTAAACAGACTAATTTTAAAAATGTCAGTCAGTGTCTCTTTAAAAGAAAAGGTAGTACAGGAGTACAGCTCCCCCTCCCCTGCTAAAAGCAGGAGACCTCTGTCTCCTGTCCCCTTCTCTGGCTTGGGGAAAGTATAGATAACCCATCCTCATCGGCTGCTGAAATGGGGATTCACCAGGCAGGAAACTGAAGTGGGAGCAATTGAAATTCCCATCTTTCCTACCAACATGGGAAGCAGCAGCAGCATACAGTGAAGTAGAGATGTCCCTTATCTTGTCTCCTCTATATTAAGATCTGTTCCCTGCCCTTCCCTTCCCTCCCATTCTAAAGGCAGAGAAGGACAGAAGAGGAGACATGCTTCCCTTAACTTGCCCACCACTCCATGCGGAAAGAACTGTCATGGCCCTCGTCAGCTCCCTCTCCCCGCATGACGGTCCTCAGTGTGTGCATGCAAGACTGAATTGTGGAGAGACAAAGGGGAGAATGTGAGGTATAGTAGGATTGAGTGCTTGAGGAAGGAAGGAGAGTACAGATGTAGAGCTGGGCGGGAAACAGTTCTCCCATCTCATGAAACATTTTCAGAATTTGGGAAATGTTTCCCATTCTGAATTAGGATGAAAAGTCAATATTTCAAAAATGTTCATGAACTAAAAATCTGGGGGGCAAAATTGGTTCAGGTCAATTGAAAAGTTTCATTTCAATAATTTCAAAATCTTTTTATGTTTGAACTGGAAAACCAAACATTTTGATTTAAAAAATGTTAAAATGGTACGTTTCAACACTTCTGAACCTTTTTTTTAAAAATTGTGTCAAGAAATTTGTCAAAACTGACCTTTCCTACAAAAAAGTTGCAGTTTTGCTGAATCTGCATTTTTTTCAGTTTTCCAACCAGATCTATATAGAAGTGCCTAGAAGTGAAAAATTGAGAGTGCTACCTATGGAGAGGAATGGAGAAAGGGAGAACAGAGGGCAGGTGTGATCGGGTGTATGAGCCTCACACTGGTTAACCATGGGTTAACAGGAGTCATTTACGCACAGTATTAGGCATAATAGGTGATCAAACCAGCTATGGAGGAGCTGGGCTTTCAATAAAGGGAGCACTGAGCAGCAGAGGGAAGGCCAGGGACAGATCCAGGAAAGAGGTAACTGGGCGTTTCCTCTCTTGGGCTAAAGGCAGAGAGGAGCCTGGGAAGCCTGAAGCCGGAACCACAGGGTCCCGAGCCAGGAGGAAGCCTGGTAGGCCAGGACAGTGAATCCTGGGCCCAAGTGACATGGGTTAGGGGTTTGTTACAGGAGTGGGTGGGTGAGATTCTGTGGCCTGCGTTGTGCAGGAAGTCAGATTAGATGATCCTAATGGTCCCTTCTGACCTTAAAGTCTATGAGTCTATGATGGAAGAAGTGGTGGAAAACTTACTGATAGAGAGAGATGAAAAATTAAAGAAGAGAGGCAGACAGACAGGATGGGCAAAAGACTAGGGTTGAAATCCTGGAACCAGATTCACCCCCAAAACATTTGAGAGACATAGTCCAGAACACTGTAAAGGTTGCTAGTACTAGTGAGACTTTTCCTTCTGAACAAACCCTGGTTTTAGGTAATGAATCTCAGAAGGTTGTGAGAAAAGTATACAAAGCAATGTTGCTTCTTTTCTATTTTGCTTCTTAAAGGAAAGTTCATGATTAAATAGGAAATGAAGCTGTCACATCTTTTCAAATCAAAGTTGTGGGCACCATCAAGTCTTTATTCTTCAATAGTATTAGTTACAGCTGCAATAGGGAACTGTAACTCATGGTATGGTATCAGACACCAGGAAAGTGAGCAGGATGGCAAGTCACTTCTATTACAGATGTTGGATACACTGCATTCCATAGGGAACCCTGCTTCCTGTACTCTGGTCCTCCCTGAAATTCTTTCAACAGAGATCCTTGGTTATATATCACATTGGAAAAAAAAAGTTCCCCAGCTTTTCAGTGCCAAGCACTTTGGAATTTTGTATCTTGAAGTATTTGAACTCTCTGAGGAATGTGACAGAGATAATTGGATGCTAATTCAACTTTTGCTACTGGCTGTTGGGTCAGTTATTTGTAGAAGGTGGAAAAACCCTGACTCTCCATTCATTTTGGACACAGTTCAACAGCTGGGACCTTTCAGCTCTGTAAAACCTGTGCAGCTGTACTTTGATAAGGCTTAGAAATTCACTCACCTAATGTGTGCGTCTGTAGATTATTTTAGCAAAAAACAGATTATGTAAATTGGAATGAATGTTTGACAGCTAAACTAAGCA
Source organism: Mauremys reevesii (assembly GCF_016161935.1). Lineage (NCBI taxonomy): Eukaryota > Metazoa > Chordata > Testudines > Geoemydidae > Mauremys > Mauremys reevesii. The sequence goes on along the minus strand of NC_052628.1, from coordinate 90,102,388 downwards.
CAAGATACTTTTTTTCAACTCTTACAAGTGGTTTTCCACTGTCCATCACAGCTTTGTGCTTTTAAACTGTTCAGAACATTACATTTGATTAACTGATCTTTCTATTTTGAGATTTGGGATATTAACCTCACATTCCCCCCACAATTTTATGCTGCTGACATTCATGGCGACTGTACATGTTTTTGTTGGGGGAGGGGGAGGCAGGCAAAGAAAAAAGATTTCAAAGTGGTGTTTATTAACTACATAAAGTCTTCAAAGAGTGTTTTATTCCTTAACAAAATACATATCTACCCTACTAGAACTGGTTGGGGGGAAAAATCCTGCAGAAAATATTGATGAAAACAAACAAAAGCTTTTGTCCCCAAGCAAACAAAATAAAAATCCCAAAATGTGTGGGTTTTTTTTATTTTTTTTCAATGTAAAATCAAAAGTTTCCATGGAAAGCAAACACTATCTGTGAAAATGTTCATTTAGTTAAAATCCCAATTTTCTGTTGAAAACCAGTTTTTCACAGAAACTTGTTTTTAATCAGACATACTGGAGGCAGTATATGTGCCTTTAATATGAATATTTGATACTGAATTTTGCATCTGCTTAATAGATGTTTTGAACAATGTGCTTTCTATTCCAGCTTCATGAGATCAGCCCTTCCATACATGGCCCTAAAACTGAATAATTAAAATCAGCCTCCACAAATGTGGAACTTAGTGCAAGTACTACATATATACACAGCTGGTCATTTGTGCTATCAGCAAGAGAGTGGGAGAACACAACTTTATTTATTCCTAAACCTTACAGTGAGTGTCATTTGTGCATGTTGTTGGAGTTGCATGAATCGATTTGTTTTTGTGGGATTCTCTCAGATGCTATCAGCCTTTGAATTAACTGTATCACTGCTGGACTCCCCTGCAACCTCTTCCAGATGGCAGAATAAAGCAGTCTTCTTCCAAGTGTCAACATTTGAAATGCTGTCACTTCACTGCTGATTAACAAACCATAGGGGGAAGTACTAAAAGTACATTTTTTCCAGGCTGGACATTTTAGTTCATTCAATGTGAAATGAAACGGATGTTTTACTAACTGACAGTTGGGGATTTCAAACTGCTTCACAAACACTTTCCACTTTCCCTATGCATAACTGCTGAAATACAATCCCTCTGAGACAGAACAAGGAAGCTATTTTGCAGGGCAAAATTGCTTCCATTTATTGTGGCCTGATTTTTGACAGATGCTTTTTTTTCCCCTTAGAAAATGGACAGGTTAAAAAACTTCATCCACCAGGAGACGAGCTGAAACCATCAGAATCTAAATAAACATTTCAGACCAGTTTTAGACCCAGGTTTGTGAGAGGAAAGGCCAGCATTTTTACTACTACACCTCCTACTGCTTTATTCCACCCAGTACTGTGCAACTAATTATAAGCGGAAATAAAGAAATAGAATTCTGAGTTGTTTTGAATTAGATTCTGTCCTTTTATGGCTTCTTTTCTGTCTGTGAGGCTGCTTATAGAAAGCATGCCACTTCTCTCAAGATCTTTATATTGGTGTTGTCACTTAACCACAACTGCCAAATAACCCTGAGGGGTTTGAGAAAATACACAGAATTGCTTGACAGAGTGCAACAAACTTTCTGCTAGCCTCCACAACTCTTTATGTATGAATATTTCTTTAAGGAACACAGAAGCATGTGGAAAACATATTTAAAATGTCTGTTTTGCATCTCAGCCCCCCCACACACTTTATTTTAAAAAATAATGAAGCATGTAGAACGGCTGCCATCTATGGCAATGACTCAATCTTCCAACTACAGCTGTCAGAGATGTGTGCCAGCTTTTAAACAGAGTTGCATATATACAAGCCAAAGGGAGTTGACGGGAATTATACTTCACAAAATGCATGAGAACAAGGCTGAATCTATGGAAGTGTTCAACTATGAATGCATATCTATTGCAGATCAGGGTAGATTACATCAACATATATGTCCAGTTCTATATTCCTGAAGAAGTTTTCTGTTTTGATGTTTTTGTACACAAAACCAAGTTATTTTAATATTAAACAAAGGAAATCTATTCAACATGACTCAGAATGCACAATTAATGTATTATACAGTGTGATCTTTTAACTGCTTTGTAATTTATATGTATTTCTGTTTACCTGACACTGCAGATTCTATTCTCCCATTGAAGTGGATGCTTTAATTCCTATTATTAACATTAATCTGAGTAAATTCCTTGCTCTCAGGAAGTAATACAGGCATGGGTCCTGGAACTATGGGTGCTGCACCCCCTGGCTTGAAGTGGTTTCCATCATATATGGGGTTTACAGTTTGGTTCAATGGCTCTCAGCACCCCCACTATACAAATTGTTCCAGCACCCTTGAATACAGGGATCTCATTTCTACACTAATGATGTTGAAGTGACTATACAAGTTCAGATAGCTAAGTATTTGTGCTGTGTATCAATAACGATCCCCACTGCAAAGAACTCGTCTCTTGAATCCTTGTGTGAAGCTCTGAAGTGCCCCCGTGAAAAGGCCTGAAGGCTGCGAAGAACTAAGCAGCACTTGCATATTAGTCATTCCCATGGAGCCTCTTCACTCAGGTATTTCTCTCTCTCACACACACTCTTGTCTCAGATGCTGCATGTTTTGTGTCAGAAGCAAACATTAAACTGACACTTAATTTTTAATCTTTAAATAATCAATTCTCAGATTTATTGACCTGACATTTAATAATCTGGTTTGGAAAAGTCAAACTGGTGCTCATTTACCCATTTCTAATTAAAGCACAGATAATACGCCCCTCACATTATTTGATACTGCTATGGCATGAAAAGCGTACCTCTGGCACGCAAAGATTTCAACTGCTGCAAGACTACAATCATTTAAAGTTCTTTATAATACTACACTCTGTATTGTATTCCATATTAGTTTCTGTCATTTTGTATATAGCATCTGCAGCAAGACCAGACTTTTAGCAAACTTAAGGCTGAAAGAATGGCTACCCTAACAAATACTTTGCCAGATTACTTTTAAGCATTGCTGCCACATGCAGCTGTGCATTTTCAGACGATACAGTAGATTAACATGGAGTCACTTTTTTTTTTATTCTCCCAGTAATCTCTCACATGCTTCAGTCAATTAAGCTTGAAAACACATGAAGCAAGTAGATTATGTCCTGAACACTGTGGATCTCTGCTTTCATATCTTTTACTATGGCCTCCCCTGTTTTTGTGTGGCCGAGCAGCATGCTAGAGGGGCAGAGATAGTATTAGTTATTTATACAGTACCAGCAGGGTTTACATGGAAGATAATGGAAAATACAAACAATGTTGTATTAAAAAGACAACTGGAAACTACCCAAGGCAGCGGGCAGGCAAGTTAAACTGCTAAACTCAAGCATTACTAAGTGTGGCAGTACATCCCTCTCTGTGGAACACTGCTATGCAATACGGGGGGCTGACGGGGGAAAAACCATGAACTGCATTGCAGGGTTCCTATCTGCCCAGTGATCCCATTTGTAAACTTAAACCTATCATATACTCTGAATCAGGAATTGGCCAATCATCAGCTGTTCACATCACAATAGATGGGGGTGGAGGGCTTTCACCCTGGTTCCTTCTGACTTTAGGACACCAGCACAAAATCATTGCAGTGCTGAGCAGGAAAGCAAGATCATGCCTATGGTGGTTCTCCTACCTCATAGCACTGTAAAGACTGCTTCTTTCACATGGCTATTGAGGCAGTAAGCAGGTGCAGAAAGCGGGACATGATTCTCTCTGCTCCTGCAATTGCTTTTACGGCCAAATCACAGCATCCTGGTTCTGTTGGGCTGGATTTTGGGAAAAGAGACCCATCAGCCAGGTATCTCTGCAGGATGTGATTACTAGCCGGTCCCATATGGGCCTTCCACATGCAGCTCAAGAGCACAACCAGCAGCTAGCCACTGCAGGCTAACCCATCCCTACTCTGGTCGCACATAATTAAGAATCAAACGAAGTATACATTGGCTACCATGCTGAGTGGGCCAGATTATGGCTGCCCTGTAGTGGGGCCCACAGACAGAATGCTGGGTGACTCACAAAACAAGAACAAGGGGGCATCCAGGCCACTGAATGACAACACATTTAAAGCTGATAAAAGAAAATATTTTATTATTTTTACATACTGGAGGCATGATTTACCATAGGACTGGCTGTGCCTCCTCCATGGTAGAGATGCAAGCTGAGTTTGACAGCACAATTTGGCCAACACCCTCCTGGAACTCTGGCCTGGGTAAAGGCTCTGAATACAATTTCATCAAGGCATCCCTAGGTTTCCTTTGATCCTTCTCAGGGGCAGCTCACGTCTCTCCCTGCAACACCAGTGCCTCTCCTTTGAGTGAATTCCTTCTCTCCCAAGGAGGGGGCTCTTCTGCCTTCAGGAGTGATCCCTTTCTCTCCCCTGCTTTCATGGCTAATAACACAAGGAGTTATCCAAGCTGATATGATGATAAATTAGCTATGTCCCCAGAAAGGTTAAGATACTTTACCAGCAGACATATTTTCACTGTAAAAGTATACAGTATATTGTTAGTATTAGCTCAAAAATCTAAAGTAATTAAGCTTTCTGTGATATTAGAGGAAGTGGAGGTGTAAGTTTGCTGTGGAGGTGAAGAGTCATTGTGTGTGGAGGCAGGAAGGTATTTGAATGTCAGTGTAGCCTTACCTGTTGGTCTCCTGGAGTTGTAATGACTTCATTGTCAGGGAATGTACCAGAGTAACCTTATATCTAAGGGTTTGTGTGGGAATTGTGAGGAGAAATTTGCCCCCTGACAAACGCAACTTGGAGTGACATTAACAGAGCAAACTCTGTGTCTGGCAAAACTTCCCATAATTCAGCAGGGGAGCTCTGCTCCAACAAAGCACAGTAAGTTTGTCAAACTGACCTGGTAAGAATGGCCAGTGAAGACCCAAAAGGAGTGCTGGAGTGCAAAAGGGAGGGCAAAATGGGGGATGTGACAGGGAGATTGAAGGGATGGGAGAGAAATAGGCAGGGATACAGGCATAGGCACGGACTTCCCCTCTGCCCAGTGAGTGCTCGATCCTCCCTCACCCTTGGCCCTGCCCTGCCTCTTCTACATCTCCTCCCCTGAGCGCGCTGCGTCCCCACTCCTTCCCCTCCCTCCCGGAAAGTCCTAAGTGCCGCCAAACAGCTCTTAGGCAGTGAGGGGCAGGGGGAAGCACTGGGTGGGAGGGAGAGGGAGGAGCGGGGATGCGGTGTGATCGAGTGGGGGGGCTTGGCTGCCGGTGGGTGCGGCGCACCTGCTAATTTTCCCCATGGGTGCTCCAGCCTCAAGCACCCACAGAGTCGGCACCTATGGACACAGGCATCTGGCTAACAGGAAGTCTTACCTCTGGTGCTACCTGGACCATTGGTTCACCAATCCCTGATCCTCCAGCTCCTCTGATTCCTGGTGCCCACCCTCCTGGTTCCTCAGCCCCTTAGGCCTCATGGCCACCACCTCCTCTGTACTCCTGGTTCTCCCAAAGGGAAGGTGCTAGCTGGCTCACACTAGTGTTTGCGGAGCTAGACCCGGATCCACAAAGATGTTTAGGCTCCTAATGTCCATTGACTTCAATGAAAAGGTAGGTGACCTTTGTGGATCTGGGCCGTAGCGGCCAGCTAGGTTACACGAGAGGAGAGCTCCTGCTGCAGCATCCTGCTCCTGGCTCAGAACACCAGGACTCCCTTGTTTGGTGAGCCCAAACAGGTCTTCTGTGCAGTGATGGTAGAGAGAGCTACTTTCTGCTGCCTTTTCCTCCAACAGTCATCCTAAATGCCTACCCACAGCCTCCTTCAGCCTGCCTCCACAGCCTGCACACTCCTCCATGGCTAGCCACCACAGATGCTTTCATCCTCATGCCTCCCCAGAGTTCTGCTCATGCCCTATACTTCCTGTGCCACTTCACAAAGTCCCTCACTGCCCAGAGCCCTGTGCCCTCCTCCAGTAAGCTCTTTACACATAATACTTGTCTGTTTCAAAATCTCTCTCGTCTATCAGCTCCTGATTGCTAAACTCATTTCTAAAATATGTTTTCACCAAAATAACTTTTAAATGTTAACGTCACATCAGAGATATTGTAAAGATGAATTACTGGGTACAATTTGAAATGTGTACAACTTTTACTTTCAAAGTTAAAAGAACCCAAAGAAAGGACTGAAAAACAGGTTTAAAATTTTCATAATGTTTTTTCTGCAAAAATTAGTAAATTACTACTAAAGATTACATAAAAAATTAAACTCTCTCGAAGAGTTATTGTGACAAATTTGGAGAGTTAATAAATCATTATAATATAAAATAGAAGGATTTTGGTCCCGCTTTAAGTGGAAATTTCAAGGCTACATAACCAATATCTCCAGAATAAATATATGTACCCATTTGTACATGTGAAAGAATTCATCAGAAGAATTGATCATCTTATGCTTCTCTGAGATTTTTGACAGCGGAGCAGAATGTACTGCAAGCAACTGCAGCACTAGTCATTATAAATAATTTGTTTGACACTCTTGTCTTTTTCCCATACATTTAGGTCTAAAAACAATAGAGAAGAAATTATTTTCATGGTGATATACACACAGCACAAGGTCAAAACATGTAAGTGCTCTGACTGTGAAAAATAAAAAACTTACTTCACTTTCGCATTCTTGAAAAATATCCATCCTGCAATAAGTATAAACTTGATATACACCTACTGAATCTTCAGTCATTCCACAGGGTTCAATTTTCTCATGCAGAGTCAAAAAGCATTTCTCAGCTTCCCTACCAATCTCAGTCTAAAATAAGGAGTCAAAGAGCATGATAAGACTGCTTCTGTGGATTTTCAGGATCACCCTCGTTATACATAAAAAAAATCTCTACCCTGCTGAAGTCTCACGGCACATCCTAAAGGGCATATCAAACGGCATTAGGCATACAGCTCAGGCATTAGATACGCATATGAAAGGTCAGATTACAAGTAACAATCCTTTACATTTTTAGTATCTATTCAATACCACCCACATCTAAAAGCATTTTCCCCCTTCTTACACGATGTCTCTAATTCTGGCTGCTCCTTTTTCTCATTACCACTTGCCTGTGATATTAGATTAAAAGTTCTTTGAGGCACGGACCACCTTTTCATCATACATATTACAGTATCTAGCACAATGGGGCCTTGATCTCTGAGTGGCACAACTGAGTGCTACCACAATACAATTAAAATACTAATAAATACAAATTCCTTCTGGATTGAGATGAAGAGCCAAATACAACTGAAACATTTTCCTCCCAGTTTTAAATAATCTGTTTTATCGCCAGCACATAAAATATTAAAATCCACAACAAAATAAAATATAACATTTAGAGACAAAGAAAGCAATACATGCTCATCAGACCATCTGTGGTAAATCAGAGGAAATTACTGCCTTTGATAAGTGGGTTTATGGGCATGTCTCTGCGTCTTTGTTACTCAAGTAGTAAATTACGGTTAAAATTAAAGCTAACCCCATAAAGTCATGACACTACATTTTGTCATTTGGAGATAAAAATCTAAGGGAAATAATGAGGAGACGTGCAGAAAGGAGGGTTTTAAACATGGAAAAGGAGGATGAGAAATATGGCTCAGATCTTTGACAAGAAGGAAACGTGGGTGTAATATGTGAAGGATGTGGGAGAAGGGTGACCACGGATGGGCAAAGGATGGTGTAGGGAGAAATAAGTGTTGATGCAATCGGTGCAGTAGTGGGGAGAAGAGTGTAGTGGGTGGAGGGGTGCTAAAGAGGGAAGAGTGGTTTCAGAAAAGGAAGAACGTGGGTGCAATGGGTGGCAGGACAGACAAGGGAGAGAATGGGCAGATGCAGCATGTGAAGAAGAGGGAAAGAATGGAGGGTTAGAGTAGGGAGGTGAGGATGAAAAGTGAGAGGAGGAAATCATGGATGAGTGCAGACAGGGAGGGGAAAAGGAGAGTGAGACTGCAAGAGGCTGATGGATGACGGTGAGGAATAAGGGGGTTGTAATGTGTGAAGGAGCAAAAGAAGATATAGAGATGCATTATGTGGATGGGCATAGGGATGACAGTGGAAAGGGTGCGGGAATGCTTTTGGTGGATGGGCACAGAGAAAATGGGGGTTCAGTAAGTAGGGTTGCCAATTTTGGTTGGATGTATTCCTGGAGATTTAATCACATGACATAATCTTTAAAGATAAATCTTTAATTCCTGGAGACTCCAGGCCAATTCTGGAGGGTTGGCAACGCTAGCAGTAAGTGGAGGGATTAGATAGATTGGTGGCAGTGTGTGCGTGATACAGAACACTGCCACCATAGGTGCCGGAATTAGGGGTGCTGGAGATGCTGCTGCACCCCCTAGCTTGAAGTGGTTTCCATTATATACACAGTTTACAGATTGGTTTAATGGCTCTCAGCACCCCCACTGCACAAGTTGTTCCAGGACCCCTGACTGCCACAAAGATGGGTGGGTGCAGTGAATAGACAAGGGGAGCAGTGGGCACAAGAGTAGCCCTAGAGCTGCAGTGGGCAGGTGGGGGAGCAGACAGCACAGGATTGTGGATGGTGGGGAAGTGGAGTACCCCGGGCTGCACAGGATGGCTGGGGGAAGCAAAGGACATGGGGATGCAAAAGGTGCAGTGGGTACATGAGGGACAGAGGTCATGGGGCTGCAAAGAGGGCAAGAGACTGCAGAGTGGAGGTGACATGGGGAAATGGAGGGCATAGGGGTGCAGTGGGTTGATGTGGGAGCAAAGGACATGGGTTTGCTGTTGGTGGATGAGTGCAGGAGGAGCCACCGAAGGGAATGGAGGGATGCAGGGGATGCAGAGGGCATGGACCTGCAATGGCAGAATCAGGGCACAGAGGGCATGAGGACTTGATGGATAGGTGGATAGTGGGGAGCAGAGGGTACAGGGCTGCAGTGGGTGAGTGCCTAGTGGAGAGCAGAAGGCATAAGGGTGCAGTGGGTGGATCGGGGCATGGTGGTGCAAATGGCACAAGGGTGGACTGGGACAGGGAGAGGCAGAGGCCACAGGGCTGTAGCAAGTAGGTGGATAGTGGGAAGCAGAGGACCCAAGGACTCAGTGGGAGAATGGGGAAGAACTGGGTGGGTAGGGGGGTTCAGAGAACAAGGGGGGTGAGTGGGTACAGGAGAACAGTGGGTGGATGTGGGGGATGCAGAGGGTACAGGGCATGGGGCAATGGGGTCCTGAGGGCAGAGTGCACCAAGGGCACAGGGGGCAATGAGGGCATGCAGGAGGGGGGTGTTGAGGCCCCAGGGGAGCAGAGGGCACAGGGGCAATGGGTGGGGGGGGGTACAGAGAGCACAGGGGGAAGAGATGAGGGGATGCAGAGATGGGGTGCTGAGGCCCCAGGGGAGCAGAGGGCACAAGGGCAATGGGTAGGTGGTGCTTACGGCCCAGGGAGCAGTGAGGGAATGCAAAGAGGGTGCTGAGGGCCCAGGGGAGCAGAGGGGGAATGGGTGGGGATGCAGAGTGCATGAGGGGGCAATGAAGGGATGCAGGGGTGCTGAGGCCCCAGGTGGATCAGAGGGGCAGTAGGTGGGGATGCAGAGCGCAAGGAGCCAGTGAGGGGATGTTCCCGGGGTGCTGAGGCCCCCGGTGGATCAGAGGGGCAGTGGGTGGGGGGTTCCGAGCGCAATTGGGGCCAGTGAGGGGATGTTCCCCGGGGGGGGGGTGCTGAGGCCCCAGGTGGATCAGAGGGGCAGTGGGTGGGGGGTGCCGAGCGCAATGGGGGCCAGTGAGGGGATGTTCCCCGGGGGGTGGGGGTGCTGAGGCCCCAGGTGGATCGGAGGGGCAGTGGGTGGGGGGTTCCGAGCGCAATGGGGGCCAGTGAGGGGATGTTCCCCGGGGGGGGTGCTGAGGCCCCAGGTGGATCGGAGGGGCAGTGGGTGGGGGGTGCCGAGGGCTGGGAGCCGCAGCTCGGCTGGCTCACCCCGTTGGCCGCGGCCATCTGCACGACGATCTCGGTGGCGGTCCGGCTGAAGTACCTGCCGTCGCTCCCCACCACCATGGTGCAGCCCTGGCGGTCGCGCAGGTCGATGGAGGAGAGCAGGCTCTGCACGAAGTTGGGCAGGTAGTTGCGCTGGCTCTCGAAGAGCCCCGTGGGCCGCCGCAGCCCCCCGCCGCCCGTCGGCTTCTGGTCCTGGTAGGGGGCGGTCTGCACCGTGAGCACCGGGATGGGGCTCCCCTCCATCGCTGCCGCGGCCGCCCCCCCAGCGGCTCCCAGTCCCCTCGCGTCCGCACGGAACCGGCCGCCGAGAGTTAATCCAGCCCCGCGGCCGCCTGCCTCCGGAGCGGGGCTCGCCTCGCCTCAGCTCCTCGGCAGCGAGCGCCGCCCCCGCCGCCTTGGGCTCGCCCTGCCCCGGCCCGAGCTCGGCGGACTCTCGCCTCAAACACTGCTCGGGAAACTTAGCCGGGAGCAGAGGAGACCCCGGGGCTCCTCCCTCCACTGCGCGCTGGGCGGCGAACTGGCTCCTCCTTTTGAACAAGGACACCAGGGGCTTGCCAGAGCTTTGCCCCAGCCCAAAATAACCCTGGAAAGAGAAGCTGAGAATTGTTTTCCCCTGCCAGAGATGTAACTGGAGGCGTGGGGGGCTGAGCGTCACGCATTTGTTCCAGGGGATCACGTACTGTCAGCCCTGGAGCTTTTCCTTCTTCTTGCACACAGCAACCCCAACCCCTGGTGGCTCAGAAATCGCAGCAGCTGAACAGCTGGGGATTTCAAGCACCGAGTGCTGCAGCGCTGTGTCAGATCAGTAATAATGTCATGGGAATTTTCACTTCTGCGGCACCTCCCATCTGAGAAGCTCACCGGGCTTCACAAATATTAAGGAGGGACCCAGGAGAGCTCGGGAAAAGACAGATAGGGAAACTGGGGAATAGAGGGCCTCCAAGGCAGCCTACGGGAGATTCAAGAACGTAAGAGTAGCACGAAATCAAATCCTGTGTCCCCTGCTTAATTTGTGATGAAATAGGTGCTGGGGCTCAAACAATTTTTTTTCCCATGCATCAAGCCCTGAGAGTTGATGCAGCAGAGGTGCCAGGGGTATGAACTGCCAAGCCTAAAGGAGACAGGGCACAAATTAAGCACTGCCTGTGACTTTACTACAATGCCATCCTTGCACACCGACTCTCCCAAAAGGGGACATTTCATAGAGGTCTGCTGCACTGACCCTCAACGACCCATGATACTAAACCCAGGGAAATTTAATGGATTTCTATTCTAATAATTCCATTACTGAGGAATAGTTTGGTACAGAGACAAACAATTGATCTACCTGCCTGAGGTTTCCCATTTAGAAAATTGAGGTCACTTTCTCACAAGGATGTTGTGAGGACTGGTGAATTCATAGGTATAGAGTACTTTGAAGAGTAATCAATGAGAATAAAAACACACAAGAGTTTTAAAGGCTAGGCAAAGCTGGCAACCTACAGTTAAGATTGACTTAAACCAGGTGTAGACAAACTACTGCCCTGGGGGGCCACATCCGATCCTCCAGGCATTTTAATCTGGCCCTCAAGTTCCTGCCGGGAAGTGGGGTCCGGGGCTTACCCCGCTCTAGTGCTCCAGCCGGGGAGTGGAGTCAGGATCTTGCCCCACTCCGCACAGCTCCCGGAAGCAGTGGTACGTTCCCCCTCCGGCTCCTATGTGGGGCAGCCAGGGGGCTCCGCCAGGGCCGGTGCAAGGATGTTTCGCACCCTAGACGAAACTTCCACCTTGCGCCCTCCCCCCCGCCCTGAGGCACCCTCCTCCCACGGCAGCTCCCCATCCCCCACCCTCCGCCCTGAGGCACACCCCCCAGCCCCAGCTCCCTCTACCTAAATGCCGGCAGCGACCGGGGCGGCCGAAGATACGGCCGCCCCAGTCGCTGCCGAAGAAAATGGTGTCCCCCAAATCCTAGCAGCCTAGGCGACCGCCTAGGTCGCCTAAATGGTTGCACCGGCCCTGGGAGCTGCCCACTGTGCTGCAGTGCCAGGGGACTAGCAGAATGGAGAAATGGCCAAATCATTAGTGGTCTCAATAAGGAGAGGGGCAGAATCACTGGAATTATGGGTGTGAGGAGAGGTGAAGAAGAGGCAATGAGGAATTGGGGTAAGGAGAAAAGGAGGGTAGAGGGGAGAGCCACCAAGAAGTAGGTTGGGGGCGGGGTGAGAAGAGGTGCAGAGCCAGGAACAAGAAATTGAGGAGTGGGTAGTTAGAAGGGACATTGTGTGTGTGTGGAGCGGGGGGGTAGTGTATAAAGATCTAGACAAAAAGCAGCATACATTTAAAACAAACCATGCCAGATACTAAAGAGGCTAGTCTCAAGTGTTTGTATAACTCAGGGATATACTGGCCGTTTGCTTGGAGTCCAATCTCAGTTTTATGGTTGGCATGGCACTTATATAGCATTTTAATCCATAGATATCATCTCAAACTGTTTTGCCAGGGACAGTAAATATCATTATCAGCATTTTTACAGGTGGGGAAAATGAGGCACAAAGAGGCACTATGACTTGCTCAAGGCCACCCAGCAGATTGGTGGTAGAGCTGGGGCTAGATCCTAGGTTTCCCAAGTTCCACTCTTCTGCCCTACCTGCAGCACCAAGCTGCTTCCTGTGGTGTCCGTGGTTGGAATGACCTGGAGGTCATTAATCCTGGTGCAGGGAGTGGAGGGTTACAAACCTCAATGGGAGGAGGGTTCTAGTATGGAAAAAACTGAGACTCCCTGGACTAGACATCTAACCATGGATATTTGCCTTATTCTCTAATATGTGTTAATTTCAAGAGGCTGGCGTTTCTATCTGCACATTTTAAAACTTAATATTTCCTTTGATTTCATCAGAAATACAGAGCCTACTATTGGACATATGGTAGTTGTGTACTACAGTCTCAGCCTCTGCCTTACGCAGTCACCGGTTATAATATCTAGAAATATAGCACTCTCTTTGGTGGCCATAACTAACAAGCTTCCCTGGAGCTGGCAACTAAAAGAAACAACCAGGCATTTATGTTCCACTACTGTGTTACCAATGTACAGCCCAAAGTCTCCAATTATCAAGCTACAGCTGAGGATATTTTTTCCAGTTTTATTTGATATGGGATAAAAAAATGCAGTTTAAAAGGATTAAGCTATACAGTGAATTGTTAATTTAATGCCAGCTAGAAAGAGTGAAATTTAGACCATGAAATAATATATCTGCCAAGCTTCTGAAGTATACCAGTAGGAGACCATTTGGAGAAGGCCATTCAGTTGGCACCATCTGTAAGGCATAGTTTGTCATAGTTACAGAGCGTGATATCATCTGAGCACAATAGCCTTGAGGGCCTGATTTTCAGAGGTGCTGAGCATCTGCTTCTCCCCCTGACTTCAGCTGGCGCTGTGCTTTTTCTTGCACCTCACAAAATCAAACCTTTATTCTCTGGCTGCTTCAGCATACGATTTTTTTTTCAAAAAAATATATCCTGTCAGAATTTCAGTCAAATGAATCAAGCTTTCCAATATTCCTTTAATCCATGAGACAGAGTAACCATAACTGGAAGTGTATAACTTCTAGATTACCGTATATGGGGAAATCTCTTGCTAAATCACCGTTTGGCAACATGTTGATTCTTGGCAGCATGAATAGATTCTCTCACAGAATGTGTCTCTGCTGCACAGGGGAGAGGGAGCGCGGAGAGTACACATGCAATTTCACGCAGGATAGTATTGGATATGTTCTAAATTTGCAATTAGAAACTGTGTGTAAACTGCTTGAGTTCAGTGGGAGAGGTGGGTGTTCTGCCTCTCAGGATCATGTCTTGCCACACAAGGAGAAAACACAAGTTCTGACAAAAAATACCTATAAGGAAGACCTAGAGTGTGCTCAGACTACCTGTCATGGCTCAGCCATGGAATTTAATTCATTAGTTTGAACAGATAAATATAGTTATAATGCCCCCTTCTTCCTGGTGAACAACTTGTCCAAAGTGGATCTCAGACATCTCTGGGGGGGTTTTTTTGTTTTTTTTTTTTTGTTTTTTTGTTTTAAATTTTATCTGCACCTCATCCACTTTAAGCCTTAGCCACATGAGTCTATTCTAACATCTTCCCACCAGTCCACATTCCCTCTTACTTACCAGTTGCACCAGGTATAATTAATGAAGAATCTATTTCGTATCCTGCACTTTCCAGAAGTGTTTGTAATAACTTCCATGTACAGGAAAAATCTTGCATAGAGAAGTAAATACCAACCTGGACTTGTTTAATAAAACAAACAAAACAAACAAAAAAACTTTATAGCTGTGGAAGGCTTTTCTAGTGGCAGAGGAGAGCATGCTTCCCTTGCAGGTAGTGCATTTTATAGCTCTGAGACTGGTAGCTTGCACATGCCTAAGATTTTGTATACAGTTTACAGGTTATTTTAACTATTACCTGCAATCTTTTTTCCTAACATCTAGTAAAAAAGATTTACCAAACTGCAGAAAGAAAACCTGTATCATATAAGAGCTAAAACAACAAAACCCAAGTAATATTTACTCCAACCCTAATGCAACAGGGCCAATGTAGGCAGACTGATGAATCTGCAGCTGTAATATGTATGTGTGCATGTCCTTTACTTTAGCTGATTTCAGACCTCCACCAGAAGTCATTGTGTCCTGATCCTTTCTCCTGTCTACACAGCCATTTTGCAAATCCAGCATGTAGAATAAGTGGGTTTGAGCCTTGACACATCTGTTCTTATCTGCAATGTACATCACTACCCCAATATAACACTGTCCTCGGGAGCCAAAAAATCTTACCGCGTTATAGGTGAAACCGCGTTATATCGAACTTGCTTTGATCCGCTGGCGTGTGCAGCCCCGCCCCCCTGGAGGACTGCTTTACCACGTTCTATCCGAATTCCTGTTATATCGGGTCACGTTATATTGGGGTAGAGATGTACTTCCTTTTCAGGGGCGGCTCTAGCGATTTCGCCTCCCCAAGCACGGCGGCACGCCGCGGGGGGCACTCTGCCGGTCGCCGGTCCCGCGACTCCGGTGGACCCCCTGGAGACGTGCCTGCGGATGGTTCGCTGGTCCCGCGGCTCCGGTGGACCTCCCGCAGGCACGCCTGCGGCAGGTCCACCGGAGCCGCGGGACCAGCGGACCCTCCTCAGGCACGCCTGCGGGAGGTCCACCGGAGCCGCGGGACCAGCGGACCCTCCTCAGGCACGCCTGCGGGAGGTCCACCGGAGCTGCCTGCCGCCCTCCCGGCGACTGGCAGAGCGCCCCCCACGGCATGCCGCCTCAAGCACGTGCTTGGTGTGCTGGGGCCTGGAGCCGCCCCTGTTCCTTTTCCTTCTACATAAGCAGTGAGTAACAAGTGAACCAGATTTAAGAAACCTAGTGGAACATGTGGAGTAGTCAGTGGTCCACTTGATAGCTTGTTTGCACATGGGAAGTGTTGCACTAGTGACTGCTCCAGGGGAGAGGCTCCAGGGGAGAGGCTCCAGGGAGCACCCTTGTATATCCCCAGGTAGGACTTTATAGAGGGCTTAATGTGGCTATATGAGACTATATTTTGTTTCCTCACCACTGTTGGTCTTCGTATGAGCAAAATGCCAAGCTCCTGTTAAGAAGGTAGGAGAAATGGAATGTGACTGTGAGCTGCTGCTCCTGCTGGTCACACTGCTGGCAAGACAGTTTGAGCCAGCAAGTGAGTTGCTGAATTGCCCCAGGACTAGGGTCAGAGCAAAAGTAGTTGCTTATGCCTATGTTCAATTTTGCTTCCTCCCCACACTGGCAGGAGATGCTCAATGATGTTATTGCTCATACAGGGCCTGATTCTGGCACCCTTATTCATCTTGAATAGTCCCTTACTCCATGAGCATTCCTGAGTTGTCCTATGGAACGACCCAATGCAAATAAGAGTGTCAGAATTGGCCCCTCAGTAAATATACCCAAAAGTGAAAAGCTGTAGGTAAAACATTAGTTCTAAGTTGCCCACAGAGTATAAGTCTTAATTTGCACCTCCTTGTTTTTAGGGGTTTGACTTAGACATTTATCCCTCAACTTTCAAAGTTTTACAGGAGATTGTGTGGTTTAATCCTGTACATCTCTGAATATTTACGGCTGAATGTTATTTTCACACGTTTCTCTGATTTTGTTTAATACTCTGGATTTTTTTTTGTAATTTAACATACAGTGGCAGGCATCTTTATAACCTATTTTTCATATTATACATTACTAACAGTGTCTGAAGCTTTAATCAATCAGTTGTCAATATGACAATTGAGTTCTTAAGGAATTATTGCTGTTCCAATCTGTAGCTTGGCTTTTATGAGCCAATTTGGATTCAGGTCTGTGTGAAAGTATTCCTTAATACAATGTAATGGCTGTGTTTCAATAATTAGAAACCCACAGCTGTGGTGGAGAAGGCTCTTTTTCTGGAGGTGTAACTTTGAGAAAACAACTCCACAGGTTTCAGAGTAGCAGCCGTGTTAGTCTGTATCCGCAAAAAGGAGTACTTGTGGCACCTTAGAGACTAACAAATTATAATTCTCAGCAGATCACAAATACTTGCTCTTGATAAAGTTTTGTTGCCAGTGTTTTAATCCTTGCTCTCAGACAAAGCAATGCTTAGACTGCTTTTTCTATTCAGTTAATAATAGAGTTGGAAGAAAATGGCTTTCCTGTCCCATGCAAATTTCAAGATTTTTGGAAATTTTTCACATCCTGAACTGGGAGGAAAAGTTGAATCCTTGAAAATTTTCACAAACTGAAAACCTGACAAAAAATAAAAAAAAATTCTGATCAGGTCAATAAAATGTTTTGTTTCAATAATTTCAAAAAATTTCATTTTGATTTTGACCTTTTACATTTGTCAACCTTTTAAAATATAAATTAACTTACATTTCAAAATAAAAGTAATTTTAACTGTTTCAAAAAATGTGAAAAAGGAATGTTTCAACAATAAAAATCAACTTTTTTTAAAACTAAGAAATTAGTTAATACCATCCCTTTCCTGCAACTAGTTTTGGTTTCGATTAATGTTTTTCCATTAGAAAGTGTAAATTTTGTTAAAAAATTCTTGACCAGCTCCAGTCAATAACCCTTTTCTCTTATTACTTAATTCCACCATTAAATTAAAAAGAGAAATGTCCCATTGAAGTAACTGGAAAACCTAGTTCTGTGGTGAAGTGAGAATGTGACCTCAAAACATGTCTCAATAAGGATTAGCTAGTTAGTATTGTGTTAGGGAAGGGTCTGTCCATTTTTCCATTGCAAACACTCTTTGCATGAAACAATTGTAAAAATCTGCTCCAGTTTAAAATTCACATATCAACCCAGGACTGCTTTATATTCTTTAAAAATGCAATTGGAGGGGCAAATCCTGCCTGCTCCACTATGGGTGCAGAGAGCCACTGGCAGTGGGATCGGTGCAGTTCTGCTGCTGGGGAGAGGGGACCATATGTGCTCCCTCCAGTGCCAAAGTAGGCCACAGCAGCCAGGAGCAGTAATTACAGAGTGAATCCTGTTCAGCCTCCACAATCCCAGGCTATAGTATGATCCTTATAGGGAGACTATTATTTAATTGCCAAACTCTAACAAGTGTTTATTGACCATGTGCACCCTGAGGTTTTTCAAAGGCTTATCAGGGCCAATGCAACCTATTAGGCAACCTAGGCAGTCGCCTAGGGCGCTGGGATTTGGGGGGCACCATTTTCTTCAGCGGTGACAGTGGCGGCCGGATCTTCGGCCGCCCCAGTCGCCACTGGCATTTAGGCGGAGGGAGCTAGGGCAGGGGGGCGCGGGGAGGGCCGCCTGCAGCAAGTAAGGGGGGGTGGCACGCAGGGGAGCTGCCGCAAGGGGGGCATCTCAGGGTGGGGAGAGCTGCCACGGGGCGCCTCAGGGCGGGGTGGGGGCAGGGAGCTGCCGCAGGGCTCGGGGAGGGGGAGGGTGCAAGGTGGAAGTTTCGCCTAGAGCACGAAACATCCTTGCACTGGCCCTGGCAGCTCCTGATCCTTTCCTCTATGGGAGCAGTGGCTACTTCACAGCCCCTATATCCATAGGACTGCAAGCAATGCTGAGGTAAGATTTACAAACTGAGTCCATAAAAAGAGAGGATAAGAATATTTAATGCAAGTGATACTAGCATGTCATTCACATACAATAAAGGTAATTTTTTATGGCATTTGTTTATGCTATCTTGGCAGGAAAAACGTTCAGGATTTTTCTTTAGTATGTTTCCCTCCCTCTCTCTTTCATCAGGGATGAAATAACCTTTCATCAACTAATCAAAATATCTACCTAACAAATATTTAATAACTTCCTTCTTTAGCCAGCAAATTTATTTTATGGTTCTTTTACAATTCATACCCTAACAGCAATAAAGCCCATTTATCAAAATAAACCCAAGTATCTGCTAATGATTGTCTCAATCTTTTAAATGCCTTTGATTTCCTCTTTGGCTATTAATAGAAACAGATATGATATAAGGGCAATTATTGCTTCATTCTTATTGTCTGAATATTTTAAATTACACAGTCGAAGGAATATTGCAATAACACTGAGGCTATGTTGCATAAAGCTCAGGCCTATGACAAAAACAGTATTAAATTAATGAGAAGGTAATTATTCTGTTAATCAAAAGGAATCGTTTCAAATGGCACCAGAAATTCAAAACAGACCAGATTAATCCTCTGAGTTCTATATTATCATTTTCAACATTAATCATTAACTCTAGAAGCAATGTAGAAAGTAGTCAAACAGCACCACCTGCAGTGAGAATATTTAACAGCGCCCATGTCAATGTCTGCACTGATCTTCTCTCCCTGTGAAAAACAGGCTTCATTTTGTCTCCACCACATTATGTTGCTCCCTCTGGTGTGCAGAGGTGAAAAGCACGGAGACCAGCTCATGCTGATTCAGTAACTAGTACGGGGTGGGCAAACTTTTTGGTGCGAGGGCCACATCTGAGTATAGAAATTGCATGGCAGGCCATAAATGCTCACAAAATTGGGGGATGGGGTGCGGGAGGAGGTGAGGGCTTTGGCTGGGGGTGTGGGCTCTGGGGTGGGGCCAGAAATGAGGAGTTTAGGGTGCAGGAGGGGGCTCCAGGCTTGGGCACAGGGGTGGGGTGAGGGCTCCAGCTGGGAGTGTGGGCTCTGGGGTGGGGATGAGGGATTGGGGGTGCAGGAGGTTGCTTTGGGCTGGGATGGAGGAGTTTGGAGGGTGGGAGGGGGATCAGGACTGGGGAAGGGGGTTGGGGGTCAGAGGTGCAGGCTCTGGGCGGCACTTACCTCAAGCAGCTCCCAGTAGCAGCAGCAGCATGGCCCCCGTCCGGCTCCTATGCAGACGCACGGCCAGGCAGCTCTGGACACTGCCCTGTCCGCAGGTGCCGCCCCTGCAGCTCCCATTGGCCACAATTCCCGGCCAATGGGAGCTGTGGGGTCAGTGCATGGAGCTCCCTGGCTGCCTCTACATATAGGAGTCAGAGGAGGGACATGCCACTGCTTCTGGGAGCCGCGCAGAGTCCTAACCTCAGAGCCTGCTCCCTGGCAGGAGCTTGAGAGACGGATTCAAATGTCTGGAGTGCCAGGTGTGGCCCCCAGGCCATAGTTTGCTCACCCCTGAACTGGTATCAATTCCACCACCTCATCTTAATTAGGTGCCTTTATTTGGGTGTATAATTTTAGGTACCTAATTTCAAAAATTTTAGCCTCAGCCTTTCTGTAGATCCAGTTTCCTGGGCCAGATTCTGATTTAAATTGTACCCGTGTAAATCCAGAGTTACTCCACACTCTAGATTCATGCAGGTGTATCTGAAATCAGAATTTGGTGCTGTCTCTGTAAAATGGGAGTAACGATACTTACTGGTATGTTAGGAAGTTAAATAAACTTTCTAACAAATAAAAGAACACCAGCTGCTGGAAGGCCTTTGTGGGAGCTGCATGGGGTGGAAAGTATATGGAGCAGTCCCACTGGGCTGCTTGAGCATCCCCTAAAAGTTGTGGATAGAGGCCAGTCTCCACACTTACTTTGCATAGGCAGGTGTGGAAGGCTGCAAAAGCCACGGACTATGAGACTGGTGTGAAGGCAGATCAAGTGGTCCCAACTCCAGGCACAAATGGCGCAGAGGAGCAGCGGCTTTTGTTCCAACACAGACTACAAGATTCCCACTCAGTGCAGCTTGGCCGTAATCCCTCTCTTTCTCCTTGTGCAACTGGAACGAGGAGGGGTTGTGAAGTCTACATGGAACAGGCCCCATGCGCTCCTAGTGGCACAAGCAGGGACTTCCCCTTGCAGCAGCTTCCGCATTTGGGGCAGCAACATGGGCGGCGGGTAACAAAGGCAGGAGAAGGCTCAGCCTACCCAAACTGCCTGCGTGGCCCCGCCCACAATCCACCCCCAGGTCCCCTCCTGCTTCCCGCCGTGGCTCTTCTTTCCCACTTTTAAAAAGTGGGCAGGCCTGACCCATCCCCTTTTCACCAGGGCGGACCCTGCCCCCTTCCCCTCAAGTCCACCTGCTGGCCAGGCCAGCCCTGGGAGAGCCACGGCAGACCCTCCACCTGCCTGGGATGCGGGGGAGCAGAGAGCAGCTTCTGACCCATGTCCTCCCTCCCCCAGCCTCCCAGGGCAGGAGGAAGGTTCATGGCCCCACACCAGCCTGCACGGCTCTCACCGACCTGTCTCCAGCGGGTGCAGCCCGGCCATGGTAATAGCCCTGCACAGGCAGCTGTGAGGAGCTGCAGCCCCTCCGCATACCCCGGGAAGCGGGGGCTGCTCGGGCCCCCTGCACCACGGGCAGGTAGAGGGTCCACCACAGCTGCCCGCCCGGCTCTTATCATGGTTGGGCTGCAACTCCGAGGGCCCCCTCCCAGCCAGAGCAGGGTTAGGGAGAGCTGCACAGGCAGCTGTGGGGAGCCTGCCCCCCCACACACTTTTGGGAGGGCTCCAGCACCCTTGCCCCAGGCTGAGGCTAGTGGAGCATGCTCCGGACTGGAGCTGGCTGGAGGCTCGGGGCTCCGTCGGGAGGGCCCCAAGCAGAAGGGACTGGCTAGCCTACCCATGCCCACTGGTCACCCGCCATCCATAGGTGGGAGGTTTGCGTTCCCTGCAGCCCAATGCTGCAGCCCATTTGCATGTCCTTTCTAATCTCAGCAATCTATTTGCATCAGTTTACATTGACAAGCCAAGCCATTTACACAAGGAAAATTAGTGTTACTTTGCCAAGGTTTCCTATTTTGTATTCTCCTTTACAGGACTCAAAGGCCTGCTCTTTTAAAAAGAGGCTCCCGTCCCCACAGCTGACAAGCTCAGGTCTGTAATCAGGACAGAGCAAGTAGGGCAGCTACCCAGGGCACAAAGTCATGGGGCAGAATAATGACCAAAAAAAGTGGTAGGGAAAGTAGTTTGCACTTGCTCACCCCAGGTGCTAAAATACCAAGTTATAAACACTGGATAAGCTCATCAGCATGTGGGGACATTATTCATTATTGTGGTATATCTCAAGCCCCATTTCCCACCCTCATTGCTGCTTAAAAAGGACAATGTCCCTCTGCCATGTACATTGGCCAAACCGTACAGTCTCTACATAAAAGAATAAATGGACACAAATCAGACGTCAAGAATGATAACATTCAAAAACCAGTCGGAGAACACTTCAATCTCCCTGGACACTCGATTACAGACCTAAAAGTCGCAGTATTACAAAAAAAACCCCTTCAAAAACAGACTCCAACGAGAGACTGCTGAATTGGAATTAATTTGCAAAATGGACACCATTAAATTAGGCTTGAATAAAGACTGGGAGTGGATGGGTCATTACACAAAGTAAAACTATTTCCCCATGTTTACCCCCCACACCACCACCACTGTTCCTCACAACTTCTTGTCAACTGCTGCAAATGGGCCATTTTCATTACCACTACAAAAAGTTTTTTTCCCTTCTGCTGGTAATAGCTCACCTTAACTGATCACTCATTAGAGTATGTATGGTCACACCCATTGTTTCATGTTCTCTGTGTATACATCTTCCTGCTGTACTTTCCACTGCATGCATCCGATGAAGTGGGCTGTACCCCACGAAAGCTTATGCTCAAATAAATTTGTTAGTCTCTAAGGTGCCACAAGTACTCCTGTTCTTTTTAAGAAGAGTGGTATTCATCTGTTCCACTCCATGCTGAGTAATGGAAAGGTGATTATGACCCATGTTTTATAAATATTAGCTGTATTCTGACAGATTGCAACGTTAGTCTTTAAATTAAGTTCATGTTTTTCTTTTCTTTCTGCATTGTTGAAACTCTCTTATGATATAGCTATATACTATACCAGCTATATATGTGGCTCCAAACAATTTTCAAGAATTTGACAAGAGTACACACTTTTTTTTAACAATGCAGGGTAAGGATTTCTGAAAACAGATGAGTTAAGAAAGTGGACTAGTTCCTCAGCTGGTATAAATAGATGCACCTCCATTAATGTCCATAGTGACTATTTAGAAGGGAAACGCTGTGCATACATATGGTACTGCATAAAAATGATGCCTGACTGTCTATAAAAAAACAATACTCTTGTTATTTATTGCTTTTCTAAAATTATCTATAAAAATGTCCTCCCTTGTTATTAATTAGGGGTTGGGAGAACTGAAGCTTAGTTTTCAGCCTTGTTTGATGTCATCGTCCAGTCCTGCAGTAACTGATTTTGGTAAAGTTATCCAGCCAAAAGATGGAAGCTAGAATACTCCTGTGTCTGATGTAAAACACAACCCAGATAAACATCAAATTAAAAAAAAAAATCCAAATGGAATTTTTCCCCATTGTCGTTTATCTGGGAAGGAGCCAGCTAATATAGTCATAATAATCTTTCCTATGAGAAAACACTAAAACAAGTAAAGGATTTAATTTTTATTAACACTATCAAAAGAATATTCCCTTCAAAATGATCATATTTTATGTATAGTTTATATGCTGTCTTATTTATTTTACAGTAAAGTTGTGAATATAATTAACACATACAAATGCAGTGATTCAGAAACAAAAGTCCCATTAGTCATAAGATTCTACTGTGCACACATTTAAAATTGTAGCTCTCTGGGCCTATTGACCCATTCCTTTTTACGTAGAACTCCTCACTGATTTCTGTGGGGACTTCTGCATAAAGATCTCAGTTCAGCAAAGCACTTAGGCCTGATCCAAAGCCCACTGAAGTCAATGGGAAGATTAAAGTTAAGCATGTGCTTAAATGCTTTGTTGGATCAGGACATAAAAGACTTATGCTATGTCCCAGCATTACTGACAATTATAGCCATATTGAACAGGTCATCAAATTAATGTTACCACTAGAGGGAGCAAATACCTGTTTGCTGTGATGTTTTCAACCTCAAGCAGCAGAGTGAATAGGAAACAAAGTTAGGCTAGGAAATCTCAAGCCAATATAGCAGGTGGAATAAATACTCATTTGAGGCCAGATACTCCTCCCATTGAAGAGAACAGCAAAGCTCCTACTGAGCAAGAGCAGACCTGTTGTGTTTTGAGAATCCTTTTCTGTTTTGGTCTCAATAACACACTACTGTGATGCACATTATTAACAAGTAGTATTAATCCAACCCTGCTCTGAATGAAGAACTTTGAGCTATACAAACTGCTTTCAGATTAGATAAGCCTCTGTCTTGTGCAAAATTAATAATAAAACAGAATCAATTATTTTCAGAGGCTTACAATCATCTTAGATTTAATTGAAAAACATCCATATCTTAAATTTGTAAAAGATACAGTCAATTAGCATTACTTGCTCACTGGGCTAGAAAGAAGTCACCAAAAATAGTGTTGGATTTGCACAAATAGATATCCAGGCAAGGATTCAATGTTAAACTAGTAGGGTCTCCAGTTTCCTTGAGTTAAGACAACAGAATTTGGCCCACAAGGAAATTTTTCCTTTGCAAAACAATAGAAGGTGTTTTTAAAGCAATCAAAATATATATTTTTAGTACATTGCTTGAAATATTTATACAGGATAGTTTTCTTACTGCTCTATAGTGACAGATACAGAGTCCAAAACACAGACTTTCATATAGTTGTAAGTACAGGCCCACTCCTCTACGCAGAATGTCCAGTGAATTTACTGGGAGCAGGCCTTTGTTCATACCTCTTGACAGCTCTGCCAGAAATGATGCCTCTGGTCCGGAGGCAGTAATTTGTGAAGCAATTGGGTCCAACAGAGTTGGACTTGCTCTCTGTTTTATTTGTATGTACATACCAGACTAGAAGCAATTAAAGGACTTTATATAAGAAATAGATAAAAAATAGAAGTGTAACAGCTTACAAATACTTGATAGTGAGAGAGGTGAGAGGTGTGAATGGCTACTCAGATGGAGCATAAGTCATAAATCAGACAGCCTGCCAGAAACTGACCTGAGAGAAGAGAATCACCAATCCACTGTCCTCTTGAAGGGGGCTGAAACTTGGGAGTGAATTGTTGCAAACTGCAGCAGTCTCTTGCAGAGAAATAAACATCCAGGGCTTGAGTCTGATCTCACTCACATTTCACTCTGACTTATACCAATGTAGTTGCAATGACTTCAGGAGTAATTCCCAATGTAGGCCTCACTCCTGCAAACAGATATACTAGCATGGCCACCTACACTCATAGAGTCTCACTGACTCCAATGGGGAGGGCTCCATGTGGGCATTCCCTATGCAGATTTGAGTGCATGACTGAGGTTTTATATGGAGTTAAGTGAGAGTAGAATCTTGCCAAGAATGTATTGTTTACTATTTGATACATTAGGTAATCCTTAGTGCATATCCAAAATGAGAGCTGATGCCTATGAATTAAAGCAGTGGTTCTCAGCCTCTTTCCTACTGTGAGTCCACGTTACAACAGAAAAATATTCAGGGCCCCCTCCAGCATATGCCAAAGGAAAGAGGAGGATCACAGCCCTCAGCTTCAGACCCCATTGAAGGATAGGGGTGAAATCTTGGCTCCACTGAATTCAAGAAAAAAATGGTTGGAAGCCCCTCAAATAACATGCAAGCCTCAAACATACATCTTACTCTTCTGCTGCCTTTCCTGATTTTAAAGAGAGAATGGATGTATTTTTCATAGTATTTCACCCAATTGAGAGCAATAGCAGTATAGCAACACAAAACAAAGTTGTTTTGTTTTTTGATGTGAAAAGGTCTAGATTTTATCATTAATTTTAAGAGGTGGAAGACAGATATGTTTGTTTTATATTCGGGTTTTATGGATTTTGTAAAACCCTGCGGGTTTTTTCCTGTGAAACTCAAGCTGGTCACTTCTTTTGGAGCTATGCGCTCTCTTTATTTTCCAGTTTAAGGAGTTTCGCTCTAGGTTAGTTAGTTTCTGGATGCTTTGGGAAGCGTAAGAAGGGAATTGCTGTATAAAGAAGGCTTCCCATAATCTCTTACCTTTGCGTCTGATCGGAAACGTACTGTCAGCCGCCATGGACACGCGCTCAGTGTGCTAAACCCTTAGTACGAAGTGACATTGTCACGTCTCTCGCTAGGTAATTAGGAGCTAGCCTTAAATATCACTCGTCGTGCGTGTGGTCATTTTCTTCCCCCCTTGGAAAGCAGATGCCACGAGTTAAAAAGACCTGACCTGACCAGTGAGCACGTCCTGACGTGTTTCTCTGCTAACGCAGTAGTTTCTGCCAGCCTACGCAATAAGGGCCGGATCCATCCCCTTTGATGTCAATGAGACTCTTTCCATTCGCTTCACTGAGCGTTGCCTACCACATCATATTGACCGCAGAGAAAGATTTGAGGTAGGAGGCGGGGCTGGTTTTGTGTAATAGGGGATGGGGGGTTGCAATAATCTTGATCACCCTTAATGTAGCCTTGAGGCGCTTCTTAAACGTCTTTAACTACTCCACCAAAGGCTATTTTCTTGCAATTTCACGGCCCGATCCTGCAGTCCAAAGAGTTTTGCGTGAGTTAGGACTGCAGGGTCGGGCTCAAACACCGCTGATGGCTACTTTGGCCTTTTATATTTTAAAAACACGAAACAAATGTTAATGATGAAGAATTAAAGTTTTAAAAACCGGTTACTTCCCTAGGCAGAGGTTTTGTCACGATACACCTACTCATACATAAGAGGAACACTGCAAACGTGTAATCCCAGTGTATGTGGTCTTTATAACGTGGTATTGTCTCGTTCAGAATACGGCTCATATATGCCGGGATTGGGGATTAAAGAGACTATGAAAACCATGGTTTCTCTTGATTGGGTTTGTCGAACGTGACAACCCTTAAGTACTATATAGATTTTCCGTTTATTTTTTTAAAGAAAAATGTTTGTATAAAGTCAAAGAAAAGTATTATGAGCAATAACACATACTTCTCTGTATGAACCCAACTAGTCATATAGTAAAAGCAATGAAATCATAATTCGTTTCTGTTTCACCTGAGGAGATGCCATAAGTATCAAGTTAACAGTGTGAGGAGTTTTCCAGTGCCTGCGGACCATCCCGTAGAGGCACTTATCTTTACATTTTTACATGGCCTCATCTCAGAGCCGCCCCCGCGAAGTTTAAGCACAGCGAGGTGGGTTAGAGATGAATTTTCAAGGGAGGTCAGAATGAACGCTGCCTTTTTGGATGTAATACATTAACTGCATAGCCTCCCGTGTGAGTTAACATTAGGAGGTTTCGGGGGAGGGGGATATTTGATTTTAAAAAGGAAGAGAAAAAGTATTTAGGTGAAACTTCAAATGTGTCCAGTTTGAGTGAGACGGTTCATCTGTTAACTGTAAAAAAAAAACAAAAAACTGACAGGTCAAAACGATTCACTGACTGTCCATTTACTAGTCACCGGGCAGCAAGGCGCAGGAGAAGAGCACGGTTGGGTGCCAGGCTGAAATAGCCAAAACAAAGTAGTAACTGCTGATGGTTTCAAATTGCACAGCAAATTCTGAATCTCTTGTCAATTCCTCAGTGCCTCACCACTTCAGTGCGACCCACTTTCCTTTGCTATTTGCCCTCATCCACCACAGCCCACTGAAGTCTGCAGCAAGACTCCCATTGACTCATGGGTTTTGGGTCAGGCCTAGAGACCCGCTGTTTACTCCACAATTATCCGAGTCCAGAAGTGTAGGATCGTTCAGATTTCTCTGTGCATTTGACTGATTTAGAGAAAATGTCATTTTGATTGTTTTAAATAAATATGCAGCTTCCTCGTCGTTTATGTACATTGTATATATTTTTAATTCACGGATTAAAGTAAAAATGACCAGGACAAAGTGGAGTGTTTTATGCAATTATTGGCGATTGTCTAAACTGGTTTGAGATTTAAAATAAATTCCTCCCACTCCCCCCAGAAAAATCAATGGAAGAAGGAAAAACCTCAGATCAATGCTCTGATTAAGCCAAGGAGTTACCTGCTGGAAGAGTTTGTTCCGATTGACTTCCGAGGGGGAAGGAGGGAGCTAGCCCTATTTCAGAGAGGAAGAAACTTCCCTTTCCTTAGGCAGTTAGAAATTCTCTGAAATAGGACAGACCATTAACTAGGTTTGTTACACACTATGGGGCCGATCCTGCATCTAGTCCAAAGGCAAGATTCAAACGCTCAAATAAGATTCAAGGATCTAGCTCGTAAAGGGAACAGAGCTAAACATCAACCTAAACTACCAAAAACCACTTCCACACGAAGTTTTTCCTTCCGGACACAGGACCTGCTCCAGCTCTTGCTATACTGAATGGGAGCAGAATCGGGTCCTTGGCAGATCACTGCCTATTTTCTTCCTTTAAATCGTCTTGCTCCGTGCAGCCTGCCAGGCTGGATTATTAGCCACGTGGGGAGACGCATATTAAGCAAGGAGCAAAGGGAGGGTTGCACTGTGTGGGTCCTGTTTTAATAATCAGAGAACTGCAGCACGGAAAAAGAAAAAAGGAGTTGCCGTGAACAGGCTCAGGAATCCTTAACTTCGTTTTCAGACAAAAGGTGACCACGCGTTACAAAGCGAATAAAACACCCCAGTGCCGCTCAGAGATGATCAGACAATTGCAGGCGGACTGTGACATACAGCTAGGCGCCTACGAAAAAAATGTCACTTTTCGCGAGCCTAGTAGAATTTTGTAACAATCCATCTCCCTCTTTAAATGGCAACCCCACTAAACAAACAAGGCAGGTTGTGCGGGAGGGGAAAGCTACATTCATTTTTGATGAGGAGACCTTACCTTTTTGAGCTCACCTCTCTACCGGCTCTCCTGTGACCGGCCAGCAGCCTGTACACGGGGGGCGCATTCGGGTTCTCAGGAGCAATGGGAATTTTTGCTGAAAAAGGCAAGAGGCAAGCACACTGCGCAGACTGCACTGGGATGGGATCATATAGTGTTTAATCTCCTCGCCGCCCGGTAACTAAACAATCTAAAAGTCTGAACGCGTATGAAGTGTTGGCTATAAGGAGTGAAAGGGAACAAGGGTTTTGCAATGCTCCAGGGCAGGTACTTTCCCTGGGAACTGTAATTAATAATACATGTACATATTGGTTGAGCGGGACCAGCCTGGCTGTACTTGCAGGTCAGGAGGCACATGTCCCCACCCCAGCACTCACCTGGAGGAGAGCTTCTGGTCTGTGGCAGACAGGAATCTCTGCAGTGCACCCTTCCAGCGTGAGTGTCTGACTGACCCCGATTCCAGTTGTAATAATATTGGGGCTGTTTTGTGTTTTACGTGGTGTGCTGTTTTGAGGGTGAGTCTGTGCCTGCCTGTGTCTGTTTCAAAACTAAAGTTGGGATCATGAATTCCAGGTGAGAGAGAGAGGAGGTTTGGAGGAGGAAATCAAATACATCAAGAGGGGTCTGCAACATGGCAGGCTGAGACTTCCTGTCCAAACCAGTTCCTTCCCATCAACTCTGCTTTCCCTGCTGCAAGACCGCTGTAGGGGATGAATATTTCCATTAAACTTGCAACAATGAAATAGACCAAAGCTTTGTGGATATTAAGGTTTTTGGGGGTGATAATATTCTAGATCAATCAAATGCCCAGCTCAGCTTTCTAGCCATCCAGCAGCTTTAGGGCAGGGAAGGTAGGTGCTCTTGGTGCAGGGATCTGCTTGAAATCCCACCCGATGCAGCCACACAGAATCATTGGCAGCGCTGAGGCCAGGAGTGGAAGCAGGTGCCCTGGGGACATTTGCCCTCAGTCCTGGGCTCTGGGATGGACTAGGCTGGGTGGTGGGTTCAGTCTAGTCTTCCAGCCTGTTGCTCTCATTGGGTTTGTGGTTTTCATCTGGCTCCACCAAAAGATCAAACAAGCCAGTAGAACAGAGTTTGACTGGATCCCCCCAGCCACCGCTCCTGCAAACACTGGGCATCCATCCCCAAACTCTGTCCCAAAGCCTGCACCCATCCCACTCAGCCGCAGCTGTCTGAGGTGCCTGCCTTCCACACCTTCCTCATTCACACCTCATTCATTCATTCAATAGGGCAATTGATTACAAAGTGGAGAGAAGATCTTATTCTACTTCTAGCAAAATTACACTACCTTCTGCTATAACATATTACTAAGGTTCAATACAAAGTCATGTAAAAGTTATACAAAAATGCATAATGCAGAGATTTATCTACAATTCCATTGATTGACTGCTGTGTGCAGTAATATAGTGACCTGGGCACAGAGGTGAGCAGTGAGCCAGCAGGGGTTTAGGCAGTGGGGACTAGGGGTTAGTCTGTATCTACAAAAAACAGGAGACTAACAAATTTATTTCAGCATGAGCTTTCTTCAGATGCATAGAATGGAACACTTCTTTTGCCTATGTGGCTGTTTTGAGGGGGTGGCGCGGGGGAAGGGGGGTTTGTTGGGCTGGGCAGTGCTGGGGAAGGAGGCATAAAATAAACATTATTGAAGAAAATCAGATGAACAACTATCAAAACAAATTATTTTCCTAATATGAAAGTGAAAATCTATAATTAATTTTCGTTTAGAATGTGGTGACTTCTATCAATAAGGGCAATAGATCAAGAGATATTGGTAGAAAGTACAATAAGAAAACATATACAATATTATGTAGTAATATATAATTTTGTTATTATGTATCTAGTCATGGAAAGTAAATAATACATGTAAGAAATGAAAGCGGGACCCGGTAACCCCTACCCAAGACCTTGGCTTCTACTGCACTCTTCCCTCCTTTTATACGTCAGCTCCATTCACCGAGTTCCTTTCAAGACACTGCTATTGGTTAAAAGAACAGGAGTACTTGTGGCACCTTAGAGACTAACAAATTTCAGCATGAGCTTTCGTGAGCTACAGCTCACTTCTTCGGATGCTATTGGTTAGACACCTAAAACAGCCGTGAGCTTCGCAAGAATGTTTTTTTCTGGTGGTATCCCTCTTTGCGGGTTGAGAGGGGGAAATTACACATGTAAAGGTAGATTTAATACAAATACAGTTAATACATTCGCCTACCGCTAAGAATCAGAAACGAGTGACATTTCTTTTCCACCTCCTAGTTTGTTCTCATTGCCCATTGTGGGGAGGAAGATGACCCCTATTATCCCAATGTACGGTTCCAATTCTGCTCCCAGTGACGCCACTGGCAATTCGGATCTCAATTTAAATCAGCTTCTACTAAGACTTGAGAAAAACACCTCTGATTTTATGTGCAGTCAAATAACATAGAAATAAACCCTAAATCTAAATACGCGAAACACTCGAAAATACCTTAAATACTCCCCATAGAGGGACTTCGAAATTATCCTTTTGTCCCCATTAAAACATAAAAGCGAAAAGGTCTCTTTGGAAAGTTAGCCAGCGGGATTTTATATACATTATGATGAGCATATGCTTAGCTGTGTTATCCTCTATAACTGACTTCAGAAAAAGGACAAGCACTATATTGTTTTTTATTTAGCCATACACAAGTTTTTATGTTAACATTTGCCCACGGCAGCTGCACAGATCACAGGCAATAAATATTCAGCTTCATGTCTATTTATATTGCAAACCCGTTACAAGAGGAAACACAGGATACATAAGTATTGTACGCTTGGCATTTTGAAAAGTTTCTCGTTCAAAGGAGGAGAAAAGGAAACGTGTTATAGCGGAAGTTGTCCAGTGTTTGAAGTTATGTTTGAATCCCACAAGTTACCCACTTAGTTCATTTCTCACTCACATAATGCAGACCGGA
Source organism: Mauremys reevesii (assembly GCF_016161935.1). Taxonomy (NCBI): domain Eukaryota; kingdom Metazoa; phylum Chordata; order Testudines; family Geoemydidae; genus Mauremys; species Mauremys reevesii. Next base: position 90,071,247 of record NC_052628.1, on the reverse strand, counting down.
TGCGCTTTTGACGTTGCACAGGGAGAAAAACAGCAACACTCACGCTAGTGCCCGGTGACCTGTTCCTTAAAAAAACAACCCTCATAAAGTCCTTGGCTTTGTAAACATCTTACAGACAACGCACATCCGTGAGGGGACTATTTGCTGCATGATCGCTACACGCCAGAAACGGGGTGAAAAACTCTCTGTCCCCCTGAGAGCCGGAGCCGCTGCAAACTTAGCAGGGTCGGTCAGTGGCAGCTCGCAGCATAAAGTCAGGCGCCCCTTGACAATCGCCACCCAGAGACGGATGGGGGGGGGGGCTTCAGAAGTCCCCCGCCGACGGCAAAGGCGGAGCAGTGCCGGGCCGGGCAGTGTCCGAGCGGAGCATGACGTTGTTTGAGGCACTAACGCCACCCACCAGGGTGACCCCGGCAGGAGGTTGGGACCGGGGTGGCGGTGCCAGGCCGGTCCCCTCTGGCGCTAGAAGGCGGCCGGCGATCCCCCCGCAGCCGCTCCAAGGGGCAGCAGCCTGGCGGGGCCCGGCCCGGGCTGGCAGCCCAGCACCGCCGCCGCCGCAGGGCTGGGCCGGAGGAGGCGGGCGCCCTTCCCGGCCCCCGGGGCGCAGCAGGCGGCGTCCCACGGCGAGGCCAGGCCGAGCAGGGCGGCGGGCAGCAGGCAGGGGGTGCGGGGCAGGAGCTGGGGCCCGCCAGGCCAGGCGGCGGCCGGCGGCAGCAGCGGGCTGGGGGCCGGCTCGCTGCCCATCAGGATGCTCTCGATGCTGAAGGAGCAGCCGCGGCCCGGGGGAGCGGCCGCCTGCTGCGCCCCGGCCGCCTCCTGCTCGCGCAGTAGCAGCACCCCCAGCTGCAGGGCGCGGCGCGGCAGGGGGCAGGCGGGGTGCAGCGGGAGCCCGGAGCGCAGGGGCTCGGCGGGCTGCAGGGCGCAGGGCGGGCAGAGCGGGGCCGGGGCCGGGGCGGGCGGCGGCGGCGGGGGCCGCTTGAAGCGCTTCCTGCGGCGGAGGAAGCTGCCGTTGTCGAACATGCCCTGCGAGGCCGGGTCCAGGCCCCAGTAGCTGCCCTTGCCCGGGCTGCCCGGCTCCCGCGGCAGCTTGACGAAGCAGTCATTGAGCGAGAGGTTGTGGCGGATGCTGTTCTGCCAGGCGGGGAAGCGCCGCCGGTAGTAGGGGAAGCGGCCGCGGATGAAGGCGCAGATGCCGCTCAGCGGCAGCTTCTGCTGCGGGCTCTGCAGGATGGCCATGGTGATGAGCGCGATGTAGGAGTAGGGCGGCTTCCCCTCGGGCTCCCCCTGCCGGCGGGGCTGCCCCGGGACGCCCCTGCCCCCTTCCACCTCCTCCTCCTCGTCCTCCCCATCCGAGCCCCGCACGCCCAGCTGCCGGCTCATGGGGCCGCTCGCCCACGGACGCGGGTGCAGCCCTGGCCGCCGTGTGGCTGGGAAAGCCGCGTCCGAGCCCTTCTTATACCCCTCCCCACGGCAGCGCGGGGAGAGGAGCGGCTGGTCCCTGCTACAGCCCAATGGGGTCCCTGCTGCAGTGAGGTGCCTGGGTCCTGCCCACCACCGAGGGGGAGGACGCTGAGTCCTTGGGCTGCGTTTGCCATTGATCGGGCAGCGGGCGAGCGCAGGACCCTGGCGGAGCCCCCAGGAAGCAGCTCGGGGTGGGGGGCATGGCCCACTGGGCTACAACCCTCAGGCTCTTCAGCCATTTCTCCCTCCACTTGTAGCGGGTGAGAGGCAGGTGGCCATGGAGAAAGCGCATTTGCAGCCTTTAGCGACGGAAAGACACATCTGGTGTTAGTTAAAATTTGAATGAGCAAGGTTATAATCATAGTAAGCTTCGCCCCGTCCGTCACTAAGCTATGGACTAGAGTTACCAGCCCCTGCTCGGCGCTGCCTGCTGAAATGTGCTGCTTGTACAGCAAGGACACAAAGACTCTCCAGCGTCGCTTCTCAGCGCTACTGAACTGTAAGCAGGAGATTAACATCCTTACGGATTCGGGGATTTTAACAGGGCCGGCATTGGAAATCCGCGCGTGTGGTTCCGCTCCTTACAAAACCCAAACGCTTAGATACTCAAAAAATGAAACCTCACCACTATTTACGCCAGAAAACGTCTGCAATCAAATAGTTACAATAATTATAGCTCCTCCCGCTAAAAAGCACCTAACAGCACTACCAGCTGATCCACATGGCCCAGGCTTTGTACTGAATGACCATGTGCACATAACACAAAAGGTCAAATTTTCAAACTAGATAGGAGAGAAAACGCTTTATTTGAGATTCTTGAAATTGAATCTGCATAGCAATGAGGCGCTATCTGCGGGCGACAGTCAGATCGGGCGTGGTAACTTGACGGCTTTAAAAGCTGAATTAATGAACAGCAATTTGGAGAATAAAATAAACTGATCACAGCGCAGAGTTTACTTTGGGGAAAGGCGTTTCTGTGAGGTTTGGATGCTGGTGGGTTAGGAGAGGATTTCCTATTGCAGTTCTGAACGAATTCCCACTTCCCCTCCGCTATTACAGTGGCGAAGGCTAGACGCTACCTTCTGCTAATAGGCTAACTACGCCGGGCATTAAACAGCTGGGGCAAAAGGTCCGGACCCCAGCTGGGCAGCTTGGCTTTTGTAAACTTCAGCTCGTTTGCAGGTGGATTTGGCCATGAAAATGGCAAGTGACACCGCACATGAGGTTACTATTTACCTCCCAGATCTGCACATGAACACAGTAGGAAATAGCACAGCGGCAGTGGGTTTAGAGAAGAAAAATCAGGAAGAACTGTACAATTCTCCTTCTGTGTATTTGTCTTCCGCTCTGAAGGCTGGTACATGCTGATCCTAGTTTTTGAGATAGAGAATTCAGAATAAGGACATTTTCACCCTCTTCTCACATATCATCAGAGAAACCCTGGGCAAACTGAAGTTTACTTGGGGACACAGAAGCTAGCCTGCATTTCAATGCTTTCTTCTTGCCAGCATTTTCATGAACAAACGCACACAGGATATCTATTCAAATATTTACTTTCTTCCTTAATAGCGGCTACGTTTTATTTACACATATACAGCTTTATCTCTGTGTACTCGTTTGCAAGAACCTTAGCGCTTTTTCGTTGTACCTGAAGCAATATCCCTAATATACAAAGACAACTCTGGAAAATATTCAAAATGAAAATAAATTCATCCAGGCTCAGTGATTCATAAATATGAACGGAGTAATTTCTCTTCTGAGAAAATGTAGACATGCAAGGAGGAACAATAGAATGAATTTACTATTAGGCTGCTGAGGCATGCCATAGCTTTTTCTCGATGTTGATGTTAGCACGCCCAATAACATTACTTATAAGAAATTTAAACAATATGGGGGAGAAATTTCCTCTTGTTCATTAGATCGCTATAAAAGGTCTCAAGACACGTACATCACTGCGCAATTGCTGTTATATCGGTAATAATTTTAAAGGTTAAATCAAACCGACTTTTCTTTAAAAAAGCAACCGTTTGGGTTTCTTCTTTCTGCATACAACGGTCTGATTACCTTTCGATAGCTGGCTCGGACGTTTAAACCACGACGCTGGGGGTGCTGCACGGCCTCCACTAATGAAATGTAATTTGTTTTGTTTTCCAGCCAGGCAGTCTATCATCAGAAAATAAAGCTGTAATTCTAGCTTAAAGGGTAGGTCTCCCCCGTCTTCCCCTAACTTCGCAAAACAAAAGTAACACTCACCTCTACAAAGTTCAGCAGTTGTTAAATCAATGACAGTGGAAAACAGCATCGCTTTGCAGCGAAGCAGAAGCGGAAGCAGACACTTCAGCCTGGGTTTTCTAGCTTCAAACAGTTTTTTGCCCATATCTTTTTATGATAATGTAGCAAACAAATGGAGTAGGATATAAGAGAGCAGGCAGCGCCTGGCTTTCCCTGGGGGGGGGTATAATTAGCCACCCCTCTTCTGGGATCATCTCCATACCAATTAGAATTAGAAAAGGTTCAGAAAAGGGCAAAAATGATTAGGGTATAGAACAGCTTCCCTAGGAGGAGAGATTAATAAGACTGGGACTTTTCAGCTTGGAAAAGAGGCAAGGGGGGGGATGTGATAGAGGTCTATAAAATCATGAGTGGTATAGAGAAAGTAAATAAGGAAGTGTTATTTACTCCTTCTCATAATACAAGAACAAGGGGCCACCAAATGAAATTAATAGGTAGCAGGTTTAAAACAAACCCAAGAAAGTATTTTTTCACACAACACACAGTCAACCTGTGGAACTCCTTGCCAGAGGGTGTTGTGAACACCAATACTATAACAGGGTTCAAAAGGGAACTAGACCGATTCATGGAAGATAGGTCTATCAATGGGCATAACGGTGTCCCTAGCCTGTTTGCCAGAAGATGGGATTGGGTGATAGGTTATCAAGTGATCCATGCTGTCTGTTCATTCCCTTGGGGGCACCTGCCATTGGCTACTGTCAGAAGACAGGATACTGGGCTTGATGGACCTTTGGTCTGACCCAGGATGGCCATTCTTATGTTCTTATGAATTGGACCCTGTAAGGAGAGCCCCAATGAACGGGATGCTGCTAATCCAGGCAGTGTCTAGGGGATGAGAACATTCAGCACCGTTGGGACCTGGGCACAAATTGATTCTAAACGCTGCAGTGCAAATTTGTTCTCACTTAACAGGCACAGGCTCTGCCTCACTAATTTAGAGAGGCCAGACTCACATCAGAGTTTTAGCTCTCCAAAAACCTGAACATTTCCTTACCAGCTGATCATCCAAGTTAAACTCACATAAGTCTTCTGTGCCCTCCTGGGTTGTTTTTGGAAGAGGGGACAAGAAGTCAAAATCGATTCTTCTTTACCCATGGAATTTTTTCCAAGGTGAACAATGATAAACAAATTCTGGCAGAATGAAATTTCCCCTATCAAGATAGAAGACTCCATTTTGATCACCAGCTCTGGAACTTTTATCTATAGAGATACCGAACTTCCCCATCTTTGGGCTAGAAATAAGTTAACTATTTTTTTCCCCTAAGGAAAGATGCCTGATCACTGGAGTGTGTCCTAGCAGGCAATCCTGCATTCCTTTCATACCTGCACAATTTGCTTTGACTCTGGCTGGAATCTGGGGTGAGTTCTAAAGGGAGATCACTGGCCAATAGCTGTTTCTTGATACTGCAGGATCCTTCCCAGAATCAAAGTGTTCCAAGAAGAGTTGTGGTGGCAGCAGACGGGAACTAATATTTAAACACTTCCCCTTGTTTGTAACTACAGGGCTAACAAGTCATCTCTTCCTGATCCCTCTGCTAAATATCTTCACGTTATACTGTACTAGCATAGTATTATGGCTACTCCATAAATCAGAGGATTATGTCACAAATGCTTGAAATGAAGTGGAGAGAAAATATCATGTGATCTTCACTTGAAATAGAAGATAACATCTTTTCAGTAATATTTGTGGTCCTGATCATTATCCTCTCAAGGAAAACACCAATTGACTTCAATAAGTGCAGTAGAATCCCTGCTAAATTATCCCAGAATAAGGAGCGAGGGTTAAACGGGAGGTCAGTCTATTATAATCTTCTTTTGAACAATATACTGAATGAAAAAAAAAATCAACCCAACCCACTCTACATTATGACAAGTTAAGGTTGCACAGTTAAAGAATTAAAATGAATGCAAGATGCATGCCTTAATTCCCAAGGAGGCTTAGAAAACCTCAGCCAGGATTCTTTGAGTAGTAGTAGCATTCATCTTTATATGTACATTTTCTTCTCGTGCCTCCATCCTCCCCAACAGACAGATCCAGATGCTTAATACCTCAGTTTGATCCCAATTTATGCAGAGTATGTTGCAAGATCAGGCACTTAAAGTGAATGTTAATGACATAAAATGTCTACCGAAAAATAGGGGTTGTGTAGTACATCAAGCCAATTGGGGTCCTAACCTTCGCAATCCCTTTTCTTTTTGTTTCCACATAAGAGCAGGAGAGGCAGGAGTGAAGTGGCCCATAAAGCTGGATACATGGAAAGGACACCAAACAGTCTGTGAATAAATCTCATTTAAATACAGTGGCACCTTGTTGCCTTACTTGGAAGCAAGAGTAAAAAGGGGGTATCACTAGCTGCTTCTGACAAGGTCATATGGGCAAAGGTAGAAGGGTGCAGGGGATTGACAGGGGCTGAGAAAGGGAGACACAGAATAGAGCAACTTTTCCCTACCTTCTCCAATTCTTGGCATAAGACCTTAGCTACAGCAACCTCAGGCCAGCTGATGGCAGGCCGGCAAAATCGCAGACCAGAGGAGCTGAGTACAATCACCCCAGAGAATGTAGATCCAGTCCAAGAGGGGTGGAGGAATATGGAAATAACTGCAAGTGGCTTAGATCAGGCTGCACAAGCCACTTTACTGAATCTGGTGGTCCCTGCTGAAAAGTGCCTTCTGTGCCACTATTTCTGTGGAAGAAAGGGTGCATAATAAGATATGTGGGCAGCCAGCTGAGACAGATGGCATACAGGGTGGGCTGATTGGTTGACACTAGCTTAGTTGCTCTAGAGAGACAGACACAAATGATGAGGAGAGTCCCAATAGCAGAGAACTAAAAACAAGCAAGGTTAGGGAGAACAGAGAGCAGGAGCACAGGCTGCAGCTCCTGGCTGTGGAGGTAGGAGATGGGGGGAGATTGTACCTAAAAAACCTGAAAAGGTTGGTGCTATGCATAAAAACAAGATTCTGCTTAGTCCTGACTCTTCAGCTTCAGTGGGCCACCAGCACCCAGGACTGACAAATGGACAGAGACTCATAGAACTCATAGAATATCAGGGTTGGAAGGGACCTCAGGAGGTCATCTATCCAACCCCCTGCTCAAAGCAGGACCAATCCCCAGATAGATTTTTGCCCCAGACACATTTAAGAATTGATGTAATTGTAGAGGTTAATTCTGTTATCTTCTCAGTAATCAGATTCAATCTAGTTGAAGTTGTATATGTAACTGGGCTCTGTGAAAAGAGGCATCTGAATAGGTAGGAGCTTCTCCTGCTAATATCTTGGATTTTTGTGGCTACTCTCCCCCTTCAAAGAAGGGAAAGGATGACAGCGTAGTACAGGGAATGGACAGGGCACCCATCGGTTGACCTGTTCCTCAGGGACTGCTGTCTGAAATAATATTGTATGTGCTTTTTGTTTGAACCCATATAGGTTTTTCCCAAACTGGAAAATGAATGATCCAGAATTGGGCAATTCAAGAACACTGATTGGCTCTGAAGGTATCAGTGTCTTCCTCAACCAGATGGAGTGTCTTTATAACATAAGGTAGCTGAAGGCAAAGAAAGCAAAGGGTGAAAACCAAGGCTCCAAGGAATATAAGGGAAAAATGTGGTCAATACTGTATACATCTTCTATTTCATTTGCACAATCAGGCACATCCCACTTAAATATTTGTATCATTCCATAAACTGAATCACAGGCAATCTCCCAACTAAGTATTTAAAAAAAAAAGTGTCCTCTACTGATGCCTCAGTTTGGTAAATACCATCTAAAAATGCAAATTGCACTGTCAATTTTCTCTACTGTCGAACAAAAATGTACACTCACATCAAATCTATCAATCCATTCCACTAATAACTCAGATGTGATCCAGTCAGATGCCACTTGCTGCCCACCAACAGGAAGCAGCAGCAGTTTAACTTCAGTTTAACTAAAGCAAGGTAAGAAAAAGTGTACCAAATATAAACAGTTCATAATCGGAAACTTAATATTTTATATTTTGTAGAAGGGATTTAGCAAAAGGGAACATGTCAGAGCTGATTACATCCCAACTGAAGCTACAAGGAGCTCTTACAAGACACACATTCTTCCATACTATCCTGAGTCAAACCAGATGAAGGCTACTGTGAAAGATTAATAAGCAATGCTTTCCTTACTGTACTTAATTCCTTGGAAATGAACTGTATTTCCTTAAAAATATTGTATTCCATTATACACAGAGAGAAGACATTTGTTTATCATCATAGAGCTGCTTCTCTCAACGGATAGTCTATTTTGTTTTTAACTGAGCATTAACACCTAACTTTCATTCTAAAATGAATGTAGTGTTCATGAAAGATGCCACATCCACAGTATTGAAAACTGAAATCCTATTTGTCCACAGGCAGATATAGCACAGGAAAATGCAGCACAAATTTCCCTATGGTGGCCATTCAATGTATTTTAATACTGACGTACAGGATGTATTTATTCAGGTCAGAGAGATGTTAAATTTCTATATCCATTCAGTCTCTGGACTTTGTGGCTCTCTGACAGTTTTGGCAACCTGTGAAGATAGTTGGGGGATACGAACAGCTGTCCATTAGGAAGTGGACTGAGATCACCAATTTGTTCCACATATACCACTGAACAACTGTCAGCCACCAAAACTTCCATATCTCATTACAAATCCTCTGAACTATCCAGTCTCAGAATTTGTCTTGGGGGAAATCAGATAAAAAGAATTGCATGGAATTTGAAAACAGATACAGTATAACAAGAATGGTAACATTTTAGACTTACCAAAAGTCTTAATGCTCACTGCTAGGAAATTCAATGAACACTTTTCTTTACTGATAAAAAGAAGCATGTTGTTTTTGGAGTTTGAAGCATGAAAGTTTCCATTTCATTACTCTGTGAAAATCACAGAAGCTTTAACATTCATCCAAGCATCAATGATGCACTAAAGCAAAACCCTCAATTCTACAGACTATTTATTGGATGAGAAGTAACCTTTTGAAAATTAACAACCATTTTTAACATACTCCCATCTACACGTATTTTCTTTTGCATATTTATCTGCCCAATTATATTTTATAAATCCCACTGAAACTAATAAGTATATTTCTTCTTAGGAGTCATACAAAGCTGGAGGAAGAATTTAATTTTGTGAAGATCATAGATAAAAACCTTATTTTAAGTTCCCCTCACAGCAACAATATGCACTGCCAGAAAAAAAAAAATAGTAGTCATACAATCTCACAAAAAAAGGGAAGAAATTGCAGTGGACATCTTGGATAATACAACAGAAAATGCCCTGTATAGAAGAATTCAATACTGACAGGGTCACAGCCTTGAAGATCTAAGAGGTCATTTACAGATCTCAACTCTATGAAAATGTGATTGATGGTGTAGTTATGTATATGTCGATATTATCCTTTACCTAACTTTGTACATCTGTCATTAAGGTATTTTTAGTTTTACTTATACAATCATTTTAAAGCTATTTGAAAAGGTGACTGATCATCTTTACTTTAGATCTAAAAAAGGTACGAAAGAGAAAGGTAATATGGAGCTAAACAACATGATTACCTGACTCTCTCTTTACTATGATTGCCTCACTGGGAATAATCAATGATGTTTTTTAATTATTTTTTTATTAAAAGAACCAACAGGATGGAGCAGTAGCCTCAGAATTGTTTTGGGAAGCTCTAAATTTCTCTATTGTGTGTGCACCAGATAGCCTCAATCATAATACTACATGACCCATACACAAACATCAGAAAAAAAACAACTTATCCTTAACTATTTCTATGAATATATATATTATTATTACATCATTTAAACACATGCCAAAATTTTAGAAACATGAATTTACTCTATTTTATTCTGTAACATAAATGCAAATATTTAAACAATAGATGATTTGGAATTCATAACAGGAGTAATGTCAAATTCAGAGTTTAACAATTGTATAAATTGCAAGAGCAAAATGAAGCTACTGTACTGCATGTCATCCATTATTATAAAAGTTTGCAGTGCTAAGGACAGATTTTTCTTCTTCTTTGTGGTGTGATGTCAACTGTTTTCCTGTTTCTCTGTCATGGTAGCTATAAATACTTGTTTAAGGATATCCTTATCCAAGTTCCTGCCTGTAAACAGACAAAAATTCATATTTTCCAGCATATCACAAAATAATCCATACATAAATGAAAACCGACAAGTATACAAACACCTATTACATACTAATGAGTTAAAACACGGGCTTATTATAATGACCGTAAGTAGCAACTTTAAGCTATAGATTTCCAAATAGGCTACAATAAGTATAAAATAAGAGAAATGGGGAAGAAATGCTGGATTAGTCTTCATTAAAACTGCAGAGTCAACCTGGAGTTTAGATAAAAAACAACTAAAAATCCTAAGAGGTGTGTAGTTTCAACATTAATTATGAACATTTCTGAAAGAAAACATGAGATCAGCCTTTAATATTACATACACCTAAAAGGTAATAACACCTTTTCCTTATGGAGACTTATCAAATCTTTTATTGTAATAAATTCCCACAAGCATGTTTTTAATCCTAGATTTTTTTTAAGTTACATATACAACTCTACCCCGCTATAACGTGACCCCATATAACATGGGTTTGCGTATAGCACAGTAGCAGCGGGGCTCTGGTGGCGCTTTAAAGGGTCCGGGGCTCCGGCTGCTGCGGGGAGCCCCAGGCCCTTTAAATCTCGCTGGAGTCCTGCCGCCTCACCCCAATATAACAGGGTTTCAGCTATAACATGGTAGGGATTTCTGGCTCCCCACAACCGCGTTATAGTGGGGTAGAGGTGTATATATAGGCTTGGAAGGATTAGATTTTTAAATCGGTAAATGGTCAGTAAACATCAATGTCACTGTACACTCAAAAAACAAAATATTTCCATCAATCACAATTTATACATAGGCCAAAAAAAAAAAGTGCCACTTGAGAACTTAAGAGTTTGATTTAAGGATATTTACTTGGGTACACTTTGACAGGTGATGTTGACAATTTGCGTTTTAACTGCTATGAAGCTTTAACTTTTTGAATATCATTGTCTTCTACTGTCATTAAATACTGTCTGACCCCCTTATCTCCATAATGTCCCATAATTGTGAAAATTTAAAATTGATAAAAACTGAAAAAGGCTTAAAACCCATAATTTTGTGCCACTATGAAAATGTAAATAATTATTAAAAATGCTTAAAAATAAACTCATTATCCATCAAAATTATAAAAAACAGAATTCTACTAATCCTACATATATAATAAATAAAACATACATACACATATTTTAATTACACACACTCCATATATACATACAATTTATGGACAGTTGTATTTTATTTACTTTGTTTTACCCGTTGAAGAATTATAGTCTGACTTTGGTCAGCTGTTTCTCACAACAGGCAAAACTAAGAAACGTGTAATTTCCTCTTACCTATTAGAACCAATCTGTTTGTTCTTTCATCATCCTCTTTCCAGCTTACCACGGTGTCTTCTAGATCATACAGTTCATGGACACCTTGGACAATCACCTGGTGAGATTTGTCTTTAATAGATACCAACCCCTGATCAGGAGGACAGTTATTGTTAGTATCACAATAGAGCCTAGAGCAGTGGTTCTCAAACTTTTGTATTGGTGACCCCTTTCACGTAGCAAGTCTCTGAGTGTGACCCCCCCTTATAAATTAAAAACACATTTTTATATATTTAACATCATTATAAATGCTGGAGGCAAAGTGTGGTTTGGGGTGGAGGCTGACAGTTCGCGATCCCCCATGTAATAACCTCACGACCCCCCGAGAGGTCCCGACCCCCAGTTTGAGAACCTGGAGGCTGCAATCTGAATAGGAACCACATTGTGCTAGGCACTGTACAAACAGAATACAATAATTTGAATACAAGACAACACAACCCATAGGCTTAACAAATAAGAGGAGAAAGAACAGATGAGAGAAATGCTGGTCAGATTATATTACATAGTCTAGCTAATTTATTTATTTAATAGAATGTATGTGTGAATGAGAACACCACACCGTTGCCTATCACAGTAGGTAGACAGTACAACACACGGTTTTCTGGTTATAGATAATTATGATTAAGTTGTTGACGCCCTTAGCTTTTTTACTATTCTAAAACAAAAAGATATATGAATGTGTGTGACTGTCAACATTTTAAAAAGGCTCAGCAGCATAATGAAGTGATTAGAGCCAACACAAAGAGACCAGCAACTAAGTGCCAAAAACTCCCGTTGGAAAGATCCATTAACACTTCATAGAAAACCTTGTAAAACTTTCTAGTTACACACAATTCTGATTATCTAATACATTCTGTATCTCTTCAGGAGGATGGGAGAGGTTTTAATTTAATTTTTTTTATTTACACACACACACACACACACACACACACACAGTCATTTGCATTAAAGTAGGATCTTGTCAGTCAGTTCCTTTCTGCTTATTCTTCATCTGAAATCCTGAAGTCCTAATCCTCTGTTTGACAAATTAACTGGTGTTAAGATGACTGTAGTGTCAAACAGGATTATAACTTAAAGTGGGACATAAGCAAAAAAAGACAAAACTGTGCCACCCATCCTACAACTGACTGGGACACATCTGCATGGAGCCCCATGTATTTCAGTGAGGTTTAGTGCACAGACAGTCGCAGGACAGAGGCCTACCTTATAAATTTTGCTTTGATTCAAGTGCTCAGTATAGTAAAATGTGGGGAAAATGCAGAACATATATTGATACATATCAACATTATTTCCTCCCAGACTATATTTTCCAAGCAATATCAGTGGGTTTTTAAATTTTAGGGAGGAGGAGGAGGATTGAAGACAAACAAAAGTGCCCTGATTTTCTTGTAGCAGGACCACACACATATATAACCACTACTGAAAGTTCAAGTAAAAATAATTATGTCACTCAACTGTGCACCATTGCAAATGCTGTTCTCATTAAGCAATAATAAACCTGAGCACATTTTTTCTCTTTACTGTACTCTATTAAAGCACTGACAGAGTTTTGAATGTCCATATTTTCTGTATCACCTTTTTAACTGTTTGTTTGTAGGGGAGTAGGTAATATAAACTCTTTGCAAATACAGGACAATATTTTCCTGAGAAATTTCACTTATTATTTGCATATCCATTGATTGCTTCTTTAAAAATATCATAATCTCAGGTTCGTAGAGAATGTTAAGTGTTGACTTTGACACGTCTCCCCTTCCCGAATTGTATGGTGCATTTAAATTTCTGCAAGTTATGTTGAGAAGTATAATTACAACCCTAGGCAGATTTCCAAGTGAATTGGCCATTTTGGGTGTGGGTGGGATGGGATCTTTCAGAGGAATGACAACACACAGAAGTAAGATTTCAAGGACTATACAACATTAAAGAGCTGGCAACAAGGGCTTCTGCAAAGAAAACTCAACATTTATACAACTGATCATCATGGAGTAGCTTGTGACTAGCCCTACAGTAGCAATACAGGGGAATAAGGATTCTCCCACCCTTGCACAGTGGGCTGACCGTAATTCCAGGCTTGGAGCTTGGGGCTTCCTCCCACTAAATCCAGAGCAAGTGGGCTGAGAATAAAGGGAACAATGTATGGGTCTCCTCCCCCTATATGCTGGCCAGCAGAGCTCGCTAGCCACGTGGGAGGAGTGAAGCGGTGGGAAAGAACTGAATCCTGAAAATCAAGTTATTACTGCTTTTCCCCTAGCTCAAATGAAGTGATCCAGGAATGGGGCAACTATGAACATTCAAGGATGTAGCTAGACTGTTTTATCCTTAACAGGAGTAAGGGAGTTAAAAAACAGAAGTTTTTTTATAATAAGTTAGGTAAATTTAAAAGCTGAACCTTGAGTCTTATGACCTCCATGGGACGACCAGCCTTGTCTTTAACACTCCTCTCCCACAGAAGATTCTACAAATAGGAATATGTTTTAAAAAACAGAAGCTTTACACAAGTGATAATTTTCTCAAGTGGTGCAGCTCACATTTTTCAGGTAAGTTATGCAGCACTCACCTGAATAAATTCATTTAGATTTTCTTCAGTTATGTTTCCTAATATTTCAAATGTAATCGTAACAATACTCTGCAAATAGAAAAATCTAAATATTAATATTCAGTTATTCTAAATTAATTAGAGACAAATAAACTAAACAGTTCAATACCTTATTTAAAACAAATGTTTGTGCACTTAACAGTATAAATCAGGAATTGTAACAAAACCCCCCAAAGGAAAAAATATCTACACTACTGGTTCTACTCTAATATAGTATATTACTCTGGTCAATTCAGTTGTTTTTATAATGTCAGTTTAAGGAATATATGATTCCCTACAGTCAATACATTTGGGTATTTTGATGCCATAACATTTCATATTGTAGAACTCTTTGCACTAATTGATATTTAGTCCTTATCAACAATTGTTAATATGACTAGGCTGTTAATACTGGTATCTTTTAAAGGTGTTTAAAAACGTTATTTCCCCCCCTTAGCTATTTTTTTTGGTATCTTCATAGTTGTTCCCATTCACCAGCACAGTTTCACTGGGCTGATACACACGTGTCACAATAAGGGGGTTCTCTTTTAATGCACCAGACTTTATCCTGTCATTGCTGTACACTTTTTATGCTATGAAAAAATAAAGATTTATAAATAGATCCCTAAATAAAAACACAAAATGCTGTATTTTACCCAAAAGTGAACAGCAGATTATTTCTTAGAGCCTGATCATAGACAAGGGAAAAAAAAGAATCCATGTGCTAATGTCCCGTTTAGAACTGCTGAAATTAATTTCAAAATACATTAAGAACCATATTTTACTTAAAGTTCAACATACAAAATTACCATCTCAGTGGGGTGAGATAAGGTGGGTGAGGTGATATTTTGTATGGGACCATCTTTTGTTGGTGAGAGAGACAAGCTTTCAAGCTTACACAGAGCTTACTTGAAAGCTTGTCTCTCTCACTAACAGAAGTTGGTCTAATAAAATATATTACCTCACCCACCTTGTCTCTCCAACTGGTCATAATATTTGGAGAAAAATAAAATGATTAAAGCAGCAATTCTATGAGTTTACTCAATGACAGAGTAATTCACAAAATAAAATACAATAAATAAACCAACCCTCAAAAGAGGGGCCGATCCAAGTCTATTATGCTTCACACATATTGCAGCTATCCTTCTATCAACAATCGACATGAAGTCAATAAGCACCCTTTCTCCTCCAGAAGAACTTGTAGCCAACTGTGAGAAAACTTCCTGCTCTCATTTACCCCTCATACATCTCAATAGTTGTTGTTTTTTTATAAACCATTGTTAAACAATGAACTCATACTGCTTCCTAGTGGGAAATGGGCTGCTGGTTAAAAAGTACCACACTACATAAACAATAATCACTTCCTTAATAATATCAAGTTGCTACCTCCCACATAAAAGTCAGGAAGTATTACACTTCATCTCTTTCCACTAGGTATTCATTTAGGTTTTTATACAATTGTATTTTAAGAGAGACTTAACACATAGATTAGTATGAACATGAATCTGAATTATGAGAAAAATTTTGAACTCACTCTTAGGCAGTGGCCACAAAAATCAAATCTAAGTATAATGTAACTTAAGTTTAAGTATTAATTATCCATCACTCTCTGCTGAACAATTTTAATTATGGATGTGTCGATAGCAACTCCAATAATCAAGGTCACATTGAGATTTGAGCTAAAGCAGTGGTTCCCAATCTTTTTTCTGCAAAGGAGCCCTTTGGCATCTGACTAAATTTCTAAGGCCCCTTTCATTTTTACATTTAGTTTCCTGTTGCAGTTATTGTATTAGTTAGGTTACTTTATTATTAAAACAACACTCACAAAGGAACCAAAAGTAAACAGTCTGCAATTATAACAAGTTTATTTATTATAGCAACCATTAAACTGTATATCAAAGTATAGGTAGGTATCAAAGAACATTATGGAAATACAGTCATCAAACATGGTATGACAATTAAGAAATCATAGGTACTGATATAAAATATAACTATGGTAGTTTTGTTAAAAAACTCATTTAAATTTAAAACTGAAATAAAAGAAACGTATTGTGTTACTCGGTGTGATGGAGTGGGCCCACCTTTGTGAACACAATCTTGATATATTTTGCACAATATTTGAAAGTTTCAGCCTAAAGATCTTGCTTTGTATCTATATCTTGATTTTAATGAGATGAGTGCTGAGAAATCACTTTCATGCAAATGCAGCAAAGAGAGTCTTGTGGCACCTTATAGACTAACAGACGTTTGGGAGCATGAGCTTTCGTGGGTGAATACCTACTTCGTCGGATCCATGCAAATGAGTAACAGCAAATGGAATTAAAAAAACACCACAGCTCTGTTTGACAGCGTTGGATACTTTGACTTCCGTTGCAGCCAAAACTGGATCAATGAATGCTTTGTAAAGTCCATCTTCAAATCTCCATCACACAACAATTCCATTAGTTCCTCCTGTCTTCAATATTCAAATCCTTTGATGGTTTTGCTTTTATAGCAAAGAGGTGTTGAATCCAATTGTTGGCTTCTTCACAGGAAAATATCATCATTCTTCACAGGAAAATATTCTTGGAAATTGCCCTTGAGGTTTATCAAATGCCAAAAAATGTTATGTTTTGCATTTTTCACCTAACATAAATCTAAAAGATAATCAGAATTGTCATTTGTCACACAACACCACAACTGAAGCTTTATCATTGTTTCTCCTTAGTCTTGATCATCAAACATGGTTATTGATATTCCTTCCCTGGAGACCTAAATTCAGTTAAACTAACGGAGAAAATATGTCCTTCAAGTATGCCAGCTGTGACTGTCTAAAAGGTGCAATTTGTCTCTCTGAAAATTCAAAAGGATAATCCATGGAAAATTACGTCTCTGAACAAACAGGCCAATATCTTCCCTCAGGGGAGAACCAATGGACTTCGGTTTGTAGAAGTAATGAAGAGTGTTCACTTCCCAGGTTACTGCAGAGTGCTAAATATGTACAAATTCATAGTACATGACAAAAAAAAAATCATGATTTTATCATTTAACACTGCCTTTAATTCTGCTGATTTTTTTGCCCCCAATGATTCACATCATATGCTAGAATGGTACCACTGCATTTTTGGTGACACGTGACATACTCGAGTGACAATTCCACTCAATATACACCCACCATAGCTTGAGCTTCATCAGTACACAGACCAACACAACGCTTCCGTAATAAAAAAAAGTTATTCAAAAAATATCTTCTGCTGTTATGCATGTGGGCAAAGGGTGATGACAAATCAAGTCTTCAGCCACCTCATCAAAAATATACCAAACATATGCAAGAAGGTTAGCAACATCTGTTGATTTGTTGATTTGCAAGGCAATATACAGACTCAACTGCAAGCGTAACACCAGTTTTTCCACATTATCACTCATATTCTGCTAGATATTGTATTGTTCAACAGGGGAATAATCTCTAATTGCTTTCCTTGCTTCTCTCCTAGCATTATGTTTAACATGTCCTTCACTGCTGGAAGAATCAGTTCTTCAGCAATTATGTGTGGTTTTCCAACTTTAGCAATTCTATAGCTAACTTTATATGAAACTTCAAGAGCTTTATGACTGACATGGTTTGTGTTAATAACACGCTGTTTTCCAGCCTATAAGTCGCTTAATGTTTGTTTGAAAAATTCTACAGGCTAATCTATGTACAGAACATGTTTTGTAACTAAATGTCAGCAGAGTTTGGCTAGTTTTAAACACTAATTAGAAACCATTTTGTAACACAAAAAACTGTGTGGCAACTATATATCTTCGTCTATGACACAGGTAAAGCCAAATGTAATGTAAAGCTCATCATACTTTCTCCTCTTCTTTGTTCTTTCATAAAGTTTGTCACCTTCCATATTTTCACATTTCACACCAGTGACATGTGTCAATGATGTTTCCTTATTACTAGTTACACTTCTGTTGTCACTTTGATCCTCGTTGATTTCATGTTTGTTCAATAGCAGATATCTTTTTTCTTCTTATTGGTTCCGTTTTTTAACACTTGTCCATTTTTGTAACAAAACAGTTATTTTCATTTTAACTAACATTATTTTCAGTAAGCTTAGCTATGGAGTGGTTTAAAGCCTCCGAAAATACACATATATACTAATATACAGAGTTTAGTTTAGTGGTCTCAGGATTCCCTGAAAACCTATACATGTCACTTTATCTGTATTTCTGTTTCCCCTAAATGGGGCTATTACTTTCTGAGGTTTCAAGTATCAGAGGGGTAGCCGTGTTAGTCTGGTTCTGTAGAAGCAGCAAAGAATCCTGTGGCACCTTATAGACTAACAGACGTTTTTGCAGCATGAGCTTTCGTGGGTGAATACCCACTTCTTCGTATTCACCCACGAAAGCTCATGCTGCAAAACGTCTGTTAGTCTATAAGGTGCCACAGGATTCTTTGCTGCTTCTGAGGTTTGTGAGTCTTGAAATGCATAGCAGAAAGAGTACTTCTAAATGCTCACAGGGGGGTTTAGTCCTGAATGTGCAAGAATTGGTACTACCGGAATGCCCCACCAGCATGACCTCCCATACATTGTGCATATGACATCACAGTGTGTGGAGAACGCCATTTTGTTCTCACAGTGGCATCATCTGTGCAGCAAAAGTGCTGGAACGCAGTTTCAGTGAGTTCTGACCCAGGCTCAAGGGATGGACCCCCACATAACCCATGGCGGACCCCACTTTGGGAACCGCTGAGTTAAAGTATTAAAGTCCCACTATTTCTCATTTTAATATTTTGAGTTTAGTTTCCAGGTTTAAGACAACTGGGTGGTGTCAAAATGCGACTAACTTTGCTGATCTCCCTTTTTAAAATTTAGGCCCAGTATAACCTTTCTGCAGAACTACCAGAGTCCACAAACTTCTCTCTCACTCACACACAGACACATGCTCTAACATATTCGCAAAAAGCACTTTGTTTAACTTGCAAAAACAACTATTCCTCTAGTTCATCACAGTGTTTTAATAACCACCAATGGAACAGTGCACCCAACACCTATTTCAACTATGTGATATAACCTCTTTGGTTCCGTTAACAGGCTGCCTCCATTTCACACAGCTATTGCCTTTATGCCTCCCCTACAACCTGCCACTACTCTAATTTTCAGAACTTCTGGGGAAATGCTAAAGTTCACCAGTGAAAGTCCTGGTCTGACCAATCTTCCATGGTTTCATGGAACATGGCTTCCTCTGTGGTGAGCCATGGAAAATTAGACAGAAAAACTGCTTCAATAACAGAGGCAAGAGCTCTGCAAGGTTCCCCACTCCCTCTTAATACAATACACCGAATAACCAAAAAAGACGGTCTAATCAGACTCTCAGAACAAATGTGTAACAAGATGACCTGTTGCAGACACAGGAAAAAGAATGGGTAACACAATAATTCAGAACAGAATATAATCAAAATATTTTGAAATCTGTGGACAGCAGAAGGGGATAGCAATAGTTTTATTAGAAAGATTTCTAGACTCTTGAAGTGATCATAAATAAGGGAGCTGTCTTTCATCAGGAGAGTGATGAACCCCCAACAGTCAAAAGGGCCGCCACAGCCACCTAGCATGAAAACCCTCATCCCTGCAGCCAGCTCTCATCCCATGGTTGCTTCCCCCTCCTCCCTTTAAATATATTTTCATGAAGTCCAAGTTGGGCCCTTCCATCTCCACCTGCTGGGATTGTGGCCTCAGGTGAGGGAAGTGGCATGGAGTTTATGTGAGCCTTCTCTCATGCCCTGACATACAGCTACCGAGCACAAAGCAAGTATTTTTTGCCTTTTATGCACTACCCTACATTTCGATCAGCCCAGATCGCGAGATATGCAGACAACAGAGATCTGAATAAGGCTCTTTATATTAACCTGAAACATTTCTAAAACACTTTCTTAAACCATTTATACAATTTGTTTATTTACTGTATTTCACTCAGCTTAGAGAGAAAAATTGAATATTGGTTTTAGTTTCCAATAATCCATTTCACTCTCTGGTTCTCCAGAACTAGCACAATGTTGTTCTGTTGAAGTTTGCAACTATTCCGGGAAATGTTTATATCAAAGATTTTCATTATATTAAAAAATATTTAAAAAACTGTTGTAAATTACAGGTTTTAGAAAGTTCCTTTCCCTCATTTCATCTAGCAGTGGTTGCCATTAAAGCACTGACTGCCAACAGTTACTAAACAGACCAGTTAACTTTATGCTTAGGTTTAGGAAACTTGGTAATTGTATCTGTTGGCAAATAATAACTTAATACAAATTATAACTTAATATAATTCAATTAACTTGACAGTGCCCCTTTAAAATGTGTCTGTCACCCATATTACAGCTTATATTAGTTCAAAGTTTTTTGTTTTTATTTGAAGGTTACTTTAAAAAACCCTGGATAGTTTTGAATTGCTCACTGAAGACAAATTTGAGAAAGCATTCTCATTCAGTGTCTAATGAAGCATTCATATGTTAAAATCACAACTTCCACCACAATGTATTTACCCTCTCCCCCACCACCCTCACCAGTGCTTTCATTGTTCATTTACATTGCATGTTTGGGTTCTAAATAAAGTGTCAAACTACATACGGAGGAAGTCCCACTCTCCCCCTTTTAAGCAGCAAAACAAAATTAGTGCTCTTGAAATGAAAAGAGCAATTTAGAGTGTGCTTAGCTCAGAACCCTATTATATTTTATATGATCTTACTTGGATGTCTCCATGATATCCACAAGATTCTCTGGGGAACATGTCCACATACTCAACAAACAAAAAATTCTCAGCTTTCACTCTTCTCTGTGACTTCACACTGCAAGCTACTTTTGCCCTGTATAGCACCAAGCACATTGTCAGTGCTTATCAACATTACACATAGGTCTATTTCTGTAACAGTGATAAACTGGGCTTCTCCCCCGTGCCCCTCAATTTGATTTTTAGTTTAGGAATGTTTAAGAAAGAAAACAACACTATATTTTCCATTAATCAAGTAAAAGAAAAATTTAAGACAGTGGTTCTCAAACTGGGATCGGGACCCCTCAAGGGGTCTCAAGAATATTACATGGGGGGTCGCGAGCTGTCAGCCTCCACCCAAACCCCGCTTTGCCTCCAGCATTTATAATAGTGTTAAATATATAAATAGTGTTTTTAATTTATAGGGGGGGGGTTGCAATCAGAAGCTTGCTATGTGAAAGGGGTCACCAGTACAAAAGTTTGAGAACCACTGATCTAAGAGGTTATAATGAACCACTTCCTATTGTTAAAAATGCAACAATGACAATTCTAACTGTGTACTAGACAGAGGGTCAAATTCTGCCCTGACTTACACGCCAAAAAGTAAAGCCTTGATCCTACAAACTCTATATGTGCTTAATTTTACTAATGTGAATAGTCCATTAAGCACATGCTTAGTTTTACTACCATGAGCAATCCTATTAACTTCAATCGAAGTACTCATAATAGTTAAATAATCATGTACATAAGTGTTGGCAGGATGAAGACCTAAATTAGGGCAGATTCTAGTCCAGAGTTCTAAATGCACAATTATACAGTTTTTCCTTGTAAAACAAATTGCAAGCATCTATGTAAGAAAATTTACACATATTGGGCTAATATGTCAGCTGTAACCAAGATTCTAAATGTATACGTGCAGAACTTGGTGCCCAACTACCCCAATTTATACACCCAAATAATGTTTGGGTGCACAAAATACGCATGTGAAAAATAATTACTACAAACCTAGGGCCCAGTCCTGCACATGAGTAATTTTATTCATGAGTCATTTATTTCAATGAGGCTACTCATGTGAGTAAAGTTATTTACATGATTGCAAGCCACTTTTGAAAATATGGCCCACTGTATATATTTAGTTCAATATAATAAAGCACATCCATGCAGAACAATGCATGTATTCAAATTATTCCTTAATACATTATCACTTAGTTAATACCCACTATAGATCATTTGATTAGTATGCAATGCCTAACATGCAGCAATTACTCCAATGGATTTGGTTAGAAAGTTTAATGTAGTAGGTTTAGAAGTTACCTTATCTAGGTGTGGGTGTGTAGTCTGCACATGCTGCAGCTTTTTCTGCAAACTGAAAACAAGTAAACTTGAACCTTCCATTGTCTTAGAGTACCAGAGTCAAACACTTAGCTACTTTGTGTTACTAAAGTATCGAAAGGACTACAAGAAATATATAAACATAAATGAAGCATTATCTAGTACAGATTGAATTTTACACTAACAAGTAGGACGAAATAGTAAAAATTATATTTAAAATATTGTCGTACTTAGTTTTACTTTGAGATATATATGCAATTCTACAGTAATGTGTACCTATAAAACTTATCTCAAAGTGTGTTTTGATCACATATACATAAACCCATACACACATTTTATATTTTATAATACATAGCAGCAGGCATGGAAATTACTTTAATTACAGCACACTGAACAGATGTGATGAGAGTCATATGAGAATCAGGGAGACCAGAGAAGAAAAGGTAGCAGTAATCTATGCAAAAGATGGCCAGAGTATGGTCAAGCATGCTGGAGAAGCAACAATTGAATGAAAGACAATTTTTTGAGATACAGCATAGAAAAAGCCAGGAAAAAAAAGTAACAGTCTTGCCATCACCATTCTGACTGAGAATTGGATCAGTGATCACTAATACAGATCATGTAAACAATGATTTGATGACATATACAGAATTTTTCCATAGGCAAAAAATACTTCCTCCATCAAGTGCCTTCTTTATACATCTTGGCTTTCCTAAATCTTATTTTAAGAAAAATATTGCCTATATATTTATATCTACCTACACTTTCAGAATGCTTCACGTGGGGTAGAGGGAAATTGTAAAAGGCACTGCTGTTACGCTGTGAGACAGAATGCAGATAAACATTTTCCAGCAGATTATGTCTTCAACAATTGTAGCATATATTCAACTACAGGGAGGCCAAGGACTTCAAAACAAAACATCTGCAAGGTTTTAAGAACAGTGAGGGGTAAATAGGTAAGAGTGAGTTTAAAAGAGGGGAGGGGGAAAGTTTGTGTGTAGACAAGCTGTTGGAGTGAATTAGTCACCCCAGGGGTCATGATAAGGAGGGTGTCAAGTTTAATCCTTCTCAGCTGGTTAATCTTTGAAGGATTTTCTCTGTTTTGAAACTATACAATACATCTAATGTAAAAGGAGGAATCAAATACCAATAATTCAATTTTACTTGTTTGTTTATAGCTATGAAATGATGTTTGGCAGTGATTAACGTCGTTTCCATAACCCAAACACAGTAAATGGAAAGGATCTTTTGATTACTTGATGACATTTGCTACTGTAAACAAAAACAAAAAGGGACAAAGACTAAAAAAGGGACTCATTCTTAAAATAAATCAAAGCATTAAACTACTATACAAGTTAAATTTATGCTCAAATGGCAAAATACGTGGAGAGTTTACATATCTTAGTTCTAACATATGCACAGACAGCTAGCAAAAAATACAGTTATTTCAAAACCATTATTATTTGCAACAAGTGTTCACTTTAATACGCTACAAATGCAATAAATCAACTCTCAGCCAACTTTTGTGTCAAAATGAAGGGCAAACTGAGTCATCCAAACAGTATCACTAAGAACACAAGGCAAAAAAATCAATGTAGTCCTTTCTCTACTTTAAATCATGTTTTTAAAGTTATTAGGGCATGGGGCAGGAGAAAGGACCTGTAGCATTTACTAAAACAAGATATACTACGTGCCAGCTCCCTTCCGGCTCTGCTAATCAAATTAATTCGTGTAGACGAGCCCTTCCTCATTCGTGGTACAACTTGTGGAGACCAGTCTTTTGCAAACTCCAGTGCCTTTTATTTCCCTGTGTGCATTTCCACCACCACCTATATACAGTTCTGTACATTTCAATACTACTCAGATAGCCACCTGGGGGATAGCTAGCTCCTGTAGCTAGGTGGGAACAGTGATCCCTAACTCCTCCCTTTCCTGTCCCCCTTTCCTGTTCCTTCCTGGTAGCTTTATAGGCCTCCTCCCCATAAAGCTCACAGGTGATTACCTTGCAGCCCTTTAATGAGCCATACCCTGCCAGCTCCAATTACTTCCCCTTAATGGGAGCTGAGCTAGCAGGAGTTGAGCTAACAGGGGCTGGTTCAGTGCCTCGTAGGCCAGCACCTTGTTACAATTCCTAACATGAGACACCCCTGTTACTTCAGTCCCAGTCCTTTCAAACACAGAATATCAAATTGTATGTTTTGTGGTGCAGGATAATCCAATAAGGACTAACGTGAGGCCACAACATAAATTTTTACTATGGCCAAAGACTCTACATTTGAACCTACATCTCCAGGAAAGATGGGTCAGAACAACCCCAAATTTGGGGGGGGTTCAAAATTTGAATTGGACTTTTGTGGCTCAGACTCATTTCTAACCTAACAGAGAAAAGGCTTATGCAGTAATTTACTGTGCTTAGAACCCTCAACGGTCTCTCACTTTAGATTTAAGTTTACCTGTAAAATCTATTCTCACTTGATTATAAATTATTTAAAAGGAGAAGTGCTGAATGGGGCAAAAAAGGTATAAGAAAACTATGTTAAATAAATAAAATATTTTTACACATCTTGCACTTTTGCTTTTCTTGTGTCATTTTTTGGTCTTCATCCACATTGTGTATTACAGGGGAAAGAGGTACAACTGTATTACTTGTCAACTCAGTGCATGAAAATAAAAACAAATGCTGATCACTCAGATGCATTACCAAATAACATGGCTTGTTAGAATTGTGACTTAAATGTCACAATTTTAATTGTAGAAGAAATATTCAAAATGAAGTACAGTATGATTTTAACACAGAGCCTTAGTTCGGGTTCAGGCTTATATCAGTAGTTTGAGTACACATTTTACTTTTCAAGAACGCTAGAGGTAAAAACACACTTTCAAACATTAGAAACTCAGGAAATTCAGAACGAATGTCTCAAATAAAGTAATCCATGCTCCCTCAACTCTGTCCCTGTACAAATGTCAGTTTACCATCACCTACTTTGCATGTAGTTTACCTAAAATGCACAACTCAGAAACTGGTTCTATGGTTTCATGCATATGTCTCCAATATAAAGTGTGGTTATTTGTCACTGTACACTTTTGTTCTTTGCGTGCAAGTGCTCTAATGTGTCTAATTATAGATTGTGTGCTTTACCAAAAAAAATACAAATGTAAGAACACAAAGAAAGCTGAAACACAGCGTAACTCAATGGGCTCAATTCTGAGCCCAGCTATGAACCTTCAAAGAGTAAATGGGTGTAAGGATCTACACCCTGCATGGAAGGAGAGCAGCTGCCAGTGGGCTGCTATTCCTCCCTTCCATGCAGGTGCAAGGAATGGACTGAATCCTGGCTTCCACCCCCACAAGATGCTGGCCAGCTGAGCAGTGGTGGAGAGAGAGTAAGCTGTGTCAGGAAAAGGACTCTTGCAGTTTTACTTCCTCAATGGAGTAAGCAAGGGCAGCTCTAGGGATTTTGCCGCCCCAAGCACAGCAGGCAGGCTGCCTCCGGTGGTTTGCCTGCGGAGGGTCCGCTGGTCCACCGGCTTCGGCGAACCTCCCAAAGCTGCAGGACCAGCGGACCCTCCGCAGGCAAGCTGCCGAAGGCAACCTGCTTGCTGCCCTCACGGCGCCGGCAGAGCGCCCCCCCCCACGGCTTGCCGCCCCAAGCACGCGCTTGGCATGCTGGGGCCTGGAGCCACCCCTGGGAACAAGTGGGTCGCAGGATCTTAATCATAACTCAGTATCACAGCTTGATCCCTGCCTTGTTCCTGGGGCAGCACAGGTATATGCTGTCTCTTACTTGGGCTGGGCTTCACTGCAAGATGCCAATCCGACCTTATGATTAAGGCTATGTTTTTTTTCCCACGGAGATCACAGAAGTCATGGAATCTATGACTTCAGACCTGGCCGCTGGGAGCTGCAGGGTCCCAACGCCTCCTGCAGTGGCAGGGAGCTGTGAGGTACCCCTGCCACCTGAGGTAGCAGTCCCTAAGCTAGTGGCCCCTAAGCTCTCAGCTGCCATGGGGAGCGGGAGTACCCTGCAGCTCCCAGCTGCCTCCCTGCTTCCACCACGTGAGGGTACCCCTGCAGCCCCCGGCCCACCCTATGGTGGCAGGAGGACCCTGCAGCTCCCCACTGCAGTGGTTGCAGGGGGTTTCCCGCAGCTCCCCGCCGCTGGGGAGGGTGAGGTAAGGGGATCCCGTAGCTTCCCTCTGTCACTGGTGACAGGGTGGGGACCCTGTAGCTCTCAGACCCCACAGGTGGTGGGGCCCCAGAACCCCCAGCAATCCCGCAGCTGCCCAGTCCCTACTCATTTTATCATGAATATTTTAAGTAAAAGTCAGGGACAGGTCACAGGCTTCCCTGAATTTTTCTTTATTGCCTGGGACCTGTGACTTTTTCTAAAAATATCCATGACAAAAATCTTAGCCTTAATTATATTCAGACAATCTAGTTAATTAAGACAACCTAATTGTGAGCACTGATAAAATAAAACTTTATTTTATGGATAGGTAAGGTAATATAGTCTGATTTTCTGTAGGCATTATTATGTGGGAGCAGAGTTAAAGTAGTTTGAGAGCCTTATTTGAGAAGTACTTGTAACACCTTAGAGACTAACATTTATTTGAGCATAAGCTTTTGTGGGCTAAAACCCAGTTCATCGGATGCATGCAGTGGAAAATACAGTAGGAAGATATATATATATATAGATATAGATATATATATAGATATAGATATAGATATACACACATATACACACACACACACACAGAACATGAAAAAATGGGTGTTGCCATACCAACTATAAAAAATGGTTACTCACCTTTCTGTAACTGTTGTTCTTCGAGATGTGTTGCTCATATCATATCCAGTTAGGTGTGTGCGCACGCCACGTGCACGGATGTCGGAAACTTTTTCCCTAGCAGATACCTATCGGGTCGGCTGGGGAAGCCCCCTGGAGTGGCGCCGATATGGTGCTCTATATAAGACCCAGACGGCCCAACCCCCCTTCAGTTCCTTCTTGCTGGCTACTCCAATAGAGGGGAAGGTGAGGGGAATGGAATAGATATGAGCAACATATCTTGAATAACAACTGTTACAGAAAGGCAAGTAACCGTTTTTTCTTCTTCGAGTGCTTGCTCATATCAATTCCACTTAGGTTACTCCCAAGCCTTACCTCGGAGGTGGAGTCAGAGTCAAGGAACCTCAGATTGAAGAACTGCCCTGCCAAAGGCCGCATCATCACAAGAACGCTGAACGATGGCGTAGTGCAGGCCTGCACAACTCGTAAAGCGGCGAGGGCCACATTCCTCCAAAGAAAACAGCTGAGGGCCGAAACCTCCCGGCCCCGCAGAAACACCCCGCCCCAGGGCCGCCCAGCCCTGCGGAAACAAACCCTCCTTCCCCAGCGCCGCCCCACCAAAACAGCTGTGGGCCAAAAAGGAAGATTGGGGGTGGGGAGGTGATATTTTATTTTAAATCAACCAGGGGCCCCCAGCTGAAGAGGTAGCTGGGAGCCCTCAGGGGCAAATTAAAGGGCCCGGGGCTCCGGCGGCTGGGGGAACCCAGCAGGGCCGGCTCTAGGTTTTTTGCTGCCCCAAGCAAAAAAAAAAAAATTTGGCTGCCCCCCGTCCCAGCCCTGAGCTCCCCCCTGTACCCCCATGCTGCCCCAGTCCTGGGCTCTCCCCCCACCCACACCCCCTGCCACCCCAGCACTGGGCTTCCCCCTTTCCTCCCCACCAGTGCCCGCCCCCCCCCCCACAGCTGCCCCAGCCCTGGGCTCCCCCCCACACCTCCTGCCACCCCAGCCCTGGGTCACTGGTAACTCACTCCCAGGGTGGGTCATTCAGCCGGAATTTTGGATGTGCACAAAACAGACAGGATTGGTTCCCATATAGTTACAGAGCTGCAGTAAAGTGGAACAATTTTCAACTTGTGTGATAGGAGAATATCTGGATGCATATTATAAGACTGTCCTCCATAAATGAGGAAAAGTTGAGGTGCCTTTATTATTCTTTTGTTCCACTCTTTCTTTCTATGGAGAATTTGCCAATGCAATATCACTGTCTTCCTTTCAAACAAACAAAAAGGCAATAGCTGTTGAAAATAGCAATTCCAGTCCTAATAAGCATTTCTTGCTCAATTTTATCCTACTTTTTCTACAGCAAGTTACAGTGGATCAGTATATTTGATTTGGGAGAAATGAAGTAACAGCTGCCCAAACTGAGCTTGAGCACTCCTGAATTTTGAGGTGCTCAAATCTGGAAGGCAGGTGCTGAGGGTGGGGGGGGCTGTCGGCTCTGTGGGGGAGCATGGCAGCAACGTGTCTGGAGCTGCTGGAGCCAGACACGCTGGACTGAGTGGCACGGTAAGGGGGCTAGAGGTTGGAGAAAGGGTAGGGGGTTCCGGGGGGCAGTCAAGGGACAGGGAGGTTGGATGGGGCGGAGGTTCGGGGGGGGCAGTCAGGGGACAGGTAGCAGTTGGATAGGCATGGGAGTCCCAGGGGTTCATCAGGGGACAGGTAGGGGGTGAGGTCCTGAGGGGAAGTCGTGGGGGATCTCAGGAGGGGGCAGTTGGGGTCAAGGAGAAAGGAGGTTTAGATAGGAGCAGGGGCGGCGCCAGGCCCCAGCATGCCAAGCTAGTGCTTGGGGCGGCATGCCGCAGGGGCGCTCTGCCGGTCGCTGGGAGGGCGGCAGGCGGCTCCGGTGGACCTCCCACAGGCGTGCCTGCGGAGGGTCCGCTGGTCCACCGGAGTTGCTGGACCAGCGGACCCTCCGCAGGCACGTCTGCGGGAGGTCCACCGGAGCCGCGGGACCGACGACCGGCAGAGTGCCCCCCGCGGCGTGCCGCCGTGCTTGGGGTGGCAAAATTGCTAGAGCTGCCCCTGGTTAAGAGCAGGGGTCTCAGGAGGGGGCAATTGAGGGACAAGGAGCAGCGGCATTTAGATAGGGGGTGGGGTCCTGGGAGAGGGGTATCAGGGGACAAGGACCAGCGGTGTTAGATGGGGGTGGAGGTCCTGGGGGGCAGTTAGGGCAGGGGTCCGTGGAGGGGGCAATCAGCGGCCGCGGCCAGGGATTCAAAGGGCTCTGGCCTGCCTGCAGCCGCGGGGAGCCCAGAGTCCTTTAAATCCCAGCCGCGGCCGGGAGTCAGAGGGCTCTGGGCTGCCCACGGCTGTGGGCAGCCCAGAGCCCTCTGACTCCCGGCGGCGGCTGAGATTCAAAGGACTCTGGGCTCCCTGCGGCTGCAGGCAGGCCAGAGCCCTTTGATTGCCCGCCGCCGCTGTGGGCAGCGCAGAGCCCTTTGATTCCCTGCCGCGGCTGGGATTCAAAGGGCTCTGGGCTGCCCGCAGAGCGCCCTGTGCGGGGGGATTCAGAATCCCCCCGCGGGCCGCACAGTGAGGCTCCGCGGGCCACATGCGGCCTGCGGGCCGCATGTTGTGCAGGCCTGGCGTAGTGGGACGTGAAGGTGTGCACCGAGGCCCACGTGGCAGCCCTGCAGATTTCCTGGAGAGGAATGTTTGCTAGAAAGGCTGATGATGATGCCTGAGCTCTCATGGAGTGAGCCGTGACAGCAGGCGGAGGGACGTTTGCCAAGTTGTAGCAGGTACGGATACGCGCAGTGAACCATGAAGGTATCTGCCAGGAGGAGGAGACCGGTGTGCCTTTCATCCGCTCCACAATGGCAAAGAACAAATGGGTTGTCTTACGGAATGGCTTTGTTCGGTCTATATAGAAGGTGAGCGCCCTCCTAACATCCAGCGAATGGAGGTGTTGTTCCCGAAGGCCGGCACGTGGTTTTGGGTAAAAAACAGCAGGAAAATATCCTGACTTACATGGAAACGGGACACCACTTTTGGCAGGAAAGCTGGGAGAGGTCTCAGCTGAACTTTATCTTTATGAAAAATGGTATAAGGTGGTTCACACGTGAGGGCCTGTAGCTCAGACACCCGACGTGCCGAAGTGATGGCCACTAGGAAGGCGACCTTCCAGGAAAGATAGAGAGGTGAGCAGGAGGCCAGTGGCTCAAAAGGAGGGCCCATAAGGCAGGAAAGAACCAAGGTAAGGTCCCAGCAGGCACAGGCAGCTTCGTTGGAGGATGGATTTTTTCCAAGCCTTTGAGGAAACGCTGCACAACCGGGTGTGCAAACACAGAGCGCCTAGCCGCTCTGGGTGGAACGCAGAAATGGCTGCAAGGTGAACCTTAAGGGATCCAAAAGCTAGGTGCTGGTCCTTCAAGAACATGAGGTCGTCTAGGATGCATGGGATTGAAGCCTGGAGAGGGGACACCTGCCGCTGAGTGCGCCAACTGGAAAACCTTTTCCATTTAGCTTTGTAAGTAAGTCTAGTCGAAGGCGTGTGACTTTCCAGGAGCACCCATCTTACCGAGTCCGAACAGACATGCTCAGCCTGGTTCAACCATGGATCCTCCAGGCCGTGAAGTGGAGCAACTGAAGGTCCGGGTGTAGGAGACAACCGTGGCTCCGCAAAATGAGGTCGGAGCTGAGAGGCAGACGTAGGGGAGCTCGGAATTGACAGGTCCAGCAGGATAAGGTACCAACACCGGCGTGGCCAGGCAGGGACCACCAGTATGACGTCCGCCTTGTCCTGGCGGACCTGGAGGAGCACCTTGTGGACCAGCAGAAATGGCGGGAAGGCGTAAAGCAGTTGGTCCAATCACGTGATCAGGAAGGCATCTGCGATCGAGCCCGGGCTGTGACCCTGGAAGGAGCAGAAGGCTGGGCACTTCCTGTTGGTCCGCGAAGCGAACAAGTTGATTCGGGGAAACCCCCAAATGCGGAAAACAGAGTGAATGATGTCCAGGGGAATCGACCATTCATGCGTGAGAAAACGCCTGCTCAAGCTGTCCGTCATACGTTCTGGACACCCGGCAGGTATGAGGCCTGAAGGGTGATGGAGTGGGCTAAACAGAATTCCCACAGAAGAAGGGCTTCTTGGCAGGGCAGCGATGACCGGGCTCCGCCTTGTTTGTTTAGGCAGAACATGGCCGTGGTGATGTCTGTTAGGACTGCTACGCAACGGTTTTGTAAGCGGGGAAGGAATGCTTGGCACGCAGGGTGAATCACCTTCAACTCCTTGATATTGATGTGCAGGCACAGCTCTTTTTCGTGCCATACACCCTGCGTTGTCAGGCTCACGAGGTGCACCCCCCATCCCAGAGCAGATGCGTCTGTAACCAGGGTCAGGGTGGGTTGAGGGTACGAAACAGGACCCCGGCACCCACCATACGGGGATCCAGCCACCAACATAGGGGGTCGCATATGCATCTTGGGACCGTGAGCACGATTATCCAGATTGTTGCGGTCTGGTCGATATACTGACACCTGGAGAAGCCTGAGTCTTAGTCTGGCATGTTGCACTACGTAGGACAGGATGCCATGTGACCCAGCAACCTGAGACACTGCCTCGCTGTGGTGGTGGGAAACCTGCAGAGGCTGGTAACTATGCTTGCTATAGCCAGGCGCCAGGCCTCCGGGAGGAAAGCTTGCGCTTGGTTTGCGTCCAGGACTGCCCCGATGAACTCTACTGTCTGGGTAGGGAAGAGGACAGATTTGCTGACGTTTAGCATGATGCCCAAGCAACTGAACTTGTCCACGACTAGTTGCACTTGAGACCAGACTTGTTGGTGAGACCAGCCCCGTATAAGCCAGTTGTCGAGGTACGGGAGACGTGCACGTGGTGTCGGCGAAGAAAGGCTGCCATGACCGCCATATACTTGGTGAAGACCTGAGGGGTTGTGCACAAGCCCAACAGGAGGGCTGTGAACTGATAGTGTGTCTTGTTCATCACGAAATGGAGAAAACATCTGTGGGGCTGGGTAATCGAAATGTGAAAGTAAGCATCTTTCATATCGAGGTTGGCATACCAGTCTCCTGAAACCAGTGAGGGAATAATTTGCGGCCAAGGAGACCATGCGGAATTTCAGGTTGACAATGTGCTTGTTGAGTTCCCTGAGGTCCAAGATGGGCCTTAGGCCTCCTTTTGCCTTGGGGACGAGGAAGTAGCGGGAGTAGAATCCCTTGCCCCATAGCTCGAGGCACTTCCTCTACTGTCCCTAGCGCAAGGAGGGGTTGTACCTCCTGGATGAGGAGTTGCTTGTGAGAAGGGTCCCTGAAGAGGGATGGGGAAGGAATGTGTGTGGAACAGAAATGGATAGAATATCCCGCCTGTACTGTGCGGAGGACCGAACGGTCCAATGTAATGAGGGACCAGGCATGCTAGAAATGGGATAGATGGTTCAGAAAGGGTTAATTGTCCGGGATGTGAGCTGGTAGTCCGTCCTCGAGTGTATCTTCAAAATGGATGCTTAGGGCCCAGAGGTGGCTTGGATTGCCCTTGACCCTGCCGGGGGGAGGAGAGGGAGAAGAGGGGGGCAGATGGGACGTGGGGACGTGATGGTCTATGCTGAGGGTACCTGCTTCTCCGACATGAGAAGTCCTGCCTGGGTTTAGGTGGGAAGGGGCATTGTTGCATGGTCTGGGGCTTAAACGGCTTTCTTTAAGTAGCCAGGATATGCATGCCCAAGGATTTAATAGTATTTCTTGTATCCTTCAGGGTATGCAGGTGGGAATCTGTTTGCTCTGCAAACAGGCCCTAGCCATCAAAGGGGAGATCTTGTATGGTGTGTTGCACCTCAGGCAGAAGACCTGAAGACTAGAGCCAGGCATTTCGACACATGGCGATGTCGTATGCCAGAGTGTGTGCAGCTGCGTCTGCAGCATCGAGGGAACC
The DNA here is from genome assembly GCF_016161935.1 of Mauremys reevesii. Lineage (NCBI taxonomy): Eukaryota > Metazoa > Chordata > Testudines > Geoemydidae > Mauremys > Mauremys reevesii. The sequence goes on along the minus strand of NC_052628.1, from coordinate 90,038,643 downwards.
CTGAAGGGAGGTTCGAGCTACTAACTTGCCCTCCTCGGCAAAATGGCCCTCAGTTCTGTATGAGCCTCCGCAGGGAGAAAGTCTTGGAACTTAAAGGACCACAGACCACGAGTTGAAATTATATCTACTGAGGATCGCAAGCTGGTTCGTGATCCGTAGTGAAAGGCCACCAGATCTTCCTGGTCGCCTGGGGTAGCCCCTACCACAGGTGCTGACTCCACGGGTTGCTCCAGGTCTGGAGGAGGGCGGCTAAGGGTCACCTCAGGAGGCCGGGCGTCTGATTGTGTTGAAGGGCGGGCCACGGGAGGGGCGCCATGGGCCTGATGATATGCCCAGGGGGTCCAAAATTGCTACTGGGGTTGCCAGTGAGTCATGACCAAGGCTTCTCGGGCCTGACTGGGGAATGTCTGAGGCCCCTGAAACTACTGGAAGGGGATTGGGAGTGTGACGGCCAAGGGGGAGCGGTGTGTGAATGGAGCGAGGGGGGCACCGAGTCCCTTGACGGATGAGGGCCGTCCGGTGATCGGCGTCAATGCTGACTGTGACCATGACCGGTGCCGTGTTGAAGAGCAGTGCCGTGTCGGGGAGCGGTGCTGTGAAGAGGATTGGTGCCGCGAGGTTGGCGAGCACGATCTGGACCTCGAGCGGGACCATGTTCTGGCAGTCGACGACAACCTTGAGCGTGAACGGTTCCGAAGGTCCTGGCTGCGGGACAAGCGCCGTGAGTTTAACCGGTGTCTTGAATCAGACCGGTACTTGGAGCGGTGCGGGGACTCAGAACGATGCCGGGAACTCAGGGTGGGGTGGAGATCCTGGTCTGAGAGCTAACAGTCCGAACATCGCCGGTTTGCCCCCAAACAGTACCAGGACTCGGGCCGAAGCCAGTGCTTGAATCGGGAACACCGGTGCCGTCATTTCGATGAGCCCTCTGGCGGCCTCAAAAGTATCTGGAGTGGAAGGCAATATAAACCTCTTCCACTTGCCAGTCCCACACCACAAGGGACCTTACATGAGCAGACTGAGGTCTAGTGGCTTTGTCAAGTTTACAGGCCTGGTCCAAAGTTTGCTCGGTTGGGGCCGCAGCGACCGCTTCGGGCCCAATGGAGGGTCCTCCCAAGGCTTGCTTTTTTCAAGCGACCAGGGAGTGGGAGTGGTGCCGGGGTGGATGTCTTTGGGGCCCAGAAGACCGTTGGTCCCGAGGCGGACGCAGGATCTTTTGCGATGTGGCTGGTACCATTGGGGGAACACTGCGCAACGAGGCGCTTGGTCCCGTGTCTTGGGAGGGATGCAATGCAGACTCCATGAGGAGTTGCTTGAGGCAGATTTCCCTCTTTTCTTTGTTTGGGGCTTGAATGCTTTCCAGATCTTATACTTGTCAGCCTTATGGCCCTCCCCCAGACACCTAAGACAGGAGTCGTGGGGATTGCCCGTGGGCATTGGCTTGTTACAAGAACTGCTGGGTTTGAAGCCGTGGGACGGCATGCCCCAGAGCCCTGCAGGGCAGTTGTTGAAGGGTGGAACTGCCCCCAACTACTAAACTACACTTAACACTAAGATAGCTATCAACAATTAACTAACACAGGTAACTACTAAGAGAAAGCTAGGGATTAGTAGAACACTTGATAAACAAAAGGCCACTGTTCCAACAACCATCAAGGGCGGTAAGAAGGAACTGAATGGGGGTCGGGCCAGCAGGGTCTTATATAGGGCCATATCGGCGCCACTCCAGGGGCTCCCCAGCCGGCCCAATGGGTAGCTGCTAGGGAAAAAGTTTCTGACATCCGTGCACATGGTGCGTGCACACACCTAACTGGAATTGATATGAGCAAGCAGTCGAAGAAGAACAAGAGTAATCAATTACGGTGGGCTATTATCTGCAGGAGAAAAAAAAAACAAAAACTTTTGTAGTGATAATCAGGATGGCCCATTTCCAACAATTGACAAGCAAGTGTGAGTAACAGTAGGGGGGGAATTTTAGCATGGGGAAATAGTTTTACTTTGTGTAATGACCCATCCACACCCAGTCTTTATTCAAGCCTAATTTAATGGTGTCCAGTTTGCAAATTAATTCCAGTTCTGCAGTTTCTTCTTAGAGTCTGTTTTTGAAGTTTTTTTGTTGGAGTATTGCGACTTTGATGTCTGTAATTGAGTGACCAGGGAGGCTGACATGTTCTCTGAATGGTTTTTGAATGTTATAATTCTTGACGTCTGATTTGTGTCACTACGCAAATGAATAAATGGACACAAATCAGACGTCAAGAATTATAACATTTGGCTGTAGTTAACAACTTTTAGGTTCTCTAAATATAACATCTCCTTGTTCAATTCACTTCAAATGTTTTTTTAAAAAAAAAAAATGTACCTCACTCCTAGGTTATTAAAGTGAAGATCAACTAAGCATTTTAGACAAGAGGCCAAAATCTGGTTTATAACGGAAACTCAGTTGCAACCTTAAAGTGATAGCATCTATTTAGTGCAACCATTTCTTATGATTTCCTGTGTAATCAATTGCTAAAATAAAGATTTTAAGTTATACTGTACCTTATCCCAGATAAGCTGTCAAAAGCATGCAGATCTAAAACTTCACAGAGATCAACTCTAAAAGAAAAAAAATAAACCCATAAAAACAGTCTTCATACTTCTCAACTTAAATATTTTATAGTAGTAAACAATAATGCAAAAAGTTCAACTACAACACAGGCTTGTGATGTTTGACAGACACAAAGCTATTTGAATGACTTCATTCACCAGATGTAAAGGTATTGGATAATTGTCTCAAAGCAGGCTATTGCGATGATTCTTTTGTTGCATTTTTAAATAGGTTTCCAGTGGAAAAAATAGTATTAAATCACGTAATTAAAGACTTATCATAATATAAATGAACAAGGGGCCTGACTTGACTTTGCAACCATAACATACTTTCCATATATTTTTTGCCTGTTGTTTCCCAGATTTTTAAAAAAACAAAGTGAAAACTAAAAACAAACACAATCTGCATCATGTGGAAACATAATCCCACATGGGTCAGCTGCTGGGCTGGAACCTTTAGATCTTCTATGTGCTCTAGTCACTAAAGGGAGATGAGGCAAACATTTTGAGTTTCACAGCTGTTTGCTGACAGCACAGGAATGCTGAAATTCAGGAATCCTCAAGTTCTATTCCAGGTTCTGAGAGGAGTTTATCTAGTGGTTTCAAACCCTTCAGCCCTTATTTTCCTCTACCCCCAAGACTGACAGACCCCTTCTGCCTCAGACTTCTCCAGCCTGTTCTTACCCCATGTCCCAGGACCTCAGGTCTTCGTTCCTGTGTCCAGCACATCAAGCCCTGGTGTGGAGCCAGGAAGAACAACTGTAGGGAAAGTCCTACTCAGACTCTGCAGCTATGGCCTAGAGCCAGGGGCGGCTCTAGGCACCAGCAAACCAAGCTGTTGCCTAGGGCGGCCAAGGGCGGCGGCGGGAGGCTGGGGACCTGCCGCAGTCATCTGCCATGGGCATGCCGGAGGGGGCGGGGCTCGCCGGCTCGCTCCGACCGCAGCTCCCGCAGGCGCGCAGCCGGGGCCGGACCCGCCCGACCCGACCCGCGCCCCGCCCGCCGCCGCGGGAGGTTCGCCCGCTGTTCCGGTGGAGTGGGCTCCGCTGCTGCAGTGCGGCGCGCGCTTCCGGGCCCGGTGTGGACCTGCCGCTGAGGGAGCCCGGGAGCGCAGGGAAGAGGGGGGACCGGGACCGGAGAAGGGTGGTGGCACACCACGCGCTGCCTGGGGCAGCCTAATTTCTAGAGCCGCCCCTGCCTAGAGCATACTCACTAGAATTGGAATCTGAAGAATTTAGTTGCCAAACTAACAAATCTGTCCTGAGCATGTGAAAACAGATTTTCAAAAGGTTCATAACTTGGCCAAATTTGGGTGGAATTTCATGAGGACAGCAAAAGGCACACCCCCAAGCCAAGGCAACTCCTCTTCCAAACTTGAGGTCCTGGCTTGAAAGTGTGGTGCTAGAGCTTCTCAACAACACAGCTACAAAAGTGGTTGGTTTGTTTTGTTTGGTAAAAACAGGGGCAAATCTATGGATTATCCCTAACTTTGTTCTGAGAAATAGCTGAACAATTTTTGCAGAAATTCTTGATCTCCGCAATCCCCACCCTCCCAAATTCAGCCTGAGGCAGACACCCAGCATGGAAAATTTCAGTCTGGCAAAATAACAACTGCATACAGGGTCTTATAACAGATAGTGTTGGACAACCTTAACTATAAAAGTGTTTCTACCTAGGCCTCCTATCACACACACACACCCCTTTTCAGAAAAGTACAGTATACATTCCCTTACATTCCAGTTCAGGTGTCACTGCTAGGACAAAAGATTGGCTTTACAGAACTGGTTATTTTGTTATTGAAAATATGAAAGCAAGGATATGGCTAAAAGGAAAAATCCACAGGCCTCTGGGTCTTGGCCAACTATTATTATTAAACATGCACCCACCAACAAGTATACAAAGCTGTTTCTAGGGTGAAAGATTTTTAAGGTACAATGCATAGCATACATAAACTTCTTCTTTAGTTTATGACCAGCTGTGTCTGAATTGTCTGTTCTCAATAGTACTCCATAAACTCATACTAAGGTCGCAGAAACACTCAGGCAGATTGTAAATGCTCCTACCTCTTGCATAATATTGACTGGGAATGGACAGAAAAAAAATCTTATTTAAAGGATGTGCGCTCTCAAGTACCAGGCTAATAAGCTAATTTTACTGTTAATATAACTGTCACTATTTCAAGTTTTGGACAGACAGTGCAAGATAGAGAAACAGTGTCAATCTCTGAAGAGTATTTAACTAGGAACATAGGAGTTATAGATTCATAGACTTTAAGGTCAGAAGGGACCATTATGATCATTTAGTCTGACCTCCTGCACAATGCAGGCCACAGAATCTCACCCATCCACTTCAATAACAAACCTTTAACCTATGTCTGAGTTACTGAAGTCCTCAAATTGTGGTTTGAAGACCTCAAGATGCAGAGAATCCTCCAGCAAGTGACCCGTGCCCCATGCTGCAGAGGAAGGCGAAAAACCTCCAGGGCCTCTGCCAATCTGCCCTGGAGGAAAATTGCTTCCCGACCCCAAATATGGCGATCAGTTAAACCCTGAGCATGTGGGCAAGACTCACCAGCCAGCACCCAGGAAAGAATTCTCTGTAGTAACTCAGATCCCATCCCATCTAACATCCCATCACAGACCACTGGGCATACTTACCTGCTGATAATCAAAGATCAATTGCCAGATTAATTGCCAAAATTAGGCTATCCCATCATACCATCCCCTCCATAAACTTATCAAGCTTAGTCTTAAAGCCAGATATGTCTTTTGCCCCCACTACTCCCCTTGGAAGGCTGTTCCAGAACTTCACTCCTCTAATGGTTAGAAACCTTCGTCTAATTTCAAGTCTAAACTTCCTAGTGTCCAGTTTATATCCATTTGTTCTTGTGTCCACATTGGTACTAAGCTTAAATAAATTCCTCTCCCTCCCTAATATTTATCCCTCTGATATATTTATAAAGAGCAATCATATCCCCCCTCAACCTTCTTTTGGTTAGGCTAAACAAGCCAAGCGCTTTGAGTCTCCTTTCACAAGACAGGTTTTCCATTCCTCGGATCATCCTAGTAGCCCTTCTATGTACCTGTTCCAGTCTGAATTCATCCTTCTTAAACATGGGAGCCCAGAACTGCACACAGTATTCCAGATGAGGTCTCACCAGTGCCTTGTATAACGGTACTAACACCTCCTTATCTTTGCTGGAAATACCTCACCTGATGCATCCTAAAACTGCATTAGCTTTTTTAAACGGCTATATCACATTGGCAGCTCATAGTCATCCTGTGATCAACCAATACTCTGAGGTCCTTCTCCTCCTCCGTTACTTCCAGCTGATGTGTCCCCAATTTAAAAGTAAAATTCTTTTATTAAATCCCTAAATGAATGACCTTGCACTTTTCACTATTAAATTTCACCCTATTACTATTACTCCAGTTTACAAGGTCATCCAGATCTTCCTGTAGAATATCCCGGTCCTTCTGTGTGTTAGCAATACCTCCCAGCTTTGTGTCATCCGCAAATTTTATTAGCGCATTCCCACTTTTTGTGCCAAAGTCAGTAATAAAAAGATTAAATAAGATTGGTCCCATAACTGATCCCTGAGGAACTGCACTAGTAACCTCCTTCCAGCCTGACAGTTCACCTTTCAGTACGACCCGTTGTAGTCTCCCCTTTAACCAGTTCCTTATTCACCTTTCAATTTTCATATTGATCCCCATCTTTTCCAATTTAGCTAATAATTCCCCATGTGGAACCGTATCAAATGCCTTACTGAAATTGAGGTAAGTTATATCCACTGCACTTCCTTTGTCTAAAAAAATCTGTTACATTCTCAAAGAAGATCAGGTTGGTTTGGCACGGTTTCCCTTTTGTAAAACCATGTTGTATTTTGTCCCATTACCATTGACCTCAATGTTCTTAACTATTTTCTCCTTCAAAATTTTTTCCAAGACCTTACATACTACAGATGTCAAACTAACAGGCCTATAGTTACTCGGATCTTCTTCGTTAGAAGACACAGATGACAAAAGCTCCTGATCTACCATTACTATATATACTTTTATCGTGTCCCCTCTTATTTGTCTCCTTTCTAAGACAAGCAATCCCAACATTTTCAATATAATTTCATGAGTTTTTCCAGGTCCTAATCATTTCTGTGGCCCATCTCTGAACCCCCTCTAATTCAGCATTCGATTAAATTGAGGAAGACTGAAATATAGCTACACTTCCCTCTCCTAAAAAGCTATTTAGCGGGCAATATGATCCATGTAATGTTTTAGATTATATATTACACCTCTACCCTGATATAACGCGACCCAATATAACACAGTAAAGCAGTGCTCCGGGGGGCGGGGCTGCGCACTCCGGTGGATCAAAGCAAGTTCAATATGATGCGCTTTCACCTATAACATGGTAAGATTTTTTGGCTCCCGAGGACAGCGTTATATCGAGGTAGAGGTGTATTATGTTTCCTTCTTCATAAAGGAATTTGAAGTTGAAAGATGTTGCAACAGTGACTGCAGAGCATCTCTTCCGCCACTATGCAACAAAGGGCTGATTGCTTTCTACTGCTTTTCCCTCTTATACCCTGCGTACAGGGTGTATGCATGGAATTTAGGATTTGTCTTATTGTATGGATGTCATGATAAGTATGACCAGATCAGCACAAACATAGATATCCAGACTTCAGTATTGTCCAGCTAATATGCCAAGTTTATCATCATCATCAAATCATGTACAAACTGTGAGAATAGTCTCCCCCCCCCAACTGAACTTGGAGTCAAGATTGTATTCTCATAGACATTTTTCTCCCTGTCTACATGGCCACCTGTTTCAATAAGAATCACATATGCCAACACACATACCATTACCAAGGTTACAGTCTCTAGATTCATGGTACTAGCAATAGTTAATGGAATCTATAGTTTTGCTGCAGAAGTCTACAAAATATTGCAGAAACTTTTAAAACCAAAGCTGCATAAGAACAAAGGAACTACTGTAAAGAGCCAGATTTATAAAAGCACTCAGCATCCATAAAAGGGGATGATTTTCAAAGAAGCTCAGCTCCCATTTAGACAAGTAAATGAAGTGGCCAGATTTTCAAGAGTGCTCAGCATCCAGCAACTCCCCCTGTTGCCTATGGTAACTGGTGGATGCAGAAGAATTTTGAAAATCTAGCCCTAAATGTTAAAAAGCCCACTGACTATTTTTTGTTATAAAGAGACACATGCTGATTTAACAAAAATTATTTAGTTAAGATCACCAGAAAAAGCAATAAATGAGCAATGGGAAACACTCCATAATTGAGTTTATGATTAAGGGCCCTCTGTAGCATTGTTTATTCTTGTTCCAAGTATTCTTCAGCAGAATTTAAAAGTTAATAAGAAAGGAGTGTGAAGTTGTAGAAGCTTCTTAAACACATTTCACCTTCCTAGTTGAACAAAGAACAAAAACAATATGAGGGTAATCCGTATAAACTAACATGACAGTCACTGCAGAGAAGACTTTTAATAGTACAACTGTTTAGCAGCAGGACAGAAAACTTCCAGCAAGGAGCAGCTTGCAAGCAGAATTTCAAATAAGTTAAATCAATGGACATGTTAACAAGATTAACATTATTGGAAATGTAAAGCATCCAAACACTGACCATCAGCTAAACTCAGACACACTACCATCTGAAAATTTCTTTAATAAAATTCCATGGCGCTATCAAAAAAAAGCAAGCCTTTCTACCTATCTTCCTATATTGGCACCGACCATAGTCTTATCTGAGCACCTCTCGTGAGTAAGAATGGCAACAACCTCTCTTCCCCTTCCCTGTTAGTAAGAAGCAAGCTTTGGGGTTTGTGTTTTGGTTTTAATAATTACTGAACACACAAGAGAAGACTGTTGGTGCAAGTAAGGGTACTATCGTGGGAGAGTGTGGGAAAAAGGTGTATGTTTTGTATTTAGTTCTGAATGCTGGGAGGTTAGCCATTCTTATTTCATCTGGCAATCTTGGGCCAGCTCCTGTCTGCTACACCCACAATTCTCCCCCTATTGAGCAACAGTTTCTTTGTTCCACTGACAAAAGTCATCACTATTAAATTTCATCCTATTACTATTACTCCAGTTTACAAGGTCATCCAGATCTTCCTGTCCCAGTCCTTCTCTGTATTAGCAATACCTCCCAGCTTTGTGTCATCCGCAAACTTTATTAGCACATTCCCACTTTTTGTGCCAAAGTCAGTAATAAGAAGATTAAATAAGATTGGTCCCAAAACCGATCCCTGAGGAACTCCGCTAGTAACCTCCTTCCAGCCTGACAGTTCACCTTTAAGTACTACTACCGTTGTAATCTCCCCTTTAACCAGTTCCTTATCCACCTTTCAATTTTCATATTGATCCCCATCTTTTCCAATTTAGCTAATAATTCCCCATGTGGAACCATATCAAATGCCTTACTGAAATCGAGGTAAATTAGATCCACTGTGTTTCCTTTGTCTAAAAAAATCTGTTACCTTCTCAAAGAAGGAAATCAGGTTGGTTTGGCACGATCTCCCTTTTGTAAAACCATGTTGTATTTTGTCCCAATTACCATTGACCTCAATGTCCTTAAATGCTTTTTCCTCAAAATTTTTTTCCAAGACCTTGCATACTACAGATGTCAAACTAACAGGCCTATAGTTATTTGGATCACTTTTTTTCCTTTCTTAAAAATAGGAACGATGTTAGCAATTCTCCAGTTGTATGGTAGAACCCGAGTTTACGGATTCATTAAAAATTCTTGCTAATGGGCTTGCAATTTCATGTGCCAAGTCCTTTAATATTCTTGGATGAAGATTATCTGGGCCCTCCCGATTTAGTCCCATTAAGCTGTTTGAGTTTGGCTTCTACCTCGGATGTGGTAATATCTACCTCCATACCCTCATTCCCATTTGTCATCCTACCATTATCCAACTGGTACCACATCACTGAAAAGCTATGTAAATGACCTAGAGATTTCTACATATAAGCCTCAATTACAGCAAGATTGCCAGCTGCTTCAATGTATCAGAGCCATCTTGGCTGTGTCTACCCTAGAACTTTTCCAACCAGTGATGCTCCTCCAATGGCACTGCTAGTGCAGAAAGTCTCAATAACTGAAAGCCACTGTCAGGTCAAATTTAGCCCAAAAATTTAATTAAGTTTTTGCAAAATCTAAACCCAATACAAGTATAATAAGGGATTTATTTTTTTAGTATTCCAGTGTTGATTAAAAACGCCTAATTTTCTTTGAATGTATGCATTTAAACCTTACTAAGTCTGGAAATGACTAACTGGAAACTGATAGTATATTTTCAATTTCTAAGCTGAAATGTAAAGAGAAAGCGAACAGCATGAGACTTCTTTTTAAAAGTGTTAGTTTTAATCTAAAGTGCTGATAGTAAAATAGGCAAGGAGTTATTTAATTAGTTTTCCTTTAAAATGAATAGAACTAAAAAAATATACAGCCATTTGTCACAACAGAAATAGGAAGTGGCAGCAAGTGATACTGCCCAATACTAAATATTACCTTGATCTTTGAGTTTCTAAAATTTTGACAAGTCCATTTATTGACCTGAAAAAGGGTGGGGGAAAAAAGGAGAAATTAGATGCGACTAAAAACTGAATTCTATAATGTAGTGAACTAAGCAGGGAAATGAGAACCAGGAACTCCCGAGTAATAATCCAATTCTGTTATTAAATTGTTGTACAACCCTATAGCAATCTCAGTTTTTATTTCTCTCTCAGCTTGCCAGGGGATTCATTATCCATGACAGAGGACTACTGTTACAGAGGACAGATTTTATTTAAGCAAAATTTCTCCCCTTAGTACATGTTGCTGGGCCTAAACATTTTTACTTTTATTTAGGACATTTTTTTAGTTAAAGTGGTGAAATGGGATAAGACTTTTTCAAACTCAGTTTTTGGTGTGTGTTTTTTCATTCCTCACACAGGATGTGGGGATATTGTGCTGGCAGCAGAAGACATTTTTGCCTACACCTATAACCACTAATCTTGTCCAGGTTATTTGTTTATTTACTCACAAATGATAATTATTCCTTGCCTCCACAGATATCTATTAATTATTTGTAAAGGTATCTTTAGAAATATTTAAGTATTTATACAAAAAATCTGAAATCTGAAAAGTTAAAAAGGGGTTATACAGTTACTAGATAAGGATGGTGCACAGCAATCACCACATGAAAAACACCAAGATTTGTGGAAGTACGTAATTGTATTGGAACACTATTTAATCTCTCTCTCATGTGAGCAAATAATTTGTGTCATGGTAATCATGCAATCTCCAATCCCTGTGCCAGTCATAAGAAGCAGAAGTCTTTACATAAACAAAAAACTGTCAGTCAGTATAACTTATTCATACTATCAGTTTCATACCTGACAGCTGTTCTTATTTTATTCAGTTCTTCTTGTGAAATCAAATCTGTTTTATTGATGATTATTAGATCAGCTAATGCAACCTGCCTACACAGGAAGACAAAATAAAAGACGACTAAAATGTATACATTCATTTTCCACAATGCAAAGTTACCACACTTCCCATGCCCTCAAAAAAAAAAAAGGAGGGGGGGGGCATATCATGACCAAAGCAAGAAAGTCTGTATTGAATTAGGAGACCAATCAATATATCAGTTAGACCACGTAGCACTTTCTGATATACTGCATTGTTGACAGGGTCAGGGAGTGTTCTGCTACTAAAAACATTTCTTGCAACTTCTTTGTAAAATTATTGCATTAAAACAATTCATTTTAAATTACAGTATTAAGGACAAAGCTTTTTTTATTAACACTGTACTCGTAAATTCTGTACATCTTACTCTTCATAAACTATGAATCCACTAGCATTTTTTCCCCAAATTTCCTACTGATGATATCACCAGCAAAGTCAGATCATCAGCATTTTAATAACCATGTTGTCTGACTCTGTGCAAAACAGGTCAAGATTAGATAGTGATTAAAATACCAGTGGCCTGTCTACACTAGTGATCCCACTGTTACCACCACTACTGGAGCTGCACTGGTATGTTACAAGAAAAAAGCAACGGCAGATGAGGCCATGCAAAATAATGCTCACTCCAGTGTAGAGGATTAAACTGAGATCTTTTAGATCTCTAGTACTTTGGGATAGGCAATCTATGAACCACTTAGTCCCTCTTACAGTCTGAATTCAAGATATTAAGCAACAAAAAAAAATTCTAAAGCTGTTTTTAAAGTAAACCTCTTAAATTTATTTCTTTACTTTTCAGTTTACTTTGGGCATCTGACAAAACTTTGTACATAGCCTATTTAACTATATAGGCAGTTCCCCCTGCCATTTACACGGAACTTTTTTTTTAAAAAAAGAAGAAGATAGGATTGTAAAATCCAGATGCTGGAAGGGGGACTAAAGTGCAAGTGCAGCACTTGAAACTACTTTTGTGTGTGGGGTGAGGGTGGTGTTTGGGTTTTTTAAACAAACTGACTAGATCTTAAGGTGTATGCAGTTGTTTTTGTAGCCATGTTGGTCCTAGGATATTAGAGAGACAAGGTGGGTGAGGTATATCTTTCACTGGACCAACTTCCATTGGTGAGAGACACAAGCTTTTGAGTTTACACAGAGCTCTTCTTCAAGATCTGGGAAATACTCTGTGTAAGCTCGAAAGCTTGTGTCTCTCACTACCAGAAGCTAGCCCAATAAAAGATATTGCCTCACCCACCTTGTCTCTAGATCCTAAGTCGACAGTGAACAAATGCACTGGGATGACTTTCACTTCCTATGAACATTTACACACTGAAGTTGCTAACTTTTACCAATTTTATATTAATAGTTTTTATACCGATACCTAGTTGCTTCATTGATAAGGCCATCAGGTTTTTCCTCTGTCAAATGCTGAACAAAGATTAAAAACAATTATTACATCAAGAGTATTCATGTAACAAATACCCACTTAAACATACATCAAAATCAAGGTAAAAATCAGTTTTAGATACATTATTAAAGAAATTAAGGGGGGGTGATATCTAGAGTATTAGAATGCCCCAACTCATCTTTATTATTTATATAAACAAAGTGATGATAAAAACCAGACATCCACTCTTTCCTTCAGTTCAAATCTGTTTCTTTACCAACATTTTTCTTTTGTTTATTATCGCAGGATTGCTGTAGAATGCTGAGCTGTTAACAGTTGTTGTTTAAATGTTTAGGTTTATTGTGAGGTAAAAAAAAGCATTAGAACCCATGTTGTGCATTAGTTTACAGAGAAAAATTAGGTATTTTAAGATCAAAAGCTAAATAAAAAGAGTAATGTATATTTCAAACAAATAGTAAGTTATTTATCGAGGTAACTGCAAGATGCCTACGGGTTATTAAACTAGTTTGGGGGAAATCACGCATTAGAATCTACCACTTTACTTTTTTGTTTTAATTAAATTTTGCTTATCAGGTGACAAGTTATATCTTTAACTGTTGCCCCAGGTCTGCATGGGTAGGCCACCATCACCCAGTAAACCTGTCATAATTTCTGTTTCAAAGGACTGGGGTGCACAAGAGTTCATGTCTGATGAGCCTGTGATAGTTGCACAGGATTGTGATTATCCCATTATCTGTGCTCTCCGCTGACCCAACAATCAACTATACTATTTTAAAATTGATTTGGTTTTAAAAAACCTGCTGATTTAAGGTGGAAATAAATTCCATGACATGCACATCAATTTAAAAAAATATAGGAAACTACTCGTTCAAATAGATTGGTTAGACATCTAACATGACTTGGTCCCAAAAAAATCCTATTGCATAATGTCAGTCTATTTTTTTCCCTAGCTTTTTAAATCAAAACTGTTTTCTAACTGAATTGTTTAAACAGGCTATGCAATAACAGGAGGACTAGAATGAAACCTCTCTTCTGACCTTTTCTCTGTAACTCGCTACTCATTGATTCTATTGCATTAAATGCTGTCAGATTTGTAGCTCTGAAAAGAACAATGTCAGTGGCCTGAGTGTCAGGTCCTGAGAGTAGAGAACTGTCATTTCAAGTTGTCCAATCGTTTGCCCATGATTAAAAAATGAATATTTCAGATTGCTGGGTGACAATCCCATTAGAGTGATAGCCCATGATATCAATTACCACTTCAGTTTCAATTTGGCTGGCTGGCCACAGGGTACTATTTCTTAGCTCTGCTTGTGATGGGTTGGGTCTGTGAAGCATGACACCCTTAAATTGCTGCCTATTATCCCAGTGTCATTACTTGTATTGCCTTCAGAATTCTTTGAATCACAAGTAGCTGCTGAGGTCAGGCTTTGCAACCAAAAGAAATGGACAAGTTAGCAAATTCTCTATACAAAGCAAAAGTTATTTATCTGGCGTATGACTGAGAAAATTTAAAGTTTCTATTATCCTGACAGTATGTCAGTTTTGCGCCGGTTTATTGATTTAATAATGTAAGAAGTTTCTTCGGGCTAGCACAGATATTAAACATTTACTATGTGTTATTTCAAAACTTCTTACTGTTGTTAGCCCTGTACTCAACAAATGTAAGAACATCCACTAAACCCAGAAATTAAACAATTATAGTATTCAGGTATACACGACTCTGCTCTGTGCAATTAAATTAGTTTTGCTTCAATATAAAGGAAAACGAAAAATCAGCATTTTGCAACTAACGAAACGTCCAGCATAATGGATTGAAAACAAGTGTGAGAATCAAAAGGTACTAATCCTTGCTCTGCCACTTCTTGTATGGCCTTGGGCAAATCATATAATCTCTCTGTCTCAGTTTCTTCTTTAGTAAAAGGACTAAAACTTATCTCATAGCAATGTTATAAAGATTAATTGGCTAGTGTGCGTAAAGGCTTTTGAAGATGTATAACATTTATAGTGCTTTACATCAGTGCTTCTCAAAGCTGGGCCCCCGCTTGTTCAGGGAAAGCTTTTGTGGTCCGGGCCAGTTTATTTACCTGCCGCGTCCGCAGGTTCGGCCAATCGTGGCTCCCACTGGCGGCAGTTCGCTGCTCCAGGCCAATGGGGGCTGCGGGAAGCGGCACGGGCCGAGGGATGTGCTGGCCGCCCTTCCCGCAGCCCCCATTGGCCTGGAGCAGTGAACAGCAGCCAGTGGGAGCTGCAATCGGCCAAACCTGCGGACGCAGCAGGTAAACAAACCGGCCCAGACCAGCAGGGGCTTTCCCTGAACAAGCGGCGGACAAACTTTGAGAAGCACTGCTTTACATCATTCTATTTGGATAATAAAACACTTTTGCAATGCAAAGCAATGCAATCTAAAGATCGTGTCCTGAACACTGTGCCTTACTGAAACAGAATGTGATGTCCGAGCACTTCTGATCATCTAGAATTCTCTATCAGAATTATCAGAGAGATTATAAACTTCCACTCTGGGTACCTCTAACTCCCTTGCGTAAAATGTATCTAATGTTAGGAATGTTTAAAACAAGTTTTCAACTTCCCTCCTTCTGATGCCTCACTATTCTTGAAGCTATCCAGAAAACAGAACTAATGACAAATGGCATGCTTTAATTAATCCTTTACAGATAGTGTTAAAAGTTTAAGTACTCTAGCTATTTTGCCAATTATTTGCAATTTTATTTTCATTCCACTGTTCTACATTTCTCCCTCACCAATTGTATTTTGAAAGCACTGAAAAAAACTTCCACAGAATTTTGTAAACTTTACAGCTAGTATATTTTATCACAGTTTTTTCCATTGTTTTACCTCAATGTTTCATATTTGTCTCCCTCACACATGCTTTGTCCATATTAGACCCTTTCTAACCAGATTTTGGAATATTAGTAAAAACATTCAAAGGTCACAAAAATGTAGACATAACACCCTAAGGAGCATAGATCAAACAAGGATATCAATGAAAGAATTCTCTCTTAATATTTTTATTTCTCTTTAAACACCATCCTTCAGTTTACCTAGAATATTAAGTATCTAGATGTTAAAATCAGGGAAACTCAAACATTTTCATAGTGTAGATCACATCTTAATTGCACCTGGTTTCATTTTATGATAATTGTGGGCCACCTCTCGTTTCACTCAATCTCACAATATCCCTGTGACAATTACGCTAATTGTCTGAAATTGAAAACATGTATTTTTAGCTCTCTAATTTCAAAAAGGCTAAAACTTTTTGGATAGTCACAGTACCTACTGTTCTCATTTCAGTTCTCTTTCCTATCTCCTCTGGTCCTCTCTCCCGCCACATACATGTTTTCCTGCCACCCGGTCCTCGCCTCCATTTTCTTGCTGTACGGTCCTCCATTAAACTGAATATATGCCTGGCGTCCTGGCTCTCTTCACCTTTGTACATACTGTCTTGCTCCCTTCTTCCTAGTCCCCTAGATACTCGTTTTCTAATGGCAGTTCTAATTCCACTGATGACTGCCTATTCCAGTTCCTGAGATCAGCTCCTCTTTCCTTTAAAAGTAGCACTGATTGTTGGTTGGGACCAAAGAGAATCTTCATCTTTCCAGCCAATTTTACAGTCATCTAAGCACCTGTTTGCAATGAAGAGCCTGGGTATCTGTATAAATTGCTAGAGACTAAGAGGAACAAGTACCACCTGACCTAACAGTTCTCAGCACAGAAGCGCTCTGCAGATAACAGCTTGCGAACTACTGTATAATGCTATTTCTTCTTCACCTACAAAGCATTACATTAAAGGGAAAGAAGAGGCTTTTTAACACCTCGTGATTATCTGGATGAAACAATGCTGCAATTTGTTATGAAACTGCAATTGTAACAGCTTCACACACCACAAGAATTAGCATATTAGAAGTTAGCCCATAAACAAAACATGTAAAAGACCATCACGTCTATCTACTGTTTTGGTTTACAGTATTTTTTTAAATATTACTATCTTACCTGCAATCCATACTTAGCATCAACAACAGACACAATACCTGGGGAAAAAAAGTTTGTAAGTGACATCTAGAATGAAGAGTACTGATTAAGAAATAAACTGAAAACTGCTAAGAGTATGTTAGCTTCTTGAATAATTACAGGGGCAGCAGCAACCTCAATAGTTAAGGTTACACAAGAGTTTTTATTCTAATCCCACTTTCAGTTACTTATAACCTCGCAAAACTCTCACCAATCTGGTTGAAAATATTGTAATTGTTTCCTAATTATCTAGGTTCTTATATAGTGCTCATCCACTGTGGTATGTGAGGGTATGTCTACACTACCAGATTAGTTCGATTTAACTTAATTCAAATTTGTGGAATCGACCTTACAAAGTCGGATTTGTGTGTCCACACTAAGGACACTAATTCGACTTTGTGAGTCCACACTAATGGGGCAAGCGTCGACATTGAAAGCGGTGCACTGTGGGAAGCTATCCCACAGTTCCTGCAGTCCCCGCTGCCCATTTGAATTCTGGGATTTCCCCACAATGCATGCTGGGGGGAAAAATGTGTCGAGGGTGGTCTTGGGTAACTGTCATCATTCAACGTGCTTTCGGACATCTCAAGGGGAGATGGAGGAGCTTACTGACTCGCTCGGATCTCAGCGAAACCAATATCCCCATTGTTATTGCAGCTTGCTGTGTGCTCCACGTGTCTGTACCCTGGTAAAGGTGACTGTCCTATGCAATTAACAACCCCCTTCCCGCCCCCCCCCTTTCACAGACAGTCTTCTGTAGAAAACCTTGACGGAAATAGTAATTAATAGCAAACTACTTTTAGTAATCAACTACATAGTTAGGGGATGAAACTGGGATTGGGGCTTCGGTGAGCCAGGAAGGGAAGGACTTCTCAACATTTAGGGAATGAGAGCCTTCTTGTTTTTGTGCACTCTGCAGGGGTGCAGTGACAGTTTTCACGGCCCCTGTCGCCCCTCCTTCTTGTTACTTTGGGTGAGGGGGGTTTGGGACTTTGTGGCGGGGGAGGGCGGTTGCAGATACAGTGCAGGGGTGCTCTGTCCTCCTGCCTGCGGTCCTGCAGAACATCCACAAGGCGCCGGAGCGTGTCAAATTTTCCCTGGGCATTTCCTGTGTGGCTGGTCAGAACATCCAAGCTCGGACTGCTGTCCAGAGCATCAACAGAGTGGTGCACTGTGGGATAGCTCCTGGAGTTACTAAGGTCGATTTCCATCCACACACAGCCTAATTCGACATAGCCATGTTGAATTTAGCGCTACTCCCCTCGTCGGGGAGGAGTACAGAATTCGAACTAAAGAGCCCTCTAGGTAGAACTAATTAGCTTCCTGGTGTGGACGGGTGAACGGTTAAGTCGAATTAACGCTACTAAATTCGACAAACTCCTAGTGTAGACCAGGCCTGAGTGCCTACCAAAATGGTGAGGTGTACACATAATACAGATGCATCTTTCTCCTTGTTCTAGTCCGCAGGGATGTGAGGAAAGGTGTTGTGGTGGTGTTATAGGAGTAGTATTCTGAAGGAACTGAGGAGCATGGTCATTCTGATCATTTCTGGGAGCAACTTCCAGATACACAGCCACTTGCCAAGAGAACCATCGCCTGCCACACACAAGCGTCACTCAAGTCTGGCGGTGGAACATAGCTGGCAAAGGAGGTAAACAAGAACAGAAGATGTGGTGGTCCCTCATGTAACATGGACCAATCCCAAAGTGGACCAAAACTATGCATTTGAATCAGTATTCAATGAGGGAGCCAGTTAAGAGAAAAGACAATGGAAGGCACTGTGTTTTTGGTGGCCTATGTTATTGAGCAGACAGGCTCTCTCAGACCGCCTAAAAGAAATATATATTTTTAAGAAGAAAATAAGTAAAAATTTGAACAAAATAAGCCCAACTACAACACACTAAATATTTCTGAGAGGCTCACCAATTGGTGCAAGAGAAAGAAAGGGGTACAGAGAACAAGAGTGCTAAAGAAAGAGATTGAGAGGAGGGAAAAAACAAACCAAAGATGGGATATATAGATAAGTAACAAGTTTCAGAATTTCCTACTCTATCCAGATCCAGAAATTCTTTAAGTGAAAAGTACTGTGGAATAGTTTCAATGATGCAATTGATGCCAAAGAAAGTGAATTCCACCAATACAACCAGATTTTGTAATGGCAAGAAGAAATTCCATAAATCATATCGTTAGTGACTGTTTTACATGCTTCTATACAGTGTTACAGGTATCTGCTTACACACATTGTTTTCAGCTTACGGACAGTTTATCATGATGAAAAGTAGTGCCAATGTAATTAAGAGTCATCACTACCTTTGACTTCAGAACTTGGCATGTTTGCACAAGTCCAATAAAAAATTTTTCTAAGGTTTAAATATATTTCATTGAGAAAATAATGAACACGAGGTTACCCGTACATAAATAGCAGCAAATAAGTTTTCACCATGCCTCTGCAATCAAGCTACTTGTTTATTTCTTGAAAAGAAACTGTCCTATTAACTCACACTAAAGTGAGAGAAAATCCCTCACAAGTATTATAGAAGATAAACACACACTTTTTCTTACCATCAAGATATATGTCACTTCCGAGTTCAGCATCAACCCAAAACATGGAGGCCACAGCACCTAACAAGCAAGACATTTAGTTGCAAGATGGATGATGTACCAGAAAACACTCATCTCTAAGCAGTTTTTAAATCACACCTGTTCACAGTTGCTAGTCTTCAACTTTCCAGTTGATACCAGAAGAAAACGAAATCAAGTATTAAAAATGTTGGTTCTCCAACCATATATTTGGTGCAATAATGCTGTTGTGAGTCCTGAAAGCAGTGATAGCAACACCTAAGATGTGTGAGCTCTAACAGGTGCATCATAAAAATAAAAAAAATTCAAAACAAAAGAAACCCCTCAACATGACTCTACCACCATGTCAGCAACCGCATTTCTTAATTCCAAATTCTTTATAGTTCTCTTCTTGTGTTTTTTTTTCCCCCTCCCTTGGATCCCTGCCATTTCACTAAAACTGATCCATCCTTTTGTTCAAAGTAAGGGCCTGTGCTCATCCTCCACACTATTTTCTACACAGTCTCGCACTTCTTCCTCTTCTCCGCACATACTCCTGACTACACTTTCATGATTCTGCTCTCTTACCTCTCTCCAACCATGCATTTAGCATCAGCTTGCCTTGTTGCTCCTTTTCCCTGATCCGTTATCTAGGGTAATGTCATTGGTTCCCTCTTCCCCTGCTCTCCCTGGGTGAGCTTATCTACTCCAAGTTTCCGGTACCCCTCTATGTAGTAGCAGAGAGAAAGGAGGGATTTACAGTGAGAGGAAAAAAGGTTGGATCATGACTTCTGAGAGGAGCTAGTTCCTAATGCAGTCTGCTAGGAACCTCTTTCTTCCCTAATACCCTGCCCAGTTCTTCACATGAGAAAGCAGCGTAGGACATAGATGAAGATAACCCAATACAGCACGCTGGGTTCCATACTAGAAAAGTGCAGCAGTTTAATAAAATCAATTTAGATGCATTTAAACCAGTGTAATACTAGTTCATAGCAACGTATCTTAAATTGGTAACTGAAGCTTAATTGATACAAGCAAGACTAACTGGTTTAGTGCGTCTAGTAGAGGTTTGCAGAGGTTTCACTACATCCATTTTTAAACTGATTTCATTACACCAGTGCACTTTTCAGGTACAGACAAGGCCTGACCAAAAAAAATTCCAGAGGCTGACAGCACTTCAGAAAAGCTGCATCCATTTCTTCCTCAACCAACAGTATGTAAGTTAATAGAATAAGAATTTTCTGACACCATTAGTAATTTCTTAAAAATAATTAAATTTGGTATTATTTCTGAGCCTGGTACTGGAGCCAAGTATCTTTCTGAAATGTCATTTGTAAAATAACTTTGGAAGAGAATGAACTGGTTTCCAAGCTGATTTTATAACAGTTAATTATAAAAATCAATATTAAACAAAATGTTTAATTATTGAAGATTAAAGCTTTCCTTTGAACTAGTAATATTTTGTTGAGTTGATACCAAACACTATCGTTTTGAAGACTTCAGAAATTTCAATATTTAACAATGACATTTTACTTCATTACTGATGGTTAAACAGTGAAATGAAAAAGACGCTGTATTAAATGTCTAAGGTACTTTTTGCAAGAGTAAAGGTGTTAGCACTAGTGGACTGGCCCAATTCTGACTCAGGTTTATATTTATATTCATTTGTATTCCCACAGCAGTTTATGTTGGCTATGGCATTTTTCATATTTCCTTTCACATACATGTGTGTACATCATGTCGCTGGAACTAATTAGCTGTTGCTATTTCCACCCCAGAAGAGGTTGCTCTTCAGTGATAGGTAGTGTTATACAGCTACAAGAGCTAGATTATCTACTGCCTTGCACCTTGTTTGGTCGCTTATACTCTGCAAAGCATACAATGGTGTCAGTGGAGAATTCTGACTTGGCAACATTTCACATTCATATTGGAGAAGTCAATGACTACACAAATCAGTGGAGAATTGATCCCTCAGTCTGTAAAGCACTATAGGATTCTTGGAAGAAGCAGATGCTATTTAATTACAAAGTATTTTCATTTCCTTGAAGAAAAAAATAAGCGTGGGAAGGTAGGCTTTATATGTGCCTCTGAAATAATATGTTCAACCTGTGCGTAAAAAGCAGTCCTGAAAACATGTAGACTAAGATCAGCCAATAAGAGTTAACAAGTCAAAGCCTTTGCAAAATATATCTGCTCTGAGAGGAAAAAGGTAGAGGGGTATAATATTCATGGTTATTCCTGAAAAGCCCTAGTACAAAAAGGGGCCTAGTGTCTTCAGGATAAATGTTATACATTTATAAATAAGACATCATAATTTGTTTTGACATGAACTGATTTAACATGTAACAGTGCCACAACATGAAGAGGAGAAGCTGACAGCAATGAAAGTATTCTATTTTTCAAAGCATCATGGCTCTAGTTAGTGACAGGGCTGTCTAAAAGAATGAAACATATAGGAAAAAACAATGATAACTGAACTAATTCCAATGTCTAAAGCCATCCAACTGAACTGACAAGATGTGGTCCCCCAAGCATCACTTTGTGTCAACTCTGAAATACCTGTCAGATGTTTACAGTGATTACTCATGCAAGATATAGCAAGGGCCACAAGATCTAATGGTTTCCTGATATCTATTGATTTTTTCCCCTAAAATCTTAATAGTTTTCCAATTTGACTGAAATAGGATGTGTGTGTAACAGGGGCTGAATCAATGTCCTTTCTTTTAAAGAAAATTACTTTACCATGACAATTATTTAGCTTTGGACTGAAGAATGTCAGTCTCCTAAATGGGAAATAAGAATTTCCTTCACTTTCCTGGCTAACAACAGGTTTTTAATTAACAGAGGTCAGGGGGAATTTTAAATAGTTTTCCTTAATTTTAAAATCAACATAAACATGTCATTTTTGTATAGTAAAATATAAACAGCACCCATTGAATCATTGACATCTTTTATTACTGGACTGGAAAAAATAAATAATTAACTATATATGTACATTCAGTATGAGAGATTGTCTACAAATTCAGCAATATTTAACTGTGTGCAACCAGCTGTGAACTGGAAGTTTCTGTATATTCATCTGATTCACACATTTAGATAATACATTTGCCTGTTTGACAGTATGCTCTGTGCCTTAACAAAATACAAGTCCATCATTGACAATCCCCATAATCCATGTACATAATATATATAATTAAAGCCTGGCCGACGCCCCTGAGAGAGAGGAACCAGAACAGCCACCTCAGTGGGAGCCACCGCCTGTTCCCCCGAAGTCAAGGGGCGGGACAGGAAGTATAAAGCCCGGCCTCAACCTCAGTTAGAGCCCAGCGGCCGGAGAGGACGCGACGCTCCTGTTCAGGCTCCTGACTGGCCGAGCCTGCCCAGAGCCAGGTACGCGAGACGACGGAACCAAGCCTCCCTCCAAGCAAGGTACGGACGACCGACGGACCTCTCCCCAGCCAGGCAGGTACCCCGGGGTGACTGGGCGAGCCTGCCCGAGCCCGGTACGAGGAGCTGCCGAGCGTTCCTGTGACCCAAGTCCAGAGGAGCAGCCCGACTTAGACTGCTTTCAGCGCACCGAGGAGCCCATGGTATGGGACCCCGCTGCCGAGCCCAGCGACGAGCAGGTACCCGAGGAGGGGGAGATGGAATGCAGCCCGGGGGTAGCCAAACCCTGTCCGGCTGAGGGCACTGACGTGCCTATGTCAGTGTGTTGCGGCCAGGATCCCCACTGACTGCAGCGGATCCACGCCGCTGTTAGGGCCCCGGGCTGGGACACAGAGGAGTGGGTGGGCCTGTGTCCCCCCTGCCACCCCACTCACGGGTGGCAGCCTCCCCCTCCTACCAGCGTTCAGGCAGAGAAGCCTGCACTTACCTGGGCTTCTTGAACTGCTGCCACAGCTCAGTTCCTGTTACAAGGCCCTGAGCCTTGAGCTATTGTTTGTTGCCCTGCCCTGACTGAGGGCCTGGGCCTCCTGAGACTGATGCCGCTGCTTAGCTCCTGCTACAAGGACCTGAGCCTTGAACTATAGTTTATTGCCCCACCCTGGGGCTTACTGACTCTTGTGGCTCAGCTCCTGAGACAAGGACCTGAGCCCCTGGGACTATTGTTTGTTGCCCCACCCTGACCTAGGGCTGGGGATTACTGAACTATTGTTATTACTCAGCTCCTGATGCAAGGACCTGAGCCCTAAACTGTTATTAATACTCAGCTCCTGCTACCAGGACCTGAACCTTGAACTATTTTGTATTGCCCCGCCCTAATTAAGGGCCTGGGCTTCCTAAGACTATTATTGTTGCTCAGCTCCTGAGACAAGGACCTGAGCCCCTGGGACTATTGGTTGGTGCTCCACCCTAACCTAGGGCTGGGGCTTACTGACCATTGTTGCTCAGCCCTGCTGTGAGGAGCTGAGCTAGAACTGCTGTGTTGCTGCCCCGCCCTGACTGAGGGCTTGGGCTTAAACTAGTGACTTTGTGTGCTCAGCCCCTGCCTGAGGGTCTGAGCTAGAACTGCTGTGTTGTTGCCCCGCCCTGAGCTAGGGCTTGGGCTTTACAGACGTAGACTGCTGCTCAGCCCTGTAGTGGGATCGGAGCTCCCTGGATTCTGGTGTGCTGCCCCGCCCTGACCTAGGGCTTGGGGCTTATTGACTCTGTAATTGCTCAGCTCCGGCTGCCAGGACCGGAGCCTAGACCTAGTGTCTGCTGTCCCGCCCTGACTGAGGGCTGGGACTCATAGCAGGAACTGTGTGCCTTCTGTTCTGCCCCTGCTTGAGGGGCAGAACCTCAAAACCCTTCAGAACTCGGAGACTGATAGGGCCGTGTAGTGAGGCGGCCTGGCTCCCGACGGCCCCTGAGACGGCACGGCCCCTACCTCGGACTATTACAATAATATATATAATTAAAGCATAATAATAGTCCGAAAATGTTACATAAAAATAGCACCTCCTTACTCAGAGCCATCAGTTTTTATACCACACTTCTCACTGCCATGTCTAATATTTGCTGCCTGCGTCTTCTGAGCCACACTGAAAAATATTTTATCATCATTTTTTACTCCTGTTAGCCTTCAGAGCTCATATTGCTGCAGGAGAGAATGCTGGATTCTATTCTGGCTTGTGCAACAAAATCTTTAACTGATCCAATTTCATAATTTGTACTGCAGTCAGGCATGTGAAAACACACCACACTATCACACATTCAAAACAATAATGCATACTATGCAAGCAAATAAAAAATGATTTCTAACCTTCTCACAAAAACAGCATATTCACCATGGCTATCATGAATATATAATTATCTACCTGGATCTGCCAATCCAGTGGTTTCTAGTAGTATGTAGTCAAACTTTCCCTTCTTCTGCATCAGGTTCTCAATAGCCTTCAAGCCATTGTCCCTGTTTAAAAAAAAAAAAAAAAAGTTTTCATCTAGAGCAGCCTTTACAGGAGCTACAATAGATATGAATATGTTTTATGTTTTTTATTCATATGGAAGGTAATGTGGTTTAATCCTTAAAGCAAGGGACTGGTAGTTAGAATTTGTAGTTTATACTCAGAACTGCCAACTCACTGGCCAACCTTAGACAAATCACTTAACCTCTATCTTATTTTAACTATCTGGTAATAATATATTTTATTGGACCAACTTCTGTTGGTGAGACAGACAAGCTTTGGAGCTACACAGAGCTCTTTTTCAGCTCTGGGAAACCTACTCAGAGTGTCACAGCTAAATACAAGGTGGAACACATTGTTTAGCACAGGGATTCCCAGGCTTTTGTACTGGTGACCCCTTTCACCCAGAAAGCCTCTGAGTGCGACCCCCCCTTACACATTAAAAACACTTTTGTATCTATTTAACACCATTATAAATGCTGGAGGCAAAGTGGGGCTTGGGATGGAGGCTGACAGCTCGCGACCCCCCATGTAATAACCTCACAACCCCCTGAGGGGTCCTGAACCCCAGTTTGAGAACCTCTGGTTTAGCATAACTAGATAATATATATGTCAAGGGACTTTCAAGGTGAAGTGGCCCATTAACACCCCTCCAGTCATAGGGAACGGAAGGGAGGAGGGGAAGCAGCTGGGGGGAGGGAGAGCTTGTTAGTGGGTTATAAATTGCTGTAATAAGCCATAAATCCAGTGTCTGTATTCCCTCCATGATTTTTAGTATCTAGCAAAGTTATGAATTTAAGGTCCCAGGTTCATCTTTTGAAAGTGTTGTGCAGGTTTCCTTTGAGGATGAGAACTGATAGGTCAGATAGACAGTGATCCCTTTGTGAAAAGTATTCACCCACAGATAATGTGGTGTTTGTCTTTTATTGTTTTCCTGTGTGAGTTCATTTGAGAGCGTAGTGATTGTCTGATTTCACCCACACAGTTGTTATTGGGGCACTTAGTTCACTAGATGAGGCGCACCATGCATTGTGACAGGCGTGCATATGACCTATGGATCTTGAAAGGTGTGTTGTGGGGAGTGTTGATCATTGTAGCAGTGGAAATGTGTCTGCAGGTTTTGCATCTGTTGTTCTGGCAGGGTTTGGTGCCGCTTTGAGTTGGTGTGGTATTATTAGTGACTCAATAAAAGTGTTACTGTACATCCCAATTAGTGTTATGAAAGGAATCCAACATGTTAATTACATGCATCAGCATTCATAGTGTGACATATTAAAAAAGGAAAAGACCTAGTAGGTTATCCAGTCTGTCTCCCTGTCAATACAAGCTGTGACTTACAGTACCTTTTCTACTGCTTTGTCCAAGCAAGTTTAAAATGTTCCAAGTGTTAAACCTTATACAATTTCCACTGGGACACTACTCTACAGCCTAACAGGTCTCACTGTCAGAAAGTTCTTACTAATTGGGGTCTATATTTCTGACCATAATTTTACCCCTTTATTTAATACTACCTTTAATTTCTCGCCCTTTACTTTACTCTCTTCAAATATTTGTAGAGTTATGTCTCCATCACAGTAATCTTCGGCAAGTTACATTAATATATTCTTCTCTCTTAAAACTCTCTTCAAATCAATCCCTCCAGCCCCTGATCATTTTGGTTCTCTTAACTCTCTCCAATAGGTTCCTCATGTTTCTGGACAGTAGATGCCCAAAACTGAACACAGTATTATTAGTATTGCAGTAGTGCCAACAATCCCCAGTCATGAGCCAGTGCCCCATTGTGCTAGATGCTGTAAACAGAACAAAAAGATGGGAATATTGCGGATGTGGTCACTATTCCTGCTACTTGATGTGATGCCTCCATATAGAAATGGCCAAAACTACGTTTAGGCAATGTAAACCAAAAATCCTCCACATTGCAAACTCACATATAATTTGCTGTCCACTATCATTCCTGTGTCTTTTTCAGGATTACTGATTTCCAGGTTTCTGCCTATCAAGTATCTGTATTTTGGATTCCCCAACCCTATTTCACATAGATTATCTTGTATTCCTCCCACCCACCAACACTGAATTTCATCATTGTGTGTGCTATGTTATGGCCATTTTCAAATTTGAATTGTTCTACGTCTTTACGTATTACTTCTCTAACCTCACTGGTGTTTGTAGCTTTTATGGAGGGAACTCAGCCTTACTGAATTCCTTCCATACCATCAGCAATTTTAACCAACATACTGTTCATCTCCTTGACAACTCTAAGGCATGTCTTCCCTCAATTTTGAAGCTCCTCCACCACCTTCTTGAGGTTAAGCATGATTGTTGTCTGCAAGTTATTATGGAACATGTGTGTTCAGGGATGGATCTACCACACAGGTAGAACATGAAGGCATATAGGGCAGGAAAATATTAGGGGCAATAAAACCTTCAGTAACTGTTTCCATGGGTGACAGCAGACTGGTAGGAATCAACATTTGCAATTTCATCTGGGACAGGAGAAACCCCTGGGATCACTCTCTTAATATTAGATTAAAAATTAGAAGCTAAACAAGGGGGCTCTACAATTCAGCTAGTCATAGTTTTATCTAATGAGCAAAGCCTTTCAGATGAGCCACTTTCCAAAATGCAATATTTGAATATCTTATGGAAGGCATATTGTATTAATTAGTTATTCTATTTTATATGTTATTGACCTCTGATAAACCACTGTGCTCAGTTTCTGTGATACTATCAGTAGAACATACATTCCTTTTGAGAGTGAGAGTTTGCCTTTCTGTAGTTGTTTATAGATATTCAACTATTCTTCCACCCCAATAAGTCAGTCAACATTTGATGCAATTATGTGAAACAATTATGATACAAAGTAATAAAATACCAAAATAGAAAACAAGTTAATTCAAGGATTCTGGCTTTAAAAAAAATATATAGAACAGTAAGAAATTCAACATCATTTAGCTTTTTTTTTTTTTTAAACACTGTAGATGATACATCTAATGCCTATCAAATATCCAGGTATACATGATGGGACTGTGGAAAAAATGAAATTTAAAGAGAGAGCAAATCCCAAGCTTACTCCTAATGCAAGGGTGGCCAACCTGAGCCTGAAAAGGAGCCAGAATTTACCAATGTACATTGCCAAAGAGCCACAGCAATAAGTCAGCAGCCCCTCATCAGCTCCCCCCTCACCCCCTGCTCCCAGTGCCTCCCGCCCACCAGCAGCCCCACCAATCAGCACTTCCCAACCAGCTGTTACGTGGCGTGCAGGAAGAGCAAGGGCATGGCAGGCTCAGAGGAGGGGGTGCAAAGGGGTAGAGTGGGGGCAGGGCCTGTGCCAGAGCCAGGGGTTGAGCAGTGAGCACCTCTGGCACATTGGAAAGTTGGCACCTGTAGCTCCATCCCAGGAGTCGGTGCCTATACAAGGAGCTACATATTAACTTCTGAAGAGCCGCATGTGGCTCCAGAGCCACAGGTTGGCCACCCATGTCCTAATGTTTATATAAACCACCCCCACAAAATATTCCTTACTTTACTGAACAGCACAGGCAACCATTTCTGAGCTCTAGCCATTCTTCATAGAGTTCTCCACCTTGACTTATAGCCAAGGATTTTTCCAAGGCACTTCCTAGAAATACAGGAAGAGCATAAGTAACGCATTTTAAACCTACAAACTTGCAACAATACCTGAAAAATAAGACGAGAAAAATTCAAACGGGGTAGATTTCTGAGCTTTATTTGTGTTCCATGTTCTCATCAAACCTTCCTGACAAATTCTTTAGACATTATACTTAGTTTAAGCAACCATTTTTATATTAGGCAAATTTAAGGTCTAAGAGCCAAATCACCCTATGAAGAACAAAAAATAAACTTGCAAAAGTAGAAGTATTACCCATTTATTTGAATGCGTAGGTGGAATGGATGTAAGGCATTCAAAGTGGTATGATAGTCATTTATGATGCAGACAAATTGAATTTATATACGAGACAAAGAAAAATGGTTTAATACTTAACTCTTACACATTTTTAAAACTGCAGACATTAACTGAGAGGTTGTGTGACTTGCTTAAGGCCAATTAGCAAGTCATTGGCAGTACTAAATTTAGAACTCAGTGCTTTGTCTACTACTCCTGGAAATAATCTTCTCTCGACTCCACTTACAGATTATGAACTGAGTTGTCCATAGCAAGAATTTTTATAATGAAGATGGAAACTTGCCAACATCATTATAGTAGGGTGGGGGACTGCACAGGTTCTCAATACTATATTTCTTCATCAACAGCCATATAAAAGCAGAGCAAAGTAATCAGTTAAAATTTAAAAAAAATTAGCACTAAGTTACTGGAAAAAGTGAAGGAATCTCATCGTCCAGCTTCAATAGTTGCAAGCTCTATTACAGTCATTTGACATACTTCTTGCTAGGGAAGCTTGATTTATTACACTAGTAATCTTCTCTTTAGTTTGGTCTTGTGCCAGTTCTTTATATTCAATGTTAGTTGAACAGCAATGTCTACTAGCATTCTTTTGAACAAAAGGGAACTGACACATCCCAAATCTATAAGCAAACTTTTGAATGTTTATTGTAGTGTTCATCTCACATGTACAAGCTTATTGAGGACATGGTCTCAATTTTACACTGCTGAGAAACTGCATAAACCACTCAGATAGCCTTAGCTTGGGGAACAATGAATTTAGATATCAATCCATGCACCATTATACCATTTGTCTGCTTTTAATAGTTTACTTTCCTAAAGCATTTCTTAACAAAACAGGAAAATGCTTATGTATTCCAATTTCTATACAATATTTCTGTAGCATTACATACCTTCTCCAAACTCATTTAGAATAACTGCTATTCTTTTGCTATGTTGTTCTGTCAAAATATAGTTAAGAAGAGTTGTCTTCCCAGCACCTAAAAAACAGCACAAATTTCAGTAGATCAAAAATAAAGTATAAGGAGAATTTTCAAATTCAATGGTACCACCATGCTCCTGAAATATACTTTTTAGCAATTAACACCCAATGGAGTGCTAGTACTCATTCTCTCATCTAATACCTTCAGAAGCATTACATTTTATTTTGATATTTGTAATTAAATTATGCCCCTCATTTTTTAAAAAATATTTGTAGTACTTGGAAGAGAACCCAGGGGATTATTGTAGCACTTCACACAAATCTTAGAAGCCTTACTGAGTTCCCTCCATGCCCTACAAATCTTAAGGGGCTCACCAGTCTCTTCCCACCCATGGCAAATCTTCTGATATAAAATTCTCTCTTTCCCCATTTGATAAGCCTTCTTAACAATGAGATTACATTTATATCTATTTTTGCAATGAACTGGGCTGAAAACTTTTTTTTTTCTTTCAAATGAAAGTTTAGGTTCCCAGCAACAATTTGTTATTCTATATCAATACTGCTGGAGTAGATGTTTTATAGCATTGTTTCTAAAGAAATGTTAATAAGTAATATAATATAATATAATAAAAGTAATATAATAGATAATATAATCTCCTAGAACTGAAGGAAGGACCCTGAAAAAGGTCATCTAGCCCCCCCTGCCTCACTAGCAGGGAATTTTTTTGCCCCAGATCCCTAAGTGGCCTCCTCAAGGATTGAACTCACAACCCTGGGTTTAGGAGGCCAATGCTCAAACCACTGAGCTATCCCTCCCCCCCATACTAATCCCTTCATACTAATCAACTAAATGTTAGTCCTAGACATGAGACAGCTAGACAAGTTCAGTAGAGTTAGTTTTGTCTTTTTTTGGGAGGGTGGAGGGCTATAAAGGTGTCAAAAATCTTCCATGGATTTTTGGAATTGTGATACCCATTGTCACTTCAATTTTACAGAAATATTTTACCTCAGCCCTGGATCTAATCTAAGTTTTGAGCCCTGTATGGATTTCTGTGAATCTGAGAGTGAGGCGCCAAAATTGGGCTTATAAACATAAACTGAGTTGTAACTTAACTATGGAGCAACTGTCACCTCTCTAGGTCACTATGCTTTGGGGAAAAAAACAAATATAATTATCATATTTAAGGTGGTTGGTGAAGAATTAGAGCAGCAGGGCATTCTGCCGCTTCTGCAGCTGGGCAGAAAGGCTGTCAGTTTCACTGACTCTGACAATACCCTTCTCTAAGAACAAATTTTTGTACTGGCTTTCTTGAAACAGATTTTTTTTAAAATGTCCTTTCTGTGATTTTTATACCAATCTCAGTTTGTGGGGACCTAACATGATTTTCTTAATGCTTTGGTTTGGCAATACTGCATTCATACAATTTTTCAGGGCACTTTTTCAAAGGGTGTCAAAAGCGTTTGGTCAGTTATACAATCAGTCATGCAAGACATCCATTTAAACACTAGCATCACATTTTGAGTGTTTACTCATGTAATCTTAGCACTCATCTTTTGATGGAACAAAATGGACTGACTGCTATGGCTGGAAAGACAATTCAGGGTTTGTCTATATAGCAAATTACTGCACAGCAAGCCAGGATGTGCACTAGCTTGCAGCACAGTAATGTTGCATGTGGACACTCCTACACCACACTGAAAGTCCCAGAGGGCAGCTTGGCTGTAGATTCACACTCTGAGCTTGGGATACAGTGACTTGCTGTGTACACAAGCCCTAACTATGCAGGTCAGGATTTATGAGCTATTTTATAGGAGAACCACAGAAGCTCATTTAACTCTCCAAAATGATTCTGCAAGCACATTGTGACAGAAGTATTTTCTATAGATAGTGGTGTCATGAGACCAAGTTTGTACTGAAAACATGACAACAACAGTTTAGAGCATCATCAGAACGGATGTTAGATACGAAGTTATACACTCTTTTTGTCACTAGGAAGATGACTGCATGGTTTGTTTGGAGTAGTGCTCCTCTGATTCCACAGATTGTTCTAGTCAAGAAGAATATGAACAGTCAAATTCCACCCCATACACCCAACTGAAGTCACTATGCAATGCATAAAACAAGGCAAATGGTGGTTTTGCATGGAACGCTGTTAGGGCAGCGGTGAAAAGCACAAAATGGGGCGGGTTTGCTTTGTAAAGACCCCGGAGAGGAAGCTCAAGGTTAGTGCTGCTAGGTGAGCTGGTTACCTAAATAGCCTGTGATGATAGTGACTGGGATCTTGGTGCCGTGGCTGAGTTCAGCCTCTTCTCCCACCACCTCCTGATCCTCTATGGGAATCAGCTCGGGGCACTCCTCCTCCTCCATGGGATTCTGGGCCATCGCCAGCCACTGCCACCACGGAGCAGCCTGGAGAGAGAAACAACGTGCGGCAGGGGAGCCCTGGTGGGACCAAACTCACACACGCCCCCACACTACCCCACGCCCCCAAACGCACCTTCCCCGCAGCCCCCGCTGCGCGCCCCGGGCGGCGAGGGGGAGCGGCTCCCTGTCCCCCCCACCATTAGCGCAGGAGTCCCGGGGCCCCCACTCACCTGCGGTCTCTCCGCCCCTCGCCCGGCGGCGTCACGCCCACGTGATGGCGGGCCGAAGCCGCAGCATCAGGACGCGCCACCAGTACCACTAACCGCGCCGACTCGGCGGCGCCCGGCACAGGAAGAGTTAAAGAAGAGAGCGTTTCTCTTGCACGCTTCCCCCCCTGCGACTCCAGATGCGCATGCGCAAGGTGGGGACACCCCCCCCCCACGATTCTAGATGCGCATGCGCAGCCCTGTGGCCTTTTTGTAGCACATGCGCCTACCCCACTATGCGGATTCCCGACACGCGTGCGCAACCTGTCCTTTCGGATGCCGTTCTCTCTGTCAGAGTCACGGGGTGAATGTCGGCTCGGCCGTTGGAGCGGGCACGTGTGTAGGGGTGGGGGGCGGAGTTAGCCACGCGCCCCGGGCCGGAGGGGGGCAGCGGCTTGTCCAGGTGCGGCTGCGTGTAACGCGAGGCGGGGCCAGTAGTGCGGCAGCCATTGCTAGTGAGGGGCCGTGCTGAGCCGGGCGCCAGAGGCCCTGCCCTAGGGCGGGCCATACGGCTACTGTACGGGCCAGTTTGCAGCCAGGCCTGGCCCGAAGGCGCGGCGGCCTGGAGCGACGTCAGCTAAGAGGGGAGGGGGCGTTAGTGTCAACGAAGCACCGGAAAATCCACGCACAGCTCTCAGCGCAGCTCTGTTCAGCCCTAGTCCCACCTGCAAAGGGCTCACTCCAGCCGGATGCTGGAAACACTGGCTAATAAGTAGTGCTGGGGTGGGGGGTGGTTTATATTTTTGCTTATATGCTGATGGAGCATATTTTAGGGTGACCAGACAGTAAGTGTGAAAAATTGGGGGTGGGGGGGTAATAGGAGCCTATATAAGAAAAAGACCCAAAAATCAGCACTGCCCCTATAAAATTCGGACATCTGGTCAGCCTAGCATATTTTGGTCCAAGGAAATAATGACCACTTCAAGGCACAGTAGATTGAGTGTCAGTGAGAAGTATAAAAAATGCTGTATGCACTTAAAAGGCTGAGGATGAACCCTGTTTTTTAGTGGTATAATAATAATAATTAATGATACCTGTTAGGGTTGCCAATTTTGTTTGGACTGTATTCCTGGAGGTTTCTTCACATGACATCTTTAATTAAAGATTAATATTTAATTCATGGAGATTCTAGGCCAATCCTGGAGGGTTGGTAGCCCTATAGCACCTTTCATCCTTAGATCTCAAAGTGCTTTCCAAAGGTGGATGACTCCTTTGCAGGTCGGAAAACTGAGGCACAAACTGGTGAAATGACTTGCCTAATGTCTCCTTGCAGGTTTGTGGCAGAGCTGTGAATAGAACCCAGCTCTAGTCAGTGTTCTACTAGACATCGCTTCCTTTCATATAGCCCTTGGGTATAGATACTGTTTTTAGTCACAGAATGCTAATGATGACTAAAAAAGGTGCTGTGTCACAGGTCCATTCAGTCTTTTGTTCATGCATTCATTTATACGTATATATATATAATCTTGAATCCTGTAAGGGATTTAGTTATACAGATAACTAAACTATGCAACCTTGTGTTCTTAATACTGTTAACCAGGTTATCCCTCTCGCACAATATTTGTATCTCACCCATTCCATTTTTATTTTATATAAACTATAAAATGAGGTCTCTGGGGCCAGGACTGTATTATATGTATTGTTACATAGCACCCAGCACAGTTATTTGATAAATAAAGCTGTTGGAAATCCATCATGCTCTCTCACAGTGCACCACTTTGTAACTCAAAATCCACTAATGATACCACCTCCTCTTGCTAGCCCTCCACTTAACACTGTTTGATTTTCAAAGTGTTTTGTTATGCTAACAACTAGGATAGGACTCTGAATCCCGAGTGGTATAGGGCCATAGTCTGAGGATCATTGCCCTCTTGATTAAAAGATTCAAAATTAAATTTGGGTTTATACAGTTAAATTTGGGCTTATACAAGTGTTCCTTTAATATCAATTATACTGTTAATCAGTGCTTCTAGTTTGATTACAAAAGTTGTTTACATTTTAGTTACTGCTTTTATTAACAGGAACATATAGACAAATGTTATTCTGAAAATCTTCAAATACGGTGGGCTCTGTTATGATACTCGTATAGTTTATCCTAGAATAGATAACAGTTTGGATTTCAACATAAATATCTAAGATTACATGATTTTATAGGTACAAAGGGAAACTCCGTAAGAACTCCAAAGCTAATTATAAAATCATTTATTTACTAACAGTTTCCTTTTTGGCTTTGATTACTATTCAGCATTGATTAAGTTAAGTACTATCTAATGTTGTCCCACTCCATAAATCTTGTGCTCACTCCATTTGTGAAAGGCCAAAAGAGTTGCAAAGTGTATACTTTTTGCTTCTAACTGGATGCCAGACTCAGAGGTCTTGGATAAACAATCTGGAACAGTAGACAAGCCAGTTCCGGACCTGCAGTTCTTTGTGACCACAAAAAATAGTGAATCGAGTCCATTTATTGCACAGTAGACGTGCACAGTCTCTGCTATTTGAAGGATTTTTTGGTTGGTTCATGGTAAAACACAACTTTTAACATTCTTGTTTTCAGCAGACAAGACATCATATTGTGTGATATGGGTGTTGCCTTCATGCTGGTTACTTTTCTGAAGGAACATTTCTACTTCCAAACTAGAACGGCTGATGTGTCAATAAAATTTGATTATACAGATTCAGAAGGGAGGGTTGTCCCAAAACTGGTCTGTAGGGTAAGTACTAAAAGCTTCAGAAGGACCTATGAACTGCTTTTTGGTAGTCCAGCTCTCAAAGCCTTATACGGTACAACGCTTCAAATTAGAAGGCATTATTCCAGTACTAAGAGCCCGGTCCTGCAACTCTTATTCAGCCAAGTAGTCAATGGGACT
This sequence comes from Mauremys reevesii, assembly GCF_016161935.1. NCBI lineage: Eukaryota > Metazoa > Chordata > Testudines > Geoemydidae > Mauremys > Mauremys reevesii. Next base: position 90,003,871 of record NC_052628.1, on the reverse strand, counting down.
ATTCATGTGAGAAGTGATTGCAGAATCGGAAGCTATGTGGCACACCACTGGGATTCAAATCAGTAAGTCTATTTCTCCAAGAAGGAACCAATATGCCTGTGTTTTTATTATTATTATTATCATCATTATATTCCTTGTATTAATAACGGGCTTAAATGAGTGCCTGATTAAGAACAATTTTAGATTATTAGAAGAGATTTTTCTTAGTTTGTGCATAGTGAAAAGGGCTGGGGTGCTGGAACAATTTTTATAGTGGGGGTGCTGAGAGCCATTTAACCAGACTAAACCATGTACAAAATGGAAACCACTTCAAGCCAGGGGATGTGGTAGCATCCCTAGTTCCAGCACCTATGGAAAAAGGGGAGGGTATGGGAAGCTGTTGGGAACTGCAGGCTAGAATAAATGAGTATGTGAAAGCCTATAAATCCTCTTTCAAAATCAGACTGGATATAATGCTGAAGTTTCTGCTTTATGGAGATGAGAGACACCTTGTATAAACCTTGCTCAGGTTAGATAAGGCAATGGACAGCCCACAGCTGTTAGAAAGGAAGAAGGTGAAAATCCAATGTATTGGCTGTTTACACTATTCGTTTCCCATAAATAATAAATTAAAAATACTTCAGACCACAGTGTTCATTATTTTTCATTAGGACAATAAAAACATTTGCTTTGGGGCTTTCTGCTGGCCTCTAAATTTAATACCCAAACATAAGAACCTTACTTTGTACTGAAAGTCTTTGACGTGGATTGTGCTGTACTGGCTGCTGCAGCTTTTGATACACCTAAACTGAAAAGTTGACAAGGTAGAGCATGAAAAAAATCCTCATTTTCCTGTGTGTGCGCATTGTGAATACAGAGACTATTAAAGTTTCAAATGTATTGCATGATATTTACCCTAGCAAGCTAGAATGAACATAAATAAAACATGCATGTTTACTAGTGCAGATAATTAAAGCAAACATAGCAGAACTGAAGTCCTTTCCCCAAACAATACAGCTGAAGTATTTATTTTAGCATACTAGAAAGCCAGATACATCACACACACTTGATTTCAAAAGAACAGCAGGGTTGAAGATGCCAGAGTTCATTATTAATGGTTATTTATCTAGATTGTGGTAGCACTCAAACTGTGTTAGGAACTTTCTAAATGCAGAGATGGGGCGGCTCTAGGCATTTCGCCGCCCCAAGCATGGCAGGCAGGCTGCCTTCGGCAGCTTGCCTGTGGAGGGTCCACTGATCCCAGGACCAGTGCTCCCCGCGGCTTGCCGCCCCAAGCACGCACTTGGCATGCTGGGGCCTGAAGCCGCCCCTGTGCAGAGAAGACATGGTCCCTGCCCTGAAGATCATACAGTCTGGAAAAGACAAAAATACTGAAAGGATGGAGAAAACAGATAAAATGTACAAGCAAATAGATTGGTGGTGGGGGAAAGAGAAGTCTAAGCAAAATCAAATAATATACAAGTTCTTTTTCATCATTCAACCTTTGTGGATCAGCTCAGAATGGGCAGTGGATGCATGGTGGCAACTTGGAAGAAAGTGTGTGGGACTGGGAGAGATAGACAAATGGGTTGTTGAGACTGGCACCATAGGTGGGGGAGAAAGGGATAATGGGGAAATAAGCAAGAGGTAGTTCAGAAGAGCTTTGAAAGTGATCACAAATTGCTTGACTCTGATGTGGTGGAGAATGGAGAGCCAGTGGAGGGATTAAAAAATGGATGACATGGTTAGAACAATGGGAAAGAAAGATGAATTTAGCAGCTGAATTTAGTAGTGAAAAGGTTACTTCTTGTAATGGCTCTTGCTAGAAGACACAATATAATGAAGTTCAAAGTCATTGAGAGAGGAGTCAGACTAAAACCTACCACTGTAATGACAAACTTTTGAAAAGGGAACTTAAAAAACAAACTGAGGAAGCTGCTTGAAGAGATCCTACAGTAAAAGAACAAGGAAATTAAAATTGTTAGGCTCAGTCAATATAGAAGCTTTTAAAGCATATCATAATAGAATCACAGCAGGCAGGCCTACTAAACAAAAACTGGTTAAATGAGTTTAAGTTAATTATAATTTACATGCCTTATGCCAGAAAATTCTGACAATCATAACAATGGTCTTACAACTGCAATATATTTATTGCTCCTTTTTTCTGTTCCTGTTTTTTCTTTGTTTACTTACATGTCTCTACAGTGTGAACTTCTCAGACCAGCAATTGTGTGTATTCTATATTTGGAAAGCACCCAGCACACACAATGTGGGTGCTATTGGAAATAACAAATACATTGCCAGGCTCAAGACTTGATTTGAGCCAAGTGGTTATCCTTCAGAAAATGGAATTCAACCCTCATTAAACCAATAGATAGGCAGGTGAACTCTAAAATGGAAATTACGGTCTAGATCCTGCAAACATATAAGCATATGCTTAATTTTACCCATTAGTAACCCAACTGAGGTTAAGGGAACTACTGACATATAAACTTAAGTATGTACATAGTGTTTGCAGCATCAAATAACGGACAACACAAAGAAGGCTGAATTGTTTCAATTTTTTACTTTAGTTTTCACTAAAAAGATTAACTGTGATTAGGTATTTAATACAATTAATATTAACAACAAAGGAGAAGTATCTTGGACCAGAATAGGGAAAGAACAGAATAAAGAATACTTAGACAAGTTAGATGTATTCAAGTTGGTAAGGCCTGATGAAATACACCATAGGGTACTTAAGGAACTAGCTGAAGCAATACCTGAATCATTGGCAATTATCTTTGAGAACTCATGGAGGATGGGAGAGGTCCACCAGAGGACTGGAGAAGGGAAAACATAGTACCTATCTTTAAAAGGGCGGGGGCGGAAGGAGGACCTGTGGATTTATAGATAAGACAGTCTAACTTTGATACCTACAAAGATACTGGAACAAATTATTAAACAATCAATTTGTTCAAATCTGGAGGATAATAAGGTGATAAGTAATAGCCAACATGGAATTGTCAAGAACAAAACATGCCAAACCAATCTAATTTCCTTCTTTGAGAAGGTTACTGGCCTAGCCTATGAGGGGAAGATATGATATATCTTGATTTTAGTAAGGCTTTTGACACAGTCTGACATGACATTCTCATAAGCAAACTAGGGAAATAATAGTCTTGAGATTAAGTTACCATGAGGTGGGTACACAAATGATTGAAAGACGCTACTCAGAGCGTGCAATAATTCCCAGTCTTCCTGGGAGGAGTATCTTGGTGGGTGTGTTTTGGGTCTGATACTATTAAATATTTTCATTAGTTACTTGGATGATGGAGTGAAGAGTATGCTTGTAAGATTTGTAGATGACAAAACACTTCAGAAGACAGGATTAGAATTTGAGTGATCTTGATAATTTGGAGAATTGGTCTGAAATCAATAAGATGAAATTCAATGAAGATAAGTGCAAAGTACTATACTCAAGATGGAAAAATCAAATGCACAAATACAACATGGAGAATAACTGACTAAGCAGCAGTACTGCTGAAAAGGATTTGTAGGTTATAGTGGCTCACAAATTGAATGTGAGTCAACAGTGTGATGCTGCTGCAAAAAAGGCAAATGCCATTCTGGGATGTATTAGCAGGAATGTTGCAAGCAAGACACAAGAAGTAATACTTCCCCTCTACTCAGCATAGATAAAGCCTCAACTGGAGTTTTGTGTCCAGTTCTGGGTACAACACTTCAGGAAAGATGTGGACAAATTGGAAAAAGTCCAGAGGACAGCAACAAAAATGATAAAAGGTTTGGAAAATGTGACCGATGAAGAAAGATTGAAAGAGTTGAATATGTTTAGTCTATAGAAGAGAAGTTTGAGGGGGACACGTGTTTGCAAAATTGGAGCCTTGAACTCCATGGAACTACTTGTGAGTAAGGTTCATTGTGCGTAAGTGTTGGCCAGGATGAATGCTTATATACTTTGAGGAAGAGGAGCATACAAAATTAGGTCTTACCTTGCAAACACTTATGCATAGACTATGACTGCGTATGCTTAACCTTTGAACTCAGTAAGACTACTCCATGCGTAAGGATGAGCATCAATGTTTGCAAGATCAGAGTCTAAGAGATTATTCACACATATTTTATTAAATATAGTACACAGATGGGAGAAGCATGGGAATAATATGTGTATAAAATGCAAACCCTAAAGGGGTCAGACATACCCACTGTATGATTTAATGATGTTGCTTTTTTATTACTTTTTTACCATTTTTATTTGCTTATTAATAGCTCTCTTATGCTGTTTTATCATCTTTTAACTGTAGTGTCTTCAGTGCCTCAGCAGGGGGCACTTGAAAAAATAGTTGTTTTTATTTATCAATGAAATACCTACTCAAATGATTAATGTGACCTGACTGAGCATGTTGCTTATTTGTTATGTTTTAGGTTTTGGGTGTATGTGTGGGGTAGGAGATGATAGCAGGGAAGGAGTTGTTATTTTTTTAATATTTCCTCTGCTGAGTTTGTGTTTCTTATGAAGATAACCAAAGAAAGTTTTCAACAAACTATTATTTTTTGAAAGTAACACATCAAATGCTTTTACACTTCCCATCCTTCTCTCTTAAATTTGTGCAACTTCCCCCGAAGGCATGAAAATGCAACTAATTGTTAGTGTGACTATCCATAATGTCTACATACAAAGGAAAAAGGAAATCAGAGGGTTGTAAAATTAACTTAGTTTCCTTTCTGAAACTGCAATAGCACCAAAATGAAATTTAAAAAAGTGTATGGTTTTAAGTTTCACATGTTTGTCTAAGTATATTTCTTTACTACTCTATTTCCACTGATTTTAGTGCTTTGCTAGGGCTTTCAAGCAATTAAAAAAATTAATCTTGATTAATCACGTGATTAGTCGCATTGTTAAATAATGAAATACCATGTATTTAAATATTTTTGGATGTTTTCTACATTTTCAAATATATTGATTTCAATTACAACACAGAATACAAAGTGTATAGTGCTCACTTTATATTTTTTATTACAAATATTTGCACTGTAAAAAACAAAAGTAGTATTTTTCAATTCACCTCATACAAGTACTGTAGTGCAATCTCTTTATCATGGAAGTTGAACTTACAAATATAGAATTATGTATAAAAAATAACTGCATTGAAAAATGAAACAAAGTAAAATTTTAGAGCCTACAAGTCCACTCAGTCCTACTTCAGCCAATCGCTCAGACAACCAAGGCCTTGTCTACATTGCCACTTTACAGTGCTGCAACTTTCTCACTCGGGGGCACATCCGTGAGCGCTGCAAGTTTCAGCACTGTAAAGAGGCAGTGTAGATAGTGCACCAGTGCTGGCAGCTACTCCCCTTGTGGGGGGTGGGTTTTTTACAGTGCTGGGAGAGCTCTCTCCTAGTGCTGGTGCCGCAACTACACAGCCACGTTAAAGTGCTGTTGCGGCAGCACTTTAATGTTGCTAGTGAAGACATACCCCAAATCTAGTTACAATTTACAGGAGATAATGCTGCCTGCTTCTTGTTTACAATGTCATCTGAAAATGAGAACAGGTGTTTGCATGGCACTGGTGTAGCCAGCGTGGCAAGATATTTACATGCCTGATTCACTAAAGATTCATATGCAGGGGCGGCTCTAGGCACCAGCAAACCACGCTGGTGCCTAGGGCGGCGGAATCTAGGGGGCGGCAGGCTGGGCCGGCGGACCTGCCGCAGTCATGCCTGCGGGAGGTCCACCGGAGCCCTGGACGACCGGACCTGCCGCGGGCATGACTGCGGCAGGTCCGCTCGTCCCGGGGCTCCGGTGGACCTGCCGCGGGAGCTCAACCGGAGCCGCGGGAAGAGGGGACCCGCCGCGGGACCGAGGAAGGGCGGCGCAGCACACCGCGCTGCCTGGGGCAGCCTATTTTCTAGAGCCGCCCCTGTTCATATGTCCTTCATCTTCAACCACCGTTCCATAGGACATGCATCCATGCTAATGATGGGTGCTGCTTGATAACAATCCAAAGCAGTGCTGATCGACGCATGTTCATTTTCATCATCTGAGCCAGATGCCACCAGCAAAAGGTTGATTTTCTTTTTTGGTGGTTTGGGTTCTGTAGTTTCTGCATCTGAGTGTTGCTCTTTTAAGACTTCTGAAAGCATCCTTCACACCTCATACCTCTCAGATTTTGGAAGGTACTTCAGATTCTTAAACCTTGGGTCAAGTGTTGTAACTATTTTCTTTGTGTTTTGTCAAATCTGCTATGAAAGTGTTCTTAAAACGAACATGTGCTGGGTCATCATCCCAGACTGCTATAACATGAAATTTATGGCAGAATGCAGGCAAAACAGAGCCTAAGGCATACAGTTCTCCCCCAAGGAGTTCAGTCACAAATTTAATTAATGCATAATTTTTTAACAAGCATCGAATGGTGGCCGAAGTATGAAGGGGCATATGAATGTTTAGCATATCTTGCACGTAAATACCTTGCAACGCCGGCTACAAAAGTGCCATGTGAACATGTTCTCACTTCCAGGTGACATTGTAAATAAGAAGCAGGCAGCAGCATCTCACATAAATGTAAACAAACTTGTTTGTCTTAGCGATTGGCTGAACAAGAAGTTGGACTGAGTGGACTTGTAGGCTCTAAAGTTTTACATTGTTTTGTTTTTGAGAGCAGATATGTAACAAAAAAATCTGCATTTGAAAGTTACACTTTTTGGATAAAGAGATTGCACTACAGTACTTGTACGAGGTTAATTGAAAAATACTATTTCTTTTGTTTTATCATTTTTACAGTGCAAATATTTGTAATAAAATAATATAAAGTGAGCACTGTACACTTTGTATTCTGTGTTGTAATAGAAATCAGTATATTTGAAAATGTAGAAAAACATCCAAAAATATTTAATACATTTAAATTGGTATTCTATTGTTTAACAGTGCAATTAATCAAGATTAATTTTTTATTTGCTATTAATTTTTTTGAGTTAATTGCATGAGTTAACTGCAATTAATTGACAGCCCTACTTCCTACTGTTACTGATAAGGACTAGAAAAATACATATTTTCTGAAGTTCGTGGGCTAAATTCTGCTCTATATAAGTCAGGAGTAAATATACTGACTTTCTGAAGTTAATTGGGATTTATATCAATGTAAATTGGAGCAAAATTTGACACTTTTCTATATTTACATCAAACAAGAGTGTCCATTTATACTGCCCACTCTATATTTCTCTGTCTTTTTCTTGCAGAAACATCACCAGATCCCTCAGACAGAGAGTTTGCTAGCAGTTGGACTGTTAGAGCAACTGGAAAATTAATCTTCCTATTGGCACAAATGCATCTTACAGGCTATCAGGTAATTATTGGAATCTGAAATTAAGCACTGTAGCGTATATGCTAAGGACCCAAACTTTCTTCCATTAAAGTTATTGGCAAAACTTCCATTGACTTCAATGAGAGCAGGATTAAGCCCTAACACAGGATGAGATTAGCATGAGAATCCTTTCTTGCCTAAAGACATAGGGCACAAAAAAGTCTCCGCCCTCCCTTTTTATTTTGAGCGGCAAAGGCAAATGTAGTGATAAAATATTACACTGCTTTGTCTATCATAAATATACCAATACTGTGCCACTCAGCAGTTTGCACAGTAACTGATTCTCTGCAGGTATATCACTGGTAATGAAGGAGTGATAATTGCCTGCTTACTGTGAGATTGTTGAAGGAAAAGGAGGGTATGGAAATGCCTGTCATTGTGTAAAATACCACCAGATGGCACCTTGAAATACAGATCATATAGTCTAAGGGTTGAATAGTTTTCTTCAGCTGTAGATGTTGCCTGTCTTCTAGTCAGCACTTTGATCCTTGGCATCTCATTGGCACTTTCCAAATTGCTGCCTTAGGGCCAGATCCTGCTTCCATTGATTTCTATGGGATCATGATTAGGCCCTAAGGCCTTGTGTACACTGGGGACATTTTTCAGAATATTCAAACCAGTTTTAAAACCAGTTGGAACACTAGTATAGATAAGACTATAGACCAGTTTTAAATATGGGTCCATCGGCCTGTGCTTTGTCCATACTCTGGTGCTCCAACCAGTTCTAAAACTGTTTTTGACATTTTTGGTAAATTTCCTCAATGCAGACAAGACCTAAGAATGCAGGAAAAGTAGACAAAAGAAACGTTTAGCAGCTTCTGCTGTTCACATGTACTTTGGGAATAAGTTGCTGATCACTCAGCATTTCTAAAAAAGAGAACACAGATTGCTGCGCTGTAATTATGTATGCTGTGTATTTGCTAAATATTCTAGTGGCTTGGAGACTTTTATTTTTATAGGTATTCTTTTTTTAATGTAATCAATAAAATACTTTTAACTTACAAAAACATTTCCCTGTGCTTCTCAAGGACCTAGCAATGTGCATTTGATTGTTGCAAAGAGTAAAACAGACACTTGCAATATAGACTGCAGGATATATACAAACATATCTTTAATTATTACTGGTAGTACTGATTAGCTTAATCAATTTACAGTGGATAGCTTTGAACTGCATGTCTCAGGGGACTCCATTAGACAAGCAAGGATGGTAGAGGTCCATGCTGCCATGCCACTTGAGCTGTTATGATAAAACACTTGCTGAACTTTGCTCAACAATTCCCTCCTTTTTGTAAGTAAAACAGTGTCTGAAGCATTTATTCAGCTGCTCTTGAACACTTAGCAATGCTGAAAATACATCTAGAAAAATACATAGCGTACTGAATAAAATAAACTTAATTTAACAGGAATTTTAAAATGGATTTTTAAAAAGAAAGAACAGCAAGGATCAATTCCCTCTGTTGGTCATGCAGAAGAAGAAAAGGAAAAACTAGAAAACATTTTTACGGTATAAAGTACTACAGCTAACACAGATGAATTAGGGAATGAATGGGGAATTGCCTGCTGTTCTTTCTGCTCCATTACATTGTATTTTCTTATCTCTGTGTCTTTAGATTGTGAGCTTCTTGGAATAGGGACTGATGCTTCTTGACTGTTTGGAAAGTGCCTAGCACATTGTGAATGCTACCATAAACAAATAATGAAAGAGAGGGTTTTACAATACCCAGTAGTACTAGTCTGTACAGTACTTTTTAGGAATATCAAGGGTTTGATTTTCCACTGTGCCCAAGCTGCATGTGGTCACAGTCAAGAGAGTGTGCTGTCAGGGAGCTGTTTGTAACTCCCTGATTCATAGCTGTCTGCCTCTGGCACAAATTAAAGCTGCAAGAAAGCAGCTGTACCTTATGCAATGACTCTATACCAGTGGAAAATTGGGCATAGTAGAATTGCACTCCCCCCACAGCTCCTCCCTTTATAAATGATACAAAGTGAGCTTGACACACCAGAGAATCCAACCTTGTGTGTAAGAGAGAACTGTAAAGCAATAACATCTCTTCCCTGGCCTGTAATTGGTATCTTCACAATCTTCACAATGTAAAAAATAGATAAGTTCTAATTCTATTGCTTTCCATCTTAAGGTAAGTATGGCATGTGTTGTTTTTTAAAGTTATAATATTATAAGAACCTGATAGTGGAGAGGAAAGTAGACCCTATATCTCCATCAATTCCATGCAAGATCAACAGGGGCGTGTGTCAGAGACAGGCCCCCATTTTCAAAAGCATAAAATAATTTGGGATGCCCAATTTTCAGTAGTGCTGAGGGCACAAAAATCCCATTAAAATCAGTGGGATCTGTAGATGTCCAGTGGTTCTGAACATCAAGCCCTAGGTGTCTGAACTTAGGTACCCAAAATTATAGGACATTTTAAAAAATGTGGTTCTAACTTATAAAATTAGGGTGGATGAAATTTCTCTCATTTATTTCCATGTTTTTTATTGGAACACATTGCAATTGTCGATCGGAAGCTGAATGTTGTGTTTTTAATAAGAATTGTTTTGCGTAGTACACATACTGTAGTTGTAATAACACTGTGCATTGGAATAGCTCTACAGGATTACCAGTGTCGATTCTCTTTCTCTGTGTCTCCACACACATAACAGGTAAAGATAGGAAGGAGTGAGGTCCACCAAGGTCCAATATCCCTTGTCTTCATAAGAGATTAATCTTGAGAGACCCACCTGATCTTAACAGACTATTCCTTGCTCAGTGCTCTGGGAGAAGGGGAGCAAACCCCAATTGCCAACCAGTAAGCAACCTCAGTGCCAATGTTTTGTGGGAAAAACATCTTGTGCATATGCACAAGACTCACATGATAAAACATCCAATTCCATTTATACCTCTTGATGTAACTGGTTTCCAGTTAACATCCATTCTTTCCAATCTAACATATTCTCTTTTCTTCGTTCATTTTTTTAAGACCCTCCTCTTGGGTCTCCCTGATTCTGTAGATTTCTGATGTGTTTTGTTTACATGTCCAGATTTGGTTCCATACTCAGTGATTCATTGGTTTTAGTTTTTCTGTTAAATTCCTCAGCTCTCCAGCTGCGCCTTCCTTTCCCCTGAGGCATATAGTAAGAACTCTGAAAAGACCATCTGTACAACCTTGATCTAGTGGTTTATATGTATGAAACTACCAAATTTCACTTTATCATCTTAAATGAGCCCTTCATTTAACAACCCTCTAAAGTACTTTTAAACAAGAAAGACAGATTCTGCCACACTTAAAGCTACTAGCACCTTACTCTGCACGGAATCCTATTGAAATCTGTAGAAGCTGGAGAGGAAAGGGTGTAAGTCAGGGTATCAGAATCTGGGGCCCATAGTATGACAACTCTGTTTCCAGCATTCCAGTACAGAGTATAGAATTAATGGGAGGTTGTCACAGTTTGGACGCCTAACATTGGACTTACTTTGATTCCCTCCTATCCATCTGTAGCAGCCATGGACTTGTATACATTTAAGGGGTTGTCTGTTGTTTTTTCATAATAGATGCACCAGTGTTTATCATCTTTACAAGCCAGTAAATCTGCAATAACATCATAAAATACCAGTAATCTTAATAAATAAAAAAAGCTGTAAAATGTCCTTTTCAGCTAACACCCCCCTCCCCAAATGAAGGGAAGGAAGGAGGAACAAGAAGTACAATAGTGAATATAATTACACCACTATACAGAACTAACTTCTGGTTACTGCACAGTGGTAACTAATATATGTCTCTGTCTCTCACGCTTTTGTTACACATAGTACAGCTTGATTCTGTAACATATGTGTACACATTTATACCAGTAAAAATGCATTTTAAGTAAAGATCCATCATCGTCTCATCCAGTGGAAATTGGGACATACTGGAAGGAGAATAATGTTTCCTCCTCTATTTCTTGTGTTGATGTAATCCTGGCTCCAAGTCAGAATGAGAGTTCATCTTTCAGATGGTACCCGATTGGAAAGATCATCTTTGAGGATGTGTGTTGTACTGTACCCACCGCTCATTGGAGCCTCACATTTATTTAATAACAGGATCTATTTTATCATCCCGTATTACAGCTTTAAGTATTCACACCCAGAAAGGATTTTATTGGTTGTGTACAAAGAATGACGGAAACAACTTAGAAAATGGCCATAATTTTTCTTAACAGGCTGCATAGAAATATCTTGTCCCCGGAAGAAGGATGGGATCAGAACTGAATCGCAGAGATCCTCACTGGAAGGGTCCCTTTAATCAAATAGTTTTCTTGCAAGCCCAGAGTCGCTGGAATTGCTTTCAGTACAAGCGAGAGTGACACCTATTGAGAAGCGTCAGCCTACTTCAGAATCTGCAAAGGTTCCTTTCTTCCAGTTGTGCAAGAGGAAGCCGAAATATTAGCAAACAAAAAAGTTTCCAAACAGCATGCGAGATAGACGCTTTGATCTCTCCCTGGTTACAGTGGGGGAACTAGCCCATCCGTAGTGCCTATTTAAATTCCCGTCTTCCTGCGTGAACCCCTCTGGACCAGTCAAAAATACCGAAGCTGGCGGGATTTCTAACAAGGTGAAAAGCTGCATTTCCAGCCGCCTGTCGAGGGATCATTAGAGTCCCTGTTATAAAATTGCAGCGGGCTTGGGTCCTGGTCAGAATTGCAAAACGGGAGGGCTTGATGGGGAAGGATGCGCATCGCCCAGGCAGCTCCGGGGTATTTGGATTTTCAGCGCACGGGGAGCCCCGGAATTAGAGCTCAGGCTTTTCTCTGGAGGGTAAGTCAGTAGCTGAGCCCTCCCACTTGGCCAATTTCAGTGAGGAAGGTGAAATGCGGAAGTTTCCACCCAGAACTGACAGATGAAACTCATTCTTTAGCCCTTGGTATGATACACATAATAAGCGCCCTCGGTGGAAATTACCAGCCTCTCCCCTCCTAGGGATCTTAAATTCCGAGGGACGCTGTCAAGCATGGCCACTTTACCCGCAGCTGACAGAAGGGCATTTGCCCTGAAACTCAACAGGTAAGAGACTTTTATTGACCTCTAAACTTTCCGGAGTGGGGGTGGGGAAGGCAGCAGCTCAGCATGCGAGAAGGTGGATGATCCGGGCGTGAGTTCCCGCTCCCCCAGACTCCGGGCGTGGAGCCATCTGCACGCCCCTGATAGCTAAGGAGCTCTGCCAAAGGTTCCCTCCTATGGAGAGAGGCTCCCGCTCGGTGGGTTAAGTTTAAAGCATGTCTCTCGCATCGTGAATTTTGCTTTATAAAACAATTCAAACCTCACATTTTAAAGTCTCTCTCTTGTTTACACTTGGTACAGCAGTATCCTTGGCTAGACTCAACTTGTTTTGTTTTGTTTTTCTCCTAAAGAAGTTCGCTCTAGAAATCCCCTCCCCGGAAAAACTGATCGTTTGTGTGTGTGATGGTTCTTTATTCACTCAGCATACTGGGTTTATTTTTCTGACAGGTGGGAAATGTCAAATGCCTCACGTGGTTTGTTACTAAGGTTTAATTGTTTTGTCAGGACAAGCCCTGAGTCTGCTTGAAAACTGTGCTCCTCACATAGTGAGTTGAGGTTTTATATATATGAGATTCCCCCCACCCCCCTTCAGATGTAATAGTTTAAATGTTTTTATGGCTGTGATGATACTTTTACAACACAAGGTTTTTCTTTATATGCAGTTAGTATTAATATGACACCTAGCAATTTTTCTCACATATTTTCCTTTTCTGCCTCTTATATTATAAATCATCATAGGATTTAAAATGAAAAATGTTATTCTAATTTTTCTATTCAAAACTAACATTAAACTCTACTATGCCATCCTTTTACTGCTAATCTTTCATTCTAATAGAGTTTAAACTGTGACCTTTTCTCCTAGAAAAGCATTGACTGTTCAGCTGGTGTGTGTGTTATGGTAGCATTGAGAAATCAAGACATTTATTTTGGTGGTGTTAGGCTCAGAGAAAATACAGGGTGTGTTTAGTACAGCCTAATTATCTCACTACAAAAGTCTCAGTTCCAGGTAGTTGGTTTTAAAAACAAATTAACTGAGTTTGCCAATATGTCTAAGAACAAACAGGATAATGATTTTATTACTGACAGTGAGCAAGACCATCTCTGTAACAGACCCCCCAAAAAATGCATAGAACCCCTCTTCCTCAGCAACTTGTTGAAAGAGATGGAGTTTACAGCTATTAAGGAAAATAATTACATTATCATATATATGTCTTTCCCATGATAATTTCCCATCACAAATTGCACATCATTTTACCTTTCCAAACCCTTCAAGAGTTTGTTTCAAGTTGCTGGCAGAATATATTCTTCACAACCATGTGGGATTACATTGAAAGATTTTCCAAAGAATGATTTAATCCAACACTTTTTTCTCTGGCAAATTTCCCATTGATTTCAGCAGGAACTTTGTTTGAGTAAGGAGTGCAGGACTGGATCGTATTGCAGTTTCTCTACCTTTAGGGCCAGATTCACCAGTTACTCTGGATGCTTTTTGCTGCTCTGGTAATGTTTACAGTTACTTTGTATTGCCAAAGCTGCTGATGCATACCAGTGAAATTGGCCTTATGCGTTATCTATCGAAGCTTGGCTAAAGAGAAAAATTGTGAAATTAGACCAAACATTTTGTTTTCCTTTTAAATTTGTCTTATGGTTTGCAGTGTCAATGCTGAATGTTTGTGTAGTGAAACAAAGACAGATTGAAATCCATCATGTTCTGAATCTATGATTATAATTTAACAATAATTAGATTTAGTTTACAAGCATTATTCAGGAATGGTTCTGTTCTATAGGGCTGACATATGTGAAAAGGAAAGAGAATGGTAAAAGTTGTGTATATTTACTAGTAGAATTTATGCATTAGTCCCCTCTTCAAAAGTTACAGATTGCTACTATATGGACCAAATCCTATGTGCCCTCTTCTTTTGAATTATTCCATTGACAGTAGCACTTGGCTGTATGTCTTCAACAAAAGCAAACTTCATACGCAGCAGCAATATTCACTTGTTTGTTTTTTGCAAGATAAGTCATTGTAAATCAATGGGCTAATTCATCAGCCCATGCACCATAGAACATGCTCCAGCTGTGGAATTCTAATCTCCTTTCTTCAGGGTTTTGGTTTTGGTTTTATTTCTTCAAAATGAAACTATTTAAACACCAATTCAATTTACCAGTCGTCTCCTTTCCCCTGGGGGGCTTCTGGAGGGGCCTATCTGCTCCCTATTGGATTACTTTCTACAGGGCTTCTGTCTGGGAGTTAGGAAAGCCCCTCCTCTCCCTTCTCATTCCTTGCCTGCTCCCTGCAGGATTACAGTCTACAGGACATCTGCCTGAGAATCCTATATAACCTGGGTTCTTTCCCTTGCCCCGGGGTCTCCTGTAGGAGCCTACCTATTTGGGGCATCTCTCCAGCAGAACTGAACTACTTGCTGGTACTTACTAATTATTTATTATATTATAATTATTTATTTGTATCACGGTAACACCTAGGAGCAGTGCTTAGCGTGTGCCTGCTTGCAACAGCTCTCAGGTGGAGGAAATATAATTTATATTAATCCTCCTCTGATTGGCTATTTTCCCCACTTCCCTGCCTCCTGGCCTAGAGCAGCCAATCTCCCCTCTGGAGGCAACACCATTCTCATAGGAGGGACATGCCAGAAGAAAAAGCCCAGCAGCTCAGAATGGCTCCACTCTCTCCTCTCCTCTGGCCTCTCCTTTCGTCCCCTTCTATGAGCAATAGGATGGCTGCTCTACTCCTCCCGCCTCTTCTTTCCCTCCCTGCAACACCAGCCCTGGGAAGAGAAAGAGGGGACCCTGCTACAGCCCTCCAGGCCTGGGAGAGGGGACTGGAGAACCCCAAGAGCTCAGGAGGAGCAGAGATGAGGCTGAGGGGGCAGAACTGATGGGTCTGGGGTTGGGGGAGAGAGGATTGGTGGAGCGCAGGAGGACAGGCAGATGTGATGTCACTTTCATTTCTCTAGAAAGTGATTGGCACCCCAGCTGCCACCATTATTTAAGCACTGCCAAGGAGCCCTAGTCAAGAACCAGGACCCAATTCCACTAGATGCTGTACAAACAGAACAAAAACATGATCCTTGTCCCCAAAGAGTTTGATCCCAACATCAGCTGTCCCCCAGATAATCAGTCACAGGTGGAGGTACGCCCAGTGGCCTTTTGTTTAAAGGGCCAGCCACCTTCTTACTGTCATGTTAAAAGTATTCTTTACCTGTCAATATCACCTTTGATCATGAAAACTGAAAGCATACTAACATTTCATTTCACTTTACACTATTTATATTGTTTGTTAAATATTGCCTTCACTCAGCTTTTAATTTTTGCACTTGGTTCCTTTTTTACAGTGACGGTAGATGTGTCTATTTTATAGTCAATTTCACTTGTTGGTTTTCATGCACTAGGACAGTGCAAGACATTTGGGTTGCAAACACTGCAGGGGAACGGTTATCACATTACAAGCCATGTTAATTTAAAACATGTCTCATTTTTATTCATATCTTAAAATACCTTCAAACTTGCAAGATTTGCATGTAGTCTGTATATATAAGCATGCCTTCCTGTCACTGTTACCCTAATCTTCCCTCCCCCACTCCCTTTGTTTGCTTGTTACCAGTCAGTTGCATCCTGTGTGGTCTGATCCTCCAGCAACTTAAGCAAGTGTTTAACTATACTTATGCTAGTAGTCTCTTTGATTTTAATGGGACTACTCACATGCATAAAATTGCTCATGGCACATGCATGTTGCAGAACCAGGGCCTTCAGTTGTAACTTTTCAGGCCAGGGACTGTCTCTTACTATGTGTTAGTTCACACATAGCAATACAACCCAGTCCTGCAATCACACCTTAATTTGTAGGGTAGGCATATCCAGGGGCGGCTCCAGGCCCCAGCACGCCAAGCGCGTGCTTGGGGCGGCATGCCACGGGGGGCACTCTGCCAGTCGCCAGGAGGGCGGCAGGCGGCTCAGCTGGACCTCCCGCAGGCGTGCCTGCGGAGGGTCCGCTGGTCCCGCGGCTTCAGTGGAGCCGCGGGACCAGCGACCGGCAGAGCGCCCCCCGCAGCGTGCCGCCATGCTTGGGGCAGTGAAATGGCTAGAGCCGCCCCTGGGCATATCCAACCCCACCAATGAAAATAAGGTGATTCAGTGACCTCCCCAGTTATACCAAGCTAACATAAAATAGCCGGGCTGACCAGGTACATCTTACATCACCTCCCAAAGTTTATCAAGCTTAAATCAAAGAGCAAAGATCTTTCTCTGCGAATGCCCTCAGTGAGTTAGTTCAAACTAATCAGAAGTTAGGCCTGAGAGCATGACAGCCTATCACAACTACAGAGATGGAGCATGCACGGTAAGATGGTCTAGAGATGGGGCTGGCTCCAGCTTTTTTGCTGCCCCAAGCGGTGAAAAAAAAAAAAGAGAAAAAAAGAATAATCCAATTGAGCTGCCACCAAAGTGCCGCCGAAGAGGAAGAGAGGGAGTGAAGGGCCCGCCGCCGAATTGATGCCAAAGTCTGAAGCGGAGCGATTGAGTTGCTGCCAAATTGCCGCCGCAGACCTGGACGTGCTGTCCCAATAACGGATGGAGGGCCGCCCCTTTCTATTGGCCGCTCCAGGCACCTGCTTCCATCACTGGTGCCTGGAGCCAGCTCTGCTCAGAGACAAAACAGAATGCATCCAATGTGCTTTAATAGTTGTGCCCTACTTATGGTTCTTGGAATGGACATTTTGCACAGGATTGCATAAAGCGATTTATTATATTGATAAACACAAGATATTAATTATCTGCAAGTCAAAAAGATATACATATGTGTTATTTCAGAACTTCTGATGCTTAGGCCAAGCTATTTTTTTTTTCATAAATTTGTATGTTTGTAATGAGAATTCAGTTAACAAAATTACAAAAAGATTCTTTGCTTTTGGGCAGTGTACTAAAAATGTATCCTTCTGATCACATTTTATATTAAGGGTACCTTAATATATGTGTTTTAAAGAACTAAAAATTATTAATAGATGTTTTAATAAAGTGTTAGGTCAATAGGCTGGTTATATCCATGGCTTATAATAATCTTAATACCATCTACTGATGTTCTTATAGTCATCTATAATACATACTTCTCATATATGTAGCATACTTATAACATCAATTAATCATTTATTAATCCTTTATGAACATAAATGCACCCTTAATCTAAAGCATGATGATTTAGCCATTCTCTCAATTACTTATACTGGCATGGCAGTGATAGGATAAATGACCTTTTTTACGGTTTATCAAATCTATCTAATAAATTAGTTGCACGAACAAGTAAGAGTCGAATTTGACAAAAAGGTTGTGCAGGATTGAGCCTGCATCAAATGAGTTTTCTCCAGTGGGACTAATCATGTAAGCAAGATTTCTCAAGTGAGTAAGGTTTTGCAAGATCATGCCTCTAGTTAGTTCATTTAAAGGCACTCAAATGTTAATAAATTTGAATGCATTTGAAATCCATTTCTTAAATATACAATACACAGTGGCTTACAAATCATTATTGAACCGTTTTTAAAACAGATTTTCCATTTTGTGAGCCTAATCTTTGCTGCTAGAAATGATGAAAAATACAGTCTAAAATTGCCTGTTGTTATGGGAACAGACTGCTTTTCACATACTACATCTGTGAGATAATAGCATTTTTGTATTTGGCGTGTGCATCATCTACCACTAATAACAGATTAAGAATAAAATAGGATTTATATCAGTTTCATATTTCATATGCAACAGCCTTTCTATTAGTAGTTTCCTTCATTACAAAGGCCAATTTTGATTAGACTTATATTTACATAACATTAAATATTTCTGTAAATCTTCCATGTGAAATGACTTGGAATTCCATGTGAAGAGAGGCTGTAGAATAGACACGTATTCTGGTTGTTAAATGCTGAGTATGCTGCTATTCTTGTTTTAGATCCTTTTGCCTCACCCATAGGGGATTCTTGACAAACTATGCTAGGAATATCAGTTTAAAAGAATTGTATATTACTATTTCTTTTTCATTCATTTGTATTTTTCTTTAATGATTTTATTCTTTTGTCACTAGGCATACTGGAACCTTTTCCCGAGAGGGGAAAATATGCATTTTCCTTTGCACATCACTGGTAGAGGTGCTGAACAGATCTTAATAGTAACTCACTTTTTCCAATTATTTATTGAGGACTAAATCTTACAAGCCTCATTCATCTGAACATCTTCATAAAAAAGCCATATGTCTCCCCCTTCCTCATGGCAGGACTTCTCTTTGCTATCGTGGCTTTCTTGACCTGGAATCTTCTGGGCTTGTATTTAAACAGGGACCAGATTATGCCTGGCCTTTATGGAGATGTGCAGAAGGGAGAGAGCACAAGACATCAATAGGGGTTGGGTGCCTAAATATCTTTGAGGATCTGGGCCCAAGCCATTCTCCATCACACAGTATTCAGAAGACCACTTGCAGTTACATTCATTGCACATATACATATGTCCAGATTGCTCCCTCCCTACTATACCCCAGGTAGAACCGCTGGAGTCACCCCATGACATGCCTCTGTGTGCCTGCACTTGCTGCTCCCTGAGGCAGACTCAGCCTCTTGGGTCCTTCCTGGGGGAGAATGCATATTTACTCCTCTCCCACTGCAAGGGAGAGATGTGCCTTACAGGGACTACTGAGCTTTAAGTAATTTCACCACAGAGGGAGTTAGGAACATTATACTAGGTGAAGTGTTGGATCACGTCCAATGTCAATAGCTTTATAGATAATACAGCAAGCTTTTCAACTGTCTGTAAGGTTGTTGTTTCATCAGACCTACAGATAATAAATTTGCCTTTGCCAGTGTGTTTCTAATGACTAGGGAAATTAGTATGAGGCCCTAGTGCTTTTTAATATGTTTTAAAACCCTTCTTAAGCATACTTTACATTTGGTTGAGGCACTATTTGACTGGCCATTGTGGAGGGATCCAAACCATGTTTTATAAACAGGATTAAAAAATCATGTTTTGGCTTGGATCGCTACTTGGGCTAAAGCACATTTTAAACTCAAGGTTTGGCCCCATCCACATGGCACATCAAACCATGTTATTACCCAGTTCTACCACAACCAAATTAAAACTCTGTGTTTAAACAACGTTGTAAGCCTTATACCTACGAGCCTCACGTACAGGAAAAGAACAGTGTTATAGCTTTTTTTTCTTAATCTCCAGTGTGGTTGGGAAATGACAGTTCTGTAACCATGTTAAGGAACAATCTTTTAGTCTGTGTTTTAGTCTCTAGCCTATTATATTTTATACACTGGCAATAAAATGAGTGATAATAAGGATGTCCCTAACCCCGACAAAGAACTGTGCTAGCCCATGTTTCTTCATGCAGTGTAGATGGGCTCCAAGTTAGCCATGGGAGCAAGCTATGGAACAGACACAGAGTTGTATTTCTAAATTATTCAAATATTATTTCAAGATTACCCCATCATCTTAATAGGTTAATTCAAATGATAACGTTTAAAGAACTCTGTAAATATCTTTCTTCTTGCCATAGATGTGCTTATTTGGGGCACGTTTCTGGCTTTTATAGCCAAAAAGCATACTAGAGAGGTATCACATCATAGGAGGAAATTTGGTTGCATCTGTTGTTTTTGAAGACCAAAGCTCAAGTAGGTTTGTAAGCGAACACTGCAGAATGCATGTACATCACTGTGACAAGGTGTATAGGCACTCCTATGGCCCAATGTACAAGGGGTAAAAAGATTCCCTGCCTATCACATGGCTGATCTAGGGTGGGACTATAACAGGAACGCATAGGGACATATCCTCCTCCAGCTTTCTGAAAGCTAAAAAGGTGGTTGTTGTTGCCAAGTTATTTGCATCTTTTTGAATTAATAAAGGGAGCCTTGAGGAAAAGAACTTAAACGTTTTACCTTCTCTGGCTGGTGAATCCGCCCATTGGTTTACAACCATATCCAAACACGAAGATGTGAGAACAGCCACTGAAGTAAGTCAGTAATTAGGAGTAAGTGCCCACCCAGTCCAGTCATGTATCAGTGAAAAATACCAGGAGCAGCAAATGCAGGCTCCATAATGCAGATCCACTGTAGCAGCTGAATAAGCTACTGCAGAAAAAACTGTTTAGAATAAGAAGCAGCCATGGGATCAGAAAGCCACTGAGGTTCATTCAGTGACAGTCATAACTAATAGGTATTAAGTAAGCATCTGAATAATCGTCATCTGCCAGGGAGTCAGATAGTCCTAGATATCTCCATTCATTTGTTATAGTAGTTATTTATGAATGATATCATGTTTAATTGCATTTGGAATTTTTTTTTTTAAAGGAAGAGGTAATAGTACAACTAGAATCCCTGTTGTGTGATAGTATTATTCTTTTTCGTGACCCATGGCAGATGACCAGGGACAGGAAATTAAATTTGGTCTCTGACCAACAAACTCTGTCACAGCATTATGGAAAGTGTCTATACCTTTTGATGACAGATTTCACACTTACTTTAAACATCTAAAGTACTTTAAGATGTTTATGCTGTAATTTATGGAGCAGTTCTTTTGTTTATGACACGGCAAACATTAATCTTACTCAGCAAAAATGCAATTGTGGAATGAGAAAAATGTTAATCCCATCTGATGCCAGGTGGGAAGGTTTGTATTCATCTTTCTAAACATTTACTTCTGTTTTTCTGTGAAAACAGGTGAGGAAGCAAAGTGTACATATTCCACATCCTCTGCCACTTTTAGGTTATATAGTAATCAAACATGAGTTTATTGGAACAGTTAGAATTATTTGCCATTTTTCCTCCTCAGCTAGAAGTTTGCTGGTGTTAAAAAAACATACTTTAGACTATCATCATGAATGAAGGAAAAAAAAACCTGGAAAGAGTTCAATTGCTAATGTATCCACCTTCATGCTTGCCATCAAAAATGTAACTACAGTAAAATAGGCCCAAATCAAAACTTGGGATCCAATAGCTTCAAACTCTGAACAAATTCAAATCCAAAATCTGCAGCTTCTTTTCATGGGCCTTTTGCAGAAAATTTAGGGTTGCTAATTTTGGTTGTATGTATTCCTGGAGATTTCATTACATGACATAATCTTTAATTAAAGATTAATCTTTAATTCCTGGAGACTCCAGGCCAGTCCTGGAGGGTTGGCAACCCTAAGAAAAATACCAGTCTCATGTGAGAGCTTTGTTCTTATTTTGGGAGGCTGCTTGTACAGCACTTCTAGTGAGCAAGGAAACTATTCCACAATGCAATCCACAACTGCATGATGTAATGCAAAAGTGTTTCATCATCCCCTTCTGAAACCCCTGCAGGCTGGCTACTTCTCACATAGCAGGAGAGAGTGGCATGTTGGAGTGAGAGTCAGGGCAAAGGGCCAACTGGAGATACTCTGCATGTTTCCATTCTCAAGCCGGCTATTATGGAATCTTTGGGAGTCCGTCATTTACTTCATCAAAAATCATTACACAACTCTGCCAGAATTGCCAAGATTTATCCGGCTTGCCATGTAAAACCGCTGAATTTAATATGATTTCCATGCAAAATAACAAAAAACCTGGGCCAGGTTCACTTGAAATTCAGATGGGATTTGCCAGAAGATTAAAATATCTGGTTCAAGTTCTGTGTTTATTAAAAAAAAAACAACCCAGGTAAAGCCAGTTTCACCTGTTCTGGGGTTTGTTTCAGGTTTTATAACAAAGGGCTTTCTCTTCTTTAAGTCAAAATCTGCTCTTTTCTGTAATCATGTCTGATTTCAACAGATCTCACTTGCCATAGAAGTCCTTAGAATATCAAGTTTACTGTAACTAAGGCTGTAGGTTTAACTTTTACAACCACTGACTTGCAGCCAAGAACTGTGCTCTGGAGGAAATCCTTTCTCTGCTAAAATATAAAAGTAGGCACAGCACCACTTCTTCCTCTGTGGTCTTTTAATCATCAGCTGCTTGGCTGCTTGCATGAAATGTGTGCTTTTTAAATAACTTTTAAGAATAGGTTAGTAATTGAGGAACCACTCGTTCCTTCTAGACTTCAGTAATATGTCACACAGCCAAACTGGGTGCTAGTATTTTTCCTTAGAGTGCAGGTGAACCTGACTGGATAGAATATATTTTAGATCAATTACTGTATAATCTGTGTTTGGTAATAAACATAATGACAACGGCAGCAAAACCCTTACCCAAAGTAAAATTAAACGAGTCCAAACTTTCCCAAAGCATGAAAGTGTTCACATTGGGGGTGAGGGTGGGGAGGTGGTGGTTTTATCTTTGTGTGGAAATATAATTAACTGCTAGTAAAAAAATGTGTGCAAACAATTTAATTTTCCATGTTCTAATGAAATTATTTCCAGAGTTGTTAGATAAAAATATATTACAGTATTGTTGTAACAATTTGCTTGTAAACTTAGGGCCAAATTCTGCATGCTTTCTTACTCACAGGAGCATTCCCACTTACTCCAATTTGTGGATAAATTATAGGTGCTGCTTTGGCTCCTGAAATGTCAAAGTTAAAATTCACATAAACCACAATGGGAGAGAGATTGGGCTGTAACAGTGTGTGTGTTTGAAAAAAGTAGTGTCTCAGACACATATTATCTTCAGAAACAACAACAACAAACAAACCCCAACAATGTAAGACTTTATATTTATTAATGTTTAATGTTACTCTATTAGATTGTAAGCTCTTTGGGACAGGAGCTGTATCTTTGTATACCCCAGTCCTGACTGTGACCTTTGGAAACTACTGCAACACAATGATTAAATCATTATCAGTCATGCTCATCACAGGCAATACACAACCAACAGCGATTGTATAGTCCTTACATGTATTCAGATATCATGGTACTGGGCATGATGCAAATCACACATTTGACAAAACGACAATCAAGTTTTACTTTATATTCCAATTACACACCTGCTTCTCACTAATTTTTAATGAAACAGCAACAGGCTTTTACCCTCCTGTCTGCTTTTCAAATGACCAAACAATAATAATAAAAGCAACAGTCCAAATTTGGGGGAAATTATTTTGTTTACAATAGTAGCCAACCCTATTTCAATGTCACCCTCGGTTTAAAACCACAGAGGAACACAAACATAGTGGCAGTTGCACCTTCTAAACTAGAATTGATTAATGGCTAAGGAAGTAGTAAAGCTATCAGCCACAGGAAAACTGTAGAAAGACCAAAAATGTGTCAGCAGAAACCAGGGATCCAATCTTGCCATTCTGAAAAAGATGACAAGGCACTCCAAAAAAATGCTACAACTTTGAATACGCAAAATCCTGTCTCCTTGGGGAACAAGGGTCAAAGCATGGCAGAGTCAAAGCACACAATGTTTTTCCAACTCCTATTGCTAATCTGTGTAATAGCTGATTTGTTTTAGCTGTCCCTGTGGCTTTTGAAGTGGCCTTGCTGTTATTACAGCCATTAAGATCCACCCGTTTCATTCACATGAATGGTATTGTGAACTCCTCCAAAGATGTCAGCTGTAAAAGAAACATGGTACAGAATGGGAGGAAAGGTCCCTTTCCCTCCAGAGAAAAATGTCCGGACACGGGTCTTTAGTTAGTAGCGAAAAAGAAGGACTTAATTCCATTGACCGATATTCATCGCCAGATTTAAGGTCTGATTCTTTTAGTCACTTCTACGCTTTGGTAGTAGTCACCTCTCTCCCCTCCCCTCCCCCCCCCCCTCTGCCAAGGGTAAGATGGGGGGAAAGAGAGAGAAAAAGTTTCAAACTGTTAAGCTAATTGTAAATTTTACAAAGTTGCTTTTATTGCAGTAGCCTTTTGTTAATGCAGTCCTTGGATTTGCTTTGAAAAGCTTTTTAATGGTATAGTTTTTGTATCTGGCTTGAAAATAAACATTGAGTGGAAATGCCTTGTGTTTCTGCTGGATGAAAGATTGAATAACAAGAGGAAGAAGTCCAAAACTATATTATCTGCACCAGTATGGAACTATATTTATTTTGAGCTCAGATGAAGTTGTGAGCTGGAATAAAATGTCCTTGCACTCTCTTTATAATCATTTTGTTGGAATATGTTTCTAGATTGATAGGAAGCTGTAGACAGTACAAGTATCCAACAAATTAAAAAGGGGCATATTGTCATTTGCTTTATGGCATGCTAAATCAAAATATGAGCCTGGGTGTAAATGAAGGCACAAATGTTTGATAGAACAGTCGAGGACTCATCCTTTTGATTTGGTTAGACTATGCTGCTGACAATCCAAGATTTTTTACAGAAAGCAATTTAAATAGCCCAGGAACAAGCAGAGATGTGCCCTAGCTGCAAAGTTTAGCTTTGGATCCAGATCCACCTTTCCTGGGATATGCATATTTAGGGGTTTAGTTCAGAGTCTTATTTATTCAAAAGTGCATTACAAGAACTTTTGATCTAAGCTTTTTCGGTAAACCAGTATGAGAGAACCCAGAAGTAAGCACTGAATAATAAGACTAGATAAAATTGGATTAATTTCTCTGGTACAGGTGACCTATATATATAATGTTGTATGTTGTTTACATTTTTCAGCCATGTTAGGGTAACAGACGAGCTTTATTAATTGTATATCTCATTTTTTCAAAGAAAAATAATTTTCCATTCAAAATTAATCCTGTATGAAATCATTCATGAATGATCTAATGTGTCCAATTTCATTTTTACATCCACTGTTCCAAGTTAATTTTATGTATTTACAGGCAGTTTGAGCACAGAGGTGCATTGAACTGAATCTTCAAGTTTCATATAGCTCCTTGTTTTCCAGGAAGTGCAAGTGTACTGATCACATGAAAAACTATAGCTGAAAAAGTAAATACAGTAAATGCATTCCTTTGCTGTTTTCTCTCCTCTAAACTCAGCAAGTAATGACAAGATTGGGAGACAACATAAAATGTTGTTCTGTACATTTAATACCTTAAACACAGAAGCCGCCACCACCGCATGCACGAACAAATCTCCTGTACTACCCCATATCCTTTGTACTTGATCCACAGAGTATGATTTAAAAAATACACAAGCACACGGACCAAGGTGACCTAATCTCGAGTCTTCAATTTGTTTATGTGGTATGGAAATGTGGCTGCCCTTCCCCCCCACTACCAGAAATGGTTTATTTAAAATTAATTTGTGTGTATGGTATATTCCTCTCTCTGAAGGACAAGCAAGAGTGCTTAAAAATCCTGAGTATCAGAGGGGTAGTCTGGATCTGTAAAAGCAGCATAGAGTCCTGTGGCACCTTATAGACTAACAGATGTTTTGGAGCATGAGCTTTCGTGGGTGAATACCCACTTCATCGGATGCATGAGGTTGATGGATTTCCACTCCATACGGCTAAATGCAGTGCCTTGCATGGTGTCAAGTATCAGAGGGGTAGCTGTGTTAGTCTGGATCTGTAAAAGCAGCAAAGAGTCCTGTGGCACCTTATAGACTAACAGACGTTTTGGAGCATGAGCTTTCGTGGGTGAATACCCACTTCATCGGATGCATGTCATCCGACGAAGTGGGTATTCACCCACGAAAGCTCATGCTCCAAAACGTCTGTTAGTCTATAAGGTGCCACAGGACTCTTTGCTGCTAAAAATCCTGAGTGCATTGAATGACTGGCATGTCTAACCAGGGATGAAAATGAAAACTGGCCTCCTGCCTAAGTTTCCTACTAACTAACTGACAACAGAAAGATGAGGATGATGTTCTGTCCCAGAGTTCTTCACAGTCTGCTGCAGCCCATGCTGACTTTGGGAAGACGCTGCATGACTGTCCAGCAATTAAAATTCAGTTGTCCAGTCTGGGATTTGTAGATTGCCACGGACTCGCAGGGGCGAAATAAAATGCAGGCCTGTTATTTACCAGGCTGCACGTGGCAACAGACTATATTGGTAAGGGATGCAAGGAGAGTGTGGGTCACGATGCAAACTGCAGACACACACACACACTAAACTTAATCAATTTAAAAGTTTTATTGGGGATAATTACAAGGGGTAAGGGAGCAGTGTATGATTAGCTAATAGAGTTGATGAAACTTAAAACACACAATGACTAAAATATCTACTAACAATATTTATAAACAAAGATGCAGCATTTAGTAATAACTGATACTTACAAATACAAACCAACGCATAACGACCGGCAAACGTAGAAGCTCTGTTTGAAACACGTGAGCTGAGAGAGAGGCTTCGAGGTGATCAGGCTCGGTTACGGGTATACACAGGATACACGGGTATACACAGGATTCGTTTTTCTTTCTCCTCTCCCTGCCTGCACATGGCAGGCAGGCCATAAAGTACCCACTATGACATCATAGAAGTGTCATAGGGGACGGGGCCCAAAACCTGTTTGTGTTCGTTTCTGATTGGCACAAGCGCAGTTAACACCATGTAGGGGAGCAGGTGCCTTAAAGTCTGTCTTCACCCCCAAAAGGTGAGGAAATGCATATTGATTTAGAATGCGTTCAACACTGAATGACAAAAGAAGAGGCCAGGGCAATACTGGTATGGGCAAGTTTTACAGGATGCAGCCAGGAACTCGTCTCAACAGGATTGTTGTTCCCTTCCTAAGCAGGGTATTTCTTAAGCTGATAGACCCTAAATAAGGCCATGACAGAGTGCAGAGGCCCTACCTGAGCACCAGCAGACAAAGAGTTAACTGCTAGCCCAGGTCAACCACACCTGTAAAGAGGGAAGTAATGAAGCAGAGCTGTGGTACCTGAAGGCCAGATTAGAAATTTAGAGGAAAACCAGGGAACTCTGTTAAAAGAAAAATACTTCCATTGGTAGTGAGAAGGGAAAAGAATCTCTGAGATAGATTTCTATGCTTGGTAGCTAAAGAGGTGGGTTGGAGTCTGGCCTGTTGTGGTTTTTTTTCCTGTTTACTTTCTTCTCTAGCAGAATTTTTTGTTTGTTGCAACCAGAGAACTCTCAATCCTGAGAATAAAGGCACAGAAGAATTATTCTAGTAGATGATTTGCTTTGTCACTATTAGACCAGCGGGTCTATTCCTCAGACTAACAAAGGTTTAACATAAAGTTAAGTATAAGGCAACATGTTTGCTTTTTTACAGAAAATCCTAAATGGATGCATAATTCTGTTTAATTTTACTTTTCTTACAGAAAGTAGGAGAAGCCAAACCAGTCAATATATAATACTGAAGTTTTTTTCTGTTGTATCTTATGACCCCCTTCTATGTAAGTACATATGTACACCATCCTTTGAGAGACTCTTCCTTTCCCCCTTTTTAGTTAACCTCTCTGTTTTTTTGTAGCCAATGAAGACTGTATGCAGCTCTTTCAGAAGCCTGTTCTCAATTCTCTAAGTATTGGCTGGATGGATGACTTGAGTGATAAAAGTTTCTCTCACCAGCTCCTCCAACTAGATAGTTGCTGATTTCTTTTGAATGGTGTCAGCTAGAAGGTGTATACAACAGACTCTGACCTTTAAGACCAGCTTTTCTCTATTTAAAAGTTTCCACTTTCCAGCTGCTGAAAGATTTCTGTGAAAACCATTCTCTAATGCTCTGTTTTATATTTACCCAAAGTTTTGTACTGTCCCTTTGACCACCATGGCACCACAGTGCCTGCTGTGTTCTTTCCAAATCTGTCTTTAGCAAATCCAGTTCAAAAGAGGAAAACTTTGATGGGTAGATCTTAGAGTGAAATCCTAAGAATCTGCTACATATGTTATGTGCAATGGTATCTTTACTTTAAAGACAATTTATTATATTACATCCTAATATTGATACAATGATTGTCCATATACAAAAGCATATTTCTTTTACATGTGATTAGTCTCCAGAACGTTTTTGTAGTGCAGACTAATGTGCCTCAGTGGGGGATCACTCAGCCTCTCTAATCTCATCCACAGTGCAATGAATTCCATTGTGGGCCTCGGAAGCTCATGGCATACGAATGTTTGACGTTTGAGAATGGTCTGTTCATTTCTAATACTTTTGTTTCTTTCTTGTTGAGATTGGTGAAATTTTTACCTCTCAATTGCTCATTGGTATTTTTGCTTTTGAGAGTGATTCAAGACATCGTTTTGCCTTGCAATTGAAATTGGCTTTCCATACAACTGTATATAGGTACAGTTATTGATGAGTAGTGATTTTTCTTTTGAATATCTTCTCTTGGACATCTTCATTAGAAGATTCTCCCTCTTCTGGGCACTTATAGCTGTGATTTGCCTCTCCCTCATCCTACTTACATGACTGGTACTATCCAATTTGGAGAGCCACTTGTTCTTACTGTGCTATGAGCCTGACCCAGAGGTCCTTGATCTTTTTGGGAATCTTTATATTGATTTCAATGGGCTTTAGCTGTGGTTTTATGACATGAGCATAAGATCAAGAGACAAGCTATCACCATTTAAAATTATCGCTCAAGTGAACTAGGTCAATTAGGAGTGTGCAAGAGAGGGTCTAAAATATTCTAGAAAGTGAAGGTAAATTGTTTTTATTTTCTTTTCTGTTCTATTATATAATTTAGGTCTAATCACTAACCTAAATCATGTTCTATCTCTGATGCCCTAGTCCTGCAATGAACTCTGCAGTGGCAAACTCTCTGAATTTGGTCCATAAGCTTAATTACACTTTAATAACCTGCTGACTGTAACTATGGTTGCACTGTTGGTTTAAGAGAATTATACAAACTGTACACTTTGTTTAGGAGAGGAGTTTGGGGTGGGGGGACTGTTAAGTCACAACTATAATGAGCTGTTTGGAAAAATTTCTGCAGGATTGCATATACTACTTGGAAGTCAATGGGCCCCCTGGGGAAATACACCTGGTGTAGGAGCAAGGACCAGGGGCGGCTCCAGGCCTCAGCACGCCAAGCGCGTGCTTGGGGCAGCAAGCTGCAGGGGACACTCTGCCGGCGCCGCGAGGGCGGCAGGCAGGCTGCCTTCCGCAGCTTGCCTGTGGAGGGTCCGCTGGTCCCGCAGCTTCGGTGGACCTCCCGCAGGCAAACCGCCGGAGGCAGCCTGCCTGCCCTGCTTGGGGTGGCAAAATCCCTAGAGCCGCCCCGGCAAGGACTGCTCCAACCCCCCAGTGCAGCCAAAAATGTGGGAGGCAGAAAGGTGGCATAAAGCTACCTTTGCTCCCCCCGCCTTCATTTTCTTGTGGGTTTTGCCTACTGATCAATGCAGCATGGAATCTGACCCAATGGGAATTTCACCAGTGAATTGTGTGACAGCCTTATGACTTTTTCTCTACAGTCAGTTGTCTCATTGAGTACTACATAAAACAAACAGGGACCAAATAAGAGCACTGCACTATTACTGCCACATCTATATGTTGGGGGCCAATTCCGATCTCAGGAATGCTTGCTCAACTACTGGTGGCTGAAAGTGGTCATGCAAATGGTTCAACACGTGGACGCTTGCACCTGCATGGAGTCATTTCTATAGGATCAGGGCCCAATGGAAGTTGAGTTTGTGTATATCTAAGGGTAAAATCAGGCCCTTGTTTTCTCAGTGAGTGTCTTTGTAGATCTAGCTAGTGAGCAGAGTTTGTTTGCAAAACTCATGTAGTACAGATATCCTAGTGCACAATATTGTTAATTTAGCAGAAATAGTTAAATTAGTAAATGAAACAAGATATACTACCTACTTCAGTATCTAAAGTTTATTAAATTGAACCAGCCTTCTTTACTTTATCAATTTCCTGTAAATGTATGTCATCTTTTCGTCAATATTGTAGTGTTCCTTTTCAAACGTATTCCTTCTGTTAGATAGTGAAAAATCTGTGCGGTCAAATTCATTTCGGGTGACGGACCATGTGTCCCATTTTGGCCAGAACAATCCATTTTTTAAGCCCTGTCCCTGCCGTCCCGCCTTTTTTGGAAAAAGTGGGCATTTGTCCCATTGGCTCTTTCCAACTTGCTCAGTTGGCAAGAGCCAATGGGACAAATGCCCACTGTTGTCAAAAACGTGGAGTGCGGAGGAATGTGCAGGGGACAGGCAGGGCTCGAGTGAGCAGTGATGCTAGCCCCAGCCTCATGGAGGGGGGGGTCAGACAGGGCTCAAGTGAGCAACAATGCCAGCCCCGGCCTCGCATGGGGGGCAGGCAGGGCTCGGATGAGCGGCTCGGGCCAGCCCCATGCACGAGGGGTGGGGGGAGGGATGGCTCAGGTAGG
Source organism: Mauremys reevesii (assembly GCF_016161935.1). Taxonomy (NCBI): domain Eukaryota; kingdom Metazoa; phylum Chordata; order Testudines; family Geoemydidae; genus Mauremys; species Mauremys reevesii. Next base: position 89,973,363 of record NC_052628.1, on the reverse strand, counting down.
CTAGCCCCCTGCGGTGTCCTGTTTTTTCTATTGGGGAAATATGGTCACACTAAATTCATTGCATCTTATAAGGAGCGTAACTCCTCTGAAGGCCACGGAGTTGCATCTGCTTACACCAAAAGGTGAATTGGGTTCCTGGTCTGTGTGCCTCTTCCCTTTTGTAGCTCAGAACAATGCCTTGTTCTAAGGGCCTGATCACCCCACAGCCTGTATAATTTAGAGACATGTTATTCCCTCATCTAGAGTGGAATCTGTTTTTGGAAAACGTTTAGCCATAGTCTGCCAGCAGATGAATGTTGCTACAACTTTCATTAATGTCAATGAGACTCGTGTGATATGCTTCACAGGGCAGAATCTGGCCCATTCTCTTCAAAGGAAAATCCTGGGTTCAGTAAAACTGATACTTATTTTATGCTGTGAGAGACACATGATCAGAGGTTACTTGTAGTGGGAGATGAACTGGAAGAAAATCGACTTGGTATACAGTTTTGGTTCTCCTTTTATTATCTTAAACACACCAGACATAAGAAAACCACGGATTTCCCCAGCGTGCCTTTTTACTGATTTAAAAACACCTATTTCTCTATTGAATCAGCTCAAGAATCCCGCAACATTTTGGCTTGTCAAAGCCTTGTGGTGCCAATACTGAGTAAGAACATATTTTTTCTGTGATGTCTCTTCTTCCTGTTCCATAGCAGTACTTTGGCTTTTCAGGGCTGCTTTTGCTCTGGCTGTAAACATTGTTGTTTTTAGAGTCAAGCAAAGTCTCGGTCACACTTGACAAGGACCCTGAATTATCAGCTGCTTCACAGGCAGCTGGGGACAGGAGAAGAGGGAGGAGAAGGTGCAAATTGAACAGGGAAGCCCCATCTTTTTGGGTCTGAAAACCCTGATTATCAGATGGCTGAAGAACCAAAAAAAGCTCACTAGCATTAGAGGAAGGAGTGCTGGGGAGAGAAGAGCCTTCTCAGTTCACCACATCATGATGATGTTTCCATAACCCCATGCAGCAAAGAACTTTTCTGATTCTCCTCCACTGGGAGACTGGACTACCTAATTTCCGTTAAACTTGAGACCTGTTCCGAAGCAATAATGCTGTCTGAAGTGAAGCCAAACCCTCCTTTAACACACTTAAATATAACCCTACCCCAAGGAAAGCCTTCTATAGCCTGACAAGGGAGAAGAGCCTGAGCCTGCATGAAGTCCACTGGGGACTATGCGATTTCCAACCTGTTTGACTTGGAAGAGGCTCAGATACTCTAGTGATGGGTGGCAGCACAAAACTGTAAGTTAGATAATGTAAACTGAAACACTAAGGATCAGCTTCATCCCTGATATAACTCCATTAACTTCAGACGAATTACACCAGGGATGAATGTGGTGTGAGGGAGATTAAGGGCCTGATTTTCAGAGGTGCTGAGCACTTGTAGCTCCCACTGATTTCATTTGGAGTGGTCAGCTCAGCGTCTTTTGAAGCTCCAGTTCTGAGCTCAGCATCATTCAGTGAGTCAGTTGCAGAGCTGGGAATAGATTCATGGACTCCCAATATCCTGCTTTTACCACTAGACACTCTGGACTAAGTGAAGGCTAACACTTGCTACAAAGCAAGAGGAGAGCAGGGAATAATCAAAATATGGTTCCAAACATTAGAGTAAATAATTAAGCTTCTTAACTCTAGGAAAAATAGTTGATTATCTTATTTATACCTCAGATATTCATAAATGTAGAGTTGAAATTAACCAGTGTGCCCTTAACATTAGTTATTGGTTGGTTTTCAGTTGTGGACAACTACTGCACTACACTTAAGTTTTTCTGTTTTAATTAAAGGCATTCATCAGCAGAAGTACGGAAGCAATTTACCCTCCAACCGAGCGTTGGACAGTTTTGTCAACGAAGTATAAGCGCCTCTGGCTCTATTCAGCTGGTAAGTACTGAGATTAGTTTTTTATGTATAGTTTTTACATCTATATTGATTTATGTTTTTAGACTGAGTTAACTGAACCCTTCTAGGGGGCTGATCTTGCTTTCTGCTGCCCTCTGCATAAGGCTATAATAAAACTACTGCAATGTGAGCTGAGGCAACTGTTTGTTTGAAATGATTGTCACTGGTGCCCAGGGTCTGAGATAGGGTAGCATAAATCAAAGTAAATAAATGACTGTGCAGATTATGGCCTTTTGCTGGAATTGTTTGAGCCCTGCCCTGTAAGCACATATATGCACAGACGTGCGTGTACTGTGTGTTGGCCAGTGGTGCTCTGCAAAGACGGGTGTGTGCCCAGAATAAAGGGCATTACGTGACCCATATGGCGTGGCTCAGTGCATGGTTCCCTACACCTTCCTAGCATGAAGCATTTGGCACTGGTCACTCTTGGAAAAAGGACTGTGCTTTAGTTGGACTGCTAGGTAACAAATTTTGTCCACATACTTCAGTTTCGGGGCTTTTTTTCCCTTGTGATTGTCTGTGGGCAGGTGACCATTTTTCTTGTGTTTATTCCTTATTGTAAATTATTTGCTAAACAACAGCAGTTAACCTAATGTAGGTTGACTGACAGCACTGGGTTTGGTTGTGTTTTGGATGCACTGAGGTAACTGAATTACTCCAGGCTAGATTTCGAATACTTAGCCATAGAGAGCAAAGAGACATGACTGGATGTTTAGCTGTATACTATTCCATGTTAGAGCCTTTTCAGGAAGGTTTTCAATGCCAAATACTTAACACGGGAATGCCCCCCAGATTTGTCATCTTCCTACATGTGCTAACAACTGACGGGCCAAATTCTGGCCAGCTCTCCACAATGGGGTTCAGGTCTGGAGGCCAAAAGGTATCTTGCCTCATGCTCCTATGCAGGGACTGTCCAGCATCTTGAAAGGCAATGTGATCCCTGCTACCCGCAAGTGTGCTAGGTGCTTGAATGGGGAAGGGGTTAAGAGGGATCATGGCTCCTCCCTCTCCCCCATACCAGTCAGCAGAGCTGCTTGGACAAGGAAGAGGTAGGATGCCATGCCCTTTTCAAAGGTGGTGCAATAGGAGTGTTGGTATGCAGTGCTTGAAAGTCACTGGCCTAGTTCTGCTTGAATCAGGTGCTGCATAGCCCCCTCAGCATCTTCTCCAACCTGCTGGATGTCACATAGGGAGGAATGTAGCCCCTGTTTATTGTAACAAGAGGAAATGTATTCCCATTAAATTCAAGATCTTTTTAAAGGCCCATCAAAAGCAGGGGAGATTTGGGAGTATCTCATGCTGTGAAATAAAACCAGAATGGGATTTTGACCCTTTTCTGAGTAGTAGTAGGAGTAGGCAGAGTATTCGTGCCCCAGCGATTGAGAAAACTGGAAATACTGTTAAGCATTCACTTCCTGTGTGTCAGGGCTTACCACTAGCGTTTTGCTCGCTTCCTCAGTTTGAAATGCTGTGGTGAGGGCAGGGTTTTCTTTCTTCTTTTGCTCTCAGCAACCTGCTTCTGCTGTTAGGAAATTTGGTAACATTACATTTCACTTCCGGTAGCCGCCATTTTGTGAGCTGTCACAACTTACATGCCTCTAATCCATCATCTAAAAAGGTACGTCTGCTGTAGTGATTTATGGTTATTTCTGTAGGATGCTTAAATTGCTCTTCATTGGATAGAGTGTGCTCTGTGTGGGGTGGGGGTGGGGGGAGTACAACAGTATATCATAAAATGCAATGATGACTTTTCTTTTTAAAACAGAAAAAATGCAGATTTTCATCTATTACATTCCATCTCTATTTATTTAGCTTTATCCTTTTCATCCCTTTTTAAAATTCGTATCTAGAAAATGTGCAAAACTGCAAAAGTTAAAAGCACACAATTCAAATGATAAAGATTATTATTGCCACCTAAACTAGACAAGTTAGAAGCCAAAATAAAATGTGATTGATTTGATTGATGAAAGTGGGTGGTGTGATGTTGGAAAGTAAATACAATGGTTGATTTTAAAACTGGATTTTAATAAGCAACATCATGTTGTTTGCAAAACTCTGTCTTCAGTAAAAAAAAAAAAAGATTATAGATATACTTACATGAATTTTAAATTAGTTTACCTCATTTGTTTTTCATCTTTTGTAAACTAATACTATGGAACATTATAAAACATATCTGCAGATATATGTCTTACTACTAGGGCTGTAAAATTATTTAAAAATTAATTGTGAGATTAAAACAATTAATTGTGACTAATCCAGTTTTAATCGCATTTGTTAAACAATAACAGAATACCAATTTAAATTTATGATAAATATTTTTGGATTTTTTTTCTACATTTTCAAATATATTGACTTCAATTACAATGCAGAATACAAAATGTACAGTGCTCACTTTATTATTTTTTATTACAAATATTTGCACTGTAAAAAAAGACAAACAAAAGATAATGCAATCTACAAATCAAAGCATGAAGGGGCATATAAATGTTTAGCTTATCTGGCACGTAAATGCCTTGCAACACCAGCTACAACAGTGCCAGGCAGTGCTGTTCTCACGTGTAAACAAATTGTAAATAAGTAGCAGGCAGCATTATCTCCCATAAATGTAAACAGACTTATTTGTCTGAACAAGAAGTAGGACTGAGTGGACTTGTAGGCTCTAAAGCAGTGGTTCTCAAACTTTTGTGCTGGTGACCCCTTTCACATAGCAAGCCTCTGAGTGCGACCCCCCCCCTTTATAAATTAAAAACACTTTTTAATATATTTAACACCATTGTAAATGCTGGATGCAAAGCGGGATTTGGGATGGATGCTGACAGCTTGTAACCCTCCATGTAATAGCCTCACGACCCCCTGAGGGGACCCAACACCCAGTTTGAGAACACCTGCTCTAAATTTTTACATTGTTTAGTTTTTGAGTGCAGCTATGTAAAAAAATAATTCTACATTTGTAAATTGTACTTTCATGATAAAAAGATTGCACTACAGAAATGGTATGAGGTGAATTGAAAAATACTATTTCTTTTGTTTATCTTTTTTACAGTGCAGACATTGGTAATAAAAAATAATTTGTACACTTTGTATTCTGTGTTGTAACTGAAACCAATATATTTGAAAATGTGGAAAAACATATATTTTATTTATAATAATTTCTATTATTGTTTAACAGTGCGATTAAAACTGTCATTAGTCGCAATTAATTTTTTAAATCGAGTTAATTTGTTTTGAGTTAATCACTTGAGTTAACTGCAATTAATTGACAGCCCTACTTACTAGATAATGCTTTACCTAGCAATTGTTCTCTAGGACTTTGAGGATATTTTTGAGGATATTTTGATTGCAGTGCCAGAGACTGCCTGAACTTAGTGACTATTGAGCATCATATGTAGATGTTGTGTTTCCTACTGTCCCACTGAGACAAAATTACTGAGTCCGTGAATGCAATGAGATTGATTACAGAGGATCTAGAGCAGGGATTGGCAACCTTTGGCATGCGGCCCGTCAGGGAAATCTGCTGGCGGGCTGGGACAGTTTGTTTACCTGCAGTGTCCGCAGGTTCAGCCAATCGCAGCTCCCACTGGCCGGGGTTTGCTGTTCCAGGCCAATGTGGGCTGCGGGAAGCAGCAGCCAGCACATCCCTCGGCCCGCACCACTTCCCGCAGCCCCCATTGGCCTGGAATGGCGGATGCTGAAGGTAAACAAACCGTCCTAGCCTGCCAGGGGATTTCCCTGATGGGCCGCGTTCCCTGATCTAGAGAGATGGGGTGAAATTCTTGACCCACTGAAGTCAATGGGAGTTTTTGTTGTTTGCTTCAATTGGTCCAGGATTTCATGCATTGTAGCTTGTGTTTGTCAAAAATCAACTTGTTCATGGCTTGTCGTCCCCTTTAAAGAACTCGATTCGCCCAACAAGCTAGTAATGAGAAGACAATTGGGGGAGATGGGTACTTCAGTAATAGCAACCCAAAGAACAAGCTCAAGTCCATATCAGTCTTGCTGAAGGTGATTCAGCATCAGCTAGCTCTGTGGTCTTTTAAGAGCAATTGCAAACTATCCAGTGATATGATTTGACAATCCTGTAGTTGAAGATTTCTGCACACGTGGAAAGCACAGTCAAATGTCCAGTGCCAACGGTATATACATGATTTGTGTTCAATAGATGTACTTGTCAATATAACACTGGCAGCACATACAGTAAATATAATCAGAGTAGTACCCTGAACATTTCTGACAGTCACCATATGGGGAATTTTTCCTCCTGGTTCTGTAAATGATGCAGCTGGGCATGGAGTTTCATGATGCACTTGATACAGATACAAGCACTTGCTACTGAAAATACCCTCAAGTTCTTAAAAGTGGAACATGACTGATGTAGAAAAGGGAAGGATAAGAATAATATCTAACAAGATGCAAACAGGACAAAGCAAGAATTAATAAAAAGTAATAAAAATTGGTAAAATAAATTAATAAAAATTACAGTGAAATGTAAAATACCTATATCCTAATTTTCTATAAAGGGGGCTGGGAAACCCCTTTTTATAAGTCTTAATCCAAAGATCCGTACAAGTTAAAAAAAAAAAAAAAAACCAAACCAAAAACAAAACCTGTCATGGACCCAAAACCTGAAGTTCTTATATTTTACTCAGTTTGTACACAGTTGAAATGTGAGTTATCTTCACTGAGAGTTTTGCCTGAATAAGGACTTCGAGATTTGGTCCATAGTTTTTATTTGTATGGAAGAACCTTGCAATGCAAATAGAATAAATCTCAGATGGAGTTGTTAGTAGTAGTAGTAGTAGTAGTAGTAATATTGAATATAGAGGGTGTAATGTTATAAGAAACATCAAATGCCTCATTTTTCTTAATAGCTGGATACATTTTATAATCCTCAGCTATAGCACAGTACGCATCGATTATGGGACCTACGTTTATCACAATTTTACAGTCATTTGCAATGTTTGGGCTACTGTTGTGACAGAGTCCTTGTTCTTGATAGTCAAGGATAGTTTAACAGACTGATTTGATAAATATACTCCAGTGGACTTCCCATTGGTACACTAGTTATTCTAATCCTGTAATTAACTTTCATGGGTCACACTGTGCTTAGTTTTCCTCAGAGCTCACAGAAAAGGAAAGATAGATTATCTTAAACTGTGACTTTTATACCACTTCATTACTTATAAGGAAAACCTTTAATAGGGTATAAATAGTCTTTGAATATGACTGGACAGCTGTTTCATTGTCTTCATGCAAGCCTCTTATTTTGTATTAGTTACACAGTAAGGAAAAAGAAATAGCAGTACCCTTTACATTTGCAATAATCTGTACATTTACATAAAATAAAGTTATGTATAGTTCTAAGTGAAGAGGTTCTAAGATGCTGTTTCACAGTCTCTTTTCCATTCTGCAGTAGGAAATTCTGTCACTATTTTTGTGACTATGCAAGTAAAAAGAACCAGCCAGCTTGATAGTGTGTGCCATTGGAAGAGTTCACATGTTTTGAACTTTGTTCTGAAGAGGATGTACCACCTCAGAATGGCTAATTAGGCATGACTAAACATCCTTTGGCTTTATTAAGTTGCAGCATAATATACTGCAGAAGTGGCAGATGCTTGAGGTTTCTGATGATGGGGACAGCAGTTCCATGTGTTCCTAAAGATTTACTGTGGTGGTAGTTGGAAAATATCATAAAATAAGTCATCTGTACTAGCAAGAGGTGGGAAAACAACCCTGTGTTTAGATTTTGGATGGTAATGTTATTCGGGTCCCATGGACTTAATTTGGAGTTGTGAGTGCTCAGCACTTCTGACAATCAGGATCAAAGTATTTCATGCAGGAATCAAATAGCCATTTTGATGATTTTGGCCTGGCTTGTTTGGGCTGGGTGTCAGGGTCTTCAGTACCTACCTTAGCTGCTGCTCCTGCTTCAGGGACTCAGCCATCATGGCCTGGATACTGCTGTTGCCTTTTACTGAGGATGTTACGTGCCCTTTGGCTGCTGCCCGCATGCTGTCTGCTTCCTGACCTGCCTCTGGATCTCCTCATCAGCTGAATGGGCCTGTAGGGGGCCCCAGATGTGATTGAACCAGCCCTCACTTCCACCAGTCAGTGAAAGTTTTGAATGAAGAGGAGCTGCAAATTTGGGCCTAAACTTAGTATGTTGTGTTTCTTTTCTAATTAATTAACTTTTTTCCTCTTCTGTGCCTTCCATTTTTAGACAGATCCCTCTCTAACCATTTTCTTCATTGAAGAATTTTATTTGCACTCCATCAAGGAATAGAGACATGCTTTCTAGGTTTAGTAGGGGAAATAAGCTTGAGTTATTTCTTTTAAAAGCCCACATTGCTATAAAACACCTATTTATTTTTATTCTCTACAGCCTCCGTTTTATGACGCAGTGGAGCCAGTGGATTTTGAAGGTTTCCTGATGACACAGCTGAACAACTTAGACTCAGAAACTGTGCAAGAACTTGGTGACTTTCCTGAAGATGATTTGGACATTGTCTTTACTCCAAAAGAATGCAGGACTTTGCAGCCTTCCTTGCCCGAAGAAGGGTAAGGAGAGCTTATTTGGAATAGTGTGTGATTAAAAAGGTATTGAAAAAGATGTGTGCAGGTTCATGTTTCCAATTCAGCAAGGCACTTACTCACATTCCTAACTTTAAGCAAGGAATAGTCCCATTGATTTCAATAGTGCTGCTCACATATTGAAGTTAGGTAAGTACCTTGCAGAATTGGGAGCCTATGAAAATGTTTATGCAAAGGCATGGATGACTATTGTGATCTAATTGGTGGAAGAGGGTTTTGTTTCTGAGACTGTCATTTTCTCCAATAAATGCACATGATGGGACTGCAAGGCCTCTTCACCATCCAGCTCATGAGCCGACTCCACAAATTATAGAGTTTTTAACCAAGGTATTTAATCAAACAGTATCCATTTAAAACTGTGTTTTTAAAGCTTGGTTTATTTAAATAAACTCATAGTAGAAAATGCCTGATTCAGCTCCCCCACTCCCACTGCACACACACTTCCTGCATGATTGCCTGAGCAGATGCTGCTGCCACTGCATGAGGCTAGAGCTCTCTCCGAGAGCCTAAATGTGAGAGCCACTTTCAGCCTAAACTTGTTCCCCTGAACTGTTCTCCTCTCCTTGTGTTCCTTCCTTGCCTGCCTGCTGCCCATCTCACCGCAATGCACAGAATTTTTTGGGCAATCACTCCAAGGGTCTGAACAATAGCCCACTGAAATCGGGGGGGATTTTCCAGTGCCTTCAATAGCCTTTGGACCAGGTAACAATTTGCCAAGCACTGCCACGGTGGCAGCAGAATTTCAGAAATACGTTTAAGCTATTTAGAGTAGCTCTGGTCTTTAAAAAAAAAAGCTAGAAGACTTAGGACCCCCTTCTGGAGCCCTTATGTGTGTATTACTCCTGTTGAGACTAAGCGGGTATTTACATGCATATAAGGGCTGAAGAATCAAGCAGCTGGTGGCAAATTCTACACTCACCTACAGTCTATCTCATGCAAGTCCTACAGGTGTTGCGAAGTGGGGTGCATGCAGTCAGGCCTAGAAGTCAGAGCAGAAGTCAGAAAACAAAACCAAGGGTCAGAAGCTGGATGCCTCAGCCATGGGTCCCAGAACCGTGTATCTGAGTCAGGGAAGGCAGAAGCATATTTGGGTCCAAAGCTGGAACAAGGCAGGCTCTGTCTCAGTAGCAGGCCAGGGATCTGCCTTGTTGTACAGACAGCCCTCCATGCTTCAGTAGTGCATCTGAACCAATCAGCAGTAATGGAGGTGCTGCCAGTCAAATCTTCTGTGGGTGGCATTTCCTCTGGTGCCTAGTCTGCCTGGGTTTACAGAGCATTGGTCATGGCTTTGTCTTGGCTGCCAGTTGGCAAAGAGGAAATGGTGGTCATTCAGCACCCTGCAGACATGGATTCTGGTCTAGTAAGTCTGTGCAGAATTGGATCCTGAGTCATTAAAATAAATCATTTTATTTTGATGGCTGCCATTGGTGCAGCTGCATTGGTAGCAAAGGTTCCACTCCTGCTGCAGCAGCAGATATACTGGAAGCTCAGGCCAGACTAAGTGTTTTTGGAGCGAGAGTGCTTGCCCAAAATGTACAGGTGGGGGCAGGGGGGAAAGACCAAGACTTAGCAACTATGCAAGGACTCCAGGGAGATCTAATAATGCCACTTGCTGGAACTGTGAGGGAGCCAATTGTATCCTTGCTGGCCCATCTGTGATATAGGGCTTGGCTGTGTGGGGACAGTCATAATTGCTGACGTTTTAAAAAAATCCTAGAACAGGTCTAAGTAGGAGCTGAATCCATCTTGGCTTGATAGGGACTGTTGGCAGCTACAGGAGAAGTAGTGGCAGGGGTTACCTGGCAGCCATCCCCTGCAAAAAGCAGTGTGGGAGAGTGTGCAGCTGGTAGTCCCCTATACAGCCTGTAAGGGTGTTGAGGTCTGTGGGTTCTCCTTCAAAAAGAAGGCAACAATGAGAGTAGACCCTGGGGGAAGGAAAGGACCAGAGATTAATTTCTCTTTCTTATAGGTAAAATCGTCCCTTTTTGTGTTTTGAATCTGGATCAAAACCAGCCCCAAAGTTCAGGTCATGTTTGGATTCAGAGTTCTAGTTGGGCCCATCTCTGCTCCTCTCCTTTATGATATTTCAGAGTTCAGAGAGAAACAGAAGAGATGCAGTTTTCTTCTAAAGGGCCGGTAATGACCACAGTTAAAAAAAAAAATGAAGCAGTATACACACTTGCATTCTATTTCTTTTAAGCCTAATGGAGGGTGTATAGAAAAGGGCGCACCGCTAATTCTTAATGTAGCTCACTTTTGTTGTTAAAGTGTATTAAGAAGCTAAATGCGAACTTTAGAAAAATTACAGTTTCTTTCTTGGTGTCTAAACAATTTGATCACAACCAAATTGATTAGAGAGACAAAAGAACAGGCCAAAAAGAACCGCTGCAGCTGATCATCTGAACAGCTTGGCACTCATTAATTTGTCTGTGGCTCTGAACACCTTGTGGTCATATAGGGATGAACTTTAAGATGCTGCAATAGGGTACTGCATGTTCCGTGCTCCAGATTAAATCCTGGAGCTGGGAGATGCAGGCTAATCAGAATCCCTTTCGTCTCAACCAGCTAATGGGTGCCAGAGACTCCAAGGGAGTGGGGAGGTACCTGGTGCCCTCAGTAACTGTGTTCCTCCTTCGCTCCTGCGGCTGTCCCCCTTTGCTGCTGGCCCCATCAAGTTCCTCCACCTGTTGAGGGTGTGAGGCATTTGTGGTCACATACGGATAAAGCACCGTGGACTAAGCACGGAACTGGGTTCTGTTTCTTGCTCGGCCACTGACTTGCTATGTGATCTTGGGCCAGTCACTAAGCCCCCCTCTCTCAATTTCACTGTCAGTAACATGGAGATAATAATACTTACGTAGCTATCTACCTCACAGGGGTTTTGTGAGGATAAACTTGGCAATCTCTGGAAATCACTTTAACCATGTAAAGCCCAGTGGACCTGAGCTGGTACCCAATGAAACCATTAGGAGTCTTTCCATTGACTTTAATGGGCTTTAAATCAGATTAAATCTTGAATAAGGATTAAATATTGTTAGTGGTGCTCTCATACAGATGATGGGCATCCTGGAAATACCTGAGGCAGCTAGAGAGAGAGAGAGAGACTAAAATTATGAGCAGTAGAATGTTTTAAACTGGAAAAAATGATGCCTTGGAGAGTTTTTTTAATGGGTTTTAGCAGAGTCAAAAGCAAAATGTGTCATGGGTCAACTCTAATTATGAGTTGAAATAGGTGTGAAAAACTGTTCTGCAAATTGGTATCATGTTGGGTTGTTTCACTATACATACAAGTGTGTAACATACAGATGGAACCACACCAGTTGAATTTTGGTGTGCAAGCAGTCACCTCTAGATAAATTTGAAGTCAGCAACATTTCACTACAGATCTCCCATGTTTCACAGAAAACTAACAATGCGGAACCTGTTCACTGGTTTTGTGCCTGAGTAAAAAGCATAAAAATTTAATTGCGGAAGAAATTAGCTGTTTAGTTCATTCCAGAAATTCTACATCTGGGGAGATCTAGTTGCTTTCTAGCCTTTTGCACCAGTCAGGAAGTTCAAAGGGGCCAGAACAAAACTGAGAATCTGACCCCGGGGGTCAAATTCTGGCCTCATTTAAACTTGTGCAATCCAGTCAGAAAATGGAAAAAATCTGGAGTTGCATAGGTGTCCCTAAAATCATGTGTAAGTGCCCACAAATCATGAGGGAACTCCAAATGTGCTGCAGCAGTACCTTCAATAATACTCAGACCTGGGCAAGCTAAGGATAGATTTTCAGCCTCATCTGCTTTTGTTGGGTTAAGTCATATCCACGCTAGTTATTTAACATAGATTTTGCACGATCTCCTAGTATTATACATTGAGATGGCAATTAAATCCAAGCATAAAGGGCCATATGCTGCTTTTGATCCAAGTGCACAACTGCCATTTGTGTCAGTGGAGGTTCTATGGATATGGCTCAAAAGTAGTATCTGGCCTTGTTAGTTACGTCCTTAGAAATCACTCAACCAATCATCTTTTAAAATGTAGACCATGTGCTCAAAATCACGTATGATTGATCCAAGTTAAACATTTTCTTATGCAGTTGTTCTACATTTATTAATCATGAACTAAAATATAAGTATTTTCTTCCTATTTTTCCCCTCATTGTGGATAATACTTTTTTTTCCTTTTGGTTTTCACATGGAGAAAGAAATATCTAGTTTTGCAGCACATAATGAATTACATGAAAAAGAGTGTTTAAAAATGTGTCAGAGAATAATTCCAGTGCTTCTTCCAGCATATAAATCCTGGAATAGTCCGTAAAATTTTGCACAGAGGGTGCTTTTTGTTTAAAAATAATTTTATATAAAATAATCCATATAATAAGATAAAGATTGTTGTGACTTATAATAATAAACTCTTTTTTTCTGGGACAGATTAGAAGCCATTAATATACTCTGATGTTTGGAGCTCCTGCTTAGATAGATGATTAAAAATATTACTCTCCGTTTCATTCTGTAGCAAAATAATTTTTTAAAAAAAAAATTTGGTTTTAGATAGTAGGCCCCAGTGTTAGTGAAGAATATCAGTGTTCTCTTTTCACTGGAAGAATGTACAGATTCATACTGGGTAAAGTCCTTATAGACCCTGTCTCCGGTACAGGGACAATCGTGTTTTTTGTAACTAGCTTGAGACAAGTTCAGCTAACCAGCTTCAACAAACATTGTTGATTTATGTGCACACAGCGGCTTTTAACGTAACCACATCTACCATGGTAATATCTGTACCTGAGAAAATCTTTATAGCTATCCCCCAGTGCCTGAGCAAGAGGTAGAGGGCCTGGAGGACATGCACACACAGGAGCACATAAGGCAGTACACTCTGAGGTGTCCTGCACAGAGAGCAGGGAGGACAGACCACCAGCCAAACCAATTGAAAGGATCTTAGCTACACTACAAAATCAAAACCAAACAACAAAAAAATGCTGTACCAGTTACAGGAAATTTACTGTTTGCTAATTTAGAGTATGTTTGCACAGGAGCTGTAACATGTAATTTTCAGCACAAGGAGACATACCTGCATTAGTGCTGATAGAGTTAACCTGCTAAAAATAGCCATGTAGCTGCAGTGACAGGAGGGGCTCGCTGCCCTGACTATGATCCTGTCTGAGACCCTGCGTTCATGCCTGGACACTTTCTTTTGTTTTGCAGTATTTTATGGTTGCCATAAAACGTTGCATTAGTCTTGTAGTCATGAGCTACCTACAGTGGTAAATAGTTAATTCTGTTAAAACTAGAACAGCAGCAAAAATTCCAGCAAGATAACACATGCAGTACAGATTAATTGTCCCCTTCTCAGACATGACAATGTTTCTAAAGTATTAACATGTATTTTTTATTATCTTTCCCAGTGTTGAATTGGATCCACATGTCAGGGATTGTGTTCAGACATATATTCGGGAGTGGCTGATTGTGAATCGAAAGTAAGTTACATATTTGCAAATTAAACAGCAAATACCTTGCTGTATTTTAACATAATACTTGTTGTTATAACTAATCCCACAGAAGAGGATTTTGAATTGCTGAAGGTAAGAGTGCATTTTCAGTGTGATTTTTAAATCTTTTTGTTTTGTTTGGGCAGATGCACTATAGTTAAAAATTCTTGCTGCTGCTTAGTTTTTTGATAGAATAACAATAAATCCAGAGGGAAGTATTTAATATTAAGTGATGAATGATTTCTGTGCAATATGAATAGTGTATTTATTATACTACTCATTTTTAATTTGCACACAATGAGCCATGTGACATTTAAATAGAGTCACATATTCCACTTCTGGGAGGAGATGTGAAACGGAGGTCCTGATCACTAGTGGTCATTAAAATTCCCATGACACCATTCACAAAATCCTGACCAAGTCCCAAACTGACTAATAACATTCTCTCTACTTAAATTCTGTCTTCCTTCTAAATATGATAAGGTACTCTTCATTTCCTGTCCTAAACTATATGTGGTGTTGCTGTCTGCTGTTAGACCATTTTTCTGTTTCACCCCAGGGATGTTTGTAATTCACTGGTGGATGAAGGGAATCCCTGTTAGTAGTTTAGATGTTATTTAAGTTTGTGAATTGCTTTGGGATCTGTCAGGGTAAAGATCTCTAGATAAATGTCATTTATATCATTATAAGTAAGATGGGATACGGAAGTAAAAATATGTATTTCCATTGAGTTCAAAGATATATACACAAACTTAAGTGTTTATATAGACAACTAGTCACGGGCTCTGATTGCAAGTCATGTGGAGATATCTAAACTAGTTTTAATCTAGTTGGTTGGGTACTGGACTGGAGCAGTCAAGCTGAAAGGACATGGCTTTAATGTTTACTAGCTGCCCAAGTAATCACCAGGGTTCCAGCCAGGCTTGTACAGCCTGTGCTGAAGCTGGTGCTGTCACAACTTCACTGCTCTGGCACGTGAGCTAGCTAGACTAAAGCTAGTTCAGGTACGTCTATATGAGCAGCAGTCAAACTCTGTGAGTGCAATGTGGACATACCCTTAGATTAAAGACTTCTGTAGGCAATAGAGCTTTTTAGAGTCTTTATTTTTAAAACATTTTGTTTTTCAAAATGCTATTGAACCAGTATCTCTAAAGATTTGGGGAGAGAATTACATCTGTCCTGCTGGTTTAATTTCTAAAGCTCGGTCGCCTTTGTAGGTTTCGCCAAAGAACCAGGTTTCAAAGATTATTTCAGAATCTCTTATCAGATAACAGATTGAAATGTTTTTCTGGACCGAAGCCAGAAATATCATTTATGGGTGGACTTCCACTGCTGCCAGAACATGCCTGTGCACTGGAAACAGTTTCTTGTGGAGTGTGTCAAATAATCATCAGGATATACCAAGTGCAGTTTGTTCAAGAGCAGTATTAGTCAAGTAGGATTTCTGGATTTACCTCCTTCAGCAATAAAGCGGTTAGCGATCTGTTTTGTACTTAAACTAACTTATTTGATATTATCAAAATAACTGGAAGCAAAATGTGGATTGAAATTGTGCTGTGTGTGTCATTTCTTTAACCTCAACTTAGAATTTTCACATGAACTGATTTCCACTGGAGACTTGAAAGAGAAACATGTCAGTAGCCTAAGCATGAGTTCTGTGTGTTTGTCTCTCTCCCATGAGAATTGACTGCAGTCATATGATCGTTAGCATACTGTCAGAGTCAGCTGCCTTGTTTCACATAATACTTTGAGCAGTTGCAAAGCTATTTCCTCGGTTTATATTGGTCAATGCAATTCAAGGTGCAAAGTCAGTGACGTACCTTTTTAAGAGCCCCATTAGCAATGGCCTGAGAGTTGCTAAATGCCTCAACTCCCCTTAGCTATTTTGAGGAGTATTTTAAAAACATTAAAGGGAGTCACAGGTAGGACCTGTGCTCTGCCTACTGTGGGTGTCCAGGCTGAAGTGCGTTGTTTGTTAGCAACTCCTTTTATGGCAATTGGTAAATTAATCCTATCATATAGATAGGCTTGGCTGAATTCCATTTTTATTTTTTATTTTCAAGCATTTTAAAATTATTTTTATGGGTTTAAATTTTCTCAGTTGCACAAAACTATGGGTTTTAAGCATTCCCCCGCCCCCAATTTTTATTGATCTGAATTTTCACAGTTGCAGGAAATTCAGGGCAGGATTAGGGGTAGGGCTGCCCTGACAGTGTGCCTGAAGGGGACTCCCCACGCTGACATCAGGCCCGCAGGGGCTCCCAGCACAGTCGAGAGTAGGGTAACCACCTTTTCAAAATTCTAAACGGGACACATGCAGAAGCCCTGCCCCCTCCGTGGCCCCACCCTCTGTTTCTCCTCTTCCCTTTAGGCTTCCAGCGTGGCCATGAGGCAGGGCTCTAAAGTCTCTGCATGTGCCCCGCCCCCTGGCCATGCCAGGAGCTGAGCCGGGCAGTAATAAGAGTGGTAAGAGCTGCCCAGGGAGCCTGGGATGCTGAGGGGAGCCACAAACTCTCTACTTGCCTGTGACAAGGGGTTGGGGGGCCCCAAATCTTGCCAAGCCTAAATATAATTTTTAAAAAAGGGGACGATGGGATATTGAAACTGGTTTGCTTGGGTGAGGAGCAGTAAATATTTGACATCTGTATAGAACCTGTCAACTCCCAAATGCCCCAGATTACACCCAAATAAAATAAAATAAAAAATAAAAATAACCCAGCCAAACCAACAGAAGAAAACATTAACAATGTTCAGGTTGCAGAGTGAAACATTCAGGAGTGTGGAATGCCAGCTGAAGTTCTGCAGACAGCCTTAATTCTGGCCTCTATGGCCCATCCCTCACTACAGTACAGGCCTCCATCTCTGGGTCCAGCCAGATCCTGTGCATCCCTGATCCTGGGAGCAGCTGAAGGCCAGTTCTGTTCTATGTATGAACTGCAGAACCATATAGACTATTCACTAAGGTTAATAGGAGTTTTAGGTACATAGGTGCTGGAGAAATGGGCTCTAAACTCTTATGAGCATTGGCGGATTCATTTACACATTGTCACACGAGTCACAGGTTGACAACTTCCTATTTGCAAAAAACCGAACACCCTTGCCCCGCCCCCTGCTCCCCCTTCTCCGAGGCCACATCCCCGTTCACTCCATCCCCTCCTCCCCCCGTTGCTCGCTCTCCCCCACCCTCGCTCACTTGCTCATTTTTACTGGGCTGGGGCAGCGGGTTGGGGTGCGAGAAGGCTCCAACTGTGGGCTCTAGGGTGAGGCCAGAGATGAGGAGTTTGGGGTGCAGGAGAGGGCTCCAGGCTGGGGCAGGGGGTTGAGGTGTTCCTGGCCCATGGGAGCTACTGAGCTGGCACTGGGGGTGGGAGCAGCGTGCAGAACCCCCTCCACCTAGGACCCAGAAGGACATGCCCTCCACCTAGGACCCAGAAGGACATGCTGACAGCTTCCTGGGAGTTGTGCAGAGCTGACTAGGGAGCCTGTCTGCGCTGCCAGCTGGACTTTTAACGACCCGGTCAGCGGTGCTGATTGGAGCCTCCAGGGTCCCTTTTTGACCAGGTGTTCCATTCAAAAACCGAACATCTGGCAACCCTAGAGTTACTAATGATAAGCTAGCAGTGCATATCACTCTGAATATCTACACTACACAGAGCATGGATGCTAGCTAACTGTGACTCCCTTTACAAATTCTTTTTGGCAAATGCCCTGCAAGTTTATGCCTCATTTAATCTATAAAGGAACTACTTTGTAAAATTTGTCTGTGTGCACAAATGGACTAAGCTGTAAAGTAATAGAGACAGACAATAGCATATGTAGAATATTACAAAATGCTCTAATGAATTATGTACATATAGATGTAAATGAAGTCATACAAATACTGTTTCCTATACACATGCATGCTCAGGCTTATGGTATGTTTTACTATCTTGGTCATCCAGGTAAAAGGCATAATGCATATGTGTATTTAGTGAACAGTTGTATCAAAATATTTGAGGAATCAAAGTAAGAATTGGGAGCCAGAAAATATAGGTTCTGTTCTGTTCCTGGTTTTGCTACTATCTTGCAGTGACCTTGAATAGGTTACTTAAACTATGCATTGGTCAATCTGTGAAAAGATAATAATAATACACAATTTGGAAAGGCATTGTAATATATAATATGGAGATATACCTATCTCATAGAACTGGAAGGGACCTTGAAAGGTCATTGATCCCAGTCCCCTGCCTTCACTAGCAGGACCCAGATCCCTAAGTGGCCCCCTCAAGGATTGAACTCACAACCCTGAGTTTAGCAGGCCAATGCTCAAACCAGGCTTACTTAATATTTATTAAGTGCTTTGAAATCCTCAGATGTACAAAAGTATTTTGCATGTGTATATATTTCTGCTGCATATATATAATATGTATATGTGCGTGGACACATGGTTGGCTCAATGCTGAGCTGAGAATGAGTTGAAATGTATGCCACTCAAAGGCTTCTCTAATTTATGCCTGGCCAATCACAGTTCCTTGGGCCCAATAAATAGAGCAGTGGTTCTCAAACTTCATTGCACTGTGACCCCCTTCTGACAACAAAAATTACTACATGACCCCAGGAGGAGGGACCAAAGCCTGAGCCCACCCGAGCCCTGCTGCCCCAGGCGTGGGGGACCAAAGCCAAAGCCCATGGGCTTCAGACCCAGGTGGGAAGGCCTGTAACTTGAGCCCCGCAGCCCGGGGCTGAAGCTGAAGCCTGAGCTTCGCTGCCCAGGACTGAAGCCCTGGGGCTTTGGCTGCAGGCCGTGGGGCTCTGACTTTGGCTTTTGCCCCAGGCAGTGGGGCTTGGGCTAGGGCTCCAGCCCCAGTAAGTCTATTGCCAGCCATGGCGACCTACAGTTTGAGACGACTGACATAGAGGACTGAGGAGCTCTCTTCACACCCACTTTTCCTCTAAACTGGAAGCTGCAGGCAGAGCCAGCTCCAGGCCCCAGCACACCCACGGGACCAGCGGACCTTCCACAGGCACGTCTGCAGGAGGTCCTGGCTGCAGGGAGTGGTGATGTACAGCTGAAAGGAATGGAAGAGGGTCAGAAGATCTAGGAAGCAGATAAAGGGGTGGTAGAAAAACACCCTTCAGGGATGTGGATTAATGAGGCAGCTAATGTCATTTGTCAACTTTCTCCTAAAAGAAATTGGAATGTTCCTGCGAAGAGAGACAAGAGGGTGGAGGGGGGATTGTGAGGGTTGAAGAAGAGAAAGAGATGTAGAAGAGGCAGCAGAAATTATCAGATCAGGATTCAATCAGGGAGGAAAAATGTAGTTGCTTAGGTCTGGTCTACACTACAGACCTATGAATAGAACTGCATCACTCAGTGGTGTGAAAAATCCACACCCCATAGCAACAGTTATACTGACTACTTATTTCTGATGCTCCCCACTGCAAGTTTTTCCATAATTGTCCACTGGAGGTTTCTTGCATGTTATTGAATACTGGCCACCATCCATGACTGGATAGCTGGTAGGTCCATAACTGCTGTCATTCCCCCACCATTGACTGGGAGTGTGGCGATGGCTCTGGGGGCCGTTCAGCCCAGAGGCTGCTATAGCAGTTGGGAAGGCTCTGCTTTTACTCCTTGGAGGGGGAGTGTCTTCTTCTGAGCCAGCAGTCTGGGCTGTTCACTGAAAATAGGGCTTGTCACTTTGTCAGTGTTAAGTGTCATCATGTGGTGATATTAGAAAAACTTTTCAAAATGAGTATTTTCCATGAAAATTTTGGAGAAGCAGGAGGGAAAAAAAAGTAATTTCTGGTACCTTCAGTAGTTGACAAGAAAGTTAAGCACTTGAATAATTAAAACTGTTTGCTGAGGTTTTGATGGTTTCTTGCTTTACCTCCAGGAACAATAAAACCTCTTTTTGAATGTTAGGGGCTTTAAAATAAAACAGCTTAGAGTTCCTGTCTATCATCCTGGGTGATTAAGGCAATTCCAGAACAAGGTCACACTCAAGGAGAGCAGGGATGTGAAGGAATGGTGCCTTCTCTTTTATGAGTTCATTTTACATTCTCAGTGAACTGGTAAACAATTAAAATTAAAACACATTGGTGCATATAATTCAGTTACTCCCCAAATGTAATGGCAAAAAAAGTGTCTTCCTGATCCATAATTACCTATTATGACTTATGCAAGGCATCAAGGCATTAAGGTGCTTAGTTGTTGCTTTGGAAAGGTTATGGAAAGGAAGCTGAGCAAATCAGAATATTGTAACTGAGAGAAGGAGAATGGCTATAAAAAGTTAGTACAGAACATATCAAAATGTATGCATTCCTGAGATGGCACTAAAAATGTCACTCGGATACTTCATAAATATCATGCTGAATGTAGAAGACTTTACTGTTAAAATTATTCAACAGAGCTCTGAACTCATTGAATTTCTGTTTAAATGACTAATCCTGTTTCATGATATCTACTTCCTTATTCCTAATTTCTCTCTTGAACAATGTTATAAATGAAACCATGACATTGCTACAGTATTTGGCACAATTGCCAACAGCAGCAGGGAATAATTAGCACCACAGCAGCCTTCCCCAAATATAGTTGAGTTGTGCTATGGAATTTGTTGCCCGCTGAATTAGAGTTCAAACTTGCTGTGGTTTTACCCTTCTGTCTGCAGCACTTCATCATTTTATGCTCCCTTTTGCCTTCCATCCTACCTCTTTATATGCACTTCACCCAGAGATCCTGTTGCTTGTCAAAATTGTGATACTTAAGCTGGGAAGTGAATCTGGGAGAGCAATAGTCTGTACTGTTCCTTTCTGACAATTAGTTTGCAGTATGCCAGCAATGCCACTGTTAGACATTTCTGTTTGTTTTCCACAGCAAAAGGCCACTGAGTGAGCAAGTTGAGTGTAGATGAGACTGTGCCTGCCTGTTATCATATCAAATACAGAATGTATTGGGTGTGCTACATTAAATAAAATACAAGGGAGTGCCATTTGAAACAAACAAAAAAAGCAGCATGTGTCTTAGGATCAGCACATTTATCTATGAATAGTATTGGGAGATCATCTTTGTAGTATAATGGGTGGCCCTGGAGGAAGAGGGTCAGGTACCCAGTTTGATGTGCATGCGGGCCAGGCTGTTCCTGAACACATATCTTTCAGCAAGTAATATTGGCCTCTCGGAATCCTCAATAAAGATCTCATTCTTACAGCTCTGAAGGTTACTAAATATCCCTTCAGAATTAAGAGGGAATTGTAATGTATAATAAGTATTTAAATAAATTGTACTTCTTAAATCAACCGACCAACCAAACAATATAGTAGAGTTGTGCTATGAAACTTGTGAACTGAAGAGGTCTCTTGGATTTTGGTCAGACTGCTTCATGAGGGTGCGGTCATTTTCAGTCCCTGATTAAACTAAGCACAGTTCCAGCTTCCGTATTATTTACTGCAAGACAACACGCTGTCCTAGATCTGGGATGCATGCTGATTCTGACACCTGTGAGATGGCCTTTAAAAATAAAATAACAAGAGATGCCATCATCTCAGCAATGTCATTGTAAGTCCTGAATTCATTTCTATGTCATATCTTAACCTTGTTGAGGCAGTTAGGATAATATTTTCATTGAGATGCATGGGAATGTAACTCATGATTCCTATAAATTTTAACATGGGCTATGCAGATGAAACCAAGACAAAAATACTAGGTTAGATCAGACCTAGATTAGACCTAATGGTCTGATTTAAACCCAAAAAGAGTGCTAAATGTGACTTGTAAAGGTCAGTATGCAAGACCATTCCCCTAACTGCATTTGACTCACCAATTTGCAACATACAGGGTTCCAGTAACGAGAGAGCTTGGAGACACACGGCTATCTGAGCTTGGACTCGGGGTGGGGCAGGCTTGAGCTGGTGCCACAATGTCCACACAGCTATTTTTAGCATGCTAGCGCAAGCCCCACTAGCACAAGTCTGTCTGCCCAGGCTGGGAGGCTCACTCCCAGCTGTACCCTTTTGGTACTACAGTGATGATCATGGCAGAAGAACCTAGATAAAATTGAATGAATTCCAACAGCATACCTTACAAGTGGCATGTCACATACCTCAGCTGCTTATAGAGTATCTAACTTAAACTATTGTAACCATCTACGCCAGTGGTTCTCAACTTTAGTTACCATCGTGGGCCACATATGTGACCCATGATGTGTTATGTGGGCTGCATCCAATACTACCTGTGTGGCCCTGAAAGTGTCACATGGGCCGCAGCTGTGTGCTGATTGGGCTGCAAGCTAAGAACCACTGACCTACGCTATCATTAAATGTGGCCCAGTCATTAAACCTTAGATTTTAATGCTGTAATTTAAGTGTCAGTTCACTGAATGAGTCCACTTGCAATCCATAGTAAGTGAATGCTTCCTTCTACAAAGTATACTGCAGTCTTCTATAATAATATGCTGAATACTGCCGTGTCACTATTGTGAGATGTAGTGTTTGGAATCCTTACTGTAAAACACTCTTGTCATCAGGGTTTGCTGGATTTACAAATGATTGCACCCTAATATACTGTAGTATGGATTATGTCAGCACATGCTGTACTGTAGGATCTGCTTGACACCTAGCAGTGGTTCTTATTTAAAGTGCACATTCCAACACATCCACTAATATGTTTCTTTGTTTGACCTCTTCGGCACTTGACCATTGTGGTCATTAAAGTCATATTTTGTTGATAACATTCACAGATAGGATTTCTTACGCAGACTTTTCTTCCATACCAAGTTTTGATGGTTTTGATACTAAATAATCACAATTTATTAAATTATGTTTTGGTTATTGGAGGTGCTACCACATGCTAGTTATTTTTCCTCTCTGCTTTTATCTGGCTTTTCAAAAATCAGAGTTAACGATACATTTCCTACTCTGTATAACTGTACAAGTGCACGGTTTGAAGAGGCCAAATAGTGCTGGCTACTTGTGCTGGGTTGCCTTAGATGTGTCTTCTGACGCAGCAAATTGAAGCTGAGGTATCATAACAGCAGTTCAGAAGAGACCAGTTTCTAGTGTGTTCCCTATAATGTAACTGCACCAGCAGGGAACCAGCCAGAATGCAAATGTTCCTAATCAGGGTTCTGAACCTTCAAATCAAACACTGTAGGAGCTGGAGCCTTTGAGGAGCCAGTTGTAGGAACTGTGCCCACATCAGGCTCTTCTGTTAACTACACTGGGTAAGAGTTGAGTTGCAGTGCTCCTTTTTCTGCAAATAGTGATATAAACGTAGGATCCTTTTAAAAAAAACATTATGATGAAAAGAGCCTGCAAACAGAGTGGTACCCCAAATAAACATTGCATTCTTTAACCCATTAAAGCAGTGCCGCACTGCCCTCGTGCAATAATACTTCAAACGGAACCTTTTTTATTTACTTACTTTGTTTTTTATTTTATTTTCATTAACTCTCCTGACATCCTGACTGGCCGGCTTGTGTTGTTTAAAGAAACCAAGGAAATTCAGAAACTTGCACCTTTAAAAAAAAGGGATCCCGAAGGGATTTTCATAAGACCCTTCAAAAACAAACGTTCGAATCGGAAACATTGGATTGCAATGATGCCAGCTATCAGGTATTGTTCTTCGTCTATTTAAATTATCAGAGGGGTAGCCGTGTTAGTCTGGATCTGTAAAAGCAGCAAAGAATCCTGTGGCACCTTATAGACTAACAGATGCAAGACGACGAAGTGGGTATTCACTCACGAAAGCTCATGCTCCAAAACTGTTAGTCTATAAGGTGCCACAGGATTCTTTGCTGTATTTCAATTAGATTCTCAAATATCCTACCTTCCTTTAAAGAAGGCTCTCTAACCAATATAGTTATTTGTATGTTACGCTTTGTTTATGTTTTGCAGTATAACTCCAATGTGCACATTGTTTATGCATGTGTGCCTTTAAGGCAAAGTTCTGTAACCACTGCTAGAGTGCAAATATGTTGAGGCAAGCTCATGGCATTGATGAGTAAAAACCCCTCCTAGCACCAGCCAGGCCCACTGCACCTCAAGGCGTGTTGACCTCAATAGAGGGCAGGCAGTGTTGCATCTGCGACTGTCCCCCTGAGTTTTCAGCCCCAGTGTATGCATACACATGCAGCTTTGGAGCTCGATCTTGCACCATTGAAAACAGTAGAAGTTTTGCCACTGTCTTCAATAAAAGCAAGCCCCACTGGTGGAGGAGGATGACATGTACTGCTTCACTGTTTCCCTGGACTGCACTGACTGTGCTGGCATCCAGCTGGGGTGATATAGAAGGGAAGGATTTAGTTCTTTTTGTTTGCCCCCCTCCTTGGAGAAATTATGTTGCAGAGGTGGCTTCTGCCAAGGTCAGGAGCAGCAACTGACACTGACCTGGGATAACTCTGGCCCAGTGTAGTTGAAGTAATGGAGTACAAACCATATTACTGTTATTGTTCTAACCTATGCAATTACCCGATTCCTTTCTGTTTTCAAAAGTGAGCACAGATAACTCTCTTCCACCATTTTTTACCATCCTGTCGTCCTTCTTGAGCACAGAGCCAAGTTAAAGAAGGAACTGCCTAGATCACTAGGCTTTTGGGTCCCATATAGTCTCAGCAACTCATGACCTGACTTCTCTCACACCTCCAAACTTTTGAGTGGGACTGGAGGGGGAGGCAAACTGCAACTGGATCTTCCCCTCCACTCCTAGCAGTGGGACTGAGGAGTGAGGCAGCTCCTATCCCATTACCCCCTCTCTTGAACTTTGGGACCAATGAGGAAGGTAACTCATGGCCCAATCCTCCCAACTCCCCTCCAGAAGCAGGACTGGAGAAGAAGAGGCACACAGCCTAGCTTCTTCACCACTGCCCCAACTCTAGCAACAAACGAAACTACACAACCAGAGTTTTTACTTGGGGTCCTTTTAAACAGTAGTGCCAGCTCATGAGCACTAGTGTCACCATACCCAGTACAGCTCCAATCTCACACTGTAACTCCCAGCCACAGTGCAAAGAAATCTAAATGATACAAAGTGGTCTAAAAGTCTTCAGTAATGCATAATAGAGCAATTTTACAAAGTAACTGTAATATATTATTATCTGTTATTTGTGGTAGGACCTAGAGGTCCCAGTCAAGAATTGAGGCCCTGTTGCGTTTGGCACCGTACAAACACATAACAGAATCACTGCCCCTTCCCCAAAGAGTTTATAATCTAAGCCTATTATGAGAGGCAGCAAGTGCAGAGTACAAGGAAATGGAGAGGACCGAGTTGTGTAATCAGCCATGGTCATAGCACACTGTCTGCCTATCTGTCGCCAAATGTTACACAGGCCTAGCAGCATGGGTGAGTTTGAGGAAATATTTGAAAGAGGATAACCCCGATCTCTTTTTTGTTAGAGATTTCAGTCTTGTGTCTCTCTTCAACAGGAAGCTCCCAGGCCCTTAAATGTACTTTGTGATGAGACCGGACGAACCACCCTCACATCGTGTGACTTTAATCTACGCAGCCTGCAGCCTGACCCACGGCTGGAGAATCTGCTGCAGCATGTTAGTGTGGAGGACTTTGAAAGGCAGAACGAAGAAGCACGGCGAGCCAATAGGCATGCAGAGCTCTTTGCCCTCTACCCAGCCATGGACGAGGTGAGCGCTGAGACTTTCAACATGTGCCTTTGGGTGTCACATTTTTAGATAGAAAATCTTAAAAAGTATATTCATTTCTTCTGACGCTAATAAATATGGGAATTAGAGCCCCCTGCAGAAGGTAATGGCCTCTGAGTCTGCTGATCCAAGGAAGCTCCACAGGCCTCTCTGGCTACACAGCTACAGCGTCTGCTCCTTATTCAGAGGGGGCGTTTTCCCTAGGGATGAGCTATGGACTGATATTCAGATGACATTTTGTATATGGCTGTTGGGGTCTGACTGTAAGTAAATATTTGGCTGTATTTAGCATATTAATTAAGTCAAAATTTGATTCACCCATCCCTTAACTTCCACATGGGATAGGGTATGTGTGATACCAGTGGAAGCATTAAGGCCCAGTGAAATTCACCCCAATGTAGAAGGCTACAAACATTCTTTACTCTAGGGGAACAAATGGGTGGGGAGTGTCCACTCTAGCCCTTTACAGAGGTGTTAGGTACCTCCCATTAATAGGCAAACAGTTAACAGGAGGTAAAAAAAAAGTCCATTGAAGATTAGGTTGTGTCTTCAGAGCAAAAAGGTGTCAACCTTGATTAGCTTCATC
Organism: Mauremys reevesii; assembly: GCF_016161935.1. NCBI lineage: Eukaryota > Metazoa > Chordata > Testudines > Geoemydidae > Mauremys > Mauremys reevesii. The sequence goes on along the minus strand of NC_052628.1, from coordinate 89,947,140 downwards.
TAGGTAAAAACTACCTGTGCCTTGTCTCCATTAGGATTTTTCATCGAGATAGTGCTCTTGATTTGAAAATAACATCTTGTTTTGCAGTGATGATAAAGTCTGCAACTCTCTTACAGCCATGGAAGGGGAATGTTTGGATGTGTATTGTGCTAGGATCAGGGTGGGAGTGCTACCATGTGGCCCCCTTTATTTTAAATGGTTTGTGTGGAAAATACAGGCATTGTGGTCAAAGGTCCAAATCTGTTTAAATTTATTATTTTTGACCTCATTTTACTAGACACTGTACAAACACAGAATAGTCGTGGGGTCCAGCCCCAAATTAATTGTCAATTTTTACTTTCCTCCTTGTGAAGGAGAACACACTTCAATAAAGGCAATACATTGCAGTTTGTTTATAGTAATTGTCTGGTTACACTGAGTGAGGGTTCCATACGTAATTAATAAGTGCCTAATAATGTGGTTAATAATAGGAGGATGCAGTGGAGATACGACCCGTTCCAGACTGCCCAAAGGAACATCTGGGCAACAGGATTTTGGTGAAGCTGCAGTCACTGAAGTAAGTGTCTTTCTGTCTCTCTCAGGATTCATGTGACCATCACATGCTTATTCTTTTGCGGTGTAGAAAACTTGTATATCAGTTGGAATATATTTCATTAGCACCCATTATAAGACGTCTCTAATGTCAAAGGTCCGTTTGGATTCCTTGTTCTTTCTTTGGCTGATACTTGTAAAGAAATTGTCCATCTGCAGTTAAAGAAATGTTCAGATGGTCAAGGAGACAATGGGGTAAAAAACCACCCAAACCATGTAATAAGAGCAAATTCATTTGGTCTTTGTGTGTGTGTTATTGGTTTTTTTTTAAATAGAGAAGCAGTCTGTGTCAGGAATGTGCTAATTTTTGTTATTCATGGCTATGATTGTTTTTCTGAAAACATGAGAAAGTACAAGCAGATAGCCAATTTCTCTCCTGCTCCTCTTGGAGTCATCTGTGTGTGCGCCTACATATTATTAAAGGACATTACTTCAGAAATGATTGTTAATTTCAAGAAATAGTGAATGTGAAAGTCCTGCCAAATGCCATTTCAGCATGACAAGAGTAAGGATTGCATCATCCCAGACCCTCTTATTTGAAGATGAACCAGATTTTCAGAGATGTGACTGATATCCATAGGGATTAAATTAATGACACTAGCCTAGGTGAAAATGCAACTTAACCACAGCTTCCCACAACATCAGACCAACAAGAATCAGTCCTGCATGCTTAGCTGACAGCAACCTCAAAGCAGTTCTAAACTGTGCCAGGGCTGCCCAGAGGATTCCGGGGGCCCCGGGGTCTTCGGCGGCGGGGGGCCCTTCCGTTCCGGGACCCGCCGCCGAAGTGCCCCGAAGACCCGCGGCGGGCCCCCCCCGCCACCGAATTGCCGCCGAAGCGGGACCCGCCGCCGAAGGGCAGCCCGGTCTTCGGCGGTAATTCGGCGGAGGGGGGTCCTTCTGCCCCGGAGCGGAAGGACGCCCCGCCGGCGAAGACCAGGAGTGAAGAAGCTCCTGCGCCCAGCCTCGCAAGAGTTTTCCGGCCCCCGCGGAGCGAGTGAGGGACCCCGCTCCAGGGGCCCCGAAAAACTCTGGTGGGGACCCCTGTGGGGCTCGGGGCCTGGGGCAAATTGCCCCTCTTGCCCCCCCTCTGGGCTGCCCTGAACTGTGCCAGCTGCTAACACCCCCCCCAAGTTGTTATGGCAGTCAGGGATCATTAGGGTGTAGGAATGCTCTGCCCACACCCCCTTTCTTCCAGGCATATCTCTCACACCAGAGGCTGGGAGTTGGGGTGGCATAGGAATCAATGTGCCACTGGAGGAGGAGTCTCCCACACAGGAAGAATCCTTCGCCAGGCAGAAAATGCCATTTGAGTGCAAAGCATATTTAACAGACAAGAGAACCAGGCACCTTGTCTCTCTAAAGGTTAAAACAAAAATCCCAGACCCATAAATCTCCCAAAGTTTGGAAGAGTTGGGATCTGGATCTAAACTTTGTGTCTCATGCCCATCTCTCCTTTCCTCATAAAGGAAACAGCAGGTAAAATAGAGCCTTTACTTTTTGAATATGCACAGTCACAAGAGTGATGTATTAATGCTCTGTGTCTCTTTCCTCAACAGATTTGATATAGAAATAGAACCACTGTTTGCATGCATAGCCCTCTATGATGTAAAAGAAAGGAAAAAGGTAAGAGTGCAGTAGAGCAGAGCAAAGGACAATAATAAAACATTAATAATGTATTGGCTAATAACAGTCTGTTCTTTTTTCAGCTGAATTTCATTGAAATTTGAAAACGCTAGGACATTTGGCTCTGTACTTTTTGTGACTTGTCTTTTGAAGTTACAATTTATGGTATGTTGCCAAAAATGGGCAATTTACCCTGGTTTACTGGAAGTATGGTAAAAATCTGCTGTTGTGCTTGTTCAGCTGGAATTCACATGTATGAAATGCTTGCAGCAGATGATCTTCAGTTTACATGGAGCATGTTGCACAAAAATATGTTGTGTGGCTATTTGTGATCCCCTCTTTACAGAACCCCTCTTTGCAAAACTGGTTTCACTGTGAAAAATTAAGGACCTAGTCCTGAAATGTATTGAGTCCGCTGTAAGGTGTTGAGTGATCTCAACTCCACTCAGGGCCAGTTCTAGGCACCAGCGTCCCAAGCACGTGCTTGGGGTGGCACTTTTCAAGGGGCAGCACTCCGGCCCTTTTTTTGTTTGTTTGTTTGTTTGGTTTTGTTTTGTTTGGGACGGCAAAAAACCTGGAGCCGGCCCTGACTCCACTGGGCCCATTAAGCTTAGGGGTGCTCAGCACTTTGTGGAATCAGACCATAATGGTCTAATCCTGTATCCATTTAAATCAATGGGAATTTTACATGCGTGCAAACTTGCGTTTCCATATTAATTTTGCAGTTCTGGCTACTGCTTTTCTAACTCTTTTTATATCTTATCTTATCTTCTTATGTTCCCATGTTTTATCCTTTGATGCACCTTTGCTTTGCAATGGATAACAACAAATAACTATATGGGAGTTTTGTTTTTTGTGGTTTTAAAGATCTCTGAAAATTTTCATTGTGACCTGAATTCAGAACAGTTCAAAGGATTCTTACGATCTCACACCCCCTGCATTGACTCATCTAGTCAGGCAAGATCTGCAGTATTTTCCGTCACTTACCCGTCTTCTGATATCTACCTAGTAGTAAAGGTATGTAGCAATGGCAGTATCATTCTGTTGGTTTCTAATTAATGATTTCTGACTATAGCTATGATTTGGGTTCAAGAAGATGAAGTTTTCAGAGAGGGTAGTAATAATCAACAAGAATTTCTTGTTGTTTAGTTGTTTAGAGATATTCTGATAACACTGATATCACAGGAGTAGGAATCTATTGACATCTCTGTCACACAAACTGACAGTTATATTGCTGCTCAGTATACTACTCCTATAAATGTTAATAGATTTCTGTCACCGTGCAAGAGAAATTTTAAAAGCAAAATGAAATAAGCCATTTGATTTTGAATTACAGTTTGTGTTTTCGGTGAATTACCAGTTAGTGTTGATTTGGTGTGTTTAAGTATTTTTTCAACTCTCAGATGAGGTTGGTATGAGCTGTTTTTTTCATTTAGGATACACTAGCTTTTCCCTGATTCAATACAATGCAGTGACACTCTTTTTGCTTCCTTATGAAGCACTGATTTGGAGCTGGGAGAATTACTATGATGGATTATTCCACAGAGAAAATCACAGGCATTTTATATTATGTATTTGTTTAATTTATTAATAGTATTAGTACTGGGCTAACCTTGTGAAATAGACCAGCTCTTTCGTGCTTACAGAGAAGCAAAAGCAAAAGATTGTATTTTTCTTCATATATGTTTTCCTTTTATGGCTTTCATACTTTTACTATATTTTGATAGATTGAAAAAGTCCTTCAGCAAGGAGAAATTGGAGACTGTGCTGAACCCTACATGGTTCTAAAAGAAAGTGAAGGTGGGAAGGTAAGTATTATACTGTCAAGATTGTTAAATGCTAACAAAGGATGGGGGGAAAGCAATTAGAATCTGCAAAACAGTTACTGGAAATATACTTTTGTTACATATGTAAGCGAATCCTGGCTCATGTGAATGACTGAAAAAGTCATGAGACCATGATATATGTTTTTACTGTTTGCTTCTTCTGAAATCAATAACTGGAAAGTTTTTTTGAGCAATGTTAAACAACCAGGGGATGAATTTTCAAAGTTTGGCAGGCACAAATATTTGCACCTTGTGTGGACACAAATCACTGATTTGTGTGTGTAAATCATCTGTTTGTGTATGTGGGCACTTAGGCACCATCTCTTCAGATGTCTCTTTATTGGTTCAGTTAATCATTATTTACCTCTTAGGAGGGGAATGATAATGTTTCTTGGACTTCTAAAGGTATCTCACCTTTAGGCTATGTCTACATTGTGAGTAGGGTGCAAATATTTGTGTTAGCGTGAATATAAATATAGTAGAACTTCAGAGTTACAAACTGACCAGTGAACCACACACCTCATTTGGAACAGAAGTATGCAATCAGACAGCAGCGGAGACCAAAAATAAAAGAAAAGTAAATAAAGTGCAGCACTGTGTTAAACATAAACTACTAAAAAATAAAGAGAAAGTTTTAAAAATTTTTTTGACAAGGCAAGGAAACTGTTTCTGTGCTTGTTTCATTTAAATTAAGATGGTGAAAAGCTGCATTTTTCTTCAGCATAGTAAAGTTTCAAAGCTGTGTTAAGTCAATGTTCAGTTGTAAACTTTTGAAAAAGCAACAATGTTTTATTCAGAATTACGAACATTTCAGAGTTACGAACAACCTCCATTCCTGAGGTGTTTGTGACACTGAGGTTCTACTGTAACAGTGTATCTGCAGTAGCAGGGTTAGGGACAGCAGAGACATGGCCTGAAATTGGTGGGTATGTACACAGCACAGCTAAGCTGTGCCTCCACGGCCACTACCCCTGCTACCGCAGCTACGCTGCTATCTATACTTGCACTAGCTCAGTGAAAGCTTGCATGAGTAGGTGCACACGAGCAGGGGGTCACACCCCTAGCTAGCGTAGCCTTAGAGTGTCAATTTCAGACAAAGAAGGGTTCTAATTCTGATGGAACTGTTCAGAATATATATAATGACATCTATTGACTTGTTATGGTGAATATCAAGAATGCATATTATACACTCAACTGTAAATATATAAGTACTGATTCTATATATAATGGGTACTATTTACTCAGCTTTATGGGAGGACTTTATCTTATACCTCTGGTCACTAGTTCAAATTTGGACCTGATCAGTAGTCACATGACAGCTGTTATCTGACTACAGTTCAGTGACCTACTGTATGTGATGTGAGTTGCCTGCACCACACTGCCTCCCAGATACCATGGAGGTGAGCTCTTCAGAGACAGAGGAGGAAGCTCACCCCTGTGCAGAGAGTCAGTAAAAGGCCCATGCAACAAGTAAGTCCCATTTTTGAGGATGTAAATTGACTTAAGTGATGTCTAAGTCTTCAGCTGGCTCTCTTCACAAAGGTGAATTTCACCCAGAAAGAGAGAAACCATCTTTGCAGTTGCGTGTACTCAAGCTGACCTTGTATAATATGTGCCTTGTACAATGACAAGGACTCCCATTGACTTCAGTAGTCATTGCATTGGGTCCCATATAAACAGAATTGAAGGAGGCTGAGAATACACATTGAAAATTGCCTTCACATAGTCATAGTCAAATTTAGGCCTTTTTAATATGTTGTATTTTCCTTTCTTTATTTTAGAGCAAAGAAAAGGTTGAGAAACTGAAAGCCCAAGCTGAGTCCTTCTGTCAGCGTTTGGGGAAATACCGGATGCCTTTCGCCTGGGCTCCCATAAGCTTAACCAATTTCTTTAACTTTTCAACGCTTGAAAGAGAAATGTCTGAAGCAGAAAGTTTAAATGGTAATAGTTTTATTATTCTAATCAATGCAATGTGAATCTTTAGTAGCAATGTTAATAGGGTACCAATGGGTCATTGGCTCAGAGCATTCTCTTGACAACAGTTTTGTAGTTCAGAACTCCTTAGCTTTCCCTTCCTTTCCCCCATAATACTCACAAGTTGCCACGCTCGTCAGTTGGCGCCCCCTAAATGTGATCTTATGCCCGATCTACAGATTCTCACTGCACGCATTCTAGCCCTGACTTTTGATTCCACACCAGTTTTATGGCAGTGGAATCCCATTGACTTTAGTGGCGTTACTCTTGATTTATATTGCTGGAAGATTAGTCCTTTTAGTCTTCCACAACGAATAGAAGGCCCAATCCAACAATAGGACACACCAGATTGCCCCACCTCCAGTCATGCTATGGGCTAAAGAAACGAATAGCATTGTGCTGCAGCAGCAATGATGTTCTCTCAACAGAATGAATACTGCACTTACTACATTGTTTTACATAGCCTTACACTGAGTTGATGGAAAATACAAAGTTAAGGTCTTTTGATGTTCCCCTGAGATCACAAGGTGCTTGTGGTGTTTTAGTACTAAATTCAGGCATATTTGCCATGCTTTATGATAGACTTAATACCGACACAAAATAAGATGAATTTTTTAAAACATAATTTACTCTTGAAGGGAAAGGAACTACTGGTGACAGAAGAACGATGATGCTACAAGCTAGAAGACTTTCTGAGAGGAGCCTCAATTCAGAGGACAATTATGCTGTGTCAAACTTCAAAGCAACCACTCTGACTGTCACCACCTTTATAAAACAGGTACAGTAAGCTCTTTATTTTAGGGTGTGTGGAGTTTTATATTGTGCTGGTAAACATGTACTAAAGTGAACTGAATTGAAAAAATACTGCTCAGTGGGGAACAAAAGGATAATTCATACCAAACACAGAGTTACCCACTCACTCTTTGTCTTGTAGACATATCTAATTCATGAAAGTAGGTAACAATACGATGTACCCTTATAGCAGTATTAATTTGTCTTTCTCCTGACAGGAAGGAGACCGACTTAGTGACGAAGACCTATTCAAATTTTTAACTGACTACAAGAGATCTTCCTCCTTGCAGAGAAGAGTGAAGTCCATCCCAGGTATGGAATATGTTTAGGATGGGATGAGATATAGGCACCTAACTCCAGTAAACGCCAGTGAAAATCTCAGCCCTCCTGTGCAATTATCCCCTTGGTTTTTAGGGTTATAAGTTGTGTTATGAGGGAACTGCTTTATTTTATTAATGACTTCATCAAGCCAGCCATTAATTTTTGACCTGCTAATTTGTTCACCCCTGGCAGACAGAGATTTATAGTTAGTTTTATATTCTAAATTAGTTTGTTTTCATCAATAATTTACAAAGGGTTCATTCGTTTTTTGGTTTTACCTGAAGTTTTTGAGGAGAATGGAATTAAAGCAGAATCTCAAGATCCTTACTGGTTCCCTAATACCTTGTTAGAATGGGGATCAGAGATTGGGTTGGGTGATTAAAATGTTTACTCTCTTTCCCTTTTAATTGACCCAGTGTTAATTAAGCAGAGGCAGAGACTGAATTTGGCTCACCCTTTGGCGCCTCCTGCTGGTCTCTGTCGGGAATTAGCTCGTCCAGCTTCCAGAGCACCCTCTGCAGGCTGGTGATCCGCCTTACCACTGGCCCCCATGTCCCTCCCAGGACCCCAGTGCCCCTTTCTCTGGGGTGCTGCCCCTCTGGCAGTAACCCCTTCAGTCTCAGGGTCTCCCCGCCCCAGGGAATCCCCATCTTGCCTCAGTGTAAGGCTACTGCCAGTCACCAACTAGCCCCCATTCCCTGGGGCAGACTGCAGTGTATGCCACTCATCACTGGCAAGCGGGGTTTGGACCTGTTGCCTCTGTTTAGCCTTGGGCTGTCCCCTACAACCCAAGTACCTGTTTGGCCTTATACTAGGCCGCAGCCTGGGGGGTTTCCGGGCTGGAGCTCCCCAGCTCCCTTGGCCTTCCCCCAGCCCTGCTCCACTCCAGGTACCTTATCTAGCTCCCCAGCAGCCAGGCCCGTCTCCCTCCACAGCTAGAGGAGACTGTCTGGGCTCCTGGCTTGTAGCCTCTTATAGGGGCCAGCTGGGCTCTGTTTGGGGCATGGCCGCAGCTCTGCCTGCTTCCCCCAATCATCCCAGTGGCTGCTTTCTGCTGCCACAGCCCTTTCCTAGAGCTGTTTTAAGCCTCTCAGAGCAGTAGCAGGTGTCCACCCCTCTACAGCCTCTCACACAACAGCTTGACCAACTGGTGCTTTTTTGTGATGGCTTCCTTGTGCTCCAGATTCTAAGCTTTCATTTACAATAAATTATGTCTCTAGCCCTTGTGGTTGCTAAGAAAACCTCTAAAAAGTTAACTGAATGTAACCACTGCACGGATGACTGCCTGGGCCTGCAGACAGCCTGAAAGAGCAGCTCTGGGAGGTGTGAACTCCCATTCATCTCAATAGAGTATTAAATCTTAAATTTAATTATGACAGTTTAAATGTTACCATTGTTAACAATTTCACTGCTGGTCACAACAAGCAAGAAAAAATACGGAAAATCATATTCTGAAGATCTGCACCTCATTTTACTATTTTAAGTAAGGCAGTGCTTGCTTTGCGCACAAAGCTAGCGAGAACATCGCTACTTTATTTCCAGTTCAAGCCCTTAACAAATGTTATCCTTTTTGAATGGACAAGACTAGAAAGTCAGCTCAGCATATGGTATCCCTTCCTTCCTGTCTACACGTGACTGTGCAAAGAGTCTTGTATCTTCATCAGCTGCTCCATATATTAAGTGTCAGGACAAGATTAGAAATGAGGATAATTGAAGCTGAACCCAGAAACCACCTCCATCAGAACTGGTTCAGTTTTGGTGGCTTTCTTGATATGGACATATTATTAAACTGGAAGACAAACAATTTCCAAAGTGTGTGCGCCAAGGAATGCCACTACATGGATGGGGATAAATGTAGGTGTCAAAAGCTTCAATGGCGTGATAAGGTCGCCAGTGATGGTCATAAACTGAATATCCCATGAGATCACCTTTAGGACCTGCCCAGAGATGAATCTGGGAAGTGCTCAACCTGCAAGGAGGCCATGTTCCTTTTGGATTTACTGTGATGATGATGATGAAACCTGAAAAGAGATTTTATCTTGATGTGTAGGGATCTATGTGGGTTACTTCCCTGATAACAAAATACTTTCTCCAACCAAGATTTCTTTTTCCTGCAGTCCTCAAACTAAAAACCCAAATTCATATTTCCTGGTTACTTCTTTTGACCTTATGCATATTTGGTTTGGTTTTATTTTTCATTACTTATTTTTAATGGTAGGCTGAGCTTTCATATAATTTTTTTAAGGATCACTTAAATTGGAGATCTCCCCAGCTTCAGAAGTCCTCAGTTGCTGTCTCACCCCTGAGTTATTACAAGTGAAACCATTTCCTGAAAACCGCAGTCGTCCTCAGAAAGAGATTTTGGAGTTCCCAGTTCGAGAAGTGTATGTTCCCCACACTGTTTATAGGTAAGAAAAATGGATTTTTTTGAAAACTGTTAAACCCATATTCCAAAAGTAATTTATGCTATAATTTTTCTCCGATTCATAGAAACTAGAAATTGAAAAACATGTTAGGTTATCTAAGCCTGTAAAGTTACAACCATTCTTTAATCTCATTAGCCAATACAAGATAGGGTCCCAACTGTATGTTCTGCAGTATATTTTCCAGTCCAATTGTAAATGTCCTGAGCAAAGTGTTTCAAAAGTGTTGAGGAACCAGCAGCTTTCATTGACTTTAGTAGGTACTCAGACAACTTTACATAGCTGCTTGTCTATGAATTTCGGAACCTAACTTTAGGCACTCATGTTCAAAAATCTTAGCCTTGAAGTTCTGACTCCCAGTCTTTTTTTTTTCTAACTATAAAATCCCATTGACATCCGTGGAAAACAGAGGCCTAGAATTTTAAACCACTCATGACACAAGACTAATTATATTTTCATTTGTGATTTTGTTGTATCCTTTATCTTGTCATATAATAGGAGTAACATTCACAGCATTGGAGCATATTTGTACTGAACAGCATTTGTAGTTACCATGTGCCATCTAACTACCCAAAGATGCAGTTTATTGCTCTGTATACTCCATGAATAAGATCCCTTCTTATATCATATCACTTTGTAAAATGTATTAGTCTATTCTGACTGATTAAAAAAGGTAAAAGTTCTAAAGAGTACAAATCAAAATAGGTCCCATCATTTCTTACTAGCCTGGCAACACATTAATCCCAAATGAGCTATGAATATCAAGGGAATATTCTTCAACACACTGATGTACTATATGGTAATGCTAATAATACACAGGCTGGAGATTTGTGACTCGAGGTATGTTCTGGGATTATGTATAGATTTAGCTCTAATATTTGTATTTGTTTTTGAAATTTGATGAAAGGAAGAGAGAATGTATTGCAGATTTTTTTTTTTAAATCAACAGCTGAGTATACTGTACAGGACTGGGACTTGCACAGCAGGGCCAGTTTGATTAGCAGGGGAGATGTGACTATCACAAATGAGTCAGGGAGTGTGACGCTTCCTGCCTTCTTGCCCCAGAGATTCTGCCCAGAATCCACTAGTGTGCATTCACAGCATCATTTATTTTTAATGTCTTCCACCAGTACCACTATAGTCCCCGTGCAACAGTCTGTTTGAAATATCTTTAGCACTTTTGGCCCTCTCCTCAGTTCTCTGTATCCCACCACATGAGGAAGCCTTGTCTCTGCCTGCTGTGGGTCAGCTTTCTGACTCCATTGGTCACAGGCAACACATGCACTTCCTTCCAGGCTTCCACAGGCCCCACACTCTAGCTATTCCTATCAGTTCTTTTTCTTTTTCACTATTAAAAGTAAAGGATAGAGAAACATGTCACTTACTAACTATGAGTCACTTTTTGAATTTCATCAACTGTTTGACGTAAACGTTGATTAAGAGATCAAGATGACTTTTCCTTAAAATTAAGCAATGTGGATTGTAATTGGAAATACACCCTTTTTAGTCACTTCCTTCATTCTTTCATATCAAAATCTACTACATTTTATTCTACCTTTAGAATATCCAATTATTGTTGTTAATAAAATTTATAAAATTAGAATGGCGGATACTCCATCATACAACAACAACTGACAATATCAGTATGACAAATTTCAACAACCTACACACGCATATTCGCACATGATAAACATATACACTCAAATACCTAACATACACACACAATTGACACAAAGTATTAGCAAAATGATGCAGCAGCAATTGCCAGAGTCTTAGATCTATAACAACTCAACAAAAATAGTGAGTCTCAGTTGACAACCTCCGAAAACTAGTAAACTTAGCATTATAAACAGCCTGTCAGAACAGGTAATGCTGGCGATGAGAAAAAAGAAAAAATGATGTTTGCCACTGTTCGTGTAGTGAAACACACACGCTGTGCTGCAAGCAGAGCTGGCGTAGGTAGGGTTACCATATTTGGATACAATGTGATTGTCAGAGAGGGATTTGGCCCATGAAACAATAACTGTATTAAGATACGGCCTGTGAAAAAGTTTGAGAAATCTTGACTTAAATTTCTTTGGTGACATGATGTAATATTCAGTATTGCCAACCTCAAACATTCAGAACTCATGAGTTGGGCCCCCACAAAATCACTCGATATCTGTTAGTCCTCATCCTCAAAGGAAACCTGAAAAACACTTTTCAAAAGATGAGCCTGGGAGCTGGAATTCAAAACATTGCTAGACACTAAAAATCATGATCTTCATAAAGATACTGTATTTATGGTTAATTACAACAACCTGCAACCCACTAATCTCTCTTTTTGTCCTGGAATTACAAGGGAGTTAATGGGCTACTTCACCTTGAATGGTCCCCTTGAATATGTGCTAGTTTTTGCGCTAAACTATCTGTTAGATCTAGTGTTTAGCTGGGACACTGTTAGTACCTTTTCAGACCTGAAGAACTCTGTGTAGATCGAAAACTTGTCCCTCTCACTAACAGAAGTTGGTCCAATAAAAGATGTCACCTCATCTACTTTGTCTCTTTTAAATAATGTGACAGCACAAGGGATTTGTATAAAATCATGTGTCCCTGTAGCTAAACCCCATCGCCCTGGTCCTTTTCAAGTGTTCATAGTAATAAGTTCAATAACAGGTTTGCAGACCTTTGACATCTCTACTTAAAAATGACCTGACAACTTTCCAACAACTGCTGAAAAGTGCTTTTTTGAAATGTTCTTTGTAAAATAGGCTCCTCCCATATGATTTCATATTGTAAAGTTTGTCTTTAAGTTTAAACTAATATTTACTGAAACTTCTGCTTCTATTTGACATTAATTCCGCTTATGCATAATACGTGTTTCTTACTTTACTAATCACTTCCTTATGTGGGAAGTGTGAAACCAACAGTCTTGGCATGATTTTCCTAGTTTTGTGGCTGTGTTTTATAATCAGTTGAATTACTTTTTAAAATGTTAGCTACATTAATTTCTTTGTATGCTATGGCTTTCTGAACAGTTTAAAGAGCAGGAAACATCATTGCAGCTGGAATTGTTTTCTTGATTTAAACACTGCAAATAAAAAAAGTTGGGGCATATTTTTGAAAGTTAGGTTAATGCAAATATCAAGTATTTAATCATGTAACTTTTTCAATAGGTTGTTTTCTCATAGATATCCCAGATTAATCCATACAGGGAAATACAACTAGAAAGTCCAGGGTTTTTTTTGAGCTGTAGAGGCTTGGCCCTTGCGACATGAGGGGAAGGGGCCCTGAGTGGCTGCGAATTACAACTCCCAGGTTCAGGTCACTGGGCATAGGGGTCGGCGCCACAAAGGTTTCCTGCCAAGCCAGCCAGCCAGCGATGGTCAGGAACATTTCACAGGAAACCCCACACTGCCTGGTGGCCACGGTCCACAGCAGCATCCCTCCTAGTCCTGCGCTGCCTCCTGCTGCCGCTCCCAGGGCAGGAGCCAACACCGGGCTCTGGCGATCTGCGCGGGACAGAGGTGGCAGGTGGCATCCGAGTGTGCAGCCGTCTCCTCCCCAGGCTCCAACTTTCCCAGCTCCCTGAACCACGGGGCCCGAAGCCACTTCCTGCCCCACTACCTCCGGCTGCTGCTGCGCGGGCGAAGTGCCTGGCCAGGGGCGCACGGGCTGGAGAGGGCAGGAGCCGGGGAAGTTGGACCCCGGGGAGGAGGTGGCTGCGCACTCGAATGCCGCCCGCTGCCTCTGTGCCCCCGCAGATCACCGGAGCCCGGCATTGGCTCCTGCCCTGGGAGCAGCAGTGGGAGGCAGCGCAGGACTTGGAGGGATGCTGCTGTGGACCATATAAAAAAATTTTTTGGGGCTCCACTTTTTGGCGCCCCCAAATCTTGGCGCCCTAGGTGGCTGCCTGGTTAGCCTAGTGGTTACACCGGCCCTGTAGCTACAGGTTAGCGATAGGCACACTCCAATCCCAAGCATCTCCCTGGAGTGCCCAGCCCCTGTTCCTCTATATTTCCAAATTAGCTGCTCCCAAAGTACCAGTGCACCCTGGTTTACCAGTTGCAGCTCTGATCACTGCTCCACTTAACACACAGAACTTAAATAAGAGTATAGTGAAAACAAATAGCAGTTTATTTAACAAAATACAGGGATTCAAGTAATAGCAAGTAGGAGTACTGGAAACAAAAGATTACATGTAAAATAAAAAGGTTCGTGCATTCTAGAGCCTAGATTTAATTAACTAGCTATTTCTCTGTTTTATAGAGCAATGCTCACCCAAAGTCCTCCCAGCATCTTGCAGCCGGACTTGGCTGTGATCACCCTTTCATGAGGCAAGTTCTGCTGTCCGCTTGCCTCCTCGGTGAAAGATGCTTTAGGAGTGTCTTTAATCCAGTATAGTACTGTGTATCTGTGCTGTTCAGCCACTTGAGGGTGCAGTTTCTTCACTCTCTAGACCCAGACAAGTTTTAATAAGGAAAGTTGCAGTGTCTTAAGCATGTGTGAGAGAAGATGGAAATTCATTTCTTTCTCCATTTGCAGCAGTTCGTTCAAATATTTCTATAACTCAAGTGGTTTATACAATTAGAAGGGCAAATACAAATTAGCACGAGTAACATCAAATCTTTAAACTCACAGATCCTAGCCAACAAAACAAACAAACAAAGAAACCAAAAAGCACTATGCCAGCTTTATACCCTAGTGATATGGACTCATATTGTAATAGAATATAATATTATGGGATAATTATTTGTATTCTTTATTAGCATGTTACCCTGGACAGAGGTAGAAATAGTTACACATACAAAATATTTATTTGGATAAAGTACATGACTGAATGGAAGTTTACAGTTATAGGCTGGTAAATTTGAAGTCTGACTGTACGTGTGCAGGATGGAACCATCAATGAAATACCTGCCTCTGATGGCTCAATGGACTTTTTGCAGAGTTCTAAGTCAAGTAGTAGACTCCCAACCTTAGGTTTATTTTTTATGACGTACTGTAGAAGAGTCCCCTTAGGTTTTTCTCCCAAGTGGGGGAGGGCCTGGCCATGCCCAGTTATTGACACTGGGTGCCTCCTGCACAGGCTCAAGTGGGCCTGCCCTTTGTGGGCTTTCTTAAATCCCTTCTGATGGGGGATCTAAAGGAAAGTTAAATGCCCCAGTGCACCTGTGAATAACTTCTTCCCAGAGTCCCTCAAAGGGGAAAAAGGTCAACATTAGTGCCAACAATATAGCATCTGTGTAGTGGTTTTCAAGGAATCCCTCTGGCTGGGCTGCTGAATCGGGTGCACTCTGTCAGGCTTTCCCTGGGAGTTCACTGCACTCCCCGTAGGGTCGGGGTGGAGATCTCCTCCCGGATGAGAGTTCCCCCATGGCTCCAGGAGTTGCTCCTATAGTCTCCTACTCACAGTGATCTCTTTCCCCAGCTGACAGCAGTTTCCTCCTTTTTAAAGGCCTCCTCCCTACCATACATGATTGACAAGGCCAGAGGGGCAGGGCTCGCCCTGCACACAGGGTTCTTCTGGTGCCTTCTTCATCTAGTATGGGCTCTATTAATCTCATCATACATCCTGAAGATCCTTTTCTACCAGCACAAAAGCTTCCATAGATAACAAGAAATATCTGTTTTTTTCTGAAAAGTGGATTTTTCTTGTTTAACAGCAGAGGCAGAATCTTTGTTATAGATTCTGGATCTGACTTTGATTTTGCTTATGCTAGTTTTTATACTGGCGGATTGCCATTCCTTTATTATTCCCGATTTACGCTAGTGAGATCACAGCACTGTGAAACAGAGTGTTCCCTTTCGTTGTATACCTATGTTTCCTTAATAAAAGTAGTTTCGCACTGAATGACAAAACAACTGAAGATTTATTTCAATAACTTTTTTCTGTTCCAAATAGCACCAAAAAAAAAAAGCCTAAATCATGTTGAAATGTATAACTTTTCCCCCCCATGAAATGTAAATGAAAGTGATGCTGCACTCTGCCAGGGTAAAATTTTGGATCTAGAGCATAGTGATTTGCTTCAACGGTCACTGAGCTAAAACAGACACCGGGAGTTAATGTGTTTGATACGGGAAGTGTTAGGCTTTTGTTTATAAGAGTTTGAAAGAAGCTCTCTCTTTTTTTTTTTTTAATTGAAGCTGCTAATTAGTATTCTCGGGCATTTTGTGATCGCCTGTGCTTGGGAGAGTGTTTCTAGACCCAGCTTCTGCTTGGCTTCTGCTTTTAGCAGTAATGGTTCTGTCTAGTCTGGAAGAAAAGGTAATTCATTCATAATGGTCCCCATTGCTCTCATGTTTTGAGGAAGGGGTGATAGCACATGCTAACCACTTATTTACTTTAACTGTGAAGAGGTAAGATTTTTCCTTGTGCTCATGCTACTCTTGAGACCCCGGGAGGGTGTGGGGGGGAAGTGTTGTACCTTCACACATTCTCAAGGCTGCCAAAAAAAACAAAAAAAAAAAAAAAAAAAAAAACAAAAAAAAACAAAAAAAAATAAAAAAAAAAAAAAAAAAATAAAAACAAAAAAAAAAAAAAAAATAAAAAAAATAATATAAAATAAAAAAAAAAAAAACAACCAACACAAAAAAAAAAAAACAAAGGAGCAGCGGGAGGGGGGGGGGGGGGGGGGAGCGGAGCGGCAGCAAAAACAAAAAAAAAAAAAAAAAAAAAAAAAAAAAAAAAAAAAAAAAGGGGAAAAAAAAAAAAAAAAAAAAAAAAAAAAAAAAAAAAGGGGGAAAAAAAAAAAAACAAAAAAAGCCAGCAAACAGCCAGAGCCAGGGTGCAGGGACTGCCTGCAGTGGGAGGGAGGAGGGGGGGGGAGAGGAGAGAGAGAGAGGGGGGGAGGCGGGGGGGGGGGCGGGGTCCCACCCCGTCCCACCCTGCTGCGCTGCCTGCTGCTGCCCCGCGGGCCCCGCCAGCTGGTTGGTGGAGGGAGGGAGGGGGCCCTGCCTGCCCTGTTTTGCTGCTCCTCTTCCCTCTTCTCTCCCCCCTCCAGGGCGGCCAGCAGGCGGCAAAAAAAAAAAAAAAAAAATAAACCCCTGCTGCTGGTTTAGGTTTGAATGCCGCCCATATAATAATATATGCCCCCAGCACTAGCTTGCTCAGCTGGTGCCTGGAGCCGGCCCTGCCTTCACAGCTTCCATTGTTTTGCTCACATTTTAGGTTGGTAATGCAATAGCTTTTGCTGATATGTGGCTCTGGGTGAACTTTTCTGTGCTCTGGCCCACACTCCAAGTTCCTGTATTAGAGGGATTTCTCTCAGACACTACATGCATTGTTAGTATACTCGGAGAGGTCGGGGGATGGGAGGGGGCTTTATGAGCACAGCTGCCCTAACTTGTGTCATACTCTTGGGGCAGGGCATCCCACCATGCTAACAGTTTCACAGTTGCTCTCTGGCATAGAGATTGCTCCCTTCCCATTCCTTTTTTTGTGTACCAGTGCTGGGGATTCTAGCACTGCATTGGTTTATTTCTCTTTCCGAGGGGTTTAAATTGCCCAACTTCATTTCTCTTTGTTTAAAAATGTGGGTCCCTGCTCATGTATTACCCTCAGAGTTCCTGCCATCAGAGGCCCCATTTATGTCTGTCTTGCTACCTCCCTGCTTCTTTATAGATCTCAGGAAAGAGCAGTGCTTAAGCCACTGCTATTGGCAGAGGGGATATGACACAATATCCCACTTCTTGTTTTTACTATCCAGGAGTAGTTCCAGCCAGTCCCCACTTGTGCTCAGTGTGTGTATGTGACTGTGTGTGTTTGCGCGCACACACACCTGCTTGTAAGGTTTCCTGAAGTTACTGTGCTTTGTGTGTGTGTGCACTAAAATAAAAAAATAATGAATTCTGTTACATGTTACTTAGCATAACATAAACCATGAAAAAATGAAAGTCTAGCAAACAGCAGTCTAGTGTAGGGTGACCAGACAGCAAATGTGAAAAATCAGGACAGGGGTGGGGGGTAATAGGAGCCAATATAAGAAGAAGACCCCAAAAATCAGGACACTTTAAAATCGGGACATCTGGTCACTCTAGTGTAGTGGCACAAGCATTTCTCCTGCATGTAGCTTGTGTATCACAGTGCTTTCAACTGATGCATTACACCCAACGTGCCATAACAAATTGCATTAGTTATGTAATATACGATTGGTGAAATATATACCATATGGCATGATGATTACTGTGCAGTCAAGTCAGTGAGCTGAGAAACTGAATAAAACATGGATTTCCATAATCTTCATGATAAACCATAGTTCTAAGAAATGTCTAAAAACATTTTTTTTAAATCAGATACACTAATTTTTTTCAATACCTTAAAATATTTGCTTTGTAACTAGTGTTTACAGATCTACAACATTTCTGTTAGGAGCAAGCTAGTAGGTAACTGTCATATTCACGCTACAATAACAATATTTTTGCAAAACTTTTCAGCACCTTGGCCATGCAGTTTGTTAAAAGATAAAAACTATTGAACAAGACAGCCCCTAGCTTTCTTGCATGTTAGCCTTCTAAATCAAGATAGAAATCCTAATAGCATTTCTGCATTTACACTGCATAGATCACTGGTAAAATATTTTAATCCTGTGATTGTCTTTCATATATTCTCATGTACTGATAATGTTGTGTTCTGCATCTCAGAAGAATCTGCTATTTTCTTCCTGATTCCATTGGTCTTCAGCTGTCTGGCTAGTTTGCTTTTTGGCCTAACCTGTGTAGCAAAAAGTAACGACAAGAATGCAATGTGGTTAAAAATAAAAGAGAATTACAGAAACAAAGTTAATGCAAGTCATTTATAAAGTATACAGGGAAATCACAAGGTTTTCTTTCCATAGGTACTAAAGTGAGCATCAGTCTTCCAGAGATACATAGGAATCAAATGATTCCATTAATCAACAAGTATGCATCTCCATTCTTTTGGCAGGCAGAATGTTGAGACGTTAGACTGTAGCCACTGAATTCTGAAACCAGCTCTGCTACTGACTCCCTGCATAGTCGTGGGCCAGTGGCTGTATCCCATTTGTAAAATTCCTGCCATGCAGGAATGTGACATGGGTTGATGATATTTATACAGTACTTAGAGGATTAGTGCCAGCTTTTGGTATTGGTAGTGTTTGAATTCCCAGCTCCTGGTGCCAAGAATTTTGGCAGATCTCTTGTCTTTCATCTACCTTTTAGGAAAAAACGTATCATGACTGTTTCTCCCTATAACAGGAAAAGCCCTTGAGGCAGGAACCCTCTTTTTATAATGTTTGTACCGCACCTAGTGTGATGGGTTTCTAGGTGCTACCACAATACAAATAAATAATATTCATAATAATGTTACCAGTTCAGTGGATCACTGTATTCTTCCAAACTCAAAACAAAGGCCAGCAGTGAATGGGGAAGAAAAGTTATGAAGAGCCTACCTTTTTCAGTAACTTTTGAATGAGGGCATCTTGTATACTAATTTGGTCTTCCTGCAGCGCCACTTCAGTAAGCAACTCATCAATTCTTACGCTTTGAGTTTGCACAAAAGACTAGGAAAAGAGGTGGGGAGGGAAGAAAAGATTACTTTGAAGCTGCAGAAATCTTTGATGTGTTCCAAGGTTTGGTCACAAAATACTGGGGCATCTTCAATGTGATTTTTTTGTTTGTTTTTTTTTAGCTGGCAGAATTATCAGAAATAGAATAGAACATTGTTTTTAGAGGCAAATCTTCTTGTCCCCATGCAGGCAAAATTCTCAATGAAGCCAATAAGAGTTTTGCCTGAATAAGGACTGCAGGTTTTGTCCCACTTTTAATTGTATGTGGTAATTGAATTTACCACTACAGTTTTTGAATAATAATTAGTAATTATCAAGCTATACAATGCACAAAAAATAAGATAGCTCATGCCTGGAAGAGCTTACACGTAACCACATAAATCTTAAATAAAGAAAAAAATGCAGAGCAAAACAGACGAGCCTGTTTTCAGCTCATATGGTAACAGATTTGTGGATTTTAAAAAAAAGTCCTATGTCCAGTATCCACTTTCGCTGAGAATCACTATAAGTGAATAAATAATCATGCTAAAAGATCATTAAGAAGATCAGGTGTTAAAAACTCCAGTACTTACCATAATGTCAGTCATACTCACTGAAGTACTGGTGTTAGTCTTGTAATTTAGGGCATTCTCTATCTTCTCCTCTAAAAATTCCAGCTTGGTGTTGAAAGTCATTCTGTAGTGCATCACTTCACCAAGCTGGTTCTGGAGCTCTGCGAAGAGCCTGCCCAGAACTTGGTTCCTAGTTTCAAGTTGCTGAGTTTTTTCCATAAGACCATTTCTCAGCCTCTTATTTAGGCTGACCTGCTCCAGTAATTCTATCAGGGAGCTGTTAAAAATGTTGAGCTTTTGACAGATGTAGGTAATTTTCTCTTTAGTATGGTCAACCTGCTCCTTTAATGCAGCTCCAAGCTTCAGGACACCCTGAGAGAGCACACGGATTTCCTCGCTGGAATAATGCAAGTGGGCACCTGGCATTTCTTTCTTGCTTGATGCATAGTTTCCTTTGGTTACACTGTTTAGAGAATGTGCAATACTCAGGAGGACCAAAACAGATATTTTGTGCATTGCAACTTATAAAGATTTTTAGCCTCCTACAGATCTGCCAGCCTGTTCTAAGAAAAGTTTCCAAATGGACCACTTTGAAGGTCCCAGCCCAGTGGGAGAAAATGTGAATGCGATCAACAAAGTATTTTCAAATTCCACAGGTTAACCCCTAACTTCCTATTGCAGTTAAAGTGCAGCTGTTTAAATACTGGGTGCTGGAGGTTTAGTGATGAGTCTATGCTTTGAATTCCAAAATATTTTGCATTGAAATTATATAAATCGAAAACATCCTGGGAAAAAGAAGATATTGAAGCATGTGAGATGATGTATCATATCACGTAAAACATATGACTACACAGGAACATGTTATCAGTATTTTGGGAAGTACTAGATTACATTAAATGTCATGTACCTACAAGGATAGTGTTATTTATTAAAGTTACAAGGCCAAAATAATTTCATCATAATTATCAACAGTATCAGAAATTAGGGCTATTTAAGGAACATTTTCAAAAAACTTCTTTTGTTTCTTTGAGGCATATTGTCTGCTGTATGTTAAAGCCTAGAATTAATGATCATCAGAAATGTAACCATTTAGTTCATTAATAAAGATTTTATGCGATTAGATTTGGAAGTAGATAGGGTGACCAAATGTCCCAATTTTATAGGGACAGTCCTGATTTTTGGGTCTTTTTCTTATATAGGCTCCTATAACCCTCTACCCCGTCCCGATTTTTCACATTTTCTGTCTGGTCACTCTAGAAGTAGATCAACCCTTCTGCTAGTGCAGTTGGAGAGAACCTAGATCCTAGGATCACAGAATGAACAGGAAAGTTGTGGTTCCACAAACATTGTCCCTGTATAAGTCCATGAAATTCCCCATTCTCTTTTCTTCTAGTACTCACAGAAGGCCCTTAGGTCAACATACTTTGGGGTTGAGCCCGAGGGAAGGCCTTACTCCTGGCTTATCGTGTGGATATCAGAGTAAATATCAGGTTTTAATGGTGCTTGAAACATTATCATCTCCCATTGGGTCCCTTGCACAAGTGTGAATGGGCCTTCCCTCTGGATCTCCAGGATTCATGGGGGCTGGGAGGGTGAAACTGATTACATTTTGTGCATCGCACAAAACACCCACTTGAGTGAATGGTTACTTGGAAACTCCATGAGATGGACCTCACAGAGTTATACCCAAACCCCAGCCTAAACCTAATCTGGATCTGAACACAGACTCCTGAACTGATCTCTAATTTTAAGTATAAGAAAACATCATCCAGGCTATTATCCATATTAAAAGTAAAATCATGTTTAAAAAACCCAAAGAACTATGGCTATCTTGAGAATTTATGCATGTACTTCCTTTTAAAATAATGCAGCATATTAAAATTCTGCTGATACACCATTTCTTCTGTGTTTTCCAAATTATTGAAAATGAGTTTATATAGTCAGTAAAATAACTGCAGTTTGGGATAAACTGCAGTTTGGGATTACAGCCATTTTTCTGAAGACCTAATAATGAGTGAAAACAATAGAACCAACAGATACTATGTTGACATATACTAAATAACTGCGTTATTTGTATCTGTTACCATCAGCAACAAATGCCAAGGTTAATTTAGTGATCACAGTACATTTGCATATCAGTCTGTGTTCTGTATTAGTAGGGTCTACCTAGAGATATATTGAATTTTATTATGTGTGGTATTCATGTCCTAGTCATCCACAGACGTATCTCTTGTTGATTAAAATTTGGAACTCAGCCACACCGGGATGTAACTCACAAGTAGTCATGTAATTTAGTATGAAGAACTACCAACCAACACAACCAATAATTTTGAGTAATGGCATTTAAGCACAAGAGGGTCAAAGTCTTAAAGCCTGTGCATATATTTTATTTTGGTGGAGGATAGATCTCCTCTGCCCTGACCATTGAACATGGTCAAGTCAGTGCAGTAAAATTTCATGGAGATGTAGAACAGGACAGCGAGTTCAGACCACAGTGGAGTTGTACAGTGTGCAAGTCAGGGCAGGGTTTGACCCTATTGTGTTTAGACAGAGCAGTACATGAGCTGATCTCTCTTCAGAGGATTCTCCAACCCAAGTCAGTGTTATGTGCACGGTAAGGGTTGTTTCTGTGAATCGGTGGTTTTACTGAGAGAATCTAAATTAGATTTGCATTAATTTTATGTTGTCATCTTTATTTTATTAATTATTGTCTTGTGGACTTGCATAAACATTGTTTTGTTATTATCTTAGCCAATGTTTTGCTCTTCCTTTGACATCAAAACGTCTTCTCCACAGTTAAGCATTTATATTGCTTTGACACTGACTTACACAGAAATTTTTCTACTGTCATTTTTGACCTTGTAACATGGTGTCCAAACACTAGCACTAAAGGAACTCAACTTAAAAATCAGACTTCTATATGAAAATGTTTTACCTGCTATAGTTACAAATCACAACTAAAATGACTAAAACTGCAAGACATTAAAGAAACATATGCTCTTCTGTTTTAACGATATGTTTACCTTTTACATAGTCAGGCTTCACTATTCCCCTGGACAGTCAGTTGATTTTCCCAGGGTTTTGTTTTGGGTTTTTTTGTGCGTGTTGAGGTTTTTGATGCAACAACTGAGGAGAGAAAAGCATTTACAAAAATAGACACATGCAGTTGAAAGTAACAAAACTTGGCAGAGAGACTTAGGAACAGAAGTACCTGAAACTACTTACATTTTTTAAAAAAAGTTTTAGATCTCAAGATGGTGGTGTCCATTTAATACTAGCCTGAGAACAGTAACTGAATCATGCTATACCCCATTTATTTGTATGTGAAACTAGCATCATTGAAAAATACTTGAGAGTACCCATAAAGGATTTTTAAAGAAAACCAAATAGGCCTAAACTGGTGAAATCTGGGGTGGTAGGTGGTTGTTTTTAATTAAACTACATTGTACCTGAAGTTTGATGTCCGAAATCTGATGCAAGTCATCTTCAAATTATGTTGGTCTGTGTTCGAAAAAACAGTTTTACCTTTCAAAATTCTGGGAAGAAAGTTTGTAGTTGGACTGACATCATTTATGCTAAAGTTCACCCCAGTATGAGTTCGAAATGCTGAGATTATTATTATTTGGTGTATGCAATCCATGCCACAGCGTTCTTATCAACAGTGTTCAAGGCACAAAGACCTCCAGGAAGTTGAGTCATTTTGCAGTCCTCAGCAATGTGTGTCATAGTTTGTGGCTGCCTGCATTGACATAGTGGACGTTGCTGAGATGATAAACCCAAATAGGATGTTTATAATGGCAAAACTAACTCAGTCTTTAGCTGCAGTGATACTTGTATAATGCTGGCTAAATAAAGGAACAGTTTACAGTACAGCAGTGTGAAGATAACATTCCACAACTAGAAACAAGAATCAGTGGCTGCAGCTGACCAAATTCCAGAGTGTTTTGCGCAGCATAAGTGCTCCATCCTAGAGGTCGTAGGGTAAGGTATCCCTTACAAAAATTAATCTCCATAAAAAGCACGCTCAAAAAATAAAGAGAGGGAGAGAGAGAGGGTCAGAATGGGTCAGATCCTGAGCCCTGATGTGGCCTCTTTTCATCATCACTTTACATCCCACCCGGCTGTACTTCACCCTTACCTGTCTAATCTTACTGGCCATTACAAGGAAGTGTAAATGAGAGCACTGAGGTTGCTCTAACTTGCACTAGGAGTCAAGTTGGGCCCTGATTGTTCTGAAAATTGGGGGAGCCAAAGATGATATATGAGCCACATTTACACAGGCACTGACTTTACAATGTGCTGGGGGACGAGGGGCTCTGCCCCAGGCCCTACTCCCACCCCACCTCTTCCTGCCTTTGCATTAGAGGAGCTAGATACAGCCTTTAATGGAAAGATTAACCATACTGGGATACCTTTGCTTTCCTAATGACCCTTTCCACCAGATACAAATGTCTAATGGTCCTGAAAGGGGATGTTTCAGCCTTGTGTATCAGTTACTTTTCTACTTTTATCGAACCCAAGAGTAGCTGTGACACATAGACCAGAATGTGTCCATTAGGCACAGCTGCACTGTCCCACTGGCATTACCAGGGGGCACTGATCCCCAGGGAGACACAGTGTCTCCTGGAGTTCCCCAGGCCTACAGGAGCATGCTGCTGTGCCACAATTTAGGAGAATGTTCTCCCTCCCATGCATGGCCTGCTCGCTGCTGGTTGTTGCAGTAGAGAGGGTGTTCTGGGCGTTGAGGGGGCAATCCAGACCAGTGAGAGGTAGTGTCACAACTTGTGCTGCAACTCTGGGTGTCTTACAGTGCTTTGCTGCTGGAGCTCCCAGCCTGGGATGCTCACAACCAGCCTACATGCATGTAGGTCCCACACTGAAGTGTCTGTGCTCGACAGCCCTGGTTCAGCAGCTCCAGCCCCAGCGGCCTGCCTACAGCCCCACTCTGGCTTCCACCAGCTTTTACTAGTTGCAGGGTGAGCCCAACACACTTCCCATCCCAAATTTTCCCCAAACCATGTGCTCTGTAATGTCCTGCCCCCTCCTGAGCATTTTGGAGAAATAATAAAGTTTGTTTGTTCCTCTAAATCAGGGGCCGGCAACCTTTCAGAAGTGGTGTGCTGAGTCTTCATTCATTCACTCTAATTTAAGGTTTTGCATGCCAGTAATACATTTTAACGTTCTTAGAAGGTCTCTTTCTATAAGTCTATAATATATAACTAAACTATTGGTGTATGTAAAGTAAATAAGATTTTTTAAATGTTTAAGAATCTTCATTTAAAATTAAATAAAATGCAGAGCCCCCCGGACCAGTGGCCAGGACCCAGGCAGTGTGAGTGCCACTGAAACTCAGCTCGCGTGCCGCCTTCGGCACCCGTGCCATAGGTTGCCTACCCCCTGCTCTAAATACACAAAAGCCACCACCTTGCCACGTTAACTGGAGTTAACATTCACTTTAATTCAAACACAGCACTGGTGATTTGGATGAATAGTAAAACAAATGTATTAACAAAAGAAAATAGGATTATAAGTGAGTTCAAGTATAAAAAATAAAGTTAGAAAGGGTTACAAGCAAATAAAAGTGAAAACATGCCTCTAAAAGTCTCAATCTTAATCTAGCAAGGTACAGGTTTTGTTCAAAATGCTTTTTCTCACCTATATTCAGTTGCCATAGAGTTCAACCCCTCCTTGGTGGAAGGACCCATCTTTCTCAGCATGCAAGAGTGCTGTTCCTTTGTGTATGTCTAGTGATGGATGCAAAGATGGCTTCTGTCTTTGCTTATATCTTCCAAAGTTCAGTGGCTTTGTTTCAAGAGGCAGGATGACCTCATGCTGTTCTTCCCTTCCTGTCTGTAAATGGGGCTTCCATTGTTTTGATTCCACCATGCATAATTTTTATAGTAGACAGGTAAATGGCTACTTTTCTCCTGTCTGGAAGGGAACCTGTTTCTCCCTGTTTGGCCACAGACTTTAAAACATAATATCATTTAGTATCCATATTTCCTCATAGGGTGTCAATACATACATTTCACAGTGATATTAATCACCAGTATGTCATTAGCTTTCAGAAAAGACCTCACTCTATACACTTTTATAATACAGCAATATTGTATTCAATCAGTTGATTCAATTGCTTATCACTTGAGGTTCACCCCTACCCTTGTAATTATACACCAGTAAACCTTTGCAGTGTATTCTTCTGAAAAGTAAAACCCAGACCTAGCTTCTCTCTCCTGCTGGGGCGTAGACGCCATGCTGTCTCCTCCCTGACTTGTTAGTGTGAGGTTTGCCTCCACCCCTTGTTAGCTTGATAGGTCTGTTTACTCAATATGTAAATACATTCTCATCGTCTTTCAGAATACTTTGGAGGAGTGGGGGAGGTCTAGGTTAGATATTAGGAAAAACTTTTTCACTAGGAGGGTGGTGAAGCACTGGAATGGGTTACCTAGGGAGGTGGTGGAATCTCCTTCCTTAGAGGTTTTTAAGGTCAGGCTTGACAAAGCCCTGGCTGGGATGATTTAGTTGGGAATTGGTCCTGCTTTGAGCAGGGGGTTGGACTAGATGACCTCCTGAGGTCCCTTCCAACCCTGATAGTCTATGATTCTATGATTCTAAGTGACTCCCAGGAGAGGAAAACACATGCCTTTTTCTGGGGTAGACTTGTTTACCATCTCCCTCTGACATGCCTGGTTTAAACACACTTGAGTCATAATTCTAGCATATATCTGTAACTTTTATTACCCACTGCACAGATACTTCACAGAAGAATATAAAATAAATGATCAGTGAGTTGTTAGTTTTCCAATGATACCTCACGAGGCATATTTTGTACAAAGATTATTATAGTAGTGTGTAGGGTGTGAATACAAGAGTGCTTAGTGTCCAAGAGGGCCATGCCTGACTCTCTGTTTTCTCTCCCTCTGTCAGGGTGGCTTGTAGTCCGTGTGACGCACCTCTGCTCAGGAGGGCTGCCAGTTGTATCTGGGTCATGCACAGTGGGAGGAAGCTCCATTTACCTTTATCCTCCTGACCTCACACAGACTAACCAGGACTTACAACAATCTGGCCCTTTCTGAATGCAAGTGCCAGATGCTGCCCTTTACTGTCCCTAGTTGTGGTGGGGTTTGCAAATGTGAGACCAGTGGAGATACATGAGCATAAAGGGGGTCAGAATTTGGCCCTTATCTATGTACTTGCTGGATTAATTTGTACATTGGCGCCTCCTCATATGTGTAGTCAGCAGAGAGCTCTCTGTTTACATGTGATTTTACACATCTTTCATCTTAAATCACATCTAAATGTAAAATCCAGCACTCAGGGTCATTATGTGGATTTGTGACACCCTCTATAGAGCTGCAGATCCATAAACCAATGAACAGATTATACAATCTCTCCTATATGTGTTTTTCGTCTCTGACAGGTGTAATATTGATAATATCCTTTGTTTAATAAGTCATTCGGCCAAGTATAATTCAATAGAAGTTACCAATATATTTTGCACTTTCCTTAGCTGTTTCATAGCATCATGTTGAGAGAACCTAGCTGAATGGAAATTGCATATAAAAATGTAAATGGTAGATTGCATTACTCTGTGAGACTTGGCACACAGCAAAATGAAAGGCAAGTCATGCACTAGTTTGTCCGCTAAGACATGCTGCAGTCCATCTAGCATGTCCTAGCTGATAAACCAACCTGGGATGTGTTTTTAATTTCACTGTGAAGTCTGCTACATCTCACAAAGTACTGCAACCCTAAACATTGCAGTACATGGTGATAAACAGATCTAAGTTTTCTACGTCTCCGTTTATTTGTACCAAAAGAATAATAATAATTAATAATAATACTAATAATACTTATCTCTTAGATATAGCACTTTTCATCAATCAGTCTCAAGCAGCTTCCCAGTCTATAATATATTTATCCTCACAAAAACCTCTGTGATGTAGGAAAGTACCATCATCCCCATTGTAGACATGAGGAATTGAGGCACAAAGAGGCTAAAGCGATGTCTAAACTGCACGCTTTTTACAGCAGCATATAGAGTACATACACTCCACCCTCCACCCCAGCACATGTATAAATATTTCTTGTAGGTGGTGAGGTGCTGCTTAGGCAAGTAGGGGAAAGACACACCTGATCCCTGTGTGATGAACCCAGATACAGACCCTACTTGGCGCTCTACAGCCCAAGCAGTGCTTCCCCTATGTACACTGCAGTTTTGAGCGGTGCAATGTCCCACTGCCTCTCCACTGCTGGAGTCTTTCCCTGCTGCAGAGAAAGTCTCCAGCAGTGAGAAAAGTCTTGGGCAGAAGGGAGGAAGCAGACAAAGGCTCAGGCAGCTTCCTTCTGCTGGAGCCTTTACCCACCATAGTGAAAGACTGGCAGAAGGGAAAGGCTCTGGCAAGGAGGAGGCAACAGGGAAAGGCTTTGGCAACTCTGTGCTGCTGGAACCTTTCCCCACTGCCTCCCTCTGGCAGAGCCTTTCCTTGCCACAGTGACAGGCTTTGGCAGCAGGGAGCTGCCTCCCTTCCACTGGAGCCTTTCACTGATGTTTGTAGCTATACATACCCTACACACCGCTGCCAATGTTGTGCAGTATAGATGTAGCCTACGGGTAGGTCTATACTTACCTGCCGGGTTGACGCGTAGCGTTTGACTTCTCAGAGTTCGAACTATCGCGTCTAATCTAGACACGATAGTTCGAACTCCGAACGCACTCCCGTCGACTCCAGAACTCCACCACCGCGAACGGCGGTGGCGGAGTCGACGGGGGAGCCGCGGACTTCGATCCCGCGGCATCTGGACAGGTAAGAAGTTCGAACTAAGGTAGTTCAACTTCAGCTACGCTATGACCAGTGTAGACCAGGCCTTAGTGACTTGCCCAGGGTCACACAGGTCACCATGGCAAAGCAGCGTATTGAGCCCAGGGCTCCCATGTCTTAAACTAGTGCTGTAACCACGGGACCATTCTTTCATGAACATTTTCTCAGACAAAGCCATAGTGCCACAGATATATATGGTACTGCTGAGCTGTTTTATATGCAGTTTATGATTGCAACAGTTACAAGTAGGGTATGAGAAATGGTGGCAGCTATTCTAAGCTTTATAGGATGCTTTCTGCTCAGACTGATGCTGGCTAAACTGTTCAGAGCCTGCAGTTTCAGCCAAAATTTTTGCCCTTGTTACCCAGTGCTAATTTTATTCCTACTAAAAGCAGCAAAGAATCCTGTGGCACCTTATAGACTAACAGACGTTTTGTAGCATGAGCTTTCGTGGGTGAATATCCACTTCTTCGGATGCAAGTTTATTCCTACTGCAGTAGGTAGAGAACTGGTTAGGAAATCTGTTCTGCATTGGACAAGGCAAAATGAGATACGCAACAGACAAAATCATGTAAATCAAGGTCCTTGTACCAGGTGGTCATTAATCTATGTTAAACGCTGACATTTGGCAGAATCCTAGCTAAGAAATCCACAGCTGTCAGACCATCATAAAAACAACTTTCATAACAAACAGCCATGTTTTCCTTCATTGGGGCTTTCCTCAGAGTGGGGTTGCACCTGTATAACTGAATGGCAAATTTGGCCCAATGAGTGGTATGAAGTGAATATTGTGCTGCCGTTATAGTATGCAGAAATGCAACTTGTTGTTTGGAATTAACTCAGTATTGTGGCAGCCCCACTGAAGTCAACTGTAATTTTGCCATTGACTTCACTGGGGTCAGGGTTTTACCCTTGCATTTTGAAGCACAGGCACCGACTTTCCAAAGTGCCGGGGGTCAGGCCACGCACCCACTCCACCCTTCGCCCCCAAATCCCACCCCTGCTCCACCCCAGCCCGCCTCTTCCCACCTAGTTCCACTTCCTCCCCTGAGCGCGCCACATCATCACTCCACCCCCTCCCCACCAGAGCCTCCTGCACGCTGTAAAACAGCTGATTGCAGCAGGCGGTAGGCACTGGGGTAGGGGGAGGCGCTGATCTGTGGGGCCCATCACCGGGTGGGAGGCACTGAGGGGATGAGGGGGAGCTGATAGGGGGCTACTGGTGGGTGCCCAGTGCCCACTATTTTTTCCCCAGGGGTGCTCCAGCCCCAGAGCACCCACGGAGTCGGCACATATGTGAAGTACCCTTATGTATCCTTTGATCCTGCAGACTCTTCCACTCTGCTAGCCTATCCTCCACTCCGCAAAGTCAATTTGTGCAGGTGCAGTGATCTGTCTATGTAGAGAAGCTTGCAAGATTTGGGGGTTAGTTAATTGTAAAGGTATACTGCATTTCCAGGACGGAGCTGCATTTAAAAATATATATATATGTGTATAAACATTAGTAAAAATCAATCCCCAAACCAAACACCAAGAACTACAGGTTGAAAAACTATTTAAGTGCCATCATTAACCTGCTATCACTACTGAGTTGTTATAACCTTGGCAAATGTAAAACAGAGTTGTTGAATTTATTCGGTGAATATATATATATATATATATTGCATCTCTGAGCATATCCTTCGTTCAGAGCCAATTTCTATGTAGGTGAGAAGCAGCAGCCCTATCCAGCAATGCTCTCTATTTGTCTTGTGTTATTAAGACGTTCTTATAAGCTTTGTTTTTGCTCTTTAACATTTGCAGACAATGTAGGCTCATTTTCCTGAATAGAGATTTTTGCGTTTCATTGCATAAAGCAGGAATGTTAATTTATTATGGAATCAGCACATTTTATTGAATGAAAATGGTCTTCATTTGTTTCCATATCACATTGCCTCATAATAAGCTATATCACTAGGTTCTGGAATGCTAGGGGAATGAAGGATTAGCTGAGACTCAATGTACCTTGAACTTTCCCTTCCTTGGCAAGGAAAGCTTTAAATGCTAGGTCTGTGTTACACGATTTTTTTTTTATTTGCCAGCAACTATAAAAGCAGACAGCTGCTGTCTAATGAAAGAATAAACTAAAACAAAGAAAAAAATCAGTGAAATACATCATTGCAGCTGGGGCATCCAGGCTGCTTTGTATTGATCTAAACAAAACATTAGGCAGACATGGATAAAAAAATGGATGTGTGTGTGTGTGTATATTGTTTGTTGGTTTGAACCAAATACCTAGTGAAACTCAAAGCCAAGTGATTTTTTTGTTTGTTCCTTCCCCACAAAAGGTACAGGCTCCTATTCTCCCCTGTTGGTCATCTACCCTCCTATCACCTTCTACCATCTTCAGTGAGCATCTGAGTGGCCCTTGGATGACCATCAGATGGCATATTGCTGTCCTATATGGATAGATAATTATATATATATATATATATATATATATATATATATATATATATATATATATATATATATATATATATATATATATATATATATATATATATATATATATATATATAAAGAGAGAGAGACATTTGTTTTAATTGTGGGCTGGTTGCTGGCTTGATGTCCCCCATCCCTCCATCATACATACCAGTTAAGGGTCTCCTGAGAAGAGTGATGGGAACAAGGGGCTACCTTGGCCCCTATTCTCCAGCAGCGGGACTGGTAACAGTTGTTCTCTCTGTCTGTCTAGCAAGCTAACTAATGTAGGTGTGTCTTTGCCATGGTATCTGAGTGGGAGCTGTATTTGTTCTCACATGGGAATGGAGATTTTCTTAGGCCCAAACACTCTAGCTTGTCTCACAGCCCTAGAGTAAAAGGGCTGGGCAACAGGGTACTTTGGAAGAATGGGGGAATGCCAGGTTGCCCTCTCAAAGGCATAGTTTATCATTAGGAATACCACAAAACATACACTCCGTATTGCGCAGCACCAGAATCTTACTCTTTTCCAACAAGCTCTGTAGATAGGAAGAGCTCTTTCAAAGCCTTCAGTCTCTAGGTCAAATTACAGCATTGGGAGAAGAAGAACCGAGTCAGATGCGATGCCAAGTACTTTGTTCTTCAAAAGCAAATAATTGTTCCTTACTCATTTACTTTTCCTTTCTTTTGCTTCCAGAAATCTCCTTTATGTTTACCCACAGAGGTTGAATTTTGCTAATCGACTGGCCTCTGCAAGGAACATTACCATTAAGATTCAGTTTATGTGTGGAGAAGATGCTACCTGTGCAATGCCGGTAATATAGACTAAATAAGAGGATCAGACATCTGTGGAGCATACTCAACTAGCAGTAGTACTGACAAAACCTGTGAAGGATTGACTTGTGACCTCATGCTTCACACACAGCTACGATTTTTTGTGGGCCTTGCACTGAAACCAGAATGGTTTCGATCGCAGTGCTCATGAAGCATGCCATTCACATCAGGAAGCAGGGCTAAAGGACTGAGAAACAGCAGAAGAGACTTGTAATTAGTGTGGAACAGGAACATATCCTCCTGTATTCTCTAATGCTTCGTGTATTACATGAAAGAGTAAACATTCTGTAGCTTCTATTTAAAAAAGAATAAGATTGCCTTCTATGTGAGTGCCATGTTGGGAACTCTACCAGTAAATCCACAGAGGTTCAGAAACCTGTTAAGAATGTTATATTCTGTCCCCCACTGAACTAATCCTGGGCACTATAAATACACAAATATCAGGTCCATCCATGCATAACACTGAGGATAGAACCTGTGACCTTGACACTGGAACAGTAAACAGACCCACAGTGAGACAGAACTGGTAAACATCTTCATATGCAGATAGTTTTCCATTCAGCAGCCCAAGATATCTAGATATCTTTGTGTGTGTGAAACTGTGCAACCTTGATGTTCTTTTAACAAAGTTTTGTTTTAGATGTTTAAATATACAGTATTGAAAAAAGTATTTAAATCTGAGTGTTCTATTTTCTATCAGCAGGTTGTCATGAATGGGATGTGTAATATATGTACGTCCCATTCATGACAACCTGCTGATAGAAAATAAAATGCTGTCATTTTTCAACATTTAAATCTTTCTGAAAGGTGATATAAAATTTGATAGCTATATGCCTGATCACTATTACTTTTATTTTTGAATACAGATCATTTTTGGAAAGTCTTCAGGTCCAGAATTTTTGCAAGAGATGTACACAGCTCTCACATATCATAACAAGTATGTGTACTATTATTAATATTCTTTTTATTATATATTAAATACCAGTCATTTGCTCAGGGATGCTTTTAACTGTACATAGCTTTTTAAAATACTTTAAAACCCCACACAGTTGATTAGTGAAATTCCATATTTTTCTGATTTCAAATACTGCTTTGAAGATTTGTCACATTCAGAGCTGAAATAATCCCAATCATTGAAATCATGGAGACTGGGTTCTATTATTATTATTATTGATGATATTAGATTTATTTTTCAGAAGGAAATTCAAGGATTTTCCCTATTTGAAAGTTAAGAAGTATGTCCAGAAGTAAAAAGTAGTTCTGGGACTTTAGAATATTCCTCATTTGGGTGAATTAGCGGTTCCAAACAAAGCTAAATAGAAACACTCAGGTCAATTTGGACCCAGAATTTAGGTGTTGTTAAAACTAGTGTTTTCAAAACCAAAGATTAATAGAAGGCAGTTTCACAAGTGTGGAGAGAAGAGACATCTGAGGTGTCTCAGTGTGAGTCTCTCCATTTCTGCAGGGCAGCTAATTCATAGATTGATGTTTATGTATGAGTACATCATTGGCCTGCTTGAGCTAATACACACTTTGATACATCTAGCTATTTGTCTAGAGACTTAGACAACTCATATCATAGTAGTATCTGGGCCCCTAAACGCAAGTTAGCCTTCCTGCCTGTTTCATGATGTATGTGTTTGGTATTTTTAAAACAGGTCTCCTGACTTTTATGAAGAGGTGAAAATTAAACTGCCAGCTAAACTCACAGAAAAACACCACCTACTGTTCACATTCTACCATATCAGCTGTCAGCCAAAGCAAGGAGCGTGTGTAGAAACCCTCCTGGGATATTCAGTAAGTCACTTGTGATTTACACTTCAGCTCCCTGTGCACACAGGCCTTTTGTAGAAATAACTAACTCATTTCCTCACTTAGTCCCCAGCCAAAGTAGCAAAAACACTCTATCTTGTTATTAGAGAGACAAGGTGAGTGAGGCAATATCTTTTATTGGACCAACTTGTGTCTGCCATCCTGGGACCAACATGGCTACAACAACACTGCATATATCCTGTTATAACAATTTCCAGACGTGAGTAATAGGGTCTTGATGTTAACATTCCCCAGCACCCACATCTGCATTCAAATGTTATGGCTTTTGTGGCTACATCAAAAGAATTAACAAGCACAGGTACAGATCACAGACTGGATCAGATGCTCTGATCCTGCAAAGAATTCTGCAGGTACTTAACTTTACACACTGAGGGTGGTCTCAGTGAAGTCTGACCTTATGTAATGCACAGGCTCTTATGTCATGCGGGGGCGTGATGACACTTCTGCAGATTTTGGCAGAAATTACTGTGGAGTCAAAAACAGTTCTGGTCGATATCTAATCATTGTTCTGTTGACTGTAATTATCACAAACTAGATAAATAGCCATACTCTCATGCAGTAATGAATATCACTTTGTTTTTGCCTCATCTATTTCAGTGGCTGCCAATTCTATTAAATGATCGTCTCCAGACTGGACATTATTGTCTTCCTGTTGCCTTGGATAAGTTGCCTCTAAACTATTCAATGCATTCTCCAGAGGTAACAAACAAAATAGCTAATAGATACTATTTCCCCAGTTAAAGGGGCACTGTCGGTATTTTAGGCTCCAACATTTGCCTAACTTGATTGGAGGAACCCTTCCCTATGCTTAAACAAATCAACCGACCAATCAACCAACAAAAAGATTTTAAAGAAAACCCCTAAACCAAGTGGCTGTGTAGTCATGCACTTGCTTGTGGGTGCCAAAATAATCACTTGCTTGCTGGTACAGGCCCTACAGACCTCCAACAAGCTCCATCCTTGGGGTTTGGGTCATATGACCCTTAATACTCTCCTGCTACTTAGTGGCTCAGAACATCCAACTATCCCACAGTGTATGGGAATGTCACTGCCTAGAGTTTTCAGAAAAAGTGTTGCCAAGGGTGGAGAAGCAGGGATCAGGCTCCCCCAAGAAGACAGTGAGGTGGAGGACAGAGCCCTCTAAGAAAATATTGCTAATGTAAAGGGGACCAGACAGATTCAATCTGCATCACTGACCCCAGTCTCTCTGGCAGAGCAAACCAGAAACCCACTCAGAATAGTGTAGAGTGAAAAGATGTGGAATAAAAAGGCGATACCTGAAGTACGTCTAATTTGTAACTAAAAAACACCCTTAAAAGCTATGTGCACTCTGTGTAAACGGTATTTGCTATTTGGCTACTTACAGGAAAAAGTGCTAAGCTGATCATCTTGTTGTTTTATTTTCAACACAGAAAGTTCCATCACAGTCACCTCCAATTAAATGGGTCGAAGGGCACAAGGGGGTGTTTAACGTAGAAGTGCAGGCTGTTTCATCTATTCACACTCAGGTAAAGAATCTACAGCCAATCTTTTACATGCAACATAAGCTTCATTTGAAACAGACTGCTTGGGGCTTGGATGGCTAAGGGGACACAAAGCTCTTCACCTCTTGGTTGCCTGTTCAAATTTTGGTGAATTTTTAATTCTTAGCCAACCATCTCTATTGCTCTGTGATTGCCTGTGGTTGCAGCAGTACAGAATATGCATAACTGTCCAGCGCCACATGCCAAATATTTGATTGTATTCACAGGACAACCACCTGGAGAAATTCTTCACTCTGTGTCATTCTCTGGAAAGCCAAGTCACCTTTCCAATTCGAGTGATGGAACAGAAGATCACAGAGGCTGCCCTGGAACACGAGTTGAAACTCAGCATTATTTGCCTGAATTCCTCCCGCCTTGAGCCCCTGGTCTTGTTTTTACACTTGGTGCTGGAGAAACTTTTCCAGCTGGCTGTGCAGCCCATGGTTATAGCTGGTCAGACAGGTACTTATTGAAGCATGGCCATTGACTAACAGAATAGCAGTAGGGTTGGAAAGGGTCCACAAGCAAACCGGGTAGGTGGATGAGAGACATTTTGCTAAATTGGCTGGCTTTAATTTGATATTAGCTGATTTAGCTTCTAGGGGGTATTTATGGGGATTTGAGATAGGAGAGTGTTCAACTTCCTGCAGTTTATTCGGGCAACCAGCATGTGCTCTGGACCCAGGTACAGTATCTGCTGACTGACATTTATATCAGTAACCGGATATCCAAAGTTATAATCTATGCCAACACAAATTTTGGAAGGGAAATTAAACCTTGTGCTTCAGGGCTTAAGATGATGTCTGACTATTAGAGATCAGATTAGGAAAAGATCTATGTTGGGGGAGCAGATTAGTCCACATTTGCCAACCGCAGGGTTCTTACACCTTTATGTGAAGCAATTGGTGCTGGTCACTGCCAGAGAGAGGATACTGCTTGGATGGATGTTGGGCAGGGTTTCTCAAATAGGGGTCGCTGCTTGTGTAGGGAAAACCCCTGGTGGGCTGGGCCGGTGTGTTGGCAGTGGGAGCCGCAATTGGCCGGACCTGCGGATGGGGCAGGTAAACACACCGGCCCGGCCCACATGGGGCTTTCCCTACACAAGCAGCGACCCCTGTTTGAGAAACCCTGATGTTGGGTCTGATCCAGTCTAGCAATTCTGATGTTTCTATGTTTAGCTTTGAATTTGTTAAAGTCTAGATTAAATAGTGAATGGATTAGATGTTATCTGCTCAAAGAATGCCCGGTCTTAACTGAGTTATGCCCTTTAATGCTGAGATTAATTCTTTCCCTTTGGTTCACAGCCAATTTCTCCCAGTTTGCCTTTGAATCTGTGGTCGCAATAGTGAACAGTCTTCACAACAGTAAAGACCTGAGCAAGGACCAGCATGGGAGAAACTGTCTCTTGGCATCATACGTCTACTATGTGTTTCGCCTTCCAGAGCCTCAAAGAGATATTGCCAGACTAGGTATTCTTCTTGCCTTCTCCATAAAGTAATTCCCTTCTCCCTGACCTGCCCCAATCCCTCAGATTGTAGGTAGCAGGGGTGTGCATGACTCCTAACATTTGGAGTCATTTGTATTCAGAAGGAGCAGGATTTAAAAGGTACTTTAATGTATAGTCCATGCAAGAAATAGGAGAGAGGGCAACAGTGCAGTGGGTGCTATAGGGCAAGATGGTGCCTTTAGGAGCAGCCTTGAGCAAGATGCACCACCTCAGAAGTAGCCTCAGGTGGCATTGTGCCCTGCTCATAGACTCATAGACTTTAAGGTCAGAAGGGACCATTATGATCGTCTAGTCTGATCTCCTGCACAATGCAGGCCACAGAATCTCACCCACCCACTCCCACAACAAACCCCTAACCTATGTCTGAGACATTGAAGTCCTCAAATCTTGATTTAAAGATTTCAAGGTGCGAATCCTCCAGCAGGTGACCAGTGCCCCACACTGCAGAGGAAAGCAAAAAAAACCCCAGGGCCTCTGCCAATCTGCCCTGGAGGAAAATTCCTTCCCGACCCCAAATATGGCGATCAGCTAAACCCTGAGCGAGGTCATCTAGTCCAACCTCCTGCTCAAAGCAGGACCTAATCTCCAACTAAATCATCCCAGCCAGGGCTTTGTCAAGCCTGACCTTAAAAAACAATAAGGAAGGAGATTCTACCACCTCCTTAGGTAACCTATTCCAGTGCTTCACCACCCTCCTAGTGAAAAAGGGTTTTTTCCTAATATCCAACCTAAACCTCCCCCACTGATCTATACCAGTGACTCCCTTCTGATCTATACCAGCAGGAAATTACTTCCCTTCTCCCGCCCTCTGTGCTGGTTCAGCTATTCTGGAAAGAGAGTAGGGAGATGCGGCCAGGCTCACCCATTCCCCACCTACCTGCTCCAGGGAGGGAGTAAGCAGATGAATAACTCTTCGTTTTCCTACATGCCTGGACCCAAAGAGACGGGGGTGAGGAGTGATAGGGAGGGGTGTTTATTCCCCTGCTCAGGTGTGTAGTCTGAGCTCTTCTTGAATATTTGGCTGACATTGGGATGTGGTAAATCTCAGGGCTTATCCACATCTGGAAATTTACTGAAAACAGCTATTCTGGACTAATCATTCCTGATTAGGTATTCTGACACATTTCTGAGTGTAGACAAGCCCTCAGTGTCTATCACCTACATCAAGGGTGGAGACAGAGTTTTGAACCCAGATGTGTGTACATCTGTCTAATGTGCAGCAAGGGACTAATGGGTTGTCTCTGAAGTGGAGGGAGAAAGGAAGGAAAGAGAAGCTGGAGCTGCTGCTCTGATCTTCCTCTGGTGCTCTGTGTCTTGGTGCTGTGCTGGACAGCTCACCACCCTTCCCCTAACTCTGCATCCCCTGGCTCCGGGCCTAGTTAGGTTATCAAAGGTGAGGCTGGTGGAGAGGCTTTCAGAATCTACATGCTGTTCTTGCTGTGTTTGCTTTAGGAGCACAGAGTAAAACTGGCTTTCATGGGATCATAATGTTATGTTAATATGATATCCAGTCCTGATTAAAAAAAAACACGTGTTCCTGTGACCAGGTGCAGCAGGAAGTGCCAATTTGCCAGAGTCTCGTTATTACACATTTGGGCGCACCACAGCTGTGTCTGTTGGGTCCAGACTTCTCCAGAGCCGGGTAATGAGCTGCAGCAATCCAGATATTCATGGTACACAGACTGCTACTGATGAGGAAGTCAAAAATATCATGTCATCGAAGGTAAGGGAGGAAAAGAAAGCTTGGTAGCTAGAGATGGGGTCTCACCCAAAACCCAGATGAAGGACCCAGATCCAGATTTTGTGGGTGGACTCATCTCTACTCATATACGCTTCATATGCCACCAAGAAATCTTGCTGTTCACCTGGGAGCTAAAACAGCAAGCTAAAGCTCTGGTGCCAAATCTTTAAGTCCTTTCTCAGTGTCCCAGAGAAGTCAACAGTAGTTTGACATCAGTAAGGTCTTCAGAATTTTGTCTCTGGATGGATGGATTTTTGTCTCCACTGCAGGATGTGCATATTTTCAGAGCTCTAATAATTCTTTTTTTGTGTTCTGAAAGATCTATACATAACAATACCGAGGGTGTTTATGAGGGACTTGATCCAGCTCTTGTTCAAGTCAATGGAAAGAGACTGCTGTTGACCTCACTGGAGGTTGGATCAGGCGCTCATGAGGGTTAAACACATCTTACAAAGAAGAATTGCTCTTCTAATGCCGAGAGGGAAAATACTCCATTTCTTCACAGCCATTTTTTTAAATCACAGTGCCTGTTTAGTGCTGAATGTGTGCACTTCAAATGAGAGACTAGGTGGGATGTCCATCCTCAGCACAGTGCTTTTACATCAGCTAGTATGGGCACCAAAAGCATCTGCTTTGGTGATGAATTCTTCTTTTGTGAGTCCTTAATTTATCCATGGAATTAAAGTGAAACATAAACTGATGTTCTTCTTTTCCTTGTTCAGAATTACATAGATTGTTGATGTTAATTATGTGTAGCATAGTGCTTTTGCAGTGGTTTGTTTTCAAACTTCATTATGACACTTTCTAAATCTGTTCTCCATCCAATGTGCATGTGCATCTCCAGTTAAAGCGAATGAGACTTATGTGTCTAGCTTGAGGGAAATAAAACAAAATAAAAGTCATATTTGCAGGTTATGAATATTTGATTTGTTTATATGGATATATTTATTCATCCATATCAGTTTTTAATAGTGTAGACTTGTATTTAATTGTTTATGAATTTTACTCCTATTTCCTGTGTCCTAAAACATAACTCAGCTCTAGAGTTTTTTAATTTACCCAAATTAAAACAAAGTTAACATGCAGGTTATTAAAGCTGCATCACATTAATAACAACATTGCAGGTTATTAAAGCGTGCATCACAGCAATTTACAATGCTTGGGTGAGTACTGCCATTTCACCAGCTTTTAAATGGACATTGTTTTTAATGAAAGAAACTCCCAGCTGTCATTTTATTTGGTGGTTCTAAATATGAAATTTCTTTCAAGAACAGCTCTTGTTGAGTGGATGAATTAAGAGAGCTTTAAAGTCTAAATGCACTACTTGAGTAGGCCACGTGGTGGAGGTATTTACATTACTTTTCTTTGAATTCCAAATCCTGGCACTGTTTCTCTTCTCCCCCCCTCCTTCCCCCATTACTGGGTATGTGTGTGAGAGAGGATGGTAGGGGAGATTTGTATTTATTTATTTATTTATTTATTTGTTTATTTATTTTTTACAACTAGCAGCTGACTCTCCTTTGTTAATTAATTAAAATCCCCCCCTGGCTTTTGGCCCTTTTCTCCAGGTTGCAGATCGCGGCTCCAGTCGAATGTCTTTCTATATTGAAGCCACCAACGACACATCAAATGCGTCTGTAAGCCCAAGACCATCCAATAAAAAGGTAGAGTGTTACACAATGCGAGAGCAATCTGAAGCCTGGCTGAGAGCTGTTAAACAGCTGCTAAAACAAACCTTGCAGTAAGGGAAAGAGGGAAAGAATTAATTTATCAGTTTTGGCAAATAAGCTTTGTGCCATAAAAGTGATGTTTATACCAGGGAGGTTGACCAGTAGATACATTAATATATCTTCATTTTTGTATCAACCCCCTCAATCTCAGGCTCTTTAGATTCTGTTTCCCAAGTAGTTCTGGCAAGTAACCAAATGCCTCACAGATCAATGTATATGACTGGAGACTCTTTACTTTGACTTGTAATGATCATAAATGGATCCGTGTTTCCCAAGGTAAAGGAAGGGGAGTGAAGGACTAGCTGTGGTCTGAATTCACCAAACTGGCTTTTCCCCTGCTCATAGTCTTTGAAACCAACCCAATCTGTCTCTCTGACCCAAAGTACATGTTCCAGGGTAGCAGTTATTAGGAACATAGGAACTCCCATACCAGATCAGACAAGTGATCCTTCTAGTCCAGTCTGCTGTCTCTCACAGCGACCAGCAACAGCTGTTTTAGAAGAAAGTGCAAGATACCCTGCAGTAGGTAGTTAAGGAATAACTTGCCCAAAGGGGAAGTTTCTTCCTGACCTCTGTTAGAGTTTGAGTTATGTCCTGAAGCATGAAGGTTTATATCCATTCCTAATTATTGAGGGATTAATTATCCTGTCTAATGTAACTGGAGATGTTCCCATTATCCATATAAATATCCGGTATTTCTACTTGTATACTTTTTGTATAGAGAATGGACCATGATGCACAGTTTAAATCTGGATCTGAACTTCCTAAAAGTTTGGGGTGCTTGGATCTGGGTTTTCAGTTCAGAGTCATCTTTACACAGTATTGTTTTCAAGTAGGATCCAGTGCAAAGATCTTGCTTTAAGGATTCCTTCATTCCCACCCTTTAGCATTCACCATCTTCCCCCCAAACTCAGAAACACTAATGCATTACATAGACGTGCTCAGAATCAGCATAGGCTGAAATTCACTCCCTAAACACATTGCCCAAAGCCCATGAGTTATGGGCTTGAGTAATGGCTGCTTCCCATCTGTGCCTTCATTTGGTGATTCCTCAGCACTGGATGTGGCTACAATGACCCCTCACCCCACCTGTCCCCATCAATCTCTCCAGCATATTTGGAGTGCAGAGGCCTCCGTGCCCAGCAGCTCCTTCCACATCACCCCCCTCACACAAAAGGCCATTGTAGTATGGAGGGCCTTGCACACACGGAGTGAATTTCACCCACATAGTATTGGATTGAGGGGTCAATGTTGGAGGATGAGTTGAGTTTAAATCATTTCTCACCATGCTGTGTTTGTTGCCTAGCATTTCCATGAAGAGCTAGCACTGCAGATGGTGGTCAGCACTGGCATGGTGAGAGAAACCGTCTTCAAGTATGCCTGGTTCTTCTTTGAGCTTCTGGTAAGATTTTGTTCACAGCATTATATAACAATTGAGAAAATAAATGCCATTTGTGCCCAAAGCCACAGATGCAGGATTGTTGCTGTCTTAACCACCTATACCCCCTAGTGCATCACAACCCACAGTTTAGGAACATGCCCATACTCTGTGTGTCCGTGTCCGTGTCCGTCCATCTGTCTAGCTAATCTTCCCCATAAGAGTGGGCCTGAGGCACACAGTGCGGACTGTCCTCCAGATCTGAACTTCCCCAAAGTTTGGAGGTATCGGGCTAGGGGGGTTGGTTAAGATCCAACTCTCCATGGAGCCCTGATGACTCCAACACATAAACAGAAAAATCAGCCTTGCGGGAATTCTCTGAAATTAGTTATCCTAACTGTAGCCAGCAGGATCTGCCCAGGGTTGAGGATTCAAAGAACCCTGCTTATGTTGTGCACTCATTGGTCCACAGCTGGCAAAGCGCTGCAAGACAACAGTCAAGCTAGTGTCTTTCCTTCATTTCAGATGTATACCAGCTGCCATTTTCTCCACTCTGCTAATAGCATGGGCCACTGCCCGCAGTGCCTGAACTCCACACGCTGAGATTTTCCTGTGCAGGCCTGAGGTGACTGACGTCACTGAAAAATGGTCTGACTTATTGGTGAACGCTGGCAGCAAATAAACCGTCCAAAAGCCAGCCAAGAAGTAGGAACTCATTCAAAGAGTGATACCCCAGGCCTGTCATCATGAGGGGTCAGAGCAGCAAGAACCCTTCGTGAGCACAAGGACCCACATCCTGCATTCTCTCCGATCTCAAACTCCTGACGAATGATCTTCTCTTTCTTTCTTATTATTGAAGCTATGACTTAACTGTGAGCTTTGGATGTGTGAGAGAATGCAGGATGGAGACTAGAAAGTGAGTGGGTCAGTAATGGAAAGGTTTTTCGAAAACTGATTTGACCTTTCGCTGCTGGCTTCTCACACCCCGTCTATGTGGTGGCTGAATGTAACGCTTTCCTTCTAAGTACCAATGTTCTGTTAGAATGTCAGCACCTACATGAGAACATGGTGGTCCAGCGGAGGTGATGTGCTTTGCCACATATATTTGGTAAAATAGGCATTTATAGTCCAGAACGTGAGCAGAGACAGGGTCTGGAGTCTGTTGTACTTTAAGAAATAAAAAATAAATAGGTGGCATGTAGGGAGAAATTGAATCTTTTCTAAGTGTATGTAGCACCTCAAGAGTGGAGAGTGTGTCTGATGCCTGGAACGGTCTCCTTGTCCTGGTATGCTAAATGACCATCTGCTCTTCTTTCAAATCCCTCCTTGAAACATCTTTCTTCTATTAAGCTTTTCAGAGGTAATCCACCATAAAAAAGCATTTAATAAATAACACACATTTTTTATCTTGAAACTTAGTATAGGTAACAGCTGTATTGTCAGTCTGTTCTAGATCCTAAACCTTTTGGTTCAGGGACTGTGCATTCCTCTGTATATTATGTACAGCACCAAGCACAATGATGAAGGATGAAATTCTAATGTTTGCATATAATAAGTGCAGCAGAAATATCAGGAATGCAAAACTCTCTGTTCTGTCCTGCCAACTTGCATCAACCCTGACCTACAGGGGCAACTTCTAGGAGTGAGACAATAGTTCAGCCTCCATTCTCACTCAGTCCTTGGGCCCTCAGCTGACACTGACAACAAGTATGCTAGTTGTGAGGGTAGTTTTGTGCAGGTGGAATTGACGCTTGTGGGAAATCAGGCCCAAGTGCCACTGTTGAAGCAATCGTTTGATAGTAATGGGTTTTGTTTTGCAGATAAAGAGCATGGCTCAGTATGTTCATAACATGGACAAGCAGGATACTCCACGAAGAAGTCGCTTTTCAGATCGTTTCAAAGATGACATCACCACTATCGTCAACGTGGTCACCTCAGAGATCGCAGCACTTTTAGTTAAAGCACAGAAGGTAAATGTGGGATACAAAGAAATAAATGTAACATTTCCTAGCACTCTTTTTGTGGTTATTTCCCACAAGACCTACTGAGCCAAATTCAACCCTGGTGTAACTTCACTGACATCACTGAAGTTACGCCAAAGATGAATTTGACCCAGTATTTTTATTTTATCTCACTTGTGTCAATCATTTTGTGGTAGATTCTAACATCCTTATTCATGTTGCATAGCACCTTATTCCATGAGTGGGTCCATTGATTACCCTGGGAATATTCAAGAATGAAGGTACCACTCAGCCTGGGGAAGGTTTACAGAATCTGGTTCCAAATGATCTCATCACCAGCTTCAAATGCTGTTAATATGAAATTCACAGATGAAAAACAAAATCCTTACCTCACTGTAACTCTCTCCTCTAATATTTGGTTATAAAAATGGAAGAATTTAAAAACCTAACTTACTTTTCACCACTTATGCCATTTGTTTACATTATGAATTTCAGTCCTCTTGGACAATGGAAATGGATTAGTCAGTTTCATTCTCTGGTTTTCATGCACTAGCAAAATGCTACAGGAATGTTTAAATAAAAAACTGGGTCACTGTGATCTTTAAAAGCATTTCATGAAAATACTTCTGTTCACTTAAGTAAAACACTTTTTAACAAAATTTTCAATTATGCCCTCAGTGCATTCAACCATGGCCTGTTAATGGCTTTTTTACAGAGAAGACACAAATAGCCTTATATAGGCAGTACAGTTAATTAGATCACATTCTGATAGGGTGAGGACAGAGGGTCTAATCGTGAAAGTTCTCCATGTGTGAAAATGCCACTGAAGTGCCTAGAGGGTTTAGAGAACTGGACATATACATTAATTATACTCAGAAGCCATAGATGGCACTTGTATGATTCTTACAGACAATGCAAAAGCAGCCTACTTGTCTTAACACAATATTGAGTATGTTTTTAACAGCTTGTTGCTTAAGTCCTGCAGTGATGAAGCGTGTCCCCCTGGCTTGCTTTGCCCAGGCTAGCAAACTGCTTGCACCATGATAGTAAGAGAATATTTAACAGCAGGAGATCACAGAAAATAGCTTTATATATCTGAACAGAAAAGACAAAAACATAAAAAAGTGACTCTCTGAATACTGTAAAGCCACTCTCTCTAACATGAGACCCTGAAGGCTATACAATTCCCTCAGTCTCACTTCCTGAAACTGCTCTATCAGTCATGAATAAGCAACCTCTGTGGGACTTGAACACAAGCTAATTAAAACACACCCACATATGTACACACCAGCAACAGTCACACACACAATCAGACAGTTCTTTGCACTGAACTACACATAGAACTAAGATTTTACATTCAAATTAGTAAATTT
Organism: Mauremys reevesii; assembly: GCF_016161935.1. Lineage (NCBI taxonomy): Eukaryota > Metazoa > Chordata > Testudines > Geoemydidae > Mauremys > Mauremys reevesii. The sequence continues at coordinate 89,902,365 of NC_052628.1, read as the reverse complement.
CAAATAACTCGGGCCTTATTTTCAGAGTTGCTGAGCATACAGAGCTCCCAGTGACTTTAGTGGGAGCTGTGGGTCCCTGAAAATCAAACCATTAGTAAATATTCAGAACTGAGCTGCTAAATCATAAAACCTAGAGATTTATCTTGCTGCAATTTTTTTTAAGAGTCTCAGATTTACGGTTTCTAAATAAAATATTTGTAAAAAGCGACTAACACAGCGACCCCTCTGATATTTAAATAAAATATTTGATGTTCAGTAAATAGAGTTAAAGAAACATTTTGTCATATGTGTGTTAAGTATTTTAGTTTTCTGTAAATAGTAAGCATTGAAATATTTTTTAAGAAAATGAAAGTAGAAATGATTGCAGCTGTAGGAAATGCAGACAGGACTTCAATTCCATTTCAGTGTTGTCATTTGCAAGGTTTGCATAACTAAAACTATTTTGCCTTACTGTGATATCCATCTCTGTGAATAACAGCAGAAATAACTGTATAGGAGCAACTCTGTAGATTTTCATAATATCATATACATTAGAGCAGGAGAAAGACAGGTCTAGCCATGCCCTCATAAGCAGAAAGGCTATTTCAGGGGTGGCCAACCTGTGGCTCCGGAGCCACATGTAGCTCTTCAGAAGTTAATATGTGGCTCCTTTTATAGGCACCGACTCTAAGGCTGGAGCTGCAGGCGCCGACTTTCCAATGTGCCGGAGGTGCTCACTGCTCAATCCCTGGCTCTGCCACAGGCCCTGCCCCCACTCTACCCCTTCCCACCCCCTCCCACGAGCCTGCACTGCCCTCCCCACCCAGCCTCCTGCACGCCACGAAACACTCATCAGGAGGTGCGGGGAAGGAGGGGGAGGCGCTGATCGGCGGGACTGCTGGTGGGTGGAAGGTGCTGGGGAGTAGGGGTGTGGGGGAGCTATTTGGGGGCTGCTGACGTATTACTGTGGCTCTTTGACAATGTACATTGGTAAATTCTGGCTCCTTCTCAGTCTCAGCTTGGCCACCCCTGGGCTATTCCCTACAGTGTATTTTCCTATATTGTGTCAAATCTATTTTTAAATTATTCCAGCAATGGAGCTTCCACAACTTCACTTGAGTGAATGAGTCTGGTGATTTTATATATTATAAACCACAAATTCTTTATTTTTTAAAGGAAACTGAACAAGCAGAAAAGATCAACATTAGCCTGGCATTTTTCCTATACGATCTGCTTTCTCTAATGGACCGGGGGTTCGTGTTTAACCTCATCAGACATTACTGTAATCAGGTATGCATTGTTCAGGACAGTATCTGAATGAAGTTTGGTAATATGTTCAGTTCTGCTTCTGACTCGTTTTTCCATCAAGAGGCTGGCATTAGTAATAGTGCCCAAAAGGCAGGATACATTCCCTGCTTAGTGGAGCCTGGGAATAGGCAGTGAATGCTGTCTGCAACATGTGGATCCCAGTGGATCTGCAGAAAGTGGGAGCCCCTCCCTGCTATTTCCTGACTCCCGTACCCCATTAGCAGTAGCCACTTAGTGGACATACTGTTTTCAGGCTCCCTGCCATTCCCGTGATCTGTATCTCTGCCAGTGGGACTCAGTGCACAAAGTGGAATGCTGCTATGAGCAGTATTAACTTTTTCATAATTTACCAGTGGAAAAGTCCCTGTATTTGGAGGCTCGCTTGCTGTATAGAACAGATACCCCCTTCTTCTAGGCATACACCCCAACCTTATGAAGTCACAACTGTACAGTGTTTGAACAGAGGAGCTTGGAGGAGTAAGTGGGAGAAAATGTTTGTGCTGACCCAGCTCCTCCTCTGACATACACTGGCTACATTTCTGCAGATTTTTCATGCCTCTGCTTCCCTCTGGACCATGCCACATGGTCTTAGATTTTAAAAAATCCATCTCGAGCTCTAACCTCTTGTGTTCTTTGTGAATGGCTCTGCTTCAAAATCCTCCTGGAAGAACACAGTATAAAAATGCATGATGTCTCCATTATTTTCATACAAGTTATTTGGTGCTTCTTTATTTTTTTCTAAGCATTTTGATCTTGTGATCCATATAGCCTTTCATGTTTACTAAAAAAAGGCCAAATTCTGCCACTGAACACATGCACAACTTCCATTGACGTTCACAACTGTTTTGCTACAGTTTCTGCTGTGGCATTGCACTGGTGAAGGGATCTGACAGTACTCTTGGAGCAGTATGGTGCACCATGTAGGAGCAGATTCCTTTGTTTAGTTTGCCACAGGCACAACAGAGTTTTTAAAAGTTAATATTAGTATGCACAAAGGTGTGTGTGTTGGGGGAGAATCCTTCAAAATTACGTTCGAGACAAGCTTGCTAAGGCAATTGCATTTTTTCTGGAAGGAAAGAATAACTGATCCTCTCTTGGGAGGTCAGCCAAGTACAAAACCACCCCCACTAAACAGAGAATGCCTAATGTCTGGAATCTTGTTAAACACAAGAATCCAGTGAGCTTTTTACTGTCTGTTATTCTGCTCAGTTACTTTTATTAAATTGGCTGATTCTGTTTTAGGAAGAGGATATTTCTCTATGTGTACATCTAAATTACCTGTGCTTGTCACATGATATTTTTGTTTGTTTTTTTTTCTAGCTGTCAAACAAGCTTAATACCCTCCCCACCCTAATTTCCATGAGGCTGGAGTTCCTAAGGATTCTCTGCAGCCATGAACATTACCTCAATCTGAATCTCTTCTTCATGACTGCAGTGTCTGCGCCAGCGTCCCCCTCTCCTTCTCTGTCATCACAGGTAGGCATCACTCAGTCCGTATCACATGTCTGACTTTCTGATGTGAAGTAGGTATGTGGAGAACTGATGGTCTTTCCACTGCTGCTGTATTCAGCTACTTGGGTCAGGATTCATCAGTCTATAATCATCAAGAGTTATGAGCTCCCTTTTGTAGAAAAGGGGCAGAAAGGACTAATATCAGCAAGATGTTACTGTGAAGGTGGATTGCACAAGTTCATACATATCATGCCATGCAAACGTGGGGGAAATTTTCAGTAGGCGCAGCTAGAAACACCTATTGAAAAAAGCTATGCACACCCAATGTATAGCAACAACTGTTCTTGTGAAGATGCAGCACACGGTACTATCAGATATATGGCAACATCTGTTTGCGAGGGTGATAGCATATGGAAATATGCGGCAGACTTTGCATTCTGAGCTTTTGCACACGCTCTCACTGCTCATCTTAAGTGTACAGACAAGTCAATATTCATTAAGGCAACAGGTTTTTTTAAGGTCCTTTCTGATCATTAAAATAAATCTTGAGGCTCTAAGAGTCAGGATTTCCCAGAGTTGTTGCTTGAGGCTCATTCTTGACACCGAACAGTTGGAAATGAGATTCCCCTACTAAAAATACCAAGGAACTCTGCATAGCTATCAAAACCAGTTACTGCAAAGCAGAGCCGGGAAGCTACCACTTAGACTCGATCTTTTCCTTAGGCAATATCATCAACTCTTTCCTCCCTTAGGAGTCACCCACAAAGTACAACCTTGAGCCACTGGGCTTTTTGCTGCTTTTGCATGATTTGCTACAGGAGCTGGCCACTAATTTAGTAACTCTGCTCTGTCTACAGGATAGTTGCTAACTTGAGTGAGATTTTTCAATAAGAAATGTTGCCTTGGGGATAAATCTTGTGGAATTTTTGTTGAGAGCTCATATATGAAATTCATTTAACCGGATTCTCCATGCCTCTGTATTACTGCAAACAAACAGCTATGCCAGCATCTATATGGCAGCTGAGATAGGACCACTCTGTAGAGGTTTCATCCAAATTCAAGTCTGCACTGTCCCAAAGTTTAGGGGCGGGGGTGTTCAGAGGCGGGGTTTTGATTCAGCCCATTATGGAGCTAGGGGTCCGCCATAAAGTTGGGATCTGGTTTTTACATGTTTGTTTTCCGGGAATATTCAAGCAAATTAGTTTATTGGCAGAAATATTTTCAAGTGAATATTGAAGAATATTAATGAAAAGCAAATTCTGAACTTGTAAACCTAAGTATTTGCACTGGAAACAGATTCTAAGAGTTATGCTCACCCAGTTGGGAAGAGAAATGTACCAAGTGACCTATGGTTCAGATCCATGGTTACAGTTGTGGAGCTGATAGCACAAACTCAGCAGCAACTCTACTGATCCTGGTGTGGCTCTGCATCAGCCCCAACCATATGTTACAGCAGATTGAAGGCTGCTCTAAATTACACTTGCTGCCAGCAACCCCAGACAGAGACTCCTAGGATAGAGGAAAAGCATGTTCATACTTCCTTCTTGCTGGCCACATTTCTGTACCAGCCATGGAAAAAGGGGGTGCATGTGGCCAAGAAGTCACTATGCAGGCTCTGCACTGGGATGATCTTCCCACGGTTGGCTATGCCAGCTTTAGGGCTGATTTGTGCCAGCAGAATGGCACAGACTCTTCAGAGCAATCTGAACACAGGGTTGATTCTGGCTTTGTGTCCTATTCAAACTAACAAACACAGCTTGTTTGCATATCAAACACTCGCATCGAGCTGCTCATGTATAATTAACACAGAGGGTTAATCATAGAAAGTATTCACTGAATAATTCCTCAAATCAGATTTGAGAAAATTGTAAGCAGACAACTGCAAACAGTAAAAGAGGCTAAATTCATTGAACAAATTCCTCTGTTATAATCACACACTCTGCTCTAGCTTTAAATCGTTCAGCATAGCTCTCTATATTCATGGGAAAATTTTGCTTCAGAGAGATTTTGCTCAATTTGATTGAAAAGCTTGACATTTTTATTATACATTCCAATATTTCCCTCAGATGATTACCTTGTTCCCATGTTGCATTCAGTCGTTTACAGTAGAACAGGCTGTTAGCTGTATTCTCAGTGAGTAGCACTATTATAGTATACTAGTATACTTTTGATCATCCGCTAAAACACCTAGTATACTTTTGCAGAATTCAAGCTCCTGCTCCAGTTTCCAGGATCAGAAAATTGCCAGCATGTTTGACCTTTCGGCAGATTATCGTCAGCAGCACTTTTTGGCTGGACTGCTTTTCACTGAATTGGCAGCTGCACTGGACACGGAGGCCGAAGGGTAGGTTTCTCAGTTTTTAAGAGGATTTTCTCTGATGGCCCGGTGATCAGTACTCAGTACAGTCATGCGAGAGATGTGGGTTTGATTTTTAGGTCCAGACTCTTGCTTTCCATTATGAAGATGCTACAAAGGCAGTACGGTCAGCATGGCAAGAGAGAACACCACTTATTGCTCCCTCTGCCTTTGGAGTAGAATTGATAGCGTTTCACTGGTCTTGTGTACCTGGAGAATGTTGGTATGTAACTTTCCACGTGCATGCTTGTAACAAACCACATGTTAACCTCCATGTGTATGCTTGTAACAAACATCCACTGCAGAATTGCTTCCATGGAGCCCAGGCAACCACCCCACCATTTGGAATAGACTTATTTTGAGCAAGGTGAACTATCAAGTTCTCTGTCTAGAAGGGCAGCTATGGTGATATAAAACCATAGGAAAAATAGGGGCTAATGTATGGTACAAGAAACATATGGGGCAACTTCTTGAAGAGGAAAAAAAAAGTTATGTTGGAAAGGATAATCTCTCTTAAAGATGACAGCTCTTTATGCAGAGTGTGATGAACACTAGACCTCCAACATCTTGGAACGAGCCAGTTATGTCCAGCTCTTACTGCTTCAATCAAATAAACATAGTACTTTCACCCTGTGGGTAGTTACTTAGGGGTCACTTTGTAATAAGGCAATAGTACGATTGCTTTGTAGGCAAAATGTTCTCCTCCCGGTGAATGCATGTGTATTATTTATATGCGATAGCGCTAAATAAATATGGAACAAAATGTCATTGGGAATTTCACATCACATCAGTGTGAATTTCACTTGCTCTTAGCAAGGTGAAGGCCTTGAAAACACTGCTGCCGCCTTCCATCAGGCTGAAGGATTTGGTTAGACAATTGCCGTACTTGGCCATTGCAAGGGTGTGACATGTTTCTTTAAATCCGTCCGTCCCCACCCCCCCGTTGAAATTGCCTGGGACAGTTTTCCCTATTGGATTACTAGTTACCAGTGATCATTGCTTTGCAGGTGTGAAGTCTGTTGTCTGGATCAGGATTTATGTAGGGAATGCAGGCTGAGATGTTACTCTCTGGTTCTAGCATAAGCGATTATCCACAGAATATTTATTAACTTCCTCCGCCTCAGTCATCTCTCGTAGCCTCTTTGATCCATATAACCTGCACGTGTCTCAGTAACAAAGCTAGCCCTTGTTTGTGCTGACAGAATCAGTAAAGTGCAGAGGAAAGCGATCAGTGCTGTGCACAGCCTGCTGAGTTCCCATGACCTAGACCAGCGCTGCTTAAAACCAGAGGTGAAGGTCAAAATTGCTGCCCTTTACCTCCCTTTGGTTGGGATCATTTTGGATGCACTGCCACAGCTGTATGACTTTACAGGTAAGACCTTCTTTTCTTCCCTTCTTTGACCTCTCAAAGTGACTTCATTAAGTGAGCTGACAAATGTAAAAGAGATTGCCTTAACTACTCTTAACTCCAAACGTGCTTGCGAGTGCAAACGTTTCTTTAATTAAAAGTAAGTTGGATTTTCAAGTACAGAAAAATGTTTATTCAAATACTATGATTTAGAAACTGTACAGAAATAATTAGGTGAGCAAATGATAGAGCAGTGCTTTATTTATGCCTAATGCTATATCACTGTATAATTAATAATTATTCTGATAGATGGCTAACATATAAACATGGTCCTTGCTGTGGAAGGTTTACAGTCTAATATTAAGATATAAATGGGTGTAACAGACAATGGCAAGAAGAATAAGGGTAACAATGTTATGTTGTTACATTATTTAGCTAGTGCGCACCTAGATGCATTGGATTCTGTTCGATTATTTTGCTTGCTCATTTTTATGTTATTTGTTTAATTAGGAAGTATTAACAGGTTTACAAACTGGCTTGCTCATTTTATGTTCTCATTTTTCTATTATTTAATAGTACTGTTATTATTGTATTGTAGTTAAAAGGAGCATTTGCAGGCAAATGTAACCAGCAGGCTCAAGAGTCTAGAATAGATTTTTTATCCAAAATCATGAAACTACAAATACTGTTCTAAATCTTTAATCCTTTTAAGAAACGATTCTCTACGCTGTCTAATTCTGTCATATTTGACTTCAATGAGTTCTTATGAATTTGTCCCAGGCAGCAGTTTGCCATTTTTTTTTAGAGAAACCAGCTATTTATGTTCTATTGAAAGGACAATGCTGTGCTACTTGCAGAGCTACCATTTGTTTTCATGAAAAATTCAAGGCAGCAAAGAAAAATGTATAGCTGTTTTGAGAAATACAATTTTTCACCAGTTATGAAAACTTTTTGTACATGTCTGGAATAGAACAATAACATTTGGAACTTCTGTTACCACCTGCCACCCAAGAGTGTTGAAACACTTGACACACACTGGTTAAACCTTACCATACTCTGTTTATCTAGGTTTTATCCCTATTTTGTAGATGAGAAGACTGAGGGATAGCAAGGATAAGGCCTAAACATTCAAATGTGTCCACTAGTTTGGGGTGACTCTGTTTTGGGGTATCTAAATCGAGATGCCATGGGCTTAGTTTTCAGAGGTACTGAGCACATTGAAATCAGTTGGACTTGCTTAGCACCTCTAAAAACCTGGCCTTTGGTATCTTGAGTTGAGCACTCAGTCTTAAAAGACCTTGTAAAAATTAGTTTAAATAACTTATTTGCTCAAGGTAACTCAGAAAGTCTGTGTCAAAACTGGGAATAGAAGTGAGGAGTCTTGAATCCTAAACCTGTCTTTTAACCAGTAGGCGACGTCTCCTCTGTCAGCAGTTGCCAGATTTGTACTGTATTGTATGTGTGAGAAAGGCAGTTGACAGGCAAGGATGGCAAATGTGGGTAGCCCAATGTGCAGCAAAGCATGGGATGGACTAAGGTCTAAGATATTGTATGTGTATTTCTGTGAGAATCCGCCACCCAAGCACAGCTTTGGTGATAATGCTTAGTAATGTAATGTCATTGAACCTGGCATTGGTGATTTAATCCAAGCAGTGCAAAGCACTGGTTTGACACTACAGTTCAGAGCCATCTGAGATCCTTTAGTGGCTTTGCCTCTGAAGCATAAATCAACTTTACCAGACAGCAGGAGTGGGTTAGAACAGATCCTTCTATCCTTGTGTTTATTTGTATAACCTGGCAGTCTGCTGGTGGTTGCAAACTGTCCAGCTAATCCTATACCTCTTTCACCCCCACCCCCCGCTTCCCCTTTCCCCTTCAACATAACAAGCAGTGGCTCTCATGGAAATGCCAGTTGTTTCATTAGCCAACAGGCATACAAGACTGTGGAACTTGATAATATTGAGACACCATGATAATGTTGGATTATTCTGTGCAGAGTCAATGGGGCATTTCAAATCTAGTTTCAGAAGCCCGCAGTGGGAAAGGTCGTACAGGGAGTCCAGATGAAGACCAAGAATCTTCTAACCCAATCAATCAGTCTGTTGCCTGGGCCATTGCGGGGAATCAGTTCAACCTCCTAAGGACTTCAGGTGCACCTCTGTCTTCACTGGTATGTCTGCATTGCTTTGCAGCCTTTCTTTCTGGCAGTATTATTTTATTATCCTCTCTCTGAGGTTATCCGAAACCTTCAGAGTACTAGAGAGACAGGTTCCCTGCTTTCAGTTCCAGTGCCTGGTCTGGAACAGCTGGGAGCAGCCACTACAGGGAAAGACCAGCTTTTCCCCCATTTCTATGGGCTGGAGGGAGAACAATCAGCAGCCCTCTGGAAACGGAACATGTGTAGTCTGGTCAGCACTTAGGAGCTGTGAGAGGTTTGAGCATTCTTAGTGAGGATGGAATCTTTGGAGATTTTAGCTCTAGCAAGTTTCTGCTGTGCATGTTCAAAGTGCAGTTTTTCAAAGGCTTATAAAAATTGGCCAAATTTGGGTGGATTTTGACAGGGATGGCAAAAAGTCATACGCTGCAGCCCTGCCAAATTTCAAGTCCCTGCTCCAAACCATGGGGGAATAGAGCATTTCAAAGGAAAGGTTGCCAGAATTTTTTCAGATGGGTAAAACAATTTATTTTCCCCAGGCCTCATTCTTGGAATTGGCTGAGCCATTTTGGCTAGAAAATAATAACAACAATAAATAAATAATAAAAAGCCTGAATCAGACACCCATCAGCCCAAATGGTTAAAGTTTGCCAAAGTTATAAGCAACTGAAAACAGGCCTTATAATGGAAAATGTCAGACAATTAGCCCTACCTATGATAAAGCTTTCTGTTACATTCTTCATGCATTTGCACAGGTTTACCTTTTGTTGCTGTTTACTGTTGGTCTCACTTTTGTAAGCCAGCATAAGCAAAAAATGGTTTCTATTTGCATTCAAATGTTCCTAAATCCTTTTAGTATCAAAATAGCAACCTTTTATACATCCATATAGGGCAATATTTTCAAAAATAATCATTCAAGTAACTGCCACAAAAGGGTCATTACACCTATAAATTGGTAAATGTGTGCCTAGTATGCACTTAGGTATTTAAAATGTATTCTGTGTGCTCAGTTACCCTGACTGCAATCATTCCTTTATGGAATGGAAATATTTTTTGGGCACAACTTGCGGTAATTGCTTTTAAAATGTGGCCTATACTTTATGGCCCAGATTTCCAAAATTTCATGGGTGTATCTGTGTGCACTAATGACCACTGAGATGTGTGTATCTGTGTAAACATGTAACACTACAAAAACAGTAGGAAACACAACAGGAAAGTCCTTAACATTTAGAGAATTCTATCTCTACACTACATGCTAACAAATCTGATGTACAGATAACTACCAACCAGAGCCCCTTTCTCTCTCTCTCTCTTTTTTTTACACACATGCACTTCCTGTCTACACAACCTCAGCTGTATATTATAAATACTGAATATGGAATAGATGAAGCACTCTCAGTATGAACTATGGTTTTGATACAAAACTCCACCAATATTTAAATAATATTATTGAACCAGTGTGACTTCTCTCTTTTTTTCTCCTCTATGGAACATGCTTTTTATCTGTTTCTAGCCCTACAAACAGTACAACACATTAAGTCCTGATACTACTCGCAACCTTTTGATCTGTTTCCTCTGGATCATGAAAAATGCTGAACAGAGTCTTATTCGGAAATGGATTGCAGACCTTCCATCCATGCAGCTGAACAGAATTTTAGATCTTCTTTTCATTTGCGTTTCATGCTTTGAGTACAAGGTAAATGGAACTTTTCACTGATGCTTTGTCACAATGTTTTAGCAAACTCTAGGGAAATCCTTCCCCGGCAACCCATAATTCTGTGATTGGAAGAGGTTAAATTGGCTCTCTTGTCATTTGATCTTCATCATTGTTAGGGATGAGCAAACCGATTCAGATAAAATAATTGACCCAAGCTTTTGAACAAAGCTCAGGTTAAACTTTTTATGAGATCCTATAATGTTGTTTTAAATTATTTATTGATTTCCTTTTTGTGTGGCTCTGAGCTTCTTACTTCTGCATAGAAGCAGGAGAGCCAACAGTTGTGCAAATGGATCTGTTTTACCAACATTGCTCTGCAGAGATAGTCGGATAAGGAGTCAGGCTTTTGAATATATATATATAGAGAGAGAGAGTAAACCTCCAGTCTTTGAAGTTTCACCACCATACATTTTTACATATTTCTAGTCCAATTCCTTTCCTCTTTCCCTCCGGAATATAAGTAGCCTGTGGGAAGGTGAGTTGGGGTAGCTTCTTTCCACGCACTCTTTCTTCTACCCTTTATAGGAAGCCATGAGAATGGAAGAATGGTCTTGTGGTTCAGGCAAGGGTCTGAAAGTCAAGGCTCTTGTCTAAGCCACAGATTGCCTGTCTGAACCTGGTCAAGTAATTTATGTGATGAGCCTGTTTCTTCATCTGTAAAATTGGAATAATAATACCTACCTACTTCACAAGGGAGTTGTGAGGCTAAATACATTAACGCATGCAAAGCCCATTGCATAGAAAATGCTACAGAAGTACAATCTATAATGGTAGCATAACGACAATGGGGCCATTTGAAATGTTGGAGTGTCTTAAACAATCTATCCAATTCCACCTTTCTCCTTACTTCCAGCTATCCCTGTGTGCTTAGAAACAGTACACACACTACCCCTTTGACAGTGTGCAAGTTGCTATTGTACTTTGATTGTGTGTGTCCTATGCCCCTCTGATAGTGTTCAATGCCCTCTGCCTGATTTGGGGACTGTAGCGACAGCTTTGGTAGAACACTTTGGGCTAAGAGTTAATTTGACTATATGTACTTTAAGAGGGCTGCTCAGAAACTGATCACTGAAACTTTGCTTTCTCATGTATATCCAGGGCAAACAAAGCTCTGACAAAGTCAGCACCCAAGTGCTTCAGAAATCAAGAGATGTAAAAGCCAGGTTAGAAGAGGCTTTACTGAGAGGCGAAGGAGCCAGGGGTGAAATGATGAAACGCTGCAGGACACCAGCTGGTACTTTCCCCTCCCAATTTTTAATTTATTTTTTATCAAAAGACTTCAAGCATGCTGTGGATATAAATGTTCTTCCCCTGGAATGCAATAAAAGCACCAAAAACCCCACTCTTGTATTTCTCTCCCTTTCCTGCCCTTGCAGACTTTTCTGTGCTTTGCTGTGGATAAAAATGTTTTTTAGCTTTCAACATATACAATATGTGAGCTCTTCTTATGCTAGAAATATGCAGGCAACTTATCTCAAAAAAATCACATGTAATGTTTCTTTGATTCTATTTTAAGTTATGCAGAGTCTGTTAATAGTGAGTGAGAGACTGTCAGTTGCCTTAGGCCCAAAAATATATGGAGAGGCATTTTATGCAATTGGAGACTGAGTTTCAGCCAGACCTCTGTCCACCCTCTAGTTTTGTGGACATATGATTCATGTTCATTGCCTCTCAGTGTCCTTATATGTGATGCATTCCATCTATAAATTAAAAAAATCATTGTTCTAACTGCTAGAACTGAGGGCATCTGAGAGTCAAGCTGGATTATGTTGACTTGTGCATCATTGCCAGTAAATATATTTTTTGTCTGCAATGAGGATCCACTTAAAAATTCTATGGATGATGCCTAAGCCAGAATAGATTCTAAGTCTCTCTTCCATAGTTGTATTGGCTCTTCAGAGCTAACAGGAATGAAAAAAATAGTTAAAATATAGGACTGTGCAGGTGGGGATGTTTAATAGAGGGATGCTGGCTCCATGGTACATTCACCCCACTTCCAAATCCTATGTTTTCTTCGCCATGAGGATAGTATTTCTTATGGATGTATGGATCAGAGGAGTGGGTGGAGCCGGAGAGCAGCTGTTCTCCAGCAGATTTCTAAGAGTTGTGAGTTATTGTTGTTCCAAGCAACATTAATTTCTACTGGGCCTCACCTGCATCTGCTACAGTGCAGTCACATGGGGAGGCTTTCAGGAGAGAGGAAGACTATCTGGGTAGGTCTGTGAGGCCACTGGGCCTTCATGAGTGTTCTGAGATTGGCATCTCTGTGGGTCTAGGGATTGCACTCCCTACCTGCTCCATACAAAGCAAATCCTGCCCCTCTGATGGATTGATGAGGAGCATGAGTTGAAACTCACAATGTTTCCTGCCCCTTATATGGGTTTTCCTGTTTAGGGGATTACATGGCCCTTTATTTTATCAGAATCTAAAGCAGATCGGATCCAGAACATGTAAGAAGAGCAGATCTGTAAGGACATTCCTTTTTATATAGTTGCTTTTCTGACCATAGCTTTCTTGTAGGAGCAGAAGGAAAAAAGTTTGTATGCTTCCACAAGTAGTCTGTGTGCACAGTGATGTCATTATATTAGTGCCTTCGTACAAGGAAGAAACATGACAATGGTTTTGAAAATATTAAAAATGAACCGTTGCTTACACAGAGAGGTAGTCAATTCGATTCAAAATGGATTTTTAATTTTCTAAGGCATGTGTAACAAACATAAATGTATAAACCCAGATTTTAAAAAAATGATTGACAATGTGCATTTACTTGCGTCCAGGAGACTTAAAGCTGGGAGATTTGAAAACTAACTGTCGCAGAAATGTAGATCCTCCTGTACGATTTGATATCAAAATCCAGTTCACCCCTCTGTGCTTTAATCTTGCTGACATATGTTGCACTCTTAGGGAATGACAGATTCCCAGGGTTAAATGAAAACCTACGATGGAGAAAAGAGCAGACTCAATGGCGGCAGGCAAACGAGAGGCTAGATAAGTAAGTCGTTTAATAAATTTATATCTCTTTTACCAGAACTAAGCTTATTTTTCCCAGGATGATTTTATTACAAAATCCGCAGCTTCAGTCCAGCCCCAGTCTTCAGAGGAGAAAAGAAATCAAAAGTGATTACCTAGCACAGTGGTTTTCAACCGTGGTCTATTGACCCCTGAGGGTCCGCAGACTATGTCTAAGGGGTCCGCGAAAGGTTATTGTTACCATAGAACAGTGGTTTTCAACCTGTGGCCTGCGGTCCTGTGGGGGTCTGCAGACTATGTTTAAGATTTCTAAAGGGCTCCACACCTCCATTCAAAATTTTTTAGAGGTCTGCAAATGAAAAAAGGATGAAAACCACTGATCTAGCACAAGGATGCTGGATGTTGCTGTTACACAATAAGGAGATTGTAAATGCTTGAATAAGATGTTTACCCTGTTATCTAGCGTTAATTAACTGCATGAGTGACACTGGGTCTCTGATGCATATACTGAAAACCCATAAGAGGGTTTATGTGACTTATGTGGTGGTGTAGCTATAGCTACTTTATATATACAGCATGGTAGTGCATGCTTAGTCTCATTAAATGGAGAGCAGTCTGGATCACTTGTTAAGCTAGGTGCAAGCAAACAATAGGCATTTTAATACAGCTAAATGTAAATGTATATATCTAGGAACAAAGAATGTGTAGGCCATACTTGAAAGATGGGGGACTCTTATCCTGAGAACCAGTGACTCTGAAAAAGGTTTGGGGGTCACGGTGGATAATCAGGTGAACATGAGCTCCCAGTATGTCGCTGTGGCCAAAAGGGCTAGTACAATTCTTGGATGTGTAAAGAGGGGAAGTCTCAGGTAGGAGTAGAGAGGTTATTTTACCTCAGGATTTGGCAATAGTGTGACCACTGCTGGAATGCTGTATCCAGTTCCGGTGCCCACAATTCCAGAAGAATGTTGATAAATTGGAGAGGATTTCAGAGAAGACCCACAAGAATGACTGAAGGATTAGAAAACATGTCTTATAATGCTAGACTGAAGGAGCTCAACTATTTAGCTTATCAAAGAGAAGGTTAAAAGGGGTGACCTGATCAGTCTGTAAATACCTACATGAGGAACAAATGTTTGATAACAGGCTCTTCAATCTAGCAGACAAAGGTATAACAAATTCTAGTGTTTGGAAGTTGAAACTACCCAAATTCAGACTGAAAATGAGGTATAAATTTTTAACAGTGAAGATAGTTAACTAGTGGAACAATTTACCAAGGGTCATGGTTGATTCTCCGTCATCAGTAGTTTTAAAATCAAGATTGGATTTTCTTTAAAGATATGCTGTAGTTCTAAAGGAATTATTTTGGGGAAGTTCTGTGGCTGTATTATATAGAAGGCCAGACTATATGATCACAGTGGTCCTTTCTGGCTTTAGAACTTATGAAATCAGGTGAGAAAAATTTGACCTTTTGTGTTATATTTTAGTTGACTTATTTGCAAAGGGGAAAAGGGTGACATGTTTTTCCTGTTGCAAGTTGTAAATTGTGATTTGTGGATACAAATTTCTGTCACTCTCCAAAGTATGAATGCACAGGTAAAATAGATCAACTTAATCAACTGACTGCAGTGATAAATAATTGAATGTTTATAGTTATAGAAAATTGGCTTTTCATTAATCAGTTATGCTACTAACAGTACCTGCATGCTGTATGTGCCAAGCTTATATAAATATAGCCATTTGGAGAGATGTCATTTTTCCATCACTTCTTGTCCATTCTGAACCTGAATTAGATTAGTTGAAAGGATTGCCTTTCATTCTGGCAGTGCAGTAGTCTCCCTATATTAAAATTGTAGTGACTTTCCATGATAATAACGTTTAGCTCCCTTGTTAATTTTGGCTTAGATAATTGGTTTGGCTCTGTTTTACTGTGCCTGGGTTTTGTAAATGCTGTGAAGGGTAACTACATTGTTATCAGTAATCATAGCTGTTTTTTTAAAATAGGTTTTTGGTTTTGGTATTCATTGGAATTTTAAAAAATGACAAATCTTTGTCCATTCTGCCTTTTGTTCACGTATCTCTCATTTCCTCACGAAAATCAATTTGATGCAGTCTCTTACTGCAGTATTTGTACAGTCCAGAGGTTGCCGGTAGAACCTAGAAATATTGGGTTAAATAATGTAGCAGTTGTAACTATGGAATGAAATGCTGATTAATATAATCCCCTTTTTGAAAACAGATGTTAAAACGTTGGGACCAAATTTTGTGGTCCTTTTCAATCTTTCATAAGTAAAATTCCTGTAAAAGTAAATGGGTTTTCTTCTTACTAAGGCAATAGGATTAGATCCTTAGTTATCCAATTGCCATGCTAAGCAGGAGTGGACCAAGGAGGAGCAGAGCTGGGGCTTATATATCAGACACTATCCCTGCTCTGTAGCACAGGAATGGGATAGAGGCAACTTTAGCCTTAGGGCTGCAAAAGCACTCTTGGGATAATTAGGGATGAGGATTCTGTTTGTCAATGAGATCGTTTATACACAAATTCACACTGGTTGAGCTAAAAAGTGGTGGAAACCCCTGTGTGGGAACTCTTCTTTTGGTTTAAAAGTGGTTTATTATGGTTTAGCTTAATACCGTTCCTAATTGATTTAAGCTAAACCAAAATAAACCTGGCTTACCCTGAAAGAAGTGTTCAATACAGCCTTTTGCACTGGTGCAACTAAATCAGTTTAAAATCACATATTTAGTTAAACCTGTGCAACTCTGCACGTACACAAGGGTTTTATGTTTATATGACTGTGTCTACACTACCACCTATGTTGGCAAAACTTATATCACTCAGGAGTGTGAATATTCCACCCCCTGAGTGACAAATGTTACACCGACATAAGCACTGTCGGCAGGAGAGCTTCTCCTGCTGACATAGCTTATGCCGCTCGCAGGGGTGGGGGTTTTTATGCCGACGGGAGAGCTCTCTCCCATCAGCATAGAGCATCTTTACCACATGCGCTGCAGCCGCACTGGTACAGCTGAGTTGCTGCAGCACTGTAAGCATAGACATGGCCTATGGCACTCATCACTGAGTGTCTTGCTTGTCCCTAATGATTTAACCAGGGTTTTAACACTTAGCGCATTTTCCATTGGAAAACTATTTGCACATTGTCATTTTCGTACCCCACAAGGCATTCGGGAGGCGGTTGGTGGGCCGCAAGTTCAGGTTCACATATGCTGACACTTGTCCTCACTTCTCCTTGCCCCACCTGCCTTGAAGTAGATTGTAGTCACTGTTATAGCCTAAGTGGAATGTCAAGAGAGGAGTCAACAAATCGGAGCGGCTAATGTCTAGGGAGTGAATTATCCAGTGGTTGCTGGAAATGGTTCAAAAGAATGTGTTGTTTATTTAATTTGTGCAGACTTCACCGTTATTTAGCAATACATGGCCTGATTATTGCAATCGCCTAGTGGCAGGGCTTCTCCATCATTCCCGGCTTTGAAAAAATGTGATCAGTCATGTTACACCTGCCCTTACTTCCCTACCCTGGCAGTCTATAACACTCTCAAGATGACTTGGAGATGCCCATGCTGGTCTTTACTAGCTGAGATTTCCAGCCTCATCCCAATATAAATGTTGAAGCAGATGTAGTAGAACATTCACAGAAAGCAAATTGTGAATTCACACCAGATACCAGATGGTAAGAGTCACTCATCCAGCCAGGGGACAGAAACATACCACATGAGCGATGAGTCCTGTCAAAACAGCTCTGATTTCACATACTGAATGCTCTCAACTGAGAGCTTGCAAACTTACTGGAGCCCAGGAGTAATAATGAATACAGCTGAACAAACCACCTCATGTTCCTGGGTAACTCAGGGTCAGCAAGTAGATGAACTTTGTCATTTTTCTGGTTACAAATAATTCATCAGGTTCAAGTCATCATCCTGCTGAGAGATCTAGAGGGGCTATGTTCCAGACCTCCTCCCTGAGCCTTGCCCTGTTACGGGTTTGCTCTTTGCCCCATCATTCCCTCGTCTCCTTTTAGGGATGCCACCATCCCTTCTTAAATCGACTGATGATGGCGCCTTTTGCTGTAGTGGCCTCAAGGGTATGGAACTTGCCGCCTGTTCTCATCACCTCAGTCCATCCCTCCCTGGGGTGGGGCATGGCATCATTTTATAAATATTGCTCATTATTATTATGTTGTGGTGCCAAAGGAAACTGCATTCTCCATTTTAAAATATCCATTGGCCTAGTTGTAGGGCTTTTCTTGGGGATCAATGGTATAGATCAGTGGTTTTCAAACTGCGGGTCATGACCCAGTACTGGGTCGCAGAATGTAAGGCACTGGGTCACGGCGGCTCTGGTCAGCACCACCGACCAGGCCATTAAAAGTCCCATCGGTGGTGCTACCCAGCTAAAGCGGGTTAGTCCCTACCTGTTCTGACACTGCACTGCTCCCCGGAAGCGGCCAGCAGCAGGTCCAGCTCCTAGGTAGAGGGGCCACAGGGCTCTGCACGCTGCCCTCACCCCAAGCACTGGCTCTGAACTCCCATTGGCCGGTTCCTGACCAATAGGAGCTGGGGGCGGTGTCTGTGGGCGAGAGCAGCACAGAACCACTTGCACACCTCCACTCAGGAACCAGACCTGCTGCTGGCCACTTACGGGGTGCAATGCAGTCCACAGTGCCAAGACAGGCAGGAGGCGCCCCACCTTAGCAGCGGACCTGCGCTGCTGACTGCGGAGAGCCACCTGGTCGGGCTCAGCTGGACCTCCCGCAGTCCTGCCCCAGCCCTGAGCAACCCCCCAAACCCTGAGCCCCCCTTGCATCCCAAACCCCTCATCCCTGGCCCCACCCCAGAGCCTGCACCCCCAGCCCAGAACCCTGACCCCCTCCTGCACCCCAAGCCCCTGCCCCAACCCTGAGCCCTCCACAACCTGGAGCCCCATCCTGCACCCCAAACTCCTCATTCCCGCAGCCCTCACCCCCACACCCCAACCCTCTGCCCCAGCCCTGAGCCTCTCCCACACCCCAAACTCCTCATCCCCAGCTCCATTGGGTCATGGGCAACAACAGTTTTCTTCAACTGGGTCGCCGGAAAAAAAGTTTGAAAACCACTGGTCTAAAGTACCAACCCCTCCTAATTACCCAGTAGTCCTTAGGAAATGCCCTTCAACAAGGTGGTTGTTGCTTGTCCTTATGGGAATATTCAAAATGCTGTCATTTTTATTTCGCACTGGTTTATACAGTAGGTTATTATCCAAATAATGGGGTACTTACTGTATGCTTTAATAAGAGCTTCTTTTTGTAGAACAAAAGCTGAGCTAGATCAAGAAGCTCTGATCAGTGGAAACCTGGCTACGGAAGCTAATTTGATCATCCTAGATATGCAGGAGAATATCATCCAGGTGAGAAACTGCCCGGCTCGCTGTAGGCCAGTCCCGGCACCTTGGATGCCAAAGTGAGCAGGATTCATTTCTCTCTCAGGCCGTACATTTTAATTAAAAAGACCTTGGAAACATTTACAATCTGAAATAAATAGAAAATGATCCTTAGTTATCCCAGCATGTGGGGTTGCAGCATGTAACTGAGAAGAGACTTTGGCCCCGGTTATTTATAACAGTACTTGAAATCCAGTTTCAGTGGGCTTTAGAGGGCACTGGGGTTTCTCAGCTCTAACTGAGGAGGGTGGAGGAGAGAAGGATCTTTATTTATTTCAGGAATTTGTCTGAGGATCTTAAACATTTGGGACTGGGCTGGCCTGATGGACTTGTGGCATTGCTCTGCGTTGTCATGTGAGATCTCGGTATTTAGTCCCCAATCCTACAAAGTGCTCTGCACAGGAGAACCCTTATGCTTGCTTAGAGCCCCGCTGGCCCAAGGATCTGCCCATTTGAAGCAACTTGCCAGATCAGGGCCTTAACATCCAGAGGACAGGTGCTCAGCTGGCATACAACATTACAGCTCCACTGAAGTCAGTGGAACAATGACAATTTATGCCATCTGAGGATCTGCCTGCTGGGATGTGAGCATGTGGAGGCAGTGCAGAACACCTTGTATTCCTCTGTAACCCCTGGCATTAGAAAAGTGACGCCCTTCAAACGGAGTGCCATGTAGGCCTTTAAAGCCACCTAAAAAAGACTCATCCAGAAGCAAGATTGTGAAAACTTGGGGCTGTGAGGGCGGGTATAGAAATGTGCTGAGTTCACAATGGATAGGAAGGTTCCTTGGAACACTAAGAGGCACAAGGAGGACTCCTCTTTACCTTTCTACCCCCGATCCATGAGAAGCGACTTCCCCATTCCTATTTCGTAGGATAAAACAGTGTGGTGAAGCATTTTATTTGCAGCCTGCCAGGGATTCCAGTCTTGGTCTCCTGGACAATAGAAGAGAACTTTGGTCCCTATGCTTCTGTTTCCTGTTAGCTTGCCTAGTTACATGAATACTGTTCTTCTCTGTGTGTAGGCAAGCTCGGCTGTAGACTGCAAAGATAACCTTTTGGGAGGTGTGCTGAAGGTCCTGGTAAATTCTCTCAGCTGTGATCAGAGCACCACATACCTGACTCATTGCTTTGCCACACTCAGAGCGCTCATTGCCAAGGTAAACTCTTAACATACTTGTTTCCGTCCTTCTGGTTAAGACATTAGGGCCACATTTTCAGAGTGGAGACCCAATTGCACTTTTGCACCCATCAGAACAGGTGTTGTGTAGAGGCACGCTGGTGCATGCATGGCTGTTCATGACTGCACAGGGCTGTCTGTTTCCACTCTTTGGAAATATTGTTGATAACATGGATGGAAAAACTCAGGTGGAATAAAAGTATTGCATTGTTTTTGCTTCCAGCAATGTATCAATGAACACAGAAAATGATACTGATAAAAATGCATAGCAAAATTCCACCCAAAAGGATTGGTCGCTTCAATTAAAATAGTTATTTTAATTTTCAGGAATTTGATTGTGCTGTATTCATTAATATAGTGGAAATCAGATTATTACAGCCTCAAGACTAAATTCTGATCAGTTACACTGATGTCAATCACCTGAACTAAGTGAATTCTTCCACGTTTAAGCACGTGTAATTGAGATGAGAATCTGAGTCTGTTGGTATATTTTATACTATTATTTTTTCTAAATACTAACCCAAATTATCCCCACACTTTCCCCAGTGAATCCCCGCTGAAGTTAATACAGTTTCACAGGAGTAAATAAGGGCAGATTTTGGCCTACTGTCTTTATAACATGAATCATACCAGATTTGTTATCTTTTAATATAGAGTCCTAAGAGAAGAGCCTCATTCAGAATATTTTAGCCTTTGGCAAAGGAGTCATTCTCCTCTGAAAAAGAATTTCCAAAAAGGATTTGTGAAGATCCTAAATGTAAAAAACAAACAAACAGGATAATCATGCCCAAATTAGTGTCTGTCTTCCATTAAATATGGATAGGCAGACAAGCTTAATGATAGGGTAGTTTTCTGAGTAGTTATGAAACTCATAAAGTACAATAGAAATTTAATTATCCTTGGAATCATCCAGTTAAAGTGACTTATGACAGATTTCAGTAATAATAATGAGTGTATCTTCCAATTAACATGACTTGGTACTGTAATTTATGAAGCAACCATTCTAATTCTTTATAATGCACTATAGGTGTGTGCATGTTGCTTTATAAACAAAGAAAAATGATGGGACACTGTGCCAAAGAGTTTGCAATGTAGATTAGACATAACACAGCCAGATAAGACAATGAACCAAGGGTGGAGGCTCAGAAAGAGGCACACAAGGGTTGCAACAATGAGAGATAATGGGATGTGTTTATTGTTACATGCACACCGTCTAAGTTCCTATCTATGCACAAACAGTGTATGTGTATCCATCTGTATTCTGTTTAGAATGTGAGCTCTTCAGGGATTTTGCCTTCTTTGTATTTCACAGTGCCAAGCACATTGTGGGGCTACCAGAACCAATAGCAATCTGTGTGTCTCAAACCTATCATAAATCAAAAGTTTGGAGAAGGGTCTGGGATGGAGGTTAGTGCTGGAAGTTTTGGGGAGAATGAAATTGTGTGGTGCCAGGAGTTAGGGTGCCAGCAGGATGTGAAAAGATCCAATCAACGATTGTTTCATATTCTCAATGCACTGTTGGCATATTTCTTCATCCCTTTGTGTTGGCGTGCTTAAAGTCTGGAAATACCAACTCTCACAATCTTACTGCAAATCTTGCCATATTTAGTGTTTTGCTTAAAGCTCCTGGAGTCATGAGATCATCTGAGAATCGTAGCTTTTGTTTATTTTTTTAGAATGTGAATTTCTAGCCCTCCTAGGTCTGGAGGAAAGGCTGAGAAACTAGAAGCCAAATCAAAAGAACCTCAAACAATATTGTCTTTAAATCTCATGATTTTTTAAGCCTGACCTGTGACATTTGAATGTTTGGGGTTAAATGCCCTGATGGTGTCTTCTCTGCCTCTCTTAGTTTGGAGACTTGCTGTTCGAAGAGGAGATGGAGCAGTGTGCTGACCTATGTCAAAGAGTTCTACATCACTGCAGCAGCAGCATAGACATCACCCGAATTCAAGCCTGTGCTACCCTTTATCTCCTCATGAGACACAGTTTCAGCTCCATCAGTGTAAGTTATTAGATACAGCAAAGAATTTGATGCCACTCTTTTGCATTACAGTTTAAAACCAATCCTAAAAATGATAATAAATTGAAAAGATTTGTATGTAAGGAGGAGGTGCTGTGCTTTTGCAGGCACACCTCTGGGGCACAATTCCCACCCTGCTTGCCTCCTGCTCTGCGGGTGCAAATGATAGTTGTTTGTTTGCTGGCCTATATCAGCAGCAAATTACAACATTCCCACTCCCCCAACATCTCCCACAAGCTCAGCTGCACAGGCTGGCTCATTGAGGGAAGGGAGCCAGGACTCCACCTACTCATTATCCAGCTGTTCTGATGGGGTGTAGCAGGTGCACATAGCTCTCATACACCTATGTGCCTGGACCTAAGGTCCAGGTGGCATGTGCAATCATGTGACAAAGGGGATTCTTGCTTCCTCTTACAGTCTGCATAGATGCATAGCCTAAGACACCATGTAGCCCTAAGGTATTGACATGTAAAGTACTGGGCCAAAATGACAGATGGCATAAGCTGGTACACTTGGCCCATTGTATTTAAATAAGTAGAAAAGTTGTGGGTTTACATCCCAAGAGCACACAAATGAATAAAAACGTCTGGTGCCTGTGGCAAATTAATACATTTGAATCCGTACACCTTGTAGCTATTGCATTGCCTTTTTTTTTTCTTTCTACCCCCTACCTATAAAGAATTTTGCAAGAGTGAAGATGCAGGTAACAATGTCCCTGGCCTCTCTGGTTGGTAAATCATCGGATTTCAATGAGGAGTACCTCAGGAGATCCTTACGAACCATCTTGGCGTATGCAGAAGAAGATATGGACATGCAGCCAACCATGTTTCCAGTCCAGGTTAGGCCTTTTGTGACTTCTGATGCTTTTTTTCAGGACCTCTCATCTTGAGATGGGCTGGAACGAGATCTCCACACCTAAGCATTCCTAAATCAGAAATATTGAAAATTTGGGTGCAAATGTTGCTGCTTGGGCCCGTCTCTAATGTAATCAAGGGCCACACTTTGAAAATTAGAACAATCTTGACAATATCTAGGATGTCTGGGATAAAGGCTGAGCATAATTCCATGGGACAACCTTACAGTGATCCAAGTAGAACTTACTGTAGGCTAGATTCTTCTCTTAGCTATGTATACATGATTCCCCTTGAATCCAGTAGGAGCTACATCCATGTACAGTATCTGAGACTGGAATTTGTGTCATTAGCACAGTACTGCCAATCTGAAAACATAACTTACCTCCATTCCTCCAAAACCCAAAGCTGTCAGTGAAAAATGACATAAACCTTATTTTAAAGGAAACAGCCTAAAAGGTATGCAATTAGGGTATTTGCACTTCTTTGTGTGTTTTGAGTTATGAAACTGAAAGCTAAGTTCTTCCAGCTATCCAAACAGTTCCTGTATAAAAGGAATATATTATTTTTAAATAAAATATACAGGTAGCATCTCTAATTATTCCTGGTCACTTGAGTTACCCTGCTTTCACTAACAGTTTGGCACACATGTTGGCTAATCAATTTTCCCCTTTTATGCATCCTGCTTTATAAATTATGATGATTTCAAAACCATCACGAGAAATGGGAACCTGTCATTTTCCACATTATCAGAGTAAGACAGCTGTATATGGAAACCTTAGTTTAAAAAAAAATTCCCACTCTTTTCAGTTCATAAGGAAGTGACTGCATTACAAGCAACCACCATGTCTAACTGTGAGATAATGAAACATCTGGTGCTAAGAATTGCAAAAACATCTGTTTAACAATATATTGCAATTTTCCTGAACCAGAAGTTGCACTCCATTCAGGAATACGTATTATAGAGTTCATGAACAAAAGGAGATGGACTTGTTTTATTTGATTTGATAAACCGTGTGTGTGTGAGAGAGCGTGTGTCTCTTTTGCCATGTCATTGATCTGTTAGTTGACTGGTAAAGTCTGCACTGTCACGATCCTGCATTGTGACTTTTCTTTGTGCCAACAGTTAATAGAGTAAGCAATAACTCATCTTGTGTTGATGCTGAACTTTTAATCAAACCCTGAAACATGTGTGTGTATCTCCAGGTGAAGGAGCTGCTACGTAATCTGAACAGTATCTTGTCAGACACAGTGAAAATGAGGGAGTTTCAGGAAGATCCAGAGATGCTCATGGATCTCATGTACAGGTGAAACCTTCTCACGCTGCTGTTGAATGAATTAAAATGAAGCAAATACAAAGGGCCTGTGGGGTTTTGAGAGAGATCCCCAAGTATTTCTTACCGACAAGCTCTCCAGGTGCAGTGTTTAGACAAAAGGAGCTTTTTCCTTGTAATGTAACATACAAAGTGCACCAGTCAATTGTCTACATTTTTAAAGATTTTTGTTAGCCAATTTTCAATTTCATTTGTGATGCAATATGCACATTGTAAGCAGTTATGAAGATAGATATGTATTTTTTAAAGAAAGAAAAGAAACCAATTCAAATCTATTTCTTGACCTGTATTGCTAGAATTGCCAAAGGGTATCAGACATCACCTGACTTGAGGCTGACTTGGCTACAGAACATGGCAGAGAAACACGCCAAGAAGAAGTGCTACACTGAGGCAGCCATGTGCCTGGTCCATGCTGCCGCTCTGGTTGCGGAATACCTGAGCATGCTAGAGGATCACAAGTACCTGCCAGTGGGCAGCGTCAGCTTTCAGGTGGAAAGAATATGCGTTTTTTCTGTATCTGTGTACTCTTCTAGTGACTTTGGGGAGGTGTCGCCTGGCACTAATCAGAGCCAGTTAACCAAATCCACATATGGGCTATCTAGAAGGCAACATTCAACAGTTGTATAATGTATCCCTTTTCCCAAGACCTTAGTCTGCGGCCAGACCTCATTGCTTAACACTGAGTTGGGACCAACTGTCGCTAGACTGCTGGAGTAGCTGAAACTGTTTCATAGTTTTGCCGTAGGCTGTTAGACAATGCTTCCATCCCAGAAGTAGCTGAAAATCTGGTAGATATCTAACTTCTGAAGCACTTTTGAATACTTTAGAATGAAAATTAATATTATTACTGAATGGGTAGCTCCAATTTTAGGTATATTCAATGTTGAAGATGTAGTCTATAGCTGAATGACATAGCAGACACAAAATATAGCAAGTAAGCCTCTCCTTTGTAGGCAACTCATGCCTATTAATCGAATCAGATGCACAGAAAACATTCTAAACATAAAGGGCTAATCTCTCACCAACATGTGGCTTTTCTTAACATGTAACTAGCATTCATTTAAATGAATTATCTACCTGTGCACCAATAGGAGAGAGGTCTCCTTAAAAGTGTCAGTCCAACCTAGGATTTCTACAGTTGTCTTGAGCTTTTGAGCTTACATGGAGGTGAAGAAGAGTGCTGTGTAAGCTCAAAAGCCTGTCTCTCTCCCCAGCTGAAGTTGAGCCAATAAAAGAAATTACCTCACTCACCTTCTCTCTAACTAATTTGTGAAATTCCTAGATATAGAAGGTGGGGAGACACACCAAAGGTATTCCATACCATCATTTGGTAGGAAATCTTGTCTCATTTACTCAGCTAGAATCCACTGATCTTATCAACATCAAATAGTGTCCAGAAGCATCCCAGGTGGATCTGCTCTTCATCAAAATACATGTCTGGAGAAAGGACAGTTGAGCCATAGTGCTCTGTAGTAGAGAGGTAATGAAAAATATTCTTGCTTAAGGATCTAGAAACCTCTCAGTGACACAGCCATTTATCTGAGCAGAATTGAGGTTTCAGTTTGCTCTGTAAAAAGGCAAAGTGGTGGGTATTATTACTGAGCTTTCATGTGAGGATCTCCAAGCGTTTTACAAACATTACTTAAGCCTCGCAGTGCCTCTGAGGTAAGGCTGAGAGTGGAAGGGATGATCTTGTGGCTAAAGCACAAGATTAGTGAGACCATCTGGATTTTATTCAGAGCCTGGGCTCAGACTTATTATGTAATCTTGGGTAAGTCACCCACTGGATCGCTCTCTGTTTCCTTATCTATAAAACAAGAAAGATGAGAATACTTGTCAGCTCAGAGTGCTTTATTATTGTTATTATCTGTATTTCTGGAGCACCTAGGAGCCCTAGTCATGGACCAGGACCCCACTGTGCTTGGTGTTGTACAAATACAAAAGCAAAAAAGATGCTTCCTATGCCAAAGAGTTTACAATCTAAGGAATGTTTGTGATGTACTTTGAGCTGTTGAATGGCAGGTGCTATAAAAATGTAAAATATTAGTATATAACTATTATGTTAGGTCAGCAGTAGTATTATCCCAATTTTACAGATGGGTAAACTGAGGCATAGAGAGATTGAATGACTTTCCCTGGGTCCCTCACACAATCATTAAAGTCTTGAATTCCAGTTCCCAGCCCCTTATATGAACCAGTAGCATCACATTTACTCTTTATGCTATGCAAGACAGAACAGTCTATTGTCAGAATGCACATACATAGCTCATTAGCATTATGGACCCTAAAATCTTTCCTTCAACAGAATTCATCTTGGGCCTGATTGTCGGTTACACTAACTCCCCTTTACACTGAGTAAAGGGGACTCAAAGGGAGTGTAAATTATATTTACATCTACTTTAAGGCCACTTTATACTCCCTGAACCAGGATGTTTGTAGCATAAATGAAAATCAAGCCCCTTGAGTTTGTGCTATTTAGAAATGTTGGCTTTTCTTAAGGAAAACTGAAGTATATGTGACTGAAAAAGATTGTAGATTATTCAGAACTGAAACTTTTCTGTTGCTCTGTAAGCTTCACTAAACATCCAGAAGGGTACAGCAAGGGTTAAATAAACTGCTGTTAGGGTCATGCAAGTTCAGGAGCTTTGGAATTCTGCAGCTTATGTGAGTGTGGAACTGGATACAGCTACCCAAAGTGTTGCCTGAATGCTAAAATATTCAGGATCATCAGGCCCTGAATCAGTAACTTATTTGTTGTATGCAGTGCTGTTGTAGCCATGTTGGTCCCATTGGAATTAGAGAGACAAGGTGGGTGAGGTGATATCTTTTATTGGACCGGTTTCTGTTGGTGAGAGGGACAAGCTTTTGAGCTTACATGGAGGTGAAGAAGAGTGTTGTGTAAGCTCAAAAGCCTGTCTCTGTCCTTAGCTGAAGCTGAGGCAATAAAAGAAATTACCTCACCCACTTTCTCTCTAACTTATTTGTGAAATTCCTAGATATAGAAGGTGGGGAGACACACCAAAGTCTAGCAGATCAAGACAAAAGCTGCAGACCAAAGTTAATGGAATGTTGTCCTGCATACATTTCTCAAAAGATAACGCAAATCACAGAAGTGTATAGAAGAGGTGCTCAGATACTACAGTTCCTAGCTAACAGAAAGGGGCTGTGGGAAAATATTTAGAGCCAATGAACAGATAATTTGATGGCTGCAATTTCCTTGGCTTCCCCTTTCTAATAAATCACTGCTCCGAATGCTTTTAAATTTCCCATGAAAGTGCTCATAAAGGACAGTAGAACTCCAAGCACTAAACAGCCTGTGAAAACACATTGGGATACTGGGATGAAAAGTGCAGTACATTTGTTAGCTAGATTGTAAACTCGTTAGCTCAGGGATTGGCTTTTTGCTTTGTGTGGCTAGTACAGTGAGGCCCTGAACCTCGATTGAGGCCTCTAACGGCTATCCTGAGATAAATTAATTAATAACAAAGTGCAAAGTGCTGAAAAAAGTTTATCCATATCTTCCAAATTCCCATTATTTTTGAATCCTTGCAGTTTAAATAAATGTGTATAAGAACAACAAATTCTAGTGCTGATGAATGTTTGATATGAATCATATAGAATGAAGTTCCCCTTTGTGCTAAGGAAAGCACAGGCTCTGTGTGTCACTGAAGTCCCATTTCGGCCACTCTGTTCTTTGGACTCCCTGTTATAGTTTAAATGGGACTAAAGTTACGCACAGGCCTTGTATGGGTACTCTGCACAGAGTGAATTTCTCCCACAGAGAAGGAAAAATGATCACAGATGAGATGATCACAGTGGTCCCTTCTTACCTCAGACTCTATGAAAATGTGCCCATAAAGCTGCAGTGGAGATGAGTATCCCCATGCAGTGACTAATATGAGCTATCAGAACTTTAAGTCAGATCAACAGTAGTGGCACTTGGTGTCTGCCATTTTAGAAAAAGGCCTTTCCAAAATCAAATTGCCAGCTAGCTGGCATTTCTCCTCAGCTGAGACGGAGTTCAAATGTCACTTTCTGTTAAAACATGAGACTACATGATCTCAGTTTACCTTTTGTTTTTTCCAATTAAAAACAAATCAAAAGCTAGAAATTGTTGCAGCTATTGAAAGCTACTGATGCTGGGGTGTCTTTATGTTTGTGTATTTACATATAATTTAACAATGCTAATATTATGATGATATTGCATTTATATGTTGCTTTTCATTCAAATGGATGCCAAAGCATTTTCCAGACTTTACTAAGTGGCCTAAAAACTTAAATGCCTGATCCTGCAGGCTTTATTCAGTACATCTTCCATTAAGAAATTGACTTCAGTGGGAAACTTACCTTCAGGATCAGGCTCTAATATATTACCGGCAGTAAAATACCATTAAGGAGCACTGAGATTGAGAAATCAAACATGTATAAGTAAAAAAAGAATTCAAATATTATGGTTTCTAATGCAATATCCTATGCATTGCACTTTCCCGCACTTGCATAAGTGGAGTCAAAACCCATTTAGCAAACTTTGGGCTGATATGAAGCATGGAAAATGTAAGCTTGGAAGGATTTATGGAGGAGG
The DNA here is from genome assembly GCF_016161935.1 of Mauremys reevesii. Classification (NCBI taxonomy): domain Eukaryota; kingdom Metazoa; phylum Chordata; order Testudines; family Geoemydidae; genus Mauremys; species Mauremys reevesii. Next base: position 89,873,677 of record NC_052628.1, on the reverse strand, counting down.
CAATTATGCTCAGCCGACAAGGGGGAAGAGTTGTTAGAGTGAAAATGAGCACAACACCATGGAAACCTTTAGCGCCCCTCTCCCCGAAATGCAGCTGCCTAGAAGTCTCTCCCCTGCAGAGGGAATTTTGGGACTGGTGGGGAGTTTGGTTTCCAAACAGTGAGGTGGGAGGGAAACGTTGGGATTCTGGTGACAATCCCCTTGATCTCTAGTGCTGGGGTTTATGACGTGATAAGAGCTTCTTGATGGAAGGTAGCCTTGTATCCAGCAGCGGGACTTCTATTATTTTATTTCTGTTGTGTTAAGGCTCTTGTCAGTGAAGAATCTCTGTTGCAGGGTGTGCCTCTGTGATAGTCTGTTGGTTTTGGTTTCCAAGCCCTATGGGGGTCTCTGTTGTGATCTATTTCAGAATATCTCCTCCAACGTGCTGGAGGAATCTGCTGTCTCGGATGATATTTTGTCTCCAGATGAGGATGGGATATGTTCTGGGAGGTATTTCTCTGAGAGCGGCCTGGTAGGGCTGCTGGAACAAGCTGCAGAGCTCTTCAGCACGGTGAGTGAATAGACAGGGCGGGCCAAATTCATCCCTGTATGACTGCGCTGAAGATAATGGAGTTACCCCAGGGATGATTTTGGCCATTGGGTCAGACTCGCTCCTGTAAGTGCAAGGGAGTGCAGTTTTCACTTCTTGTGCCCTCAGGGGTAGATGCGTGGGGTGGGACTCATCCCTGGGGATTGGCAAGTTTAACATTCTGCCAAGGCTCCTGTAGGACCCCCACCAGTATTGGTTCCCAGGCTGGCCATGCCCACTTCTGGAGGGGGGATTGCTGTGCCCCAACTCAGGCAGACTGATCACTGCTTGGAGCTTGCAATTTGGTTTGCACCAGGAGTGAACTGAGCCCTCATTAATATGAATTAATACTGCATAGACTGTAGACCCTAAGAGTTACCCATATACTTTCATATAGAGCACAGTCAGAGTTTAGCCTCACAGTTCTCATTTACTTTAAAGAGAGTCATGCAGTTAAACTCCATCCAGCTCAGCACATGTATATATCACTAAGGAGCTTTGTGGATGTTTGATAAGACATTTTACTAAATTAATACATGGTAATATAATTATACTCCCATAGGCTCATAATCACTTTACTGATTTTTTTTAAAAGGTAAAACAGGCATCGTATCAGAAATATGAACTTATAAAATAACTTGTCCTACAATGCCTGTAGTGAAGATCCAATCTCTTTATATAGTGTATGAAAAATCAATTTCTTTCCTTTTTTTTTAATTCCCTCATACAAGGGGGGATTGTACGAAACTGTGAACGAGGTCTACAAAATTGTCATCCCCATCCTGGAAGCACATCGAGACTTCAGGAAGCTTACCTCTACTCACAGCAAGCTTCAAAAAGCCTTCGACAGCATTATTAACAAGGTACCTGCTGCTGCGGGTTCTCTATGAGCAAGTTGTGTGTTGCTGCGCTGCAGTGTTTGCTTATGGGATGGTGAAGATAAGACCATACAACCAAACAGGAGGACTTCCTTCCTCTCATCAGAGTTTCCATCTGTTTTGGACTACATGTTGTTGTAATTTAGATCTTGCCTGTTAAGGACAGTCTACACTGAAGAGAAACATAATGACTCAGAGAAACATGAAGAGATGGGAGAGGATTATAAACAACATGTATAAAAAGAGATTAATAGAACATTCAAAATATTTTAAAGGGACACAGAGTTAAAAAAAAAATCACAGATAAAATTTAGACCAGGTGAAAGCAGGCATGATTTCATTTGGCCACACACATTCAAAAAGAAAAACAGTTTTCTTGCCAGTGTTACTAGTCCCATAGATTACAAAAACAGAATTATAAAACCTAATTTACTTTTCAGTATTCATACTGTTTCTGTATTTCTCCTGGTTTGGACAATGAAAATAGATCAGTCAGTTTAGTTTCTAGTCACTTTCAAGTGCTCGTGGATTTTTACAATACTACAAAGTTTTGTGAGTTGCAAATACTTGAATGTTGATTAATGTTTGTTTTTAAAATGTTTCCACCGGAATTCTTTTTAAAGAAATATTTCTGTTGTTTTAGATTTGCAAAAGTGAGTTCATACAACACCTAAACTTTGAGCCAAATTTGAATCAACAGTGCCCCTTTTAACTTTTATAGTTGTTTTTTTTTCTAATAGGAAATTGAACTGTGCTATGTTAAACAAGGTGATATTACATAGGGTCATATTTTGCTCTGAAATCTGGACAAACCTAAGGTCCATGGGGTTCCTCATGTATAAATCAGATGAATAAGGCATCAACATTGGATTATATTTAAGGGAAGAAAAGCTAAATGTAATTTTTCCCCCTCTTTATCAATCAGGGTCAAAAGCGAATGTTTGGAACTTACTTCCGTGTTGGTTTCTATGGATCCAAATTTGGGGACTTAGATGAACAGGAATTTGTTTATAAAGAGCCTGCAATTACTAAACTTCCTGAGATTTCTCACAGACTCGAGGTAAAGAGATCATAGTTGTATAACTTCCTGCTTTGTGTTATGCTTTCTAAGAAAATAGTAGGGTGAATAAAGAAGTCACAGCACAGCAGCTGTAGGTGGTGGTAACGTACAAAAGTCAATCAAGTTGATTTATATTTCAGATCATTGTGTCTGTGTATCTGATACCTTGGATTGCAGCCCCTTTAACAGCAGGATGACATAATGTTAGGATTTTCATTACCCTGTGGTCCCCTGTCTTTAGGTGGTTGGCCTCCCTCCCTGTATAAGGAATTCAGGGACTTAACCTGAGGGGATGCAAGTTTTGTTTTGAATCCTTTTGAACTTTTGCTTAGGGCAGCAATGACAGATTCTTTGCTTTTTTCCCCTCCTTTGCTGGACTCTGCCTTTTACGGTATGTCTACACTTACTATTTAAAGTGCAAAAAAATCCCTTTTTTGTGCTAAAACCGCAGGAGCGTCTACACTTGTTAATGACTTTTTGGGGGGAAACTCAGAAGTTTCACCGCAAAAAGAAAACCACCTTAATGAGAGGCATACAGCTCTTACCGCTGTTCTTTTTGCACTGCTGTGAATGTGAAGACACGTTCTAGCAGTGTCCACACCTTTTGGCCTCCGGAGGATATCTCACAGTTCCAAAAGTGGCCGCTCTGGCCAGCATCTCCGCTGCTCTGACGCACGGACGTCCGCCTCTCCCCCTGTAAGCCCTGGGAAGTTTGAAACTCCCTTTCCCTTTGTTTGTAGATGTGGTGGGGAAAGCAGCCAGACAGCAGAAGGTTTTTTTAAAAATGCCACAGAAGAAACCAGGAAGTAATGAGGCTGCTGGGACATGAAGCAGGGCAGCATGGGGCACTGAGCAGGGACCCAGAATGCCTTCCGCTCACCGCCCCCTTCCCACAAGACCTATCGAGAGAGCTGCACTGTGGGATAGCTGCCCTACGGTGCTGCTCTCATTGGCGATGGAAGTGCTGCTAGTGTAAACACTCTCTGACGCCTGAGGAATTGAGTGAGTACACAAACCAGCGCTTTACTTTCACCGGTTGCCTATCACCGGTGAAACTTACAGCGCAAAAACTCTGTAAGTGTAGACATACCCTACTTAACAATTCAGTGTTGGGACTTCATGAGTAAGGTGTCTAGCCCTCTGCAGACTTTAACCCTTTCTGTAGCATACTTACTGCATTACATCCAGAGCTCCTGGTCTTGATCAGAGCAGCACAGATGACTTGCATTGCATTACAGATGGGTAAAATCACCTCTGAATAATTATTTTTTCCTTTTCAGGGGTTTTATGGTCAGTGCTTTGGGGAGGATGCTGTGGAGGTGATTAAAGACTCCACTCCTGTAGACAGAAGCAAGCTGCATCCCAATAAGGTACAGAAGATATTAGCCCAGCTTTTCGTGTGCTTTGAACTGAACTGAGCACTGAGTGATTGAAAAAAAGGAGAGCGCAGAGCTGCCTGTGAGACCTCAATGCTGACTCAGACAAGTAAAGCTGAGATGTGTGTGTGTCAGTAAACAAACTGGGGAGGCAACGTGGTCCAGTGAATAGAGCACTGGACTGTAAATCAGACACCCTGATCTCTGTCCCTCCTTGCTCTACAGCTGACCTGCTGTGTGACTCTGGGCAAGTCACTTCACCCCTCGGTGCTTCAGTTTCTCCAAAAATAAAAAGCACTAGCACTTGTGAGGTCTAGATGGACAGTGCTACATAAGAGCTACTGGGAGCAGACTAATAGACTTCAGAATGCAGTATGAAGAGAGTCATCACAAGAGGACAGGAAGGATGGTCCAATGGCTAGGGGCACTAGCCTAGGACTTTGGAGATCTCGATTCAAGTCCCTGCTGTACCGCAGACTTCCTAGGTGACTGTGGGCAAGTCACTTAGCTTCATGGTGCCTCAATTCCCTATCTGTACCATGGGGATGATAGCATTACATGGAGTGTGGTGTTGATAAATACATTAAAGATTGTTAAGTGCTGTACAGTGATGGGGGTCAGATAAGTACCTAAGGTACATAGACAAGGCTTGAGCTTGGAGTGAGAGGCAGTCTCTGAGACAGCCAGATCCTTATCTGTTTATCACTATAAAGACTAAGACACTGAAGTTCACGTGGAATTGGATCTGCAGCCAGTGCAGAGTTCAGAGTAAGCATATTGTGATAGGAAATCCTGATCACCTTCCAGTGCTTAGTGGAAAACTATATCTATCTCCACTCTACATTTTTGTTTAATATTTGTGGTTTCCATATTTCTTTTTTTCTCTTCTTTCTATGCTTGTTTTCCTTAGTTTATATTGAGCTGACATTAGTAAAAAAGGTACATGAGTGAAAAAATAAGACTTGTGTTATCTGTTCTGAATTTTGGTTTCTTTAGTACTTCTCCCCCGCCCCAACCCCAGAATAAAGTCCATGGGCAGTCTTGATTGGAAAACATATAGTCACTGCCTAGAGGCAACATGTTAGTTTTCTTTGGTACATTTCAATCAAATGGTTAAACCCACAGTGGGCCAAATTCTCCTCTCACACCATTGCAACTTCATTTAAGTCAGCAGGGTTTCACAAGTGTATATTCAACACCTAGGTAGTCCAGTCCTGCCCCTCTGAGGTCAGTAACAAATTACTTTAAGGGGAGTGGTACAGATGCAAAGTGGGGGAAAGGAAAGTGGAGGTACAGAACACTGAGGCCTCTGAGTAGGTTCTGGACAACATGAGGTCATTGCAGCTGTGGTAGAATCAGAGAGGTCCTGCTGTGTGTGAGAGCAAATTAATAATAAACAAAACATAGCCTGTGTGCTCTTCTAGCACATTCCATCTCACTGGGAGCTCTGTGATATTTCATGCATTCCATTTATTTCATAGTCATTTGTCTTGGCACTAAAACAAAGATTCTTCCTTCTCCCTCCTCCAGGCCTACATACAAATTACATTTGTGGAGCCCTATTTCGATGAGTATGAAATGAAAGACAGGGTGACCTACTTTGAGAAGAACTTCAGCCTCCGACGTTTCATGTACACCACCCCTTTCACCCTGGATGGACGCCCCAGGGGTGATCTGAGTGAACAGTACAAGAGGAATACAATCCTGACCACAATGCATGCTTTCCCCTATGTCAAAACCAGAATCAATGTCATTCAAAAGGAAGAGGTAATGGACATCTTTGTGAGAGCTGTGAATTTGAGTATGGAGCTCAGCCATTAGATAGGGATTGAGGGTGTTGGTGGAAGGGGATGATTTCAAGCTCTGTGCTGGGTGAGGAAAGTTTACATTTCTGTTAAATTGTACACTTACTGGCACTATAGAAATGCCATAGATTAGGTCAACGGATGCATGAATGCATGCTCCTGCAGGCTTCCGGAGCATTGGGGAGACAGGTGTTCCACATAGCATCCCATTGTAAGGATAATAGCAGAAGAGGTGTGACGGGAACGAGAGGATATCAGTTTTGTAAAAGTAGGAAGCACAGTGACCATGTTAGCCAGGAAGCCAATAACCTAGAATAAAAATAAATGCAGATATAGGACTTGATCCTAAGCCCGTTGATGTATTTCCATTGACTTTACTGGTGTATGGATTTGACTCAGAATTTACAGGAGGTTAAATCTGGCTGGTTTGAGTGATATTGGAGGGATAGGAGAGCCTGGGTTGAAGGTGGGGGTTGGCTCTGGGGGTGGGGGCAGGACAAGGAGGGAGGTGACAGCCCTAGGGTGAAAGTGGGGGGGTGGCCTGTAGCAGGGAAATTCAGGAGAGCCTTTGTGTGAAGGTGGGGCCAGTAGAAGGTATGGGGGGAGAGCCCAGGTGTGAAGGTTGGGGTAGGGGCTCCAGGCTGGATTGTGGTAGCCTTTGTGGTAAAGTGTGTGTGTGTGTCTCGGTGGCCCTTTCTCCCTGCAAAAGATGGGCACCAGCAATTTTCCTCCCCACACTCCTCCCCAGTAACTTTACTGGTTCACTTGCAGTCATAAGGGGTGGCGAGGCAAAGGGAGAAATAGGCTAAAGAAACTAACCTTTAAAAAGCGTTTGTAAACATTATTGTACCAAAGTAGAAAATGCAGCTTTCAAAAAAATGTATTTACGAAACATAACTTTGGGTGGTGGTGGGGAGATGCAGGTGCAACACCACTGACTGCTACATCTGGGCTTATTATGGCTCATAAGTGAACTAATTAAGCACTTGTGTTCAGGGCCCCAGGTCCTGAGTGTTTAGACAAAAAGGATAAAACTAACAAATAGCCCCCTCCCACACAAACCAAATCAAGGGTATTCCAGGTACATTGATGTTAGCCCAATTTGTTCTCTGAGTGGAGGTCACAATCAAATGTGGCTTCAAATATCTTATTTTGTTTTTGAATAAATGTTTTCATCCCCATCCCGGCAGTAGCACATTTTCTATGGCACCAATGGCACCGTCACACCGGGCCCACACTCGGAAGGGGCCCATAAAAACTACATGGGAGCCCACAAATATGTTTGACGCTGGGTCCACAAAAGATTAATCTGGCCCTGTCCTGGTTTTGACCACCCTGGCTGTGACCCAGCACAAAAACAGCTTCACTCAGCTGCAATGCCTGTAATGACTGTAATACAAGTATTACTCGGACAATAATGCATCTATCCTTACGTTGTATTAGTTCATTTTAACCCCAATTGAAGTTGCTATTGAAGACATGCAGAAGAAGACACTAGAACTGGCTGTTGCAACCAACCAGGAGCCACCAGATGCCAAAATGCTCCAGATGGTGCTGCAGGGTTCTGTTGGAGCCACAGTAAATCAGGTAAAGGTCAAGCTCAGCAAAATAATGTATCTTCTGCACAGCCTTTGGCGTGTTTCTTTTTTTCCCCAGTGTGCTTTCTTCTACCTCTTTTTGTCTTGCATTGGTGAGAGTACTTCCAGTCAGACTGATTACTTGCAGATACCCCTTTGAACGCTGCCCATTGTTTCTCATCTTTGTGGACTAACCACTAGGGATGGGAAAGCTTTTTTTCTGACGTTCAGAACAATCAGGATAACTTTTTGCCCACCGTGATTTATTTTTGTAAATCTTTGCATTTCCTTGTTCTGACCAAAGACAGAAGTGCTAAAATGTTAAGAGACAGGGATTTTTTACCCCAACTGGAAGCAAGAAATATTGGCTCTCTCACACCAGCCTGTTCCCATTACATGTACAGCCCAATTTCGCAGTTACAGTGGATTCAGAGAGTGCAGCTAATGTATGGATATGCATTTGAACCTCTAAGCAGTTACTCATACTGAATTGACTCATCTTTAGAGAGATTTTTCCTTCACAAGAGCACGAACCATCCCATCAACTTCAGTCATTTAAGGGAATACTCAAGGAGTAAATCTCTCTGCTGGGGGGCCACCAGAATCCCAGAACTCTTAGTATGTAAGAAAGTACCAAAAAACCCCCACAACCCTCAATTGTAATTTATTACAACACACACTCCTTAACAATAACCAAACATTATGAAGACAAACTAAGAGGAAAAAAGCAAGGCCCTAAGCATGCCTCAGCAGAGCTTGGTTCCCTTAATCCAGGGTAGTCAATAGGTGGACTGCGGACCAAATCCGGACCACCAGACGCTTTGAATGGACCATAAAATCTTTTTATTTACTTATTATTATCATTATTGTTATTATTTTTGAATAATTTTCTCTGGAGTCTGGACCTTGACTATATCTTGATCAAGAAATTTTGATCTTGATAAAAAATAATTGTAAAAGCAGCAAAGAGTCTTGTGGCACCTTATAGACTAACAGACGTTTTGGAGCATGAGCTTTCGTGGGTGAATACCCACTTCGTCGGATGCATGCCATGGGTATTCACCCACGAAAGCTCATGCTCCAAAACGTCTGTTAGTCTATAAGGTGCCACAAGACTCTTTGCTGCTTTTACAGATCCAGACTAACAGGGCTATCCCTCTGATAAAAAATAATTGATTACCCCTGCTAATTAGACCTACTCCCTTCATTTCCTATGGATTCTTCTTCCACCAAAACCGCCACCAGATTGAACTGCTTATAGGAACACGCTGTTTTGTACTGTGAAAAAAACAAACATTCTTTTCATGTTCTTAACCGTCTATGCTAGGAGTTTTGTATTGCCACCCATCACTATAGTAGCTGTGCATCTTCCATGTAAAATAGTTTGGCAGTAGGAAAGTCCCTGCTCACTCCTTTCCAGATGGAGATAATCCATTTTCTTTTCATAGAGGAATCAATGGCAATAGGGGATGATGGACAAAAGTAGAACAGAACAGAATATGTTGGATTGGCAAAGAAAAGAAAGGGAGGCAAAGAAGCAGTGGTTCATGCAACACAGTCAGGGAAAAGCCTTAAAAGGGCAGGTTCCTGCTACAATGTCAACATATGATTTTTTTTGTCACTCCAGCACTGACATAAAAAAAACCCAAACACACTCTAACCAAATAAATCAGTTTTGTGCTTCCTTTTCAGTTAATGCAGGAACTATGTTCTTTGTAATATTATACTGTGTTATTCCTATAAGGGACCACTAGAGGTAGCCCAGGTGTTCCTGGCAGAAATTCCAGCAGACCCAAAACTTTACCGACATCACAACAAGCTGAGATTATGCTTCAAAGAATTTATAATGAGGTGAGTGAAAGGAAAACTAATTGAAGATCTGTTGAAGCTGGAGTGTGGAACTGTAGCCATGTTAATGTCATTCATGATACAAATCAATGCAGTAAACATCAGGAGCTAGATTTTCACACCATATAGAGGCAGTGGTGCTGGAACACTTTTTAGAGTGAGGATTCTGTGCCCCCACCCCTTACCCTTGTCTATGACCCCTGCAGGGCCGTGACTCTGGGAGAGGGAGGCATGGATAAGGGGGCTGAGGCTGGGGCCTAGGTTGCAGAGTTGTGGGTGCAGGGTTGGCAGCAGGAACCCTGCATGTGGGGATGGGAGTGGAGCCTTGTGTAAAACCTGGGGATGCTGCAGAACCCCCACACCCATAGTTCCTGTGCCTATGTATACATGTATTAGTCAATGGAAACTCAGAATTCCCATTCAGTGGGAAATTCCAACATTTTCATAGACTCATAGAATATCAGGGTTAGAAGGGACCTTCAGGGGGTCATCTAGTGCAACCCCCTGCTCAAAGCAGGACCAATCCCCAGACAGATTTTTGCCCCAATCCCTAAATGGCCCCCTCAAGGATTGAACTCACAACCCTGGGTTTAAGGCCAACGCTCAAACCACTGAGCTATCCCTCCCCCGTTTCAGTTTCCTTTCTGCCCAAATCAGAATGAAAAGTTGAAATTTCCCAGCAAACAAGAATACCAAAGAACTTTGTTTTGGAAATGTCAAAACAAAGCGCTTTGTTATCTTTTTGTCAAATTTTGTTTAAATTGAGACATTCCTGTCTCAGTTTTGTTGACTCGGTGTTTTCTGGCAGAAAACTGTTCCATGACAAACTTTTCAACCAGCCCTGGGAGGCAGGAACATTTGCATGGATGCAGATGTATGTGCTTGCTTTGAGAGTGTACTGCCCGATATGCATAGAAATCTTATTCTGCATGCTCACAGAGTCAAATATTGAACCATCTAGTCGTGTGTGCATGCACATTGGGATGCAAGTTACGTATAAGGGCAACTTCACTGACTTCCAGTGGAGCTGCGTCCATTTACTCCAGTACAAATTTAATCTGGTGTCACAATGGTCATTGAAATGTGTTTATTTCTTTCATGTATTTTTAATATCTAATAAACGGTAAACTCATAATCAGAGGACTGTATGAGTCTGGCAGCAAATAATTGGACAGGCTGAAATTTTGCTTTATTTAACACAAACTCACCATAATACAATTTTAAAGTGTTTGTTGGAATTAACCGATGTGTTTTTTAATCTTTATTTTGAGATCAGATGTGGTGAAGCAGTGGAGAAAAACAAGCGCCTTATTACTGCAGATCAGCGGGAGTATCAGCTGGAACTCAAAAAGAACTATAGCAAGCTGAAAGAGAACCTCAGGCCGATGATTGAGAGGAAAATCCCAGAGCTGTATAAGCCTATAGTGAAAGTCCACAGTACAACAAGGTACAGCTAGGGCAATGGATGCCGTTTGTATGCTAACAAAAAGAGTGCCTCTTTATTTGTGAGATGTGAGACAGTTCTTCCCTCTGCTTCTGAGGTACAGCCCCAAAATTAAATAGAATAAAGTATTAATTGTGCTGCTCAAGCTGCTGTACCACAAGGTGAAGAAGGATGGATAGAATTTTTACACTAATATAAGAATCAGTTTAGAGACAGGTAATTAAATGTCCCGCCAGCTCCTCATTATTTGAAGCCTGTGGCGTTTCCCATGGTACATGAGAAAAATATATATATATTCCAGCACCTCGTGTTTATTGATCATGAAATAAGTGTGATCATTTCACTTCAGGACTGCGTGTTGCAAACCCAGGATCCAGATATATAAACTGTGGGATGCTTTATACTTACTAATATGTTGTTCTTTCCAACACCACTTATTTGCGTCAACGAAAAAGAGTCAAATATGTCTATCAGGTATTAAAATATCCCATTGTGTGATTGACAATCCCATGTTTTATTTATGAATTTATTTCATTTCAGGGATTCTTTTCGTAACTCTAGTTTTAAGAAATATGAAGCCCAGTCTTCGCAGAACATCTAAGGACTGTCTGCTTCAGAAAAGAAAGATCCATTTGCTGTGGATCAGCTATGAGAGGATACTCCAATGCTATGCAAACTGGGAAACTCTTCTCACAATGTAACATGTACACATTCTCAGCCGTTCGCACTGAGTGTTCAACGAAATGTACAGGACCAAAGAAAAATGGGGATCGGGCGGGAAAGAGGGTGAAAAGGGGGTTGACTTAGGCTGCTTTTATATTTATTGTAAAATATTGTTCAGAGAATTATGAGGGATAGATAATTGAATAATTGATTTTATTGTGCAGGGGCCAATCACTGTTTACAAAGAGACAACTTCCTGGGGTTTGAGTGAAGTGTCAAGAGAATCAATCCAGCATGCCTAATGGGCACTGGAGAATGTTACCCATATAGGTTCCTGTTCTGGACAGCACTTAAGCATGACCCACAGGACTGCCACGCAGTCTGAATGTTGAATGCATACTTAAATGCTGTTCTAAACAGGGAAGAATTTAAATGTGTGTAAATGCTTTACTGAATTGAGGCCCTAGCAAAGATGTATAATGTTTACAGTAAACTTTGCTCACTTATACTCCCTGTATCACAGCAATCTATGTACATTTTTTAAAATAGAAAGGACTATTTTCTTACAAGGCTTCTCACTGTGAAGCTTGAAAGGCAAGAAACAGCAAGCAGTAATTTCTGCATAACTTGCCTATCCTCAAAGATAGATCTTTTAAAAAAATGGTTTTAGTTAAATATGTGAGCTACTTCTCTGTGAGACTAAGATTTTTTTAACCAGTGTCATGTTCAGTAAAATTGACATTAACAGTACAGAGCTAAACTATACGTGATGCAACTCTTAAGTACACAGTGCTCTTTTAGAGAGCTCTCTGAAAAGAGACGAGCTACAGGAGTGCACTGTGAGGATCGCCCACAACGCATTTCATCTTTGTGAAGTTTTAAGACATAATCATAATTAGCACTTAAATATTTATAATAAATGAATAGTGCTTTGCACATTCAGAGCCCTGTACAAACATTAACTATTGATCCTCACAACACCTCTGTGAAATAAGCAAGTATTATTATTCTTGGGTAAGACAGAGAGAGAGAACAATATGCAGTGACTTGTCCAATGCACCTAGTGAGACAGTGTCAAAACCAAGATTTGAAAGCAGGAACTTCCATCTCCCAAATCCACACACTCAGTCCTGCTGACCACATGGATTCCCTTAATTCTTATTCTTTTAAATTAAGTTCTATGGAAACAGTAGTGCTGCTTTTTAAAACATCAGGATTTAATGGTATAATTCAGTTTTACATCATCTTGGTAATTTTTTAGTAAAAGATTAACATGATTATGTGAAATAGAAAAATACTTTGAATAAAAGGCTGTCTGTTCTGTGAATAAAATACGAGTTTTTTAAAATAATAAACCAAGGTTTCTCCCTCGTACTTTGTTTTCAGAGTAGCACCCAGCCAAAGCATTTCAGAAGGGACAGTGGAATTTCTTTAAAACTTATGGAGCATGATTCTCATTTACACAAGGACTCTGCACACTGCTTTGCAGTGTAAGCATAAATGATAGTCAGGCTGATGGATTGCTGGTTCCTTTGTTTTTAATTTCATAGAAGAACTGAAAGCATTTTGACCCTTCATGGGCATCTCCAATCTTCCCATTCTGAAATGTGTACATTCCCCCAGCACTTACATCAACAGCAGAGCACAAATATATAAAAGTTTAAGGAGTGTTTCTGAAGTTATTTGTGGCAAATCCAGAGATTCACACCAGGATAGGAAAAGGAATGGGTTAAATAAACACTGGTATTTGTACTGATGTATAAAAACAAACTATTTGGCTGTAAGACTATTTCCCCGCCCCACCCCCACTCCTGGCAAAATTCAGTATTTCAGGAGTAGGTGCTCTGTGCATCTTGAAGCCAAAGCATCTGAAGTACGTAAGTAAACAGTCTATTAAATTAAAAGCCAACAGATGCCTCCTGAGAGTGGCTTTCCTTTAATTAAATTGCTTTGAAACATTTACAAACTAAACAGAAGGTTAATTTCCCACAGCCTGGTAACTATGGATTCTTGGCATGCCACGGCATTGTGCTTTTTATTATTGTTTTTAACACCCTTTTCTGAAAGATGATCAAAGTATCTTGAAGATCACAATCCACTGACCCTCCTCCCCCCCACAATCCAGCTTCACTGTTCTCAAGATGTTTATCATTTACAGCTAGCTAACAAAAACCTCAGGCAATCAAAACATGGGAACCCTACAAATATGCTGCATATTGCTTGAGTTGTATGCACTGTGTTTTGAGTGTCTAAGTGTTCCATATTGTGTGGTCCTGTACAATAGGTCTATTAGTCGAAGAAATACTTCAGAAAATCTACAATAGTTAATAAGGGCTTGATTTTGAATCCCTTGCTCACATTGGTGAGCTGTTAATTCCACACATAATCTGATTGCTCACCAGTCAGTAAGGGTACGTCATCCCTTGCAAAAATGAAACACGATGTGCATATTTAAGAGCTGAACTGTGTAAATTGTAAAAGTACTGAGTTCTGATATTCCATTTTGCAATAAAGTGTAAGTTTCAGTAAAACCTGAGAGTTGTGTTAGAGTGCCTTGTATTTTATCCGTGTCCCCTTGAAACAAAGCTTGACTAGTAACTAACTTTTCATTCTCTTTAAACAAAATCATTTAGGGTAAAATCCTGACCCCAGTGAAGTCAAAGGGGAGTTCTGCCATTGACTTCAATGGGGCAGGGATTTACTCTAGGAGTGGGTACCTGTACTCTACAGAATCAGAGAGTCCATTACGTGGTTTTCATGGCTGTTATACACCTGATGCTTAGAAGAGTGACTTGCTTCAGGCTTCCTTTTTGAAACTGTGCTTTAGTGCCCATGAAAAGAGATGGACTGAAAGCCCTGGAAACTACAGTTCCCGCTCCACTGAATATATTGCGGGGGGAAGTATCATCCCGGCTTCCACACTTTGGCCCATCAATGCAGCTCAACATTGTTCTGGGGATCGTTGCAAGGGTGGGGAGTGGAGTGGAGAGGAGGGAATGTAGCCCAGTCTCCATGTTCATTCAAACAAAGACTGCAGCACAATGACATCTGAGTTAAGGCCAGGTTTATGTGCTGAATGCATCCCACTTACCAGGCTGCATGTGGCATTCCATACCAAAATAAGGGTTAATTTATCTTAAGAGAGACTGGAAAGAAAAAAATGCCCTTTTTATGATGTGTGAAGAAAGCCTCTCATTAAAATAAATTGGAAATAGCAGGTCCTGACTTCCCTGTTTTGCTGGAAGATTCCTTAAAGACTGCAGAACTGACATGCAAAAGCAACAGCAAAATAGGCTGATATCTTGTGGGTAGATTTCCTATCATTCCATTGCGGGAGGCGGGGACATTGAGTCTATGAGCCCGAATCTCTAGTCTGTTACCCCGAGTGTATGAAGTTTCTGGGTAGCACAGAGACAATGAAATGTCTTTGCATCACTCCCAATTTACTGGGGATGTGGCCAGCATGACCAGAGCACTGCTGCGCTCTGTTTATTTTTCGCTGCTGGAACAGCCCGTTGGGCATCTCTAATGTACACTAGATACCAGACAAACACCCCAGTGGGTCCAAAACAAGAAGTGTGAAGTTGACTTCAAGCCACCATTGCATCCTTTTCCCTTTGTTTTTAAGCTGAGTGGTGTGGAGCTCATGGGGAACGGAGAACTGGAACCCATAACTGATACTTTGTCTCAGTCTCTCTCCCTCACTCCACTTCTCCGCCTCTCAAATGAGGGCTGGGAAACCTGCAGCACAGAGTTTCAGCTTACTGTGTTTTCATCTTCCCATATAAGTTCTCATGCTGCCCAAGGATTCCTCTACCAAAAAACAGGGAAGGAAGGACCTGATAGTCCTGCTGTTCCCACTTTTAGTTTACTTTCAAACTTCTCTCCTCCTGGCAGGTGCTGCTGTGCTGGTGACGTTCCAGATTGCAGCCATCTGTGGTGGCAGGGGTACCAGAACTCTAATCACAGCTCATGATGTCACAGATGGATTCATTGTGCCATGTTGTCAGTAACCCAATTGCTCGGAATATTTCAGGGAGGGAGGGAATTGTTTTAGAAAGGTAAGCTAATCCTTATTTCATTGCTGACTGGTGAATAGGACTAATAAACACACCCTATTACTGTTGTTATGAAGTTGATCTTAGCTCAGTTCTCAATGTAGCTTTGCAGTTCACCTTTCAGTCCAGCCTGTCTCTGTCTGGGGTTAGAGAGCTCTACATTCCCCTTACCAACAGCATGTTCCCCACTTGCATTCACCTGCTCCCCAATTTACACCCTGCTACTGTACACTGCTGTACTGACATTACCCTCAGACCAGGGCATGGTAGTCACTTACCCTCTGTAAAGCTACACTGAAGGGGAAGTAGAAAGGCTGAGGAAAAGACTCCTTAAGGAATAATAAACATAGGAGAGACAGCTTCCATTGATGATCCTCTGGCACAGGGTGTTTAGCAGCACTGCAAGCCAGTGAACTCAGTGCCTTGGAGGGTGTAGGTAGGGTGTCCTGCCTCACATGGCTTAATAGTGATCCAGCTGGGCTGGGCAGTAGCGTCATTTGGTTTGCTGGAAGGCTGGCCATTGTGTGTAAGGCCTTTGGGGAGGGGATGTAGACCAGGGAGGAAACAAGGACATTTTCAAACCCTCTATGGGACAGAGTAGAACTCTGGGGAGTATCTACAATTAGGAAAACATCTCTTCCTAGCAGCACCATTTAAATAATGAAGAACATTGAGATTCACTCATGAGTCCCAAAGAGGACCAGAGAGGATTGTGCAATAGCACATAGAGGAGAAACAATAAATAATGTGCACACTTCAGTGATTTACTGGAATGGTAATAGAGAATCTGCAGATACTCAGTACCACTGCATCTGGGGCTCCATTCATTCCCATGGCATAAAGAGGTGCAAGGGGCATCTCCCTAGGCCAGACTGACACTGACGGAAAGATTCACTCCTACTGCCTGCTCTCCTTCCTTCAGCTAGTGTGAGGCATCCTTAGGTTCCGCTGGGAGACCCAAAGGATTGCTCCCTGTAGAAACTCCTGAGGGAACATGGCAAATTGGACTTTTCCCACTAGCCTTGGCCATACCATCTGCCAAGGCATTCCATCTGCCTTTATTTGGGTGGGGCTGGTCCCTGGCAGATTTCCAGCAGGACAGAGGAGGTTGTGGCAATTTTCTACCAGTGTAATCGTCCCCCATGCAGACTATCTGCTGCTGGGGGCTTCCATCAGGATTTGTTAGCTCTTAAGAACAAAGACTTGCCAGACTGGTTCATTCCCATGATCCATCTAGTGCAGTTCCTGTCTCTGAGGGTGACCACTAGCAGATGCTTCACAGGAAAGTGCAGGAACCCCACATGAGGCAAATGTGGCCTAATCTGCCCCTTCTCACCCTCATCCACACAATGTTGCAATAGATCTCAGAGTGATCTGTGGGGCACGTGCTCTCGTACTGCAGAGCTAAACTAGCGGCAGCTTCTTCCAGGGCAGGGTCCCACAGATCTATAGAAAAAAGGAAATGAGGAATCTGTTTTTTTGGTTTTTTTTGGTTTGGACTTTGGTCAGAGGCTAGAACTGAATATTCATTACTGAATCCCAAATAACCAATACAGTGTTCCTTATTTGTTGATATCAGAGTCCACTTGTGGATCTAAAGCTGGGATAAAGTTTGGGAAATCCTGTTCTAGAAAGATGAACAACAGCTTGATGAGCATGATGAATTAAGTTGGCTTCACTAAGGATGATTATCAGTTATACAAACTCAACATGTCTGTGCACAAAGATACCTGTCAGCTTGGGGTCTGGGTGAAAATGTACATTTTAATCTGAGAATTCCAAAATACCAATATTGGTTAAAGAGCAAGAATGGTAGGAAAAAGATCAAGGTGATGGTGAACTTTTTCACAGCTTGATAGTGAAAAGAAACAGTGAATGTAAAGATGGGAATAAAATACTGGAAAAAACCCACAAATCCTGTGAAGATTCTAACCATTGTTAGAGTTAATTCCTGGGATAAGAACTCATTGTACATTCAGAGCAAATGCAGAGTTCTTCTTAAAATGTTCCAAAACAATTAAAAGGGAAAGAATACATGCCCATCTTAATTTCCAGCGTCCAGTGAATATACACATTGTTTTAGAAATAACTTCATCCCTACTAAATCAAACTGTCTACAAGTCACAGTCTGGGTTTTAATAGGATTCCTTAAAATCACATTGTCCTGTGCACACTAAAACAAAAACGTTAGAATGTAGATGCTCCTATTGTCAGACAACTGACAAGAGATGCCAAGCAAAAGTGGAACTTTAGGTAGGGACTGAACCTTTCCATGCAGTTAAATAATGCACATGGATTATAAAGTTCAGTGTTTGATGGGTTTTTCACCCTTCTAGGGGCTTGGAGCACCGGGGAGTGAAATTTTCTCTTCAGTGTTTCAATAGTGAGTTGTAGATTAAATCTAGAACATAAGAATCTGGAGGACTTTCCTCCAGAACTTTATAGTAGTCAAACTTTTTGTTGCAGGGTGGGGGAGGGAAGCTAAAATATTGACAGTACTCCTTTAAAGATAGGAAGACTGACAGGAATTACATTCCACTTAGTAAATAATTTCTGGAGTTGCATTCCTGTGCACTCATGCAAAAATCAAGTACAATGTAGAGCCACGAATATGCATAAGCTTAATGGTGAGATCTGAGATAGAATCTGGCAAACTGCACAATTTACCCTCAAGCACTGAAAACCCAGATACTAGAAAGCCAGCCATATACTAAATTTCACATCCTTTTGGCTCGAATGACAGGCACATACATGCAGCTATTTAAAGCTAGCCACAGATACAAACATTGAAACAGTGTTCAGGGAATGCATTGGCTTCTTTTGTGCTTGTAAAATCCCTCCTATTAAATTTACATGTAGAAACATGAACCTTGCAGTGTACTTTGCCAGTGGAGTGCTGTACTGAGGCTGGAATATAAAAGAACATTAAGTATGCTTTCAGAAATAACTGCATCCTTAAAAAGCAAGCAAGCACAATAGGAAAATGACCAAAACTGGGCTTGGAGGCTCTGGGTGTGGGGGAAAAGTATTTTAGCTTTGGAACTATCCTGTTGTTAAGGTTCTCCACTGCCCTACACATTGCACAGTCTTTTACACCTGTGCAAAGTGAATGTAAAATGTGCCACCTCCTTTGCACACGTGCAAATGCCTACACCTCATGCAGGGTGATGAAGAGCCAGCCCCTTAGCTTAGCTGCTGTCATTAACAGGAAAATTAATATAAGGCCATACCTTCCCCTAGTGCTAATGTTGCTACAGCCATTTCCTGCAGCTGAAGATTTCCAAAGTGCATCTCCTGCCTACTTCCTCCATAGGCACAGAAAACCCAATAAGCAGCAAAACAGGTAGAAGCAGTACACACAAGGCAACTGTGATTAGGAGATCTGTGACTAAATGGAACCTTGGGCCAAATCCCTGTATAGGGGATGATGCAGGTGCAATCTGAGGCTGCAATCGCAGCCACAGAGCACTGCAGCTTGTGGTGGTGAAGTGTAATGTACTATTATATTAATATTTTGCAAGCCTGATAGATATTTATTATCAGCAGAAGATACTTAGGGACCCGTTCCCACACACCCTTCCTTGTGCTTGCGGCACAGGCTAAGAAGGCTTCAAGCAGACTTTTTATTCCCTGAGATAGGCTCTCAGCCCCAGTTACAGCTGCTTAGCACTGCAAAGCAACCACAAAGCTGCCATAAGGAGCATCTGAGGATTCTCCTGACCAAAGCAATAGGCTGGTAGTATAGCCCTGTCCCCACATAGCGGGAGTGCTATGGCAGGAGAGGGTGGGGGTGGAGTGGACTGCAATCTGCTTCACCTGATCCCTGGCAGCTGCAGTGATCTCTGTAGCACTGTTCCAGCTGGTGGAACTTAGAGTAGGCCAGGACTGGGAGAGAAAAAAGATGGTTTGGACTCTCCTTTACTTTCCTCAACTGCCCTGGGGATCTGCCCAGCCAACTGTTACTACGGCGCCTTTGGAGGCCAGAGAGGCACTCCCTTGGTGTAAGTTAGAGAAGCCTTAAGGCTGCTGTAAATTATGTGTTGTTTCTCTTGGTCCCTTAGGGTTTTTTAAATCAAAAAATAGCCATAGCACCATGTGCTCTCGCTCTACCCCAGCCCTGACTGTGCCCCACCCCTCACTCCTACTCTTTGCACTTAGGCTATTCCGAACATGCCCCCATGCTATTGGCTGGGAGCAGGGCCCTTCTACCACCTCTATGCTAGCCAAGGAGGTCTTTTGCACAGGGGCCATTTCCACTCCTTTATGTTGCCACATTGGCATAAAAAGGCCCGAGGGTGACTACGACTCAGGCCCTCACACTTCAGCAGCATCACTTAACAATGCGCTCACGTAAACTGTATGGACTATACAGATGCAAGAAATTGCATTCAAATCAAGTTAACATTTGAACATAAAGCAATAGATGCCTGGAAAGTGCTAAAGACAAAAGAACTAGGAAATTATCGGCAACTCCTGCAGTCCCATTTTTATAGCTAATCTCATCTGTCTCTGTCACTTTCGTCAGTAAAACAACACACCAAAAGGTAAATAAAAGTAAATAAGTCTTTATGCGATCATAAAACACATGGTTTATCTAACATAATCTCTAGTTTCTAAGATAAACACTGTGTGTGTTTAGCCTTTTATGTGTATTGTTTGTAACTTATACTTTAAAACTAACACAAAACTTTGCCAAACCATACATAATATTTACAGGGATCTGATCCAGTTTATGGGGAACTATATAGTCTCTTTTTTCAGCATTACATTCACTTACTTCTGCAGCTGCATGGAATATCAATTACTGTTATTGATTATCTGGTCTACCCAGCTGTCTAGTGTCTACCCATATTTTGCATGAGGGGAAAAAGGACTAAGCTTGCTCTCAGGACAGGCTAGGAGACATAGGTGCATGCGTGTGTGTGCTGTCTAGCTGTTTGAACCCTGAATGGGTCATTGAAAAGGACTGGTCAAGGCTGACCCCCTATCAATGGCAAAGTGGAGAAGACAATGGAAAATCCAGTCACCAGGATATTGACACCTACCAGCCAATGACCCAGAGGGAGATGGATTTCCCCTCCTCTCCTCAGGGAAAGACCCCATCTTGAGAACAAAGGACTGGAAGGTGTGAGCTGGGGGCGGGTAAGTGTTGGCTTCTGGAGGAAGCTGGGAGCTCTCGCATCTAAGAACTAAGGCAGTGAGATTAAGGCCTGGTCTACTCTAGAAATTATCATCTTGATTACATTGCTCAGTGGTGTGCAAAATCCCCACCCCTGAGTGGTGTAGTTAAGATGACCTAACCCCCGATGTAGACAATGCTAGGTTGATGGAAGAACTCTTCCAACGACCTAGCTACCGCCTCAGAGAGGTGAATTACCTATGCTGATGGGAGACCCTCTCCTGTGGCCACAGGTAGTGTCTATGTTGAAGTGCTACAGCAGCACAACTGCAGTGGTGAGGCTGTACTGATGTAGCATTTTAAGTGTAGACATACCTGAGAGAGAGACACAGCGCCTGCAAATGAGGTTCACTACAGCTTGGCTGGGGCTCTGGGCTGACCAGAATGGAGTATGTTTTAACCTTCATTTTTCTGTGCTAACCTAAGACTTCCAAAACTATGCTCCAGCTGATTAATAACCCAACTGTTTTGAAAACACTGCCTGAGTGTCACTGTAAATGCTTGGTGAGGTGCTTTAATCCCCAGAGAGTGTACAAGTCTTTCCAGTTGGATTTGCTGAACAGAGCTCATAGTGTGAAGCAGGCGTGCTGAAGCCCAGAGATTCAGTCACAGGAGGCAGTGAGGCCATGTGACCTACCCTGAAGGAAGAGTGAGACCCCTTGGGGGTCTGGTACATCACAGGGTTCCTCCAAAGAGACTTCTCCAATGCTCTGATCATGTGGAGCTGTGACACCAGCATCCTGGGCTATAGGGGAAATCTATATTATCTTTCTTTCTTGCATGCCAATGGTGTGCTCAGTCCTGTAAAGATTAGAGAGGAAGAGAGGGTCCCAGCCCCAATGAGTGTATATGCTCTAAAGGCCTGATCCAACTCTTGCTGGAGTCAGTGGACACATTTCCATTAACTGCAGTGGGACTTAGCTGGAGCCCCAAATTAGCCACATAAAACAGTGCAGACACATAAGCACCAGGTGCAAAGCCTGCTGGTCTTGCTCATACAAGCAGTGATTGCTGAAAGATGACAGGATTTGACCTTACAAGACCAAATGCACTTTAGTGCAACCTAAATGGGACACCTGAAGGTCAAACAAGAATAAATGAACAAGTACTTATTTCTTTGGGCGATCACAGAAAGGCGCCCAGGTGAAGGGAGGTTTTTAAGAAGTAATTTGGAGAGACGGCAGTGGTTTGTATAGCGAGAATATGACTAGTGTCTGTCAGTGGTCCTTAGTTCTCAAAATAAGCAGTGTGGAGCTGCAGGTAGCAACTCCTTGGACCATATTTTACAACTAAAAGCTGGGAGCCTGTGGCGAGGGTGTTGTAGGAAAGTGTTTGCCTGGGGAAATAAGGGTGATTGGTGTGAAGAAAAGGTTCCTTTTTCCCTCTCCTGCACACTTTCAGTATGAAAAAGTAGAACACTCCCCAGTAAAAGTGCAGGGGGGAGAAATAAGTATCCCTGTCACCTCTTTGCTGTTCTCTCCAAGTCTCAACCTCTACCAGCTACTCCCCCCACATGCCCCCAACCAATGTGCCCACCTACTCTTTCACCAATTGATTGTTCCCCCTTGACAAGCCAACGTATTCCCCCCTCTTAGCTCAGAAGGTGCCCAGACCTTATCATTTCCCTCCAACCCAATCTGTCATCTTAGATCTCTTCCTCTCCCTACATCTGCTGAGACCCTCCCTCTTTCTATCTATCCCCCCACAACAGAGAACTCCCCTCAGCTCTGAACCGCTCTCACCCAACACTCCTAGTCCAGGAACATCTCTCCCCCTATGTACACGCCACGTGCAAGCCAGGCTCCAAGACCATGTTTATACGTTGTTAAATGAGCAAACAGAACAAAACAAATGCAGGTGCAATAGAGACTCTCACAAATAATTCATAGTAAGGTAGTTCATCTTTTCCACCACGCCCACCTGCCAGTGGTCTGGAACAGAGACAGCACGTTCATATGATCTGAAATAGGCCCTCCCCACCTCTTCAGGCTGCTTGCAGACCACGTTGCAGAGCCGGGAGTCCCCCGCTGGCCCTTAGATGAATTGCAACTTGTAGTTCCATCCCCTCCCCTCACCCAGAGTCTCCCAGTGCCAACAGGTAACTCAGCCATATTACTCTGCTGTGATATTGGTGACACTTAGCCTCATTAGCTTCTAATAACTAGCTCCTCCCTGATATGCCTCAATGATTTAAGAATACATATTGTCCCTAATGCTTGGGGCTAGCCTTGTTCTGTAGGACCTTGTGGCTGGGAACTAAAGTAGCTGCATTGCCCTACTCCCCAGTTCAGGCCCAGGTGTAAATTAGATCAGCTTCACAGCTGCTCCATGCTGGTAAGGAATCACTAGTGTAGGGTGCTCTTACCACACTCCCCCTCATGTCTCTGCTATCCCCCACATATCCCCTACACCCAGAGGCTTGGATGAGTGGAATAGAGCAGGCTCTGCTATACTGGTGGTGATTCCTCAGATGCGGATTCCCCCATGTCAGGGAAATCCTCAGCTTCCTGTTTCATGCACTTTACAAGCCCTGGATACTGCCAGAGTAGTGCAAAGGGGCGGGCCAGAATCTGGTCCATTATACTCAGATGCAAAAACAGAACAGCGCTGCCTATTGCATGGACATGTAAAGTCTGTTCCTGAGCTCTTCTGAAGGCAATGCTCCAACTGACTTTTTCTTAAATTTCATTCATTTAAACTGTCACCTGCTGGCAGCTTCTGAAAGAAAGGATTGAGCAGCAGCAGGAGGAGGGTGTCATATCTGCCTGCTCTGCTCCTTGCTCCAACAAAGGGTAGAATTAGATTGCGAAGTCTTTGGGGGCAGGGACTGTAGGTTTGTTCTGTGTACAGTTCCTAGCAAAATGGGGGTCCTGCTCCATGACTGGAGCTACCATCATACAAATAGTAATGTTAAGATTCAGTTAATTCATTAAACTTAAGGCCTAACCCTGCCACTCTTACTCATGTGAGTAGTCCTTTAACAGGTGAATAGTCCATTGACTTCTTCTGGGTTACGTGAGTAAGGCCTGGAGGAGGAGGCCTGTGTTTAACTACGGTACTATTTGGGTTGAACAGTTGATGTTAAGGAGCTGTCTGATGCTTGGGTATATGTTTCTGTTAGCAGTGCAATGGCAATGCAGGTTGATCACACTTGTGTCAGCATTTCTTTCCTTAAGCCCCAGTTTTTCAGGGGTTGATAACTCATCCATAAAAATGTGCCCTGGGCTGAAGCTTGGCACAGAGATTACGCATGTAAGTTAGAACTGCAGGATCTGAACAAAGTATCAGCCTGGAAGTGTTATAAAAATAGGTGCTGCTGATTTAAAATATATAATGTATTTAAGTAGTTTTTTTTTTTTTTAAATAAAAGCTTCCTGGTTCGTGAGGTGACTTGTGCCTGTACAACTTCACAACAGCTTTATTTAAAAAAATAAATATTGGTATGTTGTTTAATTTCTAAAAATAGTGTAATGGTTTTGGGGAGTTTGGAAACAAAACTGAAAATGGTTTAAATCGAAATACTTTCATTTAGGTTCGGTAAAGCCCCCCTTTTATAAAACCAACAGCCAACATAACTTTGGAGCCTAAAGTTAGTTGAGTGTGGCCTTTAAAAAAAATGAGTGCGAGTGTAGACTTACTAAGATCTTTTTTCTGCTACATTTTGGAATGAATGTTAATTGAAACAATCCAGACCAGTCTCAATCCAAAGGCTGCGTTAGTTTTCAGGTATTACAGGTTAAAAACCAGCTGAAAAATTGCAGGGTTCCCAGAGAATCCTCAGAAGAAAGGTAGAAAT
Source organism: Mauremys reevesii (assembly GCF_016161935.1). Lineage (NCBI taxonomy): Eukaryota > Metazoa > Chordata > Testudines > Geoemydidae > Mauremys > Mauremys reevesii. Next base: position 89,849,422 of record NC_052628.1, on the reverse strand, counting down.
AAAATAGAGAGCAAGAGAATGAAACTATCAGGGACGGTCATGAGGTGTCAAACACTGACACTGAAGCAGAGAGAGAAGCCCAGGAAGCCCAAAGAGATTATATGTGCAGTGCAACAGCAGTGTCTTTGTGTGTTGTGAAATAACATGCCATGGCTGATCAACGAGCAACACTATGCAACCAAATCTGGAAGGAAAGACCAAGCATCATCAAACTGTTGGCATTTGTTGAGTCTATTGTGTGCCACTTGTTCCAGGCCTGTGCATTCACTTGTTAATCACTCCTTAATTCAAAGAGTGTGGAATCAGAGCTATAAAAATCAATCTCTCAGCTATCACAAAGGTGCTCTGAAACTATGCTCTTAGGAGCTGAGAGGCACAGGGCACTCAGAATGGAACCCGACATAATGTAGAAGCAGTGACATTTCAGGTTGGCTACCAAAACACTGAAGCATACAATATAAGTGAATGCTTTTAAAACTGTGGCCTTGTTAGCTGAAAAGGGTTTTAAAGAGAGTTTTTCTGGCCAACAGAGTTTGGGCACAACAGTTTTAAGACCATAGTTTTAAGAGGTGTTATAGATTGAGATTTTCAAAGCAGTGCAGGGGATATTGCCACACATTTGCTCTACTTTGAAAATGTAAGATAAATACTCTATCTACTCTCTGCTGAAAGGGAAATACCAAATACTGTTGTCAATAGCTAGTCCTAGCTGGGGGGCACTTTGCTTCTGATCTGCAAAACCCTTGCACTTCACAGTGGGGCCACCACAGCCTGCAGTGAGGAATCCTGGCCTGGCTGACAGGACTCCCTTGGAATAGGGCATGCCCTTGCTGTGACAGCCATTTCAGGATTTGGAACTTGATCCAAACTAAACCCACTGAAGTTATTAATTTCAATGGACTTTGGATCCATCTTTTAGCCCTTTAATGGACAGAAGACTTCCTTATTTAGATTAAAAATATGTTTTAGGCAATTTTTCAAGGATACTGTAGTTTTATTACAAAGATCAATTTGAACACTCCTTTTCCCCCGGCTCCAAGTTTTAATTTTTAAATCCAAATGATCTCTCTACATCCAGTCCATACAACAGGGAGTCCTAAATCTGATGTGCTGTGATTCAGATTCTCCTTGTTGCAAGGGGAGAGTGAGTTGTGCTAGGCATTTTAGCCATGATGGCAGGTGAGTCTAGTTAGAATTGTCTCAAGTTAGCACCCCCACAAACTCCAGCATGCTTTATCTGCTCAGCAAAATGCAAAATTCTTTCCAACCTACCCTTAAAAACAGAAAAAGAGAGAAATTATCCATACAAATGAATCCTTCACTAGTCACTGGCAGAGGCAAACACATCAGCACAGATGGGAAATAGTTTTTAAACAGTCTCTTTTAAGCCTTATGACTGAAAGATCACTACAAAGGAATGACCAGTACAAAATGAAACCTACTTCATGTGCCACTAATGATAACAGGTTCTAATACCTCTTGACACTTGTATAGCAGCATTTCTTTCTAGGATCTCTGAGCACTTGACACACATTCCCAAACTAAGTCCCACAATGCAGCTCAGTATGTGCAGCGCAGAAGCTCGTGACTGGAAATCCTGTACGTCTGTACTGCAAAATTTAAATTGCAAAACATTTTATTTAAAATGATTGAAAGAGGCCCAGCACTGGGCATGCTCTAAATAGATATAAACAATACATCAACTAAACTGCCCTCTCTCCTATCCTAGCAGGTATTATTATCCCCACGTTACAGATGGGAACACCAAGGCACAGAGAGAGTGATTTGTCCAAAGTCACACAGAAAGGCACTGGCAGGTCTATATAACTGAGCTGACCTATCAAATCTACCCAAGCAACATCCTGAAGTTCAGCCCTTTGCTTTGCTTTAACCTCTTGGTAGCAAGATATCGCCCTCTCGCTCTTGTTCCTGAATTCCCTTGGTATGAGCTAGCTCTCCCGCTGACTGCTCTGCTGCCCCTAAGCCAGCGACCCTGGCTAGGCAGCCTGGTCTCTGCCCCTGCGCGCAGGCTGCGCGGTCCATGCTCAGCCCCAGAGCCCGGCTTACCCCGCTGCTCCCCCGCCTCTCCGGAGCCCCAGCAGGGGAGGAGGGTTGCATTGTTGATTTGGGGCAGCGCGCAGCCGCAGTGCGGCCGGCCGGCTGGTGTGCCTGCTCGCTGGTACAAAGAGACCCGAGAGGGGAGTTTGGAGGCTCCCGGGAGGTGGGTGTCGCTGCGGGGCCGGGTGGCGCGCCCCTGATGCGTCCCCTCCTCTCTCCCGTCCCGCCTGGGTAAGGGCCCTGGGAGCCGCCTGCCCCCCGGCGCGAGGGATGCGAGCGGAGAGGTGAGCGGAGCGGAGCGGAGCGGCTCGCTGGGGATCGCTTGTGCCCGCGGAGCTGGGGGCTGGGAGGGAGGGATCCAGGCTCAGCAGGGCAGCGCTGGGAAGGGGGAGGAAACTTTGTTAGGACCCTTGTCAGTGTAAAGTCTGCTCTGCTCTCCCCGGGCGGGCGGGCGCCCAGCGCTCTGGTCCCCCGGGCAAGCTCCCTGCCTCGGCGCTGGGGGCGAGAGGCTCGTGCAGCCCCAGCGGCTGCTTTGTGGCAGCGTCTCTTTCCCTTGCCCCGGGGCTGGACGAGGTGGTGGTTTGTGGTGCAGCCAACCGGCTTCCCCTGCCTGTGCCCTGGCTTGGAAGCAGGAGGAGGGGCGGCGCGGTGTGCCTGAACTATCGCCCTGGGGACATTTCCTTGGGAGGGGGAGGGTGGAGCGGGGCCGGGGCTTTAGTTGTGCAGCTGCATGCCCGGCCCCCGGCCACAGCACTGAAGCTACCTTCACTTGACATTGCAATGGCCAGGGCTTCCCTCTCCCTCCACTTGCTGGAGGCTTTCCCCTCCCCAACGGATGCGGGAGGCTTTTGGTCCTGAAACATCAATGGTATTTGGGGTGGAGGAGCACATCGTTGTGAGGCCAAGGTGATGGTCTGTCAGCGCTCCAGTCTGTTCACCCTGCGGGGGGGCAGGATCTAACTTCCCTGCTGGCTCCAGTGTCTGCTGTTCAGCCTCTCCTTAGCACACGTGAATCAGCTCTTTAGGCATAGTTAGAAGCTGATAATGGAATAACTAATGTCAGATCACTCACACATTAGCTTGGGAAGGGCTGTCGGTTGCAGGGAGTCTTGCTTGAATAAGTATACTGGAGGTGGGCCTGGATGCTGAGTTTGAAGCAGAGCTTTGTTCTAAGACCACATCCACCTGGAAGTCCCTGTCAGGGGACCTTATAATGTGGCCCTTGTTGTAGAGTTGATAGGGCATTCAGGTCACAGCTGTATTAGACTCTTATCCGCTCCCTCCCCCCCTCTCAAAAAATGCTGCCATTGCTACCACCATTGACATGTTCTAGTGGAGACAGGCCACTGGTGTATGCCAGCAGTCAGCACTATGGGCCAGATTTTCAAATTAGTTTAGCTCCCATTTAGGCACCTAAATAAGAGCCAGCTCTTCAGAAGAGCTCAACACCCTGCAGATTCTATTGTGACAGTTACGGATGAATTTCAGATGAACATAGCTGAGAGCACTTTTGAAAACTTAGTTCTGCTTATGGGTGCTGAGCACCCTTGAAAAGTGTGTCCTCCATCCTCTAGTCCAGTGGTTTTCAAACTTTTTTTCTGGCGGACTCAATTGAAGAAGATTGTTGATGCCCATGACCCAACGGAGCTGAGATGAGGGCTTTGGGGGTGTGGGAGGGGCTGGGGTTTGGGGTGAGGGCTGCGGAGTGGGGCTGGGAATGAGGGGTTCAGGTTGTGGGAGGGGGCTCTGAGCTGGGGCAGGGGGTTGGGGTGTGGGAGGGGGCCAGGGCTCTGGGGTGGGGCAGGGGATGAGGGGTTTGGGGTGCAGGAGTGGGCTTTGGGTTTTGGGGGGGCTCAGGGCTGGAATCCCGGTTCCCAGCCAATGGGAGTGCGGAGTTGGTGCTCAGGGTGGGGTCAGCGTGCAGAGCTCCCTGCCCTCCTGCCTAGGTGCTGGACCTGCTGCTGGCCACTTCCAGTGCATAGCACAGTGTCAGAACAGGTAGGGACTAGCCTGCCTTAGCTGGACAGCACCACCGATGGGACTTTTAACGGCCCAGTCGGCAGTGCTGACCAGAGCCGCCGCTACCCAGTGCCTTACATTCCACGACCCACTACTGGGTCGTGACCCACAGTTTGAAAACCACTGCTCTAGTCCTGCACTGAGCATAGTTAGGTGATGTGGAGTTTGGTCTCTATATTATTATTATTTATTACAGTAGCTCATAGAGGCCAGAATCCTGTTGTGCCATTCACTGTATAAACTTAAAACAAAGACAGACCGTACCTCAGTGAGCCCTGTTACCACTGCAGCAGCTCCACGGGTGGGAAATTTAGGGGGAAATGGCCCGTCTCCAATAGCCTATGGTTGCTGAAAATTAACTTAAAGCTCCATCCTCAGAGGGTGTTTAATTGCACTTAAACTGAAGTCTGAGTTGTTAAATCTTGATTCCAACACAATTAGACCTGTTCGATGGGATGTGTGTGTAAAGATGAGGTTTTGCCCAGGTAGGCCTAGACTAGAATACTGTTCCTCTTCAGAACTGACTTACTGAAACAGAAATAAGTAAAATTAACACTCACAGTGTCCTAGCCACACTCAGAGAGACCATCTCTGTTCTGAAGCGCTGGCAAAGACAAACATCAGTCAAAGGGAGCGTAGGGGAAGGATACAACATAAAAATGAAAATTATGTATTTAAAAATCAACAAGTCCCAAGTGCCCCTCAACTTACCAGTGCTAATTGATTTCTTGGAGAATTCATGACAACAGTGACTCTTGAGGGGGAGAGGATAGTGGCGTTATGTATCTCTTCAGGAAGGGCATTCCATGTGTAAGGGGATGGGGGAAGAAGGTGTGATGCAAGTGAACAAATGGGAGTGCTTGGTTCCACCTACACAGGCTAGTGCGTCCGTCAGCACGGGTATGCTTAAGCCACAGTTAAGCTTGTAGGTCCACGTTTTCAAAAGTGACGAGTAACTTTGCCCTCATTTTTGGGTACCCACCTGAGACATCTTAAATGGGCTTGACTTTCGGAGGGTGGGTGCAAGCTAAAAATCAGGCCCCTTTTTAGGCACTCAGGATCACGAGACACTTTTGAACATAGTGCGTGGGGCTACAGTGTTGCAAGTATATTTTAAAAAAGTGTTTCAGGTGAGCTTTAAAGCTCTAGTGTAGACGGGGCTTTACTGTGACTGCCCTGTTAACAGAAGTTTGACTTTAGATAAAAGCTAACAGTTTCATTTTTCTCTTGTAAAGCTAAGGCCTGATTACATTGTGATTTTTATTTAAAAATGAGAGCTCTCTTTACATGTTTTTAATTAAGAGAATAGCTTGTCTGGCTTAGCCAGTCACCTTGGGCCTTGGCTAGCTGAGAAAGGTGGCATGCCAATTTGCTAATTGAGAAATCAGATTTATCTTTGCCTCTGTAAAAGCAACAAAGAATCCTGTGGCACCTTATAGACTAACAGACGTTTTGCAGCATGAGCTTTCGTGGGTGAATACCCACTTCTTCGGATGCAAGTCTTGCATCCGAAGAAGTGGGTATTCACCCACGAAAGCTCATGCTGCAAAACGTCTGTTAGTCTATAAGGTGCCACAGGATTCTTTGTTGCTTTTACAGATCCAGACTAACACGGCTACCCCTCTGATCTTTGCCTCTGTAACTCTTATTTCAGCCTCTTCTGACAGGGTGACTTTGGGTGAGAAGAAGGGATTGGAGGTGTATGTATGTGAGGAAGGGAATAAGTACAGAGGTAGAGGAAAAGATGATGCAGTGTAAAGTGCAGAAGACCAAGCTACAATAATTTTATGTGCATGAAAGACATGCAAAGAAGATCATTCTTGCCAGGATGGGGATGTCCTCCGGTGCCCTGGTCCAAAGACCCGATGACTACTTATGTGGGTCTGTGATGCCTCCAGTAGGTCATCTAGTTCAGGGGTTCTCAAACTTCATTGCACCACGGCCCCCTTCTAAGAACAAAATTACTACATGACCCCAGGAGCGGGGACTGAAGCCTGAACCCAGCAGTGGGCTTTGGCCCGGGCAGTGGTACTTGGGGTCCCAACCCACAGTTTGAGAACCACTGATCTGGTTCCTTCCCTGCATCAGGACAGGCTTTGCCAAATTACCCCTCTCCACTCTGTAAACTGTGTTACACTGCTTAGGCCTGAGGATGGCTGGGACTCAACTGGAAAACGTCGAAGTTGTCACCAATTTGATGATGACTCCAAACTAAGCATATTGCTTCTGTAGCACTCCAAGCTAAAGTAAGAGACATGGGACTGAATTCCATTTTAGTCTAGACATATGTGACTCTGTTAACGTCCATGGAGTTCTTCTGGACTTATCCTAGGGTAACTGAGAATAGAATCAGGCCCTTGGATTGGAAATTAAATCTAGGTCTCTCAGGTGGCATGTCAGCAAGTGTGGCCTAGACAGATTACTGTAAATGTTTATTGGCATAGATGGAAATGGAAACTGCCTTGTTTTTCATATCCAGGAGTGTCCTCTAAATGAGACTAATCCATTACACAACTTCCTTCCCCTCACCCCCTTTCTGGCTTCTAAACTCTGATACCTATGTGTGTCTCAATTCCTGATGTGCATTATATATCTAAATAATAGATGTGGGAAGTGACATTAAAACTCTCTAATGAAAAATCTGTTTTGTAACTGATGCGGGGTCTCTCTTTGCAGCCTAGGAGAAGCTGTCAAAAATAGGCAGTAGCTTATGCTTCTTGGTTACAAATGCACAATCTGTTAAGTGGGAACAGTTGCAAATTTGTTATGGTGTCAGCACCTACTGTGGCTGTGGAGTAGGGAAGAGGAGCCTTCTAGTCAGTTAGTAGAACGGAATAATAGTGAAAGTTTCAAGCATCAACACTGTTCTGATCAGAAGCTGTTTATAGAAAAACAGACAGTCCCTTGTAGATTGCCCTTGTAAGTTTGTAAGGCAGTGTGTGTATAAATGGTAAACTTCTATATAATACATAAATTAGTGTAAATTGTAAATGTATTTGTAAATACTTGTGGATTGTGGTAAGGCAATCCAGCACATTAAATAAATAAGTTATTTATTTACCATGTCCTAATGATTAGCATACTGGTGGTTGTGATTCCATGGGTGAACTTAACAAAGATTTGTGAGAAGCTTTGACTATTTACCCTCTCTATCAGCCAATAAATGTTTCCATGTTACTTAAAATAAAAATGTTTACAATACTGTATAAATTGATGGAGGGCTTCTTGGCTGAAAATTTAACTTGTTTTTATTTTGTAAATAAACCCTGTGAAACTATGACTAATCAAATATTCTTTTTTTTTTATAAATCTCACTTAGCCTTTGAAACTAAAATTTGCCTTAAATAACCATTTAGATTTGTGATCAGACTTACAATGTAATTGACTCTAATGGGACATAATTCATTTAAAGTATCTTTAATAGTGTCTTTTTGTGGCTGAGTAACTGGCAGTGATGTAGAAGAGCATTTTAGATTTCTCATGGAATAATCAAGGCAACAACTTAGAGTTATCAGCATTAGGACTCCACCTCTTACTCCCATTAGAGATGCTATATATTGAGGTGTGATAGCATGCAAATTATATTGTGCCAGCTGTGAGAAAGCCAGGGCCTGAAAAGGAGGGTGATAGTACATGTCAGGAACGAATAATTAACGGAATTCATTGCTATAAGCCAGGGGTTGGCATCCTTTCATAAGTGTTGTGCGTAGTCTTCATTTATTCACTCTAATTTAAGGTTTTGCGTGCCAGTAATACATGTTTACATTTTTAGAAGGTCTCTTTCTATAAGTCTATAATATATAACTAAGCTATTGTTGTGTGTAAAGTAAATAAGGTTTGTAAAATGTTTAAGAAGCTTCATTTAAAATTAAATTAAAATGCGGACCCCCTCGGACTGGTGGCCAGAGCCAGGCAGCATGAGTGCCACTGAAAATCAGCTTGTGTGCCGCAGGTTGCCTACCCCTGCTATAAGCGATTGATGTATACTTATGCAGATTACCTCGAAAATGTTCCTTTCCTATTGCCTATGTGAATTGTATCTTAACTTCCAACTGTTTCTAACAAACTGTAGCACCTAATGTCATGCAAAAATGTACTTCCTTGGGAGAGCTCTACTTGGATTCATGACAATATTGAGATTAAGGCAATGTCAAGTAGCTAAACTCCGAATTCAGATGTTGTGCATTTCAGATTTCTACATTAGGTGGGACTAACAAACTCTCAATTAAAAAAAAAAAAAAAAAAGCGAATCCCTTCTGCAATGTCAGAAAAAACAACAGGACTGGGGTAGTCATTAGAACCAGAAAGTGAAAATAACTATTCTAGTGTTGCAGTACAAGCCTAGTGAAAGGTGAGAGAATGTTTCTAAGCTTTGCTAGTGAGTCATAGGCCAGAGTTATAGGATCATCTAATCTTACCTCCTGTATATCACAGGCAATTAAATTTCCCCCAGTGACCCTTGTGTTGAGACCAGTAACTTGTGTTTGGCTACAGCATCTCTTCCAGAAAGGCATCCCGTCTAGATCTGAAGACCGCAAGAGAAGGAGAATCCGCTCCTTCCCTTGGTTGTTTGTTCCAATGGTTACTCATCCTTAGTTGGTGGCGAGGAAGGGAAATTGTGGCTATTTTTAAATTTGAATTTGTTTGGCTTCAGCTTCCAACCACTGGCTCTTGTTACATCTTTCTCCACTCTATTACAGGTCATGTAATTGGGATTCAGATGTACCTTTTAATTCCTTGCATACGTGAGCAGATTAAATGAGAAGTGACTAGACAAAATTGAACTAATTCTGTGTAGGAGCTATTAAAACAAAATTAGCCTTTGATATTTTGCTCAAACTCCCTACCCCTGGAGATTATTTACTCCGTATAATAGACAGTTTTAAGAATGACTGCTCTTTGACAGCTCATATGGTACCAAGAGAATTCTCACTTTGCTATGTAAAGAGGGAAGGGAAGGAGAGGTTGGCATCTTGCACTTTTTCAGACTTTGCTAGTAAGCTTGTCTGAAGATGGTGGCGTGGGGGGGAAAGAAGTAGGTAAAGTATAGAGTAAATGATTCATTTCACCTACTTAATACTCGGAGCTAGTCTGGAAACCTATGCTTTTTTATTTTTTTAAAATATTTTCCACTTCCTTCAACATTAGGCTTAGATAATTAACCCTATTGACCTATCATGCCCTGCTCAGTGAGAATTATACAGGTGCGGCCTGCAGGCTGTCTCTAGTGTTGGGGCTAGTTTTGAATAGCTGTTGTGATGTGTTGAGAGTTACAGTAGGATTGTTTCTCATGCTGATGTGAGGTTTCTCTTAATAAAGTATCCCTGTGAAAGTGGGCACATGACAGTGGGATTGAGCGAATATCATTGCTCTCTGTTCTTATAGTGTCTCACATGAGGGTGGTAGTGGCTGAACATTTGAATGGAGCCTGGTTATTACCCACAGGGAGAGGTTATTCCATTGAAAAGTGTATTTGATCGTTAATAGTGTTACAGAGGCAATAATCGGAGAGACACGTGAGAATCTCTGTTACAGGCACCTTCTCAGAGCTGGGACTGTCCCTTGATATTTGGTCAAGTCCGCTGCTCTTTGCACAAAATATCTTCCCCTGACTTCAGTGACTGGAAGTACAGAAGTAGACCCTAAAGCCAGATCCTCCAGCAGCCTAGAATTTAGGAAGTCGGCTTTCCCATCGACACAAATATTCCATAATTGTACATCATGGGGGTTTCTTGGACTTTCCTGTGAAGCATTTGGTACTGGCCATTGTCTGAGCTAGATGGACTACTAGTCTGAACTGGTAGGCCCATAAAAGTTGTCATACCTCCTAGAGCTTAAATATTAAGAATATATTTACCTACCTCACAGATGTGCGGTTAGGGTTCGGTGTTTATAAATGCTTTGAGACCCTTGGACGGAAAGTGCTGAAGGCAATGACAGGTATTGGTGGTAGCCTGTTATCACATAAAGACTAAAACTAAAGCCATATTCCGGGAGTTTTTATTAAACAAGCACTTCAACCTCTTGAGCCTAACAAAACCCAAGCTCTTTTCTGTCTTCCTTCTCCTCTACTCCTCCCCAGTCCCGAATATGATGAACGTGGTTACTGGAGACGTTGCCACTCTTGAAATAGTAGTGAGAAAGCAAAAGTGGAAAGCTCTGAATGTGCTGAGTTCAGAAGGGGTTTGATATTACACTCTCTGAAGGAACAGAAGAGTGACCGTACTGAGAAGCAAATCCATGACTTGTTCTGTAGCAAAACCAATTCAAGTGAGCTCGGTGGCTCAAGGGGTGTATGCATGGGCACTTTTTCCTGGGGTCTGAATATATTCTTGTCACATGTGCATAACAAGTTCAGTACTTTTAGGGCTTCTCTAGACAGCCCTGCAGTGTGGGCTACAGAGGTGTGAGTTGCAGCTTGCATTAAAGTGTTGAGCTGTAACTGACCTGGATCAGTGTAGACCCCCTTTGTGCCAGGACTACGTTAATGTGAGCTAGGTACCTTTTAGTTCATGCTAGTAGGGTCAACAAGGAGCAGTTATAGCACAGCACTTCAGTGCATGCTGCAGTTCGCATCCCTGTGGTCCAGAGTGTGGTGCTATGTAGATAAGCCCTTAGTTTCCACTTCATTTGTGTGCATTACAGGTACTGCAAATGTGGCCACTTCTGTCTGAGGGACCAGTACTAGAATCAGGGTGGATTAAAATATTCATTTTTTTTTATTTAAATAATTTTTTCTTTTAAAAAAAAAGCTGTTTAAAAATAACATCATAATGTCAAATTTAACACCTAAACTTCAAGAGTACATACATTATTTTTTAATTTAATTTTTTTTTAAATTGAGCCCTCAAGTTTTAATGAGTTAAAGCAGTGGTGGGCAACCTGCGGCCCGTCAGGATAATACAGTGATGGGCCGTCAGACAGTTTGTTTACATTTGCGTGGCCGCCCGCAGCTCCCAGTGGCCCGCGGTTCACCGTTCCCGGCCAATGGGAGCTGCGGGAAGTGGCAGCCAGCATGTCCCTGCGGCCCGCACCGCTTCCCACAACTCCGATTGACCAGGAACGGTGAAATGTGGGCCACTGGGAGCTGCGGGCTGCTGTGCAAATGTAAACAAACTGTCTGGTGGCCTGCCAGTGGATTACCCTGACAGGCCGCAGGGTGCCCACCACTGAGTTAAGGGATGCTGCCTTTTAAACTATATACAGAATTAGGGGGAAATAGCATTAACATTTTAGGTCTGCTCAAACTTTATAAATGTCACAATGTAACGTACTGCATTAAGTGTCTATATTATTTACATTCTTTACAATTAAGTGAGTGCTGACATTTACATTTTTCCAAATGTAAGTACTTCCAATTTCCTTTGTGCAGAAAAGCTTTTGCCTTAATTACGTTTGATTTCAGTGTCGCTACCAGATACAGAAAATGGAGAAACTGGTTATGAGTTGAAAAAGCAGGGAAGTTTGTTTTCCTCAGCCAATTTTATGAATAAAAACCAAGTGGAAGAGGATGAGATCTACTAACTCTAAAAATCTGAAGGCCATGGGACTATATTTTCAAAGGCATTTAAGGTGCCTTAAAATGTAGATAGGCACCTACTGGGATTTTTTTCAAAAGTGCCTAAGCAGGTTGGGTGTTTTCATTTCAGTGGGAGTTAAACACCCAACCTGCTTAGGCGCTTTTGAAAAAAAATCCCAGAAGGCACCTAAATACTTTTGAAAACCTGGCCCAAGGTGATCAGAAACAATCCACCAGTTCACTACCTACAGATACTTGATTGTTAGTAAATCTGTTACTTTTAAATGCAACTCATGTGTTTATACATCTTGATAAACAAACTGTTTCCCCCTTATGTATCAGCATTTCTAAGGTAAATTTATTTAACTAATAAAAAAATCAAGTTTTTTTTAAAATGCTGCAGATCAATATATTGTAATTGTTACCAACCAGTGGGATTCAACCTTTCTTTAGGAAAATAACAGAAGTAGAAGTGAAAAACAAGATTTAAAATCTGTGATTTTTAAATCAAAATTTCCTGCTTGCTGCTTTAAATCATGACTAAAATTAGTGTTCTACATTGTTTTGATTTAAATCAGTCTGCCCTGACCAGAATGGGCCAAAGTGTGTCTTGTCAGAACTCTGCGTAGGAGCACTAGATCACACTATACTTGGATAGAGAATTGACTCTCTCATTTGCAAGAGCACTGAACTCTATTAAAATTTTGTGGGTGGGTGGGTGTGATGGCGGTGAGAAGGAAACAAACAAGCAAAGTCTTAGGCTGTGACTACACTACAGCTTAGATCGATATAACTTACGTTGTTCAGGGGTGTGAATAAACCACATGATGTAAGTTACACTGACCTAAGCGCTGTTGTGGACCACGCTGTGTTGGGGGGAGAGCTTCTCCTGCTGACATAGCTACCACCGCTTGTTGGGGGTTGATTAATTAAGTTGACAGGAGAGCTCTCTCCTGTTGGCTTAGAGCGTCTGCACTAGCACGAGCATTGGTGCAGCTGCGCCGCTGTAAGCTCTGTAGTGTAGCCATAGCCTTCGTCTCTGGGCCAAATTCTGGCCCTAGGATGGCCACATTATGCTGAACTGATGATGCAAAGCAGCCTTAAAGCTGACTTAAGCAACTTCCTAGGAATTCTTCTGTTGTGTGGGGGAGGGAAATCCAGGGCTGGCATAAGAATGTTGTAGCTGGCTCTGTGCACTTCAGCCATGACCTCCACCCCCAACATGGGCATGGTCAGAGAACCAAAATGTCTGGCTGATCTGTCTCTCTGCTGTGAAGCCACAGTCATCTGAGCATAATAGAGAGTGACCCTGAGACAACTCTGTTGTGTAAGAGACAAGCCTACTGGCCTCTGAAATAGGACAGTGCAAAAATGGTTTATAGGCAAAGCCAGCTTTTGCCCCCCTTCCCCAGTTCATAAGAATAGTCATGCTGGATCAGACCTGTGTCACATTGTCTCCAGTATCCTGTCTCTGACAGTGGCCAACACCAGATGCTTAAGAGGAAGATGTAAGAACCTTGCTGTAGGCAGATGTGGGATAATTTTTCCCTTACCATTGGTCTCATACTGATCTCTAATGAGTAGACGTTGACTTAAACCCTGAAACGTGAGGCGTCGTTCCATTCAACCTTTTTGTTAGCATTAAGTCTAGGTTTTCTTGTTATCCATGTAAATGGCTAATCCCTTTTTGAATCTTGCTAAATCCTTGGCCTCAATGATTTAATGTGGCAATGAGTTCCACAGTCTGTCTGTCTGTGGAGGGGAAATCCCTATTTCCTCTTAGTCAGTTTTGAATTTCCCACCTCTAATTTAATTGACTGTCCCTTGTTTTTGGGTTCCGAGATCTCCCTTTTTTATACCATTACTTATTTCATATGCTTTTATCATGTCCCCTCTCTTTTTGTCTCTTAAAATAACAATCCCAATGTTTTCAATCTCTCTCTTCATACAAAAGTTTTCCTATGTCCTGGATCATTCTTGTTGCCTTTGTCTGAACTCCCTTCTAGTTCCACAATATCCTTTCATAGATGGGGTAGCTAATGCTGCACACGCAATTCCAGATAAGGCTGCACCATTGACTTTTATGATGGCATTATAATTGTTTCCATTTTATTCTTCATTGCATCCTTTATGAATCTCATTTATTCTTTTTTGACCACAGCTGCACATTGAGCTGTCTACAACTCCTCCACCCCCTTGAGCTGTGGGAACCCACGGTTGATCCAGGATTTGGAAACAGTGACCAAAAACACTGTCCTGTGGTTAGAGTTGTGAAAATCTCTCTCCTTTAAACTTTGTTCTATATATATATTCATTAAGTTTGACATAGCTTCTTGTTCATGTCAAACTCTGGAGCTTGTGGTAGGTTGTGAAGGGAGAGGATAGTTTAAAATTCAATTCTCCTTGCTCAGTGTGTTCTATTTATTTTAAACTGCAATTGTTTACCTACTTAGGGGTTTCTTATTCTTTCCACCCACCCCTGGAGTGATGAGGTATTAAAGGTTGGATGTGTTTGTTTAGGTGCATAAACATGGCTATATGACTCCACAGCTTCTGTCAAAGTTCTTTGCCTTCATTTCATGAATTCTTAAATAGGAAAGAAAGATGGAGGCAGAGGACTTCTGTTTTGGGCCAGCTGTGACCAAAAACTCCAGCAGACAATAGTTAACTATCTATAAATATTAGCTTTTCTGCTCTGTGTCAGCATATGATAATGCAGAGGCTCTCTAGAAAGAACTCCAAACTCCTCTCTCTGACTGTAAATAGGAGGAAGGCATTTTGGCTGCCCTTGCTCTTCCAGGTGGGAGTTCTCTTCAGAGCCTTTCAGTGCTGCTCCGAAGAGCGCTACAGTCTCATAGGAGAATGTGTGGGAATCCCTACCTACACAGAGTATTTATTTTCTCATTTATGTGGCTGTTTTTTAAATAAAATGTTCTCAAATAGAATATGAAAATACTAAAGGACAATGAAACGGGTATCTGGATGGTCTGACAATAAGAACATGGACTCAGTTACAGTTAAAAATAATGGCATTGTGAAATTCCATTTTGTGTCTCAATTATTTCCAGGTTTGTGTGTGTGTGTGTGTGTGTGTGTGTGTGTGTGTGTTTTTTTTAAATGAAACTGAGGAGAAGAGGTTTGGTAGGTCTGTATTGCTGTCTCCCAGCTCTGACAACTCACCTGGGATTCTGAAGTCCACAATATGTTCTTTCTCATTTATGCCTCATTACCAGTCTTGATATTCTGCACTCTGTTCCATCTCATTCTCTTCAGTGTCCCTGTAAAGAAAACATCTGTTGACTCGTAAACCAGGTTACAGTGCACTTCACACAGCTGTGTTTGCTCTGCAGTGCCAATCTGGAATAGAGGTTTGCTCTTCCCTAAGCAGATATAACAGAGTAGACACAAGCAGAAGATCTGTTGAGAAAGAAGGTGCTTAATTTAAATTATTTTCTACTGAAGAGAGAATGCATGCTGAGGTAAAGCCTAGTGCATTGTTTGAGCAGAGTGAATAACTGATAAAGACTCATTGACTGGAATCTGGCATCTTTCTGAGTTCAGATTATCCCCAAATAAACAAAGATTTGTCATTTTGAAATTTATAGCCTCAGGAGTTTTTTGTTCAGGTTTGACATCTTAACTCTGAAATTTGAGCTCTGCTTTGTTTTGACTTGTCACATAGTTGCACGTAGGGTGTGTGCACAAGTGTATGGTGTACCTACTCTGGCTTCCCTTAGGATGAGCTTGCTTTGTAGTTAGGTTTGTGGTGCCAATGTTCACAGACAGTGAATGTAATTTTAACAGGATGAACTTCTAAACAGACTTAGCTTTTAGTTTTGTAGTAGCACAACACAATTACACGAATGTATGCAGAAAGGATGCCACAATGGTACAAAAATGGCTGGGGTAATTAACAAAATCTTGAATACATTTTAACTTCTGTTTTGCATTATTAGTCCTGCTCTAATCATTAGACACTTCACATTGATTTATTGTGAAATTTTTTTTTCAACTTCCCTCTCCCAGCCTCCAAAAAAACTTCTAAGACACTACATTCTCCAGCTTCTTATTCATCTGCTAAGTAGCATTTGTTTTTCCAGAAACTGTGGGCAAACTGGGCTTCCTCCCAGGACTACCTGTAGGATTGTCTTTGATGTCAGATAAGAGGAACTAAAATACTTATGTATTTTATAATAGTTACAATATGATTATTATAAAACTCAGCAACCTATGTTTTTTGTTGTCATGGTGTCATCAGTACACCACAGTTGGCTAGTGTTTCTTTTCTCTGATTTTTAAGAGGACCTAATATGGACCAGGTTCTGGAGTGGAAACTTTTTCAGCCTTCAACTGAAGGCTGGTGGTGTCAGAATCTTTCACAAATATTTGTCTGCCATGAGCTTATTTCTCTTCAAGTGTTCCACCATTGGTTCATTTCCCCCTGTGGTAGCAATGGTGGGAGTGCTAGTATAGCCCAGATGCTGACAGCCCCTGGCATTTTTAGTACCATGTTGGATAGGTGGCTCTACTTGAAACATCCGTGGCTGCTAGGGTTGCCACCTCAGAGATACAGAAAAAATCGGCCACTGGCCACCCCATCATCAAAACCTGGCCATGGTTCACCCTTCCCCTTGCACCAGAAATGGTGCTAGTGTTGACTTCTAGCTAATTATTACTGAAATATTAGAGTCATTTTACATGCCTACAAAACCTCCACAATACTTTATCCTAACATGGCACCACAGTCCAGACTAGCAGGGGTATGAATTGTAGAGCACTCTAACGTGTCTCAAGTGGGGATACTCCCCGGTCCCCATCACGTTCCAGCAAGGCAGTACAAAGTGACTCTCTGCTGTCCTCTCCATTCTAGCAACAGTGAAGAAACTTAAAAACCAAAGACAATCTGTGTGTACGCACTGGGATTGATTTTTATCATGAAGTTGTGGAAATAAGGGTACGTCTTCACTACCCGCCGTATCGGCAGGTAGCAATCGATTTCTCGGGGATCGATATATCGCGTTTCATCTAGACGCGATATATCGATCCCCGAACGCGCTCATGTCGACTCCGTAACTCCACCAACGCGAACGGCGGTAGCGGAGTCGACATGGGGAGCCGCGGACGTTGATCCCGCGCCGTGAGGACGGTAAGTAATTCGATATCAGATACTTCAACTACGTTATTCACGTAGCTGAAGTTGCGTATCTTATATCGATTTTCCTTCATAGTGTAGACCTGCCCTAAGTGTTCACAAGCAATCCGTGCCCCACAGACAGTCTGGGTTAGGGAATGACCACAACAGCCATAGTTCTGCAGTACATAGCCATGATCATCCCCCGGTGGACACAGGGCTTGATCCTGGTCCCATTCAGTGACACCCATTGGCTAGAATAGTGCAGGATCAAGCTGCCTGAGACCACAACATCCTAGGAGTGAGAGGAGTTTCTTTGAGAGTAGTTCTCTTTTTCCTTTTATTTCCAGAATTGTCCCTTTCCCCTCCTCCTTTCTCTTGAGATGCTGGTGACTGCACAGACTCCATTTGGCGTAGAGAATCCTCTTTTGTATGAAAAAAGAAAAATATCTTTAATCGCCTTCAAATATAAGTGCTCTCTGTTAGCTGGAGGCTGAAAGGACAGCAGGAGCTGAACAGTAAAACTCTTGGCACCTAAGCTGTGACAAATGGGCAAAGAACAGGGAAATCCAAGAGGTTCACTTGTTTTGTGAGGAGCAAATGTTAGGTGCATGTGGGTCTTCCTGTGAGGTAGCTCTAAACACCTGTCTAAACACTTCTCGCCTTCATGTGAAGTTGGTGGTAGACTGAAGTCATAGACTGACAGAGAGTAGCTTACAAAATGCTAGTGAGCTGAAGGGGAGAAGGAGTGACAGCCTGGCAGCTGTTGCTGCTTTTGAAGTGAAGGCACTAGGGGCTTCTGGGGGAGGGGAGTCAGAGAGAGTACAATACGAAGCAAGATGTTATAACAGAAATAGTGGAAGAGGCTGTCCTCCAACTATTAGCTGAAAAAAAAAATTGTGAACTTCTAATGACTAGATATTTTCCCCCTTCTCCAAACAATTCATTTATTTACCTCAAGCTGTCACTTTACATTATAGTGGTCCTAGAGCTGTGTTTATTGAGCAAGTTGCAGAAAATGATAACCTCTCTGCAACCATCTGGGTAAAAAGTGAATAATTGGGGAGTGGTTTTGTATTTACTACGACTTCACGCAAACGGCACACCATAGTTATGTTCCACATTAATGGGACACCAGACATTACTCCTTGTGTTAGCATTAACGCTGAAGCAGGACTAACAGGAGTGGTAGGTAGGTTCTAGTTCTCTAGTATGGAAGAATTATTCAGGCATCTATAGCCTTGCCTGTCACAACAGTATTGAGTGCTTATGAAAATGCTCTGTAGAAAGCACCCCACAACTTCTTAAATTGCTGTAAAGCAATTCTTCTTAAATTATCTAAAATAATCCTCTATCCAAGATACTTAGTGTCAAGATGGATAGAGGCCATGATTAAAAAGAACTTTTAAAAAATGTACAGGTTTCTGGTTCTTTACTTCCTATTTTATAGCCTTAATTTGCTAGAATAGATGTTTTGTATTTGCTTCTCTCATTTTGTTTCCCAGTTGCTAGTAGAATTTCAGATTTTTACATAGATCTTCTCTAATAAGAAATTTCACACTTAGCATGTTCACTTGTACTAAAAATAAGTCCAGGGCTTCATTAGCATTCTTACTGTGAGAACAATGCAAGCCGAAACACTAAACAGATAAGCAAATAGCCCAGTCTGTAATTGGAATCAGTATCACCTTCTGATATGTTGAACTTCCACAAGTCAGGAAAGCTGAAGTGCTAGGACCAGACTACATTCCATCAAGGTTTGCTGTTTGAAGTCAGTGGGACTTGTGCTCTAAAGTCATTTTAGATGCTTCTGAAAATCCCACCATAGGCTCCTGTATATGGGCATAGGCGCCTAATGTTTGGTTAATGTGACTTCTTACAGGTCAGAGGCAGAAGGGGTGTGGGGTGGAGGAATGTGTAGTCTTTTATTTTTTATCTTAAATAGATTTAAAAAACAACAACCCCCGAGCCATTCAGTACAGGGGCCTATTATATTAAGCCCTCAGAATGTGGGTGGTAGAAGTTCAGACTCTGGCATTATGTGATTGGACATACAAACATGAGTCCTACTGGAACGTAGGCCACTCTTTCTTCATGCCCTCAACTGAAAATAGTGTGTGTGTGTGTGGGGGGGGGGGGTTGGGGGTTGGTCAGTTTGCTCAGAAAATGAATCATTTCCCCTTCCCTTCCCTCTCTTCTCACCCCTTTCCCCCCGAGTAAAAAAATATTTAATTTGGATTGATGCTCCAATACTCAAAACTTCTGTTGTCTTAACTTCAGCAAAATCCATTCAGTCTCCTTTTTAGCCAAAGTTGGGGTGTAGTCGAAATAAAGCCTCACATGTGACCAGCCGCCTTTCTAATCCTATTGCTGCCTTAAGAATTCTTTTATTCACTAAGAGAGTTTTCAGTTTGCAAAGCAACATCTGAACCTGGATTCAGTAGAAAATAATTAAGGCAGCAAGCTCACATGTGAAGACTTAACTGCACAACATCCCAGCTCTTGCTAAAGGGAGACTGGTTTTGCTGAAATTGAGAAAACAGAAATGTGAAGTATTAACAGGCAGTTCCATGTCCACCCATGATGGGTGCAGTAACTTTTTAAAAACCTGCCAAGGACACAGGCCAAATGGAGTTCCATGTGATCCTGCTTACTGATAAGCTTCTGAGTACACCATCCTATCTATCACCTCTCCCTCTCCATCTTCATGGTCTCAATCATGTCTTTTGTGTGAGCACCGTCTTGATTGAAGGGATTAGGGTGTTTTGAATCTTTAACACTAACTTCCTTTATCCCTATTATTAATCGGCTGTTGAAGTTAAATAGGTTTTAAAACCCTTGTTAAATAGGCTGACAAAAAAAAAATCCCCTCAGTTCCTCTGCGGTTGTCATTTCACTAACTCTTAGCGTAGATATCCTAGCTTTCTAGGATAGATTGGCCTGAATTTGAAAACAAGCAGGATTTCATTTTTCAGGTGGTATGTTAGAGGAAGCTTTCAGGCCTTGCTCATACATAAATAAACAAAAGTGGCATTAGCTCAACTTTTTTTTCCCACTAAAGTCATCTTTCAAAACCCTCCAAATTTCAGAAATTATGAAAAAGCAGAGAGAATCCCTATCTGCCATCTGACCCTAGTTAGACTATCCAGATACCTTAACACCATATGGCTTCAGCTTCTGCACTATGAACCACCCTATGTCTGTACCAATCATCTACTGCATACGTGCTAGCAGCTTGGTAGGAAACTAGCCGCCTGTTCACCCGCCCTTGACAAGACAGCAGTTTCCTCTCTGTGGGGAGAGGAAGGATGGCCTTGTGATTAATTTAGAGGTTGGGAGATAAACTCCAGATCTCTCATCTCCTTGTACTTAGAGATGTATAACTCCATTGTTGTCTATGGTGTCATCTGTGATATACACGAGAACATGGCTACCAGGTTTCTGGAATTTGTGATGTTCCTGACTTTGGGCAGGTCACTTTGGCCTCTTTGGCTCCATTTCCTTATGTGTGAAATGGAGAAAATATTCCCCCGTGTCTCTTGTAATTTAGTCTCACTAGATCTCTGTGAAGGACATAGACCCTAACAGGAAAGATGTTCATATATATGAAGTATTCTTGCTGTAGCATTACTTACACCATTTGACCTTTAGATCCTCTTCAGTGCCAGGTGTTGCAAATTATACAGCCTTTTAAACTCAGGCTAAGTATGCTCTCTGTAAATGAAGGTAGGTGTAGTTTAAAGATGCATGTCCTTTCTCTTCCTCCTGGAGGCAATTCCAAAATGGAGAGTTTTTAGTTGTCATGTTAGTTGAGGCAATGTCTGCCTTGTATGGAGAGTGCACCAGCATCTGAGGACAATGCTAAGGCTGCATAGGTTGCTTGAACTCTCCTTTTCCATACTTCCCAATGTCAGACTTGTGGTTTTATTTGTTAAGTGTAACACTAAACTTGAATTTCCTGGTGTGTGTGTGTGTGTGTGTGTGTGTGTGTGTGTGTGTGTGTGTGTGTGTGTGTGTGTGTGTGTGTGTGTGTGTGTCTTTTCTTCAGTGTTCTATTAAGTCTCTCCTTTCCCCCCCTCTCTAAATTACTTATGTATTTACAACTTTAATTCCAGCTTAAAGGCTTTTGAGCCTCTGGGAATTGTAAATGATTTGCATCACAATACAGGCCCATGAGAGCTTTCCAGAAAATGTTAGAAATGCTAAAGAAATCTATCTCGCACTGAATGTTACGCTGTGTGGTTTTTCTTGTGTGTCTTATTTTAAAACATGGATCCAATTGGACTGTGGCAGGTTGGGAGGCATGCCTGACAGAAGTTGGCAATACCTTTTGTTGAGCTGGCTACCAGAGATCACTTTAAATTAGAAAAACAGGAGTACTTGTGGCACCTTAAAGACTAACAAATTTACAGACTACTCTTTAGAAGTAACTGCAGAGTAACAAGTGCATCCCCAGTGGGAGTGTAAGGAATTTAGCCCTGTTCAGCCTGCAGTGAGAGATTTTCAAGGACATTCAGAGAACAAATGCTTTACTTCTTTGAAGCCTGGGAATAAACACTCTAAGAGATTGGTCAGGGGAGAAACAAGGAACTTGTTGGGTGAATTTGCCCAAAGGTCAACATAAAGTCTTTAAGGTAGAATGAGGATGGAAACTTATGTAATGATTGACTCTGTGGAATATTCCTTTTAACACCTTAAATCAATCAATTGTTGTGTCTTTTAATTATGGGTTCTTCACAGAGGAGAACCGCTGTGGATTTCTTAGCTGGTTGTGCTTTGCAAGTCATCCTAGCAGAAATCTGTCTGAGTTGTTAAACACCATGCTAATAGACATTAGTACTGTGAACATATTAGACTATGAATGCATCTAAGCCTAAGAGTGAATGATTAGAGATGTAACCCCTGGAGCATGTTGAAAGGGGTGTACATGCATAATATTTTTTTAGTGGGATGGGCGTAAGGAAGCAAACACTTTATATTAAAAACAAAAAAACCCACCCCTTCCTTTAAACAAATGAATTCGACAGATTCTTCATTCTCTGATATTTAAAAACTTGTTTTACACATGTTTTTAAGCCTCTCTTTGTTTATATATAAAACATTTTGGTATTTTACAAAGAGAGATGCAAGTTCAGGACCCTATTGACTGAAAGATCACCAAAGTATGAGTTCTGCAGCAACCTTTAGAATTAACTTTGTTTCACCTTTTCCCCCCCCAGTCATCAAAAGTCGGCTTCTTGTTTGTCACTGGCAAAGTTTCTCAAAATGCATTATTGTATCTGAGGTTGAGGCCTTTAATAAGTAGCTTCAGAACTTTGAAGGACAAAGGGGGGGGGATCCTTAATTTTTCTCCTGTTTTTAAAAAGCTACCGCTATAATTCTCAGCTGACGAAAATGTCCTGCAACTGCTTTCCTGCCTGATGATAAACTTCTATCAAGTACCAAGAGAAGAAATAAGTTCTGTAAAACCCTCCTGTTCTGTAAAACTCTACCAGACTGTAGGTGCAAATAGGCTATCTTCTCTTACTCTTCCCCTGCCCCCACCCTGTTTCTCAAGATGTCTGGAATTTAATGCTAATTCCCAATGCAACTGTGACAGCTGGTTAGTGTCCATAGTCCTTGTATGTTTAAACTTGTATCAGGAAATGATTTGTCAGAAGATCAAAGCACTGGTGGGGTGAATGAACTTTTTTGCCAAACCACAGGTTTGGCCTGAATGTAAATATTGTCTGATATTTCGGAGGACTGCCAGTGCTCTTGATGCGAGAGTGATTTCTGGCTTACTCTCAGATTACGCTCTGGTTTACATGACTAATTTCATATAGCAGCCTGAGCGGACTGTCAGAGCTGATAATTTGAAGTAAGGCTA
The DNA here is from genome assembly GCF_016161935.1 of Mauremys reevesii. Lineage (NCBI taxonomy): Eukaryota > Metazoa > Chordata > Testudines > Geoemydidae > Mauremys > Mauremys reevesii. The sequence continues at coordinate 89,826,826 of NC_052628.1, read as the reverse complement.
GATGAATCAATAGTTGCATGCAGATTGGCTAAAGGATGATGACATCTCGTTTAATTTATCATCTCTTGAGTGAACTCTTAAAACATCAGTCCAAGTTTCCTAGTGTTGGCGATGCTTCTTATTCTTAAAGCCCCTGCCCTTGAGGATCTCAAAGAGCGGGTGTAAATAACTTTTATTACATCGCCCTTGGGAAGTTCTGTGATCCCCGTTTTACAAGTGGGGAAACAGTTTAGCTCCTGATCCTCCATCAAAGCTTGTGTGGACACGGCCGCTCGTGAGCACTCATTCCAGGATGCGAGTATGAGATGGGCATGCACGGGACCCTTGAAAGGGATTGTTGAGTTTGCAGAGAGCATGCATATGCTGAACAATGGGGATGCACACGTGGGCTGAGTTATCGGTGAAACTGGTCAGCATTTTCTTGAATGTGTTAGAAATTTCAAAATGTGAAAATAAACTTACCCTGATTTTTTTTTAAGTTTATTTGAGGGGTGGGAGTTCAATTTTTTTCACTCCAAGTCTCTACCTGTGGGCATAGCTCTATGGCTGAGTACACACAGATTATCTCCAGAACTGTGTAGGCCCTACTCAGGCCAAACTAGGAGTGTATATACTAGGGAGAGTTGAGGCAAGTGTGAGCCAGAAGGCAAAGGCAAGGGTGTGGTCGTCACTTAACCTCCTTTGGCTGGTGCATCAGCTACTGGTGTACAAAAGAGAAAGTAGCTGAGCTGGACACTCTTTTAAATAAGGCTGCGAGTCTTTCATGGAGCTCCCGGAAAGACACGGAATCCATGACTTCTGCAGCGCCAGGGTGGCTGATCCCAGGGCTGCCCGAGTAGCTGGGACGGCCACAGGGCCAGCTGCACTGTCTGCTGCTTGGGCGGCTCCAGGCAGCTGGTCCCCGGCACTGCCCCAGAGCAGCAGTGGGGCCCCGGGCCACACACCCGCCCCTCCTAGCATCTAAGATTTAGTTAGGGGTATTTTTAGTCTAAGCCATGGACAGGTCATGGGCCATGACTTTTTGGTTACTGCCTGTGACTTGTCCATGACTTTTACTAAAAATACTCGTGACTAAATTGTACCCTTATGTATAACCTTTGAGACTTATTTTGCAGCAGAGCTTTTGCGAGAAGAGATTGGAGAAAGGGCCTTGAGAAGCAGGTGCAGCATCCGGCTGTGAGGGACTCTGTGCAGTGACCCAGTTCCTACCTGTTCTGGGCCTAGTAAACTGCACCCACAGCGCACTGAGGACACCCAGAGTGAATAATGTGACTTCCAAAAAAACACCAGCAATACATGAAAGCCAATTTCATTTTGAACCTGCTGGCTGTATGCCAGGAAGATGCTGAGTGCTGGATGGCCCAGCTCCCCCAAATATTACGTCTTAAAATGTGTAGGACTGATGACTCATCAGGGGGTTCACCCTAGCTGAAGAGTGCTGACACAGGCACCTTGCACATATTGGACAATGCCTGAAAGGTCTTATCAAGGTGTAGAGCCCCTCATATTTATAGGAGGCAAAGGCCTCCCCTTGGCTCACAACTTTCTTTCTTCACCCCCAGACCCTGGTAGAGGAGAACTGTAGACAAGCCTTACAGCCCACCAGACCTCTCAAGGCAGACAAAGGCTCTTGCTACAGGATGCCATTCTGGTTGCCCTGATCAGGTAGTGAGACTGTTCTCCCAAGCAAGGTGAATAAGCCTCCACAACATTGCCATGCCTCTTGGGCCTGGCGCATCTGAGGGCTAGCCCAGATTGAAGTGGAGCCGGTGAAGGCGAAAGGCATCAGGAGCCCTGGTTGCTGAGAGGAAGAAGTGGATCCCAGGATGGATGGAGGTTCACAGAAGACAATATTTCAGTTTATTAGTTCTAATAATGACTCAATCATCCTCCTGCTACTAGTGATGCAAAACAGAGACCTGCATTACAGTAGGAGGGAGTTAACGGTCAGTACAGATTGGGAAAGGAATAGCCCTAAATAATGCAAACAGGAAGAAGGGAGACTGGGTGGCCTGTGATATTTTATTGCTCCTTTGGAAGGAGCAGCAAGTTGCTAAGGCAACAGGGGGAAGGGTGTGGTTTTTTTGTTTGTTTGTTTTGTTTTTTGATGCATATGAAGATTTTTACCATGGGTCTGGTCTTCCTTCAGTCTGAGAAAGCCACTCCTTCAGTTTAGCCAAGAGGGTCCTATGCAACCCAACCCTGGTTACCAGTGTGCCCCTCAAACTGCAGTATTGGTGAGGTCATTCACGCTTGTGGAGCAACCAGGAAGGCTACAGCTGCAGTTTGTTAGCCTCTGTAGCAACTGTCTCCAAGTTTAGTTAAAATATGGCTCTAAAGATATGTACAGGCTCTTAACTTTGCCCCCAGCCCTTTTATTTTATTTTATTTTTTTAAATCTTCTTAGCTTTCTACTTGTATTACAGTAGTGCCTATGGGCTCTAGCCCCATTGTGCAAATGTGTAAGAAAAATATGGTCTTTGCCCTAAAGAGCATGTCCCTTAATGTCTAATATTAAAATGGGTTATGTTAGCCTCTGAACTTCTGTTCAGGCTAAGCTAAGCCCTGTTTGCTTAGCTATGCAGGTATTTAACTGATTGTACCTGCAAGATAATTGACAAAGACTTGTTTTCTAACTGGGGTGCACAATGAAGAGGGTAGGAATAGAACTTGGGTCTCCGAGATCCTGTGTGTCTTTGTGTAACTCATTTTAGGAACAAAGTTTCAGAGAAACTTGTGCATGAAACAGAACTGTCAACGTTTAACTTCTGTCTCCAGGAGGTTAGTGAGATGTACCCATGGACCTCGACAGTCTGGAAAGCTAACCTATAACTCTGTGCAACCCACCCAGTTAGGTCTTTGGTTTTTTTATTTTTTAAAGAGAGGGGGAAAAAAAGAAAAACAAAAAAACAACTTAGCAAAGAGTGCTTCTACTTCCCTCTTACCAGGTCTTGCTCCACTGGAAGGAATAGAAAATAAATGAGTCTTTCCCGATAAGGTTAAAGACATTTTGATGGTATTTTCAGAACAGATTGGTCCTCTGTTTCAATATTATCAAACACTTGTTCCCATATTAGCTGGTACTATGCTAGCTTGACATTTAGCAATACTCTGGGGGAGGAGGAAAGATGGAAGAATTAATTGGCAGCCTTCCTGCTAGCTGGTGTTGTCTTTCTTCTCAAATTACTAAGTTTAGGAGTGATTAGGAAATGTTCATCTGATAAATATAGATTTGTCAGATTTGGCCATCGTGAAACAATCTGTACCAAGTGGCATTTATTTAAAGCTTTCATGTTTAGTTCTCTTAAATCCCTAATTCTCCCCCAAGAATTTCCACCAGGGAAAGGAAGCTGCAGAACACAGGGAAAAAATGCCTGGCCTGGGAAAGAAATCCATAAACTACCTTGATCATTTTTTTTTTCCAAATCCATATAGAAGACTGAATTTTTAAACTACCTTGAAAAAGTCCCCATTACGTTTACTTGTGTGGGTGTGAGAGAGAGAGAAAAATCTCTTTTGTAGCAGTTGAGGAAGGCCCATAAGGTAAGAATATCAGATTTTCTTTCATTACAGGTATACATTGATAGCATGGATGATGCAGTAAACCAATACAGAAGTGTTACACTTGAGTCGTGATGTCTTTAGGAAAGTCATCCTACAGCGGCTTGAATTCCTGTATTAATCATACCGAAGCTAGGTATCTATCTTCGTTTTTCCAAAAGATTAACAGAGTAATACACTGTAGCTTTGAAATCTGAGCTTTAAAGCATTTGACTTTAAGAATATTTTGCTGCTTTTATGATGTGTTTTTTTTTTAAACTGTGACCTGCTTCTATTTTAAAAACCTTATCATTGCTATGTGCTAGAATAAAATGGGGATTATGACCTATCAAATATGTCTGCTGCTGTTTTCCTTGATAACACCAAAAGCTTTAAATAGCTTTTGTGGAACACGGTAGGTGGCAAATAGTGTTTCCATGATTTGTGAAGAGCTCTGACTTAGGCAAGAGTAGAGAATATGGATGTAGTATCTTAGTTCTGTGTATGTCACCAGAGACTGGGTGATGGGTGCCGCTTAGAAACCTAAATTAATGAAATAGTTGAATTTGCTAGGCAGAACTTGCAAACTTATTTTGCAGTCTAATGTAAAGATGTTAGTGCCATGTAAAGCATTAGGGAGAGCGAGGTGTGCAAACAAGCCTTCACCCATATTCGCTCCTGCATGCTCAGTTAATATAGCAGGTAGCCTGCTGGCTCTGGTAGAGCTTCATTGTTTTGGGATCTTTGTAAAGCAAATATTTTGATATCAAGCTATCTTTCATGCAATATGTTTTGTAATAACATCTGCTCTGTGGCTGTTAACACTCTGGAAAAATGAACTCCAGAACAGTTGATACAGCTTCGTGTGTTTGTGGTATATTTGATTTTTTTCTTCTTCCCTCAAGAAGTATGACCTTTATACATTTTTTGGTATTTTAAAGCTTTTTAGCTTCAGCCAGCCATAAGCACTTGTGAATGTGAGTAGTTCCTATGTCAGCTAAAGACTAGCATAAATACTTTTCAGTGTCCCTCTCTGCAGCAGCGGTCTGGTATATAACCTGTACAACAACTCTCCCGCTGCCACTGCTCTTCTTTGCTTATTGACGACATTGGCATTTCCCCATCTCCAAAGATAAAAGCATTGATAAGCAAAGATGGGGGAAATTGTTTGTGTACCTAAATCTGCAAGAAAGAAATGGATAGCATTCCTCTCATCTTCATCCTGAATCATCCATGCTATGTTCAGTCAAAATCCTAATGCATAGGTATTTACTGGAGAGCACCAGATAGTTCAGGGAGCAACATTCTTAGACTGGAAGCCCCTAACAAAGCTTTCTGTTTGCTAGAGAACAGGTTATGAAACAGTGGCTTGAAGATAGGTAGCGTGGAGTTACTCACTTTTTCACATTTTTAGTAGATCTTGCAGATGTTTATGTAACATGTCTAAGCTTGTGCTGGAATACAAAATATTCTAGCCACAGGTAAGCTGCTCACATTACTTCTCCAAACAAAGCAGAGAACCTTGATTGCCAAGCCAAAAAGTAGTTCTGCACTATGACTTTTCCTTAGGAACCCTCCAAGTTATTCTCCTGTCAAGCAGTTTTCATGCTGGAATTAAAAACCCAGCAGTAACTCAGTAGTTAGAAACCTCTTCACTTGAAATACAAATGCAAGAGAGAAGCCTACTTTTTTTTTTCATAACTGCAATTAAAGGGTTACAACTAGAGTTGGTGGGGTAGTATGGATTCCCTTACCTATAATAATTTCCATAGTCTCTTGTTCGAAAACAAGGACTTCCTAAACAAAAAAAAGTGCATCTAAAATATTGGATGAAAAAGCTTCAAATCATATGGAAGTTGCTCTTTTTTTTTTAATGCTAAGTTTAGACAAGGTTTAAGTGTGGTGACTTGTCAACTTTGGCAGATTATTTTGAAAAATTCTCATAATTAAATTCCCTACAGACTTAAGTGATGTGAAAAAGATATTTAAGGTTTTTGTCTCTGGTGAAGAATCCACTCTTTCCAAACCTAGAAAATGCTCATATCATATTAATTAATACTAGTCTGTGCTTACATGCTGCCCTGGACAGACCACCTCAGATATGCCTTTCCTCCAATCCCACCGATACCATGAATCCTGCAAGAGATCCATCACAACGGGGCTCATCGCGTCCAACTGGCAATGACAGTTCTTATTTTCAGACCACCTGAGGATTTCAACCCGTCAACATGCAACCACTTCTGTATCAGCTGACACAATGTAACTGTACAATCAGGCACTCCAGCACAGGACTGCTACTCCTCAAAGACTGGTATTTTGGATGGGCACCTTTTCAGTGTCAGTTCAATCCATTCTCAGCCAAAGCAGGAAGGCTTCTACCAGGAGATGCTACGTGTCCAAATAGAAGTGTTTCTCCTCTTGGTCATGACAATGCCAGTTATCTCCAGAGCCTGCTGGGATTCCTGCTTACCCTTAAGACATCAGACCTCTGTGTTAGTTCTCTACCAGTCCATCCTGCAGCAATCAGCACTCTTCATCCTCTAGTCGAGGACTGTGCTATCTTGACTCATCCTGTGATGACTAAATTCCTGAAAGGAGTTGTTAGAACTTTCCCACCATTGGTGAAGTCCTTTCAGTTCTCACCAGACCTCCCTTTGAACTGTTATCCATCTGTTCTATGTTGCCTTATAGCTGCCAGCTAGGAGGGTAAGCGAGCTGAGAGCACTTGTGGCAGATCCTCCATATACCATCTTTCATAAAGAGAAGGTCTCTCTTCTTCTCCACACAAAAGTCATCTGTAGACGTGCAGACTTACCCCATGCAGCACCTCCTGCTGGTGACTTCCGGGAATTAGCTCATTCCAGCTCTGGAGCGCCCTCCGCAGGCCGGTGATCTGCCTGTCCTCTGGCTCCCCATGTCCCTCCCTGGACCCCAGTGCCCTTTTAACTGGGGTGCTGCTCCCTGGCAGTACCGCACCAATCTGGGTCGCACCTCCCTGGGGAACCCCCAACCCACTATCCCCACTTTGCCTCAGTTTTGGCTACTGCCCAGTCTCCATCTAGCCCCCGTTCACTGGGGCAGACTGCAGTATTAGCCACTCATCATAGGCAAAGGGGTTTGGACCTGCTGCCTTTGCCTACTCCTTGGGCTGCCCCCTGCAACCGCCAGTACCTCTTGGCCTTATGCTAGGCCACAGCCTGGGGCTTTCCAGGCAGGAGCTCCCCAGCTCTTCTGCCTTTCCCCATCCCTGCTCCACTCAAGTACCCTGTGTCTCACTCCCTATGGCATGGCCCGGGCCCGGGCTTTCTCCTTCTACAGGCAGAGGGAGACTGCTCCTTCTGGCTTCCCTGGCTTTTTTATACAGGCCAGCTGTGGCCTGATTAGGGTGTGGCCCAGCTGCGGCCGCTTCCCCAATCAGCCCAGCTTTTAAAGCTGCAGCTTTCAAGCCCTCCCAGGCCGCTTTTTAAACCTCTCAGGGCAGGAGCAGGTAATCACCCTGCTGCTGGGGGCGGGGTTCTGTTAGCATGGGGCGGGCTTCGCCCGCCCCGTTTCCCGGAAACCCAATAGATACATCATCCCTAAAGAAATTTTGAAGTTTCATATGAAATGAACCATCCACTTAGTGTTTTTTTGGTTTTTTTCCTTCCAAAACTTCATGCCTGTGATTAGAAGAGAAGGCTTCACACGCTAGACATCTGATGGGCACTGGCCTTTTATCTATAGAGAACAAAAGCAGTTAGAAAAATACTTAGGGGTTGTTTTTGTTTTTTTTATCACCCTGTCTGAGCTATCAAGAGGTCAAGCTCTATCTACACAGAGACTCTCTTTTTTCAGTGGATATCTGGCTGCATCAATCTTTATTACCAATTAGCTAACATACCCCTTCTTGCCTCACCCCATCCAGAGGGGTTGAGAGCCCATTCCATTAGAGTGTAAGCAACCTCTGCAGCATCTCTGTGAGCCATCTCATACACACCTTTATGAGACATTATCCATTGATCCAGACTTCTACTGCGGATGCAGCTCTAGGGATGGCAGTACTACAGGCATCCATGCTATCTGCATTCTCTCATCTGCCTCCTGTTCCTCCTATCCATTCATGTGCCTGAGTCCAGACATTTTTAGTAAGCAGTATCCATTGGTCTGTGGCTGCGCAGTTGTTCTCCTCCATGCTCCAAACTGAGGGCAGGGATATAGAGGGCAGTATGGAGCATTGCTTCTCTAGTTATTTTCCTTACCACGAATCTGAGAGATCTGCAGCAGAGGGGCTGGAGGTCAGGTAGTGGGTTACAGGTAGGGACCACACATCTAGAAGAACCTCCTGTTACAAGTAAGTAACCTCCTATTCTGAGGGCAGTCTAGACAGAGGATTCTGCGTGACTCCAGACCCAGGGTGTGAGGCTAACTAATTATCACAAGATCAGCTCACTTGAGTTGAATAAACAAGGTAAAGCATTGCAGTTTCTGCCCAGCGAGACATAGCAAACTGAGTTAGACTAACAGGAGAACTTGTTACAGAGAAAGAAGACTACACCCAAAGATTTCCCCTACCCCCTGCCAATTCCTTAGGCCAATGGTGGAGCTAAGGATTTAGTCTCCCTCTACTATGGGAAACCTTTAGATTTGTAGTTTCCCTTCCCTTCCCCAAGCCCCACCCAAGAGTATCACTTATGGGTACCTCCTACAGGATAGGTTTCAACTTCACTTGCAAGTTCTCTGCCACTGAGTTAGTGCACATTACTCAATCTCTCTTAGTTGCTAGTAGGGCTTTGTGGTGGTCTTGTTCCTTGTAAGGACAAGGGTTAGAAGTTGCATATTCAAGTCGCTAGGTTAATACCTGCGAGCCTCTGAGCATGCTCAGTGTGGATTAAATATTACCAGAAATTTAAGGAGTTGGTTGCTCATGAATTTGTTAGCAATTGCTGTCTCCTCATCCAATCTGCTTCATGAGTGCTTCAACAATATGTTCCTTGTAAGCACAGCAAGACCCACAGAGTGTATTTTTCTCACTTGTTCTTGGCCTCACTGAATGGGAATTCTGAATCAAGGAGCCAAACAGGAAGTGGGGCATGAGTGCGCTGAAGAACATGTGTGCCCTCTCAAAAGTGTGGAAGGGCTCAGAGCCACAGAGTGGTGCCCTTGCCACTGCCAAGCAGCTGTAGGAGAGGGTGGACTGGCAGGTGTCCTTGGCAGTGCTGCATGAATGGGTGCAAAAGCTTCTGTGTCTGGGTGTGTGTTCACAGGAGAACAAAGTGGCTGAATTTTGTGTCATGGCAGGAAAGGCTGCAAACCCCTGCTGGAACACAGTGCTGGCTCTGTTTGAGCTGACACCACCACAGGGGAAAGTTTAAGTATAAAAGTTCAATGAAACTTTTTTTGAAGGTATGAGAACTTTTCTTTCACACTGAATCACATAAAAGTCCTCTTAACCGATGTTTTGAATGTAATCTGAGTCTGGAGTGTCAAAGTAACTTTTCTATTCATACTGTACTACTTTGTTCATGGATCAAAGAATTTGGCAAATACCCAACCTAATTACGCATAAACTTTCTAATGTTTCAGCTTGTGTAGCACCGCCCACCTTCCCAGACAGGTCAAGTTACTGCTCCAAGCATTACGGTCAAATGATGTAGTGTGTGCTAAAGAGGCACTGGATTAACAGCTTTGTACATTTAGTTTTACTTTATATGAAATAATTAAACCCTATAGCTTTTTGTATTGGTGGCTACATTGGTATCTTGGGAAGTATTTTTGTATTTAAAGAACATCTAGAAAGAGCTAAATGGACAGAAAATAGCTACTGAGATCATGTTGTTTAAAGCAGTGGTTCTCAAAGCTGGTTCGCCGCTCGTTCAGGGAAAGCCCCTGGCAGGCTGGGCTGGTTTGTTTACCTGCTGCGTCCGCAGGTTCGGCCGATCGTGGCTCCCACTGGCCGCGGTTTGCTGCTCCAGACCAATGGGGGCTGCGGGAAGCGGCGCGGGCCGAGGGATGTGCTGGCCGCCCTTCCCGTAGCCCCCATTGGCCTGGAGCAGCAAACCATGGCCAGTGGGAGCCGCGATCGGCCGAACCTGCGGACGCGGCAGGTAAACAGACTGGCCCGGCCTGCCAGGGGCTTTCCCTGAACAAGCGCGGACCGGCTTTGAGAACCACTGGTTTAAAGAGTAGTGCTTTTTAACACCCTAGAAACCTGTAGTTAATACAGTTGTGAATTTCCTACATCAATATTTCTTTCTTTCTATGGGGAAAATAATGTACAAACTGCTATAGCAAATTTGAAAGTCCTGCACAAATGACTCTGTGATATGACAATGAGTAAGTCATCTAGAATGTCCCTAAGCACTCTGAATCTTCCCATTGATGTGATAAAGCAATATTGCAAAGCTTTACATTGGGTTTCTTGTGCCCTTCCTTTCCGGTGGTTACACTTGTGATTGAACTCTAGCTCTTCAGCCAGAGCTGGTTTACATTGCATTGTTATGTAACCTGCATATTTTATAAACCATGTCCATAAAGGGGCTTTTGCAACTTTAAGTATTTTATTAGAATACTTGGATGTCATTAAGGAAAACCAATTTAGCGGGCCATACAGTTTATGTGGAGTTTCCTGTTTGTTTACTTCTTTAACTTTCTTTTTTGGGGGTAGTACTTAACCTAGAGCTGCTAACTTTGCTTAGTGTGTTAGAACTGGATCTTGCAAATGCTATTATGTCTGCAGACCATTGTAGTCCCCTGTGTGGTGCATTCACTAGTAATCTTTGTGTTTTCCCTAAAACTGTTGATTGCAACCATGTTGGTCCTAATGTAGATGAGGTGTTGGCAGGCACTGGTATTTTAACCATGGTGGTGTCTACTGCTGTTCTTTCATAGCCTATGTAGTAGTTAGAATCCACCTACCCTCTGCTTCCTTGACTTGTGGTGGGAGAAGGTAAAGAAGGGAGGCATGGCAAGAGTAGTGTGCAAGTTTGGAGAGGAAAGGTGTTTCCCTGGAGAGTGTTAAAGTGGGTTGCATAGAGATGGTCTCCTCCCAACAGCCCTAATTTGTGGTGTCCTGCTGACAGCCAGACACTGTCCCTGATTCAGCACCTCTGGTGAGCCAGCTATTGTAGTGCAGCAGCATTACCACCAGTAATAGCCATCATCAGTGATACATGCCCCCACTTGCTCTCTCCAAATCACTGTTCTTACCCGCCCGCTTGAGCAAACAGCCAAACATTTTGCAAAATGGTGCAGCCTGGAGCTTATTGAATCCAAAAACTACGAAATTAGTGCAGCTTTAAAATTCGACAAACGAGTAGCCTCGTTATTTCTGCCTAGGTTCAGTATTGAGCACTTTCTAGAGCAGTGTGGGGGCTGGAGGAAAAAAGAGAAGGTGTGTGTTTGGAGTGCGGGGAATGGAAACTAAATCAGATACATTTCTGAGAAGCACTCCCAAATTTACCTGTCTTTCGGAGGCTTATTTACCATAATTCTTCATAACTACCCCAGAGGAAAAGGTGAGATGATGCTCAGATTTCACATATTAAAGTTGAAGATCTCAAAGTGTTTTACAAAGACAGCTAAGCATCGTTATCTGCATTTTACTGGTAGGAAATCAGTCGCGGAGGCTGAGTGACTTGCCCAAGGTTCCTCTGCAAGACTGTGCCACAATGAGATGTTGACACCAGGTCATGTGAGTCCCATTTCCCCTGTGCTAACCATTTGAGGGAGGAAGTTTGTTCTAATGGGGTGTGTGTCCTGCAGATCCGAAGTCTTAAAATTCCATTTGTCCTGAAGGCGGGGTGAGGTCTATCTGTCTCTCTCCAAGTTCCACTCTCATGTGCCCTGCAGGAAAAGTGAAACTTCAAAGCATAGACGCCAACTTTCCCTGGTGCCGGTGGGTGCTTGTGCCCCTCCACCCCTGGCCCTGCCCCGACTCCACCCTTTCCAACCTCTTCCCCAAAGTCCCGCCCCAACTCTGCTCCCTCCCTGCCCCTATTGGACCCCTTCCCCAAATCTCTGCTCTGGCCCCACCTCCTCCCTTGAGCACGCTGTGTTCCCCATCCTCCTCCCTCCCAGCGCTTGCCGCGTGAAACACGTGTTTCGTGGCGCAAGCGCTGGGAGCTAGGGGGAAAAAGAGAGCACGAGGCACTCAGGGGAGGAGGCGGAGTTGAGCTGGGGGCGGGGTGGGGATCTGCTGGTGGCTGCAGAGCCCTGGAGTATCCATGGAGTCGGCGCCTATGCTTCAAAGCTACAGGCCTTAATCTGGACAGGCTGGTCTTTCAGATATGAATCATCTGGGATGTGATTTTTTTCTTGGCACTATTTGTATTGTAATGAAACCAATTGCATATGCAACACTTTATTGTTCAGCCATGTCCAGAAGATGGTGTGTAGGGCTACCTTTTGCATTCCATGCACAGGGGAGAGCACAAAAACGAAGGCTGGGATTTTTAAAGGAATTTGAGGGAGTTAAGTACACAAATCCCCTTGGCTTTCAATCTCTTAATGTCTTTCTCTCAAAATCTCAGCCCAAATGTATTAGGCCGCATACATCCCTGAGGTAACACCTCTGACTTCCCTTGATTTACACCAGAGATGAATTTAGCACACAGTTAGCTCTCCATAGATGTGCTCCACCTTAGTTAAGCTTCAGCAGCCTAGAAGCGTATTTTAGTGCACTTCTTTTTTAACATTTAAGAGACTCTCTAAACTGCTCCATTTACAAAGTTGACTGAAATTCAAGGTTATAAATGGACAATATGGAATTTATCAGGCTAATAATAGTGCATGAACTAGCTATTTATGGCTGCTGCCTTATGGTCTTGAGGCTTTTTCCATGCTCCAGTATGACTGCAGCCAGCGTATTACAGATACTAAATAACTGCTTCTCATCAGAGCCATTTGCAGTGTTGTAGCTGCGTTGGTCTTGGGATATGAGAGAGACAGAGTAGGTGAGGCAATATATATATATATATATTTTATTGGACTAACTTCTGTTGGTGAAAGAGACAAGCCTCTGAGCCCCACAGAGCTCTTCTTCAGGTCCGTGGAGCAAAAAAACCCGTGTCTCTTTCACCAGCACAAGTTAGTCCAATAAAAAAATATTACCTCACCTACCATGTCACGTTCAGCAGAACAGCAGTCTGCCTGAAGGTAAATGTTAGCCACTCACCTGTTTCTAGTGGGCATCTGATCTAGAAATGGAAAGAACAGAATGAGCTATGGTTCCTCCTCCAACCCCAACCTGATCTCTCTATTTTATTTAAAGAAAGGCCCTCAATCTGTCATCCTGAAATAGCAGTGAAGGAGTGATGGTGTGGACGTACAGGCCTGCCCAAACCCACCAGATCAGTCTACGCTGTTATTTAGTGCAGGTATGCCTGCCCAAGCTGCAGTCACACCTTCGATTGCAGTGTAAATCTACCCGTAGTGACAGTATTGGGTGAGTGGCTGGTTGGAAGACTGATGGTTTGGGTTCTGTCTTACCTCCAGAGAAACTAGCAAGTATGCTATGAAGCTCAGTCTTAATTTCCAGGTAAAATTCTGCTTAGCACAATGGTGAGATTGTCTTAATATGTAGCACTATAACAAAGTGATGTTTTCATGCAATTAGATACCATAAAAGGTCTATCTCAGGCTTAAATGCCTGGATTATAGAAGGAGTGAAGTATTTTATAGCCCCTTTTTAAGGCAGCAAATTCCAGAATAGTGATTAGTCTATCCAAATTTGTCAGTCCAAAACACTAAGTTAGTCCTCCTGATTAATTAATGAAACCCTAATTGCAGTTTATTGTTTGTACAATCTATTGTTTTGACCCAAAGGATGGATACTTTTTTCAGGGGGTGGAGGAAAAACAAAGGGTAGTCTAAGTAAATCTTCTAATCCATAAATATAAAACTAGTTGAAAGTATGACATCAAAACTGCAAAAAAGAGCTGTTTTGAAACATACACCCATACCATTTGCCTCTCCTCAACATGTTTATGCATCAACTTCCATTCAGTAATTGTTTACAAATAAAATTTTCTACCCGTCTTGAACGGTCATGTATTGAAAGCTTTTGCTTTTGTGAATCCTCCTGTTTCATGAACTGATCCTATGTGGCTCTGAACTGCAGGCAAACTAACTATTTTAACAATAAATCACATTTATTTATTAAATTTATTGATGCAGCAGTGACCAAGGATGCAGATGCCTGGTGAATTATATGGTTAAATTCTTTTTGACGCTCTTTGGGAGATTGGCATTCAGGTGTACTGGTATTTGGCAAACCATTTTGTGGTCTTCATAGCCCTCCCCTGGTGATATTATTGAGTCAGTAAGAGGGGTGTTCATGTTGCCTGATACGGGTGGTCCCTCTTTATATACAAGTAGTGTTGCTGTCTGGACTAGAAATGTAACTTAAGTTCCTTTTTTGGTTATTGTTACAAAGTTCAGGAAGGTGGCTGACTGTTGCTAACCATGTTCCAATGCTAATCCTAAACAAGGTGAAACTGTCCTTTCCCACTCTCTCTCAAACCTCTGAGTAAATGAACTGAAACTTGAGAACTGACTCTTGTATCCAAGGTCCTACCTGAGTTTGTGTAACCCATTTACCAGCTCCATTAGTCTTTGCTGCTAAAGTAACTCATGCATTAATTCATGTAGCTGAGCTGTGCAAAGGATGTCAGCTGCACAACCTTGAGAGAGACCATAATTAAAGTCATGAAGTAATAAGATCTTCCAGGTAAAAGGTTTTCTCAATTTAAATAAGACGATTTGTGTGGAAAGAAAGCATGTTTGTCACTAATATTGCTAACACAATATCTCCGTATAGCCAGTGACTACCCAGCATCTGAAACTGCCTGTTCACATGGGGCCCAGGCTTTGTCATGTACACCAGTGTAGTGTGGAGGTAGTCACATTACCATTTTGCTTTGTTAACCTCTTAACCCACTCTGCACTGGGGGAAACAACTCCCTCTTGCCTTCCACCGTGTGTAACGGGACCTAGTGTGTCTGGTTGCAGGTTGTAATAAATACGTATGCAGTAAAATTATTCTTACTTTGTACTACACCACCCCATCGACAACTATTCTTGTTTTAATAGGTGGGTCAGTCAGAAACCAAACATGTTGTTCTTGATCCTGTGCATCTCGTCAAGTCACAAAAAGCTGAAAGTCCGTTCGCATCTTGTGAAGAGCGATGATCTTTGTACCAAGAGGCAGCATCAGTGATGGCAGATAAGGTAGCCTTGGCTTTAAGCAAAAAATATTTGCTTTGTCACTGAAACCTCAGAAAGAAACTTACCAAGTTACTTTGGCCCCAGTTCAACTTGCCTCTTAATAACTGAACACTTATGAAAAAGGGCTCCACTGCACCTTTTATTTGAAAGTCCTGGAAGGTTTTTTTGGGGATAACTTAAATAACTCCTCTCCCTTCCTGCTGTTTAAGTGCCAATGTTAAGAACAGATGGATAGAAACTGGCCATCAATAAGCTTAGGCTTGAAATTAGACAAAGGTTTCTAACCATCAGAGTAGTGAAGTTCTGGAACAGCTTTTCCAAGGGAGCTGTTGTTAGGTTTTTTACACCCAACCTGTGCTTGATCAGTTTAAGGAGGGGATGGGGTGCCTAAAATGGCATGTGGCCCATCTGCAACTGTTAGTAGCAAAAATCCTCAATGGCTAGAGATGGGGCACTAGATGGGGAGGGGGGCAGGTTCTGAGTTGCTGCAGAGTGCTCTTTCCCAGATGTCGGGCCGATGGGTCTTGCTGACATGCTCAGGGTTGAACTGATTGCCATATTTGGAGTCAGGAAGGAATTTCCCCACCAGGGTCAGATTGCCAGAGACTCTGAGCGTTTTTTTCCTTCCTCTGCACCCAGAGGCATGGGTCACTTGCTGGTTTAAACTAGAATAAATGGCAGATTCTCTGTAACTTGAAGACTTAAAATCAGGATTTGAGGACTTCGGTAGCTCAGCTGGAGGGTATGAGTGTATTACAGGAGGGAGTGGGTGAGGTTTTGTGGCCTGCGCTGTGTGAGAGGTCAGACTAGATGATCACGGTAGCCCCTTCTGGCCTTAAAGTCTGTGTCTTTTAAATCAAAATGGGGTTAAGATTGGAAAACTGGCTGTGTAAAAATGGCACATTAGTCAACAGACATCCCTCTGTATCTAGTATAGTATCTCGACTGTCTTTTGAGCATATTTTTGTTTCTACTACTCTTTATTCCAGGTAGCTGCAGTGGCTCTGAAATGCTATGATGAAGTGAGCTAGGTTCTCCTCTAGTTTGTACATCACTAGTGGACTTGTTAACAAAGGTCTGATCATAGATTCTCTGTCACTGGTAGTGAAGTAAGCCAGGCTGATTGACAAAGCTGGCAGTTCAGAAGAAAAAGATGGCTTCTCTGACAAAGAAACTTTGTGTGATTTTTATAACACAGTAGTATCTGAGCACCTTTCAGTAGTACATTAAGGGACGTGACCAGCGTCTGTCAGATATGATTCATTCTCTCTCTTTCTTTCCCTCATCTTCTCCCCAGGGGGAGAATGGTGTGGGTTGTGTTTTTTTTTTTTAAACATGTATGCGCTGTTTGTGTGTTAGAGAAGCCACGGTCCACGGCGTGTGCCTTGTCCGTGTGATGAGGTTTGTGATGCTCCTTAGTGCCTATGGGATTTTGCCTTGGACCAGCCCCTGAGAGAGCTCCATCTCCCATACCAGCAAACTTTACCTCTATTTTAGAAAGTTCCACTTTTCCAGAGAAGCAGAGTTGTGTATCATAGTCCTCATTACAGAGCTTTAGGCCATCTCTTAGATATACTTAGCCCAGGCAATTGAGTGCTTTGAAGATAAGAACTAAAACCTTGAACTTGACTTGATATTCTGTGGAAAGCCAGTGTAGAGAGCAGAGGACAGGACGCTCTCAAGACTAAAAATGTAGAACTCCGTAATGCTTCTTTCAGAATATAACCACCTGGTGTCATCTCACTTAGCTCTTCTAAAGCACTGAATTTTTTACTTTAAGAGGGAGAGAGGGATGGAAGAGGGGGATTTTTGAAAACACCCATAAAATCCTTTGTAAGGGAAAGTCGTTAATGGAGCTACAAAATGCTATAGTTCTGTAAACCTAAAATCATACAATGGCTTAATTCAAGTTTGAATTGATGCTATAGTCAAGAGTAACAACACCAAAATAAAACCCCTTTCAAATGTGCTTGACTTGATTGTAAATGTTTGACAAACTTGAAAATGTGTATGGTACATTTAAATAAAAATGCACAGACTTAAAACATTTTCAAATATAAACCAACATTGGTGTAGAGAACCATAAGATGTTTTTTCTCTTTCTAAATATGTTTAGAAAAATAAATATCTGAGTTGAGAAGGAATGACTCTGAAAATGGAGTACTTCATCCAGTGTGTCCGTTAGCTATTACTAATAGATGTACTCCTACTGCTTTCCTTTGTATTTTGAAATCATTTAGAAACTATCCTGAATAGGTAAATGTGTAATGTAAACAAAGTTCATTATAGCTGATACATTTGAAATGTTTATCAAACCTGAGGGATTGAGGGAGGGAAAGAATCCTCATCTGTGTTTTGTTTCCCAGCTTTGAAAGTCTTGAAGTTGATTAAAGGCTTTACAGTCACACAAGGGTGTAGCTTTGCCAATAGTTTATTTTTTGGTTTCAAACAAATAATAGGGCTACTCCTTGGCCTTTGTTAAATATTGGATCTCCTATATCTTACTAGAACTTGAGTAAAATCAAATGTTGTTCTAAGGTATGAAAAGGTGCCTGTCGTCATAGTTTTCTTTTTTCTTTTTCTTTTTTTTTTTTAAAGCAGCATTTGACAGGAAAGAACAGTTTTGTAGGTTTTAATTATTTTTTTATTTGTTTTTTAAAGCAACCAGGCTGAAAACGCCCCAGAAGCTGTATCAGATATTCACTCTGTACTCTTCACTTAGTATGTCCACAGTAGGAGCTCCAGGATGAAACTGACTACAACTGTGTCCATTTCACTCAGCTGTTGGGACTGGAATTGTGGTGCCTAGAGATGCACAGTTCTTTGTGTGACCCTCCCCAAACCACAATTTGAGGACTTCAATAACTCAGACATAGTTTAGGGGTTTGTTACAGGAGTGGGTGGGTGAGTGCTTCCTTTAGATCTTACAATGTCTGGGTCACATAGTGCTGGCTTTCCCCTGTGATAATAGGAGTTCAGGCAGTTTGTGCCGTGAAAAGCATTGGGGCTTGGAAAAGCAGCTGGCGGCTGGCTCCTCCTTTGCTGCTAGTAAAGGCTACTACTCAGAGGAGGAAGTGAGGAATGTGGAGCTTTCTTCGGGGATCAAAGGTGGGACTGGAGCTGCCAGATACCAGTGGAAGAGAGAAATTCCCAGGGGAGAAGAGAAGAAGGCAGCTGGTTGACTTGTGCAGGGCAGAAGAGGAACTAGTGGCTCGACTGGATGTGCAGGGGAGAACAGAACAAGGAAGCATGCACAGAGGGAGGAGAAAGGATGAATGGAAGAGAAGCAGGGAGACTGGAGAGGGGGGACATTAAATGAGCAGCAAATGCAGCCTGTGTCTGACTGTTCTTCACAAAAGACACACTTTTCACACCAGACAGCTAAGAAACAAACAAATGCTAATTCCATATAAGGCGAACGTTATTGCTTCGGTTGCTAGGTGCCAGAAGGATGTTAGGTGAGTTCAAGTAGGTGAGGAGTGAAATGCTCTCTTAAATGTGGCCCCCGCTGGAGAAGTTTGAAATGCCCTGTATTGCCCTGCTCCTTGTTAAGTTGCTCAACTGACTCTTCCCTTCCTCTCTATCTCACCCTTCCTAAGTGTAGTAAACACTCCTTGCCTTTTGCACTTGAAAGATGAAAGTAAAACATGTAATAACTAAGGCCTGGTCTACACTGGGGGCGGGAGGGCGGAATCGATCTAAGATACGCAACCTCAGCTATGAGAATAGCGTAGCTGAAGTTGACGTATCTTATCCTAGGTAGCCCAGGGCCCCTTCGTGGTTCAGCTGTCTCCACTCAGTCTCCCTGGGGTCTCTCCCCTCCAGTCCTCAGCTCAGCTCTCTCCTCTGGCTGCTCTGCTCTGCTGCCAGCTGCCCTCTGCTCTGCTGTCCTCCCTGCTTCCCAGCCGTCCTCTCCGCTGCTCCACAGACTCTGCCAGCTCCTCCAGCTCTGCTGGCTGCTCACCCTGCTGCTCTCTGCTCCCCCTCTCTGCTCCCCCACTGTCAAGCTCATGCAGCTCAGCTCCAGCAGCTCAGCTCAGCTCCAGCTCTTCAGTGATTTCAGCTCCTCAGTGGGGAGCCCCAGTACCAGTCAATTCAATTCAATTCAGTAATCTAGATTCTTATTAAAATCAAAAGTTCCACAGTGACAGAGACAGTGGCAGAGGAAGCATGGTGGGAACTCTGGCTTCACACTCACACAAGGAGCCTGCACCACCAAGTACAGATACCCTGTCCTCTCCCTCTCTTGGTTTTGGAACCCATCCCCCCCCCCCATGCCCCAGCTATATAGCAGCTGAATGAAACCCCCATCACAACAAGACACCCCATTTCCCCCCCCAGGGTGACAACATTTCATTCATTCCTCCCATCCCCCCTGCCCCAATGGAAGCTGGGGCTCCACTCAAAATAAAAAAATAACCATCCCATGCTGCTGCGGTATGCTAAGTGGGGTGGAGTGCCCAGCAAAAATAACGAATACCAAATGCACTTTTTCCACGCCCCCATAATTTACCACCAGATGTCAGGGTGGGGCTCATCCTGACTCTGCTTACACTTAGATCGAATTAAAATTACTTACTTCGTGTCCTCACAGTGCTGGATCAACAGCCGCGGCTCCCTCGTCGACTTTGCTTCCTCCTCTCGCACTGCTGGAGTTCAGCAGTTGATGGGAGAGCGACCGGGGATCGATTTATCGTGTCTACACTACACGCGATAAATCAATCCCCGATAGATCGATCGCTACCTGCCGATCCGGTGGGTAGTGTAGATGTACCCTAAGTGGCTACTTAATTGCTGGTACTAATAAAGTACTGTAGTAGTAATAGCAGTGTGTATTATTAAGGAGAGTTTTACTTAGAATTAAAATATATAGTACAGCAAGACTATTCATTTAGCAGAAACATATTTAAGAGTTTGTTTTCTTTTAATGAAATAAGTTTGGAGTACTGTGTATATATGTAACATGTTCAGATCAATATATCTTTATTTCTTTGTCACTTAATTTAAAAGGTTTAGGTATATGTACAAAAATATAACAAATCAATTTTTTTTACATGAGCTCTGCTGTATTAAAAGAGTAATTTAAATGCAGAACAGAGCTCATCACTGTATAACAAGAACATAGGGCTGGAAGGGACCATGTCTCATAATAGGGGACAGTGTGCATTCCAGAGCAATGTTCTCTACCTGAAGAATAGAGCTCAAGTATATTTTTATTTTGTGTTATCTTGTGCAGCTCCTGAAAGAAGAAACGAAAACCTTTCTAATTCCAAAGGAAACTTCTTGGCAGTGCAGGATGAATAATGGGCTTCTGTAGATGAGCAGACTCACCCCTGCGGCGCCTCCTGCTGGTGACTCCTGGGAATTAGCTCACTTCCAGCCAGGAGTGCCCTCTGTAGGCCAGTGATCCACCTGTCCTCTTGGCCCCATGTCCCTCCCTGGACCCCAGTGCCCTTTTAACTGGGGTGTTGCCCCCTGGCAGTACCCCACCAATCTGGGTCTCCCCTCCCTGGGGAACCCCCAACCCACTACCCCCACTTCACTTCAGAATATGGCTACTGCAAGTCACCATCTAGCCCCTGCTCCTTGGGGCAGACTGCAGTGTACACACCATTCATCACTGGCAAAGAGGGGTTTGGACCTGCTGCCTTTTCCTACCCTTGGCTACCCCTCTATAGCCCCAGTACCCGTCCTGGCCTTTATCAAGGCCACAGCCTAAGGCTTTCCAGGCAGGAGCTCCATAGCTCCTCTGCCTTTCCCCAGCCTTGCTCCACTCTAGGTACCTTGTCTCTAGCATCTAAGCAGCCAGGCCCTTCTCCCTCTACAGGCAAAGGGAAACTGTTTGCTCCTGGCTTCCCTGGCCTTCTTATAAGGTCCTGTTGCTCAGTTTGGGACGTGGCCCCAGCTGCAGCCACTTCCCCAATCAGCCCAGCTTTTAAGCCCTTCTTGCCCCAGCCACAGCCCTCTCCTGGGCTGTTTTAAGCTCCAAAGGGCAGGAGCGGGTAACTACCCCGCTACAGCTTCTTAAAACTGATTCTATTTTTTTTTAAATAACCAAAGGAAACTGAATCCGAGCATTCTCAGTTGTTAGAGCTCTGTCCTACTGCTTTGATTTAATTGAGGGTAATACTCCAATCTCATCAAATCTTAAATGGGCAGCTGCATGTTCTATAGCAGGAATTCTTGGACCTATTCAAAATTTTTGTTATTTTAACAATTCAAAATCCAAGCATACAGTAAATGTACTTTTAAAAATCTTACTGCATGAGAAGTGACTAAGAGACTTTTACATATTCATGGGGGAACTAGATTTATGTAAAGGATGTGGCTGAATTACAGCTGAATCTGAGCTGGAATAGCTTTTGCCTCTGAGATAGGAGAGACAATAAACTCTTAATCCTGTACCAAGTGTACATGTTGAGCCCATGACAGAGATGGAAAGAATGTCTGAGGAGGGACCTTGGTTTCGTGGCTTTCTTTTTGATATTGTGGAATAAAAATCTGTCCTGCCACTGCTTTCTGCTCTTTTAGCAGACCAGGCAACTACCAGAGGATGTCTTCTGGAATACCGGATAGTTGCTTTCTGCTCTTTGGAAAATAACTTAATGACTACAAGTACCAGGGGGTGTATCTGCACCCACCGTACTGCCTAGCATTGTATAGTGACCCAAAGAAGAGCTCTGTGTAGCTCAAAAGCATGTCTCTTTCTCCAGCAGAAGCTGGTCTAATAGAAAATATTACCTCACCCACCTATTCTCTCTAATATTCTGGGATGAATATGGCTACAACAACACTGCAAACAATAGTGTTGTCTAAATGTGTTCTGGGAAAATCTGAGTAGCTGTCCCATACTGCTTCACTGGAGTTTAGGGTACCTGTGGGACATGCACACAGAGTGACACCAATAGCATTGCTCTCTGGATGGCGTACCACGTGGCTGAGATAAAGGAAGGCCAGACCAGTTACACGAGGGGTTCTCAAACTGGGGGTCGGGACCCCTCAGGGGATTGCGACGTTATTACATGTGGCAATTGCAAGCTGTCAGCCTCTCTCCCAAGCCCTGTTTTGCCTCCAGCATTTATAATCATGTTAAATATCTATTTTAAAAAAAAGTGTTTTTAATTCATAAGGGGGGTCACACTGAGAGGCTTGCAGAGCTGTAACAAGGAATTTTTGTGTCCGAGGCAAGGGCTGGCTCCAGGCTCTTCGGCGGCGGGTCCCTGAGTCTCTGTCAGAGGGAAGGACCTGCCGCTGAATTGCCACCGCCGCTTCATTCATTCTTCGGTGGCAGGTCCTTGTGTCCCTCTCAGAGAGAAGGACCCGCTGCTGAAGAATGAATGAAGCGATGGTGGCAATGCAGTGGCAGGTCCATCCGACAGGGACTCAGAGATCCACTGCCGAAGAAGTGGCGGCAGTAGAGCTGCTGCTGAAGTGCCGCCGATCGTGGTAGGGCTGCGCCCTTCTGCTTTGCGCGCCTGAGGCAAGTGCCTGACTCTCCTCGCCCTTGCTGGAGGCTTGCTGTGTGAAAGGGGTCACCAATACAAAAGTTTGAGAACCACTGAGCTACACAGACAGACAGTTTGCTGTGCTGACGGCTTATGGAAAGGCAAACGTATTGCTAAAAGCAAGGCTTTCACAGAACCATCAGCGTCCCCGGTATTTTTTGTAGAGGGACAGTGGGTGAGCAGTGACTGTACAATGCCAGAAGCAATGGGTTTACAGTGGGGCAGAAAACTATCTTCTTGATGGTACCGCCAATCCCTTCTAAATGACAACACTTAAATCTGCCCACTCTGAAATTGGAAGTATGCTGAAGTGAAGCTTCAGTTGCAATGTGGGCAGAGCCTTAATAGAACTGACTTGTGCAAAACTCATAACTGTAGTGTTCTCACCCTTAAGGGCTGTCTATTATCACTAACTGCTCCTCGCTTTGTGTTCCTTAATTCTTTGAGACCACAGTATGATATCAAAGGATGAAACTGACTCTAATTCACTTCTAGAGCACAGGTTCTCAACCAGGAATAAGTACATGTACCCTGGGGGTATGCAGAGGCCTTCCAGGTAGGGTCGCCAATTTTGGTTGGATGAATTCCTGGAGGTTTCATCACATGACATAATCTTTAATTAAAGATTCATCTTTAATTCTTGGAGACTCCAGCACAATCCTGGAGGGTTGGCAACTCTGCATCCAGGGGATACATCAACTCATCTAGATTTTGCCTAGTTTTACAACAGGCTATATAAAAAGCACTAGCAAAATCAATACAAACTAAAATTTCATACAGACAATGACTGTTTATACTGTTCTACATACGGTACGCTGAAATGTAATACAATATTTTATACTCCAGTTGATTTATTTTATAATTACATGGTCAAAATGAGAAAGTCAGCAATTTTTCAGTCATAGTGTGCTGTGACACTTATGTATTTTTATGTCTGATTTTGTAAGCAGATAGTTTTGAAGTGAGGTGAAACTTGGGGGTAGGGAAGACCAATCAGACTCCTGAAAGGGTACAGAAGTCTGGAAAGGTTGCGAGCTACTGTTCTAGAATACAAGTGTATCATCAGTTGAGCTTGCAGAGTGATGACATAACCTCTGATTTGCTGTTGGCGTTATAAACTCTATAAGGGGATTGCACTACAGTAATTAGTTTCCTAATTAGATTTGATTCTTATATGTTACTGAAAACCTGGTGTGTGTTTTCTGAAGCGTATGACCTGCAAATAATGTTTTTTAAAATGTCCTTTAATCATTGAACTTATTTTCTTTGTTTACACTTATTAAACAGTCTAACTAAAATCCCTTTTGTTTCTTGAGACTTGTAGTGTCATAACGTCATGAGTTTGGCATTCATGATAGAGTTTTTGGAGGTAGGCAACACTTTAGTTTGTATAGAAAACAAATCTTATTTTTTACATGGGTTTAAATGTTCAAATTTTAACTCAGACCTTCTATATACATAAAGTAGCAACAGATAAATAAAAGGGGTGTAAGTGGAGGCACAAGACCAACTTTTTTCCTTTTTGCTGATCATCTTCAGGAACATGTGTGCAGAATGAGTATTTATTTGGGAGGTGGGGAGAATATTCAGTCCATGAGGAGTTGTGTGACCCAATATGCTAATAAAACTCATAAAATGCCTCTAAAATGTTTATTCAAAGTGGCATGTCTCGCTTACAGTAGCTGTGTGGGTGGACTGTCCTTGAATTTTGTAGACTTAATTTAGTACTACACAATACCCAGTGATGGAAAACAGCTATAAATTGTCTGTGCGCAGCCATGCATTATTGATAAAGGGTAGAATAAACTCCACAATTTCTTTATTTGATGTTGTCAGCACAACAGCTGGTTGATTTGTTTAGGTCTTTTTCTATTTGAAGGTTTAAAGTGGCACTGCCAACTTTACCTTTTGGGCCTAAATTTTGCTTGTTTGAAAACAAGTTCTCATAAAACCTAAACAAAATATTTATATAAATTTAGAAATAGCAGTACCATTGAAAACACCTTGTGTGTGTGGTTTTTTTAAGCAAACACTTCCCTGTAGTGTTTGAACCCCAATTATTGCAGCACTAAACCTGACAGTGAACTGGACAGTAAACAGTACTGAAATTGTCTTTAATTGTCCAAACTGATCAGAAGTGCAAAAAGTAAATGGAAGAGAGTGTGACATGTTAACAGGATTTTAAAAATTCTTCCATTTAATCATATACAGTGTTTGGAGCATGATTAAATAAACTCCTTTAGAACATATTTCTGAAAATCACTGAATAAATGTTTAAGGATCTGTTCAAGACACTGGAAACTATAAAAACTTGCTAACAGAAAACTTCAAGTGTCCAGTCTTTACAACAGAAATCCAACTTAGAATATTCTTTTTACACTAAAATTCCTGAAATTATAGTTTCCCTTCCTGATTTCAAATTCCCTTTATTTTGTTAGAATAGTAGTTTATGGTAAACAAATAGAGAGAGACAATCCCATGTTTGGAAAGATAATCTCCCCCTCCATATTCTAATATAGGAGGACTTCAGAATAGTGTGTTGTAATTGTGGAATCGTATGCTGGCTGCTTCCCTCAAAAATGTATAAGGGTAGTGAAAGGTGAATTTAAATCCATTTGAGTTCTTAATGCACTCTGCTTTTTTTTGAAGGCTTTCCATCATTGCTTAAAGGAACTAACTCTTCATTTTAGCTTTCCATATTTTTCTGCTTTTAAGATAAGAAGTCACAAAGCAATTAAATTCGTCGTGTAGTTTCAATCAGGAGGCAGGAAAAGCTAACCAGAGAAAGGACTAACATGATTGACAGAGGCCTGCAGAAGATTTACATTGAGAATAACTCATTCTTCAAAACTTTTTCAATTTCTGATGGAAATTGTGGGGTAAATCAAATACAGTGGCTATGAATGATTAAAATGCAGAAGTTATGAATTCTTATTGACTTTGTAAATCTTTAACTCCTTCACCTTAACATAACATCATTTCTTTCAAAGAGGTATTGGGGCTTTGGGGATTTAAATAGAGCATCAACATCTTGAAGTGAACTATTTTAACAATCAAGATTATGAATTTAATGGCAACGCTTAATGGAGACAAAGCTGAGGTTGAGGAGGAGAAGGAAGTTGTCCATGGTTTATCTAGTAAGTCTTAAATATCGATTGTCAAGGTATGTAATGTTCCATTCTCAACTGTAAACAGCCATACAGTATATATCGCCTCATGCAAGCCAGACTTACTACTGGCAACTAAAATTGGGCATTCATAGAAGCAGAGGGATTTAAATGTGATCTAACAAAAGAGCACAAATATTGGCTTATTGACACACTATAAAACAGTTCTGGTTTTTCTTCCGGCGAATATGAAACTAGTTGGTGCCCCTTTGTAGGACAAAAAGAATGTTAACAATCTTAGTATCCTTCTGAACTTGTTATGCTGAAATCTTTGGAATCAAG
Source organism: Mauremys reevesii (assembly GCF_016161935.1). NCBI lineage: Eukaryota > Metazoa > Chordata > Testudines > Geoemydidae > Mauremys > Mauremys reevesii. The sequence goes on along the minus strand of NC_052628.1, from coordinate 89,801,130 downwards.
GGAAATAGTAGAGGAACAATCTCAAATAATTTGAGAGACCAGTTCTTCCAAATGTCTCACTTTTCTAAAGATGACTAATTAAATGTTCAGTATAATTCTGGTGAAATATTTTATTGGCAACAGGATTCGTTCCTCCTTTTTATAGCTTATTTTTCCTCCAAGAATTGCCCTCTATGGCCTAAATTGATCCCCTTATAGCTCATCTTGCAATTCAACTCTTACATTAAAGTTAAATCAAAATAGGGATAAACTCATGGGGAACATGGAACAATATAAAATAAAATGGGCCTGATTCACGTCTCCTTTACAGCTATTTAACTCCATTAACGTGAGTGGAGTAACTCTGCACTTATCTGTTGTTGTAAGTGAAAGAAGAACCAGGCCTCATTTGTCTTTAAAGTATTTAAAATAGTTTTTTGCTTCTTCATATAACTTATGAAAAATTTCCTTCCCAAGTCCAAATGGCTCAGTGGTTATCAAAAGATGCTCAGTTACATGGCAAATAAAACTTGGGTTGGAAATCTCATTGTGAACTATATGTAGGTCTCATTTTACATCATTACCAGCAAATGGAAGGGCTTGAAGGGGCAGTGTAGAGTAGAGACCAGCTATCTTGTGTTTGTCAGTGTGATACATGGACATGATGGAGCTGTCAGGCCAGTTTTGTCCCCAATTTTGTTTTGTGAAAATGAAGATTAACTTTTTTTTAAGTCCATGAATAAATAATACAAGATTTATAAAAAAGTGAAATTCTGCTCTGAAAATGGCATCATGAGGGTTTCATGTCTGTCTTACTGGCTTCCATATCATACTTCAAGTTACAAATGATGGGCATTTATTTTTTATTTGTTTGTTTAAATCCCAAGCCCTGTGAATTCAAGTGAGGAGGCTGAACACCAAGATGTCTGCTCTATCACGCTTGGTAAGATCCTGCCCTGCTAAATTCTGCCCTCAGCTATAGCTATGCACTACCATTGTCTTCAGTGAGATAGAATTTAGGATTGCAGTTAGAACTAGAACAGCATCTGTGCTATGTCTGCAAAGTTTTCTGTGGTGCTCTAATTGTAGTTTCTAAGCACAACAGGTACAGCTGTGTTTGGGAACATGGTTACAAAATAATGTGTGAAAATCAGGCCCAAGGGGGTCTCAAATCACGCATTAAGAATCAGTGACCACTTCTGAAAACGCTGGTCGAAGTGGCTGAGCCTGGAAATACACCATTACTAGTGTGTAAAATGTTTTCAGGTGGTAGCCCTATACCTTGAGGAGAATATCTGGAAAAGGAGAGAAGAAGGGTGAGAGAGGATAGCACGATTAGCTGTGCGCTTGGGAGACCATGTGTGTCTAGAGTTAACTGTGTGGGCAAGCTGTTTTGTAGCCGCCTTCTTCCAGTATGGTTGTATCAAAAATGATGTAGCCTTTGTTAACAACTCTGATATGTGAGATATTATTTGTTCACAAACAAATTCTGTGACTGGGCCTTCAACCACTTACAAAATCATTTTTCAAACTGGTGTGAACGGGGCCTTCTTAGTGCAACTTCTAACTCCATAAAATCTGATCCTCCTTCCCCCCGCCCCATCAAAGGATTGAGTAAATAAGATCAGTTTCAGATACCCCAAATTTGCCTAGACACATAAGAACTCTTGCATTAAAGATTAAGTAATATGCTCAAAAATATTTAATTGTTGTTAGTATTAGATTCTGCCGCTATTTTGTCTTGTGCCGACCAAATGAATTGTCTTGCTAAAAACATTCAGTAATAATCCTACATGAAAGATGCTGCCTGAGGGTGGAGTTACAAACCATAAATTAGGGTGTTTTTTTAAAATTAGGAGACAGTAATCAAGAATGAGCACAACCTTGTACTTCATGTTTTAGTGGGACCCCATGAATGATAGCCCTCCATTTGAGGTACCTTACAAATAGGGAGCTGCCCATACTTTCATGAACCTTGATATTTCTTCTAAACCAGTAGGTTAATTTTTTTTCAGGACTTGTCACATAAAGCTGGAGGGTGCAATAATGAAGGACTTTAATGCCTCATGAATCCCTTGTTCCTGTGTTCTGCCTGTCCTTCCTCAGCCTCCACCTTTTGACACCTTGCTCTGGCTAAGAGATAGCAAGTGAAAAGGTGCAAGACGCACACTGCAGTTCAAGATGATGAATGCTCTCTTACAGTAATAGCTTTGTCTCAATCAGAACTTCACTCTTGAAAATTTTGGCCTATGCTCAGGGCCTGTCTGTCTGTTAGATAACATGTAAAGCCAAACATCAAAGAACTGTGTTACAAAGATAACTTAATGTCAAGAAAGAAGAGCCTTCCACCTGAGAAGAATCTCCTAATACTCGGGAAGCCTGGAATCTCTAGCAAACCCTCTAGCTAGGGAAGACGGACATTACTATCATACAAGCACCAGAAATGCATTATTAACATTTTTTTTCCAAAAAAAGTTCCCTTATGATGTTTACAGTAATATTTCACTAAAATCAGCTCTCTTCCAGGCCTAGTACAATGTGTTTGTGATCCAGGGGAAATCTCCTCCTTCCAATGGGTATAGAACACCCATGTCTAATTTAACAGGGTTGCAAGATATCAGACCTGTCATTGGGGAAGGAAGGATTAATGCTTACTTTGGACTAATTAAAATTTGTGGGGAAAGCAGGATGCAGTTTTCTGAAAGGCTGCTCTTCATTAATGAATAATGCTGCCATCCCAAACTCATTCCAAAAAACACTCTCTATGTTACATCATCATGGGCCTATATTCCCTCTTGGCTCCCTTCAAATTTGGTATTAAAATCAAAATACTAACTTTTTTTTAAATAAAAAAGATAGGTTACTAGACCAGCACTTCTGATAAGAGAAGGGGAGAAGCCACGGAGAACCCGTACTTCAAGGATGATGTAGTAATGATGGGTTTGCTGCACAGGAAGGAGTTTGGCACACTTCATCTAGTCAGACTTGGCAGTGGGAGCGCACATCTCTTTACTGGTTTTCTGGCTGTGTTTTTAATTTGTTCAGAGAGTTCCCTCTAGTTCTGTTCATGTTGAGATTAAGCAGGTAAGCATTATATATATATGCTTACCTGCTTACATTTATGCTTACATTTTAAAATTATACATATATATATATATATATGTATGTATAATTTTAAAATGTGCAGTAGTATAGATTTGGCTGGTGAGTCTGTATACCTAGGGTTGGCTTTTAATAACAAAGGACAAAGAATCAGTATCTTTTCTTAAACATGTAAAGTCTTAAACAGTCTCCTGTGAAAACAAGTGACTGTTGTTGCCTCACCTTTGATATGAGGCTCACAAAGGGGAATGTCTAAAACAGCTTGGTTGCAACTTAATACTGATCTAACATAAAAATAGAGGCGCACACAGGACTGATGCTTGCAATGTATTTAAAGTTACCTTTTTTCCCCTCTAATGGCATAAGAAATGTAGCACCCCAATATCTAGAGAATATCACTGATAAATGCACACTACAAATGCATGGATGTGTAGGGAAGCTCACAAGGAAGCAGTGTGGTCTAAAGGAGTTCACACAGAGTTAGGAGATTGGAATTTTTGGGGTTCTATCTTGGCTTTGCCACTGATTTGCTGCCTGGCCTTGAGCAAGTCACGTCACTGCTCTGCTTCGGTTCTTCATATCAAATCAACCATATTTACTTATCTATCTGACTAGGATGTGGTGGTGGTGTGCTGCCTGTACAGAACTTTGAACAAGTAAAATGCCATAAAAATCATGAATATTTCACAAATGTATATGAAAGGTTTGTGGGGACGGAGGTGGGGGGAATTAATGATAAATACAGCAACAAAGCCTCATCAGCTCAAAAGTTTTGAGAGGAATATTCAGGTTCTTATTTTGCAGCTGAAACAAGGCTCAGAGATTGGCTCTCTCGTCCTTCCCCTTGCATAGGTGGGCCTTCTAAACACAATGTCACTTTTTTTTTGGTTGTGATTTCGGCAAGACACTTGTCTAAAGACTTTTTAGACAGTGACTGTACTAGTGGATCTTTTAGCAAGTCATGTATCATCTTAAAGGCTAGCACATAGTTTCTGCTGCGTAAAGAACATGGGGAATTTTTTTTCTTAATTGCCATGTTTAGCCAGGTTTGTAACTGTCAAAGTGATCTAGTTCATATATTTAAAAAGGTACAGCCAAAGCCACATATCCAATGCTGTAATGTAAAGAGAAAATACATGTTGAAAGGGTGATAAGGGATAACAGATCTTCTTCAGAAGACATTGGGCCAAACTATTGTCCCATTTGTGAATGTTCCTCTAAATCAGTGTATAATCTACGATGATGCATAAAAAATAATGTGGATGGAACTAGTATATTCAGGCTTCTGTTGGATGCTTTGTCTGGGAAAAAAAAGAGGTTTTAGATGCTTGGAGCAGAAGTTAGTTTGAACAAAAACTGAACAGAGTTAATTTAATTGCCTTGAAGCAGAAAGCTTAAATCAGTGGTTCTCAACCAGAGGTCTGGGGATTCCTGGGAGGCCGTGAGCAGGTTTCAGGAGGTCCGCCAAGCATTAGACTTGCTGGGGCCCAGGGCAGAAAGCCGAAGTCCCATCACCTCTGGCTAAAGCCGAAGCCTGAGCAACTTAGTTTTGCGTTGCACCGTATGGTGTGGGACCCCACACAATTGCCCGCTTTGCTACCCCCCTAACACCAGCCTTGGCTTTTATATGCAGAAAAACAGTGGTTGTGGCACAGTTGAGCCGTGGAGTTTTTATAGCATGTTGGGGAAGCCTCAGAAAGAAAAAGGTTGAGAACCACTGGCTTTAAAGGTACATTGAAAACTGAAAGAGACATGGTCAACCTGAAACCTAATCACTCTCAAAGTGATTCATAGGTAGTTTCTGATACTACACTAATCATCTGCAAGTCTGTGTCCCTGCCAATTTTTATGGTCTTCTCAACCAAAGTTTATATTTTTTAAAAACACTGTTCTCTCTCCTGTTGCTATTTGGAGGTTCCATACAAACAAATGGGGAAGTGAACTGAGTGATTACAGGGAAAATGGACAATTCACAATTTGAAAAGAAAGAGACTTTTGCTTCCATTTCTGTTAGTATCTCATAAGAAACAATAAAAGGTAAAATATTTCCAGACAGTAATGTGACTCTTTTTTTTTTCTAAATTGGAAGTACTGATTTTAAAATGGTAATTACTTTCTGTATGTATGGATCAACACCATTAACAAACCATAGGAAAAAATGTAGCTGCCTTGCTTTTTAGAGTGTAAATTAATAAAGTAGCTTGCCAAATATCTTGTGAACACTGGCTTTGCTTCGAATGCCTGGCAGCAATCTAATTGGTGTGACTTTCTGCTGATCAGGTCAGGGCTAGATTTGAAAAAGGAGGAGGGGATGAAAACATGTGAGTCAGTTGGTTAGTCACTGGTATCTTAATCCAAACTTCACAATTTTCTTTTCCTCAAGAAGAGGAAACTTTTTGAGGCTTTGTAGTAACATTGTTATGAAGAAATCTAAAGTAGGGGCAGATGTTTGTGTCTGACTAATCCAGACATGTACTTAGCTGGAAGGTTGGGTTTTTTGGTTTGGGGTTTGTTTGTTTTTTTAAAGCCATGAACCTTAGTAACTTCCACACTTACACTATACATCCTAGAGATACGTGAATATGTTTGAGAAAGTAAAGAATTGTTGGGAGAATACAAAAGCATCTATCTTAAGGTGCACCCAGTACGTTTGTTTTGATGCAGATGTTTTTGTTTTCTTGGGGGGAAATTATTTTCCATTTTCAATCCCCCCGTGCCCTCAACTCCATCTGTATTTTCTCCACCATAAAAGCTTTGGTAAGGTCTTCTAACTCAGTAACTGTATTGTATCATGGTATTACTAGAGAGTTGACGCATCACATTTTGTCAGTGTTTCCTTTTAGAGGAGTCTGCAGCAGTGACCCCAAAACAGATTAGCAAATAAGTAGCAAGGCAGTCATTCATAAAGCTGTCAGTAAATCCCACACCACTAAATTAGTGGGGAAAAAGGATTCTTGAGACACCACTTAGCATTTGTCTTTTATGAAAAGTCTGTTTCTTTAGTGTTGTGTGTTCCTTTCTTGCCAAATATTATTTAATATGAGACATTCTCCTTCACTGTGAACTCCCATACGTTCAAGACAGTAAGAAAAACACTTGTCTCAAAGGTCAGCCTTTACTTTAAATTTTTCAGTGGTTGCTTGGATGAGTAATGTTTGGTGATGTTACACAGCAGATACAAAAGAAATACAGTCTGCTTCATGACTGTTCCATGAATTTGGTCTGTAAAGAATAATGATACTTATTGATACAGGAGAATGTGCTGCCGTTCCGATAACCTGGTTATTGGGATGGTAACGAATGTTTGTTTTTTGCTGAACAACTGGTTTTTTAATATTGTTATCTGTATGAATATTTAGCAAACTAGTGTTTTTAGGTAGAGAAGCTGTTAATACCAAATGTTGTTGGTGCAAGGTTTTTTTTTAATTGGCACCTAGATTATAATAGAAGCATGCCTTTTAAAATAATAGAATTAACAGCTGTGGGTAGGGTGGGGATGGGATGAGTTACCTGAAGTGAAATGGGATTGCTAGAAAACAGGTTAACGAAAATCAAGAGAGGAGGATCTGAGCTTGTCTAACTCCTCAGACGCTTCCTGAAAGACTTGCTGAGTGAGTGAGGAATGTGTTCATGTCTAAATTTAAACTCCAGTCTTTCTCACATTCAATAATTCGTTCTTCCTGCATTCAAGTCTTTACACAGACAGACCAGTTAAAATAATTGGAAAATATATGAGGGAGAGGGGGCAGCTATATTGTTGTTAGCTCTTTGTTTGCCGATTACTGCTCCTGATTGTGTTAAAACAAAACCTTGTACCCCCATATCCTCCTTTTGTTAATTTACAGTAAAGTCATTGTGCTAAATTTGTGAATTCATAACTTCTTTGACAACTGATTTTTATAAATGTAGGATTAGATCACTTGGTTCTGTAGTGACAAAAGGAGAAAACTAGTCAGAGGAAGTGGATAGGAGCCATTATTTAACACATGTATATGATTAATAATTGCAATCGGAAAGTAGAAATAGTGGCCAAATAAATAAAGTATATGTCTAGTCTTTATCCCATTTAATGAAACGTGGTTAAGGTTTGTGCTACACTGCAAGTTGGAACAGCATTTTGATGAGGTTCTTTGACAACAATGTTATAATTGTCACTGAATCTGTCCTCCAATGCAGATGGGACCCTTAAAAATAAGCTTTCATAGTCTAGTTCTAGAGTGATTTGATCCCACTTACAAAAACAGGAACAAACCTTAGAGTTGGTCTTGAACATGTTGAATGGTGGTGTTATGGTGTTTGTTTTTGTTTTGTTTTAACACTGTTAGTTTCATAATGTAACTCTATTTGACTGACAAAGGGAATTACTGTCCAGAGAAGAGTGGTTTAGGGAAGAAACCCAACATGTAATTGGATAATACCTTCATCTTAGGATGGTAAACTCTCCTATATCCTTTATGGAAAAGATCCATGCTTTTGACAACTGTGATGGGTGTTTCCTAGTGTCTGAACCTAGATCCTTTTAAACAGTGACTCTCAACCTTTCCAGATTACTGGACCCCTTTCAGGAGTCTGATTTGTCTTGCGTACCCCTAAGTTTCTCCTCATTTAAAGACGACTTGCTTACAAAATCAGACATAAAAATACAAAAATGTCACAGCACACTATTATGAAAAATTGCTTACTTTCTCATTTTTACCATACAATTATAAAATAAATCAATTGGAATATAAATATTGTACTTACATTTCAGCATATAGTGTATATAAAGCAGTATAAACAAGTCATTGTATGAAATTTTAATTTGTACTGACTTTGCTAGTGTTTTTTATGTGGCCTGTTGTAAAACTAGGCAAATATCTAGATGAGTTGATATACCCCTTGGAAGACCTCTGCGTACCCCCAGGGTAAAAGACTGATTGCTTTTGAAGAGACTTTTTATTCAAGCCCATAGGACTTTGGCAGATAGCCAAGCTCAGAACACTGCAGATACAAACATAAAGCTAAAAATGCTGTCCCGATAAGGAATGTTAACAGAACTTGAGTCGCTGGTACCTTGCACATGTGTTTCCCTGAACGTATGCTTTATACTTTAGAGGAGACCTGAAAAGCTTTTAACCTTGCTCTGACTGATTTGTGAGTTCTGTGCTTTTATTTAACTTTGTTTGAAATCACTAACTCCTAAAGCAGAACAGAAGTGCAAGAGAATGCTGCTTGCTGGGTGTTAGGTACAGTTGCAAGGGAAATACAGAGCAGAATCATTAGTTCCAGACAAGGCAGTTAAGTGAAAAATACTGTAATTTGATTTGCAAAAGCAGTTGTAGTTCACGTTTAAACATGTAAATGTGGTCCGTTAAAAAAATACACTGACAGAATGTTCATGTTCTATGAGTCAGTCTTTTTTCCTGGAACTCCATGACTTGGGATGAAATTGTCTTCCAGCTTGTTCCTGCAGATTTCAAAGTATTTCATGGATTCCAAGGCCGGAAGGGTTTGTGATAATCTAGTCTGACCTGTATAACACAGGCCATAGGGCTTCCCTAAATACATTTCTATTTGAACTTTGAAAGAGCATCTCTTTTAGGAGAACATCTAATATTGATTTACAATTGCTAGTGATGGAGAATCCCACCACAGTTTTCGATAAATTGTTCCAATGGCTAATTACCATCCCAGTTAAAAACATGTGCCTTATTTCTAGTCTGACTTTGCCTAGCTTCAGTTTTTTATTTTGGTCCAGTGATGTACCTCACATTAAATCCGATTCAGACCCAGACCCTGTAGGAAAAGGTTCAGAGATTATAGTTCAGCTCCAGTATTCTGTTGGTTATAGCAGAGGTTCTAAAACTGTGGTCCGCAGACCACTCCATTCAGGTGGTCCATGGATAGTTCCTTGTAAGGTGTGCACCTGAGCAGGCTAATTAGGTGCCTGGACCCTGGAGAAGATGCACATGTAAGGTGAGGTGGTGGCCTCAGGGGGAATAGGGGATAGGTGGAGGGTGAGGTGGGGGAAATAGGAGGTGAGGTAGGTGGGGTTAGTGGGGTGAGAAGAGAGGGTGGGGGGAATTTGGGACATGCAGGGCTGCGGCAGTCAGAGAAAAGCGACTTGCTCCAGGGCTGCGGCTGCCGGGGAGAGAACCCTCTCCTTCCTGGCCCCAGCTCGGGTGCTGCTGTGGTTGAGGAGAGAGGGAGAGACGCCCCCTCCTTCCCAACCCCAACTCGGGAGCTGCTGCAGTGGGGGAGGGAGGGAGAGACCCCCCTCCTTCCCAGCTCGGGAGCTGCTCCGGCTGGGGAGAGACTACTGATAGTAAAATATGAGTTGTGTGCTTTTATTTGTAGAACAAAAACATCTTGTTTTATTATTTAGGTTTTTTTATATAGCACTTTTATCCAAAGCGCTTTACAATAGTTAGCTAATGGTACAAACAACATTTGGAAAGATTATTAAGTGGTCCGCCAAGACGCTCAGCAATTTTCAGCCGGTCCGCGAAAAAAAAAAGTTTGAGAACCACTGGGTTATAGCAAGCATTTGTTAAAGGTGTGCATGCATAAGTTTGAAAATATACCATTCTATTGTACATGCATGGTTTGCCTTCCATGGGTTAAACTGTGTGTCTATCACTTTAGCACACAGGGTTTTGTATCTTGCCTTGCCCTGGCAGCCTCGGAATTCAACAAAGAGAAATGGGTCATGAGGAAATTCCTGATTGCCTGGGTCTTGAGCCTCATAACAAGTCACTTGTGAGAAGATGAGGACTATTCTATCAGCTAATGTATGTTTCAGCAGAAGCTTTTTTCAGGTGACAATATCCCTAATGTTTGTTAGATGGCTGTACATGTTGGTGTTTAGCACATTGTTCTAATAGAGTGTGTGTGTGTTTTCACAACCACTAGCGTTGGGTAACAAAATGAAAACAAATCTAAGGCCAGACTTTTAAAGTTCTCAAGACCCAATGAGAGCAACAGGAACACTTTGAAAATCTGGCTCCTGATCTCCCCCTCTATCTTAAATTTTTATTTCCTACGGTTGAGCATGTAAAGTAAACAGAAGTACTATACTACAGTCTGTTTTGTATGACATAAAGAAAGATACTGGAAAGAACTGTCCTGGCAATTTTAGCATGGATTAAGGTTCCCTTTGTGGAATTAAGGAGCAGTGCAAACTTAAAGCTCCTTTAAAAAAATAAATTCTATCTGTTGTGGTTGTGAAGATTCCCTCCATCCAGGAACTGATTCATTGTGCCTGTAGAGTCACACAGCAGGGTAACAACAGTTCAGGGACCAGTAAGCTGTCCAATTCAACTCAATGGTACATTAACTCAGAAGCACGACAGTTTAGGTCATTAACTGTCAGGGCCGCCCGGGGGAGGGGGGGGGGAGAGGGGCAATTTGCCCCAGGCCCCGAGCCCCACAGGGGCCCCTGGAGCGGGGTCCTTCACTCGCTCCGGGGGTCCGGAAAACTCTTGCGGGGCCGGGCGCAGGAGCTTCTTCCGCTCCCGGTCTTCGCCGGCGGCGGGTCCTTCCGCTCCGGGGCGGAAGGACCCCCCACTGGCGAATTACCGCCGAAGACGGAGCGGGACCCGCCGCCGAAGTTCAGCTTGGTCTTCGGCGGCAATTCAGCGGCGGGGGGCCCTTCCTTTCCGGGACCCGCCGCCGAAGTGCCCCGAAGCCCCGCGGCGGGGGACCCCCGCCGCAGAATTACCGCCAAAGACCGGGCTGCGCTTCGGCGGTGGGTCCCACTTCGGCAGTAATTCGGCGGCGGGGGGGTCCCCGCCGCGGCTCTTCGGGGCACTTCGGCGGCGGGTCCCGGAACGGAAGGGCCCCCCGCCGCCGAAGACCCCGGGCCCCCGGAATCCTCTGGGCGGCCCTGTTAACTGTTGCACTCCCGATGCTGTGCTTTATTCCTATATGGTTGAATTCATTAGAAAAGATAATAGAATAATGTAAAGGTGAAAGATGCAAATGGAAATGAGCCCAAGCTACCCCAAGATTCCTGCAAGGTCTCTGCCAGATGGGTTGGGCACAAAAATGAGTCAGCTGCCTCTGCAGCCCCCTCCCCTTACCTTGTGGGTCTGAAAATCCGCAAGTTGGGAGGCAGCAAGCCAGGGACAGACATTGTCTTCTCATTGGCACTGTGGAGATATGGCACAGACTTCAGATTTTAACTTTCCATGATGGAGATCTGCTTTCAAATTTGTTCCCTGTAGGGTCCACTGGCTGAGGAAGTCTTGAAAGCGTAGCTTTAGTGGAAGGCTACAAAAGACCAGGGTGGGGCTTTCCATGGATATTGAGCCGGTCAATGGCATGGAATTCCTGTGCCTCTGAACTCTGGCCTCTTGCTGGTCCTGCAAAATGCTGTGGAACTTGGGAGTTGTTCTGTATGTAGGCAACCCCACCCCTCCTTCCCAATAACAGTCAGGAAAAAGTCTCAGGAAACCCTTATTGCCACTTCTTCCTCTGGGCCCATTGTATCGAAAGTCTTTTGGGGGAGAGCGGGGCTCCCAACATAGGTATCTGAAAAGGGGAAGAGATGCTTACGAGGGATTGAAAGATCTCTAGGGCCAGGGAAGAGAATGAGGAAATAGAAGGGGGACTAAACAATGTGAAGATGAAAAAAATTAAATAGACTCATAGACTTTAAGGTCAGAAGGGACCATTATGATCATCTAGTCTGACCTCCTGCACAACGCAGGCCACTTGCTGAACAACTTATTGGTGGGTTATTTAAGTAAATTTGCTTAACAAAGCAAATATTCTAAAATATTTCTGCAGAATCTGGTGTGTGAAATTCTGCATATAATTTCCATGGCATTAGCCATAAATATATACTGTTTTGCAGTATTGTAAGATGCTGTTTACTCACCTGAACTATATTTGGACTCTAAAATGTAGCTTGTGCAGTGTGTGTTTATTTTCCACTTTACCTGAGAGGTGGGTGTGGCTCGGAATAAAACGAGTATTTTAGCTACCAAAATTCAGTCCTCACAAATTAGGAGTTGGCAACTATTTTACAATTTAATTACACTGAATAGTGTTTTCCTAGTGATGGCCTAGTTTATGCTTGAATGCATTATAATGCATATAAGCTCCTATCAAGTGCATATAAATTACAAAATAGAAATGAAAACCCTTTCAACTGACTATAATCATGGACAAATTAGCCCAAAGGGTAATTCTTCGAGTGCTGGTTCCTACGTTTATTCTGCTGTGGGTATGTGTGCACCCCACGCCTCCCCACAGTGGGATACATGTAGGGACCACACATCTTGAAGAACCTCCAGTGACTAAGGTAAGTAACTGCCTCTTATCTAAACATGAAAGATATTTCAGCTGTTTTTATTGTGCTTCTTTTTGAAACTCATGGCTTCTTTTTGAAACTTCATACTTGACACACACTCAGTTCTTAAGGAAGGCAGGTGCCTCTGACATGTTACTTTGACAAAGTAAAGTGATGCATCTTATTAAATCTCATACTATATACATATGTTGTGTTTTGGTATCATTTTTATAGATCAAAGTACACTGCTTCAAGTTTAGTCATGCAGAGTGTGCATAAGTGGTGCTTTGCACTTTAGCAGGTCCAGCTACTGCATCTCCCTTTAATCTACCTGCTAGGTACCGTCAGTTCAGTTACACTCTTTTGGCACTCCAGTGGAATTTATGCCCAAGGGCACATCTTGCTTCCAAAAATACCAAAGCTCATGAGACTTGGCTGCAGGATTTTAGGCGTGTGATTCGTTCTAGGTGTAGTACAGAAGCAGGAGAGAAGCCTGGGAAGGTTCTTGGGTTGACCACATCACTGGAAAATTTTGTTGGGAGAAGAGGGAGTGGACAGCCCTTAGGGTTTCCCTAGCGATCAGACTCTGATAAACTCACTATAGCCTGGAACAAACATTTGGGGAGTGTCCAGGCTAGCCTTTTCCAAGCTGTTGACTACCTTGAGTTAACTGGCAATCCCTTTAGCTCAAGGTAAACAGCTCTAGTAGAAACAGGCCCCAAGACTCTTCATTACAAGAAGTGTAATAGGAGGACATTTTGTTAAGCTTGATTTCAGGATGGGTGAAGGTTAGGGTAAATTCTTACTTCACCTGAACTGGCTTTCACATCACTGTGGGCCAGTTCTTAACTCTTTCCAACAATCATCCCCAAATTCCTTTGTGTGTTCTTTGGTGGAATAAATTTTAGCACCTCTCCTCTGAAACTTTTCTAGTAGCTGTTTTGCACCAATTTACTATCTTTCAGTTTCACTAGCTTTTTGTTTTTCTGAAGCATCCAGAAATTTGTCTAAAGATGTGTCTCAAATATCCAAAGTAGACACTGGTAGTAATTTTCAATATTCCTTTATTGTAATGTCCTCTGGATTCTTCCACTTCCTTGCCCCACCTGCAGAGTTGTCTGTGACCAGTCCGTGCATGCAACAAGATTATATTTTTTTTTCACGATTGGTGTCAGTGTGCGCTTTTCTCTTTCTGTAAAGTTTTGCTTATTATGGTCATATTATTTGTTGACGGTCAAGTACACAACCCTGTAGTCTGTTGTTTCACTTGCACATATAATTGGGTCATTATTATAATGCCCCCCCCAAGATTCATTAATAGATTTTCCCCTTGAGGTGTTCCCCGCACACCTTAATTTTCTTGTCCTACTGAATCCAAAGCCTCCCAGCAACGTCTGCTCAGTTGGTTAGAGCGTCACCTGGTCATAAAGCCTGAGTAGTCTCAAACTGTTCTGAACAATTCTAAAGGAAGTATTTTTGTTGCCTGTGTGAATCAAGTTGTGTGTGTGTGGTTTTTTTGTTCTGTTTGTTTTTTCCCCCCCTTCTATGGCGTCTCTTTGGAGTTTGAGTCAAGCAAAACAGGACTAGCAGAGTTCTGACCTTCATGGAAGAGGCTACTCTTGTTCAAGGCTGTAACGCTCCTGTTCTGGATAGCAAAAACATGCAGTAGTATCATCGGACAGAAGTCATTCTGTTGTGACAATAACACTGTATTACATGCAGATAAATGAATTTACTTGTTTAAATTATCACAGTAGTTTTAATCTTAGTAGTTTAGTGTATAGGAATTGAGTAGAATCCTTTTAAATAGTTTGGGAGCCCTCTAGTGGGCATTTCTATATTCTATTGCAGAAGCTGCCAGAGCCTAGCAGAGTGGAAGTGTACACACGCAGCTAGCCCTTGTATGTTTTTATACAGTTAGTAACCTCTGTTGTCTGAAACCCAACTGTCCCTATGGCTTCCTCATATTCTTTGTTTTGTGTTGATAGCAAGGATGTGACCGAGTCTAAATTACAAATGGGAATCATGCATTGAACTCATGACCCTCTTTGCACTCTCAACATTCCTGTGCATTCAGGACAGCCCTTTAGGGCAGAATCACAATCCGGCTGGGCAACTGCTAGCAACAGAGTGAAACAGAAGGGCCAAATTCTGTGCTGGCCTACCCGCTGTTCATCCTTATTGGCCGCTAGTCACCACAGAATTTGTCCTTTCTCAGTTTTCTATTAATAGGAATGTGCCGTTCTCCAGTGCGGAGGGGGTTGTGTTGAGTTGAGTGGTTGCATTCTGGTAATACAGGAGGGGGTGTGAGATGAGACATGTAGGTCAGGAAGCAGTAAACGAGAACCTCCTGATTCATGCAGTAATCCAAGTGGGTAATCACTGGCGCGTGGACAAGGCTTTTGGTCGGTAAGACAGGAGAGGAAAGCCTTGAGCAGACAGAAGTTGGGGGCTGGCTATTTAGGATTCATTCATTAATGTCCTTGAAACGCAGAGATTCTTGTAAAGAAGGTGCTGTAGAAATGTTTTCTTTAATTTTCGAATACTCTGAGGAGAAAGCTATTCAGCCCTCTGGAGACGCTTCCTTTTTATTGAGCCTCACCTCCTCCCCCACCCACCCAAAAATCCACCAAAAAAGTACATCATAGACAACAACTAATTAGCCCAGGAGAAAAGGAGATTCAGTACAGAATGGTTTGTCATCAAAAAGTACAATACAGACGGGGGGCAGTTAGCTTGGGAGAAAAGGAGATGCAGTGCGGTACATTTTGTCATCAAGATTTAAAACCATCAAATGAACAGGAGAACTTAGTAAACCAGTATCTTTCAAGCCTCAAGGGCTACTGCGAGTAGCATAACAATTATGAGAGTGGGTGATAGCGAGGCTATGGTGATATGAATCAGGGGTTTGTTTTTCTTCTTCTCAGTAGAGTTTTGCCCAAAAACAAACTAGTTCAGGATTAAACTGTCTACTACGTCTCTCTGTATCTGCATGAGAGTGCTCTGAGAGATCATCCTGCTGAACACGGTGTTTCTGTTACATGCCTTGCATAGATATAAATGTTAATTAAGGTGAGCAGACTTGCTCCCACCCATTTGAAAAGGATGCATTTTCTGGCCAATTGTTGGAGTGCAGAAAGGACGTTTACTTCAGAGTTTTGTTTTTTCTCTGGATTTGTTTGAGTTCTCGCAGACGTGTGGTTTGATTGGGGCACTTTTCCAAGGAATTCCTTACTCAGGTGGATAAGTACATTTTCCCTAAACAAGTTCTGTCCTGGGACACTCCCACACAACATGAAGGGAAGCTGATAGAGTACTCCCATGCTTTGATATTTAGTTGGCAGCTGTGGATATGTTTTGGCACATGTGTATAGGGAGGTGGAATCTGCCATCATTTGAGATGTACTGCCAAATAATTAACCAACACTAAACGAGGATTAACTCTGAGGCTCCTAAGCTGACTGGCCTTTAGACTAATGGTCTGGCATTTCTCTTTGGTTTGAGGAATTTACCACATATTTGAACATATACAGATGAAGTAGTGCACTTAAGGGAACACAGGCAGCTTAAAAACACTTTCACTAACATTGTGGTGCAAAATGTAACCTTTCATTTATGGGTTTTTTTAAGGTGACCTATGAAGATTATTACAAAAAATTTGGGCTTGTGCCATTTTTAATAGCTTTGTTGAAATAAAGGAAGAGAGAGAGAGAGAGAAAAAGTCTGAAATGTGTTGGCTTTTACATTCAGAAATTTCTTTTTTAAGTTTGCATTGAAGTTTGTGTGTTTTTTTTAAAGTTCAAACACCAGGAATGATGACAGGTTTCAGAGTAGCAGCCGTGTTAGTCTGTATCCACAAAAAGAACAGGAGTACTTGTGGCACCTTAGAGACTAACAAATTTATTTCAGCATAAGCTTTCGTGGGCTACAGCCCACTTCATCAGCTGTAGCCCACGAAAGCTTATACTCAAATAAATTTGTTAGTCTCTAAGGTGCCACCAGGAATAATGTCTGTCTTCCCTGGGTTTGCTACAGGGCCTCTTTGTGGAGCTAGTCAAAGAAGTTTTGGAAGTTATGGAAGTTTTCACCAATAGTTTTTGTTGAAATTTTGTCAATTTTGAAATTTGTTTTTTGTCCAACGGTGAATGTTTGAGAGTTTGTACACTTTAAATATCCCTAGCTTTTCAATTAATCCTTAACAAAGGCTTCTCTTTCCAAATGCTCAGTAGCCATTGGGATAAGTTTGTGTGCATAGAGGGGAACGTAAGGAGGGGAACATTCTTGAGTTTTAAACAGCTTTATTAAAATTCCCTCCTTTGTGTTATTCAGCTCTTAGTCTTTTAACTCTTGTGATATCATGTCACCAGTTCTCCCATCACCACAGTGGCTTTCAGAGAAGAAGAGACCTGCATTTCTAATCTGGGGGAGGGATGGAGGAGAGGAAAAATCTAGTCAGCTGTAAGACATAAAAGGGCACAGGCCCAATATATCTCTCTTCCTTTGCAGGTCACCTTTTAACTATAACTTTGGCAGGACAAAAATTCAGATAAAGCTCCCCTTTGTATCGAACAACAGTAAGTATGGCCCACCTGTTTCCGTGAGTTCTGATCAAGTGGTTACCAGCATAGACTGGCTCCAGTTAGCCTGAGCTCAAGTACAACAGAATGGGTTTGGAGATAAAAGTAAAGTACTTGTGACTGTGCAAGAGAGGCTGTAGAGATTATTGTCTGAGATCCCAAAGCGTAGTGATTAGGAGGCTAGCACTGTACACTCAATAACCTTATTGTCATTGGGATTATACCCTCCACCCCACTTTTCAACACTGTGTGCTGGGCAGAAAGAAGTCGGATGGTCAATAATGGTATAGTCAGAGCAATTCTGTTGCTGAAGAAAAAGCAGTAGTAAGTTCAAATGATTACAAACATGCTCTCTTTGTCACAAGGACAAGTGTCAACATTCTGGGCAACTTTTCCACTTTCTTTTTATAATGCCATCCATCGTCAAAGTCAGTGGTGAGCTGGAGCAGGTTCTCACAGGTTCCCAAGAACCGGTTGCTAAAATTAGACCTCCGTGGAGAACCGGTTGTTAAAGGGCCAGGGGGGTGGGCAAAGAACTCCGGTCCGCGGGCTGGACCATCCTGTTGCTCCCAGGATTCCCAGCTGGGGAGACTGAGGCTGCCCCGGCCCTTCCACCGCTTCCCCCCAGCTGCAGCGTGGGCAGCTCAGCTGAGCTCTGGAGTTGCTTTGAGCTGCCAGCAAGGTAAGGGGGGAGGGAGCTGCAAGCTCTAGGGCTGCTGGGGGGGCAAGTGGGGCAATTTGCCCCAGGCCCTGCAGGGGCCTCTGGCCCCACAAGTATGTCTCCGCCTGCCCCGGCCCCTCCTCCGCTCCCCCCCCCTTAAATCAGAACTTTTTATAGAGAACCGGTTGTTAAAATTTTGGCAGCTCATCACTGGTCAAAGTGAACGCTCTGCTTTTATCAAATGAGAGAGGTATTTTTTACTTCCACTTGAAAGCAAGCGCTAGAGAGGGATTTGCCCAGGGATCAAACTGGGAATGTACCTCTTATCTCTGTTTAAAAGTACAGCCAATTTTAAGCGACACAGAAAATGGATGTATGGCAAATCACACATTGAAACAGTGTAAAGAGAATGTGTTCAGGCTTTTGTGACTTTCAGAAGCTTTGCAGTACGTGAAACTCCAAAACTCACAAAGCTCCTTGAACTGTGAATTTCTTTCAGATTGTGCCAAAGAGTTTAAAGAATTTCAGGGCTTTTTTTTTTCTTTGCCAATTTGCATGTCCCTGACCAGACAATTCTGATCATCTGAAGGGAAGTGGAAAACTTATTTTTTTAATAGATGAAAATTGCCTTTTTCTAGTTAAATAACAGAACCCTTCCATCCCATCCTGTTACGTAAGTTAACACAGAACATTGCTGGCTTCCTGCTCTCCATCTCCAGACTTGCATGTCTAGTAAACTCCAGCAAAAGCTTAATGTGGTTCTCGGGTGCATTGTCTCTTAATAGCAGGCACCCCACAGCTTGCTGATCTTAAAGAAAACAACAACAAGCCATGTGAGCACAAAATTTGAGGTGCTTCTCTTATAGCAAAAAGTCCATGGGCACAAGATTTACTTTTACACAATTTTCATGACCCATTTGAAAAGCATAACAAAAACTTACTAAATGATCGTTATCTTAAGTGTTTTAGTAATACACATGCAGATATCTCAATATGTACAGGTGCAGAATTCTAAAACCATGTGAAGCTTTTACACAAGATAGGTGGGCATATATGCATATGCCTTTTATCCAGAAGGACCCCGCATTTAACTCTTAAAAGCTTATTACAAACTATACAGAGATCACTTCAGTATAGCAGAAGCACATTTGCATGCTGAGCAGGGCTGGATTAAGACCTTTAGAGGCCCTAAGCACTGAAAAGATTATGGTGCCCCCCCCATACGTAATTCAAAATAAAAACAATACTATACCGTAAAATAAAATTTTATTTTTTGAAATGACACAAAACGTACATGTGTGCTGAAATTAAAATAGTTTCTAGATTTTCTGATTGCAAAATTCTGGATAAGTTCATCGAAGCTGACTCGACGAAGCATGTCAGCTTCCATACACAATAGGGAAAGTGAATCAAGTCTGTCCTGACACATTGTTGTTCTCTGAGGGTTTTTTAATCTTTTCAGCTGAGAAAAAGCGTTCTGTGGAGCAGTTAGTAATCATCAGTGTTAGAAAAATACGTAGTGCGATCTCTACATTTGGAAATACACATTGTATTCCGTCTTTCAATATTGTGTCATGAAGATCAATGCCACTGAACTTCATTTTTCCTGTTTCATTAAACTTTGCGCACATATAACAGTGGAACTGCCATACTTCTCTACAGAGAGTCGTGTTCAAGTCAACAGGGCATGAGTCAACTAGCTTTTGGGAACCTCATGAATATTGTTAGTCAGATAAGTCCATATCATTTAGAAAAGAAAATCTACTTGATACTTCTTTGTACACTTCACCTCTCCTCTTCATATGAGCTTCAAATGTATCGATTATAGCGTAGTAAGTAGATACGCGAAATTTGTCTCTAGGATTCAATGCTATTTCTGTTGCACTGCTATCATTTGCTTATTTTTCCTGATTCGCTTGCGGGACTGGGCTTCTTTGTAGTTTAGTATCAGACAAGATATCTTTTGATATGTCTTCAAATCTTTCAAAATCATTCCTCAAAGTGTATAAGTGGTCTGCTAATGATTGACAGAGGTCTGCACATGTTTTCAAATCCAATTCTTTTTCTTGGAGAGCTTGACTTGTGTGGTAAAAGTGTTGTAAAATTTCATTCCACATGGTCAACATGAATACAAATTCTAGTTCTTGCATCTTGTTTGCAATGTTTTCTGCCTCTTGTATAGTTTCTCCCTTTTGTGATTGGTCTTCAGCTATACTTTCTAATGCATCCACAATCTTTGAGTAGGACTCCAGAATTGCACTTGTTGCCACTGCATGTGCCTCCCGCGAGTATTAGAAAGAGATTTCAACACACGATCATTGCCTAAATATGTTTTAAGAACTGCCCATCGGTGTATTGAGGGAGAGAAAAATGTATAAAGTAACTGGACTGTTGAGAAAAAACTTACTGCCACCAGACAACAATCAACAGCACTGCGGCCAACAAGATTGAGAGAGTGTGCAGCATGTGGTATGAATATAGCATATTTGTTCTGTTCTAAAAGCTTCTTATGCAGTCCTTGAAAATGCTCTGACATGTTGGCAGCATTGTCATAAGATTGACCTGTGCACTTTGAGAAATCTACTTTGCAAACTTGGCACAGATAATGCAGTACACCTCTGCCCCGATATAACATGAATTCGGATATAGCGCGGTAAAGCAGCGCTCTGGGTGAGTGGGGCTGTGCACTCCGGCAGATCAAAGCAAGTTCAGTATAACGCGGTAAGATTTTTTGGCTCCCGAGGACAGCGTTGTATTGGGGTAGAGGTGTACTTGATTTGCCATTTCTTCACCAGTGTGGCTTTTCAAATTGAGGAATGTTATAAATCGTTCAACTGGTTTTCCATCTGTGGGAGACACATATCTTAATACAGTACTCAATTGATCAGTATGTGAAAGATCAGATGTAGAGTCGACAGATAAACTGAAGTACCCAGCAGTACTTATTTCATCCACAATAGCTGAATGAACTTTGTCACTCATTAGCCCAATGAGTTCATCAGATATTGTCTTGGATAAGTATGATGGGTTACTTTTGCCAGCATTCCCATATTTTGAGATATGGCCTGCTAAAAATGGATCAAACTGAGCCACAAGCTCCAACAATCCCAAGAAATTTCCATTCTGCAATGATCCAAATGTGTCATTTGATCCCAGAAAGGCAGACCACGTTCAGCTAATCTTTGAATAACAGCTATAACATTCTGCAAGACATGTTGCTAGTATTCACACTCTCCTTTAATTTGTTCTTCCAATTTTTGTGTCAATCCAAAGCCCTGTCTTCAGTTTAAATATGTCAACATTGAATCTCTGTGAGTAGTGCTATTTTCATGTTGTTCAATTAAAACAGTATTCCGCCAGTCACTGAATCCATCTGCAGCAAACCAGGATGTTGAAGGTTTATATGCAAAAAGTTTGCAAACAAAACAGTACACAGACCCTGAATACAGATGGTGAATACAGTAGCCATTCTCGAGCGTATTTCTCACTATTCGCTTTCATGCCGAAAAATATTTTTTGTGGGCAATATCTTGTTTGTTTGCCATTGGTAAAAGTCCGACGTGATTTCTCAAATGGCCCAGTGTGGTGTTGAGTCATTTGGTCCACGATCTATCCAGTAAGCTACATCATCAGAACTGAAATCAACCCACATACCACAGTCTTTTCTCCTATTATTTACAGCATGAGCAGGTTCAGTCTCTGATACATCCACACCTTCTAGAACAATGTCTGTTTTACCACCAGGAGTAGGATGATCAGTTACAGTCTCTGACACATCCACATGGTCTGGAATAGTCTTTGTTTCACCAATAGAAAAAGGGTCAGTCTCTGAAACACCTACAGGTTTGGAACAATGTCTGTGCTACTGAGAGAAGATGTTGCTTCTGATGGATTCGCTTTGAAAAATGTCAGGTTTGGAAGATTTTGGAAAATTTCACTAGTTTTTTGTTTCGTTTTTTTCGCCAGTTTATGTTTCTGTGCTCCACTTGGTTACGTTTCATCCTGCCCCTTATCTCAGTTATCTGAACTTAAAAAAAAAAAATATTACACAACGTACACTATTTCTCTGTGTGTGTAATATATATATGAGAGCGGGGAAAAAATCAAGTACGTATAACTCAGAATAATATATCAATAATAAAACATAAATTTATTGCAATACATGACAGGATCTGATTTCCTCGCATTATTTCGATCTACGTTAGTAGGATGCCTCCCTGGTTAAGTGGGGATAAGTAATAAAAAGAGAACAGAAAAACAGAGGAAGTGTGTGTAGTGGAGTGTAAGGAAGTCAACAAAGTTCTCATTTTCCCATGATGACTACATCGATGCTTTTTTTTTTTTTAAATATCAAATATCAAAATTAAAAAATAAAATCCTTTTTTTTTTTTTTGGTGCCCCCTGCTTTGCTGGTGCCCTAAGCAGGTGCTTAGTCTGCCTATTGAGTAATCCAGCCCTGATGCTGAGTGAAGTGCAGACAGTAGCATATAGCAAGAGTACACATGTTTTTAGGGTAGAAGGTGGTCACCTTATCCAGTTGAAACTGCAGGGGGCTTTGTTGCAATGTGACCAGGACAAATTCTTTTTAACGTCTGTTGACCAAAAGTGGTCCAACCGTCTGCTTTAATATCTTCTGTATCTCAATGCCCCTTCACACTATGCCATGCTAGAGCATTGGTGCAGTACTGAATTACCAGTACCACTTTCTGCACCAGCATGTCCTTGGAAATCTCCCATCCAATAACTGTCTAGGCCTGATTCCTATCCAGTTCATCTCGGACAACAATCACAGCCAGAGGTGCTCTGGCTTCAGACTTAGCATAATTATTGGTGTGAGATATAAATGATAGTTTGGTGTTAATGTTTGCCGCCCTGTTGGGGTGAGGTTGCATATTTTCCCTGTGGGCTGACACTTGTTGGATGAGTTTCATTCTGTTCCCAGACACACCTTGGTTTCAGTATAATTAATTGGTGCTTATTAAAAAAAAATATATTTTAAGTTTCTAATGTCTTAATTTAGGTGAGGGGGGAAGCATTTTTCTGTTAATCCTTTCTCCGTCCCTAGCCTTGATCCATGCCGTATTTCAGGATGTTGTAGTGTCTGCAGAGTGCAATAGGATGGGTTGCTAATGCTGGATGATCAATATAGCAGTTGGGAAATGTCCAAGTTTCCTATTTTCCTTATCTGATATGAAGAAGAGAAACAGGCCTATAGTTCCTTCTCTGTTCTTAAGAGCAACTTTGTTCACTAGATGGCAGTATGGACAGCTTATATGAAAAGCTACTTTAATTCTAAAAATCAAAATAATGTAGTATTCATCATACAGTTATTTCAGCAGTGATTATAGATGTGATTGCTGAACACTGCATATCAGGAGAGATCTTTAGTTGTCAAGCATTAGTAGGTGAATGACTTGGGAAAAACACCTTAATTTTAAAAAGAAAGAGGAGTACTTGTGGCACCTTAGAGACTAACAAATTTATTTGGGCATAAGCTTTCATGGGCTAAAGCCCACTTCATCAGATGCATGCAGTGGAGAATACAGTAGGAAGATCTATGTACTGAGAACATGAAAAAATGGGTGTTGCCATACAAACTCTAACGAGACTAATCAATTAAGGTGGGCTATTATCAGCAGGAGTAAAAAAAAACGTTTGTAGTGATAATCAGAATGGCCCATTTCAAACAGTTGACAAGAAGGTGTGAGTAACAGTAGCGGAAAAATTAGCTTGGGGAAATGGGCTATCACTCTGACTAACTACAGACTAACACAGCTACCACTCTGAAACCTGTCACCTTAATTTTAGACTGTCTAAATTCTTGCTGGATAGGGAGAGTTTGTGGTGAATGTTCACAGCTACCTGGAGCACTTAATTCCAGATCATCATAGCTTGGGCCTGCATGTTTGGAAGTGGAGACATTAGAATGAGTCACGTTAGATACCCTTTAAGGGTAGTTAAGGAAATGCGGTTAGGGTTCAGAATGAGGAGCGTGGATCAGGCACAGAAAGTCTCTTCTCTGCAGAGCCCTTCTGAATATTTTATTTGGGAGTCTGAGTTAATGCGCTCAGAAGAAGTGGAAGAGGAGAGTGGGGAGGAGAATGAGATGTGTGAAGTATCTCAAATTTCTGGGTTTGTATTGAAGTTACCTTGAGAGATCTTGCTGCTTCCTCTGAAACTATGCCCATTTCTGGGGAGCTGCTGGGGGATGATGTCTTTTAAAAAAAATAAACAAACAAACATTTTTTTCAGGCTGGGTTTCTAAGAAGCTGTGAGGAAAGAGTTGGGTTTTCCCCATGTTTCTTTATCTCTAATACACGTATAAAAGAGCCAAGTTTAGAGGTCTGCCCCCATATGTCAGCAGAAAGCATGAGTCACAGACCTTGTCCTGGCAACTATAGACAAGCCAGAAGCTTTGCTGCAGCTCCTACACTAACTAACCAGGATAAAGTCCATGACTAGAGCTGGTTGAAGAAACTTTTTGATGGAAGCATATCCCATCTGTGTATGCAGTTATGTTAAAATCAAAATACTTAGCAAAATTTGGTCAGTTTTGCTGGAATTTTGTTTCTGAAAAAAACTGGCAAAAAGTTCCAACAAGGTTGAAGTGTCCTGTTTCAACATTTTTCTGAATGAAATGTTTCAGTTTTTTGTTGAAACTACTTTTTGTTTGATTTATTTATTTTTAAATTTTGGGCTAAATTATGAAACAGTGGAAATTGAAATAGAATGTTTTGATTTTGTGAAAATGTAACGTTTCAGTTGATCAGAAATGTAAATTTATTTGAATTTTCTTTTGTGGAGAATTTGGAATTGTCAGGTTTTATTCTGATTATGAAAAAAAGCCAAATTTCAATCTCTAAATCCTTCATGAAACAGAACTTCTGTCCTTTGCACAGCTCTATCTACTATTAGAGCTTGCTGGAAAATGGATTTTCTGTCCAGTGCAAAACTGAGATTTTTCATGCTGAATTGGGATGAAAAGACAGTGTCAAAACTATTCACAAACAAAATTTATTTTAGGTCAGTCCAAACTATTTTGACACTTTTAAAATTTGTTTTATGTAACCTGGACATTTTAACACTTGCAAAACTTTTTTCCAATTATTTTCAAAATGAATTTTGTCAATAACTTCCCAAAAAGTTTTGATTTTCACTGAAACAGCATTTTCAGTGAAAATTCTTCCAACCAGCTTTTCCCACTACCTCTACAGTCTCTTTAAATTTAAACTCTCAGGTAGTTTTCCAGCAGGGGAGTTGGATCCAGCTTCCCATTCTCGTGGCAGCACATTGTACAAGCCATTCCCTGGTCCTTCATTAACCGATGGTGGGAAGTTTCAGGCCAGTGTGTTTATTCCTGTGTGAAGTTCTTTGTGTTTTCTGTTATCCCTGTGATAAGTGCCTGGGAGTTGAAACACAAAGAAAGTGACAATATATAGAGAACACCAATTCTTAGGTTAGTAATTGGTGCTGCTACGTGCCATTCAGGGACATCAGATCACAACATATCAGTCGTGGATTAGTTGATTTGAGAATGCAGAAAACTAAGGGTGCAATCCTGGTCCCATTGACGTTAATAGTTTTGCCACTGATTTCCGTGGGATCAGGATTTCACCCTAAAAGTTTTTCACTAATATTCTTTCTGTTTAAATTCACTAGTGGTGGTGTTTTATGTTGAAAGGATTTGAATAGAAGGTGGGAATAGAGGGGAGTCAGAAGTCCCTTTCCAAGTTGAATGGATCTACTGCATGTATATAAGCAGTGAGATAACAAATGTCTGTACCTTCTGACACTGTTAATGCCAGAACATCTTTTAGTGTCTGTATGGGTGCAGCCTAAGTACTTCCTGCCTGTTAGAGCTTGTACACGGAAGGAGGGAGAGACAAGAGGTTCCTTTTCATAAAACACAGGGCAGTGAACTGTATAACCACTTGCATTTTAGTTTCAAATTGAAAAAACAAATTACTGGCAGGTGTAACAAATTTGTGCCTAATTACTCAATCATATAGTAGCTTTAGTGGAAAAAAAATCACTCGAGCTCTTAAGTGAAAACTAAAATGTGCCTTAAGTACTCTAAACTTAATTTCATTAAACATTTTGTAGTAGTTACTTACTAGCAACATAAACCATAAGCTTTTCTAATTAGTAGTCAATTGTTTTATTAGACATGACACACTCAAAGGTCAGATTAGTGATATGGAGCAGAACTGATAAATTATGGAAAGCTACTTTAACTATTTCAGACTGTAATCAGGTTCTTAGAATTCAGGTGTCTTTTTAACCTAAAGCAGCTGTGGAGAGAATCTATTCTGCATGTCTCCATGCTTCTAGAAAAACAAGAGACTAAGACTTAAAATGTGCCAGGCAACCCTCAAAAAAGATTAAACCGTAAGTTTCAAGCTTCACATTCTCTAACACTATTAAGACAGTATCTTCAAAGCAAGGGCTAGCTAATAATACAGCCAATGCAGTATATTAAATGGAAAGCTTTTAATTTTTAAACACTCCCTCTTTTATAGTGTTGGGTGGAGGCGCAAAAGTGATCTTGGCGAAATTAAGCTGGATTTAATTACAAGTGTCCAATTCTTGTGCTCCTGGTTTTACCAGGTAGCAGTTGTTTAACTGTACAGGGCATATATTAGGTTGAGTACATAGAGAATTCCAAATTTACAGCAAATATTCTCAGTGCACTTTAAATAACTACAGTGATCTTTATCTAAGGCCTGGTCTACACTGGGGTGGGGGGTGTTGATGTAAGATACGCAACTTCAGCTATGGGAATACCGTAGCTGAAGTCGATGTATCTTATTCCAACTTACCTCCCGTCTTCACGGTGCGGGATCGACGGCCATGGCTCCCCCATTGATTCTGCTACCGCCACTCGCTCTGGTGGAGTTTCGGAGTCGACGGGGACTGCGTTCGGGGATCGATTGCTACCCACCGATACGGCGGGTAGTCTGGACGTACCCTTAGAGCCAGTTAAATAGTACAGAAATAGTCATATTTTCATGGAATAAAGCTGGTAAGTTTATTATTTGTAGGGTTCCTAATTGTTCATGAATATTCAGATGATGCTGGTTTCTTCATTGAAAAAAATCATGAATTTTATTATAATTGATGATTCATTCACTGATTTGTACTGTAAATGTTATTTTCTGTTCATGTGCCTTACAAAGTTTGTCACTCCATCAGGTTGCAGAAACAATATAGTATGATTTTGATGACCAATAACACATACATGAGCGTCAAGTATCAGAGGGGTAGCCGTGTTAGTCTGGATCTGTAAAAGCAACAAAGAATCCTGTGGCACCTTATAGACTAACAGACGTTTTGCAGCATGAGCTTTCGTGGGTGAATACCCACTTCTTGCATCTGAAGAAGTGGGTATTCACCCACGAAAGCTCATGCTGCAAAACGTCTGTTAGTCTATAAGGTGCCACAGGATTCTTTGTTGCTTTTACATACATGAGCCAGAGCCAGAGACTTAGCTTAAAACAGACAAGTGAAGCATCTCCTGAGTCCTGTCCCCCGCTTTTCCAGCTCTGGCTTCTGTTTCTGATGATGGACTAGCTCCCTTGCAGGATCTGACATCTTTTCTCTTCTGACTGGGATTTTTCCATGCTCCAACCCACATCAGTTGCTGGGGGCAGAGTTGTTAAAAGTCAGCCTCTCTGCTGCTAGGAACCTTGTTTCAGCTTCCCAAACAGTCTGTCTGCTACTAAATGGAGGTTCCAGTCGACACCAAAAGTTACAATTATAAATGCTGTTCATAAAACAGAATGGAATTGATAAATTGACTTATTCCCCAAACTATCACATTAGTCTGATAGTCTGCACTCGAGTATAACTTGACCAGCTGTAATCAAAAGCAAGGCAGCTTTATTATTTCTTATCTGAGCATTGTGATTGTGTTTACTCAATAAAGCATGGCGTGATTCCTATCCCAAATAGCTCCCAATTGGACAGATAAGTGGTTTAGACACAAGGCACCACCTGACCAGATAAAGATAAAAACTGAAGATGGTGCAAATTTATTTAAGTGTATGCACTTCTTCTGAAATGGATTGTTATTGATAGGCTTCAGAGAAGAGAGGGATCTGAGTAGAGAAAGGGAAGTTTCCTGATACCCAAAGAAAGGGGGAGAAGTCTAAGTTTAGGAGGAGGAATGGACAAAGGCATGAGGATGCAAAGGAAGCATTTAAGAGGACTTCATTTTTCTGATTGGCAAGCCAACAGTGTTCATAGGCACTACATTCACTAACACAGGGGTCCCCAGCGCGGTGCCCATGGGCGCCATGGCGCCTGCGTGGGAATCTAAATGCACCCGTGTCCTGGCCGACGGTGGAGCATCCACCAAAATGCCGCCTAATTTCTGCGGCGACGCATCTCGATGATGTCACTTGCCGCCAACGAGCAACGTCATCGAGAGGCGTCACTGCCGAAATGCCGCAGAAATTTGGTGGCATTTTGGCTGGTGCTCCACCACCGCCACGGTCCTTTGTCTGGCGCCCGCCAGACGAAAAGGTTGGGGACCACTGAACTAACACAAACCAAGCTGAAACATTTTAAGGTGCTTTTTATTATATTCTAAAGACACCCCTGGATTTTATATTTCCTGACAGAACTTTAGAGTCTGTTCAGTTGTCACTACTTATGCAGTTTGTTTACTTTCTGCATTTCTCCCAGACTGGACAATGAAAATGGACTAGTCAGTTTTTCTTTTGTTTATAATCAATTTCTATTTCATTTCACCTTCAGATTCTCATCCCCTAGCACAGGCTGCAATATCTGGGTTGCAAACACTTCAGGGAAATGTTTGTTTTGAAAAACAACTTCCTCTAGAATTTTTTTGTTTTTAAATTGAAAGCACTGCTACTTGTCTCAGATCATAACATTTATAAACCCAAATTTAGAGCCACAGTTGACCCTGAAAAGAGAATAAAGTTTCAGTGAAAACATTATACTCCACCAAAGATAAATGAAAATATATAAGTACTGTAATATAAGTTATTTAGGAAATGGAGTAATAACTAGTTTACATAACTTGTGTAACCACTGCACTGTTTGTTCTCTCTAATTTAAGTCAAAAGTATTTTATTATGACCAAGAGAGAGGAAGTTTATGGACAGTAACAGTGGTTGTACGCCAAATCCTTGCAAGAAGCAAAAACAAACTTAATTTGCTGTAGTTTTGGCTCATTAAGACAGTATCTTTTCAGGTAGTAGAGTCTATAGAAAATGGTTTGGCCTTTCAAAGACCTCTGCTCACTTTTTACAGTATAGCATTCAGAAATTCCCGTGGCAAGACTGATCAGACACCAATTGCATGTGAAATCGAAGCTTTTAATAGAAAGGAGCATATGAGTTTCTTTGATGAGGCAGTCATATTGCTGGAATGTGAGACTTGTGATGCTTTACCTGTGTGGCTTGTAAATTATTCAGTTCATACCAGTAAGTGAGCTTTGTGTCAGACCTTACAAGCCAATTTCTACACTGCTTTAAACATCTACTGATTCACTTTAAATGCTGCTTAAAAATCATTATTTTTCCAAGACTGACCCAGGTACAGGTATGAAAACAAAGGGACTGTTTTGTTTTTGTTTTGGTTTGGTTTGTTTTTTTTCCAGAAGAGCTGAGCACCTATAATTTGAGCGGGGAGTTGCATGGCACCTCTGAAAATCAATCCTAGGTGTCCCCAGTTGGACAGCTAAAATTAATGGACACTTCTTTGAAAACGCTGGCCTGGATAATGTGTCCAAAGCCACAAGACGAGTCATTAGCAGAGCTTGGATTAGAACTCAAGAATTTCCTGTTTCCAATTCTGTACTCAGTCCATCAGATATGCTGGTTAGCACTAGGAAGTTATTTTTCTTAATATAATCTTGCTAAACTTTGACTCTCCTTGGAAATACCAATAAAATGTTTATGAAATTGAAATATCTTAAGTTCATCCATAAGAAAACTTTAAATAATTGTATTAGGTTGAGTGAGCATAGTCTCAAAAATAAATAGAGTGCTTCCCATTAAATCTAAAGATTTCATCCTGTCCACAAGGGAAATTAATTTAGAGGGCAGAATGCTTTTGAAAACATTTGGCTACAATTTTCTTATGTTTCCTAGTAGAAAGGGAGGTGAGGAGATAAACTAATTTTTTACAAATTAGTTAAGTATTTAAAACATTTTAGGAATTAGCAACAGAGAAATAGCCCATATTAAGTAAGGCAAATAATTCACCCAAGAGCTCAGATCCAGCTGAAATATATGCACAGCAACTGCACTGCCCTGAACTAGATTTTATTGTGAATTTCCTGAAGCAGTTGCTTGTTAACTGATATGAGTCAGGTCTTGACATTTTCACTGTTAATCCACAGGAAACTTGGGTGTTCATGCATCCGGTAGTCACCTATTGTTAATGTTCTACACAATATTTCTATAAGTGATAACTTGGTAGTATTATAGATGGGTATTTGCAATTGGCTTTTTGTTTTGCCCGATTACTGACATCCGCTGACATAATTTAAAAGAAATAGTTGCACAGGCACTCAGAACCAGTCATTAACAGCAGTGTTCAAAACAAGGTGTATGCAGAAAAGATGCTTTATTTCAGCAAGACACACCTGTCAACTGGGAAAAAAAAATCTCTGAATCTTTTACTTATTGTTCTTTACTTGTAATGCCTGAGAGGGCTGTAACTGAAAGTGTTTAGAGAGGAAATGTGTCCCCCCCAACCCCGTTAATTTACTCTGTGCATTTGACAGCAATTAATGCCTTTTTTGTGCCTGTTACACAGCTCTGGGAGAGGGCAAATTTGAAAAAAAGAAAAACATAGTTGTGAAATCATAGAAATTGAAGGTAGGTTTAATACCTAAAATTGCTTTTTAATTCGTGTTTTGAAATTGGCTAGGTTTCAAGTTGACTGTCCATTTCATCTCATGGAGCTTGCTTGATTCTAAGGTTCAGTTCATCGGGAATATAGATAAGACTGGTAGCATCACCTGTAGTTGAGATTGCCCAACATTTGC
This sequence comes from Mauremys reevesii, assembly GCF_016161935.1. Taxonomy (NCBI): domain Eukaryota; kingdom Metazoa; phylum Chordata; order Testudines; family Geoemydidae; genus Mauremys; species Mauremys reevesii. The sequence goes on along the minus strand of NC_052628.1, from coordinate 89,770,516 downwards.
TGATATAACATTGGTTTTTTTTAGTTGCCTATAACTCTGCCAGACTTAAACCTTTCTGGCTCAGATTTTCCATACTATATATCTGCTTCAATCCAGATTTTTCTGGAAGGTTTCAGGTAAAATAGTTCAGAACAAACTTGCCCATGTTTGTTTTTAAAAAATTACTGCAGTTCGTTGAGAAGCTCTAGTACCTCTATGTTTTGGAGCAGGGACTTCATATTTGGTACGGGGTCCTCCTTGTGTCAGGGATGTGCCTTATGTTCTCCTGTGAAAATCTATTCCAATTTGGCCCAGTTATGAGCCTCTGAAAATTCTTGGTTTGCATTTGCTCGGTAGAGACTTCAGTGTTCTGGCAGCGAAATTCCTTAAGGATTCTATTTGTATTGAGCATTCTGCAGCCTAGGGCTGCAGAAGCTGACTAGGATTTTCCCTGCAGTTGCTCCTCTTGGTGCCAGGGGCAGGAACTGAAACAACATCAGCTGTCACTCTTGTGGTCTTAGTGCTGCCCCTGCTGGTGCCCAGGAGGAGGAAGCATTCAGAGGTGAATGCAGAGGTGAGAGGTATTGGGGTAGGGGGAAGGGTTGCAGGAGCCAGAGCAGGGGATGGAAAAGAGAAAGTAGGAGATGAGGGGTATATAGGTGTAGGAGGAATGCGAATAGAAACAAAGGGGAACAGGAACAAGCTGTGAGCACAGGGGCAGAAGGGTTCACAATGACCAGAGAACACACCCTTCCACACCCTGGAATCGAACCAGCAGTCCTGAGTTTCTACATTCTGCTGCTGTCTTCAGTAGCTGAGACAGCCTCTGGCACAGCATGGGTGTCTTATCTCTCTCTCTAGTAGTTGGTGCACACAGAGGATAACAGCTTACTACTGCTACCAGTTTCTCTGGTAGTTCAAGTGGTAGAGGTCTCTTCTATGAATTTAAAGGTTGAACCCTGCTAATGATCCAAGCTGGGGGTCTGTATAGCACCACATGAGAGAATTTCTGTTTATTCAGGTTGTTTTTAAAAGACAAAACGAACAAAACATTACTTTGTTTGTTTTGTTTTTACTGTGCCAAATGTGAATGAGTGGCAGTGCAACCCTATGCACCCAGTCACAACACCACTCTCTCAAATTTGCCTCAGTTTGCCACGCCCCCACCTCCTACCCCATAGATAGACTTGGAAGAATTTTGAAGCTGCTCTTCTTTGAAGGCAAGTACAAGCCAGCCTGCTAAGAAATGTCATAGTCATCAGTTATTGTGATTACTTTTTTATTTTCCTAATGCAAGAAAATCAACAGTTAAGGTAGGAAAATGGTTGGGGGAAGAATACAGGTGATAATTAGCATGGGAGGAGTTAAAACAAATACATTAAACCAACTGAGTTAATGAGAGTTACTTTTGCTTATTATGTTGACAGGGAAATAATTTAAAAACAGGTTAGATTAGATTGGTGATCTTATAAACATTCCTAGTAATCATTACTCCTACATTATAACTAGGGTAAACTTACACCCACATTCTAACATGTTTTGCACCAAACCATAAACAGCTTACTATTTTTCAACATTTCAGTTTTCATCACACCATCCTGATAATGTTCCTCAACATCCTTTAGAATGACCACTTCTAGGAAAAGTAGGGAGTTCAATCTTTATGTCCTTTAGACATTGGCGCTTCTACGGAGATAGCCAAGAAGTGCCACTTGGGTGTTGACATAGCTACCTGTACTAGAAGCTGAATTAGGACCACTTACTCACTTCACATAGGCCACCAAACAGTTAACTGGCAGGCAGTACTTAAATATTATGGCTTGAAGTATATGCAGGTGAATTTTATTACCATTAATCGGTATTCGTAAAACGTGTACAGCTCTGTATCTGGGGAGTCCGATCAGGTTATTAATAAGGCCACTACTTGGAGTTACACAGCAAATGTGTTCAAGATCAAGAAACAAGGCTTTCCCTAGAAATGATAATTACAGTAACTGGATTTGCGTATAAAGACAGGCTAACTAGACTGCAGTTTTGCAGGTGTTTCTTGTTTTTCACTATCCTGAAATTTACACAAATCTTTCACTGAATTGCCAACTTCTACACACCTGTCTTGTTTAGGTATTTTTGAATATATAATATAAATGTAACTAAACTTTCTAAGTAACTCAGTATTATTGCCCAGTATTTTAAAGGGCATCATATGTGGAAGCCCTATGCAATTTTTGGAGAGGTGATGATGTCCTCTGATGGAAATGGATAACAATGGTGTTCTTGATATGGAAGTCTGACTCTCCACTGATAAGGCTAGCAGTCCCAGATGCCAGAGAGAGGAACTCATAAGTGTGTGGGGGTTTTTTTTTTGGTTTGTTTGGTTTTTTTTAGATCATTCACTGAGTATATAAGATGGGTATTGTCTTATGGGCCAGGCTCTTCTACTGTATTTCTTTCTGGATGACTATTTGATGGCATTTCTTAAAACTTTCTGTGCAGCCTGTTTAATCTGTTTGTTTTATTTTGTCATCTTTATTAACATTTCATTTCTGATCATTCAAATAACAATCCAGCCTATAAGGCTCATCATTTTAAATGTAGCTGATCGTATAAATTAATAATAATAATATAAATAATACAATTTTCAATGCTTTTCTGAAATTCTTAAGACAAAATTTGTTGCTATGCTAACTAATGAAATTATTCGTATGTATTGGGTTGTTGCACTGTAATTCTCAAATGATCTCAGATTTTCTTTTAATTGATTTTGTCCTGTATTTTATTATTTCAGTAAAATAAATATAATAACCTCTCCAGCTCTCGTAGGTTATGCTTAGTATGTTCACAAATCTAAAGGAGATGAGAAATGATTCATAGGCATTCTGTTCTAATTTTCTGTAATTATCTGTATGCCCAAAGTTAAATGAATTCTACCAGTAGTAGTCCTTGTATTATTGTTTATTTGCTGTTGATCAGTAAAACAAAGTGGAATCTCCCCAGTCTTTTGCACCTTGAATTACTCTTCTTTTGACCTCTGAACAGGTGCAAATTGGCACTGCTTTACAGTGTTGTTTTCATATTTGTAGGCATGGGACCCAGGTACAGACAGACTGGTCCAGAAGCGGAGGTAATGGAGGGTGATTGTAGTGGACTATGATTTATTGGGGTGTGCAACAAAATATGCAGACCATGTTCTCAAAGCCCTTTCCCAGAATGCACTTCCATAGCTCAACACACCCAGCTCCCTTTTGGAGTTGGTAGTGAAGCACAGGGGTTGTACAACTGTGTCATGCAGGCTGGCGACCTCTCTCTCCATGCACCTGGAGCTCTGTCCTGCAAGGAACTGAGTGCCCTTTTCCATTGACTTCAAATTATCAAATAGGAAACCTTGATTTAAAGAATCAATTTTAATCTTGTTTCTATTTATACTTTTCCTAAAGAAAGTTTAATTCTCATTGCTTTGGTAACCATTAAAACATGTTGATTTGCAACTAAATATGGCCTTTACACTAAATTTGGTGGGACTTTTCGCTAACCAGGAGGTTATACTATATATATACACACACATTTATTTAAGAATTATACAGCCCACCATGCATTGATTCACATTCTTAATGTTTACTTTTTTGTTACAAAATGGTGCATGATGCATTTCTTATTTACTAAAGGACTAATTTTTTACTTGTGACTTCTGTCAAGCTATATTTGGATGAAAATTAGATTTCAAATTTAAAATATTTGTTCATTTTTTGATCTTTTGGTCAAATAAATCTACCTTAAATGTGCTGGGTACATAAGAAAAAAAGATATGTTTGTGAAAACGTATTCTCCATTTGAAATTGGTCTGTTAAACAAAGGAAGTATCGTTTGTGAATAGAACTGATTGTTTCTGGTCACCATGTCCTTTGAGGTTTTTTTAAAGTAGTAGATCTCATCCTCTTACCTCATTTTTATTCTGAGATTAAAAGAAGAAAAACAAGATTTCCTGCTTTTGCAATTTTGTTTCTCAACTTTGAATGAACTGATCGTTGAACTGAGTTAGTTGAATAAGGTAAAACAAAGAAAATATTTCTCTGAACCTGTAGAAGAGGCTATTACTGTCAAATGCTGGTTTTAGCATTTCTACAGGCTCTGTTAGCCAACGATATCTTGCAGTTCTGTGCTTTGGCTCTTTTAAAACTTCGGCAGCAAACACGTACTGCTTATTTTTATTTATATATATGTAATATTTTAATTTAAATGATTTTAGTAGATTATAGTAAGGCTAGGTCTAATGTTTTAATTTCAAATTTAATTTTAATTTTAAATAAGATCTATTTTACAAGTATTTTATTTAAATAAAAACACTTTTTTTCATTGATTTTGTGACTTCAGCTCAAAAAGATAAAAATGTGGCTTCCGTGTCTTTTTAAAAACTAGCTTCATTTTTACCACAGCTCTCCTGACCTGCCTTGTGTTTGTTCAGTCAGAAGTATGAAAGAAAGGGAGGAGTAGCTGATCTGGCAGGTTTTACACAGCAGGTACAGTACTTGGGTTAGAAATAAGTATAGATTGTGCTTCTCATATCAATAATTTGCAATTCAGTTGTTGCAAATTGAACTCTTAAGCAATTAAATGCCACATTCATTTGTAAAATATGTGCTCCCTGTAAGACTGACATGCAGCTTCGATCTGTACACTTTGACCATCTAAGTATCTTCTTGTTTTTTGGGAATAGTGTAAATTAAATAGCATTTCCAAATGAGTTTAGTTATTTAAATACCATCTGCTGTTCCTAAACTTGGCTTCTCAGGAGGTAAATGCATTACTTCATTTCCTTGTGGAAATATAACTTGTCTGTATCTCCTTTATAGGTGGTGTGGTGTAGCTATCATATGATGACTTTTAGCTAAACTTAGATGGGGGTTATCTTTCAGTATTTAAAGAACTTTAGTTTGGTTTGTGATCCTGGTAGCTTTTACTCCTTGCTGATCATTCTCTATTTTTATATGTGGAAATTCAGTATGATGGCAGCAGGTAAGAAACTTAACTGAAATCTGTTCATATCTGAGTAACTTTTTATCTTTTGTATACAAAGTATTTTTATATTTCCCTTCTCCATCTTTCAAGTGCTGTAAAACATTAGTCTGCTGTAAAAGTAAAGACTTAAATTGTAGTCTTTCTGCAAAGTAGGGTCTACTTAATTATCCAGAGCATAAAAAATTTATTCAGGCAGTAGATTGAGCACTCACAAATATTAAATATGCTCTGTATTTCCTTCTCCAAAGCAGGACTTGTTTAGTGACATTTTGAATTTTTTTCTCCTCTCTCCACTTTCCTGTTTATCTCGAATGAAACAAATGATGTCATTCTTACTATTAACATTATTTTGGGGAAAATGTCATATTTACACACACACACATATATATATATATATACACACACAATACCTATTTAAAAAAAAATTACTTCAGAAAAAGGCATTAGACATTACAAAACTTAGAGCCGGTCAGAACCAAAAATAAACTTTATGATTCTCCTGCTCCCCCAGTTAATATTATGTTACAGCTGTTCTGGCAGCGCTATATGGGACCTGATCAAAGACCACTGATGTCAGTAGACAAATTCCCATTGATTTCTGTAGGCTTTGGGTAGGTCTTGCAAAATCAACCTGTTTAGTGTAAATACTGTTTCGAAATTAAAATTCAAAGCATCTATAGGCAATTTAAATTGAGGGGGAAAAAATCAAATTATCCAAAGCGTGTGACTATTTCAATATGAAAATAGATATATTTTACCTTTACTATTCATATTTAGAAAACAGCAAGCACATTGTACCCTCTAATGTTACTTCTGTTCAGCAAAGGATAAACTGAATAAAACAATTGTACAATCTAGTACTGCAGCCAGGATACTGTATTCAAAAATTGGAAGAACAATGCAGCAAGAATACAAGCATCATTTATAATTTAAAGGATATTGCTGATGGAATTCCTTTTTGCTACATTCAGCCAACAAGTATAAAAATACTAAAGAAAAAGGATTGTTATGGCTACTGCCAGTCATCATCTAGCTTCCTGGGGCCGACTGCAGTCTGTAAACCACTCGTCATCGGCAAGGGGGTTAGGACCTGCTGCCTTTGCCTATCTCTGGGCTGCCCCTCTGCAGCCCCGGTACCTATTTGGCCCTTATAGCAAGACCTGCAGCCTGGGTTTTTTCCTGGCTGGAGCTCCCCAGCTCTGTCTGCACTTCCCTTCCCCAGCACTGCTCCACCTCAGGTACCCTTCTCAACTCCCAGGCAGCCAGATCCTTCTGTCTCAAGAAGCTAAAGAGAGAGAGTGTGGCTTAGCTTCTGGCCCACAGCCAGTAAGGCAAAATAGCTTACATTAGAAACTGTATATTTGTAAACAACGTACAACAAATAGCACAGAAGCTCTCAGAGAAACTATACATAATAGCTTGGGCAAAATGAACACAGTTTCACCTTTCATTTTTCTCTTCCCTTTCTTGTATCCTGGTGGTCCAATCTGTAGGAAAATTAAACTTTCATTCTGTAATAAGTACATTTTAATCCCATAATAAACACATCTCTTTTTGCCTGAGCTTGAATCAGCAACGTCTGCATTGTAGTGGCAGAGATGTGTAGTTAAAGATAAATATCAGCAACCATGACTTTGGCATTATTTTTAATAAACATAAATAAAATCATTTTCCACATCTCCATATTTTATTTTACTGCGTATTTATTGTATTCGGCATAGGAAATACAACAAACACTGGCAATTAAACTAGCTTTTGTACTTTGCACTTTGTACACAGAGCGTTCTGTGGTTTCATCTGTTTCTTGTGCAGGAACAATTCAGAGGAATTCTCAGTTGATGGCTTCCTTCCTGAGGTATAAAATAAAATCACTTTTGGGGTGGTAAAATACAGAAAAGAGTTAAAATATTTTGTAATCATGTTAACTAATCCCTTGTTTATAACGCATTGTGATAGATAGAGGACCGAAAAGGTTCGGCTCACACGGGACACAGACTATCTGTAGCCACAGATGGATAGAACACTTACTGTACTCTCTTGAAATGGAAGGTAAAAGATTTTTGCCCATACTGCCTTTGAAACTTACACTCTTGTCTGCTTGTTAACTAATACCAATGATTCCTTCGTATTGCACTCTTGAGAAGAATGCTGAATTGCCTTGAACTGCAGTGCAGCCGTAGGAATTATAGAAATAGAGCTAAAATTATGAATAAATAAATCAATAGAAACTCTTATTAAAACTATTGATTTGGTGTATAAAGGAAGGGCATTATAACTTATTTTTTGTCTTGCTATTTTATTAGCAGGAACAGTGAGAATAATCTCAGTGCATCATGTAGACAGGTGCAAATTAATACTTTGTCAGTGCTTGTTACATTTCCAAAGCTATACAAGCATTAAAAGAAAGAAATATGTTAAGGAAAAAACTGAAATTAAGAGGAAAATAGCTAGCCACAGAAGTTTTAAATCCGACTAGGTGTTATTACCTTGTAACATTTTTGGCTCTCTTCCTTTCCTCCCCTCCCAGGAAAAATTCACAGAAGTGTAATAAATCCCTTGTGATACCTGCTTTTGGCACTGACTCTATCACACTCAGTAACTGGAGCAGGTGGAAAATACAGCTAGCTCTCAGTAATGCTTGCACTTCCTTGATGATAGAAACAGAAGTGAAAGTGATGAGTGCCACCAATCAATGCACTTGCTCCTCCCTATCCCAGTGCCTTTCAAGCCAGAGAATCTGTAACATAAAAACAGACAGACAAAATTAAAAACCCTCATCAAGAGGCAGAAAGCCAGCTAAGAGTCAGTGGTACTAAAAACTGAACCGGTATATGGGCACATAGGGCCAGCTGCAATACAGAATCCTCCTAAATCACCCTACCCAGTGTTACCAACCTTGGTTCAGTGGCTTAGTGTCTAAACTAACATTTGGAGTTTGAGTGGGTCAAAGACGTTCCCCTGTTTCATTCCAAACTGCTTTGGTGTGAAGGAAAGTGGGCAAGGTGGTAACGAGTCTGGGATTGTCTTATCCCAGGTTCCTCCAGTGTGGGGACAGAAAATACTGCTGCTGCCTCCTGGATGAGTTCACTTCCTGCTGCTACGCTGGACTCTCCTTGGACTGGGTTTCTGTAGCAAGCTGGTAGTATGAAGTAGTGAGACGGGCTGTTAGCTTTTAGGGGAGCTAGCTTTTTAGCCTGGAATAAGCACAGCAAAGAAAATATTCTGCTCAGACATCCTGAATAGTTTGGGAAGAGAGATTAATGGCTTATTTTGTCCTGTGGACAATGTGACTATCAGTGAAGCCACCCTCCCTTGTTACTAAAAATACCCTATTTATTTTTAGTATTGTACACGATACAAAATTGCCTGCCTACTAGGCAGCCCATACACAGAAACCAATAATAAACCACATTGCAGATTTTATTGCTTCACGTTGTAAACAAATACAACTCTGGGAGCATTCTTTTGAAACAAAAAACTTCTAATTTATCAGATATCTCTAGGGGTTTCCGGGGTACCGTTAGTGGAACATATATGTTACCAGGAGTTTGCATCATACTATGATGTGCACAGAAATACTTTTTTTACTGATTTTCTTTTAACGTTTTTGTAGCTAAATATTGAATGGGGAAAAAACAAAGCCAAAGATGGTTAATTAGTCACATTATGGGTCCTTTATTGATGTGTGGAGTTTTAGCAGCAGTTACCTGGATTGGGTTTGGTCCAGTATTTCAGTGTACTGGAATGTGACCTTTAGATCTAAACTTCAGTTAGGAAATAGGTGTCTGATTATAGCTTGGAACACGCAGTGAGGTACATAGTGAGCCGTCCAGATAATGTCTATTTGCTCGTGTCAGCATAGAGCTGTAGCCTTGGCCCATACAGAGTTTACATGAAAGTCTAGTTTACTGGCACTTGAATGCTGACTGCTTGTTAAAAAGAGAGCTGCTGTGCTGTAAACCTGAGTCCTGCGGATGCCAGTGGTACTACTTACTTAAAATTAAACACCTCTGTGTCAGCTGAAGTAGAAATTAGCATGTATTTAGCTCACTATTAATTTTTGTTCTCATTAAAGGAATAACTTTAATAAATGCCTAACACAATTTTTGTACATCCACTCAGTGAAAGTGACTGGTCTCTTTGTGGGGGCTGCTGCTTCAATAATATACGGTACAGTGTCATTGTATTTCCCAGCAGTGACTGAACCTCAGGAGACAGACTAGGACTGAGGATCTATTCTTAAATACCACCTAAAAATTGGAGCATTTCAAAATTGTTGTAAAATGCAGGCTACAAAAATAATATAATTTAACAATTGCAAACGCTCTCTTTTAAAATGCCTAGAGTTTTTCCCAGTCTTCTTCCTGCCTGGCTTCCCGTTGCAGATATAAAGAAACAGTACACACCGTACTAGGGGCTAGGAAACTCATTCACAACAGTCATGTAATCTAGAACTCTAATGTAGGACTTAGAGATGAAAAATTAGTTCATGAACCTACTGTGTCTCTCTCAGCTTGTTATTGTCATTTTAGTTCTGTATTTGAACTAGGGTTGCCAGGTGTCTGGGTTTCAACCGAACACCCAGTCAAAAAGGGACCCTGGCAACTCTGGTCAGCACTGCTGACCGGGTTGTTAAAAGTCCAGTTGGCAAAGGGCTGGCAGGCTCCCTGCCCAGCTCGGAGCACCTCCTGGGAAGTGTCCGGCATGTCCCTCCGGCACCTACGCATAGGGGTGGCCGGCCATGGGGCTTCTGCGCACTGTCCCTGCTCTGAGCACTGGCTCCACAGCTCCCATTGGCCAGGAACTACGGTCAGTGGGAGCTGCGGGGGCAGTGTGCAGAGCCCCTTGCCCCTCCGCCTAGGAGCCGGACATGCCGTCCGCTTCCAGGAGCCGCCTGAGGTAAGTGCTGCCTGAATCCACTCCCACACTTCAACCCCCTACCCTAGCCCAGAGTCCCTTCCTGAATCCTGGAGCCTGCACCCCCAGCCGCAGCCCTCACCCCCTCCCACACCTCTGCCCTCTGCCCCAGCCAAGTGAAAATGAGCAAGTGAGTGAGGGTAGGGGAGAGCGAGCAGTGGAGGGAGGGGGGATGGAGTGGGTGGGGCCTCAGGGTGGGGCAGGGTCTTTGGGAAGGGGCAGTGCAGGGCACAGGGCAAGGGTGTTCGGTTTTATGCAATTAGAAAGTTGGCAACCCTAATTAGAGCTGAAAAGGGTACATCAGAATTTATAAAATACTGCTTTGCCTGTCTCCAAATAGCAGCAGCAAAGGACTGCACCTGTGCCTCTATGGTTTCTGTGCTGAAACTTATCAGGGTTGAGGGGGGGAAGGGGAGGTCATCTAGTTCAAGTCTGCCCCAAGCAGGACCAAACCCAACTAAATCATCCCAGCCAGGGCTTTGTCCAGGCCTTTTAAAAACCCAAAAAAGAGAGGGAAAGGAGAGATTCCACTACTCCTCAGTTCTTCACCCAGTTCTTTCACCACACTGAAAGTGAAAAAGTTTTTCCTAACCTCCCTCCCCTCCTCCCTCCCTGGACCATTAGACCATGTTCTGTTGTTTTCACCAACTGAGAACAGTCTAGATCCATCCTCTTTGGAACCCCCTTTCAGGTAGTTGAAAGCAGCTATCAAATCCCCCCTCATTCTTCTCTTCTGCAGACTAAACTTCTTCATGGGAAGAGGAACACTGCTATTATTGTCCGTGTACTGCTGCTCGGTTTTTGACAACAGTAGTGGAGAAGGATGGTAGGTAAAAGCAACAGGACAGGCACAATCCCGAGGGGGATTTAAACACTTGGGGCGTGTAGGGAGTGGGAAGGTAGAGGGTTCCCACAGCCCTGCGTTGAATTTAAACATCTGATTTCTCAGAGGCAAAATAATTGTGCAGTGACGCAGTGTATTCTCGTGTGTGCAGTAGTGGAGGGTGTGTTGCTAATTTAGCTAGTACGAAGGGGTTAATTGCTACAGCTATTGAAAAGAATGTGGGCATCTACCCTAAGAAAGATCACTATGCTTCAGACAACCAATACAATGGCTATGTAAATCTCTCTAGGTGAGCATGAGCTAGAACTGAGCTTGGCCTCTGCCTCCCAAAACAGAGGCCTTTACCACTTGAGCTAAGTGGGAAATCCCACAGCTGGCATTAGAAGCAAGTTCCTTTTTCCCCTCTGTGTGGGAGCTGCTAGAGAGTAACCTCGCACTCTCCTAAATGGAAAGCCAAGTGCATTATAGCACGCTGCGTCCTACCTGCCTTATCTGGGTCAGTTCCGTTTGTCCCTGTAACCATGCACAGTGATAACACCACCCACATGTGAGGCTGAGGCAGTGCAGATTGCAGGAAGTTGGCAACTCCTTTATTTAGTGACCCATTAAATGTAAAGTATTGAAAATACAGCTGCAGTCTCCCAGCTGTCCTGAGCTGCAGCTGCTTCCAGACAGTCTCCTGGTAGCCTGTGTCAGCTCTGGGTCAAAACACTGAGTGAGGCACTGTAACTTGTCACATGCTCACTCATTGAAGACAGTTTTGAAAGTGCTGTGTGGAAGCAAACAGGCTCTTCAATTAAGACTTGATGCACTTGTGGAGGGCCCCCCACACCCCTCCCAAGAGTGTCCGCACATGCGCTATACAGGCGGCGACACTAGAACAGTTGCTCCACAGGAAGGGCTTGAAAAACCCACTTGTCTAGGATGAGTAGAAATTTTACCTGAGTAGATGTGGCTGGGGAGCTGCTGGCTCCTTCCTTGACAGGGCGAGGGGAGGCCTGAATTTCGTGGTCTCTGAGCCACTTGCTCTTGTTTGGGAAGGGGGAAAAGCTGCACCAGTGTTTTAAGGAAAGGGAGAAGAGGGAGAGCAGCATAGGCATTGCTTTTCTTGTACAGGATGGGGAGCAATGCGTAAAGAACTCCATGTGGATAAGAGCTGGAAGGCCGAGGGTCTCCTCTGTATCCAGGAGAGTGGTTACCTAAGAGCAGGCTGCAAAGAGGTGAGGGGGCCCATGGTCATTTCCCCATGTGTGGGGAATAATGGAGCCCAGTATTCAGCAATGGTGGCAGTGGGGTGTGAGGAGGGGTACTGCTTCTTGAAATGTGTATCAGGAAGCCAGGCGAGGAGTAAGATGCAGAGTGAGGTTTGGGGAGATTTTGGGCAGGAGCTCTGCAGTGAAGCAGAGAGACAGCAGCTTTAGGGTTAATGCTGTCGCTCTGATTCCAATAGTCACGTTCAGCAGTGGAAGAAAGCGACTCTTTGTGATATCCTTTATCGCTGCTGCATGACATGAGAGAACCTAGAGTTCATTGATTTGGTGGAGAGATTAGATCCCAGAATGTATTAACGAGGAGAGTGCCAGCGTATATGTTGCAGAGAGCGTTCAGAATTGATTTTATCTGGTGGAGAGCAGAACTGATGGGGCTGCGGGATGAGGATAAAGATGACTTGTTGCTGAGGAAGTGAAGATGTGACAGTGTAAACTAAAAAGCCCTGGCTTTAATGGGTGTTGCCTTAGGGGTGGTGATGCAACGAGTACTTCTCACCTGGCCAGGTAGGTTGTTCCTTGGGCAAGAAGCTTCTGGACATTTTCAAGCCCACAGAGATTAGTCACCAGGAAGAGCTGTTCTGTTAAATTAACTGCTGTGACTGTCATGCAGTATTAGGATTAAAGGAAATATGTCACCTCTTTACCAGAATGGATGCATCTGCCACAGCTTTTAGCAGCTTCTCAGGACTCCTTTTCTATGGCCTAGCTTCCTCAGCAGAGGGATTACAGCTGTAGGCATCTTTTGAGATGTTGCTGCCATAAAGGGGACATCAACTGCAGCATCTCTAACCCATAACCCTTCTCACCAATATGCCATTTTATACCAAGCTTCACCCCAAAGTTCATTGTTCAGGCTCGTTGGAGTTAAATGTCTCTGTTTACCAAGGATTGGCCTTAAAATTCTTGACAGTCCGTCCGTAAGCAATTGCCAAAGTTGCTTTAATGAGCTTAACACAATGTTATAAATGTCCTTACTGCATTTATTGCTACCAACTTATCTTAAACTTTTTGAAGAAAAACAGTTTTGTATTAGTAAGATCTTGACTTGTGAATGTTATGAATGAACATTTAATTATGTAAGTAAAAAGGATGCTGTATTTTGTCCTACGCTGTGGAATGCAAAGCTCTGATTGACATAGTCTGTTATGTGCTGTGGGAGGAGATGTGTGGAGCTTGCATTGCTTCTTGTGCCAGGAAGAGCCGTTCCAGGATTTTCAGTGTTTGCAGGCCAAGGCCAGTGCATGACTGACCTACATACAGAATCCTGAAAAGGCCTAGTGTGTGATTTGTGTGTTGTCTCCTCCCCACCCCCTTCCAGTTAACACCTGCTTTGGGAGACTTTAACTCTGTACTGGTGCTGGGTGATTTTCATCTCAGCTTTCAGCTTTGTCCTGGTGGATGAAAACATTTTTAACATTTTGTTTTTGGAGGATTATCAAAACAAGCAATGCAAATATTCTCATCCCAGGTTGTTTCTTATCCCAGGTTTTAGCAATTCACTATAAACACAAAAGAGAGCAGGGAAGAAAATGTGCATGGAGGGAATATTTCCTTTTCATCATCATTCCTTCATTTTGGTAGAATGTAATGCTCACGCTAGGGAGAGATGAACATTTCCTTTTCTCTGCATTTTATTTATCCTGGGTGAGAGAGTTAATAACTGCTCACAGCTGAGCTGTGGATACTGAATGTAACTAGAGCCTGTTGAGGTAATCACAGTTAACACACAGGAGTCTGTAAACCCAGGTCCTAGTCTGAGGCCAGGACCATACTATCAACTTACATGGATATAACTATGTCGCTCAGGGGGTGAAAAATCCCTTATACTGACCTCACCCCCGGTGTAGACTGCACTGTGTTGACAGGAGACATAGCTACCACTACCTCCCGCAGAGGTGGCTTAACTACATCGATGGGAAAAGCTCTCCGGTTGGCGCAGTAGCATCTTCACTAAAGAAGTACAGTGGGGCAGCTGCAGCGCTGTCCGTGTAGACCAGCCCTTAGTGGGAGAATCACGTAATTCCACCCCGAAGAAGGTGATGGCTTGAGGCTCATTGCCTTTGCAGATGTACTCCGATTGCACAGTGGTGCAGCTAGCCTGGTAACTGAAGTTAGCTGATGATGAATGACAAAAACAATGCTCATGGTTTGGGGATACTTAATGGCTGAGAAATAGGGTTTTGCAGTGCTGGGCTGAATTCACGTCTCAGGTTAAGCATGGCCTTAGACCAGGCATATAAGGACCATAGCCATGCAGAGACACTATAGGCAGTGTACCCATAGGTATAATTGCCCCTGCACCAGAATCCAACCACATGATCTACCAAGAGGCAAGACTTTGGCAGGTGTGTATGCCCTTTTCTCTCCTCCCACTGTTCCTAAGGGGTAGCCAAAGCATTATGTGTCCTCTTAACTGTACACGAGAATCATAGGACTGAGGGCTTGCAAATGAAAATGTAATATATATCCGGTAGATACTGAAAAGATGACCTTCTGCAGAGGGGCTGCCACAGATCTTAAAGGGAGTAAAGCGAGTTTCAGTGCAATAGGAACCGAAAGAAAAAATGGAGTCACTCCCACCCAGCTATACATAAATGTATTTGGCTGCTCCTGGTAGGTGAACGTCAATTGTTCAGCTTCATAAAATCTAGCGATAGGCTATGGTGCTCTTGGTATTTTAATTATCGGAATCTAGAATTATGGAATATTTTATACTCTCCAAGTTCTTCTTCTCATTTGACTCGGACTGACATAACTCTCCTTCCTTTAAATAATTCTTCCCAAGCGTCTGAGACCCATCCCCTTTGTGGGGTCTCAGAGTCCAGGAGCCAGCCTCAATGTGTACACTGCTATTTTTAGCCCCGCTGCATTAGGCCGGGTGGGTCGACCCAGGTTCTGAGACTTGCTGCTGCGTGTCTTTTTTTTTTTCCTTTTTTTTTTGTAGTGTAGATGTACCCTATGAGTCCTAGGTAAACTGAGTCCCAGCTCATGAGTTTCCCTGCCTTTTCACAGGAAAATTCCTTCTAAGGCATCTGTCCCTAATTTGCAAATTGGAGATTTATAAATTAAATATGTTAGAGAATATTCATTAACAATCTTAACTGAGAATTTCGGAACTTTTACTTGTTTTAAAGTGTGTGCACACACTGTGAAGTCTGCACAGCTGTTTTAGCAAGTGAAGAATAAGTTAATAACCTTTAGTTAAAGTTAAGCAGGCTTTTTGTACCAAATACTTTTGTTGATCTTGTAGAAATCTTCTATTCCACTTCTGGAGACCACCTACACAGAAAAGGAGCTGGCCTTCACAAATAGGGTGCTTTATTAAGAAGCAGTATTGACCATTTCTATCAAACAACCTATACACTGTGCATGTTAACCCTTGAACTACTCTCCATGAGTCTGCATCCCCTGTCCTCCCACCAGCTAAGGCAGAGGTGGGCAAACTACAGCCTGCAGGCCCCTCCTGCCTGGCCCCTGAGCTCCTGCCCTGGGAGGCTCGCCCCCGGCCCCTTCCCTGTTGTTCCCCCTCCCCTGTGGCCTCAGCTCACTGCGCTGCGGGCGCAACGCTCTGGGCAGTGGGGCTGTGAGCTCTTGCCGAGCAGCACAGCTGCAGAGCTCGGCCTGACCCAGTGCTCTGTGCTGCGTGATGGCGTGGCTGGCTCCAGCTGGGCGGTGTGGCTGCCTGTCCTGGTGCTCTGGGCGGCACGGCTGTAACGCTGTCAGCCACCAGTGCTCCAGGCAGTGTGGTAAGGGGGCAGGGAGCTGGTGGGGGTTGGATAGAGGGCAGGGGGGTTCAGGGTGGTGGTCGGGGCAGGGTGTGGATAGGGGTCGGGGCGGTCAAAGAGCGGGAAACAGGGGGGTTGAATGGAGGCAGGGGCCTGGGGGGCAGACAGAAATGAGAGGAGGGGTTAGGTGGGGCAGTCAGGGGCAGGGGTTCCACGGGCTGTCAGGGGACAGGGAATTGGAGGGGGCAGGGTTGGATGGGGCAGGAGTCCCGCATGGGCCATCGGGGGCAAGAAGCAGGAGGGGTCGGATGGGCTGGGGCCGGGCCACACCTGGCTGTTTGGGGAGGCACAGCCTCCGCTAACTGGCCCTCCATACAATGTTGGAAACCCGATGTGGCCCTCAGGCCAGAAAGTTTGCCCACCCCTGAGCTAAGGTATATGAGTAGTTTTCTAAAATTCTCTCAGAGTTGCCCTATTACCCACACTAATAATGATGGCAGTGCTAAGTAGACAGGCTACCAGATTTTTAACCTTCAATGATCTATATTTACTTTGAACAGCTGCAGATGACAGTGATAAAAATGCCAGCGTCTGCTCAACACGAGCTGTTTCACTATTGGTGGAGCTGCACTAATGCCAGAGCAGTGGTGGGAACATTTCAGAATATAGCCAGTTTAAATGCATCCTTAACTTACTATGTGAAACACCCTCATTATAATCAGCATGTCACGAAATACAGGCCAACTGCCAAGAACAGCTTTATGTAAATGGAGCAAATGCTTGTAAAGTACAGCTGAGTCTGGCTTCAGTAACCAGCTCCTCTAAAGGAAGCTAAGGCTTTATTTTTATTTGACAGACGTTATTCCAACCAGAATTATGTCAACCAAACTCATCTGCAGTTCAGGAAGCAAGCAGCTTTCCCCGAAACAGGCTGAGGTTAAAAACAATCCCTAAAGTGTCATTTAATATATATTAGGGTGAGTGAGCAATAACCTCGTGACCTAAGTCTAGCAGGACTAATCAGCGGGGAGAATGCTCTTCGGTGTTGAAATGTAGAAAAGGTCTTTGTATGAAATTTCTCTCTAGTCACCAGAATCTAAGCTTTTATTTAAAAGAAAAAAAGGGTTTCTAGAGTTCCTGGCAGTGGAGATATCCTAGTTATGTGAATTAGTGTTATGGTTTGCTTACTTCAGTGTGTTTGCAGACTCAGAAGCAGACACCATGTGTAAAGACTGTGAATTTCACTTAACCCCCTTCTCATCTTCATCAGGATCACTTGTATGCTGGTGACACACAGATCCTAACTTCCGTACCCTGGCCTCACAATTCCTGCAGCCCACCAGTCAATTCTGTAGCAAATGGAAAATTCTGAGGCAATACTGATGGCAAAAATCATTCCAAAACATGTTTTTGTTGAATCAATTTAAAGAGACAGTTCTACAGACTGCACACCATTATATTTTAGAAACTTTTCCTATTTGCATCGAGGTAGAAGAATAACAATACAGAGTAGGACATGCTCTGTTTGACCAGAAATTCCCAGGGAATGATGTGGAAAACACTCCCTTTCATTATGCATTGGCTTGATGAGCCAAAGTCACAGGGAGATGCAGGATTCCTTGCCAGAAGAGTGGTGCTATGAGGAGTGCCAGTTGCGACAGGGAGCCCCAAAGGACACAACTGAGCTATCCATGTTTTTATTGGTTTCTCACTCAAATTTTGGGGGGTGGGGTGGGTGGGAGGAGGGTCCAACCAGTGCTGAGGGCTTCTACCATTTTAAAAAGTTCTGCTAAACATCAAAACGTGCTAGACTTCCCCCACTAGTGTTTACTGCATGCTCTTACATAGCTTGTTATGGGAAAGTTTATTTACTGTGTACTCTTAAGTGGTACATAATTTTGCCCTTTTATTATTCTGCCCAGGCTCCAGCCTGAGTCCGAACACCTACACTGCTATTTTTAGTTCCATACTGAAAGCCCCACAAGCCCAAGTCAGTTGACACAGGCTCTGAGACTTGCTGCCACAGGTCTTTTTATTTTTTGCCGTATAGACATACTCTTATTGGTGGGGGAGGGGTAAAGGAGCAATAGATGCTCCACCATTGATCTAGCTGGGGGTGTTCCACTTCCAATCTTGCTGAATCCTTTTAGATCCTAGAGGCCTTGGGCCATCTCACTGGCTTCCTGCTTCCTTACAGCTCAGCTCCTGCAGGAGCCTACTGTACAGGTCTCTATACAGAAGAGGCTGGGAGGAAGGCAGATAAGTTAATGTGACATGATTAGGATCTGCATTTACTTGCCTGCAAAAGCTAAAAGGATTTCCAAGCCAGCTACATAGGCTTCCTTTTTCATCCCTCTTCCATAAATCCTGCTGAGATCCTTCTGTGGGGCTTGTGGGAGAGGGGAAAGGTGTCACAGTGGTGGGTGACTTTGCTGTAATGTTCAATGTAGTCCCAAAGCAAATACCTGCAGTACTGGATGTGGTTAGATGTGGTGACTGTGTAAATCGTAAAGGATCACGTTGTCATCTCTATACGGGACTGAATCACAGAGGATGCCTCCTTGGGGCAGAGCCCATGGGTACAGACTAGGAGAGCGATGTCATCAGAGAATTGTTTCTTTTGCAATGTGGGATGAGCCAGGCCAGCAACAACTGAGTGAACAGCCACTATCACCAACTTAATTCCCCCAACCAATCAGACTTTAGCAGGGAAATTAATTCACTTATGCATTTTCTTCACCTGCAATGTGGAAAAGCTTAGAAGGATTAAAAAATGAATTGGGGGTTTATATGGAACCTGAGAACATTCACGGTTACATGAGATGGGATTAAAAAAAAATGACAAGGGATGTAAACCCTCATTCTCCAGGGAATAAGTCAATCACTAACACCCTAAATTTAGGAAGAATGGTGCTATGATTAATCTTGCTCTGGATATACAACTCTGTGTATCTTAGGCCCACTGCCATGCACCCCATGTAGTTATCTGCTGTCATGATTACAGGACTAGCTACATCTTTGACTCATTCCCTGGTCTCTGAGTGCACATCCCAAGCACGTCAGACCTGTTTTAGGATGGAATCCTGCAGTTCTCCCACTCTTACATCACATCCTAGCCCACAGTGTCCTGTGCTTACCTACAACAGGTCAGACTGGATTAGGCACCAGTGGTTTTTCTGATCGGGAGCTTGTGACCAGTGGTTAACAGAGCGACTGGGCAGCCTTCTTAAACCAAAGTGTCTTTAATCTTAACAGTAAGAACAATGCATAGTAAAGAACAGTGTTATCAGACACAGAAATGAACACAATTTGTTGAGGAAGAGTCAGCACAGTTGTTGTTGTTGTTTGTTGTTTTTTAAAAGGGAAATCATGCATCAACAATCTACTGGAATTCTTTGAGAGGGGTCAACAAACACGTGGACAAAGGAGATCCAGTAGATAGCGTGTACTTAGACTTTTAGAAAATCTTCGACAAGGTCCCTCACTGAAGGCTCTTAAGCAAACTAAGCAGTCATGATATAAGAGGGAAAGTCCTCTTATGGATCAGTAACTGATAAAAAGATAGGAAACAAAGAGTAACAATTAATGGTCTGTTTTCAGAATGGAGAGCAATGCACAGCAGGATCCCCCCAAAGAATCTGTACTGAGACCAGTGCTGTTAAGCATATTCATATATGATCTGGATAAAGGGGGGTAAACAGTGAAGTAGCAAAGATTGCAGACGGTACAAAATTACTCCATGATAGTTAAATCCAAAGCAGACTGCAGAGTTACAAAGGGATCTCACAAAACTGGGTGACTGGGCAGCAAAATGGCAGATGAAATTCAACTTTGATAAATCCAAAGTAATGCACATTGGAAAACATAATCCTAACTATACATACAAAGTGATTGGGTCTAAATTAGCTATTAGCACTCAAGAAAGATCTTAGAGTCATCGTGCATAGTTCCCTCAAAACATCTGCTCAATGTGCAGCAGCAATCACAAAAGCTAACAGAATGTTAGGAACCATTAGGAAAGAGAGCGATAATAAAACAGTAAATATCATAATGCCACTGTATAAATCCATGGCCCACACCTAGAATACTATGTGCCGTTCTGGTTGACCAATCTCAAAAGAGAGATACCAGAAATGGAAAAAGTACAAGGAAGGGCAACAAAAATGATTAGGGGTATGAAACAGCTTCCATATGAGGAGAGATTAATAAGATTGGGACTTTTTAGCTTGGAAAAGAGACGAGTAAGGGGATATATCATCATAGAGGTCTATAAAATCATGAATGATGTGGAGAAAAGTGAATAATCAAGTGTTGTTTTACACCTTCACATAACACAAGAACCAAAAGTCACCAAATGAAAGTAATAGGTAGCAGGCTTATAACAAACATAAGAAAGTATTTCACCCAACTCTCTGGCAGTCTGTGGAACTCATTACCATCAGATGTTGTGAAGGCCAAAAGTATAAGTGGACTCAAAAAAGAACGAAGTAAAGTTCCTGGAGGATCAGCCCATCAGTGGCTGTTAACCAACATGGTCAGGGATGTAACCTCGTACTCTGGGTGCCCTTATGCCTCTGACTGCCAGAAGCTGGGACTGGAGGACAGGGGATGGATCAGTTGATAATTGCCCTGTTCCGTTCATTCCCTCTGAAGCACCTGGCACTGGTCACTTTTGGAAGGCCATTGGTCTGGCCCAGTATGGCTGTTATGTTCATAAAGTAATTGAAAACGTTTTTTTCAAACAACAAATACTCTATATGCATGGCTCTTACCCTATCACCCTAGGCTGGAAGGTCTAGCTTCAGGCCCCTAGGTGAGTAGGTGTCTGTCTGTTCCCTGCAAACTGCTCCCAAACAACTGCCTACCTCCTCTGGGCAGAGAGACTTGAAGTGTTTATAGCCTTTTGATCTGTTGGTTCTCAGCACTGACAAAACAAGCTGTGAAATGGGGCCAGGCCAGTAGGATCTTCCCAGTTAATAGCCCAGACATAGTTTCTGAATGCTGTATAAACACTTCAGGGGTTAAGAGACAATTACAGAACGCCCCACCTACTTCACATCTACATCTATGCAAAATGTCACCAGTGGTGTAAGTCGGGGGATAATTCTAACTTGGTAGGGTTTGTCTGGGCATAAATGACCTGATAGGGTGCAGTGGAGGATTGGGCCCCTTGGTCTCGCATAACCAGTAGAGATTTTTAGCAAAGCTTTGTGTGTTGGTAAAGAACCCGCTTTCTGCAATTGAATCTCAGGGCAGAGGAGAGCTTGAATATCTAATTCAAAACAATTTAGAAACTGCTTCATTGAGCAATAGCACTTTATATAGCTAGTCTCTGCTTGTTTTGCATTTACCCTTAAGACTTTAGTTCTTAGTATTCACACGCAGGCATGGGATAAGCATGTAAAAACATAGGGCTAGTAAGGGCAGCAACCTTAAGGGTGGGAATGAAAAATGTAAGCTCCTTTTCTAATTCTCTTCTGTATGCTCTCTGTATTAGAGGGTGTGTTTTGTGTTTTCTTCCCCTTTATGGAGTTGCATTTTTCATTTGAACTCTCCTGTCATCCATAGCCTTGTCCATGTTAGGAAAGTTTCTCACTGACCGTGGTGCAGCTGAACATGGTTTATTTTGGCCTGCATCTCCAAGTAAACCACGTACAGCACTATTCCAGGAATGGTTAAAACTTGCTGTACCACAGTTTGAGTCTGTGCTTGTTAAACACCGATGAGCATCGATTTAGCTGAGCTGTACCTATGCAGACAGTACAGTTCAGCATGAATTGTGAAAAGAGAGAGATGTTAAAACATTGTTTTGTTGAATATATTTGGCTTATATCAAGCTAGGCCAGCTTTTTCCATCTTGGGACAGACACTTGGCAGTTGAGGTATTACCTACAGTTGCATAGCTGTGATGGACAGGGGTGTGAAAAAAATCTATGCTGACCTAAGTGCCAGAGAAGACACAGCTCTGTAGACGGAAGAGGGCTGCTGTCATTTGGGGAGGTGGTCTTTTGTGCACCAACAGGGAAAAAAACCTTCTGTCTGTGTAGTCTGTGTCTACGTTACAGGGTTATGCCAGCATAGCTACAGTGATGTAGCTATGCTGCTATAGTCTCTCTAACATAGACCTACCCACAGGCCTGTGCTGCTGTAGTGCCATAGCGTAGATGATACAGTGACAGAAGACATTTTTCTGCTGTTGTAGTTAATCCACACCCACAAGAGGTGGCACTTAGGTTGACGGAATAATTCTTCCATGGACCTAGTGGTGTCTACACCAGGACTGAGGTAAGCTAAATTATGTCTGTCTGGGGTGTGACTTTTTAACACCTCTGAGCAATGTAGCTAGGTTCACCTACAGATTTAGTTTTGACCAGACTCTGGTCTACACTTAAAATTTAGATCACTGTAGCTGTGGCACTCAGAGGGGGTGTGTGAAAAATCCACCCCCCTGACCAGCATAGCTAGGCCGACCTAACCCCTGGTGTAGACGCAGTTAGGTCAATGAAAGAATGTTTCCACTGATGTGGCTACTGTCGCTCAGGGAGGTGGTGTTCCTACATTGGAAAACCCCTTCCATCTCCTTATGCTGCATCTAGGCTGTGGGGTTCAGCTACCCATTTGAAGCTGTGATTTTAGGGCTTGTCAACACACAGTTTTTGTATCACTTGAATCATGTATGTTTAAACACCAATACAGTTCAAGTGGTACAACCCCCAGTGCGGATCAGTTATACCAGTATAAATAGAGCCCTGTGTGGATACAAATTTATATCTGTGGATGCGGATATCCGTAGATATAAATCACTATCTGCAGAATCACAAGGCTCTCCTGGGAACCACAGTGATGAAAGGAGCAGAACGTGGGGCTGCTGCTCCCAGGAGCCAGCACCCTGCACCGGCGGAAGTACTAGCGTGGCTGCACCCCCCCCCAAACAGGAGACCCAGACAGCTGCGTGGAAGGGATGGGAGTGGGGTTGGAGGTGGTACAGCTGCTCCAGAGGAGCTACCGGCATGGGGTGCTGGCTCCTGGAAGCGGCAGCCACACATTCTGCTCCTTTTGCTGCTGTGATTCCTGGGAGAGCCCTGCAGTTCTGCGGATATAAATTTGTATCCATGCAGGGATCTAAATATAAAGCCTTGCCTGCACAGGAAAGTTTTACCAGTTATACAGGTGTAGTTAGATAGCTATAAAGTATAACATGCCTGCTCATCCCCTCCCCAATCCTGACACTTTTTATTCTGATGTTAAAGTGGGGGAGAGCATGGGGGTTGGTTTATCTTAAACCCCTTCCCAAGTAATATAAACTGGAAAAGGCCCTTTTTTATATCTGTTTAAGACCATCGCCTAAGGGGGAAGGGAGGAGCGTTATACCTCAGTAACACTATTGGCCTAATTTCACACCTCAGCCTATACCATAAAAGCTTTTCCACATAGAAAAAACCTAAAAGTGTGCTTATATTGTGTGTCATACTATTGTATTGTATTGTGCATAGACAAGACCGCGCTGATTAGGCCTCAACTGGAGTATTGTGTCCAGTTCTGGGCACCGCATTTCAGGAAAGCTGTGAACAAATTGGAGAAAGTCCACAGAAGAGCAACAAAAATGATTAAAGTTCTAGAAAACATGCCCTATGAAGGAAGATTGAAAAAAATGGGTTTGTTTAGTTTGGAAAAGAGAAGACTGAGAGGGGACATAACAGTTTTCAAGTACATAAAAGGTTGTTACGAGGAGGGAGAAAAATTGTTTTGAACCTCTGAGGATTGGACAAGAAGCAATGGGCTTAAATTGCAGTAAGGGAGGTTTATGTTGGACATTAGGAAAAACTTCCTAACTGTCAGAGTGGTTAAGCACTGGAATAAATTGCCTTGGGAGGTGGTGGAATCTCCATCACTGGAGATTTTGAAGAGCAGGTTAGACAAACACCTGTCAGGGTTGGTCTAGATGATACTTAGTCCTGCCTTGAGTGCAGGGAACTGGACTAGAAGACCTCTCAAGGTCCCTTCCAGTCCTATGATTCTAAGACCTCAGAGGTCCTCAACAGAAGTTTGCTTTGGATTTCCTTGGTACAGATTCAAGCTGAATGGAAAGCTGCAAATTGGCAGTGTCTGTGTTAACAAAGAACAGGATGCCTGATACTGCAATGAATATATTAGAAGCTGATAACTCTTAAGCTTAAACATTCAGCATGGCAAGCTAAAAGTTGACTTTTTTTTTTGTTGACAAACTTTCCGTGGAGCTTACAGTATCTCAGGTACCCTAAATACATGTTTTGTTCTTTGGGAGGAAAATGGTTATACTTTGTTAAAAGCGTTCATATTTTAAACATTGGCTCTGACTGCAAATTTGACAAGTTGGATGCATTTTCTATTTTCTGCTGTGCTTGTTGATTCAGAAATCTGTATCCTGTTATGACTGGAATTTAACTGTGCAGCAGGCCACATCTGGGACCTCTGAAGCTGTGTGTGTTTTCTTTGCAGGCTGCCTTGGCTGCTTTCATTATTATTTTGTGATTATAACCTTTGTTCATTTGGCCCATATAACAACTTTTTCACTTCCCTGCTTATTACAGTATTGCCCTAGTCCATAGTTCCTTCCACATAGGAGGTCATAAATGGTAAACACTTGTTGCAGTAAGGTTCTTTTTGCATTTCTCAGAAAATAGATGGCTAAATCAGTTTATCCCTCCTTTTCTAGGTTTGCAACAATAAGATGCATAAGCCCTGTTGGGAAACAACATACTTGCATGCATGTCACAAGGGACAAATAATTGCTAACACAACGTCAGTAATTTTCACTAAATGTAAACAAGGGTGAGTTGCCTGTTTTGTGCTTCAAATGAGTTTTTAAAGCATCATCTGATTTTTAGCTCATTCTGATTAGCGTTCTAGAACTTTACACATGTAGCAAAGTATTTAAAACAAATGTAACTGGAAACAGGTGACTAGTTTACAGGCGAACGGTCAGTAGGGAGGTCAAGGGAAGGTATTTGTGGGGAAAGCGGTGGATGTAATGTATCTTGATTTTAGCAAAGCTTTTGATATGGTCTCTCACAGTATTCTTGCCAGCAAGTTAAAGTATGGATTGGGTGAATGGACTAGAAGGTGGATAGAAATCTAGCTAGATCATTGGCTCAACGGGTAATGATCAACGGCTCAATGTCTAGCTGGCAGCTGGTATCAAGTGAAGTGCCCAAGGGGTCTGTCCTGAGGCTGGTTTTGTTCAACATCTTCATTAATGATCTGGATGATGGGATGGATTGCACCCTCAGCAAGTTCGCGGATGACACTAAGCTGGGGGGAAAGGTAGATATGCTGGAGGGTAGGGATAGGGTCCAGAGTGACCTAGACAAATTGGAGGATTGGGCTAAAAGAAATCTGATGAGGTTCAACAAGGACAAGTGCAGAGTCCTGCACTTAGGACGGAAGAATCCCATGCATGCTACAGGCTGGGGACCGACTGGCTAAGCAGCAGTTCTGCAGAAAAGGACTTGGGGATTACAGAGGACGAGAAGCTGGATATGAGTCAACAGTGTGCCCTTGTTGCCAAGAAGGCTAATGGCATATTGGGCTGTATTAGTAGAGCATTGCCAACAGATCGAGGGAAGTGATTATTCCCCTCTATTCAGCACTGGTGAGGCCACATCTGGAGTATTCCATCCAGTTTCCCCCCCCCCCCAACAGAAAGGATGTGGACAAATTGGAGAGAGCCCAGCATGGGGAATGAAAATGATTAGGGGGCTGGGGCACATGACTTATGAGGAGAGGCTGAGGGAACTGGACTTATTTAGTCTGCAGAAGAGAAGAGTGAGGGGGGATTTGATAGCAGCCTTCAACTATCTGAAGAAAGGGTCCAAAGAGGATGGAGCTCAGCTGTTCTCAGAACAAGGAGCAATGGTGTCAAGTTGCAGTGAGGGCGGTCTAGGTTGGATATTAGGAAACACTATTTCACTAGGAAGGTGGAGAAGCACTGGAATGGGTTACCTAGGTGGAATCTCCATCCTTAGAGGTTTTCAAGGCCGAGCTTGAAAAGCCCTGGCTAGGATGATTTAGTTGGGGTTGGTCCTGCTTTGAGCAGGGGGTTGGACTAGATGACCTCCTGAGGTCTCTTCTAAACCTCATCTTCTATGATTCTATGGTTCTACTCCAAACTCCACCTGTTCGAGACAACAAAATGAGATGGCACTGCATATGTTAAAAATGTAATCACACATGCTGTGCTCTTTTTGGTTGTTCCCCGTTACTGGAGTTCTAATACATCCATAGGCTGTGCTGGGTTCCTCTGTGGGACTCAGTCAGATGCCCTGCTGAACTTCTGCTGGCATGGCTCCTTCTTAGTTGGGGCCTGGGAGGGAATAAGTGGTGGTACTCTTGCCAAGCCTACTCAACTTGTGGGGTCACAATGACCTTGGCACTCAGATTGTGCAGATTTTGGCAAGAGTCTCTCCTCTTCTCCTTTTCTAATATACCTTGATGAGTAGCAAAATAGCTAACCATGTTGACCTCTAAATTATTATTACTGGCACTTACTGAAGTGAACGGAAAACCTCACCTTACAGCTATTGTTTCATGCAGTGGTGCTGTAGCCATGTGGCTCTCAGGATGTTAGAGGTACAACCTCATCTACCCTGTCTCTCTCGCTATTGTTTCAGGCTGTCTGCAAACTCTCAGTTACCTTTACATCATTGACACTTTGGTCACATTTACTTCATAAACATAACAGCTAGAGAGATACTTCTTATCCCCCCACCCCCTACCCCAAAATAAAGCTGAAATGATAGAACCAGAAGGCAGCATGGGAGAGGAGCCAGTATGCTATTCGAGCCCTGGCCCTCAGGTTGAAATTAATGGCCCAGATCCTCTGCTGCAGCCAAGGAGGGCGTTGTGCAACTGAGGGTGGGGCCAGAATGGAAAACCAGCTTTAAGCCACCTTTGTGCTTTATCGATCCTGAGTCTGCTGTGCATTAGGCTGATGCCCAGTGTAAATCCTTCCTAACTTTGTGCATTTACCAGGTTACCAAGGGATCTGTATGGTATGGGGGGTTTAGCAGTGGGTAGGGATACCCTACCTCACATGTCTCCTGGCCACCTCTCTTGTGCTGAGACACTGTAGGAGCCTCTTTTAGGCTACATCTGCACTGAGAAATTTCAGCCATTCTCCCACGGTTCGTCTAGCACAGGTGCAGCTGCATTGATGCCAGCAACTGTGGGAGCTCTAGCATTCATGTGCTGTAGGTATTTTTACTACCAGGTTATCTAACCCTGCTTAAACAATGGTGATAAAAATCACTTGCTCCGTTGACACCCTTCCCACCGCTGCCAGCACTGATGGTGCTGCTCTGGTGCTAGATCAGCATGGGGAAATTGCTGAAAATCCTGCGTAGACAAAGCAGTTAGAAATCCTAATGCTTATGTTTTAACCCTGAGTCCACATTGCAGAATGGTCCTGTTATAGTAGATCGCGTGTTGGCAGCACATGGGCTTCAGCCTATCCCACTTGGCAAGCCAGCCAACTCTGAATTAAAACTCTGTCACACTTGAGATAAGGGTATCGTGGGTGGATAGGACTCAGATCAGGGGCAACACTCAAGTTAACTTTGTAGTGAAGATAAGCCCTTGGACACTCAAAATGATCAGCTGTTGGAGCTATATATTGGAAAGGAGCTGCCATACAGTGCTGTCTAAAACTGTCAAATTTTAACTGCCTTTTTCTTGTTGTTTCAGGTTGCATGTCTGGTTGGACTTGATGCATGAAATTTGCATGATTCCTAACAACATATTTCTGGATTTGTCAGTGAACAAACATGGCCTACCCAGCGACTATTAGTGGCAGTACCTCAGGTAACGAACGTTGGGACGCTTTTCCCTATTGAGTTGTTTTTTTAAATTCTCTTTCTATAAAATTTTGAATCTGTGAGAAAGATCAAGGTGCAAATGACTTAAAAATATTTCAAAGTTTTTTCCTGCTTTCTCCTTAGTTATTTTTGTTTCCTCTTTTAAGGTATTTGGCAAATAGCTCTCCTAACTTGAACATACGAACTAAGGTTCTAGTGGCAGATCCTCACCTGGTATAAATCAATTGCAACGGAAGTAACTGCACTGCACTAGTTTGCACCAGAGATGGATCTGTCTCATAGAGTTTCACTGCAGAAAAACAAATGGATATTATACTATAGTTGTAGTGGAGTTTTAGGGAAAAGGAGCTCTCATGTGTGACATTGGAAGCCTATGGTGTTAATCATCCCTTATATGTCTGACTAGTACTTCTTTTGGTTTCCACCATTATTTAGAATTAGTTTTAATTATTCATTTTACTGTCCCTTCTTTGAGTTATGAAGATCCATGCGCATTTATTTGGGTCTGGGTACTCTTTAAAATTTGAGTCCAAGGGATGTTCAAGGGTTATTGATAAGGCTGATAGATTAGAAGGGGCCAGAGATTAGAGAACAGTTGATAGAAGTGCTGCAGCGCTTTTCCTCACTGTTCTGTCAATATTTTCTTGATCTCTGGAGCATTCCACAAACATGACTTTAGCATACTACAGTCAGGACTTCAACCGGGACTACATGGAGAATTTCGGGTGCAAAGCAGAAACTTATGCATACTCTTTTAACACCAGTGCACTGAGTTTTCCTAATGTATGTATGCTTGCAGCATGGGTGTGTGAATTGAGGTTTGGGTAGGTGGGAAGGGTGTTACATTTTTTTCCCATGGCATTCATGTGAAACCCTAAACATCTTTCTGGTGAGTCAAAAATCAAATTATTCCTATTTTAAAGATCATACAAAGTATTTACTGGACTCATGCATGCTTGTTGAAATGTAGTCTAATAGATATTGACAGGGACAGTATTTGTATTGATGCACATATTATTTGGCAATGTCCTAAGTTTAGAAACTTCTGTTATAGGGCTAGTATGAAATCCAAAAGGTACTGGCTGCATCAGTTATATTTGCGATAGAATTTTGCTATAGAATTCATCAATACAAAGGACTAGAAAGTTTTCTCTCTGGGCAAAAGGGAGTGCAGTTGTCTTTGGGTGTGCAAAGAGATGGGAACTCTTGTGTTCCCAAGCCTAACAGACTGGTAGGATAGATGGAAAACTTTATTGAAAGTGAAGCTATCAGTAATTTCTGATAATTGTTTGTCACTGGTAAAAACAGCCTTAAAACATGGCGATAGCAGAAACTACTTCATTTTAAAAAAAATCTTATTTTGAAAAGATTCAGGATCATCATATGATAAGGGAGGGTTTCCTCTTTTTATATAAAGAAAAAAAGTTGTATTGTGTGTGTAACCTTTTCTAGAAATAAATACAAAGTTAATTTAAAAAAGCTTTATAAAAGTCTTGCATTCTGAATTAGACACGAGTACAGGGTTAGCTCCTCATCCCCACGTGTTTTGGCTTTTAAAAAAATATATATACTCTTGATTCAGGCCAGGCAGAACTATTCACTCCTAAAAAATGTGTGGAATGTTCTGTATAGTTTCAGTGCATCAGCCTTACTTTTGACTATAGCTAATTGACTTTTTTTGTGTTGTAAAAATTGTCTAATAACTGAAAATGGTGAGTCTGATGACACTTCAACTTATAAGGAGCTAAATGTTTGAAATGGGGATATATTAGTACAAGAATCTTTAGTTTTGGGATTGATATGTAAATAGGATTCAATGCAGAGTAGAAACTGTTTGCTCCCTTACTCATTGAGAGCAAGTATGATCAATTGTGTCAAAACAAAAAGTTAGGTTGTGTACTGTTCCACTGCTTCATAAAGAACTGTCAGGACTTGTCTGCTTTATAAACCCTTGAGGCCGCAGTCCTAATGTGTAACACTTAGTTTTGTATGTGCATGCTTCTCCAATCCTTGACTATTTCACAATGGGTTAAGCGCTGGACTACAGACGTATGATTTGCTATTCTGCTGTACTGAGTGAGGGAGATTGCCTTTAACTCCTGTTCATCTGGGCGTTGGACATATTAAAGCAGGTTTCTTAATTGCACAGTGTTCTAAGAGTGAAAAGAAACTTCAGAGGTGGGGATTTTCTGCACACAGTACCCTCTGAATCAGTTGTCACCAGGAAAAGAACTAGGTAGCTGTGTAATGAGCTTCAGCACTAGATTTATGCTACTTAAATAGTTTGACTGCTTTGAGTACAAATTCAACCACCATCATCTACAAGGTGATTAAAGAACAGTGCTTTGCTTTAGCTGTTAACTTACCAACGTGAGTACGGAGACCACTAAATGTGTCCTTTTGGTTAATTTTCTGAATACTTGAGCCTGTCTGGTATGATTGGCAACTGCAGACAAGGTCTTGAGGGAGTTTTCAGGTTTGTTTGTAGGCAAGGTTCTCTCTATTTAGCATGTATATACAAATACTCTGAGAACTTTTTTGAGGAGTATGCATTGAAATGAAAATACATTTAGTTATAAATATTTTGTTTGTGTATGTAAGGCCATCTACAAAGCAAATGATAATTTTATCATGAAAGCAAGCTATGAGAGAGGTTGTTGATTTATAAATTTTAATAGTTCTTGTATATTTCAGCAAAGATGGTGTTCTTTAAATACGGCTAATAGATAACTGGAACTGTAATGGAATTCAAACCTGTCGGTCAGTGGTTCAGTTTGCTGATAAATTACTAAAGTCAAGTTTAATTATTCCTTTTTTGGTTTTGTTGCACAGTATTCATCTGCATTGCAAAAGTTTTTTGTGTGTGCGTGAACTATAAGCTTAGTTAATCATCCTCAGATGTTAAAGGAAATGAGTTTTTAATAAGGACTCGCTTTTAATTCTTGGTTTAGGTCTCACTAACATCAAGCATTATCAATGTATAACCTGTTCAGGAGGCAGCCTAAGTTGCTGCAGATGACCATGAGAGATAAATGGCTTTCTTTTCTCTTTATAGGAAATAAGTTTTCTGTTTTGTTTCACTGTGGGTTCCTGTGGGGCACTGAGTACTCTCAACTCTTCACTTTGTAGCATCCAGTCCTGAACTGGGTTTGGGTTTTTGTGCTGACTGAATAGGTCTCTCAACTCAGTGGGTTTGAAGGTGCTGGGGAAGCGCATAGCGGCCTAATGCACTTGTTAGAGCAGCTGCAGCAGGCACTCTGTTGTTAATGTCGTGCTTAAGTGAGGAGCTGTGTGGAAGTTCGGCCTCATTATGTCCCTATACCAACCAGTGACTCTAAACAAAGTTCAAGCACTGAAAGGCAGGGCAGCTAAAATGATTATTTCTCAGATTAGTAACAGTGTCTTCACCACCGTCTGGGTTCAATTTACAGAAAATATTACTTGGTTTATGAATCAGCCTTAATAGACACAGAAGCAATATTGTGAGCCCCCCCACACACACACTTTTAAGTCTATCAAGGTTTTCACTAAACCCCTGTTAACAGAATGTCACAACTCATTCCAGACTGAAACTTACAATATGGGGGTTTCCTTGGAAGTAATCCCAGTCCCCCCCCGCCCGAAAAATCTTTAATGCTTTATTTTGAATGCAAAAGTCTTGATTCTCTTAGCTGCTTTCTGATCTGTTTTAACTTAAATAAATTAGTTTTGGATCAGGTACACCAATGCGCAACAAATCCCATAATATGAAAGTGGATTCACTGGTGCAATGAATACCCAAGAAATTACGCTATTCCTACAATACAACAAAGCTAGAAAACACTGCTAGAGAATTGATCAAGAGGGTCACGATTCAATCTTGTACTCTCCTCAAAGGCAAAGAGCAAAACTAAGCATAATCCTTCTTACTGATACCTCTGCAAATTTGTGTGTAGAGCTTGCGGAAGCGTCCCATGCATCAATGCTTAGCAAGGAAAATATCTTTCCTGAAACCCACAGTCAACTTGAGGGAAACTGTTAAAATTTTAAAGGCATCCTTGCATTGCTGTGCAATAGGTAAGGTCACAGGGGTCTGTATAATAGTACGGTAGCATAGGCCCTGTGATGGGGTATTTACCCCACAAATGCTGTGAATGGTTTAATATGGGCCTGAGAAGCTAATTAACCTATCTGCTTGTGTAACGCCAACAGACCCCAGTCGTTGGCGGGCAGGATCGAACTGAGGACCTCTGGAGCTTAGTGCATGAGCCTCTTATCAGATGAGCTAAAAGCCAAACTGGCTGTTATCTAAGGCTATAGACTCATTTTATCTCTCTCTATGTGGTCTCAGTGCCACTAGATGGGACAGAACACCACACCCAGAAGGTGTGTGGGTTACACTTGCACCCATTTGAAAGGGCCAGGCCTACCTAGAGAAAAAGCCCAGCTGGAGAAGAGCTGGTTTGTTTTCCCCTTAAAGAGCTGGGTGAGCCCAGTTTGAGGAGGAGACCCAGAGGAGAGGAGGTGGAGAGTTCCCTCCCTTTGGGAAGCAGCCCAAAAGAAGGCTGAGAAGCAAAGAACTGACAAGATTCTCCAGCTGGAAGGCTGACTAGAGATAAGGGCTTTGATAAGCTGTAGCCGTGCTGAACCCCTGAGTGAGGGGAGTGTATCCCAGCCCCTGGACTGTGGGCTTGATCCAGGCACAGAAGCCTGTGGTTAGACACGAGAACAGTCTAGAGCAGCAGAGATTCCTGAGGAGGTGGGTGGCTGCTGTGCCCAGCTGGGCTCAAGGTTTGGTTTGTATACATTTTGTTGGACTTTTTAAAGGACTCTGTGGCCTTGGAAGGGGCCTGGTCTGGCTGGAGGGTCAGGATACGCCTATGGCCGGAGCAGGACAATGGAGGGGCACTGAGGCACAGCTGCCTCAGTGCCACATCCAGCCAGGAGGGGGCGTGTTGGGGCAGCAATTTTGCCACAGCCCAAATCAATTTATTCTTTGCTTTAATGTTGTTGGTTTTTATGGGGGGTGGAGAGGGGTGAGTGTCTGTGTATTTTTTCCATTGTCATATGCAGTGTTGTTCCCAGATCAGTCCCATGATATTAGAGAAACCAGGTGGGTGAGGTAATATCTTTTATTGGACCAACTCCTGTTGGTGAGAGAGACAAGCTTTAGGGCCACACAGAGCTCGTCCAATAAAAGATATTGCTTCACCTTCCTTGTCTCTCTATTTTTTCCCTCAGGCTAAATTTTTTTCTATAACTTTTCATTGTTTTTAGAATATTTTTCCTCTAAAAACCTATTTCTAAAAGATGTGGGGATTTTTCAAACTTACCTTACCTTCTCCCTTGCCTGTTTTACTTTCAATGCAGGGTTTTCTGTCTCAGGTATTTACAGGGCCCTATTGCTGTAGAATCAGAGTGTCTCAATCTTAATGTAGTTATCTTCACAACCCCTGGGAGGGAGGGAAGTGCTGTTATCTCCATTTTACAGAGGCACAGAGAGATCAAGTGATATATGCAAGTTCACATAGGAAGCCTGTGGTTAAGCAGGCAATTAAACTTAGATCTCCCATGTCTTGGGCTAGAACCCTAACCTCTGGATCATCCTTCCTCTTCCTCCTTTCCCTTTCCCCTCTCTCCTTTTTCTGCTCCATGCCTGCTTTCCAGTCGTCTTGGGATTGGGGCTGGAGCACAGGTGTTGTACGCTCTCCCCGGTGTGTGGGTGTGATGCATTAATTGGAGGGTGTTGTCTTCTACATGCAAGTGAGCTGAAATCTCTGAGACTATGGATTAGATCCTGCATGAAATCTTTTTGGTTGAGTGAGATTTTAAATATTGTCCCCCAACTAATTTTCATACTTTTCGCTGCACATAGAGGAATATATCCTCAGAGCATTCAGTGTAATCCAGTGAGAGTCAGTGATGGGTTAAAAGGGTTTGGAGACCTGCTTCATATAAGCAACCAAGCCTTTAGGTAGAGCTCTAGAGTACAGGCTTCCAAGCAGCAGCTTATCCTAATTTTATTTATATTTAATTTTAAATATTGAAGTCTGATAGTCAGCTAGCTCTCAAATACAACTGATTGAGATTCCCTGGCTCTAAAGAGAAAACTGTAAAAACTACTGGCCCACTTGGCAGAGTGTTTGTTCTCTAATGGCTTAATCCAATTTAGGGTGACCAGACAGCAAGTATGAAAAATCGGGACAGGGTGTGGGGGATAATAGGCGCCTATATAAGACAAAGCCCCAAATATCAGGACTGTCCCTATAAAATCAGGACATCTGGTCACCCTAATCCAACTCCCACTGAAATCTCCCATTGACTTCAGCAGGACATGGATTCAAGCCCTAGGTTTCAGAGACCTGATTCTGCAGGAGCATACTGACACTGTCTAGATTTAAAGGGGGAGCAGGGCACAAGTAGTGCATGAGGAGAAGAGCAGCCAGCTCTTCAGGAATAAGCTGTACTACAGGTTTGGGGAAATGTTGCCAAGTCCTGTGATTTTTATCACAAGTCTTGGGAGTTTTTCTTAAAGCCACATCTCCTGGGATCATCTGATTGGGAGAATCTCTGCTTGCTTTTTTAAATTACAAAATAATCATAATAAAGTTTGAAGCCCTCATGCTTGCAAAAAAGAGGCTTGAAAATTTCAACCATAAAGGCACCCAAGGCCAAAACGCAAATAAAAAGAATCCAGCATTACTTTTTTAAATCTCATCTCTTGGGCTCTATAACAGTGTGTAATTGATCAGCCATTGATTAAAACGTCTATTAATAGTTTATTAAGCCTTTATATTAAGGCTGCATTTACAAAGTATGACTATTTTAAAGCAAAACTTCTCACTGATTTCTAGGAAATTTTACAAAATATTTATAGGCATGTTCTCCATTGCTTACAAGTTTGCTTGAGCTACCAGGGTATTTTTATGATAAATCGTTACAGTAGCTTCCCTGATTTTTTTTTTTTTTTTTTTAAGGCTACAGGAAACTCCTCAAAGAATATGATCTTGGACCGTGTACAACTAAGCACAAACCTCTGGCAGACCCTGCAGGGTCAGGATTTGTAATGTATGCTAGTTAAGGAGAAACTAGATTGTAATAGAACTTTAGAGTGTTAATGGAATCTGTTTGGTGATTCTCTTAGGAAGGCAGTTGTTTTTCTTGTCATCTAGGTTAAAGTTAAAATACATATTTTTTTGGTGTGAATTTCAACACTAAATTGAGATGAGCAGAAGTGAGTATTTAAGATCGTAGCAGCTCAAGACATTTGGCTTCTGTGATGAAGGTTGAAACTTCAATACCATTTTTGCACTAATTTGAACATCATGGATGACCGCTGGGAATGACAGGCATAAAGACAACTGTTAGCATTCTTCTATACTCCAGGGCTGGTTTCCTGAAGAACAGGCTTTACCAGAGTAGTGTTGCAGTGCTACTGAGTCTGCAAATGTTGAGTCCCCTTAGTTCAAACTTCATAGCGTTTGCTTAGTTTGGCTGTTATGAGCTAATCAGGTTCAGATGAGTTCATATTTTTGTGGAACCCGTCACCCAACCAGTGCTGGTTTGGTTTACTGGGACAGTGTGACTCACAGTATAAATATGTAGCTATGGCTTGCCTTTCCTTCAGTATTCAGAGTGTGATAGGCATCCATCCTATCGTGATTACAGTGAAAGAGAATCAACTGAATGCTTCCTCTTTTTTTGACTGTTGATTTGGCACCTTTGCTTCCAAACAAGAGAACAGTGCTGAGTTGCTGCATCTCTTTCTGTGTTCCATGAATGGGCAGACTGCAGCAATACCCGCAAGATTTATACAGCTGGTACCTTACCAGTGCCTCACCCTTGGAGATGTGCTGATTCACCTTGATGATGCACACCACTTTAAAACAAACTAGGGTGGAGACCTTGACATTAGTGGAGTGGAGGGTTGAATGCACCTCAAGCAGTTTCAACAGCACAATGCCATTACAAAACTTATCTAAATTTTCATTAAACCCAACATCTCTTACATAGTAATTCCAAATCTGCCTAAGGGGCAAATTTCTAACAATTCTGAATGGACACATGTTTTAATAGCTGACTACCTACCTGTCTGTTTAGGGTGGATTTATAGTAGTATCTTACACACTAATTATTTGACTCTAGAGGTGCTGTTGACACCACTACTTCCTCTCCAGCAGTGTATTGTCATGGCATTAGCCTGACTTTGAGTGTTGTTTCTCTCAAGCTTCCCCAGTAATTTTACAAACAAATGTCATTAGGGGCTTGTCTACACTGAAAATGCTGCAGTGGTTCAGCTGTAGCGCTTTAGTGAAGACACTACCTACGCTGAGGTGAGGGCTTCTCCCATGGGCATACCCATAGGTACTCCACCTCCCTGAGAGGTGGTAGCTATGTCAACAAGCCTTCTTGGTGACAGAGCACTGTCTACACTGGGAACTAGATTGGTGTAACTGCGTCGTTGCTCAGGGGTGTGGAAAATTCACACTCCCGAGTGACGCAGTTATATTAACATAAGTTGCTTGTGTAGACCAAGCCTCCACTGTTTCTTCATGTGTGGATAATACTCTCCGAGATGTCCCTTTATTTGGGAGGAAATTGAAGTCTGGCTGAAGATAAAGCCAGATAAGATGGCACTGATGCTAATAGGAAGGGCATAGCACTGAGCACTGACAGGATCTGTCACTTAATGTTCTACATCAGGGAGCATTGCAGCCAAGGTGGAGCGCAGTCTGTATCTTGTTGGATTGCTCATTTCTCCTGGACACCCAAAATATCCAGCCTGTCTACAAACACCTTCTATCTTTGGTTAGCCAAAAGACTACTCCCCTTCCTCTCTAGTGCGGATTTGCCTATGGTCATCATCCTCTTCTCACGTCTCAAACTTCTGCTGTATACTATGCCTGGTCCTGACCGTGAAAGCTGCATGGAGATAGCAACTGGTCCTTCTTGTGTGGTCTGCCTCTTAACAGGAAGAACTGGATCCCTCTCTGATTTGAATCCAGTTAAAGATGCAGGTCCTTACCTTCTAAAATCATTAATGGTCTTGGGACGAAAGTATCTCAATGACCACCTGTTCCCTATCCCCACCACAGTGGTTGTGATCAATAGGGGCATGGACACTCACAGTCCCCAATGTGAAGCTTTGCAGAATTTATGTGAGTCTCACTTTCATATGACACTATGACCCGGATTCCACTCTCACTTAGACTAGTGTAAATCCAAAGTAACTCCACTGATGTCAGTAGAGTTACTCCAGATTTACACTGATCTGAAAAATAGAATCTGGCCCCTTGGTGAAGTGTTAGATATGTTTAACTCATTTGTTTCCAAGAGCAATCTTGCACACACAGGAGACAGCAGTAGATGTGCATGTAGGTGTCTCAGTAGAAGCACTAGAATAAACTCTCCCGAGACTTGTGAGACGGGGAACAAAATCAGTGATGAGCTTTTACCACCTGACACTGTTAAGTGCAGATTCAAGAGTCCCAAATCTTTCTGTATCCCTTTGATCCAAAAACATTTTTCTGGCACTGTTCTGTAGTATTCCTGACACTTTTCTCTGAGCTTCTCCTGGGAAAAGAGGTTGGGAATTATCTATAGAATTGTCACGGTTTTCTAGCTTTTTAAATCCATGGACTTAATTGAAGTTCCGGTAGTTTGTTTACAGCTAGTAATTTAGTGCCTGATGTCTGAGTTTAATCTGGTTCCAATTAATAATTCTGCAACAGAAATGAATGAAGGAATGACCTTACTTGGGGTATTGTAATAATTTACTCACTCCACACCCTTTTATATAGTACATAAGCCCAAAGATTACATAAAAACAGCCTCTACCAGGTTTTGCTTTCTCAACAGTACTAGGGAGTGAGTGAGTTCTTCCAGTGCATACTTCAGCATTACCCTCATATCTTGTAATCCTTCCTCCTGAAATGCAATTCCACTCTGCTCCCAATGGGACGTAACTTTGTATGTGAACATACTCATGCTTCCTTCTTCTTTCATCCAAATTCATAACTATCACAGTTATTGAAATAAATGGTTGAACTTGTTATCTGTATGCTACACATTGCAGCTTTCACAGCACATGGTGCTTAGAATAGTAGCAGTGTCTGAATAACACAGTTCCTAGTTGGCTGGATAGACTTTAAATTACAGACTTCCTCTTGGAGACTTGTTCTGATGGATCCTGGTCTGAGCTTGGACACAACCAGCTTTTTAGAGATCCCAAAATTTGGATTTAGAGTGGCAGATGCTGTTGCTTCACATCCATCTTGCTTCTTTTCTGTCTAGTTACAAACATCTAGACATTTGTTCCCTCAAGTGGACAGTATGATACTGCCTCTCTGGTAACCCTTCCCTATTTGTCCTGTCATTTGACTTTTTATGAATGTGGCTTTTACTACATTTTATTTTATTATACTACTGTCCTGTACCCCATGTGCTGTGTGTGGTAACTTACAGAGAACAAATATTTTGAATATGGAACTTCCTGGAGCTCCTTTTTCCTTTTCATTCAAGGAGCTTGAATGAAATAAATAGGAGCTTCCTATAGTCAGTGAATAGATTACCTCCCCCTAGAAATTTCCTTGAAAATCCACTTCACATGTGTTATCCCAAAAGTTCAGACTTGGCTGCCACATTGTTCAATATAGTCCACCGATCATCCATGCTCATAATATGCAGCCTTTCCATTTAATATGATGGACTCCAAAGATACTTAATTCAGTAAGATCTTCCAAAGGTATTGCAGGAAATTGCCATATCTGTCACAGGCATGGCAGCAGAACTCCAAATAGACATGAGATTATTTTACATCTTTCCCTGGAAAAGCATTGTGGAAAAAGGCAGTGCATATTTTTCAAGGTTCAATAACTCATTCC
The DNA here is from genome assembly GCF_016161935.1 of Mauremys reevesii. Taxonomy (NCBI): domain Eukaryota; kingdom Metazoa; phylum Chordata; order Testudines; family Geoemydidae; genus Mauremys; species Mauremys reevesii. Next base: position 89,732,053 of record NC_052628.1, on the reverse strand, counting down.
TTCCTCGCTGCAATTGTGGATTTATTTATTTATTTGTTTATTTTGCTCCACGTTAGTGGTAAGTGTCTCCATACCTTTTACATAAAGGTGCTGTCACAGATCCACAAGGCATGCTATGACTCTGGCAGTGTATGCTTCTAAGTGCTAGGCCTTGAGCCTCTGCTTTTTACAAAGGTGAAGCCCTGTGGCTCCACTACTCTGAGACTGAGGCTCTGGTTTCAGCACATCCATTTCTCTCAATGGCTCCTTCCACAGGTCTAAAAGAGTTTGAACAATGCTGGAGACTTGCCGTCTTGTGAGCTCTACAGCCAGCAGATGTGTTGCAGTGACACAGGACAGCCTGTTCAGAACAAGATGCCACTTACTAGTCAACTGCAATATAGTATTTAGGGACATTGAGTTAGAATGGTAAAGCAAAGCTTACGTGCACATGCATGTTACAGCACAGTCCACCCATCTCACCCAAACATCCAAGATTCCACCCCCTAGTTCATTCGTTAGCAACATTCTTACTACAGTCTGCTAACATGTCTGTTCTTTATCTCAAGCTCCAGTCATGCTGTTTCCACATGTTGTTATATCCACATTGCCTGGCAGTCCTTAAAAGTTAATGTCCAGTCCTTCATCTTCCATTCTATCTCCAAGGGAACTCCATATATATGTTAACTGGTCTTGACAGATCATTCATACCCACCCCTACCTCAGCCCAATGTCTATGTGGTGAACACCAAGTCACGTCGTTGCTTTCCCTCTGCTGTGTCCCAAGAAAGAAATTACCTCCTTCATTCCTGGTGGGTAACAATACAAAAGGAAATGGGGAGAAACTGAGTCCTATACTTGCTTTTCATAAAAACAGTCCAGAAATTTTCCACATTCTCCACAGGTGTGCTCAGAGGGTGTCATGAGCAAAGATCATATGGTATCTGAGTCAAAATATGATGAGCCTTGCCTATCCTGCTTACCGAAAAAGGGCCTGCACTGTATCTTATGGCATAATGGCCACTTCTCCTTAAATGGTCCCTTGAAATATGTGTTAACTATTTATGCTAAACAATCTGTTCCACTTTGTATTTAGCAGTAACACTTTTTGAGTTAGTTTCCCAGACCTGAAGAAGAGCTCGGCATAGCTTGAAAGCTTCTCTCTCACCATCAGAAGTTGGTCCACTAAAAGATATTCCCCCACCCTCTTTGTCTCTCTATCCTGGGATCAACACCGCTACAACAACACTGCATATGTCTTATGGCTCAAGTTAGTCTCCTCTCACTTAAACTGGCATTCTGGTTTCTGTAATAAAGACTCCTTCCAAGAATTCTTTTAAAAGGTGACATTGAGCCATGAGTGCACAGCACTGGTCTGGTGTCAGAGCAATTAAATTCTTGAAAGACACTCTTAGACTTTAAAGCCAGAAAGGACCATCATGATCATCTAGTCTGACCTCCTGCACACTGCAGGCCTCAGGACCTCACCCACCCACTCCTGTAATAGACCCCTAACCTCTGGCTGAGTTACTGAAGTCCTCCAATCATGGGTTAAAGATTTAAAGTTACAGAGAATTCACCATTTACACTAGTTTAAATCTGCAAGTGACACATGTCCCATGCTTCAGAGGAAGGCAAACCTACCTCCTCCTCCCCCAGGGTCTCTGCCAATGTGACCTGGGGAAAAATTCCTTCCTGATCCCAAATATGGCGATGAGTTAGACCCTGTGCGTGTGGGTAAGACCCAGCAGCCAGACACCTGGGAAAGAATTTTCTGTAGTAACTAGGAGCCCTCCGCATCTAGTGTTCCATCCCAGCCACTGGAGACATTTCCTGCTAGCAGCCGCAGATCAGCTACATGCCATTGCAGGCAGTCTCATCATACCATCCCCTTCATAAACTTATCAAGCTCAGACTTGAAGCCAGTTAGGTTTTTGCCCCCCAGCTCCCCTTCGAAGGCTGTTCCAGAACTTCATTCCTCTGATGGCTAGAAACCTTCACCTAATTTCAAGCCTTCCCTGTACCTGTTCCAGTTTGAATTCATCTTTCTTAGACATGGGAGACCAGAAGTGCACAGAGTATTCCAGATGAGGTCTCACCAGTGCCTTGTATAATGGTACTAATACTTCCCTGCCTCTACTGGAAATACCTTGCCTGATGCATCCTAGGTTTACATTAGCCTTTTCCACACCTGCATCACATTGATGGCTCATAGTCATCCTGTGATCAACCAATACATCCAGGTCTTTTTCTTCTTCTGTCATGTCAAACTGATACATCCCCAGTTTATAGCAAAAATTCTTATTGTTAGTCCCTAAGTGCATGACCTTGTACTTTTGCACTATTACATTTCACCCTGTTTGTATTACTCCAGTTTACAAGAGTTTGAACAGGGAAATCATTAACAATATATTAATTGCTGTACTCAGTTATTGACACTAGCTCCCCTGCTTGGCCATCAAAAGTGCATGTAAATTTTATACAGGCATGTAAGTAAACTAAGTGGACACTTCATGACATAAAGGGTCACGTTTTCAGCTGTACCTCTCTATGGGTACATGAAATTGATGTTTGCACATAAACTGGATTAGCTAAGTATCCAGTCTGTTCTCTTAACTTATTTGCATACTTAAATGCAGATTTTGCATGTGAAAGCTTAGAGGCTGAGTTAGGGCTGGCTGGAAGGGTGACCATAAATCTGCTTCCGTCATTGGTATATCTGCTAAAGTTTGAAGTCTTTAAAAGAAGTTATTTAAGCCAAAAATACATGTTTGACATTTTATACACTAAATTGGCACACATTTTAGTGAGATGCTCCTTTAAAAAAGAGGTGGGGGATAAGGTGTTCTGAACAACATTTAAAAAAGCGAGCACTTCATCTATATTTTTCCATCAGTGGTGGAACAAAGACCCTCTTGGACAAATGTCTGAGATGAATCATGTTCAGCTTGCACTTGGACCTGTGTCCCTTGGTCTGTCTGATTTTTGTTTTGGAAGGCGTTGTGATATAATCTGTTGTTGTATGAAGCCAGAATGGCCACCAGTAGACACCTGTCTATATACTGGGTCCTCTGTTTTCTGCCGACAGATCGGGTTCTCAGTCATTAGTGCTATTCTCTAGCCTTTTTTTTTTTTTTTGCTTCCATTGTAAACAGTAGCTGATAGTTTTTGTTTGGCACCATAATAATCTGGAAGGCCAAGAGAGTGAATAAACACACAATATCTGCCTTTGGTTTTAATATTCATTAGTCCAAATAGATGTCAACATGTGCTGTCAATCTATGGAGGAAATTCTGACACATTTTCAGATAGTTTTTCTCCCCTTATGTTTATGGCAGAACTTTTGGGCCTGCTGGATTATTGAGAGAGCTTTGAAGAAGGTCTGTTATGGTTGCGTGATCTTGGACGGGAGAAATCTCTGTCAGATGTCAAGCACTTGAAACCACAAAATAATAAGAAGCAGATGGAACATGTGGGGACAGCTGCTGTTCTCTTTCCCTTTCCAGAATGTTTCGCTATCCTTTAATATGTGTTTTCATTACTCCGTTTTTTCCAAAAGAATTTTGGCATCTACTTTTGAGCATAACTTCAAGTTTGGGGGGAAGAGGAGGAACTGTTTCATTTTCATCTCCTGTATCCAACAAACTCCCATGGAAGAAAATTAAAGCTGGGCTGCCCTGTTTTTCTTTTACCACTATTAAGAACCTGTTGATCAAACCAGAAATTGTATAGTAGTTCAGAGGCTTCCTGTGAATTACTTTTTCTTAAATGAAATTGGTAACTACTTGAAAGGGACAAATTTTAGGTCTGACTTCTCCGCAGGCAGGAATTCTGTATAGAAGAACAATGAGAGCAGCATTCTACATGGAATGGGTGATGCAGGGTTTGGCCACCATTCTAACTGGAACTATACGCTAGAGTACTGTAAAGACCAAATGTGGGCATGGTCCCAGCTGCCTACGTGCTGCTCAGTTAGCTGTACACAATGAAGAATGAGGCAGATTGTGCATTGACACATCAGCAAGTGGCGTTAGTTGTTTGGTTTCCACCCAAGATTTGGGCACATACTTCTGCTTCGTGCCATGGGCAAAATTTTGTTTACTCTGCCCGGATACTTATTGTTATTTCCTCCATTCTTCTTGAATCAACTTCAGACCTGCTCTGCGTTCACCTGACAGTGGCATGACAGCTGGCAGAGGGCTGGGTTGCAGTACGTACATAGTGACCACCTGTATTTCAAGGAAGTAAAAGACAATTGGACAAAGCTTATTTTTAAGAGACCACTCCCCCAAAAATATTTTTTCTTCATGTTAGAAAATCCTGGATTTATATTACAAGGGTGGGATTCTACTCATGATCAGTGCTTGAACAAATTCTTTTTCATCTCATTAAATATTACTTTGCTGCTTACTGAATACAGGTGGATATTAGGCAACAGATACAGGATGTCCCTTAAAATATAGCTCAGATAATCTCGCTGCGGGCTAGTTTTTTGGGGGGGTTTCATGCTGGTGTGTAGCAACTTTCATGTCCACGTACACACGCAACACTGGTACAAGGCCCATTTTCAGCTGGGGCCATGAGTCTACATTATACATTTATGTCAGTGCGGTTGCACCAGTGCAAAAAATATTCATGTAGACCAGGCCTGAGACCAGGCAGAACTTAGGATCTGCCTCGTGCTATCATTTGTAAAATGTTCATGGCCACCTGCACAGCACATGGACCTCAGCCTGTCCCTAGTCGCTGCCACACCACTTAGCTGCCTGTGGCTATTGGGGTTTTTTTTCACACTCTTCTGTGTGTTGAGGAATTTCCAGCATGGTAGATGTACCCTGGAGAACTACAGAAGTGAGTCTAGTGAAGCTGTGGAGCACATGGGAGCATTGTCCTAGACACGCTTCCCACATCCACTGGTTCTTTCCAGGGAAGAACAGAGTCTTCTCCCTGAATCCCACAGAGGCAGAGAATGGTTCTTTTCCCTTCCTTAACACCTTGGGGAGGGAGGAGCCTAACTTGGGAATCTTTGTTTAGTCAACCCGGGTTTGTTGTAGCGTAATCTTGTTCAGTTGATGTTTACAGTATGCATTTTAGGCAGAGATGAAAAGCAGTTTAGCTGAGAGATTCAGGAATCTCTTTAAGGGCTTGTCTACACTGGCGCTTTACAGCACTGCAACTTTCTTGCTCGGGAGGTGTGAAAAAACACCCCCCTGAGCACAGCAAGTTTCAGTGCTGTAAAGCAGCAGTGTAGACAGTGCACCAGCGCTGGGAGCCGCGCTCCCACAACTGGGAGCTACGCCCCTCGTGGAGGTGGGTTTTTTTAGAGCAGCTCTGCCACGACTACACAAGCCACGTTAAAGCGCTGCTGCTGCAGCGCTTTAACATTGCCAGTGTAGACTAGCCCTAAGATGTTGTGAATTAAAATCTCTGGGCCTGGATTCCCAATTACATTGACTTGAGTGAGGAGGGATATCAGATTGCTATGGAACCAAATAAGCTTATGTATCATTTTAAACAACTTGTCTCAATGTGAAAGGCACCAGCTGTAGTTTGACCATTTCCTTGAAAAAGAAAAATGCTTGTGTCTAATTTATATAGAAAGATTTTATTTTTATCCTTCAAATTATAAGTTGCATTAGAGAAGAGTAAAGAAAAGCAGAGTGCATTGGGATGATGGCAGCTACAATAGAGATGATTATTTGCCCAAATTTTGTGTGTGTGTGTGAGAGAGAGAGAGACCAACAGACACCAGGGAGGAGAGGGTAATGAGTAAGAGAAATCATCACAGCTTTTCATTCTTTCCTAGTCTGACATCATCTGAAACATTTAGTCCTTTTTTGCTTATGTTTTAGTACAGTATGTTTGTCATTGTTTGTTTTTATACATTTAACTCATTGTGAGGAGTAGTCCTCAGTGTCAATTATCACTGTCTATGATGCAAAGAAAAACATTGGAATTAAGCTTCACTGGCTGGCAGGCAGACTAGAATTTTGTCAGGAAATTCCAAAAGAGTATAAATAAATTCTCTGTAGCAAACCCTGGGCTCCTTGCCTGCTGATGTGTCAGGAGTACGCATTCCCTTTACGGCTGAGGAAAAGTGTGCTTCAGACTTAATTTCCTGAAAACGAAACACTGAAACATTCAACAATTACCTCTTTGCAGAATGGTAAGTAAGGCTGTCAAATAGAGGAGAAGCTAGAGGGGGAAATGGATGTTAGCTTTGTTTGCCATTGGTAAAAAAAAAAATGGAAAAAAATACCTTTTTTTTTAAATTTCCAAACTGGTGTAATTGAAAGCCAACCACCAAGTCCTGGTACATTAGTTGCATACATTCTTGCTGTGGTTTGGTTTGTTTGTTTTAACATAAAGTTTCGACTGTTCTCTTTGACAGAGTCGCACTGTGTTAGGCTGCAGACTGAAGAAAGTTTGTGTTTATGGTTTACATCAACTCTAGTCATGGTTCTTGTTGTTTTTGTTGTCCTGTGTTTGTTACATACTGAGAAGTTAGTTTCTTGAAAGGATGCATATTTTCTGTTCAGCGATGTGCTTATATATCAGGGTACTTTTTATCTTCAGTTGCATGAAGTGCCAGACATATTTACTTATATCAAGGTCTCGGCAGCAGAGGTAGCAAAATCTCCTTTGGGTGGCTTTATTGTGCTTCTAGTGATCTACTTCTAAACCACTGTTTTCAGCTATTTATAATTTGCTCATAAAACAACTTTTTAGGCTGATATTTTATATGCTTACTCTGGCTGATGCTGAACTTTATTAAAAAAAAATAAAGTTTGAAAAAAATCAGGTCAGCAGTCGGAGCTATCCAAGTATGGAGAAAAGGTGTTTTTTGTTTTGTAGGGGTTTTTAGTTTGTTTGGTTTTTTTGTCTTATTCAGACAATGGTTCAGATATTTTGTTTTCAGATAATACAAATGGCTTTTGTTTTAAAGTATCAAATGCAGCATGTATCTAATCCCAAGTGAGGAATCTGTGCTGGATTTTCAAATGGAAAAACAAAGCTAACCTGTTTTTGAAATTGTATACTGAGTGCATGTAGAGTATATCACTTTTCTTACTGTCCTAAGCACATACCAAAAGGTAGCTGTCCCAGTGCTCAGAAGTGAACGTATTTGTGGAATCATTATTCTATAAACCAGGTTTTTTCCAGTTGACCTTACAGCTGCAGAGAGGGTGACCTGGAAATGGGGGTCTCTGCTATAGTTTCATACAGTAAGCTTATATATCCTAAAGAGATTAGAAACTTTCCTTATGGTGACCCTTTTCCCTATAACAGTAACCCTATGTAACTGTTCCCAACTTCTCACCTGTTCAGAGGTTTATAAACTAAGAAAGGTAATGACATAACAAACTCAATCTGTTTCTGTGAGTACACAGCTGTGTCTGGGTAGGAGACAAAGGCAGCTGCCTTTGCTTGAGTTTCAGTTGATGTAATTGATTGAAGAGTTGGTTTGAGGGTTAGGTTGGGGATATAGATATGGGATGGGAGAAGCCCTGTAGTTAAGACCTGAGTTTTATCTGTGTCCATCCTGACTGGCAAAAGCTAGCAAGAAGGCGCTGGAGCCATTGAAGTTGCTTGTCAATACTATCTCTTTAAGGAAGCACTGATTAGACTATCTTGAACAATATTGTGCCCAGTCTCATTACTCTCTTTTTGTTAGGGAATGTCATCGAGAAGGCTGCGTGGCAAGACCTTTCCAGCAGAATCTGAAGTAGTGTTTGTCCTTGATTTTAGCTGATTTGGCTTTAGGTCTGAGCCAGGGTGACAGACTGCATGAATGCAGTTGGTTGGTAATCTGCTGATGATAGATATGAGGTGTGTGTGCTTATACAGATGACCAGAAGGAAGTGGTGACCTGCCTTTGGACCCCAGCAGGGGTGGATGAGTGGCTGTGTTCCTTTCGTTTTGACAGATTCCGGGTATTATTGGTTAGCTGCTCTCCTCTGAATCAAGAGCTCTCTTAGGCAGAGATTCACAGGGTTCCCTTCTGTTGCCATTCTGTTCAATGTGTGTATGGACTTGTCTTTGCTAAGAAAAAGTTATATTCTCAAATCCTGTCAGATAACTCACAGTAACAAACATGAGGTGAAATCCTAGTGGAGACCAGGCAGATTGTAGTTTTAACTTGTGTTAAAGTCAGTCTGCCTAGTCTTCACTACAATTTTACCTCATGTTAGTTACGGAGAGTTAGCTCACGTGAGTTGAGAATGCAACACTTTTCCTAGTAAAAATGCACCCTATAGGGTAACTAGGAAGGAAACATGGGCAGCTTCATCCTCTATGTCAGCAGTTCTCAACCAGGGGTCTGTGGCTCTTTGAAGGTCCATAAGCCTTTTCAGGGGGTCTGCCAAGCAGGGTTGCTCAGAGCCCCAGTGGCTGAAGATTGGAGTCCTGAGCCTTGGCACCCTGTGGGGTGGATCCCCCCACTCCTGCCTTGGGGGGGTTAAAGCCTGGAGCCCTGAGCCTCAGTGCCCCATGGGGCAGATGCCCCAGCAGAAACCGCCGTGTGGGGCAGAAGCCCTGGCATCTCGGCAACAGCCACCCCACAAGTCTAATCCACAAGCCACCCTTATCCCCCAGCATGGCTAAAGCCCCGAGAGCTTGAGATCCCCCCTCAGTCCTGTGGAGCAGTAACCCCTCCCCCAAACACACAGCTGAAATCCAGAGCCTCCCCGCCCAGCTGAAGCCTGGCGCTGCCACCCCTCCTCGCTCTCCCCTTCCCACTGCAGGGCCGTGGAGTTTTTATAGTACGGGGGGGAGGGGGCTCTCTGTGCTGCTTGTCACCCAGCTCGATATCTCCATCTCCCTCAAACTGGTCTGTATGGATGAGTGATTTGCCTAGTGCTAAATGGCAACCTGTGGCTTTGAGGCTGGTTACTTGACGCAGTTCAGACAAGACTTAGAGGAGCAACTGGGAAGAGTGACAAGATACTGTTGCCCCATGCCTGCCATTGGTACGCAAAGTTCACAGCCTGGAGGTGTTGTGGTTGCTGAAATCAGCTGCGGTGCTTGAACTAGTACAGTCCCCTGTGACTTAAAGGAAGGGGCAGTTGGCATTCTCATGAAGTTACCTGCCAGTCCAGCACTGGCTTTTCCTCTACTGCAGCAGCGCCAGAGTCAGTTGACAGGGCAAACTTTAAGGCCTTTTTCCATTCAGGCTTTTGAGAAGTGTGTAATTAGGGGGTGTTTACTGATCGCCATGACTTGTTAACGTGAATAAGGTGGAGTTTATTTGTTCATTGATTGATCTTGTACCTTTTATACTTTAGTTTTTATGACACATGCCTAAAACAAGTGGCTAGGCATGTAATAAAGTGAGTGGAATAAAATAAATATTATCAGATGATGGAGATGCATCCTCAAGTAGATAAATCATGAGAGATGCAGAAAGCTGCAATTTTAGAGTATGCTTGAAAATAGCCAGGCACCTGAATCTGCCTGATTTGCATCTGGTTTTGGAAGCAAAGTAAACTGGGTTGGGATGTCAGTGCTTGGATATGGAGACCACTAAAGGCAAAAGGAGCCTGCAGATTCACCATGTAGTTCTTATGCAGCAGCACATTTGAAAGAGAGAGAAAGTCAATTTGTTAAAGCAACTTTTCTGAAGGCAGCGAGACTGTGGTGAACCAATACTTGCTTTCTGTGGCGCTCCCTCTGGTCCATGATAGCTGCCCACTTTCTTCTGATTGCCCTTTTTCCAGGGAGCTCTGGAATTTGAGTGGGAGAGCATCTCCCGTTGACACAGTGTAGTGTGGACCCTGCGGTAAGTAGGTTTAAGTACATCGACTTCAGCTATGTTATTCACGTAGCTGAAGTTGTGTAACCGAGATCGATCTCCTCCCATAGCATACACAAGGCCTAAGTTATCTTTTCAGTGGCCAGAAGGCTTGATTTGGTACACTTACAAAGTGTCTGTGCTGCAGTATCACCAAAACTAGCACTGTACCAGGAATACTAGTACAACCAGAGAGTAGGCTTCAGCCTACAATTTATAGGCCTCAAATGAGGGGGATTACTAACAGAGAAGGTAGATTGATTTGAGTGTGATAAGAATCATATTGTATTTGAATGCAGATGATCCTAGTTCAATTTTGTGTGTGTGTGTGTGTGTGTGCAATGATTCCTCATAAATAAGCATAATCCTTTATTTGGTGTTAATTAGCTTTGGTGACTTCTTATATCCTGCACTCATTGTCCAGACTAGCCTTGTCAACCATCATTTATTCTTACCAGAATGCTCTTACTCATTAGCTGTTCTTGATTTTAAAATCAAAATGTCACTTCAACCATAGCTAACCTTGGAGGTGCAGTGGCATATAACCTTACAAAATTTCCACCTTTTGGGCTGCAACTTCTCAGCTCAGAGGTTTTTTATTTTTTAAAGAAAAAAGTTCAGCTCAAACGTATAATGAAAAAGGAAGTTCAGCTCAAACGTATAAGGATCAAACATTCAAATAAATGCATGCAACTATTTTTGGCAAAATACTTTTAAAATGCTCTGTTTATACTTCATCTTTCTTTCCTCTTCCCCTTTGAAAGATTCCAACCCCCCCCCCACCAAACCCACTGTTTATTGCTTAGTTACTTCCGCATGAATGTAAAATTGGAAAATTCCAAGATAAGGCTCCCACAGCAAATTTAATTCTGCCCCCTTATGTGTGTCTATTGCATTTGCCTCTTTTTGTTAAATAGTAACTTACAGCATGTGACTTGTAGACATAGTTATTAGGCACATTTTTTACGAGTACTAAAATTAGACTCAGCAGAATTCAATTTTTATTTTTTTATTTTACAGATATTGATTGATTTTAAATTTTCACAGCTTTGGGAAATTATGGTGGGGGAAGGCAGACAATTTTTTAATGATAGCAGATGTTGATATTCAAAATGTTAGTTTTATAACAGTTAAAACACCAATTGTCAACCTCGCATGTCAAAATATGCAAAGTAAATATTCTTAAATCAAGCTCTAGTAAAAGTTCTTAGGCAAAGTAAGAAAAATGCTGCATAGCTGTACATTTGATGATTATTGATTGAAATGTTTTTTAATCAGTTATTGTGTGTAGGGTGAAATCTACATTTGCCGATACTTACTAAAAAAACCCCTAATCGATCCATGCCTAACTGCAATATAAATTGTGTAAGTCACCCACAATGGCTTGTGTTAATTAAAATAACCAGTTACCTCCAGAAATATGTTGACATTCATGGTGAAGATAATGTAAATACAGATATGGAAAAGGTGTCTCACATAGTGTGATGAAAGTCCTCAAACTGTGTTGGACTGTTACTCTGAAAGTAAACTTTTTTGTAATTGAACGATGTTACTAAGGTCCCAGTCCTACTTATGCCCATATATAAATTAAGCACACGAGTAGTCAGGCTGACTTCAGTAGGGCTCCTCACATGCGTGAAGTTCTGCACATGCATACATGTGTGCAGGATTGGGTCCTAAGGTAGCACTTGAACATGCTTCCCAAAAATAAAACTATTACTACATGTACCATGGTCAGGCACAAGTAGTCAGCACGCTTGCAGAACAGGGCATAGAACTGCAGAGGACTGGACTAGATGACCTCTCGAGGTCCCTTCCAATTCTGTGATTCTATCAAAAGCCAAAGCTTCTTTCCTGTGATCTAAAGAAATGGTTTCACTATTTTAGGAACTAAACATTGAGCAGTAAATAGTCATGGGACACGTATAAACAAGTGAATTGATTTGATCACTTAGAACCAGACCAAAGTGCCATCACTGACACTGTTCCTGTGATGTGGTGATTTTGGGGGGAGAAAAATTAATTCAGTTGAAGAAAGTCTGTTCACTGTGGGCCTGATCCAAAGCCCGGTGTAGTCAGTGGAAAGACACACCTCTTGACTTTAGCAGATTGTGGATCATGCCCTGTATTCTTTGTTTTCTTAATGGGCCCACTTAAGCTAGAAAGAGTAAAAAGTTAAGGCATATGATCCGTACTGTAAATGAAATTTCTCTATGACTGGAGAGCCGGGACAAAAATCCCTTCCTTTTCATTTCGGAAGTGGTAATGGAGTCTCTCATCGCTTTCTGCAGTTGTGGTAGTTCAGGGTGGGATGGAGAGTAGGTTCTGGAAGTCCATACCTTTACTGTCTATGGGAAGCAGCTGTAGCTATATCAGCTCCTCTTCATTTCCGGTTGGGAGCAGGTGTAGCAAGGCTGGAAGCAAGAAAAATCTTGTTCCTCTACAGGGTAGTGGTTCCTTCTCTGCATTTGCCCTGCTTAGCCAGAGTAGGTGATGAGGGGGAGATGATATTGTAAAACTTATTGTCATGCTTTTAAAAAAAAATCTGGAAAGGGAAAAATGAGATTTGGTGCTGCTTTGAGGCATAAGGAAGGCCTGACAGGCTTTTTTCCTCTCCTTATTTGCTTGATATTCCTCAGATAGAAGAACAAATGAGGGGTGGGAGAGGGGTTCAGAAAACCCATTAAATTCCTTGCAAACACAACAAAGAACCAAAAAAGAGATCCCTTTTATTCCCTCCTTTTTCTATGTTACCTTTTAAATTTGAGTCCGGCACATAAGAATACTACGTGGTTTCACAGTTATACCAATGTTCTGCTTCTTTGCAACATTCCTTAGATCTTTTTCTATGTGGTTATTCTTGGAGAATGTGTTATTCATAACATTTCAGTGGAAAGGGTTTTTTTTAAATAGTTAGCAGACTGAAAATAAAATGCCTGAGTGCACGTCCCATGACGGTATGGATTAGATGCAAGCTGTATATTCTTAAAAACATCTTAGATTTAGAATAAGCTTTTAAAATGTTTTCAGGCTGCCTTTCTTCTCTTCTATTCACTACTTCTTGACCCTCCCGGGACACTATACAGTAGTGATTTGTTGTCTTAATTAGCATGTTGAACTGAAACTACATCTGTCCAAATTCTCCCTTTTTCTCCTATTCCTTACACTTACGTGATACTAAGGCTTTTAACTAATTTGAACCCGTCAATTAAACATTGTAGTCTTTGAATCTCCCATTCAGGGCGAAGAAGTGATTTCTGTGGGCTATGCTAGCTCTGACTCAGTGCTTTAATATACTGAAGTTCTTGTGCAGTGCATCGGATAGGATATAATTTAATGGAAATTGGCAAGACTGCAGTGTTTAGACAGAGCTGGTCACAGCAGTTCAGGAAGAGAGAACAGAACAGTGTGTTTGTTAAATGATGCCTATGTCCAGTTTGTGATTATTATTCAGCAGGGAGGCGGAAGTGCAATTTGTGCACACTTCTAGATAACTGAATTAATGGTGACAGTAACACAACGAGGCCTCTACAAATTAAAAAATATTCCAGAATATGTTGCTTCACAACCACTTGTCCAAAATGAGCACGTACACTGTAAAGTCCAGCTTCTAACGGTTGAGTGTTCAAGCAGATGAAACAGCAATGCGTATTAAATTCCCAAGCTGATGACTTAAATCTCTGTGTGTGTCTGTGCAACTGTGTTAAAGTTAACCTTTGCAAATCAACATGCAAAGAAAAGAAGTTCAGTGTGGCGCAATGATGTAATTTATGGTTGTCTGAAGTATTGCAGAGATCTGCGAATGTCTTTTATTCGTTGCAGTGCCCATGTTCAGCTAGCCAAGGACAAAATAAGAGGCTCAACAGGAACCTCTTTAGTGCTCTCTTTTTGCTGCTCTTTTTAGTGGCATTGGGATTTCTTTCTCACTCAAAGTCCCAAGATATGCAGACCTTTCCTCTTGGCTGAATGGCAGATAGATACTCCTCAAAAGTTAATCAGTGCTGCACAAAGCACAGTACTACCCACAAAATGCTAATGGAGCAAGTGCATCCATGGTGCATCCAATATATCATGGCTAGGAGAGAAAAGAATAATGTTCTCACAGGGTTTTATTTCCTTTCCTTTTTAGTAGATTTTTTTAAACTGGCAGAATCATTTTCCATTCCCCTAAAATAGCAACTCACTTCACTTTGTTTCTGTACTTTTAAGCTTCACAGCAAAGTCTGAAATGGATGTGCCTGTAAAATGCGTAAAGGCTTGGCACAGCTCTGACATGCTGCATCATAGATTTTTTTTTCTTCTCCAGATTACATAACTTCTCCTTGTTTATCTGTAGCATCAAGAACCATTGCTGCAATGATCTGCCTACCGTGGTGTAATTGTGCTAGTAGAGTGTACCCGAAGTTATTTTAATGAAAAATTATGTGTGAATAACTGCACGCATCTCTTAAAAAAAATACAGGCAAGTAATTCTTAGTATGGGCTGGCAGGTGCAAAATGTCAACATTACTAAGATAGCCAGTTTACCCAGAGACCACCAAATTAGCCACAGCCTTAATTGCAAAGATGCAAGGAATGATCTTGGAGAGGCTTGATTTCGTTAATTTCCACCTGAATTGTTTCAGGGAGAAATATTTGACAGTTTAGCTCTTATGACTTAAACTTAAATGAGCTGTCTTCAGAGGTTTTGAGTCATTTTCCACTGATAGGTTAATTCTGGAATCTTGGGACTTTCCTGCCACAAAAGCACAATGCATGATATGAAGGGTTAAATGTTGAATAAAATGATTACTACTTTTTTTAACCTTTCACCTTTATGGTTTTGAATTTGACAGAAAAATATAACTGGTTAATTTTGAAAACAATACAATCATTTCTATGGTATATGCCAAAGTTCTGAGTCCTTGTAATAAACCAAATGCTTCTGCTTTCCGTAAACTGGTTTTACAGAGAAGAAAGTCAGTGAGAACATCTGGCACTTAAAGTGACACTGTCATCTTGTATTTTTAAAAAAACTAAAGCTAATTTTCCGAGATGATCCTTTACAGAATATGTCATGAATAAAGGTCTATTATTGGAGGGGGGCAGTGTGGCTGGTAGCAATGTCTACTGATAGGCTTGCCTGACACTTCTATTTACATATCTGTTTTCAGTTGCTTATAACATTGCCAAGCTTTAACTGTTTGGGCTGAAATTGTCCATACTGGGTGTCTGTCTCAGGCTGAATATTTTTGGAAATATTGAGTCAAAAGGCTTCAACAGTTTTTTGAGAACAAGGCCAGAAAAAAAAATTATTGTTTTGCCCATGTGAAATTCTGGCAGCCTTTTCTCTGAAAAGCTCTAGTACCCCCTGGCTTTAACAAATTCCATCCCTGCCAAATTTCAGGGACTTGCCTTGTGCCAGCCTCATGAAAAACTGCTGATATTTGACCACGTTATAAGCCCTTTTGAAAATCATAATTTACACATGCCAAGTAGAGACTTCCTAGAGCTATGCAACTAAAAATGGCAAACCTTCAATCCACACTGAGCATGCCTCGGGGCTGCAGGAGGCTGAACAGGATTTTCCCTGTGATTGCAGACGTCTGTGCCAGGACTGTGCATGGAAGCGGAGACAAGAAGGGTGCATCTCCTGTGTGCTTATCGACCCCTCTGCTGGGACCAGGCATTGTGGAGGAGGAAGTCTCCTGCATCAACTGCAGGGGGGACAAAAGCCAGATCTAAGGATGAGATGGGGGAAGTAGGTTGGGACAAGGAGGCAACTGGGGCTTAAGGCTGAGAGGGAAACTGAAAGTGTAATTGGGTTGTGGAGAGGAGACCGGGACTGGCTGGGCAAGGGGATCAGGAATGAGAGCCAGGAGGGCAAAGAAGACTGGGACATGTTGGTCAGGAGATTAGGCCTGCAAGGTAAAGGATCTCTGGTCTGCAAGCCAATGGGTTGAAAGGAAGGAGTGGGGAACAGGGAGGGGAAATAGATCTGACAGGCAGGGAGGGAGTTTGGGGAGAACTGGTGCTGGCTGGACAGAGAGACTGGGACATGGAGCTGGGGGTTGGGAGACTGAGATTGGATGAGGAGCCTGCGGAGAGAAATTAGGACTTAGGAACCCCTGGGGGAGATGGAGATCATGGGTGGGGAAGCAACTGGAGGGGTCAAAATCAGATCAGTGGAGAGGAGCCGGTAGGGGGGAAATCAGGAATGGGTAGGATAGGCAAAGAATGGGACTTGAGCATGAGGGGAGAAGGAAAATACTATGATTGCACCTGGGAGTCTGGAGAGGGAGACTAGAACTTCCTGGGCAATGAGAATTTATCTGGTTGAGGAGAATGGGACAGGGATGAGGAGACGGGAACAGGGAAGGGAGAGGACAGGAATGGGGCAGAGGGGACCAGGTGGGGCGAGGGGGGAGGCAGAAGTGTGTGCCCACTCAAGCATATTCCCCAGCTTCCTTCACTACACACTGTCCACGTTCTGCAACAAATGAGTCAGAGATCCAGTAGAGAATGGCCTCCTTCAGTACACAACCCTGATTCATCTCGTGTGGGAAAAATAGTACAGGCTCATGGGACCAAGCTATTAGGGAAAAATTTGGGATCTTGTGAGTTGTTCAGTCAGGAGGAGAAATTGATGATGGAGTCAGGTATTTCTTTGATGCAATCCTTTTTATTTACAAAGACTGTACAGAAAGGCCTGTTTCCCTGAACACAGTAGGAATAAAACAACAAGAGAGTATGTTGGCTCCTATTCCCAAGCCCCCTTTCCAGTCAGCACTTAGCCCAAAATCTCCCTCATAGCTTTCCTCAGGGCCATGTTCCCAGTGCTTGTCCCCACTCTGTCCTTAGCTTTCCTGCTGTTTCTTAATTCTTTGGTGTTCATCGCTGCTTTACCTTCTCTCTTTTGCATAGTCACACCCTCTATTAAAACAATACCCAGTGACTCCTCTACTCCCATATAGTTCAAATTCCTGAGCAGCCTCACCTGTTCCTGTGTTTGGTTGGAGAGACCTATTGTTTCACTACCTGCTTCTCTAAAAGAGCTTAATGAAGTCTTACAGCTATCTTAAATGAAGGGCAGCAGTTACACCCTCTAGATTCAATGAGGTTTAACCCAACAATGTCCTAACAGCATCATCATGCATACACCCAAGGGAGCTGAATTAAGGCTGCGCATGCAACCTTAATTCTGCCACTTCCTGTCTTTTGAGTGCTTGACTTTGCAACCTTAATAATATTCTTTATAGTTTTTCTGTGTGTAATATATATATACATACACATGGATATTTTTGCTGCTGATATTTAGAAATTTATTTTGGGTAAGTCCATGAGTAAAAACATCAAGACCCCAGTCTGAAACTGAAGTGTTTTATCTGGCAGTCCAACCCCATGCTGTCAATTGCAGGGGTTGGCGCCTCCCCTCCCTTTTTTAGTGCAAACACCAACCAACTACAAGCTCAGTTTTGCTGCTACAACTGCAAATCACCGTTTTTCTGGACCTTTGTTACAGTGTGAGTTCTCCCTGACCATTGAGGAAAGTGTGGTGCCCACAGGTTGCTGCAGGAGTCAGGAAGCACAAGTGACTGAGAGGAAGGATGGTCCAGTAGTTAGGACAGTACCCTAGGAATTGGGAGATCCAGGTTCAATTTCTTGTTCCTCCACAGACTTCCTGTTGTGACCTTGGGCAAGTCTCTGAGCCTCAGTTCCCCATCTGTAAAATGGGGATAATAGCATTCCTGGCCTCACAGGGGAGTTCTGAGGATAAATGCATTGAAGATTGTGAAGTGCTTTGGAATCTACTGATTAAAAGTGCTATTAAGAGACAGATGATATTATGATCCTCAACAAAACAGTGAAACTGACTAGTATTTATTTGTATTACTGTTGCACCTAGGAGCCCTAGTCATGGAACGGGACCCTTCCCTAGTCATGGAATGGGACCCTGTTGTGCTAGGCTCTGTACGTATGCAAAACAAAAAGATGGTACCTCTGTTGAAGAGCTTACAATTTAAATAGACAAGACAGACCTAAGGTGCGGGAAAGAGTGTCGAGCAGGTCGAGTGAACAGTGTGATGGCGTCAAAAGTCATATTAGTTCCACAATTTTTATTTATTTATTTTTTGGTTGGTTGGGTTAGTGAGGAAGGGATAAGCTGAAGGGAGAGTGACTGAGGACAGGGAAGGGAAGAGTAGGGTAAGAGGAGTGACTCTCTGAGATGAAGAGACTGTGAGGGAGAGGGAGGGTTAGTGCAAATACCCAATCAGCACAGGGCAGAGAAAGACCTGTCAGAACTATGAAAAGTTTTCCAAAGCACCAAAAGTATGCTTTGGTCAAATTGACTGAGTAAACTGAAAAACCTAGAGATTTCTTTATTCTAATATTTGTTGCTGCATTCTTAGGTGTCACTTCTAGCAATAGTAGATTCAGGGTGATTTTTTTTTTTAAGTTGCGTATGTCCCTTTAAAAGGGACACCAATTTAAAATGTAGTCATATTCAAAAAATGAGCTAGAAGTTGTTTTCAGATACTATCGCTGCCTGCAATAGCCTGTGTTTCTTTGTTGGGGGAATACTGGAGGGGTAGCCAGTTTAGCAAACATACAATAGTAGCTTGTAAACCCAAGTGCCAGATCAACTTTATATGCCCAGAGACTGTGAACAGTTGTTTTTAAGGAGGAACTAAAATACAGTAAATATATACAGTAAAAAGAAATGTATATGCAAATTAACAATGATTCATGGGTGAGGAGGGGACAGAGGAGAAAATGGATGGAGATTACTGCACCTTTAAAAGATTAACAGTTCTCTTATTATTAAGACGATAGAGCATGGTGACTGCTGAGGTTCCTTACGGGTGCTAAAAAGGCAGTAGTTTTCAGTTCTGCTGTAGAACAGAACTCATTGGTGAAAGCTTAGCCTATGAAAATGTGCTCTGCTTGGCTAAGTTTACACTAATGTGGACTTTTTTCCTTAAGGGGTGAAGAATGAGAAAGTTGAGAGGCAGGGCTTTAGTGAACAGAGAGCTTGTTGAAGCTAGGACGGCAAGGAGAAAAATCAGAGGCCTTGTTTTATTTGGATGGAAAATGTATGGTCTGAGAGCAGAGATATGTAGCTGATTCAGGTAACTGGAAAACTAACTTTTATTGTTTGCCCTGCAGTTCTAAAGTACCTGATTCCTCTAGTGAGTTACGATTTGTTTTTGTGCGGAAGGAGGAGCAGGCTCTGCAGCGACCTCATGTATAAATGTTCTGTCTGCAGAAGCACAACAGATTTGGCGAAGTTTTATTTAGAATGCTTTGGTGGCATGTGAGTCCAGTGTCTGCAGGAAGCTGTGCTGTCCTGACATCTGAGCTGGCGGTTTCTCTTTTGGCTGTGGAATTTTAGACTGCATTGAAAACAGGTCTCGCTGCATATTTTTAGTGTATGGGCTTCATGCAGGATTGAAATATAAAAGAGACAGATTCACAGACACACATCAGTGTGCTCCCAAGCAAGAAGAGAGCCTGTATTGCTGCTCAGACTTAAAACTGATCTGAAATTATTTTAACCTTTTTAAAAACTGTTACCTGAAGTCTAACTGCATTGGTAAATTAGGGAGGAAATGATTTCTGTGTAATCCTTTTAATACTCCCTGAAGGGAGCACTGTCTCCAGACGGTTCACTGCAGCACAAAGAATCACCTGATCCTTTCATGACAGACTAGCACTAGTCTGTGTGAAAGTTTGTTGTGATGTGGTCGTACTGCAGAAGTTCCACAAAGTATCATTTCATGCTATCAATAACGACTTTTGTGGTGCCTTCATAAATTAAAACAACATATTTACATAAGTTTACTTATGATTTCAGCATTAGATCTGTGTGTGCATGAGAGAGAGGGAGAGATGTTTTTCAAGGTAAATTAAGACAAACAAGTAATGTCTTCCAACTTATAACGTTCAGTCTGTGCTATGAGTAGAGTGTAATTATCTTTTGCTTTTCAGCTGTATAGTTTAGCCAGAAGTAGCTTTTTAAATATATTTTAAATGTATTGATTTTGGTTTTTTTCCCACAGAAAAAGAGGAAGGTGTTCTGAGTGGAGAAGATGACAAAGAACAGAAAGATCCCTATTTTGTGGAAACTCCTTACGGCTACCAGTTAGACTTGGATTTTCTCAAGTATGTGGATGATATACAAAAGGGAAACACGATTAAGAAATTAAATATCCAGAAGAAGAGGAAACTAGTACCAACTTTTACAGGTACCAAGAACTCCAGTGGCCAATACAGTGGATGGACCTCAACAGAGTCTCTCTCTTCGTCAAACAGTGATGAGAATAAGCCGTCCTCCTTTGCAGCAAGGAATCAAGTAGCATCGTCTGTCACTGCAAGGCCATCAGTTTCCTTTGAAGCCTCTCCTACCTTCTTAACCATTCCTGAGAGCAGACAACTTCCCCCTCCTTCACCACAGCTTCCAAGGCACAATCTTCATGTAACAAAAACTCTCATGGAAACCCGGAGAAGACTTGAACAGGAGAAGGTTATAATGCAGGTGACTCCAGGGGATGTCCGCAGGCCCAGGCTTTCCAGCTTTGGAGGCTTGGGCTCAGCAAGCTCCCTTCCTTCCTTTGTAGGATCTAGTGGGCACAATCAGATGTCTCAACAGCTTCAAAATGGGTACCAGGGTAATGGAGACTATAATGTCTATCTTGCTTCCTCTTTGGGCAGCTCCATCCGTCATAGCCCATTGAGTTCAGGAATATCAACCCCTGTGACCAATGTGAGCCCAGTGCATCTGCAACATATCAGGGAACAAATGGCAGTTGCCCTCAAACGCCTCAAGGAGCTTGAGGAACAAGTCAAAACTATTCCTGTGCTCCAGGTCAAGATTTCAGTATTACAGGAAGAGAAAAGACAGATGATGGCGGAACTCAAAAGCCAAAGAATACCCAACCAAAATGACACTTATGGCTTCAGAAAGCGATCTTATAGTGCGGGAAACGCAGAGCAATGGGGACATCTGTCTCAGGTCAGAAGAGGAGGTGAATTGTATATAGACTGTGAGGAAGAAGTGGAGCAGAACTCACAGAGGACAGAGGAGTTTAGGCAATTGACTTTTGAAATGCAAGCATTGGAGAGAAAAATCCAGGACAGCAGCTATGAAATCCCATCTAATCTTCGGACGAACAGAGAAAATCTAACAAAAGAAAGCAGGTCGGTTGCTGTGGGTGCTGATGAAAATATGAATGATGTGGTTATATATAACAGGTCTTCCCGACCATGCACGGAGGTAGCAGTAGGAACAGAGAAAGAAACTAGAGATTCTGGGGTTGGGGTGACAGAGGTGATGCTTGGCATCACCACAGAAGCTGAAAAAGAAATAGAGCTTCAGCAACAGACCATTGAAGCCCTGAAGGGGAAGATCTACAGACTGGAGGTTCAATTAAAAGAAACTACTCATGATAGGGAAATGACCAAATTAAAACAAGAGCTGCAGGCAGCTGGATCTAGGAAAAAAGTGGATAAAGCATTGATGGCTCAACCTCTGGTTTTCAGCAGAATGGTTGAAGCAGTCGTACAAACAAGAGACCAAATGGTAGGAGATCATGTGGATATTGCTGACTCCTGTGTGGGGAACCATCTACAAATGAGAGATATTGGAATCTCCTGCAGGCCTAATTTGCAGAGTACAGCTGTGGGTCCAGAACTGCTAATGAATCGGTGGCTTGTGAAGGAGAGAGCAGACATGCGTGACCAATGCACGGGGAGATCTACTGAGATGTGCGACAAGAATGTGGGCACAGAAATGAGTGTTTGTGAAACTGGCATCAACACAGAAGAGTCTGTGGATAATTTGAGTCTCTGCAAGACAGAAGCGGAAATCAAGGAAGTACGGTCGATAGGTTGTGGAGATTGTTCAGTGAATGTGACTGTTTGTCCACCAAAGGAGTGTGTGTCTCGCAGCACAAACACAGAGGTTGTTTGTAAAGTAGAATCTGCAGTTATGGCAATGCCTCAGACAGCTACCCAGCAAACCAGTACAGTATTGGCAATGGTGAACCAGTTCACCAATACAGAAACCGCTTCTCTGATGGATTCCAGCACAAACACCATTTTGAACACTTACGATAAACAGACTAACACTGTGAGTGTCGAGATGCGGACTGTAGCAGTGGGAGATGGTCGGGTAAAGGACATAAACATATCTGCCAAAACTCGTTCTGTTGGAGTGGGAACCTTGCTTTCTAGTGACTCTAGCTTTGACAAGCCATCTGTGATAAAGACCAAGGATTGTGGAGTAGGGCAGATAAACATTCATGAGAACTATCTTGTTGGTCTTAAAATGAGAAATATTGCGTGTGGTCCCCCGCCATTGTCTGTTGTGTCAGCCAGTACCAGAAGCATTGGTGTTGGGGATGAGCCTGTGTATGAACCTGTGAGCATTTTAGTGGAAAGTCCTCTCCCTCCACCTGAAATGAGGACTGGCTTGGATCACTACATTGAGCGAGTACAGAAGCTGCTGCAGGAACAACAGATGCTGCTAGCTGAAAACTACAGTGAACTGGCAGAAGCTTTTGGAGAACCACACTCGCAAATTGGGTCTCTGAATTCTCAGCTCATAAACACCCTTTCGTCTATCAACTCTGTCATGAAATACGCAAGCACTGAGGAGCTGCGGAACTTAGACATCCAGAAACAGGGTATGGACAGAAGTGCCACCCCAGGTATGTTGAGTGTGTGTGCATTCCTGTCACTCTCAGAAGGTGGGGAAGAATAGTGCTGAGCTTGGTAGAAATGCTTAAATAGATGTATATTAAAAACATCTGGTGATTGGGTGATGTGACAGAATTTTAACCTGGGATATTTATAAATTTTTATGATTAAAGATTATTCAGATTGACATTGTTTTTGCTCCCCTTTCCCTTCTTAATGGCAGAGTGCAGCTTTTTAAAACCATGGCAAGGCTTGTTTGACTTTCCCATAAGCCACATTCATCTTTTGTAAGTTGAATATTCTAGCTGATGATGAGGCATCTTTGGCCTCTTTCTCAAAGGTCATTGGCTTTGCTTTCACATTCTTCATTCATCTTCTCGTCTCCCAATTAGACCACTGTTAGGTACTGTTCCCCCCTCTGTTAGCGTTGATTACCACTGGGCCACTAAAGCATGTTTAGTAACAAGAACATCTATGTTTCAGTAAGCGCTTGTAATAGTCTCCAGTTACAGCAGTACATTTGCAAGGCATAAGAAATATTGACTAGTTGGGTTTTAGTGGTGCTCGGGTGAGGCTTAAATATTTTTTTCTCAGTGTCCTGTTTATTTTAGAATCTGCGTAATTAACTTTGGGGATTTTTTATGCTTCTGTACCTCTGCTCACAACTTTAAAGCATATTGTCAGCTACAAAAACCTAACTAGATATTTTTTCTAATAACGTATGTCTGTGAACTATGTTCTAGTCAATTCATAATCGTTGGCTTCTTAGAGATTGTTATGAGATCACCAACCAACAATAACTTCTGCACAATGCACTCTTCCCACAGTGAAATAGTAAAAATAAACAGACTACTAGAAAGATAGGAAAGTTGTCCATATATACTTGAATATCTGTATCAGAGATAGTGAATAGGAAAAATCTCTATAATAAAAAGTCTATTTAATAGTGATTATCTAGTACACTGTTAAATGAAGCTTTTACAGCTTATTTACTATCTTAAATAAATTTCTTCTTGTAGTTTTGTAAAGACAGCTGAGTAATTCTAGTATTTTGCCTCTTATGCATTCATTGGACCCATCTATTAAAACTTTTAATTTACTACAGTACAGCAGTAGGCAACATTTACGTTGGGATAAAGAAAATATACTATATCCTATCTATATCCATACACCATAATATTTTATTTACACTATTATCTTTCTAGTGTACACATTATACATAGGACTTCGTAAAGGTAATGGTACTATAATAAGAATATCCAACAGGCATTAAAATGGCACTTAAAAATGTCAACCAGAATTTTAACAAACTGTTAATCTGCCACTCTATCCCTCATTTTTAATATATGATATCAGACATTTAGTCTGAAGAACCTAGAAACTATCTAGGCACAGGTGGAGTGGTGGATCATCTTCTAATAAAGGCATTTTTACTAGGCTTTATATTTCACATTCTTGCCAAAAATATTTAGGAAAAAATTTGTTTGAGCTTGTAATGCTATTATCTTTAGCACTGAGAGCATAGAATAAAGTCTTTATTAATGTGATCAATCACATTCCTGGTCAGAATTACATGCTACATCTTTGCATAGGTTTTGAATTTGTCTCTGATAATTTTAACTGTTGTGTAATTGGGTTAAGAGATCATCATCAACTTTAAATCTAGTTGTGTGTTAACTTTAAAAAATTGCTTCTGTTGTAAATAATTCTTCCTGTCAAAAATCTGTATATAAATTGTATACGATATCTGAACTTGCTGAGCAGTACTGTCTATTAGAGTGAATTTGGTAAATCCCTCAGTTCCCCCACTTCACCATGACACATGATGTTCAGGGCAATTAATTTACTTAGAGTTCAGCTCCTATGGTAACGAGCACATTTATAAATATCTAATCTGGATAGATTCCCATTTTCCAAGAAAATACAGGTTCAGTTTAGCTACAGTAAAGCTTCAACCTAACTGGTCAATTCTCCTAAGGCAGAGAAAAGAGAGTTTTGGAATGACCTTTTCTGCCATGCACAGCATCAAATGATACTTTGATTTGATATTCAGCAGCAGCATTAATAGTGACTTTAACCTGACTTCACCCATTTTTTAATGAAGAAAATCTTTCTTATATAAGCTGATCAGCTGCTTATTTTATGTTCCAGCATCTTCACTTCAAGTGACCTGCATTTTCTTCTAGTTTCTATGTACCAGTCTCATTAACTGGTCTGATCATGGAAAGTAGCCTCTTAAAATAGAGGGACCAGAGTTAAAACAAAATTAGAACTAGGAGATCATTGTCTAAACTTGAGCCAAATTCAACCCTGTAAAAGGATGCGTCTCCCCTTGTAGCTGCTTGTGCCTGAGCTACATTTGGCCTAGTATGCTAACAATATAAATTCATCATGCTTGGCTTTTTGGTTTGACTCATACTCTTATCTGGAAGTGGGTAATGGTTTAAAAGTGTGTTGCTTTTTTTTTAATAAAACAACAATCAGTCTTGTGAAGCTAAACTGTATCTCCAGTGTATTCATGAGACAATAAAGAAATGATGAAAATTCCTCCAATGCTCTGACATGAGTGATACAATGAATAACCTCTTAAAGTGCAGCTTTACTCTGAAAAGGGACTAGAGTTACTAATGCTTATTCTTATTGCCTTCCACAGTCAACATTGCTGAGAGGTGAGTTGGGTTCTGTTCCTCCTTGCGCATCAACAACAGACTTGTTCATCTAGTTCCAATCAGCTACACCTGTGCAAATCCATTATCAGCTGTGGTGTGTCATTAAGGGCATACTTTGATCTCTAGAACCTGTATTATTGGTGATAATGTGCAAGATGGAAAGAATCCAGCTTGACTCTCAGATCCCAGGTTGAGTTTGAAGGTCTGGTAGTTTGGAAGGGAGGCATAAAGTCAACTCTGAACATTTGCCATGTAACTCACTGCCAGCCAGTAAATATAGAACCCAACATACCAACCCTAGAGTCTCACTTTTCAAAGCAAACGTGCACAAGAATACCAATGGCTTTCCCTTTCCAATTTTGTCAACTAAACAAGGGCAGGTCTTCACTACCCGCTGGATTGGCAGGTAGTGATCGATCTATCAGGGGTCGTTTATCGCGTCTAGTGTAGACGCGATAAAATCAATCCCTGATCGCGCTCCCCGTCGACTCCGGAACTCCAGCTCGCAAGAGGTGGAAACAGAGTCAAGGGGGGAGCAGCAGCGGTCGACTCGCCACAGTCCTCATCACAGCCAGGTAAGTCAACCTAAGATATGCCGACTTCAGCTACGCTATTCGTGTAGCTGGAGTTGCTTATCTTAGGTTGACCCCCCGCTAGTGTAGACCTGGGCCAAGTCTGTGTCACAAGCGAGTTCCCATTTGATTAAATTGGAAACTTCAGAAAAAGGACCCACACCTGTGACCTGTGAGCACTTTCTAGACAAAAGCATTGTCATTATAACATATTCTTCTAAGAAACTGGCTGACCTGTTTAGCGTTGGCATTAGAGCTGCAGTAACTTCATGACCAGTACAGTAGTTAGGTTTCTGTCCGTTGAAGTTTTTAAACAAGAATGCCTTCTGTTCTGAAGTCTGGCTTTCTTCTAAGGTGCTGTTTGGTAGGTCATCTTCATCTTTAACTTATGTTATAGTTGAAACTTGATCAGAACTTGTTGCCCATCTTAATTTGAGCCCTGCAAAATGAATAAACATAGAGAGGATGAACCGGGAATGAACAATGGTGTCCCTTTTTAAATAAAGTAACCACTTTAATACAGATAACTTTCTGATTGAAGAACAATATTTTAAGGCACAAGTTTTTCTCAGTGTGAGCTTAGATACATTTTGTGCTTAAACATCTCTTTAGCACAGCATTTTATTTACCTTAGTAAAATATTTTCAGTGTCATTAAGTGTTCTAATATGAAGCGTAGAACAAATGGATAATGGATAAAGTAAAAAATCTTCCTAAGGAAACTTTGGACCACATCCTGCAAAATGTTGAGCGCACTCAGATTCTAGTGAGCTCAGTGAGAGTTGTAGCTGTGTTTGTATGTTACAGATCATGTATCTAGTATATAAGGGAAATATTTCCTTCACATAATACGACACTCAAAAAAACCCATGAACTCTGTTTTTAATGTTAATAGTTCACAGTGTGAAACCGTGTTCAAATAGATACTTTTGCTCAGATAGTGTGATGATGAGGGCCATAAAGTATCTGCGCAGATAGGTTAAAAAACAAAATCCACATTGCAGTCAATGAATAGACCAATTAGCTTGTCCTTTTTTAGATGGAATTCCAGAAAACTCCAGAAAAAAACTTGCTTCTAATCAGTTATGCTGGTTTAATTCCACTGACTTCATTGAAGCTAATTCTGATTTACAGGAGTGGTGTGAGAGCAGAATCAGGCCTAATAGTCTTCGTTAGTGTGACTTAACTGTTCTGAAAGCTGTACTTGCAACAGATTAGATGTGAGAATTTCAAAAACTTCCAAATCCCATTAAATATCAAAGGGACTTGTTCTGCTAAATCATTTAGGCACTTATGAAAATCCCACCCTAGATTCCAAAGTGGATTTAAAAATTCCTGGAGTGTGAGTGGTGGCCATTTGATGTGATTAACTAGCAATATCAACCCTTTGGAACCTCATGTTGAATGTGACATCAGTGCCACAATAATAAACAAACAAAAATATCAATATACCAAACACATTTGAATGTCAGTGGCTGAGAAAAATCACACACTTAACACCCATTTTTATTTGTTGTCCCCTCGACAGTATAATGCAAGTCACTATGAGGTGATCCCAACACCGATGCAGCAAGTGACAGATTACTGGTGCAATAAAGCATGTTTTAACCCCTCTGCTTCCTTGAATAACTTAAGATAGAACAATCAATGGCAAGAATGGGGTTGCTGCTGCACTGAGCCACGGAAGGGCAAAAAAATTAAAACTTAAACTTGTCTCAGACAGTAGCTTTTCTAACACCGCTTCTACTGGGCATAGGCCTGCCAACTTGCCTGCATTTTCTGGGTGACCGCTGAACATTTATTTTCACCTGCTCACTCTCAAATGCTTTCATATTCCTCCTTTTAAAGTGCTGGAGGTTGACTAGGATTCTTCTAGCTTCTTCAAGTAGCAGTATTTCTCACCTGTGAGAAATGTGGGGGAAGCCTTTTGGGTTTTGTTGTATCAGTGATGGTTTTGTTTTGTTTGTGGGATGGGGAGGAGAGAAATTCTGGAAGTGGAGGCAAAGACCAACTTTTTCTTCCCCTTTCTCCCTCCTTCCTGTTCCTGCTGCCCCATCCCCATCCCTACCCACACAGCACTACGTTCCAGGGCAGGGGAAGAGACACGCCAAAAAGCTGTGGATCTGGCTCCATAGTCTCCTTGAAGCAGATCTTCCCAGCCTCTGGAGTTGAGCACTGTGTGGGGGAGGAGTAGCCAGGCCACCCACACCCAGCTTCCAGCCGTCTCAAACCAGGACCAGCAAACTTCCTGCAACAGCCCCAGCAGCCATTTTGAATCCTACACATAGTGGGATCAAAATCACACACATTTTCTTAGGGTATGTCTATACTTACCTGCCAGGTCGACGCGTAGCGTTCGACTTCTCGGAGTTAGAACTATCGCGTCGAATCTAGACGCGATAGTTCGAACTCCGAACGCGCTCCCGTCGACTCCGGAACTCCACCACCGCGAACGGCGGTGGCGGAGTCGACAGGGGAACCGTAGACTTCGATCCCGCGGCGTCTGGACGGGTGAGTACTTTGAACTAAGGTAGTTCAAGTTCAGCTACGCTATTCGCGTAGCTGAACTTGCGTACCTTAGTTCGACACCCCCCCCTTAGTATAGACCAGGCCTTACTGTGCTATGGATCCCAAGTCCTGCTGCAGCATCTGAGTTCAGTATGGGATTGTGGGCCATGGTTCCTCTCCTGCTCCATGACAAACACCCCTATTTGGCCTGGCCTGGCCCTGCTGGTTAGCACGGCATGCAGCAGAGTAGGAAATGTAACAATATTTTATTGTAAAGAAGACAAAGGTTTCCAATCTTTTTTCAGCGACTTGATACTACACTGAAATGAAGTGCTACAGCACATCCAGATGAAACTGTTCAAAACTATGCATCTCTCATGGTCCCTCCAGTAGCCCCTGTCTATCAGTGCAGTGAGGAGAGAGACGGGGTTGGGAGAAGAGAGGATCAGAAGAAGAAGTGGGGGGCTGTATACTATATATCTCACACATTCTTTCTGAAAAGCTGACAGTCCATGATCCAGTCTGTGCTGAGGTTATATGTTGTAACCCATCTTGCCGCGCACACACTTCTCTGACTTTCTATTAAGCTCATAAACCACTCACTTCACAAACCACTCACTAACCACTCATGTGATGCATTATCAGTTCATGGAGCATCTGCCCAAATAAAAAGTGTTCCTAAAACAACCTCTTCAGGAATTAATGCAAACACCTAAGTCATTTAAAATCCTATTTGTTACACATGCGCTGGAACTTTCACTACTCCAAAGGGGTGAGGAGGGGTGTGTGGAGGTGTGATTGTTTTTTCAGCCATGGGATTGGATACAGTTTTTGTGTTAGTTTTGAGGGGAGGGGAGTTTAGTAGCAAAACAATTGGGTGTTTTTCTGCTAGCCACTTCTAAGGTCATCAGGACCAGCCAATGAGAAGTGATGTTAACCCAGCCAGTCACTGAACACCAGGAAATGCCCTGTGTTACATTAATTGTTGAGGTCATACAGTGAAAATTTGGGATACGAAAGGAGTTTATGCAGAAGGTTTGATTTTGTTTGTAAGGAGGACCATTTCAGTTGGTGTGTGCAGAACATTTCTGGAGTGTTAATTCCCTGCACCTGGGGCCATCAGATTGTTTGAATCCTCTCCTAGCATTTAATTCAGCTTGTATTGCTATTTCAACCAAACTGGCACCTTGCATGTGCATGGTTATTATTCATTTTTATTAATGTGGGATTGAAAAATAAAATATAACTTTCTAGACCTTATGGTAGCAAAGCATTCTTCCAAGTATGAACTATGTATAAACTGGAGCTATGCCAGATTCTTTAATCTGCAGATATTTTCATGACTCAAAAACGGGGGCTGATTGAGAGGTTAGAGTAGCAGAGACTTCAAAGGAGCTAGGAGACCCTGAGGTAGGACAGTGAGCAGAAAACAAGAGAAGAAACGGCCACAAAGTGATATTTCACTATTATTATTAGTATCATGCTGCCTAGGAGCCCATTACACTAGGGGCTGTACAAACATCATATTCTATTATAGGAAAAGGAAAAAGTGGAGTGAAGCCAAGGAGGAAAGACAACACAGGGAAGGAAATGTAGTCAGGTATATTTTAAAGCTGACTAATAGAAAGTCGATTGACACTACGCAACAGTTAAATGTAATATCATAAACAGTACAGCTCTCTCATATAAATGCAGGCTTCATGGGGAAATGAACTTTGGGTGTATGGAAGGACAGGTATTTTTCACTCTTACTGGTACACTTTAGTCCTTGGACTAGTGCATTTCAGAAACCCTGTTTAATTGCTGAAGGCAAAAATTCTTTATAATGGGGAAGGAATAGATCCACTGCTTTCCCGGTGAAGAGATGGTGGTGTTAGAATAGATAAAAACACATCCTCTCCTTTGCATTGCTGAACAGTTTACTTAAGTGGAGATATATGGGGAAAAAACAGCACCACTGCAAATGGAGCATGTTTTGGTGGTGCAGCCTTTCCAGCCCCATCACACTACGGTGGATTCCATGTTTAGACTGCAGAGTGGTACATGAGAGGTTCCAGACTGTAAAAGAGAAAAATAACATAGGGACTTACCCTGTTAACCTGAGAGGAGAAATGGAGTCATGCCAGATACACTTTTTCTCTAGGCCTATTAAACTTCTGGACATTTGTGGTAATTTGACTTGAACCATCTCACCAGAGCCTAAAGTGGTGGTTATAATTGCACTGTCCAGAAAATGCTGCAAATAAATTTGGCAGGTGGAAAAAGGCTGTAGTACCTGGATAACTAGACAAGGTACAGAACTATCAGGATTACTGGAAGCCTGAGAAATATGGAAATTTAACTTCTGAATTGCTTTCATGGACAAGGTCATTCCCTGTAAAAATTACTTTCAGATAAGACCCTAATCACGTAGGAGCAGACTTCAGAGCATGATGCTGAGAGCCCTGGCAAAGGAGCAGCTGTGGTAGTTATTGCCACAGATCTGGGGGTCAGGGATTACAACCTGACAGAAGCTTAGGCTGAGAGAGAAATCCTGGAAGTAAGGAATAGAATCCAGGAATGGAGTAAATCCAGGGTTTATGGAAGGAAAAAGGGGCATGAGCATGCATACCCCCGGAAACGCTTGCCTGGATGATGGCCCTTTACTGCCTGCATCTCAGTAGTTGTCTTTTTATTGTGTACTTTGAAAGAGGAAAAAAATCCATAAAACCGATTAATTTTTAAACTTGTGAAAATCACCATACTCTTTTTTTAATGGATTTTTATAACTGAGCAATATAGTGTACAATTTATTCAGTGGTGCAGCATGATACTTTCCTACTGGTACTAAGCGGTAATTTTGGTTTGACTTCTCAGTACTAATAATGTCCACCCTCTTTGCTAACAGATGCTAATCTGGAGTACTTCCCACATGGTCAGCTTGCTAGTGCATGCTTGACTTCTAGCTCCCGGACATTGACATTTGAACAGGAGGCTGGGACCATCCAAGAGGAGAAGATGATTGCCACAGTAGAAAGAGGATGGGGAGAGAAATCCTTGTCTTCTCAAGACAATGCAATACCTCCGATTAATCTAACAGATGACCAGCTTGCCTCTGGCCTCTATGGTAACTATCTGCAGAGACATAGCTCTGTTAATGCTGTATAGAGGTAGGAGGAATACTTCCAGAAGAAACAGAAGTGAAGGGGAGGGACATTGTGAGTGCTATCATGTCCCGTCGATATTTAATTTTTAAATGGTAGGTTACAGTGTAATGTAAAATGGTTCAGTACAGTTTGTTAATGATTTATCAGACAAAATCTAATAAGAGATAAATGTGGCTTAACATTTGCTACCCTTTAATGCCTGGTACATAGATATTTTGTAATTGTAGTGTGTTTAATAAGTTGACTTACTTCAATGAATATTTAAAGTTAAATTCACCAATCTAAATAAACCTTGCCCACTCCCCAGTTAAATGAGTATTTGTCAGACATGTTTCCTGTGCATAGATGTTATAAAAATATCTAGCCTTCTCTTCCAACAAATTGGCAACTTCAGTGTTGGCACTCAAATACTTGTCATTTGACACCAAGAATTAGGATTTTCTTGACAGACTAACTGAACCCGTTTCAATGGTCTGAAAATTGACACCAGCAACAAAACAGTAAAAGTGTATCTGTCTCCAGGTTGCCATCAAGCAAACTAAAACACCCCCTTAGATAACCTTATCTCTCAGTTTTCTGCTTCTGGACCTGATTTTATGGGTAGCTTTTTGTGTTTGTGTTTCCTGCACACAAACAACAATAGTTTGTTTGTAACTTTAATGTGCCAGTGACTCTGTATATAGAAGAAATAAGACAAATCCACCTTAAATCTACAGGTTAAATAAAGAGCTGTTTGTTTTAAGATGATCTAAAACAAGCAGTTACACCCAAAGGTGGTGCAAAACTTGTACTGATGCATGCATTTGACACTCTCTCCAACAGTATGTGCAAATAATGAAAGTACACTGAAGTCCATCATGAAGAAAAGGGATGGGGAAAAGGATTTGAATGGTGCAAAGAAGAATCTGCAATTTGTTGGTATAAATGGAGGGTAAGAGGAATCCTGTCTTTAAAAATATCTGACTATTCAATTTATCAAAACACTTTTCTTCCTTTTCCCAGGACAAAACAAGGGAAGTATACATAGTGGTGCAGCAATTCTCTCAGAATTTTGAGAGAGCAATCTTGAAGGGCATGAATTAGAGGGGGAGAGAAATGAAATTTTTGTCTGGGATGATTTTACTGAGACCTTTCATTGCTGTGCCTTGTTTTGTTTTTGTTTTTATGGAAGCTACCATGTCACACATGGTCCCAAATCTAAGTTTTTGTATATATAAGCTTTTACAAAACTTACTACCAAACAAACAGACACAGACCCATGGGAACACTTCTAATTTCACTAGAATTGTTTTTCAACACATACGGTTTTAATAAAGAGTGGACAATCAAAATATTGCAGTATTATGCTATCTGTATGAGATCAAGAAGTGAAATAGACTAAAGTAAACATAAGTAGTGAAAAACAAATTTTAGCTTAAAAATCTTTGTTTTAAAATGTTATCAATTTCAGAATGTTACATCAAATTATCAGCTAAAGAAGGAACTTTCAGATAGCCACATCATTGTCTTTTTTAAATGCTTTGTTGTTAAAGAAAAAGCCAAAGACTTTAAAAGGTAATTGAAAAGTAAAGCCTGAACATCTTACCTACACATTAAACAATTACTTACTATTGTAGTTGTAGTTACAGTTTTGTCATTGACTGCAGTGGGGCTGAGATTTCACCTATTTCTGCAGATGTGAGGATGTACATGTAAACAATCACTGAGGATCACATGTGTTCTTTAAAAACTCAGTAGAAAGCAGGTAATTCATTAGAATCAGTTTCAAAATGGTCTAACCCCCCATTATTTTTAATCTAAAAAGACAAAAGTTTTCCCATCATCATAGCAAACAAAAAAAGGTGTATGGGGGGGAATTGCTTCTGATCATAGATAACATTAGCTTGGCAGGGAAAAGGATGGAAGCCCAAGGCAACAAATTCCCCTCTAAACAGGAGTTTGTCTTTCCCTTGAGCGGCTCAGGTAATATTTAGGGTTGTAAGAAGGTTTCTACAGATAAAAGGGATGTTTCTCTCTTTTCCCCCCTACCAGTTGCATTACACAGTCTCAGTCATGGGACAATGTGAATGTAATGGTCAAAGTGTCAGAGAGAAAATATGGTTTAGCAGAGATTTATTTAGGCATTAACTCTTAAATAAGTATTCTAAAATTATTTGGAAGATTTTTATCCTCATTTTTGACTATCAAAGAATTTAATGATCAAATCTAATCAGCTGCCTCATTCTCTTGAGTTAATGAAGAATTACCCAGTAATCTAATATTGGATGTCTTACTAACATTTTTCTGTTGTTTCAATTTTTCTGTGTATGATTAGAATTATCTTCAGAAATTGTCTCACTGGCTGTTGTCCTATTTAATTGCTATTTCAGGTCTGAAGCTAAGGCCCCAGTGCACAAGAGCATATCTTTTCAACAAAACACTAAGAATGTGTCATGGGACATAAGCACATAATTAAAGTTAAGCATGTGCTTAATTGCTTTCCTGAATTGAGGGCTTACTGTGCAACCTTTTGTCAAGCCTCTTAATTTCTTTGCATCTGCATTCCCCCATCTATGTAAAATGGGGATGATCTTTATCTCAGAGTGGTCTTGATGTTTGATTAATACTTGTAAAAGGCTTTGAGGTTCTTTGGATAGCAATGGATAGTAATATATATGTGCAAAGTATTAGTTTAATCTGGCATTGGTCAAATATCGAATGTCACTGAATGAAATCTTTCATGGAATATTTCTACACCTCTCAATTGCCATCAAGGTATGAAACCACATCGAGTGACGAGTCTAGTTCAGAAGAGAGTTCTTCCTCAGAGTCAGATGATGAGTGTGAAGGCAATGAGTATTCCCACCAGGAGGAGAGGCGCAGCCGGCATAAGATGGAAGGAGGACATCATGAGCTTAATGCTGAAGATGTTGGGTGTGTTGGGGTGAATGAAGAGGTGCAGGCTCAAGAGAGTGATCCTGAAAAGGTTGAAATCAGAGAGAGGTGTGGTATATTTCCCTGTTTAATATATAATATGGCGCTAGAGCTGCATAGAGCAGGCCTTTTTATTTTCAGTAGCATATCCTCATCATTGCTAATTACTGTGTTCTGGAAAGCACAAAACTAGACTCTTACTGGCATGCTACCCACTTCCTGTGTCACTAGGTCAATGGAGACTATCCTTTAAAAACTGTAATTTTAGGCTTGTTTTGAGTACGCCTCTTCCTGATAGTGTATTCTTTGCTGTTCTCCATTCAACTCTTTGAATACTATACTCAGCAGGATCCCAATATGTAAATACTAAACTTCTCCCTGATTTATCTGCATATGCTTGTTAAAAATGTAGCCAGGGATGGTAATCCCAGAAGAGAGGGATTGTTACAGTAAAAGGATTCTCTGTGAATAGTAAGAACATATCAGAGGATTATGGTTTCTTGCCACTTTTATTGTTTTTAATTGACTATGTTCTTGTAATATACATGCTTGCCCCATGTCCAATTTAAAATAGTCCGTTTATAACTAGGTCCCGGTTATTTATAGCCAGTACAGGCCATCCCCTGATAACCCATGGCACTCATTTTTAAAAACAAAAAAGGATAACACTTTCCTAACCACCTCATCAGAAAAAAGCCAGAGCAAACAGATGAATCTTGCACCAGGCCCTGCAGGTCAACAGACTGAACACTTACCACTCATCCATACTAGTCTTGAACTTGGGGCCTGTCATCAGAAATGCCTCAGCTGATTTCAGCTGCCATGATGATGCATTGGCGGGGTGTGTTGTGTCAGGTGGATCAAGTCCCAGACCATGTAAATTAAAGTTTCCATCATGCATTATACAGCATACCACTACCAAGCTTCTTTTTAATAAGGTTGCCTAGTGATGAGCTAGGAAAGATAGCATTGGACAGGCAATACTTACCCTTTACATAGGTGGCAGATAGTACTGTGTTGTGGGTTGCTGCCTGCTACATAACAAGTACTGTAAGAATAGAGAGAGGGGTCTTAAATCTGAACCAAGATAAAATACCCATTTAACACATAAGGTTTGCTAAAATGTAAAATGCTAAGAGTGCACTTACTTGTAAAAATAAATGTGGCGTCATAATGGCCACTGCTGCTCCATGTAGACATGTGTCCTATGGGGCTGTGATTCCTAAAGCATTCTAGTGTGTTGTGCATTAATTGGTCTGTGCAGACCCTGCTGGTGTGCTCTAGAAGTACCCTAGTGCAGGGGTCCCCAACCCCCGGGCCTGTTAGGAACCGGGCCGCGAACCGACCCCTAGCACATCAAGCGGCGTGTCTCCAGCGGGGCCCCTGAGTCCCGCCCCCTCAGAGCCACGTGGTGAGGGGGCGGGGCTGCGAGCTCCGGGCTGAGCTCAGCTGCCTCCGCTCGGTGTGGAGCTCCCAGCCCCGCCCCCTCACCACGCAGCTCGGAGCGGGACGGAGCTCAGGCCCCGCCGGAGGCACGTCGCAGCTGTCGGGCGAGGCGCTGAGGCTGCGGGTGAGGAGGGAGCCGGGGGTAAGAGGCTGGGGCCAGGGGGGTTGGCTAAGGGGCAGGGAGTCCTGGGGACAGTCAGGGCACAGAGAGGGGGCGGTCGGGGGCAGGGAATGGGGGGGGGGTTGGATTGTGGGTGTTCCGGGGGGGGTCTGTCAGGACTCAGCGGGGGGGGGGGGGATAGGGGTTGGGGCAGTCAGGGGACAGGGAGCAGGGGTGGGGTCCCAGGGTGGTGGGGGTCTCTGGGGGATGGTGAGGGGACAAGGAGCAGGATGGGTCAGGGATTCTGAGGGGGGCAGGCAATCGGGGGGGCAGGAAGTGGGTGGGCGTCAGATAGGGGGCAGGGCTCCCACTAATTCTGCATTATGGTCAGTTGTATAATTATTTCATTATATATTACAATAATAATAGAAATAAAAGTACAAAAATAAATGTAATGTGCTTGAATCGTCCCAAAACCATCCCACAGGTCCGCGGAATTTTTTTTTTCTACGAAACCGGTCCCTGGTGCCAAAAAAGTTGGGTACCGCTGCCCTAGTGCACTGTAATATAGTGCAGTTTCAAACAACACTACATTGAAGCACAGTAGGGAACTTTTAGTGCTCACTAGCAGAGTCTACATGGACCCATTAGTAAGTAACACATTTACGCACTTCAGAAATCACATAATCCCATAGGCTGCGTTGCTGTTCCATGTAGACAAGCCCTTTAGATAATAGTTATTCAGCTGTGGTATTTCAATGGGGATAAAACTTAATAGCAAAACATATTTGTATTTATCTACTGCTAAATAACAAGTATGCACCACTACTAAATAGTTAAGGGTTATTAATAAACGTGTTTAGGCGGTAACTTTTAAAGTCTTCTCTGTTTTATTTATACAGTGCCATAGGTGGGTCTGACATTTGAGACAAAATAAAAATGACAGGTCTATTCCGCAAGGAACTTGCATTTAAATTTCGATTTAATACGTAGCAAGGGATGATAAATGGTGAATGGAGAGGGAAGAAGGTTACAGTGGTGAAGAGTATGAGATAAGCCTTTTATTTTTAACCAGATTGGACTGTCTAGGTCAGAGCCCCAGGTGCTGTCCTACAAGCACAGATGCAGTAGGTGTGCAGAAGCATAACCATGTGATTTTTAACATCAGATTTCACGTGAAGTGTCAAAGCTAGGAAAAACTGCTTTATGTCACTGGAAAGCTAAAACCTCCAACTTTCCCGTGGACGTGTCTTCTATCCCTAGTGCTTCATAAAAGACTATTGCTTGAAATTGTCGCTGGTCTCTCAGACCATGCGAAAACAGGCCATTTCCCACAGACAGGCATGTGATCAGCAACCTGGGCAGTTCAACTCCAGTTGCTACATTCATATCTTTTAGCTCTTCTTCTCATTTTAAAATAAATATATTGCAGTTTGGGAACCATGTCAATCATGAGGGATGGGGAAGAGGTCAGTGATGGAAAAGTAACAGGGATTTGAAGGAGCAGAGTGAAATCACATGTTGAACAGGGATTAGCAAGGGTGCTCCTGGCATATGGGGTGTAATGAGAAAAGGCAAGAAGCCAGAGCTTACATTGCTTCTCACCCGTTAGTTTGATTTCCTTTTAATGCTGGTAACAGTTACCTCTGAGAGTACAGAATGTAATTGGCATTTCATGTAAAGGGTAAGTGCATCTAAAACTCAGGAGTTAAATATTGCTCAACTTTATTAGTACTAATTATCTTGCTGGGGCATCTGGGAAACCTACTTTTTGTTCTGTGGTTGAAGTGCAATGGTGTAGCCTGTTCTTCTTTTCACACTGAAAACTGCTGCCAGGATGGATTCCACAGTTCAGCAGTTGTGGCAGGGCTAGAACCATTTGCTCCTTTGAAAGTTTTTGAAAAGTTACAAGATAAAACATTTAAATCAAGAGGAACTAATTTACAAATGCCTTTTTATTTTGGTTTTGCTCCACAGGTATGAATTAAGTGAAAAGATGTTGTCTGCATGTAATCTACTTAAAAACAACCTAGATGATCCCAAGGCCTTAGCCAGCAAAGACATGGTAAGTCCAGTCCAGTGTAAAGTCACTGCTCTGAATGTTTCTCACTTATTCAGTCTCTTTTAGCATAAGTCAGGGTAACTTCCTGTTTTCGGGACTGTAAATTACATAGTTGGGCCGAATAAAGACTGTCTTTAGACAGTCTCAGAATGTCATTTCTGGTTTCACATCAGAAGACTTTTGTCAACCAGCCCATGCATCCTACTGCATGCCAGGAATGTACTCATCCAAAAGACAAGCACATAAAAATAGTATTACTTATTAAAGGGCAGTTTCATTGCATCAGTCCATTCCACTTATATTTTAGAAAGTGTTGTGCTAATGTGGCTGGCAAGGTTGGATGTGGATTTGGTAACCACACTCCTGTGGGAAAATATACGGCTTCGGGAGTTAGCATTCCTTTTGATTACAAAAGTACAGAGTATGTTCTGATGTGGAATGTGCTCTGCCTCTTTCCAAACACAGACGTACATACTGTTTCTTTCTCAGTTGTGAAAATAGTCTTAATATAGTGCAAACAAGCAGAATGAGGTTGCTGTGCTAATATTATCTTAAAGAAATAATATCACTTGTTAAATATGGAAATTACCTCCATTTGTGCATTTTGTGCGGGTTTTCTGAAGATGAATGAATGTAGATTGCTGTAAATATAATGTGAAATTGTGTTCTGTACTTACAACTGCAACTTTTATAACTGGAGGAGGTGTGAGATACAATTATCAAATGCGTGACTGCCAGTGATGGGAAGCACTGCAGCCCCTGATTTCCAGGTGCTCAGCACCTCTGATAATCAGGCCAAAGGTCTCTAACTTAATGTCTTTCTAGTTCTGATTTGGGCCTGACATTGTTGGTTAATGTATGGATGACATATAGTTTTAATCTCTATATTAGTCCTGCCTGCTCTGGTAGTTTTTCGTGAAAAGAACAAACTTTCAAGCCTAGTGGGTGTTAAAAGTGTCCATAATGAGATAATCAGACGATTGTTTTTGCCCAGCAAGGGTAATCTGAACTTGTGCATTATGTTTCATGCTCAAACTGTTTGCAAGCACAAGTGGTTCTCTGTAGTTGAGAATTCCAGTCTAATCCGCTCTTGTTCTCTTTATCTGCAAGCTAGAAATGAACCTTGTGCAAAATGTTCAAACTTGGGCATCCAACGTTAGTCACCTAAATAAGTGGTCTGATCTTTTACCAAGGTATTGAGCATTCTTAGCTCCCAGTTACATTAGTGGGAGCTGCAGGACACTTTTATTTAGATGCCTAAATATGAGGTGCCTGAATGTAGGCATCCACATGTAGAAAGCATTGTCCTTATTCACAGTTTGATATTTGCTATTTACAAAACAGCATATTGGTGAAATGTTGGTGTAGACTGCTTTCAAAAGTAAGAAAATATTTCTGTTTGTAACACTAAAGGGCATTCTGTATTAATAATTATTGTTTGAGTGTTTCTCTTTGGTAGTGCTCACAATATGCTAGGTGTTATATAAACAAAAGGGACTGTACTAACAGTTTACATCCTAAAAGTTGTATGTTATCAAGCATAATGCCATGGCATAGGTAATAAAACAAGACGTAAAGAAAAACACTATCCTTCCTTTGAGACGCTTACAATCTCTGGCCCTGATTCTGTCTCAAGATCTGCTAACACAAGTGCCAGGGGCAGCACCAGCAAATACTGATGCAGCATAAGGGCCTAAAGAAACACATTGAGTGAATACACCATTGATTGCCCCTGGATTTCTTGATGAGAGTTAAGTTTCCCTGCCTGTGAGGCTTTGTATTGAAGGGAGCAGTGCTGGGGAGAGACCAGAACTAGAGAATGGAGAGGGAGGGAAGGGAGAAATATCTGAGTCCTTCCAGGTTAGAATGAAGACACCTTGGTGAGGCAATATAGGGAAACTTGCACTGTAGCTGTGTACTTGAAAAACTTCATTGTCCATTGCTGTTAGTCTGGGACATTTCCCTAAAACAAGACTAATAGATACACTTAGTTATTAAGTGTGTAAGGAGAGAGTTACCATCCCAAGCCCTGCTCCTATCAGTCAGCACTTGATACCTATGAATTCTGGTGCCAGTCATTTGTCGAACTTAGTACCACCAGAGAGACAGGCAAGCTCCCTGGAAATTAGGTGAGATGGGTAGAAATTAACAACCTCTAAGTTTCACATGGAGATTTGTGGGAGGAGAAGATTTCATTTTTATTTCTTGGGTTTGAGTTGAATACTTTCGGCCCACATGTGACTAAAGAAGTCTTGGTTTCCTGAACTGCCAGCTCATGGGCCAGAAAACACTATAAATAGTGCATCCATCTGAAAATCTTTTTGTCTTGTTTTTGGCAGAGATTTTGTTTAAATACCATCCAGCATGAGTGGTTTCGTGT
Source organism: Mauremys reevesii (assembly GCF_016161935.1). Taxonomy (NCBI): domain Eukaryota; kingdom Metazoa; phylum Chordata; order Testudines; family Geoemydidae; genus Mauremys; species Mauremys reevesii. The sequence continues at coordinate 89,691,811 of NC_052628.1, read as the reverse complement.
ATCGAGTCAAAAGTCAGCTGTTCCTGCAATGGTTGGAGACTACATAGCTGCTTTTGAAGAGCTTTCTCCCCCTGTCCTCCGACACATAATCAACATGGCAGATGGGAATGGCAACACAGCTCTGCATTATAGTGTGTCACACTCTAACTTTGAGATTGTAAAGCTGCTTTTGGATGCAAGTAGGTTGGCTGTTTTTGAGGGGATTTTGGGATGGTGGGTGGTGTTTGTTTGTTTGGTTTTTTGTGTGTGATCCTCACAGGTAACATCCCGCCGGTCAGCTCCAGAATTCTGGGTTTGGGCTTCCTCCAGAATTTTAATTCTAGAACAGCACAGTGCAATTTCACACTAAAACAGCACTGGGAAGTAGGGATTCCAGACTTGCTTCAGAGGTGATGGTTTTTGTTTAACTTGCAGAAGAGAAGGCAGTGTTGTCTAGTTGTTAGACTAGGCAATTGGCATCTAGCTTCCTAGGTTAGATTCCAGACTTTGCCAGTGACTTGCTGAATGGCTAATCTAGCCACTGACTTAGAGGTTGAGCCTGGCCACCGCCTCAGCACCTGTTCACGGCCCTGATGGCAAATGGAGACTGTAAAGGTGCAGCAGCAGCCAGGGGAGAGGAGCAGTGTGGGGCTGCCACATGTAGCCCTATGCTGCCCCCTTTGCAGCCCAGTGTAAGGGGGGGAGGGAAGAAAGGAGTGGTAGGAGGGAGAGTTGCCATAGTGACTGCTTTGGGCTGCAGTTCAGGCAGTGGACAGCCCAGGTAAGGCTGCTATAAATTAGAGCTGGCCCCCGGCAGAAGGTGGATAGCGTAAGGGTAAGCCAGACCCCACCCCACCTCACATGCGCTCTGTGAGGTACAGAACAGAATTTGTCACTGCAAAATAGCTACAATACTTACCTGCCGTACCTCAAAAGGGTGTAGAGAGGCTTGATTAATGCTAGTAAAGTGGTTTGAGGTTCCCAAATGAAAGGTGCTATGCTAATGATTGTTCAACAACAAAAATAGAAACACCAGCTAGAGAATGAACGGATCTTAATGTAATGTAACAATGCAGCACATCCAGCACCAAAGACTTCCTCGTCCGTCGACAGGAAAACAAGCACTTCAAATGCTGTAGGCTGGCTTGAACGCAGGCTGGGTGGAAGCAATGAGTCACTGCAGGAGAATGTGGGCAATGTCTAGGGCACAGTGAAATGTGACAGGACTGAGTTCTAATGTAAGCTCTAGACTATGTTGGAAAGAATTTTCTCTCTTACCTCCCTGAATATATCAAGGTAGCATGAGCACACTGCTGCTGTTCTTCTTCAGGCCACAATAGCCAGTGTAGTTGCATTAGTAATTAAATGAAGTGACTGGAATTGGAAATGCCAACTATTATGGGCTAGTGCCGTGTGAAAAGGATTGTTGCACCAGGCATCCTGTTAAAAGGTTTAAACATAGTGGAATTCCTTCGTAAGTGTCCGTGTGGACAGCCCTTCCTTTAATTACTGTATGTGAATGGTCACTAGCTGCATGAAACAGTGAACTTCCCAAATCAGGTATGTGCATAGGCGCAAAAGCCCCAGCTGGCAAGGATGGAGTGAGTTGTAATAGCGCACAGTGTCTCTCAACCTTTTGCAATCTGTCACCCAGTGTCACAATAGAAAAAAGGTTCAGAACCCTTCCCTCCCATCTAGCTATAAAGAAAGGGAGGGTAGTTGAGAACTCATTTCCTATGAGGCATTTTAATGCTTAGGCAGACCAGGCAAGTAAGAATGGCTTCAGCTGGCACTACCACAAGGTGTAGCATCTGTCACCCGCAGCAAGCAGCACTTAAAAGGGGTCAGATTCTTTTCTGCCCTTTGAAAACCTTTGATCCTTTCAGCTGGATTCCCCACTGGTAACTGAGGGGCCAACATGTTGGCACTGGAAAGCAAGCATGGATCTCTGTAGTTGGTTATAGCTAGTATAATTGACTGCCACTCCTCTGAGAGGTGGATGCCTACGTTTTCTCACACCTTCCCATCCTGCTTTTTCTTCCCTCATCACTTTTGCAAATGCCATTTTTGTCTGAAAAACAGGGAGAAACATGAAGATGTTGCTGTGAATTTTTTTTCCAGAGGTAAATCTGCAGTGGAGCTGAAACTTCAAGCCTCTTGCAGAAACCTTATATGAATCCCCTCTCGCCCTCCAAATGATAATTAAAATATGAACACATTCAAAAGGTACTGGATGGTAAATGAGTACTAGCCCCACTGAACTCAAGAATTTTAGGACTGGTGTATTAGGTTGGAACAAAAAGAACAGCTCTATTAGTTCCCGACACCTCCTCAGAGGACTTACTGTATTTGTTCCCAGACAAGTAGTTGTTAGAGCTTGAAACCTTTTAACTGGAAAGCCTTTTCTAAAACTCCAAAACAGGTCAGAGTAGCTTGTGCAAAACGTTAAAATGGTTAGCACCAATGTAAGTAGCTAAAGGAAAATGAGCTGTGAGGGAACCTTTTGGTCTTGAATTTCATTGGCCAAAATCACTGACTATTTCGTTTTTGGAATGAGGATTCCCTAAATGTAATTAACAGGCTCACCCAGATGGCCTGCCCCCAAATTCCAACCTTAGGCTGGTATTGTATGTAATATTCTTGTAAAATTTCCAATCATTTTTTAAAATTTAACTGTGCCTCAACAGTGACAAATAAATTGCTTCGTGTCCTTTCTGTGGCACGTATGTCATACATGTAATGAAGAAGAATTATTTTCTTTTTTTGGTTCAAGAGCACCTTTTTTTCCTCAGCTTTCCTTTGAATGCTTTCATTATGTGAGCGACTACTGCAGATTCAATAGGCTGTTCTAATACCAATTTATTCAGTTCATTAGTACAATTCCTGCTTTCCAAAGAAACTATCTCATTCCTCTGCAGATGTTTGTAACGTAAATCATCAGAACAAGGCTGGCTATACCCCCATCATGCTGGCTGCTCTTGCAGCTGTGGAGGCTGAGAAAGACATGCGAATAGTGGAAGAACTCTTTGGCTGTGGGGACGTGAATGCTAAAGCCAGTCAGGTCAGTACTGTCGCACTCAGATACCATTCAAAGCTGTTTTGCTTTGTAAATTGAATATAAAGTTGCCTTTATTGCAACTGCAGAGCAGATGTGTGACTTTGCATTAGTTCAGAGTTTGCACTGACTGTACGCCACCAGTCACTGCCTCTTGACATCTGTGTGTATGGTTTTGGTTCCTGTTTACAAAATGGAGCCATGGAAAAATATTTGAGCTTTAAATAAGATTTTTCTTTTTCAAGTGCCTCAACTGTCCCTCTTTCAGTTTTGGGGGGGCACTGTGTGGAAAAACAAAACTGAATTTTGGGAGAAGTTTGTAAACTCTGTAGAACTCGTAGCTCATTATACTTTGTAAGATATTGTTACCCCCAACTTTTCTCCTAAAGCGAATCTTCTCTTGTGATCGTTTTGACTTCTTTAAGCAGTTGCAGATGAGAGTGAGTATGTGCATGTGCTTGGTTGGTTGTTAATTTTTGCTGTGATTTTCCTCACAGGCCGGCCAAACTGCTCTGATGCTGGCAGTAAGTCATGGACGGATAGACATGGTTAAAGCTCTGCTGGCCTGTGGTGCAGATGTCAATATCCAGGATGATGAGGGCTCTACTGCTCTGATGTGTGCTAGTGAACATGGACATGTAGAGATAGTGAAGCTCTTGCTGGCTCAACCCGGATGTAATGGCACCCTGCAGGACAATGTGAGTTGCCTTTCCAGACACTGCTCTACCTTTCGACGAGATAACTTTTGGAATGTTGATTTCTTTTTGACGGAATGTAGAGATTCAAAGATCTACTTACATGAAATTTATGGCTGACAACCTGAAGTAGAAATGCCAGAATCTTCTTATTAGTCATAGTGCATGCTGTGATTATTTTTCTTTTAAATACATGATTTTCTGAGCACTTCCAAAAATCAGGTCATTCTTATTAAGGTGCCTAAACCTAGATGCTTAACTTCACACATACAAGTTTGAGGGCGGGAATTGGCCTTAGTACTCAAACCTCATTTTTTTACTGAATGATTTAAAGTCTTGTGGTGAGAAATCCTTTTAAAAAAACCAAAACCTAATTTTCTATGTTACTTTCTCCTATGATTAATAGTCCTCCTTCAGTGCTTCTGTATGATCATGACAAATAATCAAAATACTGACTGTTCTTCGTAAGTTCTTCTCTTGCCCAAAGCAGTGATGCCGTGAGTTTGTGACTTTCAGTTTGCCATCTCCAACCATTGAACAACATTACATATTTGTTGATTGTTGAGGCAATGTGTGTGCTCAACTGCAAATGATATGCTTGTATATTTCTTGGTTTAAAAAGATCACTGCACCCTGTGTGAGTAGATGGAGGGTTTGATCAATAGATCCTTTAAAACTTGAGAATGTCTTGACTGAGTATTATGGCTGTGTTCTTGGTGACAGTATTGTTCCAGGGTATGTTTGGATTCTAGCTATTACTGTCACCCAATTATTCACTTTCAGCCCTTACACAAAGTCTGGCTTTTTTTTTATTTGAGGGTTTAACCTCCCTGTACAACAGTTATAACACTTTCAGTGCATCCACCTTAGTCAGGAAGCTCAGCTGGTTTTACTGCCCTCAGAGTGAGTGGTGTACAACAGCTGGCCTCATAGGCCATGTCTCCATTGAGATAAAAAACCTGTGGCTGGCCCGAGTCTGCTCACTCTGGCTCATGGGGGTTGGGCTCTGAAGCTGAAAAATTGCTGTGTTCAGGCTCTGGCTGGGAGCCCGAACTGTGGGACCCTGCGAGGGTGGAGGGTCCCAGATCTCAGGCTCGAGCCCAAGTCCAAACATCTACACAGCAATTTTTAACTCCACAGCCTGAGCCTGAGTCAGCTGACCCGGGCCAGCTACAGCCATTCCATGAGGCTTATATCCCTGTATAGACGTACCCATAGACATGTGAGTGAGGTTACCTTGGTGTAACAGATCCCTTCTTAAAGCAGTCTAGGGCCACTGGAAACAGGTGCTAATTTTGAGCAGCCTGTCAACATTCTGTCACTCACCTTGGTGGTGCCTAAAATATAGGCGATGCTATGGCACCAGCCCTGGCTTAGGTACTGTGGTGCTGTCCCTTACACAAGCCATTCTGTTGTAGATCTGTTGATATTAAATTACCTCCAGTTCTTTGATATGGGCAAGTACCTTGCTTGCAATGAAGGGTACTTTGGCATTTTTAAGGAAGGATTATATTTCTACTGGTCCCCTTTAATGACCAAGAATTTGGTTTCCAGCTGCCATTATGGAAATGAGCTCTGTGCTATTGATTTGTGCCATCTTGCTAATGATTCAGGAACTTTGCTGAATGCTTTCTGCTTTTCCAGGACAAATCTGTGTACACCACATATGTCCCAGTGTTCCTCGCTCAGCACCAATATCCTAGTGGTTGACCACCCCACCTCCTGCCCATTCAGTAGAATTAAACATGTTAATCACTCATCACCACCTGATAAGGAAGCATTTCACTTAAAGGTGGCTCATGCAAAGATCAAGGCTGCAGCTTCCTTTAGATTGGTCTTGACTGCTCTAATACCAAATGCCCCAGCAATAGTTAACAAGCCTGCTCCTCCCAAACATCTAACTGTGATGCCAGTCATAACGCTGGTGTTGTAGTGGAAACGTGTGTGGACAAGGGGAGAAGAGGCTGGCAGCACACTGGTGAGCTGTGGTGATACCAGGGCTGTTATTGGCAAATCCCCTCATGCCTTGTGAGCTAAAAATCACTGGTCAGCACGTGCTATGGCTGAGAGATGCCTGCATCCGTCACAGGAGCTCGACCTCAGGAGGGGAAACAAACACTAGCTGCACAGGAGGGAGATTCAGGGCAGGGAGAGCCTCTCTCCTGACTGACTTGTGTGCTGTGCAGGAGGGGGTCAGAGATAAGGAGTCAACTGTCACGCTGTCTGGAATGGCTCCAGAGGACTGTGGATGCCACCCTCAGGGCAGACTGTCAAGAACCAGGGCACGAACCTCAAATGGGCTGTGAGCTCTATGCTTAGATTTCACCAACCAAGTAACAAGTGTGAACACCTCCAGCACTACAACAGCCTTAATAGGCAGCCTTGGGAATGCCAATCTGGTCTTGCCACTCAGGCAAGCCTGCATCTGTGATAGCTGGTCCCTTACACCAAAAATCACAACAATATTCAGGTTAGTGCCAGTCCCAAAGGACCAACCACTTACCCAGCTCAAGTGCACCCTCCATCTCTCACTAAAGACAACACTTGCAGCCAATCCTATTATAAATTAATTAACAGTTTATTAACTAGGAGAAAGAAATAAGAGATTTATTTACAAGGTTAAAGCAGGTAAATGCACACACACACAAATGAGGTACAATCTTAAGTTCCCCTCTAATTTTGAAATAAATAAAATATCTTGTGACACAAGAAAATAATATCTATATAGGATAATATTCGTGGGTAGACTCTCAGCCGGGTGCACTTGGAATTAGGAATGCAGCTGCTCTTACTCTTAATTGGAGTTATAACACCGCTAATTCTCATTGTATCTGATTTAACTTTTATCCCTCCCTTCACTTCCCTTCCCCTCCCCACCAACAATGCCATTTCTCTCAAGCAAATTCAGACTAATCTCCTGAAATCACTGGTCTTACACAGAATTACTTGTAACATTATTGTGGTAATGGCACACTCATTCTTTCTCAGCTATAATCCAGTCCCCTTGTTGAGAGAAATTATGAGGCCTCTGGCACTTGGATTGCCTCATAAAACAGAAACACAAGGCTTGTTGTCACTTAATTATAATAAAGGAAATTAAACAGGACCCTAAATTAGGCTGGCTGTTTGAGCAATAGGGCCTCATTTCAGTAACTTCTAGTCTCTGTAGACTGAAGGAGCTTTTAAGGGGCTTGATAATGCACCCGAGCATTAATTTTTTTTCTTTTTTATTCTTTAAGGATGGCAGCACAGCACTTTCGATAGCCCTGGAAGCTGGACACAAGGACATAGCAGTTCTTCTTTATGCTCATGTAAACTTTTCCAAACCACAGTCGCCGGTTAGTATGTTAAATGTTCCTGGTTGCTGAACACTGAGTTCACCTGGTATCTCTCTGTCCTTGAGACTAAATATTGAAAAAAATATCGTGTGGTCAGTGTCTGGAGAGGCCGTGCTTTAACCAAAGAACTTTTTAGAGAGATGAGGTTGGTGAGGTAATATCTTTTAGGGGACCAACTTATATTACCTCACCCACCTTTTCTCTCTAATATCCTGGGACCAACATGGCTATAACAACACTGCATACAAAGAACTTCAACAGTGCCATGTAGGTAATCTGTCTGTGAATATGCTACCTACCACTGCATGCACAAATGCATATAGCTTGTGGGTATCTCTTGTTTGGTAAATACTTAGCTTCTAAAAGGTATTGGGTGGGCAGCACAGGATAGGACAATCTGTGTGTTTATCCACAAGACAACCTTTAAGCAAATAGTGCAATACAGACCGGGACAGCCTGGACCCTGGCAAGAGGATACCTCCTCCCCTTTCTCTCTGGGTGAGGACAATTCATCGTCTGTGTTAAATCAGACATGCACGTAGACTGGCCAATGTACAAAGTTTCTTTTGCATAATTGCAATGCCTATTACAGAGCAAGTCATCAAAGCAAGGTCAGCTCTAGTTTTGTTGCAACCCTATGCAAACTGGCAAATATCCACCAACTCTCACAGTCTGCACTTGTCTTCATGATAAACAGTTCCTAAATGTTTTACTGCCGATAATACCGTGCTGCTTCAGACACTAGGCTATATGTAGCCAGCACAGCTGCTCCTGGACTAAAACAAAACACATTACTTGTTCTATATAGGTTGAATTTTAATTGCTGCCTTCATAAACTGAAGGGACAGTGGTTCATGTGCAGTCTGTTTAATCTCTTTAATTAGCTGAATTCAGTTAACTAACTGTTCTTCCCTTTCCCCTTTCTAGAGCACACCTAGGCTCAGCAGAAAGACATCTCCTGGTCCTACCCGCAGAGCCACGTTTGATTAGTAATGCACAAATATCTGTAAATCTTAATGCCATCTCTAAGCTGCTAATTGTTACTGTATTACAGAGACAGATGCTGAATGTAATTGTCTTGTGCCTGAACTCACCAGCAAATTGAAAGCAGAACCTAGTGCTAAAGGTAGAAGACTATAAACTTGAAGAAAGCATACAGTTAGATAGTAGTCTCCTAGTAACATAGCCAGAACCATTCTTTTGTCATCTATCCATCATTGCAGGATACAGCATAAATCCTGTTTCTCTTTGCGGTAGAGTCTGTTCCGTTGCATTATGTACAGTTTAGGAATTTTAAGCTATCTTCACAGGTATGAGTGTTTTTCCCCCCCTTGGACAAGTGTCATAGCCTCCAGGGCACTTTTTAATTGTTCTCTAAAATATTTATATTTACTGTACATGGAGCTATTGGCAATTATTATTTTCATAAATGTCATTCCAATATAGTTTTGAGTTCTTTTTAATTATAAAAATTGCAATTGCTTATGTAGTCAGCTTTTTGGAGCTTGGGCTGGTGGGTTGATGGTTTAGAAATAGAAGAAGGGCTCTCTGACAGGTCTGAAATTAGCTAAATAAATGAGTTGTCACCAGTTGGATGTATTGTATAACTTTTATATTAAAGATAATTGTATCTATAAAATTAAATGGCACAGTATTTTCAACATTTTATATTCTCTAGTAATTAAAAACTATATGAAGAATTACATGTATTGTTACCATATTTTTATTAATTATGTGTCAGTGTCCATAGGATCCATACATAATGTTTATCAGAGAACAAAATTAGCGGTATCAGCTATATGTTCCTCTCTAGCGGAATTAAGTAGTTCTCAGTGCATATTTATGGAATGCTATTACCTTGTCACATTCACTTTAGTCATATGTATTTAAATGTTTGAAGTGCCTTAGACTCTTGCCATATTTTCAAAATAAAATTTCATTATGCTGTTATACTCCTCTGCTACTTTAGTTGTGATCTACCATCATCCAAAATGCTGTGAATTACAACTGCAGTAGTGAAGCATGCTGGATTGATCGGGTCAAAGCTGTGATGAGTGGATAGTTCAACACTCTGGGGTTACTGTTAACATTGTTGGCTGACATCACTCATTCATCTCCTATAGCCCTGATCAGGTTATATTTGGTAGCTACAGGTTTTAAGAGTTTCAGTAGGCAAACAAGTCCTTGTCTGGCCATCTCCATGAGATGAGGCTGTAACATGGGATCATTTTGTCTCAGATTGCTGTTGTCATGAAACGTACAATTGAAAATCTAGTTTCACAAGTTTTAAAATGTTATTGATGTTGGTCAATTTTTACATTTTGTACATCTAATCTTTCAACTGAATGTCATTATTAATAATCCTTACCACTGATGTTGCCAGCTCCTTTTATCTGCGGGTCACAGGGCACGTCACAGAGAGGGACAGATGTCCCTAATGGACAGGGAAATTGGGGCACAGGGAGAAATGAAGTGACTTTCAGCAAGTCAGTGGCAAAGAAGGAGTAGAATCCAGGTGTGCTGGCTAACATCAAGGCTGTGCGGCCTAATATCACTAATAAAGGAATCTTAGAGGCTTTTTTAATGGCGTTGCTAGGGCAGGATAATGGCTAGAATGAGTCATTCCTTAGAGTGTGAAGAAAGAGTTTGAAATTCTTCAACAGCAAGTCCTCTAGCTGATTAACCCTACGGAGGTGTCTTCACCCAAATGGTCAGCATCCTGTATCTGAGCAGCCACACTGCAAAGCCCTACCCCATTTCCTGTGTCATCACTGGTGCTGCACTCACCTGTGTGTGTGTCATTAGCACTTGTGGGAGCATATCCCATGGTTCTTAGTGCTGTAGTGAGTTGAGACAATCTGATTCTTTCCCAGTGAATCGTGGGAAAACTTGTCTGTCCCTTTGGGCACATGGAGAGAATTGTGGGGAGGCACTGGACTATCAGCACTCAGATGGTTTAGCCTGCATCCTCACTTCAAAGTGGGCAGGTTATGAGGCCTGTGAACACAGCAGTCAGGGTTTAGATTAGACCTCCAGCTGGCCCAGCTTGTCTGGGTTGAAAGCACCACCAAACTCAGGTGAGACAGTTTTGTGTGTTGACAGAAGCTGGGTTTGAGGCAATACCCAAATAAGAGCCAGAGTTAATTCTGGAGACAAGACATATGCTAAGACAGTGAGAAGGAATATACTTGAGTTTCCCCTTCAAAGTACCTGTCCTCTTCTCTGCGCCTGTTCTTTACTTTTCCCCCAGCTTTCACTGAGTTTTGAAAGAGGGCCCTCTTTTTAACACCCCTCTCTCCACTTTCCTTTCAGCTAGCCTCATTGCATAAAACAGTGTGAGTCATATGTCAAAAATGATTTACTCCTGCTGTTATGGTGCCTGCACTATGCTCCTTCCCATTTTAAGGGGAGGGCCATGCCTGGGGAAGATATGTTGGGACTTCTTCTTAGAAGTCCCAAACAGGCCCCACCCTCCAGAGGTTAGATTGTTCTTAGCACATCACACCCTTGTGGGTCCCCCTTTCCCCTCCACCCACACACATTGAACAACAAAAAGAAGCCACCAAAAATCAGCCAGTGCCTATCCAACTGAGGAGGAGGTGGAGAGGAGCTAGTTTCCAAAGGCTTAAGGAGCTGTGTAGATGTATGTTCTTGCTCTCACTACAGGTTTATTTGAAATTTAGGTCATTTACTTACTTTACAGCCTGCATGTGAGTTTAAACTGTGTATCACTCATTGTGCTCTGACTGAAATGCTCAAGGTTCAGGCCCAAATTGTACTCCAAACCCAGCTGTGTTCTTATGTCCTACCTATTCACATTCATCGCATAGGATTAGACAAGGACTAGCATCTACTTTTTTTTTTTAAACGTTGCATTCTTTTGCCTGGTGACTTTATCTCCAGAGAGGTCAGGTCTCCAATGAGTTCATTTGAACACCAGCTAAGTCTTTCCTTTGCATGACTAAATGAACTACTGATGTGATCCCTTCATAGACTTATGCTCTGAACGTAGATATGTGCACAACATCTAGACTGCCATTCAAGGTTGTAGCCTTGGAAAAGGAAAAGTACAGAAACCAAGATCAGCACAGGATCCCAGTAAGTAGGTATATTTCAGTGTAACTAGTACCCTTTGAACTGCAGCAAAGGACAAAGTCTCCAGTAGGGTCACACCACTTGCTTTCCAATTCCCCTAACCCACTGCTCAAGGAAAGTGGATCAGAAAGCTATACTCTGAACAAGGTAATTTGAATTATAGGTGGAGTTCCTTTGTCTTTTCAGGATACCTACAGAAGTAATGATTTAAAGCCTTTCAGCACAGCCACAGGAACTAAAGTAGAGAAAGTGCTTTCTGGAAGACAATCATCTTGTGCTTTACTTGGCCAGACTGAGGATTGGGACAAAATATTCCATCTGCTTAAACTGTACTTTGTGTCTTGATTTGTAGGTACCTAATACCTGTGTAACTATTTTGACTAGCAAGCTTTTAACACTTCATCTGAAAGGTTGGTTATTTTCATTCCTTGCATGTGATTTTTGGCAGGACAGGATGTTGATCAGGAAACAAAAACATGTGGGTTATGCCATCTGATTAAATACAGAGGGAGTAGATTCTGTTCCACTGACTTCAGTGGTGTTACTCCAGATCTACAGAGGTGTAACAGAGCAAAATGTCGCCTACAATGATTTTTACCCTGTCTTTTTCTCCTCGTTTTTGTACAAATGATGTGGATGGCAGGGAACTTTTCAAAGGGGAAAGTAAAAAAATGACACTCTGCATTGTTTTCTTCTAATTACTTGCACATACATTTCAAACTACCTGTTAGGTAGAACAGCCATCACTGCAGTACTACAATAGCTAATGATTTAAGAGTTAGAGTTAGTGCTAACAGAGTATTGGAAGAGAGGTAAAACTTTTTGTTTCAGGGCCTAAAATGATCTCTAACTACAGTATTGGGGATTAGGATGTGACCTTCTTGAGGATGGGGGGCAGATTTCCCTACATCTGCATACTGTGGAGTTTCTTGCACCTTGCTTTGAAGCATTTGGGGGTGGCCACTATCTGAGACAGGATACTGGACTAGGTGGAACCATGCATCTGAGGTAGTAGAGTAATTCCTATGTTCTTGTATTCCTAAGTGACTCTTTTGCGTATAAGGTCCAAATTTCTGCACCATCTACTTCCAGAAGTGATTGTTTTAAGGGGAAGTAAAGTTTAAAACTTGTAACTTGTGAACACCAACACTTCAATCATTTAAAAAAAAAAAGTCAATTAGGCTGAGGCTCTGGGTTGCTCAAGTGATTGGTAATAACTATTATTTCTAATAGGATTAAGAGTATTTTCCTCTCCAGCTCAGTAGTTCGGATCTAACCCAACTTAGTGGTGACTGAAAGCCCTGCTGAGTGACTAGTGATTTTATCTGTATGAAATTAGTCTAGGTTCTAGTTCCCAAGGAACAGGTGTCTATGCCACACAAACAACAATCACAGTTGGCTCTTACTAGCACCCTCTATTTATCAGTCACAACACACACTAATGTCACCCTTACCTTCCTGTCCTCAGGGACAGAGATACTTGAAGTTCTATCCAACAAGATGGAGGTTCTACTTGTAGGCAGAATAGAACTCTGAAGAGTCTGCCACTAGCATGACAGGTCCACTAGCTAAGAATGTATGTCAAAGTAATCTGAACTCTAAGGATCCTCTTGGGCTCTTCACTGACACTGGGCTCCTAGACAGCAGATGTCAATCACTACAAAAAGCATACTCTCTCCCCTACAACAATTGAGGAAATTGCAGTCCATCCTGTGCAATGATAACTGGGACTGCATCATATGCGTCTCTGGAAGCATCATCTTTGAAAAACAGATTTACAGTGCAGCATAGTAACTGCCTCAATAGAGGTCACAAGGAGCACGTCACACTGTGCTCACCACTGGCTCAATACTCAGGCTCTCTGCATGAAATGTTGGCCCCAGTGAAGTCAGTGGAAGTTTGCCATCGACTTCAATCAAGTCTGGATTTTACCCTCCGTCTTCATTTTCAAGGATCTCCATGGTCTGGGCCTAGGTTATCTAAAGAAACAGCTTACCCTCTGGACCTCAACAGCTCTGCCTTTGAGGAACAATACAACTGTTCACCACAGGGGTGAAGCTTGTGTATGCAACAGATAGGGCTTTCTTGGCAGCAAGCCCATGGTTCTGGAATTCACTCCCACGGCAAATTTAAAGACCACGAGCCCCAACACTTTCAGATCCAAATGCAAATATCACTTCTTTGACCTTGATTTCCCACACAGCAATTCCGACCCCAGTATCACCTCTGAAACAGAAAGCAGGATAAAAGCCTGATCCTCACAAAACTTACTCCCTTCAGGAGGGGTGGGAGCCAGCAGAAACATTACTGCCATGCCTGGCCTTCTACAGGCTAACCCTGGAAGGTGCTCAGATGCCACTGTGATGGGTGTGCAATAGAACAATTCAGGCAAAGAAGTCTGGGACTGGATAGACGTTTAGGGTATGTCCACCCTGCAATTAGATACCTGTGCCTGGCCCAGGCCAGCTGACTTGGGCTTTTGAGGCTCAGGCTTAAGGGGCTGTTTAATTTTGGTGTTGACTTCTGGGCTCCGGCTGCAGCCAGCGCTCTGGGACCCTCCCACTTCGCAAGGTCCTTGAGCCCAGACTGCAGCCTGAGCCTGAACATCGGCACTGAAATGAAACAGCCTCTTAGCCTGAGCCCCAGGAGCCTGAATCAGCTGGCATGGGCCAGCCAGGGGGTTTTAATTGCAGTGTAGACATGCTATCTAAACTACCCTATCACCCGTATGGCTGCTGGGTGGTAGGAGGGATTTATAACACTGGCTAAGATTACCAAGGGCATGTTAGGCTCATCAACATGATGGAATTGGAAGAAAACTAGGATGCTTTAAACTCCCTGCTTTAAAAAGAAGTGCTGAGATATTTGCTTTACTATAATAAATATTTTTTTAAATTTAATTGGGGTTTAGGAACCTACTGATTTCATGTAAAGAGGCACCTGTAAGCCAGTCTTATCAGGTTGTTTGTAGGTTTCTCTTCTATTTCCCTTGACCTAGCAGCAGGTACTTGTGCACTGTGTATGGTGGAGAGCCAATGAACTGCCAGACAATATTTGGACGTGGGACAACTTTCTATTTTCTGTTTTACTGAGAACATGATTTTTATTTAGTCTTGGTCTGTGGCCAGAAACCAGTTAGCTGTGCTTCCTGCCATAAGGAAATTACTAATCATATGTTTGCCTCTTGCTTATTTATCATGGCAGCACTTTGAAAGCCAGTGGATCATATAAAAAATACATTTTGCTAAGGATTACACTGTGCTGTGAAGTTACTGAACCAGCTCTCCATAGCCCTTGAGAACCTGGATATGCACAGTAAACACCCTCAAACCACTCTGGGGCATCTTACTCTGTAGCAAGCACCTTGCACATTTAACACATGTCACAGCTCTAGCTACAAAAATCATTTTTTAAATATAATTCAAAAGAAAAATGCTATAATTTGTCGAAGTGAAGCTACACAGGCAGTTTAGTGGTTCTCTGGGACGGCAGACACAATTATACATTTGAATCTCTCGTAGCCCTAGGCTAAAATTTCCAAACTTGAGTGTCCCAAGTTAGGCTGCCTAAATAAACTGGCCGGATTCTCAAAGGAGCGGGGCATCTGCAGTCCCCAAGGAAACCAGTGGGAGCTCTGGATGGTCAGTGCCTTAAAAAAACCACACCACTTATTCAGAGGGGTAATTATAGATATGGGTGTCTAAAGTTGGGACCTAAATTCAGGAATTTTAGCCCAGAACTCTAAGCCATGGATGGTGCTAGTGAGGTGAACGTGCAGGCCTAACTCACAAAGTCTAGATCTGAATCTGAATGTCCAAAAGTTTGGAGGAGTTTGGATACAGGTCACAACCTTCCCTAGTGTCCTTACATGATTATGGTCTGGTTGGTGCAAGAGATGGTTCAAAATTTGCACATATAATCTTCTCAGACCATGGGGAAATTCAGATTCAGAACCAGGCTCTGTGACTCAAGTCCATGTCTGTGCAATAATCTTCAACTCAACAAAAGCTAATTAGCACCATCTGCTTAGGCCATTGAAAAGATAATTTTTACCCCCATGCTGGAAGCAGGGCCTGCTCCCCCACAGTCAGGAAAACTAGCAAGGGCGGCAAAAACGTAGCCATCCATGGCTGGCACTTGCTGTCACAACAAGCAAATGCTAAGAGTACATTTTCCAATTTGCCAAAGGCAGCAAAAACCCTACAGCCTGTTTTGACCTGCAATCCTGTTTTCAGATTTAATTAATTGAGCAGAATAAACAGTTTTAAAAAAAAAGTAATTACTCCCCTGGACTTCCGTTCTCTTGATGCCCCTCCTGTCTCAAATAGCTTGACACCCTAAATAGTTCATACCTCGAAAGCCAGGTCCTCAAACAGGAAATACTTTGGAATTCACAGTAATGCCTACATCCACTGGTGCCCTTTGCTAGCAATGTTTAATTCCATCTGTCAGTGTTGGATGGAATTTATCACAGATGGTTGGATTAAGGGGCTTACCATACATACCAACTCCATACTGGATATGTGCTGAGATCACCAGTGGTTAGTTTCTCAATCCAGGTCAGACAATAAAGTCTATCAAAATCTGAAATTGTAACCACCTTTGAACCCTCACTCTGTAGGGAAGTTTAAAAGTTCCATTGTTCTTGGGGAAACTGCAAAATACCGCACCGAGTGTTGCAGACTGCACAGGTGTGTTCTAGCAGCCCCAGTGTAGATGAGTGACACAGTCCATCTCATTTAGGCCAGACTGTTTACTTGTTTTATAATAATATATAAAACATAAATGTTAGTCCAAAGGAGAGGAATTGTGAGACTGCTTCTGCAACCACTTGCATTGAGAAGTTTTACACCCTATCCAGTTTTCTGCGGGAGGAACTTCAGTCATCATGAAGGTATGTGATGTGTATACAGTTAGTGGGGGACTGTCACTGGCATGGTACTTCTGGGTGAGAAGCCTGGATGCTATGGGTCCATTTCAAACTGGTTGTGAGCAAGCGTTGCCAACTGATTTGCTTCCTTGACATGCAAAGTTATGATTCACTGGTATAGAGGGGGACTGGGATTATGGCTCTCCGCATGCCTTTGAAAAAGCTAATGACAGCAACACCGTAGGGTGCACCCTACACCAGTTGTGTCTGGCCCTTTACAGAGGCATGGGGATGTGTGTGAGGAAAAGACTTCATCCTCTCCCACTCTTGTGACCTCATCCAGAAGCAACCTGGACCTCTCCAAATTAGCAGGTTTAACTAAAAAAAATTTCCTGGCTCAGAGAAGGCTCAAGATTTAAGATGGACTCCTACCAAAACCTCAAATCCAAGCCCCGCTAAGTCTTGGGGAAAGTTCAGATCCTGATCCAAGCTTTGAGGCTTGGGCCCATCTCTGCAGGAGATCCTGGAAAACAAGGCTAGGTACATATTTTGGGGGTTCCACAGCACAAATTGAGAGAGGAACTTTATCTCAGGAAGTTTGAGTTCTCATCTCTGAGACTGTAATATTAAAGAAAGCAGCCCACATTTAGAAAAGAGCTAAAAGGATCCCAGAGTTACAAGCTCCAGAAGCACCATTATTATCACTCTGCTAGAAACAGGGAAAAACTTCCATCAGACGTGACTTTACAAAAGCAGTGAGATATTTTTAATTCTTGGACTGTAAGCTCATTGGGGCATGGATTGTGTCATCCAATGTGTTTGTAACGTGCCCAGCAAAAAGGGAACTTATTCCTGATTAGGGTCTCTAAGTGCTACTGTGATATAAATATCTAATATGGCTTTGATACAGAGGAAAGGCTTTGTTCCTCTGAAACACAACTTTGTAGAGGTTCACTCATACTCCCAGAAAACCTGAGGGTGTCACATAGGAACCGACCAAATACCTTCTGGGACCTCGCCTCTGTTTTTTTTTTTGTTTGTTTGTTTTGGTTTGTTTTTTTGTTTTTTTTTAAGTCCTTTTAGAAAAACACCCTGAGAATCCTGTGTTAGACTCTCTTACAAATACTGAAATGAAGTCTCAAGGAAGGTGCCCTCAGACTCATGTTTGTTCCATATTTCAGTTGAAAATTGTAAAGCTATTAGACTTCCACACTCAGGGCCTGCGCCAAAGACCATTAAAGTCAATGATTTCAATAGGCTTTGGATTGGAACCTGAATGTGCTGGATCTATACAGATACAAGGTTAATAAATTTGGCTGGTTAGATATGAGGTAGCTGAATGCTATGTTTTGCTATTCCTTTGCCATTAATAATTCCATTGTAACAACTATTTGTTTGACATGACATGATCTGGTATATTGTAACTCCTCACTTCCCAGCAGAGTAGTGCATCCTTAAGATGCACATTTTCTGTTCAGGTAACCAGCTCAGCTGGTACCATAAAATAGAAATTGCCTTTGGATACTTTGTGTTATATAAACAAAAGTACCCTCTGGTGGCCAAGAGGCCTTTCTATTCTAAATGCCTGTAAATACAGACATGGCTATGCTCTTAAATGGAGAATTATGAGAGAACTTTTCCTATTGCTAGCATGAATCTCTCTCCATATCTTCCCAAAGTCAATACATTCTATCCCTGTCTTATTCTATAGACAATGAGAGGTAAGTTTTCAAAGCAATGGTAGGAATTTTAGCTGAGGAACTCTCATTAAATGGAAGTAGCAGAGAAAAACCTTTGGGATGTTTACTTCTAATTATTTTTATCTGCTCTTCTTTTAATTACAATGGCCAGAGTTGAAGAAGCATCTCATTTTAAATTACTACTACATTGCGTAGGCTAACCACAAAAATCAAAGAATGGGTCCAGAACAGTCAATGACAGATTCCTGAAGGGAGGGATTTGACTTACTCACTTTATTTGCATGCATTCTTTGCTCTTGTACAGCGTCTTTCATTCAAGCAAGGTTCTCCAAATGCTTTATAAAGCCTCCTGTTGCCTCTGGCTGTCTGGAGTCCTGTGCAATATCTGTTTCCTCAACTTTAGCCACCCACTCCCTAAACGTAACCTTAGACCTGAAGAGCACCTTCTTTAGAGTCCATGGGTGATGAGAGGCCACTGTGTAGATGGTTGAACCTCCTTTCCATAGAAGAGAGGCCATTCCATGGATCAATCAGGTCCTGAGTTAAGGACTTCAGGATTTGGAAATTACAACCATAAACCAGTCTTGCAAATTTGTCATGAGCTCAGGCACAAAATCTACTCAACTTGTCCTTTCCTTTGCTGTGGTGATTAATGATACCCTCCGGCCCTGGAAGAAGGCGTAAGCAACATGTTAATAATCTCTGCAGATAATACTAAATTGGGAGGAGTTGCAAACACTAGTGAGGACAGAGGAATAATACAAAGGGATTGAGAGAGATTAGAAACATGGGCAGAGAATAAAATGAGATTCAGTTTGGTAAAATATAAATACTTGGGAAAAATAATCCAAACTACAGCTAATCAGTGGGAGGAGAAGCCTTGAAAGCAGTAATGCTGAAAGAGAGCTGGGCTGAGAGAAAACTGGGCAGGAGTTTGCAAGGAGTTGGGGGCAGTGAAAAAGACCTGTGCAATTTTTTCTGCTTATGCATGAGTCATGGAGGTAAACATCTCTCCCCATATACTGGTAGCTCTGATGCAACTGCATCTGGAAGGTTGTGTTCATTTCTGGCCAGATCCTTACTGGAAAGATAATGACAAATTGGCAGGAGTTCAGGGCAAATCAACAAAAATTATCAGCATGCTGGAAGGGTCGACTTATGGAGAAAGGTTAAAGGGATAAAAATATCTATAGTTTGGCTAGGGAGACAACTGCTGAAAGTGGGGAATGTGGAAAGAACTATAAATATTTGAAGGGTTTAAACAGCAAGTAGGAAGTGACATTGAAAGAGAACAACGAAGTAATTATTTGCAATTAATAATAAGAGGTTTTCTGTGACTAAGAGGCAGCGGCGGCTCCAAGCGCGTGCCTAGGGTGGCAAGCCGTGGGGGGGCGCCCCGCCAGTCCCTGCGAGGGCAGCAGTCAGGCAGCCTTTGGCGGCTTGCCTGAGGGAGGTCCGCCGGTCCCGTGGATTCGGTGGCAATTTGGCGGTGGGTATGCTGAAGCCGCGGGACCAGGGTGGACCTCCGCAGGTGCGCCGCCGAAGGCAGCCTGACTGCCATGCTTGGGGCAGCAAAAAAGCTAGGGCCGCCCCCTGCTAAGGGGACATGGCAGGTTACCTCTGGAGAACTGAGTCCAGTTTTTGGAAAGACACAGATCACAGTATAAGTGAACATGGGCTTATGGTTCACCATTGACACACATGACAAAACCACCATGGTGTTTGTATCTGCTCAAGAACAGGCTGGGAGTAGAAGGCAGGGTTTTACAGCTAAGGACGGAAGTGCCTGGTAGGGCTGCATAGGGAAAATTGCAGAGCCCCAGCCTGCAGCCTGCCTGCCTTTAGTCTCTTTCATTAATGCTAAATTTAGCCACAAACTTAAAAAAAAGTCTTGAGACTTGGGACATCTGCTTGGCTTCTCTCTTAGCTCCTTCATGGATGATTAGACATTTCTCTAAGGAGAAGGGAGACCTCTGGTGGGAGGAAATGCCAAATACTGCAAAGATTTACAGCTTTGCAGCAAATGCATTCTTCTCTTTTACAGGGTGTTTATTCACAGCATTTGTCACAAGTCACCCACAAGTATTCTAGTCTGTGAGCTTGTTTCATTCATTTTCTGGGTTTTAAAAAACATTTTCAATGTGTGAAGTTAAGGGACCATACATGTGAAACTCAGGCTTTTCCAAGGAGAGATGATGTGTCTTAATTCACTTTGGGTTACTAGTCCATTACCTTCCTTGCGTCTCCATCTTACTGGAAAGTGCAGTAATACTCTGCAAAAGGTAGAGACCAGCAGCTGGAAGGAAGCTGTGGGGGCACCCACCTGTAAAAAGGTATGGAAGGGCTGAGTATGGGTGCAAAACAACTCAGGAGGCGCAAGCTCCATGCACAAGAGGAAAATTTTCCTTTATATATAGACCCTCCGGTAAAAGCAAAAGCACCAAAGTCCCACTTTCAAAAGTGACTTAGGCACTTGGAATCCTAAGTCATACTGACTTTTAGGCTCCTAAGGGCCAGAATTGTTAAGGTATTTAGGTGCCTAGATATGCAGATAGGCACCTAGTAGGATTTTCAGAAGGACCTAGGTGCCTAACTCCCTACCTTGGCACTTTTGAAAATACCACTATGTGCATCTTTAGGCACCTAAATACCTTTTAAAATCTGGTCCTAAGTGCCCAAGGCTCAGATCCTACCACTGGGATTTAGGTGCCAAAATGCCTTTGAGGATCTGGGCCTTACATCACCTTTGAAAATTGGATGTAGTCTCCTAAGTCCCTTGAAACCATTACCCATAAGCAATTAGCAGCCTAAATTCCATTGAGTTTCTCTAAGACCTAGGCTCCTATGTGCCCTATGAAAATGGGAATTAGACACACACACACACACACACACACACACACACACACACACACACTTTTCCAATTAGGGAAAGTCAATCCCTTGATATTGGCAAAGAATTTGGCCAACATGTAGTTTTTGTTCTTGTGAAGTCAATTGTGTTCAGAGTGCATGTGCCCAGCACTGGGGAAAGACAGAACTTGAGAACGTCTCTGTGTACTTGACCAGGGGACTGAGATTCCACTTAATCACTCCCCGTTTCCTGTGCTTCAGCCTATTCTTCTACAGAAGCACATAGCAGAGCCCAGTCCTTCCAGGACAAAGATTTGACATTAGACACAGTTACATTTCTGACCGAGAGTGTGACACAATTTCTATTGAAAGTAACATGGAATAAGTATGAACAATCTTCAATCGATGTTTGACTTAGCTGTGAATATTTTTCGCTAACAACTGGTATGTGATAGCTCTTCTTCGGTGTTTCTCACCCAAATTGTCACGTTTGTTGCTATTACAAAATATTGAGGAAATATGTATTTTGTAACCACACATATATATTCACTTCCCACCAATGGCCTCATAGGGTGAGCCCTCTGCCTTCTCTGGTTCCCCCTGAGTTGTGGAGTACACCATGTGGCTCCAACTAGAATGGCACAGTCTTTAGATATAGGCCATGAAGTGGTCATCACTTATCACTGCATGATTCAGCTGCTAAGTTCTCCAAGGCTGGCTCCAACTTCCCTTATTGATAGCCTCCTCCTCGGGGACCTCAACTGGCTCAGTCTTCAGATGGTTACTTTTAGTATCTCCTGCCAGTTAGCTTGCCCACAAAGTTTCATATATAGCTTCAAAATGGCTCCCGGGCATGTTTAGTGTACCCAAATTTTTGGCTGTTTCTAGTTCTTCCAGCAGAGCCACCCCAGAAAGGCTGTACAGAACCTTCGAAATAAAAACAAGAAACTATGTGTTCTCCCTGCTGCTTCTTCCCTTATTTGCACTGCTGTGTGCTGTCATGCATGAATGTGGGTTAGATCTGCTCTCATCATTGGTTATTTTCCTTACATGCCCAAATTATTTTTTCAGAATGCCACCAAACTGATGGTTTCGATTTAACTGCCAGTGAAGCTTCTAAGGGGAAAAATGTCTTGAAGGTCACCTAAAGAAATCATCTTTGTTCCAAGTGGTACCAGTGCTAAGGCCTCAACAGCACCTGGGACACTAACTCCATCTTGTGACCTTGGGTAAGTAACCTAGCCTCTATTTCTCCTCTTACAAAACATGGATAATGATCCATCCTCGCATGAAGTTGTTTTGCAGATCAATTATTTAATAAACCTACATAGGGAGCTCTCAGAGGCAGGGACTGTTTTCTCATTACTGTGTTTGTACAACGCCTAGCACAGTGGAACTCTGAAACCCTACTGTGATACAAATAATGATTATTTGTTCTTTGACTATGAAAACACAAAGTAATTGCAAAATATTACTGGTAACATTCTCATGTTCTCTGAGAGCTCAGTCACAGCTATATTAGGGAACTGTGGTGTCACAAGCCCAGGGAGATGAATACATTTTTTCCAGATAAGGCTTTTGTATTTAATTTTCTGTGTGTGTTAACATTAGGTTTAAAAAATGAGAAAAGCAATCTTACTGAAGTGTATGAGAATAAATAGCTATTTTAAAAATTGCTTAAAACGTGTATTATTTACCAAGTGGACCGTAACAGCTGCAGTCTGAGGGTCTATCAGGTAAATATACATCCAGACAGTTTTTAAAATGTGTATCATTTACTTGATAGACCATAGCAAGTTCTACAGAGTGGAATTATGGTCTCTTGTGTAAATAGGTATTTGGACAATTTTAAAAATGTGTCCTATTTACCTCAATGAGCTTGGTGAAAATTCTTCTCAGAAGTCATTAATGTGCTTGCAAGGAAGTTGCTTTTCAGCATCTAATAGCTTGGTTGCATTCAATGACTTTACATATAAAAACGAGATAAGACAAAATGATGTGTTAAAGCTGGATCCTTGCAAATTTATTGCTTATTTAAAAGGTTCATTTCTGAGCCTGCATCTATGAATATTGTTTTTTAATGTACTAAGACGTCAATCTCCTAGGTTTAGTTATTTAGTCTTTATTTGGGCAATAGGACTATTTGCATGAGCTCTGCAATGTAACTAGGGGTTGCTGAATTGCACCCAAAATACTTTTTTGTCAATTGCAAGGGAAGGTTTCCAAGGAGTGGGAGAAATCAAAACATCTGTCTAGCCAGCTGCTAGCAGCCCACCAAACAGCTGTGTCTAGAAAAAGTCATGCTCCCTCTAATTAAAGTCAATAGTCTGCTAATTAGGAGAATTTGTAACAATGTATCATCTTCTTAAGCATCACCTAACCAATAGGAACATAGATGTTCATATGGCCTTTAATGTAGCCTATGTGTGTATATTTTTAAAGAGTACTAACCCTTACATAGCTGAACTGCAATATTGTGCAAAACACACATCTAACAACAGAGGAAAACTGTTACTAGGGCTAAACAATTATCTTGATGTACTGAGTACTCACTCTTACATGCCATAACAATACCTTGATGTCCATATAAAACCTTATACACCAGAAGCCTGATTAAAGGCTTGAATAACAATAATATAGCTCTCATCAAAATAGTCTAAGTCGTCCATCTCTATCCGAAGTGAAGTCTGGCCTATCTCACCTACACAGATGATTTGAAAATAGGGGGAAATGGGTGGGGAGGAGAGCGGGGGGAGAAGCACAGAACTCAAGGGACAGAATTTAAAAACACAAAATAAATAAAGCAGGAAAAAATTCTGCTCTTGGACCCATGCTGTTCCAACTGCCTTCAATGGGAAGTCAATCAGACTGACATCAACAGATGTGTGTGCCTTTGAGAGCAGAGTTCAGCACTAACAAATTGTTTGTTATTTATTTACAGTTAAATGACAACAACAAAAAAACTTCTACAAAAAGCTGTGAGTGCTCAAACAATTAATTAGACTTCCAGCCCCAAATAATTGCTCAGCAGCAAAAAATAATCATATCCAAATAAGGAATTAACTCTGCCAGCCAGTAAATCAAAGCAGCAAAACCAGTCCCTTTAACTCTTGGTACACGGCCTCAATCTTTCCTCCTCATACTCCAAAGCTCTGTGAAATAAATAAATGGCTTTCACAGCCAAAAACTGATGGTGTTCCAGTCAGACTATTTCAAATGAAGAACTTTAAAATACCTGGAACTTGAGCAACTTTAAAAATTGTAGATAATAAAGCAACTGCTTAATAATTTGAAATGATCTATTAATTCCTTTAAATAGGAACTAAGGCAGTGGCTTTGTTCACTGAAGTGGAAAGTCAGCTGTATCCAATGAGAGATTAAAGATCGTAAAGGAAAAAACATAGCAATTAATTGTGTAGCTTTAAAAGATCTGAGTTTGCCACAGTCTGGAAATCTATTAAATTTCACTGTCGTGCATCAGTTGTCTTGTATCTCAATTGATGTTGGTATTCAAATCTGAAGGCAATAGCACTATTCTTTGATAAAAGAGCTCAAACATATAGATTGCTTATAGGATTCTATCATTCTTATAGAGTGAATTACAAATGTTAGAAATGTCAGTTTAATGAGTCATGCAAGCGACCTCAATGTTCTAAGTCACTGGTCCAATTAATTTTTTGAGTGTGCCTAAAATGAATGTGAAGACTGCTCTGGAGCAATACAATAGTTTCCTCTTGCATGCTCTTCTACCTTTATTTTTATAAGTCAAGCCTAATAATGTTTTGAAATAGCTATCAAAGTAAATTATTAACAACAGCTAAAAATTCCAGAGAGCCTGATAGCTCATGCCCTTCCCCCGGTCTTTAAATCTGGAATGAAATGATTCAAGAACAAAGGAGAAAAACAAAAAACAGACTTTGGTTCTTCAGAGGGATAAAAGTGTTGTTTTTCATCTTTTGGTCCCTATCTATTACTAGTTATAATAAGAATCCCATCTGAGACTTTTAAAGCTCTTAACATCTGAAACGGGTATGAATGTTTTAATTTAATTTGTTTGCCAGATTTGCAAATTGTTTACTTTTTGCATTTTACTCAGCACAGTTTGGTAGACTCACTTTTGTTTCCAATTTCATTTTTGTTTAAAGCTACAGCCTGATATTGTTGGCTAGGTTCTTACCCCCGGAGGGGACTATTTACAGGGAGGCACTTTTGGAGTTATTTTGAAAATATTTTTCAACATAATCCCTTAATTTCTGGGATCCTACTAACTCACATCTACCCACTCACTGGATACATGTTTACTCATACTGATGGTTTCTTTAACAAGTAATGTATGTGGAGCTACTGATACCTTAACTCCCTGCATGAAGTGCTGGGAATGGCGCTGAAAGCAAATTCCATTTGTGTTTGAGCTGACATGTCCCGCTTCTATGTCCATTCAGGGATGCAGCATACTCCCCTTGCTGCTTCAGGCCTGAACTATGAGTTGGAACACAGTCCCACATGCTGACCTTCCCTCCACACTTTGGGACGATGTTCATGCCCAGGTGCAATGGAGGGGACAGCCCCTGTCCACCCCTGAGCACTGGGATTGAGGTTATGACTGGCTCTTGTATAGGGCACATAAGAACAAGGTGAAGACTCCTAGCATAGGGCCCTCCATCTTCTCGCCCCTGTTGTAAGGGGCAGTCACAACCTGGCCTAAAATAAATAGATGGCCTCAGAAACACAGACATGATACTTATCCTTCTCCACTAATTGGGGAAAACTAGTTCCTGGGTGCACAAGTAAATTATAAGTGGAAATTGATAAACTGTAAAAGAAGCACCACTTTTCAAAATAATAAGAGGGGAGCTCTTTGACGTGCTGTAGGTTGGATGGAAGGGCATGTTAGAAAGAATCACTGAAGCCAACTCTCTTGACTTTGGTGAGAACATAACAGGGTCATTGGACCTTAAATGTAATTGGCCTTGAGTTGTATTGTAGAGTCCTAAAATATTTCTCACATAAACACTCCAAAACCTGTACCGAAGAGCTGGCAACTCTGGGTCTCCCTCCAGAATGTTCACTGAATTCAGCACCAGTGACCTCTTCAGCAGATGCAAAAAAACCTTTCTGGCTGGAATACAACTCTATGGAGTTTTGTTTTGGCGTATATGGAATGTGATCCCATTGACTAGACTTCAGCTTCCTTATAAATTAAAGACAGCTCAGATTAAGGCTCCAGAGACAAAAATAGATTAATAAAAAGGGGAGGGGAACTATGCAGTACAAAAGATGAGGAAAACTCAAAAAACAACATGCCACCTCCTGGATTTTTACTGAAGTATATTTTCAGTGGGTTTGGGTGGTACAGTCATACACTCTGATCTTGCAAGCACTTGCACATGTGAGTAAAGCGACTCATGTGAGTAGGCCCATTGACTTTGATGAGATTACTCGCATAAGTAAAGATACACATGTGCTGAAGTGATTATAGAATTGGAAGCCATGTGGCTCTTTATTCTGCTAATTTGATGATCAGGCAGCAGCTAGGATATTTAGGGCCTAAGGCAAGTTACTGAGGTGGGCCCCTGGGAGGTCTAATTGGGTCTAGCAAGGCAGTCAAGGCTGATGTCATATCAAAGTGAGTCTGCCAAACTGACACATAATGATGTGCTCAGTGCCTGTCAGCAGTAGCTAAAGATCCTAGTCGGGGTGCGGGGGGAGAGGAGGAGCTGGAATTTCCAGCATAAGAAGGTACAATAACATCTCAGATAAGTGTCTCATAAATGTTTCCCTCTGTATGTAGAAAATAATGACAATTAAATGGGTGCTGTGGGTGTACTGCTGTCTGTATTGTAGTACATCAGCACTGTTTGAATTTGGGAGCAGTGCAAGCAGTGCCATCTAGCAGGCACTCTTGGGGACAGTGGGTTTTGTACCAGCATTTAAGAGGATGTGGTGTAGCTGGCTCTGCCTTCTTTCCTATCTCTTCCCACCCTCTGTGTAGAGGTTAGCATCGACAGCAGCCCGGACCATACATATTCCATGTGCTTCCTGAGCACAAGGACTCCCACTAGAGTCAATCCCCTGTGAGTGATGTTCCAGGTGGAGAGAGGGTACTAGCACCATCTCCCTCCTTAATGCATCATATATGAGCCTGATATGGTGGGGCTCTGTTTTACAGTTTGTTGTGAAGGTACTAGTGTTCATGGACATTCTAATCTTATCCACCGCAAGACCCAGTTGCTGTGAAAGCCCTGTCTTCTTTACCCCTGAGTCTCACTCCTCAGGTTGACAGTTCCATCCTCCCACTGTACCATAGCTGTTGCAGGAAGCTACAATCATGCAATGTGAGGTGGTCCCTCAGGCAAGGAATCACTATGAAGACTGGGACCAGCACCTGGGTTTTGCCCCAGTATTCAATGTGGAGCTGGTAAAGAGAGTGGATCACCATGAGTGATGTACTTCCAGCTGCCTGTGTAGTAGATAAGCATGTTGGATGCTATGTTCTCTGACCCAGCTGGAGGTAAGAACCAGGGAATCACATTCATACACATACAAGATGTAGGCTGTTTTTTAACTGTGGCAAAGAAACAAGCAAGGTTCTTCATTTAATAAGGAGTCCAAATATAAATCAAAACAAATTAGACATTTCCGAATAAAATAGTCTTTGGAAAGAGACTGGTGCAGTAGAAAGTTGTCCGTTTTCCCACATAACCACTACAACACAGACAAGAGCAATGGAAGCTTCCTCCCACTGCTCTCAGAGGAGGGGCAGCACCTCACAGAATTGGGTCCTTAATTCTTGGTCAACAAGGCTGGTAATTAGTGCCAAACCTAGTATTGGGGAAATTAAATTTAGGTTTTGTAATGACCCAACCACTCCAAGTCTTTATTCAGGCCTAATCTGATGGTATCCAGTCTGCAAATTAATCCCAGTTCTGCAGCTTCACGTTGGAGTCTGTTTTTGAAATTTTTTGTTGAAGAATTGCAGCGTTTAGGTCTGTTATTGAGTGACCAGAGAGATTGAAGGACGTAACCACATCAGCAACAGCATCAGGGACTTGTTTACCTGCACATCTACCAATGTGATATATGCCATCATGTGCCAGCAATGCCCCTCTGTCATGTACATTGGCCAAACCAGACAGTCTCTACACAAAAGAATAAATGGACACAAATCTGACATCAGGAATCATAACATTCAAAAACCGGTAGGAGAACACTTCAACCTCTCTGATTTGCGGGTTGCCTGAACCTCCAGAAGCCCAGGCCCCAGCCCGCTTTAAGACTATTGTCTGCTGGCTGCCTGAGCCTTGCCCAGGCTAAAGCCAGCGCTGAGACTGTGTTGATTACGGGCAGCCTGAGCCTCCTCAGCCCCGGCCCCAAACTCTTGATAAACTCAGTTTAAGCGACGACAGCTTGAGTCGCCCAGGTCGGGCTAACTCTTGCCGCGGACTGTGTGCCACCCAGCTCCACTGGGGGCCCTAGACTGTCCTGCGGACTCTGGTTCTGGCCAAACAGGACCAGACAGAGTGGCCTCCCTCCTCTGGGGTGAGCGAGGGTCCACTACAACCAGACAGAGCAATTTCAAGCCTTCATCTTGGAGGGTCAATTGATAGTTAAAACCTGCCATTAAGCTGCCCTAGATGCTGCACATGTGGCTTCAAGGTCCATAGCCATGGCTGTGGTTACATGGAGAGCATCTTGACTCTAGTCTTCTGGTCTCCCAAGAGAGATGCAGAACATAGTTGAAGACCTGCCTTTGGAATGGGCCTAAGCTCTTCAGTGCTGACACACATTCCTCCCTCCATACCCTGAAGGACTCAAGGACAGTCTTACGGTCTCTGGGAATTTACATCCTTGCAACAAAAAGAGCCTCAGTACTATCCATGCCAGACTTTTCCCAGACCTTCAAACTTTCTGAGGAGATCTAGACTTCAGAAAACAGGACCACTCCTCCAATAACATTATATACACATCCCTGTAAGAAACAGTTTTGACATCTCAGTTGAGGGCTGTAAGCAACCTACTTTCTTGGATCTTGTGCTACACGATTCCATCCATCCCTGTATGGAGACTGACTATTCCACTTCCTCCCTGCCTGGGAACAGGTTACCTAGACAAATGGATCTTGGAGGTGATCGATGTGAGATACTCCATCCACTTCCACACTTTTCCTTTTTCCCACCCCCCCCCTTCCCTGTCCCTCTTCAGGGACATCTTAAAACAAGAGGTCCAGTCTCTCCTACCTTTGAGGGCTGTTGAACCATTTCTCCCAGAGTTTGTCAGAAGAGGGTTTTATCCCTAGTTCCCAAGGGGGAGAAGATGGAGATTGATTCTTCACCTCAGAAACCTGAACACCTATATCCTTTCCCAGCACTTCAAGATGGTAGTGCTAACCACTATAAGCCCATCCTTGGATCTGGTTCGTCACCCTTAACCTCCAAAACGACTACTTTCATGTAGCTATCCCCCCATCCCACAAATGTTTCCTATGTTTCATAATAGGCTCAAAACAATATCAGTACCAAGTCCCTCCCTTCGGGCTTCCTACAGTGCTGGGGGTCTTTACAAAAATTCTTTCAACAGTGGTGGCCCATTTATGTCAATGGAGTGTAGCAGTATTCTCATGGCTATTTTTCATCTTTTCTCCTTTATTTTTTCTCCCCCTGTCTTTTCTTTGTACCTCCTCTCTATCCCCACCTGTTTCCTGGCTGCTTCACTTTTTCATGTGTATCTTGGATCTGACCCAAATCCCCCTTTCCCAGAGTCAGTGGGAGTATTTCCATTGCCGTCAATGAAAATTGGATCAAGCCCCCGGAGATCAATAAAAGCCAGTCTCAAAAGCATATAGAATGTCAGAGACTGGAGCCTGTTTGTTTCACTTTGCTGCTTCACTTGTACATGGACTAAAGCATCAGAAGACAGATCCAATGCTCCTTGGAATCTTTCCATTGACATCAGTGGGTGTTGGATCAGACTTCAAAATAGAAAGCAGGGAGCAGCTCACTCCAATTAACTGACTATAATTAACATCATCCATTTAACAGCCACATTTAGTTCTGTCCCCAACAAATGTTTGTTTTCCGCTGTACTATTACTGTAAGTGTATTGACATAAAACATGTTGAACTGTTAAAGTGAGGTTAGAGAAAACTTTCATTCACATAAAATATATCATTCTTGTATCAAGACAAGCTACATTTTCTCTGCTTTTCTTTGTTGGGCACCTGATTTTGGGGTTATTGTCACATCTTTGGGATTCGGGAGCCATCACTTAGTAACAGTGATTTCAAATATAAAATCCCTAGATGGAGTATCTTGATCCTGCATCCTGAAGTAAATAATTTGTTGCAATGTATCTAGGAAATAATAATGCAATATTGCCCTATGGATGTATATGGCATTCTATTCACATAGGGCCAGATTCAGAGGTGAGTCTAAGGGTATGTCTATACTGCAATGTAAGCCCAGCATTCAAATTCAGGAGCAAGACTAATCCCCTCACTTCTATCTACACACAATTTGTGCTAATCGAGGGCAAAGACCTAGGGTCCCAGGCATAGGTGCTCAAACTAGGGATGCTGGGAGAGCTGCTGCACCCCCTGGCTTGAAGTGGTTTCCATCATATACAGTGTTCACAGTTTGGTTCAATGGCTCTCAGCATCCCCACTATACAAATTGCTCCAAAACCCTTGGTCCCAGGACCCCACAGGGGTGGAGGATCTGAAACTGAGTCAAACCGGGACCCAGTCCTATTGCTTTGCAGTGTAGACACAGCCCCACTGGACTTGTGCTCTGGGAGTCTGCCCAAAGTATTCCACCTGGTTAAGGCAGTGTTTTCCCCAGGAATTGAAATTAGAAGAGGTATTCGAATTTACCAGGGAACGACAGCTGAGGGGTGAGACTGTGAGGGCGAAGATGGGCTGTATGGCACCATATTAAAAACTGAAAAATACATAACTGTTTTAGATTTCTAATAAAAAATTAAAATGTATTTAATTTAAATTGACTTCTGAAAAATTAATTATAATATATTATTAAAAATGTTTAGTACAGAAACTCCCCAAGATAATGACAGCTCGAGATTGTGACAATATGAGATAATGACCTTGGCAAATATTGCATTTTAAAAATCTTGGCCTACTAGGAAACCTATATTTATATAAGTTTCCCAGTCGCAAATCTAGCATTCTGGAGCAAAGTCACTAAAACATACTTATCTAGTTGTCCCAAGAATGAGAAATTATATTAATTCCTTTTATATATGCATAAACTTTCATGAAATTTCAATTAAAAAAGAGGAGTTAAGCTTACTGTGTCTGTCTGGTTGCTGTAAGTAAGTTTTGTACATTTTCGTCAGCAAAGTGATTCAGCACTAACTTTCAGCACCACATTTTAAACCTCATAAAACACCAATAAACATAATTTGAATGTATCATGATTTATTGATGTTTATAAATCATAATTTGAAATATTAGGTCGGTCAAAATCATCAAAATGAATGCGCTGACATTGTCATAACAAACACAGCTGTGTGAGGAAGCCAGTCTTAGTTCATACTTTCCAAACTTATTATACTTTTTTCAGGTACAAGTATTTTATCTGATATATGCTTTTAAAGTATGTATTAATGGTTCAATTTCAATTCAAATTTCCAACCAACAACTACATGGACTTTTTTTCCCTACTAGAAATTTTTTAAAACAACTCGATCTAGTTGGAAAATGACTAAATTGGCCTCACTGCGATGTAACTAATTGACCACTAGGAGGAAATGGGTGAGTTAGGGAGGGTGTAGAGAAATCTGTATGGGGAAATAAAGGCAAGGAGTGCCTGGAGCACCAGGCATGGCCAATAGGGGGTGCTACAGGGCAGCCATGCCCTATGACATGCACACTACTGTTGTGCAAGAGATTCTATTCAATAACACGTTATAAATAATCTCTGAATTTAAGCTGACTCCAAGGATCTTACTTTAATTTGGAAGGCTCAAATGCAGAAAGATAAGGATGAGTTGTGTTACAAGTAGATAGAATTCCAGTCAACCAGTGATGAAAGACTAACTGAAAGAAGTATGCTTTGAGGGGAGACTTCAAGGAAGAGATGGCGGGTGCTTACAGCACAGGAGAAGCAAGGCTGTATTTTGTGCCCCAGATCCACAAAGATATTTAGGCTTCTAATTTCCATTTAAAGTCTTTTGTAAGAATCACATCTGTCCCAGATGATGGGATTCTTACAAGCAGAGTCTTAGTATAGGAATGATTTTTTGTCCCAGTGGTTTTGACCATTCTATGCAGTTGATTCTTAATAAATGGAGTGCACTGTACCTTTGGATCGGGGCCTGCATATTTTATTTATTTATTTTTCAGTGTGAAATGTGGACATACCTCTTATCAAAACACCAATGAGGCGGATCCTTAGCAGGGAGATGTACTTGTTTAGGATGTGGTTTAGGATGAATGCCTCAGGCAGCTGGTGTATGTGTAAAATCTTGTCAAATGAGCGGATTCCAGCTAGAGTCCCTGAGACATAATAAACATGGCACCCCTATGGCATTTTTATTGTGTGGCTCTTAAAGAGAGCAGAAATGCAGTTTAAAATGCAACTCTCTTCCCATCACCAAGGGACCTGGAACTCTATATTTGTAAATCAACTTCTCTTGGATTTTTGTGTAATATCTTATTTAGATTGTCCCACTTATCCCCAGGCCTGGAGCAAAGATAGCATGGACCTGGCCTGCTCAGCGCCCTGGGCCCTGCTGCAGCAGCTGGGCGGGCGGGAAGGAGTGGGAGGAGCTGGGAGGGAGAGGCCTCGCTTGCTTTCTCCTCCCGGGGAACGTTCCAAAAAGTATCCAGCATTCTGAAAAAAGTAGCGAATGTTCCAAACCTGCTGCAGCCCGCCCGCCCGCCAAAACTCAGCCAGCACAGGGGGCAGGGGCTGGTGTGGTCAGTGTTACTCTCTCTGCTGCTGCTGCTGCTGCAGCAACCGCAGCTTCCAACTGGGCAAAGGGTGGGGGCAGCTGTCTTATTTGGGTCTCATCGCAGCGACTCCTTCCGTTGCAGCGGGAATTGGCTAATGCTTGTTAGCCGAACCTCTCTTCTCCCAGCCACTCCCTACCCCCCGAAGCATTAACTCCTTCCCCCGTTCCCCAATTGTGCAGGCGAGCCAACCGGTTAGAGACGATGCCCAATGACTCATTCAACAAGCCCTCCGCTTCTTCGGACCATCATGTCCAGGGGGGTAAGATGGGCAGCTTTGGGAAAGCCGCCGTTCTGATGGCTGCTACTACTCCTGCCGCAGGTGGAGGTGGTGCCGGGGTCTTAGGTCAAGCCGCCGCCACCGCCGCCTCGGGAAAGAAGTCTCCCCGTCTCCCCAAGTGTGCCCGGTGCAGGAACCACGGCTACTCCTCGCCGCTGAAAGGGCACAAGAGGTTCTGCATGTGGAGGGACTGTCAGTGTAAAAAATGCAGCCTGATCGCAGAGCGGCAGCGGGTGATGGCTGCGCAGGTGAGCTGGGGGATAAAGGGGGACCAGGCCTCCTCGATTGAATCACAAAAGGGGCCCAGGGCGGTGGAATGTGTCTTTCCTAGCACCTGTCTGAAACGCAGATACTTGACAGGCACACGGAGCAACCTGCAGTGCAGAGAGAGGGGTTTAAAAGCTCTTATTTCAGGTTGTCACATGCACAATAACGATTCCCCCACGGTTGCAGGTGCTGCTAGACAGTCAGTAGAAAAGCTTTCGCAAGAAGATACATCCTGCTCCCAAAAGCCTCTTTCCCCTCAGATCTCCTCGAGTGTCTCCATATT
Organism: Mauremys reevesii; assembly: GCF_016161935.1. Classification (NCBI taxonomy): domain Eukaryota; kingdom Metazoa; phylum Chordata; order Testudines; family Geoemydidae; genus Mauremys; species Mauremys reevesii. Next base: position 89,658,431 of record NC_052628.1, on the reverse strand, counting down.
TCCCTCTGTACCCAATAGGCTGAAGTTCTGCTTTGCGGATGGCACATCTCTTATTACTCCAGACTGTCCGTTAAAACAGAGACTTGGGGAATTCCACCCTGCACCTACGCAACCTTTGATTATTTGCCGTTATATGGTTTCCATCTCACACAACTACTAAAATACATTCTTGATTACAAATAAATTTTATAAAACCCTTAAAACCTGCCTAGAGGCCTGCTAAGCGTTTTATTCATCTAAATTATCGACATCATGTCATTCCTTTTAGATGATTTGGATAATGTCCGTAAACGTACGTCTGTTTCACCGGTTTCTGTATTTATAAACTGCTCAGAGTATGTTTTGAAAACGAACTTCCAAAGAAATTAAATAAGTGCCCACAGATATTCGCTTAAGTCTCCCACTGTAGTTTGACCGAGTATTGCTAACTTTGTAAGTAGAGTTGAATAGCTGCATTTCACAGATGTGAAGATAATACATACCAGGCTTTCTAGATGAATGGAAATAAATACAAATCAGGTTTTACAAGGCTAGAGTTTAACACATGCTTGTTTTTCCCTTTTGCAATCAACAACCTAAACCTGTAACCTAAATCTACACCAGAAAAAGAAAAAATCTTCTGAAGAGCAGGTGATCTGTTTGAGTGAAAACACCCCAATAAAGTGACACTGGAGCCATGAAACTTATTTTGTTTGTTTTAAAATTGGCAAAGAATCTGAAACAGAAACATTTTAAAAACAGATTCTTGTCACACAGTGTTTTTTTCTTGTTAACAAATGACCACATATTTCCTCATCAGTTTGATATGTATATTTAATTTACCTTAGGTAAGGAAATAGTTATTTGTCTTCAAACTGTAAAATATTGATCTAACTGGATGGAAGCATCTGAACTCATTAAAGGAACATAAAAGGACCACATATTTTATTCACTCCTGATATAGACATAGATTCAAGATTTGAGAGTTTAACCTGTGTTGATTGCAGAAGCTGGTCCAATATGATATTTTTATGAAATGTAATTGGGTTTTTTACATCTACTATCATGCATATTTTGTTTAATCCTCTAACCAATGTAATGAATCAAAGAGTAAAACATGAGACTCTTAATAGGAAAACAATGACCTCAGGAAAAAAAAAGAATTTCTTTAAATTTTAGAATTACAGTATGCAAAAGGAAAGAACAAAATGATTGGATTATTCTTAATCTGAATAAAATGCTTTACTTTGCTGCTATCTCCAGAAAATGTGGTCTTGAAGAGCATCCTATATTAAGTAAAAGAAAGCTTTTCTTTGTAATTTGTTACGACATTTTGACACTTTACTTACAGCAGTATTCAAAAGTGGTCTTAGTAAGTAGCAGATAACTAATATAGCAGATTTTTAATAATTAAATGTATTTCCACTGCAAAGATAAAATATGGTTATAAAATAAAACATGTTTATAAACTTTAAATTCTATTAAGACATTCGAGATGCAAGATTTCCAATGAAAATTTTGAATGATGCATTTTCTGTTGTAAAATAGAACTTCACTTACCCTACATGGATATTTTTTTAGAAATCTTCATGTAAGATCAGCTAGTTTTCATATTTTTGTAGGTAACTGTTTAAGTTAATTATCTTAAAAATAATTGGGGGTCTGATCCACTCAATGAATGGTGTAAGCAGGATTGAGTTGTAGTTTTCCAGTTTGACGTGCTTATTTTTTCTGATGTTTTCTGTGTTTTTAGGTATACTATGGTTCATTTCTAAGAGTAAAAAATGTTTTTCATAGTGTTTTAAAAACATGTTTCCCTTTAATTATCTGTTTAAAAAATATTGGCCATTCAAAGTTGTATGCTCTTGAGTTGCACTGGTTTTAAATTTAAAACTGGAAACTAATTATTGGTGCTGGAACTGGGGGGGGTGCTGCCGCACTCTCTGGCTTGAAGGGGTTTCCATTATATACAGGATTTACAGTTTGGTTCAATGCTTCTCAGCACCCCCACTATAAAAATTGTTCCAGCAACACTGAAACTAATAATAGCTAATAGTCCAAGCTTGGTCCAATCCTGCATGGGAGTAACTTTACCCACTTAAGTAGTCCATTGAAATCTCAGTTATACATGTAAATGTTTGCAGGATTGGATCCATATAAATCCAGTTCTGCAAACCCATGCTTATGTGAGTAATTCTGTGTGTATAAGGGCTTCTTGGATGAGAAAGATTGTGTGGCTTTGAGGTGCAACAGCCTGTCTTGCATTCCTTATTTGTGCAATTTTACTAGAATAAATTCTTTGCAGTCATTAGATGTACTTATGTGAGTAAAGGTTGCAGGATTGAAACCTCTGGATTCAATTCTGCAAGTGGTTTTCTCTAAGAACTTCCAGAATCCACATTAACTATAATTCCCTTGCTCTGTGACTGAAGTGTGTGGCTGGTTGACATATTTTTAAAACCTTGCAGTGCTGGGGGCAAGTTCCATCCCAGTCCTTGTTCTTGGACTGGGTCATGTACTCCCATTTTCCCCAAATATTGTTGTTTTTAGGAGGTCTTACTTAGAATCCTACAGTCATTATTTTGGAAAAATTATAGGTGCTTTTTTTATCTCAGTGGACATAATACACAGAGATCCTGTTGGGACAGCCTGTGAAAAAGAACCATTTGAAATTTTAAACGTGTCAGTAAAAGTATCAGATTCTGTATAGATTGTTCTCATGCTGCTAGGTAGCTTCCACAATATGATTAACTCCTCTCTGCACATAGGCCCAGATGTCCAAAGGTATTTAAGCTCCTGAGTTTCATCTTACCACCTGTGTGGATCTGGACCCTAAACTTCATTGTGCCTTATTTGGGATGGCTGTCCTTACCTAATCCAGAGCTTCCTGGAAGCGCTGAATGTTCACACACATCATTTCAGTTGAATTTTTTTTATATATAGGAGTTAAGATCCTAAAAGCGTCATTTACCACTCCGAATATATTTTGCAATGACCCATTTCCACCAGGTGGAATCTTCTAGCACCATTCAGCTGATAGGTTGCTGCTAGATTTTGCAAATGAAATTCCAAGAGCTTTTGTTGGAATATGTTTTTGTTACAAAAAACATTAAAAATGCTGCTTTTTGAGGTACAGCATCATTACAAAAGTAAAGAAAAATAATACTGTTCAATGTAGTATAGAGGGAAGAAGAGGGTCTAGGTAAATTATACTGTGACATCTCAAAAACCGTGCCCAAAAAAATCAGTTGTCACCTCTTGTAAGTCTGAGGGTGATTTTCAAAATTCAAATGAAAACATGGACCAAACTGCCACCTATATGGGAAATCACAGCATAGGGGATTATAAACTCTGATGCCATGTCTGCTAGCCAAATGACTTGTTAGTGACAATGGGTGTTAGCTGTGGGTGCAGCTAACCACTGTTTTGCTGCCACTGCAGACAAGGAGAAATGATGTTGAGAACTGCAGCACAGTGGTTTTCCCCCAAAGGTACACATACCCCTGGTTGTATGCAGAGGTCTTCCAGGGGGTACATTGAGTCATCTAGATATTTACCTACTTTTACAACAGGCTACATAAAAAGCTCTAGCCAAGTCAGTACAAACTACAATTTAATACAGACAATGACTTGTTTATACTGCTCTATATACTAGACACTGAAATGTAAATACAATATTTATATTCCAATGGATTTATTTTATAATTCTATGGTAAAAATGAGAACATCAGCAATTGTTCAGTAATAGTGTGCTGTGACACTTTTGTATTTTTATGTCTGATTTTGTAAGCAAGTCGTTTTTAAGTGAGGTGAACCTTGGGGTATGCAAGACTAATCAGACTCCAGAAAGAGGTCTGGAAAGGCTGAGAGCCACTGCTGTAGCAGGATGTGTGGATGACTTCTCTTTCTGAAGTGGTGCTGAACATGGTTTGGTTGTGGACTTGTGCCTACGATTGCAGGAGCTATTTTTGGTGCTAGTTGTGACTTTTGTTGTCCACAACAGGTTATTTTGCTCATGAAGACGAGGCTGTAGTTTGCTAGCTCAGAGTTTCCCCTGGTTGTGTGTGTTGGTAGGATTGCTGTAGAATGAAGGGGAAGTTCAGGCCACAGAACGCAGGGATCTGGGGTTCTTTGGTACTGGAGGCATGCGTGTCTTGGTCTATGGTCTCCAGGGCAGCCATATTACCATGGGCTTTGTGATTGCTCTTGCCCTGCTTTCCTCCTGTGTGCCATGAAAACTTGCCTGAGGGGTTTCTGGGGCAGCGGCCTGCAGGGCAACCCAAGAGCACTACTCCTCTAGGCACTGGCTTCCATGGATCTCCTGAGAGCTTCAGACTTGCCAGTTCTTGTGGGGCCAGAGCTCCACCCTGATGAAAAGCTGCAACAGCTACTCTGCAAGTGGGAGCTTTCAGAATTTCCTGCCCTGCTGAGATTATCTGTCTCCTTTGCCCAGATCCACAGCAAGTAGAAATAAACTAACAGCCACATATCTTTGAAAAATCTTTTTCCTGTCTCTGCCCAAGCGTGACCGTGTCAGCTGAATGCAGCTGACCCTGGCTGAATCTTTGATGAGAATGGTGTGATTTTAGCCAGTACTAAGTATTTAATTCCTATGCCCCTGCTGGAAACAGAAGATATATTTGTTTATGGCTGTACCATTTTACAAGAGTGTGTTGTGTTACCTGCGTAACCTAACTGAAGTTTGCATGGCTATCAATGAAGGTAAACTTTGATCCACATTGTTTCATAGCATCTCTTTCCTCTATACCCCTCAGAATGTTATTTTCCCCCTTTCATGTCCTAATATTAATAGTCATGAGTTGTTGGCATATGTTGTATGCCCCTTAGTTTGGGACTAGTGGATAATTTCCCTTGTAATTGTAATCATTGTCTAACTAGAGAGTAGACACAGAATAGTTGTTCTTGTTTCCAGGTGGCATTGAGAAGGCAGCAGGCCCAAGAAGAAGAGCTGGGGATCAGCCATCCCATCCCTCTGCCCAGTGCCCCAGAGCTCTTTGTTAAGAAGGAAAACAATGGTGGCAGCTCCTGTTTATTGTTGGAAAGCAACAGCCCAACACATTCAACAAACACAGCAACTACAGCGTCCACCACCCCATCAGGTAAGGGAGTGGGGAGAAGAGAGAGGGGGGTTCTGCTCACTCTAATGAAGAGACCTGGTTTCAGAGAGATGCTGGTTTTTGTTTTCCATGCTTGTTACAGCTGCAGCGACTGGGCTGCTGTATGTTTCCTTCTCTTTTCTTTCCCACAGAGCAACATTGCTGTAGAAAGAAGTCTGACAGAAAAGGTGGGGGAGGGGGGCGGAATCAGCAAACAATTTTTCATATTTTTTTCTTTTTTAAAAAAATGTGGAAATCAAAATGGAAAATTTCAGAAACCATCAGCCAGTTCTTCTACTGTGTATATGTGTAGGTGTGAAACAAGTCTGCAGACTTAATGCAATCATTTCCATTCATATCTGGGATTTAAGAGTTCTCTCAACGCCAGCGTGGCTGAAAATGAAGCCACTGGGGCCACATCCACAGCTGATGTAAATCATCATAGTTCCCTTGGCGTCAGTGGGGCAACGCTGAAGATCTGATGCTTTGTCTTTACAGAACCTCACATATTTAGAAATACCAATTGGTTATAAACAAAAGTGAAACCAGCTTCACTGACTTCCATTGTCCCAACTGAGAGAGATGAAAAAGCAAATGAACACAGTGAGAAGGAAACTGGATTTTTGTTTAGGTTTAGTAACCAGGGAGATGTTAGTAACATAGGTAAAGCAATTTGTTAAAAATATGTTTGTGAAATGAACATTGTCCCACTAACTAACTAAAGATCATCCCTGGCCAGTGTGCTTCTATATGTCAGCCAGCCGGCACCATTGCCTGCTCCAGTACATTTAGAGCTTAGTTCCTGCACCTGCCAAATGGAATTGCTATATCCCGCGTTGACCAGGCAAGCCCTCTGAGTCCAATCCCTGTACGCACAGAATGGCAGTTCCATGATTTCCGTGTGTTGAGAGGGCATTGTTTTGGGTTGTGTGTAGAAAAATTGTTTGTTGGAATTAACAAGTCAGATTCTGTTTTCATTCAGAAACAATTCTGTTAAGATCGTCTTTGTTTGACCATGAGCCCTTTCATAAAAAGAAATACATTTGGAACACTGGGTTTTGTTTGTGGTGGGGAAGGCTGGTTAAGGATTAAAACAGCTTGTAAAATCACTTACAGAGATTGTGGTTAATTCAGACAAAAGAGGGGAAAAACTTACTCCAATAAATCCAAAAAATGAGATCACGTTGCTATCAGTGAAACATTCAGAAACTTCAGTCTCAATGGATATAGAATGGAGTATTTAACATACTCAGTTTTTACTACAATAAAAATGTGCATTCAGCACCCTTGGCAATATTATAAAAAATACATAGATCCATAAAAAGATCCTAGGAGAACTTTATGCTGAACTAAAAAATGTAAAGTGTAAATACTGCCAATTTCAAAATCTGTAGAAATATTTTTAAAATTTGAGTAAAGGACTAATTAATTATAAACATCTTTCAGCCCACTATTTTTTTAAGTGGAGTGTCTTTGTCAATATGTCAGATAATGATGTTCTTCAACATAATAGCTCCATGTTCTTCTTTAGCATTTTAATAAATAGCACAATGTAGGCAGCAGCATTGATAATATTGTGCTTAGACCTTTGCAAAGTAGATGCATTTCCAACAAAGGACAAAATAGGGGTCAGCATTCGTTTGCCAGAAATGAATTCAGAAATCATGTACAGTATCTGGGAATGAAAACTTGGGCTGAGATTTTCAAAAATAGGAGCCTATGTCCATATTTAGGCACCTAAATAAGGCCCTGGTCCTATAAACACTGACACATATCCATAACTTCAAGCACACACACAGTCACATTAGTGAACTCCTGGCCCAGTTGAAATAATTGGGAGTTCTGCCACTGACTGCAGTGACGTACTATTTTCACCATTGACTTTGATGTGGCTACTTGTGTCCTTCAAGTTAAGGACACGCATAAATATTTGCAGGATTGAGGCCCGAGTGGCCTGATTTTTCAGCCCTGTACACCTGGCTACTCCTACAGAAGTTGCTGTTCAGCACCTTTGGAAATTAGGCTTCTTAGCTGCCCCAATAGAGATGTACGCACCTAACTTGGTCTTTAGCTCTGGATAGTGCCCCTCAGTTATATTACGTCTGTGCCCGTTTTCCTCCCTAGATGCAAGTACTGAGAAGCACAGGTATATATGTCTATATTAATATATATAGATTAAACTTCCTTTGCAGGGGATCTTTATATGGTTAATATGACGCCAGCCCTAGAATGAGAGCTGCAGAGAATCTTCCCCTTTGCAATCCAGGGTGCTTCCAGGTATCCTGCGCTTGTGTTTAATCTGTTTAATGTTACTCTCAAGCGAGAATTTAATAAGTCACCTGATTTGGAGACGAAATGAGTGGATTGCGTGTTAATGGAATGAGGGGACAATGGGGGTGTGGAAAAGCAAGACAAAGGGGGCAGCAGTAATGAAAAACTCCACTTTTAAAAACAGAGTCTAGGAATCCAATTCTAGTGACCAATCATATCATGAAAGACCCAAAGCCTTCAAATGTGCCACATGAATGAAATATAATGATGACTCATGGTGAAGCTGGTATGTACTTGGGCAGCCACACTCCTATTTTTAGTGCACTAGCTTGCGGAGAGCTAGCATGTCTGTCCACCCACACTGGGAAGCTCCGTTCCAGCTACGGTGTAGACATACCCTTAGAAAGGTAGCAGGCCGTGCCTCACTCTCATGAAAAGGAACTGCAGGGGTTGAATAGGGCTGGTTCATAGCAGCCTGGCATGTGGGTCCTATTTTGGAGGTGGTGATGTTGTGCCCCAGAGTCTAAATTTTCACTGAAAATAAAAATGAAGTCTTTAGCTCTGACAGTTGAAAAGATAACCTTCCAAATATGAATGGAATATAATTGATGGAGCAGTGTCTGCCTGAGTCTGCAGGCAGCCTGAGCTCTGAATTCTGAACTGCTCCCCTTCATCTCCTTGGCGTTAGGGAGAGAGATTGCAGGATGACCCTTCCCCAAGGAATGTGTGGGGAGGAGAGGAGGGAGCAGAGACAGAGAAGATGGCCCAGCACACCACTGCATACAGCCCTCCCCTGAGGACAAAAGCCCTATTAGTGCCCCACTGTGCTAGATCCTGTACAAACGCATAGTAAAAGTTAATCTCTGGTCACTCTATATAGATGAGACAGACAAAGGATGGAAGGGGCAACAGAGACACAGAGTGGGGAAGTGACTTGCCCAAGGAAAGGTCAGACAGTAGGTCAGTGTCAGAGCTAGGGTTAGAAGCCAGGTTTGTTGAGTGCAGTCTTGTGCCCTCTCCATGGGATCATGCTGCCTGACCTTTCACAGGGCCTTGTTTGTATGTAGATGCAGCTCTTTGGAAAACAACCATCTACAGTAGTAGTCAATGCTGACTGAGTCAAACCGTGCCCTGAGCTGGAGGCAGACTGCTTTCATTGACACCCAGGAGAATGACGCAGACAACCCGGAGGACTCCTGTGAGGACAAAACTCACTCTGTCTAACAGTATATAGTACACAGGAGGTCATAGTGACAATAGTTAATTCTATTCCTTATGCAAGCTGTTGGCTTTAAAGGCTTAGTAATTTTTCTTTTGAACTTCATCACACTGCACATAGTTTGTGTGTGAAGGAGTCACACAAATCATATAGGATGCCAGGGAGAGAGGGACTTTCCTCATTGTATCTATTTTATTGGCCGGTCAGAAACATTATGATATCTTGAAAAACCAGAGACAATTTTTCAGACCTCTTGCGACACACCATTTTTGGAAAAGAGGAAAAATGAGATGTAGTGGTGCTAGAACAGCTGCTTGCCCATGTACCGTTTCATTCTTGGTGACCGTGTTTAGATTGAAAGGTGCTTATTATCTTCCAGAATCAGAAAGAAAATAAACATGGGAGTTTGCAGGGCAGTTGGCAGGAGTAGCATGGGAGCAAATGAAACAGTTTGGGCAGGACACGTAATGAGATCTGCTTACAGAAGTTCTGTGTTACTGGGCAATTTTCCTGAAATGTATCATCTGGTTTAACTGTAGTGCACAGATACTGTAATGCTCAGTAAAAAGCCAGGATTTGGGAGCGTTTAACGCAACAGTGAGTTCCTCGTGTTTTGTTTTGTTAATTTAATGTAGTGGGCAAAATTCAGAGATGAGTCTTAGGGGAGACTGAGCTGATGTGATTGTACCTTTCAAATGGCCTTTCTTTTAGTCCCAGAGTCATCTACGATCCCCACAAATGTGATGTCCCCACACTTCTTTGGTTTACATCAGAAACGCAGAGCCATGAAATGGAGGTTGCAGAGGGAGCCACTCATATGAAAGGAAGGAATCTCACGGCATTTTCATGGAAGAAATGTAATAATTTGTGCCCTCATTTTGGGGTTTTGTCACACATTATGCCTTGGCAAGTTGGGTGGTATGAGCGTAACATACACATTGAGTTGACCAGAAGATGCTGTAGGATACTTCAACTTTCTGGGTCTCCCCCATGTGTATGCAATTGAGACTCCCCCAAGATTTAGCATACTAAAGCTCGCACCCACTTATCACCAGGCAGCTTTACACATTGTGGGCTTCTCCTCCATGTTAGGTTTCCTACAACCTTAATCAGGGCATCATTTCTTTGCCTCCATAATGACACTGGTTCTGATCAAGTTAAATGTACCATTATTAGCATTTAGTAATCCATTTCCAGTGTCGAACGCACCTAGCTCAATGGTCCCCGGTCCTGATTAGGGGCATCTGGGTGCCACTCAGATATAAATATTTAATAGTACTACAGTTTCATTTCAGATGGAATATAGGTTTAACAAAATCTGTAATCTGGCCCATATATAGGAGAAAAGATCCAGATGAAATACAGAACCGACACTTTGTTAATGTCACTGGACTAAAAAAATTGAAGATTTAGTTCATTGTTATTTTTCCTTTTGATACATTTATCATGAATGATGGAAACAAAGGTGTTTACTTCATATTTCACTTGGTAGGATCTCCCATTATTAAGAGACTATTGGAGGAGTGGTGGAGGTTTTCTACATATCGTTAGGTAGTTATGTGGTTATTGGTCCATTGGCAAAGTAGCATTTAAGTGTTTACAAGTAGAGCCTTGAAAATCTGCGGCTATCTGCTTTATAGCCGCAGATATCCGCATCTGTGGATGTGGATATCCGCAGACCATTTTTGCGGATTGTGGATCAGATGCGAATACAAATTTTGTATCTAGCGCCCTTCAAATCTGTGGATATCCACTTTATATCCACAAACCGTTTTTGCAGATTGGATGCGGATACAAATGTTGTATCTGTGCTGAGCTCTATTTACAAGTACACAATGTTTTGTAAATAATGCACAGAAACTTAAATTTTAAAAAAACTTCTTTAGTAAATTTTTTTCAGTTAGAAAATATTGAAATACTTTGTTTTAGGCTGCCAATTGCAAAGAAGCCTATGGATGTTATGTGCTGAACTCTCACGGGCATTCACTGGGATTTGGGCACCCAAGCCCAGATCCTCAAAGGTATTTAGGTCCCCAACTCCCATTGAAATCTGGGCCTTAAGTCCCTTAGGCCTCTTTGGAAATCTCTCCTTTACCCTTTAATTTCCTCTTTTCCTTCTTTTCTCTTAGTCTTTCACTATGTTCATGCTTAAACAAGAGCCTGAGTCGGGGTATGGAGGAGTAGGTCGTTATGCCCCTGTATGGGCACCCAGTCCAGTCACAATCTCTAAAACAAAGGAAAATTTAGGCAACAGTTACTATTGATGAGCTATTAGATTGTGAGATGTTCTCCCAAGGGAACTGTCAAAAGCCCCATTGCTTGGGTAATTTTCAAACTGGACTGGACAAAGACCCATGGAAAAATATGGAAATGAACAATCCTACACTGTCAGGTATGTGGGCTAAAGAGCCTACCAGTAATAGGTCTTTTCTGTTTCTGATTTCTGTGATTCAGTACGGGATTTGTAGGTGGTATTGGACAGTGGACTGGAAGTGACCTCACAATGCACAGCCATTGCAACCATGGCAAGTCTTCTGCTTGCTATGAATTCTCTATACAGGGGATCCCTCTTGTCGAGCAAGTGGGGTATTACTGCTTCTCTCTTTGTTGCTTTGGTACAGCCATATTTAGGAATGCCGCAGAGACTTTTGAGCATCTCATTATAAAAAGGGCATAGATAAATCCGAGAGAGTCAAGAGAAAGGTGGCAGAAATGATGTACAGCTTGTCAAAAAGGAGACTAAGGGTGGATATTACAGTCTATAAATATCTGAACGGTAATAATATGAAGGAGGAGGAGTGATTATTTACAGTACTTGAGACTGCATAACAAGGAGCAATGGCTTGAAACTAAAAAAAGGAAAAAATTAAATTAGACATTAGACACTTTTTTTCCTACTTGGAAGTGCAGTTAGGCAATAGAATGACCTGCCTAAGGACAAGGAGGTAAGTGAAGCATAATTGTAAGCACAGGCGGCGAGTTATATGTGTCCGTGTTCCACCAGGATTCGGGAATGTGGGCCCAGATCCACCAATGTTTGGGCTGATATTTTCATAGCCGTCCTGTCCATAGGATGGAGCGGGGCAACTGCCCCGGGCCCCGTGCTTTGGGGGGCCCTGCACTTCAGGGGGACACAGGGTCCAGGGCGGCCTGGGGGGTTAGCAGGAGGCCTGGCGGTGGCAGCAGCAAGCAACCCAGCCCCAGCCTGCCCCGCCCTCCTCCTCCTCTTCCCGCCCCTACTCCACTCCCACCCCACCCCACCCCTTCCCCTAAGCCCCCACCCCGCCTCTTCCTGCCCCTATTCCACCCCTTCCCCCAAACCCCCACCCTAGCTCTTGCTGGGTTCTGCCCCCTCCCCCCGAGCAACATCGGGAGCCAGCGGGGTGGGGCGGAGCGGGGCGGCTGGGGCCGGGTCAGTCGCTGCTGCCGGCACCAGACCCCCCCACTAACCTCCCAAGCCATCCTTTACCCCATGTCCCCCTGAAGGGCGAGCCCCCCGAAAGTGTGGGGCCCAGGGCAGTTGCCCTGGTCCATCCTATGGATGGGACAGCTCTGCTTAGACCCATTCTGGGCACCGGCAAAAGTTATACAAACCTGGCGCCCATGATCGTAAGAGGTGTTCAGGAGAATGTTAGATAACATACTTGATGATTAATATGGAGGGTGAATACTGTTCAATGCAGAGGTTAAACTAGAAGATGACCTACATCTCCTACAGCTTTGTTTTCTCCTGTGTGATTCAGTGCCTATGGACTATGGTCAGGATTTGACTACACTTAAATAAATCAGAATTTAAATCTTAATGTTACAGGATAGTTTCTCCCCGAGTACGTTCTCAATTTATTCTCCACTCCTGTAGTTTGAAGAGTGTGTATTTTACTACATCTTTCCTGGTTCTATTGTTAAATATAGGTGTTACATGATCTTCCCTACAGTTCACATGAGTGTCTCTCTCTCTCTCTCTCTCTCCGTGGAATAAATCCTGAAGTAGCACATATGCTTGCTTAAGGCCAGACACCTTTGTGGAAATACCGTACTAATGCAGCAGAAATACAGCAAGCCTGCAATTTTCCAAGTGGAAATCTTTGGGTGAAATGTTCATGACTTTCTTTTCCAGTTTTCAACTTGCTTGAACATTTTTGATGAAATTTCAATTTTTTTGGAAAAACTAGTTAAAAAAACGTGTGTGTGGAGGGGGGAGAGATGGGGGAAGGTCGCTAAAAACTGTTTTCCCACCAACTCCAGAGAAGAGCTCGTTAAGGGGATTCTTCACCCTGGTGCATATGCTGGGGAGAGCGCTCTGCACTGCCATATGGAAATGGGGGCGGGGCCGGTGGGTTTGTACACAGTGTGAATGCACTAGGGCCATACTTCTCATTGGTGGGAATACTGAACTGCATCTGCCACTACTCCTCTAAATCTTGCTGCCATTGGTCAGGGGCTGAATACGTGTGTTTGGTGGACCCAAGGCACATGCTGGTGCTGAGGCTCTTTTCCCTGGGTCCTGCTGTACTTCAGAAGTTTCCTTTTACTAGGGCTTTCTTTGATTTATCAGCATTTTCCCCCCTGTATTAATGATTCCTTGCTTTTTTCAGAACATTATGGTAGATCCTCTTTTACTTGGGCTACTCTGAATCTGCAGCGCCTTTTGGATCAGCATTTCTGACATATGCTGAGATTTTCAAAGGCACAGATGAGAAAGATCCTCAGCTGGGGTAAGCCGTCATAGTGCTCCATTGACTTCAGTGGTGACAATTTACACCAGCAGAGGGTCTGCCCTAGGTGTCTAGCTCCCACTGAAAGCCTGTGGGAGCTAGTTGCCTGTCTGTGCTTTGTGCCTCTGAAAATTGCCCCCATAATCTGATATTGTGCAGTAGATCTGCATCCTAATCTGAGGGGTTACTTGTTCCTGGCGTATGTTATAAACACTGAGACAAAGAATTTTGGTCCATTATGATTTTTTGTATAGGGACACTGTATTATTAATCTCTCTGTGCCTAATTGTTTGTTCCTTCCCGTGCCCTTGAAATATTTCCTATTATTTATCTGAATGTGTGGTGTTTTGCTGATTTAAAAAAAAAAGATTAAAAGTGGAGCCTGAAAGATTATTGCACACTTCCTTAATTAAATTCTGACAGTGTTCCATTTGTTTCTTTGCCCCATATTTTATACCTCAAAAATCCTAGTTCTTTCTGTTTAGTTTTTGATGGTCCTTCCTTATTTATAGGGCCCTGCCAAATTCATGGCCATGAAAAACATGTCATGGACTGTGAAATCTAGTCTCCCCCCTTGAAATCTGGTGTTAATTGTGTACTTTTACTCTATACTGTACAGATTTCACAGGGGAGACCAGTGTTTCTCAAATTGGGGGTCCTGACCCAAAAGTGAGTTGGTTATTTTAGGGGGGGTAGCAGTATTGCTGCCATTACTTCTGCGCTGCCTTCAGAGCTGGGCAGCTGGAGAGTGGCGGCTGTTGGCCAGGTGCCCAACTCTGAAGGCAGCTCCCGGTCAGCAGCTGTGCAGAAGTAAGCGTGGCAAAACCATAGCATGCCACCCTTACTTCTGTGCTGCTGCCTTCAGATCTGGGCAGCCAGAGAATGTCAGCTGCTGACTGAGAGCCCAGCTCTGCAGGCAGCAATGCAGAAGTAAGGGTGGCAATACCATACCATGCCACCCTTACTTCTGTGCTGCTGCTGGCGGCGGCTCTGCCTTCAGAGCTGGACTCCTGGCCAGCAGCTGTCGCTCTCTAGCTGCCCAGCTCTGAAGGCAGTGCAGAAGTAAGAGTAGCAGTACCACAATGCCCCCTACACTAAACTTGCAAACCCCCCCCAACTTATTTTTGGATTGGGACCCCTACAATTACAACTCCGTAAACTTTCAGATTTAAATAGCTAAGATCATGACATTTATGATTTTTTAAATCCTATGACCATGAAATTGACCAAAATCGACTGTGAATTTAGTAGGGCCCTACTTATTTATAGGGTTGGCAGAACTTGGTTTTTATTTGTTTTATAATTTTGACAGATAATATTAATGTTTATTTTTAAGCATTTTTTCCATTTTTATTGGTTTTAAATTTTCACAGCTGCATATAATTGTGGGGGGTCAACATCACATGTAAAAAAATACAGTTAGAAATTCGAATAAGTTCTCAACCAGCGTTTTTCCTGCTTTGCGTATTTGTACATTTCTAGTATTATCAGTGGAAATATTTCTGCATTGGTTATGCACATGAACATCTTTACCAACATTTACCCATAAAAACCTAGTTCTTCCAAGCCTACTTATTTATCGTATTAGCCCTTACTTCACATTTAGTCTATTTATTGCTAGAGGGTCTGTGTGACCAATAGCTTAGCTTTGAACATTTTCTTTCTGGATTTTTCCTTTCTGATGCTTATTCACGTTCACCCCTTCCCTAAACTCGTCTTAACTGTGGTGTTCAGTGATCCCACAATGCTTACAAGGGCTCTACTTTATTTGCTGTCTGATTCCAGATGTTTGTTAATAGCAGTAGGAGAGTCACAGCGCCCCACCCAGACTCTGCCTGGGAAACTCAGCACTTACAGGCTCTAGTACCATACAGTCCTTCCTCTCTGAAGTTCATTGTCCTTGTTTTCACCTGTGTTTGCTCTCGTATTAGTCACAGTCACAAATTTGACTAGATCAATCAGTTCATGGATTTCCTACACACATGGTATTCCACCAGACATCCAGGAGGAGATTTTCGAAGGCTCACCATCAACTTAGGTGCCCAGCTTGCAAAGGAAGGTGGATGCCTAATTGTTCTTTAAGTTTTTGCATTTAATCATACCTTCTGTGAGGCGTAACATTAAGGACAACATTTTCAAACATGAGTGCCTCGCTGTAGGCATCCCATAAATCTAGACTTATGCACCTAAATAAACAGCCTAATTTCTGTTGGCTCTGAACTATTGAGAGCTTTGAATCAGCCGATTTATTTAGATATTTAAATATGGTTTTTAGGTGTCTCAGTTTGAAAAATTTGCCCTAACTTCCTTTCTAATTCTCCTTTACAAGTTTGGCTAAATTTTCAGAGAGGCCTCTACCAGGTTTCTCTGTATACACAGGCCATTTACACGCTCAGAGCCAGGTCCTCGGCTGCTGCAAAACATAGCTCCAAAGATCTGGCCCTCAGTTGCTGTGCATTATTGCTTGTGTATGTAACTGATAGATTGTGCATGAGCAAAAGTCATTTGTGGTCAGTTTGAATTTTCATGGACACATTTTTTTGTGAGAATAAATTCTGTCACTTGCATACACTAGTAATCACGTGCAAGAATTGTGTGTGAGGTTATTTGCACTCACTAATGCAGGCCACTATATACATATGGATGGTTCTATACCATTCCTAGCCAGGTTCTACCAAGAGTGTGTCTGCATAGTGAAAAAAAATTCTCATTATTACTAGTTGGTGTTTTTCAGAAACCTTTTGGATTTCTGTCATCACGTTGCTTCTAATCAAGTGGTCTCTAGCAAATTCCGACCATCAGCTACTCCCTTTGTTATTTTTAGTGTGAGCAATAATGATTTTATCCCAGTCATATTTCCTCCAAGGTCTTCTATCTCAGATACTTGTAAAGCTATCCCTCCCTACTAATGTTTTCTTTGATCTTCTTGTTAATAACTTAAATCCATACTGATTTTGTTTCTCCTCCTCTTGTGTTTGCTCCTCTGAATCTGCAGGATGTTTTTAATCATTGTCTGGGGGTTTTCTTTCCCAATTTCTTTTTCCATAATATTTCTTCTTCTTTTTAAAAAAAAAGTTCTTGTGTTATTTAACCAATGTTCCTATTAAAAATTTAATTCTCATATGTTATACTGAATTTAAATATTTGTAGTTTCCTTTCTCTCTCTTTCTCACACACACACACACTCATAGCAAGTGCAGTGAGGTTGAAAACTACATTTCATTATAACCCCTTACTTTTACATGCTCATAATTTTCTAAAACACCAACCTTTTGGGCCCCAGTCAGGCAAACACTCCTACATGTTTGTAATTTTATGCACATGAACGGTCCCATTGAGTATAAATATCTCTGTGCATTAAGTTAGGAGTGTGCATGAGTTTGGAGGATCAGGGCCTTAGTCAGAAATTTTGAATGCTTGCTCTCTGTCCAAGGGTGAATTTTTTTGTGTGTGAAAGTTTGAGCAAAATGTCAACTATTTTTGAATAACAGAATATGTGTGTGGGAAAGGGAGAATATATTTTCCCCACTTAGAAAAAAAAAATCTTGCCCCTCCTTTTTACTCAGCAATGTAACAAACTGCTGACAACTCTGTAAGTTGTTTGTACTGTTGTTGTAGCCATGTTGGTCCCAGTATATGAGAAAGACAGTGTATGGGAGGTAGTATTTTTATTGGATCAACTTCTGGTGAGGTAATAACTTTTAACGGACCAATTTCTGTTGCTGAGAGAGACGAGCTTCTGAGCTACACAGAGCTCTTCTTCTGGTCCATAGCGCGAAAGCTTGTTTCTTTCACCAACAGAAGTTGTTCCAATAAAAGATATTACCTCACCCACCTTGTTTCTTTTACCTTGTAAGTTGAAGAAGAACTATAATATGTCAGATATCAGGACTGGTGCCTTTATTTGATTTGGGGGGAAATTGCTTTTTATAATTTAACAAAATTAGGAATACTTTAATATTGCATACTGAACACATGCAGTAGATTTTTTTGAGAGAAGTACACTTAAGGATGAACAAATTGGGCCCGATCCACTCCCACTGAAATCAGTGGGGGTGTTTCCAGTGACTTCAGGAGGAGGTGGATCAGGCCCAATGTAAAGAAATGCACAACTGAGAAGCTGGTTATGCCATATGCTTCTTCCAAACATACAGTCTCCCACCTACTGGCCAACTCTCCTGCCTCCTCCTTATTTTCTCAAATTGTTTTGCCTTTTTAAATAGTTTTTGTCGTTTTAAGTGAATTTAAGACCTTAAAGTGACTTTTTTTTAACGTTATGATGGGAACAAAGGGAATCCTAATAGTAATATTGGCCCATTACTTGCTGGAAATGATAGAATTGTCAATAGTAATGCAGAAAATGAAGGAGGGGTCAATAAATATTCCTGTTCTAATCCTGGGGAAATGCCAGATGATGTAGTCACATCATAGGATGAAGATTAAATACTTTCCATTCTAACAAAAACTAAGGAGGGTGTTAAACAGGAGCTACTCAAAGTAGACATTTTAAATTAACAGGTCCAGATAACTTGTATCCAAGAGTTTTGAGAGAGATGGCCAAGGAGCTCACTGAACCACTAATGTTGCTTTCTTTTTCAATAATTCCTGGGTCACTAAGGAAGTTCCAGAAATTGGGTCACCTTGATCTGGGGGGTTAGTTTAGCTTTCAGCATAGGTTAGAACAGGGTCAGGGCTCTTCTAACCTGCACAGACTAAAACAATATTAGGGACCATTCTGTCAGCACAGTCTGGTAGTTAGGGCACTTAGTTAGGAGGTGGGAGACCCAAGTTCCAATCGCGTTCCAGTGATTACTTAATTATTCATAAGTAGTAGAACAGCTTCAAGAGGAGAAAGCCACATGCCAGAATATCCCATAAGCCAGTGGTTAGGGCACTCTCCTAAAATAGCAGAAATGCAAATTCAGATCCTTTCTCCACATCAGACAGAGGGGGAAATTGAAACTGGGTCTCCCACATGGGTCCCCTAACCATTGAGCTAATGTTTACTTACAATGGAGGAGCCAGCAATGCTTTCTCTGGCCATTCTGTGAACCCGTTACTATGCTTCTGTCTAAATGCTGAAAATCTGAATTAAATTAAATTGGGACAAAACAAGCTGTTTTGACTTTTTTCAGTCCGGTAGAAACTATTTGGCAAACTCAACACAAATTCACCAATAGTTTCAGTTGACCTGAAACTGCATTTTTTGTCAAATAAACTGTTTATCAAAAAAATGTTACTCCATTCTCCTTCTGAGTGCTTTACCTTGCAATCTTAATAGTGTTCTTTTAAACGTTGTGCTTTTTAATTAATTTCTTAATTTATATTGCACCTTTCTTGCCAAGTAAAATATAGTCTATTTGACATTGGTTTAAAACTTAATTTTAGTTCAAACTTGAAAAAAACTTTATATCAGGAAGCATTTGCTTATGCTAGTAAACTCAGATAATGACTCCAGCGTTATCGTTGGATGGGGGGGGGGAATAATATTCATTCCTTCAGTATAAAATCAGTATTGTTTCTGGCAGTAGAATAAACCTTGAGAAACATAAGAGTTTAGGCATTGACGTCTTTACGGATAAAGCCAGCTCCTGCCCACAGACTGCCTTCTCCTGATAGTGTTCACATGGTGCTTGTGCCTTTTTGATAATATTTACAGAATTAGCAGTATTGCTTCTCACTCTCACTGACTGTGTTGCAGGACATGCCAGATATTTTCGAGAGTTGTCAAAAAATCATTTGAAGACATTCTTAATCACTGGTTGTTTTGTCTTAAGGGCTAGCATGGTAGTGAGAAGAGATGAGGCTGAGGTAGGAGTTGCCAGGTGGGATGTGCCTCAGAAAGACATTGTTAGATAAGGAAGTGGTGCAGCAATTAAGAATGTCCCTGTATACTGCAGCTGTAGTGGAATTGCCTTCCACCTGGAAAGGCTATAATACTTTCATTGTGCCCTTTTTTTAACATGTATTTCTACTTTGAAAAATGGCTATGTAAAACTGGCATCTTCTTACCAAACAGATCAGCTCCCTGTGTGTGTATTGAGAGCAATATCTAATCACTTTTGGACAATAGTACCTTTTTGCTCCTGTTTGCCCTGCACAGGTTAGAGAGAGCTGAATTATTTTCCTGCGTGTGCATCAACAATCAAGTTATTTATTAATTTCCAATCAGTTACATATTTGTGCAAATCCATTGAAGGAACAGGCTTGGACTTGTGGCACTGAAGGCATCATCTGAAGACTCTGGGGCATCACCAAGGGCACAGGTTAGCCTGCAGAACCTTTATTACAGGTGATGATTGACAAGAAGGGAAAAACCCCAGCTTGGCTGAGTTTGCAGGGCTGGCAGTTAGAAAAAAAAAATCCTTTCATTTGTAAGCTTTGCATATTTAAGCAGGAGTATTGAGAGACAATGAGCCAGGAACCCCACAATGTCATTTTTCCAGAGACACTTAGAGTATAATTGCCCTTTAACTCTCTCGGTGCGCTAGGATGTCAGTGACTGGCCCTCAGTAATAATTCCTTCCAAATGTAGAGGTGTGGCCTCCTGTGTAAAAGTCGAAATGAACACGTGCAAGCGCCTCTGCTGCTAAACAAGCTCCATTCGTGTCCCTAGTCCATGTGTTCTGCCACTTAGCATGCAGTTGTAAATGTGAATGCTTTGAGTTACCTGTATCAACCAGTCCTAATGGGATTGCCATTTCCTTGAGCATTGGGACAAAGCTAGAGGTGTCGCTCATTGGCTGGGGAACCTTGGAGACGCAGCAGAGTTACTCTCGCTTCATAGCAGCACCAAAATGGCCGAGGTAGATCTCCATGTCTGCAGAGAGCCTAATTTAAGTGATCCTTTTAAGGGTCTTGAATGCCTTTGTTTTATACATTGGGCTTTGGCGGGGGCATGAGGGAGGGTTGCACCGATGAAGCTACACCATTGCACACTTGTAGGGCTTGATTCATGGTTCCGTGCCACACGTGTGTAGCCATTTATGCCTGTGCAAAGCATGGCCATCCTGAGGGATTTTTCAAGCTATTGAAGTGCAGGAAAAGCGTCTGAGAAGTTTCTTAAAACAGGGAGGGAAAATCCTCACTTTCATCCTGTAATTAAAAATGGCCGACGGGCTTTTTATTGGAATTTCCTTAACAATAAATTAATGTTCTCGTAATTTTAAATTCACTTTTGGGCTAAGAACAAGCCTGAGAATTTCACCAGAAAGTTATAAACACCTGAAAATCGGGCATTAGAAAGAAAGCGCCTCCTAAATTTATATTTGTAGAGTCATCATAAAATGATTTTTTAAAAAGAAAATCAGAAACATTCCTTAGGGAGTCAATTTCTCCCCCCCCCCATTATTTAATTAATTTATTTTTCTGGGTAAATAGATTTTTCTGTAGACAGCTTCTTCTCATAGAGCAGCAAAGAGTCCTGTGGCACCTTATAGACTAACAGACGTATTGGAGCATGAGCTTTTGTGGGAGATGGAGTTCCTGAAGTGATGGAAAATCCCCTTCTGTCACTGAAGGGAGTCTCCTTCTGTCACTGAAGGGAGAACCTCTGATTCTTCTCATAGAGGATCAGAGTCAGTGGTGTAGCCAAGTTCTAACAGCAGGGGGAGCGAACACATAAAAAAAGGCACCACCTGCCACAGGGCAGCGAAGAAAAAAAAAAAGAAAAACCCAAGTCTTGCCGCCGAAGACTGAAGAACCTGCCGCCGAAGTGCCACCCCTGCAGGGAAGTGCCCCTGAGTGAGTAAAAATTAAAAAGGTGCCACTTTGAGGGAATGTGCTCAGTGGGAGAGGCCGTTCCCCCTGCTTCTGCCCAGCTATGCTACTGATCAGAGTCTGCTACTGTGACTCAGTGACTAGTATCTTACTTATGGAGCAGTCCCATTAATTTCAGTGGGATTACTTACGGGGTAAAATGTTACCCGTACTCAGGCCATGTCTACAGTGCAGGTGCCACAACGGCACAGCTGTGGTTCCATAGCTATGCTGCGGTAGTGCCAATGGAGACTCCCTTCAGAGACAGAAGGGGATTTTCCATCACTCCAGGAACTCCATCTCCCTGAGCGAGGGTGGCTAGGTAGACAGAAGCATTCTTCCATCGATCTCGGTGCAGCCACACCAGGGTTTAGGTTGGCACTGTAGCTATGCCATACTAGTTTTTAAAAGTAGACCAGGACATATGGTAAGTATCAGAAGCTAGCCCTTAGCTAGACGTCTGAGGGAGGTAAATACAGAAGTTCTGATGTTCCTTTCACTTTCACTAGTATACATAAGGAGTGACTCCACTGAAGCCAATTGGGCCTGACTCTCATTTACACTAAGGCCCCTTTGCATTGCTCTGGCAGTGTAAAGGGGCTTTAAATTAGGCATAAATGTAATTTACACCCACATTAGGGCCTCTTTATGCTGCCAGAACAGTATAAAGGGCCTTAGTGTAAATGAGAATGAAGTTCAACAGAGTTACACTGGTGTAAAACAGGCTTAAGTGAAGAAAGAAGCTCATGGGACTGGGATGAGAGAGGGGGAGAGGGGGAGTTGAAGAATAGAACTGCTGGCACTTCTGGGATCTAATATTCAGGCATACCTATTTGTTGCTACTGTACTTCCCAGCTTAGGCTAAAGAGGGTTGTCTCACCCTCCTACCCACCCTTCATTAACGGAGAGAAAAAATATTACAGAAACATTTTTTTGGGGTGGCAGTGGGGGTGGTTTGCAATGTTTCAGACCGCTCCATGTGTTACATACCTGTGTAGGGTACACATAATAAATCACATGCTACATGCTTAAACAAATTACTGTCGGCTTTTGTATGCGCAGTGACAAGAGCTCTAAAGGTCAAAAAAGCTTCCTTAACAAATTTGATAAGATAGTGCAGTGAGCTGTAAAGGCATAAAGTCCTGGGGGTCGGAGACCAGACTAGAAGAAATAATTATGCATGGTAATGGGTAATTACAGATAATGGCCTATTTTGGGGGGTGGCAGAAAATACACAGCCCCACAACCTTGCCTGGAATGCACATTGTCTAGCACATTAACTTTATAGCAAGCTAAAAGTTCAGCACTGGAACAAAAACAAATCCCTAATTTACAAGGGAAATAGCATAGAAATGTTCTTTTCAGAGGCTGAATTTATTTTTAAAGGCAGAACAAACGTGAGGGTTTTGTTTTGTTCCAACACCCCCCAGTCAAAAGAACACTGATGGCTAAGCAGAAAATAGTTAATGGTGCCAGCTTTGTTTGACATCTAAAATAGCTCTGTCATGACTGTCTGGTGGGAGAAACATATTGTTCCAGCATTTCTGATTATTACTTTAGGGAGTGATTTCACACTAGCCTCTTTCAAGGCTACTGTCCGACTTCAGAGCCAGCCATGAATTCAACTAACACACTCCTGGAGCAGCATTGCCAGAGTAGTTAGTAGGAGAGTTAGAATGCATTCAACTGAGCAGGAGGGAAATTGTTAAGTGCAGATCCTAGACTCTTATGAGGGCTGAAGACAACTATTGCCTGCTGAGGTGAATGGGTTTTTCTTCCCCAGCTTACGGGGTGTGTGTGTGTGCGTGTGTGTACACAAACTTGGTTAATGACAATGAACATGCAATGGATCACTTGATGGTTACCTGTTCTATTCATTCTCTCTGAAGCACCTGGCATTGGCCACTGTTGGAAGACGGGGAACTGAACTAGATGGACCTTTGTCTGACCAAGTCTGGCCTTCTTATGTTCTTAGTTGTAAACAATCAGAAATCAGCAAATGCAGAAAATGAGGTTCACATCATCAGGGCCGGCTCCAGGGGTTTTGCTGCCCCAAGCAGCCAAAAAAAAAGAGAGAAAGAAAGAAAAAAAGCCACGATCAGGATCTGCGGCAATTCAGCAGGAGGTCCTTCGCTCTGACCAGGAGTGAGGGACCCTCCGCCGAATTGCCACCAAATAGCTGGACCTGCTGCCCCTCTCCGGAGTGGCCGCCCCAAGCACCTGCTTGCTAAACTGGTGCCTGGAGCCGGCCCTGCACATAATAATGGTTATTCACAGTGCATGTATGCAGTTTTCCCTTCCGCTGTGTATATCCATGCAGCTCCCATTGAAATCAGTTAGATTTGTGCATATCTAAGGCCAAGTTGGGCCCTTTGTTTATTAAGGTATATCTTTATTAGTATAACTAGCAATCCAAAAAAACTCATATATACGAGGGCGAGTAAATGTTACTATAAGAACAGTAACTTTTGCATTTCTTGATTATATGTTTAGTTCTGTCATTGTGTCCTTATGATTGCGTTATTATACATTTTTGTATTGAGTGTGCCTTATTTTGTGAAAAAGAAAAAAGAAAACAGGGAAAGAGCGATTTCAACACTGACTTGGGTGTTGATGGCACTGTGCGCATCTGTGGCTGCATACCCCCAAATATTAGCAGCTATGGGGGCTCCTCTGACTTGTGGACTGGCATTGCACAGTGTGCAAGGGACGAAATCCTGGAGCCCTTACCCAAGCCAGATTACCATTGTGGTTAATGAGCCACTGGTTTAAATCACCTTCTTCTGCAAAAAGAACTTGGAATAGTGGGCCAGCTCCTCAGGCCATGTAGGTTGGCATAGCTCTGTTGAGGTGAACGATACTATGCTGTTGATCTGGTGCACTATTTTAAAGCATGTGGCTAAGTAGAGGCCTGGGATCTGGGCCTCTCATAGGGATGTGGATATATAGGACTCTTAGGTGCGGCTGACCCAGGATCTTGCCTCTTTTAAAAAAAAAAAAAAAAATCTCAACCCTCCTGAAATGAATTACTGGTTAATTACTATTAATATGCCATAGACCTGAAGAGCCGTGTACAACAGTGAAAGATCAATAATAGTATTTATCATGAGGTATATTGATCTTCCATCTCAGAGTGGGTCATATTTCACACCACATCCTTCAGTGCACAAAAGTAGCAGAGATACTGTATAAGGCTAAGTAAACAGGTAGAAGTGAGCTTAGTGATCAAATACAGCGTATGAGGACTAGAATGGGAAGTGATAACATCAGCCTGGCAAAGGGTGCCAGATGGGAGGGAGGGTGTGGGGGGCGGCACTGTATGGCAAGCCCAAATTAGAGACCGGCCTGGGAGAAGATGTGGTGTACACGAATCAGGTACATGAATCATGTATAGTATACGTGAATCAGGGACCAGTGTGGGGAGGAGGCAGATGGCGCCCTATTGCGTGCCTGCATCAGTGACCAGTGTGTGTGGGGGAGACGTGGGCAGCACCACATCGCGTGGGCACTGGTTTCTGGTGGGCAGGAAGAGGCGGGTGGTGCTGTATGATGTGCCAGCATCACTGACCGGTGTGGGGGAGGACACACGTGGGGCCGTAAGACGTGCCTGCCTCAGTGACCTGAAGGCTGAGGACGATTTTTCCAACCCCTCTCTCCTCATACTTGTGCATTGGTGGGTTGCTGCTTTGCTTCAGTATTGAACCCTGTGTTCTTGACCCCATTTTGGCTACAGTTGCACAAATTACTATTGTACCTTAAGAAGCTTGGTAGACGATTACACCTATGCAGCATCTGAACTCCCAGAATACTTTGTAGACTTAGGGCAAGGCTGGTCCTGGTCCTACACATGCACAGAACTAGGGAGAGGGTGCAAGGGACCTCTCCTGGTTCCCAAGCATGGGGACCAGGGACAGCCAAGGATAGTATAAGGCTAGCACCTGCAGCAACACTAACCTTCCAAAGTGTGCAGGGAAGGGCAGAGTTGGGAGCACATAAGGCAGCTGGTTAAAAGATGTAGTATCAGGTGTTCTCCTTGGAGCATCGTGCCTAATATTGAGCTCCCACTGGAGTAATGCACCCCTCATGTGCAGGGATCACTTTGTTCTCCACGGAAATGCAGCCACCTCTGGAGTGAGAAAGCAGCAGACAGTCTGCCAGCAGCACTGTACAAGAGCTGAGGGTTTTATTTGGGGGAACAGATGAAAAATAGCTTATTAAATGAAAACAACAGAGTCAATCTGGGCAGGCTGTAGTTAGCAGAATGCAACCTGCCCCGGCTACTGAAGAGTTGTCTTCAGAAGACAACTCTTCTTTAATAAATTCAGTGCTGGGGGTTCTTTAATGACTACGAGTGGGCAAGGATTTGGTTTTATGTCTGATGTACAACACAGTTCCTAACCAGTACAGCACTTCCAGCACTACGCTGGAGGGAACTCAAAGGAATGGGCCAGCTACTAAGTAACCACCCTCACCCCCACCCCCACCAGCACCTAGCTTTTCCTTGCAGCTCTCCCAATTACCGAGTGTCTTATCCTGCCCCTGTTTAGTTTAAGAGTTGGTAGAGATGCAGGCAGATTAAATGCCTATAAGTCTCTCCTTCAAACACAAAATCCTCTCCTTTTGAAGTGTAGTGTCCGGCTTTGCTTCAGGAGATTTCAAATTCAGTCAGGAAAATAGAAGGAAAATACAAGGAGAAGATGAGATTAAGTATTTTAAAGCTAGAGGGCCTGATTCTGGTCCCTAATCTTGCCCCTTTGCCGCCGTTCAGGGGCACAATATTCTGAGAGAGAATTCCCTGGCAACACAAGCATCGTAGGAGCAAGTGGCTCCTCGCAGCCCCCGGCGTCTGGTGTATACCAGGAGCAGAAAGATGGGTCTGGTCCGAGCTCTCAGAGCAGCCAGCACCAGCACTAGTGTGCTGTGAATCAGAGTAACCCCTGAGGCTGCTCCAACTTTCACCAAAGGCCATTTTGGGCCTCAACAGTAGCCCAGAATCCAGGTGGTGCAAAGAAGCCGTAAAGCTATGCCTTCTGTGTTGTATCTCTGAGGACATGCAGCCCTGAATCTAGCCAAGAATACTCCAGGGAAAGGCAGTATCCAGTCACCATGCATGGCTGAAAGAAAAGCGCTTAGGTTTTAAATCCTGAGTGCAGGAGTTGGCTGGAGCCTGTGCTAATTCTCAGCTGCTCTTTGCATGATGTTGCGATTTCCTGCATCTTTTGGAATATAACACGGTAGTGCCATGAGACCTCACTGAGGCCTCACTCTTCTGCCTTATCTCACGTGGCAAGAGCATTTGGGTCTGCTCCAAAGCCCACTGCAGTCACCAGGAGTTGCTCCAGATAGGGGAGGCTGTTTTACTTTCCCTGAACTTTCTTCCTATGTCTCCTGCTTTTCTGGTGTGTTGTCAGGAGTGCTTCCCTGCCCTCTGGCTGTAGCTCCTGGGGGATGTTTGTCAGGCCCATTATAAGAATTGTGGATTCCATAATTTTATGTTCATGAAAGAAAAACATCCCAGGCTTCTGACAGTTTGGGATTTATGCATGTGGGTGAGTGGGCGGGTGAGTGAACTGGCGAACTGATGAGTCTTAAAAGAGCAGCTCATAGGATTGTACAGATCATTAGAGAGCAGGAGATGGCAGAAGAGACACAAAGGACCAGACCAATCGATTCATCATGGGCCCCAAGCGCTAAGCCACCAGGGACTACAACCACGTCAGGAAAAAAGAGAGCGATGGCAAGTCAACCCCTTAACTCAGTAAACGCCAAATGATGGCTGCCCAGCGCGGGTATGCTGTAGAGTGTGCATGAAGCTATTAGCTCCCTTTGTGCTCCTGTGAAAGAGGCAGCCATAATGCTGCATCCAGTGCCTCTTTTCCGGGAGGGGAGAGTGCTAGCCCTACCAGCAGTACTGAACACCCAGAAGGGGTGTGTTTAGGGATTTGGGGCGTGACCATGGCTGTACCCCTGCTTCAGCCCTTCCCACCATGAAGGACCTTTGGAAGCACCAGGAGGCTGTTGCTGGGGCTATAGGGAGCACAACACCCTTTCTAAAAGTGCAGCAAGTGCTGCGTGTGAGCAAGGCCCTGCCCCCCAGTATGCTTGCTCCTTCCCTGCACAGGCATAGAGTGCCCCAGCCAGCCAAGTCTGCCTTGTATTGCCTTCTGTCTCCTATACAATCTGTATCCCAGCACGGGAAAGGATGGAGGACATTACATTTGGCTGTTGACTTGTAGTATGAGAAGCCGAGCAGCCTGGCTGTGGTATTATTCAAAACCTAAGTTTAGGGTCAAGATAATCCGGGGATTGTTTGACTGTGTTGTGGAAAATCAACCACACGTTGAGTCTGGATTAGACTTTTGGGGACTTTCCATACAAAAAAGAGGCTTGGTCAGCTCTTTAGGCCTGTAAGCTTGACCAGAGTCCTAAGGGCCCCCTAAATTTTCCTTCACAACTGACTGACTGGCTTTTCAGTTCCAGTCACCTGAGTTCAGATTTGACCCAAGTCCCAGATGAGATGAACTTGGAGGGTAAAACTGGCAGACTCTGCGTAGCAGAGACACAGGCAACAGCACCAAAAACTGGGATGGAGGTGCAGTAATAGAGCTATATGGGAAAGGTTTCTGCTTACCTGACCTGATACCTCTAAGCAGAGCTCTAGCAGCCTCACTTGCACAAATGCTGTCGTGTAGATTTGAGAAATGTTCAGAATGTAAGTGCCCAAATGGCTGGATTTGCACTCGGGCAGAGCCTAGGTATTGGGAAAGTCAGGACAGAGAGAAAACCCACAGTATTTAAATTAGCAAGTTGCTTTGTTTTGACATGTATAAAGATAAACTCCAGTGAACTCAGCGGAGTTACAGCAGGGATGGAATTGCACTATAGACCTGGCGTGATACAACTGTTGATTGTGAGGGATCTTAATTTCAAGCAGGGAAGGGAGGCAGGGTTGGGTTGAAACCTGTAATAAATGGTACTATTGATCATTTGCAGCTGGAGTGGAGCTCATATATAATGCTTTACAACTGAGGGTCCTTGTGAGGTAGGTAAATACGGTTGTGTCCATTTCACAGAGATGGTTACTGGGGCAGAGAAATATTAAGGTGACTTGACCAAGGTCACGCAGGCTCTGTCTACTATAGGGATTTTGTATAAACATTCCATTACCATTGTTAGCACTGGTTCAGCTCTGAAAGTGTCTACAATATCAGGAGGCCTAGACTAGAAAGGTCACTGGCTGGCCACCACTGTCCTTGTTAACACCCTGTCATGTCACCCTGCTCAGAACAGATCTAATCAACATCGTGTTAAAAGCAGCAGCAGCAGCTGTCTACACCTGGGATTGTAATGTTGCAGACACCTGTGAAGCTGAAATGGTATTGGCGATGGGGGGGAAGCTTTAGAAAACATCCCTAGTGTAGATAGGGCCACAGTGACTCAATGACAGAACCAAGTGGTGGAGTTCTAAAGTGTTTGTGTCTCTGATAAAATATACTCTGTTAGCCCAGTTCCCCACTGTATCAGTACTATAGCTTGGAAGGTTACAGCGTTGTTTCCTGTGCTCTTATATTAGTACCTCTAAGCCCATGTGACTGTGTGCTGACTGTGCTATGTGGGAGGCACTGCACAGACCTGATGCATGTGTATGAGACAGAGGAGGGGTGTCAAGCACCTGCGAAGTGTTAAAGGACAATCCCGTTCCCCTCAGAGGAGTCAGAAGACACCAGACCTGCCCTGGGCTAGTATAGAGGGAGTGGAATTTATATATTCATGCATTGGCAGCTGAGAATGAAGTTGGAGCCTGACTCCCTTCCCAGCAGGAGGGGAAGGAAAGAGGATGGAGCCTTCTTTCTTCAGACAGTAGGGAAGGGATGTGGTGGAGCCAGCCCACAATCTAAGCAGTCAGGAGTAAGATTGAGAGCGTGGCCAGGAATCCTGTGAAGCAACAAAATAATCAGCACCTCTTTCTGAGGTTCCGTGGAAACTGGTGCAAGGGATTCCAGTACGGGTGATTGCCTGAGAAAAACATGGCTGCATTTTGAGTCTGTTTCTAGAGGAAAGGGGTTGAGTGTTCCTGCCGAATATAGTCTGAGCCACCCCCAACAAATCAGGGTTTGGATTGCCACGGCTCACCCTGCTGTGCCTGGGTATCCCAGCTTGTGTGGCATGTACGCTCGTCCTCCTCCCATTCTAAAGCCATGTTTATAGAGTGCCCCCGCTGTCACCTGCAGATAACCAGGTACAAAGGGGTGAATGAAGGGAACCGGTGTCAGCCTGAGGTCAGCATCTTTCTGCTATGATTCACTTTTAAACTGTAATGGTGTAAATCTATTTAATTCGAGTTTACACATGCTGAGGTTCTGGCCCAATCTCTGACCTTCTTGTCGGTTTTGCCTCCGGTGAGAGAATCAGTGGGAGGGAGAGGTCTTTCAGGCTCAGCCTTGCCTCTGAATGAATAGCTGCCTGCTGACGCTCCAATGAACAGCAAACACTGCCTCCCTTCAGCTTTCACCTCCTCCTATCTGTCACCCCCATCAAGCCAGCAGCTGGAGAAGCAGCTTAGTGAAAGATGAAAGGTAGACCCTCCTGTTCAATAACCAGCTGTGGCTTGGTTTTCTTTTCTTTTCAGAGGGACGGATGCTCATTCAGGACATTCCTTCCATCACCAGCAGAGGGCATCTGGAGAGCGCATCTGACTTGGTTGTGGACTCCACCTACTACGGCAGTTTTTACCAGCCATCCCTGTATCCTTACTACAACAACCTTTACAACTACTCCCAATACCAGATGGCAGTGGCCAGTGAATCCTCCTCTAGCGATATGGGGGGCACACTAGTAGGGTCCCCTGTGAAAAACAGCCTGCGAAGCCTCCCAGCCACATATATGTCAAGCCAATCAGGAAACCAATGGCAGGTACTGTGTAACAGAAATGATGTTGGAATTCTGTGTGAAATGTGCTGGGATCCATGAGCCTGATCCTAATCTCATTTACACTGATGGAACTCCATTCGCTTCAGTGTAGTTGCTGTAGTTCTCAGCAGTGTGAGATTGGAGCCAGACTCTAGATGTGTGTTAGGGTGTGTGCTTTTTTTTAAAAAAAAGAAAAGAAATGTCCTGGGATCCAAAAGCATTATGAAGACTATGTTACAGGCTGTCAACACAATTGAAAGGGGTTTCTGCTCTATTTTTTATTATTTTCCTTTTCTAATTAAATTTTAGTTTAGTAAGGGTTTGTTTCCAGAAATAAAACAATTATAATTAGTAAATTTACCAGCCGGAGAGCTCAGGGTGGCGTTCTGGAGAGACTGTGTTCTTTAGGATCTCTCTTCATTTCTCTTTTATTATTCCCCTTCAAAGACCCTACATAGAAATGACCCCTCCTCCCAGCCTGCTAAAACAGTCCATGCCGCTCTTTGATTGGCTGGCAAGGGTCAATTGAGCATGACACAAAGCTGTTCTTCATGTGAACGTTAACTCTGCCAGGAAGAAGGGAATTGGACTTGGCTCCTCCATGTAACAGTTTGTGATTGCTAGGCCAGCCCTGAGGCATCTTTTACGCTGTGTGTTACCACTATTATATGCAACATTAAACCCAACCTCTCCCCCTTAACCTGAAATAATATTAACCCCCGAGTGTTCAAAGAAGTAGGCAGGGCTTATGGGGAAATCAACCATTTTTCTTTTGTTTTTACATTTTTTTTGCTATAATTAAGTTGCTTACATTTCGAAATGAAAAGTCATTTGAAACAGGAAAAGTGGAATTTTTCATTTAAAAAATGACAGTTGCAAAACGTTTTTTTTTTTTAGAAATTTTAGAATTGAAAATTCTTCACTACCAATCCTTTCCCACAAAAAATCCACTTTTAGCAAATCAGCATTTTCCATTACAAAAATTTTGTTGAAAAATTTCCAGTCAGGTCTGTGAATATCCATTTACACATGATTTACACATACACAGCTACAGAACTGCAAGTGTGAAATTGGAAAAGAGGCTGTTCAAGGTCGGCCCACAAACAGTCAGTCCATTGTATTTTGAACCCCCTAAGCCAAATGAGCTATTCCTCTAGCAATTTTTTATTTATATTTTTTACCTTTTTCAAGCTCCATTTCCCAGTCTGGAGAAGGACCAACGGGTTATCTGAGGTCAGAGACTGGCCACACAAAAAAAAAGAAAATCTGAGAGAGTGAAAGGTTGTCTGGTCAGAGAAAGAGAAATCAAGAGTAGGAAATGCAGTCACTCAGTGCCACTCACCACCTCACGCTGCGTATTCCCCACTGGCCTTTGGAAGTGCTCCTCATGCAGCCACACCCTTTATGCTCTCAACTTCCCTGGGTTACTTGTCTCCCTCTTGCAAAGCACGATAGTGCACAACACAATAGTAAAACTTACAGCTAAGGGTGTGATGTCCAGCTCCTGTAGATGTACTCGTGCTAACACTCTAAAAGTAGTAATGTCGCTGCGGGTTAGTCTGGACACTGTGGATATATACTTGGCAGGGCTAGCCTCTGCTATTACTCTAGCTACACTAATATTTTCGGTGTACAAACTTCATGGAAGCTAGCATGAATATGTCTGTGTGAGCTGGGAATCACCTCCTCCTCCCAGCTCCAAGTGTAGACATTCCCACACGGAGAAGAGAAGTTTCCTTCTTCAGAGGCTCCACTCTGAGACACCCCACCTCAAAAAAGGTAAATTGCCGGAAAATCCTCATTTCTTTAAGGGGATAAAAAGATATCGCCCTGAACTGAGAGGTTTGATCCATTCACATTTGAGCTATGGGGCAGCATTGGAAATGTTTTGCGTTCCAGTATAGTAGGTTCTAGAAATATCAGCATAGTTCCTCTCCCCACTTACAATACTCTTCGAGTGAGGCTTCCCAAATGCTGCATAATTCTTTTTTCACTCCCTCCACATGGAAAAACCGTTTTGGAAACCCAGATTAAGGGCAACTCTTGAGGGAAGAGGGTAGGTTCAAGGCTCTGGCTTCGTAACAGGCTCTGTTTTCTCCTCTTTCAAGTCCTTCACACTGGAGATCATTCCTGCTTTTCTGAGAAAAGAACTGGCCGGCCCTCCCTATGCCTGAACTCCATGCTGAGACAGCTTCCTTCAGATCAGAGTGATTTGCTCCCTCCCTCCACTTCTAGGTGCACATGCGTGAAAACTGGTGCTGCCCCTCACACGCAGTGATTGTTAGAGGCTGTTCTAGAGCTGTATTCAAGAGTGCTCAGACAGGTCACACGCCGGGAGGTGGATTTGGATTCCACTCATGCCAGTGCTGTACAGTATCATTGGTTTACTGCTCTTAATTTTGTTCAATCCAAGTTTTACTTGTTTGGTTAACATGATACAATGCAATACGATATAGCTTGTAAAATGTTATGGATTCTACCTTTCACTGTAAATCTGTGTTTGTACAGCCCCTAGCACAATGGGGTCCTGGTCCATGGCTGGAGCTCCTAGAGCTACCACCATGAAAATAATAAGTCATAATATTTGCATCGTGAACAATATGCTATTAAAATGGACTGTCAGTCATGTGATTCACAACTCCTCCAACCAATAGTGATCCCTCCTGTGGTTGACTCAGTGACTGAGAAAAATAATGGAATGTGAGGGGTGCATGAGTTGACATAATACATAAGTGTATGCATGTAGCCTGAAGAGTTTCAGGAGAGCTAGCTGCTGCATGAAGAGCTATATGGAAGACATTCTGCACTGCATAGTGGAGATAATATCTAAGCTATTGTGTTCTGATGTGTAGTGTAAACTTGAATCTAGATTATTTCTAAACACGTGAATTTTATGTATCTGTGACTTGAGGTGAGCTTTGGCTCACTGTGATATTAAGAGTGGTAGCCGTGTTAGTCTGTATCAGCAAAAAGAACGAGGAGTACTTGTGGCACCTTTGAGACAACAAATTTATTTGAGCATAAGCTTTCATGGGCTAAAACCCACTTCATCAGATGCATGCAGTGGAAAATACAATAGGAAGATATATATACACAGAGAACATGAAAAAATGGGTGTTGCCATACCAACTGTAATGAGAGTAATTAAGGTGAGCTATTAGCAGAAGGAGAAAAAAAAGCTTTTGTAGTGATAATCAGGATGGCCCATTTCCAACAGTTGCTATTAAGCATTGTTATAGATCTTTATACATGTACCATTTGCCCATAGTCTGAGTTACAGTGCCCCAGCTGTTTAAAATATATGACATTGTTTTTAACAATATTTAGGGGTGGGGGGAGAATCATCTTTTTTGTTAAGCTCTTACTTTAGAAACTCAAGATCTTTTGTTTCCTCGCCAGTTTCATTTCCTTGGGTCTTGGAAAAGCTTTAATTCCTACCAGCGGAGCTAACCCAGCTGCACGTTTTAAATGCCAGCTTTTCTGCCGTTGACAGCAGTTGGATATGGAGAACAATTAAACGTAACATGCGTACAGAGGACTATTACCCTTTAGCTAGCACTTTAACGCCACTGCCTTGAGACTCAGAATACAGTCATCGAGCCAGATCCTCCACTGGTCTGTATAGGTCCAGCTGTGTTCAAGACAGTGGAGCTAAACCACTTTACACCAGCTGAGGATCTGGCCCATCATCTTACTGGCCAACAAGGACTGGTTGAGAATCCTAGTGCTGTTCTTCTGGTCAAAAGTCACTGCTAAGAGATTTGAGGCATTAACTTCTCCTTGGTGCAGTCATAGCTGTCCCAGTCTCAAATGGGCAAGTTAGTGAGAATGGCCCAAAAATTGAACCTAGGTCTTCTGCCAGACAATGGGAAGCACAGTCACTAAGAACACGGCCAGGGTCCTGCAGCTTTTTTCCTGCTGTTTGTCTCTATGGCGGGGTTGCAGGAAGGAATGGTGTTGTTTGAAGAGTTAGGAATAGTGTGACTGACATACTGTTATAACAGAGAGACAAGGTGGGTGAGGTAATTTTTATTGGGCCAATTTCTGTTGGTGAGAGAGACAAGCTTTCAAGCTACAGAGAGCTCTTCACATCTATGTAGCTCGAAAGCGTGTCTCTCTCATTAACAGAAGCTGGTCCAATAAAAGATATTACTGCACCCACCTTGTCTCTCTAATGTCCTGGGACCAACACACCTGCAACAACACTGCAAACATACTGTTATAGGTAGCCATTGTGAAAATTACCCTAAAAGATTTTGTATGAGAGAGAGGATAGATAACACTTTACAGCACAGGGGTCAGTGACTCTCATACAGGCAATTAGAGAAAGCAGTGTTTTGCACTGAAGTAGTCTAAAAGTAAGTGGGAATTAGATTCCCACTGCAACCTGTGGTTGAGTATAGAATATGAGTGGTCAGTATTGCATATATTCAAGGAAAGCTCCCTGCAGACTAATTCCAGTGTGGGAAGAATAGGAAATTGTGGTGAAGAGGAAGGTGAATGAAACTTCAGTGTCAATTGCAAGTAAAAGTTAAAGGAGTGTTTTAAAGGATGATCTGAAGAGAGGAGATGGCTAAGGTTTTTATCTGCACTTAGAAGGATTAGCTGGTTTTAATACATTGGTAGTTATACTGGCAACCCTCCAGCGGAGATGCAAATTATACTAGCTGAAGAGTGCTTTTGTCAGTGTGGCTTAAACCAGTTCCCCAAACAGAATAAGTCACCCCAGCAAAAGGACTTTGTTCAGTATAGTTGCATCTACACTAGGGCTTTGCCAGCACTGCTGTATCAGTTAGGGGGTGATTTTTTTCACACTTCTATAGACATAGCTATGCCAGTGAAGCTTCCCTAGGCCAAGTCTGCACACAGTTTTTGTTGCAGTATCACAATTTTGGTGAGGGGGGTGATTTTATTTTTTGTTGAAATAGTACCAGTGCAACTCCTAGTGTGGACACAGTTACATAGGTGTAAAGGTGTGTTAGTCATGGTCTATATTTAAAAGGTTTGTGGGCATAGCTATGTTAGGAGTGTGATTTATTTATTTATTTATTTATTTTTGCTGCCAGAGCTATGCTGGCAAAAGCCTTAGTGTAGATGTGGCTAAGCTCGCAGTCCAGGATCAGCTATACTGGCAGAAGAGCTTTTTTTGCTGACATAAGTTGTGTCTCCACTCCGGGGATTTATCAGTATAGCTCTATTGGCACATCTTTTAAGTGTACAGAAGGCCCCATACCGGTATTACTTATTCCTCTTCCCCAGGGGCGGCTCTACCGTTTTGGCCGCCCCAAGCAGTCATGCGCGGGAGGCGCCCCGGAGCCGCGGGAGCAGCGGACCTCCCGCGGGCATGACTGGAGAGGGACCGCTGGTCCCGCGTGGCTCGGCTGGACCCCCCGCGGCTGCGGAGGGTTCGCGGATCCCGCGGCTCTGCTTGAGCTGCCGCAGTCATGCCTGCGGGAGGTCCAGCCGAGCCGCGGGACGAGCGCCCCCTCCGCAGTCATGCCTGCGGCAGGTCCAGTCGTCCCGGGGCTCCGGTGGACCTCCCGCAGGCATGACAGCGGCAGGTCCGCCGGCCCAGCCTGCCGCCCCCTAGATTTGGCCGCCCTAGGCACCAGCTTGTTTTGCTGGTGCCTAGAGCCGCCCCTGCTCTTCCCATATGGGAATAAGCTATACTGATATAAGCACATTTATATACCGAAATAACTATTTCCATGCTGGGAGTGGGGAAAAGGGTTGAGCTGCTTTAACTATACTAGATTGTTAAAGCAGTACAACTTTTGTGCATAGACAAGGTTTTAGTAGCTCAGCTGTTTGCTGTTTGGGCTAGAAAAATGAATTTAGGGAGCAGGGCAAAGCGATTGGGGAGGGAACATGAGTGTGTGTGTGGGATGGGAAGAAGATTAATGCATCATTGAGCTTTGGCAAATAAACTGAATCACTGAATCTTTAATGTAGATTAATGTCAGATTTCATTAGTCTTTGTTCTTCACAGGAGCTCATGTACTTGCATGGATTCCTGTGGGGGAAAGTTTGGTCTTGTGGTATTTCTCTGGAGGTTTCATTTGTTTGTATATAATTATTCAGGAAGCTGTATCCATCACAATACGATGAGCATAACGAAGATGGTAGTGTTTAAGAGAGCAGCACTGGCAGCGTTATCTGATATGTTTTTAGTTACTTAAAGCCAGGTTTTCTTGCTAGTTTAAGGCAGATGTTCAAATAAGACCTGATGTGGAGTATTAGATATTATTTTATAAACAAAAATGTACTTGCATGTGCACAAGAGCGGGAAGGCAGAAGAAATGTAACAGGCTTAACAGTTACTATCCATCTCTTTTTGTTCTATTTCTGCACTTAGCAACTGGGCCGTCCCTCTGGTCATTGTAACAGAAATTCATGCCTTATATCCAATTAACAGTTAAATGAGTTGAACAGCATTGGCATTGCAGGTCCGCACACGTTAATGTTTTAATGGAAGTTGGTGAATTGCTGTCTCTGGGACCAATGTCACTGACACCTGTTTAGCTGGAGGTAAATGATAAATGTTGAGATGGCTTCTGTCTTCTTGACTTCAAGAACAAAAATTGGTACAATCTGTATCTAGTCAGGCTTAAATTCTCTCCTATAAGAAGGCAGTGGATCATGATAACTGCTGGGCCAACAGTCACAGCAGAAGGCTAATGCTGGCTTCTGAATGAGATGCCTCTCCAGCAGGTGTTTACATCCTTCCACTCCCTGCTGCCAGACTGGTAACAAGTCTGACTAAGTTGATCAGCTTTCCTTCAGAAGACTCCTCCTTGTGGTGTGGAGCGCTGCTGGGCCTTGGAGATATATCAATCTCCTAGAACTGGAAGGGACCCTGAAAGGTCATTGAGTCCACCCCCCTGCCTTCACTAGCAGGACCAAGTACTGATTTTTGCCCCAGATCCCTAAGTGGCCCCCTCAAGGATTGAACTCACAATCCTGGGTTTAGCAAGCCAAGTGGGGCTTCTGTTGTGCCGGGAGGGTGGCGCAGTGTGCCTTCAGCAAGGGTTAGAGAGGGGGAAAAGCTCTCAGAAGTTTTTTACAAAGCCTCTGGATTTCAGATACTTTCTGGATCCAAAACTGAAAAGTTGAACCTTTATTTTTAAAATGCAACTTGTACAGTCACCATGGTCACTTCCAAAAACTTCCATTTTCATTCCTTCCTGTGGCAGTGTAGGCAGAAAATCTGAAATAATCACTGTGCAAGGTCAAACAAAGAAATTAATTTACTGTACTTAGAAAAATTATACTGTTAATTCTAAAATGTGTAATTAAGGCTGTTTACCTATCCACCTCAATTATTAAGATTTATAAAACATGGCATCCAGAAAAAATTTTTTTGTGGGTTTCAAAGGCAGAGCTGTGATCAAGCAGCTAACAGTGTGAATTCTAAGAATGGCCACCTTCTCTAAAGTATGTTGTTCCTGTCACCTTTTGCAGTGTCTCTCTCCTGTTGTTTTGAAATAATTTTTCTTTCATAAATCTGACCCATTTACAAAAACATGCAGTCAGAATCTTACGTATAGGGTGAAAAATACCTAAATGTATACATGCATTTCACAAGTAACCCCAAACCATCCCAACGTGCCCTGTAAGCAATATATTATGTACTGTATTCATAAGATACCCTTCACATTACAGATTTATGCTAAAAGTATCCTAATGTTTCTGACAGCTCATGTGTGACGTGGATATAATCCATAATTCTTAGAGGAGCTAATCTAAGCGGTTTATTTTCCGATACTGCTGATAGGGCTATATCTCTTGATGTCGCAGCAGTTGAGATTCTGATGGTAACATATTGTTTATGGGTCACTGCTTTTGTCTAAAACAGTAGGTTGGAACAGAATAGCAAAGGTTAATTAAGTTTGTCTATCAAGGAAAGACAGATATAGATGTCTCCTGCATTTTCCATGCTAGAAGCAAAGTAATTCAAGGCATGGTGTCATTGTCTTTTCTTCTTTTTTTTTTTTTCTTCATCCTGCAGAATATGCTTAGTAGGTTTTAGAAGTGAACAAAAATACTCTGAACAGTACTAATGCAATAAGACTGAGTATGTCTATAGCAACTTTTGTCTAAGGATCTCAAAGCACTTCATAAATGTGAGGTTTAGTTCGTTAACACCACCCCATAAGGTAGGGAAGGTGTATTATCAGACTTGTTAAGTGACTTGCCCAAGGGTCACACAGCCGTCTGGTGGCACAGCAGAGCAGGGAACCCAGTTGTCTTGATTCTTAGTCCTGTGTCATAAGCAGAAGACCATCTTCTCATCTCACACCAGAACACTGAGATCCGAATTCTGCTGTTTTTAAAAGAGAGCTATAAATAAATGCTAGATGCCATTTTATCTCCCCTAAAAATGGCTTAGCTTTTAGGGAAGGGAAAGGAGCTAATGTTAAAACAGTTAGCAGCTAGTACTATGTATACATGCACGGAAGCCAAAAAAGCTCTGCCAGAATTTTAAGGCAGCTTTGGCAGGGGATAGCTTATGTATGAGTCATTGAGGAAGCAGAGTCGTGGAGTCTGTATGTTAAGTGACCTGCCCGGACCTGTGCTCTTTGCAGCATCTGTCTCCCCCATAGATGGGCACTTTAGGAGGGAGATGTGACTTCTTCCTAGTAGCCTTTCGCCTGGGGAATGGGCTGGGCCAGCTACACAAAGGAAGATGTGATCAGCTCATTTTTGTTTATTTTGCAAGGGGTTTAACATAGAGGCAGTCGTCTTCTTCACAACTAGCTATTGCCCTTCCCATGGAAAATCACCTGGAGAGGGCAAAGGAGGAAAATTCTGCAAGGAGCTTTTGAGTTCCCCCAAATCATTCTATGGGGTGTATGAGGTTTCTCCTGCCCCTACCCCGGGGACCCATGGATTCCCTGGGATCTGCAAGGACACTCGGCCTGGAGGATGCTCAACACAACTCCCTCCTTCCCTGACACACTGCTCCATCCTGGGCAGCGTGGCTCTGAGGGAACTACTTTACCAAGCTTTTCCCCTTGCTCTGATTGCCCCAGGAACCTCACTGAGGACCTGGTCGCAGCCTCCATTGAACTCTGTGGGGTCTTTGTCATCGACTTCGATGGCAGCAGGTCAGGCCCATGCTTTCCGGGTGTATATTTTTTCCGTCTCGGTGTTTCCCACACTTGCAGTTTTACCACAGGTCACATGATATTTGGTCTTTTTCTTAAATCTCAGTTTCATTTTTTTAAAATGCATTTCTCATTTGTTGAAACTCCCATGATTTTGGGGACCTGACTCGTGATCTTTGAACCCTTAGGGTTGGCAATGCTTGAATTTTTACAGGGCTGGTAGGAGAAGACTAAGCAGCCGGGTGCAGTGGCCTGATCTTCTCCCCATCCTTGGTCTTCTAGTTCCTAATATGTGGCTCTTGATTCTGTAGAGAGCCGTCTGTAAGGTACCTGCAGGGCAGGGGAGGTGCTGCAAGGGGCCTGGAAAGATGGGGCTGCACCCACCTCTTCCGCAGTGTTGGGGAGGTTGCCCCGGTGGGATTCCCTGCGATGATCTGAGTTTGTGGAACATCATATTGTTTGAGCCCCTTTAACGTTCATAGAGGTAACGCTTCAGTTGCTTTGTCAGCCATTGGTGGAGAGCTGGAGGCTTTGTGTGTTCTGGTCATTAAATGACGGAAGGCTTTCGTTTAGCGGTTTTTAGCACACAAACGCATGTGAGCAACCTGCAACTGCCTGTTGATGCAGAGCCCTCTACCGTCTTTTCAAACAACAGAAACAAAAGAATTCCGAAGTTACAGTTTACATGGTTTCTTGGCTCGCTCGTACTTATTTCATGTATCATTTTTAAAGTCCCTCTCACCAGTTATCTGGCTGCTGTACACAATACATCCTTTGACTCTATACTGCATTTGCACAGTATACCAGAAACTGTGAATACTGAATGGGCCAAATCTCTCTTCAGTAAGAACCGTGGCCTGGTTGTGCATCTGAGGGCAAAGATGGGCCCCAAAGGATTCCCAGATGCAAAGAGGAGTGATAATGAAATGCAACTGGTAGGAGATGCCTAGAGATGAGAAACCCAAGAATGCTAAGCAAGGGCAATACCATATTTACAGGTGATAGGGGCAGCTAGGTCAATAGCTGTCACCCTTCCTGCACTGTAAAAAAGACTGATTGGTTGTAATCCTATAACTCTGTGGAAAAGAGGCCTGCTAATCATGCCCCAGCAAAAAGTGTGCAGGTTAAACATTCTTATCACTAGCATTTAGAAGCCCCAACTGGTTTGGGGCCTGGTTGTACTGGGCGCTCTCCCTGTCCTAAAGAGCTCGCAAACTTTGTGTGAGGTAAGTTGCAATAGGTGGGTGTAACAAACAAACAAACAGAGGAAAGGGTAGGTGAGAAGAGAGGCTTATATGTTGTGGGTTTATTTTAAATGCTACTTTCAAAATGAAAGGGGTCCGTGTTCAAGCCAGAGCACGGGAGACGACTATTACCCCTGTTTTGCTGCCTGCCCGCCAGTTTGACAATCTACCTCACAGCATCCTGCTGATAGAAAATGTGTCCCAATATTTATGGCAATTATCCCATAATGAGGGTACCACTTTATCCCCCTGGGAACCCTTTTGAACTCCCATTCATGCCATGAGCACCCTCCTTCTGACTTATCACCAATGGTGCAAGAACTCCCAACCTAGCCGAAGCTGAAGGGGTTAATACAGAGTGAACACCCCACCCTCCGGGGTAATGATCTCATTGGTCCCCATTTTTAATACAGTGCTAAGGTCAAGAATGTTTATGTTTGGTTGGTTTTTTACTGTTACTATAAAATAGGGTAGCTAAGCGCTATGAAAAGGAAACCTTCTGGTTCACATTTACAGTGGTGTATATTCTAAACAGTTTAATAAAACAAAACCTAAAGCTTTTTGATTTTCTTGGGTGGTTAATTCAATTCATATTCTTTGCAGAGCCAAGCCTGTCTGTGGTCGGACTGTGGTTCATAGACTTGGTGTTGGTAATTAGATTATAAAACATGTCTCTTGCCGACAACGACTATGTACTAATACTAATAGTCGTAATAACTCATTGAATCCTGGGATTTTTAGGTGAGTTGTTTTTTAAGGAATTGGGGGGCAAAGCTTTAAAAGGCTTGAAAGGAAACAGTTCATCGCCCACATCCTGCAGGGGGAGGAAACAAGACATTCATTCAGTGCCATTGAGCAGTTCTTCCATTTTATTGCTGCTCAAATAATAATATCTCCAGCAGGTGATATTTTGAGTGCCCGCACATAGACTCCACACACACACAAACAGTTACTTTCAAGGATAGCAGGCCTAAAAATTGAGCTGCCGGGACAGTTGTCTCATAACACATAACATG
The DNA here is from genome assembly GCF_016161935.1 of Mauremys reevesii. Lineage (NCBI taxonomy): Eukaryota > Metazoa > Chordata > Testudines > Geoemydidae > Mauremys > Mauremys reevesii. The sequence continues at coordinate 89,617,095 of NC_052628.1, read as the reverse complement.
ACAACATGATTGCTGAGGGCAGGGAGAGGTGGTTCTTCTACCATCTGCTCCACCAGGCTCAGCGCTTACTGCCTTCAGAGGTGCATGGATTGAGAAGGAGCCTTTGAGGTTGACATTCAAAGCCTTAGGAATAGACTGGGTCCTATATACCTTATACTGAGTTTCTGGCTTTCTGTATTGCTTTCCCGCCTTCTTAGGTCACAGAGGGCATTGTGGATTTGGAGATGGGAAGTGTGTTGAGCTTTATGTCTTAGCCCTGGCCTCCCTATGTTTTGGGGAGTGCCTTACTATCTGACCTTAGGGCCATTGGTTTGACCTCTTTTAAGCAAGGCCTAAGCCCCTTCTGGCTTCAAAAAGTTTTCAGAATGCTACCGGACAAGGAGTTGGTGACGAAGTTTGTTCAACATTGTCTTACTGCTTATCTGGGAGTGAACTTTAATTGGTTTATTTTATGCATGCAGAGAGCATAAAATCATCTTATAAATGAGTATTGTTATTATTTGTTATATTAAAGACCATACCTGCAGGACTGTAGGTATATCCTGTCTATCTCTAGGTATGTCTGTAACTGTTTAAGACCATGTTGCGGCCATAAAACAAATAAATATGCACCTTAGTCACATCACTTGGAATTTCATCCCAAAACAGAGGGTAGGATATTGCGCTACGTCTTATTCATGTAAAATCACTTTTTCTAATATGGCAGTTTGAATACTGAAAGTGTAAACAACAGGGGAAACACTCGAAAATGTAGCTTTGGAGAGCACCCCTGACGCACTCATTCGCTGTAACAGGTAGAACTTTTCCTGTTTTTCTTCCGAGTGTGATTGCAGTGGCATATTTTGTTGGATAAACATACAGGGCCAAATTCTGGTGAAGTCCACAGAATACGATGGGTATAACTGCTGGCAGAATTTGACCCACTGGCTGTATGTAACATGAGTACACTGTACCTTAGATAAGGAACTTCAGATGGCATAGTTATACAGTGGGCAGAGGATCTGTAGAGCAGAGTACTACATTACAGGCGTTTAGCATTTCCAGTGGTGAATACCACCTTTTCTTGGAAGTGAAGGCTGAATGCAACCGGGCATCCGGGTATTCACCCATCAGTGCTGCATGCAAAACTTGTCTTCTATATATATGCATACAGAATTCTGCTGCTTCTATAGTTATACAGGTGTGCCTATGGATAGATTTACCGGTTTAATACATACTGTGATCATTTTTCTCTTGTCAAAAGCTTTTTATCTACTAGTAATTTAATGACAAACCAATTTGCGGAAGCTCGGTAATACAGTATTACCTTCACACGTAGGATTTTAATGTTTTTAGTAATAATGGCTTTCTAGGTTTCTCGCTTACCTTTAACTGTTATATCAGCCTTACAGTATAGAAATTTAAAACAAATAATAATGCCAGTTTCCATAAAATAAAAATTTAAAGATATAGTTAATTCTGTTTGGGTACTTCATAAATCTCAAAGCTGGAGGGCAGATTAGATTGGCCCAAAGGATTGGAAATAGGATAAGCCTTCATTTCTGAGTTTTGGTCTCCATTCATCCTTGATCCAGGTTCAAAGTTTTTACTATCTGGAAGCAATTTGGACTGTTTGAAATGAGAGAGGATGATTTGGACTGAGACTCATGAGATCTTAAATTCCATTCCTGGCTCTGACAGATTTCCTGTGTGACTGAGGCAGTCACTTAATTTCTGTCTGACTCAGTTTCCCATTGTAAAAGAGGGATAATATTTTTCTACGTCACTGGGTTTTAAGAATAAATTCATTAATGTGTGTGATGTGCTCAGATACTCAGTTGATGGGATCTATATAAGTCTCTAGTTTGGTATGCTCTGTCCAGTTTCTAGGGAACATGTGTGTGTGTCCTCATTGTAGTAACTACCATCACCGATTGGTCCCATGGTTGTTAGTCTCTTTGGAGACTCCAAGAACTGAATGGCTGCTGAGGCTGAACTATCTGCTGTTCATCTCTGCTACTGTTTGTCGGGGTTAAACACAGACAGAATGGGATTAGAAAGCTCACAGTGATACGATCTGTGCTGGAAATAAGTATTTTCTAAACAAAAGTCCTAGGAAATGAATGTGTTTTTCTTGAAATCTAAGTCAATAATATGTAAATGAAGGACAGTGGGAAATTTCCAAGATGCAAATAAATCTCACTCCCCACCTCTGATTCAGTTTTTATACACTGCTGTTCTAATTCTTTCTTTGAACAGATGAAAAGCACAGAGAGCCGACATGCCATGAGCTCCCAGTACAGGATGCACTCGTACTACCCTCCTGCCTCCTACCTGGGCCAGAGTGTTAGCACGCCTGCTTGTGTTCCGCAGATCTTCACTTTCGAGGACAGCCCCTCGTACTCAGAGTCTAAAGCAAGCGGTAGGTGCACAGTCACCCCAGACTTAATGGGGGGTTTCAGATATTTTTTTTTAATTCACCTTGAGAGGACATAAAAAACAAGGATTATGGACAAGGTTGAATTTAACAATGCTAAAGGTACGTATCATAACCAAGCTTACAAAGAGCAGTCCGTTTTTGGATGATGTGTGGTGCTGGGATGCATATGACATTGTGAAGTTCATTTTTTGGAAGTCTGATAAATTTAGTGTGGGAGGGAAGGTGCCAATTTTAGGGTTTTGTCTGCTCCTGCATTCGTTTTGGTAGATTGCAGGAAGAGCAACTAAAGGTTAAAATAATGCAAATTCCTATTCAATCCCTATTCATATTCAATCCTTATTCATATTCAATCAAATAAGTTTCTCCAGGGAAACATTTATCCCAGACAATTCTGAGCTGTCTTTCGAAGAAGGGACCACCGCTTTATTTTTTTAAAGATTCTGTTCACTAATATTCCTTTCAGGCCAGTACTTTCACAGGCCTCTGTGGCTTTGCAATCCTGTTGTTGTCTCCACGTGTGTTTCAGAAGGCACTTCAGGCCCATCCATCCAAAACCTGAAATAAAGAAGGACTGGGTCGTCTGTGGGAAATAATTCACCCACCTCCATTCTTAGCTTTCAAACACATCAGACTACATTGCCTGGTTGAAAAGAATTCCAGAGAAACACATATTTTTCCCATCTGGTGTTTTTCCCATAACACTAAAAAGTTTATTTTTAAAATGTCTGTACACTAGTTTGTTTGTAAGGGCCTCTGGGTTTATGTGTAGTGGGTTAGCAGTTCTGACATGGAGCAATAGGACTATGAAGCACGAACAGAGCCTTAAAGCAATCAAAGTGCTGATCAGGGAATCATGTCCCACTGTGCCTAATCCGGGTCAGCTGGACAGAGGGGGAGATGCAGATCAGATGATTCAGTGATGTGGAAGCCTCTAGGAGACTTCTAGGAGAAGTCACATGGACACACCACCTGTCTTTTCTGTAAGTGGAACCACCTTCCTTTTGTGGACAGAAGGAACCAATGGTACTTCCCTCCTCCAAGAGAGAAGGAGAGAGAACAGAGGGTCCCTGCTCCCTAGCATCCAGGAAGGGAGGAAAAGGTAGGAGAGAGGAAAGTTTTACCAATACCTTGTAGTAGGAGGTAAATTAGAACCTTCATGGTTCCGGTTAAGGAAGTGACATGGCTTGGCAAAAGGGACGTGGTTTAGCGGCAGGAGTTAGAGAACCGGCTTAGTTCAGTTTTTGACCATTGTAAAGGTAGGTGGCAACCAGACCGAAAGGCAGTGTAGATAGTATAATCAGTAAAATCTGCAGTCAGCAAGGATTTGACACAATCCCTGCAGGCCTGTGCATAATAGGGGGTAGGTGAAGGATCTAAGAGAAGATGCAGTGGTTTCATGCTTAGGGGTCTCAGAGGGGCAGTGGCCATCTTTCTGACCCACTGTTCCATCCCACAAGATAGATACACACAGAATTTCCTGCCCAAAAGCCTGATTACTCAGAGTGAAATTCACTTCTCTCTGAGCACAGCCTATTTGAATATGTTATATGCATCATCTGCTTAGGCCACTACAAGCCACAGTAGTACGCAGTACGTTATCATTTTACAAATGACGCTGACATGCAGTCATCTCTGCTGATATACATGTGCTAAGCACATTTTTATGAATGGATAAAAGGATTTTATTTATACTTATTTTTTATTTGGCCATGTCCATTTCATGTGCCATTCTCAAGAGTGTGTTCTCGATTTTTGTGTTGATTAAATTTTGATTGTGTAAGTTTGGATTTGGGTGCATCATGATGGAAACTTTGATTCTAAGGCCAGAATGAAGTTTTGGAAAATGAGGGCACATATGGGGACAGATTCACAGCGGGTGTAAATCAGCAGAGAGCTATTAAAGTCAATGAAGCTAAATCGATTTATACCAGCTGAAGGTCTGGGCCAGTATTTCTGAAGTGGCTATTTTCTGACAGGTTTCACCACACCATATGATGAAGAAACAAAATATGATGTGGTGAAACCTAGGAGACTTCTTTCCCTTCTCTGGGAGTTCTAAATGGCTCAGAAATTAGTGATTCTTGCTTTCACTTTCACTTTCTTTTCTTCAGTTTATTTCTTCTCTCTCTGCTCTGACAACCACTGAACAGCAACACCTTTCTCTGTATTCAGTGGTCAAATAAGCATTTGGCTTCACATTCAACTGCAGGTGGCACTTTTTCTTGCATCCATCACAACTAACTAATGACCCTCACTAGTCCAGCCTTCTTAAAAATAGACAAAAAAAACCCTATGCCTTTTATTAACAAATTCATTTCAGTATTTTTTCATTGCTCCAGAAAAAAAAACTTGGGCGTAATATGCTCACTGATTTTTAAACTGCATAAACACTGTATTTTCAATAATCATTGACTGCTTGTTCAGGCAATATTCCACACACTGATATTGTTCCCTAAGTTATTTCATCAATCAGAAAATGACAAGCAGGGAGATGTAATTTAGGGAGATCAAACAACATTTCCCCAGACCTGAAGGAGTGTTTTTCCATAGCAGGGGTACTTGCCAGTTGAAAGAGGTACCAGTATTTTTATGAGAAGCTTAAATATGTGAGTAAACACACACATGCTTTTGTTATGGGCTTTTAAAGAGTTTCATCTTTTTTTTTTCAATTATGACCAATCACTGGGAGCATATGCTGGGAGTTCTCCATCCAAAGGTGAGTGTCTTCACTCTGTTAGACCAGGGGCTCCAGTCCCATGGAATTTTCCTTCTGCTCTTTATTTCTATGAATATTTTCTCTCCTCCTTTCACTCCCAGTGGATGCTAACTCAGCCAGAATGGTGTGAACAATGGAATGCCGTTCAGTACCTGAGACTTGCGTACTTTGCAAGGTACTGGCTATGTCTGCTACAAGTGTTTGGTTATTCAAAGGACAGGCTTCTTTCTCATATTTTCAGTGCTTGCTGGCTTGGACTCTGGGCATTTTGTATATAATAGAGCAACTGACATCTCCCCATGGTTAATGATAACCCATCTTTAAAGATAACATCAGTGCAGCTTCATATATCAGCAAGCCCATAGGAACTGCTTTGGTAACTTAGACAATTCCATTATATGGACATTAGTATTAGTAAAGTTGGTGGATCTGTTTTAAATCTTGTACAATAACCCTCTTCCTTCCCTACTGACTATACACATATATTAAATGAAACATGTGATATGCTGTTTTCAGTCCTTCTTCCTTTTCTCCGATTGAAATAATACCTTCATCTAACCTCATAACGCTGAAGTGTACCTGTTCCGAAGCCCATGAAGACGCTGGATCCTTAGCCATCTTGTGGAAGGTTATTAAGAAAACACACCACACCGTTCCTGATTTTTCCCCAGGAGCATTTTTATTATTAAATACAAAACTGCTTTTTTCTTTCAGGTACACATATTCATAGGTCTTAAGGCCTTAACTTCTGTTTGAAGATTGTACAGATTTATTGGAAGATCTGTGTATCAGAAGTCCATAAACTTCACAGAAACATAACTGTGCAGTGATAGAAGTTCAATAAGACTAAACAGAAAAAGAAATACAAGTTAGAGCAAAATTTTCAGAGCTAGCAGCCCTGTTATCCTGCAGCACTGGTTATTAAATGATAATATTACTGATCAATGGCTAGTCACCAGAGGTGGTCTTACAATACATCGTGCCTGTTACCACACCAGACTCTTCAGTTGTAACTTTGACTTTATACAGACTTTGCCAGTTCAGATTTTAGCACAGTTAGTATTTCAGTCAAACCATTTCATTAATTTTGTTCCGCTAAGTTAACTGCCTGTTTAGCCTGGGTCTGTTGAAAGGGAGGAGAGATAAGCTGACCTCTGATTTACGTTCACTTTTGTTTTATGAATGGTGAGAAGAAGTTTGCAGGAAGCTTCTGACATTCCCACATGGGGTCACACCCGGTTACAGTATGTTGCATTTAGTAATGGGGTGACTTTTTCTAAATGACAAAACACCATCACTCCAGCTCCTTGCAATTTTAAGCAGTTCTAAATACAACTGCTTCCAGCTGGCAAGGTTGGGGTCCTTCCAACTATAACTTTATTAGCGGAAAAAAATAAGGTAAATTAGAGCTCAGTGGTGAAAGAATGGGCTAGAAAGTTTGCAGCAGATTCTCCAGTACTGCCACGTTTCAGATGAACTTAAAATAGGCAGAACGGAAAGGTTTTGGACTCTTAGGCTAAGTCTAGAGTTGAAGCTGGGGGTGTGATTCCCAGCTTGAATAGACATACTTGTGCTCGCTCTCTAAAAATAGTAGTAGAGCCACAGTAGCATGGGCAGGAGTGAGTAATGGCATATGCTACCCATCCCAAGTGCAAACCCGCCTGGACCCCCTGGATATGTACTTGGGGCAGCTAGGCTGTGCTGGTGCTTGCTACTGCCCATGCTAGTGCGGCTACACTATCAATTCTAGCAAGCTAGCTCGATCCTGAGCTAGTGTGAATATGTCTGTACGAGCTGGGAGTCATGTCCAGGTCCTGGGATGGACGTAGCCTTTGTTGTACTTCAGAAAGCTTTTTCCTTTTCCCTCCCTTGGCTTTTAATTCCCATTTTATTTATGTTTCAGAATCAAGAGCAATGGTAAAGGAAGACATGGGAGAGGAGACTATTAAGTCCATAGCATGTAAAACACATTTGTTTTGGAAGCAAGCTTGAGAGATCATGGTGAAAGTAGAGGAGAAACCGTAGGAATATTTATAGCACAGTCATCACTACAGAAATCAGTTAACCTGGGTCCCCCTGAGGAAGGTAGTCAGTCCGAAACTTCGGTGGGAATTCTTAAAGGCCCAATCTGATGTCCATTGAAATCCGTTGTAGTCTCTCTCTTGTCTTCAGTGGGCTTTAGAACAAACCCTGTGCGCTTAAAGTTAAGCAAGTGCTTAAATACCTCAGTGATGCCTCAATTCAGGAAAGACATGCTTAAATCCATCTCTTTCGGGGTAGCGCTTATGCTTAATTTTAAGCATATCCTTACATCCCATTGACTGAAAGTTACACATGTGCTTAAGTGCCCTGCATGAATAGGCATGTTTTCCTGAACTGGAGCCTGGGAGTCTGGACTGTCTGGACAGGTAAAACATACAGGAAAAAGTTCAAATCTACAGAGAAGGAAATTAAAGAGAATGATTTCTCTCTCGCACACAGACACATACCTCACCCTCAATTTTTAAATGACCATCTTGTTCCAAGAAATGCACAAAATAAGCCCCCACTTCATGGTCCTACTGCTTCATTTTTATTTTGTGTATTCCTTTGTCCATGGCTAAGGAGGTTACTTGCTTTTTAAGATGTGGGCCTAGCCTCTGTGAGCATTTGAATTTTTTGTTTTCCTGTGGAAATCCCTGGAATGTTGGCAATACAAATTATGAGCTATCAGGAGTCATTGTCTGTAATTTTACTGCAAAACTGGGAGCCTAGAACAACTGAGTTCTAATCCTATCACTGATACTGTTTCCAGCAGTGGCATTGGACAAGTTATTTGATTGCTCTGTCTCAGTTTTCACATCTGTAAAATGGGGATAATACTTTTCTTCCTCTGAGGTGGTGCTATCAGTGCAACAGCACTCCTTCTGGCCAAGCATAGCGCAGCCCCTGGGCTCGCTTAACCTAGCAGGGCTATCAATCTATTCCTGATGTCCAGAATCTGAAAACCCTTTCTTCACTCCCAAGTCTGTCAAGGGTTAGTAGGGGAACCCAGGCCTGCCCACTCCCCTGGGTTCCAGCTCAGGGCCCTTGAGCTAGGTGTGTAGGATCAGGGTTCTTCAACTCTGACAGTGCCCTGAGCTCCTTCCTACCTTCCCCTGGATCTCTGCAGGCTCTGCAGCCTGTTGGTCAGTTTGTCCCCTTCTGGACTGTTGTCTCTGGGCAGCACTTTAGTAGCTTGCGGGCAGGAGCTCCTTTCTCCATCCTGCTCACTTCTCTGACAGCTCAGCTGCCCTGCCCTTCTGCTTCCCAGCCCTTTTGTCCTCCCAGCTGCTGAGAGACTGCCAATCAGCGGTGGCCGGCAGTGCCTTTGGTTGCTGGACTTGCATGGGGTACATACATCCTATGACACTCCCTAACCAGATGAATTACTTGCTTGTAAAGCAGTGGTTCTCAAAGCTGGTCCGCCGCTTGTTCCGGGAGAGCCCCTGGCAGGCCCGCGCCGCTTCCCGCAGCCCCCATTGGCCTGGAGTGGCAAACCGTGGCCAGTGGGAGCTGCGATGGGCCAAACCTGTGGATGCGGCAGGTAAACAATCCGGCTCACCAGGGGCTTTCCCTGAACAAGTGATGGACTGGCTTTGAGAGCCACTGTTGTAAAGTGCTTTGAAAATATTAAATGTAGCACTGGTTGAAAAAGTTTCAGCAGACCAGTTTTCCATCAGAAAATGCTGTTTCATCAAAACTGAAACATTTTGCAGGAATGTGTTGATTTTGATGGCATTTTTAGTGGAAATTTTTTTAAACAATTTGAACTGAAATTTAGTATTTTGTTTAGACTTTCTTGTTTCATTTCATTTTGACTCATTTTGTTTAGACTTAAATTTAAAAAATCCTTATAATAAACAAAAATTAAATTTTATATATACACACACACTTTATATTATACTAAAATATTTTTCTGTAATCATAATGAAACATTTTGATAGGGTCATTTCAATGTTTCCAAAACAAAAGACTTTGGAATTTTTGTTCTGCACTAAATTTCAAAATTTGGACTTTTCAGAATGTTAGAATTTCCCCTGGGATGGGCTGTTCATTTTCCAGACCAGCTCTGATTAAATAATATATAAACGCTTAATATGGTCTTTAATGAGAATTCTTATCTTACGTGCTTGTTTTGCAAAAATATACATGAACACAAAAACAGCATACCCAAACATTTCACACTAAGGCCATGTCTACATCATGAGCTGAGGATGTTAGTTCCCTGCTTGCGTACACGTACTCACGTAAGCTCTTACTGAACTAGTGCTATTATAAGTCGCACTGTAGCCTCAGGAGCAGGGGCAGCAGCAGTGCAGACACAGCTGAGCTGTGCTGAGTACAAACCCACCTGAAATGGGTGGGTATGTACTCAGCATGGCTCAGCTGTGCCTCCACTGCTGTAACCTGTGCTACTGCAGCTCCGCTGCTATTTATACTCATGCTAGCTCAATGAGCACTAAAGCAAGCATGTGTACACAAGCGGGCAAATAACACCTCCTTACTCATAGTGTAGACTTAGCCTATCACCTTTAACATTAGCTACCCACAGGTGGTCATTTGTGCCTATGGAATTGCTTAGATTACCTAACCCCGCCGATAGTTCATTGTCATCTGCTTTTGCCACATTTTTTGGTTTTTGTATTTTGTTAGCAAAAAAGTGGCTTTTTTTTTAAAGTAGCTGAATGATAGAAATATTGTCTTGTACTTGTCCCTTTAAAACTTTAGTCCTGGAGTCATACACAGCCTGACACTGGATTGTCAGGCATGACAACAGCATGTGATAGCCAGTGCTATTGCCCCTACCACCGTCTTTTGTGCCTCCTCAGCATTAAATTGCTGCAGCAGCCGACTCTGCGAAACTAAACCATTTTCTTTTGTATTCAAAGTCCAAAAAATCCTACAAGATCTGTGAGTAGCCAAACATGGCACACCACACAGAAAGTATAAGGGTGGTCAAGATACATATGGGGTATATCTGCAGTGGAGCTAGAAGGTAGATTGACCTAGCATGCTAAAAATAGCTGCAGTGGCATGAGACGCAAGAGGAAGGACTAGCTGTCCCTGTCTGAGACCAGAGGTGCGTATTCAAGATGGCTAGTTACTTCTGCTGCTCCTGCCACTGCAGCTATGCTTCTGTTTTTAGCATGCTAGCTCTGATCAAGCTAGTGAGGGTTTGTCTCCTCAAGGTGGAATTTATACCTTTTAGCTTCAGTGTACACATACTCTTAGGTAACGGGGCCTTTGAGGAGAGCTTTGCTCTGGTGTACTAAAAGACGTTTGTATCTGATTCAAACAGACCTTTGTTCATTTCATATTGGGACGCTACAGATCTAGTGGTTTGAAGTTACAGGAAGGGGAAAATGGGAGTGGCAGAGGTAGCTTTTATGTAATGGGAGATGGCTAACTCTGCACTGAGGACATAAAAAGCCTGGTGAATAGAGAGTCCGATTCTCATTTACACTATGGCTCTTTTAAACCTCTCTGGAAGTGTAAATGAGAGTCAGGCCTAGTTTTTTAAACAGCTTTTTAAAATTTAAACTTATTGGGGAACTGCAGATATTTCTGTTAGGAAATGTTAGTTCCTCTTAAATAAACAGATCCCAGAAGTACTCCGGCATTGTTTACATGTAAAGTGGAAGAATTAAAGTGGTTACAAATTTTGCCACTCGGTGCATAAGGACATAGCAATTGCCATACTGCATGAGGCCACACTCTGTCTATGTGCTTCGTCTTTGTCAGTGATTAGCACTAGATGCTTCAGAGGAAGAAAAACCCTGCAGTAGGCATATGGGGGAAATCTGTCCCCACATTATAAGAAATTAGATTAATACCTAGTTATAGATTGGCTTAAGGCCTGAAGCATGCAGTTTATTATCCCTTCCAAAATTGTTGTTGGCATTACCTATTATAACTGGATATTCATGTTATCTTATAAATGTAAAATCTCTTTTTGAGTCTTGCAACATTCTTGGTCTCAAATGACTTCCCATAGTAATGAGTTCCACGGTCTATTTACATACTATGCAAAAAAATGTATTGTGTAAAATAATTATGCAGCACTGCTTGAAAAATTAACCTAAAGGCCCAGTGAAGCAATTTTTAGTGTTCTGCCTCTTATGTGAGTCCAGATGATATTCAGACATAGTCTTTTGACAGTTATATTGTAATAAATCCATCTGCTGCTGACAACAGCCCCAGTTACTAGATGTACCACACACAGATACCCCAGGCAACTGGCACTAGAATCTTTCTCCTTCAGCACCAGAAACATGGTCCTTTGCCAGTTAGGCTAAAAGAGGTTTTCCTTAGCTAGTACTAGTACTAGTTCCCCTATCCTTTCTCTGGACAAGCCACTAGAGTGCAACACCGCACGCACGCACACACACACACACAGAGCCAGTATATTGTGATATGCCCTCATACACCTAATTTCCATCTAATAATCTACAAAATGTCCACTCAACCTTAATATTTTTAAGACTGTTCCAGTTGCACTAGTACACACTGGAACAGTGTATAAAACAACTGTGACATGTTTAGTCCATGCTATTTTCTGAGCTAAGCTTTAGCCAAAAAAAGAGAAAAGTTTGACATTCAAAAAGTGGAAATGAACCAAGTTTTCAAAGTCTTCTTACTTAAGAATGGCTTGTCTAATTAACCTTAAAACTACAAAACAACAACAACAACAACAACAAACCTCTTTGGCCTAGGAATAAACATGAGGAATTTCAAGCAAGAAAGGAGGTTCTTTTTCCCGATAATTATATGGGAGTCAAAATGAGGCATGTAGCGGAAGCTATCTCAGACTCTTAACTGTGGAGCCAGTATTACTGCTTCATAATTTTTCTGCTTTATTGTAAAATGTGCTGCTCCATTGATGAAGCCCAGTGAGGAATTTGAAACATGCTCTGGATTCTACCATTGTAAAAGCAATTGTAGGATGGATCTCTCACATTGGTGTCACGTTCAAAGGCATGTAAGAAACAGAATCCCATGTCTCATGACAAAAAACCTTCAGAATCATTTCAGTGAAAGGAGGGCTGGAATAGCAGAAGTACTACACACCGAAAGAATGTAAAAGAGATTCTGGATTGACATTTTTCTCAGGCTGCATTGTTTGAAAGCTATGCATCTTTTTGATGCATCTCAAGTACAACATTTTCAAATGAATCTATGTCCTTGGTTGCCATACAAGGTTTAAAGAATATTTTAGTGTCACAGATCGTGCCTGAATGCAGAATCAGAGATATGCCTGTCACACAGTATTGGCGTGTAGAAGACCTGTGAGACCACTTTCTGGAACTTGTAGCTGTTTCACAGCATTGTCTGCCCAAGCTGCCCAACAGCATTGCTGCCGAAAGAAAAGCGATGCTGCTGTTAAACACTATAGCTCAGAAGCAATGCCCAGCAATGGAGGAAGAGACTGAATCTGGCTGTACTTTATTTACAGCCAGTGGACAAGATTCACTCCCTGGGTTATGCTGATAAATCTCCTTGAGTGCTGGAACACAACACCACAAGCTGCTCCATACCCATCTCTGCCAGGAAGGAGGAGCCAGCAGCCATAGCTCCCAAAGTGGGCCTGACTGTCCCTCAAAGGGACAGGGCTGGGGAAGCTGAGAGATGCTGTTTCTGCACCTTTCCCAGTTGGCCTCCACCCATAGAGACCTGGCTGGATTTTTCAGCTGCTCAACACAAGCAAAACCTCTGAGGGGAACATGGTGGTGATGTTATCATCATCCGGCCCTTTTCTCAGCTGTCCCCTGTTGGTGCAGGACAATGCAAATTGCAGACCCCATGTCCACGAGGATAAAAATGGCCTGATGTTGGAATACGGTCCCTGTCATCTTCTCCCAGTGGCTGGAATGTAGCGTGTTGGCTGGGGTACTGGCTTACCTCGTGTTTTGCTTTTTAAAACTAGCTGCTAAAAAAGAGAAAGTCCCAGCAGCTATGTTCTTGCATATGCCGACTCTTTGCTATGAAAGCTGAAAATGGAGACTCTTTTCCACTATTTCTAAAAAAAACATTTTCAGAAGAAACTTCAATTAAAAAACAGACAGCTGTTAGTCTTTACTGAAACCAGTAGGAATGATCTGGTAACGTCGTTTGGTGATTGACAAAAAATGCATGCAGATTCACATAATGCTGTCATTTCATCTGCATATTTTGTCGTTCACATACTTGTTTTTATTGCATAATTGTTTTTATTTTTGGCCACTATTATTTTTAAACAGGTTCTTATTTGTCAGTCCCAGATGCATATGCCACATACAACCTCCCTCAGACATGAGTTACAAGAATGCCAGAAGGGCTAGCAGGCCTGAAATTAGAACTACTCTTCCAGCTTTGGTTTGGATTGCTGGTATACTAGCACACAAATCAAACCATCTTTTACTCTTCTTCATGGCTACATTCCCATCATCAGGTAGGGTATTTGCTTTGAGCAGGATCCTGGTAAATTTCAGCACCTTGCTGTATGCTCAGAAAAAATTAGAGGAGAATGGAGGATGAGGTGATGTGTATACACACGTGCACCAGTTAACTAGAAGATGGAGCATGGCTGTACTGTGACGTATCCACCCATGATCAGGATTGCAGAGGTATCCAGCACAATGGATTTGTGTTGGTGTGTTTTGTGGGGACCAGGCAAACTCCCTTCGAAGTCATGGGAGTCTTTCTATCAATTACAGTAGAAGTTGGATCAAGTCCTAGCAAACTAGCGAACATTTCAACAGGCCTTCTTTTTAGATACATTTTTTTTAAACGGGAGACAGCATGTTTAAAGGAAAAAGAAGAAGAAGAAAGCATCAAAATTGGCAGGCCCAAAATGTAATTTTTTTTCTTTTTAAGTAAGCAAGTACTTAACTTTCATTTGTGACATCATTATTTATTTCTATTATTGTTGTTTCTTTAGCTGTAACAGCAGTTATCAAAACTTCAGTTGACTTTGGTGGGCAGTTTATAACAAAATATGGCACTTATTTTCATATGAGTTTTAAAATAACTGTTTTGGTGAATAATTTCATACCTGTGTATATTCTGAGTGAAATTGGATTAGTAAAGAATCTAGAATCGATCTTTGAAGCCCCAATAGGAAGGCACCCCTATTCAGGAAAGCAGTTAAATAGAACTGGGTGAAAATAATCAGGTGAGTCAGATTTTTTACTGTAAAATGTGGATTTGGGTTGACCAAAACAATTCATAAATTCAAGTAGAATTCAGCAAATTGTTTCAGTCCATTAAAAATATTTTTGGAAAAGTCAAAACAGTTTGATTTGGCATTTCTGAAATGAAGCATTTAGACATTTTGTTTTGCTTTTTAATTCAATTTTATTTAAAAAATAAATATTAAGGATTAGAAAAAATTATGGAAAATGAGAAGTTTTGTTTGGAGCTGAACAAAATGTATTTGGGATTGAATGAAACATTTCATTTGATCTGAAACAAAATTTTTCAACAATTTCATTTTGCCAGAAAAATCAAAAAATGTTCATTTCAAATCACCCTGAACCACTATTTTCCAAGTATTATTTTTGAGTTCATCCACTTAACCCAAAAGTCAGTTATTCACACAGCTCTTCACTTAAATATGTGCTTAACTTTAAGCATCTGCTTCAGTCCCATTGTGCTTAAGTCCTTTCCTGATTCAGAGTCTGTTTGTTTTCTATTCTAGTATATTCTGTATGCTGCATAGACTCTAAAACATAAAGGAAGAAAATCATACATGCACAGAATAGCTAGTCCTTGCACAATTAGAAAGGTGTATGTTTTGCAGAGGCCTTACAAAGGAAGCCTGAAATTAATTCTGATAAACCTAAAAACATAGAACTCACATTCCTTAATGAGATTTTTTTCTTACCCCCTTTTTTTTAAATATCACAAAAACGCATCTGACAAGGTGAGATACAGGGAAGTTTGAAAGATGCCAGGCCATCCTGTTAACTTGGTGTGAGTGCTCTCATTTGATGCAGCCCCGCTGGAGTGGTACAGAACTAGCAGACAGCCCCAGCTGCCCCACCTGTGGCGGGTCTGATGCACGTACATGTGTAAACCCTCACCCACTCACAGCAAGTATCAGTCTGATCAGTTCTGTGGTTTTCCCAGCATTGGCTGGCATAACAAGACAGGGTTTTATGAGGGCATTCGTTTAGCTGGGCGATAATATTTTGTGTGAATAAAAATGTGGGTTGCAAACATTTATTAAATTGAGTCCCGCGGGCTTTGTTAGGCGGCAGCACTTGCAATTCACATTCTGCTAGAGAAAAGGGGGCCTCATGAGAAAGTTTTGTTGACGATTTGAGGAAAAGGCAAATCGAAGTACACAGTTGACCCACTGTCAGTAGTTCAGACTGATGATCCTGGCTGATCGGGGGAACCCCTGCAGCACTGAATACAGCTGCAGAGAGCAACAGAGCACTGAGGAGTAGTGTCATCATGATAGCACGTGGCAATGTTCACCTCCTGGCATTGCATCATTGCATACAGTGTTTACGCAAGGCAATGTCAGTACGTAGTTGTGTGATTATTAGTGTCTTCCAGTGGCTCAGTCTGCTACAATCTCTTCTTGCTTCTCCCCACTATCAGTTGCTGGGAGGAAAAGGTTGTTTCTCCTTACTTCACAGAGCGAGAGGCGCCACAAGCTGAGGATTGCTGGTTTAGATGCTTATGCAACCCTGAACCCAGTTTGTTCCTTTTTCTAGCCACTCTTTTCTTCAAGGACAGAGGGTGCTACCCAAGATGCTAAATATTTTAATAGTTACCATCCAAAGCCCTCCTCCTACTTCACAGGATCCAGAATACCCTTTTATAGAAATCCAAGTCAATGAAGCTGCCCTGTTGAGGATCTGGCCCACTGATTGTCTTACCCTTTGAATATGAAAATTTCCTGATACAAGCAAGGAGCAGTGGCAATCTTATTGTCTCACTCAAAACGGTAGAGGGAATGGAGGAGTTCTGTTGAACAGTAGTGATAACAGTGTGCTTACCATGACAGGCTAGTGTATTGGTGCATCGCTGTATTTTTTCCTGACTTTGCTGCCTGGACCTGATTGGCCAATATTAAGAGGGAAAAGGGTCCCCTTTACATTGATTTCCCCATTCCCCCATGCAGGTGATGGTCAGCTGCCTCCATAACATCCTGAGTCTGCCTGGATTGGAGACTCTGCAGATATTGTACATGAATCACCGCACTACACAATTCACAAGTCCGTTGGAAAAAAACAAGAGATATTCATTGCTTCTGGCCGAGTTAATTCTTCTGCAGTGCTCTAGGGAATCCTTTCCTTAAAAGGGTGAGGGAGAAGCTAACGGATGGCAGCTAGTCCTTGACTACACAGTTACAGCAAACCTATATTATTCAGAAGTCGGAGGTGAGATGGGGATCCTGGAACCAGTGCATAATGCCATGGCCTCTTATGGCTCCCTGTGGGTCTCTTGGTTGTGGGGGCAGAGCTGTAGTCATTTGGTAAGGGGTTAGGGCAAACCCCACTGTTGTCCCCATAAAAGAACGATCCAAGGAGAACGGAGAAGGATGCCACGTGGAGTTCTCTGAAAGGGGCTGATCCAGCCTATGCAGGTAGCATATTTAGTATGTAAGTGATTGCATGTGGCAATGAGTTGGATTGTGCTGCATGAGTTGGCTGTTTACCGCCAAGACAGGGCACCAAAATAGTAAGGAAAAGTTCCAAGAGAAGAGTGTGTAAGTAACTTGTCACGCCCAGTAGGTGAGGTAGTAGGGGACAATGGCACTCTCTATGCAGCTTCACTAGAGACAGGTAATGTTGGATCAGCAGGATCCATCATTCACAAAGGCACACTTTATACATAAGTGTATTTATACTCTGTGCATAAATAATACAGTGGATGTTGCATCTACGTGATGTATATAACCATTCAGGGCAAGGGGTGAAGGTTAAATATCAAAGCTTGTAGTTGGGATTTCTTCATTTAGTTCCCATTAACATGCCACCCAACCAGGGTTTTTAATTCTAAGGTTCAGGATAAGCGGTGAGGTTATTTTCAATGCATGGTTCCTCACAGGCATAGCTTAGGCCAAGTACAAGTTGAATAACCTTCAGGAAAGCTGTGCTGTCCTTCTGTCGGCCGCTGTCTTTGAAAATTGCCTGCAGAGTTAGTGAGCAGGAACAGTTAAGATTTACAAACAATGATGAAGCTTGTCATGCATCTTTCACCATTCATCATCTAGGTACCGTGGCTGGGCGGTGAAGTGTTCTTCATAAAAACCAGCTCAGTGTGAAATACACCTCGCAGCAATGTTTACTGCTCTGAAACTCGTCAGCAGCCCTTTATAGTAAATCCAGATTGCGATGTGACATTACAGTATATCATTGCAGAGCGCGCTGGGGTTTACACTAGGAATGAGTGCAGTTCACACCAGATGAGATGTCCAAATTGAGTTATGTAGGAATTTGGCTGTTATATGGGGATAGCTTTTGTTTTCTGAGGCCTGAAAGTTAGCTTTATATTATATATATATCTACACATACATACACTTATCGGTGTGGATGCATACATCTATATAGAGATATATACATATGTATATCTATAGATAAATACACTTATATAGGTATAGACACACATGAACAGATATATATACTACATGTACATGTATATCTTTATATAGCATAAGTATATGTCTGTAAGTCATTTCTTAATATAGACTAATGTATTTTCACCTTTTGTCTAATAACCATATTTTAATATTGACTAGTACATAAATAAATTTTATCTTTAATTTTTTTTGAAACAAGTGCTGTTGAAAATACAGTTATTTGAGATCCACAGAATTATAGTCCCTGCCTACAAAGTTCAAAGGGGAATTGGCTCAAGTTGTTTTGTAGGGTTGTAACACAATTTTAATATGGATTTTATAGGAAGAAACCAGTGTCTAATTAAAGTTAGTTGCATGTCATTTATGTGGGGGTGTGTGGAAGAAGCAGGACTCACAGTCTGTCTTAAGTTACACCCCTGATGCTAGCTGAATCCAGTGGTGTTGCAGAGTGTAGCTGGGGGCAGGATTTGGCCTATGGTCTTTAGTTCTGAGATGTACAAGTTTTACTTGTTTAATTTTTTAGTGGGTACCAAAGTCCCAGTGCTTTTTTCAATGCATGTCTCTGACAGCTTGAAAGTTGCTGCTCAGAGAAGCAGGGTTGTTGGATTTTATCCAAAATCTTCAAAAATATGGAAACTACAGAATTTACTGTATGACTGGTGTAGCAGAGTGTTTATTTCCATTGGACCCATATTGTTATATACGAGCTCATTGAAAGTAAGCGTCTAAGATAAAATAGTAGGTGTTTATGTCCAATTAAAAATGTAAGAAATCCATGTAAAATAGGCATGCCACTGAGTTGTTACATGAACTGACCGATCTATGTACAGTATTGAATCAGGGATGCTTTAGTCTGAAAGATACTGGGGGCTAAGGGATGATAGCTTCGTGGACCATACAGCATCCACTGTTGTTCAGCACACACAACAGGTGCAGGAACTATCCGGCTACCCTCTTGAAGTTAGATGCTCTTGTGGCAGTTAGCCAGTGAAAAATGAAGGGCAACAATGGAGATTGCATTAAAATCCTTACCAAGGTATCATAGTTTTATTTCTGCCATGAGTGCAGAGGATTGAACTAGATGACCCCTCGAGGTCCCTTTCAGTTCTGTGATTCTGTTTCATTCCAAATAAGCTGAAGTTGATGGAAATAGTTTGAGATTCTATGCTCCTCAGGGTAGTGACTGTGTTTTCCTTTGTATTTAGAAAGCTTGTAGCACATTTTGGATACTACCACATAAAATATCTCATATATTTCATTTAAATCTTTGGATTTTGTGAGTTTATAGCTGTTAACTTTTTCAGCCCAAGAGAAGGTGTAAAATTAATAAAGTATCATATTTACTTTTAGAGCTCTCATCTCCACACATTTACCATAGCTGTAGCTTATTTTACACATTTGTAAATAGCCAACACAACTACATTGATGAACAAAAACAATACACAGTACAATTTGTATTCAAACTATTTTAAATTAGTACCCACAGTGAAAACAGATACTCTGATTTTTGTCAATCAAGTCACTTTTTTCCAAATCAGTGCACTTTCCTCAAATATGTGTTTAGTAGTTATTGAATTTCATAGGTTCATTCAATAAAAGTCTTACATACATGCAGTTTACATTTCACAATCTAAGTGTAGACTTTTGTGGGTATGGGTGGATTAATCATACACATGTCTTACATGTGCAAGTAGATTTTTAGACTTTCTTATACTGAGAATCTGTGTCAGAATCAGTAAGATGATAGTGTGTTAATGCTGCATGGTTCTTTAGCAGAAAAAGTGTAAAATTTTAAAGAAACCCTATTAAGTTTCCTTTTCATTTTCTTTGGGACCATTATTACTGAGGAATTGCATCTTTCTGGTTTGTTTGGTTTGTTGTGGGAGGAGGAGAAGCAAATCTGGAAATCATCTTTTACATTAATCTTGTGGCTTGTACTAGGGGCGTGAGGAGTGAAGCCTGTCATTTGAAGTGTGCAGGTCTCAGGTGGCTGCGTATCAAACCAAAGGACCTGCTTTGTGCACTCTTTCAAACTAATAACTTTGCTAACCCGCAGGATTCAGGCATACAATAAATAGTGGCTTGATGTAGTGATGTTCCAACATTGATGGGAGAGTTCAGATCCATATTAGACATTCCTAATGCTATATCTGGCTTTCAGTTTAATTTCCCATCTTTACATGTGCCTGCTCCCGTCCTGGTGCTTGACCGTAAGTTGATTTAAAATGTCACAGCACTGAGTAGGCTCCCAACATACATGGCCGAAATTTGGGGAAATATTCCGAAGAGATGAAATGTTGCAGCTAATGTTGATGGGGTACATTTTGAAGTGCTAATGTCTGTTGGAAATGTTGCTGTCCAGACATCTCAAAATTAGATTTAAAAACGTGTAGGCATTGAATTTGATTTTAAAGAAAAGATGATAACTTGCACGTCAAGCTAAGTCACTTTACTCTGCATCATTTTCACCTCTCCGCAGTCAAGTGTCATTTGCTTACAAAGACCCTCCAGAGAGGCAAGGTACAATTGTCTATCGAGGATTGTAAAAAGAGCACATGAGGAAACAGCTCAGAATGGGGGTCGGGGGGAAGGGAGAACTGCATCACAAATAAGCTAACAATACGTTGGCTGAGTCTAATGACTGGCTTATAGCATCCAGGAGTTGTCAATCACACCTTAATGTTTAGAGAAGTGAAAAGTCAATGTGTAGTTGTTTAATTTGACATGACTCTCGGGTTGAGAAAGTGTAATAGCTAGAGGGGACAGTTAAGTAGCTGTGCTCCATGTCAGCCTGTCTCGCTCCGACTACTGCACTAAACGCTTTCCTGATGAGCGATAGATTTGGTTAAATACCAGGATAATTGCTAGCTACAGCACCCGGCACTCGTGTAATGCCTTGTACTACATCTGTATTAGCTCTTGCCTCAGGCTGCTTGAGGTTTCTGCCATAAAGAGAACACGTATGTTCCATTATATTATTCTCTTTTGGTTTTGAAGAGCAATTGTTGCAGAGCTAAATGGGCTGTAATAAATTATATTTCTTTCCCCCTAGACCTGTTGAAGTAGATCAGACATGCAAATATCAAAGCTGCTTTTTGCTTGTAAGTAATGTTTTGTTTGCATACCATGACAAGAGCTCACACTACTACTTAGACAAAGAAGTTTTTCACTTTAAGGTTGTAAACCTCAGACCTTTACAACTAACTCAGCAGGCTGGTATAAAGCCAAATAACTAATTTTACATGCTGTGGAACAATTTGCTTTTAACACACTCGATTTCTTCAAGTAAATGAGATTATCAGACAAAAGTATATTGATGCTTGATGTGCGTAATAACACAGTATTTTACAGTGATATTCTCAGTTCTAATTAAAATTGTGTAATTCGATTCTAATTGTGTCTTTCCATTCCATTATACTTAAAATATCAAGAGCATTTAAAAGGAGAGGACTTGACATGGCTCTGTTATTTTGGCTAAAGTAGTGGTTACAGCATGTGTACTAACGACCCATTGATTTCAATGAGACTTTGCATAGTGTAGCTGCAGTGGGTCCATATTGCGCGTTGTGTATGTATCGCTCACAGTGCACATACCTGTAGCCTGGCATCACCGTGAAGCTGTGCATGCTAACAGCTCCGTGACATCCAGCGACACTGTACGCCGTAATAGCTCTGTAAGGTCAATTGTAGTTTATTGTTCAAAAACCTCCATACCAAACTGAAAAGGGGGATAAAAATCTGGGTCAAGGCTTTTACTCTGTTGCTAGCTCTCCCCTTTTGTGTCTGGCTGTGGAAGGGGTCGTGCGAAAAGCTCGCAAGCATAAGGGAAGGTTAGGGCTGGTCGAAAATCTGTAAGAATTGTTTTATGAAAAAAAAATCATTAACCAAAAAAAAAATCACAAAATGTTCTTTGAAATGTTATGATTTTTTTTTATTACAAAAGAACTTTTGGTTTCAAAGTGCTGGGGGAACTGGACATGTAGGTTCATATGAAAATCCTCATCAGAAAGGTAAAACCTGGATAAACATTGGGATTTACCACAAAAAAAATCAAAACAAAAACAGTTGACATCCTTGAATTTACTTCATGTCTGTCTCCAAGGGAAACTGTTAGCTTTAAAGCCAGGTGTCTGGTGGCTCTCAGACCAGCATAAAATCATGAGTACCTAGTAAGTCAGTGGAGTTACACTAGTGTAATACTGCCATGAGGACAGGTCCAATATGCTGTAGCCAAATACATATATTTACATAAAGTATAGCACTAATGACATGTTAGATTGTCAAAAGGGAAACAATATTTTCAGTCCAGCTCATTGCTAGTTTTGCTATTTTACTTTTTCCTCCTCTCGGACAGAGAAAAATAAATGAACTCCCTTTCCCTTTAGTTTATAAATCAGTTTCCCCTTCAAGTTCTTTCTCAGTACTCTGAGGTTTGTTTTCAGTCACTGCAGGAAAAGGTGTTTTTTTCCCCTCAAAACAACTGTTTTCGCTGGATTGTGTTTAAATGTGACTATTGGTTATATAAAAGCATGTTTCAATAACATTTCAGTTTTGAGTCAAATTTAAGATCCCCCTAATACTCCTAGTCAGGTCCTTAAGTGACTTAGCTCCCTAACTGTTTGCAGTGTTGTTATATCCAAAGAGTTCATAAATACACTTGAGGGTCAGAGCCTAAAGGCTAGATTCACAAAGGGACTTAAGTGTTGCTGTGCTCAGCGTAAAATACCAAACGTTTAGGCACTTTTCTGTCAGTGGAATCCTGAGTTAGGCATGCGGGATCCCTATATAATGCAAGAAGAAAGTTAGCTGCCTAAGAATGGGATTCACAGAAGCCAGCAAGCTAAGTGGAGAGCCAACTAGCCTAGCCAATAGGAAATGCAAATGAAAGGTGCGGGCCTAAGCCCCACCTCTCTCAGGGCCAAATGAAGGTGCCTCCTTCCACTCAGCATTCTGAGAACTGTGAACTGTGAACCTCTCCTGGAGTTAGGCACCCTAGACAGGTCAGTCCTTTCTCGTGACAAAATGGGGGCGAGGGAGGAGCATGCAGAGCATGGATTCAAACCTAGGTCTCCTGACCACTTGGCTTATTGGGTATAAGTACCATTACCACCACCACAGAGCAGCTGGCATGATCAGGATTTTAGTAGTTTTGTGGAGGCAAAAATGTAGGCACCATGAGGACTCTACCAGCAGCAACTTAGACACAACTAAACATAGGTGGCGGCTGAGTGGAGATTTTGAGGATCTCACTGGCATCTAAATGTTGGATTTAGGTACCAAAGGGAGTGGGTCTAATCCAAAGTATCTCAGTTACTTTTGAAAATGGGACTTAGTCTGAACCAGGAAAACTGTCAAAAGCCTGTGTTTTACGAGGCTGAGGAGCATTTAATTCCAGGAGTAATCCTGTTCAAATTGGTGTGACTGCTTGTGTAGTAGGATACCACTCAATGGGAGTAACAATGTCAGAATCGGGCCTGAAGCACTCACCTATATTCTGTACTAATTTGAGCTTTTAAACAGAGTTTTTACAGGTTTTCAGCAAAAGCTTGGCAGTTAATTTTTAAGTGGAAAAAGTCTTCAGTACACATTAGCATTTCTCTCTGTAATACTACTATTGTGTCAGCAGAAATAAATATAAATATAACACAATGGGGCTGTCATATGACTAATGCTATATAAAACTTCATTTTATTTATTTGACTAAATCAAAGATCTTTTTAGTTTAATTTTTGTCCTTATTTTCTAAAGTAAGAATGACGTCACTGGAGGGATTCCTAAAC
Organism: Mauremys reevesii; assembly: GCF_016161935.1. Classification (NCBI taxonomy): domain Eukaryota; kingdom Metazoa; phylum Chordata; order Testudines; family Geoemydidae; genus Mauremys; species Mauremys reevesii. The sequence goes on along the minus strand of NC_052628.1, from coordinate 89,593,585 downwards.
ATCTGAGGGGATGATTCTCATAAACAGCAACATTCTTACCCTTTTAAAACACTTTTTAAAATGTACTGTCCATTTTTGCTGTATATCTTGATCAATACTTATTGAACTGCTGTACTACATTGTACTACAATGCTGCTTGACTTGCTTCCAAATTGAAGTTAATATTTAAAGAATAGAAGTACTCTAGTAATATTAAGTCACTTTAGAGTCTTTGGTGATTTTAAACTGTAAAGTCATGTCAGTTTTAATTGATAAATGATCAGGGTTATTTTTTTCCCGCCAGTTTTAAATTCTGGCCACCATCATTGGTGATACCACACAAAGACACGCAAAACTCCCTTTGACTGTGATAGTACAGGATCAGGTCTGTCTCTTCTCAGCATAGAGGTCTATATTATAACAACATTTAAAAAAAAATCTATTCCTGGCAAGTAAAAATCTATTGTTTCTATCTTAACAGATTCATTTTACTTATATTTGGGATTTTATTTAGTTGACAGGTATCCTTTTGATTTCCAAACGCTTGCAAATCATGTACAGAAATCTTTAAACTGTGTAGGATGGCACTTTTGCATTAAGCTAGTATTTTCTGAAATTAACTACTTAGTTAAGCATGAAACAGCTGAGCTGTTTGATTACTCTTTGCATACAATAAGCTCTTTTACTTTTGCTTTATAGATTTAAAGGGGTAGCATCAATTCACATTTCTGTGACTGAGTCTGCTGCTGCACCCTGGTTTCTTCCCTCCTTGCCCAGACAGCCAGGATCTATAGCCAACCAAGTTGTAGAATTTCTGCACCCTCTAGGACTCTCCTGCTCAAAGTTTCTCAGTTTCATTCCTGCCTCACAGTGGATCAGAAGCCCGACAGGCAGCCTGCAGCTGCCTGGATGTTGCCTTGGCTCTCTTCTAACAAATTATGAGCCTGAAAAGGCTTCCTTAGACAAGGAGTCCTCTGTTTCCTATGCTGCCTGCAGCAGGTCTCTGACTGACTGTGTGGAGAGTGCAGCAGTCTTACTTTGCTAGCCCAGACCACCAGATTAGAGCTGCCAAGCCAATGACATCATGAAGGTCCGTCCTGTGATTCCATCCCAGCTAGGGTGACCAGATAGCAAGTATGAAAAATCAGGACAGAGTGTATGTGTGGGGGGAAGTAGGGGTAATAGGCACCTATATAAGAAAAATCCCCAAATATCAGGACTGTCCCTATAAAAATGGGACATCTGGTCACCCTAATCCCAGCAGGCTAGAGTCCCCTAGCCAGTGTTCTCACCGAAGCTTGTAGCTTGATTTAAGCCCTGAAACTGAAGTGTTGAGCCAGTAGCTTCTCTGCATGACTGCCCACGTATCATCCCAGACGTCCAGAGGGGCTGGGACACAGGCTTGTGACTTACTATCAGACCAGCATGCTAAAGCAGCTGAGCTCGTGCCATCAGAAAAGTCTGAACCCTGATATCAGTCCAGCGCATCAGTCAGAGAAACTTGTGCCTGATAGCAGAGCAGCACTCCAGAGTTGCGGAGCGAGTAACTCTCTGTGAGGCCTCAACCTCAGGGAGGGATAGCTCAGTGGTTTGAGCATTGGCCTGCTAAACCCAGGGTTGTGAGTTCAATCCTTGAGGGGGCCACTTAGGGATCTAGGACAAAAATTGGTCCTGCTAGTGAAGGCAGGGGCCTGGACTCAATGACCTTTCAAGGTCCCTTCCAGTTCTAGGAGATTGGTATATCTCCAATTATTACCTAACCTTGACATTAGTCCGGCAAACCAGCAGTACTTAGCCATGAGCTCAAAGCTGTCTGTCTCTTGACATCAGACTGGCAGGCTAGTGCTGAGCCAGTAGCCTCACAGGGCTTGTGCCTTGATGTCAGCCCAGCAGCCTAGAGCTGCTGAGATGGTTACCTCATAAACAAATGTGCCTTAATATCAGACCATCATGCCAAAGTGGCTGAGTGAGTGTACTCCTATGTGTTGACATCAGGCCAGCCAGCTTAAGGGGCTGGGCCAGTAACTTCAGAATGGGAATGTGCCTTGGCATCATCCCAGCAAGCTAGAGCCCTGATTCCCCCCCCCCCCCAGAGTTCTGTGCCTTGACATTATACCCTCAGGCTTAAGCTGCTGAAGTAGTGACCTCATAGAGGCCCTATCCTCTACGTCAGCCCAGCCACGCAGTGGCTGCCGAGTCAGCAATCTGACCAGAGACCTGTGCTTTGGCATCAGCCCTGCATGCTAGTGGTACTGAGCTCATGACTTCACAGAGGTCTGTGTTGACATCAGAGCAGCTTATTATTCCTGTCCTTATTTATTTGGACTGCAGTAGTGCTTGGGGTACCAACCAAAGATGAGGGCCCCGTGCTACGCCAATAAGTTCCCAGAGGTCTAGCTCTTGACATCACCCCAACAAACTAAAGACACTTCACAGAAACTTATGCCTCTAAATCATACCTCTAATCGCACAAAATGCCTCTAATCGCACAAAACCAAACACCCTTGTCCCACCCCTTCTCTGAGGCTCCGCCCTGCTCACTCCACCCCACCCCCCACCCCCTGTCGCTCGCTCTCCCCGACCCTCACTCACGCGCTCATTTTCACTGGGCTGGGGATGGTCCCTTTTTGACCGGGTGTTCCAGTTGAAAACCAGATACCTGGCAGCCCTAAAAGCCAGTGACCTCACAGCACCCTTCCACTATACAGCAGATAAAGCTAGAGAGCCCGAGTCAGTAACCTCAGAGGGTCCTCTGCCTTGACATTGACTCATTAAGCTAGAGATGTTGAGCCAATGTGCTCACCAGGGCCTGTACCTTAGCATCAGTCATATCATCACCTCTGCTGCTGGGGTACTAGAGGTCATATCAATAGTAGTATGATAATGTGACATTAATGTCACCCAAAGTCTTAAATGCAACATTCACCAAAAATACTAATTTCTTGTAAGAAGATGTTTTCTTATTGTAGATAAATAATGATTTATATTATTTCTTAGTTGTACCATTTATGCTTTTAGAGCCAGATACTAACATACAGCTTTTTGTTCATTTGTGGCTTTGTCGTGAACCCAGGGCATTATCGAACAGTCACATGGAGGGAGAAAAAAAACCCAACCAACCAATCCTCTCAGAGGCTGCTGGGAGAGTGAGGAGTCTAGGGTCTACATAAACCAAACCTAGCTCATTTCAGGGGTGGGTAATCTCCAGGGAGGTACTGAGTTTGAAGAGAATTCAGCACAGGCTGGGGCCTGCTTCCCCGGGATGCTTTGTACTTGCCTGAGAGGTAGGAGAACTTATGAGGAAATGAAACTAAAGACTTTGGGTGTAGAAGTTGATGATGATAAACTGAATATTGACACATCTTTTTATAAGAACTCCTACATTCTACCTGCTCTTTACCCCCTCCCCCCCAACCTTCCGTGGCAGTCAGGTTATCCTGGCCCACCAGACATTGGTGACATTTAGAGCTGTTGGATTTGGGGCTTAGCTGAAGAGCCAAGTCATGTTAGTGATCTGCCAAATTCCCTAGACCTGGTGATTATCCACTGGGTCCTGCCCTGGAGCAGAACAGAAGGTAGATTGTGGCTCCGTCTCCTGTTTTTGCCTCTGCTTTGCAGAGCAAGTAACTGTACTTGTAGCAGCCTAATCCCCCTAGCCTGATGGTATAGCTACACCAGTTGGCACATTGGGGAGTTACGTGGGGGCGAATGGGGGCAAGGCTGGCCAACTCCCCACCCTGTTCTCACCCATTCATGCCTCCTTGCCCCGGGTTAAGACAGTAGTCCTGCAGAGTCTGCTGTCCCCCTTGTGCTGCTACCCATGATGCAAGTAGCTGGTGCAAAGGGGCTCCCTTGCACCCCCATGCTCCCCTGTACTGCCATACCACACTCTAGCCCATAATAAACATGTATTTCTAAACTATAAGTAGGAAATTGTATTTCTGTTCAGCTATGCACTTCCATCTCCTGTCCTTTTCATTTGTGTTTGAGAAGATGCTGTGGACATGACATTAGGCTAGGGTTTGAAATATGGAAGACTACTTAAAACAATAATGGCAGCCACAGATACACTACAGACAGTGGAAACAGAAGGCAGTTTCCCCAAAACAGACCTGCTTCCATGAAATATTTGAGAAGTAGATGCAAAATTAGGCAAAGTAGATTATGGAGACAGAAGCCTTAGCAAAGCTTACTACAAATATAGACCCAGTTTCTGATACCCTAACTCACATTGAATTGTATCATACTCCACAAGTTGTCCAAGGGAAGTCAGTGGGTCCACTTGTGTAGTAAGAGCACTCAGTATGAGCAGGATAGCAGAACCCGGACCTTTGTGATTTTGAGAATATTAATGTGAGCTCTTCAGGTCAGGCCTTTGGAAGATATCTTTACTAAATTCCTTTTTACAAAGTAGTTGTGCCTTCTACCAGCTACCAAAGAAAACCCCCACCCTGATGCCCTACTATTTTGTAACCATTTGTAACTCATAGTGGCAGTGATTTTAGTTGTTGCTCTAAGTATTTGGAAAATATTTTCAAAACCAAGGCCCTAAGTTTTGCCCATAAAATAAGCATCTGGAACACACAGATAGGTAATCATGCATATCGACACACACAAAACAAGTCATGTCATGCACCAAATGGGTGCTTGTGTGTGCAAGCAGAAAGCTGCCTGGATAGTTAAACATTTTGCATAAGAAATGACCTGTGTGTGCCGACACTCATATTTTAGGCTTATTTATTTATTTATTTAAATGTAGCCTTTAGTTACCAAAAATAAGAAAACAGTTCCAAAAACGGATTCAGTGCACAAATTTTTCAGTACTGGCACTGTTTCCTGCTCATCTTTTGAAAATCAGTGACCCAGGACACGACTCCTATTGGGGGTTAGCCCTGGACTTTCTGAGTTTCAATAGACTATGTGTATGCGCTAACTGATTAAGGCATAGGCCTGGGAATCAAGAGACCTGGATTCACTTTTCATTTCTGCAGAGTCTTGCTGCATTACCTAAAGCGAGTCACTTAACTTCTGAGTCTTTTGTTTCCTTTCTGTAAAGTCGAGAACCATGGTGACACCAAACCTAGCTCAGAGCAGTTTTGTGACACTGCATTGTCTGCTTGGAGATCATCAGGTGGAAAGGTGTTACGGAAATGCAAAGTCTGATGGGTAGTGATGACAATGATAAATGCCCACTCTCTCAAAAGGTTCAAATTTCTATTTAGAGTGAACCTTGCTTTCTAACTTTCAAAAAGTGTGGAAAGTGTCTGAAATGAGAGCTCCGTTGCAAAGTGTATGTATCTGGAGAAAGCATTAGCGGCCATTTTCAGCTGATAAATCAGGGGACTTCAGTGGAGCTATGCCATTGTATGCCTGCTGAGAATCTGGCCCTTGCAGAATTGCAGAGGTTAGCAAATATTTTACACAAGAGGTTGAGTAGCCATCCACTTTTCATACTATGGGTCATATCCTCAGTTGGTGTCTATTGGTTGACATCAGTGGGACTTGACAGTTTATACCAGCTGAGGATCCAGCCCCATGTTCCTTGCTATGTCCCTAGATAATTTAGAGCAAGGACACTCTTGTGCTTCCTGGAGCTTTGACTGGGATGGGGCAGTTCCACACTGTTCCCAGCACTGGGTTGTGGGTTAGTTGCCACAGGTTAAGCTTCAAATTTTAGTTTGTCTGTTTCAGATAGGGTAGAACATGGTTTTTAAAAGTGACACTTAAATCAGCTCTGCAATATGCAGTGCAATCACCTGGCACCTTAAAGATGCTATATTCCTGCGTGGGAATTGATGTCTGGAGTTTGTTTTGAGTGGGATTCTCAAAAAAGGCATAACCTGGAAGTTCTCTCTTCCCCGCCTGTAAGTGTGGGGGAGGGGAGCCTTGCTTAATTGTTTCGAAGATTATTTTTAAGGGAATTTAAAGTCAGGGGATGAGGAGATTTTAACGAGTGGAGATCTTTCCCAGCTCTTGGTTTCTGATTACAGCAGAAAAAGCCCTGCCCTTCCATTTCACTAAGAGTACAAGCATGAACTAGAAAAGAATGAGATAATCCATGATAGATCAGGTTGAATAAAGATCCATTCATATCTTCACATTTTATCCCTTGTTCTGAGTGCCAAGAATTAACGCTGTTGGAAAGTACACAATGAGCTTGCCAAACTGTGGGCATCGAAGATAATCCTAATTACTTTAAATGTTAGTGAGAAAGGCAGGAGTTTGACAGTGGAAAAGGATTCTATTGTGAAATAGTGGATACGTGTTATGTGGCATTCACTGGACATGATTTTGTTTCAAATGCTGAGGCCTGGCATTATACGGGAGATAAGCCAGAGGTATTGTTTATGAAATTTTCATCAGCAGTAACGTGCATCTGTGAAAATCTTTAGGGCCACATTATGTTGTGTTGCGATACAGATGAAGAGGAAAGTGTCACAATTTGCTTTTCTTCCCCCATTTTTATTTTAACTGTAAATGTTTCAGTATTGAGTCAACATAAAACAGATATTTAAGTGGATTGATCAGGAAAAGTTTTAAGAGTAAGTAATGATTGAATGGCACATTGGAACGAGTCTAATGTGTTCCAAAGGCAGGACCCTATCTGAGTTTTGGATTACTGTCATTATTTAATAGTTACAGGATATTAGCATCCAAGGGTCTGTTCGGCTCAGGCCCCACTGTGCTAGATGTTGTACAAAACATAGGAAGTCAAAATGCCTCCTCCAGAGAGCGTACAGTCTGAGACCCTGACCTGGCACTGAGCTCCTTGCAAGTGGATCCTCTTGAGTTCTGGGAGAGCCAGAAATACAAAGGAGAAGAACCTCAGTTCGTTTAAAAATTAAGTTTCCAGTTCTTTTCATTTCAAAGGGAGCCTTGAAAACATGTAACCAATTAACATTTCCCTTAAAGATCACAGATTACTTATAGTTCCCTAGCACAAGCAGCTGGGCTTCACTCCTGCAGCAGGAGGCAGATGGAAAGGTAGGTGCTAAAGAAGCATACACATTTTATACTTATTATTAATGAGTCTTAAGTATTATTGGCCAGTTGGACTTAAAATTTTCATACTTCCTGTTTGTGTCAGGCTGAGTATTTTTAAAAGCTTCAGCAAAAATGGTTCCAAAAATGCTCTAAGAAAGAAGTTTGGGAAACATAGGTAGCTTTGCTAATGGTTGTTTTTTTTTTTTTAATTCCATCCATTTTTCTGAAGATCTCTAGCATTTCCATGGTTTGGAGCAGAAACTAGAAATTCAGCATGGGAAAATGCCTTTTGTTCGCCCCATAAAAATCGGTTAAGAGTTGGCTGAGTTAGCAGCCTCTGAAAATCACCATAGGCATATATTCCATCGATTCTAGCAGCAAGCCTGGGTTAGTGTTTTTGTTGTGTGGTGTGTGGTTGCTGGTGAGTATTTGCTTCAGCTTGGGGGGCTGTCTGTAAGCGAGGACTGGCCTGTCTCCCAAGATCTGTGAGAGTGAGGGATCGACATTCAGGATAGATTGTAGCTCCTTGATGATGCGCTGGAGAGGTTTTAGTTGGGGGCTGAAGGTGACGGCTAGTGGCATTCTGTTACTTTTTTTGTTGGGCCTGTCCTGTAGTAGGTGACTTCTGGGTATTCTTCTGGCTCTGTCAATCTGTTTCTTCACTTCAGCAAGTGAGTATTGTAGTTTTAAGAACGCTTGATAGAGATCTTGTAGGAGTTTGTCTCTGTCTGAGGGACTGGAGCAAATGCGGTTGTATTTTAGAGCTTGGCTGTAGGCAGTGGATTGTGTGATGTGGTCTGGATGAAAGCTGGAGGCATGTAGGTAAGTATAGCGGTCAGTAGGTTCCTGGTATAGTGGTTTATGTGACCATCGCTTATTAGCACTGTAGTGTCCAGGAGCTGGATCTCTTGTGTGTACTGGTCTGGGCTGAGGTTGATCTTGGGATGGAAATCGTTGAAATCCTGGTGGAATTCCTCAAGGGCTTCTTTTCCATGGGTCCAGATGATGAAGATGTTATCAGTGTAGTGCAAGTAGAGTAGGGGCGTTAGGGGACGAGAGCTGAAGAAGCGTTGTTCTAAGTCAGCCATAAAATGTTGGCATACTGTGGGGCCATGGGTACCCATAGCAGTGCCGCTGACTTGAAGGTATAAATTGTCCCCAAAACACCTACAAGGTCTCTATCAAGCGTTCTTAAATTACAGTACCCACCTGCTGAAGTGAAGAAACAGATTGACAGAGCCAGAAGAATACCCAGAAGTCACCTACTACAGGACAGGCCCAACAAAAAAAGTAACAGAATGCCACTAGCCGTCACCTTCAGCCCCCAACTAAAACCTCTCCAGCGCATCATCAAGGAGCTACAACCTATCCTGAAAGATGATCCCCTCACTATCTCAGATCTTGGGAGACAGGCCAGTCCTTGTTTACAGACAGCCCCCCAACCTGAAGCAAATACTCACCAGCAACCACACACCACACAACAAAAACACTAACCCAGGAACCTATCCTTGCAACAAAGCCCGTTGCCAACTCTGTCCACATATCTATTCAAGGGACCTAATCACATCAGCCGCACCATTAGAGGCTCGTTCACCTGCACATCTACCAATGTGATATATGCTATCATGTGCCAGCAATGCCCCTCTTCCATGTACATTGGTCAAACTGGACAGTCTCTACACAAAAGAATAAATGGACACAAATCAGACGTCAAGAATTATAACATTCAAAAACCAGTCGGAGAACACCTCAACCTCCCTGGTCACTTAATTACAGACCTAAAAGTCACAATTCTGCAACAAAAAAACTTCAAAAACAGACTCCAACGAGAAACTGCAGAACTGGCATTAATTTGCAAACTGGACACCATTAAATTACGCTTGAATAAAGACTGGAAGTGGATGGGTCATTACACAAAGTAAAAACTATATCCGCATGTTAATTTTCTCCCTGCTGTTACTCACACCTTCTTGTCAACTGTTTGAAATGGGCTGTCCTGGTTATCACTACAAAAGTTTTTTTTCTCCTACTGATAATGGCCCACCTTAATTGATTAGTCTTGTTAGAGTTGGTATGGCAACACCCATTTTTTCATGTTCTCTGTGTGTGTATATACACACTCTGCATACAGTGGAAAATACGGTAGGAAAATACAGTATTTTCCACTTCGTGCATCTGATGAAGTGGGCTTTAGCCCACAAAAGCTTATGCCCAAAGAAATTCATTATTAATATTCAGATTACTCCCAGGCCCAAAGGACCAGTCACTTACCCCAGGTCAGTTGCACCTTAGATCTCACACCGAAGACAACACTTGTAGCCAATCCTATAATAAACTATCTAAAGATTTATTAATTAGGAAAAGGAAATAATAGCTATTTACAAGGTTAAATCCGGTAAACATGACTCACACAAATGAGTTGCTGTCCATTAAGTTTCAAAAGGTAATAGAAGCTTCTATAATAAGCAAACTCTGTATATCCCTTTGGGCTAACGCAGGCTAAACACAGGATCACTTGCTTATACCTAGAAAACCTTCCCCTTGAAAGTCCAACATAAGAGAGTTTTTTCTTGTTAGGGGTTTTTGTCCCATTCCCATTCTCTGAGCTGCCAGTTCAGCTAATCATTCTCATGTCTCCTCTTGAGGGGGGTGTGTGTGTGGTGTGTGTGTGTGTTAGCAAAAAAAAAAAAAAAAAAGTCTCCCTCTGCTCCACATAGTATAGTCTAGTGTGGCTGCTGCTGCTGTGTTGCAGGGAGATATATAACACCTATTGGAGGCTAGTATTATTTCACACTTGGTAGTGCTTTCCCCTGTCTAGTGACTTACAGTTACAGCGCAAACATTTAAATATTTACCTTATAACATGGGATACGGATGTTATAAGTGAGATTATGATATACTTGTAAGTTGCTGCATGCATCAAAGTCTAAAATACTAACCACATTCTTGTAATTCTAATAGCTATTTTAACAAAACTAACACACAGGCAAGCGGGATTGGTTCCAGCTGTGTATTTGTCAGTGATCATGTGAGACCTGGGGGCCTTGGCATGAACTGGCACCTGGTCTGCCAGAATCACAGCTGAAAAGATCATTGTCCTAGCCCACTGCCTTGACCCTGCCACCCTTCCCCTGGTTCCCCCTTCTCTATTGCATCAAACATAAGCGGCTTGGCTTCACTTTCAAGGCCCTTCACAGCCTATCCCCGCTCTACCTACCATTTCTCATTTGCTATCAAGCTATCGATGGTCACCTCTAATTGGCCCACAGTGCCAGCCTTGATTGCTCACGAGTTACATTTTCAAACAAGCACCTCTTTGCTTTCTCCTCTGCTGTCCCACACATCTGGGAGAAGCTCCCTGTGAACAGCTGCAAAACTAACACATTCTCCTCCTTCAAAATCCTCATTAAAACTCTTCTGTGATTTGATGCCTACCAAAAACTTGACAGTGGTTAGACTGCTTGTGTGCTGAGCCTGCAGCTTATCATGCTGACCAATGTTGTACTCCCTCATCTGTCTATTGTGTTCATTATAAATTCTTTGAGGCCTTTTTGTTCTTTGTACAGTGCCTAGCACAATGAGGTCTTGATCCGAGACTGGGGCTCTTAGGACTCTGGTAATACAAATAATTAATAATAAATAATAATAATTAATAATAATCTGGAGAAAGTTGGCTCCAGCTCCCCGGTACCTGGCTGGAATATGGAAGTCAGTTCCATAGGCTCCCTTCCTTTCCCCTCCGCTGGCTGCATGGCTGGCTAGGTGGCAGTACTGTCATTGGTTTCTTGATTATATCCGCACTTTGTGACCCTTCTTGTGGGGCTCACAGAGCACAGAGTGGAACTTAATGCTTCCTCAAGCAGCATTAACTTCCATAGTATTTACAAGAAGAAAATCTGCTGGGTTCAGAGAAGAGCATGGCATGTAGTTTAGAGCCACTGCAGTCTGCTTCTGCGCCTGCACCCTCAGCCAGCCCCAAGCATGCTGTATTTGTGGCTAGATGCTGAGAGGGACCCAGCATCAGACTGGCTCCTCCCCTTTCTATGCTCACCAGCTTTGCTTCTGGTTCCTTGCACATTTATTTGCACAGTGAAAAAAGCTCTGCACCTCGATAGCAAGTGAGGCTGGTCTGCTGATTTTCCTCCTCCCTGAACAAGAGGGTGAAAGAGTTAATAAATGGCTTGTGTCGCTCAAGTTTAAATCTTAAAAATGGCTTCTTATTGAGAGTTTAATGGTTTTTAAAATGTAAACGTGCGGAAAATTTACTTTTCAAGCATGAATGTTTTTCTGGTTTCTCACATCAGTGGAAGTGTATTATTCTTTCCAGTCCATTGAGTTCCAGGGGATCACTCAAGTTAAGTCAGTGCTCCTTACAGTATTAGAAAATCTAAGGTTTTGTTTTTGAGGTTGGGTTCCCTCCCCCCCCACCTTTGTTTTTTAATGTGGTGTTAGCTGAATCCTCGTGTTTAGATGGTATAAAATGTCTGGGTTCTCTCCCAGGAATAAAGGTGATTAGATACAGGAATGCTCTAAAAAACGCAACAAGTCAGGGCCCTATTCTGCAACCATTGGTCACACAAGTAATCCTTTCACATGTCCTGAGTAAGGAATACTCAGTTGTATGAGGATTGTGGAATCAGACCCATCTTAAAATTAAAGCTTTTATGAAATGAAATGAAAGACGCCGTAGGTTTGCTTCTTTGAACATGGTGGACTTAGACATTTCTGCTATTGGATCATTAATAGAACCGCAATGAAATGTAGGTTTCTATTTTGCTGACTCTTAATCTTAAGGCTGTGTACAGCTCACAGACCTTGTTTACAGTTCCCATTATCATCAATGCACTTGTCCTGCCCTCCTTACTTGGACACAATATCTCATTGACTTCACTGACTTCAGGGGGCGTTTGCCTGAGAAAAGGAGTACAGGACTGAGCCTCTGGAAGCTTTGTCATATGCCAAGGACAGTAACTATGTGCTGCTAAGACCAACATCTGTCAAACCTATGACTAAAGTTAGACACCTAAACCACATTTAGGCATTGACATAAACAGCCTGATTTCCAAAAGTACTGAGCATTTGCACCTCTGATTTCAGTCAAAATCAGACCACTTTTATGCAGTGTTTAGCTATGGATTTTAATGCCTAACTTTAGAGACCCATATCTGAAAAAATTTAGCCTCAGTTTCATTAGAATTCCAGGTGTTTGCAAATGTGGGTCAATATGCAATAAAACATAGATACAGCTTTAATGGCTACTGTTTTTTAACATTTACCACATTAGGGGTAGGATGAGATTTTTTGTAAACTTTTTAAAAGTTTGTCATTGAAATTTATGGATTTCAGTATTTAAAAATTGGGCCTCTCCATCATTCTAGGAACATGACCATTAAAACTATTTAAAAATCCTAACAAATAAACTTCTCACACATTCAGCAATTCACGAATAAACAAAAATGTATCTCCCTTAACTCAGTTACCCCCTTCATAACTCCTGCTCTTCTCCAGAGTCTGGGAAAATAGATGTTCCTTACAACATGTCCTGTGCTCTTCTGAAACAAGGAGAGAGGCAACCAAGTTTCAAAATCAAGGACTGATCCCTGGCCAATCATCCCTCTTTAAACCAGAGGAGCATTTCAACTTACATCATCTGCCAGGTATCCATTGAGGAGAGAAGCATTTTCACAAGTAGTCGGATTTTACCAAACCATGGGTCAAAATCAAGACCTTAAATTGCACTCAACAACAAATTGGAAGCTAGTGCAGTTCCTGGAGCATAGGTGCAAAAAAATCTTAGAGGTTTTTAAGGCCGGCTTGGCAAAGCCCTGGCTGGGATGATTTAGTTGGTGTTGGTCCTGCTTTGAGCAGGGGTTTGGACTAAATGACCTCTTGAGGTCTCGTCCAACTATAATATTCTATTATTCTATAATGTGCCCCCTGCAAAAAGCATCTCTAAATGAGCAAGCCACTACATTCCACACCAGTTGAAGTTCCAGTGGTTTTCAGATGTAGATCCATCTAGTGGGCATTTCAGTAATACCATTTCAAGGTAACAAAAGGCAAGGATCATCTATCTGTAACAAGTTTTTCATCCTATAGAAAAGGGTTCAGCTTTCTGGATGAGTATAAATGATAGAAAGTAGTCATGGCTGTTAGGACCTGGTAATCCAGAACTACCTGGGCATCCAACAGAACCAGGTTGTGAACCTGTGTCACTAAAAGTAAGCTTACTCTCCCCAACAAGGGAGCTGAAATAACCTCTGTCAGTTCCTCCTATTGCTTCCTCTAACCTACATGTTTGAGGGCTAGCTGGCTAAGATTCATTTCATTCAAACTCCAATTGGTATTAGGCACTAGCCAAGTCACAAAAACACCCCACTTCAAAATATTTCAGATAAACAAAGCTGAACTGTGAAAATCTGTGCACCAGACTAAGTGAAAGGTTGGCCAGCCAGGAGAGGAGTGCATTTTTGTGAACCAGGAAGCACCAGTCGCCAGCACCAGATCTAGTGTTAGACCTTCCTTTTATCTGTATGTCACTATGCTAATTTTAATATTCATTCACAGGATATCTAAATGCCTCCATAGCCATCCTTTGCCTATTTTAGTATTCCCACTAATATTTAAATACACTTGATCTTAGCCAAAAGGTGAAGAAAAGAATGTAGTCTCAGTTTAAAATCTAATTAATCAGATATAGGATTAATTTAACATGTGGTTCATTCTGTGCTAATACATACTATTCTGTACACGAGATCAGTTTAATATCTGGTTCTATATTCTGCATCATAAATGGCCGACAAAAGACAGAATACGTGTGATATTTTGTTGAAAGGAATAAGCAGAAGCCAGTAAAACTGGATGGTATAAAGTTAAAATCTGTGGAATAATTCAGATTCCCATCATAGCTGAATGTAGGTATGTGTAGGTTAGGAATTGAATGAAGAATGGTTTGAGAAAGTTTATGTGAATTCTCTAATAAAACTATGCTAAGTAAACCAAAGAGCAAAGTGTATAAGACCATGATTAGGCCAGTTGTGGCATACAGGTCAGAATGCTGGGTCATGAGGAAGAAGGTGAACAATTATATCACCTTGCTGAAATGAGAATGCTCAGGTGGATGCTGGGTAAGACGAGAACAGATAGGCTATGCAGTTAAAGTCAGTACAAATCATGATACAGGTAAGCCCCATCATGGAATTGTTGAGAGAGTATTGACTGAGATGGTTGGCTCACATAGACAGTGAGATGTGGGATATTTTGCCAGAGAGTACAAGATCTAGCAGTCACAGGACAAAGACCACAAGGAGGATGCAGAAGAAAGTTGTTCAGGATCTTGAAAGAGACCAATGAAAGGCGTACTTGACAGGAACACTTGGAATAAGAACTGATGACCCTGAGTAACAGGACAAGACAAAGGTGAAGAAAATCTGATTCTATATCCTGTCCTTGCAGGATGATGAACTCAAAAGAACTAAAGTCTAACTTGCCTCTTACATACACCAAAGTAAATTGGGAATAACTCAGCATGTCAAATTCTCTGATGGCATAAATGGGCAAAACTCTACTGAAGACAACGGAGGTGGCAGTTTTACACTGTCATAGAATTTGGCTTAATGGAGTTACCCTGTTGTATAACAAGTGCAAAGGAAAAGCGGACCAAGCCCATAGCATATTTTTCATCTCTAATGATTATGATCCTATAAAAACAAAACACAAGAAATTGAACTGCAAAAGAAACCCGGTGATCAGATATCTATTAACCCACAGAAGCTGGAAAATTCAGAGGTATCTAAAGACAGGGGACCACATTCGGCTCCCAGTCACGCTAGTGTATTTCAGATTACCTTCACTATACTCAGAGTTCCTCTGGATTTTCATTCCTGTAAGTGACGGCAAAATCCAGCCCATTCTCTTTAATTCAGCTTCCATAGTTACTAGACATTTCAGAACTCTGCAAACATTCAGTGACCCGGTAGGTACTGCTTACCTAAGCATACAAGGGTGGTTTAAGGATGGAGTTTAAACTTTAACACTGCATTCCTTGTTCTTGTGTTGTTCTAGATTAATCAGCTTCTAAAAAACAATGATTGTAAACTGTATTCTCTTTTTAAAAGAGCTCAGCCTGGGAACATTCTCCACTAAATCCTAAAAATTCAGAACATAAGTATTGATGGTTAACATGTCAGGGGGCCATTCATCTTCAACTGTGATTTAGTTTTCTAAAAATGACTCTAACACTCAACTACCAATGCATTTTGCTAATTACATCATAGATTTCTCTATTGATGAACAGAATCTGAATTAACACAGGAGCACTAATGTTACCCTTTCACCATTATTGTTGTACAAGAAGCCGTGGCAGATGCTGGCAGTTAGTTACACAAACATTAGTATTAACGATTGGCTATTTGGAATTGGTGACAAACTGCAGCCCGATGGAATTCTGAGCTTGAAACCAATCAGAAAGTTAATGAGGAGAGAAATT